>NC_091068.1:51659730-61192749 GCF_000393655.2 Nicotiana sylvestris
TAAAAACGGAAAAAAGAAGATAGCCACAATGTCTCTTGCGTCTGATCATGTTAGTTGGCCGAAAAAGTTTAAGATGTTTGAACTTTGAATTAACTGAAATTGTTAGAAGCTTAAAATCCAAATAACTTGAACATGGCACAAGTTTAAGTATTGAGAAGCATATTACAAATTTGTTTGTGAAATGTGATCTGTTCATTCTAATATTACATGTAAAAGCTATGTGAAAAGTCACAAAGATGCAAAGGAGTGTTTTTGGCTAAAAGAGTTGTATTGTATTTCAGATTGATGTTTGACAAATTCTTATTCCCACCTGTTTGTATAATTATGTAGCACACTAGTAAACTTCAGTTTATGATACACTAGTTGGGACCTTCAACTGGTAATTAAAAAATCAGATTATATCATTACATCGGTACAAATAAAACAGGCCCTTAATGTCTTTGGTTTTAGCAGTATAGTGGCGGCTTATGATGGTGATCTGCATCCTCTTATCCCTGTCAAGAGGGTTTCAACTAGTTTGGTTTGATAGTGTTGTCGGTCCTATGAACCAGGAATTAAGATTGAAACTAATCAATAGTAGAGAAACACATTCCCCCAACTTTTCTATGGTTTGCAAGCTATAAGCATTTGTTTTTATTTTACTGTTTTGCAGGTTACCCATGAAGATTTCAATGAAGGTATCATTCAGGTTCAGGCTAAGAAGAAAGCCAGCTTAAACTACTATGCTTAAACTAACTAGATGTGCGCCTTTTGACGTCTTAAGATAAGATGGGCACTGTCATTCACTCCCCCCCCCCCCCACCCACCCAAAAGGGAATTGGCCTTGTAAGTGCTAGAATGTTTGCTGTTAAAACCGATCGTGGAGGGTGTGAAAGCGTTATATTTGATCTCTTTTTAAATTTGTTCTCTTTATAATTTATTGTTGTATGACTCGATGACCTCTAAAAGCCTAACAGAGGTACATTGGGAATTAGATTAATTGGAAAAGGGACCTTATCACAAAAAAGAAGGTATATTAATTGAAAGAGAGTATTTCCTTATTTCTGTAAAAGACGAAAAGATGTTTCACCCTCTAGGGGTGAGTACTGTGAAAGTATGAACCGCGCATGCCAGTAAAATCTAACTGGGGAAGCTCCTGTGATAGGCTCTTCCGTGCAAAGTTTGTGTTGCACATAGATTTATATTAGAAATCAACCGCTGTATTCATAACGTAGAGAATCTAGTTAAGTTTCTTACCATCTATGACTACCAGGCACTCAATATATACCTTTTATCCAATTCCTTTTTTATTAACCATTATCAATTTTAACAAAAAGAATTTCAGCCTATACCCCCCTAATCTATCGACTTCTTCCAAACTTTTTCCCTCTTTCTGTCTCTATCTCACTCCAAAATCTATGTGCCTTACCTTTCCCTGTCACCCAATGTGAATGGTTTTTTAGCTTAAGCATCTTCATATCTGAAAGTTCGAAGGTGAGATTTCGGATGAGGTGTGGGGTTGCATGTGTTGTTTTTCCTGAAAAAAGAGAAGAGAGGAGAGTGAGGTCTGGACGTAAAAAGTGATCGTCGGAGGGGAGTTTTCTGGAGAGGCTCTGTCAGATTCTCGCTCATACTCCCATGGTGGTTTTCTTTGAATTCTTCTGATGGTATGTCTCGTTTTTTAGGTGGTCGCATAAAAAGTAAAAAATGGAGTAGAAGATTAGTTGGAGAAAGAAGGTAGGAGAGTTGAGACGAAAATAAGTTGTATACTATTTGAATCGTTTTCTGAAATTTATATTTAAATTATAAATATTCTCTTTGTACATAAAGTTGTTGATATGTATCAAATTTGTATTAAAGTTGTATGAAAATTATATTTCAGTTGTATTCTCTTTGTAGTTGTATTATTTTTGTATGAATATTATATGAAAGTTATATTAAACTTGTCCTATCAGGTTGTGCCCTTGTTTTGATTATTCCCCAGTTTCGCCACAGATATTGAGAAATAAAAACTTCTGTTTTTTGGTAAAGTTTGCGGTGACTTAAATATATACTCAAGGAATGTATTTTACAGGCATATCTGTACTAAAAACGAGACTTTTATTTTCTCAGAATGAAATCAAAGTTCATTAATGTCCATACTACAATCTGGAGGTGGATCCTCTTTTGATGTTTCTATGTGTTAAGACAATTTCCAAATTTTGATCTCAATATCAGATGTGAAGAATAAGGAGGGAGACAGTAGTAGAAGGAGAGAGGAGAGGAGAAAAAAAGAGGAAGAATGGTGTAGCTGAATCCTTTAATTGAAGGCATTAATTATGATTTGAGAGCCGTTTAAGGGTGTATAAAATGGATAATAATTAAATTTGTACGTGATTTAAAGGATATGTGATTTAATTTTATACAAATGATCAAATAACAGTAAATAGTTGAATTGAAATGAGATAAAACTATCAAACCAATTAGGGGTGTCAATGGATATTTAAAATCGACTAAACCGATTGAACCGTACCGTATCGAATTGATTTTTAGGTTTCTTTTAATAAAACCGTAGATTTTTATATGAATCTATAACCGTATCGATAATTAGGGTAGACTTTTTATTTTATGAAAATAAACTGAAAAAATACCTAACCGTGCCGAATAAATTTACAGTGTGAAAAATCTATTTATATATTAAGTTTAAAAATAATAATGCATTAATTTTTTTTTGGGCCTTGGAATTATGAAACAGTTACAAGCCAACAAGTAATTAAACTCAAAATCCTAATTCCCAAACCTATTATGCTACTTCTATTGAAACTAATAGATTATTTCCAGCATATTCACTAGCAAGACACAAGGTATTGTAGTGATTATGTGTAGCAAACTACAATGTATTGAATATGTTTCCTTTCGTACGATTTAGATTTATATTTTTGAATGTTTAATCTTCTATTGACATTATTCTTGAATCTCAACTTGGTTAATATCTTTCCACTCGTGCGATTAATTTTTTTTTTTTTTTGTATTTGCTTGGTTTCTTTTATGATGTTGTAGAATAGTTGATGGATATATACTCTAGCCATCTTTCATATTTTTTTAATGCATCACCTTTTAAACTGTAAAAATATCTAGAGAGTTTTGTTAAGTCCTATAAAAGTACGCGTATTATTGCATTCTATTTCTACTAGTGACTTTTACATGACATTTAAAATAATTACCGAAAATTAACCGAACTGTACCGATATCGAAGAGAAACCGATATATTGAGACGGTTTTTGAAAAGTCTAATTTTGGTTATACATAATAGAGTAACCAAAAAATTGGTATGGTACAAATTTATAAAATAACCGGCCGAACCGAACCGTTGACACCCCTAAAACCAATGTGGCGAAGTAATTAAGCCTTGCGTTAGGCTTAAATGCTAATGATCAGTTTCAATTGAGTCCTTGAGATAGAACTTAGATCCAACTAAACGAGTGTACAACTGAAGAACACTTAAACAATTGCTAAAAGCTAAAGTAATTTTTACTGCCTTGATATGTGTGCCCAAACGGTGTAAAAAAGGGGGGGGGGAGGGGGAGATATCCTTTTCTTTATATAGTAGAGGAGTTTTAACCCTAACACAAGTTTAAATAAGGTAACAGCCTGTTTTTCCCTTTCTCCCATGAAAATATGATATGTAGCCAATGCCGAGTGTGATCCACGCAGCAATATCTAGCTAATGACGGATATTTTGGCTCCCCTTTTTGTCTCTTTTAACCGTCTTTCCTTTATCCTCGATTATTCATCTCACTCGAGCTTGATTCTTTCTGGTTCGCCCACGCCCTAGGCCCGTTGTATCGTTCGTCCGTCCCTGGTTCCAATCTATGGGTACCTTTGGTCTCACTCGATCCAATAACAAGTAACGTCGTTTGTCATTCCACAACGGGAAATTGGAAGTAATTCTATCTCCAATTTTACCCGTATACAGATAGTCCCCTCACTTCTCAGATAGTAGACTATACGAGCGACGAGAAGTGACTGATTGACCCCTATTCCTTCTCTCGTACATCATGAGCAAGATGACGAACCGAAATGTCTCATCAGTCATGTCACTCTGATTTTGGACACGTGTCAGCCGTCGGTTGAACACTCCCGGTAGTTACCGAATTCGAAACGTCTCGCAATTATTAGTCTTTTCCTATAAGAGTTCTGGTTTCCTATTTTCACTTTTTTACTTTCTTGCTTCAAATTTCCTTAAGTTACCCTCGAGTTTTTCATATCTTCATCTGTTCATCAATCCTTCAAATCTTCATAACAAGTTCTTCATATCTCACAGTTCATCTTCAAACCTTCATACCTTACCTTCAAATCTTCATACCAAATTTTTAAATCTTCATATCTAGTCTTCAAATCTTCATATTCTCAGATAGAAATGGCGAAGACCTCAAATTTGGTACCTCAAAACACTGCACCGACGACTTCTTCCTCGACAACAGGAATCGAGGCAGTGCCTCCAGTAGTAGCTTCAGGAGCTCCCCGTACAGATTTAGTCCCCAGCGGCCGCTCCATAGATAACTACTTCAAGGTCGAGAAAGTTTTCGCACAAGGAGATCGGGGTGAGGAAGCGCGGAGGTATGTTTGCTCCATTACTGAGGAGACACTTAAAGTTGTCCGAAAGGACTACAAATAGGAAGGCAAGGACATAGTCGTTTCCAGTACTGACGAGGATATCACGACACACATGGAAGGATACTTAAGTGTTTACACGTATCCTTTCACGTTTGGTCCCGTTGCTACGGTGGTCCTTGAGTATTGTAAGAGGTATAAAATTTGCCTCGGGCAAGTTCACCCGTTCTTTTGTAGGAGCGTGACTATTCTCCGCAATTTTGCGAACAATATAGAGGAGCCACAGTTCATGGTCGATCTCTTGCTCCGAGTATACATCCCCCAAATCTTTCGAGGGGGGTTAATCAAACTTACACGTCGGGCAAAGAAGGCTCCCTTCTCCTGTATAGACGAAGACAGGGACCGAGGTTGGCAGAGTAGGTTTGTTTGGATCGTTATCATTAGTAATATTTTGTTTTCAATTGTTAAAATCAGTTAATTTTCTGTTTTACGTTGGCTTGCCTAGCAAGTAGATGTTTGGCACCATCATGACATCGAAATTAGGATTTCGGGTCGTGACAAAGACATTGTTATTTCGAGTCAATCAAATTTGCGATAGATAGGAGTTAGTATATACGAAGGTATTTTGATAGTGGAAGTTAACGTTAAAGGAATTATTAGAGGTACATAAATTGTGGAGCCTGTCTGGAAAATTGGAGGATGGGTTGATTATGTTGACATGTTGCCAAAAGGCAGAGGCAGGTTTGCAATGAAGGAAGAGGTGTCGGATGTCTTCGTTGGGGCGGTGGCATATTTTACAAGTAGCATTGGGAGAAATTTTTCTGTAGAAGAGTAGTGCGGCTGTGGGTAATTTACCATGCATGTAGTAGTAACCAAAGGAAGTATTTAATTTTTGGTAAGGATGTTATCAGGTGCGGACAGACGAATTTTGTCGCCTAAAGCCAAATTTTAGGAGGGGTTTTAACTTTATAATTTTCTTAATTATTTATTTGAAGTTTATTTTTTTTAATCTTTTCTTAGACACAAATTTATTAATAATTTTCTTATAATCAGTAACTCCTAATAAGTATTTCTCAATTGACAATATAGCTAATCCATTTAACTTTTCTTGCGACATTGTTGTTCTTATGTAAGATTTTATCAATTTTAAATTTGAAAACTTCTTTCCGCTGAAGCAACAATAACATGAGTTATGAACATTATTTCATAAGCAATTTAGGCATTTGGAAAAGAATTCTATCTTTTTATTTGGTTAACTGTATCAATTAAACTATTATCTTCTAATTGTACTATTTTCTTAATACTTTTAATTCCGAAATTAAATCTAAACCATCAATATCGAATTGATTATTATGCTTTAAGGAACATTCAAGATTAAGGTAATATTTTTTCAAATTTTCAACATCTAGTGATCTTAGTTTTTACTGCAAAATAGAAAACCAAAAATATTTTCATATGCTTTGAATTGTTCAAATCTATTTTGAAGTGAAAAAATAGCCTTGTGTATTATGTATAAAAGTAATCAACTCTAAAGGACTCTTCGAAAGATTTTGAGATTTCTTTATCAACATTCGCATCACATTGTTACTTCCTATATATCACATGTTTCTTACGAAATTCGGGTTCGATATTCATTTTAAGTGCAATTTCCTTGGTAGAATCATCGCAGTTGCAAATGATTCTTCTCTATATTTGTTAAAGAAAGAAATCAAACTTTTTTACTTTACAAACTCTTTTTTAAACTTATACATAGTCTATTAGGTGTAACAAAAAATGAGGACTTCACAAGTATGAGGCCTAAAACGGTTACTTTAATTACTTTATGGAAATGCCGCCTCTGCAAGTTATATTCCAAAGCCAAGAGTGGGGAAATTTTGTTCAAGGAATGAGTATGACTTAAAATGTGTTTGGAAGCGGAAGATGTAGAAAAATTCCATTGGATGTTTTATTCCAATAGGGTTTATCCTCCGCATGTGATAATGCGTGAATGAGTGTGTTATAGAGTACATTGACAAGCATATTATAGTTGACACTCTTCTTTTTTAAATGATGTCTTCTTTGTTTGTTTACTTAAGTAGAAACTAATAGGATAAAACAATAGTAAAAATATTTTTTTAGTAGTATTTTCTTAGAATTAAATAATATTCCATCCGTTTCAATTTATAGGAACCTATTTCCTTTTTAGTTCATGCAAAATAGAATGATCTCTCTCTTTATTTGAAAATAATTTACCTTTATGCAATGATTTATAGCCATTCAAAATATATGTGCCTCATTTTACACCACAAGTTCAAAAGTCTTTTCTTTTTCTTAAACTCCGTGTTCAGTTAAATGAGTTCACATAATAATTTACCTTTATGCAATGATTTATAGCCACTCAAAATATATGTGCCTCATTTTACACCACAAGTTCAAAAGTCTTTTCTTTTTCTTAAACTCCGTGTTCAGTTAAATGAGTTCACATAAATTGAAACTGATGGAGTAGAAAGGTATAAACCTTCTTTTTAAGATCTTTTCTCAATCTCTCTCCGGTAAAACAAAACCCATTCCTCCAAACTTGCTATTATTGACCATTTTCAAAATATGAAAACTCGTTGTGGACCATGATGAATGAATGATATATATTTATGATATTAGTAATATTAGTAGAAGTTTTATGCTTTGCATCAAGTACTCATAAATTTTTTCGTTTGATCGAATTTTGTCTGTATAAATCGAAATGATAAATAACCCAAACCGAAGACTAAATTTGATCAAATTGACCAACTTGGCACTGTAACGTCCAAATCCTGGATAGGCTCTGCTGCCAACCCTCTCACTATAACCAGCTAGTCAAGTTAGTTCTCCTCTCTTTTATTAACCTAGTGTATGTATTTTTCTTTCAAAATATTGAATTGCTTTGATGAAGATTTTGCATTCGCCCTACTAAATATATATCAATTCGCGAGTAAAGGAAAAAAGAGGTATTGTTTATTGCAATTTTAGGAAAGGTACATTTCAAGTTTGGGTAAAAGCAAATGTTAGTTGCTTGATCTGAAAAGTTTAGATAGAAAGCGGTTTGATGCTGCGACGAAGTAGCTGACATTTTAACAAGGCAATTGATAGTCTGAATCGAAGAGGCAGAAAAGGTCTCTGAATCTATGGCAAGCAGCCTCCGGCAAGCAAATGCAGACGAGCATGGTTCCATCAGAATCAGAATCATCATCCCCTCCCTGTGGCAAGAAAACACAAACCTGTGGGGTGGGTGTCAGATCAATTGGGCCTGCGTAAATGGGTCTGCCCCAACCAAAATCCGCAGTTTCGTACATTGAGAATCTGGTCCATTGGGTTATTGTGAGCTTCCCACCAAATTCTAGCCTGGTAGGCCTATGTAGTTGGATATAATCAATTGTGGATCTCAAATATGCCTCGGAGACTGAAAGCCTTGCCTTTCGAACCAAAAGTGTTGTGTCCGAAAGAGGCCCATTGACGAGGCCTGAGACAGTGCTAGTGGCACATGCCACACATACTGCATTCCCATAGAAGCCTTGTTTCAGTGGTGGATTTGTAAGCCTTGATCTGCCATTCACCGAAAATGTTAGCCTCAACTCGTAATCAAGAGGCCTAACATCTAGTGCCTTGACCCATGATCTCCATACATGAGCTGCCATTGCATCAAAGGTGGTGCATGAGAAATTACCAACTGATGACTGCACCAACCTCTTCAAATGGGCTTGGTACTCTCGGCTAACACGATAACACTTTTGAACTGGCTTCACTACCCAAAGACTCCTCGTTAAGCTTGATCCATCATCTATTCTCTTGAATTCAATGTGTGGGTGTTGAACCAATGGTGGATCACGGGGCCTCAGTATTTCCCGATCCCAACATGGCTTGGGGTTAACTGTCAATGAGCTCAATCTTGCTGTGGCAGCCCAAGCACTAAGGAACTGCATTGCTCCAACCCCATCACAAAGGCAATGACAAATTCTTAATCCCAGGCTAAATCCACCACACCTGAATCTTGTCACTTGTGCTATTAGCAATGGCATATCAATCACTTTGTATTGTTCTTCATTTGGAAAGCTGTAAACCAAGTTTGTCCATGCTGGATTTGGCACACTTAAATCTCCAAGATTGGCTAGCGTCATTTCTGAACGTGCCTCAACTAGGAGAACGCCTTGGTTAGGTCCAAAAAACACCTCCAACTTACCATTTTCTGTTTCTCGTAGCCTACCAGAGAATGGATAATATGGCACCAGTACACTTGCAAGAGCTTCTTTTAATACTTTGATGACAGCCGGTTTCCCTGCATCGCGATAGAAGTACATAGTTGGAGTAAAAACGCGAGCTCCGATCATATCATCTAGATTTGATAGGTAAAGGCTATCACCATGGGATGCGGGGATGGGATTTGCAGGTAATATTGGAGATATAGAATTAACAGTTAGAGGTATTTCAAGATGAGGAAATTGGAGTTCTTCAACCATTGGAGCCATGATATGAGCTGGCCGGTCTTAGCAGTTCATGAGATCTTGGTAGGAGACACTAAAATATCCCAAAACTATGCCCAAGAAAACATCCAAGTTAAAGACTATGAGGAGTTTTCCAGATATTTAGTAGGTGAGGAGTAAGTAGAAATTAAGTAAAACTAGCTATTCCAAGTTTAGAATACCAATTTTAAGGCACAAAGTATTACTGGTGACTTATATCTGTTGTTTATTTTGCAAACGCCAGCCTTGTAATTGTTGTTTATCCGCACCATCTTTGGGTTCTTTTAAGTTTGATAACCACTCCCTTCCCTCTCTTTCTAAACAAGGAAAGACATCTTTAAAACATCTCTACTTTTATTCACTGATGTTTTGTCTTGCCTATTTTAGAAAAGTTCAATTGGTATTTTTTCCTACTTTAGAAAGGTAGGTTGACATAACCTATGCAACTATTCTCCTTGAAAACACATTAGTAGTCACAAAGTCCAACCTGCAATCTTTTATTTACACCTCATGGAGACCAGTCGAAAAATTTCTATTGCAAGAAAACAAGAAGCCATAGCAAAGGCAAGGCCTAGTAATTCAAATCACATCAACTTGAAACTAAGAAAATGAATTATACTCGCCGTGCACTGGAACTGGATTTATAAACGCAGAAACCTCATGCCAACTCCATAAGTAACATAATATTCAGGTTAATACAGTTGTTTGTTTCACACAAACGGATATAAATTAGTCAGATTGGCGATACTTCATGGGATCACTAACATCAATATGCGTAGCTTCTAGCATCAGAGTCCTCAAAGTAGTACATATAACGGCCCCAAAGTTATAGGCCTGGTTGTTTAACCCAATGAATTAAACCCATATATGTAACCGAATCCTTGGTATTTCTCACATTCAGAGGAAAGAAATAAGGGATCAGAGAGAAAACGAAATAGTTCCCTAGGATTTGGACGGGGAACTAGGAACAAAAGATGGCACGCCAAGAGAATTACGGGGTTAGCTTAAGAGAATTCCCACTAATAGAACTTTGAGCGGGTGAATAGAGATCATGAACGTTGAAACTAGGAAAATATTGAGTTTATGCGAGTTCTTGCAAGCTGAAAGATATTGGAATAGTGGAGGGGGGAAAGAGAGGGAACAAAGTTAACCATGATTACTAGCTCTTTTTAAACAAACATGCACGTTCCTTATTTGAAATGAGTAAAAATTTCATAAAAATACAGACAAGATATACTGCCTTGGCAGCAGCATCTACCTCCTTGCTTGACCTTTTCTTCTTCATGGATGCCACTTTCTTAATCTTCTCCTTCACATCAACACTAGGTGCGTCCTCTGCCCGTCAATGGCCCCGTTTCCAATGTCAACACCATTGGACTGATGTCGCTCTGTTATCATCTTTCTTATCCATCTCCTCGTTGAGATTTTCTGCCTTCTTATGCTGTGCAGCACCTGCTGTGGTCAACAAGTGGTTTACTCGCATAGAGAAGGTTGAAAACTATCATACACAGGCAAAAGTAATTCCAGATCAGAAAGTTATAAAATGGAAGAAATCAACAAATTCATCATTATCACCTGGCTCATGTTCTTCGTCATTATCATCATCCACTTTATCAAGGCCTTCTTCTTCGCTTTCACTTTCCTGATATTTGCAGGTACATAATGCAGATTGAAGTAATTCGCGCATAAATCGTAAAACGAGAACTTACTTGTTCTTCGTGAAGCGGAAACGAAAATCTGAAAGGAATCACAGCTGGAGTCACTAGTCAGTGGTGGTTGTCACCCTAGTCTGATTTTAAGAGAAAACTAGGCGTAGGAAAATACTGCATATCTATATCTCTTAGTTGTACATTGTATATATACTTATATAGGGAATACTAGGGTTACAGTAATTATTAAAATTACTGTGTTTTGCCCTAGTGGGCCTAGGAGCACCTCTTATGGGTGGACTCTATTTCCTACATCTCACTCACACATAATGGGAGTGCTCATTTTGTATGAAAAACCTATTCCCATCCCATCTCCTCAATCATTCATATAGGGAAGTAGTCCGTGCGACCAACATATTGTGAGAGCTAAGTGCTATACATCTGTTAGGAGTATATAGCCTCTCGTCGAGTGCAAACTTGCAAGTAGATCATAAAGTACGTAGTACCCTAGATCATATAAATCACATGTGATATAGTCTCAAAATCTCATATATCATTATTTCTTGATACAATCATAACTCATAGGTTATATTTGGTGCACAGGTGAACACAAATAAATGAGATTCCACCAATGATCTTCCTCTTCTCACGATCCTCTTAACATTAGGATGATTGCTTTTCTAGATATGCTCCGCTAGACCGAATCCGTGAACATGGTCTTTTGGAAACACATTAAGATACATAACATCACACTAAGTCTCAAGTATCTGATCAGAATCTCCGAGGGTACAAAATCTTGAGCCATCATAAAAGCTCTAGGTCTCACACAACAATAAGTTGAGAATAGACTTATATTAACCCAATTGATCGATATTAGCACACATGGTATGAAACACATGATACAACATTTCCTCCTTTTTCTCAAGGAGCGTATGTCTTTATCTTATAAAGAATGTTATCCAGATGATATTTAGAAACTATAAGTATCTAAATTTGAGTTCCTTGATCTACAAAATCATATTTAACTCACATTTGTGTCACAAAATAGACTAAGTGAATATTTTTCACCCTAATGACCTTATGTCATTGTTTAAGCGACATTTTAATTTTAAGCGAATAGCTCTCAAATTATCCTTATGATAATTTTGCTTAAAATCATGTCTCATCTCTTCACATCACTAAGATTAGGAGGCGGTTGTTTATGTGAGAAGGCCAACCTCTTGTCTACCCAACATACTTATAAGAAGTGAATAAAGAATGCACATAACATTCAACAATATAAATATGTATATATGTAAATCAACTTAATTGATAATCAAGAACATCAGTTTTTTGAACAGGGAAAAATGAATAACAAAATAAAGAATATCAAAGTCTATGCAAGCCTTGAGACCTAATGTGTCTCACAAATGCTCTCTAGAGAAAGGCTCGGTCAATGGATCTGCTAATAAATCTTTTGTAGACATATACTTCACATTCACTACCTTGCGTCTAACCATGTCTCTCTCATAGTTATACTTGATATCTATATATTTGGTTTTACAATGAAACTTAGGGTCCTTGGTGGAGGATATTGCAGCCTCACTGTCATAGTAGACTAATACTGGTTCAGTATTTTCAACGATATCCAACAAGTGCTCCAAGAACTTTTTCAACCAAACAACTTCTTGTGCTGCTGATGCGAGAGCCACGTATTCGGCTTCCATCGCAGATAGTGATGCACATTATTGTTTACTACTACTCCATGATATGGCTCCATCACTAAGTAAGAACACATATCCTGAGGTAGACTTCCTTTCGTCTAGATCTCTTTCATGATCAACAACACTATATCCAACTAATTGCAGATCTTTGCCTCCTTGATAACAAAGCGCATAATCTGCAATTCTCTTCAGATATCTCATGATCCTCTTTACTGCTTGCCAATGTGCTAAACCTGGGTCGGTTTGATATCTACTTACCAAGCCAACTGCTTGACAAATATGAGGTCTAGTGCATACCATAACATACATTAGACTTCTGACTACGCTTCTATAAGGAACTGGGCTCATTCTTTCTGTCTCTTCAGGAGTCTTAGGACATATCTGACTTCCCAAGGCATGGCCTTTACTGATAGGAGTATTAACTGGGCTACTGTTTTGCATATTGAATTATTCAAGAACTTTTCTAATGTAATTCTCTTGTGAGAGATATAATAGTTTCTTTGGACGATCTTTTGAAATCTTAACTCCAAGAATACATGCAGTTTCACCCATGTCTTTCATCTCAAATTGAGATGACAACCATGACTTTATCTCGGTGACAAACTCTTTATCATTTCCAGCTATAAGTATGTCATATACATATAATGTTAAAATCACAAGCTTATTCCTTGATCGTTTGGTATAAATGCAACGTCTTCATCCATCATGGTAAAATCATTGGATACAAGAACATTCTGAAAGTGTATATACCACTGCCTTGAAGATTGTTCGAGGCCATAAATAAACTTCAAAAGTCTACAAACCTTTTATTCGTGGCCCTTTCCAATGAAATACTCAGGCTGTTCTATATATATTTCTTCATCTAGTTCTCCATTGAGAAAGGCAGTCTTTACATCCATCTGATGTAATTCTAGATCCAAGCTTGCAACAATATCTAGAACTAGGAGAACAGAGGTAAATCATACAACAGGCGAGAAAGTCTCTTTGTAGTCAATTCCTTTCTACTGTGTATACCCTTTCGCTACCAGTCGAGCCTTATATCTCTCAACTGTGCCATCAACCTTGAGTTTTGTTACACCCCTATTTTCATAATTAAGAGTACGTCATAAGTCAATTGATGTAAGCTCAGAAATAAAATCATCTTTGAGAAACTTATAAAGTAAGTTAATCATGTTACCGTTGAAGTTAATAATATTTAAGATCATGAATAACAAGTATCAATATGGTTGGAAGGCTTAGAAGCTAAACTAATTTAAGAAGATAAGTTATGTTGAAAGTCGTCAAGTTAGGTGTTACACCCTGTGCGTCCTAAGGTGGCGTATAATGAATATGAGACTTGTTAATCATGATTGAATGAGTATAAAGTCATAATATGACTATATATGATGTTTGGACATAAACTATAAAGTTTGGGAAAGGATTTAACTTACGAAAAAATCGAGTTAAGATTTGCCTTGTAACGAGTCGTTTTGAGAAGTTAAATTCATAAGCTTTATGATGTCATTGTCACACCTCCTTTTTCTACCCGGGAAGGGGTATAAGAGAGTTTTTCCAATTAAAGTGACAAAATCAAAATGGGATTATTTATATCAAATTCAGAGTTGCCACTTGGGATAATTTATGGTGTCCCAAGTCACAGGTTTAAAATCCCGAATCGAGGAAGTTTGACTCTTATTTATGGTCTGGAAACACAAAAATCCGGGTAAGGAATTTGTTAACCCGGGAGAAGATGTTAGGCATTCCCGGGTTCCGTGGTTTTAGCACGGTCGCTCAACTATTAGTAATTGGCCTAATTATCTGATTAATTACATGTTTTATACCTATGAGCATTTTATTCTTTTTAACCGCTTTTAACATTTATGGAATTATTTTCTAGAACAAGGCATGATTGTCGTACACTTGTCATTTTGGTACACATTTCAAACCGCGTCACATGAAATACACCCGCAATTTACAACATATTTATTATTATTATTATTATTATTATTCAAAATTATTGCAGGGTCATATGAAATGCACACCCGAGACCCTTTAATATAATTTGACGTAGTTCAGTTGATGAATAGCAACCCAATTTCTATACTGTAACAAAATCATGTTCAGCTATAACCAATTCGAGTAAACACGAGCAGATAACCGAGCGAACAAATTCAAAACCACAAACAATTACAGAAACAACGGGATCATATCACCAAATAAATAATTAACATTAATCTTGAATAAAAAAAATAGAGAATGAAAGAGTTGAACCTCAATATAGCCGAAAAATTGATTGTTTCAATGTTTTGAACTAAAACATGTGACGAACCGAAGACGGGAACCCAAATCGGCACCGAAAATCTAAAACCAGCGACGAACTCGAATCAACCTCGACTTAACTCCGTTCCCATACTCGAATAACCAAAAATCAGAACCAAATAAAGAAACAAAAACATCTTCGTCGACAGATTCAAACTTCAAACAAAACTCCGGATCAAATATTTCAAACCAACTCCATCTTTGAAATCAAATTTAACAGAAGGAACCAAATGTGTTTTTTGTATTTTTTGATTGTAAAATCTCATAGAACTAATTCTTTATATCTAAACTAGGAACTAAATAAGAAAAAGAAAGTTAAGAATCTGAAAACCAAAACAAAACAAAAAACATTTTCCTTCTTTGTATATATGCCTGTTTATAAGTTCCTAACTGGCGGAGGTATGGTTGTGGTGTGAGTTGCTGCTTGGTGGTGAGTGGTTGGCGTTATGGCAGGCTGGAGATGATGACTGGATCTTGGATTTTCTGGCTGGACGCCAGCAGCTGTGAGGTGAAGAAGAAGAGCGGCTGATGGGTAAAGATGAGTGAAGATGGCTATAGGGTGATCGTTGTGGTGGCTGCTGAGTGTGAAGCTGGTTGTTGTGTGTTCAGCAGTGGGTCTGGTGGCTGGCGTTCTGCAAATTGAAGTAGAAGAACGGGGGGGGGGGGGGGGGGAGTTAGGCTATAGAGGAGATAAGGGTTTTTGGCTAGGTCTTGATGGAGACGAAATGTATGCGGTAAAACCGGGGGCCCAATTTACCTGTCATTAGGTCACCTCGCGTCCATGCTCCTCGAGGCTCGAAGCCAAGGTCGAGATCCACCCTCGGGAGTCATCGGGTACCGACTCCGGGGGCATTGCGTATTAACGGCTATAGTATGAGAAATGGGAATTCCTAAGGCACACGGCTAAATCTGACAAAGCCGACCTACTCGGAGCCTGTGTCAAGGTGTCACGTTCAGCCGCCCCATCCCCATGCCTTTACAGTTAATGCATTTTGTACTATAACGGGATTCCCCTCCTATATAAAGGGGATCCCCATCACTTTGTAAGCATCAGTTGCTGTTGCTCCAATCATTCTACATAAGATCAATAATAACTCTCTCTCTCTTTTCTCTCTAACTTATACGCTCGAAACTACCTCTCTCATTTATTGCTTTCATACTTGTTCTTCTTTTATTGCTTGATATTAACCATAAAGAGCCTCCTTTAGTTATATCCTAACTGTTAGTCCCTTCTCGATTACCCCCGATAGCTCGAGCCTGAGCCCAGGCATCGACCTCGAGGCCCCTCAGTGGTCAGTACGAGGCTCGAATAACAAGCCCCGGTTTGATTATAACTCTATTTTAGATCGTATTTCGTCGTTAGACTTCACATATCTAACATCCACTGCTCTAACAACTAGCATAAAAATAGATCACGTATTTTTAGAGTCCCATCAACAAATTTAATTATTATTACCATTTTCACGGTAAACAAGAAGGTTGCTGGTTTTGTTTCCTAGGGTCTAGGGTTCAAGAAGGGGGTGTGGTGGACGACCAGACTCGCCGGTTGTCAAGTACGGCAGCTGGCCGGTGAGAAAGGGAGTGAGGCAGACGCGAGAGAAGGGTCGTCCAAGGGCGGAGACTGTTGTTCTTTTCTAGGGTTTGTGTTGGTTGAAGAAGAAGCTTAGGTCCCTAGGGTTTTTGGTTGTGTTCATTCAATAAGAAGAAGACCTTCTTCATTTCAGTTCCCTTTTGTTTTAAAAAAATGACTCATGCCCTAAAGACTAGGTTTTTTTAGGTTCTAAGGGTATTAGCGTTAGCTTAATGGGTATTGGGTATTGATCTTAATGGGCTAGATCCAAATTGGGCCAAATTTACCTTTAAAAGTGGCCCTTTAACTCTACTAGGCTAAAAATATTAATTCCTAATATAATAACTATAAAATTGTGAAATCATTCCTAATTAAAATAAATTACTAGAATAAAACTACATGCTAAATGTAAAATTATTTTTTTGTATTTTCAAATGTTATAATACTATAAATATAAATAGACTAATTGACTTTAATCTAAAGATAAAAAATATTTTTTTAATTTTGATTTTTATGATAAAATAAAGTAAAAGAGTCAAAACTATTTAAAATAGCGATATTAAACCTAAACTCAATATTTACTCTAACATGTATGAAATCTCGGGGAGGGTCAAAAATGACATCTCTACAGTCATTTTGGGACATATCTCATAAAAATGAAGGTCTTGGAACCTAGTTTTTAACGGTCTAAACCATTTATTCATACGACATCGGGGTAGAGAAATATGGATTTTTAAAATAGGGTCACCAAGTCACGTTGCCGCACTTCGGAGAAACTAGAAGGTTTATAGGCCAAGTTGCAACACAGTTTTCTCCCAATAAATTGAGAGTTACATGGAGATCTTTATATGGAATTAATGCCCTATGTGTTTAGTTTCCAATGCTGCAAACCGTTTGTCAATACAATATCGGAGTAAATAGATATAAATGTCCAAAGTGGCACTGCTCAAGCTGCCAAGCAGGCAACTTACCCACCTACTTGGAGAATTGAGGTGGTGGGCTTATATTTTGTCTTTATCCATTATATTTCATCAATATCCATCGACTGATAACTCCAAAACACTCTCAATCTCTCAAAGAGCTTGTCCAAGATCTCATGAACCAAACTCAAGAGAAATCAACACAAATCATCATCAAAGGTGTTAAAGACTACAAGAGAATACTTCTATGATGTTGTGGTGTGATTGAGGGCTATTGTGAGCTAAGTTGATATATGGTTTCGAGTTGTAATTGATGTGCAAGGTATGTACAACATTTTCTTTATTGTGCCTAAGGTTAATCATGTGTTTGTTGTGTTGATTGAGTGAAAAACCATAAGATATCACTTGAAAGAACATGGGATATGGTTGTCTTTTTGGTTGGACTATTTTGTGGTGGCTCAATATTGTGAGAAATAATTTGATAATGTTGTGGCTACTGTTGTTAAGATTTTTTAGGTGTTAATTAAGTTGATTGAAGAAGAAAATATGAAAAACAAGTGATTGACGATAACGATTAAGGTGCTAGACGTATGAGGCTGTTTTGGAAGGCATTTTGTGGAGGTTTTAAACTAGAAATAATATGGTACATATAAGTATGATGCTCTGAAGGTTGTAAAATAATTTATGAAATAAGATTTGGATTCAATTTATATCTTGTTATGAGTAAAAAAACGAGCTTGCCGCTCAATATGATTGTTAAGATAATCGGAGAAACTCATATTGGATTATATTGTTATTGTTGCTAGTGTTTGTTATAGATGTTGTTGTTGGGTAGTTGATTACCCTTAGTGGTCTTTGGGATGTATTAAAAATAGAGGAGTTGCTGCCCGATTTTTCTTTAATCATGCGACTGGCCAAATATGATGGTACGACATTATATGTTAACGACAATATCATTTCACTTATTGTAGATGCAAGAATTATGTTGAGCTTGGTTGATTAATAAGTAAGAGATCATACAGATGTGTTAAGTCTAAGCCCTTCCTTCATTTTGGCATGATCTCGTAATTACACGAGTTTGATAATAAGGCATAAAGAGAAATTCATATTCCTGAATTTATGTACATTTCCTAGTCTTATAAGTTACAGTATTTTCCCTTATCAGGACTTCATATTCAATTGAGTATTGTCTTCTTCCAATCAAGAGATCAGAGAGCCTATATATACAGTATTATAGTATTTTCATTACCATGGAGCTATAATCGATGGGCAGGCCCCTATTGGGCAACCTCTGATCAGATGGTAAGTTATATACCGAGCCTACTGTGGCTGAGTGTCTATGAGCGAGCCCAGTATGGCCGAGATACAGAGCCTAGTATGGCCGAGCGCCTATGAGCGAGCCTACTACAGTAGAGCAGTTATTTATATAACGAGCCTTATAGGGCCGGATAGCTATTTTACTTGCTATATTGAGAGGGTTAAGTTAGTATCAGCAGGTAAGCATATCTTCAGATTATCTTTGACTCTCAGTTACTTTCAGTTATTATATTATCAATTTTGTTTTAGCCTTCAGTTATTCTGTTGTCTTCTATACTCGGTACATTATTTCGTATTGATGTCCCTTTGCTGGGGACACTGCATTTCATGCCTACAAGTCCTGATAGATAACTAGATAGATCTTTTCAGTAGATAGAGTCAAACATCAGCTTGGTTGGTACCCTCCATTTTTTCGGAGTTACCTGGTCTATACCATGGAGACTATTTTATATATATAGGTTTGATGGGTAGGTCGAGGCCCTGTCCCTTTCATGAAATAGTTTAGTTATCTCTAGAGGCTTATAGACGAGTTCTGTATATTTTGGTCTATCAGTTGACATTCATGGCGGCCTCATAAGCCTGCACAGTTATCTATATATATCTATATATATATATATATGAACTTTTAGGTATGTTTACTCAGATTTGAGAGATGATATTTTAAGACGATTCAGAGTATGACCTCATCGGCCTAAGTTAAAGGTTACCCCTCCAGAGTTCACAGTTACAGAGTGGTACGCTCGGGCCGAGTATGGTATCGGGTGCTCGTCGCGGCCATTGGTTTGGGTCGTGATAAGTTTAATCTTGAGAACCCATTTGCTTCCAATTGCTTTGCGTCCTTCACGTAGGTCAACTAGTTCCCAGACTTTGTTGACTCTCATTGACTCTAATTCATCTTCCATTACTTTTGTCCATTTATCCTTAAAGTGCATGAGAGAGCCTCATTTACATTTAGGCTAGTTTTCTTCTTGTAGGAGCATAATAAATAGTTCATCACCTTTAACATCAAATCGTCGGTGGGGAATCTTTTTACGAGAACCTCGTCTTATATGTGATTCATCATTGTTCCCATTTGGATAAATGTTGCTCCCACTTGGATCAAGAACATTTATCCTACTTCCTCTTGGAATAAGATCCGTGACCATCTCGCTCTCACTAGGAACAAGATTCATTTGGTCACTTCCACAAAATGTAGAAGGATTACTTTCATTCACATCTGATGATGAAGAAGGTCGCTGATGAGAAACTAATTCATTATCTGCTAAAATTCTCCCACTCGAATGAAGTGATCATTGTACTTCTTGATCCATTATCTCAAATGAGATTAGGTTTGGACCTACCTTTCCCTTCTAAGTGAACTCATCCTCTAAGAATATGGAATCTCATGATTCAAACTCAATTAGACTCCCACTGTCTTGCTGACCTATAAACACATAAACCTTTGAGGTTTCAAAGTATCTTATAAAGATACTTTTTTTTCCCTTGAGCCTAATTTTCCATATTCATGAGAGGAATCACGTGTATAGGTAGCACAACCCCAAGGTCTCAAGACACTCAGGTAGGTTTGTCTTCCAGTCCATAACTCATATAGAGCAGCAGTAACTGATTTTGTAGTAACTGATTTTGTAGGAACTAAAAGAGGGAATGCCCTAGCCTTTGGATTTGTTCACAAAATAGTTGCCTAGATGGAAAGGACAATATTAAAATATTCGTAATGGTTATGGGTTATGATACTGATAAGTTCATCAATCAACATTCGAGGACGAATGTTCCAAAAGGGTGAATGATATTACACCCCCTGTTTCGTAGTTAAGAGTACGTCATAAGTCAATTGATGTAAGCTCAAAAATGAAATTATCTTTGAGAAACTTATAAAGTAAGTTAATCATGTTACCGTGGAAGTTAATAATATTTAAGATCATGAATAACAAGTACCAAGATGGTTGGAAGGCTTAGAAGCTAAACTATTTGAAGAAGATAATTTATGTCGAAAGTCGACAAGTTTGGTGTTACACCCTGTGAGTCCTAAGGTGGCGTATAATGAATATGAGACTTTTTAATCATGATTGAATGAGTGTAAAGTCATAATATGACTATATATGATGTTTGGACATAAAATATAAAGTTTGGGAAAAATTAAATTTAACTTACAGAAAAATCGAGTTAAGATTTGCCTTGTAATGAGTCGTTTTGAGAAATTAAATTCGTAAGCTTTATGATATCATTTTTGGACATATATCATAAAGAATGAAGGTATTAGAATTTAGTTTCAACAGTGTAAACAATTTATTCATACGATACCAGGGTAGAGAAATATGGATTTTTAAAGTAGGGTTACCAAGTCATGTTGCCGCACTTCGGAGGAACTAGAAGGTTTATAGGCCAAGTTGCGACATAGTTTCTCCCAATCTATTGAGAGTTACATGGAGTTATTTATATGGAATTAAATCCCTATGTGTCTAGTTTTCAATGTTGTAAATTGTTTGTCAATATAATATCGGAGTAGAGAGATACAAATGTCCGAAGTGGCACTGCTCAAGCTGCCAAGCAGGCAACTTACCCACCTGCTTGGAGAATTGAGGCGGTGGGCTTATATTTTGTCTTTATTCATTATATTTCATCAATATCCAGAGACTAATAACTCCAAAACACTCTCAATCTCTCCCAGAACTTGTCCAAGATCTCAAGAACCAAACTCAAGAGAAATCAACACAAATCATCATCAAAGGTGTTAAAGACTACAAGAGAATACTTCTATGATGTTGTGGTGTGATTGAGGGCTATTGTGAGCTAAGTTGAGATAGGGTTTCGAGTTGTATCTAATTTTCGAGGTATGTACAACATCTTCTTGATTGTGCCTAAGGTTAATCTTGTGATGGTTGTGTTGTTTGAGTGAAAAACCATAAGATAGCACATGAAAGAACATGGGATATGGTTGTCTTTTTTAGTTGGACTGTTTTGTGGCTAAATATATGGTTTGTGGTGGTTGAAAATTGTGAGAAATAATTTGATAATGTTATGGCTACTATTGTTAAGCTTTTCTAGGTGTTAATTAAGTTGTCTGAAGAAGAAAAGATGAAAAACAATTGATTGGCGATAAAAATTAAGGTGCTAGACGTATTGGGCTGTTTTGGAAGGCATTTTGTGGAGATTTTAAAAAAGAAATAATATGGTAAATATAAGTATGATGCTGTGAAGGTTGTAAACTAATTTATGGAATAAGAGTTGGATTCAATTTATATCTTGCTATGAGTGTAAAAAACGAGCTTGCCTCTCAATATGATTGTTAAGATAATCGAAGAAACTCATATTGGATTATATAGTTATTATTGCTAGTATTGGTTATAGTTGTTGTTGTTGGGTTGTTGATGACCCTTAGTGGTCTTTGGGATGTATTAAAAATAGGGGAGTTGCTGCCCGATTTTCCTTAAGTCATGCGACTAGCCAAATACGATGGCACGATATTATATGTTAACATCAATATCATTTCATTTGTTGTAGATGCAAGAAGTTGTGTTGAGCTTGGTTGACTAATAAGGAAGAGATCATACAAGTATGTTAAGTCTAAGTCCTTCCTTCATTTTAGCATGATCTCGTAATTACACGAGTTTGATAATGAGGCATAAAGAGAAATTCATAATCGTGAATTTATGTACATTTCCTAGTCTCATAAGTTACAGTATTTTCCCTTATCGGGACTTCATATTCATTTGAGTATTGTCTTCTTCCAGTTAAGAGAGCAGAGAGCGTATATAGACATTACTACAGTATTTTCATTACCATCGAGCTATATTCGATGGGCAGGCTATTAGAAAACCTCTGATTAGATGATAAGTTATATACCGAGCCTACATTTGTCGAGCGCCTATGAGAGAGCCCAGCATGCCCGAGATACAGAGCCTAGTATGGCCGAGTGTCTATGAGCGAGCCTACTACGCCAGAGAAGTTTTATATATACCGAGCCTTATAAGGTAGGAAAACTATTTTAGTTACTATTTTGAGAGAGTTGAGTTAGCAACAGAAAGTAAGCATATCTTCAGGTTATCTTTGACTCTCAGTTATTATATTATCAGTTCAGTTTCAGCCTTCAGTTATTCTGTTGCCTTACATATTCGGTACATTATTTTGTACTGATGTCCCTTTGTTGGGGACACTGCATTTCATGCCTGCAGGTTCTGATAGATAGCTGGATAGATCTTTCTAGTAGACAGAGTCAAACATCAGCTTGGTTGGTACGCTCCACTTTCTCGGAGTTACCAGGTCTATACCTTGGAGGCTATTTTATATATACAGGTTTGATGGGTAGGTCGAAGCCCTATCCCGATCATGATACAGTTTAGTTATCTCTAGAGACTTGTAGACGAGTCCTGTATATTTTGGTCTATCAATAGATGTTCATGGCGGCCTCATCAGCCTGCATAGTTATATATATATATAGGGTATGTTTAGCCCTCAGATTTGAGAGATGATATTTTAAGCTGATTCAGAGTATGGCCTCATCGGCCTAAGTTAAAGGTTACCCCTCCAGAGTTCACAGTTACAGAGTGGTACGATCGGGCCGAGTATGGTATCGGGTGCTCGTCGCGGCCATTGGTTTGGGTCGTGATAAGTTTAATCTTGAGAACCCATTTGCTCCCAATTGCTTTGCGTCCTTCATGTAGGTCAACTATTTCCTAGACTTTGTTGACTCTCATAGACTCCAATTCATCTTCCATTGCTTTTGCCCATTTATCCTTAAAAGGGACGAGAGAGCCTTATTTACATTTAGGCTAGTTTTCTTCTTATAGGAGCATCATAATCATTTTACGAGAGCCACGTCTTATATATGATTCATCATTGTTCCCATTTGGATCAATGTTTCTCCCACTCGGATCAAGAACATTCATCCTGCTTCCTCTTGGAATAAGATTTGTGACCATCTCGCTCCCACTAGGAACAAGATTCATTTGGTCACTTCCACAAAATGTAGAAGGATTACTTTCATTCGCATCTGATGATGAAGAAGGTCGCTGATGAGAAACTAATTCATCATCTGCTAAAATTCTCCCACTCGAATGAAGTGATCCTTGTACTTCTTGATCCATTATCTCAAATGAGATTAGGTTTTGACCTACCTCTCCCTTCTTAATGAGTTCATCCTCTAAGAATATGGAATCTCATGATTCAAAATCAATTCGACTTGTACTGTCTTGCTGACCGATAAACACATAACCTTCTGAGGTTCAGAGTATCTTATAAAGATACTTTTCTTTTCCCTTGGGCCTAATTTTCCATATTAGTGAGAGGAATCACGCGTATAGGTAGCACAACCCCAAGGTCTTAAGACACTCAGGCTGGGTTGTCTTCCGGTCCATAACTCATATAGAGTAGTAATAACTGATTTTGTATGAACTAGATTAAGTACATATGTGGCAATAAGGAACGCATCACCCCAGTAATTCATTGGAAGATTAGCTTGTGTCATCATTGACCTAACCATTTTTAGGAGCATTCTATTTCTTTTCTCCGCAACATAATTTTGTTGTGGAATATTTGGGATAGTCAACTGATCAATTATTCCCTTTTCATCACATAAATTATTAAACTGCATTGATAAGTATTCACTACCACAGACAGTTTGAAGAGCTTTTATCTTCTTATCTAATTGATTTTCCACTAAGCTCATATAGCGTTTGAAGCAACTTATTGCTTCTGATTTGTGAGAAATTAAATAGACATAACTGAAACGGATAAAGTCATCAATAAATGTTATGAAATAACTTGTTCCATGCCTAGCCCTAATATTCATAGGCCCACAGATGTCCACATGGATTAATTGCCAAGGATATTCAGCTCTAGTCGCATGACTAAAAGGTTTTCTTGCAGATTTTCAAGCTTTATAATTTTTACAAGTGGAAAATTTCCATATGTTCAATGTTGGAAAGCAAACATTGTTTTGCTAACCTTTGCATTCTTTGTTGACCAATATGACCAAGCCTAGCATGCCATATGTTTACATCACTATCATATTTATGTGAAGAAACAACCATAGATAAACTAGCATCATTATTAAATGAATCATAATCCAAATCCATAATAACTAAACCTCTGGTCACATGACCAAAATCAAATTAAGTTGAACCAAAAGTCAACTTGGCAGAATTGCCATGACAAAATAGGTCAAATCCGAGCTTAAGAAAAATTGAAACTGAAATAACATTCCGGTGAATTGTTGGTGCAAAAAAAAATATCATGTAGTATTAGGTCTCGACCACCACGCAGGACTAACTTGCATGTGTCGATCCTTCAAAAGAAACTTTATTATTTTTGTCCACATGTATCCACTTTGCTCTACGTGGAACTCGCCGAAATTTAATAAAGGCACTACACTTCCAAGCTATGTGGTCCGTGACTCTTGAGTTTACAATCTACAAAGGATTAGAGTCAGTTAGAAAAACAGAACTAGAAACTCAAAGTTCACTAATTCGAGCATTGTGAAATACCTTTCTAGGAGGCTCAAAGCAATCTCTGGCATAATGACCCCTTTTGTCACAATTATAACATTTTCCTTTAGCAACTTTGACACATCTGTTCTTGCCTTTTTCAGTCTTTGCTCTTTTAGTAGGCTGAGCTGGCTGAGCTTGAGGTGACCCTTTTTTCTTTCCCCAGTTCTTTTTCATTGAATCACTCTTGGTATTAGAGGTTATTGTCATATGCAACTCAATTATTGGCTTTGTAGCCTCATGTCGTTCCTCCTCTAACTCAAGATGCCTCCGAACATCTTCCAGAGTTGTGATTCACTCATTATATGTCAAAGGCATTTTCATATGATCCCAAGAACTAGGTAAAGAGTGTATGACAGTTTGGATTTATTGTTCATCAGTCAACATATGACCAACATCTTTTAACTCCCCAATCATATTTGTCATTTGCCTCAGATGTGCTTTCATTGAATGTTCTAGGCGTTTGTTGCATGAATCAAATTTGATCATTACGGAACACAACCTTGTAGTAGAACATGTACCAAACATTTTCCTCAAAGTATTCCAAAGATCCATAGCCCTTTGGTGATCTTTAAACTCCCTTTGGATGTCATCATCCAAGGTGCTCAACAATGTAATGCAAGCAATGGAGTTCTTTTTCTTCCAATTGTTATTGGCTTCATGCTCACGCCTATGCTGAGCAGTGTTGCCTTCCTCAAGCTCATTCATGACATTGTTAATGGCCTCTAGAGCCTCTTGCTCCTCTAGCACATACTGGACTTTCATGCTCCGGGTTTCGTAGTTATCACCATTTAGTTTCAACCCTTTTTTGAGCTTAGTAACAATATTTTTCGAAGAGTAATCATTCTTTAACAAAATAAAAATATCATGAGGATCATATAAAAAATAAAAAAAATAACGCAAGGCACTATGTTCACCATACACACATATTATAACACTAAGCATTAAATGATTAAGTTAATAAACATATATATTAATCATGGAGTCGAGAGTTCACTATGTTCTCAATCATCGTCCAAAAATTAAAATATTAGAAAAATTAACCTATTCAATTATCTAGATAAGCATCTTAATTATATTTAAGACAACATGGTTATCTATCATGATTTTATAAGCCTATATGGATCATAAGTTAACAAATAACTTATATTAGCATGGAAATAAAATTAATGTCAAACTGTTTAACATATATTGTATGCTATAAAAATTCACATAATTTATAATGTTAAACTAATTAACATATTATACATATTAAACAATTTAACAAGTAATTTTAATATTAAACTAATTAATATTTGATTTCATGCTCAACAAATTAACATAAAACATATGTCAAACTAGTTAACAAAAGTAATGTTAAAACATATTAACATTTCAAATATGTTAAATAAATTAACAAATAGATATAATGTAAAATAAATTAACATTTCAAGCATGTTAAACAAGTTAACATAATATTAAACAAATTAACATCTCAAGAATGTTAAATACATTAAAAAATAAATATCATATTAAATAGATTAACATTTTAAAGCATGTTAAACAAATTAGCAAATAAATTTATTGTTATACAAATTAACATTTTATTCATGTTAAACAAATTAACAAATCAGTATAATGTTAAACAAATTAACAAATAAATTTAATGTTAAACTAATTAACATTTCAAGCAATTGTAATAATAATGTAATTATATTTTTCATAAAGAATATAAATACTAAATTTATATTCTGAAATTTAAGTCCATATGACTAATTTTTGAAATTTGGAATTAATCAAAAAAGAAGCTTATGTAATTTTTAATTTAGGCTATAAGCCCAAAACAATAATTGTGTAAAGCTTTTAAAATGGGCCATAAGTCCAAATAGAACAACAAGACAATTGAGTGCTCTGCCAATTTTTAAAGTAAGAAGCCCATCAGCTTCTGAGCCCAATTTCTTAAAGGTACCATAAAAACTTACATGCCAATTTTGAGTGGGTTTTTCCTAGTAAGGTTTTAATGAGGCACATTATCTTTTAATGAACATCCAAGGGGGAGTGTTATAAATATATTATATTATGGATGTTCATTTAGTACTCCGTTGTAAATAAGCTTCCTGAAGAAGCTTATCCATATGGGACTCCACCGTAAATATGTTTATCTATTTAAGTACTCTATTGGAAATAAGCTTCCTGAAGAAGCTTATCACTTCGATACCCGGTTATGGATAAACATTACCCCCGGTAGAAGATTATCCATACCGGGTATAATAAGCTTATCCTTTCAGTACCCAGTTATGGATAAATATTATCCCCGGTAGAAGATTATCCATACCGGGTATAATAAGCTTATCCTTTCAGTACCCAGTTATGGATAAACATTACCCCCGGTAGAAGATTATCCATACCGGGTATAATAAGCTTATCCTTTCAGTACCCAGTTATGGATAAACATTACCCCCGGTAGAAGATTATCCATATCGGGTATAATAAGCTTATCCTTTCAGTACTCCGTTATGGATAAACATTGCTCTCAGTAGAAGATTATCCATATCTGGTATAGTAGCAGCTTACACAACAGCTTCCTTTCTTCTATAAATAGAAGAGATTTCAGTTCATTATGTACATCAGTTTGAATTCGAATAATATAACAGTTTCTCTCTATACTTGTCTTTACTTTACAGTCTTTATTTTATAACACGTTATCAGCACGAGACTCTGACATCTCGAGCAAATACTTTGAAAGTATTAGAGGTAAGAACTTTCTTTTCCTAAATAATGTCAAATCTTTCTAAACTTGAATTTGTAGCCCTGGATATATCAGGCAAAAGCTACATGTCTTGGGTGCTTGATGCTGAAATTCATCTTGATGCGATGGGTCTGGCAGACACCATCAAGGATAAAAATCAGGCATCAAACCAAGACCGTGCCAAAGCAATGATATTCCTACGCCATCACCTTGATGAGGGCCTGAAAATGGAATATCTCACTATTAAAGATCCAGTCATACTGTGGAATAATTTGAAAGATAGATATGACCACCTGAAGATGGTCGTTCTTCCACAGGCACGTTATGATTGGACTCATCTAAGGCTACAAGATTTTAAATCTATCAGTGAGTATAATTCTGCTATGTTCAGAATTATTTCCCAATTAAAATTATGTGGTGATAATATTACTGATCATGATATGTTGGAGAAAACTTTCACCACTTTTCATGCCTCGAATATGCTCCTGCAGCAGCAATATCGAGAGATGAGATTTAAAAAGTATTCTGAACTTATCTCACATCTTCTTATAGCAGAGCAACATAATGGGCTATTAATGAAAAATCATGAAAGCCGACCTATTGGTTCTTGTCCATTCCCTGAAGTGAATGAGACGAACTTCCACCAAGCTAAACGTGGAAGAGGTCGTGGCCCCAGTCGTGGTCATGGCCGTGGTCGGGGAAGAAACCCCAATCATGGTAATAATAATGCACCAAAGAAGCCTCCTCACCACCAGCAGTGGAAAAGGAAGGAACAAAAGCATGAAGCGGTGCAAGCGCCAAATGCAGAAAATGCATGCTATAGATGTGGAGGAAAAGGGCACTGGTCACGTACCTGTCATACGCCAAAGCATCTGGTTGGGCTTTATCAAGCCTCCCTGAAGAAGACAGAGAAAAATGCTGAAGTAAATTTTATTTCTGAAGATAATTTAGACTTCATGCATTTGGATGTAGCTGATTACTTTGCACTCCCAGAAGGAGAAACAAGTCATGTAATCGGTAGTGAATTTGTAGAAATGTAAATATTTTAATTTTTGTTATTTGTAATAGATAGTATGGTTATGTAATTGTTGTACATAAATAAAAGTTATTCTTTGATAATGATGTTTACTATAATATATTTTATTTATGTTATTTTGAAGAATATGGATAACCCTCAAATTTGTTTGGATCAAAGACAAATCATGAAGATATTTATGTTATTGATAGTGGAACAACTCATGCCATATTCAACGATCAGAAATACTTTTCTTATTTGCATAAGGAAAAAGCAAATGTTTCAACAATTTCTGGTAATATAAGTTTGATTGAAGGCTCCGGAAGAGCCATAATATTTCTGTCTAAGGGAACAAAACTTATTATAGACAATGCATTGTTCTCCTCCAAGTCCCGAAGAAACTTGTTGAGTTTTATAGATATCCGCCGAAATGGGTATCATGTAGAGACAATAGATGAAATGAACAGGGAATATCTTTGTATTACAAAGAATATTTCTGGCCAGAAATGCATTGTAGAAAAGTTACCAACTTTATCTTCTGGCTTATACTATTCAAAAATTAGTACAATTGAAGCACACTCTATCGTAAACCAGAAGTTTACGGATTCAAATACTTTTGTGCTTTGGCATGGCCGTTTGGGCCATCCCGGATCAATAATGATGAGACGAATTACTGAAAATTCGAGTGGGCATCCATTAAAGAACTTGAAGATTCTTACAAATGACGAATTTTCTTGTGATGCTTGTTATCAAGGAAAAATGATCACTAGACCATCACCAATGAAGGTTGGTATTGAATCCCCTGCCTTTTTAGAGCGTATACATGGGGATATATGTGGACCTATTCACCCACCAAGTGGGTTGTTTAGATATTTTATGGTCCTAATAGATGCATCTTCAAGATGGTCTCATGTGTGCCTACTATCATCTCGCAACCTGGCGTTTGCAAAGCTATTAGCCCAAATAATTCGATTAAGGGCACAATTCCCAGATTATCCTATAAAGGCTATTCGCCTTGATAATGCTGGAGAATTCTCATCTCAAGCTTTTGATGATTATTGTCTATCCGTTGGGATAAAAGTTGAACATCCTGTAGCTTATGTTCATACTCAAAATGGCCTTGCAGAGTCATTTATTAAACGCCTGCAATTGATAGCAAGACCACTACTTATGAAAACAAAATTGCCCACTACTGCTTGGGGCCATGCTATCTTGCATGCAACATCACTTATCCGTCTCAGACCGACACATTATAATAAATATTCTCCGTCACAATTAGTTTTTGGTCATGAACCAAATATTGCCCATCTACGAATTTTCGGATGTGCTGTATATGTGCCAGTAGCACCACCACAACGTAGTAAGATGGGACCACAAAGAAGGATAGGAATATATGTTGGGTTTGAATCACCCTCTATTATTCGCTATCTTGAACCATTGACAGGAGATTTATTTACTGCTCGATTTGCAGATTGTCGGTTTGATGAAACAAATTTTCCACAATTAGGGGGAGAGAAAAAGGAAATCAAAAGAGAAATTGTGTGGAAAATTTCATCATTATCTCACTTTGATCCCCGTACCCCTATATGTAATCAGGAGGTCCAGAAGATCATCCATTTACAGAATATAGCAAATCAAATGCCAGACGCATTTACTGATTTGAAAAGGATAACTAAGTCACATATCCCAGCAGAGAATGTGCCTATCCGAATTGATGTCCCAGTAGGACCATCTACTAGCATGAGAGATAGTGAACCTAAAGCACGCTTGAAGCGTGGTAGGCCTTTTGGTTCTAAGGATCGAAATCCTCGAAAAAGAAAATCGACAAATGATCAAAACGATACTATGAAAGGATCTCCTGAAGAGACCCAAAATCTGATTAGTTCTAAGATTCCTGAAGAAATCAATGAACTCGAAGCTCATGTGAGTGAGGAACTTTTAATAAGTTCGATCGGTGATGGGATTAATTTAAATCGATCTGAAATAGTGGTGGATAATATTTTTGCATATAATGTTGCACTTAATATTATGCAAGATAGTGAGGATCTTGAACCTCGATCTGTCGAAGAATGTCGACAAAGATCTGATTGGCCAAAATGGCAAGAGGCAATTCAATCGGAATTGAAGTCACTTGCTAAAAGAGAGGTCTTTGGACCAGTAGTCCAAACACCTGCTGGTATAAAACCAGTTGGTCATAAATGGGTTTTTGTGCGAAAAAGGAATGATAAAAATGAAGTTGAAAGATACAAAGCTCGCCTTGTTGCACAAGGATTCTCACAACGACCTGGAGTCGATTTTGATGAAACATATTCACCTGTTATGGATGCCATAACATTTCGATATCTCATCAGTTTAGCACTACATGAAAAGCTTGAAATACATCTAATGGATGTAGTTACAGCTTATCTGTACGGTTCACTTGATAATGAAATTTATATGAAAATTCCTGAAGGATTTAAAATGCCTGAAGCAAAATCTCAGGAAATGTATTCAATCAGATTACAAAGATCTTTGTACGGTTTAAAGCAATCTGGGCGCATGTGGTATAATCGCCTTAGTGAATATTTGCTGAAAGAAGGTTACATAAATGATGTTATTTGTCCATGTATTTTTATAAAGAAAATGGCATCAGAATTTGTTATACTTGCTGTTTATGTTGATGACATAAATCTTGTTGGAACTCCAGAAGAGCTCCAAAAGGCAATTGAATATCTTAAGAAAGAATTTGAGATGAAAGATCTTGGAAAGACAAAACTTTGTCTTGGTCTGCAAATTGAACATTTAGCAGACGAGATCTTTATCCATCAATCTGCCTATACAGAAAGGGTCTTAAAACGCTTTTACATGGACAAAGCGCACCCATTGAGTACACCAATGGTTGTTCGATCACTTGAAGTGAATAAGGATTTGTTCCGACCTCCAGAAGAGGACGAGGAACTCCTTGGTCCCGAAGTACCCTATCTCAGTGCAATTGGTGCACTAATGTATCTTGCTAATGCTACAAGGCCTGACATAGCATTTTCTGTTAATTTACTAGCAAGATATAGTTCTTCTCCTACACGGAGACATTGGAACGGGATTAAGCATATATTGCGATATTTAAAGGGAACTCTTGATATGGGTTTGTTTTATGCTAACAAAGATAGTGCAGACCTTGTTGGTTATGCAGATGCAGGTTATTTATCTGATCCCCATAAAGCTCGATCTCAAACCGGCTACGTATTTACATATGGAGGTACTATCATATCATGGCGCTCCACAAAGCAATCTATTGTTGCTACTTCTTCAAATCACGCTGAGATAATAGCTATTCATGAAGCAAGTAGGGAATGCGTATGGTTGAGATCAATAATTCATTTTATTCGAGAAAAATGTGGTTTGGAATGTGAGAAAAGACCCACAATTTTATACGAAGACAATGCTGCATGCATAGCCCAATTGAAGGGAGGATTTATAAAAGGAGATAGAACGAAGCACATTTCACCAAAATTATTCTACACACACGATCTTCAGAAAAGTGGTGACATTGATGTGCAACAAATCCGTTCAAGTGATAATCCAGCAGATTTATTCACTAAATCTTTGCCAACTTCAACTTTTGAGAAGATGGTATACAAGATTGGAATGCGGAGACTCAAATATTTGAAACAAGGTTTTCATCAGGGGGAGTAAAATACGCGATGCACTCTTTTTCCCTTACTAAGGTTTTTTCCCATGGGGTTTTCCTTATAAGGTTTTTAATGAGGCACCTAGCAATGCGTCTTACTAAATATGTGTACTCTTTTTCCTTCACTGGGATTTTTCCCACGTGGTTTTTCCTAGTAAGGTTTTAATGAGGCACATTATCGTTTAATGAACATCCAAGGGGGAGTGTTATAAATATATTATATTATGTATGTTCATTTAGTACTCCGTTGTAAATAAGCTTTTTGAATAAGCTTATCCATATGGGACTCCACCGTAAATATGTTTATCTATTTAGTACTCTATTGGAAATAAGCTTCCTGAAGAAGCTTATCACTTCGGTACCCGATTATGGATAAATATTACCCCCGGTAGAAGATTATCCATACCGGGTATAATAAGCTTATCCTTTCAGTACTCAGTTATGAATAAACATTACCCCCGGTAGAAGATTATCCATATCGAGTATAATAAGCTTATCCTTTCAGTACCCAGTTATGGATAAACATTACCCCCGGTAGAAGATTATCCATATCGGGTATAATAAGCTTATCCTTTCAGTATTCCGTTATGGATAAACATTGCTCTCAGTAGAAGATTATCCATATCTGGTATAGTAGCATCTTACATAACAACTTCCTTTCTTCTATAAATAGAAGAGTTTTCTGTTCATTATGTACATCAGTTTGAATTCGAATAATATAACAGTTTCTCTCTATACTTGTCTTTACTTTACAGTCTTTATTTTATAACAAATCTCTCTTTTTCTTCTTCTTTTTGGGACAGCTGCCAGCAACCCTTGGAGCACGAAGCTCCATATTTTCTTCCTTTTTTTTTTTCATTTTTCAATCTTTCAAATTTCAGAGGTTGGAGAGAAACCCAAATCTCTCTCTTTCCTCTTTTTTTTTCGCCACTGTCGCCATTGGAGCACCAAGCTCTGCCCTCCTTTCTTTTCTAAAATTATATACATATATATAAATTTCAGAGAAGAGAGAAAGGAGAAGCTATGGTTCTCTAACTTTCTTCCTATCCATGGCTTAAAATAAGGAAGTTTACTGGTCGTTTCTTAGACGTCCTCCACCAGCCGCGACAGTGAATCTCAGGCAGCGACGAAATCGGGTTCGCTGATGGAGAAAATTATTTAAAAAAAGTTGATTCCCTTATTTTTGTGGTATTTCTGATCAGCTTCAGAAAAAAAGATTCTTCAATTAAATTCTAGATTATTTCAAATCAGTGTTGAATATTGATATAAAATTTTAATTTGTAACGACCCGATCGGTCGTTTTGAGCATTTGCACTTTGCCTGCCAGTTCTCGGGCATGACTAGCCCCGTATGATGTATTATAGCTTATGTAAATCATTGGTTTTGATTTTCAAGTTAATCAGAATAGATATGGAAGAATGATTCTCATCTTGAAGCTTTAAATTTGAAAGGTTTGACCAAGTTTTGACTTTTTAGTATTTGATCTCAGAATTAGATTTTTATTATTTGTCTAGATCCTTTAGGTGATTTTGGACTTGGGAGCGCGTCCGGAATGTGATTTGAAGGTCCGTTGTGGATTTAGGCTGGAATTGGCGAAATCAGAAATTTAGCGATATACGGTTGGCAGTGGAAATTTGGATATCGGGCTCAGAATGAAATTTCGGATGTTGGGGTAGGTTCGTGTTATCATTTGTGACGTGTGTGCAAAATTTCAGGTTATTCGTACGAGGTTTGGTAGGTTTCGGCATCGTTTGTAGAATTTGAAAGTTTAGAAGTTCTTAGGCTTGAATCCAAGAGCAATTTGGTGTTTTGATGTTGTTTTGCAGGTTCCAAAGGTTCGACTAGGTTCGTATGTTGATATGTGACTTGTTGGTATTTTTGGTTGAGGTCCTGAGGGCCTCGGGATGAGTTTAGATGGTTATTAGGGAGTTTGGAAATTTGGTGTTGCGGCTGAAGCTGTTGATTCTGTCATAATCGCACACCGTAGGAGCAGAAGTTGGACCGCATATGTGAGCCCATAGGTGCGAAGCTTGGGGCGCATGTGCGGAATCTGGGGAGTTAAGTGAAATGCGCGGATGCATCTTTTTGACCGCATGTGCGTGAATTTGGCCGCAAGTGCGGAAATGCCCAGGCAAAAGTATAAATTAGACCCTTCGCGAATTTTGGTCATTCTTCACCATTTTTCATCCGGATTTGGAGCTTTTGGGAGCAATTTGAAGAGGAATTCAAGGGGGTTTTCACTGAGGTGAGTAATTAGAGTCCTAATACTCGTGTTTATGGTAATTTCCCATGGTTTAATCTTTTAATTAGTGGTGATTACGAGTGAAAATGAAGGGTTAGGGCTTGGGATTTTGGAGAGTTTTGATTGAGGATTTAAGGGTCAAATGGAGTCGGATTTTGATAAATCTTGTATGTATAGACTTGTGAGTGAAAAGGTTTTCTAGTTTTGTGATTTTTGTCGGATTCTGAGATGTAAGCTTGGGGGCCGGGTTTGGATGAATTTCGGGATTTTGGCCTAAATTGATAGTTTTTTGTGTGGAATTGGTTCCTTGGCTTATATTGACTGCATTGTATTGTATATGGCTAGATTCAGAGCATCCAGAGTTCGTTTGGGAGGAAAAGGCATAGCGGAGTAGGAGTTTGCTTGGTCTGAGGTATGTAACGCTTCCAAACTTGGTTCTGAGGGTTTGAAACCCTGAACTACTTGTTATGTAATTAGTATTGAGGTGACGCACATGACAAGTGACGGACGTGTGGGCGTGCACCATTAGAATTTTGGCCTAGATCATTTCGTGGCACCGTGTAGTGACTCTTTCTTGTTGTTATCCGTGTTTCTATCATGTGATTAAGTAAATGTGTTGTAAATCATGCTAGATATCTAGTTAGGGCTTCATGCCGATACTGTTAAGACCTGAGTGGTCGTGTGTTGCTGTCATCTCATTAGATTCATTTATATTCTGTACTCAGTCATATTCATGCATATCATATCATGGCTCATTCTTAGTTGTTATTATGTGGCACATCATATCATTGTTTCTGGCTAGTTTCATGCCATTGTGAGCCCATGTGTGTGAGACTTGAGAGTGATGACTGAGTGAGACCGAGAGCCTGATTTTGAGTGACAGTTATGGGGTCAGGCTACATGTTGCAGCAAATTATTGATATATGCCTTCATTAGCTTGTTATAGCGCTTGGGGCGTAGGAGCCCCTCTGGAATCTGCACACCCACAGTGGGCGTGACTGGTCATATTCAGGGATGGATCTTCCCTTGGTATGGAGATGGATCTTCTCCATAAGGCTGGATTGGCCTATTTTCCTTGGTGCGGAGATGCATATTCTCCATGAGGCTGGATTGGCCTGTTCTTCCTCGGTACTAGAGACTAATAGTCAGTGATGTATATACTCCGGGATGGATCTTCCCTGGGCCTTGTGTTTCATATACAGTACCGAGTGGTTGAGTGTGTTTATATATACCCGGAGATGGATTTTCTCCTCAAGGTTGGATTTCTCTTGTTCCTCGGTACTTATTGACTTTCATTCAGTGTCATATATGTTCTGGGATGGATTTCTCTGGGCTGGATGGCCATATGCAGTACCGAGAGGTTGAGCACTTGAGAGTGGGAGCACATGGTGTATTTCATATATTCTGTGCACTTGTCATGTAGAGTTAGTTGAGCTTTATATCTCACATTGATCAGATCTGTATTTATTTTACTGCTTGAGCTGTATTCCTGGACTGATAACATACCTACTTTTCTGCTTAGTTTATTTCTATTTCCTATTGAGGTTACGTTCGTCACTACCTATCAGCTCATAGTTTAGATTTGTTACTTACTGAGTTGGTGTACTCACGTTACCCCCTTCACCTTGTATGTAGATCCAGGTACTTTCAATCCCAGTGGCAGTCATTAACTGAGGTTGTAGGCTTTGGGAATTGTTGAGGTATTTGCATGGCGTTCGCAGGCCTTGAACCTCCTTCTCAATTCTAGTTGTGTTTCAGTAAACATTGTAGTAGAGTGTGCTATATCTCTAGACGCTCATGTACTTCATGACACCCTAGTTTTGGGTTGGTTGTATCGTATTATGAATTTTGACTTATGTTTTTAAATAGTTTATTTTAAACGACAAAAGTTTTCTGCAAATGTTTCAATCTTAGTACCGTGGTGTGGGTTTTGTTGAGTTGAGACTGGCCTAGTTCCATGATAGGTGCCATCATGACAGGTTGAGTTAATGGTCCTGACAAGTTGGTATCAGAGCCAGGTTACATAGGTCTCACGAGTCATGAGCGTGTTTAGTAGAGTCTTGCAGATCGGTATGGAAACGTCTGTACTTATCTTCAAGAGGCTGCAAAACCCTTAGAAAACTTCACATTCTTAAATTCTTATCATGCGACATTGATTCAGCTTGAAGTGTAACTTTTTGAATTCCTTCCACGCGTTTGTATTCGTACATGAGTGCTCGGTATCAGCTGTGCATCGACGACTAGTGATTTTTTGGATGAGGTGTGAGATGTGATTTTTATGTGTTGGTGTGGGGCCAGTCTAGAGGACTTGAAGCCGAGTTTTGTCTGTGGCTTGAGTACTGAGATTTCGATTGTGTAAGCACGTGCATTTGGGACTTATATGTCCATTTGTGTCCTTACTGGTGGGATTTTTGAATGGATGACTAGGGGGTGAGTATGATTTGATTGCCGTATGTATTCAGATTGTTCTAATTTGACAAGAAGAGTTTGTCGGGGAGGTATCAAGGGCGATTGGGTGTTTGACTTCTGTCTTGAGTGGGCGTATGGCCTCAAGCTATGGGTGTGTTAAAGGACGTATCATGTAGTTTAGTTATGGAGTGGAGTAGATCTTCATGTTGTGTTATGAGTTCAATCTCAGGGGAGTAAGTGATTGTGTAATAGTTATAATTATGGAAGAGTATAGAGAGATACCAGTTTGAGGCTAAGCAGGTGGATTATCTCCTACAGGGTGTTCTGAGGTTTGTGTGATACCTACGTTGTTTGTTGGGAGTCCTCTTTTACCAGTGAAAATATGTGTTACAATTTGAGTTTGGATCGCTTATGAGAGTGAGCTTGTCTGTTACGAGGGTAAACGCGAAATTTGCAGATAATTTGAAATACTAGATGGTTGTGTTGCATGAGCTTATGAAGGGATTTAGTTGAATCTCACTATGGTATTATGATAGTGATAGAGTATGGGCATTGTGAGTTATTGTGTGTTTTCATCTATGGCTTTGAGCAAAGTGGGGGAGTCTGCTATTGATCAGTTGATTACACAGTTATGTGTTGTGTTGGTTCTAATTTGAGGTATACTAGTGAACCAATTATGGCTTACAGAGGTTGAGATCGTGGATGGCTTGAGTAAAGGAAATTTCGGATAAGGGTTGTGTTATGCTTTATAGGTATATAAGAAACATTAGATGATTTAGTTGTTGTTTGTAAGGAATATAACGTGTATGGAGTAGGAAAATCGCTCGGCGGCTTAGAAGAATGGTTACTTCCTTGGGGTGTTGGAGTGTTAATGGGGCACAGGTCGTTTGGTCAGTTTAATTGAGATTTGAGCAGAGTGGATGACTCTTGAGAATGGTTCCAATGCATTCAAGATTTATACGTGGCAATTGGGAATCTTCAAGATTTGTATTTGGGTAGAAATTGAGATTTATATTGGAGAATGTTAGGACTTGTGGCATTTCTATATTGTTATGGATTCTACATATCAGTATCAGGAAGGCGAAGACAATGACTTTAGATACGCAGAAGGTCTCTTCAGAGCGCGTATCTCGGTTGTGGTACTTTTAGGGGTGCTTTAGAAGAATACAACGGTTTATAAGCCTTAGGGCGGTGTGGTTTTATGCTAATGTTCATGGGCAAGTTTTAGTTAAGGATAGTGGTGTACTAGCAAGGAAACGTATCATTTTGAAGGTAATTCGGAAGGAACTCAGAGAATTAGGACAACTTGGTAGTAGGTTGGATCGGCATGGTATTGGATATGATCAGTTCTTTGGGTGCTTATGATGTGGTAGGTTTCTACAAGTATTTTGTGGTAGTGCTCTTAGGTTTTGATGGCTTGCGTAGCTTGGTTGAGTTAGAAGGAGTCAGTCCTGACGGTTTGGTAGGTTTGGTATTGTGCAAAGGGGATTAAGAGAGTTCTTGATGATTTCTACCATGGTCGAAGATGTACATTTTCTACTGGCATGAGGAGCATGTGATGTATAGTGATTTTCTCCTAGATGGGATCAAATGGAAAAGTTCTTGGCTGGTTAAGAATGTAGTTGCTTGAGCTCGGAGTAGATTATGAAGTTCTCATATTTATCATAGGATGTTATGGTATATGCGGTATCTTGTGTAGGCTTGAGATTTACATGTGTAAGGTCACGGTTCAGTTTTGAAAGGAAGGTCATAAATTCTTAGGCAGCATGGACAATTTCAGATGACTAGGTAAATGATATTACTGATTGGTGTAGCTTGATGAGGGTATACATTTCAGAAAGGGCGATGTGTTTGAGTTATGGATACTTCATTGGTATTGCAGCACTCTCATATCTGATTGACTGCTGATAATCAAAGTTTGATTGATGGCACAAAAGAATTTTCGAAGTACCCTCTGTGGAATGATAGAGTATTAGAGATGTGTTAGATATTCGGGCATTGGAGTTGGGATCAGATATGGTGATTCGTGTGCTTTATGGGTATGGAGACTGGGAGTTCTCATAAACAGGTTGTTTTGTGGTTGTGGATTGTGAAGATGAGGGCAAAGCGAGTCAGATGGTAGTATGTGCTATGATTCAGTAATTATGAACTTTCGGAGATTTATTTATCTATTGTTGGTGACTAGAGTTGATTTAGGGTTCATTGTTAGGCCCAATATAGATGTGTGTTTTGCATCGAGTCGGATATGTTGACTCCGAACTGCTATTGTTGAGAGAGGTGCCCTTCGGTTGTTGTTAAGCTTATTCGTGTTCCGAGATTTATTTGTGAGTTACTCTTGTACACTATGCGGGAATGTGATTCGTTGATTATATGCACAAATAATATGGTTCTATTTGGGCTTTATAGAGGAATTTGAGTGAGATGGGTATTTGGGTGTTGCATGAATGATCGCGCATTAGGTATGTTCTTTCGGGCCAGTGTGGTATTACGTCATTTGTTTCTCCGTGGTTATGGTGATTCACTCTTGGTTCTAGACATCAAATTGTGCATGGTTGTTGACTTTGAGCATGGTGACTTGAGGTGTTTCGTGTGGACCAGTGTTAGGATAGGATCGCGCATTGCAGCGAAGTTATGTGGAGGTATGATCCTTCAGGTTAGATTCGTGTGTTCTGGTTCTATAGTGTATGATGGGTTCTTAGCATCGTGTTGTAGGGGTACTGGTGAGCTTGCGGTACCACTGTCTCATTTGAGTCATTTTCCATGATTTGAGTACATTTGGATTGTTGCTTGTTAGTGCGCGGATTGCACGGGTTATGGCTTTATATTGTATTAGTGTATCATGTCACCAGAGTAGTTGTGTTGGATGAGATAAGGTCATTGGACCTGGTATGAATACTATCGGATTTGATTTCAGCATGTTGGAAGGATAATATTGAAATTCGGCTTAGAAATTTACTATAGTCCTTGCTGAAAGAGAGGGAACTCCATGTCTGGTTGAAATGAGGAATGATTATGATTTTTGCGTGTTTCTTTCATCATTGGCAGTATACGAAAGTGTTGGACCGAGGCTTCGCTTGATAAGAGGTTTATTACCGGTATTGGGTAGTTTGGGCAGTTGCTATGATTAGAAGTTATCGCTACGAGTGTTTGAGTTATGTGGTATATCATGTGATTACATATTGGTTATAAATATGGTTTGATACAGCTTGTTCGGACTTATACAGTGTATAGATGTGAGATTATGATCTTATAGATGATTTCGGAAGTGGAAATTTGGTTCTAAGGTTTATGGGCTAGGTTGGATTGCGAATTTTCAGTTATGTTGTGCTATCGGACCTATATGGGATATGGTGACATGGGATCAACCCCCTTATGTGCATAGTGAGGATATATGGCGATTTGATGGCTTTTGGAACAATTGTGAATACGTTCAAGGACCAACGTATGTTTAAGTGGGGGAGGATGTAACGACCCGATCGGTCATTTTGAGCATTTACACTTCCCCCCAATTCTCTGACATGAATGGCCCCGTATGATGTATTATGACTTATGTAAATTGTCAGTTTTGGTTTTCAGGTTAATCGGAGTAGATATGGAAGAATGATTCTCAGTTTGAAGCTTTAAATTTGAAAGGGTTGACCAAGTTTTGACTTTTTATTATTCGATTTCAGAATTGGATTTTTAAGATTTGGATAGCTCTATTAGGTGATTTTGGACTTGGGAGCACGTCCGGAATGTGATTTGGAGGTCCGTGGTGGAATTAGGCTTGAATTGGTGAAATTAGAAATGTGGCGATTTTCGGTTGGCAGTGGAAATTTTGATATCGGGGTCGGAATGGTATTTCGGAAGTTGGGTAGGTTTGTGGTATCATTTGTGACGTGTGTGCAAAATTTCAGGTCATTTAGACGAGGTTTGGTAGGTTTCAGCATCATTTGCGGAATTTGGAAGTTTAGAAGTTCTTAGGCTTGAATCCGAGGGTAATTTGGTATTTTGATGTTGTTTTGCGTGTTCCAAAGGTTTGACTAGGTTCGTATGTTGATATGTGACTTGTTGGTATTTTTGATTGAGATCCCGAGGGCCTCGAGATGAGTTCGGATGGTTATCAGAGTGTTTGGAAATTTGGTGTTGCAACTGATGCTGTTGATTCTGTCATAACCACACTTGCGGAGTGGGGATCGTAGGTGCGATGTCCACAAAAGTGGAAAAGGACCGCAAGAGCGGAAGTTGGATCGCATTTGCGAGCCCGAAGGTGCGAGGCCTGAGGCGCAGGTGCGAATTCTGGGGAGTTAAGTGATATGCGTAGATGCGGCGTTTTGACTGTAGGTGCGGTCCCGCAGGTTCGTGAATTTGGCCGCAGATGCGGAAATGCCTGGGCTGAAGTATAGATTAGACCCCTCACGAATTTTGGTCATTCTTCACCATTTTTCATCCGGATTTGGAGCTTTTGGGAGCAATTTGAAGAGGGATTCAAGGGGGGTTTTCATTGAGGTGAGTAATTCGAGCCCTAATTCTCGTGTTTATGGTAATTTCTCATAGTTTAATCATGTTATTAGTGGTGATTAAGGATAAAAATGAAGGGTTAGGGCTTGGGATTATGGAGAGTTTTGATTGAGGATTTGAGGGGTCAAATGGAGTTGGATTTTGATAAATCTTGTATGTATGGACTCCTGAGTGAAAGGGCTTTCTAGTTTTGTGAGGTCGGATTTGGAGACCTGGGCCTGGGGGCCGGGTTTGATGAATTTCGGGATTTTGGTCTAAATTGATAGTTTTTCGTGTGGAATTGGTTCCTTGGCCTATATTAACTGCATTATATTGTTTATGGCTAGATTTAGAGCATCCAGAGTTTGATTTGGGAGGCAAAGGCATGGCGGAGTAGGAATTTGCTTGATCTGAGGTAAGTAACGCTTCCAAACTTGGTTCTAATGGTTCGAAACCCTGAACTACGTGTTATGTGATTAGTATTGAGGTGACACACATGCCAAGTGACGGGCGTGCGGGCGTGCACCGTGAAAATTGTGGCATGGTTCATTTCATGGCATAGTGTAATGACTTTTTCTTGTTGTTATCCGTATTTCTATCATGTGATTAAGTAAATGTTCTGTAAATCATGCTAGATATCCTGTTAGGGCTTCACGCCGATGCTGTTAAGACTTGAGTGGTTGTTTCTTGCTGTCATCTCACTAGATTCATTGATATTTTGTACTCAGTCTTATTCATGCATATCATATCATACTGCCAATGATGAAAGAAACACGCAAAAATCATAATCATTCCTCATTTCAACCAGTCATGGAGTTCCCTCTCTTTCGGCAAGGACTATAGTAAATTTCTAAGCCGAATTTCAATATTATCCTTCCAACATGCTGAAATCAAATCCGATAGTATTCATCCCAGGTCCAATGACCTTATCTCATCCAACACAACTACTCCGGTGACATGATACACTAATACAATCTAAAGCCATAACCCGTGCAATCCGCGCACTAACAAGAAACAATCCAAATGTACTCAAATCATGAAAAATGACTCAAATGAGAGAGTGGTACCGCAAGCTCACCAGTACCCCTACAACACGATGCTAAGAACCCATCATACACTGTAGAACCAGAACACACGAATCTAACCCGAAGGACAATACCTCCACATAACTTCGCTGCAATGCGCGATCCTATCCAATCACTGGTCCACACGAAACACCTCAGGTCACCATGCTCAAAGTCAACAACCATGCACAATTTGATGTCTAGCACCAAGAGTGAATCACCATAACCACAGAGAAGCAAATTTACGTAATACCACACTGGCCCGAAAGAACATACCTAATGCGCGATCAATCATGCAACACCCAAATACCCATCTCACTCAAATTCCGCTATAAAGCCCAAATAGAGCCATATTATTTGTGCATATAATCAACGAATCAAATTCCCGCATAGCATACAAGAGTAACTCACAAATAAATTTCGGAACACGAATAAGCTTAGCAACAACCGAATGGCACCTCTCTCAACAATAGCAGTTCGGAGTCAACATATCCGACTCGATGCAGAACACACATCCATATTGGGCCTACCAATGAACCCTAAATCAACTCTAGTCACCAACAATAGATAAATAACTCTCCGAAAGTTCATAATTACCGAATCATAGCACATACTACCATCTGACTCGCTTTTCCCTCATCTTCACAATCCACAACCACAAAACAACCTGTTTATGAGAACTCCCAGTCTCCATATCCATAAAGCAAACGAATCACCATATATGATCCCAACTCCACTGCCCGAATATCTAACACATCTCTAATACTCTATCATTCCACAAGGGGTACTTCGAAAATTCTTTTGTGCCATCAATCAAACTTTGATTATCAGCAGTCGATCAGACAGGAGAGTGATGCAATACCAATGAAGTATCCATAACTCAAACACATCGCCCTTTCTAAAATGTATACCCTCATCAAGCCACAACAATCAGTAATATCATTTACCTATTCATCTTAAATTGTCCATGCTGCCTAAGAATTTATGACCTTCCTTTCAAAACTGAACCATGACCTTACACATGTAAATCTCAACCCTACACAAGATACCACATATACCATAACATCCTATGATAAATATGAGAACTTCATAATCTACTCCGAGCTCCAAGCAACTACATTCTTAACCAGCCAAGAACTTTTCCATTTGATCCCATCTAGGAGAAAATCACTATACATCACATGCTCCTCATGCCAGTAGAAAATGTACATCTTTGACCATGGTAGAAATCATCAAGAACTCTCTTAATCCCCTTTGCACAAAACCAAACCATCAGGACTGACTCCTTCTAACTCAACCAAGCTACGCAAGCCATCAAAACCTAAGAGCACTACCACAAAACACTTGTAGAAACCTACCACATCATAAGCACCCAAAGAACTGATCATATCCATTACCATGCCGATCCAACCTACTATCAAGTTGTCCTAATTCTCTGATTTCCTTCCGAATTAACTTCAAAATGATACATTTCCTTGCTAGTACACCACTATCCTTAACTAAAACTTTCCCACGAACATTAGTATAAAACCACACCGCCCTAAGGCTCATAAACCGTTATATTCTTTTGAAGCACCCCCAAAAGTACCACAACCGAAATACGCGCTTTGAAGAGACCTTCTGCGTATCTAAAGTCATTGTCTTCGCCTTCCTGATACTGATATGTAGAATCCATAATGATATAGAAATGCCACAAGTCCTAACATCCTCCAATATAAATCTCAGTTTCTAGCCAAATACAAATCTTGAAGATTCCCCATTGCCACGTATAAATCTTGAATTCATTGGAACCATTCTCGAGAGTCATCCACTCTGCTCAAATCTCAATTAAAAGGACCAAACGACCTGTGCCCCATTAACACTCCAACACCCCAAGGAAGTAACCATTCTTCTAAGCCGCCGAGCGATTTTCCTACTCCATACACGTTATATTCCTTACAAATAACAACTAAATCATCTAATGTTTCTCATATACCCATAAAGCATAACATAACCCTTATCCGAAATTTCCTTTACTCAAGCCATCCACGATCTCAACCTCTGTAAGCCATAATTGGTTCACTAGTATACCTCAAATTAGAACCAACACAACACATAACCGTGTCATCAACTAATCAATAGCAGACTCCCCACTTGGCTCAAAGCCATAGATCAAAACACACAATAACTCACAATGGCCATACTCTATCACTGTCATAATACCATAGTGAGATTCAACTAAATCCCTTCATAAGCTCATGCAACACAACCATCTAGTATTTCAAATTATCTGCAAATTTCGCGTTTACCCTCGTAATAGACAAGCTCACTCTCATAAGCGATCCCAACTCAAATTGTAACACATATTTTTCACTGGTAAAAGAGGACTCCCAACAAACAACGTAGGGATGACACAAACCTTAGAACATCCTGTAGGAGATAATCCACCTGCTTAGCCTCAAACTGGTATCTCTATACTCTTCCATAATTATAACTATTACACAATCACTTACTCCCCTGAGATTGAACTCATAACACAACATGAAGATCTACTCTACTCCATAACTAAACTACATGATACGTCCTTTAACACACCCATAGCTTGAGGCCATACGCCCACTCAAGACAGAAGTCAAACACCCAATCGCCCTTGATACCTCCTTGACAAACTCTTTTTGTCAAATTAGAACAATCTGAATATATACGACAGTCAAATCGTACTTACCCCCTAGGCATCCATTCAAAAATACCACCAGTAAGGACACAAATGGACATATAAGTCCCAAATGCACGTGCTTACACAATCGAAATCTCAGTACTCAAGCCACAGACAAAACTCGACTTCAAGTCCTCTAGACTGGCCCCATACCAACACATAAAAATCACATCTCATAACTCATCCAAAAAATCACAAGCCGTCGATGCACAGCTGATACCGAGCTCTCATGTGCGAATACAAACGCGTGGAAGGAATTCAAAAAGTTACACTTCAAGCTGAATCAATGTCGCATGCTAAGAATTTAAGAATGTGAAGTTTTCTAAGGGTTCTGCAGCCTCTTGAAGATAAGTACAGACGTTTCCATACCGATCTGCAAGACTCTACTAAACACGCTCATGACTCGTGAGACCTATGTAACCTGGCTCTGATACCAACTTGTCAGGACCATTAACTCAACCTGTCATGATGGCACCTATCATGGAACTAGGCCAGTCTCAACTCAACAAAACCCACACCACGGTACTAAGATTGAAACATTTACAGAAAACTTTTGTCATTTAAAATAAACTATTTAAAATCATATCATGTCTCAGTCTCAGTTGTTATTATGTGGCATATCATATCGTTGTTTTGGGCTAGTTTCATGGTATTTTGAGCCCGTGTGTGCGAGATTGGAGAGTGATGACTGAGTGAGGCTGAGAGACTGATTATGAGTGATAGTTATGGGATCGGGCTGCACGTCGCAGTAGATTATTGATGTATGCCTTCATTGGCTTATTATAGCGTGTGTGAGGATTTGATGGGCCAAATAGAGTTGGATTCTATAAATCTTGTATGTATGGACTCGTGAGTGAAAGGGCTTTCTAGTTTTGTGATTTTCATCAGATTCTGAGATGCAGGCCCGTGGGCCGGGTTTGGATGAATTTTGGGATTTTGGTCTAAATTGATAGTTTTTCATGTGGAATTGGTTCCTTAGCTTATATTGACTGCATTGTATTGTTTATGGCTAGATTTAGAGCATCCGCAGTTTGATTTGGGAGGCAAAGTCATAGCGGAGTAGGAGTTTGCTTGGTCTGAGTTAAGTAATGCTTCCAAACTTGGTTTTGAGGGTTTAAAACCTTGTTTTACATGTTATGTCATTTGTATTGAGGTGATACACATGCCAAGTGACGGACGTGCACCATATGAATTTTGGCTTGGTTCATTTCATGGCATCGCGTAGTGACTCTTTCTTGTTGTTATCCATGTTTCTATCATGTGATTAAGTAAATGTGATGTAAATCATGCTAGATATCATGTTAGGGCTTCACGCCGATACTGTTGAGACCTGAGTGGTCGTTTCTTGCTGTCATCTTGTTAGATTCATTGATATTTTGTACTCAGTCTTATTCATGCATATCATATCATGTCTCAGTCTCAATTGTTATTATGTGTCACATCATATCATTGTTTCGGGATAGTTTCATGGCATTATGAGCTTGTGTGTGTGAGATTGGAGAGTGATGACTGAGTGAGGCCGAGAGCATGATTATGAGTGATAGTTATGGGGTCGAGCTGCACGCTGCAACAGATTATTTATATATGACTTCATTGGCATGTTATAGTTTTTGGGACATAGGAGACCCTCCGGAGTATGCACATCCATAGTGGGCGCAACTGGTTATATTCAGGGATGGATCTTCCCTTGGTATGGAGATGGATCTTCTCCATGAGGCTGGATTGGCCTGTTCTTCCTCGATATTGGAGACTGATAGTGAGTGATGTATATACTCCAGGATGGATCTTCCTTGGGCCTTGTGAGCCATATACGGTACCGAGTGGTTGAGTGCGTGTATATATACCCGGATATGGATTTTCTCCTTAGTGTTGGATCGCCCTTGTTCCTCGGTACTGGTTGACTTGTAGTCGATGTCATATATGTTCTAGGATGGATTTCCCTAGGCCAGATGGCCATAGGCAGTACCGAGTGGTTGAGCACTTGAGAGTGGGATCTCATGGTGCATTTTATACATTCTGTGCACTTGGCATGTAGAGTTAGCTGAGCTTTATATCTCACATTTATCAGATTTGTATTTATTTTACTGCTTGAGCTGTATTCCTGGACTTATAGCATGACTACTTTTCTGTTAGTTTATTTCTATTTCCCGTTGAGGTTACATTCGTCACTACCTATCAGCCCATATTTTGAATTTGTTCCTTACTGAGTTGGTGTACTCACGTTACCCCCGTAGCTTATGTGTAGATCCAGGTACTTTCGATCCCAGTGGAAGTCTGAGGTTGTAGGCTTTGGGGATTGTTGAGGTATATGCATGGCATTCACAGGCCTTGACCCTCCTTCTCTATTCTAGTTGTGCTTCAGCTGTATTCAGTAAATATTGTAATAGACTATGCTATCCCTCTAGATGCTCATGTACTCCATGACACCCTGGTTTTGCACTGGTTGTATCGTATTATGAATTTTGACATATGTTTTTAAACAATTTATTTTAAATGAAAAAGGTTTTCAGCAAATGTTTCAATCTTAGTACTATGGTGTGAGTTTTTGTTGAGTTGAGGCTGGCCTAGTTCCATGATAGGCGCCAGCACGACGGGTTGCGTTTTTGGCTGTGACACAATTACATACAGAAATACATAAATCTTAATGAACATTGATTTTTTCTTAATCAGATTCTAAAAATAGATTTTAGATTAAATTAATAAAAAATCATTAAAAAGTTAAACTGATTAACTAGTTGCAATTACACATCATATTATTCATTCAAAAAAAAATATACACATAGTTCAATATTTACACAGATTAATAGAACTATTCTAACTTATTTTTCTGACTAGAAACCAGCTTATGACTTTGATACCAATGAATTAACGCATTAAAAATCTAAACATATGAGATAACGTGTAAATCGTAAAACGAGATTTTACTTGTTCTTCATGAAGTGGAAGCAAAAATCTAAAAGGAACCGCAGTTAGAATCACTGGTCGGTGGTGGTTATCACGTTGTTATGGAGCAACTCCCTATTTCACAGTCTAAACCTAGTCTGATTTTAGGAGAAGACTATGCATAGGAAAATATTGCATATTTTATATGTCTTAGTTGTACATTGTATATGTACTTATATAGGTAATACTAGGGTTACTATAGTTACGAAAATTACTATATTTTGCCCTAGTGGCCGTAGGAGCATCCCTTCTGGGTGGAACCTGTTTTCTACACAGATGAACATCATTAAACAAGCCAAGGAAACAAGGAAAATGGGTCCTTCATTCAAGAGAATTCGTGTTATCAGATTTTAATTACCAAATATGTAAAATTGTTTCCTTGTAAGAAGATCCCAGGAAAGTTCCATTATGAAGAAACTTCTTATTGATTGCAGAAGAAAATAAAAACATTGCCACTGGTTTTGTGAAGCAATGCAGAACTAATTTAGTCAACTCTATACAAATCTCACGAAATACAAGCAACACAATGTAGTACACCATGAAAGAAGATACCTCAACAAATACCTTGTCCGTTAAAACAATTACTATTTAGAACCTGATGACCTTTGATGAGGGTCTTTATTGACAAATAAATTATGAACTTTGAGATACCTGATCGTGAGTAGTTACTCAAAAGTAGTACTTCTTCAAGTGTATCATATTCCAGTTGGAAGGTAACACTTTCTCGTCCATGATCTCCAACTCTTGTGTTTCATTCCTAGTAATTCCTCGAACTCGATATGGTCCTTCCCAATTCGGACCTAATTTCCCTATATTTACTTCTTGTGTTGACTGGAACACCTTCCTAAGGATAAAGTCCCCAATCTTAAAATATCGAAGATTCGCTTTTCTATAATAATATCATTCTATCGTTTTCTTTTACGTATATTGAAGTTGACTCCCTTTATTCTTCTTCCAAATCCAAATTTGTTCAAAGTTCCTCCTCATTGGATAATTCATTTGTATGTTTGAACCTCAAGCTCAGTTCCCATATCTCTACTAGAATTAATGCCTTAGTACCATAAACAAGTGAAGATAGAGTTTCTCTCGTGCTTGTTTTTTTTGTTGTTCTGTAGGCCCATAATACCCTTGGTAGCACCTCAGGCCACTTGCCTTTTGTTGTTTCCAAACATTTCTTAATAATGTTGACAATAATCTTATTTGTCAACTCTACTTGCCCATTAGCTACGGGCTGATATGGTGCTGATGTTATTCTTTTGATTTTCCAATCTTTGATAAATTCGATGACTTTTGTTCCAGCAAATTGCGGTCTATTATCACATACAATCTCCCTTGTAACCCCGAATCTACATATTATATTCCTCCAATTGAACTCTATTACTTTTTTTTTCTCATACCTGTTTGAAGGCACCTGCTTCCACTCACTTAGAAAAATAATCAGTTAAAATTAATAAAACTTTACCTTTCCTGGTGTTTGAGGTAAATGACCTATGATATCCATCCCCCACTTCATAAATGGCCACTATGCAATAATCGAATGGAGAAATTCTGCGATTGATGCATATTGTTTGCATGTTGTTGACATTTATCGCACCTCCTATAATGATCCGACCGATCGTTTTGAGCTTTTACACTTCGTTCACTAGTTCTCAGGCATGACTAGCCCCGTATGATGTATTATGACTTATGTAAATTGACAGTTTTGGTTTTCAGGGTAATCATAATGAATTTGGAAGAATAGTTCTCAGTATGAAACTTAAAATTTGAAAGGTTGACCAAGTTTTGACTTGTTAGTATATGATCTCGGATTGGAATTTTTATGATTTGTTTAGCTCCGTTAGGTGATTTGGGACTTATGAGCGTGATCAGAATGTATTTTGGAGGTCCGTGGAAGGTTTAGGCTTGAATTGCCGAAATTGGGATTTTGGCATTTTTCGGTTGATAGGTGAGATTTTGATATAGGAGCCAGAATGGGATTCCGGAAGTTGGAATAGGTTCGTTATGTCATTTTTGAAATGTGTGCAAAATTTCAGGTCATTCGGAGTTGAATTGGTGGGTTTCAGCATCGTTTGTGGAACTTAAAAGTTCCTAAGTTCTTAAGCTTAAATCCGAAGTTGATTTGGTATTTTGGCATTGTGTTGAGTGATTCGAAGGCTCGACTAAGTTTTAATAATGTTATGTGAGGTGTTGGTATATTTGGGTTGAGGTCCCGAGGGCCTCGGGTGTGTTTCGGGTGAGTTTTGAGCGAGTCCTGGCATTACGGGGACTCAGGCATTGGTTCTGGTGTTTAAATTTACAGCTGGGATGGAAGTTTTACCGCTGGGTGCGGTGGTTTTATTGCGGTCATGGAAAATGGTCCGCGTTCATGAAGAATTCGCTGGTCGTTGGTCCAAATTCGGAAGCCTATATCTTTTGATATACAAGGAATTTTGAGATTATTCAAACAGGAAAGTTGTAGCCCATCGTGTCTAGTTTCCAGAAAGGTAAAGTAATCATAATTGGGACATCTGTAGAGAAATTTATGGCCAAAATACTAAAGCATATCACTGAAGTCAACATTTTCCGCTGCAGCAATGGATTTACCGCGGTCAGCGGTGATGGGGATCCGGAAGGTACTCTATAAATACGAGATTTGGGATTTTATTTCATATTTTGACCTAGAGAGCTCGGGCTTTGGCGATTTTTTGACGGATTTTCAAGAAAACCATCGGGTAAGTGATTCTAACTCAATTTTGGCTAAAATACATGATTATAACGTTGGATTCATCATTTGAGTAGAGATTTGGGATGTAAATTTGGGAAAAATTGTGGAACTTCATAAAATGAATTTTTGGGATTTGAAAGTCGATTTGAAGTCGGAATTGAGTGAAACTAGTATGGATAGTCTCGTAATTGAATGGGTTGTCGGATTTTGAGACTTTGGTCGGATTCCGAGACGTGGGCCCGGGGGCCAGGTTTGAGCAATTTCGGGATTCTTGAGTTAATTTGATTATTTTGCTTGGGCTTTGTTCCTTTCGCATATATTGATGATAATATACTGATTTTGGTTAGATTTGGAGCATTTGGAGGCCGATTCGAGAGGCAAAGGCATCGCAGACTAGAGTTTGGACTGGTTTGAGGTGAGTAATGATTTTAAATATTGTCTTAAGGGTATGAAACCCCAGATTACACATCGTTCTGCTATATTGAGGTGACACACACGCTAGATGACAAGCGTGGGGTCGTGCACTGTCGGGGATTGTGACTTAGTCCATCCCGAATGACTGTTTTACCACGTATTTGACTGAAAACCATTTGCTATCATCATGTTTTGGGTTGAATGCCATATTTGGGCATCGTGCCAACTATTTGGACCCTTAGGGGATTTTTACTGATATTACCTCAATATTTTGACTTTATACTTGTACTCAATCATGCTATATTCTACTGTTTTCGTAACTCAGCCATGTTTGCTTTGCTTTAACACTTAAAATGATATTTTGGGCTGAGCATCATATTTTATTGTTGCCCGAGTGCCTTGTGAGAATCTTACTGAGTAAGGCCAAGGGCCTATGTTGTGAGAAAACACGGATTATGATTATGAGGCCGAGGGCCTGAGATTTGTACGCCACGAGGTGGCTTGTTGATATGAGGCCGAGAGCCTATGTGATTATGCCACGATATGGATTGATATTGCGCTTGGGCTGTAAGGGGACCCTCTAGGAGTCTGCACACCCTTAGTGAGCGCGGGTACCCATTGTGATATGAGATATAGCCCAAGGGGCTGGTGTTGTTCCATGTTGTTGCGCGGGGGGCTGGTTCTTTTGGTATTGTGCCCAAGGGGAGATTTTTATGTGTTTATCTCTTCTAGTTGCCTCTCATTTACCTGTTTAACTTTTAGAAAGGTGTTTAAGGAAACTTATTCTGAACTAAGGTGTTTTGGTAAGATTTCACTATCTTTTTGTCTTTTAATGGTTTTACACTGCTTCTTTATAGCATGTTGTTGTATTTTTACATGATTTCTTATCACTCAGTCTTCATTTATTATTATTGCTCACTGAGTTGGAGTACTCACTTTACTCTATGCACCTTGCATGCAGATTTGGGCATTTCAGGTCCTGCCAGTGAGGTTGATTGCTCAGCAGGGTATTCAGAGTCCACTAGGTAGCTGCTCGACGTTCGCAGCCTAGTGTTTCTCCTTCCTATTTTATTTCCTGTGTCCTAGTTATGTAATAACTTGTGTAAACTCTTTTCTAGACTTGTAAACTTATGATAGATGCTCATGACTGGTGATACCCTGATGTCAGGTTGTAGTGGTTTTACTTCCGCAAATTTTACTGTTTCACTGCTTAATTGAGATTTTATCGTATTAAAGACTTAAATTGTGTATTTTTAAATGTTAAAAAGAATTGGGCGTTGTGTCGGTTGGCCTTGTTTTCACGAGAGGCGCCATCATGACCGGGTCCGGGTTTAGGGTCGTGACAAGTTGGTATTAGAACCTAGGTTACATAGGTCTCACGAGTCATGAGCAGGTTTAGTAGAGTCTCGCGGATCAGTACGGAGACGTCTGTACTTATACTCGGGTGACTACAGAACCTTTAGGAAAAATTTCACATTCTTGAATTCTTATCGTGCGTCCTTGATTCAGCTTGGAATGTAACTCTTTGAATCCATTCCACGCGTTCGTATGCGCGCATGAGCGCTCCGTATCAGATATGCATCGATGGCTTGTGATTCCATGATCGAGGGGTGAGATGTGATTTTCTGTACGTTGATGTTGGGCCAGTTTGGAGTACTTGAGGCCGGGTTTTGCCTGCAGCTTGAGCACTGAGGTGCTGATTGTGTGAGCCCGTGTTTTTGAACTTATATGTTTGGTAGTGTCTCTATTAGTAGAAGTGATGGCTGGATGTCTATGTGATGAGTATGTTATGACTGCGAGATATATTCATATGATTGGGAAGCGACGAGAAGGGTCTACTGGAGGATAGAAGGACTATTAGGTGCTTGATTTCCATCTTGAGTTGAGGTATAGCCCCGAGTTATGGGTGTGTGAAGAATCTTTTCATGTGTTCTAATTGAGGGAGTGAAGTTTATTTCATGATGTGATATGAGTTCAGACTCAAGAAGATTAAGTGGATGCGTAATGTCTATGACGGTGGAAGGGTATAAAGGAATGTTAATTGGGGCAAAATAGGTGGGTTATTTCCTGCGGATTGTTCTGAAGTTTGCGTGATCCTTTATGTCGTTTATTGGAAGATCTCTGTTACCAGTGGAATATATATGTTGTAGTTTGAATTTGGGTCACCGAAGAGAGTGGGCTTGACCGTTACAAGAGGGAATGCGAGATTTGCAGAAGATTTAAAGTACTAGATGGTCCGTGTTTCCCGAGCTTATAAAGGGTTGAGTTTAATATCACTATGGTATTATAGTAGTAATAGAATATATGCATTATGAGTTATTGTGTGTGTTTTGATCTATGGCTTCGAGCCAAGTGGGGGAGTCTGCTATTGATTAGTTGATTGCATGGTTATGTGCTATATTGGTTCCAGTTTGAGGCGTTCGAGTGAGTCAGTTATGGCTTGCGAAGATTTGAGACCGAGGATGGCTCGAGTAAAGGAAAAAGGTTATGTTATGCTTCATAGGTGTATGAGAATCACGGAATATCTTGAGTTCTTATTGGTAAAGGATGTGCGGTGCATAGAACATGGAGTTGCTTGGTTGTATTAAGGTGATGTTACATTCTGCGGTGTTAGGGTGCTAATGGAGCACAAGTCATCGGCCCGTTTGATTGGTCTAATTGCGGTTTGAGTGGGGTGGATAACTCTCAAGACTGGTTCTAGTGGGATCAAGATTTTACATGTAATAATTGGAGATTTTTAGGTTTTATTTTTGGCTAGAAACTGAGGTTTGCATAGGAGGGGTGCCAATACTTGTGGAATTTATATATCAATTATGGGATTCTAAATATCTGTATCCGAAAGGTGAAGGTAATGGCTTTGGATTCGTAGGAAGTCTCTTCAGGGTAGGTATTTTGAATGTGGTGTTTTTGGGAATATTTAAGAGAATATTCAGCGGCTTATGAGCCTTAGACAGTATGGTTTTATGCTTGGGTCTCGTGGGCGAGTCTAGGTCGAGGATTATGGTGTTATAGTGAGAAGAAGTCTCAAGTTGAAGGTGAATTAGAAGAAACTTGGATAGATGGGATAGTTGGGTAGTAGGCTGGATCAGCATGGTAAAGATATGATTAGTTCTTTGGGTGCTTACGAGGTAATGAGTTTCTACATGTGTTTCACAACAATGCTCTTGGGTTTTAGTGGCCTGCATAGCGTGGTTGAGTTAGAAGGATTCAGTCCTGACGGTTTAGTTTTGTGCAAATGGAATTCGAAGAGTTCTTGATGGTTTCTACCACGGTTAGAGATGTATATTTTCTACGAGCGTGAGGAGCATGGGATGTATAGTGACTTTCTTCTAGATGGAATCAATGAAAAGTTCTTGGCTAGTTAAGTACGTATTTGCTTGTGGCTCGGAGTGGATTATGAAGTTCTCATACTTATCATGGGATGACATGGTATATGCGGTATGTTGTGAAGGGTTGAGATTTGCATGTGTAAGGTCATGGTTTGGTTTTGAAAGGAAGGTCACAAATTCTTAGGCAGCATGGGCAGTTTAGATGATTAGGAAAATGATATCATTGACTGGTATGGCTTGATGAGAGCATGCATTTTTAGAAAAAGGCAAGTTTTTGAGTTAAGGGTACTTCCTTAGGATTGCGGCACTCTCTTATTGGATCGACTACTGATATTCGAGTTTGCTTGATGGCACAGAAGAATTTTTAGAGGATCTCTCATGAAATGATTAGGTATTAGAGATGTGTTGTATATTTGGACGGTGGAGTTGGGATCAGAGATGGTGATTTGTGTGCTGTATGGATTTGGAGACTAGAAGTTCTTATAAACAGGTTAGGTCGCGGTTGTGGACCGCGTATATCAGTCTTGTGTGGTAACTACTGGAGGTTTGGAGACTTGAGTGGATCCTTTATTTCTTGGTATGTTAGATTTTGGACGTGATATTGGGTATACATTGGTTGTCACAATGTTGTGTTATTCTTGACTGTTGCGCTAAGGAGGCGATTTTGGCTATGCCGGGAATGCCACGGATTGAGTGGCGAGTTTTGACAGATTATGTTCCTAGTAGGGTGGTGTCATTTTGAAGACCCAGCGGATGGCTGGGAAGGGTTGTTCTTCTTATTTGGTCTTGTGACGGATGTCAGTGCAGAGAATCCTGCCATTGATTCAGTTCCGGTGATGAGGGATTCTCCCGGATATGTTTCCTACTGCCGGACATGTCGCTAGATAGGGTGGTTGATTTTGGTATGGATTGGGTGCTGGGCACCGTACCGTATGGCACCAGCGGAGTTAAAGGAGTTGAGGGAACAACTTTAGGGACTCCTTGATAAGGGGTTCATTGGTAACCCAATGTGGATGTGTTTTTTAACTTGAGTCGGCTTGGTTGACTCCGAGTTGTATTATTGAGGGATGTGTTGATTCGATTGTTATTGAGATTAGTATTGATTTGGGGAGTTCTATAAGTTACCTTTACGTGTTGCGAGGCATTGGAATTTGTTGGGTATAGGCACATGTGGTGCAATGTTATTGGGGTCTCTCAGTGGAATTCAAGCGGGAAGAGTATTGGGTATTGCTCGGCAGATGGCGTATCGATTGTGTCCTTCCAGGTTTGTGTAATGTTATGTCAATTGCTTAGCCGTGGTTATGATGATTTGCTTTGGTTCTAGAAATCAAATTGCGCATGGTTGTCGATTTTGAGCATAGTGACTTGAGGTGTTTCATGTGGACCAGTGTTTGGATAGGGTCGCGCATTGCAGTGAAGTTATGTGGAGGCATGACCCTTCGGGTTAGATTTGTGTGTTCTGTTTCTATGACGTGTGACGGGTTCTTAGAATTGTGTGTGGTGGTACTGGTGAGCTTGTGGTACAACTCTATCATTTGAGTCATTTTTCATGATTTGAGTATATCCCGATAGTTTCTTAGTGGTGCGCGGGTTTCACAAGTTGTCGCTTTAGATCGTATTGATGTGTCATGTCACCAGAATAGTTGTGTTGGATTAGATGAGATCGTTGGGATCTAGAAGGAATACAATCGGATTCAGTTTCAACGTGTTGGAAGGATAATATCGATGTTCAGCTCAGAAATTTGCTATGGTCCTTGCCAAAGGAGAAGTGGCTTCACGAATGGTTGATCTGAGGAATGGTTATGACTTTCTACGTGTTTCATTTATCATTGGTAGTATACGGAAGTGTTGGAATGAGGCTTTATTTGATAAGAGGTTTATTATCGATATGCGGTTGTTTTGGGCAGCTGCTGTGATTAGACATTATCGCTACGGGTGTTTGAGTTATGTGGTATGTCATGTAATTGCATATGAGGTTGCAGGTATGAGTTATTGCAGCTGGTTCGGGCTTATCCAGAGTATGGATATGAGATCCTGATTTTGTAAATGGTGTTAGAAGTGGAAATGTGGTTCTAAGGTCTATGAGCTAGGTTGGATTGTGAAATTTTAGTTATATTGTGTTTTCGGACCTATATGAGATAGGGTGACACGGGAACACCCCCGGGTATGTGCATGGTAAGGTTTCACAGCTTTCGGAATAACTCTAGGCACGTTCGAGGACGAACATATGTTTAAGTGGGGGAGGATGTAACGACCGACCGGTCGTTTTGAGCTTTTGCACTTTGTTCACCAGTTCTCGGGCATGACTATCCTCGTGTGATGTATTATGACTTATGTAAATTGTCGGTTTTAGTTTTCAGGGTAATCGGAATGAATTTGGAAGAACAGTTCTCAGTTTGAAGCTTAAAATTTAAAAGGTTGACCAAATTTTGAGTTGTTAGTATATGATCTCGGATTGGAATTTTTATGATTTGGTTAGCTTCATTAGGTGATTTGGGACTTAAGAGCGTGATCGGAATGTATTTTGGAGGTCCGTGGAAGGTTTAGGCTTGAATTGCCAAAATTGGGATTTTGGCGTTTTCCGGTTGATAGGTGAGATTTTGATATAAGGGTCGGAATGGGATTCCGGAAATTGGAATAGGTCCGTTGTGTCATTTGTGACGTGTGTGCAAAATTTCAGGTCATTCGGAGTTGAATTGGTGGGTTTCGACATCGTTTGTGGAACTTGAAAGTTCCTAAATTCTTAAGCTTGAATCCGAAGTTGATTTGGTATTTTGGCATTGTTTTGAGTGATTCAAAGGCTTGACTAAGTTTTAATGATGTTATGGGAGGTGTTGGTATGTTTGGGTTGAGGTCACGAGGGCCTCAGGTGTGTTTCAGGTGAGTTTTGAGCGAGTTCGGGCATTACCGGGATTCAGGCATTGGTTCTGGTGCTTAAATTTACAGCTGGGGTGGAAGTTTTACCGCTGGGCATGGTGGTTTTACTGCTGGGCACGATGGTTTTATTGCGGTCGCGGAAAATGGTCCGCGGTCATGAAGAATCCGTAGGTTGTTGCTCCAACTTCGGAAGCCTATATCTTTTGATATACAAGGAATTTTGAGATTATTCGAACACGAAAGTTGTAGCCCTTCTGTCTAGTTTCCAGAAAGGTAAAGAAACCATAATTGGGACATCTGTAGAGAAATTTATGGCCAAAATACTAAAGCATGTCACTGAAGTCAACATTTTCCGCTGCAGCAATGGATTTACCGCGGTCAGCGGTGATGGGGATCCGGAAGGTACTCTATAAATATGAGATTTGGGATTTTATTTCATATTTTGACCTAGAGAGCTCGGGCTTTGGCGATTTTTTGACGGATTTTCAAGAAAACCATCGGGTAAGTGATTCTAACTCAATTTTGGCTAAAATACATGATTATAACGTTGGATTCATCATTTGAGTAGAGATTTGGGATGTAAATTTGGGAAAAATTGTGGAACTTCATAAAATGAATTTTTGGGATTTGAAAGTCGATTTGAAGTCGGAATTGAGTGAAACTAGTATGGATAGTCTCGTAATTGAATGGGTTGTCGGATTTTGAGACTTTGGTCGGATTTCAAGACGTGGGCCCGGGTGCTGGGTTTGAGCAATTTCGGGATTCTTGAGTTAATTTTATTATTTTCGCCTGGGCTTTGTTCCTTTAGTGTGTATTGATGATAATATACTGATTTTTGTTAGATTTTGAGCATTTGGAGGTCGATTCGAGAGGCAAAGGCATCATGGGCTAGAGTTTGGACCGGTTTGAGGTGAGTAATGATTTTAATCCTGAGGGTATGAAACCCCGGATTACACATCGTTGTGCTATATTGAGGTGACACACACGCTAGATGACGAGCGTGGGGTCGTGCACCGTTTGGGATTGTGACTTAGTCCATACCGAATGATTGTTTTACCGGGTATTTGACTGAAAATCATTTGCTATCATCATGTTTTGGGCTGAATGCCATATTTGGGCATCGTGTCAACTATTTGGACCCTTAGGGGATTTTTACTGATATTACATCAATATTTTGACTTTATACTTGTACTCAATCATGCTATATTCTACTGTTTTCGTAACTCAGCCATGTTTACTCTGCTTTAACACTTCAAATTATATTTTAAATGATATTTTGGGCTGAGCATCATGTTTTACTGTTGCCCGAGTGCCTTGTGAGAAGCTGACTGAGTAAGGCCGAGGGCCTATATTGTGAAGAAACACAGATTATGATTATGAGGCCGAGGGCCTGAGATTTGTACGCCACGAGGTGGCTTGTTGATATAAGGCTGAGAGCCTATATGATTATGCCACGAGATGGCTTGATATTGTGCTTGGGCCGTAAGGGGCCCCTCCAGGAGTTTGCATACCCCTAGTGAGCGCGGGTACCCATTGTAATATGAGATATAGCCCGAGAGGCTGGTGTTGTTCCATGTTGTTGCCCCAGGGGCTGGTTCTGTTGGTATTGTGCCCGAGGGGTGATTTTTATGTGTTTATCTCTTCTAGGTGCCTGTTATTTACTTGTTTAACTGTTAGAAAGGTGTTTAAGGAAACTTATTCTGAACTAAGGTGTTTTTGTAAGATTTCACTGTCTCTTTGCCTTTTAATGGTTTTACACTGCTTCTTTATAGTATGTTGTTGTGTTTTTACATGATTTGTTATCGCTCAGTCTTCATTTATTATTATTACTCACTGTAGTGGAGTACTCACTTTATTCCCTGCACTCTGCATGCAGATTCGGGCGTTTCAAGTCCTGCTTGCTCAGCAAGGTATTCGGACTCCACTAGGTAGCTGCTCAACGTTCGCAACCCAGTGTTTCTCCTCCTATTTTATTTCCCGTGTCCTAGTTATGTAATAGCATGTGTAAACTCTCTTCAAGACGTGTAGACTTATGATAGATGCTCATGAATGGTGACACCCCGATGTCAGGCTATGTTGGTTTTACTTTCGCAAATTTTACTATTTCATTGCTTAATTGAGATTTTATCATGTTAAAGACTTAAATTGTGTATTATTAAATGTTAAAAAGAATTGGGCGTTGTGTTGGCTGGTCTTGTCTTCACGAGAGATACCATCACGACCGGGTCCGGGTTTAGGGTCGTGACACCTTCTTACAATGTTGTCTGCTTCATCTTCCATTATTGGTCTGTAATACCCTGCTCTTATCAGCGTTTTCACTAGTGACCTTCCATCAACATGATTCCAATAGTGTCATTTATGTACCTCTCGCATCACGTATTTAGTTTTGAGGGCCTAAATGATTGAGCTAATGGACCATCAAATATTTTTCAATAAAAATACCTTCTATCAAACAGTATCAAGCTGCTTGCATTCGCAACCGATGGGATTGCTTTTTATCCTCGGTTAATATTGCATAGTGCAAAGAATTCACGAATTAATTTCTCCAATATCACATCAAATTATTAAAATTTACCTCATTCTCAGTTTGATCGAGTGTTGAGTGGTATAAATGCACCACAATTGCATTTTCTGTATTTGAGACATCGTCTACTGATCACAGATTTGCTAATGCATCTGCCTCGGTATGCTCCTCTCTTGGTATTTGTATAGATTTCCACATTCTGAATTGAGGCAACAATTCCTGTACTTTTTCTAGGTATTGCTGCATTCATGTTTCTCTAGCCACGTTTTTTTCCTTGAATTTGATTTACCATGAGTTGAGAATCACTCTTAATTTCAATCTGATTAATTCCGATCTCTTTTGCAAGCTCCAAACTTGCAATCATTGTCTCATACTCTGCTTCATTTTTAGTTATAGGTAGCATGTTTTTGCTTACCTAATAATTTCCCCTGAAAGAGTGAAATTAAGGCAATACCCAAACTTGTTCCCTTTACATTTGAGGATCCATCAATGTATAATATCCAAGTCCCCAAAATTAGATCCGGTAAATGCCCGTACCTCATGTCACGACCTAATTCCGTAATAGGTCGTGACTGCACCTAACGCCATAGTTAGGCAAGCCCACAAGTGAAACTACTATTTACTTACCCCTTTTTAACATTTTAAAATAAAAGTTATCCTTTTTAAAGAACAATTTAATCTAGATTTCATGCAACCATGACGTCTCTTTAAACAAAGTACCATCATAATAAGAACATTCAAAGTGGTGAAAGAAAAGATAAATACATTGGTACATAAATTCTAAAGATCCCCCAAAACGCAGCGTCACAAGTGCATGAGAAATCTACGGAATATACAAAACTAGTACAACTACTATCTGAAAGTAATGGACAGAATAATAAATAAGGTAGAGGGAGACTCCGGTGCTGCAGATTGTAGCAAGGCAAGCAACTCACCACTATGTCTCCAGAATGATCCTCCACGTGCCCGCGTGACCACTGGTAGTACCTGTCTTAGTACCTGCACATCAGTGTAGAAGTAGCATGAGTGCAAAAAATAACACGTACCCATTAAGTATCTAGTCTAACCTCGGAGATTTAGTGACGAGGGATCGACTTGACACTTACTAGAAGTCACATAATAATAATATAATTGCATAAAGTAGACATGGTGAGTATACAACAAGTATCAATAAAGCAAATAAGAGAAACTACAATAAATAAAATCAGGAGTCCGTATCACATTACCAACATATCATAACTGGTTGTGAAGACGCTAAATCAATTATACCCAAAATGGAATCCGTTTCAATTACTAAGCACAAAGTTGCCAAGGCGAATAGCCCGATACCATACGAATAGTGGTACTCAATACTGCCATGGAGAACGACCCGATCCCATAAGAATTGTCACGACCAAAAATCCACAGTCGTGATGGAACCTAACCCAACCTGCTGGGTCAGCCAATTAACAGTTAACACAATTCTAATAAAATAAAATGTGATCAATAATCGATATATCTAGATTCCAAACAATAACCCAATGACTGCTAGTACAAGACATGAGCTACTACGACTGGATTATTGCAAAAACAGATATGAAATATATACAACTTCTATTTTGAAATGTACATACACAGAATTCAACTCTAGGACTACCAGTGACAAGTGGTAGCCACATCCGGAAGGCACGAACATCTTCAAAGTCTGTCGCTCCTCATTTTTCTTGCGAAATCGGGTTTTGACATTTCTAGGACAACTCCTTTTAGAGAGGGTAGGATAGGGGTTGAAAGAGTCGCCACCTAACGGATTAAGGTGTGTTAGGGCACCTAGAGCAGATAACTCATGTTGTACCAGTTTACATCACCAGAGATCGGGTAAGGGCTCGAAATTACCTCGAAGGGAAGGTGTTAGTCACCCTTCGAGGTCTACAATGGTGGGTCCTGGCCAAAATCAACTTATGAATTAGTCTAATAAAGAAGCGAGAAGAATATTTAATAGGGATGGGGGTCCTAAATTTTTTAGCCTAAAGAATCACCCGTGCACCATAAATAATACTTCGTAACTCCCTCGAATTGGGGTGTTACTCATATTATTCAGCGGGCATAGACTATCATCTCCTGCTACCCGATTACTATCTTTAAGTTTTTACCTAAAGCGCTCTAATTGATTCTAGTTCGATTCCTATGCGTGCACTACCCCTCCCTTACCTATGTCCCTGGAGGTATTATGACCTTTATTTAGGATAGTTCTGGACTAAGCCTAGGTTACTCAAAAATGTAAAAGGCTAGGCGACAAACAAAACATGTTAGGACTTACAAACATAAAGCAAATAGGGGCTCATGTTAACCTTAGCACATAAACCGCAAATGCACGCAAATAATTTAACCATCTTTAGAGCATCCTATAGACATGATAATCTATGTGAGAAAAATAGGCGAACAGTGTTATATAGAAGCGGCTTTATTAAGGCAGAATCAGGATATAAAATTTGCCTATTGATTTTGTGGACATCATCTAGACATTTCAAACCCTAATGAATCACAGTTTCATATCCAGAATTGTTATTAAGTCTTATAGGCAGATTGTTTAAGTTATGACAATGGCAATTATGTTCAGAACCAATTGATAGAATCCTATAGGCATGATTTCTATCGAACTGACTTAAATCTTATAGGCATGATCTCTAGATGCACACTGATTTTTATCCTATAGGCATGATATCTATTTCTTAACTAATTTAAACCCTATAGGCATGATATCTATTATTGAATTGATTTAAATCCTATAGGCATAATTTCGAGTATTGAAACCAGTTTAGTCCTATAGGCATGGTATCTATCAAGCAGTAATACAAGTAGAAATTGTACATATACCAAAAGGAAAATGGCTAGATCCACATTGAGGTTCTATAGGCATGATTACTAACATATGCTTGTTGGGTAAATTTATACAACTTATAGGCAGGATTTCTAATGCAATTAATTTCCTATAGGCCAGATTTCTAATATGCAAACACATAATTAATACTATCAATGAAGTCCTATAGATAGGATTTTTCTAAGCACAATATAGAACTCATACAGTTTTTACCAGATGGATAGAATTGATAGCATAACGGAATCCTATAGGCATGATTTTTACCCAGTTTAGCAAAAGAAGATAAGAAAACCCCCAACTTTACTAAATAACCCCAAATCTGTTATTACAAAGTTATTACAGACCAGAATAGCAAATGAATTACATAATAGTAATGAGACACTATAGGGAGCCTTTATTAGGCCCAAATAAATCTGAGAACCAGGCCTTCCAACCATAACAACATAGTGATTCATCCATAGCACATTAGAACAAAGTTTCTAGTGTGTCAAAGTTCCCAAAGGTCTCAGGGACCCAAGGCAATGCTCGCACTAGAACCATACATTCAGAAGATAGCTCATAAGAGGTTGGAAAACCAGTTTCCAATGGGTCAGAGTTCACAGGAGTCTCATGTGGATTCCAGTAGTACTCACACTGGAGTGGTTGAGAACCTAAGGGACTAAGAGTGGGGTTTTAAAAATCAACACATAAAAGAGTGTAGGGGCAGGAAACAGTTTGTTTTAAGAAGAAACATGGTTTAGAACACAGAATCGCATTCAGAAAACAGTAAAGTTTGCAAAGTACATAGTGTAAAACAGGTTAGTTCAGAAGAAAGACTCAATTCTACAAAGGGAGCATGCTGACATTTAAAGCAACCATTGTTCAATCATAGAAATAACTCAAGAAAAGCAGATAGATGACATATTTAATAGACAAGGCACATGAGTTAGCAATAGATCAGGATAAATTTAACTAATTACATGCTTGTAGTATCCTAAGAATGCAAGGTTCAAAGTAGGTACATGGTTAACAAATAGTGTGCCCAGACAAATTGGACATTAAGCTAACTTATAAGAGGATTCATATTATTCCAAATAGCTAAACTCAAACTAACGGTATTAAGCATAAAAGAGTCATAGGACCAGAAGAAGTAAAATCATTCTAAAAGTAAGGTTCAAGACATGCTGTTCAAGTAACACAGATTATGAAAAGCATGATGAATGAAACGACAAGGGATTAGGGCTTACCAGTTAAGCAAGAAAGCAGGTAGATATACTTCAACAGTTAAGTTTCAAAATAACTTGGCCTTGTATTTCAACTGGACAAACCTAGAGACAATTAACACAGAATCAGAATAAGAGAGCTTAAGTTTTTAGTGAGAGTATGAGAGTTCCAGTCTGTCCAAAGGGAAGAGGGGAAAGGGTTTTAATAGTGTTCAATTAGGCAAAACAATAAGGGAATAAATCAAACATACATAAATAAGGAAAGAAAATAAATCTAGAATCAATTTGAAGTCGAGTTTAATCAATTAGCAGGACATAACATCGTGTAATCAAGCAAGTACCACTTAGACTAAGGTAGGTATTACACAGAATCAATCAACAGTCAAATACCGGATCAAATAAGGTAAGAAAATAATGAGAACTGGGTGAATCGAGCAGAATAAGGAAACATCAATACCATATAAGAAAGGAAAGACTAAAATCTCAGTAAAAGATTTCAAAACCCTAATTTTGAGTAAACCATAAAATCAACGACGTAAAATAAGGTAGGCAAGAGAATATTTAAAAGGCAAACCATAAAATCATTACAATATCACATAATGAACTTAGACAGGAGTTTTAACACATCACATAATCGAACTAGAAAAAGATCTGAAAACCTAATATTAAGGTAAGTAAATTAATCAAAGCAACTAGAGGAATAACATATATACACGAAAATATTAAAGGAAAAATACTCAAAATCAAGGAATCCTAACAGATCTGAAAAGATCTGGGCCCTAATTCTGGGCGATTAAAAATCAGGCGTGAACAAAATTGCAAAAACAATACTCATAGAAAATGAGATGGATGCAAATTAATGGATGCATTTGGAGAACATTCAAGCTCTGTTTTCGACGACAGCTGTAATTAAATAATGCCAAGTGATTACACAATGGCCAATGCACACATTGTCGCGCAGGAACAGGAAAGGCATCGAAGGAAAAATCAAATGAACTGGGCTTCGTTTGGACTGAAAGACAATGCAGAATTACTATTCAGTGTTTAATTCATGGGCTACACATACTTCTCATGGGCTAATTTTATTATGCAATGATTAGTAATACTTGTGATATCAAGTTTGAGTGATCTACTCAATTTGATAATATGGTACATGTATTTTACAAAGTTTATGCTTTATATTTTGTAGGACATCAAGACATTTGTATTTCCTTTTTCATTAATAAAAAAATAGCCCTAGGCGATTGCCTAGTGGAATGAAAAAAAGAAAAGAAAATTAGTTAGGTCAGAAAAAAAAAAACTCATAGATAGACATGCGAAAATATAGATACGATTTTAACAAAAATAAGTACAAAATCTCAACAGATCTTAAAAAATCTAAACCCTAGCTTTAGGGTAAAACATATAATAAAGAAAAATCTCAGAGATTTAAACCATAAAGAGACAGAGAAAGAACATAGATGAAAATGAGTAAAGATTCGAACCAGATTTGGTCTAAAAATAGGGAGATTAGCTTGCCATGTCAGGCAAGCTACTAAACAGTACCATAATCGAGTAGTTAGGAGTGAGATAAGCTCAATAAGGTAAGGAAATCCTTGATTGATTCCATATCTGGGTAGGAATCAGGGGAAAATTAGGGTTACAGCGCTAGGGTTTTGAGAGGAGAAGAGGTGAGCGACGCGAGAGTTTAAAGGCAACGGAATGGATAAAATGGGGTCAGGGTTAGGGCGGAGGGATATAATTAAAGGGGTGAGGGGCCGTGAGCCATTGATCTTCAGAGATCAACGGTTGTGGTTTAAAAAGGAAAATGGGTCGATTTTAAAATGGGTATGGGGACTGAGCTAATGGGTATGGGTCAGGGGTAATTGGGCTAGGAAAATTAGGTTAGTCTAGGTCCGAATTTAAATAAAAATGGGTCCAGATTTTAAATACTCATTTTATTAAATAAAATAATTTATAAAATAATAAATAAATAAAATATCAGTGGTGCATAAAAATGATTTAAAACAATTATGTAACACTATAAAAATATAAAAGATTATTTTTTCATAAATAATGTAATTATAAGTATATATGGGCTATTATTGCAAATTGTGCAATTCTAGCCTAAAAAATGCAAATGTATTTATGATAAATATGTTAAAATATTTAAAAAATAATATGGGTGCAAATGATGAAGTTAGACGATAAAATTATTATAGAAATTTTTTTGATGCAATTAATAATTATTTTCATAATAAAATATGGGAATAAATTGATTATATATTTTTAAAATTTATAGAAAATTATGGAAAAATACTTGGTGATGCTCCTGCAATATTTTGAAGGTATATATGCATATTTAAAATATGTGAGGGAAAAATTGGGTATCAACAGAGTCAGCCCCCGTCATCCATCGTAGCTCCGCTTAAAAATCTGCATGCAAGGTGCAAAAATGTAGTGTGAGTACAACCAACCCCATGTACTCAGTAAGTATATTGACTAACCTCGGTGAAGCGTGATGAGGCTTTTTAGTTAAAATATACTCACTGATATAACCTGTACAATAAACTAGCAATAGAGCAATACTACAATATAACAGAGGAGGTTATGCGAAATGAATATGCGAAGCAATAAACGAGTACTAGAAGAGATGACAATTTAACATTTCCCAATATCTCTAAAATCCTTTCCTTGGAGCGATAACCAATAACCAATAACCACGATAGTAACTCCACAATTGTCATATTGTGAGAAATGTACTAAAGATAGCAAGTCAATGGCACGACAACATGTTTCGTGCATTTATCTTATCATCAACAAATATGCGTATAACAGTACCAACCGGGTGGTAGAAATGCCAATAACAGTAATGACAAAGTAGGAAATACACAAGTATCAATAATGAACAAGGAAATACATATGGACAATGGTAATAGACTAGATTGAAGGTATATGAGTAATGACATCAATTAGGAAAGAGGAGCATAAAATTCACCTAACGAGCATTGTAGAAGGGCTTGATATAGATATAACAAATAAGAAGGGAAAACATGATCTTTATAGGCTAACAAGTAGAGGCACGAATGACTAACATGGTATAAGGCTTGTACTAAAGTGCAGAAAATAGAAATGACATGGATGTAGATATAACAACAGAAAAAAAGGCATGGTATTTGCAAGTTAAGCAGGTTGAAGGCATGGACAACACAACAACAATTGAGATAGAGGACAAGGACAGAACAACAACGAAAATGTACGCGGCAAAATTAGAAGACTTGATTTCTCACTATCGAGTCATTTCGGAAGCATGCCTCGGGACCCCGAGGATGGGAGGCCATGATCAAGTTCTCGACCTCGGGGCTCGTTGAATCCCAAGTCAGAGGAAATGGAGACCGAAGCCAGGACATAGGGGGAAGTTCCCAAGGCGCACAGCTAAGTCTGACAGGGTCGGCCTATCCAGAGCCTATGTTAAGGCATCACGTCAAACCATCCTATCTCCATACTTTGTAATTAATCTCCATATACTTGTAGCAGAGCCCCCCTCCTATATAAAGGGGACTCACCCTACCTTGTAAGGGACAGATGTTGCTCCATTTCTCCACAAGTGCAATAATCTCTCTCTCTCTCTCTCTCTCTCTCTCTCTCTCTCTTTTCACTCTAGCTTGTTCGTCCTCACTGGCCCGAGGCCGCTTTAATATTTACCATTCTCTTACTTGTTCTTCACTAGAGTGCTCAATATTGGTCGTAAAGAGCCTTGCCTAATCGTAGCCTTAATTGTTATACCATCCCCGACCGACCCTAATAGCTCGCGCTCGACCCGAACCTGGACCCCAAGGTCCTCTCTGGCCGATCCTGCATCCGGGCAACAGGCCCCTTCGGTTTGATTACTACCTCATTTTTCCTCGCACTCCATCGTTAAACTTCCCTTTCTTAGCATCATTTGCTCTAACAACTAGCTCGAGAATAAATCACATATTTTTGAATCCTATTTACAAATTTAATTGTTGTTACCATTTTTGTGATAAATAGTTTGGCGCTCACCGTGGGGAAAAAATAATAGTGATTATTTTCTTGCTGGTTTCATTGCACAAATACACATTATCTTTCACACTTTTTCTTGTCCAATATCCTTTGATTTCAAGTTAAAATGTCCGGTTCGGTAAGTAAAGTCGAGAATGACTACCCCAAAAATCATGACGGAAACAGTGTGGCTGTTCCATTGGCTGGAACGACACCACAGGACCCTGATAACACGTCTGGATCGATTCAAGCAGACGCGGGCTTGCAAGGCGCGCAATAGGCTGACGAAGCCTCGCGCACCGATGGTAGCATACAACATATCGACCAACAGGAAGCTCAAAAAACCCTGGCCCGGGAAGAACAGGAAGTAAGTCTTCATGTTATTTTTGAAATGTTGCAGGCACAGCAGTTGGCTATCGCTCAGCTGTAAAGTCACCCGGAGACTCCCGGTGCAGTAGCGCCAGAAACATCTCCCTACACCGAGCGAGTACCCGAGAGATCAAGCCACAACGGATCGGTAACTGACCCCACCCCATTAAGGATGCTTGGGAATCTCTTCAAAAAGATTGAGTCAGATTCGTGGAAGTTTATACAACAATCGTCTCCCGAAGAAGCGGTCCTGGAACTCACTTCACAGAAATCCGGAACACCGAAACTCCCTAGGTGCGACAGGACCTTGGATCCTTATGAGCGCAACAATGCTTACACATGCTCGTTCAAAGGCAGCGACCTCCAAGATGATGAGTGTGAGTCTATCTCGTTGAGGAAGTTTGAGGAAACACTCTCAAAAGAAACCATGATGTAGTGCGCAGCCTGGCACCTGGCCTTGTAAACCCGCTTACCATATCAGCAGACCCCTTTGCAGGATCACACACCGATGTCATCGAAGCAGTGACGAAAGAGTTCGACACACCTGGGGCCATAAAAAGAGAGAGTGAAGCACCACAGGAAGTCGCATTTCTTTCCCTGATAGGACGAATGAGATCGCTCCCGATTTCGGACGATTAGACAACCCGAGCCTTCGCTCGAAGGTTAAACGAAACATGCCCGATGACTCCAGGACATTTCAAACGAATCTTGATCAGATACCCATCCGAGATCTGGTCGGATACCCGCCCGGGAACCTTCTCGGGCTCGGTATATCCAAGCAGACTCCCGACAAAGAAACTAATGCCAAACAGGTGGAGGTACCATCCATGCGCCACATATGGGAGGAACGACACAAGATGCAACCTACCTCGCAACAATAGGGAAATAGCCCGAACACAACATCCTCGAGGAATCTCCAGTAGAACCAGATTCGACAAGGCACGACCGACAGGGGAACCCCGCCCAGCGGAGTACGATTTCAGCATTGCTATACCAAATATCATGATCACCATAAGCGAAACCAGGGACGCCAAACGACTCAGGCCTATTCGACCAAGACCCCTTCCAAAGGACCACAACCCGAAGCAGGATCTACAGAACGTGCGTGGTTACGGAGTCAAAAATGGCCACCGTCCCAAAAGAATGACAACCGTGCTATCAATGAAAATCGTCACCGAGAATCATCGAGCGGTCAGGCTCGAATCTAGATCCAAGGGAAGAAGTAGACTGGGAAGAATGAAGCTGACAAGCCACGACGTATTACCACGACAGTGAAGGGGCAGCGACACCCTTCAAAGATCCATAAAATGTAGAGTAAAAGTGCTCGTCGCTGGGGAAACACGGGTCTGAGGAATATTCCAAAGGACACCCTTGCTTCCAAGGAAAGGGACGCCGAGACTTCACCTCGGCCTCGTATTGACGTGTTGGGTAACCCTCTCCCTCATTTGACCTATTCCAAATGAAACATATGTTCATGAATACAGGTGGTTCAATCAATTATACCGATGATGTCAGACCAAAGCCAATGGGGAGATTCAGACTAACGAACCAAGTCACTCCTACATCTCGAATCTTTGACGGATTCCAGACGCCGATCGCCACAACAATCAGGAAGACCGATCCTTCTATATAGCCCGTCTTAGGTCAGACTGGAATGCCGAGCCTGCAAGGCGTGGACATCTTATTCAGATGACAACGGGCATGCCGCCCGGAGGCAACTTCGACCCCACTCCACTAAAGGGATGAAACCCCACAACAAGGGTGGGACTAAAGTATTCGACAAGGAGTTGCACGCGACGAGAGGAAATACCTCACCATGTAACGCATCACCGACATCAATGCCTCCACCCTCAAAGGGATCAAAGGGTAAGGAGAACCGCTTATTCGGTCAAGCCTAGTTGAATGCAGCAGAAGGTTGTATTAGAGCTCGCGCCTCGGAACGGCAGAAACACCCCGAACCTCGAAAGGTTACCTACACATCCCGCGGTGAGGAAGAACTACTTCACTCCTTCGTTATTTTTTCACTAACCTATATGCAGGCAATCGACCGGGGCATTTGGAAGTTCTAACTCCACCCGGAGATCCAAGGCCTTAGCAGGGCCAGCCATGCTCCCTTCCCTCGATCGAACTTCAGACCCAAAGAGGGTCCCGCCAATAAGATTATTAGCGGAGCAACGTACCCCCAAAGATGGTCCCGCCAGCAGGATTCGACAAAATCACAGGCCTTCTTTTACAATCGGACGATGGGCGCTAATCTTCTCTCAAGGGAACCATTCTCTCGGAAGGACTGAAAATAGCAGACTAAGTTTCAAGAGGGAACCTTGTAAAGAATCAGATGGTCCGAAGAGCCATACCTGTGCAGGTCGAGCTCACAACGACAAGACAACATGTATTTATAACATATATTTACGCCAAGCAATGAAGAATATCTTTTCGGCATTTAGTACTTTGGAAAAGGGGATTTCAGCATACTCGCAGCAAGGGCCTCTCCGCCGAATACGTCCCGAGATACTTGGAGACTTAGCATTAGCAATTAAACACCCGCACGACCCCAGGGTCGGAACTCTGGGCTTAAGAAGCCCTCACAAGGCAACTCCGAGCTCATGAGGAGCGGTCTTCAAGCTGAAACAAACTTGATGACTCGGAGACTACAAATAATCGCTATACGCTTGAAAACCCGAAACTGTAAGACCCCTAGCGGGCAGCCTCGGCGTAACCAGATCTATTATACATTACACAAACTGTAAGAACTCAACAAGCATGACAAACTGTAAGACCTCAACAGGTATGACAAACTGTAAGACCTCAACATGCATGAAAATCCCGAATTTTAGGTTATACGTCGCATTTGTAAGAATCCCTAAAGGGCATACCCTCAGCGTAGACACCTAAACTATCACTCGGGATCAAAAATGGCTACGGCCAAATGCACATGATTATGTTCAAAATGGCTGATACAGCTAAAATAATGCAACTCGGGGACACCCGACTGTCGCTAAAATCGCAGGCCACTACTCCGAATATACTTCAGAAAGATCCGGTTAAAACAGGCTTCCCTCAATAGGCAAAAACGAGCTCCGACCATGTCGGCTCCAAATCACAAAAGTGTCGATCTACTCGAACCGCGAGCTATGAACCTTCCGAAGTGCTCAAAACATCGCCGACAATGACTTGAAATCGAGGTTCTTCTAGAACCGATGACCGGTCAGGCAAAAATATTCCAAAAGACCTTAACGAGCGGAAAACAAAGCCTACAAAAAAGCCCATGGGCAAAAATAGCATAAGAGCCATTGTCGCCAACTAAAAATTGACAACTTGAGGATTAAAATGAGCTCAAATCGTAACCCGATTCGGAGACCGGATCCAAAATAGTTAATTATGCAAGCTTCCGGGCCACATATTGAAAGGTCTCAATTACCGAAACAGCGTAAGAGACACTATCGCCAGCTGAAAACCAGAGGTACTTGAGGGTCAATTAAAGCTCAAGTCGCAACGCGACTCGGAGACTGGACCCGGAATAGTTAAACTGCAATATGCCTAAGGGCATGGCATAAATGCCACTATCGCCAGTCTGAAAACCAGAGGTACTTGAGGGTCAATTAAAGCTCAAGTTGCAACGCGACTTAGAGACTATACCCAGAATAGTAAAACTGCAATATGCCTAAGGGCACGACATAAATGCCACTATCGCCAGTCGAGCGAATCTCGGGGCCACGCACCTGTAAGGTCACTTCGGCCCGGAGCACAAAAGGCCATCATCATCTGCCCATGCAGGCAGGAAAGAGCTTGAGGGTAAATTGAAGCTCGAGTCACAATGCGACTCAGAGACTTGATCCAAAATAGTCAAAACGGCAAATGCCCAAGGGCAAGAAATAAAAACAATTACTGCCTGGATGCGCAGGCAAAAAAGATTCAAGGGCAAGAAGGCTCGAGTCGAAGCCTGACTCAGAGACTAAGCCTAAAACAGCCGGGCCAAGCACGGAGGCCCCAACACCTGCTCACGTCAAGGATCACACTTAAGAGCCCCTGGGTCAATCCGACCAGTTTTGGACCTACGAGGATCCCGCCAAACACCAAAACTGGCCTGCCCGGTCAGAAAGCAATAACAAAAAAGAGGTACAGAAGAAATAAAGCTTCAAGTTTCTTCCTATATATTATATGCGCGAAAAGGGCGCATTCTCCATGTACAAGCATGCTCTACATATATCAGAAACAAAGCGACAAAATGGCGAAATTTGCACTTCGCACTAAAGGGCTACAACTTGTCAAATTTGCCCTCCGCGACATCAGTAACAAGTGACCAAGCGTCGCGCTCATCCGCCCTTGCTTAAGCTAATTCTTCCGAGAGAATGAAGCCCCGTGCACCGACCTCCTTGAGTACCTCTCTTCGGGATCTGCAACAAACATACTCCTCGATCCTCTTCTCTCGGTTGAGGGCTCTCTTCATCTCAGCTTGGGCATCAGCAACATCCTTCATACGAATCGCCATCTCCTGATTAGCCTTGGTCTGGCTTAGCATCGCTTCAGCCCTGGCATCAATTATCTCAGATCTGACCTTCGAGAGATCAGATTCGAGTTTTCCAATCATGTCCGCTTGAACTTTGGCATTATCACGAGTCCAACGGAGTTGGGCCTCAAAGGCAGGGACCCTGGCCGAGGCACTTATCTCCTCCAAAGCTCGAGCCTGCACTTGAGCCCTTAGCTCCCCACAAGAAACTCTGATGCGGTTGACGTCGCCTTTGAGGTACGCCAAGGCCTCCGCCTTTTTCTACAGCTGATATAACAAAATGGGTTAGCCTTAAGGTTAGAGAGGAGCGGAGCGCGTACTATAAGAAATTACATACTCCATAAAATAGCTCTCATAGTTTGAGCTCTGATACGCCTCATATCGCCAACGCGCCAACTCAGCCTCCTTCTCCTCGCTAAGGAGCCTAAGGGACTCACCATTGTTAAGGATTTTCTGGAGCCTAGCCCCTTGATGGAGTAGCTCAGACATAAGCCCATCACAGGTCTGCACAAGGAAAACACAATAAAGGGAGGAGGCATGACATACAGGAAAAAACACGCGTAAACTCACCTCGAAGAGAAGCCGACAAACTTCCTCTAAGTCAGAACATACTCCTGTTGATCCTGCCTCTCCAAACAGTGGAGAACCAACCTTGGGCAAAGCATATTCACTCGGAGGAACCGCCGCCCGAGAATCTGATACTCCGGGAACATCAGGCTCGGACGATGCTCCCTCCTCAAAGATTCGGGACCCCACAACGCCACTAAAATCTCCATTACACCGCGGGTGCCGATCCCCCCTATCGCCATCGTCCTTCGGCTTGGAGGCCGACAACTCCTTCCCCTCTTCGGAAGAGCACTGCCTCATCCCAAAGAACCGCCTTGTATCTGCAAACGGCAAATCTAGTACCAATGAAAGGGGAAAATATTACCTCGAATATACGAAGGCCAAGGAAAAGGCAACATACACACATAACTTGGTATTTCACTCCCCATTTGGTACGAAATATAGCTCGCCACCTATTCTCCTCGCGGGTCGAATGGGTCGCCAGCTTCCGGACCCAGCCGGGTAGGTTGAGGACATCGCTCAGCATCCATAAAGTTGCTACAATAAGGGAGACACCATTATTACTCAACTGATTTTCGCTATAGGCAAAATCTGAAAAAGCGCCAGACGCCCCATTCACGTGCATGATTCCACCCTTCGGGAAATGGCAAAAGCCCCGCTGGGATAATGTCAGCTATCCGGACCCGAATAAACTGACTGGCCCACTCTCAGTCCTCGTCTTCTTCGTCATCGACAACAAAGGGCGTGGACGAACGACACCTCAGAGTTAGCAGGCCTCGATGATGAAAGGGCCGGTATAGCCTAACGAGGTGATTAAGCATGAATTCAAGTCCAACCTTCTCCGCGAAGAAACTCATCATCAACACCATTCGCCAAAATGACGAATGATTCTGTGCCAGAGTAACCCGACACTTCAAGCAAAAATCAAGCACAACCCTATCAGGGGGGCCAAATGTGAAAGGGTGTAGGTATACACTCAAAAATCCATTAGTGTAGTCCGTAATACCCTCATTTGGAGAAAGCACCTGCAGTGTTACCCCCTTGCTCCACCCGCAGTATCTCCTCACCATCTCTAGTTGTTCCTCTCTTTTCAAGGACACCTTCTTCAGAGCGAACTCCCTCAGTTTCTGAGAGCCGGGAGAAACACCCCCATTCTCTGCTGGACCGGCCCCGAAGTGGTTTCCATGACTATGGTAAAACTAACAGGTCAAAGCAAGGGCGTGCACCAACACTTTTTGCACCTGAAGAGATGAAGTACCCTGTGCCAAAGCAGGAAAGCGTCTATCTAAAAATAGTGAGGTATTGTGAAGAAGTCCAAGACGCCCCACATATATGCAAGAAGCAGCGATGACTCGCCTACCCGATGCTAGCCCCGGGAAGCCGACAACCTCGATACAAATCGACGGATCGATACCCGATCCAGATAGCATCCTTCAATGAGAAGTCAAAACCCGATGGGCCATCCATATTATCTCCAAGCTCGAGACAACATCCTACCTCGAGGATCCCTGACCCAAAGAAGTCAAACATCGGGAAGTTTTTTAACACCAGCACTCGATGCATGGAAAGTACCTGGTCTCGTGATTCCCTCTTTCTAAAAAGGGGAATAAAAGCAGGAAGCTTCGATCACGAAATCTCCATGAAGGTCCGAGGGAGCAGGCAACTCCTCAACAGAAGTCTATCCTATACGGTTTAATAAAAAAAGGGGGGGGGGGGGCTATCTGCATCAAGATCAAAAGGGACCCCCAGGTACCCGAAGTGGACCTTCATTCAGGATAACATTCCCGAAGACTCCGGAATTCGACGCATTATTTCCATGCAACTCGGAGGACCTCGGTAGCCTGGGCCTATCAGATCAATCCAGGATTGGTTCGAAGTATGACGATGGGTTCGAAAGAGAGCCATATCGATCGGTAGAGGATCGAGAAAAATGCCTGTGCCTAAGTCAGATATCAGAAGTCAACGAATAAAAAAAGGCATTCAAATGGCCTTGAAGGGAATGGGATCATACAGAAACAAAGCAAAGATCGAAAGCATAAATCACTGGAGTATATTCATATTCATAAAAGATCCATGTATAACAGCCCTCGAGGGGACATTACATACAATTACAAAAGCCTACGGAGGATCTCTGCGCCTAAAAGAAGAGACAAAGGGATGCACATGCAAAGTGAAAGCCCAAAAGACCGGTCCACCTTCGAAGATCCGTAACAGGTGCCTCCGGACGCGCATCCTCAGAAGTTTCATCCCAACCTTCCACACTGATATTCCCAAGGGACAAGGCGAGTGGCAGGGATGTTGATACCCAATTTTTTCCTATGTATTTTTATACAAGATACTTTCAAAATAGCATGTACATGCACATATAAGCATGCCCCAAGAGTTTTGGTATTTTTTCTAAATCTTTAAGATTTTTGAAATCAATTTATTGTGTATTTTAACAGTGCAAAATCCATAATTATTCCCAAAATCATCAGTTTTGGTGAAAAATTTATTTTATTCCCATATTTATACCAAAATATAGTTAAGATAATTTTTGTACATTTTTACAAATTTATTTGGTATGTTAAAAGCTAAATTGCATATAATTGCAGTTGTAGCCTACTTTAAGATTGATGGCATTTTATAATTCTAAAATTGGTTCCAATATTTTTAAATTAATATTTATATATTATTTGTTGGCTCAGTACTTTTAATTTTCTTTCAATATCATTTTACCATTGTTATAAAAATAAAAAGGAAAAAACTGGCTATTTAAAATCTGGCCCATTGTATTTCAATCATAGCCAAATTGATCACTCCCCCTTTACCCATTTATCCGACCCGCCCGGTTTTCTTTTAGTCCCACCCGTTGATCTTTTAGATCAATGACTCCCCTCATCTCTTTCCTTTTTTAATTCAAACGACCCCTTAACCCTACCTCATTCTCACCAACCGCCGCCTCTGCAACCCTCCACTATCTCAAACCCTAGCATCCTCCTGCCTTGTTCCACCGTGTTTTCATCAGAATCCATGGCTTCTCAGGCCATGGACAACCTATATTCACCTCCTCCGGCTCTTGCATGCCTGATGCTCGAAGGTTCGAGGCCAGACCTCGAAGGTCTTCATTCAGACCTTCACCGATTCGAAGATTCCGGATATCTCCGACTTTGCTCCGGTGGCCCTTGGTTTTCTGAGCCTATTTTTGACCTCATCCGACTTAGATCGGACATCTTTCCAAGCCTTTCTCATTCCAGGGTTCCTATGAAACCCTAGCTATTCGAGGTTTTCTCTGATTGTTCTTTTAAATCTATGCTATATCTGTGCTTTACTGGAGTTTTAAAACGCTTTCCCCAATTTTTCTTTCAAAAATTACTTCTTTCCGATCTAGGGTTTCTGAAAGCTTAAAATGTTTTTCTGGCTCTTCCTTTTCTTTTCTTTGTATGTATGCGTCTATACTACGTTCGTATGTTTTCTTTTCTACCACGCCTGTATTGTCCTTCTACTTTTCTTTTATACATGTTACTCCTGTGCTCACATGATTATCCTTGTTATGTTTTCATTACTCTTCTACTATATGTGTTTACTGTTAAGTTCTTCGATTTTTGTTTGCTTCACCGAACTCTGTTCGTGTTCTTGCTAAATGTGTTTCGTCTACTACTTCTTAAGTTTGTATCACTTTTTCTTCTAAACTTGTTTAAGTTCTGAGTTTTTCTCAAAACGTGTTCTCCATGCTTTTGACTGTGTATCATGTCTGTTTGTTTCTCATAAGTCTTTGGAAAAAACTCCTGAGCCTCTATTGAATGGTTTGCCTTCTCATCTCTATTGTCTGACTCAACTTGAAACCCTAAGGTTAGGGGATTTCTTGGCATTTTGATCTTTTGTGTGCGAGTTAGGTTCCACTTCGGGACCCTGGACTCTCAGACTCATTGTGAGTCTGCGAACTAGACTTATACCTCTTCTTGCTTATGATTCTGAACCTTTCTTTGTTAAACTCTCTTCTAAATAATTTGATAAACCCCTCTGGTATTCACATATTTGTGTGCTTTATATATAAGGACTCTGTCTTCAAAGGTTTTTGATTGATTCTGAAATCCTCTAATGGGGTTTGATTGATTGTTACTGATTTTTCTTTAATTAAACCTCCTTTACCTTTTCCTGACTTGGTTCATTCGAATTGAATTGTAATTTTGATTTCCCTGGCTGTTTGATTGATTCCCTTTCCTTATTTTTTCCAAGCCGTGTACTATTGAATTCTTTCCTTTAATAACTTCTCTGTATTTACCCCTTTTGTGCTACTTTGAAAAGGTTTTAATCAAAACTGCTTTCCTTAATTGGCTTTTACCCATTGAAATCAGAATCCCTTAACTAAAGGGAGATTGATTTCAATGTTATTTCCTTACCTTTTCTCACTTGTTTTCTGCACCATAAAGGGGCACGACCCTTCTGTACTTTGATGATCCGTAACTTACAATTCAATACTTTTACAACACACTTTGAATTGCATACTCTTACACACTACTACTACTTTTAAAACCTGCATTCCCTCTTGCTCTCTTCTCTACTGTTGTTCTCTGCTCCTGCTTATTATTAGTGTCACACCTCCTTTTTGCGCGCCCGCCCCGAAGGGTTAAGATGCGCGGGGAGTTTTTCCAATTTAAGTGACAAATATTCGAAATGGGATTATTTATTTAATTCAGAGTCGCCACTTGGGAAAAGGTTTGGCTTTTGGTGTCCCAAGTCACCGGTTTATCTTGAATCCCAAATCGAGGAGATTTTCGACTTTTCCAAATGAAGTCTGCGAACCAGAAATTCTAAGCAAGGAATTCTGTTGACCCGAGGGAAGGTGTTAGGCACCCTCGAATCCCGTGGTTCTAGCACGGTCGCTTAAATTGTTATAATAGCTAAATATCTGATTTAAATACATGTTGTAACTTATGTGCTTTTATTAAGTTTTAACCGCTTTTGTTATTATCATTTATTTTACAGAATTGCAACGTCGTGAAAATGCGTCTCGAACCACGTCACAATCAATGCACCCGTGATTGTCGACACATTTGGACTTCGTTGAGATTTGGATTTGGGTCACATCAATGTGCACCCGAATTTAAGAATGTGATTTAATTAAACCGCGCCAACAGAACCTAACGCGTTATTATCTTTGTAGGAGGCCATGAAGTTTATTAAATGGCCTATCTTGAATTCTAAATAATTATCGTCAGTTGTTGAGGGCCCCGCAATTGTTTTTTTATTTTTATTTGGCGAGGCTTGTCTTATTATTTTTAGAAGGGTATCCTACAGTGACTACATTTCTATTATTTTTATTTCCAGAGATAGAAGAAAAGAAAGTGTGTGTGCTAATTGAAGTATATACTTCAGCTTAAACCAAACTCCTGTCAATTTTGATTGATTACTTTTAAGGTAAAAAGGACGTCATGCCTTTTACGAAAATGATTTGGTCGAATAAAAGATTACATATGAGATAAGATGAAATGCAATACTTAATCCGAACATTTCTTAATTTGAACTTAACTGAACTTATTTGAACTGGGTTAAAGGATAACTGGCGAAGTAAAATGCTTTAATTTATCATATACGAGTTAGCGAAATACAACGTTTAATCCGAGCATTTCTTGTATTGAGCTTAACCAAACTTATATGGGCTAGTCTTAAAAAAAAAACTAAATGAAACAGAAAATGGTATTGTGTAAAGTCGAAATATGCATACTTATACTAAACAGACAATTATCGAGCCCAAATACAAAGAGGTGAAACTCAGTCGGCTATCAGTATACTCTTTTGAACTATTGAAACATAAGCTAAATCAATTTCCACAAGGCCTGTTAATGTACTATGAATATTACAGCAAATGCTTGAACTTCTTCAACCTTTTTCATTTCATGCTTTCAGACTGTTCCAATTACATCAATATGGGACTTGAAATGTGTACCTGAAAATGCTGAAAGTGCAAAGGAGAAGGAGAAGAAGATGGGAATCAGCAGCAGCCAAAAGGCAGAATTAACAGTAGCAGCAGGACAAAATGCAGCAGCAATAGCGAGCAAGATAGCAGCAACAATCAGAACAGCACAACAGAAAGGATTCTGTTGCGAGATGGAACTAGAGTTGAAGGAGAACAACTCGATGAAACAGCACACAGTGCGATACTCCAGACAGTCCAATTCCGGAATATACCAATGCAGCAGAACACTAACAATAATCTCGATTGAAGAAAGAACACTACCTAACGTATTGACAATAAATGAACTTCAGACAAACAAGACCAAATTTCTGATTTCTTAGTCTGTTTTCTCTCTTTCTTGCTCTCTTTCTATTCTTGTCAACTCTCTCTTTTCTTTCTATCTTCACAGTGGGTGTGTGTTTTCTTTTCTGTGTATCTCTCCCCTATCAGATGTCCTCTCTCCCTTTTTTTCTCCTCCCCTTCTATCTCTTAATGTGCCTCCCTTTATAAGCCTCAACATCAAAACCTTTTACAGCCTGTTAAATTAATCAGATACCCCTCCCATGTGCCCATTACTTTTCAGTTTCCACTCAGCTATTTAAGTATTAATCCCATGACATTCCCTTGGCAGGCTTTAACTTTTCATTTTATTATCTAAAAGCAAGTATGGGCAGTAAAATATATCTGACAGCATATACTGTCAGATTGTTTAAAACTTAAAAGCTCCTTAATGCAGAAAAACAGGCTGTGCACAAGGCACATGAGGTGCACCAATGCACATGCTGTGCACGAGTGCACATGCCTTCCAATTCAGGATTTAAACATAAACAATCCCCTTTTTTACATTGACTGATCCAAATCAAACAGCTATAAGTAAACAAAACTGGTTCTGAATTGATTTCAACAAATGTTCAACAGAAGCAAATCGATTTACTATGCTCAGACAGTTGAAATTAATTGACGACACATGTCGACTCGACTATATTAGTATTAACATACACAATCGTAGCCAAAAATCAGACATTTAAACAGTATTGATACATGGTTCGCATTATACTGACTAAGCAGAAATACACTCGAGGAGTCAACTAGTCAGTCCAAACTCGAAAATCAGCTACTTGCACAAACAAATACATAATGCCTTATCAGAATAGGAGGGGGAATTTAGACAAACGAACAGAGGTTCAGGCGAAGTAGTTGAAGCACAGTTGATAGAGGTCAAGGACATAAACAGCAAACGAACAGACCCTTACAACAATCAAACAAACCAAAACAACTAAGAAAAGAAAGAAAACTCACCTTATACCGCAAAAAGATCAAAACCTTAACTCGGACTTGGTCAAGCCTTTCTTAAGGCTGAACGGACTTTAAACGAAGTGTTTCTCAGACGAGAAACACTTGGATTAAAGTCCATTAGACCTTAACCTCTTCGGTTCGAACGGATATGGACCAGTGACGAAGAACCCACAAATTCCAAAACTCAGATCTGGGATTCATGCTTCCCTGATCAGATTCGGACCAAACCAAGTATGGTTTGGTCACGAGGGGGGTCTGGGGAGTGTCTGGTATGAAACTGGGGTTGGTTGGGTTAGATCGAGTTTTGACTCGAATCTTCGAATGAAGATTCGAGGACCTGGGGGGTGATTCGAACCATGGGGTTGGTAGATTTGGGTTCAGGATGGCATGGGGGTCCTATGGTGTTCAGGGGAAGGTCACCGGCATCCATGCCGCCGGTTTTCATGGTGAAGGGTACAGGGGCGGCTCTAGGGTTTGGGTGTTGTGGTGAAGACGACGAACGCTGGGGTTTGGATAGGGGGGCAGGGTAGTGTTATGCGCTTATATAGTTAGTGGGCAAGTGGATCCTGGCCGTTAGATCAATCTAGATCTACGGTTTGGATCTGATGGTCTTAAGTGAAACGGTGTCGTTTCAAATGTTGAGGGTTTGGGTTTGGTCCGGGTGTAAACGGGTCGGGTTTGTTGATGGGTTATGGGGATTGATCTTGGCCGTTGATCACTCTGAGATCAACGGCCCAGATCAGGCACGACTCAAACGACGTCGTTTGGACGTCCTGGGCATCAGGTGACCTGGGCCGGGCAGGCCTGGGTCTTGGGCTGTTTGTTTGGGCCAATTTTGTTAAAATTGGCCCAAGTCCGAAAGGGAAGGGGTCTTTTCTTTTTTTTTTTTATTTCTTTTTCTTATTTATTTTAAAACAAAACTAAGCCAAAAATCAAATTAAAATTAAATACACACTCAAATACAATTATTTGCACACATACTAAAATATTTCAAAACAGGTAAGGTCAAACCAAATAAAATCACGGACGAAAATGCCTAATCACGATTTTCTATTTAACGACCGGATTACGGTTTGAATTATGCAGGACACATATATTTTTTGAATTTTATTTTAATAAAGTAAATAAATAAAAATGGGCCAAAGTCATAAATAAATCAACAAAGTGCCGCACAGAAATCCGAAATTGTACAGCAGGGCCAATTATATTTGTTTTTTATTTCTTTTTGGAGCGATTGTCGTGTGAAACAAAAATCACGTGCTCACAGCTGCCCCTCTTTGTTCGGAAACACGAAGAGTTTTCGTGCAAAGATAAAGTGAGCGTGTATGAGCGATTTTTGCCTATGGACCACTCCGTATGAAGCATGTTTTTTTTTGAAAGATCTGACCGAATCTTGCTTCAAAGATTTCCTACATATCCTGGGCTAAACAGGAATCAGGTCAATGTAGTTCGAGAAGTTTTGGTAGCTGGGGCTACCATGGGACTGCAATGCTTGCTGCTACTGCTGCTGCTGTTGTCACTGCTACGTCACTGACCGCCTTATTACAACCAAACGAAAATTGGAAACTGAACTAACTACTTATATGCATGTCAACTGCTAGTTACAAGATTCCTATCTATGATTCTTTTACGACTTGATCTTGGGTCTTAGCTGATTCTGCTTGTAGACTCTGATCTGAATCTTGATGCTTGCGAGTTGCGGCGACTTGTTTTTTAATCTCCGGGATACCGAATAAAATGTGACCGGCAGAGGTCAGGACCTTAGTCAAATGTTGGAGTCGATTTGCTTTCCCTTTACTCTGATATCTCGGGATATCTCTCTTTTTTTTTTTGTCTTTTTTTCTTCTTTGATTCCGAACTGGGATTTATCTCGTGGGTCATTTCGATCCATGTGGCTCGAGGTCAGACCTGCGGGAGAAAAGAAACAAACAAACGAAATTTTCTGCCCCAGTTTCACTAGGAAAATTTCGTTACTTATTCACCAGGAAGTTCATAAAATTGATGAAAGAGGATATGCGTGCTCAGTTCAGGGTTGGAGCCCTAATATCGACTAGCTGGGGAAAGGTTCAGTTTAAGGTTTAAAACCCTAACGCCGAACAAAGGAAGAATTCAGTTTTAAAACCCTAATGCTCACTAAAAGGAAAATTCAGTTTAGGGTTTAAAACCCTAATGCTGATTGCATGAAAAAGCTCAATTTAGAGTTTAAAACTCTAATGCTGGCTGAAAGGAAAAAGTTCAGTTTAGGGTTTAAAACCCTAATGCTGACTAAAAGAAAAATTCAGTTTAGGGTTTAAAACCCTAGTGCTGATTGCATGAAAAAGCTCAGTTTAGAGTTTAAAACTCTAATGCTGGCTGAAAGGAAAAAGTTCAGTTTAGGGTTTAAAACCCTAATGCTGATTGCATGAAAAAGCTCAGTTTAGAGTTTAAAACTCTAATGTTGGCTGAAAGGAAAAAGTTCAGTTTAGGGTTTAAAACCCTAATGCTGACTAAAAGGAAAATTCAGTTTAGGGTTTAAAACCCTAATGCTGATTGCATGAAAAAGCTCAGTTTAGAGTTTAAAACTCTAATGCTGGCTGAAAGAAAAAAGTTCAGTTTAGGGTTTAAAACCCTAATGCTGACTAAAAGGAAAATTCAGTTTAGGGTTTAAAACCCTAATGCTGATTGCATGAAAAAGCTCAGTTTAGAGTTTAAAACTCTAATGCTGGCTGAAAGGAAAAAGTTCAGTTTAGGGTTTAAAACCCTAATGCTGACTAAAAGAAAAATTCAGTTTAGGGTTTAAAACCCTAGTGCTGATTGCATGAAAAAGCTCAGTTTAGAGTTTAAAACTCTAATGCTGGCTGAAAGGAAAAAGTTCAGTTTAGGGTTTAAAACCCTAATGCTGATTGCATGAAAAAGCTCAGTTTAGAGTTTAAAACTCTAATGTTGGCTGAAAGGAAAAAGTTCAGTTTAGGGTTTAAAACCCTAATGCTGACTAAAAGGAAAATTCAGTTTAGGGTTTAAAACCCTAATGCTGATTGCATGAAAAAGCTCAGTTTAGAGTTTAAAACTCTAATGCTGGCTGAAAGAAAAAAGTTCAGTTTAGGGTTTAAAACCCTAATGCTGACTAAAAGGAAAATTCAGTTTAGGGTTTAAAACCCTAATGCTGATTGCATGAAAAAGCTCAGTTTAGAGTTTAAAACTCTAATGCTGGCTGAAAGGAAAAAGTTCAGTTTAGGGTTTAAAACCCTAATGCTGACTAAAAGAAAAATTCAGTTTAGGGTTTAAAACCCTAGTGCTGATTGCATGAAAAAGCTCAGTTTAGAGTTTAAAACTCTAATGCTGGCTGAAAGGAAAAAGTTCAGTTTAGGGTTTAAAACCCTAATGCTGACTAAAAGGAAAATTCAGTTTAGGGTTTTAAAACCCTAATGCTGATTGGTTGGGGGCAAAGTTCAAGAACACTAAGCGACCTCTTTTTTTTTTTTGAATTTTCTTGTTTTAGTAGAAGATACAAGGGAGTTTCGTGGAAACTTACCTTTCGAGTGAATTCCTTATTGCCAAAATATTTCTTGTACCCATGTACCTTCTTCTTTGGGCGACACCTGCTCCTTGCACGGTTGTCTTGGATTACACCTGTTTCAACTTTTCAGACAAAGGACAATTGTTAGTTCGGAAATGACGGTCGGTTTGGTGACCTTGATCGTTCCCGGTTGCTTTGTTGCGTCTTTATTCCTGTTGTGAAGTCCCGCCATTGATTTGATTCATATGCCGAAACCCTTTAGACCGCTCAGGCTTGTATTTCCAGATTCTGTGATGATTTGCCTCGTAAGGCTCTTTTTCTTTTCTCTTTTTTTTTGTGTCCCGTTTTGCTTGGAGGTTCTCAACGGGGATTTTATTGGAGGTATTTTGTGGGGATTTGTACAAAAGGGAAGCTTTGTGGGGAATATTTACAAAGTGGATTCTTTGTGTGGAATTTTGTACAATGGGCATGCTGGGGATTTATTTCAAAGTGGGATTTCTAGGATTTGTTGGGGTAAGCTTGTTGGGGATGTCTACAAAAGGACTCGCTGGGATGTGCTGGGGAGATTCCATTTTTTTTTCTATATATTGGGGAGATTCTGTGGGAGATTGTACAAGACTCTGTTGGGATTTGTACAGGGGGAGACTCTGTGGGGATTTGTCCGAAGGTGGACTTGCTGGGGAAGATTTCAAGATTTCTCTCTTTTTCCTTTACTCCGGAACACCATCAAACGTCATGATTCATCATGCTTGGGTAATCATATCAACGAGATGAGGTGCTTTCCATCATGAGACGGGATTCCGTGAAAACAAACCATGCCACCTACTCTTTCCGGTGTGTTCTGAACTCGGGGTAAAAATGCAAAAGGGATTCGAAAAGAAACAAAGCAGGGGAAAACAAATCAGAAAAGGAATACCCTTTTCGGGGCGAGAAAGACTTATCTGAGGAAGATAACGCTGGCTTTAAATGACATGACATGCTCTTTGGACTGGACGTCCGACCTTCCATGAACTTGCGTTTTCCTGAACCAGAACAGATCTGTGATTCCAAAACCGGTGGAACTTCGCCGAGACCTTCTTGGGGTGGCGTCATTCCTTTTCGGCCGACAGCGCCCTTTGCGGGTTTTCACTGGCTGACCTCTCTCATTTCTCTTCCTGTCATCGCTTGATAGCACTCTTTGCGAGTTCTTACTAAACAAGCTCTCTCATTTTGGTTTCTCTTCTCCCGTCGCCTCGTGGTGCCCGAAGGTTTTCACCGCCGAGACTCTCTCATTTTATTTCTCTCAACTCAGGGTGTGCCGGTTTCCATTTGTGATGCTTATTGGTTTCCCACTATCTTTGGTAATTGATTTGAAGGCTTGTACTTGGTAAAGAGAGGTAGCTGATACTAAACTTCTCAAGTGTCCGACATGCCCCGGTTTTCAATTTCAGGGTGGATGGGATTTTGTTGTTGGTGTGACTGAACCTCAGGGAGAGGCTGCCTACGTATCCTTTCGGAATCAAGTCAAACGTAGTTCAGGCCTCAATCAATGTTTTGTTTTTGTTTTTTTTTTTTTTTTTTTTACAGCTCAAAAGTTGGTAGAGAGAATTGGGTAGTGTTTGGGGAGTAGTGGGGAATAAACACCTTCGCCCTTTTCAACGTGTCAGGACCACTTGGAGTATGATCTAGACATAGTACCTCTTGACTGCATCTGCATTCACTGCTGTGTCAGGGTCATTTCCTTCGATATCACCTAAATACAATGCTCCTCTTGGCAATATTTTCCTTACGATGTATGGGCCTTTCCAATTTGGGGCAAACTTTCCTTTTGCTTCTTCATGATGCGGCAGAATACGCCTCAGTACCAATTGTCCTACTTCGAAATTCCGAGGTCGGACTTTCTTGTTGTAAGCACGGGCCATCCTTCGTTGGTATAACTGTCCGTGACAAACTGCAGCCATCCGCTTTTCATCAATCAACGTCAATTGCTCCAGTCGAGTCTTAACCCACTCGCTGTCCTCGATTTCTGCTTCGACAATGATTCGAAGTGAAGGAATCTCTACCTCTGCCGGTATTACGGCCTCGGTCCCATAAACCAAAAGATAAGGAGTCGCTCCCACCGATGTGCGTACCGTAGTGCGGTACCCCAATAATGCAAAAGGCAACTGCTCATGCCACTGTCGGGAATTTTGTATTGTTTTCCTCAAAATCTTCTTGATGTTTTTATTTGCAGCTTCCACAGCACCATTGGCTTTTGGCCGATAAGGAGTGGAATTCCTGTGTGTTATCTTGAATTGCTCGCACACATCTCCCATCAAGTGACTGTTCAAGTTTGCTGCATTATCTGTAATGATAGTCGCAGGAATACCGAAGCGACAGATAAGATTTGAGTGTACAAAATCCACTACAGCTTTCTTGGTGACCGACTTGAGAGTGACAGCCTCTACCCATTTTGTGAAGTAATCGATGGCAACCAGTATAAACCTGTGTCCATTCGAAGCCTTTGGTTCAATTGGTCCAATGACGTCCATGCCCCAAGCGACAAATGGCCAAGGTGCGGACATGGGATGCAGTTCCGTGGGAGGTGCATGAATCAAATTACCGTGCACCTGACACTGATGACACTTCCGAACGAAACTAAAGCAATCCTTTTCCATGGTCATCCAGTAATAACCTGCTCGAAGGATTTTCTTTGCCAAGACATACCCGTTCATGTGAGGTCCACACACACCTGCGTGTACTTCGTGCATGATCTTTCTCGCTTCCTCGATATCGACACATCTTAAGAGATTGAGGTCCGGAGTCCTCTTATATAACAATTCACTGCTCAAAAAGAAACCACTTGCATGTCGCCTAATGGTCCTCTTTTGATCTCCAGTTGCATGCTCGGGGTATTCTTGTTTCTTCAGGAATTTCTTGATGTCATGGTACCAAGGCTGCGTATTTGATCCCGCCTCGATTACACTGCAGTAACCGTGTCTTTCCTTGATTTGGATTTCCAAAGGATCAACGTGGGTGTCGCCCGGGTAGGGTAGCATAGAAGCCAGAGTAGCAAGTGCATCTGCCAGTTCATTGCGACACCTCGGAATATACCTGAATTTTATTGAGGTAAAGCGCTTGCTAAGGTCCTCCACATGTTGTCGGTATGGGATAAGTTTGACATCCCGAGTTTCCCATTCACCTTGAACTTGCCGGATGATCAGGTCAGAATCTCCCATAATCAGTAAGTCTTTGACATCCTGATCGATTGCCATATGTATGCCCATAATGCAGGCTTCATATTCAGCTGTATTATTTGTGCAGAAGAAACGAAGTCTAGCTGTGGCGGGATAATGCTGACCGGCAGGTGAGATCAAAATTGCCCCAATCCCTATACCCTTGGTGTTCACGGCTCCGTCAAAGAACATCTTCCAAACATGAGCTTCCTCTGAGATTACTTCTACGGTGTTTACCTCTTCATCTGGAAAGTAGGTATCCAATGGCTGGTATTCCTCATCGACCGGGTTTTCGGCCAAATGATCTGCTAACGCCTGGGCTTTCATTGCCGTGCGAGTGACATAAACTATGTCGAATTCCGTAAGCAAGATTTGCCATTTAGCCAGTCTCCCAGTAGGCATTGGTTTCTGAAATATATATTTCAAGGGATCCAACCTGCTTATGAGGAATGTAGTGTGGGCTTGGAGATAATGCCTCAGCTTTTGAGCAACCCATGTGAGAGCGCAGCATGTCTTCTCCAACAGAGTGTATTTGGCCTCGTAGCTGGTGAATTTCTTGCTCAGGTAGTAGATCGCCTGTTCCCTTTTCCCGGTCACATCGTGTTGCCCCAGGACGCAGCCAAAGGAGTTCTCCAAGACTGTCAGATACAAGAAAAGTGGCCTCCCTGGTTCGGGAGGGACCAAGACTGGGGGATTCGAAAGGTACTCTTTGACTTTATCAAAGGCTTCTTGACACTCCGTTGTCCACTTAATCGCCGCATCTTTTCTTAACAACTTGAATATGGGCTCACACGTGCTTGTCAGCTGGGCAATAAACCGACTGATGTAGTTCAGCCTGCCCAAAAGACTCATCACGTCTTTCTTCGTTCTTGGGGGGGGTAGATCTCTGATAGATTTTATCTTAGTCGGATCTAGCTCGATACCTCTCCTGCTTACGATGAAACCCAAAAGTTTACCCGACGGAACTCCGAAAGCGCATTTGGCTGGATTTAGCTTCAAGTCATACTTCCTTAGCCTCTCGAAGAATTTCCTCAAGTCTTGGATGTGATTATCCTGTGTCCTGGACTTGACTATTACATCGTCCACGTACACCTCTATTTCCTGATGCATCATGTCATGGAAAATGGCGGTCATGGCCCTCATGTAAGTAGCCCCAGCATTCTTTAAACCAAATGGCATGACCCGATAACAGTAGGTGCCCCAAGGCGTGGTGAAGGCAGTTTTCTCGGCATCCTCTTCATCCATCAATACCTGATGATACCCAGCGTAACAATCTACGAAAGACTGTATCTCGTGCTTGGCGCAATTATCAACGAGGATGTGGATGTTGGGCAGCGGGAAATTATCTTTAGGACTTGCTCTGTTCAGATCTCGGTAATCTACACATACCCGAGTTTTCCCGTCCTTTTTCGGTACTGGAACCACATTCGCCAACCATGTTGTATATTGGACTACCCGGATCACTCCTGTTTTCAGTTGCTTGGTGATCTCCTCTTTAATTTTGTCACTGACCTCGGTTTTGAACTTTCGTTGCTTTTGTTGAACCGGAGGACAATCAGGATGAATCGGCAATTTGTGAACCACTAGATCGACACCTAGTCCCGGCATGTCATCATATGACCAAGCAAACACGTCTTTAAATTCAAGAAGAAGTTGAATTATCGCCTCTCGCGTTTTCTTGTCCGTGTGAATGCTTATCTTGGTCTCCCGGATTTCTTCCGGGGTTCCTAAATTTACCGGTTCAGTGTCATTCAGATTTGGCTTAGGTTTATTCTCGAAATATTCCAACTCTCGGTTTATCTCCCTAAAAGCCTCTTCCGCATCATATTCTGGTTCTGGATTCATTAATTCGCAGTTAAATAGCTCATTGTGATCCGGGCGTGAAGTCCGCAAGCATGTCATATTTAAAGCCGCATTATTAGGACTGAAAAGGAAGATAAGAGGAAAAGTAATAAAATCAGAACGAAAGAAAGAATAGGAAAGCAATGAAGAGATTTTTTTTTATTTTCTTTGGAAAATTGGAAGACAACAACGTTTACAACTAGGAATTCGGAATAACAAATGAAAAGAAGAAAACGTTCAAGTTATGTCCCGGAGATAACTTGTGATACAGGAAAGGTGGCAGGACAGGTCTACCCGGACTTCCGTCTAGTTGGGAATGGCGTGATCTCCCAGTTTTGGAGCTTGGCGTTTGGCCCCATGTATATCATCTCAGCAGTGCTCGTGCCTTCGCCTGGTTGAACCATGTGGACCTCGTAGAGCATTTCCCTCATTGCCCCACATATTTCCTCGATTTCCTCAACTGTGAAGACCTCATCTTCTTCTTCTTCAGTGTACCCTGGCCTGACAAAAGTCGCATGTAAATCCGGCAGTGGTTGAGGCAACTTCCAGCCCTCATTTCTCCTTTTCTTTGCCCATTTTTCGTCTGCTGGAGTAGGTTTGAAACCTAGTCCAAAAGGTTTCTTGATGACTGGTAAAGTAATGGGTTCCGTCATTCCCTGAAGGGTTCGTCCAAGCCCCTTCCCTGGCCTAAATCCGTGTCGGATCATCTCTTTGGCCACCATAACCGAAGCGTTAGACAAGAAAGGCTGGGGGCAAGGTACTCCCTCTTCGTGCTGCTCTGCCAATACCACCTCGAAAGCTTGATAGACCGTATGCTCACTCCCTTCTCTTGGTTCAAGATACGGGATAGATGGGTCCCGATAAATGGCATGTTCATCTTCTCCATGGACCACGATCTCTTGGTCTTCATACTCGAACTTCACCATCTGGTGAAGAGTAGAAGGCACGGCTCCTGCCGCATGGATCCAAGGCCTGCCAAGGAGGAAATTGTAAGATGTGTCCATGTCGATCACTTGGAAAGTGACTCGAGATTCGACTGGTCCTATGACCAGCAACAGGTCTATTTCTCCCATGGTGTCTCTCTTGATACCATCGAAAGCTCTCACGCAGACGTTGTTGGGTCGGATTCTTCCGGTCTCAATTTCCATTCTTTGCAGCGTGGAGAGCGGGCAGATGTCAACACCTGATCCCCCATCCAGCATCACCCGCTTGACATAGTAGTCCTCACATTTGACTGTTAAATGCAATGCCTTGTTGTGTGCTGCTCCTTCCGGGGGTAGATCGTTCTTGCTGAAGGAGATTTGGTTGACGGCGAAGAATCTTTCTGTCATCCGCTCCAGTTGCTCCACCGAGGTTTCGACCGGTACGTATGCTTCATTCAGGGTTTTCAGCAGGATCTTTTGATGCTCGGTTGACCTCATTAATAGTGACAGCATGGACACTTGCTCAGGGTGCTTGCGCAGCTGGTCTATCACTTCGTAATCCGGCATCTTCATCTGCTTGAAGAACACTTCCGCTTCTTCAACACTCACAGGCTCCTTTGGAGGGAAGCGCCTTTGTGTGGCGTTGTTCAGTTCTTGGGTATTTGAGTACCCTCCAACGAAAGTATTTTCTGGAAGTTCTTCCATGACCTCCTTACCTTTATACGTTACCAAAGTCTTTTGATAATTCCACGGCACTGTGGACGGGTTGGTCATTGGCTTTTGTGGCACGCGTCCGATAACCACTGGCTCATTCAGCCGAGGTGGTTGAATCGTCCCCCGGACCACATAGGCCCCTTTTGGCACATACATAGGTTTTGTCTTTTTGATCCCGAAGTTCTGCGTCTTCTTGGCTTGACCTCGCGGTATGTAAAGAACTCCACCCTTTGCCGGTACCACTTTCTTCTCCACCTTCTTTTCAGGCTTGCTTTCCGCAGCCTTGACCTCCTCCCCCCTTTCTGATTTCTGGTCTATTTCAGGCCTCTTCCCCGTGTCGACAATGGCAATTATGGCTTTCAAAGCAGGGTCGAACTCTTTGTCTTCACAAATCATGCTGATCAATGGCCCATTATTGTGAGCGGGCAATGGGTTGTTTGTTACATTCGGGATCTCCTCGTCCCTTAGCACTATTTTCCCCTGCTCTATCAAATTTTCGACCACTCTTTTCAATGACCAGCAGTCGTTTGTATCATGCCCCTCGGCCCCTGAATGATAGGCGCATCTGACTCCGGCTTTGTAAGAAGGAGATGTCGGGTTTTGCCTTGTTTGAGGGATGGGTTGCAGGAAACCCAACTGAACCAACTTTGGGAACAAAGTTGAGTATGGCTCACCGATGGGCGTGAAAGTCCGCCGTCGAGGCGGCTCTTGGGGGCGGTAGTTATTTTGCGGGGGTTGTGGGTTATAGTGGTTGCGGTAAGGAGGCTGATTTCTGGGAGGTGGAGCTGGGCCTCGGTTGGCTTGTTGTGGTGAATGGTTATAAGGTTGGGCATTCATGACCATATAAGGTTGATGAGCATATGCCACATTTGAGTGGGGGTAGTAGTGTTGTGAGGCCCTTTCCGGAAAATGGGGCCTGTGATGACGATACTCCCTTGCTTCAGAGGCTGCCATAGCCGTTTCTTCCTTCTTCTTCCCCCTTGTCGTCCCTCCAGACCCGCTTTGGACGGCCTGGGAGGTTGCCCTTAGGGCTGCTTGACTCAGAATCCGACCCGTTTTCAGCCCATTCTCTACCATCTCTCCTATCTTGATTGCTTCCGCGAATGGCTTACCCATGGCCGACATCATGTTTTGGAAATAGTCAGACTCTTGAGCCTGGAGAAAGGTAGTGACCATTTCCACTTCATCCATGGGAGGCTTCACTCTCGACGCCTGTTCACGCCACTTAATAGCATACTCTCTAAAGCTTTCCGAAGGCTTCTTCTTCAAATTCGACAGAGAGTTTCGGTCTGGCGCAATGTCGATGTTATACTGGAATTGCTTTACAAAATCTCTGGCGAGATCATCCCATATATGCCATCGGGACATTTCCTGATCCATATACCATTCCGAAGCTATCCCTACTAAGCTCTCCCCAAAATACGCCATCAGCAGTTCTTCTTTTCCGCCGGCTCCCCGCAATTGGTTGCAGTATTTCTTAAGATGTGCAATGGGGTCACCGTGCCCATCGTATTTCTCGAACTTGGGGGTCTTGAAACCCGTCGGCAGGTGCACGTGAGGGAACATGCACAGGTCGGCGTAAGAGACGCTCTTTTGTCCGCTCAACCCTTGCATATTCTTCAAACTTTGTTCAAGGCTTCTCATTCTCTTAGCAATCTCATTTTGTTCTGCAATCCTGGGGTTCTGATCCTGTCCCAGTGCGAGTTCGCACTGAGGCGGTAGAGGATTATTGTTGGTAGCGAACCTAGTTGGTTCCATTGAGAACGATGGTGCTTGGAATGTAAAAGAGGATGAGTCAAAGCTTGGCTTGTATGTGGCAGGTTGTGCCGTAGCTGGGCAAGGCGATGCAGTAAAGATGTTCATGCTTGCATCAGTGGCCGACATTCGGGGATGAGGCTCAGAAGGTGATCCTGCGGAGAAAACGGAGTTGGCTGGGTACCCGAATGGGGTAGCAGGGTAATTTATGGGGACATTAGAAGTCCCACCTGACCTGGAGAATAATTCAGGGAATCCGGGGACGACACTTGGCGGCTCTTTCCCATTGTTCCAGTCATCCAACATTTCCAACATGCGGAGCCGTAGGATTCTATTTTCTTCCGCAGTTGCGGATTCGGGCGTGAGGACGGCTGAGATTGAGCTCTCCTCAGAGACGGGGACTGTTTGCAATGGAATTTCCGAAGACATTTCCACACTTCCTTTTGACCTGGTGAAGTAAGTGTGAGTACTGTTTCTGGTCCTAACAATAGGTAGTTGAACACCTCTCCTTGACCTCGTGAAGTATGAGTGCGAGGCCAGACTTTCACCAAACCAACCGTCTTTTCAAAAACCCTGGAAATGCTCAATGACAAATGCACGGTTAATTTGCAGCAAATAACGGATAGTTAATCTCACGTTGGGCATGATGCACCTATACAGTTAAGTGGATTGCTATATGTCCGCTACGAGAGCATGCGTCATTCCGGCATTTTTTCTCTTATTAGTTTTTCCCTTTTTTTTCTTTCCTTTTCTCTTTTGTTTTCCCTTTTATTTTATTTATTATATATATATATATATTTTATTTTTGTAGTAAAAGAAATGCGATCGGATCCGATGAGGATTGCCTACGTATCACGATACTCACGTGAATCAGATCATTACGTAGTTCGAAAACACAAATGAGCGTGAAAGAAGCAAACTCTTTATTATTGAAGCAGTCTATTACAAACTACATTTTGCAAAAGAAAAAGCAAACTTTGAAAATAAACCTAGACTCAAAAATAGACTAAAAATCACCCTGATGAAAAAACAGGCAGAAGATGCTAAGATACAGATTTGACCTATGAATGCATTATGGTTTTAAAAATTGGTTTCCGCGGGGCGTCGTTCGGCCTCGCCGCGGTCCTAGGCGTGAGATCCCTCTCAAGTTGCTCTAGCTCGTGCATAGTCTGCTTGACATAACCCATTACTGCCGAGAGGACGGTAGCGCTGGACATGTTCTCACATCGTAGGCATCGTCTGGTGATGGCATGGGCAATGGCCTTGATCCTATCTCTGGTTTGCTTCTTCTCTACGAGCAGGCGTTTTGTCTGATCGCTGCATATCTTGAAAACTTGAGCATCTTGTACATGCTGATGCTTCAGTCGTCGTACTTCCAACTTCATCTGGGCTATTGAGTCATACCAGTATCTGCTCTCAATTTGGAAATCCTTGGCCTGATTAGCTGTTTTGATCTCAAGTGCAGCCATCTCTCTCTTTATCTTAGCAACAGTCTTCTCATGGTCGCTTTCCAATCGATTCAGGTACCTGCGATGCTTATCCGTTCTTGTATCCCACTGTGCTTTGAGCTCTGCTATGATGTTTTCAGATTTCTCCAAACCATCTCGCCATTCCCTGATTTCACCTTTTAGCCCTTTTATCAGCTGCTCGTCCGATCGACGCCTTGGTTGTCTATCTGCATCCAACCTTATCTGTTTGATCTGGGCTCTGAGCATTTCATTTTCTTGAATCAACCTGTTCCGCTCTCCCAGATCGGTAGCAACTTGCACGTTGTGTTCATATTTCAATTTTTCCACTTGTTGCTTTAACCTGCTGATTTCGGTGCAATAGCCTCTTTCTTTTGCTAACCAATCCCACTGCTTTTGTGATGATTCGGTAAAATTCCGGATGTGGGGTCTCTTAGCTGGCCTTTCATGCTCGAGTTCCCTTCTGTACCATGCAAGGTAACCTGGCGCCGTTTCTCCTTTGGCTTGATCCCGCACGCAAGTATCTGATTTCAAATATTGACCCTCATTCCAGATTTGGCGAATCTTTGCTTCTGGGAACTGTCCGTTAGGACTTATCTCAATTGCTTGAGTGCTTAGATCTTCCTCATGAGGTACTGTCTGGCATTTTCCGAACTGTCTTAAAACTCGGCCGGGTGCGTAAGGTTGAATGCTCTTAAGCCCCATCAGCAAGAAATGAGTTTTAGCCGCTGACATATATAAGACCTCATCAACGGGCAACCATCCCAACTTCCATTGTATTTGGCTGGCAGTAAGAGCTTGAAAGAACGAGGTCCAAGCCAGGACTCCTTCGGGCAAACTGATCTCTTTGGCTCTCGCGTAAGATTCTTCTATGCGGGTCTTTTCCGGGGAACCATGGCTCAAAATCTCGGAATGATGGCAAAGGTGCTCGGTCATCCATATCTGCAGGAGCAAGTTACAACCTTCGAAGAAATTTCCCCCAGCTTTACAAGCTGTGAGAGCTCGAAAGATGTCGGATACCACCATAGGCGCGAGAGTACTGTCACTTTGCGTGAGTAAAGTGCTGACGACCCCAGATATCTTCAAATCAATGTTTCCATCTTTCCTGGGAAATACCAGAAGACCCAGAAACGTTATCATGAACGCCACCCGTCTGTGCTCGTCCCACTTCTGACGAACTCCTTTGCTGCACAGTTTGTTGATTGGATTATTGAATCCCCCCTCGTGACCGTATCTATCATATATGAAGCATGGAGTACAGAATCCGGCTGCTAGATCCGGGTTGTGGACTGTTCTAGGTATTTTCAATGAATCCAGGAACCGATGTACCGTGACGACTCTTGGGGCGACCAAGTATTTTTCCCTCAGCGGAAGTTCAGTATTCCCGATGTATCCGGCCATTTCTTCCAAAGTTGGGGTGAGCTCAAAATCAGAGAAATGGAAAACATTGTGCGCCGGGTCCCAATAGGTAACCAAAGCTCTTATGATATCTCCCCGAGGCTGGATTTCCAACAGACCCACAAGACCTTTCAGATTTTTCTTAACCTCATTTTGCCCTTCAACACCTAGATCATTCCACCATAGCCGTAACTTGATAGGGATTTTGGTCATTATTGAAAAATGTTCATTTTGCATCGTGCTCATCCTGCACATTTATTAAGGTGATTTTAACAAAAATGACTGACTCAAAATATTTTACAGAGGGGACCAAGCTTTGAACACGGCCTTTAAGCACTTCGGGGAAGAAGATTTTAAGGCTGTGTGGGTCTAAAAATGCTAAGGAAAACCCAAAAGTGGCTATTTATGCAAAGTCAACCTTCCGGCGTCCCTTTCGGGAACATTCGGCTATTCATGTCAAAACAGCATCACCTGACTTATTTATGACTCTTTAAAAATTTGAAACATATTTTTTTTGATTTTGGCTATTTTAGCAAAATGGGGGTTGAACCCGACGAGGGTTGCCTACGTATCTCACATCCGGTGAGAATCAAACCGGCGTAGTTCGGGGTATCGTAACATAGGAAAAAAAAATCGAATAAACCTAGAAATCAGGAATGCGTATTTTTTACATTTTTTTGAAAAGAGATAAAGATTAAAGAAACTATATATATATTTTTTTTTATATATTATTATTATTATTTTTTTAAGAAAAATTTGGACTATTAGTCTGAATTCATAAAAGGGGTACTACGAAAGAAACAACTCATTTTTTTTGAATTATGAATTTTCGATTTTTTTTTTTACTTTTAAAATAAATACCTTTTCTTTTTTTTTGATCTTTGAAAGTGATAAAAGAAAAATTTTGTATATATTTTTTTTAACAACTCTCAATAAACAAAACAGTTTTTTTTTAGAAAAATTCCGGCGAGGTTTTGACACTACTTGGACATTGGTTCTATTTTCCAAAAATAAGTAATTATCTCCCCTGCGCTGCTATTTTCCCTTTTTTTTTAAGAACCGGTCGACATGCGGAACCGAAGCAGATAAATGCATAACACAGATAGGAATGCAGCATGATGATCTTTCCATTTCAGGTTGCCTGTCCTAGACGGACCCAACCCCTGTGTTGAGTCCCCTAAGTCAAATGCCATATGATGCAAATAAGCGTTCCTACTAGGGATCCGGTATGAAGTTTCGTTATACTAGGTTTAAACCTTGGTATTTGCCCTAGACTGTGTACCCGAGCGGACAACTCGAGTCGAGGAGGGGGCTACGTACCGGGGACCCGCGAGATCGTCCGGCTTTGTAACTTGTCCGACCTCTTTCTTATTTCAAGTATTGACACTAACAGAATAGGGAGTCTCGACCAGCGAGCTTCTCCCCGGAGGTAAGAAAAGAAGGGTTTCAGCACAGTTTATATACAGTTCAGATAATATCAAAAGCGGTAAAAGACAACATTTAGCACTTTTATGCAAAACATGTAATAAAGATCAGATAATAAGCCAGATATAACAATTATTATAAGCTCGAATTCTTGAACCCTGAACCAGTGGTTCTGGGTCACAATTCCCCAGCAGAGTCGCCAGAGCTGTCACACCTCCTTTTTGCGCGCCCGCCCCGAAGGGTTAAGATGCGCGGGGAGTTTTTCCAATTTAAGTGACAAATATTCGAAATGGGATTATTTATTTAATTCAGAGTCGCCACTTGGGAAAAGGTTTGGCTTTTGGTGTCCCAAGTCACCGGTTTATCTTGAATCCCAAATCGAGGAGATTTTCGACTTTTCCAAATGAAGTCTGCGAACCAGAAATTCTAAGCAAGGAATTCTGTTGACCCGAGGGAAGGTGTTAGGCACCCTCGAATCCCGTGGTTCTAGCACGGTCGCTTAAATTGTTATAATAGCTAAATATCTGATTTAAATACATGTTGTAACTTATGTGCTTTTATTAAGTTTTAACCGCTTTTGTTATTATCATTTATTTTACAGAATTGCAACGTCGTGAAAATGCGTCTCGAACCACGTCACAATCAATGCACCCGTGATTGTCGACACATTTGGACTTCGTTGAGATTTGGATTTGGGTCACATCAATGTGCACCCGAATTTAAGAATGTGATTTAATTAAACCGCGCCAACAGAACCTAACGCGTTATTATCTTTGTAGGAGGCCATGAAGTTTATTAAATGGCCTATCTTGAATTCTAAATAATTATCGTCAGTTGTTGAGGGCCCCGCAATTGTTTTTTTTTTATTTGGCGAGGCTTGTCTTATTATTTTTAGAATGGTATCCTACAGTGACTACATTTCTATTATTTTTATTTCCAGAGATAGAAGAAAAGAAAGTGTGTGTGCTAATTGAAGTATATACTTCAGCTTAAACCAAACTCCTGTCAATTTTGATTGATTACTTTTAAGGTAAAAAGGACGTCATGCCTTTTACGAAAATGATTTGGTCGAATAAAAGATTACATATGAGATAAGATGAAATGCAATACTTAATCCGAACATTTCTTAATTTGAACTTAACTGAACTTATTTGAACTGGGTTAAAGGATAACTGGCGAAGTAAAATGCTTTAATTTATCATATACGAGTTAGCGAAATACAACGTTTAATCCGAGCATTTCTTGTATTGAGCTTAACCAAACTTATATGGGCTAGTCTTAAAAAAAAAACTAAATGAAACAGAAAATGGTATTGTGTAAAGTCGAAATATGCATACTTATACTAAACAGACAATTATCGAGCCCAAATACAAAGAGGTGAAACTCAGTCGGCTATCAGTATACTCTTTTGAACTATTGAAACATAAGCTAAATCAATTTCCACAAGGCCTGTTAATGTACTATGAATATTACAGCAAATGCTTGAACTTCTTCAACCTTTTTCATTTCATGCTTTCAGACTGTTCCAATTACATCAATATGGGACTTGAAATGTGTACCTGAAAATGCTGAAAGTGCAAAGGAGAAGGAGAAGAAGATGGGAATCAGCAGCAGCCAAAAGGCAGAATTAACAGTAGCAGCAGGACAAAATGCAGCAGCAATAGCGAGCAAGATAGCAGCAACAATCAGAACAGCACAACAGAAAGGATTCTGTTGCGAGATGGAACTAGAGTTGAAGGAGAACAACTCGATGAAACAGCACACAGTGCGATACTCCAGACAGTCCAATTCCGGAATATACCAATGCAGCAGAACACTAACAATAATCTCGATTGAAGAAAGAACACTACCTAACGTATTGACAATAAATGAACTTCAGACAAACAAGACCAAATTTCTGATTTCTTAGTCTGTTTTCTCTCTTTCTTGCTCTCTTTCTATTCTTGTCAACTCTCTCTTTTCTTTCTATCTTCACAGTGGGTGTGTGTTTTCTTTTCTGTGTATCTCTCCCCTATCAGATGTCCTCTCTCCCTTTTTTTCTCCTCCCCTTCTATCTCTTAATGTGCCTCCCTTTATAAGCCTCAACATCAAAACCTTTTACAGCCTGTTAAATTAATCAGATACCCCTCCCATGTGCCCATTACTTTTCAGTTTCCACTCAGCTATTTAAGTATTAATCCCATGACATTCCCTTGGCAGGCTTTAACTTTTCATTTTATTATCTAAAAGCAAGTATGGGCAGTAAAATATATCTGACAGCATATACTGTCAGATTGTTTAAAACTTAAAAGCTCCTTAATGCAGAAAAACAGGCTGTGCACAAGGCACATGAGGTGCACCAATGCACATGCTGTGCACGAGTGCACATGCCTTCCAATTCAGGATTTAAACATAAACAATCCCCTTTTTTACATTGACTGATCCAAATCAACAGCTATAAGTAAACAAAACTGGTTCTGAATTGATTTCAACAAATGTTCAACAGAAGCAAATCGATTTACTATGCTCAGACAGTTGAAATTAATTGACGACACATGTCGACTCGACTATATTAGTATTAACATACACAATCGTAGCCAAAAATCAGACATTTAAACGGTATTGATACATGGTTCGCATTATACTGACTAAGCAGGAATACACTCGAGGAGTCAACTAGTCAGTCCAAACTCGAAAATCAGCTACTTGCACAAACAAATACATAATGCCTTATCAGAATAGGAGGGGGGAATTTAGACAAACGAACAGAGGTTCAGGCGAAGTAGTTGAAGCACAGTTGATAGAGGTCAAGGACATAAACAGCAAACGAACAGACCCTTACAACAATCAAACAAACCAAAACAACTAAGAAAAGAAAGAAAACTCACCTTATACCGCAAAAAGATCAAAACCTTAACTCGGACTTGGTCAAGCCTTTCTTAAGGCTGAACGGACTTTAAACGAAGTGTTTCTCAGACGAGAAACACTTGGATTAAAGTCCATTAGACCTTAACCTCTTCGGTTCGAACGGATATGGACCAGTGACGAAGAACCCACAAATTCCAAAACTCAGATCTGGGATTCATGCTTCCCTGATCAGATTCGGACCAAACCAAGTATGGTTTGGTCACGAGGGGGGTCTGGGGAGTGTCTGGTATGAAACTGGGGTTGGTTGGGTTAGATCGAGTTTTGACTCGAATCTTCGAATGAAGATTCGAGGACCTGGGGGGTGATTCGAACCATGGGGTTGGTAGATTTGGGTTCAGGATGGCATGGGGGTCCTATGGTGTTCAGGGGAAGGTCACCGGCATCCATGCCGCCGGTTTTCATGGTGAAGGGTACAGGGGCGGCTCTAGGGTTTGGGTGTTGTGGTGAAGACGACGAAGGCTGGGGTTTGGATAGGGGGGGCAGGGTAGTGTTATGCGCTTATATAGTTAGTGGGCAAGTGGATCCTGGCCGTTGGATGAGACGAGATGAAGGGCCAGGATCCTTCGGCTAACAGGGAACGACGTCGTTTCAAGGGTAAGGGGTTGGGGTCGGTCCGGGTGTAAACGGGTCGGGTTTGTTGATGGGTTATGGGGATTGATCTTGGCCGTTGATCACTCTGAGATCAACGGCCCAGATCAGGCACGACTCAAACGACGTCGTTTGGACGTCCTGGGCATCAGGTGACCTGGGCCGGGCAGGCCTGGGTCTTGGGCTGTTTGTTTGGGCCAATTTTGTTAAAATTGGCCCAAGTCCGAAAGGGAAGGGGTCTTTTTTTTTTTTTTTTTTATTTCTTTTTCTTATTTATTTTAAAACAAAACTAAGCCAAAAATCAAATTAAAATTAAATACACACTCAAATACAATTATTTGCACACATACTAAAATATTTCAAAACAGGTAAGGTCAAACCAAATAAAATCACGGACGAAAATGCCTAATCACGATTTTCTATTTAACGACCGGATTACGGTTTGAATTATGCAGGACACATATATTTTTTGAATTTTATTTTAATAAAGTAAATAAATAAAAATGGGCCAAAGTCATAAATAAATCAACAAAGTGCCGCACAGAAATCCGAAATTGTACAGCAGGGCCAATTATATTTGTTTTTATTTCTTTTTGGAGCGATTGTCGTGTGAAACAAAAATCACGTGCTCACAGCTGGGTGAAAGTCAAGGCTAACATACTACTACTACTTTGTCTTTGTATCCTGCTCTTGCTCTTTTACTGGTATATCTTGATTCATTTCCTAGCAATCATCCTAATGTGTTTACTTAGAACCTTTACATCTATGCCTATTACCTGCAAAGTTTGACATGTTCATATGCTGCTGTTTGCTTTACTTTCTTGCGAATGCTTGATCCCTATACCTTTACCCTGTAGGTGTTTGTAAATGGGGATTCAGGGCATCGCAACATGAGTTGTTATCCATGAACGGAATTTTAACCCCAAGTAAAGGGTGTTAGTAGGTTTTATTGCTGATCATGTCCTTTGCCCACTTTTCCTTTGTCTACTGTTTCTGTTATGAATCCCCTACCCTTACCCCCTATGTATGCTGAGTTAAGGCTCATAATCTGGTAGCCTCTTAAATGGCTGCCTAGGCCTGAGCCTGGCTTTCAATAAGCCCTAACTCCTCAACTTGAAATGACAAGTTGGTCAGGGGTGTGCCAGTACTTCAAGTTGCTGGGCATGACCACCAGCTCATCACTCCCCCTCCTGTGATGCCTTGCTTTGGGACCTTGAGTTCCCTCTGAACTTGGACATTTGAGGGCTGGCCCTTCCACACTGCACTATGTCCTTGATTCTAAAATATATTTGGGGTTAAGCATTGCTCGGATCCCCTTTGAGACTCTTGGGAATTTTGACACATCACAAATAAGAGAAAGGCTTTGGAACTTGATCTTTGGAGTTGGTTTACTTCATGCTTCAGACAGAAGTACGAATCAGGCTCTCCTTGGTTGGGACTTTTAGTTTTCTGATGTAATTTTTATTTTATTTTTCTTTTATCAATTCTGGTTTGTAATAATCTTGTAATAAACATTTGGGGTCGGCTAGTGGAAAAGGGTGGGGAACTATGCATGCAAGGGGTAGATATCATGCCTACAGGGGTTATCATTTATAAAATTCTGCATCTCATCTCGAGATCATGCCTATAGGAATTACTATGTTTTAAAGTTCTGCATTTTATAAATCATTGAAACTCTGCATTCTCACACAGATACCATGTCCATAAGATTTTCTGTATTCTCATATAGACACCATGCCTATAGGACTTTCTGTATTATGCATATGCATCTATCATTAAGCAAACATGTATATAGGTTTAAATAAGAATCAGCATTTTAGACACCAGGCCTATAGGACTTCTGCACTTCTATAAACGTTTAAAAATCAGTAATGCCTAGATATCATGTCTATAGGATTCTTGCAACTGTTTAAGATCAATGACACTTAGAAACCATGCCTATAGGATCAGTTAATTGAATCAGCCTCATTTCGAATCTAAAACCTGTCTTAAAATCTGCGGATCCCTTTTTTGCTAAAATCAGTAAAGCTTTTCCTTAAAATCAGTATACTTTGCATTATTAGATATCATGCCTATAGGTTTCACCTAGGCAAGCTTTAGGGTAAAAGCCATAAGTGCATCAGTCTTTGACAATTCCAACCAGCAGGCAGGTCTGATTCAGATTTCTTGTCTGAAGTATGTAATAAATTAGTCTGCCTCACGCATTTTTTAAGTTTAATTCAGACCTAATCAGTACATGTAAGACATGCTAAACTCTATGCTTTTCTGACTTGAGGAGGTTTATTTGAGCCTTTCAACTGTTATGTGTTTTACCACATCTGCTTTATGTGTTTCATTTGTCTCCCTAGAATTTTATCCTTTTAAAACCATAAAAGCCTCAACTCCCTCCCCTTCAGGATTATTAGTCTCAATACCTCCGAGATTGATAGGATTGGGACGGGTAATAGCATGCAATTAGTAACGATACCATTCTGCGGTTTAATACCTTAACGGGGCGAGAAGGGTAAAATATGGATATGATAACCGGTGCGCTAATATCACGTGCGACCCCTCTTCTGAGGAGTGATTGCTGGATATTGCATTGAAGTGATCCATATTAATCACAAACCTAGGACCACCTTTTCTTTATTCGCTTCCTTTAGAGTTGTTTAAACTTTTCAAATCCTTGCTCTCTTTTTACTTACTTTCATAAGTTTCAACCTAATTGCAATGTTGTATGCAAGTCCTTATTTGAGCCTTGATTGTTTAATTGTAAAGTCACAATTGTAGCATGGCCGGGAACCACACTTGTGGATCCTGAGGGGTGCCTAACACCTTCCCCTCGGGATAATTTCTAGCCCTTACCCTAATGTCTGGTCTTTTCATCTCAAACTCTTCCAAAAAGTGTCCTAATGCACTATAATCATTAGGTGGCGACTCTTCAACTTCTAAACCCAATTCTCGAAAGGGAATAGATTTGTTCTCCCAATGTCGTAAACCCGATTTCTGATCCCACGGTTAGAGAAAATGGGGGCGTCGACAACATGGCGACTCTGCTGGGGACTTTCTTTAGGCTTTTACCATTGCACGTTGCTTGTGACTTTATTATCTCATTAATTGCTTTACTACTGTCTTTTATTCTTTCACTACGAAACTGACTTGGCTCTTCATGTCTTTTCTTTCCTTTAGCTATTTTCCTTTACTACTTTATTTCAATGCTGTTGTAATTACTGCAATTATTGTAATCATTCATCTTATGAACGTGAAGATACATGTCAATTTGTTTCATTCTTGTAAACTGCATCTTCAACATCATATTCCACTCGTGCCAAACAAACACCATAGCAACGCTTATAATGAGTGGTTGCACTCTTCCAATATTATCACCCTTTAAATTCGGCAAAGGCGTATTTGCGGTAAAACCAGTCGATCAACGGTGCAGTCGACGGTTCCGTGCCTTTCCCTCTTGAGTTGTCCGCTCAAGGGTACCTGTCTAATACCCCAATAGAAACCTTACTCTATCTAACTATGCATGCATCATGGTCAAACCTAGCCGAGTCAGTTATGTTGTCCACATAATGACTCATTAAGATAGCCTTGTCCAAAGTCCATCGGGTTTCCCTGAAACCCAAACGGACACGTACATGTTCTGTGCATTTACTTGGAGAACTAAATGCTTTTTATGCTAATTATTGGTTTAAATAGTCAAGTCTAGCAGGGTAAGGGTCTAACACTCTGTTTTGTAGAAAATGAGGCACGAAGTCCCCAGATTTGGCATGGTAACCAACATTCATCCAAGGCTGCTGAATTGGTGGGAAGATTTCCACTCCAGTGATCAGACACTCATCCGCAAATACTTAGGGAATCTGCCTTCTCTTCTAGAAATCCAGCCTGACAACAAAATCATAGAGGCTGCAACTCTGTTCTGGGATAGTGACAGGTCCGTATTCCGCTTCGGGACCTTGAAATGACTCATTTGCTCGAAGAAATAGGAGGCTTAGCTGGTATTCCTTGGGAGACTCCGAGTTTGCTTATGCTAGAGAATGCAAGGGTAGGGGTTTTCTTAAGATGATGGAACTGAAGAAGAACCCAGACTTGACCTGTTTGAAAGACTCCTACATCCCGTTTGACTATCTGTACGAGAGGTACAACCATAGCAAGTCATACCGCACCTACTCAGATGAATTTGCCCTTACCTCACTGGGGCATATTCACAGAAGGGTCTTCGTATTCATGTTTTGTTTCCTGGGGATGATAGTGTTCCCTATGAAGAAGGCTAGGATCCACAATAGACTGGCCATGGTAACCAAGACTCTGATGGAAGGAATTGGCGGACAACCTTTCAGTATAATGCCCATGATTGTTGTTGAGATATACCGGGCTTTGGACAATTGCCAGCGAAAGGCCAGTCATTTTGAGGGATGCAATTTGTTACTTCAGCTCTAGCTCATGGAGCACCTTCAGAAAGGAGAATACCGATAAGAGATCTTACGTAGAGACTCGGATGATCACATTGCCTTCCACCAGCCAAGGCGTATGAATTATATGCCTAACAGGTTCGCTCAGCCAGAGGACGTTGGAAGATGGGTGGAGCTATTTGAGAATCTAAAAGAAGACCAGGTACAGTGGATGGTCGAATGGTTCCCTACGGAAGAATTTATTGTTCTATCCCGAGACACACCATTTCTCATACTCATTGGTCTAAGAGGAACTTATCCCTATGTTCCCCTCCGAGCCATGTGGCAGGCTGGAAGAAAGCAAATCATACCAAGGGTCGACAAAATGAGTCACTTTAGGGCCGATTTCTAGGACGATGATAGCCCTCACAAATGCCAAGCTCAATACATGTGGCATTGCAAGCTCGTTTTGGGGAAAGAATCTATTGAGCCAGACAGGCATCACGCTGGTTGCGTGCCCCACTATTCGGGTTAGTTGGAAGATAATCACAATGGTATGGGTTAGCATGGGTTCATTCACGGACACGGAATCATCGACAAGAAAATTGAAGCACGGGTTAAGTACAATCAACTGCGCAAGAAAATTCGAGAGTGTGAAAGTGAGCATCGGGAAATACAAGAAGCCCATCAAAAGTTGATCGAGGAATGGAAGGATATGGCTGTCAGTGCCAACAAACTACTAGGGTATTTGGAGCGGGGTCTAATGGATCTAGAAGGAAAGTTCCTCAAGAGGATTGAAGATTGTCGGAACGCTGAAGGGAATGCAAGCGGACATTTGGCCCAAGCTTATCTGCTGCTAGGACTGCGCGAGCTGGTGAAGCTGTTCGAGGGGGATAAAGATGCCAAATCTGGGGAAGGTCCTTCTGGGACCAAGTAGTTAGGAGTCTTTTATTTTGCTTTTAGTGATGTAATAAGGCCAATGGCCACTAGTGACATTTTATTTTCTTAGCATCATTGTGAATTCGTCTTATTTTTAACAATAAAATGAGGCATTTAGCATTATAAGTTCTCCAAATTAATTTGTCGCTAGGGCTACCTCGGGTACAATGAGGCACCCAAATTAGGACACGATTTATATTCTTGCACAATGTGTTTAAATATTGCAACATTTTCTTCTCATAACCCGCACTAATTTGTTACTTTTTGTTTTCTTTATTTTTATTCCCCTCCCCAAAGGTTAGTTCGCGCATTCTGGCACCATCATCATACAATACGAGATCTAAGGGCCCTCCACCTCCTCCTCCTCCAAGTCCTATCCGGAATAAGAGCAAAGGTAGAATGGGAGATTCAAGCGCCAGAAAGGAAATTGAAAGAATTGAGATTCCTCAGGGTACCGTGGTTGCTAAGGAAACTGCTGCCCAACTTGAGCAGAAACTGTTGAAGTTCCAAGAAGAACTGGATCAAGTTCGGAACTTGGCAAATTTATCATTCACTCTCACCGCTCCTGATGTCAACACTCCAAATGCTCAAAATCCCGCACCTCCACAGAACACCCTCAACCACAGATGCAACCCACTCATGCTCAACACTGAAACACATGCCACACCCCACTAACCATTCCTGAACCACTAAACACCCCAAACGACCACCCCCACAACACTCCCATCTACGTAGATACCATACCCCACCACACTCAACCAATCTCAAATGCACCTGAGTCTGATGACAAGGACTCTCTTATCAGAAACTTGGCAGCAGAACTCAAGAAATTGACCAACCGAGTCTATGGCATGAAAGGAAACAAAGGCATAGAGGGGCTGAATTATGAGGACCTCTGCATTCAGCCAGATGTTGAACTTCCAGAGGGATACAAACCTCCCAAGTTCGAAATGTTCGATAATGGGAGATCCTAGAGTACAGAAGACATATTGTGATAAGCTGGTTGGAGTTGGAAGGAATGAGAAAATCCGTATGAAACTCTTCATAAGAAGCCTAAAGGGGGATGCTTTATCCTGACACATCAGTCAAGACCCCAAGAAATGTATAAGCTGGGTAGGTATGGCATCAGATTTCATGGATAGGTTCCGATTCAATATTGAGAATGCACCGGATGTATTCTACATCCAGAATCTGAAGAAGAAGCCTACCGAGACATTCCGCGAGTATACTACTCATTGGAGATCAGAGGCTGCTAAGGTCATGCCGGCCTTAGAAGAGGAACAAATGAATAGATTCTTCGTCTGGGCTTAGGACCCACAATATTATGAGAGGTTGATGCTGATCGAGGGCCAGAAATTCTCCGATATCATCAAGCTGGGATAAAGAATTGAGGAAGGCATTAAGAATGGTATATTTACTAATCTTGAAGCATTGCAGGCCACCAACGAGGCTTTACAGTCTGGTGGCACGTCCAAGAAGAAGGACGTCAATGCCGTGATGTTCGCACAGGGAGCCAAATCACCACTAAAATACCACACTTACCCATCACCTCTTACATATGAGCCTGTCCCAAATTACCAAGCACCCGCACCCTCTTACCAAAATCCATCACCCGTTTACCAATCATCTCCACCTCCCGCATATCAACCCACTTCACCCAGATACTCTCAACCTGCACCTGTTTACCAAGCCTATAATTCCCAACCCTCTCACTCCAAGCACCTCCCACTCGCCAAAATCTCCCCAGACCCAGACCAAATTTTGACCGCACACCTCCCAGACAATATACAGCCATCGGCGAGCCAATTGACCAGCTGTATGAGAAACTTAAATCTGCTGGTTACATCTCCCCTATCCCCGCCATAACTCCAGAAAATCCTTCCCAGTGGGTCAACCCTAATAAGACCTGTGCGTACCACTCCGGCATGAAGGGACATACCATTGATGTGTGCCGCTCGTTGAAGGACAAATTTCAACTCTGATCGACAATAAGGTTATCATAGCAAAGGATCCTGCTCCTAATGTCCGCAATAACCCTCTGCCTGATCACAAAGGTGGGGACATTCACATGATCGAGATCGAAGATGATTGGGACTCCAAGGGATCGATAGGATTGATTGCTGAGGATGATGAGCCAAAGAAACCAACATTCACACTTAACCCGATTGTTGTACAGAACCATCCCTCCAGGGGCGATGAAGTAAACATGTCTATACCCCTCGAATTTGAAGCACCTTCTTATACGAAGGTGGCCGGGCCAATTGAGGTTGAGTTTGGGGTTCCAAAGGCACCTGTACCCTTTGAAGTTGCTGTGTTACCACCGAGGGTACCCATTCATGTAGCAATGTCAGACGTAACACCGTTCCACTCAAATGCCATCCATGAGATTATATAGCTGAAGCAAGGAGGAAAGGAAAGACCAAGATGGGAGAAGCAATTGTTGCGCAGGGTATGACCAGAACAGGCAGGGTTTGCAATCCAGAGCACCTAGCTGAGTCCAGTAAGCAAGCCTCGGGACGGACTACTAAAACTGGTCCTGATGATCTTTGCAGGAAAATACAAGCTAAGGAGTATTCGGTCGTTGAGCAGTTGAACAAAACACCAGCACAGATCTCCATCTTAGCTCTTCTACAAAGCTCTGACGCACACAAAAATGCCTTGATGAAAATATTGAGCGAAGCTTATGTGCCCAGCAACATAACTAGGGGCGAAATGGCAAATATGGTAGGACAAATACTGGAAAGCCACAAAATCACCTTCTACGAGGATGAACTGCCGCCGGAAGGACTGAGTCACAACATGGCCCTACATATCACCGTGTAATGAGAGGATTACTTCATCACTAGAGTCTTGATCGATGGAGGCTCCAGCCTCAACATCTATCTATTGATAACTCTCAGAATATTGAGAAAGAGCCTGCACGAGATCAAAGATGGGGCCATCAATGTCAAAGCCTTCGATGGGTCCCAAAGGTCTACTATCGGAGAGATCAGCCTATGCTTGCAAATGGGGCCAACCTGGTTCGATGTTGACTTTCAAATGATAGATGTCCCAGCATCCTACAATTTGCTGTTGGGACGACCATGGATCCATGCCGCTGGAGCTGTAGCATCGACCCTACATCAGGCAGTGAAGTTCGAATGTAATTACCAAGAGGTGATCATTCATGGCGATGGTAGCAACCCCATATATAGTCGCCAGACCATCCCGATTATTGGAGGCAGAAGGAGAATAGGTGGAGAAACATACCACCATATTGAAAGAGTCAACGCTGTAGACAAAGATAAATGGTGGGATAACAAGATTGAAAGTATCCTGAATTGGTGTGGATACGAACCTGGAAAGGGACTCGACAAAAAGCTCCAGGGAATCGCCAAACCCATCAAGCTGAAGAAACATGGAACTACATTTGGTTTGGGGTATGAGTACACTTTGAAGGAGTTCAATCACTTGTTGCCACCATGGTGCGGTCCCTACTACCCATTGGAGCACCCTATACCTCACCTGGAGCAGACTTTCCAGCCGGCAGATACTATATATGGGTCAGAGGAAGATGAATCATTGGCAGCCATGAAGAGTCTGTTCCTGGAGGATGATGATATGGATTGCAGTGTTATTTTCGAGGAGGAAGGGGAGGAAGACCCTTTTATACAAGTTGTGAACCGAGGAGAGCGCCTTAGCAATTGGTCAATCAGAACCACCAGGGCCCGATGGCTTCGGGGTAGCAAGACTAAACAAAAGCACCATGCATCACATTTTACTTTTTACCAACTGCTTTTATTTCCACATTGTCTTTAATTCTGAAAAGAGCTCTGATATTCAAAACAATTACGAATTTAATCGAAGCATTTCAGTTTATTATATATCTCGCTCTTATTATTTTTCTATCATTCACTTTATTTTTACACAACATTACTATTACTTGCCTTGATGATGAACCAACGATTGTGACATGCAATGAGACAACGCAACAAACGGATACGGACTCAGAAGAGGATGATATACCAGAAGAGGTCGTGAGAGTAGTTGAGAATTTTAAAAATAGGCCTAAGTCTAACTTGGACGAAACTGAGGTCGTTAATCTGGGAGATACAGAGAATGTCAAAGAAATGCGCATCAATGTTCACCTGTCACCATCAAAAAAGAAAGAGTACATGGAGTTCCTAAAGGAATATGAAGACATCTTCGCCTGGTCATATGATGATATGACTGGTCTCAGCACATCCATTGTAGCTCACAAACTACCAACAGATCCAACATGCCCGCCAGTAAAGCAAAAGCTCAGGAAATTCAAACCCGACATGAGTGTGAAAATCAAAGAAGACGTTACCAAGCTACTCAAAGCCAAGGTTCTCAGGGTAGTAGAGTATCCGATATGGTTAGCCAACATCGTGCCAGTGCCAAAAAAGGATGGAAAAGTTAGAGTGTGTGTTGACTACCAGGATCTTAATCGGGCCATCCCCAAAGACGACTTCCCCTTGCCTAACATACATATTCTTATCGACAACTGCGCCAAGCATGAGTTGCAGTCTTTTGTTGATTGTTTCGCTGGGTATCATCAGATATGGATGGATGAGGAAGATGCAGAGAAAACGACGTTCATCATGCCATGGGGAATGTACTGTTACAAAATGATACCATTCGGTTTGAAGAACGCTTGTGCCACCTACATGAGAGCCATGAATACCATCTTTCATGACATAATACCCAAGGAGATCGAGGTATATGTGGATGACATCACCATCCAATCCAAGAAAGCCAAGGATCACATGGCAGATCTAAGAAAGTTCTTCAACAGACTGAGGAGGTACAATCTGAAACTGAATCCTGCCAAGTGTGCATTCGGGGTTCCTGCTGGAAAATTAATGGGTTTCATCGTGAGTTGTCGAGGAATAGAATTGGATCCATCAAAGGTCAAAGCTATCCAATAATTGTCGCCGCCAAAGAACAAGAAAGACGTGATGAGTTTCCTGGGAAGACTCAACTATATCAGCCGGTCATAGCTCAATCCATGGTCATTTGTGAACCTATCTTCAAAATGTTGAAGAAGGACGCTGCTACCAAATGGACTGATGATTGTCAGAAAGCTTTTGACCGAATCAAGGAATACCTATCAACGCCGCCGGTTTTGGTTCCGCCTGAGCCAGGAAGACCCATATTGCTTTACCTTGCGGTATTGGATAGAGCATTCAGTTGTGTTCTAGGACAACATGATGAAACAGTGAGGAAGGAGCAAGCCATCTATTATCTCAGTAAGAAGTTCACACCGTACGAGGCCCGGTATTCTCTTTTAGAATGCACTTGTTGTGCTCTGACTTAGGTTGCGCAGAAGTTGAGGCATTACTTCTGTGCTTACACTACTTATCTCATATCCAAAATGGACCCTCTAAAGTATATCTTCCAGAAGCCCATGCCAACTGGCAAGCTCGCCAAGTGACAGATCCTGCTAAGTGAATTCGACATTGTTTAAGTGACCCAGAAAGCAATCAAAGGGCAAGCTTTGGCAGACCATCTCGTCGAGAATCCCGTGGACGGAGAATATGAGCCCCTAAAAACATATTTTCCCGATGAAGAGGTATCTTTCATAGGAGAAGATATTGCAGAATCCTATGATGGTTGGAGGTTGTTTTTCGACGGAGCTACAAATTTCAAATGAGTTGGCATAGGAGCAGTCTTAGTATCAGAAACCGGCCAGCACTACTCGGTATCCGCCAAGCTCAGGTTCCCTTGCACCAATAATATGGCCGAATATGAAGCCTGCATCGTGGGGCTCAAAATGGCCATTGACATGAAAGTTCAGGAGTTGCTAGTGATCGGGGATTCAGATTTTCTCATACATCAGGTTCGAGGAGAGTGGGCAACCAAGAACTCTAAGATACTTCTGTACTTGTATCATATATAGGAGTTGAGGAAAAGGTTCACAAAGACAGAATTTCAGCACGTCCCTAGAGTCCAGAATGAGTTTGCGGATGCATTAGCTACTTTATCGTCCATGATCCAGCATCTAGATACAAATTTCATTGATCCCATCCCAGTAAAGATTCATGATCAGCCAACTTATTGTGCCCACGTTGAGGATGAAGCGGATGGAAAACCATGGTTCCATGACATCAAGGAGTACATGATAATAGGGGCATATCCAGGACTTGCCAACGCTACTCAGAAGCATACACTTCGTAGACTATGCAACAACTTTTTTCACAGTGGAGGAATCTTGTACAGGAGGACTCCCGATTTAGGTTTACTAAGGTGTGTCGAAGCAAAAGAAGCGTCCAAGCTATTGGACGAAGTGCATGCAGGGATCTACGGGCCGCACATGAATGGTTTTGTCTTAGCAAAGAAGATACTCCGAGCAGGGTATTTTTGGATGACTATGGAAATAGACTGTATCCAGTATGTTCGCAAATGCCATCGCTATCAGATACATGCAGACATGATAAAGGCGCCTCCAAACGAGCTCACTGCGACAAGCTCACCATGGCCATTCGCCGCTTGGGGAATGGATGTTATCAGACCTATCGAGCCTGCCGCATCAAATGGGCACAGGTTCATCCTAGTGGCAATCGATTATTTTACCAAATGGGTTGATGCATCATCATACAGGGCGGTCACTAAGAAGGTTGTGGTGGGTTTCGTCCGCGACCGCATTGTTTGTCGGTTCGGGGTTCCGGAATCAATCATCACCGATAATGGTTCCAATCTCAACAGCGACTTGATGAAAGCAATGTGTGAAACTTTCAAGATCAAACACAAGAACTCTACAGCCTACAGGCCTCAGATGAATGGAGCTGTGGAAGCAGCCAACAAGAATATCAAGAAGATACTAAGGAAGATGGTCGAAAGGCACAAACAATGACATGAGAAGTTATCATTCGCCTTATTGGGATACCACACTACAGTCCGCACATCGACTGGAGCAACTCCCTACATGTTGGTTTATGGTATAGAGGCGGTCATCCCCGCCGAGGTAGAAATCTCCTCTTTAAGGATCATACAAGAAGTAGAATTGGATGATGCAAAATGGGTAAAAGGTCACTATGATTAGTTAGCCCTTATAGATGGAAAAAGGATGAATGCGGTTTGCCACGATCAATTATATCAGAACAGAATGTCTAGAGCCTTCAACAAAAAGGTTAAGCCAAGGAAGTTTACACCGGGGCAGCTGGTGTTGAAGAAAATATTCCCACATCAAGACGAAGCCAAGGGAAGTTCTCTCCCAATTGGCAGGGTCCGTACATGGTCCACCGGGTTCTAACTGGAGGAGCCCTTATTCTTGTAAAAATGGATGGGGAAGTCTGGCCGAAGCCAATCAATTCAGATACAGTGAAACGATATTATGTGTAACCACTTATGATTCCCTTAACGATGTAATTTGAACTACGCCTGACCTGATTCTCCTTTCAGAGGGGATACGTAGGCAGCCCTATGGGTTCGGTCATAATTTAATAAAAATTCCATTTTCCCCGCTATTGGAACCGGGGCAGAATTTTGAGGAGGGCCCTCAAAATTCCGAAGTTAATTTTAGTTCATGCATCGCCAAAAGCGCCGGCCCAGAAAACTCGGGCAAATTTTGAGGAGGACCCTCAAAATTCCAAAGATGTTTTTAGTCATTTAGCACAGCCGTCAGAAATGTCCGCTCAGCAAACTGGGGCAAAATTTTGAGGAGGACCCTCAAAATTCTGGAGAAAAGAGGTCGCAATGTCCTGAACCACGCCGCAGTCGTTGGATCATCTAAAAATAACTATTTTCGATTATATACTTACGTTATATTTACTAAATCATGCATAACTGTTATCCGGATTGCTGTTGTTTAGTGACGCTACCCCAATAACACACAACATCAAGAGCTTGGGGAAGAAAACTAACCTTTCCCCTCACAGAACTCACGATTTTCTTTGGATGCAGGCACTCGACTCGCAATATCGTCAGGTATATTTATGTACGCATACTTTCCCAAGAATCCAACTTCTCAGAATCATCACTTGCCCGCAATTTCTATCCATACACAATCTCCCCAGCAGTCATATTGTCGTAATCGGCTATCAGCTAAGAGATCTTACTACTGATCATCCTTTTACATTCCTGCACTGCATAAGGCTACCTTTCTACCTTCCGAGGTTAAGCTCTACCTCCATCTGCATTTTGTATAAGGCTACCTTTCTGCCTTCCGAGGTTAAGCTGTACCTCCATCTGTATTTTTTGCATAAGGCTACCTTTCTGCCTTCCGAGGTTAAGCTCTACCTCCATCATCATCTGCATAAGGCTACTTATCCGCCTTTCGAGACTAAGCTCTGTCTCCATCTACATTTCCTGCATTGCATAAGGCTACCTTTCTGCCTTCCGAGGTTAAGCCCTGCCTCCATCTGTATTTCTCTGCATTGCATAAGGCTACCTTTCTGCCTTCCGAGGTTAAGCTCTACCTCCATCTGCATTTTTGCATAAGGCTACCTTTCTGCCTTCCGAGGTTAAGCTCTACCTCCATCATCATTGCATAAGGCTACCTTTCTGCCTTCCGAGGTTAGGCTCTACCTCCATCTGCATTTTTGCATAAGGCTACCTTTCTGCCTTCCGAGGTTAAGCACTACCTCCATCATCATCGCATAAGCCTACCTTTTTTGCCTTTGGAGACTAAGCTCTGTCTCCATCTGCATTTTGCATAAGGCTACCTTTCTGCCTTCCTAGGTTAAGCTCTACCTCCATCTGCATTTCTCTGCATTGTGTAAGGCTACCTTTCTGCCTTCCGAGGTTAAGCTCCATCTCCATATGCATCGCATAAGGCTACCTTTCTTCCTTTTGAGACTAAGCATTGTCTCCATCCTGCATGTTTCTGCATTTTGCATAACGCTACCTTTCTGCCTTCCGAGACTAAGCTCTGTCTCCATCCTGTATCGGCTGAAAGATCGCCACTTTATCTTTCTCGCATGGCTGAAATATCGCCACCTTTTATTTACGTCTTGCATCGACTGAAATATCGCCAAATCCTACATTTCATGGGCTGAAAGTTCGCCACCTTCTGCATTTCATGGGCTGAAAAATCGCCAAATTTTCCAAAGGCGTCATTGTTCGGAGGCACCATTTTCATAGCCCGAGAACGCCATGCCATGGCCTGAGGACCCCATTTTATCTCTTGTATATCATTATTCAAAGGCATCATAGTTTAGAGGCATCATTCTCATACCCGAGAATGTCATTTCATAGCCTGCGAATCCTTTATCATACACTTCATGGCCCAGGACATCATGGTCCGAGGACATCATCCTACCCGTCCGAAGACAGCATTCATGGTCCAACGGGAACTTGCATCACATTTAAGTTTATGCACGATATATGTTTCTATTGCTTACTTTCAGGTACACCAACTATCAACAACCATCTCAGCAGGAGCGATCCCGCTCTGGTTCCCGCAGTCTATTAGATTTCATCCACCTTTCGCAACATAAACATCGCATCCATTCCTTTCGAAAATATCCATCAACATATTCCGTCAATGGATCCTGAACTTCATATGGCCTGACTCCTGTGAGACCAGGGATATGTAGGCAGCGCAGGAACCAGAGCTCAATCAAAACTCCTTTCAAATCGCCACTTCCGGTCAAAATTGGCCATCTTATCTTTACCCGACAACTCTTTCATCCTTCCCGGGTAAAGAGGGGCAGCTATTGATACCCAATTTTTTCCTATGTATTTTTATACAAAATACTTTGAAAATAGCATGTACATGCACATATAAGCATGCCCCAAGAGTTTTGGTATTTTTTCTAAATCTTTAAGATTTTTGAAATCAATTTATTGTCTATTTTAGCAGTGCAAAATCCATAATTATTCCCAAAATCATCAGTTTTGGTGAATAATTTATTTTATTCCCATATTTATACCAAAATATAGTTAATATAATTTTTGTACATTTTTACAAATTTATTTGGTATGTTAAAAGCTAAATTGCATATAATTGCAATTGTAGCCTACTTTAAGATTGATAGCATTTTATAATTGTAAAATTGGTTCCAATATTTTTAAATTAATATTTATATATTGTTTGTTTGCTCAGTACTTTTAATTTGCTTTCAAGATCATTTTACCATTGTTATAAAAATAAAAAGGAAAAAACTGGCTATTTAAAATCTGGCCCATTGTATTTCAATCATAGCCAATTTGATCACTCTAATTGACCCAATTCTGAAACCCAATTGGACCGGCCCAATTTCGATTTAACCCAACCCCTTTACCCATTTATCCGACCCGCCCGGTTTTCTTTTAATCCCAGCCGTTGATCTTTTAGATCAACGGCTCCCCTCACCCCCTTCCTTTTTTAATTCAAACGACCCCTTTACCCTACCTCATTCTCACCAACCGCCGCCTCTGCAACCCTCTACTATCTCAAACCCTAGCCTCCTCCTGCCTTGTTCCACCGTGTTTTCACCGGAATCCATGGCTTCTCAGGCCATGGACAACCTATATTCACCTCCTCCGGCTCTTGCATGCCTGATGCTCGAAGGTCTTCATTCAAACCTTCACCGATTCGAAGATTCTGTCCATCTCCGACTTTGCTCTGGTGGCTCTTGGTTTTCTGAGCCTGTTTCTGACCTCATCCGACTTAGATCGGACATCTTTCCAAGACTTTCTCATTCCAGGGTTCCTCTGAAACCCTAGCTATTCGAGGTTTTCGCTGATTGTTCTTTTAAATCTATGCTATATCTGTGCTTTACTGGAGTTTAAAAACGCTTTCCCCAATTTATCTTTCAAAAATTACTTCTTTCCGATCTAGGGTTTCTGAAATCTTAAAATGTTTTTCTGGCTCTTCCTTTTCTTTTCTTTGTATGTATGCGTCTATACTACGTTTGTATGTTTTCTTTTCTACCACGCCTGTATTGTCCTTCTAGTTTTCTTTTATACATGTTACTCCTGTGCTCACATGATTATCCTTGTTATGTTTTCATTACTCTTCTACTATATGTGTTTACTGTTAAGTTCTTCGATTTTTGTTTGCTTTACTGAACTCTGTTCGTGTTCTTTCTAAATGTGTTTCATCTACTGCTTCTTAAGTTTGTATCACTTTTTCTTCTGAACTTGTTTAAGTTCTGAGTTTTTCCCAAAACGTGTTCTCCATGCTTTTGACTGTGCATCATGTCTGTTTGTTTCTCATAAGTCTTTGGAAAAGACTCCTGAGCCTCTATTGAATGGTTTGCCTTCTCATCTCTATTGTCTGACTCAACTCGAAACCCTAAGGTTCGAGGATTTCTTGGCATTTTGATCTTTTGTGTGCGAGTTAGGTTCCACTTCGTGACCCTGGACTCTCAGACTCATTGTGAGTCTGCGAACTAGACTTATACCTCTTCTTCCTTATGATTTTGAACCTTTCTTTGTTAAACTCTCTTATAAATAATGTGACAAACCCCTCTGGTATTCACATATATGTGTGCTTTATATATAAGGACTCTGCCTTCAAAGGTTTTTGATTGATTCTGAAATCCTCTAATGCGGTTTGATTGATTGTTACTGATTTTTCTTTAATTGAACCTCCTTTACCTTTTCCTGACTTGGTTCATTCGAATTGAATTGTAATTTTGATTTCCCTGGCTGTTTGATTGATTCCCTTTCCTTATTTTTTCCGAGCCGTGTACTATTGAATTCTTTCCTTTAATAACTTCTCTGTATTTACCTCTTTTGTGCTACTTTGATAAGGTTTTAACCAAAACTGCTTTCCTTAATTGGATTTTACCCATTGAAATCAGAATCCTTAACTAAAGGGAGATTGATTTCAATGTTATTTCCTTACCTTTTCTCACTTTCTTTCTGCACTATAAAAGGGGCACGACCCTTCTGCACTTTGATGATCCTTAACTTACAATTCAATACTTTTACAACACATTTCGAATTGCATACTCTTACACACTACTACTACTTTCAAAACCTGCATTCCCTCTTGCTCTCTTCTCTACTGCTATTCTCTACTCCTGCTTATTATTAGCTGGGTGAAAGTCAAGGCTAACATACTACTACTACTTTGTCTTTGCATCCTGCTCTTGCTCTTTTACTGGTATGTCTTGGTTCATTTCCTAGCAATCATCCTAATGTGTTTACTTAGAACCTTTACATCTATGCCTATTACCTGCAAAGTTTGACATGTTCATATGCTGCTGTTTGCTTTACTTTCTTGCGAATGCTTGATCCCTATACCTTTACCCTCTATGTGTTTGTAAATGGGGATTCAGGGCATGGCAACATGAGTTGTTGTCCATGAACGGAATTTTAACCTCAAGTAAAGGGTGTCAGTAGGTTTTATTGCTGATCATGTCCTTTGCCCACTTTTCCTTTGTCTACTATTTCTGTTATAAATCCCCTACCCTTACCCCTTATGTATGCTGAGTTAAGGCTCATAATCTGGTAGCCTCTTAAATGGATGCCTAGGCCTGAGCCTGGCTTTCAATAAGCCCTAACTCCTCAACTTGAAATGACAAGTTGGTCAGGGGTGTGCCAGTACTTCAAATTGCTGGGCATGACCACCAGCTCATCACTCCCCCTCCCATGCACTTGCACCTACTCTTAGATTTTAAGTTCTGTCCCCCTTCTGTGAGCCTTGCTTTGGAACCTTGAGTTCCCTCTGAACTTGGACATTTGAGGGCTGGCCCTTCCACACTGCACTATGTCCTTGATTCTGAAATATATTTGGGGTTAAGCATTGCCCGGAGCCCCTTTGAGACTCTTGGGAATTTTGACACATCCCAAATAAGAGAAAGGCTTTGGAACTTGATCTTTGGAGTTGGTTTACTTCATGCTTCAGACAGAAGTACGAATCAGGCTCTCCTTGGTTGGGACTTTTAGTTTTATGATGTAACTTTTATTTTATTTTTCTTTTATCAATTCTGGTTTGTAATAATCTTGTAATAAACATTTGGGGTCGGCTAGTGGAAAAGGGTGGGGAACTATGCATGCAAGGGGCAGATATCATGCCTACATGGGTTATCATTTATAAAATTCTTTTTGCATTTTATAAATCATTGAAACTCTGCATTCTCACATAGATAATATGTCCATAAGATTTTCTGCATTCTCATATAGATACCATGCCTATAGGACTTTCTGTATTCTGCATATGCATCTATCATTAGGCAAACATGTATATAGGTTTAAATAAGAATCATCATTTTAGACACCAGGCCTATAGGACTTCTGCACTTCTATAAACGTTTAAAAATCAGTAACGCCTAGATATCATGTATATAGGATTCTTGCAACTGTTTAAGATCAATGACACTTAGAACCATGCCTATAGGATCAGTTAATTGAATCAGCCTCGTTTCGAATCTAAAACCCGTCTTAAAATCTGCGGATCCCTTTTTTTCTAAAACCAGTAAAGCTTTTCCTTAAAATCAGTATACTTTGAATTATTAGATATCATGCCTATAGGTTTCACCTAGGCAAGCTTTAGGGTAAAAGCCATAAGTGCATCATCCTTTGACAATTCCAACCAGCAGGCAGGTCTGATTCGGATTTCTTATCTGAAGTATGTAATAAATCAGTCTGCCTCATGCATTTTTTAAGTTTAATTCAGACCTAATCAGTACATGTAAGACATGCTAAACTCTATGCTTTTCTGACTTGAGGAGGTTTATTTGAGCCTTTCAACTGTTATGTGTTTTACCATATCTGCTTTATGTGTTTTGTTTGTCGCCCTAGAATTTTATCCTTTTAAAACTATAAAAGCCCCAACTCCCTCCCCTCCAGGATTAGTAGTCTCAATGCCTCCGAGATTGATAGGATTGAGACGGGTAATAGCATGCAATAAGTACCGATACCATTCTGCGCTTTAATACCTTAACGGGGCGGGAAGGGTAGAATATGATATGATGACCGGTGCGCTAATATCACGTGCCACCCCTTTTCTGAGGAGTGATTGCTGGATATTGCATTGAAGTGATCCATATTAATCACAAACCTAGGACCCCCTTTTCTTTATTCGCTTCCTTTAGAGTTGTTTAAACTTTTCAAATCCTTGCTCTCTTTCTACTTACTTTCATAAGTTTCAACCTAATTGCAATGTTGTATGCAAGTCCTTATTTGAGCCTTGATTGTTTAATTATAAAGTCACAATTGTAGCATGGCCGGGAACCACACTTGTGGATCCTGAGGGGTGCCTAACACCTTCCTCTCGGGATAATTTCTAGCCATTACCCTAATCTCTGGTCTATTCATCTCAAACTCTTCCAAAAAGTGTCCTAATGCACTATAATCATTAGGTGGTGACTCTTCAACTTCTAAATCCAATTCTCGAAAGGGAATAGGGTTGTCCTCTCAATGTCGTATATCCGATTTTTGACCCCACGGTTAGAGAAAAAGGGGGCGTCGACAAGGGAGGGATGAAAAAACACCATAGCTCTCCGAAGCTCGGGGACCCTCTTTGGCCAAGGGAACTCCGGAGAGGCAGCGGACCAAACAATCCTTAGTCCCGCTTGCATGACTACTTAGAATCCACTTCTTAAAATGTCTAGCCGTGCAAGCCCCTAACTCGGAGGGGAGCACTATGTTGAGCCGGGGTATGAATGTGAGCATCGGTGTATAATCCAAGCCCCCTTTTGAGCAGCGGTGCATAATCTGAATGACTGTCTACACGAGGGGAAAACCGACTCCCCATACATCATCACCCCAGGCCAACAACAGCAGCCACCATGAATATGTTAACAACCACAACAGTAGTGGTACATCATGGTTATGCTCGATGAAGGGAAGCCCCAACAAAAGGCCGCGATACAGTATAAGGAAACTCCTCCAAACGGCCTTAAGTTAATGAGCCCCTAGCATGATATTCAAGGGTGAAAGAAGATGATAAGAAGAAATAGGAAAGCAAGCCAATTTAGGCAGTGGGATAGGAAAAGCAAAGCCAAGGCACCCCCATTTATAGGGGGTTACGACACGGTCATCTAGGCTTTGGAAGATTGACCGACGAGTGCATTCACTGCATCTATAGAAAAATTGAACCGACGACAGTACCTTCACCTTGGGAAGCGAGAATTAGGAGTGCAATGAATGAGGTCGAAAAGCACGAGCCCGTGGATGTTCGGTTACCGCAAAGCTCACGCTAGGTGTTGCATCATCGATATGGCATCACCGAAAGAAGCTTGAGGTGTCAAGTGTCAGAATAATTTCCCATCACTTCATTATGGGAAACGTGCAGACTATCTGTATGCGGCAAAATCAGAAGACTTGATTTATCGCCGTCGAGTCGTTTCAAAAGCATGCCTCGGGACCCTGAGGATGGGAGGCCACGATCAAGTTTCGGGCTTGTCGTAGCTCGACTCAAAGGAAACGGAGACTGAAGCTAGGACAGAGGGGGAAGCTCCTAAGGAGCATGGCTAAGTCTGACAGGGCCGACCTATCCAGAGCCTATGTTGAGGCATCACGTCAAACCATCCCATCTCCATACTTTGTAATTAATCTCCACATACTTGTAGCCGAGTCCCCCCTCCTATATAAAGGGGACTCACCCTACCTTGTAAGGGACGGATGTTGCTCCATTTCTCTACAAGTACAATAATCTCTCTCTCTCTTTTTTTTCTAGCTTGTTCTTCCTCACTAGCCCGAGGCCGTTTTAATATCTATTGTTTTCTTACTTGTTCTTCACTAGATTGCTCAATATTGGTCATAAAGAGCCTTGCCTAATCATAGCCTTAATTGTTATCCCATCCCCACCGACCCTAATAGCTCGAGCTCGACCCGAACCTAGATTCCGAGGTCCTCTCCGACCAGTCCTACATCTGGGCAACAGGCCCCTTCGGTTTGATTACTGCCTCGTTTTGGCTCGCACTTCATCATTAAACTTCACGTTCTTAGCATCATCTGCTCTAACAACTAGCTCGAGAATAGATCACGTATTTTTAGAATCCCATTTACAAATTTAATTGTTGTTACCATTTTCGCGGTAAACAGACAAGTCACGTAGATAACATGGGTGCAACAATAATAACTCCAGGTAAAGTCATGAATGTACACACACAGAAAAGATATCACAAGTCATGTCCCTCCTCCTCGCCTGCACGGAACCACTCTTCATGCCATGAACTTGTGATAATATAAATGCAAGGTAACAGAAATAAATGGCACTGCATCACCCTTCGTGCTTTTACTCTCATCCTCACATGATAATGTACATGAGATCAGGATAATATAAATGAAATGGCACGACATCACCCTTCGTGCTTTTACTCTCAAATGAAATGGCACGACATCACCCTTCGTGCTATATACTTTTCTTCACATGATAAAATATATGAAATGGTACGTCATCGCCCTTCGTGCTTTACACTCTCCCTCATATTAATATATATATGCAATGGCACGACATTACCCTTCATGCTTTACACTCTTCCTCACCAAGAATATGTATATCAATGACAAGCAAGGTAGGAAGCATAAATAACATCAAGGAGAGTGGTTTAACGAATATTCTAAATGAATCTCAATCACAACTTTCAAGCCGACAATAGTTCAATAAACCCTCAAGAACCTTATTGTTCAAGTATTTCAAAAATTCTAAAAATGATCTACAATCTAATATCTCAACAATAATGGTCGTAGAAATGTATTAGTGATTAAGCATAATGATGACCAGATTAGACACATCAATATTTCTGAACATCCCGTCGCCCGCATGTAGCAAATAATGGCAATTAGTAGGAAAAATTCCTTTAACAAATTTAGGCAAGACACTTACCTAAAACAAGCCATGTCGATACTAGAAGCGCCATCCCACTCAAATCATCCTCTGAACGGCTCAAAACTAGCCAAAAGCAACTCAAAGGTATCAAATAATATATAAGGAAACAATTCCATATGATAAAGGTTGAATCTTTGATAAAAATCCCGAAGTCAACTAAATAGTAAAACCCGAGCCTCCATTTCGGAACTCGACAAAAATCACAAAATCTGACAACCCATTCGATTATCAGTCCATCCATACTAATTTCACTCAAATCCGACTTTGAATCGATGTTCAAAACTCAAAAATTCACTTTAGGAAAGTGTAGACAAAAACCTCTATTTTCTCTTTTGAAACCCTTGATCAAAATGCCAAAAACAAAGATAGATCACGATACAAAATCAAAAATGGGTAGATAACACTTACCCCATGAAAAATTGCTTCAAGATTGCCTCAATCCAAGCTCCACAACTCCAAATATGTGAAAATGGCCGAAACCCCCGAAATATGGTACTTTATAATCACTAGACGAATCAATGAATCGCGATTGCGAAGAAGAAAATGCACTGCCCACTGAAAATACACTACGCGATCGCAAACAAACCTCAGTGATCACGATAGACAACAAACACTTCCTTCATATTTACTCTACGCGATCGCATAAATACCCACGAGAATGCGAAGAAGAACAACCTTTGCCCAACTCAGTCCCAAACCACTACGTGAACGCGTGCACCCTTGCGCGAACGCGATGAAGACCAACCACCTCTCTATGCAAATGCGTGAATTCTATTACAAATGTAGAGAGAAAATTTTCATAGCAGATCAGCACCTTGCATGTTCGCGTCCAAGCCTTCGCAATCGCGAAGAACGCCAGAAGCAACAGGTAGCAATAGAAATGAGTAAATAAAAACTATTCGAAATGATCCGAACTACGTCCGAAACTCACTCGGGCCACCCGAAACCTCATCTAAATATATCAACAAGTCCCATAACATAATACTGACCTACTCGAGGCTTAAATCACACATAACAACATCGAAATAACAAATCATACCTCAATAAAAATTGATTAATTTTGAACTTTCAACTTCCAAAACTCCCGCCTATCAAATCAACCCGGAATGAACTCAAATTTTTGCACACAACTCCCAAATGACATATCGAAGCTATTACAATTCCCGAAACCACAATCCGAATCCGATACCCTCAAAATATTCTTTCGGTCAAACTTATGAACTTTCCAAACCTTTAAATTTCCAAATTTCGCTAATTAGTGCCGAATCCTTCTAGAAATATCCATATGCAAATTCAGGCATATGCTTGAGTCCAAAATCACCTTCCGGACTTAATAGAACCATCAAAATTTCAATCCGAGGTCAAATGCTAAAAAGTCAAACTGGGCCAACTCTTCCAACTTAAAGCTTCAATTATGAAGTTCATTCTTCCAATTCGATTCCAAATAACTAGAAAACCAAAACCGACGATTCACACAAGTCATAATACATCATGCAGAGATACTCGTGCCCTCAAACTTCTGAGCGAAGTGCAATTGTCCAAAACGATTGGTCGTGTTGTCACAAGAATATTGTTACCATTATACTACCAAGGCGAATGACCCGATCCCATAATACTAGTATTACCATCATACTGACGAGGTGATTGGCCCGATCCTATAAGAGTGGTGTTATCATACTGCCGAGGTGAACGGCCCTGATCCCATTAGAGTAGAGAAATTTACTTCGCTCGCAGAAGTACTTGCAAGACGAGAAGACATGGATTTTCATGATTTATAAAGTATTCCCCATTTTTCTGAAATAAGAAGCTAAGTCAATAATTCCAATTTATATCCCATGTCTCATATCCAATCAAGACAATTAATACATATGATAGGCATAAATAGTACAAAAGTATGATGTGAATCTAAGTCTACCCGGACATATCATGAAATATATATACATACGGACTCTCATAACCTCGTACGTACATAGCTCCCTACACAAGTAGCACACAAAAATAATATGCCTAAGGGGATAAGTTCCCTCTTACAAGGTTAGGCAAGAGGCTTACCTCGATCCCAAGTCCTCAATCCGGCTCTCCAACCTCACTAGAACACTTCAAATGACGTTAAGGACTCAGAAACTAATAAAAAGTCATATAAACTAGTAAATATATGCTCAAAAGTTCATATTTTAGCTCTTATTGTAGTTACCCAGTTTTGAATATTAATGAAATTGACCCCCAGGCCCACGTGCATGGATTCCCGAAATTCAATATTATTGTTACCCATGAACTCCGAAACTAAAATATACAATTTCCTCCCATTTCTGCCACTAAATTCGTGATTAAATCCAAATTTACCAAAACCCTAGGTTCTTCACAAATCTCCCAATTTTCATAAATTTTCCAAGTTCAATCTACTTATAATCTGCGTACTTAAATTGAAAGTGGGTGGAGTTTACTTACCTTGTATTGTAGATGAGAATCCTCCTTTAAAGTGATCTCAAAATCTCCCAAGACCAAATGTAAATGTGTGGAAAAATGGCCTAAGGATCAGATTAAAAACCATCATTGCCCAGCAAATTTCGCACTTGCGGCCACTTGATCACACCTACGGAACCACCGGTGCGGTTAAAAGGTCGCACCTGCGATCCCCCACTGCCTTCAGCTTCCTCGTTTCAGCTTCTTCTGCGGATTCCTTCCCCTTCTGCGGCCCACAACTAGCAAGTCCAAGTCCACATCTGCTCACGATTGCTTCTACGAGCGCGCAGATGCAGATAAAGCCTCACACGTTCAAACACCCAGCTCTAGCCTCAAGTTCACTTGTGTGACCACTAGGATGCTTATGCGATCTTGTACCTGCAGCCCTTTCCACGCCAGTAAAATTGCACCAGATCTGAAGCTCCCAGCAACCCTATGCCCAAAACCAAGTCAGTTTCCAATCCGATTCACACTCGGGGCACCTTGGGACCCCATCCAATTACATTAACACATACCACAACATAATACTGACTAGCTCGCACAATCGAAACACCACAATAACATAAAATCCCGCAAATTGGGCACCCAAATTGCTTGAATTCAACGTGAAACTCAAAACTTCTAATAACACTTCCGCACGTCCAATTCCTATTAAATCAATTCGGAATGATGCTAACTTTTGCGTGCAAGTCATAAATCATCATACGTTGTTATTCTCAATCTTGGAATCCAAAATGTACCTCGATAATATCAAAGTCCACTCCAAACCAAACTTAAAGAACTTGAAAAACCTTCAATGTGCCAATTTCCAAATTTATGCGCCGAAATGCTCCCGGGTCGTCCGAATCCGATCTGAACATATGCCCAAGTCCAAAATCAACGCACAAACCTATTGGGACCGTCAAATACTGATTTTGAGGTCTTTTACTTAAAACAATGACTTAAGTCAAACTTAACCATTATAGGCCACTATTAAGGAACTAAGTGTTCCGATTTCAACTCGAACCCTTCCAAGCCTAAACCAACCATCCCCATAGGTCATAAAATAGTAAAAGCACATATAAGGAGTCTTAATTAAAGGAGCAGGGATGTATAAAACAGAATGAACATTCATCTTGTTACATTCTCTAGCTCTTAAACAAACGTTCGTCCTTGAACGGGTCTAGGATCATACTTGGAGTGTTGAAAAGGTGTGAATATCTACTCCTCATGTCCTCCTCAGCCTCCAAGTTACTTTCTCGACTAGTTGACCCCTCCACTGGACCTTTACCATAGCAATATTCTTGGAGCTCAACTAGCAAACCTGCCTGTCAACAATGGCAACTGGCTTCTCTTCTCAACCCAAACTCTCATTTAGCTGAACTGTGATGTAATCTAGCACGTGTGACCTATCGCCATGATGCTTCTAGAGCATAGACACATGGAAGACCAGATGAATTTCTAATAGACTATGAGGCAGAGCAAGCTCATAAGCAACCTCCCCAACTCGTCTCAATACCATTGTTACGCCCTGCAATATTACATCGTTATTACGTCCTGTAATATTATATTACGATGATGTTACACTTCGCAGTACTAAATTATGACGATGTTGCACCCAGTAGTATTGTACGTTGAATTATCATAAGGTAATTGACATTATTCCAAGGAAAAGATTATTTGGAGATTATAAGGATTATGCTTTTTCAAACAAATGATGAGCAAATTAGTGAAGGTGAGAGGGGAAACAAGTCAAAGAAAATAAATTTTCATCCAAGTTTGGCATTTTGGGATAAAACACGGCCCGAGCTAAATACCTGGTAATTATGGGCTAGTACCACACAAGGTACCACGTAGTCATGATTGTAAGGTTTATAAGGTATGTTAAAAGTGGGTGGCATTTTAAGTAATTTGAGATAGTCCTTAATTATGTGGATAATTGATTAACGGTGAAGATAATTATGGTATTAAGTGGATACAGTTCTTGTTGAGATTTCCATATGGCATAAGGTTAACCAAGGTGGCAACATTATGCAAAATGAGTCACTAGGCAAAGCTTTATCTTGTTTACATGTAAATATTGATTGATATCTTTATTGGAGAAGTACAAGACCTTGCAAAATTCAGCAAAACAACATTTTCTATACCATTACAAAGATTAGATGGAAAAGTGACTTACTTTAACAATTCATTAAGAGATGCATGAAAACGTTACTATCCAGCAAGAAAGACATACAAAGTTTGAGCAAGAAAGTCATACAAAGTTTGATCAAATTCACCAAATGTGATGTTCTACATTTTCCAAGTAGCGATCTTCAACAAGGAATTCATGCAAAGTTATACGGATTTTACCTACATCGATCCTCCGTTACGTGTTCCGTTGCAAAATACATGTGTTAGAGGGATTGTAAGGAGAATCAACTCAGGTATGTTAAGACTATCCTTCCATTTTTTTTGGCATGATCCATACGAAATAAACGAAACGAGCAAATGCAAAACTTTCATCAATGACTCTATTCATAGAAATCCTAGGCGTGTCTATATTCTTGATTCCCCATGTGAATAATTATTATATCTTCTGTTCATGGGTCTCAGAAAAATACGTATTTGATAAAGTTTATCCAAAAGGAATATTGATTTTTATGGCAATCCGAGAAAATCTTATTAACGTATTTCTTATGAATCTCATGCATTTATACATTTACATTGACCCATGACCAGATGGTGTTATACACGTGTATATATGTTTATTATATGTATATGGGATATGGGAAAAGGTTACGGCATTACATACGTACCACCACTTGATCAGCTGGTATACGTTGATGATTTGCCCACAGTGGCTGAGATGATATGATTGGATGCCCTCAGAGGCTTGATGATGTTATGAACACATGTACCTATGCACGACATAACATTCATATGCATATCCATGACACTATAAGTATTTCATGATTTACAGAGTTATCTAGAATTACAGGTTGAGTCATCTACTCTATATTTCTTCCATGTCTGATATGTACTTATTTATGTGCCTACGTACTTGGTACATTATTCATACCGACGTTCCTTTTCCTAAGGACGCTGGGTTTCATGTACATAGGTCCCGGTAGACAGGTCGAGAGCCCTCCAAGTAGTTGGTGCACTCTATTTGCTTCGGAGTCGCTTGTTTGGTTAGTATGATTTAGACGTATATTTGTTTGATACGACGAGACTCTGTCCCAACCTTTATAAAAATTATGTATTCTTAGAGGCTTGTAGACAGATGTCATGTACATAAAAGATTGTATGGCCTTGTCGGCCTATGTTTAATTTACGAGTGGTTTTTTTGATCTCATAGGCCCAGTATATCTTATGTATAAGTTGGTATCACATGTTGTATTCTACTTATCTCATGGTAACATGCTGGCTCAGTTATCTATGACAGTATGACATGAAAAGATATGTTATGTTGGTACTCGGTTGGGTAAGGTACAGGGTGCCCATATCGGCCTATTGGTTTGGGTCGTGACAAAAGTGGTATCAAAGCAGGTCTATCCTAGGGAGTCTACAAGCTGTGTCTAGTAGAGTTTTGTTTATGGGTGTGTCGTGCACCACACTTATAAGTAGGTGGCTACAAGGCATTTAGGACTATCACTCTTTCTTCTTACTCTAGATCGTGTGGTAGAGCTCAATTGTAAGAACTCAATTTCCTAAACTCTATCTTATTCGTAATACCATGATGCGTACATCCAGAAAGATGGTTGGTAAGACATATAGCTGTGGAAGAGTTGAGTTAGAGGAACTCGAGTTTGCATCATTCCTATGATGGATAAATGAGGTCTTCAGCAGAACATGTGTGTACCTTACGTGTAAGCTTCTTGATAAGGAGCCTTAAGGAAATAATATCTATCCATCTCTATGATGAAAGGAAATAAGAGATTCAGAAGATAGATACAAGCTTCAACAAGTAAAAGGAGCAAGATAAGAAGGGTACGAGGTACTCAGTTAATGAAGATTATCGGTATTTTCAACTCCGGCAGAAAAGTATAAGAATTGTGACTTACCTTCAACAGTAACAGATGTATGTAGAATTGGCCACACCCATATCAGTTATACCCTATTGGGGGCTAACATGTGTAGTTTAAGAAAAGTACAGGATATTAAGATTAGGCCAGGGTTAGGGTAACCCAAAATAGTAAATGGATTATTTGGGTTAGTTGACATTTCCAAAGGATATTACAAAGATGTTAATAGATCTCTTTGTGAGGCACCCAGATAGTGCACTCTAGAATATTACAATTAGATATGGATATTAGCATGAAAAAAATCAGAAGATAGCCATGGAAAGCCTGGAATGGATAAATATTACCTTAGTGTGGCTCGCGTCCCTAGTAGAGCGAGAAAGTTAAGCAACCCGAAGAGCCACTGGATGGAGCAAGGGGAGCTAAAATAAAAACAATTGTGTTGCTCGAGTTTTCAAAATAAAGTGATAGAGATAAATGTTAGCGGGAAATAAGAAAAGAGTTAATGAAGAATTATGAGTAAGATATGATACATGGATGACAATGGTAGATCGAAATTATGACAGTAATACTGAATCTATAGTCAAGTGAAGGAAGAGGTGAGAGGTGATATGCCTTAGGAAAACAAAATAATATAGGCCATATAATACAGTCATGTCCTCATTTTGAGAAATAAGTTCGTAACTCTAGCGCGATTACCAAAAAGGAAAAGTTAGACTCCAAAATAATAGAACCAGTATGGATTGATGAACAAGATAAATTAAACATGAATTAGGGATTGAGTGATTGATAATAGTCGGCATTATGAGAATTTCAAATTTTAGTTCCAGTGATAATATGATGGATAACAGAAGAAGATTCATGAGAAATTACGAGAATGGTCATTGAGGGAGATGCTTCCCTAAAGCAAGTAATATAAACAAAGTTAAGCTTAAAGGGTTGTTTGTGCCAGTTACACTAAGTGTCACCATTGCGAGTGAGGAATTTTGTTATCTTTGGTACAGAAGGATTATCGCAAGGCGAGTAAGGGCCATTGATGATGTGAAAGGATGCCAAAGATGAAGAGGAAAAACATCTGTAAATAGGTCATCATAGCTCCAACTCTTAGTACTCTCCTAAAACGGGGGAATATGGAATGATGTGGCAGTAAGTCAGAATTAAGTGGATCTAGTAACTATGGAATGTTAAAGGAAGGATGCGATAAGAATGATAAAGGGATGAGATTGCACTTATTCAAATGTTACAGATATGCTATGATTCCAGAACTTTATGTAGGCACGACGTCAAGAAAATGAAGTAAGGGTTCCTGTCCGTGATGTTATTGATAGATAAGGGGCCAGTATGTGAGCTAAGTTAAGACAAATAAAATAACCCGATAAAGATTACACGAAATATGGGTATAAGAATGGGCCAGCGAGTAGTTAGTGGTTGATTAAGGAAGAGCCTAGTCATGACCAGACAGGAGATTATAGACAAATCAGCAGATCATGCAAGATAAATATGGTGAACCCTAACAGGGAGAATTCAGCCTCGCAGTAATGTCATTATAATACTTGAGATATATTCAAATAGGAGTCAGGGCAGTTAAAGGTGCCGTATGAATGTTACAGGAATAAAAGGGTGTGCCACTAGGAAGATAGTCAAAATATTAGTTCAGAAGCAACCCTACAAGCACAAGGGTGTGGAGGTAAGTAACTACGGATAATTGTAGGCGAGGAAGGACATCAAGAATTTTATTGGGTATACGATGTAATAAGCTCGCAACTTTACAAGAGTCAGAGTGTCCTCCCTATAGGGTGTCAATGGTTCGGTTCGGCCGGTTATTTTATAAAATTTGTACCATACCAATTTTTCGGTTGTTCTATTACACATAACCAAAATTAGATTTTTCGAAACCGTCCCAATCATGTCGGTTTCACTTCGTTATCGGCACGGTTCAGTTAATTTTCAGTATTTTTTTAAATATCATGTAAAATTCACCAGTAAAATAGAATGCAATAACATGCGTTCTTTTATAGGACTTAGCAAAACTCTCTAGACATTTTTACTGTTTAAAAGGTGATGAATTAAAAAACATGAAAGATGACTAAAGTATAGATACATCAATTATTTGATATCAACGTAAAAGAAACCAAGTAAAGGCAAAAAAAATATAAACTACACGAGTGAAAAGATATTAATCAAACTGAGACTAAAAAATAAAGCTATATTAAATATTCAAAAAAATAAATCTATATTGTATAAAAGGAAACATATTCAATACATTATAGTTTGCTACTCATAATCGCTGGAATACTTTGTGTCTTCTTAATAAAGATACTTGAAATAACTTAGTTTAAGTATAAGTAGAATAATAGGTTTTAGGAATTATTATTTTGAGTTTAATTACTTGTTGGCTTGTAACAGTTTTCATAATTCCAAGGCCCAATGAAAAATTTAATGCTTTATTAGTTTTAAGCTTACTATATAAGTATATTTTCCACATGTAAAATTTATTCGGTACGGTTCGGTATTTTTTCGGTTTATTTTTATATAAAAAAAACCTACCCTAATTATCGGTACGGTTATAGATTTATATAAAAACTTACGGTTTCTTTAAAAGAAGCATAACAATCGGTTCGGTGCGGTACGATTTGGTCGGTTTAATCGGTTTTCAAATATCCATTGACACCCCTCCCTAAGTACTGCAGTGAAATAATAGCTGAGGAAATGAGGAAGAAGGCTTCAACCTAAGCACAATAACCTAAAGAGGAAATGGTCTTATAACAACAATTTCACAACAACATTGTACATCCTCCATAAGAAAGAGGAACCTATTGTGGCTAGTGGACGGGAAATAAAAAAAAATCAAAAGTAATATTCGAAGATCACATGAGTTGTACAAAAATTCCGGCATGCGTGCGAGCTATGATCACACAACAAGGGTGAAGAAAAACCAGAAAAAGTAATAGCTTACGTTTAAAGAAAACTGATAAGGAACGAAATGAATCATTTGATCAATGATCCAGAGTTAGCTACATTATGAGCGCACTTATGATTTCAGAGTATTATCCATGCATTATATATGTTGACAATCATATAGCTGTAGAAGATTCTAGTATACATTAAAAGAAAGAATTGAGCCCAGGTCATAAATGAAGGATTAAATTGTTAAAGGATTATATCATGCGTATTCTTCAGTGCCCATAAAAGGCTAAACAACATAACTAATACCATGAGCCGCATATTGGAAGATAACTTAAGCCAATATAAAGGCCAATCAGAAAAAAGAAGAAACTAAAGAGTTACATGAACGAAGTAAATCAGGAATTTGATTATTGGACCTAAAAATCATGATTGAGAACATTGTAGGATTGCTCTTAATATCAGAGGTACAAGAGAGGAAGTACAACAACCATATTCTATAACAGCCCTACGATAAAGCCAGTAGGAAAAGTACAAGCCTCATAAGAAGTCAGTACGAAACTCCCACCGGATTGTGTATGCCTAGTGTTATAATAAGAGCTTCAAGTTATGGCTGTGAATTATACCTATGTGGAAGGGAGGTTATGAAAGAGATAGACGAATGCGAGGCAATATTTTAAGGTAAGTAAGGAAAAGGTGAAAAATGTACAAGATACTCAAATGCAGAAGGCTATAAATAGTCCATACTACGGATAAGAGGCTAGAAGCGCGAGGATTCAGTACCCAGGAATGATAGCAGCATCATTGGTGGTATACCTTCAGCCTATGGTTTCTACATACCGAATGGTCTAATTAGAGAGTAAAAGAAAAGTTAGAGACGATGTGATGTCTCGATGTTCCAGAAGAGCATAAGGGAGTCAATTGCAAGCTAAAGTATGATAGAACGACAAGGTTTTAGAAAGACAAGAGTAGGGATAAGAAGAAGGCGAGTGAGAAGGTGACGAAAATGGATAAGTCCTCGGAACTAAACAAAGGAGCTGATGGTTTCTCTAAGTTATTAAAAGCTCAGTGTCACACCCCGAACTTGGGGGGGGGGGGGGGGGCGAGACCAGTACCCCGTGCCTCACCTATCCTTGCGTACCAACTTGTAACTAAATGACTCTAAACATATGATGTCATACTTTGGACATGGGCCACATTGCAATACAACTGCGAATGCTGACTAAATGTCAATATAAATCTGGGCCGACAAGGCCGTCATAATTATTGTAGCTAACAAACCAACCAAATATACATACAAGGCCTGCAAGCCCAACATACTGCACTCACTGACAAGATATGTCTACAAGCCTCTATTGATGGATATACTGTGATCGGAACAGCTCCCCGACCTACTCATAACATATATAAATATATATACAAGATGTACATAAGGCTCTAGACCTGATAACTCCGAAAGGCATGGAGCTTACCGATCAAGCTGAACTCGGGCAACACTTAATAATGAGGCCTACCCGTTTGTTTGTCTGAACCTACACGCATGAAATGCAGCGCCCCCAGGAAATGGACGTCAGTACGAAATAATGTACCGAGTATGTAAGGCAATATATTGAAAGCTGAAACTGAATTGATAATATAATAACTGCAAGTAGATGGAAGTCAAAGGTAATCAGAAGATATGCTTACTTGCTGATACTGACTCAACTCTCTCAATATAGTAAAATAGTTGTCCGACCCAATAAGGCTCGGTATATATATATATATATATATATATATATATATATATATATATATATATATAACTACTCTGTCGTAGTAGGCTCGCTCATAAGCACTCGGCCATACTAGGCTCTGTATCTCGACCAACTAGGCTCGCTCATAGGCGCTCGGCCATAGGAGGCTCGGTATATATCTTACCATCTGATCAGAGGTTGCCCAATAGGGGCCTGCCCATCGATTATAGCTCGATGGTAATGAAAATAATTTAATACTATATATATAAACTCTCTGCTCTCTTGACTAGAAGAAGGAAATACTCAATTAAATATAGAGTCATGATAAGGAGAATATTGTAACTTGCAAAACTAGGAAAATATACGTAAATTTTGGGGCATGAATTTTTCTTTATGCCTCGTTATCAAACTTGTGTAATTAATGGGATCATGCAAAATGAAGGAAGATCTTACCTTAACATACCTAGAGTGGAGAAAAATCCGTATGATATTCTTGAAAAAGGTTGCACCGTACTCCTTTAGAACCGTAAAATTTTTACGTTGTTAAACTTCTAATAATAATTCTCGTTGAATTTTGGTAGAATAAATCTCGTTATTAATATGCTAAGGTTCACGTCTGTTTTGTGTTTGAACTGAAAGTCTTAAGTGTTATACTGAAAGTCTTGGATTGAAGAAAGTGTTAGATCAAAGTATCTTGTAAGTAATATATTAGGTGGCTTTGAAGTGTATTGTAACTAATCTATTTTGGTGCCACCTAATCTCAAATGACTCTTATTCATTTGATTAGAATATGGCTTGCTACCACATAGGGGTGGGGCAGGGTTTTTACAATCTTATCCAATAATTAATTAATTTACTAGGCAATATCCCGCTACTAGGTAATTAACTAATTACCCGCATAATTAAGAATTATTTCAAATTACTTAAAATTTTACTTATTTTTAATATAATTTATACATCCTACTATCATGGTCATATGATACATTATATAGTACTTGTATGCAACCAAATCAGAGGGCCTAATTTCTTGCTATCAAGTCACTTCAAAAGAATGTCTCGAGACCCTGAGGACGCGGAGTTGAGACTGAGTTTCCTCCCTCGGGGTCGTCGGGGCTTGACTCAAAGAAGACAAAGATCAAGACTAGAGCAAAATGGGGAATTTCCAAGGCACACAACTAAGTCTGACAGAGCCGGCCTACCCAGAGCCTGTATCGAGGCGTCGCGTCTAGCCGTCCCATCTCCATGCTTTTATAATTAATGTACATTGTACTATAACGAGATTCCCCTCCTATATAAAGGGAATATTAACCACTTTGTAAAGGGCTGCTATAACTCCAACTATTCTTCATAAGATCAATAACAATTCTCTCTCTCTTTTTTCTCTAACTTACTCGCTCGAGGCTACTCTTCCATTTATTGCTTTCTTGTTCTTCATTTTTTGCCTCATATTGGCAATAAAGAGCCTCCTTTAATTATATCCTAACTGTTATTCCCTTCCTGGCTACCCCCGATAGCTCGAGCTCGAGCCCAGGTATCGACCTCGAGGCCTTTCATCGATCAGTCCGAGGCCCTGGTATCAAGCCCCTCGGTTTGATTACTGCCCCGTTTTAGCTTGTATTTTGTCCTTAAATTTCACATATCTAGCATCCACTGCTATAAACAACTAGCATAAAAATAGATCAAGTATTTTTAGAGTCCCATTTACAAATTTAATTGTTATTACCTTTTTCACGGTAAACAGTTTGGCGCCCACCGTGGGGCTAAAAATAATAGTGATTATTTTCTTGCTGGTTTCATTACACAAACACAGGTCTCGTGCCCCCTTTTTACCCTTTCATGGAGAGGAGTACGGGTTTTGACATTCATGGGGTGTAATGACTCATTTCCTTTTGGTAATTGGGTATTGAATTTTGAAGAATCCCCACCTAACGATTTTTAAGGTGCATTAGGGAACCTACATGGTTTATCTACAACTACGTTTGATAACCAGAGATAGGGTAAGGGATTGAAATTATCCTAAGGTGAAGGTGTTAGGCATCCCTCAAGATCCATTAGTGTGGTTCCTGACCAGATAATTTTTGTGAATTTGTACAATTAGCAAGTACACAAGTAGGGCTCAAATAGTAGGGAATTTGAGTTTAAATACACAAGTGTTTGAAAACAATTAACAAAAGGCAAAATTTTGAAAAGAATTACAATATGAAGCATGCTTGTGAATGTAAAGGGGTGTCCTAGGTTTATTTATAATATGGATCACATCTATGCAATACCCGGTATGACACTCCTCAAAAGAGGGGATACACGTGGTATTAACGCACTGGTCATCCTATCCATATCTACCTGTTCTCGCCCTGTGAGGATAAAGAAAATGCGGATTAGTCTCGATTCTTATTGCATGCTATTACCCGTCCGATTCCTATTAGTCCCCGAGGAATTTAGGACTCCTATTCCTATGAGAAGGAGGTTCTAGGCCGACCCTCAGTCTTAAAGGCAAAATACTAAGGAGACATACAAAACAAGTACGAGTGCATTATAGGGGATGCGACATAGAAAACAAGCAGAAGGCTCACTTATACCTCCACAAATAATGCACACAGACAACATGACTTATACATAGTTAAGGTTTGAATTCAGAATCCTAAAGTAGGGTGTTTAAGTGATAACATCAGAACCAGATTTATTATATGACTCACAAAAGAAGTCCGAATCAGGTTTGCCTACTGATTTTAACAGGCAATTCCAGTTTTATTAAAGTAATTACCTAAGGCTTGCCTAAGCGTAAAGCAAGATGCAACAGCTATTCAGAATTGTTAAGACAATTTGGAGATTATTTTTTACCCTAAGAGCATGCTATTCTAGTGGAATGCAGAGATTATTACCAGTTATTTTAAACGGGATAATCAAGTGTGAAGCTATTTTTACCTCTTTTATAATCAACAATTTACACTAAATGTAAGTGCAAATAAGATCCTAAAACATGGTATCTAAAATGCAGAATTCCTAAGGGCAGGATTTCTATGTGCAAATGGCAAGAATGTAGAATTTCTAGAGCAGGATTTCTAAGTGCATATGGCAGGAATGCAGAATTCCTAGAGCAGGATTTCTAAGTGCATATGGCAGGAATGTAGTAAAGTGCTAATTATTAGCAGATTTTAAAACATGATGTTGTATAGGTGAACATGATGAAATAATAAATGTGAGACCTAAGAGCAGGATTTCTAATGCATGCATGAATCCTAAACATGGTTTCTATTGCACAAATAGGAACATAAACGTAATGACAAGTTTTCTACCCTTAACAAATTATAGCATGCATATTTCCCCATCCTTTTTTACTAGCCACCCCAATACTTGTTTATAAATTATTACAGACCATGTGATAGAATTAAATGAGAAATGCAAAATAAGAAGTTACAACTATAGGAAGCCTGATTTTGACTTTATCTCTGAGTTATGTAATAAACCACCTCAAATGCCAATATTATTCCATAGCCTTTCTCATATCTGGGTGTGTCAGAGTTCCCTAAGGACCTCAAGCAAACCCGGGCAGTGCTCGCACCCAGATTGCATAACCAAGAGTAAGTGCAGTGTCGAAGGGCCAGCTCTTATGTGTCCAGGTTCAGAGGTAGCTCAAGGGTCCCAAAACAAGGCTCACACAAGAGGGGCAGAACCTAATGATCTAAGAGTGCATGTAAGAGTGCTTGTCATAGATTTAAGAGAGTTTAGTTGGAAAATAGTTTTGAAAATGATTTGGTTTATAATAAATTTGCAACAACAACAGGAGAGTTGCTTAGGGGAAAAACAGTTTTGAAAGGGACGGGGGATAGGAGAAACAATCAACACATATAGAATACGTTCAGAGAGAAGTACAACTTTTAGTGGTTACAAACAAGGAAAGTAGGGGTTGGGGACATAGAGGACCCAAATCAAATATACATAATTAGTCATGAATCAAGTACATTAGAAGACATGCTAGTTGAGGGACATAAACAGGAACAAGTAAACATGCTGATCACATTTGAACAAAGGAGGATAGAATTTTAAGCATGCTGAGTAAAGCAGTAAACAAAAGGTACAATTTAACGACATGAGCCATTAAGTTAGTGCAGAAAGAGACAAGGATTGACAAACAAGGGAACAAATAGAGTTGAGTTTCAGAATTTAAACTAAGAATATACCAGTTGAAGGAGCGAAGTGCAGAAAAAGTAAAGTAATAAGAGTTCCATAGTCTAGCCTTGGCTTTCAGTCTGCTAGACAAGGCAGTAGCACAAGTAATAGAGAAAGAAAAAGAGTTTGAATGTGTAAGTGTGTGTTTTTGAACGCAGTTGTTCGTGTGTTTAAAAAAGAGAGGGTATGGTATTTATAGCTTTGAAAAGAAGTGGAAAATAAGGTAACAAGTAAATGTTTTGCACAATTATGGAAGTAATCACCATCAAAATCAATTAATACAAGTACCTCCCCTCAATAAAGGAGTTACATCTCAAACAGATACTACATGGATAATTAAGGAAAGAAAATTAGTTTGAGAAAGATTGATTTTTTACCATATAAGGGGTAGTAAAAGTATAGGGTATATAATTGAGTCTAAGTACATAATACACATAATTTGGGGTAAGGATTCAACAGGGGTGAAACATCACAACAAATAAAGAAAGGGAATCAATCCACTTAAACAAACGAGTAAAATTAGGGGTTTATAAGAAAACCTTGCAATAAAACCGTAACTTAAGGAAATCAATATCAATCAAGCAGGAATCATGATTCTGCACTTCGTCGTATAAATAGAGAAAAATGAACAAGAGTATCAGATATGCAAGGCATACTATATTGACAAAAGAAGTAACTAGATGAACAAAAATATACAACAGTAACAGGAGTAGGCTAAGGACTCAGTAGTAAAAGAACCTACTCGAAGCATGGTAGTCAACAAAGTCAAGTAGTCATGGCTACCACATAGAACCAGAATGAAACCAACCTAACAGGTAAAAAAAATCAACACACAGAAACAAGAAAGTCTTTAAACTCATAGTAATAAGTGAATAAAAATCTTTAAGACATTAGGGTTTTAACAGAGCTGAGTTAAAAGGTAAGAACTCAGAATCAGTCAACAAAGGAGAGGATCTAAACACAAAGAACTCAATCGAAATAAGTATAAATACAAAATAAACAAAGGCAGTTCCAAAACCTCGGATAAAACCAAAGATACTTAGGGTTTTCAACGCGATGATTCAGGTAGAAGAAAAACATGAACAAACCGTTTAAACATAGTCAAATCATAAAATAATACAGAAAACTCAGAGGAGAAGTCTTTTAGAAAAGATTAAGAAAACCCTAATTGTCAAAGACGGAGAGTCTCTTTGAAAGAAATCGGAAAAACTTTTGAGAAAACACCCAGAGTTTCATAACATGCACAGATCGAAGACAGATCTGAAAGAAAATCGGAAAGTTCTTAAGGTTAGGGTTTCAGAGAACCCAGAAAAAGTGAGAAAACTTCGAAAAGTTACCGATCTAGCCGGAAAAGCCATGGATCTGACTTGAACGGCCATAGATGGCTGGGAAAAGGACCATGGATAAAAGTTGAGCAAGGATTGGACTATATCTCTTCGAGATCTTTCCACAAAATCACAAAATCGGGCCACCATGAGATGTAGGAGACGAGTACACGTCTCAAAAAGCCATGGGAGTCCATGGATTAGGTGAGGATCGAAGGGGATTAAGGTTAGTTTGGGAGGCGGCGGCTAGGGTTTGGGAGAGGTTGCAGAGAGAATTGGAGAGGAGGGGAATTAAGGGTGGCGGGTTGGTAGAAATGAATTAGGTTAAGGGGGTCGTTTAGGTTTATTTTAGGTAGGTGGAATAGGGACCGTTGATCTGAATGATCAACAGTCCAGATTGAGTGGGGTTGGTGGGGATCCGGTTTGGTCTTGGGTTAAAATTGGGCTAGGGATTTGGGGTCCGATTTGGGTTATAATTAAAATACAAAAGGGGTTGTTATTTAAATAGCCAATTTTTCCTTTTTAATTTTTAAAAATAGTAAATAGTTTCTGAAAAATAAATTAAAGTACTAAACTGATTTACAATATATAATTAATAATTTAAAAATATAGGATCCAATTTTATGCTTTTAAACATAATTAAACTTTAAAATGGCTAATATTGCAATTATGTGCAATTTAGCTTTAAAAATACTAAATAAAATTGTTAAAATATGTAAAAATTACTTTAACCATATTTTGGCATAAATATAAAAATCCAATAGATGAATTATCAAAATAATAATTTTGGGAAATAATTATTTGGATTTTATGGATAAAAATGGGGGAAATAAATCAATTAAAAATCTTTAAAATTATGGAAAAAATAATAAAACACTTGGACATGATTATATATGCATATATATATATATATATGCTATTTTGAAGTTATTTTTGGGGAAAAATTGGGTATCAATAGATACCACTCTTTACCCGGGAAGAATGAAAGAGTTTTCCGGGTAAAGAATTGATGGCCAATTTTGACCGAACAAAACGGTTTGAAGAAGATAGGGTGCACCCTGGCTTCTGAGCTATCTGCATATCCCTGGTTTTACAAGAATCAGGCCGTATATAGTTCAGGATCCATCGGCGGAGTATGCTGACGGAGACCTTCCAAAAATGGACGCGGTATCTAGGGCTGGGTGAGTGGACGGTTTACGGGAATAGTTAGGTTTGATATGGCTGCGGGTACTGGAGCAGAATTGCCCCTACTAGGGGTAGCCGTTATTCGTCGGTTTACTTGTAATTAGAAACAATACAAGCGCATATTGTGCATAAATTTAAACATGATGCAAATTCTCGTTGGACCATGAATGTTGTCTTTGGACGGTTAGGAATGGCGTGCTCAGACCATGATGTCCTGGGCCATGAAGCGTATGATAAAGGATTCGCAGGCCATGAAATGATGTTCTCGGGCTATGAGGATGGTACCTCTGAACGATGACGCCTTTGAATAATGATATGCAAAAGATTGAAAGAGATCCCTAGGCCATGACATGTTGTTCTCGGGCTATGAAGATGGTGCCTCTGAACGATGACACCTTTGGATGAGTTGGCGATATTTCAGCCCATGAAAGATGCAGTAGTATGATGCGGACAAGAGAGAGCTTAGTCTTGCGAATTGAAAGGCAGAGCTTAGCACGTAAGAAAAGCGAGATAAATAGTGCTCGAGATAGTGCTTAGTTTTGAAGAAAATTGGAGGCTTAGCTTAGCCTCGAAAGGCAAAAAAGTATCCTTATGCAAAGATGCAAATGAGGACGGAGGTAGAGCTTAGCCTCGGAAGGCAGAATGGTAGCCTTATGCAATGAAAATGCAGATGGAGATAACGTTTAGTCTCGGAAGGCAGAAGGGTAGCCTTATGCAGATTGGAAGGCAAAATAGTAGCCTTATGCGATGCAAATGTAGATGGAGATAGTGTTTAGTATCGGAAGGTAGAATGGTAGCCTTATGCAAAGATGCGAATGCAGATGGAGGTAGAGCTTAGCCTCAGAAGGCAGAATGGTAGCTTTATGCAATGCAAATGCAGATGGAGACAACGTTTAGTCTTAGAAGGCATAATGATAGCCTTATGCAAAGATGCGGATGCATATGGAGGTAGAGCTTAACCTCGAAAGTAGAATGGTAGCCTTATGCAATGTAAATGCAGATGGAGATAGCGTTAAGTCTCGGAAGGCAGAATGGTAGCCTTATGCAAGAAATAATATAACAAATGATAGTAGAGTTTTCTTAGATGATAGTAGATTGTGGCATTGTAATTACGGGGAGCATTGTGACTACGGAGCATTACTGGTGTATGCTTATAGCAGATGTTGGTAAGTGAAACGGTTCTGAGAATCGTAGTTTGAACAATGTTTGTCCCATGGATGTACAGTATGTCTAATGGTTTCACAATTCTAGTGCCTACATCCAAAGAAAAAATCGTGTGTTTTGCAAGGGGGAGGTTAGTTCGCATCCGTGCTGGCTTTGTTTGACTCATTCGTCTTTTATCTGGTGATGCTGTCCATATCATTGGGGTAGCGTTGCTAAAAAAAGCAGTTTCAATAACAATCATGCATGATTTTGTAAAAAACATGACATAAACGTATAATTAAAAATAGCTTTTGGATGAATCAACGACTGTGACATGGTTCGTGACATTGCAACCTCTCCTGCTACGGAATTTTGAGGGTCCTCCTCAAAATTCTGCCCCAGTTTGATGGGTTGACATTTCTGACTGTTGCTCATGCAGCGATTGACTAAAATTACTTCAGAATTTTGAGGGTCCTTCTCAAAATTCTGCCCCAGTTTCCAATTGTAGGGGGAAATGAAATTTTTATTGAATTGTGACCGAACCCATAGGGCTGCCGACGTATCCCCTCTTAAACAGAAATCAGATAAGGCATAGTTCAATTTACATTATATAAGGAAAGCATAAAGATTACACATAGTAACACTTGACTGCATCTAAATTAATCGGCTTCGACCAGACTTCTCCGTCTATTTCTACAAGTATGAGAGCTACTCCTATCAAAACCCAATGAACCATGTATGGACTCTGCTAGTTGGGAGAGAACTTCCCTTTGGCTTCATCTTGATGCGGAAAAATTTTCTTTAACACAAGCTGCCCCGGTGTGAACTGTCTTGGTTTGACTCTTTTGTTGAAGGCTCTGGACATTCTGTTCTGATAGAGTTGACCATGGTAGACTGCATTCATCCTCTTTCCATCTATGAGGGCTAGTTGCTCATAATGACTTTTTATCCATTCTGCGTCATCGAGCTCAGCTTCTTGTATGATCCTCAGGGAAGGAATTTCTACCTCAGCGGGAATGACAGCCTCTGTACTGTAAACCAGCATATATTGTGTTGCCCCGGTTGATGCGATACCTCAGTAGAGAAAATGATAACTTCTCATGCCACTATTTATGCTTCTCTATCATTTTCCTCAATATCTTCTTGTTGGCGGCTTCTACAACTCCATTCATCTGAGGCCTATAGGCTATAGAATTCTTGTGTCTGATCTTGAAAGTTCCGCATATAGCTTTCGTCAAGTTGCTATTGAGATTGGAGCCATTATCTGTAATGATTGACTCTGGAATCCCGAATCGACAAGAAATGCGGTCGTGAACAAAGACTGCCACAACTTTCTTAGTCACTACTTTGTAAGATGCTGCTTCGACCCATTTGGTGAAATAGTCGATGGCTACTAGGATAAACCCGTGTCCGTTGGAAGTAGTAGGCTCGATTGGTCGAATAACATCCATCCCCCAAGCGGCGAACAGCCACAGTGTGCTTGTTGTGTGAAGCTCGCTTGGAGGTACCTTTATCATGTCTGCATGTATCTGACAGCGGTGGTATTTTCGGACATACTGGATGCAGTCTGTCCAAAAGTAACCAGCCAGAGTATCTTCTTCACTAAGACAAAACTGCTCATATGTGTACCGCAGGTCCCAGCATGAATTTCCTCTAGTAGCTTGTATGCTTTCTTTACGTCAACACATCTTAACAATCCCAAATCAGGAGTCCTCCTATATAGGTATCCTCCGCTGTGAAAGAAGTTGTTGGACAATCTTCGTAGTGTGCATTTCTGAACAAGATATGCATGTTCTCGGTACTCTCCTCTTGCCAAATATTCCTTGATATCATGAAACTAAGTCTTTCCATCTGCTTTCTGTTCAACATGGGCACAGTAAGCTGGCTGATCATGGATTTTCATTGGAATGTGATCAATGAAATTCTTGTCTGGATATTGTATCATAGATGAATAGGTAGCCAATGCATCGACGAACTCATTCTGGATTCTAGGGACATGTTGGAATTCCGTCTTCGTGAACCTCTTTCTTAATTCCTGTACATGATACAGATATGTGAGTATCTTGGAGTTCTTGATTGCCCATTCTTTTCGTACCTGATATATAAGCAAGTCTGAATCTCCAATCACTAGCAGCTCTTGAACGTTCATGTCAATGGCTATTTTGAGCCCTAAGATACAAGCTTCATATTCTGCCATATTGTTGGTGTAGGGGAACCTGAGTTTGGTAGACACCGGATAATGCTGACCGGTTTCTGATACTAGGACTGCTCTTATCCCAACTACTTTGACGTTTGCTGCTCCATCGAAGAACATTCTCCAACCGTCATAGGTTTCTACAATATCTTCTCCTATGAATGATACCTTTTTATTAGGAAAATATCTTTTCAGGGGTTCGTATTCTCCATCCACGGGGTTTTCAGCAAGGTGATCTGCCAGTGCCTGTCCCTTGACCGCTTTCTAAGTTACGTAAACAATGTCGAACTCACTCAATAAGATTTGCCACTTGGCTAGCTTGCCAGTGGGAATGGGCTTATGAAAGATGTACTTCAAAGAATCCATCCTCGATATGAGATATGTAGCATAGGCACAGAAGTAATGTCTCAGCTTCTGAGCTACCTAAGTCAAAGCACAACAGGTGCGTTCTAATAGAGAATACCGAGCCTCGTACGGGGTGAACTTTTTACTGAGATAATAAATGGCTTGCTCCTTCCTCCACATTTCATCGTGTTGCCCCAAAACACAGTTGAAAGCTCCATCTAACACTACAAGGTAGAGTAATAAGGGTCTACCTAGCTCAGGTAGGACTAAGACTGGTGGTGTTGACAAGTATTCCTTGATTCTGTCGAAGGCTTTTTGGAAGTCATCGGTCCATCTGGTAGCGGCGTCCTTCTTCAACATCTTAAAGATTGGCTCATAGATAACTGTAAACTGTGCTATGAATGGGATGATGTAGTTAAACCTCCCCAAAAAACTCATCAGATCCTTTTTGTTCTTTAGCAGCGGTAGTTCTTTAATGGCTTTGACTTTTGATGGATCCAGTTCTATTCCTCATCGGCATACAATAAACCCAAGCAATTTTCCAGCAGGAACCCCAAATGCGCACTTGGCTGGGTTTAGTTTCAGGTTGTACCTCGGTAGTCTATTGAAGAATTTCCTCATATCATCCATGTGGTCAGTGGCCTTCTTGGATTTGATAATAACATACACCACATATACCTCTATCTTCTTATGTATCATATCATTGAAAATGGTAGTCATGGCCCTCATGTATGTGACCTCTGCATTCTTCAGTCTAAATGATGTCATCTTGTAACAGTACACTCCCCACGGCGTAATGAAAGCAGTTTTCTCAGCATCTTCCTCATCTATCCAGATCTGATGATAACCAGCGAAGCAATCTACGAATGACTGTCATGATTGTCTTCCAACCAGCCTGAATAAAAATGAGTGCAACCATCATGATATCGGTCTGGCTCGATGGTGTCTCTCCCCACTACGATCTTGCAATGCTACATGTGTTGGGCTTGGCACTTGTAAGGACTGTCATCATTTTTGAAGTCAGCTCGGAAATGGCTCATCTTGTCGACCCTGGGTATGACTTGCTTCCTACCTGCTTGCCTCATAACACGAAGAAGGACGTAAGGGTATGTTCCTCTTAGACCAATCAGTATCAGGAAAGGTGCATCTCCTGATCAAGCGATGAATTCCCCTACTGGAAACCACTCGAACATCCATTGAACCTGTTCTTCAGTCAGATTATCAAAGATGTCAACCCATCCTTTGGCAGTTTCAGACTGAGCGAACATGTCGGGGATGTAATTCATTCGCTTTGGATGGTGGAAAGCAATGTGGTCATCCCTGTCCCTCTGCTGAATTTCTTATCGGTATTCACCCTTTTGGATATGTTCCATGAGCCAGAGTTGAAGTAGTAGATTGCCGCCTTCGAAGTGTTTTGCTCCTCATTGACACTTCTCTAAGGCTTGGTATATGTCTGAAATGATCATAGGTACAATGCTGAATGTCTTCCCACCAATCCCCTCCATTAGTGTTTTGGTTACTATAGCTAGCCTGGTATGGATTCTACTTTCTTCATTGGAAACACGATCAGACCCAGGAAGAAAAACATAAAGACGAACACCCTACGATGAATGTGTCCCAAAGACGTGATGGAAAATTCATCAGGGTAGGTACGGTAGGATTTGCTGTGACCATACCATTCATACAGGTAGTCAAAAGGAATGTATGATTCCTTCAGGCATGTCAATTCTGCATTCTTCTTCAAACCCATCATTTTAAAGAAACCCCTGCCTTTGCAGTTCTCAGGCATTAGCAAACCTAGAGGTTCCCACACTAGACCGACCAATCCCTCTATTTCCTCTAGCAGAGGTGCCATTTTAATGTCCCCAAAGAGGAACACGGCCCTTTCACAATCCAAAAACAATGTGGCAGCTTCTATGATCATGTTGTTAGGTTAGATCTCCAGAAGGGATGGTAGATTTCCTAGATATTTTTTGACGTGAGTTTGGTCACTAGAATGTAAATCTCTCCACCAGCTTAGCAATCTTAGGTGGATGTTGGTGACCATGCCAAATCTGGGGACTTCGTGCCTCATATTTCTGCAAGACGAATAAGGTTAGGTCCTTACCCCCACCAGTATCGACTATTTAATATCAACAATTAGCATGAAGCATTTATTTATCCAAATAAATGCACAGAACGTGATGATATCCGTTTGGATCTGGGGAAACCCAGTGGACTTTGGACAAGGCTCTCTTAAAAGGATCATTATGTGGACAACATAACTGACCCGGCTAGGTTTGACCATGATGCATGCATAATTAACAGAGTAAGGTTTCTAAGGGGTTTTATACTGGTACCCTTAAGCGGACAACTCAATGGGAAAGGCACAGAACTGTCGACTGTACCGCTGATCGACTAGTTTTACCGCAAATATGCCTTTCCGAATTTAGGGAGTAGTGATATAAGAAGAGCGCAACCACTCATCAAGCGTTGATATAGTATTTGTTTGGCAAGAGTGGATTATGATGTTGAGCATGATTATGTAGTAATTAAAAGTATATTGACATGTATTTGCACATTAAGAAAGCAATAAATACAACAGTTTCATAATTTAAAGCAACAATAAAGAAAGGAACAAAGAAGATATGTCAGTTTCGCTTTTGAAGAAGAAATTAAATGCTTAAAGAAATTAAATAAGTAATTGCACATATGGGAGGGGTAAAAATTCACAAAAACAATCTGAAATGGTAAAAGCCTAAAAATCCCCAGAAGAGTTGCCATGATGTCGCGCCCTCTTTTTCCTCTTTCATGGAGAGGAGTCCGGGTTTCGACATTCATGGGGTGTAATGACTCATTTCCATTTAGGAATTGGGTATTGCGCTTTGAAGTGTTGCCACGTAACAATTTTTAAGGTGCGTTAGGGCACCTACAAGGTTTATATACAACTTTGTTTGATAACCAGATATAGGGTAAGGGCTTGAAATTATCCCAAGGGGAAGGTGTTAGGCACCGCTCAGGATCCACTAGTGTGGTTCCCGGCCAGACAATATTTGTGAATTTGTGCAATTAGCAAGTAGACAAGTAGGGCTCAAATAGTAGGGGATTTGAGTTTAAATACACAAGTGTTTGAAAATAGTTAACAGAAGGCAAGATTTTGAAAAGAATTACAATCTGAAGCATGCTTATGAACGAAAAGGGGTATCCTAGATTTATTTGTAACATTGATAACATCAATGCAATACCCGGTATGACACTCCTCAAAATAGGGGATACACGTGGTATTAGCACACCGGTCATCATATTTATATCTACCCTTTCCCGCCCCGCGAGTGTAATTAAAATGTGGATTGGTCTCGACTCTTATTGCATGCTATTACCCATCCCATTCCTATGAATCCCGGAGGAATTTGGGACTCCTATTCCTATGAGAAGGAGGTTCTAGGCCGACCCTCAGGCTTAAAGGCAAAATACTAAGGCGACATACAAAACAAGTAGGACTGCATTAAGGGGGGGACACAGAAAACAAGCAGAAGGCTCAGTTATACCTCCACAAATAATGCACACAGACAACATGCCTTATACACAGTTAAGGTTTGAATTTAGAATCCTAAAGTAGGGTGTTTAAGTGATAACATCAGAACCAAATTTATTACATGACTCAGAAAAGAAGTTCGAATCAGGTTTGCCTACTAATTTTAACAGGCAATTCTAGTTTTATTTAAGTTATTACCTAAGGCTTTCCTAGGTGTAAAGCAAGATGCAACAGTTATTTGGAATTGTTAAGACAGTTTGGAGCTTATTTTTTGCCCTAAGAACATGTTGTTCTTGTGGAATGCAAAGATTATTACCAGTTATTTTAAACGGGATAATCAAGTGTGAAGTTGTTTTTATCTCTTTTATAATCAGCAATTTACACTAAATGTAAGTGCAAATAAGATCCTAAAACATGGTATCTAAAATGCAAAATTCCTAAGAGCAGGATTTCTAAGTGCATATGGCAAGAATGCAGAATTCCTAAACCGGGATTTCTAAGTGCATATGGCAAGAATGCAGAAGTCCTGGAGCAGGATTTCTAGGTGCATATGGCAGAAATGCAATAAAGTGCTAATTATTAGCAGATTTTAAAACATGATGTTCTAAAGGTGAACATGCTGAAACAATAAACGTGAGACCTAATAGCCGGATTTCTAATGCATGCATGAATCCTAAACATGGTTTCTATTGCACAAATAGGAACATAAACCTAATGACAGGTTTTTTACCCTTAACAAATTATAGTATGCATATTTCCCCATCCCTTTTCACTAGCCACCCCAATACTTGTTTACAAATTATTACAGACCATGTGATAGAATTACATGAGAAATACAAAAATAAGAAGTTACAACTATAAGAAGCCTGATTCTGACTTCCTCTCTAAGTTATGTACTAACCCACCTCAAATGCCAATATTGTTCCATAGCCTTTCACTATCTGGGTGTGTCAGAGTTCCCTAAGGACCTCAAGAGATCCCGGGAAGTGCTCGCACCCAGATTGCATATCCAAGAGTAAGTTTAGTATGAAAGGGCCAGCTCTTATATGTCCAGGTTCAGAGGGGGATCAAGGGTCAAAAAGCAAGGCTCACACAAGAGGGGCAGAACCTAATGATCTAAGAGTGCATGTGAGAGTGCTTGTCATAGATTTAAGAGAGTTGAGTTGGAAAACAGTTTTGAAAATGATTTGGTTTGAAATAAATTAGCAACAACAATAGGAGAGTTCCTTAGGGAAAAAACAGTTCTGAAAGGGACAGGGGATAGGAGCAAACAATCAACACATACAGAATAAGTTCATAGAGCAATACAACTTCAGTAGTTACAAACAAGGAAAGTAGGGGTTGGGGACATAGGGGACCCAAATCAAAAACACATAATTAGTCATGAATCAAGTACATTAGAAGACATGCTAGTTGAGGGATATAAACAGGAACAAGTAAACGTGCCGATCACATTTGAACAAAGGAGGGCAGAATTTTAAGCATGTTGAGTAAAGTAGTAAACAAAAGGTACAATTTAACAACATTAGCCATTAAGTTAGTGCAGAAAGAGACAAGGATTGACAAATAAGGGAACACATAGAGTTGAGTTTCAGAATTTAAACTATGAACATACCAGTTGAAGGAGCAAAGTGCAGAAAAAGTAAAGTAATAAGAGTTCCACAGTCAAGCCTTGGCTTTCAGCCGGCTAGATAAGGCAGTAGCAGAAGTAATAGAGAAAGAAAGAGAGTTTGAATGTGTAAGTGTGTGTTTTTGAACTCAGTTGTTCGTGTGTTTAGAGAAGAGAGGGTGGGGTATTTATAGCTTTGAAAAGAAATCGAAAATAAGGTAACAAGTAAAGGTTTTGCACAATTATGGAAGTAATCACCATCAGAATCAATTAATACAAGTACCTCCCCTTAATCAAGGAGTTACAACTCAAATGGATACTACAGGGATGATTAAGGAAAGAGAATCAGTTTGAGAAAGATTGGTTTTTTACCATATATGGGGTATTAAAAGTATAGGGTATATAACTGAGTCTAAGTACATAATACACTTAATTTGGGGAAAGGATTCAACAGGGATGGAACATCACAGCAAATAAAAGAAGGGAATCAGTCCACTTAAACAATCGAGTAAAATTAGTGGTTTATAATAAATCCTTTCAATCAAACCGTAACTTAAGAAAATCAAGATCAATCAAGAAGGAATCATGATTCTGCACTTCATCATATAAATAGAGAAGTATGAACAAGAGTATCAGACATGCAAGGCATACCATATTGACAAAAGAAGTAACTAGATGAACACTAACATACAACAATAACAGAAGTAGGCTAAGGCTCAGTAGTAAAAGAACCTACTCGAAGCATGGTAGTCAACAAAGTCAAGTAGTCATGGCTAACACATAGAACCAGAGTGAAACCAACCTAACAGGTAAAGAAGATCAACACACAGAAACAAGAAAGTCTTTAAACTCATAGTAATAAGTGAATAAAAATCTTTAAGACATTAGGGTTTTAACAGAGTTGAGTTAAAAGGTAAGAGCTGAGAATCAGTCAACAAAGGAGAGGATCTAAACACAAATAACTCAATCAAAACAAGTATACATACAAAACAAACAAAGACAGTTCCAAAACCTCGGATAAAACAAAAGATACTTAGGGTTTTCAACGCGATGAGTCAGGTAGAAGAAAAACATGAACAAATGTTTAAACATAGCCAAATCATAAGATAATACTGAAAAATCAGAGGAGAAGTCTTTTAGAAAAGATTAAGAAAACCCTAATCGTCAAAGACGGAGAGTCTCTTTGAAAGAAATCGGAAATAGTTTTGAGAAAACACCCAGAGTTTCATAACATGCACAGATCTAAGATAGATCTGAAAGAAAATTGGAAAGTTCTTAAGGCTAGGGTTTCAAAGAACCCAGAAAAAGTGAGAAAAATTTGAAAAGTTACCGATCTAGCTTGAAAAGCCATGGATCTGACTTTAAAGGCCATGGATGGTCGGGAAAAGGACCATGGATAGAAGTTGAGCAAGGACTGGACTAGATCTCTTCAAGATCTTTCCACAAAACCACAAAAGCGGGCCACCAGGAGATGTAGGAGACGAGTACATATCTCAAACAACCATGGGAGTCCATGGATTAGGTGAGGCTCGAAGGGGATTAGGGTTAGTTTGGGTGGCGGCAGTTAGGGTTTGAGTGAGGTTGCAAAGAGAATTGGAGAGGAAGGGGATTTAAGGGCGGCGACTTGGTGGGAATGAAATAGGTTAAGGGGGTCGTTTAGGTTTATTTTAGGCAGGTGGAATGGGCACCGTTGATCTAAATGATCAACGGTCCAGATTGAGTGGGGTTGGTGGGGATCTGGTTTGGGCTTGGATTAAAATTGGGTTAGGGTCAGGTTTAAATCAAAATTGGGCTGGGGAATTGGGGTCTGATTTGGGTTTTAATTGAAATACAAAAGGGGCTGTTATTTAAATAGTCAGTTTTCCCTTTTTAATTTATAAAAATAGTAAATAGTTTCTAAAAAATAAATTAAAGTACAAAAATGATTTACAATATATAATTAATAATTTAAAAATATAGGATCCAATTTTATGCGTCTAAAAAATAATTAATCTTTAAAATGACTAATATTGTAATTATTTACAATTCATCTTTAAGAATACTAAATAAAATTGTAAAAATATATAAAAATTATTAGCCATATTTTGGCATAAATATAAAAATCAAATAGATGAATTATCAAAATAATAATTTTGAGAAATAATTATTGGGATTTTATGGATAAATAATGGGGAAATAAATCAATTAAAAACCTTTAAAATTATAGAAAAATAATAAAACACTTGGACATGCTTATATATGCATATATATATGCTAATTTGAAGTTATTTTGCATATTGAAAAATATATAGGGAAAAATTGGGAATCAACAGCTGCCCCTCTTTATCCGGGAAGAATGAAAGAGCTTCCGGGTAAAGAAATGATGGCCAATTTTGACCGAACGAAATGGTTTGAAAAAGTTAGGCTGCACCATGGCTTCTGAGCTGCCTACATATCCCTGGTTTTACAGGAATTAGGCCGTATGTAGTTCAGGATCCAACAACGGAGTATGCTGATGGAGAACTACCAAAAACGGACGCGGTATTTAGGGCTGGGTGCGTGGACGGTTTACAGGAATGATTAGGTTTGATATGGCTATGGGTACTGGAGCAGAATTGTTCCTGCTGGGGGTAACCATTGTTCGCCGGTTTACCTGCAATCAGAAACAATACAAGCGCATATTGTGCATAAATTTAAACATGATGTAAATTCCCGTTGGACAATGAATGATGTTTTTGGACGGTTTGGAATGGCGTCCTCATACCATGATGTCCTGGTCCATGAAGCATATGATAAAGGATTCGCATGCCATGAAATGATGTTCTTGGGCTATGAGGATGGTGCCTCAAACCATGATGCCTTTGAAAATGATATGCAAAAGATTGAAAGAGATCCTTAGGCCATGACATGGTATTTTCGGGCTATGAAGATGGTGCCTCCGAATGATGACGCCTTTGGATGAGTTGGCGATATTTCATCCCATGAAAGATGCAGTAGTATGATGCGGACAAGACAGAGCTTAGTCTTGCGAATTGAAAGGCAGAGCTTAGCCCGTAAGAAAAGCGAAATAAATAGTGCTCGAGATAGTGCTTAGTTTTGAACAAAATTGGAGCACAGCTTAGCCTCGAAAGGCAGAAAAGTAGCCTTATGCAAAGATGCGAATGCGGGCAGAGGTAGATCTTAACCTCAGAAGGTATAATGGTAGCCTTATGCAATACAAATGCAGATGGAGATAGCGTTTAGTCTCGGAAGGCAGAATGGTAGCCTTATGCAGATTGGAAGGCAAAATAGTAGCCTTATGCGACGCAAATGCAGATGGAGGCATCGTTTAGTCTCGGAAGGTAGAATAGTAGCCTTATGCAAAGTTGCGAATGTAGATAGAGGTAGAGCTTAACCTCGGAAGGTAGAATGGTAGCCTTATCAAATGCAAATGCATATGGAGACATCGTTTAGTCTCGGAAGGCATAATGGTAGCCTTATGCAAAGATGCGGATGCAGATGGAGGTAGAGCTTAACCTCGGAATGCAGAATGGTAACCTTATGCAATGTAAATGCAGATGGAGATAGCGTTTAGTCTCGAAAGGCAGAATGGTAGCCTTATACAATGTAAATGAAAATGGAGACAGCATTTAGTCTCGGAAGGCAGAATGGTAGCTCTATGCAATAAATAAAATAACAAATGACAGTAGAGTTTTCTTAACTGATAACAGATTGCGGCATTGTGATTACTAGGAGCATTATGACTACGGAGCATTACTGGAGTGTGCTGATAGCAAATGTTGGTAAGTGCAACGGTTCTGAGAATCATATTTTGAACAATGTTTGTCCCATGGGTGTACCGTATGTCTAATGATTTCTCAATTCTAGTGCCTGCATCCAAAGAAAAAATGGTGAGTTTTGCCAGGGGGAGGTTAGTTCGCATCCTCACTGGCTTTACTTGACTCGTTTGGCTTTGATCTGGTGATGCTATCTGTATCATTGGGGCAGCGTTGCTAAACAAAGCAGTTTCAATAACAATCATATATGATTTTGTAAAAAATATGACATAAACGTATAATTAAAAATAGCTTTTGGATGAACCGACGACTGTGACGTGGTTCGGGACATTACAACCTCTCCTGCTACGGCATTTTTAGGGTCCTCCTCAAAATTATGCCCCAATTTGATGGGTTGACATTTCTGACTGTTGCTCATGCAGCGATTGGCTGAAATTACTTCAAAATTTTGAAGGTCCTCAAAATTCTGCCCCAGTTTCCAATTGCAGGGGGAAATGAAATTTTTATTAAATTGTGACCGAACCCATAGGGCTGCCTACGTATCCCCTATTAAACGGGAATTAGGCCAGGCATAGTATTTGTATCATATAAGGAATGCATAAAGATTACACATAGTAACACTTGACTGCATCTGAATTAATCGGCTTCGACCAGACTTCTCCGTCCATTTCTTCAAGTATGAGGGCTCCTCTTGTCAAAACCCGGTGAACCATGTATGGACCCTGCCAGTTGGGAGAGAACTTCCCTTTGGCTTCATCTTTATTCGGAAAAAATTTCTCTAACACTAGTTGCCCCGGTGTAAACTATCTTGGTTTGACTCTTTTGTTGAAGGATCTGGACATTCTGTTCTGATAGAGTTGACCATGACAGACTACATTCATCCTCTTTCCGTCTATGAGGGCTAGTTACTCATAACAACCTTTTATCTATTCCGCGTCGTCGAGCTCGGCTTCTTGTATGATCCTTAGGGAAGGAATATCTACCTCAGCGGGAATGACAACATTTGTATTGTAAACCAACATATAGGGGGCTGCCCCGGTTGATGTGCGGATTGTGGTGCGATACCCCAGTATAGCTAATGATAACTTCTCGTGCCACTGTTTATGCTTCTCTATCATTTTCCTCAATATCTTCTTGATGTTCTTGTTGGCGGCTTCTACAGCTCTATTCATCTGAGCCTTGTAGGCTGTAGAATTCTTGTGTCTGATCTTGAAATTTCTGCACATAGCTTTCATCAAGTCGCTGTTGATATTGGATCCATTATCAGTAATGATTGACTCTGGAATCCTGAATCGATAAGTAATGCGGTTGCAGACAAACACTGCCACGACTTTCTTAGTCACTGCTTTGTAAGATGTTGCTTCGACCCATTTGGTGAAATAGTCGAGGGCTACTAGGATAAACCTGTGTCCGTTGGAAGCAGCATGCTCGATTGGTCTAGTAACATCCATCCCCCAGGCGGCGAACGACCATGGTTAGCTTGTTGTGTGAAACTGACTCGGAGGTACCTTTATCATGTTTGCATATATCTCACAGTGGTGGCATTTCTTGACATACTAGATGCAACCTATCTCCATAGTCATCCAAAAGTAACCAGCCCGGAGTATCTTCTTTGCTAAGTCAAAACCGTTCTTATGTGGACCGCCGGCCCTAGCATGAATTTCCTCTAGTAGCTTGGATGCTTCCTTTGCGTCAACACATCTTAACAATCCCAAATCAGGAGTCCTCCTATACAAGATTCCTCCGCTGTAAAAGAAGTTGTTGGACAATCTCCGAAGTGTGCGTTTGTGAACAGGATTTGCAAGTTTTGGGTACTCTCTTCTTGCCAAATATTCCTTGATATCATGAAACCAAGGCTTTCCATCTGCTTCCTCTTCAGCATGGGCACAATAAGCTGGCTGATCATGGTTTTTTACTGGAATGGGATCAATGAAATTCTTATCCGGATGGTGTATCATAGATGAAAGGGTAGCCAATGCATCGACGAACTCATTCTGGATTTTGGTGATATGCTGGAATTCCATCTTCATGAACCTCTTTCTTAATTTCTGTACTTGATGCAGATATGGGAGTATCTTGGAGTTCTTGGTTGCCCATTCTTTTCGTACCTGATGTATAAGCAAGTCTGAATCTCCAATCACTAGCAGCTCTTGAACGTTCATGTCAGTGGCCATTTTGAGCCCTAAGATGCAGGTTTCATATTCGGCCATATTATTGGTGTAGGGGAACCTGAGTTTGGCAGACACCGGATAATACTGACTGGTTTCTGATACTAGGACTGCTCCTATGCCAGCTCTTTTGAAGTTTGTTACTCCATCAAAGAACATTCTCCAACCTTCATTGGATTCTATAATGTCTTCTCCTATGAATGATACCTCTTCATCAGGAAAATATATTTTCAGGGGTTCGTATTCTCCATCCAGAGGGGTTTCAGCAAAGTGGTCTGCTGGTGCTTGTCCATTGACCGCTTTATAAGTTAAGTATACAACGGCGAACTCAGTCAATAGGATTTTCCACTTGGCTAGCTTGCCAGTGGGCATGGGCTTCTGTAAGATGTACTTCGAAGGATCCATCCTCGATATGAGATATGTAGTATAGGCATAGAAGTAATGTCTCAACTTTTGAGCTACCCAAGTCAAAGCATAACAGGTGCGTTCCAATAGAGAATACCAGGCATTGTACGGGGTGAACTTCTTACTGAGATAATAAATGGCTTGATCCTTCCTCCCCGTTTCATCGTGATGCCCCAGAACGCAGCCGAAAGCTCCATCTAACACTGCAAGGTAGAGTAATAAGGGTTTACCTAGCTCAGGCGGGACTAAGACTAGTGGTGTTGAGAGGTATTCCTTGATTCTGTCGAAGGTTTTTTGGCAGTCATTGGTCCATCTGGTAGCGGCATCCTTCTTCAACATTTTAAAGATTGGCTCACAGATAACTGTAGACTGTGCTATGAATCGGCTAATGTAGTTAAGCCTCCCCAAGAAACTCATCACATCCTTCTTGTTCTTTGGCGGTGGTAGTTCTTGAATGACATTGACTTTTGATGGATCCAGTTCTATTCCTCGTCAACTTACATTAACCTCAAGAAATTTTCCAGCAGGAACCCCAAATGCGCAATTGGCGGGGTTTAGTTTCAGGTTGTACCTCGGTAGTCTATTGAAGAATTTCCTCAGATCTTCCATGTGGTTAGTGGCCTTCTTGGATTTGATAATAACATCATCCACATATACCTCTATCTCCTTGTGTATCATATCATGGAAAATGGTAGTCATGGCCCTCATGTAGGTGGCCCCTGTATTCTTCAGGCCGAATGACATCATTTTGTAACAGTACACTCCCCATGGTGTAATGAAAGCCATTTTCTCAGCATCTTCCTCCTCCATCCAGATATGATGATAACCAGCGAAGAAATCTATGAATGCCTGTAACTTATGCTTGGCGCAATTATCGATCAGGATGTGTATATTTGGCAAAGGGAAGTCCTCTTTCGCACTGGCCCGGTTGGGATCCCGGTAGTCGACACAGACTCTAACCTTCCCATCCTTCGTTGGTACTAGAACGATGTTGGCTAACCATGTCGGGTATTCTACTACCCTGAGAACCTTAGCTTTGATCTGCTTGTTGACTTCTTTCTTGATTTTCAAACACATATCAGGCTTGAACTTTCTGAGCTTTTGCTTTACCGGTGGGCACATTAGATTGATTGGCAGTTTGTGAGCGACAATAGACATCCTCAGACCAGTCATGTCATCATACGACCAGGTGAATATGTCCTCTACTACTTTAGAAATTATGTGTATTTTTCTTATCTGATGGTGATAGGTTAACGCTGATTCGTGTTTCCTTGATGTTTTCTGCATCTCCTAGGTTGACAATCTCGGTCTCGTCCAGGTCAGACTTAGGTCTATTCTCAAAGTTCTCAACTTCTTTGACAATCTCGTCAGATATGTCATCTTCCTCTGAATCAATGTCCGTTTGTTGCATTGTCTCATTGCATGTCATAGTCATTTGTTCATCAAGACAAGTAATAGTAAATCTGTATGGGTAAAGTAATGAGAGAAACAATAGCAATAAGTATTAATTCATAAGAAAAAATCAAAATGCTTTTGATAAGTTAAATAACTATTTTGAACATTGAAGATCTTATTGTGAAAAATTGAAATTGTGAAAAGAAAATCATTTAGTAAATAAAACAGTGAATAGTGCTTGTTTTAGCGTTGCTACCCCAAGGCTCGTCGAGCTTTGGTTGTCTTGATGGTCCAATTGTCAAGATATGCCCCTCTGCTCACAACCTATATGGAAGGGCCTTCCTCCTACTCCTCCTCGAGAATAACATAACAGTCCATATTATTGTCCTCTAGAAAGAAGTTCTTCATTGCCGCAAGTGCTTCTTCCTCATCTGACCCATAAATAATGTCAGCCTTTTGGAAAGTCTGCTTCAGATACGGTATTGGCTGCTCTAGTGGGCAGTAAGGACCGCTCCATGGTGGCGACCAGTTATTGAATTCTTCCCAGGTGTAATCATATCCCAGATCGAAGGTAGTTCTATGTTTATTGCATTTTATGGGCTTAGAGATTCCTTGGAGGTTTTGCCGAGCCCTTTGCCAGGTTCATACCCACTCTAGTTCAGTATACTCTAGATTTTGCTATCCCACAATTTGTCTTTGTCGACAGCATTGACCCGTTCGATGTGGTGGTAAGTTTCTCCACCCAGATTCCTTCTTCCCTCGATTACTGGAATGGTCTGGCGACTGTATATAGGGTTCCTACCATCGCCGTGAATGATCACTTCCTGGTGATTCCATTCGAACTTTACTGCCTAATGCAGCGTTGATGCTACGGCCCCAGCAGCATGAATCTATGGCTGTCCCAGCAACAAGTTGTAAGATGTGGGTATATCTATTACCTAGAAATCGACCTCGATCCAGGTTGGTCCCATCTGTAGGCATAGACTAATCTCACTAATGGTGGACTTCTGAGAACCGTCGAAGGCTTTCACATTGATTGCTCCGTCTATTATCTCATGCAGCCCTTTACCCAACATATTGAGTGTTATTAGCAGACAAATGTTAAGATTGAAACATCCATCGATCAGGATCCCGGTGATGAAATAATCTTCGCATTGCACGGTAATGTGCAGTACTTTGTTGTGCCCCAACCCTTCAGGCGGTAGCTCGTCCTCATGAAAGGTGATCTTATAGATTTCTAGAACTTGTCCTACCATATTATCCACTTCCCCGCTAGTGATGTTACTTGGTACATACACTTCATTTAGCACCTTTAGCAAAGCATTTTTATGCATCTTAGAATTTTGTAGCAAAAAGAGAATGGATATTTGTGCTGGCCTCTTGTTTAATTAGTTAATGACCGAATATTCCTTGGCCTATATTTTCCTCCAATGGTCGTCCGGACCTGTCTCAATGAGGGGTGGCCAATTGGAGGCCTGCTAGCTTGACTCTGCTAGATGTTCAGGGGTATATACTCTACCAGTTCTTGTCATACCTTGTGCTGCTATAGTTTCCGCAATCTTGACCTTGCCTTTCCTTCTCGCCTCAGCTGTATAGTCCTAGGGTACGACATTTGTATAGAATGGTGTCATGGTTGACATCGCCACTAGGATCGACGCGGCAATCCTCACTCCGAACGGAACATGTGCCTTGTGTGGCAAAACTGCAACCTCAAATAGTGTGGGTGCATTTGCTGGGGACACGAATTTAACCTCAATTGGTGTCGGTGTCATTGCGGACGATGCTCCTTCAAACTCAAGAGGTATAGACTGTCATGACCCAAACCAATGGGCCGCGACGGGCACCCAGTACCTTACTTGACTGAGTACCAACGTAATGTACCTTTCTTATTACAACATTATATACATGTGACATATGAGCCTAATAGGATAACATAATCATTTATAAACTCAAACATAAGCCGACAGGGTCGTACAATCTTCCACGTACAAGACATATGTCTTCAAGCCTCTAAGAGTACATAAATGTCACAAAGGTCGGAACAAAGTCCCGCCATACCAAACAATAGACGTCTAAATCATACTAACCAAATACGCAGCTCCGAAGCAAATGGAGCGCACCAACATCTTTGGCTGAGCTGATAGCCTACTTAGAAGGCTCTCGAACTATCTATCAGGACCTGCGGGCATGAAATGCAGTGTCCCCAGGCAAAAAGGACGTCATTACAAATAATGTACCGAGTATCTAAGGCACATAAATAAATACATAGGAGACATGGAAGACATATGGAGTACATGACTCAACCCGCACGTCTGAATAACTTTGTAAATCATAAATTACTTTCAGCGTCATGCATATGCGTATGAATGTCATGTAATGCATAGGTATATATTTCATAACATCATCAGCCTCTGAGGGCATCCCATCATATCATATCGGCCACTATGGGCAAAATCATCATCGTATACCATCTGATCAGGTGGTGGTGCGTATATAACGCCATAACCTTTCCCATATCTCATATATATATATATACATACATATATACGCGTATATAACACCGTTTGAATACATATATATATATATATCCGTATATAACTCCATTTGAATACATACCCATATATGCGTATATAACGCCGTTTGAATCATATTTCGGCCACTGTGGGCAACATCATCATCATATACCAGCTGATCAGGTGGTGGTGCGTATATAACGCCATAACCTTTTCCCATATCCCATATACATATATTTACATATATACGCGTATATAACGCCATCTGGTCATGGGTCAATGCACGTGGATGCAATGCATGAAAAGTACGTCAATAAAACCATTCAGAATGTCATAAGACCATTTTTCCCCTTGAGCAATATTACAAAGTAACATCCTTTCAACTTTCGTATTTTTCTGAGACCCATGAACAGATGATAAAATATTATGACACTTGGAAATTAAAGAACATAGATATTTATATTACTTCTATGAGTAGAGTCACTTTTGGAATTTGTGCATTTGCACGTTTAGTTCATATCGTAGGGATCATGCCAAAAGAAAGAAGGGATAGCCTTAACATACCTGGAGTAGGAACAACTTCGTATAATTATCCCATTGGAAACCTTTGTGGATTGAATTAAAAACCCAAAAATTGGATTGAAGCTTGTGCGCTTTTGAATCTTGAGGAACGAAATTGGTGTTGGGGTTGAATATTTGGACGAAATTGAACTGGATTCTGTTCCTATGTTTTGGTTTCAAACCACAAGCAAATTGATGTTTTAGACCCTTTTAACCAAGAAATGATATCAAACATTCCTAGATAACGTTTAAGATTCAAGTCTTATTTAAGACTTTAAGTTTTGGACTCTTTCAATTTAAGACACATATACCTATATTCATGAGTCATTCTTGAAAATTAGTGGCCGTGTGCCACGTTTTTCTTTTGTAGTTGATTAAATATTGTCCGCTTATTAGTTAACCGGGTAATGTTCTGTTACTAGTAATTAATCAATTACCCGCAAAATCGAGAATTATTCCCACTTACTTAAAATATTACTCACTTTTAACATACCTTGTACACTTTACTATCATGTCCATGTAGTACCTTGTATGGCACTAGCCCATAAATACCGACTATTTTAGCCCGGGCCGTATTTTATCCCAAAATGCCTAACTTTGACAAAATTTGTTTTCTTAGACTTGCTCCCCTTTTCACCTTTATGAATTTATTAATCACTTGTGAAATTGCAAAATCCTTATAATCACCAAATAATCTTTTCCTTGGACTGATGTCAATTATCTTACGACAAACTCAACGTAAAATACTGCAGGTGCAATACTGTCGTAACTTATTACTGCAAAGCGCAACATCACCGTAATGTAATACGGATTCAACACTGTCCAAATTTATTGCTGCGAAGCGTAACATCTCCATAATGTAATACTGCTGGGTAGAACACTGTCGTAACTTAATACTGCAGGACGTAATATTGAAGCAATATTGCGGGGTGTAACATCATTCCCCCCTTTGGAGCATTCGTCCTCGAATGTTGACTGGTGCTCTTATCATTTGCATAACTTATAGCTCTTGTGAATACATTAATACTCTACTTGACATTCAAGCAGTTGCTCTGTGAATTAATCCAAAGTCTAGGGTATTCCTCTCTTTAGTCTTTTTGCCTATATCATGACCCGTGGTCGAAATCTTCCTAATCATGCAACTTCTGTTACCTCTTGTCATGCGGCTGCGTGACCCTGGCTTGTAGGTGCACTTATGTGATTCATCTTTCCTTTTTCTTTTTACCTTTTAGTCGATCTGTAGGACTTACTTTGCATATACAAGGCTTAATAGGATGCCTCTATAGGCCTCTATAGGTATACTGAAGTTTTTTGCTCGATACTTTGTAGAATTTGCGAATATGGTCATATCATATTTCATAGATCTGATTATCCATTCATATGACTTTACTGCATTTACATGGGTTATACTATACCATAATTTTTACTTCAATCTACCTCTGCTGAGGTATGCTTACCAAGCTCCCAGTTACTTTTGTTGCTTATCCTTTAGGTATAAATCTCAGTACTTCAATGCTCCTTCATTATCGTTCGTCTTAAGAATGGCGGCTTAATCTCATCTCATACTTTGCGACTTTTGTCTATCCATCATTGATTTACGTCACTATTAATCTACAATATACCACTAATAACATTAAACTTCTTACGTCATACCTTGCCACTAGGGCTTACGTTCCATCGAGGAATATTTGAAGTGATTTTCCTGATCCACTTAGGGGTGATACTATACTTCAATGATCGTATTTTATAGCATCCCAATGAGATTCACTTATGTGGGTATTTTAATCTCATACAATCCATGAAATCCTCTTCAAATCATTACTCACTCGAAGTCTAAAACGTCATCCTTTATCCATCACAATTACACCGTCATTGTACTATCAGGGCAGCGTTCCATCTTTTCTAAACGCTACTAGTCTTAGACTCCTTTGAGTTAATTCAGGATCTGTAACTTAGAGAAACCATCAGCTCTTCTTGTTTTCATGGGCTTAATCCCGAGGACTTATCCATTATCGTCACCTTCTCACTCGCCTTTCCTCATTCTTACTCATGTTTTCTTAAAACTTTGTCGCTCTACCATACTTTAGCTTGCGACCTATAAATATCCATTTATAATACTTGCAACTTTCCTTCAACTTGCTTGCACCATAGATTTTCTTATGTTATTCTGGAATGTCAAATGATACATCACATCAGTTCTAACTCTTCTATACTCTTTTAACTACACCTCTCGATACGTAGAAACCATAGGCTGGAAGATATGCCACTAACGATGTCGCTATCATTCCTAGATATTGAATCCTCATGCTTATAACCTTCTATCCGAAGTATGAACTATTTACAAATTTCTGCATTTGAGTATCTCGTACATTGTTCACCTTTACCTTACTTACATTAAAATTTCTCATCGTGTCTTTTATCACTTTCATGACCTCCCTTTCACATAGGTATAATTCACGTCCATAACTTGGAGCTATATTATAATACTTGCACCTCTGGTGCCTATACAATCCGGTGGGATCTTCGTACTGACTTCTTATAAGGCTGGTACTCTTCATAAAGCTATTATAAAATATGGCTATTGTACTATCTTTCTTATACCTCTGCTACTTAAGAGTGATCCTGAGGTCTATAATTCTCTTAGTCCCTCCTGTTTTGCTTAGTCGATGTAACTCTTTAGTCTTCTCTTCTTTCTGATCAGCCTCTATGTAGGCTTAAGATATCTTCCAACCTGTGTCTCCTGGTATTAGTTATTACTTTAGTCTTTCGTGGGCGTTATGGAATATCCTTGATAGAATCTTCTAATAATTTAATCCTTTGTCTATGCCCTGGGCTAAATTCTTTCTTTTAACTTATACCGGAGTCTTCTATGGTTGTATGATTGTCAACAAATATGCTGCTTGGATAATCTTCCAAAATCTTTAGTGTGTCCATAACATACTAACTCTGGATCATTGATCAAATAATTTCTTCGTTCCGTCTTAGCTTTCTTTCAACGTAAACTATTACTTTTTCTGGTCTTTCTGCCCCTTGTTGCGTCTATACTTAGCTTATCTTAGTGCCCACACTTGCCATAGTTTTCATATAACTCATATGATCTCGAATATTACTTTGAATTCATACTTCCCATTCATTAGCCACGTTAAGTGCCATTTTCCTTTGGAATGCTTACAATGTTATTACGAGATTGTTGTTACACGACCATTTCCTCTTTAGATCGTTGTGCTTAGGTTGAAGCCTTCTTTCTTATCTCCTCAGCTAGTCTTTTGTTGTAGTATTTAGGGATAACCCTTGACTCTCGTAGAGTTGTGAGCTTATTACGAACCTTTTTGATGTCCTTACTTGCATGTAATCATCCGTAGTTGCTTACCTCCATGCCCTTGTGCTCGTATGGTTGCTTCTAAACTGATATTTTGACTGCCTTCTCAGTGGCACCTTCTTTTATCCCCGTAACACTCATACGGTATCTTTAGCTACCCCGACTCTTGTTTGAATATATTTCAAGTATTATAATGGTATTCTTCGAGGCTGAACTCTCCATGTTGGGTTCTACTTTGTTTATCTCACACGGTCTGATGACTCGTCTGTAACCTCCTGTTTAGCCATAATTGGGATCTTCCTAACCAATTACTAACTACTCGTTGGCCCATTCTCATATCAATATTCCTTGTAATCTTTCTTGGGTTATTTCCTTTGTCTTAACTTACGTCTCACACAGGCTCTTTATTTATTAATAACAGTTCGGGTAGGAACCTTTACTTCCTCTCCTTGACGTCATGCTTGCACAATATTCTTGAATTGTAGCATATCTGTAAGATTTGGATAAGTGCCATTTCATTCCTCTTTTATTTATCGCATTCTTCCTTTACCATTCCATAGTCACTAGAACCACTTAATTCTGACATAATACCACATCATTCCATATTCCCCCCTTTTAGGGGTGTACTAAGAGCTGAAGCTACGATGATCTACCTATAGATGTGTTACCTCTTCATCATTGGCATCTTTTCACATCATCAATGACCCTTACTCTCCTTGCGGCAATCCTTCTGTACCAAGGATAACAAAGTTCCTCACTCGCGATGGTAAAATTTAGTATAGCTGGCACATACAGTCCCTTAAGCTGAACTTTGCTCACATTGCTTGTTGTAGGGAAGCGTCTTCCTGATAACCATTCTCTGGGTTTCTCATGAATCTTCCTCTGTGGTCCATTCTATTATCGTCGAAAAGCAATATGAAGTTCTCATAATGCCGACCACCATCAAATTACTCAGTCCCTAATTCATATTTAGTTCGTCTTTTTCCACCAGTCCATGCTGAATTCAATTACTCTGGGGTCTAACTTTTTCTTCTGAATCACTTTAGCGTCGCGAACTTGTTTCTTGAAGTGAGGATATGACTTTATGGCCTATACTCTTTTGTTGTCCTAAGGCCTGTCACTTATCGTTTCTTCCTTCACTTGTCTATAGATTTTGTAACATTTTCATCTTTTGATATACCGTTGTCATCCATGTATCACATCTTACTCATAATGCTTTATTAACTCTATTATAATTTCCCGCTAACATTTATGCTTATTACTTTATTTTAAAAACTTGAACAAGAGATTCTTTTGCTCTTAGTTTCCCTTTGCTCTATCCAATGGTTCTTCAAGTTGCTTAACGTTCTCGCTTTACTAGAGATGCGAGCCACACTAAGGTAATATTAATTCCATCAAGGCTTATAGTGCATGTCTTTGTGGTACTCATAGCCGGCTGCACTATTTCAGAGGGCATCATCCGGTGTCTCATAAAGAGATCTATTAGCATATTTGTAATGTCTTTCGGAAATGTCAACTGACGCAAATAATTCATCCATCATATCTTCTAATACCACTTCTGTTAATCCCCATAGGGCATATCTGGAATGTGTGCGACCAATTATACATACCTCTGTTACTATTGACTATAACTCAAAAGGCTTATGTTCCTCTACCTCAATTACAAACGTTGTTAGCAGGCATCATCTTATTACGAATAAAATAGAATTTCAGAACTTGGATTCTTATAAGTGAGCTCTACCACACGATCTAGAGTAAGAAGAAAGAGTGACAATCCTAAATTCCCTGTAGCCTCTTGCTTATAAGTGTGGTGCACGACACACCCATAAACAAGACTCTACTAGACACGGCTCGTAGACTTCCTAGGATAGAACTACTCTGATACCACTTTTGTCACGACCCAAACCGATGGGCCGCGACGGGCACCCAGTACCTTACTTGACTGAGTACCAACGTAATGTACCTTTCTTATTACATCATTATATACATGTGACATATGGGCCTAATAGGCTAACGTAATCATTTATAAACTCAAACATAGGCCGACAGGGCCGTACAATCTTCCACGTACACGACATATGTCTACAAGCCTCTAAGAGTACATAAGTGTCACAAAGGTCGGAACAAAGTCCCGCCATACCAAACAATAGATGTCTAAATCATACTAACCAAATACGCAGCTCTGAAGCAAATGGAGCGCACCAACATATTCCGCTGAGCTGATAGCCTACTTGGAAGGCTCTCGACCTGTCTATCAGGACCTGCGAGCATGAAACTCAATGTCCCCAGGCAAAAAGGATGTCAGTACGAATAATGTACCGAGTATGTAAGGCACATAAATAAATACATAGGAGACATGGAAGACATATGGAGTACATGACTCAACCCGCACGTCTGAATAACTTTGTAAATCATAAATTACTTTCAGCGTCATGCATATGCGTATGAATGTCATGTCGTGCATAGGTATATGTTTCATAACATCATCAGCCTCTGAGGGCATCCCATCATATCATATCGGCCACTGTGGGCAAAATCATCATTGTGTACCAGCTGATCAGGTGGTGGTGCGTATATAACGCCATAACGTTTCCCATATCCCATATACATATATATACATACATATATACACGTATATAACGCCGTTTGAATACATATATATATATATATGCGTATATAATGCCATTTGAATACATACCCATATATGCGTATATAACGCCGTTTGAATCATATTTCAGCCACTGTGGGAAACATCATCATCATATACCAGCTGATCAGGTGGTGGTGCGTATATAACGCCATAACATTTTCCCATATCCCATATACATATATTTACATATATACGCGTATATAACGCCATCTGGTCATAGGTTAATGCACGTGGATGCAATGCATGAAAAGTACGTCAATAAAACCATTCAGAATGTCATAAGACCATTTTGCCCCTTGAGCAATATTACAAAGTAACATCCTTTCATTGTTCGTATTTTTCTGAAACCCATAAACAGATGATAAAATATTATGACACTTGGAAATTAAAGAACATAGATATTTCTATTACTTCTATGAGTAGAGTCACTTTTGGAATTTGTGCATTTGCACGTTTCGTTCATATCGTAGGGATCATGCCAAAAGAAAGAAGGGATAGCCTTAACATACCTGGAGTAGGAACAACTCCGTATAATTATCCCATTGGAAACCTTTGTGGATTGAATTTAAAACCCAAATATTGGATTGAAGCATGTACGCTTTTGAATCTTGAGGAACGAAATTGGTGTTGGGCTTGAATATTTGGACGAAATTGAACTGGATTCTGTTCCTACGTTTTGGTTTCAAACCACAAGCAAATTGATGTTTTAGACCCTTTTAACCAAGAAAGGATATCAAACATTCCTGGATAACGTTTAAGATTCAAGTCTTATTTAAGACTTTAAGTTTTGGACTCTTTCAATTTAAGACACATATACCTATATTCATGAGTCATTCTTGCAAATTAGTGGCCTTGTGCCACGTTTTTCTTTTGTAGTTGATTAAATTTTGTCCGCTTATTAGTTAACCAGGTAATGTTCCATTACCGGTAATTAATCAATTACCCGCAAAATTGAGAATTATTCCCACTTACTTAGAATATTACTCACTTTTAACATACCTTGTACGCTGGGTGCCTTCTAATATCCTCTGGAGGAGATGGAGTAGATGAGGTATGAGAGGGCATCTCACTTTGAGCCTCACTTTGTCCTGCTCTGACTTGGGGCACCTGACTGGTACCCTCTCCCGCTGCTGTATCAAGCCGTCTACTAATCGTTTGCTTCCTAGTCGAAGGCATCACTGAAAAAAACAAGGTGAATATTAGAGACAAACACTTACGACTCAACTCTACGCACGATCTAGATTCAGGAAGAAGGTAACAACCCTAGATGTCATGTAGCCTCCTGATTATAAATGTGGCGCGCTACACATCCATAATCAAGACTCTACTAGACACGGCTCATAGACAACCCCTAGGACAGACTTGCTCTGATACCAAGTTTGTCACGACCCAAACTGAAGGGCCATGACTAGCACCCGACCACACTTGCCGAGCACCAACGTACATTTCATCTAACCTTCATTATTATCTTTTAGGGCTGACGAGATCAATATAAATGGTAGACCTAGATCATGGACAACCAGCAATAAAATATGACGGCATGAACATACATAGCAGGGGATGACCAGACAATCAAGAAACTACATATAAGGTATGAGCTACCACGCTACTATGAAAGACTATACAACAAAAACTAGCCGACAAGGCATACCAAACTATACATGAGCCGACACCTGTCTATGAGCCTCTAAAAGAACATAAGTGTTGCAACATAGCCGGAACAGGGCCCCGACATACCCATAATGTCTATAACAAAAATTGCATACCAAGACCAAGGCAAGTCCGGAGAAGGGATCTCGCCAATCACCGCTGAACTGGACAATCTACTGTGGTGGGAGAGCTGCACCTGCCTGTCTATCAGGACCTGCAGCACGACATGCAGCGTCCACAAATAAAAGGACGTCAGTACGAATAAAGTACTGAGTATGTAAGGCAAAGAACCATAAATACGATCAGTAATGTAAGCAAGGATAGAGAATATACAACCTGTAACATCTTAGTACCTCTGAGGGCTACTTACATGAAATGTATGATACATATGTATAAATACATAAACCTTTAAAGCATTCGCCTCTGTGGGCATCATCATCATCATATCATACCCGGCCATAATAGGCTCGGTAAAAAAACGTACCCGGCCATCATAAGGCTCGGTAGAATCGTACCCGGCCACGTGGAGCTCGGTAAAACCCAACTGATCAGTGGTTGCACAATAGGTGCCGTACCCGGCCAACTATAGCGTGGCTCGGTAGAGTAAAATAGATACATATATATAATGCATGCTCGACTCATGGAATCACATTCTAAACCTTTTGGAGTGACGTAAGGTCGGTATCCTCTGTACACGTTATTAGGACTAACTCTTCACTATGAACCTTATAAGAATCAGGAAGTACCAACAACATTGATAACATAAGAATAAGAGAAGCAACATTAACATCAATCGTTCCATAAGAGGGAAAACAATGTAAGTACTGCTAGCTTCTAAGAGTAGAGTATCTTGGAAGCTCGTTCATTACATTATGTACAATCGGAGTCGTGCAAAAGAAGGAAAGGGATAGCCTCACATACCTTGTATATACTGCCCCAATCTCAAGCTATGCAATTGTCAAAACTCCTTAGTCTACAATAAGAGAAACGATACTATCGTTATCATTTAAGTGTCATAACTATTATGTATCGACCACAACCTATTTTACGATGAAACGGACAGCACCTCCCCTATATATATGACCTCACACTATTCAAAACAGTCACCAAACAGCCCAAACAACATCAATAATAAACATATTGAGCCTCCCAAAATAGTCCACACACAGCCTAATCACTCCATACATACGACGACCACCGTAGTCGTGTCAAACAACCTGGAAATGTTACGAATAACTATCAGCCCATAACCCTACATATATATGGTGTTTCTCCACACCCTTCCTCCTCCAAAACTCCACAAGATAGTAGTAAAATACGCAGCCCAACAACAACGCAAAACAGTCCACAAAACAATAACATTACTACCAAGCCTTTCGATATATATCTCACAAGTTCTAGCTTCAATGGCTTAGCCGCAACTTGGATAATCTTAAATACATATAGAGTAAGAGGTTCCTTACCTTTATACAGAAAGAACAACTCCAATTTGACCTTAAATTTCCATGAAATATCCCTCCAATGCTGCCACAACAACAAAAAAGCGAAACTAGCGATCAATTAGTGTTTTTCGGCACTAGAATCACTTTAGAAAGCTTGAAATCACCTAGGATTGATATTAAGAACATGAGGGAGTATTTACAGAACATAAAACCTTTAAAACAACCTCCCACACGAGCTGGAACGACACAAAAATGAGCAACAACAAGAAGAACAAGAGACTTACTAGCCGCCACGGAATTCCCGACACTTGATTTGTGTTGTTTGCCCTTTTTTGGGTCTTGAATCTTGAGAGAACCTTGAGAGGATGTTCCTAGGGTTCTAAGGTCTGAAAATAGTGAGAATAAATGACTTAAAATGGGTTGGAGGCATCCTATATAGGTCCAAATATCTTAAACCGCCTTAGTGGGCCCCATAGAGAGGTGCTTGGCGCAGTCTCGTGAAAACGTTAATATCTCTCTACTCCGAGATCGTATCGATGAACGATTTAATGCGTTGGAAACTCGACTCATAGATCTTTAATGTGGTTGGTAGATCACCCCATAATTCCTTGTAAATTATGACAAAAGATTATAAACATTTGACCTAATGTTTAAGTAAAATTATGAACCTAAGTTGCGACAACTTTTGTCGACTTTTGTTTCATAACTCGTTTGACTTCAAGACTAATTATACGGCTATTATATGATTAAAATACCTTAATAAATGACCTCTTGAGTGTATTAAGCACCACTAGATTACCTGAAAATACGAGTTACAACATCATTGATTCGTTTAACTTTTAATACTGGTTAATCACCCTTATACACTCTTGTATCACTTAAGACCAATAGGATTGACTTCTTATCATCTCAACGATAATTCCTTCTTGGATTTATGTAAACTAATATATGGCATGAACTAACACATGTGGATATGGGTTGTAACATATTGCGGGGTGTAACACAGACATATTCACCTCAGCGTCCTCAGATGGTTGGATCTGGACTATGATTAGATTGAGAGTGATTGTTGGTTTCTTTGGGCCATCACCTTCTGCTATCAACCCGATTGATCCATCGGTATCCCAATCATATTCTATTTCAATCATGTGAATACCTCCATTTTTATGGTCTGGCAAAGGGTTGTTGCGAACATTTGGAGTGGGTTCTTTTGCCACAACGATCTTTTTGTCAATTAAAGACTGGATCTTGTCTTTCAAGAAACGACATTCATCGATGGTGTGCCCTTTCATGCCGGAGTGCTAGGCACAGGATTTGTTTGGGTTAACCCATTAAGAAGGATTCTCAGGGGTTGCAGCAGGGATGGGGGTGACATAACCAACAGCTTTGAGTCTCTCATACAGCTGGTCGATGTGCTGTATATTGTTTTGGAGGTTTGCGATCAAAATTAGGTCGGGGTCTAGGGAAGTTTTGGCGTGCAGGGGGTGATTGATAGTGGGATGGTTGAGCATTATAGGTTTGGTAGACATGAGCGGGTTAGGAGTATCTAGGAGAAGTGGGTTTATATGTAGGAGGTGGAGGTGACTGATAAGTTGGTGGCGGAGCTTGGTATGAAGGTGAGGGTGCTTGGTAATTTAGGGTAGGCTGATATGTGAGTGGAGGTGTTAGGTAAGTTTGGTATTTGAGAGGCGATTGTGTCCTTTATGCAACCATCACGGCCCCTACTTCCCTTTTCTTGGACACACCGCTGGATTGTAAAGGCTTATTTGTATCTTGCAAGGCCTCGAAATTTGTAACCATACAGCTTTTAATACCTTCTTCAATTCTTTCACCCAGTTTGATAATGTTGGAAAACTTGTGGTTCTCAATCATCATCGGTCGTTCATAGTACTGCGGGTCTTGAGTCCGAACAAAGAACTTGTTCATTTGCTCCTCCTCTAAGGCGGGTCTGACCTTAGCAGCTTTGGACCTCCAGCGAGTAGCGTACTCACAAAATGTCTCTGTGGGTTTCTTCTTCAAATTCTATATATAGAACACGTCTGGTGCGCTCTCTATATTAAACCAGAATCTATCCATAAAGTCAGATGCCATGCCTACCCAGCTTGACCACTTCTTGGGTTCTTGGATGATGTAATAAGATAATGCATCTCCTTTCAAACTCCTCATGAACAGCTTCATGCAGGTTCTTTCATCCTTCCCTACTCCAACCAGCTTGTCACAATATGTCCTCAGATGGACCCTTGGATCACTCATACCATCAAACATTTTGAACTTAGGAGGTTTGTACCCCTCAGGTAGTTCAACATCAGGCTGTATGCAAAGATCCTCATAGTTCAGCCTCTTGATTCCTTTGCTCCCTTTAACGCCCTGAATCCGGCTGGTCAATTTCTTAAGCTCTCTGGCCAAGTTCTTGATAAGCATATCCTTTTCATCAGTCTCCGGTATGCCCGAGATAGATTGGGTGTTGTGTGGCATGGTTTCCATGTAGATATGAGTGTTATGGTGGCCTGGTGTATGGGTGTGGAAATGGTCATTTGCGGAGTTCTGAGGTTCTGGGATGAGTAGTGGAGTGTTGTTTAGGGTATGGCAGGTGCTACATTGGTTCTTTGGGGGAGCAATGTGATGGTAATGTGCGAGATGATTCTGTTATTTTGGAATATTTTGAGGAGGTGTAGGGTTTTGAGTGTCGGGGATGTTGATATTTTGGGTGCTAAGGAAAAATGACAAGTTTGCCAGATTCTGAACCTGATTGAGCTCTTCCTGGAACTTTAACAGTTTCTGTTCAAGCTGCGCCATATTCTCGTTTGGAACCTGAATACCCTAGCTATTAGTGGCTTCTCCCCTATTAAACTGTGTTTTCCTTCCTAATGTTGCTTAAATCTTCCATTTTGCCTTTGTTCTTGCCTTTGATAGGACTAAGAAGAGGAGTGGGTGGAGGGCCCTTGGATCTTGTGAAATAAGATGATGATGCCAAAGTGCACGAACTAACCTTTGGGGAGGGAAATAGTAAAAAACATTCGTCCTCGAATGTAAGGGTTTATGGGGAGTTTAAATCATCGTGGATTCCAACGGAAATTTCCAATCTATTTTCCCCTATAAAATGGTCACTAGCAAAACTTACAAGTAATTAAGCCCAACATATGGCTTCACAAGGCTACACAAAGCATTATGTGTATTTACATTATCTACATATCACCATTTTGTATTAAAGAGGAGTATTCTCAAATTATTGCTTACCTCATAGAGTCGTTTCACCTTCCAATGTATCCTGTCTTCCACCAGCATCCTTGTTATCTTCATTCTGGAATAAGTAAGGGTATTTAGACTTCATCTCCTCTTCTGCTTCCCATGTCATTTCTTCCATATTTTTGTTCCTCCACAATACTTTGACGGAAGCTACATCTTTTGTTCTCAGCTTGCGGACTTGCCGATCTAATATCGCCACTGGCACTTCTTCATATGATAGGTCCTCTGTAACTTGTACATCTTTGATAGGGACGACTCGAGAAGGGTCTCCAATACATTTTCTCAACATAGATACATGGAATACCGGGTGGACAAATTCCAATTCGGATGTTTAATACTGAGATGTATACCTGTTGATACATATATCCATGATTTCTATATTTCTCAGATTTATTTCTTTTCTGTGTTGATAACTTTCAAGTTTATCTTCATAGAATTCAATTTCATTTTCTATAGTTAATAAAGCTTTATTACGCAATCTATTATATCTAATTATGTCTTTGCAGGTTTTAATATTGTGTTTAACACAATCTATTTTTCTATTTATGTTACTGAGGGTTTTAAGAAGTTTCCATTTCTGGGTGTTATAGAATCTTATATAATGAAAAGTGTTATGTTTCATTTATAAACAGATTTTATTAACTTGATATGTGATCATTAATCTGAATATAAATCAAGTTCATATAGATCTAATATATCTATTTCTTGTGATACAATTAGTTCTGTAAATGCTTGTTCCATTACATATATTATTTCAAAAGTAACTAAAATATCATAAATTTTTCTTTTAACATCGTTATTAAGTCTGTTAAAGATATATAATATAAGTATTTTGTACTCAATATTTTCTTCTAATAAATACGTGTGGTTGTGGTTGTTCATTCAGATTTACTATTTATCCTTATCATGTATTTACTAAACATATTCCCTCTAACCTCTTTGTTTATCATAGAGTTTATCATATTTTAATAAGTTATACTGAACAATCTTTTCTGGTCACTACCATGTTTTTCATGCTTCAATCATTTACCCTAACAGCGCCTCAACTCTGTGTACTCCCCTAAACGGCTTCCTTGCCTACTGGTTTCCACTTTAGGATGGCATAGTCTGGGCTTAACTACTCTCAGCATTATTAGACAGGCAAACTTTCTCAAGATGTTCTTTATAACAGTACTATAACATGATAAACAATTATGATATTCAAGAGATTATAAGGAATATAAGAGTTTAGTTAAACATGATTATGAATAAACTTACCTGGTTTTGTAACTCGTTTGAATGCTCCATAGCTGTTTTAGATACTTGTAAATAACTCAGATATTTCTTACAAGAGAGAAGATAAGAGAGAATATTAGAGAGAGAAGGTGAGGATGAGGATGTCTGAGGCTGTCCTCCCTTCCTCTGATTTACAAAATATATAGAAAATTTAAACGACTCCTACTGTTCATGAACGACCTTTACTGTTCATGAATGTGACTCGTACTATTTACTTTACGACTTTTTTACATGACTCTTACTATTCATGAACGACCTTTACTGTTCATGAATGTGACTAGTACTATTTACTTTACGACTTTTTTACATGACTCTTACTATTCATGAACGACCTTTACTGTTCATGAATGTGACTAGTACTATTTACTTTACATTATGTGTTTCCAGTAGCTGTCTTCTTCTTTTGTCTTCTTGTTGATACCTTCATTCTAGTTGGACTTCTGGTACATAGTTATCATCTCCGTTGCACTTTGAACATATGTGGTCTGGATATTTGTGTCCTACTAGTTTGCAGTATCTTGTTAATAACTCGTTTGAAATAAATTCTTTTTTCAATGCTCTGGTAGTTGGTTGCATTTCTGGCTTTAATAATGATAAAATCCATTTCTGGACTTCATCCATATCTCCTTGTCGTAGTTCCTTTGAGTTGGCATATATCATTAACTGGTCTCTGGAGTAGTAGCTCCAGATAGCATTTCCTTGTAGATAATTGTTAGCTAGTTCTTGAATAATAGTTGCTATACCAATTATTCTTTTATTGGCATAGAAACTTGGTATCTCCATTTTCTGTATCTCCGGTTGTTTCTCTATCTCTTCCGGTATTATCATATCTCGTGTTAGTCCTATCTTTATCACCTGTATTATGGGTTTTATTTCATCATATAGTATTTCTGCTGGTGCTGTATAGAATTTGATGAAGAATAGGTTGCCTTTTGTAATTCTCTTGAAGGTGACAAATGCTTTGTATAGCTCTGGTATTCCAATTATTTCTTCTCCGTCGTGGGTATATACTGTGCTAAGTAGTCCGTAGTTGTAACATGTCTTTACTAGGTTTGCTTTTGTTTTTGGCTGGGCTATAAGCCTATTATATCCCTGTAGTTTTTGGGTTACATAATCCTGTGTTGGATCTGTAGTAGTAGTTGATCTAGGGTTTAGGTTCAAGAATGTCTGAATTTTATATATATTCTCAATATATGTTTGAGTAATATGGTTATATACCTTTTTGTTGTGGTGTAGGCTATTGGCATAGGTTGTAGTTTGTGGGGCTATAACTATTGCTTCTCTTGGCTTTTTTGATGTAAATGGCTTATCAAATACGTTGTTTAGGTTTACATTGATATGTGGCTTTTTGTTAACTTGTTTGCTTGTACCTGCAGCTGTATATAAAGCAACTGTGTTATGGGTTTTTTGGAGTTTCCCAACGTCTCCTTCTAACTCTGGAAGTTTAGAGTCTTCCGATTGACTTAGTTCCGCATTTTTATAGTCATGCTGCTGACTTAGCTTGCTTTCCTCTAGCTGTTGTAATCTTTTTCCCATACCATCCATCTGTAAAGATAGAGTAGTAAGGATTGTAAATATGTCTTTTGATTCTTGGCTTTCATCTGTTTGGGTACCTTTGTCTTGATAGGTAGTCTGCAATAACATTCTTGTCAGTTCGTATTACTTCAATTGTAAATGTAAAATTTTGTATATTCAATACAAGTCTCCTTATTTCCTTTGTAGTTACTGAATCCTGTACTTTCCGTGTTATCCACCATTTTACTTGTGTATTATCTGTTCTTACTATAAATTTGTTATAAACAATATATGGCTCAAATGCTAACAAACATTTATATAATCCAAATAGTTCTTTCCTATTTATCTCCCATTTTAATTGTGGTTCCGTGTATGATCCGGAATAATATCTACAATGGTGTTCAATTTTTTCATTATCATATTTATATTTTAGAACTCCTCCGTAGCTGTGATCACTAGAATCAGTTTCTACAATATATGTAAACTGTTTCTTTTCATCTGGAAAATATAGTTTTGGTAATTTTTTACACATATTTTTTATCTTCTGTATATGTATTTTATCCTTTTTCGTCAAAATGATATTCTATATCCTTTTTTAATTTTTTCTGTAATGGTTTTAAGTTTTCTGCTAATTTAGGAATATATTCTCTTACTTGGTTAACCAATCCTAAAAATGATTGTAACTTCTTTTTTGTATCAAGTGTTTCATCTAAGTTAATTATTTTTTGTACTATATGGGTTTGCATTTTTATTCCGTTTTTGTCTATTTGTATACCTAAAAATTCTATTTGATTTTTCATTACTTCTGCTTTCTTTTTACTTAAACTTATTCCTGATATTTCTACAATGTGTATGAATTTTTCTAGTAGTTTTATATGTTCGTTCTCTGTTCTAGAATATAGCAATATATCATCTATATATATTATACAATTTTCTAATTGGTTGAAGTAATTATCCATAAAATGTTGATACCTACCTGGTGCATTTTTATATCCAAAAGGTAATACGTTCCATTCGTAAAATCCTTGTGGTACTGTGAATGCTGTTAACTTTTTAGATTCATCTTCTAGTTTTAAATGGTAAAATCCCGATTTACAGTCAAACTTACTAAAATAGTTATATCCTTGTATTTGTCTGATTTTTAGTATTTTATTTGGTATCGGATAATTATATGTTTTTGTTTTTGCATTTAAGTTTCTATAATCTATAACCATACGGCTTTTTCCTCGTTTTTGCTCACTATGCTTATTTACTATAAATGCCGGGCTAGTATGTTTACTATTACTTTCTTGTATGTACTTATTGTCTAATAATTCTTTTATATGCATTTTAAATTCTGTTAAATCATTAAAATTGTATTTTAAAGGTTTTTGTGTTATTATGCTACTTTCATCTATTAGTTCAATCTTTATTTTTGTTTTATGTTTTTCCCATCCTCGGAGTGGATTATCATTATATAGTAATTCTAATTTATCTTGTAGTAATTTTATTTTATTTATTGAGAAAATGATTATTTCTATATTATGGTTGCTTTGTATTACATTTTCTAATTTTTGGGTAATCTTTTCACTTCCTTTAATCCAGGGTGTTGTTTTTCTTACTTTATTATTTACTCTTTTTGCTCCTAATTTTTGTTTACACGGGGTAGTAAACCACCAATGTGTTTTTGTTATTATATGTGGGTATAATTTATCTAAAAATGGCATTCCTAATAATATATCTTTATTTGTAAATTCATAACTATATATTTCTTCTATGGTCAGTATTTTATCCCATATTTGTATTTTTATATTCCTTGCTTTGTATGTTATCATACTTCCCTCATAATTGAATCCTGTTACTACTATAGGGGTTTTTAGCTTTTCCCATTTACTTTCTGGTAAACAATTATATCTACACATGTTAGCTTCTGCTCCTGTATCCATCATAGGTGTATAGTATCTATTATAATATCCTTCTACTATTATCTTGGCAAGTATGTATATCTTTGGCATTCCTTGGCAAGTATGTATATCTTTGGCATTATATCAAAGTTCTTTTTATTATTATTTTCTTATTTTCATAACTTATTGTTAATTGCCTATCTTCTAATTTATATGGTTTGACTTTTTCTAACCATTTTATTCCTAGTGTAATGTTTTTATCGCCTTGATATATTTTAAAATTTATTAATATTGGTATTCCTCCAATAATTAATTCTTTTTCAGTTGTTTCTTCGTTTTTTCTTAACGCTTTTGGTAGTTCTGAATTTTGCTGTTCTATTGTTACTATCTCTTGTTCTGGTATCATGGAATACCGGGTGGACAAATTCCAATTCGGATGGCAATTCTAACTCATAAGCAACCTGTCCAATCCGTCGAAGAATTTTATACGGCCCGATATACCTTGGACTCAGCTTACCTTTCTTCCCAAAACGCATAATACCCTTCATTGGTGAGATCCTCAGGAAAACCCAATCACCAACCTCAAACTCTAGATCACGACGTCGGACATCAGAATAAGATTTTTGCCTGCTTTGTGCCGTCCTCAATCGCTCCTGTATCACTTTCACCTTCTCAATAGCTTGGTGAATCAAATCTGGCCCATATAATTCTGTTTCACCGACTTCGAACCATCCAACTGGTGATCTACATCTCCTCCCGTATAGTGCCTCGTATGGGGCCATTTTAATACTGGAATGGTAGCTATTGTTATAGGCGAATTCTATGAGTGGAAGATGATCATCCCAATTCCCCTTAAAATCTAGAACACATGCTCGTAGCATATCTTCCAGTGTCTGAATGGTACGTTCAGCCTGTCCGTCAGTCTGCGGATGAAATGCAGTGCTGAGATTTACCTGTGTGCCTAAACCCTTCTGGAAAGACCTCCAAAAGTTAGCCGTAAATTGAGCTCCTCGGTCTGATATAATAGATATGGGCACACCATGAAGCCTAACAATCTCCTTGATATACAACTTTGCATAATCTTCAGCCGTGTAAGTTGTCTTCACTGGCAGAAAATGGGCACATTTTGTAAGTCGATCAATTATCACCCAGATGGAGTCAAACTTATGATAAGAGCGAGGTAATCCAATAATGAAGTCCATATTAATCACCTCCCACTTCCAGGTCGGAATCTCTATATTTTGAAGCAATCCACCGGGTTTCTGATGTTCTATCTTTACTTGTTGACAATTGGGACACTGGGCTACAAATTCTGCAATAGACTTCTTCATATTATCCCACCAATACTGCTCCTTGACATCATGATACATCTTTGTCGAGCCGGGATGGATGGAATATCGGGATTGATGAATCTCATTCATAATCTTCTCTCGCAACCCTGCCACATTAGGCACACACAATCGGCTCTGGTATCTCAGTGCCCCGTCTTTTCCGATCCCAAAAGCCATACTTTTACACTGTTGAATGCTTTCTCTTAATCGTACTAAGATAGGATCTTCATATTGTCGTGCTTTTACCTCGGCTACCAAAGATGATTCTGATGTATTCTGTACAGTAACACCTCCGTCATCAGAGTCTAACAATCTGATTCTCATATTGGCTAGCTGATGAAGCTCTTTAATCAACCCCCATCTACCTGCCTCAATATGTACTAAGCTTCCCATTGATTTACGGCTGAGAGCATCTGCCACAACATTGGCTTTACCGGGATGATACAATATCTCGACGTCGTAGTCTTTCAATAATTCAAGCCACCTACGCTGCCTCAAATTCAACTCTTTCTGCTTGAAGATGTATTGTAAACTCTTGTGATCTGTGTAGATGTCAACATGGACGCCGTATAAGTAGTGCCGCCATATCTTCAAAGCATATATTACTGCAGCCAATTCCAAATCATGGGTTGGATAATTCTTTTCATGCTTCTTCAATTGTCTTGATGCATAAGCAATCACATTCCCACGCTGCATCAATACGCACCCCAAACCTATACCTGAGGCATCACAATATACCACATAACCTTCTGTTCCTTCAGGAAGAGTGAGCACTGGTGCAGATGTCAATCGATTCTTCAGCTCCTGAAAACTACGTTCACAAGTGTCAGACCACTGGAATTTGGTAGCTTTTTGTGTTAACTTAGTCAATGGTGATGATATAGAGGAAAATCCTTCTACAAACCGCCTATAATATCCTGCTAGTCCTAGGAAGCTGCGGACTTCTGATGGTGTTGTAGGTCTCGGCCAATTCTTTACTGCATCGATCTTCTGAGTGTCGACACTAATACCCTCATCAGATATCACATGGCCAAGGAATGCTACTGAGTTCAGCCAGAATTCACATTTGGAGAGCTTAGCATATAACTTACGATCCTGAAGCGTCTGTAATACTATCCGCAAGTGGCCCGCATGTTCCGCCTCCGAACGAGAATACACTAGAATGTCATCAATGAATACAATCACGAACACATCAAGATAGGGCCTGAATATAGTATTCATGAGATCCATAAAAGCTGCTGGGGCATTTGTTAGCCCGAACGACATCACCAAGAACTCAAAGTGCCCATATCTTGTCCGGAAGGCCGTCTTTGGAATATCCTTCTCCCTAACCCTCACCTGATGATACCCTGAACGTAAATCAATCTTAGAGAAATACTTGGCACCCTGGAGTTGGTCAAACAGGTCATCAATTCTTGGAAGTGGATACTTGTTCTTTATAGTAGACTTATTCAACTGTCGATAGTCGATACACATCCGTAACGACCCATCTTTCTTCCGCACGAATAGGACTGGTGCACCCCAAGGTGAAGTGCTAGGCCTAATAAAGCCCTTATCCAGCAAGTCCTTCAACTGCACCTTCAACTCTCGCAACTCTGCCGGGGCCATTCTGTATGGAGGAATAGAGATCGGTTGAGTGTCAGGCAACACATCAATGCTAAACTCAATCTCCCTTTCAGGAGGAAGGCCTGGGAGTTCATCTGGGAAAACATCTGGGAATTCGTTGACCACAGGGATTGATTGTAAAGTAGGCGGTTTCGCCTCCGCATCCCTAACGCGAACGAGATGATAAATGTAACCTTTTGAGATCATTTTCCTTGCCTTAAGATAGGAAATAAACCTACCTTTCGGTGTAGCAATGTTCCCTTTCCATTCAATGATGGGTTCACCCGGAAATTGGAACCTAACCATCTTCGTACGACAGTCAACATTTGCATAGCATGAGGCCAACCAGTCCATTCCCATTATCACATCAAAATCAACCATTTCTAACTCAAATAAATTTGCCGAGGTTTGACGACTACAAATCATCACAGTGCAACCTCTATATACCCTTCTAGCAATCACAGAATCTCCTATCGGAGTAGATACCGCGAGGGGTTTACTTATCAATTCAGGTTCAATGCCAAACTTATTAGCCACAAAGGGTGTAACATATGATAATGTAGATCCCGGATCAATCAGCGCATATACATCATAAGAAAACACAGATATAATACCTGTAACAACATCTGGAGACGACTCGAGATCCTGTCGACCTACTAGAGCATAGGTTCGATTTTGAGCACCACTCGAACTCGGCACTGCACCTCTACCCCTACCACGACCTGTCGACTGCTGAAAACCCCGTGCTGGAGGTCGAACTGATGAGGAAGAACCAGACACAGATCCAGTCGGCTGAGCCATACCATCACCTCCTCTATTAGGACAATCCCGCATCATATGGCCAGGCTGCCCGCACGAATAGCATGCATCAGAACCTCGACGACACAGTCCAAAGTGGGCCTTGCCGCACTGATCACAATGTGGTGTTGGGGGTCTCATCTGACTAGTATCCCTGTGATGTTGCGAGCCAGATGCCCGCGAACTCTGACCTGGACCAGAATAGGATCGATCATATCGAGGCCTCTGAAACTGTGGAGGAGCACTAGCTACAGGTGGCGCCGAACTCCTCGAAAACTGTGGCCTGATGCGGCCTCTGAAGTCATCAGAATACCCTGCAAATCTCGCCCTCTTATGCTGGCCCCTATCCTGCTCCCTAACTGCCCTCTGCTGGCGCTTACGATCCTCTAGGGTCTGGGCATAAGCTTGAATACGGGAAATATCCATGCCCTCCACCAAGGAGGCTGTCGTACACTCATTTATCAGATGTGGTCCCAACCCATTCACGAACATATGCACCCTATCACTCATCTCGGCCACCATATGGGGAGCATACCTTGCCAAAGAATCAAACTGCATACTGTACTCTCGCACACTCATATTACCTTGTCTAAGGTTCAAGAACTTATCAGCTCTAGCTCGTCGTATCTCAACTGGCAAGTAGTGACGAAGAAAGGCCTCAGAAAATTCCTTCCACACAGCTGGAGGAGGGTTCGGACCCCTGGATCTCTCCCAACTATCATACCAGAGAACCGCTAAATCCCGTAGCCGATAAGAAGCCAACTCTACTGCCTCTGTATCACTAACATGCATAACCCGAAGTGTACGATGAACCTGGTCAATAAAAGTCTGTGGGTCCTCCTTGGGGTCTGATCCGGTAAACACTGGAGGGTCTAAATTAATAAAATCACGAACTCTTGTACTAACTGGTTTCTCAGCAGCACCTGTATTCTGCCTCTGAGCCTGAGCAGCTACCAAGCTAGTCAATAACTGCAAAGCACTCCGCATATCCTGGTCTGGAGTGCCAGACGGAGGAACTGGAGGCGCTGGGTGCCTTCTAATATCCTCTGGAGGAGATGGAGTAGATGAGGTATGAGAGGGCATCTCACTTTGAGCCTCACTTTGTCCTGCTCTGACTTGGGGCACCTGACTGGTACCCTCTCCCGCTGCTGTATCAAGCCGTCTACTAATCGTTTGCTTCCTAGTCGAAGGCATCACTGAAAAAAACAAGGTGAATATTAGAGACGAACACTTACGACTCAACTCTACGCACGATCTAGATTCAGGAAGAAGGTAACAACCCTAGATGTCATGTAGCCTCCTGATTATAAATGTGGCGCGCTACACATCCATAATCAAGACTCTACTAGACACGGCTCATAGACAACCCCTAGGACAGACTTGCTCTGATACCAAGTTTGTCACGACCCAAACTGAAGGGCCATGACTAGCACCCGACCACACTTGTCGAGCACCAACGTACATTTCATCTAACCTTCATTATTATCTTTTAAGGCTGACGAGATCAATATAAATGGTAGACCTAGATCATGGACAACCAGCAATAAAATATGACGACATGAACATACATAGCAGGGGATGACCAGACAATCAAGAAACTACATATAAGGTATGAGCTACCACGCTACTATGAAAGACTATACAACAAAAACTAGCCGACAAGGCATACCAAACTATACATGAGCCGACACCTGTCTATGAGCCTCTAAAAGAACATAAGTGTTGCAACATAGCTGGAACAGGGCCCCGACATACCCATAATGTCTATAACAAAAATTGCATACCAAGACCAAGGCAAGTCCGGAGAAGGGATCTCGCCAATCACCGCTGAACTGGACAGTCTACTGTGGTGGGGGAGCTACACCTGCCTGTCTATCAGGACCTGCAGCACGACATGCAGCGTCCACAAATAAAATTACGTCAGTACGAATAAAGTACTGAGTATGTAAGGCAAAGAACCATAAATACGATCAGTAATGTAAGCAAGGATAGAGAATATACAACCTGTAACATCTTAGTACCTCTTAGGGCTACTTACATGAAATGCATGATACATATGTATAAATACATAAACCTTTAAAGCATTCGCCTCTGTGGGCATCATCATTCGCCTCTGTGGGCATCATCATCATCATATCGTACCCGGCCATAATAGGCTCGGTAGAATCGTACCCGGCCACGTGGAGCTCGGTAAAACCCAACTGATCAGTGGTTGCACAATAGGTGCCGTACCCGGCCAACTATAGCGTGGCTCGGTAGAGTAAAATAGATACATATATATAATGCATGCTCGACTCATGGAATCACATTCTAAACCTTTCGGAGTGACGTAAGGTCGGTATCCTCTGTACACGTTATTAGGACTAACTCTTCACTATGAACCTTATAAGAATCAGGAAGTACCAACAACATTGATAACATAAGAATAAGAGAAGCAACATTAACATCAATCGTTCCATAAGAGGGAAAACAATGTAAGTACTGCTAGCTTCTAAGAGTAGAGTATCTTGGAAGCTCGTTCATTACATTATGTACAATCGGAGTCGTGCAAAAGAAGGAAAGGGATAGCCTCACATACCTTGTATATACTGCCCCAATCTCAAGCTATGCAATTGTCAAAACTCCTTAGTCTACAATAAGAGAAACGATACTATCGTTATCATTTAAGCGTCATAACTATTATGTATCGACCACAACCTATTTTACGATGAAACGGACAGCACCTCCCCTATATATATGACCTCACACCATTCAAAACAGTCACCAAACAGCCCAAACAACATCAATAATAAACATATTGAGCCTCCCAAAATAGTCCACACACAGCCTAATCACTCCATACATACGACGACCACCGTAGTCGTGTCAAACAACCTGGAAATGTTACGAATAACTATCAGCCCATAACCCTACATATATATGGTGTTTCTCCACACCCTTCCTCCTCCAAAACTCCACAAGATAGTAGTAAAATACGCAGCCCAACAACAACGCAAAACAGTCCACAAAACAATAACATTACTACCAAGCCTTTCGATATATATCTCACAAGTTCTAGCTTCAATGGCTTAGCCGCAACTTGGATAATCTTAAATACATATAGAGTAAGAGGTTCCTTACCTTTATACAGAAAGAACCAGTCCAATTTGACCTTAAATTTCCATGAAATATCACCCCAATGCTGCCACAACAACAAAAAAGCAAAACTAGCGATCAATTAGTGTTTTTCAGCACTAGAATCACTTTAGAAGGCTTGAAATCACCTAGGATTGATATTAAGAACATGAGGGAGTATTTATAGAACATAAACCCTTTAAAACAACCACCCACACGAGCTGGAACGACACAAAAATGAGCAACAACAAGAAGAACAAGAGACTTACTAGCCCCACGGAATTCCCGACACTTGATTTGTGTTGTTTGCCCTTTTTTGGGTCTTGAATCTTGAGAGAACCTTGAGAGGATGTTTCTAGGGTTCTAAGGTCTGAAAATAGTGAGAAGAAATGACTTAAAACGGGTTGGAGGCATCCTATATAGGTCCAAATATCTTAAACCACCTTAGTGGGCCCCATAGAGAGGTGCTTGGCGCAGTCTCGTTAAAACGTGAATATCTCTCTACTACGAGATCGTATCGATGAACGGTTTAATACATTGGAAACTAGACTCATAGATATTTAATTTGGTTGGTAGATCACCCCGTAATTCCTTGTAAATTATGAGAAAAGATTAGAAACATTTGACCTAATGTTTAAGTAAAATTATGAACCTAAGTTGCGACAACTTTTGTCGACTTTTGTTTCATAACTCGTTTGACTTCAAGACTTATGATACGGATATTATATGATTAAAATACCTTAATAAATGACCTCTTGAGTGTATTAAGCACCGCTAGATTACCTGAAAATACGAGTTACAACATCCTTGATTCGTTTAACTTCTAATACTGGTTAATCACCCTTATACACTCTTGTATCACTTAAGACCAATAGGATTGACTTCTTATCATCTCAAAGATAATTCCTTCTTGAATTTATGTTAACTAATATATGGCATGAACTAACACATATGGATATGGGTTGTAACATATTGCGGGGTGTAACACAGACATATTCACCTCAGCATCCTCAGATGGTTGGATCTGGACTATGATTAGATTGAGAGTGATTGTTGGTTTCTTTGGGCCATCACCTTCTGCGATCAACCCGATTGATCCATCGGGATCCCAATCATATTCTATTTCAATCATGTGAATACCTCCATTGTTATGGTCTGGCAAAGGGTTGTTGCGAACATTTGGAGCGGGTTCTTTTGCCACAACGATCTTTTTGTCAATTAAAGACTGGATCTTGTCTTTCAAGAAATGACATTCATCGATGGTGTGCCCTTTCATGCCGGAGTGCTAGGCACAGTATTTGTTTGGGTTAACCCATTAAGAAGGATTCTCAGGGGTTGCAACAGGGATGGGGGTGACATAACCAACAGCTTTGAGTCTCTCATACAGCTGGTCGATGTGCTGTATATTGTTTTGGAGGTTTGCTATCAAAATTAGGTCGGGGTCTAGGGAAGTTTTGGCGTGCAGGGGGTGATTGATAGTGGGATGGTTGAGCATTATAGGTTTGGTAGACATGAGCGGGTTAGGAGTATCTAGGAGAAGTGGGTTTATATGTAGGAGGTGGAGGTGACTGATAAGTTGGTGGCGGAGCTTGGTATGAAGGTGAGGGTGCTTGGTAATTTAGGGTTGGATGATATGTGAGTGGAGGTGTTGGGTAAGTGTGGTATTTGAGAGGCGATTGTGTCCTTTATGCAACCATCACATCCCCCACTTCCCTTTTCTTGGACACACCGCCGGATTGTAAAGGCTTATTTGTATCTTGCAAGGCCTCGAAGTTTGTAACCATACAGCTTTTAATACCTTCTTCAATTCTTTCACCCAGTTTGATAATGTCGGAAAACTTGTGGTTCTCAATCATCATCGGTCGTTCATAGTACTGCGGGTCTTGAGCTCGAACAAAGAACTTGTTCATTTGCTCCTCCTCTAAGGCGGGTCTGACCTTAGCAGCCTTGGACCTCCAGCGAGTAGCGTACTCACAAAATGTCTCTGTGGGCTTCTTCTTCAAATTCTATATATAGAACACGTCTGGTGCGTTCTCTATATTAAACCAGAATCGATCCATAAAGTCAGATGCCATGCCTACCCAGCTTGACCACTTCTTGGGTTCTTGGCTGATGTAATAAGATAATGCATCTCCTTTCAAACTCCTCATGAACAGCTTCATGCAGGTTCTTTCATCCTTCCCTACTCCAACCAGCTTGTCACAATATGTCCTCAGATGGACCCTTGGATCACTCATACCATCAAACATTTTGAACTTAGGAGGTTTGTACCCCTCAGGCAGTTCAACATCAGGCTGTATGCAAAGATCCTCATAGTTCAGCCTCTTGATTCCTTTGCTCCCTTCAACGCCCTAAATTTGGCTGGTCAATTTCTTAAGCTCTTCGGCCAAGTTCTTGATAAGCATATCCTTTTCATCAGTCTCCGGTATGCCCGAGATAGATTGGGTGGAGTGTGGCATTGTTTCCATGTAGATATGAGTGTTATGGTGGCCTGGTGTATGGGTGTGGAAATGGTCATTTACGGAGTTCTGAGGTTCTGGGATGAGTAGTGGAGTGTTGTTTAGGGTATGGCAGGTGCTACATTGGTTCTTTGGGGGAGCAATGTGATGGTAATGTGCGAGATGATTCTGTTATTTTGGAATATTTTGAGGAGGTGTAGGGTTTTGAGTGTTGGGGATGTTGATATTTTGGGTGCTGAGGAAAAATGACAAGTTTGCCAGATTTTGAACCTGATTGAGCTCTTCCTGGAACTTTAACAGTTTCTGTTCAAGCTGCGACATATTCTCGTTTGGAACCTGAATACCCTAGCTATTAGTGGCTTCTCCCCTATTAAACTGTGTTTTCCTTCCTAATGTTGCTTAAATCTTCCATTTTGCCTTTGTTCTTGCCTTTGATAGGACTAAGAAGAGGAGTGGGTGGAGGGCCCTTGGATCTTGTGAAATAAGATGATGATGCCAGAGTGCACGAACTAACCTTTGGGGAAGGAAATACTAAAAAACAAAAAATAAAAACAAAAGGTAATCGAGTCAGTGAGGATTATAAAATGTATTGCAATATTTAAACACATAGTGCATGAATGTAAAGCGTGTCCTAAGTATTCTTTGGCTGCATCGAACATCTTCCCCAACTCGCGAAGCCCCAGCAATAAATATGCTATGGCTAGATGTCCGCCTTCGGTCCCTTCTGTATTTTGACAATCTTCAACCCTTTTGAGAAATTTTCTCTCCAGTCCTACTATGCCTCGCTCCAAGTATCCTAGCCTTTTGTTGGCGCTGATAGCCATATCCTTCCATTCCTCAATCAGTTTCTGCTTGGACTCTTGTATCTCGCGGTGTTCGCTCTCGCACCTACGGATCCTTTTGCGCAGCTGGTTGTACTTGATTTGTGCCTCAACCTTTTCATCTATAATTCTCTGACTTCGAACGAACCCTGGCTGGTCCAGACCATCATGATTTTCTTCCAACCAACCTGAATAAAAAAGATTGCAACCAGCATGACACCGGTCTAGCTCGATGGTGTCTCTCCCCATTATGATCTTGCAATGCCACATGTGTTGGGCTTGGCACTTGTAAGGACTGTCATCATTTTGGAAGTAAGCTCGGAAATGGCTCATCTTGTCAACCCTGGGTATTATTTGCTTCCTACCTGCTTGCCTTATAACTCTAAGAGGGACATAAGGGTATATTCCTCTTAGACCAATCAATATCAGGAGAGGTACATATCTTGACCAGGCGATGAAATCCCCTACCGGAAACCACTCGAACATCCATTGAACTTGTTCTTTAGTCAAATTATCAAAGAGCTCAACCCATCCTTTGGCAGTCTCAGGTTGAGCGAACATGTCGGGGATATAATTCATTCGCTTTGGATGGTGGAAAGCGATGTGGTCATCCCAGTCCCTCCGCTGAATTTCTTGTCGGTATTCGCCCTTTTGGAGATGTTTCATGAGCCAGAGTTGAAGAAGTAGATTGCATCCTTCGAAGTTTTTGCTCCTCATTAACACTTCTCTAAGGCTCGGTATATGTCTGTAGTAGATTGCATCCTTCATACTAATTTGCTATGACCGTAACAGGTAGTCAAAAGGAATGTATGATTCCTTCAGGCATGTCAATTGTGCATTCTTCTTCAAACCCATCATTTTAAATGTTGTTAGGTTGGATCTCCAGGAGGGATGGTAGATTTCCCAGATATTTTTTGACGAGAGTTTGGTCACTAAAGTGTAAATCTCTCCACTAGCTTAGCAATCTTGGGTGGATGTTGGTGACCATGCCGAATCTGGGGACTTCGTGCCTCATATTTCTGCAAGACAATTTAGGTTAGGCCCTTACCCCCACCAGACTCGACTATTTAATATCAACAATTATCATGAAGCATTTAGTTCTCTAAATATATGCACAGAACGTGATGATGATGTCCGTTTGGGTCTGGGGTAACCCAGTGGACTTTGGACAAGGCTATCTTAAAGGATCATTATGTGGACAACATAACTGACCCGGCTAGGTTTGACCATGATGCATGCACAATTTAATAGAGTAAGGTTTCTATGGGGTTTTAGACTGGTACCCTTGAGCGGACAACTCAAGGGGAAGGCACAGAACTGTTGACTGCACCGTTTATCAACTAGTTTTACCGCAAATATGCCTTTCTGAATTTAGGGGGTAGTGATATAGGAAGAGCGCAACCACTCATCAAGCGTCGCTATAGTATTTGTTTGGCACGAGTGGAGTATGATGTTGAGAATGATTATTCAGTAATTAAAAGAATGTTGACATGTATTTGCACTTTATGAAAGTGATAAATACAGCAGTTTCATAATTTAAAGCAACAATAAAGGAAGGAAACAAAGAAGAAAGGTCATTTTCGCTTTTGAAGAAGAAATTAAACAAGTAATTGCACATATGGGAGGGGTACAAATTCAAAAAAAACTATATGAAATGGTAAAAGCCCAAAAATCCCCAGCAGAGTCGCCATGTTGTCGCGCCGCCTTTTTCCATTTCACAGAGAGGAGTCCGGGTTTCCACATTCATGGGGTGTAATGATTCATTTCCTTTTGGGAATTGGGTATTGCATTTTGAAGAGTCACCACCTAACGATTTTTAAGGTGCGTTAGGGTACCTACAGGGTTTATCTACAACTACATTTGATAACCAGAGATAAGGTAAGGGCTTGAAATTATCCTAAGGGGAAGGTGTTAGGCACCCCTCAAGATCCACTAGTGTGGTTCCTGACCAGATAATTTTGGTGAATTTGTGCAATTAGCAAGTAGACAAGTAGGGCTCAAATAGTAGGGAATTTGTGTTTAAATATACAAGTGTTTGAAAATAGTTAACAAAGGCGAAATTTTGAAAAGAATTACAATCCGAAGCATGCTTGTGAATGTAAAGGGTGTGCTAGGTTTATTTGTAATATGGATCACATCAATGCAATACCCGATATGACACTCCTCAAAAGAGGGGATACACGTTGTATTAGCGCACCGATCATCATATCCATATGTACCCTTTCCCGTCCCGTGAGGGTAATTAAATGTGGATTGGTCTCGACTCTTATTGCATGCTATTACCGTCCCATTCCAATGAATCCTGGAGTAATTTGGAACTCCTATTCCTATGAGAAGGAGGTTCTAGGCCGACCCTCAGGATTAAAGGCAAAATAATAAGGCGACATACAAAACAAGTAGGATCGCATTAAGGGGGGGGGGGAGGGACAAAGAAAACAAGCAGAAGGCTCAGTTATACCTACACAAATAATGCACACAGACATCATGACTTATACATAGTTAAGGTCTGAATTCAGAATCCTAAAGCAGGGTGTTTAAGTGATAACATAAGAACCAGATTTATTACATGACTCAGAAAAGAAGTCCGAATCAGGTTTCCCTACTGATTTTAACAGGCAATTCCAGTTTTATTTAAGTTATTACCTAAGTCTTCCCTAGGCGTAAAGAAAGATGCAACAGTTATTCAGAATTGTTAAGATAGTTTGGAGCTTATTTTTTACCCTAAGAACATGTTGTCCTAGTGGAATGCAGAGATTATTACTAGTTATTTTAAACGGGATAATCAAGTGTGAAGCTGTTTTTACCTCTTTTATAATCAGTAATTTACACAAAATGTAAGTGCAAATAAGATCCTAAAACATGGTATCTAAAATGCAGAATTCCTAAGAGCAGGATTTCTAAGTGCATATGGAAAGAATGTAGAATTCCTAGTGCAGGATTCTAAGTGCATATGGCAGGAATGCAGAATTCCTAGAGCAGGATTTCTAAGTGCATATGGCAGGAAGGCAGTAAAGTGCTAATTATTAGTAGATTTTAAAACATGATGTTGTAAAGGTGAACATACTGAAACAATAAACGTAAGACCAAAGAGCAGGATTTCTAGTGCATGCATGAATCCTAAACATGGTTTCTACTGCACAAATAGGAACATAAACCTAATAACAGGTTTTCTACCCTTAACAAATTATAGCATGCATATTTCCCCATCCCTTTTCACTAGCCACCCCAATAATTATTTACAAATTATTACAGACCATGTGATAGAATTACATAAGAAATGCAAAATAAGAAGCTACAACTATAGGAAGCCTGATTTTGACTTCCTCTATGAGTTATGTAATAAACCACCTCAAATGCCAATATTGTTCCATAGCCTTTCTCATATCTGGGTGTGTCAGAGTTCCCTACGAATCTCAAAGGATCCCTAGATGCTCGCACCCAGATTGCATAACCAAGAGTAAGTGCAGTGTGGAAGGGCCAGCTCTTATGTGTCCAGGTTCAGAGGGAGCTTAAGGGTCCCAAAGCAAGACTCACACATGAGGGGTAAAACCTAATGATCTAAGGGTCCATGTGAGAGTGCTTGTCATATATTTAAGAGAGTTAAGTTGGAAAACAGTTTTGAAAATGATTTGGTTTGAAATAATTTTGCAACAACAATAGGAAAGTTGCTTAGGGAAAAAATAGTTTTTAAAGGGACAGGGGATAGGAGCAACAATCAACACATAATGAATAAGTTCAGAGAGCAGTACAACTGCAAAAGTTACAAACAAGGAAAGTAGGGGTTGGGGACATAGAGAACCCAAATCAAAAACACATAATTATTCATAAATCAAGTACATTAGAAGACATGCTACTTGAGGGACATAAACAGGAACAAGTAAACATGCTGATCACATTTGAACAAAGGAGGGTAGAATTTTAAGCATGCTGAGTAAAGTAGTAAACAAAAGGTACAATGTAACAACATGAGCCATTAAGTTTGTGCATAAAGGGACAAGGGTTGACAAATAAGGGAACACATAGAGTTGAGTTTAAGAATTTAAACTATGAACATACCAGTTGAGGGAGCAAAGTGCAGAAAAAGTAAAGTAATAAGAGTTCCACAGTCTAGCCTTGGCTTTCAGCCGGCATAAACGTGAGACCTAAGAGCAGGATTTCTAGTGCATGCATGAATCCTAAACATGGTTTCTACTGCACAAATAGGAACATAAACCTAATGACAGGTTTTCTACCCTTAACAAATTATAGCATGCATATTTCCCCATCCCTTTTCACTAGCCACCCAATCAATTATTTACAAATTATTACAGACCATGTGATAGAATTACATAAGAAATGCAAAATAAGAAGCTACAACTATAGGAAGCCTGATTCTAACTTCCTCTATGAGTTATGTAATAAACCATCTCAAATACCAATATTGTTCCACAGCCTTTCTCATATCTGGGTGTGTCAGAGTTCCCTACGAACCTCAAAGGATCCCTAGATGCTCGCACCCAGATTGCATAACCAAGAGTAAGTGCAGTGTGGAAGGGCCAGCTCTTATGTGTCCAGGTTCAGAGGGAGCTTAATGGTCCCAAAGCAAGACTCACACATGAGGGGCAAAACCTAATGATCTAAGGGTCCATGTGAGAGTGCTTGTCATATATTTAAGAGAGTTTAGTTGGAAAACAGTTTTGAAAATGATTTGGTTTGAAATAAATTTGCAAGAACAATAGGGGAGTTGCTTAGGGAAAAAATAGTTTTTAAAGGGACAGGGGATAGGAGCAACAATCAACACATAATGAATAAGTTCAGAGAGCAGTACAACTGCAGAAGTTACAAACAAGGAAAGTAGGGGTTGGGGACATAGAGAACCCAAATCAAAAACACATAATTAGTCATAAATCAAGTACATTAGAAGACATGCTAGTTGAGGGACATAAACAGGAACAAGTAAACATGCTGATCACATTTGAACAAAGGAGGGTAGAATTTTAAGCATGCTGAGTAAAGTAGTAAACAAAAGGTACAATGTAACAACATGAGCCATTAAGTTTGTGCATAAAGGGACAAGGGTTGACAAATAAGGGAACACATAGAGTTGAGTTTCAGAATTTAAACTATGAACATACCAGTTGAGGGAGCAAAGTGCAGAAAAAGTAAAGTAATAAGAGTTCCACAGTCTAGCCTTGGCTTTCAGCCGGCATAAACGTGAGACCTAAGAGCAGGATTTCTAGTGCATGCATGAATCCTAAACATGGTTTCTACTGCACAAATAGGAACATAAACCTAATGACAGGTTTTCTACCCTTAACAAATTATAGCATGCATATTTCCCCATCCCTTTTCACTAGCCACCCAATCAATTATTTACAAATTATTACAGACCATGTGATAGAATTACATAAGAAATGCAAAATAAGAAGCTACAACTATAGGAAGCCTGATTCTAACTTCCTCTATGAGTTATGTAATAAACCACCTCAAATACCAATATTGTTCCACAGCCTTTCTCATATCTGGGTGTGTCAGAGTTCCCTACGAACCTCAAAGGATCCCTAGATGCTCGCACCCAGATTGCATAACCAAGAGTAAGTGCAGTGTGGAAGGGCCAGCTCTTATGTGTCCAGGTTCAGAGGGAGCTTAAGGGTCCCAAAGCAAGACTCACACATGAGGGGCAAAACCTAATGATCTAAGGGTCCATGTGAGAGTGCTTGTCATATATTTAAGAGAGTTTAGTTGGAAAACAGTTTTGAAAATGATTTGGTTTGAAATAAATTTGCAAGAACAATAGGAGAGTTGCTTAGGGAAAAAATAGTTTTTAAAGGGACAGGGGATAGGAGCAACAATCAACACATACAGAATAAGTTCAGAGAGCAGTACAACTTCAGTAGTTACAAACAAGGAAAGTAGGGGTTGGGGATATAGAGGACCCAAATCAAAAACACATAATTAGTCATGAATCAAGTACATTAGAAGACATGCTAGTTGAGGTACATAAACAGGAACAAGTAAACATGTTGATCACATTTGAACAAAGGAGGGCAGAATTTTAAGCATGGTGAGTAAAGCAGTAAACAAAAGGTACAATTTAACAACATGAGCCATTAAGTTAGTGCAGAAAGAGACAAAGATTGACAAATAAGGGAACACATAGAGTTGAGTTTCAGAATTTAAACTATGAACATACCAGTTGAGGGAGCAAAGTGCAGAAAAAGTAAAGTAATAAGAGTTCCACAGTTAGCCTTGGCTTTCAGCCGGCTAGATAAGGCAGTAGCACAAGTAATAGAGAAAGAAAGAGAGTTTGAATGTGTAAGTGTGTGTTTTTGAACTCAATTGTTCGTATGTTTATAGAAGAGAGGGTATGGTATTTATAGCTTTGAAAAAAGTGGAATATAAGGTAACAAGTAAAGGTTTTGCACAATTATGTAAGTAATCACCATCAGAATTAATTAATACAAGTACCTCCCCTTAATCAAGGAGTTATAGCTCAAACGGATACTACAGGGATAATTAAGGAAAAAGAATCAGTTTGAGAAAGATTGATTATTTACCATATAAGGGGTAGTAAAAGTATAGGGTATATAATTGAGTCTAAGTACATAATACACTTAATTTGGGGAAATGATTCAGCAGGGGTGAAACATCACAACAAATAAAGGAAGGGAATCAATCCACTTAAACAAACGAGTAAAATTAGGGGTTTATAAGAAAACCTTGCAATCAAACCGTAACTTAAGGAAATCAAGATCAATCAAGAAGGAATCATGATTCTACACTTTGTCATATAAATAGAGAAGAATGAACAAGTGTATCAGACATGCAAGGCATACCATATTGACAAAAGAAGTAACTAGATGAACATAAACATACAACAGTAACATGAGTAGGCTAAGGAATCAGTAATAAAAGAACCTACTCGAAGCATGGTGGTCAACAAAGTCAAGTAGTCATGGCTAACACAGAGAACCAAAGTGAAACCAACCTAACAGGTAAAGAAGATCAACATACAGAAACAAGAAAGTCTTTAAACTCATAGTAATAAGTGAATAAAAATCTTTAAGACATTAGACTTTTAACATATCTGAGTTAAAAGGTAAAAACTCAGAATCAGTTAACAAAGGAGAGGATCTAAACACAAAGAACTCAATCGAAATAAGTGTAGATACAAAATAAACAAAGACAGTTCCAAAACCTTGGATAAAACCAAAGATACTTAGGGTTTTCAACGCGATGACTCAGGTAGAAGAAAAACATGAACAAACCATTTAAACATAGTCAAATCATAGGATAATACTGAAAAATCAGAGGAGAAGTCTTTTAGAAAAGATTAAGAAAACCCTAATCTTCAAAGACAGAGAGTCTCTTTGAAAGAAATCGGAAAAACTTTTGAGAAAACACCTAGAGTTTCATAACATGCACATATCTAAGACAAATATGAAATAAAATCAGAAAGTTCTTAAGGCTAGCGTTTAAGAGAACCCAGAAAAAGTGAGAAAACTTTGAAAAGTTACCGATCTAGCCAGAAAAGCCATGACTTTGACTTGAACGGCCATGGATGGCCGGGAAAAGGACTATGGATAGAAGTTGAGCAAGGATTGGTCTAGATATCTTCGATATATTTCCAAGAAACAACAAAAGCGGGCCACCAGGAGATGTAGGAGACGAGTACACGTCTCAAATAGCCATGGGAGTCCATGGATTATGTGATGACCGAATAGGATTAGGGTTAGTTAGGGTGGCGGTGGATAGGGTTTGGGTGAGGTTGCAGAGAGGATTGGAGAGGAAGGGGATTCAAGGGTGGCGAGTTGGTGGAAATGAATTAGGTTAAGGGGGTCGTTTAGGTTTATTTTAGGCAGGTGGAATAGGGACCGTTGATCTGAATGATCAACGTTCCAGATTGAGTGGGGTTGGTGGGGATCCGGTTTGGGCTTGGGTTAAAATTGGGTTAGGGCCGGGTTTAAATCAAAATTCGGCTGGGGGATTGGGGTCAGATTTGGGTTATAATTGAAATACAAGAGGGGTTGTTATTTAAATATCCCGTTTTCCCTTTTTAATTTAAAAAAATAGTAAATAGTTTGTGAAAAACAAATTAAAGTACTAAAATGATTTACAGTATATAATTAAAAATTTAAAAATATAGGATCCACTTTTATATGTCTAAAACATAATTAAACTTTAAAATGGCTAATATTGCAATTATGTGCAATTTAGATTTAAAATACTAAATAAAATTGTAAAAATATGTAAATATTATTTTAGCCATATTTTGGCATAAATATAAAAATCCAATAGATGAATTATCAAAATAATAATTCTGGAAAATAATTATTGAGATTTTATGGATAAAAAGTGGGAAATAAATCAATTAAAAACCTTTAAAATTATGGGAAAATAATAAAACACTTGGACATGCTTATATATGCATATATATGCTATTTTGAAGTTATTTTTCATATTGAAAAATATATAGGGAAAAAGTGGGTAACAACAACAGGTTATCTTTCACATTTTCTTGTCCAAGATCATTTGGTTTTAGGACAAAATGTCTGGCTCAATAAACAGAGTCGAAAAAGACAACCTCAAAAACCACGGGAAAAATAGTATGGATGTTCCAGTCGTCGACGCGCCGCCGCAAAATCCTGGTAAAATGCCTGAACCGATTTCAGCGAACACGGATTCGCAGGACGCACAGCAGGTCGACGAAACCTCACACACCCACAGGAGCATACGACATGACGACCAATAGGAAGCCCAAAAAACCCCAGCCCGGGAAGAATAGGAACTTAGTCTTCATGCTATTTTTGAAATGTTGCAGGCACAACAGGTGGCTATCGCTCAGTTGCAAAGCCACCCGAAAACTCCCAACACAGTAGCACCGAAAACTACTCCCCTGGACGAACAGGTACTATAGTGGTCGAGCAACAACGGATCAGTAGCTGATCCTACCATAGTAAAAATGCTTGAGAATCCCACCAAAAGGATCAAATCAGGCGAGAAAATGATAGCAGCCAATGACAAGAATGTCGAGACCTATAACTCTAGGGTCGACAAGATCCCGAGTGCGCCCCCGGTTCTGAAAGATGTAGATTTGAAGAAGCTCGTACAACGGTCGCTCCTGGAGGAAGCGGCTCCGAAACCCATTTCAAAGAAGTTCAGAATGCCAAAACTACCAAAATACAATGGGGCCTTAGATCCCAACGAACACGTCACTGCCCATACGTGCATGAGAAAGGTAATGACATAAAAGACGATGAGATCGAGTCCGTTTTATTGAAGAGGTTAGAAGAAACGCCCTCGAAGAGGGCCATGATGTGGCATCATAGCCTAGCTCCCAACCCCATAAACTCACTTACCATACTAGCGAAGTTATTTATAAAGGCACACGCCGGTGCCATCTAAACAACGACAAGAAAGTCCGACACATCCGACATTAAGAAAAGGGAGAATGAAATGCTACGAGAATTCGCATCTCGTTCCCAGACGAAAGGAACATAAATACCCCTGGTCTCCAATGACTGGCGGTGTAAGCCTTCAGTCAAGGCTTAAATGAACAACGTCCGGCGATTTCATGGCAGTTGAAACAGAACTTGATTGGGTATCCATCCAAGACCTGGTCGGACGCCCACAACCGGCACCAGTCGCAAATCAGGGTAGAGGATGACCACTTGGGAGCCCCCCCGGGCTCAGTATACCCAAGCAGGCTCCTGGCAAAGAAACTGATGCCCAACAAAGAAAGATACCGGCCATACGCTGAAGATAGGAGAAATGCCCCGAGACACAACCTACCTCGCAACAATCGGAGAATGGATCAAGGACAATATCCCTGAGGAATGGACAACAATGCTAGATTCGATGGAGATACGAGGCCAGTGAGGGCGCCTCGCCCATCGGAATACAACTTCAACGTTGCTATATCAAACATCATGTTCACTGTCAGCAAAACTAGGGACGCCAAATGGTCCAGGCCTATTCAGTCGGATCCTTCCCAGAGGGATCACAACTTGGTATGTGAGATACGTAATACGCGCGGCCATAAGACTAAAGATTGCCACCAGATCCAAAAGAAAGGCTGCCAAGAAGAATGAAGCAAATGAACCGCAACATATTACCATGATAGTGGAGGAGCGACGACACTCTCCAGGAACATGTAAAGAGAAGGACAAAAATGTCCGTCACTAGAGAAAAAAGGACCTAGGGATATGTATCCGAAGATACCCTTGTATTCGGTGAAGGAGTCTCCGAAACCTCTCCCCAACCTCGTAACAACGCTCTGGTAACCTTCTTCCTCATTCGATCCATTTCAAATAAAATATGTGCTCATGAATTTGGGTGGCTCGATCAACATTATCGGGCCGAGGGTGATAGAGCAGCTCGGATCGTCGGACCAATTCACGTCCGCCTCTCAAATCTTTGGCGGACTCCATACGGCGATCGAAATGACGAGAAGAAAGACCATTCTCTTAGACAGCATGGCTGGCGCAAACCGGAAAGCCAAGTTCCATATCATCAAAGGACACGCAAGGTATGAACGCCTTATTCAGACGGCTGTGGATGCACCGCGTGAAGGCAACACCGTCCCCTCTTCACCAAAGGATGAAATCCCCATCAAAGGACAGAATTAAAACTGTCAACAAGGAGCAACACACGGCAAGGGAAGTATTAGCGTCACTTAATGTAGCACCGAAACCAATATCTCCACTCTCAAAAGAGTCAAAGGGTAATCAAACCATGTCTTCGGCCAAGCCCGACTAAACACAACAGAGGGCTATACAGAGTCCTCGCGCCAAAGCAGTAGTGACACATTGGGCCTCAGAACATCGCCTGCACACCCTGTGATAAGGTAAGACTACCTCCCTCCTACGTTATTTTACATTAACCCGTATGCAGACACCCGACCAGGGCATTCGGAAGTGTTAACCCAATCCGAAGATCCCAAGACCTTAATGGAACCGTCACACTCTTTCCCCTCGATCGAGCTTTTGTCCCGAAGAGGGTTTCACCGGCAAGGTTCTTAGCGGGGCGACACGCTGCCTAAAGGAGGATCTAACAAGCTTGTAGGGCTTCTTTTGCAATTAACACTGAACACTGGAGGGCACCCCCGTTTTGAGACACCATCCGCTTGGAAGAGTCGGGGAACGATAGACTAAGTTCCGATAGGACACAACATACCGGGCCAAATGGTCAAAAGAGCTGTGTCCGTGCCGGCCGAGCTCACGGCAAAAAAACAACATGTACTTATGCCAAGCAATCAAAGAATGTCTTTCACCAAAAGCATCTCGCACTCTGAAGAAAATTCAGCATATTCACAGCAAGGATCCCTCAATCGAGTGCATCCCGAAATACTCAAAGACTTAGCGTCAACAATTTGATACCCATATGACCTCAGGGTCGGAACTCCATGCTCATAAGACCTCAACGAGGCAATTTTGAGCTCACGATTAACGACCTTCGAGCCTAAGCAAACTCGATGACTCGGAGACTATTGTCAATCGCCATTCACTGAAAAACCCGAGGCCGTAAGACCCCAAACGGGCAAACTAGGTCTAGTAAGGTCTATTCAACATAGCAACAAAATCTGTAAGACCTGAAAGGCATGAAAAAACTGTAAGACCTCAACATGCATGAAAAAACTGTAAGACCTCAACAAGTATGAAAAAACTATAAGACCTCAACAGACATGAAAATTTTGTAAAACCTTACTACAGGCATAAAACTCAATCCCAAAGTTTAGGCTATATGTCGCATTTGTAAGACTCCCTAAAGGGAATACCCTCGATGTATACGCCTGAACTACCACACTCGGGGTCATAAATGGCTCCGGCCAAACACAAAGGACTAAGGTCAATACGGCTTCCAGCCAAATTAATGCGACTCGGGGACGCCCGACCGTCGCTAACAAAATCACATGCCATTGCTTCAAATCTATTTTGAAAAGATCCTGTTAAAATATGCTACCCTCGAACAGGCAAACGAGCTTCGACCATGTCAGCTCCAAATCACAAAGGCTTAGAGCTACTCAACATACGAGCTAAACCTTCCGAGTTGCTCGAACATCGCCGCTAACGACTTGAAATTGAGGTTCTTTCCGAACCGACAATGTGCCAGGCAAAATCATTTCAAAAAACTCTTTAAGGAGAACAAAGCCTATATATGCCTACGGGAAAAAGTGTAAGAGCCATTGTCGCTAGCCAAACGAGCCTCAGGACCACACACTAAAAGGTCGCAACGACCAAAAGCGTAAGAGCCACTATCGCCAACTTAAAATTTGAAAACTTGAGGATCAAAATGAGCTTGAGTCGTAACCCGATTCGGAGACCGGATCCAAAATAGATAACTATACATGTCTAAGGGCACAATATAAGAGCCATTGTTGCCAGCTTCACGAGCCTCAGGGCCACATACCTAAAAGGTCGCTTCCACCCAAAGCATAAGAGCCACAATCGCCATCACAAAAAAAAACTTGAGGGTCAATTAAGCTCGAGTCGCAACCCGACTCAGAGACTGAACCCAAAATAGTTAGAATGCAAATGCCCAAGGGCAAGGCGTAAGAGCCATTGTCATCCGCCCATGCAGACACAAAAGCTTGAGGGTCGAGTAGGATCGAGTCAAAATCTGACTCAGAGACTAAACCCAAAACAGCTGAGCAAAGCATAAGAGCTCTAATGCCAGCTTGCGTTAAAAGCCGTATCAACCGAGCATGAAAGAGCCTCTAGGCCTGCCTGATGAGCCTCAGAGCCGTATTACGAATCTAATGATTCTCGCCAACTCTGAAACTAGCCTGCCTGGTCAAAAGCAAAGTAGAAAGGGATACATAAGAGATAAAGCTTCAGGTTTTCTTTTATTTACATACACAAAAAGGTGTGTTCTCCATCTATAAAACGCGCTCTACGAATATCACATACAAAATGGCAAAGTCTATGCTCCGCTTTAGAAGGTTATGCCCTACCAGCCTCATCTTTACTCTCCGTAGTGTCGGCAGAAGTGACTGAGCATCACGCTCATCCGCCTTCGCTTGAGCCAGCTCTTCCGGGAGAACAAAATCCCTAACGCCGATCTGTTCAAGTACCTCTCTTTGGGATCTGCAACGAACATATTCCTCGATCCTCTTCTTACGATCGAGGGCCCTCTCTTTGGGATCAACATCCTTGAGAATTGCCTCCTCGAGCGCACATCCTCGAAGGCAACTCATTCGACCTCCATCTCCTCTAGTTTCCCAGCTTAGTCCCACGGGAAGTCCTCACTGAGGGAAAAGATGAAGAAGAGGAAAATGAGGGGATGCAGAGGAGGTAGAGAAAAGAGACATAGCTCGCCGAAGCCAAAGGTTGAAGATTCGGCGGGTCCTAGCCTCAACGACCAGTTGTGACATTTTATCCCTCGAGAAAGAAAAACCCAAGGGATGAAGTGCCACACCAGGCCAGGGTAGGAGAGTGAGCAGCGGTGCATAGTCCGAATGACTTTCTAAAAAGGGGAGCTTAGGTAAGAGGCCACAACACAGCCTATAGGAGCCTTGCCAAATGACCTTGAGGCTGTAGACTCCAAACATGATGATCAACAATAGAGGAAGATGGTAAGGAGAAAAGGGTGAATGAGCAGATGGAGACACTTGGATAGAAAAACAATACCAGAATGTCCCCATTTATAGGAGAAAGTGACGCGGTCATCGAGGCCTTTGGAAGACTGATCGGCGGATGCAATTACTGCATTCTTGAATAACCAAATTGATGGAGGTACTTTCACCTTGGAGAATGGGAATTGATAGTGCATTGAATGATGTTGAAAACATAAGTCCATGGGATGTCCCGGTTATTGAAACAACTCACGCCATAGGTTGCGTCATCGGCTGACGTCGTCACGAGAAGCCTGAGGAGTCGGGTATTAGAGTCGTTTCCCATTGCTTCATTTTGAGAAATGTGGAGACTATCTGTATGTGGCTAAATCAGAGGGCCTAATTTATTTCTATCAAGTCACTTTAGAAGAATGTCTCGAGACCCCGAGGATGCGGAGCTGCGACCGAGTTCCCTCCCTCGGGGCTCGTCGAGGCCCGACTCAAAAAAGATGAAGATCGAGGCTAGAAAAAAATGGGGAATTCCCAAGGCATATGGCTAAGTATGATAGAGCCGGCTTACCCAGAGCCTGTATCGAGGTGTCGCGTCTAGCCGTCCCATCTCCATGCTTTTACAATTAATGTACGTTGGACTATAACAGGATTCCCCTACTATATAAAGGGAATCCTCACCACTTTGTAAAGGGCTGATGTAACTCCAACTATTCTTCATAAGATCAATAACCATTCTCTCTCTCTTTTCTCTCTAACTTACTTGCTCAGGGCTACTCTTCCCATTTATTGCTTTCATACTTGTTCCTCATTTATTGCTTTATGTTGTCCATAAAGAGCCTCCTTTAATTGTATCCTAACTGTTATTTCCTTCCTGACTACCCCCGACATCTCGATCTAGAACCTAGGTATCGACCTCGAGGCCTTTGATCGATCAGTCCAAGGCTCGGGTAGCAAGCCCCTCGGTTTTATTACTGCCCCATTTTAGCTTGTATTTTGTCATTAAATTTCACATATCTAGCATCCACTGCTCTAAACATCTAGAGTAAAAATATATCACGCATTTTTGGAGTCCCATTTACAAATTTAATTATTATTACCATTTTCACTGTAAATAGTACTAGTCCATAAATATCAGGTATTATCGCTCGACTCGTATTTTATCCCAATATGCCAAACTTGGACGAAAATTCATTTTCTTTGACTTGCTTCCCCTCTCACCTTCACGAATTTACTCATCACTTGTTTGAAATAGCATAATCCTTATAATCTCCAAATAATCTTTTCCTTGGCCTGATGTCAATTACCTTATAAAAAATTCAACGTACAATACTACAGGTGCAACATCGTCGTAATTTAATACTGCAAAGTGTAACATCATCGTAATGTAATACTGCATGATGTAATATCATCATAATATAATATCGATATAATATCGCGGGCGTAACATTATTCCCCCTTTTGGAACATTCATCCTCGAATGTTGGCTGATGCACTTATGATTCTCATAACTCATAGCTCTTGCGAATACCTTAATATTCTCCTTTGCATTTAGGCAACTTTTCTTTGAATATATTCAATGGCCAGGGCATTCTCCCCTTTAGGCCTCTTTCCCACGCTACGACTTGTGATCGAATTCCTTCCAATCTCGTAACTATTGCTACCTCCTATCATCCAGCCTATACGATACTAACCTTGTAAGTGTGCCTATGCGACTCTTCTCTCCTTTTTCCTCCATCTTTTAGCCAATATACATTTCTTACTTTGTAAACATATACAAGGCTTAACAATATGCCTCTCTGGGCATCTATAGGTGTACTGAAGTCCTTTGCTCCATACTTTGTAGAACTTGTGAATATGGCTATATCTTATTTCATAGACCTGGTTATCCATTCATATGACTTTACTGCATCTACGTAGGTCACACTATACCATAATTTTTACTTAGATTTATCTTTACTGAGGTATACAACCAACTCCAGGTTACTCTCGTTGCTTATCCTTAAAGATTCATGGTCTAATCTCATCTCATATTGTTGAACTTTTATTCATCTATTGTTGATTCACCTTAATGTTGATTCATCATCTACCAGTGATAACTTGATCTTTTATGTAACACCGCCGCTAGGGCTCACTTCTCACCGGGGACATCTGGAGTAATTAGATTGATCCACCTAGGGGTGATACTATATTTCCATGACCGTACTTTTTATCATCCTAATGCGACTCACCTTATATGGGTATTTTAGTCCCTTACAATTCATTACTCAAGCGAAGGCTCAAACGTCATCCTTTATTAATCACAATTACACCCTCATTTTGCTACCAGGGCAACATTCCATCTCTTCTAAGTGCTACTAGTCTTAGACTTCTTTGAGTTCATTCAGGCTATATTGAGCTTTCTATAACTTAGAGGAACCATCATATCCCTTGTTTTCACGGGCTTAATTTAGAGGAATTATCCATTTTCGTCACTTTTTCCTTTGCTTTCTTTTATCCTTACTCTTGTCTTTCTAAAACATTGTCATTCTATCATACTTTAGCTTGTGACCTATACATGTCTATTATACTATTCGCAACCTTCCTTTAACTTGTTTGCACTATAGATTTCCTTAGCTAGTCTTCCATTGTTATACTTAGGGAGGACCCTCTGACTCTTGTAAAGCTCGAGCTTATTACATCGAATATTCGGTGGAATTTTTTTTGATGTCCTTCCTCGCCTATTATCATCCGCATTTACTTACCTCCACATCCTTGTGCTTGTAGGGTTTCTTCTAAACTTGATATTTGATAGTCTTCCCAGTAGTATTCTCTTTTATTTTCGTAATGCTCATACGACGTCTTTAGCTTCCCCAACTCCTATCTGAATATATCTCAAGTATTACAATGACATTACTGCATGGCTAAATTCCCCACGTTGGGGTTTATTACATTTATCTTGCATGATATTCTGATTTGTTTGTAACCTCTTGTATAGTCATGACTAGGCTCTTCCTGAATCAACTACTAACTATTTGTCAGCCCATTCTCATATCCATATTACGCGTGATCTTTCTTGGGTTATTTCCTTGTCTTAACTTACCTCACGTACTGGCTCCTTACCTATCAATAACATCTCGAGCAGGGACCCTTACTTCCTTTCCTTGAGATCGTGTTTGCATAATGTTTTGCAATCATAGCATATCAGTAGGCTTTGAATAAGTGCAATCTCATACCTTTCTCATTTTTATCACATTCTCCCTTTCCCATTCCATAGTTACAAGAACCAATTAATTCTGACTTAATGCCACATCGCTCCATATTCCACCCCCTTTAGGGAAGTACTAAGACTTGGAGCTACGACGACCTGCCTATAGATGTTTTCCCTCTCCATCTTTGGCGTCCTTTCGCATCATCAACGACCCTTACTCGCATTGTGGTAATCCTTCTATACCAAGGATAACAAAATTCCTCACTCGCAATGTTGACACTTAGTATAACTGGCACATACAATCCCTTAAGCTTAACTTTGCTCACATTGCCTTCTTTAGGGGAGCGTCTTCCTGAATGACCCTTCTCTAAATTTCTCATTAATCTTCTTCTACTGTACATTCTATTATCTCTATAATGCAATATGAAATTCTCATGATGCTGACTATTATCAAATCACTCAGCTCCCAATTCATGTTTAGGTTATTCTATTCACCAGTCCATACTGATTTCTATTACTCTGGAGTCTAACTTTCCTGTCTGTTAATAACATTAGAGTCGCGAACTTATTTCTCGAAATGAGGATATGACTATATGGCCTATACTCATTGTTGTTTCCAGGCATGGCACCTCTCATTTTTTCCTTTCCTTGATTATCGACTATGTAATACTGTCATTTCATTTTATTTTTTCCATCGTTGTCATCCATGTATCATATCTTACTCATAATTCTTCCTTATCTATCTTCTCATTACTCTGCTAACATTTCTGCCTATCCTTTTTCTTGTGAAAGCTTTAACGAGACATTGTTTTGCTTTTAGCTCCCCTTGCTTCATTCATCAGCTCTTGAGGTATCTCAACGTCCTCACTCTACTAGGGACGAGAGTAACACTAAGGTAATATTTATCCCTGCCAGGCGTTTAGTGCCTATCTTTGTAATACTCATATCTAGCTGTACTATTTTATAGTGCACTATTTGGGTGTCTCACAGGGAGATCTATTAGCACATTTGCAATATCCTTCGGCAATGTCAGCTAACGCAAACAATTCATCCACCATTTTGGGTCACTCTAACCCCAGCCGGATCGTGATATTATGTCCTTCTCTTAAACCATATTTGTTAGCTCCCATAGAGCATAACTTAGATCGGTGTGGCCAATTGTACATACCTCTGTTACTGTTGAAGGTAACTCAAAAGGCTTATATTCCTCTGTCTAAGTTGTAAATATTGTTAACCTTCATTAACTCGACTCCTCGTACCCTTCTTCATATTGCTTCTTTTGCTTCTTGAAACTTGTGTTTATCTTCTGAATCTCTCATTGTCTTTCACCATAAAGGTAGATAGATATTCTGGCCTTAAAGCTCCTTATCAAGAGGCTTATACGTCTTAGTACGCACCTTACTGAAGGCCTTACATTTACTTATCATAAGCATCATGAAAAATTGAGTTCTTCTGACTAAACTCTTCCATAGTCACATTCAATCTCTTACCACCTATCTTTTTGTATGTAGGTATCGTCTTATTACGAATAGAAGTTAGGTGTTTGAATTCTTATAAGTGAGCTCTACCACACGATCTAGAGTATGAAGAAAGAGTGACAGTCCTAAATGCCCTGTGGCCTCCTATTTATAAGTGTGGTTCACAACACACCTATAAACAAGACTCTACTAGACACAGCTTGTAGACTCCCTATGACAGAACTGCTTTGATACCACTTTTATCATGTCCCGAAGACCTAAGATAGCTAATGAGAAGGTTGAGAAGCAATTTTACAATGATTTAATCATTTAATCCTCACTCAAGACAAGAGTTTGGATCATTTATGTTTTACTTTAACTTAAACTTATTCGTGATGAATTGCTCCATATTTATGGAGTAGTTCTCTTTCTAGTTGATGGATTTTGTGTATTGATGATTGTTTGTGGATTTTAACTCTAGTTTTATGTATTGAATCGTTTTGTATGTTTTAATCATTACATATATATTCACTTGTTCATGTAATCGAGAGAGGCATAACTTGTGGTATTTTTGCATTGTATTTTGTTCGTTGAATTCATTAATTCTTTTTAGTAATTGGAAAAGGCTAGTTGCATTCTTCATTAAACCTAGTTAGGAGGATAATCGAGAGAGGTTCTTCTAAAGACCAATTCACTACAGATTCTTGCATATCTTTACCGAGCATAAATTTGTTCATCTTGTGAAATTGGTAATTAATCGAGAGAGGAGTTTCTACTAAATATTTGAACTAATAATCAAGTGAATTCAAGATCACTAGAACATTAGAAGTGAATTAACTAGAGTTAGATCCCTAACAATTATCTTGCACCTATTCTATCAAACCCCTATCTTTTCCTAATTGATAACCTTTTTTGCTCATTACTTGCGTCGATTGTCATTAGCCAATAGTTTGGACTCTTAGTTGAATTTAGTTTTAATCACACAGTTGATCATCTTGGATATCAATATAACTACGAACTACGATAATAATATTTAACTCCAATCTCGATGGATAAGATATTATATTTTACTATATTTAACTAGCGAGCATATTTAAGTGTGTATTTTGCGCTCGTCAAATTTTGGTGCCGTTGCTGGGAATTGGATATTAATAGTGTTTGAAATAGTTTGTAGTGCTAATTCAGGAATTTTTATTTTTATTTTATTTTTTCGTTTTACGCTAGATTTTCTTTAATTGTGCAGGTTAGTTTGGTGCATGACTCGATCTTATGGGAAAGAAGTGCTACCATATGGACTAGAAATCGAGAAACAACTACGACAGTTGAGGAAGGAAATAAATATCCCCAAGACTTTTGAGAAGGTTGGGCAATCCTCAACCAAAGAAAATATAGTTGGAGATGATGATAATGTTGATTTGGCTGCGAGGGAGGCAATCCAACAACGAGAGAAAGCTGCATGGGATGTTGAGGAAGCAACTTTTAGAGATTCTCAGATTATAAATGAAGAGGAGAGGGATTGGAGAATTTCTCAGAATCAACCTTTGGTTCCAGGCCAGATCGAAAACATAGATCCTGGTACTAGGAGACCGATTGGCGATTATACTAGACCGATCTACAACCAAGGGTTATCATATGTCAGAACACCTCCAGTTGCAGCTAATAATTTTGAGTTGAAGCAAGGGTTCCTCCAAGCCCTTCAGAATTGTTGTGTCTGAAAACCAAACGAAGATCCAAACATTTATCTAATGGACTTTGAGGAGATAATGAACACCTTTCAATACAATGGTGTGTCACAAGTTGCAGTTTACTTAAGGGCATTCCCTTTCATACTCAAAGATGATGCAAAGTACTAGTTTCGAAGCTTGCCTAAGGATAAATTAGAACATGGAGGGAGATGACCAGAAAATTTTTGCTAAATATTTCTCCTCGGCTAAAACGAGAAAGTTTAGAAGAGAAATCCATAACTTCTGCTAGAACAAGACTGAAATTGTTTATGTAGAATGGGAGAGTTTTAAGGAGTTAGTTCGAAAGTGTCAACATATCAGAATTGAACTCTGGATGCAACTCCAGGTCTTTTGGGATGGATTGACACCGACATCACGTAGAAGATTGAGCAATGCAGCTAGAGGCCCATTAATGAAAATGACTCCAAAGCTGATAATCACAATTCTAGATGAGTTGTCTGAAGATGCAAATTAGTGGCCCTCCGAGATTGCTGAAAGAAGAAGATCAACTAGTGTTCACCAAGTTGATTCCAATACAACTGTGGAGGTACAACTTGATGCCATGGTCAAAGAAATAAGGAAGCTGACCTTAGTCTTGATACATAATGAGCCTCACACAACATGTGATATATGTTCCAAAGGACACCCTACTCATGAGTTTCAAGCTTCAATGGAGGAAATGAATGTTTTGGGAAATTAAAACTTCAATGCAATTGGTCAAAAGTACCTCAGTTCCTCATGGAGTTCACCTGGAGGTACTACAAATGCATGGCAACTAAACAATCCCAGATTTTAGAGACAAGGAGCTCTAGGCTTCCAAAATGAGTAGAGGCAGCAGTTTCAACCTCAACAATCCAATAAGCCTGGGCTAGAAGATTTGATGAATTCCTTTATTATCAAACCTGATGAGAGACTTGTAGCTTAGAACTCAGCTATACGGGAACATGGTGCAACTATCAAGGAACTTGGCACAGGTTTGAGAAACATGGAGAGACAAGTGGGACAAATTGCAACTATATTGTCTGAAAGAATCCCAGGTACTCTGTCTACTGATACTGAAAAAATCCCAAAGAAACGGTGAATGTTGTGACGTTAAGAAGCGGGCAAGTGTTGAAAGATCCCACTCCAATCCAAAAAGAGATTGTTCATGAAAAAGAAAGTGGGAATGAGCTGAAAATTGTTATTGGTAAGAAGAATAAAGGCAGGAAGGGAGCTGACAAAAAGAAAAAGGAGGAAACTTTGATAAGGGAGGAACATGATGTGAGTGAGCATATGCGTGCTCTAAATTTTCCCCAAAAGCTCTATAGAGAAAAACTGGACAAGCAGTTCGAGAAATTTTTAGATATGCTGAGACATGTCTTGCCATTCATAGAGGTGCTCTCACGAATGCTTGCTTATGCCAAATTCTTGAAGGAGATCCTCACAAAGAAGAGAAATATAGAAGAGACCTCGTTGGTCAGGCTCACAGAGCATTGCAATGCAATCTTGCAAAACAAAATCCTATAAAAGTGTGGAGATTCAGGGAGTTTCACGACCTTGCTCTTTAGGCACTCTTAACTTTGATAAACCTTTATGTGATTCTAGTGCTTCAATTAATCTAATATCTTTGTCTATTTATAATAAACTGGAGAATGAGCTTGGAGAGATAATGTCTGCACCAATATCTTTGTAGTTGACAGACTAAACGACTGTGGCACCCGAGGGAATAGTGGAGGATGTCTTTGTTCGGGTAGATAAGTTCATCATTCCTATAGACTATATAGTGTCAAAGATGGAGGAGAACAAAGAGATACCCCTGATCCTAGGAAGACCATTGTTGGCAACGGGTAGAGCTATATTAGATATACATTAAAGAAAACTCATGCTTAGAGTGGGTGAGGAGACCGTAACTTTCGAGATGAATTTTGAAACGGGGATGAACAAGGAGAATCCATCTGCAAGTGTTGAGTGGAGAGTGAAGAGCTATAAAGGGAAAGCTCCAGTGATTGAGAAAGATAAGAGTGGGGTGTACCCCAAAAAGGTTGAGAAGAATCTGTCTATATGGATGTGTGCACTAGTTCAGACGAGAAGGATGGAACCTGACTTCGACTCAGATCTCGACTAGATATTCAGGGAAGTTTCCTTTACCTTATACTTTTTAATTGTGTATCATGGAAACATGCCACAACTTAAAGTGTGGGTTGGGGGATATGTTGTTGTATGTATGTATATTAGTTTAGTTGTGCTTTTTAGTAGTTAGATATAAAAATATTTTTTTAAAAAAATAAAAATTTTAAATTTTTAAATATTTTTCTCAACCATGAATATCATTCAACAGGTTTCTTTAGGGATTAAGTAAAAGGAAAAAGACCAAGAATTTTTTTTTATTTTAGAAGGTAGTGTATTAAATTTTCCTTTGTTTTTCTTTGGGTTGTGGTTCTTTTCCAAGGGTTTTGTTTGAACCGCGTTTAACTGGTTTTTATTTTATTAGGAGTAGGAAACCTTGTGCTATGATTTGACTTGAAGCAATATCTCTTAACTTTGTTATACCTTGAGAATAGTGGGAGCTTCAGGTGTGAGGCTTATGCTCAGTTTTTTACTCTTGTATAAGTACCTTAAATCATATGATCTTGACTTTGCTTAACTGCTATGACTAGAGTGTCGTGATGAGTCCAATCCATATGAGTTATGTGCCATGTGTGTGGGAGGTTTTATTATCATGTACATTGCATTTGATGTCTAGAACTTACCTTGTGTATTTGAAAGTTAAATAATAGTTTTGTTCAGTCTTGAAAGTAATGTAGACGTTTCTTTGTTGAGCCAGTTATATGCTATTACCCACTTGATTGTTATATATTTTAGTTAACCCTTTCGAGCCTTTTATCCTATTTCATTGGCAAGCACATTACAAGCCCTACCTATTTTTTTGAATTCACCATCTATTTGAACCTTTTCACCTCTCATGAGCACTTGAATTGTTTTGAACTTTGTAAAAGATAAAATTTTGGGTGGTTTGTTTGGCTTTTGAGTCAAACTATTGAAATAAGGAGAAAGTTGCAATGTTTTGAAAAAGTAAGAGCTACTTGAGTTGAAAAACAAGAGAAAAGAAAAACAATTTATTGGAGAAAGGTGCAATGATAACTCTTGTAGTAATTGTGCTTGAAGAAATATGGAGTTAATATATATTAATGTGAAGGTGAAATCATGGTTTGACATAAGTGTGGGATTTTGAATGTTATTTTGCATGTATTAAAGTGCTTAGGTAGTGACGCGTATATCTAAATGTATCTTACCCGTCCCGCAGCCAACATTACAACCAATTAAAATCCTACCAGATCCTTGACTGAATGAGCTCCATTAGTAGAGTAGTACACCACGGGCGAGCCTATTGTTCATATTTTTTGGCTATAAATGTTGTTTCTTAGAGTGACTGAATTATTTCTATATTGAGTTCCTAATGGTTATTAAACCTGATTGTGTGTGGAACTACTCTTTATTGTTGGGTGAGGACACTTGATTCATGAAGGAACAGTAATGTCGTTGACTACTATGTTAGAGTAAGTGAGCGGGTTGTGAATAATCCACGGGGCTATTGAGTCAAATTTTAAGGCAAGGATGTTACACTGCTGTTCTTACTCTATTTTAAATATTCTTGCTATGATGAGTTATGAGAGTTGTTTAAACCGGTTGTGTCTTTATAAAGTGTAGTTTGATTACTCGAGGATGAGCAATGGTTCAAGTGTAGGGTGTTGATGGTAGTTTATCATCTCGTATTTTAGTCGCTTAACGCACTCTAATTTACTGCACTTTAATTGAGTTTGATCTTTATTTGCTAGTATTTTACACTAATTGTGTGTTTTATGCCTTGTAGGAGTTATTCCAAGCTATGTAGATGTTATGGAAAGATTTCGAGCTATTCTGGAGTTTTGAAGTCTGAGTAAAAGCTCAAGGACTAAGTTGGGATCCTGTTTGGGGATCAATAGAAAATAATGCACTTAACGATAGAAGTGAAGATGTGAGCATGAGGTCACCTAGGTGCACGATCGCGCACTAGGAGCGCAAGGAGAGCAAAAAATGTTCAAAATGCGCGGCCATTGTGCGAGTACACCTCCAGCTACGCGGACGTGCATGTCCAAGATTAATATTGTCCTATTTTCCGTAGGAAAAGGTTATTGCATTCGGGCCTAACCCTACTTGGTATATATACGTATAAAAATGTTGTTTTGAGGACTTTTGGACCCATCTAAGACCTACGGAAGGAAAGGAGGACGTGGATAAGCAATTTTACAAAGATTTAATCATTGAATCCTCACTCAAGACAAGAGTTATGATCGTTTATGTTTTCCTTTAACTTAAACATATTCGTGATAAATTGCTCCATATCTATGGAGTAGTTCTCTTTAGGGTTTAATGGATTTGGTGTATTGATGATTGTTTGTGGATATTAACTCTTGTTTTATGTATTGAATCATTTTGGATGTCTGAATCATTGTATCTATATTCACTTTTTCATGTAATCGAGAGAGGCATAACTTGTGGTATTTTTGCATTCTATTTTGTTGGTTGAATTCATTTATTCTTCATAGTAATCGGAAGAGGCTAGTTGAATTGTTGATTAAACATAGTTAGGAGGATAATCGATAGAGGTTCTCCTAAAGACCAATCCACTACAAATTCTTGCATATCTTTAACGAGCTTAAATTGATTCATCTTGTGAGGTTGAGACTTAATCGAGAGACTCACTTGAACATTAGAAGTGAATTAACTAGAGTTAGATCCCAAACAAATATCTTGCACCTATCTTATCAAACCCCTATCTTTTCCAAATTGATAACCTTTTTTTTTCATTACTTGCGTCGATTGTCATTAGCCAATAGTTTAAACTCGTAGTTAAATTTAGTTTTAATCACACAAATCTCAACTGTTGATCATCTTGAATATCAATCTAACTACGAACTATGATAATACTGTTTAACTCCAATCCTTGAGGATACGATACTTTACTTTTACCATATTCGACGAGCGAGCATATTTAAGTTTGTTTTGTGCTCTTCAGTAGGAAGGGAGATGTCTATTACATAAAACAACACCGAAATATCAACCTGCCCGATCTGCAAGGCCAAAACAAATTTCTCCAATAACAACCTTTTGCGAGCCATCAAAGGATCTCACCTTCATGTGGCTTTCCTTCACTTCCCCCAAATGAATTCCTAACTCTCGTAGGGTGGGGAGAGGACAAATGTTGACTCCTGACCCTCCATCGACCAATACTCGGGACACTACTTTGTCCCCGCATTTAACAATGATGTGAAGAGCCTTGTTGTGACTTGCACCTTCGATAAAAAGTTCATCTCTTCTGAAAGTGATCATGTTTGCTTCTCCCATTTTCCCAATTGTCGCAGCCAGCGCTTCAATAATGGTATTAGTTGTTATACTTAACCCACTCAGTACTTTCAACAGGGCGTCCTTATGACCGTCAGAACTCATTAATAGATAAATGATTGATATATGTGTTTGAGTTTTTTTAGTTGCTCCTTTATAGAATACTCTTTGCTTGACATTTTTTCCCCAAATTTAGCGGCTTCTGGGTCTGTCATGTTTCTTCTTGGAATTTGTTCTCTCCCCTGGTTTCATCGATTAACGTCATCTGGAGCATAGCATCTCCCAGACCTAGTCATACCATGTGCTATATGAGAGTATGTCATTTTGGCCTTTCCCTTTTGATGGTGAGTCCGCGGGACAATTTTGTATTTCCGACTTTCTTCATCTCCTTTAGCAATAGGAGGTTGACATGGATAAGTCTGAACCATCACTGTAGGCCTTAGTTATACTCTAATAATCGGAGCCTTTTGAGGAGCGATGCTAGCGGCTTCTACATTTCCTATAGTGATAATTATTCCCTATAGGTGATATAGTTCGTCCAATGTCATCATGTTAGCTCCCTAATTTTGATGATTTGGTAATGGATTGTGATTCACATTGGGTGGTGCCAGAGTGCAATGAATGGCTCCGCTATTGATCAGGGTTTCAATTTTATTTTTCAACTTAAAACAATCTTCAATATAATGCTCGGGTACATTGGAATGCTACAGGCATCTATTATTGGCATCAAAATACTTGGAGGGATGTTCAGGGACCCTTCCTTCGAGTGGCTATATCAATTCTTCTATTCTCAATCTCTCATATAATTGGGGCAGAGGCCCAACAATCGGGGTATAAGTTCTAGGAACCCTCCCTTCAAAGTTGGAATGAAGGCGTGGTGCATAAGTAGGTCGGTTTTTATGAGTAGTGGTTTGAATAAGAGCATATGGTCATTCTGGGTTTTGGTTGTTATCGGCTCGAGGAGGTATGCATTGGGGTTTATGGTGGTTATACGGTTGAGTCTAATAGATTGGAGCGTAAGTGGGTGGTGGTGAATGGTAGTTTGCGGAATAAGAGGTGTTTTGGTGATGTGGGATGGGTCGGTAGTAAGGGATGACTATTGAGACCTCCTCTTTCTTCTTCTTTCCGCTACCAATTGACCCTGATTGGATGGCCTCACTAGCTGCTTTTAGTGCTTCCACGGATTGTACCTTACCAAATTTTATGCCCTCTTCTAAGAAATCTCTTATCTTGACTAGCTCGTGGAAATTCTGTCCCATCACTCCCATCATCTTTTCAAAGTATGTTCCCTCCTAGGATCTAATAAAATACATGGTTAGTTCACTGTCGTCGCAGAGGTTTCCCCCTGGCAGCCTCTGACCTCCATCAGTATGAATATTCTTGGCATGAGTTAGATGGTTTTTTGTAGGATCACCATGGCGAACCAATTTGGACTGGTCTCTGTGTAGAATCAAAAACAGTTCATGAAGTCTTCCGCCATATCTTGCTAAGTTCTCCAATTTCACAGATCTTGCCGAGTATACCAGGTGAGTGCTTCTCCCGTCAAACTTCTTATAAGTAACTTCATCCTTAGCTTCTCGTTCCTTCCCACTCCAACTAACTTGTCACAATATGCCCTCAAATATACGTAAGGGTCTGCCGTCCTATTGAAGATGTCGAACTTTTGTGGTTTGTATCCTACTGGCATATCCACATCTGGATGAATAAACAGATCCTCATAGTCCAAATTTTCACTTCCCAGGCAACTTGAAGGCTCTTCATATGCCTTTGAAACATTTGTAATTGCTCAGATACTAACTCTTCTTCCTTACTCCTGGCTTCTCAATCCATTTCCGTATATTGGTCAATTTCATAAGGCACCTTGATCGTGACTGGTGCTTTAAAGGTAGGTTCAAAAATGGCATATATTGGGGTAACGTACCGCTCATGGGTGGTAGAATGTGCCATATCTATGTGTTGGTTAGTGGTAAAAGTGAGCCCCTCACGAGGAGGGATAGTTGCATTGGTGGTAATAGGTGGGTTTTGTGATGTCTGAGTGTACTGTGGTACATATGGAGTGTGAATAGTTTGGATTTGGTGGGTTAGCGGGGGTTACTGGAGGTTTGACTTGAGTGGTGGGAGTTGAAGTTGGGTGTTGTGGTTTTGGCATGATGTGGAAGGAAAATGGTTAGGGAGTGAATCAAGGGAAGGGAATTGAGGTGGTTGAGGAAGTGTGATGGCCAGGTGCGTCAGTTCTCTAATATGTTGCACTTCCTCCCTTAAATACTCCATTTCCTGCATCACTCTGGCCACGTGTTCATCATTCCTGGTGTTATATTTTCCCCCCCGTTCACCCCGGGTTGTGAGCTATGACCAGAGCATGTTCAATTGTGTCTTCTGTGGTTGGAATCTTTTCATTTGACCTTAGGTTGTAAGGTGGTTCCGCCAATTTTAGTCAACACAAACCAGCTTTCTTTTCTTTTTGAGGAAAATAATAAAGCAAAAGAAAAGTAAGAAAACAAGAGTCAGTTTCTCCATTCATACAAGTAGTAAGTGACACAGAGCAAATACTTTGTGCATTACAGCTAGTGTGTTTTCTAGAATTCACGGGGGCCTCTTACTGTCGGAGGTAGGCCTAATTCGGAGATATTTGACAAACACTTAGAATTGACATATTTAAATCCAAGGAAAATTGTTTTCATTTATAATTTGTACAAATATAAGTGGGAACAAGGAATACATCACTGTTTTGGAAAGTAAAAGAGAAAACTAGGGATAAGGGTAAAAAGTGGGAAAGAGAGAAAATCAGCCGACTCTAATAACCAAACCTTGAGTTGTTTCCCATATCGTTATCTTCTTCTGAATGTTCTTCCAGATCCTCCTTCGGGTCTTCCTCAAACTCCTCCTCATCATGATTAAATTCAGACTTCTCCTCCGGATCCTCTTCTTCCTTTGTGCTTGACTCTATCTGGATGCGTTCCACTACCCGGTCATCGTCTTCTACAGAAGGAAACATATTGTCAATGGATACTCGGACTACCTGACGATGAATTGAAGTGGTCATAAGAAAATGTGGTAGGATCTCATGGTAAATCTGCAAAGCAACCACTGCTTCTTCTAGCTATGATATACCCTCTTTTCTTGGTTGGGCCATTCCTCTTCTATGTTAATCCGGAATACTCGGAGTACACCACAAGTTTTGACACATGGGCATTGTGACCGGGTCGCCCCACTCATCTTGCAGCCTTCTTATCCTGGAAATTGGGTTCTGCCCATTGTACCCATCCTCATATAATATCTTGTCCACAGAGGAACATATTTGATCATCCCAAACTATCTAAGGACCCACATGGGTGAGTATGGTTGCATACCTTCCAGTTCGATCACCTCAATGAAGTTGTTTACCATGAAAATGGTAATAACAATTAAATTTGATTTAGTGGTTCTAAAATACGTGATCTATTTTTATGCTAGTTGTTAAGCAGTTGATGCTATGTGAAAGATTTAGAAACAAGATAAGAGCTTAAAAACAAGATGTTAGCTAACCGAGTGGCTGTCGATCGAGGCCTGTGGGTCGAGTCTAATGTCCGTCGATGATGATCGGGGGGCGACTAATAGTTATAATAAAATCAACGACGTCTCTTTATGGCCAATAATAAGCAATAAATGAAGAACAATAGATAGAACACAATAAATGGAAGCAACAATATCAAGAGAATATGTTAGAGAGCAGAGAGAATGTTCATGTGTATTTAGTATGGAGAAACAGATGTTTACAAAATAACAAGGATTCCCTTTATATATGAGAGAGAATCCCAACATAGTACTGATGCATTCATTACAAAGATATGGGGATGTACAGCCATTTAATGTCTTGATTTGCTTTTTTGGACTAGTCCATTAGGCTTTGTTAGCTATATGTCCGCGGCTTGGGAAATTCACCCTGATACACCGAGACCACTGGTTTATATTGCCTCGAGGTAGATCACCGAGAACCCTTGGAGTCGATCACTAAAGATCCTCGAGTACCTTGATGATTGTAAAATCGGACCATCGATTTCTACAATATACAGATAGTTCCCGCGTTTCCTAGAGCAAAGTGATAGGAAACGGTTTTGACCTCCTACTCATTAAGCATCATCATCATGACGGCAGCCCATCAGAGCATTAAATGCCATGACTCAAAAGCTGCACAAGGGTCACCTTCAAACACTACTATCGAGAATCCTACGAACTGCTATTGGTTCCCCCTTTCCGCTACCCATATGGCTTCTATAAATGCATCAGTCGTTTGATAATTCACATTTTTACAACATCTTCAAGTTCTCAAAGCTAAATCCATCCCCTTTTCAAATTCTTTCTTCTTCTGTTCTTAATTCTCTGCCTACTTTCTCAGAAAAACATTTTTACCATCAAGATAGAACTTTCAAAATAGATCCTTGGAAAGACGAGGCTACCTCTTCATATGGAACATCCAAAGGAAATCCCAAAGTGATACCCACTATTGAGCAGTGCACTCCTACTGAATCCAACACGGTGAAAGATTTTTCAAACGATAAACCCTCGTATACACCGGGCCGATGCGAACACATGTCCCGGTATATCAGCATCGTGACTGACATAGGGAAAGTGAAGGAAGATTGCCGATGGAGAGAGGCAGTGCTGACTGATATCCCCCATTCTAACAAGAGCATAACGGATCACAAGGATGACTTCCTTTACGTATATACATACCCATTCACTTTGGGTTCGGTCGATTCTTAGAACCCTTCTTCCCATGTGATAGATCCGGTCATTCTTGACTTCTGTGACAAGTACCGAGTGACGCTCAACCAAGTCTATCCATCTTTCTAGAGAATAGTCTACATGCTCCGCCACTTATCCAATAAGGTCGAGTGTGCAACCTTTACCCTCGACCATTTGATTAGATTGTATAAACCTCGATTTTATTGAGGTTTAATTAAGCTTCACCATCAGTCCAAAAAGCCATTTTTCTCAAGCATCAATGAGGACAAAGATTGAGGGTGGATGATCAGGTTTGTCTGAGTGAGGACCTCAGACATCATCCCTACCGAAAGGAAGCCCTTCCTTGAGGAGTGGAACACGCAACCTAAGTGCTTCTCCTTCGACATGCTTAATGGTCTTCTTACTTTTCTCGCAAAAAATGATCCCATCTTGGTTTTTGTAACTACTATTCGGTATCTTGAAGCGACTCAGGATCTGTCGGGATGGATTAGGCGATTGGATGCCTCATTCCTATATCTCGTGCGGTCTTGGCCCGACCTCATTAAAACGTAGTGGGTGGCCAAAAATCATGGTAAAGTCCTCTTTTCCACCTATATCTTATTTTATGCTCCTCCCCTATATCCCTCGTGCTGATAAATTTTGGCCATTATGTTTGAGAAGGCCTTGGCGATGGAGTACATATAAGACCGCCTCCCGATAGCGAGGTGGAGACTTTGAAGCCTGATAAGGGCAAGAAGTGGAAGAATAAGGCAGCTGTTGATTCTCCTTCTGCAAAGAAACCTAAATCACATAGGCCTCGAGCTGCTGGCAGGACTTCGGCTTCAGCTTCTGGAGCGGGTTCTGACTACGAGGACAAGGATGATGATGGCGACGATGTCCCTTTGGTAAAAAGAAAAAGGTGGGGTACGGATGCTCTCCAAGCGCCTACGCCGAGGGCCACTAAGTCGAGGACAGCTAAATCGTCTCGAGCCCATACTTCGGAGGGCCTCGAAGAGGGCACAGACGTGGACCCTGCTATTTTAAAAAGGTCCGGGCCCGGAGCTTTTCAGGGGAAGGATCTGCCCCTTGGTGACATCGATGCCCTGGGTGGCCTTAATTTAGGCCTTCAGGTCTCGTCCGGGGAGTTAAGGGATGTTGAGGACCCAAATGTTGCCAATGTGAGGGGTCCTCTCAAGGGGGTAGGTGCGTTTGGAAACTTCCTTGATGATGTTAATGATGCTAGCGAGGACATTGATCTTGATGCTCCCAGCGCTATCGAGGCAGCGGAGAAGTTCCAGTGGTAGGTGATAGCTGTTCATGTATACTTTATTAGTCTCAAGCATTTTTCCTCGTTTTTCTGACTCTTCTATTTCGCCGTAGTCTAAGGAGATGTATGATCACGCCCTCTCTAGGCTCAAATAGGAGCTTTCATGCTGTGGAAAGGAACTCAAGAAGCTCACCTCAGGACTGCAGGAGACGGAGTCTCTTCTGCCCAAAAGGAGAAGGCGTTAAGTGAGCTTCGGGTGGCATTAGAGGAAGTGCTCCAAGAAAAGGCTAATGTTACTGAGCAGGTAATTTGTCATTCGTAAATTCGGTCATCGTTCTCGTATTTTGATATTTACTAACTTATATTTTCCTTCGCAGATCGGGGAGAAGAATGTGAAGATCCTCGAGCTAAGTAAGTGAAACGAGGTAGTGACCTCAGAATTGGCATCGACCTAGGGTCTTCTCCAAAATACTCGAAAAGAGATTGTTGTGCTATCTGCGGCCAAGTCCAAGGTCAAAGAAAAAGTCGCTACATATCTGAAGGACGTCACCACTACGAATCAAATAGCCCAAAATATATCGGTGGAGGCTGAGCAAAAACTGATTCGGACTATCGCTCACGTTAGTGCATAGGCGAAGAGGCAAGCCTTAGAGAAAGCCAATGGTAAAGGTGTCGATCTCTCTGCTAAGATCGAGGAGGCTCGAGAGTCAGAGGAAGAATTGGCACTCTTAATCGCTTTGGACGAAGGTCCCGGAGATGGTACGTAGGGCAGTGGCGATGAAGAGTAGGTCTATGTCGCCTTTACTTCTCTTTTTTCTTTTTGTGTATGTATTCAAGGGGAAACAAGTCTTGTAAAGATGCCCCTTGTAAATATATTTTTTTGCAATGCAAGAGAATTTTTTCTGCTTCAAGTCTTTCCATTCATTATATTCCAGCATACATGCGGAGTTAGCCTTCAAGTTTTGATGTTAACTCAATGGAGCCCATACTTGGAGTAATCGGGACCCTCGAGATCTGGTGCCATCTCAAAATTAGGCCGATAGCTCCTTTGGGGCTGATGCTTATGGTAGCAAGGAACCTCGGGGTCTAAATACCTCCCAAACACCGCGTGATAGCATCATTCATGCGACCTGATAATGGAGCCCTCGGGGTGGTCCTGCCAGAACATTTCCTAAGAAATGGTGCTGTCATGGCCAGACTTAGTTGGTCTTCTGGATAGGCGAACAGTCGTCGCTTGCCTCTATATATGCATTCACTCATTTCTCAACTGGAGATTCTGCTATTCTGGTTAATCATCCCTACCATAAAAGTTTTTGTTCTTTACGCTAGTTCTATCGTTGTTTCAACTCAAAACCTTCGCCCAAATCTTCATCCTTATCTTCCTATTTTACCGTAGCCATGGCTTCTACATTGACATCCGCCCATCAGGGATAGGGGAGTTCTGCCTCTATTTCGTGTCTGGTCGGTGGTACACCGCCGGTACCCGATGAGCGGCCCTCGAGGTGCTTTGTCTCGAGGATAGACGTTACATTGGTAAGACCTCCAAATATTCAAGGGCATCGGGAGCATGAATCAAGGTTCATCTCCTCAATAAGGGAGGAACACCTCGAGATGATTATGAAAGACTGCGGATGGGGAGAAGGAGTGGTACTACAAGTACCTTCCCTGGAGGAGAGCATCATGACCCATGTCGAGGGGTTTTTGAGCGTGCATACGTATCCTTTTATATTTGGTCCCCTTGACCGTATCGTGCTTGAATTCTGTAGGAGGTATCAGGTTACCCTGGCGTAGGCTCACCCATCCCCTTGGAAGATAGTGTTGATGATAAGGTAGTTTACTGATAAGGCGAGGCTCATATTCACCCTTAGCCATCTCGGTAGGTTATATCGGTCTCTGCACTACCGGGGCATGATTACTCTGCGATGTCGATCCACCCGGTCCCCTGCCGTTAATGACGAAGAGGAAAAGGATCGAGGGTGGATGAGCCAGTTTGTTTGAGCACGGGCATCGATATTATCCCTGGAGAGTTTTTGCCATTTCATGAGAAATGGAATATCACACGTAAGTGGTATACTTGTATTTTTATCGCTTTGTCCATAATGGAGGCGGGCTCCATAAAGGCATCTTTTTATTTCATTCTTTTTAGTGATTCCTTCATTGTTGAACGAGGTCCCTGATCTGGCTGAATGGTCCCGTAAGCTGGCAGCTTGTTCGACCTATGATAAGCGCAAGTGGCGAGACCTATCCAAGGAGAGATGGGAGGCAAAACATCACGGTAGGTGTTTAGTGGCTTGTTTCCTCAGAAAGGTACTTTCTTTTTAGCGCACTAACTCTGCCGCCACAGGTGTTGGAGGTTTTTTCGAGATGAGGTCGTGCCCCCTGGGGGAGGGGGAGAGATTGACGACCTCGGGTTCGAGGATCGATAATAAATGGAAAGAGTCTCCGAGGTGTGAGGATGCTCATGGTGGGGTGAGTCCTTCTATGAGGTTCAAAGGAGGCAAGTTAGCCGGTCTTTCGCCTTCGGAGGCCTCTGTTTTTGAAAGAACTTTTCCATTCCCGTTGAAGGTACTTCGAGGGACAAGGGTCATGCAGCACCTTCCTGTTTTCCTACAAAAGGAACTTTGGGGGATACTTGGCAATCAAACGTAGGCTCGACCTTTGGTGAGGCTAAGCGGCTTAGCTTTGTGGTAAGCTTTGGTTGCCGGTATAGGCATATTTCAGTTTTACGCCCTCCCTTTCTTATTGAATTTTCCTTTGCAGGCCTTTGACAAGCTCAAGTTCAGGTGAAGAGCTGGTTCGCTATGAGGCCAGGCTGCGGAAAGCTTTGGATAGGGAGAAATCCCTTAGGCTCCTTTGTAGGAGAAAGGAATGTGAGCTGGTACACCTGCGGTGTGAGGTGGATCGAAGTCGGAACTGTGAAAGTCATCTCGAAAGATAGGGAACCTACATTTTGTGTCAATGTATGCTCCCCTTTCCTTTTTCAGAGATTAATATTTTGATATTTCAGTTGGAGAGCAAAATGGAGGAGTTGGAATGACTTTGGGGAAAAGTTGGCCAGGTCAAATATGATTTTAATGAGTTGAAGGCTCTGGTAGATGCCCAAGTTGCGACCAAGGAGGGTGCTTTGGCTAAGGCTTCTGCCCTCGAGGTGCAAATCCAAAACGCTCGTGCAAATGATTCTGTCCGAGCCAATATGATCACAAGACTCGAGTCTGAGCTTTTGAACGCGATGGCCGAGGTTGTGAATGCCTAAGCTGAGGCTGTAATGAGCCGTACTAAGGCTGAACAGAAAGTGGCGGCCTATTTGAAGAGCACTGCTGATGCTAGAGCTGAGCTGTGGAAGGATCTTGATCATAAGAGGAGTAATAAACAGTACGTGAGGTGTAAATCTTGGAGGGAAACACTCGAGGAAATTCATACTAGGGGCATCGACCTCTGGTAAGAGATCAAGCAGGCGAAGGCGGAAGAATACAATGCTAAATTCCTTCTATCTGATGCCGAGGATGGCGAGGATGGGGCCGTCGGGCCATAGTCCCCAAGGAGGACATATATTTCCTTTTATGTTTATGTAAATATTACTTTCAAAGTACGTTGTAAATGGAGCTTGTATTTTCTTGCATGTATGTATAAAGAGGAAACCTCGCAGTTTTGTTTCTCCTGCATTTCTTTTTGCCTTGATTTTAGCCAGATGAACTAGTCTTTGAGTTAGAAGGAATCCTTTGATTTGTGATATGGCCCTGGGGCTCATTAGGCTGGCCCGTAGGCTCTTACGCCTTGGTTGATTCGACCTTTTATTATAAAATGGCGTTCGAGCTCTTACGCTCGTGCTCTTAGGCATATTTGGTCAACTGTTTGGGGTTCAGTCTCTGAGTCAGGTATCGACTCGAGCTCATTCAACCCTCAAGTTTTTGAGTTACAAGCTAGCCCTTAGGCTCTTACGCATTGGGTCGGTATGACCTTTTGTATGGGCTAGCGAAAATGGCTCTTACGCTTTTGCTCTTACGCATATTTAGTTAACTGTTTTGGGTTGAGTCTCCAAATCGGGTTTCGACTCGATCTCATTCGACCCTCAAGTTTTTGAATTTGGAGTTGGCCCTTAGGCTCTTACGCATTGGGTCAATACGACCTTTTGTATATGCTGGCGATAGTGGCTCTTACGCATTAGGTTGCTGTGACCTTTTATAGGCTTTACCTTTCCCTCATTAAGGACTTTTTGAAATAATGTTTGCCTGACTCTTCGACGGTTCTATTAAAACCTCGATTGTGAGTCATTATATGGCATTGATCGAGCACCTCAAGAGGTTTGGCTTGGTGGCTAAGTATCTCGAAGCCTGTGTTTAAGAGCTGACATGGTCGAAACTCTTTTGCCTATGTCGAGGTAGCCTATTGTTTTCGAAGTATATTTGAAGTAATTGAAGGACTGTGATTTATAGCGATGGTCGGACATCCCCGAGTCATGTAAGTTTGGATGATACAACCTTGTGACCGTAGTCATTTGTGTTTGGCCGGAGCCTTTTAGTCTCGAGTGAAGTAGTTTCGGCATCTATATCGAGGATATGTATTTTTAGAGGTCTTACAAGTTCGATATATAGCCTTAACTTTGACATCGGGTTTATGCCTGTAGTAAGGTCTTACCAGTTTTACATGCCTTTGAGGTCTTACAGTTTTGGATACTTGGTACAAGTATGGTTTATGTCTTGCTTGAGGTCTTACAGATATTGTCACTTGATACAAGTGTGGTTTATGACTTGCTTGAGGTCTTACAGATATTGTTGTTGCCATATATAGGTCTTACGAGACCGAGGTTGCCCGCATGTGGTCTTATGGCCTCAGGTTTTGATAAGTCAATGGGGATGGCGATTGACGGCAGTCCCCGAGTTGTCGATGATTTCTCGACCCGGGAGCCATTACTTGTAAACTTGGTACTGCCTCATCGAGGGCCTACAATTTCGGAGTCCCCGACCCGGAGGTCATGTGGGCTAGAGGTTTTGACGCCAGTCCCCGAGTGTTCGGGACTTTTTTGGCTCTGGAGCCATTTTGTGATCTTGATGTTGCCTCATTGAGGGATTACAAGTTAGGAGCTTCGACCTGGGGGTTGCCTTGTTTCGAGTTGTCAATGCCAGTCCTCGAATATTCGTGACGTTTTTTGGCTCTGGGGTCATTTTTTGCAAAAACTATTGAGCTTTCTTGAAACACAAAATGCTTTTGGGAAGTATTCTTTGATTGCATGGTACAAGTTTACATGCCTTTGCTGTTAACGGCTCAGTTGTTCTATACGGACATGGTTCGTTCGACCGTTTTGCCCGGTACATTATTTTCCTATCGAGACCCCATTTGGCGTATCTTGGCTTTTCCGAGTAGGTGACCTTCCAGGGGGAATGCCCCCCAGTATTCGAGTTTGATTGCCAAATAAACCTTGAATACTGGTTGAGTCTTCCTTAGGTAGCATATGGTTGTTGCCTCGTTAAAAACCTTGCCGGTAAAACCCTTCTTGGGATAAAAAACCAGTCAAAGGAAAAGAGTGCAACATATGCTTTTGAAACCTAGGGCCTTCGAGTTGAAAAGTGCATTGGCCATTTCTATCGGATACCTGCACTCAGGTTAGTTAATGTAATTGAAAGAGAAAGGAGACGGTCATACCTTAGTGTAGAATGTGCCGACGGTGTCTCAAGCTCGGATATGTTTCAGTCGCTTGTTATGAGGATGCGGAACGGTCCTCTGCTTTGTTCGTTCGGGTACAACCAAGAACATGCCTCGTGGTCACTATTTCACTGTTTATTTATCCTTCAGCCCCTTTGATGGTAGAGATATTGGTGTTTTGGGTTGTGCCGGCCACATTGACTGGTATGGCAGTTTTCGCTTTCGTTGTTTTGTTAGCCGTGTTGAGTCCATATTGAAAGACTTCGAAAGGCGGTCATAATTTGGTCAAGCAGTCTAAGCTGCTCCGTCACCTTCGATCTGATAATATTGGTTGAGCTACCTGGACCCACAAGTACATGTTTAATTTGAAAGGTGTTCGCAAGAAAATAAATTACCCGTGTGCCATCATGGGGCTGGGATAGAGCCTCTAGTTCGCCTTTCCCTATCGAGAGATGTCTTTGTTCTCATGACCGTGGGTTCCTGCAGGGTACCGATGCCTTAAAAGATAGTATGGATGACATGTTGTGGCTCATTTACTTCGTTCTTTTTGGCTGCCTCTCTTTCTCGGAACTGATTTTTGGCTCGGTGGCTGAGGAATTCTTGGAGATGACTTTTGCTGAGACGTCGGGCTACCTCTTCCCATATTTGTCTGCAATCTTCGTTCATGTGACCATATGTGTTGTGAAATTCACACACTAAGTTATGGTTCCTCTGTGAAGGATCTGATTATACAGGCCTTGGCCACCTAGTGTCTCTAATTTTACTGACGGTGAACACGATGCCTGATACATCGATGTTGAAGTTGTACCCTGACAAGCAAGGTGCTTCCGTCCGCCCTGTGTACCTATTGAACCCAGCTTTGCTGACATGTCCCCAAGGATTTTTGCCTTGGTCCATTCTTCGATCATTGCGGGGTACGTCGCACCTTGGGGCATTTCTTCTATCCTCGGTGTAAGGTTGGTACTTTTCCTTTTTTGGTTTCTGCTCTTTTGCAAGAAGCCTGCTAGGATAAACCAAGCCCGATGGGGTTCCTAGCTGGTCATCTTCTACCCTGATCTTTGACTCGTATCGGTTGTGAACGCGGACCAGGTCACGATGGGATACTCAACTAGGTTCTGTTTCAGCTTCTTCGAAGCCACTGAGCTTCGTTCATTCAGACCTTGAGTAAAGTCCTGCACTTCCCAGTCGTCAGACACTAGTGGTAGTTCCATTCATTCAATTTGAAATCGAGATACGAACTCACACATCATCTCATTCTCCCTTTGCTTGATCTTGAAGACGTCATACTTCCTTGTTGCTACTTTGATGGCACCATCATGTGTCTTTATGAAAGAATGTGCCAGCATGGCAAATGAGTCTATGGAGTTAGGAGCTAGGTTGTGATACCACATCATGGCCCCTTTCGAGAGCATTTATCCAAACCTTTTCAGTAAGATGGACTCGATATCGTCTTCCTTTAGGTCGTTGCCCTTGATTGCACAAGTGTAAGCGGTAATGTGCTAATTAAGGTTTAAGATTCCGTTGTACTTTGGAAGCTCTGGAATTCTGAACTTCTTCGGAATAGGTTTCGAGGCCGCTTCCTGTGGGAATGACTTCTGTACGAACTTCTTTGAATCAATACCTTTCAGGAACGGGGGTGCGCCTGGAATTTAGTTGAGCCTGCAGTTGTAGGTATCGACCTTCTTGTCGTTAGCTTCTATCTTATTCTTGCCCGATTTGATCCTCCTTGTGAGGTCCTCGAGCATCTTTACGATGGCGGGGTCGGATGCCGACCCGTTGTTGCTTGACCTCTCTGATACCTGCTCGGTTGGGGGAGGCGTCCCCGGTGCTACCGTGCTGGGAGTTTTCTGGTGACTTTGCAGCTGATCAATCGCTAGCTGTTGTGCCTGTAACATTTCAAAAATAACGTGAATGATAACCTCCCGTTCTTCCCTAACTAGGGTTTTTTTAGCTTCTTGTTGGTCTCCTTGGTGCACGCTCTTGTTAGTATGGGACAATAATAAGCAATATTGTTGTTTACTAAGTTAGACATTTTGTCCTGAAATCAAAGATCTTGGGCAAGAAAAAGTGTGAAAGATAACTTGCGTTGTGTAGTAAAACCATCAAGAAAATAATCACTATTATTTTTACCCCCACGGTGGGTGCCAAACTTTTTACCGTGAAAATGGTAATAACAATTAATTTGATTTAGTGGTTCTAAAAATACGTGGTCTATTTTTATGCTAGTTGTTAAGCAGTTAATGCTATGTGAAAGATTTAGAAACAAGATAAGAGCTTAAAAACAAGATGTTAGCCAACAGAGTGGTTGTTGATCGGGGCCTCGAACTTGCTTTTTTCGGGCCTCAGGGTCGAGTCTAATGTCCGCCAAGGATGATAGGGGGCGACTAACAGTTATAATAAAATCAATGACGACTCTTTATGGACAATAATAAGCAATAAATGAAGCACAATAGATAGAACACAATAAACGTAGGCAATAAATGTAAGCAATAATATCAAGAGAATATGTTAGAGAGCAGAGAGAATGTTCTTGACTATTTAGTATGGAGCAACAGATGTTTACAAAATGACAAGGACTCTCGTTATATATGAGAGTGAATCCCAATATAGTACAGATGCATTCATTACAAAGATATGGGGCTGGTACAACTATTTAATGTCTTGATTCGCTTTTTTGGACTAGTCCATTAGGCTTTGTCAGCTATATGTCCGCGCCTTGGGAACTTCACGCTGATCCACCGAGACCGCTGGTTTACATTGCCTCGAGGTCGATCACCTAGAACCCTTGAAGTTGATCATTGAAGATCCTCGAGATGCCTTGATGATCATAAAATCGGACCATCGATTTCTACCCTTTACCGAAGTATTTCTGAGGATACTCAAGATTTCCCTTCCGCCTAACCAAGAGCGCTTCTAGTTGATCCATTCTCTCGTCAGATTGGTCAGCATTTCCCTCCATGCTTCTTTCCCATGTGGGGAGACTCCAATTTATTATTATTTCATTATGGATGTGGATCATATTGCTGATTCCTACGAAGTAGTCGATAGTGGTCTCTACTGGAAGAAATGTTTAGTATCCTAGATCTGAAGCAGCAAGTTACACCCTTTAAAGAAATCATGTCCTTGTGCGCAGGCAGACAAAGCCCTCAACATCTCATCTAACACCATCGGCACCAAAGTGGCTTGAAAATTACCCCGGTAACAGGTTGATGTTGATATGGCCCATTCAATATGGGAAGACCAATACAATGTCATTGCGAAAGTGATTGGCTTGAGACTCTCCCACGTCGCTTCGTCACATTGAATCTCTTGGGAATACCATTCGTAGCCTTCACAGTTCCCAAATCTATCAAACAACTAGTTGAGGCTCACCAATCCATCCCTGATACTTCCGAGACGCCTGTTGTTGGCAAAGCCTAAGGCATCCAAAAACTAGTAAACGGGCATAATAACTGACAATACCAGCTTTCTTCTATTGAACGACAGCTCCGTGAAACTTATGACTTCTTCAAATGTTGAGACTAACTCACAGTCAGCAAATTTGAATACCACCTTGTCCAGATCCCAAAATTCTATCAACGGGCAAGGGGTTCCCATGTCTGCTCAAATTTTCAACAATATGGTTAATGCCCCCAGGTACATCTGAACCTCATCTCCGTGTTCCAGACAAATATTCTTCCACCACTGTTTCAACTTCTATGGTGCTCTCGTTACCACACTTATCTCAGGGATATTTTGGTTAATTTCCATTTTTTGAGGTTGGTAAAAGGAAGATATTTGGGTAAGTGTTTGCTTTAGATCTTTAAGTGCCTTGTCATGTTTATTTGTCTTTCCACATAAGCTATGTCGTTGGGTGCATGAACTGTTGATAATAAGGTGGCTTTCCTAATTGCGTGTCGGTACCAAGTACCTACTCACCTAAGGTTTATGGACCATGATCTATTTCACTAGAGTAAAGTGCTTCCTACTTTTGAATTGGATTGAGGGCTACGAGAAGTTATGTCACTTGACCAGACAAAGCCATTATCTGAAACTAGAGTGTTCTAAAAAGAAGGTTCGGAGGGGTGCAAAAGACAACCCTCACACTCAATTTTATGTGATAGTGTATAGCCAAGACTCGATTAAAAGAAATGTGATTGAAGTGTATATAAAGTAGTAACAGGCAAAGATGTAGCAACAATAAGCATGATAATTAGAAAAGCATGTAATTGCAATTTTAACTATAACCAAAGCACGGTATAAACAAATCTAGACGCCAAATTTGTCTAAGTCTGCTAAGGTTAGAACCTAAAGGGTTGCCCGACAGAGTCGCCATATTGTTTCACCTTATTTTGCACTAGTCAAGATAGGATTCAACTTGTGGTTTCTGTATTGTTGAAAAAATAGAGTAGCCAACAAATATTTAAAGTTATACGAGGGTACCTATTAAATTACTAAGTCATGTTCCTTTTAGGTCCGCAAACCAGTGAGATTATGGGTAAGGATTTTTATTCTTCTAAGGTGAAGGTGTTAGACACCCCTTAAAATCTACATGAGGTAGCTCCATAGGACTTAGAAAATTTTTTAGGAACAAATAATTTATACTATGCTTAATTACTATTAGGGCAAGGCTTGCTATATATATTTAAGAGAAGGTATATATAAGGGATGTATGACTTAAGAAAGAGTTATGAAAGGTTAAAAGAACACTGAATGTAGTCCATGTTTTCTAAGGCTTGTAATAATGAGATAAGTTATGGAAGTAATTAACTTAGGGAATAAATGTTTATATGATTCTAAAAGATGTTTGTAATAAAGTGATTCTAAACGTACATTGATTTTAAAATCTGAACGGGAGCGATCTTTGATAATTCATTTGGGGTGACAGTACCTTACTATTTTATGAAACTCCGATTTACCTCTTGTGAGTAAGAAAAACGATTCTTTGTGATTTTTTCTTTCTGATATTGGGGCGCTGTTTTGATTAAATTCTCGACTCCAAAACCTTTTAAGAGAGGTGAGGGAACAAGATGGATAAATTATCATTGGCGAAGTGAAGACTAATTACTAACAAATTCTCTTTAAATCATATATTATTAAAGTTTGCCTATGTTTCAGGTGATATTAAAGCATGAAGGTAAAGCACATGATCTAATATATGAGTGTTAAACACATAATAATAAAATATGAAAATGCAACAAGGCAGTAGGTAAAGTAATAAAGTAGTAAACTAGATTAAAAAAGCAATAACTAATAATGAAGGAAATCAAGGAAAAGAAAACTAGACTCTGATTGTTGGGCCTCAAGAATGTAGATCCAACAGTTGAAAGATGCGGCTATAAATGGATGGACCCTCCAAAAAATGTAACAAGACTGGTTTGGGCTTGAGTTCCTTAGGAACTTAGAAGGCCCAAATATGTACATACCCAAAAAAAAGAGAAAAAAGGTCATTAGATGTATATTCCACACTCTCAGCATATTCAAATATGGGAAACCACCTGTGAACTTGATTGGTTCACTTCTATGACATATATGAGTTGATAATACTACTTAATACTTTGAAGGTCATCAATGCATATTCAGACAAAGCAGTCACAGTTAAACATTTATACAGAGGTTAGCAAATTAGGAACAAGAGTGGACTCTAAACATTACTACAAGTTCACAGATTTAAACATGAAATCCCTAAGGATGTGACAGAGTCATACTCCTAACAATGCTAGCCCTTAATAGGTCATCATGTTCAGACATTATCAATAAAGGACATCATAATGTTTAAGGATCAGATTTGGTTTCAAATTAACAATAGGGAAACTACTAGGGTGGTTCAGGACAAAGCATGAAATCAGGAGTCAAACACGATCATACTTTATTCAGGTAGTTACATGAACACTTCAAGTAAAATTATAACATCTTATAGACAGTAGAGCTTTGCACATTTAAAGAATCAAGTTAAACATGTCATAAAGAGAGGTAGTTACATATAAAAGAAAACATTTTATCAAAACAAGTTTAACTTAGTCATAAGTCTAGTTTAGTATCTACATGTGAAGTGGTCATGCTTCCGCTTTTAAAAGTTATCACTTGATTAATACAGAATAACTAAGTTCTACCTGTTATGGAAGATAACTTAATGATGGATACATGTAAGCTTCACAAAAACCAACAATAGTTCAAAGTGATTAAAGATAGGATACGTACTATACCTAGTAAGTTTTAGAATGGAATATGTAATTGAAGGTTTTAGCCAAACATGAGATAGTTGAACAAACACTAGTAAACAGAATATGATCATGACTTGTTTGTGAAGGGAGAATAACTTAATCCCAACAAGATGTGCGCACTAGAGCTATGGGTACTCATGAAAAGAAGAAAGTTTAATTCCAACAAAACCAAGTCAACAGATGCAACAACACCTAGATGAGAATGTAACGGTGTCAACCCAGAAATTACTTTAAAAATAAGTAGATACTAAGTATAGAGAAAAAAATGCATATAAACAATTAGATTTTCATGCTTAGTTGGAGGATAGATGATATAGACTTATGTTCCTTCAGATTCATCTCAGTCATAGTTATCAAACAATTGACTCAGCATACCGGAAAAACAGTATGTGAAGGCAAAAATCACTATAGAATCATCAATGTCGAGCTATGGAGTTTAGGTATGTATGAACAACAATTAGAGACACGTTGCAACTTAAACATATGTACTGTTCGAACTCATAAACAAAAATCATCAAGAATCACTTAATGACTTGATCAATCATCAATTAAAGACACAAAAGGCAGGACAAACAATCACAAAAAGACATTAGTCTATCTGAACATAAGCATTCCCATACTAGTCACACACACCATAAGCAACTGTCATTCTCAGAAGATAACTAACACATTTATAGCATTCAAATGAGATGAACAAAAGAGAGAGATGAGGGATATGCTGACCTTTTCGAGGGAAGCAGACCAAATGATGACACTCTTAGTTTTTTAGGATCCCAAGAACTTCATGTTCGAAGCAGCGACAATACATAGAAAATGGAAACAAAAGAACAGTAAGGAACCCCAGGCTTTTGATCTTAGAATATATCTAAATGATTTCAGTGTTATGTCGTTGTGTTCATGTTTGTTTGTGTTCTGTGAGAACATTAAAAGCTTCTTTTATAGTGCCATTTAAGGCTCTACGATTTCACAAATTCAAAATCAATATTGGAGAGTGAAGCATGGTAGGTGATGATAGTGAATCAAGTGAAAATCAGAAAGGAACGGAGAAGAATAGTAGAGTCGATTTTATCTGAGAGGAGGGATCGATCAATGAACCATGAGAGATCACTGGTCAGAACCCTAATAGCCAGAGGTCATTCCATTTAATCTCTGGGTGTCGAATACTAATATGGATGCCAGTTAACATCTCAGACTTTCTTTGATTTGAAGAGACGAAGGAAGAAATCTGATGAGTTGAAATTTCACTCCTTTGGTATGATATGCTCGATTAGGACTTTGAAATCGAATGGTGAAAATGGAAAGAGTGAAGATGTCTAAGATACATGAGCAAAACGAATGGCCATGCATGCTATGGATTTGAAAGAACAATAACAATTTTAGGTTTCATCTTTAAAGGTTAGGATTCAGATTTGGGGGTTTATGTCTCTGATAATGAGAGTGAAAAATTCAGCGAGAATCACTGCTAGGGAAGGCAAAAATGATAAATCTCTGATGAACTCGTTACCTTGCACGAATTCGTGCAACGTCTGGTGATTGATTTGGCCTGTGAGGTTGAGAGAAAAACGAGAGGAGGGGGAAAGAAAGGCGGCGAGTTCAGAGATAAAATGATTTAGGGTTTGTGTAATTGGGGGTTGGTGTCTAGGGTTATGTTTGAAAGATGGAATATGGGTCATTTGATCATTGACCTTGATAAATCAGGGCTTTATATATCTAAAGAAATGAATTTGGGAAAATACAAGAACTGTTGGATATGTATGATCCAACAGTGGAGATAATATCTGGTAATGGGTCTAAATCAAAAGAGAAAATGGGAATAATTATGGGTCATTGATGGTTTGGATCAACCACTCAGATTATTTGTGTTTCTTACGTAAGGGTGGGAGACGAGTGATGTGGCAAGCGTTGCTTGGTGTGCATAGAGTGACTTGGATCTCCATGGTGGAAAGAGATGGGTATTTGGGTTAGTTTTATTTTCGGACTGGGCTGATGCATTGTATCAAAATGATTCAAGGAATGACCATTTTGCATTTGACTTGAGAATTGCAATTGTGGCCTTCTGGTCTTTTGTCAATTTTTAATTTAATTTAAATAAACGTGACAATTTCAATAAAATATGATAAAAATTATAATTATTATATACTACTAAATTATTGTAAATTAATTATTTATAAAAATACCTTTTTTCTACATTGTAACAATAATTTTGAATTTTCGCATAATAATCTTATTTACTAGAAATTAGAGAGTAATTTATCAAATTAATTATAGAACCTATATAATAAATATTTTAATCATCTTAAAATAGTAATATATTTGTAATTACATAATATTAATACTATGTGATTAATTTTAAAACTAATGCTTGTTTAATTTGTAAAAAAATAGATATTTATTATTGGAAAATGCTTTAAAAATATTTATTGTATATTATTAAGTATAAATAAATTAATTTTAAAGGGGAGGGTTTAAAGTGGTCATCAACAGCATGGCAAGCTAAGTCCATGCTCGCCGCGGACTATGTATTAGAAATTTATAAAACCTCATAGTGCTAAGTTAGGAATATGTGTTAGAAATTTATAAAATTCTTCACGGCAAGAAAGCTCGCCGCGGTTCATACCTTTTGGGTTGGTATGTGCATTAAAAAGTAAAGAAAAATATTTTTTAGAAGAGCGCATTTCTGCAGCCCATTATGCGACCGTTTTATAGCTATTCGGACTGCATAGTTTTCGTACAGTGAGGCAGAAGGTTGGCTAATTTTGAGGACAATTATGCGGCCAATTATACGATCGCATAATCGATATGTGGGCCGCATAATCGATATGGGCTTTTGGCGAAGGGTAGTTTTGCGGTGCATTATGCGACTGCAGAACAAGTATGCGGACCACATATTGGTCGCATATGCAGGCAAAAAATTAAGCCCTTGAGGGCTACTTTTGCGGTCCCTTTTGCGAGCCGCATATCAGTTATGCGGTCGCATATGCGACCGCAAATTGAGTCAGGGCTCCTATTTTCTAACTTTTAAAACCCTTAGAATTTCTAACCAGTACTTAAAATATTTGTAACTATCAATTTTTGATTTGTTCATATTAATACTGAGATGTATACCTGTTGATACATATATCCATGGTTTCTATATTTCTCAGTGTTATTTCTTTTCTGTGTTGATAACTTTCAAGTTTATCTTCATAAAATTCAATTTCATTTTCTATAGTTAATAAAGCTTTATTACGTAATTTATTATATCTAATAATATCTTTGCAGGTTTTAATATTGTATTTAACACAATCTATTTTTCTATTTATGTTACTGAGGTTTTTAAGAAGTTTCCATTTCTGGGTATTATAGAATCTTATATAATGAAAAGTGTTATGTTTCATTTATAAAAAGATTTTATTAACTTGATATGTGATCATTAGTCTGAATATAAATCTATAAGAGACTCAAATAGTAACAAAAGTGTCAAATTAGGGGAAAGGTAAATTTCAAGTAAGTTCAATATTTTTAAGTTGGGACTGATACATCATCATGTTTTTAACACGATGTCCGATCTCAGCCCCATCGGCTAAGGTATCTCACCCCGATATATCCACTCACAATACCACCATGTGCGCGGTATGGCGTCTGATCTCAGCCCGATTGAATAAGGAGTCTCACCATAATGTCGTGTGGGTCAACATCACATCACATTTTGCTAGCAATAATCTCATCCCATTAAAGGGGAAACATTGCAACCCATCATTCTCATCTTATATAAGGAGAAACAACCTCAACACATTAACATGGGGATTTAACCCTCAATCACTCCTACATCGGCACATGTAGTTTCGGGGTTAGGTTATTTTGACCTACCCTTCTTCGGTAACTAAATGATAATCCCAAAGCATTTATTATTTAAAGGGATTTACCACTCATTTCATAATCTTTTACATATAATTCATTTCATTGGCACCAATGGCCTCACAATATCATTCTTGGCACGTTGGTCGTATTTCATATTTCATGCCCGTCTCTTTCACTTCCAAACATCATCAAAGATCATCAACAACAAAGCATTTCTATTCAAGACATTAAGTCCACATGTGAGTAGATAAGAATGTTAAGCACATTGGGATTTCTTACACGATTTGGCATCATAGCTTTCATTTGAATCACGACTTGAAATTATACAATTTAGATATGCAACCTATACTTTGAACACATTTTTAAATAATAACATAAAATAGCAAGAACATTTGGATTACCTATTGAACATATGTCTTTTGACACGAGGCTTATTTGGAATTGTCATGACCCGGATTTCTCACCCTCGGGAGTCGTGATGGCGCCTACTAGTGACAACTAGGCAAGCCAATCATTCCAAATATTTTACCTTTTTCCCTTTTTAATCCTTTAACAGTTGTGAATTAACATTAAATAAACATCGGAAATAATATAGCGGAAGAATGAAATGTAACAATTTAATAATAATACTGATACCAATCCATAAATATAAGCTACCCAGAACTGGTGCCACAATCTCACAGACTATCTAAGAATACTACAAATAGGGTTCAAACAAAATAGATACATGTTTGTCTCTGGAATAGTAAATAACAGAAGAAAAACTAGATAGGAAGGGGACGCCAAGGTCTGCGGATGCCTGCAGGACTACCTCATGTCGCCTGATGGACTCAAGGCAACAACCTCAATGTGGTCCAAAGGGTGAAACACCGGGATCTGCACAGAGTGCAGAGTGTAGTATCAGCACTACCGACCCCATGTGCTGGTAAGTACCTAGTCTAACCTCTACGAAGAAGTGACAAGGCTAGGACAATACTACCAAATAAACCTGTGAAGTTATATCACATACATCAAGTAATTATGACAAAAGCTAGTAGTTAAAGATGGGAAAGGGAAACATGCTACGGGGAATATCATGTACAAACCAAATCTCACTAAAGAAGTGAAAGGAACATGAAAATTCAACTGTAAGCAAGAATAAGGAAATCAAAGACAAGTGCACGGCATAACCCTCCGTGCTTTTACTCTTGTCCTCACCATAAGAATCAATATAATACGGCATCAACCTTCGTGCTTTTACTCTCGTCCTCACCATGAGAATCAATATATTCGGCACGGCATCACCCTTCGTTCTTTTACCTCACATTATCATGATACAGAATTATCCTTCGTGCATTATAACTCATATCTTTGCACGACATTGTACATTGTGCGGCACGACATCACCCTTCATGCATTAACACTCTCAAAATCATGCACAACATCACCCTTCGTGCTTTACACTATTCCTCACCCAAGCAACAATCACAAAGCAATTTCGGCAAGGGAATCGATAATATCACAATAAAATCCCGGCAAGGGAACAATAGCATATAACAATATCCCGGCAAGGGAAACAATATCATGAGTAATAATATCCCGGCAAGGGAGATAATATTAAAATCAATAACATCCCGGCAAGGGAGATAATATCAAAAGCAATAACATCCCGTAAAGGGAGACAATATCATAAACCTCTTCTCTTTTCCACAATTTCCTCACAACTCATTTCTCAACTTGAGCCAACGCTCTACAATCTTCAATTACCAATAATTCTTCCACAAGCCTCGTTCAACAATAGAAATCATCATATAAAGCATGAGCAATATGAAATGGAGTCACATTAATCATAGTACAAGACTCACGGACATGCTTGACACCGACATATAGATACTCGTCACCATACCTATGCGTCGTACTCAACAATTAACACATAACAAATACGATACAACTCATAATCCCTCAAGAAATGGTTAGATCAAACACTTACTTCAATGCCACGAATACAATTCAAGCCTCAACTATCGCTTTACCTCTTGTTTCCACCACCAATTTGCTTGTATCTAACCACAATTTACTTAACGATATCAATAAATGCTAAATGATTCAATTCTAATGCATGAAAATAGGTTTTCCAATGATTTCCCGAAAAAGTCAAAAATCGACCCCGGGCCCACATGATCAAAACCCGAGGTTCGAACGAAAACCCAATTATCCATTCACCCAGGAACTAAAATATATAATTTGGTTTGAAATTGGACCTCAAATTGAGGTCCAAATCCCCAAAAGTTGAAAATTCTATGTTCTACCCAAAACATCCAATTTCCCCCATGAAAACCCTTGATTTTGAGTTGAAATCATGTGAAAAGATGTTATACATTAAAGAAAATGAGTTATAAATGACTTACAATCGATTTGGAGAAGAACATTTCTTTGGAAAATCTCCCAAGAGAGCTTAGGGGTTGAAGGAGTTTGAAAAATGAAGAATTTTCGGCTAAGTTATAATTTGCACAGGCACAGATATCGCATTCGCGATGGCCTGCCTCTACTTTATTCGCAAATGCGAACAATTGTTCGCAATTGCGGTGCCTGCTAAGGTCGCATTTGCGACATAAGCCTCGCAAATGTGAAGGTTCCCTGCCCCAGCCCATCATCGCAATTGCGATATTTTTTCGCAGATGCGAGCTCGGAATTGCGAAGCCTGTAGAGCTGCAACATAACAACAGTTTTCCTAAGTCCAATTTCACTCTGTGGCCTATCCAAAACTCACCTGAGCCCTCGGGGCTCCAAACCAAACATGCATGCAAGTCCAAAAACATCATATGGACTTGCTCGTACGATTAAATCATCAAATAACATCAACAACTATGATTTAAGCCCCAAATTCATGAAATCACTCAATAACATCAAAATTTCCAACATCTCAAATAAAGGTCCGATTTATACTAAACAGACTCTGATTCTTACCAAACTTCACAGATTCAACTTATTTATTATATAAGACCTGTACCGGGCTACAAAATAAAAATACTTGCCCGATACCATCAATTTCAAACCTCTTTTCATTTTCAAGAGCTCTTATAATTTCAGTTAAATAATTTCTTTCAAAAATTCATTTATCGGGCGTAAAACCTCGGAATTCGATTCCGGGCATATCCCTAGTCCTAAATTTTACTACAGACCCTACGAGACCGTCGAATCACGGGTGCAGGTCTGTTTACCAAGAATGTTGACCAAAGTCAACTTTATTCAATTTTAAAGCCAATTTCTTTATTTTACTCAGTTTTCATATAAAAGCTTTTCAGAAATGTGCCTGAACTGTGCACACAAAAAGAGATGACACAAAAAGAGATTTTAAGGCCTCGAAACACAGAATTTACTTTCATAATACATTCTCCACCTCTAAAACAACTGTTCGTACTCGAACGGACATAGAAGAGAAGTACCTGAGTCGGAGAAAAGATGGGGATATCGGCTCCGCATATCGGACTCGGACTCCCAGGTAGCTGCCTCGGTAGGCTGACCTCTCCACTGAACACGAACTAAAGAGAAACTCTTCGATCTCAACTGACAAACCTGCCGGTCTAGAATAGATACCGGCTCCTCCTTATAAGACAAGTCCTTGTCCAACTGGATAGTGCAGAAGTCTAACACGTGGGATAGATCGTTGTGATACTTCCGAAGCATGGACACATGAAACACTAGATGCACGACTGATAAACTCGGCAGCAATTCAAGTCTGTAAGCCACCTCTCCCTCTCGATCAGGAATCTCAAACGGGCAGTTGAATCTAGGTTTAAGCTTGCCCCTCTTCCCGAATCTCATCACACCTTTATAGGCGACATGCGAAGCAACACTCGCTCGCTGACCATGAATGCCATATAACGAACCTTAAGGTCGGAATAACTCTTTTTCCTGGACTGAGCTGTATAAAGCCTATCCCGAATTATCCTAACCTTGTCCAAGGCATCCTGTGCTAGATCCACACCCAACAACCGAGCCTTTCCCAGCTCAAACCATCCAACTGGCGGACCGACATCGCCTACAATATAAAGCCTCATAAGGTTCCTTCTGGATGCTCGATTGGTAGTTGTTGTTGTAGGCAAATTCGCTAAAGGCGAGAACTGATCCCACAAGACTCCAAAGTCAATGACACAAGCTCAGAGCATATCCTCTAAAATCTGAGTAGTACGCTTGGTGTGCCTATTCGTCAGAGGTTGAAATGTTGTGCTCAACTCGACCCGTGTGCCCAAGTCACGCTGAAATGCCCTAAAAAATGTGAGGTAATCAGTGTACCTCTGTCTGAAATGATGGACACAGGCACACCATGAAGACGAATAATCTCCCGGATATAGATCGCGACTAACCTCTCATAAGAATAGGAAATTGCTACAGGAATGAAATGTGCTGACTTGGTCAGCCTATCAACAATAACACACACTGCATCGAACTTCCTCTGAGTCTGTGGGAGTCCAACAACAAAGTCCATAGTAATACGCTCCCACTTCCACTCAGGAATCTCAATCTTCTAGAACAAACCACCAGGTCTCTAATGCTCGTATTTTACCTGCTCCTCCACTAATAATGTTGCCACAAATCCTGATACATCTTAGCGGCGCATGGATGAATAGAGTACCAGGAACTATGGGCCTCCTCTAAAATCAACTCTTGAACTCGACTCTGTAGCCTCAAAACTCTATCATATCCAATTGTAACCTGCTTGGCACCTCCGTGTCGCACTGTATCTCTAAGGACAAGAAAATGAGGATCATCATACTGCCGATATTGGATACGCTCAAAATATTAAAAGAGAATGAGCGACTGTGCAAGCTAGCACATGGCTGGGCTCAGAAACATCTAGCCTCATGAACTTATTGGCAAAAGCTTGAACATCCAAAGCAACTCTCTTACCGACCGGAATATATGCAAGACTGCCCATACTGGTTGACTTTCTACTAAAACCATCGGCCACCACATTGTCCTTTCCCGTATGATATAAGATGGTGATATCATAGTCTTTTAATAGCTCCAACCACCTTCTCTACCTCAAATTTAGCTCCTTCTACTTGAACAAATACTGTAGACTCTTGTGATCCGTGAAAACCTCACATGACACACCATACAGATAATGCCTCCAAATCAAAAATGCGTGAACAATGGCTGCTAATGCCAAATCATGAACTGGATAATTCTTCTCATGAATCATCAACTGTCGCAAAGCATAAGCAATGACCTTGCCATCCTGCATCAACACCGCACCAAGTCCAATATGAGATGCGTCGCAATAAACTATATTTGAACCTGAATCTATGGGCTAAACCAATACCGGTACCACAGTCAAAGTTGTCTTGAGCTTCTGAAAGCTCGCCTCACACTCATCCGACCACCTGAATTGGGCACCCTTCTAGGTCAACTTGGTCATCGGGACTGCAATAGATGAAAACCCCTCCACAAACCGATGGTAATAGCCTACCAAACCAAAGAAACTCCAAATCTCTATAGCTGATGCAGGTCTAGGCCAGTTCTTGACTGCCTCTATCTTTTTCGGATCCACCTGAATACCCTCTTATGATACAACGTGACCCAAGAATGCAATTTAACTCAACGAGAACTCACACTTTGAAAACATAACATACAACTAACTATCTCTCAAAGTCAGAAGAACCACTCTCAGATGCTGCTCATGCTCTTCCCCGCTGCGGGAATAGATCAAATTATCATCAATGAAGACTATCACAATCCAAATAAGGCTTGAACACTTGGTTCATCAAATCCAAGAAAGTTGCTGGGGCATTTGTCAACTTGAATGATATCACCAAGAACTCATAATGCCCGTAACGAGTGCGGAAAGCTGTCTTAGGGACATCTGATGCCCTAATCCTTAACTGATGGTAACCAGGTCTCAAGTCAATCTTCGAAAATACCTTGACACCCTAAAGCTAATAAAACAAATCATCAATCCTCGGCAATGGATACTTATTCTTGATTGTAACCTTGTTCAACTTTCGGTAATCTATACACATCCTCATCGATCCGTCCTTCTTCTTAACAAACAACACCGGCGCACCCTAAGGCTAGACACTAGCTCTAATAAAGCCTTTTATCAAGCAAGTCTTGCAACTTCTCCTTCAATTCTTTCAACTTAGGTGGGGCCATATGATATGGCGGGATAGAAATGGGCTGAGTGCCCGAAACCAAATCAATGCAGAAGTCAATATCCATATCGGGTGGAATACCCGACAAGTTTGAAGGAAATACCTCAGGAAACTTACGAATAACATGCACAGAATCCATAGCAGGAACCTCGATACCAGAATTATGAACATACGCCAAATAGGACAAACACCCCTTCTCGACCATATGTCGAGCCTTTATATATGAGATAACCCTATGGGTAGAATGAATAGGAGTCCCTCTCTACTCTAAACGAGGTAAACCCGGCAAGGCTAAGGTCACAGTTTTGGCATGACAGTCTAAGATAGTATGGTAATGTCATAACCAGTCCATCACCAATATGACATCAAAATCAACCATATCCAAAAGTAACAAATCTACTCGAGTCTCATGAACCCCAATCAAAACTATACATGAACGATGGACACGATCTACCATAATAGAATCATCCACTAGTGTAGACACATATATAGGAGCACTCAAAGAATCACTATGCATGAAAAGATAAGGTGCAAAATAATATGACACATAGGAGTATGTAGATCCTAGATCAAAAAGGACTGAAGCATCTCTACTACAAATCAGAACAGTACCTCTGATAACAGCATCGGAAGCCTCAGCCTCAGGCCTAGCTGGAAGAGCATAATATCGGGGCTGGACCCTACCACATTGAATTACATCTCTGGGACGGCCTCCTACTGGCTGGCCTCCACCTCTAGCAGCCTGACCTCTACCTCTAACACCTCTAACTCCACCTCTAGTACCTCTACCTCCGCCCCTAGAAACTCTAGCTCCTCCCCTAGCTGGCTGAGCAGGCGGTGGAACACTCGGTGCCTGAACCATGGCACAGGAACCCTGATGCTAATAGATTTTCGGTGTGCGAGGGAAAAATCTAGCAATATGCCTCATATCGCCACAAGTATAACAAGCCCTCGGCTGCTGAGACTACTGACCCTGACGACCTGAATAACCAGTCTGTAAACTTTGGAGCTGAGATGCACTGATAAGAGTTGGTAGTGCATTGTAGGGCAACTGATCTAAATACAATATGAGAACCACGACCACCTGGAGCACCATGAGAAGCCTGAAGTATTGAATTAAACGACCTGGAAGGATGGCCCCTATCAAAGGAATATCTACCTCCAGATGATGCACCACTGAACCTACCAGAGACGAGGCCTCTTGTTAGACCCTTGACCACTCCGCTGCGATATAACCATCTCAACTCTCCTGGCCACATTTGTCGCCTCCTGAAAAGAAATCTCGCTCCCCGTCTCCTTCGCCATCTACAACCGAACAAGCTGAGTCAGTCCCTCAATGAACCTCCTCACTCTCTCTCTCTCTCTCTCTCTGTGGGAAGTATAAGAAGAGCATGATGGGCCAAGTCAGTAAATCTGGTCTCCTACTGAGTAACAATCGTAGAACGCTACTGGAAACGATAATTCTCTCTCTGTGTGATAGGAAGAAACTTCTCCAGAAATAGCTGAGAAAAATATTCCCATGTCAATGCTGGTGACCCGGATAGTCTAGCCAAACAATAATCTCTCCACCAAGTCTTGGCAAATTTGGACAAACAAAAAGCAGCAAAGTCGACCCCATTGGTCTGCACTATCCCCATATTTCGAAGAACCTTATGACAACTATCCAAATAATCCTGGGGATCCTCAAAAGATGTACCACCAAAAGTAGTAGTGACAAGCTTGGTGAACCTGTCTAACCTCCATTCGTGAGAGAACAAGAGTAGAGGGTTCAATTTAGTAGTGAGAGAAAAAAATCGCACGATAGAGAAGAATAAATGTGAAGTTTTTCATAACTCTGTAGCCTCTGGTATAAATACATACATCTCTGTATCGATCCATCAGACTCTAGAGCTCTAATACCCACTTGTCACCACCTGGATTTCCCACGCTCGAGAGTCATGATGGCGCCTACTAGTGAAAGCTAGGCAAGCCAATCATTCCAAATATTTTAGCTTTTTCCATTTTTAATCCTTTAATAGTTGTGAATTAACATTATATAAACAACAAAAATAATAAAGTGGAAGAATGAAATGTAACAATTTTATAATAATACTGATACCAATCCATAAACATAAGCTACCCAGAACTAGTGTCACAATCTCACAGACTATCTAAGAAGACTACAAACATGGTACGAACAAAATAGATACATGTATGTCTCTAAAATGGTAAAGAACAAAAGAAAAACTAAATAGGAATGGGACACCAAGGCCTGCAGACGCCTACAGGACTACCTCGGGTCGCCTGATTGACTGAAGGCATCAACCTCACTGTGGTCCAAAAGTTTCACACCGGTATCTACACATAGTGCAGAGTGTAATATCAGCACAACTGATCCTATGTAATTGTAAGTGCCTAGCCTAACCTCAGTGAAGTAGTGACAAGGCTAGGACAAGACTACCAAATAAACCAGTGCATTTATATCATATACAACAAGTAATAATAATAGAAGCTAGCAGTTAAAGATGGGAAGGGGAAACATGCTGCGGGGAATATAATGTACAAACCAAATCTTAGTAAAAGAAGTGAAAGGAACATGAAAATTCAACTGTAAGCAAGAATAGGGAAATCAAAGACAAGTGCACGGCGTCTCCCTTCGTACTTTTACTCTCGTCCTCACCATAAGAATTGATATAATCTGCACGACATCACCCTTCATGCTTTTACTCTCGTCCTCACCATGAGAATCAATATCTTCGGTACGACATCACCCTTCATGCTTTTACCTCACATAATCGTGGCACAGAATTATCCTTCGTGCATTATAATTCATATCATTGTACGATATTGTACATAGTGCGGCACGGTATCACCCTTCGTGCTTTACACTATTCCTCACCCAAGCAACAATCACAAAGCAATTTGGGCAAGGGAATCAATAATATCACAATAAAATCTCGGGAATAGAACAATAGCATACAACAATATCCCGGCAAGGGAAACAATATCGCAAGAGAGATAATACCAAAAGCAATAAGATCCCGGCAAGGGAGATAATATGAAAAACAATAACATCCCGGCAAGGGAGATAATATCATAAACCTCTTCTCTTTTCCACAATTTCCTTACAACTCATTTCTCAACTTGAGTCAGCGCTCTACAATGTTCAATTATCAATAATACTTTCACAAGACTCGTTCAACAATAGAAAATATAAAGCATGAGGTTAGACCAAACACTTACCTCAATGCCACAAACACAATTCAAGCCTCAACTATCGCTTTACCTCTTATTTCCACCACCAATTCGCTTGTATCTAGCCACAATTTACTTAATGATATCCATAAATGCTAAATGAATCAATTCTAATGCATGAAAAGTTGTTTTCCAATGATTTTCCCAAAAAGTCAAAAATCGACCTCAAGCCCTCATGGTCAAAACTCGAGGTTCGAATCAAAACCCGATTATCCATTCACCATATATAATTTGTTTTGAAATCGAACCTCAAATCAAGGTCCAAATCCCCAAAAATTGAAAATCCTAAGTTCTACCTAAAACACCCAATTCCCCCCATGGAAACCCTTGGTTTTGAGTTGAAATCAGGTGAAAAGATGTTATAGATTAAAGAAAATGAGTTAGAGATGACTTACAATCGATTTGGAGAAGAAATTTTCTTTGGAAAATCGCACAAGAGAGCTTAGGGTTTGAGGGAGTTTGAAAAATGAAGAATTTTCGGCTAAGTTATAATTTGCACAGGCGCAGATATCACATTTGCAATGTCATGTTCGCAAATGCGAACTCACAATTGTAGCCAAAGCTTCGCAATTGTGAAGGAAGGCCTGCCTCTGCTTTTTTCGCAAATGCGAACAATTGTTCGCAATTGCGGTGCCTGCTAAGGTCGCATTTGTGACATAAGCCTCGCAAATGCGAAGGTTCCCTGCCCCAGCCCATCGTCACAATTGCGATATTTCTTCGCAAATGCGAGCTCGCAATTGCGAGCCAAGCTTCGCAATTGCAAAGCCTGCAGACCTGCAACATAACAACAGTTTTCCTAAGTCCAATTTCACTCCATGGCCTATCCAAAACTCATCTGAGCCCTCGGGGCTCCCAATGAAACATGCACGCAAGTCCAAAAACATCATACATACTTACTTGTGCGATCAAATCATCAAAATAACATCAACAACTATGAATGAAGCTCCAAATTTATGAAATCACCCAAGAACATCAAAATTTCCAATTTCTCAAATTAAGGTCCGATTTATACTAAACGAATTCCTATTTATACTAAACGGACTCCGATTCTTACCAAACTTCACAGATTCAACTTATTTATTATATAAGACTTGCACTGGGCTCCAGAATCAAAATACTAGCCTAATACAATCAATTTAAAACCTCTTTTCATTTCCAAGAACTCTTATAATTTTAGTTAAATAATTTCTTTAAAAAATTTATTTCTCGGGCTTGGGACCTCAGAATTCGATTCCCGGCATATGACCAAGTCCCAAATTTTAATACAAACCCTACAAGATCGTCGTATCACGGGTCCGGGTCTGTTTACCAAGAATGTTGCCCAAAGTCAACTTTATTTAATTTTAAAAGCCAATTTCCTTATTTTACTCAGTATTCACATAAAAGCTTTTCAAAAACACGCCCATACTGCGTACACAAATCGAGGTGAGACAAAAAAAGGTTTTTAAGGCCTCTAATGAACGACTTGGGACATACAAGGGCATCATGGGGTTTGATTCTAAAAGAGGAGTTTAGCGAACATACCTTTCCTTGAGCTACCTTAAATTACTATAATGTTCCGAAAATCTTAGCCACTTCGATCCATTTAGAAATATAGCAAAATTGAACAAAAATTAGGAAAGAGTTCATGGTTCCAGCTCAGTTGAGCATTTTGTCAAACACTAGGTGGGCATTATGTTCTATAGATTCCCTCACTCATGATTGTACATGTATGCATAGATATACTCCCATACCACAGAATTTCTTGCCTTATTACTTATGTTTAGTTAAATTTTGGAATTAAAGGTTTGGGTGTAGAATCGTAACTCTAGGATGAAGACCTAGTGAGTTCTCTTGTGAATTCTTCAAGCCTCTAGAAAGAATTGATGAACAATTATTTTAGGAACCCCTTCTTACTCTAGAGCATTTCCCCACACTCAAAATATTCGATTTTTACCTTACAAATGGTTTTCAGCGACTATATATCGAAAAAGGGTCGGGTTAAATGTTAGAAAAATAAAGCCCCAATGCCTATCTGCGGTTCACATATACGACTACAGTAACGATTCTGCGGTCCATTTTTATCCTCCGGAATTGGGTATTTTTGCTTTACTCTACGAGAGGTCTGCGGTCCGCAGACCAATTATGTGGTTGCATAATGCTCCCGCAGAACTCCCCTCCAAATTTTTTTATGTTGGCTATGCGATGGATTGTGCAGCCCGCAAAACGAATATGTGGCCGCATAATGGTCCTAAAATTTGCTCAAGTTTCTACTTCACTCTGTGGCAAAACCGCGGTCCGCAAACCAACTATGCGACCGCAAAATGGATAGCAGAAAACATCTTACTCTACCAAAAATTTACTTCAACTCTCCAACGCGCTGTTCAACCCAAAAAGTCTATACCAAGGCGAGATCTCTACAACCATCAACAACTAAATCTAACTTGGCACCACGAAACCCCGGGTTTTCGGTGACATTTATACGGGGCCTTTCATTGCCTTTTGAACAAGCCTCCAAACAAACTAAATCTAGTAATTTATCAATCAAATGATTCAAAATAAGGTTTAGAAACTACCTATTAATTAATGAGGTTAACTTTTGATCATGTTTTGAAAAGTCGATAAAAGTCAACCCCGGGCTTGCTTGGCTAAAACTCAAGGTTTGGACCAAAACCAGATTACCCATTCACCTTCGAGTCTGGTTATGTGATTTTAGTTGGAATTTGACCTTAATTTGAGGTCTAAACCTCAATTTTACAAAATTCACAATTTCTACCCAAATCCCCTAATTTCTACCATGGAAATTCTAAATTTTATGTTAAAGTCTTGTGAAAAATAATGGGGAACTAAAAGAAAGTGGATTAGAGTTGCTTACCAATGATTCTGAGAAAAACAATCTCTTGAAAAAATGCCTCTAGAGTGCTAAGTGTTGAGAAATGGTGTAAAATGAGCTAAGTCCTGATTTTCCCATCTTTTACCCAGGTGCAGATGTCGCAATTGCGATGTCTTGTTCACAATTGCAGCCATCGCAATTACGAAGCATATGACACAAATGCGATCCGTGCGTTAGAAGCCCAGATGTTGCAAATGCAAAAATCCTACCTTGGCAAATGCGGCCAAATTCTCTACAATTGCGAAGATGCTCTATTTTTGCCAGGTATCGCAAATGCAACCAAATTCTCGCAAAAGTGATCCTGGACAGTTTGCAAATGCAAACTATTTTCTTGAAAATGAGAGGTTACCCAATCCTAGGCCCTGCTCGAAAATGCAAACTAGTGCACACAAAAGCGAGGTTCGCACTTGTAAGTCAGACCTCGCAAATACGAGATCTGCAATGAACACCAGAAACAAACATGAACACCAAAATGTATTTGAAACTCATCTGAGCCGCTCAGTTCCAAACCAAACATGAACACAAGTGTAATAACATTGTACAAACTCGCTCGCTTGATCAAATCCTCAAAATAACTTCTAAAACTACAAATCATCCCTTACAAAAAATGAAGTTTCAATGGAAACTCAAGAACAACTAGAATTACAACTAAATGTCTGAATCATATCAAGTTGGCTACTTCTTGATGTTCGGGATATAGAAAACATCAGGCGCATTCTTTGTATTGAACCTGAATAAATCCATGAAATCGGATGCCATGCTTAGCCAGTGCACTCACTTCATCAGATTCTAGCTAATGTACTACGATAAGGCATCTCCTATAAGACTTCGCATGAACAGCTTCATGCATATTTTATCATTAATGCCCACTCCTATAAGCTGGTCATAGTAGGTTCTTAAATGCACCTCAGGATCACTGATTCCATCGAACATTTTAAGCGTCGATGGTTTGTATCCCTTCAGTTGCTTCATATTAGGTTGGATACACAAGTCTTCATAATTCGATCCTTCAATACTGTACACGGCTAAAATCGGACGCTTCGATTTTGTGATGGATATGACATTTCGTAGCCCAAAAGGCTCGAGGCACCGATCGAAGTTCGACCCCGAGTGTTCCCTATTACCTACCTCAGGGTAGCATAGATCGACGGCTATCATGGAAAAGTGGGAAATTCCTGAGGAACGTGAGCAAAGCTGACGACTGCCTGCAAGAATTGTACAAGTCTGTACCAGACCTTTATATAGTTGTACCAACTACTTTTCCTTGTAATAATGATACATGTACCATGTTGGCATTTCCCTTCTTATATAAGGGGGGCCTTTGCTATTTCTTGCACATGATATTCAATACAACAACAAGAAAATTCTCTGCTCTCTAACTTAAACACTCTCTATCATCTTTCCTTTGATTTATTACTTACATTTATTGCATTTCATTGATTGTTATTCATTTATTACTCGTCATTGATCATAAAGAGCCATCATCAAAGCTCTTAGAACTGTTAGTCCTTTATCGGCCGCCCGCACCCTAACGCTTAGCTCGACCCCTAGGTCCCCTATAGTCTGGCTCGAGGCCCTGATTCTCGGCCACTCGGTTTGCTTAGCATACTAACTTCAGGCTCTTGTCTTATTTTCTAGTATCACACTAAGCATCCACTTCCTAACAACTACCATAAAAATAAATCACATATTTTTAGAACCATAAAATCAAATCTAATTTTAATTACCATTTTCAAGGTAAACAGTTTGGCGCCCACCGTGGGGCTAATATAATTGTGATTATTGTCGTGCTGGTTTACTAAATAACGCAAGTTATCCTTCACATTTTTTCTTGTCTAAGAATCTTTGATTTTAGGTTAAAATGTCTAACTCAGTAAATGCACATGAAAACAACGAACTTGAAGACCATGGAGAGAATGGTGCAGTTGTTCCAAGCGTCGGTGTATCACCATGAAACCCTGAGGACGCACTATAACTAATTCATATGGACGTGGTCTCGCGCAACACCTAACATGTCGATATAAGCTCCCAAACTAACAGGAGTATACATAAAGAAAACCAACAAGAAGCTCAGAAAAACCCAGCTCGAGAAGAATAAGAGGTTAGCCTTCACGTCATTTTTGAGATGGTGTAGGCACAAAAGTTGGAGATTGCTCAACTACAAAGCCAACAAAAAACTCCAAAAATAGTACCACCGGAAGCAGCCCCTTGAGCCAAACAGGAGCCGGAAAGATCGAGCGACAAAGGGTCTGCAATCGACCCCGCTATTATGATGATGCTCGAGGAGCTCACAAAGAGGATCGAATCAAGCAAAAATAAGATATAAGCTAATGATAAAAAGGTGGAGACCTACAATTCAAGGGTCGATCAGATCTCTGGCGCACCCTCGATCCTGAAGGGTGTTGATTCAAAGAAATTCGTACAAAATCCATTCCCGTCAAATGCGGCTCCGAAGCCCATCCCGAAAAAATTCAGAATGCCCGATCTCCTGAAGTACAACAGAACCTCGGATCCCAACGAGCACGTCACTTCTTACACTTGCGCCGTAAAGGGAAACAAACTGAAGGATGACGAAATTGAATTCGTCTTGTTAAAAAATTCGGGGAAACACTTTCAAAAGTGGACATGATGTGGTATCACAACCTATCCCCCAATTCGATAGATTCATTCGCTATGCTGGCAGATTCTTTTATAAAGGCACATGTCGGTGCCATCAAGGTCGCTACAAGAAAGCCCGACGTCATCAAAATCAAACAGAGAGAAAACGAGATGTTATGGTAATTTGTATCTCGCTTTCAAATGGAGAGAATGGAATTACCACCAGTCTCCAATGACTGGGCAGTACAAGCCTTCACCCAAGGTTTGAACGAACGAAACTCGGTAGCTTTAAAGCATCTAAAGCAGAACTTGGTTAAATATCCTACCGTGACTTGGTTGGATTTCCACAACTGATATCAGTCGAAGATTAGGGTCGAGGACGACCAACTAGGAGCCCCTTCAGGCTCAGTATATCTTAGAAGGCTTATAAATAAGGAACCAAAGCCAAAAAAGGAAAGGTATAACCATATACTAAAGATCGTAGAAACGCCCCAAGGCATAACATACCCCGAAATGATCGAAGGGCAGAACGAGGTCAGAATTTTCGGGGACTCGTGAGCAGAGCCAGATTTGATAGATACACAGGGCCGATGGAGGCGCCCCGATTATTTGAGTACAACTTCAACATCGATGTTTCGGACATCGTATTAGCCATCGGTAAAATCAGAGACACCAGGTGGCAAAAACACGTACTATCAAATCCTTCACAAAGGAACCCTAACTTGATGTGTGAATTTCACAGCACACATGGTCATAGGATCGAAGAATGCAGTAGCTCCGAGAAGAAGTAGCCCGACTACTTAGAAAAGGGCACTTCCGAGAGTTCCTCAGCAACCAAGCCAAAAATCAATTTCGGGAAAGAGAGGCGAATAGGAAAAATGAAACAGAATAACCACAACATGTCATCCACATGATTGTTGGGGGAGTCGACATCCCACCGGAACCAACTATCAAAAGAACAAAAATATCCATCATTAGGAAAAACCGAACTCGAGGTTACATACCCGAGGACGCTCTCACATTCAGCAATGAGGACATCGAGACCCTATCTCCGCCTCATAACGACGCATTGGTAATTTATTTTCTTGTGAATTCATTTCAAATTAAACGTGTACTTATGGATCCAGGTATCTTGGCCAATATTATCAGGTCGAGGGTGGTGAAGCAGCTCAGACTGCTCGACCAGATCGTGCCCACCTTTCGAGTTCTCAACGGATTCAACATGGTGAGGGAGACAACTAAAGGGGAAATCACCCTCCCGGTCAACGTGGCCGGAATAACCCAAATGCCAATTTTCATGTCATAGAAGGAGACATGTGATACAATGCCTTGTTCGAAAGGCCATGGATACACTACATGAGAGCAGTACCATCAAGCTTTCATCAAATGATGAAGTTTCCAACAAATGATGGAATAAAAACTATCTACGGGGAGCAGCACACAGCAAGAGAGATGTTCGTAGTGCATGACATGGAATCAACATCGACACCTTTGATATGAAAGGAGCCAAAGTATAAGCGAACAGTGAAGTAGCAATCACAAGCTGCATGTTTGGCTGCACCTGATACAATTAGCAAAAGACCGTACCGCGTCCCCGGAGCAAACATTTGAAGAATATCGAGGTTCGAAGCGCCATCACCACTAAGGTATAACCATCTCCCTTTTTCATTTATGTTTTACAGTAACCTGTGTGATGGTGTCTGGTTGAAAGAATCGAAGTACCTTCCAGATTTAAGACCTTAGGTTTTAAAGCATGTGTTTCACTCTTTTCCTTCGATCGGATTTTATCCCAGGAAGGGTTTTACCGATAAGGTTTTTAACGAGGCAATATCTATATGCTACCTAAGGAAAACTTAGCATGTATTCAAGGCTTGTCTGCTATCAACCTCGAACACTGGGAGGCATCCCCCCGGGAGATCACCTCCCAGAAGAAAAATGATGTATCCGGCCAAACGGTCAAATGAGTCGTGTCCTCATAGAATGATCAAACCCTCAACGGAAAAACTATGTATACTCATACCAAGTAACCAAAGGAATATTTTCACCATCAAAACGCTTTGCGTTCCGAGAGAAGATTGTTATTTTTTCAAGCAACGGTCACATGGCCTGAAATATGCTGAACTCTCAGGGATTGATATCAAAAGCTTGAAGTAGTAAGACCTCTAGGCCAGAGACTTCGATCTCGTAAGTCATCAGACGAGGCAACGTCAAAATTACAAAGAACGTGCTCTGGGGTAAAAAACTTTCGATGTCGCAGGGACTGTCGCTGACAGTCACCCCATTGAGTTATCAAAAATTCGAGGCCATAAGACCCCGAGTGGGTAACCTCGAGTCTGAAAGCCCTCCATGTGGCAATGCCCAAAAATGTAAGACCTCCATGAGGCCTTCTCAACAATGTAAAACCTCCATGAGGCATTATCAACAACGTAAGACCTCCGGGCATGGCCAAATCTGTAAGACCTCAAGCCAAACATGAATTATACTTGTACCAAGCAACCTATCTGTAAGACCTCAAGCAAGGCATGCTCAAATTTGTAAGACCTTACAAAAGGCATAATCCCGATCTTAAAGTCATGGCTATATATTCGAACTTGTAAGACCCTTAAAAAGGCATACCCTCGATAAAGACGCCGAGGCTACTTCACTCGGGGACTAAAAGGCTCTGGCCAAACATAATGACTCCGATCACAAGGCTCCGGCCAAACTAACGCGACTTAGAGACGCCCGCCCATCGCCATAAAATCACAGGCCTTCAATTACTTCAGAATACTTCGAAAAGAACCAGTTAACCAGGCTACCCTCAGCATAAGAAAATAGCTCCAATCATATCAGCTCCAAACAATAAAAAGGCTTCGAAACAATTCAGCCATCAAGAGAAACCTCCTGAGATGCTCGTCTATCGTCACACAACGGCTCATAATCGAGGTTCTTATCAAACCGTCGAAGAGTCAGACAAACACAAAGTTTTAACTGGGGAAAATAAAGCCTATACTAGAGGTCGTACCGACCCTATGCGTAAGAGACACTACTGCCAGGCCAAATTAAAAGGTTGTACTGACCCTATGCATAAGAGCCACTATTGCAAGCCTAAATTAAAAGGTCGTACAGACCCTATGAGTAAGAGAAACTGCCGCCAGCCCAAATTAAAAGGTCGTACCAACCCAATACGTAAGAGCCACTCTCTCAAGCTTAAGTTAAAGGTCATACCGACCCAATGCGTAAGAGCCACTATTGCCAGCGTAAGTTAAAGGTCGTATCGACCAAATGCATAAGAGCTATTGCCTCCAGCTTAAAAGGGCCACAGGGCTGATTTCTAGACCTAAAGGTCATCAAACTTGAGTCAAGAACCTAACTTGGGGACTGAGTCCCAAATGGTCGACTTTCAACCGTCACGAATTGCCCGCCCTACAGTAGCAAGAACCCAAGGGTTTAATCTGAGGTTCGGATTCTCGGACCAATCATCAAAGCAAAGGAAAAATAAGAAATGAAGAGGAACGAAAGGCTATGTATATATATTTCCCTCAATGGTACATTTACAAGGCCTATAAATCCCTTCCAAGGGTCTATAAGTTCGACGACTCCCTCAGAGGTTGTGCCCCCTACGGCTCCGGCCACGATCCCAGTGTCTTCAATGACCTCTTCCCCTTTGGGGATTTCGCCTTCATCCTCATCATCTTCTGAGCCACTGCTCGACTCACTTTCAAAAGCAAGCAATGCCGCAACCTTCTCTTCTAGGGTCTTCACCTTCCCGAGCTCGGCAAACAAATTAATGCCCCTATATGTATATCCTCGAGAGTCCACCTCCGAGATTCTAACCGAGCATGTTCCATGGCTCGAGTCAATTGCAGCTCGGCCCCTTCGGGCACTCTCCCGGCTTGAGCATTTGCAACAACAACACCCTCTCTGTGAAAGGATACTAGCAACCCAACTTTAGCTTTGATCCTGGAAAGCGCAACAACTAACTCAGTATAAAGATCTTTATACTTATTACTCTTCGCCCTCGCATCATGAAGTTGATGCTCGATTAAGAACACCTTCCCCTGGAGGGTATCTCTTTTGGAAGCTATCTCAGTTATGTGCCGTTTGAGTTTGAGAATTTCAGAGTCTCTAGTTCAGAGCTCCTCCTTCATAAGGACATCCTTCTTCTCAAGCTGCGTAGATTAGCCAAAAGGTGCTAGACCGCTAAAATCAGGTAAGCATTTAGTCAAAAGCAAATGGAAACTACATAACCTGCTCAGTAAGATGAGTCTTCTCACGGGACGCCGCCTCCAAACAATTTCGAAGGCCATGGAGTTCCTCCTCCTTCTTGGTAAAAAGAGCTCTAAGCTCATCGGCTTCTGAGGTGAGCTTTCTACGATCACCCTTGTAGCGAGTCGACTCAGCTTGAAATCCGACAAAAGGTCTGATTATAAAGCACCTTGACCTGGAACCGCGAAAGAAATAGAGTTAGAAAGATGAAGATCAGGACGCCGAGCAGAATTTACAAAAAACTACCTACTCACAGCGCCTATCAATCTCACTGAAAATAAGTGATGTGTCGAGCCCATGGTTTTACTTGGGCATAGGAAAAGGCTTCTCAAATGCATCCTTAACTCCGACTGGCACTCCCATGTTGGGAGATTCTTTATTTTTGGCATCCCGCATCTCCTTCAAAGGGAGAGTCAGTATCAGAGGGGAATTGCTCACTTTATTAGCCCCGACTGGATCAATTAGGGACATCTCTTGTTTATGGAGAGCTACGGGACTAGGCTCCCCCGGACAACCTATCAAATGCACCTCAGCTCGAGGAATATTTAGGACATCCACCAACTCGAGGACATTACCTGATACACCCCCAAAGGCCTCTCCAGCCTGAGGTAGGACAACAACAACATCAAGTCCCAACTTAAAAGCCACCGTCTCAGCAGTGTGAGGAGCGATAAGGTTTTCCCCTCCATTGGATTCTACCGAGGAACCATTTTTCTCCTTAAATTTAGCTTGGGGACTCCCCACTACTCCTGGAGTTAAGGCTGGAGAATTAGCCTTAGGTTCTTCCCCTCTGGCTTTCTTGGATTTTGAAGGCTAAATTGATGATTTCCTTCTTCTTTTCTCCTCTTTCTCAGGTTTTGGGGTATTCTCTTCCATAGGCGGTGCTTCCCTTATCAAGGAGGCCTCTCCTAGACCTGTGCAAATATAAATTATAATCATAGGGAATGAAGCCACAATTGGCAATAGTTTTTTTGAGAGATTCAGCTGCAGTAGAAGTGAGGGCTCATCATGGTCCTTGGCCTCCCATCGAGTCCTAGATAGGTCGTGCCACACACGCTCGACATATGGTAAAGTCAAATCTTGTCGGTGAATATATCCTGAGAGATCCCTAACCGTGCCAAGGTACACCGCGTCAGCTGCATTAGCGGAAGAAGTTAGTGCATGGGGAAAATAATGCTAAAAGGAAATGAAATACTTAATCAACATATCCACTTTCATTTTGTGTTCCACCTTTCGGGGAATGACATCTTCTCCACTGGGATCAGGTCCGAGGTCCTAACTCGGACGAAACGGCTCATCCTCCCTCCGTCCCTAACCTCATCAGTACATGCAAAAAAGGTTTTCGAGGCCCGACATCGGAGCTTAATAAGGCCGCCTTAGAGGAGCCGGGGACTGTACATTCTAATCAAGTGGTTGAGGGTGAAAGACATCCCCTTAATCATATTCACAAAATATTTGGTCATGTAAACAATACGCCAAAACGTCGGATGAATTTGGCCGAAAGTCACTCAATGTCATTCGCAGAAGTCAAGGATCATGGGGTCTATTGAAGGCGAGGAAGACTGCACTGGGGCAAGAGTAAATTGATAGGTATACACACTAAGGAAGTCGGCCTTGTATGTCATTATGTCCTCTCCCCGAGAAAGAATCTCCACCAATAGCGCGTCCTCCCAACGGCAGTCAGTCTTCACCTTCTCAGCATCTGCTGCTAAACTAATATATTGGTACATGGGTTCATACCGTCCCAGTCTCGAGGAAGGATTCTGGACCTTGAAATCAAAGGTCATTTCGCAGGATCCTTGGATGCATTCTTCAAGATGAAGGGGTGCTCCCACCTTACCCATAGATGAGCGTGAAGGTGAGGGAGGCGCATCCTCCTGAGAGACGGAGATGGATGCCTTTGCCATTCTTGTTAAATGATTCTAGAGGGGAGAGGAGATCGTAATCAGAGTATAAAGAACTCTTTTAAAGGCTTAAGGATACAATAAAGAATAAGGGGCGAAAGAAGAAGTATTTATAGAGGCCAAATATGTGCGTTGGAGCAGGCCAAACGATAGCCAACCTTTGTAGTCAATTCAAAGGCTCTCCGAAGGCTATATGGTTGTGACTTCTAGACATACTTTTTTCGCACCTCAATTGCTCGATACAACGCAACTGACGTCATGATGGATGTATCGAAGAGGAAATAATTCAAGGCCGTTTCTTATCATTTTCACTCCAAGAAACGCGGGGACTATCTGTATATGGCTAAAATCGGACGCTCCGATTTTGTGATCGATATGACATTCTGTAGCGCTGAAGGCTCGAGGAACCTAGGTTCGACCCCGAGGGTTGCCTATGCCCAACCTCAGGGTAGCACAGATTGACGGTTATTATGCACAAGCGGGAAATTCCCGAGGCACGTGAGCAAAGCTGACGACTGACTGCAAGAATAGTACAAGTTTGTACTAGACCATTAAATAGTTGTACCAACTACTTTTCCTTGTAATAAGAATACATGTACCATGTTGGTATTTCCCCACTTATATAAGGGGGACCCTAGCTGTTTCTTGCACATGATATTCAATACAAGAACATTCTATTCTCTCTAACTTAAACACTCTCTATCGTCTTTCCTTTGATTTATTACTTATGTTTATTTTGTTCCATTTATTGTTCGTCATTTAGTACTCATCATTAATCATAAAGAGCCATCATCAAAGCTCTTGGAATTGTTAGTTTTTCAATGGCCGCCCGCAGCCTAATGCTTAGCTCGACCTCGATGTCCTGTATAGTCTGGCTCGAGGCCCCAATTTTCCGCCACTCGGTTTGCACAACATACTACCTTCAGGATCTTGTCTTATTTTCTACTCTCACACTAAGCATCCACTGCCTAAAAACTAGAATAAAAATAAATCACATATTTTTAGAACCACAAAATCAAATCTAATTGTAATTATCATTTTCAAGGTAAACAAACACATTTCCCACCCTCAACACTCTTGACTCTTCCTGTCAGTTTCATTAGCTCCACTGCCATGTTTTGGATAAGCAGGTCCTTCTCAGGTCGTTAGAGTATGTATAAGGTTTGCTGCGGGGTATGTGGTAAGGTCTCCACGTAAATTGGGTTTGCCTTGGTGTGTTCATGGGACTTGGTTCTATGGTTGACCAGTTATTGAGGTTTAAGGGGAATCGAGGGTAAGTTAGGGTGCATTGTGAGGGGTATGAGAAGTACTAGTTTGCGAATACTGGGTTGGGTGATGGTAATGTTGTTCAGGGGTTTGTACTGGTGGGGGGTTAAGATTTTGAGGGGGTGCGACGTTGTGATATTGGTGCATGGCGGGAGGATTTTGTGGATCTATGGGTGGTGTATTGTGGGCTTGTGTTTTTTGGGGTGGTATCTAATTCTGGGTGGTGGTGTTATGATGGATGAGGTCAAGGGCATTCAGAGTAAAGGAGAGGTTTGCGAGATTTCGAACCTGTTCCAGCTCACCTTGTCATTCCAAGATCTTTTGTTCCAACTGTAGGACCAACTGATTATATCTCGGCATTCTCCTTCTTTCAAAGGTTTAATATTTCTGCTATCATAGCGTTGTCCTTTCGATTACCACTTAGATCATCCATCTTCCCTTTGCCTTCGCCTTTGCTTTTTGGGTCTCAAGGTAGAGGGGGGTGGAGTACCATTTGATCTGATGTGGTATGTTGATGATGCGAGAATGTACGAACCAACCTTTGGGAATGATAATAATCAAAATAAAGAAAAATAAAAGGCAACCAAGTCAGTAAGATGAAATAAAACAGTGTTTGCAATATTTAAGAAAGTACCACATAAGGTCAAGCAATATATTGCGTCCTAATTTGGGGACCTCATTGTGCCCGAGGTAGGCCTAAACGACATATAGACTTGGAGAAAATTCATGCCATGATTGCCTCATTCCTTTAATACGAAAATAAATCAAATCAACCTTTACTAATCGATATAATAATGTGAAGTCACTAATGACACGAAGCCTTATTACATTGAAATCTAACAAAATCTAATATAGAAAGCAATAAAGAACATTAGGTCCTAGTCTATTTGGTCTCAGAATGACCTTCTCCATGATTGGCTTTTTTGACTCCATCGATCACACTTTCTAGGTTGCGCATGTAGAGTAGCAAGTAAGACATTGCTAGCTTCTCTCCTTCATCTTGGCCCATACCTTGACAATCCTAAAGGCTTCTCGTCTTCCCCTATAGCTCCATAAATCCTTGATCTAGGTGCTCCAACCTCTCTGACAACATATATGAAATTTGGTTCCATTCTTTGATCACTTCTAAGTCCACCTTATGCTTCTTCACATGCTTAGCTTCAGATTCGAACACTCTTTTATGGAGCCTCTTGTACTTTACCTGTGCCTCAGCCACCTCATCTATAATTCTATCTTTCAGATTGACCCTCGGGTTTACATCCCCAATTATGTCATCTTCCAACAATGAAAGCTAGTACTACATGTGACTGGCATGATACATGTCTGGTTCAATAGTCTCTCCATCCACAATGATCTTTTGGTTCCACATATGTTGGGCCTCAAATTTGAATAGGATAACATCTCCTTTGAAATCTACTTTATAATAAACCATGCTAGAAACCCAAGGTATGACTTGCTTCCTCCCAGCTTGCCTCATTAACCTTATAGGAGCGTAAGGGTAGATGCCTAGCAACCAATCAGTACCGGGTGGGTGGCTCCTTTAGACTTTATGATGAACTCTCTAGTAGGGAACCACTCGAAAATCCAATGCAGTTACTCGTCTGTCAAATTACTGAAGAAATGCACCCAGCCCATAGCATTCCCAAGCTTTCCAAACCTGTCTAGAGAGAATGTCATCTTCTTTGTATGATGACTGGCTATTTAGCCATTCAGTAGCCTACACAAAATCTTTTGGCGGTAATTTCCCCCCTGAAAGTGCTCTATCAGCCAAACCTGTAGTAGGAGATTGCAACCCTCAAATATCCAAACCCATGCTTGCATCGATCTAGAGTATGGTACATCTTAGCTAGGATCATAGGGATGATGGTGCATTTTGGCCCCTCGATACCCCCCATCATGGTTTTGGTGACCCTGGCTAAGCGACCGTGAATTCTCCCTCCTTGCATCAGAAAGATCAACAAACCCAAGAAATAGACTATGAAGACATAAACCTAGAAGTGTACCCATCCCAAAAGGTAATGGCAAGCTCCTCGTGATGCAAGTGATATGATTTGTTGTGTCCATATCGCTCATAGAGAAACTCGAAGGGTCTTATTTCTTCCAGAAGAGGAGTCACTTCTATAATTCAAAATCATAAAACAACTCAGTTTTCATCCTAGAACATGGTGGTTGTCTCAATTAATTCCCTGTTGGGTCGAATATTCAACAGAGATGACAAGTTGCCCAATACTCTTCTCACATGATTTCTGTTGCCTGGTGCAAGGTCATTCCACTAGTCAATTAGCAGAGGGGGGATATTGTGGACCATACCAAACTTGGGGATTTCGCGTTTCATTTTCTAAAAACAAATAAAAGTTAGCCCTTTTCCCCTCCAAATTCGACTATTTACGCAATAATGGTCAATATGTTGGCACATTTTTCTTCAAGTAATGCACAAAATATGATGGTGTCCTTTGGGATTATGGAAATCCCTTTGGACATTGGATGAGGTTTACCTAAGTGGGCTGATGCGTCAATGACATTTCAACCCATACTATGTTTAGCATGATGCATGCTTATTTCATATTAGAGTGGTGTTTCTAGAAAGTTTCAAACCTATATTCTCAAGTGGACAACTTAAGTGGGACAGGAACGGGACCATTAACTACACCACTGATCGACTAGTCTAGCGCTAATAAGAATTTCTAGTATTAAAGGGTGTTTTTAGGAAAGCACGGACACTCATCAAGCACCGCTATGTTGATAAGAAGCACGAGTAAAGTATGATGTTGAAAGCATGCTTTATGAAAAAATAGTAACATGTTTCTAGATATTTGCATGATGAAAGTACGTAAAAATAGTTAATAGGTTGATAAATATGAACATGAGAAGGAGAAAAAAAAGGAAAGACAAAGGAGAGAAGTTTGCTTAACTCATGAAAATGTGCGAGAACATAATTAAATAAAGAAAATAGGGAGATATGAACGAGAGATACATGATAGAGCAGTTTTAACCAATATAAAGGAAATAGGGAGGGGTTTACATGATATAGCAGTTTAAGAAAATAAGAGAAATAGTGAGGGGATAAGCATGTCATCAACTAATTTGTTAATCCACATAAGCAAAATTTCATTATGGTAAGCACCTAAGTATATTCCCAGCAGAGTCGCCAGATTGTCGCGCCCCGTTTTCTCACGAAAGCGGGTTTTGATGTGTAACAACACTTTTAAATGGGTATGAAAGGAAAGAGTCACCACCTAACGATTTTAAGGTGCGTTAGGGCACCTATTTGTAAGAAACTATGTTTTAACTAGCCCGTGTCACTAAGGATCAGGTGAGGGCTCAAATTACCTCAATTGTGGGTTTCAGCCGAAATTAACGTTATTTGGGATTATTATATTATAATTGTACTATGTGATCATATATGTTACATCTCGCATTTTTATACGTTAAAATTTCATTTTCAGTTAACCGACATAGACTCGGGGATGAGATCATCTTGACGTTAACGTACTTATGCTACTTATAGCAAGCGATAAATAAGTGTTATGAAGGATAAAAGGGTACACGGATTAAAGAAAATGAGTTTCGTTGTAAGTGGCCAGTTTGTAATAAAATATGGGTCAAGCTATAATACCTGATAATTATGGATTAGTACCATGCAAGATACCATATGACCACAGTAGTAGATGTACAAAGTATATTAAAAATCAATACTATTTTTAAGTAATTTGAGATAATTTTTATATTATGCGATTAATTAATTAATTACCGGGTAACAGGACATTACCTAATTACCAAATAAGTGGATAAAAAATTAAATATCCCACTCCACCCCACGTGGCAACTATCCACATTATCAAGAAATGACTAATAGTCATTCCTTGGTTAGGTGTCAAATGGATACAACTTTCCATTCATTTCTTTCAAGACTTTGGGTATCCAAGTCATTCCAATTCATTTCATTTGGAACACTTGGCATTTAAAGACTTAACAGAAAGTTGCTTTCTAACAAAACAATAAAGCTCTATTCTCCCTTCCATTACAAATACAAACAATAGCAAGATTGTAAGAGATTTTGTTCAATTTATTCTAAGAAATGTGAAGGATCAGTAGATTAGCTTTCTTGATTTGGATAAAAGGGACTAACGTCCCAAAATCTAGAGAAGTAGAAAATAATTTCATTTCAATCCAAGTGTAGATTTCATTCATTTCGTTCAAATAATTCAAGGAACAGGTATGTTAAGGCCCTCCCTTCTTTCTTTTGGCATGGTCCAAATTATATTGAAGAAACGAGCAAACACACAGTTTCCATAAATTACTCTACTAATTGAAATAGTAGGGGTGTCTATATTCTTGATTCCGCATGAGAATTATTATTATCTTCTGTTCATGGGTCTCAGAATAATACGCAGCAGGAAAAGTTTATCCGGAAGAAATATTGAGATTATTACATATTTTCCATGCATTTCACTCATTTATACATGTGCATTGATCCATGACTAAATGACTTTATATATACGTATATATGTAAATATATGTATATGGGATATGAGAAAACGTTACGGCGTTATATACGTACCACAACCTGATCAGCTGGAATATGTTGATGATGTTGCCCACAGTGGGCGAGACGATATGATGGGATGCCCTCAGTGTCTTAATGATATTATGTACACCCATACCTATGCATGGCAAAACATTTATATGCACGTGCATGACATTATAAACGTTTCAGAATTTACAAAGTTATTCAGATTTAAAGATGTGTTTCTGTATTCCATGTTTCATCTATGTCTTTTACGTACAAATTATCATACCTCACATACTCAGTACATTTTTCATACTAAAACCCTATTTCATGGGGCCTGCATTTCATGCCCGCAAGTGCAGTTAGGCATGCTGACGGTCCCCCTTCTTAGGAACCCCGATCAGCGAGAGTTGGCGTGCTGCACTTGATCCAGAGCTACTTTTGATTTTGGTACAATAAGTTTGTATATATATGTATATGGGTATTACGTGGCTCAGTCCCGTCTTTGTACAATTATGTTTCTCTTTGAGGTCTGTAGACAGTATGTCTAGTTGGGTTGTATGTGGCCTTGTCGGCCTTCAGTTTTGAATGTATAGTTGTCTATAGCATCCTTGCCAGCTCACTCACTGTATCCTTCATGTATACGTACATATGCCTTGTTGGCAGGTTTCCTTCATATATTTTATTTTCGTAATTCAGCAGATGTTATTCAGATTCATATCTTAAACGCATGCTTAGGGGTGTTTGACAGGAACGACTCAGGCACCTGTCGCGGTCTATTGGTTTGGGTCGTGACAAAAGTGGTATCAAAGGAGTTCTATCCTAGGGTTGTCTACAGACCATGTCTAGTAGAGTCTTGTTTATGGGTGTGTCGTGCACCACACTTACAAATAGGAGGCTACAGCACATATAGGATGTTATCCTCTTTTTTTTATCTCAGATCGTGCGATACAAGAATTCATGTTCCTAACGATATGTTATATTTTCAGCGATCCCTGCAAAGAGTACGGCCACCCAGAAGGGAAAGTCCATGGCTGGTAAGACTATTAGTTGAGCGCCACAAGTTAGCAGAGCTCGGGGAGAGTCTCATGGTGAGGTTCCATCTCAGACTTCACATACCACGCCTTTTCCAGAAGAGCTTCAAGGGGCACCAGCTCCAGCACCCACCCCTATAGATTCAGTACCTCAGCCAGATGCGCGGAGTTAGGAGAAGAGAGATGTTATTCACTTATTGACCCGATTAGTAGCCACATAGGCTCGACGCTAGGAAGTAGGTATTGGTCACGCAGATAAGTCCATGAGTGCGAGGGTTCATGACTTCATTAATTTAGACTCTCCAATATTCATTGCGGCAGATCCGAATAAGGACCCTCAGGTATTTATTGATAGGGTGCAGAGGACTTTAAGGGTAATGAAGGCTACTGTGACTGAGTCAGTTGAGCTAGATTCCTATAGACTCCAAGATGTTCCAGTTAATTGGTACGAGTCTTGGGAATTGTCCAGAGGTGAGGATGCCCCTACAACGGTTTGGCAGAAGTTTACAAAAGATTTTCTTCATCACTATCTACCACCAGAGCTTAGGCGAGCTAGAGTTGATAGGTTCTTGACCTTCGACAGGGTAACATGAGTCTTCAGGAGTACAGTCTATAGTTTGATTTGTTGGCTAGGTATTCTGCCACTATTGTATCTAAGATAGAGGATCGGGTTCACCGGTTTGTGATGGGATTAGAGCCACACATACTTAATGATTGTATGCCGGTCTCGCTTTATCTAGACATGGATATTTCTGGTATTTAGGCATACTCTCAGGGTGTAGAGGAGCGCAAATAGAAATAGAGGGCCGATCGTTAGCATGATAGGTCCTAGAATAAGAAAGTAAGGTCTTCGGGTCCTTCTGGTGAGTTTTGATGTGGTCAGAGGCAATAGTACCCGAGGTATCCATCCCAGCCTTCGGCTAGCATGCCCCATCATTTTTGTAGTTAGAAATTTGATCGTTCTACATATTCAGGATCTAGTCAGAATTTCAGGGCCTCAGGTTCTCAATATAGGGGTGAGTCAAATAAGATGAGGCCACCCTTGCCACGATGTACTCAATGTGGTAAGCATCATATCAGGCAGTGCCATATGGGGTTAGGTATTTGTTATACTTGTGGTTATCTGGGCCACATTATAAGGGATTGCCCGATGAAAGGTGATTCAAGCATAGCTAAGCCGTCGTGATCTACAGCTAGTTCATCATCATCAGTACCCCCCCCCCCCGGTCAAGGTTCCCAAGCACCAATAAGTCGTGGTAGGGGCAGAGGTGGAGCATCTAGCTCGAGCAGCCCTCAGAACCGCATTTATGCATTGCCAGGACGGCAGGACCAAAAGTTATCAGCTGATGTTGTTACAGGTATATTATCAGTCTCCTCCTATGATGTATATAAACTGATTGACCGAAGTTCTACCTTATCATACATTACTCTGTTGGTTGCTAGTAAGTTTAAAATAAAACCCTAATTGGTTAAACCTTTTGAGGTGTCTACACCTGTTGGGGACTCAATGATAGCTAAGCAGGTATATAGGGATTGTATAATAATAGTTCATGGCCGACCTACCATAGCAGACTTAATTGAGTTAGATATGGTAGAATTTGATGTTATAATGGGTATAGATTGGTTGGCTTCTTGTCATGCCAATGTTGATTGTAGATCAAAGACAGTCCGATTTCAATTTCCAGGGGAGCCTGTTTTGGAGTGGAAAGGTAACACGGCATCGTCGAGAGATAGATTTATTTCCTATCTCAAGGCAAGGAAGATGATTAGAAAGGCTGTATTTATCACTTAGTTCGGGTTCAGGATGTGGAAGTAGAGTCACCAAATATTTAGTCCTTCCTTGTGGTGAAGGAGTTTCCCGATGTTTTCCCCAATGAGCTTCCGGGTCTCCCGCCAGAGTGAGAAATTATGTTTCCTATTGACCTACTACCAGATACTCACCCAATATTTACTCCTCCCTATAGAATGTCCCCCGCAGAGCTGAAAGGGTTGAAAGAACAACTAAAGGACTTGCTTGAAAAAGGTTTTATCAGACCTAGTACATCACTGTGGGGAGCACCTATTTTGTTTGTGAGAAATAAAGATGGTTCCTTACGAATATGTATTGATTATAGGCAGCTGAATAAGGTGACGATCAAGAATAAGTACCCGCTCCCGAGAATTGATGATTTATTCGATCAGTTGCAAGGTGTCAAGTGTTTTTCAAAGATAGACTTGAGGTCTGGGTACCATCAAGTAAGGGTTAAGTATGAAGATATTCCGAAGACAGCATTCATGACTAGATATGGGCATTTTGAGTTTTGGGTTATGTCATTCGGTCTAACGAATGCCCCAGCAGTATTCATGGATATGATGAACCATGTGTTCCGGCCTTTTTTAGATCTATTCGTAATTGTATTTATTGACGATATATTGGTGCATTATCGTTCAAAGGATGACCATGCTAGTCATCCGCGTATTGTGATCAGAGTTCTACAAGAATGGAATTTGTATGCAAAATTTTCTAAATGTGAATTCTTCTTGAACTCTGTAACTTTCCTTGGGCATATCATTTCGGGTGAAGGCATCCGGGGAGATTAAACAAAAGATTGAGGCAGTAAAGACTTGGCCAAGGCCCATAACACCGACGGAGGTTTGTAGCTTCATTGGTTTGGTAGGTTATTACATGAGATTTGTAGAGAGATTTTCTTCCCGTTCAACACCTTTGACAAAGTTGACTCAGATGGGAGCAAAGTTTCAATGGACTGATGGTTGCGAACGGAGTTTCAAGGCATTAAAGGACAGATTAACGTCAATACCAGTTCTAATGCTTCCAGAAGGGATCGATGGTTACGTTATCTATTGTGATGCTTCAGGCATTGGGTTGGGTTGTGTGCTGATGCAGCGTGGTAAGGTTGTGGCTTATGCTTCTAGACAACTAAGAAAGCATGAGAAGAACTACCCGACCCATGATTTATAGTTAGCTGCAGTGATTCATGCACTAAAGATTTGAGACACTACTTGTATGGCATTTATGTTGATATCTATAAGAATCATAAGAGCCTCTAGTACATCTTCAAGCAAAAGGAACTAAATCTACGTCAAAGGAGATGACCATAGCTACTTAAAGACTAGGACGTTGATATTTTATACCATCCGGGGAAGGCGAACGTAGTAGCCGACGCCCTCAGCCATAGATCTATGGGTAGCCTGTCCTATTTACAACAGAAAAGAGGGAAATAGCCCATAAGGTTCATTAGCTAGCTAGTCTTGGAGTTCGGTTACGGGACTCATGTGATGTTGGAATTACTCTTCAGGATACGACAGCATCCTTTTTAGCAACAGAAGTAAAGGAATGCAAGTACGAGGATCCTATGTTAGTTCATTATAGGGATACCACCCTTCAGAAGGAGAAGACGCCGTTTGAAATTACAGAAGATGGGGTCCTCAGATATCGAGGACGATTGTGTGTGCCTAACGTTGTAGGGCTGCGTCAGCAGGTTATGGGAGAAACTCACTATTCTCATTATTCTATCCATCCAGGAGCAACAAAGATGTATCATGATATTAGGGAAGTGTATTGGTGCGATGGAATGAAAAAGGATATAGCATAGTTTGTTTCTCAGTGTCCTAACTGTTAGTAGGTTAAAATTGAGCATCAGAAACCCTGTGGGTTATTGCAAGCTATGGGGATTCCTACTTAGAAATGAGAAGTAATCAATATGGACTTCATCTTAGGCTTACCTCGTACCCAGTGTAAGTTCAATTCGATATGGGTGATTGTTGATAGGCTTACAAACTTAGCCCATTTTCTGCCCGTCAGAACTACATATTCCTCAGAGGATTATGTGAGGCTTTATATCAAGGAGATAGTACGACTACATGGTGTCCATGTATCTATTATATCAGATAGAGGAGCTTAATTTACAGATAACTTCTGGAGGTCTTTCCAAAAAGGATTGGGGACTCAAGTAAGACTTAGTCAGCATTTCATCCCTAGATAGACGGACAGGCTGAGCGTATTATTCAGACACTGAAGGATATGTTACGAGCTTGTGTAATAGACTTCAAAGGTATATGGGATAATCATATGTCTCTTATTGAGTTCTCATATAATAATAGTTACCATTTCAACATTCAGATGGCTCCATATGAAACTCTTTACGGGCAGAAGTGTAGGTCGCCTAGAGGGTGGTTCAATGTTGGAGAATATGTATTACATGGGCCCGACCTGGTTTAGCAAGCCATAGAAAAAGTAAAGCTTATCCGGGATCAACTATTGACAGCTCAGAGTAGTCAGAAGTCATATTCTAACGTACGATGACGAGATTTAGAGTTCGGGGTTGATGATTGGGTATTTTTAAAGGTGTCACTTATGAAGGGTGTGATGAGGTTTGGCAAGAAAGGTAAACTTAGCCCACTGTATATTGGGCCTTATAGGATTATTCGGAGAGTGAGCCGAGTAGCTTATGAGTTAGAATTGCCCTCGAAATTGGAGTCTGCCCATCCGATTTTTCATGTATCTATGTTACGAAAGTGCATTGGCGATCCTACCCGAGTGGTGCCCACGAATGATGTACAGATTACAGAAGACTTATCATACGAGGAAGTTCTGGTTGCCATCCTAGACCGACAAATCTGCAAGCTGCGGAATAAGGAGGTAGCCTCCGTGAGAGTACGTTGCAGAAACAATAATGTGGAAAAAATGACTTGGGAGGCTGAGGAAAACATGAAGTCTATATATCACTACTTATTTCCTCCTCCAAAGAAGGGTCCGACTGAGACATCATAATCATATGGTACGTGTAAAAATTCTTGTGTTGGTTATTGTTGTTGGTCATGTGAGGCCACTGTCGTTGTTCATAATAATGGTCTTGTGTGTCGTTGGGTTATTAAGCTTCTACGGGGAGAGTTGGTAGTGGTATTATTGCAGAGGCAACCTTGCCAAAGTTATATAGATCACGGGGAGTTGAATATTCGAGGGTGAATATTTCTAAGGGGGGAGGGATGTTACATCTCGCGTTTTCGTACGTTAAAATTTTGTTTTCACTTAACCGACGTAGAGTCGGGGATGAGATCATCTTGACGTTAACGTACTTATGCTACTTATAACAAGCGATAAATAAGTGTTATGAAGGATAAAGGGGTACACGTATTAAAGAAAATGAGTTTCGTTGAAATTGGCCAATTTGGAATGAAATACTGGTCGAGCGGTAATACCCGATAATTATGAATTAGTACCATGCAAGATATCATATAACCACGGTACTACGATGTATAAAGTATATTAAAAATGAGTAGCATTTTTAAGTAATTTGAGATAATTTTTAAATTATGCGGGTAATTGATTAATTACCGGGTAATAGGACATTACCCAATTACCTAATAATGGATAAAAAATTAAATATCCCACCCCCACCCCACGTGGTAACTAGATACATTATCAAGAAATCACTAATAGTCATTCCTTGATTATGTGTCAAATGGATACAACTTTCCTTTCATTTCTTTCAAGACTTTGGTTATCCAAGTCTTTCCAATTCATTTCATTTGGAAGACTAGACATTTAAAGACTTAACATAACGTTGCTTTTTGTCAAAACAACAAAGTTCCTTTCTCCCTTCCATTACAAATACAAACAGTAGCATGATTGTAGGATATTTTGTTCAATTTATTCCAAGAAACGTGAAGGATCAATAGATTAGCTTTCTTTATTTGGATAAAAGGGACTAACGTCCCAAAATCTAGAGAAGCAGAAAACAATTTCGTTTCAATCCAAGAGTAGATTTCGTTCATATTTTGCAGAAGAAGAAGCTTTATTTCGTTCATATAATTCAAGGAACAGGTATGTTAAGTCCCTCCCTTCTTTCTTTTGGCATGGTCCAAATTATACTGAAGAAATGAGCAAACACACAGTTTCCATAAATTACTCTATTCATAGAAATAGTAGGGGTGTCTATATTCTTGATTCCCCATGAGAATTATTATTATCTTCTATTTATGGGTCTCAGAATAATACGTAGTTGGAAAAGTTTATCCGGAAGAAATATTGAGATTATTACTTATTTTTCATGCATTTCGCATATTAGACATGTGAATTGACCCATTACCAGATGGCATTATATACGCTTATATATGTAAATATATGTATATGGGATATGGAAAAAGGTTACAGGGTTATATACGCACCACCACCTGATCAGCTGGTATATGTTGATGATCTTGCCCACAGTGGCTGAGACGATATAATAGGATTCCCTCAGTGGCTTGATGATATTATGTACACCCATACCTATGCATGGCACAACATTTATATGCACGTGCATAACATTATAAACATTTAAGAATTTACAAAGTTTTTCAGATTTAAATATGTGTTTCTGTATTCCATGTTTCATTTATGTCTTTTACGTACAAATTTTCATGCCTTACATACTCAGTACATTTTTCGTACTGACGCCCTATTTCACGGGGCCTGCATTTTATGCCCGCAGGTGCAGGTAGGCAAGTTGACAGTCTCCCTTCTTAGGATCCCTGATCAGCGAGAGTTGGAGTGGTCCACTTGATTCGGAGCTGCTTTTTATTTTGGTACGATACGTTTGTATATATATATATATATATGTATAATTATATGGATATGACGTGGCTCAGTTGCGTCTTTGTACAATTATGTTTCTATTAGAGTTCTGTAGACAATATGTCTAATTGGGTTGTATGTGGCCTTGTCGGCCTTCAGTTTTGAATGTATAATTGTCTATAGCAGCCTTGCCGGCTCACCCACTATATACTGCATGTATACGTACATATGCCTTGTTGGCAGATTTCCTTTATAAATGTTATTTTCGTAATTCAGCAGATGTTATTCAGATTTATATCTTAGACGCATGCTTAGGGGTGTTTGACAGGTAGGACTCAGGCACTCATCGCGGCCCATCAGTTTGGTTCATGACAATATAAGTTAAAGGGAGATATGCAATTCAAATATTCAACTACAATATAAACAAGTGTAAAGAAGATTTCACATATAAAGGAAGTAGACTATATATTAATAAATGATAAGTACAAGTCTATGGATGTTACAAGGTACAACCTAATTTGTTCTATGTTCAAAGAACCAAAGGCGTGAGTAACAAACCTATATGGGAGCGTCTTATGTTTATTAGCCTAAAGGATCACTACTTGCAACATAAATAATACTTCACAACTCTCTTAAGGTGGGATTCCTCATATTATTCAGCGGGCACAGACTATCATCTCCTTCTACCCAATTACCATATTAAATTTTCTTACCTAAAGCGCTCTAGTTCACTTCTAGGTCGTATCCTATGCGTGCACTAACCATCTCATGCCTATGGTCCTAGAGGCTTTGGACCTACTATTTGGGTGGTTTTAGAGTTTACTTATTATTCTCAAAATGATAAAACTATGCACATATTCAAAACAAGTAGGACTACACATAAGAACAATGAATGACTCATGTTATCCTCAACACACAAGCAGCAAAAACATGCAAACATATTTCAGATTCTATAGTAGGCAGTTTTAGAATCGATATGTATTAGAGTTGCATGGCTTTTATGTGACCACATGGTTTAAGAACATCTTATGGGCAGTGCCGCAATCCAGATTATCGAAATTACAGATTACAAGTGTTTTAAAAAGCCTATTGACATGATCTATAAGTGATTCACATCAAGGGTAGTGAAGCCATTGGTAAACTCGGAATTACTCGTTTTTGATCCTATCGGCATGCTTTCTAAGTGAGTAGTAGTATACTATAGGTAGGTTCTCTAATAGTTGGTATTCGAACACATATTTGTTATGTTTATTCCCATAGGCATGTTGTCCAGTGGGCAGTATGATAAGAACAACAAACAAGCAATTACTTAATCAATTAAGGTCCTCTAGACATGGTATCTGGATGAGTATCGATGGAAATATATCTTAATTACTTAACATGATCTTGTAGGCATATCATCCAATAATTACACTGCAATTAGACACATTGAGCAAATAATCAATAATATTGTATTCCTATACGCATGCTATTTAATGGTGCATAAAAGAAAGCATGTGAACAAGTGAAACGCATAGGTTCTTGTAGACACATGTCTATAGGCATGATTTCTATTAGTGTACAGAAATAAAGCATGTCAAACAAATAGCAACCAAAGCAATTAAACCCTATCAACAGGTTTTCTACCCATTCATTCAAGAATTAGAGTACCCTAGCCCCTATTTTCACTAATTTCCCTATGATTCAGTTTTACAAGTTATTACAGACCACATTGAATAATTACATGACCAATTAAAAATATAGGATAACCCAGTAACACATCTGGGGTCATAAAATAGACTTAGAACTTCATGCGGACAACAAGCCCAAACTCCAGGTGTAGACAGTATACTTCAGACCTCCAACACCTAAAGCAAGCCCAAGATACCAGGCTCAAACGACTACCATACTTACCCATTTGAATACCAAACTAGCCTTAATAATACGAGTGACAAACTATGTACTGGATCAATTAAGCAACTTTGAAATTTAAGTAGTTAACCCTTAAGGATATAAGGAATAGAGGCTTTCGAACTAGAGGCATACAAACAGGATTACACAAAAGTCTCAATAAGCATACGTAGCACACACATGTTATGCTTCCCAGAAAATAGGTTAAGAGATAGTGCACCAATGTTAAGCAGGATTTCCAAATAAAACATGGTCCAGAATTAATTAAAAGTTACTTTAGACCTAGGAGTCTTAGTCATGACAGTCCAATAGTCATACTCAGGAGACAACAATAACAACAGCATAGTTGGCATGATCCCAACAACTTAAAATGCTAAGTATACACAAGGATTCTAGAATTTGACTTAAAGTTAATGGAAAAGGCAGACTCTAGGGATTATGCTAGTTACCTATGAACCATAAAAGAGGTTAAGTATATTGGAGTTCAATTAGAGGTTTTATGCCGACCATAAATAATGCAGGATTGAACAAACCTCCTAATAGAGTTCTCAACAACACGTTAAAACATTAAGACAGTAACTGACACATAACATTCATATAAGCATAAAGTAGGGAGAAACTATGGAGTGTAACAATAGGTGATTGAGACAACGGAACAAGCAAAAGATACACAAGATCATTCAAGCTAGACATAGTAAGTATATATTGAAGTTTAGAATCTAGGCAGGTTGTGACACTAGGAAATTGAGGATTGCATGGTAGCTTCAAAGCAAGTAGGATTGCAAACAGAAATAACACACTGTTGAAGTCATATTGGTTCACAAAGATTAAATTATCATAACCATACAGAGCACTGAATGCAAGGAGAGAAGAAATAGAATTGCAGGAATTGAGGTACAATAATAATCCAAAACAAAGCAAAGAAACTAACTCATGGTAATCATCAAGTATCAGGTTTAAGAGAGCCAAAAGTCGTTTAAGCTAAACACATATGATAGGCATATATCATAATTAGAAACTAGGCAAATTCTAATGTTAATAATATAGACTCACAAGAATACTTCAGAACAAATAATGCCACAAACAATATGGAATAGTAGAACATGGATTCACAGAAGTTTCAGTGGCACAAAGCATGAATACAAACGAAAAAGAAGGAAATTTCTAAGGCCAAGAGACTTACCATTTCCAAATTAACAAGCAAAATAAGGAGAACAATCTCAGCAGTATCCCAATCATTAGTAGCAAACGAACAACAGAACCCCAAAATCCTAGTGCATTAGACATCCCAAGGGGTTTAAGCAAACCCCGAGCAGTGCTCAAACTAAGAAAGAACAATAATAAAATTTTGGTGATAGAATGAGTGAGAGTGAGAGAGCAATAGCAATAGTTAGGGTATGTTAGGTGAAAAGGGAAAGAGAGTTTTTATGGCAAAATTGACTAGGGTTTTTAGAGAAGTGGAGGGAGCATCTGACGGCAGGGTCTCAGAGAAAATGGGTAGGGATTCAGGGGGTTTGGATAATTAAAGGGGTAGGGTAGTTATGGGGTGTTTGTCTTGAGAGATCAACGGCCAGGATAAAAAATCGAGCGGGGCGGGATTGTTCAATGGGTCGCAACCACGATGTCTAAAAGTGGGTCGTTTATTTTGAGCTTAGGCATTATTGGGCTAAGATGGGGTGTATGGGCTTCTAATTGATCCGAGAATATGGCCTGGTTTGGGCCACCATTAAAATAAAGAAATTGAGGATAATAAAATTAATAAAAATAGCTAAATAAGTAAAACAAATATTATTTAACAAAATAAGCATTTTAAAATAATAGCTGAAGGTTGTACACATATAAAAAGTTATTTTCACTCTGAATAAAAAAATAAAATGCAATTAATTTCAAAGTATAGGCTAATATCACAAAAATGTGGTAAAACATGTATGCGGGCACAAATAATAAATTTGGGTATCTTGGTCTAATAACTCAACATCGGAAGAATATCATAAGGTATCTTGGAATAAAATCGTAATGTTGTTGCAACCAACCCCAAAATCCGGTGTCAGTGAGTACACGAGCACTATTGAATAAAAAGATACAAGCAAAATCCTCTAATACAACTGTCTGAACAAAAGAACGGTAAAAATAGAGATAAGAGAAAGAGAACTTCGAGGATTACAGACGATATGGCAGCTATCTCGCAGTATCCCAAAAGCTGGCAACAACTCATGTCTGATAATCACCTCGACTAGATTTACCTTGATCTGCACATGAAGTGTAGAGTGTAGTATGGGTACAACCAACCCCATGTACTCACTAACTAACAATACTAACCTTAGGCTGAAAGCAGTGACGAGCACAAAATAATAGTCAAATGCCAATACCAACAATCGGTAATAGTTCAGAATATAAAGGATAAACCGTAGAAATAGTAGCTCAATGATATCATGTTTAGCTTGTTCACATTTTTGAAACAGTTAAATCTTAACACAGATAAAGTAGGTCAATTATCAGTTATCATGAGCAAAGTACATCTTTATGCATACATGTCAATTTTACATGTCAATCAACAGTATCACAGTGGATCCATAAAACTATTTACACTTTAGCATTATACGAGTGTCTGGCATAACTACCCATCATCAAGCACCAATATAAAATACCATGCATGCGCCCACTACTAGCATGTCAAACTCCGGAGGGGCGAATTCTACCCAAGCGCTAACATAATCATTTAGCCCAGTAGTGAGGCTTGGTGCACGCATCAACCCAAAAGAATAACACTTAGCCTAATATGGGTCTGGCGTACGCGTCACCTCAAAATCAATACCATTCCAGATATGTGGCCCAAACTCAGTCATTTACCATTCAAGTCTTAGATAAACACATCTCAAAATACTCAGTTTAATAGTATTACTCTTAAGTGGTACCAACAACAAGTGAAGAATAATTTAAGAAGTACTGAGACAGATATATCATACACGGATAAAGTATCATGACTAAGAACATGTGTGCAAATAAGGTATATAACTCAAAAACAACAAAAATAGCCACATCAAGTCTCAAATAGTTAGCACTTAGCCTAGACATAATGTCTAACATAAATCACAATTCAAACAACCAAACAAGTAGAGGACATGTAGGGACAACATGATATGACAGAAAAACAAGCCAGATAATAGCCTAAAAGCTTCCCCACCACGAATACACAGTGCACGCACACGCACCTGTCACCTAATGTGTATGTCACCCCAATATATTTCATATAACATAGTTCTCAGGGTTAAATACTCGAAAATCTAAGTTTAGACGTGTTACTTATCTCAAAACGCGCAAATCAATACTCCAATAAGCCCTTACCACTTGTATCGGCCTCCAAACGACTCGAATTTAGTCACAAACAACTCATTATCAACAAACAATGTCATAGGAAATAAGTTCATACAATAAAGTTTGGATCTTTATAAAATTCAAATAGCCAACCCCGGTCCCGCACCATGGAACCCGACAAAATTCATAATTTCTGAACACCCAGTCAATTAATAGTCTATCCATACCAAAATCATCCAATTCCAACCTGAAATCGACCTTCATATCTCCATCTTTTATTTTTGAAATGTTTCAACAAAATCTCAAATTTCTCTACTCCAAATCACCAAATAAACGATAAAAACAAGGATGGAATGATGATAAATGAAGAAATCTGCATCATATACATTTACCTAATCCAATATATGAAAATATTCCCTGCAAAATCGCACAAAACCGAGCTTTACAACTCATAATATGATATAATAACTCTAACCCTCGAAAATGGCTCTTCAACATTATGCACATGTTCTTACCCTTCGCAAACGCGGAAGAGGCCTCCCGTTCGCAAAACATAACTTTGCCTTTAGCCAAAGTCCTCCTACGTGAATACGGAGACCCAATCACGAATGCGGTGACCAATGAGTCCATACCTACACGAATGTGAGACCTCCCTCGTGAACGTGAAGGCTTAAGCCCTAGTGGCCCTCAACCGACCTTCCTTATACGCGAACTCATCCTCCATATCATTTTCGCAAAAGGCACTGACCTCCAAAGATTCGCGAATGCGTACCCCTAATCGTGAATGTGAAGAGTATTCCACCTGCCGACCTATGAGCCTTCGTGAATGTGACCCCATTGTTGCTAACGAGAAGAAGCACACAACAAACACCGAATCAACTAACCAAACATGTAGAAAAAGGTCTGAAAATTTTCCATAACACACCCGAGGCCCCCGTACCCTCAACCAATCATGCCTACAAGTCCTAATACACAACACAAACTTAATCGAAACCTCAAATCACATCATAATAACATCAAACTCACGAATCGCACCCCAATTCTAGCCTAAAAAACTAATGAACTTTAGACTTATAAAACTAATGTCGAACCATATCAATTCAACTTCGAATGACCTCAAAGTTTCACGCTAGTCCCAAATGACACAGCAGACCTATTCCAACTCCTAGAACCAAAATGCAATCCTTGTATCAATAAAGTTAACTCTCAGTCAAACCTCTCAACATTTCAAACCTTCAACTTTTCAACTTTCGCCAAAAAACCTCAAACCAACCTACGGACCTCCAAATCAATATCTAGACATAGGCCTAAGTCCAAAATCACAATATGAAGCTATATGAACTATCCATTCCGCAGTTGTCTACACAAAAGTCAAACTCCGGTCAACTAATTCAACTTAAGCTTCAAACCTCAGACTAAGTGTCCTAAATCACTCCGAAAACTCTCTGAAACAAATCAAACCACCCCCTAAGGTCACATAACCACAAAAAACATAGAAGGAGCGATAAATTGGGTAACAGAGCTGTGATACACAAAATGATCGGCCCGATTGTTACATTCTCCCTATCTTGAAGAAATGTTCATCCTTATCTCCCTAGGTGTGGATAACTGCTCTACATCTCCCTCTCATCCTTCCAAGTATCCTCTTCAACCATCTGATCTCTCCAATGAAGTTTCATTGATTCTATATTCTTTGATCTTAACTTTTGAACTTGTCGGTCAAAAAATTACCACCGGCTCCACATCATAAATCAAATCTCCATCTAATAGAACCGTGATGAAGTCCAAAACATGTGACAGATCAACATAATACTTCCATATCATAGAAATATAAAACACTGGGTTAATGACCGATAGTTATGGTAGCAATGCAAGTCAGTAGGCCATCTCTCCATTCCTCTCAAACGCCTCAAAAAGACCCATATATCGATGGCTCAACTTGCCCTTCTTTCCGAATCTCATCCCACCCTTTATGGGCAAAACTATGAGCAACACCTTCTTATCTACCATATATGCAACATCACAAACCTTCCTATCAACATTACTCTTCTATGTAGACCGTGTTGTAGGAAGCAGATCCTGAATCAACTAGACTTTGTCCAAGGAATCCCAAACCAAATTAGTACCCAACAACCTAGCCTCTCCCGGGTCAAACCAACCAACTGGAGAATGCCACTACCTCTCATATAAGGCCTCATAAAGAGCCATCTGAATACTTAATTGGCAGTTGTTGTTCTAGGCAAACTCAGCAAGCGGTAAGAACTAATCCCACGAATCCCTGAAATCTAGAACACAGTCGCATAGCATACGCTCCAAGATGTAAATGGTGCGCGGATTGTCCGTCTATTTAGGGGTGGAATGTTGTACTCAACTCAAACCGTGTACCTATTTCTTGTTGCATTACTTTTCAAAGTTGTTATGTTAATTGTGTGCCTCGATTGGAGATAGTGAAGATCAGCACGCCATGCACACAATAACCAATACTACATTGAATTTCGTCAAACTCTATAGGAGACCAACAAGGAAATTCATAGTAATATGCTCCCACTTCCACTCAAAAATATCACGTCTCTGAAGCAAATCGCCCTACCTCTAATGCTGGTACTTCACCTGCTGGCAGTTCAAACATCGAGCAACAAACCCCACTATATCGTTCTTCATTCTTCTCCACCAGTACTGCTACCTCAATCCTGATACATTTTAGCGTCACCTGGATGAATGGAATACTGCGAACTGTGGGCTTCCTCAAGAATCAACTCATGCAATCCATTCACAATGGGCACACAAATCCAACCCTATATCCGCAATACCCCATCATCTTCAATAGAAACCTCATTAGCATATTATGTTGCATTGTATCCTTAAGGACAAGCAAATGGGGATTATCATACTGACACGCTCTGATGCAGTCATACAAGGATGACCGATAAACCAAGAAAGCAAGAAACCATCTAGGCTCCAAAACATTTAACCTCACAAACTGATTGGCCAATGCCTGAACATCTGATGCTAGTGGTCTCTCACCAACTGTAATATATGCAAGGCTACCCATACCCACAACCTTTCTACTCAAGGCATCGACCACCACATTGGCATTCTCGGGATGATATAAAATCATGATATCATAGCCAGTCCATCTTTTCAGAGAGAGGAACAGTTTACTAAATATGTCTAAGTCATTTCCATCATCCTCTTCCCTTTCAGAAATTAATATGTCCCCTACTCTATATAAAACCTTGTCCAAAAAATATGATTACCTATATGAAGTAGATATCCTACCCGACGAATAGAAAGTAACATGCACTGAACTATCTCTCATAAACCCTTACTCAGGTTTTACCAAAAAAATCATTTACATCATGGTCCTAAATTTGTTCCTTAGTCCAAAACATACCAAAAGGCTTGAAAGAATATGTTGCTGCCTCAAAACTTGACCAACATCCTATTCTTGCAACTAGAGAGGAACAATTCATCACCTTTCAAATCCCATATGATTTTCTAACACAATGGAGAATTCATGGTGAATCGCTTTGACATATCATGGAAGAAAAGGTCAACCTCAGATTGCTTGCCTTTCTCTTCTAGGTACAAGATACTATGAGTTCCAAAATGCAAATCTGGGTACTGCAGAAATTACCTTAAATAATGGGACTGTCTTCATAACTATTTTTCCAATTTCAATATCTACCTTTATGATCCATACTTAACCGAAGCATTAAAAATCCAATTCTAAATCCAGGGAGCCCCACGGGCTAAAGATCTTGTCCAAGCCACTCTTCATCATTAAATGGCATGGCGGGTACAAAATCATGCCATTGATCCCTGCCTTCCTGAAGGATAAAATGCTTTACTTTTAAACATTGATACTACCAAATGAAACGCCATGTGCACCCAAATACCCAGACAATTTTCAAGAGATAAGCTCGTCAAAATCCTTCCTTATTCACGGATCAAAAATTATGAAAAGTTAGGGGAATCAAAAGAATCTCTGCAATCTGGTAAGCCAACTTTTACCAAAATAAATGACAAAATCGTTTCCATAAGTTTCGACCATTCCCTTCTTAAAACCCCTAATAAAACCATCTTTTCCATCCAAGTGATGCAACCCAAAGATACAGACCTTGATCCTGAAATAGAACCCTTCTGGAATATACAAATTATCATGGAAGAACATGACTAGATCCAACATTTTGACAAAAAGAGTAAAGGAGTGTGGTAGTTCAAATGCCCCTACACGGCACACTGCCCATGAGATCTTGGTTGCGACTACCAAGACTATTATGAATACCCAATTGGAGAATTTTATGAACACTACTAGCATCATTGGAATAGATTTGGCCTCAACGAGACAAAACTTGAAATCAAGAAAAAAAAAGGAAAATCACTGAAAAACATTTTCAAGCCAGATACGAAAATAAAAATCCTTCAATTGGCTCACTAAGGCATCCAGGTAAATATGAATTTATTGTCAATTACAAACCCTACGAATGGACAAACTTACCAGAAAAAATCACTCCAAGCTGGGAAGATAGTAAAATAACACCCTAACCCCAAACCACCATCAGCTCATAATGCCCCGACGTCCAAAAAGCCACCTGAACCAAAAACTTCATCAACTCAAAAAGCTCCAAAGTATACACAACTACAAATATTTATGCTAAGTCCTTCATGTTCCACTCATACCGAAAATTTTCCCTCACTTCAACCATTTGAAAAGGTGGGTATCAACCATGCTCTAAAAATCTACAAGCAAAATATAATGCTACCTACTGGAGAAAAACCTCCAACAAGTGATATCGAAGAAATAATGAACTCACTATCAGAAAGTTCCATATGTCAAAACAAAGTGCTAAACAATATTAGAAATACCATAAAAACGTGGCTCATACACAATAAAATGATGAGCAAAGTGGAAACAATTGAGAAAAAAATGGAGCAGACATCGTCTTACCATGCAGGATTAATCAAAGCCTTGGAAAAAAGGTTGGAAAATTTACAATAAGATATTTATCCGCCAGGAACATTACTTTTGCAATTCATCCAACAACAACAAAAGCAAAAGATTGAGAAATTTAAATTTTGAGAAATAACCGCTTTGAGTCACAAAAACCCCAGGTTTTCCTTCAAAGCCTACCTTCTTCTCTATGTCTCCACGATCATACTCCCCGCCTAAACTGGACAACACCTTTTCTACTTTTGCTACTACGTCAAAGAATCCTATTTCTTTCACCCGACCCTTAAAGAAGAACATGAATTTGATATTACAAAAATGGTTTGGGAAAAAAAGATGCTCTTGCGGCCAAAAAGAACCCAAGAAAAGGCAAGATCACGGAGAGTGTTCAAAAGGGTCCTACCTCAAAAATTTGATAATTTATGATCAAAAGATTTCAGACCTCTATGTCTCTCAACCAAGAAATATGTCAGAAAGGGATACCGCATTGTAAGAATCTCAAAACTCATCAGATGATGATACAATGGATGATAGCTCTCAATCATGCACTAAATACACCACAAACTCTGCTGAAGAAGACTATCCCCTAATATTTTGTAAACCAGCCAAGAGACCTAGAAATAATTGAGGTGGATGAGGATCAACAAGGTATGACAGATAAACCCATCCGAGAAAGAAGACATGAGCACATGGCGTCAAAACCAATTAGAACTGGCATCCACACTTTTACCTTTGATGATGTCAAGGTTTCAAAATGGCCTCAAAGGATCCAAGACTTCTATACTTGGATGGTGACCAAAAATTTGGTGGAACGAGAAAAGTATATCATCTTGTCAGAACTCATTTCACGGTTCTCAGGAATCCTCCCAGATTGGTGGAACTCACTTGGGATTCAAGACAGAAATACTTTCCTTACTTCTCCAGATTTTTCCTCCAACATCAGGATCCTACATGATGTTTTCCATGGAGATACTGGCCAAAGACAAGAAAAGATGTGAAGACACCTCTTCAAGATAAAGCGTGTGTCATTCGACAGAAATGACAATGACAAGAATTTTTAAAAAATGGCAAAGATATAATTTGAGATTGGCGAAGACATCAACCTGAAGCAAGCCTTTGTTTCTTCCCTTCCAAAATTTTTGGCAAGCTGAACCATGAGTATCATTGAAGAAACGTTTCTGCCAATTGCAGTCCCACAATTCGACTACATTAGGCAAGCTATTTTCGTCGCATTGGAGGACATTTGTACAAAGTGTTCTACCCTAAAATAAATTATCCAACACAATCCATCTCTTGACAAAGCATGCCGCTTATCCGATGTGATCACTCGATTAGGATGTTCCTACCACACATCTATGCAGCAAAAATGATTCAAGAGGTACATATGGCCAAGAATTCTAGATAGGAGATCAAGGTCCCAGAAAAACACAAAATATTTCAGACGAAGGAGGCCAAAAAATTTTCAGAAAAGGAACAAATGCTTTATTTCACAAGAAATTGTCCTCAATCTAGGAGATCTATTAAGCTTCTTGAATAAATTGAAGATTACACTGACATACATCTCGGAGAAGAAAATGACCTTGAATCCATATATTCTCTATGGATGATGAACTCACTAAAGATACTTTATTCACTCTTGATATATACAAAGACCATGCTGATGGCCACTACTAAATTTCATAACTAGCAGCTAAAGCTCGAGAGGAGATCAATGACCTCATAGTCATCCCTCTGGTGGAAATTGAGGTTTATCCATCCAAATGGTATAAACCAACTCAATTCATTGCTTTTATTGACACCGGAGCTGCTTTTTCACTCATGAATCTGGTTATTCTCCCTGAAAATAAATGGCCATTGCACTTGAAAGATTTCAATATTGCATAAAATGGGATCATGACTACCACGGTCATTACAAAGCACCTGGACACTATTGAGTTTTTTTCCAGGACTGAAGTATAGAACCAACCAGATAGGGTCTGATATACCAAGAGAAGAACTTATAGTTGGATTTGACATATTCAGACAACTAAAAGATTAGCTCAAGCTCAGGGCTAACAGGATAACCTTAAAGAAGTAGTTCAAACCTCATTCTAAAATTCCAAGGCTATTCTAAATCAACAATGATGAACAAATCAATGAAATTGAACAAAATCTTATTGTCCATTTTGTGCTGAATCCCACTAGGATTTTGTAAAGAAAGGTAAAAGCCCTTTATGGAAGAATGAAGAGTTTTTTTTATCAAGGCCCCTTTCAATAAGAATAAAAACATCTATCCCACCAAAGCTAGTCATTCAGGCATAAACCCAAATCATCTCCAGCTCGCGAAAACGAGTACGAAAAACTCTTAGAATTTGATATAATAGAGCTATAAGATTCACAATGGGCATGCAAAGTATTTTATGTCACCAAAAGATCTAAGAAAAAAAGAGGAAAACTCAATGATACATTGGAGGAACATGTCAGATTGCTTCGGCAATTTGAGGCACTGGTAACACAATATGGGATGATGCTCTCAGTAAAAAAGATGGTTCTTGCTCAAAAGAAGATTGATTTCCTCGGAATGCATTTTATCCAAGGTTCATACAGACCAGGACAACATATATGTTAGGAATTGCTCAAATTTTCAGATACCAACCTCATAACAAAATAGATCCAACAACTCTTGGGTGTAGAATTCATCCCAAATATCTCTACATACATTTCTCTACTCATATAGATTCTCAAGAAAAGTGCTTTATCATGGGGAAAGTAACAAGAAGTAGTCAAGAAAATAAATGAGATATTGAAAGATGTCAAGTCTCTTTACATCCCTTTAGAAGGTAAGAAAATACTACAAACAGATACCAGCAGTGAATATTGGAGTTCTAATGTATATGAAGAAAAAGATGTCCAGAGAAAAATATGCAAATATGCCAACGAAAAGTTCAAAGATGGCGAGAAACATTATCACTCCACTTTCAAGAAATCGTGCAGTAAAGAATGGAATCAAAAAATTTAATTTTTTCCTGATTCATAAAGAATTTCTGATAGAAATGGATATGAAGGCCTTCCCAAAGATGATCTAGATAAATGCAAAAATTATCCTAATCCTTAGATTATCAGATGGGCCCAATGGTTCTCTCCATACAAGTTCCAAGTCAAGCACCTGAAAGGAAAGGCTAACATTCTCGCAGATTTTCTATCTCGACCAGAAGAATTCTCAAAGAGATTATACCCATAAAAGATGAAGTCAAAACAAAAGCTAACCAGCCAGATCTTCATGTTTTCAAATGTACCAGGAACAAGTTCATTGAAGCCAATAGATCATCCACCAGAGTTGTTCAACCTCATGGATCCCTTTGATTTTTCAATTTTAATGAAAAGAAGAACTTATTATGAACTCCAAATTTTCCGGCAACATGGAGGGTCCATTCTTTTTCCTTATAAGGTCAATCTAGAATATCCATTCTGCCATATATTCATAGCACAAGCCAAGGATTTTCTCCAGGAAATTTTATAGTTTTTCTGGTACTTATGCCATCAGTATCATATTTTCATGGAATTCAATTGTAACGTCTTCAAGGATTTTGACAACATTGAACCTACTCTTAATGTATTTCTATTATGGTTCAAGGCTCGAAGATATTGGATAAAATATTTCAACAATTCCTACAAGGCAAAGGTATTCATGTTCCATAGGCCAGTAAAGATTATTAATTGAAAGGTCCTGGCGCAAGCAAAAGTATCATTATGGTAGAAATTTTCTGTGTCAATTTTATCCATTGAAGAAGAATAAAGTGAATCACAATGAATTATCTTCCAGCAAACTAGGTGTATCCCAAGATAAACATGGCCAAAAGAATGGGTGAGTTGGAATTATACCAGCACTCATCCCTATTAGGAAAGGGCCCGAGAAGCAGTAAAAGAGTACCATACCCCTTAAGAAGTCATCCGAGAAAACATCACTCATGACATTTCCAGATTAAGGTTATTTATTACATTTCACAATCCAAAGGAGAAGGAACACAATCAAAATCGAATCGTCAAGCTCCGGGTGTTACTACATAGGATCTTTGAAAAGAGGCCTAGAAGATAAAGCCAGATAATCATAAGAATTTGAGTCTACCCATGCCAAGACGAAATTCCACATATTTCTATACTATCCGGGCCCCACATTCACATGCTTCCACATGGTTTGTCACATGAAGCACCTACTTTCACATGCTCCCACATACTTCCACATGTTATACCATGTGTATTTCACCTCTTTCACTTGTATTCAGAAGCTTTTTTGTATATACTAGTCACTTTGCCTAAGGTCGTTCACATGACAAAAGGGACCCACTTGTAGATAGGTTTTCCATGTAAGATAGATTTATTTTATAATATAAATTTGTCTTGTAATAACCTCCTAGCTATCTATAAAGGAGGCAATGTAATAGTTGTAGGATCATATTCTAATCTTTGTAAATCTTTGTGATATATTACATATGAGTTCCTTCTAGATTTCTCTCTTGTTCTTTATTTCGAATGAATGGAAAGGTCAGTCGTTGTATAAAAATAGTGTAGGAATACTCTAAGAAAGCTAGTGTATTGTAGTACGAAAAGTTTTTAATTTATAACAGCTAAAGTTGGTTATAGTAAAAAGTTTTGTGAGTTGTGTAGCTTGGAAAGCCATCTCTAAAGGGTTGTGAAGCAAGCCCATTTGTCGGAAAACTTTTGCAACTATAAGCAAATTAATTGTTTGAGTAGCATGGCAAGTCATCACTAATGGGTTGTAATAGCCATCCCTCACGAGTTGTTGAAGCCATCTCGGCAACCCATCGCTCACAGGTTGCGAAGCCATCCCTTTCATAGGGAAACTTTCTCATCCACACTTAAGTTTGCTTTCTTTGGAGTCTATTACTGTGGATCCTTTTCCTTAAAAAAGTGCTACAGACTTTGATGATCTGTGAATACTTACAAGACACACGGTATAGATAGTGCCTCCAATTATTCAATTCATGAACAATGGATGCCAACTCTTAATCATGAATAAGGTAATTCTTCTCCTCACACTCATCAAAACACCTAAACGGTTAACCATTCTAGGTCAATCTAGTCAAAGGTGCGCCAATGAACGAGAAACCCTCCACAAAACGGTGATAATAACAAGCCAAACACAAGAAACTGCGAATCTCTGTAGTTGATAAAGGTGTAGGACAAATTTTGAACTTCCTCAAACTTCTTCGAATCTACCCTGATCCCCTCATTGGATTCCACGTGCCCCTAGAATGCCACAAAATCAAGCCAAAACTCACACTTGGAGAATTTAGCGTAAAACTTCTTCTCCCTCAAACTCTGGATTACAACCCTCAGATGCTTCTCATGATCCTCCCAGATATGAGAGTACACCAGGATCTCACCAATAAACATAATGACGAACGAATCAAGATATGTTAGGAATACATTGTTCATCAAATGCATGAAGGCTACTGACGCATTAGTCAGCCCAAAAGACATCACAAGAAACTGGTAGTTCCCCTAGCGGGTTCTGAATATCATCTTCAAAATATCAGAATCCTGAATCTTTAGCTGGTGGTACCCAGACCTCCAATCAATCTTAGTGAAAATTCTAGCACCTGAAAGCTGATCAAATAAGTTGCCAATGTGCGGCAAAGGGTACCTATTCTGGTTGTAACTTTGTTCAACTACCAATAATCAATACACATCCGCATAGTACCATCATTCTTCTTCAGAAATAGAATTGGGGCACCCCAAGGTGACACATTAGGCTTGATGAAGCCCTTATAAGGCAACTCTTAAAGTTATTCCTTTAACTCTTTGAATTCTGCTAGTGCCATGCGATATAGTGGAAAAGAGATGGCCTGAGCACCCAGCAGCTGATCAATACCAAAATCAATGTCCCTGTTAAGTGGCATGCCTGGTAGATTTGTAGGAAACACATTTAGGAAGTCTCTCACCAATAGAACTAACTCAATGGTAGGAGTATCAGCATTAACATCCCTCACAAAGGCCAAATATGCCAGTCATCACTTCTTAACCGTCCGTTTATCCTTGAAATATGAATTCACTATACTAGGAACATAGTTTAGGGAACATCTTCACTCAACCATAGTCAACCCCGACATCGCCAATGTCACGGTCTTAGCATTACAATCCAAAATAGCGTGACATGGTGACAACCAATCCATGCCTAAAATCATGTCAAAATCAACCATGCTAGGTAGTAAAAGATCAACTCTCCTCTTTAATACACCAATGGTCAACACACACAGTCGATATACATGGTCCACAACAATAGAATCACCCACAGGCGTAGATACATGAACAGACGTAACTAAGGAATTTTAGGTCATATCCAAATAACGAGCAAAGTATGATGATACATATGAATAAATGGAACCTAGATCAACTAATACTAAAGCATCCTTGTGGCACACTGAGATAATACATGTGATCAATGTCTCTAAAATAATTGACTCTGGTCTGGAAGGAAAAATATAGCATTGAGCATGACCACCACATATCAGACCTTTCGCACAGGGGTCATAGACTAGCCTTCCAACTCTACTGGACCTCTGTAATGACAGGGGAAATACTTCCTCACATGACCTAACTCTCCACAATCACAACAACTGTTACACCTTGCAGTATTACGACAATGTTACGTCCTGTAATATTACATTACGATGATATTACGCTTCGCAGTAATAAGTTATGACAATATTGCACCATGCAATATTACATTACGGTAGTGTTACACTTTGCCGTATTAAGTTATGACGATGTTGCACCCTATAGTATTGTACGTTCAATTTGTTGTAACGTAATTGACATCAGTCCAAGTAAAATATTATTTGGAAATTATAAGAATTATGCTATGTTAAAAGTGATGAGTAAATTCTTAAAGGTGAGCGGGGAAGCTAAATCAAAGAAAATGAGTTTCGTCAAAGTTTGGCATGGTGGGATAAAATATGGCCTAAGCTAAAATACTCGATATTTATGGACTAGTACCATACAAGGTACCACATGGCTATGATAGTAAGGTGTATATGGAATGTTAAAAGCGAGTACTATTTTAAGTAAGTTGAGTTAATTCTTAATAGTACGGGTAATTGGTTAATTATCGGATAACGGGACATTACTCAATTACCAAATAAGTGGATAATGACTAATATTTCCCACCCCACCCCAAGTGGCAGCCCACTATCTCTATGTATACCAACTCTTACAATTGAGCTTAGGTGGCTAGATAAGGATAATAGGAATTTAAAGACTTCTTACAAGTCTTGATTCCATCTTTCATTTGGACAAAAAACAGAACATGAGAATCATATATCATGTCTAGTGTAAGCACGTGATTTTTGCCCTATATGAGAAATACTCCCAAAAAATGCAAAATATAATGATTTTCCTTGGTGTGCAATTTTTGAGTATTTCTGTGATATTTTTGGATAATTATTTGTATTTGTCTGTGTTTGCTTATTTGTTAAATTAATAAAAAATACAAAAAATATGTCGCATTTTGCATGTAGGATTTAATTCTACAATTGTTAGTAATTTAGTTTTACAAAAATTAAAAATTACAAAAATAGGCATCTTTTGCATTTTTAGCATTTAATGTCCAAATGAACAATTTTATGCTTAATTATTACTTGATTGCGCGTTAATTGTTATTGGGAGCTAATTTGCGATTTTATAACTTAATTTAGTTCTTAATAATAATTTAAGTACTTTTATAATTTAGTTTTAGAAAATAAAAGAAGAAAAAATAACAAAAATACAAAGAAAAATCGGATTGGGCCACTTCTTCAAATTTCAACCCCAGGCCCAAATAATTGCCCAATCTTCCCCATGACCCAGTCCACTTCAGACCGGGTCGACCCGGTCCGCCCCATTAACCCATTAACCCAAGACCCACTCTCCATTTTTTGTCCTAACACAAAACAAAACAAAACACAAACAAAAACCCTAAAACAAAAGAAAACCTACCCGCCCCCCTCCATCTTCTTCTTCCCCAAACTCAAAAAACTCCTCCAAAGCTCCAACCAAGCATCCATGGCTGCCCAGCTTCCCCTCCCTAGCTACACCAAACGACCCCTCCTTAGCTACACCAAACGACCCCCCACGCCTTCATCTTTTTCCTCACCTCCAAATGACCTCTCCAGTCGCCGGAAAAAACCAACTTCCCCCTCGCGTCTGCCATTGACGAGCAACCTGCCACTGCTGCGTCGTCGTCAACCACCATCACGTCCAAACAACCCTCCGACCTCCAGCTGTTACTGACCGTCAACCTCCAGTCCCCCACGCGTGCACAGTTTCTGTGTCACCTCCGAGCAGCTGCTCGACGTCCTTAAGCCAAGCAGACCCATCGAGTTGTTGCTACTGTCGCCTGCTCGGCAAAGTCTTGCTATAAATATAGAGTCATTTCTTGACATTGAGGAGAAGACTAGAGAGTTTTAAGAAGGATTTTTGGGGGAGAGAAAAAGAGTTGAATATTATTGAGAGGATTTTTAGAGAGAGTTGACAGATTCTTTTACACTTGAGAGTTGACATACTTTTATACTTGAGAGAGTTTGTGATAGTAAAAGAGAAAGACAATTTGAACTTTCACTCGAACAATTCTGTTTGCTTTTCTTCGAGTGTTATTCAAAAGTCAGAAACTACTGCATCTCGTATCTTTTCTCTCTTCTGCTTTGACTGCGATTGTACTTTTGCACTGCTGAGTTTTCAATCTGTTACTGGGTTATTCTACTGGTTGTTACTGGTTTTGCGGTGTTGCTGAACCTGCTGTTGCCGCGTTATTACTGTTGCTGACTCCTACTTCTTTTGTTCTTGTACTGCTGTTTCCAGGTACACATTTGTACACTCTTGGCTTGAAGCGAAAAATGAAATATTAATCAGGCTCCTGTTCCTGTTGAATTCTTTTGTTTGGATCTGTGTTTGAATATTAATTTTCCTCTCTTTGTATAAAAATGTAGTCGATTAATTAATGAGTAATGAGGCTGCATATGTATGATTTCTTCATCTAATAATGCTAGTTTAAATTATTTGAAGAATAGTTAATCGGCTTTGATATTATTGTGTATCCCTCTCATGTTCTAGCATTAGTAAATAATAGAATATAAAAATGAAAGCAGTTTTTCTTTGTACAAACTCGATCGCAATTTTCCAATCGCATTAGCCGTAAACTAATAACTAATAAGTTACGTTTTCAGCATGTAAATAATTAAGAGATTTTCTTTTATTTTAGAGACGAACTTAATAGAAAATATAGTCACTATAGGTTTATCCTTTAAAATAAAAATGAGACGAGCCTCGCCAAATAAATCACAAACCGCCGGGGCCCTCAATAAAATACATAACCATTGACTAGACTTTGGATTTGGCCGTTTAATGAACCTTCACGGCCTCTTCCTAAAATAACAATACGTTAGACTCTTTAGGACGCGCCTTAATAAATCTTACCTTCTTAAACTCGGGTGCACATTTATGTGACCCAAATCCAATTCTCAACGGAGTCGAAATGTGTTTCTAATCACGGGTACATTGATTGTGACGTGGTTCGAGATGCGTGTCCATGACGTTGCAAATTCATTTTAAAAAATAAGAATGAGATGAGCCTCGCCAAATAAAATACAAATTGCGGGGCCCTCAGTAAATATTTGCTTTAAAAATTGTTTAGACTTCGGGATGGACCGTTTAGTAAAATTCCACTGTCCTACCCAAAATAAATACGCTAGTCGCTTTAGGCGCGCCTTTAATAATTTAATTTCCTTAAACTCGGGTGCACATTGATGTGACCCAAATCCAAATCTCAGCGGAGTCAAAGTGTGTCGACGACCACGGGTACATTGATTGTAATGCGGTTCGATATACATTTTCACAACGTTGCAATTCTTGATAAAACAGTAAATGATAAAAGCGGTTAAAAGTTAAATTTTGCACATAAGTTCACACTTGTATAAAATCAGATAATCAAGCCGAATATAACAGTTGAGCGACCGTGCTAGAACCATGGAACTCGGGAATGCCTAACACCTTCTCCCGGGTTAACAGAATTCCTTATCCGGATTTCTGGTACGCAGACTGTAATATGGAGTCATTCTTTTCCTCGATTTGGGATTAAAATTGGTGACTTGGGACACCCTAAATCTCCCAAGTGGCGACTCTGAAATAATTAAACCAATCCCGTTTCGATTGTCCTTTAATTGGAAAAAACTCCCTTGTACCCCCTCGGGTACGGAAAAAGGAGGTGTGACAGCTCTGGCGACTCTGCTGGGGATTAAGACCCAGAACCACTGGTTCAGGGTTAGAAATTCGAGCTTAGATAAATTGTTATATTTGGTTTTATCTGATTTTTACATGTTTGAGCCTATTGTGCTAAATGCTGCTTTTACCGCTTTGATATTATTTGAACTGTATATAAACTGTGCCGAAACCCTTTTCTTCTTACCTCCGGGGAGAAGCTCGCTGGTCGAGGCTCCCTATTCTGTTAGTGTCAATACCCGAAATAAGAAAGAGGACGGATAAGTTACGAAGCCGGATGGCCTTTTGGTTCCCGGTAAGTTGCCCCATCCTCGACTCGAGTTGTCCGCTCGGGTACACTGTCTAGAACACCGACCCAGGTTATGAACTTAGAATAACTCAGCTTCATGCCGGATCCCTAGTAGGAACGTTTATTTGCATCATGTGTATTTGGCTTAGGGGACTCAACACAGGGGTTGGGTCCGTTTAGGACAAGCAACCTGAAAATAATAAACCATCTTTGGCATCCTATGTGCTACATGTTGTATTTATTCAAGGGTGAATGGGTCATTTGGCGGACCAATGATATTTGCGGACAAATGACACTCCTTATCATGCTGATCACGTTAAATAAGAAAGTTGCACTATTTTTGATAAGCATGCTATTATGTTAATTAAGCACATGGGGAACATTGTGGAATTCAAGAAACCTTGGTATTCCACATGTACCCCACGCTTCATTTTTGGGAAAAGCACATGGGGACCATTTGTGGAATCCAGGAAGTCTTGGAATTCCACATGTCCCCCACTCTTCATTTTTGGGAAAAAGCATATGGAGAACATTTGTGGAATCCAAGAAGTCTTGGAATTCCCCATGTCCCCCATGCCACATTTTTGAAAATAATAACAAAATAATAATAAATAAAAAAAAGCATTAGAAAATTCAAAAAGATTTTGTATGTTGTCATCATTTTCCACAAATTAGAAAATCGTGAAAAGATGAGAAAATGACAGTGTAGAGATATAACTACTTATTTTTAGAAGGAAAAAACCAATGTCCAAGTGGTATCGAAACTCTGCCGAAATTTTGAGAAAATGAAAAGAAATGTCTTATTGGTTTGTTATATTAAAAACAAAGGAAAAATAGAGAAAAAAATCATCATTGTTCTGTCTTGTTTTTTCAGAAAATATATAAAAGAAAATAGTTTGTTTTGCCATGAAAATGAAAATGAAAAAGAGTCTGGTTTTTAAAATGTTATATTTTATTTTTATTTTGTTTGTCTGTGAATATGCCAAAAATAAAAACAAAAAGAGTCGGGCGTTGAACGTGATTTTATTATTTGTTCCAAAATAAATATATATATAATCCAAAAAAAAAATCAAAAGAAAATTCAAAATTCAAAAAAAAATATTTTTTTTTAAAAAAATAAAATAATAATAATAAAAAAATCCGAAAATATTTTGATTCTTCTTTAAAAAAAAATTCAAAATTCAAAAAATATTTTTTTTAAGCATTTCTTTTGTTAAAGGTAAAAATTCCAAAAAGAAATCCACGATGATTTAAACTCCCCATAAACCCTTACATTCGAGGACGAATGTTCCTAAGGGGGGGAGGGTGTTACAACCCATATCCACATGTGTTAGTTCATGCCATATATTAGTTAACATAAATCCAAGAAGGAATTATCTTTGAGATGATAAGAAGTCAATCCTATTGGTCTTAAGTGATACAAGAGTGTATAAGGGTGATTAACCAGTATTAGAAGTTAAACGAATCAAGGATGTTGTAACTCGTATTTTCAGGTAATCTAGCGGTGCTTAATACACTCAAGAGGTCATTTATTAAGGTATTTTAATCATATAATATCCGTATCATAAGTCTTGAAGTCAAACGAGTTATGAAACAAAAGTCGACAAAAGTTGTCGCAACTTAGGTTCATAATTTTACTTAAACATTAGGTCAAATGTTTCTAATCTTTTCTCATAATTTACAAGGAATTACGGGGTGATCTACCCACCAAATTAAAGATCTATGAGTCTAGTTTCCAACGCATTAAACCGTTCATCGATACGATCTCGGAGTAGAGAGATATTCGCGTTTTCGCGAGACTGCGCCAAGCACCTCTCTATGGGGCCCACTAAGTCGGTTTAAGATATTTGGACTTATATAGGATGACCACAACCCGTTTTTAGTCATTTCTTTTCACTATTTTCAGAACTTAGAACCCTAGGAACATCCTCTCAAGGTTCTCTCAAGATTCAAGACCCAAAAAAAGGGCAAACAACACAAATCAAGTGTCGGGAATTCCGTGGCGCTAGTAAGTCTCTTGTTCTTCTTGTTGTTGCTCATTTTTGTGTCGTTCCAACTCGTGTGGGAGGTTGTTTTAAAGGGTATATGTTCTGTAAATACTCCCTAATGTTCTTAATATTAATCCTAGGTGATTTCAAGCCTTCTAAAGTGATTCTAGTGCCGAAAAACACTAATTGATCGCTAGTTTCATTTTTTTGTTGTTGTGGCAGCATTGGAGGGATATTTCTTGGAAATTTAAGGTCAAATTGGAGTTGTTCTTTCTGTATAAAGGTAAGGAACCTCTTACTCTATATGTATTTAAGATTATCCAAGTTGCGGCTAAGCCATTGAAGCTAGAACTTGTGAGATATATATCGAAAGGTTTGGTAGTAGTGTTATTGTTTTGTGGACTGTTTTGCGTTGTTGTTGGGCTGCGTATTTTACTACTATCTTGTGGAGTTTTGGAGGAGGAAGGGTGTGGAGAAACACCATATATATGTAGGTTTATGGGCTGATAGTTATTCGTAATATTTCCAGGTTGTTTGACACGACTACGGTGGTCGTCATATGTATGGAGTGATTAGGCTGTGTGTGGACTATTTCGGGAGGCTCAATATGTTTATTATTGATGATGTTTGGGCTGTTTGGTGATTGTTTTGAATGGTGTGAGGTTATATATATAGGGGAGGTGCTGTCTGTTTCATCATAAAATAGGTTGTGGTCGATACATAATAGTTATGACGCTTAAATGATAACGATAGTATCGTTTCTCTTATTGTAGACTAAGGAGTTTTGACAATTGCATAGCTTGAGATTGGGGCAGTATATACAAGGTATGTGAGGCTATCCCTTTCCTTCTTTTGCACGACTCCGATTGTACATAATGTAATGAACGAGCTTCCAAAGATACTCTACTCTTAGAAGCTAGCAGTACTTACATTGTTTTCCCTCTTATGGAACGATTGATGTTAATGTTGCTTCTCTTATTCTTATGTTATCAATGTTATTGGTACTTCCTGATTCTTATAAGGTTCATAGTGAAGAGTTAGTCCTAATAACGTGTACAGAGGATACCGACCTTACGTCACTCCGAAAGGTTTAAAATGTGATTCCATGAGTCGAGCATGCATTATATATATGTATCTATTTTACTCTACCGAGCCACGCTATAGTTGGCCGGGTACGGCACCTATTGTGCAACCACTGATCAGTTGGGTTTTACCGAGCTCCACGTGGCCGGGTACGATTCTACCGAGCCTATTATGGCCGGGTACGATATGATGATGATGATGCCCACAGAGGCGAATGCTTTAAAGGTTTATGTATTTATACATATGTATCATGCATTTCATGTAAGTAGCCCTCAGAGGTACTAAGATGTTACAGGTTGTATATTCTCTATCCTTGCTTACATTACTGATCGTATTTATGGTTCCTTGCCTTACATACTCAGTACTTTATTCGTACTGACGTCCTTTTATTTGTGGACGCTGCATGTCGTGCTGCAGGTCCTGATAGACAGGCAGGTGCAGCTCCCCCACCACAGTAGACTGTCCAGTTCAGCGGTGATTGGCGAGATCCCTTCTCCGGACTTGCCTTGGTCTTGGTATGCAATTTTTGTTATAGACATTATGGGTATGTCGGGGCCCTGTTCCGGCTATGTTGCAACACTTATGTTCTTTTAGAGGCTCATAGACAGGTGTCGGCTCATGTATAGTTTGGTATGCCTTGTAGGCTAGTTTTTGTTGTATAGTCTTTCATAGTAGCGTGGTAGCTCATACCTTATATGTAGTTTCTTGATTGTCTGGTCATCCCCTGCTATGTATATTCATGCCATCATATTTTATTGCTGGTTGTCCATGATCTAGGTCTACCATTTATATTGATCTCTTTAGCCTTAAAAGATAATAATGAAGGTTAGATGAAATGTACGTTGGTGCTCGGCAAGTGTGGTCGGGTGCTAGTCATGGCCCTTCAGTTTGGGTCGTGACAAACTTGGTATCAGAGCAAGTCTGTCCTAGGGGTTGTCTATGAGCCGTGTCTAGTAGAGTCTTGATTATGGATGTGTAGCGCGCCACATTTATAATCAGGAGGCTACATGACATCTAGGGTTATTACCTTCTTCCTGAATCTAGATCGTGCGTAGAGTTGAGTCGTAAGTGTTTGTCTCTAATATTCACCTTGTTTTTTTCAGTGATGCCTTCGACTAGGAAGCAAACGATTAGTAGACGGCTTGATACAGCAGCGGGAGAGGGTACCAGTCAGGTGCCCCAAGTCAGAGCAGGACAAAGTGAGGCTCAAAGTGAGATGCCCTCTCATACCTCATCTACTCCATCTCCTCCAGAGGATATTAGAAGGCACCCAGCGCCTCCAGTTCCTCCGTCTGGCACTCCAGACCAGGATATGCGGAGTGCTTTGCAGTTATTGACTAGCTTGGTAGCTGCTCAGGCTCAGAGGCAGAATACAGGTGCTGCTGAGAAACCAGTTAGTACAAGAGTTCGTGATTTTATTAATTTAGACCCTCCAGTGTTTACCGGATCAGACCCCAAGGAGGACCCACAGACTTTTATTGACCAGGTTCATCGTACACTTCGGGTTATGCATGTTAGTGATACAGAGGCAGTAGATTTGGCTTCTTATCGGCTACGGGATTTAGCGGTTCTCTGGTATGATAGTTGGGAGAGATCCAGGGGTCCGAACCCTCCTCCAGCTGTGTGGAAGGAATTTTCTGAGGCCTTTCTTCGTCACTACTTGCCAGTTGAGATACGACGAGCTAGAGCTGATAAGTTCTTGAACCTTAGACAAGGTAATATGAGTGTACGAGAGTACAATATGCAGTTTGATTCTTTGGCAAGGTATGCTCCCCATATGGTGGCCGAGATGAGTGATAGGGTGCATATGTTCGTGAATGGGTTGGGACCACATCTGATAAATGAGTGTACGACAGCCTCCTTGGTGGAGGGCATGGATATTTCCCGTATTCAAGCTTATGCCCAGACCCTAGAGGATCGTAAGCGCCAGCAGAGGGCAGTTAGGGAGCAGGATAGAGGCCAGCATAAGAGGGCGAGATTTGCAGGGTATTCTGATGACTTCAGAGGCCGCATCAGGCCACAGTTTTCGAGGAGTTCGGCGCCACCTGTAGCTAGTGCTCCTCCACAGTTTCAGAGGCCTCGATATGATCGATCCTATTCTGGTCCAGGTCAGAGTTTCGCGGGCATCTGGCTCGCAACATCACAGGGATACTAGTCAGATGAGACCCCCAACACCACATTGTGATCAGTGCGGCAAGGCCCACTTTGGACTGTGTCGTCGAGGTTCTGATGCATGCTATTCGTGCGGGCAGCCTGGCCATATGATGCGGGATTGTCCTAATAGAGGAGGTGATGGTATGGCTCAGCCGACTGGATCTGTGTCTGGTTCTTCCTCATCAGTTCGACCTCCAGCACGGGGTTTTCAGCAGTCGACAGGTCGTGGTAGGGGTAGAGGTGCAGTGCCGAGTTCGAGTGGTGCTCAAAATCGAACCTATGCTCTAGTAGGTCGACAGGATCTCGAGTCGTCTCCAGATGTTGTTACAGGTATTATATCTGTGTTTTCTTATGATGTATATGCGTTGATTGATCCGGGATCTACATTATCATATGTTACACCCTTTGTGGCTAATAAGTTTGGCATTGAACCTGAATTGATAAGTAAACCCCTCGCGGTATCTACTCCGATAGGAGATTCTGTGATTGCTAGAAGGGTATATAGAGGTTGCACTGTGATGATTTGTAGTCGTCAAACCTCGGCAAATTTATTTGAGTTAGAAATGGTTGATTTTGATGTGATAATAGGAATGGACTGGTTGGCCTCATGCTATGCAAATGTTGACTGTCGTACGAAGATGGTTAGGTTCCAATTTCCGGGTGAACCCGTCATTGAATGGAAAGGGAACATTGCTACACCGAAAGGTAGGTTTATTTCCTATCTTAAGGCAAGGAAAATGATCTCAAAAGGTTACATTTATCATCTCGTTCGCGTTAGGGATGTGGAGGCGAAACCGCCTACTTTACAATCAATCCCTGTGGTCAACGAATTCCCAGATGTTTTCCCAGATGAACTCCCAGGCCTTCCTCCTGAAAGGGAGATTGAGTTTAGCATTGATGTGTTACCTGACACTCAACCGATCTCTATTCCTCCATACAGAATGGCCCCGGCAGAGTTGCGAGAGTTGAAGGTGCAGTTGAAGGACTTGCTGGATAAGGGCTTTATTAGGCCTAGCACTTCACCTTGGGGTGCACCAGTCCTATTCGTGCGGAAGAAAGACGGGTCGTTACGGATGTGTATCGACTATCGACAGTTGAATAAGTCTACTATAAAGAACAAGTATCCACTTCCAAGAATTGATGACCTGTTTGACCAACTCCAGGGTGCCAAGTATTTCTCCAAGATTGATTTACGTTCAGGGTATCATCAGGTAAGGGTTAGGGAGAAAGATATTCCAAAGACAGCCTTCCGGACAAGATATGGGCACTTTGAGTTCTTGGTGATGTCGTTCGGGCTAACAAATGCCCCAGCAGCTTTTATGGATCTCATGAATACTATATTCAGGCCCTATCTTGATGTGTTCGTGATTGTATTCATTGATGACATTCTAGTGTATTCTCGTTCGGAGGCGGAACATGCGGGCCACTTGCGGATAGTATTACAGACGCTTCAGGATCGTAAGTTATATGCTAAGCTCTCCAAATGTGAATTCTGGCTGAACTCAGTAGCATTCCTTGGCCATGTGATATCTGATGAGGGTATTAGTGTCGACACTCAGAAGATCGATGCAGTAAAGAATTGGCCGAGACCTACAACACCATCAGAAGTCCGCAGCTTCCTAGGACTAGCAGGATATTATAGGCGGTTTGTAGAAGGATTTTCCTCTATATCATCACCATTGACTAAGTTAACACAAAAAGCTACCAAATTCCAGTGGTCTGACACTTGTGAACGTAGTTTTCAGGAGCTGAAGAATCGATTGACATCTGCACCAGTGCTCACTCTTCCTGAAGGAACAGAAGATTATGTGGTATATTGTGATGCCTCAGGTATAGGTTTGGGGTGCGTATTGATGCAGCGTGGGAATGTGATTGCTTATGCATCAAGACAATTGAAGAAGCATGAAAAGAATTATCCAACCCATGATTTGGAATTGGCTGCAGTAATATATGCTTTGAAGATATGGCGGCACTACTTATACGGCGTCCATGTTGACATCTACACAGATCACAAGAGTTTACAATACATCTTCAAGCAGAAAGAGTTGAATTTGAGGCAGCGTAGGTGGCTTGAATTATTGAAAGACTACGACGTCGAGATATTGTATCATCCCGGTAAAGCCAATGTTGTGGCAGACGCTCTCAGCCGTAAATCAATGGGAAGCTTAGTACATATTGAGGCAGGTAGATGGGGGTTGATTAAAGAGCTTCATCAGCTAGCCAATATGAGAATCAGATTGTTAGACTCTGATGACGGAGGTGTTACTGTACAGAATACATCAGAATCATCTTTGGTAGCCGAGGTAAAAGCACGACAATATGAAGATCCTATCTTAGTACGATTAAGAGAAAGCATTCAACAGTGTAAAAGTATGGCTTTTAGGATCGGAAAAGATGGGGCACTGAGATACCAGAGCCGATTGTGTGTGCCTAATGTGGCAGGGTTGCGAGAGAAGATTATGAATGAGATTCATCAATCCCGATATTCCATCCATCCCGGCTCGACAAAGATGTATCATGATGTCAAGGAGCAGTATTGGTGGGATAATATGAAGAAGTCTATTGCTGAATTTGTAGCCCAGTGTCCCAATTGTCAACAAGTAAAGATAGAACATCAGAAACCCGGTGGATTGCTTCAAAATATAGAGATTCCGACCTGGAAGTGGGAGGTGATTAATATGGACTTCATTATTGGATTACCTCGCTCTTATCATAAGTTTGACTCCATCTGGGTGATAATTGATCGACTTACAAAATGTGCCCATTTTCTGCCAGTGAAGACAACTTACACGGCTGAAGATTATGCGAAGTTGTATATCAAGGAGATTGTTAGGCTTCATGGTGTGCCCATATCTATTATATCAGACCGAGGAGCTCAATTTACGGCTAACTTTTGGAGGTCTTTCCAGAAGGGTTTAGGCACACAAGTAAATCTCAGCACTGCATTTCATCCGCAGACTGACGGACAGGCTGAACGTACCATTCAGACACTGGAAGATATGCTACGAGCATGTGTTCTAGATTTTAAGGGGAATTGGGATGATCATCTTCCACTCATAGAATTCGCCTATAACAATAGCTACCATTCCAGTATTAAAATGGCCCCATACGAGGCACTATACGGGAGGAGATGTAGATCACCAGTTGGATGGTTCGAAGTCGGTGAAACAGAATTATATGGGCCAGATTTGATTCACCAAGCTATTGAGAAGGTGAAAGTGATACAGGAGCGATTGAGGACGGCACAAAGCAGGCAAAAATCTTATTCTGATGTCCGACGTCGTGATCTAGAGTTTGAGGTTGGTGATTGGGTTTTCCTGAGGATCTCACCAATGAAGGGTATTATGCGTTTTGGGAAGAAAGGTAAGCTGAGTCCAAGGTATATCGGGCCGTATAAAATTCTTCGACGGATTGGACAGGTTGCTTATGAGTTAGAATTGCCATCCGAATTGGAATTTGTCCACCCGGTATTCCATGTATCTATGTTGAGAAAATGTATTGGAGACCCTTCTCGAGTCATCCCTATCAAAGATGTACAAGTTACAGAGGACCTATCATATGAAGAAGTGCCAGTGGCAATATTAGATCGGCAAGTCCGCAAGCTGAGAACAAAAGATGTAGCTTCCGTCAAAGTATTGTGGAGGAACAAAAATATGGAAGAAATGACATGGGAAGCAGAAAAGGAGATGAAGTCAAAATACCCTTACTTATTCCAGAATGAAGATAACAAGGATGCTGGTGGAAGACAGGATACATTGGAAGAAGAAACGGCTCTATGAGGTAAGCAATAATTTGAGAATACTCCTCCTTAATACAAAATGATGATATGTAGATAATGTAAATACGCATAATGCTTTGTGTAGACTTGTGAAACCATATGTTGGGCTTAATTACTTTCAAGTTTTGCTAGTGACCATTTTATAGGGGAAAATTGATCGGAAATTTTCATTGGAATCCACGATGATTTAAACTCCCCATAAACCCTTACATTCGAGGACGAATGTTCCTAAGTGGGGGAGGGTGTTACAACCCATATCCACATGTGTTAGTTCATGCCATATATTAGTTAACATAAATCCAAGAAGGAATTATCTTTGAGATGATAAGAAGTCAATCCTATTGGTCTTAAGTGATACAAGAGTGTATAAGGGTGATTAACCAGTATTAGAAGTTAAACGAATCAAGGATGTTGTAACTCGTATTTTCAGGTAATCTAGCGGTGCTTAATACACTCAAGAGGTCATTTATTAAGGTATTTTAATCATATAATATCCGTATCATAAGTCTTGAAGTCAAACGAGTTATGAAACAAAAGTCGACAAAAGTTGTCGCAACTTAGGTTCATAATTTTACTTAAACATTAGGTCAAATGTTTCTAATCTTTTCTCATAATTTACAAGGAATTACGGGGTGATCTACCCACCAAATTAAAGATCTATGAGTCTAGTTTCCAACGCATTAAACCGTTCATCGATACGATCTCGGAGTAGAGAGATATTCGCGTTTTCGCGAGACTGCGCCAAGCACCTCTCTATGGGGCCCACTAAGTCGGTTTAAGATATTTGGACTTATATAGGATGACCACAACCCGTTTTTAGTCATTTCTTTTCACTATTTTCAGAACTTAGAACCCTAGGAACATCCTCTCAAGGTTCTCTCAAGATTCAAGACCCAAAAAAAGGGCAAACAACACAAATCAAGTGTCGGGAATTCCGTGGCGCTAGTAAGTCTCTTGTTCTTCTTGTTGTTGCTCATTTTTGTGTCGTTCCAACTCGTGTGGGAGGTTGTTTTAAAGGGTATATGTTCTGTAAATACTCCCTAATGTTCTTAATATTAATCCTAGGTGATTTCAAGCCTTCTAAAGTGATTCTAGTGCCGAAAAACACTAATTGATCGCTAGTTTCATTTTTTTGTTGTTGTGGCAGCATTGGAGGGATATTTCTTGGAAATTTAAGGTCAAATTGGAGTTGTTCTTTCTGTATAAAGGTAAGGAACCTCTTACTCTATATGTATTTAAGATTATCCAAGTTGCGGCTAAGCCATTGAAGCTAGAACTTGTGAGATATATATCGAAAGGTTTGGTAGTAGTGTTATTGTTTTGTGGACTGTTTTGCGTTGTTGTTGGGCTGCGTATTTTACTACTATCTTGTGGAGTTTTGGAGGAGGAAGGGTGTGGAGAAACACCATATATATGTAGGTTTATGGGCTGATAGTTATTCGTAACATTTCCAGGTTGTTTGACACGACTACGGTGGTCGTCGTATGTATGGAGTGATTAGGCTGTGTGTGGACTATTTCGGGAGGCTCAATATGTTTATTATTGATGATGTTTGGGCTGTTTGGTGATTGTTTTGAATGGTGTGAGGTCATATATATAGGGGAGGTGCTGTCCGTTTCATCGTAAAATAGGTTGTGGTCGATACATAATAGTTATGACGCTTAAATGATAACGATAGTATCGTTTCTCTTATTGTAGACTAAGGAGTTTTGACAATTGCATAGCTTGAGATTGGGGCAGTATATACAAGGTATGTGAGGCTATCCCTTTCCTTCTTTTGCACGACTCCGATTGTACATAATGTAATGAACGAGCTTCCAAAGATACTCTACTCTTAGAAGCTAGCAGTACTTACATTGTTTTCCCTCTTATGGAACGATTGATGTTAATGTTGCTTCTCTTATTCTTATGTTATCAATGTTATTGGTACTTCCTGATTCTTATAAGGTTCATAGTGAAGAGTTAGTCCTAATAACGTGTACAGAGGATACCGACCTTACGTCACTCCGAAAGGTTTAGAATGTGATTCCATGAGTCGAGCATGCATTATATATATGTATCTATTTTACTCTACCGAGCCACGCTATAGTTGGCCGGGTACGGCACCTATTGTGCAACCACTGATCAGTTGGGTTTTACCGAGCTCCACGTGGCCGGGTACGATTCTACCGAGCCTATTATGGCCGGGTACGATATGATGATGATGATGCCCACAGAGGCGAATGCTTTAAAGGTTTATGTATTTATACATATGTATCATGCATTTCATGTAAGTAGCCCTCAGAGGTACTAAGATGTTACAGGTTGTATATTCTCTATCCTTGCTTACATTACTGATCGTATTTATGGTTCCTTGCCTTACATACTCAGTACTTTATTCGTACTGACGTCCTTTTATTTGTGGACGCTGCATGTCGTGCTGCAGGTCCTGATAGACAGGCAGGTGCAGCTCCCCCACCACAGTAGACTGTCCAGTTCAGCGGTGATTGGCGAGATCCCTTCTCCGGACTTGCCTTGGTCTTGGTATGCAATTTTTGTTATAGACATTATGGGTATGTCGGGGCCCTGTTCCGGCTATGTTGCAACACTTATGTTCTTTTAGAGGCTCATAGACAGGTGTCGGCTCATGTATAGTTTGGTATGCCTTGTAGGCTAGTTTTTGTTGTATAGTCTTTCATAGTAGCGTGGTAGCTCATACCTTATATGTAGTTTCTTGATTGTCTGGTCATCCCCTGCTATGTATATTCATGCCATCATATTTTATTGCTGGTTGTCCATGATCTAGGTCTACCATTTATATTGATCTCTTTAGCCTTAAAAGATAATAATGAAGGTTAGATGAAATGTACGTTGGTGCTCGGCAAGTGTGGTCGGGTGCTAGTCATGGCCCTTCAGTTTGGGTCGTGACAGTTTGTTTGTTGTGAACGAAAAATAATGGTTTGTTTGTTTGCTATATATAAAAAAAAGAGAATAGAAAATGGAAAAGGGTCTTCTCCAAAATAGTTTATTTGCCCGAACTACGCGGGTTTGATTCTCACCGGATGTGAGATACGTAGGCAACCCTCATCGGGTCCAACCCCACCCTTTGCTAAAATAACCAAAAACAAATAAATAAAAACATGTCAAAATTTTAATTTTTGTCATAAATAAGTCGGGTGATGCTGTTTTGTCAAAAATAGCCGAATGTTCCCGAAAGGGACGCCGGAAGGCTGACTTTGCACAAACGGCCACTTTTGGGTCATGTTTAAGATTTGGTCCAGTTGACCCACACAACCTTAAAAATCTTCGTCCCCGAGACGTTGAAAGGCCGTGTTTGCAATATTGAATTTTCTATTTTTGAAAAATGATAAAAAGAGTCATAAATAAATCAGGTGATGTTGTTTGTCATAAATAGCCGAATGTTCCCGAAAGGGACGCCGGAAGGCTGACTTTGCATAAACAGCCACCTTTTAGGGTCATGTTTAGGAGTTTGGTCCAGTTGACCCGCACAGCCTTAAAAATCTTCGTCCCCGAGGCGCTGAAGGGCCGTGTTTGCAACACCAGGTTTTATTATAATTTGAAAAGAAAAAAATATCGTTTGAATTTTGTCATAATAAGCCGAGCCAGCTTCGGCCGCGTCTTAAACCGTTCTTGCCGAAATAGCCTTAGAGTATCTTTCAGTTGTCGAAAGGTTATTTTCGTAAAAGAATGGACAAGTTTGTAAAGTGTCATAAAATAATCCTCTCCGGCCTCAAAATTCATGTGAAATTTGGAAGGGGGCACATTTGCAAAAATAACCATTTGGTTGCATTTGTCGAACAGAGAAAGGGAGCTAGCCTTTTGTTTTCGAGTTGATAAATCTTTAATTAGAATATGTGGTTTGTTTGATTTTTTTCAGTTTATTTTAATATGTAAATTGAAAAAATGATTAGTATTGTTTATCTTTTATTGGTCCGAACTACGCAAGGTCTGATTCATGCGGGGTCATGATACGTAGGCAATCTCCATAAGATTCGACCACAACAACAAAAAAAAATGAAAAAATCAAAAAAGGAAAAATGAAAAAAAATCAAAAAAGGAAAAATGAAAAAAAAATCGAAAAAGAGAAAAGAAAAAAAAATGAAAAATCGAAAGAAAAAGAAAATACAAAATAGAATAAAATACAGGGGTTCCCAAAGTACTTTAAAGGGGCAAATAAGCAAGCCGGGATGACGCATGTTGTTTGAAGCAAAGCATGTTAGAAACAGTTAACTGCCTAGGAGCATTGCATCCCTAATGTGTTGTTATCAAATCTGTTAAACTCTAAACGCTAACAAGTTTGTTGTTTTCCGAATCTCAAACAGTTAGTTGTTAAAGAATTCAGGCAACACACCCTTACCAAACTAGATCCAAAGGACCGATAACAACAAGCATGACTACTTCAGAGAATAGTACTGAGGAAGAAAGGCCGATGAGCCAGTTGTTAAAGGAAGCGATGGAAAAGATAGAAAGGATGTGACTAGAGATGAATGCAATGCAGCTAGCTCTAGCCAAAGCACAAAAGAGCCCTGAGCCACTAGGGCACGTGCCCGAATACCCCCACTCCGGCCCTTCAACAAGCCTCCCAAATCACCGTTGTCTTCAGGAGAGAAGCCCCCATGATTCCCAAGCTCCACCATCCCATCAACCTCTCCCAACACCAAATGTTCCCACTTTTGTGGGACCCACATCAGCCACCCTGCAAAGAACGACTAGCGAGCCATTGTTTCAATCTCCTGATATGCAATACAATCCCCCTGAGCCCACATTTCATGCACCAGAACCCCATACCTACAACCCGCACTTAGAGGTACCGGCAGAGATTGAAAAGCCGGTTAAAATCCCCGAACAAGATGAGGTGATGAGGAAGTTCAAGATCCTGGAGCAGTCCTTCAGGAACCTGCACGGATTGGGCAACCAGGTCAGCGTGGCCTACAAGGATCTATGCCCTTTCTCGGATGTCCAACTCCCGGTTGGGTTCAAGATGCCTAAGTTTGATTTATATGAAGGGCACGGTGATCCCATGGCGCATTTGCGGGGATTCTGTAGCAAAATGAGAGGGGTAGGTGGCAAAGATGAGCTGCTGATAGCTTATTTCGGCCAAAGTCTGAATGGATCGGCACTAGAATGGTATACCAGGCAGGATTCCAGCAGATGGTACACTTGGGATGATCTGGCGCAGGCTTTCGCAGGTCATTTTCAATACAATCTCGAGATAGTCCCGGACCGTCTCACATTGTTGAGGACTGGAAAGAAGCCTGGGGAAAGTTTTCGTGAGTTTGGTTTCCGCTGGAGAGAACAAGCGGTCAGAGTTGATCCTCCCATGAAAGAGGGAGAAATGGTGGACTACTTCTTGCAAACACTTGATCCAACTTACTTTGGTCACTTGGTGACAACGGTTGGGAAATCATTCAATGAAGTGGTAAAGATAGGGGTCATGATAGAGGAGGGCCTAAGGTCTGACAAAATCCTAAATTACTCAGCGCTCAAGGCGACGACCCAGGCTATTCAGAGCGGCGCGGGAGGTGCGCTCGAGGTCGCATCAGTCGAAGCAGGTACTGGGTCTAAATTCAGAGGTCCTTCCCCTCACTACCAGCCCAGGCCCAGTCATCCAAATTATCCACACACTCCATACAACCTTCTACAACCCTACTACCCACCATCAGGGCCACTTTTTTCAGACCATCATGCCCAAGCCTGCCCCCGAGCTCCATATAATTCGCCTCAGTATTATCCTCCGAACAAGGTCCGGTCGCGGCGAGAGCAAGCACCATGTAATGCATTCTTGCCTTCACAACGTTTTCAAGCACCCAACGACCCTAGAAAACAGGGGCATGGGGGAAAACAAAGGCAAGGAAACAATTTCACACCAATTGGGGAGTCCTACGCAAGTTTGTTTGAAAAGCTAAAGCTTTCAGGACTGATTGAGCCGCTCCTTGGCTATACTCTAGACCCATATCCAAAAGGATTTGATCCTGCTGTACGATGGATGTATCACTCTAATGTCCAAGGATATAGCATTGAAGACTGTCGTTCTTTGAAAAAGGAAATAGAAAGAATGATTCAGGAAGGGGCAATTGTGATCGATGACAGTGATAGGGAGCACGCGAATACTCTTGAGAACTTGTTGACCGATGTTGATGATATTGAAGCTGGTAATGGTCTTGGCAGTATCGATGCAAAGCTTAGTGGCTAAGATGCCAGTCTTGATAAAGTGGAAGGACGCTCTGTTCCTTGGTTAACAAGAAAGAAGCATTTTGTGGCTTATTCTGTTGTCATTTCTGTTGTTCGGATCATTAGGATTGTAATTCGGATTGTTTTGTGTCAATATCTTGCCGCTTATCTTTCCGTTTTGTCATAGCGGTCTGTTTAAGTTTTGTCCAGGTTGTTTAGGATTTTATTCCGGTTTGTTTTTGTTTTTTCATACCATTTCACCGGTAATCTAATGCAAAATCCGGTCTTCTATTATTTTCAGTTTTCTTTTGTTTAATCCTTTTATCATTTTTATTCAACGCCGATTCTAGTGACATGACATGCGCACACACTTTGGGCCTAATCTTAAAAGTTAATCATAAAACCTTGGGAAGCTGATCAAAGCATTTAAAGGAAATAAGAATGGTTTGGGATTATTTGAAGCCCGAGTCATGTGGAACTGGGGCAAGTTAAACACAAAGAAAACCGTTAAAAGCAAGATTCGCCAAATTGGCATGAGGGTCGTTCATAATAATGAGAAAGAGAGTGTCGCCCAACGGTGCTTTAGAAGTGACAAATGAACAAACAGATGTTGAATATAATTGTCAAGTCCAGCACCATCGGAAGAGACTATAAATCTATTGTTTAATTGTGTTATTTGCACTTGGCATGTTTTGAAGACTGGAATGACGAAGGCATTTTATTCTTCTACCTAAACACTTTATCCTTCGTTACCCTTTTTTGAGCCTTATTTATTTTCTTTCATACCCCTCGTTCGGAATCAGTAGCAACGAAAAAAAAAAGAGAAAGAAAGAAAACAACAAAAACAAAAAAAAAGAGAAAAGAAAATAAGAATGAAAAAAAAAGTCAAATGAAAAAAGAGGAATTGGGAACTACGTTTGACCTGATTCCTCAAAGAGGATACGTAGGTGCTTCACGGCTTGGTCATAGTTTTGAAAAATGAAAAAAATTAGTTAGGATATCCCCAAGCAAGAAACTGGGGCAAAGGTTGCGTTTATTGTGAATAAATCTAATTCCGAAGGTTGTAACTAATAACCCAAAATTAATGTATTTTTTTTAGCCTTTTATACCCTTTCTTTCTAGCCTATCCAAAACCCACATTACGGTCCAAAGAAAGACCTTCTGACCAGTCTTCAAAAGATGCCAAGTCAGACAAATGAGAGTCTTACCGGCGAACATAACATTCTGTTCCACAGCAGAAAGGACTCTAATCTCCAACAGAAAGAGTCATACCGGCGACACTCCAAATCCCCATCTGGAAAGTGATACAAATGAGAGAGTCTTATCGGTGAAAACCTTCACAGGCACCATAAGGCGATGAAAGCTGAGAGAAAACCAAAATGAGAGAGGCTTGAGAGTGAAAACCCTTCGGGCACTACAAGTCGAATAAGATTGGGAATCAGATGGGGAATCGTCAAGGGAAGGTCTTGAGAGACGATTGACGGCAGAGGATAGGCCACATACGCATGTCATGGCCATTAGAGTCGGTATCTGCGTTTGATAGATTTTTATTTATAGTTTCTTTTGTTAAAGAGTCATCTTTTCCTTTGTCTTTATTTTGTTTCTTTTTATTTTTTCCTTTCATAGGAAAATTCCCTAGTAGAGTCTGTTTGGTCGGAACCAGTGGGAAATGACTTCAAAATAGGCCATCAACTAGTACATCCAAGTGGTACAAGGAACAGGCGCAAAACCCGTGTCAAGAAGGGTATCCCTATCAAGATGAGATTGATAAAAGGGATGGGCCAGTGTCAGCAATTAATATCATCCCCAGCAAGTTTGATAGCATAATGGAACACAAAGCTGGGAAAGGAGAAAGAGGAAACCATCCCCAACAAGAGTGGCATGACCGCTTACCATGTTTTTAAACTAACAAATTTTTCTTTGATTTAGAAACAGGGAAAATGAACGTTATTGATGGCGGAAAGACAGGCCATAAAGAAAATCATCAAACCGGGGCAGAAAATTTTCTCATTGTGAAAATTTTCTCGAAGACAGGCGCCCACCTGAATAACGAGAGGAATACTTTTATGTCTTAGTATAGACAGGCGCCCACCTGAATAACGAGAGGAATACTTTTTGTCTGTGCATTTCATATTTCAGGCACCCACCTGTATAACAAGGGAATACATTTCATGTCTTTACCATTAGGCGCCCACCTGTATAACAAGGGAATACATTCCACGTCTGTTCCAATAGGAGACGCACTTCCTAAGCCTAGCCTTTACCAATAGGAGACGCACTTCCTAAGTCTAGTTTTGCCAATAGGAGACGCACTTCCTAAGCTTTACCCATAGGAGACGCACTTCCTAAGTTATTTCACCCATAGGAGATGCATTTCCTCCTAAGTTTATTTTTACCCATAGGAGATGCATTTCCTCCTAAGTTTGTTTTAGTTTCACCAAGAGGAGACGCACATCCTAAGTTAGTTTCACCAACAGGAGACGCACATCCTAAGTTAGTTTCACCAACAGGAGACGCACATCCTAAGTTAAGTTTCACCAAGAGGAGACGCACTTCCTAAGTAAGTTTCACCAAGAGGAGACGCACATCCTAAGTCAGTTTCACCAATAGGAGACGCACATCCTAAGAATAGTTTCATCAATAGGAGACGCACTTCCTAAGAATAGTTTCACCAATAGGAGACGCACTTCCTAAGCTAAGTTTCACCAATAGGAGACGCACATCCTAAGGAGACGCACTTCCTAAGAATAGTTTCACCAAGAGGAGACGCACTTCCTAAGAATAGTTTCACCAAGAGGAGACGCACATCCTAAGTTAGTCCTAAGATAAGTTTCACCAAGAGGAGACGCACTTCCTAAGAATAGTTTCACCTATAGGAGACGCACTTCCTAAGAATAGTTTCACCAGTAGGAGACGCACTTCCTAAGCCAAGTTTTACCAATAGGAGACGCACTTCCTAAGAATAGTTTCACCAATAGGAGACGCACTTCCTAAGTTAAGTTTTACCAATAGGAGACGCACTTCTTAAGAATAGTTTCACCAATAGGAGACGCACTTCCTAAGTTTAGTTGTACCCATAGGAGATGCACTTCCTAAGTAAGTTTTACCAATAGGAGACGCACTTCCTAAGTTTAGTTTTTCCCAATAGGAGACGCACTTCCTAAGTATAGTTGTACCCATAGGAGATGCACTTCCTAAGTAAGTTTTACCAATAGGAGATGCACTTCCTAAGTTTAGTTTTTCCCAATAGGAGACGCACTTCCTAAGTTTATTGTACCCAATAGGAGACGCACTTCCTAAGTTCAGTTTTACCATAGGAGACGCACTTCCTAAAGTTCAGTTTTACCATAGGAGACGCACTTCCTAAGTTCAGTTCTACCAATAGGAGACGCACTTCCTAAGTTCAGTTTTACCATAGGAGACGCACTTCCCAAGTTCAGTTCTACCAATAGGAGACGCACTTCCTAAGTTTATTGTACCCACAGGAGACGCACTTCCTAAGTTTATTGTACCCAATAGGAGACGCACTTCCTTAAAGTTTAGTTTTGCCCATAGGAGACGCACTTCCTAAGTTTACTTTTATCCCATAGGAGACGCACTTCCTAAATTAAGATTTCACGCATAGGAGACGCATTTCCTAAATTATTTTCATTCATAGGAGACGCACTTCCTAGTTCAAAATCATTAAGGTTTCACCCATAGGAGACGCACTTCCTAAGACTATTTAACCCCTAGGAGACGCACTTCCTAAGTTTAATTTCGTGCATAGGAAACGCACTTCCTGAATTAAGTTTACTTTAGGAGACGCACTTCCTAGTTTGGCTTTTTCAGGTTATACTTTTACTTTAGGAGATGCACTTCTTAGTTTGGCTTTTTCAGGTTATACTTTATTTCAGGAGACGCACTTCCGGAATTGAGATTTCACCCTTAGGAGATGCACTTCGTAGTTTGATTCATTTTGAGTTCGACCATAAGAAACACAATTCCTAGTCTAGTTCTTTGAAGTTTTCACCCTTAGGAGACGCACTTCCTAGTTTAGCTCATTCCGATTCAACCATAGAAGAAGCACTTTCTAGTTTGAGTCATTGAGGTTTTTTTAGCAGACACATTTGCTAGCAAGAGTTTTGGTTTTACTCGTAGGAGATGCACATCCTAGCCTAGTCTTTAGTTTAACTCTCATCATTGCATCAGTAGTATAAATAGGTTACAATTTTGCTAACGACTCACAAATCTTCCCAGTGCAAACTGGGTTAGGAAATTCTCGTTTGTTTTGTTTGTTTTGGTTGTAGGATCCCACCTGGAGAATAGAGGTTGTTAAATTCAAGATGATGAAGCCAGGCGCCCGCCCATAATAACAGAAGAATACATTCCAGTCTTTACTTTTCAAGTGTTGAAGTTGGGAGCCCGCCCATAATAACAGAGGCATACATTTCAAGATCAAGTCGGAAGTCAATAAAACAGAGGGTTACAACAAGAATCTCCAGCAGGAAACAATAAAATTCAGGCGCATGAGTCAAAAGGAAGAAAAGACGCGTCTTGAAAGAAGCAGCTGGTGAACAGTAAATCATGCCCAGCATAACAAGACTGATGAAGAGAGTCGTACCCACCAGAGGAACCGCCGAAAAGCTTAATGAAGAAAGCCACGTCCCCTGCGGACCAAGCCAAATGATGAAAACTAGTATTCAGAAAAGCAAAGGGCCAGTATCATTCCTAAGTTCAAGGAATAAAAGCACCGGAGGAAACACAAGCCGACAAGAAAGCAAGGCAACAAGAACAAATTTCAGTCTAGCCTAGCTTCTTGTTTTCTTTTAAAACACGGTGTAACAAGGAGATCGGTAAGCAGTGATAACAGCATGCAATAGCAGTAACATTACAATCCCACGGTAGTCCCAGCTACCAAAACTTCCCGAACTACATTAACTTGATTCCCCTTTAGCCAGAGATAAGTAGGAAACCTTTGAAGCAAAGGTTCGGTTAAATCTTTTTCAAAAAAATGCTTCGCACGGAGTACTCGGATGGGCAAAAATCGCTCGCTTTATCTTTGCACGAAAACCCTTCGTGTCTCCGGGCAAAGAAGGGCAGCTGTAAGCACGTGATTTTTGCCCTATATGAGAAATACTCCCAAAAAATGCAAAATAAAATGATTTTCCTTGGTGTGCAATTTTTGAGTATTTCTGTGATATTTTTGGATAATTATTTGTATTTGTCTGTGTTTGCTTATTTGTTAAATTAATAAAAAATACAAAAAATATGTTGCATTTTGCATGTAGGATTTAATTCTACAATTGTTAGTAATTTAGTTTTACAAAAATTAAAAATTACAAAAATAGGCATCTTTTGCATTTTTAGCATTTAATGTCCAAATGAACAATTTTATGCTTAATTATTACTTGATTGCGCGTTAATTGTTATTGGGAGCTAATTTGCGATTTTATAACTTAATTTAGTTCTTAATAATAATTTAAGTACTTTTATAATTTAGTTTTAGAAAATAAAAGAAGAAAAAATAACAAAAATACAAAGAAAAATCGGATTGGGCCACTTCTTCAAATTTCAACCCCAGGCCCAAATAATTGCCCAATCTTCCCCATGACCCAGTCCACTTCAGACCGGGTCGACCCGGTCCGCCCCATTAACCCATTAACCCAAGACCCACTCTCCATTTTTTGTCCTAACACAAAACAAAACAAAACACAAACAAAAACCCTAAAACAAAAGAAAACCTACCCGCCCCCCTCCATCTTCTTCTTCCCCAAACTCAAAAAACTCCTCCAAAGCTCCAACCAAGCATCCATGGCTGCCCAGCTTCCCCTCCCTAGCTACACCAAACGACCCCTCCTTAGCTACACCAAACGAACCCCCACGTCTTCATCTTCTTCCTCACCTTCAAATGACCTCTCCAGTCGCCGGAAAAAACCAACTTCCCCCTCGCGTCTACCATTGACGAGCAACCTGCCACTGCTGCGTCGTCGTCAACCACTATCACGTCCAAACAACTCTCCAACCTCCAGCTGTTACTGACCGTCAACCTCCAGTCCCCCACGTGTGCACAATTTCTGTGTCACCTCCGAGCAGCTGCTCGACGTCCTTAAGCCAAGCAGACCCATCGAGCTGCTGCTACTGTCGCCTGCTCGTGTTCGTTAGTTCGTCTGCTTTATCTCTCAGTTGCTGCTGCTTCATCTTCCCGTTCCAAACGTGTTGCGGGCTGCTGCTGTGGAGTTCTTCGTCGTTGGTTGTTGCCGCGTTGCTGTTTGCACTTCATCTTCTTCAAAGCTTGAGCTCGCCATGTCCGAGTTGCTCCGTAGCTGTTTCTTCTGCTTTCAGCTTGAGTCCAAACCAAACCCCCATAGATACTGCTTCGTCGACCAGCCAAAGCATCGCCATGGACGACCCCCAGACCACGCTTTTTTTCTTCTGTTTTGTCGACCCCGTTGCCTTCTACACCAATGGAAAAAGAAAAAAAGAAGAAGAAGAAAAGGGCTGCACAGAACAGCCTTCTCGTTTGTCGTCCGTTCGTGGTCGGCGTGAAGTTATCTTGGTGCGATACTCGTTTCCGGACAGATTGTTTTTCATCCAAGTTCATCGTCATTTGTTCTAAGCTTTGGTCATCGAAACAGTCCATACAATCGAGTTCGTCGTTGTTCATCTCTGGTACACATTTGTACACTCTTGGCTTGAAGCGAAAAATGAAATATTAATCAGGTTCCTATTCCTGTTGAATTCTTTTGTTTGGATCTGTGTTTGAATATTAATTTTCCTCTCTTTGTATAAAAATGTAGTCGATTAATTAATGAGTAATGAGGCTGCATATGTATGATTTCTTCATCTAATAATGCTAGTTTAAATTATTTGAAGAATAGTTAATCGGCTTTGATATTATTGTGTATCCCTCTCATGTTCTAGCATTAGTAAATAATAGAATATAAAAATGAAAGCAGTTTTTCTTTGTACAAACTCGATCGCAATTTTCCAATCGCATTAGCCGTAAACTAATAACTAATAAGTTACGTTTTCAGCATGTAAATAATTAAGAGATTTTCTTTTATTTTAGAGACGAACTTAATAGAAAATATAGTCACTATAGGTTTATCCTTTAAAATAAAAATGAGACGAGCCTCGCCAAATAAATCACAAACCGCCGGGGCCCTCAATAAAATACATAACCATTGACTAGACTTTGGATTTGGCCGTTTAATGAACCTTCACGGCCTCTTCCTAAAATAACAATACGTTAGACTCTTTAGGACGCGCCTTAATAAATCTTACCTTCTTAAACTCGGGTGCACATTTATGTGACCCAAATCCAATTCTCAACGGAGTCGAAATGTGTTTCTAATCACGGGTACATTGATTGTGACGTGGTTCGAGATGCGTGTCCATGACGTTGCAAATTCATTTTTAAAAATAAGAATGAGATGAGCCTCGCCAAATAAAATACAAATTGCGGGGCCCTCAGTAAATATTTGCTTTAAAAATTGTTTAGACTTCGGGATGGACCGTTTAGTAAAATTCCACGGTCCTACCCAAAATAAATACGCTAGTCGCTTTAGGCGCGCCTTTAATAATTTAATTTCCTTAAACTCGGGTGCACATTGATGTGACCCAAATCCAAATCTCAACGGAGTCAAAGTGTGTCGACGACCACGGGTACATTGATTGTAACGCGGTTCGAGATACATTTTCACAACGTTGCAATTCTTGATAAAAACAGTAAATGATAAAAGCGGTTAAAAGTTAAATTTTGCACATAAGTTCACACTTGTATAAAATCAGATAATCAAGCCGAATATAACAGTTGAGCGACCGTGCTAGAACCACGGAACTCGGGAATGCCTAACACCTTCTCCCGGGTTAACAGAATTCCTTATCCGGATTTCTGGTACGCAGACTGTAATATGGAGTCATTCTTTTCCTCGATTCGGGATTAAAATTGGTGACTTGGGACACCCTAAATCTCCCAAGTGGCGACTCTGAAATAATTAAACGAATCCCATTTCGATTGTCCTTTAATTGGAAAAAACTCCCTTGTACCCCCTCGGGTACGGAAAAAGGAGGTGTGACATCTAGTATCCATTTTCATTTGGAAAAGTGTAACGTTACTCATTAAAACAACAAGAATACTTCCTTTCTTGGTTTGAAAAGTTGGAGAACATAACTTTAACAAAAATCGTTCCTCACTTCAACAAGCAAGAAGCTTGAAATTTTCGTTCAATTTGTTCAAAGAAGCAGAAGCTAAATCGTTCAACAATATCAAAAAGCAGAAGCTTAATCCGACTTTTAGGGTTCTAAGTTCAATTCACGAAGGTTTCCAACGGAATATTATACGGAGTTTTCCCTACTCAGGCATATTAAGTCTATCTTTTCTTTCTTTTGGCATGATCCATACGATGCAAACAAAACGTGCAAATGCACAACTTCCATAAATGACTATAATCATGGAAATGCTAGAGATGCTTATGTTGTTGATTATCCATGTGTCATATTATTCTATCATATGTTCATGGGTCTCAGAAAAATAAGTAAGTTGAAAAAGTTATACTTTATGATATTATTCAAAGGTATAATAGTCTTATGACACTCCAAGAGATTTTATTAACGTACTTTTCATGCATTGCATTCATGTACATTGACCCATGACCAGATGACATTATATACGCGTATATATGTATGTATATATATATATGTATATGGTATATGGAAAGGTTATGGCATTATATACGCACCACCACCTGATCAGCTGGTATACGTTGATGATTTTGCCCTTTGTGGCCGAGATGATATGATGGGACGCCCTCAGAGACTGATGATGTTATGAAACATGTACCTATGCGTGACATGACATTCATACTTATAGGTAGAGTCATTTATTCTATATTTCCTCCATGTCTGTTATATACTTATTTATGTGCCTTATGTACTCAGTACATTATTCGTATTGACGTCCATTTTGCCTAGAGATGCTGTGTTTCATGCTTGCAGGTCCCGATAGACAGATTGAGAGCCCTCCGAGAAGGCTATCAGCTCAACAAAAGATGCTGGTTCGCTCCATTTGCTTTGGAGTTACTCGTTTGGTTATTATGATTTTGACGTGTATTGTTTTATGGCGGGACTCAATGTCGACCTTTACGAAAAATATGTATTCTTAGAGGCTTTTAGACATATGTCATGTACATAAAAGATTGTATGGCCTTGTCGGCCTGTGTTCAGTGTTCAAGTGGTTGTTTTGGTCTTAGAGGCCCATATGTTTTATGTGTAAGTCGGCATTACCTATTGTATTCTACCTATTTTACGGCAGCCTCTCCGACTCAGTTATTTATGATATTATGACATGAAAATATACATTATGTTGGTACTCGGTTGAATAAGCTATCGGGTGCCCATCGTGACCCATCGGTTTGGGTCTTGACAAAAGTGGTATCAGAGTAGTTCTGTCCTACGGAGTCTACAAGCTGTGTCTAGGAGAGTCTTGTTTATGGGTGTGTCATGCACCACACTTATAAGCAGGAGGCTACATGGCATTTAGGATTGTCACTCTTTCTTCTTATTCTAGATCGTGTGGTAGAGCTCACTTATAAGAATACAAATTCCAAAATACTATTTTATTCGTAACAAGTCGATACCTACATTCGGAAAGAAAGTTAGAAAGAGAGATAGTTGGAAAGAGAGATAGTTGTGGAAGAGCCGAGTCAGAGGAATTGGATTTTTGTATGATGCCTACGATAAGTAAATGTGAGGTATTTAGCAGATCATGTGTGTACTGAAAGGTGTAAGCTTCCTGATAAGAAGCCTTTAGGCAAGAATGCCTATCCACCTTTATGGGGAAATACAATGAGAGATTAAGAAGATAAATACAAGTTTCAACAAGCAAAAGAAGCAAGATGAAGAAGGGTACGAGGCACCCAGTAAATGAAGGTTAACAGTGTTTATAATTCAGGCAGAGGAACATAAGCTTTTTGAGTTATATTCAACAGTAATGGAGGTATGTACAATTGGTCTCACCCATTTCAGTTATGCCCTATGGGGCTAACAGTTATAGTTAAGAGAAGGACGTGATATCAAGATCCGGTTGGGGTTAGGGTAATCCAAATTGGTAAATGGATTGCTTCTGTTAGTAGACATTTCCGAAGGATACTACAAAGGTGCTAATGGATCTCCTTGTGAGATACCTAGATTATACACTCTAAAATAGTACAACTAGATATGAGTACTACAAAGACATGCACTGGAATCCTGGAAGGGTTATATATTACCGTAGTGTGGCTCCCGTCTCTAGTAGAGAAAGAATTTTTGGAAACTCGAAGAGCCAATGGATGGAGAAAATGGGAGCTAAAAAGCAAAAGAATATCTTGTTGAAGTTTTCAGAATAAAGTGATAGATAGAAATGTTAGCAGGAAATAAGAAGAGAGTTAATGAAGCATTATGAGTAAGATGTGATACATGGATGACAACGGTAGATCAAAAAATGATAGTATTACATAGTCCTACGTCAAGTGGAGGAAAATAAGGCAGGTGATAGGCCTTGAGGCAACAAAAGAGTATAAGACATAATGTCTTATCCTCATTTCGAGAAATAAGTTTGTGGCTCCAAAGCGATTATCAGAAGGGAGAGTTAAACCCTAGGGTAATAGAAATTGGTATGGGCTGGTGAACAAGGTAAACTAAACATGAATTAGAGACTAAATGATTTGATAACAGTCGACATCATGAGAGTTTCAGATTTCGTTCCGGCGATAACAGAATGGACAATAGAAGAAAATTCATGAGAAATTCAACGGATGGTCATTTAGGAAGACGCTTCCCTAAAGCAAGCCATGTAAGAAAATTTAAGCTTAAGGGTCTGTATGTGCTAGTTATACTAAGTGTCACCCTCGCGAGTAAGAAATTTCATTGTTTCGGTACTGAAGGATTACCGCATGGCAAGTAAGGGTCATAGATTATGTGAGAATATTCCAAGGCTGATGAGGTAAAACATCTACCGGTAGATCGTCGTAGTGCTAAATCTTAGTACTCCCCTAAAGGGGGGAATATGGAGTGATGTGGCATTAAGTCAGAATTAAGTAATTTTAGTAACAATGGAATGATAAAGGAAGAATGTGAAAAAAAATGAGAAAGGGATGAGATTACACTTATTCAATCCTACAGATATGCTACGATTCCAAAACATTATGCAAACACGACATCAAGGAGAAGAAGTAAGGGTTCCTGCCTGAGAGGTTATTGATAACTAAGGAGCCAGTGCAATACATAAGTTAAGACCAAGGAAACAACCCAAGAAAGATTTCGCGGAATATTGACATGAGAATGGGCCAACGAGTAGTTAAAGTTGATTTAGAAAGAGCCTAGTCATGACTAGACAAGATGTTACGGGAAAATCAGCATATCATGCAAGATTAATGTAGTAAATCCCAACATGGAGAATTTAGCCTCGCAGTAATGTCATTATAATACATGAGACATATTCAAATAGGAGTCGGGGTAGTTAAAGGTACCGTATGAGTGTTACGGGGATGAAAGAAAGTTCCATTGAGAAGGCAATCAAAATGTCAGTTCAGAAGCAACCCTACAAGCACAAGGTCATGGAGGTAAGCACTTACAGATAATTATAGGTAAGGAATGACATCATAAGGTCCATAATAAGCTCACAGCTTTACGAGGGTCGAGGGTTCTCCCTACGTACTACAACGAAGGAATAGCTAAGGAAATAAGGAAGAAGGCTTCACCATAAGCACAACGACCTAAAGAGGAAATGGTCGTGTAACAACAGTCTCACAACAACATTGTAAGCACTCCAAAGGAAAGTGGAACCTACCGTGGCTAATGAACGGGAATTAAAATTAAAAGTAATATTCGAGATGATATGAGTTGCACGAAAAACTATAGCATGTGTGGGCACTAAGATAAGCTATGTATGGACGCAACGAGGGGGAAGAAAGACCAGGAAACATAATAGCGTACGTTGAAAGAAACCTAAAATGGAATGAAAGAAATTATTCGATCAATGATCCAGAGTTGGTTACATTATGAACTCACTTAAGGGTTTGGAGTTTTATACATACAACATATACAACCATAGAAGATTTTGGTATACGTTAAAAGAAAGAATGAGCCCAGGTCATAGATGAAAGATTAAATTGTTAAAGGATTGTATCATGCATATTCCATAGCGCCATGAAAGGCTAAAAGTAATAACTAACACCATGAGTCGCAGATCGGAAGATAGCTTAAACCTACATAAAGGTTGATCAGGGGAAAGAGGAAACTAAAGAGTTGTATCAACTAAGTAAATCAGGGGTTTGATTATTGAACCCAGAAAAGTATGGACATAGTGATTGAGAACATTGCAGGGTCTTAATATCAGAGGTCCAGGTAGAAGAATACCAGCCTCATAAGAAGTCAGTATAAATATCTCAATGAATCATGTAAAAATGTGCAAATATTATAATAGAAGTTCAAGTTATGGATGTGAATTCTACCTATATGAAGGAAGGTCATGAAGGAGATAGAAGATGTGATGTGAGACTTTAAAGTAAGCAAGGTAAAGGTGAACAACGTAAAAGATACTCAAATGTAGAAGATCGTGAATAGTCCATACTTCAGATAGAAGGTTAGAAGTGCGGGGATTCAATATCCAGGAATTATAGTGGCATCGTCAGTGGAATATCTTATAGCCTATGATTTCTATGTACCAAGAGGTCTATTTAAGAGAGTAACGAAGAGTTAGAGACGATGTGATGTGTCTCTTGACATTCTAGATTGGAAATCTATGGTGCAAGCAAGTTGAAGGAAAGTTGCGAGTAGTATAAATGGATATGTATAGGTCGCAAGATAAAGTATGGTAGAGCAACAAAGTTTTAAGAAAATATGAGTAAGGATAAGGAAAGGCAACTGAAAAGGTGACGAGAATGGATAAGTCTTAGGGATTAAGCCCATGAAAATAAGAGAGATAATGGTTTCTCTAAGTTATTAAAAGTTTAGCATAGCTTGAATGATCTCAAAGGTGCCTACGATTAATAGCATTTAGAAAGAATGAAATGCTGACCTGGTATTAAAGTGAGGGTGTAATTGTGATAGATAAAGGATGACGTTTGGGCCTTCGTTTGAATATTGATTTGAAAAAAAAAATGAAGATGAGAAGGAGAAAAGATTTCACTGATGGCACGAGATTAGGATACCCCCCATAAGGTGAATCACTTTGAGACACAATGAAATACAATTATGGAACTCACTTCAAATATTCTTCAATGCAATGTACGCCCTAGCGGCAATGTATTACGTAAGAAGTTTCCAGTCTTCAAGTAGAGAATTGTAGGTCAACATTGAAGTAATCAACAATGGATAGATAGAAGTTACAATGTATGACATGAGATTAGGCAACGATTCTTAAGACGAACGGTAATAAATGAGCAATAAAGGACTGATATTTATACCTAAAGGATAGGCAACATAAGTAATTGGGATCTTGGTAAGCATACCTCAGTAACAATAAATTGAAGTAAACATTATGGTATAGTATAACCCATGTAAATGCAGTAAAGTCATAGTAATGGATAACCAGATCTATGAAATAAAATATGGCCATATTCGTAAGTTCTACAGAGTATCGAGCAAAGTACTTCAGTACACCTATAAATGCCCATAGAGGAATCCTATTAAGCCTTATATATGTTTACAAAGTAAGTACTAGAGATTGACTAAAAACTAAAAGGAAAAAGGAAAGATGAATCGCATAAGCACACTTACAAAGCTAGGGCATACATGTCGCATGACAGGAGGTAGCAGCAGTAGCGAGATTAGAAAGATTTCGACCACAAGTCATGATATAAGCAAGAAGACTAAATGGGGGAATACCCTAGACATTGGATTTATTCACAGAGCAACTGCTTAAATGGCAAGGAGAGTATTAAGATATTCACAAGAGGTATAAGTTATGAAAGTGATAAGAGCATCAGTTAACATTCGAGGACGAATGATCCAAATAGAGGAATGATGTTACACCCCGCAGTATTAAGACAATGTTACGTCCTGAAGTATTACATTACGATGATGTTACACTTCGTAATAATAAGTTACGACAATGTTGCATCCTGCAGTGTTACATAATGATAACGTTACACTTTGCAATATTAAGTTACAATGATGTTGCACCTTGTAGTATTGTACGTTGAATTTGTCGTAAGGTAATTGACATCAGTCCAAGTAAAAGATTATTTGGAAATTATAAGGATTATGCTATTTCAAAAGTGATGAGTAAATTCGTAAAGGTTAGAGGGGAAGCTAAATCGAAGAAAATGAGTTTAGTCAAAGTTTGGCATGGTGGGATAAAATATGACATAAGCTAAAATACCTGGTATTTATAGACTAGTACCATACAATGTACCACATGGCCATGATAGTAAGGTGTATAAAGTATGTTAAAAGCGATTAGTATTTTAAGTAAGTTGAGATAATTCTTAATTAAACGGGTAATTGGTTAATTACCGGGTAATAGGACAAAACCTAATTACCAAATAAGTGGATAATGACTAATATTTCCCACCCCACCCCATGTGGCACCCCACTATCTCTATGTATACATGACTCTTACAATTGAGCTTAGGTGGCTAGATTAGGATAACAGGAATTTAAAGACTTCTTACAAGCCTTGATTCCATCTTTCATTTGGACGAAAATCAGACCATGAGAATCATATATCAAGTCTAGTCTCCATTTTCATTTGGAAAAGAGTAACGTTATTCATTAAAACAATTAGAATACTTCCTTTCTTGGTTTGTAATGTTGGAGAACAGAAAATTATCAAAAATAATTCCTCACTTCAACAAGCAAGAAGCTTGAAATTTTCGTTCAATTGGTTCAAAGAAGCAGAAGCTAAATCGTTCCACATTATCAAAAAGCAGAAGCTTAATCCAGCTTTTGGGGTTCTAAGTTCAATTCACGAAGGTTTCCAATGGAATATTATACGTAGTTTTCCCTACTCCGGGTATGTTAAGGCTATCCTTTCTTTCTTTTGGCATGATCCATATGATGCAAGCGAAACGTGCAAATGCACAACTTCTATAAATGACTATATTCATAGAAATGCTAGAGATGCTTATGTTCTTGATTCTCCATGTGTGATATTATTCTATCATCGGTTCATGGGTCTCAAAAAAATACGTAAGTTGAAAAAGTTATACTTCATGATATTATTCAAAGGCATAATGGTCTTATGACACCCCTACAGATTTTATTAACGTTGTTTTCATGCATTGCATTCATGTACATTGATCCATGAACAGATGGCGTTATATACACGTATATATGTATGTATATATAGGTATATGGATATGGGAAGGGTTATGGCATTATATACGCACCATCACTTGATCAGCTGGTATACGTTGATGATTTTTCTCACAGTGGCAGAGATGATATGATGGGACGCCCTCAGAGTGTCACACCCCAACCTCTGGAGGCGCGACCGGCACTTAATCGAGTGAACCCAACTGAGCAAGCCTTATCGAACACTTTCTACCCAACTCAATATGATTAATTAAACCAGGCTTTCGTATTTTTAAACAATAGGAAAGATTGCACATTCAACATTGTTAATTCATTTTACGTCACAACCTTAAACCGTAGTTAAGTTCCCAAAATTCAATACAATTTTAATTTAGAGAAACAAGAGTTAGTATTACAACATAGTTCATAGACCCATCCAACATCCGTACATAACTCACACATATATATACGGATCCACTAAGTATACAAAAGACAATGATGTCAACGCCGGCAACAAGGCCCTGGCTATACCTCAGAAGTGGATATCTCTATCAAAAGATGTACAACATAGCCCCTTGAAGGAGAAAGGGGCTCACCAAGACCTTGAGAAGAAGGTACTCCACTACGCGCGATCGACACTATCCGCAATGGAGCCACCTACATTAATTTAAAAATGTAGTGCCCTAGCAAAAGGGACGTTAGTACCATGGAATAGTCCTAGTATGTATAACTAAACACCATCTAGTTAGAAAGAACTTCCATACAAGAATAAGGATATAACAAGTATAACTCAAACACTTTAAATGATCACAACATTATCAAATAAAAGAATCATACAATCTTCCCATAGCTTTTAATTTTGGGGCATCTCATACTGTTCATCATTGTCCACAATACCACCGCTATCTTGAGCGGGGTCCGATCTTGACCCGATCGGCTAGGTTACCTCATTTGAGACATATACTTCAATCACAAATACAATACCACCATGTGTGCGGCATGGCGTCCGATCTCAGCCTGATCGGCTACGCTGCCTTACCAAGGCGTTTTCCTTTTTCATCAATCATCTCTTTTCAATCTTTGTTTCATATATATCATTTCATAGGCACTTGGGGCCACAATTATCACATCACTTCCACTTTCAATGTTAAATTTGTAGTTTAAGATAATATGTGCACACAAGGGCAAATAAAATTTTAAGCATAGATGAGTCTTCACATAGATGGCACAATATATGTAGCTTCAATCTCACCTTAAGGTCTAAGCATCTCAATATATGATTCATATTCCTTGCACCCTTTCAAGTTAACAAGAATAACACATTGATCTTATTGAGACACATCTTTCATGCATATAAGGTCGCAACCCCAAATTCAAGTGAAACAACAATCAATACAACAATTCAACTTTAATCTTACCGTATTTACACAAACACCAACGGAGCTCAATTTCTAAAAGATAGGGTTTTACCCATACATACATCAGCAGAGCTTTCCTTAAATCCTTGCAATAAATTCCGGAATTTCCTAGCAACTTCAATCTATTTTATGAAAAAAATTACAAGTTGAACCAAGAATTACAGGCATGAAAGAGATTCTAACCCGTTCAAGTAAATTATAAAGCACTAAGTGTGCACAACAATTTTAGGACACTTTTGTGAGAGATTTTCATCATCATATACCACAATTGTTATCTCTTTTGGTTCACAACCACCCCATACCCCATTATCTTTTATGCATACAAGATTATCAGCCCTTATACCCATGAACCCCCTTGCTAATCACTTATTTTAATGGAAATTTTGAAATTATAGATGAGGGTACAAGCTCTTGCCTCTTAGGGTGAAGACCTAGCAATTTCACTGGACAATCTTCAAGGATTTGGGGCAAGGATGGACTGGGGACTAGATGAAGATCACTCCATCTCTTTCTAGAACTTCCTCTCTCACTCTATATGCTGTGAAATAACAAGAAAATGGTCTAATTGGGTGTTTTTAATGGGATGGGGTCGGGTTATAAAAGTTAGAAAATAGGAGCCCTGACACGATTTGTGATCGTATAATGGACATGCGGCCCGCAAATTGGACCGCAAAAATGGTCACAAAATCTGGACAAAACTGTCAAGGTATGCAACAGAAATGCGGTCCGCTTACCTATTCTACTGTCGCATAATGCACCGCAGAACTGCCCTTCACAAAAATTCCAAGGGGATTATGCGATGACTATGTGGCCCATATATTGATTATGCGATCGCATAAATGGCGGCATAGTTGGCGTCAATTTAACCAACACACTGACTGACTATGCGGTCCACATACCTATTATGCGACCACATAATGGACCGTAGAAATTCACTTTTCTGGCAAACATAATTCTTAACTTTTTAATGCACCGATCAATACAAAGGGTCTGAACCGTTCCAATCTTGGCATCACGAGATTCTGGTTTTTGAGTAGAAATTTCCACTGGGCCTTACATCCTCCCCCACTAAAGATCATTTATCCTCGAATGAGGATTAAGGTTCACTTATTAGCAATCTCTATGCAACCTCAACGTTTCACAACATGAAACATATCCACAATCCTAAATTTGGCTAACTCCCTAAATTTTCAAAAAAATTGCCAAAGTTTCCTTTGTAACTAGGCCTATCCACCTGTCAGAGAGCCCCAAAAACATATCCTAACAACATGTACACATTTTACAATCATAACATTACCTGTACAATACTAACCATGGTCGCATATGCCACATATAACCAAAACAGGACAGTTTTACATGGATCAAATCATAAGATAAGAGTTCATGGGAACCAAATGCATAAAAGCTATTACATGACTATTTGAACAAATGTGAGTACTTCTTTCTCATTTCTTCCTCGGCTTCCCTAGTGGCTTCCTCAACCTGCTGGTTCCGCCATAACACTTTTACGGAGGCAATTTCCTTATTTCTCAACTTCCGGACTTGCCTGTCAAGAATGGCAACTAGAACTTCTTCATATGACAATTCTTCATTAACCTCAATAGTTTCAACTAGTACAATAGTAGACGGATCTCCCACTACCTTCTTTAACATAGACACATGGAAGACCGGATGTACCAATGAAATCTCGGGTGGTAGCTCGAGCTTGTATGCCACTCTGAATGATTCTATATGGTCCAACATACCTCAGACTTATTTACCTTTCTTTCCAAATCACATGATACCCTTCATTGAGGAAACCTTCAGAAATACCCAATCATCTTCTTTGAACTCCAAATCTCTGCGACAAAGTCCGTGTAAGACTTTTGATGACTTTGAGCAGTTTTCAGCCTCTCTTTAATTATTTTGACTTTCTCCATAGCCTGATGCACGAGATCCGGCCCTATCAATTCATCTTCTCCAACCTGGAACCACTCAATGGGAGATCTACATCTCCTACCATACAACGCCTCAAATGGTGCCATCTGGATACTAACATGGAAGCTGTTGTTGTAAGCAAATTCTATGAGTGGAAAATGGTCATCCCAATTACCTTTGAAATCAAGAGTCAAAGCACGCAACATGTCCTCAAGCGTCTAAATAGTACACTCTGCTTGCCCATCGGTTTGAGGACGGAAAGTTGTGCTAAGATTTACCTGTGTACCCAAACCTTGCTGAAATTTCTTCCAAAAGTCGGCATTGAACTGAGCCCCTCGATCTGAAATGATTGAGACTGGAGTGCCATGCAACCTGACTATTTCTTTGATATATAACTGGGCATACTGTTCCACTGTGTCGGTAGATTTAACTGGTAAGAAGTGCGCTGATTTCGTGAGTCGATCAACGATCACCCAAATTGAGTCGAACTTACACGGAGTGCGTGGTAACCCTACCAAAATATCCATATTAATCATCTCCCATTTCCACATTGGAATTTCTATTCTTTGGGCCAATCCACCGGGACTTTGATGTTCAGCCTTCACTTGCTGACAGTTTGGACATTTTGCCACGAAGTCCGCCATATCTTTTTTCATGCTATTCCACCAATAAACTTCCTTGAGATGATGATACATTTTTGTAGAACCTAGGTGCACGAAATACCTGGAAATGTGAGCTTCTTCCATGATCCTCTCCCGAAGACCGTCAATATTCGAAACACATAGGCGACCTTGGTACTGTAGGGTACTGTCACACCTCCTTTTTACCTACACCCCCAGAAACGAGTATATAAGGGAGTTTTTTCCAATTTAAAGTGACAATCGAAATGGGATTATTTTATTAAAAATTCAGAGTCGCTACTAGGGATAATTTATGGTGTCCTGAGTCACCAGTTTTAAATCCCGAATCGAGGAAATTTGACTCTATTTAACAGTCCGTGAACCAAAAATCTGGGTAAGGAATTTGTTAACCCGAGAGAAGGTGTTAGGCATTCCCAAGTTCTGTGGTTCTAGCACGGTCGCTCAACTGTTATTATTAGCCTAATTATCAGATTTTAAATATTTTAAACCTATGTGCATTTTTAAAAGTTTAATCGCTTTTAATCATTTTAGGAATATTGCAACGTTGTTAAAACCCGTCTTGAACCACGTCACATAAATTCACCCGAGGTCTTCGACATATTTTAACATCGTTAAGATTTGGATTTGGGTCACATAAATGCGCACCCGAGTTTAAGAATGTACCTTATTAAATAACGCGCCTAAAAGGGACTATGTGTTGTTAACTTTGTGAGGGCCATAAAAATTCGCTAAATGGCACGCCTCGATTTCTAAGGATGAACGAGATTAATTAAGAGAAGACTTAAAGGGATCTTAATTGACCATTCAAACTCATATAACAATTAGCTAAAGAGCTGAACTTGACGAAATGTTATGCCCTCAATTAGCCAAGAAGTAGGTAGCATGATTACAAGGCCTTTAAGCTTGGGCCCAATTTGGCGATGACAAGGACGTCCCAGAGCAGATAGTACGCAAACCGATTCTGATTTTCGAATGCCATAACTGGGCCAGCTTTTAGGCCCAATTCTTAGAATTAAAACTTATGCAAAATCAATTAAGTAACAATCAACCAAAAACCATATGAAAATATGAAATTACATTAGCATTAAATTCTGAGTTTTAATTACTAACTAAGCTTCCAACTTATGTGACATATATTTTTAGTTAGACCCACAATGAGAAAAATCCAGCATTAACCAACAAACTTTCAGGCTTAAGGGACAAGCCCAAGTAGCCATGGCATTTAACTTTCTTTTACCAAATACCTTAAAGCCCAGACTTAAGGGCCCAAATATCGCCAAGGCCAAAATCAAGGAATAAGACTCGAGTTCGAGTCCATACCAACAGCAAAATGCTAATTACACTTTAACATGATAAGTTTCCTCATTCCTAGTAACTGGAACGTACAGAAATTTCAAACACATGCTCAACCTTAACTATACTGATTTTGTAATTTATGAAATATTTATGTAATATGAACTTACAAACACATCAGGGAACTTAAAATCGATTAACTCTTCTAACAATAATAAAGCCTAGAGAATTAAAACAAATGGAAATCAGCAAGTACTGGATAACAGTCCAATTACAATTTCAACGTAGGTCTCAACGTTCACAGTAAAACCTTACTTTAGACATGCTAAGACAATGAAATTGAACCAACAAGTTGAGCGAGAATAGAGATAAAAAAGTAAACATCTGATAAAAAACATCAATCTTCCTTTTCTTCAAAACACCACATAAGCCAGTCCTTACATGTTTAAGATCAAGAATAAGTACCTGGTAACAAACGGCAAAACAAAAGAATGGAAAACTGAGTTGAGATCTGAACAAAAGCAGCAGCAGTAGCAAACTCAAATAGAGGGGAAAATCACAACAGAATCAGCTTCAATGGAATAGTAGACTCAAAATCGGACAGCTCCCAAAATAAGCTTTGAAATCCCAGAAACTCAGATCATTTTTCACTCGAATGCAAGAATTTATGGTTTTCAAGGGTTCTAGCTAATGGGAAAGTTCATAAATCCAGCAACCAAACCAAATTTTGAACAATTTCCAACCAAAATGCAGAGAATTCAGTATTGGTTTTAGAGTTAGCCGTTTCAATTTTTCCAGAATTTTTCTCTCTTCAAGTCATACTTGAAATGCAAGGAAAAGGTGCCTTTATAGGCAAGGAAATTGGGCAGCAATGGGGAATCAAATTTTCATTTTAGTCCTTTTCATGTTTTCGTTTTTGCCTATATATCCCTATTTAGTTTTCAAAGTTTCTAAACTATCCCAAAGTCAGCTTCTATGAAGCTTCCTAATAAGTTATACAAAGATTCCCCTAAGCAAATACCCAAAACTACCTCTTTACCTATGTTATTTACAAGTATCCCGGACGAGTATGGGTCAAACTGACCTTGGCTAACCCATTAGAGTGAACCCTATTCTCTCTAGTCTTTGGTTCAATCAACAATCAAATCCAGTCCGTTGAAGCCCGAAAAAAAAGAATTTCAAACCTAACAAAAGGGATTTCAAGAATAAAAATAGAACAAAGGGAAAGAGATTTAAAATTGAACATGAAAATTGAAACGACAATCAAAAGCTTAACACGTCTTAAATAAAAACAAACATGGCAGAATGAGCAAAATATGCAAAATCGAAGTGAAAACTAGCACGACACTTTATGAACATCAAATAAGTAATGAAAGAAAAAGAAAACCTGAATTCAGAGCTTGAACTTCATCTAATTTCATCAGAAGAAAGTTGATTGGAGAGGGGCAAAAGAAAGAGAATAGGACCAGATGGCAAGACAATGAGAATAACCACAACAAGTGAAGGAAACTTACCAACATGAACTGAAAAAATAGTGGAGACCAGGGACATGACCAAACTAATATTGATCCCTCGATCTTTGTCAAGAACGAAATAACGATATTTGTTTCACCAAGTCCAGACTTCAAAACTCGCGGAGAAAGCAGACCCCAAGGTCATGCATGTGAACAGGCTTACCAAAACGATTTCGAACTTTTAGGAGCCGAACCCTGATTCAACATTCAAAGAGCTTAAAGGTGATTCGAGAGTCAAGAGTTTGAGGTTGGGAAAGAGAGGACTATGGGGGTTCTGGGGTGTTAATTCGGGGTGATTTTGGAAAAGTTAGGTTTTTTGGTATGGTTTTCGATTTAAAATTCGAGACGAACCAGTGGGATTCGAGGGGAGCTATGTCGAAATTTGGAAAGAAGAAGGTGAGGGGGTTCTAGGGTGTTAAGATGGGGATGATTGGAGTGGTCGCCGCAGGCGAAGGCGACTGGAATTTGGGGCGGCGTCTCTAGGATTGGAGGTTGAAGACAGTGAGGAACGGGGTTTGGGGGGGGTAGTGAGATTAGGACCATAATATACTAAGGATACCCTTAGTTCCGGACCGTTTAATCCAAGAAAATCAACGGTCCAAATCAAAGGTAATCAAAACGGTGTCGTTTGGTCATTAGACGGGGCGGAACATGTGTGGTGTGGAGTTGGGCCGGATCTGAGGAGGTATTAGAACGGGTATGGGAGGAAACGTTTGGTCTTGGGTAAACAAAATTAAGGACTTGGCCCAAATCTGACTCTCTTCTTAGTTTATTCCCTTTTCCTTTTCAATTCAATTTTTTCAAAATTCTTTTAAGTTAAAAATTTAAAAATATAACCTAAATTAATCCCTAATCAAATAATCCTTATCAAATTAAATTAACTAACTCTAAATAATAATTATCACAACTATTTATTTCCCAAATTAAAGCAAGCGACAAAATTCGAACGCGCAAAAATAAACTATTTTTATGATTTTCCTTTTTATGAAAAAACTTAATTAATTAATTAATCCTAAAATGTCAAATTAAATCCTAAATGCAAATGTATGTATTTTTGTATTTTTCATTATTTAAATAAAATAAATATGCACAGGCAAATGCAAACATTTAACATAAAATGCCACGAAAATCCATGAAATTGCAAATAATGAAAAGAAATTATTTTGTTTTGAAATTATGAGAGTAATTCATATAGGGCAAAAGCCACATGCTCACAGCTACCCCTCTTTGCTCGGAAACACGAAGAGTTTTCGTGCAAAGATAAAGTGAGTGGATACGAGGGATTTTTGCTCGTTTGAATACTGTGTAGGAAGCATTTTCAAAAGATTTGACCGCACCCTACTTCCGAGGTTGCATACATATCCTTGGCTATAAAGGAATCAGGTCAGTGTAGTTCAGGAACGTTTGGTAGCTGGGACTGCCATGAAGCTGTGATTTCACTATTGCTGCTGCTGCTACTGCTTATTGAATCCCCTTATTACACCATGATAAAATAAAAAGAAGCTAGACTAGACTATGATCTATGCATTAAAAAATCCTATCTATATCTTCAAACTTGCTCTTGTGGTTCTTGTTTCCTTGTTGACTTGCATTCTCCCGGTGGACTCCCCTTGTTGCCGCCTTGAATTGTAATCTGAGATGTTTTCCTTTTCTCCAGGTGAATGCCTGACTACTGAAACTTGAGTGTATTTCCTTGTTTTCCAGGTGGGCGCCTGATTGCTGAACTTGAAAATGTATTCCCTTGTTTTCCAGGTGGGAGCCTGATTATTGAACCAAAAATGTATTCCCTTGTTCTCCGGTGGGCGCTTGATTGCTGAACTTGAAAAATGTATTCCCTTGTTCTCCAGGTGGGCGCCTGATTATCAAAACTTTAAATGTGTTCCCTTGTTTTTCAGGTGGGCTCCTGATTGCTGAAACTTGAATGTATTCCCTTATTCTCCAGGTGGGCGCCTGATTTCAACAAAAATAGACAAAAACAAAGAAAATTTTCTGCCCCAGTTTGGAGGTTGTGCATATATGTGATTGTAAACTAAATCATGTTACCAAATATCAGTAAGAACTTGAAAGCTAAAACTCGAATTGTACTCCCTTGTTTTCCAAGTGGGCGCCTGATTGCTGAAACTTGAGTGTATTCCCTTGTTCTCCACGTGGGTGCCTGATTGCTGAACTTGAATATATTCCCTTGTTCTCCAGGTGGGCGCCTGATTGATGAACTTGAATGAATTCCCTTGTTCTCCAGGTGGGCGCCTGATTGCTGAACTTGAATGTATTCCCTTGTTCTCCAGGTGGGCGCCTGATTGCTGAACTTGAAATGCTAAATACTATTTCCTAAAGGTAAAACTTACACTAAATTTCATTATCTATGAGGGTCCAAAAAACATAAAAATAAATCCAATTATCCAGGAGGGTCCTCAAAACTTAAAACTAAATTCCATTAACCAGGAGGGTCCTGACAACAAAAAATTAAATTCCATTATCCAGGAGGGTCCTGACAACAAAATATTAAATTCCATTATCCAGGAGGGTCATGAAAACTTAAAACTAAATCTCATTATCCAGGCGGGTCCTGAACACTTAAAACTAAATCTCATTATCCAAGAGGGTCCTGATAACGAAAAATTAAATTCCATTATCCAGGAGGGTCCTGACAACAAAAAATTAAATCTCATTATCCAGGAGGGTCCTGAAAACTTAAAACTAAATCTCATTATCCAGGCGGGTCCTGAACACTTAAAACTAAATCCCATTATCCAGGAGGGTCCTGAAAATCAAACGTCAAATCTTATCTTAAGAGTGACAACTTTTACGGTTGAATTATACTACCATAAGGCAGAACTTATGCTAAATAATGTTATCTAATTGAAATCTTAAAACTAAGTCTCATTATTCAGGAGGGTCCTAAAAACTCCTAATTGAGTCAAATCTTGAACCTGCACACTTCTAAGCCAACCTATATTCCTTTGGGATACATTTATGCTAGATTATGTTATGTCTGAATTTTACACTAGGTCCCAGTTTCCAGGAGGGTCCTGAAGACTTTTAAATTAAACCTCATTATCCAGGCGGGCCCTGAAAATCAAAAGTAAACCTGTCTGGTGCTTGGCTTTCCCCTACGGAGGATTTCTCTGAAACAACCAAAATTTCCTGACCCCGTTTCAATCAAAGAGAAATCTTGTCAGTTTAAATGTAGTGGTTAGTTGACGACATTCTTTGCTGATGGTCTCTCTGTTGCCGTGCTTTATTTTGATTGGCTCTCTCTAAACTGGCTAAGAACCGCTTGACTTCCCGGCTGACTTTCAAACCCCCATTACCTTGGATGACCCGAGTGTTCTATACCCAAACCGTTGTGTTCCATCTCTGACCCATCTGTTTGACCCTCTGCATTTCCCACGAAATTACTAAATTGTTTCACCGATGGAACTTCCACTTGACCTTTTATACCCCATTTCACATCATACTACCTTTAGCAATGCCTTGTCTGCCCTGTGCCATGTGCAACTTTGGAAGTTGGTAGTAAGCTTTGAAATTCCTTCTTATATTCTTAAACAAAACTGACATTGGGAACATCTTAGAGAAATAAACCCAAAAGAAATGAAATGCAATGACTTTCAGAGTTAAGGATAAGAAAATCCAAAATTGGAAGACTATCTGAAGAGGAAAAAGAAAAGAGACTTATCTGAGTGGAGCGGTTGGCACCAATGATCATAACATGCATTTCGGATTAATCGGCCCAATTTGTCCAACCAATCAACTTTCAGTTTCCATATTTGTTGCCACGGAATTTCCATAACCTGATTTCTTCACCAAAACCTTGACCTTGTTCGGCTTGCAGTGCCCTGAAGGGTTTTCACCAACAAGCCTCTCTCATTTGTTTATCTCTCAACTCATTTTCGCCTCAAGGTGCCCGTGAGGGTTTTCACCAATAAGACTCTCTCATTTTTGGTTTCTCTCAGCTCTCATCGCCTTACGGTGCCCATGAGAATTTTCACCAATAAGACTCTCTTATTTTGATTTTCCTGCTTGGACAAGAGTGTTGCCCATGATATGAATCGCTTCTACTTGCTCGACTTGGCATCTCTCGAAGACTGATCTGAAGGTCTCTCTTTGGACCGTAACGTGGGCTTTTGGATAGGGTTAGGAGGAAATGGTATCAAAGGCTCTAAACAATTCAAATGGGTTCAAAATTACAATTTTTGGAATCAAATTTCCTACAACAACCACAACTTCTGCCCCAGTTTCTTGCTTGGGGACTTTTGGATTTTATTTTGATGCGATCGAACCGTGAGGCTACCTACGTATCCTTAAAAGGAATCAGGTCAAACGTAGTTCATGTCATATGAATTGCTTCGTTTTTGTACTTTTTCTCACTCTCTTCTTCTTTTTTTTCCTTTTTCTCTTTTTGTCCTTTTGTTGTTTTTCTTTCTTCTTTTCCCTCTTTTTTCTTCTTCTTCTTTCTTTTTTTCCTTCTTTTTTTCCAATTTTCATCTTTTCTTCTCTCTTTTCCTTTACTTATCTTTCGCGCTTGCATTTCTGATCTTTGCTACTGATTCCAAAAGAGGGATACGAAGGAAGTAAATAAGGCTCAAAGGGGGTAACAAAGGATAAAGTGTTTAGATAGCAGAACAAAATACCTTCGTCATTCCAATCTTCAAAATATGCTAAGTACAAGAAAATACAATTTAACCAGAGAATTCATACATAATATCTTTTGACTGCATCATAATTTATAGCCATTTCTACACATTTGCCTTCTATATCTGTTAGATATAAAGCACCATTAGACAACACTCTCGTTACGATGAACGACCCCTGCCAGTTTGGGGCGAACTTGCCTTTGGCTTCAACCTAATGAGGAAGAATGCATTTCAATACTAACTGACCCACTTCAAACTTTCGTGGATGCACCTTCTTATTATATGCTCTTGCCATTCTCTGTTGATACAACTGGCCATGACACACTGCTGCTAGTTTTTTCTCATCAATCAAACTCAATTGTTCCAGGCGGGTTTTAACCCACTCATCATCATCAATTTTGTCTTCTGCAACAATCCGAAAGGATGGAATTTCAATTTCCTCGGGTATCACTGCTTCCGTGCCATATACCAACATATAAGGAGTTGTCCCTACTGAAGTACGAACACTAGTGCGATAACCCAACAATGCAAAACGCAGCTTCTCATGCCATTACCTGGACCCTTTCACAATTTTCCGAAGTATCTTCTTTATGTTCTTGTTGGCTGCCTCAACTGCTCCATTCCCCTTGGGGCGATATGAGGTGGAATTGCGATGTGTAATCTTAAACTGTTGACACACCTTTTTCATTAGATGACTATTGAGATTAGCCCCATTGTCTGTAATGATCACTTTTGGTATCCCAAATCGGCAAATGATATTTGAGTGCACAAAATCAACCACCGCCTTCTTGGTTACAGACTTGAATGATTTAGCCTCTACCCACTTGGTGAAATAGTCTATGGCCACCAGAATGAACCTGTGCCCGTTTGATGCTGATGGCTCAATTGGCCCAATGACATCCATGCCCCAAGCGACAAAGGGCCATGGTGCGGACATTATATGCAATTCAGATGGCGGTTTATGAATCAAATCTCTATATACTTGGCATTGATGACATTTGCGCACGAAACTGATGCAATCTCACTCCATGGTGAGCCAATAATAACCTGCTCGAAGAATCTTCTTTGCCAGAACATACCCACTCATATGCGGTCCACAGGCTCCAGAATGTACTTCGGTCATAATAGTTGTAGCCTGCCTAGCATCTATGCATCTCAGCAGCCCAAGATCTGGAGTCCTTTTGTACATAACCCCTCCGCTAAAGAAAAAACCGCTTGCCAACCGCCTAATTGTTCTCTTTTGATCACATGTGGCTTCTACTAGATACACCCCCATCCTGATGTATTCCTTGATATCGTGAAAACAAGGCTCCTAATCGAGCTCTTCTTCCACCACATTACAATAAGCATGATGATCGTGGATTTGAATCTACAAAGGGTCCATATAAGCCTTATCGGGATAGTGCAACATTAATGCCAAAGTAGCCAAAGCATCGATGACCTCATTGTGAATCCTTGGAACTTGCCTCAACTCTATTGATTGGAACCGTTGACAAAGATCCTACAAGCATTGCCGGTAGGGTATGAGTTTTAAATCTTGTGTTTCCCATTCTCCTTGAATCTAGTGCACCAGGAAGTCCGAGTCACCCAAGACCAAGACTTCCTGGACACCCATATCCACAGCCATCCTCAAACCCAAAATGCATGCCTCGTACTCAGCCATGTTGTTAGTATAGTAGAACCAAAGCTGAGTCATAACAGGGTAGTGATGCCCTGTTCCAGAAACAAGTACCGCTCATATCCCTACGTCTTTCATGTTAGAATCCCCATCAAAGAAAAGTTTTCATCCTGTCTTTTCAATTTATTCCAATTCATTAATATGCATGACTTCTTCGTCAGGGAAGTAAGTCTTCGGAGGTTCATATTCTTCATCCACTGGGTTCTCAGCCAAATGATCAGCCAATGCCTGGGCTTTCATTGCAATCCTAGTCACATAGACGATGTCAAATTTTGTGAGCAAGATTTGCCATTTTACGAGCCTCCCTGTAGGCATCGGTTTCTGAAAGATATACTTTAACGGATCCAAAGGAGAGATGAGATAAGTAGTGTAAGATGACAAATAGTGTTTCAACTTCTATGCTACCCAAGTTAGGGCGCAACATGTCCTCTCAAGGTGAATGTACTTAACCTCGTAAGATGTGAACTTCTTGTTGAGATAATAGATGGCCTGTTCATTCCTGTCGGTGACGTCATGCTGTCCCAACACACATCCAAATGAATTGTCCAAGACCGTCAAATAAAGAATCAAAGGTCTTCCTGGTTCTGGCGGGACCAACACAAGTAGTTTTGACAAGTACCCCTTTATCTTATCAAATGCTTCCTAACATTCATATATCCACTTTACCGCAACATCTTTCTTTAACAGTTTGAAGATAGGCTCACAAGTCGTCGTGAACTGAGCAATAAACCTGTTGATGTAATTCAATCTCCCTAACAGGCTCATCACCTCAGTCTTGTTCTTTGGGGGTGGCAATTACTGGATAGCTTTAATTTTTGACGGGTCTAATTCAATACCTAGGCGGCTAACTATGAATCCTAACAACTTTCCAGACAGAACACCGAACGCGCATTTTGCAGGATTGAGCTTGAGATTGTACCTGCGAAGCCTTTGGAAGAACTTTCTCAGATATCTGACATGGTCAGACTAATTTCTAGTCTTTACAATCACATCATCCACATAAACCTAGATCTCCCTATGTATCATGTCGTGGAATATGGTCGTCATCGCCCTCATGTAGGTTGCCCCAGCATTTTTCAAACCAAATGGCATGACTCGATAGCAGTACGTTCCCCATGGCGTGATGAATGTCGTCTTTTCTGCGTCCTCATCCATTAAGATCTGGTGGTAGCCCACATAACAATCCACAAAAGAACCAAGCTCATGTTTGGCACAATTATCGATCAAAATATGGATGTTAGGCAATGGGAAGTTATCCTTAGGTCATTCCTTGTTGAGATCTCGATAATCAACACACACCTTTGTCTTGCTATCTTTCTTCGACACAGGCACAACATTGGCTAACCAGGTGGTATACCAGGTGACCCGAATGACTTTGGCCTCGAAGTGTTTGGTGACCTCTTCCTTAATCTTCACACTCAAATCAGTTTTAAATTTCCTCAGCTTCTGCTTGACAGGGGGAAATGTTGAGTCCGTGGGCAATTTGTGAACCACCAAGTCAGTGCTTAGACCCGGCATGTCGTCATAGGACCATGCAAAAACATCTTTATACTCGAACAGTGCTTTAATTATCTCCTCTCTGAGTTGTGGTTCAAGATGGACACTTATTTTAGTTTCTCGGACATTATCTTGGTCCCCTAAATTGATTGCTTCTGTATCACTCAGGTTAGGCTTGGGTTTTACTTCAAAATAGCTTAATTCTTTACTAATATCTTCAAAGGCTTCATCCTTGTCATAATCTGATTCACCATCACACTCTATTTCTTGAATTACTATTTTAGAATTAGATTGGCTTTTAAGACTTGGCCGGAGATTCCTCATGCATGTCATATCATTGAAGCCAGCATAAAAAGAACTGTTCAAGGAAAAAGAAAAACAAAAATAAAACTATCAGGAAGGAAGAAAAAGGGAAATTGCATTTCATTGAAATTAAAGATAACAAGGTTTATACATCCAAACAGACGGAATCTAGCATCTGAATTACAACCCTGGAATAATCCAGATAAACTGAAAGAAAATCAAAACAAACTACCAAAACTCCTTCCTGGTTGGGAGAGGAGTAGCTTCCCAATTGTTAATCTTTTCACTGGGCCCAACAAACTGCACATCCACTTTACTCGAACCCTCTCCAGCTTCCAACATGCTCACATCGGCGAATAACCTCTCGAACTTTTAAATCAAATTTCTATCTACATCAACCACTGAACTCGGAACTGTTTCCACTAGGCGTTTCTTGGTGCCAGGCCTAACAAATGACCTGAAGAGCCGTGGGATGGGCTTTGGGAGGACCCAGGCCCTCTATTTCAACTTTCAAGCTCTTTTCACGTCCGCAACTGTGGGCTTGAACCCCAAACCAAACGTATCTAAGTTTCTGGGGAGAGACACCAGCTGTACGATATTTTGCAGAGTTGCACCCAAACCCTTGCCCGGTATAAAACCATTTTTTAACATTTCAGTAGCTACCATAACTGATGCGGCAGCTACACTCGGGGTTGGAACGCACTTCCCTTATGGAATTTTCTCTACCGACACCGTGTCAAAAACCTGATAAACCCATGGCCCCTTGTCGTCCTCAAACCCTATGAATGGAACAATGGCATCGTTGGGAACACACCAATTATCTTCGCCGTGCACAACGATTTCCAATCTATCCCATTCAAACTTGACCATTTGATGCAGAGTAGACAAGACCGCTTTGTCAGCATGAATCCAAGGTCGACCTAACAACAGATTGTAAGAAACAGCCACATCGAGCACCTGGAACTCCATGGTAAATTCAACTGGCCCTATTGTTCTTGTGAATTCTTTCATCATCCACCTTCAACTTGTTCAGAGTGGAGAGAGGGCAAATGTTTGCGCTGGAACCATTGTCAACCAGCACCCGAGTAACCACGGAGTCTTTGCATTTCACTGTCAGATAGAGGGCTCTATTGTGCTTGGTACCCTCTATGGGCAACTCATCATCAGAAAAAGTGACTCTATTCACCTCAAATATATTGTTAGCTATCTTTTCCAAGTGGCTTACTGATATTTTGTCATGAACATGGGCCTCATTTAGGATCTTCATCAAAGCCCGACGGTGCTCGTCTAAATGGATCAATAATGACATTACTGAAATCTGAGCCGGTGTCTTCCTCAACTGCTCAACAATGGAATAATCCTGCACTTTCATCTTTCTCAAGAACTCCTCTGCTTCTTCATTAGTCACAACTTTATTCGCCAATACTAGGTTGTCTTTGAAGCTTTAGCTTTTCTCAACTCTTCGGGGGCAAAGCATCTCTCCGATCGAGTCAAACCATGGGTCTCACATACTTCTTCTTTATCTTCTTTCCCCTTGTAAGTCACTGTCACTCGTTCATAATTCCATGGGACCAGCCTGCTATTGACTATTGGTAATTGAGTTACTGGCTTGATAATGACAGGGTCTATGCGGTCACCTTCCACAATTACAACAGGCTTGTTCGCCACTCCTGGCACAACCACTTCCGCTCTTTCATGATTCCCTACAACGCCACTTGAGGAACCCTGCTTGACCAACACAAATGGTTCACTATTTGCCCTATTCAACTTGATCGCAGACTTTTTACTTGTTGACTTTTCGAACGACCTGGCTTCACTGGACCGAATCATCATGACAGTTTACGAAGGCTTCTTAGGTTCCCCTTCCTTATGCACTATCTCAATCATATTCATCTCTTCATGAGCTGGCAATGGGTTCTAGTTGATATTAGGTGCCTCCGGAGCTTGGACCTCAATCCGATTAGTATCAATGAGCTCTTTAATAGCTATTTTCAATTGCCAGCACTTCTCTGTGTCGTGACCCGGGACACCAGAACAATATTTACAACTCACAAAGTGATCAAGATTCCTCGGGGGAGGATTTGGTAATTTTGGTTCAATCGGACTCAACATACCTAATTGTCTCAACTTGCGAAACAAACTAGTATAGGATTCTCCCAATGAAGTGAAAGTCTTCTTCTTCTGCAACCTCTCATTCTTGGTGGCCTGATTGGGCCGAAAACCTATTCCAAGGGGATTTCGGTAGGCTCTTGGGGTGGATAGGCATTTTGTGGAGCTGAGCTGGAGCACTCCATTGCGCGTGAGCGGGAGGTTGAATGTGTGTTTGTGCGTGATGGACAGAAAAATAGGGATTTGGGGGTGGGTAGTAGTGTTGTGGTGGACTATATGGAGTGTGGTGGCAAGTTTGGTGATAGGGTCGAGGCTGATTGTAGTAATGTGAAGGGCCCCTGGATCCGACCTAAGCTCCCGACTCAATTGTCGCAACATCTTCTTTCTTCTTCTTCCCGAGTACACCCCAGTACCGTTTTGAATGGCATGGGTGGTTGCTTTAATTGCTGAGTAGCTCATGATTTTATTAGACTTGAGTCTCTCTTCTACTATGCCTCCCATTTTTACTACCTCATTAAAGGACTTGCCCACTGCTGACACCAAGTGACCAAAATAAGTGGGCTCCAAGGCCTGCAAGAAATAATCAACCATCTTGCTTTCTTTCATCGGAGGGTCAACCCTCGCTGCTTGCTCCCTCCAACGGAATCCATATTCCCTGAAACTCTCACCAGGCTTTTTCTCAATATTCGTCAATGATAGACGATCTGGTATAATTTCAAGATTGTACTGAATATGGCAGGCGAAGGCTTGGGCCAAATCGTCCCATGTGTACCACCTGCTATGATCTTTTCTGGTATACCATTCCAATGCCGATACACTCAGACTTTGGCTGAAATAGGCCATCATTAATTCATCTCTTCCGCCTGATCCTCTCATCTTGCTACAAAATCCTCTTAAATGCACTACTGGGTCACCATGCCCGTCGTACAGATCAAACATGGGCATCTTGAATCCTGCTGGTAACTGAACATTCGGGAATAGACATAAATCCTTATAGGCCACACTTACTTGACCTCCCAACCCCTCGTATCTCTAAACGATTGTTCTAAGCTTTTTACCTTTCTGATCATCTCCTCATGTTCGGGACTTTTGGGTGGCTTCTCGGTCTCTGCCGGGAGATCAAGATGAGAAGTGTAAGAATATGGTTCTGGAACTTTGAAGGTGGGCTCAGGGTGATAATACTGGTTGTCGTGAGTCTGGAACAAAGGCTCATTGGAAGATCGGTGTAATGCAGCAGGTGGAGGTGCCACAAAAACAGGAGTGACTGGTGGAAGAGGATACAGGACTTGTTTGGGTGGTGGAGTTTGTGATGTATGGGAAGTGGTGTCATAGCATTTTTGGTAGAGGGGAAAGGCCGGAGACGAGTTCATAGTGGGAGGTTCCTGAGGTTGAGCCAATGGTGGGATATAAGTAGGGTTGGTGGGATAAATCGGTGGTGGATGCCCTTTGCCCAGACCTGGTACATTTCAGCCATTTGTTGTTTTAACTTATACATCTCTTCCTTCATTGCATTAACATCCAATTCTTCTACCTCTTTTGATGGATCGACGATACTTGCCTCCGGTTCTTGGTTGGCCATGTTTAGCTTGTCTTTTGATCGGGTGTTGTAGGAGTGAGTTGCCAGAATGCCAATCAACTAATCACCTGCCTAGATCTCAATATATCAACATCAACCTTGTTAGTGACTAGGGCTTTAACAAATTGGTAACCACACATTTTGCGGAATGAATGCACCTAAGCAGTTAACCGTTTCTATTATGCATTTGATCGGCTGCTTGCGTCATCCCGACTTTTCCTTATTTTCATTTGAAACTTCTCTTTTCTGCCTTTCTTTGCTTGATCTCACATGGTTTCCGCCCCATGGTTTCTTGTTTTTCTTTATTTTCTTTTCTTGTTTTTCTCTTATTTTCCTCTTCTTTTTTTTTGGTTATGGTCGAATCCTATAGAGATTACCTGCGTATCATGACCCCCATGAATTAGACCGAGCATACTTCTGGGAGATAAGTGTCAAAGTAAATAATAAAACATTTTGGGATTTTCAATTTTTATAAAAAGCAAATGCTTTGATTACAAAGACTCAAAACTAACAGTCTCGAAAAGGAGCTAACAGACTCTGATGCAAAGGTGAAATACGGACTACAAAAATAAACTATCATACTGCAAAAAAAGGAAATAGAGACTTGATAAAAACTGACAGACTCCAGCAAAAAGAAAATACAGACTCAAACACAACTGACATACTCTAACGAAAAAGGAAATACAGACTCAAATGAAAAATCATGAATACATTAATGCTCCTGGTACCCGCAGGACATCATTCGGTCTCGCCGCAGGCCTATATGCAAGATCCCTATGAAGTCTATCCAAGTCACTCATTATCTGTTTAACAAATGTCCTCACTTTCGCGAAGAAGGTGGTGCGAGTCATATCCTCATAGGCTTGGAACTTCACAACAATGTAATCAACTATGGTTCTAATTCTCTCTCTTATGACTCCTTTTTCTTGCAACAAACGCCCGATCTGCTGGGCCCTGGCTTCCAAAGATTGCTTGGTCACATGATTCTGCTCCTGAAGTTGTTGTAAATCCATTTCTAATTGTGCCAATGTTGTATATCAATGTTCTCTTTCTGCCTTAAAGTCTTTCGCCTGCTTGATCACTTTGTTCTCTACGGCAATGACCTTCTTTTTTAACCCTGCAACCTCATTGTCGTACTTTTCTTTTAATTGCTTAATCAGGCGTGCTCGTTCATCCGCGTTCTTAGCCAATTGCTTTCGAGCACTGGCTAGTTCACTTTCTGCTTTGTTCAAATCAAAACTTGTAGTCACTCACCTTCTGCCTCGGGTTATCTATGAGTTTTTCATCTTTGGCACTTCTGACGAGATCTTTTGCCACTATTTTCATTTTCTGCATCTGGGCTCCAAGGGCCTCATTTTCTTTGGTCAGCTTTTTTCTTTTCCCCTTCATATGTCGCAGCTTGCAAGCTATTTTCGAATTGAAGTTCTTTGACTTGTTTTTCCAACTTTCCTATTGTGGCCCTGTACTCATTCTCCTTGGCCAGCCAAGCGCATTATTCTTGTGACGCCTCGACGAATTCCTAAAGGTGGGGTCTTTTGGCCGGCCTCCCAAACTCAATTTCTCTTCTATACCAAGCCAGATACCCTGGTGAAACTTCACCTTTGGATCGATCTCGTAACAGGTATTTGCTGTTAAGTATTGACATTCATTGCAAATTTGGCGGACTGCTGCTTCATGAAACTTACCGTTAGGTCCGATCTCGACTACTTGGGCACTAAGATCTTCATCTCTTGGAACTATTTGGCATCTCCCCAACTGACTCAAAACTCGGTATAGGGCATAAGGCTGGATACTCCTGAGTCCCATCAAGAGGAAATGAGGCCCGGCGGCTGGCATGTATATGATCTCATCCACAGGCAGCCATCCAAATGTCCACTCTAGTTGGTTTGCAGTGATGGAGCGGAGGCGTGCTACGCACTCTGTGACCCCCTCTAGCAAGCTGATCCCGTCAACCCTCATATAAAATTCTTCTATGCATGTTTTCTTTATCGACCCATAACTCATGATGGCATAGGTGTTCAATCATCCACATCTGTAGAAACATGTTCCATCCCTCGAAAAAGTCTCCTTCGGCTTTGCAGGTTGTGAGAGCTCGGAAGATTTCAGCTACTATCATGGGTGTGAGGGTGTTGTTGGCCTGAGTAAGCAAAGTGCTAACAACCCCAGCTACTCGTATGTCAATATTCCCATATTTTCTAGGAAACACCAAGAGTCCCAAAAAGACCACCATAAAAGCAAAACACTTGTGTTCTTCCCACTTAAGGTGGTTTCCTTTGTTGCAGATTTTGTTTTCCGGTTTGTTGAACCCCCCTATATGACCGTATATGTTATATATAAACTGCAAAGTACAAAAATCAGTTGCTAAGTCTGGGTTGTGGACCCCCCTGCTTATTTTTAAAGAGTCTAGGAACCTGTGTACGGCTATGGCCCTTGGAGCAATCAGGTACTGGTGTCTTAGAGGAACTTTGGGACCCCCAATATATCCGGTTATTTCTTCCAACATTGGGGTAAGTTCAAAATCTGAGAAATGAAATAACTTGTGGGCCGGGTCCCAGAATGTAACCAACGCCTTTATGATGTCTCCTCTAGGATTAACCTTCAGCAACCTAGTGAGGCCTCCCAGGTATAGATTGACCGTGTCTTGTCCCGATTTACCCAGATCATCCCAACACATATGCAACTCCAAAGGGATCTTGTTCACGATTGTTATTGGCAAATTCTGACTTGTGCTCATTATGCACATTTATTAGGGTGATTAAGCAAAAATCATAATTCAATTGACTCAAAAACAAAGCTGACACTTTTTCAGATTTTCATTTCAAAAGTAAAAACCCGACTTTGCAAATACGGCCTTTCAGCACTTCCAGAGGAAGATTTTAAGGCTATACTTGGTAACCGGTCAAAATTTGAAAAGGAGACCAAAGGTGGTTGTTCTTGCAAAAACAGCCTTCCAACGTCTTTTTGGGGACATTTGGCTATTTTGACAAGAATGATATCACCTTACTATTTAAAATAAAATAAGATTTTTTGTTCTTTTGGGCTGTTTTGAAAAAGGAAAGTTGAACCCGATGGGGGTTGCCTACGTATCCCATATCCGGTGAGAATCAAACTGGCGTAGTTCGGGCAATTTTGAAAAAATTAAACCAACTTTTTTTCTCTTTTCTAAAAACACAAAGATTTTCCTTATTTTTTTTTCTTTTCTTTAAAAACCACAAAATTTCTTTTTTTTTTTCAAATTTTCGGCAAATTTTCGGCATGTTTTGGGACATCGATTTTTCAAAACAGACACTTATCCCTCTTAGCCTCCTCATTAAATTTTCTATGTTTTCTTTATAAGCCAATCAACATGCAAATTCGAAGCAAATGAATGCACAAGTAGCAAGTAAAATGCATCATAATGGTCTTTATATTTCAGGTACACCTGTGCTAGACAGACCCAACCCCTGTACTGAGTTTCCAAAGTCAAATGCATATGATGCAAACAAACGTTCCTACTAGGGATCCGGCATGAGGCTGAGTTATTCTAGGTTCAAAACTTGGGTATTTGTGCTAGACTATGTACCCGAGCGGACAACTCGAGCCGAGGAGGGGGCTACGTACCGGGAACCAAAAGGCCATCCGGCTTAGTAACTTGTCCGAGCCACTTTATTATTTCAAGGTGTGACACTAACAGAATAGAGAGTCTCGACCAGCGAGCACATCCCCGAAGGTGAGAAGAGAAGGGTTTCGCAGCAGTTTATATACAGTTAAGATAATATCAAAGCGGTAAAAGTATCACTTAGCACATTAGGCCCAAACATGGGACAAAATCATATAATAGATAAAACCAAATATAACAATTCATCAAAGCTCGAATTCTGAACCCTGAACCAGAGATTCTGGGTTCGGTCCCCAGTAGAGTCGCCAAAGCTGTCACACCTCCTTTTTACCTACACCCCCGGAAAGGAGTATATAAGGGAGTTTTTTCCAACTTAAAGTGATAATCGAAACGGGATTATTTTATTAAAAATTCAGAGTCGCCACTTGGGATAATTTATGGTGTCCCGAGTCAACGGTTTTAAATCCCGAATCGAGGAAATTTGACTTTGTTTAACAGTCCGTGAACCAGAAATCCGGGTAAGGATTTCTATTAACCCGGGAGAAGGTGTTAGGCATTCCCATGTTCCGTGGTTCTAGCACGGTCGCTCAACTGTTATTATTGGCCTAATTATCTGATTTTAAACATTTTAAACCTATGTGCATTTTTAAAACTTTAACCGCTTTTAATCATTTTAGGAATATTGAACGTTGTTAAAACCCGTCTTGAACCACGTAAATGCACCCGAGGTCTTCGACATATTTTAACTTCGTTGAGATTTGGATTTGGGTCACATAAATGCGCACCCGAGTTTAAGAATGTACCTTATTAAATAACGCGCCTAAAAGTGACTATGTGTTGTTAACTTTGCGAGGGCCATAAAAATTCGCTAAATGGCACGCCTCGATTTCTAAGGTTGAACGAGATCAATTAAGTGAGGGCCATGCAATTTGAGGTTATGTGATACGGCTCACCTCAATTTTTTTTTAAGAAGACTAACTAATTAAGAGAAGACTTAAAGGGATCTTAATTGACCATTCAAACTCATATAACAATTAGCTAAAGAGCTGAACTTGACGAAATGTTATGGCCTCAATTAGCCAAGAAGTAGGTAGCATGATTACAAGGACTTCAAGCTTGGGTCCAATTTGGCGACGACAAGGACGTCCCAGAGCAGATAGTACGCAAACCGATTTTGATTTTCGAATGTCATAATTGGGCCAGCTTTTAGGCCCAATTCTCAAAATTAAAACTTATGCAAAATCAATTAAGTAACAATCAACCAAAAACCATATGAAAATATGAAATTACATTAGCATTAAATTCTGAGTTTTAATTACTAACTAAGCTTCCAACTTATGTGACATACATTTTTAGTTAGACCCACAATGAGAAAAATCCAGCATTAACCAACAAACTTCCAGGCTTAAGGGACAAGCCCAAGTAGCCATGGCATTTTACTTTCTTTTACCAAATACCTTAAAGCCCAGACATAAGGGCCCAAATATCGCCAAGGTCAAAATCAAGGAATCAGACTCGAGTTCGAGTCCATACCAACAACAAAATGCTAATTACACTTTAACATGATAAGTTTCCTCATTCCCAGTAACTGGAACGTACAAAAATTTCAAACACATGGTCAACCTTAACTATACTGATTTTGTAATTTATGAAATATTTATGTAATCTGAACTTACAAACACATTCGGGAACTTAAAATCGATTAACTCTTCTAACAATAATAAAGCCTAGGGAATTAAAACAAATGGAAATCAGCAAGTACTAGATAATAGTCCAATTACAATTTCAACGTAGGTCTCAACGTTCACAGCACAACCTTACTTTAGACATGCTAAGTCAATGAAATTGAACAAACAAGTTGAACGAGAAAAGAAATAAAGAAGGAAACATCTGATAAAAAACATCAATCTTCCTTTTCTTCAAAACACCACATGAGCCAGTCCTTACATGTTTAAGATCAAGAATATGTACCTAGTAACAAACGGCAAAATAAAAGAATGGAAAACTGAGTTGAGATCAGAACTGAAGCAACAACAGTAACAGACTCAAATAGAGGGGAAATCACAACAGAATCAGCTTCAATGGAACAATAGACTCAAAACCGGACAGCTCCCAAAATAAGCTTTGAAATCCTAGAAGATCAGACCATTTTTCACTCGAATGCAAGAATTTATGGTTTTCAAGGGTTCTAGCTAATGGGAAAGTTCAGAAATCCAGCAACAAAACCAAATTTTGAACAATTTCCAACCAAAATGCAGAGAATTCAGTATTTTTTTTAGAGTTAGCCGTTTCAATTTTTCCATAATTTTTCTCTCTTCAAGTATTACTTGAAATGCAAGGAAAAGGTGCCTTTATAGGCAAGGAAATAGGGCAGCAATGGGGAATCAGATTTTCATTTTAGTCCTTTTCATGTTTTCATTTTTGCCTAGATATACCTATTTAGTTTTCAAAGTTTCTAAACAATCCCAAAGTCAGCTTCTAAGAAGCTTCGTAATCAGTAATACAAAGATTCCCCTAAGCAAATACCCATAACTACCCCCTTACCTCTGTTATTTACAAGTAGCCCAGACGGGTATGGGTCAAACTGACCCTGGGCTGACCCATTATACTGAACCCTATTCTCTCTAGTCTTTGGTTCAATCAATAATCAAATCCAGTCCGTTGAAGCTCGAAAATAAAGAATTTTAAACCCAACAAAAGGGATTTCAAGAATGAAAATAGAACAAAGGGAAAGATATTTTAAATTGAACATGAAAATTGAAACGACAATCAAAAGCTTAACACGTCTTAAATAAAAAACAAACATGGAAGAATGAGAAAAATACATACAATCGAAGGGAAAACTAGCACGACACATTATGAACATCAAAGGACTAATGAAATAAAAAAAAAACTTAATTCAGAGCTTGAACTTCACCTAATTTCATCAGAAGAAAGCTGATTGGAGAGGGGCAAAAGAAAGAGAATAGGACCAGATGGCAAGACAATGAGAATAACCAGAACAGGTGAAGGAAACTTACCAACATGAACTGAAAAAACAGTGGAGACCAGGGACATGACCAAACTAATATTGATCCCTCATTCTTTGTCAAGAATTAAAGAACGATATTTGTTTCACCAAGTCCAGACTTCAAAACTCGCGGAGAAAACGGACCCCAAAGGTCATGCATGTGAACAGGCTTAACAAAACGATTTCGAACTTTTAGGAGCCGAACACCAATTCAACATTTGAAGAGCTTAAAGGTGATTCGAGAGTCAAGAGTTTGAGATTGGGAAAGAGAGGCCTATGGGGGTTCTGGGGTGTTAATTTGGGGTGATTTGGGAATAGTTAGGTTTTTTGGTTTGGTTTTTAATTTTAGATTCAATACGAACCAGTGGGATTCGAGGGATGTCGAAATTTGGAAAGAGGAAGGTGAGGGGGTTCTAGGGTGTTAAGATGGGGATGATTGGAGTGGTCACCGCCGGTGAAGGGGACTGGAATTTGGGGCAGCGTCTCTAGGGTTGGAGGTTGAAGACGATGAAGAACGGGGTTTGGGGGATAGTGAGATTAGGACCATAATATACTAAGGATACCCTTAGTTCTGGACCATTTGATCCAAGGAAATCAATGGTCCAGATCAAAGGTAATCAAAACGGTGTCATTTGGTCACTAGACGAGGCGGAACGGGTGTGGTATGGAGTTGGGCCGGATCTGAGCGGGTATTAGAACGGGTATGGGAGGAAATGTTTGGGCTTGGGTAAAATAAATTAAGGACTTTACCCAAATCTGACTCTTTTTCTAAGTTTATTCCCTTTTCCTTTTCAATTCAATTTTTCCAAAATTCTTTTAAATTAAAAATTTTAAAATAAAACCTAAATTAATCCCTAATCGAATAATCCTTATCAAATTAAATTAACAAACTCTAAATTATAATTATCACAACTATTTAATTTCCAAATTAAAGCAACGACGAAATGTGAACGCGCAAAAATAAACTATTTTTGTGATTTTCCTTTTTATAAAACAACTTAATTAATTAATTAATCCTAAAATGTCAAATTAAATCCTAAATGCAAATGTACGTATGTTTGTATTTTTCATTAGTTAAATAAAATAAATATGATAAATGCAAACATTTAACATGAAATGCCACGAAAATCCATAAAATTGCAAATAATGAAAAGAAATTATTTTGTTTTGAAATTATGGGAGTAATTCATATAGGGCAAAAATCACATGCTCACAGCCATGCCAAAGGAAAAAGTTGTGGTCTTGTGTTTATGACTCCCCTCTTTCAGTTATGCTAACAATGGATCATTGGATTGCTTCTCTTTCACTTCCGCCACAAGCGATGATTTAGCCCTTTTATGCACAATTACAAACTAGCCAACTGGTGAACCTCCCTGGACATTGGCCTCTAATACGCTTCCAAATGAGCCAAGCTCCCAATAGATTTTCGACTAAGATCATCCGCCACAACATTAGCCTTTCCCGGGTGATAGAGAATATCAATGTCATAGTCCTTGAGTAACTCTAGCCATCTTCTCTGTCTTAGATTCAACTCCTTCTGCTTGAAAATATATTGAAGGCTCTTGTGATCCGTAAATATATCCACATGGACCCCATACAAATAATGCCGCCAAATCTTTAGCGCAAACACCACTGTCGCAAGCTCTAAGTCATGAGCTGGATAGTTATTTTCATGATTCTTGAGTTGCCTAGAAGCGTAAGCTATAACCTTGTTGTGTTGCATTAACACACACACAAGACCGATCCTTGAAGCATCGCAATACACCATAAAACCCTATGTACCCTCTAGCAGGCTAATACCTGTGATGTAGTCAATCTTGATTTCAATTCTTGGAAACTCCTTTTACAAGCATCGGACCATTGGAATTTAACCGTTTTCTGTGTCAAATTAGTCAATAGAGAGGCAAGAGTAGAAAACCCCTCCACAAATTTCCTGTAGTACCCAGCCAAACCTAAGAAACTTCAAATCTTCGTTGGAGTGGTAGGTCTGGGCTAATTCTTCACTACCGCAATCTTTTGAGGATCAACCGTAATTCCTTCCCTGAAGACGACATGACCCAAGAACACGACAGATTCAAGCTAAAATTCACATTTTGAAATTTTTGCATACAATTTATGTTGCTGAAGAGTCTGCAGAACCACCATGTGATGGTCAGTATGGTTCTCCCGACTTCAGGAATACACAAGAATATTGTCAATGAACACTATCACAAAGGAGTCTAGAAAAGTATTAAAGACTCGATTCATAAGATCCATGAAAGTTGCTGGGGTATTTGTTAGCCCAAAAGACATCACCAGAAATTCAAAGTGCCCACACCGAGTCTTGAAAGATGTTTTTGGAATATCCTGCTCCCTTATCTTCAATTGATGATACCCAGACCGCAAGTTGATTTTTGAGAAACACGTAGCACATTCCAATTGATCAAACAGGTCATCTATTCTTGGCAGGGGATATTTATTTTTTATTGTGACCTTGTTGAGTTGCCGATAGTCAATACACATCCGTAGCGACCTATCTTTCTTCCTTACAAACAAGAACGGTGCGCCCTACGGTGACACACTCGGCTAGATGAAACCCGTTTCTAGCAAATCCTTCAATTGTTCATTTAGCTCTTTCAATTCTGTCGGTGCCATTCTATAAGGTGGAATTGATATAGGTTGCATGCCTGGCATCACATCGATCCCAAAATCGATCTCCCTATCTGGTGGGATCCCAGGGACTTCATCTGGAAAGATATCCGGAAATCTATTCACAACTGGTGCGGACTCAAGGCTAGGTGCCTCGGCATTGGTGTCCGTAACTCGAACTAAATGATAGATACACCCTTTATTGATCATCTTCACGGCCTTAAGGTAAGAAATAAGCCGACCTTTAGGCACTACATTATCTCCCTTCCATTCAACAACGGGCTCATTAGGAAATTCAAGCCTCACGGTTCTAGTACGACAATCAAGTTTGGAAAATCATGAATAAAGCCAATTCATTCTCAAAATCGACCATGCCTAATACAATAAGATCGGTCGTGGTATTTCTACCCCGCACCGTAACAACACAACCTCTATAAACTTGAGCATCCGTAACTGACTCACCAACCGGAGTAGACACCGAAAATGGCTCATGAAGCTGATCCGGTTCTATCCCAAATTCCATAGCAACAATAGGTGTAACATAGGACAAGGTGGAACCAGGGTCAATACGTGCATACACATCATGAGATTGGACAGTCAGAATACCTATAACAACATCTAGAGAAGCCTTTGTGATCTGGTGACCACTGCTAGCATAGAACCGACTGAGTCCTCCTGAACTCTGCGCACCACCCCTAGCTGCACCTCACCCTGTGGGTGCTGGGGCACCTCGAGCTGGAGAAGGGACTGAAGATATAGCAGCTATTCGACTGGATAACTGTGTTTTCCCCTACCCACTCCCTGACGGGATACACGACATTGCCTCTGAATATGACCCCTCATCCCACATCCATAACATATAGGTAACTCCAAATAGCAAACCCCTGAGTGCATCTTCCTGCACCTGGGGCATGGGGACCTCTACTGTTGCTGGGACCTCTCTCTTGACCGACCCCGCTAACGAGATCCCCCATTGCCCTGACCGGGCCTGAAATGACTCCACTGCTGCTGGCTTGGCCCTGTTGGCGGTGAACTGGATGAAGACTATGCAACAGACTGGGACGGCCCTAATGATCCTCCCCTAAAAGCTGAACTTCCCCCAACTAATGAGTCTCCCATGTTGTCCGCAGATCGGGCCTTATTGTTACCCTCTATCTCTATTTTTTTCTTCAGTTTATGGTTCTCTGTGGCCTGAGCAAATGCTACCATATTTCTATAATTCATATCAGAATTCAACGCACCCATAGAAGCCTCATTAATAGTAAAAGGATTAAGGCCCTGAACAAACCGGCGCACTCTGGCCTCCATTGTGGGCAACATATGAATGGTATTCTTGGACAGGCGAGCAAACTCCATGTCGTACACCCACACACTCGTGCTACCTTGCTTCAGATTTTCAAACTCTGTTGCACGGGCTGCCCTTGTCTTAGCAGGCAGGAAATGATCTATAAAGGCATCGGCAAACTTGTTCCACCTTTCCGGAGGGCTCCCCTCCTCACGGGAATCTTCCCACAACTCAAACTACGAATAGGCCACCCCTTTCAGACGATAGGCAGCCAACTCTACTCCCTCTATCTTTGTTGCACGCATAACCCTGACTTTCTTGTGCATCTTGTCAATAAAATCCTGGGGGGTCTTCTTCTGGATTGGCACCCATAAACACCGGAGGGTCTAACTAAAGAAATCTATTTACCCTAGAATTGGTAGAATCCCTTTGCTGGCTACATAAACTGGGTGCAGCATTCGACCTCTGGGCCTGAGAGGCCACTAGCTGGGTCAACATCTGAATAGCTCCCCTAAGATCCCATCAGAAATACCAGAACTGAAAGTTGGGGCTAGAGGCGGTGCAGGAGTATCAATGGTAGGGATAGTGGTACCCTCTACATGTGTACGAACTAGGGTACTCTGCTCTGGAATTGAAGAACCAGGCAGGGTGATAGTAGGGTGGCTACCCTTACCCGCAGTATCAAGCAGTGATTCATCAGCCACTCCTGAGGTGGCATTGGCTTCTTGGCCAATTCTCGCTTTCTTCTTAGGTGCATCTACTGAAAGATAAAACAATGCACTAATTAGAGAGGGAACGGTTTCACCACATGATCCAAAATATCAAAGAAGGGTGTTATTCCTAAATGCCCAGGTAGCCTCCAACTTATAGATGTGGTCAACTACATACCGATAAGAATGACTCTACTAGACACGGCTCCGAGTCATCCTATGACACTTCAAAACCTTAGGTTCTGATACCAAGTTTGTCACACCCAAACCTCGGGAGGTACCTCAAAAGACAATGATGACAATGCCGACAACAAGGCACCGGCTATACCTCAAAAGTGGATCTCTATCAAAAGATGTACAACATAGCCCCTTGAAAGAGAAAGGGGCTCACCAAGACTTTGAGAAGAAGGTACTCTGCTACGCACGATCGGCACTATCCGCTTGTGGATCCACCTACATTCATTTAAAAATGTAGCACCCCCGACAAAAGGGACGTTAGTACCATGGAATAGTACTAGTATGTATTACTAAACACCATCTAGTTAGAAAGAACTTCCATACAAGAATAAGGAAATCACAAGTATAACTCAAACACTTTAAATGATCACAACATTAACAAATAAAATAATCATACAATTTTCCCATAGTTTTTAGTTTTGGGGCGTTTCATACAGTTCATCATTGTCCACAATACCACCGCTATCTTGAGCGGAGTACGATCTCGACCCAATCGACTAGGTTGCCTCATTTGAGACATATACTTCAATCACAAATACAATACCACCATATGTGCGGCATGGCGTCCGATCTCGGCCCGATCGGCTAGGCCGCCTTACCAAGGTATTTTCCTTTTTCATCAATCATCTCATTTAAATCTTTGTTTCACATATATCTTTTCATAGGCACTTGGGGACATAATTATCACATTACTTTCACTTTCAATGTTAGATTTGTAGTTTAGGATAATATGTGCACACAAGGGCAAATAAAATTGTAAGCATAGATGAGTCTTTATATAGATGGCACAATATATATAGCTTCAATCTCACCTTAAGGTCTAAGCATCTCAATACATGATTCATATTCCTTGCACCCTTTCAAGTTGTCTAGAATAACACATTGATCTTATTGAGACACATCTTTCACGCATATAAGGTCGCAACCCCAAATTCATGTGAAACAACAATCAATACAACAATTCAACTTTAATCTTATCGTATTTACACAAACACCATCGAAGCTCAATTTCTAAAAGACGGGGTTTTAACCATACACAACTTAGAAGAGCTTTCCTTAAATCCTTACAATATATTCCGGAATTTCCTAGGAACTTCAATCTAATTTATGAAAATTACAAGTTGAACCAAGAAAATTATAGATGAGGGTACAAGCTCTTACCTCTTAGGGTGAAGACCTAGCAATTTCACTTGACAATCTTCAAGGATTTGGGGCAAGGATGGAGTGGGGACTAGATGAAGATTACTCCCTCTCTTTCTAGAACTTCCTCTCTCACTCTATATGCCGTGAAATAACAGGAAAATGGTCTAATGGGATGGGGTCGGGTTATAAAAGTTAGAAAATAGGTGCCCCGACACGATTTACGATCGTATAATGGACATGCGGCTCGCAAATTAGACGGCAAAAATCGTCCCAAAATCTGGACAAACTGTCTAGGTATGCGATAGAAATGCGGTCCGCATACCTGTTCTGCGGTCGCATAATTCACCGTAGATTTGCCCTTCACAAAACATCCAAGGGGATTATGCGATGACTATGCGGCCTGCATATTGATTATGTGATCGCATAATTTGCCGCATAGTTGGCCTCAATTTAACCAACACACTGACTGGCTCTGCTGCGACTATACGTCTGCATACCTATTATACGACCGCGTAATGGACCGCAGAAACGCACTTTTCTGTAAAACATAATTCTTAACTTTTTAATTCACCGATCAATTCAAAGGGTCCGAACCGCGGCGATCTTGCAAGCCTTGAAGAAGTTTTTTATGATCTTCTAACACATGATCCTATCTTGGCATCACGAGATTTGGGTTTTGAGTAGAAATTTCCACGGGTCCTTACACAGAGGCTGATGATGTTATGAAACATGTACCTATGTACGACATGACATTATACGCATATGCATGATACTATAATTATTTCACGATTTACAAAGTTATTCAAACTTACAAGTGGAGTCATTTACTCTATATTTCCTCCACGTCTGTTATGTACTTATTTATGTGCCTTACATACTCAGTACAATATTCGCACTGACGTCCCTTTTGCCTGGGGGACGTTGCGTTTCATGCCGCAAGTCCCGATAGATAGATTGAGAGCCCTCCAAGCAGGTTATCAGCTCAGTGGAAGATGTTGGTGCGCTCCATTTGCTTCGGAGTTGCTTGTTTGGTTATTATAATTTAGACATGTATTGTTTTATGGAGGGACTCTATCCCGACCTTTATAAAAATTATGTATTATTAAAGGCTTGTAGACAGATGTCATGTACGTAAAATTGAGGCCTATGTTCAGAGTTCGAGTGGTTATTTTGGTCTTAGAGGACCATCTGTCTTATGTATAACTCGGCATTACTTGTTGTATTCTACCTATTTCTCGGCAGCCTCTCTGGCTTAGTTATTTATGATAGTATGACATGAAAATATACTTTATATTGGTACTCGGTTGAGTAAGGTATCGGGTGCTCGTTGCGGCCCATTGGTTTGGGTCGTGACAACAACCTTTAGCCGAAAATGATGGTGGAGCTTGCATCAGACCCTATAACTAGAATAAACATTGGAAGAACCCTGTTCTAATGAACCATGAAATGATAGATCACGGTACGAGCTCTAGCCTGGAAGTGCATTGAAAGATGATTGACCCGGACGAGGACTGTATGAACCATGAATAGCTGATGCACCACAATGAACACGACGAGCCATCTAAGCGGGCCTGTAAGGACGACCTTTGTTGTGATGTGATTGACATCCAAATAAGGTACCACAGAACCACAAAATTCATGGTGCCTCTTGCACTCCCACTCTTAGTGCTCAAGCCTACAAACTGACTCCAAGCACCTAGCAATCTCGACAACCTGGTCAAACCTAGCATCTGTCTCGGCCTCTCAAGACAAACTATACCGTAGGCCATAGTTAAGGCCATCAATGAACCTCCCGATCCTCTCTCTCTCTCTATCCTTTCTATGTGTGTCTGTCTGTGAGAACCAACCATATAGCATGACAAGCCAAATCTATCAATCCGATATCATACTGAGTCACAATCATATATCCTGGCGCAACTGCTTAAAATATCTACGTAGCTCCTCTTTATGAGTCTGTGGAACAAACTTATCTAAGATGAGAATTGAGAACTCATGCCATCTAAGTGGTGTTGTGCCAACTGGCTTGCTCAACTCATATGCATGCTACAATCTGTAGGATGCCCCTGTCAGTTGAAAAGTAGTAAATGCAACACCACTGGCCTCTAAAATACCCGCCGTGCGGAGAATCTACTAACACTCTTCTAGAAAGTAATGAGCATCCTCTAACTCCTTTCCACTGAACTCTGGAGGGTTAAGCCTCTTGAACCTCTCCAATCGCGTTTCCTCCACATCACTCATTGGTAGGAACACCTCAGCCTGAGTGGTAGCAACCAATGGTCTAGTAATAACTTCCGTGTCTAAAGTCCCTTAGCCAGCTTCTTTGGAGTATGAGCGGCAGGAGTCTAGGCACTTCATCCGGCCTGTGAAGTGGGTGGTGCAGCTGGAACCGAAACCTCTTGAGCCAGGATTGTGCACATTGTCAAAATATGGACTAAGGCCTCCCGAAGGACAGGAATAACAATGGGCATTAATGGTTCCTGAGCTAGCCCCACATGGTAAAAAACATCTAGTACCTTCTCTCAACTTGAGAGGCTAGTAGCTCCACGCGTGCTACACTAACTGTAGTACAAGCCACACCTCAGCCTCTACTGTGGCACACGCCTCTCGCGACCTAACTGGTGGTACTGGTGGCCGTCCATCTACCCCGATCGCACGTATCTTCACTATTTGTGAGAGAATAGAAGAATCAAGGTTCAAACTTTGTAAATAACAAATTTACATGATAAGAATTCAAGAATATGAAGTTTCCTAATAGTTCGGTAGCCTCTCAAAGATAAGTACAGATGTCTCCGTACTGATCAAAAAGACACACGAAACATACACGTGACTCGCAAGACATAAGAAACCTAGTGCTCTAATACCAACTTATCACGACGCTAAATTTACATGTCGTGATGACACCAAATCCAACCCGCTAGGTTAGCTAAAAGTCACATGATAACAAGGAAAACAAAATAACATAGTCTAATAACTCAACGATGGGAGAATATCACAAGGTATCTGAGAATAAAACCATAATGTTGCTACAACCAACCCCAAAATCTGGTGTCAATGAGTACTCGAGAACTGCTAAATAACAAGATACAAGCAAAATTCTCTAATACAGTTGTCTGAACAAAAGAACAGTAAATATAGAGATAATAGAAAGAGAGCTCCAAGGACTACGGACGATATGTCAGCTACCTCGTAGTCTCCGAAAAGTTGGCAACAACTCAAGTTTTAAAATTACCTCAAATGGATGTACTGGGATATGCACACAAAGTGTAGAGTTTTGTATAAGTACAGATGACCCCATGTACTCAATAAGTGACAACACTAACCTTGGGCTCAAAACTGTGGCAAGCTCAGAATAACAATCAAATGCCAATACCTATAAGCGGTAACAGTTCGGAATATAAAGGATAAACCATAGAAACAGTAGCCTAGTGAGATCATGTTCTGCTTGTTCACATTTTTTAAACATGGGCATGATTTCAAGTATAACATTTAAATATCAACATGGATAAAGCATGTCAATTATCAATTAGCACAAGTTAAGTACATTTCTATGCCTATATGTCAAGTATACATGTTAGTCAATAGCAACATAGTGGATCCATTTACATATTTACACTTCAGAACTGTACAGGAGCCTGGCATAACTGCCCATCATCAAGCACAAATATAAACTATTATTCTTGTGCCTACTACTGGAAGGTCAGACACCTGAGGGGTAGATCCTGCCCAAGCACTAACACAATCATTTAACCCAATAGTAAGGCATGGTGCACGCGTCGCCTCAAAAAAATAACACTTAGCCCAATGTGAACATGGCGTATGCGTCACCTCAAAATAATTACCAAAACGGATCTATGGCTCTAACTCGGTCATTTACCATTGAAGTCTCAAATAAATACATCTCAAAATACTCAGTTTAACAATATTACTCTTAATAGGTGTCGCGCCTCCTTTTTCTCGCAAAATCGGGCTTGTGACATTTGGAAGGACAACTCGTTCCCTCTTGGGAATTGGGTTTTAGAACTTGAAGAGGCTCCACCTTATGATTAAGTGCATTAGGACACTAAGAAGGGTTTGAGTTTGAAGAACCAGAGTTCTGGTAAGGGCTAGAAATTATCTCGAGGGGAAGGTGTTAGGAACCCCTCAAGATCCACTAGTGTGGTTCCTGGCCATGTTACAATTGTGACTTCACATAATCAAGTAAGTAATAAAGGGCCTCAAATATAAGGGGATTTTCACATATTATCGCAAGCAAATTAAAAGTTTGAAGAGAATAAAGAAAGCAGAAATTTTTCGGACAATAAAACAAGTTAAAAGAAAGGGGGGTCCGGGGTTTACAAACAATATGGATCACATCAATACAATACCCGGCAATCGCTCCTCAGAAGAGGGGTTGCACGTGGTATTAGCGCACCGATCATCATATCCATATCTACCCTTCCTACCTAGTTAAGGTATTAAGAGTGGAATGGTGTCGTTACATATTGCATGCTAGTACCCGCCCAAAGGCAAATAAGGAAAGACAATCAATCATCAGCCAGTAAAAATCAGAAATTGAGTTTTGATATGAATGAATCCAATCAGAAAAGGTGAAGAATGGTTTAATTAAAGAAAATCAGTAACAATCAATCGAGCCTTATTAAAAGGAATTATTAATCAATCACAAATTGGCAAAATCTTCTTTGAAGGAAGAATTCCCCATATATAAAGCATACAGACATGTCAAACAAGAAAGAACTGTCATGCTAGTTAGGAAAGAGTCTAACATAGAAAGGTTCAGAATAATAAACAAAGGGATACAAGTCTAGTTTGTAGACTCATAATGAGTCTGAGAGTCCAGGGTCCCAAAGTAGAACACTAACCCGACCATAAAATCAAACTTGCCGAAGAAAACCCCAAATCCCAGGGCTTCCGCTTGAATCAGACACAGAGGTAAGAAGGTAAGCCATTGAAATAGACTCAGAGGTCTCTTTCATAGACTCGTGAGAACCAACAGACATGATAGCAGGTTTGAAACAACAGAGTGAAAAATAAAAGTTGACTTAAAGAGCATAAAGAACATGTTTAAGAAAAGTCAGAACTTAAGCAAGTTCAGGAGAGGAGAAGAGTGATATAAGCTTAAGAAACAGTAGTAATACATTCTTGGAACTCCAACAAGAGTCTAGTAAAACAAACAAAGTTAAATAACTAAGCAAAACACATACAGTAAGAGAATACTGGAAAGTATAGAAAAGAACATGTAGGAAAACATAACAAATGTTAACATGCGAGCCTACTCTAGAGGCACAATAGAGTACAAAGGTACAGAAGATTCATATATAGCAGAAAGAAAGGTAGAAAAATAACACATGCATGGTAAAACATAGTATAGGCAAAAACACATAAAGAAAATAAAAAGGAAGAATCAGAAATACGTTTTGAAATCCTTTCGAAAACTCTAAATCAAAGACAAACGATTTTGAAAAGAACATTTGGGGAAAACACTTTAAAAATCAAGTACAGCACAGATACAACACAGATCTAAGAAAACACACAGAGAAAACCTCGAATAGCTTAGGGTTTCGGCGAAACCCTAGAAAGGAGAAAGGCTTGGAAGAAGGTCTGATCTTGAGTCGGATGAGTTAGAGTCAGGCTCCTAATGCTTGAATATGCCGGAGCATGGACGGAGATGCCATATAACTGTAGATCTGAGAGGATTTGAAGGAGAACCATCAAGGTCAGGCCTCAAAGCTTCGAACAACCATGGTTTGATGGTGGAGGGGGGTGAGTACCAACCATCCATGGACTAAGAAGCCATGGATTCCGGTGAAAGTCGGTTGAAAAGGGGTAGAAGGAGGCTAGGGTTCTGAAGAGTTTTGAGAGAGTTTGAGAGTTCAGAGGCGGCTGAGAGGTGGAAATGAAGGATTAGGGTAGGTCATTTGAGTTTAATTATGGAATGGTGAATTGTGGTCGTTGATTTGTATGATCAACGGCCTAGATCTAAGAGGGTAGGTGGGAACTTGGTAGGGCCGTTTGGATTGGGTTATGGGTTGGGTCAAATAGAAAAATGGGCTGGGCCGATTGGGGTTAGGATTGGGTCAATTTAAGGGCTAAGAATTTAAATGAAATGGGGCTAAATGTTAAATAGCCAGTTTTTCCTTTTATTTTATACAAATAATAAAAATGATTTTAAAAGCAAATTAAAAGTACTGCGCCAATTAATAATATATAAATATCAATTTTAAAATTTTGGAACCAATTTTACAATTATAAAATGCTATTAATCTTAAAGTAGGCTAGAATTGCAATTATATGCAATTTAGTCTTTTAAATACCAAATAAATTTGTAAAAATATACAAAAAATATATTAACTATATTTTGGTATAAATACGGGAGTAAAATAAATTATTCCCCAAAATTAATGATTTTGGGAATAATTACAGATTTTGTACTGCTAAAATGGTTAGTAAATTGATTTTAAAACTCTTCAAAAGATTGGAAAAATATTAAAACACTTGGGTATGCTTATGTATGTATATATATGCTATTTTGAAAGTATTTTATATATAAAAATACATAGGAAAAAAATTGGGTATCAACAGCTGCCCCTCTTTACCCCGGAAAGATGAAAGAGTTGCCGGGTAAAGATATGATGGTCAATTTTGACCGAATGAAACAATTTTAAGAATTTTGACCGAGCCCTGGTTCCGGAGCTGCCTACATATCCTTGGTCTTTCAGGAATTAGGTCATATGTAGTTCGGGATCCATTGGCGGAATATGCCGATGGAGACTTCGAAAAGCGGACGCGATGTTCGGGTTGAGAAGGATGGTCAGAGTCTGATAGGCTGCGGGAACTGGAGCGAGATCGCCCCTGCTGAGACGGCCGTTGCTATCCGATTTACCTGCAAGTGAGCATATATTGTGCATAAATTTAAATGTGATGCAAGTTCCCATTGGACCATGAATGTTGTCTTTAGACGGTTAGGATGACGTCTTCGGACCATGACGTCCTGGGACATGAAGCGTATGATAAAGGATTTGCAGGCTATGAAATGATGTTCTCGGGCTGTGAGAATGATGCCTCCGAACTATGATGCCTCTAAATAATGATATGCAAGAGCTAAAATGAGGTCCACAGGCCATGGCATGGCGTTCTCGTGCTATGCAAATGGTGCCTCTGAACAATGACACCTTCGAACAATTTGGTGATCTTTCAACCCATGAAATGCAAAAGGCGGTGATATTTCAGCCGATGCAAGACGTAAATAAAAGGTGGCGATATTTCAGCCGATGCTAGAGTGATAAAGTGGCGATATTTCAGCCATGCAGGATAGAGACAATGCTTAGTCTCGGAAGGCAGAATAGTAGCCTTATACAATACAGAGCAATGCAGGATGAAGACAGTGCTTAGTCTCGGAAGGCAGAAAGGTAGTCTTATGCAATGCATAGAAATGCAGATAGAGGTGGAGCTTAATCTCGGAAGGTAGAAAGGTAGCCTTATGCAATGCGGGGAAATGCAGATGGAGGTAGAGCTTAACCTCAGAAGGCAAAAAGGTAGCCTTATGCAATGCAGGAAATGCAGATGGAGGTAGAGCTTAACCTCGGAAGGCAGAAAGGTAGCCTTATGCAATGTAGGAATGCAGATGGAGACAATGCTTAGTCTCGGAAAGCAGAAAGGTATCCTTATGCAATGAGTAAAAGGGCAAAATGATGATAGCATTTTCTTAGCTGATAGCGGATCGAGATATTGCGACTGTTGGGGATACTGTGTCTGCTGGGAGCACTGTGTGCTGATAGTAGCTGTGAGTAAGCGCAATGGTTCTGAGAGTTATATTCCTGAGCAATGTGAGTCTCGTGAGTGTATAGTATATTTGATGATTTTGCAGCTCAAGTGCCTGCATTCAAAGAAAAATCGTAAGTTTTGTAAAGAGGGGAGGTTAGTTCGTATTCCCGCTGGCTCTACTTGACCTGCTCGGCTCTATTTCGCTGATATTGGGCGTATCATTGGGGTAGCGTTGCTAAACGAAGCAACTTTGGTAACAGACATGCATGATTTAGTAAAGAAATGTGACAATAAATACATAATTAAGAATATTTTTCTTTAGATGAACTGACGATGGCGACGTGGTCCAAGATACTGTAACTTCTCTCGCTCCGAAATTTTGAGAGTCCTCTTCAAAATTCTACCCCAGTTTACCGGGTTGCTGCTTCCGACGGCTACTTGCGTTGAATGGCTGAAATCACTTCTTCCTCAAAATTCTACCCTAATTTCCAATAGGGGGGGGGGGGGGGCAGTGAAACTTTTATTGAATTATGACCGAACCCATAGGGCTGCCTACGTATCCCCTCTTAAACGGGAATCAGGTCAGGTGTAGTTCAAATTACATCATATGAGGAAAGTATAAAAGTCCTACATAGTATCGCTTCACTATATCTGAATTGATCAGCTTCGGCGAAACTTCACCGTCCATTTCTGCAAGTATGAGGGCTCCTCCGGTGAGGACCCGGTGAACGATGTATGGACCCTGCCAGTTGGGAGAGAACTTCCCTTTGGCCTCCTCTTGATGTGGGAAAATCTTCTTTAACACTAGCTGCCTCGGTGTAAATTGTCTCGGCTTGACTCTTTTGTTGAAGGCTCTGGACATTCTGTTCTGATAGAGCTGACCGTGGCAAACTGCATTCATTCTCTTTCCGTTTATAAGAGCTAGCTGCTCGTAGCGACTCTCTAACCATTCTGCATCGTCAAGTTCGGCTTTCTGTATGATTCTTAAGGAGGGAATTTCTACCTTGGGGGAATGACTGCTTCTGTACCATAAACCAATATGTAGGGAGTTATCCCGGTTGATGTGGGGACTGTGGTGTGGTATCCCAACAAGGCAAATGATAACTTCTCATGCCACTGCTTGTACTTTTCTATCATCTTCCTCAGTATCTTCTTGATATTTTTATTGGCGGCTTCTACTGCTCCATTCATCTGAGGTCTGTAAGCTGTAGAATTCTTGTGTTTGATCTTGAAGGTTTCGCACATGGCTTTCATTAGGTCTCTGTTGAGATTGGAACCATTATTAGTGATGATTGACTCCGGAATTTAGAACTGACAAACAATGCGGTCGCGAACAAAATCTGCTACCACATTCTTAGTCACTGCTTTGTACGATGTTGCTTCAACCCATTTAGTGAAATAATCAATTTCCACTAGAATAAACCGGTGCCCTCTTGATGCGGCAAGCTCGATAGGTCCGATAACATCCATTCCCCAAGCAGCAAACGACCATGGCGAGCTTGTTGCAGTAATCTCATTTGGAGGCACCTTTATCAAGTTTGCATGTATCTAACAGCGATGGCATTTTCAGACATACTGGATGCAGTCTATTTCCATAGTCATCCAAAAATAACCAGCTCAGAGTATCTTCTTAGCTAAGACAAAGTCATTCATATGCGGATCGCAGGCCCCTGCATGAATTTCCTCTAATAGCTTGGATGCTTCCTTTGTGTCGACACACTTCAATAATCCCAAATCAGGAGTCCTCCTATATAGGATTCCTCCGCTATGAAAGAAGTTGTTAGATAATCTCTGAAGTGTGCATTTCTGAGTAGGATTTGCGAGTTCTAGATATTCTCCTTTTGTCAAATATTCCTTGATATCATGAACCAAGGTTTTCCGTCTACTTCTTCTTCTACATAAGTGCAGTAAGCTGGCTGATCATAGATCTTTACAGGAATAGGATCAATGAAGTTCTTGTCGGGGTGCTGTATTATGGACGATAGGGTAAGCCAATGCATCAGCAAACTCATTCTGAACTCTAGGAACATGTTGAAACTCTATCTTTGTGAACCTCTTCCTCAATTCATGTACATGATGCATATAAGGGAGTATCTTGGAGTTCCTGGTTGCCCATTCTTTTCGGACCTAATGTATAAGTAGGTTTGAATCTTCGATCACTAGCAATTTCTTAATGTTCATGTCAATGGCCATCTTGAGCCCTAAGATGCAGGCTTCGTACTCGGCCATGTTGTTGGTGCACGGGAACCTGAGCTTGGCAGATACCAGATAATGCTGACCATTTTCTGATACTAGGACTGCTCCTATGCCAACTCTTTTGAAATTTCCTGCTCCATCAAAAAACATTCTCCAACCATCATAGCATTCTGCAGTGTCTTCTCCTATGAAAGATACCTCTTCATCAGGAAAATACGTCTTTAGAGGCTCGTATTCTCCATCCACGGGATTTTCAGCAAGATGATCTGCTAGTGCTTGTCCTTTGATTGACCTTCTGAGTCACGTAAACAATGTCAAATTCACTCAGCAGGATTTGCTACTTGGCTAGCTTGCCAGTGGGCATGGGCTTCTGAAAATGTACTTCAAAGGATCCATTCTTGATATGAGATAAGTAGTATAGGCATAGAAATAGTGCCTCAACTTCTGAGCTACCCAAGTTAAGGCACAACAGGTGCATTCCAATAGAGAATACCGGGCCTCGTACGGGGTGAACTTCTTGCTGAGATAATAGATGGCCTGCTCCTTTCTTCCTGTTTCATCATGCTGCCCCAGAACACAACCGAAAGCTCCATTCAATACTGCAAGGTAGGGTAATAGAGGTCTACCCGACTCGGGCTAGACCAAAACTGGCAGCGCTGACAGGTATTCCTTGATTCTGTCAAAGGCTTTCTGACAATCATCAGTCCATTTGGTAGCGGCGTCCTTCTTCAACATTTTAAATATTGGCTCACAAATGATAGTGGATTGAGCTATGAACCGGCTGATGTAGTTAAGTCTTCCCAAAAAACTCATAACCTCTTTCTTGTTCTTCGGTGGTGGAAATTCTTGGATGGCTTTGACCTTTGACGGATCAAGTTTTATTCCTCGATGACTCACAATAAACCCAAGTCGTTTTCCGGCAAGAACCCCGAATGAACATTTGGTAGGATTCAGCTTCAAGTTGTACCTTCTTAGTCTGTTGAAGAACTTCCTCAGATCTTCCATCTGGTCATTGGCTCTCTTGGATTTGATGATGATGTAGTCTACATATACCTCGATCTCTTTGTGTATCATGTCATGGAAAATAGCAGACATGGCCCTCATGTAGGTGGCCCCAGCATTCTTTAACCCGAACGACATCATCTTGTAACAATACATCCCTCATAGTGTAATGAAAGCCGTTTTCTCCGCGTCTCCCTTATCCATCCATATCTGATGATACCCAGCAAAACAATCAACGAACAACTGCAGTTCATTCTTGGCACAGTTGTCAATTAGAATGTGTATGTTCGCCAAGGGGAAGTCGTCTTTCGGACTGGTCGGGTTGAGATCTCAGTAGTCGACACATACTCTAACCTTCCCGTCCTTCTTCGGCACTGACACAATATTGGCTAACCATGTTGGATACTCTACTACCCTGAGAACCTTGGCTTTGACTTGCTTGGTGACTTCTTCCTTGATTTTCAAACTCATGTCAGGTTTGAACTTCTTGAGCGTCTGTTTTACTGGTGGACATGGATATGTCCTCATATTCCCTTAGAAATTCCATGTACACTTTCTTTTCTGATGGTGACAGATGAATGCTGATTCGTGTTTCTTTGACATTTTCTGCATCTCCCAGGTTGGCAATCTCAGTTTCTAGGTTAGACTTAGGTCTGTTCTCAAAATCCTCAATCTCCTTAACAATCTCTTCTGGTATATCATTTTCTTCTGAGTCCATATCCATTTGTTGCATTTCCTCATCGCATGTCACAATCATCGGTTCATCAAGATAAGTAATAGTAATGCTGTGTAAATAAAGTAAAGGATAAAAAGTAATAAGAGCAAGATTTATAAGAAACTGAAATGTTTTGATAAATTTCATAATTGTTTTGAAAATCAGAGCTCTTATTTCAATATTAAAAATGCGTAAAGTAAGTCAATTAGCGAAAAATAAAGATAATGCATGGTGCTTTGTTTAGCCTTTCTACCTTGAAACTTTCCGGGCCCTGGTGGTTCTGATGGACCAATTGTTGAGGCGTGCTCCTCGGCTCACAGCCTGTATAGAAGGGCCTTGTGAAGTAAAATGATGATGCGAGAGTGCACGAACTAACCTTTGGGGAGGGGAATAAACAAAAGGTAAAAACAAAAAGGTAGCAAGTTAGTGCGGATTATAAGGAAAATATGTTGCAATATTTAAACACATAATGCAAGGATGTAAATCGTGTCCTAATTTGGGAGCCTCATTGTGCCCGAGGTAGGCCTAGCGACAAGTTGATTTGAAGAACTTATAATGCTAAATGCCTCATTTTATTGATAAAAAATAAGACGAAGCCCAAAACGACACTAATAGCAGAAAAATAAAATGTCATTAATGGCCATTGACCTTATTACATTTTTAAAGCAAAATAAATGTCTCCTAACTACTTGGTCACAGAAGGACCTTCTTCAGTTCGAATGCTTTCGTTGATCAGATCCTCCAGCTCGCGCATATTTTCTCGTTAAAATGCCTTCGCCAAGCGTTCTCCTTTGCCTTCCTCAGCGTTTCGACAATCGGCGACTCTTTTCCTCACTTTTCCTTCCAACTCCAGCGATTGTACTCCAGATATTCCAGCTTCTAACTAGCCTTGGTGACTCTCTCTTTCCATTCGTTGATTTGGTTACTTGATGGGAGGTTCCTCCACCAGGTCAGCAAGAGTGAGGGTACGTTGACCATACCAAAGTCGGGAACTTTGTCGTTCATTTCTGCAGAACAAAGTGTTAGACCCTTACCCCGTCGGACTCAACTATTTAAACCAATAATTAGCATAAGCAGCATTTAGTTCTCCAAATAAATGCAAGGAATATGGTAACATCCGTTTGGGTTCCCAGGAAACCCAGTGGACTTTGGACAAGGCTATCTTAAAGAGTCATTATGTGGACAACATAACTAACTTGGCTAGGTTTTGGTAGTGATGCATGCACAATTGAACAGAGTAAGGTTTCTATAAGGTATTAGACTGGTACCCTTGAGCGAACAACTCAAGAGGGAAAGGCACGGAACCATCGACTACACCCTTGATCGACTGGTTTTACCGCAAATACGCCTTTGCCAAATTTAGGGGGTAATGATATCGGAAGGGCGCAACCACTCATTATAAGCGTTGCTATGGTATTTTGTTTGGCACGAGTGGAATATGATGTTGAATATGCAGTTACAAGTTGTCATGTATTTGCACGTTCATAAAGTAATGATGACAATAATTCCTCATAATTACAACAGTATTGAAGGAAAGTAGTAAAAGAAAGCATTAAAGAAAAGAAACAAGGAGCCAAGTCAGTTTCGTAATAGAAGAGAAATAAAGACATTAAATAAAGGCAATAAATAAGTAGTAAAGTCACAAATAATATGAAATGGTAAAAGCCCAAAAGAAGTATCCCCAGCAGAGTCGCCACGCTGTCGCGCCCCCTTTTTCTCTCGAAATCGGGCTTGTGACATTTGGGAGGACAACTCGTTCCCTCTTGGGAATTGGGTTTTGGAACTTGAAGAGTCTCCACCTAATAATTAAGTGCATTAGGACACTAAGAAGGGTTTGAGTTTGAAGAACCAGAGTTCGGGTAAGGGCTAGAAATTATCTCGAGGGGAAGGTGTTAGGCACCCCTCAAGATCCACTACTGTGGTTCCCGACCATGTTACAATTGTGACTTCACATAATCAAGTAAGCAATTAAGGGACTCAAATAAAAGGGGATTTTCACATATTATCGCAAGCAAATTGAAAGTTTGAAGAGAATAAAAAAAGCAGAATTTTTTTGGACAATATAACAAGTTAAAAGAAAGGGGGGTCCTAGGTTTACAAACAATATGGATCACATTAATGCAATACCCGGCAATTGCTCCTCAGAATAGGGGTTGCACGTGGTATTAGCGCACCAATCATCATATTTATATCTACCCTTCCCACCCCGTTAAGGTATTAAGCGCGGAATAGTGTCGTTACATATTGCATGCTAGTACCCGCCGCAATCTATCAGCCTCGGAGGCATTGAGACTACTAATCCTAAAGGGGAGGGAGTTAGGGCTTTTCCAGAGTCTTCAAAAGGATAAAAATTCTAGGCGACAAGCAATAACAAATAGCAGTTAAAGGGGAACAAATAGTAGTTAAGGCTCAAGTAGGCCTCATCAACTAAAAGGCAGATTGTTTAGCATGTCTTGCATGTACTGGTTATGGTCTGAATTAAATTAAAGCGTAGGATAGGCTGATTCATCACATATTTCTCAAATGAGGAGTCCGAATTAGCCTTCCCTGGCTGTAATTTATCAAAGACTGATGTAGTTAATCAATTATCTACTGGCTTGCCTAGGTGAAACTTATAGGCATGATATCTAACATTGCTTACTCCGATTTTAAAGAAGGCTTACTGATTGCGGAAAACACATAAGTTCTGCAGATGTTAGACGACATTACTACTATTTTTAGACTTGTATATGAAATAAACGAATCAAAATCAACTGGTTACTCCAATAGGCATGATTTCTAGGCGTTGTTGATTTTAAGACGATTATAAAAGTGCAGGGAGTCCTATAGACATGGTATTTAGAAGGCAGTTGATTATTGTTTTAACCTATAATCGTCTGCCTAATGATAGATAAAAATGCAGAAGTGCAAAAACTATAGGCAGGACTTATCTATGTCGTGCATGAATGCAGAAAACTATAGGCAGGATTTCTATATGACGTGCATGAATGCAAAAAACATATAGGCATGATTTCTATATGATGTGCATGAATGCAGAAAACTTATAGGCAGGATTTCTATATGACGTGCATGAATGCAAAAAACTTATAGGCAGGGTTTTTGATGCGGGAATGCGGAAAACTTATAGGCAGGGTTTCGGATGCAAAGATGCAGAAAACTTATAGGCAGGATTTCTATATGATATGCGAAAGTGCAGAACTTGTGAATAGTAATGCCTATGAGCATGCTGTCTACCCTTTGCATACATAAGTGACACTCCCTTTTTCACTAGAACCCCATAAGTTATTACAACATATTACAGACCAGAATGAATTAAGAAAAGTAAAATTACATCAGAAATTAAGCTACAACCAAGGAGCCTAATTCATACTCAAGGTCCAACAATACGAGGTGAACCAACTTCCAGGATCAGGTTTCCAAAGCCTTATCTTATTTGGGATGTGTTAAAGTTCCTCAAGAGCCTCAAATGGACTCCGAGCAGTGCTACAACCCAAATATATTGCAGAATTAAGAGCATAGTGCAGTGTGGAAATGTCAGCCCTCAAATGTCCAAGTTTAGAGGGAACTCAAGGTCCCAAAGGAAGGCTCATAAGAGAGGGGAAGAACTTAGAATCTAAGAGTAAGTGTAAGTGCATAGAGGGGGAATTAGGGAGAGCCATGGCAGGTTGGTGGTTATGCCTAACAATCAGGAGTGCTGGCACACCCTTGACTAGCCTATTAGCCACATTTTGAGAGTTGGGATCCATTGAGGATCAGGTTCATACCTAAGAAGCAATTTGGATGCTGTCAGGCCATAAACCTTAACTCAAACACATAGAAGGGAGTAGGGGTATAGGGAGGTCATAACAAACAACAGATGTATAGAGAGAGTAGCATACTCAATAAATAACATGAATAGAAAAGTAGACAGGAGTGTAGCAACTGTAAAATAAACACATATGGATGGTGCTGAAATCAAAATTAAGGCATACCAGTTTCAGGGAAACAAATAAGTGAAAGCTGAAGTCTTGTAAACCAAATTGCAAGCAAACAGTACAAAAGATCTCAGAAGAGAGTAGAGTATTGAAAGTGTATTGTAATTGAGAGGTGTGTGTGTAAAGTGTTGAATTCGAAGTGTTGAACTGAAGGTTCAAGGTGTCTAAGTGCAGAAGGGTTGTGCTAGTGCAGAAAACAAGTAAGAAAAGGTAAGGGAATAGTTTGCAATCAATCACACAGAATCTCCCTTCAGTTAAGGGATTTTGATTTCAAGCGGGTAGAAGACAATTAAGGAAAGAATTGGATTAAATATTTTTCCAAAGTAACACAAGAAAGGCAAATACATAGAAACTATTTAAAGAAAGAGTTTGATAGCAACACGATTTGTGCAAATAAGGAAAGGCAATCAATCATCAACCAGTAAAAATCAGAAATTGAGTTTTGGTATGAATGAATCCAATCAGAAAAGGTGATGAAAGGTTTAATTAAAGAAAATCAGTAATAATCAATCGAGCCTTATTAAAAGAAATTCTGAATCAATCAGAAATTGGCAAAATCTCTTTTGAAGGAAGAATTCCCCATATATAAAGCACAAATATAAACTATTATTCATGTGCCTACTACTGGCAGGTCAGACACCAGAGGGGTAGATCCTGCCCAAGCCCTAACACAATCATTTAACCCAGTAGTGAGGCATGGTGCACGCGTCACCTCAAAACAATAACACTTAGCCCAATGTGAACATGGCGTATGCGTCACCTCAAAATAATTACCAAACAAGATCTATGGCTCAAACTCAGTCATTTACCATTGAAGTCTCAAATAAACATATCTCAAAATACTCAGTTTAACAATATTACTCTTAATAGGTGTCGCGCCCCCTTTTTCTCGCGAAATCGGGCTTGTGACATTTGGGAGGACAACTCGTTCCCTCTTGGGAATTGGGTTGTAGAACTTGAAGAGTCGCCACCTAATGATTAAATGTATTAGGACACTAAAAAGGGTTTGAGTTTGAAGAACCAGAGTTTGGGTAAGGGCTAGAAATTATCTCGAGGGGAAGGTATTAGGAACCTCTCAAGATCCACTAGTGTGGTTCCTGGCCATGTTACAATTGTGACTTCACATAATCAAGTAAGTAATAAAGGGACTCAAATAAAAGGGGATTTTCACATATTATCGCAAGCAAATTGAAAGTTTGAAGAGAATAAAGAAAGCAGAAATTTTTTGTACAATAAAACAAGTTAAAAGAAAGGGGGGTCCTAGGTTTACAAACAATATGGATCACATCAATGCAAAACTGGCAATCGCTCCTCAGAAGAGGGGTTGCATGTGGTATTAGTGCACCGATCATCATATCCATATCTACCTTTCCCACCCAGTTAAGGTATTAAGAGTGGAATGGTGTCGTTACTTATTGCATGCTGGTACCCGCCCAATGGCAAACAAGGAAAGGCAATCAATCATTAGCCAGTAAAAATCAGAAATTGAGTTTTGGTATGAATGAATCCAATCAGAAAAGGTGAAGAAAGGTTTAATTAAAGAAAATCAGTAATAATCAATCGAGCCTTATTAAAAGGATTTTTGAATCAATCACAAATTGGAAAAATATCTTTTGAAGGAAGAATTCCCCATATATAAAGCATACAAACATGTCAAACAAGAAAGAGCTGTCATGCTAATTAGGAAAGAGTCTAACATAGAAAGGTTCAGAATCATAAGCAAAGCGATACAAGTCTAGTTTGTAGACTCATAATGAGTTTGAGAGTCCAGGGTCCCAAAGTAGAACCCTAACCCGAACACAAAATCAAACTTGCCAAAGAAAACACCAAATCCCAGGGTTTTCGCTTGAATCAGACAAAGAGGTGAGAAGGTAAGCCATTGAAACAGACTCAGAGGTCTCTTTCAGAGACTCATGAGAACCAACAGACATAATAGCAGGTTTGAAACAGCAGAGTGAAAAAAAAGTTGACTTAAAGAGTATAAAGAACATGTTTAAGAAAAGTCGGAACTTAAGCATGTTCAGGAGAGGAGAAGGGTGATATAAGCTTAAGAAACAGTAGTAATACATGCTTGGAACTCCAACAAGAGTCTAGTAAAACAAACAAAGTTAAAGAACTCAGCAAAAACACATACAGTAAGAGAATACTGGAAAGTATAGCTAAGAACATGTAGGAAAACATAACAAATGTTAACATGCGAGCCTACTCTAGAGGCACAATAGAGTACAAAGGTACAGAAGTGTCATGTATAGCAGAAAGAAAGGTAGAAAAACAACACATGCATGGTAAAACATAGTATAGGAAAACACACATAAAGAAAAGAAAAAGGAAGAATCAGAAATACATTTTGAAATCCTTTCGAAAACCCTAAATCAAAGGCAAACGATTTTGAAAAGAACATTTGGGGAAAACACTTTAAAAATCAAGTACAACACAGATCTAAGAAAACACACAGAGAAAAACCTCGAATAGCTTAGGGTTTCGGCGAAACCCTAGAAATGAGAAAGGCTTGGAAGAAGGTCTGATCTTGAGTCGGATGAGTTAGAATCAGGCTCTTAATGCTTGAATATGCCGGAACATGGCCGGAGATGCCATATAACTATAGATCTGAGAGGATCTGAAGGAGAACCATCAAGATCAGGCCTCGAAGCTTCGAACAACCAAGGTTTGATGGTGGAGGGGTGGTGAGTACCAACCATCTATGGACTGAGAAGCCATGGATTCCGGTGAAAGGTGGTTGAAAGGGGGTAGGAGGAGGCTAGGGTTCTGAAGAGTTTTGAGAGAGTTTGAGAGTTCAGAGGCGGCTGAGAGGTGGAAATGAAGGATTAGGGTAGGTCATTTGAGTTTAATTATGGAAGGGTGAATTATGGCCGTTGATCTGTATGATCAACGGCCTAGATCTAAGAGAGTAGGTGGGAACTGCTAGGGCCATTTGTATTGGGTTATGGGTTGGGTCAAATAGAAAAATTGGCCGGTCTGGTTGGGGTTAGGATTGGATCAATTTAAGGGCTAAAAATTGAAATGAAATGGGGCTGTAATTGATATGAAATGGGGCTAAATGTTAAATAGCCTGTTTTTCCTTTTATTTTATAAAAATAGTAAAAATGACTTTAAAAGCAAATTAAAAGTACTGAGACAATTAATAATATATAAATATCAATTTTAAAATACTGGAACCAATTTTACAATTATAAAATGCTATTAATCTTAAAGTAGGCTAGAATTGCAATTATATGCAATTTAGTCTTTTAAATACCAAATAAATTTGTAAAAATGTACAAAAAAATATCTTAACTATATTTGGTATAAATATGGGAGTAAAATAAATTATTCACCAAAAAATGATGATTTTGGGAATAATTACGGATTTTGTACTGCTAAAATGGATAGTAAATTGATTTTAAAACTCTTCAAAAGATTGGAAAAATACTAAAACACTTGGGTATGCTTATGTATGCATATATATGCTATTTTGAATGTATTTTGTATATAAAAATACATATGAAAAAAATTGGGTATCAACAATAGGTATCAACAACATGTGAGGAATCAATTAAGAACTATAGAGATATAGATATCATACACGGATATAGTATGATGACTGAGAACAAGTGTGAAAATAAGGTATTTAACGCAAAACAGTAAAAATAGCCTTATCAAATCTCAAACAATAAGAACTTAGCTTAGACGTGATACGAAACATGTATCACAGTTCAAATAACCAAACAAGTAGAGGAAACGCAGGGACAACAAGATATGATAGCAAAACAAGCCCGATAATATCCTAAAGGCCTCCCCACAATGAACAAACCGGTGCATGCACACACGTTCGTCACCTAGCACGTACGTCACCCCAATATCTTCCATATAACGTAGTTCTCAGGGTTAAATACCCTCAAATCCAAGTTTTGATGTGTTACTTACCTCAAAATGCGCAAATCAATACTCCAACAAGCCTTTACCATGTGTATCGGTCTCCAAATAACTCGAATTTAGTCTCAAACAACTTAGTATCAACAAATACTACCGTAGGAAACAACTTCAATCAATAAAGTATCAATCTTTGTCAAAATCAAAAAGTTAACCCCGGGCTCGCACCTCGGAACCCAGCAAAATTCACAAATTCTTAACACTCATTCGATTACGAGTCCAACAATAACAAAATGATACCCATTCCGACCTCAAATCTTCATTTTTCGTTTTCGAAAATTTTCTACAAAATCCCCAATGTCTCTACTCCAAATCACCAAATAAATGTAAAACAACGATTGAATCATGGTAAATGAATAAATCCGAGTGAAAAATACTTACTTTGATCCAAGACATGAAAATTCCCCTCAAAATGTCCCAAAATCAAGCTCTACAACTCGAAATATGATATAATAACTCTAACACTTGAAATGGCTCTTTAACATTATGCTCAGGTTCTTACCCTTCACGAACACGGAAGAGGCCTCGCGTTCGCGAAGCACAACTTTGCCTTCAGCAAAAATCCTCCTACGCGTATGCGGAAACTCAGTCACAAACACAATGACCAACTAGTCCATACCTACGCAAATATCAGACCTCCCTCATGATTGCGAAGGCTTAAGACCCAGCGCCCATCAACCGACTCCCTTCTATGTAAATGTATCATCCCTCTGGCATTCACGAACGGCACTGAGCTCCAAAGCTTTGTGAACGCATTCCCATTATCGCAACCGTGAAGAGAATTCTGCCTGCTGGCCCATAAGCCTTTGCGAATGCGACCCCATTGTCGTGAACGCAAAGAAGCACACACCAAACACCAGATCAGGTAACCAAACATGAAGAATAAGGTTCGAAAATCATCCGTAACACACCCGGTGCCCCCGGGACCTCAACCATTAATACCAACAAATCCTAACACACAACACGAATATAATCAAAGTTTCAAATCATATTTAACATCATCAAAATCATGAATCGCACCCCAATTAAAGCCTAATAAAACTAATGAACTTCAAACTTCTAAAACTAATGTCAAACCATATCAATTTAACTCCGAATGACCTCAAATTTTGCACTAGTTCCAAATGACACAATGGACCTATTCGAACTCCCGGAACCAAAATATGAACCCGGTATAAACAAAGTCAACTCTCGGTGAAACCTCTCAACCTTCCAAACCTTTAACTTTCCAACTTTTGCAAATAAATCTCAAACCGACCTATGCACATCCATATCCATATCTGGATATACACCTAAGTATAAATCACCATATGAACCTATCGGAATCATCGAAAATCCATTCCGGAGTCGTCTACACAAAAGTCAAACTCAGGTCAACTCTTTAACCTGTGCTTCCAAGATTTGGATTAAGTGTCCCACTTCACTCTGAAACCTCCCCGAAACCACTCCAATCACACGGCAAGTCACATATCCACAAATAATCATAGAAGGATCTACAAATAGGGGAATGGGGCTTCAATACACAAAATGACTGGTCGGATCTTACAGGACCTCTAGCTTGCATCAACGAGCTCGCTTTTGCAAGTCCCCTTTCTCACGTCTGCAAGTTCCAATAGCATAGGACCTCATCGCATCTGTGGCCTTGCTACCTTATCGAGGACACTATAGGTGCAACTCCACAAGCGCTAAAGTGCAACTCATCAGTCCAGCCCCAATATGTAGCTACGCACATACATTTGCAAGTGTGTCTCTACACCTGTGACCTTACTTCAATAGAAGAAGCCAACCCCCACGCCTCACCAACTTTGCATCTAAGACCAATCCTCATCAGATTGCGGTGCCCCAGAACCAGCAATCCATGCAACTTCAAAATGGTCTAAAATTGACATGAAACACACTTGAACTCGTCATGACCCCAAACAATCACATCAACAAGTTCAAATACAATATCCAAACTTGTTTGAAAGCTCGAAACACCACATTTATCATCAACATCAGGATTTGAAGATAAAAATCATTCTCTTGACTTTCCAACCTTCAAACTTCGTTGAACTCGTCCGAACCACACCTAGACATTTCTGATCAAAACCGCACCTTTCACATATGTTCCAATAAAGAAAATAAACTTATCTAAAGTTTTGGAACACCAATCAAAGCCCAATAACATGAAAGTCAACTCTTGGTCAAACCATGAACTTTATTATTCGAATTGCCAACTTTTGACAACTAGATCCAAAACCTTCTCCGAACACCCAAATTCAAATCCGAACTCATGCCCAAGTAAAAATTACCATACATACCTATTGATACTATTAAATCCCGATTCCGATGTCATCTACTCAAATGTAAAATCATGGCCACGTCTTCCAAATTAAAGCTTCTAAGTTGAGAATTACCCTTCCAAATCTACTTTGAACCTCATGAAAATCAAAACCAACTACACACGCAAGTCATAGTGCATAATAGGAAGCTACTCAAAGTCTTAAATTGTCAAACAAAATGCTAAAACTCGAAACGACCAGTATTGTGATTATTTGAGGATATAGCTATATAAAAGATACTAACTAACATTGCTTATATCCTATTTTTAAATCCAACTGCCTGAAAATATATTAACTTCTATTGGCAATGCCTGAATATAATTCTATATATCTTTTTGTTTACCGTGAAAATGGTAACAACAATTAAATTTGTAAATGAGATTCTAAAAATATGTGATCTATTCCCGAGCTAGTTGTTCGGGCAGTTGATACTAAGAATACGGAGTTTAATGATGAAATGTAAGAAAAAATGGATAGTAATCAAACTGAAGGGCCTACTGCCCGGGTGTAGGTCGGATCGGTGAGGGACCTCGGGGTCGATGACAGGGTCGAGTTTGAGGTATTGGGGATAGTAGGGGATGGGATAATAGTTGAGGATATAATTAAACAAGGCTCTTTATGGCCACTACTAGGTTGTATAACGAAGAGCAGGTAAGAGAGTGTTAGATATTAGGATGGCCACGGGCCAGTGAGAACGAACAAGTTTAGAAAGAAAAGAGAGAGAGAGAGAGAGAGAGATTATTGCACCAGTGGAGAAATGGAGCAGCATCAGCCATTTACAAGGTAGGGTCAGTCCCTTTTATATAGGAGGGGAATTCGACTACAAGTACGTAGAGATTACTTATAAAGTATGGATATGAGATGGTTTGACGCGATGCCTCAGCATAGGCTCTAGATAGGCCGGCCTTGTCAGACTTAGCCGTGTGCCTTGGGAGCTTCCCCCTCTATCCTGGATTCGATCTTCGTTTTCTCCAAGTCGAGCCTCGACGAGCCCCAAGGTCAGGAACTCGGTGGTGGCCTCCCGTCCTCGGGGTCTCGAGGCGTTCTTTCGAAATGACTTGACAGCGAGAAATCAAGTCCTCTGATTTTTCCGCGTACCGATAGTCTTCGTATTTCCCATAACAAAGTGATAGGAAATGGTTATGACACTTGACTCCTCGAGCTTCTTTTCGCGATGCCATACCGATGATGTGATTCCTTGCATGAGTTTTGTGGTAACCGAGCATCCACGAGCTCGTGTATTTTTGACTTCATTCAGTGCAGTCTCAATTCCCGCTCTCCAAGGTGAAGGTACCACAGTCTATTTGGTTTTCCAAGGATGCATTAACTGCGTCCGTTGGTCAATCTTTCAAAGTCTCGACAACCGTGTCGTAATCCCCTATAAATGGGGGTGTTTTGGCGTTGTTTTTCCTATCCCAGTGCCTTCGTTGGCCTCAAGGCCGTTTGGGGGATCTCTCTCAGGTCGTGTTGTGACCCTTTGCCGGGACTTCCCTTTTTCGAGCATAATCGTTTTGTCCCGCTATTGTTGTGGTCGTCGATATGCTGGCCGTTGTTGCTGTTGTTGGCCCGAGGTGATGATGGATGGGGAGTCGGTTTCCCCCTCATGTAGACAGTCGTTCAGATTATGCACCACTGCTCACTCTCCTACCCAGGCCCAGTGTGGCACTTCATCCCTAGGGTTTTTTATTTCCCAAGGAATAAAGTGGCACTACTAACCGTTGTGGCTTAGGCCTGTCGAATCTTCAACCTTTGGCTTCGGCGGGCCATTTCTCTTTTCTCTACCTCCTCTGTGTCCCCTCCTTTTCCTCTTCTTCATCTTCTCCGGCAGGAATCCCTTAAGGGATTGAGCTAGGAGCCTAGAGGAGGTGGAGGTCAAAGGAATCACCCTTGAGGATGCGTGTTCGAGGGGAGGCGCTCGAGGATGCTGATATCGGAGATGGATCTTCAAGGGTGGATCGGGCCCTCGGGTTTCATCACATGTACATCCTTCCATTCCTCCTACAGATCTCTGTAGGCTTTTGCAATTGTTTGTAAGGACCCCTCAAAGGCTATTGTACATGGTTCTTTATGAATATGAATGTATTTCATTGACTTCTGCTTTCAATTCTTGCTTTGTAATTGCATGTTCCCGCACCCTTCAAGGATTTTTGAATGTCTCCCTTTATTGTTGACTGCTGGCATTTAAGTTGGGCATGAGCATTCTTTCCGCTCCTCTACCGATCGTCATAGCTCCTTTCTGAACCCATTGTCTTACCTTGAACCAATCCTGAATTGATTCGATAGGCCCGGGCTTTCCGGGACCTCCTAGTTGTATGGGGATAATACACCGAATTTCGGAGCCTTTGGGGATGTTATCCTGAATGAAGGTCAGCTTCAGGTACCTGGTGGTCCCCTTTCGATCTTGACACAGACATCCTTCTTAAAACGGATAGGATGAACTTCTGCTGAGGAGTTGCCTGTATTCGAGCGCTGCCTCGGACCATCATGGAGCTTTCGTGATTGGAGCTTCTTGTATTTAATCCTCTTTTTTAGAAAGGGAATCATGAGATCAGGTAATGCCCCATGTCGAGTGATGGCGTCGAAAGCTTCTCGAAATTCGACTTCTCTTTGGCGGCGATCCTCGGGGTAGAGCGCTGCCTCGATATAGGAAATAATATGGTCAATCCCTCGAGTCTTGGCTTCTCGTTAGAGGATGCTTTCAAGACTGGATGTCACCCTATCGACCTGCATCAAGGCTGTAGGTTTCTTGGGGCTCACTCCGGGTAGGCGAGGTTGCTGCTTCTCGCATATATGTGGGGCGGCTTCGCCTTCGGCTTCTTCGCAAGACCTCACTATTTTTATATAGCTGCTCTTCCGCTTTGGCAATGTGTTGGTGCATGCCCTTGCTCTAATTTGTTAGTTTTATCATAGCCATGTCAACTACTTCAGAGCCGGCCCGACAGGGAGTGGGGAGTGTTGTTCCCGGTGCTCAGGAACTGCGAGATTTCGCTCTGAAGATAGCGTCTTTGATAAGAGGGGAACATCTAGAGATGGTGAAAAAATATCGCAGATGGAGTGAGGGGATCGCACTGCAGGTGCTTCCCGCGGATGAGAGTATCATGGACTTTACTGATGGATTCTTGAGCGTATACCTATACCCTTTTGCGTTTGGTCCCCTTGATAGGATTGTGCTTGATTTTTCCTTTAAGTATCAGGTTACTTTGGTTCAGATACATCCGTCAAATTGGCGAGTGGTGCTGATGATGAGGTTCTTTGCGGAGAAGGCCGGGCTTGAATTCATGCTTAACCATCTCGTCGGGCTATACTGGCTCTTTCATTACCAGGGCCTGTTAACCTTGAGGTGTCGTTCATCCATGCTTTTTGTAGTTGATGACGAAGAGGAAGGGTATCGAGAGTGGGCCGATTGGTTTATCCTGGTTCAGACGGTCGACATTATCCCAGTGGAGCTTTTGCCATTTCTAAAATGGTGGAATTATGCACGTGAGTGGAACGTCTGGTGATTTTTTAGATTTTTCCCATAGCGAAAATCGGTTGAATAATAGTTTTTTTCCCTTGTTGCACCAACTTCTTGGACGGCGGGTGAAGTCTTTGACCTGCCCGGCTGGGTTCGGAGGCTGGTGCCTCATTTGACCTACGATGAGCGTCGGTGGCGAGTTGTGCTTCGTATTAGATGGGGAGCAAAATACCAAGGTATGTGCGCATGCTGCCTTTCCCTTGGCCTTTGTATATTTGAGGTAATGTTTTCCCCTTTCATTTGTACTAGATTTGCCACTTGTAGATATTGGGCGGTTCCTTGGGATGAGATTGTGCTCTTCCGAAGAGGAGAAGGAGTCATCGGTCTCCGAGCTAAAGGACGATGGCGATAAGAGGGATCGGCACCCGCGATGTGATGGAGCTTTTAGTGGCGCTGAATTGGCCTGCGTTTTTTAGGAGAGGGCATTGTCCGAGTCTGCTGCTCCCGGAGTATCTGATTTCTGGGCGGCGGTTCCTCCGAGTGAATATGCTTTGCCCGAGGTCGGTTAATCTCGAGCCGAAGAGGCAAAATCAACACGAGTATATTCTGACTTCGAGGAAGTCCATTGGCTTCACTTCTTGGTGAGTTTAGGCTCAGTTTTCCTGTATTCCACGTCCTTCCCCCCTATTGAGCTTTCCTTGTGCAGGCTTGCCATAGGCTTATGTTTGAGCTGCTCTGTCAAGGGGTCAGGCTTCAGAAACTTCTGGGCGAGGGCGAGTCCGTTAGGTTCCTTAGCGAGGAGAAGGAGGTCAAGTTGCTGCATTGGCGATATGAGGCGTACCGGAGCTCGAATTACGAGAGCTATTTGATGGAGCTGGTAACCTTTTGCAGCTCGTGCTTTGCTCTCTTTGGACCTCAAGGTTAACCCCCTTTTTTTATATTAGTTGCAGAAAATGCGAAGGCTTTGGAGTACCTCAAGGGCTCGACCGCGTCAGAACTACCTGTGGTGAGCTAAGGGCTCAGGTGCAAGCTCAAGCTTTAGAGGAGACAGGTCCCCGCCTTTGAAGTCCAACTCCGCTTGGCTCGTGCTAATGCCAAGTTCAAGCGGATATGATTGGGAAACTCGAATCTGACCTCTCGAATATCAGGTCTGAGATAATTGATGCCCAGGCTGAAGTAGCACTAAGCCGAACCAAGGCTGATCAGGAGATGGTGATTCATATGAAAGACGTCGCGGACACTCATGCTGAGCTTAAGCAAGCCATCGACCAAGAGAAGAGGATCGAGGAATATGTTCGTTGCAGATCCCGAAGAGAAGTACTTGAGGAGATCGGTGCGAGGGGCTTTGTTCTCTTAGAGGAATTGGCTTGAGAAAGGGTGGAGGAGCGTGACGCACGGTCACTTCTTGCTGACGAGGTGAATAGCGAACCCGGCAAGTTGTAGCCCTTTGGAGCGGAACATAGATTTCGCCATTTTGTCGCTTTGTATTTAATAGATGTAGAGCATCGATCACTTCTTGCTGACGAGGCGAAGAGCAAACCCGGCAAGCTGTAGCCCTTTGGAGTGGAGGGTAGATTTCGTTGTTTTTTCGCTTTGTATTTGATAGATGTAGAGCGTGCATGTAGATGGAGAGTGCACCCTTCTTATTTTTTTCTTTGTGTATGTAAGATAAGATGAAACTTGATGTTTTATTTATTCCGCATCTCTTTTCTGTTATTACTTTTTGACCAGGTGGGCTGGTTTCAGTGTTTGGCGGGATCCTCGTAGGTCCGGAACTGATCGGACAGACTCAGGGGCTCTTAAGTGCGATCCTTGATGTGAGCGGGTGTTGGGGCCTCCGTGCTTTGCCCTGTTGTTTAGCGTCAGTCTCTAAGTCAGGCTTTTACTCGAACTTTCCTGCCCTTAAATCATCTATGCTCGTGCGGGCAGGTAGTAATTGTTCCAATTTCTTACCCTTGGGCATTTGCCGTTTTGACTATTTTGGGTTCAATCTCTAAGTCGCGTTGCGATTCGAGGTTCAAATTGACCCTCAAGTTTTATCCTCCCTGAATGGGTGGACGGCGATGACCTTTTGTTCTTCGGATCGAAGTGAACTTACAGGTGGGTGACCCGGAGGCTCACTCAGCTGCCGATAGTGGCATTTATGCCGTGCCCTTAAGTATATTGTAGTTTAACCATTTCGGGTCCAGTCTCCGAGTTGCTTTGCGACTCAAGGTTCAATTGACCCTCAAGTTTTATCATGCCTGTATGGGTGGACGGCGATGGCCTTTTGGGCTTTGGGTCGAAGTGACCTTACAGGTGGGTGGACCAGAGGCTCACACAGCTGGCGATAGAGGCATTTATGTCGTGCCCTTAGGCATATTGTAGTTTAACTATTTTGGGTCCAGTCTCTGTGTCTCCATGCGACTCGAGCTTTAATTGATCCTCGGGTTCTTTTCCTGCCTGCATAGGCAGGCAATGATGGCCTTTTGTGCTTCAGGTCGAAGTGACCTTATAGGCGCATGGCCCGGAGGCTCACTCGGCTGGCGATAGTGGCATTTATGTCGTGCCCTTAGGCATATTGTAGTTTTACCATTTCGGGTCTAGTCTCCGAGTCGCGTTGCGACTCAAGCTTCAATTGACCCTCAGGTTCTTTTCCTGCCTGCATGGGCGGATGGCGATAGTGCCTCTTACGTGGTTTTGGTCATTGAGACCTCTCAATATGTGGCCCAGAGGCTTGCATAGTTAACTATTTTGGATTCGTTCTCCGAATCGGGTTACGGTTCGAGCTCATTTTAATCCTCAAGTTGTCAATTTTTTAGCTGGAGACAATGGCTCTTACGCTATTTGGTCGTAGAGGCCTTTTAATATGTGGCCTGGAGGCTTGCTTAGCTGGCGACAATGGCTCTTACACTGTTTTTGCCCGTGGGCTTTTTTTGTAGGCTTTGTTTTCCGCTCGTTAAGGTCTTTTGAAATAGTTTTGCCTGACCCATCGTCGATTCTAGAAGAACCTCGATTTCAAGTCGTTATCGGAGATGTCTCGAGCACTTCGGAAGGTTCATAGCTCATAGGCTGAGTAGGTCGAAGCCTTTAAGATTTGGAGCCAACATGGTCAAAGCTCGTTTCTTTCCGAAGTATATTCGAAGTAGTGTCCTGCGATTTTGTTTTGCTTCAGTCGGGCATCCTTGTGTTGTGTTAGTTCGGCTGTATCAGCCATATTGATTGTAGTCATATGTGTTTGGTCGGAGCCATTTTGATCCCAAGTGATAGTTCAAGCGTCTACACCGAGGGTATGCCCATGAGAGACTCTTACAAATTCGACGTATAGCCTGAACTTCGGGGTTTTCATGCCTGTTGAGGTCTAGCTGTTTGTCAGGCCTGTTGAGGTCTTACAATTTTTGTTGTAATGTAGAATAGAACTGGTTACGCCGAGTATGCCTGCTAGGGGTCTTACAGTTTCGGGTTTTCCAGCGCATGGCAATTAATGACAGTCTCTGAGTCATCGAATTTGTTTAAGCATGAAGAACGCTTTTCGTGAGCTCGGAGTTGCCTTGTAAGGGCTTTATGAGCATGGAGTTTTGACCCAGGGGTTGTGCGAGTGCCGAATTGTTAACGTTAAGTCTCCGATTACTTCGGGATGCCTTTGTTCGAGGGGCCCCTGTCGGGGGTATACTTGTGATTTCCTTGTTTCGAGAATAAGATGTTGAAAAGATATCCTTTTATTGCTTGGTGTAGACATACATTGTTTCATTGTCATGAGCTCGGCTCGGGCGGGCTCAACTTCTCAGACCATTCGATCCGGTACATTATTCCTTATCAAGACTTAGTCTGCCATTTCCCGGTCCTCCTGAGGGGATGGTGCCCTTAGAAGAAGATCACCCCTCGTTGTTGGACTGTAGGAGAAGCCAGCGATCTTATTGGATTCTCCTCTAGTGGTACGCTTCTCTGCTAATAATCTTGCTGATGAGGCCCTCTTCGGGGCTGAAGTCCGATTAAGGGGAAAAAGCGCGATGGGCCCTTTTTTAGAGCCTAGGATCTCCAGGTAGAGTTAGAACCTTTGAATATCCTGGCCAGTTGTCTGCATACAGATTAGTGAAAAAATAACAAGGGAGCAAAGCAGTTCTCCTCACCGCGGGATGCATAGGCAATGTTTTGAGGTATGTTCCTACTCTTTCGAGGCGTGAGTATTGATACAGGCCCCCCCATGTGTCATGCCAGGTTTGGCCGAAGATGTGGTTTGCTTACCCTTTGATCCCTCCGAGGGTGGGGTCCTTGATGCCGGTGACGCGCCAGATGGAGAAGAATTTCCTCTTGTCGTGTTTTGCTTTCTGTCGACTTATTTTAGTTCTGCCCTTTGCGAGGGGTTTCATTCTTTTGGCGAAATAGGGCCGACACTATTTCAGGGTGGCGTGTTGGCAGTCGTCTAAATAAGATGCCCATGCTTTGTGCCTCCTCCTATAGTACAGAGCTCAACGTCCCGGCCCGAGCTCAGACGGGCTGTATCAAAAGAATGGTCTTTATGGCGACATGTCATTTGGAATTTTCCAGGGATTCGGGATGCGGGGCCAATTTGGTCTGTTAGTTCGGACCGCCCCACTGACTTTGGTTCGACATCGTTGTTGCATGTGACCGAACCACCTGAATTCATGAACACATATTTTATTCAAAATAGATCAAATGAGGGAGAGGGTTACCAATGCGTCAGTGTGATGCGGGGGTGGAGTCTCGGTGCCCTTTTCCCTGGGTGTAAGGGTGTCCTCTGAAATATTTCCCTGGACCCATTTTTTCCTGACAGCGAACATTTTTACTTCCCATTTTATGAGTCCCTGGAGGGTGTTGTTTCTCCTTCACTGTCGTGGTAATACGCCATGTTTTTTTCACTTCATCCTCCTCGGTTGCCCTCCACCCTTGGGGCTGGACTCGAGTTTGACCGTTCGATGGTACTCGACAGTAATTTTTAATTAGTAGCACGGCTGTCGTCCCTCTGAGCTAGTGGCCATTTTGACCCCGTGGCCACGCGCGCCCTGCGGTCTCCGCGCCGGGTCGTGGTTCCTTCGAAAGGGTCTTGGTAGAATAGTCCTGAGCCGTTCGGCGTCCCTGGTTTCGCTTATGATGATCATGATATTTGGTATAGCAATGTTGAAATCGTACTCCGCTGAGCAGGGTTCCTTTTCCGGTTGTTCCTCATCAGATCCAAGTCCACTGAAGGTTCCTCAAGGGCGTTGCTCTCGAACTATTTCCCTAGCGTTGCGAGGTAGGTTGCATCTTGTGGCATTACTCCCATTCACGGCACATGGATTGTACTTCCATCTGTTTGGCATTAGTTTCTTTGCTGGGAGCCTTCTTAGGTATACTGGGCCCGTAAAGGCTCCCGGACAGTTGTCCGTGGCCCTGATTCGTGGCAGGTGTCGGGTACGGGCATTCGACCAGATCTTGGCTGGGTATCTGATTAAGCTTCGTTTAAAATGACCCGGAATCGTCGGGCATGCTTCGTTTAAACATTGGGCGATGGCCTGGGTTCGGACAGTAATAAGGGGTATGGGAGGTTAATTTCCAGTCGTTGGATCATCGAAGATCAACGGTTGGGATTGGAGGATGCAAAACGACATCGTTTTAGGTGAAATGTGGGGCTGGACCGGGCAGGGGACTGGGCTAGTTGGCTGGTCTGAGGGGAAATTTGGGCCAAGGGAAAATGAAGCCCAAATGCTGAGACAACCCTTTTTCCCTTGATTTTCCTTTCTTTTTTCTCTCTTTTCTTTAATTTTAATCAAAAATCCTAACTAAATTAATTAATACTAAATTAGTCTAAATTATAAAATCAATCTAATTAGCTATTTGCAATATTTACAAAATTAATTAATCCTATATTATCGAAGAGAAAAATTACTTCTTTAATATTAAGAGCTAAAAATGAACAGTATTTGATTTACGTTTTAATAAACAATTAATTAACCAATTAATCCAAATATATGAACACAAACCTAATATGCAATGCATGAAATTTTGATATATTTTTTTGGGGGATTTTCTATGCTTTTAATATATGCGAAAATGCAACTAAAATGCAAACATTTGAACAAATATTCCTAAAAATTCTATAAAAATTAAAATGAACTACAAAAATCTATTGCATAATCCTGTAGGAGTACTTTGGGTTGGGTAAAAATCATGTACTCACAGTTGCCCCTCTTTTCTCGGAAACATGAAGAGTTTTCGGGCAAAGATAAAGTGAGCGAATACGAGCGATTTTTTGCCCGTTTGGATACTCCGTGGGAAGCATTTTTGAAAATTCTAACCGAACCTTGCTTCCAAGGTTGCCTACATATCCTTGGCTATAAAGTGTTTACGATGAAAATGGTAATAACAATTAAATTTGTTGATGGGACTCTAAAAATATGTTATCTATTTTTATGCTAGTTGTTAAGGCAATAGATGCTAGATGTATGAAGATAAGAGATGAAATGCGAGCTAAAATAGAACTATAATCGAACCGAGAGATCAGTTACTCAAGCCTTGAATTGGCCGTTGAGGGGCATCAAGGTCGATGCCTGGGCTCGAGCTCGAGCTATCGGGGGTAACCCGGAAGGCAATAACAGTGAGGATATAATTAAAAAGAGGCTCTTTACGGCCAATATCAAGCAATGAGCGAAGAACAAGTATGAAAGCAATAAATGAAGGAGGTAGTCCCGAGCATGTAAGTTAGAGAGAGAAGAGAGAGAGAGTTGTTATTGATCTTGTGGAGTAGTTGGAGCAACAGCAGCCCCTTACAAGGTGGTGAGGATCCCCTTTATATATGAGGGGAAATACAACATAGTACAGAATGCATTAATTGTAAAGATACGGAGATGGGACGGCTAGACATGATATTAGACTCTACTGGTGCTATCTGCTTGCCTCGAGAATTCCCCGCCCTCGGGATCATCGTTGGGTCAAGCGTAAATGAACCTTGAGGGAGAGAACTCAACTGCAACCCCGCAACCTCGAGATATCGATATGAATCCCCGAACACACCTTAATGGCGAGAAATCGGACCCTCCGATTTCACCGTATATAGATAGTCTCCGTGTTTCCTAGAATGAAGTAGTAGGAAACGATTTTGAACCGTTATCTCGAGGTCATCATTATCGTGATGTCAACCGATAAGAGAATTAAATGCCATGCTCCAGAAAACGGTGTAAAGTTCTTTGTCATATGCGATAATCGCGGAACTCACGAACTGCCATTGGCTTGTCCTTTCTGCTGCCCAAGCAGTTCCTATAAATGCATCGAATGTTTGATACTTATTACTTTCACCCCATCTCCAAATTCACGAGTCAGAACCCTTTGTCTTTTATACTCTTTCATCCTTTTCGAGAGAAAGTTTTAACATTGATATGGCTAGGACTTCTAGAACGGTTCCTCGATGGAACGAAGTTGCATCATCATCTCGATGGTCTAAAGAGAAAGCCAGAGCGATCCCATCATTGAAATAGTGTACCCACCATCTCGATACGTCAAAGTATTTTAACATCGATGCCACTTCATCCACACCGGGCCGGTGCAAGCACGTGTCTCGATATATTAGCATCGCAATCAATATACAAGCGGTGAGGATAGACTGCCGATAGAACGAGGTAGTGGAGGTGGAGATTCCCGGTCCTAATGCGAATATAATGAACCATAAGGCCGGCTTTCTTTATGTGTATACCTACCCGTTCACCTTGGGTCCTGACAAATCTTTTGAATCTTCTCCCCCGGAGATAGACCTGGTCATCATTGACTTCTGTGACAAGCACCAAGTGATGCTCAGTAAGATCTATCCTTCTTTCTAGAGGATAGTATTGATGCTCCGCCATTTTACCGAAGGGGTTGGGTGTGAGACTTTTACGCTCAACCATTTGATCAGGATGTATAGCCCTCGATTTTATCGACGTTTGATAAGGCTCCATCATCGATCCAAAAAATCATTTCTCTCGAGCATCGATGAGGGGAATAATCGAGGGTGGATAAGTAGATTTGTCCGGGTGAAGACCGTAGATATCATCCCGACCCGGAGGATGCCTTTTTCGGAGAGATGGAACACGCAATGTAAGAAATTTTCCCTTAACCATTTTTTACTACTTTTCTTTTGAAATAACAACCTCTCTATGCTTCCTACAGCCACTACTTGGTACCCCAAGGCAGTTCCAGATTTGTCAGGGTGGATCGAGCGGTTGGACAAGGCGTTCCCATATCTTGTTCGGTCTTAGACCGACCTAGCAAGGAGCGATGGGTGGCCAAGAATCATGGTAGAGTTTCTTTACCGCCTACACCTTGTATTTGTGTTTCTTCCTATGCCATTAGTGATAACATCTTTACGGTTACTGCGTTGGTGCATCTCTTGGCGAGAATATGCAGATGAGGCCGCCCCCTGGCGGCAAAGTAGAGGCTTCAGAGCCCAACAAGGGCAAAAGGAGAAAAGGAAAGGCAATAGTCGCCCTTCCTACGACAAAGAAACCCAGGTCATTCGAGCATCGAGCCACTGCTGGGACTTCTGCTTCAACTTCAAGGGTGAATCCTGACACCGAGGAAGAGGATGACGATGAATGCCAGCTAGCGCGGAGGACGAGGTGGAATGTGAGAGCCTCGCAGGTCCCTCAATCGGAGGTTGTTGAGTCTGGAACGGCTGACTCTGGTCGTTCTTGTAAACCGAAGACCCTCGAAGAGGGTGTTAAAATCATTTCAAATCGCACAATCGAGTTCGATGCAGTTTTCGTTGAGGGACTGCTGCCATCGATGCTGAATGGTCGGGGCCCGGAGCTTTTCAAGAGCAGGGGTTGCCTTCTAGAGAAGTTGGCGACATGAACAACTTCTTCTCACACTTCTAGGTCTCGTCTGGGGAATTGAGGGACGCTCAAGAAGTGGTCGGCATCAAAGCATGGATTCCTCTCCAAGGGGGAGGCTCTATTCCTAACATCTTTGATGGTGTTAGTGATAGTGTTGATCTTGATGTTCCCGGCGCCGTCAAAGTGGTGGAGAAATTCATGCAGCAGGAGATAGCCATTTCTCATGCATTTCTTTTATCCTCGGGCATCATTCCTTGTCTTTCTAACTTTTCTACTATGCCACAGTGCAAGGATATGTACGATCATGCCTTCCTTCGGCTTCGCAAGGAGCTTTCTTACCATGAAAAGGAGTGTAAGAAAACCACCTCGATGCTGCGGGATTTGGAGGCTCGCTCTGCCCTGGGGGGGGGGAGGAACTAGGAGAGCTCCAAGATGCTTTGGAAATGGCGCTCCGAGAAAAGGCCGACCTTGCTGCATAGGTATTTTGCCTTGCTTGTACCCGACTTTTGTTCCCGTATTCCGACATAAATTGGCTTAACTTTCTTTTGTAGGCCGAGCAGAATGGTTCATAGATTCGCCAACTGAACATGGAGATCTCCGAGATGAGGGGGCGGAATGAAGTAGCGGCTGGGGAGTTGACAACATCCCAAGATCTTCTCAAGGATGCTTGCAAGGATGTTGCTACTTTGGTTGTGGCTATGTCTTAGGTTGAACGAAATGTTGTCACTTATCTGGAGGATATAGCCACGATACATAAAATAGCTCATGACATATCAATATCAGCTGAGCAGAAGCTAACCCGAGCTATCAAGCATGCTAAGGTGGAGGCGAGGAGAGAGACCTTGGAGGAAATCAGAGCCAGATGTATACCTATCAGCTGATATCGAGGAAGCTCGCAAATTGGAGAGAGAATTAGCACTTTTAATTTCCCCCGATGAGGGCAAAGAAAATAGTGATGAGGAGTAGTCTCCAAGACATTTTGTATACCCTCCTTTTCCCTTTGTATGTAGCCCCCAGGGGATGGATTTTGTAAAGATGTTTTTGTGAATATGTTCTTGGCAATGTAAAAGAGGGATTTTCCTCCTGTCAACTTTTTTCAGTCTCCTTTTTCTTTGCCCCTTTGCTTTTGTGATTCAGCTTTTTACATTCGACATTTGCCTTTCGGAACCTGTTCTCAAAGGAACCGGGATCCTCAAACTAGCCATGCCTCGGGGTTAAATCAACAGTTTCTATCGGACCGGTGCTGGTGACATCGAGGAGCCCCCAAGGCCTTGCAGTTTTTTGAGTTTTGCAGGGTAACAACATTTCTTTGATCAGGAAAAGGGGGCTCGGGGTGATTCCACCGGTAGGTTTCCTTAGGAGAGGGTGATGCTAATGCAGCCAGAATTAATTGGCCCATTTGAGTAGGTGGACAGTTGCTCCCTTACCCTTATATATTCATTCATCCGCTTTTCTAATGGTGATTTTGCTGTTTGATAGACTATCTCTTCCGCAGAGCCTGACGCTTTATGCTAGTCCTTTCGCTCCCCTATTTCAAAATTTTTTCTCAGACCCACATCTTTCCCCTCCTATTCTACCATAGCCTTGACTGCTATGTCGATGTCCGATCGCTGGGGGAAGGGGAGTTCTTCCCGCGTTCTGCATTCGGTCAGCGCTAGGGGCACACCTCCGATGTCAGGTGAGCAAGGCTCAGGGTGACCTGCCTCGAGGAGATTTGTCACGCTGGGGAGACCTCCCAACGTTTCGAGTCACTGGGAGCATATGTCGAGGATCATCTTGTCAGTGGGAGAGGAAAACCTCGAATCGATTAGAAAAGATTGCGGATGGGGAGAAGGCGTGGTATTACAAGCACCTTCTCCCGAGGAGAGCGTCATGACATACGTTGACGGGTTTTTGAGCGTATACATGCATGTTTTTGCGCCAGGTTTCCCCCACCGGGTCGTGCTTGATTTCTGTCGGAGATATTAGGTTACACTGGCATAGGCTCATCCCTTCCTTTGGAAAATAGTGCAGGCGATGAGATATTTTGCTAATAAAGCCGAGATAGAGTTTACCCTTAGCCATCTCATGAGGTTATATTGGCCACTACGTTACCGGGGCTTGATTGCTCTTCAGCGTCGATCCACTCGAGCCCCTATCATCTATAATGAGGATGATGAGGATCGTGAATGGATGAATTGGTTCGTTCGGATTCGAACGATCGATGTCATTACCAGAGAATTTTTACCATTTCCTGAGAAATGGAACTTCACACATAAGTATCTCATCTAAACTATCATCCTTTTTACCGGAGGCAATATACATAATGATATCTTTCCATTCCATATTTTTAGCAACTCATTGGTCGTCTAACAAGGTTCCTAATTTAGCTTAGTGGTCTCGTAAGCTAGCAACTTGCTCGATTTATGATAGGCGCCGGTGGCGAGATCTGTCTAAAGGGAGATGGGAGGCGAAGCATCGTGGTAGGTGTTCAGCGCTTAGCTTCCTAAAAAATGGCACTTTTCTTGCCGACTTATTTAACCAAACTATTGCAGGTGTCGGGGGTTCTTTTGAAATGAGGCCATGTCCTTCGGAGGAGGAGGAGAGATTGCTGGCCTCGTGATCGATGAGTGACAACAAATGAAAAGATGCTCTGAGGTACAAAAAGGCTTGCAGTGAGGCGACTCCTTCTCAACGGTTAAGGAGAAGTGATTCGGTAGATCGGCCACCTTCTGAAGGCGGTACGCCATCAAATGTTGCTTCAGCCTTCAGCGAGGCTTAGAAGCTAGGCCTCATGGTAAGTTTTGACTGCTAAGAGATTATTCCAGCCTCGTGCCTCCCTTTCTCCTCCCACCTTTTGTTTTATTTAGCATTCTTTCATAGGCCTTTGACAGGCTTAAATTTGAGTTGCTTCGTAGTGAGGCCCCATTCCGGGAGGCTTTGGACAAGGAAAAATCCCTCAAACTTCTTCATGCAGAGAAGGAAAAAGAGTTGGTTTCCCTGCGGCGCAAGGTGTACCGGAGTCGGAGTCGTGGGATCTACTTGGAGAAACATGTACCTTGTATTTCACGCTTTTTGCACTCCATTTTTACATCGGTGTCTTGATGTTTTGATATTTCAATTGGGGGACAAGGCGGATGAGCTGGGACAGCTCTGGGGCGAGGTTGGTCGAACCAAACACAAATTCGACGAGCTGCAGGCGCATGTAAGTGCCCAATTTGCGACTAAAGAGAGTGCTCTAGCCATGGTTTCTGCTCTTGAGGCGCAAATCCAGACCATTCGCGCGAACGATTCTGCTCGAGCGAATATGATCGCAAGGCTTTCATCCGAGCTTTCGAAGGCAAAGACCAAGGTGGTGAATGTCTGGGCCAAGGTTGTGATGAGCAATACTAGGGTAGGACAGAAAGTGGCGGCCTATTCGAAGAGTGCTGCCGTTGATAAAGCTGGACAGAAGAATGACCTTCATCGTGCAAGCAATTATGCGAGGTGCAGATCCCGGAGGGAAGTCTGCGAGGAGATTCATGCCAGGGGTTTCGATCTCTCGGGGGAGATCGAGCAAGACAAAGGGGAGGAGTATGATGCCATGTTCCTCCTGTCCAATGCTGAAGACTGTGAGGAGGGGGGCGCCAGGCCATAGTCGCCGAGGGGGGATGTTTATTCCCTGCCTCGTTCTTGTGTACATAGCTTTCATAATATATTGTAGACCAAGCATGCGTTTCACCGCCTGTATGTAAAAAAAAAGGGAACCCCACAATTTGTGTCTTCTGTATTTTTGTTCACCAAGATCTCAATCGGGTCGATTTGACCTTTAAATTAGTAGGAATCTCCAAACATGTACTACGGCCCTGAGGATCGTTAGGTAGGAGATAGAAGCTTTTTTCTTTTGCCCTTGGGCATACACATTTTAACTGTTTTGGGTTCAGTCTCCGAGTCGGGCTTCAACTCAAGCTCAATCGACCCTTAAGTTTTACATCTGCATGGGCTGGCAATAATGGTTCTTACGCCTTTGGTCGGAGCGACCTTTTATATATATGGACCTGAGGCTCGTGGATCTGGCGATGATGACTTTTACGTCATGCCCTTAGTCATGTATAGTTAACTATTTTGGATCTGATCTCCGAATCGGGTTACGACTCGAGATCATTTTGATCCTCAAGCTTTCAAATTTTAAGATGGCAACGATGGCTCTTACGCTTTTGGTCATTGCGACCTTTTTAGTGTGTGGCCCTGAGGCTCGTTTGGCTGGCAACAATGGCTCTTACGCTCTTGCCCTTAGGCATATGTATGCTTTGTTTTTATCTCGTTAAGGACTTTTTTTTTGAAATAATTTTTCCTGACCCGTCGTTGGTCCATGAATAACCTCAATTTCAAGTCGTTAGCGGCAATGTTCGAGTACCTCGGAAGGTTTAGCTCATAGGCTGAGTAGCTCGAAGCCTTGTGATTTGGAGCCGACATGTTCAAAGATCGTTTACTTGTCAAGGGTAGCTTGTTTTAACCGGTTCTTTTAGAAGTAGATTCGAAGTAATGGCCTATGATTTTGTAGCGACGGTCGGGCATCTTGAGTCGCGTTAATTTGGCTAGTGCAACCGTATTGACTGTTGTTTATTGTATTTGCTGGAGCCATTTTTGATCCCGAGTGTGGTAGTTTAGGTATCTACATAGTGGGTATGCTCTTTCGAGAGTCTTACAAATGCGAAATATAGCCAAAACTTCAGGATCAAGTTTTATACCTTTAGTAAGGTCTTACAAAATTTTCATGCCTGTTGAGGTCTTACTGTTTTTTCATGACGTTGAGGTCTTACGAATTTTTTCATGCTTGTTGAGGTCTTACAGTTTTTTCATGCTTGTTGAGGTCTTACAGCTTTTTGTTTTTATGTAAGAGAGATCTCGCTAGACCGAGTTTGATCACTTAGGGTCTTACGGCCTTAAGTTTTTTAATGAATGGCGATTGGCGATAGTCTTCGAGTCATGGAGTTTGCTTAGGCTCGAAGGTCGTTACTCGTGAGCTCGAAATTGCCTCATTAAGGACTTATGAGTATGGACTTCCGACCCTGAGGCCATGCGGGTATCAAATTGTTGACGCTAGTCTCCGAGTATTTCAGGATGTACTCGATAGAGGGATCCTTGCTGTGAACATGCTGAATTTTCTTTGGAGTACGAGATGCTTTTTTGGCGAAAGATACTCATTGATTTCTTGGCGTAAATACATGTCGTTATGTTGCCGTAAGCCCAACTTATACGGACACGGTTCGCTTAACCATTTGGCCTGGTACATCATTTCCTATTGGAACCTCGTTTGTCATTTCCTGGTACAAGGTTGATCGCGAGGGAAACCCTGCAATCTTGTTGAATCCTTCTTAGGTAGCGTGTGGACGTTGCCTCGTTAAAAACCTTGTCGGCAAAAACCCATTTCGGGATAAAAACCCGATCGAAGGAAAAGAGTGCAACGGACGATTTGAAACCTCAGGGCCCTCGAGCCGGATCGGTGTCTCGACTGCCTTGGTCACTGGATTGCGCAAGAGTTACCGTGAAGTAAAAGATAGAAATAGGGAGAGATGAGTATACCTTAGTGGCGATGGTGAATTTGGGTTCCGGTGTTTGTTTGGCGGATGCTATGTGTTCTTTTATTTGAATACGGCTGAGGATGTGCATCAAAAAATCCTGCGGATGACGTGTTGGGGATCGCCTGCTTTGTTCTTTTTGGTTGTTTCTCTTTCTCGGCACTAGTTTTTAGCTTGGTTGCTGAGTAATTCCCGAAAGTGCCCGTTATTGAGTAGTCGAGCCACTTCCACTCGGAGTTGCCTGCAATCCTCGGTTTTGTACACGTGTGAATTGTGAAACTCCCATATTAAGTTGTAGTTCCTTTGGGAAGGATCCGAGTGTGTAGGCCTGGGTCATCTAGCATCCCTGATTTTGCTGATGGTGAACACGTTGTTCGATACTTCAACATTGAAGTTTTATTATGATAGGTGAGGTGCCCCCATTGGCCCCATGTCCCCGTTGAAGCCACCTCTATTAATGGGTCCCCAAGGGTTCTGTCCTCTATTCACCAATCGATCATTTCGAGGCAGATTGCGTCTCGAAGCATTCCTCCTATCATCGAGGTACGACTGGTACCTCTCTTTATTTGATCTTGACTCCTTTGATAGGACTCTACTCGGATATACTGAGCTCGAGGGGGCTCCCAACTAGTAATCCTCAACCCTGATCTTTGAATGGTACCGGTTGTGAACGTCCGACCAGGTTACGGCGGGATATTCGATCAGATTCTCTTTCAGCTGCCTTGAGACCACCGAGCTTCGTTCATTCAGGCCTTAAGTGAAGGCCTGCCCTACCCAGTCATCGGAGACGAGGGTAGTTCCATTCGTTCCATTTAGAAACGAGACACGAATTCCCGTAGCATTTCGTTTTCCCTCTAATTAATCTTAAATACATCGGACTTCCTTGTTGCTACCTTAATGGCACCAGCGTGCGCCTTTATGAAGGAATCTACTAGCATGGCAAATGAATCTATGGAGTTGAGAGCTAGGTTGTGATACCACATTATGGCCCCCTTCGAGAGCGTTTCTCCGAACTTCTTCAGTAAGATGGACTCGATCTTGTTGTCTTTCATGTCATTGCCTTGCACCGCGCACGTATAGGTAGTAACGTGTTCGTTGGGATCTGAGGTCTCGTTGTATTTTGGGAGTTCTGGCATTCTAAACTTCTTTGGAATGGGTTTCGGAGTCGCTTCCTCTAGGAAAGGTTGTTGTAAGAACTTCTTCGAATCTACTCCCTTCGAGACCGGGGGCGCACCCGTGATTTGGTCAACTCTAAAGTTATAGGTTTCGACCTTCTTATCGTTGGCTGCTATCATTTTCTCGCCTGACTCGATCCTTTTGGTGAGGTCCTCCAGCATCTTCACGATTGCAGGATCGGCTACTGATCCATTGTTGCTCGATCTCTCCGGTACCTGTTCGGTCGGAGAAGTAGTTTCCCATGATAATGTGCTGGGAGTCTTTGGGTGGCTTTGCAACTAAGCGATAGCCAACTGTTGTGCCTGCAACATTGCAAAGATAACATGAAGACTAACTTCCAATTCTTCCCGGGCTGGGGTTTTTTGGCCTTTCTGTTGGTCGCCATGTCGTATGGTCCTGTCGGTGTGTGAAGTTTCGTCGACCTGCTGTGCGTCTAGTGAATTTGCGTCCGCTGGAATCGGTCCAGGTGCATTATCAGGGTTCTGCGGTGGCGCACCAACAACTGAATCAGCCACACCATTTTCTCCGTGGTTTTCGAGGTTGTCGTTCTCGACTCTGTTTACCGAGCCAGACATTTTGACCTGAAATCGAAGATCTTGGAAAAGAAAAAGTATGAAAGATAACTTGCGTTATGTAGCAAAACCAGCAATAAAATAATCACTGTTATTTTTAGCCCCACGGTGGCGCCAAACTGTTTATCGTGAAAATGGTAATAACAATTAAATTTTTTGATGGGACTCTAAAAATACGTGATCTATTTTTATGCTAGCTGTTAAGCCAGTGGATGCTAGACGTATGAAAATAAGAGATGAAATGTGAGCTAAAATAGAACTATAATCGAACCGAGAGATCAGTTACTCTAGCCTCGAACTGGCCGGTGAGGGGCCTCAAGGTTGATGCCTGGGCTCGAGCTCGAGCTATCAGGGGTAACCGGTAAAGGAATAATAGTTAGGATATAATTAAAAAGAGGCTCTTTACGGCCAATATCAAGAAATAAGCAAAGAACATGTATGAAAGCAATAAATGAGGAGGTAGTCCCGAGCGTGTAAGTTAGAGAGAGAAGAAAGTGAGATGTGTTATTGATCTTGTGTGGAGTAGTTGGAGTAATAGCAACCCCTTACAAGGTGGTGAGGTTCCCTTTTATATAGGAGGGGAAATACAACATAGTATAGAATGCATTAATTGTAAAGATACGAAGATGGGATACCTAGACATGATATTAGACTCTACTGGTGCTATCTGCTCGCCTTGGGAATTCCCTGCCATCGGGATCATCGTTGGGTCGAGCGTAAATGAAACTCGAGGGAGAGAACTCGAAGCAACCCCATAGCCTCTAGATATCGATATGACTCCCCGAATACACATTAATGGCAAGAAATCGGACCCTCTGATTTCACCGTATACATAAAAGAATTAGGTCAGTGTAGTTCTGGATGTTTTGGTAGCTGGGACTACCAGAAAGTTGTGATTTCACTGCTGCTGCCGCTGTTACTACTTGCTGAACTCCTTATTACACCAAAATCAAAATGAAAAGAAACTAAGCAAGTCTATCAGATATTAGTTACAAGATTCCTATATATATGTCTTCAAACTTGATCTTGGAACTTCTGTAGTTTTGCCTCGCATCTTGAACTTGTTGACTCGCGCTCTTGAGGCAATCTTCTGTTATTTCTAAATTGAATTGATCCCATTCTTCAGGAGGGTTCCTGCTATTGTCTTGGGTTTAACTCTGATATGTATTTATTCATTTCCCCAGTGGGTTCCTACTAGTTGACTTGATACTTGAAGTGAATTCGCTTGTTCTCCAGGTGAGCGCCTGCAACTCAAACTTGAAATAAATTCTCTTGTTCTCCAGGTAGGCTCCTGATGCTGACTTAGAATTTGAAATGAATTCCTTATTCTCTAGGTGGGCCCCTTCAACTTAAACTTGAAATGAATTCCCTTAGTCTCCAAGTGGGCGCCTGCAACTTAAACTTGAAATGAATTCCCTTGTTCTCCAGGTGGGCGCCTGATGCTTAAACTTGAAATGAATTCTCTTGTTCTCTAGGTGGGCGCCTGATGCTTAAACTTGAAATGAATTTCCTTGTTCTCCAGATGGGCACCTGATGCTTAAACTTGAAATGAATTCCCTTGTTCTCCAGGTGGGCGCCTGATGCTTAAACTTGAAATGAGTTCCCTTGTTCTCTAGGTGGGCGCCTACAATTGAAATGAATTCCCTTGTTCTACAGGTGGGCGCATGCAACTTAAACTTGAAATGAATTCCCTCGTTCTCCAGGTGGGCGTCTGATGCTTAAACTTGAAATGAATTCCCACATTCTCCAGGTGGGCGCCTGCAACTTAAACTTGAAATAAATTCCCTTTTTCTCCAGGTGGGTACTTGAAATAAATTCCCTTGCTCTCCAGGTGGGCGCCTGCAACTATGGCAAAACTAACAAAACAAAAGAAACCTTTTTTCCCTAGTTTGGTACCAGGAACATCTGTGAGTGTTAATCGAACTTGTTATCCAAAAGGGCTATAAGAATTTAAAAGATAAATCCCATTATCGAGGAGGACTCTGAAAAGTATAATTAAATCTCGTTTTAAGAGTGAAAACTTGAAAGCTAAATTCTACTTTCTAAAGATAAAACTTGCGCTAAATCTCATTATCTATAAAGGTATTAAAAACTTTAAAAATAAATCCCATTATCCAGGTGGGTCCTGAAAACTTAAAACTAAATCCCAATAACCAGGAGGGTCCTGACAAACTTGAAACTAAATCCCATTATCCAGGATGGTCTTAGAACTTTAAAATAAATCCCATTCTCCAGGGGGGTCCTGAGAATTTTACATTATCTCATTATCCAGAAGGGTCCTGAGAATTTTAAATTAAATCCATCATCCACGAGGGTCCTAGAAACTTACGGTCGAACCTGTCTAGCACATGTTTTCCTCACTGTGGGTTCCTCCAGAACAAACAAAATTTCTTGCCCCTGTTTCAATCAAAGAAAATCTTATCAGTATGAAAATGTGGCAGTTAGTTTGCGGCATTCTTGCTAAAGGTGGCCTTTCCACTGCCACGCTTTGTTCCAATTAGCTGCTTTCGGACTAGCAAAGAATTGTTTGAACTTCTGATTGAACCTCAACCATATAACCCTGAAGGACCCAAGTGTCTCACACTCATCTTGTTGTTTTACATTTCTGTCCTTCCAATTTAAACCTCTATATTTCCTCAAAATTCATGAAACCACTTGACCACTTGAACTCCCACTAACACCTTATTTCTCATTTTGAATCATGCTATTTCTGGTATGCTTTGGCCTCACTTTGCTTTGTGCAATTGAAAGTTGGTAGTAAGCATTGAAATCCTTTCTTGCTTGCTTAACAAGTCTAACATTGAAAAGGACTTAGAGAAGTAGACCCAAAAGAAAATGAAATGAAGTGATTTTGAGAATTAGGAATAAATAATAAAATTATAAACAGGATGACTATTTGAGGAAGAATGGAAAAGATACTTATCTGAGTGAAGCAGCTGGCACCAATGATCATGACATGCATTTCAGATTAATCGGCCCAGACCGTTCACCTAATCATATTTTATTTTGTGCCCCGTCTTCGTACATCAAAACCGGGATTTTTCCATAATCCAATCTCTCTGCAAAGTCACGAGCCTCATTCGGCTTATAGTGCCCTGATGGGTTTTCACCAACAAACCTCTCTCATTTGTTCATCTCTCAACTCACTGTTTCCATACGGTGCCCGCGAGGGTTTTCACCAATAAGACTGTCTCATTTTAGTTTTCTCTCAGCTTTCCATCGCCTTACGGTGCCCGTAAGGTTTTTTACCAATAAGACTCTCTTATTTATTCATTTTTCCTTGTGTATAACGGAGTGTTGCCCATAATGTGAATCATACCTCTATGTTTACTGTGAAAATGATAACAATAATTAAATTTATAAATGGGATTCTAAAAATACGTGATCTATTCCCGAGATAGTTGTTAAAGAAGTTATACTAAGAATCGTGAAGTATAATGATAAAATGCGAGCTAAGATGCGGTAGTAATCAAACCAAAGGGGCCTGTTGCCCAAATGCAAAGATGGTCGATAGGACCTCGAGGCCGGCGTTGGTATCGATCTCGAACGATCGGGGATAGCCGAAAATGGGATAACAGTTAAAGGTATAATAAGATAGGGCTCTTTCGGCATATATTAAGCTATAAAATGAAGAACAAGTTAAGAGAAAATGAATACGGGGGCGGCCTTGGGCCAATGCCAAGTGATAATAAGAATGACCGAAGATAAATGACTTTGAGCCAAGGGGAATAAGAAATTTAGAAAAGAGAGAGAGAGAGAAGATATTATTGCACTTGTGGAGAAATGGAGCGATATCAGTCCCCTACAAGGTGGGGCGAGTCCCCTTTATATAGGAGGGGAGACTCGACTACAAGTATGTTGGGATTAATTACAAAGTACGGTGATGGGGTGGCTTGATATGATGTTTCATCATAGGCTCTGGATAGGCCGGGTATGTTAGATATAGCCATGTGCCTATAGGGCTTCCCTCTCTGTCCTGACTTCATTCTTCGTTTTCTCCGAGTCAGGCTTCGATGAGTCCCTAGGTAGGGAATTCGGTCGCGACCTCCTACCCTCGGGGCCCCGGGACATGCTTCCAAAATGTCTCGACAGTGAGAAATCAAGTATTCTGATTTTGCCGCATATTGATAGTCTTCGCGTTTCCCATATCGAAGTGATGGGAAATGATTCTGACACTTGACTCCTCCAGCTTCTTTCGGTGACGCCATATCGATGATGCGACCCCTGGCTCATGCTTTTCGACCTCATTCACTGCACTCCCTAATTTTTGCTTCCAAAGGTACAGGTACCGTCGTCGGTTCAGTTTCTCATAGATGCATTAACTGCACCCGTCGGTCAGTCTTCCAAAGCCCAGATGACCATGTCGTAATCCCCTATAAATGGGGGGTGCATTGGCTTTGATTTTCCTATCTCAATGCTTCTGTTGGCTTGCTTGCCTCTTCCTTCCTATTATCTTATTTCACCCTTGAACATCATGTTACGGGCTTATGACCTTACGGCCGTTTGGAGGAATTCCTTTAGACTGTATTGTGGCTTTCTGCTGGTTCTTCCTTAATTGAAAATAAGCATACTGTCCTATTATTTTTGTGGTCATCGGTATGTTGGACCTTGTTGCCGCTGCTGGCCCGAGGTGATGAAGGACGGGGAGCCGGTTTCCTTTTTATATAGACAGCTGTTCGGATTATGCACTGATACTCAAAAGGGGGCTCGGATTATACACCGATGCTCACCTTTATACCCCGGCTTGACGTGGTGCTCTGCTCCGAGTTGGGGGCTTGCACGGCTAGACGTCCCAAGAAGTAGATTCAAAGTAGCCGTGCAAGCGGGACCGAGGATTGTTCGGTCTACTGTTTCTCCGAAGATTCCTTGGCCAAAGGAGGTCCTCGAGCCTTGGACAGCTATTTCATTTTTTCATCCCTCCCTGTCACTCGCCTTGTCCCTTAGGGATATCAACGTATAAAGTTGGGATGAAACTTCTAAGGACGAGTGTCCGGAGGCGCTTGTTGTGGACTTTCGAAGGTGGGTGGGTCTTAGGGCTTTTATCTATCGTGTGCATCCCTTTTCCTTTTCCTCTAGGCGTGGACTCCTGTAAGCTTTTGTAATTGTTTGTAACGACCGCTTGAGGGTTGCTTGTACGTAAAAAAATTTATGAATAAGAATATACTTCAATGATTTCTGCTTTCCTTACTTTGCTTTGTTTCTGTATGCTCTCATGCCCTTCGAGGCTCTTCGAATGCCTTATTTTATTGGTTGACCGCTGATATCTGACTCAAGCGCGAGCGCTCATTCTGATCTTATGCTGATCGACATGGCTTTCCTTCGACCCATCGTCGTACTTCGTACCAATCTTGGATTTCTTCTGATAGATCAGGGCTACCGAGGCCCTCCAAGTTGTTTGAAGGTCATGCGTCGGATTCCGGGGCCTTCAAGAATGTTACCCTGGATGAAGGTCATCTTCGGGTACCTGAGGGTCCCTATTGATCTTGATGTAGATAACCATTTTTAGAATAGATAGGATTGACTTCCACTGGGGAGTTTGCTCGTATTTGGGCACTTCCTCAGACCTTCGTGGAGCTTTCTCGATCGGAGCTTCCTATGTTTATTCCTCTTTTCAGGAAGAGAGGATCACAAGAGTAGGTGTTTGCCTTGCGTTGAGTGTCGGGGTTTAAAGCTCACTGAGGCCCAACTTCTTTGGGCTAGGGGTTCTTGACGTAGTGTGCTTCTCTGAGCATGGAGATAATACAAACGGCCCCTTGAGTCTTAACTCCTTGTTAGAGGATGCTTTCTGGATTGAGTATCAACCCATTGATCTATATCGAGGCTGTTAGATTACCGAGGCTTGCCTCGGGCAAGCAAATAGTCGCTGCTTTTCGCATATATGTGGGGTGGCTTTAGCTCCTTGGCAAGACTTCACTACTTTTAGATAGCTACCTTTCCGCTTTGGCACATGATACTTCATCTCTTTAGGCGCAAAGAGTGTTGATGCGTGCCCTTGCCTTGACCTATTAGTTTCGCCATAGTCATAGGAACCACTTCGAGGCCGATCCGGCAGGCAACGAGGGGCGCTGCTCCTGGTGCTAAGGAACTGAGGGATTTTGTTCTGTAGATAGCATCCTTTATAAGAGAGGAACACCTGGAGATGGGAAGGAGGTACTCCGCCTGGAGTGAGGGGTAACATTGCAGGCGCTTTCCCCAGTTGAGTGCATCGTAGACTTCACTGATGGGTTCTTGAGTGTGTACCTATATCATTTCGCATTTGGCCTCTCTGATAGGGTTGTGCTTGATTTTTGCTTGAAGTATCAGGTTACCCTGGAACAGATTCATCCGTTGTTTTGGTGAACGGCACTGATGATGAGGTTCTTCGTAGAGAAGGCCGAGCTTGAATTCATGCTTGACCACCTTGTCAAGCTGTATCGGCCCTTTCATCATCGAGGCCTACTAACTCTAAGGTGTCTTTCGTCCATGCCCTTCATTTTTGACAAAGAGGATGGCGGGGATCGAGAGTGGGCCAGTTGGTTTATCCGAGTCTGGATGACCGATATTATCCCTGTGGAGTTTTTGCCATTTCTCGAAGGGTGGAATTATACACGTGAGTGAGGCGTTTGGCACTTTTTCAGATTTCGCATATAGTGAAAATCAACTGAGTAATAATGTTGTTTCCCTTGTTGCAGCAACTTCGTGGATGCTGGGTCAAGTCCATGACCTACCCAGCTGGGTCCGGAGGCTGGTGACCCATTCATCCTGCGACGAGCATAGATGGCGAGCTATTCTTCGTACCCGATGGGGAGCGCAATACTAAGGTATGCATGTTTGTTGCCTTTGCCTTGCCTTTGTATACCCCAGGTAACCCTTTCCCCTTCCATTTATGTCGTTTACACATATCGGGTGGTTCCCTGGGACGAGGCAATGTTCCTCCGAAAAGGGGAAGGAGTCATTGGCTTTTGGGTCGAGGGGCGATGGCGACAAGAGAGATCAGCACTTGCGGTGTGATGGAGCCTTAAATGGCACTAGTCGGGCTCACATTTTTTAGGAAAGGGCGTCGCCTGAGTCTGTTGCTCCCGGAGTGCCTGATTCCCGGTTAGTGGTTCCTTTGAGCGAATATGCTGTGCCCGGGGTCAGTTCTTCTGGGGCCTCAGGGGCAGGATCAAGAAGAGTGTGTTCTGACTTCGAGGAAGTCCGTCGGCTTCACTTTGTGTAAGTGTTATGTACAGTTTCCCTGTATCCCGTGTCCTCCTCCCTCTATTGAATATTCCTTGTACAGGCCTGTGATGGACTTAGGTCTGAGTTGTTCCGTCAAGGGGCCAAGCTTTAGAAAATTTTGGGCGAGGGCGAATCTCTTAGGCTTCTTAGTGAGGATAAGGAAGCTGAGCTGCAGCATTGGCGATATGAGGCGTACCGGAGCTCAAACTATGAGAGCTATTTGATGGATCAGGTAACTTCTTGTAGTGCGTGCTTCGCTCCTTTCTAACCTTAAGGCTAATTCCTTTTTGCCATATCAGTTGCAGAAAAAATCGAAGGCCTTGGAATACCTCAAGGGCGACGTCAATCGCGTCATCGTTGCTTGCAAGGAGCTAAGGGCTCAGGTGCAGGCTCGAGCTTTAGAAGAGATGAGCATCTCGGCTAAGGTCCCTTCCTTCGAGGCCCAACTGAGCTTGACTCATGACAACGCTAAAGTTCAAGCGGATATGATTGGGAAATTTGAATCTGATCTCTCGAAGGTCAGAGCCAAGATAATGGATTCCCGGGCAGAAGCGGCATTAAGCCGAACCAAGGCTAATCGTGAGATGGCGATTCATATAAAATATGTTGCTGATGCCCAAGCTGAACTGAAGCGAGCCCTCAACCGGAGAAGAGGATCGAGGAATATGTTCATTGTAAATCCCGGAGAAAGGTACTCGAGGAGGTCAGTGCAAGGGGCTTCATTCTCTCGGAGGAATTGGCTCGAGCAAGGGCAGACGAGCGTGTCGCTCGATCACTTCTTGTTGATGTTGCGGAGGGTGAATTTGACGAGCTGTAGCCCTTTAGCGCAAAGTGTAGATTTTGTCATTTTGTTTCTTTGTCTCTGATATATGTAGGACATGCCTATAGATGGAGAATGCGCCCTTTTGGCGCGTGTAATATATAAGAAAGAATTTGAAGCTTTATTTCTTTTGTACCTCTTTTTTCTTTTTGTTTTTTGTTGCTTTTGATCGGTTAGGCCGATTTTGGTGTTTGGCGAGGTCCTTATAGGTCCCGATGGATCGGACAGACCCGGGGGCTTCAAGTGTGATCCTTAACGCGAGTAGGTGTTGGGGCCTCTATGTCTGGCCTAGCCATTTAGGCTTAGTCTCCGAGTCGCATTGTGACTCATGCTTCAATTGGCCCTCAGGCTCTTTCCTGCCTGCGTGGGCGGATGATGATGGATTTTATGCTTTTGGTCAAAGTGACCTTATGGGCGCTTGGTTCGGAGGTTTACTCGGCTGGCGACAGTGACATTTATGCCACGCCCTTGGGCATATGGCAGCTTTTGGGTACAGTCTCCGAGTCGCGTTGCGATTAGAGCTGTAATCGACCCATAAATTTTCATAATTCTACGGCCGGCGATAGTGACATTCATGTCGCACCCTTGGGAATATGGTAGCTTTTGGGTACAGTCTTCGAGTCGCATTATGATTAGAGCTGTACTCGACGCATAAATTTCCATGATTCTCTGGCGAGTGATAGTGGCATTAATGTCGTGCACTTAGGCATATTGCAGCTTTTGGGGCTAGTCTTTGAGTCGTGTTGCAATTCGATCTGTAATCGACCCATAAATTTCCATGATTCTCTAGCCAGCGATAGTGGCATTTATGTCGCTTGGTCGTTGAGACCTTATGTGGCCCGGAGGCTTTGCATAGTTAACTATTTTGGATCTGGTCTCCGAATCGGGTTACGATTCGAGCTCATTTTAATCCTCAAGTTATCAATATTGTTTAGCTGGAGACAATGGCTCTTACGCAATTTGGTCATGGAGACCTTTCAATATGAGGCACGTAGGATTGCTTAGCTGGCAACAACGGCTCTTATGCTATTTTTGTTTGTGGGCTTTTTGTAGGCTCGTTAAGGTATTTTTATAGTATTTTTTCCGGACCCATCGTCGGTTCTAGAGGAACCTCTATTTCAAGTTGTTGTCGGCTATGTTTTAAGTACCTCGTAAGGTTTATCGCTCGTAGGACGTGTATATCAATGTTCTTGCATTTTTGGAGCCAACATTGTCGGAGCTCATTTTTTCCTTTTGAGGGAAGCCTGTTTTAACCGGTTCTTTCCGAAGTCTACTCGGAGTAGTGGCTTGTGATTTTTTAGCGACAGTCGGGCATCCCCGAGTCGCGTTATTTTGGTTGTATCGGTCATTTTGACCGTAGTCATATTCGTTTGGTCGTAGCCATTTTTGATCCCTAGTGATAGTTTAGGCGTCTACATCGAGGGTAAGCCCTTTAGGGATTCATACAAATGCGACGTATAGCCTAAACTTCGGGATTTTCATGCCTGTTGAGATCATATAGTTTGTAATGCCTATTGAGGTCATACAGTTTTCCATGCCTATTGAGGTCTTAGAGTTTGTAGAATAGATCTAGTTACACTGAGGCTGCCCGCTAGGGGTCTTACAGTTTCTGGTTTTCCAGTTGTATGGCGATTAATAGTAGTCTCCGAGTCATCGAGTTTGTTTAAGCTTGAAGACAGCTTCTCGTGAGCTTGGAGTTGCCTTCCAGGGGCTTGATGAGCCCGGAGTTTCGACCCTAGGGTCATGCAAGTTGTCGAATCGTTAATGCTAAGTTTCTGAGTATATCGGGACTCATTTGATGGAGAAGCATTTGTTGTGAGTATGTCGAAATCTCCTTTCCCGAAATACGAAATGCCAAAAAGGGTATTCTTTATTGCTTGGCGTAAATATATGGTGTAAATACATATTGTCCCATTGATATGAGCTCGGCCCGCATGGGTGCAGCTCCTCTGATTATATGATCCGTTTACATGATTCCGTTTTGGAACTTAGCATGCCATTTATTGGCCCTTCCGAGGGGATGGTGCCCTTAAGAGGAGGTCTTCGCACGTCGTCCGACTATAGAAGAAAGAACTGCGATCTTGTCAGATATCTTTCTCGGGGGTACGTTGCTCCGCTAATAATCTTGCTGGCGGGACCTTTAGGTTGGAAACCCGATCGAGGAAAAAGAGCTCGGGGGGTTCCGCAGAGGCCTCGAATCTCCGAGTGGAGTTTAGAATTTCTGAACACCTTGGCTGGTTGCCTGCATATAGGTTAGTAAAAGGAAAGAAACAACAAAGGAGCGGAGTAGTCCTTCCCTGCTGCGGGGCGTGTCGGCGACGTTTTCGAGGTCTGGTATGTTCCGGCCATTTTGAGGCACGATCCCTAATGTAGCCTTCCGCCGCATTCAACTGGCTTAGCCGAAAATGCGGTTCTTCTTACCCCTTGATCCCTTCGAGGACGGAGGCGGTGAAGCCGCCGATGGGTCATATGGTGAGGGATTTCCTCTCGTCGCGTGTAGCTTTTTGTTGAATGCCTTAGTCACACCTTTATTGGGGAGTTTCATCCCTTTGGCGGAGTGGGGTCGAAATAGCCTCTAGGCAGTGTGCCCGTTGTCATCCGAATAAAACGTCTGGGCTTCACGGGCTCGGCGTTCCTATCCGAGCTCAAGCGAGCTGTATAGAGGGAGCGGCCTTCTTGATTGTTGTGGCGATCGGCGTCTAGAATCCACCGAATATTCGAGGTGTGGGAATGATTTGGTTTATTAGTCCGAACTGCCCTATTGGTTTTGGCCTGACGTCGTCAGTATAACCACCTACCCTTATGAACACATGCTTTATTTGGAATAGGTTGAATGAGGGAGGGGGTTACCAACGCATGAATACGAGGCCGAGGCGAAGTCTCGGCGTCCCTTTACTTTGATGCAAGGGTGTCCTTTGGGTATATTTCCCGGACCTATCTTTTCCAAGAGACGAGCACTTTCTCTCTGCATTTTATGGATCTTTGAAGGGTGCCGCCACCCTTTTACCGTCGTGGCAATACGTTGTGGCTTGTCAACTTCGTTTTTTCCTGATATCCTTCCTCCCCTAGAGATGGATTCAAGCTTGAACGCTCGATGATACTTGGTGGTGACCTCTATTGAATAACACGTTTGTCGTTCTTTTGAGCCGGTGACCCCGCGCACCCTGTGGTTCCTGCGCCGGGCAATAATTCTCTTGAAGGGGTCTTGGTCGAACAGGTCTGAGCCACTTGGCATTCCCGGCTTCTCTTATGGTGATCACGATGTTTGGTATAGCAATGCTGAAATCGCACTCGGCTGGGCGGGGTTTGGCTACCAGTTGTGCCTTGTTGAATCTAGTTCCATTGAAGGTTCCTCGAGGGTGTTGTCCTCAGGCCATCTCCCTATTGTTGTGAGGTAGGTTGCACCTCAAGTCGTTCCTTCCATTCGCCGCGCATGGATGATACCTCCGATTGCTTTGTATCAGCTTCTTTGTCGGGAGTCTTCTTGGATATATCGAACCCGAGGAGGTTCCTGGAGGGTCGTCCATGGCCCCGATTCGGGGCTGGTGCCGGGTGTGGGCATCCAACCGGACCTCGGCTGGGTACCTGGTCAGGCTTCGCTCAAAATGCCCTAGAGTCATTGGGCATGCTTCGCTTAGGCTTCGTGTGAAGGCCTGTGTTGGCCGATCATCTAAAACTGGGAGCGATCTCATTCGTCCTATCATGGGATAGGGTGCGGCTTCCCACGGCATTTCATTTCTTCTTCGTTCGGCCTCAGGTGTATTGGACCTTCTCTGTAATACTTTGATGGCGCTGATGCGCGCTGACGCGGAGGACCACGCTGGTACGGTAAGCGAGTCTGTGAGGTCAGGTGCCAGGCAAAGGCGCTGCATCATGGTTCCTCACGAAAGAGTTTTTTTGAACTTCCTCAACGAGACGGGCTTGAAGGCATCATATCGGGTGTCGCTGCCCCTGAATGAGCACGCGTAAGCGGTGATGCATCCGTAGGGATCTGAGGTCCTGTCGAACCTAGGAAGATCCGGCGTTCTGGGTTTCTATAAAGCGAGTTCTGGGACCATTTCCTTGGGAGACGGTTGCTGTAAGAGCTTCCACGAACCTGATTTGATCCTTTTGAAGAGATTCCCAAGCATCCTCACTGCGGCGGGGTCGATTACCGACTCGTTGTTACTTGATCTCTTGGGTACTAGCTCATCCTAAGGAGATGTCTCCGTTGCCACTGCATTCGGGGTCCCCCAGCGACTTTGCAGCTGAGCGATAGCCAACTTTCGTGCCTGCAACATTTCAAAAATAACATGAAGACTAACTTCATGTTCTATCCGAGCTAGGGTTTTTTTTGCTTCCTGTTGGTTGTTTTGCCGTATGCTCCTGTCGGTGTGAGAAGTTTCGTCGACTTGTTGTGCGTCCTATGAATCTGCGTCCGCTAGGATCGGTCCGGGAGCGATATCAGGATTCCGTGGAGGTTCTCCAGTGGCCGGGATAGCCACGCCATTTTCCCCGTGATTTTCGAGGTTGCTGTTCTCAACTCAGCTTACCGAGCCGGACATTTTGGCCTAAAATCAAAGGATCTTGGGTAATAAAAAGTGTGAAAGATAACGTGCCTTTGTGTGATGAAACCAGCAAGAAAATAATCACTATTATTTTTAGCCGCATGGTGGGCGCCAACTATTTACCGTGAAAATGGTAACAACAATTAAATTTGTAAATGGGATTCTAAGAATACGTGATCTATTTCCGAGCTAGTTTTTAAAGCAGTTAATGCTAAGAATCGTGAAGTATAATGATAAAATGCGAGCTAAGACGAGGCAGTAATCAAACCAAAGGGGCATGTTGCTTGAATGCAGAGATTGTCGATGGCACCTCAGGGCCGGCGTTGGTATTGATCTCGAACTATCTAGATAATCGGGAATGGGATAACAGTTAAAGGTATAATAGAATAGGGCTCTTTCGGCCAATACTAAGCTATAAAATGAAGAACAAGTTAAGAGAAAATGAATACAGGGGCGGCCTCGGGCCAATTCCAAGTGATAAGAAGAATGACCGAAGATAAATGATTTTGAGCCAAGGGGAATAAAAAATTTAGAGAAGAGAGAGAGAGAGAGAGAGAGAGAGAGAGAGAGAGAGAGAGAGAGAGGTTATTATTGCACTTGTGGAGAAATGGAGCGATATCAGTCCCCTACAAGGTGGGGCGAGTCCCCTTTATATAAGAGGGGAGACTCAGCTACAAGTATGTGGGGATTAATTACAAAGTACGGTGATGGGATGCCTTGACATGATGCTTTATCATAGGCTCTAGATAGGCCCAGCCTGTCAGACGTAGCCATGTGCCTAGAGGCTTCCCCCTCTGTCCTGGATTCGTTCTTCGTTTTCTTCGAGTCGGGCTTCAATGAGTCCCAAGGTAGGGAATTCTGTCACGACCTCCTACCCTCGGGGCCCAGGGGCATGCTTCCGAAATGTTTCGACAGCAAGAAATCAAGTCATCTGATTTTGCCGCATAAACTCTATCTTACTTGACATGGCATTCCTCAAAGATTGGTCGGAAGGTCTTTCATTGGACCGTAATATAGGCTTTTGGATAGGGTTAGAAAGAAAGACGGCATGCAGGCTCAAAACACCTTAAAATAAAAGTGTTCAGAATAACAACTTTTGGAATTTAATCTTTTACTAAACCACAACTTCTGCCCCGGTTTCTTTTAATTTGGGAAAATTTGAATTTTTATTTTGATGGGACCGAACCATGAGGCCACTTACGTATCCTTAAAAAGAATCAGGTCGAACGTAGTTCAAGACATAAGAGTTGTTTTGTTTTTGTTACTTTTATTTTGCTTTCTTTTTCTCTTTTTTTTTCTTTTGCTTTACCTTCTTCTTCTTTTTCATTTTTCAATTCCCTCTTTTTTTCTTTTTCCTTTCTTTCTGCTTTTTTTTATTTATGTTCCTAAACTCTACTTCTGATTTCAAAAGAGGGGTCTGAAAGAAAACAAATAAGGCTCAAAGAGGGGTAACAAAGGATAAAAGTATTTAGATAGAAGAATAAAATGCATTCGTCATTCCAATCTTCAAAACATGTCAAATACACACAACACAATTTGAATACAAACCAAAGCAATCATACATAATTTCTCTTTACTGCATCAGAATTGACAGCCATTTCTACACATTTTCCTTCTACATTTGTTAAATACAAAGCACCATTGGGCAACACTCTCGTTATAATGAACGGCCCCTGCTAGTTTGGGGCAAACTTGCCTTTGGCTTCAGCCTGATGTGGAAGGATGTGTTTCAGTACTTGCTGACCCACTTCAAATTTCCGGGGATGCACCTTCCTATTGTATGTTCTTTCCATTCTCTTTTGATACAATTGACCCTGACATACTGCTGCCAGTCTTTTCTCATCAATCAGACTTAACTGCTCCAAACAGGTTTTGACCCACCCATCATCATCAATTTCATCTTCAGCAACAATTCAAAGGGATAGAATCTCTACTTCTTTGGGTATAACTGCTTTAGTCCCACATACCAACAAATAAGGAGTCACACCTCTAAAGTTCGAACAGTAGTGCAATAACCCTGCAAAGCAAAAGGCAAGTTTTCATGCCATTGCCTAGAACCTTGCACCATCTTCCGAAATATATTCTTTATGTTCTTGTTGGCCGCCTCAACAGCTTCATTTGCCTTGGGGCGATACGGAGTGGAATTTCGATGCATAATCTTGAACTGTTGGCATACCTCTTTCATCAGATGGCTGTTAAGATTATCACCATTGTCCGTGATAATTACCTTGGGGATTTCAAACCGGCAAATGAGGTTTAAATGAACAAAATCGACCACTGCCTTCTTGGTCACAGATTTGAAAGTCATAGCTTCAACCCACCTAGTGAAATAATAGATGGCCACCAGAATATATCTGTGCCCATTTGATGTCGCTGGCTCAATTAGTCCAATGACATCTATGCCCCAAGCAATAAAGGGCCAAAGTGCAGGCATCGTATGCAACTCAGATGGCAGAGAATGAATCAAATCACCATGTACCTGGCATTGATGATACTTGCGCACACAACTGATGCAATCTCATTCCATGGCGATCCAATAATACCCTACTTGAAGAATTTTCTTTGCCAACACGTACCCACTCATGTGCTGCCCGTAAACTCCGTAATGCACTTCGGTCATGATAGTCGTGGCTTGTTTAGCATCTTATGCTCCTCAGCAGTCCAAGATCTGGAGTTCTCTTGTACAAGACTCCCCCGCTCAAGAAAAATCCACTAGCCAAACGTCGAATTATTCTCTTTTGATCGCATATGGCTTGTACTTGAGACACCCCCATCTTGATGTATTCTCGAATATCATGGAACCACGGTTCACCATCAAGTTCCTCCTCAACCACATTACAGTAAGCATGTCAATCACGAACTTGAATATACAGAGGGTAAACATAAGTCTTATCCAGATGGTGTAACGTTGACGCTAGAGTACCCAAGGCATCGGCAATCTCGTTATGGATCCTAGCAATATGCCTGAACTATACTGATCTAAATCGTTGACAAATATCATGTAAACATTGTCTATACAGTATGAGCTTTAGATCCCAGGTCTCCCATTCTCCCTAAATTTGGTGCACCAACAGATCCGAATCTCCCAAGACCAAGACTTCATGGACTCCCATATCTATAGCTAACATTAAACCCAAAATGCATGCCTCGTACTTATCCATGTTGTTGGTAAAATAGAAAAGAAGTTGGGTTGTAACAGGGTAGTGGTGCCCTGTTTCAGAAATGAGCACAACCCTTATTCCGACACATTTCATGTTAGCATCTACATCAAAGAAAAGTTTCCAACCTGGCTTTTCATCCTGCTCCATCTTGTCAATATGCATCACCTCTTCATAAGGAAAATAACTCTTCAACAACTCATACTCCTCATCCACCAGGTTCTCAGCCAAATGATCGGTCAATGCTTGGGCTTTCATTGCGGTTCGAGTCACATAGATGATGTCAAACTCTGTGAGCAAAATCTGCCACTTTGCAAGTCTTCCTATGGGCATAGGCTTCTAAAAGATATACTTTAGACGATCCAGGTGAGAAATCAAGTAAGTAGTGTAGGACGATAGGTAATGCTTCAACTTTTGTGCCACCCAAGTCAGGGCGCAACATGTCTTTTCAAGGGGAGTATACTTAACCTCATCGGATGTGAACTTCTTGCTGAGATAATAGATGGCTTGCTTTTTGTTGCTAGTGATGTCGCGTTGACCCAACACACAACCGAATGAATTATCCAAGACTATCAAATAGAGAATTAAAGGTCTCGCAGGCTCTAGCAGGACCAGCACAGGTGGGTTTGACAAATACCCCTTAATCTTATCAAATGTCTCCTGTCACTCATCATTCCATTTGACCGCGGCATCCTTCTTTAAAAAATTAAATATGGGCTCACAAGTTATCGTGAGGTTAGCAATAAACCTGTTGATGTAGTTTAAATTCCCGAGCAAAAACCTATCACCTCAGTCTTATTCCTTGGCGGTGGCAATTCTTGGATGGCCTTGATCTTTGACGGATCTAACTCCATACCTCGCCAACTGACTATAAACACCAACAATTTTCCAGACGAGACACCAAATGCACATTTTGCAGGGTTGAGCTTAAGATTGTATCTACGGAGCCTCTGGAAAAACTTTTTCAAGTCTCTGACATGGTCGGACTGCTTTCTTAACTTAATGATCACATCATCCACATAGACCTCAATTTCCTTGTGTATCATGTCATGAAATACGGTAGTCATTACCCTCATGTAGGTTGCCCTAGCGTTTTTCAAACCAAATGGCATTACCCGGTAGCAATACGTTCCCCATGGTGTGATGAATGATGTCTTTTCTGCATCTTCCTCATCCATCAAGATCTGGTGATATCTCGCATAGCAATCCACAAAAGACTCGATCTCATGCTTGGCACAGTTATCAATCAAGATGTGGATATTTGGTAATGGGAAGTTATCCTTTGGACTTGCTTTGTTGAGATCGCGGTAATCAACACACACCCTGGTCTTACCGTCCTTCTTTGGAATTGGCACAACATTAGCCAACCAAGTGGGGTATCGCGTGACTCGAATGACCTTTGCATCCAACTATTTTGTGATTTCGTCCTTGATCTTCATACTTATATTAGCCTTGAACTTCCTTAACTTCTGCTTGACGGGAGGGAATGACGAATCAGTTGGCAACTTGTGAACTACCAAGTCAGTACTCAAACCCGGCAAGTCGTCATATGACCATGCAAAGATATCCCTATATTCAAATAGTTCTTTGATTATTTCTTCCTTGATTTGTGGTTCCAAGTATACACTTATCTTTGTTTCCCTAATATTATCTGGATCTCATAAATTGATTGCTTCAGTTTCATTCAAATTAGGCTTGGGTTTTTCTTCAAAATGATTTAGTTCTTTACTAATTTCCTCAAATGCCGCTTCTTCATCATATTCAGTTTCATCATCAGACTCTATTTCTTGGATTATTATTTCAGAGTTAGATTGGCTTTTAAGTCGTAGCTGAAGATTCCTCGTGCATGTCATGTCATTGAAACCAGCATAAAAAGAACTGTACAAAGAAAGACAAAAATGACTCTATTAGGAGTAATGGAAAAAGGGAAATTGCATTTCATTAAAAATAAAGGACAGAAGGGTTTGTATATCAAAACAAGCAAAAAATAAAAATCTGGATTACAACCCTAAAATAATCCAGATAACAGAAAGGAAAATAAAGCAAACTACCAAGACTCCTTCCGAGTAGGGAGAGGAGTAGCCTTCCAATTGTTAAGCTTCACTTTTGTCCCAATAAAATGCACATCTGCTTTGCTGGAACCCTCCCCAATTTCTACCATGTTCACCTCATCAAACAGACTCTGGAACCTTTCAATCAGATCTTCATCAAATTCGACCACAAGCTTAGGGAGAGACCATGCCTTCTTTTTCAACTTTTTAGCCTTCTTCACATCATTCCTTGTGGGCTTTAACCCAGACCAAATGTTCCCAGATTTTCACGTAAGGACACTAGCTACACGATTCCTTGCAAAGATGCACCCAGACCCTTGCCCAGCACAAAACCATTCTTCAACATTTCATTTGCTACCATGACGGTCGCAGAAGCTAGCTTTGGTCCTAGAACACATTCCCCTTCTGGAACCTTCTCAATTGACCCTATTTCGGAAACTTGATAAACCCAAGGCCCCTTATCATCTTCAGCCTCAATAAACGGGATGAATGTATAAGTTCCCATCACCATGCGAGACGATTTCTTGTCTATCCAACTCGAAATTTATCATCTGGTGCAATGAAGATGGGATTGATTTGGCAACATGTATCCAGGGCCTTCCCAATAGAAAATTGTAAGAGATGGCCACATCTAGTACTTGGAACTCCATGGTAAATTCAGCTGGTCCTATTGTCAGTTCGAGCACGATATCGCCAACAAAATATTTTCCCCCTCCATCAAAACCTCAAAAACATATGTTGTTCTTATGGACCCTTTCAGTATCAATTTTCAACTTGTGCAGAGTGGAGAGAAGGCAAATGTTTGCACTGGAACTATTGTCAACTAGCACCCTTGTGACTATGGAATCTTCGCATTTCACTATGAGATAAAGAGTCGATTATGATCCGTACCCTCCCAAGGCAACTCATCATCCGAGAAGGTGATCTTGATTGCCTCGAATATCTTGTTAGTAATATTCTCCAAATGGTTCGATGTGATCTTATTAGGGAAATGAGTTTAATTCAGAATCTTCATGAGGGCCCGGTGGTGCTCGTCCGAATGTATAAACAATGATAGAAGAGAAATCTGAGTGGGGGTTTTTGTCAATTGTTCCACTATAGAGTAATCCTGCACCTTCATTTTTCTAAAAAATTCCTTCACCTCCTCTTCATTGACTGGTTTCTTCACTATAATTGGACTATATTTGAGTGGCTTGGCTTTCCTTAATTCCTCTAGGGCAAAGCATCTCCCCGAATGAGTCAACCCCCAGGTTTCATTAACTTCCTCTTCCACTTCTTTCCCTTTATAAGTTATTATTACTCGCTTGTAGTTCCATGGTACGGCCTTGGTGATATCTATCCGCAGCTGGGTCACAAGTTTAATGATAATAGGAGCCATGCGAGCCCCTTCCACAATTATGACAGGCTTACTTGCTACCCCCGACATGACCACTTTCGGCTTTCCTTGCTTTGTTTACACATCATCTGGGAGCCCCTACACGCCTACCACAGGCAGTTGAACATCAAGCTTGCTTATCTTGTCTGTCAACCCTTCAACTGTCGAAGATGTTGCAGTTGTAACAACTGGAGTTTTGACTGAATTATTTTCACTAGCATAGATCATCATGACGGACTTCGAAGGCTTCTCGGTCTCCCTATCCTTATACACTATCTCAATAATATGTGTTTTGGCATGGGCTGGCAATGGATTTTGATTGATGTTGGGTGCTTCCGGGATTTGGACCTTAATCTAGTTTGTATCGATAAGCTTTTGGATGGCACTCTTCAAATGCCAACACTTTTCTGTGTCATGCCCTGGAATATCAGAACAATATGCACATTTGAGGGAATAATCCAGGTTCTTCAAAGGGGTGTTTGGTAATTTTGACTAAATCGGCCTTAGAACACTCAACTGCCTTAACCTCTGAAACAGACTGGTGTAAGACACTCCAAGAGGGGTGAAAATTTGCTTCCACTGCTGCCTTTCCATTCTATACTCTAGCCTAGGGCAAACACTTGGACCAGTAGGGTTTCGGTATGTTTGTGGAGGTGGATAAGGATTTTGTGAAGCTGTCCATTGCGGTAAGGAGGGGTTGAGCATATGACTGTGTGTGGTGGACATGGTATTGGGGTGGCCTGACTGAATACTGAGGGTCTGGTGGTGGGAAGTAGTGTTGGGGTAGATTATCTAGAGTTTGGGTATAGGTTTGAGGCTGGGGTCGAGGCTGGGTGTAATGGTGCGGTGAACCCCTTGGGCCATGCCACGATCCTGAGACGACCATAGCAACATTTTCTTTCTTCTTTTTCAATAGCACGCCTCCCCCCCCCCCCCCGTGCCATTCTGGATCATTTGTGTGGTTACTTTGATGGTAGAGTAACTCATGATCTTGCTTGATTTGAGTCCCTCCTCTACCATTCCTCCCATCTTTACCACTTCGTTGAAAGACTTACCTATGGCCGAGACCAGATGACCAAAGTAAGTAGGCTCCAAGGCCTGAAGAAAGAAATCCACCATTTCATCTTCATTATTGGAGGGTCTACTCATGCCGCCTTTTCTTTCCACCGGAAACCATACTCCCTAAAGCTCTCACCAGGCTTATTCTATATCTTAGTCAAGGATAAGCGATCTGGGACAATTTCTACGTTGAACTAGATATGCCAAGCGAAAGCCTGAGCCAAGTCATCCCAAGTGTACCATCTGTTGTTGTCCTGTCGAGTGTACTATTCCAATGCTACACCACTCAAACTTTGACTAAAATATGCCATCAGCAATTCATCTTTCCCCCCAGCGCCTCTCATTTTGCTACAATATCCTCTTAAGTGTGCCACGGGGTCTCCATGCCCGTCGTACAAGTCAAATTTGGGCATTTTGAATTGGGCAGGCACTTGGAAATCGGGAACCAAGCACAAATCATTATATGCCACACTCACTTGGCCACCTAACCCTTGCATATTTCTCAGCGACTGCTCCATGCTCTTTACCTTCCTAAATATCTCCTCTTGTTCCATATTTTTGGGTGGCTTCTCAGTTTGGACAGGAAGTTCAAAGTGAGGAGTGTAGGAGTAGTGATCCGGGACTTTGAATGTGGGCTTTGGGGCATAGTACTGTTTATCTTGGTCTTGAAATGCCGGCTCACTAGTACGGAGCTGCTACAAAGACAGGGGTAACTAGCAAAGCAGGGTATTTGGTTGCTTTGGCTGGTGGAGTTTGGATGGGTTGGGAAGTGGTGCCATGATAGTGGTGGTAAGGGGTGTGTTGCGGGGATAGATCGACAATGGTGGATCTTGAGATTGAGCTAGTGGTGGGATGAAAGTAGGGTTGGCAGGGTATGACACTGGAGGATGCCCCTTAATCCATGCCTGATACATTTCGGTCATTTGGTGCTTCAGCTTATGTACCTCTTCTTTCAAACCAGACTCGGATTCCTCCATCTCTCTCGGCGGGTCAATAACACTCGTGTCCAATTCTTTGCTAGCCATGATCACCTTGTGTTTAGACCTGGTATTATATGGGTGGCTTGCCAGAATGCCAAACAAACTAACCGCCTTTTAAACTCAAGGATAATAGCAAACTTGTCAGTGTTTAAGAGCTTAACAGATCGGCAATTGCATGTTTGTAATGCAATGCACCTAAACAGTTAAATGCTTTTATCGTGTATTTGAACGGTTGCATGCGGCATCCCTACTTTAACTAACCCTTTTCACTTTACATCTTTCTTTTCTTTCACTCCTGCCTTCCTTTAATCACTATTGATTTTCTCACTTGGTTCCTGCTCTCTTTATTATTTTTCGTGCTCTCTTTTAATCTTCTTGTTTTTCCACTCTTTCCTTACACTTAGTTTTTTTTCTTTTCTCATTTCATTTTATGGTTATGATCGAATCCTATGGAGATTGCCTACGTATCATGATGTCGCATGAATCAGATCATTACGTAGCTCAGGAGATAAATGTGAAATAAAAGAAAGAAATATTTTTGGATATTCAAATTTTCATTAAATAAAAATTTATGATTTTCCTCTATTAAAACGACTCTATCATACAGATTTAAGAAATGAAAACTAAAATAGGACTCAAAGTGGACTAACAAACTCCAAAAGAAACTAAAATACAAACTCGAAAATAAAATCAGGAATACATAAGTGCCTCTAATACTGCTCCAAGGGCCCGTGGGACATCAGTTGGTCTCACTGCAAGCCTACGTGCCATAACTTGTTAGAGGCGATATAGGTCGTCCATTATCTGACGGACAAAGATCATCACTACTGCAAAGAACATGGACCTGGTCATGTCCTCGCATTCATTACACTTCATCACAATATTCAGCAATTCTTCTAATCCTCTCCTTGATGATGCCCTTATTTTGGAGCAGACGCCCAATTTGTTAAAACCTAGCCTCCAAAACTTGTGTGGCCAAATGATTTTGCTCTTGCAGTTGTTGCATGTCCTCTTCTAGTTGTGACATCAATGCTTAGCAGTGCTCTCTTTCTGCTTTGAAGTTCTTTGATTGCTTGGCCATTTCGTTCTCGAGGGTATTGAGCTTTTTCTTCAGACCCGTGATTCCTTTTTCATACTTTTCATTCAACTTTTGAACAAAACTTGCCCGCTCTTCCGCATTCCTGGCCAACATTGCTCGGGCTTTTGCTAGTTCGCCCTTAGTTTTTTCCAAATTGGCCCCAATAATCACACATTTTCCACCTAAGACCGTTTATAAGTTTTTCATATGTTCTACTCCTTTCCGGATTTTCAGTAGCTATCTTCATCCTCTAAATTTGGGCTCGGAGGGCTTCGTTTTCTCAGGCCAACTTCTTCTTCTCACCTTCATCTACAGCGGCTTGCAATACACTATCAAATTTAAGGTCTCTAATTTGCCCTTCTAACTTGCTTATCGTAGCCCTATAGTTTTTCTCCTTTGCTAACCAATTCCATTGTTCTTATGCCCCATCAATAAATTGTTGTACATGGGGCCTTTTGGCGTGCCATTCAGACTCTTGATGGACTCGAACCCTTTTAACATACCAGGCTATGTATCTAGGCTCTACCTCACCCTTAGTCAAATCCCGTACTCGAGTATAAGGATCCAGAAACCTACATTGATGCCAAATCTGGCGAACAATTTCTTCCGGAATGCACTTTTGGGCATAGTTCAATGACTTTTCAACTCAAATCTTCATCATGAGGGATAGTTTGGTACCTGCCTAGCTATCGTAGAACCCTGTGCGGGGCATACGGCTGAATACTCTGAAGACCCATTAATAGAAGAAAGCACACTCTGGCCAACATATAAATAACTTCGTTGACCGGGAGCCAACCGAATGTCCACTCAATTTTTCTTGTAGTTAAGGAACCCAAATGTGCAAACCATGCCTCTGTACCTTCCGAAAACTCATGACCGTCTACCCGTTTTTCATGTTCTTCAATGCAATTGAGACTAGTCATACCATAGTTCATGTAACCCGAGCGATGGCAAAGATATTCTACCATCCAAACTTGTAAAAGCATGTTGCATCCTTAAAAAAAATTCCCCTGCTCGGCAAATAGTTAGAGCTCGATAAATTTCTGCTACGATCATTGGTATAATAGTGCCATTAGCTTTTTTGATCATGAAGTCAGCCATACATACGAGCCCCAACTCTATATGTCCTTCACTCCTCGGGCAGATTAGGGTGCCTAAGAATGACAGTATGAAGACCAGTCCCCGACGTGCTTCCCATTTACCTTTATTCCCTTGATGACTTAAACCGGTATCTGGAGCCTCAAAACCATGGGGGTCCCCATAGTGTCGTATTTGAAGTAGAATGTGCAAAATCTTTCAGCCAAATTTTCATCTTTGACTTCCCGACTAATACTCAGAAGATCTAGAAACTTGTGAGGGGTTACAACTCCTGGTGCCACTGGGTATCAGCTCCTGAGATTCCCAGTAAATCCAGCATAGCCTGCTATCTCCCCGAGTGTAGGGGTTAACTCAAAATCAGAGAAATGGAATACATTATGTGTCAGGTCCCAAAACGGTATCAAAGCTTCAATTATATATGTCCAACCTTGGTTTAATCTTCAAGAGACTAATGATCCCGCCTAAAGCTTTTATTGCATCACCTCTACTGACCTCCCCTAGGTCATTCCACCACATATGGAGTCCTATAGGGATTTCCTCTAGAACTTTGACAGGTTCATTTTCAATAGTACTCATCCTACACATTTATTTGGAGTGATCGGTTAAAAAACATGATTTATTTTGACCCAAAAGGAAGATTATTTTTTTTTTCAAAATTGCAACTAAAACAACTTGCTCAAAACAAAATACCTTTGCAAATACGGCCCTTCAGCACTTCATGAAAGAGGTTGTATTTTTGAATCAGTCAAAAATTTGAAAATAAAAGATCATAAGTGGCTATTCTCGTAAACACAGCCTTCCAGCGCCCTGTTGGGACATTTGTGGCTATTTAGACAAAAAATGGCATCACTACTTTATCTACGACAAAAATGACAACATTTCATATTTTTGGGTTATTTTTGTAAAAATGGGGTTGGACCCGATGAGGGTGGCCTACGTATCCCATATCCGGTGAGAATCAAACCTGCGTAGTTCTACAGTTTTGACACAACAGAAAAATATAAGTACTTTGAAATATCTTTTCCTTCCTTTTTTTAAACATTTCGACAGTGTTTCGGGATATTTTGGATACCAGGTTTTTCATAGGCGGGTAATTTCCTCTCTCCTTACCTCAATTTGATTTTCCTCGATTTTTCTTCCTTATTCTAGAAGATGGTAAACATCCAATACGAATCAAATAAGTGTACAAGTAGCACTTAAAATGCATCAAGCGAGGGGGGGCAGCGTACCAGGAATACAAAAGCTTCACCAGCTTTGCAACTTGTCCGAACCTTGTTCTAAAATTGGGATATGACTCTAACAGAAAAGAAGTCACATGAAGTGCACACTTCCCAGATGATTTAGAAGACTCAGAGATAATAGGATTTCGTAACAGTTTATATACATCTCAAACAATATCAATGCGGTAAAAAACGGCATTTAACACATTAGGCTCAAACATAAAAAAATCAGATAATAAATAAAGCCAACTATAATAGTTATTCTAAGCTCGAATTCTTGAATCCTGAACCATGCGGTCGTAGGTTCGATCCCCAGCAAGAGTTGCCAGAGCTGTCACACCTCTTTTTTCCACCCCAAAAGTTGATATAAGGGAGTTTTTTCAATTAAAGTGACAATAACCGAAACGGGATTATTTATATTCAAATTCAGAGTCTCCACTTGGGATAATTTATGGTATCCCAAGTCACCGATTTAAAATTCCGAATCGAGGAAGTTGACTCTTATTTATAATCTGCGAACACAGAAATCTGGATAAGGAATTCTGTTAACCCGGGAGAAGGTGTTAGGCATTCCCGTGTTCCGTGGTTTTAGCACGGTCACTCAACTATTAATAATTGGCCTAATTATCAGATTAATTACACATTTTAAACCTACGTGCATTTTTTACTTTCTAACCGAGTTTAATATTTTTTAGGAAAATTCATGATCGCCATACACTTGTTTGTTTTTGAAAATATATCGTAAACCACTCTACGTGAAATGCACCCGTAGTTCACGACATAGTTATTCTATTTAACATTATTGGAAATTGAAGTCGTGCCACATGAAATGCACACCCGGGTTTGGAAATTATATAAATCACAACTACGTCACGGGAACCATACCCGTAGCTATGATAATTCATTATTAATCGCGCCTAAAGCAAACTATGAGGTCTATTATTCTTAAAATTAATCTGAAATTACTGCGAAGCCGTGAACTATTGGAGTCAAATTATGGCCAAAGTTCAGTTCTGGTTTTGCTATTATGCAATACGCTTATTTAAATGACTCATATAATGCCCAATGACAGCTTCAACCATGGGCCTAGTGCGATAAAATTGGACCAGGCCAGTTAGATCCCAAACATTATATTGAGGCAATCAACAAACTTTTTCAATTAATTCACAACATTATAACAATAGGATCAAATATCAGTATAACGACGAATAACACAATTGTCGTGAAAACAACATTGTTCATTTTAACAACATATTATACCTTCTGCATTCCTAATCTGACTTCGCCCCTTTTTATGAATTTTGTTCACCACAAAAGATATACACATTGTCAGGCTTCTATTTACAGCAACACCACACACGCATACGTGTTAAAGCAAAAGAAATGATCTCGCCACATTCATAACACACAATTACATTCATTTTTCTCCATGGAACTTCATAACATTGCAGCTGTATCATTTCCATGAGAGGGCATTTAAGGAGAACCAGTAGATTTACTCCAAACTAAGATGACTCAAAAGATGAAATAAAAACCTTATATAAGAATTTGAATGCAACAATGATAGCCAATCCTCAAATACAATTCACAAACTCATCACACAAAATGTTCTAATGACTCCATCATAGCTCTAGAACCAAAAATTACATAGACAAATTCTCACAGGCGCAGTGTATATCCACTTGGCTAAAATACAAACATTTTACATTTTCACGAGATTCTTAACATAGAAGCTAAAGTCATAAAAATTCATATATTACAATGAAAAACTTATATACCAATTACAAATCTATATCTATTAATAATAGGCAAAGCATGACATTGGTTAACAAGAGAAAGGATATACGAATTAACAGAACATAAGATCCAATAACTAAAAAATGACTGATTGCATCAGCCTCAAAACACACACATCTTAATATTCACTTTGAAGTCCAAGGTTTCAAACGAGATACCTGGATACAGCAAGCAAAACTAGAAAATATGTTCAAAAATTAGCTAATAGTAGCAAGAAGACAAGGGACTCAGTAGCAAGGAACGGCAGTAATAATCAAACCAGCTTCATTGTCAAGTCATATCTCAGCTAAAGAACCCAGAAAATCCAAAAATGATGTTCTCCAAATTTTGTAAAGAGTGAGGAAGTAAAAAAATTAAGAGCTGGATTTTTCAGAGGTCTTTTTAGGGTCTATTTTTTTGTGCCTATTCAGTGTGAGGAATGTCCTATATATAGTAGATGAAATATCCCATGTTCCCCTAAAGATAAGGGAATTATTCCCTCAAAACAGCCCTAATTTTCAGGAAAAAGCGTCTTTTCTAACTGAAATAGGACAGCTGGCGATTTCTGGCTTCAACAGCTTGTACTGCCAAATAGGGCCAGCTGCCCATATTCTAGAACCCTCCAATTGCCTTATCAAAATTTTCCTTTTACCCACACCCTTTAAGTTTTCTTTATCGTTCAATTACCCCTACAAGTTTGTGTTATTACCTCTTTCACCCTCCTAATACCTAATTATGTTCCACAACCCTAAACCAAACAATTAAGGCCCAATCAGAGATAAACCAAAACAAAATAATTTGTCAATTAAAACTCAACCAAACTCTGAAAAACTAATTTAATTCACCTAAATAAATTGTAGTTAACAAATGAACATTACAATTAAACTATCCTACGTTATGTAAAACAAAAAAATGACGATTGATCAAAAAAACAAAATAAGAATAAGAACTGTTAAACCTGATTGATTGGGGAAAGGAAAATGAAGGGAAGAAATACCTGACGATGACAAACTGTTAATTTCAAACGATCCAAGTCGGGGTCGATATCGTCACACGAGCAACTGATTCTTGTATATTTAATATTGAGTATCAGATCTTCTACAAAATGACAAGGGTCCCTTTTATATATGAGGGGAAACCCAACATAGTACAAATGCATGTTTAATTATTACATAAAGTAGCTGGTACAACCACTCAATCAGCCTGTTGTAGACTGTCACTGTTTGCGCAGGCGTTTGTCAGAAGATACAGCTCTTAGGGAACTTCCCTCTTATCGGCGATAAACACTGGTCTAATCTGCCCCGATATCCGGCGCGAAGACTCCCCGAAGGCATCGAACCCCAGGCTATCCATCGGGACCTTCGAGGCGAGATTGCACAATGCCTTATCGATTGTAAAATCAGTCTTCCTAATTTTAGCCGTATACAATACATATAGGATAAGTAACGAAAGTAACCTATAGTTCGGTAAAAGAAATTAGTAATGATAAAGTCATACAAATGGATAACTAGGTCATCTTCACAAGTTCTACAAAGTACCGAGCGAAGAACTTCAGTACACCTATAGATGCCCAAAGAGACATCCTATTAAGAGTTGTATATGTTTACAAAGTAAGGCCTAGAGATTGGCTAAAAGCTAGAGGAAAAAGGAGAGAAGAGTTGCATAGGTACATTTACAAGGTCAGTATCGTATAGGTTGCATGATAGAAGGTAGTAACAGTTACGAGATTGGAAGGAATTCAATCACAAGTCATAGTGTAGGAAAAAGGCCTAAAGGGGGGAATGCCCTGGCCTTTGGATTTATTCACAGAACAACTGCCTAAATGGCAAGGAGAGTATTAAGGTATTCACAAGAGCTATAAGTTAAGAAAATTATAAGAGCATCAATCAACATTCGAGGACGAATATTCCAAAGGGGGGAATGATGTTACGCCCCGCAATATTATGTCCCGCAGTATTATATTACGATGATGTTACATCCTACAGTATTGTATTTCAGTGATGTTACGCCTTGCAGTATTACATTATGATGATGTTACGTTTCGCAGTATTAAATTACGACGATGTTGCACCCTATAATATTGTACGTTGAATTTATCGTAAGGTAAGGTAATTGACATTAGTCCAAGGAAAAGATTATTCGGAGATTATAAGGATTATGCTATTCACAAGTGATGAGCAAATTCGTGAAGATGAGAGGGGAAGCAAGTTAAAGAAAATGAATTTTCGTCCAAGTTTGGCATGTTGGGATAAAATACGGGTCGAGCGTTAATACCCGATATTTATGGACTAGTGTCATACAAGGTACTACATAACCATGATAGTAAGATGTATAAGGTGTGTTAAAAGTGAGTGCTATTTTAAGTAATTTGAGATAATTCCTAGTTATGTGGATAATTGGGTTATTTAATGATTTTAATTGGATAATTAACTAAGAAAACAAAGTTTTTGGATAAAGTTTAAGGGCTCCAACGTGGAAGCCAAGAAACTAGCTTAAATATGACTCTTAAGTCATAAATTTATGTGGCACCCTTAGAGAAGTATATGGATTAGTCATCTTATCAAGTGGATTCCACTTAAAGGTTAAATAACTTTTCTAATACAAATTGAATTTCTCATCTCTTAAGAGACTTTTAGCCAAGGAATGTAGAAAGAGAAATCATAATACTTATCTCTACACTCCTCTTAAATTAATACCAAGCTTTATTTGGTAATGGATCCATAAGGATGCATAAGCCAAGAATGATACTTACTCCTCTTAAATTAATACCAAACTCCATTTGGTAATGGAGACATACGGATGAAAAGCCAAGAATGATAGTCACTCCTCTTGAATTAATACAAGCTTCATTTGGTAAGGGAATTATACAGAAAGGCAAAGCCAAGAACGAAGGTGAGGGAATTTGGAATTCATATGGATTTGTCACTACTCCAGGTATGTTAAGGCTATCCCTTCTTTCTTTTGGCATGATCCATACGACACAAACGAAACGTGCAAATGCACAATTTCTATACATGACTCTACTCATAGAAATATTATAGATGCTTATGTTCTTGATTACCCATTTGTCATATTATTCTATCATCTATTCATGGATCTCCGATAAAAACGTAAGTTGAAAAAGTTTACTTCATGGTATTATTCAAAGGCATAATGGTTTTATGTCACTCCAAGAGATTTTATTGACATGCATTGCATTCATGTTCATTGACCCATGACCAGATGGTATTATATACGCATATATATGTATATATGTGTGTGTATGTGTGTATGTGTGTGTGTGTGTGTATGGGATATGGGAAAGGTTATGGCGTTATATACGCACCACCACCTGATCAGGTGGTATACGTTGATGATTTGCCCACAATGGCCGAGATGATATGATGGGATGCCCTCAGAGGCTGATGATGTTATGAAACATGTACATATGCACAACATGACATTCATACGCATATGCATGACACTATAAGTATTTCATGATTTACAAAGTTTTCCAGACTTACGGGTTGACTCATTTACTCTATATTTCTTCCATTTTTGTTATGTAATTATTTATGTGCCTTACAAACTCGGTACATTATTTGTACTGACGTCCCTTTTGCTTGGGGATATATTTCATGCCCACAGATCCCGATAGACAGGTCGAGAGCCCTCCAAGTAGGCTATCAGCTCAGCGGAAGATGTTGGTGCGCTCCATTTGCTTCGGAGTTGGTTGGTTGGTTAGTATGATTTAGACATGTATTGCTTAGTATGGCAGGACTCTGTCCCAACCTTTATGAAAATTACTTATTCTTAGAGGCTTGTAGACAGATGTCATGTATGCAAAAGATTGTATGGCCTTGTCGGCCTATGTTCAGTATACGAGTGGTTGATTTGGTCTTATAGGCCTTTATGTATTATGTATAACTGGTATTACATATACTCTACTTATATCACGGCAGTCTTTTGACTCAATTACCTATGATAGTATGGCACGAAAAGATACGTTATATTGGTACTCGGTTGAGTAAGATACCGGGTGTCCATCGCGGCCCATCAGTTTGGGTCATGACATTACATTCTCCCCCACTTAGGATCATTCGTCCCCGAATGAGAAGCAAAGTTCGCCCCAAACACCCAGCATGACTTAACATTTTTCTCACATACCTCAAATTTCCAAATTTTGACTAACTCCCAAATTTTTCAGAAATTTCGGCAGAGTTTCCTCTGTAATTGGGCCTATCCACCTATCAGACAACCACCAAAACCATCTTAATAACACATTCGTAACCAAGCAACTTACACAATATACCAATAACACAAATTTTCCACATAACTAGCATTACATTATCATGAATGATATCTGGACATGAGCTACACATATATAAATCACAAAACATATAAAATACCTCTCGAATTACAACCATATGATATACAAATAAGTAAAAAATACTTTTCCTTCTACAACACTTTCGGCCTCCAAGGTGACTTCCTCGGCTCACGAACCTTGCCATAGCACTTGGCGGAGGGCACTCTCTTTAGTCCACAACTTTCAACCTTTTTTAATCAAGGATTACAATTAGCTACTTCCTCATAAGCCGACTACCTAATAATTCCACCTTCAATAGTTCCCACCGGAACGATATTCAAAAGATTTCCAATTTCCTCTTTAGACATAGACTCATGAAACATCGAGTACATAGAGGGCAATGATAGGGAGACATCACACTCATAGCTTGGCCCACTTCTTTCGATATTCCCATGAATTCCAAAGTACACTACACCTACTTTACCTTAAATAACAATTCACATAGTATCTTCATGGAGAAAATCCTGAGAACAACTTACTCACTTTCTTTAACCTTAAATCTCTATGTCGGACACCCAAATTAAACCTTTGGCGACCTTTAACCATTATTCTATGATGGGCTAGAATGAATATGACCATAGAGTTCATACCCAATATTATTGATCATGGAGTGATGCTTCTTCTTGACATGTTTGAACCTACACCATTGATAGAATTACTACGACAGGAACAACGAGGTTCGAGATTGGACTGGAATTATTTAAGAATCCATTAACTTTTTGAGCAGAGTATTTCATAGAGTTATACATCCTAAGAAACATGAAACATACTACTAATAATTCTCACATGATTAATTATAGTGATGACATCATTAATTAACAAATGAGGCCTAGAATTTGCTAGCATATCGACAATAAAAATCATTAAGAAGAAATATTCAAGTACGTGACACCAGTCGTCCCCTGGAGTGTAGGGAAAATCAATTTATCAAAAATGAGGCTACTCTGGCACCTTGAATGAGGTATGGGTTTCAAAATACATATAGTTGAATGGCACTCCTAACATTAACTGACACAAGGAATCTATGCCACAAGCCCATGAGAATGAAATAGAGGTTGAACACTTGTGAGATTACTATAATTTAAACAGCTTAACCCTTCTCGATGATTGATCCTATATGAGAGAACTACAGATACGACAACTTTTCTTCCACATCAAAATGTTCGTGATATGTGCCAAAACCTAAAACATTTAAGTCTGAACGAATTTCACGAGTGAAACCACATAGCCAGGACATCTAAATATTGGGATGAAATCATGTGCGGGTTAGATATAAGGAACACTTTTCTATGATATTGGCAAGTTTCTGCTATAATAATACTCAGGATGCAATACCAGGCCACTTCATAGGCAACTACAATACTAGGAACAAACTAAGATACTTACTGCAGAACGATCTAAGTGAGCAATAAGGTCACACTAAAATGGGAAAAGAAAGGATCTTCCTGTGATGGATTTATGCAAACCTCAAATTTCTCAGAAACTTTATACGGGCAAGTGACCACTTCAATTAACATGCACACATATGATAGGAGGTGAGATATGCTCTCGCGTTATTAGACAGTGAAAAGGTTTCATGATGCAAGAGAGTAGAACGACTGTTCAAATCATAGAGGCCATATACACCAGAGAGACAACGAGGGACTCATGAAGGATCGCAACACTAGGTTTCTTTACTTTGAACTTGACACCGCGTAGGTAAGATTTACGATGGTTCATGCATAAGAATAAGGGAGCATATGATATTCATTTGAATAGAAGGGTTCTGTAAGAAATTTATTTGTGTATAGTTCCCTAGTGAGAGTTTCGGAGAGCAAGTGGAAAATATTACCCTCTAATTATGACTCAATTCGAGAAATCATTATAGGACTCAATTCCTCAAGAGGTTGGAAACAAAATAGTTGTGATAGAAAGGTTTCACGAATGATATGTCTCGTTCAAAGAGTAGATATAGAGAATGGATCATAAGTTTGTCCTTACTCTATCCCAAATCCCATAGCAACATAAGGATTGACATATGACAAAGTGGAACCGAAATCAATAAAAGCATATACACCACGAGATTGAAAAGTCAATATACTTATAACTACACCTGGAAAAAGCCTCCGACACTTGATGCCTCTTCATAGCATAGAACCTGCTAGGCCTTCCCGAGCTTTGAATACCACCGCCAGCTGCTCCACGTCCAGAAGGTGCTATAGTGACTTGAGCTGGGGGAGGCGTTGAGGATGAAGTAGCTGCAAAACTCGCTGGCTGTGCCATACACCTGCCCATGACATGGCGAGACAAATAAAAATCTCTTTGAAGGTGACCCACCATACCACACTTGTAGCATACGTTGGTACCATAGTGACATACTCTCGGATAACATCTCCCACACTTACACACAACGGGGATGACATCCACTAAACTGACTTTCCCCACTGCTTGACATTTTCCCCTTTTGCATACATTATAAACATCCATTTTATCCTCCCTCCAAGTTTCCAATATAGGAGTAACCATTCCAATGCCGGTTTGATGTAAGAGCCTTTGGAATTTCCCTAATCTACCACCCCCAAACATGTTGCTGAGCATACTCACAACATGATGTCAAATGTTCCTTCCCATATACCGTGTAGACCAGGATAGGTGTACCCAACCTATGGAATTTGTTCTTCTTGTGCCCCTCTTTCCACAACCGTAACATATTTCAAGAGTCATCCAACATCTCCCTAAGTGGTGCTTCTTGCAAATAGAACAATCCGTCTCATTGGTACCGATAACCCTCTTTCTTTTCTGAGATGCTCTCAACACACGATCCGGTGGTGCATTGACATTGGTTGGGACAAGGACACTTCCCTTAGCAACAAGTCCTTCCATTCCCTCCATAGATTGACGCATTTTCCCAACGAACTCTTGTGCAATCTCCCCCAAATTCAATGGCAGTGTTATTCCTTCCTCGCTGCTCTAAACTCGTGGATTAATCATCTGGAAAATAAGACATAACGAGGAAATAAGCTCCCTATCTTGAGCTCTATCGCACGATCTGGAATATCAAAGAAGTGTGGAATTTCCTAAATGTCCAAGTAGCCTCCTCATTATAGATGTGGTCGACAACACACTGATAAGAAGGACCCTACTAACACGGCTCCTAGACATCCTAGGACACATTAAAACCATAGGTTCTGATACCAAGTTTGTCACGCCCCAAAATCAAGGAGCGAGACCGGCGCTCAACCGAGTAAACCTGACTGAGCAAGCTCGTTAGATTTCATTCTACCTAAATTAGTTAATAAATAAAGAGGAGGTGTACTCCATTAATCAAACACTAAGTAGTTTTCATTAGCAACCTCTATTTCATTTCGGTTAGTAGCTTCATTCATAATTTCCAAAGTATTACAATTTTATAGATTTAATGAAAAACATGTTGTGCCAAGTACCAACATTTCTACTTAATGTTCCCATATAAAACATCTCCCACAATATGTCTACGGAGTCTCTAAGTGCAACTGAAGAGAAATAAGGAAATTCCAGCAACAAGGTTCCGGCTATACCTCAAAACATGATAATAAAACGAACAAAAGATACATGACCCCCGGATGGAGTGGGGCTCACCAAGTCTGCTGGGAAGAGAATACAGCTAACACAGGCCGATGTCGCCCGCTATGGAACCACCTGTATCATTTAAAGATATAGCGCCCCCTACAAAAGGGACGTTAGAGTCGTCGAATAATACTAGTATGTATAACAAAAAGTCCTCCTTCAAAATAGAATAACCATATAAGAAAAAAAACCACAGAAAACATAAAATCGCAATCAACAATATCCAAATGTCCAATTGAAACATAACGATTTTCAAAGTACGAAAATACTATATATATATGGGAGATCATTAGCACCGATATGATATATGCCACCGTCATTGTTAGCACGGAGTACGATCACGCCCCGTCGGCTAGGTCGTCTCCTTGGAGACATTCACCACTATCAAAATGTTCAGTTTAAATTTCCAATTTCAATTTCGAGCACAATACCACCATGTGCGCAACATGGTGTCTGATCTCCTCCCGATCAGCTATGTCTCCTTCCCACATATGCCATATGGGTTGACTTTTTCCAATTAACATTTGTTATCAATTCCATCCCAATTAAGGTGGATAACCACAATTTCAGCCATATTTAAATTTCAACCCAAATGAGGGAATAATCATAATTTCAGCAGTATTTCAATTTCATCCCAAATGAGAGGAATAATCACAATCCATCCCTACACCAGTACGTGTAGTTTCAGGAATGGGCTTTATGGCCCACCCTTCCTCAGTTTTGCTAATGATACTCCATAAATATTTTTAATTCAGTTTGCACAGAAAGATAACATAAACAGAAATGTATTGATCTCAGTATCTTTCACATTGTATAAATCTTTATTACTATTTTCAACCTCTCACAATAATAATATTTCCTTGTCTCTTTGGGACTTTCACAAGAATCACTATTCATGGCAAGATGGCCGCATGTCATGCCCCCAGCCCGGGGGCAAGACCGGCACCTAGTGCCTCATCTATCCTTGTGTACCACTTGCGACTAAGAGACTCTGAACATGTAATGTCATACATTGGTTGTGGGACACATTACAAGATAATGTGCGATACAAAATATAAAACTAAATGGGGACTAACGCTGACTAATGCCAATATAAAGCTGGGCCGGCAAGGCCGTCATAATTACTACAACTAACAAGCCAACAAAAATATACGTATAGGGCCTACAAGCCCAACATACTCTACTAACCGACAGGATATGTCTACAATCCTCTACTGATAGATGTACCGTGATCAGAACAGGGTCCCAACCTACCCATAACCTATCTACATATATACACAAGATATACACCATACTGCTAGACTCGGTAACTCTGAAGAAGGGGAGCTTACCGATAAAGCTGAACTCGGACAACACCTACTGAGGAGGTCTACCCGTCTGTCTGTCTGAACCTGCACGCAAGAAATGCAGCGCCCTCAGAAAGGGATGTCAGTACGAAATAATGTACCGAGTATGTAAGGCAATATACTAAAACTGAAACTGAACTGATAATATAATAACTAAAAATAATTGGGGGGTCAAAAAAAATCTGAAGATATGCTCATCTGCTAATACTGACTCAACTCTCTCAATATAGTGAGTAAAATAGTTGTCTGGCCCTATAAGGCTCGGTATATATATATATATATATAACTGCTCTGTCGTGGTAAGCTCACTCATAGGTTGCTCGGCCATTCTAGGCTCTGTATCTTGACCAACTGGGCTCGCTCATAGACGCTCGGCCAGAGCAGGCTCGGTATATAACTTACCATCTGATCAGAGGTTGCCCAATAGAGGCCTGCCCATCGATTATAGCTCGATGGTAATAAAAATACTTTTAATACTGTGTATATGTAAACTCTCTGCTCTTTTGACCAGAAGAAGGAAATACTCAACTGAATATGCAGTCCCGATAAGGAGAATATGGTAAATTACAAAATAGGAAAATATATGTAATTTGCGAGACTAGCAAAATATACGTAAATTTCGGGATACAAATTTTTCTTTATACCTCGTTATCAAACTTGTGTAATTACGGTGTCATGCTAAAATGAAGGAAAATCTTAGCCTTAACATACCTGTTCCTGGAATTATTTGAACGAATCTGCTTCTGCAAAATTACACTGGATTTCCTTGAAATTGGAATGAACTTGGCTTGGTGTTGAAATTTTTGGACGAATTGATCTGATTGGATGTTTGGATGATGCTTGAAAGTTTGGATGAAGCTTGAAAGTTTGAATGAAGCTTGAAAAGGTTCTGCTTTTCAAGTCTTGGTTTAAGAACAAAAGACAGAATGTGAAAAATGGTTGTTTTGATCTTGAATGAAGTGTTTAGCACTTTTACTTGATAATGCTCACAAAAGTCTTGATAAGACTTTTTAAATTAGACTTTTTGACACATGTAAAGGTGATTAATGAATCACCTTAAACTAAAAGGGGGGCTGCCACGTCCCTTTTAGTGTGATTTTGTTAATTTTTATCCACTTATTAGTTAACCGGGTAATGTCCCGTTACCTGGTAATTAATCAACTACCCACATAATTTAAAAATTACCATAAATTATTTAAAATTATATCTATTTTTAATATACTTTATATATTATACTACCATGGTCATATGGTACCTTGTATGGTACTAGTTCATAATTATCGGGTATTATCGCTCGACCCGTATTTTATTCTAAATTGGCCACTTTCAACGAAACTCGTTTTTTCTAATTCGTGCATCCTTTATCCTTCATGATACTTATTTATCGCTTGTTATAAATAGCATAAATATGCTAACCTCCAGATAATATCATCCCCAAGTTTACGTCAATTTACTGAAGACGAAACTTTAACGTACCAAAAAAACGTGAGATGGAACACCGCATTTTATTTATATTCCATACTTTCAGTTCATTTAATTTCAAGGATCATCACCAATTACCAACACATAGTGTATTTCAAAAATCATATACCTTAAGTTCACTAGTAATTGAACTTTAACACAGAGGATTCTTCCTAAAGGAGTGGACATACCAACCAACAATAGAAACACGCATCAAATCATGAACAAGCAATACACCAATTGTTCTTGAATTACTCTTTTCCAATCACGACAATGTAAAATTTCAATACTGAAGTATGTAAGAATTCGAGTCATATTGGATGTATTTGTAAGGCAAACCATTAGTTAAACACAGCCACTCATAGGCATGAATTGAGTACAAAAGCCTTTACGTCATTCTATTTTTGAAGTCATTTAAGAATAGTAAACTCGAGGCTCATTTCACAACCTGTTTCACATTTCCTCATTTCATAGGCATTAGTAGGCACAATTATAACTTAAGTTCTTGGTATGTGGGCCATGCTCTATTTTCCCAATTCACTTAATTCATTTTCAAATATCTTTATAGATTATCAATAGCAAGACATACTCAATCGATACATTAAGTAAATGTAGAAGCAATTAGGAATTTAAACATATCGAGTTCTTCTCACCCAATTAGTATACTAACCTTCATTTAAAACGTGACTCAAAGCCATACCATTTTAATAAACCAATCATATTTAAGCTTATGAAAAACATTATGGAATTCACTTCCGAGAGAGAAAGTTTAGCCAACATACCTTGTTGAGCTTTCCTTATGTTATTACAATGCACCAATACCTCTAGCAATAATAATCTATAGGAAGATAGTGAAATTCGATTAATAATTAGAAAGATCCCCATGTTGCAACTCTCTTAGGGATTTCATCAAACACCTAACATGTGAAATAGACTTCAATGTTCTATAATGGAAACCCCTTCTTTCCTCAACCAATATCAACAAGAAACTACTCAAAATAGTTCATTAATACCACATACTACAACCTTGTGCACATGCATGGCTTATTTCCAATCCCATAATATATTTGAACTCTATAACCTCTTGCATGCAAGCTCTAGAAGTAGGCTTACTTGGATGGATGATAATATAGTAACTAGCTTCCTTGATTCTTGAAGATTTGAGCAAGATTGGTGATTTGGAATGTTAGGTTCCCTCTTTCTCTCTCTCTCTCTCTCTCTCTCTCTCTCTCTCTCTCTCTCTCTCTCTCTCTATCTCTCTCTCTATGTTTCTGTTACCTCTCTCTAAAACCATCAGAATATCATCCCAAATGAAGCCCCTAACACTATTTATCAAAATGGGATCGGGTTATAAAAATAGAAAAATGGACCCTTCGACTCGGGTATGCGATCACATAAATGGCCACACAACAGATGTGCGGCCCGAAAAATGATTGCACAATTGATGCTCAGAACTGGGGGATTTCGGGTGGGGTCTACGGTAGGTCTGCGGCCCATAAACCTGTTTTGCGACCGTAGAATGCATCGTAGACCTGATCTGTAGTCGCATAATGCGCCGCATAATGGCCCTTAACTAAGCTTGACTTCTGTTTCACTTTGTGACTGGAGTGCAATCCGCATATTAATTCTGCGGCAGCAAATTAGACCGCAGAATTGCACTCTTCTACCAAAACGTTTCATCCATTGCTCAGTGCATTCTTACTACTTCTAAATACTTTAGCTCAACTTGGCACCACAAAAACTTAAATTATTCAGCGAAATTTTCCGAGGCCTTACATAAAAATGGCATGCTAAGGTGTATGCATGTGCGAGGTGTACTACAATATTTTAGATTAGGTTAATACGCCCCAAAAATAGCAATTATCATGTTTGAACATGAGATTAACCTACATATAATATCTAACATGATTCAAGTAGCTCACAAAGAGGTACAAACATATGAAGAAGATTAGTATTAAATTCATGGCATAAATTAGTCTAAGCACTACCCCGGGCATAGATAAAACCTCAATGCATGCACACATGCTCATCCACACATATGCATCACCCTTTGCATGTAGTCACCATCAATAATTCAAGAAACTAGTGCCTCCACCAAAGGCTATGCAAGATACTGTAAGGCCCCATAAAATTTAACCTTAAACCCAAGGTTCTGGTGGTGTCGAGGTAGACCAATGTATTTGAGGGGTGAGCAGAGCGTTGGGCAGTTAAAGAAAAATTGTAGCAGAATAGGATGTTTCTACGGTCCATTATGCAATTGTAGAACTTATCTGTAGACCGTAGATCCGCTGTTGAATGAAGTAGAGAAATGACCCAATTTTAGAGATTGTTTTACGGTCAACTAAGCGACCGCATAATGGTTTCGCAGGCCGCACATCTATCGCAAAACTAGTATGCAGATTTCAGAGGGAGATTTTGTTGGCCATTATGCAGCTGCACAATTGATATGCGGGCTGTAGACCTGGCTGCTGACTGAACCAGACCAGTGTCACACCCCAAAATCAAGGAGCGCGATCGGCACTCAACTGAGTAAACCCGATTGAGCAAGCTTATTTGTTTTGATTCTACCCAAATTAGTTCATAAATAAAGAGGAGGTGTACTCCATTAATCAAACAATAAGTTGTTTGCATTAGCAGCCTCTATTGCATTTCCGTTAATAACTTTATTCATAATTTCCAAAATACTACATATTTATATATTTAATGAAAAACATATTTGTCAAATACCAGGATTTCTAATTAATTTCCGCACATCAAGCACCACCCACAATCTGTCTACGAAGAGTACAACTGAAGAGTAATAAGGAAATGCTGGCAACAAGGCTCCGGCTATACCTCAAAATATGATAAGAAAATGAACAAAAGATATTTTACATGAGCTCGGGATGACGTAGGCTCACCAAGTCTGTTGGGAAGAGAATACCGCTAACACTGGTCAATGCCACTTGTTGTGGAACCACATGTATCATTTAAAGATACATCTCCCCTAGAAAAAGGGGCGTTAGTGCCGTCAAATAGCACTAGCATGTATAGGTAAAAGTCCTCTTTCAAAATAGAATAACCATATAAAAAAAGAAACCACAGACACAATAGGTCACAATCAACAATATTCAACTGTCCAATTGAAACATAAAAGATTTCTTTTAAAGTACCAAAATAAAATAATATAATTGTATTTTTGGTTGGGAGATCATTAGCACCAATATACCACCATCTTTATTAGCACGGAGTCCGATCACGCACGATCGGCTAGGCCATCTCCCCACAGACAATGTGGTTTAACATGGTGATGCGAAAGAAAGTTGTTACAAGAGTAGTACCACCATGAGCGCAACATGGAGTCTGATCTCCACCCGATCAGCTAGGCCGCCTTCCCACGTATGTTGTGTGGGTTGGCTTTATGTTTTCCAATTCACAGGTACCAATTTCATTCCAATTTAGGGGAATAATCAAAATTTTACTAATATTCCAATTTCATCCCATATAAGGGGAAATAATCAAAATCCATCCCTATACCGGCATGTGAAGTTTCAGGTGTGGGCCTTATGACCTACCCTTCCTCGGTTTTGCTAATGATATCCAGATTCTACACTATGCTGTGGGATGCGGAGAGAGCTGATCTGCGAAGCTGGGTGTTTAGTGTTCTTATGGAGGAACCATACTAGAAAGAGAATTGAAAGGGCCTTCAAAATCCGGAAAACATTTTTAGTTTGATTTTCACACAAAGGTAACATAAAATAGAAATGTATTTATCTCAAAATCTTTCACATTCTATAGATTTTTACTAGTATTTTCACAAAGGTAACCCAAAATGTCTGAACACTTTAGCTCAATTTGGTGCCACAAAATCTTAAATTACTCAGTGAAATTTTCTAGGGCCAAAATCCCATCCCAGATTTTGGGATCATTTTTGCAGTCCATTTTGCGGGCTCAGACCTGATCTGTGATGCACTCTGCGATCATAGAGTTGAGTTCGGAGGGTCCATTTTCTTATTTTAATAACCGGACCCCATTTCGTTTCATTTAGACATAGGGGTCATTTTTGAAGGATTATCTAATATTTTACAGAGAGAAAAGAGCCATTCTAAAGTGAGAAATGGGAGGATTCAAGGATTTCACTACTCAACTCTGACCAAGCCTTAGAATTTCAACAAGAGGAACTTGTTAGGGTTTCTAAAAGGTAAATATTTCTTCCCCCAATTCTCCAATTTCGGATTTGGGTTGGTTATGGGTGATGAGAGTAGACTTATCACATGCATGAGCTAATAGGGATTGTAGGGAAGTTGTTGGACAATCTTGGGTGGTTTTGTTGTTGAATTGGTTGAAGAAAGGTTGGGTTGTCATTGTAGTAGCTCTTATCATACGAACTCATCAAATCATGCTTATAATTCTCTCCTTTTCTATAGATTGACATCATTAGGAGTGTCGGGACATTATTATTACACCACAGAAAGCTCTTTCGAGGTATGAAGGCTAACTTCTAGGATCAGAATTCCTGTATTCTTACAAAACTCCATCGTGTGTAGTTCGAACTTGAAACACTATTGAGGCGGGATATTCAAGCTAGTAAATTGATTCCATAAATTGCATAATGTGTCAGAACCCTCATGTGATAATGATTCTCTATTTTGGCTTAATTATGTTATACCCCTTTTGGGAAGAACGTTTTGTATGAAATCAAGGTGATTTAATTTCTTATACCTCATGTAATGAGATCTTATGAGTGTATATTTGTAAAAGCCAAAGGTGAAAAGGGGCTGATTTAAAGCGAAATCTGTTGTACAATTATTATCGTTTTGAGAATCCAAATTGTATCATTGTGATTACACCTCCACCCGCATATATTGGGGTAAGGCGGCGGGGTCGCTTTATGTAGAGACTGTGGTATTGTGATTACACTTGCACCCGCAAACATTAGGGTGAGGCGGCAAGGCATCTTTGTGTAGAGATTGTGGCATTGCGATTACACCTCCACCCGCATATATTGGGGTGAGACTGCAGGGCCGCTTTGTGTAGAAACTGTGGTATTGTGATTACACCTCTACCCGCAAACATTGGGGTGAGGTGGCAAGGCCGCTTAGTGCAGAGATTGTAATTGTGATAAAACCTCCACCCCCGAACATTGGGGTAAGGCGGCAAGGACACTTTGTGTAGATATTAAGGCATTGTGATTATACCTCGACCCGTACAATTTGGGGTGAGACTTCAAGGCCGCTTTGTGTAGAGATTGTGGTATTGTGGTAGAGGTTGTTATAGAGGATCCCCAACTAGAACTTTATAAATGTTATTGAAAGCTTTAAATGAATTTGTTGTGGTTTTAATGGATATTTAAACTCTTTTTTTGCTTCTATGATTCGTCACCTTTATGTTGTACTTTTAATCCATGAAGGGGGTATTTGGTATTCATACTAGTACTATTTGTGATGTACTAACGTCCCTTTTACCGGGGGCGCTGCATCTTCAATAGATTCAAGTGGTTCCATAGTAGCCGGCTTTGATCAATGATAGCAATGCACCCTCTTCCCAGCTGACTTGGTGAGCTTCACATCATCTCGGGGTTGTATATCTTTTGTTCCTCATGTATTATGTTATGAGGTATAGCTGGGGCCTTGTTGCCTGCACTATCATGGTACTCTTTTTTTTCTATTAGAGGCTCTGTAGACATAGTGTGGGTTGTATGTAGGTGTTGGAAAAGTCACTCTAGTAATGTTGTATTTCTTTCATATGTTTCCACTTCTAACTATGAATGTGTAATGTAATATTTTGGGGAATCTTGAATGAAGTTATAATGGCAATAAAATTTGGATTGTTCATGTAACCTTCTCATTTTCTAATTAATGAAATATACCTTATCTTTATTCATGGGGGAGTATGGGTAGAAGGCATTGCACAAGCTTGCTCGATCGGGTTATCTCGATTAAGCGTCGGTCATGCTCCCCGGGGTCGGGGCGTGACAAGCTTGGTATTAGAATCTAAGATTTTAAAGTGTCCTAGGATGTCTCGGAGCTATGTCTAGTAGAGTCCTTCTTATTGGTATGTTGTCGACCACATCTATAATTAGGAGGTTACTTGGGCATAGGAATAATACCCTTCTTTTATGTTCTAGATCGTGTGATAGAGCTAATTGTAAGACTGTTCCTCCTCTAACTCATGCATTGCTCTAATTTTCAGTATGTGGCGCCTAAGATAAAAGCAAGAACTGGCCAAGGAGCCAATGCCACCCTAGGAGTGGCAGTTGATTCTATACTCGATGATGTGGGTGAGCTCTCAAGGGGTGAGGATGTTTCCCCAGCTAATACACCACCTGATTCTACTACTCCTACTCTGACTACACCAGCCCCTACTCCTACAGAGGGAGCAGCTATTCCACCTCCAGCACAACATCCGTTCCCGGAGTTTCCGATGGGGACCTTAGGGGAGCCATACAAATGTTGGATTAGATAGTTGCTTCACAAGCCCAGAGATCGAATGTTGCACCTGCTTTTTCCAGTCAGCAAGGGGATTCTGCTATTTCTAGGGTAAAGAGGTTTCTTCAATTGGATCCTCTAGTGTTCACAGGTACTGATCTTGAAGAGGACCCTTAGTACTTTATTAGTGTGATGCACAAGACCCTCTGAGTTATGTGCGCTACTGAGATGGAGGGAGTGAAGTTGGCCTCCTACCGCCTGAAAGGGATGGCCTATTATTGGTTTGAAATGTGGGAGGACTACAATGAGTAGGGAAGCCCTTCGGCGAGATGGACTAAATTTGGCAATGCCTCCATTGACCATTTCTTGCTTACCAAGTCTAAAGCAGCCCATGCTATTGAGTTTGAGAGCCTGAAGTGGGGTAGCATGAGTATGTGGGAGTACCATGGCTGATCTCATTGAGTTGGGGATAGCTGATTTTGATGTAATATTGGGGATTTGACTGGCTTTATCCATGTTTTTCCAAGCTTGATTGCCGAACCACAAACATTAGTTTTGAATTTCCAAATGATCTAGTTATCGAATGGAAGGAGGATGATGTGGTGTAGAAGGGTAGGTTTATTTCTTACCTTATGGCCATGAAAATAATAAATAAGGGGTGTATTTACCATTTGGTACGGGTTATGGACACCGATGCTAAGGCACTTATACTTGAGTTTGTACCAGTTGTGAATTAATTTCTGGAGACCTTTGCAGATGATCTCCCTAGAATCCCACCAGATAGGGAGATTTATTTTCGGATTGATGTGATACCAAGAATGCAGCCTATATCTATTCCATCCTACAGAATTGCACCTGTAGAATTGAAGTAGCTAAAAGAGCAGTTGAAGGATTTGTTAGAGAAGGGTCTCATTTGGCCGAGTGTGTCGCCTTGGGGCATACCGGTCCACTTTGTAAGGAAGAAAGATGGGTCATTGAGAATGTGTATTGACTGTCGACATCTCAACAAGGTCACAATCAAAAATAAGTACCAACTACCAAGGATAGATGACTTGTTCGATCTGTTGCAGGGTGATAAGTACTTCTCCAAAATTGATTTAAGATCTGGGTATCACCAATTGAAGATCAGGGAGCAGGATATTCCTAAAACACTTTTAGGACCCAATATGAGCACTTCAAATTTATGGTAATGTCCTTTTGCTAACAAATGCCCCGGCAGCTTTCATGGATCTCATTAATTGAGTCTTCAAGCCTTTTCTTGAATCCTTTGTGATAGTGTTCATTGAAGATATTCTTGTATATTCACAAAGTCAAGAGGACTATGTCGATCATCTCAGGGCAGTTCTGCAGACTCTATATCAGCATAAGTTGTATGTGAAGTTTTCGAAGTATGAATTTTGTCTTGAATCTGTCACATTCTAGGGTCATGTCGTCTCTAGAGAAGGGATTAAGGTTGATCCGCAGAAGATTGAAGTTGTAAAGAATTGGCCCAGGCCTACAACTCCAATAGAGATTCGTAGTTTTTTGGGCTTAGCTGGGTATTACAGAAAGTCTGTGGAGGGTTTCTCTACTCTTGCCTCTCCGTTGACTAAATTGACGCAAAAGGTAGTTATATTCCAATGGTCAGATGGTTGTGAAAAGAGCTTCCAATAGTTGAAATCAAGATTTACTACAGCACTGGTATGGACCTTACTAGAGGGTACAGAAGGATTTGTATTATATTGTGATGCTTCGAGAATTGGACTAGGGTGTGTATTGATGCAACATGGCAAGGTGATCACTTATGCTTCTAGGCAACTCAAAAATCATGAGGAGATCTATCCAACACATGACTTAGAGCTCGCGGTGGTGGTTTTTGCATTGAAGATTGGTGTCATTATTAGTATAGGGTTCATATGGATATATTCACGGACCATAAGATCCTTCAAAATATTTTCAAACATAAGGAATTGAATCTGAGGCACAAAAGATGGCTTGAGTTATGCAAGGACTACGACAACGGTATTCTGTATCATCCGGGGAAGGCTAATGTTATAGAGGATGATATTAGCCGGAAATCTATGGGTAGTCTGACTCAATTGGAGGCATGTCAAAGGTCATTGGCCAAGGAGGTTCATCAGTTGGCTAGATTAGGGGTTCGTCTTGTAGACTCTAGTGAAGGAGGGGTGATTGTGCAAAATAGGGTTGAATCATCACTTGTCGTGGAAATCAAGGAGAAACAATACAACGATCCATTGTTGGTAAAATTGAAGGAAGGAATTCATAAGCATAAGATTATGGTTTTTCTCTTGTCATGGATGATGGTATGATAAGGTAATAAGGGCAATTATGCGTTTCAAATATAGATGGTCTCCGGGAAAGAATCATGACCAAGGCTCACACTTCCAAGTATTCTGTGCACCCACGCTCTACGAAGATGTACCATGATCTTAAGAAAGTCTACTCTTGGAATGATATGAAGACGAATATAAGCGTACTTTGTGGCAAGATGTCAAAATTGTCAACAAGTGAAGGCCATACATCAAAGGCCCAGTGGGTTGGCACAAAACATAGAAATTCTGATGTGGAAATGGGAGATGATCAATATGGACTTTGTGGTAGGACTACCTCGCACTCCTTGAAAGTTCGACTCAATTTGGGTGATTGTGGATCGACTCACAAAATCAACACACTTCTTACCTGTTAAGGCTACCGATATAGCGAAACAATATGCTCAGTTGTATATCAAGGAAATAGTCAGGTTGCATGGCACTCCAATTTCTATTATTTCCGATCGAGGGTCACAGTTCATAGCTAATTTTTGGAAGAAATTTCAGCAAGGATTGGGTACCCAGGTGAATCTTAGTACATCTTTTCATCTACAGACAGATAGGCAAGCAGAGTGGACCATTCATCTGCCTGAGAATATGTTGCGCGCTTGTGTTCTTGACTTCAAGGGTAGCTGGGATGATCATTTGCCACTCATAGAATTCTCCTATAACATTAGTTATCATGCTAGCATTCAAATGGCACCATTTGAGGCTCTATATGGCAGGAGATGTAGATCTCCCATTGGGTGGTTCGAGATTGGGGAAGCAGAATTAATAGGTCCAGACATCGTGCATCAGACTATGGAGAAGGTTAAGATCATTAATGAATGGTTGAAAACTGCCCGGAGTCATCAAAAGTTCTATTCGGATGTACGTCATAGGGATTTGGAGTTCTAAGAGGATGATTGGGTATTCTTGAAGGTTTCCTAATGAAGGGTATTATTCGGTTTGGTAAGAAAGGAAAATTGAGTCTGAAGTATGTCGAACCATACAAAATCATTCAGAGGATTGGTTGGGTGGCTTACAGGCTAGAACTACCTCCAGAGATATCTTCAATGCACCTGGTGTTTCATGTATCCATGTTGAAAAAGGTGTTTGGATACCCGTCACTTATTTTTCCGGTTGAAACTGTAGAGGTTAATGAGGAACTAACTTGTGAAGAGATTCCAGTTACCATACTTTATAGGCAAGTTTGAAAGCTGAGAAACAAAGAGATTTCCTCCGTGAAAGTATTATGGAGAAACCAACAGGTCGAAGAGTGTTGGCCCAGGAATAGGTAAAGTTTTGAAGAATGACAAATGAACTTAGTCAGGGACCAGGTCCATCTGGTGAAGCACAGTCTTGATCTAAACATGTCAGATGCACGTGAAGGAGATGAGCGTGAAAAAGATAAGTCATCAACAATATCTCGTGATCTGATCTAAAAGGTTGCATAATGGATAAGGGGATAAGGTCTCCTTATATTAAGAGAACACAATCCGGATAAAATATAGTGTTGGAGTTTGAGATCTTCAAGGACTCAACTACGATAGAAGATCAGCAATTGAGTCCCAATAAAACTCTGATTACTAACCTATTAAATGACAGTGATAGATCTCTTTTATAGGTATTACACAAACGCAGAAGTTAAACTAAATTGAAAGAAAAAGAGCAAGGCAATTTTGCAAGCAATTTATGTGAGATTTGAGTGTGCACTCCTGAAGCTACTTGAACGAGATAGAAGAACCAGTTCGATTGTGTTTTTTGTTATTCTAGTTCAATTGTAGTAGGTGTTTTAAAGTTGTACCTTTCAGCTTTCATAGAAGCAATTGTAATAGGTACTTTGAGTGTTCAAGTTATAAGCTAACTTGAAGTTGTCACAATAGTTGAGGCTATGTGCTATAAGGGATTAGAGTTAATCCTTAAGTTTACAAAGAGTTTTTGTAAATGTTGTTTTGGCTCAGTGATTTTAGTGGAAGTTTGGGAAAATCCTACTGAGTAGTAGTTTGTGGTTTTTTCACCTTTTGAGCCAGGTGGTTTCCACGTAAAAATCTCTGTGTTCTTTATTTTATGTACTTATTATTCTACAAACAGTAGTAGTTAGACACCTAGAAGAACTAGGTTCTTCTAGAGCGAAAATTGGGTACCACATAAATCACACTCCCCCCTCTTGTGTGGTATTGACATTTAGAACATCAATTGGTATCAGAGCGGGTTTTCCTTGAAGAGGCTAACACCTTAGGAAAAGATCAACATGAGTGCACCACCTGGGAACTGGAAAGGGCAATCCACTGCTAGGCCTCCACTTTTCAATGGTCAGTACTATTCTTGGTGGAAGAACAGGATGACAGATCACATCATAGGAAAAGACTATAAGCTCTGGGACATAGTCATTAATGGTCCTCTAGCAACTACAAAGAAGAATGCTAAAGGAGTAGTTGTCTAAGACAAGGGCTGACTGCACTGCTGAAGACCTGAAGAAGTGGGAGAAAAATGCCAAGGCCAAGAAATGGCTTGTGTGTGGACTATGTCCAAATGAGTACTAAAAGATGAGCATATAAAAGTACTAAAAGAAGATCTATGGAAGGTAAAACATGAACTAGACAGAACTTGCAAATGGAACAAGGCTTCTGATGCACTCTCCTGGCTACACGAACATCACAATAGCAACAAAAGAGGACTTGGTTATGGAACTCAAGCACTTAAATGGGATCCTAAAAGCAAGTACATCATTCTTCCTGAAAACAAAATTTGCACACATTGTGGCAAGACTGGCCATTACAAAAATGAATGTAATGCAAAAGAGAAGGCTAGTCAAGAGAATAAAACTTTTGTTCAAGAAAAAAAGAGGCTGCCTGGGTGGGCTAGAAGGCATCTGATTTATCCCTTTGCCCATAGAAAGGGACCCAAACTAGTTTGGGTTCCTAAGACTAACCCTTGATTTCTTTTTGCAGGTCTGGTGAAGGGAAGCAGCCAAATATGGTACATGGATAGTGGCTACTCAAAACATATGATTGGAAGCAAGAACTAGTTCCTTTCACTTAAGGACTTAAAGGGAGGCAATGTCTCCTTTGGAAATGGGAATAAAGGTGAGATAATTGGGGTTGGAAAGGTAGGTAAGACAGACTATCACTCCATTGAGAATGTCTACTTGATAGATGGCTTGAAATACAGCCTTATCAGTGTGTCACAACTGTGTGACAGAGATAACCTTGTAGCATTCACCTCTACTAAATGCTTTGTGATTAATCTTACCACTGACAAGATTGTTTTGCAGGGAAAAAGAGTTAACAATATTTACATTGTAGATTTGTCCACTCTCTCAAAAAATGAACTAACCTGCCTAAGTGTGCTGGATAATGATCACCTCCTGTGGTACAAAAGACTTGGTCATGACAGTCTGAATCAGCTAAACAAATTGGTCTCTAAGGACTTAGTGATAGGGTTACCTAACATCAAGTTTAAGGAAGACAAAGTTTGTGAGGCTTGTGCAAGGGGGAAGCAGGTAAGATCATCTTTCAAAATCAAGAAAATGGTAAGAACAACCAAGTCATTGGAACTGGTCCATATGGATCTATGTGGTCCAATGAGAACCATGAGCAGAGGTGGAAAGAAGTATGTAATGGTACTTGTTGATAACTATTCTAGATTTACCTGGGTACTGTTTCTAACATCTAAAGATGAAGTATTTGACATGTTTACTACCTTTGTTCAAAAAACTCAGAAACAATTAGGAAATCAACTTGCATCAATTAGGTCTGATCACGGAACTGAATTTGAGAATGCTAAGTTTGCTGAATTTTGTGATGAAAATGGTATAGATCATAACTTCTCTGCCCCTAGGACACCTCAACAAAATGGAGTAGTTGAAAGAAATAATAGGACTCTTGAAGACATGGCTAGGAGTATGCTTCTTTCTAGTAAACTGCCTCATAGCTTCTGGGCAGAGGCTGTAAACACTGCATGTTACATTATCAATAGATGCATGACTAGACCTCTTGTAGAGAAGACTCCCTATGAGTTACTTAAAGGGAGAAAGCCAAATATATCCCATCTTAGGACATTTGGTTGCAAGTGCTTTGTGCACAATAATGGAAAAGACTCCCTAGGTAAGTTTGATCCCAGAAGTGATGAGGGAGTATTCTTGGGATATTCTTCACATAGTAAAACATATAAAGTGTTCAATAAAAGAACTTTGTGTGTAGAAGAAAGTGTACATGTAGTATTTGATGAAACTAACATTTTTTCTAAGAGACGGAAACACGAAGATAAAGCCATTGGATTGGTAAAGGATCTGACTGAAGCCTCAACACAAGTCAAAGTGGCACCAAAAGAAGGAACAGGTGATGGAACAAGTTCTTCCATCCAGGGCAATCTGACAGGGGGAACTAATCAAGGAGGAATTGAAATAAATCCCTTAAAAGAACTTGTTCATGACCCTGTTCCTCAGCAACAGAACATGGGAGAAACATCTGGCAGAAACCAGTTGGTTGTGAAACCTTACAAGTATCAAAGTTCTCATCCTATTGAGAACATTATCACTAATCCAACATCTTGAGTCAAAATTAGATCACAATTAAAGAATCTGTGTTCTTTTGATGCCTTTTTATCTCTTATTGAGCCTAAAAATGTTGTTGAGGCTTTGCAGGATGCAGATTGGGTGAATGCAATGCAATATGAACTCAATCAATTTGAGAGAAGTCAAGTTTGGCATCTAGTTTCATGACCCAAGGATAGATCAGTTATTGGCACAAAATGGGTCTTCAGAAACAAACTTGATAAAGATGGAACCGTTATAAGAAACAAGGCAAGACTGGCGGTCCAAGGTTACAGCTAAGAGGAAGGCATAGATTATGATGAGACTTTTGCTCCAGTTGCAAGATTAGAGTCAATAAGACTCCTCATAGCCTTTGCAGCACACATGGAATTCACTCTTCATCAGATGGATGTCAAAAGTGCCTTCTTGAAGTACCTGAAAGAAGAAGTGTTAGTAAAACAACCTCCAGGGTTTGAGAGCAAAGAATGTCCTGAGCATGTGTACATGTTCGACAAGGATCTCTATGGACTCAAGCAGGCCCCAAGAGCGTGGTATGAATGACTGTCCAAATTCCTACTGGAGCATGGTTACAAAAAAGGTAAAATTGACAGTACTTTATTCTTAAGGGAAAAAGGTAAGGATCTCCTTGTGGTACAAATATATGTTGATGACATAATCTTTGGGGCCACCACTGATAAGCTAAGTAAGGACTTTGTAAAATTAATGGGGAGTGAGTTTGAAATGAGTATGATGGGTGAGCTTAACTTCTTATTAGGCTTGCAGATCAAACAAAGTCCAAATGGAACCATGATCCATCAGCAAAAGTATGCAAAAGAGCTTATCAAAAAGTTTAAAATGGAAGAATCAAAAGAAATAGACACATCCATTGCAACTGCCACTAAATTAGACATTGATGAACCTGGTTCATCAGTTGATCAAAAGTTGTATAGGGGTATAATTGGTTCACTCTTGTATCTTACTGCCAGCAGACCTGACATTGTTTGCAGTGTAGGGTTTTGAGCCTGTTTTCAGGCAAATCCAAAGGAGTCTCACTTGACTGCTGTCAAGAGGATACTAAGATATCTGAAAGGCACCACTGATTTGTATCTTTGGTACCCCAAAGGTAGTAATTTCAATCTAGTAGGATATGCTGATGCTGATTATGCAAGTTTCCTAGTGGATAGGAAAATCACCTCCGGTATGGCACACTTTCTTGGTTCATGTCTTGTGTCATAGGCTACTAAAAAGCAAAATTCAGTGGCCTTATCCACTGCTGAAGCTGAGTATGTTGTTGCTGCCTCTTGTTGTGCTCAATTGCTATGGATCAAACAACAGCTGGTAGATTTTGGCATTGAAGTTGGTTGTATTCCTATATTCTGTGATAACACTAGTGCTATAAGTATGACAAAGAACCCTGTTCATCATAAGAGGACTAAGCACATAGATGTTAGGCACCACTTCTTAAGAGATAATTTTGTGAAAGGTTTGATCTCCATAGAATTTTGTGCTACTGATAAGCAAATTGCTGACATCTTCACTAAAGCATTGAGTAGAGAAAACTTTGAAAGGAACAGGTTGGAATTAGGGATGATTAAGATCACCTAATAGGCCCAGCTCAAAATACACAATGAAAAAAAATTTGGCCAGGAATATTCTAACTTTGTGTAAATATCTAGATTAATTCTTACTCAGTTTCATACTTAATTTAGTATACTCCTATGACATGTGTATATATGACTCACTGATCTCTTACAAAGTTTTTTCTATTATGTCATTTGAGGCATGTTCAACAGAATTCTAAACGAAGAACTTGGTTCATCAATGTGAGTTCATATGAAAGCTCAGGTATGTTTTCAAAACTTTGCATAGTTAGAAAGATTAACAATTCAATCATTAGCAGAAGTCCTATACTTGTCAAACTCCTAGAAAATTCTATCCGTTGAAGCAGTGAACCAGTTTCGTCCATTTAGAACTCTAAAACTGCGATTTTTGCCAAAAATCTAGGGAAGCCAAATCTATCATTAAAATGCTGGAATTTCAGTTCGATTAGACTTCTATTTGACCCTTGAAAAAGCTACCATTACCTAATTAATGTCTAATTCTCTTTAAATACACATCACATCTCCATCCCTCTTCAAAATTCTAAAACCGTCAAAAATTCATCTTCAATCCTAATTTCTCTCCTCTCCAAAATTCCCAAATTCTCTCAAGAAATCAACAACCATGTCTAACCCACAAGATCATCCTGGAACCCCTCCTCCACCTTCTCCCTCAAATTCATCCTCAACTACCCCACCCGGTGAATCTCCAAAACCTAGGTTTTGAAGGCAGAAAATGCTTGCCCGAAAAGCTGTAGCATCTGGGGTTCTGAGGAAGGTTTTAAACGAAAGGTTGAAAGCTAGCCAAGTGAAAGAAACCCCAGCTCAAAATTTTGATTCTAGCTGTAAAACTGAATCTTTTCAATCCGCGGCTGAGGGAGATGGACATGGGTCTTCTGACTCTGAGAAGACTCAAGAATTCCCTACTGAGGTAAGTTCATCTGTTATTGAAAAACTAGGTTTGTTCTGGTTGGACCCATTAGGGATGTTAAATTGGCTGAGACGAATAGGAGTGGAGGTAAAAAGAAGTTTGAAAAAGAAAACGAGAGAGATGGTGCATGTGGTGAAGAGAGGGGAAATGGGAATGGAGCAGTTCTTGCTATATGTAAGGGTTGCACAAGAGAGGTTAGAAGAAAGTGGCCTGAAGTCAGGGGGAAGTGGGTCTGGGGAGGCTGCTGAGGGGTTGGTTCATCTGAGCAAAAGGAGAGATGAACCTATTTCATCTACTGAAGAGACCCTAGATGATTTACTGAGAAATATTGGGGCAGGTTATGACCCAAAAAATGCAAAGCTACCACACCAAAAGCCCCAAATGTTCCCAAGCCATCCAAGAAAAGAAAAACTTCATCCCCAAAACCTACTGCCTCTTCAATGCCTAAGGGAAGAGCCACAAGAAGCAGGGTAAAACAAAGTGAAGCTGACTTACAAAAGGCTCTAGAAGAAAGCAAGAAAAAGAAAATGGAGAAGGGAAAGGGAAAGGTTGCAGAATCCTCTTAGGTTGTATAGGAAGAGCATATAGAACTTGTCCATCAAGAAAGGGGTACAATAGTGGAGGTTCCTACACCAAAACCTAAAAAGTCCAAGACTTCTTCCAAGAAGTCTTCTTCTGTACCTGTATCTGCTGAACTCTCACTAGCCAAGAGGACACGATCTGCAGGGAAAGCTAAACAGAGTGGAGTGGAGAAGAAGAAGAAGAAGAGGAATCTGAGAAGGAACAGGACAAGTTTGTCATCTTTGGCAGGAGAAAAATTTTGAAAGGTAGATTGTTGAAGGACTTGGTGGAACCAGGGATGATGAGGTTGGTTGACTCTTTAGCCGCTCAAGGTTAGAAGGACATGGTCCTTCAGATGGAGGGGAGACTAGCCACAAATGAACTAATTGAGTTCATGGCTAATGTTGTTGTTATGGAGGGGGTTGTTAGTAGCTTGGTGAAGGGAGTCCTAGTGCAATTTGATGCTGAGAAACTGGGAGAAATTCTAGATATACCCTCTGAAGGGTTTGATGACTACACTAGGCAAAGGTGGCCATGCCTGGACTCCCTACCTACTGATCTTGAGATCACCAAGAGGTTTTGTGATTCAGAGGATGTGAATGAAGCCAGGGCTGTGAAAAAAAGTGAGATGAAGGCGGAGCACAAGGTTGTGTTTGAGTTTGTCAACAAATGCCTACTACCCAGACAAGATAGAAGACATACTGCAAATTACATGGACCTAGTTCTTATGGAGTGCCTTGAGAGAGGAAAGTAGATTAATTGGCCTGCTCTCATTGTAAAATTGCTAGAGAGGGTCATAAATAGCTCCAAGGCTCATACTACTCCATATGGCTTCATATTGACTACTGTTCTGGACAGGCTGAACGTGCCTTTGAAGAAATGGGAAATGGCATCAAGCAAGGAACATTTTGGCATTAAGACTCTTCTGGCTTGTGACTATTCGGTCAATGCCATCCCAGTTGAACCTGGTTCATCTCTGAAGACACCCATCAACAGCAAGGTTAGGACTTTGGTTCAGGAATGTGGAACTAAGGATGCTGAAATGTCTAGGCTCAAGGATCGTGTGGCTGAATTGGAAACTGAGAGGGATGGCCTTAGAACTGAGATAGCAAAAGAAAAGGTGAAGAGTGATGGAATCCTTCAGAATATGTTGAACCTTCTACAGACTCAACCCTCTAGTTCCTCTATGCCTTAGGTCTCCTAGCACTTGTCTTCTGAACCTGTCTAGTACCCCCAGTGAACCCCAGTGACCCGGATTAGGGATTTTTCTGTTTTTGCTCATGTTTTGAAAGTTTTTTTTTCTTTTTATGGACTGTTAATGGCAACATATCATGATCAATGACAACAACTGTTTTCTCTTGTTCTATGATGATTCTGACCTTAATAGTTTAAATATGTTTGTTGATTAATGATAATTGCACCATGTATTCACTTGCAGTTGCCCCAGTGGTCATGAGTACTTATTAAAATCTAGAATTCACACTGTGTATATAACTTTTCAATGATGCCAAAAGGGGGAAGAGATATTGTTCTTTACACATTATTCTGAAATAAGTGATATTTATCACCTAATTAACCTGGTCCTTGATGATAAGTAAATTTTCTAAGTTTAGTGTTGATGGTTAAGCTAATTTCTTACAGGTTCTTTGATCAGTAAAAAGCACAGAGTTTGTCATCATAAAAAGGGGGAATTTGTTGGACCAGGAACAGGTAAAGTTTTGAAGAATGACAAATGAACTCAGTCATGGACCAGGTCCATCTGGTGAAGCACAGTCTTGATCAAAACATGTGAGATGCACGTGAAGGAGATGAGCATAAAGAAGATAAGTCATCAACAATATCTTGTGATCTGATCGAAAAGGTTGCATATTGGATAAGGGGAGAAGGTCTCCTTATATGAAGAGAACATAATCCGGATAAAAGATAGTGTTGGAGTTTAAGATCTTCAAGGACTCCACTATGATAGAAGATCAGCAATTGAGTCCCAATAAAACTCTGATTACTAACCTATTAAATGACAGTGATTGATCTCTTTTACAAGTATTGCACAAACGTAGAAGTTAAACTAAATTGAAAGCAAAAGAGAAAGGCGATATTGCAAGCAATTTATGTGAGATTTGAGTGTGCACTCCTGAAGTTATTTGAACGAGATAGACGAACCAGTTCGATTGTGTTTTTTCTTATTCTAGTTCAATTGTAGTAGGTGTTTTAAAGTTGTACCTTTCAGCTTTCATAGAAGCATTGTATTAGGTACTTTGAGTGTTCAAGTTATAAGATAACTTGAAGTTATCGCAACAGTTGAGGTTGTGTGCTACAAGGGATTAAAGTTAATCCTTAGGTTTACAAAGATTTTTTGTAAATGTTGTTTTGGCTCGGTGATTTTAGTGGAAGTTTGGGAAAATCCTACTGAGTAGTAGGTCGTGGTTTTTTCACCTTTTGAGCCAGGTGTTTTTCACATAAAAATATCCGTGTTCTTTATTTTATGTACTTATTATTTCGCAAATAGTAGTAGTTAGAACACCTAGAAGAACCAGGTTCTTCTAGAGCGAAAATTGGGTACCACACAAATCACCCCCCCCCTCTTGTGTGGTATTGACGTTTAGAATATCAAAGAGGCACCCTGGGAAGCCGAGGAAGAGATGAAGAAGAAGTATCCTCATTTGTTTCAATAGTTATCTAGTTGTGTCCGTGATGTTAAAAATTAACTTTCTACAAATTATGTATCCCTTATACAATTTACGTTAAAGATACTTCTTCTTGTTAGTATAAGGTTTATGGCATTATGGCCGGTGTTGTTTCCATGTTGATTTACATCGTTCTGTTATGGTTATGTTATTAGGATTGGTTTAGGGATTCTCTTACAGGTGGATAGGTCAAATTACATGGGAGACTCTGGCAAAATTTTTGGAAATATAGGGAGTTAGTCAAAATTTGGAACTGCTGGTATATGAAGTAACAGTTGGGTCACATTGGATGCTAATGGAGGATCATGACCCTCATTCGAGTATGAATGATTCTAAGTGGGATGTATGTAAGGCCCTATAAAATTTTACCTAAAACTCGAGGTTTTGTGGTGTCAATGTAGGCTAATATATTAGAGGGTTGTAGAAAAGCATTGCAACAAGCTTGGTTGCCACGGCTTGGGTTGAGCAGAGCGTTGGGGAACTGAAGAAAAATTGTTGCAGAACGGGATTTTTTTTGCAGTCCACTATGCGACCGGAGAACTGATCTGTGGACCGCAAATCAGTCGTAGAGTGAAGCAGAGAAATGAGAAAATTTTGAAGGTTGTTTTGCGATCAAGTATGCAATCGCATAATCGTTTTGCGCGCCGCACATCCGTCGCAGAACCAGCATGAAGATTTTTGGAGGGAGATTTTGCAGTCCAATCAATGGCTGCACAATTGATATGTGGGTCGTAGACTTGGCTGCCGACTGGACCAGACCAGCCCAGATTTAGGGACCATTTCTGTGGTCAATTTTGCGGGCCGCAGACCTGATCTGTGATTCACTCTACAATCGCAGAGTTGAGTTCGAATGGTCTATTTGTCTATTTTTATAACTTGACCCATTTCATTTTATATAGTGATAGGGGTCATTTTTGAGGGATTATCTGATATTTTAGAGAGAGAAGAGAGCCATTATATAGAGAGAAAGGGGAGGATTCAAGGATTTTATTACTCAACTCTGACCAAGCCTCAGAATTTCATCAAGAGGAACATGCATGAGCTAATAGGGATTGTAGGGAAGTTGTTGGACAACCTTGGGTGGTTTTGTTGTTGAATTGGTTAAAGAAAGGCTAGTTTGTCATTGTTGAAGCTCTTGCCATACGAATTCCTCTAATCATGCTGATAATTCTCCAATCATCTATAGATTGGCATAGTTAGGAGTGTCGGTACGTTACTTTTACACCACGGAACTCTCTTTTGAGGTACAAAGGCTAATCTCTTCTTCTAGTATCGGAATTCTTGTATTCTTACAAAACTCCATCGTGTGTAGTTCGAACTTGAAACATTATAGAGGTGGGATATTGAAGCTAGTAAATTTATTCCTAAGTTTCATAACGTATCAGAACCCTCATATGTTAATGATTCTCTATTTTGATTTAAATATGTTATACCCCTTTTGGGAAGAACGTTTTGTACGAAATCAAGGCGATTTAATTTCTTATACCTCATGTAATGAAATCCTATGAACATATATTTGTAAAGGACAAAGTTGCCAAAGGGTTTGATTTGGAAGGAAATCTACTATACAACAATTACCGTTTTGAGAAATCCATGTGGCATTGTGATTACACCTCCACCCACACACATTAGGCTAATGCGGGGGGGACACTTTGTGTAGAGACTATGGTATTGTGATAACACCTCTACCCGCAAACATTGAGGTGAAGGGGAAAGGCATCTTTGTATAGAGATTGTGGCATTGTGATTACACCTCCACTCGCACGCATTAGGGTTAGGCGGCAGGGCCTCTTTCTCTAGAGATTGTGGTATTATTATTACACCTCCACTGCAAACATTGGGGTGAGGTGGCAAAGACGTTTTGTGTGCAGATTGTGGCATTGTGATTACACCTCCACCCGCAAATATTAGGGTTAGGCGGCAAGGTCACTTTGTGTAGAGACTATGGCATTGTGATTGCACCTCCACCCGCACACATTCGGGTGAGGCAGCAGAGCCGCTTTGTATAGAGATTGTGGTATTGTGGTAGAGGTTGTTATAGAGTATCCACAACTTGAAATTTATAAATGTTATTGAAAGCTTTAAATGAATTTGGTGTGGTTTTAATGGCTATTTAAAATCTTTTATTGCTTTTATGATTCGTCACATTCATGTTGTACTTCTAATCCTTGAAGGGGTGTTTGGTTTTCATACTAGTACCATTCATGATGTACTAACGTCCCTTTTGTCGAGAGCGCTTCATCTTTAATGAATATAGGTGGTTCCAAAGCAGGCGGCTTTGATCATTGATAGCACTGCACCCTCTTCCCAACTGACTTGGTGAGCCCCACTTCATATCGGGGTCATATATCTTTTGTTCCTCGTGTATTATGTTTTGAGGTATAGCTGGGGACTTGTTGTCGGCACTATCATATTACTCTTTTGTATCAATTAGAGGCTCTGTAGACATAGTGTGGGTAGTATGTAGGTGTTGGAAAAGTCAAACTAGTAATGTTGTATTTCTATGATATGTTTCCACTTCTAAAATGTGAATGTGTAATGTAATATTTTGGAGAATCTGGAATGATGTTCTAACGGTAATGAAATTTGGATTGTTCATGTAACCTTCTCATTGTCTAATTAATGAAATATACCTTCTCTATATTCATGGGGGAGTTTGGGTAGAAGGCATTGTGCAGGCTTGCTCGGTCGGGTTATCTCGGTTGAACGCCGATCGCGTTCTCCGGGGTCAGGGTGTGACAGATACTTACCTCAAGCAAGCAAAATCAATAATCTAAAATGCATTCCCATGCGAATTGGCCTTCTGACGACTTGAATGTAGCAAAATATAACTCAATAATATCAAATCAGGCAGTAGAAAACAGCCCCAAACAATAAAGCTTATATCTTTATACAAATACGGAAAGTCAACCAAAAAGTCAAAGCTCGGCTCGTGTCCCAACACCCGAAAAAAGTTACAAATCACGATTAGCCATTTCAACAAAAGTCCAAATATAAAAGTTTTATCCAAAACCGACTCTGAATCGGGAATCACATTCCAAATAATCACTCTCCAATATCCGGTACAAAAATCCCAATTTTCTCCCTTAGACTTAACCAACAAAGGCCATAATCAAGAGTACAATCATGAATAATAATTAAATCTGAGTCAAAATCATTTACCCAATTCAAGTGAGTGAGAATCGCCTCAAAAATCACCCCAATCTGAGTTCTCAATCTCAAAATTTGATAAAATAGGCTAAACTCTATTAAAATAGCACTGCCCAGCGATTCTGCATTTGCCGACACAATGCCTGCTTCTGCGGAAAAATGGCTCGCATTTGCGAGTTCACTAACTCCCCCAACTATCAATATCCATGCACAAATTCTGCTTCTGCGTGATCACTTCTGTGCACAAGACATTGCAAATGTGACGCATATGTGCCCTTCTTTCGCATCTACAGAATCTTCAACTCTTAGCAATCCATTGCTTCTTCGACCAATTGTCCCCTTCTGAAGACTTGAACCTATGCCAAAACTCGCAAGTGTGAAACACCAGTAACGGAACTTCCAAACAAGATCAAAATAATCTGAAACTCATCTGCAATACACCCGAGGCCTGCGGAACCTCGTCCAATCATATCAACACATCCCGAGACATAATATGGACCTACTTGAGGTCCTAAACCACACAAAATAACAGCAAAACTATCATCACACCTCGATTAAAGCGTAATGAACTAATAAACTTCAAACTTTGTAAAACGCAAGCTGAACCACGTCTAATCAACTCGGAATGACTTCAGATTTTGCACACAAGTCTCCAATGATGTATCGAACATATTACAACTTCTAGAACAACATTGCAAACCTGATAGCCTCAACGTCAACTCCTGCTCAAACCTATGAATCTTCTAAACATTTAAATTTCAAGCTTTTAACATTTAGAGTCAAATCCACTTAATAGCCTCCAAATTCAAATCCGTACATGCGCCTAAGTATAAAATCTCAATACGAACATGTAACCTTTAATGTTTATCAACTTTCAATCACCAAAGTTCAAGAACATCAAAATGGCTTCAAAGAAAATGAAATCCAGGTCAACTTCCACCAAGGCTACTAATTCTAGGTTATATGTTGATGTGGAAAGCATTCTCGATGTCACCTTTGGATGCTTTTAACCAGTTACGAGAAGAAGAGCAAGCTCTTTAGGACAACAAGCACTGCAAGTGTCGTCCGAATCAACCCTTATTTTTAAATGTTCTTCCTCAAAAGGAGAAAGATCCTCTACGAACGTACCCAAAGGAGGAAGCGATATTGCTGAAAAGATCAAGAGAACTCTAGCTCTGCTTGACCTCTCCAGATCCAAGAACTTTGTTGTGAAGGAAGATGATGATATTTAAAGTGATGGATCTTCCCACTTACACCGCATAGAGTGAGCCATTAGAAATTCAACCTATGTGGAAATCCATGCTAATCCTCATCATCCACAACAATCATGCAAGCCATAGTGACAAACACTTCATATGTGGAAGAGTAGTTGGCAAACTTGACAGAAGCAATCGCTGGCTTGACCAAGTGCATGCAGAATCAAGATGCTAGAATTGACAAGCTGACAAATAGGATGGGAATCAATCTATGTGACAATCTATGCTACTCGTCATCATCCACAACAATCATGCAAGTCATGATGACAAGATCCTAGAAGTTCCAGAGAGTGATTCTCCCCCAAGACAAGTAGCATCCGGTAAGGCTATTCTTGTCTCATCTGAAGGGATGATTCCAATCGATCAACTGAAGGAGTTCATTCAAGGAACCATTAAGAACAGGTATGAAGTTGCTACCAAGTCCTCCCTTACATATGCAAAGTCGTACACTGCAAGGGTCGATATGTTGAAGATGCCTGCCAGCTATCAACCTCTAAATTTCTAATAATTTGATAGTAAAGGTAATCCAAAGCAACATGTGGCGCACTTTGTTGAGACGTGCAACAATGCTAGGACTTATAGAGATTACCTCGTCAAGAAGTTTGTCCATTTGCTAAAAGGAAATGATTTTGACTGGTACACATACCTCGAGGCTGGATCTATTGATAGATGGGATCAACTAGAACAAGAGTTCCTCAATCACTTTTGTAGCACGAGATGTATTGTGAGTATGATAGAACTTAAAAATACTAATCAACAAAAGGGTGAACCAGTTATCGACTTTATCAATCATTGGAGAAATGCAAGCCTCAACTATAAAGAGAGGCTTAGTGAAGCTTCTGGCATAGATATGTGCATCCAAGGCTTGTATTAGGGACTCCATGTAAGGCCCCGTAAAATTTTACCTAAAGACCCAGAATTTGTGTGGTGCCGAGCTAGGCTTATGTTTTTGGGTTTAACAGTGCGCTACAGAGTTATAAGAAAATGTTTTACAGAATTGGGCATTTCTGCGGCTCATTTTGTGGGCCGCAGAATGACCGCAGAGTGAGGCAGTCTTTTGGGCCAATTTTGATGTCATTTTTGCGATTCATTATGCGATCGGAGAACCATTTCATGGGCCGCACTCTAATCACTTAACCGACCTTGAGATTTTTTAGATGGTGGTTCTACGGTGCATTACACGACTGCAGAACTTATCTGCGGACCGCAGAATAGGTCTGCGGACCACAGACTGGTCGAAGATTAAAGCAAAAAATTCCAGTCCCTCAGGGCCATTTTGGGTTTTTAAACCCGACCATATTCTGTTAAAACACTTACCATAGACCATTTTTGAGCTTATTCCTAATATTTTTAGAGTGAGAGAGAGAGTTCTTAGAGTGAGCGAATAACCTTCATACTAATATCCAATAATTCTTGCTCAACCTTGAACATTATCAAGAAGGTCCTCATATTGAAGGTAAGAATATATACCCTAACTTTTAATTTCAAAAATTTATAAAAAGGGGATAATTAGAAAGATAGTTATTGGGTGTAGGAGCGGAGATCTTGCATGCATGTGTTCTTAGAGTATGTGGGGAGGTTGTGGCCAAAGGTAGTAAAGAATAGCGTGTGGGATGGTGAAGTCTTTCATAAAAAGGGCCTTAAATCCAATATGCACACTCAGTGTTTGATAAAATGCTCAAGTGAGCTAGAACCATGATCCTTTTCCTAATTTTTGGTTCAATTAGTTATATTGCCAAAATTGATTGAAGTTGCTAAGAGTTCCAGAATAATGTAGGGTTTAAGAAAGCTCAATCGAGGTATGTATGGCTAAACTCCTCTTCTTAGAATTGAACCACATAATATCCATGTAAGTTCCGAGTTGCTCATTGCTAGTTTAACATTCTGAATAAGCTTGTACCAAAAGATATCCATGTTCAATATGCAATTCAAATGCTCTTGTTACGTTATACCCTTATTTGAAGAATGTGTTCAAAGTATGGGTTGCATGCCTAAATATCTTGCCATGATGTTATGTTTCAAATGAAAGCTAATGACAATTCTGTAAGAAATCTCAATATACATAAAACTCTCAGTTGCTCATATGTGTGCTTAAATGTTATGAAAGGAAATGCCTTGTTGTTGAAAATCTATGATGATTGTTGAAAGTAAAATACAAAATATGAAATACAAAGCGAGTATTACTAAAAGTGAGATATGAAATGTGAAATATGAAATAAGGCCAACATGCCATGTGAAATAATATAATTGTGGTTGATGCCTCTTGTAAGGTGGCCTAGCCAATCAGGTCATAATCAGATGTCATGCCGTACACATGGTGGTGAATCTATTGGAAATTGTAGTTGAAATTTCAACTGTGGTTGATGTCTCTTAGGATATGGCCAAGCCGGTCGGGTCGTGATCGGACGCCATGTCGTACACATGATGGTGAATTTATTGGAAAACTAGAACTGAAATCGTAATTGTGGTTGATGTCCCATATGAGACAGCCTATCCGATCGGGTCGTGACCGGATGCCATGCCGTACATGTGGTGGTGACTTCATTGGAAATTAAAATCGAAATGGTGAATAGTGGCATATTGGTACTAAAGGCTTCCCCAACTTAAAATATAGAAATTTAATTAAAGCTGATCTCATCCTTTATTTAATGTTTAGTAAATGTTCAATGCCTTAACTGATATTATAATTGTCTTTACTTGCATTATTGTTCATTCTATTGAGATGGTGTTTAGTTATACATACTAGTACCATTCGATGGTACTAACATCCCCTTTGCCGGGGGCACTGCGCCTTAAATGGATGCAAGTGGTTCCATAGCAGGCAGTGTTGATCAGTGTTAGCAGTACATCCTCCTCCCAGCAGTCTTGGTGAGCCCCATTTCATTTCTGGGTTATAAATCTTTCGCTCCTTATGTATTGCACTTGAGATATAGTCGGGGCCTTGTTGGCGGCACTTTTATAGTACTCTTTTGTATCTATTTAGAGGCTCCGTAGACATAGTGTGGATTTTTTGTGTATGGGTACTGGGGAAAGTTAACGAGTTATGTTGTGTTTGAATCATCTATTCTACTTACAACTATAAAAAATATGTGTATATTTTGGAGGCTTTAAACTGAAGTAACAAATGGAAACAAGTTGGTATTGTATTTATGTTCTCATTATTGATTAATTAACAAAGCCATGAACTCTCTTTAAAACATTTGTGAGTTTGGGTAGGAAGTTCTCAACAGGCTTGCTTAGCCGGGTTCACTCAGTTGAGCACCGATTGCGCTCCCTGAGTTTGAAGCGTGACACTCTGCTACATCTTGCAAGGTATCAAGCCTAGCACATTTGAAGTACTTGCGACTCATGCCCATGACATGGAGTTAAGAATGGCCTCCGCGGGAAATGAATGATTGCCTATCTATGAGCCTCGTAAAGGGAACGACAAGCAAGAAGTTAGGAAATGGAGCAAGTTTGCACCCAAGTCTAAAAATAAAGAAGCTATGAATGTTAACACATCACCTGTAAAGTTCATAACGAAGGTGAGCAAGAAGCAAAGTACGAAATCCACTTCTTTTCAAGAGAAACCAAGTGAGAAGTTGACTCTAAAAGAAATGCAAGAGAAGGAGTACCCATTTCAGGATTCTGATATGCCAACAATTTTTGAAGAACTCCTCGAGTTAAATCTCATTGAGCTTCCAGAGATGAAGCGGCCAAATGAAGCTGGTAAAACAAATGACCCAAATTACTGCAAATACCATCGACTTGTGAGCCACACTCTAGAGAAGTGCTTTGTTTTCAGTGAAAAAGTTATGGACTTGGCTCGTGAAAAGAAGATTATGCTTGAAGATGAAAAACCAAGAACAAACCATGTCTCTATCACCTTTTGCTCATTTATTTCGGATGAATTATGTGATTTTAAAGATAGTAAAGATGAAGAATTACTAGAGAATAACAAAGTCAAAGTCAATCAACGTTGGTGACTCGTCGTAGGAAGGAGCCCATGAAAATATTTAATAGAACAACCAACAAGGAAAATGATGGTAAAAAAATCAAGGAAACAAAATCCTGTTAGGCGTTTGAAGAAAGAAAAAAGTATAGGTGAACCATCCTCAAAAGCCACGACATCCAGTAACTTTGGAGGATTTCTTGCCATGTTGGTTCCGCATGAAGATTTTCCTTGATGGTATTGAGACCTCTTGTTGCAATGCTGATAAAGGGGAAGAAGAAGCACTCAAAGATCTGCAAGAATTCTGGGGTATGTAGGCCCCACTGGGCGTGTCAGAATTTAGATAATAAATTTGTGTCAAGAAAATAATCAAGACAGAAAAATATTGCAATAATCGTAGTATTTGATTTCGAGTAATTTGAGTGTTACAATCTCTATATTTCCTCTGATTCTACTTTTCCAATATAAATTTAAGGGCCTTGAGCTTGATCTTGAATTTGAATTTAATTTATCCGTCGCGAATACTTTGATTGTTTCCACGAGTTGTATCACGAACAAGTAGCCTTGATCTTGAATGCCTTGTATTTAATTTGACTTCGTTCTTGATCTTGAATGCTTGAAATTTGTGTTGAAGTGCTTGAATGCTTGAACACTTGCAGTTTGCAAAGAATTGTGGCCTTTGATCCACGAGCTCCCTTGTGTCTTCTTATTATAACTTCTGGTGTCTTTTCTGGGTTATGAAGACCCATATTTATAATTGTGGAAGAGAAGAGTTGTGATAAGAACAAACTCTTTTCGACCAATCAGATTGAAGCGTGACAAGGCCGCATTTGATTGGCCAGAACTTGTCACTTGCACATGTGGCACAATTTCATTGGCCCTTCAATTTGACTTGGCATGCCTTGTCATTTTGACACGTGGTATGATCACATTGGCTCTTCTATTTGACTAGACGTGCCATGTCATTTGCCACGTGGCATCAAACTGGACCTTTAGGAAGATGACATTTTGGGCTTAATGAAGTGGGCTCATCACTCTTAGCCCAATTAAATTGCCTAACCTAATAAATTTAGATATTTTTATTTAATCCATATATATATTGGACTAATATAATTAATCTAATTATATTAGCGCATAATATTTATTTGGACTAACAAATATTTGAAGTATAGTCCAAAATATTTTATTAAATTTAAATTTAATAAATTTTGCATGTCTACAGAAACTATAGGGACCATCAAAACACGAATCTGAGGTCGTTTATACAAATGTCAAACCTTGATCAGCTCTTACAACTTAAGCTTCTAAAATGAGACTAAGTGTCTCAATTCACTCCAAAAACCTTCCCGAAACCAAACCAACCATCCCCACAAGTGACCAAATATCGAATACTCATACGGGAACATCAAATAGCGGAACGGAACCATTATACACAAAACAACCGGCCAGGTCGTTACAAATTCCCTTCAAAATCTCTTTATTTTTTAAAAAATTTCATTTTTTTCATCCTTCTCTTTCTTTTTCATTAAAGTACCCGATCACCTTCACCCAATTCCATCCAAAATCAATATATATATATATATATATATATATATAGTGATGATTTAAGGATATAACTTTCTAAAAGATACTTAGTTGCCTTGCTTATGTCTTCTCTATGAGTAAGTCAATTGTGTGACAATGTATTAACTTTTATGGGCCATGCATGGATATAATTCTATATATCTTGTCTAATAGTTGTTGTATCTTCGGTGACTACTCTATTAACATGTTAGGTACAACACATTTTTCCGTCATGATCCTCTGGCCAACATATCTCTTCAATGAAGAACTAAACTAAAAAAAAGATTACTTGAGAAAAATAAGGGAAAATGTAAGAGTTTGATTCGTTCATTAACAAATCCTATTATATATTCGAATTTTGATTTTGGTTATGATCAATTTAATTTTGGCATTTAACTTTCAAGTAATTAAATGTAAGAGTTTGATTTGTTCATTAACAAATTCTAACAAATTTAACTGATTATTAACTACTGTTCATGTGACTACTATATGTGAAACTAGGCAAAAAACGTTGTTTGGTACGTGAGCCTTAAATAATTTGGATAATCGTTTATAAAGAGGAAAACGGCTAAATATGCCCATGTATTATAAAAAATAGTTTAAAATTACTCTTTGTTTTACTATCTAGTTAATTCAGACCCGCTACACTATGACACTGATTTGTCTCTAATTTAGACGGAGGGAAACGTGGCATAACCCTCCCCAATTTTAAATCCCCGAATCTAATTAAAATTCGCCCCTAATTTGACCTATTACCCGATATAATTCCCTTCAAAATCTCTTTATTTTTTATTTTATTTTTTGTATTTTTTGTTTTGTAGCAACCTTCACCTTTTTTTCATTAAAATACCGTACCATCTCCTTCACCTAATTCCAACCTTTTATATATATACCGTACCATCTTCTTTATTAATTAACCTGTCTGACAATATATAAACTTCTGTGGGCCATGCATGGATATAAATCTAAATATCTTGTATAGTAGTTGTTGTAACTTTAGTGACTACTCAATCAAAATATTAGGTATAATGCATTTTTCATCATGATCCTATGGGCCAACATGTCTCTTTCAGTGGAGGAATAAACTAAAGAAAGATCACATGAGAAAAAGAAGGAAAATTTCATTTTGGTCTGTTAAGAATTCTGATTTTGGTTAGGATGAATTTAACTCTGGCACTTAACTTTCAAGTAATTTAATGTAAGACTTTGATCGTTCATTAACAAATTCTTACAAATTTAACTGATTATTAACTTCTGTTCATGTAACTACTGTATGTGAAGCTACGTAAAAGATGTTGTTTGGTACTTGAACTTTAAATAATTCGGATAATCGTTTTCAAGCAGAAAAGGGCCTTGTATTACATAAAATAGCTTAAAATTGCTCTATGTTTCACTATCTAGTTAATTCAGACTCGTTATATTGTGACGCTGATTTTTTCAAAATTTCTACGGAGGGACACGTGGCATAACCCTCCCTCCTTTTTAAATTCCCATTTCTAACTAAAATTCGCTCCTAATTAGACCCATTACCGATCTAATTCCCTTCAAAATCACTTTATTTTCTGTTTTAATATTTTTCATTTTTGTTACCTCCTTCTCTTTCTTCTTCGTCAAAATATCCTACCATCTCCTTCACCCAATTCCACCCAAGACCAAAAAAACAAATAAACAGCCGCCCGCGGGCTCACACACACATATATATACCCAAAACGAGCATTTGTGATGATTTGAGGATATAGCTTTTTTAAAGATACTAACTTGCTTTGCTTATGTCTTCTTTATTAATCCAACTGTCTGAAAATATTAACTTGTGTGGGCAATGAATAGATATAATCGTATATATCTTGTCTAATAGTTGTTGCAACTTCACTGACTAATCACTTAAAATGTGTATAACGCATTTCTCATCATGATCGTATGGCCCAATATGTCTCTTCACAGAGGAAATAAACTAAAAAAAATAACATGAGAGTGACAAGGAACATGGTATTTTCGTGTCACGACCCGATTTTTCCATCTTCGAGAGCCGTAATGGCGCTTACTGATGGAAGCTAGGTAAGCCAAATTATTCTAATTACTTAACCATTTTTCAGTTTTAAACCATTATCAATGATGAGTAGATATCATGCAAATAGCGAAAATAATTAAGCAGAAGACAAAATCTGATAATTAATCTTAATACAAACTGCGGAAGTCTAAATACAACTCTACCCAGAATTTGGTGTCACAACTTCACAGATGGTCTAAGAATACTACATACAAAGTCTGAAAGATAGAATACACATTGTTTCTGAAATGAGTAAAGGAAACAGGATAAAGGAAAGATAGAAGGTGACGCCAAGACTCGCGGACGCCTACAGGACTACCTCGGGTCGCCTGTTGGACTGAAGGCAGCAACCTCACTGCGGTCCGAAGTCTACAACACTGGGATCTGCACAAAAAAGTGCAGAGTGTAGTATCAACACAACCGATCCCATGTGCTCGTAAGTGTCTAGCCTAACCTCGGCGAAATAGTGACGAGGCTAGGACCAGACTACCAAATAAACCTGTGCAGTTATATCATAAACAGCGGAAATAGAAGCAGATAATTGCAATTAAAAATTGGGCGGGGAAAACATACTTCGGGGAATAACAGATAATAACAGAATATCAAGAGAATATAAAGAAACCAAAATCCAATTACTAACACGGATAGGGAAAACAAATGCAGAGTTCACTTTCATTTCACATCTCGTTGCAGGCGTGCATCCCGATCTCATTTCATGTATCTCGTTGCAGGCGTGCAACCCGATCCCATTTCATATATCTCGTTGCAGGCGTGCAACCCGATCCCATTTCACATATCTCGTTGCAGGCGTGCAACCCGATCCCATTTTACATATCTTGTTGCACGCGTACAACCCGCTCCCATTTCACATATCTCGTTGCAGGCGTGCAACCCCCTCCCATTTCACATATTTCCATGATGGCATGCCACCCGATCCCATTTACAAATCAACAACAACCACAAAAGAATCCCAGCAAGGGAACAATTATATTTCAACAACATCCCGACAAAGGAACAATAATATCAAGATAACATTCCGGCAAGGGAACGATAATATCAAGACAACATCCCAGCAAGGGAACGATAATGATAATAACATCCCGGCAAGGGAACAATAATGATAATAACATGTGAAGCGAAATAAACCACAACGGAGTCATAACAATTACAATACAAGACTCACGGGCATACTTGACACCGACGTATAAATACTCATCACCATGCCTATACGCTGTACTCCACAATTAACATGTAGCAGATAAGACACGACTCCTAATCCCTCAAGCTAAGGTTAGACTAAACACTTATCTCGATGCCACGAATACAATTCAAGCCTCTACTATCACATTACCTCGTGATTCCACCACCAATTCGCTCGTATCTAGCTACAAGTTACTTAATTACGTCAATAAGTGCTAAATGAACCAATCCTAATGCATGAAAATGAGTTTTCTAAAGTTTTACCCAAAAGTCAAAAATCGCCCCAGGGCCCATATGTTCAAAACCCGAGGTTCAAACCAAAACCCGATTAACCATTCCCCCACGAACCCAAATATATAATTTATTTTGAAATCGAACCTCAAATCAAGGTCCAAATCCCCAATTTTTGAAAAACCTACGTTCTACCCAAAACACTCAATTTCCTCCCATAAAAATTATTGATTTTGAGTTGAAATCATGTGAAAAGATGTTAATGATTGAAGGAAATGAGTTAAAATTGACTTACAATTGTCACACCTCCTTTTTCTGCCCCCGGGAGGGGTGAAGTAGTTTTTCCAATTAAAGGACAATCGAAACGGGATTCGTTTGTTTATTTCAGAGTCGCCACTTGGGAGATTTAGGGTGTCCCAAGTCACCAATTTAATCCCGAATCGAGGAAAAGAATGACTCTGTTTAACAGTCCGCAAACCAGAAATCCGGATAAGGAATTCTGTTAACCCGGGAGAAGGTATTAGGCATTCCCGAGTTCTGTGGTTCTAGCATGGTCGCTCAACTGTCATATTCGGCTTGTTTATCTGATTTTATACAATTATGAGCTTATGTGCAAATTTTAACTTTTAACCGCTTTTGCCATTATTATTATATATATATTTTTAATCAAGAATTGCAACATCACGGAAATACATCTCCAACCACGTCACATCAATGCACCCGTGGTTATTGGCACATTTCAACTCTATTGAGATTTGGATTTGGGTCACATAAATGTGCACCCGAGTCTTAAGAAAATTAAATTATTAAAGGCGCGCCTAAAGCGACTAGCGTATCATTTACTTTGGGTAGGGCCGTGAAATTTTGCTAAACAGACCGTAAGTCTAAGCAATTTTAAAGCAAATTTTTACTGAGGGCCCCGCAATTTTGTATTTTTATGCGGAGAGGCTCGTTTCATTCTTATTTTTTAACAGGAATTTGCAACGTCATGGACATGCATCTCGGACCACGTCCACGTTTCTACTCCGTTGAGATTTGGATTTGGGTCACATAAATGTGCACCCAAGTTTAAGAATGTAAGATTTATTAAAACGCGCGCCTAAAGCGATTAGCGTATTATTATTTTGGGTAAAGCCGTGGAATTCGCTAAACGTCCTATCCCGAGTTCTAAGTAATCAACACATACCTTTTTGTGAGGGCCCCGCAATCTGTGTGTTTTATTTGGCGAGGCTCGTCTCATTTTTATTTTAAAAGGTCGTCCTATAGTGGCTATGTTTTCTATTAAGTTTGTCTCTAATAATGAAAGAAGAAGAACGGTCCAACTTTATTTACTTGCTTACAAGTTAGTTATAGTCGGGTTCCGAATATGATTTTCAAAATCCGAAACATGAATGCGTATATGGGCAGTCGTTTAGATATTATGGGCCCAAGCCCGGCGCACATCGTATGGACTGGACCTGGGCCATTCCTTTTCCGATAAGGGCCTGTTAGTTCATTCGACTCAGGCCCAACATTTATAAGGCTGAAATGGAAACCGGTGTTATTTTATTCTAACGGTATTGTTGCAATTTATAACGAGGCAACCTACTAAGTGAAGTGAGATTAACTAGCAATGGATAGTTCAGCACTTAACATGCGTTAGAAGATATGCTAACCACAAACACAACTAAAATTCAGGATATTGCTTACTACACTATCACTTCTTTTCTATCTACCAGCATACATACATAGTGTGATATTAAGTTGCCATACGTGATGTCTAGTTATACATGATGACTACCTTCATTATCCTAATAGAAGATATGAACTATTATATATACAACTTAATGTTCAATATACATACTGAAACAGATTCGAAAAAAAAACAACTTCAACTCCTCATTTTTTTATTCATGTTTCAACTTTCAGCTTACATGGACAGTGTATCAATGGTGTACCTGGTATTGGGAAAGCCAAAAGAAATAAGGGAATGATCAGTTGAGCAGTAGCATTCACAGCATACAGCCACAAACAGAAGAAACAGCAATCAGCAACAACAAAACCCAGCAATCAGATCTTTTAAAACCAAAACAAAGAACCCAGTTTGCAACCCAGCAATACCCAAAACAGATACAAGCAAGGCAGAGAAGGGAACAGATGTAAACAACAGTAGCCTCTGATTGTTATGTTCAAATCCAGCACACTCTTAACTCTATGTCACTCTGAAAACAGACTGTCCTCTAAAGGTTGAAAGACCAGCCTTGTTTTTTGCTTTTTTTTTCTCTCTGAAAACTTCAGAATGTCCAACCCCTCCCTTAGCCAAAAATAGCTCTATTTATAATCTGAAAGAGACCCCTAAGGTCTGCCTAGAACTTCACAGCCTCTAGGTCTGCCCATACCCTTCACTTCCCATGCCTAAGTGCCTTTTCTTGATGTAAACTATTTTGTTCCCCATGCTTGTCCTATTGCTCTAATCAAGAGTTATGGGTTTATTATAATATTCACTTAATTCCCATGCTTGTTGTTTTGTTCCCCATTGTCATTAGGTTAATAGTATTTTAATTACCACTTGACATGTTCTTAAGTTAATCCCTAATCAAACTCTGTCAAATGCCAGAATTACCCTTAATCCTTGCATATTATTGTGTTACCCTAACTCCTAATAGTCAATATATAAACCTCTCTAAATTCAACTAATCACTGACTACTAACTAATCAGCTTAAACTCAATACTGACTTCAGGTTGATCTGTTAGATTTCTACAGCTATACCCAACTCTCAGCCTAAGTTCAGCCAATAATTCAAACTCAATCAAACAGGGGTGCCAATCAAATGGTATGAGTTGGTCATATTGGGAGCCAAACCTGACCAACTCAAAACCAATTGATCCAATAGGCAGTTGAGGATGCAAACTAAGATTGAAGCACTACTACAACAGGCCTATTGATACAAGTCTCACCATAGATAAGAGGAACATGCTAGTAATCACACTGAAATGAGCAGACTCATGATTTTCTAGTTTTTCAAGTGAATTCAGTTGACGACACTTATTTAAACGACTACACAAGCTATAATATACAGCAAACAATCAGTAAAACACATAAAACAAACTAAACATTACCTCAAGATTCACAGACATGGACAGAAAAATCAAAACAAACCAAACTAAACATGAAAGACATATAGAATTCATAGGAGAACAAAAGAAAGGGAAAAATTACCTCAGGGATTTGAAATCAAAAACTGACCCAGGCTCGAACTCGAACTCGACCATTTTTGGGGTCGAATGGACCTTAATCGAGTGTTCTCAACTGAGAACACTTCGACTAAGGTCAATTAGACCCCACATCGACTTTTAATTCGGACAGATCTCAACTTTTAGACTTTTTAGGGTTCTTTGTGGTTAGATTTGGGATTCGTTCAGCTCTGCTCAGATTCGAATAGAAACAATGGCGTTTAGGGTGTGAGGGAGGTCAGGAGGTGTTGTGGTATGATTTTGGGGTCGGTGGGTGTAGATCTAGTTTTGTTCGAACCTTCAAACGAAGATTCGAGACGATGGAGAATGATTCGAGGCAAGAGGCTAACAGATTCGTGTTCAGGGTGGTTGGGTGCATCAGGGTGTTATTTTGGTGGTCATCGGCGTCGTGGTTGCCGGGTTTATGGTGGGGGAATCCTAAGGCGGCTAGGGTTTGAAGGGGGGTTTCTGGGGACGAAGGTGAACAGTGTGTGGGGGGGTTTGGTTTGGGGAGTGGGGTGATGGATTGGGGGTTCTTATACGGGGTGGGGGATTCAATCCTGGCCGTTGGATCAATTAAGATTAGTGGCCAGGATTAAGGGAATTAAATAATACGACGTCGTTTGGTTTTAGCCAGGGGTCGGTTCGAACCGGAGTGGGTCGGGTCATGAGGGAAGCCGGGGACCGTTGGATCAATGTAGATGAACGGCTCAGATCAACTCGCCTAAAACGGCGTCATTTCAACTTAGCAGGGGCTGCACTGGACCATCTGATTGAAACAAATCAACGGCTCAGATTGAGGCGCCGAAACAGCATCGTTTGATGCATCTGAGGGGTCAGGCAATTGGACTGGACCAATGCAACGGATTGGGCCTTATTTTCAATTGAATTTTTGGCCCAAATCCGATATTTTCTTTCCTTATAATTAAACAAAAATTCCTAATCAAATAAAACCAAAATTAAACTACACAAATATTAATTAATACCTAACAACAATTATCACATGAATTAAAACATTTAATAAAATCACCATGACAACAAATAGAATAAAAATGCATATTTTTGTGATTTTCGCTTTTAAAACCAAATTATGGTTAATTAATTCCTAAACGTACCATTTATTCGTAAATGCATGCAACATGTACTTTTGTATTTTTAACTATAGCAAGGCGAGCATTTACGGACAGAACCATTATCAAAATGTCACGCAAATTCTCAAAATTGAACCCGAAGGTAACTTGTTTTACTTTTTTCGATTTCTTTTGGAGTAGTTTCCGTGAAGCAAAAAATCACGTGCTCACAGCTTCCCCTCTTTGTCCGAAAACACAAAGAGTTTTCGTGCAAAGATAAAGTGAGCAGATACGAGCGATTTTTTGCCCGTTGGAACACTCCGTGTGAAGCATTTTTTTTGAAAATGATTTAACCGAACCTTTGCTTCAAAGGTTTCCTACATATCCCTGGCTAAAAGGGAATCAGGTTAATGTAGTTCGGGAAGTTTTGGTAGCTGGGACTACCATGGGACTGCAATTTTGTTGTTACTGCTGCTGCATGCTGTTACCACTGCTTACCGATCTCCTTATTACACCGTGCTTAAAAGAAAAATCAAGAAGCTAGGCTAGACAACGGATTACATGATCCCATCTATCCTCCATTTGTTCTTGACGCCTTGCTTTCTTGTCGGCTTGTGTCTATTCCAGTGCTTCTTTCTTTCGAGAACTGACGGGGATGATACCGACCTTTTGTCTCTCTGAATACCAATTCTCACTGTCTGGTTCTATCCGCTGGGGATATGGCTTCCTTCATTAAGCTTTTGTTATGCTGGGAATAATTTGATGTTCAAAGGCCGCTCCTCTCGAGATTTGTCTTATCTCCCTTTTGGCTCATGCGCTTGAATTTGCGCTGGGATCTCTTGTCGCAACCTTCTGTTTTCTTGTGAGTTGTTTCAAGACCTGAAAATGCAAAGACTGAAAAATATTCCTCTTGTTATACAGGTGGACGCCTATTTATCTAAGACACAAAAATATTCCTCTCATTATACAGGTGGGCGCCTATTTATCTAAGACACGAAAGTATTTCTCTCATTATACAGGTGGGCGCCTATTTATCTAAAGCATAAAAGTATTCCTCTCGTTATACAGGTGGGCGCCTATTTATCTAAGATATAAAAATATTCCTCTCATTATATAGGTGGGCGCCTATCTATCTAAAGCATAAAAGTATTCCTCTCGTTATATAGGTGGGCGCCTATTTATCTAAGACATAAAAATATTCCTCTCATTATACAGGTGGGCGCCTATTTATCTAAAACATAAAAATATTCCTCTCATTATACAGGTGGGCGTCTATCTATCTAAAGCATAAAAGTATTTCTCTCGTTATACAGGTGGGCGCCTATTTATCTAAGACATAAAAATATTCCTTTCATTATACAGGTGGGCGCTTATCTATCTAAAGCATAAAAGAATTCCTCTCGTTATACAGGTAGGCGCCTATCTATCTAAAGCATAAAAGTATTCCTCTCGTTATACAGGTGGGCGCCTATCTATCTAAAGCATAATAGTATTCATCTCGTTATACAGGTGGGCGCCTATTTATCTAAGACATAAAAATATTCCTCTCATTATACAGGTGGGCGCCTATCTATCTAAAGCATAAAAGTATTCCTCTCGTTATACAGGTGGGCGCCTATCTATCTAAAGCATAAAAGTATTCCTCTCGTTATACAGGTGGGCGCCTATTCATCTAAGACATAAAAGTATTCCTCTCATTATACAGGTGGGCGCCTATCTATCTAAAGCAGAAAAGTATTCCTCTCGTTATACAGGTGGGCGCCTATTTATCTAAGACATAAAAGTATTCCTCTCGTTATACAGGTGGGCGCCTATCCATCTAAGACATAAAAGAATTCCTCTCATTATACAGGTGGGCGCCTATCTATCTAAAGCATAAAAGTATTCCTCTCGTTATACAGGTGGGCGCCTATTTATCTAAGACATAAAAGTATTCCTCTCATTATACAGGTGGGCGCCTATTTATCTAAGACATGAAAATATTCCTCTCATTATACAGGTGGGCGCCTATCTATCTAAGACATGAAAATATTCCTCTCATTATACAAGTGGGCGCCTATCTATCTAAGACATGAAAATATTCCTCTCATTATACAGGTGGGCGCCTATCTATCTAAGACATGAAAATATTCCTCTCATTATACAGGTGGGCGCCTATCTATCTAAGACATGAAAATATTTCTCTCATTATACAGGTGGGCGCCTATCTATCTAAGACATGAAAATATTCTTCTCATTATACAGGTGGGCGCTTATCTATCTAAGACATGAAAAGTATTTGAATTTGTTTCCTCGTTCTTTTGAGAAAATTTTGACAACGGCAGAAAATTTTCCGCCCCGGTTTTGGTGACCTTCCTTGTGGCGTGTCTTTCTGCCATCATCAACCTTTATTTTCCTGTAGAAATCAAAGAAAATTTTGTGAGTTTTAACATGGTGAGTGATCGTGTCACTCCTGCTGGGGGATGATTTTTCCTTTCCCTTTCCCTTGCTCTGTGCTCCCAAAACTGGTTGGGGATAAAGTTGCTTGCTGGGGATGATATTTTTGCTGGGGATGACATTTCTACTGGGGATGGTTTTCCATTTATCCCTTCCCTGCTCTTTTGTTTCAAAACATGCTGGGGGAGTCCTCTTCAACTCCAAAACTACTCCCTTAAAAGTTTATTTTCTCTTAGCACTGTAGGGCATAAAATGTTATCATCGGAGGATAACATTATTGAAGATAGGACTGTTGGGGTTATCTTGCTGCGGATCAGTCCTCTCTTTCTCCTTCTCCCCTTCTGTGATGTCTGACCACCCTGGAACTTGGTTAGTTATCTATCGAAACTCTGCTGGGATCTTCTTGGAACTTGATCCATAAGTTTCTCAACTGTTGCTTTCCAGCTTTTCTCCATGTTCTCCTTAACTTTCTAGGTCGGTTTGTCATTTGGTCTTGCAACAAACGCCTTTTGTCTTATTGCCTTGACTTTGGCCTGTCCCCTTCACATTTTGCGTTGTACCATTTTGGCCACTGGTAGTAAACTCTGAAGAATCCTTCTCAAAACAAATTTCCGAACAATCTTTTTAGAAAAAGAAATAAAAAGATAGAAAGAGAGAAAAATCTTTCTGAACAAATGCTAGGGGAGAAGAAAAGGAAAGAACTTATCTGGGCGGTATGACTGGTCCCAACGATCATGTCGTGCATTATGGATTAATCGACCCAGTCTATTTGTATCAATCAATCTTCCTGATGGCCTCATTTGCCGAGAATGACCAGACACCCAATTTTTGCCACATGCGGATTCTTTCTGCCGATCTCAGCTTGTCGCCTCATAGTGCCCTTCGAGGGGTTTTCACCAATAAGACTCTCTCCTTTCTCTCAGCTCTCATCGCCTTATGGTGTCTGTGAAGGTTTTCACCGATAAGACTCTCTCATTTTATTTCTCTCATCTTTCATCGCCTTATGGTGCCCGTGAAGGTTTTCACCGATAAAACTCTCTCGTTTTATTTATTTTTTCAGCGGGGGATTGGAGTGTTGCCGATATGACTCTCTCTTTTGGAGATTCTTTTCGGCTATCAATTCATTTCCAGTTTATGATCTTCCTCTTTGCTGGGGATCAGTGTATTATTCTCGGCTTTCATTTGCCTGACTTGGCACCTCTCGAATACTGATCGGGGGGGTCTTTTTTGGACATCACATGTAGGTTTTTGTGTGGGGTTAAAACAAAAGGCTAGCAAAAATTCAGAAATAACTTTGATGGGTGAAACATTACAACTTTTGGAATCAAACCTCTTTTGAAACTTTAAAACATAACTTCTGCCCCAATTTTCTTACTTGGGGATTTATTTTTTGTTACACTATGACCGAGCCGTGAGGCGCCTACGTATCCTTCTTTGAGGAATCAGGTCAAACGTAGTTCCCATGATTCCTTTGTTTTTCTTATGACCTTTATCTTGTTTTCATTTTTCTTTTCTTTTTTTTCATATATTTTTTCCATTAGTGACTCCAAAAGAGGGGTATGAAAGAATAAATAAGGCTCAAAGGGGGAAACAAAGGTTAAAAGTGTTTGGATAGAAGAAAGAATTGTCTCCGTCATTTCATTATCCAATAAGTACCAAGTACAAACAAACGAACCAATAACTATCATAATCAAAGAAATTATGCATAATATCTTTTGACTGCATCAGAATTGATAGCCATGTCGACGCATCTTCCTTCGATATTTGTTAGACATAAAGCGTCGTTGGATAACACTCTGGTCACAACATAAGGCCCTTGCCAATTTGGGGCGAACTTGCCTTTTGCTTCGATCTGGTGTGGGAGGATCTGTTTCAATACTTGCTGCCCTACTTCAAATTTTCTGGGGCGCACCTTCTTATTGTATGCTCTTGCCATTCTCTTCTGATACAACTGGCCGTGACACACTGCTGCCAATCTTTTTTCATCTATTAAGTTCAACTGCTCCAGTCGAGCTTTGACCCATTCATCGTCGTCAATCCCGGCTTCAGCGACAATTCAGAGGGATGGAATTTCGACCTCTGCTGGTATTACTGCTTCAGTTCTGTATACCAATAAATAAGGAGTTGCACCTACGGATGTCCGGACTGTAGTGCAATAACCCAACAAGGCAAAGGGTAATTTCTCATGCCATTGTCTAGATCCTTCTACCATTTTTCTCAGTATCTTCTTGATGTTCTTATTGGCTGCTTCAACTGCTCCATTCGCCTTGGGACGATATGGGGTGGAATTGCGGTGTGTCATCTTAAACTGTTGGCATACCTCCCTCATCAAATTGCTATTAAGATTTGCACCATTATCCGTGATGATCACTTTTGGGACCCCAAATCTACAGATGATATGGGAGTGAACAAAATCCACCACTGCCTTCTTGGTTACCGACTTGAAAATTTTAGCTTCAACCCACTTAGTGAAGTAGTCGATGGTCACCAGAATGAACCTATGGTCGTTGGTCGCTGCCGGCTCAATAGGCCCAATGACATCCATGCCCCATGCAACAAATGGTCATGGCGCTGACATTGTGTGCAATTCTGTTGGCGGAGAATGAATCAAATCTCTGTGTATCTGACATTGATGGCATTTCCGCATGAAATTGATGCAATCACGCTCCATAGTGAGCCAGTAATACCCTGCTCGTAGAATCTTCTTTGCCAATACATATCCGCTCATATGGGGCCCACAAACTCCAGCGTGCACCTCTGCCATAACTGTCGTGGCTTGACCGGCGTCTATACATCTCAGCAGTCCCAAATCCGGGGTTCTTTGTACAACACTCCTCCACTGAGGAAGAACCCATTTGACAATCACCGAATGGCTCTTTTTTGGTCTCTGGTGGCCTGCTCCGGGTATATCCCCATCCTGAGGTACTCCATTACGTCATGAAACCATGGCTCGGCATCCACTTCCTTCTCTACCATGTTTCAATAAGCATGTTGATCACGAACCTGAATATGCAATGGGTCAACATGAACTTTGTTTGGGTGGTGTAACATTGATGCCAAGGTGGCCAATGCATCGGCAACCTCATTATGAACTCTTGGGATGTGTCTGAATTCCACTGATCGAAATCGCTTGCTCAAATCGTGCAAACATTGTCGATATGGTATGAGTTTCAAATCCCGTGTTTCCCATTCACCCTGAATCTGATGCACCAGGAGGTCCGAGTCTCCCAAGACCAAAACGTCCTGGACATCCATGTCTGCAGCTAGTCGTAGACCCAAAATGCATGCCTCATACTCAGCCATGTTGTTGGTACAATAGAAACGCAGCTGAGCTGTAACAGGATAATGACGTCCTGTTCCAGAAATAAGTATCGCTCCTATTCCAACTCCCTTTGCGTTTGCGGCTCCATCAAAGAAAAGCTTCCAACCTGGTTCCTCGGGTAATTCCATCTCACATACATGCATTATTTCCTCATCCGGAAAATACGTCCTCAATGGCTCGTATTCTTCATCAACAAGATTCTTAGCCAAGTGATCGACCATCGCTTGGGCTTTCATGGCCGTCCTCGTCACATAGACGATATCAAACTCTGTGAGCAAAATTTGCCATTTTGCTTACCTCCCTGTAGGCATAGGTTTCTGGAAAATGTACTTTAATGGATCCAAACGGGAAATGAGATAAGTAGTATACGAGGACAAATAGTGTTTCAACTTCTGAGCCACCCAAGTTATGGTGCAACATGTCCTCTCGAGTTGAGTGTACTTGACCTCATATACTGTAAACTTCTTGCTAAGATAATAAATGGCATGCTCCTTCCTTCCTGTAATGTCATGTTGCCCCAACACGCAGCCAAACGAATTCTCCAGGACCGTCAGATAAAGAATTAATGGTATCCCCGGCTCGGGTGGGACCAACACAGGTGAATTTGACAGATACCCTTTGATCTGGTCGAAGGCTTCTTGACACTCCGCCGTCCAATCTACCGCAGCATCTTTCTTCAGCAGCCGAAATATGGGTTCACAAGTCGCCGTAAGTTGAGCAATGAACCTGCTGATATAATTTAGTCTTCCCAACAGACTCATTACCTCCGTTTTGTTCTTTGGCGGTGGCAAATCCTGGATGGATTTGATCTTGGACGGGTCCAACTCAGTACCCCGTCGACTAACGATCAATCCTAACAGCTTTCCTGATGGAACCCCAAAGGCACATTTGGCCGGGTTGAGCTTAATATCATACCTTCGGAGTCTTTGAAAGAACTTCCTTAGGTTTGCTACATGGTCTTCCTGACGCCAGGACTTTATGATCACATCATCTACGTACACTTCAATTTCTTTGTGTATCATGTCATGAAACACAGTAGTCATTGCTCTCATGTATGTGGCCCCAGCATTCTTCAATCCGAATGGTATTACCCGGTAGCAGTAAGTTCCCCATGGCGTAACGAAAGCCGTCTTTTCCGCATCTTCCTCGGCCATTAAGATCTGATGATATCCTGCATAGCAGTCCACAAAGGATCTGATCTCGTGCCCAGCACAATTATCGATCAAGATATGGATGTTGGGCAATGGAAAATTATCCTTAGGACTTGCCTTGTTGAGATTGCGGTAGTCGACACATACCCTGATTTTCCCATCCTTCTTCGGCACTGGTACCACATTGGCCAACCAATCGGGATATCGAGTGACCTGAATAACTTTTGCCTGCAGCTGCTTGGTCACTTCCTCTTTGATCTTCACACTCATATCCGTCTTAAACTTCCTTAGTTTTTACTTGACCGGAGGGTATTTCGGGTCAGTGGGCAATTTGTGAACCACTAGATCGGTGCTTAATCCCGGCATATCATCATATGACCATGCAAAAACATCTTTGAACTCAATGAGGGCTTTGATTAATTCCTCCCTGATGTTTGGCTCAATGTGGATGCTGATTTTGGTTTCTCTGACATTATCTGCATCCCCTAGATTGACAGCTTCGGTGTCATTCAGATTAGGCTTGGGTTTCTCTTCGAATTGGCACAATTCTCGATTTATTTCTTCGAAGGCTTCATCCTCGTTATATTCAGACTCATCATCATAACCGATCTCTTGTATAATTAAGTCGGAGTAAGATTGATTTATTATACTAGGTCGAAGATCCGTTGTGCATGTCATGTCATTAGAACCAGTAAAAACAGAACTGTTCAGAAAGAGAAAAGAACAAAACAAAATTAAAATGAGACAAGAATAGAGAATTTTATTAAAAATGCGGGATAACAGGGTTCACACTTTACAAAATAAAATGAGATTTGGATTACACCCTGGAATAATCCAAAACACAAGAAAGAAAAATCAAAGCCTACTACCAGGACTTCCCCCGGGTAGGAAGAGGAGTAACCGTCAAATTGTTGGTATTGGCCTTAGGCCCCACAAACTGTATGTCTGCTCTGCTGGAACCCTCTCCAACTTCTATCACATTGACATCAGTGAACAGCCTTTCGAAGCTCTGATTCAAATCCCCGTCCATCCCAATCAACGGCCCGAGAATTTTCGGGACCGGTGATCCCTTGGCACTTTCTCTAACAAAGGATCTGGAGAGACGCGGAATTGGTTTGGGAAGAACCCAAACTCTCTTCTTCATTTTCCGCGCTCGCTTTACATCTGCCGCAGTAGGTTTGAACCCCAATCCAAAGGTCTCTAAATTCTTTGGCAAGGAGACAGGTTGAACAATCCCCTAAAGCTCAGCCCCCAAGCCTTTTCCTGGCACAAACCTATTACCCAGCATCTCTGAAACCATCATGACGGTTGCGAAAGCTACCCTGGGGTGTGGAATGCTTTTACCCTCGGGAATCTTGTTTGCTGACACTGCATCGAAAATTTGGTAAACCCAGGGACCTTTGTCATCATTGGTTTATAAGAAGGGCACAATGGCGCCTCCCATGGTGCACGCAGTGTCTTCCCCATGCAGCACGACATCTTGTCTGTCCCATTCGAACTTGACCATTTGATGCAAGGTGGATGACACCGCTTTGGCCGCGTGGATCCACGGTCGTCCCAACAACAGGTTATAAGATACCGCGGCATCCAATACCTGAAACTCCATAGTAAACTTAACCGGGCCGATGGTTAACTCAAGTATAATATCCCTCACGGTGTCCGTTCCACTTCCGTCAAATCCTCGGACGCAAATGTTGTTCTTGTGGATTCTACCATGGTCAATCTTCAACTGGTTCAGGGTGGATAATGGACAAATATTGGCACTTGAGCCGTTATCCACCAACGCCCGAGTAACTGCCGAATCTTCACATTTGACAGTCAAGTAGAGAGCTTTATTATGTTCCGTGTCCTCCACTGGCAGATCATCATCAGAGAACGTTACCCTGTTTACCTCAAAAATTTTGTTGGCAGTCGTTTCAGGGTGGTTTACTGAAATTTCATTGGGCACATGAGCTTCATTCAGTATCTTCATCAGGGCCCGGCGATGTTCATCCGAATGGATCAATAGTGATAACAACGAGATCTGGGCCGGTGTTTTCTTCAATTGTTCGACAACGGAATAATCCTGCACTTTCATCTTTTTCAAGAATTCCTCCGCCTCTTCTTCTGACACGGGTTTCTTTGTTACGGCTGGGTTGGACCTTCTCAACTCCACTGGAGCAAAACACCGTCCCGATCGAGTCAGTCCCTGCGCCTCACAACTATCCTCCACCACTTGATTTCCCTTGTACATTACCACTGCCTTTTCATACTTCCAAGGCACGGCCTTGCTATCAATCACTGGCAATTGGACTACCGGCTTTATGATGGCCGGTTCCCTACAGACCCCTTTCACAACAACTACGGGTGCAGATGATGTTCCCGATACTACCAATTTGGCTGGTTCTGGTTTCTTTGTTGCGGTGGACGGATTCTTCCCTAATATTACCACTGGCTTGACATCTTCCCCCTTCAACTGTACCCCTGCTTCCCCACCGGTCGATTCTTCTTTCAGAGCGGCATGGATCATCATCACCGTCTGTGAGGGTTTCCTTGGCTCTCCTCCCTTGTGTACCAACTCGATCATGTGAGCTTCGTGGTGTACTGGCAATGGGTTCTGGTTGATGTTGGGTTACACCGGCGTCTGGACCTCGATCTTGTTGGCATCAATAAGATCTTGTATTGCATGCCTCAACCTCCAACATTTTTCGGTATCATGCCCTAACATTCCTGAGCAGTACTCACAGCTTATCGATCGGTCCAAATTTTAGGGTAGGGGGTTTGGCCCCCTAGGCTCAACAGGACTCACCAAACCTAGCTGCCTCAATTTGTGGAACAAGGCAGTATAGGTCTCTCCCAACTCAGTAAAGGCTCTCTGTCTCTGTAGCCTGTCATTTCTAGAAGCTTGATTTCCTCGAAAGCTTGCCCCTGGAGGGTTCCTATAGGCCCTCGGTGGAGGATAGGTGTTTTGGGGTGGAGGGTATGTGTTCGGTGAAGGTGCATATGCGTTTTGGGGAGCCGGCGCGCGCCATTGCGGGCGAACCGGAGGCTGAGTGTATGTTTGGGCTTGGTGCACGGAGAACTGTGGTTCTTGAGGTAGATAGTACTGTTGTGGAGGGCTGTATGGATAATTTGGATTGTGGGGTCTAGGTTGGTTGTAGTATGGTTTGCCGGACCTGGACCAACCGCCTGTCTCAACCGTGGCAACTTTTTCTTTCTTCTTCCTCCCCAGCGCACCTCCCGTGCCGCTCTGAATAGCCTGGGTCGTTGCCTTGAGCGCTGAGTAATTCAGGATTTTATCGGACCTCAGTCCCTCCTTTATCATAACTCATATCTTTACTACTTCATTGAAGGATTTTCCAACCGTTGTCACCAAGTGACCAAAGTAAGTTGGATCCAACGTTTACAGGAAGTAGTCCACCATTTCCCCCTATCTCATGGGAGGATCAACCCTGGCTTCCTATTCTCTCCAGCGGAAACCAAACTCACGAAAGCTTTCCCCAGGTTTCTTTCCGGTCCTCAGTAATGTGAGACGGTTAGGGACTATCTCGAGATTTTATTGAAAGTGACCCGCGAAAGCCTGCGCTAGATCATCCCAAGTGTACCATCTGCTGGGATCTTGTCCGGTATACCATTCCAATGCCGATCCACTTAAGCTTTGACCGAAATAAGCTATCAGTAGCTCGTCTTTGCCGCCCGTGCCTCTCATTTTGCTGCAAGAACCCCGTAAATGTGCCATAGGATCACCGTGCCCTTCGTATAAGTCAAACTTAGGCATCTTCAACCCTGCCAGGAGTTGGACGTCCGGGAAAGGGCATAGATCCTTGTAGGCCACGCTGACCTGGTTGCCCAATCCATGCATGCTCCTGAAGGATTGCTCCAGGCTTTTGAACTTCCTCATTACCTCATCCTGCTCTGGAACCTTAGCCGACTTTTCAATCTCCGTCGGGACCTCCAAGTGTGGATTATAGGTATGGGGTTCTGGTGCATTGAATGTGGGTTCAGGGGGATAGTACTGCGCATCGTGAGCCTGAAACAGCGGCTCACTAGTTGATCTTTGCAGCGTGGCTGGTGTGGGTCCCATAAAAGTGGGAACATTTGGTGGTGGGAAAGGTTGATGGGGTGGTGGAGCTTGGGAATCATAGGGGCTTCTCCCCTGATAATAGGGGTGATTCAGGAGGCTTGTTGAAGGTCCAGAGTGAGAGTATTCCGGCATATGCCCTAGTGGTTCAGGGCTCTTTTGTACTTTAGCCAAGGCTAACTGCATCGCATTCATCTCCAATCTCATCCTCTCTATCTTCTCCATTGCCTCTTTCAGTAACTGGCTTACTGGCTTTTCTTCCTCGGCACTATTTTCTGAAGTAGTCATGATTATTGGTACAGGTCCTTTGGATCTGGTTTGATAAGGATGTGATGCCAGAACGTTTTAACAACTAACTGTCTGGTATTTGGAAAACAACAAACTTGTTAGCGTTAGAGTTTAACAGATTTGGTAATCGCATGTTGGGGATGCAATGTTCCTAAGCAGTTAACCGTTTCTAACATGTTTTTTGCTTCACCCGTATGCGTCATCCCGACTTGCTTTATTTGTGCCTTTAAAGTGTTTTGGGAACCCTCCGCTTTTCTCTCTATTATTCTTTTCTTCTTTCTTTTCCTCTCCTTTTTTTCTCTTTTTCCTTTCTTTCTTTTTTTTTTAGTGGTGGTCGAATCTTATGTGGATTGCCTACGTATCACGTCCCCGCGTGAATCAGACCGGGCCTAGTTCTGCCACAAAGTAAAGATACAAAATTCTTTTGGAATCATTCAATCCAACACCAAAATTTGCTATTACAAACTACTTATTTTAAACAAAGAACATCAATAGTACAGATTCCAAAATTCTTAACCTGACTTGATGAGAGAAAAAAAACAACATATGGGAAGATAACGGACCCATAAAGTCAACAAACAAGACTCGAACTAGGGATACATTAAGGATTTCAACTTAGGTGCTCGCGAGGCATCGTTCGGCCTTTCCGCGGGCTTTGGTGTGAGACCCCTTTGTAAGCTTTTCAACTCATTCATGATCCGGTGAATGTAGCCCATGATGGAGGCGAGTAGGGTATCACGAGGCATTTGCTCACATGCCAAGCATCTCATGTAAATGTAGTGCCCAATCTCGTCAATCCTACCTCGGATGTTGTCCCTTTCCCTGAATAAATGCTCTATTTGCCGGTTTTTTAGTCCCAGTGCTTGAGCATTGTCGGCGAGTCGATCCTGGAACCTCTCCATTTGTTTTTCCATCCTGGCCATCACATCATAACAATGTCTTCTGTCAGCTTGGGCATCTCAGACTTGTTTAAAGACCCGCTCTTGAAGAGTGGAGTTTGTTTCTCTCAATAGTCCAATGCTTATTTCATGATCCCTTGTGACTTGTTGTAGATGCGTTCTCCGTGCCATTGTACCTTTTGCCTATCTAGCCCGCATTCTCGCTATGCAAGCTTCAGATCTCTCCAAGTCCTCTCGGCTTTTGCTGACCTGACTCCTCAGCTCTGCTATAAACCTCTCGTTGGACCGATTTTTCTGTTGGTCACCGGCATTTTTTCTGTCTTGGCTGATTCGGGCTCTCAGGGCCTTGTTTTCTTGAGTCAACTTGCTTTTCTCCCCTGCATCAGCATCAATTTGCAAGCTGCTTTGGTATTTAAGCCCCTCAATTCGCTATTTTAGTTTGCCAATCTCGACCCGATATTCTTTCTCTTTGGCTAGCCAACCCCATTGTGCTTGCGATGATTCTACAAAGTCTTGGACGTGAGCTCTCTTAGTTGGCCGTTCTGGTTTGTCTCTCGCAATGCTCTTCTTTCTATGCCAAGCGAGATAAGCAGATGAGACTTCACCTCTGGATAGGTCACACACTCGAGTATTTGCCGGCAAATACTGGCATTCGCTCCATATATAACGAACTGTCTTTTCATGAAATTGGCCGTCATTGCTAACCTTGACTGCATAAATACTGAGATCTTCGTCTGGGTGTACCACCTGACATCTTCCAATTGTCTCATCACCTGGTAAGGTGCATAAGGTTGAATACCTCTGAGTCCCATTAAGAGGAAGTAAGGACTAGTGGCGGGCATATACACAATTTCTTCAACAGGAAGCCAACCCAATGTCCAATCTATTTGTACTGCGGTGATGGCACGGAGATAGGATACCCAGTCTTCAAACCCTTCCGGTAATCTAAGCCCTGAAACCCTCGGGTTATATCCTTCGATGCATCCTTCGTTCGTAGATATATAGTGCATACAATGAGGATGATGACATAAGTGCTCGGTCATCCACATCTGCAATAAAAAATTGCATCCTTCGAAGAAATCTGCTTCGGCTTTACAGGCTGTGAGAGCTCGGTATATCTCGGACACTATCATAGGAGCAAGCGTGCTTTTGTTGTTGGTAATCAGGACCTTGACGATTCCAGCCACCTTTAAATCAATATTTCTATCTTTCCAAGGAAACACCACAATGCCCAAGAACGCTACCATGAAGGCGAACCACCTATGTTCATCCCACTTTGTCTGATTCCCTTTACTGCAAACACCGCTTTCCGGATCATCGAACCCTCCTATATGCCCATACCTCTGGTATGTGAATTGCAGAGTAGAAAAACCCCTATCCAACTCAGAATACGGGACTCCCTTGCTTATCTTCAGTAGATCCATGAACTTGTGCGAATTTACGGCTCTCGAAGCGATCAGATATTTGTGCCTTAACCCCTCAGTAACGTCCATGTAGCCTGCTACCTCTTCTAAGGTTGGGGTGAGTTCAAAATCCGAGAAGTGGAATACATTGTGGGTTGGGTCCCAAAATGTAACCAAAGCCTTTATGATGTCGCATCTGTGTCTGACATTCAACAAACCGGTCAGACCTCCCAGATGCAGTTTGATCTTGTCTTGCTCTGACTTTTCCAAATCCTCCCACCACAAGCGCAACTCCAAAGGGATCTTGCTCCTAACTGTTACCGGCAAACTTGGACCTGTGCTCATTCTGCATGTTGGTTTGGGGTGATTAAGACTCGTGGGACTCAAAGAAAGAATAAACCAAAATTGGCGCACATTTAAATAAAACTCCGGTCTTGTCAATACGGCCTTTCAGCATTTCGAAGCAGATTTAAAGGCTGTGTTTTACCAACCGGACGAAACCCTTGAGAAAAAATGAGCAAGAGCGGCGTTCTTGCAAAAACAGCCTTCCGGCGTCTTTTTAGGGACATTCGGCCATTTTTCAAGAATGGAGTCGCCTGACTTCTTTATGACGAAAAATTGAGGTTTTGATATTTTTTGCCTATTTTTTGCAAAAGGAAAAGTTGGACCCGGTGGGGGTTGCCTACGTATCTCACACCATGCGAGAATCAAACTGGCGTAGTTCGGGCAGAGAACATAAACCAAATTTTGGAAACAATACTTTTTTCATTTTCCATGACACGACAAACTATTTTTCCTCTTCTATTTTGAAAATAAGACAAAACAAAGACTCTCTTTTTTCGTAACAAACAATGACCAACCTATTTTCCAAACCAAAAATGAGAGACTCTTTTTCTATTTTCTTTTGCTTTTTGAGTGAAACAAACTATTAAAAAAATAAAACATTTTTCTTTTTTCATTTTCCCAAAATTTCGGTAGAATTTCGACACTATTTGGGCATTGGTTTTTCTAAAATAGGCAATTAACTCTCTACACTATTACTTCACTCTTTTTTTCACAATTTTCCAATATTCCAGATTTTTTGAAGCCGGTCAGCATGCAAGTTTGAAGCAAATAAATGCATAAAGCAAACAGGATGCAGCAGGATGGTCTTTTCATTTCAGGTTGCTACTCCTAGACGGACTCAACCCCTGTGTTGAGTCCCCTAAGTCAAATGCACATGATGCAAATAAGCGTTCCTACTAGGGATCCGGCATGAGGCTTTGTTATACTAAGTTTTAAAACCTAGGTGTTTGTTCTAGACCTGGCTTACCCGAGCGGACAACTCGAGCCGAGAATGGGAGCTGTGTACCGGTAACCAAAGGGCCATCCGGTTTTGCAACTCCTCCGAATCCTCGTTCTATTTTGGTATATGACACTAACAGAAAGAAGTCACGACCAGCGTGCACTCCTCAAGAGAGAGAATAGAGGGGTTTCGGCACAATTTATATATACAATCCAAATAATATCAAAGCGGTAAAAAACATCATTTTGCACATTTTAAGCCCAATCATAAAATAAGATCAGATAATAGACAATGCCGAATAATAACAATTATTCTAAGCTCAAATTCTTGAACCCTGAACCAGAGATTCTAGGTCTGAAATAGTCCCCAGCAGAGTCGCCAGAGCTGTCACACCTCCTTTTTCCGCCCCCGGGAGGGGTGAAGGAGTTTTTCCAATTAAAGGACAATCGAAACGGGATTCTTTTATTTATTTCAGAGTCGCCACTTGGGAGATTTAGGGTGTCCCAAGTCACCAATTTAATCCCGAATCAAGGAAAATAATGACTCTGTTTAACAGTCCGCGAACCAGAAATCCGGATAAGGAATTCTGTTAACCCGGGAGAAGGTATTAGGTATTCCCGAGTTCTGTGGTTCTAGCACGGTCGCTCAACTATCATATTCGGCTTGTTTATTTGATTTTATACAATTATGAGCTCATGTGCAAGTTTTAAGTTTTAATCGCTTTTGCCATTATTATTATATATATTTTTTAATCAAGAATTGCAACATCACGGAAATACATCTCCAACCACGTCACATCAATGCACCCGTGGTTATTGGCACATTTCAACTCTGTTGAGATTTGGATTTGGGTCACATAAATGTGCACCCGAGTTTTAAGAAAATTAAATTATTAAAGGCGCGCCTAAAGCGACTAGCGTATCATTTACTTTGGGTAGGGCCGTGAAATTTTGCTAAACGGTCCGTCTCGAAGTCTAAGAAATTTTAAAGCAAATTTTTACTGAGGGCCCCGCAATTTTGTATTTTTATGCGGCGAGACTCGTTTCATTCTTATTTTTAACAGGAATTTGCAACGTCATGGACATGCATCTCGGACCACGTCACAATCAATGTACCCGTGATTAGAGACACGTTTCGACTCCGTTGAGATTTGGATTTGGGTCACATAAATGTGCACCCGAGTTTAAGAAGGTAAGATTTATTAAAACGCGCGCCTAAAGCGATTAGCGTATTATTATTTTGGGTAAAGCCATGGAGTTCGCTAAACGACCTATCCCGAGTTCTAAGTAATCAACGCATACATTTTTGTGAGGGTCCCGCAAACTATGTGTTTTATTTGGTGAGGCTCGTCTCATTTTTATTTTAAAAGGTCGTCCTATAGTGGCTATGTTTTCTATTAAGTTTGTCTCTAATAATGAAAGTAGAAGAACGGTCCAACTTTATTTACATGCTTACAAGTTAGTTATAGTCGGGTTCCGAATATGATTTACAAAATCCGAAACATGAACGCGTATATGGGCAGTCGTTTAGATATTATGGGCCCAGGCCCGGCGCACATCGTATGGACTGGACCTGGGCCATTCCTTTTCCGATAAGGGCCTGTTAGTTCATTCGACTCAGGCCCAACATTTATAAGGCTGAAATGGAAACCGGTGTTATTTTATTCTAACGGTATTGTTGCAATTTATAATGAGGCAACCTACTAAGTGAAGTGAGATTAACTAGCAATGGATAGTTCAGCACTTAACATGCGTTAGAAGATATGCTAACCACAAACACAGCTAAAATTCAGGATATTGCTTACTGCACTATCACTTCTTTTCTATCTACCAGCATACATACATAGTGTGGTATTAAGTTGCCATACGTGATGTCTAGTTATACATGATGACTACCTTCATTATCCTAATAGAAGATATGAACTATTATATATACAACTTAATGTTCAATATATAGACTGAAACAGATTCGAAAAAAAAACAACTTCAGCTCCTAATTTTTGTATTCATGTTTCAACTTTCAGCTTACATGGACAGTGTATCAGTGGTGTACCTGGTATTGGGAAAGCCAAAAGAAAGAAGGGAATGATCAGTTGAGCAGTAGCATTCACAGCAAACAGCCACAAACAGAAGAAACAGCAATCAGCAGCAACAAAACCCAGCAATCAGATCTTTTAAAACCAAAACAAAGAACCCAGTTTGCAACCCATCAATACCCAAAATAGATACAGGCAAGGCAGAGAAGGGAACAGATGTAAACAGCAGTAGCCTCTGATTGTTATGTTCAAATCCAGCGCACTCTTAACTCTATGTCACTCTGAAAACAGACTGTCCTCTAAAGGTTGAAAGATCAGCCTTGTTTTTTGCTTTTTTTTTTTCTCTCTGAAAACTTCAGAATGTCCAGCCCCTCCCTTAGCCAAATATAGCTCTATTTATAATCTGAAAGAGACCCCTAAGGTCTGCCTAGAACTTCACAGCCTCTAGGTCTGCCCATACCCTTCACTTCCCAAGCCTAAGTGCCTTTTCTTGATGTAAACTATTCTGTTCCCCATGCTTGTCCTATTGCTCTAATCAAGAGTTATGGGTTTATTATAATATTCACTTAATTCTCATGCTTGTTGTTTTGTTCCCCATTGTCATTAGGTTAATAGTATTTTAATTACCACTTGACATGTTCTTAAGTTAATCCCTAATCAAACTCTGTCAAATGCCAGAATTACCCTTAACCCTTGCATATTATTGTATTACCCTAACTCCTAATAGTCAGTATATAAACCTCTCTAAATTCAACTAATCACTGACTACTAACTAATCAGCTTAAACTCAATACTGACTTCAGGTTGATCTGTTAGATTTCTACAGCTATACCCAACTCTCAGCCTAAGTTCAGCCAATGATTCAAACTCAATCAAATAGGGGTGCCAATCAAATGGTATGAGTTGGTCATATTGGGAGCCAAACCTGACCAACTCAAAACCAATTGATCCAATAGGCAGTTGAGGAAGCAAACTAAGATCGAAGCACTACTACAACAGGCCTATTGATACAAGTCTCACCATAGATAAGAGGAACAGGCTAGTAATCACACTGAAATGAGCAGACTCATGATTTTCTAGTTTTTCAAGTGAATTCAGTTGACGACACTTATTTAAACGACTACACAAGCTATAATATACCACAAACAATCAGTAAAACACATAAAACAAACTAAACATTAACTCAAGATTCACAGACATGGACAGAAAAATCAAAACAAACCAAACTAAACATGAAAGACAGATAGAATTCATAGGAGAACAAAAGAAAGGGAAAAATTACCTCAGGGATTTGAAATCAAAAACTGACCCAGGCTCGAACTCGGACTCGACCATTTTTGGGGTCGAATGGACCTTAATCGAGTGTTCTCAACTGAGAACACTTAGACTAAGGTCAATTAGACCCCACATCGTCTTTTAATTTCGACAAATCTCAACTTTTAGACTTTTTAGGGTTCTTTGTGGTCCGATTTGGGATTCGTTCAGCTCTGGTCAGATTCGAACGGAACCAATGGCGTTTAGGGTGTGAGGGAGGTCAGGAGGTGTTGTGGTATGATTTTGGGGTCGGTGGGTGTAGATCTGGTTTTGTTCGAACCTTCAAACGAAGATTCGAGACGATGGAGAATGATTCGAGGCAAAAGGCTAACGGATTCGTGTTCAGGGTGGTTGGGTGCATCAGGGGTGTTATTTTGGTGGTCATCGGCGTCGTGGTTGCCGGGTTTATAGTGGGGGAATCCTAAGGCGGCTAGGGTTTGAAGGGGGGTTTCTGGGGACGAAGGTGAACAGTATGTGAGGGGGGGTTTGGTTTGGGGCGTGGGGTGATGGATTGGGGGTTCTTATACGGGGTGGGGGATTCAATCCTGGCCATTGGATCAATTAAGATCAGTGGCCAGGATTAAGGGAACTAAATAATACGGCGTCGTTTGGTTTTAGCCAGGGGTCGGTTCGAACCGGAGTGGGTCGGGTCATGAGGGAAGCCGGGGACCGTTGGATCAATGTAGATGAACGGCTCAGATCAACTCGCCTAAAATAGCGTCATTTCAACTTAGCGGGGCTGCACTGGACCGTCTGATTGAAACAAATCAACGGCTCAGATTGAGGCGCCGAAACGGCATTGTTCGATGCATCTGAGGGGTCAGGCAATTGGACCGGACCAATGCAACGGATTGGGCCTGATTTTCAATTGAATTTTTGGCCCAAATCCGATATTTTCTTTCCTTATAATTAAACAAAATTCCTAATCAAATAAAACCAAAATTAAAGTACACAAATATTATTTAACACCTAACAACAATTATCACACGAATTAAAACATTTAATAAAATCACCATGACAACAAATAGAATAAAAATGCATATTTTTGTGATTTTCGCTTTTAAAACCAAATTATGGTTAATTAATTCCTAAATGTACCATTTATTCGTAAATGCATGCAACATGTACTTTTGTATTTTTAACTATAGCAAGGCGAGCATTTACGGACAGAACCATTATCAAAATGTCACGCAAATTCTCAAAATTGTACCCGAAGGTAACTTGTTTTACTTTTTTTCGATTTCTTTTGGAGTAGTTTCCGTGAAGCAAAAAATCACGTGCTCACAATAATCGATTTGGAAGAAGAGTTGTCTTTGAAAAATCGCCCAAGAGTGTTTTGGTTTTGAAAGAGTGTGAAAATGGGAGATTTTCGGTTAAGTTATAAAATTGCAGGTTGCAGATATGGGAATTGCGATCAGGGTTCGCAATTGCGAACCCCGACCTCTGCTACTTTCGCATTTGCGAAGAGGTTTTCGCATTTGCGAAGAGGTTTTCGCATTTGCGAAGTGGGAAATGCGAAGGATGTGTCGCATTTGCGACGACTTGCTAAATGGGAGAGTATCGCATTTGCAATGGAATCCTCGCAATTGCGAGGTAGGCTGGCCTGGGCTTCTTTTGCATTTGCGACATGCCCCTCGCAGTTGCGAGCCAGGCTTCGCAATGCAACAGCTAATAGTCTTCAATTCCTCAAGTCCAAAATCCACCTCGTGGCCTATCCAAAACTCACCCGAGCCCTCGGGGCTCCGAACCAAACATGCCCACCAACCTAAAAACATCATATGGACTCGTTCGTGCATTCAAATCACTAAAATAACATTAACAACTATAAATTTAGCATCAAAATCATGAAATTTTCTTAAGAACTTCAAATTTTCAATTTTCTCAAAAACGATCTGATTCACGTCGTTTCAAGTCCGTTTCTTACCGAATTTCACAGACTTATCTTAGATCACATACAAGACCTGTACTGGGCGCCGAAACCAAAATACGGGCCTGATACCATCAAGTTTTAATCACAATTCATTTCCAAATCTCATAAATAATTTCAGAAAATAATTTTCTTCAAAAATTCATTTCTCGGGCTTGGGACCTCGGAATTCGATTCCGAGCATATACCTAAGTCCATATTTTCCTACAGACCCTCCGGGACCGTCAAATTACGGGTCCGGATCCGATTACCCAAAATATTGACCGAAGTCAACTTAATTGATTTTATAGCCAAAATTTATTATTTTTCACAGATTTTCACATATTGGCTTTCCGGTTACGCGCCCGGACTGTGCACGCAAATCGAAGTGAGACGGAAAGAGGTTTTTAATGTCTCGGAACGTAGAATTTATTTTTAAACCAATGTGATGACCCTTCGTCAGTTAGTTATCTTTGATTTCTGATTTTTGTTATAATCAATTTACTTTGGCATTTAACTTTCAAGTAATTTAATATATGATTTTGATCGTTCATTAATAATTCTCACAAATTTAAATGATTATTAACTACTATTCATGTGACAACTGTATATAAAGCTAAGTAAAACACGTTGTTTGGGTACTTGAACATTAAATAATTTAGTTAATCAAAAGCGGAAAAGAGCCAAATATATTTTGTACTATAAAAAAGAGTTTAATTGTTCTCTATTTCACTATCTAATTAATTCAGACCCGTTATACTATGGCGCTAATTGTCCATGATTTAGATGGAGGGACGCGTGACATCTCCTTACGAATAACCCTCCCCCAATTTTAAATCCCTGATTTAATTAAAATTCGCTCCTGATTAGACCCATTACCCGATCTAATTCCCTTCAAAATCTTTTTGTTTTCTATTTTTTTTTTCATTTTTGTTGCATACTTCTTTGTCTTCTTCGTCTGAATACCCTACTATACGCTTCACCCAATTCCACCCAAACCAAAAAACAAATAAACAGCCATCTTCTTCTATCTTTCCAAATTGGGTCCATCAAGAATTCTTAGTTAAATCTCTACTGATTAGTTAATTAGATGTGGTCGTCCATACTTGTAAAGCTGATTGGACTATTTTTTTTTTTTTTGGATGAAATATTTAAATCTCTACTGGTCAGGGGAGTTGTGATGGTTAATTTTTTGGTAATTATATTGTTGGGTCTTGAAGGTTCGAAATCGTGACAGAAAATTATGAACTTGTAAAATAATTGCTTAAAGATTATTTAAATGTTCGTAATTGGGACTGCAAATGGAGATTAAACAATATTGAGAGATGATATTTGTCTATAGTAGCTGAACCGCCATTGAAAAAGCTTTGGAGCTTGAAATTTCAAAACTCATATCCAAAAGTAAAGTCAAAATTATGGGTTAAAAATAATTTATTGTTGGTAATTTGAGTTTATAATGTAATTACAAACACTAAGTTGTTGAAGAAACTTTAAAACATCACTGTTATGATTCTAAAAATATTTGAAGAAACGAATTGGGTTTCTCTTATTTCTTGATCGTTTGCTCAATTTAGTGATTGAAATGTGTTTTAATTGTTATTTGAAAGTTGTGCCTCAAATTTGAGTTCATTTAGTTGTTTAACCTTAAAATTGGATAACAATTAAACTTATAATGTGGTTTAAGGTTATGTCATATGTGATTTCACCTAATACCAATTAATAAATCCAAAGAGTAATAATAGAAATTAACAATAGTATAAAGCAAACCAGCGTTTGAACAGAATTCAGCCCTCAAGCTTGAATACTCTCGAACTAATTTGTGCAAGAACAATTAAAATATAACAAGTTGATGAACATGAATATGAACTATAGAAAAGGCGTTATATTGCTTTGATATCTCAGAGTGTAAGGTTCTAACAAAATGATTAGGACCCTCTTTATATAGTAGAGAATCCTATCTATGGTACAATTATAATTACGGAAGTAAATCCTATGATTAGCCTAAACAACCGCCTTTGATATGATCCGTTCCGAGATTTCTGTCATTATCTTCGACCAGTCACGAATATCTCACTTTTTTTGTTATTGCGCTTTACTCGATGTCTGCCCTGTTTGGTCTCGATGTCGACAGGCACCTCGATACTCGAACTCGGTATCTTGTCCTTATATTTCGATCTGATCCACCACGAACTGACCCTCAATGTAACTCTCTGGTTTTGATCAAATAGTAAAATTAAGTAGGTCCGATTTTAACCGTATACATTAATAAAAAAATTGGTGGATTTTGATGGGGAAAAAAATTAAAAACCCGTGGTTAAAAAATAAAGTGCTTGTTGAAGGGGTTGGTCGGGGAATGAGTTTAATTAGGTGCGGGTTTTAATTAGAATCATGTATTTAAAATTTTGTTCCGGAGATGCCACGTATTCCTTGTTAAAAATTAGGGACAAAGCAGCGCCATAGTATAGCCTACAAGATCATCGAATTAATTAAAACAGAGTATAAATTTGAACTATTTTCGCTAGTACATAATTATATTTTGCCCTTTTCTATTTCTAAAGCTATTACACCCTTTAAAATGCACGTTGAAATTGCCAAATTATAGATCGTTTAGCATATAGCTGTATTATAATAGTAATAGATTTAACAACTAAAAGCTCCACCTGATATATGAAAATGAATCTGTAAAGGGACAAATATTGAATTTGACTAATTGAAGGCGAAAATATATTGCGAGGTATTATTTGTTAGAATTATCTAATTTCCAGTGGGTTTCGATCTTCTTTACTTATATGTACCATTTTGCTAAAACATGCTAATATATGGGATGGGATTTAGTTAAGCTCTTTATCAAGCTTGGAAATCTCTGGCATTGGTTAGTGTTGATAAATAGTACTTTACTCATCGGCCCAAAGATGATATACTACAATATTTATTTTCTAATCTTCAAAGAGTATAAATATTGTCTCCCCATATTTTTATTTTTTTCGCTTATATCTCTCCAAAGTTAAGATTAGGTAAGAACAAATATTTATATTTTAAATAAAGATGTAGAGTGCAGAAAACAACAATCTCATGATGCAAGAGAAAATCAATGACTCTTAAGACTAGGGGTGTTCATGGTTCGGTTTGGGTCGGTTTTTCCCTAAAAAGAAACCAAACCAAGTAAATCGGTTTTTTAAATATTGGAACCAAACTAAATCATTTAAGTCGATTTTTTATCGATTCAGTTTTTATCGGTTTTTCGGTTTTTTTCTTAAATATGAGACATACATTACCAAACACATATCCCGGCGACTACATTTTTAATGTAACACTATCAGATCAATTGCTCTTTAAGAAATCTATCATTTACCAAGATATATTGATAATAATTGAATCAAATAGTGATGAATAATTTAAGTACTCAATTAAAAATCGATTATTTTTACATGAAATAAATTCTTGTATTTAACAAAAGAAAACTACCAATCAAACTAGAATGTAAAAGCAAATAATTAAATTATTATAATAGCAAAGAACTAGACTAAAAATACAAGTCACTAAGATGTACTATAAAATTTTAGAAACTTTATATATAAGTATACATATATATAGGTGTAATAATAAATTTAAATAGCTACTTTTATAGTCGGTTTGGTTCGGTTTTTTCGGTTATTTTTTTGATTAAAACCAAAACCAAACCAAATTTGATCGGTTTTTAAAATTTAAAACCAAAATCAAACCAAACTTAAAAAGTATCGGTGTTTTGGTCGGTTTGGTTTGATTTTCGGTTTGGTTCGATTTTTTCGGTTATTTTTTGATTAAAACCAAAACCAAACCAAACCTAAAAAGTATCGATTTTTTTGATTGGTTTGGTTTTTGATTTGGTTCAGTTTTTGAGTTTTTATGAACACCCCTACTTAAGACCACCGAAAGTCTCTCATCGTATTAGTCGCATTTATTATCCATCATTTCCTAATGTATATTTTGGGCACCTTTGTCTTTCTTTCTCAAGATGAATGTGTAACAGCCTTACACCGAAAGTACCCTTTTTCTTGTCGAAGAGTCATTCCTAATGATTTATTATTCTCTAAATTTCTGATTGCATATGTAAGCGAAAGGACTTTTCCTATTTACACAAACAAGATTGCATATGGTGGAAATCGAGGTTTCGTTCTTCGATGGAAAAAATGATACCATGTCGAGAGGCCAGGACGCCGAGCTCGGGGTCGAGGCCCCTTTCCGATATCGAGGTCGATATCATTTGTCGAGGTCAGGAGAAGGCATACCTCGAGATAATATCATTATGATTCGAAAGAGCGAGATACCTGCAACGGCCCAAAGATCACAGCGTAAATTTCGGAATGGATTGGTCCTTTGTGGTTAGACAACTGTCAAATATGATTTCCTACTGTAATTAGAAGTGTACCTTATCTAGGACTCCCCTATTATATAAAGGGGAGCCCATTCATTTGTAAGGGATATCTTTTTGACTGAGAAGAAAATACATGCACTTTATTCTCTAGCTATTTTAATTACAGTTCATCAGAGTTGCTTTATAACTTGCTATCTCCACTATTCCACCTCGAGACTGTCATAGTTCGAGGTCGAGATTTTGCTTGCACACTAGTTCGATCTATTTTATTCTTCAATTTATATATTTAATTCCGTGTTTATCAACTGGTATTGGACTAAATCACATATCTTTAAAACTACAATATAAGTTTAGAAAGTTAAAACCATACTTTCAATGTCACCCTATATATGTGTTAATCACTTACCCACTTCGTAATATTTTGCACAAGCCCAAACTTTCGGGTCGATTGGTCAAACGGGCCATCGAACTCAGTGGGTACGATATTGAGTATCAACCCCGAACACCATCAAGTTTCAAATTTTAGCGGACTTCGTGACCGATTTCACTCCAACCTCGTACCCGAAGTTGAAAAGGAACTCTTGTTAAAATCGGGCACATCATCGGGGGTATGGACCATTTTCACAGACGGTGCTTCTAATATGAAGGGTCCTGGGCTAGGCATCATTTTGAAGCCACCCACATGAAGCACTATTAGGCACTCTATCAAAACTTCTAGGTTGACTAACAATGAGGCCGAGTACGAGGCCATGATTGCAGGTCTCGAGCTAGCTAAAAGCTTGGGGCAGAAGTCATTGAAGCCAAGTGTGACTCTTTATTGGTGGTGAACCAAGTAAACAAAGGCATCGAAGTTCGAGAGGATAGAATGCAAAGGTATTTGGACAAGCTACAGGTGACTTTGCACTGCTTCAATGAGTGGACTTTAGATCACGTACCTCGAGAATAAAATGATGAGGCCGATGCACTTGCAAATTTGGGATCATCGGTCGAGGAAGAAGAGATAATCCCGGGGATTGTCGTCCAACTATTGAGATCTGTGGTTGAGGAGGATCATGCCGAGATAAACTCTACAAGCTTGACCTAGGATTGGAGGAATAAATATATCGAATATTTAAAGAATGAAAAGCTCCCATAGGACCCTAAAGAATCGAGGGCCCTATGAACCAAAGCTGCTCGATTCACATTGGATTAAGATGTAACATTATACAGAAGAACGTTCGATGGACCATTGACGGTATGTTTAGGGCCGGGGGACACCAATTATGTTTTACGAGAGGTCCATGAAGGCACTTGTAGGAACCACTCCGGCACCGAATCTTTGATTCACAAAATCATTAGAGTAGGGTATTACTGGGATAGCATGGAAAAAGACACTAAGAAGTTTGTTTGAAAATGTGATAAATGTCAAAGGTTTGCATTGATGATCCATCAGCCCGGAGACCAACTTCATTCAGTCCTATCCCCATGTCCATTCATGAAATGAGGGATGGATATCGTCAGCCCTCTGCCAACGGCCCGAAGTAAAGCTAAATTCATTTTATTTATGATTGACTACTTTTCTAAATGGGTGGAAGCACAAGCCTTCGAGAAGGTCAGAGAAAAAGAAGTTATAGACTTCATCTGGGACCACATCGTGTGCCGATTCGGGATACGTGCTGAAATCGTATGCGACAACGGAAAGAAATTCATTGGTAGTAAGGTAACGGAGTTCCTCGAAGAACACAAAATAAAAAGGATCTTATAGACGTCGTATCACCCAAGCGGAAACGGACAGACCTAATCAACGAATAAGACTGTCATTCAAAACTTAAAGAAAAGGTTAAATGACGGTAAGGGAAAATAGAGAGAAGTTCTACCCGAAGTTCTTTGGGCGTATCGAACGACATAGAAGTCCAGCACGTGGGCAACCCCGTTCTCCTTGATATATGGCTCCGAGGCCTTAATTCCAATCGAGGTCAGGGAACTTAGCGCCAGATTTTGACATGCAACAGAGGAATCAAATCACGAGACTGTGAATACTAGACTCGAACTGTTGGATGAAAAATGAGAAGCTGCGCTTGTTTGGATGGCTACATAGAAGCAAGGAATCGAGAGATATTACAATAGAAGAGCCAGCCTTTGCCACTTCAGAATCGAGGACTTAGTTCTAAGGAAAGTCACCCTCATTACTTGAGACCCAAACGAAGGGAAACTAGGCCCAAATTGGGAAGGACCATATCGGATCCTCGGTATCATGGGAAAGGGATCTTACAAACTTGGCACAATGGAGGGTGGGCAATTGCCAAATAATTGGAATGTATCACTACTCAAACGATATTATTGCTGAGGTATGACTTTCTCCCTTTTCCATTTGTATTCTAACTTATTGCAGGTGTTTGATCAAAGACGTTGAGAAAACTCTTCAACACGAAAACCTTAGGTTTTAAAGCACGCGTTGCACTCTTTTTCCCTCAGATCGGTTTTTATCCCAAATGGGGTTTTCAGGCAAGGTTTTTAATGAGGCAACAATTATGTGCTACCTGAGAAAAATTCAATAGTATCCAAGACTTCTTTTCAATCAACCTCAAATACTGGGGGCATCACCCCTGGAGGTTATATTTTTGAGAAAAATACTTCATGTCAAAGGGTCTTGATAGGAAAACTTTGTAATGGGTTAAACGGTCGAGTGAACCGTGTCCATATAGATTAGTCAAGCCCTAATGGCAAAACATGTATGAATGTATAAATTATTCAAAGAAACATTCTTTCTATATCAAACACTTTGTGTCTCGAAGAAAATTTGCTATTATATGAACACCATACTTATGATTTTGTGAGAAATGGCTCAAGGGCCAACCGCAGATATATCTCAAACACTCCGGGACTGTCATCACCAATCAACATATTCGAGTTATCTAAACTCGAATTCATAAGACCTCAAAGAGGCACCCCTCGATCTATAGGCCAATGCCATCTTTCTCGGGGACTAACACCTCGAACAAGTTCAAAGTATTATTGGGAATAAGCCCAAGAGGCATACCCAAAGGCTACGACCAAATTAATACGGCTAGGAGACGTCCGAACCCCGCAATCAAAATAGACTTCGAGTTCTTTGAAAAAATCGGTTTAAAAAGGCTACCCTAGGCAAATAATAAAAGGGCTTCGATAAAATAGGCCCTCGAAAAATCTTAAGAGGTATCAAAATTATCTTAACGCAAACGTGCTAAGGCATAAAAAGCAGAAGGGTTTCAATCGATATTGAACCCTCAAAGAAACCCAATAGGTAAAAAATACATGCTAAGGCATGAAGAAATTTTCACTAAGTATTTTAAGCCAAAAGAAGAGAATAGTAGCCATCTTTTAGAGGCCATAACGGCCCGATCTAAAAGAGCCTAAGGGCCAATACACTTAGAGATCGAGATCTTGTTCTCACTCAATCCAAGGGTTCGATTATCCCGAGCCCAAATAAATAATAACATGATTACAGCTCGGGGACTCACCGTTATCCAACACAAACCCTTAAGGATCTATGCCTCAAAGTTCGAACCTTATTCGAACTCGACCATGGTAGCTTTGAGGAAGCCACCCGAGACAAAGTCTCGAATACACCGTTCGAAGCATAAGATTGTGCTAAAACTTTGTAAGGCAAAAACATACTTATAAAGATCGGGAAGACATTCAAGAGAAATTTTCTTTTATATATATTTGAGAAAAGATGTGTACAAGAGACCAACAGAGGTCTTACAAAAAGAAAAAGAAAAAATCCTAGCTATGCCCGGGGCTGGTTTCTCCCTCAGGAACAGTTATTTGTTTGGGCTCTTCATCATTATCGGACCCGCCTTGGCTACCTTCATCATCATCATCATCATCGTCAGAGGAGAGGAGAAATCTTGAATCAACTTCAAGAATTTTAGATTGAGCTATCTCTTTAGAGAGGTTGTAACCTCGAGCATGGATTTCCTTGAGGGTCTCCCTCCGAATTGGAATTTGGCCAAATCATTGCTCCATCGCTCTCGATCAGAAGCCTCCCTTAGCTGCGTTTGAGCAGCCTAAACATCGGCCAAGTATAGGTCTATGGTTTTGTAAGCCGCGATCTTTGTCTCCCCGACCTCTGCCTTGGCCTTAGCAAGCTTGACCTCGAGCTCGTTGATCCTTTTGCTTGGGATGAAATTTTCTCTTTAGCACCCCGAAGTTGGGCCTCGACCGATGCTAGTTTGGCCAAAGCAGCCTCTTTCTCCGTAGCAAGGCTGTCTATATTCTCTTTCCACCGATCGCAGTCGGCCTTGATCTGATAAACCTCCCATCGAAGCATCTCGATCCTCTATAGTTTTTGCTGCAACTGAGATACTAAAGTGTTAGCCTCCACATTTGGGTCGAGTAGACAGTACTCTTTTCAAAATGATAGTTACCTGCTTGTCTAGCTCGGCCTCATCCTTACGAGCCTTGGCAAAGTCTACTCGAAGGACCCTGAGCTCCTCATCATTTTGACCGCAAAGGAGCTTCAAAGCATTCTTCTCCTCCGAGGTCTTCTGGAGCTCGGCCTCACATTGGCTCAGGTCGGCCCTAAACTTGGTGAAAGACAACACAAAAAGATACAAGTTAGGATAAAGGGAGAAGGAGGAAAAGAAAATTGCGACAATGGGAATTAATACTTACTCGAGATAAAAGGTGCTGGGCCGCTTTGAAAAGGGCGGATGCATCGTTGAGATCAACAGCTTCATCAACCCCAGTACAGCAATCCTGGAAGGGATCCTCTTCACTAGGGACTCCTCCTAAGTCAGGCATCTGCAGAGCCCGAGCCTCCCTTATGGCCTCCTCAGAATAAGCCGTTACAGAGGGAGAGTGACCTATTGTCATGGCCCCGAGCAAATCACTCGCGGCACTCCATTCAGCCATGGGGATCTTGGAATCGATCCCCTCCGGCGTTCTTATTGATGGTCAAGGAACAATTTCGACCTCGGGTGATTCAGGGGTTTTGCCTGAACCTTTTTTCGAAGCCTCCTCATCACGATGTAGGGACTCCGGCTTGGAGGGCTTGGCAGCCTCTACCGGCTTCCTAGCTCGAGCCACCAGCGTCGAGTCATCACCCTCGTCTAGTTCTTCTTCACCCAACTGGTGGACCGATTCTTTATCCATAGGAATGAGATTTTTCCTACGTCTTCGAGTTGGTGCCTTTTTAGCTTGGAGGTCCTCGGGCTTCGAGACTCTCTTCCTCTTATTATCTTTCTCTAATTTCGGAATCCGGGACTTGGTCTCTTCCCCAGGAGGGGCCGACCTCATTCCAGAGACATATCCAATGCCTGCATGAAGGTGAATCAAGTATGAGTAAAGAGATATCTCCGATAAAGGGGAAGGCATCAAAAGCTTACAAGATGAACTAACCCTGATGTTTGGCTTCCCATCTGCCCCTCGCCAAATCACCAGCAGCGCTCAGCATAAGAGGAAGTCGAAGCTAATCTCCGGACCCAGTCTTCGAGGTCGGTGACCACATGAGGCATCCAAACGATTGTTGTGAAATTGATGAAGGCATCACATAATACAGAAATAGAGTACGAAGGCTAATAGGTAAAAATGTTACTTACGTTCGGGGTTCCACTTCTTAGGGAACGACATTTTCTCCTCTGGGATGATATCGCAGGTCCTCACTCGCACGAACCGGCTCATCCAACCCCGATCTTTATCCTCATCGTTGCTCGCAAAAAAAGCCTTGGTCGCCTGACGTTAGAGCTTGATCAACCCTCAGAAAAGCTGAGGTCGATATAATTGGATGAGATGGTTGAGGGTGAACTCCAGCCCCTCGTCCTTGCTGGAAAAGAAGTGGAGCATGATCTCTATGCGCCAGAACGAGGGGTAAATCTGACCGAGGGTGACCTGGTACCTCTTGCAGAAATTGGTGATGACTGGATCGATGAGACCCGTGTTAAGAGGTATGTATAAACACTTAGGAACCTCTCCACATGAGTGGTGATACTCTCCTCGGGAGCGGGGATCTATACCACGACCTCGTGCCCCCAGCCACAATATCTCTTCATAGCCTCGAGGTGTTTCTCCATTATCGAGCAAATATATTGCGACACGTGCTCACATTGATAGGATCGATTGGGATTATCGACTATGAAGTCATTTTTTGTAACATAGGGGCTGGGAACAATCTCGTGAAGGGACGATGCTTTATCGCCGGCCGGCCGGGAAGAATAGGAGGAAGCTTTTTCCTTTTGAGGAATTGTTTTGGAGGTTTTTGCCATTGATTCAGGTTGGAGATAACAGAAAGAGGTGGAGTTTGGTATTTGATACTAAAAGTGTTGGATCAACAGGTAGTGAAAGAGAAAGATGAAGAGAGGAAGAGATCAAGAAGATGGAAGCAAAGTTTTTGATTCAAATAGAGACCCTGTATTTATAGACACACGGTGACGGTTCGGCGATGCTAGTGGCCGACCATCGCTGGCAAGCATTTAATGTTTTGGGAAACGAACAGATGAGACGTTTCAGTCACCTCGAATGCTTACGTCACGGGGATGACATCATCATCAGGGCCTCCAAAAAATCGAGGTTCAAGTCGTTTCTTACAATTTTATTCTAAGAAATGAGAGGATTATTTGTATACGGTGGAAATCGGGGCTACCCGATTTCGTTCTTCGATGGAAAAAGTGATACCATGTCGAGAGGCCAGGACGTCGAGCTCGGGGTCAGGCCCCTTTCCGATATCGAGTTCAAGGTCGATATCATTTGCCGTGGTCGGAAGAAGGCATACCTCGATATAATACCGTTATGATTCAGTAACTGAAAGAGCAAGATACTCGCAACGGCCCGAAGATCACTACATAAATTTCGGAATGGATTGGTCCTTGGCAGTTAGATAGCTCTCAAACATGATTTCCAACTATAATTAGAAGTGTACCTTATTTAGGACTCCCTTATTATATAATGGGGAGCCCATTCATTTGTAAGGACATTTTTTTGATGAAGAAGAAAATACATGCACTTTATTCTCTAGCTATTTTACTTACTGTTCATCAGAGTTGTTTTATAACTTGCTATCCCCACTATTCCACCTCGAGACTGTCATAGGCCGAGGTCGAGATTTGGCTTGCACACTGGTTCGATCTATTTTATTCTTCAATTTATATATTTAATTCCGTGTTTATCAACTGGTATTGGACTAAATCACATATTTTTAAAACCACAATATAAGTTTAATTGTTACTCGAATTTTAGGGGAAACAAAGATATTTAGTTTAAGACAATTATACCAATATTATACATAGTTATAGAAAAATGTACAACTTTATATAAATTGAAAATCTTATGCAAATAGCAAATCTGAAAATACATGAACCTACAACATTTTACAATTAAAGAATAACTAGGTTGATGCAGTACGGTACCCTTGTATAATGCTTTAAGGAAGCTTCCATCAACTACCATTATTGGCCTACAATATTTTTTAACCTTGATAGACGCATATAGCAAAACAAGGTGTAAAGAAAATATTTGTAAACTTATAATTGGGCTACAATATTACAAGGTCATCTTATAGTATAATTGGGGACAGAAGAAATATTAATGTAATTGAAGAACTATCAAAGCTATAAATAGCTGAATCAGCCCATGGAAGTAAAAAACACTTAAAACTTTCATAAGCTTCGGTGAAAGGAAGAAACAGATGGGGAAAGAAACAAATGGAGAAGCAAGAACACGTGAAGAAAACCAAGATTCTCAAGCCCAAGCAGATATTTGGAAGTATGTGTTCGGTTTCACAGAAATGGCTGTCGTAAAATGTGCCATTGAGTTGGGAATCGCTGATTTCTTGGAAAGCAATCAACAACCTGTTAGCTTAAACCAACTATCTGTTGCACTTGGCTGCTGCTCCTCTTCCCTCTATCGCGTCCTGAGGTATTGTTACATAGTTGTAATATGTGAAGTTGTTAACAATCAAAAGGATACCATTCGAAAAATTTTCAACCTTCAAACTATGTTCAATAAATAAGAATGTGCTTGAAAGGGAATATAAAAACAGACAAAAACTACGACAGTAACTTTTAGGCTTATCATATCCCCAAAGATTGCTGTCTGCTATTCCTAAACCCCAAATATTCTGTATTGTTTTAGTATCTCTTTCTTTTAATGTTTTCTTCAAATTTCGGGCAGGTTCTTGATCAATCGTGGAATATTTAAGGAGACATCAACAGGAAATGGCGAAATCAGTTATGTTCAAACACCCCTTTCCCGCCTTCTAAGGAAAGAAGGCGAAAATAGCATGGCTGCTTTCGTGCTATTTGAAAGCAGCCCGGTGATGCTAGCGCCGTGGCATAATCTTAGTGCTCGTGTTTTGTCAAAGGAGAATACAGTACCGGCATTTGACGCAGCTCATGGGAAGGATGTTTGGAAGTTCGCAGAAACAGATCCTGGGTACAACAACCTCTTAAATAACGCAATGGCATGCGATGCGAGGGTGTCTGTACCAGCGATTATCAATGGTTGCCCAGAGATATTCAAAGGGATCAGCTCATTGGTTGATGTTGGTGGAGGTGATGGAACAGCTCTTAGAATATTGGTGGAGGCTTTTCCATGGATTAAAGGGATTAACTTTGATCTACCTCATGTTGCCTCTGTTGCTCCTCATTCTAATGGCGTTCAACATGTTGGAGGCGATATGTTTCACTATGTTCCTAAAGCTGATGCGGCTTTCATCATGGTAATTAACTAGTTATACAACTTCCTATCATTTCAACAAATTGAATTTGTTTCAAAATATTTGTCATTTTAGCATAACAAAAAGTCATTTAAGGAGGGCTATATTTCCTTATTGCTCCGTCCTACAAAGAACAACACCTTATTGAATTTTGGAAACACTTCAACGAATTGAACTTACTATTTACCTTAATTAGGACTAAGCTTTTATGGCCACAATAAATGTTATGTCATGTTTAAAATTACATATTTCAAATGTGCATAACCACACAAAATACTGTTATATTTAAATCACAAATTTCAAAAGTATTTCTTTCTTTCTTAAGCTCCGACCCAGTAAGTTATGCTATAAAGAGAAGGAGTATTATATATTATCTTTGCCATAAACAGCATAAAATCACTCCGTTGAACAGGGGCGGATCTAGCGTGTAGTATATGGGTTCCCGGGAACCCAGTAACTTTTGCGTAGACTCTGTATTTTTGTTTAAAAATTTATTAAATATTTATAAATATCTATTTGTGAACCCAGTTATTATTGTATATTAATTTGAAATTGCGACAGGAACCCATAAATTTAAAATATTGGATATGCATCTGCTGTTGAATGTATTTTAGTGAAACCTCTAAAGGAGAGATAAAGAGTAGTTTGGTTTAGACACGTATTCTTATGATTGATGGTTAATTATAAGATGTCTTTCCTAATAAGTATTAAAAAACCTTTAAAATCATATAACAGGAAAAGAAAGTAGTATTAGATAAATACACAGACATGTAATTCAGTTATTTTGCAACTACGTCAAGAGAAAGAGAGAATTTTTTACTTTTTTCAAAATTATTGTCCGACCATAAAATTTTTAATTTTCATTTGAAGATGAATTTTAGAATTTTTCGAAAATTTGAAAAACATCAAAAAAACTGTTTTTCAAAATTTTTTCACTCATATCACTCACAAAACTTCAAAAACAACCCAAAATTATATTTATGTCCAAATACAACTCTAATTTTTAAATAATATCTTTTTCACTTAAATTTTTTTTACTTTTTTTCTTGGAATTTTACAATTCTTATGTCCAAACAACCACTAAATTTCTAAATTTGAAAATTGTTAATACGTCATTGATAACTTATCAAAAGGTACAATGATTACATTTTGACAAGCTTATAACACTAAGTAGTCAGTCGAATTTTTTTATTTTGTGTCTCATACAACTGACACTAGTTGTACGAGACATTTTTTTGTCTCATAGTTTTGTGGGCCCAGATTTTTGTGGACCCTGAAGTGTAAGATTGAGATCCACTAATTTGTGAACAAAAAAGAGCCTCACACAACTAATGTAAGTTATGTGAGACACACAATAAAATTTCTCGTAGTCACTCCGTAAGAATTTCAACGAGTGCTGAGGCAGCTTTTTTATGCGTACGATATCTTTAAAGTGCTATTAATTCTTTGGATACACCTGTTTATTGTTCTCAATTTCTATAAACTTTTTTGCATTACCTAATGGTGAATATTAGTGGGTATTACATGACTGGGGAGATGGTGAATGCATACAAATCTTAAAAAAGTGTGGAGAGGCAATTCCAAAAGACACAGGAAAAGTGATAATTGTGGAGGCAGTGATTGAAAAAGGAGATGGAAGAAAAGAGGATGACAAGCTCAAGGATGTGGGTTTGATGCTGGATATGGTTATGATGGCTCACACAAGCAACGGAAAAGAAAGAACTGCCAAAGAATGGGCCTACGTTCTGAGTGCAGCTGGATTCAGTAGACACACTATCAACCACATTAATGCTGTTCAATCTGTTATTCAGGCTTATCTTTGATGATTGTTCTACTTTTCTCTTATTAAAATCAGGGAAAACAATAACTGCGCCCTTAGGGTTAGGGGGCCAACTTATTCATTCTCTTTATTTCTATTTCTTGTTATTAAGATCGTTCTGTGATGGGAAATGGTTGCTGCGTGATTTTAATCAAAAACGTTAAAAATTCAGTACGAAAATATTACTATCTTTGTTTAATTTTCCCAATGGTATGTGACTTTTGGCACGCATAAAAAGTAACTTTAGAATGTGTTGCTTTAAACATGTTATGATAATTTCTGTAACTATAGAAGATTGTCATTAAAGGTAAAACCAAAAAGTAAAAGTTAAAGAATATTTCATTAAGTATAAAATATTATTGTCGTTCTTTTATAAATGAAAAAGGTTTAGCTTTATCATGTTGCTTTTAAATATTGTCTATATTTAAATTCCGTTATACTTTAGGGATATATATACTTGTACCGATAGCAAAATATTCAAATCTATCCCTATTTTTAATGGTGCTCTCGTGGATGTATAGACCCGTCTATTAAAATGACATTGTGGACTCCATGTGTCTATTAACATTTTCTTATACTTTGAAGAACTGAAAAACTTCCATTTAAAATTGCTCTCCTTCATTCTCCATACCTCCATCACGGTGTATTTTGGAAGTGAGAAGTTATCTCTTTTATGGACGGGCAACGCATACTTATTGATGATATGGCCATTAATAAAACCTTTCAAGTAGCGATATTTATTGAGAAGTTACCACTTTTATGTAAGGATCTTATTTCAGGGCCCAAAATTTCATCGGAATCGTGATAGTGCCTAATATCACTTGCTAGGCAAACCAACAACAAATATGTAGAATTAACAATAAGAAATAGTCTCAAATAGTGGAATAGTATAAATAACTTGAGTCATAATGACAATACAACTGAAACCACCAAAAATTTGATGTCACCGAGTGCATGAGCTCTATAGAGTGATAGATATAAAGTCTGAACAAAATACAATGCCGTTTGAAAGACTAATAACAATAATATAAGATAAAGGAAGGGACTTTAAGGCATGCGAACATGACAACAATGCTACCTCGAAATCTCTAAGCAAATTCGGATAAACAACTCACAAGCAACTACCGCTATTAGTAACACTTGGATCTACACATGAAGGGCATAATGTAGTACGAGTACAACCGATCTCATATACTCAATAAGTAGCAACTCTAATCGCGAAAATAATAGCGATGAGGTTAGCAAAGTGGGTTGCTTACTTTTAACAGCTAACAACAATAATAACAACAGAATAATGGCATATAAGGAAAAACAATTCAAATAATAACAGGCTCAACACTAACACAATAAAGGAGAAATAGGCATGTTTTTCAAGTATATCAGTCAAGGCATCAACTTTCCTACAGAAATAACTTAGACAAGAATAGTTAAACTATAATTTCAAGCTCAAAATATCAAGTAGAGATATCAAATACCAATTAATATAAGGAAAGTATAATTTTATGCATGCATGTCAAATATACATGCCAAAATCAACAACATCACAATTTAATCATCAAGTATACACAATATTAGCATGCTCATAGCGTCTGGTACAAATGCCTCTAGATCATCACAAACACACACTTAGTAATGTATGGGTGCCTCACATAAGTCTCTCACTAAGAACATCTCGTATGCTTGCACTCACATGGCCAAAAGTAACATGGATTATTGCCTGACTCCGGAGGGCTAGATCTTGAACCAAAAGCTGACCAAATTAAAAGTCAACGATAAATATCACTCAGCCCACTATGGAGGCCATGGTGCAAGCGTCACCTCACTAACAATATCACTATGACTTTCTGGTCCAAGATTGGTCATCAATCTCCTCAAGTCTCGATATGCCAATATTTCATAGTATCATACTCAAAATACCACATGAAATATACCAACATGCCAAATTTTGCTCAAAGAAGTGTCAGACATAGGGACACTAACAATAAGTGAAATAACATATAGAGGGTGCATAGAGACAGAGATATAACATGCGAATATAATATCATGGCTGAAGAATATGACTGCCGATATAGAAAATAGCTCAATATTGCAAAAATGATCCTATAGTGTCTCAAACAGATAAGAAAATAACCTAGATACAACTTCGAGCATGAATAATAGCTCAAACTATCACGACCCAAAATTGTCCGGTCATGATGGCGCCTACCGTAATAATAGGCCAGCCAACTATTACCCATTTACTCCGTTTTTCAATTAAAACTTAATAAAAATCATGTTTTTAGCAGAAATCCAATAAGATAAGAGTAGAAAAATTAAATCTTGCGGAAAGAAATATAAGCCCGACCTCGGGTGTCACTAAGTCATGAGAAAAATACTATAACCGTTTAAAATAACCAAGACTACATAGTCTGAGAAAAATCCAATAAAAGTACTAAAAGGAAGACAAGGAAGGAGAAGGCGGAACTACGATCGCCAGGCAGCTACCTCGTAATCTCCAGAGAAAAGTCTCCAACTGGTAAGATCAGCAACCGTTACCGTGCCCCGAGATACCTGGATCTGCACACAGGGATGCAGGAGATAACGTGAGTACACCAACTCAGCAAGTAACAAGTCCAAACTATGGACTGACGGTAGTGACGAACCAAACCTCAACAGGTAGCAACATTTAATTGTATAGAAAAGTAGACATGCTTATAGTTCAAATAAATTATCAGCAATGATTAAACACAGTATGAACAATGCAGATTATAAGGCTTAGGTCCCTCTAAGAACCAATGCACAGATAGCATGATCAATGTTACGTATAATACTTCCACTCACAGTGCTCAACCACTCGGTATTGTATATGGCACATTCGTCCCAGGGAAGATCCATCCCGGAATATATACATCACTGACTATAAGTCACCCTGGACCGAAGAAATAGGCCAATCCAGCCTCATGGAGAAGATCTATCTCCATACCAATACTTCGGACAAGATCCATGTCCAGGGAAGATCCATCCCTCAACATCATCAACTGTGCTCACTAGGGGTGTAAAGACTCCGGAGGGGCTTCTCTTAGCCCATGCGCTATATCAATGCTAGTGAAGGCATGATCAATATCTCTCTACGGCGTACAACCCAATTCCATACTGTCAATCAATATCAGGCTCTCGACTTCACTCAATCAATACTCTCCAGTCACACACACACGTGCTCAAAATGTCATGATACTAGTCCGAACAATGATATGATATGTCAAATAGCAAGAATCGAGACCGAGGCATGATATAATATGCATGAACAAGACTAAATATAGAATATAAATGAAGCTAATGACATGACAATAAGAAACGACCTCTAGAGTCTCAATAGTGTTGGCGTGAAGCCTTAACATGATAATTAACATGATTCACAGCTCATTAACTTAATCACATGATTACAACACAGTATATCAGCATAAAAGAGTCACTAAGCGGTGCCATGAGATGATCCAGGTGGTATTTCTAATGGTGCATGCCCACACACCCGTCACTTGGCATTGCGTCAGCTCAATAGTAATCATAGAACATACAGTTCGGGGTTTCGAACTCTCAAAACGAAGTTTGAAAGCGTTACTTACCTCAAGCCAAGCCAAACTCTAGCCCACGATGCCTTTGCCTCTCGATTCGGCCTCCAAATGCCCTGAATCTAACCAAAATCAGTATATAACCATCAATATACGCTATGCAACCCATATGAAAATTATCAATTTAACTCAAAAATCCTGAAATTGGTCAAACCCGACCCCCGGGCCCACGTCTCGAATTCCGATAAAAATTACAAAACTAGAATCCTTACACTCTTACGAGTTCATACATAGTAAATACATCAAAATCCGACCACAAACGACCCCTCAAATCCTCAAATCAAAGTCTCCAATTCCAAGCCCTAATCTCCCAATTTTCCTCCTTGATTTTCCACTAATACCATGATTAAAAAAATAGAAAAATGGACATATACACAAACAATAAGGCTTTAGAAGCTTATGCAGTTGCTGAGTTTCTGCCCAGCGATACCGCACCTGCGGTCCATTTCTCGCATCTGCGGGACCGCTTTTGTGACCAACCAACCACTTCTGCGGTTTTTTATTTAATTTCCCTTACCGCACCTGCGACCCAATTTCGCATCTGCGGGCTCGCAGGTGCGACATACCTTCCGCATCTGCGATGCTCGCCCAAAAGGTTGACCTCCGCTTCTGAGGTAAATACGCTACTTTTGTGGCTCGCACCTGCGGTCCCCAATCCGCAGGTGCGGTTATGACAGAAACTCAGCAGCTGAAGTTGCTCAAACTAATTTCCAAACTTTCCGTCAACCATCCGAAATCATCCCGAGGCCCCTGGGGCCTCAACCAAGTGTACGAACAAGTCATATGCCACTATTCAAACTTATACCAATCTTCAGAACACTGAAAACAACTCCGAAACACTAAATCACCCTCGGATTCAGGAGTAAGGATTCCAAAACTTCTAAATTGCGCAAACGATCAAAAAGTTTATCAAACCACCTCCGAATGACCTGAAGTTTTTCACACACGTAAAAAATGACACCATGCACCTACTCCAATTTCCGAAATTCCATTTCGACCCCTATATCAAAACTTCCACTATCAACCGGAAAACGCCAAAATTCCAATTTCGCTAATTCAAGCCTAAATCTACCCCGGACCTCCAAAACCCATTCCGATCACGCTCCTAAGTACAAAATCACCTAATGAAGCTATCTGAATCGTAAAAACCAAATTTTGAGATCGTTTTCTTACAAGTCAACTTTCGGTTGTCTTTTCCAACTAAGAGGCCAACTTAAGAGACTAAGTGTCTCATTTCTCTACAAAACCACTCCAAACCAAAACTAAACAACACGATGCAATGAAATACAACTAAACAACATATAAATAAGTAGAAATGAGGGAAACATAGCGATAACTCATGAAACAACCGTCTGGGTCGTTACACAAACAGACGTACAAATGGAGGAAACATAGTACCAAGAAAGCATAAAAGCAAAATAAATCCTAAAGTGTACTGAGAATATGAATAACCCCAGTGCATGCATATACACTCGTCATCTCACATATGTGTCTCCTAAGCACATAACAAGCATCATAAGATTCAGGGAAATACCCTCAAGCCAAGTCTAGAAAGATACTTACACCGAGCGAGCGATAATCAAATAAATCTATAGGAATCAATCCCAAATAATAAAGCTTCAATCTCTAATCAAATAACCAAAAGTCAATAAAAGTTAACCTGGGCCCACATGGTTAAAATCCGAGTCAAAGGATAGATCCTAACTACCTATAACCCCACGAGTCCAAATATATGTTTGGATTCCAAAATCAAGTCTAAATCGACTCACAAATCTCCAATTTACACTCTCCAAAATTATAGGCAAAATCGCCAAATCTCGCTTTCAAATTCCATAATACAAGTGTAAAAATTCATGCAAAAATAAGGTACATAACCAAAATTGAGTAGAAAAACCCTTAACTTCAAAATTATAGCGAAAATCTCCTCCAAAGTCGCCTATAACCGAGCTCCAAAACTCATAGTAGTGAAAATAATATAAACCTTCAAATTATAACATTCAGTAGTGATTTCTGCACTTACGGACAATTTAATCTCTTTTGTGATGCTTCTTCTATGATAAAACAATCGCCGATGCGATATCTGCTAAACCGGCCGATCCCTCGCTTCTGAAAAGAAAGGTCTGCTCATGCAGAGGCGCTAGTGTGTCCTAAGCGTGCATCTATGCATGCACTTCTGTGGACTCCCAAGCCTTGTACAAACTCTGCTTCTGCAACCTTGTTCCTATGCAAAAGCTTTACAAGTGTGACACACAAGAACTAATTCTGTCAACATGCAACAAAATGATCTATATTCAATCTGAATCACCCCCAAGCCCCCTAGGATCCCATCCAATCTGTAAGGACCCGACCAATCGATTTTTTTATTTGCACCAATGTTTCTCGTTTTGATGATTCACACATGTGTATTTGTGGTTCAATGATTTGCCGGGTTGGTTAGTTTTGTTTCGAGAAGGTTTTGGGTTGATTTGGACTCTTTGGTTCTTGGTTTATAGGCCTAAGTTAGAAATGTTGACCAAACTTTGACTTTTATGAAAATGCCCCCAGAACGGTGTTTTGATGGCTCCGCTAGGTTCGTATCATTATTTTAGAATTGGGAATATTCCTGGAATCAAATTCGGAGGTCCCTAGGTTGATTTGACTTGTTTTACCGAAAATTGGCAATTTGAGGTTTAGAAGTTTTTTCAAGTTTGATCGTAGGTTGACTTTTGGTTACCCGGTTCAGGATTTAGTTTTGGGACTCGGAATAGGTATGTTATGCTAGTATAACTTGTTTGCAAAATATGGTGTCATTTAGGAGTTGATTTGATAGGATTCAGACGCTTGGTTGCAATTCTGGAGGTTTTTGAACTTTCATAATTCATAAGATTTGATGTTTGATTCGTAGTTTTAAATGTTATTTTTTGTTTTGATCATGCAAGCGAGATCGTATGATGTTTGTAGACTTGTATGGATGTTTGGTTTGGAGCCCTAAAGGCTCAGATGTGTTTCGAACGTGTTTCAGAAAGGTTTGGATTGAAAATAGGTTGCTGGTGTGCTAGTGTCTCTGATGTAGCAATTGCGAGCACCTGCTTCACAATTGCGAAGTGAGTAGGTGAGGATAAGGTATCTCAATTGCGATACCTCACTCGCAATTGCAGACATAGGTAGATTTGTGTAGGATCACAATTGCGACATAATTTGTCGCATTTGCGATGGGAATAGGTTCGTACCTAATGTCGCATTTGCTAAGTTCCCTTAGGTTGTTAGTAGCCTCACTTGCGAGATTTTCTTTGCAATTTCATAGGTCGCAATTGCGACATCTACAACTAAACATAAGGGCTAGAAAGCCGAGATTAAGTCTCATTTTTTCATATTTTAGAACCCTAGACTCGGTAGGAGGCGATTTGAAGAGGGAATTTTCATCTGCAGACATTGGATCATTGATTATAATCAATTTCCAGCTTTATTTCATGATTATATCTTAGATCTTACATCATATTTATGAGAATCAAAGTGGAAAATGAGGGATTTTTGTCGAAGTTTTGAAAAATGAATATATGAGTTTTGAGAGTCGATTTGGACTCGAATTTGAAAATAAAATACATATATGGACTCGTGGGGTTATGGGTAGTCGGATTCTACCTTTGGACTCGAGTATTGACCGGGTGGGCCCGAGGGTTAACTTTTGCTGACTTTTCGGGAATTATGTAAAAATCAAAGCTTTATCTATTGTAATTTGTTTTCCTTGCATTGTTTGATGATATTAAGTCATTTTTGGTTATATTTGAGCTGCATGTAGGTAAATTTTAGGGGAAACGCTATATCCGGGGGTTGAATTAGCCTAGTTGAGGTAAGTATCATGCCTAAATTTGTGTTGGGGAAACTACCCCTTAGGATTTGGGTTGTTTGTATTATACTATGTGGAAGACGCGTACATAAGGTGACGAGTGTGTACACAAGCTATATGTGGTATTTTGACTGGTTTAGACTTTTAGACTTCTTCCATGCATTTTATTGAATTTGTTATAACATGTTACATATTTCATTGTTAAATTTCCTCTCACATGCTCTAATTGACGTTGTTAGTACTTGTTCTACCCTTTGTTGTTGTATTTGCTCTCATATACTTTAGTCGAAGTTACTACCTCTCTTATTGACTTGTTACTCCTTTATTGTTAAATTGCACTTACTTGAAGTTGTTATTTCGTGGAATATCTTCTTGTTGGGTTATTGATGTTAAAGTTGTGGAAGCCATTATCACATTGAGGTTGAAGTTGTTAATTGTTGAGTATTCCTCGTTCACTTGTTGTTATTGAGATTCTTGTACACACTGTGATTGAGCCATAGGTTGTACGTTGTGGTAATATTGGTATTGTTGATTTTGGCAAGTGTTGTGGCATATGGTCACATATGGTGTGGGTTGATTATTGTGTTGTAATATCGATACACACGAGGTGGTATAAGGATAAGGGTTGATATACATGCAGTGAGATAAGGTGGGATTTATATGCGTGTTGCTAGTAAGGGAATTACTTGAAGCCACGCGGTGAGATAAGGGGGCTAAAATACATATAGCTATTTCTGGATTTTTAAAAATAAATGCAAGGCTCACGTGGTGATATGAGGAAATATTGTGATTAAAATTGTGAATTGTGAATATGAGGCGTGGTACCTCTATTGTTATTCTTTTTGTATATCCTATGTTAAAGAGGCTTGTTGGTTGACCAATTCTTTATCTATTGTTCATTAACTTACTTATAGTCATCCGTGTTTGACCAGTTGTTGTTTCGTCATGTGTTCACTACTTGTTTCCCTTACCACTTAAATTCCCATTGTTAGCTAGCATTATTGAACTTCTTATCTGACATTTAATTCCTCGCTTTCCATTATCAGGCTATGCTATACTTTGTTTAGTTATTCTTATCCTAGTAGGTGTCTTGACCTGGCCTCGTCACTACTCTACTGAGGTTAGGCTTGATACTTACTAGGTACCGTTGTGGTGTACTCATACTACGCTTCTGCAAACTTTTTTGCAGATCCAGGTAAATCTGCTCGTTCCAAGTGCTAGTGATCATTCATCTATTCTCAAAAACTTCAAGGTATATCTGCTCGACGTCCGTAGGTCTCAAAGTCACCTTCCGACATTCTCTTATTACTGTTTATGCTCTATTAAAAAATGTTGTATTTGAGATTTTAGTATATTTCTGTTGAGCTTATGACTCAGTTCCATCGAATTTTGGGAGTATTATAGCAATGATTCAGCATTGTTATTATTATGAGACTTATTAGTTTATAACATGTTTTTCAGTCTTTATTTCAGTCATATTCTCTTGTTTGTTAGGATTACATAGTCTTAGAGACTAGGTGACATCACGACATCCTAAGTGAGAAATTGGGGTCGTGACAAGTTGGTACCAAAGTTCTAGGTTCATAGGTGTTACAAGTCAGAAATAAGTTTAGAATAGTCTTGCCAAGCGGTACAAAGACGTTTGTACTTATCTTCGAGAGGCTACAAAACTGTTAGGAAATTCCACTCCTTTGATTCCTTATCGTTTGAATCGGTTAACTTTGAAATCTTAATCTTTTTCTTCTATTCTCTCATAGATGGTGACGACACACACTGCTGGATCTGATGATCAGACACTCGCACCCCTACTAGAGTTGCTCGAGGCCAAGGCTGGGGAAGAGTCTGAGGAGGGGCATGTGCTGCAGCTAGAACACCTACCCGAGCATCGACTGAGGAGCCACCAATAGCTCCAGTTAGGGGACAAGCACCTGAGGTTCCTATTACTGCATTGGACTTTAGGAGACCCTAGCACATAGTTTGAGCATGTTCGGCACTCTAGCTCAGGTGGGATTGATTCCCTTTGCACCATCTACATCTCGGGCTGGGGGAGGAGCTCAGACTCCCGTAACCCGTACTCTAGAGAAGAAGGTCCACGTTGATCAGGTCCCAAGTGTCATGCCAGTACAACCAGTTATTCTGGTTCAACTTGAGGTCAGGCTAGTGGCATCTAAGGAGGAACATAGTAGACTTAAGAGTTCAAGAAGTATGATCCTCCTACTTTTGGTGCCATAACTACCGAGTATGTGCAGGATTTTCTAGAGAAGTGCCACTATATTCTCCACACCATGGGTATTGTGAAGGTGAGTAGAGTTACTTTTACTACATTTTAGCTATCAAGAGCAGTGTATCAGTAGTGGTAGGCATACGAGAATGGTAGGCCAGCTAATGCAGCCCCAATCACTTAGGCTTAGTTTTTAGAGATGTTTTTGAAAGAGTTTGTTCCCCAGACCCTTTGGGATGCATGGCGCATAGAGTTTGAGAAACTACGTCAGGGAACAATGACATCATCAGAGTATGCTATCAAATTCAGTGAATTGGCCCGACATAAAGTTGCCCATTTTTCTCAGCCACCGTTCAGTGCATCTCCTGTATGGGGTGCCTTCAGCGGTCAGTCTAGCCAACCAGGCTAGGGTCAGGTTTAGTAGCCACGCCCACCGAGAGCTTGTTTTGAGTGTGGTGATACCAGACATATAGTGAGGGGCTGCCCCAAACTCAGGAAGGATGCACCTTTACATACTACACATGCTCTATGGATTCCACAGGGTTCGCAGACCATGGTTGGTTCTCAAGTTTCCTCTCCACCACCTGCTAGGGGTGGAGTTCAGGCGGGTAGAGGTTACCCTAGAGGGGGAGTCCATGCTCGTTTCTATGATTTTCCTAGTAGGACAAAGGCGGTCGCATCGGATGCTTTCATCATTGTTGCACCTTATTTTGCACGAGTCAAAACAAGATTCAACTTGTGGGTTCTCTGTTATTGATGAAAGAGAGTCGCCATCTAATATTTAAAGGTATACTAGGGTACCTATTTAATTACTAAAGGTCATATTATTTATTAGTCTGCTAACTGATCGAGGCCTACTCCGCACTACTAATTATGTAGCGAGAGAGGGTCGGAGAAGCATTTACCCAATTTTGGATCGGGATCGATTTCCACAGAGAGCTAGAATTTGGAATCGAGTATCTATCTGGTTTAGGATTGTGTATGTTTTCCAAATTAAACTTCTAATCATTTTTGGGGTTTTATTTTTACTTCTACTATTATCAAACTACAAATGGTAAATGCAACTAGATTAAGCTAAGAGTTAATGCTACTGGTTGTTCAAATGATTTAAAAGGCACTAGGGTAATGACTTTTAACTAGGTGGTTAATTGACAGGTAATTGAATCTAAGACACGATTGATATAATAGGAGAGTATGATATAACCGTTGCACGATATTACCCACTCTACACCTTTCGGTGGTTCGAGTGATTTTGCCCAAATTGACTTTCTCAAGACCAATTGGGTATACAAAATTTGCACAAAGCAACTAGGGTTCAAGTCGGGTATTACTCTCTCGAGGTTTAACCCTTTAATTGGGACTATCAATATCTTGAGTATGCCCTAATTCGTTGTTGGACCAATTTCGGAGACTTAGGCTCTCTTTCTCAAGAAGAGCCCTAGTCAACTAAACACAAACTAGTGTTTGCAACCACTAATTCAGCCATTAACCATGAAATTGGCCAAAATATCAAACACCCATAGTCAATCTAGCCCTAAAATACAAGACCCATCAATTACCCACACTAGGGTTGAGACACAACCCTAGCTTATGGGTCTAGCTACTCATAATTAAAGAAGAAAAGCAAGAAATAGATGAAGAACAACTCATATTAATTAATTGCTAAGCTAAGAATCTCGAACCCACGAGTGCAGCTGCTTAATTACAATATCTGATACCCTAAAAAATGGGAAAAGAAGCTATTTATACTAAGCTGAAAATTCTGGACAAAAATGCCCCTACGGGGTTAGTGCGAACCGCACAAAATGGTGTGCGGCCGCAATAGGGCTCTGAATCTGAAGATCTGACTCTCTGAACTCAGGCATTGCGGACTGCAGAGAATGGACTGCGGCCGCGGAGGCATCTAGTGCGGTCTGCACAAAATGTAATGCAGACCGCATTGACTTAAATCCTTGAAACTGGCACTTCTCTGATCTTAGGTTCTGTAGACCGCACTAAATTGAGTGCGGCCGCATTGCCTTCAGTGTGGACCGCAAAAATCCTAGTGCGGCCGCATTGCCTTTGTGCCTTGAAATTCATGCTCTCTGAACCTCACAGTGCGGACCGCACAGAATGTAGTGTGGCCGCACTGGCCTTGCTTTGCTTGAGCTTTGTCTTGTCTTGGTATTTGTGCAAGTTTCATTCCTTTTGAGCTGATCTTTGACATCTTGTTACTTTGTTGATTAAACATGCAATCAAACACAACTTGTGAGCCTTTTGGGACTATTTTGTATGAATTTCTAATCAAGCATAAGCAAGAAGGAGTATAAAATGCGTTAAAATCCCTAGTTATCAACTCCCCCTAACTTAAGCTTTTGCGTGTCCTCAAGCAAACAAAATAAGACCCACCCCTTAAGGGAAAATCTAAGAAGTTTTCAGCTGACCTAAAGTAACCTCATCAAGCATCAATTGGGACTAACAATTGCCCTCAATACAAATGAATCATCAACAACTTTTACTCTTTGAAACACCATGGATTAAGTGCAACACAAGAGCATCAAGAGTTGGCTCAACACATCAAAGGACTCTTTCTATTACTTTAATCATTGTGAAACCCAAACTCACACATCCTCAACTCTTCCTAAGCAAACCTCACCTTTAGAATAGTGGCGCTCAAAACGAGGTTAATGGAAGTTCACTCATCTCTCTCAAGAAAAAGCCACAAGTCCAGCTCTAGGTACCCCCTTATGTGAGCATCCACTAATGTAAGCTTCATTCAACTCAAGATCATATAGGGCTTTTGTGGAGACATTGTGAAGCCTTTTGGTTTGGGGTAGGATATGTTTTGGTCTAAGTAAGTTCCATCTTTCCTTAAGCACTTCTTTTGATTCATTTGGCACACATTCACTTGACTCACTAAGTCATTTCACTTCTTTCTAAGGGGTTGGAGAGACACACTGTCACTCTTTCTTATGCATTTCAAACCTTTTCTCCTTTTTCAACTTTCCACACCTTTCATTCTTTGCTTTTCTTGAATCCCTTTTTGTTCTTTTTCATATTAAACATTCTATTTGCCATTTTGCTTTTCTTTCTTTTTCATTGTCTTTCCTTTTCTTCATTTTTGTGCCTTTTTACCATTTTGTTGCAATATTCGTCTCCCCCCCAAACTTATACTTTTGCCATGTGCTAAAGGAAAGATCGGGTGCCAAGAGGGGGATCTTTTAGAACGGGTATAGGCTTGTATTTGGTTCTTGAAGGAAAAAGGTCTAAGGCTCAAGAGGGTTGACTAGGGATCTTATCATTGGTAGGTTATGAGTGTGTTCAACTATCATTTGGACCAAGGAGAGCCTATAATCATGTCTCAAGTCAGAATTCACTTAGGATTTTGCCTCAACAAACATTCAGGGTAAGTTCTAGACCAATGGCTCGGAACTTGGACTTGCAATGCGATTACTCACCACACAAGCTATGGGATTGCTAAAGACGCAGAGTTGGGGGCCCACAATGACCTTAGATAAGATTTGAGCACACAATGCTCTCAAAAAATCACTTGATGATTATCGGTCAACACAGGAGTCTCAAGGTCACTACTTTCACCATCCTAAATACAACAATTTATTTTTGACCATAAGATCAAAGGCAAATGTGCTAGGACCAAGTGAAGCTTTGCTTGAGGCACCCTTAACTACTAAGTACTAAAAACGAAAAGAAAAATGGACTCAAACCCTTAAGAAGGTTGTCATGCTATCCATCATTGGGAAGAGACACCCGGTTCACCCAACACTCCACCTTTGGAAAGAACCGTGGCATTAAGAAAACCAAAGGCTTATTGCAAACTTGAGAAACAAGAAGCTACGAATCACAAATAAGAAGCTAAGAATGAAAAAATTGTGGAAAGTAGAATAAATATATACAAGAGGGGATTTGAATATATAATAGATAGGATGAATATGTACAATGTAACATAACTTTATATACAGACCCAAAGTAAAATAAAAGTGCGATAATGTACGAAATGTTAAAATTATATACAACCCATAGGTGAAAAATCAAGAAAGCATAAAAAAGTATCAAATATATATGCAATCATCCGAATAAATAAAAAGTAGGGCCTACCCCCCTCAAATGAAAGCTGGCATTGTCCCCAATGACAACTAAACCAAATAAAGCATCAAAAAGAGATAGGAAAAAGGATATAGGGACTCCATATGGCCTATCTATCTGCATAGGCTCCTGAGTGGTCCCAGGGTCCTCACTATGCTCGGGAACCTCAGACTGGTTCCCGGTGGCCTGCTACTGTGCTACTAGGACCTGAGTCTGGACCTGGACAAGCTCTTGTGGTGTATCTTGTGGCTGACTGGAGGAGGCCTCCGGTGGGTCGACCAACTGGATGACTGTATCATTCGCTCTGGGAATCATCCTCTTTCTCTTTGGGGGCCTCTGTGACTGCTCTGGCTGGGGATGAGCTGCTGACATAGGATCATCGAGCAGCAAGTCCAAAGGCAACTGGTCTGCCTTCAATCGGTCAACATCAACCCTCAGCGCCTTCACGGACTCCTTGGAAGCCCGCGTCTTCCTCAATTTCTTGTGCTCCCTAGCAAGCTCCTTGAGAGACTGGCTGTGTGAAGCAACTGCATCTGTGAGCACCTTCTGAGTGCCGAGGATTTTCTTCTGGTTGTCTAAAATCTCTTTCAAAGCATCCTCTATCGACTGGGAAACCTGTGGGGTTGGAAGTGCCGACTGAGCCTCTTCCGTGGTAGTCAGGATGGACAACTTGGATGAGGCAGTCTGCATCCAGTTGTTGATACTCAGAAGTACCTGGCTTAGTCTGTGGGTAGTAATAGGATGGGCCCGGAAAGATGGAATCTTCGGGTCCGCTGAGGTGGATGGACCAGGAGGGTCAGCAGTGGAAGTAGATGCAGGCTTAGCTGAAGTCACTACAACAACTGGCTCTTCAGACTGGCCAGTTGGAGCAGTAACTGTACTCTTGAAGTTCTTGCTCTTGGGGTTGTCATCCCCCTGCATGCTGTACCAGGAGAAATGGGCCTTGACTTTGACTTTGATGTCTAAGGGCCTCTTCTCCACTTTCAGGTCCCGGAAGTACATAGTGAGGAAACTGGGAAATGGGTAGTTTCTGTCATGCTCGGCACCCACAATAGTAATAATCTGCGACATCACATTCCCCACATTGATTGGGTACCCCTCCATGATCGAAGCCACTAACACAGCCCGGTGGAGAGGGAGGGTTTTTTCATGTGTCGTGGGGTCCAACCTGCTACATACAAAGGTCTCCCACCCCCGTGTCTCCAGCAGTCAACCAGTCGAGGGTGGTACCTGGGATTTCTAGGTACTGTGCTAGCCAGGGACGAACCTCCTCGCCCATTTCCATCTTTGCCATGTACAGGGTCTCATCTTCCTCATTAAACCCAAGATAGTCATTGATTGTCTTCCCGTCGAACAACACCTTCAGATTTCAAACCTTGGTCACTTTGTAGCCCTTTTTGATGTGGGCTACATTGCTGTAAAATTCCTTGACCAAGTGTTCGTTGGCATCCACACACTCATATAGAAAATGTTCCCAGCCCACTCTTGTCCTAAATTGCCTCCTCACGTTAGGGTTGTGAGGTAGCAAGTCTCTATCAATAAAACTACGCTACGGGATTAACTTCCTCACCGACCACCATTCCCGGAACTTGTGGTACGCTACCTCATTAACAAACCGGTCCTGCCACACATCCGGCTTCCTAGTTCGGGCAATACCCCCCACTTGTGGTTCACCTCCTTCTCCTACTTCTTCGTCTCCCTCTACTTCCTCCTCATTACCTACTGCATCCTCTCTAGATAATGAAGCTGTGGGAGAGGTGGAGTATTCCCCACTACCATCATCTGAGCCCTCAGACGACCTAGAAGAGATGTTAACTGATGCTTGGGCAGTGAGGGATGCTGGAGGTGTATCTATTAGTCTATGCCTCTCCGGCCAGTCAGGGATTTATTCTGGCACTGAGTCCAAAGAGATCTCCCGGGAAGGCTCGTACTCACTCCTCGACATGTCAATGGCTCTGTTAGCAGCTTTTATCGCTTTTCTCATGTTCTTGATGTATTGCCTAGCTTGGGGAGTGAGTTTTATCATTTCTGCTTCCCTCCCCGAGAAGATCCACCTCTTCCAGGTTATTTAGTTCCTTTGCCTCGTTGTTTTACCATTGTCTGCAACCATAATTCAATCAGCTAATTAGTATCAGTATAATCAGTTAAGAACCAAAGTTGCAGAACAGAAAAGAAGAATTGCAGACAATTCTCAGATATCACCCAGTGCGGACCGCACAAAATTGTGTGCAGCCGCACAGGGGTCAATGCGGACCGCATAAAATAGCCATGCGGTCCGCACATGAGTGGGTTTCAGACTACCCACCCTCTGTATCTAGGCAGCGCGGACCGCACAAAATGTAGTGTAGTCGCATAGGGCCAGTACGGTCCACACAAAATTTAGTGCAACCGCACTACCCAAAGTTCAGCTTCCAAGTACTTCATCAAGGTGGTCTGCACAAAATGATACTGCGGACCGCACAGGGGCACCTCGGATAGTACAGAAACAACTGCGGTCCACACTGAGTTCCCTGTTGTGGCACTAAGTTAGGGTTCATGAATTCTTTTTGATTTTAAGCTCAATTATGCACCTAATTAGTGTCCCTACATGTTTTCCCATTGTATTAAACTACCTAATTCTGCCTTAACCAAAAATTTAACTACCCTAACCTAAATAATTGAAGAACTACGGGAAGCATAGGAAGGAAATCAAGAAAAACAAAAATTAAACGAAATTAACAAAATTGAACAAGTAATAAGGAGTATAATGTTACCAACTATCAGATGAAATGAAGAATGACGGTTCTAAGCAGTTAGTTACAAGCAGAGACGAGGATGAACAGTGTTTTAGTGAGTCTAAGAGTAACGAGATCGAAAAGTTTGAATAGGAGGGCCTCAGGCCCTATTTATAGAAAAGGACTTGGGCCCCAGTCTCACCAACCAGTGCGGATCGCACAAAATGGACTGCGGTCTGCACTTTACTACTTTTGCCAAGTTCGACCAAGTAACCCACTGCGGTCTGCACAAAATTGACTGCGGCCGCAGTGATCCACTGCGGACCGCACAAAATATAGTGCGGCCGTAGTGGCAAACTTCACAAAGGTCTATATTTACCCTTCACTAGTGCGGTCCGCACTAACAACTTCAGAGACCTGACACTTTTTTACACTATTTCCTGCACTGCACCAACACAATCCTATAACATCTCACAACCAGTTAGCCCAAAAATAAATCCTATCATACAATGAAAATTAAAGAAAAAAAGAAGAAAAACACATGGGTTGCCTCCCAAGAAGCGCCTGATTTAACGTCGTGGCACGACACAAGTTACTATCACATCATTTGAAATGGAGAAGTGCCACCACGTGGCTGTCATCAATTTTTCCAAGATAATGCTTGACCCGATGCCCATTAACTTTGAAAACTTCACCATTTTTGTTCTTTAAATCAAGAGCACCAAACGGGGTCACATACACCCCTTCAAAAGGTCCACTCCATTTTGATTTGAGCTTTCCCGGAAACAGACGTAACCGGGAGTTGAACAAGAGAACCAAATCACCTACTTTGAACTCCTTTCCATGAGCATATTTATCATGAAAGTACTTCATCTTGTCCTTATACAAGGATGAACTGGAGTAGGCATGGAATATGAATTCATCAAGTTCATTGAACTGCTCCACACGAAGATTGGCTGTAACATCCCACTCAAGATTTAGCTTCCTCAAAGCCCACATGGCCTTGTACTCTAACTCAACCGGTAAATGACAAGCTTTCCCAAACACCAACCAATACGGAGATATACCAATCGGAGTCTTGTAAGCAGTCCTATAAGCCCATAGAGCGTCATCCAACTTCTTCGACCAATCGGTCCTATTTGCATTGACCGTCTTTGACAATATGCTTTTGATTTTACTGTTGGAGACTTCAACTTGAACACTTGCTTGAGGATGATAGGGAGTAGAAACTTTGTGATTGACACCATACTTTGAAAGCAAAATGTCTAAAGCTCTATGGGAAAAATGAGACCCCCCATCACTGATGATTGCACGTGGAGTACCAAACCTTGTAAAAATGCTTTTCTTGAGGAATGCAACAACACTCCAGGCCTCATTATTTGGCAAAGACACGAATTCAACCAACTTTGAAACATAGTCAACCACTACAAGAATGTAAGTGTTCCCACAAGAGCTAACAAATGGGCCCATGAAATCAATGCCCCATACATCAAAAATATCAACCTCAAGGATGGTATTGAGAGGCATCTCATCTTTCTTCGAAATTCCACCCGCTTTTAGGCATTTGTCGCATCTCTTCACAAAATCACCCGCATCTTTGAACAAGATTGGCCAATAAAACCCACAACTAAGAACTTTAGAAGCCGTCCTCTCCCCGCCATGATGGCCACCATAGGGAGAGGAATGACAAGCCTCCAAGATATTCAATTGCTCCTCCTCTGGGACACACCTTCAGATCATACCATCCGTGCAAATCTTGAACAAGTACGGCTCATCCCAATAGAAGTCCAAACTATCCCGCTTGAGCTTCTTCCTTTGGTTAGAAGAAAGCTCACCCAGGATTATACCAGTCACAAGGAAATTAGCAACATCAGGAAACCATGGCATATCATTCATCGACACCGGAAAGAGTTGTTCGTTAGGAAATGAATCATTGATCTTTAGGCCATCACGAGGCCTACCCTCCTCCTCCAAGAGGGACAAGTGGTCCGCTAGTTGGTTTTCACTACCCTTCCGGTCCACAATCTCCAAATCAAAATCTTGAAGTAACAAGACCCTTCGCATCAGTCTAGCTTTGGAGTCCTTCTTCGTCATCAAGTACCAGAGTGTGGCATGGTCGGTATGAATAATAACCTTAGCACCTATAAGATACAGCCGGAATTTTTCCATAGCAAACACAATAGCCAAAAGTTCTTTCTCGGTCACCGTGTAGTTCACTTGAGCATCATTCATTGTCTTGCTCGCATAGTACACCAGATGAAACATTTTGTTCTCTCTTTGATCCAAAACCGCCCCAACCGCAAAATCGCTCGCATCACACATGAGCTCAAAGGGCAAGCTCCAATTAGGCGCGGTAATGATAGGAGTGGTGGTCAACTTATGCTTGAGAAGTTCAAAGGCTTGCATATACTTTTCATCAAACATGAATTTAGCATATTTTTCCAACAACTTGCACAAAGGATTCACTACCTTCAAAAAGTCTTTGATAAATCTCCGGTAGAACCCCACATGCCCAAGAAAACTTCAGACTCCATTGATGTATGTAGGGGAGGGAGCCTTGAAATCACATCGATCATTGCTTTATCTACCTCAATACCATGCTTCGAAATTTTAGGCACAAGAGCAATTCCTTCTTCCACCATAAAGTGACATTTCTCCCAATTGAGAACAAGATTGGTTTCTTCACAACGGGCCAACACCCTATCAAGATTCTTCAAGCATTCATCAAATGAGTACCCCACAACACTAAAATCGTCCATAAACACCTTCAAAATGTCTTCCACCATATCGATAAAAATGGCCATCATACACTGCTGAAATGTAGCCGGTGCATTACACAACCCAAAAGGCATCCTAGAGAAAGTAAATGTGTCATACGGACAAGTGAATGTGGTCTTCTCCTGATCTTCCAGAGCAATCAAGATTTGGTTGTACCCAGAATACCCATCCAAGAAGAAATAAAAGGCACGCCCAGCATGTTGATCTAACATCTGATCCAGAAATGGCAAAGGAAAGTGATCCTTATGGGTCACTTTATTCAACTTGCGGTAGTCTATGCATACCCTCCAACCGGTAACTGTTCTTGTCGGAATCAACTCATTTTTAGAATTTGTCACCACGGTCATGCCACCCTTCTTTGGTATACATTGTACCGGTGAAGTCCAAGAGCTATCAGAGATGGGGTACACAACCCCGACATCCAACCACTTGATCACCTCCCTTTTCACAACTTCTTGAATTGCCTCGTTCAACCTCGTTTGATGCTCTAAGGAGGGCTTTGCATCATCTTCCACAATAATCTTGTGCTTACAGAATGCGGGGCTTATTCCCCTAATATCAGCTTAAGTCCATCCAATTGCCTTTTTCTGCTTTTAAAGCACCGCCAATGTGGCATCAACCTGCATGTTAGTAAGGCAAGAAGAAAGAATAACTAGAAAGGTAGAATTTGAGCCTAAGAACTCATACCTGAGGTGTGGAGGAAGTGGTTTCAACTCCAATACCAGAGGCTCCTCAATTGACGGTTTGGTTGGTGGAGTCTTTCTATTCTCGAGATCCAAAGACAATTTCCTAGGCTCATAATAATAAGAGCCATTCCATGTAAAGCATTCACGCACTCCACTCGGCTTGCATCCTCATTGACATCAAGATTTAACAATACGGCCTCTAATGGATCCTTCACATTGGTCATTGCACTGGTGTCATCAATTATCACTGCTATAACGAGGACAACAAAAGAGCACACCTCGGTATTGTTGGGCTGCTTCATAGATTTGCACATATGAAAGACCACCTTTTCATCACCCACCCGGAAGTGAGTTCCCCTACTTCCACATCTACCAATGCCTTCCCCGTAGATAGGAAAGGTCTTCCCAATATGATCCGAACTTCGTAGTCCACCTCGCAGTCCAAGATCACAAAGTCAGCTGGCAAGATACATTTGTCTACACGGAAAAACATATCATCAATAATACCCAAGGGTCTCTTCATCGATCTATCCGCCATTTGTAACCTTATGGAAGTCGGCCTAGGTTGCCCAATAACCAAAGTTTTGAAAACTGAGTAAGGCATCAAATTGATACTAGCTCCCAAATCACATAGAGCCTTGGAACAATCCGCACTTCTAATGGTGCAAGGAATGGTGAAAGCGCCGGGATCTTCAAGCTTCGGGGCCATTGAATGCACTATAGCACTAACTTGGTGAGTCATCTTTATAGTTTCACAATCCATAGAACGCTTCTTTGTGACCATGTCTTTCATTAATTTTGCATAGCCCGTCATTTGTTCAAGTGCCTCCACCAAAAGCACATTAATAGATAAGCTCTTCATCATGTCAATGAACTTTTTAAACTGATTCTCATTCTTTTGCTTCGCGAGCCTTTGAGGATAAGGTGGAGGTGGCCTTGGCAAAGGTACCTTGGCTTTTGGCACAACCGGCTCCGACATGTCTATTATGTGTTCCCTAGACGGGTTCACATCATTTTGAGTTTCCACCTCGACATCTTGAATATCAATCCTCACTTCATTGTTCACATTTTCATCAACAACATCTTCAACTACCAAAGGGATTTCCTCTTCTTGCAACTCAACATCATCATTCAAAACTTGATTTTGCTTAGAGGCATTCACATCACCGCCTCTCCTAATTCTTGTTGTAACCGCCATAACATGATTGTTCCCACCCTTCGGTTTCACCACCGTATCACTTGGTAGATCACCCTTAGGGAGAGTATTTAAATACTGAGAGATTTGGCTTAACTGTACCTCCAAATTTCTGATAGAGGTATTGTGGGAAGCCAACTAAGCATCCGAATCCACATTCTTTTTCATCATCTGTTCGAACATCATTTCAATTGTACTCATATCATTGCCAGAAGAACTAGGACCTTGAGATGGAAATGGGGGTGGATTGTTTGGTTGTTGGTACATTGGGGGCCTTTGAAAGCCTTGCCCCCGGTTTCCTTAGCTTCCATTGTTCCATCTACCTTGATTGTTATTGCCACCCCAATTGTTGTTATTACCATTCCAATTCCCTTAGTTGCCTTGATTGTTTTTCTAATTGCCCCAATTATTGTTTTAGTCGTTGTTCCCCCAATTACTATTGTTTTGTTGTTGATTGCCCCAATTGCTATTGCCTTGTTGTTGATTGCCCTAATTGCCTAGAGGTCTCCACTGTTGTTGGTTGGAAGAGTTGCCCCGTTGGCCTTGAATTGTTCACATATTGAACCTCTTCACTTTGTTCATCATAACCATCATTTTGAAACCCATCACAGTCATCATCAAATTGCTTAGTATTCCTTTGGTTTTGTTGCCTTCTTTTGTTGACAAGCATATTAACACCCTCCATGGCATTCACTTGGCAAGGATTTTGAACTTGTTGCAACTGTGCCTTTGCCAATTGGTTCATAGTAGTTGTAAGTTCAGCTATAGCTTGCCCGTGATTGTGTAGTTCCTTGTGCAAATGAATAACTGTGGGGGCAACTTGAGGCACATTGGCTCTACTTTGCCATGCAGAAGAAGTGTCAGCCATCTTGTCAAGTACATCGCATGCCTCATCATATGACAGCTTCATAAAATTGCCCCCGGCAAGTTGGTTTACTATGCATTAGTTTGTGGTGTTAATGCCTCAGTAGAAGGTTTGTTGGATCATAGCCTCGGTCATATCATTGTTGGGACATTCTTTCACCATTATTCTATAACGCTCCCAAATCTCATGCAAAGGTTCCGTGGGCTCTTGCTTGAAAGCCAATATCTCATCACGCGATGCCGCCATATGCCCTGACGAGAAAAATTTAGCAATGAATTTATCAGCCAACTCATCCCAAGTTGTGATGCAATGGTTGGGAAGTCTCTCGAGCCAATCTAATGCGTTCCCCCGAAGTGAGAATGGGAAAGTCTCAACCTAAGAGCATCCTCGGACACATTCGTATGCTTGCTCCCCCAGCTTGTATCCAAGAACCCCTTGAGATATTTGTAGGCATTTTGATTTGCAGCGCCCGTGAAATACCCACGCTACTCAAGTAAGGTCAACATCACAATGGTTATCTGAAAATTGCCCGCCCGAATTCCGGGTGGGACAATAGCACTCGCATAGCCCTGGTTCAGAAGTACTCTGGGAGCCACTCTTGGAAGTGGCGGAGGAGGGTCTGGAATATCACCATTCGGATTAGCATTGGCGTTGTGGCCTCTTCGTTCAACTGGTATGTCTCTAGTTACATTTAACACCCAAACTCTATGTGTTTCATGCCCGCATTAGTTCATTGTTTATTAATTTGACCTACTCTCTTATGTACTTCTTTGTTCAAGCATGCCTAAAATTCTGCTCTGCTCTATGTGAAACTAATATGTTTACACTTCACATGTTTATCTGATGCTTGAACAACCTGTTTGACTTATTCTTAGCTGTGTGATCATGTTGGTTATATATGCCTATGGTTAACCCTACTTGTGTGTCTGATTCTACCCTCTGCATCTTTGCTCCATGTTTAGTTGCTTGCTATCCTGGTTAATTTGTTAAGGCTATGAAACTCCTAAGTGTTCCATGTATATTATTGCATCCCTCCACCCTATTCATGTGCCTTCAATGAAATCTCTATGTGCTCCCAATCCCCTTTTACCCCTATGTGCAAACATATTTGCTAAAGTCTGAACCTTCTATGATCTATTGGCTGTCTACTGAATTTTCTCTCCTCTAAACTGTTTTCAAAATGTGTTCTTCTAAAAACTGATTTCATCCCTAGCATTTTTTTAAAACTGATCTATTCCAGAAAATCTTTTACTCCTAAGAAGTTATCTCCACATTGTTTTCACCAAGTCTTTTCAATCACTCTCACTTACTCTTAGGTTATTAAGTTCTGCCCCTCTGGTATTTGTACTGCCCAAGGATCCTTAAATCTCTCTGAACTCTGGCATATCAGGGCTGGCTCTTCCACACTGTATATAATCAGTCTTTATTTGAGAAAAGTCTTAGTCTGAGCACTGCCCGGGATCCTTGAGGTCCTTAGGGAACTCGGACACACCTAGACACTTGTTGGCCAGGGAACTTCTGAGCATTTGAGACTACATTGAAGGCCTGGTATTCCTAGGTTTATTTTTGGGCCTGCTTCAGGCTCCCTATTGTGACGACCTGGCCGGTTGTGTTAAGAATTAATGCCCTGATCCCCTATTAACTGCTTTCCCCGTGTTTATTTCTGCTATTTTGATTTGCCGGGATGTTTGATTTTGAGTTTCAGAGAGTTTTGGGACACTTAGTCCCTAAAGAGAGCTTAAGTGTTGGAAATTTGACTGTAGTCGGAACAGTGTGAAGACACCTCGAAATGGAATTCTGATGGTTCCGTTAGCTCCATTGAGTGATTTCGGGCTTAGGGGCGTGTTCGGATTGCGTTTGGAGGTCTGTAGCTAATTTAGGCTTGAAATACGGAAAGATTAAATTTTGAAGTTTTCGATTCGATAGTGAAATTTTGATCCGAGGGTCAGAATGGAATTCTAGATGTTGGATTAGCTCCGTAGTGTTGAATTTGATGTGTGTACAAAATTTCAGGTCATTCAGACAAGGGTTGGTAGACTTTTTGATGGAAAGCGTATTTTTAGAGTTTTGGAGTTCTTAGGCTTGAATTTGTGGTTGATTAGTCATTTCGATATTGTTTTAGGTGTTTTAAGGATTGGTATAAGTTTAGACAGGGGTATTGGAGCCTCGGGATGATTTCAGATGGTTGACGGAAGGATTTTGAGTTTGGAGTTGCAGCTGAAGCTGCTGGTTTTCTGTCATAACCGCACTTGCGGTTGGGTCCCGCAGGTGTGTAGCCGTAGAAGCGGCATTTGCCATTGCAGAAGCAGAAATGGGGAGGATCAGCAGGAGCCGTAGAAGTGGGTGATCTACTGCAGAAGCGGTACCGCATCTGCATAAATGGGGTCACAGGTGCAGAAGGTTGAGCTTAAGTGAAATGTCGCAGATGCGACCATGTCCTCGCAAAAGCGGGACTGCAGATGTGGTCCCAGGGCCGTAGAAGCGGATTAACTGGACAGAAACATATAAATACTTGCCTTCGCGAAATTTAGCTATTTTTCACCTCTTTTCAAACAGGAAGAAGCATGGGGAGCATTTTTCAAGAGGGATTTTCAGAGGAGTTCATTAGGGTAAGGTCCATGGTCCCTAAACTCATTATTGGAATGATTTTTATCAATTTAAGCATGAAAAATTAAGGAAAATCTGTGGTAAATTGGGGGTTAGGGCTTGACTAATTAGGGACCTTTGAGTGATGATTTGAGGGACCATTTGAGTTCCGATTTTGGTACTTTAGGTATGACTGAACTATGAGAGTGTGAGGATTCTGGAAATGTAAATTTTACCCGATTCTGAGATGTGAGCCTGAGGGTCATTTTGGTCATCTTACCTAATTTCACGTATTACCTTAGAATTTCTTTGTAGAATCAGTTACTTGAAGTGTTATTTACATTATGAAATTGAATTGAATAGATTTGGGCCATTTGGAGTCGAGTACTCGTGGCAAGAGCATGGTTTCAGATTGATTTGAGCTGGTTCAAGGTAAGTGGCTTGCCTAACCTTGTGTGTGAGATCTTACCCTTAGGATTTGGTATATTTGATAATTGAAATGCCTTGTACGTGAGGTGACAAGTGCATACTTGAGATAATGGTTAAAAATCTGGTTTTCTTGAAGTAATCTTAATTGTGTTCCTTTTTCTTGTCTTATATTACTTGCAATTTAAGCCTATTGTTAACCTAGAAAAGCATATTTAATTGACTTAATTGCTTACTTGCTTAAACTGCCTTAATTGTATTATGTGAAGCATGTTAGGTTAGAATTACCTGTTTTACTTGGTATGAAATTGAGCTTAATTGAGTATTCCTTGTATTGTTGCTGTGTGTTTTACTTTGGGACTACGGGACGACATCCCGGGAGATCCCCCTGCACGTATTTATGATTTGGGCTGAGGTACGGGATATCGGGAGATTCCTAGCACGTATATTGAGGATACCAAGAGATCCCCGGGATACCAAGAGATCCTCGGGATACCAAGAGGTCCCTAGAATATATTGAGGATACCGAGAGAACCTCGGGATACCAAGAGATCCCTAGCATATATTGAGGATACCGAGAGATCCTCGGGATACCAAGAGATCTCTGGCATACATTGAGGGTACAAAGAGATCCTCAGGATAATGAGAGATCCCCGATTATTTTCTTGTAAATGTTTTTGCCTCTATTTCAATTATTGAATTCCTTGTTTTCATGTATTAAATTTTTATTATTAGCTTTCAACTGTACTGCTTATCTTATACTGTCATACCTTATATTTTTATTTTGTCTCAGTAGGGCCGTGACCTTTCCTCGTTACTACCCGATCGAGGTTAGGCTTGGCACTTACTGAGTACCGATGTGATGTACTCATGCCCCTTTCTTCGCATGTTTTTCATGTGCAGATCCAGGTACTTTGACTCAGTCCTATCACCCTTGAGGCGTGGCGACTGCTCTCAAAACTTCGAGGTATATCTATCGCGTCCTCATACCGAGGAGTCCCTTTCCATTCTATCTTGTAGTGATAGCCCTTCTATTTTCTTCTGTTGATGTAGACATTCCGGAGTTAGAGCATTTTTTTATATTCGTAGCTTGTGATTCATGGGTTTCCGGGTTTTGGGAAAAATGTATTGGTTTTAAGAGTTAATATTGTGTATGCCGAGCGACACTTTTAAATGCTGTTTTATTACACTCTTCCTGTTTTAATTGTTTTCTTCCGCAGCTTTGGTTTATCTTCTGCATTTTAGGCTTACCTAGTCGTAGAGACTAGGTGCCGTCACGATGGTTCACGGAGGGCTAACCGGGGTCATGACAATGTGGTATTAGAGCTCTATGTTCATAGGAGTCATGAATCACAAGCCGGTTTATTAGAGTCTCTCTAATCGATACAGAGACGTCTGTACTTATCTACGACAGGCTATGTAACCGTTAGAAAAATTTCCACTTCATTTGATTTCCTTGTCGTGCGAGATTTGATGTCACAATTATAAACTTCTATCTTCTATTCTCTCACAAATGGTGAGGACACGTGCTACCCGAGATGATCAGGCACCCACGCCCCCTACTATAGCCGTTAGAGGCCGGGGCTGGGGTAGAGGCCGAGGATGCTCACGTGCTAGAGCCAAAGCACCTGCATGAGCTGCCACCGAGGTACCACCAGCAGTTCTAGCCGGAGTCCAGGCACCTGATACACCTACTGCTACTACTACTACAACACTTTAAGAGACTTTGGCACAGTTCATGAGCATGTACATGACTTTGGCTTAGGCAGAGTTGCTTTCCCTCACTGCAGCTACGTCTTAGGCTGGGGGAGAAGCACAGACTCCCGCTGCCTGCTCTCCTAAGCAATGAGTACATGTTGAGCAGGTCCTTGAGATTATTCCTGTACAGCCTGTAGTCCGAGACCAGCCCGAGGGCAGGGCAGCAGTTTCCGAGGATGAGCAGCTGAGGCTTGAGTGGTTCAAGAAGTACAAACCTCCTGTATTCAGTGATCTAGCAATGGATGATGCATTGGGATTTCTAAATGCGTGTTACTGTATTCTTTGTACCATGGGTATATCAGGATTGAGTGGGGTTTCCTTCACTACTTTCCAGCTTCGAGGAACCGCCTATGAGTGGTGGCGCACCTATGAGTTAGATAGTCCGGATAAGGCTGCTTCACTGACTTGGACTCAGTTCTCAGATCTGTTCCTGAGAGAGTATGTTCCTCAGAGCCTCAGGGACGCATGATGCGCAGAGTTTGAGCATTTGCGCCAGGGTGCTATGTCTATCTCAGAGTATGCCGTCCGTTACACTAGTTTGGCTAAACATGCACCAGCCTTAGTTTCTATTGTTCACGAGAGGGTTCGCCTGTTTATTGAGGACCTTATTCCCAACATCAGGTCTAGCATGGCTCGTGAGTTGGAAATGGATATTTCTTATCAGCAGTTGGTGAGCATTGCTAGGAGGATTGAGGGAATGCATACTAGGGAGAGATAGGAGAGGGAGGCCAAGAGGTCTCGAGAGTCGGGCCATTATTCCGATGCCTGAGCCCGAGCTACAGGTCATCATGGTAGGGGTTATATGAGTCGCCCTATTCATTCAGCTCCAGTTGCTACCCCACCTACTTAGCCAGCTAGAGTTGGAGGTCGGGGAGGTAGAGGTCTCCCTAGAAGGGGAGGCCAGGCCCGATTCTATGCCCTTACTGCCCGTACCGAGGTTGTTGCCTCCGATTCAGTCATCACAGGTATTATACTAGTTTGTCACAGAGATGCATCAGTTCTATTCGATCCAGGCTCCACTTACTCTTATGTGTCTTCTTGTTTTGCTCCGCATTTTGGTGTACCTCGGGATTCTTTGAGTTCCCCTGTTTATATTTCTACTCCTATAGGAGATTCTCTTGTCGTGGACGACATTTATCGTTTGTGTTTGGTTACTCTTAGTGGTTTTGAGACCAGAGCCAATTTATTGTTGCTCAGCATGGTAGATTTTGATATTATCTTGGGCATGGACTGGTTGTCGCCCCATTATGCTATTCTTGATTGTCACGCCAAAACTGTGACGTCGGCTATGCCAGGTGTACCGCGTGTTAAGTGGAGGGGTACTTTAGATCACCCTCCCAGTTGAGTTATTTATTTTCTTAAAGCTCAGCGTATGATTAAGAAGGGGTATGATGCTTATTTAGCTTATGTGAGAGATGTCAGCATTGATACCCCTTCAGTTTATTCAGTCCCAATAGCACGGGATTTTCCCGATGTCTTTCCAGCTGATCTTCCGGGAATGCCGCTTGATAGAGATATTGATTTTGGCATTGATCTGTTGCCGGGAACTCATCCCATTTTTATTCCTCCGTATCGTATGGCTCCTCCTGAGTTGAAGGCGTTGAAGGATCAGTTACAAGAATTGCTTGATAAGGGTTTTATTTGGCCCAGTGTATCACCTTGGGGTGCTCCTATCATGTTTTTGAAGAAAAAAGATGGTTCTATGCGTATGTGTATTGATTATTGCCAGTTGAACAAAGTTACAGTGAAGAACGGTTATCCTTTGCCTCGTATTGATGATCTATTTGACCAGCTTTAGGGCGCACATGTGTTTTCTAAGATTGACTTGTGCTCAGGTTACCATCAGTTGAAGATTTGGGAGCCAGATATCCCCAAGATTGCTTTTAGGACTCAGTATGGTTATTACGAGTTCCTTGTTATGTCATTTGGGCTGACCAATGCCCCAACAACCTTTATTTATTTGATGCACAATGTGTTCCGGCCGTATCTTGACTTGTTTGTCATTATCTTTATTGATGATATTCTGGTGTATTCCCGGAGTCGAGAAGATCATGAGCAGTACCTGAGGACTGTGCTTCAGACTATGAGGGAGAAGAAGTTATATGCTAAGTTCTCGAAATGTGAGTTTTGGTTGGATTCCGCGGCATTCATAGGCCACGTGGTCTCAAGTGAGGGTATTCAAGTGGATTCGAAGAAAGTAGAGGCCGTGCAGAGTTGGCCCAGACCATCCTGAGCTACAGAGATCCGCAGTTTACTTGGCTTGGCGGGCTATTACCATCGTTTTGTTGAAGGGTTTTCATCGATTGCATCCCATATGATCAGACTGACCCAGAAGGGTGCTCCGTTTTAGTGGACGAAAGAGTGTGAGGCGAGCTTACAGAAGCTCAAGATAGCTTTGACTACAACCCCAATTTTGATACTGCCTACAGGTTTGGGGTATTATATGGTCTATTGTGATACCTGAGGATTGGCCTCATAGCGGTGTTGATGCAGGACAGTAGGGTGATTGCCTACGCGTCCAGACAGTTGAAGGTACATGAGAAAAATTACCCTGTCCACAACCTTGAGTTAGCTGCCATTGTTCACGCCCTAAAGATCTGGTTCCATTATTTGTATGATGTTCCTTGTGAGATTTATACTAATCATCGGAGCTTGCAACACTTGTTCAAGCAAAAGGATCTAAATTTGCACAAGAGGAGATGGTTAGAGTTGCTGAAGGATTATGATATCACTATTTTGTATCACCCGGGCAAGACAAATGTGGTGGCCGATGCCTTGAGTCACCGGGAAGAGAGTTTGGGGAGTTTGGCTTATTTACCAGCATCGGAGAGACCTATGGCAATGGATGTTCAGGCTTTAGCCAGCCAGTTTGTGAGATTGGATCTTTCGGAGCCTAGTCGGGTTCTAGCTTGCTTGGTTTCTCGATCTTCCCTATTTGATTGTATCAGGGAGCATCAGTATGATGACCCTTATTTGCTTATCCTCAAGGATAATGTTCAGCATGGTGATGCCAGAGAAGTGACTATTGGTGATGATGGAGTATTGATGATGCAGGGTCGGATTTGTGTACCCAATGTTGCTGGGCTTCGAGAGATGATTCTGGAGGAGGCCCATAGTTCTTGGTATTTCATTCATCTGGGTGCCGCAAAGATGTATCAGGATTTGAGGCAGCACTAGTGTTGGAGGCGGATGAATAAAGATATAATTAGATTTGTAGCTCGGTGCCTCAACTATCAATAGGTGAAGTATGAGCACCAGAGACCGAGTGGGTTGCTTCAGTAGATAGAGATACCGTAGTGGAAGTGGGATTAGATCACCATGTACTTTGTAGTTGGGCTCCCACGGACTTTCAGAAAGTTCGATGCTTTTTGGGTGATTGTGGATCGGCTGACCAAGTCTGCTCACTTCATTCTTGTGTGTACTACTTATTCGGAGCAGTTGGCAGAGATTTATATCCGGGAGATTATTCGTCTGCATGGTATTCCAGTTTCCATCATTTTTGATAGAGATACTCAGTTCACATCGCGGTTTTGGAGGGCCGTTCAGCATGAGTTGGGAACTCGGGTGGAGTTGAGTACATCATTTCATCCTTAGATAGACGGATAGTCCGAGCGCATTATTCATATTCTTAAGGATATGCTTCGTGCATGTGTGATTGAGTTTGGAGGGTCCTGGGATCAGTTCTTGCCATTGGCGGAGTTCGCCTACAACAATAACTATCAGTCCAGCATTCAGATGGCACCGAATGAGGCTTTATATGGTAGGCGGTGTAGATCCCTAGTGGGTTGGTTTGAGCCGGTGAGGCTAGATTATTGGGCACAAACTCAGTTTAGGATGCTTTGGAGAAGGTTAAGGTGATTCAGGATAGACTTCGCACAGCTAAGTCCAGACAGAAGAGTTACGCGGACCGGAAGGTTTGTGATGTTTCTTATATGGTTGGAGAGCAGGTTCTGCTTCGGGTTTCTCCTACGAAGGGCGTTATGAGATTTGGGAAGAAGGGGAAGTTGAGTTCGAGGTTTATTGGCCATTTTGAGATATTGAGGCATGTTGGGGAGGCTGCTTACGAGCTTGCCTTACCTCCCAGCTTGGCAGGAGTTCATCCAATATTTTATGTTTCGATTCTTCGGAGGTATCATGGTGATCCGTCGCACGTGTTGGATTTCAGTTCAGTCTAGTTGGACAAGGATCTATCCTATGTTGAGGAGCCAATGGCAATATTGGAGAGGCATGTTAGAAAGTTGAGGTCAAAGAACATTGCATCTGTGAAGGTTCAGTGGCGGGGTCAGCCGGTCGAGGAGGCGACCTGGGAGATCGAGCAGGATATGGCAGCCATTACCCTCATCTTTTCACTACTTCAGGTATGTCTCTATGCTTGTTCGAGGACAAATGAATGTTTAAGTGTAGGAGGATGTGACGAACCGGCCGGTCGTGTTATGAATTAATGCCCCGATCCCTTATTAACCAATTTCCCCGTGTTTATTTTTGCTATTTTGATTTGCCGGTATGTTCGATTTTGAGTTTCGGAGAGTTTTGAGACACTTAGTCCTTAAATGAGAGCTTAAGTGTTGGAAATTTGATCGTAGTCGGAACAGTGTGAAGACGGTCTCGGAATAGAATTCTGATGGTTCCGTTAGCTTCGTTGGGTGATTTCGGGCTTAGGGACGTGTTTGGATTGTGTTTTGGAGGTCCGTAGCTAATTTAGGCTTGAAATGCCGAAAGGTTAAATTTTGAAGTTTCCGGTTCGATGTTGAGTTTTTAATCCGAGGGTCGGAATGGAATTCCAGAAGTTGGAGTAGCTCCGTAGTGTTGAATGTGATGTGTGTGCAAAATTTCAGGTCATTCGGACGAGGGTTGGTAGACTTTTTGATCGAAAACGTATTTTTAGAGTTTTGGAGTTCTTAGGCTTGAATTCGTGGTTGATTCGTCGTTTCGATGTTGTTTTAGGTGTTTTAAGGATTTGTATAAGTTTTGACATGGGTATTGGACTTGTTGGTGCCTTTGGTTGATGTCCCGGGGCCTCGGAATGATTTCGGATGGTTGACGAAAGGAGTTTGGAGTTGCAACTGAAGCTGTTGGTTTTCTGTCATATCCGCACCTGCGGTTGGGTCCTGCAAGTGTGTAGCCACAGAAGCGGCATTTGCCATCGCAGAAGAGAAAATGGGGAGGATTAGCAGGAGCCGCAGAAGCGGGTAATCTACCGCACCGCATCTGCTTAAGTGGGGTCGTAGGTGTGGAAGGCTGAGCTTAAGTGAAATGTCACAGATGCGACCATGTCCTCGCAGAAGCAGGACCACAGATGCAGTCCCAGGGCCGCAGAAGTGGATTAACAGGGCAAAACATAAAATTCTCGCCTTTGCAAAATTTAAGTATTTTTCACCTCTTTTCAAACGGGAAGAAGCTTGGGAGCATTTTTCAAGAGGGATTTTCAGAGGAGTTCATTGGGGTAAGGTCCTTGGTCCCTAAACTCGTTATTGGAATGATTTTTATCAATTTAAGCATGAAAAATTAAGGAAAATCAGTGGTAAATTGGGGGTTAGGGCTTGACTAATTAGAGACCTTTGAGTGATGATTTGAGGGACCATTTGAGGTCTGATTTTGGTATGACTGAACTCGCGAGAGTGTGAGGATTCTGGAAATGTAAATTTTAATCGATTCCAAGTTGTTAGCCCAAGGGGCATTTTGGTCATCTTACCTAATTTTGCGTATTAGCTTAGAATTTCATTGCAGAATCAGTTACTTGAAGTGTTATTTACATTATGAAATTGAATTGAATAGATTTGGGCTATTTGGAGTCGAGTACTCGTGGCAAGAGCATGGTTTCAGATTGATTTGAGTTGTTTCGAGGTAACTGGCTTGCCTATCATTGTGTGGGGGACCTTCCCCTTAAGATTTGGTATATTTTATAATTGAAATGCCTTGTACTTGATGTGACGAGTGCGTACTTGAGCTAATTGTTGAAAATCCATTTTTCTTGAAGTAATTTTAATTGTGTTCCTTTTTCCTGTCTTATACTACTTGCAATTTAAGCCTGTTGTTAGCTAAGAAAAGCATGTTTAATTGACTTAATTGCTTAAACTGCCTTAATTGTATTATATGAAGCATGTTAGGTTAGAATTACCTGTTTTACTTGGTATGAAATTGAGATTAATTGAGTATTCCTTGTATTGTTGCTACGTGTTTTACTTTGGGACTATGGGCTGGCATATCGGGAAATCCCCTGCACGTATTTATGATTTGGGCTGAGGTGCAGGATACCAGGAGATCCCTAGCACGTATATTGAGGATACCAAGAGATCCTCGGGATATCAAGAGATCCCTAGCATATATTGAGGATACCGAGAGATCCTCGGGATACCAAGAGATCCCTAGCATATATTGAGGGTACTAATAGATCCTTGGGGTACTGAGAGATCCCCGGTTATTTCCTTGTGAATGGTTTTGCCTCTGTTTCAATTATTGAATTCCTTGTTTTCCTGTATTAAATTCTTATTGTTAGCTTTCAACTGTACTGCTTATCTTATACTGTCATACCTTATATTTTTATTTTATCTCAGTAGGGACCTGACCTTCCTCGTCACTACCCGACCGAGGTTAGGCTTGGTACTTACTCAGTACCGCTGTGGTGTACTCATGCCCTTTTCTGCGCATGTTTTTCATGTGCAGATCCAGGTACTTTGACTCAGTCCTATCACCTTTGAGGCGAGGCGACTGCTCTCGATACTTCGAGGTATATCTGCCGCATCCGTAGACCGAGAAGTCCCTTTCCATTCTATCTTGTAGTGATAGACCTTCTAATTTCTTCTGTTGATGTAGACATTTCAGAGTTAGAGCATTTTTATTATATTCGTAGCTTGTGATTCATGGGTTTCCGGGTTTTGGGAAAAATATATTGGTTTTAAGATTTAATATTGTGTATGCTGAGCGGCACTTTTAAACGCTGTTTTATTAGTCTATTCTTGTTTTAAATTGTTTTCTTCCGAAAATTTGGTTTATCTTCCGTATTTTAGGCTTACCTAGTCGTAGAGACTAGGTGCCGTCACGATGGTTCATGGAAGGCGAATCGGGGTCATGACACCTATATTATTGCTCTACATTTCCTTTGTGTAATTTATGCATCTCTGGTATATAATAATTATTTGTAAACAGATACTTGGGTAACTAATTAAAAGGAAGGGTAGTTGTGTGATGCTATGGGTAAAACTGGGTAGAAAGCATGCTATAGGCTTTATATTTTGCGAATCTGCAATAGAATCCATGTTTCTAGGATTGATGTGTTCATTGGAACCGTGTTGAACTTGTTCATTAGATATCCTGTCTTTAGGGCCTTCACGCTTACTGTTTCAGCATGTTGCACGTTTAATTCCTGGTTCTTCGCAAGTACTGTCACATAGGTACCCTGCTATTAAATAATCATAATAAAAATTATCATGCATTAGGTACCATGCTCTTAGGAACTCTATTTACATTTGTTTGAACCATGTCTATTAAATCAATAGCTGTCTATGAAGGGTTTAAATTAGACTAATGCATAGGTATCATGCCTCTAAACACAACTGATAAGTCACCTATTATAATCTGCAGATAAGCTTGCCTATAGGATAAAAGAACTTCAAACTGTTTCCCAGAATCGTGACTGCATATACACACTTAGGCAAGCCTTAGGCCGTTAAATAATTGTGAAACCAGTTCTGTTTATGTGTGAAATTATCCAGGCTTAACAGGCTATAAAACCAATAGGCAAACTGGTTAGGATTCTGCCACTTCTCTTAAAACAAACGTTGCATGTTCTGTTTTGTGATGTTCATCTACATATCATGTTCCTAGGATTTCTGAACTTATTCAAAATTAGTTGTTTGAGATGTGTTGTTTATTTGCTTATGTACATGTGGAGGTAAACATGAGCCTTAACTGCTTTTTCCTATTTTGATTGTCCTATATGTTCTTTACTTGTCGCCTAGATTTTCCCTTTTAAACACCTTAGGTTGTCTAGAACTGCCCAGATTTAGAGGTCCTAAACTCCTCTAGGACCACAAGGAAGGGACGAGTAACAACACGCTTAAAGGTCGTTAATTAAACTCGCTTATATAACCACTAAGGGGAGGGTAATGGGTAGTAAAGGATATGATGACCTGTGCGTTAATGTCACGTGTAGCCCCGAGCATTGCACATATTGATCCTGTAGGCTAATCAACTTAGGACTTTCCTTTCCCAATTCCCATATATGTTTAAATTCTCTAAACTTCCTTTCCTTTGTATATACATGTGTAAGTTGTCCAAACCTCTCTTACTTTCATTATCTGAATTTCCTTGATCATATATGTATTTAGACTGTGAAACTATCTTTATTTGCAAATATGTGTTAAAACTGTTTACTTGTTAAATGACTAATTTACATAGTTTAAGTTCGTCCGGGACCCACCATTGTGGACCGCGAGGGGTGCCTAACACCTTCCCTTCAAGGTTATTTCGAGCCCTTACCCTAATCTCTAGTAATATAAACTAGTCACATGAGTTAATTACTTAACGTGCCCTAACGCACCTTAATCCGTTAGGTGGCGACTCTTCCAATACCCAATTACCAAAAGGAAACAAGTAGTTCCCCCATGAATGTCGAAACCCGGGCTTCCACGAAGGAAAAAGGGGGCGCGACACATGCTCATACATGAAACTTGCAAACAAAGAATAAAGGAAAGATAACTAACAATATTTAAACACTGCGAAGGTTATACTAATACGGTGGTAATGTATAGCAAATGATCCACATTGAACACCTTTCGTTGTCATTAAACACTAAACCCAAAGAGAATAACAAGTGTCAATGAATTAAAAGCTATGGAGAGAATTCCACACAAGGTCGATGCCCCCTTTGAATCCCCTGATACTTCAAAGTTCCCAAGGGTCTCAAAGCCCAGGGCAATGCTTGTGCCGGGGAGAGTAGCCCAACTAAGAGTTAAATTTTACTCCAAAATACCCTCAACCACTAACGACTCATTCTTCCCTATTTGTTTGAGTGTCAATGAGGCTCTTTCAATGTAAACCAATTACCATATCACACCCTACCACAAAAGCATACCTTTTTTCTTAACAAAATAATATAAGGAACACTGAAAACAATTTTACTTTTTCATGACTAGGCTTCTAGTACTAAGTGAACGAAACACACATTGAACAAGTCTAAAGGTCAAGCTTCCAAACACATGTAGAGGCAGGAACTATTATGCTGTTATTGCCAAAGAACTAAACAATTAGGATCATATATCCTCAAGAACAAATAAAGAGCACATAGTTTAGATCAATTACAGCTTAGGGGTACATATGCTTTTGTCCTAATAGACGAATCACAAATTAATTTAACTCAAGTCTTGCACACATAGGTTAACAATATTGTTTAGAACTTTTAAAAGTTAGGTTCAAGCAAACAATCATAGTAAGAACTTCTATATGGGCTATTAGAGAAACCGGAATATAATCAGAAACTTTAACATGATCACATGTTTGCAGATTCAAATGGAACACCTAAGAATGCTTAACAAGATCACAAACTGTCAATCTTGCTTAATCCTGAAATTGATGACAGAACTAACCTTTTATAAGAGTATCAATCTTGTTATGAAATAAGTAAACTATTATGTCCAAACAGTAGCAACAAAGAGTTTCTCTTAAACTTCATAGATTGGGTTTAATTCAAATTAAAGTGGAAATAGAAGATTGTATGTAGTTTCATGATAGTGCACGGAAGCATGAAACTATGAATATATACAGAGATACATACAGAAAATTCATTAAACTATTTTATATATATATATATATATATATATATATATATTTCAACTAATGTCATAGTCTTACAAAAATATGATGAGTTTAAGTCATTGTAAAATCAGGTTAACAATGCCATTAAGGGTCAAAGATAGGGAAGATATCATACTAAACAAGTTTAACTCAACTGTGTAGACTATAGATTAACATCTAATAATTATATAGTTATACTCATCTTGTAAAACAGTTAACATTCAACTACAATAGATATGATTATAACCCATTTTATAAGAGATACCTTAATAATAACAGAACATATGCAAGATGGTTGCTGATGTTCACAAAGGTTTTCCTTAATGAGACTGTTTCATGCAAAGAGACTCAGAGATGTAACTAACAGTTAGGCATGGGCGTAAGACTTTCATAGTGATGACTTAAAGAATGCTTACAGGTTAACAAACACTTATACAAAGAAGGAGATCATTTAAGCACTTAAACTTCACATACTTCAATTAAGAGATAAAAAATTAAATTGCGAGCTTTCATCCATTGTTCTAGTTACGATTATCAAACAAAAACCTTAATAATAAATGTAGAAATATTATGACAGAGATAAAGATCATAGCAAAATTATGAAAAGAAAACCTAAAGTCTATACAAACATGAAAAGTCATTAAGACATATTAAGTAGCTTAATCACATTGGCTTTTTGATACATAATAGAAGACATTAAGGTCATATGACAACTTGATCAAATACTGATGAAAGAATTACAGATCAACAACTGGTCATGGTGAAACAAAATAAACAATTATTGACTAGTAAGAAATATTACAAATGAAACAATTAACAAGAAAATAGTAGTATGTTCATGGTCTTTGAATGGAAAATCAAAGAGGGAGGGTGGAGGCACACTGACCATTTCTAGGGCAACAGACCAAACAGGAATTTTACTTAGCCGTATGAAAACCAAAGCTTCATGATTTTTGCCGTGAATGAACTTAGAAATAAAGGAAAATATATATCAATCGGAAAAGAGACCTAGATTCTTAGTTTGTAAGAGATTTTATGCTATTGTTAAGTCCAGTAGGTCTGGTTGGTGTTGTTTGGTATGATTGTAGGTTTTCCAGTGCTATTAGATGAGAGAAATCAACGCTCAATTTACAGTGCCATTTAATGGCCTAGGGTTTTAGATTCAAGCATATGTAGTGGAAGGTGACGATTACCAGGTGATGGAAGCATAGGCGAGTAAAAAATCGGAGAGACAGAGAGAAATCAATGAGAGTTTTTTTACCTGAAAGAAGAAAAGTTGACCGTTAAAGGAAAAACCCATCGATCAAAGCTTTAGTGTCCAGAGGTCACTATGTTTGACCTCTGGACCTCGAATAATCATAATGAGGATTTGAGATATTCTTATGCATGCTCTAATTTTACCAAGCATAAGAGAAATCTAGAGACTTGAAGTTTCACCTTTGAGTCTAGGGTTTCAGATTTGGGGTTTTTTGAATCCAATCAGCGAAATGGAAAGCAAATCATAGAACTCATAGACTAGGGACAAAGCGAGTGATTCTCTGAGTTTGTACTTGAGAGAACGAAGATGAAACTATGTCTCGATGCTAAGGTCAGAGTTTGGTACTTCATATTTGAAGAACAAAAGGGAAAGAACAGCGGGATTCTCGGATAGAGAAGTAGGAGGGGACGATTTAATGAGATATTTCATGACCTTGCATGAATTTGTGCAAGGTATATTTATTGATGTTCATGAGAGACTGAGAGAAAGAAGAGGAAAAGAGCAAAGGGAGGCGAATAAAGGGGTTGCAAATGAATTAGGGTTAGAAGATTAGGGATGGTCTCTGAGGGTTAAAGTTTGGAGATGGAATCTGGGTCGTTGATAATCAATGACCCTAATAATTCAAGGATTAAATAATAAAACTGAAGAAGTATGGAGGACTTTTGATCTTCTGATTTTATCGGTTGACATTAAATCAAATAGTGTTACACAACGTATTTTCGTACGTAAGAGTATGTCGTAAGTTAATCGATGTAAGCTCAAAAATGAAATCATCTTCAAAAAGTTTATAAAGTAATTTAATCATGTTATCGTGGAGGTTACAAATATTTAAGATCATAAATACCAAGTACAAAGAAGATTGGAAGGCTTAGAAGATAAATGAATTGAAGAAAATAAGTTTCATCGAAAGTCGACAAGTTGGAATGTAAACTTTTGGGGGGAGACTAGGGTGCTTAAATTTATAAGGAGGTTATGTTATGAGTTATTTTAATCGTATAATAGTTGTGTGCTATGTTTTGAGGTCAAGCGAGTTGTGGAACAAAAGTTGGCAAAGGTCACCACCAGTTACATTCATAAATGTGCTGAAAATTAGGTCAAATGTAGCTAATATTTTCTCAAAATATACTTTGAATTACGCGGTGATCTACCTGCCAAATTGAATATTTGCGATTCTAGTTTCCAACATATTAAACCATTTGTTGATACGACGTCAGAGTAGAGATATATTCGCATTTTCGCAAGACTGCGCAAGTAGCTTATTGGGACCCACTTGAGACGGCCACCGACCTTACGTCTTTTATAAGATGTTTCAGCCTCATTTCGGGTCATTTCTCACCCAAATTTCGTCGAAATGCTCTCTAAAACCCTCCCTAACATATCCCAAGATCCCAAGAACCAAACTCAAGGGAAATCAACTCAAATCATCATCAAAGATGTTAAAGACTACAAGAGAATGCTTCTATGATGTTGTGGTGTAATTGAGGGCTATTGTGAGCTAAGTTGAGATAGGGTTTCGAGTTGTAGATTATTTACAAGGTATGTATAACATCTTCTTGATTGTGCCTAAAGTTAATCTTGTGTTGGCTGTGTTGTTTAAGTGAAAAACCATAAGATAGCGCTTGAAAGAACATGGGATATGATTGTCTTTTTGGTTGGATTATTTTGTGGCTAAATATATGGTTTGTGGTGACTGAAAATTATGAGAAATAATTTGATAATGTTGTGGCTGATTATGAGAAATAATTTGGTTGTGTTGTTTGAGTGATTGACGATAAAAATTAAGGCGCTAGAAATATGAGGCTGTTTTGGAAGGCATTTTGTGGATGTTTTGAACTATAAACAATATAGTACATATAAGTATGATGTTCTAAAGGTTGTAAACTAATTTATGGAATAAGAGTTGGATTTAATTTATATCTTATTATAAGTTAAAACGATCTAGCCGCTCAATATGATTGTTAAGATAATTGGAGAAGCTCATATTGGATTATATTGTTGTTGTTGCTTTTGTTGGTTATAGTTATTGTTGTTAGGCTGTTGATAACCCTTAGTGGTCTTTGGGATATATTAAAAATAGGGGAGTTGCTGCCCGGTTTTCCTTAAGCCATACAACTAGCCAAATACGATAGTACGACATTATATGTTAACGACAATATCATTTCAATTGTTGTAGATACAAGAAGTTTTGTTGAGCTTGGTTGAGTAACAAGGAAGATATCATACAGGTATGTTAAGGCACTTCCTTCTTTATTTTGGCATGCTCTAAAGTTAAATGAACGTAAACGATACAGTATGTCATAACGAATCTACTCCTAGCAACTAAGGTTGTTTATGTTGTTCTTTCCTTATAAAGTTATTCTAAGAAAGTATGTATGATCCTTGAATACTATTAATGTTCATATTGATGGTATGATGTCCATAATGTTAATTGAAGGTGAAACGACCTTATGTCACTCCAGAAGATTGAAAATGTCATTCCATGAGTCCAACGTGCATTATATATATGTATATATTTTACTCTACTGACCCGCACTATAGTCGGCCGAGTATGACACCTATTGTGAAACCACTAATCAATAGGGTTTTACCAAGCTCCATGTGGCCAGGTATGTTTTTACCTAGTCCTCTTTGAGGCCGGGACTATATGATGATAATGATGCCCACATAGGCGTATGTTTTTAAGTGTTTATGTATATATATGTATCATGCATTTCATGTCAGTAGCCATCAGAGGCACTCATATGCTACAAGTCGTATCTTATATATCTCTCTTTATATTATTGTTCTTATTTATGCTTTCCTACCTTATACACTCAGCACTTTATTCATACTAACGTCCCTTTTTCCAGGGGATGCTGCGTTTTATGCTTGCAGGTCCCAATAGACAGGTCGACAATCTTCCTAGTAGGCTATCATCTCAGCAGAAGGTGTTGGTGCACCTTACTTTCTACAGAGTTGCCTATTTGGTCAATATGATCTGGACATGTATTAATTCGTATGGCGGGGCCCTGTCCCGATCTTTATGATGCTTATGTACTCTTTGAGGCTTGTAGATATATGTCATGTATATGGATACTTGTATGGCCTTGTTCGCCTAATGTTTTGATTGTACAAATGATCATGTCAGCCTTATAGGCCCGTATGTCACATGTATAAGTTTCTATATCATGTTGGGTCATCCTATGTATAGTATTTCCTTATGTTTTATTCTGGTTATTTCATGATGTCTCTTCCGGACCATTTAGCCATGATGGTGTGTTATAAAACATAGGTTATGTTGGTACTCAGTTGAGTAAAGCACTGGGTGCCCGTCGCGGCCCATCGGTTTGGGTCGTGACAAAAGTGGTATCAGAGTAGTTCTGTCCTAGGGAATCTACAAGCCGTGTCTAGTAGAGTCTTGTTTATGGGTGTGTTGTGCACCACACTTATAAGTAGGAGGCTACAGGGCATTTAGGATTGTCACTCTTTCTTCTTACTCTAGATCGTGTGGTAGAGCTTAATTGAAAGAATTCAAACTCCTAAATTTTATTTTATTCGTAATACGGTGATACCTACATCCACAAAGACAGTTGGTAAGAGATTGAATGCGGCTGTGGAAGAGTTGAGTTAAAGGAACTCGATTTTATATCATGCTTATGATGAGTAAATGTAATGCCTTCAGTAGATCATGTCTGTACTAAGATGTGTAAGCTTCTTGATAAGTATCCCTAAGGCATGAATATCTATCCACCCATATGGTAAAGAGCAATGAGAGAATCAGAAGGTGGATACAAGTTTCAATAAGTAAAAGAAGTGTTCTAGAGCAAAATCGGGTTTATGACATTTGGAGGGATAACTCATTCCTTTTGGGAATTGGGTTTGCGTTTGAAGAGTCGCCACCTAATGATTAGGGTGCATTAGGATACCAGAAGAGTTTGATTTTGAATAACCAGAGATTAGGGTAAGGGCTTGAAATTATTCCAAGGGGAAGGTGTTAGACACCCCTCAGAATCCACTAGTGTGGTTTCTGGCCAGACATTTATTGTGAATTTGTGGTGCAATTAACATATAGACAAATAGGGCTCAAATAAGAGGGGGTTTCATTTAATGATTTGCAAATAAACAAAGTTTGGAAGAGCAAAAAAAGCTGATTTTTAACGAAGGAGTAGAAATGATAAAAGGAATAAAGAAATAAGGAAAAGGGGTCCTAGGTTTATTAACAATATGGATCACCCCACACAATGCTCGGTAATCACTCCTCAATAAGGGGCTACACGTGACATTATCGCGTGGTCATCATATCCATATCTCCCCTTCCCACCCCATTAAGGCATTTTTACAGCGCGAATTGGTTTCGTGTACTTATTGCATGCTATTATCCATCCCAATCCTATCAGTCCCGGATAGGGGTGACAATTGGGGCAGGGCGGGGTAGAGATAACCTTAAATGGGGCGGGGCAGGGGAAGAATTTAATGGGGCAGGGTGGGGCAGGGCAGGCAAATTGTTATTTTTGAAAATTTTTAATAGGGCAGGGTAGGGCAGGGCAAATGGTTACAACTTACAGGATTGACTCATTGGGGGAAGACGTACATTTTCATGATGGGGAAAAGTTAAAAAACGTATGTAGGTGGGGGAGCAGGGGTTGTTTAATTGTTTACACTAGTGTTTTTTATTGACCAGTCAACCAGATCCTATACTCCAATCATGTTATCGTGTTTAACTTTTATGTCTGAAAAAAATATTTTACACAATCAGGTCGCGTTAAAACAATTATAATTCAGAACTTTATAATTAGTATTAATTGATAGTTGATAAAATATTAATTATTATTATCGATTAAATTACTTTGATAGTGTAACAAAATTTTACATAAACAGAGTCATTTTGTCTAAAAATGGAAATATACGGTGGGTGGAAGAGAACTAAATAAATTATACTGCATTTCAGACTTTTGTTTTTATACTTCTGTTTTCCTCCAAATCCTTCAATCTGAACTAAAATTAACTTTTGGATTTGCATACAAATATTTTTGAAAATTGGTTAAGAGAATTGTAGATGACGAAACATCACTAATTTACGCAAAGACGTACATTTCCATGATTGGTTGATTCTTTGTTCAAACATTCTCTCGTGGAAATTTTTTATAGTAGCCAGGAGCCTTGTATTTTCCAGAATATGTTGCTAATTAAAACTTAGTTGACTGTCTATCGAAAAAGTAATACAATCTTTGCAATTTACATTTATGTTTAGTGTTTTTTCCCTTTATTATGAATGTGTAATTGACAAACTACACGCAAATCAAAGATTAATTTTCTCTATACAAGGTTTATGAATTTGTAAGTAGATTAATATTAGTAAAGATAACATTTGAAGAAGCCTAGGATCCCTGCTAAGCATCGATGGTAGAATGGTTAAAGCGACCAACTCATATACATGAGTATTTCCGCAAGACTTGTGTAGGCCCCCAATTGTGTCATTCTATTTTTGCACAGTTTGTTATGTATGTGCTTAATGGTATACAGTAAACACTTCTCAAAATTAGAAAAAAATACAAGAGAGCCTAAACGGGGCAGGGCGGGGCGGGGCGGGGCAGGGCAAAATTTGAAAATATTCTAAATAGGGCAGGGCAGGTCGGGTCAAAATATTAGCAGGTCAAGGCTTGCCCCGCCCCGCCCTAACCCTGCCCTGCCCCAATTTCCACCCCTAGTTCCGGAGGCATTTAGGACTACTAATCCTAAAAGGGAGGGATTTAGGCTTCTTTGTAGTTTCAAAGGAAAAAAACTCTAAGGCGACATACAAAACACGTATTGCAAATTGGGGAAAGAATATAACAAGCAGAGGCTCAGATATACCTCCTTAAACAAAGAAGCACATAATTAGCATGACTTACACATACTGTTTGGGTCTGATTTAAAAGGTATTAAAGACAAGTGAGAGGAAATTGTTGAGACAGTTTCAGCCTATCACATAACTCAGATAAGAAGTCCGAATCAGGCTTGCCTGCTGGTTGTAATTATTCACAGAAGCTGATTCAGTTTATATTTATTACCCTAGGGCTTGCCTAAGTGTTGGACTAGGATTCTATAAGCATGGTATCTACTGGACTCTGAAGGTGATGAGCTAGTAAAAATTGGAATGAATTATTTAAAGTCCTATATGCATACTTGTTAAACTAGTTAAGTGAGGGACTCAGATTATTAAAGAGTGACAGAATTTAAACAAATTGATTACAAGTTCTGTAAATGATGATATCCATTATTACTGATTTTAGATCTAACCCTGAGTGAGGCGAATCAGATTTTTTTTATTAGAAATTCCTATAGGCATGCTTTCTAGGCATTACTGATTTTAAACCTTTATAGATGGGGTACCTAAGTGCAGAACTGTTTGAAACCTATAGACACGGTATCTAAATGCAGAAGCTGTTTAAAACCTATAGACATGGTATCTAATGCAGTTGAATAGGTAGAATTCAGAATGATCCTATAGGCATGGTTTCTATTTGTGATTGACTATGCAGAATTAGAACAACTTATAGGCATGATTTCTATATGTAATTGAATATACATAATTAGAACAACCTATAGGCATGGTTTCTATATGTAATTGAATATACAGAATTAGAACAACCTGCAGGCATGGTTTCTATATGTAATTGAATATGAAGAATTTAGAATAACCCTGTAGGCATGATTTCTACCTTTTGTATGCATAGTTACCCACCCCTTTTCACTAGCCAGCCCCACGTGTTTATTACAAATTATTACAAACCAAAATAGTAAATTACATCAGAAAATACAAATGAGAGTACAACTAGAGGTAGCCTAATTCTGACTTCCTCACTGAGTTGTGAGATAAGCCAACTCAAAGACCATTGATCCAAAGCCTTTCTCAACTTGAGTGTGTCAGAGTTCCCTAAGAGCCTCAATGGGACTCCGGGCAGCGCTCACACCCAAATTGTATTATTAGAATAGGGATAAGTGTAGTGTGGAAGGGCCAACCCTCAAGTGTCCAAGTTTAGAGGGAGCTCAAGGGGTCCCAAGACAAGGCTCACAAGAGGGGGGAAAAACATAAAGTCTAAGAGAGAGTGCAAGTGCAGAAACAGAACTTTAAGAACTAGGGAAGTAAGAAAAAGGAAAAAGGTACTGGGAAATAGCTACAAAATTGATAACTTTGCACAAAAGGGGGTCGGGGATTGGGAACTGATTGTAGAGAGCCCATGCTTGCCAAGGGTAAGCTTTAGGCATGCACAACAATGGAGATGCTGGCATGCCTATAAGTCTACCAGAACATACAACAACAAAGAATCATAGGGGTTAGGATCCTAGAGGGATCAAGCTTGAGGCATGGATAGTAATATTCAGTACTGTCATGCCTCAAGCAAACCATAGTATCAAACACATTGGGGCAGGGGTTTGGGGTTCATAACAGGACATGCAGAAGGAAATTACAGCATGCTAAAGTAAGTATTGAACCATACATAAGGTAAAAAAATTAAGTAAACACATTGTTGTGATTGCTGAAAATCTTAATCAGAACATACCAGTTTCAAAGAGGCAAAGTACAATAAAAGCAAGTAGCAGGACTTGAAAGCAGGCCACAATACAAGTAACAAGAGAGAATGCTTTTTGAAGGTGAGTGTGAGTTCAGAAAACTAAGAGTGTGTGTGTGTGTCTATGTTAATGAGAAAGCCAGGTACTTATAGTTTGAAAATAGGCAGAAAACAAGGCAAGAAAATAATTATGGAACCATGTACCAATTTAAATCAATCAGTATAAGACTTTCTTTAATTAAGGAGTTAAAATCAAATGGTAACATGCAAGTGCTAAATAAGGAAAGAAATCGCATAGGGCTGGATATGATCAATAAGGAAGTATTTCCAGCATAGTACCAGTACACAGTAGGTAATAAAGGCTAGGTTCATCAGGCTCTAAGTAAGAAAAGGTCTGTAAGAATCCAATACCAATGTAATCAAGGTAAGGGGATTAATAAAATTGAGTAGAAAAGGTAGGGGTCGAAAGTTTAAAGGAAAGTATTCAAATAGGTCCAAGAAACAGGGAAATTAGTACAACATGGAAAGAATCAATTACAAGAGTGCAATCAAAATTACACAAAGAGGTTTTAAATCAGTTCACAATTAAGGGTTATTTTGAGAGGGAAATTTAGCATATAAAAGAGTGCATAACATTAGGCATGTGAGGCTGAACTCATGACAAAGAGAATAATCACATGACAATCACATAGGTTAATAGAGAAAAGGGAGAGTATTAGAAACATGCAAAAGGGTCCAGTAGAAAAACCTTTCTGAAAATACAGTCAAGTTTCAATGATAGCAGGAGATCAAAATTACATGAAGCAACAAAAGTTGAAACAAATATTTCGAAACTCAGTCGAGCAATAGATGAAACAACTTCAGAAACTCAAATAGGTCCAAGGAGATTAGGGTTTTGAAACCGAACAAGTTCAGAGATGAGGAACAAGAAAATCACATAGCAAATAGTCTCAAAACTCGAACGAACCACCAAATTTTAAGGTTTTCACCATCAATCGAGTATAGAGATGAAAGACAACAGAATCAGGCAAAAAATATCAACAAAGAAAATAAAATCAGAAATATTAAGAAAGAACCAAGACTTTTAACATAAAGAAACACAGTAAAAGAATAACATAAGAAACATGGTAGAAGAATTAACAAAAGAAACACAGTAGAAGGTCAACATAAGAAACACAGTAAAACATGTTAAAAATTAGAAAAGTTTTGAAATGACTTAAGAGAACCCTAAATCGAAAAAGGTAACGGTTTTGAAGGTAAAGTTTTGAAAGAAACTTTGAGAAAACGTTTAAAAGCTCAGAGAAAACATAGATCTACAATGGATCTAAAAGAATCAGAGGAACCTCAAAGGTTAGGGTTTCGGAAGAACCCAGATGGTGAGAAAGGCTTGGAAAGTCATTGATCTAAGCAAGAGAAGTCAAGATCAGGCTTGAATAGCCATGAATGGCCGGAGCAAGGTCGGAGACAGCCATAAAACTCGAATGAAACAAAGTCTGGGCCAAGCTTCTTCAAGGTATTACCTTGAAACCATAGTAATCAGGTGTGTAGGAGTCATAGGAGGCCGGTACAGGCCTTTAATGGCTTTGGAAGCCATGGATTTAGGCGATTTTAGGGTGAAAACGGAGGGAGGCGGCTAGGGTTTGAGAGGAGCTTGAGAGAGAACTGGGAGAAGGGGGAATTCAAGGGCGGCTACAAACGGGAAATGATTAGGGTTAGGGGGTAATTGGGAATTAAAAAGGAAAGAGTTAACAATGGCCGTTGATCATTTTAATCAACGACCTGGATTGAAGGGGAATCCGGGCGGGTTATTTTAAAGGGTCATGGTTCGGGTAGATTAGGATTTGGGATGGGTAATTGGGTTATGGAATTAGGTCTAATTAGAGGTTCAAATCCGGCTAAAATTGGAATGCAAATGGGCTATCATTTAAATAGCCATTTTTCCGTCATTTTTTTATATAAAAAATAGTAAAATAATTTTTGGAAATAAATTAAAGGTAATAAATGATTAATAATACATAATTATTAAATTAAAAATATTAGAGTCAATTTTATAACTATAAATACAATTAAATCTTAAAAGAGGTCAATATTACAATTATATGCAATTTAGCATTAAAAATACCAAATAAATTTATAACAAATATGCAAAAATTATTGTAGCTATATTTTAATATAAATATTATGAATTTTGATAATTTGGGGATAATTACTGGCTTTTTCTTGATAATATAGGGCAATAAATTGATTTAAAAATCTTTAAAAGTTAAGAGAAAAATAATAAAACCTTGAGACATACTTATATATGCACATACATGCTATTTTGAGAGTATTTTGCATATTAAAAGATATACTGGGAAAAAATTGGGTATCAACAGCTGCCCCTCTTTACCCGGGAAGGATAAAAGAGTTGTCGGGTAAAGATATGATGGCCAATTTTGACCGAACGAAATGGTTTGAGGAGACTTAGGCCGTAATCTAGTTTTCGATCTGCCTACATATCCCTAGTTTTACAGGAATCGGGCCGTATGTAGTTTGGGATCCGTCGATGGAATATGCCGATGGAGACTTTTCAAGAACGGACGCAATATTCAGGTTGGGTGAATGGTTTGAAACCTGACAGGGCTACGGGAACTGGAGCGGGATTGCTCCTGACGAGACGGCGATCGCTCGCTGGTTTACCTACAAGTAAGCGATACAAGCATATATTGTGCGAAAATTTAAACATGATGCAAATTCCCGTTAGACTATGAAAGTTGTCTTTGGACGGTTAGGATGACGCCCTTAGACCATGACGTCCTGGGCCATGAAGTGTATAATAAAGGATTCGCAGGCCATGAAATGATGATCTCGGGCTATGAGAATGATGCCTCCGAACTATGATGCCTTTGAATAATGATATGCAAAAGATAAAAGGGGTCCTCAGGCCATGAAATACTGTTTTCGGGCTATGAGAATGATGCCTCCGAACAATGACACCTTCGGATAATTTGGCAATCTTTCAGCCCATGACATGCAGTGTCTGGCGATCTTTCAACCTATGCAATGTAATAGGTGGCGATCTTTCAGCCAATGCAAATGTAAATAAGGTGGCGATCTTTCAGCCGTGCACATGTAAATAAGGTGGCGATCTTTCAACCATGCAAGTGTAAATAAGGTGGCGGTCTTTCAACCATGCAAATGTAAATAAGGTGGAGATCTTTCAGCCATGAAGATATAAATAAGGTGGCGATCTTTCAGACGATACGAATGTAAATAAGGTGGCAATCTTTCATCCGATGCAAATGTAAATAAGGTGGCGATCTTTCAGCCTATGCGAATGTAAATAAGGTGGCGATCTTTCAGCTGATGCGAATGTAAATAAGGTGGTGATCTTTTAGCCAATGTAAATAGAGGTAGAGCTTAACCTCGTAAGGCAGAATGGTAGCCTTATGAAATGTAGAAATGCAGATGGAGATAGAGCTTAGTCTCGGAAGGTAGAATGGTAGCCTTATGCAATGCAAGAATGCTGATGGAGACAAAGCTTAGTTGGAAGGCAGAATGGCAGCCTTATGCAATGCAAGAATGCAGATAGAGATAGAGCTTAGTCTCAGAAAGCAGAATGGTAGCCTTATGCAATGCAAGAAATGCGGATGGAGGTAGAGCTTAACCTCGGAAGGCAGAATGGTAGCCTTATGCAAGAAGTAAAAGGACAAATGATGATAGAATTTTCTTAGCTGATAGTGGATTGCGATAATGCAACTACTGGGGATACTGTGTCTGCTAGGGAAACTGCGTGCGGATAACGGCTGTGAGTAAGTGCAACATTTCTGAGAGTTGTATTTCTGAACAATGTGAGTCTCGTGAGTGTATAGTATATTTGACGATTTTGCAACTCAAGTGCCTGCATCTGAAGAAAAATCATGAGTTTTGTAAGGGGGGAGGTTAGTTCGTATCCCCGCTGGCTCTGCTTGACCTGCTCGATTTTGATCTGGTGATACTGTACGTGTCATTGGGGCAACATTGCTAAGTTTGGCAGTTTTGGCAATAAACATGCATGATTTAGTAAAGGCATACATAAATACATAATTAAGAATAGTTTTATTTAGATGAACCAATGACTGCGACGTGGTTCAAGACATTGCAACCCTTCTTGTTATGAAATTCTGAGGGTCCTCCTCAAAATTCTGGCCCAGTTTAATTGATTGATGCTTTCGACTGCTGCTAGTGATGATTGGCTGAAATTAACTTCGAAATTTTGAGGGTCCTCCTCAAAATTCTGCCCCAATTTCTAATTGCGGGGGGAAATAAAAGTTTTATTGAATTGTGACCAAACCCATAGGGTTGCCTCGTATCCCCTCTTCAATAGGAATCAGGTCAGGCATAGTTCAAATTATATCATATGAGGAAAGCATAAAGATTACACATAGTAACGTTTGACTGCATCTGAATTGATCGGCTTCGGCCAGACGTCTCCGTCCATTTCTGCAAGTATGAGGGCTCTTCTTGTTAGAACCCGGTAAACCATGTATAGACCCTGCCAGTTGGGAGAGAATTTCCCCTTGGCTTCATCTTGATGCGGAAAAGTTTTCTTTAACACTAGTTGCCCCGGTGTGAACTGTGTCGGCTTGACCCTTTGTTGAAGGCTCTGTACATTCTGTTCTGATAAAGTTGACCATGGTAAACTACATTCATTCTCTTTCCATCGATAAGAGCCAGCTGCTTGTAATGACTCTTCACGCACTTTGCATCGTCGAGCTCAGCTTCCTGTATGATCCTTAGGGAGGTAATTTCCACTTTGGGGGGAATGACTGCCTTTGTACCGTAAACCAGCATATAGGGGGTTGCCCCAGTTGATGTGCGGATTGTGGTAAGATATCCCAGTAAAGCAAACGATAACTTCTTGTGCCACTGTTTATACTTCTCCATCATTTTCCTCAATATCTTCTTGATATTCTTATTGGCGGCTTCTGCTGCTCCGTTCATCTGAGGTCTGTAGGCTGTAGAATTCTTGTGTCTGATATTGAAGGTTTCACACATGGCTTTCATCAAGTCATTGTTGAGGTTGGAACCATTATCAGTGATGATTGACTCCGGAATCCCGAATCGATAAACAATGCGGTCGTGAACAAAGCCTGACGCGACTTTCTTAGTTACTGCTCTGTAAGATGCTGCTTCGACTCGTTTGGTGAAATAGTCTATTGCTACTAGGATAAACTTGTGCCCGTTGGAAGCGACAGGCTCGATTGGTCCAATAACATCCATTCCCCAGGTGGCGAACGACCATGGCGAGCTTGTTGCATTAAGCTCATTTGGAGGTACCTTTATCATGTTTGCTTGTATCTGGCAGCGGTGGCGTCTCCGGATATACTGGATGCAGTCCGTCTCCATAGTCATCTAAAAGTAACCAGCTCGGAGTATCTTTTTTGCTAAGACAAAGCCATTCATATGTGGACCGCAGGTCCCAGCGGGAATTTCCTCTAGTAGCCTGGATGCTTCCTTTGTGTCGACACACCTTAGTAACCCCAAATCAAGAGTCCTCCTATACAGGATCCCTCTGCTGTGAAAGAAATTGTTGGACAACCTCCGAAGGGTGCGTTTTTGAGTAGGATTTCCAAGTTTTGGGTATTCTTCTTTCGTCAAATATTCCTTGATATCATGAAACCAAGGTTTTCCGTTTGCTTCTTCCTCAACATGAGCACAATAAGCTAGCTGATCATGGATATTTACCGGAATAGGATCAATGAAGTTCTTGTCTGGATGTTGTATCATGGATGATAGGGTAGCCAATGCATCGGCGAATTCATTCTGGACCCTGGGAACATGTTGGAATTCTGTCTTTATGAGCCTCTTTCTAAATTCCTGTACATAATGCAGATATGGGAGTATCTTGTAGTTCTTGGTTGCCCATTCTTCTCGGACCTGATGTATAAGTAGGTCCGAATCTCTGATCACTAGCAACTCTTGAATGTTCATGTAAATAGCCATTTTGAGCTCTAAGATGCAAGCTTCGTACTTGTCCATATTGTTGGTGCACGGGAACCTGAGTTTGGTAGACACCGGATAACGCTGACCAGTTTCTGATACCAGGACTGCTCCTATGCCAACTCCTTTGAAATTTGTTGCTCCATCAAAAAATAATCCCCAACTATCATAGGATTCCGCAATGTCTTCTCCTATGAATGACACATCTTCATTAGGAAAATATGTTTTCAGGGGTTCGTATTCTACATCTACGGGATTTTCAGCAAGGTGATCTGCAATGCCTAACCCTTGATTGCTTTTTGAGTCACATAGACAATGTCGAACTCACTCAATAGGATTTGCCAATTGGCTAGCTTGCCAGTGGGTATGGGATTCTGGAAGATGTACTTTAAAGGATCCATCCTTGATATGAGATATGTAGTATAGGCACAGAAGTAGTTCCTCAACTTCTGAGCTACCTAAGTCAAAGCATAGTAGGTGCGCTCTAACAGAGAATAAGGGGCCTCGTACGGGTTGAACTTCTTACCGATGTAATAAATGGCCTGCTCCTTCCTCCCCATTTCATCATACTACCCTACAATACAACCGAATGCTCCATCCAATACTGCAAGGTAGAGTAATAAGGGTCTACCTGGCTCAGGCAGAACTAAGACTGGTGGTGTTGACAGGTATTCCTTGATTCTATCGAAAGATTTTTGGCAATCATCAGTCCATTTGGTAGAGCCGTCCTTCTTCAACATCTTAAAGATCGGCTCACAGATAACTGTAGATTCTACTATGAATCGGCTGATGTAGTTAAGTCTCCCCAAGAAACTTATCACGTCCTTATTGTTCTTTGGCGGTGGTAATTCTTAAATAGCATTGACCTTTGATAGATCTAGTTCTATTCCTCAGCGACTCATAATAAACCCAAGTAGTTTTCCGGCAGGAACCCAAAATGCACACTTTGCGGGATTTAGTTTCAGGTTGTACCTCCGTAATTTGTTGAAGAACTTCCTCAAATCTTCTATGTGGTCAGTGGCTTTCTTGAACTTGATACTAAGATCATCTACGTACACCTCTATATCCTTGTGTATCATATCTAGATGGTAGTCATGGCCCTCATATAGGTGGCCCCTACATTCTTCAGGCCGAACGACATCATCTTATAACAGTACATTCCCCACGACGTAATGAAAGCCATTTTCTCAGCATCTTCTTCATCCATCCAGATCTGATGATACCCAGTGAAACAATCTATAAATGACTGCAATTCATGCTTGGCGTAATTGTTGATCAGGATGTGCATGTTTGGCAAGGGGAAGTCGTCTTTCAGACTGGCCCGGTTGAGATCCCGGTAGTCGACACAGACTCTGACCTTTCCGTCCTTCTTTGGTACTGGCACAATATTGGCTAACCATGTTGGGTATTCTACTACCCTGAGAACCTTGGCTTTGACTTGCTTAGTGACTTCTTTCTTGATTTTCAGACTCATGTCAGGCTTAAACTTTTTGAGCTTTTGCTTTACCGGTGGACATGTTGGATCGATTTGAAGTTTGTGAGCCATGATAGATGTACTCAGACTAGTTATGTCATCATACGACCAAGCAAATATGTCTTCATATTCCCTTAGAAATTCTGTGTATTCCTTCTTTTCTAGTGGCGATAAGTGGACACTGATTCTCATTTCTTTGACGTTCTCTGCATCTCCCAGGTTAACAATCTCGATCTCGTCCAGGTTGGACTTAGGTCTGTTCTCAAAATTCTCAACTTCCTTAACAATCTCTTTTGGTACGTCATCTTCCTCTGAATCTATGTCCGTTTGTTGCGTTATCTCGTTGCATGTCACAATCATTGATTCATCAAGATAAGTAATAGTAATGCTGTACAAGTAAAGTAATGAGATAAAGCAATACTAATAAGTGTCGATTTATAAGAAAAATCAAAATTCTTTGATAAATTGCATAATTATTGTTTTGAACATTGGAGATCTTATTGCAGGAATTGAAAACATGCGAAGAATAAAAAATCTTTTAGTAAATCAAAACAGTGCTTGTTTTAGCCTTGCTACCTCGAGGCTCGCATGACTCCCAGGGGTGGAAAATCCTGGTCGTTACAATGTGGCACTTGCAACTTGGTCATATGAGCAACTTGGTCGTATGAGTGACAAACAATTGTCTCTTTTGAGAAACAAGTTTGCTGGATGGGCACAAAACTAATGTTTTAATTTTTTGTAACCATTGTATATTTGGTAAACAAACAAGGGTAATATTCAGCGAGAAGGTAACATACAAGATTAAAGGAAAGTTAGATTATACTTTCAGACTTGTGGGATCTAAATAAAGTTCCATCTAAGAGTGGTACCATGTATTTTATGATTTTGATTGACGAATACTCAAGAATGATTTGGATGTATTTTTAAAAAATAAAAGATGAATCATTTTTAATATTTGTTAAAGGAAAAACCATGGTCGAGAGGTAGAAAAAAAGAATAAGCGACTTCAAACTCATAATGGGTTAGAATATTTTATTCAGAGATTAATATTTTCTATAAAAAAGAGTTCATAGTGGCACATCACATTTGTGTCAAAATACCACAATAAAATAGTGTTACATAAAGTATAGATATGACGCTTTGTGATAGGGCATGAAGAATATTTTCACTCTCATATAGCAAGAAGTTTTGGGATAAAACGATCAATACTACTTGTTATTTGGTCAACTGATCTCCATCCATAGCTCTTGAGTTCAAACTCCTTTTGAGGCACGATCCGTCTTGCCTACTGATTATTCAAATTTGAAGATATTTTTTTTCCTACTTATGCTCATGTGATGGATCAAAAACTTGAGCCAAAGGCAAAAAAGTACATATTTCTAGAGTATGCAACTGGAGCAAAAAGTTATAAGGTGTGATGCATAGATCATAAGACTATAGGATTAGTTATCTGTAGAAAGTGACATTCAATCAATCTGTGTTACTGAACAGTCAAAGAGAGAATGCAATAGCAAAATTAGATCATGGTGTTAGTGACCACATAGAGCTAGATATTGAATTTTTATAGTTCAGTTCAGTAGTTCAGGAGTAGAGAAATTGGAGGAGGTGCAAAATATTAATCAAGGTGATAATGTTGATGCATTTATGCAACAATAGTTGTATAAGACAACAAGCAAAGAGAAGAGAGAAATCAATCGCCATAAAAGTTTGCAAACATAGTTGATTGGAATCTTCTTAGATATGCAAATCTTGTGAAATTTAATTTATTACTGGTAGGGGCCATTGGCGTATCTGAGCCTAATAGATATAAAGAAGCTGTTTCTAATATGTACTATGGGTTAAGGGATTGAATCTCTTCATAAGAATCAAACATGGAAGCTATTTCATTTTCAAAGGGACAAAAGGTAGTAGGCCACGAAGGGATTTTCAAAAGAAAGGAGGGCAGTTCGGGGGTTGAAGCACCAAGGTACAAGGCAAGACTGGTGGCTAAAGGTTTACACAGAGGGAGGGGATAGATTACAATAAGGTGTACTCTTCAGTGGTGAAACATAGCTCTATCAGGGTCTTACTTTTTGGTGGCTCTTCATGACTTAGTTCTAGAGTAGTTAGATATGAAATCTATATTCCTACATGGTGAGTTAGAAGAGTATATTTATATGAGTTCACTGTAGAATTTATCATTCTGGGTAAGGAAAATCATATTTTTTTACTTAAGAAATTTTTATATCGATTGAAATATTCACTTAGGCAATGGTATAAAAGATTTGATACATTCATGATCCAGAAGTTCATACAATAGTTATGTGTATTACAAAAAGCTTGAAAATGGTTCTTTTACATATTTGTTGTTGTACCCGAAGTCCCACCAATGTAATGATGGCATCTAACCCAACCCGTTAGGTAAGACAAACTGTATGAGTTACTACTATAATGAGAAATCATCAATATTATAAATAAGACTGCAAAAGAATTTTAATACAACTACCCCAAGTACTAGTAGTACAAGTTATGAGCCACTATAATTTAGATTTACAACGTTGGTAAAAAAATTAAATATAATATATGTTTGAAGGTTACATAAACAGAAATGAGGTCCTAATCTACATGAATAAATGGTAGCTTGAATCGGGAACACTGGTTCATCTTTAATGCAAAGCTCCATCTTCTACAACTACTCAACTCCAGAATCTACACACAAGGTGCAGAAGTGATAACATCGGCCGGTTGGAAAGTCTACACCAAATATGGTATTGGTTGCTCCAACGGATAGTAAGGACCGCACCATGGTGGCGACCAGTTGTTGAATTCTTCCTAGGTGTACTCATATCCAGACCGAAAGTAGTGCCATGCTACTTGAGCTTTAGGGGCTTAATGATTTCTTGGATGTTCTTGTCGAGCCCTTTGCCAGGTTTGTACCCACTCCAATTCAGTATACTCTCGATCTGATTATCCCTCCATTTGTCTTTGTAAACAACAGTTAACCATTTAATGTGATGGTAAGTCTCTCTACCTAGCTTCTTTCTCCCTTCGATTGACGAAATGGTCTGGCTACTGTATATGGGGTTGCTACCATCACTGTGAATGATCACTTCCTGGTGGTTCTATTCAAACTTTACTACCTGATGCAGTGTTAATGCGACAGCCCCAGTGGCTAGATCCATAGCCGTCCCAATAGTAGATTGTAAGATGCTAGCATGTATATCACTTAGAAATCAACATCGAACCAAATTGGGCCCAGCTACAAACACAGACTAATTTCCCCAATAGTGGACCTTTGGGAACCGTCGAAGGCTTTCACGTTGATGGCTACATCCTTTATATCGTGAAGTCCTTTACCCAACTTCTTGAGTGTTACCAGTAGACAAATGTTGAGGCTAGAACCCCCATCAATCAGGATCCTAGTGATAAAGTAATCCTCGCATTGCACAGTGATGTGCAGTGCTTTGTTGTGCCCCAACCCTTCAGGCGGTAGCTCATCCTCATGAAAAGTAATTTTGTGACTCTCCAATACCTATCCGACCATGTTAGACATTTCTCCACCTGTAATGTTGTTGGGTACGTAGGCTTCACTCAACACCTTCAACAGAGCATTCTAGTGTGCCTCCGAGTTTTGTAGCAAAGCAAGTATGGATATTTGCACCGGTGTTTTGTTCAACTGGTCGATGATCGAGTATTCTTTGGCCTGTATCTTTCTCCAAAGATCATCTAGACCCATTTTAATGATGGGCAGCCGATTGGAGGCCTGCTTGCTTGACTCGGCTAGGTGTTCAGAGGTATAAACTCTACCAGTTCTTGTCATACCCTGTGCGACAACAAATTCCTCGGTCCTACCCTTGCCTTTTCTTCTTGCCTCGGCTGTATAGTCCCAGTGTATAGCCTTGGTATGGAATGGTGTCATGATGGAAATCACCACTGGGATCATCATGGACATCTTCACTCCGAACGGAGCATGTGCTTTGGGAGGTAAAACTACAACGTCAAATAGTGGAGGTGCATTTGCTGGAGTCACAAATTTGACCTCAATTGGTGTTGGTGTCTTTGCAGTTGCTTCGAATTCAAGTGGCACATACATGTTTACCTCAGCATCCCCAGACGGTGGAATCTGGACTATGATTAGATTAAGAGTAACTTTTGGTTTCTTTAGATCATTACCTTCTGTTATCAACCCAATCGACCCCTCGGGATCCCAATCATCCTCTATTTCGATCATGTGAACGCCTCCACCCTTATGGTCTGGCAGAGGGTTATTGTAGACATTTGGAGCAGTTTCCTTTGCCACAATAATTTTGTTGTCAATTAGAGCCTCGATCTTGTTTTTCAGAGAACGACATTCATCGATGGTATGTCCCTTCATGCCGGAATGGTATGCACAGGATTTGTTTGGATTAACCCATTGAGAAGGGTTCTCAAGGGTTATGGCAGGGATAGGGGTGACATAACCAACAGCTTTGAGTCTCTCTTATTACTGGTCAATGGGTTTGGCAATGGTTGTATACTATTTAGGAGGTCTGCGGTCAAAATTTGGTCGAGGTCTAGGGAAGTTTTGGTGTGTAGTGAGTGATTGATAGTGGGATGGTTGAGCATTGTAGGCTTGGTAAACAAGTGCGGGTTAGGAGTATCTGGGTGAAGTAGACTGATATGTGGAAGCTGGAGGTGATTCATAAGTGGGTGGTTGAGTTTGGTAAGAGGGTGAGGATGCTTGGTAATTTGGTGTAGGCTGATATGTGAGTGGAGGCATCAGATAGGTTTGGTATTTGATGGGAGATTTGGTTCTCTATGCAACCATCACGGCCCTTACGTCCCTTTTCTTGGATGCACCACCAGACTGTAAGGCCTTGTTTGTAGCTTGCAAGGCCTCAAAGTTCGTGACCATACTGCTTTTGATGCCCTCTTCGATCTTCTCACCCAGCTTGATGATGTCAAAAAATTTATGGCTTTCAATCAACATTAGCCGCTCGTAATACTGCAGGTCCTGAGCCAGGACGAAGAATTTGTTCATTTGTTCTTCCTCTAAGGCAGGTCTGAAGCAGCTTCGGATCGCCAGCGAGTAGCTTACTTGCAGAACATTTCTGTGGGCTTCTTATTTAGGTTCTGAATGTAGAACACATCTGGCATATTTTTTGTGTTGAACCTGAACCTGTCCATGAAATCGGACGCCATTCTCACCCAGTTTGTCCATTTCTTTGGGTCTTGGCTAATGTACCAAGACAGAGTATCTCCTTTCAGACTCCTCATGAAAAGCTTCAGGCAGATTCTTTCATCTTTCCCTACTCCGACTAGCTTGTCTCAATATGTTCTGAAATGGACCCTCAGATCACCTGTACCATCAAACATCTCGAACTTCGGAGGATTGTACCCCTCCGGCAGCTCAACATCTGGTTGTATACAGAGATCTTCATAGTTTAAACTCTCAATTCCCTTGCTTCCTCCGACACCTTGGATTCGGCTAGTCAGTTTCTTAAGTTCTTCAGCCAGGTTACTGATGAGCGATTCTTTATCATCATACTCGTGTGTGTTTGAGATGGGTTGGGTGGAGTGTGGCCTAGTTTCTACATAGATGGGGGTGTTGTGATGGGTGTGAAAGTGGTCATTTGTGGAGTTCAAGGATTCTGGGACGAGCAGCGGAGTATTGTTGGAAGTATGGCAGATGTTGCAGTGGTGATGAGGAGAGGGATGGTTTTGTGGCTTTGGGATATTTTGTGGAGGTGTAGGGTTCTGAGCATTTGGAAAATTGACATCTGCAGCGGTGAGGGAAAATGACAGATTTGCCAGATTCCAAACCTGATAAAGTTCTTCTTGGAATTTCAGCAGCTTTTGTTCGAGTTTGATGCATTTTCTTTGGCAACCTGAGTACTATGACCGTGAGTGACCTCTACCCATTTAGTTGAGTTCTCCTTTCTGGCGTTGTTCAAATCTTCCATCTTCCCTTTGTTCTTGTTTTTGACAGGACTGAGAGGAGGAGTGGGTAGAGGGCCCTTGGATCTCGTGGAATAAGATGATGTTGCCAGAGTGCACGAACTAACCTTTGGGGAGGGGAATAAATAAACAAAAAGTGAAAACAAAAAGATAACAAGTTAGCGAGGATTTTAAGAAAATGTTGCGATATTTAAACACAAAGCGCAAAAATGTAAATTGCGTCCTAATTTGGGGACCTCTTTGTGCCCGACGTAGGCCTAGCGACAAATTGATTTGGAGAACTTAGAATGCTAAATGCCTCATTTTATTGATAAAAAGTAGACGAATCCCAAATCGACACAAAAACAACAGGAAATAAAGTATCGCTATTGGCCATTGGCCTTATTACATTCATAAATCGAAAAAGTAAATTCCTATCTACTTGATCCCAGAAGGACCTTCCCCAAACTCGACATCTTTGGCTTCGTCGAACAACTTTCCCAACTCGCGAAGTCCCAGCAATAGGTAGGCTCTGGCTAGATGTCTGCCCTTATTTCCCTCAGCATTCTGGCAATCCTCGATTCTTTTGAGAAATTTCCTTTCCAGCTCTACTATGCCCCACTCCAAGTACCCCAGTTGCTTGTTGGCACTGATAGCCATGTCTTTCCACTCCTCGATCAGCTTTTGGTTGGCTTCTTGTATCTCACGGTGCTCGCTTTCACATTCCCGAATCCTCTTGTGCAGTTGATTGTATTTGACCTGTGCCTTGACCCTCTCACCTATGATCCTGTGGCCCCTAGAAAGTCCTGGCTGATCCAGACTATTGTGATTAGATTCTGACCAGCCTGAATAGTAGGGAGCGCAACCAGCGTGGTATCTATCTAGCTCGATAGTATCTCTTCCCATGATGATCTTGCAATGCCACATATGCTGAGCTTGGCACTTATAAGGACTGTCATCAGCTTGCAAGTCAGCCTGGAAGTGACTCGTCTTGTCGAACCTTGGTATAACCTGCTTCCTACCAGCCTGTCTCCTAACTCAGAGAGGGACATAAGGGTAGGTTCCTCTTAGACCGATTAATATTAGAAACAGCGCATTAGGGAACTATTCGAACATCCATTGTACCCAGTCCTCAGTAAGGTTATCAAATAACTCTACCCATCCTCTGACATCTTCTGGATGGGAGAACATGTTGGGCATAAAGTTCATTCGCTACGGATGATGGAAAGCAATATGATCGTCCCAGTCTCTTCGCTGAATTACCTATCGATGTTCACCCCTTTGGAGATGCTCCATGAGCTAGAGCTGAAGTAGTGTCGCGCCCCCTTTTTCTTGCGAAATCGGGCTTGTGACATTTGGGAGGTCAACTCGTTCCCTCTTGGGAATTGGGTTTTGGAACTTGAAGAGGCGCCACCTAATGATTAAGTGCATTAGGACACTAAGAAGGGTTTGAGTTTGAAGAACCAGAGTTTGGGTAAGGGCTAGAAATTATCTCGAGGGGAAGGTGTTAGGCACCCCTCAAGATCCACTAGTGTGGTTCCTGGCCATATTACAATTTTCACATAATCAAGTAAGCAATTAAGGGCCTCAAATAGAAGGGGAATTTCACATAAAGAAAGCAGAAATTTTTCGGACAATAAAACAAAGAAAGAGGGTCCTAGGTTTACAAACAATATGGATCACGTAAATGCAATACCCTACAATCACTCCTCAAAAGAGGGGTTACACATGGTATTAGCGCACCGGTCATCATATCCATATCTACCCTTCCCACCCCGTTAAGATAGTAAAGCGCAGAATGGTGTCGTTACTCATTGCATGCTAGTACCCGCCCCAATCCTATTAGTCCCGGAGGCATTTGGGACTACTAGTCCTAAAGGGAAGGGAAATTTGGCTTTGCAGAGTCTTAAAAGGATAAAATTATAGGGCAACAATCAAAATATATAAGGCAGGTATAGGGAGAACACATAGTAGTTTAAAGGGCTCAAACAGGCCTCCTTACTTAAAGAGACAAATTGGCTAGCAGGACTTACAAGTACTTGTTATGGTCTGAATTAAATTAAAGCATAGAATAGGCTGATTCATCACATATTTCTCAGATAAGGAGTCCGAATTAGCCTTCCCTGGTTGTAATTTATCAAAGACTGATGCAGTTAATCAATTATCTACTGGCTTGCCTAGGTGAAACTTATAGGCATGATATCTAACAGTGCTTACTCCGATTTTAAAGAAGGCTTACTGATTGTAGAAAACACATAAGTTCTGCAAATATTAAACGGCATTACCACTGATTTTAGACTTGTAGATGAAATAAATGAATCAGATTCAACTAGTTATTACTATAGGCATGATTTCTAGGTGGTGTTGATTTTAAGACGATTATAGGGGAAAATTGATCGGAAATTTCCATTGGAATCCACGATGATTTAAACTCCCCATAAACCCTTACATTCGAGGACGAATGTTCCTAAGGGGGGGAGGGTGTTACAACCCATATCCGCATGTGTTAGTTCATGCCATATATTAGTTAACATAAATCCAAGAAGGAATTATCTTTGAGATGATAAGAAGTCAATCCTATTGGTCTTAAGTGATACAAGAGTGTATAAGGGTGATTAACCAGTATTAGAAGTTAAACGAATCAAGGATGTTGTAACTCGTATTTTCAGGTAATCTAGCGGTGCTTAATACACTCAAGAGGTCATTTATTAAGGTATTTTAATCATATAATATCCGTATCATAAGTCTTGAAGTCAAACGAGTTATGAAACAAAAGTCGACAAAAGTTGTCGCAACTTAGGTTCATAATTTTACTTAAACATTAGGTCAAATGTTTCTAATCTTTTCTCATAATTTACAAGGAATTACGGGGTGATCTACCCACCAAATTAAAGATCTATGAGTCTAGTTTCCAACTCATTAAACCGTTCATCGATACGATCTCGGAGTAGAGAGATATTCGCATTTTCGCGAGACTGCGCCAAGCACCTCTCTATGGGGCCCACTAAGTCGGTTTAAGATATTTGGACCTATATAGGATGACTACAACCCGTTTTAAGTCATTTATTTTCACTATTTTCAGACCTTAGAACCCTAGGAACATCCTCTCAAGGTTCTCTCAAGATTCAAGACCCAAACAAAGGGCAAACAACACAAATCAAGTGTCGGGAATTCCGTGGCGCTAGTAAGTCTCTTGTTCTTCTTGTTGTTGCTCATTTTTGTGTCGTTCCAGCCCGTGTGGGAGGTTGTTTTAAAGGGTTTATGTTCTGTAAATACTCCCTCATGTTCTTAATATCAATCCTAGGTGATTTCAAGCCTTCTAAAGTGATTCTAGTGCCGAAAAACACTAATTGATCGCTAGTTTCGTTTTTTTTGTTGTGTGGCAGCATTGGAGGGATATTTCATGGAAATTTAAGGTCAAATTGGAGTTGTTCTTTCTGTATAAAGGTAAGGAACCTCTTACTCTATATGTATTTAAGATTATCCAAGTTGCGGCTAAGCCATTGAAGCTAGAACTTGTGAGATATATATCGAAAGGTTTGGTAGTAATGTTATTGTTTTGTGGACTGTTTTGCGTTGTTGTTGGGCTGCGTATTTTACTACTATCTTGTGGAGTTTTGGAGGAGGAAGGGTGTGGGGAAACACCATATATATGTAGGGTTATGGGATGATAGTTATTCGTAACATTTCCAGATTGTTTGACACGACTACAGTGGTCGTCATATGTATGGAGTGATTAGGCTGTGTGTGGACTATATTGGGAGGCTCAATATGTTTATTATTGATGTTGTTTGGGATTTTTGGTGACTATTTTGAATGGTGTGAATTCATATATATAGGGGAGGTGCTGTCCGTTTCATCATAAAATAGGTTGTGGTCGATACATAATAGTTATGACGCTTAAATGATAACGATAGTATCGTTTCTCTTATTGTAGACTAAGGAGTTTTGACAATTGCATAGCTTGAGATTGGGGCAGTATATACAAGGTATGTGAGGCTATCCCTTTCCTTCTTTTGCACGACTCCGATTGTACATAATGTAATGAACGATCTTCCAAGATACTCTACTCTTAGAAGCTAGCAGTACTTACATTGTTTTCCCTCTTATGGAACGATTGATGTTAATGTTGCTTCTCTTAGTCTTATGTTATCAATGTTGTTGGTACTTCCTGATTCTTATAAGGTTCATAGTGAAGAGTTAGTCCTAATAACGTGTACAGAGGATACCGACCTTACGTCACTCCGAAAGGTTTAGAATGTGATTCCATGAGTCGAGCATGCATTATATATATGTATCTATTTTACTCTACCGAGCCACGCTATAGTTGGCCGGGTACGGCACCTATTGTGCAACCACTGATCAGTTGGGTTTTACCGAGCTCCACGTGGCCGGGTACGATTCTACCGAGCCTATTATGGCCGGGTACGATATGATGATGATGATGCCCACAGAGGCGAATGCTTTAAAGGTTTATGTATTTATACATATGTATCATGCATTTCATGTAAGTAGCCCTCAGAGGTACTAAGATGTTACAGGTGGTATATTCTTTATCCTTGCTTACATTACTGATCGTATTTATGGTTCCTTGCCTTACATACTCAGTACTTTATTCGTACTGACGTCCTTTTATTTGTGGACGCTGCATGTCGTGCTGCAGGTCCTGATAGACAGACAGGTGCAGCTCCCCCACCACAGTAGACTGTCCAGTTCAGCGGTGATTGGCGAGATCCCTTCTCCGGACTTGCCTTGGTCTTGGTATGCAATTTTTGTTATAGACATTATGGGTATGTCGGGGCCCTGTTCCGGCTATGTTGCAACACTTATGTTCTTTTAGAGGCTCATAGACAGGTGTCGGCTCATGTATAGTTTGGTATGCCTTGTCGGCTAGTTTTTGTTGTATAGTCTTTCATAGTAGCGTGGTAGCTCATACCTTATATGTAGTTTCTTGATTGTCTGGTCATCCCCTGCTATGTATATTCATGCCATCATATTTTATTGCTGGTTGTCCATGATCTAGGTCTACCATTTATATTGATCTCGTCAGCCTTAAAAGATAATACTGAAGGTTAGATGAAATGTACGTTGGTGCTCGGCAAGTGTGGTCGGGTGCTAGTCATGGCCCTTCAGTTTGGGTCGTGACAAACTTGGTATCAGAGCAAGTCTGTCCTAGGGGTTGTCTATGAGCCGTGTCTAGTAGAGTCTTGATTATGGATGTGTAGCGCGCCACATTTATAATCAGGAGGCTACATGACATCTAGGGTTGTTACCTTCTTCCTGAATCTAGATCGTGCGTAGAGTTGAGTCGTAAGTGTTTGTCTCTAATATTCACCTTGTTTTTTTCAGTGATGCCTTCGACTAGGAAGCAAACGATTAGTAGACGGCTTGATACAGCAGCGGGAGAGGGTACCAGTCAGGTGCCCCAAGTCAGAGCAGGACAAAGTGAGGCTCAAAGTGAGATGCCCTCTCATACCTCATCTACTCCATCTCCTCCAGAGGATATTAGAAGGCACCCAGCGCCTCCAGTTCCTCCGTCTGGCACTCCAGACCAGGATATGCAGAGTGCTTTGCAGTTATTGACTAGCTTGGTAGCTGCTCAGGCTCAGAGGCAGAATACAGGTGCTGCTGAGAAACCAGTTAGTACAAGAGTTCGTGATTTTATTAATTTAGACCCTCCAGTGTTTACCGGATCAGACCCCAAGGAGGACCCACAGACTTTTATTGACCAGGTTCATCGTACACTTCGGGTTATGCATGTTAGTGATACAGAGGCAGTAGAGTTGGCTTCTTATCGGTTACGGGATTTAGCGGTTCTCTGGTATGATAGTTGGGAGAGATCCAGGGGTCCGAACCCTCCTCCAGCTGTGTGGAAGGAATTTTCTGAGGCCTTTCTTCGTCACTACTTGCCAGTTGAGATACGACGAGCTAGAGCTGATAAGTTCTTGAACCTTAGACAAGGTAATATGAGTGTGCGAGAGTACAATATGCAGTTTGATTCTTTGGCAAGGTATGCTCCCCATATGGTGGCCGAGATGAGTGATAGGGTGCATATGTTCGTGAATGGGTTGGGACCACATCTAATAAATGAGTGTACGACAGCCTCCTTGGTGGAGGGCATGGATATTTCCCGTATTCAAGCTTATGCCCAGACCCTAGAGGATCGTAAGCGCCAGCAGAGGGCAGTTAGGGAGCAGGATAGAGGCCAGCATAAGAGGGCGAGATTTGCAGGGTATTCTGATGACTTCAGAGGCCGCATCAGGCCACAGTTTTCGAGGAGTTCGGCGCCACCTGTAGCTAGTGCTCCTCCACAGTTTCAGAGGCCTCGATATGATCGATCCTATTCTGGTCCAAGGTCAGAGTTCGCGGGCATCTGGCTCGCAACATCACAGGGATACTAGTCAGATGAGACCCCCAACACCACATTGTGATCAGTGCGGCAAGGCCCACTTTGGACTGTGTCGTCGAGGTTCTGATGCATGCTATTCGTGCGGGCAGCCTGGCCATATGATGCGGGATTGTCCTAATAGAGGAGGTGATGGTATGGCTCAGCCGACTGGATCTGTGTCTGGTTCTTCCTCATCAGTTCGACCTCCAGCACGGGGTTTTCAGCAGTCGACAGGTCGTGGTAGGGGTAGAGGTGCAGTGCCGAGTTCGAGTGGTGCTCAAAATCGAACCTATGCTCTAGTAGGTCGACAGGATCTCGAGTCGTCTCCAGATGTTGTTACAGGTATTATATCTGTGTTTTCTTATGATGTATATGCGCTGATTGATCCGGGATCTACATTATCATATGTTACACCCTTTGTGGCTAATAAGTTTGGCATTGAACCTGAATTGATAAGTAAACCCCTCGCGGTATCTACTCCGATAGGAGATTCTGTGATTGCTAGAAGGGTATATAGAGGTTGCACTGTGATGATTTGTAGTCGTCAAACCTCGGCAAATTTATTTGAGTTAGAAATGGTTGATTTTGATGTGATAATGGGAATGGACTGGTTGGCCTCATGCTATGCAAATGTTGACTGTCGTACGAAGATGGTTAGGTTCCAATTTCCGGGTGAACCCGTCATTGAATGGAAAGGGAACATTGCTACACCGAAAGGTAGGTTTATTTCCTATCTTAAGGCAAGGAAAATGATCTCAAAAGGTTACATTTATCATCTCGTTCGCGTTAGGGATGTGGAGGCGAAACCGCCTACTTTACAATCAATCCCTGTGGTCAACGAATTCCCAGATGTTTTCCCAGATGAACTCCCAGGCCTTCCTCCTGAAAGGGAGATTGAGTTTAGCATTGATGTGTTACCTGACACTCAACCGATCTCTATTCCTCCATACAGAATGGCCCCGGCAGAGTTGCGAGAGTTGAAGGTGCAGTTGAATGACTTGCTGGATAAGGGCTTTATTAGGCCTAGCACTTCACCTTGGGGTGCACCAGTCCTATTCGTGCGGAAGAAAGACGGGTCGTTACGGATGTGTATCGACTATCGACAGTTGAATAAGTCTACTATAAAGAACAAGTATCCACTTCCAAGAATTGATGACCTGTTTGACCAACTCCAGGGTGCCAAGTATTTCTCTAAGATTGATTTACGTTCAGGGTATCATCAAGTGAGGGTTAGGGAGAAGGATATTCCAAAGACGGCCTTCCGGACAAGATATGGGCACTTTGAGTTCTTGGTGATGTCGTTCGGGCTAACAAATGCCCCAGCAGCTTTTATGGATCTCATGAATACTATATTCAGGCCCTATCTTGATGTGTTCGTGATTGTATTCATTGATGACATTCTAGTGTATTCTCGTTCGGAGGCGGAACATGCGGGCCACTTGCGGATAGTATTACAGACGCTTCAGGATCGTAAGTTATATGCTAAGCTCTCCAAATGTGAATTCTGGCTGAACTCAGTAGCATTCCTTGGCCATGTGATATCTGATGAGGGTATTAGTGTCGACACTCAGAAGATCGATGCAGTAAAGAATTGGCCGAGACCTACAACACCATCAGAAGTCCGCAGCTTCCTAGGACTAGCAGGATATTATAGGCGGTTTGTAGAAGGATTTTCCTCTATATCATCACCATTGACTAAGTTAACACAAAAAGCTACCAAATTCCAGTGGTCTGACACTTGTGAACGTAGTTTTCAGGAGTTGAAGAATCGATTGACATCTGCACCAGTGCTCACTCTTCCTGAAGGAACAGAAGGTTATGTGGTATATTGTGATGCCTCAGGTATAGGTTTGGGGTGCGTATTGATGCAGCGTGGGAATGTGATTGCTTATGCATCAAGACAATTGAAGAAGCATGAAAAGAATTATCCAACCCATGATTTGGAATTGGCTGCAGTAATATATGCTTTGAAGATATGGCGGCACTACTTATACGGCGTCCATGTTGACATCTACACAGATCACAAGAGTTTACAATACATCTTCAAGCAGAAAGAGTTGAATTTGAGGCAGCGTAGGTGGCTTGAATTATTGAAAGACTACGACGTCGAGATATTGTATCATCCCGGTAAAGCCAATGTTGTGGCAGACGCTCTCAGCCGTAAATCAATGGGAAGCTTAGTACATATTGAGGCAGGTAGATGGGGGTTGATTAAAGAGCTTCATCAGCTAGCCAATATGAGAATCAGATTGTTAGACTCTAATGACGGAGGTGTTACTGTACAGAATACATCAGAATCATCTTTGGTAGCCGAGGTAAAAGCACGACAATATGAAGATCCTATCTTAGTACGATTAAGAGAAAGCATTCAACAGTGTAAAAGTATGGCTTTTAGGATCGGAAAAGATGGGGCACTGAGATACCAGAGCCGATTGTGTGTGCCTAATGTGGCAGGGTTGCGAGAGAAGATTATGAATGAGATTCATCAATCCCGATATTCCATCCATCCCGGCTCGACAAAGATGTATCATGATGTCAAGGAGCAATATTGGTGGGATAATATGAAGAAGTCTATTGCAGAATTTGTAGCCCAGTGTCCCAATTGTCAACAAGTAAAGATAGAACATCAGAAACCCGGTGGATTGCTTCAAAATATAGAGATTCCGACCTGGAAGTGGGAGGTGATTAATATGGACTTCATTATTGGATTACCTCGCTCTTATCATAAGTTTGACTCCATCTGGGTGATAATTGATCGACTTACAAAATGTGCCCATTTTCTGCCAGTGAAGACAACTTACGCGGCTGAAGATTATGCAAAGTTGTATATCAAGGAGATTGTTAGGCTTCATGGTGTGCCCATATCTATTATATCAGACCGAGGAGCTCAATTTACGGCTAACTTTTGGAGGTCTTTCCAGAAGGGTTTAGGCACACAGGTAAATCTCAGCACTGCATTTCATCCGCAGACTGACGGACAGGCTGAACGTACCATTCAGACACTGGAAGATATGCTACGAGCATGTGTTCTAGATTTTAAGGGGAATTGGGATGATCATCTTCCACTCATAGAATTCGCCTATAACAATAGCTACCATTCCAGTATTAAAATGGCCCCATACGAGGCACTATACGGGAGGAGATGTAGATCACCAGTTGGATGGTTCGAAGTCGGTGAAACAGAATTATATGGGCCAGATTTGATTCACCAAGCTATTGAGAAGGTGAAAGTGATACATGAGCGATTGAGGACGGCACAAAGCAGGCAAAAATCTTATTCTGATGTCCGACGTCGTGATCTAGAGTTTGAGGTTGGTGATTGGGTTTTCCTGAGGATCTCACCAATGAAGGGTATTATGCGTTTTGGGAAGAAAGGTAAGCTGAGTCCAAGGTATATCGGGCCGTATAAAATTCTTCGACGGATTGGACAGGTTGCTTATGAGTTAGAATTGCCATCCGAATTGGAATTTGTCCACCCGGTATTCCATGTATCTATGTTGAGAAAATGTATTGGAGACCCTTCTCGAGTCGTCCCTATCAAATATGTACAAGTTACAGAGGACCTATCATATGAAGAAGTGCCAGTGGCGATATTAGATCGGCAAGTCCGCAAGCTGAGAACAAAAGATGTAGCTTCCGTCAAAGTATTGTGGAGGAACAAAAATATGGAAGAAATGACATGGGAAGCAGAAGAGGAGATGAAGTCTAAATACCCTTACTTATTCCAGAATGAAGATAACAAGGATGCTGGTGGAAGACAGGATACATTGGAAGAAGAAACGGCTCTATGAGGTAAGCAATAATTTGAGAATACTCCTCCTTAATACAAAATGATGATATGTAGATAATGTAAATACGCATAATGCTTTGTGTAGACTTGTGAAACCATATGTTGGGCTTAATTACTTGCAAGTTTTGCTAGTGACCATTTTATAGGGGAAAATTGATCGGAAATTTCCATTGGAATCCACGATGATTTAAACTCCCCATAAACCCTTACATTCGAGGACGAATGTTCCTAAGGGGGGGAGGGTGTTACAACCCATATCCGCATGTGTTAGTTCATGCCATATATTAGTTAACATAAATCCAAGAAGGAATTATCTTTGAGATGATAAGAAGTCAATCCTATTGGTCTTAAGTGATACAAGAGTGTATAAGGGTGATTAACCAGTATTAGAAGTTAAACGAATCAAGGATGTTGTAACTCATATTTTCAGGTAATCTAGCGGTGCTTAATACACTCAAGAGGTCATTTATTAAGGTATTTTAATCATATAATATCCGTATCATAAGTCTTGAAGTCAAACGAGTTATGAAACAAAAGTCGACAAAAGTTGTCGCAACTTAGGTTCATAATTTTACTTAAACATTAGGTCAAATGTTTCTAATATTTTCTCATAATTTACAAGGAATTACGGGGTTATCTACCCACAAAATTAAAGATCTATGAGTCTAGTTTCCAACTCATTAAACCGTTCATCGATACGATCTCGGAGTAGAGAGATATTCGCGTTTTCGCGAGACTGCGCCAAGCACCTCTCTATGGGGCCCACTAAGTCGGTTTAAGATATTTGGACCTATATAGGATGACTACAACCCGTTTTAAGTCATTTCTTTTCACTATTTTCAGACCTTAGAACCCTAGGAACATCCTCTCAAGGTTCTCTCAAGATTCAAGACCCAAACAAAGGGCAAACAACACAAATCAAGTGTCGGGAATTCCGTGGCGCTAGTAAGTCTCTTGTTCTTCTTGTTGTTGCTCATTTTTGTGTCGTTCCAGCCCGTGTGGGAGGTTGTTTTAAAGGGTTTATGTTCTGTAAATACTCCCTCATGTTCTTAATATCAATCCTAGGTGATTTCAAGCCTTCTAAAGTGATTCTAGTGCCGAAAAACACTAATTGATCGCTAGTTTCGTTTTTTTGTTGTGTGGCAGCATTGGAGGGATATTTCATGGAAATTTAAGGTCAAATTGGAGTTGTTCTTTCTGTATAAAGGTAAGGAACCTCTTACTCTATATGTATTTAAGATTATCCAAGTTGCGGCTAAGCCATTGAAGCTAGAACTTGTGAGATATATATCGAAAGGTTTGGTAGTAATGTTATTGTTTTGTGGACTGTTTTGCGTTGTTGTTGGGCTGCGTATTTTACTACTATATTGTGGAGTTTTGGAGGAGGAAGGGTGTGGGGAAACACCATATATATGTAGGGTTATGGGCTGATAGTTATTCGTAACATTTCCAGATTGTTTGACACGACTACGGTGGTCGTCGTATGTATGGAGTGATTAGGCTGTGTGTGGACTATATTGGGAGGCTCAATATGTTTATTATTGATGTTGTTTGGGCTGTTTGGTGACTATTTTGAATGGTGTGAGGTCATATATATAGGGGAGGTGCTGTCCGTTTCATCGTAAAATAGGTTGTGGTCGATACATAATAGTTATGACGCTTAAATGATAACGATAGTATCGTTTCTCTTATTGTAGACTAAGGAGTTTTGACAATTGCATAGCTTGAGATTGGGGAAGTATATACAAGGTATGTGAGGCTATCCCTTTCCTTCTTTTGCACGACTCCGATTGCACATAATGTAATGAACGATCTTCCAAGATACTCTACTCTTAGAAGCTAGCAGTACTTACATTATTTTCCCTCTTATGGAACGATTGATGTTAATGTTGCTTCTCTTAGTCTTATGTTATCAATGTTGTTGGTACTTCCTGATTCTTATAAGGTTCATAGTGAAGAGTTAGTCCTAATAACGTGTACAAAGGATACCGACCTTACGTCACTCCGAAAGGTTTAGAATGTGATTCCATGAGTCGAGCATGCATTATATATATGTATCTATTTTACTCTACCGAGCCACGCTATAGTTGGCCGGGTACGGCACCTATTGTGCAACCACTGATCAGTTGGGTTTTACCGAGCTCCACGTGGCCGGGTACGATTCTACCGAGCCTATTATGGCCGGGTACGATATGATGATGATGATGCCCACAGAGGCGAATGCTTTAAAGGTTTATGTATTTATACATATGTATCATGCATTTCATGTAAGTAGCCCTCAGAGGTACTAAGATGTTACAGGTGGTATATTCTTTATCCTTGCTTACATTACTGATCGTATTTATGGTTCCTTGCCTTACATACTCAGTACTTTATTCGTACTGACGTCCTTTTATTTGTGGACGCTGCATGTCGTGCTGCAGGTCCTGATAGACAGGCAGGTGCAGCTCCCCCACCACAGTAGACTGTCCAGTTCAGCGGTGATTGGCGAGATCCCTTCTCCGGACTTGCCTTGGTCTTGGTATGCAATTTTTGTTATAGACATTATGGGTATGTCGGGGCCCTGTTCCGGCTATGTTGCAACACTTAGGTTCTTTTAGAGGCTCATAGATAGGTGTCAGCTCATGTATAGTTTGGTATGCCTTGTCGGCTAGTTTTTGTTGTATAGTCTTTCATAGTAGCGTGGTAGCTCATACCTTATATGTAGTTTCTTCATTGTCTGGTCATCCCCTGCTATGTATATTCATGCCATCATATTTTATTGCTGGTTGTACATGATCTAGGTCTACCATTTATATTGATCTCATCAGCCTTAAAAGATAATACTGAAGGTTAGATGAAATGTACGTTGGTGCTCGGCAAGTGTGGTCGGGTGCTAGTCATGGCCCTTCAGTTTGGGTCGTGACAACAAAAACTATAGACAAGATTTCTATATGCCATGCATGAATGCAAAAAACTATAGGCATGATTTCTATATGACGTGCATAGACGCGGAAAAATTATAGGCAGGATTTCTATTTGACGTGCATGAATGCAAAAAACTTATAGGCAAGGTTTAAGATGCGGAAATGTGGAAAACCTATAGGCAGGGTTTCCGATGCGGAAATGCAGAAAACTTGTAGGCAAGATTTCTATATGATATGCGAAAGTGCAGAATTTGTGAATAGTAACGCCTATGAGCATGCTATCTACCCTTTGCATACATAAGTGACCCTCCCCTTTTCACTAGAACCCCATAAGTATTTACAACATATTACAGACCAGAATGAATTAAGAAAAGTAAAATTATATCAGAAATTACGCTACAACCAAGGAGCCTAATTCAGACTCAAGGTCCAACAATATGAGGTGAACCAACTTCCAGGATTTGGTTTCCAAAGCCTTCTCATTTTTGGGATGTGTCAAAGTTCCTCAAGAGCCTCAAATGGACTTCGGGAAGTTCTTACAACCCAAATATACTGCAGAATTAAGAGCATAATGCAGTGTGGAAATTTCGGCCCTCAGATGTCCAAGTTCAGAGGGAACTCAAGTTCCCAAAGCAAGGCTCATAAGAGAGGGGCACAACTTAGAATCTAAGAGTAAGTGCAAGTGCATAGAGGGGGGAATTAGGGAGAGCCATGGCAGGCTAGTGGTCATGCCCAGCAATCAAGAGTGCTGGCACACCCCTGACTAGCCTATTAGCCACATTTTGAGAGTTGGGATCCATTGAGGATCAGGTTCAGACCTAAGCAGCAATTTGGATGCTCTCAGGCCATGAACCTTAACTCAAACACATAGAAGGGAGTGGGGTATAAGGAGTTCATAACAAACAGCAGATGCAAAGAGAGAGTAGCATATTCAATACATAGCATGAATAGCAAATTAGACAGGAGTATAGCAGCTGTAAAATAAATACATAGGGATGGTGCTGAAATCGAAATTAAGGCATACCAGTTTCAGGGAAACAAATAAGTGAAAGCTGAAGTCTTGTAAAACAAATTACAAGCAAATAGTACAAAAGATCTCAAAAGAGAGTAGAGTATTGAAAGAGTATTATAATTGAGAGGTGTGTGTGTAAAGTGTTGAATTCGAAGTATTGAACTGAAGGTTCAAGGTGTCTAAGTGAAGGAGGGTCGTGCCCTTTTTATAGAGCAGAAAACAAGTATTAAAAGGTAAGGGAATAGTTTGCAATCAATCACACAGAATCTCCCTTTAGTTAAGGGATTCTGATTTCACACGGGTAGAAGACAATTAAGGAAGGAATTGGATTAAAATCTTTTCCAAAGTAGTACAAGAAGGGCAAATACATAGAAACTATTTAAGGATAGAGTTTGATAGCAATACGGTTTGTGCAAATAAGGAAAGACAATCAATCATCTGCCAGTAAAAATCAGAAATTGAGTTTTGGTATAAATGAATCCAACCAGAAAAGGTGAAGAAAGGTTTAATTAAAGAAAATCAGCAACAATCAATCGAACCTTATTAAAAGGAATTCTAAATCAATCACAAATTGGCAAAATCTCTTTTAAAGGAAGAATTCCCCATATACAAAGCATACATACATGTCAAACAAGAAAGAACTGTCATGCTAATTAGAAAAGAGTCTAACATAGAAAGTTTCAGAATCATAAGCAAAGGGATACAAGTCTAGTTTGTAGACTCATAATGAGTCTGAGAGTCCAGGGTCCCAAAGTAGAACCCTAACCCGAACACAAAATCAAACTTGCCAAAGAAAACCCCTAATCCTAGGGCTTCCACTTGCATCAGACACAGAGGTGAGAAGACAAGCCATTGAAACAGACTCATAGGTCTCTTTCAGAGACTCATGAGAACCAACATACATGATAGCAGGTTTGAAACAATTGAGTGAAGAAAGTTGACTTAAAGAGCATAAAGAACATGTTTAGTAAAAGTCGGAACTTAAGCAAGTTCAGGAGAGGAGAAGGGTGATATAAGCTTAAGAAACAGTAGTAATACATGCTTGGAACCCCAACAAGAGTCCAGTAAAATAAACAAAGTTAAAGAACTCAGCAAAAAATAGATACAGTTAGAGAATACTGGAAAGTATAGCAAAGAACATGTAGGAAAACATAACAAATATTAATATGTGAGCCTACTCTAGAGGCAAAATAGAGTACAAAGGTACAGAAGAGTCATGTATAGCAGAAAGAAAGGTAGAAAAACAACACATGCATGGCAAAACATAGTATAGACAAACACACATAAATAAAATAAAAAGGAAGAATCGGAAAGACGTTTTGAAATCCTTTCGTAAACCCTAAATCAAAGACAAACGATTTTGAAAAGAACATTTGGGGGAAACACTTTAAAAATCAAGTACAACACAGATACAAAATAGATCTAAGAAAATACACAGAGAAAAACCTCAAATATCTTAGGGTTTCGGCGAAACCCTAGAAATGAGAAATGCTTGGAAGAAGGTTCGATCTTGAGTCGGATGAGTTAGAATCAGCCTCCTAATGCTTGAATATGCCAGAGCATGGCCAGAGAATCCATAGGACTATAGATCTGAGAGGATCTGAAGGAGAAACATCGAGGTCAGGCCTCGAAGCTTCGAACAACCATGTTTTGATGGTGGAGGGGGGTGAGTACCAACCATCCATGGCCTGAGAAGCCATAGATTCCGGTGAAAGGCGATTGAAAAGGGGTAGGAGGAGGCTAGGGTTCCGAAGAGTTATAAGAGAGTTTGAGAGTTAAGAGGCGGCTGAAAGGTGGAAATGAAGGATTAGGGTAGGTCATTTGAGTTTAATTATGGAAGGGTGAACTATGGCCGTTGATCTGTATGATCAATGGCCTAGATCTAAGAGGGTAGGTGGGAATTGGGTAGGGCAGTTTGGATTGGGTTATGGGTTGGGTCAAATAAAAAATGGGCCGGTCCGGTTGGGGTTAGGATTGGGTCAATTTAAGGGCTAAAATTGAAATGAAATGGGGCTAAATGTAAATAGCCAGTTTTTCCTTTTATTTTTTTAAAAATAGTAAAAATGATTTTAAAAGCAAATTAAAATTACTGAGTCAATTGATAATATATAAATATCAATTTTAAAATGCTAGAACCAATTTTACAATTATAAAATGCTATTAATCTTAAAGTAGGCTAGAATTGCAATTATATGCAATTTAGTCTTTTAAATACCAAATAAATTTGTAAAAATGTACAAAAAATTATATATACTATATTTTGGTATAAATATTGGAATAAAATAAATTATTCACCAAATTTGATTATTTTGGAAATAATTAAGGATTTTGTATTGCTAAAATAGATAATAAATTGATTTAAAAAATTTTAAAAAAATAGAAAAAAATACCAAAACTCTTGGGAATGCTTATATATGCATGTACATGCTATTTGGAAAGTAGTTTGTATATAAAAATACATAGAAACAAATTAGGTATCAACAACTGCCCCTCTTTACCCGGAAAAGATGAAAGAGTTGTCGGGTAAAGATATGATGGCCAATTTTGACCGAATGAAACGATTTGAAGAATCTTGACCGAACTCTAGTTCCTGATCTACGTACATATCCCTGGTCTTACAGGAATCAGGCCATATGTAGTTTAGGATCCATTGGCGGAATATGCCGATGGTGATTTCGAAAAGCGGACGCGATGTTCGGGTTGAGAAGGATGGTCAGAGTCTGATAGGCTACGGGAACTGGAGCGAGATTGCCCCTGCTAAGACGGCCATTGCTAGCCAGTTTACCTGCAAGTGAGCATACATTGTGCATAAATTTAAACGTGATGCAAGTTCCCATTAGACCATGAATGCTGTCCTCGGACGGTTAGAATGACGTCCTTGGGGTATGACATCCTGGGCCATGAAAAATATGATAAAGGATTTGCAGGCTATGAAATGATGTTCTCGGGCTATGAGAATGATGCCTCCGAACTATGATGCCTTTGAATAATGATATGCAAGAGATAAAATAAGGTCCTCAGGCTATGGCATGGCGTTCTCGGGCTATGCAAATGGTGCCTCTGAACAATGACACCTTTGGACAATTTGGCGATCTTTCAGCCCATGAAATGCAGAAGGTGGCGTTATTTCAGCCGATGCAAGAGTGATAGAGTGGCAATATTTCAGCCATACAGGATGGAGACATTGCTTAGTCTCGGAAGGCAGAACAGTAGCCTTATGCAATACAGAGTAATGCAGGATCGAGACAGTGCTTAGTCTCGGAAGACAGAAAAGTAGCCTTATGTAATGTAGGGAAATGCAGATGGAGCTAAAGCTAAACCTCAGAAAGTAGAAAGGTAGCCTTATGCAATGCAGGAAATGCAGATGGAGAAAATGCTTAGTCTCGGAAGGTAGAAATGTAGCCTTATGCAATGTAGAGAAATGCAGATGGAGACAATGCTTAGTCTCGGAAGGCAGAAAGGTAGCCTTATGCAATGCAGAGAAATGCAGATGGAGACAATGCTTAGTCTCGGAAGGCAGAAAGGTAGCCTTATGCAATGTGGGGAAATGCAGATGGAGGTAAAGCTAACCTCAGAAGGCAGAAAGGTAGCCTTATGCAATGCAGGAAATGCAGATGGAGGTAGAGCTTAACCTCGGAAGGTATAAAGGTAGCCTTATGCAATGCAGGAAATGCAAATGGAGGTAAAGCTTAACCTCGGAAGGCAGAAAGGTAGCCTTATGCAATGCAGGAATGCAGATGGAGACAATGCTTAGTCTCGGAAGGCAGAAAGGTAGCCTTATGTAATGCAGAGAAATGCAGATGGAGGTAGAGCTTAACCTCGGAAGGCAGAAAGGTAGCCTTATGCAATGCAGGAAATGCAGATGGAGACAATGCTTAGTCTGGGAAGGCAGAAAGGTAGCCTTATGCAATACAGGGAAATGCAGATGGAGGTAGAGCTTAGCCTCGGAAGGCAGAAAGGTAGCCTTATGCAATGCAGGAAATGCAGATGGAGATAATGCTTAGTCTCGGAAGGCAGAAAGGAAGCCTTATGCAATGCAAGGAAATGCAGATAGAGACAATGCTTAGTCTCGGAAGGCAGAAAGGTAGCCTTATGCAGATAAAGACAATGCATAGTCTCAGAAGGCAGAAAGGTAGCTTTATGCAAGGAGTAAAAGGGCAAAATGATGATAGAATTTTCTTAGCTGATAGCGGATCGAGATATTGCGACTGCTGGGGATACTGTGTCTGCTGGGAGCACTGTGTGCGGATAACAGCTGTGAGTAAGTGCGATGGTTTTGCGAGTTATGTTCCTGAGCAATGCGAGTCTCGTGAGTGTATAATATATTTGATGATTTTGCAACTCAAGTGCCTACATTCAAAGAAAAATCGTGAGTATTGTAAAAGGAGGGAGGTTAGTTCGTATTCCCGCTGGCTCTGCTTGACCTGCTCGGCTCCGTTCCGCTGATATTGGGCGTATCATTGGGGTAGCGTTGCTAAACGAAGCAACTTTGGTAACAGACATGCATGATTTAGTAAAGAAATGTGACAATAAATACATAATTAAGAATATTTTTCTTTAGATGAACTGACGACAGCGACGTGGTCCAAGATACTGCAACTCCTCTCTCTCCGGAATTTTGAGGGTCCTTCTCAAAATTCTGCCCCAGTTTACCGGGCTGCTGCTTCCGACGGCTGCTTGCGTCGAATGGCTGAAATCACTTCAGAATTTTGAGTGTCCTCCTTAAAATTCTGCCCTAGTTTCCAATAGCGGGGGGAGATGAAAATTTTATTGAATTATGATTGAACCCATAGGGCTGCATACGTATCCCCTGTTAAACAGGAATTAGGTCAGGCGTAGTTCAAATTATATCATAAAGTAAAGCATAAAGATTACACATAGTATCGCTTGACTGCATCTAAATTGATCGGCTTTGGCCAAACTTCACCGTCCATTTCTGCAAGTATGAGGGCTCCTCCGGTTAGAACCCGGTAAACCATGTATGGACCCTGTCAGTTGGGAGAGAACTTCCCTTTGGCTTCATCTTGGTGCGGGAAAATCTTCTTTAACACCAGCTGCCTCGGTGTAAACTGTCTCGGCTTCACTCTTTTGTTAAAGGATCTGGACATTCTGTTCTAATAAAGTTGACCATGGCAAACTGCATTCATTCTTTTCCCATCTATAAGAGCTAATTGCTCGTAGCAACTCCTACCCATTCTGCATCGTCAAGTTCTGCTTCCTGTATGATTCTCAAGGAGGGAATTTCTACCTCGGCGGGAATGATTGCTTCTTTACCATAAACCAACATATAGGGAGTTGCCCCGGTTGATGTGCGGACTGTGTTGCGGTATCCCAACAAGGAAAATGATAACTTCTCATGCCACTGCTTGTACTTTTCTATCATCTTCCTCAGTATCTTCTTGATATTCTTATTGGCGGCTTCTACTGCTCTGTTCATCGGAGGTCTGTAAGCTGTAGAATTCTTGTGTTTGATCTTGAAGGTTTCATACATGGCTTTCATCAGGTTGTTGTTGAGATTGGAACCATTATCAGTGATGATTGACTCCGAAATTCCGAACCGACAAACAATGCAGTCGTGGACAAAATCTGCTATCACTTTCTTAGTCACTGCTTTGTACGATGCTGGTTCAACCCATTTGGTAAAATAATCAATTGCCACTAGAATGAACCTGTGCCCGTTTGATGCGGCAGGCTCGATAGGTCCGATAACATCCATTCCCCAAGCGGAGAACGACCATGGCAAGCTTGCTGCCGTAAGCTCGTTTGGAGGCACCTTTATCATGTCTGCATGTATCTGACGACGATGGCATTTTCGGACATACTGGATGCAGTCCGTTTCCATAGTCATCCAAAAATAACCAGCTCAGAGTACTTTCTTGGCTAAGACAAAGCCGTTCATATTAAGACCGCAGGTCCCTGCATGAATTTCCTTCAGTAGCCTGGATGTTTCCTTTGTGTCGACACACCTTAATAACCCCAAATCAGGAGTTCTCCTATACAGGATTCCTCCGCTATGAAAGAAGTTGTTGGATAATCTCCGAAGTGTGCATTTATAAGTAGCGTTTGCGAGTTCTAGATATTCTCCTCTCATCAAATATTCCTTGATATCATGACACCAAGGTTTCCCGTCCGCTTCTTCTTCTACATGAGTGCAGTAAGCTGGCTGATCATAGATCTTTACTGGTATAGGATCAATGAAGTTCTGGTCTGGGTGCTGTATCATGGATGATAGGTTAGCCAATGCATCGACAAACTTATTCTGAACTCTGGGAACATGTTGGAACTCTGTCTTTGTGAACCTTTTCCTCAATTCCTGTACATGATGCAGATAAGGGAGTATCTTGGAGTTCTTGGTTGCCCATTCTTTTCAGACCTGATGTATAATCAGTTCTGAATCTCCGATCACTAGTAATTCCTGAATGTTCATGTTAATGGCCATCTTGAGCCCTAAGATGCAGGTTTCGTACTCGGCCATGTTGTTGGTGCACGTGAACCTAAGCTTGGCAAACATCGGATAATGCTGACCGATTTCTGATACTAGGACTGCTCTTATGCCAACTCCTTTGAAATTTGCTGCTCCATCGAAAAACATTCTCCAACCGTCATAGGATTCTGCAATGTCTTCTCCTATGAAAGATAACTCTTCACCGGGAAAATACGTCTTTAGAGGCTCGTATTCTCCATCTACGGGATTTTCAGCAAGATGATCTGCTAGTGCTTGTCCTTTGATTGCCTTCTGAGTCACCTAAATAATGTCGAATTCACTCAGCAAGATTTTCCACTTGGCTAGCTTGCCAGTGGGCATGAGTTTTTGAAAGATGTACTTCAAAGGATCCATTATTGATATGAGGTAAGTGGTATAGTCACAGAAATAGTGTCTCAACTTCTGAGCTACCCAAGTCAGGGCACAACAGGTGCGTTCCAATAGAGAATACCGGGCCTAGTACGGGCTGAAATTCTTGCTGAGATAATAGATGGCCTGCTCATTTATTCCCGTTTCATCATGCTGCCCTAGAACACAATCAAAAGCTCCATCCAATACTGCAAGGTAGAGTAATAGAGGTCTACCCGGCTCAGGCGGGACCAAAACTGGCGGCGTTGACAGGTATTCTTTGATGCTGTCAAAGGCTTTCTGACAATCATAAGTCCATTTAGAAGCAGTGTCCTTCTTCAACATCTTAAAGATTGGCTCACAAACAATAGTGGATTGAGCTATGAACCACCTGATGTAGTCAAGCCTTCCCAAGAAACTCATAACCTATTTCTTGTTCTTCGGTGGTGGCAATTCTTGGATGGCTTTGACCTTTGACGGATCCAGTTCTATTCCTCAACGACTCACAATGAACCCAAGTAGTTTTCCGGTAGGAACCCCGAATGCACATTTGGTAGGATTCAGCTTCAAGTTGTACCTTCTTAGTCTGTTGAAGAACTTCCTCAGATCTTTCATGTGGTCATTGGCTCTCTTGGATTTGATGATGATGTCGTCTATATATACCTCGATCTCTTTGTGTATCATGTCATGGAAAATAGCAGTCATGGCCCTCATGTAGGTGGCCCCAACATTCTTTAACCCGAATAACATCATCTTGTAACAATACATCCCCCATGGCGTAATGGAAGCCGTTTTCTCTGCATCTCCATCATCCATCCATATCTGATGATACCCAGCAAAATAATCAATAAACGACTACAGTTCATGCTTGGCGTAGTTGTCAATTAGAATGTGTATGTTCGGCAAGGGGAAGTCGTCTTTTGGACTGGACCGATTGAGATCCCGGTAGTCGACATAGACTCTAACCCTCCCATCCTTATTCGACACTGGCACAATATTAGCTAACAATGTTGGATACTTTACTACCCTGAGAAACTTGGCTTTGACTTGCTTGGTGACTTTTTCCTTGATTTTCAAACTCATGTCAGGTTTGAACTTCCTGAGCTTTTGTTTTACTGGTGGACATGTCGGATTGGTTGGCAGTTTGTGAGCTATAATAGATGTACTAAGACCAGTCATGTCATCATAAGACCAGGCGAATATGTCCTCATATTCCCTTAGAAATTCCGTGTACTCTTTCTTTTCTGATGGTGAAAGATGAACGTTGATTCGTGTTTCTTTGACATTTTCTGTATCTCCCAGGTTGACAATCTCAGTTTCGTCCAGGTTAGACTTTGGTCTGTTCTCAAAATCCTCAACCTCTTTAACAACCTCTTCAGGTATATCATCTTCTTCTGAGTCCATATCCGTTTGTTGCGTTGCCTCGTCGCACGTCACAATCGTCGATTGATCAAGATAAGTAATAGTAATGCTGTGTAAATAAAGTAAACAATAAAAAGTAATAAGAGCAAGATTTATAAGAAACAAAAATGCTTTGATAAATATTTATAATTTTTTTGAACATTTGAGCTCTTATTTCAATATTAAAAATGTGGAAAGAATGTCAATTAGCTAAAAATAAAGATAATGCATGGTGCTTTGTTCAGCCTTGCTACCCCGAAGCTTTTCGGGCCCTGGTGGTTCTGATGGACCAATTGTTGATGAGTGCTCCTTGGTTCATAACCTGTATAGAAGGGCCTTGTGAAGTAATATTATGATGCGAGAATGCACGAACTAACCTTTGGGGAGGGGAATAAACAAAAGGTAAAAACAAAAAGGTAGCAAGTTAGTGCGGATTATAAGGAAAAGATGTTGCAATATTTAAATACATAATGGAAGGATGTAAATCGTGTCCTAATTTGGGAGCCTTGTTGTGCCCGAGGTAGGCCTAGCGATAAGTTGATTTGGAGAACTTATAATGCTAAATGCCTCATTTTATTGATAAAAAATAAGACGAAGCCCAAAACGACACTAATAGCAGAAAAATAAAATGTCACTAATGGTTGTTGGCCTTATTACATTTTTAAAGGAAAAGAAAAGGCTCCTAACTACTTGGTCCCAGAAGGACCTTCTTCAGGTCAATTGCTTTCGTTGATTAGATCCTCCAGCTCGCGCAGATTTTCTAGTAAAAATGCCTTCGCCAAGCGTTCTCCTTTGCCTTCCTTAGCGTTTTGACAGTCAGCGACTCTTTTCCTCACTTTCCCTTCCAACTCCAGTAGACTGTATTCTAGATATTCCAGCTTCTCACTAGCCCTGGTGACTCTCTTTTTCCATTCGTTGATTTGGTTACTTGATGGGAGGTTCCTCCACCAGGCCAACAAGAGTGAGGGTACGTTGACCATACCAAAGTAGGGAACTCGTCGTTCATTTCTGCAGAACAAAGTGTTAGACCCTTACCCTGCCAGACTCGACTATTTAAATCAATAATTAGCATAAGCAGCATTCAGTTCTCCAAATAAATGCACAGAATATGGTAACGTCCATTTGGGTTCGCAGGAAACCTACTGGACTTTGGACAAGGCTATCTTAAAGAGTCATTATGTGGACAACATAATTGACTCGGCTAGGTATTGACAGTGATGTATGCACAATCGAACAGAGTAGGGTTTCTATAAGGTATTAGACTGGTACCCTTGAGCGGACAACTCAAGAGGTAAAGGTACGAAACTGTCGAGTACACCGTTGATCGACTAGTTTTACCGCAAATACGCCTTTGTCAAATTTAGGGGGTAATGATATCGGAAGGGCGCAACCAATCATTATAAGTGTTGCTATGGTATTTTGTTTGGCACAAGTGGAATATGATGTTGAATATGCAGTTGCAAGTTGCCATGTATTTGCACGTTCATAAAGTAATGATTACAATAATTGCTTATAATTACAACAATATTGAAGGAAAGTAGTAAAAGAAAGCATTAAAGAAAAGAAATAAAGAGCCAAGTCAGTTTCGTAATAGAAGAGAAATAAAGACATTAAATAAAGGCAATAAAGTAGCAGTAAAGTCACAAATAACATGAGATGGTAAAAGCCTAAAAGAAGTATCCCCAGCAGAGTCGCCACGCTGTCGCGCCCCCTTTTTCTTGCGAAATCGGGCTTGTGACATTTGGGAGGTCAACTCATTCCCTCTTGGGAATTGGGTTTTGGAACATGAAGAGTTGCCACCTAATGATTAAGTGCATTAGGACACTAAGAAGGGTTTGAGTTTGAAGAACCAGAGTTTGGGTAAGGGCTAGAAATTATCTCGAGGGGAAGGTGTTAGGCACCCCTCAAGATCCACTAGTGTGGTTCTCGGCCATGTTACAATTGTGACTTCACATAATCAAGTAAGCAATTAAGGACCTCAAATAGAAGGGGATTTTCACATATTATTGCAAGCAAATTGAAAGTTTGAAGAGAATAAAGAAAGCATAAATTTTTTGGACAATAAAACAAAAAAAGAGGGTCCTAAGTTTACAAACAATATGGATCACGTCAATACAATACCCGACAATCACTCCTCAAAAGAGGGGTTACACATGGTATTATTGCACCGGTCATCATATCCATATCTACCCTTCCCACCCCGTTAAGGTAGTAAAGCGCAGAATGGTGTCGTTACTTATTGCATGCTAGTACCCGCCCCAATCCTATCTGTCCCGGAGGCATTTGGAACTACTAGTCCTAAAGAGAAGGGAAATTTGGCTTTCTAGAGTCTTAAAAGGATAAAATTCTAGGGCGACAATCAAAACATATAAGGCAGGTATGGGGATAACACATAACAGTTTAAAGGGCTCAAACAAGCCTCCTTACTTAAAGAGACAAATTGGCTAGCATGACTTACAAGTACTGGTTATGGTCTGAATTAAATTAAAGCATAGAATAGGCTGATTCATCACATATTTCTCAGATAAGGAGTCCGAATTAGCCTTCCCTGGTTGTAATTTATCAAAGACTGATGTTGTTAATCAATTATCTACTGGCTTGCCTAGGTGAAACTTATAGGCATGATATCTAACAGTGCTTACTCTAATTTTAAAGAAGGCTTACTGATTGTAGAAAACACATAAGTTCTACAAATATTAAACGACAATACCACTGATTTTAGACTTGTAGATGAATTAAATGAATCAGATTCAACTGGTTATTCCTATAGGCATGATTTCTAGGCGTTGTTGAGTTTAAGACGATTATAAAAGTGCAGGGAGTCCTATAGACATGGTATCTAGAAGGTAGTTGATTATTGTTTTAACCTATAACCGTTTGCCTAATGATAAACAAAAAATGCAGAAGTGCAGAAACTATAGGCAAGATTTCTATATGTCGTGCATGAATGCAGGAAACTATAGGCATGATTTCTATATGACGTGCATGGATGCAGAAAAATTATAGGAAGGATTTCTATATGACGTGCATGAATGGAGAAAACTTATAGGTAGGGTTTCTGATGCGGAAATGCGGAAAACTTATAGGCAGGGTTTCTGAGGCGGAAATGCAGAAAACTTATAGGCAAGATTTCTATATGATATGCGAAAGTGCAGAATTTGTGAATAGTAACGCCTATGAGCATGCTATCTACCCTTTGCATACATAAGTGACCCTCTCATTTTCACTAGAACCCCATAAGTTATTGCAACATATTACAGACCAGCATGAATTAAGAAAAGTAAAATTACATCAGAAATTAAGCTACAACCAAGGAGCCTAATTCAGACTCAAGGTCTAACAATATGAGGTGAACCAACTTCCAGGATTAGGTTTCTAAAGCCTTCTCTTATTTGGGATGTGTCAAAGTTCCTCAAGAGCCTCAAATGGACTTCGGGCAGTGCTTATAACCCAAATATATTGCAGAACTAAGAGCATATTGTAGTGTGGAAATGTCGACCCTCAGATGTCCAAGTTCAGAGGGAACTCAAGGTCCCAAATCAAGGCTCATAAGAGGGGGGGGGGAGAACTTAGAATCTAAGAGTAAGTGTAAGTGTATAGAGGGGGAATTAGGGAGAGCCATGGCAGGCTGGTGGTCATGCCCAACAATCAGGAGTGCTGGCACACCCCTGACTAGCCTATTAGCCACATTTTGAGAGTTGGGATCCATTGAGGATCAGGTTCAGACCTAAGAAGCAATTTGGATGCTGTCAGTCCATGAACCTTAACTCAAACACATAGAATGGAGTGGGGTATAGGGAGTTCATAACAAACATCAGATGCAAAGAGAGAGTAGCATATTCAATACATAACATGAATAGAAAAGTAGATAAGAGTATTGAAATTGTAAAATAAACACATAGGGATGGTGCTGAAATCGAAATTAAGGCATACCAATTTCAGGAAAACAAATAAGTGAAAGTTGAAGTCTTGTAAACCAAATTGCAAGTAAACAGTACAAAATATCTCAGAAGAGAGTAGAGTATTGAAAGAGTATTATAATTGAGAGGTGTGTATGTGTAAAGTGTTGAATTCGAAGTATTGAATTGAAGGTTCAAGGTGTCTAAGTTTAGGAGGGTCGTGCCCCTTTTATAGTGCAGAAAACAAGTAAGAAAAGGTAGGGGAATAGTTTGCAATCAATCACACAGAAGCTCCCTTTAGTTAAGGGATTATGATTTCAAATGGGTAGAAGATAATTAAGGAAAGAATTGGATTAAAATCTTTTCCAAAGTAGTACAAGAAGGGCAAATACATAGAAATTATTTAAGGAAAGAGTTTGATAGTAACATGGTTTGTGCAAATAAGGAAAGACAATCAATCATCAGCCAATAAAAATCAGAAATTGAGTTTTGGTATGAATGAATCGAACCAGAAAATGTGAAGAAATGTTTAATTAAAGAAAATCAGTAACAATCAATCAAACCTTATTAAAAGGAATTCTGAATCAATCACAAATTGGAAAAATCTCTTTTGAAGGAAGAATTCCCCATATATAAAGCATGCAGACATGTCAAACAAGAAAGAACTGTCATGCTAATTAGAAAAGAGTCTAACATAGAAAGGTTCAGAATCATAAGCAAAGGGATACAAGTCTAGTTTGTAGACTTATAATAAGTCTAAGAGTCCAGGGTCCCAAAGTAGAACCCTAACCTGAACACAAAATCAAACTTGCCAAAGAAAACCCCAAATCCTAGGTCTTCCACTTGAATCAGACACAAAGATGAGAAGGCAAGAGATTGAAACAGACTTAGAGGCCTCTTTTAGAGACTCATGAGAACCAACATACATGATAGCAGGTTTGAAACAACAGAGTGAAGAAAGTTTACTTAAAGAGCATAAAGAACATGTTTAAGAAAAGTCGGAACTTAAGCAAGTTCAGGAGAGGAGAAGGGTGATATAAACTTAAGAAACAGTAGTAATACATGCTTGGAACCCCAACAAGAGTCCAGTAAAACAAACAAAGTTAAAGAACTCAGCAAAAAACACATACAGTAAGAGAATACTGGAAAGTATAACAAATAACGTGTAGGAAAACATAACAAATATTAACATGCGAGCCTACTCTAGAGGCATAATAGAGTACAAAGGTACAGAAGAGTCATGTATAGCAGAAAGAAAGGCAGAAACACAACACATGCGTGGTAAAACATAATATAGGAAAACACACATAAAGAAAAGAAAAATGAAGAATTAGAAAGACGTTTTGAAATCCTTTTGAAAACCCTAAATCAAAGACAAACGATTTTTAAAAGAACATTTGGGGAAAACACTTTAAAAATCAAATACAACACAGATACAACATAGATCTAAGAAAAAACACAGAGAAACATCTCGAATAGCTTAGGGTTTTGGCGAAACCCTAGAAATGAGAAAGGCTTGGAAGTAGGTCTGATCTTGAGTCGGATGAGTTAGAATCAGGCTCCTAATGCTTTAATATGCTGGAGCATGGCCGGAGAAGCCATAAAACTGTAAATCTGAGAGGATCTGAAGGAGAACCATTGAGGTCAGGCCTCGAAGCTTCGAACAACCATGGTTTAATGGTAGAGGGGGTGAGTACCAACCATCCATGGCCTGAGAAGCCATGGATTCCGGTGAAAGGCGGTTGAAAAGGGGTAGGAGAAGGCTAGGGTTCCGAAGAGTTTTGAGATAGTTTGAGAGTTCAGAGGTGGTTGAAGAGGTGGAAATGAAGGATTAGGGTAGGTCATTTGAGTTTAATTATGGAAGGGTGAATTATGGCCGTTGATTTGTATGATCAACGACCTAGATCTAAGAGGGTAGTTGGGAACCGGGTAGGGCCGTATGTATTGGGTTATGGGTTGGGTCAACTAAAAATGGGCCGCTCCGGTTGGGGTTAGGATTGGGTCAATTTAAGGGATAAAATTGAAATAAAATGGGGCTGTAATTGAAATGAAATGGGCTAACTGTTATATAGCCAATTTTCCTTTTATTTTTTAAAAAATAGTAAAAATGATTTTAAAAGCAAATTAAAAGTACTTAGCCAATTAATAATATAAAAATATCAATTTTAAAATACTAGAACCAATTTTACAATTATAAAATGCTATTAATCTTAAAGTAGGCTAGAATTGTAATTATATGCAATTTAGTCTTTTAAATACCAAATAAATTTGTAAAAATGTACAAAAAATTATCTTAACTATATTTTGGTATCAATATTGGAATAAAATAAATTATTCACCAAAATTGATGATTTGGGAATAATTATTGATTTTGTCTGCTAAAATAGATAATAAATTGATTTTGTTTTAAAAAAAAATTTAAAAAAAATACCAAAACTCTTGGGCATGCTTATATATGCATGTACATGATATTTTGAAAGTATTTTGTATATAAAAATACATAGGGAAAAATGGGTATCAACAAGTAGCAAATTGCATCCCTCAAAGTGTTTGGCTCTTCGTTGACACTTCTCCAAGGCTCGGTATATCTCCGCAATAATCATGGGCACAATGTTGAAAGGTTTCCTACCAATGCCCTCCATCAGAGTTTTAGTTACCATAGCCAGCCTAGTATGGATCCTTGCTTTCTTCATTGGAAACACTATTAACCCTAGGAAATAAAACATAAATACAAAGACCTTCGTGAATATGCCCTAATGATGTGCTGGCAAATTCGTCAGGATAGGTACGGTAGGACTTGCTGTGACCGTACATCTCATACAAATAGTCGAAGGGGATATAAGATTCCTTTAGACATGTCAGTTCTGGATTCTTCTCCAGACCCATCATTTTGAGAAAACCCCCGCCCTTGCAGTTCTCAGGCATTAACAATCCCGGTGTTTCCCATGGTATACCGGCCAATCCTCCTATTTCTTCTAGAAAGGGTGTCATTTCAATGTCCCCGAAGCGAAACACGGACCTCTCACAATCCCAGTATAAAGTGGCAGCTTCTATGATCTTGTTGTCAGGTTGGATTTCCAGAAGAGAACGTAGGTTGCCCAGATATTTACGGACAAGGTTTGATCACTAGAGTGAAGATCCTCCCACCAGCTTAGCAATTTTGGGTGGATGTTGGTGACCATTCCGAATCTGGGGACTTCGTGCCTCATATTTCTGCAAGACAAAAAGGTTAGGCCCTTACCCCCACCAGACTTGACTATTTAATATCAACAATTAGCCTAAACGCATCTAGTTCTCCAAATAAATGCACAAAATGTGATGATGTCCGTTTGGGTTTTAGGGAAACCCAATGGCTTTAGACAAGGCTATCTTAAAGAGTCATTATGCGGACAACATAACTGGTTCGGCTAGGTTTGGCCATGATGCATGCACAGTTAAATAGAGTAAGGTTTCTATGGGGTTTTAGACTGGTACCCTTCAGTGGACAACTCAAGGGGGAAAGGCACGGAACCATCAACTACACCGTTGATCGACTGGTTTTACCGCAAATACACCTTTTCTGGATTTAGGGGGAGATAATATCGGAAGAGCGCAACCACTCATTATAAGCGTTGCTATGACATTTTGTTTGGCACGAGTGAAATATGATATTGAGCATGATTATGCAACAATTAAAGTAGGTTGTCATGTATTTGCATGCTAGGAAAGCAGTAAATATAATAATTCTTCATAATTTAAAGCGGTAGTAAAGGAAAGTAATAAAGAAACAAAATGACAAGCCAGTTTTGCAATCAAAAAGAAAATTGAATACTTGAAAGATATAAACATTTAATTGCGCATATAGAAACATAAATTCACAATAATAATCTGCAATGGTAAAAGCCTAAAAATCCCCAGCAGAGTTGCCATGTTGTCGCGCCTCCTTTTTCTAGAGGAAAATAGGGTTTATGACATTTGGAGGGACAACTCATTCCTTTTGGGAATTGGGTTTGCGTTTGAAGAGTCGCCACCTAATGATTAGGGTGCATTAGGACACCAAAAGAGTTTGATTTTGAATAACCAGAGATTAGGATAAGGGCTTGAAATTATTCCAAGGGGAAGATGTTAGGCACCACTCAGAATCCATTAGTGTGGTTCCCTGCTAGACAATTATTGTGAATTTGGGGTACAATTAACATATAGACAAATAGGGCTCAAATAAGAGGGGGTTTCATATATTGGTTTGCAAATAAACAAAGTTTGGAAGATCAAAGAAAGCTGATTTTTAACGAAGGAGTAGAAATAATAAAAGGAAAAAAGAAATAAGGGAAAGGGGTCCTAGGTTTATTAATAATATGGATCACCCCACACAATGCCCGGTAATCACTCCTCAATGAGGGCTACACGTGACATTATCGCGTGGTCATCATATCCATATCTACCCTTCCCACCCCGTTAAGGTATTTACAGCGCGGATTGGTCTCGTTTACTTATTGCATGCTATTATCCATCCCAATCCTACTAGTCCCGAAGGCATTTGGGACTACTAATCCTAAAAGGGAGGGATATTAGGCTTATTTGTAGTTTCAAAGGAAAAAAAACTCTAATACAAAACACGTATTGTAAATTGGGGAAATCATACAACAAGCAGAGGCTCAGATATACCTCCTTCAACAAAGAAGCACGTAATTAACATGACTTACACATACTGTTTAGGTCTGATTTAAAAGGTATTAAAGACAAGTGAGAGGAAATTGTTGAGACAATTTCAGCCTATCACATAACTCAGAAAAGAAATACGAATCAGGCCTACCTGCTCGTTGTAATTATTCACAGAAGCAGATTCAGCTAGGGCTTGCCTAAGTGTTGGACAAGGATTCTATAAGCATGGTATCTACTGGATTTTGAAGGTGATGAGCTAGTAAAACTTGGAATGAATTATTTAAAATCCTATATGCATACTTGTTAAACTAGTTAAGTGAGGGACTCAAATTATTAAAGAGAGACAGAATTTAAACGAATTGATTACATGTTCTACAAATGATGATATCCATTATTACTGATTTTAGATCTAATACTGCGTCAGGCGAATCAGATTTTTTATTAGAAACTCCTATAGGCATGCTTTATTGGCGTTACTGATTTTAAACCTTTATAGACGGGGTACCTAAGTGTAAAACTGTTTGAAACCTATAGACATGGTATCTAAATTCAGAAGCGGTTTAAAACCTATAGACATGGTATCTAAATGCAGAAGCTGTTTAAAATCTATAGACATGGTATCTAATGTAGTTGAATAGGAAGAATTCAGAACGATCCTATAGGCATGGTTTCTATATGTGATTGACTATGCAGAATTAGAGCAACCTATAGGCATGGTTTCTATATGTAATTGAATATGCAGAATTAGAACAACCTACAGGCATGGTTTCTATATGTAATTGAATATGAAGAATTAAGAATAAGCCTATAAGCATGATTTCTACCCTTTGCATGCATAGTTACCCACCCCTTTTCACTAGCCAGCCCCACGTGTTTATTACAAATTATTACAAACCAAAATAGTAAATTACATCAGAAAATACAAATGAGAGTACAACTAAAGGTAGCCTGATTCTGACTTCCTCACTGAGTTGTGAGATAAGCCAACTCAAAGACCATTGATCCCAAGCCTTTCTCAACTTGAGTGTGTCAGAGTTCCCTAAGAGCCTCAATGGGACTCCAGGCAGTGCTCACACCCAAATTGTATTATCAGAATGGGAATAAGTGCAGTGTGGAAGGGCCAGCCCTCAAGTGTCAAAGTTCAGAGGGAGCTCAAGGGGTCCCAAGGCAAGGCTCACAAGAGGGGGGAAAAACATAAAGTCTAAGAGAGAGTGCAAGTGCAGAAATAGAACTTTAAGAACTAGGGAAGTAAGAAAAAGGAAAAAGGTACTGGGAAATAGCTACAAAATTGATAACTTTGCACAAAAGGGGGTCGGGGATTGGGAACTGATTGCAGAGAGCCCATGCTTGGCAAGGGAAAGCTTTGGTCATGCACAACAATGGAGATGCTGGCATGCCTATAAGCCTACCAGAACATACAACATCAAAGAATCATAGGGGTTAGGATCCCAGGGGGATCAAGCTTGAGTCATGGATAGTAATATTCAGTACTGTCATGCCTCAAGCAAACCATAGTATCAAACACATTGGGGCAGGGATTTGGGGTTCATAACAGGAAAACAGAAATAAATTACAGCATGTTAAAGTAAGTATTGAACAGTAGACAGACAAGAAGGTAAAAGTATTAAGTAAAGACATTGTTGTGATTGCTGAAAATCTTAATCAGAACATACCAGTTTCAAAGAGGCAAAGTAGAATAAAAGCAAGTAGCAAGACTTGAAAGCAGGCCACAATACAAGTAACAAGAGAGAATGCTTTTTGAAGGTGAGTGTGAGTTTAGAAAACTAAGAGTGTCTGTGTGTGTCTGTGTTAATGAGAAAGCAAGGTATTTATAGTTTGAAAATAGGCAGAAAACAAGGCAAGAAAATAATTATGGAACCGTGTACCACTTAAAATCAATCAGTATAAGACTTCCTTTAATTAAGGAGTTAAAATCAAACAATAACATGCAAGTGCTAAATAAGGAAAGAAATCACATAGGGCTGAATATGACCAATAAGGAAGTATTTCCAGCATAGTACAAGTACACAGTAGCTAATAGAGGCTAGGTTCATCAGATTCTAATCAAGAAAAGGTCTGTAAGAATCCAATACCAATGTAATCAAGGTAAGGGGATTAATCAAATTTAGTAGAAAAGGTAGGGGTCGAAAGTTCAAAGGAGAGTATTCAAATAGGTCCAAGAAACAGGGAAATCAGTACAACAAGGAAAGAATCAATTATAAGAGTGCAATCAGAATTACACAAAGAGGTTTGAAATCAGTCCACAATTAAGGGTTATTTTGATAGGGAAATTTAGCATATAAAAGAGTGCATAACATTAGGCATGCGAGGCTGAACTCATGACAAAGAGAATAATCACATGGCAGTCACATAGGTTAATAGAGAAAAGGGATAGTATCAGAAACAAGCAAAAGGGTCCAGTAGAAAGACTTTTCTGAAAATACAGTCGAGTTTCAATGATAGCAGGAGATCAAAATCACATGAAGTAACAGTTTGAAACAAAGATTTCGAAACTCAGTCGAGTAGTAGATGAAACAACTTTAGAAACTTGAATAGGTCCAAAGAGATTAGGGTTTTGAAAGAAAACAAGTTCAAAGATGAGGAACAAGCAAATCACAAAGCAAATAGTCTCAAAACTCGAACGAACCCCCAAATTTTAGGGTTTTCACCATCAATCAAGTATAGAGATGAAAGATAAGAGAATCAGGAAAATAATATCAACAAAGAAAATAAAATTAGAAACCTTAAGAAAGAACCAAGACTTTTAACATAAAGAAACACAGTAGAAGAATAACATAAGAAATATAGTAGATGAATAAACATAAGAAACATAGTAGAAGAACAATATAAGAAACACAGTAGAAGAATCAACATAAGAAACACAGTAGAAGGTCAACATAAAAAACACAGTAGAACACAATAAAAATCAAAAAAGCTTTGAAATGACTTAACAAAACCCTAAATCGGAAAAGGTAACGATTTTGAAGGTAAAATTTTGAAAGAAACTTTGAGAAAACATTTATAAGCTCAGAGAAAACACAGATCTACAACGGATCTAAAATAATCAGAGGAACCTCAAAGGTTAGGGTTTCGGAAGAACCTAGATGGTTAGAAAGGCTTGGAAAGTCATTGATCTAAGTAGGAGAAGTCAAGATTAGACTTGAATAGCTATGGCTGGCCGGAGCAAGGTCGGAGACAGCCATAAAACTCGAATGAAACAAAGTCTGGGCCAAGCTTCTTCAAGGTATTACCTTGAAACAACAGTAATCAGGTGTGTAGGAGTCATAGGAGGCCGGTACAGGCCTTTAATGGCTTTGGAAGCCATGGATTTAGGCGATTTTAGGGTGGAAACGGAGGGAGGCGGCTAGGGTTTGAGAGGAGCTTGAGAGAGAACTGGGAGAAGGGGGAATTCAAGGGCGGCTACAAACGGGAAATGATTAGGGTTAGGGGGTAATTGGGAATTAAAAAGGAAAGAGTTAACAGTGGCCGTTGATCATTTTGATCAACGGCCTGGATTGAAGGGGAATCCGGGCGGGTTATTTTAAAGGGTCGTGAGTTGGGTAGATTAGGATTTGGGCTGGGTAATTGGGTTCTAGAATTGGGTCTAATTAAAGGTTCAAATCCGGCTAAAATTGAAATGCAAATGAGCTATCATTTAAATAGCCATTTCCCCTCATTTATTTTATAAATAATAGTAAAATAATTTCTGTAAATAAATTAAAGGTACTAAATGATTAATAATACATAATTATTAAATTAAAAATACTGGAGTCAATTTTATAACTATAAATACAATTAAATTTTAAAAGAGGTCAATATTGAAATTATATGCAATTTAGCTTTAAAAATACCAAATAAATTTATAAAAAATATTAAAAAATTATTCTAGCTATATTTTAATATAAATATGAGAATCCAATAAATAAATTGCCCAAAATGGTAATTTCCAGGATAATTACTGTGTTTTTCTTGATAAAATAGGGCAATAAATTAATTTAAAAATCTTTAAAAATTAAGAAAAAATAATAAAACCTTGGGACATACTTATATATGCACATACATCCTATTTTGAGAGTAATTTTCATTTAAAAAATATATATGGAAAAATTGGGTATCAACACGAAGCTAGGTGAAGAACGGTACTAGGTACACAGTTAGTGAAAATTATCAATTTTTACAATTCAGGCAAAGAAATATAAGTATTCAGAGTTACGTTCAACAGTAACATAAACAACAACAACAACAACAACAACAACAACATACCTAGTAAAATTCCACTAGTGGGGTCTGGGGAGAGCAGAGTGTACGCAGACCTTACCCCTACCCCAAAAAGGGCAGAGATGCTATTTCTAGGAGACTCTTGGATCAACAGGAAAGGCAATAATATCAGAAAAGAAATAAGAGAAAACACACATAACAATAAAGATACCAAAAAGAAAATAACCACAACAAATAAGTGAAAGGAAAATAACACAAAACTATGCAAAATACCAATGTGAGTTCAACAAAGACCGCTAACAAACCTAACGAAACTCTAACAGACTACCCCGTACAAAGAGGGAAGAACTCTCAACTACCCCCTAGACTACCACCCTAATGCTCGACCTCCACATATTCTTATCAAGAGCCATGTTCAACAGTAACAGAAGTATGTACAATTGGCTATACCCATCTCAGTTATGCCATATGGGAACTAAAAGATATTGTTTAAGAGGAAGATGGGATAACATGATCCAGCTGGGGTTAGAGTAACCCAAATTGTAGATGGATTGTTAGCATTAGCTGATATGCAAACGTGCTAATAGTTCTCCTTGTGAGACACCTCGATGGTACACTCTAGAATAGTACCTTAAGATGTGTAATACTAGAATGTCTAGAAAATTTAGAAGATTGGCACTATAGTCCTAGAAGAGATAAATATTTACCTTTGTATGGCTCCCATTCCTAGTAAAGAGAGAATGCTCGCCAACCCGAAGAGCCAGTGGATAGAGCAAGGGGAGATAAAAGTGAAAGAATATTTTGTTGAAGTTTCAAAATAAGGTACTAGACAAAAATATTAGTAGGAGATTAAGAAGTGAGTAAATAATGTATTATGAGTAAGATATGATAAATGGGTGATAATGGTAAATCAAAATATGATATGATAAAAGAGTCTATAGTCAAGTGAAGGAAAAGACAAGAGGTAACAGGCTTGAGGCAATAAAGGAGTATAGGCCAAAAATCATATCCTCATTTTGATAAATGAGTTGGTGAGTCCAACGTGATTACTAGAACGAAAGTTAAATCCTCGGAGTAATAGAAATCAGTATGGGCTAGTGAACAAGATAAATTGAACATGAATTAGGGACCAAATGATTTGATAATAGTCGATATCGTGAGAATTTCAGAGATCATGTTTTGGAAATAATAGATGGATAACATAAGAATAACCTTTAAAGGTCAATCAGGAATATGCTTCCCTAAAGCAAGCACTAGGAGCAGAGTTAAGCTTAAGGGACTGAGGGTGCCAGCTACACTAGGTGTCACCCTTGTGCATAAGGAATTCAGTTAACCCTGGTACAGAAAGATTACCACAAGGGAAGTAAGAGTCCGTGAAGATGTGAAAAGACACCAAAGATGAAGAGCTAAAACATTTATAGGTAAATCTTTATAGAAGTTAGTACTCCCATAAAAGGGGAAGATGGTGTGATATGGTATTAAGTCAGAGATATGTGGTTCAGGTAACTATGGAATAGTAAAGGAAGAATGTGGTAGAAAGGCGAACGGAATGAGATTGCATTTATTCAGATCCTACGGATATGATACGACTCCAGAACATTATGCAAGCACGACGTCGGGGAGAGGCAGTAAGGGTTTTGGCACTAGATGTTATTGGTAAATAAGTGCAAATGAACACTTGATACATAAGGAGACAGTGCGAGGGGTAAGCTAAGACAAAGTTCATAACCCAAGAGAGATTATGTTATATATATATATGAGAATGGAACAAATAGTAGTTGATTCAGGAAGAGCATAGTTATGGTTAGACAAGAGGTTATGGACAAATCAGCAGATTGTGCAAGATGAACACAGTGAATTCAGTCTCGCAGATATGACGTTGTAATCCTTGAGAAATATTCAGATAGGAGTTGGGGTTGTTAAAGGTATCTTATAAGTGTTACGAAAAAAAAGACGGTGCCACTAGGAAGACAGTCAAAAATTTCAGTTCAGAAGAAACCATACGAGCACAAGGGTGCGGAGGTAAGTAATAAGGATAATTGTAGGGGAGTGACACCATCAAAATTTCTTCGGATATACGGTGTAATAAGCTTGTAGCTTTACAGGAGTTAGAAGATCTTCCCTAAGTACTACCACAAAAGTCTAGCTGAGGAAATAAAGAAGAGGGCTTCAACCGAAGCATATTAACTTGAAGAAGAATTGGTTTGGTAACAACAGTATCACTACAATATTGGATGCACTCCATAAGAAACTGGCACCTATAGTGGCTAATGAACGAGAAGAAAAAAAAATTCAAAAGTATATTTGAGATCATATGAACTACAAGGAATTCTAATATTCATGGGCACTAAGATAAGCCAAGTATTCATGCAAAAAGTGGCAGAACAACCAGGAAAAGCAATTGCTTACATTTAAAGACAACTGAGAAGGCATGAAAGGAAATCTATAGTGCTAGCAAATTAAAGGAAGGTTGCGAGTAGTATAAATAGATATGTGTAGGTCGAAAGCTAAAGTATGGTAGAGTGACAAGGTTTTACGTAGATATGAGTAAAAATAAGAAAAGGTGAGTGAGAAGGTGACGAGAATAGGTAAGTCCTCGAGATTAAACCCATCAAAACAAGATAGCTAATGGTTTTCATAAGTTATAGAAAGCTCGGAACAGTGTGAATGAACTCAGAGGAGTCTAAGACTAGGAGAAATTAGAAGAGATGAAATGTTGCCCTGGTAGGAGATGAGGGTGTAATGATGATAGATAAGAGGAATACATTTAGGCCTTTGATTGAGTAATGATTTTAAGAAAAGGGATTTCATGAATTGCATAAGATTAGAATACCTCCATAAGATGAATCACGTTGGGATGCTATGAAATACAATTATTGAAGTATAGTATCGTCCCTAGGTGGATTAGGCAAATCACTTCAAATGTTCCCCGATGTAATGTGAGCTCTAGTGACAATGTATTACGTATGAGGTTTCAAGTTATCAGTGGTAGATTATTAATCAACATTAAGGTAAATCAACAATGGATGGATAAAATTTACAAAGTATGAGATGATATTAGGCCTTCATTACTAAGATGAATAGTAATGAACAAGCATTAAAGGATTTAGAGTTATACATATAGGATAAGCAGCGAGAGAGTAACCTGGAGTTGGGTAGCAGGCCTCGATAATAATAAACAAAATTAGGTGTTATGATACAGTATGACCTACCAAGATGTAGTAAATCCATAAGTATAGATAATCAAGGCTACAAAACAAAATATAGAAATGGTCGTAAGTTCGACAAAGTACCTAGCGAAGAAATTAAGTACACCTATAGATACCTAGAGGGATAGCTTGTCATATTTCTGTATATGTTCATAAAGTGAGGCCTATAGATTGGCTAAAAGTTAGAGGAAAAATGAGAGAAGAGTTGCATAGACTCACAAACAAGGTCATAGTCGTACATGCTGTATGATAGAAGGTAGCAACAACTACGAGATTGGAAGAATTCCGACAACAAGTAGTGGTGTAAGAAAGAGACCTAAAGGAGGGAATACCCCTGACCTTTTGATTTATTCACAGAACAGTGATTTTCCAGTCCCTGAGAGCTCGATTTTGACTATTAGTAGCATTCTCCGGCTACTCCCTGGTTTCAAGGAATCTCTTGATATCGTGTTACCACGGTTTACCATCTGGCTCTTCATCTACATGGAAGAAAAAGGCATGTTGTTCCCTTATCTCTACCTTGATTGGGTCGATGTAGTTCCTGTCTGGATGCTTAATAATGGACGATAGAGTTGCAAGGGCATGGACGAACTCGTTCTGAATGCTGGGAACGTGCTTGAACTCAATCTTTATGATCTTCTCGCATAGCTCTTTTATGCAGTGCAGGTATGAAAAGATCTTGACATTTTTGGTAGACCACTCCCCTTGGACTTATCGGAATCCCCTGTGAACAAATGTTCTTTGACGTTCATGTCGAGTACCATTCTGATCCCAATGATGCATACTTTGTATTCAGCCATATTATTGGTACAAGGGAATCTTATCTTTGCTGATGCTGGATAGTGTTGTCCGGACTCCGAAATTAGGACTGCCCCAATTGCGACTCCTTTGAAGTTTGTTGCTCCATCGAAAAACATTCTATATCCAGGGTATGACTCTGCAATATCTTCTCCGACAAATAATACCTATTCGTCGGGAAAATACATTGTGAGCGACTCGTAATCCCTGTCAACTGGATTCTCTGTGAGGTGATTGGCTAAAGCTTTCCCTTCGATAGACTTTTGAGTTACATACACAATGTCAAATTTGTTGGGGATAATTTGCCAATTTAGCTAGCTTTCTAGTAGGCATCGGCTTCTGAAAGATGTACTTGAGCGGGTTGAGCCAAGATATTAAATGTGTAGTGTATGCTGACATGTAATGCCTTAATTTTTGGGTGATCCAAGTCGGGGCACATCAGTGTGTTCTATCAAAGTGTATCTGGCCTTACATGATGTGAACTTCTTACTTAAGTAGTAGATGACCAGCTCCTTTCTCCCAGTTTTATCATGCTGTCCCAACACACATCCAAAGGCGTTATCCAAGACTAGTAGAAATAGTAACAATGGACTGGCCTATGAAACGACTGATATAATTCAATCTACCCAGGTAACTCATCACATCTTTCTTACTCTAATGCGGTGGTAATTCCTGAATGACCTTGATTTTTGATAGGTCCAGCTCTATCCCTTTTCTAATTACAATGAGGCCTAACAATTTTTCAACAGGGACTTCGAACGCGTATTTTGCTGGGTTCAATTTCAAGTTGTACCTCTATAGATGCTCGAAAAATTTCCTCAATCGTCCAAGTGCTCCAAACTCTGCTGAGACTTGATGATGACGTCATCTACATGTACCTCGATCTCCTTGTGAATCATGTCGTGAAAAAGGGTCATCATGGCCCTCATGTATATAGCACCGACATTCTTAAGACCAAACTGCATGACTCTATAGTAGTAGACTCCCTAATGTGTGGTGAAGGCTATTTATTTTACCTCTTCCTCGTGCATCAAGATCTCGTGGTATCCGACGAAACAATCCACGAATGACTACAGTTCATGCTTTGCGTGGTTGTCGATGAGGATGTGGATATTTTGTAAAGGGAAGTCGTCCTTTGGACTAGCTTTGTTGAGATCTTTGTAATCCATGCATATCCTGATCTTCCCGCCTTTCTTGGGTACTGGGACGATATTTTCCAATCAGCTAGGATAATTGGTGCCCTTTATCACATTCACCTCTATCTGCTTTGTTACTTGCTCCTTTATCCTCCGACTCAAATCGGTCATGAATTTTCTGGATTTTTACTTGACCAGCGGTCTGGTGGGATCGGTAGGCAGTCGATGCGAGACTATGTCAGTACTTAATCCAAGCATGTCATCATACGACCATGCGAACACATTGATGTATTTTTGGAGGAGCTCAACTATTTTTCCTTCTTCTTGGATTCTAGATGAATGTAGGTTCTGGTTTCTTTCATGTCTTCTTCGCTTCCGAGATTGACCACTTCTATTTTTTCAAGGTTGGGATTTTTCTGACTCTCCAGCTGTTCAATCGCTTGTGGGAGATTGTCCGGCATCATACTCTCGTTGTATTCCTTGTAATCTGGGTCGTTTCACTCAAGGGTTTCGTTACATTTGACAATCACAGAATGCGTGTTTTTATCATTTTGATTACTGAAAAGAAAAACTAAACATAAATGAAACGGTAAATAAAGTTGAAATAATTTAAGAAAACGATTCTTTTTATTTCATTAAAAGAGTAATGTCTAAGTGTTAAAAAGAGGAAAATGACAAAAAGGTACAAAAATGGTGCATGCTTCAATTGACTGTGCGGTTTTCAAAAGAAAACTTTTACAATTGTACACTACCAAAACTCCCAGCCAACCAAAGATGGACTGACGTTCCAATTCCGTTGTTATTCTCTTGGTTCGACATTCCTGATGGTCGATGTCTTGATGTTTGTTCCTTCACAACATTATTCAATCATAGACACAAACAGGCCCCTAATCCGGTTCCTGGTCTTTATCCATATTTCATCATCTCTCTCGTTGCTATCTTGGAACTATATGACGATTGTATTCCTTAGTTTTTTTCCAGTCTAATCTATTTCGGTGGTCTGCATGATTTCCACTGCATAAAAAGCAACTTTGTCTAGCCCTTCAATGAATGGGACTGCATGCTCCAAATAAGCTAATTGGCCCCATTTGCAATGGACCATGATCTCCTGATATCCCCAGTCAAAATTCATGCATTGGTTTAGGGTGGATGGGACGGCCCTGCCATGTGTATCCAGGGTCTTCCTAGCAGCAAGTTTATAAAGAGGAAATATCCATTACCTAAAACAATATGTGAAATTCAACCGGTCCAATATACAAAGCCAAATAAATTTCACCAATAACATCCTTCGGCGAACCATCAAAAGACCTTACCCACACCTGGATTTCCTTGACTTTCCTTAGATGAATTTTCTACTCTTGCAGAGTAGAGAGCGAACAAATGTTGACTCATGAACCTCCATCAACTAGTACTTGGGACACCACCTTGTCCCCACATTTGATAGTGATATGAAGAGCTTTATTGTGACTCACTCCTTTGATAGGAAGCTCGTCTTTTCTGAAGGTGATCATATTTGCTTCAACAATTTTCCCAATTATTGCAGCTAGTGCCTCATTAGTGGTGTTGCTTGTCACACTTATTCCATTTAGTACTTTCATCAGGGCATCCTTATGATTGTTGGAGCTCATCATCAAGTCCATGATTGATATTTGCACCAGAGTTTTCTTTAGTTCCTCCTCTACGGAGTACTCTTTGGTCGACATTCTCTTCCCGAATTCTACGACTTTAGAGTCTATTATGTTCCTTTTTTGCATCGCTCTCTTCCTAAATTCCCTCAATTTGCATACCGTGGGCTGCTGCAGAGTCTATCATCTTGGCCTTCCCCTTTTACCGGCATGTCCATGGGAAAGTTTTGTATTCTCGACTCTCTTCATTCCCTGTAGCAACGGCAGGTTGTCTCTTATATGTCTGAACCATCACAGCGGGTCTTACTTATACTGTGATCATCAGAGTCCTTTGAGGTGGGATCCTTGCGGTCTCTGCATTTTCTATTGTGATAATAGTTCATTTCAAATCATATTCTTCGTCCAAGGTTATCGTGTTGTCCCCCTAATTTCGGTGATTCGGAAGTGGATTGTGATTTACGTAGGACGGAGCTGGAGTACACTTAATGTCTCAGCTCTTGATCGGTGTTTCAATTTTATTTTTGAGCTTAAAAAATCTTTAGTATCATGCCCAGGCACATTTGAATGGTATACAGACCTTTTGGTTGCATCAAAATACTTTGAGGGATACTCAGGAACCCTTCCTTCCGCTGGATGTATCAGCCCTACCCTCCTCAATCTTTCAAACAATTGACCTAGAGGCTCAACAATCGAGGTATAATTTCTGGGACCCCCTCTGCAGAATTGGGACGAGGGCGCGGTGCATAAGTGGGTCAATTTTGGTGAGTGGTGGTTTAGACAGGAGCATATGTTGTAGACTCGGGTTATTATGGGCTCGATGAGGGTTATACTGAGGTTGGGGGTAGTAATATGGCTAGGTATTATAGAGTGAAGTGTAAGTGGGTGGTGGTGAATGATTGTTCGGGGAATAATAATTTTTTCCATGATGTAGGTTGGGTTGATAGTAAGGGAAGACTACTGAGACTTCTTCTTTTTTCTTCTTTCCGCTATTGATTGACCTTGATTGGATTGCCTTGCTAGCCGGTTGCAGTGCAACTATGGATTATACTTTTCCTGATTTTATACCTTCTTCTAAGAAATATCCCATGTTGACTAGTTCGGGGAATTCCTATTCCATTATACCCATCATTTTACAAAGTATATCCCTTCCTTGGCCCTGATGAAATACTTGATTAATTCACTGTCATCCAACGGAGGTTGTGCCCTGGTGGATTCAGACCTCCACCGACATGCATACTTTTGGAACGACTCGTACGACTTTTTCTACAGGTTTACTAGTGTGAACCTATCGGAAGTGATCTCTGTGTTGAATCAAAAGTGATTCATGCAATGTTCTCTAGTTTCACGGATCTTGTCAAGTATACCAGGTAAGTGCTTCTCCCGTCAGGCTCCTTATGAACAACTTCATTCTCAACTTCTAGTTCCTTTCCACTCCAACTAACTTGTCACAATATGCCCTCAAATGTGCATGGGGATCACCACTCCCGTCAAAGATATCGAACTTTGGGGATCCTCGTAGTCCAAACTTTCACTTCCCCGAGTGACTTGGAGGTTCTTCATTTGTTTTCTCAAGATTGGTAGCTGCTCAGACACTGACACCTCTTCCTTACGCCTAGATTCCCTTTCCATCTCACTATATTGGTCAATATCTTAAGGCACCTTGACCGTGATAAGCACTGTAAAGGTAGGTTCAGAAATGGCATATATAGGAAGAACATATCGCTCAAGGGCGACAATATGTGCCATAAGTATGCATTGATTTTGGTGAGTGGTAAAAGTGACTCCGTCATGAGGAGGGTGTGAGTTTTGTTAGTGGTAGTAGGTGGGTTTTGTGGAATTTGAACGTACTGTGGTACGTAGGGAATGTGGATAGGGGGATTTGGTGAGTTTACGAGGGTTATTGGAGGTATGATTTGAGTTGTTGGGACTGAAGTTGGGGTTTTATTTGTTTGGCATGATGTGGAAGGAAAGTGGTTATGGATTGAATCCAAAGAAGGCAAGTGAGGTGGTTGATGGAGCGTTGTCACGGCCAGATATGGTAGTTCCCTAATATGATGTACTTCCTCCCTTAAAGACTCCAACTCCTAGGCCATTCTGGCCACGTGTTCATCATTCCTTGTGTCGTCCTTCTCTCCCGATTGCCCTGGGCTATTGGCTATGATTTTCTAAACGTCAATACCACACAAGAGGGGGGTGATTTGTGTGGTACCCAATTTTTCGATTTAGAAGAACCTGGTTCTTCTAAGTGTTCTACCTACTACTGTTGCAGAATTAAAAGTACAGAAAATAAAAAACACAGAGATTTTTACGTGGAAAAAACCTGGCTCAAAAGGTGAAAAAACCACGACCTACTACTCAGTAGGATTTTCCCAAACATCCACTAAAATCACTGAGCCAAAACAGCATTTACAAAACTCTTTGTAAACCTAAGGATTAACTCGAATCTCTGTGTAGCACACATCCTCAACTGTTGCGACACTTTCAAGTTAGCCTATAACTTAAACACTCAAAGTAGCTATTACAAATGGTTCTATGAAAGCTGAAAAGGTACAACTTTAAACCACTTACTACAATTGAACTAGAATAACAATAAACACAATGGAACAAGTTCTTCTATCTCGTTCATGTAGCTTCAGGTTTGCACACTTGAATTACACACTAACTGCTTGCAAAAAGTGTTGCTATTTTGCTCCCTATTCACGTTTAACTTCTACGTATGTGCAACACATGTAAAAGAGAACAATCACTGTTATTTAATGAGTTAGTAATCAGAGTTTGATTGAGACTCAATTGCTGATCTTCCATCAAAGTTGAGTCCTTGTTCAATACAAACTCCAACCCTATCATTTATCTGAATTGTATGATTGTATCCTCTTCCCATAAGGAGACTTTCCCTCCTAATCCAATATGCAACCTTTTCGATCAGTTCAGGAGATATTGCTGCTTGATTACTGAGACTTATCTCCTTCACGTGTATCTCACATGTCTAGGTTGATAAATACTATGCCTCACATGATGAACCTGGTCCATGACTGAGTTCATTTGTCATTCTTCAAAACTTCACCTGAACTTGGGCCAACAATTCCCTCTTTTTGATGATGACAAACTCTATGCTTTTACTAATCGAAGAACATGTAGGAACTCAGCTTGACCATCAACACATTAACTTAGAACTTTAACTTATCATCAAGGACCAGATTTAATTAGGTTATAAAAATCACATTATTTAGAATAAATAGTAAAGAACAATATCTCTTCCCCCTTTTGGCATCATCGAAAAGTTGCATGCATTGTGAATCCCAGATTTTAGTAATTACTCATGGTCACTTGGGCAACTACAAGTGAAAATATGGATAAAATCATCAATAATCAACAAACATATTCAAACTATTAAGAGCAAAATCTTCATAAAACAAGAGAAACAACAGCTGTCATTGATAAGATATTGTTACACCAACAAACCACAAAAAGAAAGAAAAACTTCCAAAGCATGAGCAAAAAAAAATGAAAAAGTCCCTAATCTGGGTCACTGGGGGTACTAGTTTGGTTCAGAAGACAACAACTGAACATCCTAAGGCTTGGAGGAACTAGAGGGCTGGGTTTGGAGAAGGTTGAGCATATTCTGAAGCATCCCATCACTCTTATCCTTTTCTTTTGCTAGCTTAGTTCTAAAGCCATCTCTTTCAGTTTCCAGTTCAGCTACACGAGCTTGGAGCCGAGCAATTTTAGCATCCTTAGATCCACACACTTGAACCAAAGCCCTACCTTGCTGTTCAGAGGTGTCTTCAGGGATGAACTAGGTTCAACTGGGATGGCATTGACTGGATAGTCACAAGCCAGAAGAGTCATGATGCCAAAGTGTTCCTTGCTTGATGTCATCTCCCATTTCTTCAAAGGCACATTCAGCCTATCCAGAACAGTAGTCAATATGAACCCATATGTGGTGGCATGAGCCTTGGAGCCATTTATGACCCTGTCCAGTAATTTGACAATAAAGGCAGGCCAATGGATCTGCATTCCTCTCAAAAGGCACTCCATAAGAACCAGGTCCATGTAGTTGGTAGTGTGTCTCCTCTCCTATCTGGGCAGCAGGCACTTGTTAACAAATTCAAACAAGACCTTGTGCTCAGGCCTCATCTCACGTTTCTGCACAAACCTTGCTTCAGGAACATCTTCAGTAGTTGAGGCATCACAAAAATTCCTAGTGATATGAAGAGCAGTAGGGAGAGAATCCAGACATGGCCACATTTTCCTTGTATAATCATCATACCCCTCACTAGGTATGTCTAGAATCTTACCCAATTTGAGTGCATCAAACTGCACCCTTACTCATTTCACTATACTGGTGACTACCCCATTCTTCACTGTGGCATTGGCCATAAACTCAATCAATTCTTTCCTAGACAACCTCACATCCATTTCAAGGACCACGTCCTTCCAACCTTGTGCAGCTAGGGCATCCATCAGTCTTCTCATTTCTGGCTCATCCAAGTCTCTCAACAATCTTCCTTTCAAATTTTTTTCCTGCCAAATATGACAAACCTATCTTGTTCCTTTTCAGATTCATCTTCTTCTTCTTCTCCACTCCATTCTTCTTCCTCCTCAGTAATTTTTACCTGCTTACCTTTCACTGTAGATCTGGTTTTTTTGGCTAAAGAGGGTTCATCAGGTACAGGTTCAGAGGAAGACTTCTTGGAAGAAGCCTTGGCCCTTTCTAGTTTGGGTATAGGAACCTCCACATTTGTTCCCCTTTCTTGGTGGACCAGTTCCATCTCCTCTTCCTCTTCTTTTGCAACCTCAGAACTCTCCACAGCCTTTGCTTTTCCCTTCTCCTTCTTTTTTTTTTTGCTTTCTTCTAGAGCTTTCTGTAACTCAGCTTCACTTTGTCTGACCCTGCTTCTAGTTGTTCTTCCCTTAGGTACTGGAGGTACAATTGGTTTTGGGGATGACATTTTGATTTTCTTTTTTGGCTTGGAAGCAGTTGGAGCCTTTTGTGTGGAAGCTTTACGCTTCTTTGGATCATAACTAGCCCCAACCCTCTTTAGAAGATCAGCTAGTGTTTCCTCAACAGATGAACTAGGTTCATCTTGTTGCTTGCTTAGATGCATAAGCCCTTCAGCTGCCTTCCCAGAACCACTTCCCCTTTACTTGTTGCCACCTTTTTAAACACCTCCACAGATAGCCAGAACTTTTTCTTTCCCATCTCCCCTCTCATCACCAATTGCTTCCTCTATCTCTTTTTCTTTCTTTTTACCTCCACTTCTACTAGAGTCAGCCCCCTTTACATCTTTGATAGGACCAACCAAGACAAACCTATTTTCTACATTTTCAAACACAATAGAGAGTACCACAAAAGAACTTACCTTACCAGGGGTTTCTTGAATTTTGGCAGTGTCAGAAGAGTCATGTTCTTCTTCTTTGCTGGCAGAAATAAAAGCTTCAGACTCAGAGCTTGAGTCATATTCTTAAGTAGGAATTTCCTTCCTCTGGCTAGCCTTCAATTTCTCATTTAGAACTTTTCTTAGAGATCCAGAAGCTATAGTTTTTTTGGCCAACATTTTCTGTCTACGAAACCTAGGTTTTGGGGTTTCACTAGGGGGTGTAGATGAGGATGTATTCGAAGGGGATACTGGTGGGGGAGTGCCAGGATTATCTTGGGGGTTAGTCATGGTGGATTGTTTCTTAAGAAAAAATTGGGAATTTTGGAGAGAAGAAAGGCGATCAGAACTTGAGAAGAGTTTTGACGGTTAAGGACTAATGAAAAAGAGGTGTGGCATTTATTTAAAGATAATTAGACTTAAATGCAGTAACGACAGCCTTTTTAGAGGTCAATTAGAAGTCTAATCAAGATTTAATTCCGGTCTCTTAGTGATTATTAGTCGTCACTAGATTTTAGGCAAAAATTCCGGTTTTTAGAGTTCTAGGGGAACGAAACTGGTTCAATGCTCAATGGATAGAATTTTAAATTTGATGAATGTAGGACTTCTGCTCATGATTGGAAAAATAATCTTTCTAATTGTGCAGAGTATAGAAAATATACCTGAGCTTTTCATATGAACACATACTGATGAACCGGGTTCTTTATATAGAACTCTCTTGAACATGCCTCAAATGTCAAAATAGAAGAAACTTTGTAAAAGATCAGTGAGTCATACACATGTCACAAGAGTATACTAATTAAAGTATGAAACTGAGTAAGAAATGATCTAAATATTTACACAAAGATAGAACTCCTAACCAATATATATATATATTCATTGTGCATTCTAAACTAGACCTATTAGGTGATCTTAATCATCCCTAACTCCAACCTATTCCTCTCAAAGTTTTCTCTACTTAGTGCTTTAGTGAAGATGTTAGCTATTTGTTTATCATTAGCACAAAAATCTATTTAAATCAATCCTTTCTCATAGTTATCTCTTAAGAAGTGGTGTCTAACATCTATGTGCTTAGTCCTCTTATGATGAACAGGGTTCTTTGTCATACTTATAGCACTAGTGTTATCACAGAATATTGGAATACATCCCACTTCAATTCCAAAATCTACCAGCTGTTGTTTGATCCATAACAATTGGGCACAACAGGAAGCAGCAACAACATACTCAGCTTCAGCAGTAGATAGGGCCACAGAATTTTGCTTTTTGGTAGCCCATGACACAAGACATGAACCAAGGAAATGAACCATACCTGAGGTGCTTTTCCTGTCAACTAAGAAACCTGTATAATCAGCATTAGCATATCCAACTAGATCAAAATTACTACCTTTAGGATACCAGAGATACAGATCAGTGGAGCCTTTCAGATATCTCAGTATCCTCTTTACCGCAGTCAAGTGGGACTCTCTTGGATTTGCCTGAAAACGTGCACAAAGCCCTACACTGAAAACGATGTCAGGTCTGCTTGCAGTAAGATAAAAGAGTGAACCAATCATACCCCTGTACAACTTTTGATTGACTGATGAACCAGGTTCATCAATATCTAATTTGGTGGCAGTTGCAATGGATGTGTTTATTTCTTTAGATTCCTCCATTTTAACTTTTTGATTAGCTCTTTTGTATGATTCTGCTGATAGATCATGGTTCTATTTGGACTTTGTTTGATCTGGAAGCCTAAAAAGAAGTTAAGCTCACCCATCATGCTCATTTCAAACTCACTGCGCATTAGTTTTGCAATGTCCTTACTCAGCCTATCAGTGGTAGCCCCAAATATGATGCCATCCACATATATTTGCACAACAAGGAGATCTTTACCTTTTCCCCTTAAAAACAAGGTACTGTCAGTTTTACCTTTTTTGTAACCATGCTCCAATAGGAATTTGGATAGTCATTCATACCAAGCTCTTGGGGCCTGTTTGAGCCCATAGAGAGCCTTGTCTAACTTGTACACATGCTCAGAATATTCCTTGCTCTCAAACCTTGGAGGTTGTTTCAAAAATACTTCTTCCTTTAGGTAGCCATTCAGGAAGGCACTTTTGACATCCATCTGGTGAATAGTGAATTTCATGTGTGCTGCAAAGGCTATGAGGAGTCTGATTGCCTCTAGTCTTGCAACTGGAGCAAATGTCTCATCATAGTCTATGCCCTCCTCTTGGGTGTATCCTTGTACCACCAGTTTTGCTTTGTTTCTTGTAACTGTTCCATCTTCATTAAGTTTGTTTCTGAAGACCCATTTTGTACCAATGACTGATCTGTCCTTGGGTCTCGAAACTAGATGCCAAACTTGACTTTTTTCAAATTGGTTGAGTTCATATTGCATTACATTCACCCAATCTGCATCCTGCAAAGCCTCAACAACATTTATAGGTTCAATAAGAGATATGAAAGCATAAAAAACACACAGATTCTTTAGCTATGATCTAGTATTGACTCCAGATGTTGGATCGGTAATAATGTTCTCGATGTGATGAGAACTTTGATACTTGTGAGGTTTCACAACCAACTGGTTTCTGCTAGATGTCTCTCCCATGTTCTGTTGCTGAGGAACAGGTTCATGAACAAGTTCCTCTAGGGGGTTTGATTCAATTTCTCCTTGATTAGTTCCCCCTGTCAGGTTGCCTTGATTTGAAGGACTTGTTCCATCACCTGTTCCTTCTTTTGATGTCACTTTGACTTGTGCTGGGGATTCAGTGAATTCCTTTACCAATCCAAATCCTTCATCTTCATGTTTCTTATCTCTCAGAAAGAATGTTAGTTTCATCAAATACTACATGTACACTTTCTTTTACACACAAAGTTCTTTTATTAAACACTTTATATGCTTTGCTCTGTGAAGAATATCCCAAGAATACTCCCTCATCACTTCTGGGATCAAACTTACCTAGGGAGTCTTTTCCATTATTGTGCACATAGCACTTGCAACCAAATGCCCTAAGATGGGATATGTTTGTTTTCTCCCTTTAAGTAACTCATATGGAGTCTTCTCTGCTAGAGGTCTAGTCATGCATCTATTGATTATGTAACATGTAGTGTTTACGGCCTCTGCCCAGAAGTTGTGGAGCAATTTACTAGAAAGCAGCATGGTTCTAGCCATGTCTTCCAGAGTTCTATTCTTCCTTTCAACTACTCCATTTTGTTGAGGGGTCCTAGGGGCAGAGAAATTATGATCTATACCATTTTCATCACAGAATTCAGCAAACTTGGAATTTTCAAATTCAGTTCCATGATCAGACCTAATGGATGCAAGATGATTTCCTAATTGTTTTTGAGTTTTTCTAACAAATGCAATAAACATAATGCTTCATCTTTGGAGGTTAGAAATAGAATACAGGTAAATCTAGAATAATCATCGTCAAGCACCATTACATATTTCTTTCCACCTCTGCTCATGGTTCTCATTGGACCACATAGATCCATATGGAACAGTTCCAACGACTTGGTTGTACTTACCAGTTTCTCGCTTTTAAAGGATGATCTTACCTGCTTTCCCCTTGCACATGCCTCACAAACTTTGTCTTCCTTGAACTTGATATTAGGTAACCCTATCACCAAGTCTTTAGAGACTAATTTGTTTAGCTGATTTTGACTTGCATGACCAAGTCTTTTGTGCCACAGGAGGGAATCATTAACCAACACACTTAAGCAAGTGAGTTCATTTTCTGACAGAGTAGACAAATCTACAATATAAATAATGTTAACTCTTTTTCCCTGCAAAACAATCTTGTCAGTGGTAAGTTTAATCACAAAGCATTTGGTAGAGGTAAAAGCTACAAGATTACCTTTGTTAGACAATTGTGACACACTTATTAGGCTATATTTCAAGCCATATATCAGGTAGACATTCTCTATGGAATGAGAATCTGTTTTGCCTACCTTTCCAACCCCAATGATCTCACCTTTCTTTCCATTACCAAAGGAGACATTACCTCCATTTAAGTCCTCAAGTGAAAGGAACTAGTCGTTGTTCCCAATCATATGTTTTGAGCAACCACTATCGATATACCATATTTGGCTCCTCCCTTTCACTTGGACCTGCAAAAAGAAATCAGGAGTTAGTCTTAGGAACCCAAACTAGTTTGGTCCCTTTCTATAGGCAAAAGGATGAATAAAATTCCTTCTTTCCCACCCACACAACTTGTTTTTCTCTTGAACAAAGACTTTGTTCTTTTGACTGGTCTTTTCTTTTGCATTACATTCATTTTTGTAATGGCCAGCCTTGCCATAGTGTGTGCAAATTTTATTTTCAGGAAGAGTGAGGTACTTGCTTCTAGAGTCCCATTTTAGATCTTAAGTCCCATAGCCAAGTCCTCTTTTGTTGCTACTGTGATGCTCTTGTAGTGAAGAGAGTGCATCAGAAGCCTTGTTCCACTTGCAAGTTCTGTCTAGTTCATGTTTCACCTTTCCTAGATCTTTCTTCAGGACTTTGATGAGTTCATCTTTCTTATACAATTCATCTTTCATTTTTCCCAAGTTTTCTTCTAGAGTGAGATATGTGTGATCAGCTTTCTTCTTTCACGTTCCTAGTTTCAGTTTTAACTTTTCAGACCTAAGTTCTAGGACATTGTTACCAAGTTCAAGAACCTGGTTCTTCAACTCAGCATTTGTGTTATCACTCTCATTAGCCCTAGACTCGACTTTTGCATTTTGCTTTTAGGATCACACATTTCCTAGACAGAACTTCTTTCTCATTGTTAATTATCTCAGACTCATCAATGAAGTCTAGTAGTAGCTCATCCAACTTTTCTTTAGACAAAAATTTAATCTTATTTTTGAGATGAAGGATACTTACCTCTTGTTCATCATCTGATTATCCGATGGCCATCAGTGCTTTCTCTTCTTCAGCTTCATCTTCCAAATCTTCATCTGAAGTTTCTCCCCAAGCAGCAACCATAGCCTTGGTTGAACCTTTGTTCCTTTTTGGTTGAACCTGTTCCTTCTTCCTGTTCCTTCGTTCAGCCCTTTCTTTGTTCCACTCAATTTCCCATTGAGGGCAGTTCTTGATCATGTGATCTGTCTTACCACACTTTTAGCAACCCCCATTGGTCTGTTTCTCAAGAGCTCTTGACTTGTTGAAGGTTGTACCTATTGAAGAACCCTTTCCTCTCATAAGGTACTTTTTGAATTCTCTAGTAATCATAGCCATCTCATCATCTTCTAGATCTGAACCTTCAGCAATTCTGAGAGCTAGGCTTCTCTCCTTCTAGGGTGTATCCATCTTCATGGTTTGCCTTCTCAGTTCATAAACAGTAACATTTCCAATCAGTTCATCCAGTCGAAGAGTAGCAATATTCTTGTATTCCTGAATGGGCGTGATTTTGCTTTCCCATGAGACTGTAGAACCCTTGTCAAGATTTTCTCAACCTTGTCTTCTTCAAGAATAATCCTTCCAATGGACATATGTTCATTTGTCAGTGTAGTGAACCTAGTATATATCTCTTGGATAGTTTCTCCTTCCTTTATAGTAAAATTCTCATTTTGAGAATACATCAATGTTCCTCTAAATCTTTTCACTTGAGGTGTTACTTCATGAGCTACATGCAAAGTGTCCCATATCTCCTTGGTAGTAGTACAACTTTGGATCCTATTGTACTCATCTGGACCTAGTCCACACACAAGCCATTTCTTGGCCTTAGCATTTTCTCCCACTTTTTTAGGTCTTCAGTAGTGCAGTGAGCCCTTATCTTTGGCACAACCAATCCTACCTTATTTTTCATTGTAGTTGCTAAAGGACTGTTACGCCCCGCAATGTTACGTCAATATTATGTCCCGTAGTATTATATTACGACAATGTTATTCTCTGTAGTAATATGTTACGATGATGTCACCCTCTGCAGTAATATATTGCGATAATGTTACGTCCAACAGTATTAAGTTACGACAGTGTTCTACCTACAATATTACATTACGGTAATGTCAGACTTTGCAGTATTAAGTTACAACGATGTTGCACCCTGCAGTATTTTACATTAAATTTGTCGTAAGGTAATTGACATCAGTCCAAGTAAAAGATTATTTAATGATTATAAGGATTAGGCTATTTCACATGTGATGAATAAGTTTGTGAAGGTGAGATGGGAAGCAAGTCAAAGAAAATGAATTTTTGTCCACGTTTGGCATGTTGGGATAAAATTGTCACGATCCAAACTGATGGGCCACGACGGGCACCCGGTACCTTACTCAACCGAGTACCAATGTAACGTATCTTTCTTATTACATCATCATATACCTGTCATATACATGTGACATACGGGCCTAATAGGCCAACATAATCATTTATAAGCTCAAAACATAGGCCGACAAGGCCGTACAATCTTCCACGTACACGACATATGTCTACAAGCCTCTAAAAATACATTCATATCATAAAGGTCGAGACAGAGTTCCGCCATACCAAACAATATATGTCTAACTCATACTAACCAAACAAGCAACTCCGAAGCAAATGGAGTGCACCAACATCTTTCGCTGAGCTGATAGCCTACTTGGAGGGCTCTCGACCTATCTATCGGGACCTGCGGGCATGAAACGCAGTGTCCCCAGGCAAAAGGGGACTGAGTATGTAAGGCACATAAATAAATACATAAGAGACATGGAAGACATATATAGTACATGACTCAACCTGTAAGTCTGAATAACTTTTGTAAATCATAAATCACTGTTAGCGTCACGCATATGCGTAGGAATGTCACGTCGTGCATAGGTACATGTTTCATAACATCATCAGCCTCTGAAGGCATCCCATCATATCATATCGGCCACTGTGGGCAAAATCATCATCGTATACCAGTTGATCAGGTGGTAGTGCATATATAATGCCATAACCTTTCCCATATCCCATATACATATATATACATACATATATACGCGTATATAACACCATTTGAATACATACATATATACGCATATATAACGCCATTTGAATCATATTTCAGCCACTGTGGGCAACATCATCATCATATACCAGCTGATCAGGTGGTGGTGTGTATATAACGCCGTAACCTTTCCCATATCCCATATACATATATATATACATACATATATATGCATATATAATTTCATCTGGTCATGGGTCAATGTACATGAAAGCAATGCATGAAAGTACAACAATAAAATCTTTCAGAGCTTCATAACACCATTTTGCCTTTGAGTAATATCATAAAGTAAACTCTTTTCAATTTTCACATTTTTCTGAGACTCATGAACTGATGATAAAATATTATGACACATGAAAATTCAAGAACATAGATATCTTTAATACTTCTATGAATAGAGTCATTTATGGAATTTGTGCATTTGCACGTTTCGTTTGTCTTGTATGGATCATGCCAAGAGAAAGAAGAGATAGCCTTAACATACCTGGAGTAGGAACAACTTTAAATAATTATCCCGTTGGAAACCTTCGTGGATTGAACTTAGACCCAAAAATTGAATTTAAGAATTGAAGTTTCGCTTTATGTTAGGGCTGAGGTTTGTACATTTGGATGGCTTGAAAATGCTTCTTCTTTTCCCTTAACAAAATACCTAAAATGTTTATGCTTTATCCTAAGTGACAATGTTTTATATTTCTCTTTTTGATTCATAAAGCTTTAAAACAAATTCTTGACAAGACTTTAAGCTTTTTGCACATGTCAAACATAGATAATGACTCACCTTATGCTAAATGGCGGGGCTGCCACGTTCTTCCTTGGAGGGGGTGATTTTAATTTATCCACCTATTAGTTAACCGAGTAATGTTTTATTACCCGATAATTAATCTATTACCCACATAATTTAAAAATTTTCTCAGGTTAATTAAATACTACTCACTTTTAACATACCTTGTATACCTTACTATCATGGCCATGTAGTACCTTGTATGGCACTAGTCCATAAATACACGATATTTTAGCTTGGGACGTATTTTATCCCAAAATGCCAAACGTTGACAAAATTTGTTTTCTTAGACTTGCTCCCCCTTCACCTTGATAAATTTACTTTTGAAATAGCCTAATCCTTATAATCTCCAAATAATCTTTTACTTGGACTGATATTAATTACCTTAGGATAAATTCAATGTACAATACTACAGGGTGCAACATCGTCGTAACTTAATACTGTGAAGCGTAACATCATCGTAATATTGCGGGGTATAACATTATTCCCCCCTTTGGAATATTTCTCCTCGAATATTGACTGATGCTCTTATTATTATCATAACTTATAGCTCTTGTGAATACCTTGATACTCTCCTTGCCATTTAAGCAGTTGCTTTGTGAATAAATCCAAAGTCTAGGGTATTCCCCCCTTTAGCCTTTTTGCTCATATTATAGCTTGTGGTCTAAATCTTTCTAATCTCGCAACCGTTGCTACCTCCTGTCATGCAGCCTGTATGACCCTGGCTTTTTAAGTGCGCTTATACGATTTATTTTTCCTTTTTCCTTTTAGCATTTAGTCAATCTCTAGGCCATACTTTATAAACATATACAAGGCTTAATAAAATGCCTCTCTGGGCGTCTATAGGTATATTGAAGTCCTTTGCTCGATACTTTGTTGAATTCATGAATATTTCTATATCTCATCGCATCGGTCCGTTTGTCCATCCGTATGAATTTACTACCATAACTCTTTCTTTAATTTATCGCTGCTGAGGTCTGTTACCAAATCCCAACTTACACTCGTTGCTTATTCCATATGTATAAATTTACGTCCTTTAATGCTTCATAACTACTACATATCTTTAAAATGACGGCCTAATATCATCTCATACTTTGTGACTTTTGTCCATCCATTGTTGATTCACCTCAATATTGATCTACAATATACCACTAGTAACTTGAAATATCTTACGTAATACTTTGCCGCTAGGGCTTACGTTGTATTGAGGAATATTTGAAGTGATTCCCATAATCGTATTTCATAGTGTCTCAATGTGATTCAGCTTATGGGGTATCTTAATTTCGTTCGGTCCGCGAAATCTTTTTCTCCTCCTCTTCTTCTATTTTTTTTTCAAATTATTATTCAAACGAAGGCCCAAATTTCATCCTTTATCTGTGACAATTGTACCCTCATTTTATTACTGGGTCAGCATTTCATTCTTTCTAAATGCCATTTGTCTTTGACTTCTTTGAGTTCATTCAGGCTACAATAAGCTTTGTATAACATTGAGAAATCATATGCTCTTATTGTTTTCATGGGCTTAATTCTAAGGACTTATCCATTTTGTTACTTTCCCATTCGCATATTCTTATCCTTACTCCTATCTTCTAGAACTTTGTCGCTTCACCATACAATAACTTTTGACCTACACATCTCTATTTATATTACTTGCAACCTTTCAACTTGCCTGCGTCATAGATTTTCTTATGTCATTTGGAACATCAAGCGAGACATCGCATCGTCTCTAATTCTTCTTTACTCTCTTAGTCAAGCTTTTCGATACCTAGACCATAGGTTGGAAGGTATGCTACTAACGATGCCGCTATTATTCCTGGATATTGAATCTCAACACTTCTAACCTTCAATTTGAAGTATGGACTATTCACATATTTTTCCTTTGAGTATCTCGTACGTTATTCACCTTTACCTTACTTACCTTAAAATCTCACATCGTATCTTCTATCTCTTTCCTGACCTCCCTTCCACCTAGGTGTAATTCATGTCCATAACTTTAGGTTCTATTATAATACTCGCACCTATGGTACATACACAATCTGGTGGGAGCTTCGTACTAACTTCTTATGAGGCTGGTACTTCTTCTAACTGGCTTCCTTGTATAGCCATTATAGATTATGGTTGTTGTGTTATTTCTCTAGAACATCTGATATTAAGAGTGATTCTGTCACGTTCTCAAGTACAACTTCTATAATTTTTTTCTAGGTCCAATAATCAGACTCCTGATTTACTTGGGTGATGTAATTCTTTAGTTTCCTCTTCCTTCTGATCAGCCTTTACGTAGGCTTAAGCTATCTTCCGATCTATGGCTCATGGTATCAGTTATTACCTTAGCCTTTCATGGGCATTACGGAATATCCATGACACATTCTTCTAACAATTCAATCTTTTGTCTATGCCCTACGCTCAATTCTTTCATTTTAACTTATACCAGAGTCTTCTATGGTTGTATGATTGTCAACAAATATGCTGCCTGGATAATGCTCCAAAATATTGAGTGTATCCATAACGTACTAACTCTGGATCATTGATCGAATAATTCTTTCGTTCCATGTTAGATTTCTTTCAACGTAAGCTATTACTTTTCCTGGTCTTTCTGCCCCTTGTTGCATCCATACATAGCTTATCCTAGTGCCCACACATGCCAGAGTTATTGTGCAACTCATATGATCTTGAATATTACTTTTAATTTTACTTTCCGTTCATTAGTCAGGGTAAGTGCCACTTTCCTTTGGAGTACTTATAATGTTGTTGTGAGACCGTTGTTACATGACCATTTCCTCTTTAGGTCATTGTGCTTAAGTTGAAGCCTTCTTCCTTATTTCCTCAGCTAGTCTTTCGTTGTAGTACTTAGGGAGAACCCTTGACCCTCGTAAAGCTGTGAGCTTATTACAGACCTTTTGATGTCCTTCCTTGCCTATAACTATCTGTAGTTTCTTACCCCTGTTCCCTTGTGCTTGTAATATTGCTTTTGAATTGATATTTTGTATTACCTTCCCAGTGGAACTTTCTTTTATACCCACAACACTCATACGGTACCTGCAATTACCCCGACTCCTATTTGAATATATCTCAAGTATTATAATGATATTACTGCGAGGCTGAATTCTCCATGTTGGTTTCTACTATGTTTATCTTACATGATCTGATGAATCACCCGTAACCTCCTATTTAGCCATAACTGAGATCTTCCTGACCAATTACTAACTACTCGTTGGACCATTCTCGTATCAATATTCCTCGTAATCTTTCTTGGGATATTTACTTTGTTTTAACTTATGTCTCGCACTGGCTCCTTATTTATTAATAACAGCTCGGGCAAGAACCTTTACTTCCTCTCCTTGACGTTGTGCTTGCACAATATTCTTGAATCGTAGCACGTCTGTAAGATTTGGGTAAGTGCCATCTCATTCCTCTTTCATTTATCGCGTTCTTCCTTTACCATTCCATAGTCACTAGAACCACTTAATTCTGGCTTAATGTCACATTATTCCATATTCCCCCTTTAGTGTTGTACTAAAAGCTGAAGCCACAAGGATCTACCTATAGATGTTTTACCTCTTCATCTTTGGCGTCATTTCTCAACATCAATGATCCTTACTCGCCTTGCGGCAATTCTTCCGTACCAAGGATGACAAATTCCCTTACTCGCGAGGGTGACACTTCGCGTAACTGGCACATACAGTCTCTTTATCTTAACTTTGCTCACATTGCTTGCTCTAGAGAGGCGTCTCCCTGAATGACTATTCTCTGAATTCATCGTTAATCTCCTTTTGTGGTCCATTCTATTACCACCGGAACGAAATCTGAAATTCCCGTGATGCCAAGTACTTTCCAATCATTCAGTCCCTAATTCATATTTTAGTTTATCTTGTGTACCAGTCCATACTAATTTCTGTTTCTCTGGGGATTAACTCTCCTCTCTGGTAGTCGCGTTGAAGTTACGAACTTATTTCTCAAAATGAGGATATAACCTTATGGCCTATACTCTTTCGTTGTCTTAAGGCCCATCACCTTTTGTCTCTTCCTTCATTTGACTATAGGTTCTGTAACACTCTACCGTTTTCATCCATGTATCACACCTTATTCATAATGCTTTCTTATCTCTCTTCTTATTACTCTGCTAATATTTCTGTATATCCCTTTTCTTGTGAAAACTTCAATACGACATTCTTTCGCTTTTATCTTCCCGTTGCTCCATCCAATAGCTCTTTGAGTTGCTCAACATCCTCTCTCTACTAGGGATGAGAGCCACATTTAAGGTAATATTTATCCCATCCAGGCTTTCAGTGCCTATCTTCTGAATGCTAGTATTCATATCTAATCGTAATATTCTAGGGTGAACCATCTGGGTATCTCACAAGAAGATCTATTGGAACATTTGTAATACCCTTCGGAAATGCCAACAAATTAAAGTTATCCATTTACCAATTTGGGTTACTCTAACCCCAGCCGGATCTTGATATCCCATCCTTATCTTAACTATACCTGTTAGCCCCCACAGGGCATAACTGCAATGGGTGTGACCAATTGTATAAACCTCTATTACTGTTGAATATAACTCAAAAAGCTTATGTTCTTCTGCCTCAATTCTAAACGTTGTTAACCTTCATTAACTGCGCGCCTCGTACCCTTCTTCATCTTGCTTCTTTGCTTGTTGAAACTATTATTTATCTTCTTTATCTCTCATTGCCTTTCACCATAAAGGTGGATATGCATTCTTGCCTTAAGGCTCCTTATCAAGAGGCTTACACCTTTCAGTACGCACATGATCTGATGAAGATCTCATATTTACTTATCATAAGCATGATACAAAGTCGAGTTCCTCTAATTCAACACTTTAACATTATATCTCTTATCGATCATCCTTCTGAACGTAGGCATCATTTTATTATGAATAAAAATAGAAGCTCGGGACTTGAATTCTTATAAGTGAGCTCTACCACACGATCTAGAGTAAAAATAAAGAGTGACAGTCTTAAATGCCCGGTAGCCTCCTGCTTAAAAGTGTGGTGCACGACACACCCTTAAACAAGACTCTACTAGACACGGCTTGTAGATTCCCCAGGACAGAACTGCTCTGATACCACTTTTGTCACGATCCAAATCGATGGGCCGCGATGGGCACCCGGTACCTTACTCAACCGAGTACCAATGTAACGTATCTTTCTTATTACATCATCATATACACGTCATATACACGTGACATACAGGCCTAATAGGCCAACATAATCATTTATAAACTCAAAACATAGGCCTACAAGGCCGTACAATCTTCCACGTACACGACATATGTCTACAAGCCTCTAAGAATACATAAATATCATAAAGGTCGAGACAGAGTTCCGCCATACCAAACAATATACGTCTAACTCATACTATCCAAACAAGCAACTCTGAAGCAAATGGAGCGCACCAACGTCTTTCGCTGAGCTGATAGCCTACTTGGAGGACCGTAGACCTATCTATCGGGACCTGCGGGCATGCAATGCAGTGTCCCCAGGCGAAAGGGACGTTAGTATGAATAATGTACTGAGTATGTATGGCACATAAATAAATACATAAGAGACATGGAAAACATATAGAGTACATGACTCAACCTGTAAGTCTGAATAACTTTTGTAAATCATAAATCACTTTTACAATCACGCATATGCGTATGAATGTCACGTCGTGCATAGGTACATGTTTCATAACATCATCAGCCTCTAAAAGCATCCCATCATATCATATCGGCCACTGTGGGCAAAATCATCATCGTATACCAGCTGATCAGGTGCTAGTGCGTATATAATGCCATAACCTTTTCCATATCCCATATACATATATATACATACATATATACACGTATATAACACCATTTGAATAAATACATATATACGCGTATATAACGCTGTTTGAATCATATTTCAGCCACTGTGGGCAATATTATCATCATATACCAGCTGATCAGGTGGTGGTGCGTATATAATGCTGTAAACTTTCCCATATCCCATATACATATATATACATATATATATACGCATATATAATGTCATCTGGTCATGGGTCAATGCACATGAATGCAATGCATGAAAGTACAATAATAAAATCTTTCGGAGCTTCATAAGACCATTTTGCCTTTGAGTAATATCATAAAGTAAACTCTTTTCAACTTTCATATTTTTCTGAGACCCATGAACAGATGATAAAATATTATGACACATGGAAATTCAAGAACATAGATATCTTTAATACATCTATGAAGAGAGTCATTTATGGAATTTGTGCATTTGCACATTTCGTTTGTCTTGTATGGATCACGCCAAGAGAAAGAAGGGATAACCTTAACATACCTGGAGTAGGAACAACTATGAATAATTATCCCGTTGGAAACCTTCGTGGATTGAAATTAGACCCAAAAATTGAATTTAAGAATTGAAGTTTCGCTTTATGTTAGGGGTGAGGTTTGAACGTTTGGATGGCTTGAAAATGCTTCTGTTTTTCCCTTAACAGAGTGCCAAAAATGTTTATGATTTATCCTAAGTGACAATGTTTTATGTCTCTCCTTTTGATTCATAAAGCTTTAAAACAAAGTCTTGACAAGACTTTAAGCTTTTGGCACATGCCAAACTTAGATAATGACTCACCTTATGCTAAACGGCGGGGCTGCAACGTTCTTCCTTGGAGGGGATGATTTTAATTTATCCACCTATTAGTTAACCGGGTATTATTTTGTTACCCGGTAATTAATCTATTACCCGCATAATTTAAAAATTATCTCAGCTTAATTAAATACTACTCTCTTTTAACATACCTTGTATACCTTACTATCATGGCTATGTAGTACCTTGTATGGCACTAGTCCATAAATACAAAGTATTTTAGCTTGGGCCGTATTTTATCCCAAAATGCCAAACATTGACAAAATTTGTTTTCTTAGACTTGCCCCCCCTTCACCTTGATGAATTTACTTGTGAAATAGCCTAATCCTTATAATCTCCAAATAATCTTTTACTTGGACTGATATTAATTACCTTACGGCAAATTCAATGTACAATACTATAGGGTGCAACATCGTCGTAACTTAATACTGTGAAGCGTAACATAATCTAATATTGCGGGGTATAACAAAAATATGGCCCGAGCTAAAATACCCAGTATTTATAGACTAGTGCCATACAAGGTACTACATGGCCATAATATAAAGGTGTATAAGGTACGTGAAAAGTGAGTAATATTTAAAGTAAGTGGGAATAATTCTCAATTTTTTGAGTAATTGATTAATTACCGGGTAACGAGACATTACCCGATTAACTAATAAGTAGATAAAGATTAAATATTCCACCCCATCCTCACGTGGAAGCTAGCCACGTTATTAAGAGATGACTAAGAGTCATCCTTGCTTTGGGGTCACAAGGTCACAATTTCTTTCATTTCCAAGACTTTGAATATCAAAGTCTTTCAATTCAAAAAGGGAAAGAACGATAGCCATGCATATTAGCTCCTTCAAACTTTCCATTCTAAAAGACTTATTAAAGATCAGATTTATAACTTAAAGAAACATGAGCTTCATTTCAAAGTTAGCTTTATTTCAACGTAAGCTTCATTTCAATGTGAGCTTCATATTCAATTACGTGAGCTTTCAAAAATTCAGTACTATGAGCTTTCATGGATCTTCAAGAATTCAAAAATGTGAGATTTTATACAAAGTTATACTACGTAATAGCAACGGGATTTTACGATTCTAATGGAGTACGTTGCAATTCTTCTCAAGAATATCATACAGATTTTTCCCTACTTCGATCCTCTATTACGTGTTCGTTACAAAAGACGTGTGTTAGAGGAATTTTCAAGAGAATCGATGCAGGTATGTTAAGGTTATCCCTTCTTTCTTTTGGCATGATTCATACGATACGAACGAAACGTGCAAATGCACAAATTCCATATATGGCCTTATTCATAGAAGTATTAGAAGTGCCTATGTTCTTGAATTTCCCTATGTCTTATTATTTCATCGTCTGTTCATGGGTCTCAGAAAATACGTAAAATGATTTTATGATATTAATCAGAGGTATAATGGTCTTATGACGTATCGAGCGATTTTGTTATCGTATTTTATATGCATTTCATGCATTTATACATGTACATTGACCCATGACTCAGACGGCGGTATATACACGTATATATATATATATATATATATATATATATATATATGTATATGAGATATGGGAAAGGTTATGGCATTATATATGCACCAACACCTGATCAGCTAGTATATGATGATGATGTTGCCCACAGTGGCTCAAATATGATTCAAACGACATTATATACGCCTATATATGTATGTATTCAAATGGTGTTATATACGCATATATATATATATGTATTCAAACGACGTTATATACGCGTATATATGTATTTATATATATGCACATGGGATATGGGAAAGGTTATGGCGTTATGTACGCACCACCACCTGATCAGCTGGTATACGATGATGATTTTGCCTACAGTGGCCGGTATGATATAATGGAATGCCCTCATAGGATGAAAATGTTATGAAACATGTACCTATGCATTCCATGACATTCATACGCACATGCATGACACTAAAAGTAATTTATGATTTACAAGGTTATTCAGACTTGCAGGTTGAGTCATGTACTCTATATTTCTTTCATGTCTCTGATGTACTTACTTATGTGCCTTACATACTTGGTACATTATTCATATTGACGTCTCTTTTGCCTGGGGACGATGCGTTTCATGCCCGCAGGTCCCGATAGACAGGTCAAGAGCCCTCCACGTAGGCTATCAGCTCAGCGGAAGATGTTGTTGCGCTCCATTTGCTTAGGAGTTGCTTGTTTGGTTAGTATAATTTAGACATGTATTTTTTGGTATGGCGGGACTCTATCCCGACCTCTATGAAATTTATGTATTCTTAGAAGCTTGTAGACATATGTCGTATACGTGAAAGACTATACGACCTTGTCGGCCTATGTTTGAGTTTATAAATGATTATATTGGCCTACTAGGCCCGTATGTAACCTGTATACAATGATGTAATAAGAAAGATACGCTACGTTGGTACTCGGTTGAGTAAGGTACTGGGTGCCCGTTGCGGCCCATCGGTTTGGGTCATGACAAAAGTGGTATCAGAGCAGTTTTGTCCTAGGAAGTCTACAAGTCGTATCTAGTAGAGTCTTATTTATGAGTGTGTCGTGCACCACACTTATAAGCAGGAGGCTACAGGGCATTTAGGATTGTCACTCTTTCTTCTTACTCTAGATCGTGTGGTAGAGCTCACTTATAAGAAACTGAAATTCTAATTTTTTTTTTCTATTATTCGTAATAAGACGATACCTACATCGAGAAAGAAGAATTGGAAAGAGAGATAGTTGTGGAAGAACTGAGTCAGAGGAATTGAATTTTGTATGATGCCTACGATAAGTAAATATGAGGTCTTTAGCAGATCATGGGTATACTGAAATGGGTAAGCTTCCTGATAAGAAGTCTTAAGGCAAGAATGTCTATCCATCGTTATGGTGAAGGACAATGAAAGATTAAGAAGATAAGTACAAGTTTCGGCAAGTAAAAGGAGCAAGGTGAAAAAGGGTACGAGGTACCAAGTTAATGAAGGTTAACAACGTTTATATTTGAGGTAGAGGTACATAAGCTTCTTGAGTTATATTTATAGTAATAGAGGTATATACAATGGTCACACCCTTTCCAGATATGTCCTATAGGGGTTAACAAAAGTAGTGTAAGAAGTATGTTGGATGAATTGATTGCATCAGTTGACATTTCCATAGGATATTGCAAATGCGCTAATAGATCTCTTTATCAGACACCTAGATGGTGCACTCTAAAGTAGTGCGTGCACTCTAAAGTAGTGCAGCCAGATATGAGTACTACAAAGACATGCACTATAAGCCTTGACGGGATAAATATTACCTTAGCTTGTCTCGCGTCCCTAGTAAAGTGAGAACGTTAAGAAACTTGAAGAGGCATTGGATAGAGCAAAGGGAAGCTAAGAGCAAAAGAATGTCTTGTTCAAGTTTTCAGAATAAAATGATAGGCATAAATGTTAGCGGGAAATAAGAAAAGAGTTAATGAAGCGTTATGAGTAAGATGTGATACATGGATGGAAATGGTAGATCAAAAGATGACAATATTACAAAATCTATAGTCGAGTGAAGGAAGAAACGAGAAGTGACAGGCCTTAGGACAACAAAAAAAGTATAGGCCATACAATCATGTCCTCATTTCAAGAAATAAATTCGCAACTTTGGCGTGATTACAAAGAGGAAAAGTTAGACCCCAGACTAATAGGACCAGTATGGATTGGTAAACAAGATAAACTAAACATGAATTAGGGACTGAGTGAATGGTGATAGTCGCCATCATAAGAACTTCAGATTTTGTTCCACTAATAGTAGAATGGACGACAAAAGAAGATTCATGAATTTTTTTGAGAATGATCATTCAGGAAGACGCTTCCCTACAGCAAGCAATGTGAGAAAAGTTCAGCTTACGGGACTGTATGTGCCAGTTATACTAAATTTCACCCTCGTAAGTAAAGGATTTTGCTATCCTTGGTACGGAAGGATTACCACAAGGCGAGAAAGAGTCATCGATGATGTGAAAGGATGCCAAAGATGAAAAGGTGAATCATCTATAGATAGATCATCATAGCTTCAGCTCTTAGTACACCGCTAAATAGGGGAATATGGAGTGATGTGACATTAAGTCAGAATTAAGTGGTTCTAGTGACTATGAAATGGTAAAGGAAGAATGCGATAAATGAAAGCGGAATAAGATAGCACTTATCCAAACCCTATAGATATGCTACGATTCAAAAATATTATGCTAGCATGACGTCAAGGAGAGGAAGTAAAGGTTCCTTCCCGAGTTATTATTAATAAATTAAAAGCCAGTGCGAGACGTAAGTTAAAAAAAAAGGAAATAACTCAAGAAAGATTACGAGGAATATTGATATGAGAATGGGCCAACGAGTAGTTAGTAATTGGTTAGGAAGATCCCAATTGTAGCTAAACAAGAGGTTATAGACGAGTCATCAGATCGTGTAAGATAAATATAGTAGAGCCCAACATGGAGAATTCAGTCTTGAATAATATCATTATAATACTTGAGATATATTCAAACAAGAGTCGGGGTAGCTAAAGGTACTGTATGAGTGTTACGGGGATAAAAGAAAGTGCCACTGAGAAACAGTCAAAATATCAGTTCAGAAGCAACCATACAAGCACAAAGACATGGAAGTAAGCAACTACAGATGATTATCGGCAAGCAAGGACATAAAAAAGGGTCCTTAATAAGCTCACAGCTTTACGAGAATCAAGGGTTCTCCCTAAGTACTACAGTGAAGGACTAGCTGAGGATATGAGGAAGAAAGCTTCAACTTAAGCACAGTGACCTAAAGTAGAAATGGTCTTGTAACAATAGTTTCACAACAACACTGTACGTCCTCCATAAGAAAGAGGAATCTACCGTGGCTATTGAACGAGAAGTAAAAATCAAAAGAAATATTCAAAGATCATATGAGTTGTATGAAAACTCTGGCAAGTGTGGGCACTAAGATAAGCTAAGTATGGACACAACAAGGGGGGCAAAAAGACCAGGAAAAGTAATAGCTTACGTTAAAAGAAAGCTAAGATGGAACGAAAGAATTATTTGATCAATGATCCAGGGTTAGTAAGTTATGGATACACTCAAGATTTTGGAGCATTATCCAGGCAGCATATACAGCCATAGAAGACTCTGGTATAAGTTAAAAGAAAGAATTTAGCCCGGGGCATAGACAAAGGATTGAATTGTTAGAAGATTTTATTGTGGATATTCCATAATGCCCATGAAAGGCTAAGGTAATAACTAATACCATGAGCCACGGATCGGAAGATAGCTTAAGCCTACGTAAAGGCTGATCAGAAGGAAGAGGAAACTAAAGGATTACATCACCCAAGTAAATCAGGAGTCTGATTATTGGACCTAGAAATATTATAGAAGTTGTACTTGAGAACATGACAGAATCACTCTTAATATCAGACATTCAAGAGAAATAACACAACGACCATAATCTATAATGGATCTACAAGGAAGCCAGTTAGATGAAGTACCAGCCTCATAAGAAGTCAGTACGAAGCTCCTACTGGATTCTATATGTACCAGAGGTGCGAGTATTATAATAGAGCTTCAAGTTATGGACGTGAATTATACCTATGTGGAGGGAAGGTCACGAAAGAGATAGAAGATACGATGCAAAATTTTAAGGTAAGTAAGGTAAAGGTGAACAACGTACGAGATACTCAAAAGAAGAAGATCGTGAATAATCCATACTTCGGATAGAAGGTTATAAGAACGGGGATTCAATATCCAGGAATGATAGCGGCATCGTTAGTGACATATCTTCCAGCCTATGGTTTCTACGTATCGAGAGGTGTAGTTAAAAGAGTATAGAAGAGTTAGAGACGATATGACGTCTCGCTTGATATTCCAGAATAATATAAGGAAGTCAATGGTGCAAGCAAGTTGAAGAAAGGTTGCAAGTATTATAAATGAATACGTTTAGGTTGCAAGATAAAGTATGGTAGAGCGACAAGGTTTTAGGAAGATATGAGTAAGGATGATAAAAGGTGAGTGAGAAGGTGACGACATTGGATAAGTCCTCGGTATTAAGCCCATGAACACAAGAAGAGCTGATGCTTTCTCTAAAGTTATAGAAAGTTCAGTATAGCCTGAATGAACTCAAAAGGAGTCTAAGACTAGTAATATTTAGAAAAGATGGAATGCTGCCTTGATAGTACAATGACGGTGTAATTGTGAGTGATAAAGGATGACATTTAGGCATTCGAGTGAGTAATGATTTGAAGAGAATTTCATGGATTGTAAGATATTAAAATACCCACATAAGTGAATCACATTGGGATGCTATAAAATACGGTCATTAAAGTATAGTATCACCCCTAAGTGGATCAGGAAAATCACTTCAAATATTCCTCGATGGAACGTAAGCCCCAGCGGTAATGTATTACGTAAGAAGTTTAGAGTCTTCAAGTAAAGGACTATAGATCAACATTGAGGCAAATCAACAATTGTCAGATATAAGTTACAAAGTATGACATGAGATTAGGCCATGATTCTTAAGACGAACGGTAATGAAGAGGCATTAAAGAACTGAGATTTATACTTAAAGGGTAGACAACAAAAGTAACTAGGAACTTGGTAAGCATACCTCAGAAAAGGTAGGTTGAAGCATGAAAATTATGGTATAGTATAACCCATGTAAATACAGTAAATTCATGTGAATGGGTAACCAAGATCTATGAAATAAGATATGGCCATATTCGCAAGTTCTACAAAGTATCAAGTTAAGGACTTCAATATACCTATAGAGGCCTAGAGAGGCATCCTATTAAGCCCTGTATATACAAAGTAAGGCCTAGATATTGACTAAAAGATAAAGGGAAAAAGAAAAGATGAATCGCATAAGTGCACTTACAAAGCCAGGGTCATACAGGCTGCATGACAGGAGGTAACAACAGTTGCAAGATTAGGAAGATTTCGACCACAGGTCATGATACAAGCAAAAAGACTAAAGGGAGGAGTATCCTAGACTTTGGATTTATTCATAGAGTAACTACTTAAAAGGAAAGAAAAGTATTAAGGTATTCACAAGAGCTATAAGTTACGAAAATGATAAGAGCATCAGTCAACATTCGAGGACGAATGTTCCAAAAGGGGGAATGATGTTACGCCCCGCAATGTTACGTCAATATTACGTCCCGCAATATTATATTACGACAATGTTATGCTTTGTAGTAATATATTACGATGATGTAACCCTATGAAGTAATATATTACGATGATGTTACGGCCAGCAGCATTGAGTTACGACAGTGTTCTACCCTGCAGTATTACATTACGGTAATGTCAGACTTCGCAGTATTAAGTTACGACGATATTGCACCCTGCAGTATTTTACATTGAATTTGTCGTAAGGTAATTGACATCAGTCCAAGTAAAAGATTATTTGAAGATTATAAGGATTAGGCTATTTCACAAGTGATGAGTAAGTTCGTGAAGGTGAGATGGGAAGCAAGTCAAAGAAAATGAATTTTCGTCCACGTTTGGCATGTTAGGATAAAATACGGCCTGAGCTAAAATACCCGGTATTTATGGACTAGTGCCATACAAGGTACTATATGGCCATAATATTAAGGTGTATAAGGTACGTGAAAAGTGAGTAATATTTTAAGTAAGTGGGAATAATTCTCAATTTTTCAGGTAATTGGTTAATTACCGGGTAACGGGACATTACCCGATTAACTAATAAGTGGATAAAGGTTAAATATTCCACCCCATCCTCACGTGGCAGCTAGCCACGTTATTAAGATATGTCTAAGAGTCATCCTTGCTTTGGTATCACAAGGTAACAATTTCTTTCATTTCCAAGACTTTGAATATCAAAGTCTTTCAATTCAAAAAGGGAAAGAATGTTATCCATCAATATTAGATCCTTCAAACTTTCCATTCTAAAAGACTTATTAAAGATCAGATTTATAACTTAAAGAAACATGAGGTTCATTTCAAAGTGAGCTTTATTTAACGTAAGCTTCATTTCAACGTGAGCTTTCAAAAATTCAGTACCATGAGCTTTCATGGATCTTCAAGAATTCAAAAATGTGAGATTTTATACAAAGTTATACTATGTAATAGCAACGGGATTTTACGATTCTAATGGAGTACGGTGCAATTCTTCTCAAGAATATCATACGGATTTTTCCCTACTTCGATCCTCTGTTACGTGTTCATCACAAAAGACGCGTGTTAGAGGAATTTTGAAGAGAATCAATCCAGGTATGTTAAGACTATCCCTTCTTTCTTTTGGCATGATCCATACGATACGAACGAAATGTGCAAATGCACAAAATCCATATATGATCCTATTCATAGAAGTGCCTATGTTCTTGAATTTCCATATGTCTTATTATTCCATCATCTGTTCATGGGTCTCAGAAAATACGTAAAATGATTTTATGATACTAATCAGAGGTATAATGGTCTTATGACATACCGAGAGATTTTGTTATCGTATTTCATATGCATTTCATACATTTATACATGTACATTGACCCATGACTCAGACGGCGTTATATACGTTATATACGTTATATATGTATATATATGTATATGGGATATGGGAAAGGTTATGGCGTTATATACGCACCACCACATGATCAGCTCATATATGATGATGATGTTGCCCACAATAGCTGAAATATAATTCAAACAGCGTTATATACACGTATATATGTATGTATTTAAATGGCGTTATATATGTATATATATATATATATATATATATGTGTGTGTGTGTGTGTATTCAAACGGCATTATATACGCGTATATATGTATGTATATTTATGTACATGGGATATGGGAAAGATTATGGCGTTATATACGCACCACCACCTGATCAGCTGGTATATGATGATGATTTTGCCCACAGTGGCCGGTATGATATAATGGAATGCCTTCAGGGGCTGATGATGTTATGAAACATGTACCTATGCACGACATGACATTCATACGCACATGCATGACGCTAAAAGTAATTTATGATTTACAAGGTTATTCAAACTTGCAGGTTGAGTCATGTACTCTATATTTCTTCCATGTCTCTGATTTACTTACTTATATGGCTTACATACTCGGTACATTATTCGTACTGATGTCCCTTTTGCCTGGGGATGCTGCGTTTCATGCTCGCAGGTCCCGATAGACAGGTCGAGATCCCTCCAAGTAGGCTATCAGCTCAGCGAAAGATATTTGTGCGCTTCATTTGCTTCGAAGTTGCTTATTTGGTTAGTATGATTTAGATGTGTACTGTTTGGTATAGCGGGACTCTATCCCGACCTCTATGACATTTATGTATTCTTAGAGGCTTGTAGACATATGTCGTATACGTGAAAGATTATACGACCTTGTCGGCCTATGTTTAAGTTTTTAAATGATTATATTTGCCTACTAGGCCCATATGTAACGTGTATACAATGATGTAATAAGAAAGATACGCTACGTTGGTACTCGGTTGAGTAAGGTACCAGGTGCCCGTTGCGGCCTATCGGTTTGGGTCGTGACAAAGACCATCAATGACTATGTCCTAGAGTTCATAGTCTTCTCCTATGATGTGATCATTCATCCTGTTCTTCCACCAAGAGTAGTACTGTCCATTGAACAGTGGAGTCCTGACAGTGGATTGCCCTTCCCAGTGCCCATGTGGTGCACTCATGTTGATCTTTTCCTAAGGTGTTAGCCTCTTCAAGGATAACATGCTCTGATAACAATTGATATTCTAAACACCAATACCACACAAGAGGGGGAGTGATTTGTGTGGTACCCAATTTTTCGATCTAGTAGAACCTGGTTCTTCTAAGTGTTTTAACTGCTACTGTTGCGGAATTAAAAGTACAGAAAATAAATAACACAAAGATTTTTACGTGGAAACACTTGGCTCAAAAGGTGAAAAAACCACGACCTACTACTCAGTAGGATTTTCCCAAACATCCACTAAAATCACTAAGCCAAAACAGCATTTACAAAACTCTCTGTAAACCTAAGGATTAACTCTAATCCCTGTGTATCACACAACCTCAACTGTTGCGACACCTTCAAGTTAGCCTATAACTTGAACACTCAAAGTACCTATTACAAATGCTTCTACGAAAGCTGAAAAGGTACAACTTTAAACCACCTACTACAATTGAACTAGAATAAGAATAAACATAACGGAACTGGTTCTTCTATCTCGTTCAAGTAGCTTCAGGTTTGCACACTTGAATTACACACGAACTGCTTGCAAAAAGCGTTGCTATTTTGCTTCATATTCACATTTAACTTCTGTATATGTGCAACACCTGTAAAAAAGAACAATCACTGTTATTTAATGAGTTAGTAATAAGAGTTTGATTGAGACTCAATTGCTATTCTTCCATCGAAGTTGAGTCCTTGTTCAATACAAACTCCAACCCTATCATTTATACGAATTGTGTGATTGTGTCCTCTTCCCATAAGGAGACTTTCTCTCCTTATCCAATATGCAACCTTTTCGATCAGTTCAAGAGATATTGCTGCTTGATTACTTAGACTTATCTCCTTCATGTGTATCTCACATGTCTAGGTTGATAAATACTATGCCTCACATGATGAACCTGGTCCATGATTGAGTTCATTTGTCATTCTTCAAAACTTCACTTGAACTTGGGCCACAGGCTATGACCAGAGCATGTTTGGACGGGTTTTCTGTAGCGGACATCTTTCCCTTTGATCTTAAGTTGTATGGTGGTTCCGCCAGGTTTAGGTTGACACAAACCAACTTTCTTTTGGGGAGTAATAATAAAGTAAGAAACAAAAAAAAAGAAGGAAAAAGAAAAAAGAGTCAGTTTCTTCATTTATACAAGCAGAAGATCACACAGAGCAATTAATTCACGTATTCAAGCAAGTGTGTTTTCCTAGAATTTGTGGGACCTTTCATTGCAGGAGGTGGGCTTAATCGCGAATGTTTGACAAACAATTAGACATGACACATTTAGATCCGAAGTAAGTTTTGTTTTCATTGATAATGTTTGGATTGAGATAAGTGGGAGCAAAGGTTACATCGTTTTTTCTAATATTCATATAACTGCATGGCCTTGAACAATTTACCCTTAGGAAAAATTAAGAAAATTGGGGATAAAGATAAAAGAAGGAAAGAAGGGGAAATCAACCAACTTTTAGTAACCATTCCCAGAATCATTCCCCATCTCCTCTTCTTCTTCTGGCTCTTCTTGTGGATCTTTTTCAAACTCCTCTTCGTCATCATTGAACTCAAACTCTTCTCCTAGATCTCCCTCTGGCTCTATATCAGATTCTATCTGGATGCACTCTACTACCTGGTCATCGTCTTCAGCAGGTGGCAGCATGTGATTGATAGATCTTAGGACCACTTGACGGTACATCGAGGTAGTTACAAGGTAATATGGTAGAATCTCATGGTAGATTTGCAAAGCAGCCACTGGATCCTCCAGCCAAGCTATACCCTCTCTGCTTGGTCGGGCTAGCTCATCTTCCTCGTTGATCCAGAAATAATACTCCAAATAGCACCACGAATTTGATAATCGACATTGATCAGATCGGTCCACTCTATTTGGAGCCTTTTTATCCTTGGTATTAGAATCTGTCCGTTGTACTCATCCTCATATATTGTTGTCCTCATCAATAAAGGCATATCTTGGATCATCCTAAACTGTCTCAGAACCCGCAAGAGTGAGTATGGTTGGATGCCCTCAAATCCTATCAGCTTGATGAAGTATTTCTGATGAGTCCTTAAGATTTCCCTCCTTCCTAACCATGATAGCTTCCAATTGACCCATTCTTCACTTAGGTTGGTCAACATTTCTCTCCACTCTTCTGGCCCATGTGGGGAGACCCAATGTCTCATCCTCTCATTGTGACTACGGATCATGTTGTTGACACCGACAAACTAGTCAATAATGGCCTCTCGCTGGAAGAAATGTTTTGTGCCCCAGATCTGAAGTAGCAAGTTACATACTTTAAAGATATCATACCCCCATGCACATGCAACCAAAGCCCTTAGAAAATCAGCTAGCACAATCGATACCACAGTAGCTTGGAGGTTGCCACAGAAGGTCGCCAGAACCACGGGTAATAAGTTGATGTTGATCTGACCACTTCTCTGCGGGAGTACCAACAATCCCAACAATGGAAATGAGAATGTGATGAGACGAAGACTCTCCCACATTGATTGATCACACTCAAATTCCCTCGAATACCACTTATAGGTTTTACGATGTTCGAACCTATCGAACATATGATCTAGCCTCACCCATCCTGCCTCTATATTTCTCAAGCCTTAATGTTAGCCAAACCCAAAACATCTATGAACCTATAACCGGGCATAGTGACTGGTAGTATTGGTCTCCTCCCTGTAAATGGCATCTTCGTAAAACTAGTACCTTCTTCAAATATTGGTTTTGACGCATAATCAAAAAACTTGAACACCACCTTAGCCATATCCCAGAACCCTATCAGTAGGCGAGTGAGCACCTTGTCTACCCAGATGTTTAGCAAAGTGATTAGTGGCCCCAGGTGTCTCCGAATCTCATCTCTATATTCTTGGTGAATATTCATCCACTACTACTTCAAATTGTGCGGCACTCCCATCACCATATTGATCTCAAGAATGTTTCGGTTGATTTCCATTTCTGAAGGGGGTGAAGAAAGGTTTTTGTAAGTAGTTGCTTTGGATCCCTAGGTGTCTCATGAAGTTTTGTTCGTCTTTTGACAGAAGTCATGTCGTTGCGTGTATGACCCGTTGACATCATGGAGGTTTTCCTAATTGTGTGTCAATACCAAGGACTGACTCACCTAGGTTTTATGCAATATGACCTATTTTTGATAATGTAAAGTGTTTCCTATATTTGAATTGGACTAAAGACTACGAGAAGTTATGTTAGTTGACCTGACAAAGTCATCCTCTGAAACTAAAGAGTGGTGAAAAGAAGGTTCAAAGGGGTGTATAAGACAACCCTCGCGTGCCATCGTGTGATAGTGTGTGTCCAAGACTCGATTGGAAGAAGTGTGATGAAAGTGTATATAAATCGGTAACATATAAGCGTGTAACAACAACAAGCATGATAATGAGCAATCATAAGGAACAAGTAAGGTGGGTAAGCATGTAATGGCAAATTAAATACAGTTAAAGCAATGTACTGATAACTATAGATTTAACCTACTTATACTCTATTTTGCTTAGGTTTTGGATAAAAAATATGTGAAAGTATTCCTGAAAACTAATTTACTTTTCTTACTTGCAGGGTTTGGTCAAAATGAGGCAATGAAGCCAAAATAAACTCATGAAGCAGTAAACTTGCACAGACTAAAGACTGGGAATTGGAGCATGGAGAGCGGGAAGAATATGCATCCACGTGAGGACCACCGCTGAGGCGTCCACAAATACGCGACTCGCGAAAGTAAATTTCAGAGAGGCTAATTTGAGCACAAGTTCTACCGCTGACCGCGATGAAAAAGCACGGCCGCAGAATATCTGACGCGGTCATGTTGGTATTTTCGCTGAGAGCGGTGATTGAAGTTTAGAAACCTTGTAAGTCATGCTTAATAGAAGAACGCAGTCCGCATCAAAATTATGCGGCCACGATGGAAGCATACGGGGGCGTGGATGAAATTATGCTGTCCGTAAAACCAAGTCCAGCCCAAGCCCAAAATTGAAGAAACACGGACCGCGCTCATTATTACGCGGAAGCGCGGATGCGGCCAGAATTACCCCTCCGTGTAACCTTCACAGGGGCATTTTTGTCCGAAAATTTCAGCCTAGTATAAATAGATCTTTTTCACAATTTTAGGTTAAGTTATGTTTTCCTGAACACGTGAGACGGCTGGTTTTACCTATTTGGGCAATTTTATATAAGATTTACCTTATAACTTTAGATTTTCCTCTTCTAATATAGCATTATGGATTATATCTTCTCTTTATCTTTGATTTCTGCTGTTATTATGAGTAGCTAAACCCATAGCTAGGGTTGTGACCAAACCCTAGTATGGGTATTTAATGGGTTTTGAATTTAGGGCTTAATTGTTTATGGGTTAGTGATATTTAGCTTAAATCATGCTTTAATTGTAGAATTGATGGTTGCAAACACTGATTCATGCCTTTATGACTTAGACGCTTCTTGAGAAAGAGAGACTAAGTCTAGGAAAATTAGGCAAACAAGGAATTGAGGTGCATTCAAGAGATTAATAGCCCCAATTAAAGGGTTAAACCTAGAGATAGTAATACCCGACTTGAGCCAATATCATTTGTTATGCATGAACACCCATTTGGACTTGAGAAAGCCAAGTTGGGAAAAGTCACTCAAACTACCGAGAGGTATAGAGTGAACACTTATGTGTGATGGTTATATCACGATCCCATTCATAACAAGCTTGCCTGAATTCTCGATACCCGCTAGATATCTGCCTAGGTGGAAGTCACTACCCTAGTCCCTTTTAATCCTTCAAAACAACCAATAAAAATTAGCTTTAACTATTGCATGCTATAGAAGTATAAATAGAAGTAGCAAACAAAACCAACCATTTGTGAAAGTGCAATTTAAGATAAAACTCGTATCTCTACTCGGATATAAACCTAACTCCAAACTCATTCACTCCCTGTGGATTCAATCCCGACTTCATTAGGTTAAACTACATCGACCATCCTTGCTACTCTATAGTAGTGCAGGTTTTGAACCGATCAATTTTTAGCATCGTTGCTGGGGAGTTAAACGGTTATAGCTATATAACCGAGTATTTGTGTGTTTTGTTTTTCTTTCCTTCTTATTTTCTAATTTGATTGTGAATTACTCTTCGGTACATATGACTCTTAACAATGATGCCCCCGGAAATTTGCCTTTGGCGGGGGAGGTAGATGATGATAATGTAGATGAGATTTAACCCTAACCTCAAGCACAAAGGAGAGGTCAACCGCCTCATGATAATATTCCAAATCCTCCCCCACCTCCAGCAAGGGCAGCACACTGGGTGTTGCCCAACGAAGGATACACAAGTGCAATATTCCCACCCCGAATTAGGGTGGGCAACTTCCAAATAACCAACTTGATGCTTACACTCTTGGAGAAGTAGGATTTCTTCACCGGAGCTGCACACCAAAATGCCTACAAGCATCTCAAGAGTTTCATTGATAAATGCTAGGGGAGCAAGCAAACTAACATTTTTGAGGACGCGTTGAGATGAACGCTTTTCCTATTCTCTGGGAAGGCTCTAGATTGGCTTGAGAGATTGCCCAACCATTCCATCACCATGTGGGATGAGTTGGCCAAGAAATTCATAGAAATGTTCTTCTCTCCTGGACATATTGCAGTGCTGAGAGATGAGATACTTGCCTTCAAGCAAGAGCCAAATGAACCGCTTCATGAGATTTGGGAAAGGTATCAAACGATGGTGAAAGAATGTCCGAACAATGACATGACTGAAGTAATGATCCAGCAAATATTCTACCGTGGCATCAACACTACCAACCAGTGTGTAGTTGACCAACTCGCCGAGGGAAACTTTATGAACGCTCCTTATGCTGAGGCGTGTGCTATACTTGATGAGATGGCAGATACTTCCTCGGCATCGAAAAGTCGAGCTAATGTGCCACAAGGTAATCCCAATGTCATTCACCTACACAAAGAGCTCCATGACCAGCCAAGAAATAGCCAAGTTAACTACAACTATGAACCAGTTGGCTAATGCTCCATTGCAACAAGTACAGAGGCCAAAACAAGTGAATGCCATAGAAGGGGTAAATATGATGGTCAATAAGAGAAGGAAAAGAGGTCAACAAAGTCAAGGAAATCCGGATCAATATGAGCAATGTAATAGTGGTTACAACCAAGATGATGGGTATGATGATCAAAGTGAAGAGGTTCAGTATGTGAACAACTACCAAGGACAACGGGGCAATGCTACAAATCAACAACAACAGTGGAGATCCTAAGGAAATTAGGGAAATCAAAATCAACAAGGAAATTGGAACAATGCAAACAACAACTAAAGCAACTGGAGGAACAACAATCAAAATTAGGGTAACCAAGGTAGCTGGGGCGGCAATAACAATAGCAATTGGGGAGGAAACAATAACCAAGGGGGTTGGAATAACGATAATCAAGGGAATCGGGGGCCGGTCTTTCAAAGGAATCCGATGTTTCAACAACATAACAACCTGCTTCCATTTCCGTCTCAAGGTCCTAGCTCGTCCAATAATGAGATGGGATGGGTTGAATCCATGTTTGAGCAAATGATGAAGAAAAAAGCCGACTCTAATGCCCAATTTGCTTTCCACAATACTTCTATCCACAACTTGGAGGTCCAACTTGGCCGAGTTTCACAAGCATTGAATACTCTCCCTAAGGGGGCACTACCTAGTACGCTACTAAACTTGAATGGAGGGAACAATAAGGGCCATGCTATGGCGGTGAATACAAGGAGTGGTAGAGGTAGAGTTGCTAGTACCTCTAATACAAGAAAGGTTGTGAGTGATGAGGTGTTGGTGCAAGAGGATGATGAGCAAAGTAATGATGTGCAAGTGAGTGATGAGAATGTGAATGAGGAAGTAAGAGTTGACATTGATGACAACATGGAGGAGACTCAAAATGATGTGAACCCGGCTAGGGAACACGTAATAGACATACTGGAAATGATAGTGCCCAAAGAAAAGGCTCCTTTGCCAATTCCTCCTCCACCATACTCTTAGAGGCTTGCAAAACACAACAATGAGAACTAGTTCAAGAAATTTATTCATATGATGAAGAGTTTGTCGATAAATGCACATTTGGTGGGAGCTCTAGAACAAATGCCAGGATATGCCAAGTTTATGAAAGACTTGGTAACAAAAAAGAGGTCCATGAATTGTGAAACTATGAAGATGACGCATCAAGTGAGTGCCATTGTGCATTCGATGGCCCCAAAGCTAGAAGACCCTAGTGCTTTTACAATCCCGTGCACTATTGGTAGTACCGATTTTTCCAAAGCTTTATGCGACTTAGGGGAAAGCATTAACTTGATGACATATTCTATATTTAAGACATTGGGGATTGGGTAACCAAGGACCACATCCATGATGTTGCAAATGGCAGATAGGACAATGAAGAGGCCATTGGGGATTATAGATGATGTGCTCGTGCGGGTCGACAAGTTCATACTTCCCACAGATTTTGTGATTCTTGACTGCAAGGCTGACTATGAGGTGCCGATCATATTGTGAAGACCTTTCCTAGCTATAGGTAAGGCTTTGGTTGATGTGGAAGCAGGGGAGCTCACCTTCCGGGTGGGTGACAAAAACGTTATGTTTTGTTTACCGTGAAAATGGTAACAACAATTAGATTTATAAATGGGATTCTAAAAATACGTGATCTATTTTTATGCTAGTCGTTAGAGCAGTTGATGCTAAGAATATGCAGTTTAACGAAAAGATACGAGCTAAAACGGAGCAGCGATCAAACCTAGGGGCTTGCCGCTCGAGCCTCAGACTGGTCGATGAAGAAGCCTCGGGGTCGATATACTGCTCGATCTCAAGCTATTGGGGTTAGTTGGGAATGGGATAACAATTGAGATATGATCAAACAAGGCTCTCTATGGCCTATACCAAGCAATAAATAAAGAACAAGCATGAAACTAATAAATGCTAAGAGTGGCCTCGAGCTAGTAAGAACGAGCAAGTTAGAGAGAAGAAAGAGAGAGAGAGGTATTATTGATCTTGTGGAGAATATATGGAGCAACAACCGTCCTTTACAAAGTAGGGTGGGTTCCCCTTATATAGGAGGGGAATCCGGTTATAGTACAACATACATTAATTGTAAAGTATGGAGATGGGATGGCTAGACGTGACGCTTCGACATAGGCTCTGGATAGGCCGACTCTTTCAGACTGAGCTACGTGCCTTGTGAATTTCCCCCTTTTACTCTAGCCTCAGTCTTCGTCTTCTTTGAGTGGGGCCTTGACGAGCCCCAAGGGAGGGTACTCGGTCGCAATTCCACGTCCTCGGGGTCTCGAGGTATTCTTCTAAAGTGGCTTGATAGCGAGAAATTAAGTCCTCTAATTTTGCTGCATTCAGATAGTCTCTGCATTTCCTATAATGAAGCGATGAGAAATGATTTTGACACCTAACTCCACGAGCTTCTCACGGTTACATCATACATGCAACCTATGACGCGAGCTTTTGCGGCAACTGGGGTGTCCCATGGACTTGTGTATTTGACATCATTCAATGCACTATCATTTTCGGTTCTCCAAGATGAATGTACCGTCGCCGTTTTGATTCTTCAAGAACGCAGTAATTGTGTCCGCCGGTCAATCTTCTAAAGCCTCGATGACCGTGTCATTACCCCTATAAATGGGGGCGTTTTAGCATTGTTTTTCTATCCAAGTGCCTTCATTAGCTCATTTGCCCATTTCTCCTTATCATATTCCTCTATCGTTGAACATCATGTTTGGGGCTCGTGGCCTCAAGGCCGTTTGCCAGAGCTCCAGTAGGTTGTGTTGTGGCCTCTTGCTGTTACGTCTACTATTGCTATTGTCGTTGGACCAAGACGATGATAGATGGGGAATCGGTTCTCCCCTTTTGTAGACAGTCATTCGGACTACGCACCGCTACTCACTCTCCTACCTAGGCCTGGTGTGGCACTTCATCCCTTGGGTTTTTCCTTTCCCAAAGGATAAAATGGCACTACCGGCCGTCGAGACTGGGGCCCGCCTGTCACACCTCCTTTTTTACCATCCAAGGGTAATATAAGGGATATTTTCCAATTAAAGTAACATTAATCGAAATAGAATTAACTAATATATCAGAGTCGCCACTTGGAATAGTTTTTTGGTGCCCCAAGTCACTAGTTTATTTTAAAATCCCAAATCGTAGAAATTTCGACTTTACTTTATATGTCTGCGAACCAGAAATTCAGAGTAAGGAATTTTGTTAACCTGGGAGAAGGTGTAAGGCATTCCCAGGTTCCGTGGTTCTGGCACGGTCGCTTAAACTATTAATAATTGGCCTATTATCTAATTTTAACTACACATTTTTAAACCTATGTGCATTTTAACTTATTTACCGCTTTTAAATATTTTAGAATGCTTTTAGGAAGTTTCAACGTTATTTAAAACATTCCTTGAACCACGCCACATGAAATGCACCCGCGGTTCGCGACACATTCTATTTAATATTTTTATGAATTGAATTTGGGTCATATGAAATGTGCACCCGAAATTAGTAATTAAAGAAAGTCAAATTAAAGAACGCACCTAAAGCAACTACGAAGGCTCAAATTAATAACGAGGTCTGTGAGGGCCATGGGAAATTCAAATAATGACACACCTCGATTTTAAAAGAGTTGTTATTAATTAAATGAGGACCATGGACTTAGGAGTTTTATTCAACATGGCACACCTCAATTTTACGAATTTTAATTAAGTTCATGAGGGCCATATGTTATGGGTTTTAAACATGGCACACCTCAAATGGTTTTTAGAAGATAACTTATTTAATTAGGGTCATCTAAGTTATTCATATTTGAGACTGACTTATGCATAAAAAGTGCTAACTGATTATGAAAGGTTTTTAATTGTTTTGGGACAAGGGGAATGGGCTAGCAACAAAGTAGACAAACGAACGAAATTTTTCTGCCCCAGTTTCCACTAGGAAAATTTCGTGAGTTATTGTAACAAAATCTAAACTATAAGGATTGTGTATCCTTGGGAAAAAGAGATTAGGGAGTGGAGCCCTAAATTGGAAAGATTGCCAGGTTATGCTAGAAAGATGACCGGGTTATACCAGAGAAGAAAAGATCATCGGGTTATGCCGGGGAGGCCCACGGGTTATGCCAGGAAAGGTCATCGAGTTATGATGAAAAAGAAACGGTCCTCGGGTTATGCCGGGGAGGTCTACGGGTTATGCCGGGAAAGTCATCGGGTTATGCTGGAAAAAGGAAAGGTCCTCGGGTTATGCCGGAAAAGTCATCGGGTTATGCTGGAAAAAGAAAAGGCCCTCGGGTTATGCCGGAAAAGAAACGGTCCTCGGGTTATGCTAGGGAGGTCCACGGGTTATGCCGGGAAAGTCATCGGGTTATGACAGAAAAGGAAAGGTCCTCGAGTTATGTCGGGAAAGTCATCGGGTTATGCCAAAAAAAGAAAAGGTCCTCGGGTTATGCCGAGGAAGTCAACGGGTTATGCTAGAAAAATAAAAGGTCCTCGAGTTATGCTGGGGACGTCATCGGGTTATGTCGGAAAAGAAAAGGTCCTCGGGTTATGCCGGGAAATTCCACGGGTTATGCTGGGAAGAAAAGGTCCTCGGGTTATGCCAGGAAGGTCATCAATTTATGCCGGAAGAAGAAATAGTTCTCGGGTTATGCCGGGGAAGTCATCGGGTTATGCCGGAAAAAGAAAAGGTCCTCAGGTTATGTCGAGGAGGTCTACGAGTTATGCCGGAAAAGTCATCAGGTTATGTTGGAAAAAGGAAAGGTCCCCGGGTTATGCCGGAAAAGTCATTGGGTTATGCTGGAAAAATAAAAGGTCCTCGGGTTATGCCAAAAAGAAACGGTCCTCGGGTTATGCTAGGGAGGTCCACGGGTTATGCCAGAAAAAGGAAAGGTCCTCGAGTTATGCAGGGAAAGTCATCGGGTTATGCTGGAAAAAGAAAAGGTCCTTGGGTTATGCTGGGGAGGTCATCGGGTTATGCCGGAAAGAAAAGGTCCTCGGGTTATGCCGGGAATCAACTAGGGAGTGGAACCCTGTAATGGAACAGACTACCAGGTTATGCTAGGAGCGATTAGGGAATGGGACCCTATATTGGGAAAACGTAGCTAGGGATTGGAGGCCCTATGCTACCATGGTTTTGAATTTTCTTCTTCTTTCTTTTCGTTTTACTTTTAATACTTTATTCAAGAGAACGCATGAAGAGTTTGAAAGGGACTTCCATTTTTGGGTTAATCTCTGCTGTAAGACCAATATGGTCTCCGCGCACCTTACTTTTATTGCACCTGCTCCTTGCGAGGTTATCTTAGATTGCACCTGTTTTCAAAACAAAGAACAATTTGTCAGTTTGAAACGATGGTTGGTTTTGTGGACTTGATTGTTTTGATCACTTGATCTAGGCCCAACCCTCTTGCTGAAATCTTTTACTGCTTGCTAGCTTTCTAGAAACTGATTGCTCTTCTAAAAACCGGGTAACTTGACTTTTCCCAAAATTTCACATGATGGTTCACCCGTGTGGGCTTTGGCCTTTTCATCTTATTATGCCTTTGTATACACTTGACTTTGGATTTATTTCATTTTCCATCATTTGATTTTGGAGCATCGGTCATCATGGCCAGTCGGGATCGACTTGATGCATCCGCTAAGTTTGGGTGCTTTTCTTTGGTTTTGGCTTTGTTAAGCAGAACCCTGTAAACCAATCTTTCCACCTTTTCTTTGTATTAGTCTCGGAAAAGAATCAGACCGAAAGAGATTCAAAGAAAAGTAAATGATGGACAAGAAAAATAATTTAAAGAGAAGTGTCTCTTTCGGGAAGGATGAGAATGACTTATCTGGAGTGCATGCTGACTTCAATAGACATGACTTGCTTCTTGGACTAGATACCCGATCTGTGCAACCATACATCTTCTCATAAACCCATGATGAATCAAGTTTCAAAACCGAGAAACCTTTCCAGGACTCCTTCAGTGCCCATGGTTGTAAGGGATTCTCTCTTTTCAATCAATGGCGCCCTTACCAGGTTTTCGCCAATTGACCTCTCTTATTTCTCTCCTCACCGTCGCCTTGTAGTGCTCTTTCTACTAGTTTTCACTAACAAGACTCTCTCATTTTTCAATTTCTCTGCTCACCACCGCCTTAGGTGCCCGTGGGTTTCCACTAATAATACTCTCTCATTTTATTTCTCTCATCTGATTGCATTGGGTCCAAGCAACCGCATTTTCCGATTTTTAACACCTTTTATTGATTGGCCGAAAGGACTTGAACAAGGTTTGGGTAAAAAGAGCTTGGATCAAAGTACAACTTTGGAACTATTCAGGTGGGATCATCACCGAACCATTATAACATCTGCCCTAGTTTAACTTTTGGGGGATATTGGAACTTTGTTTTGGTGTGACTGAACCCCAGATAGAGGCTGCCTACGTATCCTTTCGGAATCAAGTAGAACGTAGTTCAGGGAACATTTTGTGTTGTTGTTTTGCTGTTTTTCTTTTTCTTTTATTTTGATGATTTTTTTTACAAATGTTCTCAAGTTCCAAAGAGGGTAACGAAAGAGAGGTAACCGGCTCAAAGGGTTAGCAAAGAATTGGAGTGTTTCGTGTAGCGAGAATGAAAGTCTTCATCATCCCAATCAGATAATATTGTTGCTGTAGACAGACTAGACATAATACCTTTTGACTGCGCCTGCATTTATAGCTGTTTCAGGGTTATTTCCTTTAATGTCTCCTAGGTACAATGCCCCTTTTGGCAACAATTTTCTGATAATGTATGTGCCCTTCAAGTTAGGAGCGAACTTTCCTTTTGCTTCCTGATTGTGGGGGAGAATACGCCTCAAAATGAGTTGCCCCACTTCAAAGTTCCTAGGCCGCACTTTCTTGTTATAGGAAAGGTCCATTCGTTGTTGATACAACTACCCGTGGCAGGATGTGGCCATTCGCTTTTCATCAATTAAGGTTAACTATTCTAGACGGGTTTTAACCCACTCACTGTCCTCAATTTCTGCTTCAACAATGATTTGAAGAGAAGGGATTTCAACTTCAGGGGGTATTACGGCCTTAGTGTCGTAAACCAATAGATATGGGTTTGCTCTAACTGATGTGTGCACAGTTTTGCAGTATCCTAACAATGCAAACGACAACTTTTCATGCTAGTGCCTGGAACTTTGGATCATCTTTCTCAGAATCTTGTTGATGTTCTTGTTTGCTGCTTCAACAAAACCATTAGCTTTGGGCCGATAAGGGGTAGAATTTTGATGCGTGATTTTAAACTGCTCACATATCTCCCTCATCAAGTGACTATTGAAGTTTGCAGCATTATCTGTAATGATAGTTGCAGGAATACCAAAATGGCAGATGATATTGGAGTGCACGAAGTCTACCACTGCTTTCTTAGTGGTAGATTTGAGAGTAATTGCTTCAACCCACTTTGTGAAGTAGTCGATGGTGACCAATATGAATCTATGCCCATTTGAAGCTTTTGGCTCGATCGGCCCGATAACGTACATGCCCTAGGCAGCAAATGGCCAAGGTGCTGACATGGGATGCAGTTCTGTAGGCGGTGTATGAATCAAGTCACCGTGCACCTGACACTGCTGACATTTCCGGATGAAACTGAAACAATCTTTTTCCATAGTCATCCAATAATAGCCTACTCGGAGGATTTTCTTTGCCAGGACGTATCCATTCATGTAGGGTCCACATACCCCTACGCGCACTTCATGCATGATTCTTCCTGCCTCTTCGACATCCACACATCTTACCAAATTGAGATCTGGAGTCCTTTTGTACAAAACCTCACCGCTCAAGAAGAAACCGCCTGTAAGCCGTCTAATGGTTCTATTTTGGTCTGTATTGGCTTTCTCATGATATTTTTTCGTTTTCAGAAATCTCTTGATATCATGATACCATGGCTGGACATTTGGTTCTACCTTAACCATATTGCTATAACCATGCCTTTCTCGGATTTGGATTTCCAATGGGTCAATGTGGAGATTGCCTGGATACGGCAACATCGAGGCCAAAGTAGCGAGTGCATCGTCTAATTCATTGTGAAAACGAGAAATGTACCTGAACTCGACTGACTTGAACCGTTTGCTAAGATCCTCCATATGTTGCCTGTAAGGAATAAGCTTGACATCCCGAGTTTCCCATTCACCCTGAGCATGTTGGATAATCAAGTCTAAATCCCCCATGATCAAAAGTTCTTTAACTTCTTGGTCGATTGCCATATTCATACCCAGAATGCAGGCTTCGTATTCAACGGTGTTGTTTATGCAGAAATATCAAAGACGAGTTGTGGCTGGATAGTGCTAACCACTGGGTGAGATCAAGATTGCCCCAATCCCGACATCTTTCGCGTTCACAGCTCCATCGAAAAACATTTTCCAAGCATTGGTGTCTTCTGATGTTACCTCAACTGAATTTACCTCCTCGTCCGGGAAGTAAGTACTCAAGGGCTGATATTCATCATCGACGGGATTTTCAGCTAGGTGAGCTGCTAAAGCCTGGGCTTTCATTGCCGTGCGGTTGACATAGACTATGTGAAATTTAGTGAGCATGATCTGCCATTTTGCTAGCTGCCCTGTGGGCATTGGCTTCTGGAATATGTACTTCAAAGGGTCCATCCTGGTGATGAGGTAAGTGGTATAGGCCAACAAGTAATGCCTAAGCTTCTGAGCGACCCAAGTTAGAGTGCACCAAGTTTTTTTCTAGCAAAGTGTATTTGTCTTCATAACTGGTAAACTTCTAGCTTAGATAGTAGATTGCCTGCTCTCTCTTTCCAGTCACATCGTGTTGCCTGAGGACACAACCAAAGGAATTTTCCAAGACTGTCAAATACAATAACAAAGGCCTCCCGGGTTTAGGTGGGACCAAGACTGGCGGGTTCGACAGATATTCTTTGATTTTGTCAAAGGCTTCTTGACACTCATCCGTCCATTTAATCGCTACATCTTTCTTTAGCAGCTTGAAGATGGGTTCACATGTGGAAGTCAACTGAGCAATGAATTGGCTAATGTAGTTCCACCTTCCAAGCATGCTCATGACCTCTTTCTTGGTTCTTGGAGGAGGCAAATCCCGAATAGACTTTATCTTTGTTGGGTCTAGCTCGATGCCCCTCCGACTGACTTTAAATCCCAAGATTTTGCCAGACGGAACCCCAAATGCACATTTGGCCGGATTTAGCTTCAAATCATACTTATGCAGCCGCTTAAAGAACTTTCTCAAGTCCCAAACATGGTCGTCCCGTGTTATGGATTTGATGATGACATTGTCCACGTGCACCTAGATTTCTTGGTGCATCATGTCATGAAAGATGGTATTCATATCCCTCATATAAGTTTCCCCAACATTCTTCAAACCAAAAGGCATGACCATGTAGCAATAGGTGCCCCAGGGTGTGGTGAAGGCTATCTTTTCCACATCCTCTTCATCCATCAACACCTGATGATATCCTGCATAACAATCCACGAAAGATTGTATCTCATGTTTTGGCGCAGTTATCAACAAGCATATGGATGTTTGGAAAAGGAAAATTATCCTTAGGACTTGATTTGTTGAGATCTTGGTAGTCAACACACATTCGGGTCTTCCTGTCTTTTCTTTGGTATTGGAACTACATTGGCCAGCCATGTGGTGTACTGGACCAGTTGGATCACTCCCGCCTTCAACTGTTTTGTGACCTCTTATTTGATCTTGTCACTGGTATCAGTTATTTCCTCTGCTTTTGCTAGACAGGGGGACAATTGGTGTAAGTCGGTAGCTTATGGACCATCAAATCGGCACTTAATCCTGGCATGTCATCGTAAGACCAAGCAAACACATCTTTAAATTCAAATAAAAGTTGGATCAATGCATCCCCGGTTCTTTCATTTGTATGAATGCTTATCATGGCTTCTTGGACCTCTTCAGAACTACCCAAATTAACCGGTTCGGTTTCATTTAAGTTCGGCTTAGGTTTATTCTTTAATTGTTCCAATTCTCAGTTTATTTCCCTAAAATCCTCTTCTTCATCTTATTCCGGTTTTTAGTTCATTATTTCACAATTAGACAGCGTGTTTGTATTTGGGCATGAAGTCCACGAGCATGTCAAGTTATTTAAAGCCGCATTATTAGAACTGAAAGAAAAATAAGAAAACGTAACAAAAATTAGAAACAATAAAGAAAGATAAATGATGAAATATTGGTTTCATTTCATTGAATTTTGCAGATAACAGGGTTTACATCGGAATTTAAAGACAATAAACTAAAAGAAACATCCGAGTTACACCCCGAAATAACTCGGGATGTAGAAAAGCTGGCAAGACTGGACTACCGGGATTCTCGCCTGACTGGGAACAGAGTAGCCTTCCAGTTTTGCAACTTGTCATTGGACCCCATATACAGCACCTCAGCAGTGCTCGAGCCTTCTCCCGGCTGAACCATGTGGGTTTCATACAATATCTGCCTCATAGCCCAACAGATTTCTTCAATTTCCTCGGTCGTGAAGCCCTCATCTTCTTCTTCTTTCGTTGTACTTGGGCCTGACAAACGTTTTGTAGAGATGTGGAACCGGTTGTGGTAAAACCCAACCATTGCTCTTTCGTTCATCCGCCATATCACATCAGCTCTTGTGGCATGAAAACCCACACCAAAAAACTTCTCGCTGGTAGGTAAAGTGATCGGTTCTGTGATTCCTTGCAATGATGCCCCGAGTCCCTTCCCAAGCTTATAACTATGCTTGATCATTTTAGTAGCAACCATGATGGACGCATTTGATAGAAAAGGTTGAGGGCATGGGCATCCCTTCTCGCATTGGTCTACAACCACAACCTCGAAAGCTTGATAGAGTATATGTTCACTACCTTCACTAGCTTCGAGACATAGGATTGATGGGTCCCGGTAAATCGACTGCTCATCCTCTCCATGGACTACAATCTCCTGATCTTCATATTCAAATTTCACCATCTGGTGGAGAGTAGAAGGTACAGCCCCTGCTGCATTAATCCAAGGTCTTCCCAAGAGGAAATTATAGGAAGTATCAATGTCTACGACCTGAAAGGTCACCTCGAAATCCACAGGACCAATAGTCAAAATCAAATCGATCTCTCATATGGTATCTCTCTTGATGCCGTCAAAGGCACGCACACAGACATTGTTAGGCCTAATTCTCTCAGTCCCAATCTCCATTCTTTGTAAAGTTGAGAGAGGGAAGATATCAACTCCGGATCCGTTATCTAGCATGACTCTCTTCACATAGTACCCCTCATATTTAACTGTCAAATGGAGGGCTTTGTTGTGGGCGGCCGCCCCTTCCGAGGGAAAATCATTCTTCCTAAAGGAAATTTGATTGACTGTGAAGAATCTTTTTGCCATCTTCTCCAGTAGTTGAACAGTGGTTTCAATTGGAACATAAGCTTCATTGAGAGTTTTTATCAACACTTTCTAATGCTCGGTTGAGCTCACCAGCAAAGACAAGAGTGAAACTTGTGAAGGAGATTTCCGAAGTTGGTCTATTACCTCATAGTCCGCAGTTTTCATTTTTCAGAAGAACTCTTTTGCTTTTTCGGCACTAACTGGCTTTTTGATTGGGAAGCATTTCTGCTTGGCATTGTTCACTTCTCCCACATTAAGGTATTTCTCGGCAGGGTTAGTTTCATTTGCTTCTCCCAGGACTTCTTTTCCTTTGTAGGTTACTACTACCTTGTTATAATTCCATGGGACGGCAGTAAGATTTATCATAGGCCTCTGCGGTGCACGGCCAATAACTACGGGCTCATTCAGCCTTGGTGAAATTACTGGCCCCCGTACCACATAGGTCCCTTTAGGCACATACATTTTAGATCCCTTGTTCAACTCAAACCTTCTTGGAGGGCTCAATATTATTTGTTCTTTTGTGTGACCACGGGGAACATAAAGAATGGCATCTTTCGAGGGTACTGCCTCAATTTTGGTTTCCACTACCTTTTCTGTGTTTGGAGGGGTTGGTTTACTCTTCTTCTCCCCCTATTCTTGCTTTGCATCAGCCTTTGGCTTTTTCTCGATGTCAACGATTGCAATGATGGCTTTTAAAGCAGGATCAAACTCTTTATCTTCGCAAATCATTCCAATAACCGATCCATTGTTGTGAGCCGGTAATGGGTTGTTGGTCACAGTAGGAATATCTTCATCCGTTAACACTATTCGTTTCTGCTCTATGAGATTTTCAATAGCCCTTTTTAGAATCCAACAGTTCTCAGTGTCATGTCCCTCTACCCCAGAATGATAGGCATATCGGGTGCTAGGTTGGTAAGAAGGTGACTCTGGGTTTTGCCTATTCGGGGGTATGGATTGTAGCAAACCCATTTGGACCAATTTAGGGAAAAGGCTAGAATATGACTCACCAATAGGCATGAATTTTGTTCTCCTGGGTGGCTCCCTAGCACGGGTATTATAGGGGAAATTATTTTGTGGAGGTCGGGGATTATACTAAGCTTGGTGTGGAGGGTTATTAGGAGGTGGAGCTCAGTTTTGGTTAAGTTTTTGTTGTGGCCTAGCGTATGGCTGGGCGTTCATTACTGCATATGGCTGAGGGGCCATAGTATAGGCCACATCCTGATAAGGATAATAATGTTGTGGTGTGTTTGGACGGAAGTAATTTCTGGGTGGACGGGGGTTTCTCGAACCTGAAGCCACCATTGCCACTTCTTCCTTCTTCTTCCTATTCGCTACACCTCCGGTCCCGCTTTGAATCGCTTGGGATGTAGCCCTTATGGCGAACTGACTCAATATGTACCCTGTTTTCAGACCATTCTCGACCATCTCACCAATTTTTATGGCCTCAGCAAACGGTTTCCCCATCTCAGACTTCATATTTTGAAAGTAGTCAGCCTCTTAGGCTTGAAGAAAAACACTAACCATCTCCATTTCATCCATTGGAGGCTTGACTCTGGCCGCTTGTTCGCGCCATTCAACAGCATACTCTCGAAAGATTTTCGAGGACTTCTTCTTGAGGTTCAACAGAGAATTCCTATCAGGAGCTATGTCTATTATATACTGAAACTGCCTGACAAAATCTCGAGCCAGATCATCCCAAATATGCCAACGAGATATATCCTGGTCCATGTACCATTCAGATGCAATGCCGTCCAGGCTCTCTCCAAAATAAGCCATGAAAAACTCCTCTTTTCCACTTGCTCCTCCCAGTTGATTGCAGTACCTCTTGAGATGGGCTGTGGGATCCCCGTGCCTGTCATACTTCTCAAACTTTGGGGTCTTGAAACCCAAGAGTAAATGTACATGTGGGAACATACACAGATCAGCGTAGGATACGCTCTTTTGTCCGCTCAAACCCTGTATATTCTTAAGGCTCTGCTCCATGCTCCTCATTTTTCGGGTAATCTCCTCTTGCTCGAGGTTCTATGTGGTTTTCTCCTGTCCTGCTGTAAACTCGTATCGAGGTTGTTGGGGGTAGGAATTGGTGGTGAACGGGGTTGGTTCTTGTGGAAAAGGATTGTACCTAGAAGGTGAAAGATGATGGATCAATGCTTGGCCTGGGTAAAGTGGGTTGCATGCAGCCGAAGTTGGTGGTGCGGTAAATATGTTGGAGGCTACTCCCGAAACCACCTAGGGGCGAACCTCAGAAGTTGTTCCGGTGAAATGAGCTGAAATTGTGGGGTATCCAAGTGGGATATTCGGGTAGTTTATCGGAACATTAGAATTTCCATTTGCAATTGGAAGTAACTCGTGGAAACAAGGTATGGCGCTCAGAGGCTCCTTACCATTGGACCAGGCGTCCCACAATTCAAACACGTAGAGGCGCATTGCCCTATTCTCCTCAGCAACTGCTGTCTCCGAGGTTGGGATAACAGATAGTGGACTATAGTCCGAGATGGGAATTGTTGGCGGAAGACCTTCTGTCGACATCTCTACGCTGCCTTTTGATCTTGTGAAGTACGGGTGTGAAGACAGATTACCACAAAACCAACCACCTTAATATAGAATCTATACTCAATAGTAGACAACAAACTAGTTAGTTTAAAGCAATTAACACAAAGGGAATCACACATTGGGGTGTGATGCACCTATACAGTTAAATGTGTTTCTACATGTTTTGCAACGGTTGCGTGTTTCATCCCGGCTTTTGATTATCTCCCCAACTTTCTATCTTGCTCTGTTTTGCGCTCTCATTTTTTATCTTTTGGTTTTTCTTTTGATTCTTTTCTCCCCACATTCCTCTTTATTTGAGTTATTCACAAAATCATGATCGGATCTGATGAGGATTGCCTCTGTATCACGATGCTGCATGAATCCGATCATCACGTAGTTCAATAAAATAATGCGAAAAATAAGGAAACAATTTTTTTTGGGAGTTTTTCAATTAATAAAAACTCTATTGTTCTCTATTACAAAAGACTTCGTCATACTTTTTCTAGGAATTTTAAAAACTACAAACAGACTCAAAACACATTTTAAAACTAATAACTGAAGTACACACTCAATAAACGAAAATCAAGAGTACATCAGTGCTTTTACTCCTGGGGCCCGTGGGACATCATTCGATCTTGCCACGGGCCTATGGGCAAGATCCCCTTGAAGACGCTCCAGATCACTCATTATTTGACAAACAATGGTCATTACTGCAGCAAAGAAGGTGGTTCTAGTCATGTCTTCACATTCATGGCCCTTCATGACGATGTAATCAACAATTGCTCTAACCCTTTCCCTAATGATAATCTTTTCTTGGAGCAAACACCCGATTTGCTAGGACCTAGCTTCTAGCACTTGGGTGTCATGTTGGTTTTGACTCTACAACTGTTGTATCTTCCTCTAGCTGGGATATCAATGCGTGGAAATGTTCCCTTTCAGCTTTAAAGTTCTTAGCTTGTTTGGCCATTTCATTTTCAAGGGCAGTGAGCTTTTTCTTCAAATCTGTTACTGTTCCCTCATATTTTCTTTTCAACTGACGTACAAACTTTGCCCTTCCCTCAGCATTCTCTGTTAGCTGTGCTCGGACTCTTTCTAGACTAACCTCAGATTTTTCTAAGTCATCCTGACACTCAGATACTTTACTTTTAAGACCACTTATAAGCCTTTCATCTGCTCGGCTTCTTTCCTGGTTTTCAGCAGCTATTTTCATCTTTTGGATCTAAGCTCGATGGGCTTTGTTTTCTTGAGCCAGCATCTTCTTTTCCCCTTCATCGGCGGTAGCTTGTACACTATTGTCAAATTTGAGGTCCCTGATTTGTCCCTCCAATCTACTTATCTTGGATCTATAGATTGCCTATTTCGTCAGCCAATCCCATTGCTCTCGCGAATCGTCAGTGAATTGCTGGATGTGGGGTCTTTTAGCAGGCCGTTCAGACTATCGAGGGATTTGAAACATCTTACCAAACCAAATCATGTAATTAGGGTCTAACTCGCCTTTAGATAGATCCCGCACTCGAGACTTTGGTTCTAGGAATCTACACTCATTCCAAATCTGATGAACCTTTCCTTCTGGGAATACAACTTTTGGACCCAATTCAATGACTTGTCGGCGCAGAACTTCGTCATGTGGGATAGTTTGAAACCTACCTAATTGGCGCAGCACCCTGTGAGGAGCATATGGCTGAATGCTCCGGAGACCCATTAAGAGAAGATAGTACACCTCGGCTGATATGTAGATGACTTCAGTGACAGGGAGCCAACCGAAAATCCACTTAATTTTGTCTGAAGTTAAGGAACTCAAATGTGCAAACCAAGCTTTTGTACCTTCTGGAAATTCGCAACCCACCACTCGGTTTTCATACTATTCAATGCAATACAGACCGGTCATGCATAATTCATGTACCCCAAGCGATGACAAAGATGTTCTTGTATCCAAAGTTGTAGGAGTAGGTTACAACCCTGGAAGAATTTTCCTCCTTCTCGGAAGATGGTTAAAGCTCGGTAAATCTCCGCTAAGATCATCGGAACAAAGGTGCCATTAGGTTTTTTAATCATGACTTCGACCATCCCTATAAGACCCAATTCTATGTTTCCTTCTTTTCTTGGGCAGATTATGACACCCAAGAATGCTACTATAAAAGCTAAACTTCGCCGTGCCTCCCATTTATCTTTGTTTCCTAAATGGGTCAAGCCAGTATCTGGTGTTTCAAAACCGTGGGGATTGCCATAGCGCCGGTATAAGAAATGGAATGTGCAAAACCCTTCGGATAGATTTCCATCTTGAACCTCCCGACTGATACTCAACAAATCTAGAAACTTGTGAGGAGACACTGTTCTTGGCGCCACCAGGTACTGACTTCTAAGATTCCCACTAAGACCGACATAGCCTGCTATTTCCTCTAGCGTGGGGGTGAGCGCAAAATCAGAAAAATGAAACACATTATGAGTCGGGTCCCGGAAAGGTAACAAGGCCTCAATCACATTCAACCTCGGATTGGCTTTCAGAAGTCCAGTAAGACCGCCCAAAACTTTTACCACAGTCCCTCTGTTGACCTTTCCTAACTCGTTCCACTACATATGGAGTTGTAATGGGATTTCCTTAAGAACTGCGAAGGGTTCATTTTCATTTGTGCTCATAATGCACATTTATTAGGGTGATTGGTTAAGAAATCATAACTTATTTTTGACTCCAGAAAAGGTTATCAATTTTTCAAAATTTTCATTTCAAAACAAAAACCTTGCCTTGCAAATACGGCCCTTCAGCACTTTAGAAAAGACGATTTTAAGGATGTGCTTGCTAATCCGCCAAAATTTAAAAAAGAAACCATACGTGGCTGTTCTTGCAAAAACAGCCTTCCGGCGCCCTTTTGGGGATATTTGGCTATTTAGACAAGAATGGCATCACCTTACTTATTTATGACAAAACAATAAAATTTTTGTTCTTTTTGGGTTATTTTTGCAAAAATGAAGTTGGACCCGGTGAGGGTTGCCTATGTATCCCACATCCGGTGAGAATCAAACTGGCCTAATTCGGGCAGTTTTGACATAATAAAAAACAATACCAAATATTTTTAAAACAAATTTTCCTTCTTTTTTTCCACAATTTCGGCAGAGTTTTGGTACTTTTTTGGACATCGGGTTTTTCAAAAACATGTAATTATCTCTCTTAGCCCTCAGATTGATTTTTCTCTTTCCCAACTTTTTCTCCATTATTTATAAGCCGGTCAATATGCAATCCAAATCAAATAAATGCACAAGTAATAAGTAGAATGCCTCAGGATGGTCTTTTTATTTCGGGTACCCCTGTCCTAGACAGACCCAACCCGTGTGTTACATCTCCAAAGTCAAATGCGCGTGACGCAAACAAACGTTCCTACTAGGGATTTGGCATGAGGATTTGTTATATTAGGTTTAAAAACCTGGGTGTATTATTCTATACTTTGTTTACCCGAGTGGATAGCTCGAGCCGGGGGAAGGGGGGAGCAGCGTACCGGGAATACAGATGATTCAGCAGCTTTGCAACTTGTCCGAACCTCATTCTAAAATTGGGTTAATGACGCTAACAGAAAAGAAGTCACAAAAAGTGTACACTTCACACAAAGTGTACACTTCCCAGATGAAAAGAAGTCACATAAAGTGTACAATCCAAACAATATCAAAGCGGTAAAAAGCTGCAATTAAAATATTAGGCTCAACATGTAAAAATCAAATAAAACAAGCCAAATATAACAGTTATTCTAAGCTCGAATTCTTGAACCCTGAACCAGAGATTCTGGGTTCGATCCCTAGCAGAGTCGCCAGAGCTGTCACACCTCCTTTTTACCACCCGACGGTAATATAAGGTAGTTTTTCTAATTAAAGTGACATTAATTGAAATGGGATTAATTAATTTATCAGAGTCGCCACTTGAAATAGTTTATTTGGTATCCCAAGTCACCGGTTTATTTTAAAATCCCAAATCGAGGAAATTTCGGCTTTACTTTATAAGTCTGCGAACCAGAAATTCAGAGTAAGGAATTTTGTTAACCCGAGAGAAGGTGTTAGGCATTCCTGAGTTCCGTGGTTCTAGCACGATCGCTTAAACTATTAATAATTGGCATATTATCGGATTTTAACTACACATTTTTAAACCTATGTGCATTTTAACTAATTAACTTCTTTTAAATATTTTAGAACGCTTTTAGGATGTTTCAACATTATTTAAAACATACCTTGGACCACGCCACATGAAATGCACCCGCGGTTCGCGACACGTTCTATTTAACATTGTTATTAATTGAATTTGGGTCACATGAAATGTACACCCAAAATTAGTAATTAAAGAAAGTCAATTTAAAGAACGCGCCTAAAGTAACTACGATGGCTCGAACTAATAACAAGGTTTGCGAGGGCCATGGGAAATTCAAATAATGTCACACCCCGATTTTAAAAGAGCTATTATTAATTAAATGAGGGCCATGGGCTTAGGGGTTTTATTCAACATGGAACACCTCAATTTTACGAATTTTAATTAAGTTCGTGATGGCCATATATTATGGATTTTTAACATAGCACACCTCAAATGGTTTTTAGAAGAAAACTTATTTAATTAGGGCCAACTAAGATATTCCTATTTGAGACTGACTTAAGCTTTAAAGGGCTAAGTAATTATGAAAGGTTTTTAATTATTTTGTGACAAGGGGAATGGGCCAACAATATCTTGCTATTTAATCAGCTTCGACAACTGAGATTTGGGCTCACCATTGGCCCAGAAGTCGAAAGAGAACTGGAGGGCATTATTGCTGGATTCGAATCAAGTGACCCATATTGGGTTCAACTTCAGGCTGGCCTAGATGGATACATTCTCTAATTTGGTCCTATCCACCTCTTTGCATTTTTAAAAATTTAACCAAAATTGCCAAAGAAAAGAAAAGCAAGGAACACGGTTTACTTTAATTAGAAAAAACGAAACTTCAGAAAATACAAAATTCAAATTCAAAGATTTGTCATACTACTATGATTTGCAAAAGAAAAATAACAAAGGCATGCATTTATACCACAATTCAGGTGAGGCATTTTACTACTTATTAGACTACTGGTCTTAAAGCCCAGGCTCAATAGCCTAAACCCTCGATTTTGCTCAAGTGGATCCCAACTTGGGCCTGACTATAAGCCTGTCCAGTCGCAGCTATAAAACATGTTCATCAAATGAAACAATGTGTCTTAACTGTAATGGCCCAATGCTAAACAAGCCATGAAAAGAGAAAACTGAATTTTAAAAGTTGTAGAAGTCCATTTACAATACTGAAAGTCTAGAATATACAAAAATCATCTTTTACAGCTTATCATGCTACTGCCTAAAAATGCTCAAAAATACTCCTCATTCTATCTTCTGATTCCCTTTTGCCCTCAAGTCTTCTCCTACAATGTGTGTATTTGCGAGAGAACATCTATGGAACTGTTCCTCACAAATTCACATTTCTAGCTTTAGCCTTGAAATCACTTGGCTTATGGCCATATCACATACCAACACAAACAAATAACAGCGATAATACAACCATTAGTTCATATAAAATCCCTGAATCAGTGTAACCTTAACATTAACTAATAGAACAGTAAAAGCTATTTCAGTGTTTAGGAATTCAGGTTCAAACATTTTGCATTCTTTCAAACATAAAAGAACTTAAGCTAAGTAAAGTATTCAAATATGCTAGTGGAGTAATAGCTTAATACATTTGATGAATCATGATCATAAGGCATGAATAAGATGAAAACAGTAAAAGACACTCAGCAAGTAAATCAGCAAGTAAAATAATTAAATGATGCTAAAATGCTGATTTTAAACTTCATTGAACACCAACATGCAAATTGAAAAGGAAACTGAAGTTCTGATGGCTAATTCGAACATTAACCCTAAACTAAAAGCTCGTTATTGATGAGCAACTACAGAAGCATGACTAATAAACGCAAAACCAGAAAAAAACAGCCATGTAACTAGAGCAACACAAAACGATGAAGAATGAAAGAAGAGGCAAAAATCAGAGAGGAATAAAATAAAAGAGGAAGAAGTAACCTTGAGTGCTTCAGAAATATTTCATGAACTAGGGCGAATTCTTCGAAGAAAGAAAATGAACCCTCAACTGTCATTAATCAACTGCTCATAACAGGGGAAAATAAACTAATGGTGGTTTGGGGTTCATCCGACCATTCACTGACCAAGCAAAGAGGAGAAGGAGACTTAGGATTTTTCTAGAATCCAAGATCTGAAATTCGGCCAAATAGGAACCGATTTGGACATGGCTAAAGGTTGCTTAGGGTCCAGATAGGCGTAAAGGTTGAAGGATGTTAATTTGGCCTGATTTGGGGCAATTAGGATTTTGGCCGGATCCTTTGATTCAAAATTCGAAGGATTCAGTGGTGATTTGAAGGAAAAGGAGTTGAGATTTGGGATGAGAGGGTTGTGATAGTCTCAGGGTGTAATTTTGGGAGGCTTTAGAACAACTAAAGTTTTGCCCAGATTTTTGATTCAAAATTCGAACAAACTGGGTACAATTCGAAGGGAAAGAAGTGGGGATTTGGAATGAGGAGATGAAGGGGAATTCATGGTATCATTTTGGGACTGATTGGACCACCGTAACCACCATGAGGCGATTTCCGGTGGTGGTTCATGGTGGAGGCAGCATGGGGTTCATGGGCGGCTAGGGGTTGGTGTTATCTTCAGAGTGAGATGGAGAGTGAGAGGTTTTGGTTTGGGGAAACGGGGTTGGCTCTATTTCGTACAGTAATATAATTAAAGATCAATCAGTTCCGGACCGTTGGATGGATACAATCCAATAGCCGAGATCAAGTCAAAACGAAACGGTGTCATTTGGGAGCTTGTGGGAACTGGGTAGGGTTAGATGGTGTTTGGGCCTGGGTTTTGGGTGTAATTTTTGGGCTCTTTTTGGAGATCCAATTCCGAAATCCTTTTAAAAAATCCCTTTCTTTTCTCTTTTCTTTTTTTTAATCAAAAATCCTAACAATTAAAAATTCTAACTTATCTAGAATGTGAAATTAAACTATTTGACTAATTATAAAAATTATAAACATCACTTAAATCTAGATTAAAGAGAAAAATTAATAAACTAAGAATTAAAAGATAAAAAAATGTAAAGTGAGCTATTTTTGTGATTTTTCAAATTTTCTAAAACACATAATATTGATTAATTCTAAAAAATGTAAAAACAAATACTAAATGCAATGCATGAAATTTTTGGTATTTTTCATGATTTAAATAAATTAAACATGCATAGAAAAATGCAAATAATGCAGAAAATTCTACAGAAATTCCTAAAATAGCCAATAATTAACAAAAATCTATTTTTCTTAGGATTTTATAGGAGTATTTCATATGGGGTAAAAATCACATGCTCACACCGTTGAATCTTCAACCTTTGGCTTTGGCGGGATATGTCTCATTTCTCTGCCTCCTCTGTATCCCCTCCTTTTTGTCTTCATCTTTTCCCTCGGCAAGGCCCTTCTGTGGGGTCGAGCTAGTAACCTAGAGGAGATGGCGGCCGAAGGAATTGCCTTCGAAGATGCGAGCTTGAGGGGTCGACGCTTGAGGATGCTGATACTGGAGATGGACCTTTGAGGATGGACTGGGTTCTCGAGTTTTCATCACATGTACATCCCTTTGCTTCTTCGTTTTTGTGTAGAGATCCTCTATAGGCTTTTGTAATTGTATGTAGGGACCCTTCGATGGTTGTTGTACCTGAATATACATGAATATAAAGATACTTCCTTGATTCTTGTTCTTGATGCTTGCCCTACTGTTGTATGTTCTTGTGTGCTTTGAGGCTTTGAATGTTTTCCTTTGTTGTTGACCACTGATATCTAACTAGGATGAGAGCGTTCTTTCTGATCCTCTGCCATTTGACATGGCTCTTTTCCGAGCCCATTGTCGTACCTCGGACCAAGCCTGAATCGGTGTGATAGACTCGGGCCGTCAGGCCCTTCGAGTTGTATGGAGATAGTACGCTGAGTTTTGGAGTTTTTTAGAGTGGTATTCTGAGTGATGGTCAGCTTCGGGTACCTGGGGGTCTACTTTGAACTTGATGTAGATAGCCTTTTAAAGCGTAGTGGATAGACTTCTGTCGAGGATTTGCCTATATTTAGGATATGCCTTAAGCCCTCCTTGAGTTTTCATGGGCGGAGCTTTGATTCTTAACTTTCTTTCTAGAAAGGAAAACTACGAGATCGGGTACCGCCTCGAGTTGTATGATGGTGTTGAAGGCTTTCCGAAGCCTGACTTCTTTTTTGGTGCAGATCCTCGGGGTCGGGCACTACCTCGAGACTAGAGACCACACAGTTGACTCCTTGAAGCCTAACTTCTTGTTCAATGGATGTCTCTGGGGTCGGGTACTACCCCGGGGTCTGTACCGAGGCCGTTGGCCTCCCGGGGCTTACTCCAGATAGGCGAATCGTTGTTGTTTCCCACATATTCATGTGGCGGCTTTTGCTTCTTTGAAAGATCTCGTTATTTTAGAAAGCTATCCTTTCGCCTTAGCAAAGGGTACTTCGTTTCTTCAGGCGCAAAAAGTGTTGACGCACGTCCATACTTTAGTCTATTAATTCTACCATAGCCATGCCAACTACTTCGGGGCCGGCCTAGCAGGGAGGGGAGACTTTCACTCCCAGTGTTCAGGATCCGTGGGAGTTCACTCTAAAGAATATGTCTTTGATAAGAGAGGAACATCTGGAGATGGTGAGGAGATACTACGGATGGGACGAGGGGATAGCGTTTCAGGTGCTTTCCCCGGATGAGAATATTACAGACTCTGCTGATGGATTCTTGAACGTATACCTATACCCTTTCGCATTAGGCCCATTGATAGGGTCGTGCTTGACTTCTGCCTGAACTACCGAGTTACTTTGGCGTAGATACATCCGTCATTTTGGTGAGTGGTGCTAATGATAAGATTCTTTGCGGAGAAGGCTGGGCTTGAAATCACGCTTAGCCACCTTGTCAGGCTATACCATCCCTTTTATCATCGAGGCCTTCTAACCTTGCTGTGTCGTTCATCTATACCCTTTGTTGTTGATGATGAGGAAGATGAGGATCACGATTGGATCAGTCGATTCATCCTAGTTCGGACGGCTGACATTATCCCCGGGGAGCTCATGCCATTTTCCGAGGGATGGAATATGCGCGTGAGTGGAGTGTCTCATGCTTTCTTAGATTTGCTTATATCAAAAACCAGTTGAGTAATTATGTTTTCTCCTCTCCTGTAGTAACGTCATGGACGCCGGGCGAAGTTCCCGATCTACTCGGTTGGGTCCGAAGGTTGGCGACCCATTCGACTTGCGACGAGCATAGGTGGCGAGCTATGTCCTGTGGTAGATGGGAAGCGAAATATCAAGGTATGCGCGTACGCTGCTTTCACCTTGGTCTTCGTACATTTTCCCCATTTAAATGGCTTTGCCACCACATGTATCGAGCGTTCCTCTGAAGAGGGGGAGGTGTCATCGGCGTCTGAGCCAAGGGACGATGGCGGTGAAGGGGACTTACCCTCGCAGCGAGATGGAGCTTTTAATTGGGCTAAACGAGCCTGTGTCTTCGAGGAGAGGACATCGCCCAAGCCTGCTATTGTCGGACTATTTGTTTCTATAATGGTGGTTCCTCCAAGTGAATATGCTTCGCCCGAGGTTGGTTCTTCCAGGGCCAAAGGGGCAGGACCAACAAGAGTGTTCTCCACCTTCGAGAAAGTCCGCCGCTTCACTTCATGGAGAGTTTCAGCGCAGTCATTTTGTATTTCGTGTCTTCTTTTCTTTATCAAGTTTTTCTTTTACAGGCCTTTGATAGGCTCAGGTCTGAGCTGCTCTGTCATGGGGTTAGGCTTCGGAAAGCTCTGGATGAGAATGAGTCCCTTAGGCTCCTTAGTGAGGAGAAGGATGTTGAGTTGATGCACTAGCGATATGAGGTGTATCAGAGCTCGAATTACGAGAGCTATTTGATGGAGAAGTAACCTTTTGTAGTATGCATTTTCCTCTTTTGACCCTTAAAGTTAATCCTTTTGTCTATCTTAGCTGTAGGAAAAGACGGAGGCTTTGGATTACTTTAAGGGCGAAGCCGACCGTGTCAGGGATGCTTGTGGTGAACTGAGGGCTCAGATGAAGGCTCAAGATTTAGAGGAGAGGGTTTCTTTGGCCAAGGTTCCCACCTTCGAGGCCCAATTTCTCTTGGTTTGTGATAATGCTACAGTTCAAGCGGATATGATCGCGAAGCTTGAGTCCGATCTCTCAAAGGTCAGGGCTGAGATAATTGATGCCCGCGCTGAAGCAGGATTAAGTCGGACCAAGGCCGATCAGGAGACGTCAATTCATATGAAGGACGTTGCTGATTCCCAAACCGAGGTTAATCGAGCCCTCGATCGTCAGCAGAAGATCAAGGAATGTGTTCGTTGCAAATCTCGAAGAGATCGGTGCTAAGGGCTTTTTTCTCTTGGAGGTGTTGACTCGAGCAAGGGCGGACGAGCGCGATGCTCTCTCACTTCTTGGTGACGTCACCGAGAGCGAACCTGGAGCTGGTAGGCTATAGCCTTCTGGAGCGGAGCGTAGATTTTGCCGCTTTTCCATTTTGTATTTGACATTTGTAGAGCATGTTTGTAGATGGAAAGCGCGCCTTTTGTGTATGTAAATAAGAGAAAACATGAAGCTTTAGCTCTTTTGGATCTCTTTCTGCATTGCTTTCGACCAGGCGGGCTGGTTTCAGTGTCTAGCAGGAGCCCTAGGGGTCTAGAGGTCACTAGACAGACCCAGAGGTTCTTAAGTGCAATTTTTTATGCGAGTAGGCATTAGGGCCTTTGTGCCTTGCCCCGCTGTTTAGGTCTAGTCTCAAAGTCATGTTTTGACTCAAGCTTACCTGACCTTCAATCTCTTGTGCCTGCACGGGCGTATGATGATGGTTCCTTTTACTTGCCCTTGGGCATTTGTATTTTAAGTATTTTGGGTTCAATCTCCGAGTCAGGTTGTGACTCGAGCTTTAATTGACCCTTAAGTGTTTTCGTGCCTGCATGGGCGGATGATGATGGCTTTTGCGCCTCGGGTCGAAGTAACCTTTTAAGTATGTGGCTCGGAGGCTCGTTTGGATGGTGATAATGGCACTTATGTTGTGCCATTAATCAAGTGTAGTTAACTATTTTGGATCCGGTCTCCATATCGGGTTACGACTCGAGCTCATTTTAATCCTCAGGTTTTCAATTTTCAAGTTGATGATAGCGACTCTTACGTTGTTGGTCGTTGCGACCTTTTAGTGTGCGGCTCAGAGGCTCATTTGGATGGCGACAATGGCTCTTACACTTTTTGCCGTGGGCATATTGTAGGTTTTGTTTTCCTCTTGTTAGGGTATTTTTAAAATAATATTGCCTGACCCGTCGTCGGTTCGGGAAGAACCTCGATTTCAAGTCATTTGCTGTGATGTTCAAGCACCTTAGAAGATTTAACTCGTACGTTGAGTATCTCAAAGCCTTGTGATTTGGAGATGACATGGTCGAAGCTCGTTTGCATGTTGAGGGAAGCCTGTTTTAACTAGTTCTTTTCGAAGTAGATTCGAAGTAATGGCCTGCAATTTTGTTAGCGACGGTCAGGCATCCCCAAGTCGCGTTAATTTGGCTGGAGCAGCCATTTTGACTGTAGTCATATGTTTTTGGCTGGAGCCATTTTTGATCCTGAGTAATATTTTAGGCATCTACACCGAGGTTATGCTCTTTCGGGATTCTTACAAATGCGACGTATAGCCTAAACTTCAGGATTAATTTTTATTCCTATAGTAAAGTCTTACAAAATTTTCATGCATGTTGAGGTCTTACAGTTTTTCATGCCTGTTGAGGTCTTACAGTTTTGTCATGCTTGTTGAGGTCTTATAGTTTTGCCATGCTTGTTGAGGTCTTACAGTTTTTGTTGCTATGTGAAATAGATCTAGTTATACCGAGTCTGCCTGCTCGGGGTCTTACAGTTTCGGGTTTTCCAGTGTATGGCAATTGACGATAGTCTCCGAGTCATTGAGTTTGCTTAGGCTCAAGGGTTGTTATTCGTGAGATCGGAGTTGCCTTATTGTGACCTTATTAGCCTGGAGTTCCGACCTTGGGGTCGTGCGGGTGCCAAATTGTTGACGCTAAGTCTCCAAGTATTTCGGGACGCATTTGGTAGAGGGACCCCTGCCGTGAGCATGCTGAAACTTCCTTTTTGGAGTACGAGATGCTGAAAGATATTCTTTTATTGCTTGGCGTAAATACATGTCGTTTCGTTGTTGTGAGCTCAGCCCGCGCTGACGCGGCTCCTTGGAATGTTTGGTCTGGTACATTATTCCCTATTGAAACTCAGTCTGCCGTTCCCCGACCCTTTTGAGCGGACGACACCTTCAGAGAGGGTTCCCTTCATCGTTAGGTTGCAAAAGAAGGACTGCGATCTTGTCGGATCCTCCTTAGGGGTACGTTGCTCTGCTGAGGAACTTGCTAGCGAGACCCTCTTCGGGGCGGAAGTCCGGCCGAGGTGAAAGAGCGCGATGGGATCCTTGAGGCCTTGAGATCTTCAGGTAGAGTTAGCACTTCCGAATGTCCTGGCTGGGTGTCTGTATACAGGTTAGTGAATATTAACGAAGGAAGGAGGTAGATTTTCTTTACCGCGGGATATGTTGTTGATGTTCCGAAATTTGATATGCCCCTGCTATTTCGGGGTGAGGATTCTAGTACAGCCCTCCATCGTGTTTAGCGGGGCTTGGTCGAAGATGTGGTTCGCTTACCCTTTGGCTCTTTCGAGAGCGGAGATACTGGTGCCGGCAATGCGTTATGTGATGCGTACTTTCCCCTTGCTATGTGTCATTCCCCGCAGATGGTTTCAATCCTGTTCTTCGTTGGAGGTTTCATTATTTGCCGAAAGAGGAAAGTACCATTTTCATGCAGTGTGTCTGCGGCCGTTTGAATAAGGCGTCCATGCCTTGTGCCTCTTTTGATGATATGGAACTCGGTGTACCGGTCTGGGCCAGTCATGTCATACTGAGAGAATGGTCTTTCTCCTTGTCATAGTGATCGCCGTTTGGAATTTGCCAAGGATTCGAGAGATGGTCGTTGTTTTGACCCGGCGGTTTGAACCGCCCTATCATCTTCGGCCCGACAACATTGATCGAGCTACCTGAACTCATGAGCACATGTTTTATTTAAAATGGATCAAATGAGTAAAAAGGTTACCAATGCATCAGTGTGAGGCCGGGACAAGGTCTGGGTGTCTTTTTGGTTGAATGTGAGGGCGTCCTCGGGAACGTATCCCCCAATCCGCTTTTCCCTGGTGACGAGCATTTTTACACTCCCGTTTATGGGTCCTCAGAGGGTGCTGCCGCTCCGCCACTATTGTGGAAATATGTCGCGGCTAATTTACTTCGCTCTTCCTGGCCGCCTTCCTCACTCGGAACTGAACTCGAGCCTGATCGCTCAATAGTTCTCGGCGATGATTTTCATTGAGTAGCATGGCTGCTTTCCTCTTGAGCTGGTGGCCATTTTTTATTCCGCGGTTGTGCGCGTTATACATTTCACACACCAAGCTATGATTCCACTAAGAGGGATTCTGCTGAATTGGTCTAAGCCAGTTGACGTCTCTAGTTTCACTTACGGTGAATATGATGTTTGGTATAGCAATGTTGAAATTGTACTCTGATAGGCGAGGTACCCTTGTCGTCCATGCGTTCCCGTTGAACCTGGATCTATTAACGATTCCTCGAGGATATTGTCCTTGATCCACTCTCTGATCGTTGCGAGGTAGATTGTGTCTTAGGGCGTTCATCCTATCTGCGACGCATGGGTGGTTCCTCCCTCTGTTTGGCATTGGTTTCTTTACCAGGAACCTGCTTCGGTATATTGAGCCCGAGGAGGCTCCTGGATGGTCATCCACGACCCTGATTTTTGACTGATGCCGGGTACGGGCATCCCACCAGATCTTGGCTGGGTACCCAATTAAGTTTTGTTTGAACTACCCTGAAATCGTCGGGCTTTATTTTTTTAGGATTTAGGTAAAGGCCTGTATCGCCTGGTCATCCGAGAACGGGATGTAATCCCGTTCGTTCCATCAAGGAATGAGGTATAAAATCCCGTAGCATTTCATTCTCCATTTGTTCGGCCCTGGATGTGTCGGGCTCTCTCGTCGTTGTTTCGATGGCACCGGTGTATGCCTTTATGGAGGAATCTGTTGGTATGGTAAGTAAGTTTATGGGATTAGGTTCTAGGTTATGATGCCTCATCATGGTCCTATTCGGGGGTGTTTCCCTGAACCTCTTCAAGAAGACGGACTCGATCTCATCATTTTTTAGGTCGTTGTCTTTTTCCCCGCATCCATAGGTAGTGATGCGTTCATTGGGATGCAATGTCCCGTTGTACTTAGGGGGTTCTGGCATTCTGAACTTCTTTAAAATGGGTTTTGAGGCCGCTTCCTTGGGGAACGGCCATTGCACGAACTTCCTCGAATCTGCACCTTTCAGGGCTGGGGGTGAGCCTGAGATTTTGTCGACCGTAGAGTTGTAGGTCTCGACCTTCTTATCGTTGGCTTCTACCAATTTCTCACCTGATTCGATCCTTTTGGCGAGATCCCCAAGCATCTTTGCTATGGCAGGGTCAGCTACCGATTTGCTATTGCTTGATCTCTTGGGCACTTGTTCGGCGATGGGGGCTATTTCTGGCGCTGCTGTGCCGGGAGTATTTGGATGACTTTGTAACTGAGTGATGGCCAACTGTTGTGCCTACAACATTTCATAAATAACATGAATACTAACTTCTTTTTCTTCCCATGCTAGGGTCTTTGGGCTTCATGTTGGTCATCATGTTGTTTGCTTCAGTCGGTGCGTGAGGTTTCGTCGACCTATTGCACGTCTTGCGAACCTTCGTTCGCTGGAACTGGTCCATGTGCATTATCGGGGTTTTGTCGTGGCGTTCCAACGACTGGAATAGCCACATCGTTTTCGCTGTGATTTTTGAGGTAGTCTTTCTCGATCCTGTTTACCGAGCCGGACATTTCGACCTGCAATCAAGAGATCTTGGACAAGAAAAAGTGCGAAAGGTAACTTGCGTTTGTGCAATGAAACCAGCAAAAATATAATCACTATTATTTTTAGCCCCACGGTGGGCGCCAAACTGTTTACCGTGAAAATGGTAACAACAATTAGATTTGTAAATAGGATTCTAAAAATATATGATCTATTTTTATGCTAGTTGTTACAGCAGTTAATGCTAAGAATATGAAGTTTAACGAAGAGATACAAGCTTAAACGAGGCAGCAATAAAACCTAGGGTCTTGCCGCCCGAGCCTCGGACTAGTCGATGAAGAAGCCTCGGGGTCGATATCCGGCTCGATCTCAAGCTATTGGGGGTAGTCGGGAATGATATAACAGTTAAGATATGATCAAACAAGGCTCTCTATGGCCTATACCAAGCAATAAATGAAGAACAAGTATGAAACTAATAAATGCTAAGAGTGGCCACGAGCTAGTAAGAACGAACAAGTTAGAGAGAAGAAAGAGAGAGAGAGATATTATTTATCTTGTCGAGAATAGATGGAGCAACATCCGCCCTTTACAAAGTAGGGTGGGTTCCCCTTATATAGGAGGGGAATCCAGTTATTGCACAATATACATTAATTGTAAAGTATGGATATGGGACGACTAGACGTGACACTTCGACATAGGCTCTAGATAGGCCGGCTCTATCAAATTGAGTTGCGTGCCTCAGGAGTTTCCCCTTTTGCTCTAGCCTTGGTCTTTGTCTTCTTTGAGTCGGGCCTCGACAATCCCAGAGAGAGGGGACTCGGTCGCAACTGCATGTCCTCGGGGTCTCGAGGTATCCTTCCGAAGTGGCTTGATAGCGAGAAATTACGTCCTCTAATTTTGCCGCATACATGTTCCATGTCTACAAATCAATGAGGCAGCCCAATATCAACAAAGTATGTTCCTTTATGGATCTTGTGACCGATGTGATTGTTGAAGACACTAGTGTTGTGATAAATGTGGAGGATCCTTTGGAAGGTGTGTTGTTGAACCATGATGTGACTGTGGATGAAGGCTTGGTGGAATATGTCAATGCTTTGCAAGGAATGCCTTCTTACACATATGAGCCCCAGAAACTTTCCTTGGATCTTGAGAATCGAAAGACTCCACCAACAAAGCCCTCAATCGAGGAACCTCCCGTTTTGGAGTTGAATCCTTTGCCTTCATAGTTCATGGACTTTGCCTGTAAATGTGTGCCGAAGAAGTGTGGTATGACAGTGGTCACAAATGAGCAAAATGTATTGATCCCCACTAGGGTTGTAACCAGATGTAGGGTATGCATGGATTACCAAAAGCTGAACAATGTGACCCGCAAACATCATTTTCCATTGCCCTTTCTTAAACAAATGCTGGATAGACTTGCCGGGTGTGATACTATTGCTTTTTTGATAGGTACTCAAGTTACAACCAAATTTTTGTTGCACCTGAAAACCAAGAGGAAACCACCTTCACATGTCTATATGGCACCTTTGCATTCTCACGGATGCCATTTGGTTTGTGTAATGCTCCGGCTACCTTTCAACGGTGTATGATGGCTATATTTAAGGACATGGTGAAGGACTTCTTGGAAGTGTTCATGGATGATTTTAGTGTTGTGGGTAACTCCTTTGAAGAATGCTTGAATAATCTTCACAAGGTGTTGGCTCGATGTGAAGAGACCAACTTAGTACTCAATTGGGAGACGTGCCACTTTATGGTTGAGGAGGGCATTGTCCTTGGCCATGAGATCTCCAAGAACGGTATTCAAGTGGACAAAGCAAAAATTGAAGTGATTTCAAAACTCCCTCCTCCTACTTCCGTCAATGGAGTTAGGAGCTTTCTTGGGCATGCAGGGTTCTACCAAAGGTTCATCAATGACTTCTCCAAAGTGGTGAATCCCTTGTGCAAGTTCTTGGAAAGGGATGCAAAGTTTGTGTTCAATGATGATTGCATGAAAGTCTTTGAGCTTCTCAAGTATAGATTCACTACCACTCCCATCATCACCGCACCCAATTGGAACTTACCATTTGAGCTCATGTGTGATGCTAGTGACGTTGCGGTAGGAGCGGTTTGGGGAAAATGATCAACAAAATATTTCATCCGATATATTATGCAAGCAAAAAAATGAATGATGCCCAAGTCAATTAAACCGTGACCAAAAAAGAGTTACTAGCCATTGTCTTCGCCATGGAAAATTTCAGGCCATATCTCATAGGTACCAAAGTGATTGTGCACACCAATCATACGACACTCCGTTATTTTATGACAAAGAAGGACTCTAAGGCTAGGTTGATGAGATGGGTTGTTTTTCCTCAAGAGTTTGACCTTGAAATTATTGATCGAAAAGGAAGTAAAAATCAAGTGGCAGACCACTTGTCCCGCTTGGAAGAGGAGGGGAGGCCCCACGATGGCCTCAAAATTAATGATTCATTTTTGGATGAACAACTCCTCTCTGTGTCTTTGAATAGTATGTCTTGGTTCACCAATGTGGCTAACTTTCTTGTGACCGGCATTGTCCCGAGTGAGCTCTCTTCTAACCAAATAAAGAATATTAAACAGGAAAACATGGATTATTACTGGGATGAGCCTTATCTTTTCAAGATTTGTAATGATGGTGTGATCCGAAGATATGTTCCGAAAGAGGAGCAAACGAGTATTCTTGATGCTTTCCATTGCTCACCCTATGGTGGTCATCATGGTGGGGCGAGAGCTGCTTCAAAGTTTCTCAACTATGGATTTTATTGGCTACCCTGTATAAAGATGCTAATAAGCTTGTTAAGAGATGTGATGAGTGTCAGAGAGCTGGTGGAATTTCCAAAAAGGATGAAATGCCTCTCACCACTATTCTTGAGATTGACATTTTTGACGTGTGGGGCATTGACTTCATGGGACCATTTGTGAGTTCATGTGGTAACACTTACATTTTGGTTGCTGTCGATTATGTTTCCAAGTAGGTTGAAGCTGTTGTTTTTCCCAACAATAAGGGTGATCATCAGTGATGTGAGTTTTCATTTTTTCAACAAGGCCTTCGATACTTTACTCTTCAAGTATGGTATCAATCATAAAGTGTCAACCCCTTATCATCTACAGGATAGTGGACAAGTTGAGGTCTCCAATAAGGAGATAAAGAGCATATTATCAACAACTATCAATACAAACCACACTGATTGGTCAAGGAAACTGGATGATTCTTTGTGGGCTTACAAGACTGCTTACAAGACTCCAAATGGTATGTCTCCGTACCGGCTGGTATTTGGGAAAGCATGCTATCTTCTGGTTGAGTTAGAGCATAAGGCCATGTGGGCGCTGAAGAAGTTAAACCTTGAATGGGAAATAGCTGCAAATCTCCAGGTAGAGCAACTAATTAACTTGATGAGTTTAGGTTTCATGCCTATTCCAGCACGTCCTTGTATAAGGACAGGATGAAGTACTTACATGGCAAATATGCCCGGAATAAGGAATTCAGGGAGGGTGACTTGGTTCTTCTATTCAACTCTCGGTTACGACTATTTCCAGGAAAACTTAAGTCAAAATGGAGTGGCCCTTTTGAAGTGGTCCATGTAACTCCGTTTGGTGCTCTTGATTTGAAAAAGAAAAATGGTGATATCTTCCGAGTTAATGGGCATTGAGTGAAGTATTATCTTGGCAAGTTTGATGATAGGTATGTGGTGGCAATGATCCATTTCAAGTGATTGATGGTAACATGTGTCGTGCCGCGACGTTAAATCAAGCGCTTTTTGGGAGGCAACCCATGTGTTTTCCTTTCATTTTGATTTTATTCTTAGTTTAGGCTTTGTTTTGGACTAACTGGTTGTGAAGTTTGTGTAGGAATTGTTTATGCAGTGCAGGACTGTTGCTGGAAAAATTTGCCTAAGTATGGGTAATTAGCGCGGTCAGCGAGTGATTTTCACGGGTGTGTAAATGGTCAGCGGACGCTGACTTGAAAAGTGTAGAATAGCAACTATTTGAAGCTGTATTCGTGTCTGTAGTTGAAATTTCGCGGTCCGCATTACTCTTTCATGGCCGCACTGGTTTTTTCACTCTCAGAAGTCCAGTATTTACAACAGCTCTTCAAAAAGGTAAAACCGCGAACCGCGGTGGTATTTTGCGGATTGCGCTAAGGTAAGTCGGTGTGTCCCTATACTTTTTGTATAAATAGATAGACCCATCTCCTATTACAATTTTTGAACCCTTCACTCTCCCAGCAATTGCCTACTATTCATCTCCCTCTGATCTACACCTCAATCTCGTATCATTAAGCACAAGTTAATTTCTACCACAAATCACATAACTGGTATGTTCAATTTTTTTGTGTTAATTTTCTTTCTTTCTTTTCTTTTATTTAGTTTTACTCTTTCCTTTTAATTAGGGTTTATACATGCCAGAATCACAATCATACTTAATTGATGTTAGAAATTCATGTGGGTCTTTACTTTTCATGCCTATTGGGGGATAGGGTTGTTCAATATGCCTATTATTGCCTAAAATTCTTGCGCTTAGTAAAAACCCTAGGTTATATACGTTAGTCAGTCACAGAGATGTTTGAATTTTGCAGTCCACGGTCCACTTTTTTGCGGTTCAGATCCCTCATTTGTGGGAAATATGTTTGATAAGTTTGTGGTTCGCGGTTACTCTTTTGCAGACCCCATTTGATTCATCGCGATCAGCGGCCAAGATTTCGCGGCCTGCATTTTTAAGCTTTAGAATAGTTTGATACCATATTTCACGGTCGCGGTTGGTCATTCGAGGTCGCGCTTACTTCTTCACGGTCCACGGTGATCAATGTTCAGAGAGATAGTAGTATGATCCTACTCTCTTCGCAGCCACGGTTAATTTTTTGCGGTCCGCGGTGGGCACTTCACGAACGCGGTCCGCGATTCCAAGTTCTGGAAAGCAGTTCTGCATTTCAATTGCAATTTTTTAATTCACTTTAAGCATTGATTCTGACTGGTCTTCTCTTCTTGTTTGCTGCAGACAATAGTCTGATCCCGAAGTGGAAGCAATAAAGCTAAAGTGAGGGCAGAACCCTCCCGAGGCAGGGGTAAAATAAAGACCAAACTACCCTTTGCAGTCCAAAAGTCCATTGGGAAGATGCAAGCGGCCATCAAAGTTTTGGATAGAGCAATGGACCACTCAGATACGAGTGAGTACGTCCCTTCCCGAGAAGCTTCGGAAGGTGACTCTGTGCCCACTCATATCCCCGCAAAGTTCGAGGGGAAATACCAATTATGGGATGAATCTACCTCCTCTTTTGAGTCGTATGATGGCTCAGAGGAAGGTAGTGAAGCTTCGGGATCATCTTCCCCATCTGATGCAAATCCAGGCTCACCAACTGCCCCTGCCCCTATTGATATTGATGATGAAGTCCCGGACGATGGGAGAGAGGGTGACACTATTGTTGGGGGTTTGGAAAGATCAAGAAATCTGGAGGTATTGCCACACAGGTTTGTTAGTGAGTTGTCCTACCATAAATTCTGAGATGGGTGGCCCCAAAGGTCACTCACCCATTAGAGGAAATTCATAGAGCGAGACCTACTTCCCCACAATCCAAATGTAAAAAGGAAATTTGAGGAAAGAGTAGAGTGGAAATGGTTCACTAGCAAGGTTCCGGATGCTAATGAGTTTCTTGTCAAAGAATTCTATGCAAACGTGGCCCACATCAAAAAGGGCACCATGATGACAAAAGTCCAGAATCTGAGGATTCGATTTGATGGCCAAACATTTAATAAGTATGTTGGTTTCGAGAATATGGAAGCTCTGCAATGTTTGGAAAAGCTGGCACTTGGTGAGGTAGCCCGTCCATGGTTGGTGGAGATACTAGCTCCTGGGAAAACACTAGCATGGCTCATAACAGGGTTCCCAATAGCTAGAAACACCATTAGCTTTGAAGCCAAAGGATGGTCCATCTTTGTTTGCAGCCGGATGGATTCGTGTCAGCATGACAGTGTCCTACCACTCACCTGATGTATTTTGATAGCCTCAATCATTGCGGGGTATCCCATTAATGTGGGGAACCTCGTGCATTACAACATCACAAAGGTAGTTGGGAAGGACGAGAGATGATACCCTTACCCTAATTTCCTCACCATGTACTTTGAGGACCAAGGAGTTGAGAAGAAGAATTATGACACCACAACAAAGCCAAAACATCCCTTCTCATGGTGTATCACCGAATGACCTGACACTAAAGCAAAGGGTAAAGCTACTATCCCCACCGGCCAATCTGAAGAGCAAGGGGTAGTGGCTGCCGGGTCAGAGCCATCCACAGCAGGGGGTTCCTCAACTGTCGTACCTCCTCCTTTATCTGGGCCATCCATCTCCGTGCCAGTCTGCGCCATCTTCTTCTGCCTACCCCCATACTGCACTGATGCTTTCTTAGACTCTATCCAGTATCAACAAATGGATGCAGGCAACTACATCAAAGTTGTATGTCCTATCCAGTGCAGTAGCAACTCAGTCAGCTATGACATAGCCTCAGGTGCCTACATCAGCAGAGGAATCATTGAAGGAGTTTCTGGACAACCAGAAGAAGCTCCTGGACAACCAAAAGCAAGACATGGACACTTTGGCCAGTCAGGGGAAAGACATAAAGAACATGGGCAAGCAGGTCAAGAAGATGAAGAAGACTCGGGCTTCAAAGGTATCAGTGGAGCAGCTTAGGCAGGATGTACATAGGTTCAAGATCAACTGGAGATATTCCACTATACATGCTCTTGGATGCCACTACACAGGCTGCTACGGAGATGATCTAGATGCTCCACAATCCTATGGTCCCCCAGTCAGATTTGGAGATTCAGTTAGAGGACACGGTGGGAACTGCTGATCCTATGCAGTTCGAGGACCCCACTGATGTGCAGGACCCGATGTAGACCACATATGGAGTTTTCTTTACTCTTTACCACTTCCCTAATCTTATTCTTGCTTTTAGCATAAAGGACAATGCCAGCTTTTATTTGGGGGTGGTCCTATTTTGATTTGATGACTTGCATGTAATAACTATGATACTATTTTTTCTTTATTTTTACTAATCGTTATTTTTCACTTTTGGTATGTATATAACTTTATCATACCATGTATATATTCATTCCCATTTTGTATATATTAGTTTCTTTCAATTATTGTACATATTCATTTTACTTTATGTAGTTTACTTTATAACTTCTTGTGTTCTTTTTCCTTTATAGCTTAGCTTTTTACTTCCGTTAGTACCTTCTTTTTAATTTCTTAGCTTCGTGATCAATAAGCCTTTGGTTTTCTTAAAGCCACGGTTCTTTCCAAAGGTGGAGGTTGTGTGAACCGGGTGGCTCTTCCCAATGATAGATGGCGTGAAAAGCTTCTTAATAGTTTGAGTCCGTTTTCTTTATGTTTTTGTGTAAATAGTAGTAATGAATAAAAGTGTCTTAGGAAAGCTTCACTTGGGCCTCTCACATTTACCTTTGACCTTATGGTTAGAAACAAGTTGATTTGTGTATGCGGCGAAATCAGAAGACTCAATTTCTCGCTATCGAGCCACTTCGGAAGAGTGCCTCGAGACCCTGAGGACGTGAAGACACGACCGAGTTCCCTCCCTCGGGGCTCGTTGGGGACCGACTTAAAGAAGACAAAGGACGAGGCCAAAACAGAAGGGGAAGTTCCCTCGTCACACGACTATGTTTGACAGGGCCGGCCTACCCAGAGCCGATGCCGAAGTGTCGCATCTAACCATCACATCTCCATACTTTACACTTAATACCCATGTACTATAGCCGGGTTCCCCTCCTATATAAAGGGAACCCGCACCACCTTGTAAATGGCTGATATTGCTCCAACTATTTCTCCACAAGTGCAGTAATATCTCTCTCTCTCTCTTTCTTCCCTCTAACTTGCCCGCTCTCATTGGTTCGAGGTAACTTTAATATTATTCGCTTTCTTACTTGTTCTTCATTCTATCGCTTGGTATTGGCCATAAAGTTCCTTGTTTAATCATATCTTAACTGTTATCCCATTCTCGACTGCCCCCGATAGCTCGAGCTTGACCCAGACATCGACCCCAAGGTCCCCCATGGACCAGTCCAACACCCGGGCAGCTGGCCTATCGGTCCGATCACTGCCTTGTTCAAGCTTGCAGTTCATCATTGAACTTCATCTTCTTGGCATCATCTACTCTAACACCTAGCATAAAATAGATCACGTATTTTATAATCCCTTTTAAAAATTTAATTGTTGTTACTATTTTAAAGGTAAACAATTTGTCGTCCACCGTGGGGCTAAAATTAATAGTGATTATTTTCTTTCTTGTTTCATTGCTCAAACGCAAGTTATCTTTCACTCTTTTTCTTGTCCAAGATCTCTTGATTTCAGGTCAAAATTCTGGCTCGGCAAACAAGGTTGAGAACAACTACCTCGAAAATCATGGCGAAAACGGTGTGGCTACTCTAGTCATTGGCTCGATGCCGCGGAACCCCGATAACGCATCTGGGCCGATCCTAGTGGACGCGGGCTCACAAAACACACAGCAAGTCGACGAAACTTTGCACACCGACGGGAGCATACAATATATCGACCGACATGAAGCCTTAAAAACCCCGGCTCGAGAAACACAGAAAGTGAGTCTTCATGATATTTTTGAAATGTTGCAGGCACTGCAGTTGGCTATTGCTCAGTTGCAAAGTCACCCGGAGACTCCCAGCACAACAGCACCAGAAACAGCTCCCTCGCCAAACAAATATCTGATAGATCAAACGATGACGGATCGGTAACCAACCATGCCATAGCAAAGATGCTAAGGGATCTCTCCAAAAGGATCGAGGCAGGTTCATGGAAGTCCATGTAACGACCGTCCATCAAGGAAGCGGTCCCGGAACCCTTTTAACGGAAGACCGTTATGCTAGAACTCCCTAAGTACAATGGGACCTTAGATCCCGATGACCACATCACCATTTGTGCGTGCGCGGGAAGAGCAACAACTTTCAAGATGATGAGTTCGAGCCCGTCTTGTCGAAGAGGTTCAGGGAAACATTCTCAAAGGGAACCATGACGTGGCATCATGACTTAGCACCCGACCTCACAAACTCGCTTACCACTCCAGCAGATTCCTCCATAAAACATGCACCAATGCCATCTAAGCAGCAATCACAGAGCCCAACATATCCAGGGCCGAACAAAGGGAGAGTGAAACACCATGGGAATTCGCACCTCATTCCCTGATAGAACGAACGAGATTGCCCCCAATCTTGGATAACTGGCCAGCACAGGCCTTCGCCCAAAGCCTAAACAAACCAAGCCCAACAATTTCGGGGTAGTTCAAACGAACTTGGTCGAGTACCCAGCCAAGATCTGGTCGAACGCCCATACCTGACACCCGTCGCAAATCAGGATCGTGGACGACCATCCAGGAACCTCCTCAGGCTCAATGTACCCGAGCAGATTCCCAGCAAATACACTTATGCAAAACAGAGGGAGGCGCCACTCGTACGCCACAGATAGGAGGAAAGCCCCGAGACGCAATCTACCTCTCAACAATCTGGAAATGGACCAAGGGCAACGTCCTCGAGGAATCTTCAACAAAGCCAAATTTGATGAGGCATGGCCGATAGGGGTACCTCGCCCATTAGAGTACGATTCCAGCATCACTATACCAAACATCGTGTTCACCATAAGCGAAATCGTGGACCCTAAACGGCTCAGACCTATTCGACTAAGTCCCCCTCAAAGGAATCACAACCTAGCGCGGGAATCGCATGGCGAGCACAACCACGGGTCAGAGATGGACACCAGCTAAGGAGGAAAGCAGCTGTGCTACTTAATAAAAATCGCCGCCAAGTACTGTCGAGCGATCAGGCTCAAATTCAGCCCCGAGGAAGGAAGGCATCCAGGAAGAACGAAGCAAACGAGTTGCAACGTATCACCACAATAGTGGTGGAATGAAGACACCGTCCAAGGACTCGTAAAATGGAAAGTAAAAATGTTCGTCACCAGGGAAAAACGAGTCCAGGGATATATTCCGGAGGACATGCTTACATCCAGCAAAAAATGAACCGAGAACTCGCCTCGGCCTCACACTGACACACTGGTAACCTTTTCCCTTTCAAATAAAACATATGCTCATGAATTCAGGTGGCTCGATCAACATACCAACGATGGCATACCAAGATCAATAGGGCGGCTCAGACTGACAAACCAAATCGCGCCCGCATCTCGAATCATTGATGGATTCCAAATGGCGATCACTACAATAAGCAGGAAAGCCATTCTCTCGATACAGCCCGGCTAACCTCGGACTAGAACACCAAGTTCTATACCGTCAAAGAAGGTGCAAGGCACATACGTCTTATTCAGATGGCCACGGGCGCACCGCCCAGAGATAGCGTCGATCCCACTTCGCCAAAAGAATGAAATCCCACGCAATGGGTGGAATTAGAACCGTTGGTAGGGAGCAATACACGACGAGGGGAAATTCCTCACCGTATGACGCGTCGCCGGCATTAATACCTCCATCCTCGAAACTCAAAGGGTAACCAAACCACATTTTTAGCCGAAGCCTGATTAAACACGACGGAGGACTGAACTAGGGCCTACACTCTCGAAACGTCGCCTACACACCCCACGGTAAGGAAGAACTGCTTTGCTCCTTTGTTAATTTTTCACTAACCTGCATGCAGACAATCGGCCGGAACATTTGGAAGTTCTAACTCCACCTGGAGATCCCATGACCTTAACGTAACCCACCGCGCTCTTTCCCCTCGGTCGGACTTCCACCCCAAAGAGGGTTTCGCCGGCAAGGTTATTAGCGGAGAAACATACCCCCAAAAGAGGATCCGACAAGATCACAATCCTTCTTCTATAGTCAAACGATGAGCGATGATCTGCTTTTGAGGGTGCCATCCCCTCGGAAGGACCGGGGAACGGTAGATTGAGTTTCAATAGGAAATGATGCACCGAACCGAACAGTCCAAGGAGCCGCGCTTGCACGGGCCAAGCTCGCAACAACAAAACATGTATTTATGCCAAGCAATGAAGAATATATTTCGGCATCTCTTATTCCAGAAAATGGGATTTCAACACGCTTACAGCCAGGGCCTCTCCACCAAATGTGTCCCAAAAAACTCGGAGACTTGGCGTCAATAATTCGGCACCCGCACAACCCCAGGGTCGAAACTCTGGGATCGTAAGGCCCCGACGAGGCAACTCCAATCTCACGAATAACGGCTTTTGAGCCTAAGAAAACGTGATGACTTGGAGACTGTCATTAATCGCCATGCAGTGGAAAACCCGAAACTGTAAGACCCCGAGCGGGCAGACTCGGTATAACCAGATCTATTCTACATAGCAACACAAGTTGTAAGACCTCAACAGGCATCACAAACTATAAGACCTCAAAAGGCATGACAAACTGTAAGACCTCAACAGGCATGCAACTCAAAATCTCGAAGTTTAGGCTATACGTCGCATTTGTAAGAATCCCGAAAGGGCATACCCTCGGTGTAGACGCCTAAACTATCGCTCGGGATCAAAATGGCTTCGGCCTAACACAAATGACTACGGTCAAAATGGCTGATATAGGCAAATTGACGCAACTCGGGGACGCTCGACCATCGCTAAACAAAATCGAAGGCCATTACTCTGAATATTCTTCGGAAAGAATCGGTTAAAATAGGCTTCCGTCAACAAGTAAATGAGCTTCGACCATGTTATCTTCAAATCACAAAACTTCGACTTACTCAGCCTACGAACTAAGAACCTTCCGAGGTGCTCAAAGATTGTCTATAACGACTTGAAATCAAGGTTCTTCCAGAACTGACGACGGGTCAGGCAAAATCATTTCAAAAAGACCTTAACGAAAAGAATACAAAGCTTACAAAATGCCTACGGGCAAAAGCATAAGAGCCATTGTCGCCAGCCAAACAAGCCTGCGACCCACACACTAAAAGGTCTCAACGACCAAATAACGTAAGAGCCATTGTCGCCAGCTTGAAAATTGACATCTTGAGGATTAAAATGAGCTCGAGTTGTAACCCGATTCGGAGACCGGATCCGAAATATTTAACTACAATATGCCTAAGGGCATGGCACAAATGCCATTGTCGCCAGCCAAATGATCCTTCGGGCCATGCACCTGAAAGGTCACTTCAACCCGAAGCACAAAAAGCCATCATCGTCCGCCCATGCAGGCAGCAAAAGAACTTAAGGGTCAATTAAAGCTCTAATCGCAATGCGACTCGGAGAATGGACCCAAAATAGTTGAAACAACAAACGACCAAGAGCAAAGAGATAAAAACCATTGCCATCTGCCCATGCAGGCACGAAAAAACTTGAGGGTCAATTAAAATTCGAGTCGTAACGTGACTCGGAGACTGAACTCGAAAGAGTGGAAATAAAAAAGGCCCGAGGGTGAGAAATAAAAACGATTATCATCCGCCAACACGGGCACAGAAGATTGAAGGTCAGGCAATCTCGAGTCAAGACCTGACTCGGAGAACAAGCCTAAACAGCTGGGCAAAGCGTAGAGGCCCCAACGCCTGATCGCGTCAAAATCGCACCTAAAAGCCTACGGGCCTGCCTAATTAGCTCCGGACACACGAGGTTCCCACCAAACACCAAAACCAGCCCACTTGGTCAAAAGCAATACGGAAATAGATACAAAGGAGGTAAAGCTTCAATTTTTTCCTCATTTTATATATGCGGGAAAGGCACGCTCTCCATCTACAAACATGCTATGTAAATAGCAAATACAAGATGGTAATATCTACACTCCATTCCAAAAGGCTACGGCCAGCCGGCCCCAGATTCGCTCTCCGTGATGTCAGCAAGAAGTGATCGAGCGTCACGCTCGTCTGCCCTTGCTCGAGCCAATTCCTCTAAGAGAACGAAACCCCTTGCACCGATCTCCTCGAGCACCTCTCTTCGGGATCTGCAACGAACATATTCCTCGATCCTCTTCTCCCAGTCGAGGGCCCGCTTCAGCTCAGCTTGGGCATCAGTAGTGTCCTTCATACGAATCGCCATCTCCTGATCAGCCTTGATTCGGCTTAACGTCGCTTCAGCCCTAGCATTGATTATCTCAGCCCTGATCTTTGAGAGATTAGACTCGACTTTCCCGATCATATTCGCTTGAGTTATAGAGTTGTCACGAGCCAAGCGAAGTTGGGCCTCGAAGACAGGAACCTTGGCCAAAGCACCTCTCTCATCTAAAGCTTGAGCTTGCACCTGAGCCCATAGCTCGCCACAAGCATTCTTGACACGGTCGATGTCGCCCTTGAGGTACTCCAATGCCTCCGTTTTTTTCTGCAGCTAATATAGGAAAAATGGTTTAACCTTAAGGGACAAAAAGAACGAAGTGCGTGCTACGAAAGGTTACTTGCTCCATCAAGTAGCTCTCGTAATTCGAGTTTCGGTACACCTCATATCACCAATGCAACAACTCAGCCTCCTTCTCCTCGTTGAGGATCCTAAAGGACTCACCCTCGTCCAGAACTTTCCAAAGCCTGGCTCATTGACGAAGCGGCTCAAACCTGAGCCTATCACATGCCTGCAAAAGGAAAACCCGATGAAGAAAGGAGGATGCAGAATACAGAAGAAGTGCTCCTAAACTCACCATGAAGTGACGCCGACAGACTTCCTCGAAGCTAGAGCACACTCCTGTTGATCCTGCCCCTTTGTCCCCAGGAGAACCAACCTTGGGCAAGGCATATTCACTCGGAGGAACCGTCGTCCGATAATCAAACACTCCAGGAATGGCAGGCTCGGACGATACCCTCTCATCGAAGACACAAGCCCATTTAGCCCCACTAAAAGCTCTGTCACATTGTGGGTACAAATCCTATTTGTCGCCATTGTCCCTCATCTCGGAAGCCGATGATTCCTTACCCCCTACGGAAGAAAACATCCTCCCCCCAATGAGCCGTTCAATGCCTGCTATGGCAATACCAGCACAAAAGAAAAAGGAAACTGTCATCTCAAATATACGAAGACTAGGATAAAGTCACCGTACGCACATTCCTTGGTATTTCTCTTCCCATCTGTTATGGGACACAGGTCACCACCTACGCTCGTCGTAGGTCAAATGGGTCACAAACCTCCTAACCCAGCCGGGCAGATCGAGAACTTCACCCGGCGTCCATGAAGTTGCTGCAAAAGGGGAGAAAAATAGTTACTCAATAGACTTTTGCTATAAGCAAAACCTGAGAAAGCGCCAGGCACTCTACTCACGTGCCTAATTCCATCCCTCAGGAAATGGCATAAGCTCCACAGGGATAATGTCGACCGTCGGAACCTGAACAAACCAACTGGCCCACTCTCGACCCCCATCTTCTTCGTCATCAACAACAAAGGGCATGGACGAACGACGCCGCTGGGTTAGCAGGCCTTGGTGATGAAACGGTCGGTACACCCTTACGAGGTGACTAAGCGTGAATTCAAGCCCAGCGTTCTCTGCAAAGAGCCTTATCATCAGCACCACTCGCCAAAACGACGGATGTATCTGCGCTAGGGTAACCCAATATTTCAAGCAGAAATCGAGCATGACCCTGTGAAATGGGCCAAATGCGAAGGGATATAGGTACACACTCAAGAATCCATTAATGTAGTCCGCAATTCTCTCACCCGAGGAAAGCGCCTGCAGTGCTATCTCTTCGCTCCATTCGAAATATCTCCTAACCATCTCCAGATGTTCCTCTCTTATTAAAGACATAGTCTCTAGAGGGAACTCCCGCAAATCCTGAAAGCAGGGCGTGGAACTCTCTCCTCCCTGTCGGGCCGGCCCCGAAGTAGTTGCCATGGCTATGGTAGAATCGACAAACTAAGGCAAAAACTTGCTCCAACGCTTTTCGCGCCTGAAGAAATGAAGAACCCTATTCCAAGGCGGAAGGGTAGCAATCTAAAATAGTAAAGCCTTTCGAAGAAGCCAAAATTGCCCCACAAATATGCGGGAAATAGCGATGATTCACATATCTGGGGTGAGCCCCGGGAGGCCAATGGACTCGATACAGATCGATAGGGTAATACCCAATCTCAGAAACATCCTTTGACTAAGAAGCCAAGCCTCAAGGAGTCAACCGTATTATCTCCAATTTTGAGGCAGCATCCGACCTCGAGGATCCCTTCCAAAAAAAGAAGTCGGATTTTGTGAAGCTTTCAACGCTATCACTCGCCCAAAGGTGATGCCCGATCTCATATTCTCCTTTTCTAAAAAGGAAATATAAGCACGCGAAGCTCCGAAAAGGAAGGCTCCAGGTAGGCTCGAAGCAGCACCTGGGTAAAGGCAATCCCTTAACAGGAGTCTATCCCCTACGATTTAAAAATCTATCTGCGTCAAGTACAAAAGATACCCCCATGTACCCAAGGCTAACCTTCACTCAGAATATCATTCTTGAAAGCTCCAAAACTCAGCGTACTATCTCCATTCAACTCGGAGGGCCCAACAGCCCAAACCTATTAGATCAATTCAGGCCTGGTCCGAGGTACGACGATGGGCTCAGAAATGAGCCATGTCAATCAGTAGAGGTTTGGAGAGAACGCTCGCATCCGAGTTAGATATTACCAGTCGACAATAAAGGAAAACATTTAATGGCCTCAAAGGGCACGAGAGCATGCAATTATAAGGCAAGAATCGGAAGAATAAGTCAGTGAAGTATATTCATATTCATAAAAATCCATGTACAACAGCCATTGAGGGGTCCTTACATACAATTACAAAAGCCTACAGAGGATCTCTACACCAAAAAGGAAAGAAACAGAAGGATGCACACGCGAAGTAAAAGCCTAGAGACCGATCTACCTCCGAAGGCCCACCTCCTACAACGAGTGCCTCCAGACGCGCATCCTTAGAAGCCTCATCCCAACCATCCACACCGATATCCCCAAGGGATAAGGCGAGAAGCAGGAAGGGATAAAGAAATGTCATAGCTCTCCGAAGCTCGAGGACAATCGCTGGCCAAGAGAACCTCGGAGAGTCAACGGACCGAACAAGCCTCAGTCGCGCTTGCACGGCTACTTAGAGTCCACTACATTGAATATCTAGCGGTGCAAGCCCCGGTTTGAGGCAGAGCACCTCGTTGAGTCGCGGTATGAAGGTGAGTAGAGGTGTATAATTCGGGCCCCTTTTTGAGAAGCGATATGTAATTCGAAGATCTTTTTGCGAGCAGGGGAAGTTGACCCTCGTGTGTCATCGTCTCGGGCCAACAACAACAGCAACAACATACGTAGCAGCAACCATAGCAGAAGCAGGATGGCGTGGTTATGCTCGACAAAGGGAAGCCCCGGCAAAAGTCCACAAAATGATCCGCCAAACGGCCATAAGGCCATGAGTCCCAAGCATAATGTTCAAAGATAAAAGAAGATGGTAAGAAGAAATGGGAAAATGAGCCAACGAAGATAATGGGATAGTAAAATTAGCGCCAAGGCACCCCCATTTATAGGGGGTCACGACATGATCATCAAAGCTTTGGAAGATTAACCGGCGGATGCAATTACTGCACTCTTGAAAAATTGAATCGAGTTGGTACACTCACCTCAGAGAACGAGAATCGGCAACGCATTAAAAAATGTCAAAATGCACAAGTCCGCAGGGCACCCCTGTTGTCACAAAAGCTTGTGCCATAGGTTGTATCATTGGTGCGAAGTCACCGTAAGGAGCTCGAGGAGTCAGGTGTCAGAATCATTTCCCATCGCTTCGTTTTGGTAAATGCGGAGACTATCTATATGCGGCGAAATCAGAAGACTCGATTTCTCGCTATCGAGCCACTTCGAAAGAGTGCTTCGAGACCCCGAGGACGTGAAGCCACGACCAAATTCCCTCCCTTAGGGCTCGTCAGGGCCCGGCTCAAAGAAGACAAAGGATGAGGCTAGAATAGAAGGGGAAGTTCCCTCGGCACACAGCTAAGTCTAACAGGGCCAGCCTACCCAGAGCCTACACTGAAGCAACGCATCTAACCATCACATCTCCATACTTTACACTTAATGCCCATGTACTTTAGTCGGGCTCCCCTCCTATATAAAGGGAACTCACACCACCTTGTAATGGGCTGATGTTGCTCCAATTATTTCTCCACAAGTGCAATAATATCTCTCTCTTTCTTCTCTTTAACTTGCCCGCTCTCACTGGTTCGAGGTCACTTTAATATTGATCGCTTTCTTACTTGTTCTTCATTCTATCGCTTGGTATTGGCCATAAAGAGCCTTTTTAATCATATCTTAATTGTTATCCCATTCCTGACTGCCCCCGGTAGCTCGATCTCAACCCAGACGTCGACCCCAAGGTCCCCCATCCACCAGTCCCACACCTGGGCAGCCGGACCATCGGTCCGATTACTGCCTCGTTTAAGCTTGCATTTCATAATTGAACTTCATCTTCTTATAATCATATTCTCTAACAACTAGCATAAAAATAGATCACGTATTTTTTGAATCACATTTATAAATTTAATTGTTGTTACCATTTTCACGGTAAACAATTTGAAAAGAATGGTTCTAGTTGTGATCTTTAGACTTTTGTATTAACTAAACAATCATTGAGTGGCTTCTGGGAGACATTTGTGTTGCTCAACATTAGCTAGGGTTGTTATGGGACCTCGACTCTTTTCTCTTTAGCAATCCAACAGCTTGTGAGGTGAGGTATTGAGTTGCAAGTCCAAGTCTCGTGCCAATAAGTCTAGAACTTACCCTAAATATTTGTCTATTGATACCCAATTTTTTTCTATATATTTTCAATATTCAAAATAGCATATGTATTCATATATAAGCATGTCCAAGTGTTTTATTATTTTTCCATAATTTTTAAAGGTTTAAATTGATTTATTTTCTCCCCTTTTATCCATAAAATCCCAATAATTATTTCCAAAATTATTATTTTTGATAATTCATCTATTGGGTTTTTATATTTATGCCAAAATATTATTAAAGTAATTGTTACATATTTTTTCAATTTCATTTATTATTTTTAAAGCTAAATTGCACATAATTACAATATTAGGCTTTTAAGGTTTAATTAGGTTTTATATTCATAAAATTGGGTCTGGTATTTTTAAATTGTTAATTATGTATTATAAATCATTTTGGCCCTTTCAATTTAATTTTCAAAAACTATTTACTATTTTTATAAATTAAAAAGGGGAAAACTGGCTATTTAAAAAACAACCCCTTTTGTATTTCAATTCTAGTCCAAATTGGACCCCAATTTTAATTTTAACCCACCCTAACCCTTTTGAACCCTACCCAAACCCGGATCCCTACCTACCCCATTTAATCTAGGCCGTTGATCATTCAGATCAATGGTCATCGTTCACCCTTACCTTTTTTTAACCCAAACGACCACCCTAACCTAAATCAATCTCACGAACTCGCCGCCCTTGAATCTCTTTCCTCCCCAATTCTCTCTGCAACTTCACTCAAACCCTAGCCACATCCACCTAAATCCACCCTAATTCCCTTCACCCCCCCCCCAATCCATGGACTCAGATGGTTGTTTGAGACGTGTACTTGTCTCCTACGTCCCCTGGTGGCCCGCTTGTGTGATTTCATGAATAGATCTCAAAGAGATCTGGTTCAGTCCTTGCTCAACTCCTATCCATGTCCTCTTTCCGGCCATTTATGGCTGTTCGAGTCCGATCCTTGACTTTTCCCACTAGATCGGTAACTTTTCGAAGTCTTTCTCATCTTTCTGGGTTCTCTGAAACCCTAACTTCAAAGGCTTTCCAATTCCCTTTTAGATCTGTCTTAGGTCTGTGTATGTTATGAACCTCTCAAGTGTTTTCCTTAAAGGTTTTTTGATTTTTTCAAAAACGACTCTTCGTCTTCAACGATTAGGGTTTCTCAACCTCTTTTAAAAGATCTCTTCTCCGATTTAGAGTGTTGTTTTGTGATTTTACTATGTTTAAATGATTTGTTCATGTTTTTCTTCTACCAGGTTCATCCTGTTAAAACCCTAGGTATTTTTGGTTTTATCCCGGTTTTGAAACTGTCTTTGTTTGTTTGTAAGTATACTTGTTTCGATTAAGTTCTTTATGTTTGGATCCTCCCCTTTGTTGACTATTCCAGAGTTCTTACTATTTTAAACTCGACTATTGTTAAAACCCTAATTTCTTAAAAGGTTTTCCTCACTCATTACTGTGAGTTTAAAGGGTTCTTTACTTGTTTCTGACCTTCTTACCTGTTGGCTTGATTTTTCACTCTGGTTCTATGTGACTACTTGACTTTGTTAACTACCATGCTTCGAGTAGGTTCTTTTACTACTGAGTCTTAGCCTACTCCTACTATTGCTGTATATTTGTGTTGCTTATTTTGTCAATATGGTTGGCATTGCATGTCTGATACTCTTGTTCATTATTCTCTATTTATATGGCAAAGTGCAGAATCATGATTCTTTCTTAATTGAGCTTGATCTCCTCAAGTTACGACTGATTGCAAAGGTTTTCTTATAAACCCCTAATTCTACCCGTTTGTTTGAGTTGATTGATTTCTTTCCATTATTTGCTGTGATGTTGTACCCCTGCTGAATATTTTCCCAATTAAATATATTTTGTGCTTAGACTCAATTATTTACTATATACTTTTAATATCCTCTATATTGTTAGAAATCAATCTTTCTTAAATTGGTTTTCTTTCCTTAATTATTCATGTTAGTATCCATTTGAACAATAATTCCTTGATTAAAGGAATGTACTTGTATTAATTAATTCTAATTGTGAATATTTTAATGTTTGTGTTAAAACTTTACTTGTTACCTTATTTTCTACTCGTTTTCAAACCTATAAATACCCTACCCTTTCTTCTCTAAAGACATGAACAATTTAGTTCAGAACACACACATAAAAACTAAAACTCTCTTTTCTTTCTCTGCTAATTGTGCAACTGCTTGTCTAGCCAGCTGAAAGCCAAGGCTAGACTGTGGGATTCTACTCGCTTTACTTTTTTGCATTTTGCTTCTTTGATTGGTATGTCCTAGTTTAATTTTAAAGCTCCAACAACAACATTCTTCCTTATTTGTTTCAGCTTCTTTCAATTTTGGTCTACTTCGGCTTGTGGTTCTGTTAAGTTACATTACCAGCATGCTGTAATGTTTCCCCTTCCCCTTTAGATTAATGCCCTCCCCTGTGTGTATTTAAGGCATACTTCTTCAATCACTTATTGTGTACTTGCTATCTTATGAATCCCAAACCCCTATCCCTTCCATGTGTTTATGTTCTTTTGGCTAGTTCGTGATTATGCCAGTATCAGCTATTGCTATGCATGTCCAAACTAGACCCCTGCTGGGGTCATGTGCTTACAGATAAGTGCCTATTTTTCCCCTTCCCCTTTAGATTAATGCACCCCCTGTGGAGCTACTGAATCTGTGTGTGATCCCACCTTAAGGGGGTTTGAGTTTTGTTTACTACTACCACTGCTTTCAATCATCTTTTGCTTTCAAAAAAAATGGATTTGACAGTCCAAATTTTTACACAAACTCTTTTTCAAACTATGTCAAGCACTCTCATATATACTCTTAGCATACTAGGTGTCACACCTCCTTTATTACTACACCCCGTGAAGGGTATAAATACAATGGAGTTTTTCCAATTAAAGGACAATCGAAACGGGATAGTTTATTTATTAAAAATCAGAGTCGCCACTTGGGATAATTTAGGGTGTCCCAAGTCACCGGTTTAAAATTCCGAATCGAGGAAATTGACTATGTTCTACAGCCTGCAAACAAAGAAATCCGGGTAAGGAATTCTGTTAACCCGGGAGAAGATGTTAGGCACTTCCGAGTTTAGTGGTTCTAGCACGGTCGCTTTTGATTATACTTGGCTTGCGAAATTGTTTACTTTCTCATTTTGGAACTTATGTGCTTTCACCTCTTTACCGCTTTTAAATTAAAAAAAAAATCTTGAAACGGGTCACGCGTACGTGTACTCATTTGTTTTGGTGTGTCAAAAATCATGTCACTCGAACATGTCCACAATTATTAACGCTTTATTAAGAAAAGCCTGCCCAAAGTTGCACGAACGCATACTCCGATTTTTAACATGCTTATTTCATTATTATTATCCAAAATCATGGCAGGGTCACGTGAAATGTACACCCGAGCCCTTTTAATCTAATTGACATAGTTCAATTGATGAATAGCACCCAGTTTCTATACTGTGACAAAATCATGCGCAGCTATAACCAATTCGAGTAAACATACGAGCAAATAGCTAAGTGAGCAAATTCAAAACTACGGAGAATAATTTACAGAATCAATGGATCATATCACCAAACCAATAATTATTATCAAGCTTGAATAAAACAAATAGGATATGAAAGAGTGAACCTCAATATAGCCAAAAAATTGATTGTTTCACTGTTTTGAACTCAAAATGTGACGAACCACAAACGGGAACCCAAATTGGCACCGAAAATCTAAAACCGGTGACAAACTCGAATCAACCTTGACTTAACTCCACTCCCATACTCGAAAAACCAAAAATCGGAACCAAATGAAAAACAGAAACATCTTCGTCGATAGATTCAAACTTAAGAAGTAACTCCAGATCAAATATTTCCAATCAACTCTATCCTCGAAATCAAGCTTGACAGAATGAACCAGAGCATTTATTTTTGTATTCTTCTGATTGTATATAGAACTATTTTGTTTCACATCCATACTAGGACATTAAATTAGAGAAGTAATATTCAGAATTGAAGAACAAAGAAAAACAAAAACCCGCTGAAACAGTGACCCCGAATCTCGAAGGAAATGGGAACTCAAACGTGAACAGACATATGAACGCAACCTCAAGAGACCTCGTTCAGTTTCTGCCTCAGATAATAACACAATCACCAGAGAAAGAGGAGGAAAGAAATAAGGTTCCGTCGTCCTCCGGGCTCCTTGCCGGATCTATCACTTGTGGCGTCGATGGTATTCAAAAGAGATAGAAGGGGAAGGAGGTATAGAAGCAAAAGCTAGGTGCTGCAACAACAGTCATGGCCTTGGCTGTTCAGGGATATGTTGGTTTTGTTCCAACGATGAAGAAAAGCTAGGGTCGAAAGACATGGCTGTTCTCTATGAATTCTTCGATGTTCGGAAACAAGGATCCTAGGTTGCCTTCGTGTGTGCGCGTGCAGCTGATTGGAGGTTGCTGAATTCCTAGGGTTTTGTTTTGATGAGGAATAAGACCATAAGGGGTGTTGAATGGTCTAGGGTTTTAGGCTGAGCTTCATGAAGAAGAAGCTCATGAAGTCTGGTCGTTTGATGTACAGCCGCTGCCCATTTTGGATATGGAAATCGAAGAAGATCCAAGAGTCAAGTCCAAGTCCTTCGTTTTTGCTCCTCGAGGAAGATGACTAAGCTCAGCATGTAAAGCGGCGGATCCGATTTGTTTTGGGGTCTTTTTGTTTTCTATGAAGAAGAAGAAACGTGAGGGAGGGGGACTGTTTTGCAGGGCTAGGGCGTTTGGAGAAGACGATCCTAAGGGGTGCTTGTTATGCGCAGCTTCTGCGTATTTTTTGCTTTCAGCCTTTTTCGTTCTCCTCCCCTTTTTCTTTTCTCTTTTTTTATTTTTATATTATAGGTTTTTTTGGTAGGGTTTTTAGGTTAAGGGGTATGGGCCTAGGAATAATGGGCTTGACAATTGTGGGCTAGGTCCAAAATTAAGCTTGAAAATGGGTTGCTCAAGCCCAAGTTTTATTCTTTCGCTGCGAACGAGATTAAAAATACGGGCCCATTTATTATTATTACTAATATTCAAATAATTATTAAAATAAAACTAACCATTAAAACAAATCTATTTTGGGTATTTTCAAATATCATATTAAAATAAAAATATGATACTATTTTTTGTATATATATTTTTTTAGATTAAAAATGACTACAAAACATTAAGGAACCTATTTTTGTAAATTTTTGTTTTCTTGTAATAAAACAGAGTAAAAGAGTCAAAATTACTTAAAATATCTATATTATGCCTAAATTAAATATTTTACGCTAATATATAAAAAATCTTGGGGAGGGTCAAAAATCTCATGTCTACAGCTGCCCCTCTTTGACTAGAAACATACAGAGTTTTCAGACAAAGACTGACTAGACAGGTTTTTGACCCGACCCTTATTTGGAGAGACTAAAGCTAAGAGAGAAGGGGAATGTGACCGAGCCCTGGTATCTGGGCTGCCTACATATCTATCATGACCCTAGTTCACCAACCGTGAACATGTCATGACGACACCTAGTCTTCGTGACCAGGTAAGCCTAACACTTGCGGAAACATAATAATTGCGGAAAAATAGAATACCATATTTAATTATCTAAAAAGGAAATTGTACTGAATGTCGCTCGGCATATACGACTCAATATCTCAAGACTAAAACAATCCCAAAACCCGGAAACTCACGGGAAAACACAGGCTACAGAAATGTATAGTGAGGCTCCAAACTCTAGAATATCTAACAAATGGAAGGAAAGAGAACTAAGTAGTAAAGATAGAGTAAAGAGGGAGACTCATCGGTTTGCGGACGCAGAAGATCTACCTCGAAGCCTCCGTAGTCCTCCTGCCTCACTGATAGTGCGCCTGAGTAGAGGTACCTGGATCTGCACATGAAAACATGCGCAGAAGAGGCGTGAGTGCACCACAGCGGTACTCAGTAAGTGCCAAGCCTAACCTCGGTTGGTTAGTGATGAGGAAGGTTAGGGCCCTACTGAGGTTATATAAAATATAAAGATGTCAAGATAAGATAAGCAGTGCAATTGAGAACCTACAGTAAGAATCTATGCAGGATAATGAGAGTATAATAACGGAAACAATGATGAAAGCAAACCATAAGGAAAGTAACCGGGGATCTCTAAGTATCCCGAGGATCTCTTAGTATCCTCGACATGTACTAGGGATCTCTTGGTATCCCGAGGATCTCTCGGTATCCTCAATATAAGCCAGGGATCTCTTGGTATCCCGAGGATCTCTTGGTATCCTCAATATGTACTAGGGATCTCTTGGTATCCCGAGGATCTCTCGGTATCCTCAATATAAGTCAGGGATCTCTTAGTATCCCGAGGATCTCTTGGTATCCTCAATATATGTGCGGGGGATCTCCCGGGAATCTAACCCGTAGTCCCAAAGTAAATGTGCAGGGGGAATCTCCCGGGAATCTAACCCATAGTCCCAATTTACAACACAGAGCAGCAACACAAGAATATTAAATTAAACGCTAATTTCGTATCAAGTAAACATTTACTTCTAGCCTAACATGCTTCACGTAATGCAATTCAGGCAATTTAAGCAATTAGGCAATTTAGTCAACTAAACATGCCTTTCTAGACTAGCAACATGCTAAATTCACAAGTAGAATAAAACAAGAAAGAACTCAATTGAAATACTTAAGGAAAAAATGGATTTTCAACAATTAGCTCAAGTACGCGCTCGTCACCTCACGTACATGACATTTCAATTATCAAATATAGCACATCCTAAGGGGAAAGATCCCCCACACAAGGTTAGACAATCCACTTACCTCGAATGCTCCAACTCAAGTCTCGGTTATTGCTTTACCTCTCGAATTCACCACCCAACCGCTCGAATCTAGTCACAAATTACTTGAATGCATTAATAATTACTATTGGAACTAACCCCAATGCACAAAAATAGTTTTTACAAGGTTTTCCCAAAAAGGTCAAAAATACCCCCGGACCCATGTGGTCGAAACTCGAGGTTCGGACCAAAACCCTGTTACCCATTCTCCCACGAATCCAAATATATATTTTGTTTTGAAATCGGACCTCAAATTGAGGTCCAACTTCTCAATTTGTAGAAAACCTAGGTTCTATCCAAAACACCCAATTTCCCCATGAAAATCTTTGATTTGAAGTTGAAATCATGTTAAAATATGTTAAGAAGTGAAGAAATTAAGTTAGAAATCACTTACCAATGGTTTTGGAGAAGAAAGGTTGCCTGGAAAATCGCCTCTTAGGTTTTGGGTTTTTGAAAAGGGAAAAATGACTGAGATTTTCCGAACTTGTATACCTTTCTGAGGACCTGGCGCGGACCGCACAAAAATGTGTTGCGGCCGCGCCGAGTGTGAGAAAAAATTGGGGCTTCTCTGAACAATTCCAGCGCGGACCACACTATTTTGGTGCGCGGCCGCGCTGGTTAACCTGAAACTCTAGCCCTCAGACTCAGCCACGCGGATCGCACAGAAAGGCATCGCGGCCGTGCGGCTCCAGCGCGGACCGCGCGGAAATGACCGCGGCCGCGCTGGTGTCTGCAACACCTGAACCTACATTTTTTTAAGTCCAAGACCTCCCGGTCCCCATTCAAAACTCACCCGAGCCCTCGGGGCTCCAAACCAAACATGCACACAACCTTAAAACATCTTACGGACTTACTCGTGCAATCAAATTGCCAAAATAACATCATATACATAGGATCAAGCCTCAAACACATGATTTTCTTTCTTCAACTTTCATAACTCAAATTCTCCATTTTTAGTCTGAAACGCATCATATGACGTCCGTTTTTAGCCAATCTTTACAGATAGTGCTTAACACATATTTAACACTTGTACCTGGCATCGAAACCAAAATACGAGCTCGATACATATATTTTCTTACTCCTTTTCATTTCAAATTTTCATATCAAATTTCAGAAAACAATTTCTTCCAAAAAATCATTTCTCGGGCTTGGGACCTCGTAATTTGATTTCGGACACACGCCCAAATCCCATATTTTTTTACGGACCCTCCGGGACCGTCGTATCACAGGTCCGGGTCCGTTTACCCAAAATGTTGACCGAAGTCAATATTATGCATATTAATATCAAAACCCATCAAATTGTTTTCACAAGATTCACATTTTCTAACATGAAAACTTTCCGGTTATGCGCCCGAACTGCGCACGAAAATCGAGGCAACTAAAAGCGAGGTTTTCAAGGCCTCGGAAGCGCGGAACAAGGAAGAACTATGGTGATGCCCCTTTGGGTTGTCACAATATCATTGGCTATAAAGGAATCAGGCCACGTGTAGTTCATAAATGAGTGAGATGACGGAGTATGCCAAGGTGGAGATCCGGTCGAGGTGCCGTTCCGCCGAGGTTCCGGTCCACAGTCCTGCTATTACATCAAAATCAAAACATGAAAAAGACTAGCTAAGCCTATCAATTACGAGTTACAAGATTCCTATCTATAAGTCTTCTGAAGCTTGATCTTGAGTCTTGAGTGGTTTTTCATGCAGACTTTAGATTTGAACCTTAACGCTTGCCAGTTGCAGGTGCTAGCTCGTTCTTCTTCAAATTTTCGGACCAAGACCGGACATGTATTGCTTGTGGCATCGGGCATGTCTTGAGCAGCTCACATCCTTCATCAACTTCTGCATTTGGATTAACTTGTTGCCTTTCTCTCTTTTCCTTTATTGATTAACTTCTGTTGATCATCTAGGACTGCTGACTCACATTCATTACGCGAGCTTCTTTCGTTACTGGCTTGAATTGCATTCTGAATTGAATTCCCTTTTTTCCAGGTGGGCGCCTGATTGCTGAACTTGAATAGTCTTATCTTGTTACTTGACACTGTTTTCCCTAGCACCTTGAACCATTTCCCCCTGAAACTTGAATTGTCTTCCTTCGAAACTACTTTCCCTTGAAACTCGAGTTGTCTTCCATCGACACTGGTTTCCCTAGAAACTTGAGTTGTCTCCCCTTGTTCTCCAGGTGGGCGCCTGATTGCAACAAAATAGACAAAACAAAGAAATTTTTTCTGCCCAGTTTGCACTAGGAAGATTTGTGAGTTGTTAGCAAAATTGTAAACCACTTGTACTATTGATGCAATGATGAAATTAAACTAAAGAATAGACTAGGAAAACTATAAACTAAGCTTGACTAAAGTAAAAACTGACCCTATTCTCCAGGCGGGGCTCCCTGACTGCTAGCTTGAAATGTATTCCCTGCTCTCCAGGCGGGCTCCTGACTGCTAACTTGAAATGTATTCCCTGCTCTCCAGGCGGGCTCCTGACTTCAACAAAATAGACAAAACAAAGAAAATTTTCTGCCCCGGTTTGGTGGCTGGGCACAGATGTAAGTGTAGAATAGATCACATTGCCAAATATCAGTAAGAACTTGAAAGCTAAAACTTGAATTGTACTCCCTTGTTCTCCAGGCGGGCTCCTGATTGCTGACTTGAAAGTATTCCCTGCTTTCCAGGTGGGCTCCTGATTGCTGACTTGAAAGTATTCCCTGTTTTCCAGGCAGGCTATTGACTTCAACTTGAAAGTGCTCCCTGCTCTCCAGGCGGGCTCCTAACTTCAATATAGACAATACAAAGAATTTGAAAGCTAAAATTTAAATTGTACTCCCTTGTTCTCCAGGCGGGCTCCGGACTGCTGCGCTTGAAAGTCTTCCCTGCTCTCCAGGCGGGCTCCTGACTGCTGACTTGAAATGTATTCCCTGCTCTCCAGGCGGGCTCCTGACTTCAGCATAGACAAAACAAAGAATTTGAAAGCTAAAATTTGAATTGTGCTCCCTTGTTCTCCAGGCGGGCTCCTGATTTCAACTTGAAATGTATTCCCTTCTCTCCAGGCGGGCTCCTGACTTCAGCATAGACGAAATAAAGAATTTAAAAACTAAAACTTAAATTGTACTCCCTTGTTCTCCAGGCGGGCTCCTGACTGATGCGCTTGAAAGTATTCCCTGCTCTCCAGGCGGGCTCCTGACTTCAACATATAGACAAAACAAAGAATTTGAAAGCTAAAATTTGAATTGTACTCCCTTGTTCTCTAGGCGGGATCCTGACTGCTACGCTTGAATGTATTCCCTGCTTTCCAGGCGGTCTCCTAATTGCTGGCTTGATAGTATTCCCTGTTTTCCAGATGGGTACCTGATTTCAACAAAATAGACAAAAACAAAGAAAATTTTTCTGCCCCAATTTGGTAACTAGGCACATATGTGAGTGTTAAACTGAATCATATAACCAAATACTACTAAGAATTTGAAAGTTGGGTCGCATTATACAGGGGGGTCCTGACAACTCTTAACTGAACGACAATTTTAAATCTAAGTTATATCTTCTACAGGTGTGACTTCTGCTAAATCTTGCTATCTAAGACAATCTTTAAACTACTCCCCATTATCCAAGAGGGTCCTGAAAATCAAAAGTCAAGTTTTATCTTAAGAGTGACAACTTTTATTGCTGAATTATACTACCCCACAACAGAACTTACGCTAAATGTTATTATCTAATCGAAATCTTAAATCTAAGTCCCATTATTCATGAGGGTCCTAGAAACTCCTAATTGAATCCTACCTCGAACATGCAAACTTCTATGCTAACTTATACTCCCTTGGGATACATTTATGCTAGATTATGCTATTTCTTAACTTTAAACTAGGTCCCATTTTCTAGGAGGGTCCTGAGAATCAAAAATCAAACCTGTTTGGTGACTGTATTTCTTTACGGAGGGTTTCTCTGAAACAAACGAAATATTCTTCCCCTGTTTCAAATCAAAGAAAAATCTTGTCAGTTTAAAAATATGGTGGTTGGTTTATGGACTTGACTTTGAGGACGGTTGCTCCTTCACTTCCCATGATAACTTTCATTTCCACTCGAAGACCTTGCTTGTTTATTGATTAACCCCTTTCTCTATCACCCTTATCACGGAAAATACTCCTGATCCGTTCCAACCCAATACCATTCATCTATTGCATTGTGCTCTTGCATTGATATGTACTAAACCTTTGTGTTTCTCATGAATCTCAAAGCACGACAATTGCCACCCACTTCTCGCGCATGTTGTTTTTTTCTTGACTTAAACCACTAGCCCTGGCCTTGAGGTCTGTTGCTCCTTCACTTGCCACGATAACTTTGATTTTTGCTCGGAGGACCTCGTTTTTTACTGATTAAACACCTTTTGTCGATCTTACCACATAAAATACCTTTGATCCATTCACCAAATACCTCCATCTTCTTGCATTGCTTGTGAATTGATATGTACCAAACCGTCATGTTTCACCGAAAATACCTTTGATCAGTTCAACTAACACCCTCCATCTGTTGCATTGTTCTTGAATTGATGTGTACCAAACCTTTGTATTTCATAAGGATCCCAAAGCGTTGATTATTACCAGCGCAATGCGCTTATTGTTCTTTCCTGACTTATTACACTTTGATGTACTGGCAAGATCCCGTTTTGTGCAATTGAAAAGTTGGTGGAAAATTTTGAAGTCATTTCTCACTTGTTATGACCAAACAGACTCAGAACAAGGAGGTAAACAAGACAAAAGGAACAGAGTAAAGGACAAAGGAAAGAGATGATGCCTAACAAGAAAACTACAAAGTAGAAACCTATCAGATGTGGATACCAACTCGAATGACCATGACATGAACATGTTGATTAAGTGGCCTAATCTGTCAAACAAGTCTGATGTTCAACTCTTGTTATACCCCTAAATTGTGAAACTAGACTTCAGTGCTCCGATTATCCAATCTGATTCACAATCCTTATTCGACTTGTAGTGCCCGAAGGGTTTTCACCATCAAGCCTCTCTCATTCTGTTCTTTCTCTCAACTTACCATCACCTTACGGTGCCCGCGAGGGTTTTCACCAATAAGACTCTCTCATTTTTAACATGTTTCAGCTCCCGTCGCCTTATAGTGCCTGTGAGGGTTTTCACCAATAAGACTCTCTCATTTTCATTATTTTTCTGCTTGGACCAGAGTGTTGCCCCCGATATGAATTACCTCTCCTTGCTTTACTTGGCACCTCTCGAAGACTGATCGGAAGGGCTTTCTTTGGACCGTAACGTGGGCTTTTAGATAGGGTTAAAAAAAGGATATCAAAGGCTCAAAACAGTTCACATGGGTTCAAAATTACAACTTTCGGAATCAGATTTCTTACAACAACCACAACTTCTGCCCCAGATTCTTGCTTGGAGACTTTTGGATTTTTATTTTGATGAGACCGAACCGTGAGGCTGCCTACGTATCCTTAAAAAGAATCAGGCCGAACATAGTTCATGTTATAGGAATTACTTTGTTTGTTGTGATTTTTCTTTTCTTTTCCTTTTCTCTTCTTTCCCTCCTTTTCTTTTGTTGTTGTTTTTCTTCTCTTTCTTATTCTTTTTTTCTTTTTTTTTTCACTTTCTTCTTCTTTTTCTTCTCTCTCTTTTCATTCTTTTTCTTTTCTTTTTTCTTTTACTCATCTTTCACGCTTGCATTTCTGATCTTTGTTACTAATTCCGAAAGAGGGGTATGGAAGAAAAATAAAAAAGGCTCAAAGGGGTAACGAAGGATAAAGTGTTTAGATAGCAGAACAAAATGCCTCCGCCATTCCAATCTCCAAAACATGCCAAGTGCAAACTACACAATTTAAACAAACCAAGGAAAACATTCGTAACATCTTTTGATTGTGCCATACTTGATGACCGTACCCACGCATTCGCCTTCTACATCTGTTACATACAAAGCACCATTGGACAACACTTTCACTCTCATTACCACGAATAACCCCTGTCAATTTGGGAAAACTTGCCTTTAGCTTCAAACCGATGCGGCATGATGCATTTCAATAGGGGTTCTTTATGTTCTATCTACCCTAGTTTCACACAATTCGGGCTTGAAGTGATCTCAACATGCCTTTACTTGTTTCCCTCAAATGTCCCTATCATCTTCAAAATTGTTCCATTCATTGCTTCATGACTAAACTGAATTTTTAAGACCAGGCCGAGAATTACGCATACATGTCATGTTACTAGAGTCAACGGGAAAAGAACTATAAAAGAAAAGAGAACTAAACGAAAATGACTAGAAATCACAGAAAACAGAAAATTGAAATAAACAGATGGTGACAGGGTTTGGACAGCAAAACAAACAAACTAAACTAGGGCTACAAACCTAGAACAAACCTAGACAACACTAAACAGGCTACTAGACTAAACAAACTAGGCAAAATAAGAGGATAGAAGGGTTTGAGTCACAAGACAATATCTGGATTACAACCCTGAAATAACCCAGACAACAGAAATGACAACAAAATAAACCACCAAAACCCCTCCCTGGCTAACCAAGATAGGAGCGTCTTTCCAATTGACAAGCTCGACATCTTAGCCACTAAATTCTGCATCAACATTACTAGGACCTTCACAAACTTCCAACATGTTGTTCTTAACAAATTGCTTTTGGGTTCCCTTTGCTGGCTCGTTCTTAAGATCAACCTCTGATAGCACTGAAAACTTTGTAGCGCGTGGACCTTCGAGGGTCTCAGAAGAATTCTTATATTCCTTTTCAAAACAAATCATACTCACCATATCCGTCTCATTACGAACAGGCGATGGACTTTGGCTAGTGTCTGCTGCATCTGGATTTTGCACGACAATGTCACCTGCATCAATAAGCTTTTGAATTGTTTTTTTCAGATTCCAACACTTCTCTATGTCATGCCCCAGGGCATCTGAGCAATATGCGCACCTTTGAGAAAAATCAAACTTTTTTGGAAGAGGATTTGGCATTTTTATGTGGATCGGCTTCAACATGTCCAATTGCTTCAACTTTTGGAACAAATTGGCGTATGGCACTCCCAATGGGGTGAAAGCCTTTTCTTTTTTCAGCAACCTCTCATTCTTAAATGCCTGATTGGGCCGGAAACCTGATCCAAAGGACTTTTGGCAGGCTCTTGGGGGCGGGTAAGACATTTGGGGAAGTGGTGTGGGCCATCGTGGGCCTTGTGGGTGTGGAGCATATGGTGGTGCATTATGGACAGGGTACTGGGAAAGTGATGTACGACTTTGGGAGTTCTGTGGGGAGAAGTATCATTGGGGAGGATTACAAGCATATCCACGAGGTCGACATTGAGGCTGAAAGCATTTAACAAGAACGACCACTGGACCCTTTCGTCGGCAGGGCTCACCAACATCTTTTCTATCAATGGGAGGACTATCCTGAGCAATTTGTTCGTTCCATCTAAGCCAAAAATCCCTAAAACGTTTCTTGGGTTTCTTTTACATTTGAGATAGGGAGGAGCGGTCTGGGACAACACCTGATCTGTATTGAAAGTATCAAACACAATCTTGAGCCATGTCACCCAATGTAGGCCACTTACCAACATTTTGACGATTATGCCATTCCAAAGCTGCCCCAGTCAGGCTCTCACTGAAGTACGCCATCAACAAATCATCTTTCTCGCCAACACTTCTCATTTTACTGCAATAATCCCTCAAATGGGCTACCGGATCCCCACACCCATCATATAAGTTAAACTTTGGCACTTTAAACCCCGCAGGAAGACGAACGTCGGGGGACATAGACAATTCTTTGTAAGACATGCTACCCTGGTCTCCCGTTCCTTGCTTGTTCTTTAAGGACTGTTCTATGCCTTTAGGCCTCCTGGGTATCCCATCTCTCCCTTTTCTTCCTGTGAACTTTTTATTTTCAACACGAGGTTCATCCCGCGGGCCCTACTTGTATGAGTTAGGAACCTTGTGGGCAACCTTTGAGGGGTAATATTGGGCATAATGAGCTTTGAGTGGGTGTTCATTGTTGGGGATGGTGGATAAGACAGGAGGGCAATTTTTGGGAAAGGTAATTGGAAGATGAGTGACAGAGCTACTAGGGTGGTTGGGAAAGCCATGATAAGCGGGTGGATCTGGAGAGTGGGGGATCATCTGGCACTGTGATCGGTGTTTGGGTAAGGGTAGTATTTAGCAAGCTAGGTGGTGGCGGGGGTGGTGCCTTTCCAGTCATCCAGGGCTGATACATGTTCGCCATGTGTTATCTTAACATCCTCACCTCTTCAACCAACCCATTGTCCTGTTCAATCAATTGCTTTTGGGCACCTGTATCAACTAACTCAGTTTTGTTGTTGTCTGCCATTGCCTTTTGACTTTATGTTGTGGAGAGGAGTTACTACTTCAAGAACCACAAACCAACCACCTTTCTGCTATGAGTATATCAAAAGGAACAAAATGGGGTCATCCCGTTAGCGTTAGGGCATTTAACACCAAAAATATCACATTGCGTGCAATGCACCTAGCAATAATTAATGGTTCTAGAATGACTTCAAGGGTCATAAGGTAACTTGGCATAATCCCAATTTGTCCATTTGAATCTTCTCTTTTTCTTTCTTTCCTCGCACTTCTTAGCTCGCTCATTTTCTTTCCGTTTCTCTTTCTGATTGTCGCTCTTTTCTTCCTTCTCAATTCTCACATCCCATAATTTCACCAACTTTTTCTCTCTCTTTTTTTTCTTTTCTTTTTTTTTTTAAAAAAAGGATTCGATCAAACCCTATGTAGGTTGCCTACGTATCATGACGCCGCATGAATCAGATCTTTGCGTAGTTCGGGAAGATCAGGAATAAAGGAAACAAACTGACGTTCTCTGTTTCTACCTTAATGACTCTGACGAGAAAAGGGAAATAAAAGAAACAATTCTCTTTTTTTGTTTTTAAATTTTATAGACTTTATGTTCTATAACCTATTCTAAACTCAAACTTAACGAGCATATATTTTGGTTTTCTTTTTTTGCTTTTTTTTTTAAACAAACACTCAATGGGAAATTATTAAGGAAAACCCTAGAAGAGAAAAAAAATATTTTTTGATTCGTTTTTTTTAAGGAGGAAATCTAAACAATAAACCACAGAAACATATTTTGAATTTTCATTTGATATCCTGACGCGATATTTCGAAACGAGCAATGAAAAAGATAAAACAAAATGCTTTTGGATTTCAATTTTGATTACCTAAAAAAATTCTAATGATAAACAAAAGATAAAGTATTTAAAAGAATTTTTTTTTCATTTTTCACTAATTTCCCGAAGAGACACCTCAAAAGAAAATCTTTTTGGATTTTGGAATTAACACCCTAAAGAAAGCTTTTAAAGAAGTATTAAAAGAAAATTATCTTTTCTTTTTGAATTTTTGTCCTAATATACTAAAGGAAACTTTAAAAAAATCATTTTAAGTCCTAGATATTAATTGCCTAAAGGAAAAACAACCTCACAATTTTCTCATTTCTAGAATTAGCAATCTAAAGAAAATTTATAACGAAATATAAAATGTAACATCTTTTTTTTTTGGATTTTGAGTTACAACACATTTTTTCAAATATAAAACAGAAAATAACAATAATAAAAATACCTGACATTACTGTACAAAAGTAGAAAGTAAAAGATGACATAAAATGAGGAACAGACTTAAAACATAAAAATAAAACAAATCTCCTTAAGTATCCTGACCGGATGGTCACGGGGTGTCTGCCATGCTCAAACTTCGGTAAATAAATCCACACCTCTATGAGAAAACTTTAACCAGCACTGTGTGAGATAATAACACTCTCTATTAAACACATGCAAGATAGACTATTTTTGCAAAATGACTTATTTGGCCAAAAGGTGGCTAGAAGTGCAAAATTTGGCTAAGATCCCGCAAAGCCAAGAACTTAAGATTTACTAGGAAGACCGGACCCTATGTGGGTTGCCTACGTATCCCGCCCCGATAGACGAGAATCAGCTTCGCGTAGTTCGGACAAATTGGATACGGGCGAGAATAATAAAAAACCACTAATTCATAGAAATCACATTTTTTCTTGTTTTTTCTTGAAAAATGACGAAACATGCAAAATCTTTTTGGATTTTCTTTTTCTCACTTTTTTGATTTTTTATTTTTGATTTTTGAAAAATGATGAAAAAGTGCAAAATCTTTTTTTGAATTTTTCATGTATTTTTTTTGTCTTTTTCCTTAAAAATGTAACAAAAAAATATAACTAGACCCTACATGCATTATTTTCACACTTCCCCTTCTTTTTTTTTCTTCCTTCTTTCATTTTTCATTGTTTTTCCCCTTTTTTTTCTTTTTTCACTTCTTCATTTAACCTCAATTATCATTGGTCCGCCAAATGACCATTTTACCCTTGAATAAATGCAACATGTAGCACATAGGATGCATCAAGATGGTTTGTTATTTTGGGTACACCTTTCCTAGATGGACCCAACCCCTGTATTGAGTCCCCTAAGTCAAATGCACATGATGCAAACAAACGTTGCTACTAGGGATCTGGTATGAGGCTGTGTTTTTCTAGGTTTAAATCCTGGGGTTTTGGTATAGACTTGGGGTACCTGAGCAGACAACTAGGGCCGAGGAGGGGGCGACATACTGGGAGCACTGAAGTCTACCTGGCCTTGTCGCTTGCCCAGCCTCGTTCTATTTGGTATAATTTTTATAGAAAACGCGGGCTACGCGAATGTATGCACCATTTCCTGAAGACTCAGATAGGTGGCGTAAGAAGACAGTTATATACAATCCAGATAATATTAAAGTGGTAAACAGATAGCATTTAGCACAAAAGATTCACAGAATACAGTAATATTAACAATAAATAAAGCCAAGTAAAAATCATGTTAACAAGCTTGAATTCTTGAACCCTGAGCCAGAGATTCTGGGTTCGATCCCCAGCAGAGTCGCCAGAGCTGTCACACCTCCTTTTTACTACACCCTGTAAAGGGTATAAATACAAGGGAGTTTTTCCAATTAAAGGACAATCGAAACGAGATCGTTTATTTATTAAAAATCAGAGTCGCCACTTGGGATAATTTAGCGTGTCCCAAATCACCGGTATAAAATCCCGAATCGAGGAAGTTGACTCTATTCTATAGCCTGCGAACACAGAAATCTGGGTAAGGAATTCTGTTAACCCGGGAGAAGGTGTTAGGCACTCCCGAGTTCCGTGGTTCTAGCACGGTCGCTTTTGATTATACTTGGCTTGCGAAATTGTTTACTTTCTCATTTTGGAACCTATGTGCTTTCACCTCTTAACCGCTTTTAAATTGAAAAAAATCTTTAAACAGGTCACACGTACGTGTACCCATTTGTTTTGGCGCGTCAAAAATTATCTCATGCGAATGTGTCCACAATTAATAACGCTTTATTAAGAAAAGCCTGGCCAAAGTTGCGCGAACCCATACTCCGGTTTTTAACATGCTTATTTCATTATTATTATCCAAAATCATGCCAGGGTCTTGTGAAATGTACACCCGAGCCCTTTTAATCTAATTGACATAGTTCAATTGATGAATAGCACCCAGTTTCTATACTGTGACAAAATCATGCTCAGCTATAACCAATTCGAGTAAACATACGAGCAAATATCTAAGTGAGCAAATTCAAAACTACGGAGAACAATTACAGAATCAATGGTATCATATCACCAAACCGATAAATTATTATCAAGCTTGAATAAAACAAATAGGAGATGAAAGAGTGAACCTCAATATAGCCGAAAAATTGATTGTTTCACTATTTTGAACTCAAAATGTGACGAACCACAAACAGGAACCCAAATCGGCACCGAAAATATAAAACCGGTGACGAACTCGAATCAACCTCGACTTAACTCCACTCTCGTAATCAGAAAAATCAAAAATCGGAACCAAATGAAAAAACAAAAACATCTTCGTCGAAAGATTCAAACTTAAGACGTAACTCCGTATCAAATATTTCCAATCAACTCTATCCTCGAAATCAAGCTTGACAGAATGAACCAGAGCATTTTCTTTTTTTTGTATTCTTCTGATTGTATATAGAACTGTCGTTTCACATCCAAACAAGGACATTAAATTAGAGAAGTAATATTCAGAATTGAAGAACAAAGAAAAACAAAAACCCGCTGAAACAGTGACCCCGAATATCAACGGAAATGGGAAGTCTAACGCGAACAGACATATGAACGCAACCTCAAGAGACCTCATTCAGTTTCTGCCTCAGATAATAATGCAATCACCAGAGAAAGAGGAGGAAAGAAACAAGGTTCCGTCGTCCGCCGGGTTCCTTGTCGGATCTGTCACTGGTGGCGTCGATAATCTTCAAAAGAGTTAGAAGGGGAAGGAGGTATAGAAGCAAAAGCTAGGTGTTGCAGCAATAGTTATGGCCTCGGCTGTTCAGGGATCTATTGGTTTTGTTCCAACGATGAAGAAAAGCTAGGGTCGACAGACATGGCTGTTTTCTATGCATTCTTGGGTGCTCGGAAACAAGGATCCTGGGTTGGCTTCGTGTGTGCGCGTGCAGCTGATTGGAGGTTGCTGAATTCCTAGGGTTTTGTTTTGATGAGGAAGAAGACCATGAGGGGTGCTGAATGGTCTAGGGTTTTAGGCTGATCTTCATGAAGAAGAAGCTCATGAAGTCTGGTCGTTTGATGTCCAGCTGCTGCCCATTTTGGATATGGAAATCGAAGAAGATCCAAGAGTCAAGTCCAGGTCCTTCATTTTTGCTCCTCGAGGAAGATGACCAAGCTCAGCATGTAAAGCGGCGGATCCGATTTGTTTTGGGGTCTTTTTGTTTTCTATGAAGAAGAAGAAACGTGAGGGAGGGGGTCTGTTTTGCAGGGCTAGGGAGTTTGGAGAAGACAATCCTAGGGGGTGCTTGTTATGCGCAGCTTATGCGTATTTTTTGCTTTCATCCTTTTTCGTTCTCCTCCCCTTTTTCTTTTCTCTTTTTTTCTTTATATATTGTAGGTTTTTTGGTAGGGTTTTTAGGTTAAGGGGTATGGACCTAGGAATAATGGGCTTGACAATTGTGGGCTAGGTCCAAAATTAAGCCTGAAAATGGGTTGCTCGAGCCCAAGTTCTATTCTTTCGCTATGAACGAGATTAAAAATACGGGCCCATTTATTAATTATTACTACTATTCAAATAATTATTAAAATAAAACTAACCATTAAAACAAATTTATTTTTGGTATTTTCAAATATCATATTAAAATAAAAATATGATACTATTTTTTGTATATATCTTTTTTAGATTAAAAATGACTACAAAACATTAAGGAACCTATTTTTGTAAATTTTTGTTTTCTTGTAATAAAATAGAGTAAAAGCGTCAAAATTACTTAAAATATCTATATTATGCCTAAATTAAATATTTTGCGCTAATATATAAAAAATCTTGGGGAGGGTCAAAAATCACATGTCTACTCTAGGTTCTGCCCCTCTTGTGTGAGCCTTGCCGTGGGACCCTTGAGCTCCCTCTGATCTTGGACACATAAGAGCTGACCCTTCTACACTGCACTTACTCTTTGTTAAGCAATCTGGGTGTGAGCATTGCCCAGGATCCCTTGAGGTCCTTAGGGAACTCTGACACACCCAGACATGAGAAAGGTTTTTGGAACAACATTGGCATTGAAGTGGTTTATTACATAACTCAAAGAGGAAGTCGGAATCAGGCTCCCTATGGTTGTAACTTCTTATTTTTGCATTTCTTATGTAATTCAATCATTCGGTCTGTAATAATTTGTAAACACCTCTAGGGATGGATAGTGGAAAGGGAAGGGGTGACTATGCATGCTCTAGCTACCAAAAGGGGTAGAAAACATGTTATTAGGTTTATATTTCTACTTGCACAATAGAAACCATGCTTAGGACTCACTTCATGTATTAGATATCATGTTCCCTAGGACTTACGCTTACTATATTCAGCATGTCCATTTCACTATCATATCACTTATGAAACCCTGCGTTAATTGTGTTAATAATAGGTGTTTCTGTGATCATGTTCTTACTGCTATACACACTTAGAAATCCTGTTTTAGGCTTAAACAACACTAACAAATATATCATTTTTGCATATCCTGGAAATTATGTTTAAACGCTGCAATATTCGTGCATATAGAAATCCTGTTTAGATTCTGCATCATTATGCATCTCTGTACATTAGATACCATGTCTTTAGGATTTCATTTATATTCGCTTAAGCACACCTAGGCTAACTATGAATGCATAAAAAGGAATAAAATAATTTTACTCAGCTTTTACAATCAACTGTCAATAATTCTATGTACTGAACACCTTGAACATCATATTTTAGGTAATAAAAATAATCTCCAAACCGTCTTAATGATTCAGAACAACTATTGCCTTTTTTTGCACCTAGGAAAGCCTTAGGTAATAACCTGAATAAATCGAGAACTGCCTTTCTTTAATTATCATCTGCTACAACCAGCAGGCAGGCCTGATTCAGACTTCTTTTATGAGTTATATAATGAATCTGGTTCTGACTTAAATACCCTGCTTAGGATTTTAAATTCAGACCTTAATTGTGTATAAGTCGTGCTGTCTATGTTCATTGTTTGTGGAGGTATAACTGAGCCTTCAATCTGCTTATATGTTTCCCCTTTAATTGCGGTCCTATATGTTTTGTATGTCGCTTTAGCATTTTTACCTTTTAACCTGGGGGTCTTCCTAAAATCTCCTTCTTAAAGGAATAGGAGTCCTAAAATTCATCGGGACTGATAGGAAGGGACGGGTAGCAACATGTAATAAGAGTCGAGACCAATCATCACTCAAATTACCTTCACGGGGTGGAAAAGGTTAGATATGGATATAATGACCGGTGCGTTAATACCACGTGTATTTCCTCTTCTGAGGAGTATCATACCGGGTATTGCATTGATGTGATCCATATTACAACCAAACCTAGTGTTTAACCAAAAATGTGATTCTTTGGTCATAGCTAAAGACAAATAGAAATTCGAGCTACTGATAATCAGGAGACAAAAAAGAAATAATAGACTTTTTGAGAATGACAAATAAGCAGTAAATAGGTTTGTATTCCAATGTAATGTTTATGATATCCTCTGTCCTTACAAATGACGAGACCTCCTCTTTTTATAGTTGATTCTAAGTAAAGGAGTAATACCTTAGTCTTAATGAGATAATTATGAGCAATAAATGACATTAAATAAGACGTTACACAATCATTCCCATTTAATACCAATTCTCTAACGTATTGGGTATTTAATATTGAATTTGGACTCCTTTTCGTCATCATATCCATGTCTTCAATGCCTTCTGATCTCTTGGATTTAAATGACCTAAATAGGTACGAAGTTTGTATTATTCGAATTGCCTCTCGTGCCTATTTAGCTTTCCTTTCCCCGTATCTGTTGTCACTTGTGCCTCTTAACTGATCATCATGTTTTGACCATTCCTCGTGTCATGCCAAATCACCTTCAATGTAAATTCAGTTTTTTCCCAATACAGATAGTCCCCCCACTTTCCATTTATTTATCAATTAAATATCTGGGAAGTGGATCTTCATAAAAAGGGAATTTTTGTCGTAGTTAATTCTATGAAGGTACTGACGCTTCAATTGTCCCTTCTAATTAATGCTTTGCATATGTGTCATCTTTTATTTAATGCTCTACACACGTGTCACTTTTTGATTGGTTCTGCAATTCTGCACCCTTTTTTCAAGGCTTCTTTATTCCCACTATTCACGAAATGATAGTTGCCTTTATCATAGGCTTTCCGTCATTAAACTTCTAAGTTTGACGGTTGTCATTATAAACATATTTAACCCTCTAATTTTTTTGTCTTCTTCTTCATAGACCTTCAACAAGCAATTTATTATTCACTTTTGCTTTTTCTCCCCTTTAGTTCATCCTTCTTCAACAATGTCATCTCCAAACATTAACCCTAGAAAAGTTCCAATTCTAGATCACTTCCCCAATGCCCCCGTAAGACATAGGAGAGGCAGAGGAGGTAGGCTTCGGAGGTTGAGCCTAGGATCCACTCGTGGTGATTCATCTGGTTCTGCTTCTTCTTCTTCTGGTATTTGGAGTTCTATCCCAAAGACCCCTTCTTCTAAAGGTAAAGAACTTCCTGAACCTACTCAGGAACCTTTAGTTGAAGAAATCGTACCCAATGATTTATCTTTTGGGAATAATAGAAGATCTCTCCAAGAACAAGTTAAAAATTTAGAAAAAGTTGACACCTATCCTTCTTTAATAACTGAACTTGTGATACCTAATGTTAGAAAAGATTGTAATTGGAGAGATAATCTTCGTATGATGATTCCTGCCCCAAACCAGAGAATTTCTTCTTTCAGAATTGGATTCTCTTTTGTTTATACTTATCCCTTTACTTTGGGATTTAATCCTGCCATTGACCTAGTTATACTTGAATTTTGCCGCTTTTTCAAAATTTTCTTAGCACAAGTAGGTCCTCTTATTTGGAGAGTTGTGGCTTGCTTAAGGTATTTGTCTACCAAATCCAATGTTAATTTTACCTTTTCCCATCTTATTCACCTATACCACCCCAAATTATTCCGCCATGAAGTTTTTACCTTGACTGCAAGAAGCAAGAAGGTTTTGGTAAACCCCAAAGATGACAAGGATCGAGGGTGGTATTGTCGTTACGTTGTTGTACGTACGGTGGATTTGTTTGGTGAAACAAACATTCCCTTCCCTGAGAAGTGGAATTTTGCACGTAAGTTTTTCTTTTTCTTACCGTATCTACTTTTTAAGAATTTTTATTTCATTTCTAATCTCGTCTTTTTTTTGCTTTTTGTACCAATAATGGGAGATGTAGAACACGTTCCTAACTTCCGTGTTTGGGTAGATTCAATTTTGAAGATTGCGCCTATGGAGGCGAGAACTTGGAAATCAATTTCTCTTTTGAATGGTTGGAAAGTGAATTCCCATGGTATGTATTTCCTTATGCTTTTCCGTATATTGAATTCTTTCTTATTTTAATTCTTTATCCCTCTTTTTATCAGGATTTGGTATCAGGGGTATGACAGCTGAGGTAGCCGTTGCCATTCGAGCATCTTCAACCGCTTCACTTGATTTGGAAAAGACTCGGGCCACGCTACCAAAAAGAAATGTTGTAGAAGAAAGTTCTGAGAATGAGGAAGAAGAGAATACCTCTTTGATAGCTAGTCCAAGAGACAGGAGACGCTTCACTGATGGAGATGAAGTTGAAGATGCTCCTGCTCGAGCCTCTATCTCCGAGCCTGTTCAAATCCTTTCTGATGAGGATACCACTCCAAGAGGCTCTAATGAATCAATTCGACGTCTCTTTGTTAGTGGTTTTGAGAGTGGAGAGTTTGGACCAGTTCTTGATGAAACTCCCCTCTCTTCTTCTATTCCCATTTTTTCTATTCCTTTGACAACCACGAATATTTCTTTGCCTATTTTATCGACTCCCGTTTCTTTACCTATTTTGGTTCCCATATCTGCTCCTACTGTCCCTGCTTTGACTCCCACAGCTCCCATTGTTTTTACCTCTTCTACTACTCCTCCTCCCATTGTTCCCCCTCCCTATGCTCTGCATATAGAGGCAGGTTCTAGCAGCAGAGGCATGGCTATGAGAAGTGTTACTCTTGAAGTTCCTGCCAATCATAGCCTTTTGAGAAAAACTGGTGAAGCTGATGTTTGGCTCGAGCCTCTAATCGGAGATATTGAGAAGAAGAAGATGGAGAGCCACAGTTGCTTGACTCTGATGAATGACATAGTTCATTTTACCTTGAAGGTACTTCTCTTTTTAACTTACAAGTTTTTTTATATCTCTCTATATTCTCACATTTGATGCCTTTCCCTTGTAGGCTAATCTTATTGGTACTGAGTTAATGGGAAGAATCTCCACTCTAGAGAAGAATGATCGAGAGTCTGCGAAGGCTATCTCTGAGACTAGGAGAATAGACGAGGAAACCCAGCTTGAGCCAGCAAACTGGAAGGAGCAGTTTGAGAATGCTCAGGGGATCATAGAAGAGTTGCAAGAAAGTAGAAATCACCTGGAGCAGCAAAAGCGTGGTTTGACTTCTGAGCTAACAATTGCCAAGGCTTCTTCAAACCAATTTGAAAAAGATAAGGAGCTTTTGGAGTACTCATTTTCAGAACAATTATCAATGGCCAATGAAGAAATCACAAAGCTTAAGGCACTTGTGGAGAAGAAAGAAGAATATGCAGGGGAGTTAGTGCAAAGCTTGACTCAAACTCAGGCTGACTTAAGGATCTCCTCTTATGAGATACGTGCTTTGAAGAGTTCTCATGCCTCCCTTGAAGCTTCCCTTGATTCCCACTTAGCTGAACACCAGATATTGAAGAACGATCTTGCTATGTGAGAAAGGGAGTATGGACTTCTTGAGGAGAACTTCAACATAGAGGTATGTTGGGCTTTTTCTAAAATCTCGCCGTGATGCTTTGATGGAAGCTACTCAAGAAAACTTTGATTTGCAATCTGAATTAGCCAAAGTCTTAGACACTATTGAAAAAAGCCAACAACCAGTTGATACTCCTTCTCTTGCACTTGGAACTCCTGGGGAAGAAGAGCTTTTAAATGAAGAAGTGGCTACTGCGGCAATTGGAGTTGCAATTCCGACTCCTGAGGGTGAACCTTCTATGACACAGTCCATGGAAGCTGAAGCTCCCGTGACTCTTGCTTCCCTTGGTGATTTTAACACTCCAAGCCCAATTTAAACCACTCCTATTGCTGCTCCCTCAAAAGTTGTTACCGTGCCTGTGACTGCCCCTGAAAATGAGATTGCAACTTTTGATGTTCCAACCCCTTCAGTGACTAGTTGAATGTATTTCAAACTTTACTGTTTTTTTTAATTAATCGGTGGTGTTATCCCTTAGCAACTTTAAGGGACATTTTGATGAAGTCCCCAGTTATCATAATGGGGCATTTGTAAAAAACAAATATTTTGCTGACTAAGTTTGTACTTAGTCTTTTATATTAAGAAGTTTTATCGGTACTTCTGTATATTCTATTCTTGCCTATTTATCTAGGACTTATAGAATAGCTTAGCATTTTTATCCTTTGAAAATGCTTTATGATTCTTCTCATGGATTATCAACATGAGGCTTATAAAAGAGGGCCCTTTTATTTTATCGACACTTAATGAAGAAGACGTCTCAACTTCATAATGGTGTTATAATACGATGAAAGAAATAGGAATACACATGTATTGCATGAAACAACTTTGACAAGTTTTTATTCATGAACTTTAACAAGTTTTTTGACTATTACATGTATTAAAATACATCTATAACTTCCTCGTAACTGTTTTTCTTGTAACAGATTTTTACATAATATAAAATAAACAAGGTTTTTCTTCATAACCTGTTTCAGTACATAGTCATGACCCTATCTTTATATGAAGAGTTTGAGAGGTGACTTCGTTTATGAGTTTGAGAGATGACTCTGTTGTTCTCATGGGAAAAACATTATGATAAATGTCTTGTGTTTGTTGAACACGATGATGAATGCTGAAGACTTCGTAACTTTTTCTCAACACTTGCCTCTTTGTGGCCGACTTTTGTTCGATATCCGTATCTGTTTTTCTACACATATTTGTGTATAATATGTAGTCCCCCAAGTGTTTGAGCGGTGAAGTATGAAGCCTCGAGCACTTGTTTATTTCTTTCAATTTGGTCCTTTTCCTGAAACAGAAAAATATACGGGACTCGGAGGTGCGATTATAGATGAAGACTGCCTAACTCGTGTGTATTTCCATCAGATTAATTGTAACCCTGGGTTGGGAATTTTAGAATACTCCATTTTGCCTTGCAGGTCGTGACTCATCATTTGGCACGAGTTAGGGTTTTTTCCTAGCATCTAAAATCGTTAGTAAAACTTTAATAATATCAAAAGAAAAATTTTAACATGGCGATACCTGACCGTGGGTACTTTCTCAGAAGTAATATCTCTTTAAATGGACGGCATTCCAATGTGAGTGTAAAACTTTGCCGTCCATTGTCTCCAGCTCGTATGCTCCTTTACCTGCAATGTCACGAACTCTATATGGTCCTTCCCACGTTGGACTTAGCTTTCCTGAATTAGCAGCCTTTGCAGATTGTAACACCTTTTTAAGCACAAAGTCCCCAATTTTGAAAAATCTGAGGCGTGCTTTTCTATTGTAATATCGTTCAATTACTTGCTTTTGTGCTGCCATTCTTATCAATGCAGCTTATCTTCTTCCTTCAAGCAAATCAAGGTTGACCCGCATATCTTCATCATTAGATTCCTCCATTGCCTGAACGTACCGTGTGCTCGGTTCACCTATTTCAACTGGAATTAAGGCTTCCGCACCATAAACCATTGAAAATGGTGTTTCTCCAGTGCTTGTTTTTGTCGTTGTACAATAAGCCCATAGTATTCCTGGTAATATCTCAGGCCAATTACCTTTTGAATCCTGTAACCTTTTCTTCAAGTTGTTGATAATGACTTTGTTTGTGGATTCCGCTTGTCCATTACCCACTGGATGGTATGGTGTAGATGTTATCCTTTTAATCTGCCAACTTTGAAGAAATTATGTGATTTGAGCTCCTATGAATTATGGTCCATTGTCACACACGATCTCCTTTGGTGCTCCAAAGCGGCATATTATATTTCGCCATATGAAGTCTTTAACTTCCTTCTCTTGTACCTGTTTAAGTGCTCATGCTTCTACCCGTTTATTGAAATAATCTATGAGTATAAGTAGAAACTTTACCTGATCCTTTGCTTGTGGCAGTGGACCTACGATATCCATTCCCCATTTCATAAAGGGCCACGAGGCTATAACAGGGTCTAGTAACTCAGTTGGTCTGTGCATATTATTGCCGTATCTTTGACATTTATCACATTTGGACACGAAGCTGTTTGCCTCTTCTTCCATCTTAGGCCAATAATATCTTGCTCGAATCAATGTTCTTAACAGTGACCTTCCCCCTATGTGATTTCCACAATGTCCCTCATGCACTTCCTTCATCACATATTCTGTTTGACAGAGTCCGAGACACTTTGCTAATGGTCCACCGAACATCTTTCGATAAAGATTTCCTTGATATAAACAATATCGAGCTGCTTTTTTGCGAAGCGCGTGAGCCTTCCCTTTGTCATTAGGCACGGTTCCGTGCTGTAAAAAAGCAATAATTTCGTTTCTCTAATCCCATGTTAAATGATTAAAATTTACCTCATTCTTATCAGGTTCAAGAACGGAATGAAATAAATGTATGACTGAAGCATTTGCGTCATTTGCTACGTTAGCTGCAGATGCGAGATTAGCTAAAGCATCTGCCTCCACATTCTCATCTCTTGGGATCTGCATTACCTTCCAAGTTTGTAATTGCTTTATTAGTTCCCGTACCTTTTCGAGATATTCTTGCATTCGAGTTTCCCTGGCTGTATAAGTCCCCAGCATTTGATTGACCATGAGCTGAAAATCACTCTTGATTATAATTTGTGTTATGCCGAGTTCTCTTGCCAATTCTAAACCTGCAATTACAGCATCGTACTCTGCTTTATTGTTAGTTATAGAATGACATTTTATAGCTTGCCTAATAGTTTCACCCGTAGGTGGTATGAGAACTATACCCAGACCTGCTCCTTTTACATTAGATGAACCATCATTGAATAAAATCCAAGTCCTCGGGTTTGCACCATTAAAAACTTGTAATTCTTTTTCTGCTTCTAAATGCATCCCCTGGCTAAAATCAGCTACGAAATCGCCTAATACTTGGGATTTTATAGCAGTCCTAGGTTGATAAATGATTTCGTATTCACTTAATTCTATAGCCCATTTTGCTAACCTCCCTGACAATTCATGTTTATGCAAAATGTTCCGAAGCGGAAAAGCAGTAACTACAACAATGGGATGGCATTGAAAATAAGGTCTTAATTTTCTAGATGCCATGATCAAAGCTAATGCTAACTTTTCTAGATGTGGGTATCGTGTTTCAGTATCTAGTAAGGACTTACTTACATAATAAATATGAGATTGTTTACCTTGGTCCTCACGGACTAAAACAACACTTACCGCAACTTCAGACACAGCCAGATAGATGAGAAGCTTTTCTCCCACCTTTGGTTTTGGAAATAACGGTGGTTTTGACAAATAAACATTCAAATTTCTAAGGGCTTGTTGACAATCTTCGTTCCATTCAAAATGATCTTGCTTTTTGAGTGCATAGAAAAACTTAAAACACTTTTCTGAAGATTTGGAAATAAATCTCCCCAAAGCTGCAATTCTTCCCGTTAATCTTTGAACTTCCTTTTTATTAGTAAGGATATCAGGGATTTCTTCTATTGCTTTGATCTGAGAAGGATTTACCTCAATACCACGGTTAGAAACAAGAAAACCCAAAAACTTACCTGATGCAACTCCAAATGCACATTTTTCTGGGTTGAGTTTCATATTAAATTTTCGCAAAATTTCAAAAGTAACAGATAGATGAGAAATATGATCATGAGATTGCTGGGTTTTGACGAGCATATCGTCTATATATACCTCCATTGTTTTCCCTAAATGTTCTTGGAACATTTTGGTGACCAACCTTTGATAGGTTGCCCCAGCATTTTTGAGACCAAAGGGCATTACTTTATAACAGTAAGTCCCCCTGTCTGTGATGAAAGAAGTTTTTTCTTCATCACTAGAGGGTCCATTTTAATTTGGTTGTACCCTGAATATGCATCTAAAAAACTTAAAAGTTCATGTCTTGCAGTTGCATCAATTAATTGATCTATATGTGGTAAAGGAAAAGAATCTTTTGGACAAGCTTTATTAAGATCTGTATAATCTACACAGACTCGCCACTTACCATTTTTCTTAGGTACAACAACTGTGTTGGCTAACCAATTAGGGTACTTTACCTCGCGGATTGACCCAATTTTTAATAGCTTTTGGACCTCATCTTGAATCACCTGGTTTTTGAAAGCCCCTTGCTTTCTTTTCTTTTTCTTTATTGGTGTAAAGGATGGGTCTTCGTTTAATTTGTGAGTCATCACATCCGGTGGTATCTCTGTCATGTCAGCATGGGACCAAGCAAAACAGTCCACGTTAGATTTTAGAAATTCAATTAACATACCTCGCATGTTTGAGTTTAAATTAGCTCCAACATAAACTTTCCGTTCATGCCACTGCTCAAATAATATCACAGCCTCGAGTTCTTCGATGGTTGTTTTGATATTTTCATTCTCCTCAGGTTCTTGAATTGTATCAGGTCTCGAGTCTAAATCTGTTTTCTCTTGCTCAGTTTAGGTTTGATTGCTGACACCTTCAACTGTTTCCTGTAATTGCTATTTTTCTTTGTTTACGATGCTCGTATCTGTTACAGCATTGATACTCCTGGTTGTATGCTGATCCCCTCGAATTTGACAAATCCCCCACGGTGATGGAAATTTAAGAACTTGATGTAGAGTTGATGGAACAACATCCATATCATGGATCCAACGCCTCCCTATAATCATATTGTAGGCCATTTCCATATCAACTACCTAAAATTTAGTTTTCTTTAACAACACCTGCAACAAAAGTTGTTAGAACTACCTCTCCTTTTGCTACCACACTTGAATTGTCGAAGCCTGACAAGGTTTGCGCCTTGGGTATCATGTTGTCTTCAGCTTGCATTTCACGTAATACCCTTAGTAGTATAATATTTATGGAACTCCTTGGATCAATCAAAACTCATTTTACATTAGTATCATGTACAAGTAAAGATATTACCAGTGCGTCATTATGTGGGGTTATCACTCCTTCGGTATATTCAACATCGAATGAAATACTTTCATTTTCTAAAACCTGCCGTACCCGTTTCCCGTGTGTAATTGTTACTTTAGAAACCTTGTTGGAAGATGTGTAGGTTATGCCGTGAATATCTTCTCCCCCACTTATCACATTCACTATTCTCTTGGGTGAAGGAGGCTTTGGAGGCTCTTGCCTATTTTTCATATAGGCTTGTTTACCTTTTTCACTAAATAACTCAGTGAGGTACCCTTGCTTCAATAGATGATCCACTTCACTCTACAAGAATCTACATTTTGAAGTTTTGTGCCCGTGATCATTGTGGAATTCGCACCAATGATCTGGATTGCATCTATTTGGATTTGACCGCATCTCTTTTGGCCATCGTACCTTATCTCCCATGCTTCTCAAAACAGCCACAAGCTCGGAGGTAGTGACATTAAAGTTATATCCGCCGAACCTTTCCTTTAAACTTCTGTCATCATCTCGTGACTCTTGTCTGTTCCGATCATTTCTGAATCTTGATGAAGAACCAGATTCCCTGTTCCTCGATTTTTGATCATATTGCTGGCTATCTTGTTTTGACCGTGAGTCTTTTCCTGTAGGTCCATATTGTCAAACCTCCTTTTTCACCACCTACACCCCGGAGGAGCGTAAAGGAGTTTTTCCATTTAAAGGACAATCGGAACGAGATTTAATTATTAATTATTCAGAGTCGCCACTTGAGAGATTAATGGTGTCCCAAGTCACCGATTGAATCCCAAACCGAGGAAATTTATGACTCTGTTAATAGTCCGCGAACCAGAAATCCGAGGAAGGAATTCTGTTAAACCGGGAGAAGGTGTTAGGCATTCTCGGGTTCCGTGGTACTAGCACGGTCGCTTAATTGTCGTATTTGATTTTATCTAATTTTAATACATGCTAGCTTGTATGCCTTTTATTTAATTTTGAATCGCTTTTATTATAATTATATTTTAGAAGAATTGCGACGTCGTGAAAATGCGTTTCGAACCGCGTCGCAATCAATGCACCCGTGGTTATCGACACATTTCGACTTCAACGAGATTTGGATTTGGGTCGCATCAATGCGCACCCGAGTTTAAGAAAGTAATTTTTTAAATCGTGCACCTAAAGCAATTACGCACTTTCAACTTTGCGAGGGCCATGGAAGATTCAACTAGATGGCATGCCTCGATTTCTAAGGATTAAAATTAATTAAGTGAGGGCCATGAGTTTTGAGATTTTATTTGGCATGGCACGCCTCAAATTATTCTAACAAAAAGGTTTTGTTATTCGAAGTTGTTATAATCGGGTTACATGAAATGCACCCCCCCGAATTTGGGAATTAGGCATCATGACTATGTCACGGGGACCGTACCCACAATTACGATGGTTTATTAATCGTGCCTAAAGCATTAGACAATTTAACTCTTAAAGAAAATTATATACACATCAATTCATGCATTGAAAATTAGATCAAATCCCTTCCCAACATTCATTTCTCAATCACTGTGGTGGCTCACTCCTTATGAATTAAAACTAGATCTAAACAAATTAAAATTTTAAACATTAAAACATATGGGATAAAGGCAAGTGATTTAGTCCAATACTTTTGGACTTTATTCATAAACATTAAAGTATACGGGATAAAACATATGGGATAATGGGGTATTTAAAAAACAAACAGATCCTGAAAGGCTCCATGTCCATTTTCACCATACACGACCATTTTCCATCACTATCATAAAATACCAAGGATCTATGAACATTTAAATAAAGAGGGAAATTACAATGTCTATAGCGTGATACCAAATTAGTAAATAAAATGGAAGAGGATCTGAAACAGCAACTGGAAAAAGGTGTGTGAGTAAATCATACCTGTTCAATTCGTTTGATATGGAAGAAATGGTAAGGAACTAGAGTTGTGATAATAAAACAAGCAATTAAATACTACAAGCACCTCTTGTAGAACCATGTAGAAGAACTTTCCTCAAATATATTGAAAATCCAACAACAAGTTTTGTACAACACCATGATGCTTCAGCTAACAATACCAAAAACCCAGCAACATACCGAAATCGAAAACGCGAACAACCTTGAACCTGAGTAGAGCTTGATGATGCCGACAAACTCGACGGATGGAACCTGATTTCTATTTTGGAGCTGGAGATTTTCGGCCAATTTTTGGTTGTGGGGTGATATGAAGAAGACAACGAAGTCGGGGGGGGGGGGGGGGTCGTTTTGTGTTGCGCAGCTTTGCTGCTACTGTTATAAGACGTGAAGAAGCGAAGAAGAAGCTTCATGCAGCTTCTTTCATGCGCAGCTTTGCTGCGTTTTTCTTCAGCTCCTTCCTCCATTTTTCCTTATTCTTTTTCTTCTTTTTATAGTGTAGAGTCTAGATTGTATAGTTTTAGATTAAGGGGTATGGGCCTAGGAATTATGGGCTTGACAATTGTGGGCTAGGTCCAAAATTAGGCCTAACGATGGGTTGCTCGAGCCCAAGCTCTATTCTTTTGCCGCGAACGAGATTAAAATTATGCGCCCATTTATTAATTAGTCCTACTATTAAAATAATTTATTAAAACAAAACTAACCATTAAAACAAATCTATTTTTTGTATTTTCAAAAAAAATACGATACTATTTTTATATTTTTCTTTTGGATTAAAAATGACTACAAATATTAATGAACTTATTATTATATTATTATATTTTTTTTTTGTTGTAATTTCTGTTTTATTGTACTAAAATAAAGTGAAAGAGTCAAAATTACTTAAAATATCTATATTATGCCTAAATTAAATATTTTACGCTAATATATAAAAGATCTTGGGGAGAGTCAAAAATCACATGTCTACACATATATGGATCGTACTTGTTTTTACCTGATCTTTTTTTGGTTTCTGATCTTCTAGAACTGCCCCTTTCTTCATAATGAAACTTAGGTACGGTATCTTTTTCAATTCGCAGCTTCATACTGTCCCTATTGTAAACATCATTCCACGTGGTTGCGGGGAATTCTCGAAGGCTTTCTTTAAGTCTTCTCGTGGCTTCAGAACTTTTGTCATTTAAATTACTTGCAAAAGCTATTGCAGCCTAGTTGTCAGGTACACGGGGTAGAGTCATTCTTTCACGTTGGAATCTATCAACAAAGTCTCTAAGCAACTCTGAATCCCCTTGTTTGATTTTGAAAATATCTTCCATTATTTTCTCAATATTTTGAGCTCCCGAGTGTGCTTTAATAAATGAATCTGCAAGCTCAGCAAAAGAATTTATAGAATTTTTAGATAAAAGAGAATACCAGGTTAATGCACCCTTGGTGAGTGTTTCTCCAAATTTTCTGACCAGTACTGATTCGATTTCTTGTTTGGTCAAGTCGTTGCCTTTCATGCCTGTTGTAAATGCAGTCATGTGGGTCTGTAGTACCATCATATTTCGGGATGTCAGGCATTTTGAACTTTTTCGGAATTGGAAGGGGAGCAACACTTGGCTTCCAAGGTTGTTGTGAGTATCTGTCCATGTCTACTCCTTTTATTACAGGCGGAACTCCAGGGATTTTCTCAATACGCTCATTTTGTTCCTTAAGCTGTTTCTGTAAGGTTAGAACTAAATTTTGCTAATAGGAATTATTTGAATTACCTGGTCCCCTTCCTGTGGTTCACTGGTGGTTCCTCCATTTCCAGAATTAACAAGACTAGAACGAGGATTCTCCAATATATTATTATTAGGAGTTGGTGTGGGTGGTGCAGCAGGCAATCGGCTAACTAGAGCCTGAAGAGCTTTGCCGACCAGTGCATCAATTAGCTTTTGTAAAGCTTCATTTGCACCTCCTTCAAAATGTTCAGATTGTTCTTGCTGATCAGCACGGGATTCAGGGGCAGGAGTGCCTTCACGAGATTGATGTGGTGAATCTAGAGGGGAGGGAACCACGTCAATGTTCGGTAGGTCTCCTTGATTTTGATGTATTTGATTTTCATAGTTTCCCAATGTGTTATCACTGTTATTGTTCTTGTTGTTGTTTGACATGTTGATAAAGACGAATAAAACGTAGCTTCAAAGAAAAGATTATCATATTCCCGGTAACGGAACCAATTTGTTTAACCAAAAATGTGATTCTTTGGTCAAAGCTAAAGACAAATAGAAATTCGGTCTACTGATAATCAGGAGACGTAAAAGAAATAATAGACTTTTTGAGAATGACAAATAAGCAGTAAATAGGTTTGTATTCCAATGTAATGCTTATGATATCCTCTGTCCTTACAAATGACGATGCCTCCTCTTTTTATAGTTGATTCTAAGTAAAGGAGTAATACCTTAGTCTTAATAAGACAATTATGAGCAATAAATGACATTAAATAAGACGTTACACAATCATTCCTATTTAATACCAATTCTCTAACGTATTGGGTATTTAATATTGAATTTGGACTCCTTTTCGTCATCATATCCATGTCTCAATGCCTTCTGATCTCTTGGCTTTAAATGACCTAAATAGGTACGAAGTTTGTATTATTCGAATTGCCTCTCGTGCCTATTTAGCTTTTTTCCCCGTATCTGTTGTCACTCGTGCCTCTTAACTAATCATCATGTTTTGACCATTCCTCGTGTCATGCCACGTCACCTTCAATGTAAATTCAATTTTTTTCCAATACACCTAGGACACCCCTTTTATTTTTATAAGTACCCTTAGATTATAACTCTTTCAAAATATAGCCTTTGAATAATTGTTTCCAAACACTTGTGCATTTAAACTTAAATCCCCTTTTAATTGAGCCTTACTTGTTTATTTGCTAATTGCACAAATTCACAAAAAATTGTCTGGTAGGGAACCACACTAGTGGATCCTGAAGGGTGCCTAACACCTTCCCCTTAGGATAATTTCATGTCATTACCCTATCTTTGGTTATCAAACATAGATGTAGTTGAACCTTATAGGTGCCCTAACTCACCTTAAAAACCGTTAGGTGGCGACTCTTAAAACACCCAATTCCCAAAAGGAAATGAGTCATCACACCCCATGAATGTCGAAACTCGGACTCCTCTCTGCCTCAAAGGAAAAAAAGGGGGCACGACAGCATGACGACTCTGTTGGGGATTTTTAGGCTTTTACCATTTCAGATTGTTCTTGTGAATTTGTACCTCCCTATATGCAATTACTTGTTTAAATTTCTTTAAGCATTTAATTTCTTTTTCAGAAGCAAAACTGACGTATGTTTCTTGTTTCCTTCCTTAACTGCTGCTTTATATTATAAAACTATTGTATTTATCGTTTTCTTAACGTGAAAATACATGTCAACATGCTTTTAATTATTGCATAATCATGCTCAACATCATACTTCACTCATGCCAAACAAATACTATATCAACGTTTTAATGAGTGGTTGCTCTCTTCCTATATCATTACCCCCTAAATTCGGAAAGGCATATTTGCGGTAAAACTAGTCGATCAGCGGTGCAGTCGACATTTCCGTTCCTTCCCCCTTGAGTTGTGCACTCAAGGATACCAGTCTAAAACCCCATAGAAACCTTACTCTGTTCAAATTGTGCATGCATCATGGTCAAACCTAGCCGGATCAGTTATGTCGTCCACATAATGATCCTTTAAGATAACCTTGTCCAAAGTCCACTGGGTTTCCCTAAACCCAAATGGACATTATCACGTTCTGTGCATTTATTTGGAGAACTAAATGCTTCATACTAATTGTTGTTATTAAATAGCTGAGTCTGGTGGGGGTAAGGGCCTAACCTTGTTTGTTTTGCAGAAAACGAGGCACGAGGTCCTCAGTTTCGGTATGATTAGCGCGCCCCCACTCTTGCAAGACTGATGGAGGAGTCTTCCATCAAATGACCAAATCAATGAGTGGAAAGAGAGGGCCGCCTAAGCTAGCGAAAAGTTCGAATATATGGAATACAGTCTGCTATAATTGGAAGGAAAAGTGAGGAGGAGAGTCACCGACTTCCAGAACGCTAAGAGAAACGAAGGAGAACACATGGCAAAGTCATTTTTACTAGTGAACCTACGCGAAGTGGAGGATCTGATCAACGAGAGCATTGAACCTGAGGAAGGTCCTTCTGGGACCAAATAGATAGGAATTTACTCTTTCGCTTTATGAATGTAATAAGGCCAATGGCCATTACTGACTTTTTATTTCTTGTTTATTTAGTGTCGTTTTGGGATTCGTCTATTTCTATCCATACAATGAGGCATTTAGTATTCTAATTTCTCCAAATCAATTTGTCGCTGGGCCTACCCCAGGCACAAAGAGGTTTCCCAAATTAGGATATGTTTTATATTCCTACACTATGTGTTTAAATATTGCAATACTTTTTATAATCCTTACTGACTTGATTACCTTTTTGTTTTTATTTTATTATTCCCCTCCCCAAAGGTTAGTTCGTTCACTCTGGCATCATAATCTTATTCCACGAGATCCAGGGGGCCTCCACCCACTCGTCCACTCAGTCCCAATAAAGGCAAGAACAAAGGCAAGATGGAAGATTTTAACAACGTCGGGAAGGAGAACCCAACTGAACGGGTTGAGGCTAGTAATGGCCATGGTATTCTGGTTCCAAATGAGAATGTGTCACAACTTGAACAAAAATGATGAAATTCTAGGAAGAGCTCGATCAGGTTCGGAATTTGGCAAACCTGTCATTTTCCCTCAACACCCCGGATATCAACTTCACCAACATTCAAAACACTACATCTCCTCAAAATATCCCAAAACAATAGAATCATCCCGCTCCTCACCATCGTAGCTCCACCAAAGAACGAATGTAACACCTGACATACCCCAAACAACACTCCACTACTCATCCCAGAACCTCATAACTCCACAAATGACCATTTCCACACACTAGACCACCATAAAACTCCTATCTACGTGGGATATGAATACACCTGGGAGGAATTTAATAGCTGATCGCCACCATGGCGCGGTCCCTACTATCCACTAGAGCAGCCGATACCGCATATGGATCAGACTTTCCAACAGGCTGACATTATTTATGGGTCAGATGAAGAAGAAACACTTGCAACGGTAATGAACTTGTTCCTAGAGGACAATGATATGGACTGTTGTGTTGTTCTCGAGGAGGAGGGGGAGAAAGGCGCTTCCATACATGCTGTGAGCAGAGGGGCATATCTCAAGAATTGGACCATCAGGACAATCAAAGCCCGACGTGCCTCGGGGTAGCAAGGCTAAAATAAGAATTATTCATTGTTTTTACTATATGATTTTCTTTTCACATTTTCAATTACCGCAATAAGATCTTCAATGTTCAAAATAGATATTAAACTTATCAAAAGCATTTTGATTTTTCTTATGAATTAATATTTATTACTATCGTTTTCTTTCCTTACTTTACCAATACAACATTACTATTACTTATCTTGATGAACCAATGACTGTGACATGCGATGATATGACGCAACAAACAGATATTGATTTAGAGGAAGATGAAATACCTAATGAGATTGTCAAAGAAGTTGAGAACTTTGAGAACAAACTTAAGTCCAACCTGGACGAGACTGAAATTGTCAACCTGGGAGATGTAGAAAACATCAAGGAAACACGAATCAGTGTTCACCTATCGCCATCAGAAAAGGAGTAATACACATAACTTCTAAAGGAATATGAGGACATATTCGCCTGGTTGTATGATGACATGACTGATCTGAATACGTCTATTGTGGCTCACAAACTGCCAACCAATCCGATGTGTCCACCAGTAGGGCAAAAGCTCAAAAGGTTCAGGCATGCTATGAGTTTGAAAATCAAGGAAAAAGTCAATAAGCAGATCAAAGCTAAGGTTCTCAAAGTAGTAGAATGCCTGACATGGTTAGCCAACATTGTACCGGTGCCAAAGAAGGATGGGAAGGTTAGAGTCTGTGTCGACTACCGGGATCTCAACCGGGCCAGTCCAAAGGATGACTTTCCTTTGCCAAATATACACATCCTGATCGACAATTGTGCCAAGAATGAGTTACATTCATTTGTAGATTACTTCGCTGGTTATAATCAGATCTGGATGGATGAGGAAGACACTGAGAAAACGGCTTTCATTACACCGTGGGGGATGTACTGTAACAAGATGATGTCGTTCGGCCTAAAGAATGTAGGGGCCACCTACATGAGGGCCATGACTACCATTTTCCATGATATGATACACAAGAAGATAGAGGTATATGTGAACGATGTCATTATCAAATCCAAGAAGGCCACTAGCCACATAGGAGATCTGAGGAAGTTCTTCAATAGATTGCGAAGGTATAGCCTGAAATTAAACCCCACGAAGTGCGCATTTGGGGTTCCTTCTGGGAAATTGCTTGGGTTTATGTTGAGTCGTCGGGGAATAGAACTGGACCCATCGAAAGTCAAAGACATTCAGGAACTACCACCGCCGAAGAACAAGAAAGATGTGATGAGTTTCTTGGGAAGGCTTAACTACATTAGCCGATTCATAGCACACTACAGTTATCTGTGAGCCAATATTTAAGATGTTGAAGAAGGATGCTGCTACCAAATGGACCAATGACTGCCAAAAGTCCTTCGACAGAATCAAGGAATACCTATTAACACCGCTAGTCTTAGTCCTGCCCAAGCCAGGTAGACCCTTATTACTCTACCTTGAGGTGTTAGATGGAGCTTTCGGCTCTGTTCTGGGGCAGTATGATGAAACGGGGAGGAAGGAGCAAGCGATTTATTATCTTACTAAGAAGTTCACCCCGTACGAGGCCCGATACTCTCTATTGGAATGCACCTGTTGTGCTTTGACTTGGGTAGCTCAGAAGCTGAGACATTACTTATGCGCCTATATTACATATCTTATATCGAGAATGGATCCTTTGAAGTACATATTTCAGAAGCCCATATGCACCGGCAAGCTGGCCAAGTGGCAAATACTATTGAGTGAGTTCGACATTGTCTACGTAATTCAAAAAGCGGTCAAGGGACAAGCACTGGCACACCACCTCACTGAGAATCCCGTGGATGTAGAATACAAACCCCTAAAAACGTATTTTCCTAATGAAGAGGTATCATTCATAGGAGAAGACATCGCAGAATCCTATGAAGGTTGGAGAATGTTCTTCGATGGAGCGACAAACTTCAAAGGAGTTCGCATAGAAGCAGTCCTAGTATCAGAAACCAGTTAGCATTATTCGGTGTCTTCCAAACTCAGGTTCCCATGCACCAACAATATGATCGAGTATGAAGCCTACATCTTAGGACTCAAAATGGCCATTGACATAAACGTTCAAGAGTTGCTAGTGATTGGAGATTCAGACTTACTTTTACATCAAGTGCGAGAAGAATGGGCAACCAAGAACTCCAAGATACTATCGTATCTGCATCATGTACAGGAATTGAGAAATAGGTTCACGAAGACGGAATTCCAGCATGTTCCCATAATCCAAAATGAGTTTGCCGATACATTGGCTATCCTATCATCTATGATACAACATATAGACAAGAATTTCATTGATCCCATTTCAGTGAAGACCCATAATTAGCCAGCCTACTGTGCCTATGTTAAAGAAGAACCAGACGGAAAGCCTTGGTTTCATGATATCAATGAATGTTTGGCAAAAGGAGAGTACCTAGAGCTTGCAAATCCTACTCAGAAATGCACACTTCGGAGATTGTTTAACAACTTCTTTCACAGCGGAGAAATCCTGTATAGGAGGATTCCCGATTTGGGACTATTAAGATGTGTTGATGCGAAGGAAGCATCTAGGCTACTAGAGGAAATTCATGTTGGGACCTGCGGTGCACATATGAACGGTTTGGTCATAGCAAAAAAGATACTCTGGGGTGGTCACTTTTGGATGACTATGGAAACAGACTGCATCTAGTATGTCCGGAGATGCCACCGTTGTCAGATACATGCAGACATGATAAAGGTACCTCCAAATAAGCTTAATGCAACAAGCTCCCCATAGTCGTTCGCCGCTTGGGGAATGGATGTTATTGGACCAATTGAACCTGCCGCTACACAGGTTTATCTTAGTAGCCATCAACTATTTCACTAAATAGGTCAAAGTCACATCTTACAGAACAGTGACTAAGAAAGTCGTGGTGGACTTTGTCTGCAACCCCATTGTTTGTCGATTCGGAATTCCAGAGTCAATCATTAGTGATAATGGCTCCAACATGAATAGCGACTTGATGAAAGCTATGTGTGAAACTTTCAAGATCAAACACAAGAATTCCACAGCCTATAGGTGTAAAATGAATGGAGCCATAGAAGCCGCCAACAAGAATATCAAGAAGATAGTGAGGAAAATGATAGAGAAGCATAAACAGTGGCATACGAAGTTATCATTTGCTCTAATGGGGTATCGCACCATAGTCCGCACATCAACTGGGGCAACCCCCTATATGCTGGTTTATGGTACAAAGGCTGTCATTCCCGTTGAGGTATAAATTCCATCCCTAAGTCTCATGCAGGAAGCTGAGCTCGATGACGCAGAATGGGTAAAGAGTCATTATGAGTCGTTAGCCCTTATAGACGGAAATAGAATGAATGCAGTTTGCCTTGGTCAACTCTATTAGAATAGAATGCCCAGAGCCTTCAACAAGAAAGTCAAACCAAGACAGTTCACACTAGGGTAGCTGGTGTTAAAGAAAGTTTTTCCACATAAAAATGAAGCCAAAGGGAAGTTCTCTCCCAACTGGCAAGGTCCAAACATGGTTCACCGGGTTCTGACAGGAGGAGCCCTCAAACTTGCAGAAATGGGCTGAGATGTCTGGCCAAAGCCGATTAATTCAAATGCAGTCAAGTATTACTATATGTAATCTTTATACTTCCCTTATATGATGTAAATTGAACTACGCCTAGCCTGATTCGCATTTAAGAGGGGATACATAGGTAGCCCTATGGGTTTATTCACAATTCAATAAAAATTTCATTTCCCCCGCAATTGGAAACTTGGGCAGAATTTTGACGAGGACCCTCAAAATTCTGAAGTAAATTCAGTCGATCGCCACACAAGCAATAGTCAGAAACGTCAACCCATCAAACTGGGGCAGAATTTTGAGGAGGACCTTCAAAATTTTGTTAGCAGGAGATGTCACAATGTCTTGAACTACGTTATAGTCGTCAGTTCATCTAAAAATTATTTTAATGATACACTTACGTCATATCTTTACAAAATCATGCATGTTTATTGTTGAAACTGCTTTGTTTAGCACTGCTACCCCAATGATATAGATGATATCACCGGATCAAAGCCGAACAAGTCAGGCAAAGCCAGTGGGATACGAACTAACCTTTCTCCTTAAACATACTGTACGCCCATGGAACAAACGTTGTTCAAGAGTACGACTCTCCGAACCGTTGCACTTGCCAAACATTTGCTATCAACACACACAAGTAATACTCCGTAGTAACAATGCTCCCAGTAATCATAATGCCGCAATCTGCTACCAACTAAGAAATCTCTACTATTATTTGCTATTTTATTTTCTTGCATAAGACTACCATTCTGCCTTCCGAGACTAAACGTTGTCTCTATCTGCATTCGCATTGCATAAAGCTACCATTCCGCCTTCCAATTTGCATAAGGCTACCATTCCGCCTTCCAATTTGCATAAGGCTACCATTCTGCCTTCCAATTTGCATAAGGCTAATATTCTGCCTTTCGAGGTTAAGCTCTACCTCTTTTTGCATTTGCATCTTTGCATAAGGCTATCATTCTGTCTTCCGAGGCTATGCTTTGCCTCTAGTTTTCTTCAAAATTAAGCGCCACCTCAAGCAGTATTTATTTCGCTTTTCTTACGGGCTAAGCTCTGCCCTTCAATTCACAAGACTAAGATTTATCTTGTCCGCATCATGCTACTGCTTCTTTCACAGGCTGAAATATCGCTAACTCATCCAAAGGCGTCATCATTCGGAGGAACCATCTTCATAGCTCGAGAATACCATGTCATGGCCTAGAGATCTCTTTCAATCTTTTTCATATCATTATTCAAAAACATCATGGTTTGGAGGCACCATCCTCATAGCCCAAGAGAATCATTTCTTGGCCTACGAATCTCTTATCACACGTTTCATGGCCCAGGACATCATGGTCTAATGGCATCATCCTCATCGTCCAAAGACAACATTCATGGGGCGACGAGAATTTGCATCATGTTTAAATTTAATCACAACATGTGCTTGTATTGTTTCTAATTGCAGGTAAACCATCGAGCAACGACCCTCCCAGCGAGAGCGATTCTGCTCCAGTTCCCGCAACCATATCAAACCTAACCATTCCCGTAATCAGCTCACTCACCCGGCCCTAAATGTTGCGTCCGTTATTGAAATATCTTCATCGGCAATACTCCGCAGGTGAATCCTAAATTACATATAGCCCGATTCCTATAAAATCAGGGATATATAGGTAGCTCAGAAGCCAGGGTGCGACCTTAACCTCTTCAACTCGTTTCGCTCGGTCAATATTGACCATTATATCTTTATCCGACAACTCTTTCATCCTTCCCGGGTAAAGAGGGGCAGCTGTTGATAACTAATTTTTCCCTATATATTTTCAATAACCAAAATAACTTCAAAATAGCATATTTATACATATATAATCATGTTGAAGTGTTTTATTATTTTTCCATAATTTTTAAAGGCTTAAATTGATTTATTTTCTACCTTTTTATCCATAAAATCACAATAATTATTTCCAAAATTATTATTTTTGATAATTCATCTATTGGATTTTTATATTGATGCCAAAATATGATTAAAGTAATTTTTACATATTTTTTATTTATTATTTTTAAAGCTAAATTGCATATAATTACAATATTACTCCTTTTAAGGTTTAATTAGGTATTATATACATAAATTGGGTCTGGTATTTTTAAATTTTTAATTATGTGCTATAAATCATTTTAGCCATTTCAATTTAGTTTTTAGTAATTATTTACTATTTTATAAATTAAAAAGTGGAAAACTAGCTATTTAAATAACAACCCTTTTTGTATTTCAATTTGGACCCTAATTCCCCCAGCCGAATTTTAATTTTAACCCAACCCTAACCCTTTTGAACCCTACCCAAACTCGGATCCCTACTTACCCCCATTTAATCTAGGCTATTGATCATTCAGGTCAACGACCACCGTTCACCCTTTCCTTTTTTAACCCAAACGACCATCCTAACCTAAATCATTCTCACCAACCCACCGCCCTTGAATCCCCTTCCTCCCCAATTCTCTCGGCAACATCACTCAATTCCTAGTCGATGCAACCCAAATCCACCCTAATTCCCTTAAACCCCCACCCAATCCATGGATGCCCATGGCTGTTTGAGACGTGTACTTGTCTCTTACGTCCCCTAGTGGCCCGCTTGTGTGATTTCATGGACAGATGTCGAAAAGATCTGGTCCAGTCCTTGCTCAACTCCTATCCATGGCCTCTTTCCGGCAATCCAGGGTTGTTCGACTCAGATCCTTGACTTTTCCAGCTAGATCGTTAACTTTTCGAAGTCTTTCTCATCTTTCTGGGTTCTCCGAAACCCTAACTTCAAAGGCTTTCCAATTTTCTTTCAGATCTATCCTATGTGTGTGTATGTTATGAACCTCTCAAGTATTTTCCTTGAAGGTTTTTCGATTTTTTAAAAAATGACTCTTCGTCTTCAACGATTAGGGTTTCTCAACCTCTTTTAAAATATCTCTTTTCCGATTTTCAGTGTTCTTTTATGATTTTACTATGTTTAAATGATTTGTTCATGTTTTTCTTCTACCTGGTTCATCGTGTTAAAACCCTAGGTATTTTTGGTTTTACCCGGGTTTTGAATCTGTCTTTGTTTGTTTGTAAGTATACTTGTTTCGATTAAGTTCTTTATGTTTGGATGCTCCTCTTTGTTGACTGATCCAGAGTTCTTAACAAATTAAGCTCAACTATTGTTAAAACCCTAATTTCTTAAAAGGTTTTCCTCACTCATTACTGTGAGTTTAAAGGGTTCTCTTCTTACCTGTTGGTTTGGTTTTTCACTCTGGTTCTATATGACTACTTGACTTTGTTAACTACCATGCTTCGAGTAGGTTCTTTCACTACTGAGTCCTAGCCTACTCCTGCTACTACTGTATGTTTGTGTTGCTTCTTTTGTAAATATGGTTAGCCTTGCATATCTGATACTCTTGTTCATTCTTCTCTATTTATATGACAAAGTGCAAAATCATGATTCTTTCTTGATTGATCTTGATTTCCTCAAGATACGACTGATTGAAAAGGTTTTCTTATAAACCGCTAATTCCACCTATTTGTTTGAGTTGATTGATTCCTTTCCTTTATTTGTTGTGATGTTGTACCCTTGTAGAATCCTTTCCCCAATTAAGTATATTTTGTACTTAGACTCAATTATTTACTCTATACTTTTAATATCCCCTATATGGTCAGAAATAAATCTTTCTCAAATTTGTTTTCTTTCCTCAATTATTCCTTTCAGTATCCGTTTGAACAGTAATACCTTGATTAAAGGAAAGTACTTGTATTAATTGATTCTGATTGTGATTATTTCCTTGTTTGTGTTAAAACTGTACGCGGCGAAATCAGATGACTTGATTTCTCGCTGTCAAGACATTTCGGAAGCATGCCTTGGGGCCCCGATGTTAGGAGGTCACGACCGAATTCCCTACCTCAGGACTCGTCGAAACCCGACTTGGAGAAAACGAATAATGAAGCCAAGATAGAGGGGGAAGCCCTCTAAGAACATGGCTATGTCTGACAGGCCCGACCTATCCAGAACCTATGATGAAGCATCATGTCAAGCCATCCCATCACCTTACTTTGTAATTAATCCCCACATACTTATAGCCGAGTCTCCCCTCCTATATAAAGGGGACTCGCCCCACCATGTAAGGAACTGATGTTGCTCCATTTCTCCACAAGTGAAATAATATCTTCTCTCTCTCTCTCTTATCTAAATTGCTTATTCCCCTTGTCTCAAATTCATTTTATCTTCGGTCATTCTTCTTATCACTTGGCATTGAGCCGAAGCCGCCCCCATATTCATTGTCTCTTAACTTGTTCTTCATTTTATAGCTTAATATTGGCCGAAAGAGACCTATTTTATTATACCTTTAACTGTTATCTCATTCCCGGCTATCCCCGATAGTTCGAGATCGATACCAACGCCGGCCTCGAGGTCCCACCGACCATCTCTGTATCCGGGCAATGGGCCCCTTTGGTTTGATTACTGTCTCGTCTTATCTCGCATTTTATCATTATACTTCACGTTCTTAGCATTAACTACTTTAACAACTAGCTCAGGAATAGATCATGTATTTTTAGAATCCCATTTACAATTTTAATTGTTGTTATCATTTTCACGGTAAACAGTTTGATGCCAACCGTGGGGCTAAAAATAATAGTGATTATTTTCTTGTTGGTTTCATCACACAAACGGACTTTATCTTTAACACTTTTTCGTTTCCAAGATCCTTTGATTTTAGGCCAAAATTTCCGGCTCGGTAAACGGAGTTCAGAACGGCAACCTCGAAAATCACGGGGAAAATGGCATGGTTATCCCGACCGCTAGAGCACCTCCCTAGAATCCTGATATCGTTCTAGGACCAATCCTAGATGACGCAGATCCACCGGATGCATAACAAGTCGAGGAAACTTCTCACATCGACAGGACCGTACAACACAACGACTAACAGGACGCACAAAAAACCCGGCCTGGATAGAACAGGAAGTTAGTCTTCATGTTATTTTTGAAATGTTGCAGGCATGAAAGTTGGCTATCGCTCGGCTGCAAAGTTGCCCGGGGACCCCCGCCGCAGTGAGGATGCTTGGGAATTTCTTCAAAAGGATCGAATCAGGTTCGTGGAAGATCTTACAACAACCGTCTCTCGAGGAAACGGTCCCGGAACTCGCTTCGTAGAAACCTAGAACTCCGGAACTCCCTAGGTGCGACAGGACACCGGATCTCTACGTACGCATCACAACTTGCACGTGCTCATTTAGGGGTAGCGACACCTGAGATGATGATTTCGGGCCAGTCTCATTGAGGAAGTTCGAAGAAACTCTTTCGAGAGGAAACGTGATGCAGTGCCTTTGCCTAGAACTTAAACTCACAGACTCGCTTACCGTACCAGCGTGGTCCTCCGTGGAAGCGCGTGTCAACGCCATCAAAGCAGTACCGAGAAGGACCAATACACTTGAGGCCGAACGAAGAAGAAATGAAATGCCGCGGGAAGCCGCACCCCATCCCCTGATAGGACGAGTGAGATCGCTCCCGGTTTCGGATGATCGGCCAACACAGGCCTTCACCCGAAGCCTAACCAAAGCATGCCAAACGACTCTAGGGCATTTTGAGCGAAGACTGACCAGGTACCCAGTCGAGGTCCGGTTGGATGCCCACACCCGGCACCAGCCCCAAATCGGGGCCATAGACGACCCTCCAGGAACCTCCTCGGGTTCGGTATATCTAAGTAGATTCCCAACAAAGAAGATGATACAAAGTAGATAGAGATATCATCCATGCACGGTAAGTGGAAGGAACGACTTGAGGTGCAACTTACCTTGCAATAATCGGGAGATGGCCCGAGGACAACACCCTCGAGGAACTCTAATGGAACCAGATTCAACAAGGCACAGCTGGTAGGGAAACCCCTCCCAGCCTAGTGCGATTTCAGCGTTGCTACACCAAACATCGTGATCACCATAAGCGAAGCCGGTAATGCCAGGCGGCTAAGACCTGTTCGACCAAGACCCCTTCAAGAGAACTATGGCCCGGCGCAGGAACCGCAGCGGTGTCACCGGCTCAAAAGAACGACAACCGTGCTATTCAATAGATGTCACCAACAAGTATCAACGAGCGGTCAGGCTCGAATCCAGCTCTAGGGGAGGAAGGATATCGGGAAATATGAAGTTGACAAGCCACAACATATTGACATGACGGTAAAAGGGCGATGGCTCCCTTCAAAGATTCATACAATGCAGAGAGAAAGTGCTCGTTGCCGGGAAAAGATGGGTCCGGGAAATATACCCAAAGGACACCTTTACATCCAAGGAAAGGGACACCAAGACTTCGCCTTGGCCTCATATTCATGCGTTGGTAACCCCCTCCCTCATTTAACCTATTTCAAATAAAGCATGTGTTCATGAGTACATGTGGTTCGACCAACTATACCAGCGACGTCAGGCTAAAGCCAATAGGGTAGTTTGGACCGACGGACCAAATCACTCCTGTACCTCGAATCTTTTGTGGATTCTATACGCCAATCGCCACAACAATCAGGAAGGTCGCTCCCTCTATGCAGATCGCTTGAGCTCAGACTGGAACGCCGAGCTCGCGAATCGCGGACATTTTATTGGGATGACAACGGGCACACCATCCGGAGGTGATTTCGACCCCACTCCATCAAAGGGATGAAACTCCCCGAGAAAGGTGGGACTAAGTCATTTGACGAAAAGCTACACGCGATGAGAGGAAATCCCTCACCATATGACTCGTCGCCGGCATCAACGCCTCCGCCCTCGAAGGGATCAAAGGGTAAGCAGAACTGTATCTTCAGCCAAACCTGGTTGAGCGTGGAGGAAGGCTGCATTAGGGCTCGTGCCTCGAAATGGCAAGAACATAATAGACCTCAAAAACGTCGCCTACACGCCCCGTAGTATGGAAGGACTACTCTGCTCCTTTGTTGTTTCTTTCCTTTTACTAACCTACATGCAGACAGTCAGCCAAGGCATTCAGAAATTCTAAACTACACTCGGAGATTCGAGGACTTTGCAGAACCCGCCGAGCTCTTTTTCCTCGACCGGGTTTCCAACCTAAAGGTCATACCAGAAAGATTATTAGCGGAGCAACGTACCCCCAAGAAAGATATCCGACAAGATCGCAGTCTTTTCTTCTACAGTCAGACGACGTGCGATGACCTCCTCTTAAGGGCACCATCCCCTCGGAAGGGCCAATAAATGGCAGGATAAGTTCCAAAACGGAATATGTAAACAAATCAGATAATCAGAGGAGCCGCACCCATGCGGGCCGAGCTCACAGCAATAGGACAATATGTATTTACAACATATATTTACTCCAAGCAATAAAGAATACCTTTTTGGCATTTCGTATTTCGGGAAAGGAGATTTCGACATACTCGCGGCAAATGCTTCTTCATCAAAATGAGTCGTGATATACTCGGAGACTTAGCATTAACGATTCGACAACTTGCATGGCCCCAGGGTCAGAACTCCGGGCTCATCAAGACCCTGGAAGGCAACTCCGAGCTCACGAGAAGTTGTCTTCAAGCTTAAACAAACTCGATGACTTGGAGACTGCTGTTAATCGCCATACAACTGGAAAACCCGAAACTGTAAGACCCCTAGCGGGCAGCCTCGGCGTAACCAGATCTTTTCTACAAACTGTAAGACCTCAATAGGCATGGAAAACTACAAGACCTCAATAGGCATGATAAACTGTAAGACCTCAATAGGCATGACAAACAGACCTCAACAAGCATGAAAAATCCCGAAGTTTAGGCTATACATCGAGCATTTGTAAGAATTCCTAAAGGGCATACCCCCTATGTAGACGCCTAAACTATCACTAGGGATCAAAAATGGCTATGGCCACTATGGTCAAAACGGCTGATACATCCAAAATAATGCTGCTCAGGGACGCCAAACTGTCGCTAAAAAATCGCTGGCCACTACTTTGAATATACTTCGAAAAAAACATGTTAAAGAAGGCTTCCCTCAACTGGAAAAACGAGCTCCAACAATGTTGGCTCCAAAAATGCAAGAGCGTCGATCTACTCGACTTACGAGATATGAACCTTACGAGGTGCTCAAAACATCGTCGACAACAACTTGAAATCAAGGTTCCTCTGGAACCGATGACGGGTCAGGAAAAAATACTATAAAAAGACCTTAACGAGCGGAAACAAGTCTACAACAATTGCATGGGCAAAAACAGCGTAAGAGCCATTGTCACCAGCTAAGCAAGCTTACGGGCCTCATATTGAAAGGTCTCTACAACCAAACAGCGTAAGAGCCATTGTCGCCAGCTAAAAATCTTCACAACTTGATGATTAAGATGAGCTCGAATCGTAAACCGATTCGTAGACCGGATCCAAAACAGTTAACTATGCAAAGCCTTCGGGCCACATAAGGTCTCAACCACCAAGAGGTATAAATGCCACTATCGCCGACCAGAGAATCATGGAAATTTATGGGTCGATTATAGCTCGAATCACAACGTGACTCAGAGACTAGCACCAAAAGCTACAATATGCCTAAGGGAACGACATAAAATGCCACTATCGCCGGCCGGAGAATCATGAAAATTTATGGGTCGATTACAGCTCGAATCGCAACGCGACTCGGAGACTGGACCCAAAATCTGCCATATGCCCAAGGGCACAGCATGAATGTCACTGTCGCCAGCCGAGTAAACCTCTGGACCAAGCGTCCATAAGGTCACTTTGACCTAAAGCACAAAAGCCATCATCATCTGCAACTCGGAGACTATTCTTAATGGCCAGGCCAGACATAGAGGCCCCAACACCTACTCGCGTCAAGGATCGCACTAGAGAGCCCCTAGGTCTGTCCGATCCATCCCGGACCTATGAGGACATCGCTAAACACCAAAACCGGCTTGACCAGTCGAAAACAACAACAAAGAAAAAAAAGAGGTACAGAAGAAATAAAGCTTAAAATTCTTTCTTATATATTACACGCGCAAAAAGGTTGCATTCTCCATCTACAGGCATGTCCTACGTATATCAGAGACAAAGCGACAAAATGGCAAAACCTACACTCTGCGTTAAAGGGCTACAGCTCATCAAAATTCACCCTCCACAACATCAATAAGAAGTGACCGAGCGGCATGCTCGTCCGCCCTTACTCGAGCCAATTCCTCCATGAAAATGAAGCCCCTTGCACTGACCTCCTCAAGTACTTTTCTCCGGGATCTACAACGAACATATTCCTCGATCCTCTTCTCTCGGTTGAGGGCTCTCTTCAGTTTAGCTTGGGCATCAATAACATTTTTCATACGAATTTCCATCTCACGATCAGCCTTGGTTCGGCTTAATACCGCTTCTGCTAGGGCATCGATTATCTCGGCTCTGAACTTTGAGAGATCAAATTCAAATTTTCCAATCATATACGCTTGAACTTTGGCGTTGTCATGAATCAAGCTGAGTTGGGCCTCGAAGGCAGGGACCTTAGTTGAGATGATCATCTCCTCTAAATCTCGAGCCGGCACCTGAGCCCTTAGCTCCTCTCAAGCAACACTAACGCGATTCACGTCGCCCTTGAGGTACTCTAAGGCCTCCGACCTTTTCTACAACTGATACGGCAAAAAAGGAATTAGCCTTATGGTTAGAAAGGAGCGAATCACGCACTATAGGAAGTTACCTGCTCCATCAAATAGCTCTCATAATTTGAACTCCGGTACGCCTCATATCGCCAATGCTGCAGCTCAGCTTCCTTCTCCTCACTAAGGAGCCTAAGAGATTCACCCTCACCTAGAATTTTCTGAAGATTAGCCCCATGACGGAACAACTCAGACCTAAGCCAATCACATGCTTGCACGAGGAATATTCAATAGAGGGAGGAGGACACGGGATACAGGGAAACTGTACATAAAACTCACCATAAAATGAAGCCGACGGACTTCCTCGAAGTCAGAATGGCACAAATGGAAGGGGAAAGGGTTACCTCGAGTATAAAAAGGCAAGGCAAAGGTAGCAAACGTGCATACCTTGGTATTACGCTCCCCATCCGGTATGAAGTACACCTCTCCATCTCCGCTCGTCTCAGGATGAATGGGCCACCAGCCTCTGGACCCAGCCGGGCAGGTCATAGACTCACCAGACATCCACAAAGTTGCTGCAACAAGGGAAACAACATTATTACTCAGCTGATTTTTGCTATATGCGGAATCTGAAAAAGCACCTAACACCTCACTCACGTGCATAATTCCACCCTTTGGAAAATGGTAAAAACTCAATAGGGATGATATCGGTCGTCCAGACACGGATAAACCAACTGGCCCACTCTCGATCCCCGCCATCCTCATCGTCAACAACGAAGGGCGTGGACGAATGACACCTTAGAGTTAGCAGGCCTCGATGATGAAAGGGTCGATACAGCTTGACAAGGTGGCCAAGCGTGAATTCAAGTCCGGCCTTCTCCGCGAAGAATCTCATCATTAGTGTCATTCGCCAAAACGACGGATGAATCTGTGCCAGGGTAACCCGATACTTCAAGCAAAAATCAAGCACAACCCTACCATGAAGGCCAAATGCAAAAGGGTATAGGTACACACTCAATAACACATTAGTGGAGTTCGCGATGCCCTCATCTGGGGAAAGAGCCTGTAGTGTTACCCCGTCGCTCCAGCTGAGTACCTCCTCGCCATCTCTATGTGTTCCTCTCTTATCAAGGACACCATCTCTAGGATGAAATCCCTCAGTTCCTAAGCACCAGGAGCAGCGCCCCCCGTTGCCTGCCGGATCGACCCCAAAGTGGTTCCCATGACTACGGCAAAACTAACAATTCAAGGCAAGGGCGTGCACCAACACTGTTTGCGCCTTAAGAGATGAAGTATGCCACGCTAAAGCAGAAAGGCAGCTATCTAAAAGTAGTGAATTCTTGCCACGGAGCTAAAGTCGCCCCGCATATATGCGAGAAGCAACGACGATTTGCCTGCCCGAGGCAAGCCCCAAAAATCCAACAACCTCGATACAGATCGATGGGTCGATACCCGATTCAGAAAGCATCCTCCAACGAGGAGTCAAGACTCAAGGGGCCATTCGTATTATCTCCATGCTCGGGGCAACACTCTTCTTCAAGAACCCTTGGACCAAATAAGTCGGGCCTTGGTGAGCTTTAAACGCCAACACTCGACGCAAGGCAAATACCTAGTCTCGAGATCCCCTCATCCAGAAAAGAGGAATAGACACAGGAAGCTCCGATCGCGAAATCTCCATAAAGGTCCGAGGAAGCACCAAATACGAGCAAAATCCCTAGTGGAAGTCAATCCTATCCATTCTAAAAAGGTTATCTACATCAAGATCAATAGGGACCCCAAGTTACCCGAAGATGACCTTCATCCAGGGTAACATTCCTGAAGGCCCCGGAATTCGACATATGATCTCCAAACAACTCGGAGGGCCTCGGTAGCCCCGATCTATGAGAATCAATCCAAGATTGGTCCGAAGTATGATGATGGGTCGGAGGAAAGCCATGTCGATCAACACAAGATCAGAATGGGCACTAGCACTCAAATCAGATATCAGCAGTCAACAAATAAAAAAAAGACATTAGAAGAGCCTCGAAGGTCACGAGAGCATACAGAAACAAAGCAAAGTACAAGAAACAAAACTCAGGGAGTGCAATGAATGAGGTCGAAAAGCACGAGCCAGTGTTCGTATCATCGATATGGCATCACCGAAAGAAGCTCGAGAAGCCAAGTGTCAGAAACATTTCCCATCACTTCGATATGGGAAACGCGGCGACTATCTGTACGCAGCAAAATCAGAAGACTTGATTTCTTGCTGACGAGACATTTTGGAAGCATGCCCCAGGGCCTCGAGAGTAGGAGGTCGCGACCAAATTCCATACCACGGGACTCTTCGAAGCCCGACTCGAAGAAAACGAAGAACAAAGCCAAGACAGAGGGGGAAGCTCTCTAGACGCATGGCTATGTCTGATAGGCTCGGCCTATCTAGAGCCTATGATGAAGCATCATGTCAAGCCATCCCATCACCGTATTTTGTAATTAATCCCCACATACTTGTAGCCGCGTCTCCCCATTCTATATAAAGGGTACTCACCCCACCTTGTAGGGAACTGATGTTGCTCCATTTCTCTACAAGTGCAATAATATCTTCTCTCTCTCTCTTCTCGAAATTGCTTATTTCCCTTGGCTCAAAGTCATTTTATCTTCGGTCATTCTTCTTATCACTTGGCATTGGCCCGAGGCTGTCCCTATATTCATTTCCTCTTAACTTGTTCTTCATTTTATAGCTTAATATTGGCCGAAGGAGCCCTATCTTATTATACCTTTAACTGTTATCCCATTCTCGGCGATCCCCGATAGTTCGAGATCGATACCAACGCTGGCCTTGAGGTCCCATCGACCATCTCTGCATTCGGGCAACAGGCCCCATTGGTTTGATTACTGTCTCGTCTTAGCTCGCATTTTATCATTATACAACACGTTTTTAGCATTAACTTCTTTAACAACTAGCTCGGGAATAGATCACGTATTTTTAGAATCCCATTTACAAATTTAATTGTTTTTACCATTTTCATAGTAAACAAAAACTTTACTTGTTACCTTATTTTCTACTCATTTTCAAAACTATAATACCCTACCCTCTCTTTTCTAAAGATACAAACAATTTAGTTCAGAACACACACTTAAACACTAAAACTCTCTCTTCTTTGTCTACTACTTGTGCTACTGCTTGCCTAGCCGACTGAAAACCCAGGCTAGACTTTGGGATTCTACTCGCTTTACTTTTTTGCATTTTGCTTCTTTGACTGGTATATCCTAGTTTAATTTTAAAGCTTTAACAATAACATGCTTCCTTATTTATTTCAGCTTCTTTTAATTTTGGTCTACTTCTGCTTGTGGTTTTGTTAAGTTACATTACTAGTATGCTGTAATGTTTCCCCTTCCCTATTAGATTAATGCACCCCTATGTGTATTTAAGGCATACTTCGTCAATCACTTATTCTTTACTTGCTATCTTATGAATCCCAAACCCCTATCTCTTCCATGTGTTTATTTTCTTTTGGCTGGTTCGTGATTATGCCAGTATCAGCTATTGTTGTGCATGTCAAAACCAGACCCCTACTGGGGTCATGTGCTTACAGACAATTGTATATTTTTTCCCTTCCCCTTTAGATTAATGCACCCCCATGTGGGGCTACTAATTCTATGTGTGATCCCACCTTAAGGGGGTTTTAGTTTTGTTTACTACTACTACTGCTTTCAATCATCTTTTGCTTTCAAAAAAAATGGATTTGACAGTGCAGTTTTTTACACAAACTCTTTTTCAAACTATGTCAAGCACTCTCACATATACTTTTAGAATACTTGGTTATGCCCCTCTTGTGCGAGCCTTGCCTTAGGACCCTTGAGCTCCCTCTGAACATGGACACATTAGAGCTGGCCCTTCCACATTGCACTTACTCTTGGTTCTGCAATCTGGGTGTGAGCGCTGCTCGGGATCCCTTGAGGTCCTTAGGGAACTTTGACACACCCAGTCATGAGAAAGGATTATTGGAACAACATTGTCATTGAAGTGGTTTATTACATAACTTAGAGAGGAAGTCAGAATCAGGCTCCCTATGGTTGTAACTTCTTATTGTATGCATTTTTTATATAATTCAATCATTCGGTCTGTAATAATTTGTAAAGAACTGTGGGGATGGATAGTGGAAAGGGAAGGGGTGACTATGCGTGCTCTAGCTATCAAATGGGGTAGAAAACATGTTATTAGGTTTATATTCCTACTTGCGCAATAGAAACCATGTTTAGGACTCATTTCATGAATTAGAGATCATGTTCCCTAGGACTTCCGCTTACTGTTTTCAGCATGTCCATTTCACTATCATATCACTTATAAAACCCTGTGTTCATTTTGTTAATAATCGGTGTTTCTATGATCATGTTAATACTGCTATGCACACTTAGACATCCTTTTTAGGCTTAATCAACACTAACAAACATATCATTTATGCATATCTTGGAAATCATGTTTAAACGCTGCCATATTTGTGCATATAGAAATCCTGTTTAGATTCTGCATCATCTGCATCTCTATAAATTAGATACCATGTCTTTTAGATTTCATTTATATTCTCTTAAGCACTCCTAGGCTAACTATGAATGCATAAAAAGGAATAAAACAATTTTACTCAGTTTTTACAATCAACTGGCAATAATTCTATGTACTTAACACCTAGAATAATATGTTTTAGGTAATAAAAATAATCTCCGAACCATCTTAATGATTCAGAGCAACTACTGCCTTGTTTTGCGGCTAGGCAAGCCTTAGGTAATAACCAGAATAAAACAGAAATTGCCTTTGTTTAATTATCAACTGCTACAACCAGCAGGCAGGCCTGATTCGGACTTTATTTATGAGTTATATAATGAATCTGGTTCTGACTTAAATACCCTGCTTAGGATTTTAAATTCAGACCTTAACTGTGTATAAGTCGTTATGTCTATGTGCGTTGTTTAGAGAGGTATAACTGAGCCTTCTATCTGCTTATTTGTTTCCCCCTTAATTGCGGTCTTATATGTTTTGTATGTCGCTTTAGCATTTTTACCTTTAAACCTGAGGGTCTGCCTAGAACCTGCTTCTTATAGGAATAGGAGTACTAAAATTCCTCCAGGACTGATAGGAAGGGATGTGTAGCAGCATGCAATAAGAGTCGAGACCAATCGTCGCTCTAATTACCTTCACGGGGTAGGAAAGGGTGGATATGGATATGATGACCGGTGCACTAACGCCACGTGTATCCCCTCTTCTGAGGAGTGTCATACCGGGTATTGCATTGATGTAATCCATATTACAAACAAACCTAGGACACCCCTTTTATTTTTAAAAGTACGCTTAGATTATAACTCTTTCAAAATCTAGCCTTTCAATAATTGTTTCCAAACACTTGTTCATTTAAACTTAAATCCCCTTTTATTTGAGCCTTACTTGTTTATTTGCTAATTGCACAAATTAACAAAAAACTGTCTGGCCGGGAACCACACTAGTGGATCCTGAGGGGTGCCTAACACCTTCCCCTTAGGATAATTTCAAGCCCTTACCCTATCTCTGGTTATCAAACATAGCTGTAGTTGAACCGTATAGGTGCCCTAATGCACCTTAAAAACCGTTAGGTGGCAACTCTTCAAACAGACAATTCCCAAAAATAAATGAGTCATCACACCCCATGAATATCGAAACCTGGACTCCTCTCCGCTGGAAGGGGAAAAAGGGGGTCGAGACATTGTCTAAGCGAAATTCTAAGTATATCTTGACTTGAAAAATAAATATAGGCTCTCCTTGATCCAACTTGAAACTTGAAAGAATCCATATCCTACCAAATATGATATCCCTAGTCAACCCCATTGAGCCAAAGCCTTTGTTCTTTCAATAATTATGATACAAGCCTTTATCCTTTCTATAATGACCCTCTCTTGGCACCCGATCTTTCCTTAGTAAAATTAGCAAAAGAATACGTTTGGGGGAGAAACGAGGAATGTGAAAGTGATAAAAGGCACAAAATGAAGAAAAGGGAAGGAAAAAGAAAAGAAAGAAATGCCAAAAAGTCAAAAAGAAAGTGAATAGTATAAAAAATGAAGTATTCAATGAAAGTAGTGATGAAAGGCTTGGAATGATTAAAAAAGTAGAAAAATGATTGTCATGAACAAGAAAGAATGACAGTGTGTCTCTCTATTCCCCAAAGGAAGAAGAAAATGACTCAAAAAGTCAAGAAAGTGTGAGCCGAAATGAGAAATTGAAGTGCTTAAGGAAAGATGAAACCTTCATAGACCAATATATCCTACCTAGAACCAAAAGCCTTCATTACATTTCCCCAAAATCCCTATATGATTTCAAGTTGAATGAGCATACATTAGTGGTGATTTACATAAGGGGAAAACTTATAGTACTTAGAGCCGGACTTGTGACTTTCCCTTGACAGAGATGAGAGTACTTTTCCACAATCCTTGTTTAGAGTGCTACAATCTAAAGTGAGATTTGCTTATGGAGAGTAGAGGAGGAAGAATTTGGGTTCCACAATGTCCTATATAGTAGAGTGAGCATCCTTGGTGAGTTAAGTCAACTCTTGATGCTCTTGTGTCGCACTAGAAATATGGTACAAAAAAAGTTGTGTATTGTTGATAATGCATTTGTGTTGAGGGTAATTATTAGTCCCAATTGATGCTTGATGAAGTCACCTTAGGACAACTAAAATTTTCCTTTCTTTTTTTTCTTGTGGAGGTGGGAATTACTTTGTTTGCTTGAGGACAAGCAAAAGCTTAAGTTTGTGGGAGTTGATAACTATGGATTTTAACCTATATTATGCTCTCATTTGCTTAGGTTTTGGATAAAAAAAATTTAAAAGTATTACCGAAAACTAATTTACTATGCTCACTTGCAGGTTTTGGTCAAAATGAGACAAAAAAGCAAAAATAAACTCATGAAGGAGTAAACTTGCATAGACAAAAGACTGGGAACTGGAGCGCGGAGAGCGGACAAAATACGCGGTCGTGTGAGGACCACCGCTGAGGCATCCACAAACGCGCATCCCGCGAAAGTAAAGCTCAGAGAGGCTAATTTGAGCACAAGTTCTATCACTGACCGCGATGGAAAAGATCGGAGACTATCTAACGCGTCCGCGTTTGTATTTTCGTTGAGAGCGGTGATTGAAGTTCAAAAACCTTTCAAGTCATGCTTAATAGAGGAACACGGTCCGCATACAAATTATGATGCTACTAGACAGACAAGTCCATTTTAAAGGCAGTATGTAACAGAGATGGTTGAAAGCAGTTTTAGTAGTAAACAGAACTCAAACACCTTAAGATGGGATCACACAAAATCAGTAGTCACTCAGGGGTCAAGGGATTTAGGGATACACAGACATTTGACTGTAAACACATAACCCCAGCATGGGTCTTAGGACTGGTTTGGACATGCTCAGCAATAGTTGGTACTGGCATAATCCCAAACTAGTCAGAAAGAACATAAACACATGGAAGGGACATGGATTTGGGATTTATAAGATCGTAAGTACACAGTAAGTGATTGACAAAGCATGCTTTGAAACACACATAAGGGAATGCATTAATTTAAAGGGTAGGTGAGGCATAATAGCATGCTAGTAATGTAACTCAACTGCAGGTTTCACAACAGAACAACAAGTAGAAGTAGATAATAAGAGAAGTATGTTGTTGTTGAGGCTTTAAAATTAAACTAGGACATACCAATTGAGAAAGAAAAGTGCAGAAAGGTAAAGCAAGTAGAATTCCAGAGTCTAGCCTTGGCTTTCAGCCAGCTAGACAAGCAGTAGCACAAGTAGTAGAGAAAGAAGAGAGAGCTTGAGTGTGTATGTGTGTGTTCTGAACTAATTTGTTCGTGTCTTTCAAGAAGAGAGGGTGGAGTATTTATAGCTTTAAAAAATAGGTATAAAATAAGGTAACAAGTAAAGGTTTAGCACAAATATGGAAGTAATCACAATTAGAATCCCATTAATACAAGTACTCCCCCGTTAAACAAGGAAAAATAGCCTAACGGATACTAACAGGGATAACTTAAGGAAAGAAAATCAGTTTTAAGAAAGATTGGTTTTGTACCATATAAGGGGTAGTAAAAGTATAGGGTATATAATTGAGTCTAAGTAGATAATATACTTAATTTGAGGAAAGAATTCAGCAAGAATTAAGCACCACAGTAAATAGGGGAATGGACGTCGTTGGCGCGACGTCGCAGAACCCCGATAACGCACCTGGGCCGATTCCAGTGAATGCTGGTTTGCAAGACGCGCAGCAGGTCGACGAAACCTCACACACCAAAGGGAGCATACAACATATCGACCGACATGAAGCCCAAAAAAACCCCTGATTGGGGAAACACAGGAAGTTAGTCTTCACAATATTTTTTAAATGTTGCAGGCACAGCAGTTGGCTATCGCTCAGTTACAAAGCCATCCGGAGACTCCCAGTATAGTAGGACCGGAAACAGCTCCCCCCGCTGAACAATTACCCGAGAGATCAAGCAACAACGGATCGGTAATCGACCCTGCCATAGCAAAGATACTTGGGGATCTCTCCAAGAGGATCGAGTTAGGTTCGTGGAAGTTGATGCAACGACCGTCCCTTAAGGAAGCGGTCCCATAACCAATTTCAAAGAAGTCCGGAGCACCAGAACTCCCTGAGTACAACGGGACCCCATATCCCGATGATCACATCACCGCTTATACATGCGCGGGTAAAGGCAATGACCCTCAAGATGATGAGTCCAAGCCCATCTTATTGAAAAAGTTCGGGGAAACAGTCTCAAAAGGTACTAGGATGTGGTGTCGTGACCTAGCACCCGACCCCACAAACTCGTTCATCGTGCCGGCAGATTCCTCCATAGAGACATGCACCGATGCCATCGAAGCAGCAACGGGAGAGCCTGACACATCCAGATCCGAACAAAGGGAAAATGAAATGCCACGGGAATTCGCACCTCATTCCCTAATGGAACAAACGAGATCGCCCCCGGTCTCGGGTTGCTGGCCAACACAAACCTTCGCCCAAAGCATAAACAAACCAAGCCCAATGACTTCGGGGCAGGTCAAACGAAACTTAATCAGATACCCAGCCAAGATCTGGTCGGATGCTCGTGCCCGGCAACAGCCACAAATCAAGGTCGTGGATGGCCATTCGGGAGTCTCCTCAGGCTCAATATACCCAAGCAGGCTCCCCGCAAAGAAACTAATGCCAAACAAAAGGATGTACCACCCATGCACCGCGAATAGGAGAAATACTCAAAGATGCAATCTACCTCGCAATGGTCGGGATGTGGCCCAAGGGCAACATCCACGAGGAATCTTTAACAAAGCCAGATTCGACAAGGATGCACGGCCGGCAGGGGCACCTCGCCCATCAGTGTACAATTTTAGCATTGCTATACCAAACATCGTATTCACCATAAGCGGAACTAGGGATGCCAAACGGCTTAGACCTATTCGACTGAATCCCCTTCAAAGGAATCGCAACCCGACTCGGGAACTGCAGGGCGCGCACGACCACGGGGTTGAAATTGGCCACTAGCTCAGGAGCAAAACATCCATGCAACTCAATAAATATTGCCGCCAAGTACTGTCCAGCAATCAGGCTCGAATTCAGCCCCGACGGAGGAAAGCAACCAGGAAGAACGAAGCAAATGGGCCGCGATGTATTGCCACGATAGTGGAGGAGCGTCGAGACACTCCAGGGACTCATAAAATGGAAGTAAGAATGCTCGTTAAACGGAAAAGGCGGCTCTAGGGATACGTTCCGGAGGACACCCTTACATCCAGCTAAAAAGACAGTGAGACTTTACCTCGGTCTCACACTGACGCATTGGTAACCTTATCCCTCTTTTGATCTATTTCAAAGAAAACATGTGCTCATGAATTCAGGTGGTTTGATCAACACATCAACGTTATCGGGACGAGGTTAATATTACGGCTCGGACTGCCATGTCAAAACACGACCACCTCTCAAATCTTTAACAATTCCAGACGGTGATCGCTACAACAAGGAGAAAGACCATTCTCTCGATACGAGCTCACGAATAACAGCCTTCGAGCCCAAGCAAACTCGATGACTCAGAAACTGTCGCCAATCGCCTTACACTGGGAAACCCGAGGCCGTAAGACCCCAAACGGGCAGACTCGGTATAACTAGATCTATTCTACATAGAAACATAAACTGTAAGGCCTCAATAGGTAGGACAAACTGTAAGACCTCAACAAGCATTAACAATTTTGTAAGACCTTACTATAGGCATAAAACTCAAAATCCCAAAGTTTAGGCTATATGTCGCATTCGCATGAATCCAAAAGGGCATACCCTCAGTGTAGACGCCTAAACTATCACTCGAGATCAAAAACGGCTCCGGATAAACACATATCACTATGGTCAAAACGGCTGATCCATCCAAATTATTACGACTCGGGGACGCCCGACCGTTGCTTAACAAAATTGCAGGCCACTACTTCAAATATACTTCTGAAAGAACCGGTTAAAACAAGCTTCCCTTAACCTGCAAACGAGCTTCGACCATGTCAGTTCCAAATCACAAGGCTTCAACCTACTCAGCCTACAAGCTAAAAACCTTCTAAGGGGCTCGAACATCGCCGCTAATGACTTGAAATCGAGGTTCTTCTCGAACCGACGACGTGTCAAGCAAAATTATTTCAAAAAGGCCTTAACGAGAGGAATAAAAAGCCTACAAAATGCCTACGGGCAAAAGCGTAAGAGCCATTGTTGCTAGCAAAATAAGCCTCTAGGCTGCACACTAAAAGGTCTCAACGACCGAACAGCGTAAGAGCCACTGTCGCCAGCTTGAAAATCAAAAACATTTGAGGGTCAATTGAAGCTCGAGTCGCAACGCGACTCGGAGACTGGACCAAAATAGTTGAAACAACAAATGACCAAGGGTGAGAAATAAAAACAATCATCATCTGCCCATGCAGGCACGAAAAACCTTGAGGGTCAATTGAAGCTCGAGTCACAACGCGAGTCGGAGATTTAACCCAAAATAGGGGAAACAACAAATACCCCAGGACGAGAAATAAAAACGATTATCATTCGCTCATGCAGGCGCAGGAAACTGGAAGTATGGTAAGATCGAGTCAAGGTCAGGCTCAAAGATTAAGCCTAAACAGCTAGGCAAAGTACAGAGGCCCCAATTCCTACTTACGACAAAAGTCACGCATAAAAGCCTCCGCGCCTGCCTAATTAGACCCGGACCCGCGAGGCTCCTATCAAACAACGAAACCAGCCCGCCTGGTCAAAAGCAATGCAGAAAGGGATATGAAAGAGATAAAGCTTCAAGTTTTCCCTTATTTTATATACGTGAAAGGCACACTCTCCATCTATAAACATGTTCTACAAATATCAAATACAAAATTGAAAAACAACGGAATCTACGCTCCACTCCAAATGGCTACGGCCTGTTAGGCCTAGATTCTCTCTCCGAGACATCAACAAGAAGTAACTGAGCATCGCGCTCGTCCGCCCTTGGACGAGCCAATTCCCTCGAGAGAATGAAACCCCTAGCGATGACCTCCTCGAGTACCTCTCTGCGGGATCTATAACGAACATATTCTTCGATCCTCTTCTCACAATCGAGGGCCCGCTTCAACTCAGCATGGGAGTCAGCAGCATATTTTGCATGAATCACCATCTCCTGACTAGCCATGGTTCGACTCAACCACGCTTCAGCCCAAGCATCAGTTATCTCAGCCCTGACCTTTGAGAGATCGGTCTCGAGCTTCGCGATCATATCTACCTGAACTGAAGCATTGTCATGATCCAAACAGAGTTGGACCTCGAAGGCAGGAACCTTAGCCAAGGCGCTTTTCTCTTATAAAGCTTGAGCTTGCACCTGAGCCATTAGTTCACTGCAAGCATTCTTGACGTGGTCGTCTTCACCCTTAAGGTATTCCAAGGCCTCCGTCTTTTTCTGTAGCTAAGATAGGAAGAAGGGGTTAACCTTAAGAGTCAAAAGAAGCGAAGCTCGTACTAGGAAAGGTTACCTGTTCCATCAAGTAGCTCTCGTAATTCAAGCTCCGGTACGCCTCATATCGCCAATGCATCAACTCAACCCCCTTCTCCTCGATAAGGAGCTTAAAGGACTCACTCTCATCCAGAGATTCTCGAAGCCTGACCCCTTGATAGAACAGTTCAGACCTGAGCCTATCAAAGACCTACAAAAGAAAAGCTCAATAAAGAACGAAAGACACAAAATACCGGGATGACAGCGCCGAAACTCACCATACTATAGTCATTAAGGGCAGAAAACATGTTATTGGGTTTATGTTCCTAATTGCGCGATAGAAACCATGCTTAGGGCTATACATGCATTAGAAATCTTGCCCTTAGGTCTCATATTTATTGTTTCAGCATGTGTATCCTTACAAAATCATGTGATAAAACTTGCTAATAATAAGTACTTTATTATGTTCTGCACAGCCACGTGCATTTAGAAATCTTGCTCTTAGGAAATTCTGCAATACTGCCATACGCATTTAGAAATCCTTCTCTAGGAATTTTGTATCATGAGTTTTATACATGCATATTAGATACCATATTTTAGGACCTCATTTGTACTTGCATTCACACTTAGTGCAAACTACTTATTATAAAAGAGGTAGAAACAATTTCACATTTGATTTCTAAAATAATTGGTAATAATCTATGCATTCGTATCAACTAGAAAAACATGCTCTTAGGGTAAAAAATATAATTACCACTGTTTTAATAGCATGGAATAACTACTGCACATTACTTACGCCTAGGCAAGCCTTAGGTAACCGCTTCAATAAAAAATAGAATTGTCCTTGTTTAACTGCCAGTATGTTAAAATCAGGAGGCAAGCCTGATTGCGACTTCTTTTTTGAGTGGTATGATAGATCTAATTCTGCTATTATCACTTCGATACCATGCTTAGGATTTGAATTCAGACCTTAATTGTGTACGAGTCATGCTATTTATGTGTATTGTGTGTAGAGGTATATCTAAACCTTTCATTTGTCTTCCATGCTCCCCTTAATTGAAGTCCTGCTTGTTTATTATATGTCGCCTTAGTATTTTGCCTTTAAACTTGAGGGTCTACCTAGAACCCCCTTCTTATAAGATAGGAGTCCTAAATTCCTCCGGGATTGATAGGAAGTGATGGGTAACAACATGCAATAGGGGTCGAGACCAACCCTCGCTTTAAATACCTTCATAGTGCGGGAAAGGGTAGATATGGATATGATGACCAGTGCATTAATACCACGTGTAGCCCCTCTTTGAGGAGTGCCATACCGGGTATTGCATTGATGTGATCCATATTACAAACAAACCTAGGACACCCCCTTTACATTTATAAGCATGCTTTAGACTTTAATTCTTTTCAAAATTTTGCCTTTTGCTAATTGTTTTCAAATACTCATGTATTTAAACTCAAATCCCCTACTATTTGAGCCATACTTGTTTATTTGCTAATTGCACAAATTCACAAAAACTTTCTAGCTGGGAACCATACTAGTGGATCCTGAGCGGTGCCTAACACTTTCCCATTAGAATAATTTCAAGCCTTTGCCCTATCTCTGGTTACCAAAAGGTAGTTGTAGATGAACCTTATAAGTGCCCTAATGCACCTTAAAATCGTTAGGTGGCAACTCTCCAAAATTGCAAGAACCCCTTTCCAAAAGGAAAGAGTTGTCCCAACAAAATGTCATGAACCCAATTTCCGTGAAAGGGGAAAAGGGGGCGCGACAGCATGGCGACTCTAATAGGGATTTTTAGGCTTTTATATTTCATATTGTTCTTGTGAATTTGTACCTCCCTATGTGCAATAACTTGTTTAATTTCATTAAGCATTTAATTTCTTCTTCAAAAGCAAAACTAACATATATTTCTCGTTGCCTTCCTTTATAGTTGCTTTAAATTATAAAACTGTTGTATTTATCGCTTTCTTAACGTGCAAATACATGTCAACACGATTTTAATTATTGCATAATCATGCTCAACATAATACTCCACTCGTGCCAAACAAATACTATAGCAATGCTTTATGAGTGGTTGCGCTCTTCTTATATCATTACCCCCGAAATTCGGAAAGGCGTATTTGTATTAAAACTAGTCGATCAGCAGTGCAGTCGACAGTTTCGTGCCTTCCCCATTGAGTTGTCCGCTCAAGGGTACCAGTCTAAAACCCCATAAAAACCTTACTCTATTTAAATTGTGCATGCATCATGGTCAAACCTAGCTGGGTCAGTTATGTTGTCCACATAATGATCCTTTAAGATAGCCTTATCCAACCATTGGGTTTCTCTAAACCCAAATGGACACCGTCACGTTCTGTGCATTTATTTGGAGAACTAAATGCTTCATGCTAATTGTTGATATTAAATAGTCAAGTTTGGTGGGGGTAAGGGTCTAACCTTGTTTAACTTGGATAAATATGAGGCACGAAGTCCCCAGATTCGGCATGATCTCTAACATCCACCCAAGATTGCTAAACTGGTGGAGAGATTTACATTACAGTTACCCAACCCTCGTGAAAAAATATCTGGGCAATCTATTGTCCCTACTGGAGGTCCAGCCTAACAACATGATAATAGAAGTTGCTACCCTATTTTGGGATTGTGAAAGGGCCATGTTCCGCTTTGGGGACATCGAAATGACACCTTTGCTAGAGGAGATAGGAGGACTGGCCAGCGTAGTGTGGGAAACTTCAGGTTTGCTAATGCCTGAGAACCGTACAGACAAGGGTTTTTTAAAATGATGGGTTTGAAGAAGAATGCAGAATTGGCATGCCTGAAAGAATCATACATCCTTTTTAATTACTTGTATGAAAGGTACGGTCCCAGCAAATCATACCGTACCTACCCTGACTAGTTTGCCATCACGTCCTTGGGACATATCCATTGTAAGGTGTTCGTCTTCATGTTTTGCTTCCTGGGTTTGATTGTGTTTCCAATGAAGAAAGGGAGAATCCATATTAGGCTGGCTATGGTGACCAAGACCCTAATGGAGGGAATTGCTGGGCAGACATTCAGCATTGTCCCCATGATCATCGCAGATATATACCGAGCCTTGGAGAAGTGTCAACGAGGAGGAAGACATTTCGAAGGATGCAATCTACTACTTCAGCTTTGGCTCATGGAATATCTCCAAAAGGGCGAATACCGACAAGAAATTCAGCGAAGGGACTGGGATGACCACATCCCTTTCCACCATCCAAAGCAAATGAATTACATCCTCGACATGTTCGCTCAGCCTAAGAATGCCAAAATATGGGTTGAGCTCTTTGATAATCTGACTGAAGAACAAGTTCAATGGATGTTCGAGTGGTTTCCGACAGAGGAGTTCATCGCCCGATCCAGAGATGCACCTTTCTTGATACTGATTGGTCTAAGAGGAACATACCCTTATGTCCCTTTTAGAGTGATGAGGAAGCAAGTTATACCCAGGGTCAACAAGACGAGCCATTTCAGAGCTGACTTCTAAAATGATGATAGTCCTTACAAGTGCCAAGCCCAACATATGTGGCACTGCAAGATCGTAATGGGGAAAGACACCATAGGGCCAGACAGATATCATGTCGGTTGTACTCCTTTCTCTTCAGGTTGGTTGGAAGATAATTGGGATGGTCTGGTCCAGCCAGGGTTCGTTCAAGGCCATAGAATTATAGAAAAAATGTCGAGGCGTAAGTCAAGTACAACCAGTTGCGCAAAAGGATCCGTGAATGCGAGAGCGAACACCGCGAGATACAAGAGTCCAACCAAAAGCTGATTGAGGAACGGAAAGACATGACTATCAGTGCCAACAAAAGGCTAGGATACTTGGAGCGAGGAATAGTAGATCTGGAAAGAAAATTTCTCAAAAGGGTTGAAGATTTTCAAAAGGCTGAAGGGACCGAAGGCGGGCATCTAGCCAGAGAATACCTGTTGCTGGGACTTTGTGAGTCGGGGAAGCTGTTCGATGGAGCCAAGGATGTCGTATCTGGGGAAGCTCCTTCTAGGACCAAATAGATAGGAATTTACTTTTCCGCTTTATGAATGTAATAAGGCCAATGGCCATTAGTGACCTTTCTTTCTTATTGTCGTTTTGGGATTCGTGTATTTTATCAATAAAAATGAGGCATTTAGCATTTTAAGTTCTCCAAATCAATTTGTCGCTAGGCCTACCTCGGGCACAAAGATGTTCCCAAATTAGGACACACTTTACATTCCCGCACTAAGTGTTTTAATATTGCAATACTTTTTATAATCATCACTGACTTGTTACCTTTTTGTTTTTATTTTTGTTTTATTTTATTATTCCCCTCCCCAAAGATTAGTTCGTGCACTCTGGCATCGTTCTCTTATTTCACAAGATCTAGGGGCCCTCCACCCACTCCTCCTTCTAGTCCTATCAAAGGCAAAATGAAAGATTTAAACAACATCAGGAAGGAGAACACAGTTGAATGGGTAGAAGCCACTGATAGCTAGGGTATTCGGATTCCAAACGAGAATGTGTCGCAGCTTGAACAGAAACTGTTGAAGTTCTAGGAAGAGCTCGATCAGGTTCGGAATCTGGCAAACTTGTCTTTTTCCCTCAGCACCCCAGACTCAAAATATCCCAAAGCAACAAAATCATACTGCTCCTCACCATCACACAGCTCCACCAAAGAACCAATGTAACACCTGCTATACCCCAAACAACACTATACTACTCATCCTAGAACCTCATAACTCCACAAACGATCATTTCCACACTCATACACCAGGCCACCATAACACCCCTATCTACGTGGAGACCATGTCACACTCCACCCAACCTATCTCATGCACACCCGAGTCTGATGAAAAGGATCTGCTTATCAGGAACTTGGCCGAAGAACTTAAGAAACTGACCAGCCGAATTCAAGACATTGAGGGAAACAAAGGAATCGAGGGGCTGAACTATTAGGATCTTTGCATACAGCCTGATGAGGAACTGCCCGAGGGGTACAAACCTCCTAAGTTCGAAATGTTTGATGGTACGGGTGATCAAAGGGTCCATCTGAGGAAATATTGTGACAAGCTAGTTGGAGTAGGGAAGGATGAAAGAATCCACATGAAGCTATTTATGAGGAGTTTGAAAGGAGATATATTATCTTGGTACATCAACCAAGATTGTCAAGCTGGGTAGGCATGGCATCTGACTTTGTGGATAGATTCAGGTTTAATATAGAGAATGCACCAAACATGTTCTATATTCAGAATTTGAAGAAGAAGCCCACGGAGACGTTTTGCGAGTATGCTACTCATTGGAGGTCCTAAGATGCTAAGGTCAGACCCATCTTAGAAGAGGACCAAATGAACAAGTTCTTTGTCTGGGATCAGGACCCACAGTACTATGAATGACTGATGATGATTGAGAACCACAAGTTCTCCGACATTATCAAATTAGGTTAGAGAATTGAAGAAGGTATCAAAAGCGGTATGGTTACAAACTTTAAGGCCTTATAAGCCACAAATGAGTCTTTATAGTCCGGTGGTGTAACCAAGAAAAGGGACGTAGGGGCCGTAATGGTTGCACAAAGGACCAAGTCTCCCTTCAAATACCAAACTTACCCAACACCTCCACTCACATACCAGCCAACCCCAAATTACCAAGCACCCTCACCCTCATATCAAACTCTGCCACCAACTTTTCAATCATCTCCACCTCTTACATATCATCCTACGATACTCCCAACCTTCTCATGTCTACCAAACTTACAATGCTCAACCATACCACTATCAATCACCACCTGCACACCAAAACATCCTAGACCCCCACCTAATTTTGATCGTAGACCTCAAAAATACAGCCATTGCTGAACCCATCGACCAGTTGTATGAGATGCTCAAAGCTGCTGGTTATGTCACCCCCATCCCTGCTGCGACCCTGGAGAATCCTTCTCAGTGGGTTAACCCAAACATGTCCTGTGCATACCACTCCAGCATAAAAGGGCACACTATCGATGAATGCCGCTCCTTGAAAGATGAGATAGAGTCCTTGATTGATAATAAGATTTGTGGAAAAGGAACACACTCCAAATGTCCGTTACAACCTTCTGCTAGACTATAAGGGTAGAGGTATCCACATGATTGAAATAGAAGATGACTAGGATCCTGAGGGATCAATCAGGTTGATCGCAGAAGGTGATGACCCAAAGAAACCAACAATCACTCTCAATCCAATCATAGTCCAGATCCAACCGTCTAAGAATGCTGAGGTTAATATGTCCGTACCACTTGAGTTTGAAGCAGCACCATCCGCAAAGACACCAGCACCAATTGAGGTTGAATTCGTGTCTCCGGCAAATGCACCCGCACCATTTGAGGTTGCAGTCTTGCCGCCGAAGGCACATATTCCATTCGGAGTGAGGATAGCTGCGCCGATCCCGATGGCGATTCAACCATGACACCATTCTATACAAATGTCGTACCCTGGGACTATACAGCCGAGGCCAGAAGGAAAAGAAAGGTCAGGATTGATGAAATTGTCGCAGCACAGGGTGTGACGAGAACTGGTAGAGTCTATACCCCTGAACATCTAGCTGAATCAAGCAAGAAGGCCTCCAATCGGCCACTCCTCATTGAGACAGGTCCGGACGACCTTTGGAGGAAAATACAAGCCAAGGAATATTCGGTCATCGACCAGTTAAACAAGACACTAGCACAAATATCCATTCTCTCTTTGATGCAGAATTCTGAAACACATAAGAATGCCTTATTGAAGGTGTTTAATGAAGCGTATGTACCAAGTAACGTCACTAGCGAGGAAGTGGCTAATATGGTAGGATAAGTGCTGGAAAGCCACCAGATCACCTTTCATGAGGACGAGCTGCCACCTGAAGGGCTGGGGCACAACAAGGCACTGCATATCACCGTGCAATGCGAAGATTATTTTATTACCATAATCCTGATCAATGGAGGTTCCAGTCTTAACATTTGTCCACTGGTAACACTCAAGAAGTTGGGCAAAGGACTGCATGAGATAAAAGATGGAGCAATCAATGTGAAAGCCTTCGATGGTTCTTAGAGGTCCACCATTGGCGAGATTATTCTATGCTTGCAGATGGGACCAACCTGGTTCGAGGTTGATTTTTAGGTAATAGATGTACCAGCATCTTACAACTTGCTACTGGGACGGCCATGGATTGATGCCGCTGGGGCAGTGGCATCAACGATGCATCAAGAAGTAATGTTTGAATGGAATCATCAAGAAGTTATCATTCACGACGATGATAGCAACCCCATATACAGTTGCCAGACCATTCCGGAGATCGAGGGAAGAAGGAAACTAGGTGGAGAAACTTACCACCACATCGAACGGGTCAATGATGTCAACAAAGACAAATGGTGGGATAGCAAAATCGAGAGTATACTGAATTCCAGTGGGTACCAACCTATCAAAGGGCTCGTCAAGAACCTCAAAGGAATATTTAAGCCCATAAAACTCAAGAAACATGACACTACCTTCGGTTTGGGATATGAATACACCTGGGAAGAATTCAACAACTGGTCACCACCATGGCGTGGTCCTTTCTATCCACTACAGCAGGAAATACCGCATCTAGAGCAGACCTTCCAACAAGCCGGCATTATTTATGGGTCAGATGAAGAAGAAGCACTTGTAGCAATGAAGAACTTGTTTCTAGAGGACAGTGATATGGATTGTTGTGTTATTCTTGAGGAGGAGGGGGAGGAAGGCCCTTCCATACAGGATGTGCGCAGAGGGACACATCTCAAGAATTGGACCATCAGGACAACCAAAGCCCAACGTGCCTCGGGGTAGCAAGACTAAAACAAGCATTATTCATTGTTTTTACTAAATGATTTTCTTTTCGCATTTTTCAATTCCCGCAATAAGATCTTTGATGATCAAAATAGTATTCAGTTTATTAAAAGCATTTTTGATTTTTCTTATGAATTAATATTTATTGCTATCATTTTCTCTCCTCACTTTACCAATACAGCATTACTATTACTTATCTTTATGAACCAATGACTGTGACATACAATGAGACAATGCAACAAACGGACATTGATTCAGAGGAAGATGACATACCTGATGAGATTGTCAAAGAAGTTGAGAATTTTGAGAACAGACCTAAGTCCAACCTGGACGAGACCAAAATTGTCAACCTGGGAGATGCAGAAAACATCAAGGAAACACAAATCAACATCCACCTATCGCCATCAGAAAAGAAGGAATACACAAAATTTCTAAAGGCATATGAGGAAATATTCACCTGGTCATATGATGGCATGAATAGTCTAAGTACGTCTATTGTGGCCCATAAACTGCCAACCAATCCAACCTGTCTACCGGTAAAGCAAAAGCTCAGAAAGTTCAAGCCTGATATGAGTCTGAAAATCAAGGAAGAAATCACCAAGCAGGTCAAAGCTAAGGTTCTCAGGGTAGTACAATATCCGACATGGTTAGCCAACATCGTGCCAGTACCAAGGAAGAATGGGAAGGTCAGAGTCTATGTCGACTACCGGGATCTTAACCGAGCCAGTCCTTAAGACGACTTCCTTTTGCCAAATATACACATCCTGATTGACAATTGTGCCAAGCATGAGTTGTAGTCATTTGTAGATTGCTTCGTTGGTTATCATCAGATCCGGATGGATGAAGAAGATGCTGAGAAAACGGCTTTCATTATGCCGTGGGGAGTGTACTGTTACAAGATGGTGCCATTTGGGCCTGAAGAATGCAGAGGCCACCTATATGAGGGCCATGACTGCCATTTTCCATGTTATGATACACAAGGAGATAGAGGTATATGTGTATGATGTTATTATCAAATCCAAGAAGGCCACTGACCATATGGAAGATCTGAGGAAATTGCTTGGGTTTATTGTGAGCCGCCAAGATATAGAACTTTATCCATCAAAAGTCAAAGCCATTCAAGAACTACCACCGCCAAAGAACAAGAAGGATGTGATGAGTTTCTTGGGAAGGATTAACTATATCAGTCGATTCATAGCACAGTCTACAACTATCTGTGAGCCAATCTTTAAGATGTTAAAGAAGGACGCTGCTACCAAATGCACTGCCAATTGCCAAAAGGCCTTCGACAAAATCAAGGAGTACTTGTCAATACCACCAGTCTTAGTCCCACCCGATCTAGGTAGACCCTTATTGCTCTACCTTGCAGTGTTGGATGGAGCTTTCGACTGCATTTTGGGGCAGCATGATAAAACGTGGAGGAAGGAACAAGCCATTTATTATCTCAGTAAGAAGTCCACCCCGTATGAGGCCCGATATTCTCTATTGGAACGCACCTGTTGTGCTTTGACTTGGGTAGCTCAGAAGCTGAGACACTACTTCTGCTTCTATACTACAAATCTCATATCGAGAATGGATCCCTTAAAGTACATCTTCCAGAAGCCCATGCCCACTAGCAAGCTAGTAAAGTGGCAAATCTTGTTGAGTGAGTTCGACATTATTTACGTAACTCAAAAAGTAGTCAAGGGACAGGCACTAGCAGACAACCTTGCTAAAAACCCCGTGGATGGAGGATACAAACCCCTAAAAACGTATTTTCCTGATAAAGAGGTATCATTCATAGGAGAAGACATTGCAGAGTCCTATGACAGTTGGAGAATATTCTTCGATGGAGCAGCAAACTTTAAGAGAGTTGGCATAGCAGCAGCCCTAGTATCAGAAACATGCCAGCATTATTCGGTGTCTGCCAAACTCCAGTTCCCCTGCACCAACAATATGGCCGAGTATGAAGCCTGCATCTTAGGACTCAAAATAGCCATTGACATGAACGTTCAAGAACTACTAGTTATTCAAGATTCGGACTTGCTTATACATTTGGTATGAGGATAATGGACGACTAAGAACTCCAAGATACTCCTATATCTGCATCATGTACAGGAATTGAGAAAGAGGTTCATGAAGACGGAATTCCAGCATGTTCCCAGAATCCAGAATGAGTTCGCCGATGTATTGGCTACCCTATCATCTATGATACAGCATCCAAACAAGAATTTCATTGATCCCATTCTGGTGAAAATCCATAATCAACCAGCTTATTGCGCCCATGTCGAAGAAAAAGCAGACGGAAAGCCTTGGTTTCATGATATCAAGGAATATTTGGCAAAAGGAGAATATACGGAGCTTGCTAATCATGTTCAGAAATGCACACTTCGGAGACTGTCCAACAACTTCTTTCACAGTGGAGGAATCCTGTATATGAGGACTCCTGATTTGGGATTATTAAGATGTGTTGACGCAAAGCATCCAAGCTACTAGAGGAAATTCATGCTGGGACCTGCGGTCCATATATGAAAGGTTTTTTCTTAGCAAAGAAGATACTTCAGGATGGTTACTTTTGGATGACTATGGAAACAGACTGCACCCAGTATGTCCGGAGATGCCACCGCTGTCAGATACATGCAGACATGATAAAGGAACCTCCGAGCGAGCTTCACTCAACAAGCTCACCGTGGTCGTTCGCCGCCTGGGGGATGGATGTTATTGGACAAATCGAGCATGCTGCTTCCAACAGACACAGGTTTATCCTAGTATCCATCGACTATTTCACCAAATGGGTCGAAGCAGCATCTTACAAAGTAGTGACTAAGAAAATCGTGGCAGACTTTGTTTGCAATCGCATTGTTTGTCGATTCGGAATTACAAAGTCAATCATTACTGATAATGGCTCCAACCTCAACAACAACTTGATCAAAACTAAGTGTGAAACGTTCAAGATCAGATACAAAATTCCACAGTCTACAGACCTCAGGTAAATGGAGCTGTAGAAGTCGCCAATAAAAATATCAAGAAGATATTGAGGAAAATGATAGAGAAGCATAAGTAGTGGCACGACAAGTTATCATTTGCTCTACTGGGTTATCGCACCACAGTCCGCACATCAACCGGGGCAAACCCCTATATGTTGGTTTACGGTACAGAGGTTGTCGTTCCCACTGAGGTAGAAATTCCTTCCCTAAGAACCATACAAAAAGCTGAGCTCGACAACGCAGAGTGGGTGAAAAGTGTTATGAGCAACTAGCCATTATAGACGGAAAGAGAATGAATGCAGTTTTCCATGGTCAACTCTATCAAAACAGAATGTCCAGAGTCTTCAACAAAAGAGTAAAGCCAAGACAGTTCACACCGGGGCAGCTGGTGTTAAAGAAAAAATTTCCACATCAAGATTAAGTCAAAGGGAAGTTCTCTCCCAATTGACAGGGTCCATACATGGTTTATCGGGTTTTGACAGGAGGAGCCCTCATACTTGCATAGAAGGACAGAGAAGTCTGGCCAAAGCCATTCAATTCAGATGCGGTTAAACGCTACTATGTGTAACCTTTATGTTTTCCTTATATGATGCAAATTGAACTACGCCTGATCTGATTCCTGTTTAAGAGGGTATACGTAGGCAGCCCTATGAGTTCGGTTTAAATTCAATAAAAATTTCATTTCCCCCCAACAATTGGAAACTGGGCAGAATTTTGAGGAGGATCCGCAAAATTTCGAAGAAATTTCAACCAATCGTCGCACAAGTAGCAGTCAGAAATGTTAGCCCATCAAACTGGGGCAGAATTTTGAGGGGGGGCCTCAAAATTCCATAGCTAGAGAGGTTTCAATGTCTTGAACTATGTCACAGTTGTCGGTTCATTTGAAAGCTATTTTTAATTATGCACTTATACTTTTACAATATCATGCATGTTTATTATTGAAACTGCTTTGTTTAGCAACGCTACCCTAATGATACAAATGATATCACCAGATCAAAGCCGAACACGTCAAGCAAAAGCCAGCGGTGATACGAACTAACCTTCCCCTTAAAAAACTCACGATTTTTCTTTGAATGCAAGCACTGGGATTGCGAAATCGTTAAACATACTTTACGCCCATGGCACAAACATTGTTCAAGAATACTTTTCTCAGAACTGTTGCACTTGCCAACATTTGCTATCAGCACACAGTAGTGATGTCCCGTATGTCACAATACCCCTAATAATCACGATGCCGAAATCTGCTATCAGCTAAGAAAACTCTACTGTCATTTGTTATTTTATTTCTTGCATAAGGCTACTATTTTTCCTTCCAATGTGCATAAGGCTACCATTCTGCCTTCCGAGACTAAACGTTATCTCCATCTGCATCTGCATTGCATAAGGCTACCAGCCTGCCTTCCAACTTGCATAAGGCTACCATTCTACCTTCCGAGGTTAAGCTCTACCTCCATCTGCATCTGCATTGCATAAGGCTACCATTTTGCCCTTCGAGGTCAAGCTCTACCTCCATCTGCATTCGTATCTTTACATAAGGCTATCATTCTGCATTCCGAGGCTAAGCTCTACCCCTCCTATTTTCTTCGAAACTGAGCACTATCTCAAGCACTATTTATCTCTCTTTTCTCATGGGCTAAGCTCTTCCCTTCAATTCGCAAGACTAAGCTCGGTCTTATCTATACTACTGCATCTTTCATGGGCTGAAATATTTCCAACTCATCCAAAGGCGTCATCGTTCGGAGGCACCATCTTCATAGCCCGAGAACACCATGTCATGGGCTGAGGATCTCTTTCAATCTTTTGCATATCATTATTCAAAGGCGTCATGGTTCGAAGGAACGAACCTCATTGCCCGAGAACATCATTTCATGGCCTGTGAATCCTTTATCATATGCTTCATGTTCCAGGACATCATGGTCTAAGGACATCATCCTCATCGTCTGAAGACAACCTTCATGGTCCAACGGGAATATGCATTATATTTAAATTTACGCACAATATATGATTGTATTACTTATTTGCAGGAAAACCGGCGAGCAACGGCTACCCCAGCAGGAGCGATCCCGCTTCAATTCCCGCATCCGTATCAAAGCTAACTATTTTCGTAAACTGTCCATTCACCCGGCTCTAGATATTGCATATGTTTTTGAAAGGTCTTCATCGGTATACTTCGTCTTTGGATCCTGAACTACATACGACCTGATTCCTATCAAAACAAGGATATGTAGGCAGCTCAGAAGCTAGGGTGCAGCCTAAATCTTCTTCAAAGTTTTTCGCTCGGTCAAAATTGGCCATCATATCTATACCCGACAACTCTTTCATCATTCTCGGGTAAAGAGGGGCAGCTGTTGATACCCCATTTTTTCCTACATTTTTAATATGCAAAATACCTTCAAAATGGCATATATATGCATACATAAGCATATCCTATGTTTTTTTTATTTATCAATAATTTTTAAAAGGATTAAATTGATTTATTTCCCCCCTTTTTATCCATAAAACCCCAATAATTATTTCCAAAATTCTTATTTTAATAATTCATCTATTTAATTTCTATATTTATGTAAAAATATGACTAAGATAATTTTTACATATTTTTTATAATTATATTTAGTATTTTTAAAGCTAAATTGCACATAATTGCAATATTAGCCATTTTAAGGTTTAATTAGGTTTTATATGCACAAAATTGAATTCTGTATTTTTAAATTGCTAATTATATATTGTAAATCATTTAAGCATTTTAAAATTATTTTTTAAAAATTATCTACTATTTTCTATAAATTAAATGCGATGGCTATTTAAAATTTAGCCAAATTGGCTTTCAATCATTGCCCACATCAAACCCCAATTTCCTAGCCCAATTTCAATTGAAAACTTACCCTAACCCAATTATAACCCATACCCAAACCCGGATCCCCGCCTACCCCATTCAATCTGGACAGTCGATTATTCAGATCAACGGTCCCCATTCCCCCTTCCTATATTAAACCAAATCACCCCCACCAAACCCTCTCATTCCTCACTCAATCGACTCTCATCTCTCTCTCTCTCTATCTCTGGTTCTCTCTAGAACCTTCTCCTCTCCCCTCCTCTCCGATGAACTTCACCCACATTCTCCAACCATCTCCTTGCCTGAATCCATGGTGGTCTCACCACCTACCATCCTTATGGCTCCCTCTTGAACGTGTGTAACCATTTTGAGGCCTTAAAGTGAACCAGAGGTGATTCACTCGCCTCCCATGGTTTCTCATACCATTTTCCGGTCATCCATGGTCGCTCGAGTAAGATCTGTGACTTTTCAAGGTTTTCTTACTTTCTCTGGGTTCTCTGAAACCCTAACTTTAAAGATTTTCCGATTTTCTTTTAGATATGTCTTAGATATATGAATATTATGAACTTTTTGGTGTTTTCCTCAAAGGTTTTTCCGATTTTTCAAAGTGACTCTCCGTCTTCAAAATTAGGGTTTTCTTAACCTCTTTTTAAAAAAAAGACTTCTCCTCTGATTTTTAGTATTGTCATATGATTTTACTATGTTTAAACCATTTGGTTATGTTTTCCTCTACCTAGTTCATCGTGTTGAAAACCCTAGGTATTTTTTGGTTCTATCCGGGGTCCTGGAACTATATTTGTTTATTTTGCATGTATACCTATTTTGATTGAGTTCTTTATGGTTAGATCCTTTTCTTTGTTTATCTTGACTGATTCTGCGTTCTCACCACTTTTTAACTCAGCTCTGTTAAAGCCCTAATTTCTTAAAGATTCTCTTCACTTATTACTGTGAGTTTAAAGACTTTCTTTACTTGTTTCTGACCTTCTTTACCTGTTAGTTTGGTTTTGCACTCTGGTTCTGTGTGAGCCATGACTACTTGACTTGTTGATTACCATGCTTCGAGTGGGTTCTCTTACCGCTAAGTCTTTATCCTACTCATGTCACTTCTGTATGTTTGTATTCATCTAGTTTGCTTCCTTTTGTCGATATGGCTGGTTTTGCATGTCTGATGCGCCTGTTCATTCTTCTCTATTTATATGTCGAAGTGCAGAATTGTGACTCCCTATTGATTGACCCTGATTTCCTTAAATTGTAGTTTGATTGCAAGGTTTTCTTATAAACCCCTAAATTTTACTCGTTTGTTTGATTTCGTTGCCTTATTTACTGTGGTGCTTCATTCTTGCTGAATCCTTTCCTCAAATTAAGTATATTATGTACTTAGTCTCAATTATGTACCTTATACTTTTACTACCCCTTATATGGTACAAAATCATTCTTTCTTAAAACTGATTTTCTTTCCTTAACTTATCCCTGTTAGTATCCGTTAGGCTGTAATTCCTTGTTTAAAGGGGAGTACTTGTATTAATGGGATTCTAATTGTGATTTCTTCCATATTTGTGCTAAACCTTTACTTGTTACCGTACCTTCTACCTATTTTTCAAAGCTATAAATACTCTACCATTTCTTCATTAAAGACACGAACAAATTAGTTCAGAACACACAAATACACACTCAAACTCTCTCTTCTTTCTCTACAACTTGTGCTACTGCTTGTCTAGCCGGCTGAAAGCTAAGGCTAGACTGTGGAATTCTACTTGCTATACCTTTCTGCACTTTGCTTTCTTAATTGGTATGTCCTAGTTTAATTTTAAAGCCTCAATAACAGCATACTTCTCTTATTATCTACTTCTACTTGTTGTTCTGTTGTGAAACCTGCAGTTGAGTTACATTACTAGCATGCTATTATGCCTCACCTACCCTTTAAATTAATGCATTCCCTTTTGTGAGTTTCAAAACATGCTTTCTCAATCACTTACTGTGTACTTACCATCTTATGAATCCCAAATCCATGTCCCTTCCATGTCTTTATGTTCTTTCTGACTAGTTTGGGATTATGCCAGTACCAACTATTGTTGAGCATGTCCAAACCAGTCCTAAGACCCTTGCTGGGGTTATGTGTTTACAGTCAAATGTCTGTGTATCCCTAAATCCCTTGACCCCTGAGTGACTACTAATTTTGTGTGATCCCATCTTAAGGTGTTTGAGTTCTGTTTACTACTACAACTATTTTCAATCATCTCTGTTACATATTGCTTTTAAAATGGACTTGTCAGTCCAGTTTTTAACAAACTCCCTTCAAACATGTGTTCTGCACTTTCACTATATACTTAGAATACTAGGTTCTGCCCCTTTTGTGTGAGCCTTGCCTTGAGACCCTTGAGCTCCCTCTAAACTTGGGAACATGAAAGCTGGCCTTTCCACAATGCACTTACTCTGTCTTGGCTATGAAATCTGGGTGTGAGCACTGCCCGGGATCCTTTGAGGTCCTTAGGGAACTCTGACACACCTATATATGAGGGAAAGCTGTGAACAATCTTGGCACTTCAGATGATTGATTACATAACTCAGAGAGGAAGTCCTAAACAGGCTTCCTATAGTGTAACTTCTTATTTTCATTATGTAATACGTTTCAATGTTGGTCTATAATAATTTGTAAACAAGTATTGGGGTGGCTAGTGAAAATGATGGGGTAAATATGCATGCTATAGTCGTTAAGGGTAGAAAACATATTATTAGGTTTATGTTCCTAATTGCGCGATAGAAACCATGCTTAGGGATATACAAGCATTAGAAATCATGACCTTAGGTCTCACGTTTATTATTTTAGCATGTGTGAACTTACAAAATCATGTGTTAAAACCTACTAATAATCAGTACTTTATTATGTTCTACACAGCCACGTGCATTTAGAAATCCCGCTCTTAGGAAATTCTGCAATCCTGCCATACGCATTTAGAAATCCTGCTCTAGGAATTCTGTATTATGAGTTTTATACATGCATATTAGATACCATGTTTTAGGACCTCATTTGTACTTGCATTCACACTTAGTGCAAATTGCTGATTATAAAAAAGGTAAGAACAATTTCACACTTGATTATACTGTCTAAAATAATTGGTAATAATCTCTGCATTCGTATCAACTAGAATAACATGCTCTTAGGGTAAAAAATATAATTCCCACTGTTTTAATAACTCGAAATAACTACTGCATATTACTTACGCCTAGGCAAGCCTTAGGTAATCGCTTAAATAAAAAAATAGAATTGTCCTTGTTTAACTGCCAGTATGTTAAAATCAGTAGGCAAGCCTGATTCGAACATCTTTTCTGAGTCAAGTGATAGATCTAATTTTGTTGTTATCACTTAGATACCATGTTTAGGATTTGAATTCAGACCTTAATTGTGTATGGTCATGCTATTTATGTGTACTGTGTGTAGAGGTATATCTGAGCCTTTCATTTGGCTTCCCTTCTCCCCTTAATTAAAGTCCTACTTTTTTATTATATGTCGCCTTAGTATTTTGCCTTTAAACTTGAGGGTCTGCCTAGAACCCCCTTATTATAGGATAGGAGTCCTAAATTACTACAAGACTGATAGGAAGAGACGGGTAACAACATGCAATAAGGGTCGATACCAACCCTCGCTTTAATTAACTTCACCGGCCGGGAAAGGGTAGATATGGATCTGATGACCGGCGCATTTATACCATGTGTAGCCCCTCTTTGAGGAGTGTCATACTGGGTATTGCGTTGATGTGATCCATATTACAAACAAACCTAGGACACCCCCTTTACATTCATAAGCATGCTTTAGACTGTAATTCTTTTCAAAATTTTGCCTTTTGCTAATTGTTTTCAAACACTCGTGTATTTAAACTCGAATCCCCTACTATTCGAGCCATACTTGTTTATTTGCTAATTGCACAAATTTACAAAAACTATCTGGCCGGGAACCACACTAGTGGATCCTGAGAGGTGCCTAACACCTTCCCCTTAGGATAATTTCAAGCCCATATCCTATCTCTGGTTACCAAAAGGTAGTTGTAGATGAACCTTATAGGCGCCCTAACGCACCTTAAAATCGTTAGGTGGCAAATTTCCAAAATTGCAAGAACCCCTTTCCAAAAGGAAAGAGTTGTCCCAACCAAATTTCATGAACCCGATTTCCGCGAAAGTGGAATAAGGGGCTCGACACTACCGATTCTGGGAAATTGTAAATTTTGCAGAGAGTTTAATTGTTAGTTGTTATTTAAATATTGTTGTTGTTTCACTTAAATGTTAGGCTTACATAGTCATTAAGACTAGGTGCCATCACGATATCCAATGGAGAGAAATTTGGGTGGTTAAAGCTTCTAATCAAATCCGTAAGGGTTTTGCGATCAGCAGAACGATCATCGGTCGCATAATTGACTGCAGAATTTCCCTTTTCTGTGAACATTCTACAAACTCCACTCAAGCTCGCCGTAAAAATTATGTACAACCTTCTAGATACATTATATCTCCCTAACACCATAAAACTTAAATCCTTGGGAAACATTTTATAGGGCCTTACAAGAAATGTCCAAATAACAAGTAAATTAAGATGATGTATAAGAGTAAGTGGAACCAGGGTCAAATAATACTGAAGAATCCATGTGGCACACTATAACAATACTTGTGATCATAGCATCGGAAGAAACTACCTCTAGCCTGGTGAGAAATTTATAGCAATGAGCCTGGCCACTACTTGATCGAGGGCGACCTCGAACAGACTAAGCCTCACCCCTAGCTGGCTGTACAGATGGTGTAGTTGCTGGTGCTAAAATCATAGGTTGCGAGATTTGCTATGGAACCCTAAGCAGATGGAGCACAGTAAGAGCTTTGTGCCGGTAGTGCATGGAATAATAACTGAACTAGGCGAGCACTGTATGAACTGTGTCTAACTGATGAATACGACGAATCTAAGGAGCTACCTGAGTGGCCTAAGAGGAAGATATCTGCTGTGATAAGACTGGCCTCCAGATGAGGCACCACCAAAACCACCTAAACCACGAGGCCCGATGGATGCACACTTATGCCTGTGAACCTGCTCCAAATGTCTAGCAATCTCAACCACCTGGTCAAATCTAGCATCCGTCTCGGCCTCTTGAGCCACACTGTAAAGTACACCATAGTTGATATTATCAATGAACCTCCTGATCTTCTCCCTCTCAGTGGGAACCAACCATACTATATGACGTGCCAAATCTATGAATTTCATCTAGTACAAGGTCACAGTCATACCTCCTAGTGTAGCTGCTCAAACTCCCTACGCAACACCTCTCTACGAGTCTGTGAGACAAACTTCTCTAAGACGAGAGCTGAAAACTGATGTCATGTAAGTGGTGTTCTGCCAGTTCGTCAGCCTACCTCATAGGTCTACCACCATCTGTAGGGTTCCCCTGTCAGCTGAAAAGTAGTAAAGGCAACTCCACTGGTGTCCACAATGCCCGCTGTGCGAAGAATCCGATCACAGAGATCCAGAAAACCCTAAGTGTTGAACGCAACTTTGCCCTCGTATTTTATAAGTTATTCCATATGCTTTCAAAATACTGTTTTGCATTATTACCCAATTTATAGGGGTCATATAATTGATTTCTATAATTTTTTAAAGCTTTTAAAATTGATTTCTTGCATTTTTAATTGTTATTAATTATTCCTTCAAATTATTTCGAGTGATTAAAATTAATTATTTGTACCCATATGCATATTATATAATATTTTACTCCATTTACATAATTATATTTTTATTTTTTATTATTATTTACAATATAGCCTACAATATACAATTAATTGCATTTACTATATTATTTGGGTCAAAATAATAGTTTTTTATGCTTTTACAATCTTCAATTATTAATGTAAATATATTAGGTTGCATAAATAATATTTTTATATTTATTTAATTATTTTATTAATTTAATTTTCCTTAATTTTATTTGTTTTAAATCGCAACCCAATTTTGAGCCAAAATCGGACTAAAATCGGCACAAAATCCCTAGCCCAAACCCCAGATCCATGCCAAACGACCCCTTTGTGTCTAACCAGGTCAAGACCCAACTTTTAACCACCCCGCCTCCCTTTTAATCTCTGTCGTTGATCACAAAGGATCAATTGCCCATAACAAACCCCCCCACTCTCCTTATATCACTCACCCCAAATCCTAAAGACCCATTTCCCTCCGCCACCCGCCCCTATATTCTCTCAACTCCCCCTTTTCTCTTATGCAAACCCTAGCCTCCGCCTCCTAATTTCTCTCTGATTCCGACCTAAAATGGAATCATTCCATGATTTGCTTACTTTATTGGCATTCTCTCTCTACTGGTTCTCTGTTGATGGTATTACTTAGGTACATGCCTAACTTTGGCTAGTGTTACCTCCAAGAATAGGCTATGGTGTTTCGAGCCTTTTGTATTTGGAAAATATTCCATCCATATACGTTCTACAATGAATGATTTTCACCTTTGGATTGATTTTTAGATGTTTGGACCCAACTAGGGTCTGAAATTTTCCATCTCCTTTACCAATTTTAATTGCATGAGATATTTTCATTCCTTCTTTATGTGTAATTGATTGTTTATCATTTTTTTTTGTTCAAATCGATTACTATGTAAAATCCTCCCCAAATTCCCCTCAAACGGACTTCGGAATCATTATCATTCCAACACTTGCTCACTCACTTTGTTATGAAACTTTTGGCTCTTGGCCCGTTGAAAGCCAAGGCCATCGAAATTTGTTTTAATTGACCTTCCAGTGTGAGCACTACTGGGGGTTCATCTGAAATCCTTGTAAACTCTGACACACTGGGTTTGGGGTTCTAATGCTCTCTTTTCTATTGACGATTGCAATACTACTAGAATTATTCTTCTTATTTGCTTGTTTTTTAATTTCCAACTAGTAAATCTCTGTGGCCCTAGAAATTTCATTCTCATTCGTTTGTATTTATGCTTTGTGTACTCGTGCCACTGAAACTTCTATGAATTAATATCCTACTATGACATGTTGATTGTAACCTTACTGCTCTTAAGTTATTTTTGTAACTTTATATTTTTAGCATCTAAACTTGCCTAGAATCTAATTATAATGTATGCCTATCAAATGTGTTTAGCATAAACGATTTCTGACTCTCTTAAACTTGTTTATCTACTGTGTTTATCCTGATATCTAATGCTTGTCCTGAGTTTGTCTCTCTGCGTTCTTCTAGACTATTATAATAACCAACTCATTCCCAGAATATGTTTTAATTCCTATTGAATCATTCATGCCCAACTTGCTATCTTTCTGGGGTTATATTGTTAGCCATGACATGTTTCCATGCTATTTGAAACTCTGGTGTGTGCTCTTTTACTTGCTCAATCCTGTGTGCTTCAGTATTACTTAGGCCTTTAGGGTAAATCTCATTATCTAGCCTTTTATCCTATACATAGCCAACTAGTGTAGAGTTTGATGTCTACCTGTCTGGTTGATTTAAAAATTCACATGTTTCTTGAATTCTTCTAGTGTTATCATTGCTACTCAACATGTTAAAGTTTTTCTCATGTTCAACTAAGTGTTGCTCGATTATGACCATATTCTGCTATACTATTTTCACTAGGCTTTCATGTTAGCCATTCCATGTGAAGAGTGTATCCCACTTTTTCTATGGACCTACTATATTATTTTACGCTAATTCTAGATCATTTTACTTATGAAACGTTTTTGGAATAGTTCACTATCCCATGATGGTCAATCCTATCACTTTAGATTTGATAGTCAATCAAGCATCAACCTGCCTTATGTATGCCTTACGAACTTGTCTATATTCTATGTGATCTTGTCTTCATGTCTTACCTTAAGAATTAAGGTTTCAGACTTCAAAAGTTGTTTAACTAATTCTATGTGTAGTTTGTTACTTGTATGGATACGTTTGGCGTCTAGTTGGGTAAGTAAGTCATACATTTTGGGCCTAATGTTGGGCCATAGATGTTGTTGGGCTTGAGCATTGAATTCAGGATACTCTAATGCATTGTTGAGCATGGGATTTTGGGTCTGCTATTGCACGAAGTGTAAGACCATTGAAGGCATGGGGTCTGGATTTCCTTTGTATTCTTCATGTAATTGCTTTAGTGGGCTTATATTTTTATAGTCTGTATTTTGTCAACTTTGAGTTTTTATTATTTTATTTTGGGCATGTAATAACTTTTAAAACAAACAGTTGGGGGATTAGTGGAAATAGGGGAACTGAGATATTTTCTCTCTTGCATGAATAGGTAGAGAACATGCCTATAGGATCCTAATTGTTTTGTTTGTTTGCCATGCCTAATTCTTTGGAATTATCTATGTGCATGTTATTCACTTAGAAAATATGACTTAAGGATAATATAATGACGTGCAACGTTAGAGGGCATGCCTATAGGATCTGAAATTGGACTTGTTGCACTTAGATGTTATACCTATAAGAGTTCAATACAAACAACTGAAAATGCATGCTTTGGTTTACTTATTTCAATTATGTGTCACCTAGACACAATTACTATAGGCTTTCAACTTAAGTAATTAAAAATGTTGTCGCTGCATTTCTCTCTTATCACGCAGCCCGTCGAGAAAGTAATGCCTATTGGGACAAATGAATAATTCTGCATTCTCAATGACTTACAACCCAAATGTGAATCGTTTAGAGATTATGTCTATTGGATGCTATTACTTAACTAGAAAACATGACTATAGGATTCTTAACAGAGTTGTGTATTCAAAATAGCTACTTTGTCAAATGCGGTCGCCTAGAAATCCTGCCTATTGGACTTTATACCAACTATATAATTGCTTAATCACATAGAAACCATGCCTATAAGGTTTGAAAAATTAGCATGTCTTAATTCCAAGCCTGTTTATCCACAGCTGCCTATTTAACTAATGTTGAATATGGTTAGTGTAAGTCATAATTGTCCGCCGAATTGACATCGTGCACCTGAGTCTATATGAGGAGGTGAATCAGAGCCTTTTGTGTTAATTATGTGAAGTCCTATTTGTTTTGATTGCATGCCTAGTTTTCTTATTTTTTGAGCAGCCTAAGGAATGTCTAGAACCATCAAAATAGTAGGTCCAAAAGCCTCCTGGACCATAGGCATGGAATGGGTAAAGCACGCATAGGACGCGATTTAGAATTGAACTAGAATGCTTTTAGGTAAACAACTTTAAGATAGTACTTGAGTAGCAAGAGATAATAGTCTGTGACCGCTGAATAATATGAGTAGCCTTATACCTAAGGGAGTTACGAAGTATTATTTATGTTACACGAGGTGATCTTTTAAGCTAAAAAATTTAAGACCCCCCTACATATGGTTACTACTTTTACGCGTGTTTGAACTTAGATCAGACGAGGTTATATCATGTAATCCTCAAAAGGTTGTACCAATAACTTATTAATGAATAACCTATTTCCTTCATATGTGCAATCTCTTTTAATGCTTATTTTATCTCATGATTAGTTGTTTGGACTTCTTGCTCTAATTTATATTATCACATAGGGTAATTATAGTTGTATAATCCACGTAGCTTAAAATTCGGTCGGGAACCACCGTTGTGGACATCGGAGAATGAATAATATCGCATCTTCAAGGTAATTTGATTCTTTTCCTGATCTTTAGTAATACGGACTAGTTCAACAGAGTTATTGACATGTAGGTTCTCTAACGCACCTTAAAAATTATTAGGTGGTGACTCCTATATTTTAATACCCATTTAAAAGAGTTATCACATATCGAAACCTACTTTGCGAGAAAACGGGGCGCGACAATATGGTGACTCCACTGGGGATATACTTAGGCTCTCAACATAATGAATTCTGGTTGCATAGGCTGTTGAATTATTTGACTTTTTTCCTGTACATCCCTCTTCCTACCCTTTTATTTGCTTGAATTTTTGTGAACTATGCTAACTATTTCCTTTGTCTTTTCTTTTCCATTCCTCTTTCACTTATTTTATCACATTATTTTATACTGCTTTTATGTGCTTTCACCATGCAAAATACTTGGATACATGTTATTACTTTCGCATAAGCATGCTTTCAACATCATACTCCACTTATGACTACTATCAACATACCGACACTTGATGAGTGTCTGTACTTTTCTAAAATAATCTTTTTTTTTAAATCGGAAAGGATTATAGTGGTAGACTAGTTGATCAGTTGTTCAGTCGACGGTCCTGTGTCTTTTCCCCTCAAGTAGTCCTCTTGAGAGTATCAGTCTAGACCCTTCTAGAAATCCACTCTAATTTAAAATGTGCATGCATCATGCTAAAACCTATGATGGATTAAACTCCCATGGCGCATTAATCTGTTTAAATAAGCCTTCTCCAAAGTCCAAAGAGATTTCCACAATCCCAATGACACAAATATTCTATTTGTACTACTTGGAGAAAAAGTGCCAACATGTTGACTGTTATTGCGTAAATAATCGAATTTGAAAAGGGGAAAGGGCTAACTTTTTATTTAATTAAAGAAAATGAGGCATGAAATTTTTAGGTTTGTCATGGTCCAGAATATCCCAACTTTGTTAATTGACTGGTGGAATGGTCTCGTGCCATGAGAAATAAACCGTGTAAGAAAGGTATTTGGAAATTTGCCGTCCTTGTTGAACATCAGGACAAACAACGAATTAATTGAGGCAGCCACTATGCTTTGGGATGAAAAGAGAGTTGTCTTTCGGTTCGAAAATATAGAGATGACTCCTCTTTTAGAAGAAACTGGGGGTTTCGCCAAACTTCCATTGGATAGTGCGGGTCTGTTTTTTCCAGAAAGTTATACCCCACGCAATTTTCTGAAGATCCTTGGGTTCAAGAAGAATGGCGAGTTGGGTTGCTTGAAGAAATCTTACATTCCTTTCGAGTTTCTATATAAATGGTATGACACATCAAATCATATTGTTTTCATCATGAGGAATTGGCTATCACCTCCATGGGATGAGTTCATCGTCGGGTTTATGCCTTCACGTCTGCTTTTTTATTTTGCTAATTTTCCTGATGCAAGGAGGGAAAATTCACACTCGTTTAGCCATGGTTTCCATGACCGTGATGGAAGGAATCGAGGGAGAAAAAAGCATTATTATTCCTATGATACTTGCTTATATGTACCGAGCTTTAGATCGATGCAATCATGGGTTTGGACATTTTGAACGTTGCAATCTTCTGCTACAGGTTTGGTTGCTAGAAGATTTTCAAAGGGGAGACTACCGCCGGGAACTCTTGCATAGACTACAAAATGCCTATTTTGCTAGTCCTCATCCAAAGAAGATTATACTCCCTCCGGATAGGATTGCAAAGCATGGGAATGCTGAAGGGTGGGTACGCTTCTTCAGTGATTTGACTGACGAACAAGTACATTGGATGTTCGAGTGGTTTCCTAGCAAAGAGTTCATGATTAAGTCCAAAGGGACCACTCATTTGGTGTTGATTGTGTTATGAGGCATCTACCCTTACGCTTCTATAAGGGTAATAAGGCAAGCTGGGAGGAAGTATGTCATACCTTGGGTTTCTAATATGATTCAGTATCAGGCAGACTTCAAAGGGGACGTTATTCCATTCAAGTTTGAGGCTCGGCGCATGTGGAATCAAAAAATCATTGTAGATGGAGAGACTATCGAGCCCGACAGGTACTATGCCAGGAATATACATTATTACCTTTCATGGCTAAAGGATGACATAACCGGGGATATCAAACCGGGAGTCAACTTGAAAGGGAGAATCATAGATGAAGCAGGCGACGCTTAGGTAAAGTACAAGAGGCTACGTTAAAGGGTGTTTGAATATAAGGACAAGCACCTGGAACAACATAAGGTAGAAATGGAGGAAATAAAAGAATGGAAAGAGATAGCGAACAAGTCGACTGAAAGGTTGGAGCACTTAGAGCAAGGGTTAATGGAGTTGGAAGGAAAGATGAGGAAGAGGCTTTGGGACTGCCAAAGTATGGGCTACAGCGAGGGAGGAAAGCTGGAAATGGCATACTTGCTGCTCGACATGCATGACCTTAGGAATGTGATCGATGAATCCAAGAAGGCAAAGCATGGAGAAGGTCCTTCTAGGACCAAATAGATTAGGAGCAAATTTTCTTTATTGCTTTTTAGTTAGATTTAGTTAGATTTGATGTAATAAGTCTCCATGCCTTTAGTGACTTTATATTATTATTTTGATTTAGTAAAAGATTGGTTTGAATTATTTTTCGCATTAATGGAATGAGGCAACATTGGGACAAATTTTCTCCAAGTCTACTTGTCGCTTAGGCCTACCTCGGTATAATGAGGTCCCCCAAAATTAGGACGCGAACTATTGCATGCCTTACATGCTACCAGCTTAAATATTAGGAAGATGGATGATTTGAGTGTCAATCGAAAAGACAATGCTCCTATAGCAGAGAATGTTGAGACTTCAGATGGAAGAAGTACACCAGGAAAAAATGAATTGGTCTGCGGTTAGAGCAAAAGATTTTGGTATTACAAAGAAAACTCGAGCAGGTCGAAAACCTCGCCAACCTCTCCCTCACTTTGAATGTCCCCGACATCAATCATCCGAATTCTACCACTCAAAATGAGACACCACACCAAAACCCATAACCCCAAAAACCACAACCCCTAGATCCACAAAAATCCTCCAACAACACATCAATACCATAACCCCGCACATCCGCAAAACCTTAACCTAGCACCATTACAAACTCCTCAGCAACACCACCATAATATGACTTAAGATGCCAATCACTACCTATCATATCCCCCCCCCCCGAACATGCCACAACCAACCCCCGATCCACCCTAGGCCTTAATCAATATTCATTCATACATTCAAGTCCCAAGAACACACCAAGGCAACCCCATATACGTGGAAACTTTACCACTCACCCTGCAGCATACATTATACCTACCCGAACAAATTGAGAAGGACCTGCTCATCTGAAACTTAGCAAAAGAGTTAAAGATATTGTTTGGAAAGGTCCAGAGTATTGAGGGAGGGAAAAGTGTCAAAGGTTTGAATTATGAAGATTTGTGTATCTAGCCAGATGTGGAGTTGTCGGAGGTTACAAACCTCTTAAGTTTGAGATGTTTGATGGCACTGGCGATCCCAAGGTGAATTAGAGGACTTACTGTGATAAACTCATGAGAGTAGGAAAAAATGAGCAAATCCGCATGAAGTTGTGCATGCTAAGTCTCACTAGGGAAGCTTTATCCTGGTACAATAGTCAGAACCCAAAGAAGTGGCCTAATTGGGTAATTATGGCATCCGACTTTATGGACAGGTTCAGGTTCAACGCAAACAATGCGCTAGACATTTTCTATATCTAGAACCTCAAGAATAAACTGATGGAGACATCCATGAGTATGCTACCCACTAGAGATAATAGGTTATAAAGGTGAGGCCACCTCTAGAAGAGGAACAAATAAAAAAGACTTTTGACAGAGCTCAGGATCCACAGTACTATGAGAGATTGATGGTTATAGAGAATCACAAGTTCTCCTATATCAACATATTGGGAGAAAGAATAGAGGAGGGCATCAAACGTGGTATGGTTACCAACTTTGAAGTGCTGCAATCTACCAACAAAGCCTTACAACCTGGAGGCATTTCAAAGAAGAAGGAAGTGGGTGTCGTGATGGTATCCCAAGATCCTAGGTCTCCCCTTATACCATTACCCCACTACCACATACCACACCTACAATACCCAACTAGCATACTACCACTCACCTCCACCTGCCCGTCAAAACTACCCAAAACCCTAACCAAACTTCAGCCGCAGAATTCTAAGACAATACACCCCTATTTCAAAACCCATAGCCTAATTATACGAGAGACTAAAGGCTGTTGGTTATTTCACTCCCATTCCTGCAGCTTCTATTGTGAATCTTTATCAATGGATCAACCCCAACAATTCTTATGCTTATCACTCAGACATGAAGGGATATAATATTGAGGAATGTCGCACGTTGAAAGACAAAAATCCAGACATTGATTGACGCTAAGGTTATATAGGCAATGGAGTCTACACCAAATGTACACAATAACCCCCTTCCTAATCACAAGAGTGAGGGAGTTAATATGATTAGGGCTAATTAAGAATGGGACTAGGAAGGATCCATCAGCCTTATCCGAGAATGAGACACTTCTATAAAGGTGTGGACTCTAGTATAGCCCTCCACCGTTCTTACTCGGGCTTGACAAAAAAGGTGGTTCGCTTACCCTTTGACTCTTTCGAGAGTGGAGATGTTGGTGTCGGCAATGCTTCATGTGATGCGGAATTTCCCCTTATCACGTACTACTTCCTATAAACGGTTTTAATTTCATTCCTTACGTGGAATTTCATCCTTTTGGCAAAGTGGGGGTGGCCCTGTTTTCGGGCTATGCACCTGTGGTCATCTGAATAAGGCATTTGTGCCTTGCGCCTCCTTTGATGATATGGAACTCGTCGTTCCGGTCTGGGCCAGTCATGCTGTACAGAAAGAATGGTCTTTCTCATTGTCGTAGCGATCGCCATTTGGAATCTGTCAAAGATTCGAGAGGTGGTTGTGTTTTGACCCAGCGGTCTGAGCCGCCCCATCATCCTCGGCCCGACAGTGCTGATCGAGCCACCTGCACTCATGTGCACATGTTTTTTTAAAATGGACCGAGTGAGAAAGAAGGTTATCAGTTCGTCATTGTGAGGTTGAGATGAGGTCTCGGTACCCTCTTTGCTGAATGTAAGGGCATCCCTGGGGGTATATCCCCAGATCTGCCTTTCTCTAGTGACGAGAAATTTTGCTCTCCATTTTACAAGTTCTTGGAAAGGGTCGTCGCTCCTCCATTATCGTGGCAATGTGCTATGGACTGTTTGCTTTGTTCCTCCTGGCCGCCTTCCATGCTGGGGACTGAACTTGAATTCGGTTGCTCATTAGTTCTTGGCGATGATTTTTGTCGAGCGGCTGGCTTCCTTCCTTTGGAGCTGGAGGATATCTTCAGCCCTGTATCCACACTTGCTATGTAGTTCCTACGCCATGCTGTGATTCCTTCGAGAGGAATTCGGCCGAATTTGTCCGAGCCATTTGACGTCTTTGGTTTCACCTACGGCGAACATGATGTTTGGTTTAATGTTGTGGAAATTGTACTCTAATGGGCGAGGAGCCCTTGCCGGTCATGTGTCCTCGTTGAATCTGGCTTTGTTAATGATTCCTCGAGGGTATTAACCTCGGGCCATTCTCGGATCGTTGCGAGGTAGATTGCATCTCGGGGCGTTCCTCCTGTCTGCGGTGCACGGGTGATACATCCCTCTGTTTGGCATTGGTTTCTTTGCCAAGAGCCTTTTTGGGTAAGCTGAGCCCGAGGAGGCTACTAGACGGTCATCCACAACCCTGATTTGCGACCGATGCCGGGTACGAGCATCCGACTAGGTCTTGGCTGGGTACCTGAACAAGTTTTGTTTGAATTGACCTGAAATTGTCGGGCTTGGTTTGTTTAAGCTTTGAGTGAAGGCCTGCATTGCCCAGTCATTCGAGACCGGGGGTAATCTCGTTCGTTCCATCAGGGAATAAGGCACAAATTCTCGTGGCACTTCATTCTCCCTTTGTTCGGCCCTAGATGTGTCGGGCTCTCTCATCGCTGCTTCGATGGCATCGGTGTGTGCCTTTATGGAGGAATCTGCTGGTATGGTAAGCAATTTTATGGGGCCAGGCACTAGGTTATGATGCCACATCATGGTTCCTTTCGAGAGTGTTTCCTCGAACATCCTTGATAATACGATCTCGATCTCATCATCTTTTGGGTCGTTGCCTTTTTCCGCGTACGTATAGGCAATGATGTGTTCATTGGGATCTGATATCGCATTGTACCTAGGGAGTTTTGGCGTTTTGAGCTTCTTTGGAATGGGTTCAGGGGTCGCTTCCTTGGGGGGCAGTCATTGCATGAACTTCCACGAACCTGATTCGATCCTTTTGGAGAGAACCCCAAGCATCTTTGCTACGACAAGGTCGTCTACCGATCCATTATTGCTTGATCTCTCGGGTACTTGCTCGGCGGGGGGAACTGTTTCCGGCGCTACTGTACTGGGATTCTTCGGATGGCTTTGTAACAAAGCGATGGCCAACTGTTGTGCCTGCAACATTTCAAAAATAACATGAACACTAACTTCTTGTTCTTCCCGGGCTGGGGTCTTTTGGGCTTCCCGTTGCTCGCCATGTTGTATGCTTCCATCGGTGCACGAGGTTTCATCAACCTGTTGTGCATCTTATGAAATCGCATCCACTAGAATCGGTCCAGGTGCGTTATCAGGGTTCTGCGGTGGCATGCCAACGACTGGAACAGCCATACCGTTTTCACCATGATTTTCGAGGTAGTCATTCTTAGCCCCGTTTACTGAGCCAGCCATTTTGACCTGAAATCAAAAGATCTTGGACAAGAAAAAGTGTGAAAGATAACTTGCATTTGTGCAATGAAACCAGCAAGAAAATAATCACTATTACTTTTATCCCCACGGTGGGCGCCAAACTGTTTACTGTGAAAATGGTAACAACAATAAAATTTGTAAATGGGACTCTAAAAATACATAATCTATTTTTATGCTAGTTGTTAGAGCAGTAGATGCTAAGAGTGTGATTTCTAACGAAGAAATACGAGATAAAGCGGGGAAGTAATCAAACCGAGAAGCTTGCAGCCCGAGCCTCGAACTGGTCGATGAAGGAACTTGAGGTCTATATCTGGCTCGAGATCGAGCTATCGGGTGTAGTCTGGAATGGGATAACAGTTAAGTATGATAATACAAGGCTCTTTATGGCCAATACCAAGCAATAAATGAAGAAAACGTATGAAAACCATAAACTCTAAGACTAGCCTCGAGCTAGTAAGGACGAGCAGGTTAGAGAGAAAACAGAGAGAGAGAGATATATCATTGATTTTGTGGAGAATAGTTGGAGCAACATCAGCCCCTTACAAAGTAGCGTGGGTTCCCTTTATATAGGAGGGGAACCAGAATATAGTACAACATGCGTTAATTATAAAGTATGGAGATGGGACGGCTAGACGTGACACTTCTGCATAGGCCCTGCATAGGCAGGCTCTATCAGACTTAGTTGTGTGCCTTGGGAACTTCCCCTTCTGCTCTAGCCGTGACCTTCGTCTTCTTTAAGTCGGGCCCCGACGAGCCCCGATGGAGGGGACTCGGTCGCAGCTCCACGTCCTCGGGGTCTCGAGGTATTCATCCGAAGTGGCTTGATAGTGAGAAATCAAGTCCTCTGCTTTCGCCGCATACAAAGCACCTCCTCTATCATTGCATAAGGATAAATGTTGTCTTTCTTTGCATAGGACTAAGCACTGCCTCATTATGCTACACGAGGCTAAGCACTGTCTCCATCATTTACATAAGGTTAAGCACTGCCTTTCTCTGTATAGGGATAAGAACTTCCCTCGTTTCGTTGCATGGGACTAAGCATTATCTTCATCATTTGCATAAGGCTAAGCACTGCCTTCACCTGCATAGGGCTAAGCACTGCCCTTAAATCATACAGGATTAAGCAATGTCATATTTTGTAGTTGCATATAACTAAGCATTACCTGTTCCCAATATCAAATGATTGATATCACCGCATCTTTGAATTTCATGGGCTGAAACATCTCCACATTATTCGAAGGCGTCATAATCCAAAGGCATCATCCTCATAGCCTGAGGAATCCATTTAATGGCCTAAGGATCTCTCAAAGCTGCATATCATTATTCAAAGGCATCATAGTACAGAGGCACCATTCAAATGACCCGAAGACATCATTTCATGGCCGGTAAATCCCTTATCATACGCCTCATGGCCCAGATCTTCATAGTCTAAGAACAACATCCTCATCATTTGAAGACAGGAAATTTGCATAATGTCTAAATTTCTACATTAACTATATATATTCACATGCACCGTGTTTTAAGTTTTGCAAGTAACTCAAGAGGTAACCGTTCTACAAAGAGGAGCAATTCTTGCTCCGATTTTTGTTCACAACGTTCACATCATTTGATTATCCCCAAGATAACCAATAACCATCGATTGATTATTCTTTCTCTCTTAACAGCTCGAATGTTTGTCTTATACATCCATAATATTCAATTCCGCATTCATAGCTCCGCTCGAAGCTATCAACTACTTATGACATTGCTCTACCCAGAGAAAATCATTCTTCAAAACATAAGACCTTTTATCATGACTCCATCGGTCTCGTCCGTCGTTATATCCAAAAATACACACAACATGATTCCCGTAATATCAAGGATATGTAGGCAACTCAAGAATCAGAGTTCAGCCCCTATTTTTTAAAACACCTCATACCCCATCCTCGTTCATTCGAAATTGATTATCATTTTCTTTAACAAATAATTATTTCATCATTCTCGGGTAAAGAGGGGCAGTAGTTGATACCCAATGTTACCCTCATATTTTATAAATATTCCATATACTTTCAAAATACCGTTTTGCAATATTATCCAATTTATAGGAATCGTATAAGTGATTTCTATAACTTTTTAAAGCTTTTAAAATTGATTTCTTGCATTTTTAATTGTTACTCCCTCCGTTTCCAGTTTATGTGAACTTATTTCCTTTTTCGTCCGTTTCAAAAAGAATGACCTCTTTCTAAATTTGGAAATAATTTAGCTTAAACTTACAATTATACCCTTAATGAGAACATTTATAACCACACAAATACTCTAGGCCCCTTTTTGACTTATTTAGGACCACAAATTCCAAAAGTCTTCATTTTTTTCTTAAACTCTGTGCCTAGTCAAATAGGTTCACATAAACTAAAACGGAAGGAGCACTAATTATTCCTCATTTTGAGTGATTCAAATTAATTATTTGTACCCACATTCTATAATATTTTACTCCATTTATATAAGTACATTTGCATTTTTTTATTATTATTTAAAATACTGGCAATAATAGACTATACTCTATAATTAATTGCATTTATTATATTATTTGGGTCAAAATAATATTTTTATATTTTTATAATATTCATTTATTATTTTGAAAATATTAAGTTGCAAAAATATTATATTTATATTTATTTAGTTATTTTCCCTTAATTTTATTTGTTTTAAATCTCAACCAAAATTTGAGCCAAAATAGACCCACGCCAAACGGCCATTTGTATCCAACCCAGTCAGGACCCGACTTTTAACCTCCCCGCCTCCACTTTAATCTCAGTCGTTGATCACAAAGGATCAACGGCCCATAACAAACCCCTCACTCTCCTTATATCACTCACCCCAAACCCTAAAGACCCATGTCCTTCCGCTAGCCACCCCTAAATTCTTCCAACTCCCCCTTTCTCTTCTGTAAAACCTAGCCACCGGCTCTTAATTTCTCTCCTATTCCGACCTAAAAAGGAAATCAATTAATGATTTTCTTAGCTTATTGGCATTCTCTCGCTACTAGTTGTCTGTTTATGGTATTACTTAGGTACTTGCCTAACTTTAGCAGGTACTACCTCCAAGAACAGGCTGTGGTGACCCGGAACAATATTTTGTCCATATACGATCAACAAAGAATGATTTGCACCTTTGGTTCGATTTTCAGATGTTTGGACCCAACTAGGATTTGAGATTTTCCATCTCCTTTACTGCTTTTAATTGCATTAGATATTTTCTTTCCTTCTTTACATCTAATTGACTGTTTTGCATGTTTGTTTATTCAAAGCTATCTCAATATAAACCCATCCCCCAATTCCCCTAAAACAGACTTCGGAATCACTATCACTCCCTCACTTACTCACACACTTTGTTCTTAAACTTTTGGCTCTTGACCGGTTGAAAGCCAAGGCCACTAAAATTCGTTTTAATTGACCTTTCCGGTGCAATCACTGCTCGGGGTTCATATAAACTGCCACGACCCAAACTGGAGGGCCATGACTAGCACCCGACCACACTTGTCGGGCACCAACGTACATTTCATCTAACCTTCATTATTATCTTTTAGGGCTGATGAGATCAATATAAATGGTAGACCTGGATCATGGACAACCAGCAATAAAATATGATGGCATGAATATACATAGCAGGGGATGACCAGACAATCAAGAAACTACATATAAGGTACGAGCTACCACGCTACCATGAAAGACTATACAACAAAAACCAGCCGACAAGGTATGCCAAACTATACATGAGTCGACACTTGTTTATGAGCCTCTAAATGAACAAAAGTGTTGCAACATAGCGGGAACAGGGCCCCGACATACCCATAATGTCAATAACAAAAATGAATACCAAGACCACGGCAACTCATGGAATCACATTCTAAACCTTTCGGAGTGACGTAAGGTCGGTATCCTCTATACACGTTATTAGGACTAACTCTTCACTATGAACCTTATAAGAATCAGGAAGTACCAACAACATTGATAACATAAGAATAAGAGAAGCAACATTAACATCAATCGTTCCATAAGAGGGAAAACAATGTAAGTACTGCTAGCTTCTAAGAGTAGAGTATCTTGGAAGCTCGTTCATTACATTATGTACAATCGGAGTCGTGCAAAAGAAGGAAAGGGATAGCCTCACATACCTTGTATATACTGCCCCAATCTCAAGCTATGCAATTGTCAAAACTCCTTAGTCTACAATAAGAGAAACGATACTATCGTTATCATTTAAGCGTCATAACTATTATGTATCGACCACAACCTATTTTACGATGAAACGGACAGCACCTCCCCTATATATATGACCTCACACCATTCAAAACAGTCACCAAACAGCCCAAACAACATCAATAATAAACATATTGAGCCTCCCAAAATAGTCCACACACAGCCTAATCACTCCATACATACGACGACCACCGTAGTCGTGTCAAACAACCTGGAAATGTTACGAATAACTATCAGCCCATAACCCTACATATATATGGTGTTTCTCCACACCCTTCCTCCTCCAAAACTCCACAAGATAGTAGTAAAATACGCAGCCCAACAACAACGCAAAACAGTCCACAAAACAATAACATTACTACCAAGCCTTTCGATATATATCCCGTGAGTTCTTACATGTATAGAACGAATTACCATGAATTCAAAGTTGATAAAAATGTATGAAAGATGGCAGTAACTTACCATACTTGTTGGATAACTCATCCCTTCCCTTGGTTCTTCAAACTCTAGGTTTTACCTTCAAATAGAACTTGAAAGAGAGGGAAAATCGATTAGGGTTTGTGTGGGATTTTTGGGGAGGAGTTGCAGGGGTTAACTTTGGTTTTGAGGGTCTGAAATATGGATGAAATAACTGAGTTCATAACCCCTTAAAAGTCCTCTCTTGGCCGACTTAGGTCTTTTAATTTTGTCCTATCATTTTGGCAAGTAGGTGATGCACCTACTTGTCATCTACCAATCTGCGCAGGCTTGCAAAAATATGAATATCTCTATACTCCGAGATCGTATTGACAAATAGTTTAGTGAGTTAGAAACTAGACTCATAGAGATTTAATTTTGTGGGTAGATCACCCCGTAATTCCTTGTAAATTATGAGAAAAGATTAGAAACATTTGACCTAATGTTTAAGTAAAATTATGAACCTAAGTTGCGACAACTTTTGTCGACTTTTGTTTCATAACTCGTTTGACTTCAAGACTTATGATACGGATATTATATGATTAAAATACCTTAATAAATGAACTCTTGAGTGTATTAAGCACCGCTAGATTACTTGAAAATACGAGTTACAACATCCTTGATTCATTTAACTTCTAATACTTGTTAATCACCCTTATACACTCTTGTATCACTTAAGACCAATAGGATTGACTTCTTATCATCTCAAAGATAATTACTTCTTGGATTTATGTTAACTAATATATGTCATGAACTAACACATGTGGATATGGGTTGTAACACCCTTCCCCCTTAGGAACATTTATCCTCGAATGTAAGGGTTTATGGGGAGTTTAAATCATCGTGGATTCCAATGGAAATTTCCGATCAGTTTTCCCCTATAAAATGGTCACTAGCAAAACTTGCAAGTAATTAAGCCCAACATATGGCTTCACAAGGCTACACAAAGCATTATGCGTATTTACATTATCTACATATCACCATTTTGTATTAAGGAGGAGTATTCTCAAATTATTGCTTACCTCATAGAGCCGTTTCACCTTCCAATGTATCCTGTCTTCCACCAGCATCCTTGTTATCTTCATTCTGGAATAAGTAAGGGTATTTAGACTTCATCTCCTCTTCTGCTTCCCATGTCATTTCTTCCATATTTTTGTTCCTCCACAATACTTTGACGGAAGCTACATCTTTTGTTCTCAGCTTGCGGACTTGCCGATCTAATATCGCCACTGGCACTTCTTCATATGATAGGTCCTCTGTAACTTGTACATCTTTGATAGGGACGACTCGAGAAGGGTCTCCAATACATTTCCTCAACATAGATACATGGAATACCGGGTGGACAAATTCCAATTCGGATGGCAATTCTAACTCATAAGCAACCTGTCCAATCCGTCGAAGAATTTTATACGGCCCGATATACCTTGGACTCAGCTTACCTTTCTTCCCAAAACGCATAATACCCTTCATTGGTGAGATCCTCAGGAAAACCCAATCACCAACCTCAAACTCCGGATCACGACGTCGGACATCGGAATAAGATTTTTGCCTGCTTTGTGCCGTCCTCAATCGCTCCTGTATCACTTTCACCTTCTCAATAGCTTGGTGAATCAAATCTGGCCCATATAATTCTGTTTCACCGACTTCGAACCATCCAACTGGTGATCTACATCTTCTCCCGTATAGTGCCTCGTATGGGGCCATTTTAATACTGGAATGGTAGCTATTATTGTAGGCGAATTCTATGAGTGGAAGATGGTCATCCCAATTTCCCTTAAAATCTAGAACACATGCTCGTAGCATATCTTCCAGTGTCTGAATGGTACGTTCAGCCTGTCCGTCAGTCTGCGGATGAAATGCAGTGCTGAGATTTACTTGTGTGCCTAAACCCTTCTGGAAAGACCTCCAAAAGTTAGCCGTAAATTGAGCTCCTCGGTCTGATATAATAGATACGGGCACACCATGAAGCCTAACAATCTCCTTGATATACAACTTCGCATAATCTTCAGCCGTGTAAGTTGTCTTCACTGGCAGAAAATGGGCACATTTTGTAAGTCGATCAATTATCACCCAGATGGAGTCAAACTTATGATAAGAGCGAGGTAATCCAATAATGAAGTCCATATTAATCACCTCCCACTTCCAGGTCGGAATCTCTATATTTTGAAGCAATCCACCGGGTTTCTGATGTTCTATCTTTACTTGTTGACAATTGGGACACTGGGCTACAAATTCTGCAATAGACTTCTTCATATTATCCCACCAATACTGCTCCTTGACATCATGATACATCTTTGTCGAGCCGGGATGGATGGAATATCGGGATTGATGAATCTCATTCATAATCTTCTCTCGCAACCCTGCCACATTAGGCACACACAATCGGCTCTGGTATCTCAGTGCCCCGTCTTTTCCGATCCCAAAAGCCATACTTTTACACTGTTGAATGCTTTCTCTTAATCGTACTAAGATAGGATCTTCATATTGTCGTGCTTTTACCTCGGCTACCAAAGATGATTCTGATGTATTCTGTACAGTAACACCTCCGTCATCAGAGTCTAACAATCTGATTCTCATATTGGCTAGCTGATGAAGCTCTTTAATCAACCCCCATCTACCTGCCTCAATATGTACTAAGCTTCCCATTGATTTACGGCTGAGAGCGTCTGCCACAACATTGGCTTTACCGGGATGATACAATATCTCGACGTCGTAGTCTTTCAATAATTCAAGCCACCTACGCTGCCTCAAATTCAACTCTTTCTGCTTGAAGATGTATTGTAAACTCTTGTGATCTGTGTAGATGTCAACATGGACGCCGTATAAGTAGTGCCGCCATATCTTCAAAGCATATATTACTGCAGCCAATTCCAAATCATGGGTTGGATAATTCTTTTCATGCTTCTTCAATTGTCTTGATGCATAAGCAATCACATTCCCACGCTGCATCAATACGCACCCCAAACCTATACCTGAGGCATCACAATATACCACATAACCTTCTGTTCCTTCAGGAAGAGTGAGCACTGGTGCAGATGTCAATCGATTCTTCAACTCCTGAAAACTACGTTCACAAGTGTCAGACCACTGGAATTTGGTAGCTTTTTGTGTTAACTTAGTCAATGGTGATGATATAGAGGAAAATCCTTCTACAAACCGCCTATAATATCCTGCTAGCCCTAGGAAGCTGCGGACTTCTGATGGTGTTGTAGGTCTCGGCCAATTCTTTACTGCATCGATCTTCTGAGTGTCGACACTAATACCCTCATCAGATATCACATGGCCAAGGAATGCTACTGAGTTCAGCCAGAATTCACATTTGGAGAGCTTAGCATATAACTTACGATCCTGAAGCGTCTGTAATACTATCCGCAAGTGGCCCGCATGTTCCGCCTCCGAACGAGAATACACTAGAATGTCATCAATGAATACAATCACGAACACATCAAGATAGGGCCTGAATATAGTATTCATGAGATCCATAAAAGCTGCTGGGGCATTTGTTAGCCCGAACGACATCACCAAGAACTCAAAGTGCCCATATATTGTCCGGAAGGCCGTCTTTGGAATATCCTTCTCCCTAACCCTCACCTAATGATACCCTGAACGTAAATCAATCTTGGAGAAATACTTGTCACCCTGGAGTTGGTCAAACAGGTCATCAATTCTTGGAAGTGGATATTTGTTCTTTATAGTAGACTTATTCAACTGTCGATAGTCGATACACATCCGTAATGACCCGTCTTTCTTCCGCACGAATAGGACTGGTGCACCCCAAGGTGAAGTGCTAGGTCTAATGAAGCCCTTATTCAGCAAGTCCTTCAACTGCACCTTCAACTTTCGCAACTCTGCCGGGGTCATTCTGTATGGAGGGATAGAGATCGGTTGAGTGTCAGGAAACACATCAATGCTAAACTCAATCTCCCATTCAGGAGGAAGGCCTGGGAGTTAATCTGGGAAAACATCTGGGAATTCGTTGACCACGGGGATTGATTGTAAAGTAGGTGGTTTCACCTCCGCATCCCTAACGCGAACGAAATGATAAATGTAACCTTTTGAGATCATTTTCCTTGCCTTAAGATAGGAAATAAACCTACCTTTTGGTGTAGCAATATTCCCTTTCCATTCAATGATGGGTTCACCAGGAAATTGAAACCTAACCATCTTCGTACGACAGTCAACATTTGCATAGCATGAGGCCAACCAGTCCATTCCCATTATCACATCAAAATCAACCATTTCTAACTCAAATAAATTTGCCGAGGTTTGACGACTACAAATCATCACAGTGCAACCTCTATATACCCTTCTAGCAATCACAGAATCTCCTATCGGAGTAGATACCGCGAGGGGTTTACTTATCAATTCAGGTTCAATGCCAAACTTATTAGCCACAAAGGGTGTAACATATGATAATGTAGATCCCGGATCAATCAGCGCATATACATCATAAGAAAACACAGATATAATACCTGTAACAACATCTGGAGACGACTCGAGATCCTGTCGACCTACTAGAGCATAGGTTCGATTTTGAGCACCACTCGAACTCGGCACTGCACCTCTACCCCTACCACGACCTGTCGACTGCTGAAAACCCCGTGCTGGAGGTCGAACTGATGAGGAAGAACCAGACACAGATCCAGTCGGCTGAGCCATACCATCACCTCCTCTATTAGGACAATCCCGCATCATATGGCCAGGCTGCCCGCACGAATAGCATGCATCAGAACCTCGACGACACAGTCCAAAGTGGGCCTTGCCGCACTGATCACAATGTGGTGTTGGGGGTCTCATCTGACTAGTATCCCTGTGATGTTGCGAGCCAGATGCCCGCGAACTCTGACCTGGACCAGAATAGGATCGATCATATCGAGGCCTCTGAAACTGTGGAGGAGCACTAGCTACAGGTGGCGCCGAACTCCTCGAAAACTGTGGCCTGATGCGGCCTCTGAAGTCATCAGAATACCTCTGTATCACTAACATGCATAACCTGAAGCGTACGATGAACCTGGTCAATAAAAGTCTGCGGGTCCTCCTTGGGGTCTGATCCGGTAAACACTGGAGGGTCTAAATTAATAAAATCACGAACTCTCGTACTAACTGGTTTCTCAGCAGCACCTGTATTCTGCCTCTGAGCCTGAGCAGCTACCAAGCTAGTCAATAACTGCAAAGCACTCCACATATCCTGGTCTGGAGTGCCAGACGGAGGAACTAGAGGCGCTGGGGCCTTCTAATATCCTCTGGAGGAGATGGAGTAGATGAGGTATGAGAGGGCATCTCACTCTGAGCCTCACTTTGTCCTGCTCTGACTTAGGGAACCTGACTGGTACCCTCTCCCGCTGCTGTATCAAGTCGTCTACTAATCGTTTGCTTCCTAGTCGAAGGCATCACTGAAAAAACATGGTGAATATTATATACGAACACTTACGACTCAACTCTACGCACGATCTAGATTCAGGAAGAAGGTAACAACCCTAGATGTCATGTAGCCTCCTGATTATAAATGTGGCGCGCTACACATCCATAATCAAGAATCTACTAGACACGGCTCATAGACAACCCCTAGGACAGACTTGCTCTGATACCAAGTTTGTCACGACCCAAACTGGAGGGCCATGACTAGCACCCGACCACACTTGCCGAGCACCAACGTACATTTCATCTAACCTTCATTATTATCTTTTAGGGCTGACGAGATCAATATAAATGGTAGACCTGGATCATGGACAACCAGCAATAAAATATGACGGCATGAACATACATAGCAGGGGATGACCAGACAATCAAGAAACTACATATAAGGTATGAGCTACCACGCTACTATGAAAGACTATACAACAAAAACTAGCCGACAAGGCATACCAAACTATACATGAGCCGACACTTGTCTATGAGCCTCTAAAAGAACATAAGTGTTGCAACATAGCCGGAACAGGGCCCCGACATACCCATAATGTCTATAACAAAAATTGCATACCAAGACCAAGGCAAGTCCGGAGAAGGGATCTCGCCAATCACCGCTGAACTGGACAGTCTACTGTGGTGGGGGAGCTGCACCTGCCTGTCTATCAGGACCTGCAGCACGACATGCAGCGTCCACAAATAAAAGGACGTCAGTACGAATAAAGTACTGAGTATGTAAGGCAAGGAACCATAAATACGATCAGTAATGTAAGCAAGGATAGAGAATATACAACCTGTAACATCTTAGTACCTCTGAGGGCTACTTACATGAAATGCATGATACATATGTATAAATACATAAACCTTTAAAGCATTCGCCTCTGTGGGCATCATCATCATCATATCGTACCCGGCCATAATAGGCTCGGTAGAATCGTACCCGGCCACGTGGAGCTCGGTAAAACCCAACTGATCAGTGGTTGCACAATAGGTGCCGTACCCGGCCAACTATAGCGTGGCTCGGTAGAGTAAAATAGATACATATATATAATGCATGCTCGACTCATGGAATCACATTCTAAACCTTTCGGAGTGACGTAAGGTCGGTATCCTCTGTACACGTTATTAGGACTAACTCTTCACTATGAACCTTATAAGAATCAGGAAGTACCAACAACATTGATAACATAAGAATAAGAGAAGCAACATTAACATCAATCGTTCCATAAGAGGGAAAACAATGTAAGTACTGCTAGCTTCTAAGAGTAGAGTATCTTGGAAGCTCGTTCATTACATTATGTACAATCGGAGTCGTGCAAAAGAAGGAAAGGGATAGCCTCACATACCTTGTATATACTGCCCCAATCTCAAGCTATGCAATTGTCAAAACTCCTTAGTCTACAATAAGAGAAACGATACTATCGTTATCATTTAAGCGTCATAACTATTATGTATCGACCACAACCTATTTTACGATGAAACGGACAGCACCTCCCCTATATATATGACCTCACACCATTCAAAACAGTCACCAAACAGCCCAAACAACATCAATAATAAACATATTGAGCCTCCCAAAATAGTCCACACACAGCCTAATCACTTCATACATACAACGACCACCGTAGTCGTGTCAAACAACCTGGAAATGTTACGAATAACTATCAGCCCATAACCCTACATATATATGGTGTTTCTCCACACCCTTCCACCTCCAAAACTCCAAAAAATAGTAGTAAAACACGCAGCCCAATAGCAACACAAAACAGTCCACAAAACGGTCCGCTACAAGTGAATAACTCGAACTCACGGCTTCCGATCATCGTCCCGTGAGTTCTTGCATGTATAGAACGAATTACCATGAATTCACAGTTGAGAAAAATGTATGAAAGATGGCAGTAACTTACAATACTTGATGGATAACTCAGCCCTTCCCTTGGTTCTTCAAACTCTAAGTTTTACCTTCAAATAGAACTTGAAAGAGAGGGAAAATCGATTAGGGTTTGTGTTGGATTTTTGGGGAGGAGTTGCAGGGGTTAACTTTGGTTTTGAGGGTCTGAAATATGGATGAAATAACTGAGTTTATAACCCCTTAAAAGTACTCTCTTGGCCGACTTAGGTCTTTTAATTTTGTCCTATCATTTTGGCAAGTAGGTGATGCACCTACTTGTCATCTACCAATTTGCGCAGGCTTGCGAAAATATGAATATATCTATACTCCTAGATTGTATTGACAAATGGTTTTATGAGTTGGAAACTAGACTCGTAGATCTTTAATTTGGTGGGTAGATCACCCCGTAATTCCTTGTAAATGAGGAGATAAACTTAGAAACATTTGACCTAATGTTTAAGTAAAATTATGAACCAAAGTTGCGACAACTTTTGTCGACTTTTGTTTCATAACTCGTTTGACTTCAAGACTTATGATACGGATATTATATGATTAAAATACCTTAATAAATGAACTCTTGAGCGTATTAATCACCGCTAGATTACTTGAAAATACGAGTTATAACATCCTTGATTCATTTAACTTCTAATACTTGTTAATCACCCTTATACACTCTTGTATCACTTAAGACCAATAGGATTGACTTCTTATCATCTCAAAGATAATTCCTTCTTGGATTTATGTTAACTAATATATGGCATGAACTAACACATGTGGATATGTGTTGTAACATAAACCCCTTGTGAACTCTGGCGCACTGGGTTTGGTGTTCTACTGCTCTCCCTGCTATTGATGATTGGAGTAATACTGTGATTGTTCATCTTATTTTCTTGTTTATTAGTTTGCAACTGCAAGTCTCTTTGGCCTTAGCAATTTCATTCTCTTTGTTTGTATTTATGCTTTGTAAACTCATGCCACTGATACTTCTATGAATTAATATCCTACTATGCCATCTTGTTTGTAGCGTGAAATTATTCTTGTAACTCTATACTTTTAGCATCTAAACTTGCTTAAAATCATATTATGATGTATGCATATCACATGTGTTTAGCATAAACGATTACTGACTCTCTAAAGACCTATTATATTTATGCTGATATCCGATGTTTGTCCTGAGTTTTCCTCTCTACTTTGTTCGCGACTATTAATAACCAACTCGAGCCCAAAATATTTGTTAATTGGTGTTGAATCAATCATGCCCAACTTGCTGCCTTTTTGGGTTATATTGTTAACCATGACATGTTTCTATTGGTAACGACCCAACCAGTCGTTTTGAGCTTTAGCACGTCGTTTGGCAGTTTGAGGCCATAAGCAGCTTCACTTCAAGTATTATAACTTGTATGCATGGTCGGAATCGAATTCCGGGAAGTTCGGAGTTGATTTGGAAAGTGAATTCTCATTTTGGAAGCTTTAAGTTGAAAGAGTTGACTAAGATTGGATTTTTGAGTAAACGGCCTTAGAATCGGGACTTGAAAGTTCCATCAAGTTCATATGATGATTTCAAACTTGGGCGTATGTTCGGATCGGGTTTTGGATGAACTGGGAGTATTTCAGCACTTATTGTGGAAGTTAGCATTTTAGAAGAATTTCATAAATTTGGGTTGAAGTGCATTTCAATGCTATCATTATCCGTTGGGGATTCCGAGTCTGGGAATAGCTCTATGTGGTGATTTATGATATTGGGAGCACGATCGGAAGTGGATTTGGAGGTCCGTAGGTCATTTTGGAGTCATTTGGCGAAAGTTAGAAATTTGAAGGTTTTTGAGAAGTTTGACCGAGTGTTGACTTTTTGATATCGGGGTCGGATTCTGATTTTGGAAGTTGGAGTAGGTTCATAATGTCGAATGTGACTTGTGTACAAAATTTAAAGTCATTCCGGATTGATTTGATATGTTTCGGCACAAAATATAAAAGTTGGAAGATTTGAAAACTCATAATTCGATTTGATACGTGATTCGTAGTTTTGACGTTGTTTGACATGGTTTGAAGCCTCGATTAAGTTCGTATTGTATTTTGGGATATGTTGGTATAATTGGTTAAGGTCCCGAGTGCCTCGGGTGGTATTCGGGAGGTTAACGGAATGGATTTCGGACAATAGGAGCTTCTGCATTTTTCTGCTACATAAGATATTTTTGGACAGCATTGGTGCAATCGCAGAGCAGAGTTTGGGAGCTTATATATTGCAATCTATAAGGAATTTATTAAAAAATTTAAAACATGAAAGTTGTAGCCCTTACATTCTAGTTTCCAGAAAGATAAACCATTCATCATTGGATATTTGTACAAAAAGTTATGATCAATTGAATAAAGGCTGGTAAAACAGTTTTGCCAGAAATTTCTGATGCGTGAAACCAACTTTGAAAGCTTATATCTCAAAATCTATAAGGAATTATATAGTGGACAACCTATCAAATGAAAGATTTTCGAGTCTAGTTTCTAATTCTTTAAACCGTACATCATTTGTATATTTCTACAAAAAGTTATGGACGTTTAATTAAAACGTGTCCAGCAGGGAAAAAAACTTGTAATATAAGGTACAACCTGCACAACGCAAGGTACAACTCGCTGAAGCACCTGTGCCTATATACGGCAGTCGTGCAGCAGCTATTTTTGGGGGCTTTCTTGAGCTAGAGATTGGTTCTTTCATGGTGGATTCGACCTTGGGGACTACTTAAGAATACAAGGTGAGTTGTTTTTGGATATTTTAAGTTAATAACATCCTATTAACACAAATATTAACATCACTCAATCTTTGAAATCCCTAAAAATCTTCCAAGTTGTTCAAGAACACCAAATTTTTCAAACATTGGATTTTTAAGGAAAAGCTTCAAGAAGGTAATTCTAATGCTTCAAGCTCATTTCTTATGAGTCAGTGAGAATAATTCTAATATTTGTTTCAAGTTGTTATGGTCGGATAATTGATTTCATAATCCCTAGTTCATAGCATGAATAGTATTCTTCAAAAAAATGAGGAAAAGATAAATAGTGTTCTCAGAAATGAAATTAAAGGATGCAATGAACCTATGGAATCATTTTCTAGCTTAGTTGGAAGTGTTCAACTAAGTAATCACCAAATTGAATGCTTTGGAAATATTGGTTAAGGAAAACGATGAATAGTAATTTGGCGGTGTTGGAGAATTAATGTAGTTTCATTGATGACTTCAAATGGATATTAAATGATAATAGTAGAGTTGAATGTGCTAGTGAGTGAACCTATTAGACGATTTGAGTCGGAGGCTTGTACCCAACTTGTGAGCCATAGATGGATATTGATAAATATTTTTGAGTCATATTTTGATTGTAATTGGGAATGTAATTGTAGATATCAATTTGTTGGTGGCGTATGAGCATTTTACTCAATATTACGATGTTGGAGGAGGATTAAAAGCTTGTGAATGTTAATAAAGTAAAAGTGAGTTTTGGAGTGTTGGGCATCGGTCAAATTCTTTGAAAGGCTTGGGAGCCGGTTATGGAACTTTGAAGCGAGGTAAGTCTCTTTCCTAACCTTGTAAGAGGGAATTGTCCCCATAGGTAAAATAATTGATTATGTGCTTCTATTTGTGGGGGATACGTATGCACGAGGTGACGAGAGTCCGTGCGTAGCTACTATTGTGCTTAAGTCCGGGTAGTCTAGGACCGAAAAGCATGCTATACCTGAACTATTTGTAATCTTATTGACAACTTAAATTGCTTAAATCATATCGAATTAGTAAAAGAATTTCAAAAAAAGGATTAAACTTCATTTTCTTAAATCGTTAAAAGAGAACTGGCTTTTGCTTGGATAAATGTTTCTTGATGAATTCTTAATTGACTGTTTGAAAGTGTGTATCTATAAGTACCTGCGTCGCATGTATGATTCACATGCGGGGTAATTCTATTATTTATATTTGACCGCGCCGTACGTATGATTCGCGAGCGGGGTAATAGATGCATCTATGGTTCACGCAGTTCGACCCTCGGCATTGCACATTTTACATTTATGTTGGATCGAGTTGTATGACCTCGGCACTGTGATGACCCGGCCAGTCGTCTCATGAGTTACCGCTCTATTTTTCCCCATTTCTGCTTCTTTATGCTTTGTTTATCCGTGTTATGTGGTATCGGGTTGGTCGGATCGAATCCGGAATGGTTTTGGTAAGGTTTGAGACACTTAGTCTCTAAAAGTAGCTTTAGAGTTAGAAAAGTCAATCGAGAGCTGACTTATTGGTAAACGACCTCGGAATGCGGATCTTATGGCTAGGATAGCTTCGTTAGGTGATTTGGGACTTAGGAGTGTGTCCGGAATATTTTTGTGATGTCCGGTGTAGAATAAGGCTTGAATTGGCGAAAGTAAGTTTTTGGCGATTTTCGGTCGGCAGTGGAATATAGGCTATCGGGATCGGAATGGAATTCTAATAGTTGAAACAGGTTCGTAATGTCATTTTGGATATGTCTGCAAAATTTCAGGTCAATCGGGGTTGTTTTGGATAGTTTCGGCGTCATTGGTGGAATTTAGGAATTTCAAATTTCGTAGGCTTGAATTTGATGTGATTTTGGTGTTTTGATGTTGCTTTTGGTGTTTCAAAGGATCGACTAAGTTTGAATGATATTATGGGACGTGTTGGTATATTTGTTGAGATTTTCGAGGGCCTCGGGTGGATCTCGAAAGGTTAACGGATCAATTTAGACTAGAAGAAAAGCTGCTATATTTTTTTCATAGCAGCATGAACAGTAACTTGGGTGAACAGTAACTCGGGTAAACAGTACTCGGTGAACAGTAAAACATGTGAGCAGTATTTAAATAAACCCTCCACGACTATTAAACCCTTTTACACCATTTTTGAATGTGAAAAGAGCTTTGAGGCGATTCTGAAGAGAGGAAATCATTGTTCTTCATCGAGGTAAGGATTTTTCACCCTAAAACTCGATTATTTATGATTAAGGAACAAAATATCAGTGTTTAATTCATGAATATCAATAGAAAAAGGTGGAGTTAGGGCTTGAGATTATGAGACCTTCTAGGGATGATTTGAGGGGTCAAACGAACTCCGATTTTTGAGTTTATTATATGTACGGACTCGTGAGATGATAAAGAACATTTTGGTATAAGGTTTGTTCATTTCCAGGACACGGGTCAGGGGGTCGAGTTTTGACTGATTTCAGGTTTTGTGCTTAAAATCGATATTTTTCAATTGGAATTCATTCGTTTAGCATAATTTGATAATAAAAATCTGAACTTTGTAGATTTGGAGCACTCAAAAGTTGGTTCGAGAGGCAAGCGTGTTGCATAGTAGCTTTTCGGGCTAGTTCGAGTTGAGTAATGATTTTAAATGTTGTTCTGAGGCTATGAAACCCCAGATTATACAACGTTCGGCTGTGTTGAGGTGACGCACACACTAGATGACGAGCGTGGGGCCGTGCACCGTTGGTGATTGTGACTTAATCCATCCCGAATGACTATTTTTCTGTATATTCGATAGTTAATTATTTGATATTATTATGCTTTGGGCTAAATGTCATATTTGGGCTTTGTGCCAACTGTTTGAACCCTTAGAGGATCGTTAATAATATTTTCTTCACTGTTTGATTTCATACTTATGCTCAGTCATGCCAGATCTTCAATGTTTTCAAAACTCAACTATGTTATTCTATTTTAGAAACCCTAAATGATGTTTTAAAGATAGTTTGAGTTGAGCTGCATATTTTTACTATTGCCCGAAGGGCTTATAAGATTCTGACTAAGTAAGGTCGAGGTCCTGTATTGTGAGGATACTTTTGGATTGGGATGTACGCCGCAGTAGTGATACACTAATTATGATAATGAGGCCGAGGGCCTGAGGTTATACGCCACGAGGTGGCTTGATATTGATATGAGGCCGAGAGCCTATTTATGATGCCACGACATGGCTTGATATTGCGCTTCGGCCGTAAGGGGCACCCTCAGGAGTCTGCACACCCCCAGTGAACGCGGGTACCCATTGTGACATGAGATATAGCCCGAGGGGCTGGTATTATTCTTTGATATTGCCAGAGGGGCTGATTTGATGTTATTGTGCCCGAGGGCAGTTCTTATGTATTTACCATTCCTAATTGTTTTCCTATATATTGTTGACTGCTTAAAAAGGTATTTTTATGAGATTTCATTGTTAAATTGTGTTACTGATTTTGTTATGCCTCTGATAGCTGTAGACATGTGATTTTTTACCCTCCCAATATTTTTTATATTTTAGCATGTAAATATTTAGTTTAGGCCTAATATCGTTATTTCAACTTATCTTATTACAAGAAAATGAAAATTACAAAAATATAGTTGTTTGTAGTCATTTTAATCTTGAAAAAATGCAAAAAAGAAAACAGTTTCATTTATTGTTTATCTCTAATAGTTTATTTTAATTAATTAGGAGTAATCTTACATTTTTATAAATGTTTTATACTATTCTAAATAAGGAAAACTTAGTCCCTTAGTTAATGAAATCCAGATTTATCTAAGAAGCTCAATTGTTAGTTAATTCAAGACAATTTTAGCTCAATTTTGGGGAAGAAGATGGCCCAATTTCGGACTAGCCCTTGAGCCCAAACCCCTCATTGAACCAAAATTAACCCTTGGCCCAACACCCCTTCCCTTTAATTAAACCCTGGACATATACATATAAAGGGAAATGAGCTGAAAATAAAGGAGACCCTGGACCTACATAGACTAACGCCTAAAGACCTAGACAAAAGAAGCAGCAGCCTCTTCTTCAAAAAAATTCAAGACCTAGGACCTGAGAGCTGAAACCATAATGGGAAATAAATTATCCTTGTTTAATGCACACCTGGTTCAAAACATACACAGAAGTATGGTCATGGCCGTTTGGAGGCATCATGACCAATTTTTGGTATGTTTAATGGGCGGGAATGAACAAGGAAACGGGGTTACATTTGGAAAGCTGGACGTCGGATATGCATGCAAACAATTTATGTATTGAAATTGGGCTGAAGAAATTTGGACATCCAACATGGACATGGGCTGGGACGTTATAGACTGGAGATACAACGTGGACATGGACTCACTTGGGCTACTTATAATAATTACAAAGTTTAGTATGTATAATGTAATATCAATTTTGAGTTCATTGCTCAATTTTGGTAATAGGATCTATGTAATTAACAATGTTTATTTCTTTCATCATCTAAGACCTCCCGACTTTGTATTTAAATTTGGATTTTTGAATTATATATATAAAAACTAGCCCTAGGCGCTTGCCTAGCGGTCAACCAAAAAAAAACAAAGAGCTGAAACCAGCCACAATAAAAGACCCCCCTCCCCATTGTTCTTTCTTCTTCATCCTCACATCCGACGACCAAAAAGGGAGGCTGGAGAAGATATTCTTCTTCATGGACAAGCGAAAGACCTAAAACCAAAAAAAAACATGGTGGAAACCTAAAGACCCTAGGCAGCAGATGAGCGAAAAAATGACATAACACCAAATAGAACCACCATTTTCAGGACCCCTCCCCGTCGATCTTCTTTTGCTCGATGACAAGCAGCCATTTTCACCTACAAATGAGGGAGCAATCATGGAGATAGCAGCTTAACCTTTGAGCCGTTTTGAACAAAAACCAAAAAACCTAGGGACCTTCTTCTTCTCCATTTGAAATACCAGTGAACAAAAATCCTCTAATCTCCAATGGTTCTTAAATAGTTCTCTGAAGATACGGAAGTAGCTCAAAAAGAAGATAAAACAAGAATATACATTGTTACTCTCTTGAAAGAAAATGAAAAGAATAGCAGCCAGCTAAAATGAAAGTGCAGCTATTCTCTCTGCCGCTTCACTCTTTTCCATGTGTTTGGAATGTTTCTTACTACAGCTACCCTCCCCTTTGTTCGAGTTCTGCCGTTAAATTCGTGTTAGGATTCTAAATCGGAACATGCTTGAGTTTATTGGTTCGTGACAGTGTCGATTTGAGTTCAAGGTTGCCGACGAGGTTCGCGGCTCAAGGTTCAATCCTTGTTTTCAACTTGAAATTCAAGAGAGTATTGATTTATTGAGGTCTTCTCTAATCTTTCAATTTTACTGCTTATATGACTACGTCTTTCTCATGTTTTCATGACATTTTCTTGCCTCGATTTGAATGAATTTGTGTTTAATCTATCTTGAAAGGTATCTGTTGGTTTCAGTTATTCAACATTATTACTTGTTGGTTTGGTACAACTCTTTGATGATGCATCAGTTGGCTAAGAAGGCAGTAATGTTGTTAAAAATATTTTCTATTAATTAATTGGGTTAGCCATTGGTCTTGAAAATATATTTAAGCAGTAGGTTAATTTTGGGGTAAGATGAAGTTGGGTTTGAGGCTTGGTTGATACTGGGACAGGATTTGGATTTAAGAAACATTCTGTTTCTCTTATGTTATTTCTCTTTAAGTTACTCGGGTTGCTAGGGACATGTGGTTGACCACATGTGGGTAGGCAAACTTTTCGGCTCGTAAGTAATCATCGTGACTACGGGTACGGTTCCCGTGACGTAGTTGTGATGCTTAATTTTTAAAATCCGGGTGTACATTTCATGTGACCCGATTCTAATTTCCAACAAGGTTAAATAAAATGTGTCATAAATCACGAGTGCATTTCATGTAGCGTGGCTTACGATCTGTTTTAAATAATCTTGAAATAATTTCCTAATAAATAATGTGAGCACGTAATTTTTGCCCTATATGAATTACTCCCATAAATTCAAAACAAAATAATCTCTTTTCATTATTTGCAATTTTGTGGATTCTCGTAGCATTTTTCTGATTATTGTTTGCAATTTTGTTGGTGCAATTTAATTAGTGAAAATACAAAAAAAAATATGTTGCACTTGCATTTAGGCTTAATTTTATATTTTAGGATTAATTAGAAAATTAATTGTTGCATGAAATGGGTAAATCACAAAAAAATAGTTTAATTTGCATTTTTAATTTTAGCTTTGATTTTGAGTAGATTTCTTTCTAAATATAGTTTTTAATTAATTGAGGTAATTATTAGTTGGAGTTAATTAATTCATAGGATAATTTGATTAGGAATTAATTTAAGTTTTAATTTTAATTTTAATTTTATTTAAAATAAATTAAAGGAAAAATTGGAAAAAAAAGGAATTGAAGAGATAGAGTTGGGCTGCCTTCAGTTAAAACATGCCCAGGCCCAAAGCCATTTACCCCGAAACCCGGCCCTAACCCGTGCCATTACCCGACCCAATACCCCTACTCAAGCCAAACGACCACGTTTTAAGTTAAATCAAATCGGAGCCGTCAAGGTTCCATGATCCTACGGTCGCGAAAGGGGTTGGGGTGGGTATATAACTGTCCTAGTCTCACAACACCCCCTCCCCCCAAACCCCCGTCTCTCATCTCTTTCATCTCCCTTTCAGAGAATCCCCATGAAACCCTAGCTCGCCGCCCCTTTTCTATACTACTCAGAAGCCTGGCGGCGCAGCCCTAACCATCTCTGTTCACCACCAAAACAACACCCCATGACCCCCTCACTCCCCTCTTTCTAAATCCTGGACCAATTTCTCTCGAACATGCCCCGAGCTCGTCGAATCTTAAGTTGAAAGTGAGACCTAAAAATGTTAAACTCCAGAATCGGCAGATTTGGTGTTGATTAAGACTTAAACGGACCTTGGTCATGTATTTTCATCTGAGAACAAGTGATTGAGGCCCTTTTCGGTCGAAATCGAGAGTTTGAGGAAGAGCTTCAAGGCTTGGCCAGTCCGTTAGGTATCTTTACATTTCTGTTGGCTTTTCTCTTGTATTTTTCTGCCTTTTAAAGTAATCCTGCTTCATCTCGTTTTTGTGTTTGTGTTTCTGATTCTTCATAGCATGTCTGTTGTTATGCATGCACGACCCATTTGTTAGTCAACATAATTATCTGGTTGTTTGTTTAGAATGGGGTGAATCATTTTCTTTTTCTCTTTTGAGTTTTGGGCTTTGGTATAAAAGTTCCCGTGTCTCTTTCTCTTGTTTAATTTTAGGTCAGATTTTTTTTAGAATGTCGAGTCTTTTACTGATTTCAATCGATACCTAAAAAATTGAACCCAAAAGGAACTGAATTGGGTGTATTTGGACCTATTAACTTGGGTAAATTTGACCCCGGCTCTGTTTGGTTAGAAGGGTAACAACAGGGTCATAGGGGGGTAATTTGGGTAGTCTGCTTAGGGGAATCTTTGTGCAACTGTTTGGGAAACTTCTAGGAAGCTGGGGAGGGGACTGCTTTGCAAAAACCGAATTAAAACTAGGGGTGTCTAAGCTAAAATAGAAATTCAAAAAGGGTCAAAGTACAAATTTGTTGATTAGTTAGGTTGCCCTACTTTCTTGCCTATAAAGGCAACATTTCTTGCATTAAAAGGCAGGGGGGAGAGACCTAAGAGCTAAAAAAAGGCACAAAAGAGAAACGGCTGAACATTTGAGTGAAAAAGACTATTCTATTGAACCTCATCAGTGATTTTTTTAATTTCTAAAAACAATAGATACAGGTTTTAGGATTTTAAATGGATTGACATTGGGTTTTGAGAAGTTGTCGTGGTTCAAACTTGTTGAGGTTCACTGTTCCATTGGGTTTTCAAGTTAATTTTATGGTTCTAATTGTTGAATCTTGGATTGATTATGGGTTAGAAATGAGTTGAAAATTGTTTTGTTGTTTGGGTCTTGGGTTGAAATCACTGCAGTATAGTTCATTTTCACTGGTTTCGAGTTGTTTCCTTCCTGGAATTTTCTATTGTTTTATTGGCTCCGTGAGTTGATTTCACTGCTCAAACTAGTTGAATTCGTGACTGTCATCTGCTACTGTTTACTTGCTGACTATTCACCTCTATTCTTCTTTGTGCAAACTCCAGGTACATGCTCTGAAACCTGCATAATGTGATCTTCAAGTTGAAAGTGAAATTAAAAATGGAAGTCGGAAGTTTGATATTCAGTCGTGTGTGTTGTTTATGTGCTAAGCTCGATATTCAAATCTTCTTCTCTATGAAAATCTTTGCTTGTCATTCCAAATGCTAATGTTTTTTAAAGTTCCTATGCACCTAATGTATACAACGTATAGATCTTGTTAGTTAGATTTAGTAGTGTCTTATTTAGCTTGAATGGATGCTTCGATTACTAAAATCACACAGATGTTACTACTGCTGTAGATGCAGGATTGGTATTGCCCTTTTAGTAGTTTGTTAGGAAAATATTTTTGGTTATAATAGCTGAATTCTTGTCACTCCTGAAGCATGGGAACTATTAAGGATTAATTGTAGGCTATATGGTAGCATAGTATTGATTTTCTGGTGTTAATGAGGCTTACTATTATGTTTGATAACCTAAGGGAAAGCAGGTTCTAATGATCGTCTCATTTGGAAATATTAGTTTTAAAATTTGAGTTTGATGTTAGTTGGTATGTTCTTATTTTAAATGATTGGTCTGAAATCGCCATTGGACCATTTTAAGCCACAGATTTGAGCAAAATGAGCATTGGAATTGCAGGCAGTACTCACTCGTTTGTCGGTTTGAGTTTTAGATTTGCATTCTTCGCTAAGACTTGGGCTCATTAAGGCCCAAGCCTGAAGGTTTTATGTTGATTACTTTGTCGGTAGTCAACTGGGTTCACGTAGTAACCCTGGAATTTTCAGTCATTGCGTGTGTGCTGTGGGGACTCGATCTTGAGTCCTGCACTTGCTGATCTCAGTTTCTAAAAGGAGTGATCTCATCTAAGGCCCAAGCCTTAAAGGCACTTGTAAATGGAGTTGCGCACTCCATGTTATTTGAGTTTGCTCAATGTCATTGAATCCATCTTTCTTCCTTGTTTAGTCAGCGTTGCTGAAGCAGTTTTTCTTCGAATAATTTGGCAATTTAATGCAGCACCTGTCAGCTGCTAAATAGATTCGAATTCTTAGTTAAAAAAAGGGGTAATTAGAACTCCTTCAAGCACCCTTTCGCTGACTAGGCTCCTAAAATAGGTTTGAAGTATGCCACCCTCAAAAGAGTAATCCAAACATTTATTGAAATGAGAAATCGAGGCAGGCCACTTAGCAAATTTTCATGGCCCTCGCAAAGTTGCAAGTGCGTAGTTGATTTAGGCGCACTATTTTAAAAAAATTACCTTCCTAAACTCGGGTGTGCATTTCATGTGACCCAAATCCAAATCCCAAAACGTTGAATAAAATGTGTTCCGGATTGCGGGTGCATTTTATGTGGCGCGATCCAAAGATATGTTTTAAATGACGTTCAATCTACTTCAAATGGAATAAAAGTGGTTAACAACTAAAATTTGCACATAGGTTCATAATTGTTTAAAATCAAATAATTAAGCTGAATATAACAATTGAGCGACTGTGCTAGAACCACGGAACTCGGGAATGCCTAACACCTTCTCCCGAGTTAACAGAATTCCTTACCCGGATTTCTGGTGCACGAACTGACAAAGAGAGTCAATCTTTTCCTCGATTCGGGATTTGAACCGGTGACTTGGGGCACCATAATATTATCCCAAGTGGCGACTCTGAATTTTAATAAAATAATACCGTTTCGATTGTCACTTTAAGTTGGAAAAAACTCCCTTATACATCCCTTCTCTGGGGTGTAGGTAAAAAGGAGGTGTGATAGCTCTGGCGACTCTGCTGGGGACCGAACCTAGAATCTCTGGTTCAGGGTTCAAGAATGAGAGCTTAGAATAATTGTATAGTCGACTTTATTCATTATTTGATTTTTTACATGATTTGGGCCTAATGTGCTAATTGATTGTTTTTACCGCTTTGATATTCCGTGAACTGTATATAAATTGTTGCGAAATCCCTCTTCTCTCTAAGTCTTTTAAATCATGAAGAAGTGTGCACTTCGTGTGACTTCTTTTCTGTTACAGTCATATCCCAAATTTAGAACGAGGTTTGGACAAGTTGCAAAGCCGGTGAAGCTTCTGTATTCCCGGTACGCTGCCCTCCCCCCCCCCCCCCGGGCTCGAGTTGTCTGCTCGGGTAAGCCAGGTCTAGAACAATAAACCCCAGGATTTAAACCTAGTATAACAAAACCTCATGCCAGATCCCTAGTAGGAATGTTTGTTTGCATCATGTGCATTTTGACTTTAGAGACTCAACACAGGGGTTGGGTCTATCTAGGACAGGCGCACCCGAAATAAAAAAGACCACGCATCTTACTTGCTACTTATTTGCTTCGGACTTGTATGCTGACCGGCTTATGAATATTGGAAAAATTTGAGGAAAGAGAAATAGCAGTATGAGAGTTAATCGCCTGTTCTGAAAACAACCAATGTCCAAATAGTATCGAAACTATGCCGAATTTTTGAGGAAAAAAAAGAAAAAGGTTTGTTTTCAAAATGATAGTTTTATTTGACAATAATAATAAAAAAAAAGAGTTTTGTTTTCAAAAGTAGTTTGTTTTATTCGCCCGAACTATGCCAGTTTGATTCTCACATGGTGTGAGATACGTAGGCAACTCCCATCAGGTCTAACTTCCTTTTTGCGAAAGTAGCAAAAACAACAAAAATTTTACTTTAATTTGAAAATAATTAGGGTGATGCCATTCTTGTCAGAAATAGTCGAATGTCCCTAAAAGGGTGCCGAAAGGCTGTTTTTGCAAGAACAGCCACTTTTTGTCACTTTCAAAGGTTTTGGCCGGTTAGCTGACACAACCTTAAAATCTTCGTTTTGAAGTGCTGAAAGGCCATGTTGGCAAAGACGGATGTTTTATGGAGATTTTGAAAAATGGTCATTTCTCTTAAGTCAAAACGAGTCATGGTTCTTTTAATTAAAATCACCTTAATAAATGTGCAGGATTAGCACAAATCAGAATGAACCTTTCTCAGTCCGTGAAGAGATCCCTTTGGAGCTACATATGTGGTGGCATGATCTGGGAGGCGACAGCAGAAAAGTTATCTAAAAAGCATTGGGCGGTCTTATTGGGCTTTTGAAGGTCAAGCCCATAAAAGACGTGATTGAGGCCTTGATACCATTTTGGGACACAGCACATAATGTGTTCCACTTTGTTGATTTCGAGTTAACTCCTACACTAGTAGAGATAATAGGCTATGTCGGTTTCGAAGGGAATCTCAGAAGTCAATACCCGGTAGCACGAAGAACAGTGACCCCTCACAAATTATTGGACTTCTTAAGCATCAGTCGGGACATCCGAGACGGAAATTTGGCCAAAGGATTTTGTACCTTCTACTTTCTGTACCGACAATATGGGAATTCCCGAGGCTTCAAAACACCAGATACTGGTCTTACTCATGCTGGGAATCAAGACAAGTGGGAAGCTCGGAGAGGATTAGCTTTCATAGTGATGTTACTGGGAATTTTGGTTTGCCCGAGAAAAGATGGGAACATAGAGATGGGGTTAGTAGGGATAGCTGACTTTATGATGAAAAAGGCAAATGGGACTATAGTGCCGCTGATCTTGGCAGAAATTTACCGAGCTCTTACTCGTTGTCGAGAAGGAGAAAAGTTCTTTGAATGGTGCAATATGCTGTTACAAATATGGATGGAGGAACACCTTTGCCACCATCCCAGATACTTGAATTTTGGTATGACTGGCCTCGAGTGCATTGAAAAACATGAAAAGCGAGTAGAGGGTTATGAGTTTCCGAATGGTACGGAAGAATGGCATGCTCATTTGAGATATTTGACCGCAAATAAGATCGAATGGACATTCGGGTGGCTCACGGTCAACGAAGTAATCTATATTACGGTTGAGGTATGTTTCTTGCTATTGATGGGTCTTCGGAGTGTCCAGCCTTATGCTCCGCACAGAGTCTTGGATCAGTTGGGCCGATACCAGACCATCCTACACGATGAAGATTTGAGTCCGCAAGTCATTGAGTTAGATCCAAAAGCTGCCTTCCCATAAGAGAAAGTGCGCCGGATTTGGCATCAGTGCAGATTCTAAGGGCCTAATACTCAAGTACAAGACCTACCCAGAGGCGAGGTGGAGCCTAGTTATACTTCTTGGTATGGTAAAAGATCCCGAGCTCAACATGAACCTAACAGGCCCGCAAAGAGACCCCATGTCCAGCAATTCACCGACGAAGCTCGGGTGCAATGGGATTGGCTGACCAAAGAAAACGAGTACAGGGCTACCATAAGCAAGTTGGAAAAGCAAGTCAGAGAACATCAATTCGAGAATAGCTTGCAAGTGGCGGTGGATGAAGGAGAAAATAAAACGCTAGCCAAAGAAAATGAGGCCCTTCGAGCTCAAATTCAGAAATTGAAAGTAGTGGCAGAAAATCCAGTCCGAAGTGACAGAGATGAAAAGCTCATAGCTAACCTAAGGCAGAAAGTGAGTGACTATAGTTTCGATTTGAACAAAGCAGAAAGTGAACTAGCCAAGGCTCAAAAACAAGTGGCTAAAAACGCAGATGAACGGGTATGCCTGGTTAAGCAGTTGAGAGAAAGGTACGACGATGAGGTCGCAGGGTAAAAGAAAAGGGTCATCGCCACGAAAAACAAAATGATCAAGCAGGCAAAAGACTTCAAAGTTGAAAGGGAACATTGTTATACAGCATTGGCGCAATTAGAAATAGATTTGCAACAACTTCAGGAGCAAAATCATGTGGCTGAGCAAACTTTGGAAGCCAAGGCCCAGCAGATTGGGCGTTTGTTACAAGAAAAAGGTGTCATAAGAGAGAGAATTAGAAACATTGCTGACTACATCGTTATGAAGTGCCACATTTGTGAGGACATGACTCGCACTACATTATTTGCAGCAGTGATGACCTTTGTTAAAGAAATAATGAATGACTTGGACCGACTTCAAAGGGATCTTGCACATAGGCCCGCAGCGAGACCGAATGATGTCCCGCGGGCACCAGGAGCATTGATGTATTCATGATTTTTCCGTTTGTGTCTGCATTTCCCTTTTGTTAGCGTCTGTCAGTCTTGTTGAGTTTGTATCTTCTTTCTACTAGAGTCTGGCAAGTTGTTTTCGAGTCTGTATTTTCTTCTATTGGAATATGAGGTCTATTTTCGGAATCTGTATTTCATCTTTGCATCGAAATCTGTTAGTTTTGAGTTTGTAACGGAAGCATTTGTTGTTTTTTATTTTATGAAAACTGAAAATCCCAAAAATATTTTATTTCGCACTTATCTACAAGAACTACGCTTGGTCTGATTCATGCGGGGTCATGATACGTAGGCAATCTCCATAGGATTCGACCATAACCAAATAAAAAAAGAAGAGAGGAAGAAAATAAGAGGAAAAATAAGAGAATAAAGAAAAGGAAAGAGCAGAAAAATGAGAGAGAAAAGCGAGAAAATAAGAAATCAAGAGAGAGTAAAAACAAAAAGAGAACAGAGGCAAGAAAGAAGGGAAAAGAAGGAAACGAAAAAGAAAGAAAAGGGGATGTTTGCAATAAAAAGAAAGAAAAGGCCAGGATGACGCATGCAACCGATCAAATATATAAGAGAGACGGTTAACTGTTTAGGTGCATTTATGCCCAATGTGCGGTTACCAATATGTTAAAGCCTAATCGCTAACAAGGTTGTTGTTTGATGTATTAAGTCAAGACAGATGGTTAGTTGACTGGCATTCTGGCAACTCACTCCTACAACACCCGATAAAAAGACAGGCTGAATATGGCCAGGAACTAGAAACAAGTATTGTCGACCCATCGAAAGAGGTGGAAGAAATGGACGTTAATGCGATGAGGGAAGAAATGTATAAGCTAAAGAAACAGATGGATGAAATGTACCAAGCCTGGGCGAAGGGGCATCCACCACCAGTTTATCCCGCCAATCCTACTTATATCCCACCATCAGCCCAACCTCCGGAGCCTCCCACTGTGAACTCATCTCCAGCCTTTCCCCTCTACCAACAATGCCATAACACCACTTCCTATACTTCTCAAGCTCCACCACCCAAACAAGTCCCATGCCCTCCTCCACCAATTACACCTGTTTTTATGGCACCTCCACCTGCTACATTACATCGATCTTCCAGTGAACCCCTGTTCCAAACTCATGACAACCAGTACTATCCCCCTGAACCCACCTTCAAAGTTCCAGAACCATATCCTTACACCCTTCATCTTGATCTCACGGCGGAAACCGAGAAGCCACCCAAAAATCCTGAGTATGAGGAGATGATCAGAAAGGTCAAAAGTTTAAAACAATCATTCCGAGACATGAGGGGGTTAGGGGGCCAAGTAAGTGTGGCCTACAAAGATTTATGTATGTTCCCAGATGTTCAGTTACCAGTTGGGTTCAAGATGCCCATGTTTGACATGTACGACGGTCACGGTGACCTAGTAGCACATTTAAGGGGATTTTGTAGCAAGATGAGAGGAGCAGGCGGAAGAGATGAATTGTTGATGGCGTATTTCAGCCAAAGTTTGAGTGGGTCGGCGCTAGAATGGTACACCAGACAAGATCATAGCAGGTGGTACACATGGGATGATTTGGCCCAAGCATTCACCTGTCATTTTCAGTATAATCTCGAAATCATCCCAAACTATCTGTCGTTGACAAAGCTTGAGAAGAAGCCCGATGAAAGCTTCAGGGAATATGGATTCTGTTGGAGAGAGCAGGCAGCAAGGGTTGACCCTCTGATGAAAGAAAGAGAGATGGTTGATTATTTCTTGCAGGCCTTAGAACCCACTTATTTCGGTCACTTGGTGTTAGTAGTAGGTAAGTCCTTTAATGAAGTCGTGAAAATGGGAGGCATGGTTAAAGAGGGACTCAAGTCCAACAAGATCATGAGTTATTTAGCAATCAAGGCGACTACTCAGGCCATTCAAAACGGTATTGGGGGTGTTCTCGGGAAGTAGAAGAAGGAGGACGTTGCGACAATTGAGTCGGGAGCTTGGGTTGGATCCAGGAACCTTCCCCATTACTACAACCAGCCGCGACCCTATCTCCAAACTTACCCCCACACTCCATATAACTCACAACAACACTACTACCCACCGCCGGATCCCCATCTTTCTATCCATCATGCACAAACCTATACCCAGCCACCCGCTCACACACAATGGAGTGTGCCAGCTCCACAAAACCCATACCAAGCTCCACAAAATAACTATCCACCCCAAAAAGCCTACAGAAACCCTCCTAGATCAAGTTTTCGACCCAATCAAGCCTTTAAGAATGAGAGGTTGCAGAAGCAAAAGACTTTCACTCCATTGGGAGAATCGTATGCTAGCCTATTCCACAGACTAAGACAGTTGGGTATGTTGAACTCAATCGAGGCTGAACTGCCGAATCCCCCTCCCAGAAATCTTGACCACTCGGTAAGTTGTGAGTATTGTTCAGGGGCCCCGGGACATGACACAGAGAAATGCTAGAAATTGAAAACAGCCATTCAAGAACTCATTGACACCGATCGAATTGAGGTTCAAGATTCGGAGGCGCCCAATATCAATCAGAATCCCTTGCCAGCCCATCATAAAACAAATATGATTGGGATAGTGCATAAGGAAGGGGAGCCTAAGAAGCCTTCGCAAATCGTTATGATGATTCGGGCTAGTGAAGCCAGACAATTTGAAAAGTCAACCAGTGAGAAGTCTGTGATCAAGTTGAACAGGGCAAATAATGAACCATCTGTGGAGGTCAAGAGGGGGTCCTCAAGTTACGTTGCAGGAAAACATGAAAAAGCAAAAGTGGTCGTGCCGGGAGTGATGAACAAGCCCATGGTAATTGTAAAGGGCTCCCCCACATATCCTGTTGATAGACAATAGCAAGGCAGTCCCATGGAATTATAAACGAGTGACTGTGACTTACAAGGGGAAAGAGGTTAGAGAAGAAGTGTGTGAGACTCATGGTTTGACCCGATCGGGGTGATGCTTCGCCCCCGAAGAGTTGAGAAAAGATAAGACCTCAAAAGATAATCCAGTGTTGGTGAAGAAAGTGGTGACTGACGAAGAGGTAGAGGAATTTCTGAGAAAGATGAAAGTGCAAGACGATTTCATTGTGGAGCAGTTAAGGAAGACACCAGCTCAAATCTCGCTCTTGTCATTATTGATCCATTCAGACGAGCACCGTCGTACTTTGATGAAGATCTTGAATGAGGCCCACGTTCCTGAAAAAATATCAGTAAACCACTTGGAAAAGATAGCTAACAAGATATTTGAGGTAAACCGAGTCACTTTTTCTGATGATGAGTTGCCCGTGGAGGGTACCGAGCATAATAGAGCCCTCTATCTGACGGTGAAATGCAAAGATTTTGTGGTTACTCGGGTACTGGTTGACAACAGGTCTAGCACGAACATTTCTCCTTTCTCCACATTGAACAAGCTGCAAGTGGAGGATGAAAGAATTCACAAGAACAGTATTTGCGTTCGGGGATTCGACGGTGGAGGGAAAGATTCAGTTAGGGACATATTGCTTGAGCTCACAATAGGGCCAGTTGAATTTACTATGGAATTCCAGGTGCTCGGTGTGGCTGTTTCATACAATCTGCTGTTGGGACGAACCTGGATCCATGCTACCAAAGCAGTTCCATCTACTTTGTATCAAATGGTCAAGTTTGAATAGGATCGACAGGAAATTGTTGTACATGGCGAAGATAATTTGTGTGTGCCAATAGCGCCATTATTCTGTTCATAGAGGTTGACGATGGAAAGGGACCATGGGTTTATCAGGTTTTCGACACAGTATCGGTAGAGAAAATTCTGGAAGGAAAGTGCGCTCCAACTCCAAAGATGTTTGTTGCATCAGTTATGGTGGTTGTTGAAATGTTTAAAAATGGTTTCGTACCGGGCAAGGGTTTGGGTGAGTCTCTGCAAGGTATTGTGTAGCTAGTTTCTCTTCCAAAGAATCTGGATATGTTTGGTCAAGGGTTCAAGCCTACCGTTGCAGACGTGAGAAGAGCTAGAAAAATGAAACAGAAAGCATGGGCATTGCCAAAGCCAATCCCGCGTCTGTCTAAATCATTCGTCAGGCCGGGTATCAGAAAGCAACTGCTGTCAAAGGTTCCTGGACCACTGATTGGTGTCGATGGAGACTTGGAGAAGGGGTTCGAAAGGTTATTCATTGAGGTTAACATGGTTCAGGCTGGGGAAGGGTCCAGCAGGGCAGATGTTCAATTTGTGGGACCACGTGCAAAAGTCAACAACTGGGAAGCTACTCCTCTTCTTATCCGGAGGGAATCTTGGTAGTGGGTTTTGATTTTCTTTTGTTGTCTGGATTATTCCAGGGTCTGTAATTCAGATATTATTTTCCGTCCAGTTAGATGTGTTAAAACCTTGTTATCTTTAAATTCAATAAAATGCAATTGTTCCCTTTTCCTTCATTACTTCTAATTTTATTTTGTTTTCTTCTTTTGTACAGTTCTTTTTATGCTGATATCAATGACATGACATGCATGAGGAATCTTCGGCCCAGTTTTAAAAGCCAATCTAACTCTGAAATAATAATACAAGAAATTGAGTGTGGTGACGAGTTGGAATTTGAGGATGATGAGGCCTATGAAGAATTTAGTAAGGAACTAAGTCATTTTGAGGAAAAGCCCAAACCTAATTTGAACGATACATAAGCAGTTAATCTAGGAGACCAAGATAATGTCCGTGAAACTAAAATAAGTGTCCATCTAGAACCTCAACTCAAGGAGGAGATAATTAAAGCCCTGTTCGAATACAAAGATGTTTTTGCATGGTCCTATGACGACATGCCGGGTCTAAGCACTGATTTAGTGGTTCACAAGTTGCCCACCGACCCGGCATTCCCTCCTATCAAACAGAAGCTGAGAAAGTTCAAAACAGATATGAGTATAAAGATCAAGGAAGAGGTCACCAAGCAGTTCGATGCCAAAGTCATTCGGGTCACCCGGTATCCCACCTGGTTAGCCAATGTTGTGCCTATACCGAAGAAGGATAGCAAGACCAGGGTGTGTGTTGACTATCGGGATCTCAACAAGGCAAGTCCAAAAGACAATTTCCCATTGCCGAACATCCATATCTTAATCGATAATTGTGCCAAACATGAGATTGGTTCTTTTGTGGATTGTTACATGAGTTATCACAAGATCTTAATGGACGAGGAAGATGCAGAAAAGACGGCATTCATCACGCCGTAGGGAACGTATTGCTATCGGGTCATGCCATTTGTCTTGAAGAATGCTGGGGCAACCTACATGAGGGCAATGACAACAATATTCCATGATATGATACACCAGAAAATCGAGATGTATGTGGATGATGTGATCATAAAGTCTAGAAAGCAGTCTAACCATGTCAGGGATCTGAGGAAGTTCTTCCAAAGGCTTCGCAGGTACAATCTTAAGCTCAACCCGGCAAAGTGCGCTTTTGGGGTGCCGTCTGGAAAGTTATTAGGGTTCGTAGTCAGCCGTCGGGGTATTGAATTGGACCCATCGAAAATCAAGGCCATCCAGGAATTGCTACCTCCGAAGAACAAGATCGAGGTGATGAGTTTGTTGGGGAGATTGAATTATATCAGCAGGTTCATCGCTCAGCTCACGACAACTTGTGAGCCTATCTTCAAGTTGTTAAAGAAAGACGTTGCGGTCAAGTGGACAGATGAATGTCAGGAGGCGTTTGATAAGATCAAGGGGTATTTGTCAAATCCACCTGTGTTGGTCCAGCCAGAACTAGGGCGACCGTTGATTCTATATTTGACGGTTTTGGACAATTCATTCGACTGCGTATTGGGTCAACATGATATCACTGGCAGGAAGGAGCAGGCCATCTATTATCTCCGCAAGAAATTCACGTCCTACGAGGTTAAGTATACTCACCTTGAAAGAACGTGTTGCGCCCTAACTTGGGTGGCACAGAAGTTGAAACATTATTTGTCATCTTATAGTACTTACCTCATATATCGCTTGGATCCATTGAAGTATATCTTCCAGAAGCCTATGCCCACAAGAAGACTTGCAAAGTGGTAGATCCTGCTCACAGAGTTTGACATTGTCTAGTGACTCGAACTGCAATGAAAGCGCAGGCTTTGGCGGACCATTTGGACGAGAATCCGGCTGATGAAGATTATGAACCTTTGAAAACTTATTTCCCCGATGAAGAGGTGATGCACATTGATGAGTTGGATCAAGTTAAGAAGCCGGGATGGAAACTTTTCTTTGATGGGGCTGCAAACATGAAAGGCGTGGGGATAGGAGTCGTGCTTATTTTTGAAACAAGGCAACACTACCCTATTACGGCTCAGCTTCGTTTTTACTGCACCAACAACATGGCTGAGTACGAATCATGCATTCTGGGTTTGAGGTTAGCTGTGGATATGGGTGTCCAGGAAGTCTTGGTCTTGGGTGACTCGTACCTTCTGGTGCACCAGATCCAGGGAGAATGGGAAACACGGGATTTGAAACTCATACCGTACAGACAATGTTTGCATGATCTTTGTCAACGGTTTCAGTCAATAGAATTCAGGCATATCCCAAGGATCCATAATGAAATTGTCGATGTTTTTGCTACTCTAGCGTCAAAGTTACATCATCCAGATAAGGCTTATGTGGACCCTTTGCAGATTCAGGTGCGTGATCAGCATGCTTACTGTAATATGGTAGAAAAAGAACTTGATGGGGAGCCATGGTTCCACGATATCAAAGGATACCTCCGGATGGGGGTATATCCGGTACAGGCCACAGGTGATCAGAAAAGAACAATTTGACGATTTGCAAGTGAATTTTTCTTCAGTGGAGGGGTATTATACAAAAGAACTTTAAATCTTGGATTGCTAAGATGCATAGATGCCAGACAGGCCATAGTTATCATGATTGAGGTACACTCAGGAGTTTGTGGACCGCATATGAGTGGGTACGTTCTGGAAAAGAAGATTCTCCGAGCAGGTTATTACTGGCTCACTATGGAGCGAGATTGCATCAGTTTTGTGCGCAAGTGTCATCAGTGCCAGGTGTACGGAGGTTTGATTCAGTCCCCACCATCTGAATTGCATACAATGTCGGCACCAAGGCCCTTTATTGCTTGGGACATGGATGTTATTGGGCCAATCGAGCTAGCAGCATCAAACGGACACAGGTTTATTCTCGTAGACATCGATTATTTCACCAAGTGGGTTGAAGCGAAAACTTTTAAATCTGTGACCAAGAAAGTAGTGGTCTATTTTATGCATTCAAATATCATCTGTCTGTTTGGGATTCCGAAAGTAATCATCACCGACAATGGTGCTAATCTCAACAGTCATATGATAACGGAGACCTGTCAGCAGTTTAAGATTATACATCGCAATTACACCCCATATCACCCCAAAGTGAATGGAGCAGTCGAGGCAGCCAATAAGAACATAAAGAAGATACTTAGGAAGATGGTGGAAGGGTCCAGACAATGGCATGAGAAGTTACCTTTCGCATTATTGGGTTATCGCACTACTGTTCGCACTTCAGTAGGGGTCACTCCTTATTTGTTGGTGTATGGTAAGGAGGCAGTAATACCCACAGAAATTGAAATCTCATCCCTTCGGATTGTCGCTGAGGCAGAAATTGATGACGTTGAATGGTTCAAAACCCGCTTGGAGTAATTAAGTCTGATTGATGAAAAAAGATTGGCAGCAGTGTGTCACGGCCAATTGTACCAACAAAGAATGGCAAGAGCATATAACAAGAAGGTATGTCCACGGAAGTTAGAAGTGGGTCAGCTAGTGTTGAGACGTATCTTGCCTCATCAGGCTGAAGCAAAAGGAAAGTTCGCCCCAAACTGGCAGGGGCCATTTGTCATAACTAGAGTGTTGTCCAATGGTGTGTATATTTGACAGATGTAGAAGCGAAATGTGTAGAAATGGCTATCAATTCCGATGCAGTCAAGAGATATTATGTATGATTTCTTTCTTTGATTGTACTTGTTTGTACTTGGCATATTTTAAAGATTAAAATGATGAAGGCATTTTTGTTCTGCTGTCTAAACACTTTATCCCTCGTCACCCCTTTTGAGCCTTATTTATTTTCTTTCATACCCCTCTTTCGGGATCAATGGCACAATTCAGAAACGCAAGAAAGGAACAAGAAAGGAAAGGGGAAAAGAAAAATGAAAAGAGAGAAGAAATAGAAAGAAAAGAAAAGACAAGAGAAAAGCAAAAAGAAAAAAAGGAGAAAAAAGAAGAAAAAAAGAGAAGAACAACAGAAGAAAAAGAGAGAAAGAAAAGAAAGAAAGAAAATAAATCACAACAACAAAGTAATTTCTACGACATGAACTATGTTCGACCTGATTCCTTAAAGATACGTAGGCAGCCTCACGGTTTGGTCTCATCAAAATAAAAATCCAAAAGTCCCCAAGCAAGAAACTGGGGTAGAAGTTGTGGTTGTTGTAAGAAATCTGATTCCGAAAGTTTAATTTTGAACCCATGTAAATTGTTTTGAGCCTTTGATATCCTTTCTTTTTAACCCTATCCAAAAGCCCATATTACGGTCCAAATAACGACCTTTTGATCAGTCTTTGAGAAATGCCAAGTCAAGCAGGTAAAGGTAATTCATGTCGGGGGCAACACTCTAGTTCAAGTAAGGAGGAAAATAAAATAAGAGAGTTTTATTGGTGAAAATCCTCACAGGCCCCGTAAGGCGATGGGAGTTGAGAGAAATTAAAATGAGAGAGTCTTATTGGTGAAAACCCTCACGGGCACCGTAAGGCGATGGGAGTCGAGAGAAATTAAAATGAGAGAATCTTATTGGTGAAAACCTTCACGGGCACCATAAGGCGAAAGTGAGTTGAGAGATGAACGAATGAAAGAGGTCTACTGGTGAAAACTTTTCAAGGCGCCTCAGGATGAACAAGGTCAAGGTTTGGGTAAAGTAATCAAGTCATGGAAATTCTGGGGCAATGAAGTACGGCAACTGAAAGTTGATTTGGTTGGGCAGATTGGGCCGATTAATCCGAAATGCATGTCATGATCATTGGTATCAGCTGTTCCACTCAGATAAGTTTCTTTTTCTTTTTCTTTTTGTAGCAGTCATCTGGTTTTGGATTCTTCTTATCCTTAACCCGCAAAGTCGTTGAATTTCATTTTCTTTTGGGTATTTATCTAAAGAGGTTTCAATTACAGTCGTATTCAAATCAAGTGAAAAGGATTTCAAAACTCACTACCAACTTCCAAAATTGCAAATCATAGAGTGGTCAAAGCATACTAAGGATAACATGATGTAAGAGAGGGGTACAAGGAATCACCAGAAGTTTCATCGGTGGAATGGATTGGTAATGTCATGGGAGATGTAAAGGTTCAGATAAAAAGGTCAGAGGTAAAATAACAGCATGGGTATAGAACACTCGGCTCGTCAAAGGTCATGGGGTTTGAAAGTCAGTCAGAAAGTCAAAGCGGTTCAAGGCCAGTGCGGAGAAGCCAACCAGAACAAAATATTGCAGCAGAAAGATCTTCAGCAAGAATGCCATCAGCTAACCACCACTTTAAAACTGACAAAATTTTCTTTGATTGAAACAGGGGCAGAAAATTCGTTTGATTTGGAGAAACTCTCCATAGGGGAAAAGTGCAAGCACCAAAATAGGTTTGACCGTAAACTTTCAGGACCCTCCTGGAAAATGGGACCTAGTTTAAATGTTCAAGAAATAACATAATCTAGCATAAATGCATCCCAAAGGAATATAAGTTGGCTTAGAAGTTTGCATGTTCGAGATAGGATTCAATTAGGAGTCTCCAGGACCCTCCTGAATAATGGGACTTAGCTTAAGATTTCGATTAGATAATAACATTTAGCGTAGGTTCTGCTGTAGGGTAGTATAATTCAGCCATGAAAGTTGTCATTCTTAATATAAAACTTGACTTTTGATTTTCAGGACCCTCCTGGATAATGGAGAGTAGTTTAAGACCCTCTTAGATAACAAGATTTAGCAGAAACCACACCTGTAGAAGACATAACTTAGATTTTAAAAATTGTCGTTTAGTTAAAAGTTGTCAGGACCTCCTAAATAATGGGATCTATCTTTCAATTCTTAGTAATACTTGGTAATATGATTTATTTTTACACTCACATCTATGCCCAGCCACCAAACTGGGGCAGAAAATTTTCTTTGTTTTATCTATTTTGTAGTCAGGAGCCCGCCTGGAGAGCAGGGAATACATTTCAAGTCAGCAGTCAGGAGTCCGCCTGGAGAGCAGGGAATACTTTCAAGCGCAGCAGTCAGGAGCCCGCCTGGAGAACAAGGGAGTACAATTTATGTTTTAGTTTTCAAATTCTTTGCTTTGTTTATTTTGAAGTCAGGAGCCCGCCTGGAGAGCAGGGAATACTTTCAAATGCAGCAGTCAGGAGCCCGCCTGGAGAACAAGGGAGTACAATTTAAGTTTTAGTTTTCAAATTCTTTGCTTTGTTTATTTTGAAGTCAGTAGCCCGCCTGGAGAACAAGGGAATACATTTCAAGTTGAAGTCAGGAACCCACCTAGAAAGCAGGGAATACTTTCAAGCGCAACAGTCAGGAGCCCGCCTGGAGAACAAGGGAGTACAATTTAAATTTATCTTTCAAATTCATTGTTTTGTCTATTTTGAAGTCAGGAGCCCGCTTGGAGAGCAGGGAATACATTTCAAGCTGAAGTCGGGAGCCCGCTTGGAAAGCAGGGAATACTTTCAACTCAACAATCAGGATCCCGCCTGGAGAACAAGGGAGTACAATTCAAGTGTTAGCTTTCAAGTTCTTATCAATATTTGATAATGTGATCCATTTTACACTTACATCTGTGCCCAGCTACCAAACTGGCAGAAATTTTTTCCTTGTTTTGTCTATGTTGAAGTCAGGAGCCCGCCTGAAGAGCAGGGAATACATTTCAAGTTAGTAGTCAGGAGCCTGCCTGGAGAGCAGGGAATACATTTCAAGTCAGCAGTCAGGAGCCCGCTTAGAGAGCAGGGAATACTTTCAAGTGCAGCAGTTAGGAGCCCACCTAGAGAACAAAGGAGTACAATTCAAGTTTTAGCTTTCAAGTTCTTGTTGATATTCGGTAACGTGATTCGTTTTACACTTACACATGGGCCCACATACCCAAACTGGGGAAAAAAAATTTCTTTGTTTTTGTCTATTTTTGTTGAAGTTAGGAGCCCGCCTGGATAGCATGGGAATACATTCACATTTTGAAGTCCGGAGCCCGCCTGGATAGCATGGGAATACGTATCAAGTTCAGCGGCCAGGCACCCATCTGAACAAGGGGAAGACATCTCAGCTTACAATTCAAGGAGACAACAAATAGATATCACCGAGAGAATAGAGGACAACAAGTCAACAAGAAACACAAGAGCAAGTTTGAAGATCTAGATAGGATTTTGTAAAACATAGATCATAGTCTAGTCTAACTTCTTTTATTTTTGACATGGTGTAATAAGGGGTTCAATAAGCAGTAGCAGCAACAACAACAACAGTGAAAACCCAACTTCATGGTAGTCCCAGCTACCAAACATTCCCGAACTATACTGACCTGACTCCTTTTTAGCCAAAGATATGTAGGCAACCTCGGAAGGAGGGTGCGGTCAAATTTTTCAAAAATGCTTCCCACAGAGTATTCAAACATGCAAAAATCGCTCGTATCCGCTCACATGTCTTTGCACAAAAACTCTTCGTGTTTCCGGGCAAAGAGGGGCAGCTGTGAGCACGTGATTTTTGACCTATATGAATTACTCCCATAAATTCAAAACAAAATAATCTCTTTTCATTATTTGCAATTTTGTGGATTCTCGTAGCATTTTTCTGTTAATTGTTTGCATTTTTGTTGGTGCAATTTAATTAGTGAAAATACAAAAAAATATGTTGCACTTGCATTTAGGCTTAATTTTACATTTTAGGATTAATTAGAAAATTAATTGTTGCATGAAATGGGTAAATCACAAAAAAATAGTTTAATTTGCATTTTTAATTTTAGCTTTGATTTTGAGTAGCTTTCTTTCTAAATTTAGTTTTAATTAATTGAGGTAATTATAAGTCAGAGTTAATTAATTCAATATGGTAGGATAATTTGATTAGGAATTAATTTAGGTTTTAATTTTAATTTTAATTAAAATAAATTAAAGGAAAAATTGGAAAAAAAAGGAACTGAAGAGATAGAGTTCAGTTGCCTTCAGTTAAAACATGACCAGGCCCAAAGCCATTTCCCCCAAAACCCGGCCCAAACCCGCGCCCTTACCCGACCCAATCCCCTCACTCAACCCAAACGACCACGTTTTAAGTTAAATCAGATCGGAGCCGTCAAGGTTCCATGATCGTACGGTCGCGAAAGGGGGTGGGGTGGGTATATAACTATCCTAATCTCACTACCCCCCCCCCCACACAAACCCCTGTCTCTCATCTCTTTCATCTCCCTTTCAGAGAATCCCCATAAAACCCTAGCCTGCCGCCCCTTTTCTATACCACTCAGAAGCCTGGTGGCGCAGCTCTAACCATCTCCATTCACCACCAAAACAACACCCCATGACCCCCTCACTCCCCTCTTTCTAAATCCCGGACCAATTTCTCTCGAACACGCCCCGAGCTTGTCGAATCTTAAGTTGAAAGTGAGACCTAAAAATGTCAAACTCCAGAATCGGCAGATTTGGTGTTGATTGAGACCAAAAAGGACCTTGGTCATGTGTTTTCATCTGAGAACATGTGATTGAGGCCCTTTTCGGTCGAAATCGAGGGTTTGAGGAAGAGCTGCAAGGCTTGGCTAGTCCGTTAGGTATCTTTACATTTCTGTTGGCTCTTCTCTTGTATTTTTCAGCCTTTTAAAGTCATCCTGCTTCATCTTATTTCTGTGTTTGTGTTTCTGCTTCTTCATAGCATGTCTGTTGTTATGCATGCATGACCCGTTTGTTAGTCAACATAATTATTTGGTTGTTTTTTTAGAATGGGGTGAATCATTTTCTTTTTCTCTTTTGGGTTTTGGTCTTTGGTTTAAAAGTTCCTGTGTCTCTTTCTCTTGGTTAATTTTAGGTCATATTTTTTTTAGAATGTCGAGTCTTTGACTGATTTCAATCGATACCTAAAAAATTGAACCCAAATGGAACTGAATTGGGTTTATTTGGACCTATTAACTTGGGTCAATTGGACCCGGGATCTGTTTGGTTAGAAGGGTAACAACAGGGTCATATGGGGTAATTTGGGTAGTCTGCTTCGGGGAATCTTTGTGTAACTGTTTGGGATGCTTCTAGGAAGCTGGGGAGGGGACTGCTTTGCAAAAACTGAATTAAAACTAGGGGTGTCTAATTAGACAGATTAGCGACGACGTTCGTAGCTAAATCCAGTTTTTTTTGTAGTGTAAGCTAAAATGGAAAATCAAAAAGGGTCAAAGTACAAATCTGTTGATTAGTTAGGTTGCCGTACTTTATTGCCTATAAAGGCAACATTTCTTGCATTAAAAGGCAGGGGAAAGAAACCTAAGAGCTAAAAAAGGCAGAAAAGAGAAACGGCTAAAAATTTGAGTGAAAAAGACTGTTCTATTGAACCTCATCAGTGATTTTTTTAATTTATGAAAACAATAGATACAGGTTTTCGGATTTTAAATGGATTGACATTGGGTTTTGAGAAGTTTTCATGGTTCAAGCTTGTTGAGGTTCACTGTTCCATTAGGTTTTTGAGTTGAATCTGGGTTTGATTATGGGCTAGAAATGAGTTGAAAATTGTTTTGTTGTTTGGGTTTGGGGTTGAAATCACTGCAGTATAGTTCATTTTCACTGGTTTTGAGTTGTTTCCTTCCTGGAATTTTCTATTGTTTTATTGGCTCCGTGAGTTGATTTCACTGCTCAAACTAGTTGAATCCAGGACTATCATCTGCTGTTGTTTACTTGCTGACTATTCACTTCTATTCTTCTTTGTGCAAACTCCAGGTACATGCTCTGAAACCTACATAATGTGATCTTCAAGTTGAAAGTGAAATGAAAAATGGAAGTCAGAAGTTTTATATCCAGTAGTGTGTGTTGTTTATGTGCTAAGCTCGATATTCAAATCTTCTTCTCTATGAAAATCTTTGCTTGTCATTCCAAATGCTAATGTTTTTTAAAGTTCCTATGCACCTAATGTATACAACGTATAGATCTTGTTAGTTAGATTTAGTAGTGGCTTATTTAGCTTGAATGGATGCTTCGATTACTGAAATCACACAGATGTTACTACTACTGTAGATGCAGGATTGGTATTGCCCTTTTAGTAGTTTGTTAGGAAAATATTTTTGGTTATAATAGTTGAATTCTTGTCACTTCTGAAGCATGGGAACTATTAAGGATTAATTATAGGATATATGGTAGCATAGTATTGATTTTCTGGTGTTAATGAGGCTTACTATTATGTTTTATCACCTAAGGGAAAGCAGGTTCTAATGATCGTCTCATCTGGAAATATTAGTTTTAAAATTTTAGTTTGATGTTAGTTGGTATGTTCTTATTTTAAATGATTGGTATGAAATCGGCATTGGACCATTTTAAGCCACGGATTTGAGCAAAATGAGCAATGGAATTGCGGGCAGTACTCACTCCTTTGTGGGTTTGAGTTTTGGAATTGCATTCTTCACTAAGACTTGGGCTCATTAAGGCCCAAGCCTAAAGGTTTGATGTTGATTACTTTGTCGGTAGTCAACTAGGTTCACGTAGTAACCCTGGAATTTTCAGTCATTGCGTGTGTGCCGTGGGGACTCAATCTTGAGTCCTGCACTTGCTGATCTCAGTTTCTAAAAGGAGTGGGCTCATCTCAGGCCCAAGCCTTAAAGGCACTTGTAAATGGAATTACGCACTCCATGTTATTTGAGTTTGTTCAATGTCATTGAATCCATCTTTTTTCCTTGTTTAGTCAGCGTTGCTGAAGCAGATTTTTTTCGAATAATTTGGCAATTTAATGCAGCACCTGTCATCTGCTAAATAGATTCGAATTCTTAGTTAAAAAAGGGGTAATTAGAACTCCTTCAAGCACCCTTTCGCCGACTAGGCTCCTAAAATAGGTTTGAAGTATGCCACCCTCAAAAGAGTAATCCAAACATTTATTTAAATGAGAAATCGAGGCAGGCCACTTAGTTAATTTTCATAACCCCCGCAAAGTTGCAAGTGCGTAGTTGTTTTAGGCGCGCTATTTTAAAAAAATTACCTTCCTAAACTCGGGTGTGCATTTCATGTGACCCAAATACAAATCCCAAAACGTTGAATAAATGTGTTCCAGATTGCACGTGCATTTCATGTGGCGCGATCCAAAGACATGTTTTAAACGACGTTCAATCTACTTCAAATGGAATAAAAACGGTTAATAGCTAAAATTTGTGCATAGGTTCATAATTGTTTAAAATCAGATAATTAAGCTAAATATAACAGTTGAGCGACCGTGCTAGAACCACGGATCTCGGGAATGCCTAAAACATTCTCCCGAGTTAACAAAATTCCTTACTCAGATTTCTGGTGCGCGGACTGACAAATAGAGTCAATCTTTTCCTTGATTCGGGATTTGAACCGGTGACTTGGGATACCATAAAATTATCCTAAGTGGCGACTCTGAATTTTAATAAAATAATCCCGTTTCGATTGTAACTTTAAGTTGGAAAAAACTCCCTTATACATCCCTTCTCGAGGGTGTAGGTAAAAAGGAGGTGTGACAAATAAAAACGATTTTTAAAGTTAAAAACGCACATAGGTTTAAAAGTGTTTTAAAATCAAATAAATAGGCCAATAATAACAGTTGAGCGACCATGCTAAAACCACTGAACCCGAGAATGCCTAACACCTTCTCCCGTTAACAGAATTCCTTACCCGAATTTCTGTATTCGCGGACTGTAAAATACAGTTAATCTTTCCTCGATTCGGGATTTAAAATTGGTGACTTGGGACACCATAAATTATCCCAAGTGGCGACTCTGATTTTAATAAATAATCCTGTTTCGATTGTCATCTAAATGGAAAAAACTCCCTTATCCCCTTTCGGGGGTAGGAAAAAGGAGGTGTGACAGCTCTGGCGACTCTGTTGAGGAAAGTAACGCAGAATCTTCGGTTCAGGGTTCAAGAATTCGATCTTGGAATAATTGTTATATTTGGATTTATTTATTATCTGGTTTTATTACATGTTTGGGCCTAATGTGCTAAATGTTGCTTTTTACCGCTTTGATATTGTTGAACTATATATAAATTGTTACGAATCCCTCCTCTCTCTGAGTCTTCTAAATCATCTGGGAAGTGTGCACTTCATGCGACTTCTCTTCTGTTAGAGTCTTATCCCAATTTTAGAACGAGGTTCGAATAAGTTGCAAAGCCGGTGAAGTTTCTGTATTCCCGATACGCTGTCCCTCTCAGCTCGAGTTGTCCGCTCAGGTAAGCCAGGTCTAGAACAAATAAACCCAGGTTTTTAAACCTAGAATAACATAGCCTTATGCTGGATCCCTAGTAGGAACGTTTTTTGCATCACGTGCATTTGACTTTTGGGACTCAACACAGAGGGTGGGTCCGTCTAGGACAAGTGTACCCAAAATAACAGACCATCTTGATGCATCCTATGTGCTACATGTTGCATTTCTTCAAGGGTAAAAGGGTCATTTGGTAGACCAATGATAATTGAGGGCGAAAATAAAAGAGAGGGTGAAGTGTTAAAATAAAGCAAGTAGGGCCCAGTTAAGTTTTCTTTCACATTTTTGTTAAGAAAAAGAAAAAAATATGAAATATTCAAAAACAAGATTTTGCGCTTTTTCATCATTTTCCGAAAATCAAAAAATCATAAAAAGGAGGAAAACAAAATCCAAAAAGAGTCTATATGTTTCATCATTTTTCAAAAAAAGACAAAAAAACATGTTTTTCTCTGAATTAGTTGTTTTTTTTTAATTCTCGCCCGTATCCAATCTGCCCGAACTACGCATACCTGATTCTCGTCTTTCGGGGCGTGATACGTAGGCAACCCACATAGGGTCCGATCTTCCTAGTAAATCTTAGGCTCTTGGCTTTGCGGTGTCTTAGCCAAATTTTGTACTTCTAGCCACCTTTTGGCCACATAAGTTATTTTGCAAAAATAGCTTCAATCATGTCTTGCATATGTCCAATAGGGAGTGTTATTGTCTCACATAGTGTTTTAGGTATTTAACTTTATTTGGTCTTGATTTTCTCATACTGGTGTGGATCTACTTACCGGAGTTTGAGCATAAACCCCCAGGACCATCTGGTCAGGGCCGTTGCATTTCCAAGAGATGATGGCAATTAAGGTTAAGCCTGATGAAATTACAGTCGCTAGCATACTCTCTACTTGTGCACATTTAGGTACACTTGATATGGGTAAGGTAGTGCATGATTACGTTCGTCAGCATGGCATTAAAATGGATATTTACGTAGGGAACACTTTGGTGGATATGTACTGCAAATGTGGATCTGTTAACACAACCTTGGAAGTATTCTTTAGCATGAACAGAAAGGACACTATTTCTTGGACTTCGATAATCTCGGGCCTTGCAGTGAATGGTTTTCATGACAATACTCTTCAGCTGTTCTCCCAGATGTTAGAACGTTGTAAGCCAACTCATGGTACTTTTATCGGCGTACTACTTGCTTGTGCTCATGCAGGTTTGGTGGATAAAGGTTTGGAATACTTCGATAGTATGGAAAAACATCATGGATTGGTGCCAGAAATGAAGCATTATGGTTGTGTTGTTGATTTGTTGTGCCGCTCTGGTAATTTAAATAGAGCATTTGAGTTTATAAATCTTATGCCTACGGCTGCCGATGTGGTTTTGTGGAGAATGTTGCTTAGTGCTTGTAAACTTCATGGTAATGTGGTTCTTGCTGAAATTGCTGCCAACAAACTTCTTCAATTAGATCCTGATAATGGTGGTAATTGTGTTCTGTCATCGAGCACTTATGCGACTGCAGAGAGGTGGGATGATGCAATGAAAATAAGGCAATTGATGAATGATGGTGCAGTACAAAGGCCGTTAGGATGGAGTTCAATTGAAGTAAATGCGATCGTCTAGCATTCAATGAACCATGTCTTTGAAATGTAAAGTAATTGTCTTTGAGATGAAAAGGATAGGACTCGACAAAGGTATGCAATCATGTATGGGTGAATCGTGTGGTGATTGAAATTGAGGGTTGCTTAAGGAGATTCTTTTTTTATTTTTTTTATTTTTATTATTTATGTTTTGAGCTTTTCTTTTTGTGTCGTCTTTTACCTTCTAGTTTTGTACAGTAATGTCGAGTTTTTCTTTATTATTGTATTTCCTATTTTGTATTGAAAAAAGATGTGTAATAAATCAAAAATCCCAGGAAAAAAAGATTTTGCATTTCTATATTTCTGTTAGATGTTTTATTTAGAATACTAACTCTAGAAGTTCAAAAAAAAATCTTTTGTGGTTTTCCTTAGGAAATTAATATCTAGAACTCAAAATAAAAATTGCTTTTATATTCCCTTTAGTATATTAAGACTAAAAATTTTAAAAAAAAAGGAATTTTTTTAGTACCTCTTTAAAAGTTTTCTTTAAGAATTGATTCCAAAAATTCAAAAAGATTTTCTTTTAAGGTTCTTCTTTGGGAAATTGATGAAAAATGACTTAAAAATTTTTTTTTTATTTTTACTAGAACTCTAGGACATTGTACATAGATGAAAAAGAAAAACAACATACTTTATCTTTTGTTTATCTTTAAAGTTTCTTCCTTAGGTAATCAAAACTGAAATCCAAAAATATTTTTTTTGTTTTGTTCATTTCTCGTTTCGAAATCTTTCTTCAGGCATATCAAACGAAAATTCAAAATATTTTTCTTTGGTGTATTCTTTAGATTTCCTTCTTAAAAAAAGAATCAGAATCAAAAAAATATTTTTCTCTTGTAGGGTTTTTTCCTTAATAATTTCCCATAGAGTATTTGTTTCAAAAAGAAAAAAAATATATGCTCGTTTAAGTTTGAGTTTAGAATAGGTTATAGAACATTAAGTCTATAAAATTAAAAAAAAATATTTTCTTCTTTTGTTTTTCTTTTTCATAAGTTAAGGTAGTAAAGAAAAAGAAAAGAAGAAAAGAGAGTGTTAGTTTGTTTACTTTATTCTCGATCTTCCCGAACTACGCAAAGATCTGATTCATGCGGCGTCATGATACATAGGCAACCTACATAGGGTTCGATCGAATTATTTTTTTTATTTTATTAAAAGAAAAAGGAAAAAAAGGGATGAAGTTGTGGGACGTGAGAAATGAGAGGAAGGAAAAGAGTGATGATCAGTAAGAAAAAAAAAAGGAAGAAAAATGAGCAAGCCAAGATGAACTCATTTTGTTCCTTTTGTTATAAAGCAAAAGGGTGGTAGGTTTGTGGTACTTAAAGTGGTAACTTTTCTCTACAACATGTAGTTGAAAGGCAATGGTAGATGACAACAGAACTGAGTTGGTTGATACGGGTGCCCAAAAGCAATTGGTTGAACAGGACAATGGGTTGGTTGAAGAGGTGAGGATGTTAAGACAACACATGGTGGACATGTATCGGGCTTGTACGACTAGGAAGGCACCACCCCCTCCACCACTTACCTTACTAGATGCTACCCTTACCCAAACTCCGGTCATAGTGCCAGATGATTCCCCATACTCTCCAGATTTTCCTGTTTATCACAGCTTTCCCAACCACCCTAATAGATCCATCACTCGTCCTCCAATTATCTTTCCCCAAAATTGCCCTCCTATCATATCCACTATCCCCAACAATGAACACCCACTCAAAGCTCATGATGCCCAATATTACCCCTCAGAGGTTGCCCCAAGGTTCCTGACTCTTACAATCAGAACTTTCGGAATGAGCCTCATGTTGAAAATAAAAAGTTCACAGGAAAAGAAGGACGAGATGACCTATCCAGAAAATTGAAAGGGTCTAAAACACCAAAGCTTAATTTATATGATGGACGCGGAGATCCAGTAGCCCATCTGAAAGGTTACTGCAGCGAAATGAGAAGTGTGGCGGGAAAGGTAATTTGTTGATGGCGTATTTCAGTGAGAGCTTGATTGGGGCAGCCTTGCAATGGTATACTCGTCAAGATGTCGATAAGTGGCATGCATGGGATGATATGACTCAGGATTTTGTTCGACACTTTCAATACAATATAGACATTATCCCAGATCGATCCTCCCTATCTAAGATGGAAAAAAAACTGGAGGAAAGCTTTAGGGAGTTTGGGCTCAGATTGAGGGAACAAGCTACTCGGGTCAGTCCCCCGGTTGGTGAAGAAGAAATGGTTGAGTTTTTCCTACAAGCCCTGGGGCCCACCTATTTCAGTCATTTGATCCCTGCCTTGGGTAAACCTTTCAATGATGTAGTAAAAATGGGGGAGATGGTATAGAAATGAATCAATTCAGGCAAAATCATGTGTTATTCTGCACTGAAAGATACTACAGAAGATATTCAGAACATCTCAGTAAATCTGGGTGGAAGAAAGAGAAATAGAAAAGATGTTGTTGAGCCCCGCCAACGATGAGCTCTAGTGGGCATTCCTGCTCAACGCTTTCAACCTCAATACCGACCCCATAAACATTCCTAAACTCCACATAATCCACCTCAGTGTTATCCGCCGAACAACATCCGGCTATCTGTCCAACCACCAGGTCACTCCCTAGGGCGAGCACTAGCATCCTAAAATTCTCGTGCACTTTCACAGCATTTTCAAGCATCCAACAATCCCAGAAAACTGAGGCATGGAGGGAAACAAAGGCAAAAATATAATTTCACGCCCATCGGATAATCCTACACAAACTTGTTTGAGAAGTTAAAACATTCTGGCATGATTGAGTCGCTTCTCACCTATACTCCGGACCCATATGCAAAAGGTTTTAATCCTACTGTACGGTGCATGTACCACTCTAATGTCCAAGGTCATAGCATTGAAGATTGTCGTGCTTTGAAAAGGGAAATAGAAGAATGATTCAAGAAGGGATAATTGTGATCAAGGACAGCGACAGGGAGTATGCAAATCCTCTTGGGAACTTGCCAACTGAGGTTAATGATATTGAAATTGGTAATAGTTTTGGTAATATTGATGTGGAACCCAGTGGTTAATATGCCAAGCTTGGTAATTGGAAAGACGCTCCTTTCTTGGCTAGCCGGGAAGGAGTCTTGGTGGTTTATTTTGATGTCATTTCTGTTGTCTGGGTTATTTCAGGGTTGTAATCCGGATATTGTCTTGTGAATCAAACCCTTCTATCCTTTATTTTGCGTGGTTTTTTTAGTCGTAGTAACTCGTTTAGTGTTATCTAGGTTTGTTCTAGAGTTGTAACCCCAGTTTAGTTTGCTTGTTTTGTTGTTCAAACCCTTTCACCGTCTATCTAATGCAATTTTCTGTTTTCTGTTATTTCTAGTCATTTCTTTTTAGTTCTCTTCTCCTTTTATAGTTCTTTTCATGCTAGCTCTAGTGACATGACATGCATGCATAATTCTAGGCCCGGTCTTAAAAGTTAGTTTAATCATGAAGCAAGGAAACAATTTTAAAGATGATAGGGACACTTGAGGGAAATAAGTACAGATTTGGACATTTTGAGATCATTTGAAGCCCGAACCATGTGAAACTGGGGCAGATAGTTTGGAAAGTTAATGGGACGACAAGAATTTGTTACAAGAGGGTGCGTCCCAACAATTTGAAGCAAAAAACATTGAGTTCAAGTGCATCTCAAGTTACAAGATAAAGTGAAGAAAGTTTTCTCCGAATTGATGGAGGATATCCATTGTGAAGAGGGAATCACCCAACGAGGGTTATGTACTTGACAAAGAGCTAAGGAAAAGTGGAAGGCATATCAGTGATATCAATGCCGAAGTAGCAAAAAAAATATTGTGCATGATCTTCAATTTTCATCCTCAAATTGCATGTGTTGTACTTGGCATTTTCAGGGATTGGGAGGCCCTCTTTCAGCTACCCAAACACTTGCACCATTCGATACCCTTTTGAGCATGTACTAATTTCTTCGACCTCCCCTCTTTTGGAATCAAGTTAGAGTCATATGGAAAAAAAAAGAAAAAAATTCATGTTCCCATAGGTTTATTTTAGAAAGTTCATTCCAAAAGGAAAATTCAAAAAAAAGAGATAAAGAAAAAAAAAGGAAAAATAAAAAAAAAAAGAAAAAATAAAAAAGAAAGAAAAAAGGAAAAAGGAAAATAGTAACAAAAGTAGTCGTGTGAACTACGTTTGACTTGATTCTTGTCGCCACAAGATACGTAGGCAGCCTTACGGTTCGGTCATAACAAATAAAATATTTCATAATCTCACGAAGTCGAGAATGGGACAGTCTTTTGTAGAAATTCCATTTCAAAAAGAAAAAAAAAGAAAAAAAAAAGAAAATCAAATTCTTTTGTTTTAGAAATTGGGGCAAAGTTTTGAAATGGATTCCAAAAGTTGTAAATAAATTAACCCTGTTATTTTTGTTATTTTGAGACTTTATGATATCATTTCTTTCTAACCTTGTCCAAAAGCCACATTACAGTCCAAAAAGACCTCCCAGATAATCTTTGAGAGTGTTGAGTTTAGACATGCCAAGAGTATATGATGTTTTAACCAGGGTTAATGCCTTGTCATCTGCAAAATAAGAGGAAATAAGAAGAAAAGAACAAAATGAGAGAGTCTTATTGGTGAAAACCTTCACAGGCATCATAAGGCGATGGTGAGTTGAGAGAAAGAACCAAATGAGAGAGGATTGATGGTGAAAACCCTTCGGGCACTACAAGTCGAATAAGGATCATGAATCAGATTGGATAATCGGAGCATTGAAGCCCAGTTTCACGGTTTAGGGGTATAACAAGAGTTGAACATTAGACTTTCTTGATAGATTAGGCTACTTAATCTAAAGGTGCATGTCATGGTCATTAGAGTTAGTATCTACATCTGATAAGTTTCTACTTTGTAGTTTTCTTGTTTGGAATCCTCTCTTTCCATTGTCCTTTACTCTGTTCCTATTGTCTTGTTTACTTCCTTTTCCTAAGTCTGTTTGGGCAAAACAAGTGAGAAATGACCTCAAAATTTTCCACCAACTTTTCAATTGCACAAAACGGGATCTGGCTAGCGCATCAAAGTAGCATAAGTCAGGAAAGAACAGCGTGCGCATTGAGTTGATAACAATCGACGTGATTTGGGATTCAAGTGAAATACAAAGGTTTTGTATATGTCAATTCATGAACAATGCAACAGATAGAGGATGTTGGGTGAACGGGTTAAAGGTATTTTCTGTGATAAGATTGATAAAGAAAGTGGTTAACTAATGACAAGCAAGGTCTTCAAAGCGGAAATCAATGTTATCATGGCAAGTGAAAGAGCAATAGACCTCAAGGCCAAGGCCAGTGGTTTAAGTCAGGAAAGAATAGCATATGCACTGAGTGGGTGGCAATTGACGTGCTTTGGGATTCATGTGAAACACAAAGGTTCAGTCTATGCCAATGCATGAGCACAATGTAACAAATAGAGGGTTTGGAACGAATTAGAGGCATCTCCTGGGACAAGGGTGACAGAGAAAGTGGTTAGTCAATAAACAAGCAAGGTCTTTCGAGATGAAACCAAAGTTATCATGGGAAGTAAAGGAGCAATTGCCCTCAAAGTCAAGGCCACAAACCAACCACCATATTTATAAACTCACAAGTTTCCTTTGTTTGAAACAGGGACGAAAATTGTGTCCAAATCAAAGCTTGGAAGTTTGAATTTTTTTTCAAGTGTCGTGCCCAAATGTTGTCATCACAAAGGCGGTTTGAGAAGGGGAAAGAAAAATTTGTTCGATCTACAGGAACCCTCCAAGAGGAAAAGCATGATTTAGGGGCAAGGAATTTTGTTCGTTCTGCAGAGATCCTCCAGGAAGAAAGCATGGCTCAGGTAAGTTCATTCTTGGTTTTTCAGGACCCTCCTGGATAATGGAATTTAATTTAAAATTTCAGGGCCCTCCTGGATAATGGGATTTAATCTTAAAAATTCTCAGGACCCTCTTGGACAATGGTACTTAGTTAAAATTCAGAACATTCATGAGTAACAACATCTAGTATAGGCTCTACCTTGAGGAAATATAAGTTTGCCTTTGAAGTTTTCATGCTTAGGATAAGATTCAATTTGAAATTTTTAGGACCCTCCTGAGTAATGGGACTTAGTTTAAGACCTCCCTTAGATGCTGAGATTTAGCATACGTTTCACCGTTAGAAAGTTGAATTTAGCTCTAAAATTTTCACCCTTAAGATGATATTTGATTTTAAATTTTAGGACCCTCCTGGATAATGGGATTTAGTTTTAAGGTCGTCATAGATAACAAGATTTAGCGGAAGTCGTACCTTTAGGAAATATAACTTAGCTTTAAAACTGTCATTTAATTAGGAGTTTGCAGGACCCTCCTGTATAATGGTATCTAGCTTTTAAAATTCTTTGAGATTTTCTAATATCATGATTCAATTAAAACTCACAGATGTGCCCAACTACCAAACTGGGGCAGAAAAATTCCGTTTGTTTTATCTGTTTTGTTGAAATCAGGCACCCACCTGGAGAACAGGGGAAGACAACACGAGTTTCAAGAATGGAAAGTAGTTCAGGCCCAAGCAATCAGGCACCCACCTGGAAAAATAAGGGAAGACAGTTCAAAGGAAAAGCAGTCGCAAGAGGAAATAGTTCAAGTTCAGCAATCAGGAGTTCACCTGGAGAACAAAGGGAAAACAAATCAAGTTCCGAGGAAAAGCAGTTAGAGTTTTGGCAATCATGCGCCCACCTGGAGAGCAAGGGAATATAATTAGAGTGTTGGTAATCAGGAGCCCATTTGGAGAAAAAAGGGAAAGCAATTCAAGTGTTGGTAATCAGGAGCCCACCTAGAAAACAAAGGGAGAGCGATTCAAGTATTGGTAATCAGGAGCCCATCTGGAGAACAAAGGGAGAGCAATTCAAGTGTTCGTAATCAGGATCCCACTTGGAGAACAATGGGAAAGTAATTCAAGTGTTGGTAATCAGGAGCGCACTTGGAGAACAAAGGAAAAGCAATTCAAGTGTTGGTAATCAGGAGCCTACCTGGAGAACAAAGGGAAAACACTTTAAGTGTTGGTAATCAGGAGCCCACCTTGAGAACAAAGGGAAAGCAATTCAAGTGTTGGTAATCAGGAACCTACCTGGAGAACAAAGGGAAAGCAATTCAAGTATTGGAAATTAGGAGGCCACCTGGAGAACAAAAGGAGAGCAATTCAAGTGTTGGTAATCAGGAACCCACTTGGAGAACAAAAGGAAACAAATTCAAGCGTTGGTAATTAGGAACCCACCTGGAGAACAAAGGAAAAGCAATTCAAGTGTTGGTAATTAGGAGCCTACCTGGAGAACAAAGGAAAAGCAGTTCAAGTATTGGAAATCAGGAGCCCACCTGGAGAACAAAGAAAAAGCAGTTCAAGTGTTGGAAATCAGGAGCCCACTTGGAGAACAAAGGGAGAGCAATTCAAGTGTTGGTAATCAGGAGCCCACTTGGAGAACAAAAGGAAAAAAATTCAAGTGTTGGTAATTAGGAACCCACCTGGAGAACAAAAGGAAAGCAATTCAAGTGTTGGTAATCAGGATCCCACCTTGAGAACAAAGGAAAAGTAGTTCAAGTATTGGAAATCAGGAGCCCACCTGGAGAACAAAGAGAAAGCAGTTCATGTGTTGGAAATCAGGAGCCCACTTGGAGAACAAACGGAAAGCAATTCAAGTGTTGGTAATTAGGAGCCCACCTGGAGAACAAAGGGAAGCAGTTCAAGTTTCGAGGAAAAACAGTGTAAATGTTGGTAATCAGACACCCTCCTGGAGAACAAAGGGAAAGCAATTCAAGTATTGGTAATCAAGCACCCACCTGGAGAACAAAGGGAAAGCAATTCATGTTTCAAAGGAAGACAACACATGTTTCAAGGGAAAGCAGTTTAAGGTAACAAAGGGAGTACAATTCAAGTTTTGGTAATCAGGCGCCCACCTGGAGAGCTAGGGAATACAGTTCAAATGTTGGCAATCAGGAGCCACCTGGAGAATAAGGGAATTCACTACAGAATGCAATTCAACTCAGCAACAAAGGAAGCTTGTGGCAAGAATACGAGTCAATAGTCCGAGGTAATCAACAGAAGTTAGTCACAATCCAGAAATAAAATAAAAAAGAAAGGCAATAAGTGAATCCAAATGTAGAAGTTGATGAAAGATGTGAACTGCTCAAGACATGACTGAAGTCACAAGCATGGTATGTCCGAGTTTGATCCAAAAAGCTAAAGAAGAATGAACTAGCACCTACAAGTATCAAGCGTCAAGGTTCAAATCCAAAGTCTGCATGAGAACCATTCAAGACTCAAGATCAAGCTTCAAAAGACTTATAGATGGGAATCTTCTAACTCATAGTTGACAGGCTTAGTTAGTCTTTTTCATTTTTCATTTTTGATGTAATAACAGGAACCGGGAACCGGAACCTCGACGGCACCTCAATCGGCTCTCCACCTCGGTACTCCATCATCTCACTCACTTCTGAACTACACGTGGCATGATTCCTTTATAGCTAAGGATATGTAGGCAGCTCAGATACCAGGGCTCGGTCACATTCTCTTTCCTCTTAGTTTTTGGTCTCCTGAAATAAGGGTCGGGTCAAAAACCTATCTAGTCGTTCCTTGTCTGAAAACTCTTCGTATTTCCAGTCAAAGAGGGGCAGCTGTAGACATGTGATTTTTTACCCTCCCCAAGAGTTTTTATATTTTAGCATGTAAAATATTTAGTTTAGGCCTAATATCGTTATTTCAACTAATTTTAACTCTTTTACTTATTTGTTACAAGAAAATAAAAATTACAAAAATATAGTTGTTTTTAGTCATTTTAATCTTGAAAAAATACTAAAAAGAAAACAGTTTCATTTATTGTTTATCTCTAATAGTTTATTTTAATTAATTAGGCGTAATCTTACATTTTTATAAATGCTTTATACTATTCTAAATAAGGAAAACTTAGGCCCTTAGTTAATAAAATCCAGATTTTTCTAAGAAGCCCAATTGATAGTTAATTCAAGACAATTTTAGGCGAGAAGATGGCCCAATTTCGGACTAGCCCTTGAGCCCAAACCCCCCATTGCCCCAAAATTAACCCTTGGCCCAACACCCCTTCCCATTAATTGAACCGTAGACATATACATATAAAGGGAAATGAGCTAAAAATAAAGGAGACCCTAGACCTACATAGACTAATGCCTAAAGACCTAGACAAAAGAAGCAGCAACATCTTCTTCAAAAAAATGCAAGACCTAGGAGCTGAGAGCTGAAACCAGCCGAAATAAAAGACCCCCCCCCCCCACCGTTGTTCTTTCTTCTTCATCCTCACATCCAGCGACCAAAAAGGGAGGTTGGAGAAGATCTTCTTCTTCATGGACAAGCTAAAGACCTAAAACCAAAAATACAACATGGCAAAACCTAGAGACCCTAGGCAGCACATGAGCGAAAAAATGCCATAACACCAAATAGACCCACCGTTTTCAGGACCCCTCCCCGCCGATCTTTTTCAGCTCGACGACAAGCAGCCATTTTCACCTACAAACAAGGGAGCAGCCGTGGAGATAGCAGCTTAAACTTTGAGCCGTTTTGAACAAAAACCAAAAAACCTAGGGACCTTCTTCTTCTCCATTTGAAAAACCAGCAAACAAAAATCCTCCAATCTTTAATGATTCTTAATTGATTCTCTGAATATACAGCAGCAGCTCAAAAAAAAGATAAAACAAGAATCTCCATTGTTACTCTCTTGAAAGAGAACGAAAAGAACAGCAGCTAGCTAAAATGAGAGTACAGCTATTCTCTGTGCCGCTTCACTCTTTTCCATGTGTTTGGAACGTTTCTTACTACAGCTACCCTCCCCTCTGTTCGAGCTCTGCCGTTAAATTCATGTTAGGATTCTGAATCGAAATATGCTTGAGTTTATTGGTTCGTGACAGTGCCGATTTGAGTTCAACGTTGCCGACGAGGTTTGCGGCTCAAGGTTCAATCCTTGTTTTCAACTTGAAATTCAAGAGAGTATTGATTTATTGAGGTCTTCTCTAATCTTTCAATTTTACTGCTTATATGACTACGTCTTTCTCATGTTTTGATGACATTTTCTTGCTTCGATTTGAATGAATTTGTGTTTAATCTTTCTTGAAAGGTATCTGTTGGTTTCAGTTATTCAACATTATTACTTGTTGGTTTGGTACAACTCTTTGATGATGCATCAGTTGGCTAAGAAGGTAGTAATATTGTTAAAAGTATTTCCTATTAATTAATTGGGTTAGCCATTGGTCTTGAAAATTGATTAAAGCCATAGGTTAATTTTGGGGTAAGATGAAGTTGGGTTTGAGGCTTGGTTGATACTGAGACATGATTTGGATTTAAGGAACATTCTTTTTCTCTTACATTATTTCACTTTTAGTTACTCGGGTTGCTAGGGACATGTGGTTGACCACATGTAGGTAGGCAAACTTTTCGGCTCGTAAGTAATCATCGTGACTACGATTACGGTTCCCGTGACGTAGTTGTGATGCTTAATTTTTAAAATCTGGGTGTACATTTCATTTGAACCGATTCTAATTTCCAACAAGGTTAAATAGAACGCATCGTGAACCACGAGTGCATTTCATGTAGCGTGGCTTATGATATGTTTTAAATAAATTTGAAATAATTACTTAAATAAATAAAAGCGGTTTTTAAAATTAAAATACACATAGGTTTAAAAATATTTTAAAATCAAATAAATAGGCCAATAATAATAGTTGAATGACCGTGCTAAAATCACGGAACCCGAGAATGCCTAACACCTTCTCCGGGGTTAACAGAATTTCTTACCCAGATTTCTGTCTTCGAGGACTGTAAAACAGAGTCAATCTTTCCTCAATTTGGGATTTAAAACCGGTGACTTGGGACACAATAAATTATCCTAAGTGGCAACTCTGATTTTAATAAATAATCTTGTTTCGATTGTCACTTAAATTGGAAAAAACTCCATTATCTCCTTTCGGGGGTAGGAAAAAGGAGGTATGACAATAGTTAAATGTTGTGTTTAACACGATTTTGTATCGTTCAATCTTCATTTATTCTTATTACTCACTTAGTTGAAAGTACTCACTTTACTCCCTGCATCTCTGTGTGCAGATTCGGACGCTACAGGTCCTGCACTGAGGGTTGATAGTTCCAGTAGATCTTCGGAGGTACACTCGGTAGCTTCTAGGCGATTCGCAGCCTAGTGCAACCTCCCTCTATCATATTTCTTTTTCTGATTAAGTTATTTAGTAGTGAGTAGACTTTCAGACTGATAGTATTATTTTAGATGCTCATGACTGGTGACACCCCGATGTCGGGCTGTGTTGGCTTTTATCTTCGCAACTTATACTGTTAAAAGCTTATTTTGGGATTTTATTTCTGATTTAAGACTTCGTAGTTATTATTTTAATTGCTTAAAGTGAATTAGAAGTGAATCGGCTGGCCTTCTCTTCACGAGAGGCGCCATCACTATCGGGTTGGGTTTAGGGTCGTGATAGGCATGATTTGTGCATGCTTGTAATTTTTGCTTGAGATTTACCAAAATTGATATTGTCTCTCTGGTCCGAGATAAATTGATAAACAATGGAATATGAATTTGGAGACTTCCTAATATAAAAAGGATTGTTTACTGGCTTTCTTGATTTACTTGAGTTTACTGCGGCTTCTAATAATTCCATGATTTTTCACATTATTAATATATTATTATTGTACCACTAGTAAGTGTCGAAGTCGGCCTCTCGTCACTACTTCTTCGAGGTTAGATGAGATATTTACTGGGTACACGTTATTTTTGTACTCATACTACACTTGCTATGCATTTTTATTGCACAAGCACATGTATGTCTAGTGGCCTAGTTGGGCGTAGCGGCATTGTTGATACGGAGACTTAGGTGAGCTGCACTTCTCGAGACGACTCGCTGCCAGCAGAGTCTCCTTTAGAGTACTGTACTGTATTTTTTTCTCTGTCCAATTTGTATTCCGGACAGTCATTGTTTTACATTATTTCTTAGAAACTGCTCATGCACTTGTGACACCGGGTTCTGGGATAATTATGGGTTATTCAGTATTGAAGTTGTTAAAAACATTATTATTTATTCTGTAAAGTCCATCTTTTACTCTTAAATTCAAGAAAAATCATGATTTCAAAATGAGAATTTAATTAAGTATTGATGATTGGCTGGCCTAACAGCGATGTCCGGTGTCATCACGACCCTTAGTGTATTTTGGATCATGACAACATGGTATCAGAGCACTAGGTTCCCTTAGGTCCCACGAGTCATGAGCAAGTTTAGTAGAGAATTGCAGATCGGCACGAAGACGTCTGTACTTATCTTCGAGAGGCTACAGGGCTGTTAGGAGTACTTCCCTTCTTGATTCCTCATTGTGTGGTTTGATTCCTTTGAGGCTTATGCCTTTGTTTTTTTCCTACTCAATCTTATGCAGTGTGAAGCGCTTATTATAAATCAGGAATTGAGAAAATGTAATGGTACTACAGATGTGGTGCGGGATGTTCCTCCCTGCGTAATTGATCTGGCTATTGTCGTCACCTTGCAGAAGGTCGTTCTGTCGTTTTAGCTCAATTTGAGTATTACCTAAGGTTTTGAGATTTGTCATTAATTGTTATCGCACAATATTGGTGTAATGGTAGAGTGTTTGTCTATACGTTGAAGCAGTGAATGACTTGGAAGCATGTTTACTCAATACAAGATTCAGAGATTCAGAATTTTATTTCCCAGCGGAGGAGAGGCAATCAGGCTATAAATGATCAAGTTTGGTTTGATGGAGTAACAAGACTTGGTATTTTCGAGCGTGGTGGAATTTTTATCTGTGATGTGGTGTAATTGTCCCTGTTGAATACGTTAAGTTCGTCGATGTTATGGTTTTCTTCAATTCGCCTTTGGGGCAGAATAACACGTAGGTTCTGTGGTAGGATGACCACACGCCTTGAGGAAAGTTTAGAGTGATTTGGGATTTATGGTGGACGGTGACTGGGTTTACAGACTTAATTTGAAATATTGGCTATTATACGGTGTGAGATTTGATATAACAGAAAAGTGTTGCTTGATATGAAGAAGGATACAACATGACTTTGGATTTGAAGGTACTGTCGCACCTTTTAGTAGATTTCAAATGGGGAGTGAAAAGACTTGTTTAGCTGGTGAATGAGCACGGGCTCAAGATGGGTTACTGATTTTGTAGTAATTATGCTCGGTGCAGCACTATTGGAAGGTTTCGAGGAATTTAGTGGGTTGATAATGCGGGGTCACGTCAAAGAGGAAGGATGAACTTTGGTGGCTTTTAGAGTTATGCAGTGGTGGCTTCGAGCTAAGTAGGAGAGGCCCACTGCCTACGATTGGATAGCTTGATTATCTATTTGTGAGGTTCCTGGTTATCGGTGTATTGATTGGTTATTATGATTAAGTAATGAGAACATCAGTGGTGATTTGAGCAAAGGGTTTGAAGAATGTGTACTATAATTGGCCTTACCAATTTATGTCCAGACTTTGGGAAGACTGAAGATCTATGCTTCATGTAGAGGTGATCTCCAATAAAAGTGATTCAGCCAGGTGTTTCTTTGAGAGAGTTTTCAGGTGCTAGCAGATCCTTGGAGTCGATTATATTTGGGACCAAGTCAGAGTGGGCGACTCTCAGCCACAGTCCTAGTGGATTCAAAGGGTAAAGTGTGGTGCCTAAGCATTTCGAGTCCATAGTATGGTTGGTATCGAGCTTGTTGTAGAGGGTTATGAAAAGGGGGCTTGGAATGTTCTTTGTTATCTTCGGTCTGCGGTGTAGCATTGGAGAAAAAGGAAGAAAATAACTTTGGACTCATAGAGGAAGTATCTGAATGAGTGTAACTCGCAATAGTTGAATTGGCATAATTGTGATAGTGATCAGTTCCTTCAGTGTGTTAAGTTATACATGTGAATTGTGGGGGTGTGTGCGAGGCTTGACGGCCGATGTAATTGATTTTATTTGGAGGCTTTCGAGTATTATGGCATGTTATGTACAGATGGATCCCAAAAGAGTTATGGTGGTTTAGACCACTACTTGAGGTTAGTATTTTCTACGAATATGAGAATTCAGTCACGTGTTGCATGTGGTTCTCTTGAAATGAGTTAAGTAAAAGGTTTCTATATGATGAAGTGTTTACCCTATCAGTAGTCCAGAAGTTAAGATGAAATTCTTGTACTCTTGCATATTGGCATGATTAAGTACAGTGAACCGCATGGGATTAGGAAGTTGAGGATCAAAGCTGCGGTTCGATGTTGGCTAGAATGTCACGAGCTTGAATGAGCAGGAAAGGATTCAGATGTTAGAGTAAGCTGGTATTGTCTTTAGTACCACCTGAGATCGGCATCCTGTGTAAGAGGTTTTGTGTTCTGATTAGCGGATCCTTGTTATTCTTTACAGCATTAGTATGGCTAGTGGTATGGATGGGTAGACCTGTTGCCTAGTGCGGAAGGTTGTGGTAGCGTGTTCCACAAGAATATTGTATAACTGTGACATGTAGTCATTTGATTGATTAAAAATTTAAACCAAGTATGAAGATTTTGGTAATATCATTAATTTGAGAATTTATGCCTGGATGGCACTCGGTTTATTGGGCTATGAACGGTGGAGGTTTCTCCGGTTACGATAGTTGTTCTTGTGTTATGAGAAAAAGGAGGTTATTATGGACCCATGAAGGTTATTAGCCTAGTGCAGACGATCAGAATTGGCTTGAGGTCTGTGGGTGGACTCAAATATGAATATGGGATTTATAGCAGGCCGAATGCATTCATTTCAGCATAGTTTATGGAGGAATATTCGAACATGGGATGTTATTTCGTCGCCGGCTATTTCATGTAGTACTATATGGTGTTGTGTGAGTTGTGAATCTATTTGATAAATTTCTTATGTGTGAGGTTCTGCATAGCGATGGTGTTATGTGAGCAGGATGGCTCCTGTGACTCAGGTTATATATCGCACCTCAGTTGTGCTTGAGTTTTGTAGCTTACGGCGCTATCTGTTTCCCCAGGGATGGTATTATGCACTTAGTGTGCTTGTGACTAATATTCGGTATTTTGTAAGTAATGATCAATTTAGCTTGGTGTGTATCTCCTTATGTGAATTTTATGTATGGAATGGGTGGCACGCAGCCACGGGCATGTTATTTGGATCGGGTTGCACGCCGCAACAGTATAATGTTGAGTACACTTTCGGTATTCTAATTTTTGTGTGTTTTGTTTTCCATTTTATGAGGAAAGTCCATATTAGCAGTGTGAGTTGAGTAGTCCCTTCCAGAGTTCGTTTTCCTTATGTATCACGTTCGAGTTTGTAGCTTATTAGCACATGGTGGCATCATATGAGACTTTTGGACATGTTTGTGGTAACTATTACCTGAGTAGCTCGTACTGGGATAGACGAGATTATTGGATCTAGGATCTGTGCAATCGGGTTATATGAAGTATATTAAAGGACAAAGATCATTATTTGGTTTAGATTGAGGTAATACTTCTTGTTAGGAGCATAGACTCAAGGATTTTTTGACTCGGCAGTTGGTTATGAAAGTCTACACATCTCTTCCATTGTGGCGGGCATGCAAAGGTTAGGACAAGAGGTATATAGGTCATGAGATGCATTGGAAGCATCAGATTCGTGGAATTTCGGCAATTAGGATCAGATAATGTTATTGTGGTTCTGTGAATGATGTGGAACAAGGTGAGAATTCAACAAAAGGCATGCAGTTATAGTATGGTACCTCGTGTAGTGATTGATACGGTGTTCGTATATTGGAAGCATGCCTGGCAGAGAATTTCAGATGTCGAAACTGGGCTCTAAGGCTCATTTACCTAAATAAAAAAGGATAACTTCAGATTTGATCGAGCTAATGTGCTCGACTGAGTTGTGGTAGCACGGGTAGGTGCATGAGGTGTTAAACAGTGATTTCGGATAACTTCACTGCAGTTCTCAGCATGTTCGAGGATGAATGTACGTTTAAGTGGAAGAGAATGTAACGACCCGACCAGTCGTTTTGAGCTCTAGCGCGTCGTTCTGCAGTTTGAGGCCATGAGTAGCTTCACTTCAAGTATTATAACTTGTATGCATGGTTGGAATCGAATTCCGGGAAGTTCGGGGTTGATTTGGAAAGTGAATTCTCATTTTGGAAGCTTTAAGTTGAAGGAATTGACCAAGATTGGATTTTTGAGTAAACGACCTTGGAATCGGGATTTGAAGGTTCCAGCAGGTTTGTATGATGATTTTAGACTTGGGCGTATGTACGGATCGGGTTTTGGATGAACCGGGAGTGTTTCAACGCTTATTGTGGAAGTTAGCATTTTAGAAGAATTTCATAAATTTGGGTTGAAGTGCATTTCAATGCTATCGATATTCGTTGGGGATTCCGAGTCTGGGAATAGCTTCTTGTGGTGATTCTGGTATAGTGAGCACGATCGGAAGTTGATTTGGAAGTTTGTAGGTCATTTTGGAGTCATTTGGCGAAAGTTAGAAATTTGAAGGTTTTTTAGAAGTTTGACCGAGAGTTGACTTTTTGATATTAGGGTCGGATTCCGATTCCTGAAGTTGGAGTAGGTCCGTAATATCGAATATGACTTGTGTGCAAAATTTGAAATCATTCCGGATTGATTTGATATGTTTTGGCGCAAAATATAAAAGTTGGAAAATTTGATAACTCATAATTCGATTTGATGCGCGATTCGTAGTTTTGACATTGTTTGACGTGGTTTGAAGCCTCGATTAAGTTTGTATTGTATTTTGGGACATATTTGTATAATTGGTTAAGGTCCCGAGTGCCTCGGGTGGATTTCGGAAGGTTAACGGAATGAATTTCAGACAATATGAGCAGTTGCATTTTTTTGCTATAGAAGCTGTTTTTGGACAGCATTGGTGCAATCGCAGAGCTGAATTTGGGAGCTTATATCTTTCAATCTATAAGGAATCTGAATATTTGTAAAACATGAAAGTTTGCATTCGAATTTCCTGAAAGATAAACCATTCATCATTTGGATATTTGTACAGAAAGTTATGATCGATTGAATAAAGGCTGATAAAGCAGCTTCGCCAGAAATTTCTGATGCGTGGAGCCAACTTTGGAAGCTTATATCTAAAAATCTATAAGACGTTATATAGCGGACAACCTATGAAATGAAATATCTTAAAGTCTAGTTTCTAAATCTTTAAACCATACATCATTTATATATTTCTACGAGGAGTTATGGACGTTTTAGTAAAAGGTGTCCAGTAGGAAAAAAACTTGTAATATGAGGTACAACCTGCACAGCGCAAGGTACAACTCGATGAAGCACCTGTACCTATATAAGGCAGTCGGGCAGTAGCCATTTTTGGGGCTTTCTTGAGCTAGGGATTGGTTCTTTCATGGTGGATTCGACCTTGGGGACTACTTTTTTTTAAAGCATAATCTTAAGAATCCAAAAATAATCTCATACTCTAGACAAAACATCCCGAGAAAACCCTAGCAGTATTCCCAAAACTCATCCCTGCAAAATCTGTTTATACCATCCTCTCACAACAGAGGAGATGATTCATGAAAAAAAAACGCATTAAGCAGTCACTTGGACCACGTTGAATCACTCAAGAAACAAGGTTGTCATTGAGGGAAAGTGAGGCAAGTTGGTCAGCCAGGCTGGCAGTCTGCAGAACATTCCTCAGAACTTCCATAGCCTGAGCAACTTTAGCCTTCAAAGCCTCTGGTGATTCAAGCAGATGCAAAACCTCAGTCTGATCCATTTCAAGTAGCATGCCTGTAACCTTTGTTGCATGCTCGTGCTCCAGCTGATTAACAAGTGGGTACAAACTTTCACCCAACATCGTCTTCTGCTGTTCAGGTGGTGCATTTGCAAGGGCAGAAGCCAATGTTGAAATTGGCATGGGCTGTCCCATTGCAGAATCACGAGGAAACATGCCACCCATGTCATATGGAACAGAAAGCATACCCCCAGGAACGCCTGGCATTGGCCACCTCTGGTCCATTACGCCCTGGTGGATAGTGGTACATTCTTCCCCTTGGGAGCATCTGCTGCTGCATCAAGGGCATAGGCTGTTGAGTTTGTTGCACAGGCCCTGCTCCTCGTCGACCACCTAGACGCTGGCCCTGTTGTCCTTGTTGGACTAAGGGCATGAAGAAGTTCGGCATAGGAGCTCCTCCAGGACGCATTCCAGGAACAAGCTGTTGTTGATAGCCAAACCCAGCCTAGGGAGGAATCATAGCAGGGGGGCCTTGCCCATAAAATAGTTGTTGTCCAATCCCAGGAGCACCAGGAGGGTAGATTGGCATGCGAGGAGCAAGTGATGGAGGCATTGCCACTGGTCGCAGTTGTGAAAATTGTGCCTGTACCAACTGCAACTTTGCTCTTCTCTCCTCTTTCCGTTGTGCCAGTGCAACATAGAGTGGCTTGCTAACTATCATTTTCCCATTCATCTCAGAAAGAGCTCTAGAAGAGTCTTCAGAAGTGGAGAAGGCAACAAATCCAGATCCCCTGCTAACTCCGCTTGGATCCCGCATAACCTTGCATGAAGTTATCGTACCGAACTTTGAAAAACATTCCTTGAGCTTCTCATCATCAATGGTGTCATCCAAATTTTTTACATACAAGTTAAGACCTTGGTATTTATCAACCGCCTCCTTGGCAGTCTACTCAAACTTGCTTTTCAATTCTTGCTCTCTTTCAGATTTCTTATGTGCTTTCCCAACATACCACTCTTTGTCATCAAATTTCTTTCCATTTAAGGATTCAACAGCCTTAGCAGCATCCTCTGCAGTTTCAAAGTTGACGAACCCAAAACACTTGGATTTTCCATCTGCATCTCTCATCACTACTGCACTCGTAATGTTCCCAAACTAACCAAAAACTTTCTTCAGTTCATCATCAGTCGTAGAGTCTGCCAAATTTTTGACATAGACATTTTGGAATTTTGTCGTGCCAGTTCCAGATTCTCTTTCCTGTTTGCGTAGAAAATGCCCAACATATACTTGCTTATCATTTATGAGCATACCGTGTAACTTATCTATGGCACCTTGAGCAGATTCTTCATTGTCATATTGCACAAAACCATAACCCTTTGACTGGCCATTAGAATCAGTAGCTATCTTGCAAGAAAGAATGTTGCCAAAGCTTGAAAATGTGTCATGTAAAGCTTTATTGTCAATTGACTTGTCCAAGTTCTTGATAAATATATTTGTTGATCCACTCTTACGAAGAGTGGGATCCCTATGAGAGTACATCACCCTGATGGACTTTCCATTAACAGAGTGAAGTTCAACATCTCCATTGCCCTTGAAGCATCATTAGGGTTATTGTAGTTAACATAACCATAACCAAGGGATCTCCTAGTACTCAGGTCCCTACAAACCCTAACCAAAACAACCTGACCGACTTGGTTGAACAGATCGTATAGCTGCGAATCCGTCACGTTAAAGTCCAAGTCCCTTACGTATAGTGACGTCGACGTTAAACCACCTGGGGCAGCTACAGCGGCGACGCCACCAACAGCAGTAGTAGCCGCCACACCATTTCCTCCCACCACTGGACTCTGATGCTGAACCTGAATCTGTGCCATAACTAACCTCAGAACCTTCTAGAACAACAACAAAAAATAGAACTTTTTCGAAGCTTCCAGAACCAAAAAGCTCCCTTCCTTCTTTTTTTCTTTTTTAGTTCCCTCTCCTCTTGTTATTAAGGAGAAAAACTAGAGAGGAAAAAGTAAGCGAAAATGTAGGGATTTTTTTGTTTTTGAGATGTAAAAATAGAGGAGAGGGAAGGGTAAAATGGAGATAGAAATCAGAGAGAAAAATGAAGAGAAAATTTTTCGATTTTTTAGGGTTGAGAAAGGGCAGAGAAAATTGCACCGCCCTTGGGAACTACTTAAGAATACAAGGTGAGTTTTGTTTTTGGATATTTTAAGTTAATAACATCCTATTAATACTAGTATTAACATCATTCAATCTTTGAAATCCCTAGAAATCTTCCAAGTTATTCAAGAACACCAAATTTTTCAAACATTGGATTTTTAAGGAAAAACTTCAAGAAGGTAATTCTAATGCTTCAAGGTCATTTCTTATGAGTCGGTGAGAGTAATTATAATATTTGTTTCAAGTTGTTATGGTCGGATAATTGATTTCATAATCTCCAGTTCATAGCATGAATAGTGTTTTTGAAAAAAATGAGGGAAAGATAAATAGTGTTCTTAGAAATGAAATTAAAGGATGCAATAAACCTATGGAATAATTTTCTAGATTAGTTGGAAATGTTCAACTAAGTAATCACCAAATTGAATGTTTTGAAAATGTTGGTTAAGGAAAACGATGAATACTAATTTGGCGGTGTTGGATAATTAATGTAGTATCATTGATGATTTCAAATGGATATTAAATGATAAGAGTAGAGTTGAATGTGCTAGTGAGTGAACCTATTAGACGATTTGAGTCAGAGGCTTGTAGCCAACTTGTGAGCCATAGATGGATATTGATAAATATGTTTGAGTCATATTTTGATTGTAATTGGGATTGTAATTGTAGATATCAATTTGTTGGTGGCGTATGAGCATTTTACTCAATGTTACGATGTCGAAGGTGGATTAAAAGCTTGTGAATATTAATAAAGCAAAAGTGAGTTTTGGAGTGTTGGGCATCGGTCGAGTTGTTTGAAAGGCTTGGGAGCCGGCTATGGAACTTCGAAGTAAGATAAGTCTCCTTTCTAACCTTGCAAGAGGGAATTGTACCAATAGGTAAAATAATTGGTTATGTGCTTCTATTTTTCAGGGCTACGTACGCACGAGGTGACGAGAGTCCGTGCGTAGCTACTATTGTGCTTAAGTCCGGGTAGTCTAGGTACCAAAAGCATGCTATACCTGAACTATTTGTAATCTTATTAACAACTTTAATTGCTTAAATCATATTGAATTAGTAAAAGAATTTCTAAAAAAAAGGATTAAACTTCATTTTCTTAAATTGTTAAAAGAGAATTGGCTTTTGCTTGGATAAATATTTCCTGATGAATTTTTAATTGATAGTTTGAAAGTGTGTATCTATATGTACTTGTGTCGCATGTATAATTCACGAGCGGGGTAACTCTATTATTTATATTTGATCACGTCGTACGTATGATTCGCAAGTGGGGTAATAGATGTATCTATGGTTCGCATCGTTCGACCCTCGGCAGTGCACATTTTATATTTATGTTGGATCAGGACGTACGACCTCGGCATGATTTGTGTATGCTTGTAATTTTTGCTTGAGATTTACCAAAATTTATATTGCCTCCCTGGTCCGAGACAAATTGATAAACAATGGAATATGAATTTGGACACTTCCTAATATAAAAAGGATTGTTTACTGGGTTTCTTGATTTACTTGAGTTTACTACCGTTTCTAATAAATCCATGATTTTTCACATTATTAATACATTATTATTGGACCACTAGTAAGTGTCAAAGTCGACCTCTCGTCACTACTTCTTCGAAGTTAGACGGGATATTTACTCGGTACACATTATTTTTGTACTCATACTACACTTCTTGTGCATTTTTGTTGCACAGGCACATGTATGTCTAGTGGCCTAGTTGGGCGTAGCGGCATGGTTGATACGGAGACTTAGATGAGTTGCACCTCTCGAGACGACCCGCAGCCAGCAGAGTCTCCTTCAGAGTACTGTACTGTATTTTCTTCTCTATCCAATTTGTATTCCGGACAGTCATTGTTTTACATTATTTCTTAGAAACTGCCCATGCACTTGTGACACCGAGTTCTGGGATGATTATGGATTATTCAGTATTGAAATTGTTAAAAATATTATTATTTATTTTTTAAAGTCCATCTTTTACTCTTAAATTCAAGAAAAATCATGATTTCAATATTTTCAAAACTAGAATTTAATTAAGTATTGATGGCTAGCTTGCCTGACAGTAGTGTCCGGTGCCATCACGACCCTTAGTGGATTTTGGGTCGTGACAGCTTCAGTATTACTTGAGGCCTTTAGGGTAAATCTCATTATCTAGCATTTTCTCCTCTATGTGGCCAACTAGTATAAAGTTTGATGTCTACCTGTCCGGTTGATTTAAAAATTGACATTTTCTTGAATTCTTCTAGTGTTATGATTGGTACTACACATGTTAAAGTTTTTCTCATGTTCAACTAAGTTTTTCTCGATCATGAACCTGTTCTGCTATGCTATTTTCACTAGGTTTTCATGTTAGAAATTCGATATGAAGACCGTATCTCACTTGTTCTTGTCTATGACCCTACTAGATTCTCATGTTTAAATATCATGTCTAATTCTAGAACATTTTACCTTTGAAACGTTTTTAGAATAGTTCACTATCCTATGATGGTCAATCCTGTTACTTTAGCTTTTTTTCTGAAAATACAAGCATGAACCTGTCTTATGTATGCCTTACGAACTTCTCTATATTCCATTTAATCCTGTCTACATGTCTTGGCAAGAACTGTTGTTAGTTAGGGTTTTAAGAACTAAGTGTTTAGACTTCAAAAGTTGTTTAACTAATTCTATGTGTAGTTTGTTACTTGTATGGATAAGTCTAGCATCTAGTTGGGTAAGTAAGTCATACATTTTGGGCCTGGTGTTGGGGCATACATGTTGTTGGGATTGAGCAATGAATTCAGGCTACTCTAATGCCTTGGTGAGCCTGGGATTTTGGGTCTGCTATTATGCGAAGAGTTCGACCATTAAAGGCTTGTAGATATCCCTAGGTTACCTTTATATTCATTTTGTAACTGCTTTAGTGGGATTGTATTTGTTTCAATCTGTATTTTGTCATTTTGGAGTTTGTATTATATCATTTTGGGCATGTAATAACTTGTAAAATAAACAGTTGGGGGATTAGTGGAAATGGGGGAACTAGATATTTTTTTCTCTTGCATGAATGGGTAGGGAACATGCCTATAGAATACTAATTGTTTTATTTGTTTGCCACGCCTCATTCTTTGGAATTATCTGTGTGCATGCTATTCACTAAGAAAACATGACTTATGGCTAATATAATGACTTGCAATGTTAGAGGGCATGCCTATAGGATCTGAAATTGGACTTGTTGCACTTAGATGTTATGCATATAAGAGTTCAATACAAATAACTGAAAATGCATGCTTTGATTTACTTCTTTCAATTATGTGAATCCCCTCGACACCATGATTGTAGGATCTCAACTTAATTAATTAAGATTGTTATTGCTGCATTTTTCTTCTATAATGCAGCTCGTTTAGAAAGCAATGCCTATAGGGACAAATGAATAATTCTGCATTCTCAATGACTTCACTACCCAGATGTAAATCGTTTAGAGATTATGTCTATAGGATGCTATTACTCACCTAGAAAACATGACTATAGGATTCTTTAACAGAGTTGTGTATTCAAAATAGCTACTTCATCAAAACTGGTTGCTTAGAAATCCTGCCTATAAGATTTAATGTCAACTGTTGAATTGTTTAATCGCATAGAAACCATGCCCATAAGTTTTGAACAATTAGCATGTCTTAATTACAAGCTTGCCTATCCTCGACATCCCATTTAAATAATCTTGAATATGGTTAGTGTAATTCATAATTGTCCACCTAATTGATAGTGTGCGTCTGAATCTATATGAGGGAGTGAATTTGAGCCTTTTGTGTTGATTATGTGAAGCCCTATTTATTTTGATTGCGCGCCTAGTTTTCTCATTTTTTTGAGCAGCCTAAAGGAAGTCTAAAACCACCAAAATAGTAGGTCCAAAAGCCTCCTGGACCATAGCATGGGACGGGTAAAACACACATAGGACGCGATTTAGAATTAAACTAGAATGATTTTAGGTAAATAACTTTAAGATAGTAATTGAGTAGCAGGAGATGATAGTTTGTGTCCCTGAATAATATGAGAAGCCCTTATACCTAAGGGAGTTGCGAAGTATCATTTATGTTACACGGGGTGATCTTTTAAGCTAAAAAACGTAGCCCCCCCGCCCCCATATGGTTACTATTTGTACGCATGTTTGAACTTATATCAAACGAGGTTATATCTTGTAATCCTCAAAAGGTTGTACCAGTTACTTATTAATGAATAACCTACTTTTTTCATATTTTCAATATCTTTTAATGCTTGTTTCGTCTTGTGATTAGATGTTTGGACTCCTTGCTCTAATTTATATGACCACATAGGGTAATTATAATTCTATAATCTACGTAGCTTGAAATTCGATCGGGAATTATCGTTGTGGACCTCAGAGAGTGCCTAACACCATCTCTTCGAGTTAATTTGAGCCCTTACTCGATCTTGGGTAACATGGACTAGTTCAACAGAGTTATTTACAAGTAGGTACCCTAACGCACCTTAAAAATCATTAGGTGGCGACTCCTCTCTTTTAATACCAATTTAAAAGAGTTATCATATGTCGAAAACCGCTTTCACAAGAAAACGGACCGCAACACTAAGCATCCTCTGATTCTCCTCCACTGAACTTAGGGGGATCAAGCTTCTTAAATCACTACAACCTCTTTTACTCCTCATCAGTCATCGGGGGACCAACCTCGGCCCAAGAAACAACAATTGGATGAACTTGTAACACTCCTGGTGTTTGATAACTTTGAGCTAGTTGCTCTGGTGTATGGGCGGTGAGGTTCTAGGCTCCTCCCCAGGCCGGTCAGGTAGTTGGTGCAACTGTTATCATACCCACCAGGTATAAAATAGGTATTGCCCGTGTTTGAGCTGGTCCCATCAACTAAACAGTATCCACACGCTACTCCTTGTCTAGAGAGACTGGTGGCTCCATAGGTGCTGCTCTAGCTATAGTGCAAGCTTCACCTCGGCCACGGCCTCTCGCGGCCCTAACTAGTGGTTCTAGTGCCTATCTGCCCAATCTGGTTGAACGTGTCCTCACCATCTGTGAGAGAATAGGAGATTAAAGGCTCAAACTTTGTGAAATAATAAATCCACACAACCATAATGCAAGAAAGTGAAGTTTTACCTAATAGTTTTGTACCCTCTCAAAAATAAGTACAGACGTCTTTGTATCGATTCGTAAGACTCTACTAGATTTGCTCATGACCCATAGAACCTATGAACTTAGGGCTCTGATACAAACTTGTCACCACCCAAAACCACCAATCGATCGTGATGACACATAAAAAACTTTCTAGGCAAGCCTAACATAACAATAACAAATCATAATAACATAAATGATGAAAATATAATAAGTCTAAAGCCACCAACATAACATAATAGTGTCGATACATATTAAATTCTACAGAACTGGTGAATACAGATTCATGAGCTCTAATACCGAAATACAAGTCTGAAATACTAAATATCAATACTATTTGAATAAAAGACAGTAGTAAAAAATGAAAAGAGACGCCAAGACTGCAGTCGAGATACAACTCTACTTTGTCTCTCAGATGACAAAGTCATCAATAAGTCTCAGCTACTGATAGCTTAGTCCAACACCTAGATCTGCACAATTAGACTGCATTATGCGTACAACCGACCCCACACACTCAGTAAGTATCATAACTAACCTCGACGAGATAATAGAAGCAAGAATTATCAATGATACTTGATAATCACATGTATAGTTCATAAAATCAACAAGTACAACAACAACAATAACAACCGAGTAAATCTCACAAGTGGGGTCTGGGGAGGGTGGTATGTATGCAGACTTTGCCCCTACCCTGAAGGAGTAGAGAGGGTATTTCCGAAAGACCCTCTATCGCGCCCCCTTTTTTTCTCATAGAATCGGGTATATGACATTTTGGTTGGGACAACTCTTTCCTTTTAGAAAGGGGGTTTGCATTTTTGAAGAGTCGTCACCTAACGATTTAAGGTGCTTTAGGACACCTATGAGGTTCATTTATAACTACGTTTGGCAACCAGAGATAGGGTAAGGGCTTGAAATTATCCTAAGGGGAAGGTGTTAGGCACCCCTCAGGATCCACTAGTGTGGTTCCTGACCAAACAGTTTTTGTGAATTTGTACAAGTAGCAAATAAACAAGTATGACTCAAATAGCAGGGGATTTAAGTTTAGATACACAAGTGTTTGAAAAGCAATGAAAAATCAAGATTTTAAAAGGATTACGATCTAAGCATATTTGTGAATGTAAAAGGGGGTGTCCTAGGTTTGTTTATAATATGGATCACATCAATGCAATACCCGGTATGACACTCCTCAAAGAGGGGATACACATGGATCGCCTTGCCTAGGAGAAAGAGGCTGCTCGAGCTCAGCTGTCATTGGCCGAGCATTAGCTCCAAAGTATGAAGGAGGAAAATTTGGCATGCACCAAGAAAATCGAGGAGCTTGAGGCTCGATTGGCCGCATCTGAGGCAGAATAAATAAAGGTTGACGCGGAGGCGGTAATGACCATCTACTGAGCTAATGCTGAAGCTGCTCACGCTCGAGCAAAGGAAATTTTCAATGCCGCTCAAGCCCGAGCATTCTACGTTGCCCAGCATGCCAAATGCCAATCTCAGAGAAAGACTCTCGATGAGATTCATGCTCGTGGGTTTGACCTTGCTGCCGAGATCGAGATAAAAATTTATTATGCCTTAACACGAAATAAATCTGTATTCATTAGGATTCAATGTTATTTGATAACTTTGTTATCCCTTAGCATAAGTTTGTTCGAGAGTTCGAACAATTTTGTAACTCTTAAGGTTTAGAGGGTTGATGTTATCGAAGCCCTATGTAAATTTTTCGAGGGTAGCCCTTTTTAACCGGTTTTATGAAAATATTTGAAGTCATGTTTGATTACGCAATTCAGACGTCTCCGAACTGTGTTGGTTTGGCCATAGCCTTGAGATTTGCCCTTTAGGATTGTTTCTCAATTATACTTCGAACTTGTTCGAAGTGTTAGTCCCTGAGTGGGGTGGCCGTGGTGTATAAAACTGAGGATTGCCTTTTCAAGGTCTTATGGTCTCAGAGTTTAATAATTCAAATATGTCGATTTTTGGACGGCAGTCCCCGAGTATGGGGTTGATAGCTCGAGCTTTAGTTGTGATCAGCACTTGATCCGGCTTCCGCAATAGATCATAAGTAAAGTAGAAATTGCAAAGTAGAAATTTCACTAAGGCATGGAACATCTGGTAAGGAAAAAAATACTTCATAAATTTTTCATGCATACATATTTTTCCATCGGGACTCGAATAATCTACAAGGATATAGTTCATTTGACCATTTGGCCCTTTACAAAATTTTACCTATCGAGACTTGCTGATATGGAGTATTTTCCTTAAGAACATAACATCCGAGAGTGGTTCGGTAAAAGCGTACCCGACCATCATAAGGTTCGGTAGAATCGTACCCGGCCACGTGGAGCTCGGTAAACCCAACTGATCAGTGGTTGCACAATAGGTGTCGTACCCGGCCGACTATAGCGCGGCTCGGTAGAGTAAAATAGATACTATATATAATGCATGCTAGACTCATGGAATCATCTTCTAAACCTTTTGGAGTGACTTAAGAACATTATGGACATCCCTACCATCAATATGAACCTTAGTAGGATTTAAGGATCATACACACTTGTTTAGAATAATTTTATAAGGAAAGAACAACATGGACAACCTTAGTTGCTAGGAGTAGAGTCATTATGAAATAGCGTATCGTTTATGTTCATTTCATTTTAGACCATGCCAAAAGAAAGAAGAAAGTGCCTTAACATACCTTAAACCCGTTGAGTCCTTAATCCCTTCCAAGCAACTCTTCAAACAAGTCAACTCAATCTATCATAGTATAAGGAGATTCAAAATCAGTGCTGAGCAAAGGCTAAGTCTATAACTTAAGCTAGTAGCTCGTTTACGTAAATTTGGGCAGCATCTCCATTGTAACAAGGGCCTCCTCCAATACCATATACCAACAACAATGACCAGAGCAATCCATCAATACATAATTATCAATATCAAGACACCATATAACCACAACAAGTCACAACTACATTACGACGAGCGGCAAACTCCGATTGGAATCCGTATACCCCTTATCAATCCTTATAGACTTCTTACTTCAACATAAAAGTATCATTAACTTGATAATGAAGTCATTAATCAATGATTCCAGCCTTATACCATATATTTATAACAACGAAAATAATCCACAACTTCAACTATCCCCAACTAGCAACTTTATTCACTAGTTCAGGTCTAGCCCATCCATTTAACTTAATCAATATCAAGATAACCTTAGGCACAAGCAAGAACATAATATACATACCTCCTACAGTAACTTCAAGTCAAAATCCAAGTTATATTCATTTTACAACAACCCTTAATAGCAATACAACACCATAGAAGTGACTTAAGCTAGTCCAAGTATTATCTTATAGTTTATCATCCTAACAACTTAACCAACATACAAGCAAGCTTAAGCACAATTAGTAGGTTGTTATACTCACCTTATACAGCAGCAACAACTTGGAATTTCATCCAAATACAGCCCACAACAATCCTCAATGACAACACAACCTCAAAGAGGTGTTGTTCTTCACTAGAACTAAGTTTTGATGTTGAAATATGGTGTAATCACTTTGGAATCACTTCAAACCCTTGTGATATATGTTTAGGAGGGTTAGGAGAAGTTTGGAGACGAACTTTAGTTGAAAAATGAGCAAAAATAGGCGTCCAAATCGTTTATAAATTGAAGTAGGTCAACCACCGCCTAAGTGGGTCCCATTGGGAGCTGCTTGCGCGGTCTCGCGAAAATGCGAATATCTCTCTACTCCGATGTCGTATTGACAAACGGTTTAATGCGTTAGAAACTAGACTCGTAGACCTTCAATTTGGTAGGTAGAACACCCCATTATTCCAAGTATATTTGGAGAAATTCTCAGATACATTTGACCTAAATTTCAGCAAATTTATGAATGTAACTTGTGATGACCTTTGCCAACTCTTGTTCCACAACTTGCTTGCCTTCAAAATGTAGAAAATGAATATCATACGACTAAAATAACTCATAGAATAACCTCCTTATCATGTTAATAACCCTAGTCTCACCCCAAAGTACATGTTATAACATTCGAAACTTGTCGACTTTCGACGAAACTTATTTTCTTCAATTGGTTTAGCTTCTAAGATTTCCAACCCTCTTGGTAATCGTTATTCATGATCTTAAATATTTGTAACCTCCAAGGTAACATTATTAACTTACTTTATTTGCTTCCAAATAGAATCTCATTTCCGAGCTTACATCAATGACTTACGATGTACTCTCACGTATGAAAACTTGGGGTGTAACATCATTCCCCCCTTTGGAACATTCGTCCTCGAATGTTGACTGATGCACTTATCAATTTCATAAACTATGGCTCTTACGAATACTTTAATGTTCATCTTGCCATCTAAGCAACAGTTTTGTGAATAAATCCAAACGCTTGGGCATTCCCCCCTTTTAGGCCTCTTTGTCACGCCATGACATGTGGTCGGAATTTTTCCAACATCGTAACATTTGCTACCTTATATCATGCAGTATGTACGACTGTGTCCTTATATGAGTGCCTAGCGACTCGTCTTCCCTTTTTCCTCCATCTTTTAGCCAATCTATAAGCCTCACCGTATGAACATATACAGAATTATGAAAAGCTGTCCCTCTAGGCATCTATAGGTGTATTGATGTCTTTCGCTTGGTACTTTATCGAACTTAAGACTATTGCTATCTCTTGTTTCATAGCCTTGCATATCTATCCTTATGGATTTACTACATCTAGGCAGGTTATACTATACCATAAAACTTACTTCGTTTTATAATTACCGAGACTTGCTACCCAACTCCAGGTTACTCTCTCGCTGCTTATCCTATATGTATAAATCTAAGTCCTTTAGTGCTTCCTCATTTTTATTCATCTTAAGAATAACAAACAAATCTCATCTCATACTTTGGAACTTGTACCCATCTATTGTTTATTCACCTTAATGTTGATCTATAATCTATCACTGATAACTTGCAACCTCTTACGTAATACACTGTCACTAGGGCTCACATCTTATTGGGGAACATCTGAAGTGATTTTCCTGATCCACCTAGGGATAATACTATACTTCAATAACCATATTTCATTGCATCCCAACGCGATTCATCTTATGGGGGTATTCTAATCCCGTGCAATTAATGAAATCCCTTTCTCGTTAAATCATTACTCAATCAAAGGCCTAAGAATCATCCTCTTATCTATCACAATTACACCCTTATTCTACCGCCAGGGCAACATTCCATCTCTTCTAAATGCACCTAGTCTTAGACTCCTCTGGGTTCATTCAGGCTGTATAGAGTTTTTTATTCATATGGAAATCATCAGCTCCCTTGTTTTGATGGGTTTAATCCCGAGGACATACATATTCTCGTCACCTTCTCACTCATCTTTTCATATCCTTACTCCTATCTACCTAAAACCTTGTTGCTCTACAATACTTTACCTTAGGACCTACACCGATCTATTTATACTACTCCCAACCTTCCTTTAACTTGATAGCACCATAAATTTCCTTTTGTGCCTTCTCAGTTGTCCTTAAATGTAAGCAATTACTTTTGATGGTCGTTCTATCACTTGTTGCATGAATACTTGGCTTGTCCTTTTTGCCCACGAATACTATAATTTCTTGTACCTTATATGATCTCAAACATCACCTTTGATAGCTTCTTTTTTTACCATTCATTAGCCATGATAGGTGCCACTTTCTTATGGAGTGTATACAATATTGTAGTGAGACTGTTGTTACAGGATCATTTACTCTCTAGCTCACTATGCTTAGGTGGAAACCTTCTTCCTTATTTCCTCAACTAGTCTTTCATTGTAGTACTTAGGGAGACCTTCTGGCTCTTGTAAAGTTGCGAGCTTGATATATCGTACACCCGAAGGTAATTTTCGTTATTCTTACTTGCCTATAATAATCCTTAGTTACATAAATTTATGCCTTTGTGCTCGTAGGGTTACTTCTAAGCTCAAATTTTTATTGTCTCCTTAGTGACACTCTCTCTTATTTTCATAAACCTTTAAAAGTGGTACCTTTAATTGCCTCAACTCCTATCTGAATTTTTTTCAAATGATTGCGATCTTGTATCTGCGAGACTGAATTCATTATGCTGCAGTTCACTACATTTATCTTGCATGATCTATTGATTTATCCGTGACCTCTTGTCTAGCCATAACTGGGCTCTTCCTAAATCAACTACTAATTACTCGTTGGTCCATTCTCATATATATATATATATATATATTTATTCTGCATAATCCCTCTTGGGATATATCCTTTGTCTTAACTTATCTCTCACCACTAGCTCCAGATGTATCAAATGTCCATTCATACTTATTTATCAATAACATCCTGGCCGGAAACTTTTACTGCCTCTCCCCGGTGTCGTGCTTGTATAATGTTCTGGATTCGCAACATATCTGCAGGAACTGAATAAATGCAACATCATCCCTTTCTCCTTTTTACCACATTTTTCCTTTACCATTCCAAAGTTAACTGAACCGCTTAACTCCGACTTAATACCATATCACACCATATTCCCCCCTTCAGGGGAGTACTAAGATTTAGTACTACGACGATCTACCTATACTTGTTTTACCTTTTCATATTCGGCGTCTTTTCACATTATCAATGAACCTTAATCACCTTATGGTAACCTTCTGTACCAGGGATAACTAAATTTCTTACGCACGAAGGTGACACCTACGGTAACTGGCACATTTAGTCCCTTAAGATTAACTCTGCTCAGAGTGCTTGCTTTAGGTAAGCGACTTCCTAAATAACCTTTAAAGGTTATTCGTCTGTTGTCTATTCTATTATTGTTGGAGCACGATCTTTGAAATTCTCACGATGTCGACCATTATCAAATCCTCCGGTCCCTAATTCATGTTCGGTTTTATCTTGTTCACCAGCCCATACTGATTTTTATTACTCTGGGGTCTAACCTTTCCTCCTGGTAATCACGTTGAAGTCACCAACTCATTTCTCGAAATAAAAATATGATTTTATGGCTTATACTCTTTTATTGCCTTAAGGCTTGTCACCTCTTGTATTTTCCTTCACTTTGACTATAGACTCTGTCATCGTGTCATATTTTGATTTACTGTTATCACCCCTATATCACATCTTACTCATGATGCTTCATTTATTTTCTTCTTATTCTCCGGATAATATTCTTTTTGTCTATCACTTTATTCTGAAAACTTCAACAAAAAGTTCTTTCCCTATAAGCTCCCCTAGCTTCATCTCATTAGAATGCCTAACATTCTTTTTTTTTACTCGGGGCTAGAGTCATACTAAGGTAAATATTTGTCCCTTCTAGGATCCCACTGCCTATATTCTGAAATTTTTGAATATTCCAGTATTCGTATCTGATTGTACTACTCTAGAGTTCACCATCTGGGTGTCTTAGAAGGATATCTTTTACCACATTTGTACCATCTTTCGGAAACATTGGTTAATGATAACAACCTATCCACAATTTTTGGGTTACTCTAACTCCAACTGGATCCTGATATCCCATCTTTCTCTTAAATAATATCTGTTAGCTCCCATAGAACATAACTGAGATGGGTGTGGCCAATTGTACTTACCTCTGTCATTGATGAAGGTACCAAAATGCTTATATTTCTCTGCCTGATTTGAAAATATTGATAATCTTCATTATCTGGGTGCCTTGTACCCCTCTTCACCTTACTTCTTTTACTTGTTGAAACTTGTATCTAGCTTCTGAATCCCTCATAGATTTTCACCATATTCGTGAATAGATATCCTTGCCTTAAGGCTCCTTATTAAGAAGCATACACATCTTAGTACACACACGATCTGTTGAAGACCTCATATTTACTCATCATAAGTATGATGTGAAATCGAGTTCCTCTGACTCAACTCTTTCACATCCACATGTAATCTCTTACCAACTATCTTTGTGGAAGTAGGTATCGTTGTATTATGACTAAAGTCGAATTTAGGAGTTTGAATTCTTACAACTGAGCTCTACTGCACGATCTAGAGTAAGAAGAAAGAGTGACAGACCTAAATGCCCTGTAGCCTCCTGCTTATAAGTGTGGTGCACAACACACCCATAAACAAGACTCTACTAGACACGGCTTGTAGACTCCCTAGGACAGAACTGCTCTGATACCACTTATGTCACGACCCAAACCGAAGGGCCGCGACGGGCACCCGGTGCCTTACTCAACCGAGTACCAACGTAACATATCTTTCTTATCATGTTATCATGAGTAAATGAGCTAGAAAACTCGTCCTGAGATAACAAGAATAAAACATAAGGGAATAGTCAACATATGAAGACCCAACATGATATACAAACTAATATATGTGACATACGGGCCTATAAGGCCGACATGACCATTAGTAAACTCGAAACATAGGCCGACAAGGCCATACAATTATCCATACACCTGACATATGTCTACAAGCCTCTAAGAGTACATAAAATCATAAAGGTCGGGACAGGGCCCCGCCATATCAATCAATACATATCCAAAGCATACTGACCAAATAGGCAACTCCGGAGCAAGTGGAGTGCACCAACACCTTCGCTGAGCTGATAGCCTACTAGGAGGACTGTCGAGGGGCGCAGGGGAGTTTTTTCCAATTAAAGGACAATCGAAACGGGATTCGTTTAATTATTTCAGAGTCGCCACTTGGGAGATTTAGGGTGTCCCAAGTCACCAATTTTAATCCCGAATCGAGGAAAATAATGACTCTATATTATGGTCTGCGTACCAGAAATCCGGATAAGGAATTCTGTTAACCCGGGAGAAGGTGTTAGGCATTCCCGAGTTCCGTGGTTCTAGCACGGTCGCTCAACTGTTATATTCGGCTTGATTATCTGATCTTATACAAGTGTGAACTTATGTGCAAAATTTAACTTTTAACCGCTTTTATCATTTACTGTTTTTATCAAGAATTGCAACGTTGTGAAAATATATCTCGAATCACGTTGCATAAATGCACCCGTGATTGTTGACATATTTTGACTCGGTTGAGATTTGGATTTGGGTCACATAAATGTGCACCCAAATTAAGGAGAGTAAATTATTAAGACGTGCCTAAAGCAACTAGCGTATTTGTTGTTTTGGGTAAGGCCGAAAAATTCGCTAAACGACCTGTCCCGAATTCTAAGTGTTTTAATATATATATACAGTTGGAGGGCCCCGTAGCTGTGTACATTTTTTATTTGGCGAGGCTCATCTCAATTTTTTTTAAATGAAATTGCAACGTCATGGACACGCATCTCGAACCACGTCACAATCAATGTACCCGTGATTAGAAACACATTTCGACTCCGTTGAGAATTGGATTTGGGTCACATAAATGCGCACCCGAGTTTAAGAAGGTAAGATTTATTAAGGCGCGTCCTAAAGAGTCTAACGTATTGTTATTTTTAGGAGAGTTGTGAGATTTGCTAAACAACCCGTCCTGGAACCTAGATGCTTTGATAATACACATTTAAACAAGGGCCCCGCGTCTGTGCGTTTTGTTTATTTTCATCGAGGCTCATCTCGTTCTTATTTTTTATTATTATTATTATTATTTTTAAAAGGATATCCTATAACAACTACGTTTCTCGTCGTGTTTGTCTTTATCAATTGAAAACAGTAGATAGTCCTAATTAATTAAATGCTTGCAAGTTATTTGTAATGACATTCAGAAAAGCTAAAAAAATTTCAGAAATGAGGCTGTATGTACAGTCAGCCGAACAAACAATTATAGGCCCAAATCCAGCCCATGCGTGATAGGCCAGACCTGGGCCTCTGCCTGTTCTACGCGAGCCTACTTGGTTTGCTTCGATTTGGGCTCGACCTTCATGAGGTTGAGGCCCTGAACTGATTCTTTGTTTTGTGAAATGAGTTTATCAATTTATGGGACAATATGGCAAAAGGAGAAAGAACTTTAACTAAAACGGATAGCTTTCCTATTTGGCCTACATTAGAGAATATACTACACCATCAGACTAAGTCTGAAATACAACTTATTACACTGGGCATATTTTTCACCTAGCAGTATACATACAAGGCTAGCATTCGTTAACCTACATTGATATACTTAGTATGTAGGCTGCTTCTATTGTCCAAACAAAAATGTAACTATTTCATGACATTTAGAGTAACAGTTCATGTACATATATAAAAAAACAATCTGCAGGTCCTCTCTTTTGCATTCATGCTCAAACTTTCAGTTACATTTGTGGTATTAATTGTGTACCTGGTATGGAGGACAAAGAAGGAAGGAATGGTCAGCTAGGCAGTATGCAGCAAACACAGCAACAACAGATACACAACAACAACACAGCAACAACCAACTGAACCAAGTGTTTTCCACAGCCACAGATAACCAACAGTGATCTCCCAGAATACAAGGACTAGCAAATAGTCGAGTGCCAAGCCAGTAATCCCAGGAAAAAGTAAAGAAATAGCAGCAGTAACTGAGGGTTCAAATGCAGTAAAACCACCAGTTCAACAACCACAAACAACTCAGTCAATGCAAGCAACAGAACTTGGCCAAGACAGCTTGACCAATATGCACTCTTATACAACTTTCAGGCAGTGTTTGGTTACAATCTATTTGGAAACTAACTTATGTTATTCAGCTTTCTTTAAACTCAGTAAACCTTTCTTTAGACTAAAAGTTTCAGCTTTAAAACTAAAAATTCCAGCCTTTTCTCTCTTTTTTTCTGAAGACTAAAAGTCCAGCCCTCTTTTTGTTTTCGAATGGCCTATTTATAAGCCAAAGACTAAGTGCAGCTAGGCTGCCCCCCCCCCCCATCTGCAACTTGCAGTCTGCCCATACCCCTTAAAGCCCATGCCTAAACATCTTTTGGTGTCAGCCCCCTTTATTCCCCACGCCTGGTTTTTGTTTAATCCAGAATTATGGGCTCATTTGTTTATTCATTTTAAGCCCCATACCCTTGTGTCTTGTTCCCCATTGGTATTAGTTTAATCCTAAATTAGTACCCTACTTGTCAGCCCATTTATACTAATCTTTTCTGTCTTTTTCAACACCCCAGAATGCCCTTGTTAACCCTGGATTATTACTGCCCTGCCTATTGCAGCATCAGGGCACTTTGGGCTTTGAACATTCGATTTCAGAACTGCCCCAACCTGGCCTTTAATTGTTTACAATGTAGTTACAAACTACCATTCATGGGTAATGCCCAACATTCAAATCACAATACAGGCTCATTAGTCATGCGACATTATTAGCTCATTCGATTCATTAGTTATAGAAAACTAATCGACGACATTTATCGAGTCGACTATACTAATTATAGCAGGTAATAATCAGTCGCTCGCATAAACAATACGTTCAGGGACCTAAGGGGTATCAGACAACTTTTGTTAAATTACTGGGCCTATATGAATTAGTTCATTTGACGATTAATCTAACTGACGATCATGTTTATCACAGAGAGTATTCAGAACAAACAGAAGACAATCGACCAAATAAAAGGCCTTTAACAGAGATGGAAGAAATCCGAAATAAAAATAACAACATAACAAACAAACACCACGAAACATGCTGACAACTTAATTAGAACTAAAACAAAAGAAAGGAAAACTTACCAAAAGAGTTTGAAATCAAAACGGACCCAAATCAGATTCAACTTCGAACTTTTGAGGCCGAACAAACTTTAATCAGGGTGTTCTCACATGAGAACACCTTGATTAAGGTCTATTAGACCTCAAACCCTTGTCAAGACCGGCCGGATTCCCCAGGTGCATGTGTTTCAAGTTCTGGATTTTCAGATCTAATTTTTAAGGAGTTGTGGGTAGATTCGGACCAAACCAAGCTTGGTTTGGTCACGAGGAAGGTTAGGGGAGTGGCTGATACAAAGATGGTGAGGTTTGGTGTAGATCGAGTTTTGTCTCGAATCTTCAAATCCAGATTCGAGACGATAGGAGATGATTCGAGGTTTGTGGTTAGTGGATTCGTGTTCAGGGGAGTGAGGGGGTCTTAGGGTGTTCACGGGGTGGTCACCGGCGTTCGTGCCGCCGGCTTTAATGGCGAAGGAGACTAGGGCGGCTGCTAGGGTTTGGGGGTTTCAGGGTTCAGAGAAGGAGACGATGAAGGGTGGGGTTGGTATAGGGGGTGCGGGGTAAGGGCTGAGTTTATATATGGGGAGGTTGATCGGATCTGAGCCGTTAGATCATATGATCTCAACGGCTTGGATCTGAGGGTGGGAAATGAGACGGGGTCGTTTGGTAGTTAAACGGGGTCGTTTGGTTTAAGTGAGGGGTTGGGTCAGGCTGGTTATTTGGGTCGGGTTTGAACATGGGTCGCTGAAAGAGGTCATGAACCGTTAGATCGGCTGGGACGGACGGCTCAGATTGATTTGCCCGAAACGACGTCGTTTCAGGAGGTGCCTGGGCAGGCCTGGTCTGGACTGGGCTGAGTGATGGTTTGGGCCTGTTTTTGTTTCATTTATTTGGGCCCAACCGATTTCAACTTTCTTTTGTTTTCCAATTTAAAGAAAAATAAAAATAAAAATAACTAATAAAACCAATGAAATTAAAACAAATAACAATATAGCACTTCAACATAATTATCATAAAAATAAAAATGTTTAAGTAAGTTAAATCACAACCTAACACGGACGACGCACACATATATATTTTGAATTTTCTTTTGGAGCGGTTGCTCGTAAAGCAAAAATCACGTGCTTACAGCTGCCCCTCTTTGCACGAAGACACGAAGGGTTTTCGCGCAAAGATAAGCGAGCGATTTTTGCCCGTCCGAATACTCCGTGTGAAGCATTTTTTGAGGGAGATTTGACTGAACCTTTGCTTCAGAGGTTTCCTACATATCCTGGGCTGAAACAGGAATCAGGTCAATGTAGTTCGGGAAATTTTGGTAGCTGGGACTACCGTGTGACTGTATTGCGTGCTGCTGTTGTGCGCTGTTGTATACTGCTGTAGGATGCTACTGCTCAACCGATCTCCCTATTACATTGCTCTAAAAGGAAAACAAGAAGCTAAGCTAAATTGAGGATCCTGAAATCTTATCCATCTTCAACTTGTTCTTGTTGCTTTGCTTTCTTGTCGGCTAACACTCTCCTCCGATGCCTTTATCTTGTGACTTTGGGAGATGATGCTGGTCCTTTGCTGACGTTTGAATGCCAGTTTACATTACTTTACTTGATCCGCTGGGGACACGGCTTTCTTCTTTAAATCTTCCAATGGTTTCTTCAGTGGTATGTTTCTTCATCAGCATCGTCATGCTGGGCATGCTACAACGTTTCCAAACTGCTTCTTTTGAGATGCGTTCCTTTTTCCTTTTGAATTGCACACTTGCCTCTGCAGTTGTCTGCTTCTTGGTGCTGGGGATTTTATTGTTTCCCGTTTGGGGCTCTCTGTTGTACCCTTCCGTCTCCAGGTGGGGTGACTGATTCCAAAATCTAGAGCTAAAGAGTATTCCCGCATTATACTGGTGGGCGACCTAGAACTTAAAAGTATTCCCGCATTATACTGGTGGGCGACCTAGAACTTAAAAGTATTCCCGCATTATACTGGTGGGCGACCTAGAACTTAAATGTATTCCCGCATTATACTGGTGGGCGACCTAGAACTTAAAAGTATTCCCGCATTATACTGGTGGGCGACCTAGAACTTAAATGTATTCCCGCATTATACTAGTGGGCGACCTAGAACTTAAATGTATTCCCGCATTATACTGGTGGGCGACCTAGAACTTAAAAGTATTCCCGCATTATACTGGTGGGCGACCTAGAACTTAAAAGTATTCCCGCATTATACTGGTGGGCGACCTAGAACTTAAATGTATTCCCGCATTATACTGGTGGGCGACCTAGAACTTAAAAGTATTCCCGCATTATACTGGTGGGCGACCTAGAACTTAAAAGTATTCCCGCATTATACTGGTGGGCGACCTAGAACTTAAATGTATTCCCGCATTATACTGGTGGGCGACCTAGAACTTAAAAGTATTCCCTCATTATACTGGTGGGCGACCTAGAACTTAAAAGTATTCCCGCATTATACTGGTGGGCGACCTAGAACTTAAAAGTATTCCCGCATTATACTGGTGGGCGACCTAGAACTTAAAAGTATTCCCGCATTATACTGGTGGGCGACCTAGAACTTAAAAGTATTCCCGCATTATACTGGTGGGCGACCTAGAACTTAAATGTATTCCCGCATTATACTGGTGGGCGACCTAGAACTTAAAAGTATTCCCGCATTATACTGGTGGGCGACCTAGAACTTAAAAGTATTCCCGCATTATACTGGTGGGCGACCTAGAACTTAAATGTATTCCCGCATTATACTGGTGGGCGACCTAGAACTTAAAAGTATTCCCGCATTATACTGGTGGGCGACCTAGAACTTAAATGTATTCCCGCATTATACTGGTGGGCGACCTAGAACTTAAAAGTATTCCCGCATTATACTGGTGGGCGACCTAGAACTTAAATGTATTGAAATTGTTTCCCCGTTCTTCCGAGAAAATTTTCGACAATCGGCAGAAAATTTTCTTCCCCGGTTTTTGGTGACTTCCATGGCATTGCATCTTGCTGCCCTCATCAATCCTCTGTTCCCCTGCAACAGACAAAAGGATTTGGTCAGTTTTAATCGTGGTGGTAGAGGGTGCCTTTCTGGCGAGCAATTTTTCTCTCTTCCTCTTTTCTTGCTCTTTGTCCCCATAATTGGTTGGCGGGCAAAGTTGCCTGTTGGGGGTCTCTAGCCTGCTGGGGATTGGTTTTCAGTTTATCCCCTACTCTGCTTTCTCTTTAAACACATGATGTGGGAGTCTGCTTCTAACTCCTGAAACCACTCCCTTTTGGAGCATACTTCTTCCAACATTTCCGAGCACAATCCCTGCATTGCCTGGGGCCGGCCTTTAAGACTGTTTGTATTATCCTGCATTGGATGAATTCCCCTTCGGTTTCTGGTAGTAAGCTTTGAAAAATCCTTTAAAGACACATTTTAGGAAAAGAAATAAAGATATGGAAAGGAGAAAATCTTTCTGAACCAATATTTTGTGGGAGGAGACAATCAAAAGAACTTATCTGGAGGACACAACTGGTCCCCGTGATCATGGCGTGCACCATAGATTCCGACCCAGTCTATTTGTATCAATTGATTTGCCCGATGGTTTGACTTGCTGGGGATGATAAAGGAGTGTTCACTTCGTTTCTAATGTGGTAGCTTCGCTGATCTGTCTCGTCGCCTCATAGTGCCCTTCGAGGGGTTTTCACTAATGAGACTCTCTCTTTCTCTCATCTCCCGGCGCCTTATGGTGCCTGTGAAGGTTTTCACCAATAAGACTCTCTCATTTTATATCCCTCATCTTACATCGCCTCTCGGTGCCTGCGAAGGTTTTCACCGATGAGACTCTCTCATTTTATTTCTTTCGAGGAATCGGGGTGTTGTAGATACGACCCTCTTTTCTGGAGATTCCTTTGACTATCAATTCGTTCCCAATCTTACGATCCTCTTCTTTGCTGGGGCTTGGTGTATTATTCTCGGTCTTATTCGCCTGACTCGACATCTCTTGAACATTGATCGGGAGGTCTTTTGGACGTTGATGTTGGTTTTGGTGTGGGGTTAAAGAAAGGCTATAAAATTGAAGATAATTTGATGGGTGATGTGCTACAACTTTTGGAATCAAACCTTTGTTGGAACTTAAAAACATAACCTCTGCCCCAGTTTTCTTGCTTGGGGAATTTATTATTTATACTTATGTTGCGCTATGTGCGTTACGCACGCTGTGCCTATTACGCACACTATGTACATTATGCATCGTATATCCACTATGATGCATACTATGACCGAGCCGTGAGGCGCCTACGTATCCTCTTTGAGGAATCAGGTCAAACGTAGTTCCCCCGGTTTTGTATTTCTTTATGATTTCATCTTCTTCTTCTTTTTTTCTTTTTTTTTTTCTTCTTCTTTTTTTTTCTTTTTTTTTTCTTTTTCATTTTCTTTATCTCTTTTTTCATATCTTTCCCATTAGTGATTCCAAAAGAGGGGCATGAAAGAATTACTTAGGCTCGAAGGGGGAAGCAAAGGTTAAAAGTGTTTGGATAGAAGAAAGAATTGCCTCCGTCATCTCATTATTCAACAAATGCCAAATACAAACGAATAAACCAAAAATTGCCATAATAAAAAAATTACGCATAATATCTCTTGACTGCATCTGAATTGATAGCCATGTCGACACATCTACCTTCGACATCTGTCAAACACAAAGCACCGTTGGACAATACTCTGGTCACGATATAAGGCCCTTGCCAATTTGGGGCGAATTTGCCTTTTGCCTCGACCTGATGTGGGAGGATCTTCTTTAACACCTGCTGCCCTACCTCAAACTTCCTGGGGCGCACCTTCTTGTTATATGCTCTTGCCATTCTCTTCTGATACAGTTGACCATGGCACACTGCTGCCAATCTTTTCTCATCTATCAGGCTCAACTGTTCCAATCGAGCTTTTACCCATTCATCATCATCAATCCCGGCTTCAGCGACAATTCGGAGGGATGGAATTTCGACCTCCGCTGGTATCACGGCCTCAGTTCCGTATACCAACAAATAAGGAGTTGTGCCTATGGAGGTCCGGACGGTAGTGCGGTACCCCAATAAAGCAAAGGGTAATTTCTCGTGCCACTGTCTGGACCCTTCCACCATTTTTCGCAGTATCTTCTTGATATTCTTATTGGCTGCTTCGACTGCTCCATTTGCCTTAGGACGATATGGGGTGGAATTGCGGTGTGTAATCTTGAATTGTTGGCATACCTCTCTCATCAAGCTGCTATTAAGATTCGCACCGTTATCCGTGATGATCACTTTTGGGATCCCAAATCTGCAGATGATATGGGAGTGAACAAAGTCCACCACTGCCTTCTTAGTTACTGATTTGAAGGTTTTAGCCTCAACCCATTTGGTGAAGTAATCAATGGTCACTAGAATGAACCTATGACCGTTGGACGCTGCTGGCTCGATGGGCCCAATGACATCCATGCCCCATGCTACAAACGGCCAGGGTGCTGACATCGTATGTAACTCTGTTGGCGGAGAATGAATCAAATCTCCATGTATCTGGCACTGATGGCATTTCCTTACGAAAGTGATACAGTCGTGTTCCATGGTTAGCCAATAACACCCTGTTCGAAGGATCTTTCTTGCCAATATATATCCGCTCATGTGTGGCCCACAAACTCCGGCATGTACTTCCGCCATAACCGTCGTTGCCTGCCCGGCATCTATGCATCTCAACAATCCCAAATCCGGGGTTCTTTTGTACAATACTCCTCCACTGAGGAAGAAACCATTCGACAAACGCCGAAGGGCTCTTTTTTGGTCCCCAGAGGCATGTTCTGGGTATATCCCCATCCTGAGGTATTCCTTGATATCATGAAACCAGGGTTCGCCATCTGCCTCTTCTTCTACGGCATTGCAGTAGGCGTGCTGATCACGGACTTGGATGTGCAGAGGATCAACATACATTTTGTCAGGGTGGTGCAGCATTGATGCTAAGGTGGCTAAGGCATCCGCAACCTCATTGTGAACTCTCGGGATGTGTTTGAACTTTACCGATCGAAATTTCTTGCTCAGATCATGCAAGCATTGTCGGTATGGTATGAGCTTTAGATCTCGTGTTTCCCATTCACCCTGAATTTGATGTACCAAGAGGTCCGAGTCTCCCAAGACCAAGACGTCTTGGACATCCATGTCAGCAGCCAAGCGCAGACCCAGAATGCAAGCCTCATATTCGGCCATATTGTTGGTGCAATAGAAGCGTAGTTGAGCCGTGACAGGATAATGCCGTCCTGTTTCAGAAATGAGTACTGCTCCTATTCCAACCCCTTTTGCGTTTGCAGCTCCATCGAAGAAAAGCTTCCAACCCGGTTCCTCAGGTAATTCCAACTCATTTGTATGCATTACCTCTTCGTCAGGAAAATACGTTCTTAAGGGCTCGTATTTTTCATCAACGGGATTCTCTGCCAAATGGTCTGCCAGCGCCTGGGCTTTCATGGCCGTCCTCGTCACGTAGATGATATCAAACTCTGTGAGCAGAATTTGCCATTTTGCCAACCTTCCCGTGGGCATAGGTTTCTGAAAGATATACTTCAATGGGTCCAAGCGGGATATGAGATAAGTAGTATATGAAGACAGGTAGTGCTTCAACTTCTGAGCTACCCAAGTTAGGGCGCAGCACGTTTTCTCGAGTTGAGTGTACTTGACCTCATGCACTGTGAATTTCTTGCTAAGATAGTAGATGGCTTGCTCCTTCCTCCCTGAGTCGTCATGTTGCCCCAGTACACAACCAAATGAATTTTCCAAGACCGTCAGGTAAAGGATTAGGGGTTTCCCGGGCTTAGGTGGGACCAATATGGGTGGATTAGACAGATACCCTTTGATTTGGTCGAAAGCTTCCTGACACTCTGCTGTCCAACCTACCGCAGCATCCTTTCTCAGCAACCGAAATATGGGCTCACAAGTTGCTGTGAGTTGAGCGATGAACCTGCTGATGTAATTGAGTCTACCCAGCAGACTCATTACCTCTGTTTTGTTCCTTGGTGGTGGCAAATCTCGGATGGATTCAATTTTGGATGGGTCTAACTCAATCCCCCGTCGACTGACGATGAATCCTAGCAACTTTCCTGATGGAACCCCGAATGCGCATTTGGCCGGGTTAAGCTTGATATCATACCTCCGGAGTCTTTGGAAAAATCTCCTTAGGTCTGCTACATGGTCCTCCTGACGCCAAGATTTGATGATCACATCATCGACGTACACCTCTATTTCTTTGTGTATCATGTCATGAAACACACAGTCATTGCTCGCATGTACGTTGCCCCGGCGTTCTTTAACCCGAATGGCATTACCCGATAGCAGTAGGTTCCCCATGGCGTAATAAACGCTGTCTTCTCAGCATCCTCTTTGTCCATTAGGATCTGATGATAACCTGCATAGCAATCCACAAAGGATCCAATCTCGCGCCCTGCGCAATTGTCGATTAAGATATGAATGTTGGGTAGCGGAAAATTGTCCTTGGGACTTGCTTTGTTGAGGTTGCGGTAATCCACGCACACCCTGATTTTTCCATCCTTTTTTGGGACTGGTACCACATTGGCCAACCATTCGGGATATCGAGTGACCCGAATGACCTTCGATTGCAACTGCTTGATCACTTCTTCTTTGATTTTTACACTCATTTCTGTTTTAAATTTCCTTAGTTTTTGCTTGACCGGAGGGTATGCCGGGTCAGTGGGTAGTTTGTGAACCACTAAATTGGTGCTCAATCCAGGCATATCATCATAGGACCATGCAAAAACATCTTTGAATTCCCTGAGAGTTTCGATCAATTCTGCTTTGACATTCGGCTCAATGTGGATGCTAATTTTGGTCTCTTGGATGTTATCAGCGTCTCCTAGGTTTACAGCCTCAGTGTCATTTAGGTTAGGCTTGGGTTTCTCTTCAAATTGGCACAGTTCTCGGTTTATTTCTTCGAAGGCTTCCCCTTCATCACATTCGGATTCATTATCACAAACGACCTCTTGCATCATTGAGTCAGATTCAGATTGATTTATTAGACTAGGTCGAAGATCCGCTGTGCATGCCATGTCATTAGGACCAGTAAAAAGAGAACTGTTCAGAAAGAAAAAGAACAAAACAAGAAATTAAAATGGGACAAAAGAAAAGAACTTTATTAAATTTGCAGGATAAAAAGGGTTCACACTTTTACACAACGAAAGTAAAATTGGGATTACACCCTTGAATAATCCGATCAAACAAACAAACAAACAAAACATTAATCAAAGCCTACTACCAAGACTCCCCTCGGACAGGAAGAGGAGTAACCGTCCAATTGTTGGTCTTGGCCTCAGGCCCCACAAATTGTATCTCTGCTCTGCTGGAACCTTCTCCAGCTTCCACCATACTGACATCCGCAAATAGCCTCTCAAAACTCTGATTGAGGTCTTCATTTATACCGATCAAAGGTCCTCGAATCTTTGGGATCGCTGACCCCTTGGCACTTGCTTTAACAAAAGACCTTGAGAGGCGTGGCACTGGTTTAGGCAGAAACCAGACCCTCTTCTTCATTCTTCGCGCCTCCTTCCTGTCTGCTGCGGTTGGTTTGAACCCCAACCCGAAGGTTTCCAGATTCTTAGGAAGGGAAACAGGTTGGACTATCCCTTGAAGTTCAACTCCCAGGCCTTTTCCCGGCACAAATCCGTTACCCAGCATCTCCGATACCATCATGACTGTTGCGGCAGCTACCCTAGGGTGCGGGATGATTTCTCCTTCAGAGATTTTGTTGGCCGACCCTGTATCGAGAATCTGGTAGACCCAAGGACCCTTGTCATCAGTGGTCTCTATGAAAGGCACAATGGTTCCGCCCATGGTGCCTGTTGTATCCTCGCCGTGCAACACGACCTCTTGTCTTTCCCACTCGAACTTCACTGTCTGATGTAGGGTGGAAGGCACCGCTTTAGCTGCATGAATCCAGGGTCGTCCTAACAGCAAGTTGTAAGATACCATGGCATCCAATACCTGGAATTCCATGGTAAACAGGACCGGACCAATGGTCAGTTCAAGTACAACATCCCCCACAGTGGCGGTTCCGTTTCCGTCAAACCCCCGGACACAGATGCTATTCTCCCGGATTCTTCCACGGTCAATCTTTAACTGGTCCAGGGTGGATAATGGACAAATATTGGCGCTTGAGCCGTTATCCACCAATACTCGGGTTACCACCGAGTCTTCACATTTGACAGCTAGGTATAGAGCTTTGTTATGCTCCGTACCTTCCACCGGCAGGTCATCATCTGAGAATGTCACTCTGTTCACCTCGAAAATCTTGCTAGCAATGGTTTCCAGGTGGTTTACAGAAATCTCACTGGGTACATGGGCCTCGTTCAATATCTTTAACAGGGCCCGACGATGTTCCTCGGAATGGAGGAGTAATGACAATAGTGAGATCTGGGCAGGTGTTTTTCTCAGCTGCTCAACCACAGAATAGTCTTGTACTTTCATCTTCCTCAGGAATTCTTCAGCCTCTTCTTCTGACACTGGCTTCTTGGTTGCCACTGGGTTGGTTTTTCTTAGCTCCACCGGAGCAAAACATCGACCTGATCGAGTCAGCCCTTGCGCTTCACAACTGACTTCTTCCACCGGTTTTCCTTGGTACGTCACCACTGCTTTTTCATATTTCCAAGGCACCGCCTTGCTGTCAATCATTGGCAGTTGGACCACAGGCTTTATGGTCACCCGTTCTCTACATACCCCTTTCAACATGACTGCCGGTGTGGGCAGGATCCCTGGTATTACCAACTTGCTTGGCTCGGGTTTGCTTGCTATGACGGATGGGCTTTTCCCCCATATCACTACCGGCTTGACGCCTTCTCCCTGCGACTGTACACTCGTTCCTCCACTGGCTAAGACTTCTTTCGGGGCGGCTTGGATCATCATCACTGTTTGTGAGGGTTTTCTTAATTCTCCTCCCTCACACACCAACTCAATCATAAGAGTTTCGTGGTGCACTAGCAGTGGGTTTTGGTTGATGTTAGGAGCCTCCGGTGTCTGGACCTCGATCTTATTGGTGTCAATAAGATCCTGTATGGCATGCCTTAACTTCCAGCACTTCTCGGTATCGTGCCCGAGCATCCCTGAACAGTATTCACAACTGATTGAACGATCCAAATTCTGAGGCGGGGGATTTGGTTCCCGAGTATGGACAGGACTAACCAAACCCAATTGCCGCAGCTTGTGGAACACAGCGGTGTAGGTTTCTCCCAGTTCGGTGAAGGTTCTTTGCTTCCGCAACCTGTCATTCCTAGCATCTGGATTTCCCCGGAAACCTGCCCCTGAAGGGTTTCTATATGCCCTTGGTGGAGGGTAGGTGTTTTGTGGTGGTGCATATATGTTCTGGGGAGCCGGTGCGCGCCACTGTGGGCGAACCGGAGGCTGAGTGTATACCTGGGCTTCGTGTACGGAACAATGTGGTTCTCGAGGTAGATAGAAATTTTGTGGTGGGTTGTATGGGTAGTTTGACCTGTGAGGCCTGGGTTGGTTGTAGTGCGGCCTGCCAGCCCTGGACCAACTGCCTGCCTCGATCGTGGCAACCTCTTCTTTCTTTCTTCTTAGCGCACCTCCCGTGCCGCTTTGAATAGCCTGGGTTGTGGCCTTAAGTGCCGAATAGTTTAAGATCTTGTCCGACCTCAAACCTTCTTCTATCATGACCCCTATTTTGACCACCTCGTTGAAAGATTTTCCAACCGTTGTCACCAAGTGACCAAAGTAGGTTGGATCCAATGTCTGCAAAAAGTAGTCTACCATCTCTCCCTCTCTCATGGGAGGATCGACCCTAGCTGCTTGTTCTCTCCAGCGGAACCCGAACTCGCGAAAACTTTCCCCGGGTTTCTTCCCAGTTCTCAATAACGTGAGACGGTCAGGGACTATCTCCAGATTGTATTGGAAATGACCTGCAAAAGCCTGCGCCAGGTCATCCCACGTGTACCACCTGCTGAAATCCTGCCTGGTATACCATTCCAGTGCAGATCCGCTCAGACTTTGGCCGAAATAAGCTATCAAAAGCTCATCCTTGCCTCCTGCCCCTCTCATTTTGCTACAGAATCCCCGCAAATGTGCCATGGGATCACCGTGCCCTTCATATAAATCAAACTTGGGCATCTTGAACCCAGCCGGGAGTTGGACATCTGGGAAAGGGCACAGATCTTTGTATGCCACGCTGACTTGATTGCCCAGCCCGTGTAAGTTCCTGAAGGATTGCTCCAGGCTTTTGAACTTTCTCAACACTTCATCCTGTTCAGGGGCCTTAATCGGCTTCTCAACCTCTGCCGGTACTTCCAAATGGGGATTGTAAGCCTGTGGTTCCGGTGCGTGGAATGTAGGCTCAGGGGGATAGTATTGTGTATCGTGAGCCTGAAACAATGGCTCACTGGTCGTTCGCTGCAAAGGGGCTGATGCAGGTCCCACAAAAATGGGAATATTGGGTGTTGGGAGAGGTTGATGGGGTGGTGGAGCTTGGGAATCATGAGGGCTTCTTTCTTGATGATAGAGGGGATTTGGGCGGCTTGTGGAAGGGCCAGAGTGAGGGTACTCCGGCACGTGTCCCAGTGTTTCAGGACTCTTTTGTGTTTTGGCTAGGGCTAGCTGCATTGCATGCATCTCTAGTCCCATCCTTTCAATCTTTTCCATTGCCTCTTTTAGCAACTGGCTCATCGGCCTTTCTTCCTCATTACTATTCTCTGAAGTAGTCATGCTTGTTGCTACCGGTCCTTTGGATCTGGTTTGGTATGAATGTGTTGCCAGAATTCTTTAACAACTAACTGTCTGATATCAGACAACAACAAACTTTGTTAGTGTTAGAGCTTAACAGATTTGATCATAACACATAGAGGATGCAATGCACCTAGGCAGTTAATCGTTTCTACATGCTTTGCCTCAAACAACATACGTCATCCCGGTTTGCTCATTCATCCCTTTTTAAAGTACTTTGGGAAACCCTGTGTTTTATTTTGTATTTTTATTTTTATTTATTAAAAGCGGTCGAATCTTATGGGGATTGCCTACGTATCACGTCCCCGCGTGAATCAGACCAGGCGTAGTTCTGCCTTAAAGTAAAGAAACACACAATTCTTGTGAAATCATTAAATTCATTCTCAAAATTTTGCTATTACAAATTACATCAAGCAAGGAATAGCAATAGTACAGACTCCACAGTTCTTAACCCGTTTTGACTAAAAGAAAGGAAAATAACATATGGAAAAACGACAAAGCCAAATAAACAGGACTCAACCAAAGATTAATTTTCCAACTTAGGGACCCGCGAGGCATCATTCGGCCTTTCCGCGGCCCTTGGTGTGAGGTCCCTCTGCAGGTTTTTCAACTCATTCATGATTCGGTGGACGCAACCCATGATGGAAACAAGGAGGGTCTTTCGAGGCTTTTGCTCGCATGCCAGGCATCTCATGTAGATGTAATGCCCAATCTCGTCGATCTTTCCCCGGATGTTGTCCCTTTCTGTGAACAAATGCCTTATCTGTTGGTTCTTCAATCCCAGTGTTTGCGCATTGTTGGCAAGCTGATCCTGGAACATCTCCATTTGCCTTTCCATTCTGGTCATTGCATCGCAACATTGCCTTCTGTCGGCTTGGGCATCTCGTGTTCGCTTGAGGATCCTTTCTCGAAGAGAGGCATTCGTTTCCCTTAATGTCCCGACGCTCAGTTCATACTCCCTTATGACTCGTTGCAGGTGCTGCCTCCGAGCCATCGCACCTTTTGCCCACTTGGTTCGCAATTTTGCCGTGCTGGCCCTGGCTTTTTCCAAATCTTCCTGGCATTCCGCAACCTGATCCTTTAACCCTGCTATCAATCTTTTATCTGCCCGGCTTCTCAGCTGGCTATTAGCCTCTTTTTTCATTCTCTGGATCTGAGCTTTGAGGACCTCGCCTTCTCTGATTAACCTGTTCTTTTCTCCCTCGTGGGCGGCAGACTGTAATTGGCACTCAAACCTCATATCCTGAACTTGTTGCTTCAGTTTGCCTGCTTTGACAAGATATTCCTGCTCTTTGGCCAACCAGCCCCACTGTTCTTGTGAAGATTTGGCAAATTCTTGCAGGTGAGGTCTTTTGGTCGGTCTTCCAGATGATGTCTCCCCTTTGTACCAGGCCTGATACCCGGGCGAAACTTCCCCTTTTGCCCGATTCATTACACAAGTATTTGCTTCTAAGTATTGACATTGGCTCCAAATTTGACGAACCCTTGCTTCAGGAAACTGGCCGTCGGGACTGATCTCGATTACCTGGATGCTCAGATCCTCATCTTTCGGCACTATCTGATACCTCCCAAGTTGCCTTAAAACCCGATGCGGTGCGTATGGTTGAATGCTCTTAAGTCCCATTAAGAGAAAATGGGGCCTAGCTGCTGGCATGTATATGACTTCGTCGATCGATAACCATCCTAGCGCCCATTGTATTTGACTGGCGTTGAGGGTATGGAAATATGAGGTCCATGCTGTGACTCCTTCTGGTAGGTAGGTTTCATTAACTCTGGTATAGAACTCCTCTATGCAGGTCTTTCCTGCGGATCCATGGCTCAGAAACTGGGCTCGGTGACATAGGTGTTCGGTCATCCACATTTGCAACAACAAATTGCAACCCTCGAAAAAGCTTCCTCCGGCTTTGCAAGAAGTGAGTGCCCGGAATATATCAGATACTATCATGGGCGCCAACGTACTATCACTCTGTGTGAGCAACGTACTGACGACCCCTGCTATCTTTATGTCAATATTCCCGTCTTTTCTTGGGAATACTAGTAGTCCTAAGAAAGTTATTATGAAAGCAATCCGTCTATGTTCTTCCCACTTTTGGCGATTACCTTTGCTGCACAACTGGTTTTCTGGCTTGTCGAATCCTCCTATGTGACCATATCTTTGATATATGAAACTCATGCTGCAAAAACCTTTTGCCAAGTCAGGGTTATGAATTGTTCTGACTATCTTTAAGGAGTCCAGGAACCGGTGTATTGCTACAGCTCTTGGAGCAATCAGATATTTGTGCCTCAAAGGAGTCTCAGCGCTGCCGATATACCCTGCTATTTCTTCTAAAGTTGGGGTAAGTTCAAAATCTGAGAAACGGAAGACATTGTGCGCAGGATCCCAGTGGGGGACTAGTGCCCTTATGATATCTCCTCGTGGCCTGATATCCAACAAACTCGTGAGGCCTTTCAGATACTTCTTGATTTCGTCATGCCCTTCTTTGCCCAAATCATTCCACCAGAGCCGCAATTGGAGGGGAATTTTATTCATGATTGAAAAGGGTTCATTCGGAATCGTGCTCATTCTGCACATTTATTAATAAGATTTTAACAACGACACTTATCCTGATAAAACAAAAATATATGCGATTTTTTGTGAATTTTCGTATATATATATAAAAACTTTCTAAAGAAGTCAATAACGGAAAATATTTTAGATTTTTGTTTCGAACACTGGGAGCCTGAAAGGACTTTTCTAGACCTTTAGCAAGACAAATACTTTTGCCACAAATAAAGATATATATACATTTTGAAGTAAAGCAAAACTTTTGAACTTTTCATATATATATATATATATACATATATTTGCAACAAATAATAAAAGTAAAGACAACACAAGACTCTTTTTATTATTATTTTCATAAAATAACCATTTTAAAAATAAGATCTCTTTTTTTTTTTTAATTTTTATGACAAGACAAATTCTATATTTCTATTGATATTTTTTTGAAAAACAGAACAACGACTTTTTTTTCAAAATTTTGGCAGAGTTTTGACAGTATTTGTTTTTTCTTTTTTTTTTCAACAATAAACAATCAATTCCTAACCGTTATTTCCTCCTCTTTTTTTCACAATATTCCAAACACCGGTCAGCATGCGGGCATGAGACAAATAAATGTACGGAAAACAATAGGATGCATCAGAATGGTCTTTTCATATCAGGTTGCTAGTCCTAGACGGACCCAACCCCTGTGTTGAGTCCCCTAAGTCATATGCAACATGATGCAAATAAGCGTTCCTACTAGGGATCCGGCATGAAGTCACGTTATTCTATGTTCAAAACCTGGGTCGGTGTTCTAGACAGTGTACCCGAGCGGACAACTCGAGCTGAGGAAGGAGCTCCTTTCCGGGAACCAAAAGGCCAGCCGGCTTAGAAACTTTCCGAGCCTCTTTTTATTTAGGGTATGACACTAACAGAATAGGGAGTCTCAACCAGTGAGCACATCCCCGGAGGTAAGAAGAGAAAGGTTTCGGCACAGTTTATATACAGTTCAAATAATATCAAAGCGGTAAAAGCAGCATTTAGCACATTAGGCTCAGAACATGTAATAATCAGATAATAAATAAAGCCAAATAATAACAATTATTCTAAGCTCGAATTCTTAACCCTGAACCAGTGGTTCTGGGTATAAAATCCCCAGCAGAGTCGCCAGAGCTGTCACACCTCCTTTTTCGCGCCCGAGGGGCGCAGGGGGAGTTTTTTCCAATTAAAGGACAATCGAAACGGGATTCGTTTAATTATTTCAGAGTCGCCACTTGGGAGATTTAGGGTGTCCCAAGTCACCAATTTTAATCCCGAATCGAGGAAAATAATGACTCTATATTATGGTCTGCGTACCAGAAATCCGGATAAGGAATTCTGTTAACCCGGGAGAAGGTGTTAGGCATTCCCGAGTTCCGTGGTTCTAGCACGGTCGCTCAACTGTTATATTCGGCTTGATTATCTGATCTTATACAAGTGTGAACTTATGTGCAAAATTTAACTTTTAACCGCTTTTATCATTTACTGTTTTTATCAAGAATTGCAACGTTGTGAAAACATATCTCGAATCACGTTGCATCAATGCACCCGTGATTGTTGACATATTTTGACTCGGTTGAGATTTGGATTTGGGTCACATAAATGTGCACCCGAATTAAGGAGAGTAAATTATTAAGACGTGCCTAAAGCAACTAGCGTATTTGTTGTTTTGGGTAAGGCCGAAAAATTCGCTAAACGACCTGTCCCGAATTCTAAGTGTTTTAATATATATATATACAGTTGGAGGGCCCCGTAGCTGTGTACATTTTTTATTTGGCGAGGCTCATCTCAATTTTTTTTTAATGAATTTGCAACGTCATGGACATGCATCTCGAACCACGTCACAATCAATGTACCCGTGATTAGAAACACATTTCGACTCCGTTGAGAATTGGATTTGGGTCACATAAATGCGCACCCGAGTTTAAGAAGGTAAGATTTATTAAGGCGCGTCCTAAAGAGTCTAACGTATTGTTATTTTTAGGAGAGTTGTGAGATTTGCTAAACAACCCGTCCTGGAACCTAGATGCTTTGATAATACACCTTTAAACAAGGGCCCCGCGTCTATGCGTTTTGTTTATTTTCATCGAGGCTCATCTCGTTCTTATTTTTTATTATTATTATTTTTTTTTTAAAAGGATATCCTATAACAACTACGTTTCTCGTCGTGTTTGTCTTTATCAATTGAAAACAGTAGATAGTCCTAATTAATTAAATGCTTGCAAGTTATTTGTAATGACATTCAGAAAAGCTAAAAAATTTCAGAAATGAGGCTGTATGTACAGTCAGCCGAACAAACAATTATAGGCCCAAATCCAGCCCATGCGTGATAGGCCAGACCTGGGCCTCTGCCTGTTCTACGCGAGCCTACTTGGTTTGCTTCGATTTGGGCTCGACCTTCATGAGGTTGAGGCCCTGAACTGATTCTTTGTTTTGTGAAATGAGTTTATCAATTTATGGGACAATATGGCAAAAGGAGAAAGAACTTTAACTAAAACGGATAGCTTTCCTATTTGGCCTACATTAGAGAATATACTACACCATCAGACTAAGTCTGAAATACAACTTATTACACTGGGCATATTTTTCACCTAGCAGTATACATACAAGGCTAGCATTCGTTAACCTACATTGATATACTTAGTATGTAGGCTGCTTCTATTGTCCAAACAAAAATGTAACTATTTCATGACATTTAGAGTAACAGTTCATGTACATATATAAAAAAAACAATCTGCAGGTCCTCTCTTTTGCATTCATGCTCAAACTTTCAATTACATTTGTGGTATTAATTGTGTACCTGGTATGGAGGACAAAGAAGGAAGGAATGATCAGCTAGGCAGTATGCAGCAAACACAGCAACAACAGATACACAACAACAACACAGCAACAACCAACTGAACCAAGTGTTTTCCACAGCCACAGATAACCAACAGTGATCTCCCAGAATACAAGGACTAGCAAATAGTCGAGTGCCAAGCCAGTAATCCCAGGAAAAAGTAAAGAAATAGCAGCAGTAACTGAGGGTTCAAATGCAGTAAAACCACCAGTTCAACAACCACAAACAACTCAGTCAATGCAAGCAACAGAACTTGGCCAAGACAGCTTGACCAATATGCACTCTTATACAACTTTCAGGCAGTGTTTGGTTACAATCTATTTGGAAACTAACTTATGTTATTCAGCTTTCTTTAAACTCAGTAAACCTTTCTTTAGACTAAAAGTTTCAGCTTTAAAACTAAAAATTCCAGCCTTTTCTCTCTTTTTTTCTGAAGACTAAAAGTCCAGCCCTCTTTTTGTTTTCGAATGGCCTATTTATAAGCCAAAGACTAAGTGCAGCTAGGCTGCCCCCCCCCCCATCTGCAACTTGCAGTCTGCCCATACCCCTTAAAGCCCATGCCTAAACATCTTTTGGTGTCAGCCCCCTTTATTCCCCACGCCTGGTTTTTGTTTAATCCAGAATTATGGGCTCATTTGTTTATTCATTTTAAGCCCCATACCCTTGTGTCTTGTTCCCCATTGGTATTAGTTTAATCCTAAATTAGTACCCTACTTGTCAGCCCATTTATACTAATCTTTTCTGTCTTTTTCAACACCCCAGAATGCCCTTGTTAACCCTGGATTATTACTGCCCTGCCTATTGCAGCATCAGGGCACTTTGGGCTTTGAACATTCGATTTCAGAACTGCCCCAACCTGGCCTTTAATTGTTTACAATGTAGTTACAAACTACCATTCATGGGTAATGCCCAACATTCAAATCACAATACAGGCTCATTAGTCATGCGACATTATTAGCTCATTCGATTCATTAGTTATAGAAAACTAATCGACGACATTTATCGAGTCGACTATACTAATTATAGCAGGTAATAATCAGTCGCTCGCATAAACAATACGTTCAGGGACCTAAGGGGTATCAGACAACTTTTGTTAAATTACTGGGCCTATATGAATTAGTTCATTTGACGATTAATCTAACTGACGATCATGTTTATCACAGAGAGTATTCAGAACAAACAGAAGACAATCGACCAAATAAAAGGCCTTTAACAGAGATGGAAGAAATCCGAAATAAAAATAACAACATAACAAACAAACACCACGAAACATGCTGACAACTTAATTAGAACTAAAACAAAAGAAAGGAAAACTTACCAAAAGAGTTTGAAATCAAAACGGACCCAAATCAGATTCAACTTCGAACTTTTGAGGCCGAACAAACTTTAATCAGGGTGTTCTCACATGAGAACACCTTGATTAAGGTCTATTAGACCTCAAACCCTTGTCAAGACCGGCCGGATTCCCCAGGTGCATGTGTTTCAAGTTCTGGATTTTCAGATCTAATTTTTAAGGAGTTATGGGTAGATTCGGACCAAACCAAGCTTGGTTTGGTCACGAGGAAGGTTAGGGGAGTGGCTGATACAAAGATGGTGAGGTTTGGTGTAGATCGAGTTTTGTCTCGAATCTTCAAATCCAGATTCGAGACGATAGGAGATGATTCGAGGTTCGTGGTTAGTGGATTCGTGTTCAGGGGAGTGAGGGGGTCTTAGGGTGTTCAGGGGGTGGTCACCGGCGTTCGTGCCGCCGGCTTTAATGGCGAAGGAGACTAGGGCGGCTGCTAGGGTTTGGGGGTTTCAGGGTTCAGTTTGGGGACGATGAAGGGTGGGGTTGGTATAGGGGGTGCGGGGTAAGGGCTGAGTTTATATATGGGGAGGTTGATCGGATCTGAGCCGTTAGATCATATGATCTCAACGGCTTGGATCTGAGGGTGGGAAATGAGACGGGGTCGTTTGGTAGTTAAACGGGGTCGTTTGGTTTAAGTGAGGGGTTGGGTCAGGCTGGTTATTTGGGTCGGGTTTGAACATGGGTCGCTGAAAGAGGTCATGAACCGTTAGATCGGCTGGGACGGACGGCTCAGATTGATTTGCCCGAAACGACGTCGTTTCAAGGAGGTGCCTGGGCAGGCCTGGTCTGGACTGGGCTGAGTGATGGTTTGGGCCTGTTTTTGTTTCATTTATTTGGGCCCAACCGATTTCAACTTTCTTTTGTTTTCCAATTTAAAGAAAAATAAAAATAAAAATAACTAATAAAACCAATGAAATTAAAACAAATAACAATATAGCACTTCAACATAATTATCATAAAAATAAAAATGTTTAAGTAAGTTAAATCACAACCTAACACGGACGACGCACACATATATATTTTGAATTTTCTTTAGCAAGTGGAGTGCACCAACACCTTCGCTGAGCTGATAGCCTACTAGGAGGACTGTCAACCTATCAATCGGGACCTGCGGGCATGAAATGCAGCGTCCCCAGGCAAAAGGGACGTCAGTACGAATAAAGTACCGAGTATGTTAGGCAGGAAAGCATAAACAAGAACAGTAATGTAAAGAGAGAGATAAAGGAGATACAACCTGTAACATCAGAGTGCCTCTGGGGGTTACTGATATGAAATGCATAATACATATATATACATAAACTTTTTAAAACATTCGCCTCTGTGGGCATCATCATCATATCGTACCCGGCCTCAAAGAGGACTCGGTAAAAGCGTACCCGACCATCATAAGGTTCGGTAGAATCGTACCCGGCCACGTGGAGCTCGGTAAACCCAACTGATCAGTGGTTGCACAATAGGTGCCGTACCCGGCCGACTATAGCGCGGCTCGGTAGAGTAAAATAGATACTATATATAATGCATGCTAGACTCATGGAATCATCTTCTAAACCTTTTGGAGTGACTTAAGAACATTATGGACATCCCTACCATCAATATGAACCTTAGTAGGATTTAAGGATCATACACACTTGTTTAGAATAATTTTATAAGGAAAGAACAACATGGACAACCTTAGTTGCTAGGAGTAGAGTCATTATGAAATAGCGTATCGTTTATGTTCATTTCATTTTAGACCATGCCAAAAGAAAGAAGAAAGTGCCTTAACATACCTTAAACCCGTTGAGTCCTTAATCCCTTCCAAGCAACTCTTCAAACAAGTCAACTCAATCTATCATAGTATAAGGAGATTCAAAATCAGTGCTGAGCAAAGGCTAAGTCTATAACTTAAGCTAGTAGCTCGTTTACGTAAATTTGGGCAGCATCTCCATTGTAACAAGGGCCTCCTCCAATACCATATACCAACAACAATGACCAGAGCAATCCATCAATACATAATTATCAATATCAAGACACCATATAACCACAACAAGTCACAACTACATTACGACGAGCGGCAAACTCCGATTGGAATCCGTATACCCCTTATCAATCCTTATAGACTTCTTACTTCAACATAAAAGTATCATTAACTTGATAATGAAGTCATTAATCAATGATTCCAGCCTTATACCATATATTTATAACAACGAAAATAATCCACAACTTCAACTATCCCCAACTAGCAACTTTATTCACTAGTTCAGGTCTAGCCCATCCATTTAACTTAATCAATATCAAGATAACCTTAGGCACAAGCAAGAACATAATATACATACCTCCTACAGTAACTTCAAGTCAAAATCCAAGTTATATTCATTTTACAACAACCCTTAATAGCAATACAACACCATAGAAGTGACTTAAGCTAGTCCAAGTATTATCTTATAGTTTATCATCCTAACAACTTAACCAACATACAAGCAAGCTTAAGCACAATTAGTAGGTTGTTATACTCACCTTATACAGCAGCAACAACTTGGAATTTCATCCAAATACAGCCCACAACAATCCTCAATGACAACACAACCTCAAAGAGGTGTTGTTCTTCACTAGAACTAAGTTTTGATGTTGAAATATGGTGTAATCACTTTGGAATCACTTCAAACCCTTGTGATATATGTTTAGGAGGGTTAGGAGAAGTTTGGAGACGAACTTTAGTTGAAAAATGAGCAAAAATAGGCGTCCAAATCGTTTATAAATTGAAGTAGGTCAACCACCGCCTAAGTGGGTCCCATTGGGAGCTGCTTGCGCGGTCTCGCGAAAATGCGAATATCTCTCTACTCCGATGTCGTATTGACAAATGGTTTAATGCGTTAGAAACTAGACTCGTAGACCTTCAATTTGGTAGGTAGAACACCCCATTATTCCAAGTATATTTGGAGAAATTCTCAGATACATTTGACCTAAATTTCAGCAAATTTATGAATGTAACTTGTGATGACCTTTGCCAACTCTTGTTCCACAACTTGCTTGCCTTCAAAATGTAGAAAATGAATATCATACGACTAAAATAACTCATAGAATAACCTCCTTATCATGTTAATAACCCTAGTCTCACCCCAAAGTACATGTTATAACATTCGAAACTTGTCGACTTTCGACGAAACTTATTTTCTTCAATTGGTTTAGCTTCTAAGATTTCCAACCCTCTTGGTAATCGTTATTCATGATCTTAAATATTTGTAACCTCCAAGGTAACATTATTAACTTACTTTATTTTCTTCCAAATAGAATCTCATTTCCGAGCTTACATCAATGACTTACGATATACTCTCACGTATGAAAACTTGGGGTGTAACATAAAAATTGATCTAAGGAAAAAAGAGTGCCACGCATGCTTTAAAACCTAAGGTCCTTGTATTGAAGAATCTCTCGAAGTCTTAGATCGAACACCTATAATAAGTTAGTATCAAATACAAATGAAAAAGGAGAAATCCATACCTTAGCAATAATATCATTTGAGGAGTGATATGTTCCATTTAGTTGGCAATTGTTCACCGTTCATCGTGCCAAGTTTGTAAAACCCTTTTTCCGATAATGCCGAGGAACTGATACGATCCCTCCCAATTCGGACCGAGCTTTCCCTCGTTCGGTTCTCGAGTGTTGATGGTGATTTTTATCAGAAATAAGTCACCTATTTTTAAGTGTCGAAGATTGGCTCTTCGATTGCAATATCTTTTGATTTGCTGTTTCTAGGTGTTCATTCGAACGAGGGCGACTTCCTATTTTTTGTCTTGCAATTTGAGGCTTGTGTTCATAGCCTCGTGCTTTGACTCTTCAATTGTGTATCAAAACCTAACGCTTGGTTCCCCGACTTTGACCGGGATCAGAGTTGTGATGCCATATACTAAGGAGAACGGCGTTGCCCCCGTACTAGATTTTGTCGTTGTCCGATATGCCAAGAGGACTTCGAGAAAAATTTCTCTCCATTTCCCCTTAGCATCATTCAACCTTTTCTTTAGGTTCTGAATGATAGTCTTGTTTGTCGATTCGACTTGTCCGTTCCCACTAGGATGATACAGCGTCGATAATATCCTTTTTATTTTGTGATCCTCGAGGAACTTTGTTATTTTGCTGCCGATAAATTGTTTTCCATTGTCGCATACTATCTCAACAGGTATCCTGAATCGACATATGATGTGATCCCAGATGAAGTATATAACTTCTTTCTCTCTGACTTTCTCGAAAGCTTGTGCTTCAACCCATTTAGAGAAATAGTCAATCATAAATAAAATGAACTTATCTTTACCTAGGGTCGATAGTATAGGGCCGACGATATCCATTCCCTATTTCATGAACGACCACGGGGATAATACTGAATGAAGCTTCTCCCTAGGCTGGTGGATCATCGGTGCATGTCTTTGGAATTTGTCGCATTTTTTGAACGAACTCCTTAGTATCTTTTTCCATACTGTCCCAATAGTACCCTGCTCTGATGACTTTGTGAACCAGTGATTCGACACCGGAGTGGTTCCCGCAAGTACCCTCGTGAATTTCTCGTAGGACATGGTCGATGTCTCCCGGACCTAAACATATTGCCAACGGCCCATCGAACATCCTTCTGTACAATATTCTATCTTCGGCCAATGTGAATCGTGCAGCTTTCGTTCGCAGAGTCCTCGATTCCTTAGGGTACGACGGAAGTTTCCCATTCTTCAGATAATCGATATATTTGTTCATCCAATCCCAAGTTTGGCTTGTGGAGTTTATTTCGGCATGGCCTTCTTTGACTATTGACTTTGAGAGTTGTACGACAGTCCCCGAGCTAATTTCTTCATCGTTGTCCGATGACCCCAAATTTGTAAGGGCGTCGGCCTCACTGTTCTTCTCTCGAGGTACATGTTGTAGGTTCCATTCTTTGTACCGGTGTAGGGTTACCTACAATTTGTCCAAGTACCTCTGCATTCGATCTTCTTGAACCTCAAAGGTTTTGTTGACTTGGTTAACCACGAGTAGGAAATCACACTTGGCCTCGATGACCTCTACTCCCAAACTTTTAGCTGGCTCGAGACATGCAATCATGGCCTCATACTCGGCCTCATTGTTAGTCAACTTAGGGGTTTTGATAGATTGTCTAATTGTATTTCCTGTGGGTGGCTTCAAGACGATGAGTAGCCCAGACCCCTTCACAGTCGAAGCATAATCTGTGGAAAGGGTCCACACCCCCGAGGATGTACCCGATTTTAGCAATAGTTCCTTTTCAACCTTGGGTATGAGGGCTGGTGTAATGTCGGCCACAAAGTCTGCTAAGATTTGAGACTTGATAGTCGTTTAGGGTTGATACTCAATATCTTACCCACTGATTTCGACGACCTATCTGGCTAGTCAGTCCGAGAGTACGGGCTTGTGCAAAATATTGTGAAGAGGGTAAGTGGTTACAACACAAATTGGGTGACTAATTGTGGTACCATATCATCGGCCCCTTCGATAAAGTCTCTCTAAATATTTTCAACAGAACAGATTCAATTTTATCATCTTCTAAGGAATTTCCTTTTATTGCACATGTATAAGAAGTGACATGCTCATTAGGATCAGTGGTTCCAATGTACTTGGAAATTTCTAGCATGCGGAATTTCTTCAAAATGGGCTTTGGAGCTGCACTTGGTGGGAAGGGCTTCTGAACGAACTTCTTCGAATCTAAAACTTTTAGAATCGGAGGTTCCCCCAGTATTTGATCAACCCGTGAGTTGTATGTTTCTACCTTTTATCATTAGCCTCAATTTTCTTTTCTCCTGATTCAATCAGTTTAGATAGCTCCTCGAGCATCTTCATGATGGCGAGGTCAGTTCCCGATCCATTATCCTTCAATTTCTCCTGTACATGTTTGACCCTATGAACAATTTCCTGTGATGTATCAAATTCGATTCTGCCTGGTGCTCGATTCTGATTTTGGAGTTGCGCCATCACAGCTTGCTAAGCTTGTAACATTTCAAATATCATTCAAAGGCTAATCCCGCCTTCTTCACCACTCTACGTGTTTTGATCGGCTGCCTGGGCATCTCTACGGACGCTATTTTCAGGGTCGGCACCTAAATTTCCATGAATCATAACACAAGAATTGACATCGACTAGATCTATGGCCTGTGGTTCATCGGGATTGATTGGAGGTACTCCACTTTCCGGGGCGACTATGTGCTCGTTCTTTCCATGAAGACCAAGGCTGGTGTCTGTGTGAGTGGGCACTACTTGAGAGTTTGACATGTTGATTCCTAACATCAAAGACACTTACAAGAAAAAAGTGTAATAGTAGCGTGTGTTATGAGGATTAATACTAGGCAATTACTATTATCCTTAGCCCCACGGTGGGTGCCAAACTGTTTACCCTAAAATTGGATAACAATTAAACTTATAATGTAATTTTAAGGATATGTGATTTCACCTAATACAATTAATAAACGTAAAGATAAGTGATGCAAATTAACAATAATATAAAGTAAACCAGCGTTTGGACAAAGCCCTCGAGCTCGGACACCCTCTAGCTAGTTATGCAAGAATAGTTAAAGTCACAATAAGCTAATGAACAAGAAAGCAAATTGAGAAATATTATATTGCTTTGATATTCGTGAATGTAAGGTGTCTACAAATGATGGGGACTCCTCTTTATATAGTATAGGACTCCTAATAATGGTATAACTTTAATTACAGAAGTAAATTCCATGATTAGCCTAAACAACCGCCCTTGATCTGATATGTTCCGGGATTTCTGTCGTGATCTTCGACCGGTTACGGATATATCGCATTTCCGTTATTGCGCTTCGTTTGAAGTCTGTCATATATGGTCTCGATCGTTATTGACCTCGATCTCGACGAGCACCTCGAGTCTTGAGCTCGGCACCTTATCTTCGTGCTCTGACCTGATCCATTGCGAGGTTAACCCTCGACTTGATTCCTCAGTCTTCGATTAATTGGCAAAATCGGACAAGTCCTATTTTAACCATATATAAGCACTAACTATCACAAGTAACTGAGGCAACTAATGCATCAACTAAGTGTAGGTAAGATATTTACCTCAAGCAAGCCAAATCAGTACTCTAGAAAGCCCTTCCCGCGTGAATCAACCTCCGACAGGCTCGAATCTAGCCGAAATAACTTAAGATCATCAATAAGATCTAGAGTAAACAATTCCAAATAATAAAGCTAAGATTTTGAATCAATTATGCAAAGTCAAACCAAAAGTCAACTCTGGGCTCGCACCCCGGAACCCGACAAAACTCACAAATTCTGAACATCCATTCCGATATGAGTCCAAATATATGTGTTTCATCCAATTCCAACATCAAATCTTCAATTCTCACTCTTTAAAATTATAGTCTAAGAACTCCCAAATCCCACCTTTAATCCATACAATTAGGTGTAATAATCTATAGGTAAATAATACCAAATCAAGTAAGGATCACTTACCCCTTCAATTATGATGAAAGTCCACCAAAAATCGCCTCCAACCGAGCTCCACAACTTCAAAAAAGATAAAAATGACCAAACCCTAGATATTAAATCATGCTCAGTTAATCCGCATTTGCGGTCCCTTAACCACTTTTGTGGGGCCGCTTCTGCGGTAAATGGACGCATCTACGATCCCCACAAAGTACCCGACCTCTCGCTTATGCAATTTACCAAGCGCACATGTGTTTCCGCTTCGACGTCCTATTTGTCGCACTTGTTATCCTATACCTCCAGCCTAAATCTTACACCTGCGCAACAATGGCTGCATGTGCGGATCCGCATGTGCGGCCAAACCCGCCGTAGATGTAAAAACACCAAAAGCCAAGAATCTTTAGCAATGCAACCAAGTCCAAAAAAGATCCAGAATCAATCCAGAATACACCCGAGCCCCTGGGACCCACTCCAATCACACCAACTAATTCCAAAACATAACCCGGATCTACTTGGGGTCTCAAATCACACAACACAACATCAAAACTACGAATCGCGCCCCCAATTCAAGCCTAAGAGACTAATGAACTTTTAACTTTCAAAACTCTTGCCAAACCATATTAAATCAACTCGTAATGACCTCAAATTTTGCGTGCAAGTTCCAAATACACAATGTACCTATCCCAACTCCTGGAACCAAATTCCAAACCCGATATCAGCTAAGTCAACTCTCGATCAAACTTATCAATCTTCCAAACCTTCAACCTTCCAGATTTTGCCAATTCAAATCAAAATGACATAGGAACCTCCAAATCCAATTCTGGTGTCAAAATACGAAGTTATTGGAAGAACTAGCAAAATAGTATTCTGATGTCATCTACACAAAAGTTAAACTCCGATTAACTCTTATAACTTAAACATCCAACATTGGGAACAAGTGTCCTAATTCAATCCAAAACATCCCCGAAATCATACCTACCACCCCGACAAGTCATGTAGTCACAATTACACATATGTAAAGCATCAAATAAAGTAGATGGGACTAAAATACTCAAACAACCGGCCGGGTAATTACAAATTGTCCAACGAGGTTTCGAGGAAGAAGACCGAATGTGTCTTTCGATTTCGTGAGTATTGGATCAAATTATTGTCTTGATTTGTTCGGATTGTTGCAGGGATTTTGTGGATGAATTTGAATCCATTTCGGCAAGTTGCAGCTGGGTTTGGATTGAACTATTGAATTAGTCGAAGAGCTCACTAAAGATCGAAAAACTTGGAGATTACAAGCTGTAACATCTCAAATTGAGCTGCTGAATTGAACTTGGTTGAAATCAAAGTTTGTGCTGCCATCGAAGAAGAACAATTCTCGTCATCAGTCGCGAACGCGAACTTCATCAGGTTGTTCTGAGAAATTCCTAGATTCTTCTACGTTGCTAATAATTTTTGTAATTTGATTAGTTGGGTTGTTGAAGAACTTTTGATCGAAGTTCTGGGAGGCTAGCTCGACGAGTTCACTCTGAACGAAGAACATTTGTCTCTAATGAAAAAAAAATCCAAGAACCCCAATTTGGATTTCTTTGAGTTTAAATTTTGAGCAGCCAACTATGATTCCTTGAGTTCAAGTACTGAGTTGCAGATTGGCATTCATTTGAGCTACTATTTCCTAGTCGTATGCTTTGGGAGATAATCACTGCCGAGTCTCGACGAATGGAAGAACAACCTGCAAATTTTCTTGGCACTGTCCATTTTTCTTCGAGTGTTAATTGCTGAGGTCTGTGAAGTTTGTAAAGAATTGATCGAGTGACTGTGTGCACAATCGTCGGTCCAACTGGTTCAGAATTGAGTAGAAGAACAAGTATGCCAACGCAAAAATCTGAAGATTTTCGCCGACTGATTTAAATCAATTCGAGCAGCTAGAAAATTGAAGAAGAACACTTGTATGATCTGATGCTTTTGAGATCCTACTCCATGCTTGCAATTCATTCGTTGCAATGATTCAGGTTTAATTGTCCTAAGCTTAAACTTAGCTTGTGACTGATATTTATTGCTCTGTTCCCTTGAAACCAAATTGAATTGGTGTAATTCGGAGCTGATATAACATGTTGTACATGTTGAGAGAATTGTTTGGTTGAAAATTAGATGAACTAATAGCTATTAAAATTCATCGAACCTAATGCTGCAACATCCAGACTAAATTAAGTGTCGGCAACGCGACGAGAGTCATGCCAAAGCACTGGGCAGTCCCCGTCACAAATTCTGCTGCTGTGAAATTTTACCACTCTATAATGCTCTTCTTTGTAAATGCTGGTATTGGCTGAAGACGTTGGAGAATCCCCATCCTACACAATTTCAGGGAAGGCAACAACATAGCGCATGATCTGGCGCAACAGGGAATTCAGCAAGTCAACGTCTATCATAACCTGGCGCAACAGGGAATTCAGCAAGCCAACGTCTATCATAACCAGATATATCTAGAAGTACCTGACTACCTTAACAAAGCTGTGCGAGCTGATAAAAAAGGAATCACTGTTACTAGAACTACCACCACTAATACTTGTGTGTTAAATAATTTGACTATGCTGGGCAACCCTGTAATGTTCTCTTTTGGTTGTAATGCTACTTCTAATGATATGCCTTCGTCTGCTTCTGATGGGAGGACCGGACCATGTAACTATGCTACTTAGTATGGAATAAAAGTTTATCTTGCTTGCCAAAAAAAAACAAGAGAGTGCCCCACATAGGACAACCGATCTCTCTCTATTCCCTTTTCAATGGATTTTTTTTCTCTCGAAGAAATTGAAAATATCAGCTTTCGGCGCCTTCCGTAAATGATGTTAAGCTGTTCTTGTCCGTAATTCGTGATTCATCATTTCTCTCAGCGCCATGAAAGTCAATTTTCACAGACCAAATAGTCAAGGTATCAATCCCAATGCCTTTAGGTGAAAAGAAAATTCAATATATATGGGGGAAAAAAATTAATTTTTTTTTAAAATTAAATTTTCACAACATGAAAAATCTTAATTAGTTAGTCCCAATATCCAATCTTTTCATGTTTTACAAACTCAATACAGAACTAAAATCACACAATAGAAGTTTCACATATTTCACTAGCTATTATTCTAATACATCAAACTTAAATAACCCGCTTGCATTTTAAATACTAATGCAAAAAATCCTTAGATAGTATACATTACATATGATGAGGCTAATTCTGAATTCACCTACTCAAAACCCTAAATCGGTCTCTTTTAATTAGTTCAGCTTAAGTATCGGCATAACCTTGCTTGTACTTGCGGAATATTTCTTCAGTTTTGGCATTTCTAAAAGCACAGCACCCAATTAAATAAACCCAAATCAATCCAACAAGAGTTATCAGCAGAATTATATCTGCCCTCCTCCATTCTTTCTTCAAATTAGCTAACAATCCAGCTTTGCAAGAATCACAAGAGTAGCAAAGTTGTGTTTGATCATTGTTCCATTGCAAGCAATCCATATCTGCAACATTGTTTATAGGGCTAATCCAATATGTTGGGTTCACAAATGTGTACCCACATTGTGTTGGTGGCTTACAGCACCCTGACTGCAAAAAGAGAAAATACGTGAAGAATGCCTAAAAGGAATTTAGTTCCACAAGGCATATTACCACATGGAAAAGGAAGAAGATTCTTGTGTCTTTTAAGTAAAACTTGCTTGCTTTTGTTAATTCTTGTCTATTCTTTATGTATACTAGTTTGATGTTGGAATCACTCCAGGTATAATCACAGTTGAGAAGGTTTTTCCTTTAAGGAAAGAAAGCTTCCCTTTAATTATAAGAATTTACAATGCTTTCCTTAATACAAGGAAAACGACAACTTCAACTACACTTCCACACAAATCAATTTGTCGCCGACTTTGTAAATCCTTACTTTGATGCTATTAAGGTCCACACCTAAACTCTGAACAAAATATGATTACAAAATATTAATTTTACTAGCCAGCATTAGAATTTTTTTTTTTATATTTTCTACTCGCATATAAATTTTTAACTAACAGAATAGAACCCTCCTAGCAAATAATATTGGACTTAAAATAAACATACTAGCATGACTAATTAATTTAGAATACGGAGCTACTACCTACTTTATTTTTCAATCAATTCTAAGGGAGCAAAGCTAGGAAACAAATATTAAATCTCCATAAGAAAAAAATAAAACTGTTTCCATTTTCCTTTTTATATTAAACCAAGAAATCTCATGTGCTACCTTTTATATGAGTTTGAAAAATCAGAAAAGCATGAATTCATTCAAGAAAAACTTACCTGCAAAGGGCTAAGAGGAGCATTAAAGAAATCTTGAGCCATGCGATAACTTTGATTCAACTGAGCACACATTGTTGTGGAGCTAAGGCAACTTCTTATTCTATCCCATTTGTAAGAAGTTTGAACTCTCCTTCTAATCCAGCCCGAATAGTCATCAAGATGGTATTCCAAATAAGCCCTACTTGGTTCCATATGGCCTGAACCTCTAATAGTGACCATGTAAATAAAAACTACCAAACATGCAAGCAAAACTATGAGAATGAGCATAGCAATGAGGTAGAAAATGAGCAGTGCTGGAATCCTCCAAAACCCTCCAATAAAACCAGCAAGAGCGACAACTAAAATGACAACTCCTAAGATAATAACTGGCCATTGTAGAATCTTGACACAAGAGTTGTCAGTCTCCATTGCTAGCCAAATTCCAGCACCAATCACTGGAATTGACAATAGCATGGCTACAAAGTTGATGCACCCTATGACATTATTACTTAATGCCATTTTCTTTCTTGCTTGTTTTTTTCGTTCTCTAAAGATTTTGAGAAAGGAATTTGAAAGATTGGGAGAGATGGATACTGTAGAAGATAAGAGAACTTGATATCTAGGGTAAGTTACTTTTTGTTCCTTACCTTGGATTAATGAAATTAGTAATGGTTTTTATAATAAAGAAGGGGTAATTTAATCTTTTTGGGTCCAAATGTCTCAATCACTTTAGTGCTACTTTTTCAAAAGGGGAACAGGTTGTAAAGAAAACAAAAGTGAAGGAAAAGAAGAACTCGTACAGTGCATAGGATGTCCCCACATTTCTAATATTCCAAGGTTGCATCTACACTAAGATTCTTTAATTTGCCTTTAATTTCTTTTTTTATTTATTTTAATTTATTTTCTCCGGAGGAGAGCTATTTTGCAAAAGAAGTAGGAACATATTGTTGGAAAATTAGTGATATCTCAAAAAATAATGTGTTTGAACTATTTTTTCTGATCTTTGAAGTATTATTTACATCTACTTGTTATTTAGTAAATTATTTTACATTTAATAGAATCAAGCTAGCTGTCATCTAGCCGTTACGTAGCCGTTGGAGCAACTCCTAGATAAACATGGTCTTTGGAGAGCTAAAGACATACTTTCTAATACAACTTTTCGAATCATCTTTTCCTCTTATATGTTGGATTTCTTTCTTGAGTTTTCTGCTAGTTATGTTCCTAGTTTAAAAACTGGAAGAGCTTGTTGAATCTTAGGGGGTACGCCTAATTTCATTTATCACTGTATGAGCGAAATATCCTTAAGGACAATAAATTTGACACGTCCTTGACACGCCTCTAAAAATAAGATGCCACAAAAGAAAATCTCTGTCATATTTAAGCCTACAATTATCAAAAAGGGAAGTAGGAAAATGAGCCAACCTTTTATAAACACTAGTGTAAGGCAGGATACTATGAAAACAATTATGGAGGAAAGTTTGAATCTTGTTGTAGAGGTACATTAGAGTGTTGAAGGTGCAAGAAAAAAATTAAAAGAGGTTGAGACATCAACCAAAAACACAATCGGGGCCAATACAAATGAGGCAATCCAGGACACGGAGAGTGTTAACAAGGGGGAACAAGCTGATAATGAAAACCAGGAGGCACGAGATACTATTTCTGATTCTAGTAGCCTGCCATCAGAAGTTAAAAATCACCCTGGTATTAATCTTGTGGTTCATTCGGAGGGTGACACATTAGAAAAAAAGAAAATAGGATCATCTGCCGACATTGATAATGGGAACAATGATCAACATGTTACAGTTCAGTCAATAAGTTGTGAGCATACATTCAACAGGCAACCAGATGATCCAGCTCATACTCACATGAGAGAGGTAGTTAACAAAGAAGGAATATTTCCTACAGAAAGAGGCAGAAGCAGAACTAGGAAAACAGAAAAAAATGACAAGAACAAAAATAATCCTTTCTTGAGGGGAAGGAGTCAAAATTGATCATTTTCTATATTATTCCATGATTAATACAATCATATGGAATATAAGAGGAGTGAGATCACAAAAAGCCATTCGCAGGCTCAAAAATCTTTGTATTATCAACAAAACTAATTTCGCAGCTATTATGGAACCTTTCTCTAATAAAGACAAGATTCAAGGTTACATGAGATTCCTGGGATTTCATCACTGTCAAGCGAACATAAATGGACAAATTTGGTGTTTCTGGAAACAAAATTGTCAAGCTAAGGAAGATCAACAAATTACTCTGCAAATCAAACATGATATGATTGATAATGAATTATGTTTCTCTGTGGTTTATGCAAAATGTACAGCTACGGAGAGGAAAGACCTATGGAGTAGTCTGGAAAATATATATCCTTTGGTTAATGGTCCATGGTGTGTTGGAGGGGATTTTAATATCATCATAGATCCAGATGAAAAATTAGGTGGTATGCCTCACAGATTATACAAAAGCTTTGATTTCATTAGTTGAATGGAGAATTGTGAATTGGTTGATCTGGGGTTTCTAGGCCCGAAATACACATGGTGCAAAAATTGGAGATCAAGTAAAAGGGTGTGGAAGAGACTAGATAGAATTTTCATCAATGATCAATGGGCCCAAACTTTACAAACCAACATTGTCAGGCATTTGACTAGAACTGGATCTGACATAGGCCATTGTTGATGAATAATAGTAATAACAATGTTCACACTATTAGCTACTTTAGATTTCTGAACTTCTGGAGTCAACAACCTAATCCATATCCTATATATATATATATATATATATATATATATATATATATATATATATATATATATATATATATATATATATATATAGCCTCTCGGGCAAGCCTCTCAGTCACTCGAGACTCAACTCTCATCAATTAGCTTTCATACTCAGCACTCACGCTCAATAGGTACCTTATAATAACCGTTTTGGCGTGCAGCCCGATCCATAAATATATAGTCGACTGTGCTCACTGGGGGTGTGCAGACTCCGAAGGGGCTCCTACAGCCCAAGCCCTATATTGATGTGGTGTGCAGCCCGATCCATATATATATATATATATATATATATATATCTGCGGCGTGCAACCCGATCCATAAATACATAATCCTCACAACCAGGACTTTGGCCTCTCTTAGTCATCAACCTCACAATCAGGCCCTCGGCCTCTCTCTCAGTCATCAACCTCACAAGCCACTTAGGCTATCAGTAAAACAGGGTGCTCAGCCCAAAATATTATTTTTATGCATCAAAGGAATAATAAATACTGAGTTATGAAATCAATAAAGACATAACATGAATTAGTGCAGGTCTTAAGTCAAAACAGTGAGGAAATAATAAGAAAAAGCCCCTAAGGGTCCAAACAACTTGGCACGAGGCCCAAATATGGCATTAAGCCCAAAAAAATAGTAATATTTTTCAAAAGACAAGTGTATCAAATAGTTTTCAGGCAAATACACAACTTAAAAGTTGCTACAAGATGGACCAAGTCACAATCCCGAATGGTCCATGCCCCCACGCTTGTCATCTAGCGTGTGCATTACCTCAATATAGTGAAACAAAGTAAAATATGGGGTTTCATAACCTCTGAACAAGATTTACAATCATCACTTACCTTAAATCGGATGAACATCTACCCCGCGATGCTCTTGCCGCTCGACTCGGCCTCAAATAACCCCGAATCTTTCCAAAATCAAAAACATATCATCAATACATGCCAAAGGGACAAAGCCCACACGAATATTATCAAATTAAACTCAAAATCCCAAAATTGGCCAAACCCGACCCCCGAGCCCATGTCTCGGAGTTTGATAAAAATCACAACACTAGAATCCTTATCCATCCACGAGTCTATACATACCAAGATCATCAAAATCGGACCTCAAATGGCCTCTCAAATCCCCAATTTAGCTCTCTAATTTCAAGCCCTAATTTCCCGATTTCTTCTCTAATTTTCCAACTAGTTTCATGATTAAACAATGGAATAATCACTATAAACACAAGATACAAAGCCCAAGTAGCTCACCTCTCGGGAAACACTTGATTCCCTCTTGAAGTCACAGCTTGGAGCTCCAAAATCGACCAAAAATGGTGGAAGAATGACCAAAATTCACGAAGTCCACAATATATACTTTCTGCCCAGAGGTACCGCATCTACGGTCAAAATGTCGCTTCTGCGACACCTCACCTGCGAAAATCCATCGCAGGTGCGGTTCCCACTTATGCCCTCTGAAACCGCTTCTGCGATCACAACACCGCACTTGCGGTCTCGCAGGTGCGCTTCACTATCCGCACCTGCGCCTCCGGCCTCAACTTTTTAATGTCCCGCATCCGTGATTCATCTTCCACATATGCGATCATCGCAACTGTGGTTCCCTCTCCGCAGGTGTAGAAATATTAGAAGTAGCAACTTCAGCTGCCTTATTCCTCATCCAAGCTCTCCGTTAACCATCCGAAATCATCCCAAGTAATAATATGAACAAGTCACATATCACCATTCAAACTTATTCCAACCTTCAAACACTCAAAACAATATTAAAACATTAAATCACCCTCGAATTCAAGCCTAAGGATTTCCAAACTTCCGAATTTCGCAAACGATGCCAAAACCTATCAAACCTCGTTCGAAAAACCTGAAATTTTGCACACACATCACAAATGACACAACAAACCTACTCCAATTTCTGGAATCCCATTCCGACCCCCATATCAAAATTTCCACTACCGACCAGAAAACACCAAATTTTTAATTTCACCAATTCAAGCCTAAGTCTACCACGAACCTCCAAAATACATTCCGAACATGCTCTTAAGTCCAAAATCACCCAACGGAGCTAACCAAATCATAAAAATTCAAATCTGATATCGAATACTAAGAATTCAAGAATTGGTCAAACCTTTCAAATTTAAAGCTTCAAGCTAAGAATTATTCTTCCATATCTATTCCTATTAACCTAAAAACCACACCCGACGATTTACATAAGTCATAATACATCATACGGGGCTAGTCATGCCCGAGAACTGGTGAGCAAAGTACAAATGCGTCACGACCCAAATCGGAGAGCCGTAACGGGCACCCAATGCCTTACCCAACCGAGTACCAACGAAACATATCTTTCTTATCATACTATCATAGGTAAATGGGTCGGAAGGGCCGTCATGATATAATCGGAATAAAACATAAGGGAACACTTGACATAGGACGACCCAACATGTAATACAACTTATACATGTTACATACGGTCCTATAAGACCAAAATGAACACTCGTACTGTGAACATAGGCCGACATTGCCATACAATCTTACATATACATGATATCTGTCTACAAGCCTCTAAGAGTACATACACATCATAAAGGTCGGGACAATGCCCCGCCTTACCAATCAATACATGTCCAAATCATATTGACCAAATAGGCAACTCCGAAGCAAGTGGAGTGTACCAACACCTTCTGCAGAGCAGATAGCCAACTAGAAGGACTGTCAATGTAACGACCCGACTGGTCATTTTGCTTTCTAGAACCTTGTTCCCTTAAATAAAACTTGCCACAATTGCTTTGACTAATTTACAACCTGCGGGGATGGTTGGTTCGGGATTTGGAAGAGTTTAGGTTGAAATATGCTCATTTGACTCCTTAGGATTTTCTTAAAAGACTAAGTTTGACTTTGGTCAACATTTTTAGCAAACAGATCCGGATTCGTATTTTTACGGTCCCGGAGGGTCCGTAGGAAAATATGGGACCTAGGAGTATGCCCGAAATTGAATTCCGAGGTCCCTAGCCCGAGTAATAAATTTTTATTAGAAATTGTTAAACTGAAATTCTAAGGATTTAAAGAAAACTAATTAATGATTGATTCCATTGGTATCCGGATCGTATGTTGGTTCTATAGCCCAAAACAGGTCCGATATATCATTTAAGACTTGCCCGCAAAATTTGGTGTCAATCCGAGTAGTTTTAGGGCGTTTCGGCTCGTTAGAGGAAAATTAAGAACTTGAAGTTCATAAGTTTGATTCATTTGGTTTTAGGGGGTGATTCTTAGATTTAGCGTAGTTTCAGGCGTTCAAAAGATTTGAGTAGGTCTGTCTCATGATTTCAGACTAGTCGGTATGTTCGGGCAGGGCCCGGGAGCCCCGAGCGTCAAACAGATGAGGCTCGAGTGAAGTAGGGAATCTGGAGAAGTGCTGAAGCATCTGCTTCTGTCATAACCACACCTGCAGTTGGTCGACCACAGGTCTGAAACCGCAGAAGCGGTCGTAGCCTCGCAGATGCGACCCAGAGCTGGCCAGGCCAAACCACAGAAGCAGCTCCCTAGCCGAAAAAGCGTCTACGCAGATGTGGGTTTCAGACTGCATAAGCGGTCCCAGCCTTTTTAGCCAATTCCGCAGATGCGGTCTCCTCCCGCAGATGCGGTCCCTTAACCACATATGGGGAAACTGCTGAAGCAATGAGCTTCATTTAAGTCGAGCTCCAACCATTTTTGACCATTTGACACTCGGGTATTGTGCGATTTTGGAGCTCTTGAGAAGGGATTTCCACATATCATCGTGAGGTAAGTTCATCCCCCTTATTTCTAAGTTTAACACTCGAGTTTTGGGTAGATTAGCACCTTAAGATTTGGAGAAATCAAGGGGTCAGAGCTAGACCTAGGGTTTTAATAAAACATAGATTTTACCACGAAATTGGTTATGAAATGAATTAAAAATCATATATTATTGATCCTTAGGTTATAGAGAACAACTTCCGTCAAAAAATTTAGGAATCCGGACACGTGGGCCCGGGGTGGGATTCTAGGAAACTTGTGCTAAAGGTTGGGAAAGTGCTTAAATAACTAGAATTTGATCTTGTGAGTTTATATTGAGTAGTTCCTACCTCATTTAACTAGTTTGGGATCGTTCAGCTCCGAATTGAGGGCTTGGGCTCGTTCTTGGTATTGGAAGTGCACTTTGGAGCGAGGTGAGTCTCCTTTCTAACCTTGTACGAGGGAATCGTCCCCATAGGTGTAATAATTGAATTAATTGCCATTATATGCGGAGGCTACGTATGCACTAGGTGACGAGTGTCCGTGCGTAGCTACTATTATGTTAAGTCCGGTTAGTATAGGACCCGAAAGAATGCTCTATGTGATATTCTTGTAACATGATGATAAATTAGGATTCGTAAAAATTATGTTGAATAAGGTAAATGAGTCTAGTAAGAGGAACCTTATCTGCTTGGTTTTTTAAAAAAGAATTTGAATATTCCTGTGAATAACTACTCCTCAGATATACATTATTGTCTGCTTTTTGATGAGTTTATTATATTTGACCGCGTCGCACGTATGATTCGCGAGCGGGGTAATAGATGTATCTATGGTTCGCACCGTTCAACCCTCGGCAGTGTACAATTTACTTTTATGTTGGATCGGGCCGTACGTCCCTCGGTGTTACTTGTGCATGCTTTACTTAGTATTTTTCTGTGGACTGAGCTTCGTATATGCCTTGGAACATGAATGGATACTCATGATATTATTTGGAAAAAGAATTGTTGTTCCTTACCATGATATGTTATTTAATTGTGCTACCCATGCTTAGTATAAATTCTTTCTCATATTATTTGACCCTAGTAAGTATCAAGTCGACCTCTTGTCTCTACTTCTTCAAGATTAGACGGGATACTTACTGGGTACATATTGTTTATGTACTCATACTACATTTCTGTACTTAATTATATAGGATTTGAGGTAGGCGTCTCTGGTTATCAGTCTGGAGCGCATCCCTGGGCGGATTTCGAGACTTCTACGGTGAGTTGCTTCCCTTTCCATGCTGTTCAACAGGCTGAAGGAGTCTCTCTTATGTATTTTTGCTGTCTATTCTGTTTCGGACAGTAGGATAGTGTGATTCTTTTATATATTCTACTAGTTGCCCACAGCTTGTGACACCAGGTCTTGGCACACATATTAGTAGACTATTATTTTTTATTGTATAATTATTAATGGATGTTGCATATTATCACTAGCTTTTAATTGCAGATTAAGAAAAATGTTGTAACTATTTTGGTAATAAAATAAGAATTTACTAATACTTCCGCGTGGCTTGCCTGACAACGGTGTTGGGCGCCATCATGACCTATTATGGAAAATGGGTCATGACAACATGGTATCAGAGCACTAGGTTCACGTAGGTCTCACAATTCATTGGCAAACCTAATAGAATCTTGTGGATCGGTACGGAGACGTATCTATGTATCTTCGAGAGGCTATAAGGTGTTAGGAAAAACTACTCTTTATTCATTTTCTATCATGCAGTGGTTGTTATACTAAATTTACCTCTTCTATTCTCTCACAGATGGTGAGGACACACAAGGTTGATGTTCCAGACCTGGGCGGAGCTGCTCCCCCCGTTGCTAGCGGCCGAGGTAGGGACCGGGGGAGGGCACCGGCCCCGAGGTAAGGGACAAGGGCGTCTTAGAGTTATCCCAGTAGTACCACCAGCAGATCCCGCGGGAGATCCTATCATCGAGAAGCAGGGTAAGGTGCCCGCAGCTGAGCCTACCCCGACGGACTTTATGACAACACCGGGATTCCAGGAGGTCATGGGCCGTATACTGCTATTCATGGATTCTATGACTCAGGTTGGTTTATTCCCAGCAAATCCAGCTATATCACAGGCTGGAGGGGGAGCACATACCCCTACTACTCAGGCTCCTAGACATGCAGCTGCAGTGTATCAGACTTTGGGTGCACTACCAGCAGATGGGGCCCATCCAGTTGTTGTAGTGGCGCCCCAGCCCAAACCAGTTGCGGACGGGTGACCTGCAGAAGTTGTTGAACAGATGGACTAGACTTAACCCTCCTATCTTTGAGGGTGAGCATCATGAGGATGCCCAGGACTTCATAGATAGGTGTAGGGATAAACCACACAACATGAGGATATTGGAGTTGTATGGGCTTGACTTCACTACTTTCAGCTAGAGGGCATGGCCCGTAGATGGTGGTAGTCTTATGTTCTTGGCAGGACAACAGGTTCCCCTCCCCTCACTTGGGGTCAGTTTACACAGTTATTCTTGGATATGTATATTCCACCCTCTAAGAGGGAAGAGCTGCGGTACCAGTTTGAGCATCTTGAGCAGGGTCAGATGTTTGTGACCGATTATGAGGTGATGTTTTCTGAGTTGTCTCGCCATACACTCATGATACTTCCCACAGATGCAGAGAGAGTGCGGAGATTTGTTGCAGGGTTGCACCCCGGTATTCGAGCTAGTATGGCCCGAGAGGTGGAGATAGGTACTGAGTACTAGCTAGTGGTAGAGATTGCTCGCAGGATTGAGGGGTATCGCCAGAGGCATAGAGAGCAGATTCAGCAGGATAAGAGGGACCGATTTTTGGGAGAGTTCAGAGGCACCCCAGTTAGGGGTAGAGGTCACTTTGGGAAGGGTCAGCCTAGCAGACCCCCGTATTCAGCACCACCACCCCCCTCCCCGATGTGCTCTAGTGAGACCTTATTTCAGTGCGATGCCAGAGAGTTCATAACGCCCACCAGTTATTCAGGGTTCCTCCGGCGGGTATTCTAGTTATTGGGATTCTTCTAGTGCTCACTTCAGTGCCATTCTAGAGAGTTCATATTGCCCACCATCCATCAGGGTTCCTCCAATGGGTATTCGGGTCAGCAGGCTCAAACTTCAGGGCAGCAGGCTATGGTACTGAGAGTGTGCTACGAGTGTGGAGATCCGGGTCACATGAAGAAGACCTGCCCCAGACTTCGGGGCAAGGCAGTGCAGCAGGGTCAGCAGCCTATGATTTGAGCAGCGGCTGCCCCGCCACCTAAAGGTGGAGGGCAGACTGGCAGGGGCCGTCCTAGAGGTGGAGGCTAGGGAGAGGTCAGCCAGATATTGCTCAGTCAGGTGGAGGCCAGCCAGCCGGCGCTCCAACCAGATTCTTTGCCCTTCCGGCTAGGCCAGATGCATTATCCTTAGATGCCATCATCACATGTATTATTTCCATTGGTTGTAGAGATGATTCAGTATTATTTGATCCAGGGTATACTTATTCATATGTATCATCTCTGTTTGCTCGTTTCCTGGTTATTTCTCCTGAGCCTTTGGGCATTCTGATTCATGTGTCCACCCCTGTGGGCAATTCTGTGGTTGTTGATCGGATCTACCAGTCCTGTGTGGTCACATACTATGGTTTCAAGACTAGAGCGGATCTCCTATTGCTTGACATGATCGACTTTGAGGTCATCTTGGGCATGGATTGGTTATCTCCATATCACACCGTCTTAGATTGCCATGCCAAGACTATATCATTAGCGATGCCAGGGTTACCGATGATGGAGTAGAAGGGTTCCACAGTTGATACATCTAGTTGGGTTATCTCTTTTCTGAAGGCTCGGCAAATGGTCGAGAAGGGGTGTTTGACATATTTGGCTTACGTTTGGGATACTACCGAAGAGTCTCCGATGATTGATTCAGTTCTAGTAGTTCGAGAGTTCACCGATGTGTTTCCTTCTAATCTTCCTGGCATGCCACCGAATCGTGATATTGATTTTTGTAGTGATATGGCTCTAGGCACCCAGCCTATATCTATCCCACTGTACCATATGGCTCCCAAAGAGTTGAAGGAATTGAAGGAGCAGCTTGAGGAGTTGTTAGCAACGGGGTTTGTTAGGCCCAGTATATCACCTTGGGGTGCACCAGTGTTGTTTGTGAAGAAGAAGGATGGGATTATGCGGATGTACATTGATTACTGCTAGTTGAACAAAGTCACCATCAAGAACAAGTATACGTTGCCTCGTATCGATGACTTGTTTGACCAGTTTCGCGGTGCTAGGGTGTTCTCCAAGATTTAATTGAGGTCATGGTATGATCAGCTGAAGATTCGGGACTCGAATGTTCCGAAGACTGCATTCCAGACTAGATATGGCGATTATGAGTTCCTGGTGATGTCCTTTGGCTTGACTAATGCCCCAACAACATTCATGGACTTGATGAATAGGGTATTCAGGCCTTACATTGATTCATTTGTCGTCATCTTCATTGACGACATCTTGATATACTCCCATAGCCTGGGGGAGACAAGCAGCATTTGAGATTAGTGCGTCAGACCTTACGAGAGTAGAAGCTATATGCTAAGTTCTCTAAGTGTGAGTTCTGGCGGGAGTCAGTGGCATTCTTGGGGCATATTGTGTTAGGAGAGGGTATTAAAGTGGATCCCAAGAAGATTGAGGCAGTTCAGAGTTGGCCATGCCCTACCTTAGTGACTGAGATTAGGAGTTTCCTGAGGTTAGTAGGTTATTACAGACGATTAGTGCAGGGCTTTTCATCTATTGCATCACCACTGACTAGATTGACCCAGAAGGGTGCTCTTTTCCATTGGTCCGATGATTGTGAGGCGAGTTTTCAGAAGGTCAAGACAGCCTTGACTATAGCACCAGTTCTTGTGTTGCCTTCTGGTTTAGGGATGTATACGGTGTATTATGATGCTTCGCGCATTGGATTGGGGTGTGTATTAATGCAGGAGGGGCGAGTTATTGCCTATGCTTCGCGCTAGCTGAAGGTTCATGAGAAGAATTATCCTGTGCACAATCTAGAGTTGGCCGTGATCGTTCATGCTCTTAAGATATAAAGGCATTATCTGTATGGGGTGTCATGTGAGGTTTATAAGGATCATCGCAGCTTACAGCATTTGTTCAAATAGAGGAATCTTAATTTAAGGCAGCGCAGGTGGCTTGAGTTACTAAAGGATTATGACATCACCATTCTTTATCATCTGGGCAAGGCAAATGTGGTCGTAGATGACTTAAGCAGAAAGGCAGAGAGTATGGGTAGCTTGGCATTCATTCCAGCAGAGGAGAGAACACTAGCTTTAGCCATTCAATCCATGGCTAACAGACTTGTAAGGTTGAACATTTCGGAGCCCAGCCGAGTCCTTACGTGTTTTGTTGCTTAGTCTTCATTATTGGGGTAGATCAAGGATCGGCAGTTTGATGATCCACATTTGGCAGTTCTTAGAGAGACGGTGCTTCAGGGAGGTGCCAAGGAGGTTTCTATTGGAAAAAATGGTATTTTGCGGCTCCAGGGTCATCTATGTGTTCCTAATATTGATGGTCTGAGGGAGAGGATACTCGATGAGGCACACAGTTTGCGGTATTCCATTCATCTAGGAGCTATAAAGATGTATCGTGACTTGAGGCAGCATTACTGGTGGTAGAGGATGAAGAAAGACATAGTAGAGTATGTGGCTAGGTGTTTGAATTGCCATCAGGTCAAGTATGAACACTAGAGGCCGGGTGACCTACTTCAGTAGATGCCTATACCAGAGTGGAAGTGGGAGCGCATCACCGTGGATTTCATAGTTGGGTTGCCACGGACTTTGCGGAAGTTTGATACAGTATGGGTCATTATTGACAGGAAGACCAAGTCGGCCCACTTTATTCCAGTGGCGACTACTTATATAGCAGAGAGGTATGCTCAGATTTACATTCAGGAGATAGTCCAGTTGCATGGTGTGCCTGTTTCCATCATATCAGATAGAGGCCCTCAGTTTACTTCCCATTTCTGGAGTGCTGTTCAGAGTGAGTCAGGGACCCGTGTAGAGCTCAGCACAACATTCCATCCTCAGACCGATGGACAGTCGGAGCGGATAGTTCAGATCTTGGAGGACATTATTAGAGCAAGTGTGATTGACTTTAGAGGGTAGTGGGATCAGTTCTTGCCTTTGGCAGAGTTTGCGTACAACAACAGCTATCAGTCCAGCATAGAGATGGCTCCATACGAGGCTTTATATGGTCGACGTTATCGTTCTCCTATCAGGTGGTTTGAGCCCGGTGAGGCTAAGTTATATGGTACAGATTTGGTACAAGATGCCTTGGACAAGGTAAAGTTGATCCAGGAGAGGCTTCGCACAGCTCAGTATAGACAGAAGAGTTACACGGATCTGAAGGCGCGTGATGTGTCGTTTATGGTTGGCGAGAAGGTCCTCTTGAAAGTCTCGCCAATGAAGGGTGTCATGAGATTCGGGAAGAAGGGCAAGCTGAGCCCGAGGTTTATTGGCCCATTTGAGGTGTTGAGGCGAGTTGGGGAGGTTGTTTACGAGCTTGCTTTACCCCCCAGCTTATCAGAGTTCATCTAGTTTTTCATGTATCGATGCTTCGGAAGTATGATGCCGACTTTTCCAATGTGTTAGACTTCAGTACTATTCAACTGGATGAGAGTTTGGGTTATGAGGAGGAGCCAGTTGCCATTATTGATAGACAGGATCACCAGTTGAGATCCAGGAGAATTTCTGTGGTGAGGGTCCAGTGGAGGGGCCAACCAGTCAAGGAGGCGAACAGGGAGTCCGAGGAGGACATGCGGAACAGTTATCCACATTTATTCAGCAAATCAGGTACTTTTCTATGTTCATTCGAGGACGAACGTTTGTTTAAGAGGTGGAGAATGTAACGACCCGACTGGTCGTTTTGCTTTCTATAATCCAGTTCCCTTAAATAAAACTTCCCACGCTTGCTTTGACTAATTTACGACCTGCGGGGATGGTTGATTCGGTATTTGGACGAGTTTGGGTTGAAATATGCTCATTTGACTCCTTAGGATTTTCTTAAAAGGTTAAGTTTGACTTTGGTCAACATTTTTAGCAAACGGACCCGGATTTGTATTTTGACAGTCCCGTAGGGTCCATAGGAAATTATAGGACCTAGGCGTATGCTCGGAATCGAATTCCGAGGTCCCTAGCCCGAGTAATGAATTTTTATTAGAAATTGTTAAACTGATATTCTACGAATTTAACGAAAACTAATTAATGATTGGTTCCATGGGTATCAGGCTCGTATGCTGGTTTCGGAGACCGGTATAGGTCCGGTATATCATTTAAGACTTGCCCACAAAATTTGGTGTCAATCCGAGTAGTTTTAGGGTGTTTCGGCTCGTTAGAGGAAAATTAAGAACTTGAAGTTCATAAGTTTGATTCATTTGGTTTTAAGGGTGATTCTTAGATTTAGCTTAGTTTCAGGCATTCCAAAGGTTCGAGTAGGTCTGTCTCGTGATTTCAGACTTGTCGATATGTTCGGGTGGGGCCCGGAGCCCCGAGGGTCAAATGGACGAGGCTCGAGTGAAGTTGGAATTTGGAGAAGTGCTGAAGCATCTGCTTCTATCATAACTGCACCTGCGGTTGGTCGATCACAGGTGCGAGACCGTAGAAGTGGTCCTAGCCTCGCAGATGCGGCACGGAGCTGGCCAGGCCAAACTACAGAAGTGGCTCCCTAGCTGCAGAAACGTCTACATAGATGCGGCTTCTAGACCGCAGAAGTGGTCCCAGCCCTTTTAGCCAATTCCGCAGATGCGGTCTCCTCTCATAGATGTGGGACCGCAGATGTGGTCCCCTGACCGTAGATGCGGAAACTTCTGAAGCAGTGAGCTTCATTTAAGTCGAGCTCCAGCCATTTTTGACCATTTGGCACTTGGGTATTGAGCGATTTTGGAGCTCTTGAGAAGGGATTTCCACATAGCATGGTGAGGTATGTTCATCCCCCTTATTTCTAAGTTTAACACTCGAGTTTTGGGTTGGTTAACACCTAAAGATTTGGAGAAATCAAGGGGTTAGAGCTAGACCTAGGGTTTTAATAAAACTTAGATTTTACACCGAAATTGGTTATGAAATGAATAGAAATCATATATTATTTATCCTTAGGTTATAGAGAACAACATTCTTTGAAAAATTTCGGAATCCAGACACGTGTTCCTAGGGTCTGATTCTAGGAAACTTGTGTTAGAGGTTTGGAAAGTGCTTAAATAGCTAGAATTTGATCTTGTGAGTTTATATTGAGTAGTTCCTACCACATTTAACTAGTTTGGGATCGTTCGACTCCGAATTGAGGGCTTGGGCTCGTTCTTGGTATTGGAAGTGCACTTTGGAGCGAGGTGAGTCTCCTTTCTAACCTTGTAAGAGGGAATTGTCCCCATATGTGTTATAATTGAATTAAATGCCATTATATGATGGGTCTACATACGTACTAGGTGACGAGAGTCCGTGTGTAGCTACTATTATGTTAAGTCCGGGTAGTCTAGGACCCGAAAGCATGCTCTATGTGATATTCTTGTAACTTGATGATAATTCGGATTCGTATAAATTATGTTGATTAAGGTAAATGAGACTAGTAAGAGGCACCTTATCTGCTTGGTCTTTTAAAAGAGAATTTGAATATTCCTGTGAATAACTACTCCTCAGATATACATTATTGTCTGCTTGTTGATGAGTTTATTATATTTGACCGCGTTGCACGTGTGATTTGCGAGCGGGATAATAGATGCATATATGGTTCACGTCGTTCGATCCTCGGCAGTGCACATTTTACTTTTATGTTGGATCGGGCCGTACGTCCCTCGATGTTACTTGCACATGCTTTACTTAGTATTTTTCTATGGACTGAGCTTCGTATATGCCTTGTAACGTAAATGGATACTCATGATATTATCTGGAAAAAGAACTGTTATTCCTTGCCTATGACATGTTAATTAATTGTGCTACCCATGCTTAGTATAAATTCTTTCTCATATTATTTGACCATTGTAAGTATCAAGTAGACCTCTCATCTCTACTTCTTCGAGATTAGACGGGATACTTACTGGGTACATACTGTTTATGTACTCATACTACATTTCTGTACTTAATTGTACAGGATCTAAGGCAGGCGTCTCTGGTTATCAGTCTGGAGCGCATCCCTGAGCGGATTTTGAAACTTCAACGGTGAGTTGCTTCCCTTCCCATGCTGTTCAGCAGCCTGAAGCAGTCTCTCTTATGTATTTTTACTATCTATTCTATTTCGGACAGTATGATAGTGTGATTTTTTTGTATATTCTAGTAGTTGCCCACAACTTGTGACACCAGGTCTTGGAACACACATTAGTAGACTATTATTTTTGATTATATAATTATTAATGGATGTTGCATATTATCACCAACTTTTAATTGCAGATTAAGAAAAATGTTGTAACGGTTTTGGTAAGCAAAATAATAATTTACTAATATTTCCGCGTGGCTTGCCTGACAAAGGTGTTGGGCGCCATCATGACCTATTATGGAAAATGGGTCATGACAGTCAACCTATCAATCGGGACCTGCGGGCATGAAACGCAGCGTCCCTAGGTAAAAGAGATGACCGTACGAATAAAGTACTGAGTATGTAAGGTAGGAAAGAATAAACAAGAATAGTAATGTAAAGAGAGATAGAGGAGATACAACTTGTAACATCTGAGTGTCTCTGGGGGCTACTGGCATGAAATGCATAATGCATATATATACATAAACCTTTGAAAATATACTCCTCTATGGGCATCATCATCATCATATCATACCCGGACTCAAAGAGGACTCGGTAAAAATGTACCAGACCATCATAAGGCTCGGTAGAATCATACCCAGCTACGTGGAGCTCGGTAAACCCAACTGATCTATGGTTGCACAATAGGTTCCATACCCGGCCGACTATAGCGCGGCTCGGTAGAGTAAAATAAATACTATATATAATGCATGCGAACTCATAGAATCACGTTCTAAACCTTTCGGTGTGACTTAAGGTCGTTTCAGCTTCGATTAACATTATGGACATCCATACTCTCAATATGAACCTCAGTAGGATTCTAGGATCATGCACACTTGCTTAGAATAACTTTATAGGGAAAGAACAACATGAACAACCTTAGTTCCTAGGAGTAGATCCGTTATGAAATAGCGCATTCATTTCACTTTAGATCATACCAAAAGAAAGAAGGATGTGCCTTAACATACCTTAAACACATTGAGTCCTTAATCCCTTACAAGAAACTCTTCAAACAAGTCAACTCAATCTATCATAGTATAAGGAGATTCAAAATCAGTACTGAGCAAAGGCTAAGTCTGTAACTTAAGCTAGTAGCTCATTTACGTAAATTCGGGAAGCATCTCCCTGATAGCAAAGGTCTCCTATAATACCATATACCAAAAACAACAACCAAATAAATACATCAACATATAAATATCAATAGCAAGAAACCATATAACAACAACAAGTCACAACTACTTCATGACGAGCGACAAGCTCTGATTGGAATCTGTATAACCAATATCACCCCTTATAGACTTCTTACATTAATGTAACATCATAATTAACATGATAATGAATTAGTTCATCAATGATTCCACCATTATACCATATATTTATAACAAAGGAAATAATCAACAACTCCAACTATATTCAATTAGAAACTCTATTCACTAGTTCATGTCTAGTCCAACCATTTAACTTAATCAACATAAAGATAACCTTAAGAACCTGCAAGAACACAATACACATACCTCCTACAGTAGCTTCAAGTCGAAATCCAAGTTATATTTAGCTTACAACAGCCCTCAATAGCAATACAACACCATAGAAGTGACTTAAGTTAATCCAAGTATTTTCTTGTAGTTTATCATCCTAACAACTTAACCAATATACAATCTAGCTTAAGAACAATTAGTAGGCTATTATACACACCTTAGCCAGTAGCAAAAACTTGAAATTTCAGCACAAAACAGCCCACAACTATCCTCAATGACAACACAACCTCAAAGAGGTGTTATTCTTCACTTTTGATGTTGAAATATGGTGTAATCCATTTGCAACACTTGAAATAACCTAGGGTTAATATGAAAACCATGGGAGAGTATTTTACAAAAAATAAACCACTTAAAATGACTTCCTACATGAGTTGGAACCACCCAAAAATCAGCAACAACAAGAAGAACAAGAAACTTACTAGCGCCACGGGATTCCCGACACTTAATTTGTGTTGTTTGCCCTTTGTTGGGGTCTTGAATCATGAGAGAACTTTGAGAGAGTGTTTCTAGGGTTCTAAGGTATGAATATACTGAAAATAATGACTTAAAACGGGGTTGAGGCATCTTATGTATATCCATATGTCTTAAACCGCCTATGTGGGCCCCAAAGAGAGCCGCTTGGTGCAGTCTCGCAAAAACGCGAATATCTCTCTAGTACGATATCGTATCGACAAACGGTTTAATGATTTAGAAACTAGACTCGTAGATTTTCAATTTTATATGTGGATAATCCTTAAATTCCAAGTATATTGGGAGAAAAGTGCATCTACATTTGACCTAAATTTCAGCACATTGTGAATGCAACTTGTGATGACCTTTGCCAACTTTTGTTCCACAACTCGCTTGACTTAGAAAAATAACACATGACTATCATACGACTAAAATAAATCATAACTTAACCTCCTTATCATGTTAGTCATCCTAGTCTCACCCCAAAAGTATATGTTATAACATTCCAAACTTGTCGACTTTCGACGAAACTTATTGTTTTCAGTTCGTTTAGCATCTAAGCTTTCCAACCCTTTTGGTACTTATAATTCATGATCTTAAAGATTTGTAACCTCCAAGATAAAATGATGAACTTACGTTATGTACTTTCAAAAACGATCTCATTTCCGATCTTATATCAATTGGTTTATGACGTATTCTCACGTACGAAAACATGGGACGTAACATCATTCCCCCCTTTGGAACATTCTTCCTCGAATGTTGACTGATGCATTTATCAATCTCATAACTTGTAGCTCTTACGAATACTTTAATATTGTCCTTGACATCTAGGAAATTATTCTGTAAATAAATCTAAGGGCCAGGGTATTCCCCCCTTTCGGCCTCTTTCTCATACCACGACCTTTGATCGGAATTCTTCCAATCTCGTAACTGTTATTACCTTTTGTCATACATCATGTACAACCATGTACTTGTATGTGTGCCTATGCGACTCATCTCTCCTTTTTCCTCCAACTTTTAGCCAATCTCTAGGCCTCATTTGCTTGGTACTTTGTCGAACTTATGACTATTGCTATACCTTGCTTCATAGCCTCAGTTATCTATGCTTATGGTTTTACTACATCTAGGTAGGTCATACTATATCCTAAATCTTACTTCGATTTATTACTACCGAGGTCTGCTACCCAACTCCAAGTTACACTCTCACCGCTTATCCTATATGTATAAATCTAAGTCATTCAATACTTCCTTATTACCGTTCATCTAAATAATGGCATCATAATCTCCTCTCATACTTTGGATCTTTTATCCATCTATTTTGGATTCACCTTTCTATCGATCTATAATCTACCGTTGATAACTTGAAACCTCTTACATAATACATTGCCACTAGGTCTCACATCTCATCGGGGAACATCTGAAGTGGCTTTCCTTATCCACCTAGGGACGATACCATACTTCAATAACCGTATTTCATAGCATCCTAATGGTATTATTCTTATATAGGTATTCTAATCCCGTGCCATCCATGAAATCTCCTCTTTGAATCATTACTCAATTGAAGGCCTAAATATCACCCTTTTATAATTTACCACAATTACACCCTTATATTACAACCAGGGCAATATTCCATCTCTTCTAAATGCTCATAGTCTTAGACTCCTCCGTTCTAGTTCAAGCTATACTGAGCTTTTTGTAACATACATAAACCATCAACTCTCTTGTTTGATGGGCTTAATATCGAGGTCTTACCTATTCTTGTCAGCTTCAAACACACTTTTTCTTATCCTTACTCCCATATACCTAAAATCTTGTCACTCTTCCATACATTAGCTTGTGACCTACACATATCTATTTGTACTACTCACATCCTTCCTTTAACTTGCTAGCACCATAGATTTCCTTTTGTGCCTTCTCAGTTGTCTTTAAATGTAAGCAATTACTTTTTCTGGTCGTTCTGCCACTTGTTGCATGAATACTTGGCTTGTCTTATTGCCCATGAATACTATAATTTCCTGTACATCATATGATCTCAAACATCACCTTTGATTTTTTCCCCATTCATTAGCCATTATAGGTGCCACTTTCTTATGAAGTGCATCCAATGTTGTAGTGAGACTATTGTTACCAGACCAATTCTTCTTCAAGTTAATATGCTTAGGTTGAAGCCCTCCTCCTTATTTCCTGAGCTAATCTTTCGTGGTAGTACTTAGGGGAGATCCTCTAACTTCTGTAAAACTACATGTTTATTACATCGTGTACCCGAAGAAATTTTTGATGTTGTCACTCACCTATAATTATCCTTAGTTACTTATCTCCGCGCCCTTTTGCTCATAGGGTTGCTTCTGGACTAAAATTTTTGATGTCTTCCTAGTGGCCCCGTCTTTTATTTTCGTAACACTTATATGGTACCTTTAACAACCCCAACTCCTATTTGAATACTTCTCAAGTATTATGATGTCATATCTGCAAGATTAAATTCATTAGTTGGGGTTCACTATGGTTATCTTGCACAATCTGCTAATTTGTCTGTATCCTCTTGTCTAGCCATAACTAGGCTCTTCCTCAATCAATTTCTAACTACTTATTGGTCTATTCTCATATCTATATTCTATGTAATGTCTCTTGGGTTATGTCTTTTGTCTTAACTTACCTCTCGCATAGGCTCTTTATGTGTCAAGTGTTTATTCGCACTTATTTATCAATAACATCCTAGGCGGGAAACCTTACTACCTCTCACCAACATTGTACTTGCATAATGTTCTGGAGTTGTAACATATCTGTAGGATCTGAATAAATGCAACCTTATCCCTTTTGCATTTTTTTCCACATTCTTCCTTTATTATTACATAGTTACCTAAACCTCATATATCCTACTTAATACCATATCACACCATCTCCCCCTTTTAGGGGAGTACTAAAATTTAATGCAATGAAGATTTACCAATAAATGTTTTACCTCTTCATCTTTGGCGTCTTTCAACATCTTCATAGACTCTTACTTGCCTTGGGGTAACCCTTCTGTACCAGCGATAATTGAATTTCATACGCATGAAGGTGACACCCAGTGTAACTAGCACACTTAGTCCCTTAAGCTTAACTCTACTCACAGTGCTTGCTTTAGGTAAGCATCTTCTTGAATGACCTTTAAAGGCTATTCCTTTGTTGTCCATTCTATTACTGCCGGAACGCGGTCTCTAAAAAAATATCACGATATCGACTATTATCAAATCCTTCGGTCCCTAATTTATGTTTGATTTTATCTTGTTTACTAGACCATAATAATTTCTGTTACTAAAGGGGGTCTAGCTTAGCCTTCTGGTAATCACGTTGGACTCACCAACTCATTTCTCGAAATAAGGATATGACCTTTGGCCTATAATCTTTTATTATCTCAAGGCCTATCACCTCTTGTCTTTTCCTTCACTTGACTATAGACTCTATCATCATTTCATATTTTCATTTACTGTTATCACCTATTTATCACATCTTACTCATAATACTTTATTTACTCTCTTCTTATTCTCCTGTTAATATTTCTGTTTATCACATTATTCTGAAAACTTCAACAAAACATTCTTTCGCTTTTAGTCCCATTGCTCCATCCACTGGCTCTTCAGGCCGCCTAACATTCTCTCTTTATTAGGGATGGGAGCCATACAAAGGTACATATTTTATCTCTTCTAAGATTGTGCCGATCATCTAAATTTTTTGGACATTCTAGTATTTCATATCTTACTGTACTATTATTCTAGAGTGCACTATTGAGCTGTCTCACAAGGAGAACTATTACCACATTTGCAATATCTTTCGGAAATGTTAGCTAATAATAATAATCCATCTACCATTTTGGGTTACTTTAACCCCAATTTGATCTTGCTATCCCCTTATTCTCTTAAACTATATCTGTCATTTCCCATATGGCATAACTGAGATGGGCTTGGCCAATTGTACATACCTTTGTTATTGTTGAAGGTAACTCAAAATGCTTATATTTCTCTTCCTAAATTGCAAATACTAATAATCTTCATTTGCTAGGTACCTCGTATTCTTTTTCCAAGTTGCTTCTTTTACTTATTGAAACTTGTATCCACCTTATGATTCTCTTGTCGCTCTTTACCATATGGGTGGTTAGATATTCATGCCTTGGAGCTCCTTATCAAGAAGCTCACACATCTTAGTACACACATGACCTGTTGAAGACCTAACATTTTTGCATCATAAGCATGATGAAAAATCAAGTTCCTCTGATCAACTCTTCCATAACCACATTCAATCTCTTACCAACTGTTTTTGTGGATGTAGGTATCCTTGTATTATGAATAAAATAAAATTTAGGAGCTTGAATCCTTACAACTGAGCTCTACCACACGATATAGAGTAAGAAGAAAGAGTGACAGTCCTAAATACCTTGTAGCCTCCTGCTTATAAGTGTGGTGAACAACACACCCATAACCAAGACTCTACTAGACACGGCTTGTAGACCCCCTAGGACAGAACTACTCTGATACCACTTTTGTCACGACCCAAATCAAAGGGCCGCAATGGGCACCCGATGCCTTACCCAACTGAGTACCAATGTAACATATCTTTATTATCATACCATCATAGGTAAATGGGCCGGAAGGGCCGTCAAGATATAACCAGAATAAAACATATGGAAATACTTGACATAGGATGACCCAACATGTAATACAAACTTATATGTGTGACATACAGTCTTATAAGACCAAATTGAACACTCGTACACTGAATATAGGCCAACAAGGCCATACAATCTTTCATATACATGACATTTGTCTACAAGCCTCTAAGGGTACATACACATCATAAAGGTTAGGACAGGGCCTCGCCATACCAATCAATACATGTCCAAATCATAATGACCAAATAGGCAGTTCCAGAGCAAGTGGAGTGCACCAACACCTTACGCCGAGCTGATAGCCTAGTAGGAGGACTGTCAACCTATCAATCGAGACCTACATGCATGAAACGTAGCGTCCCCAAGCAAAAGGGACGTCAGTACAAATAAGTACCGAGTATATAAGGAAGGAAAACATAAAAACGAATAGTAATGTAAAGAGATATAGAGGAGATACAACCTTTAACATCTGAGTGCCTCTGGGGGATACTGACATGAAATGGATAATACATATATATACATAAAGTTTTAAAAACATACTCCTCTTTGGGAATCATTATCATCATATCGTACCCGCCTTAAAGAGGACTCGGTAAAAATGTACCCGGCCATCATAAGGCTCGGTAGAATCGTACCCGGCTACGTGGAGCTCGGTAAACCCAACTGATCAGTGGCTGCACAATAGGTTCCGTACCCGGCCGACTATAGCGCGGCTTGTTAGAGTAAAATAGATACTATATATAATGCATGCTAGATTCATGGAATCACGTTCTAAACCTTTCGGTGTGGCTTAACGTCGTTGAACCTTCGATTAACATTATGGACATCCATACCCTCAATATAAACCTCAAAAGGATTCGAGGATCATACACACTTTCTTAGAATAATTTTATAGGGAAAGAACAACATGGACAACCTTAGTTCCTAGGAGTAGATCCGTTATGAAATAGCATATTCATTTTACTTTAGGTCATGCCAAAAGAAAGAAAGATGTGCCTTAAACATACCTTAAATCCATTGAGTCCTTAATCCCTAACAAGCAACTCTTCAAACAAGTCAACTCAATCTATCATAGTATAAGGAGATTCAAAATCAGTGTTGAGCAAAGGCTAAGTCTGTAACTTAAGCTAGTAGCTCAGTTATGTAAATTCGGGCAGCATCTCCCCTGTAACAAGGGCCTTCTCCAATACCATATACCAACAAAAACAACCAGAGAAATCTGTCAACATATAAATATAAATAACAAGACACCATATAACAACAACAAGTCACAACTACTTCACGACGAGCGGCAAGCTCCGGTTGGAATCTGTATAACCCATATCACCCCTTATAGACCACTTACATTAACTTAACAACATTATTAACATGATAGTGAATTATTTCATCAATGATTCCACCATTATACCATATATTTGTAACAATGGAAACAATCCACAACTCCAACTATCTTCAATTAGAAACTTTAATCATTAATTCATGTCTAGTCTAACCTTTTAACTTAATCAACATTAAGATAACCTTAAGCACCTGCAAGAACACAATACACATACCTCCTACAGTTGCTTCAACTCAAAATCCAAGTTATATTTAGCTTACAACAGCCCTCAATGGCAATACAATACCATAGAAGTGACTTAAGCTAATCCAAGTATTATCTTGTAGTTTATCATCCTAAAAACTTAACCAATATACAATCTAGCTTAAGCACAATTAGTAGGCTGTTATACTCACCTTAGCCAGTAGAAACAACTTGAAATTTTAGCACAAAACAGCCCACAACTATCCTCAATGACAACACTACCTCAAAGAGGTGTTATTCTTCACTTTTGATGTTGAAATATGGTGTAATCCATTTGCAACACTTGAAATAATCTAGGGTTGATATGAAAACCATGGGAGAGTATTTTACAAAATATAAACCACTTATAACGACCTCCTACACGAGCTGGAACCACCAAATAATCAGCAACAACAAGAAGAACAAGAAACTTACTAGTGACACGGGATTCCTAACACTTGATTTGTGTTGTTTGCCCTTTGTTGGAGTCTTGGATCATGAGAGAACCTTGAGAGAGTGTTTCTAGGGTTCTAAGGTCTGAATATACTGAAAATAATGACTTAAAACAGGGTTGAGGAATCTTATATATATCCATATGTCTTAAAACGCCTATGTGGGCCCCAAAGAGAGCCGCTTGGTGCAGTCTCGCGAAAACGCGAATATCTCTCTAGTACGATGTCGTATCGACAAACGGTTTAATTATTTAGAAATTAGACTCGTATATTTTAAATTTTATATGTTTACCATCCTTTGATTCCAAGTATATTTGGAGAAAAGTGCATCTACATTTGACCTAAATTTCAGCACATTGTGAATGCAACTTGTAATGACCTTTGCCAACTTTTGTTCCACAACTCGTTTGACTTAGAAAAATAACACACGACTATAATACGACTAAAATAACTCATAACTTAACCTCTTTATCATGTTAATCACCCTAGTCTCACCCCAAAAGTATGTGTTATAGCATTCCAAACTTGTCAATTTTCGACGAAACTTATTTTCTTCAGTTCGTTTAGCGTCTTAGCTTTCCAACCCTTTCGGTACTTGTTATTTATGATCTTAAAGATTTGGAACCTGAAAGATAAAATGATGAACTCACGTTATGTAATTTCAAAAACAATCTCATTTTTTAGCATACATCAATTGGCTTATGATGTATGCTCGTGTACAAAAAGATGGGATGTAACAAAATTCTCAAAACAACCGATCATGTCACGACCCAAACCCGGACCCCGTCGTGATGGCGCCTCTCGTAAAGACAAGGCCAGCTGACACTTCCCCTTTTTCCAATTATTAACAATTAAGCATTAAGAATCCGTTGAAACATGATAAAATAATCCAAAGTAGCAGATAATGTCATAAATACGCGGAAGAACAACTCAACACAGCCCGATACTGGGGAGTCACTAGTCATGAGCATCTATAAGTCATAATACAAATCTGCTAAATCTATAAAATAATACAACTATCTAAAAGGAGATAGAGATGATAAAGATGGAGAAACACAGGGCTGCGGATGTCAAGCAGCTACCTCGTGAACTCCGAATGTCCGCCAGAAGCTGGAAGGATCAACACTCGAGAGTGGAACCAGCTACGCCTAAATCTGCACACGGGGTGCAGAGAGTAAAGTGAGTACTCCAACTCAGTGAGTAACAAATGTGAATAACGATTGAAAGTAAGAAAAAATGAAAGGCATAAAGCATTCTATAATAAAGCAGTAAAACCATTTAAAAATAGTAAATCGGCGAAAGATAGGTAATAATCCTTTAACTCAAATTTAGCTTCATGAAAAGCCTTTTTCAACAATTAAGCAGGAAATTGATAGTCAATTACGAAAATAAACACATAAAGGTTCGCCCCTCGGGCATAGTATCAACAAATCCGCCCCTCGGGCAACATCTCAAAACAGTACCAGCCTCTCGGGCAATCACATAGAATAATACCGGCCCTCGGGCCCAATCTCATATCACAATGGATACTCGTGCTCACTGGGGGTGTATAGACTCCTGGAGGGACCCCTTACGGCAAATCGCAATATCAAGCCACCTCGTGGCATCATCACTAGGCCATCGACCTCATATCATTCAAGGCCCCTCGTGGCATACATATCTTAGGCCCTCGGCCTGATAATCAATATCAAATGTTTCCTCACAATATAGGCCCTCGGCCTTACTCAGTCAAAAATCTTACAAGCCCCTCAGGCAATAGTAAAACAGTATTTCTCATCCCAAAAATCATGTAAAATATCATTTAAGTATTAAAACTGAGTAAACAAGACTAAGTATGAAAATAGTGGAAAATAAAATGACAGAGTTCAAGTATAGTGTCAAAACAGTGAGGATATATCAGTAAAAATCCCCGAAGGGTCCAAATAGTTGGCATGAAGCCCAAGAATGGCATTCAGCCCAAATAATGATGATAGCAAATAGATTTCGGTCAAATACGCGGTAACATAATTATTCGGGACGAACTAAGTCAGAATCCCCAATAGTGCACGACCCCACGCTCGTTATCAAGCGTGTGCCTCACCTCAATATAGCACTACGATATGCAATCCGGGGTGTCAAACCCTTAGAACATCATTTACAATCATTACTCACCTCGAACCGGTCAAATCTCTAGCTCGCGACGCCTTTGCCCCTCAAATCGGCCTCCACTCGCGTCGAATCTATCCAAAATCAGAACGAGGACGTTAAAATAGTCTAAGGGAACGAAGCCCAAGCGAAAATAATCAAAATACTACAAATCCCGAAATTACCAAAACCCGACCCCCCGGGCCCACGTCTCAGAATTCAATAATTTTTACATCAATAGATTTCTTATCTCCCCACGAGTTCATACATATCAAAAGTTCTCAAATCCGACCCCAAATAGTCCTTCAAATCCTCAATTAAAGGTCTAAATTTCCAAGCCCTAGTTCTTCAATTTTTGGCTTAATTTCCATGATTTTCTAGGTGGAATTCACATAATAATCGAGTCTTTAGTCCAAGAATCTTACCTTCAAGTGATTCCCCTTGAATCCCTCTTCAATATCCTTCAAAAAGCTCCAAAAACGACCAACTATGGAGGAAATAAACCCCACATTCGCAGACAAGACGACCTTTTAAACTTCTGCCCAAGCCTGAAAATCCTTCTTCGCAAACGCAGTCAAAGCCTCACGTTCGCGAAGCACAAAAATAACTTTGACCAAAATCCTCTTACGCGAACATGACAAGACCCTCGCGAACGCGATGCTTTACCCAGACGAACCTTCGCGAATGCGTTCCATCCATCGCGAACGTGATGGGTTAATTCCACTGAAGCTCAGCCTCTCAATTCCTTTTATGCGAACATGACTACACGCCCGCGAACACGATGAACAATCTCATAGCCCTTCGCGAACGCGTAACCTGCCTCGCGAACGCGAAGGCTAAATTTCCACCTCTCTCAACTGACTCTTCGCGAACGCGAGGGTCCACTCGCAAATGCAAAGAGTAATTACCTGCAACTGCTGAACCTGCAATTTCTGCAACTTTCTTAACTTCAAAATGATCTGGTTGACCACTCGAAACTCACCCGAGGCCCCCAGGACCTCATCCAAAGGCACAAACATATCCCAATACCTTATCCAAACTTGTTCCAATCTTCAAAACACCTCAAACAACATCAAATTAACCAAAACACATCGGATTCAAGCCTAACTTTCTAAAATCTTATGAATTCCGCTTTTGATCGAAAACCCAACCAAACCACGTCCGAATGACCTGAAATTTTGCACACACATCCCAAATGACACAATGGAACTATTGCATTTCTCGGAATTCCACTCCGACCCCTATATTAAAATCTCACCTATCAACCGGAAATTGCCAAAATCTCAACTTCACCAATTCAAGCCTAAATCAACTCAGAACCTCCAAAACTCATTCTGATCGCACTCCTAAGTCATAAATCACCTCCCAAAGCTAACAGAACCATCGAAACTCACGTCCGAGCCCTCTAACACATAATTCAACATCCAGTTGACTTTTCTAACTTAAACTTCCTTAAAAGAGACTAAGTGCCTCAAACCTTACCAAAATCATTCCGGATTCGATCCGACCAACCCGATACCACATAAAACGGATAAACAAAGCAGGGAAAACGGAGCGGTCACTCATGAGACGACGGATCTAGTCGTCATATCCCCCCTAACTTAAACAAACGCTCGTCCCCGAAAGAATCAAGAGACATACTTGAAGCCTCAAATATGTGAGGATATCTCCTCCGCATCTCACGCTCGGTCTCCCAGGTAGCCTCCTCCACGGGCCGACCTCTCCACTGCACTTTCACTGAAGCTATATCCTTTGACCTCAACTTTCGAACCTGACGACCCAAAATAGCTACTGGCTCCACATCATAGGTTAAATCATCATCCAACTGAACCATGTTGAAATCCAGGACATGAGACGGATCCCCAATGTACTTCCGGAGCATAGAAATATGAAATACCGGATGCACACTCGTTAAGCTGGGTGGCAAAGCAAGCTCATAAGACACCTCCCCAATCCTCCGAAGCACCTCAAAAGGCCCAATGAACCGAGGACTCAATTTACCTTTCTTCCCAAATCTCATAACACCCTTCATGGGTTAAACCTTCAACAAAACTTTCTCGTCAACCATGTAGGACACATCCTGAACCTTCCTATTAGCATAACGCTTTTTCCTCGACTGTGTTGTACGAAGCCTCTCCTGAATCACCTTTACCTTTTCTAAGGCATCCTGCACCAAGTCTGTTCCTAATAGCCTAGCCTCACGCTCAAACCAACCAACTGGATATCTACACCGCCTCCCATACAAAGCCTTATATGGAGTCATCTGAATACTCAACTAGTAGCTGTTGTTATAAGCAAACTCCGCAAGCGGTAGAAACTAATCCCATGACCCTCCGAAATCAATGACACAAGCATACAACAGTTCCTCTAATATTCGAATAGTGCGCTCCGACTGCCCGTCCGTCTGAGGGTGAAAAGTTGTACTCAACTCAACCTGAGTACCCAACTCTCGCTGCACGGAGCTCCAAAACTGCGATGTAAACTGAGTGCCCATATCTGAAATGATGAAAACTAGGACACCATGCAACCGAACAATCTCCCAGATATAGATCTCTGCCAACCGCTCTGAAGAATAAATAGTACACACAGAAATGAAGTGCGCAGACTTGGTCAGCCAATCCACAATCACCCAAATAGCATCGAACTTCCTCAAAGTTCGTGGAAGTCCAATAACAAAGTCCATAGTGATCCTCTCCCACTTCCACTCTGGAATATCTATCCGCTGAAGCAAGCCACCCGGTCTCTGATGCTCATATTTCACCTGCTGACAATTGAGACACCAAGCTACAAATCCCACAATATCTTTCTTCATTCTTCTCCACCAATAGTACTGCCTCAAATACTGATACATCTTCGCGTCACCCGGATGAATGGAATACCGCGAGATATGGGCCTCCTCCAGAATCAACTCCCGAAGCCCATCCATATTGGGCACACAAATCCGGCCCTGCATCCTCAACACCCCATCATAACCAATTGTCACATCTCTGGCATCATCATGCTGAACTCTGTCCTTAAGGACAAGCAAATGTGGATCATCATATTGGAACTCTCTACTGCGATCATACAAGGAAAACCGAGAAACCACACAAGTCAATACCCGGCTGGGCTCCGAAATATCTAACCTCACGAATCGATTGTCCAAGGCCTGAACATCAAATGTAAGAGGTCTCTCCCCAACTGGAATATATGGTAAAATCCCCATACTCACTGCCTTTCGGCTCAAAGCATTGGCCACCACATTGGCCTTTCCGGGATGTTACAATATAGTGATATCATAATCCTTAAGCAACTCCAACCATCTTCGCTGCCTCAAATTAAGATCCTTTTGTTTGAACAAGTGTTGGAGGCTACGATAATTAGTAAATACCTCACAAGACATACCATACAAGTAATGTCTCTAATTCTTCAATGCGTGAACTATGACAGCCAACTCCAAATCATAAACGGGGTAGTTCTTCTCATGGGGTTTCAACTAACGAGAAGCATAAGCAATAACTCTACCCTCCTGCATCAGTACAAAACCAATGCCAACTCCCGAAGCATCACAATACACGGTATATGAACCTGAAGCTGATGGCAAAACCAACACTGGAGTTGTGCTCAAAGCTGTCTTGAGCTTCTGAAAGCTCTCCTCACACTCGTCCAACTATACAAATGAAACACCCTTCTAAGTCAACCTGGTCAAGGGCGATGCGATAGATGAGAATCCCTAAACAAACCGGTGATAATAACCTGCCAAACCAAGAAAGCTGTGAATCTTTGTGGCTAAGGACAGTCTGGGCCAACTCTAAACCGCCTCTATCTTCTTTGGATCAACCTGAATACCCTAGATGGACACCACGTGCCCCAAGAAAGCCACTGAACTAAGCCAAAACTCACACTTAGAGAATTTTGCATTAAGCTTTTCCTCCCTCAATCTCTGCAACACAACTCTCAAATGCTCCACGTGTTCCTCCTGACTACGCGAATACACCAGAATATCATCAATGAAGACTATGACAAATGAGTCGAGATAAGGCCGGAACACGTTGTTCATCAAATGCAGGAACGTTGCTGGGGCATTGGTCAGCCCAAAAGACATCACCAAGAACTTATAATGACCATATCGAGTCTTGAAAGCTGTCTTAAGAATATCCGAGTCCCTGATCTTCAACTGGTGATAGCCTGAACGGAGATCAATCTTGGAGAACACTCTCGCTTTCTGAAGCTGGTCGAATAAATCATCAATGTGAGGCAAAGGGTACTTGTTCTTAACTGTTACCTTGTTCAATTTCCTATAATCAATTCACATTCTCATAGTGCCATCCCTCTTCTTCAAAAATAGAACCGGCGCACCCCAAGGTGACATACTAGGCCGAATGAACCCTTTATCAAGGAGTTCGTGAAGCTGCTTCTTTAATTCTTTCAACTCCGCTAGTGCCATACGAGACAGCGGAATAGAAATGGGCTGAGTGCTAGGCACCAAGTCAATACCAAAATCAATATCCCTGTTCGGTGGCATGCCCAACAGGTCTGGAGGAAACACATCGGGAAAATCCCTCACAATTGGAACAAAATCAATACTGGGAGTCTCAGCACCGACATCCCTCACAAAGGCTAGATACAAAAGACAACCCTTCCCAACCATGCACTGGGCTTTCAAGAATGAGATCACTCTACTGGGAATATAATCAGTCACACCTTGCCACTCAATCCATGGCACACCCGGTATAGCCAATGTGACTGTCTTAGCATGACAGTCTAGAATAGCACGACACAGAGATAGACAATCCATGTCCAAAATGACATCGAAATCCACCATACACAATAATAAAAGATCCACACGGGTCTTTAGACCCCCAATAGTCACCACACATGACCGGTACACACGGTCTACGATAACAGTATCGCTCACCAGGGTAGATACATGGACAGGTGAAGCAAGAAACTCATGGGGCATACCCAAATAACGAGCAAAGTATGATGACACATCTGAATAGGTGGAAGCGGGAACAAATAATATAGAGGCATCTCTGTGGCAGACTAAAACAATACTTGTAATAACAATATCTGAAGCAATAGCATCGGGTCTGCCCAAAAGTGTATAGAAACGGGCCTGACCACAACCTGATCGACCTCCCCCTCTAGGGCGATCCCTAGCTGACTGGGCGCGTGGTGGTGAAGTAACTAGCGCTGAAGCCGATGACTAATTCACCCACATGCCTCAAACTGGAACCAACATATCACATAACCATGCAATCGATTAATTAATAGTGGATTCCCCCACTTGGCTCGAAGCCATAAACCAAAACATACATAATAACTCATAACACATATACTTTATTGATGCCATAGTACCATAGTGAGATTAAACTCAATCCTTCATAAGCTCGTGGAACACGGACCATCTGGTACTTTATATCTTCTGCAAATCTCGCATTCACTCTCGTAGTAGTCAAGCCTACTCTCTTGAGCAACCCAAATTCAAATTGTAAAACACATATTTCCCTGGTAATAGAGATCTTCCAATAAATGACACAAGGGATTACGCAAACTTCAGAACAATCCGCAGGAGATAACCCACCTGTTTTGCCTCAACCTAGCATTCATGTATACCTTCCACCGTCATAAACATTATGCAGTCACATAAACTTCCTGAGTTTGAACTCAGACCGCAACATGAAATTTACTCCACTCCCAACTAGGAAACATGGAAAAATTCTTCACACTTCCATAACTCGGGGCTATACCTCAAATTAAAATGAAAATCGGGCACCTAATAGTCCTTCTATCCTCCAGCAGACCCTTCTTATTGCTTCCAAATCACATAAATACATCTCGCAGTCACATTACACTCATCACGTAACTATCTAGTCATCACCTCCCTTAATAGGGACACAATAGAACATATGGATCCAGAAACACGCGCTTACGAAATCAATAGCTTAGGGCTCAAGCTATAGGCAAAAATCTGGCCTCAAGTCTTCCCGACTTGCCCAACATCAACACATAGAGATCACATCTCGCCCTTTAATCGAGGAATCACAAGACATCGATGCACATCGGATACTGAGCGCTCATGTGCGCATACGAACATGTGGAAGGAATTCAAAGAGTTACTTTTCAAGCTGAATCAAGGACGCACTATAAGAATTCAAGAATGTGGAATTTTTCCTAAAGGTTCTGCAGCCTCTCGAGGATAAATACAGACGTCTCCGTACCGATCCGCAAGACTATACTAAACCTGCTTATGATTCGTGAGACCTATGTAACCTAGGCTCTGATACCAACTTGTCACGACCTAAACCCGGACTCAGTCGTGATGGTGCCTCTCATGAAGACAAGGCCAGCCGACACTTCCCCTTTTCCAATTATTAATAGTTAAGCATTAAGAATCAGTAGAAACATGATAGAATAATCTGAAGTAGCAGATAATGTCATAAATACACAGAAGAACAACCCAACACAGTCTGATACCAGGGTGTCACTAGTCATGAGCAACTATAAGTCATAATACAAATCCGCTAAGTCAATAAACTAGTACAACTATCTGAAAGGAGATAGAGATGATAAAGATGGAGAAACACGGGGTTGCAGACGTCAAGCAGCTACCTCGTGAACTCCGAATGTCCGCCTAAAGCTGGAAGGATCTGCACTCGGGAGTAAAAACCAGCTACGCCTGAATCTGCACACGGGGTGCAGGGAGTAAAGTGATTATTCCAACTCAGTGAGTAACAAATGTAAATAACGACTGAAAGTAAGAAAAAATGAAAGGCACAAGGTATTCTATAATGAAGAAGTAAAACCATTTAAAACTAGTAAATCGGCGAAAGATAGGTAATAATCCTTTAACTCAAATTTAACTTCATGAAAAGCCTTTTTCACCAATTAAGCAGGAAATTGACAATCAATTATGAAAATAAACACATAAAGGTTCGCCCCTCGGGCACAGTATCAACAAATTCATCCCTCGGGCAATATCTCAGAACAGTACCAGCCCCTCGGCCAATCACATATAACAATACCAGCCCCTCAAGCTCAATCTCACATCACAATGGGTACCTGCGCTCACTGGGGGTGTAAAGACTCCTGGAGGGGTCCCTTACGGCCCAAGCGCAATATCAAGCCACCTCGTGGCATCATCACTAGGCCCTCGGCCTCATATCAATCAAGCCACCTCGAGGCATATATATCTCAGGCCCTCGGCCTCATAATCAGTATGAAATGTTTCCTCACAACAAAGGCCCTCGGCCTTACTCATTCAAAATCCTCAAAAGCCCCTCGGGCAACAGTAAAATAGTGATTCTCAGCCAAATTATCATTTAAAAAATCATTTAATTATTTAAAACATAGTAAACATGGATGAGTACAAAAACAGTAAAATATAACATGACTGAGTTCAAGTATAAAGTCAAAACAGTGAGGAAATATCAGTAAAAATTCCTGAAAGGTCCAAATAGTTGGCACGAAGCCCAAGTATGGCATTCAGCCTAAATAATGATAATAGCAAATAGATTTCAGTAAAATACGCAGTAAAATAATCATACGGGACGGACTAAGTTATAGTCCCCAACAGAGCACGACCCCACGCTCGTCATCAAGAGTTTGCCTCACCTCAATATAGCACTACGATGTGAAATCTGGGGTTCCAAACCCTCAGAACATCATTTACAATCATTACTCACCTCGAACCGGTCAAATCTCTAGCTCGCGATGCCTTTGCCCCTCAAATCAGCCCCCACTCGTGTTGAATCTATCCAAATTTGGAACAAGGCCGTTAAAATAGGCTAAGGTAACGAAGCCCAAGCAAAAATAATCAAAATACTACACAAATCCCGAAATTACCAAAACCCGACCCCCGAGCCCACGTCTCGGAATTCAATAATTTTTACATCAATAGATTTTTTATATCCCCAAGAGATCATACATATCAAAAATTCTCAAATCCGACCCCATATGGTCCTTCAAATTCTCAATTAAAGGTCTAAATTTCCAACCCCTAGTTCTTCAAATTTTGGCTTAATTTCCATGCTTTTCTAGGTGGAATTCACATAATAATTGATTCTTAAGTCCAAGAATCTTACCTCCAAGTGATTCCCCTTGAATCCCTTTTCAATCTCCTTCAAAAGCTCCAAAAACGACCAACTATGGAGGAAATAAACCCCATATTCGCGGACAAGACGACATTTTAAACTTCTGCCAAGGCCTAAAAATCCTTCTTCACGAACGCGGTCAAAGTCTCGCGTTCGCGAAGCACAAAAATAACTTTGACCAAAATCCTCTTACGTGAATGCGACAAGACCCTCGCGAATGCGATGTTTTACCCAGACAAACCTTCGCGAACGCGTTCCATCCATCACGAACGCGATGGGTTAATTCCACTGATGCTCAGCCTCTCAATTCCTTCTATGTGAACGCGACTACACGCCCGCGAACGCGGTGCACAATCTTGTAGCCCTTCGCGAACGCGTAACTTGCCTCGCGAACGTGAAGGCTTTATTTCCACCTCTCTCAACTGACTCTTCGCGAATGTGAGGGTCCACTTGCGAACGCGAAGAGTAAATACATGCAACTGCTGAACCTACAATTTTTGCTACTTTCTTAACTTCAAAATGATCCGGTTGACCACCCAAAACTCACCCGAGGCCCCCGGGACCTCAACCAAAGGCACAAAAATATCGAAATACCTTATCCAAACTTGTTCAAATCTTCAAAACACCTCAAACAACATCAAATCAACCAAAACACATCGGATTCAAGCCTAACTTTCTAAAATCTTTCGAATTCCACTTTTGATCGAAAACCCAACCAAACCACGTCCGAATGACCTGAAATTTTGTACACATATCCCAAATGACACAACGAAACTACTACAACTCTCGAAATTCTATTCCGACCCCTATATCAAAATCTCGCCTATCAACCGGAAATCGCCAAAATCTCAACTTGCCAATTCAAGCCTAAATCAACTCTGAACTCCAAAACTCATTCCGATCGCACTCCTAAGTCAAAAATAACCTCCCGAAGCTAACCGAACTATCTGAACTCATGTCCGAGCCCTCTAAAACATAAGTCAACATCTAGTTGACTTTTCCAACTTAAACTTCCTTAAAAGAGACTAAGTATCTCAAACCTTACCAAAATCATTCCGGATTCGATTCGACCAACCCAATACCACATAACATGGATAAATAAAGCATAAAGAAGTAGAAATGGGGAAAAAGGAGTGGTCACTCATGAGACGATGGGCCGGGTCGTCACAGATCAGGTCATTACATTTGGAATTTTTTGACTCATGTTAGATTCCTTGTTGTTGAACTACATATTGTGGGATTGTTGTTCATATTATGTTCTCCCTAGTTGAGCTATTATTATTACACCTAGTATTCTCTATTGTGGTTATTCCTTGTGAGCTAGTTTTACCGTCTCTCTGTGATCGAAAGTTCTTGAGTTAATTTACCTTCCATGTTCTTGTATCTATTGTCATTGTTGTTGTTGTACTTGTTGTGGTGGTGCACGAGGTTTCTGCCGTGTGGTTGTTGATGTTGTGATACACGTGGTTTCTGCCGTGCGGTTGTTGTTATTGGGTTGCACGAGGTTTCTGCCATGTTATTGTTACTTTTGATATATGCACATGCAACATGACAAGGCAGGATAATTATAATGCACGTATGGTGAGACAAGGTGGGCACTTATTACATTATTATCACACACGTGGCGAGACAAGACGGGCTATATTAGGGATTGATTTGTGATGATTTGTGATGGCATGGGGGCATTGTTGTTGATATTTGTGTAGTGGTACAGTTATCTCTGTGAGCTTTATCTTGTGAAAATTGTGAGAAAACATTCTACGTGATGTCCATTCTTTCCCTTATGTCTTCTAGCTGGTATGGACTATATTAGGACACTTGCACAAGCATACACATAGTTGAGCACCCTTATCGGATAAGAGGATTTTTTCTTGATATTGTTGAGTGTAGACGCACACCCTTGTTACTTGCCTTATATGTGAGAATGGCTCTTTGTGGCACGTGAGTCATCAGTGGGGCCATGAGGTGTAATGAGAGAATAAGATTCCAAGTGTTAGTGACCCGTGAGTTGTGATATATCCAAGGTTCGGTACCTCGTGGAGTTTATTGACAAAAACCTGATGTGAAAGCGGTCGTAGTTGCTGAGTTATTACTTTTCCTTGCCGTACCTGTGATTTTGGATTTAGTTTGTGTTTCCGTTCACTCTTCTATGTCATTATTATGGTGTTTCGCTAATACTTGTTGTTTCCTTTCTTATTGAAATTTTTGTATTGTTAGTCATATTGCGCAGTCTTTATGTAGATATCATACTCTGTTCTTCCTATACATATGCTTGTTCAGGTTATTAGACCAGTAGGTGTCTTAACTGTTCCTCGTCACTACTCCACTGAGGTTAGTCTTGATACTTACTGGGCACCGCTGTGGTATGCTCATACTATGTTTTTGCACATTTTTGTGCAGATCCAGGTATTTGATTATTAGTAGTTGTGTGGATCGTTGCTATGGAGACTCAAGGTAAACCTGTTGCTGCGTTCGCAGGCTTTGGAGTCACCTTCTAGTTTTGTATTGCACTGTTTATCCTTATTTTTGAACAGTTGTATTTAGAAGTTTTCTAGTGAACACTCCATAGAGCTTATGACTTGTACTACCGGTTTTGGAGTTGTAAAGTTTAAAGATATTTATGTTTCAAATATGATGAAGAATTTGACTTTAGGCCTAAAAAGAACTAAGCTAAGTATGAACAAAATTAAGAAAATTGAAAATTTCAGAGAGTGTGCACTTTTGGCTTTCCAGCAGATTCCTTTCTATTATGGCACTCAATTTTGTGCGGTTCGCACTTTTTCTACACTAAGCCAATTTTTAAAAATGCCCCCACACATCTCGTTTCATTGTTGGGAAAAGCAACGACCTCAACCCATTTGGACACATAATCAACCGTGACTAAAATATAGGTGTTTCCACAAGAACTCACGAACGGACCCATGAAGTCAATACCCCACACATCGAAAATATCAATCTCCAATATGGTGGCGAGGGGAATTCATTTTTCTTTGTGATTCCACAGGCCCTTTGACAATCACAACGCTTGACAAGATCATTTGCATCCTTGTAGAGAGTGGGCCAATAGAAATCGCAACTTAACATTTTGGCTACCGTTCTTGCTCCACCATGGTGACCACCATAAGCCGAAGAATGACAAGCCCCAAGAATTTCAACTTATTCATCCTCCGGTACACATCTTTTGATCACTCTATCCGTACAAATCTGGAAAAGGTACAGTTCATACCAGTAATAGTCTTGACAATCCCGTTTGAGCTTCTTCCTTTGGTTTGAAGACAACTCAATTGGATGATACCACTCAAAAGATAATTTTCTAAATTTGCGAACCAAGGCACCTCTTTCATTGAAATAGCCAAGATTTGCTCATCGGGGAAGGGGTCATTGATTTCAAGGAAATCATGCGGCCTCCCCTCCTCCAAACGAGACAAGTGGTCCGCCACTTGGTTTTCACTCCCTTTTTGATCTTGGATACCAATATCAAACTCTTGCAACAAAAAGTGCCCATCTCATCAAACGAGATTTGGAATCTTTCTTACTCATGAGATAACGGAGTGTCGAATGATTTGTATGAAAAGTCACTTTTACACCCATCAAGTATGGGCGAAACTTTTCAATATCAAACACAATGGCAAAGAGCTCTTTTTCCGTAACGGTGTAGTTGACTTGGGAACTATTCATGATCTTGCTTGCATAATAAATCGGATGAAAGATCTTATTGATACGTTGCTCCAAAATAGCCCCCATCGCTACATCACTTACATCACACATAAGCTCAAAAGGAACACTCCAATTTGGAGCGGTAATGATGGGAGTAGTAGTCAACTTGAGCTTTAGCAACTCAGAGGCTCTCATGAAATCATCACTGAAATGGAACTTTGCATCTTTCTCCAAAAGCTTTCACAACGGATTTACCACTTTAGAGAAATCCTTGATGAAACACTGGTAAAATCCCACGTGGCCTAAGAAACTCCGCACGCCTTTGACCGAAGTTGGAGGTGAAAGTTTAGAAATCACCTAATATTTGCCTTATCGACTTCAATGCCATTATTTGAGATCTTATGTCCAAGGATAATTCCTTCCTCAACCATGAAATGACACTTCTCCCAATTGAGCACCAAGTTTGTTTCTTCACATCTTGCCAACACTTTGTCCAAGTTTGCTAGACAATCATCAAAAGAATCCCGACCACCAAAAAGTCAATCATGAAGACTTCAAGGAAATCCTCCACCATGTCCGTAAAGATATCCATCATACACCTATGAAAATTCGTCGGTGCATTGCACAACCCAAATGGCATCTGTGATAATGCAAAAGTACCATAAGGACATGTGAAAGTAGTTTTCTCTTGATACTCCGAGCAATACGAATTTGATTGTAGCCAGAATACCCATCAAGGAAACAACAGAAATCACGGCCGGCCAATCTATCAAGCATTTGATCTAGGAAGTGAAGTGGCAAATGATCCTTCCTTGTGACTTTGTTGAGTTTGCGATAGTCCATACACACTCTCCACGCGGTCATCGTTCTTGTAGGAATCAACTCATTCTTGTCATTGGTGACCACCTTCATGCTCCCTTTATTTGTGACACATTGAACTGGAGAAGTCCACGAACTATTGGAAATGGAGTACACAACCCTGGCATCCAACCACTTGATGACCTCCTTTTTGACAACCTCTTGCATGGTTTCATTAAGTCTCCTTTGATATTCAATAGATGGTTTGGCACCTTCCTCCAAGGTGATCCTGTTCATGCAAAATACGGGGCTTATCCCATGAATATCTGCCAAAGTCCATCCAATAGCCTTCTTCCTCTTTTGTGGCATCGCCAATATGGAATCTAACTACACGTTAGTCAAATAAGAGGAAACAGTAACCGGTAAAGTAGAAGAAAAGCCAAGAAATTCATACCAAAGATGTGGAGGAAATGACTTTAACTCCAAAACGGGAGGCTCCTCAATTGAAGGCTTTGTTGGAGGAGTGGTTCTATTCTCAAGATCCAAAGACAATTTGCGGGGCTCATAAGTGTAACACCCCATTCCTTGCAAAAAGTTCACACATTCAACATAACCCTCCATTTCTTCATCATCACAATTGAGCAAGATGGCCTTAAAAGTATCATCAACATTCATCACGACACTTGTTTCATCAATAATCACATCGGTCACCAAGTCCACAAACGAGCACACCTCATTGCTATTGGGTTGCCTCATAGGCTTATACACATGGAAAACCACTTTCTCATCACCAACCCGGAAAGTAAGTTCCCCGGCTTCAACATCAACTAGAGCCTTCCCTATAGCAAGGAAAGGTCTCCCAATAATAATCGGCACCTCATAGTCAACCTCACGATGAAGAATAACAAAATCCGCCAGAAGGATGAATTTATCAACACAAACCAACAAATCATCAACGATACCCAACTGTCTCTTCATGCTATGATCTGCCATTTATAATCTCATAGATGTAGGTCTTGATTGCCCAATTCCCAAAGTATTGAAAACCGAATAGGACATCAAGTTGATACTTGCCCCAATATCACAAAGAGCTTTAGAAAAGTCGGCACTTCTAATGGTACAAGGGATTGTGAAAGCGCTGGGATCTTCTAAACTTAGGAGCCATTGAGTGCACAATTGCACTCACTTGATGAGTCATCTTTATAGTTTCACAATTCATAGACCTCTTCTTTGTCTCCAAGTCCTTCATGACCTTTGCATAACCGGACATTTACTTCAAAGCCTCAACCAATGGCACGTTTATAGATATACTCTTCATCATATCAATGAACTTTCTGAATTGGTTCTCACCATTTTTCTTGGCAAGCTTTTGAGGGTATGGAGGAGGAGGCATAGGCATGGGTTCCTTAGCCATTGGCACTACCGGTTCCGGTATGTTAACAATGTGCTCCCTAGACGAGTTCACTTCCTCATGAGTCTTCTCCACATTGAAATCAATATCGATCCTCACTTCAGCATTTGTTTGCACTTCATTGCCCAGCGTCTCATCTTCTTGTACCACTTGCTCATCATCCACAATTTTCCTTTGGCTTGAGGTTGTTGCATCCCCACCTTTTCCCCTCCTTGTAGTAATGGCCATGGCATGTCCCGTATTGTTCCCACCTTTTGGGTTCACCACCATGTCACTTGGTAGTGCCCTCTTAGGACGAGTGTTTAAAGATTGCGAGATTTACCCAATTGAACTTCCAAACTGTGAATTGAAGTGTTGTGAGAGGCAAGTTGAGCATCAGAGTCGGCATTCTTCTCCATCATTTATTTAAACATGTTCTCAATTCGTCCATTGGTTATTGTTCCACCCTCCTTGGTTGTTGCCTCCCCAATATCCTTGACTATTGGCACTCCAATTACCTTGGTTATTTTGATCATTCCAATTTTCTTGATTGTTCCAATTCCCTTGCTTGTTACCACCATTAAAATTACCTTGGTTGTTTGAATTCTAAGTCCCTTGATTTCTTTGAGGTCGCCATTGTTATTGGTTCAGGCCTTGAGAATTGTTTCTTTGCCCTTGGAATTTGTTCACATATTGTACTTCGTCCTCTTGTTTATTGTACGATTCATCTTGATCAAACACACTATCATCTTGCACAAAATTTCCACATGGTTTTGCACTCGAGGACCCCTTTGCCTTCTCTTGTTTACCATCATACTAACTGCCTCCACTATATTAACTTGCTTAGGACATTGCACTTGTTGAATTTGAGCCTTGGCTAGTTGATTTATTGTGGTGGTCAACTCGGCAATTGCTTGGCCATGATCATGCAATTCTTTATGCAAGTGAATCACATTTGGATCACCTTGAGGAATGTTTGCTCTACTTTGCCATGCTGATGAAGTATCTTTCATTTCATCTAGAATCTCACAATCTTTCGCATACGGCGTTGTCATGAAATTTCCACCGGCAAGTTGGTTGACCATGCATTTATTGGTAGTATTGATCCCCTTATAGAAAGTTTGTTGAATCATAGCCTCTGTCATGTCACTGTTTGGACACTCTTTCACCATTGTTCGGTACCTCTCCCATATCTCATGCTAAGGCTCATTGGGTTCTTGTTTGAATGCTAGAATCTCGTTTCTAAGAGTCGCCATATGCCTGGGAGAAAAGAACTTGGAAATAAATTTCTCTGTCAATTCATCCCATGTATGGATAGAATAGTTTGGCAATCTTTCTAACCAATCCAAGGCCTTTCCACGTAGAGAGAAAGGAAATAGCCTCAACCGTAAAGCATCCTCAGAGACATTTGTCTATTTACTCCCCCGGCAAGTGTCCACAAACCCCTTCAAGTGTTTGTTCTCATTTTGATTCAGAGCCTCGGTGAATAATCCTCATTGCTCTAACAATGTGAGCATAACATTTGTGATTTGAAAGTTTCCCATCCTAATGTAGGGCGGGACTATGGCACTTGCGTATCCTTCATTTGGCAATCCCCGGTGTAGAGCCGCTCTTTTTGGAGGTAGGGGTAGAACTGGAAGTTTGTCTTGAAGCGGTCGGCCTTATCTATTTACTTGAGGTTCAAGAGGAACCTCTTAAACTTGATCATCTTCCACGTCCACATCCACATCCTTCATAGACATGTTTCCAAGAGGATCATTGTTCTTGGGAGCCATTGTTTCACCTACAATTGTTTCACCTACAATTGTTTCACCAAAAAGATTAGGAATACGAAAGGAAAAGAAGTCAGTTCACACATAAAACCAAATATATAGCTAAATCGTTTTTAGCTCCACGACAACAGCGCCAAAAATTGATCATGTCCAACTCACTCCTCTATTCGAGGTTATGAAACGGTCGATGCAGTAGTAATACCCAACTAAGAGTCGGAGTCAAATTCCACAGGGAGCTATATGAATGGGATAAAGTAGTATATATTTGGACTAAGCATGTGAAGTATCTAGATTTCACTTCCACAAATATGGTTTGTTTTTACTTCTAAAATTATGCTAAAGATTGCAATTCTAAAAATATAAAACTCGGAAATATTGTTTTTGGTTGTATTTCAAATATTGTATAAAGCCTAGGGCTATGACCTTCACTTAGGTGTTTGCCTAACGAGTTGTAAACTTTAAAGATTCTTTTGTTGGTCAGGGTGTATTATAGCTATCAACACTCAATTACCCACTCAATACTTCTCGGTAAGAGAGTGATTTTGCCTAATTTGGCTTTCTCAAGTCCAAATGGGTATCGAATAAAATAGTTGATAAAATGCTCAAGTTGGGTTTTACTATCTCTAGGTTCAACCATTTAATTGGGACTATCAATTTCTTGATTTCAACCCAAATTCTTTTTATCCAAGTTTTCCTATACTAAGTCTCTCCTTCTCAAGTAGATACCAAGTCAAACAGGCATGAACTAATATCTACAACCATTAATTCTACAATAAAAAGCAAGAACAAGTCTAAATAATCAATACCTAACCATAAAAAAGCCATAAATTAAACATTCATTAGGTTTACACACTAGGGTTGGTTCACAACTCTAGAAAAAATCTAGCTACTCATAATGGGTAATGAAGAAAATAGAGAAGAAAAGATGATAAAACTCATATTGAAAGATTAAAACACAAAAATCCAATGTTAAATCATTAAAGAAAGCTAAAGTTGCCCAAACTAGTAAGGAAAAATGGCTGCATGAGTTCTAATATTCAAAACATGACCTAATTTCGTGAAACTAATCAATTTATACAAAGCTGGAAATTTCGGACAATAATGCCCATTTGGAGGTTCTGCAACTGTACAATTCTATGTGCGGTCTGCACTTTTCTTCAGACTAGGCAGGAGTGGAATCTAAACAATTATGGAATTCAGCCACATCTCTTAGGTTCTGTGGTCCGCACAAATCTTGGTGCAGCTGCACAGGGCCCTTCTGCGGACCGCATAATTCTGAGTGCGACCGCGTGGCTCACTTTTATGGCCGCACAATAGTTGTGCGATACGAACTTCTTTTGATCTTCATATGATTACTCTTTGAACATCTGCTCTTGTGTAACTTCAGTGGTCGCACAATAATTGTGCGGTCCGTACTTTGCACTAAAGCTCTCATGGATTCCCTTTGCATTCTGCAGCCGCAGATGGAATTCTGCGGTCTGCACTTGGGCCTTTGTGCCTGATTTTTGTCCTTGAGTTCAGATCACTCTTTTTTGAGTAGTATTTCATCTTTGTGGCTCATTTCCTAATACTCATGCAATTAAGCATATTTTATCAGTTTTTGGGATTACAATTAAACACTTTTAGACTAAATGAAAGCAAAAAAGGCGCTAATAAATAGTCAAAATCCCCGATTATCATTTTTTTACAACAACAACTATCTGTCTGGCATTTCGATGGCACAAAGAGAGGCTTTATATGAGGCGGTTTTTTCTCCTATTGGCTAGTTTGAGCTATGATGTTGGGAATAGATTTGGTTATGATGCTTTGGAAAACGTGAATTTTATTCACGATCATCTTCAGATAGCGCAGAGTAGGAAGAAAATTTATATGGACAAGAAGGTCCATGATGTGGTTTTTATGGAGGGAAAGAAGGTATTTTTATAAGTTTCTCCTATGAAGGGTGTGATGGGATTTATGAAGAAGGGCAAGTTGAGCTCGAGATTTATTAGTCTTTTTAAGGTGTTAGATAGAGTTAGAAAAGTTTCTTATAATCCTACAATGCTTCCTATCCTAGCGGGATTACATCAGGTATTTCATATTTCCATGCTTCAGAAGCATCATAAAGATAAGTCACATGTTTTGGACTTCAGCACGGTAAAACTATGTAAGAATTTGACTTATAAATTAGAACTAGTAGCTATTGTAGATCAGCATGTTTGAAAGTTGAGATCTAAAGATATTTCTTTTGTGAAAGTGCTTTGAAAAAGGCAGCAGATTGAGGAGGCTACCTTGGCTTTCGATCCCCATATGAGGAGTATTTATCCGTATATTTTTACTAGTTCAGATACAATTTTATTTTCGTTCGAGGATGAACATTTCTTTTAGAGGTGGAGGATGTAATGACCTGATAGGTCATTTTGAGTTCAACCTTTTCGTTTCGTGATTTGATACTTGCAATAGCTTCATTTGATATTTTATGACATGGAGCATGGTTTGCTTTGATCTCCGGTAAGTTTAGATATGTATTGATAAAGAAATCTTGATTCTAGAGCTTTAGTGTTGTTGGAGTTGACCACGGTCAACATTCTTGGTAGACAACCACAGATTGTTGTTTTGAAGATTTTTATAGGTTCGTATCATAATTTTGGACTTGCACATATGTTTGGTTTAGGTCTGTGGTGACCCAAGACCGTTTCGGCGCTTATAGTTGAAAGTTGAAAATTTGAGTTCATGAATATTTGATTCTTTGATTTTGATGCTTGATTCTTAGTTTTGATATTATTTTTGATGTTTTGAGCTTACAAACGATTTCATATGAGGTTTATATACTTGTATGGATTTTTAGAATGGGGCCTGAGGGGATCAGGTGAGTTTCAGATTAATTCCAGGTGATTTAATGAGTTTTTCATTGTTGGTGCTACAGTCATCGCATTTGTGATGACCAGCTCGCAAATGTGAGGTTCGCATTTGCAAATGCCAACTCGCGTTTGCGATGTCTGGGGAGGGGTGGTCAATGTCACAATTGCAAAATTGAGGTCGCATTTGTGACAGTCGCAATTGCGAAGTCCCTGTTTCAATTGCGACTTTAGTGGCTAGGGGACTCCTTCACATTTAAAATTACTTGCTCACATATGGGAAAAATCGGTTGTAATTGCGAATAATCATTTGTAACTGCGAAAAATCACTTATAATTGCAATATCTGCAACTGGGAAAAAGGGTGAAGGGTCCGAGATTGGCTCATTTTATTCCATTTTTGAGACCTAGACTTCGTTACGAGACTATTTTTCAAAGGATTTTCTTCCAAACTTCAATGGTTAGTAACATTGACTTATTTTTTTTATTAATCTCCATTATTCCCTATAAATTTTCATCCCTAAATCTAGGGTTTCAAATAGTAGAGATAGGACTTTTAGGTAGTAACTTAAGATATGAACTTTTGAAATTTAGATCTCGATTTGAGGTCGGATAACGAAACAAACTACATGTTTGGACTCGGGGATGAAGGGGTAACTGAAATTTGGCCTTGATTTTGGATTTTGACCAAGTGGGTCCGGGTTGACTTTTTCAAATATTTTAAAGATTGAACCATTTTAGTATTAGAAGAGTTCCTTAAGCTTGTTTTGACTTGTCTGAGCGTTATTTGACAACATTCGAGTTGTTCGTAGGCTGGATCTAAGGAAAAGCGGTATTGGATGGTTGATAAGTATCGTTGTTAACCTTCAATTGAGGGAATTAGGTTGTAAATGCTTTATTTGATGCAAAATGTGTTGGGGCAGTGTATATGCAAGATGCCGAACATATGTGCGTTGTCATGGGTTAAAGCATGCATGTAGAACTAGTTTTATTCAAGTGTGACTAGTTGATTACTCACGTATTAATGACCTTGTTTGAGTTATATGAGGGAGATTAGTTATTGGATATTGGATTGTCTAATACACCTTGCTCATATTCATCTTTTCCTTAATGACATATGGTTATTCGTCCTTTTTATATTATATTATGAATTTGTCCATGCTTGGTTCCTTGTTGTGTGTTTCCATGTGAATTGGGATGTTGGATCGGGTTTCCACTATAACATTGATATGATTGGACGAGTTGCTTGCCACAACAATATGCCCATGGGATCAGGTTGTCGCGGCAACATTATTCGTATTGGATCGGGTTGTGCTACAATGCATACTTATGAATTCTGGTGTTTGTTGTGATATTTTCTTCCTTGAGGATTTGACTTTATTTTTCACGAATATTGTTTTGTCCCTGTTAATTTAAGACGTTGATAAAGGTTTGGTTATTTTATTCGAGAAACATGGTTTTCACATATATCATTGGGTCCTTTAATTATTTTACGTCTTTATTCCTATTATTACTATCATTATTTCTCTTGCTTATTAACTATAGAGGCTTATATGGTAAGTGTTTTATCCTCGTTACTACCTCGTCGAGGTTAGGCTCGCTAGTTACTGAGTTCATGAGGTTAGTGTGCTAATATTACACTTCTACACTTCTTGTGCAGTCAGACGTTGGTACCAGCGGAATCCCGAGAGGTGCTTAGCCATTACCAGATAGGAAACTCAAGTAGTATGTAGTACTTTTTAGAAGCTCATGTACTTAGTGATATCAGTCTTGGGAGGTTGTTAGACTGTTGAATTGGTTGAGACTTGTTGTTTAATTTATGAGATTTTCCTATTATTTATGATATTATGTTGTTTAATGTTAGTTTTATATCTTTTATTATTTTTGGAGTGTTGACTTGCTTAGCAAGCAGCGTTATGCGCATCACGAACCCTTAGTTGGAATTTTGGGTAGTGACATTTCTCTTGTGAAATTGATGTATTAAACCCTTGTAATATTAAATCAATGAAATGTTTTTTTTATGTTTGACACAAATTTCCTCCTTACTTTTTTGCAATGTATGCTTATTCAAAGAATTCAACGTGATGCTCTCAACTTAAAATTTGATGACCACGTTATGACGTAACCCTTATTTATTAACTTGTGTAACTGAACTTAAATTAAAACTTTAAACTCTCTTTATGCTTCAGTGAAGATGATTACGTCATAACGTAGGTCAAAAAAGAAGTTTATTTTGTTAGTTTATATCCTAATAATTGCCTAGGCCGCTTATTTTAAGTTGTTCACTCTAGCGGACTCTTTTTTGTGCTATACATTGTTTGTACTCATGATGGATAAAGTAACGTACAATTTATGCTCGTGCGTCAAGGAACCTTGCAACTTGAAGACTTTTCTCAAATTTGAAGAGTTTTATAGCTTGATGACCTTGCTCAAATTTGAGGGTTGTGCAACTTGAATTCGCTTAAATTTTAAGAGCTTCATATCTTGAAAATTTCGATCAAATTTGAGGAGCTTTAATTCTTGAAGATTTTGTTCAAATTTGAGGAGTTGTTTTTTTATCTTGAAGACTTTTCTCAAATTTGAAGAGCTCTGCAACTTGAATACTCCGCTCCAATTTGAAGAGCTTTCAATTTGAAGATGTAGCTTGAATTTTAATAGTTTCATGACATGCAGTTTAGGCTCATGCAATAAGGAGCATAGAAACTTGCATTTTAAGCCCGTGTTTTGAGGAAATTTAACTTGAAGATCTGGTTTGAACTTGACAAACTCTGTGACTTGAAGTGGATTCTCAAATTTGAAGAGCTTTGAAACTTTAACGATTTAGCTCGAATTTGAAGAGCCTCATGACATGTATTTTCTCGTGATTCAAGGAGCGTTATAACTTGAACTTGAGGAGCTATTGACAAGTAGTTTAGGCTCATGCGTCAAGGAGCATCAACTTGGAGTTTAGGCTCGTGCATTGAAGAACATAGAAACTTGCAGTTTAGGATCATGCATCGAGGAGTGTCAGGACTTACAGTTTAGGTTGGTGAGCCGAGGAGTTAAGCGACATGCACAGACTCTTTGCTTTCAGTTTCAAATGAAAACTTGCTCCATTATCGACATTGTCTACTTTTTTCTTAGTATGAGACTCAAATACGGACAACCCTTGATCTCTACTTGTAGCGATGCTCAATTCCATATCATGTGCACGGGTGGCCAACTCTTCAATTGTTGTAGTATTTATTCTTTGTAAGATATAACAAAGGCCCCAATGCATACCTTAGATGTACATTTAGATGCCAAAAGTTTCGGTAAGATGACCTTTGCAGTTAAGGCTTAAGCTTTTCCAACAATTTATGATGTCAATAACTGGATCCTCCTTCTATCGGTGGGAATTTATAAGTTAAATCATGCCCACAGTGTACCTCATGTTATAAAACCTATTGAGGAATTCTTGCTCCAATTACTCCCAATTGTCAATAGAATCAGGTTCAGGATATATGCACCAATTGAAAACATTTCCGCTGAGAGATCCAAAAAACTTCTTGAGAAGGTGATAACCATAAGTTCCAACATTATTGTATCTCTCTATGAAGTGTGCAACATGCTTCTTGGGATTCCCTTTTACAGTCAAAATGTTGAAACTTATGAGGTTCATATGCACTTGGCATCTTCAAGTTTGTATGTAATGATTCGGCCGGTCATTTTGCAAATTTACGCCCCGATCCCCTATTAACTGCTTCCCCATGTATTTTTCTACTATTGTGATTTGCCAGGATGATTAATTTTGAGCTTCGGAGTGTCTTGGGATACTTAGTTCCTAAATGAGAGCTTAAGTCTAGAATTTGGACCGTAGTTGGAACAGTGTGAAGACAGCTCCGGAATAGAATTTTCTCAATTTTGTTAGCTCCATTGGGTGATTTTGAGCTTAGATGTGTATCCAATTGTGTTTATGAGTTATGTATCTCATTTAGGCTTGAAATGGCAAAAGTTAAAATTTTGAAGTTTCGGGATAATAGTGGAATTTTTGTATCGGGATCGGAATCCGATTCCGGAAGTTGGAGTAGGTCCTTAGTGTTAAATATGAACTATGTGAAAAATTTGGGGTCCATCAAACGTGGTTTGGTTGGTTTCAGCATCGGTTATAGAATTTTGAAATTTCAAGTTCATTAAGTTTGGATTGGAGGGTGATTCGTGATTTTGGCGTTGTTTTGTCACGACCTAATTCCCAAACCTGGTCGTGATGGCTCCTCTCATGAAGACAAGGACAATCATTCAACCCAATTCATCCTTTTAAGACAATTAATTAACACAATTATAGTATAAACATGGTTTAATAATATCCAATAGCGGAAAGTATAGATAAAATACGGAAATCCAACCCAACTCAGCCCTAACCGGGGTGTCACAAGTCATGAGCTACTACAGAGTTTACTAAAATTCTACAAAGTATGGAATTAGGAACAAAGTCTGAAGATATCATAAATAACAGAAGATAAGGGAGAAAACGGGTCTGCGAACGCCATGCAGCTACCTTGATAACTCCGATGAAAACTGAACAGCAGAAAACTCGCTCTATGCCTCAGGAATACCTGTACATGCACACATGGTGCAGGGAATAATGTGAGTACTCCGACCCAGTGAGTAATAAATATAAATAATGACTGAAGGTAAGAAAACACGTTAAGGCACACAACATTCTATACAGAAGCAGTGAAATCATTTAAAATAACAATTCAGTGAAACATCATGTGAAATTTCTTTTAAACCAGTAAAACAGGTAATTTGGCAGTAAAATGACGAGTAGAAATCTGCCCTTCGGGCTCAATATCAAAACAACAAGTATAAATCTGCCCCTCGGGCTCAGTATCAAAATAATAACTAGAAATCTGCCCCTCGAGCTCAGTATCAAAATAATAAGTAGAACTCTGCCCTTCGGGCTCAGTATCATAATAATAATTAGAAATCTGCCCCTCGGGCTCAGTATCAAAATAATAAGTAGAAATATTCCCCTCGGGCTCAGTATCTCAGAACAGTATCAGCCCCTCAGGCTCAGAACAGTATAAAGCAACCAGTCAATGAAATAAGAGCACATAATTATTATGGCAGATAATGCAGATAAAGAATAAATGCATGAGTGCAATGCAATGCATATGACGGTACCCTCTGGTACCCACTGCGGCGTGCAGCCCGAGCCATCCATATTTATTTATCGTCGACGGCGCTCACTGGGGGTGTGTACGGACTCCGGAGGGGCTCCTACAGCCCAAGCGCAATATCAAGCCATCTCGTGGCATCAAATCTAGGCCCTCGGCCTCATATCAATCTCAGTATAATCACCCAGGCTCTCAGCCTCAATATCAATGTAATCAACCAGGCTCTTGGCTTCAATATCAATGTAATCAACCAGGCTCTCAGCCTCAATATCAATATAACACTGCTGCGGCGCGCAGCCCGATCCATGCTCAGTCTAGAAATCATCATAAGCCCCTTGGGCATTTGTAAAACAGTAGTTCTCAGCCCGAAATATCATTTAGAAATATCATTTAAGTTTTCAAATCTTAGAAAGATGGCTGAGTTTGCAAAACAATATTTAAAACCTTGGACTGAGGTCAAATGATATGCAAAATATGCGAAAGCAGTGATATCAATCCCTGAAGGATTCAAATAATTGGCAAGAAGCCTACAATTGGAAACATGACTGAGGATATAAATTCTTTAACAAAATAAGTGAGGAAAACCAGTCAAAAATCCCCTAAGGGTTCTACAGGTCGGCACAAGGCCCCAAGCATGGCAACAAGCCCAATTCACAATAATAAAGTATACGTCTCAACCAAAAATATAGTAAAATATCTCTCGGGACGGACCAAGTCACAATCCCCAATGGTGCTCTACCCCACGCCCGTTATCCGGTGTGCAAGTCACCTCAATATAGCGTTACGACGTGAATTTCCAGGGTTTCAAACCCTCAGGACATCATTTACATCTATTATTCACCTCTAGCGGGCCAAATACTACTCCGCGATTCCCTTTCATTTCGTATCGACCTCCTCGCGCATCGAATCTGGCCAAAACTACAACGAATACATCACAATAGGCTAAGGGAATATAACCCAATCGAAAAGACTCGAAAATATCAAAAATCACGAAATTTGCAAAACCCGAGCACCGGGCCCACATCTTGAAATCCAAAAAATTTTACAACAAAAAGTTCCTTATCTCGCCACGAGTCTATACATACCAAATTCACAAGAATCGGAGTCCATTTGACCCCTCAAATCCCAAATTTAGATTTTCAATCTCAAGCCCTAATTTCTTATAATTTGGCTATGTTTCATGGATTTCTAGGATGATTCTTCAATAAAATCATGTATTTAACTCATAAAACTTACCTCCAATCAATCTTAGTTGAAACTCCCTTCAATCCCCGTCCAAAAGCTCTCAAAATGACTAAAAATGGTGGAGAAATTGGGTGTTTTTCGCGAATGAAATGTAAACATTCTGCCCAAAATTTTTCGGAATTACTGCCCAAAAATGCAGCAACTTTATTTTTTCGTGCCTAAATCGATCCGTTAACCTTCCGATATACACCCGAGGCCCCCGAGACCTCAACTAAAAGCACCAACATGTCTTAAAACATTATCCAAACTTGCTCCAATCGTCAAAACACCTCAACTAATGCGAAAATCATCAAATTATATCGAATTCAAGCCTAAGTTCTTTTAAAACTTCTAAAACACACATTCGATCAAAAACTCGACCAAACGATATCCGAATGACCTGAAATTTTTCACACATATCTCAAATGACACAATGAAGCTACAATAACTCTCGGAATTTCATTCTAACACCTGGATCAAAATCTGACCTATCAACCGGAATTCACCAAAATACTAACTTCGCAAATTCAGGCCTAATTCAACACCGGACCTCCAAAATTACTTCTGGTCCTGCTGCTAAGTCACAAATCACCTCCCGGAACTAACCAAACCGTCGAAATTCACATCCGAGCCCTCTAACTCATAAGTCAACGTCCGGTTAACTTTTCCAACTTAAACCTTCTTAAAAGAGACTAAATGTCTCATTTCTTATCAAAATCGCTCCAAATAAATTCTAATGCACCCAATACCGATAATGAAACATGAGGAAGCAGAAAATGGGACGAACGAGACAGTAACTCATGAGACGACAGGTCAGGTCGTCACATGTTTGATGCCCTTTGAGGGCTCGACTAAGTTTGTATGGCATTTTAGGATTTGTTGGTATGTTTGGTTGAGGTCCTGGGGGCCTCGGGTGAGTTTCAGGTGTTTAACGGATTGGTTTGAGACTTATGCAAATGGCTGAAGTTGCTACACCTGGTATTTTCGCACCTATGCATTTTGGACCGCAGGTGTGGAGCCATAGAAGCGGCTAAGGAGTCGCAAATGTGGATTTGGGCCTTGTCAGCTGGGACCACAGGTGCGGATGGGAGACCGCAGGAGTGGGCTCGTAGATGCGGCCCTAGACCAGTTAAGTATATTTCGCACCTGCGATGGTTCTTCCGCAGGTGCAGTCTTGGGAGCACATAAGCAGGAATCGCTGGGTAGAAAATGGGATTTCGAGGGTTTGAAATATCATATCACAAAATCAATTTGGAGCTTTGTGGAAGGCAATTTTTTGAGGTATTTTAAAGGGGATGTATTGGGTAACTAATCCTAACTTGATTTTGATCATATTACATTAATCTATTGTTGCATTCTTCATCTAATTAAGGAATTTGAGGGTGGAAGTTTGCAAAATGGGGGAAATGTTCCCCAGCCAAAAATCTGAGGTTTGAGTGGGAATTAAGATTCAGTTTTGGATGATTTTTTTATGAGTGAACTCGTGGGTGCATGGGTGTTCATAATTTGTAACTTTTTCCCGATTCTGAGATGTGGTCCCTGGGAGGATTTTTTGGCGTTTTCCATATTCCTTGCCTCAGGTTTGAATTCATTAGCTAAATTAGGTGCTTGTTGCTATATTTACGTTATGTAATTGATTTTATTAGATTTAGGCCACTCAGAGTTGGATACTCATGGCAAGAGCGTGATTTCGGATTGATTTGAGCTTGGTTCAAGGTAAGTTGATTGCCTAACCTTGTGTGGGGGAACTCCCCTTTGGATTTGGTACTGTTTGATATATGAATGTCGTGTACGTGAGGTGACGAGTGCGTACAATGGCTATTTGTTGAAAACCCCCATTTTCATTAAGCATATATCTGTTTTTCCTTTAATTGAGCAATACTAGTATATGTAACTATCCTGTTTAGCCTAGGAAAGCATGCCTATATGCCTTAACTGTCTTAACTGCCTACCTGAACTCTGTGCAATATGTTTAGTGCAAAATTACCTGCTTTCTTTGATATGAATTTAATCTAAATTGTATAATTCTTTGTTGAAACTGTTGTTTATGTTGATTGAGTGGTATATTTACTTTGGGACTACGGAACGGTATTACGGGAGACCCCCTGCACGTTTATGTTTGGGACTACGTGGCGGTATCCAGGGAGATCCCCCTATATTGGATATTTACTTTGGGACTATGAAATAGTATTATGGGAGATCCCCCTGCACATTTACATTTGGGACTATGGGACAGTATTCCGGGAGATCCCCTGTATATTTATGTTTGGGACTACGGGACGGTATCCCGGGAGATCCCCTGTTGCTATCTTTGTGTACTGAGTTGTTGTTTTTCTGTGATTTCATTTTTGTTGACTGTTAGTATTTATCTTTAATGTGATATTTCATCCTGTTTTATCTTATTAGACATACATGCCAGTAAGGCCCTGACCTAATCTTGTCACTGTTCGACCGAGGTTAGGCTTAGCATTTAATGGGTATTGTTGTGGTGTACTCGTGCCCTTTCCTGCACATGTCTTTCGTGTGCATATCCAGGTACCTCTTCCCAGCCATATTTTTGGTGAGGCGGGGTGACCATAGATACTTCGAGGTATATCTGTTGCATGCGCAGAACTAGAAGTCCCTCTCTACTCTTCCTTAAGTTAATGACTTATTGTATTTTCTTCGTTGATAGTTTTCTGGAGTTTAGAAGCACTATTTACTTATGTAGCTTGGGACTCATGATATTTCGGGTTTTGGGAGCATTTATGTTCAGTTCGAGAGTGTTTATTGTATATGCCGAGCGACATCTAAACTTATTAATTAAATTTACATGTTAAATTGTTAGTTTTTTTCATGTTTTTTGTTTCTTTTCCACAAAATGTTAGGCTTACCTAGTTGTAGAGACTAGGTACCTTCACGATAGTTTACGGAGGGAGAACATGGGTTGTGAAAAGTTGGTATCAGTGCTCTAGTTTCATAGAAGTCGTGAGTCACAAGCCGGTTTATTAGAGGCTCGTGGATCTGTACGGAGAAGTCTGTACTTATCTTCGAGAGGCTATGGAACTATTAAGAAAATTCCACTTCATTTGATTCCTTGTCATGCGATATTATTGACTTCGGAATTCTAAACTTATGTCTTCTGTTCTCTCACAGATGGTGAGGACACGTGCTAACGGAGATGACTAGGCACCCGCGCCCCCTGCTAGAGCTGCCAGAGGCCGGGGTCGGGGTAGAGGCCTAGGATGCACACATGGTAAAACCAAAGCACCCGCGCGAGCTACTATATAGGAGACACCAGTAGCACCAGTAGGAGTCCAGGCGCCTGATACACCTACTACTACTACTACTCCAGCTCTCCAGTAGACCCTTGCACAGTTCATGAGCATGTACAACACTCTAGCTCAGGCAAGGTTGATTATCCTTGCTGCAGCCACATCTCAGGTTGGGGGAGGAGCACAAACTCCCGTCACTCGCACCCAGAGTAGAGGGTTCAGATTGATCAGATCCCAGAGGTTATACCAGTATTGCCTGTAGCCTCAGCTCAGCCCAATAGGGCAGTGGTTTCAGAAGAGAAACAGCGGAGGCTTGAGAGGTACAAGAAGTACGACCCTCCTACATTCAGTGGTCTAGCATTAGAGGATGCTCAGGGATTTCTGGAGGAGTTCTACCGTATCCTCCGCACTATGGGCATAGGAGAGTCGAGTGGGGTTTCTTTCACTACCTTCAAGCTTCAAAGGGTAGCCTATCAGTGGTGGCGTACTCTTGAGTTGGACAGTTTGGTTGAGGCAGCTTCCCTTACATGGACTCCGTTCTCGGATATGTTTTTGAGGGAGTATGTCCCTCAAAGCCTTAGGAACGCATGGCGCATGGAGCTTGAGCATTTAAGCCAAGGTACTATGACTGTTTCAGAGTATGTTGTCCGTTTCAGTAACTTGGCTAGACATGCACCGACCTTGGTTTCTACAGTTTGAGAGAGAGTTTGCCAGTTTATTAAGGGGTTCATTCCCAGAATCAGGTCTAGCATGGACCGGGAGTTAGAGATGTATATCTCCTATCAGCAGGTGGTGAATATTGCTAGTAGAGTGGAGGGCATGCTTGCTCGAGATAGGGAGGAGAGAGAGGCCAATAGTTCTCGAGAGTCAAGCCATTATTCTGGTTCCCGTGCCCTAACTGTAGTTCATCATGGTAGGAGTTATGTGAGTCACCTTGTTCATTCAGCTCTTCCAGTAGTAAGTGGTATTCCAGCTCCTCCTAGACCTCAGGAGCCTTATTATGCACCTCTAGTATCTATTGTGCCTCCTGCACGGGGTGCTTTCAGTGGTCAGTCCAACCGACCTGGCCCGAGCTAGTCACAGCTGCCACGTCCTCCCAAAGCTTGTTTTGAGTGTGGAAACACTCTCTATATGGTGAGGGATTGACCTAGTCTTAGGAGGGGTGCACCTCCACAAACCTCTCAGCCACAACGTACTCCACAAGGTTCCCAGGCTATGATCACAGCACCAACTACCACCCTACCTGCTCAGCCAGCTAGAGGTGGAGGTCGGGGTGGTAGAGGTTGTCCTAGAGGGGGAGGCCAGGCCAGATACTATACCCTTCCTTCCCGTACAGATGTTGTTGCTTCCGATTCTATCATTACATGTATTGTTCTGGTCTGTCATAGAGATGCATCAGTTCTATTCGATCCAGGCTCCACTTATTCCTATGTGTCCTCTTATTTTGCCCTACATTTGGGTGTATCTCGAGATTCTTTGAGTTACCCTATTTATGTTTCTACTCCTGTGGGAAATTCTCTTATTGTGGACCGCATTTATCGGTCGTGTTTGATTGCTTTTAGTGGTTTTGAGACTAGAGCTAATTTACTATTGCTCAACATGGTATATTTTGATGTTATCTTGGACATGGACTGATTGTCGCCCCATTATGCTATTCTTATTGTCACGCCAAGATCGTGGCGCTGGCTATTCTAGGTTTACCGCGATTAGAGTGGAGGGGTACTTTGGATTACACTCCTAGTAGAGTTATTTCATTTCTTAAAGCTTGGTGAATGGTTGAGAAGGGGTGTGACGTGTATCTAGCTTATGTGAGAGATGTCAATATTGATACCCCTACAGTTGATTCAATCCAGTAGTGCGGGATTTCTCTGATGTGTTTCCAGCTGATCTTTCGGGCATGCCGCCCGATAGAGATAATGATTTTGGCAATTATTTGTTGTCGGGCACTCAACCCATCTCTATTCCTCCTTATCGTATGGCTCTTCCTGAGTTGAAGGAGTTGAAGGAACAGTTACAAGAATTGCTTGATAAGGGCTTTATCCAGCCCAGTGTTCACCTTGGGGTGCTCCTATCTTGTTTGAAAAGAAAAAGGATTGTTCTATGCGTATGTGCATTGATTATCGCCAGTTGAACAAAGTTACAGTGAAGAACCAGTATCTTTGCCTTGTATTGATGACCTATTTGATCAATTACATGGTGCTCGAGTGTTTTCCAAGATTTACTTGCGTTCAGGTTGTCATCAGTTGAAGATTCGGGAGCCAGATATCCCGAAGACTGCTTTCAAGACTCGATATAGTCATTACGAGTTCCTTGTTATGTCATTTGGGTTGACCAATGCCCCATCAGCATTTATGCATTTGATGCACAATGTATTCTGGCCATATCTTGACTCGTTCATCATTGTCTTTATTGATGACATTCTTGTGTACTCCCGGAGTTGGGAATATCATGAGCAGCACTTGAGGACAATGCTTCAGACCTTGAGAGAAAAGAAATTATATGCAAAGTTCTCAAAATGTGAGTTCTGGTTGGATTTTGTGGAATTTTTGGGTCACGTAGTGTCAAGTGAAGGGATCAAGGTGGATCCAAAGAAAGTGGAAGTAGTGTAGAGTTCTCCTAGACCATCCTCAGCTACAGAGATCCGTAGTTTTCTTGGTTTGGCAAGTTATTACCGTCGATTTGTTGAGGGATTCTCATCTATTGTAGCACATATGACCAGGCTGACCCAGAAGGGTGCTCCATTCAGGTGGACAGAAGAGTGAGGAGAGTTTTCAAAAGCTCAAGACAGCTTTGACTACAGCCCAAGTATTGATATTCCCTACAGGTTCGTGGTCTTATATAGTCTATTGTGATGCGTTACGAGTTAGCCTAGGCATGGTGTTGATGTAGGACCGTAGGGTGATCGCCTACGCGTCTAGATAGCTGAAGGTGCATAAAAAGAACTATCTTGTCCACGACCTTAAGTTAGCTGATATTGTTCATGCCTTGATGATTTGGAGGCACTATTTGTACGGGGTCCCTTGTGAGATCTACACTGATCACCGGAGTTTGCAGCACCTATTCAAGAAGAAGGATCTTAATTTGCATCAGAGGAGGTGGTTAGAGGTGCTTAAGGAATATGATATCACTATTTTTACCACCCGAGGAAGACCAATGTGGTGGCCGATGCTTTGAGTCGTCGGGCGGAGAGTTTGGGAAGTTTGGCTTATCTACTAGTAGCAAAGAGGCCCATGGCGATGGATGTTCAGGCCTTAGCTAGCCAGTTTGTGAGATTGGATATTTATGAGGTGAGTCGAGTGTTGTCTTGTGTGGTCTCTCGGTCTTCTCTTTATGATCATATCGGGGAGCATCAGTATGATGACCCTCATTTGCTTGTCCTTAAGGACGCGGTTCAGCACGATGATGCTAAGGAGGTCACAATTGGGGATGATAGTGCTTTGAGGATGTGCAAGGCAGGCTATATGTGCCTAATGTGGATGGTTTGCATGAGTTGATTCTTCAGGAGGCTCACAGCTCGCGGTACTCTATTCATCCAGGTGCCGAAAATATGTATCAGGACTTGAGGCAATATTATTGGTTGCGTAGAATGAAGAAGGATATAGTGGAGTATGTTGCTCGATGTCTAAATTGCCAGCAAGTGAAGTATGGGCATCAGTGGCCAGGTGGGTTTCTTTAGAAGTTAGAGATTCCAAAGTGGAAATAGGAGTGGATCACTATGGATTTTGTTGTTAGACTCCCACGGACTCAGCAGAAGTTTGATATAGTTTGGGTGATTGTAGATAGGCTGACCAAGTCAGCTCATTTCCTTTCTGTGATGACTACATATTCTTCCGAGCGGCTGGCTCGAGTTTATATCCGTGAGATTGTCAGACTTCATGGCGTGCCGAAATCTATCATCTCTGACAGGCGAACATAGTTTACATCATGGTTCTGGAGAGCTGTACAACATGAGTTGGGTACTCGGGTGGAGTTGAGCACAACATTTCACCCCCAGACTAACGGACAGTCCGAGTGCACTATTCAAATTCTTGAGGATATGCTCCGTGCGTATGTGATGCAGTGTGGAGGTTCTGGGATCAGTTCTTGCCACTTGCAGAGTTTGTCTACAACAACAATTATTAGTCCAGCATTCAGATGGTACCGTCTGAGGCTCTGTATGGTACGCAGTGTAGATCCCCGATGGGTTAGTTTGAACTGGGCGAGGCTAGATTATTGGACACAAACTTAGTTCAGGACACTTTGGAGAAGGTTAAGGTGATTTAGGATAGACTTTGCACAACCCAGTCCAGACAAAAGAGTTATGTGGACCAGAAGGTTCGCAATGTTTCATTTATGGTTGAAGAGCGGGTCTTGCTTCGAATTTCTTCTATGAAGGCCGTTATGACATTTGAAAAGAGGAGCAAGTTGAGCCCAAGGTTTATTGGCCCCTTTGAGGTGTTGAGGCATGTTGGGATGGTTGCTTATGAGCTTGCCTTACCTCCTAGCTTGGTAGGAGTTCATCCGCTATTTCATGTTTCGATGCTCCAGAGGTATCACGGTGACCCGTCTCACGTGTTGGACTTCAGCTTAGTCTAGTTGCAAAAGGATCTATCTTATGTTGATGAGCCAGTGGCTCTATTGGACAGGCAGGTTCGAAAGCTGAGAACAAATAGCATTGCATCAGTAAAGGTTCAGTGGCGGGTTTAGCCGGTCGAGGAGGCGACTTGGGAGACGGAGCAGGATATGCGCAGCCATTGTGCTCATATTTTCACCACTTCAAGTATGTCTTTATGCTCGTTTGAGGAGGAATGAATGTTTTAAGAGGGGGAGGATGTAACGACCTGGCCGGTCGTTTTGAGAATTTATGCCCCGATCCCCTATTAAATTCTTCCCCCGTGTCTTTTTCTGCTATTGTGAATTGTCGGGATGATTCATTTTGAGCATCGGACTGCTTTGGGACACTTAGTCCCTAAATGAGAGCTTAAGTCTTAGAATTTGGACCGTAGTCGGAGCAATATGAAAACGGCTCCTGAATGGAATTCCGTTGATTCCATTAGCTCCGTTGGGTGATTTTGGGCTTAGGGGTGTATCCTAATTGTGTTTTTGAGGTTTGTAGAATTTTTCACACAAGTCATTTAGGCTTGAAATGAGGAAAGTTAATTTTTTGGAGTTTTGGGCTGATAGTGGAATTTTAGATATCGGGGTCAAAATTCAATTTCAAAAGTTGGAGTAAGTTCGTAGTGTTGATATGACTTGTGTACAAAATTTGGGGTCAATCAGACGTTGTTTGGTCGGTTTCGGCATCGATTGTAGAATTTTGAAATTTCAAGTTCATTAAGTTTGGATTGGAGGGTGATTCGTGATTTTGGCATTGTTTGATATGATTTGAAGGCTCGACTAATTTCATATGGCGTTTTAGGATAGGTTGGTATATTTGGTCGAGATCCGGGGGGCCTCGGGTGAGTTTCGGGTGCTTAACGGATTGGTTTGAGACTTATGCAAATGGCTGAAGTTGTTGCACTTGGTATTTTCGCACCGGTGCATTTTGGACCGTAGGTGCGGAGATGCAGAAGCGGCTAAGGAGCCGCAGATATGGATTTGGGCCTTGTCAGCTGGGATCGCATGTGTGGCTAGGGAACCGCAGGAGCGGGCTCGCAGATGTGTCCCAGTGCCCACAGATACAGCCCTAGCCAGTTAAGTGGATTTCGCACCTGCGATGGTTTTTCCACAGGTGGAGGACCACAGGTGCGGGGCCGCACCCGCGGTTTTGGGTGCGCAGAAGCAGGAATCGCTGGGCAGAAAAGGGGATTTCGAGGGTTTGGAATTTCATATCACAAAATTCAATTTGGAGCTCGGTGGAAGGCGATTTTTCGAGGGATTTTGAAGGGGAGCTATTGGGTAACTAATCCTAAGTCGATTTTGATCATATTACATTAATCTATTATTGTATTCTTCATCAAATTAAAGAATTTTAGGGTGGAAGTTTGAAAAATGGAGGAAAAGTTCCCCAATCAAAAATCTGAGGTTTGAGTGGGAATTAGGCATCGGTTTTGGATGATTTTTGTCTGAGTGAACTCGTGAGTGAATGGGTGTTCATAATTTATGACTTCTACCCGATTCCGAGACATGGGCTCGAGGAGGATTTTTGGGAGTTTTCCTATTTTCTTGCCTTAGCTTTAAATTTATTAGCTAAGTTAGTTGCTTGTAGCTACATTTACGTTATGTAATTGATTTGATTAGATTTAGGCCGCTCGTAGTTGGGTACTCGTGGCAAGAGTGTGATTTCAGATTGATTTGAGCTTGGTTCGAGGTAAGTGGCTTACCTAACCTTGTATGGGAGAACTCCCCTTATGATTTGGTACTGTTTGATATATGAATGTCGTGTACGTGAGTTGACGAGTGCGTACATGGGCTATTTCTTTAAAAAAAACCTGTTTTCATTAAGCAAATGTCTTTTTTTCCTTTAATTGAGAAATACTAGTATATGTAACTATTCTGTTTAGCCTAAGAAAGCATACCTACATGCCTTAACTGTCTTAACTGCCTACCTGAACTCTATGCAGTATGTTTAGTGCAAAACTACCTATCTTCTTTGATATGAATTTAATCTAAACTGTAGAATTCTTTGTTAAAACCGTTGTTTATGTTGATTGAGCGATATATTTACTTTGGGACTACGGAGGGTATTTCGGGAGACCCCCTGCATGTTATATTTGGGACTGCAGGACGGTACCCCAGGAGATCCCCCCATATTGTATATTTACTTTGGGACTACGGAACGACATTCCGGGAGACCCCCCTACACATTTACATTTGGGACTAAGGGACGATATCCCGGGGGATCGACGGTACATTTAGGTTTGGGACTACAGGATTGTATCCAGGGAGATCCCCTGTTTCAATCTCTGTGTACTGAGTTGTTATTTTTCTATGATTTCATTTTTGTTGACTGTTAGTATTTATCTTTACTGCAATTTTTCATACTATTTTATCTTATTATATATATATATATATATATATATATATATATATATATACATACATACTAGTAGGGCCCTGACCTGATTTTTTTTAATCCACTCTGTTCATCTCTTCTTCCCAATCTTTTAAAGATTTTAACACTTTTCTTAACTCTTATTTATTTAACCTCACCCCGACCATGGTTAAACATTTATACCCTTCTTAATTGTTTTCGGGTTTTACTTAACCAGTTTCTCCTAGGAATTTACAGGTTAATCCATCATAATTGTTAAGAAATTGGGAAGCTAACCATATACTAAGAGTGATATCTAATAATTGAACATATGAACATGAAACATAAAACTATATAGAATAGCAAAAATTTTAAAATAAACAGGGGTAACATCTAGCAGAAACATAATTTAGATAAAGATGAGTAACTTATATTCTTATAGGAGAGAGATTTCCTTTTCTCTTTTTCTAGTTAGAACAAGAAATTGATAGAAGAGCATTTTAAGAAATGTGAATTAAGAATAGATAATTGAGGATATAGAGAATAAAATATTTCACAGAAAAAATCAGATAAATTCGATCAAATTTTTGAAGAGATACAAGATAGTTATGAAGAAACAGAGACAGAATCTCTAATAAGTTTAAAAGAATTAATGGAATCAACTAGTTCTAGCCCAAGCCCATTTCAGAGAACAACTTATCAAAGTACCATAGATACTAGCACAGGAAATATTCCTAGAAAAAGAGTATATAGAATAGATCAAGAAACAGAAATAGAAAATGTAAAACCATCAGAAAAAAGAATGCCTATAGAAGAACCTATAAGACTACAGGAAGGAGGAAGTAAGGGTAAAATATTAAATATAGCAGCTCATGATCCACAAATGTGAAACTCAGTAATAGACCTATGGAAAGGAATAGTAGTAGCAGACTTTATAAAAACTTATAATGATACAGACACAGAAACAATGTATAAATATATGGAGACCTTCTTAGGAGAATCAACAAAGGGCTTATGGGAAGCCTATAAATCAGAATTTCCACAAGATTTTCAAATGTTAATAGCAATGGGACCAAATCCTTATAATTTTACAAATAAAATACATAGCTTGATCACAGGGGAAGATCCAAATAGTGGATTAGTAGTATTACAAAAGAACGCTTTAATAAAATTAGAACAATTAAGTATAAGCAGTTGGTTTCATATAAAAAAGTTTTTAAATGATTATTTTATTATTGTACTATTAGTGTAAATGCTTTTGATCAAGATCTAGGCAAAAAGTTATTTAATAAACTCCCAGGAGTCTTTGGAAGAGAAATAGAAGAACGATGGTATAAAAGAGAAGGTGTAATACAAAATCCACATGCAAAATGGTCTATAGGGCACAAAGTGCAACATATAATGGAAATACTGCAAGAAAAATGTACCAATTTACAGATACAAAAACAACTAAAACAGAACAATATGAGTTTCTGTAGATCAACTGTGTATACAACACAAAGTTATGACAAAAATGAATATACAAAGAAGAAATATAGAAAATATAAACCTCAATACAACAAGGGATACACCAGAATTATTATCTTAGAAAATCATCAGCTATAAAACCCTACCTAGATAGGGATAGACATGTTAGAAAGTATAGAACAGATAGGAACTTTAAAAAAACAAACTAGAATGTTTTACTTATGGTAGTTTAGAACACTTAGCAAATACGTGCCCAAAAAGAATTAATAATAAAACAAAAAATTAACAGTTAATAGAAGATTTTCAAGAAACCCTAATAAATGTAGACGAATATATGTCAGATAACTAAAGTATATACTCTATAATAAGCGTAGATATAGAAGAAAAAACTTTAATTGATACCTCAGAATCAGAAGAGGAAGAATTAATAAATGAGATAGGATTAGAAAAATTAGACTTAGAAGAAAACACCTTTGTAAACATATCAGAGGAATGTACCCATAATTTTGAAAGAAATAAAGGATTAGATAGTAATCAGTGTTTCATATGCAAATGGTACCCTAGTAGAAATAAAAGAGCTAAATGTAAATTATGCTATCTAGAAGGATGTATTTCATGTATAGAAAAAGATTTTGAAACAAAAATAAATAAAGAAGAAAAATACCAAGAAATAAATGATCATACCATGAATTTGAGAATAATGACATTAGAAGCTAGAATAAATGAACTAGAAAAAAGAATACAGAAAATGGAAAAAGGAAAAGAGAAATTAGAAGATATAAAAGAAAATATAACAACAGTAGAAGAAGAATTAATGAGTATAAAAAATTGTGATGCGCTTATATGTAATGAAGATAAAAAACTTAGTACAATAAAGATTTTAGCAAGAATCAAAATAGAAGATTACGAAATAGAAACATTAGCTCTAGTAGATTCCGGATGCACAAGATGTATAATAAATAAAAGGATAGTTCCTCCAAATCTAATTAAAACCTTAGATAAACTAGTTGCAGCTATGCTAATGGACAGAACCCATAATATATACAGACAATACGTAGATAAATCACAGATCAGCTTTATAAATACATGTTTAGATTTCTACAAACCCAGCTACAAGGTAGACAAAATCTGGGTAAGGGACTTAAACATAAATATAGACTTTGTATTAGGACTAAGTTTCATATTACATAATAATGGTAGCTGCCTACTCAGTAGAGATGGAGTAATATTCTTTAAAAACATTACACAAGCACCCGTACAAACAATAGAAACTGCAACTAGGATAAGAACACGACTAAACGTAAGCCAAAAAAACTTACAAGAAGATCAAAAAGAATGTTGTAAAGAATGTAAAGATAAAAATACATGTTGTAAGATTAAAGAAGAATCTAAAACCTTAATACTAGAAGAAAATGAAGATAGAGATATATTAGAAAAAGACTATACTTTAATAGATATTGAAACAGAATTATACAATTTTAAAACAGGACTACAAAAAATAGGAATAATATAGAACAAAAAGGATCTAGATAAGAAATAATAGGAGAAAAACCTTTAAAACATTGAGAAAACAATAAAGTTATGTATAAACTAGATGTAATTAATCCAGAATAAATAATCAAAACAACCTCAATAGAAGCTACAAATCAAGATCTAAAAGACTTCAAAATTCAATTTAAAGAACTTATAAATTTAGGAGTAATAAGAAGATCCACTTCTAAACACAGGTCAGCAGCCTTTATGGTTAGAAACCATAGTAAGATAGTAAGAGGAAAAGCAAGAATGGTAATAAACTACAAAAGACTTAATGATAACACTAGAACAGATGGATATAAGTTACCTGATAAAACAGAACTAATAAATAGAATACAAGGAAAAAGAATATTCAGCAAGTTTGACTGTAAATCAGGGTATTGGCAAGTAAAGATGCATGAAGAAAGCATTGAGTGGACTGCATTTACTTGTCCAGAAGAACACTTCGAATGGTTAGTAATGTCGTTCGAACTAAACAGCTCCACCAATCTTTCAACGAAAAATGGATAGTATATTTGGAGAATATAAGAGATTTGTTTTAGTATATGTAGATGATATATTAGTATTTAGTAAAGATATTAAAGAACATTTAGGACATTTACAAACAATATTTAGATTATTCGTAGATAATGGAATAATAATTAGTAAAAAGAAGATGGAACTATGTAAAAATTATATAAAATTTTTAGGAGTAATCTTAGGGGATGGGAAAATTAAATTACAAGCCCATATAGCTAAAAAGGCCCTAGAAATGCCAGATAAATTAGATAATACCAAAGAGCTACAAAAGTTTTTAGGTATAGTAAATTATGCGAGAAATTTTATAAAAGGCTTACGAAAAATAGCATGACCATTATATGCTAAGACATGATCTACAAGACAAAAATATTTTAACACAGATGATATTAAATTAGTACAAAATATTAAAGAAAGAATAAAAAATATTCCTGATTTAAATATGCCACTAGAAACAGACTACTTGATAATAGAAACAGACGGTAGTTTTGAAAGATGTGGAGCAGTTCTAAACGCAAAACCAAATAAATATAGTGATAAGAGCACAGAAAAAATATGTGCTTATCAAAGTGGTAAATATAAAGAAAAAGGAAATATGAGTAGTATAGATGCAGAGATATTAGCTGTAATTTACGGATTAAATAGTTTTAATTTATATATATTAAATAAACAAGAAGTAATAATTAGAACTGATTGCGAAGCCATAGTTAAATTTCACCAGAAGATAAACGCAAAGAATAGTAGTAGAAGAAGATGGTTAAATTTTATTGATACTATATCAATATATAATCTGGTTTTTGAACATATTAAAGGAAAAGATAATAATTTAGCAGATCAGTTAAGTAGGCTTAAAATTACTGTCAATCAATAAACAAGTATTTTACATGTACAGCATGAGACCAACAGTCTCCAAGACTGAAGACAAAGGGAAGGGCATTCAAGCCTCACCCTCAAACAGATACTTGCAGACAGTATTAGGTAATCTTCGTTTTAAGCCACATCCTTTGAGAGAACAGAATAATATGGAAAAAATAAATTTTGGAAAACATAATTTAATATTTTTTCCACCATCAAACATGTCATTTAGAGTCCTACCAGAATGTGTCATAGACAGACCTCAACGGTGTTTAATTGATAACTTATGGATAGCATATAATAAGAAAGACACTAAATATTTTATAGCGTCTCTTAATGCCTTAGGACAATATTTTATAGATAAAAACCAAGACAAAAGATTTAAGTATTATGTGGCTATACATGGTAAGACAAATGATATTTTTCAGACATGGTTAGAAGTACTATATTCCATTAAGGATATAGAAAAACCACTTTTCAGAGGTTTTAATGATTTTACTGAAGCATTAGATTATGCAAGAGGAATACTAGGACCAAACTACTATATCTCCCCAGCACTCAGACAAAACCCAGAAAAAACCCCTCAATACAACATCCGAAAAGACAATGACAAGATAATATTCTGTGATCATTGTTCATCAATGACAGAAGCCTTTAAACGAATAAAACAGAAAAATGAAACCCTGGCACAAGAGAAGACAAAACTTATGGAGCAGGTAAAGGTATTGGAACACAGGGTACAAGCGTTGAGATTTGAATTATCCCAGACTCAAGTTATTTCTCAACAAGACACAGAGATAAACAGTCCAAAACAGAGTTCTCCATCTCAAACAAAAATGGATGAGAAGGGTGTGCATTCCCCAATGAATACAGCAAGATCCACTGTATCGGATAATGATATAGCTAGTCTGGTTCAAACGGTAACCGGTAAAGACACATCAAATCCGTTTATGGCTGTCACTTTGCCAAAAAGTGAAGATGAAGGTCCATCGAGAAGAAGACTACCCAGAATGTTAACACAGGGAGAAGCGTTAAAAAAGAAGGGTATAATTTCAAAAAATAAAAAAATAAAAAAATAGAAAACATAATCAAACAGACATTAGAAAACGTTTTTCAAGAAAAGGAAGAATAAGATAAACACATGGTTAAGAATCCAAGTCCAGTCCAAATCCAGAAAGGACCCAAAGTTCAGGAGAAGATGATAACTATGAAGACAACCTAAATTATCAAGATGCTCAAGATCCATATGAAGATGAGTCAGAACTGAGTTTTGATACAATAACTATACATAATTTAGACACATAAAAGCAGAGTCTCAGTTAAACAGCAAGTAAAGAGCACCAAAGACAAAGGAAAAATGACAAGGCTAGTATACAGAGCAATAATGTTGGCGTACCAATGAGAAAAACAAGAGAGTAAAGAAGATGTGACCGGAAGAAATGCGAGTTATGCTAAAAGACAAAAGTGGCAAGTAACATAAAGTAGAGAAGATGTGACAAGAGGTAATGTTAGTTGTGCTAAAAGACAAGTTAAATATTTGAGTGGCAGAAAAAGTTACGAACACGAAAGGAATCTCTGACCAAGCCATGTGAAGATGGGGCCCAATGAAGTACCCTGCAAGGCTGGACAAGATAGATTTCGAAAGAGTTTGGAATCCGTTCAAAAATTTAGCTATAAAAGGGAGAATAAAGCAGAAGAAAAATAGGATAGAACAAGAAGAAAAACACTCTGAAGAAAACCCCTCCAACCAACTTTTCATTATCAACCAAAATCCCTCTCCAAAACACTTTGTAAAATATTTCTTTATGAATACTTTAGTAGTTCCTCCTCTAAGCATGTAAAATAAATAAGCTTTTATGCTTATGTGTGAGCTTAGTAGACTTTTTTGGGTTTCCCAAACAGGAAATCTCTCTCCTATAAGCATGTAAGTTACTCATCTTTATCTAAATTATGTTTCTGCTAGATATTACCCCTGTTTAATTTAAAATTTTTGATATTCTGTATAGTTTTAGGTTTCATGTTCATATGTTCGATTATTAGATATCACTCTTAGTATATGGTTAGCTTCCCAATTTCTTAACAATTATGATGGATTAACCTGTAAATTCCTAGGAGAAACTGGTTAAGTAAAACCCGAAATAAGATAAGTGTTTGGAAGAATTTACATTAGACATAGAAACGGATTTTATTCAATATTAGATTTGGCCATACATTTTATATATCTACAATACAATAGTAGTATTTGTTCAAATATATATAGAAAACAACTGCATTTGATATTGTTAATATTATCATACCATCAGTCATATCATCTATACCATCTAAGAAGACGATTTTAATTTTTTAACCCTAACTTTTTAGACGACTTTAACTGACTTTAACTTTTTAACTCCTTATTTTAACTCTATACCCCCTCTTATATAGAGTTAAAAAACAAGAAGAAAAACACTCTGAAGAAAACCCCTCCAACCAACTTTTCATCATCAACCAAAATCCCTCTCCCAAAATACTTTGTAAAATATATCTTTATGAATACTTTAGTAGTTCCTCCTCTAAGCTTGTAAAATAAATAAGTCTTTATGCTTATGTGTGATCGTTTTTAATTCTCAAAGCTCAGTAGACTTTTTCGGGTTTCCCAAAAGGGAAATCTCTCTCTTATAAGCATGTAAGTTACTCATCTTTATCTAAATTATGTTTCTGCTAGATATTACCCCTGTTTATTTTAAAATTTTTGCTATTCTGTATAGTTTTATGTTTCATGTTCATATGTTCGATTATTAGATATCACAGTATATGGTTAGCTTCCCAATATCTTAACAATTATGATGGATTAACCTGTAAATTCCTAGGAGAAACTGGTTAAGTAAAACCCGAAAACAATTAAGAAGGGTATAAGTGTTTAACCATGGTCGGGGTGAGGTTAAAGAAATAAGAGTTAAGAAAAGTGTTAAAATCTTTAAAAGATTGGGAAGAAGAGATGAACAGAGTGGATTAAAAAAAGAGTAGTAAAGGGGTTATCTCAGTTCATAATTTAGATAATATGGTAACTATACAAGTCTATAGAATAAGAGAGGGAGAGTACCGAGTAGGATTTTCACCACATAAGAGTTTAATTGCAAAAAATAATTTTATTGTTAATGTCCAATAATCGTAATAACTATACAAATCCAGAAAGCTTTGCTAGGAGCCTTACTCAAAGTTTGGAAGAATTTATATTAGATATAAAAACCGAATTTTATTCGATAGTAGATTTGGCCGTATATTTTATATATCTACAATACAATAGTAGTATTTGTTCAAATATATATAGAAAACAACTACATTTGATATTGTTAATATTATCATACCATCAGTCATATCATATATACCATCTAAGAAGACGATTTTAATTTTTTAACCCTAACTTTTAGATGACTTTAACTGAATTTAACTTTTTAACTCCTTCTTTTAACTCTATACCCCATCTTATATACTCCCTCCGTTCCAATTTATGTGAACCTGTTTGACTGGGCACGGAGTTTAAGAAAACAATGAAGACTTTTGGAATTTGTGGTCCTAAACAAGTCCAAATGGGGCCCAGAGTATTTGTGTGGTTATAAAAGCTTCTCATTAAGGGTAAAGTTGTAACTTTAAGCTAAATTGTTACCAAATTTAGAAAGGGTTCATTCTTTTTGGAACGAACCAAAAAGGAAATAGGTTCACATAAACTGAAACAGAGGGAGTATATATATATACTAGTAGGGCCCTGACCTGATCTCGTTACTACTCGACCAAGGTTAGGCCTGACACTTACTGGGTACCCTGTGGTGTATTCATGACATTTCCTACACATGTTTTTCGTGTGCAGATCCAGGTACCTCTCCCTAGCCATATTTCCAGTGAGGCAAGGCAATCTTAGAGACTTCGAGGTATATCTACCGCGTCCGCAGTCCTAGAAGTCCTTCTGTACTCTTACTTAAGTTAAAGACTTCTTGTATTTTCTTCGTTGATAGTTTTCTGGAGTTTAGAAGCATTATTTACTTCTGCAGCTTGTGACTCATGATATTCCAGGTTTTGTTAGCATTTATGTTCAGTTCGATAGTGTTTATTGTATATGCCGAGCGGCATCTAAACTTATTAATTAAATTTACCTATTAAATTGTTAGTTTTTTTCATGTTTTTATTTTTTTCCGTAAAATGTTAGGCTTACCTAGATGTAGAGATAAGGTGCCATCACAACGGTTCACAGAGGGAGAACGTGGGTCGTGACATTGTCAATCTATTGTGTGTACGATTTGCATATGTAAGGGAATGCCCATCGACGAAGACTCCATTTTATCTTTGATGGCCCTATGATGAAGTCCTTCAATTGGTCAACAAAAATCTGGCCATCATAAGAGACTTGGATCTCTTTGGTCATTATTGCTAGCTTTGCGGAGGACTCTCCTTTCTCTTAAATTTCATGACGATTTAAGGTGCTTGGCTTGATTCTCCCATTGTCATGCTCTCCACCTTATTCATTAGCTTGGAAAATTTATCCTCTTTATCTTTTATGAACTTTGTTAGGCCTTCAACTACTTTTGTCGAATTTGCAATTTGTTTTTTAATGGCAAGAACTACAATCATCACAATTTGCATGTCCACCGTAGAGGACGAAGAATGGTATAAGTCATCCCTTTGATAGAGATAGGATTATAGCGTGACATGCTAAGAGATTGCTCAAGACGTCATCATCTTTTTTGCATGAAGGGCTTGCTATACTAGCGATGGTGTTCTTATGACAGGCTAAATCGAGCCAAAGTTCGTTCGACTACCTCATAGATGTTGTTCCCCTTTTCTAGGATGCACAAAGAGGATCTCCCTTCTTTTGGAGAAGATGAGCTGAAAACATGAGTTGTATAAGACACTTCAAGTTCTTGTTGTCTTAGCATTTCCGCGGCAACAATCAATTTCCTTTTGGAGTCAGATCTAGAGTTGATCTATATTGCAGTCATCTTGGTGTTATTGAGTTTTGAAGAAAAGAGATGAGAGTTAGAGATATCCCATCGGGCGTGCCAAAAATTTATAACATCTTATTTCTTATCCGAAGAAAATATCGACAAATATAATATATGACTTCACAAGTGATGCGGGTTATAGTCTCTAGAATATTTTAAATCTATATTGATACAATCCTCTTATTCTTCTCCTTACGAATGTCGGTTTAACGGCTCGAGAGCTTAATCTTGAACTTGGTAAATTTTGAATTTCTAATATGTCAAGAATGATTTGGTAATCAGTATGCAACAGGATTTGAGATATCACAAATAGAAGATTTGAAGCAGCCCGCCTGAGATTTGACTTTATTTTGCCTTTGGGATTTGACCGCAGATGATGACTAAAGAGAGACCTTGATGCTATTTTTTAGAGTTTCTTTAGTCTAATTCCCTCCGCTTGTTTGATGTATTTTTAGCCTTATGATTTCTTCTTTTCCTTTTGAGAGGTGAGGAATGACCCTTTTATATAAGTATTAATAAGAGTAATCTCCAAGAAAATTCTCATGGGACATTAGTTTTGAGGCTCATGGATTGATCCATCTAATAGAAGGCCAATTAATGAGCTGGTCCAATAGTATTAGACTTTAATTAAATTAATTTAAATAATGTAAAATGATGCCAGATAGTCACTTTTAAGTATGTTGTTTAAAATATATCCACAGTTTACAATGTATTTAAAGATTAGCCAATTCGCTCAAACTTTAGAACATCGTGCCCTAAAGTTTGAATATTGTATCTAGAAATTAAAATTTTTTATCATGAATTTTAAATTGGTAGTTTAGAAATTTAGGCCACTTAGTCCTGCATTTCAAATTAACAGCTCAAAAATTTAGGATACCAAGTCCTGAATTCCAAATTAGCAGCTCAAAAATTTAGGATTCAAAAATTTAGGATACTCGGTCAGGCAAATTGACTAATCTTTAAAGTTATAATAAATTGTGAATATATTTTAAATAGTAGTCTTAAAAGTGGCTTCTAATGCATTTCGCCCTTAAATAATCTGCACATTGGTCTACAATGTGCAAATTTACTGCCTTTTGCTCTACATATAGAAGATTGGAAAATTTTCATATTAGAACAACTGGGCTTCCTACTTTTTAATTTTATAGCTCATATTTTAATTTACAACCAACTAGCCAAAAAATAATAGGCTAATACTCAACATTCAACTCCAATAGGTTCTCGAAATTACTATTTAATTTTTAAAATAAGATTGTTCAAGGTTTTAAGTTAATTTTCGAACCAGTAACTGTGTCTCAATTATAGTTCAACAAACAAAATCCATTTGGGTGGTGAGAATTAGATTTTTAACAAGCTTAGATATATGGATTTAAATTCCAAATTTGATTTTGTGAAAAATTTGGAGTGCGTGTTATTTAGGCTTGTTAGAAATAGTATAAGGAGGTTGTATATAAAATTTGAAGTCATTTATGGAGATTTGGACTGTTTTGAAAAGAATTACAACTGAAAATCGTGAAAGATATTCGTCTACAAACGCTTGTATAAATGTGTATAAGATGTGTTTATACACTCATATACAATATTATACAGATTATATATAACTAACTCAAATCTAGCTCAAATCTACTCCAAATCACTTCAAATGTAAATTTTGAACTCCTTTTGATATTTTCAATCAATTGGAACAACACCTAATCCATACAACTAACAAACTCAAAAATTTCTATTTTCTAAAGCAAAGCTTTGAATGACCTTCAATGGTGGACTTCTACTTTTTAATTTTCTTACATTGCAATCAGGTGACACATGGAGAGAAGCAGTAATAGTGGACGGCCCCTTGAAGCATATGTAGAAGATGTGAGAAGAAGATAGAGTGAAAGCAATGGTTGTGAGAACACAGATTTAACTCCATAGCTTTTAGAAGTAATGATTGTAAGAACACAAATTTTGAATTTGCTAGTGCTTTTAAAATATGTACAATATGAGATAGGTCAGGTAAAACTTAAAAACATGAGCCATTTTTTGTTATGATGTGAAATCATGTGTATTTTCTTCTAATTCTTTCTAGAAGATTCACCCTAGCTTTATGTCTTATTCCAGTAGTAGTATAGAGTAGTAATGGGGAGCAACATTCTTAGATTGCTGGAATTAACAAGAGAGTGCCAAATTCATCTCATGCATCCATTCCTCCAAAACCACCGGATCAAGCCACTGATCATCCATTATCACCAACTAATTCTGCCCTAAATATTTCCAACAATCCCTCATTTAAGGAGAAATTACTCTCCCACGAAACTATAATAAATACACAAATTAATTCCAACATTACCATACTTGACTATGCTGAGCCAATGAGGGAGGATTCCGACTATGGATCACTGTCCCCACAATTCACTCATATCTCTCTATCAGATGAGGACAGGCAGCGCATGTACTCACCATGGCGATTCTCTCTCATAATAAAAAAGAGTAGTCCATAAATACCTAAAAAGAAGGATCCAAGACCTTTGGAAACCAAATGAAACTTTTCCATTAATTGACCTATGATCAGATTTTTATGTAGTTAAATTTACCAAAGAAGAAAACATGGCAAAAGCTCTACAACAAGCGCCATAGTTCATTAATGGTCATTACCTCTCCGTTAGAAGATGGGAACCTAATTTTATAGCCATTAAAGCCAAGGAATTATACTGAGTCGTCTGGGTTTGTCTTCTTCAGTTACCTACTGAGTTCTACGATGGGATATGCTTGTAAAAATTGGTAACTCAATTGGAAAGCTAATGCGTATAGATGCTTGTACCAGTTCAACAATCAGAGGGAGGTATGCAAGACTATGTGTGCAAGTCTCATTAGACCAACCTGTCCAAACATCAATTCAAATTGGCTCTCATATACAACAATTAGTGTATGAGGGAGAAAACTTTTTGTGTAAAGCCTGTGGTCGTATAGGTCACACAGCACCCTCATGCATCTACCCTAACACAGATACAGTGAAGCAGACACAAACAGGACGTTGGGTGATATCCTCTAACTCAACAGGCAAGGGACACTCCACTGAGGAGCAGTGGCAAACAGTGTCATTCCCAAAAGGTCATAAGCATAAACGCAGCATTGCCACTCCTCCAAAGGTCAGAAACTCGGGTAACCAAATAGGTATCAGTGTCAATATTTTTGATGCAACATCAGGTAAGTTCCTAAATAATCAAAAATTAGCTTTTAAGCCTAAAAATCTTTTTACTTCTGAGCAACAAAAATTAGAGGGTTTAAGTTTTTCTACTATAGAACCGCATAATCCTAAGGCTAATCCTACTGTTCCTATTCGAACCTCTAATAAATTCTCATCATTGCTTGCTAAGAGCAATGATTTAACTAAGGAAGAATGTTGATACCCAATTTTTCCCTGTATATTTTATATATATAAGATACTTTCAAAATATCATATGTATACATATATAGATATATCCAAACGTTTTAATATTTTTCCTAATTATTTTTAAAAAAAATTAAATCGATTTATTGTCCTATTATAGCAATACAAAAACTAATAATTATTTGCAAAATCATAATTTTGGTGAATAACTTATTTTATTCTCACATTTATACCAAAATATAGCTAAGGTAATTTTTGCACATTTTTATAAATTTATTTAGTATTTTAAAAGTTAAATTGCATTTAATTGCAATTTTAGCCTATTTTAATATTTAATTGCACGTAAAAATATAAAATTGGTTCCAGCATTTTTAATATAATATCTATATATTATTAATTAATTTAGTACCTTTAAATTATTTTCAGAAATCATGTTACTATTTTTTATAAAATAAAAAGAGAAAAACTGGCTATTTAAAATATAGCCCCATTTTGTTTCAATCTTAGCGCAAATTGATCCCCCAAATAACCCAATTTCAAATCCCAAATTACCCAGCCCAATTTCAATTTAACCCAACCCCTGACCAGCTTATCCGACCTGCCAGGCCCTCTCTTTTAATCTAGGCCGTTGATCATTTTGATCAATGGCCACGATCATTCCTTACCTTTTTAATTCCCCCAATGACTACCCTAATCCCCTAATTCTCTTATATTAGCCGCCTCTGAAATCCCTCTCCTCTCAAACTCTCTCGAGCCCTCTCGAAACCCTAGCCTCTCTCACTGTCTTCTACCTCAAGCTCACCAGAATCCATGGCATCTCAAGCCATGGATGGCCTAAACTCATCTCCCTCTGCTCTCAAACACTTGGTATTCGAAGGTCCTAGGTCTGACCTTGAAAGTGTCCGTTCAGATCTCTACAGATCCAAGGTTCTATGGCCCTTGCCGGTTTTGCTCCGGCGTACAATGATGTTTTGAGCATGATTCTAACCTCTCCGACTCAGATCGAATCTTTTCAAAGACTTTCTCATTTTAGGGTTCCCCTGAAACCCTAAGCTATTCGAGGTTTTCTTAGATTTGTTCCATATTTGTGCTCTACTTGAGTTTTTAAACGTTTTTTCCAATTTTTCTTTCAAAAAATTACTTCTTTCCGATTTAGGGTTTCTGAAAAAGCTTAAAATGTTTCTCCGACTCTTCTTTTCCTTTCGTGTGTATTTGTCACGCATGTGCTTCTACTGCTTTCTTATGCTATACATGTTCTTCTGTGCTTTATTTTTCTACTGTATTTTGTACTATGCTCGCATGTTTATCTTCCTGTATTTTCCTATATGATCTTTTGCTATGCTTTTCCGGTATTTTTGTGTTCTTCTACTGTATGTATTTCCTACTGAGTTCTTAAGTTTTGTTTGTCTTCTACTGAACTCAGTTTATGTTCCTTCAAAAAGGTTTTCTTAAACATGTTTCTTTTACTGTCGTGACTATTCTCTCATTATGCTCCTACACTCTGTCTGCTTTGAATGTTATTTGTATTTTCTTGTCTTCTCATAAGATTCTGAAAAGAAATCTCTGAGCTTGTTGCCTCCTCATCTCTGTATTTGACTCGAGTCGGAAACCCTAGAATTTGGGGGTTTCCTCCGAGTTTGGTCATATGATCAAATTAGGTTCTGTTTGAGGACCCTTGAATCTTTCAGACTTATTTCTGGGTCTATGAACTAAGTGTGAACTTCTTTTGTTTGCACACAATTTTGATTCTCCTACACTAGACTCTTCTATTGAATAGCATGACAAATTTTTTCATGTTTAATGTGTCTGTGTGCTTTTATATATGAGGAATCTTTCTTCAAAATAGTTTTCCAACTTATGATTGATTCAGAATTCCTTTTAATAAGTTTAATTGATTGGTACTGATTTTCCTTAAGTCAAAATCCTTCCTATCTTTCTGACCTGGTTCATTCATACGAAATCCTCAATTTCTGATTTACTAGTTGTTAACTGATTTCCTTTCCTTATTTGCACAAACCATGTACTATCAAGACTTTGTCCTTAAATAAAACTCTATGTATTTAGCCCTCTTGTACTGCTCTGGAAAAGTGTTTGACTGACCCCTTTCCTTAATTATTTTGCCCGTTTGAAATCAGAATCCCTTAATTAAAGGGAGACCTTGTGTAATTGATTTCCAAACTATTTTTCTTACCTATTTCTACTTGCTTTCTGCACTATAAAAGGGCACGACCCTTCTGCACTTTAGGACACCTTCAATTTAATACTTCTACACTTTAGACTTCACAATTCTCTTCTAAACTCATAACATTCTGATTGCTCGGTTGCACTTTGGCTTTACAAGACTACTGTTTTCTCTTTGTTAGTTTTCTCTGAAACTGGTATGTCCTAATGTTAGTTTCAGCATCACCCCAATGTTTTTACTTAAAATTTTTATATCTATGGCTACCTTACTACTTATATAGAGTTCAATATTTAACTTAATATGCCTATGTTCTACTGTCTGTTTCTACTGTGAATCTTTGATCCCTACCTCATTACCCCTATGTGTTTGTAAGTGAGGACTTAGGGCATGGCAACATGAGTTGTTGTCCATAACTTGAGTTCTGAACCAATGAGGTCATAACCTCTAACAGGTTGGAGGGTGTGCTAGCATATCCCATTGCTGAGTATGCCTATCAGCCTGCTTCTCTTGTGTTCTTGCAAATTCCCTACTACTATATGCCCCTATATGCACTGATTTTTAAGTTGTTCCCTTTTCCCCCCTTTCCCCTTTCAGAATTTCACTTCTGCACTTGCACTCTCTTCTAGCTTCTAGGTTCTGCCCCCCTCTTGTGAGCCCTGCCTTGGGACCTTGAGTTCCCTCTGAACTTGGACACCTGAGGGCTGGCCCTTCCATAGTGCACTATGCTCTTAATCTGGTAACATTTGGGTGTGAGCACTGCCCAAAGTCCATATGAGGCTATTAGGGAACTCTAACACATCCAAAGATGAGAGAAAGGCTTTGGATCATGATCTTTAGAGTTGGTTAATCTCATATTTCGGACATGGAGTCTAAATTAGGCTCCCCTTGGTTGTACTTTTAATTTTGCTTTTTTATTTCATTTCGGGCTGTAATAACTTGTAATAACTATTGGGGATGGCTAGTGAAAGGAGAGGGAATCATGCATGCAAAAGGGTAGATATCATGTTCATAGGGAATTATTATATTTCTGTACTTCTGCATTTCATATAGATACTATGTCTATAGGTTTATGCACTTCTGCATTATATTGAGACAATGTATATAGGTTTCTGCATTTCTGTATTATATAGAGACCATGTACATAAGTCATTCTGAAATTCTGCATATCATATAGATAATATGCCTATAGGACTTCCTACAATTTGCGTGTGCATCTGTCATTAGGCAAACCTGTTTATAGGAGTTAAATAACTAACTGCATATAGTTGACTTGCCTATAGGATTTCTGCATGTCAATAACAATGTTTTTAAAGTCAACAATGCCTAGAAAGCATGCCTATAGTAATTAACAACCTAGTATGAAACGTTTTTGTTCACCTATAAGTCTAAAATTGGCAATATCATTGTCTAACATCTGCAAAATCTTTTGTCAAAACTCGTCTCCCTGAATAACTGACGACCTCTTCGAAAATCAGCACACTTCATCTTTTCTGAAATCAGTAGATATCATGCCTATAGGTTTCATGTAACACTTAGGCAAGCCTTAGGATAAAAGTTATGACTGCACCAGTTTTTTTTGTTAATTACAACCAGCGAGCAAGTCTAATTCGGACTTCTTATCTGAAAATATGTGATAAATCAGCTTGCTTTAGCCTTTTAAGTTTTAATTAGACCCTAATCAGTACGTGTAAGACATGCTAAACTATATGCTTTCTTTGATTTGAGGAGGTTTATTTTAGCCATACCTGTTTATGCGTTTTCCCAATACTTGCTATACATGTTTTGGTTGTCGCCTTAGAATGTTGTCCTTTTAAAACTGCAAAACCTCATACCCCCTTCCCCTTTTAGGATTAGTAGTCCCAAGTACCTCCGGGACTGATAAGAATGTGGCGGGTAATAGCATGCAATAAGTAACGAAACTATTCTGCGCTTTAATACCTTAACGGGGTGGGAAAGGGTAGCTATGGATATGATGACCACGCGATAATGTCACGTGTAACCCCTCGTCGAGGAGCGATTACTGGACATTGTGTGGGGTGATCCATATTATTTATAAACCTAGGACCCCCCCCCCCTTCCCGTTAATTGTTTATTTCGTTGCTTACCTTTCAAAATTTTAAACCGTTTTTCTCAAATTTCAGCTTGCCTTTCACTTCTTTTAATTTTATCTATTTGCAACCATTATGTGAAAACCCCATCATATTTGAAACTCTTATTTGCTTACTTAAAGTCACAATTATAGTATGGTCGGGAACCACACTAGTGGATCCTGAGGGTGCCTAACACCTTCCCTTCGGGATATTTTCAAGCCCTTACCCAATCTCTGGTTTTCCTAAATCAAACTCTTCTTAGTGTCCTAATGCACTTTAATCATTAGGTGGCGACTCTTCTCTTTTAATACCCGTTAAAAGAGTTGTCAATGTCATAAACCCGATTTCGCGAGAAAAAAAAGGGGGGCGCGACAGCATGGCGACTCTGCTGGGGATATTTAGGCTTTTACCATTTTAGACTATTATTATGATTTATGCTTCTTTATCCGCAATTATTTGTTTATTTATTTTAAGCATTCAATTTTCTTTTCAATTGCGAAACTGACTCATCTCTTGTTTCTTTCCCTTGTCGCCTTTACTGTTTTCCTCTATTCCACTCCTTTATGACTATTTTAAATTATTGTAATTATTACTTTATGAACGTGCAAATATGTGACAACTTGTTTTAATCATTGCATAAACATGTTTTCAACATCATATTCCACTCGTGCCAAACAAATACCATAGCAACGCTTATAATGAGTGGTTGCGCTCTTTCGATATTTTCACCCTTTAAATCCCGCAAAGGTGTATTTGCGGTAAAACCAGTCGATCAACGGTGTAGTCCACGGTTCCGTGCCTTTCCTTCTTGAGTTGTCTGCTCAAGGGTACCAGTCTAAAACCCCCATAGAAACCTTACTCTGTTTAATTGTGCATGCATCATAGTCAAACTTAGTCGAGTCAGTTATGTTGTCCGCATAATAACTCTTTAAAACAGCCTCGTCCAAAGTCCACTGGGTTTTCCAAGAACCCAAACGGACACTACCACGTTCTGTGCATTTATTTGGAGAATTAAATGCTTTTATGTTAATTGTTGGTATTAAATAGTCGAGTCTGGTGGGGGTAAGGGCCTAACCTTGTTTGTTTTGCAGGAAATGAGGCACGAGATCCCCAGTTTTGGTATGATTAGCACGCCCCCACTCTTGCTCGACTGGTGAAGGAGTCTTCCATCAAATAAGAAAATCAACGAGTGGAAAGAGAGGGCCGCCAAAGCTAGTGAAAAGTTGGAATATCTGGAGTACAGTCAGCTGGAATTGGAAGGAAAAGTGAGGAAGAGAGTCACCGACTGCCAGAACGCTGAAAGAAATGAAGGAGAACACATGGCAAAGGCAACTGGAGGATTTGATCAACAAGAACATTCAACCTGAGGAAGGTCCTTCTGGGATCAAGTAGATAAGAATTTACTTTTCGTTTTATGAATGTAATAAGGCCCATGGCCACTAGTGACATTTTATTTCCTATTATTTAGCGTCATTTTGGGATTCGTCTACTTTTTATCAATAAAATGAGGCATTTAGCATTATAAGATCTCCAAATCAACTTGTCGCTAGGCCTACCTCAGGCACAAAGATGTTCCCCAAATTAGGACACAATTTACATTCTTGCACTATGTGTTTAAATATCGCAACATTTTATAATCCTCACTGACTTGCTACCTTTTTGTTTTTATTTTTGTTTATTTATTCCCCTCCCACAAGGTTATTTCGTGCAGTCTGGCATCGTCATCATATTCCAAAGATCAAAGGGCCCTCCACCCACTCCTCCTCCAAATCCTATCAAAAACAAGAACAAAGAAAAGATGGAGGATCTGAACAACTCAACTGAACGGGTAGAGGTCACTCATGGTACTCAGGTCTCCAAAGAAAGTGCGTCCCAACTCGAGCAAAAACTTTTGAAATTTCAGGAGGAACTTGATCAGGTCCAGAACTTGGAAGCTTATCGTTTTCCCTCACCACCCCAGATGTCAATTTTCCTAACACTCAGAACCCCACACCTCCACAAAACATCCTAAAACCACAAAACCATCCCTTTCTTCACTACCACTGCAACACCTATCATACTTCCAACAATACTCCACTGCTCATCCCAGAACTGGTGAACTCCACAAATTACCATTTCCACACTCATAACACCTCCATCTACGTGAAAACCATGCCACACTCCACCCAACCCATTTCAAGCACACCCGAGTCTGATGATAAAGACTCACTCATCAGGAGTCTAGCTGAAGAGCTTAAGAAGTTGACTAGCCAAATTCAGAGCATCGAAGGAAGCAAAGGAATTGAGGGGCTAAACTTTGAAGATCTCTGCATACAGCCCGATGTTGAACTGCCCGAGGGGTACAAACCTCCGAAGTTCGAGATGTTCGATGGTACAGGAGATCCGAGAGTTCATTTGAGAACATACTGCGACAAGCTGGTCGAAGTAGGAAAGGACAAAAGGATCCGCATGAAACTTTTCATGAGGAGTCTGAAGGGAGATGCTCTGTCTTGGTACATTAGCCAAGATCCGAAGAAGTGGTCAAACTGGGTAATCATGGCGTCCGATTTCATGGACAGGTTCAGGTTCAACACAAAAAATGCGCCAGATGTGTTCTACATCCAGAACCTAAAGAAGAAACCCGCGGAGACATTCTGCGAGTATGCTACTCGCTGGAGATCAGAAGCTGCTAAGGTTAGACCTTCTTTAGAAGAAGAATAAATGAACAAGTTTTTGTTCGAGCTCAAGACCCACAGTACTATGAAAGGTTGATGCTGATTGAAAGCGAGAAATTTTCCGACATCATCAAGCTAGGTGAGAGGATTGAGGAAGGCATCAAAAGTGGTATGGTCACAAACTTTTAAGCCTTGCAGGCTACCAACAAGGCTCTACAGTCTGGTGGCACGTCCAAGAAAAGGGACGTAAGTGCCATAATGGTTGCACAGAGAACCAAATCCCCTATCAAATATCAAACCTACCCGATGCCTCCACTCACATAGCAACCTACTCCAAATTACCAAACACCCTCGCCTTCTTACCAAACTCCACCACCTACTTACCAATCACCTCCACCTCCCACATATCAGCCTACTTCACCCAGATATTCCCAACTCGCACATGTCTACCAAGCCTACAATGCTCAACCTGTCACTATCAATCACCTCCCACTCGCCAAAACTTTCCTAGACCCCGACCGAATTTCGACCGCAGACCTCCCAAACAATATACCGCCATTGCTGAACCAATTGACCAGTTGTATGAAAGGCTCAAAACTACTGGTTATGTCATCCCCATCTATGCTATAACCCCTGAAAACCCTTCCCAATGGGTCAATCCAAATAAATCTTGTGCATACCATTCCGGCATGAAAGGGCATGCCATTGATGAATGACGTTCTCTGAAAGATAAGATCCAGGCACTAATTGATAACAAGATTATTATGGCAAAAGAGCCTGCTCCAAATGTCCGCAACAACCCTCTCTCCGACCACGAGGGTGGAGGCGTTCACATGATTGAGATAGAAGATGATTGGGACCCCAAGGGATCGATCGGTTTGATCGCGGAAGGTGATGATCCAAAGAAACCGACAATCACTCTTAATCTGATTGTAGTCCAGATCCAGCCTTCTGGGAACACCGAGGTGAATATTTCCATACCACTTGAGTTTGAAGCGCCCTCCCCTACAAAGACGCCAACACCAATTGAGGTCGAGTTTGGGTCTCTAACAAACACACCCGCATCATTTGAAGTTACGGTTTTACCATCGAAAATACATGCTCCGTTTGGGGTAAAGGCGCCCATTCCAGTAGCAATGTCGGATATAACACCATTCCATACAAAGGCCATCCTTTGAGACTACACAGCCGAGGCAAGAAGGAAAGGGAAAGCCAAATCCAGAGAAGTAGTCGCGGCATAGGGTATGACAAGAACCGGCAGAGTATACACCCCGGAACATTTGGATGAATCAAGCAAGCAGGCCTCTGGATGGCCGACCATCACTGAAGCTGGGCCCGATGATCTCTAGAGAAAAATACAAGCAAAGGAGTACTCAGTCATTGATCAGTTGAAGAAAACACCAGCACAGATCTCTATCCTAGCCTTGCTGCAAAACTCTGATGCACATAAGAACGCCTTGTTGAAGGTGCTGAGTGAGGCATATGTACCGAGAAACATCATTGGAGGAGAAATGGTAAACATGGTAGGGCAGGTATTGGAGAGTCACAAGATCACTTTTCATAAAGATGAGTTGCCGCCAAAAGGTTTGAGTCATAACAAGATGCTATACATCACTGTGCAATGCGAGGATTATTTCATCACTAGAATACTGATTGACGGAGGGTCCAGCCTCAACATTTGTCCGTTGGTAACACTCAGGACATTGGTAAAGGGGCTTCATGAGATCAAGGACGGGGCTATCAATGTCAAAGATTTTGACGGTTCCCAAAGGTCCACTATTGGGGAAATTAGCTTGTGTTTGCAAATGGGGCCTACTTAGTTTGATGTTGAATTTCAGGTAATAGACGTGCCAGCATCTTACAACTTGCTTTTGGGACAGCCTTGGATTCATGTCGTTGGGGCTGTAACATCGACCCTACATCAGGCAGTGAAGTTTGAGTGGAATCACCAAGCATTGATCATTCACGGTAACGGTAGCAATCCCATATACAGTCGCCAAACCATCCTAGCGATTGGAGGTAGAAGAAAGATAGGCGGAGAGACCTATCACCACATTGAGCGAGTCAACGTTGTTTATAAGGACAAATGGTGGGACAACAAAATCGAAAGCATATTGAACTGGAGCGGATATGAACCTGGAAAGGGACTTGGCAAGAACCTCCAAGGAATTGCCAAACCTATCAAGCTAAAGAAGCATGGCACCACTTTCGGTCTGGGATACGAGTACACTTGGGAAGAGTTCAACAACAGGTCACCACCATGGCGCAGCCCTTACTACCCACTGGAGCAGCCGATACCCCATTTGGAATAGACTTTCCAGTCAGCCGATGTTATATATGGGTTGGAAGAACAGGAAGCACTGGCAACAATGAGGAATTTATTCGTGGAAGATGATGACATGGATTGTTGTGTCATTTTCAAGGAGGAGGGGGAGGAAGGCCTTTCCATAACGGCTGTAAGCCGAGGAGCATGCCTTAACAATTGGACCATCAGAACCACCAGAGACCGGAAAGCCTCGGGGTAGCAAGGCTGAACAAAGCATCATGCACTATCTTTCATTTTTACTAGTTGATTTTCCTTTCGCATTTTTGAATTTTCGCAATAAGGTCTTCAATATTCAAAACAGTTATGGAATTTAGAAAAACATTTCATTTTTCCCTATAAATCTTACTCTTATTATTTTTCTCTCATTACTTTACTCATACAGCATTACTATTACTTATCTTGATGAACCAATGACTGTGACATGCAACGAGACAATGCAACAAACGGACATAGATTCAGAGGAAGATGACATGCCAGAAGAGATTGTTAAAGAGGTTGAAAATTTTGAGAATAGGCCTAAGTCCAACCTGGATGAGACCGAGATTGTTAACCTGGGAGATGCAGAGAACGTCAAAGAAATGAGAATCAATGTCCACTTATCGCCTCAGAAAAGAAGGAATACACAGAATTTCTAAGGGAATATGAAGACATATTCGCTTGGTCGTATGATGACATGACTGGTCTGAGTACATCTATTGTGGCTCACAAACTGCCAACTGATCTAATATGTCCGCCGGCGCCGGTAAAGCAAAAGCTCAAAAAGTTTAAGCCTGACATGAGTCTGAAAATCAAGGAAGAAGTCACTAAGCAAGTCAAAGCCAAGGTTCTCAAGGTAGTAGAATACCTAACATGGTTAGCCAACATTGTGCCAGTACCAAAGAAGGATGGGAAGGTCAGAGTCTGTGTTGACTACCGGGATCTCAACTGGTCCAGTCCGAAAGACGACTTCCCCTTGATGAACATACACATCCGGATCGACAATTGCGCCAAGCATGAGTTGCAATCATTTGTATATTGATTCGCTAGATATTATTAGATCTGGATGGACGAAGAAGATGCTGAGAAAAGGGTTTTCATTACACCGTAGGGAATGTACTGTTACAAGATGATGGCGTTCGGCCTGAAATATGCAGGGGCCACCTACATGAGGGCCATGACTACCATTTTCCATGATATGATACAGAAGGAGATCAAGGTGTATGTAGATGATGTCATCATCAAAACCAAGAAAGCTACTAATCACATGGAAGATTTGAGGAAGTTCTTCAACAAACTAAGAAGGTACAACCTAAAACTGAATCCTGCGAAATGTGCATTTGGGGTTCCTGCCGGAAAACAATTTGGGTTCATTGTAAGTCGCCGAGGAATAGAACTAGATCCATCAAAGTTTAAAGCCATTCAAGAATTGCCACTGCCAAAAAACAAAAAGGACGTGATGAGTTTCCTGGGAAGACTCAACTATATCAACCGGTTCATAGCTCAATCTATTGTCATCTGTGAGCCAATCTTTAAGATGTTGAAGAAGGAAGCCACTACCAGATGGACTGATGACTGCCAAAGGGCCTTCGATAGAATCAAGGAGCACCTATCAACACAGCCAGTTTTGGTCCCGCCCGAACTAGGTAGAACCCTATTACTCTACCTTGCAGTGCTAGATGGAGCATTCGGTTGTGTTCTTGGGCAACATGATGAAACGGGGAGGAAGGAGCAAGCCATATACTATCTGAGTAAGAAGTTCACCCCGTACGAGGCCCGGTATTCTTTGTTAGAACGCACCTGTTGTGCTCTAACTTGGGTAGCTCAGAAGTTGAGGCACTATTTCTGTTCCTATACCACGTATCTCATATCAAGGATGGATCCGTTAAAATACATCTTTCAGAAGCCCATTCCCACTGGCAAGCTAGCCAAGTGGCAAATCCTATTAAGTGAATTCGACATTGTCTACGTAACTCAGAAAACAATCAAGGGACAGGCTTTGGCAGATTATCTTGCCGAGAATCCTGTGGATGGAGAATACGAAACCTTAAAGACATATTTTCTTGACAAAGAGGTGTCATTTATAGGAGAAGACATTGCAGAAACCTATGATGGTTGGAGAATGTTTTTCAATGGAGCAGCAAATTTCAAAGGAGTTGGCATAAGAGCAGTCCTAGTGTCAGAAACCAGTCAGCATTATCCGGTGTCTACCAAACTCAGATTCCCTTGCACCAACAGCATGGCTGAGTACGAGGCCTGCATCTTAGGACTCAAGATGGCCATTGACATGAACGTCCAAAAGTTGCTAGTGATCGGGGATTCAGACTTGCTTATACATTAGGTCCGAGAAGAATGTGCAACCAAGAACTCCAAGATACTCCCTTATCTGCATCATGTACAGGAGTTGAGAATGAGGTTCACAAAGACAGAGTTCTAGCATGTCCCCAGTGTCCAGAATGAATTTTTCGATGCATTGGCTACCCTATCATCCATGATACAGCATCCAGATAAGAATTTCATTGACCCTTTTCCAGTAAAGATCTATGATCTGCCAGCTTACTGTGCTCGCATCGAAAAAGAAGCGGATGGAAATCCTTGGTTTATGATATCAAGGAATACTTGGCGAAAGGAGAATACCCAGAGCTTGCAAACCCTATTCAAAAGCTTACACTTCGAAGATTATCCAACAATTTCTTCCGCAACGGAGGAATCCTGTATATGAGGACTCCGGATCTGGGATTACTAAGGTGTGTCGATGCAAAGGAAGTATCTAAATTACTAGAAGAAATCCATGCTGGGACCTGCGGGCCACATATGAATGGCTTTGTCTTAGCCAAGAAGATACTCCGAGCTGGTTATTTTTGGATGACTATAGAAATGGACTGCATCTAGTATGTCCGGAAGTGCCACCACTGTCAGATACATGCAGATATGATAAAGGTGCCTCCAAACGAACTTAATGCAACAAGCTCACCATGGCCGTTCGCCGCTTGGGGAATGGATGTTATTGGACCAATCGAACCTACCGCATCAAATGGGCACAAGTTCATCCTAGTGGCAATTAATTATTTCACCAAATGGGTTGAAGCAACATCATACAAGGCAGTGAATAAGAAAGTTGTGGCAGACTTTGTCCGCGAACGTATCATTTGTCGGTTCGGAATTCTAGAATCAATCATTACTAATAATGGTTCCAATCTTAACAGTGACTTGATGAAAGCCATGTGTGAAACCTTCAGGATCAAACACAAGAATTCTACAGCCTATAGACCTCAGATGAACGGAGCCGTAGAGGCCGCCAATAAGAATATCAAGAAGATACAAAGGAAAATGATAGAGAAGCATAAGCAGTGGCACGAGAAGTTATCATTTTCTTTATTGGGGTATCGCACCACAGTCCGCACATCAACCGGGGTGACTCCCTATATGTTGGTTTATGGTACAGAGGCGGTCATTCCTGCCGAGGTAGAAATTCCTTCCTTGAGGATCATACAGGAAGCAGAACTTGACAATGCGGAATGGGTGAAGAGTTGTTATGAGCAGTTAGCTCTTATAGATGGAAAAAGAATGAACGCAGTTTACCATGGTTAGCTCTATCAGAACAGAATGTCCAGAGCCTTCAACAAAAGAGTCAAACTGAGATAGTTCACACCGGGGCAGCTAGGGTCTGTCATGGTCCACCGGATTCTAACAGGAGGAGCCCTCATACTTGCAGAAATGGACGGAGAAGTTTGGCTGAAGCCGATCAATTCAGATGCAGTGAAGCGATACTATATGTAACCTTTATGCTTTCCTTTATGATGTAACTTGAACTATGCCTGACCTGATTCCCGTTTAATACGGGATACGTAGGCAGCCCTATGGGTTCGGTCACAATGCAATAAAATTTTCATTTCCCCGCTATTGGAAATTGGGGCAGAATTTTGAGGAGAACCCTCAAAATTCCAAAGTCGATTCCAGCCATTTATCATTAACAGCCGTCAGAAGCAGTAGCCTAGTAAACTGGGGTAGAATTTTGAGGAGAACCCTCAAAATTCCGAAGTAAGAGAAGTTGTAATGTCTTGAACCACGTCGCAGTCGTAGGTTCATCTAAGGAAAGCTATTCTTAATTATGTACTTACGTTATGCTTTTACTAAATCATGCAATGTTTATTACTAAAACTGCCATGTTTAGCAACGCTACCCCAATGATACGTACAGTATCGCCAGATCAAAGCCGAGCGGATCAAGCAAAGCCAGCGGGGATACGGACTAACTTTCCCCCCTTTTACAAACTCACGATTTTTCTTTGGATGCAGACACTTGAGTTGCAAAATCATCAAATATACTATATGCTCACTCACAAAGTTCAAGTATACAACTCTCAGAATCGTTGCACTTACTCACATCTGCTATCCACACAACAGTGTCCCCAGCAAGCACAATATCCCCAGCAATCACGATACCGCAATCCACTATCAGCTAATAAAACTATATTGCCATTTGTCATTTTACTTCATGCATAAGGCTACCATTCTGCCTTCCAAGACTAAGCTCTATCTCCATCTGCATTCTCTACATTGCATAAGGCTACCATTCTACCTTACAAGTTTAAGCTCTACGTCCATTTGCATTCTCTGCATTGCATATGTCTACCATTCTAGCTTCCGAGACTAAGCTTTGTGTCCATCTGCATTCTCTGCATTGCATAAGGCTACCATTCTACCTTCCGAGGTTAAGCTCTACCTCCATCTACATTTTTTGCATTGCATAAGGCTACTGTTCTACCTTCCGAGGTTAAGGTCTGTCTCCATCTGCATTCTTTGCATTGCATAAGGCTACCATTCTGCCTTCCGAGGTTAAGCTCTACCTCCATCTGCATTCTATGCATTGCATAAGGATACCATTCTGCCTTCCGAGACTAAGCTCTATCTCTATCTGCATTCTCTGCATTCCATAAGGCTACCATTCTGCCTTCCGAGGTTAAGCTCTACCTCTATCTGCATTCTCTGCATTGTATAAGGCTACCATTCTACCTTCCGAGACTAAGCTCTGTCTCCATCTGCATTTTGTACATTGCATAAGGCTACCATTCTACCTTTCGAGTTTAAGCTCTACCTCCATCTACATTCTCTGCATTGCATAAGGCGACCATTCTGTCTTCCAAGACTAAGCTACGTCTCCATCTCCGTTCTCTGCATTGCATAAGGCTACCATTCTGCCTTCCAAGGTTAAGCTTTACCTCCATCTACATTCTCTGCATTGCATAAGGCTACCATTCTGCCTTTTGAGGTTAAGCTCTACCTCCATCTGCATGGATAAAATATTGCCACTTTATTTACATCTGCATGGCTGAAATATCGCCACTTCATTTATACCTTGTACCGGCTGAAAGATCGCCGCTTTATTTACATCTGCATGGCTGAAATATCGCCACTTCATTTATACCTTGCATCGGCTGAAAGATCACCGCTTTATTTACATCTGCATGGCAAAAATATCGCCGCTTTATTTATGCCTTGCATCGGCTAAAAGATCGCCACTTATTGCATTTCATTGCCTGAAAGATCACCACTTCATTTACACATTGCATCGGCTGAAAGATCGCCACTTCATTTACACCTTGCATCGGCTGAAAGATCGCCACTTCATTTACATCTTGCATCGGCTGAAAGATCGCCACTTATTGCATTTCATGGGCTGAAAGATAGCCAAATTGTCTAAAGGCGTCATTGTTCAGAGGTACCATTTTCATAGCCCCAGAACGCTATTTCATGGCCTGAGGACACCTTTTATCTTTTGCATATCATTATTCAAAGGCATCATGGTTCGGAGGCATCATTCTTATAGCCCGAGAACATCATTTCATGGCCTGCGAATCCTTATCATACCCTTCATGGCCCAGGACATCATAGTCTGAGGACGTCATCCTAACCGTCCGAAGACAGCATTCATGGACCGACGGGAAATTGCATCATGTTTAAATTTTCGCACATTATACACTTGTATTGCTTAATTGCAGGTAAACTAGCTAGCAATGGTCGTCTTAGCAGGAGCGATCTCGCTCTAGTTCCCGCAACTCCGCTAGACTTTAACCATCCATCCCAACCCGAATATCTCGTCCATTCTTGAAAGAATCTCGGGCATATTCCGCCGATGGATCCTGAACTACATATGGCTTGATTCATGTAAGACCAGGGATATGTAGGCAGCTCAGGAACCAGAACACGGTCAGATTCTTCAAACCATTTCATTCGGTCAAATTGGCCATCATATCTTTACCCGACAACTCTTTCATCCTTCCCGGGTAAAGAGGGGCAGCTGTTGATACCCAATTTTTCCTTGTATATTTTATATATGCAAAATATTTTCTAAATATCATATGTATGCATATATAGGTATATCCAAACGTTTTAGTATTTTTTTCTAATTTTAAAAGATTTTTAAATCAATTTATTGCCCTATTTTAGCAATACAAAAATTAATAATTATTCCCAAAATCATTATTTTGATGAATAACTTATTTTATTCTCACATTTACACCAAAATATAGCTAAGGTAATTTTTTGCACATTTTTGTCAATTTATTTAGTATTTTAAAAGTTAAATTGCATTTAATTGCAATTTTAGCCTATTTTAAGATTTAATTGCGGGTATAATTATAAAATTGGTTCAAGCATTTTTAATATAATATCTATATATATTAATTAATTTAGTGCCTTTAATTTATTTTCAGAAATTATTTTACTATTTTTTATAAAATAAAAAGGGAAAAACTAGCTATTTAAAATATAGCCCAATTTTGTTTCAATCATAGCCCAAATTGATCCCCCAATAAACCCGATTTCAAATCTCAAATTACCCAGCCCAATTTCAATTTAACCCAACCCCTCACCCGCTTATCTGATCCGCCAGGCCCTCTCTTTTAATCTAGGCCGTTGATCATTTTGATCAATGGCCACGATCATTCCTTACCTTTTTAATTCCCCAATGACTACCCTAATCCCCTCATTCTCTTCTATTAGCCGCCTCTGAAATCCCTCTCCTCTCAAACTCTCTCGAACCCTCTCGAAACCCTAGCCTCTCTCACTGTCTTCTACCTCAAGCTCACCGGAATCCATGGCATCTCAAGCTATGGATGGCATAAACTTATCTCCCTTTGCTCTCAAACACTTGGTATTCGAAGGTCCTAGGTCTGACCTCGAAGGTGTCCGTTCATATCTCTACAGATCCAAGGTTCTATGGCCCTTGTCGGTTTTGCTCCGGCGTACAATGATGTTTTGAGCATGGTTCTAACCTCTCCAACTCAGATCGAACCTTTTCAAAGCCTTTCTCATTTTAGGGTTCCCCTGAAACCCTAAGCTATTTGAGGTTTTCTCTTATTTTTTCTTAGATCTGTTCTATATATGTGCTCTACTTGAGTTTTAAACGTTTTCCCCAATTTTTCTTTCAAAAAATTACTTCTTTCCGATTTAGGGTTTCTGAAAAAGCTTAAAATGTTTCGTCGACTCTTCTTTTCCTTTCTTTGCGTGTCTTTGTCACGCATGTGCTTCTACTGCTTTCTTGTGATATACATGTTCTTCTGTGCTTTGTTTTTCTACTATGTTTTGTACCATGCTCGCATGTTTATCTTGCTGTATTTTCCTATATGATCTTTTGCTATGCTTTTCCAGTATTTTTGTGTTCTTCTACTGTATGTATTTCCTACTGAGTTCTTAAGTTTTGTTTGTCTTCTACTGAACTTTGTTTAAGTCCCTTCTAAAAGGTTTTCTTAAACACGTTTCTTTTACTGTCGTGACTATTCTCTCATTATGCTCTTACACTCTGTCTGCTTTGAATATTATTTGTATTTGCTTGTCTTCTCATGAGATTCTGAAAAGAAATCTCTGAGCCTGTTGCCTCCTCATCTCTATATTTGACTCGAGTCGGAAACCCTATAATTTGTAGGTTTCTTCCGAGTTTGGTCATATGATCAAACTAGGGTTCTGTTTGAGGACCCTTGACTCTTTCAGACTTATTTCTCGGTCTATGAACTAAGTATGAACTTCTTTTATTTTCACACAATTCTGATTCTCCTACACTAGACTCTTCTATTGAATAGCATGACAAATTTCTTCATATTTAATGTGTCTGTGTGCTTTTATATATGATGAATCTTTCTTCAAAATGGTTTCCCAACTTGTGATTGATTCATAATTCCTTTTAATAAGTTTAGTTGATTGGTACTGATTTTCCTTAAGTCAAAATCCTTCCCATCTGGTTCATTCATACGAAATCCTCAATTTCTGATTTACTAGCTGTTAACTTATTTCCTTTTCTTATTTTCACAAACCATGTACAATCAAGACTTTGTCTTTAAATAAACCTCTATGTATTTACCCCTCTTGTACTGCTCTGGAAAAGTGTTTGATTGACCCCTTTCCTTAATTATTTTGCCCGTTTGAAATCAGAATCCCTTAATTAAAAGGAGACCTTGTGTAATTGATTTCCAAACTATTTTTCTTACCTATTTTCACTTGCTTCTGCACTATAAAAGGGCACGACCTTCTGCACTTTAGGACACATTCAATTCAATACTTCTACACTTCAGACTTCACAATTCTCTTCTAAACTCATAACATTCTGATTGCTCATTTGCACTTTGGCTTTACAAGACTACTGCTTTCTCTTTGTTTGTTTTATCTGAAACTGGTAAGTCCTAATGTTAGTTTCAGCATCATCCTAATGTGTTTACTTAAAAATTTTATAACGGTGACTATCTTACCGCTTATGTAGAGTTCAATATTTAACTTGATATGCCTATGTTCTACTGCCTGTTTCTACGGTGAATCTTTGCTCCCTACCCTATTACCCCTATGTGTTTGTAACTGATGACTTAGGGCATGGCAACATGAGTTGTTGTCCATGACTTGAGTTCTGAACCAGTGAGGTCCTAACCTCTAACAGACTGGAGGGTGTGCCAGCATATCCCATTGCTGAGTATGCCCATCAGCCTGCTTCTCTTGTGTTCTTTCAAATTCCCTACTCCTCTATACCCTTATATGCACTGATTTTTAAGTTGTTCCCTTTCCCCCCTTTCCCCTTTCAAAATTTCACTTCTGCACTTGCACTATCTCCTAGCTTCTAGGTTCTTCCCCCCTCTTGTGAGCCCTGCCTACGGACCTTGAGTTCTCTCTGAAATTGGACACTTGAGGGTTGGCCCTTCCATACTGCACTATGTTCTTAATCTGGTAACATTTGGGTGTGAGCACTGCCCGAAGTCCATATAAGGCTCTTAGGGAACTCTGACACATCTAAATATGAGAGAAAGGCTTTGGATCATGATCTTTAGAGTTGGTTCATCTCATATTTTGGACATGGAGTCTGAATTAGGCTCCCCTTGGTTGTACTTTTAATTTTTCTTTTCTTATTTCATTCTGGGTTGTAATAACTTGTAATAACTATTGGGGATGGATAGTGAAAAAGGAGGGAATCATGCATGTAAAAGGGTAGATATCATGTTCTTAGGGAATTATTATATTTCTGTACTTCTGCATTTCATATAGATACTATGTCTATAGATTTCTGCACTTCTGCATTATATAGAGACCATGTCTATAGGTTTCTGCATTTCTGTATTATATAGAGACCATGTCCATAAGTCATTTCTGAAATTCTGCATATCATATAGATAATATGCCTATAGGACTTCCTGCAATTTGCATGTGCATCTGTCATTAGGCAAACCTGTTGATAGGAGTTAAATAACTAACTGCATATAGATGACTTGCCTATAGGATTTCTGCATGTCAATAACAATGTTTTTAAAGTCAACAATGCCTAGAAAGCATGCCTATAGGAATTAACAACCTAGTATAAAACATTTTTGTTAACCTATAAGTCTAAAATCGACAATATCATTGTCTAAAATCTGCAAAAGCTTTTGTCAACTCATCTTCCCTGAATAACTGACGACCTCTCCGAAAATCAGTACACATAATCTTTTCTGAAACCAGTAGATATCATGCCTATAGGTTTCGTCTAACACTTAGGCAAGCCTTGGGATAAAAGTTATGACTGCGCCAGTTTTCTTTGTTAATTACAACCAGCGGGCAGGTCTAATTCGGACTTCTTATCTGAAAATATGTGATAAATCAGCCTGCTTTAGCCTTTTAAGTTTTAATCAGACCCTAATCAGTACGTGTAAAACATGCTAAACTATTTGTCTTCTTTGATTTGAGGAAGTTTATTTGAGCCATACCTATTTATGTGTTTTCCCAATACTTGCTATACATGTTTTGGTTGTCGCCTTAGAATTTTGTCCTTTTAAAAATGCAAAACCTCATACCCCCCTTCCCCTTTTAGGATTAGTAGTCCCAAGTACCTCCGGGACTCATAAGAATGGGGCGGGTAATAGCATGCAATAAGTAACAAAACCATTTCGCGCTTTAATACCTTAATGGGGTGGGAAAGGGTATATATGGATGTGATGACCACGCGATAATGTCACTGTAACCCCTCATCGAGGAGCGATTACCGGAAATGTGTGGGGTGATCCATATTATTTATAAACCTAGGACCCCCCCCCCTTCCCTATACTTGTTTATTTCGTTGTTTACCTTTCAAAATTTTAAACCGTTTTTCTCAAATTTTAGTTTGTCTTTCACTTCTTTTAATTTTATCTATTTGCAACCATTATGTGAAAACCCCCTCATATTTGAAACTCTTATTTTCTTACTTAAAGTCACAATTATAGTATGGTCGAGAACCACACTAGTGGATCCTGAGGGGTGCCTAACACCTTCCCTTCGGGATAATTTCAAGACCTTACCCGATCTCTGGTTTTCCTAAATCAAACTCTTCTTAGTGTCCTAATGCACTTTAATCATTAGGTGGCGACTCTTTTCTTTTAATACCCGTTAAAAGAGTTGTCAATGTCATAAAACCGATTTCACGAGAAACAAAAGGGGGCGCGACAAAGAGGAATCAGCTAGAATAGATTTGGATGATATCTTTATTAGCCAATCCACAAACAATCCCCACTCTTCTCCCACACGAAACCACTCCACTACCCCCCAAATTGATAGTCCACGTGGCAATGGTGTTGCATGTAATACCACTACTGATAAACCAATGGACCCACTCCCTAAACACCTACTTGGCACGCCTCCTCTTACCCATAATTCCCCTAATACACCGGTTAACTACTTGTCACATAACAATGGCAACGTGGCCATGCAAACTAATTCCTCAATGAGGGATAACCTAGAATCGGAAGCAGTTAAACAAAGCATGCAAACCCAAAACCCTATATTACCTAATCAATCATTGCCTCACAAGCCCCAAGCTCCTACTGCCTCTACATCTTCCACTCTTCAAAATGAATCCACCACAACCTTTCACAAGAAGGAGAATACCACTAAACCAACTATCCCCCCACCAACGTCCATCCATACTATCCAAAATGGACAACCAAGTACCAAATCCAAATATTCCAATCTATTTCACAAATACCCTCCCCCAAGATCATCAACCAATGACATGGTTGGAACAAGGCCTTCAGGGACTAGCAACCTTCTTTACATTGAACATCCAGAACCGGGATGTTCTATTTGTCCGCCAAAACCCTCAGATTCTAGCCCAGCTAATTTCAGAGGGCATGAGGCTAGCAATGTCAAACTATACCAACCACCTTTAGATGATGAATGTTCTCGACCCCATAACCCCAGCATTGGCACCTTCTCTACTCCACAACATGCAAGCTCATTAGAATCTTCCACACCACTACAATCCATTACAGAACATGCAACTCTTTTACCAGCTCCCATTCTTTGCTCCACAAGATCAAAACACTCCTCCTTTTATCCATGCATGGAAACCTGTTCCTCAACATTTCTGACCACCGAGGATGGAGTGGAAGGGTTCCACAATTGATACATCTAGTTGGGTTATCTCTTTTCTAAAGGCTCGGTAAATGGTCGAGAAGGGGTGTTTGGCATATTTGGCTTACGTTTAGGATACTACTACAGAGTCTCCGATGATTGATTCAGTTCTGGTAGTTCGAGAGTTCGCCGATGTTTTCCTTCTAATCTTCCTGGCATGCCACCAGATTGTGATATTGATTTCTGTATTGATTTGGCTCTAGGCACCCAGCCTATATCTATCCCACCGTACCGTATGGATCCTAAAGAGTTAAAGGAGTTGAAGGAGCAGCTTGAGGAGTTGTTAGCAAAGGGGTTTATTAGGCCCAGTGTATCACCTTGTGGTGCACCAGTGTTGTTTGTGAAGAAGAAGGATGGGACTATGCGGATGTGCATTGATTACCGCCAGTTGAACAAAGTCACCATCAAGAACAAGTATATGTTGCCTTCTTGTTTGACCAGTTGCGGGGTGCTAGGGTGTTCTCCAAGATTGACTTGAGGTCAGGGTATCATCAGCTGAAGATTCGGGACTCAGATGTTCCGAAGACTTGCATTCTAGACTAGATATAGCCATTATGAGTTCCTGGTGATATCATTTGGCTTGATTAATGCCCCAACAATATTCATGGACTTGATGAACAGGGTATTCAGGCCTTAGATTGATTCATTTGTCGTCGTCTTCATTGACGACATCTTGATATACTCTCGTAGCCTGGGGGAGCACGAACAGCATTTGAGAGTAGTGCTTCAGACCTTACGATAGTAGAAGCTATATGCTAAGTTCTCCAAGTGTGAGTTCTGGCGAGAGTCAGTGGCATTCTTGGGGCATATTGTGTCAGGAGAGTGTATTAAAGTGGATCCCAAGAAGATTGAGGCAGTTCAGAGTTGGCCACGCCCTACCTCAGTGATCAAGATCAAGTGTTTCCTGGGGTTAGCAGGTTATTACAGACGATTCATGCAGGACTTTTCATCTATTGCATCACCGCTGACTAGATTGGCCCAGAAGGGTGCTCTTTTCTATTGGTCTGATGATTCTGAGGCGAGCTTTCAGAAGGTCAAGACAGCCTTGACTACAGCACCAGTTCTTGTGTTGCCTTCTGGTTCAGGGATGTATAGGGTGTATTACGATGCTTCGCGCGTTGGATTGGGGTGTGTATTGATGTAGGAGGGGTGAGTTATTGCCTATGCTTCGCGCCAGCTGAAGGTTCATGAGAAGAATTATCCTGTGCACAATCTAGAGTTGGTCGTGATCGTTCATGCTCTTAAGATATGGAGGCATTATCTGTATGGGGTGTCATGTGAGGTTTATACGGATCATCGCAGCTTACAACATTTGTTCAAACAGAGGGATCTTAATTTAAGGTAGCGCAGGTGGCTTGAGTTACTGAAGGATTATGACATCACCATTTTTTATCATCCGGGTGAGGCAAATGTGGTCACAGATGCCTTAACCAGAAAGGCAGAGAGTATGGGTAGCTTGGCATTCATTCCAGCAGACGAGAGACCACTAGCTTTGGACATTCAGTCCTTGGCTAACAGACTTGTAAGGTTGGACATTTCGGAGCCCAGCCGAGTCCTTGCGTGTGTTGTTGCTTAGTCTTCATTATTGGGGCAGATCAAGGCTCGGCAGTTTGATGATCCACATTTGGCGGTTCTTAGAGAGACGGTGCTTCAGGGAGATGCCAAGGAGGTTTCTATTAGCAAAGATGGTGTTTTGCGACTCTAGGGTCATCTATGTGTTCCTAATGTTGATGGTCTGAGGGAGACGATACTCGAGAAGGCACACAGTTCACGGTATTCCATTCATCCAGGAGCTACAAAGATGTATCGTGACTTGAGGCAGTATTACTGGTGGCGAAAGATGAAGAAAGACATAGTAGAGTGTGTGGCTAGGTGTTTGAATTGCCAGCAGGTCAAGTATGAACACTAGAGGCCACGTGGCCTACTTCAGCAGATGCTTATACCAGAGTGGAAGTGGGAACGCATCACCATGGATTTCGTAGTTGGGTTTCCGCGGACTTTGCGGAAGTTTGATTCATTATGGGTCATGGTTGACATGTTGACCAAGTCGGCCCACTTTATTCCAGTGGCGTCTACTTAAGAAGGGCAAGCTGAGCCCGAGGTTTATTGGCCCATTTGAGGTATTGAGGCGAGTTGGGGAGGTTGCTTACGAGCTTGCTTTACCCCCATGCTTATCGGAGTTCATCCAGTTTTTCATGTATCGATGCTTCGGAAGTATCATGCCGACTTTTCCAATGTATTAGACTTCAGTACTATTCAGCTGGATGAGAGTTTGGGTTATGAGGAGGAGCCAGTTTCCATTATTGATAGACAGGATCACCAGTTGAGGTCTAGGAGAATTTCAACGGTAAGGGTCCAGTGGAGGGGCCAACCAGTCGAGGAGGCGACCTGGGAGTCCGAGGAAGACATGGGAACAGATATCCACATTTATTCATCAAATCAGGTACTTTTCTATGTCCGTTCAAGGATGAACATTTGTTTAAGAGGCAGAGAATGTAATGACCCGACTGGTCTTTTTGCTTTCTAGAACCCTGTTTCCTTAAATAAAACTTCCCATGCTTGCTTTAACTAATTTACGACCTGCGGGGATGGTTGGTTCAGGATTTGGAAGAGTTTGTGTTGAAATATTTTCATTTGACTCCTTAGGATTTTTTTAAAAGGCTAAATTTGACTTTGGTCAACATTTTTAGCAAACGGACCCGGATTCATGTTTTGACGGTCCCAAAGGGTTCGTAGGAAATTATAGGACCTAGGCGTATGCCCGGAATCGAATTCCGATGTCCCTAACCCGAGTAATTAATTTTTATTAGAAATTGATAAACTGAAATTCTAAGGATTTAAAGAAACTAATTAATGATTGATTCCATGGGTATCGGGCTCGTATGTTGGTTTCAAAGCCCGGTACAGGTCCGATATATCATTTAAGACTTGCCCGCAAAATTTTGTGTCAATCCAAGTAGTTTTAGGGCGTTTCGGCTCGTTAGAGGAAAATTAAGAACTTGAAGTTCATAAGTTTGATTCATTTGGTTTTAGGGGTGATTCTTAGATTTACCGTAGTTTCGGGCATTTCGAAGGTTAGAGTAGGTCTGTCTCATAATTTCAGACTTGTCGGTATGTTCGGGTGGGCCCGGGAGCCCCGAGCATCAAACGGATGAGGCTCGATTGAAGTTGGGAATATGGAGAATTGCTGAAGCATCAACTTCTATCATAACCGCACCTGCGGTTGGTTGACCGCAGGTGCGAGATCGCAGAAGCGGTCCTAGCCTCGCAAATGCGGCCCAGAGCTGGTCAGGCCAAACCACAGAAGCAGCTCCCTAGCCGCAGAAGAGTCTACACAGATGCGGCTTCCAGACTGCAGAAGCGGTCCCAGCCCTTTTAGCCAATTCCGCAGATGTGGTCTCCTCTCGTAGATGCGGGACCGCAGATGCGGTCCCCTGACCGCAGATGCGGAAACTGCTGAAGTAGTGAGCTTCATTTAAGTCGAGCTCCAGCCATTTTTGACCATTTGCCACTCGGGTATTGTAAGGTAAGTTCATCCCCCTTATTTTTATGTTTAACACTTGAGTTTTGGGTAGATTAACACCTAAAGATTTGGAGAAATCAAGGGGTCAGAGCTAGACCTAGGGTTTTAATAAAACTTAGATTTTACCACGAAATTGGTTATGAAATCAATTAGAAATCATATATTATTGATCCTTAGGTTATAGAGAACAACTTCCTTCAAAAAAATTCAGAATCCGGACATTTGGGCCCGGGGTCTGATTCTAGGAAACTTGTGTTAGAGGTTGGGAAAGTGCTTAAATAGCTAGAATTTGATCTTGTGAGTTTATCTTGAGTAGTTCCTACCTCATTTAACTAGTTTGGGATCGTTCGACTCCTAATTGAGGGCTTGGGCTCGTTCTTGGTATTGGAAGTGCACTTTGGAGCAAGGTGAGTCTTTTTCTAACCTTGTAAGAGGGAATTGTCCCCATATGTGTAATAATTGAATTAATTGCCATTATATGCGGGGGCTACATACGCACTAGGTGACGAGAGTCCGTGTGTAGCTACTATTATGTTAAGTCCGGGTAGTCTAGGACCCGAAAGCATGCTCTATGTGATATTCTTGTAATTTGATGATAAATTTGGATTCGTATAAATTATGTTGATTAAGGTAAATGAGACTAGTAAGAGGAACCTTATCTGCTTGGTCTTTTAAAAGAGAATTTGAATATTCCTATGAATAACTACTCCTCAGATATACATTATTGTCTGCTTGTTGATGAGTTTATTATATTTGACCACGTCGCACGTGTGATTCGCGAGCGGGGTAATAGATGTATCTATGGTTCGCGCCGTTCAACCCTCGGTAGTGCACAATTTACTTTTATGTTGGATCGGGCCGTACGTCCCTCGGTGTTACTTGCGCATGCTTTACTTAGTATTTTTATGTGGACTGAGCTTCGTATATGCCTTGTAACGTAAATGGATACTCATGATATTATCTGGAAAAAGAACTGTTATTCCTTGCCATGATATGTTAATTAATTGTGCTACCCATGCTTAGTATAAATTCTTTCTCATATTATTTGACCATTGTAAGTATCAAAACGACATCTCGTCTCTACTTCTTCGAGATTAGACGGGATACTTACTGGGTACATATTGTTTATGTACTCATACTACATTTCTGTACATAATTGTACAAGATCTGAGGCAGGCGTCTATGGTTATCACTCTGGAGCGCATCCTTGAGCGGATTTCGAGACTTCTACGGTGAGTTGCTTCCCTTCCCATGCCGTTCAGCAGCCTGAAGGAGTCTCTCTTATGTATTTTTGCTATCTATTCTATTTCGGACAGTAGGATAGTGTGATTCTTTTGTATATTCTACTAGTTGCCCACAGTTTGTGACACCAGGTCTTGGCACACACATTAGTAGACTATTATTTTTGATTGTATAATTATTAATGAATGTTGCATATTATCACCAGCTTTTAATTGCAGATTAAGAAAAATGTTGTAATTGTTTTGGTAAGTAAAATAAGAATTTACTAATACTTCCGCGTGGCTTTCCTAACAAAGGTGTTGGGCGCCATCATGACCTATTATGGAAAATGGGTCGTGACAGTCAACCTATCAATCGGGACATGCGGGCATGAAACACAGTGTCCCTAAGTAAACGAGATGACGGTACGAATAAAGTACCGAGTATGTAAGGTAAGAAAGCATAAACAAGAATAGTAATGTAAAGAGAGATAGAGGAGATACAACTTGTAACATCTGAGTGTCTCTGGGGGATACTGGCATGAAATGCATAATACATATATATACATAAACTTTTCAAAACATACGCCTCTTTAGGCATCATCATCATATCATACCTGGACTCAAAGAGGACTCGGTAAAAATGTAGCAGGCCATCATAAGGCTCGGTAGAATCATACCCGACTACGTGGAGCTTGGTAAACCCAACTGATCTATGGTTGCACAATAGGTTCCATACCCGGCCGACTATAGCGCATCTCGATAGAGTAAAATAGATACTACATATAATGCATGCGAGACTCTCGTAATCACGTTCTAAACCTTTCGGTGTTACTTAAGGTCGTTTCAACTTTGATTAACATTATGGACATCCATACTCTCAATATGAACCTCAGTAGGATTCTAGGATCATACACACTTGCTTAGAATAACTTTATAGGGAAAGAACAACATGGACAACCTTAGTTCCTAGGAGTAGATCCGTTATGAAATAGCATATTCATTTTACTTTAGATCATGCCAAAAGAAAGAAATATGTGCCTTAAACATACCTTAAACCCGTTGAGTCCTTAATCCCTTACAAGCAACACTTCAAACAAGTCAACTCAATCTATCATAGTATAAGGAGATTCAAAATCAGTGCTGAGCAAAGGCTAAGTCTGTAACTTAAGCTAATAGCTCATTTATGTAAATTCGAACAGCATCTCCCCTATAACAAGGGCCTTCTCCAATACCATATACCAACAAAAACAACAAGAGAAATCCCTCAACATATAAATATCAATAACAAGACACCATATAACAACAACAAGTCACAACTACTTCACGACGAGCGGCAAGCTCTGATTGGAATCCGTATAACCAATATCACCCCTTATAGACTTATTACATTAATGTAACAACATCATTAACATGATAATGAATTAGTTCATCAATGATTCCACCATTATACCATATATTTATAGCAAAAGAAACAATCAACAACTCCAACTACATTCAATTAGAAACTTTATTCACTAGTTCATGTCTTGTCCAACCATTTAACTTAATCAACATCAAGATAACCTTAAGAACCTACAAAAACACAATACACATACCTCCTACAGTAGCTTCAAGTCGAAATCCAAGTTATATTTAGCTTACAATAACCCTCAATAGCAATACAACACCATAGAAGTGACTTAAGCTAATCCAAGTATTATCTTGTAGTTTATCATCCTAAAAACTTAACCAATATACAATATAGCTTAAGCACAATTAGTAGGCTGTTATACTCACCTTAACCAGTATCAACAACTTGAAATTTCAGAACAAAACAGCCCACAACTATCCTCAATGACAACGCAACCTCAAAGAGGTGTTATTCTTCACTTTTGATGTTGAAATAAGGTGTAATCCATTTGCAACACTTGAAATAACCTAGGGTTGATATGAAAACCATGGGAGAGTATTTTACAAAACATAAACCACTTAAAACAACCTCCTACACGAGCTGGAACCACCCAAAAATCAGCAACAAAAAGAAGAACAAGAAACTTACTAGCGCCACGGGATTCCCGACACTTAATTTGTGTTGTTTGCCCTTTGTTTGGGTCTTGGATCATGAGAGAACCTTGAGAGAGTATTTATAGAGTTCTAAGGTCTGAATATACTGAAAATAATGACTTAAAACGGGGTTGAGTCATCTTATGTGTATCCATAGGTCTTAAACCGCCTATGTTGGCCCCATAGAGAGCTACTTGGCGCAGTCTCGCAAAAACGTGAATATTTCTCTAGTACGATGTCGTATCGACAAACGATTTAATGATTTAGAAACTAGACTCATATAGTTTAAATTTTATATGTGGATAATCCTTTGATTCCAAGTATATTGGGAGAAAAATGCATCTACATTTGACCTAAATTTCAGCACATTGTGAATGCAACTTGTGATGACCTTTGCCAACTTTTGTTCCACAACTCGCTTGACTTAGAAAAATAACACATGACTATCATAAGACTAAAATAAATCATAACTTAACCTCCTTATCATGTTAGTCACCCTAGTATCACCCCAAAAGTATATGTCATAATATTCCAAACCTGTCGACTTTCGACGAAACTTATTTTCTTCAGTTCGTTTAGCGTCTAAGCTTTCCAACCCTTTTGGTACTTGTTATTCGTGATCTGAAAGATTTGTAACCTCCAAGATAAAATGATGAACTTACGTTATGTACTTTCAAAAACGATCTCATTTCCGAGCTTACATCAATTGGCTTACGACGTATTCTTACGTACGAAAACATGGGATGTAACATCATTCCCCCCCCCCCTCCTTTGGAACATTTGTCCTCGAATGTTGACTAATGCATTTATCAACCTCATAACTTGTAGATCTTACGAATACTTTAATATTGTCCTTGACATCTAGGAAATGATTCTATAAATAAATCCAAGGGCCAGGGTTTCCCCCCTTTCGGCTCTTTCTCATACCACGATCTTTGATCGGAATTCTTCCAATCTCGTAACTGTTATTACCTTTTGTCATGCATCATGTACAATCGTGTACTCGTATTTGTGCCTATGCAACTCATCTCTCCTTTTTCCTCTAGCTTTTAGCCAATCTCTAGGCCTCATTTGCTTGGTACTTTGTCGAACTTACGACTATTGCTATACCTTGCTCCATAGCCTCAGTTATCTATGCTTATGGTTTTACTACATCTAGATAGGTCATACTATATCCTAACTCTTACTTCGATTTATTACTATCGAGGTTTGCTACCCAACTCCAAGTTACACTCTCACCGCTTATCCTATATGTATAAATCTAAGTCATTCAATACTTCCTTTTTACCGTTCATCTAAATAATGGCATAATATTCTCCTCTCATACTTTGGAACTTTTATCCATCTATTGTGGATTCACCTTACTATTGATCTATAATCTACCACTAATAACTTGAAACCTCTTACGTAATACATTGCCACTAGGTCTCACATCTCATCGGGGAACATCTGAAGTGGCTTTCTTTATCCACCTAGGGATGATACCATACTTCAATAACCGTATTTCATAGCATCCTAATGGTATTCATCTTATAGAGGTATTCTAATCCCGTGTCATCCATGAAATCTCTTCTCTTTGAATCATTACTCAATTGAAGGCCTAAATATCATCCTTTTATAATTTACCACAATTACACCCTTATATTACAACCAGGGCAACATATCATCTCTTCTAAATGCTCCTAGTCTTAGACTCCTCCGTGCTAATTCAAGCTATAGTGAGCTTTTTGTAATATACATAAACCCTCAACTCTCTTGTTTGATGGGCTTTATACCGAGGTCTTACCTATTCTTGTCAGCTTCAAACACACCTTTTCTTATCCTTACTCCCATATACCTAAATTCTTGTCACTTTGCCATTCTTTAGCTTGTGACCTACACATATCTATTTGTACTACTCACATCCTTCCTTTAACTTGCTAGCACCACAGATTTTCTTTTGTGCCTTCTCAGTTGTCTTTAAATGTAAGCAATTACTTTTCCTGGTTGTTTTGCCACTTGTTGCATGAATACTTGGCTTGTCTTATTGCCCATGAATACTATAATTTCCTGTACATCATATGATCTCAAACATCACCTTTGATTTTTTTTTCCATTCATTAGCCATTATAGGCGCCACTTTCTTATAAAGTGCATCCAATGTTGTAGTGAGACTATTGTTACCAGACCAATTCTTCTTCAAGTTAATATGCTTAGGTTGAAGACCTCCTCCTTATTTCCTGAGCTAATCTTTAGTGGTAGTACTTAGATGAGATCCTCTAACTCCTGTAAAACTACATGCTTATTACATCGTGTACCCGAAGAAATTTTTGATGTTGTCACTCACCTATAATTATCCTTAGTTACTTACCTTCACGCCCTTGTGCTCATAAGGTTGCTTCTGAACTGGAATTTTTGATTGTCTTTTTAGTGGCACCATCTTTTATTTTCGTAACACTTATATGGTACCTTTAACAACCCCAACTCCTATTTGAATACTTCTCAAGGATTATGACGTCATATCTGCAAGATTGAATTCATTATGTTGGGTTCACTATGGTTATCTTGCACAATCTACTGATTTGTCTGTATCCTCTTGTCTAGCCATAACTAGGCTCTTCCTCAATCAACTACTAACTACTCATTGGTCCATTCTCATATCTATATTCTACGTAATGTCTCTTGGGTTATGTCTTTTGTCTTAACTTACCTCTTGCATAGGCTCTTTATGTGTTAATCATTTATTCGCACTTATTTATCAATAAAATCTTGGGTAGAAAACCTTACTGCCTCTCACCAGCGTTGTACTTGCATATTGTTCTGGAGTTGTATCATATCTGTAGGATCTGAATAAATGCAACTTCATCCCTTTTGCATTTTTTTCCACATTCTTCATTTATTATTACATAGTTACCTAAACTACATATATCCGACTTAATACCATATCACACCATCTTCCCCTTTTAGGGGAGTACTAAAATTTAATGCAATGAAGATTCACCAATAAATGTTTTACCTCTTCATCTTTGGCGTCTTTCAACATCTTTATGGACTCTTACTTGCCTTGGGGTAACCCTTCTGTACCAGCGATAATTGAATTTCATACGCACAAAGGTGACACCCAGTGTAACTAGCACACTTAGTCCCTTAAGATTAACTCTACTCACAGTGCTTGCTTTAGGTAAGCATCTTCCTAAATGACCTTTAAAGGTTATTCCTATGTTGTCCATTCTATTACTACCGGAACGCAGTCTCTAAAAAATTATCACGATATCGACTATTATCAAATCCTTCGGTCCTTAATTCATGTTCGGTTTTATCTTGTTTACTAGACCATACTAATCTATGTTACTAAAGGGGTCTAGCTTAGCCTTCTAGTAATCACATTGGACTCACCAACTCATTTCTCGAAATGAGGATATGACCTTTGGCCTATACTCTTTTATTGTCTCAAGGTTTGTCACCTCTTGTTTTTTCCTTCACTTGACTATAGACTCTATCATCGTTTCATATTTTCATTTACTATTATCACCTATTTATCACATCTTACTCATAATACTTTATTTACTCTCTTCTTATTCTCCCGCTAATATTTTTGTTTATCATATTATTCTGAAAACTTCAACAAAACATTCTTTCGCTTTTAGCTCCCCTTGCTCCATCCACTGGCTCTTCAGGCTGCCTAACATTCTCTCTTTATTAGGAACGAGAGCCATACAAAGGTAAATATTTATCTCTTCTGGGATTGTGCCGATCATCTAAATTTTCTGGACATTCTAGTATTTCATATCTTATTGTATTATTATTCTAGAGTGCACTATTGAGCTGTCTCACAAGGAGAACTATTACCACATTTACAATATCCTTCGGAATGGTTAGCTAATGATAATAATCCATCTACCATTTTGGGTTACTTTAACCCCAATTTGATCTTGCTATCCCCTTCTTCTCTTAAACTATATCTATCAACTCCCATAGGGCATAACTGAGATGGGATTGGCCAATTGTACATACTTCTGTTATTGTTGAAGGTAACACAAAATGCTTATATTTCTCTTCCTAAATTGCAAATACTGATAATCTTCATTTGCTAGGTACCTCGTATGCTTTTTCCAAGTTGCTTCTTTTACTTATTGAAACTTGCATCCACCTCATGATTCTCTTGTCGCTCTTTACCATATGGGTGGTTAGATATTCATGCCTTGGAGCTCCTTATCAAGAAGCTCACACATCTTAGTACACACATGACCTGCTGAAGACCTAACATTTTCGCATCATAAGCATGATGCAAAATCAAGTTCCTCTTATCAACTCTTCCACAACCACATTCAATTTCTTACCAACTGTCTTTGTGGATGTAGGTATCCTTGTATTATGAATAAAATAGAATTTAGGAGCTTGAATCCTTACAACTGAGCTCTACCACACGATCTAGAGTAAGAAGAAAGAGTGACAGTCCTAAATGTCTTGTAGCCTCCTACTTATAAGTGTGGTGAACAACACACCCATAACCAAGACTCTACTAGACACGGCTTGTAGACCCCCTAGGATAGAACTACTCTAATACCACTTTTGTCACGACCCAAATCAAAGGGCTGCAACGGGCACCTGATGCCTTACCCAACTGAGTACCAACGTAACATATCTTTATTATCATACCATCATGGGTAAATGGACCAGAAGGGCCGTCAAGATATAACCAGAATAAAACATATGGGAATACTTGACATAGGATGACCTAACATGTAATACAAACTTATACGTGTGACATACGATCCTATAAGACCAAATTGAACACTCATACTCTGAATATAGACCAACAAGGCCATACAAACTTTCATATACATGACATTTGTCTACAAGACTCTAAGAGTACATACACATCATAAAGGTTAGGACAGGGCCTCGCCATACCAATCAATACATGTCCAAATCATAATGACCAAATAGTTAACTCCAGAGCAAGTAGAGTGTACCAACACCTTATGCTGAGCTGATAGCCTAGTAGGAGGACTGTCAACCTATCAATCGAGACCTACAGGCATGAAACATAGTGTCCCCAAGCAAAAGGGATATCAGTACGAATAAAGTACCGAGTATATAAGGAAGGAAAGCATAAACACGAACAGTAATGTAAAGAGAGATAGAGGAGATACAACTTTTAACATCTGAGTGCCTCTGGGGTATACTGACATGAAATGCATAATACATATATATACATAAAGTTTTTAAAACATGCGCCTCTTTGGGAATCATCATTATCATATCGTACCCGGCCTCAAAGAGGACTCGGTAAAAACATACCCGGCCATCATAAGGCTCGGTAGAATCGTACCCGGCCACATGGAGTTCAGTAAACCCAACTGATCAGTGGTTGCACAATAGGTTTCGTACCTGGCGGACTATAGCGTGGCTTGTTAGAGTAAAATAGATACTATATATAATGCATGCTAGATTCATGGAATCACGTTCTAAACATTTCGGTGTGACTTAATGTCGTTGCACCTTCGATTAACATTATGGACATCCATACCCTCAATATGAACCTCAATAGGATTCAAGGATCAAACACACTTGCTTAGAATAATTTTATAGGGAAAGAACAGCATGGATAACCTTAGTTCCTAGGAGTAGATCCGTTATGAAATAGCATATTCATTTTACTTTAGATCATGCCAAAAGAAAGAAAGATGTGCCTTAAACATACCTTAAACCCGTTGAGTCCTTAATCCCTTACAAGCAATTCTTCAAACAAGTCAACTCAATCTATCATAGTATAAGGAGATTCAAAATCAGTGCTGAGCAAAGGCTAAGTCTGTAACTTAAGCTAGTAGCTCATTTACGTAAATTCGGACAGCATCTCCCCTGTAACAAGGGCCTTCTCCAATACCATATACCAACAAAAACAACCAGAGAAATCTCTCAACATATAAATATCAATAACAAGACACCATATAACAACAACAAGTCACAACTACTTCACGACGAGCGGCAAGCTCCGATTGGAATCTGTATAACCTATATCACCCCTTATAGACTTCTTACATTAACTTAACAGCATTATTAACATGATAATGAATTAGTTCATCAATGATTCCACCATTATACCATATATTTATAACAAAGGAAATAATCCACAACTCCAACTATGTTCAATTAGAAACTTTATTCACTAGTTCATGTCTAGTCCAACCATTTAACTTAATCAACATCAAGATAACCTTAAGCACCTAAAAGAACATAATACACATACCTCCTACAGTAGCTTCAAGTTGAACTCCAAGTTATATTTACCTTACAACAGCCCTCAATGGCAATACAATACCATAGAAGTGACTTAAGCTAATCCAAGTATTATCTTGTAGTTTATCATCCTAACAACATAACCAACATATAAGAAAGCTTAAGTACAATTAGTAAGCTATTATACTCACCTTATCCAGTAGCAACAACTTGAAATTTTAGCACAAAACAGCCCACAACTATCCTCAATGACAACACAACCTCAAAGAGGTGTTATTCTTCACTTTTGATGTTAAAATATGGTGTAATCCATTTGCAAGACTTAAAATAACCTAGGATTGATATGAAAACCATGGGTGAGTATTTTAAAGAACATAAACCACTAAAAAACCTCCCACACGAGCTAGAACTACCCAAAAATCAGCAACAACAATGAGAACAAGAAACTTACTAGCGCCACGGGATCCCCGACACTTGATTTGTGTTGTTTGCCCTTTGTTGGGGTCTTGGATCATGAGAGAACCTTGAGAGAGTGTTTCTAGGGTTCTAAGGTCTGAATATACTGAAAATAATGACTTAAAACGGGGTTGAGGCATCTTATATATATCCATATGTCTTAAAACGCCTATGTGGGCCCCAAAGAGAGCTGTTTGGTGCAGTCTCGCGAAAATGCGAATATCTCTCTAGTACGATGTCGTATCGACAAACGGTTTAATGCTTTAGAAACTAGACTCGTAGATTTCAATTTTATATGTTTATCATCCTTTGATTCCAAGTATATTTGGAGAAAAGTGCATCTACATTTGACCTAAATTTCAGCACATTGTGAATGCAACTTGTGATGACCTTTGCCGACTTTTGTTCCACAACTCGTTTGACTTAGAAAAATAACACACGACTATAATACGACTAAAATAACTCATAACTTAACCTAATTATCATGTTAATCACCCTAGTCTCACCCCAAAATTATGTGTTATAACATTCCAAACTTGTCAATTTTTGACGAAACTTATTTTCTTCAGTTCGTTTAGCATCTAAGCTTTCCACCCCTTTCGGTACTTGTTATTCATGATCTTTAAGATTTGTAACCTCCAAGATAAAATGATGAACTTACGTTATGTAATTTCAAAAACAATCTCATTTTCGAGCTTACATCAATTGGCTTACGACGTATTCTCACGTACAAAAAGATGGGATGTAATAAAATGGTCAAAACAACCGATCATGTCACGACCCAAACCCGGACCCGGTCGTGATGGCGCCTCTCGTGAAGACAAGGCCAGCCAACACTTCCCCTTTTTCCAATTATTAACAGTTAAGCATTAAGAATCAGTTGAAACATGATAAAATAATCCGAAGTAGTAGATAATGTCATAAATACACAGGAGAACAACCCAACACAGCCCGATACCGGGGTATCACTAGTCATGAGCATCTATAAGTCATAACACAAATCCGATAAGTCTATAAACTAGTACAATTGTCTGAAAGGCGATAGAGATGATAAAGATGGAGAAACACAGGGTTGCGGATGTCAAGCAGCTACCTCGTGAACTCCGAATGTCCGCCAGAAGCTAGAAGGATCAGCACTCGGGAGCGGAACCAGCTACGCCTGAATCTGCACACGGGGTGCAGGGAGTAAATAGAGTACTCCAACTCAGTGAGTAACAAATGTAAATAACGACTGAAAGTAAGAAAAAATGAAAGGCACAAGGCATTCTATAATGAAGCAGTAAAACCATTTTAAAATAGTAAATCGGCGAAAGATAGGTAATAATCCTTAACTCAAATTTAACTTCATGAAAAGCCTTTTTCAACAATTAAGCAGGAAATTGACAGTCAATATGAAAATAAACACATAAAGGTTCGCCCCTCGGGCATAGTATCAACAAATTCGCCCCTCGGGCAACATCACAGAACAGTACCAGCCCCTCGGGCAATCACATAGAATAATACCGGCCCCTAGGGCTCAATATCACATCATAATGGGTACCCGTGCTCACTGGGGGTGTACAGACTCCTGGAGGGGCCCCTTTCGGCCCAATCGCAATATCAAGCCACCTCGTGGCATCATCATTAGGCCCTCAGCCTCATATCAATCAAGCCACCTCGTGGCATACATATTTTAGGCCATCGGACTCATAATTAGTATCAAATGTTTCCTCACACATAGGCCTTCGGCCGTACTCAGTCAAATATCTCACAAGCCCCTCAGGCAGTAGTAAAACAGTGTTTCTCAGCCCAAATATCGTGTAAAATATCATTTAAGTATTAAAACTGAGTAAACAAGGCTGAGTATGAAAACAATGGAAAATAAAATGACTGAGTTCAAGTATAGTGTCAAAACAGTGAGGATATATTAGTAAAAATCCCCGAAGGGTCCAAATAGTTGGCACGAAGCCCAAGTATAGCATTCAGCCCAAATAATGATGATAGCAAATAGATTTCGATCAAATACGCGGTAAAATAATCATTCGAGACAGACTAAGTCACAATCCCCAACAGTGCACGTCCCCATGCTCGTCATCAATTGTGTGCCTCACCTCAAATAGCACTACGATATGCAATTCGGGGTTTCAAACCCTCAGATCATCATTTACAATCATTACTCACCTCGAACCGGTCAAATCTCTAGCTCGCGATGCCTTTGCCCCTCAAATCGGCCTCCACTCATGTCGAATCTATCCAAAATCAGAATGAGGACATTAAAATAGGCTAAGGGAATGAAGCCTAAGCAAAATAATCAAAATACTACACAAATCCCGAAACTACCAAAACCCGACCCCCGGGCCCACATCTCGGAATTCAATAATTTTTGCATCAATAGATTCCTGCAACTGCTGAACCTGCAATTTCTGCAACTTTCTTAACTTCAAAATGATCTGGTTGACCACCCGAAACTCACCCGAGGCCCCCGGGACCTCACCCAAAGGCACAAACATATCCCAATACCTTATCCAAACTTGTTCCAATTTTCAAAACACCTCAAACAACATCAAATCAACCAAAACACATCGGTTTCAAGCCCAACTTTCTAAAATCTTCCGAATTCCGCTTTTGATCGAAAACCCAACCAAACCACGTCCGAATGACCTGAAATTTTGCACACATATCCCAAATGACACAACGGAACTACTGCAACTCTTGGAATTCCATTCTGATTGCTATATCAAAATCTCGCCTATCAACCAGAAATCGCCAAAATCTCAATTTTGCCAATTCAAGCCTAAATCAACTCCGAACCTCCAAAACTCATTCCGATCGCACTCCTAAGTTATAAATCACCTCCCAAAGCTAACCGAACCATCGGAACTCACGTTCGAGCCCTCTAACACATAAGTCAACATTCGGTTGAATTTTTCAACTTAAACTTCCTTAAAAGAGACTAAGTGTCTCAAACCTTACCAAAATCATTCCGGATTCGATCCGACCAACCCGATACCACATAAAACGGATAAACAAAGCATAAATGGGGAAAACGGAGTGGTCACTCATAAGACGACGGGTCTGGTCGTCATATCCTCCCCAACTTAAACAAACGTTCGTCCGCGAACGAATCAAGAAACATACCTGAAGCCTCAAACAGGTGAGGATATCTACTCTGCATCTCCCGTTCGGTCTCCCAGGTAGCCTCCTCTACGGGTCAACCTCTCCACTGCACTTTCACTGAAGCTATATCCTTTGACCTCAACTTTCGAACCTGACGACCCAAAATAGCTAGTAACTCCACATCATAGGTCAAATCATCATCCAACTGAACCGTGCTGAAATCCAGGACATGAGACGGATCCCCAATATACTTCCGGAGCATAGAAACATGAAATACCGGATGCACACTCGATAAGCTGGGTGGAAAAGCAAGCTCATAAGACACCTCCCCAATCCTCCGAAGCACTTCAAAAGGCCCAATGAACCGAGGACTCAATTTACCTTTCTTCCCAAATCTCATAACACCTCTCATGGGTGAAACCTTCACCAGATATTTCTCGCCATCCATCTAGCACACATCCCGAACCTTCCTATCAGCATAGCGTTTTTGCCTCAATTGCGCTGTACGAAGCCTCTCCTGAATTACCTTCACCTTTTCTAAGGCATCCTGCAGCAAGTCTGTTCCTAATAGCCTAGCCTCACCGGGCTCGAACCAACCAACTGGATATCTACACCGCCTCCCATACAAAGCCTTATATAGAGCCATCTAAATACTCGACTGGTAGCTGTTGTTATAAGCAAACTCTGGAAGCGGTAGAAACTAATCCCATGACCCTCCGAAATCAATGACACAAGAACACAACATGTCCTCCAATATCTGAATAGTGCACTCGGACTGCCCGTCCGTCTGAGGGTGAAAAGTTGTGCTCAACTCAACCTGAGTACCCAACTCTCGCTGCACGGAGCTCCAAAATTGCGATGTAAACTGAGTGCCCCTATCTGAAATGATGGAAACTGGGACACCATGCAACCGAACAATCTCCCGGATATAGATCTTTGCCAACCGCTCTGAAGAATAAATAGTACACACAGGAATGAAGTGCGTAGACTTGGTCAGTCGATCCACAATAACCCAAATAACATTGAACTTCCTAAAAGTCCGTGGAAGTCCAAAAACAAGTTCACAGTGATCCTCTCCCACTTCCACTCTGGAATATCTATCCGCTGAAGCAAGCCACCCGCTCTTTGATGCTCATATTTCACCTGCTGACAATTGAGACACCGAGCTACAAATCCCACAATATCTTTCATCATTCTTCTCCACCAATAGTGCTACCTCAAATCCTGATACATTTTTGCGGCGCCCGGATGAATCGAATACCGCAAGCTATGGGCCTCCTCCAGAATCAACTCCTGAAGCCCATCCACATTAGGCACATAAATCCGACCATGAATCCTCAACACCACATCATCCCCAATGGTCACATCTCTGGCATCATTATGCTGAACTCTGTCCTTAAGGACAAGCAAATGCGGATCATCATATTGGCACTCTCTGATGCGATCATATAAGGAAGACCGAGAAACCACACAAGCCAATACCCGGCTGGGCTCCGAAATATCTAACCTCACGAATCGATTGGCCAAGGCCTGAACATCAACTGCAAAAGTTCTCTCCCCAACTGGAATATATGCTAAACTCTCCACACTCACTGCCTTTCGGCTCAAAGCATAGGCCACCACATTGGCCTTTCCCGGATGGTACAATATAGTGATATCATAATTCTTAAGCAACTCCAACCATCTCCGCTACCTCAAATTAAGATCCTTCTATTTGAACAAGTGCTGGAGGCTACGATGATCAATAAATACCTCACAAGACACACCATACAAGTAGTGTCTTCAAATCTTCAACGCGTGAACTATGGCAGCCAACTCCAAATCATGAACGGGGTAGTTCTTCTCATAGGGCTTCAACTGACGAGAAACATAAGCAATAACTCTACCCTCCTGCATCAGTGCACAACCAATGTCAACTCTCGAATCATCACAAAACACGGTATATGAACCTGAAGCTGATGGCAAAACCAACACTGGAGTTGTGGTCAAAGCTGTCATGAGCTTCTGAAAGCTCTCCTCACACTCATCCAACTATACAAATGAAACGCCCTTTTGAGTTAACTTGGTTAAGGGCAATGTGATAGATGAGAATCCCTGAACAAACCGGTGATAATAGCCTTCCAAACCAAGAAAGCTACGAATCTTTGTGGCTAAGGACGGTCTAGGCCAACTCTGAACCGCCTCTATCTTCTTCAGATCAACCTGAATACCCTTGTTGGACACCACATACCCCGAGAAAGCCACTAAACTGAGCCAAAACTCACACTTAGAGAATTTTGCATAAAGCTTTTCCTCCCTCAATCTCTGCAACACAACTCTCAAATGCTCCACGTGTTCCTCCTAACTACGCGAATACACCAGAATATCATCAATGAAGACTATGACAAACGAGTCAAGATAAGGCCGAAACATGATGTTCATCAAATGCATGACCGTTGCTGGGGCATTGGTCAGCCCAAAAGACATCAACAAGAACTCATAATTACCATATCGAGTCCCGAAAGCTATCTTAAAAATATCCGAGTCCCTGATCTTCAACTAGTGATAGCCTGAACGGAGATCAATCTTGGAGAACACTCTCGTTCCTTGAAGCTGGTCGAATAAATCATCAATGCGAGGCAAAGGGTACTTGTTCTTAACTGTTACCTTGTTCAATTGCCTATAATCAATGCACATTCTCATAGTGCCATCCTTCTTCTTCACAAATAGAACTGGCGCACCCCAAGGTGACACACTAGGCCGAATGAACCCTTTATCAAGGAGTTCCTGAAGATGCTCCTTTAATTCCTTCAACTCCGCTGGTGCCATACGATATGGTGGAATAGAAATGGGCTGAGTTCTCGGCACCAGGTCAATACCAAAATCAATATCCCTATCTGGTGGCATGCCTAGCAGGTCTGGAGGAAACACATTGGGAAAATCCCTCACAACTGGAACAGAATCAATATTGGGAGTCTCAGCACCGATATCCCTTACAAAGGCTAGATACGAAAGACAACCCTTCCCAACCATGCGCTGGGCTTTCAAGAATGAGATCACTCTACTGGAAACATAATCAGTCACACCTCTCCATTCAATCCGTGGCACACCCGGTATAGCCAATGTGACTGTCTTAGCATGATAGTCCAGAATAGCATGACATAGAGATAGCCAATCCATGCCCAAAATGACATTGAAATCCACCATACACAATAATAAAAGATCCACACAGGTCTCCAGACCCCTAATAGTCACCACACACTATCGGTACACATGGTCTACAACAACAGTATCGCCCACCAGGGTAGATACATGAAGAGTTGAAGCAAGAAACTCACGGGGCGTACCCAAATAACGAGCAAAGTATGATGACACATATGAATAGGTGGAACCGGGATCAAATAATATAGAGGCATCTCTGTGGCAGACTAAAACAATACTTGTAATAACAACATCTGAAGCAATAGCATCGGGTCTGCCCGAAAATGCATAGAAACGGGCCTGACCACCACCTGATCGACCTCCCCCTCTAGGGCGATCCCTAGCTGACTGGGCGGGTGGTGATGAAGTAACTAGCACAGAAGCCGATGACTGATTCACTCGCACACCTTAAACTGGAACCAACATAGCACATAACCGTACAATCGACTAATTAATAGTGAACTCCCCCACTTGGCTCGAAGCCATAGACCAAAACATACACAATAAGTCATAACACATATACTTTATTGATATCATAATACCATAGTGAGATTAAATTCAATCCTTCATAAGCTCGTGGAACACGGACCATTTGGTACTTTATATCTTCTGCAAATCTCGCATTTGTCACACCTCCTTTTTCACTACACCCCCGAGAAGGAGGGTATAAGGGAGTTTTATCCAATTTAAGGTGACAATCGAAACGGGATTATTTATTTATTAAATTCAGAATCACCACTTGGGAGATTTATGTGTCCCAAGTCACCGATTTGAAATCCCGAGACGAGGAAAAGATTGACTCTGCATTACGGTCCACGAACCAGAAATCCGAATAAGGAATTCTGTTAACCCGAGAGAAGGTGTTAGGCATTCCCGGATTCGGTGGTATTAGCATAGTCGCTCAACCGTCATTGTTGGCCTATTATCTGATTTTAATACATGTTTTAGCCTATGGTATAATTTTAAACTTATTAGCCGCTTTTAACCATTTTTTAAGAAAATATTGCAACGTCATTTAAAATATGTCTTGAACCACGTCACATAAATGCACCTGCAATCCACAACACATTTTATATAACATTGTTGAGATTTGGATTTGGGTCACATAAATGCGCACCTGAATTTAGGAAAGTAATTTTTAATAGCGCGCCTAAAAAAACTACGCGCTTTCAACTTTACGAGAGCCATGGAAAATTCAACTAAATTGCACGCCTTGATTTCTAAGGATTCAAGTACTAATCAAGCGAGGGTCGTGCATTTTGAGCTTTTATTCGGCACGGCACACCTCGATCCCAATTCTTAAAGGAAATTCGAAACTAAGCTTTTGAGGGCCATAGTTTAAATGATTCAAATGTATGAATGGCACGCCTCAAAACCTTGGGACCAAATTACTGAAGCCCAAGACTTATGAAGTTGCATCCCATTCAAGTCCGAGACATGATAAGGTCCAAATCCCTTATTTTAAATTAAGGAACCAACAATTCCCATGGCCCAAACTGACTGTTATGCCACGATTAAATTCTAACTAGCAATGCAAAGAAACTTCATACATGTTCCTTACTTTTCACAAATGTTTTCAACCTTACTCAAAAAAAGTCTATTTCCCAGAATGGTGTTTCCTGCGATCACTGCACATTTCAATGACTATCCAGATCAAACATCAGCCCAAACAAAAGAGAATGAAATCTCAGATCATACATGGAACGAAGAACGTGAAGCAACAAGTAAATACTTTGGTTGATCAAAATATGATAAGAGCCAACTAGAGTCCCATTAAACCTATGTTGATTTCAAAAGGGCAAGCAATTGGCAGAATCCTAAGCTATAGTTCACATGGGGATGTGCTGAATGCCTAGTGCCTTTATCAAAAACCCAACGACCTTGCAAACTGACCAAAACCCAACAACTAACCTGCTGATAGAATGGGAGAGAAACAACACCATTTGAAACTAATGAAACCATAACAGATGCATCAGGGATGCTGATTCTAGAACATGAACAAAATTTATTTTTAGATGAAGCTAAATGCTAGCCAACATGCTTACTAGTTTGAGATGTTCAGATAACCCTACACAACAGACTAATGCAACCAGATGCTAAGATATGTAGCCATGAACTAGATGATTCACATTTTTTAAACAACATTCCCAATTCCCTAGCTGCCAATGCAAGCAATTTGTTTCAATAGGTTATGCACATAATGGACAGAAGAATGAATTGCAATAGTCCCAAACGTAATTTGAAATCTGGAAGGAACAAATGATGCATAGCTGCTACAGAAACTGAGATCTCGCAGAACCAGTGAAGAAAAAAAACAGTTGTGCAAGACTGGCTGCTAAATCTAGCTGCAACTGGAGTTTTGCACATCAGAAATCATAAGAATGTCAACAGAGATCTTCTGAACTCTCAAACAAAAGGTAGCTCAGGATTTGCGATAAAAATTCTTAATTCAGGGAAACCAACTTAGTTCATACATTTTCAGAACAACAACTTGAATTCGAGTCGCTACTGCTACCATCGACTAAAGTGCATTCAATAACAGTCTCCAAAACATTTGATCACAAGTAAAATCATATCCTCAACAAGCAGTTTATGTTCGAACTTAGATTTCAGCTACAATGCATCAGAGAAATCGACACAACTCGAACAGACTTTACCTTAAAATCTCAGCTAGTTGCAAATCAATAAGAAGCAAAATTTGAACTCACTAATTTAAGAATGAACTAAGCACACAAGTTACTTAGTGCTTAAACTTCAGCCAAACCAACAAAAATGATCAAACAAGCAGGCTTCAACCTTTAAAACTTCATGACTTTGTTTCAGTGCTCAAATTTACGAAACAAATGGGACGAGTTTACACAACCACAGCCATTACATCAGTGTGTACAATCACTCGTCCAATATAGAATAAACAAGAACACAAAATACCTGAATCAGGGCCAAAAGAACTCAGCATTTAAACTAAACAACGAACACTGACTTTCAGGTAGTCTTAAACAAAATCATAACAAAACATGAACACACGAAACAGAATCATGAGTAATGGAAAGATGGAGAAGAACTGAACCTGAAATTGCAAGTCTTCTTTATAACAATTATAGACTCGACAATACACCTCTCGACTCCAAATCCTAGCGAGGTTCAGCAGCAAATCAGCAGGACGACAGTAGAAAACCAAACTTGAACTTCAATTTTATCTCCTTAGAACTCAAATCCGGATTCAGAAAATAAAAAATTGTATATATGTTTTCTCTTGAACTTTGAAAGAACTCTTCAAAGCAGACAATAAAATCAGAAAACCAGAAATTAAAGAAACCTTTCAACTTTTTTTTTCCAGATTTTTGTTCCCCGACTCCCCTCTTCAAAATCGGATAAGGCTCCTTTTGAAGACGAATCCCTGATGAATGTAGGGCTCGAATTGAGTGAAACCAATCCAACGCCTCACACCCATCTAGCATATCATCCCCAGAACCTTCCAATCGTGAGATTTAACTCAAATTCGAGCGAGTGAGAGGAGGGGGGAATCTTGGGCATCAGAAACCGTTAGAACGGTAGGAGGAGAGGTAGATGGATGCGTGGTTATGGGTTTGATGCTCACTCGCCATGGATTTAGGATGAAATGGGGCTAGATTCGAGTGACTCTCTAGAGGAGAAGAACAGTGTTCCCGTCTCTGCGCTTGGGATTTAGGGCTCTGTGGGTCTGTATTCACGTGTGGATATTTGGGAAGGGTTCGGGTCAGCCAGGCGGGTTGGGGCGTGGGTTAGGAGGATGAGTGGATTGAATTGGGCGTTAGGAAAATTCTGATTTTGGCCCAAATGGAATTCCCTCCTTTGTTTTGCTTTTCATTTTTACTTATTTTCTAATTTCTTTCAAATTAAAATTAAAAAATAACCTAAATTAATTCCTAATCCTATTATACTATAAAATTACATTAACTAACAATTATCACAAATAATTAAAAAAGACCAACTTAAAAGAAAATTACAAAAATTTAAAATTAAGAGTGCAAAATAAACTATTTTTGTGACTTTTTCCACTTTTATAAAATAACTAATTTACCACCTAAAAATGTAAAATTAAATCATACATGCAAATGCAACATATTTTTTTTATTTTTCATTAATTAAATAAAATTAAACATGAGCAGACAAATGCAAGCAATTAACGAAAAAAGCTACAAAATTCCACGAAATTGCAAACACTGGGAAAAAATTATTTTGTTTGAATTTATGGGAGTAACTTGTATAGGGCAAAAATCACGTGCTCACAGCTGCCCCTCTTTGCTCGAAAACACGAAGAGTTTTCGTGCAAAGATAAAGTGAGCGGATACGAGCGATTTTTGCTCGTTTGAATACTCCGTGGGAAGCATTTTTTAAAAAAGATTTGACCGCACCCTGCTTCCGAGGTTGCCTACTTATCCTTGGCTATAAAGGAATCAGGTCAGTGTAGTTCGAAAAGTTTTGGTAGCTGGGACTACCATGAAGCTGTAATTTCACTGTTGTTGCTGCTGCTGCTTAATGAACCCCTTATTATACCATGTCAAAATAAAAAGAAGTTAGACTAAACTATGAGCTATGCATTACAAAAATCCTATCTATATCTTCAAACTTGCTTCTTGTGGTTCTTGTCGCCTTGTTGACTTGTATTCTCCTGGTGAAATCCCTTTTTTGCCGCCCGGAATGGTAATCTGAGATGTTTTCCCTTTCTCCAGGTGGATGCCTGGCTGCCAACTACACTTTGAGATGTTTTTCCTTTCTCCAGGTGGACGCCTGACTGCTGAAATTGAATGTATTCCCTACTCTCCAGGCGGGCTCCTGATTGTTGAACTTGAAATGTATTCTCATGCTCTCCAAGAGGGCTCCTGATTTCTTAACTTGAAATGTATTCCCATGCTCTCCAGGCGGGCTCCTGATTGCTAACTTGAAATGTATTCCCTGCTCTCCAGGCGGGCTCCTGACTGCTGAACTTGAAATGTATTCCCATGCTCTCCAGGCGGGCTCCTGACTGCTAACTTGAAATGTATTCCATGCTCTCCAGGAGGGCTCCTGACCTCAACAAAATATACAAAAACAAAGAAAATTTTCTGGCCCAGTGTCACGACCCAATCCCCGAACCCGGTCGTGATGGCGCCTCTCGCGGAGACAAGGCCAACCAGACCAAAGAGGAACACCTCTTTTAAACAGTTAATCATCATAAACAGTAGTAACATATAAAATAATATTCATAAATTGCGGAATTTAACGATAATAACAGCAGGAACCATCTCGACACAGCCCAAACCGGGGTGTCACAAGTCATGAGCTACTACAGAATCTGTTATAGGTCAACAAAGTATGGAATCTGATACAACAGTCTGAAGAAAACATAAATGATAAAGGATAAGAGAAACAAGGGGCTGCGGGCATCAACAGGTACCTCGTAACTCCAAATCACTGCCTAGCCTGGAAGGAATCAGCGCTCAGGTGCGGACTCTGCTATACTTGAATCTGCACACACGGTGCAGGGAGTAATGTGAGTACTCCGACTCAGTGAGTAATAATTACAAATAATGGCTGAAAGTATGAAAACACGTAAAGGCACAAAACAATTCCATATCAAGCAGTAAAATCACTTAAAGCAGTAAATCAGTGAAGAGATCAAATGATATTCCTTTTTAAAACAAGTAAAACAGGTAATTAACAAGTAGAAATCCACCCCTCGGGCACAGTATCAATCGCTCAGCATAGTATCAGCCCATCGGGCTCACTCTCAGTACAGTATCAGCCCTTCGGGCTACCTCACAATCACTCAACATAATGCTCAGCCATTGTTACCTGACCAAATTTCATCATAGAGTGTCATTGTTACCACTTTTTCAAATCACATAGGTACCTGCACTCACTGTGGGTGTGCAGACTCCAGAGGGGGCCCTTACGGCCCAAGCGCTATATCAAGCCACCTCGTGGTATCATCACTCAGCATATCCTCACATCCCTCGAGCCACTGCATGGCATAAATAGTATCTCAGGCCCTTGGCCTCATATCACTCAGCATATCCTCACATATGGCCCTCGGCCTCACTCAGTCCAGAAATCATCATAAGCCCCTTGGGCATTAGTAAAACAGTAGTTCTCAGCCCAAAACATTATGTAGAAATATCATTTAAGTTTCAAGTCTAAGTGAAAGTGGCTGAGTTTGTAAAACAGTAGATATCAACAGGATTGAGTTCAAAAAATAAGTCAAGCAGTAAGGAAACAGTGATAAAAATCCCCGAAGGGTTCAAATAGTTTGCACGAAGCCCAAATATGGAAATCAGCCCAAATCATGATGATAACAAATGAATTTCAGTCAAATATTCAGTAAAGTCATCAATCGGGATGGACCAAGTCACAATCCCTAGTAGTGAAAGACCCCACGCTCATCATCCAGCGCGTATCTTGCCTCAATATAGCACTACGATGTGCAAATCTGGGGTTTCAAACCCTCAGGACATCATTTACAACCATTACTCACCTCGAACTGGCTAATTCTCTAGCTCGCGACGCCCTTTGCCCCTTGAATTGGCCTCCACGCGTGTCGAATCTATCCAAAAGCAGAACGAATACGTCACAATATGCTAAAGGAACAAAGCCCAAGTAAAAACATACGAAAAAAATATCAAAAAACCCGAAATTAGCAAAACCCGAGCCCTGGGCCCACGTCTGGGAAATACCCTCACGAGTCTAACCATACCAAAATTATCCAATTCCGATACCATTTGGTCCTTCAAATCATCATTTTACATTTTTGAAAGGTTTCACAATTTTCTCCCCAAATTCCATCTCAAATCACGAATTAAATGATGAATTCAGTGATAGATTCATGTATTCTAGCCAAATCTGAGTTAAAATCACTTACCCTGATGAATTTCTTGAAAAACTTTCAAAATATTGCCAAAATCTGAGCTCTCTAGGTCAAAATATCAAATAAAACCCAAAACCTCGTATTTATATAGAGTACCCTATAGGTCTTCTCACCGCAGTCGCGCCCGTTTTTGTGCGGTCCGCGTGAGTTCAGAGACTGTGAAACTACAAGTCAAACTCATGCGGTCGTGTCCCACTTCATGCGGCCCGCGGCCCTCTCCATGCGACCACACTCTATGGTCACGCGGTCCGCGTCAGTGACGTTCAGAGAGCTGCCAAACCCAATCATGCGGCCACACAACAACTTTGTGCGGTTCGCGCCAGTCTTCATGCGGCCGCATTCCAACTTTGTGTGGTCTGCATCACCGCGTGGTCCGCGCGACGCCTATCACGGCCGCGCCCCTGCAGTCCTCTTGGACCTGCTACAGCTGCTGCATTTTTCTGTTATATTTTCGACCTCAAAACTTCCCATTAGCCATCTGAAATCACCCCGAGGCCCCCGGGACCTCAACCAAAATCACCAACGCATCCTAAAACATCCTCCAAACTCGTTCCAATCCTCAAAACACCTCATACAACATCAAAACCATCAAACTACATCGAATTCAAGCCTAAGAACTCCAAGAACTCTTGAATTATGCTTTCGATCAAAAGGTCTATCAAATCTCGTCCGAATTACCTGAAATTTTGCACACACATCCCAAATGACACAATGAAGCTATTGCAACTCTCAGAATTCCATTCCAACTCCTATATCAAAATCTCTCCTATCAACCGGAATTTGCCAAAATATCAATTTCGCCAATTCAAGACTAAATCTTCTCTACAACTCCAAAACCCATTCCGATCGTGCTCCTAAGTCACAAATTACCTCCCGAAGCTAACCAAACCATCGAAACTCACTTCCGAGCCTTATAACACATAAGTCAACATCCGGTTGACTTTTCCAACTTAAGCCTTCTTAAAAGAGACTAAGTGTCTCATTTCTTACCAAATCCTCTCCAAACTCGAACTAATAAACTCGATCACATAAAACCCAGATAACGAAGCGTAAAGAAGCTGAAATGGGGGAATGGAGCAGTAACTCATGAGACGACTAGCCGAGTCGTCACACCCAGTTTGGGTAACTGGGCACATATGTAAGTGTAAAATGAACTACATTACCAAATCTCAATAAGAACTTGAAAGATAAAACTTGAGTTATACTCCCTTGTTCTCCAGGTGGGCTCCTGATTGCTGACTTGAAATGTATTCCCTGCTCTTCAGGTGGGCTCCTGACTGCTGAACTTGAGTTGTATTCCCGTGCTCTCCAGGTGGGCTCCTGACTGCTGAACTTGAATTGTATTCCCGTGCTCCCCAGGTGGGCGTCTAACTGCTGAACTTGAATTGTATTCCCGTGCTCTCCAAGTGGGTGCCTGATTGCTGAACTTGAATTGTATTCTCCCTGTTCTCCAAGTGGGTACCTGATTTCAACAAAAATAGACAAAACGAAGAAAATTTTCTGCCCTAGTTTGGTAGCTGGGCACATATGTGAGTGTTAAACTGAATCATATTACCAAATATTACTAAGAATTTGAAAGCTAGGTCCCAATATCCAAGAGGGTCCTGACAACTCCTATTTAAATGACAATTTTAAAGCTAAATTATGTCTTCTGAAGGTATATCTTATGTTAAGTCTTATTATCCAAGCAAGTTTTAAAACTACATCCCATTATCCAGGAGGGTCCTGACAACTCTTAATTAAACGTCAATTTTAAATCTAAGTTATATCTTCTGAATGTATTACTTCCGCTACATCTTGTTATCTAAGAAAGTATTAAAGCTACATCCCATTCTCCAGGAGGGTCCTGAAACTCAAAATCAAGTCTTGTCCTTAAAATGACACTTTTATGACTGATTTATACTACCCTACGACAGAATTTACGATACATCTTGTGATCCAATAGAAATCTTAAAACTAGGTCCCATTATTAAGGGGGATGGGTCCTAAAAACTCCTAATTGAATCCTATCTTAAACATGAAAACTTTGAAACCAACTTACCTTCCTCTATGCCATTCATGATTGTTTTGAATTTTAACTAAGCCACATTTTCCAGGAAGGACCTGAGAGTTTACGGTCAAACATTATTAGTGCTTGCTCTTCCCTTATGGAGAGTTCCTCCGAAACAAACAAAATTTTATGCCCCTGCTTCAATCAAAGGAAAATATTGTCAGTTTAAAATGGTGGTTAGTTGATGGCATTCTTGCTGAAGGTCTCTCCGCTGCCATGTTTCGTTTCGACCTGCTTTCCCGAACTGGCCCTGAACCGCTTGACTTTCTATCTGACTTTCAAACCCCATGACCTTTGACGACCTGAGTGTTCTATACCCATACTGTTGTTTTACACCTCTGATCCCTTTATCTGAACCTTTGCATCTCCCCTGAAATTGCCAAATTATTTCACCGATAAAACTTCTGGTGATTTCTTATATCCCGCTCATGTTGTCTTTGGTATGTTCTGGACAAACTGTGCTTCGCAATTTTGGAAGTTGGTAGTGAGCTTTGAAACCCTTTCTTTCTTGCTCAAAAAAAATCGACATTGAAACTTCTTAGAGAAATAAAACCCAAAAGAAAATGAAACGCAATGACTTTGCGAGTTAAGGATAAGAAGAATCCAAAACCAGATGACTGCTAAAAGGGAGAAACAAAAGAAACTTATCTGAGTGGAACAGCTGGTACCGATAATCATGACATGCATTTCGGATTAATCAGCCCAATCTGTCCAACCAATCAACTTTCAGTTGCCATACTTTGTTGCCCCAGAATTTCCATAACCTGACTTCTTCACCCAAACCTTGACCTTATTCATCCTACGGTGCCTTGAAAGGTTTTCCACCAACAGACCTTCCTCATTTGTTCATCTCTCAACTTACTTTCGCCTCAAGGTGCCAATGAAGGTTTTCACCAATAAGACTCTATCATTTTTTATTTCTCTCAGCTCTCGTCGCCTTACGGTGCCCATAAGGGTTTTCACCAATAAGACTCTCTCATTTTTTATTTCTCTCAGCTCTTGTCGTCTTATGGTGCTTGTGAGGGTTTTCACCAATAAGACTCTCTCCTTTTTAATTTTTCCTGCTTGGCCTAGAGTGTTGCCCCTGATATGAATCACCTCTGCCTACTTGACTTGGCATTTCTCAAAGACTGATCAGAAGGTCTTTCTTTGGACCGTGGTGTGGGCTTTTGGACAGGGTTAGAAAGAAAGGGTATAAAAGGCTCAAAACAATTCAAATGGGTTAAAAAATTACAACTTTCGGAATCAGATTTCTCACAACAACCATAACTTCTGCCCCAGTTTCTTGCTCGGGGCCTTTTGGATTTTTGTTTTGATGAGACCGAATCGTGAGGCTACCTGCGTATCAGGTCGAACGTAGTTCATGTCATAGAAATTACTTTGTTGTTGTGATTTTCTTTCCTTTTCTTCCTCTTTCTCCTCTTTTCTTTTCTTTCTTCTTTTCTCTTTTGTTGTTTTGTTGTGTGTGTATTTTTTCTTTCTTTCTTTTTCTTTTTCTTCTCTTTTTCTTCTTATTTTTCTTATTTTTTCTTTTTTCTTTTTTTTCCTTTACTTGTCTCTCACGCTTGTATCACCGCCTCCGTGCCATATACCGCCTCCGTGCCATCCAAAGGGACGAGATTTCAATTTCCGCAGGTATCACCGCCTCCGTGCCATATACCAACAAATAAGGAGTTGCCCCTACTGAAGTGCGAATAGTAGTGCGATAACCCAATAATGCAAAAGGCAGCTTCTCATGCCATTGCCTGGAACCTTCCACCATTTTCTGAAGTATCTTCTTTATATTCTTGTTGGCCGCCTCAACTGCTCTGTTTGCCTTGGGGCGGTAAGGGGTGGAATTGCGATGCGTAATCTTGAATTGCTGACATACCTCTTTCATCAGATAACTATTGAGATTAGCCCCATTGTCTGTAATGATCACCTTTGGTATTCCAAACCGACAAATGATATTTGAGTGCACAAAATCAACCACCGCTTTCTTGGTTACGGACTTGAACGTTTTAGCCTCTACCCACTTGGTGAAATAATCAATGGCCACTAGAATGAACCTGTGCGCATTTGATGCTGACGGCTCAATTGGCCCAATGACATCCATGCCCCACGCGACAAAAGGCCATGGTGCAGACATTGTGTGCAATTCAGATGGTGGGGAACGGATCAAATCTCCGTGCACTTGGCACTGATGACACTTGCGCACGAAACTGATACAATCTCGCTCCAAGTGAGCCAATAACAACCTGCTCGGAGAATTTTCTTTGCCAGCACAAACCCACTCATGTGTGGTCCACAAACTCCAGAATGTACTTCGGTCATGATAGTTGTGGCCTGTCTAGCATCTATGCATCTCAGTAGTCCAAGATCCGGAGTCCTTTTGTACAGAACCCCTCCACTGAAGAAATATCCGCTTGCTAAACGCCGAAATGTTATCTTTTGATCACCTATGGCTTGTACTGGATACACCCTCATCCTGATATACTCTTTGGTATCATGAAACCAAGGCTCACCGTCAAGTTCTTCTTCCACCACATTACAGTAAGCATGTTGATCATGGACCTGAATATGCAAAGGGTCAACATAAGCCTTATTTGGGTAATGTAACATTGACGCCAGGGTAGCCAAAGCATCGGCAACCTCATTATGGATCCTTGGAATATGCCTGAACTCTACTAATCGAAACCGCTGACAAAGATTATGAAAACATTGCCGGTACGGTATGAGTTTTAAATCCCATGTTTCCCATTCCCCTTGGATCTGGTGCACCAGAAGGTCCGAGTCTCCTAAGACCAAGACTTTCTGGACACCCATGTCTGTAGCCAACCTCAAACCCAAAATGCACACCTCGTACTCAGCCATGTTGTTAGTACAGTAGAAACGAAGTTGAGCAGTAACAGGGTAGTGATGCCTTATTTCAGAAATAAGTACGGCTCATATCCCAACGCCCTTCATGTTAGCAGCTCCGTCAAAGAAAAGTTTCCACCCTGGCTCTCCAACTGGTCCCCACTCATCAATGTGCATTACCTCTTCATCAGGGAAGTAAGTCTTCAAAGGCTAATATTCCTCATCCACTGGGTTCTCAGCCAAATGATCGGCCAATGCCTGGGCTTTCATCGCAGTCCTAGTCACATAGACGATGTCAAATTCTGTGAGCAAAATTTATCATTTTGCGAGCCTCCCTGTAGGCATAGGCTTCTAAAAGATATACTTTAGCGGATCCAAACGAGAGATGAGGTAAGTAGTGTAAGAGGACAAATAATGCTTCAACTTCTGTGCTACCCAAGTTAGGGCGCAACATGTCCTCTCAAGGTGAGTGTACTTAACCTCGTAAGACGTGAACTTCTTGCTGAGATAATAGATGGTTTGCTCCTTCCTTCCGGTGATCATGCTGACCCAATACGCAGCCAAAGGAATTGTCCAAGACCGTCAAATATAGAATCAATGGTCTCCCCGGTTTTGGTAGCACCAACACAGGTGGGTTTGACAAGTACCCTTTTATCTTATCAAATACTTCCTGGCACTCATCTGTCCACTTGACCGCGGCATCTTTCTTCAGCAGTTTGAAGATAGGCTCACAAATTGTCGTAAGCTGAGCAATAAACCTGTTGATGTAATTCAATCTCCCCAATACACTCATCACCTCAGTCTTGTTCCTTGGGGGTGGCAACTCTTGGATAGCTTTGATCTTTGACGGGTCTAATTCAATACCTCGACGGCTGATTATGAATCTCAACAATTTTCCAGATGGCACACCAAATGCACATTTTGCAGGATTGAGCTTAAGATTGTACCTGCGAAGCCTTTGGAAGAATTTTCTCAATTATCTGACATGATCAGACTGCTTTCTGGACTTTATGATTACAGCATCCACATAGACCTCGATCTCTCTATGTATCATGCCGTGGAATATGGTTATCATTGCCCTCATGTAAGTTGCCCCTGCATTTGTCAAACCAAATGGCATGACCCTATAGAAGTATGTTCCCCATGGCATGATGAATGTCGTCTTCTCTGCATCTTCCTCATCCATTAGGATTTGATGATAGCCCGCATAGCAATCCACAAAAGACCCAATCTCGTGTTTGGCACAATTATCAATCAGAATGTGGATATTTGGCAGTGAAAAGGTGTCCTTGGGACTAGCCTTATTGAGATCATAGTAATCAACACATACCCTGGTCTTGCCATCCTTCTTTGGCACAGGTACTACATTGGCTAACCAAGTGAGATACCGAGTGATCCGAATAACTTTTGCATTGAACTGCTTGGTAACCTCTTCTTTTATCTTCATACTCATATCAGTTTTAAATTTCCTCAGCTTCTGCTTGACAGGAGGGAATGCCGGGTCAGTGGGCAATTTGTGAACCACCAAATCAGTGCTTAAACCTGGCATGTCGTCATATGACCATGCAAAAATATCTTTGTATTCAACCAATGCTTTAATTATCTCCTCCCTGAGTTGAGGTTCAAGATGGGCACTTATCTTAGTTTCTCTGATATTGTCTGGGTCCCCTAAATTGATTGCTTCTGTATCACTCAAGTTAGGCTTGGGTTTTTATTTAAAATGGCTTAGTTCTTTACTAATCTCTTCAAAGGCCTCATCCTCATCGTATTTTGATTCATTATCACACTCTATTTCTTGAATTACTATTTCCGAATTAGATTGGCTTTTAAGACTGGGCCGAAGATTCCTCATGCATGTCATGTTATTGAAACCAGTATAAAAAGAGTTGTACAAGGAAGAAAAGAAAATAAAACTGTCAGGAATGAGGAAAAGGGAAATTGCATTTCATTGAAATTAAAAGATAACAAGGTTTATACATCCAAATGGACGGAACATAGAATCTGAATTACAACCCTGGAATAATCCAGATAAACTGAAAGAAGATCAAAGCAAACTACCAAAACTCCTTCCTGGTGGGGAGAGGAGTACCTTCCCAATTGTTAATATTTGCACCGGGCCCAACAAGTTGCACATATTCCTTGCTAGAACCCTCTCCAGCTTCCACCATGTTCACCTCGTCGAATAATTTCTCAAACATTTCAAGCAACTCCTTATCAGGACCAACCACAGGACTGGGAACTGTCGTTGCTAGGCATTTCTTGGCTTCGGGCCTGACAAATGATCTGGAGAGACGTGGGATGGGCTTTAGGAGGACCCATGCCCTCTGTTTTAGCTTTCTAGCTCTTTTTATGTCTACAACTATGGGCTTGAACCCCAAACCAAATGTATCCAAGTTTTTGGGGAGAGACATCGGCTGTACGATACCTTGCAGAGATGCACCCAAACCCTTGCCTGGTACAAAACCATTTTTCAACATTTCAACGGCTACCATGACTGTTGCAGCAGCTACCCTCGGCGCTGGAACGCACTTTCCTTCTGGAATTTTCTCTACCATTACCGTGTCAAAAACCTGATAAACCCATGGCCCCTTGTCGTCTTCAAACTCTATGAACGGAACAATGGCATTACTGTGGGCACACAAATTATCCTCGCCGTGCACAACAATTTCCTGTCTATCCCATTCAAACTTGACCATTTGATGCAGAGTAGACGGGACCGCTTTTCTAGCATGAATCCAGGGCCGACCCAACAATAGATTGTAAGAAACATCCACATCGAGCACCTGGAACTCCATAGTAAATTCAACAGGCCCTATTGTAAGCTCAAGCACTATGTCCCCGACTGAATCTTTCCCTCCACCATCAAATCCCCGAATGCAGATACTGTTCTTGTGAATTCTTTCATCATCCACCTTCAGTTTGTTCAAAGTGGAGAGAGGGAAAATGTTCACACTGGAACCATTGTCGACCAGTACTCGGGTAACCACGGAATCTTTGTATTTCACCATGAGATAGAGGGCTCTATTGTGCTCAGTACCCTCCATGGGCAACTCATCATCAGAAAAAGTGACTCTATTTACCTCAAATATCTTATTAGCTATCTTTTCCAAGTGGTTTACTGAGATTTTGTCAGGAACGTGGGCCTCATTCAAGATCTTCATCAAAGCCCGACGGTGCTCGTCTGAATGGATCAATAATGACAATAGTGAGATCTGAGCCGGTGTCTTCCTCAACTGCTCTACAATGAAATAGTCCTGCATTTTCATCTTTCTCAAGAATTCCTCTGCTTCTTCTTCGGTCACAACTTTCTTTACTAGCACTGGGTTGTCTTTGGAGCTTTTAGCTTTTCTCAATTCTTTGAGGGCAAATCATCTCCCCGATTGAGTCAAACCATGGGTCTCATAAACTTCTTCTTTAACTTCTTTCCTCTTGTAAGTCACTATCACTCGTTCATAATTCCATGGGACCGCCCTGCTGTTGACTATCGGTAATTGAGTTACCGGCTTAATAATGACAGGGTCTATGCGAGAACCTTCCACAATTACAATAGGCTTGTTTGCCACTCCTGGCACAACCACTTTGGATACTTCTGGTTTTATTGCCACATCACTTAGGGTCCCCTTTTTGGCTACTATAGATGGTTCACTGTTTGTCTCGCTCAACCGGATCACTGATTTCTCACTTGTTGGCTTTTCAACCGGCATGACTTCACTGGCCCGGATCATCATGATGGTCTGTGAAGGCTTCTTGGGTTCCCCTCCCCTATGCACTATCTCAATTATATTTGTCTCAAGATGGGCTGGCAACAGATTCTGGTTGATATTGGGTGCCTCCGGAGCTTGGACCTTAATCCGATTAGTATCAATGAGCTCTTGAATACCTGTTTTCAATTGCCAGCACTTCTCTATATCGTGCCCCGGAGTGCTAGAACAATATTTGCAACTCACAGAATGATCAAGGTTCCTCAGGGGAGGATTTGGCAGTTTTGGCTCGATCGGACTCAGCATACCCAATTGTCGTAACTTGTGGAACAAACTTGTATAGGATTCTCCCAATGGAGTGAAAGTTTTCTTCTTTTGCAACCTCTCATTCTTAAATGCTTGGTTAGGCCGGAAACCTGATCCAGGAGGGTTCCGGTAGGCTCTTAGGGGTGGATAGGCATTTTGTGGAGCTGGGTATGTATTTTGTGGGACTGGCGCACGCCATTGTGCATGGGTTGGAGGTTGGCTGTATGTTTGGGCATGGTGGACAGAAAAATGGGGGTTTGATGGTAGGTAGTAGTGTTGTGGTGGTCTATATGGGGTATGAGGGTAGGTTTGGTGATGGGGTCGAGGCTGGTTATAGTAATATGATGGACCCCTGGGTCCAAACCAAGCTCCTGAATCAATCATTGCTACATCCTCTTTCTTCTTCTTTCCAATTACTCCCCCAGTTCCACTTTGAATGGCTTGGGTGGTTGCCTTAATAGCCGAGTAACTCATGATTTTGTTTGTCTTGAGCCTTTCTTCTACCATACTACCCATCTTTACCACTTCATTGAAGGACTTTCCCACAGCTGATACCAGATGACCGTAATAAGTAGGTTCTAAGGCCTGCAGAAAATAATCCACCATTTCACTTTCTTTCATTGGAGGGTCAACCCTTGCTGCCTGCTCTCTCCACCTAAAACCATATTACCTAAGACTTTCATTGTGCTTTTTCTCAAGTTTTATCAAAGACAGACAATCCGGAATAATCTCGAGATTGTACTTGAAGTGGCAAGCAAATGCCTGGGCTAGATCATCTCATGTGTACCATCTTTCGTGATCTTGCCGAGTATACCATTCTAGCGCTGATCCACTCAGACTCTGACTGAAATATGCCATTAGCAGCTCGTCTTTCCCGCCAGCTCCCCTCATTTTGCTACAAAAACCTCTCAAATGCGCCACTGGATCATCGTGCCCATCATACAAATCAAACTTGGGCATCTTAAACCCTGCCGGCAATTGCACATCTGGAGATAGACATAGATCTTTGTAAGCCACACTTACTTGACCTCCCAACCCCCACATGTCCCTGAATGATTGTTCCAGGCTTTTAACTTTCCTGAACATCTCCTCCTGTTCGGGATTTTTAGATGGTTTTTTAGTTTTCACAGGGAGGTCAAAATGAGAAGTGTAGGAATAGGGTTCGGGAACCTTGAAAGTGGGCTCCGGGGGGTAATACTGGTTGTCGTGAGTCTAGAACAGAGGCTTACTGGAGGATCGATGTAATGCAGCAGGTGGATGTGCCACAAAAATAGGAGTGACTGGTGGAGGAGGGTACGAGACTTGTTTGGGTGGTGGAGCTTGTGATGTATGGGAAGTGGTGCCATAGCACTATTGGTAGAGGGGAAAGGCCGGAGATGAGTTCACAGTGGGAGGTTCCTGGATTTGAGCTGATGGTGGGATAAAAGCAGGGTTGGCGGGGTAAACTGGCGGTGGGTGCCCTTTTGCCCATGCTTGGTACATTTCAGCCATCTGCTGCTTCAGCTTATACAACTCATCTTTCAGATTAACCTCTGATTCTTCCACCTCTTTTGACGGATCGACAATACTTGCCTCAAGTTCCTGGTTGGCCATGTTCAGCTTGTTTTTGGACCGAGTGTTGTAGGAGTGAGTTGCCAGAATGCCAATCAAACTAACCACCTGCCTGACTGAAATTGCATCAATAACAAACTTGTTAGCGATTAGGGCTTTAACAGATAGGCAACCACACATTTGAGGAGTGAATGTACCTAAGCAGTTAACCGTTTCTATTATGCATTTGATTGGTTGTTTGCGTCATTCCGGCTTTTCCTTATTTCCATTAGCAACTTTTATTTTCTCTCTCTTTTTCTCTTCTCTTTTTCTTTTCTCTCTTTTTATCTTTTTCTTTCTTTTCCTTCCTTTGCTTGATTTCCTTTTTACTCTCTTATTTCCCTCTCTTGTTTTGTCATTATTTCCTTCTCACGGTTTCTTTTTCTCTCTTCCTTTTATTTTCGCACTTATTTTTTCTCTCCTTTTCTCTTCTTCATCTTTTTACTTGTCACTCTTTTTCTTTCTTTTGGGTTATGGTAGAATCCTATGGAGATTGCCTACGTATCATGACCCCGCATGAATTAGATAGAGCGTAGTTCTGGAGAAATAAATAACAAAATAGTTTGGGATTTTCAATTTTCATAAAAAGCAAATGCTTTGATTACAAAGATTCAAAACTAACAGACTCTAATGAAAAGATGAAATACAGACTATCATACTCCAACAAAAGAAAATACAGACTCAAAAACAACTGACAGACTCCAGCAGAAAGAAAATACAGACTCAAAACAACTGACAGACTCTAGAGGAAAAGGAAATACAAACTCAAATGAAAATCATGAATACATTAGTGCTCTTGGTGCCCGCGGGACATCATTCGGTCTCGCTGCGGGCCTATATGCAAGATTCCTTTGAAGTTTATCCAAGTCACTCATTATCTATGTAACAAATGTCATCACTGTCGTGAAGAAGGTGGTGCGAGTCATATCCTTACAGGCTTGGCACTTCACAAAAATGTAATCGGCGATGGTTCTAATTCTCTCTCTTATGACACCTTTTTCTAGCAACAAATGCTCAATTTGCTGGGCCCTAGCTTCCAAAGTTTGCTCGACCACATGATTCTGCACCTGAAGTTGTTGCAAATCTATTTCTAATTGTGCCAATGTTGTATAACAATGTTCTCTTTCAGCCTTGAAATCTTTCGCCTGTTTGATCATTTTGTTCTCCGCGGTAATGACCTTCTTTGTTAACCCCGCAACCTCATTATCATACTTTTATTTCAATTGCTTAATCAAGCGCGCTCGTTCATCCGCATTCTTAGCCAATTGCTTCGAGCCCTGGCTAGTTCATTTTCTGCTTTGTTGAGATCAAACCTGTATTTGCCCACTTTCTGCCTCAGGTTATCTATAAGTTTTTCATCTTTGGCACTTCGGGCGGGGTTTTCTGTTGCTATTTTCATTTTCTAAATTTGGGCTCGAAGGGCCTCATTTTTTTTGGCTAGCTTTTTCTTTTCACCTTCGTCCGCCGCGGCTTGCAAGTTATTCTCGAATCGAAGTTCTTTGACTTGTCTTTCCAACTTTCCGATTGTGGCCCTGTACTCATTCTCCTTGGCCAACCAAGCCCATTGTTCTTGCGACGCCTCAATGAATTCCTGAATGTGAGGCTTTTTGGCTGGTTTTTCTGCATCGGCCCTTATAGTGTTCTTCTTTCTATACCAGGCAAGATAGGCGGATGAGACTTCGCCTCTAGATAGGTCATGCACTCGAGTGTTCACCATCAAATACTGGCATTCGTTCCAAATAGAACAAACTATTTCTTCATGAAATTGGCCGTCGGAACTAACCTCGACCGCATAAACACTAAGATCTTCATCTGGGTGCATCACCTGACACATTCCCAACTATCTCATCACCCGGTAAGGAGCGTAGGGCTGAATACCTCGCAGACCCATTAGGAGGAAGTAAGGACCGGTGGCAGGCATATACACAATTTCTTCAATAGGAAGCCAACCCAGTGTCCATTCTATTTGTCCCGCAATGATGGAACGAACGCGGGATACCCAATCTCCAAACCCTCTAGCAGCTTGAACCCTAAAATCCTTGTGTCAAACACTTCAATGCAACTTTTCTCTGTGGATCCGTAACTCATATACTGAGAGCGATGACACAGGTGCTCGATCATCCACATCTGTAATAGCAAATTGCATCCCTCGAAGAAATCTGTCCCAACATTACAAGCTATGAGAGCTCGGTATATCTCAGACACTATCATAGGGGCAAGAGTGCTCTTGGCATTGGTAATTAGGACCTTGACGACTCCAGCTACCCGCAAATCGATATTCCCGTCTTTTCGGGGAAACACCACAAGGCCTAAGAAAGCTACCATGAAGGCGAAACGCCTATGCTCATCCCATTTTGTTCGGTTCTCTTTGCTACAAACCCCGCTTTCCGGATCGTTGAACACTCCTACATGCCCGTACCTCTGGTATATAAAACATAGAGTGGAAAAACCATCCTCCAACGTGGAGTACGGGACTCCCTTGCTTATCTTTAGCAAATCCATGAATTTGTGAGAGTTAACGGCTCTTGGAGCGATCAGATACTTATGCCTTAGCCCTTCAGTACTTTCCATATAACCTGCTATCTCTTCCAAGGTTGGGGTGAGTTCAAAATCCGAGAAGTGAAATACGTTATGGGTCGGGTCCCAAAACGTAACCAAAGCCTTTATGATATCTCCTCGAGGTCTGATCTTTAACAACTCGGTGAGAGGTAGACTGACCTTATCTTTCTCCGATTTTCCTAGATCCTCCCACCACATATGCAACTCCAAAGGGATCTTGTTCCTAACTGTTATCGGCAAACTTGGACTCGTGCTCATTCTGCACATTTATTAGAGTGATTAAGCAAAAATCAAGTCTCATTTGACTCAAAGACAAAGTTGACACTTTTCCTTTTTTTCAAATTAAAAATAAAATCTGGTTTTGCAAATACGGCCTTTCAGCACCTCGAAGACGAAGATTTTAAGGTTGTGTTGGCTAACCGGCAAAAACCTTGAAAAATGACCACAGGCGGCTATTCTTGCAAAAGCAGCCTTCCGACGCCCTTTTAGGGACATTTGGCTATTTTTTACAATAATGGCATCACCCTAATTATTTTCAAATAAAAGTAAAATTTTTGTTCTTTTAGGCTATTTTTGCAAAAGGGAAGTTGGACCCGATGAGGATTGCCGAGGTATCCCACACCCTGTGAGAATCAAACTGGCGTAGTTCGGGCAATTTTGACAAAAACCAACTTTTTCTTTTTCCTTGAAAACAATAAAAAAAATCTCTTTTGTTGTTTTTTTTTTCAAAATCTCGACAGAGTTTCGGTATATTTTGGGACATTGGTTTTCAAAACAGGTAATTACCTCCCTTAGCCCTTAAACCGCTATTTTCTTTTTCAAACTCTCTCCTTTTATTCAAAAGCCGGTCAGCATGCAAATCCAAAGCAAATAAATGCACAAGTAGCAAGTAAGATGCATCAGGATGGTCTTTTTTTATTTTGGGTACCCCTATCCTAGACAGACCCAACCCCTGTATTAAGTCTCCAAAGTCAAAATGCACATGATGCAAACAAACGTTCATACTAGGGATCCGGCATGAGGTATTGTTATGCTAGGTTTAAAAACTTGGGTTGATTTGTTCTAGACCTGGCTTACCCGAGCGGATAACTCGAGCCGAGGGGGGGCTGTGTACCGGTAACCAAAAGATCATCCGGCTTTGCAACTTGTCCAAACCTCGTCCTATTTGGGATATGACACTAACAGAAAGAAGTCACGACCAGCGTGCACTCCTCAGGAGAGAGAAGAGAGGGGTTTCGTAGCAGTTTATATATACAGTTCAGATAATATCAAAGCGGTAAAAGCAACATTTATCACATTAGGCCCAAACATGAAATAAAATCAGATAATAAATAAAGCCAAATATAACAATTCATCTAAGCTCGAATTCTGAACCCTGAACTAGAGATTCTGGGTTCTTTTCCCCAGCAGAGTCTCCAGAGCTGTCACACCTCCTTTTTCACTACACCCCCGAGAAGGAGTGTATAAGGGAGTTTTATCCAATTTAAGGTGACAATCGAAACGGGATTATTTATTAAATTCAGAGTCGCCACTTGGGAGATTTATGGTGTCCCAAGTCACCGGTTTGAAATCCCGAGTCGAGGAAAATATTGACTCTGCATTATGGTCCGCGAACCAGAAATCTGGATAAGGAATTCTATTAACCCGAGAGAAGGTGTTAGGCATTCTCGGATTCCGTGGTTTTATCACGATCGACCAACTGTCATTATTGGCTTATTATCTTATTTTAATACATGTTTTAGCCTATAGTATAATTTTAAAACTTATTAGCCGCTTTTAACCATTTCTTAAGAAAATATTGCAACGTCATTTAAAATATGTCTTGAACCACGTCACATAAATGCACCGGCAATCCACAACACATTTTATATAATATTGTTAAGATTTGGATTTGGGTCACATAAATGTGCACCCGAGTTTAGGAAAGTAATTTTTAATAGCGTGCCTAAAGAAACTACGCGCTTTCAACTTTGTGAGTGCCATGGAAAATTCAACTAAATGGCACGCCTCGATTTCTAAGGATTCAAGTATTAATTAAGCAAGGGTCGTGCATTTTGAGCTTTTATTCGGCACGGCACACCTCGATCCCAATTCTTAAAGGAAATTCGAAAGTATGCTTTTGAGGGCCATAGATTAAATGATTCAAATGTATCAATAGCACGCCTCAAAAATTTTGGACCAAATTACTGAAGCCCAAGACTTATGAAGTTGCAGCCCATTCAAGTCCGACACATGATAAGGTCCAAATCCCTTCTTTTAAATTAAGGAATCAACAATTCCCATGGCCCAAACTGACTGTTATGCCACGATTGAATTCTAACTAGAAATGCAAAGAAACTTCATACATGTGCCTTACTTTTCACAAATGTTTTCAACCTTACTCAAAAAAAGTCTATTTTCCAGAATGGTGTTTCCTGCGATCACTGTACATTTCAATGACTATCCAGATCAAACATCAGCCCAAACAAAAGAGAATGAAATCTCAGATCATACATGGAACGAAGAATGTGAAGCAACAAGTAAATACTTTGGTTGATCAAAATATGATAAGAGCCAACTAGAGTCCCATTAAACCTATGCTGATTTCAAAAAGGCAAGCAATTGGCAGAATCCTAAGCTATAGTTCACATAGGGATGTGATGAATGCCTAGTGCCTTTATCAAAATCCCAACGACCTTGAAAATTGACCAAAAGCCAACAACAAACCTGCTGATAGAATGGGAGTGAAACAAACACCATTTGAAACTAATGAAACCATAACAGATGCATCAGGGATGCTAATTCTAGAACATGAACAAAATTTATTTTTAGACAAAGCTAAATGCTAGCCAACATGCATACTAGTTTGAGATGTTCAGATAACCCTACGCAACAGACTAATGCAACCAGATGCTAAGATATGTAGCCATGAACTAGATGATTCATATTTTTTAAACAGCATTCCCAATTCCCTAGCTGACAATGCAAGCAATTTGTTCCAGTAGGTTATGCACACAATTGACAGAAGAATGAATTGCAATAGTCCCAAACGTAATTTGAAATCTGGAAGGAACAAATGATGCACAGCTGCTACAAAAACTGAGATCTCGCAGAACCAGTGAAGAAAAAAAACAATTGTGAAAGACTAGCTGCTAAATCTAGCTGCAACTGGAGTTTTGCACATCAGAAATCATAAGAATGTCAACAGAGATCTTCCGAACTCTCAACAAAAGGCATCTCAGGATTTGCGATAAAAATTCTCAATTCAGGGAAACCAACTTAGTTCATACATTTTCAGAACAACAGCTTGAATTCGAGTCGCTACTGCTACCATCGACTAAAATGCATTCAATAACAGTCCCCAAAACATTTGATCACAAGTAAAATCATATCCTCAACAAGCAGTTTATGTTCGAACTCAGATTTCAGCTACAATGCATCAGAGAAATCGACACAACTCGAAAAGACTTTACCTTAAAATCTCAGCTAGTCGCAAATCAATAAGAAGCTAAATTTGAACTCACTAATTTAAGAATGAACTAAACACACAAGTTACTTAGTGCTTAAACTTCGGCCAAACCAACAAAAATGATCAAACAAGCAGGCTTCAACCTTTAAAACTTCATGACTCTGCTTCAGTGCTCAAATTTACGAAACAAATGGGACGAGTTTACACAACAATAGCCATTACATCAGTGTGTACAATCACTCGTCCAATATAGAATAAACAAGAACACAAAAGACCTGAATCAAGGCCAAAAGAACTCAGCATTTAAACCAAACAACGAACACTATCTTTCAGGTAGTCTTAAACAAAATCATAACAAAACATGAACACACAAAACAGAATCATGAGTAATGGAAAGATGGAGAAGAAATGAACCTGAAATTGCAAGTCTCCTTTATAACAATTATAGACTCGACAATACACCTCTCGACTCCAAATCCTAGCGAGGTTTAGCAGCAAATCAGTAGGACGACAGTAGAAAACCAAGCTTGAACTTCAATTTTTATCTCTTTGGAACTCAAATCCGAATTCAGAAAATAAAAAATTGTATATATGTTTTCTCTTGAACTTTGAAAGAACTCTTCAAAGCAGACAATAAAATAAGAAAACCAGAAATTAAAGAAACCTTTCAACTTTTTTTTCTAGATTTTTGTTCCCCGACTGCCCTCTTCAAAATCGGATAAGGCTCCTTTTGAAGACGAATCCCTGATGAATGTAGGGCTCGGATTGAGTGAAATCAATCCAATTCCTCATACTCATCCAGCATATCGTCCCCAGAACCTTCCAATCATTATATTTAACTCAAATTCGAGTGAGTGAGAGGAGGGGGGAAATCTTGGGCGTGAGAAACCGTTAGAATAGTAAGAGGAGAGGTGGATAGACACGTGGTTATGGGTTTGATGCTCACTCGCCATGGATTTAGGCTGAAATGGGGTTGGATTCAAGTGACTCTCTGGAGGAGAAGAACAGTGTTCCAGTCTCTGCGCTTGGGATTTAGGGCTCTATGAGTCTATATTCGCGTGTGTATATTTGGGAAGGGGTCGGGTCAGCCAGGCAGGTTGGGGCGTGGGTTAGGCGGATGAGTGGATTGAATTGGGCCTTAGGAAAATTCTGATTTTGGCCCAAATAGAATTCCCTCCTTTGTTTTGCTTTTCCTTTTTACTTCTTTTCTAATTTCTTTCAAATTAAAATTAAAAAACAACCTAAATTAATTCCTAATCATATTATGCTATCAAATTACATTAACTAACAATTATCACAGATAATTAAAAAAGACCAACTTAAAAGAAAACTACCAAAATTTAAAATTAAAAGTGCAAAATAAACTATTTTTGTGACTTTTTCCACTTTTATAAAATAATTAATTTACCACCTAAAAATGTAAAATTAAATCCTACATGCAAATGCAACATATTTTTTTGTATTTTCATTAATTAAATAAAATTAAACATGCGCAAACAAATGCAAGCAATTAACGAAAAATGGTATAAAAATCCACAAAATTGCAAACACTAGGAAAAAATTATTTTGTTTGAATTTATGGGAGTAACTCGTATAGGGCAAAACTCACGTGCTCACAGCATTCACTCTCGTAGTAGTCAAGCCTACTCTCTTGAGCAACCCAAATTCAAATTGTAAAACACATATTTCCCTGGTAACAAAGATTTTCCAATAAATGACACAAGGGATTACACAAACTTCAGAACAATCCGCATGAGATAACCCACCTGTTTTGCCTCAACCTAGCATTCATGTATACCTTCTACCGTCATAAATATTACGAAGTCACTTAAACTTCCTGAGTTTGAACTCAGACCGCAACATGAAATTTACTCCACTCCCAACTAGGAAACATGGAAAAATTCTTCACACTCCCATAACTCGGGGCTATACCTCAAATTAAGATGAAAATCGGGCACCTAATAGTCCTTATATCCTCTAGCAGACCCTTCTCGTCGCTTCCAAATCACATGAATACATCTCGCAGTCACATCACACTCATCACGTAACTATCTAGTCATCACCTCCCTTAATAGGGACACAATAGAACATATGGATCCAAAAACACGCGCTCACGAAATTAATAGCTCAGGGCTCAAGCTATAGGCGAAAATCTGGCCTCAAGTTTTCCCGACTTGCCCAACATCAACACACAGAGATCATATCTCGCCCCTTGATCGGGGAATCACAAGCCATCGATACACATCGGATACTGAGCGCTCATGCGCGCATACAAATGCGTGGAAGTAATTCAAAGAGTTACTTTTCAAGCTGAATCAAGGACGCACGATAAGAATTCAAGAATGTGGAATTTTTCCTAAAGGTTCTGCAGCCTCTCGAGGATAAATACAGACATCTCCATACCAATCCTCGAGACTCTACTAAACCTGCTCATGACTCATGAGACCTATGTAACCTAGGCTCTGATACCAACTTGTCACGACCCAAACCCGGACCCGGTTGTGATGGCGCCTCTCGTGAAGACAAGGCCAGCCGACACTTCCCCTTTTTCTAATTATTCATAGTTAAGCATTAAGAATCAATCGAAACATGATAAAATAATCCGAAGTAGCAGATAATGTCATAAATACGCGGAAGAATAACCCAACACAGCCCGATACCGGGGTGTCACTAGTCATGAGCATCTATATGTCATAATACAAATCCGCTAAGTCAATAAACTAGTACAACTGTCTGAAAGGAGATAGAGATGATAAAGATGGAGAAACACAGGGCTGCGGACGTCAAGCAGCTACCTCGTGAACTTCGAATGTCCGCCTAAAGCTGGAAGGATCAGCACTCGGGAGCGGAACCAACTACGCCTGAATCTGCACATGGGGTGTAGGGAGTAAAGTGAGTACTCGAACTCAGTGAGTAATAAATGTAAATAATGACTGAAAGTAAGAAAACACGTAAGGCACAAGGCATTCTATAATGAAGCAGTAAAACCATTTAAAAATAGTAAATCGGCCAAAGATAGGTAATAATCCTTTAACTCAAATTTAACTTCATGAAAAGCCTTTTTCAACAATTACGCAGGAAATTGACAGTCAATTATGAAAATAAACACATAAAGGTTTGCCCCTCGGGCTCAGTATCAACAAATTCGTCCCTCGGGCAACATCTCAGAAAAGTACCAGACCCTCGAGCAATCACATAGAACAATACCAGCTCCTCAGGATCAATCTCACATCACAATGGGTACCCGCGCTCACTGGGGGTGTACAAACTCCTGGAGGGGTCCCTTACGGCCCAAGCGCAATATCAAGCCACCTCGTGGCATCATCACTAGGCCCTCGGCCTCATATCAATCAAGCAACCTCGAGGCATACATATCTCAGGCCCTTGGCCTCATAATCAGTATCAAATGTTTCCTCACAACATAGGCCCTCGGCCTTACTCAGTCAAAATCTTCACAAGCCCCTCGGGCAACAGTAAAATAGTGATTCTCAGCCAAATTATCATTTAAAAGATCATTTAAGTATTTAAAACATAGTAAACATGGCTGAGTACGAAAACAGTGAAATATAACATGACTGAATTCAAGTATAAATTTAAAACAGTGAGGAAATATTAGTAAAAATTCTCGAAGGGTCCAAATAGTTGGCACGAAGCCCAAGTATGGCATTCAGCCCAAATAATGATGATAGCAAATAGATTTCAGTCAAATATGCAATAAAATAATCATTCGGGACAGACTAAGTTACAATCCCCAATAGTGCACGACCCCACGCTCATCATCAAACGTGTGCCTCACCTCAATATAGCACTACGATGTGCAATATGGGGTTTCAAACCCTTAGAACATCATTTACAATCATTACTCACCTCGAACCGGTCAAATCTCTAGCTCGCGATGCCTTTGCCCCTCAAATCAACCCCCACTCGCATCGAATCTATCCAAAATCAGAACGAGGACGTTAAAATAGGCTAAGGGAACGAAGCCCAAGCGAAAATAATCAAAATACTACACAAATCCCAAAATTACCAAAACCTGATCCTCGAGCCCACGTCTCGGAATTCAATAATTTTTGCATCAATAGATTCTTTATCTCCCCACGAGTTCATACATATCAAAAGTTCTCAAATTTGACCTCAAATGGTCCTTCAAATCCTCAATTAAAGGTCTAAATTTCCAAGCCCTAGTTCTTCAATTTTTGGCTTAATTTCCATGATTTTCTAGGTGGAATTCACATAAAAATCGAGTCTTAAGTCCAAGATTCTTACCTCCAAGTGATTCTCCTTGAATCCCTCTACAATTTCCTTCAAAAAGCTCCAAAAACGACCAACTATGGAGGAAATAAACCCCACATTTGCGGACAAGATGACCTTTTAAACTTCTGCCAAGGCCTAAAAATCCTTCTTTGCGAATGCGGTCAAAGCCTCGCGTTCGCAAAGCACAAAAATAACTTTGACCAAAATTATCTTACGCGAATGCGACAAGACCCTCGCGAACGTGATGCTTTACCCAGATGAACCTTCGAGAACACGTAACCTGCCTTGCGAATGCCAAGGCTACATTTCCACCTCCCTCAGCTAACTTTTTGCGAACACGAGGGTCCACTTGCGAACGCGAAGAGTAAATATCTGCAACTGTTGAACCTGCAATTTCTACAACTTTCTTAACTTCTAAATGATCCGGTTGACCACCCAAAACTCACCCGAGGCTCCCAAGACCTCAACCAAAGGAACAAAAATATCCCAATACCTTATCTAAACTTGTTCCAATCTTCAAAACACCTCAAACAACATCAAATCAACCAAAACACATCGGATTCAAGCCTAACTTTCTAAAATCTGTCAAATTCCGCTTTTGATCGAAAACCCAACCAAACCATGTTCGAATGACCTGAAATTTTGCACACACATCCCAAATGATACAACGAAACTACTGCAACTCTCAGAATTCTATTCTGACTCTTATTACAAAATCTCGCCTATCAACCGGAAATCGCCAAAATCTCAACTTCGCCAATTCAAGCCTAAATCAACTCTGAACTCCAAAACTCATTCTGATCGCACTCCTAAGTCATAAATCACCTCCCGAAGCTAATCAAACCATCAAAACTCATGTCTGAGCCTTCTAACACATAAGTCAATATCTAGTTGACTTTTCCAACTTAAACTTCCTTAAAAGAGACTAAGTTTCTCAAACCTTACCAAAATCATTCCGGATTCGATCCGACCAACTCGATACCACATAACATGGATAAATAAAGCATAAAAAAGCAGAAATAGGGAAAACGGAGTGGTCACTCATGAGACGACGGGCCGGGTCGTCACAAATCAGGTCATTACATTTGGAATTATTTGACTCATGTTAGATTCCTTGTTGTTAAACTACATATTGTGGGATTGTTGTTCAAATTATGTTCTCCCTAGTTGAGCTATTGTTACTATGCCTAGTGTTCTCTATTGTGGTTATTCCTTGTGAGCTAGTTTTACCGTCTCTTTGTGATCGAAAGTTCTTGAGTTAATTTACCTTCCATGTTCTTGTATCTATTGTCATTGTTGCTGTTGTACTTGTTATGGTGGTGCACAAGGTTTCTGCCGTGCGGTTGTTAATGTTGTGATACACGTGGTTTCTGTCATGCAATTGTTTTTATTGGGTTGCACGAGGTTCCTGCCATGCTGTTGTTACTTTTGATATATGCACATGCAGCATGACAAGGCAGGATAATTATAATGCACGTGTGGTAAGACAAGGTGGGCACTTATTACATTATTATTACACACGTGGCGAGACAAGGCGGGCTATATTAGGGATTGATTTGTGATGATTTGTGATGGCCTGGAGGTGTTGTTGTTGATATTTGTGTAGTGGTACAGTTATCTGTGTGAGCTTCATCTTGTGAAAATTGTGAGAAAACATTCTACGTGTTGTCCGTTCTTTACCTTATGTCTACTAGCTGGTATGGACTATATTAGGATACTTACACAAGCATACACATAGTCGAGCACCCTTATCGGATAAGTGGATTTTTTCTTGATATTGTTGAGTATAGACACACACCCTTGTTACTTGCCTTATATGTGAGAATGGCTCTTTGTGGCACGTGAGTCATTAGTGCGGCTATGAGGTGTAATGAGAGAACAGGATGACAAGTGTTAGTGACCCGTGAGTTGTGATATGTCCAAGGTTCGATACCTCGTGGAGTTTATTGGCAAAAACCTGATGTGAAAGCAGTCGTAGTTGCTGAGTTATTACTTTTCCTTGTCGTACCTGTGATTTTGGATTTAGGTTGTGTTTCCGTTCACTCTTCTGTGTCATTATTATGGTGTTTCTCTAATACTTGTTGTTTCCTTTCTTATTGAAATTTTTGTATTGTTAGCCATATTGCATAGTCTTTATGTAGATATCATACTCTGTTCTTCCTATACATATGCTTGTTCAGATTATTAGACCAGTAGGTGTCTTAACTGTTCCTCATCAGTACTCCACTGAGGTTAGTCTTGATACTTACTGGGCACCATTGTGGTGTGCTCATACTATGTTTCTGCATATTTTTGTGTAGATCCAGGTATTTGATCGTTAGTAGTTGTGTGGATCGTTGCTATGGAGACTCAAGGTAAACCTGTTGCTGTGTTCGCAGGCTTTGGAGTCACCTTCTAGTTTTGTATTGCACTATTTATCCTTATTTCTGAACAGTTGTATTTAGAAGTTTTCTAGTGAACACTCTATAGAGCTTAAGACTTGTACTATCGGTTTTGTAGTTGTAAAGTTTAAAGATATTTCTATTTCAAATATGATGAAGAATTTGACTCTAGGCCTAAAAAGAACTAAGCTAAGTATGAACAAAATTAAGAAAATTGAAAACTTCAGAGAGTGTGCACTTTTGGTTTTCCAGCAGATTCCTTTCTACTGTGGCACTCAATTTTGTGCGGTTCGCACTTTTTCCACACTTAGCCAATTTTTCTACGCACAGTTCCTGCAAAGCATACTCATTCTTGCATACACTTCAAAACCAGTTAGCACAAAACAAGACATATCTAAAGAAAAAGAAAAAGACACATGGGTTGCCTCCTAAGAAGTGCCTGATTTAATATTGCGACACAACGCAGATTACCATCATCACTTGAAATGAGGAACCCCCAGGACGTGGCCATTATTAACTTTTCCCAAATAGTGCTTCACCCGGTGACCATTGACTCTAAACACCTTATCATTTTTATTTTCAAGTCCAATACACCAAAGGGTGTCACACCCACAAACTCAAACAGCCCACGCCATTTAGACTTCAACTTTCCTGGAAACATTCGTAACCGAGAATTGAATAACAACAAAAGATCACCTTCTTTATACTCCTAGTTCCGAATGTACTTGTAATAGAGGTACTTCATCTTCTCCTTGTATAAGGAGGAACTTGTATATGCATGGTATCGGAATTCATCTAGCTCATTCAATTATGCCACACTTAAGTTGGCGGCGAATCCCACTCAAGATTCAACTTCTTTAAAGCTCACATGGCTTTATGCTCAAGTTACACCGAAAGATGAAAAGGTTTCCCAAACAATAATCGGTATGGAGACATTCCAATCGGTGTTTTTAAGCCGTCCTATAAGCCCATAAAGCATCATCAAATTTCTTTGACCAATCCGTCCGATTGACATTCACTGATTTTGACAAAATACTTTTCATCTCCCGGTTAGAGACTTCCACTTGACTGCCTGCTTGGGGATGATAGGGGGTCGTCTCTTTATGAGTGACACCATACTTGGTGAGTAAGGTATCGAAATCCTTGTTGCAAAAATGTGATTCCCCATCACTTATGATAGTCCATGGAGTACCAAATCTTGTAAAGATGTTCTTCTTCAAAAATGCCACCACACATCTTGCTTCATTGTTGGAAAAAGCAACGGCATCAACCCTTTTGGACACATAATCAATCGCGACCAAAATGTAGGTGTTTCCACAAGAACTCACGAACGGACCCATGAAGTCAATACCACACACATCGAATATCAATCTCCAATATGGTGGCAAGGGGAATTCATTTTTCTTTGTGATTCCACAGGCCCTTTGACATTCATCACAACGCTTGACAAGATCACTTGCATCCTTGTAGAGAGTGGGCTAATAGAAATCGCAACTTAACATTTTGGCTACCGTTCTTGCTCCCCCATGGTGACCACCATAAGCCTAAAAATGACAAGCCCCAAGAATTTCAACTTGTTCATCCTCCGGTACATATCTTTTGATCACTCTATCCGTACAAATCTGGAAAAGGTACGGTTTATACCAGTAATAGTCTTGACAATCCCGTTTGAGCTTCTTCCTTTGGTTTGAAGACAACTCAATCGGATGATACCACTTACAAGATAATTTTCCAAATCTGCGAACTAAGGCACCTCTTTAATTAAAATAGCCAAGAGTTGCTCATCGGGGAAGGGGTCATTGATTTCAAGGTAATCATGCGGCCTCCCCTCCTCCTCCAAATAAGACAAGTGGTCCGCCACTTGGTTTTCACTCCCTTTTTGATCTTGGATACCAATATCAAACTCTTGCAACAAAAGTGCCCATCTCATCAAATGAGATTTGGAATCTTTCTTACTCATGATATAATGGAGTGTCGCATGATCCGTATGAACAATCACTTTTGCACCCATCAAGTATGGGCAAAACTTTTCAATATCAAACACAATGTCAAAGAGCTTTTTTTTCGTAGCGGTGTAGTTGACTTGGGAACTATTCATGGTCTTGCTTGCATAATAAACCGGATGAAAGATCTTGTTGATATGTTGCTCCAAAATAGCCCCCATCGCTACATCACTTACATCACACATAAGCTCAAAAGGAACACTCCAATTTGGATGATGAGATCGAGTCTGTTTTGTTGAAAAAATTTGGGAAAACTTTATCAAAAGGAGCAATGATTTGGTATCACAACCTGCAGCCAAGTTTCATTTACTCATTTTCCATGTTAGCAAGTTCTTTCGTGAAGGAACACGTCGGGGCCAAAAAGGTCGCAACAAGAAAATCGGACGTTTTCAAGATAAGACAAAGGGATAACGAAATGCTGAGGGAGTTCGTATATCGATTTCAAATAGAACACATGGAGTTGCCACCGGTCACAGATGATAAGGTCGTTCAAGCTTTCACCCAAGGGTTGAACGAGCAGACTTCAATAGCTTCACGATAGTTGAAACAAAATTTGGTTGAGTATCCAGCTGTAACTTGGGAAGATATGCACAATCGATATCAATCTAAAATCAGGGTTGAGGACGACCAATTAGGATCCCCTTATGGTTCAATACATCCAAATAAGTCGCAGTTAAAACCCCGAAGGATGTCGATAGGGAGCCAAGGTCGAATAGAGAATAATATCAACCATATACCGTAAATCGAAGAAAAAAAGGTTCAGGATGCAATTCTGCTCGGAATGATCGAAGAAGAGATCGAGGATAGAATTCTCAGGGACTTATGAGAAAAAGTGGTTTTGATAAGCATGTTGATCCCATAGAGGCACCTCGGTCATCGGAATATAACTTTAGCATCGACGCATCGGCCATTGTATCGGTAATCAAAAGGATTAAAGATACTAGGTGGCGCAGACCCATACAGATCGATCCTTCCCAAAGAAACCCAAATTTGATGTGCAAGTATCATGGCACACATGGCCACAAGACCGAGGATTGCAGGCAATTAAGAGGGGAGGTAGCCCGTCTATTCAATGAGGGCCACCTTCGAGAGTTCCTCAGCGATCGAGCCAAGAATCATTTCAGAGAAAGGGATGCCAACAGGAAAAATGAATAGGAGGAACCCCAGCATGTCATTCATATTGTAAAGACCCGTAAAATTCTTAACCAAAAACTCGGGATTTTGTGGTGCCAAGTTGGATTCCTGTTCGCCACGGTTCGAACCTTTTGGATTGAACCGTACCCTTCATACTTAGAGGGAAATGTTTCTTGAAAGAATGTATTTCTGCAACCCATTATGCGGCCGCATAATCACTCTGCGGACCGTATAATGGCTGTAGAGTGAAGCAGAAAATTTGCCAATTTTGAGGCCAGTTATGCGGCCCAATTATAAGATTGCATAATCGCTATGCGGGCCGCATGTTGATCGTATATCTACACTGAACTTTTGTGAAGGGAAGTTCTGCGGTGCATTATGTGACCACAGAACAGGTATGCGAACCACATACCGGTCGCATACTCAGTCCGAAAACTTAACTTCTGAAGGCCCTTTCTGCGGACACTTTGCGGGCCGCGTAACCATTATGTGTTCGCAAACCTGTTTCGGGTCACCCATTTTCTTAATTTAAAACCCGACCCCCATTCCGTTAAAACACCCACTTAGGCCATTTTTAACATATTTCTCTGATAATTAGAGTAAGAGAGAAGGGTCAAAGAGAGGGGAAGGGGTATCCATCAATGGTTCATCAAATTTTGGCCTAAACATCTTGAATATTAATAATCAAGGCACCTAGGCCTCCCTCCCAAGAGGTAAGCTTCTATCACCAAGCTTCAATTCCATGTTACAACTAAAAAGGGACCACTAGTGAGGTAATTCATGGGGATTAGAGTGGTTATCTTGCATGCATGTGACCCTAAGGTATGTGGGGGAGTGCTAAAACAAAGATAAGAAAGAATGGGGAATAGGTTGGGGGAATATTCCACTAAAAAGGGGCCATGAGACCCTAACTCATAATGTTTGATATAATGCTCAACTGAACTAGGGCTATGATCAGTTTCCTAATAATGGGTTCAATTGTGCTACATTGTTAAATAGATTGAAGGTGTTAAAGGTTTCGGAAATTGACGTAGGAATTAGGGAAAGACTCAATTAAGGTATGTATGGATAACCCTCTTCTTCTTAGTGTTGAACTCTTGGCATCCGAATAGTTGGTGTGAGTTCCGAATTGAATATACTAGATGGGTTGCCTTAATGTGTTGGGTTGACAAATTTTTGTTCCAAAATTGTTCTAATGTGACGACCCGGTTAGTCGTCTCATGATTTACCTCTCTGTTTCCCCCATTTCTGCTTCTTATTGCTTTGTTTATCCATTTTATGTGGTATTGGGTTGGTCGGATCGAATCCGGAATGATTTTGGTGAGGTTTGAGACACTTAATCTCTTTTGAGGAAGCTTAAGTTAGAAAAGTCAACCAGATGTTGACTTATGTATTAGAGGGCTCGGATGTGAGTTCCTATGGTTCGGCTAGCTTCGGGACATGATTTGGGACGTAGGAGCACAATCGGAATGAGTTTTGGAGGTTCGGAGTAGATTTAGGCTTGAATTGGCGAAGTTGATATTTTGGCAATTTTCGGTTGGTAGGCGAGATTTTGATATAGGGGTCGGAATGGAATTCTGAGAGTTTAAGTAGTTCCGTTGTGTCATTTGGGATGTGTGTGCAAAATTTTAGGTCATTCGGACATGGTTTGGTCGGGTTTTTGATCAAAAGCGAAATTTAGAAGTTTTTGGAAACTTAGGCTTGAATCTAATGTATTTTGGTTGGTTTGATATTGTTTGAGGTGTTTTGAAGATTGGTACAAGTTTGAATGAGGTTTTGGGATATGTTAGTGCCTTTGGTTAAGGTCCCGTGGGCCTCAGGTGAGTTTCGGGTGGTCAATCGGGTCATTCCATGAAGTTGGAACATGTAGAAAATTGCAGGTCAGTGCTGCAAAAAAATAACCTTTGCGTTCGCGAGAGGGTCCTCGTGTTCGCGAAGGTTCAGTTGATGAAGGGATCGATGTTTGTGCTTCGCGTTCGCAAGAAGGGGAGCGCGTTCGCGTAGAGGAAATTGGTCAGATGGGTTTGAGGTCGAGTTGTTCATTTCGTTCACGAGAGAGGGAGTGCGTTCGCGAAGAGTAAGTCTGAGGAACCATCACGTTCGCGATGGGCATGTCGCATTCGCGTAGAGGATTTTTGGTCAAAGTCAATTTTGTGCTTCGCGAACGGGATACGTTGACCGCGTTCGCGAAGAAGGAAATTAAGACCTGGGCAGAAGGTTTAAAAGGTCGTCTTGTCCGCAATTTTGGGGTTTATTTCTTCCATTGTTGGTCGTTTTTGGAGCTTTTTGAAGGGTATTGAAGAGGGATTCAAGGGGAATCACCTGAAGGTAAGATTATTGGACTTAAAACTTGATTCTAATGTGAATTCCACCTAAATAATCATGAAAACTAAGCCAAAAATTGAAGAACTAGGGCTTGGAAATTTAGACCTTTGATTGAGGATTTGAAGGACCATTTAAGGTCGGATTTCTGAACTTTTGATATGTATGAACTCGTGGGGAGATAAGGAATCTATTGATGTAAAAATTATCGAATTCCGAGATATGGGCCCGGGGGTCGGGTTTTGGTAATTTCAAAATTTGTGTTGTAAATTGATTATTTTCGCTTAGGCTTCGTTCCCTTAGCATATTTTGACGCCGTAATTCTGATTTTGGATAGATTCGACGCGAGTGGAGGCCGATTCGAGAGGCAAAGGCGTCGTGAGCTAGAGATTTGACCGGTTCGAGGTGAGTAATGATTGTAAATGATGTTCTTAGGGTTTGAAACCCCGAATTGCACATCGTAGTGCTATATTGAGGTGGCGCACACGCTTGATGACGAGCGTGGGGTCGTGCACTATTGGGGATTGTGACTTAGTCCATCCCGAATGACTATTTTACCACGTATTTGACTGAAATCTATTTGCTATCATCATAATTTGTGTTGAATGCCATATTTGGGCATTGTGCCAACTATTTGAACCCTTCGGGGATTTTTACTGGTATTTCCTCACTGTTTTGACTTTATACTTGAACTCAGTCATGTTATATTTCACTATTTTCGTACTCATCCATGTTTACTCTATTTTAACACTTACATGATCTTTTAAATGATATTTTTGGGCTGAGAATCGTGTTTTACTATTGTCCGATTGGCTTGTGACGATTTTGATAAAGTAATGCCGAGGGCCTATGTTGTGAGGAAATATTTGATACTGATTATGAGGCCGAGGGCCTAAGATATGTACGCCACGAGGTGGCTTGATTGATATGAGGCCGAGGGCCTAGTGATGATGTCATGAGGTGGCTTGATATTGTGCTTGGGCCGTAAGGAGCCTCTCTAGGAGTCTGCACGCCCCTAGTGAGCACGGGTACCCATTGTGATCTAAGATTGAGCCCGAGGGGCTGGTACTATTCTGATATTGAGCCCGAAGGGCTGGTATTGTTCTAAGATGTTGCCCGAGGGGCGGATTTGTTGATGTTGTGCCCGAGGAGCGAACCTTTATGTGTTTATCTTTTTCTTAATTTCCTGTCAATTACCATGCTTTATTGTTGAAAAAGGCTTTTAATGAAGTAAATTTTGAGTTAAAGGATTTTACCAATCTTTCACTGGTTTACAGTTTTAAATGGTTTTACTAATTCATTATAGCGTGCTTTGTGCCTTACGTGATTTCCTGCTTTCAGCCTTTATTTTATGATTATTACTCACTGAGTTGGAGTACTTACTTTACTCTCTGCACCCTGTGTGCAGATTCAGGCGTATCTGGTCCCGCTCCCGAGTGCTGATCATTCCGGCTCAGGTGGATCCGAGGAGTCTCTAGGTAGCTGTTGGCGTTCGTAGCCCGAAGCTCTTCCCTATCTTAGTCCTTCATGTTCTTAGCTTTCTGTATTAAACTCTGTAGTTATATTTGGAGTATTCCATTTTTGCTAGATGCTCATGACTAGTGACACCCTGGTATCGGGCTGTGTTGGGTTATTTTCCGCGAATTATGTTATTATCTGTTAACTTTGGATTATCTTATCATGCTTTAGATTTATTTCTTATAGTTTAACTGTTAATAATTGGATATGGGAAGTGTCGGCTGGCCTTATCTTCACGAGAGGCGCCATCACGACTGGGTTCGGGTTTAGGGTCGTGACAAATTGGTTTTAGAGCCTAGGTTACATAGGTCTCACGAGTCATGAGCAGGTTTAGTAGAGTCTCGCGGATCGGTACGGAGACGTCTGTATTTATCCTCGAGAGGCTGCAGAACCTTTAGGAAAAACTTCATGTTCTTGAAATTCTTGTTGTACGAATTTGTTGATCTAAGTACTAAACTTCTGTTATTCTATTCTCTTACATATGGTGAGCATACGCGCTACCGGTCAGGATAGACGACCACCAGTACCACCAGTTTTGGCCACCAGAGGCCGAGGATGCAGTCGTGGTCGTGGTAGGGGCAGAGCAGTTAGGGTAGCACCTGCAGATCCACCAGCTGCCCCAGTTCAGGATAAGGTCCCAGTTATGGACGCTCCAGCAGCACCAGCTCAGGCACCAGTTGTGCCCATTGTGATTCCGGGTCTTCAGGAGGCCTTGGCTCAGATCTTATTAGTTTGCACTAGCCTAGCTCAGGAGGTTTCAGCCACTACAGCCGCAACTACTTCTCAGGCTGGGGGAGGCAATCAGACTCCCGCCGCTCGCACACCTGAGTAGGTTGTGCAGGGACTTCAGACGCCGGGGGCACACCCAGCCCAGCCGGTTGCAGCTGCTCAAGACTATGTAGTTCTTGCTATGCCAGAGGATGAGTAGCGTAGGTTGGAGAGGTTTGGTAGACTGCAGCCTCCGACCTTCAATGGTGCAGAGGGCGAGGATGCCTTGGGTTTCTTAGATAAGTGTCAGAAGATACTTCGTACAGTGGGTATTCTGGAAACCAGTAAGGTTGCTTTCACTACTTATCAGTTTTTTCGGGAGCTGCCTTCACTTGGTGGGAGGATTTTGAGAGGCGTAGGCCTGTTGGTGCAGCACCCCTTACATGGCAGCAACTCTATTCTCTTTCTGGAGAAGTATGTGCCACAGTCCCACAGAGAGAAGCTACGTAGGGAGTTTGAGTGGTTGCGTCAGGGAGAGATGACTATGATGCAATACGAGATGAGGTTCTCCGAGTTAGCTCATCATGCTATTTGGATGGTTCCGATAGATAGAGAGAAGATGAGGAGGTTTGTTGATGGCCTCACTTATCAACTTCGTATTCTCATGACCAGGGAGAGGGTGATTGGTGCTACCTTTGAGGAGGTTATAGGCATTGCTCGGGAGATTGAGTCTATTCGTCGCCAGGAGCACAAGGAGAGGGAGGCCAAAAGGCCTTGAGGATCTGGTAGTTATAGCGGTACTCCTACGAGAGGTCAGTTTCAGCACGGTAGAGGCCATCCATTCAGGCATGCTCAGCCAGGTCGTACAGGTTATCATGGGGCATCATCAGGTCATGGTTCTAACAGTTCTCATCAGGGCCAGTCATCACTTAGTGCCCTTCCAGCTCAGAGTTCGTACCGTGCTCCATCAGTTTAGGGCTTTTCTATGCCGAGTGCATCTGCTAGTCACTCCGGTGCGAGGGGTTCCCTTCAATCCTCTTCTCCAGCACCTGGGAGTTGTTATGAGTGTGGTGAAATGGGTTATATGCGGAGGCAGTTCCCTCGTCGTCTTACGAGTTCATCTCAGCAGAGGGGTCAGTCATCGGCTTCAGCGCCAGTTACTTCACCACCAACCCCCCCCCAGCTAGCTAGAGGTGGAGGTCAATCAGCTAGGGGTCGCTCCAGAGGGGGAGGTCGATCAGGTGGCGGTCAGGCCCATTTCTAAGCACTCTCAGGCAGACCCGATGCTATTTCTTCAGATGTTGTTATTACAGGCATTGTTTTAGACTACCACAGAGATGCCTCTGTATTATTTGACCCCATTTCCACCTTTTCATATGTGTTATCATACTTTGCTCGTTATTTGGGTATGCCCCATGAGTTTTTTGCTTCATCTGTTCATGTATCTACCCCGGTGGGTGATACTGTTGTTGTAGACTATGTGTACCGGTCATGTTGGTGACTATTGGGGGTCTGGAGACCCGTGTAGATCTTTTATTATTGTGTATGGTGGATTTTGATGTCATTTTGGGCATGGATTGGCAATCTCTGTGTCATATTGTTCTGGACTGTCATGCTAAGACAGTCACATTGGCTATACCAGGTGTGCCACGGATTGAGTGGCGAGGTGTGACTGATTATGTTCCTAGTAGAGTGATCTCATTCTTGAAAGCCTAGCATATGGTTGGGAAGGGTTGTCTTTCGTATCTAGCCTTTGTGAGGGATGTCGGTGCTAAGAATCCCAGTATTGATTCTGTTCGAGTTGTGGGGGATTTTCCCGATGTGTTTCCTGCAGACCTGCCAGGCATGCCACCGGAAAAGTATATTGATTTTGGTATTGACCTGGTGCTGGGCACTCAGCCCATTTCTATTCCGTCGTATCGTATGGCACCAGCGGAGTTGAAGGAAGTAAAGGAGCAACTTTAGCAACTCCTTGATAACGGGTTTATTCGGCCTAGTGTGTCACCTTGAGGTGCGACAGTTGTATTTGTGAAGAAGAAGGATGGCACTATGAGGATGTGCATTGATTATAGGCAATTAAACAAAGTAACAATTAAGAACAAGTATCTTTTGCCTCGCATTGATGATTTATTCGACCAGCTTCAGGGGGCGAGAATATTCTCCAAGATTGATCTCCATTAGGGTTATCACCAGTTGAAGATCAGGGACACAGATATTCTTAAGACAGCTTTCAGGACCCGATATGGTCATTATGAGTTCTTGGTGATATCTTTTGGGCTAACCAATGCCCCAATAGTGTTCATGCATCTGATGAACAGTGTGTTTCAGCCTTATCTCGACTCATTTGTCATAGTTTTCATTGATGATATTCTGGTGTACTCGCGTGCCAGGAGGAGCACGCTGAGCATTTGAGAGTTGTGTTGTAGAGATTGAGAGAGGAGAAGCTTTATGCAAAATTCTCCAAGTGTGAGTTTTGGCTCAGTTCAGTGGCTTTCTTGGGGCAAGTGGTGTCCAGCGAGGGTATTCAGGTTGATCCAAAGAAGATAGAGGCAGTTCAGAGTTGGCCCAAACTGTCATTAGCCATAGAAATTCGCAGCTTTCTTGGTTTGGCGGGTTATTATCGTCGTTTTGTTCAGGGATTATCATCTATCACATCGCCCTTGTCCAAGTTGACTCAGAAGGGTGCTTCATTTGTATGGTCGGACGAGTGTGAGAAGAGCTTTCAGAAGCTTAAGACAACATTTACCACAGCTCTAGTAGTAGTTTTGCCATCAGCTTCAGGTTCATATACAGTGTATTGTGATGCTTCGAGAGTTGCCATTGGTGGTGTATTGATGTAGGAGGGTAGAGTTATTGTTTATGCTTCTCGTCAGTTGAAGCCCCATGAAAAGAACTACCCCGTTCATGATTTAGAGTTGGTTGCCATAGTTCACGCGTTGAAGATTTGGAGGCATTACTTGTATGATATGTCTTGTGAGGTGTTTACTGATCATCGTAGCCTCCAGCACTTGTTCAAACAGAAGGATCTTAATTTGAGAAAGCAGAGATGGTTAAAGTTGCTAAAGGATTATGATATCACTATATTGTACCATCTGGGAAAGGCCAATGTGGTAGCTGATGCTTTGAGCCGAAAGGCAGTAAGTATGGGGAGTTTGGCATATATTCCAGTTGGGGAGAGACCTCTTGCAGTTGATGTTCTGGTTTCGGCCAATCGGTTCGTGAAGTTAGATATTTCGGAGCCCATTCAGGTATTGGCTTGTGTGGTTTCTCGGTCTTCTTTATATGATCGCATCAGAGAGCGCCAGTATGATGATCCACATTTGCTTGTCCTTAAGGACAGAGTTCAACACGATGATGCCAGAGATGTGACCATTGGTGATGATGGGGTGTTGAGGATGCAGGGCCAGATTTGTGTGCCCAATGTGGATGGGCTTCGGGAGTTGATTTTGGAGGAGACCCATAGCTCGCGGTATTCCATTCATCTGGGTGCCGCGAAGATGTATCAGGATTTGATGCAACTCTATTGGTGGAGGAGAATGAAGAATGCTATTGTGGGATTTGTAGCTCGGTGTCTCAATTGTCAGCAGGTGAAATATGAGCATCAAAGACCGGGTGGCTTACTTTAGCGGATAGATATTCCAGAGTGGAAGTGGGAGAGGATCACTATGGACTTTGTAGTTGGACTTCCACGGACTTTGAGGAAGTTCGATGCTATTTGGGTGATTGTGGATCGGCTGACCAAGTTCGTGCACTTCATTCCTGTGTGTACTACCTATTCTTCAGAGTGGTTGGCAAAGATCTATATCCGGGAGATTGTTCGTTTGCATGTCCCAATTTCTATCATTTCAGATAGGGGCACTCAGTTTACATCGTAGTTTTGAAGTTCTATGCAGCGAGAGTTGGGTACTCAAGTTGAGTTGAGCACAGCTTTTCACCCTCAGAAGGACGGGCAGTCCAAGCGCACTATTCAGATATTGGAGGACATGTTGCGTGTTTGGGTCATTGATTTCGGAGGGCCATGGGATCAGTTTCTACCGCTTGCAGAGTTTGCTTATAACAACAGCTACCAGTCGAGTATCCAGATGGCTCCATATGAGGCTTTGTATGGGAGGCGGTATAGATCTCCAGTTGGTTGGTTCCAGCCTAGTAAGGCTAGGCTATTGGGGACAGACTTGGTGCAAGATACTTTGGAAAATGTGAAGGTAATTCAGGAGAGGCTTCGTACAGCGCAATCGAGGCAAAAGAGTTATGCTGACAGAAAGGTTCGAGATGTGTCCTACATGGTTGGCGAGAAGGTTCTGTTGAAGGTTTCGTCCATGAAGGGTGTTATGAGATTTGGGAAGAAAGGGAAATTGAGTTCGCGGTTCATTGGACCTTTTGAGGTGCTTCGGAGGATTGGGGAGGTGGCTTATGAGCTTGATTTGCCACCCAGCTTGTCGAGTGTGTCTGGTATTTCATGTTTCTATGCTCCGGAAATATGTTGGGGATTCGTCTCATGTGTTTAGATTTCAGCACGGTTCAGCTGGATGATGATTTGACTTATGATGTGGAGCTAGTAGCTATTTTGGGTCATCAGGTTCGAAAGTTGAGGTCAAAGGATATAGCTTTAGTGAAAGTGTAGTGGAGAGGTTGGCCTGTGGAAGAGGCTACTCGGAGATCGAGCGGGAGATGCAGAGCAGATATCTTCACCTGTTTGAGACTTCAGGTATGTTTCCTGACTCGTTCGAGGACGAACGTTTGTTTAAGTTGGGGAGGATGTGACAACCCGGCCAGTCGTCTCATGAGTTACCGCTCTATTTCCCCCATTTCTGCTTCTTATTTCTTTGTTTATCCGTGTTATAAAGTATCGGGTTGGTCGGATCGAATCCGGAATCATTTTGGTAAGGTTTGAGACACTTAGTCTCTTTTGAGGAAGCTTAAGTTAGAAAAGTCAACGTATGTTGACTTATGTGTTAGAGGGCTCGAATGTGAGTTCCTATGGTTTGGATAGCTTTGGGAGGTTGATTATAGGCGATAATTATGTATTTTAGTCGATTATTACACTCTAATTTACTGCACTTTAGTTGAGTTTGCGCTTTAATCGCTACTGTTTTGCACTAATTGTGTGTTTTATGCCTTGTAGGTGTGATTCCGAGATATATAGATGTTATGTAATGAATTTAAGTGGTTTGAAGCTTTGAAGTCTGAGTAATAGCTCAAGGAATTAAGCCGGAATCGCGTTCGGGGATCAATGGATGATAAAACAACAAAACGAAAACTCGAAGAGGCATATTGTGCACTGTCTAGTAAAATAGACATAACTGTTTACTCAGAACTCCATTTGAGCTCCACAATATATGTTTGGAAATCTAACTCAAAGGGCTACAACTTTCATGTTTTACATTTTTTCAAATTCCAAACGTAACAGGGTCAAAATCTGCGGCAGAACCGCAGCAGAGGGCAGTCGCGGACAACTGACGAATCTGAGAGGGTGTTTGGTCGCGGTTCTGGCGCAACCGTGGTGGAACCGCGGCAGGATGCGTAAATTTCAGGGACCAAAGTGCAAAACACTGGATTTTAAGCCCTAAACCCTATATTAAACCAAGGAAGTCTGCCAAGAATTGGGGAGGACATATTTTTGACATAGATTTGACCTAAGGAGGCAGAGACACAATAGGAGCAAGGCTTGGGAATTCTTCTACAAGTTTTTTCTTTTCTCTTCCTATTTTTTGTTGTTGGTTATGACTTTTAGTATTGTAGTTTTAAATACTATTATGAATAGCTAATTTGTTATCTAGAGTTTTGATAGAACCTTTTGTAGGATAAATTCTTGTTATGTTTTTATATAATTGAGCCGTAGTATAATCTCTATTTGTTCAACTACATTCTTATTGTAGTTAATTGAAGAGCTCTCAATTAGCTGTGCCTATTTAGTATGCATAACTCGGGAGAGAGTGCATATTTAGGTAATTGTTGAACAACACCACTCCCAGAGTATATGAGGGATCAATAACCGAGGGTTTAAAGGCGGGATTAGGGATAACGAAGCCTTGGGTGCGATCTGAAGTGAGTTGTATCAAAAGCCAGCTAGCGTAGCTCGGGAGAGTGCGTCTAGTAAATTGTCGTGATTACTCGGGAGAGATTTACGGTAATAAGAGTGCTCATGATCGGTAGAGAATACTTAGGCGAAATTATAGAAGACATAGCGGGAAGGATTCCGACTATTGGGGAAATCATAACTCTAGACCTCCTAAATCTTGTCTCTAACTCTTAGTATCTTTAGTTGTTAATTTATTATTTTAATTTGTTAATCAATTAGTTAAACATAAGAATCTAAATATCTATAAGTTAGGAACTGTTCAAGCTTGTCTTCTTGGTGATAGTGAACAGCTGTAGCTAAGCCTTAGTTTTCTGTGGGATTCGACTCCGGACTTGTAAACCAGATTATATTTGCAACGACCGCATTGTCCTTTTTATAAGGCATAGTTGGGCGTGATCATATTTTGGCGCCATTGCCGGGGAACTAACGGTGTAGCTGTAGGTGTACATATTGCTAGGTTTCAAGTTTGAACTTTTATTTTTATTTTTTTTGTATTTGATATTTTTTTGTTTTACTTGTTGATTTAAAAAAAACATGGCATCATGGAATTATGAAAGTTTTGATGTTTGTAATTCTACTTTTAATCCTCCTTATGCATATTGTGATGAAAACCACCCTTGGCAAAAATTATCAAAGTATTCCCGAGAGCGAGTTATGTGCACCAACTCAATCTTATGTGTGGAATATGTGTGATATGTGTGGTGGTCAAGATGGTCACTTTCATGGTTGTGCTTATATTTCTTATCTTCCCCCAACCCCTTATTATGATGATTCTATGTTTTCTTGTGAGGATAATAGGAACAAAGAACCTCGGGAAGCTGACCTAAAGAAGATCGAAGATATGTTAAAGTGTCTTATAGAACAACAAAGTAAAATACTGCTGCAGATAGAAAGGCAAGATGAAACTATTTACAACTTAGAGGCTCAAGTGAGTCAATTAGTTGAAGCTTTTAATGCTCAATATGTCAATATTATGGATAGTAGCCAGGAGCAGTTTGCATTAGAGACGGAAATTGAGGTGCCAATGGAGGGGTCCAAAGTAGAATCCCAACACTCTAACCATCTAGAATTTGAGGATGCCAATGTTGAAGAAATAATACTAGAGTCAACCAGGGACGTTGAAGATACAAATTTAGTTGACTCTAGTGTTTTGGGTGTTGAGGAGGTCGAAAATCTTGAAGTTCATGTATTGGAACGTGTTGGACCTCATTCCAAACACTTCTCTACATTATGTTCGGACGGTGAAATGGGAATGGATCTTTACGAGCATAAAAAGGAGTCCAAGGAAGAGGTAGATGGGCCTTATATTTTGAAATTCTCAAGGCCGTCTAGGCAAGGTGACACTCCTCGGTCGAGAGCCAAAAAGTGCATAAGACTCTATCTAATTTTTGGCTCGCAAGAATTTGTACCGCCCCAAGAGCATAATCATAAGCTTGAAGCAAAACTTGGGGTGCGATTCATAAGTTCGAAGTGGAGGCAGAAAGTGATCCACGTCGTGCCGCGATGTTAAATCAAGCGATTGTTGGGAGGCAACCCAGCTTTACTGCTTTCTTTTATTTTTTGTATTAATTTTTTTTAATTGTATTATTTTTGTAGTGTCAATTTTTTATTTTCTAGGAGCATGGAAAGCAAAGGTATTGGAAGGATACAATAACAAATCAAATGGTTGGAACTAAGTGTGAGGTACCCGCACGAAGGACCAGGCTTGGGAGAAGTCTGAGTATCCCATGAGTTGTTAGTGCTTCGGCCTTTGGCCTACCAGGGAGTCTCTTTTACCCTTTTTATTAGTTATGGTGTGCATTGGGGACAATGCACAATTTTAAGTGTGGGGTGAGGAGATTGTCTGGGGGACTTTCTATGCTATTTTAGTTGTGTTAGTTTAATTGAACAATTTTTTTTAATAGAAAAGATTGGACTTTTCCCGACGATGGATCTATTAGACAATTTTCTTGAGGGATTTAAGTCTAAAAAAAAGTACAAAAAGATTTTCTTTTGTTAGGTAGTGTAATAATTACCCCTTGGTTTTTCTTTAAACCACGGTTCTTTTTCAAGGGTTTTATTTGAACCGGGTGTAGTTAGTTTTTATTTGGGAGTAGGAGCCATTGTGTTGTGAAATGAATTGAAGTAATATCTCTTGACTTTGTTATGCCTTGAGAATAGTGAGTACTTTGGTTGTGACGCTTAGGCTCAGTTTTTGACTCTTGTAGAAGTACCTTAAATTGTATGATCTTAACTTTGCTTAACTGCTTTGACTAGAGTGTCTTGATGATCCAATCTTGAGTGAGTCATGTGCCATGTATGTGTAAGAATTTGTTGTATTTTGTGCATTGCATTTGATGCCTAGAACTTGCCCCGTGTGTTTGCAAAGCAAAATAGTAGTTTTATTCAGTCTAGGAAGTGATATAGGCATTTCTTTGTTGAGCCAGATATGTATGTTTTACCCACCTAATTGTTATGTATCGTAGTTAACCCCTTTGAGCATGTAATCTTGTTTCTTTGGCAACCACATTACAAGCCTTACCCATTTGTTTGAATTAACCATCTATTGAACCATTGTAACCTCTCATGAGCACTTGAATTGTTTATGAACTTTGTAAAAGTTAAAGTGTGGGATGGTTGGTTTGGCTTTTGAGTGGAACTAATGAAATAAGGAGAAAGGGTGCACTGATTTGAAAAGCAAGAGTCTCTTGAATTGAAAAAGAAAAAAAAGTTGTATTGCTGTAAAAAAAATATTCTTTGATAGTGGTGACTCTTGATATAATTGTGCTTAAATAATTTGGGAGTTGATGTATATTGATGTGAAGGTGGAGTTTGGCTTGACATAAGTATGAGGTTTGAATGTTAAAGTATATGTATTAAAGTGCTAAGGGAGTTGTAGTCACTCTTATATCTAAATGTATCCTACATGTCCCGTAGCCTACATTACAACCAAATAAAGTCCTAATTGATCCTAGATTGAATGAGCTCCATTAGTAGAGTAGTACACTACGGGCAAGCTTATGGTGCATCTTTTGTGGCATATGAATGTTATTTCTGAGAGTGAGTGAATTCTTTCTATCTTGAGTTCCTAAGTGTTCTTAAATTTTATTGTGTGGAACTACTCTCTTTTGTTGTGTGAGGGCACTTGATTCATGAAGGAAAGGTAATGTCAGTGACCTCTATGTTAGAGTAAGTAGGTGAATTGTGAATAATGCGTGGTACTTATGAGTCAAATCTTGAGGTGAAGATGTTACGCTTTTGTGCTTAGTCTATTTTAAATACTCTTGGTATGATGAGTTAGGAGAATTGTTTAAAAAGATCGCGTCTATAAAAAAAAGTGTAGTTTGATTGCTCGAGGACGAGCAATGGTTTAAGTATGGGGTGTTGATGATAGGCTATAATTACGTATTTGAGTTGATTATTACACTCTAATTTACTGCACTTTAGTTGAGTTTGCGCTTTAATCGCTAGTGTTTTGCACTAATTGTGTGTTTTATGCCTTGTAGGTGTGATTTCGAGCTATATAGATGTTATTTAATGAACTTAAGTGGTTTGGAGATTTGAAGTCTGAGTAATAGCTCAAGGAATTAAGCCGGGATCGCGTTCGGGGATCAACGGATGATAAAACAACAAAACGAAAACTCGAAGAGGCATATTGCGCACTGTCTAGTAAAATAGACATAACTGTTTATTCAGAACTCCATTTGAGCTCCACAATATATGGTTGGAAATCTAACTCGAAGGGCTACAACTTTTATGTTTTACGTTTTTCCAAATTCCAAACGTAACAGGGTCAAAAACTGCGACCGAGGCAGAACCGTGGTAGAGGGCAGTCGCGGACAACTGAAGAATCTGAGAGGGTGTTTGGCCGCGGTTCCGGCGCGACCGCGGTGGAACCGCGGGAAGATGCGTAAATTTCAGGGACCAAAGTACAAAACACGGGAGTTTAAGCCCTAAACCCTATGTTAAACCAAGGAAGCCGGCCAAGAATTGGGGAGGACATATTTTTGACATAGATTTGACCTAAGGAGGCAGAGACACAATAGGAGCAAGGCTTGGGAATTCTTCTACAAGTTTTTTCTTTCCTCTTCCTATTTTTCGTTGTTGGTTATGACTTTTAGTATAGTTTTACATACTATTATGAATAGCTAATTTTTTATCTAGAGTTTTGATAGAACCTTTTGTAGGATAAATTCTTGTTATGTTTTTATATAATTGAGTCGTAGTATAATCTCTATTTGTTCAACTACGTTCTTATTGTAGTTAATTGAAGAGCTCTCAATTAGCTGTGCCTATTTAGTATGCATAACTCGGGAGAGAGTGCATATTTAGGTAATTGTTGAACAACACCACTCCCAGAGTATATGAGGGATCAATAACCGAGGGTTTAAAGGCGGGATTAGGGATAACGAAGCCTTGGGTGCGATCTGAAGTGAGCTGTATCAAAAGCCAGCTAGCGTAGCTCGGGAGAGTGCGCCTAGTAAATTTTCGTGATTACTCGGGAGAGATTTACGGTAATAAGAGTGCTCATGATCGGTAGAGAATACTTAGGCAAAATTATAGAAGACATAGCGGGAAGGATTCCGACAATTGGGGAAATCATAACTCTAGACCTCCTTAATCTTGTCTCTAACTCTTAGTATCTTTAGTTGTTAATTTATTATTTTAATTTGTTAATCAATTAGTTAAACACAAGAATCTAAATATCTAAAAGTTAGGAACTATTCAAGTTTGTCTTCTTGGTGATAGTGAACAGTTGTAGCTAAGCCTTAGTTCTCTGTGGGATTCGACTCCGGACTTGTAAACCAGATTATATTTGCAACGACAGCATTGTCCTTTTTATAAGGCATAGTTGGGCGTGATCAGAGGTGATTTGGGACTTAGGAGCGCGATCGGAATGAGTTTTGGAGGTTCGGAGTAGATTTAGGCTTGAATTGGGGAAGTTGATATTTTGGCGATTTCCGGTTGGTAGGCGAGATTTTGATATAGGGGTTGGAATGGAATTCTGAGAGTTGCAGTAGTTCCATTGTGTCATTTGGGATGTGTGTGCAAAATTTTAGGTCATTCGGACGTGGTTTGGTCGGGTTTCTGATCAAAAGCGGAATTTAGAAGTTTTTGGAAACTTAGGCATGAATCCGATGTATTTTGGTCGATTTGATGTTGTTTGAGGTGTTGTGAAGATTGGTACAAGTTTGAATGAGGTTTTGGGATATGTTGGTACCTTTGGTTGAGGTCCCGGGGGCCTCGGGTGAGTTTCGGGTGGTCAATCGGGCCATTCCATGAAGTTGGAACCTGCAGAAAATTGCAGGTCAGTGCTGCAGAAAAATGACCTTCGTGTTCGCGAGAGGGTCCTCGTGTTCACGAAGGGTCAGTTGATGAAGGTTGGGATTTAAGCCTTCACGTTCGTGAAGGGCTGGATGTTTGTGCTTCGCGTTAGCGAGAAGGGGAGCGCGTTCGCGTAGAGGAAATTGGTCAGCTGGGTTTGAGGTCGAGTTGTTCATATCGTTCGCGAGAGATGGAGTGCGTTCGTGAAGAGTAAGTCTGAGGAACCATCGCATTCGTGATGGGCATGTCGCGTTCACGTAGAGGATTTTTGGTCAAAGTTATTTTTGTGCTTAGGGAATGCGAGGCGTTGACCGCATTCGCGAAGAAGGAAATTAAGACCTGGGCAGAAGGTTTAAAAGGCCGTCTTGTCCGCAATTTTGGGGTTTATTTCTTCCATTGTTGGTCGTTTTTGGAGCTTTTTGAAGGGGATTGAATAGGCATTCAAGGGGAATCACTTGGAAATAAGATTCGTGGACTTAAAACTCGATTCTAGTGTGAATTCCACCTAAATAATCATGAAAATTAAGCCAAAAATTGAAGAACTAGGGCTTGGAAATTTAGATCTTTGATTGAGGATTTGAAGGACCATTTGAGGTTGGATTTCAGAACTTTTGATATGTATGAACTCGTAGGGAGATAAGGAATCTATTGATGTAAAAATTATCGAATTCCGAGATGTGGGCCCGAGGGTCGGGTTTGGTAATTTCAGGATTTGTGTTGTAAATTGATTATTTTCGCTTGGGCTTCGTTCCCTTAGCATATTTTGACGTCGTGATTCTGATTTTGGATAGATTCGACGCGAGTGGAGGCCAATTCGAGGGGAAAAGGCGTCGCGAGTTAGAGATTTAACCGGTTCGAGGTGAGTAATGATTGTAAATGATGTTCTGAGGGTTTGAAACCCCGAATTGCACATCGTAGTGTTATATTGAAGTGTCGCACGCACTTGATAACAAGCGTGGGGTCGTGCACTGTTGGGGATTGTGACTTAGACCATCCCGAATGACTATTTTACTGCGTATTTGACTGAAATCTATTTGCTATCATTATGATTTGGGCTGAATGACATATTTGGGCCTTTTGCCAACTATTTGAACCCTTCGGGGATTTTTACTAGTATTTCCTCACTGTTTTGACTTTATACTTGAACTCGGTCATGTTATATTTCACTATTTTCGTACTCAGCCATGTTTACTCTATTTTAACACTTACATGATCTTTTAAATGATATTTTTGGGCTGAGAATCATGTTTTACTATTGCCCGAGTGGTTTGTGAGGATTTTGACTGAGTAAGGCTGAGGGCCTATGTTGTGAGGAAACATTTGATACTGATTATGAGGCCGAGGGCCTGAGATATATACGCCACGATGTAGCTTGATTGATAAGAGGCCAAGGGCCTAGTAATGATGCCACGAGGTGGCTTGATATTGTGCTTGGGCCGTAAGGGGCCCCTACAGGAGTCTACACACCTGATAACTAGGAATTATAATGCATTTTACACTCCTTCATGCTCACGTTTTGATTAGAAATGTGTACAAAATAGTCCCAAAGGCTCACAAGTTGTGCTTGATTGCAGGTTGATAAACAAGGTGACAAGATGTCAAAAACCAGCTCAAAAGAGAGTGAAACTTGCACAAGTACCAAAACAAGGCAAAGCTCAGTCAAACAGGGCCAGTGCGACCGCACACCATTTTGTGCGGTCCGCACAAGTGAAGTTCAGAGAGTGTGCATCTCAGGCCAAATGGTAATGCGGCCGTAAAGGATTTTGTGCAGTAAATCCAATGCGGCAGCATTCAATTTAGTGCGGTCCGCAGAGCCAAGGTTCAGAGAATTGCCAATTTGAAGGTTGAAGCCCAATGCGGTCCGCGCTCCATTTCAGGCAGATTGCACTAGAAGTCACCGCGGCCGCACTCGATTTTGTGCGGTCCGCATTGCCCAAGTTTAGAGAGCTGGATATTCAAGTCAAGAGCCTTAGTACAGCCGCACTTGATTTTGTGTGGTCCACACTAGCCCCGCAGGGGTATTTTTGTCCAGAATTGTCAGCTTAGTATAAATAGCTTCTTTTTCCATTTTAGGTCATCAGATAGTTTTTGGACAGAGCTGCGTGACTTCACTTCTTTTATCTATTTTGAGTCATTTTAGCTTCATTTCAACATTGAATCTTCAAGTTTAATTTAGCAATTAATTAATATGAGTTTTTCTTCATCTATTTCTTTGTTTTCTTCTATAATTATGAGTAGCTAGACCCATAAGCTAGGGTTGTGGCTCAACCCTAGTGTGAGTAATTGATGGGTCTTGTGTTTTAATGTTTGATTGTCTATGGGTGTTTGATATTTGGACTAATTTCATGTTTAATTGCTGAATTAGTAGTTGCAAACACTAGTTTGTGTTTAGTTGACTTTGGCTCTTCTTGAGAAAGAGAGCCTAAGTCTCTGAAATTGGTGCAACAATGAATTGGGGTGTACTTAAGAGATTGATAGGGCGAATTAAAGGGTTAAACCTAGAGATAGTAATACCCGACTTGAACCTTGATTGCTTGTGCAAATTTGCATACCCAATTGGTCTTGAGAAAGTCAATTCGGGCAAAATCACTCGAACTACCGAGAGGTATAGAGAGAGTAGAATCGTGCAATGGTTATATCATACTCCCCAAATGTGACAATCTAGCTTTAGACTCAAGAATCTGTCAATTGACAACCTAGGCGAAAGTCACTACCCTAGTGCCTTTTTAATCATTTGAACAACTCGCAATAGTTTAACCTTAGCTTATTTTAGTTTAATTGGGCATTGTAGTTTTATAAAATTAGAATCATAATCAAAACCAAAAATGTGTAGAAGTGCAATTTGGAGCAAATACACAACTCCACTTTAGATAGACACCCGACTCCAATATCTAGCTCCCTATGGAAATCGATCCCGACCTTAATCGGGTAAAAGCTGCTTCGACCTCTCTCGCTACTCAATAGTAGTGTAGGGTTGGACTCGATCAACACCCCCAGTGAGCACGGGTACCCATTGTGATCTGAGATTGAGCCTGAGGGGCTGGTACTGTTCTGAAATTGAGTCCGAGGGGCTGGTATTGTTCTGAGATGTTGCCCGAGGGGCGGATTTGTTGATACTGTGCCCGAGGGGCGAACCTTTATGTGTTTATCTTTTTCTTAATTTCCTGTCAATTAACATGCTTAATTATTGAAAAAGGTGTTTCATTAAGTAAATTTTGAGTTAAAAGATTTTACCTATCTTTCACTAGTTTACTATTTTAAATAGTTTTACTACTTCATTATAGCATGCTCTGTGCCTTACGGGATTTCCTGCTTTCAGTCTTTATTTATGATTATTACTCACTGAGTTGGAGTACTCACTTTACTCCCTACGCCCTATGTGTAGATTCAGGCATATCTGGTTCCGCTCCCAAGTGTTGATCATTCCGACTCAGGCGAATCCGAGGAGTCTCTAGGCAGTTGTTGGCGTTTGCAGCCCGGAGCTCTTCCCTATCTTAGTCCTTCATGTTCTTAGTTTTTGGTATTAAACTCTGTAGTTATATTTGGAGTATTCCGTTTTTGCTAGATGCCCATGACTAGTGACTCCCCGATATCGGGTTGTGTTGGGTTATTTTTTGCGAATTATGCTATTATCTGTTAACTTTGGATTATCTTATCATGCTTTAGATTTATTTCTTATGGTTTAACTGTTAATAATTGGATATGGGAAGTGTCGGCTGGCTTTGTCTTCACGAGAGGCGCCATCACGACCGGGTCCGAGTTTAGGGTCGTGACATCTAAGTGTTTACCCTGAAATCATGCTAGTTGAAAATGTGATTATGTTCTCCAAGTGTTCTTTTTCTTTCCTTATGTGCGCATGCCTTATATGATAGCACTTATCGACATGGATGATGAAGTTATTTGAACGAATAATAAAGGGGAACACTTGAATTATAAAAATGTGTCCAAGTGTCAAGAACTACTTAATAAATGGGGCCGATTGAGCCATGTAATGGAAATTGGAAAGCAATGAGAATTAAGGAATAATTGAAAGGGGTTATGTCCCAAGTGAGATGGCTTAGCCAATCGGGCCGAGATCGGACACCATGCTGTACACATGGTGGCATTTATGCTGGATTTCTGTTTATCATTGTGAGTTTGGATATGTCTCACTTGGGATGGCTTAGCCGGTCGGGCCGAGACCAGACTCCGTGTAAAAACACGGTGGCATTATGGGTTGCGGCACTTGGCACTAAAGATTATTAACCTAAAGAGATGGAAAAAATTAACCGGAACTATGTGAACCTTATTTGGTGTTTCCTTGTAATCTTGTGAAGTACTTGTTGATGTTGTAACTGCCTTCTATTTATTCACTATTCATCCTATTAAGAATTGTGTTTGCCTTACATACTAGTACTATTCGACAGTACTAACGTCCCTTTTGCCGGGGGCGCTACATCTTTCAATTGATGTAGGTGGTTCTATAGCAGATAGCGCCGATCGCAGATAGTGGTGCTCTCTTTCTCTCCTTACAGTAGTCTTGGTGAGCCCCCATTTCTCTCAGGGGTTTTGTAGTTCTTCTTTTGTATAAATTTTCATATTTTGAGGTATAGTCGGGGCCTTGTTGCCGGCATTGTCACCACACTAAATTAAATATTGTGATTATAATACATTCTAGATAGATTTATTCCATAGGTATATATACGTTAATCTATTTTGGGTAGGCGGGTAGTAATTCAGGAGAATACTTTGAGTAAAGATAATCTTGTTAATTAGCAACCATAAGCAATTTAAGTTGAAGGAGAATTAACTAAAACTCAATAGGATTGTTGGACTAGCCATAACCCTAGAATATTCATCTCTATTGAAGTAATTCATAAAAAGTTGTAGTTTATTAATTTTGTTTATCTCGAAAATACAAGTAACAATTAAATTTGATTTGTGGTTTTAAAGATATGTGATTTAGTCCAAACCCATTAATAATCAAGAAATATGAAGTAGAAATGAAAGATAAATGAATCAAACCAATATTACTCAGCAGTGATGACCTCGAGCTTAGTGACCTCGAGATGAACTAGAAGCAATAAAGTAAGAACAATAAATGTAAAGGACAATTCTGATGAACAGTAAGAGAGAAAAGTAGGATAGAATATTCTTGCCAATGCTTAGATGATGTTACAAATAATTGAGGTCCCTTTTATATAATAGGGGAACCCTAAATAAGGTACATTTCCATTTACAGTAAAGAATCTTATTAATACAACTGTCTAACCGCCTAGTACGGAATCGTACAATCCTATTTCGGGATTTGCGCCATGATTTTGGGGACGCGGCAGGAATCTCGTTCATTCTGTTAGAAATTCATAACGGCATTATTTCGGGGTCGAGCATACTCGGCTTCGATGTCCATTGTACTTTGATCCTCGGGCATTGCACCCTATTTTCGAGCTCGAATCTGATCCATCGGGCTCGAACTCGACCTCGCCTGAACCCGGGCTTAAGACGGACCTCGAGCCTATAAATCGGAGGCATATGATTTTGATCGTATACACGTTTATTTAATCTTTGCAATAGTAGTATAGTAACAAGAACTCAATCTTGGTAACTCAATTAGATTATAGAATTTTAGTTGAATGGGTAGGTAGTTGACGACAAGTTTCTTTGGGTTCTATATGATACTTATCACTTTATTACTTGTTGACACGTATACTTGTGTGTGCATTTAGGAGCAACAACAACCTAACACAATACTTATACCTACGTAGCTGTATTTTTTCAATTTACACCCACATAGCTAGGTTAATTTTGCAACAATGTTTATATCCTTATACATTAGTATTATACAAAATTTATATACCTATTTAAACAAATTTATTTACCTTGTCTAAAAGTGCATAACATTGCTATCGTATTAAAGTATATAACACGTTACTAACTACAAAAATATACTAACTTCTTTTGTATTTTTTAGTTGGAATTCTTGTTCAAAATTAGTCCAGATTTCTATCAAATAACTCCAAAATTTGTTGATAACCTTCTTATATTGTTTCCAATAAGTCTAAACAAAACCTGCTTTAAATTTTACAATCCAAACTCACTTCTTCAAGCCTGTTCAACAATGATGGATCACGTTTTCATTCTATTTTTAACCACTAATAATTCGGTATTCTAACTACGATTTGAGCTCCAAACACAATAATAAATCAAGTTTGTTAACTAACAATAAAAAAATCTCAAAATTTTCAGATTTAACTTTAAAGATATAGGATTCCGAGATTTTCTCACAACTTTCAACAATAGAAATTCTTAGATTTTCTCCTTTAAAAAAACAATGATAAATTCGCTGCTTGTCTAGATTTTTTCTTCAAATTGGTGTGGGTTAAAGAGGGAAAAGAGCAGAGATGGAAATGGCAATCAGATTTTTACAAATTAGTTACAAAGTGGGTTATATTGGAAAGCAAAAGAAGAAATTTGTCAAATGGTGATGTATTAGCACCCACATTGATATAAGGTGTAATAGACAAACACTTAAACTATCAAAGAAAGTTCACTTGAATACCTCAACTAAGCCATTTTTCACCGAAATACTTTTACTATACTTTTACTGCACCAGTTTAACACGTTTGACCTGAGCTTATAAAAAAATTTAACGCGTTTGATTACGCGCTTCCAGCTTGGATAATCTAACCAATTAAAAATTGACACATTTTTTACAATGACACATAGATTATTTTACCGGCTAAAACCAAACATATTTACTCTATTCATAATTATAACCCTCTTTACACATTCCTAAAACAACAAACGACCAAAAAAGCCCTAAGTCCCAAATTCGATTCCAGTAAAATCCGCCCAAAGCGATGCATGTCCATTGATTTTGCTTCGTTTTCATTCGATATTGAGTGGTAATTATTGCCATAGGTAAATATCTATTCGATTTGTTTGATTTTGTCCAAATATGTGCTTGAAGAACGATCATCAGTATATTGTCGGTGCTGACTTGTTGAAGTGCTACTTGATTTCAAAATTGAAGTGCTGATGGGTAAGTCTTTTTAGTGTTTGTATTATAGTCATTTTAGTGGTGGGCTTCGTGGGAGTTGAGACTGATTTGGGACCATAATTAGGGTTTTTTAAAGAAATTGGGGAATATTAAAATAGTGATGTCAGACTTTATTGATGTTAATTTTCACCATGGTGGTAATTTTACCCTTGACCATGACTCGAAATATGTAGGGGAACAGGAGGCGTTAATAGCTAATATTGATAAAGACCATTTTTCTATTCCAGAACTATTATATTACACTAAAAAAATGGGATATGCCACAGTGGGTGGCTTTTATTACCAAGACCCGAAAACTAAGAATTTTGTCTATGTGGATAGTGATGCACAATTATTGAATATTGTGTCTAACCTTGAAAATGGAGACGAGTTACATTTGTATATTCAACATATTGTTCTAGACCCTGAGGTAGTTGATGATGTGCCTCCTACTAGACTTATTGGTGGTCTAGAAATAGGTTTAAGTGAAGTGAATGGTGCATCTGGGGAAACAAATACAGAAGAGAGGGAAGAGGTTGCTGCTGAAACTGAAATTAGGGAAAATGTTATTGATGAAAGTGAAGTGAGGGAAGAGGTTGTTGTTGAAACAGAAGAGAGGGAAGATGTTGTTGTTGAAAGTAAAGTAGGGGAAAATGTTGTTGATAAAGGTGAAGTGAGGGAAGATGTTGCTGCTGAAACTGAAGTAAGGGAAGAGGTTGATGCTGAAATTGAAGTAAGGGAAGATGATGTTACAGACCTTGATGGTGCTATTTCAGATCTGGACAGTAGTAGTGACTCAGAGTTTGATGTTGTACCAGAAAAAGATGATAGTGATGCTGATGAAGAGTTGATAGCTATTAAGAATGAAAAGAGAACCAAGCTAAAGGCTAGAAGAAGGAAAAAACCAATTGTTTATGTAGAAGAACCTCTAGGAGAAGGAAAAATAGATAGAGGCTTTGAAGACATTGGCAAGAACAAGGCAGCCAAATATGTTGGTAAATTAGGTGGGGATGAGGACTATGTTGATCGTTCAGATATAGGTAGTGATGATTCTGATGATGAGCTAGATGTGGAAGCTGAAATTGGTGTTGATTTGCCAAATAGAAGGAAGAGTACAAAGTTAAGATATGATCCAGATTGTGTTGTGGCTATTTTTGAACTTGGCATGATATTTGAGAATGTCAAACAATTTAGGAAGGCAGTGACTGACTATGCTATTGAATACCATGCACAGCTGAAACTCAGACCTAATGAGGCAACTAGGGTGAGGGTGAAATGTAAATCAAAGATTTTCCAGTGGAAGTTATTTGCAAGTCTTGACAGGGATTCAGGGAATTTTATAGTTAAGAAGTATCATCCTATTCACAAGTGCAATCCAATGAACAAAAACAATTTGTAATTCTAAATATATTGCTGACAAATTCAGAGATAGGATAACATCTCAGCCCTATATTAGGATTTGGGAAATACAAGAATTGGTTAGAGACAAATTGGGTTTATATGTTGGTAGAATCATCTGTTACAGGGCAAAACAGATAGTGCTTAGGAAGTTTATGGGGGATTGAAAGATGGAGTTTGCTAGATTATGTGACTATGCTTATATCATTAAACAAACCAATCCTGGTAGTACTTGTTTGGTCAAAACTAACAGAAATTCAGAGCCTGGAAAGAATTTGTTTAAATATTTCTATGTTTGCTTTGATGCATTGAAGAAAGGTTGGTTGGAAGGATGCAGGAAGATCATTGATTTTGATGGGTATTTTCTAAAAGGAGCATGTAAGGGTGAATTGTTGGTAGCTATTGGAAAAAATGGGAACCAACAAATGTATCCCATTGCATGGGCTGTGATAGACAATGAATCAAAAGCATCTTGGAGTTGGTTTATAAACAACTTAATAGCTGACTTGGAGTTGGGAGATGGAGCTGGATTAATAGTTATGTCTAATATGCAAAAGGTACTTTACTTCATCTTATTCTGTTTTATCTTTCTACTTCTGATTTCTGTTTTTGTTTTAGCTTTCTGATTTCTGACATCATGAGTCAAAAGCTTCTCATTAGTTATCTGTTTTCTGTTTTAGTTTTCTGATTTCTGTTTTAGCTTTCTGATTTCTGTTGATTTCTGTTTTATCTACATTCTGTTTTAGCTTTTGATTCATTGTAGTTTTGTAGGGTTTGGTACCAAGCATTCAAGAGTTACTACAAAATTGTGAGCATCGAATGTGTGCTAGGCATATATGGTCTAACTAGTCAAAAACTTGAAGAGGTGAGGAGATGAGAAAGCAATTCTAGAGGTGTTCTAAGGCTTGTTTTGAGGTGAAGTTGAAAGAAGAACTGGCTGCTTTGGGGCAGTGGTAGAGAAAGGGGAAAGAGTGCTAATACAAGCACAACCAGTGGCAGAGGAAGGGGAAACAACACTAGTTTTGGTAGGGGTGCATTTCCAAATGCACCTCTACCAACTGCTCCTAGAAAACTTACTGTTGGGGTTAAAAGAACAAGAAGAAGATGTGTTGAATCTGCAACACCATCTGATGGACATAAGAGGTCAAGAAATGTTGGTTTTGGATGTTACACTAACTGGAATGACTATCATTAATGTAAGGACTGTCTATTCACAACTTCATTTTGTTATTACTACCATTTGTTAAAACTGATTTATGTGTCTTTTATGTCAATTTCAGCCAGGTAGTTCGGGTGAAAGAGTTGTATCATATGGGACCAAGGATGTAAAGGATACCAGTGCAGTCAATATCGATCTTGGATTTAAACCTCCTGGCCTTAAGTTTAAAGCAAAAATGCTATAACTACTTCCCAGCTACAACAACTAAGTGCAAACAAGAGAAGCCAAATTGGAACTTCAGCAACTACCTCTTCAGTTGCAAGTCCAGCCCCTCCAGCGCCATAGTTGTGTTATAGTTGTGTTAGGATTGTGCTATTTTGGATTTCAGCTCATGTATTTTGCTAAGTATCCAAACTTGGATTGATTATTTTGTCTTTTTTGGGCCAGTTCAGGTATTTTGCTAGTTGTTTGGAATTGTTGAAAACACTTTAGCTGGAATGCAATTTAAATGCGTTGGTAGCATTCTATTTAATGCAATTTAAATGCCTCTGTTTAAACACTTTAGCTAGTAACATCAAACTGCAGAAAAATTGCATTCAGTTTAAACAAATGCATTCAGTTGGTAACATCAAACTGCAGAAGTTGTTTCATTTCATTGAAGTAAGGCCACATGCCACAATTACATCCAAAAACACTAGATATACCCAAAATATATCTACCACCACTACAAACTACCCACAAAATACTTCAAACACCAGCGAAATACAGCAACTTCAATGACTAACGACACAGTAGCAGACCCAAATAATCAGCATCGTTACTGTAATATAAGCCAATTTCTTCCTCCTTGTTCTTGCTCGAGCCCTTTCTTCTTCAAAAGCTTTGACCCTGTTCAGTAAACCCCAAATAACCCTATTCGCTTGGCTAGGAAACTCGTCGTCAACTCACTTAAAATAATTACATCCACCTTTGTCCTTCAAAAAAATTCATTCAAACTAAAATTAGCCCAAAAATAACAGGACTAAAAATTAATTAATTGTAGTTAATTATCACTTACCTTTTCAATTTTGCATCTATAGAACCTCCTTCGAGGATTAGATGGAGTCCATGAAGTTTTCAATTGACATTCATGACCACACCGACATGAATCGACTCTTGCTTTGAGAGACATAATAGAGAGCTTATTAAGCCAAGATTCGAACACAATTTGGAGAGAAGAATAGAAATTTTAAACAAAATCAAGAAAAGGGTGAAGAAATAGGGCTGGATTTTTGGGGAATGGTGAAGAATTAGGGCTGGTAAGAGGGAGGATGGTCTAATTATATTATTGGTGAAAGGAGGGATTTTACCGTTTATTGTACTGTTAATAGACTTTTTGTCAGCATATTTCTGCTGTTCATGCGCTCAAATGCAGTGATATTCACGTTATTTGCCATGCCAGTCGGATGTGTTAAATTGGTGCAGTAAAATTATAGTAAAAGTGTTTCGGTGAAAAATGGCTTAGTTGAGGTGTTCAAGTGAACTTTCTTTGATAGTTTAAGTGTCTGTCTATCTATTCTGCCTTTTTTTTTTTTTACTTTTTAAATGTAGCCACCCATCCAATTAGTTAAATTAGAAATGATGGATAAGTATGTAATATATATTTAATCTATATACAATAATAACTGCATATAATTAGTAGTATAATATATACATATATATATATATATTAATTTTAAAAATAAATAATAAATTCGACATTTGTGTGGAATTGTGAACGGACAGGGCCCGAAACTTGGCCCGCTCTTAATCACAAAAATAGAAGAATATGTTTTCTTTGTAGCTTGTTTCGAAAGTGCAAAATAAAAAGCCCTAGCTCTCTCTCTCACGCAGCAGCTGTAGATACATGCGAAGCCCATTCCTGCAAATAACAGTACATGGGGTTTTGTCGTTTAGCTTGAAATACCCACACAGAAAAGGTTTGTCCCTTGATTTATATCTTGAATTCTCCAAACCCTAAATTTTCATTTCTAATTTCAAGAACCTGGGTTATATTTTGTTCAAATTTCACCTTTCCAATTTCAAAATAATAAGTAAGGGGATGGTCAATTTCCTTTTTCGCCTGATTAAAGTTTCTTGGAGTAATAAATTTGAATATGTATTCGTTTTGTTTCAGGTTAAATACAATGGACTTAAATGGGAAAAGTTCACCGCAAGATAATGTTGATTCGAAGGGGGCATTCCGTAAGCTCTCCAATGATGCAGCTAACAGGAAATACAGGCGTCGCTCTCCTGTTGGTGGTGGTTCCTCATCGTCTGACGGTTAGTGTTTTAATTAACAGAAATTTTATGCTATTAAAATAATTAGAAAAAGAAAACATTATTCAGACCCTGTTTTGATTCCCTAAATGTTTTACTAATAGTTTCACTTTGTCACACGCCCTTGCTTCTGTGTAGCTGCGGGATGCTTATAGTAAAGCTCCGCCTGTGTCAGTTTCTCCAAAATTGTATTGGAATGAAGTGGACACTAATAGTGAGGAGTGAGTGGAGAGAATTTATAGAATCTCGTGGGATTGATCGATTAATCGAAAAGAAGTTCTGTAGTAATTAATGTTTGATGCATATTTTGTGATTGAATTTTCAAGCAATATTGCAATCTCTACCATGTATATAAAAGCCATAATCTGCAGTCTAATAGCCTCTTGCTGATTTCGCCTTGGAGCAGGATGTGTATTTTTGCTATGCTCCCTCCTTTGTCCCATTACCAACATCATGCTGCTCTTATATTTTGCTAAATGGCATTTATAACGCCAAATAATAATTCTATTTTCAGAACTCTTGCTCATTGCACAAAATTCGCTCTTTTTGGTTACAAAAATTAAAGTGACTTTGATCTTCTCCCAGCAATTGTTTGTCGTATTTTCAGTCTTTACTGTTCAAGAGGTTGTTTAGTTTAGTCAAGTCAAATGGGAACCTCTCAGGATTTGGCATTAGAATGCATGTTAGTCTAAGAGTATAACGGGGGAGAAAAAAAATTATTTGGAGATTTTGGGTTTTTAGGTTTGCTCGAGGTGACTAATATCAATTTGGGTTCTGTCTTGCGTCAAATTAGGCTTTTGTATTTAATACTGTACGCCATGATTGATGTAGCAAGTACAATAAGAGAGACTAGTCTCTAGATACGCGCTTTGCGCGTGAACCCTAATTTAATGAGTATACGATTTTTAAAATTATTTAACTACAATATTAAATAACGTATTTGAGTTTTAAAATAAAAATTTAAAGAAAGAAAGAAAGCATCCGATGATTACTTTGTGTATAAATTAAAAGTTAGTTATTTTTCTCCTCATTAGTTTGACTTTGTTTATGGAACAATCAGTTTTAATTTGTTTTTGGTTTAACTGGAAAATTTTATTCAACCAAATTAAGTATGTACATGATACATGCTCATTGGACTATTGAGGCAGATCTATCAAACATAACCAAAACTTCTGCTAAGTATTCTTATGCCAAAACTTTCACACTACTAATTAGCCTCAATTTTAATCTAAGACGTACAATTTTTTTGGAAATAATTCTCTATTTTCTTTATAAGTATGGTTCTAGCAAAATAAGTATTAACTTGAATATATTACATATTCACATAAGTAATAAAAAGCGTAACAACATAAATAGAAACAATATGAATGAGAAATAAAATTAAAAAAAAAATATACCTTTAAATCCGATCTTAATCGGCACACACTACATTTCGCTAAGGGAGCTTCGTGCTTTTAATATAGTATAGATATAGATAGCGGGATGCGTGTGTACCCATCTCAATGAATAAAAATATTTAAAAATTACATTAATAGTTTGTTTAGTAATTTTCATAAAGTATTACTATAAGATACAGTATATGCTTTATGGCTTTTTTATACGACTAAAAAGAACTTTTGTTGTCTTTATTTTATTGTTCAATATACTAAGCATCTTATATGTATCACTAGGAATAATCTATGCATACACAATGTGCATATATGATGTATCAAAGAGTATACCATTTCTAAAAATCATAAAAATATTATTAAAAATATGTCTTAGTTATAAATTAAAATTTGAAAAAAGTTTAAACTCCTGAAAATAATAAGAATATTGATCTTATTTAGCTAACTCAATAAAGGAAGAACCGCAATAATATTCTAGTCCTTCTATGATCTTTATACTTATTTGAGGAAATATATAACTTGCAAATCAAGGCCGAGTGTCACAAGTCTGCGCAGTTCTAACTAAGAAGATGTAGAGATATCTTTGACATGAGGAACATTAGAATTATGACCACATGAAATAGTGTTTGGCAAAATGGATTAAAAAAACAGTTATCCATCCATATTATCCACTGAAAAATGAGTTGAGATAATGAACTTTTTAAAAAGGGTCAAATATGACCAATGAGTTTAACTTTTACATTTTGCAAAGACTCAAGGGTTCTTCAAGTTTGGGAGACTAGGAATTCTCCCAAAAGTGATCATATTCAAGAAATCATGGATATCCATATCGTCCGCCGGTTAATCCATTTTCTATCGGTATTAAGTATGGGTTGAGTCGGATAATTTATTCGTTTTCCATTACCCGTTTTCGACCCGCTCATATTCGACTGCACCCCCCCCCCCCCCCCCCGCTTGTCAGCCCTAACATGATATAACTATCTTTAAGCTTCTTTCCTACAAATATATCGTTCATTGCTGTTACTTATTCTTTATCATGGTAATGATAATACTAAAAAAAAACACGACCGAAATGAAAAAAAAGAATCAATATCAAATTCGATCCAATTCTTTCTACTTTGTAATTGTCATTTGGAATCCTCACCTTAAAGAAATAGGTTTTCAAAAAATTCACACGTTAGGTCATATATACTACGTGATTATGTTTTACTTTATATTTTTTAAGGTACTCTTTATGTTTAATCTGTTAGTGAGAAAACCATGCAAATAACAATTTATCTCTTCAGAAGCCAGCTGGGAGACTATTGGTTAATTGTTTAGTAGTTTCATGTTTTGTTTCAGATCTATGCTTTGTTTGTGAAGGACAGAATGGAAGGTAAAGGAAGAGAAATTGTACTACTACTTATTCTCTTGTTTGGTAAAGTCAGGGAAGGGAGAGAAAGGAAAAAGTAGCAAACTTTCTCCCCCTTGAGAAAATATTGATATTCTATACTAATATCTCAAAAAAGCTACTAATCACAATTTATTTCTAGACCTAACAATAAATACGTTATTTCTAGAGAAGATATAGCGATATTGCTTAAGAATTATAACTTACATATCCTATGCCAGCATTTATATTCACGTTCAGGTGTATATGTATAAGCTGGCATGTGATTTTGCTTCTCAACTATCCTATCTTTGATTGTAGGGAGCCCTGCCCGCCAGAGGAGCTCTAGTCCTATCCCATCAAGGAAGGATGAATGGCGACATAAGGATGATGATTTAGATAGGAATTCCAGTAGACAGGGTCGCATAGGTGAATCTCACAGGCAGTCTGATCGACAATCTTCTAGGAGTTCTCGCAGTCACCACAGGAACGAGGATTATTCCAGGCATGACAGGCATACTGATGATGATGATAGAGGATATTCAAAGCTATCCTCTCATTCTCATCGTGACTCTAGAGTGAATGATTATTCTAATAACTCCAGGCGAGATAATGATCATAGATCAAGAGTCTGCCCACGTGACATTGACAAACACTACCGAGGTAGGTATGATGATTCAGGGCATAGAAGCAAGGACCGGGAGAGAGAAACTTCATCATTCAAAGACAGAGATCCATCATTTGATAGAGTAGGATCAGGTAGGCGTTATAATAACTCTAGCATTGACGATAGTAGATACAGGGAAAGGGATAGGTATAAGGAGTGTAGAGACAGCCGAGATGAGAAGGGGGACCGTAGGAGCGATCACAAAAGTGATAATTTACCTGCTTATGAGGACTCTAGAAGCAACCGAAATGAGTCAAATTCAAGAAAAGACAGTTCTAGGCATCGGCTGAAGGAAGCTCCACAATTTGATGAAATGGTGTTGGATAGTGAGAAATACACTAAAGAGGAAAAGAAGAAATATGAAGACCGTGATCAGTACAAGGAGAGAAGCTACTACAGAGAAACAAAGGAGAAATTTGAAGACAGAAATGTTGAGTTTGGTAAAGGGCGAGAGTCTCCAGCTAAGAAGTCAAAGTTCTCAGGCATGGACCGGAGTTCAGAGCAGGGAATAGATGGTATTAAGCATCTTATTCTTCTTCCTGGACAGTATCATTTATGTTATAATTGCACTCTTTATTTTTCAGGTATGGATCCAGCAAGCGCGGTTGATGGAAAACTTTCTTCGAGTTCAAAACAAGGTCAAGGTCCAAACAGTGAATTGGCCTTGGAGCAGGGCGTGAAAGACTCTGATATAGATGCTGCAAAAGTTGCTGCAATGAAGGCTGCTGAACTAGGTATATTTCTTCTTCTTTTTCTTTCTGGATATGTTCTGCATCTATATATTCTTGTATTGCCCAAGTATCCTCTCCTTGTTCTGGTGAGAGTAAAGAATGTGTACAGTTGGGGGCGAATTAAATTGAAGTCCTGGTTATTTTACTTTCCTTTTTTGCTTGATTTGTTAAACCTGGCTAGGTTTGAAAGAGAAAAAGGGGGTGGAGCTGTGGAGGAGGATCTGATGGTGTACAGTGGTATCTCAGGTGGCGTTGGATTTAGTTTTTGTTTGTTTTCAAACAAATAATCTTTAGAACAATTTTAGAAAAATATATTTTGGAAAAAGTGGTGTTTGGAATAGTTTTGCCGACGAGTTTTTGGAATATGTGTGAGTTTTCGTAGAAACATACCTTTAGATTGTTTTGGTTTTCAGGCAACACTTTGAACTGATTTCTAGAAGTCGAAATTGTTCTTTAACCAAAGTGTTTTGGTTTTGTTTTGGATAAGATTTTTTTATAAGCTCTTTAAATTAGATGGGACTTGAGAACATTTTAGGGTGTATTACATTGTATCTATATGATTCTTGCTCCTCGGTTGATCTCCATGTACTGTGAAACAGGCTAAAAGCTGCCTTGTGGTTATAGAAATCTGAAACACACTTAACCTGTACTGGCTTAGTTTTCCTCCAAAAACAACTCTTACAATATGTCCAAAATACCATCATCTCTCAAGTGTAAGAACCCGTGAATTTTCTTACCGTTCCTTCAACTTGGTTAGTCTCCCTCCCCCAAACCAACCAACCCCACATTTAATCTCTAACTAATTGAAGGGACCTTTGGGAATTAATGAATCTAGTGTAAGTGTAGCAATAGGGTATAAACCTTAATTCCAATTAGCTTGTATCACTTATATGAATCCTTCGTCTCATTTATGTTCTGTTCTTTCACTAAATATATAAGGATTCCAAAGAAATTGCAGGTTGTTTGAGGTGATTTCTCTCCATGTGATTTAGGTTACCTCTATGTGTTATTTACGCAATCTGCCATATAAGATCATTCCTGATCTTATCTTATTGTGTATGATCGCACATTCATCTTAACATCCGCTTTTCTATGGTATTCATTTTACGAATATGTACTAAATCCAATATTTGCTCCTTATAATATTGTTGGTCATACAACAGTTCTATAGATTTTTGTTTCATTTTGGTAGGTATCTTCAGATCCATTGCATTACTGCAACTCTCCTCCATCCATCTTATTTTAGTTCTATGTGTTTGATTTTCATCTGTCATGTCGTTCTCCTAGAATCGTTAGAATCCCCGCTAATTCCTTCACTTTAGTTTCATTCTTCTTATGGGAGCAAAACGTGCGATGCATATATTTTGTATGTTTTCTACTTATTCTAAAGCCCCTTATTCCAACATTATTCATAATTCAAACTTTTGGTTATTCTCTCGATGGGCATTTGCTTGTTGGCACCGACTGCGGGCAGATGTTGAGGAAGTTGCCTGCTGACTGACGTTGTGGGCATTGCGGGCTGACGAATGTGGGCACAAGCTAGTAGTGGGGGTGACATAGGCACATATACACTTGTCACTTTGAATCGGCCAAGACTGTGGGGTCGTCCATGGCACTAGGTGCTCGAGGCTTTGGCCAGGCTCCGTGGGACGCGACCAAGGGGTCATGGGGCATGTGCAAGGCTCCATGGTACACAATCAGACTTCTCTATAACAACATCCTCATATAACAATCATTCACTATAAAAGTCATATCTTGCCTAATCACTTCACCCAGTACTTCTTAGGCCTCCCACTACCCTTCCTCTGACCCGCCATGATCAACCTCTCACACCTCCTAATCGGGGCATCAGGGTCTCTCCTCTTCACATGTTCGAACCATCTCAGCCTCGATTCCCGCAACTTATCTTCTATAGGAGCCACACCCACCTTGTACCTAATATACTCGTTCCTAATCTTATCTCTCCTGGTATGCCCACACATCTATCTCAACATCCTCATTTCCGCTACTTTCAACTTTCGGACATGATATTTTTTGACTGGCCAACACTCGGCTCCATACAACATGGTCGGTCTAACTACCGCTTTATCAAACTTGCCCTTAAGTCTAGATGACACATTCTTGTCACACAACACTAAAAGTGAGCCTCCATTTCATCCATCCCGCTCCAATACGGTGTGCGATAGCCTCGTCGATCTCCTTGTTATCCTGTATCACAGACCCAAGATATTTGAAATTATCTCTCGTGGGGATGACTTTTATATCTAGCTTCACGTCCATTTCTGCTTCATGGTTGTTATAGAAGTATAACACCATTCACTATAAAAGCCAAAAAATATCAGAACAAACGGTGCTGTTGTAATAAAGATGTTTGATTATATACATATATGTATGTATATGTATGTATGTATGTATGTATGTATATGTTTCCTTAGTTATCTATGGTGATAGGCTGCGCACGATAGACCCTTGTAGTCCGGCCCTTCCCCGGACCCCGCGTATAGCGGGAGCTTAGTGCACCGGGCTGCCCTTTTAGTTGTCTATGGTGATGGTTGTTTGACTATATGTGCTTTATTCGAGCACTATTATAAAGTTCTTTTTTTTTTGCAATTAATATCTCATAGTTCGCTCTGCTAACCATGTTCTCTTATTTGATTTAATCTTCGCAACGAATCACAGTTAATAGAAACCTTATTGGAACGGGTATCATGACTGCTGACCAAAAGAAGAAGCTGCTGTGGGGAAACAAGAAAACCACCACTGATACTGAAGAGGTAAATTTACTGTCTGTCCGTCCTCTCCTCCTCCTGTGTTCCTGCAGGTCTGGCAAGTTATTCCCCTATTATTACTCCGCATGTCCACCTATAGCACCTTCACCTCTCCGTAAAACTTGTTATTCCTTGGTCGTCTAACGGGGAAACAGTATGAGATAAATTAGTTCCATTTCAAGGTGATGCATATCTTAAGTCTCATTTGATCGCTTTTGCTGACATCAGCCTGATTATTAGGTTGCTCATGCTTTAAAGAATCGGAGCAACTTGATTTTGACTGCTGCATCAATAGATGTTTATTGCTAGCTTGTTAAATCTCTCTATCCTATGCTCAATGTTATTCACTCTCTTGGTCTTTGTATGTTCAATTGATGGTCGAATATGTAGTCCACTCATCGTTGGGATACATCACTATTTGGTGATCGCGAGCGACAAGAAAAATTCAAGAAACTCATGGTAATTTCTGTTCCTTTTATTTTGCTTTAGATTGTCAGAAGTAATAGCCTCCCTCAGTATTTAGTCTTAATAACTTGTCCCCTCAGCAAAATCTCTTCATATGTACTAACACACTTTTTAGAGTCTGAGGTTGCCTTGGTACATATGGCCAATTGTAGGGTGTGAAAGGCGACGTGAAGACAGAGAACAAACCAGTCATCCACGACGCAGAGAAGCAAAGGGAGCTCCAGATGGATTTGGAGAAGCAATATACTGCTGGACTTCGCCGAAGAGATGGCCGTACAGTTGGACTAGGGCTCTAAGGTTTTGCCTGAATCATCTTTGTACTTTTACAAGGCCCGCTGTGGTTGTGTTGTGTTATTTTGCCCTTCTGGAGCTGCATGTATTACGTCTTATTAAACTATGTATCCTGAAATCTCCGGTATTTTGTGAATTATGGATTGTATTGGTCAATAACTTGCCGAGTTAATTTTATGATGGAGAAATCTTTTGTTATAGCTGCTTTTCCCAGTGGGCACAGAGCCCGTTTGGATTGGCTTAAAAAAATGGCGTTTAAGTTAAATGCTGGAACTTGTTTTATAAATAAGTAGTTACATGTTTGGATAAAAGTGCTGAAATTGAAAAAAAGCTGATGAAATGTTTGGTAAAGAAGTGCTTATAAGCACTTTTTCTTATTGAAATGACTGATATATCCATAAAGTTATTAACATTCAAAGAATATTATTGAAATGGAGAACGGAGATTAGCTGAAGTACTGTAGGAGTAATTGGACTTTTCAAATCCTATTTATTTGGGAATCAGAAACTTGAAACCAAGTTTTGCGGGGTATCCTTAAATTATTTCTCAAGTTTCTCCAGCTTTTATGCAACGTGTTTTACTAATTGCCCATGAAAATGAAAGCTGGAGATTAAACCGAAGCAGATGGTGCTGCAACAATAATGGAGAAAAGAAAAAGATAGTATGTTGTAGGGTTTCCTACTTAGGGGTAATTTCAGGATTAAAAAAAATATAAGGGATAAGAAGGTAATATATTTGGTCAAAGCAATATGGCTTTTAAGCTTCCAACTTATTAGTTTTAATTTTTTAAAGTAGATTTTAACTTTTTTAAGTCTTTTTTTGGTTGCTAAACACTTCTGCAGGTTAAAGAATAGGGGGAAGTGCACGGTTGGTCACTAATAATATATGTATTTACTTTTAAGCCACCGTTTAAAATGTCTTTAGTCTTTAGCCACTGCTTTAATAAACTTTAACTGCCCGGACGAAAATACTCTTCTGTTCATGTCCTTAACTTTTGAACTTGGAACCCTAAGTTCAGGACTGCATGTCCTTAACTTTTGAACTTGTAACTCTAAGTTCAAGACTACATGTCCTTAACTTTTGAACTTGGAACTCTAAGTTCAGGACTTCAAGGCTACATGTCCTTAACTTTTGAACTTGGAACTCAAACTTCAAGACCAAGGGTGTGTTTGGTATGAAGGAAAATATTTTTCGGAAAATGTTTTCCAATTTTCCCATGTTTGGTTGGCTTAAATGTTTTGGAAAACATTTTCCTTATCAATTCATTTTCTTACAATTAGAGGAAAAATTTTTCCTTATCAAGAGAAGGGAAAACATTTTCCAAAGCTCCTTCTCAACCTTCCCCACCCTCATCAACCCACCCCACCCTCTTTTCAAAAAAAGGGTTTTTCTTTTTTTCAAATTTCAGTTTTTCCGTTACCACTCACCCAACTACCCCTCTATCCCCGCACAAAAAAAAAATTAAAATATATTTTTCAGTTTTAATTTTATTATTTATCGGTTTAAAGGCTCAAAATTTTACAAGTTCCAAAATTATGAGTTCGGAGGTTTATGTGTTTGGAAGTTTACGGGTTTAAAAATTATAAAGTTTACGGGTTCGAAATTTCGCGGTTTTGAAAATTTAGCGGTGCAAAAGTTTATGAAATTTGTGGGTCCGGAAGGTTGTTGGTTTGAAAGTTTATGGCTTCCTTTTTATTATATCTAAATTATTTATGAATACTCTTGAGAAGTCATTTTCCTTAATTTGTGTACCAAACACCGGAAAATGAATACGATTACTACTTGTTTTCTAAGAAAATATTTTCTTGGAAAACATTTTCTACGGAAAACATTTTCTGTTATACCAAACACACCCCAAGTGTCCTTAACTTTTGAACTTGTAAGTCAAAGTTAAGGACCTATTGTCCTTAACTTTTGAACTTGTAACTGTAAGTTAAAGACTGCTTGTCCTTAATTTTTGAACGTGTAACTATAAGTTAAGGACTGTCTGTCCTTAACTTTTGAACTTGAAAATCAAAGTTAAGGACCTATTGTCCTTAACTTTTGAACTTGTAACTGTAAGTTAAGGACTGTATGTCCTTAACTTTAGAACTTGTAACTGTAAGTTAAAGACTGCATGTCCTTAACTTTTGAACTTGTGTCCTTAACTATTGAACTTAACTCTAAGTTAAGGACCAAGTGTCCTTAACTTTTGAACTTGGAACTCGAAATTCAAGACCGAATATCCTTAACTTTTGAACTTGTAACTGTAAGTTCAGGATCCATAACGTAACATAAAACCAAAAATACATCACAAAAATCACAAACCTAAATACATCAACCACCATAGATCCTTTATCATCACGTTCTGGTCAAATACATCAACCACCATAAAATCCAATTTTTAAATCACTAATTAGATTCATAGATCCTTTTGACCCCCCAAAACAGACAAATAAAATAAACATGAAAAACCCCACTACTCCATTTTTTCTGTGTTCACTTTATATCAAGACTCAATTTTTATCCTCCTAATCTGAATCTTTTTGCATATCTTGTATAATTTTCCAATACCCTTTTGCCATCTGTTTCAATTTTTTCCTCTTCACTTTCAATCAAAACTCAATTTTTTCCTCTTCTCGTCATCCTTTAAGTCATTTCGCTGAGCTTAGTTCGCTGAGCTTCCTAACATGAAAGAGATAGAAGAAAGGGTAACACAATCTTTTCATATTAATTTTAATTAATTAGTGATTACTATTGCTAAGCATTAAAAATCCTGGATAAAAAGTAAATACCACTTTAAAAAGTGGCTACCCCACCCAATTTTTACTAAGAAATACTTAAAAGCTGGTTTGAGCCCATCCAAACAGGCTCACAGTTGTGTTGTAGGCATGTTGGTTCTGTTGGGACCTGGGGTCGTTGATACACACGTGGCTTGTGGAGAATAGTGCTATAATTCCATGCATTAAAAGTGATTTCCGGAAAATACTTACTCGGTGTTTATATTGCACGAAATGTCTTTTACACTTTAATCACTAAATTTTGATTACATAATAATGATACTTTTCCTTCAGAATATCACTTAGGGTGTGTTGGGTATATTTTTTCAATTTTTCCATGTTTGATTGGCTTAAATGCTTTGAATAATATTTTTTTCAAGAATTTATTTTACTCCAATTGGTATCAAAAGAAGAAAAAATATTTTTCAAAACTCTTTTCAACCTTCATGTCCATCTCCCCAACTGCCCACCCCTCCTAACCCCACCCACCACCCACCACCCATCTAGCCCCATCCTATCCACTCTTACTCACCACCCACTCTTACCTCCACCCCCAACCCTGCCTCCACTCTCATCCATCGTATTTGCATAATTTATAATTTTTAAAATAATATTTTTTTACTTACTAATAAAACACTTGAGAAATATTTTTCTTCTATTATGACCCGACTGGACGTTTTGATGCTTCGGTGGATTGAGACCTTGAGTAAATTCATATGATGCATTATGACTTGTAAGTACGGTTGGTTTGGATTTATGAGAGGTTTAGAGGTGGGTTGAAAGAGAAATTCTTATTTTGGAAGCTTTAATTTGGAAGAGTTGACCAATGTTTGACTTTTGAGTAAACGACCTTGAACTGAGATTTGATGGTTTCAATAGGTTCCTCTGGCGATTTTGGACTTGGGCGTATGTTCAGAGATTTCTAAAAGGTTTTGGCGTTATTTGTCGAAAGCTGGCAATTTGATGAATTGGAGAGTTCTTAAGTTTGACCTCTAGTTGAATTTTTGACTAACGAGCTTTGACGGTGGTTTCGAGACTTTGGATGGGTTCATTTGGTTGAATGAAACTTGTGTGCAAAGTTTGGTTGTAGTCCGAAATGTCTAAGTGTGATTCAGACGCGGTTAGCGAAGCTGGAATGTTTGGAAGTTAAGAGATGGATTTTTGATCATCGATTTATGGTTGTGTTTTTTATGTTTTAAGCCTTGGGACAAGTTTGGATAAGGTATTCAGAGTTGTTGGTAGATTTGATGGGAGACTGGGAAGCTCGAGTTAGTTTTAGAGTGGTTTTGGACAATTTCGGACCATGTTGGAGCTGCTGATATCTAGTGTATCGCACATACAGAGAGAGGCGTGCGGGTGCAGAGGTCGTACCTACGGTGTTTAGAGCGCACATGCGAAAGTGGATGGTCCAGTGAGTGGTCGCTTCTGCGAAGAGGGTAACATAGATGCGAAGGCGCACTTGCGGAGCTCGAGAATGAGGCAGACATGAGGAAGCGCATCTGCACAAGGACGTGCGCACATGCGAGGCCGTAGATACGGTAGTGGCGTCACATGTGCGATCACTGGCTGTGAAAGAGCTCGCAGATACTAACATGTGGCTGCAGAAGCGGACTTATAGATGCGAGTAACTGGGCCGTAGATGCGATATTGCTGACAAACTTATTTATTTCGAGGGTTAGCTCATATTTCACTATTTTGAGTTTTAGAGCACGGGAAAAGACAATTTTGGAAAGGATTTTCACTATGACTTTTTCGGTAAGTAATTTGCATTTCGGTTTGACTATAAATCTTGATTCCCCTTGGATTTATACACTTGGAACATGTATTTTAAAGAGAAATTTAGGGGTTTTGGGGAGGGGGAGTGCCTATAATTTGGGGGATTTGAGTACCAATTTAGACTCGATTTTGAAATCTAATTTCACATAATTAAACTCGTGGGGTTATGGGTACCGGGATCACCCATTTACTCGGGTTTTGATCATGTGAGTCAGTTTGACTTTTGTAGATTTGGCTAAAGATTGAAGTTTTATTGTTTGGAATTGATTCCTATAGCTTTATTTGATGTTATTGAGTTATATTTGACTAGATTCAAGTCGTTTGGTGTTGGATTTTGAAAGGAAAGGTGGTTGATTGACTGATTTAAGCTTGCCAGATTGAGGTAAGTTTCTTGTATATCCTTGTAAAAAGGAATTCTCCCTGTAGGTAATTTATTTGCTACTTGCTACATAATTTAGGTAACACGTATATGCGAGATGACGAGCGTATATGGTAGTTAGGTTACAATCATACTAGAATAGGGTTAGGCTTATATATTGCCATATTTGAACTATGTGATTTTCTCTTCACGTTTCATTGATTCTATGACTATGTGATGAAGCTGTTCCATGATTAGAAACCATGCTTAGGGTACTGGCTTGTTGATTTGCAATATTCATGTTTTGGCCTTACTTGACTTATAATTTAGTAATTATTGGCTTTGTTGCTCTTGTTTAATGTCATGATTGGACTTAAGGATATTAAATGAACATACTAAACTATTATAACAAGTTGAATTACTTGATTAGCCATACTTATCTCTTATTCATGTTATGATTAATCTGCATTTTATTACTATGTCATAGTGCATCTTCATCGAGTTGGATATTAAGGAAAGTTGAGAATTTCGGCCCCAAGGACATTGTGACGGGATATTGATTATTGATGATATTATTAGTAAATTGGGTTGCACGCCGCAACGACGCTTGAATATGGATACGTCCCTCCGGAGTCAGGTGATTACCCATGTTACTTTGGACCTATGAGTGCAGACATCCATATTAGTGTTAGTTTGGACACTTTACCAGTATCAGGCACATGAATTTGTACTGTGAGATGTCAAGATTAGATCGCGGGCATGCACTGGTAGTTTAGACTCATGCAGTGGCTCTTATATACATTTTGATATTGGAACACGAACGTGCATGGGTAGCTTAGATTCATGCCGTGGCTCTTATATAGGAATGCCAATTGACTCATATCATGAATAATTGAGATAACTGATATTGTATTCCGTCTCTTTATTTAAAAAGCATGACTAAATCCAAAATTTAGTATACTTTTCCTTTTGTATGTGACTGATGATATCATGCATTATCACATGTTCTAATTATATTTTCATATGGTTATTCGATTGGTAGGAGTTGTTAGTTTAGACCCCTCGTCACTGCTTTTTTGAGATCAGACTTGATACTTACTGAGTACTTTGGTTTTGCACTCACACCATATTTCTTTACATATTTATGCAGGATTTGAGGCTAGTATTAGCAGTACCCATTGAACTGAGTAGGAGTAATTTGTTGAAGACTTTACGGTGGGCCGCTTTACTTGTCCGATCTGCAACACATGAAGTCTTTCTTCCATACTCGTTTATATCTATCTATGTATTTTTGTTTCCGGACAGATATTGTTGTTCAGTTGAGACTATGTACTCTTGTTAGATGCTCATGACGATATTGTGATACTAGGTCTTGGGAGAGTTTGTGAGACATTAGTGGTCGTGTTTAGACATTGTCATTGATTTATGTGTTATACCCCATTTTAACACGGGTCAAATTAGAGTATAACATATTGGTATTTCTGAGGTTTAATTAATTAAAGAGAGTCGCCACCTAATTATTTTAAAGGTGAATTAGGACACCTATTTACTAAATAATGGTTAAAGTTAACTCTGTTTTTAAGGTCTGCTTAACCTTAAGATTATGGGTAATGATTCTAATTAATCCTACAGAGAAGATTGTGAAGGCACCATATATGATCCGTTAAATACGGTTAACCAGCAAAACTTAGGTTAATTAATATAAATTAATTATTTTATAAGAATATTTAGAAGTATTGGTAGCTAATGATTGAAGTAAACTTTCTTTCGTTGATGAAACTGAAGTAAACTTCTTTTATTAAGCTTTCACAAAAAATGTTGACCAAAAATAGTTAAAGTCGATTGTAGCGAACGTGGTGAACTTCTAGCATTTTTGCATTGAAAAAATAGACTGTTCGAGACAGGTGGATTTTAAAACTTCTTTCAAGATATTAAAGTTCACAAAGTTAAAAGAACACCAGGTTATGCCTATGTTTCAATTTGAAATGAATGAATTAAAAAAAATAATTACTGCAAAGATAAACCTTTACTTGGTATATTAAATATTTTTAGAGAAACCAATAGCCACTAATTTAAAAATGTATTTGTCAAGATAGGCGTTGGTTTAAAAATCAGTTTCGATTATTAGTTTTAAACCTTTCACCCAAGATAGAAATTCTAGGTAGTTAATCATAAACTTCTGCTAACCATTTTCAACATGGAGAAAAATTAACTACGCAAACGCAGCCAAATTTATAAAGTTAGACAACATAGACGATAAAAGGCAAACAACAGAAAAAGGAAGAAAGACGCCATCGGCATCCCAAGCGCTTCGCTTGTTTTCTCGCTATCCAATGCACTGTAAGGATGTGGAAATGTGTGTCGATTCCATGCTCGGGTATGAGCGAGTCTTGCATTAAAACTCCATGTTTTGTTCCAAGTACATATGCACCAAAAGATAACAAAACAAGAATTAGAATGAAAGAGGTCTATTTCTAGAAGTGCTAGAGAAAAGGTGAAAACTAAAATATAATAGGAGAAACAAAGCAAGCATCAATCATATTGGTATTGATAAATGATCTATAATCTTAACATCTCATTTCTTCTTAATTAAAGACACTTCCCAGATATTCTCACGATAAACCAAACCACAAAAGTATTCAATATTTTAAGCCTATGACTATAATTACTATGTTTCAGTAAATCATGGGACAAACACTAGTAATTTTAAGACTTATAAATATGTGTTTTATGCCCTTTTTAAGGTTATTTTCAGATTTTAGAAAATAAATGCTAACACCGAAAGAGGATATGTAAGCAATATTTCAAAACAACACATGCTTCTAGCTAAGGTCTATTTCACTATGAGCACTGTCAAATGCTATTGCCATGGTCTCTAAGTCATGAATAGAAAATACATAATATGAATCCCTATTCTTAACAGTTAGATAAGTTTCTTCCTTAAGATGAACTTATAACATGGAGGGAAATAATAGGACTGCGCACGGCTACATAAAATGGAACCAATTCGACAAGTTGCAATGAAATTCATAGAACATTTTTTGTAGCAGAGAACATGAGTCATGGTCGCTACCCTCGGTACACTCAAACGTATGAGCACATATTCAAGTCATGGGTTTAACAGGAATGTAAGACATTTAGCATTCATAGGGTAGCGACAGGAAATTCCAAAGAAAAGATAAATTAACTTTACTCTACTTATCTACTAGTTCATCGAAATACAGACTTCTTAAATCATAATCTTAACAAATAGAGTTCAAATATTGAAGTGAACATAGATACGAGGTTGTTCCTTCTAAAAGGGAGCCAACAAATTTTACCGTCATGCTGTTTTCTTTAAGTCACTAATGCAGACTGATAAGTAATCCATTCAGTCTAACCGATTATTTGCAAATGACATATTCGACCAATTATCACAGTAAATTTACACTTACAGATGTCTAATCATGGGATCTGCTATGTTGAGTTGAATAATTATATTGTGTACTCTTAAGTCTAAGAGTGCATTATCTAAAAATGATAGTTCAAAAACACATTCATACATTAATCTTGCTTAGATATTTCAGCTACTTTTAGCCATATTGCTAAGATAAAAAAACCTAAAGAAAAATTCAGATCTAATAGCTATACTTATTTAATCATACAAACAATATATAAGCAGAACAAGCGAAATTCTATGGGCATCATTCTGTTATATAAACAACAACAAAGCCACGATTTTCTATAGTCCAATAAAAGAGAAAACACATATGATTTATACTGGAACACAATGACACACTTTACATCTAAAACAAAATATTGAAAGATTAAAAATTAGAAGGAAACTGACCTTTTTTAGGGCAGTGAAACTGGGGCGTCTTCAAGGGACTATCTCAGGCCTTGAATTCACTAACCCGGAAGGCAATAAATCCCCGAAAAATGCCAAGCATTGCCAGGAACAAACAGAGACGGAGAAGTAAGAGAGAAAGCTAAAATTTCTCTGTTTTTAGAGTAAAATAGCGGTTGAAGCTTGTCCTGTGACTGAAAGCATAAAGGAATATTTATAGATGGGAATCGTTAGGCTTCGGTTTAAATTTCCAAAAGAAATCAGAAGAATCACGGGTATTTTCTTGTTTCATTTTCTTTCTAATATTTCACACTCTTCAATTCCTCCATAAAATCAGAAATCATTATCCTTCCTTAAATAACCAAATCAACAATCCCCCTCTTACCAAACTTATGAAAAATTCCAAAAAGTTAATATTCTCTTGATTAATTTTGCACTAATAAAAAGGCAAAACGATTACATATGAACTCACTGCAATTACAAAGCCTGCAGCAGATTAAGGGGTCGTTTGGTAGGATGCATTAGATAAAATAATGCATGCATTAGCTTTGTGTATTAATAATGCCTTGTTTGGTAGATATTTTGAATCTATGCATTAGTTATACATTCTATTTGGTATTATACTATGCATAACTAATGCATAGAAAACCATGGTATTAGCAATGCAATGGATTTTAATGCATGCATTAGCTTAGTTAAAGATAAAATTGTCCTTCAAAATTTATGCTTTATTAAAATATGCTTGTTATTATATTAATGCAAGTTTAAATAATCCAAATTGTGAAAAATAAATTTATTCCCTAGTAAATAAATAAATACTTAGCATATTTTCTTTTTTATAAATAAATATTTAATTCTATATTACAATATAGGTAGACAAATCAAATAATTTTTTTTAAACTTTTTCATATAAAAACATTTCTCAACATATGTTTCTTTTAAAAAGTTAGAGTGATGGACTGGTTTTGAGGGCATTTTTGTAAACAAACAATTCTTTTAGAAATTGTGCAATGCTTTAATACATCAAACCAAACAATAGATAAGAAATATGTGAGCATACCTAATACCAGCATAACTAATGCAAGCATAACTAATACCAGCATTACTAATACACCTTATTCAGTATTATTCTTATGCACCCTACCAAACGACCCCTAAGAGTAATAAAATATGCATACATCGTTGATAATAGCGTCTTAATCAAGCTTATATTTGACTCCCCAAAGCGACATATGTTCTTCTCTTCTCCACTTCTTAATTAATAGCCAAAAGATTTAAAATGAAAGAACCTTCGGGAGAAAAAAAAAGAAGATCTTTCTACAGAGGGAGCTTCAAATAAAAAGGAGAGAATGAAGATGAATGATTACAAATGAAGAGGAGAATATATGACGAAGAAGATATGACTTAGTATTTAGAGTAACCAAAAAAAAAGTAACCAATACAATTGATTACTTTAGTTGGGTAATAGGAATACATTGTAACGTATATCGAGCCATTATTGTAGTATAATTAGCATTATGAGTATTATGATTAATTGCATGCTACATCTTTAATTACAACCGTTTTTAATTTTTTTTTCTTGGAAAGAATAAAATATATATGTATATATTTAATAGAAAAGCAAGAGGAAAAGGCAAAAAATTGAGAAAAAAAGATAAATACTTTTTTTTTGGCCAAAGAGAGGTGTCAAGTCAACACTCTTTATATATATATATATATATATATAAAATTTGGTAGGTTTTTTATAAAAATAATAAAAACATATTATAATTTAGTAAAAACATATTATATTATTTAAATTTTCAGTAAAATAGAAAATGAGAAAACTAATTAAATATTATAGTAGATAAGAATGTACGAAAAGAGGGGGATAAAGATAATTTTATAATATTTATATTTTGAATTAGTTAATAAATAGAAAATAAATAAATAACACTCAAGAAAATTATTGATAAATTTAGCCAATTGAAGAATTTTGAATAGTATAACATCAGTTTAAAAAAAAAGAAATTGTCAGAGTAAGAAAAATATATATAATATATTAAAAGAGAAGTAGTATAAAAATATTAAGCCAATTAATAAGTTAATAAAAAGTCACATTAATAAATATATAATAACAATAACTTACTAATTTAATAATAATAAAGAATAAATAAGAAACAAATAATTTATTTAATTATTATATAATATATATTCTTTGATTTTATATAAATTTTATTATATTTTTGTATACTATATTAAATAATAAAATAATAACTAATATATATTATAATACTATAATATATTACTCCCTCCGTTTCATATTAAATGAGGTACTTTCCTTTTTAGTCTATTCCAAAACAAATGACACATTTCTAAATTTGGAAATAATTCAACTTTAAACTCTTTTATTTTATCCATTTACCCTTAATGATAAGCTTTTATAGCCACACAAATGTTATGGCCCTACAAACTTTTTACCCCTTAAGTTTCGAAGACCACACATTTAAAAGTCTTCTTCTTTTTTCTTACAACTTGTTTGGATGGTTGTTACGCATCGTTTCATAATGTATCGTATCGTACTGTATTATATTATACTGTATCATTTGATAAATACAATGTTTGAATAGATTGTGTGTTTGCCATCGTTTCATGATATCACGCACCAGCAATATGAAGAATAAACTTACAATATTATAAAGAAAAAATATGATACAAGGTAAAATTACTATATAAAATGTAGGGTAAATGATAAAATAAAATAATTTAATAATAATAAAGGGTGAGATTGAGAGAAAAAGACAAGGTAACGATGTCACCACACCAAATCGGTCGTTACATAAAGTGACACATTTCGTCGTTATGTAATGACGGATTTAACGATACGATAAAATAAAATTTAAGTAACAATCAAAACAAATATTGTATTTAAAGCAACAATATGATACGATACAATGAGTAATAACCATCGAAATAAGCTGTTAAACTCTGTGCCGAGTAAAAAAGAGGGAGTAGGATCATTATTATAAGATTAATATTCTGTCAAATTACCCTAGTCTAACGCCTTAAGAAGCTTGCTTCGTCTTTTCGTAGTCTTAGGTTTCTTATTTGGAGAAAGCCGACAGCAAGCCTATTAAAAGTTAGGGGTTAAAAACCTTGGTGCTACAATCAAAGGGAGAGTGAGATTTGCTAATTAATTGATGATGGAGGAGTTAAGTGAAGGAGTGAACAATATGAACATTAGCGGAGGAGACCTTCAGAAGAAGAATCGTATTCAGGTTTCTAACACCAAGAAACCCTTGTTCTTCTACGTCAATCTTGCCAAGGTAAAATTTATATCTTAGGATTTTGTTTGGTCTTTTTGTTTTGTACCCTATTTTAGACAGAGTAATTCGTGTTGTTTTTGGCAGAGGTATATGCAGCAGTACAATGACGTGGAACTTTCTGCTCTTGGGATGGGTATGTTTCCAAACTTCCTCTGTTGTTTCTTTTTATTTTTAAATCTAATTTGTTGATTAAGCTTAACCCTGTTTATGTATGATGACACATTTGTGCTATAAAACACACTCTTTGTTTTGTACAATTTAAAATCTAGTATTTGAAAATAAAACAACATTAACTTTAATTGTCTGGTGGAATAGTCCAACTGTTAGTCGCCCTTTGAAACAACCTCTTGCAGAAATGTAGGGTAAGATTGCGTACTATAAACCCTTGTGATCCGGCCCTTCCCCGGACCTCGCACATAGCGGGAGCTTAGTGCACCGGCTTCCCCTTTTTATTTGAAAATAAAACAACATTAACTTTAAGTGTCTGGTGGAATAGTTCAACTGTTGGTTGCCCTTTAAGAGTATTTTACATTTTTACTATATTCCTACAGAATTAGTGTCATTGTGATTTGAAAGATAGGCACAAGTCAAGACTTCAATGCAATTTGTAGATAGTTGTTGCTTAATTGGTGACATTTGTGTACGTCTGCAGCTATTGCCACGGTTGTCTCAATTGCTGAAATTCTGAAGAGCAATGGGTTTGCTGTGGAGAAGAGTACGTCTTTCGATTCTTGCATTTCCTCGTGTTTGTTTGGAGTCTTCTTGCAAATTTAATCCAAAAAGAAAGAAAAAAAAACTCTTTCTCTTAAAATCGAAAATCTTTTTTGGCTTTGCTGTTTATAAGATGCTGAAGCATAAACTATATATGGATGGTTCACAGAGATTATGACATCAACTGTTGATGTTAAGGATGGCTCAAGAGGGCGTCCCGTCTCCAAAGCCAAAGTAAGTTATGAAATCTTCTTTTCCCTGTTGTACAGTATATGCTGTGCAATTATTATATTATTATATAAAATGCACCAGGCAGCAGGCACCTCTAAACATTTGGCATTCGTCCACGAGATTAGGATATCACTACCGCAGGATCCCTCTTCTATAATAGATAGACTTTGAAGCCACGCTTCCCTTACGATAATTGTAACCGTGTATATGTAGAAATATGTGTTTGATGCTGTCATTTTGAAATGCCCGCTTGAACTGCTGTTTCATCTTCAATGAGCAAAGTTGGCTTGATGTACGCATATGTGGCAGCGGGAGCAAGAAAAAACAAATAATCTCTTTCTTGTCCTCCTTTAGTGTTTTTCCATAACTGTTGATGTATTAAGCCTAGTGGAGTGCTCTATGGCCTAGCATCATATGGATCATTTATAAGCTGCAGGCCTGAAAATAATTGACTTATGCTTGATATAAAGCATTGTACATTATGTGAACTAACAGTTTTGTTTATTAAACTCTATATGACATAAAATATATCTCATTGGTTGGTTTCAGATTGAGGTATTGCTGGGAAAGAGTGAAAAATTCGATGACTTGATGGCGGCCGCGGCAGAGAGGGAACTTGGAGATGGTGAGGAGCAGAGTTAAGAGCAAGCTCCTTTTTTTATATGAATTTTTGGAGTCTGTTTTTTATTCAAACAAACGAAATCTGCAGTGAGCGTGATTACCTAAAAAAGTTGTTTGTTTGAATTGTTAGGAGTATAGCCTATCTGGTAAGATGAAGTGAAGTTTTGTTGCTGGACAACTTTGGCCTTTTAGGTGAATATATATGGCTTGATGATAATATGCTGAAAGTTGAATAAGTGAAGATTTGCTTTTAAATTTTGTTGCTTATATTTTTATGTATCTCTAGGCGAGGAACAGCCTCTCTATACCCTCCCAGACCCCACTTGTGGGAAACTATTGGGTTTGTTGTTGTTGTTGTTGTTGTTGTTGTTGTTGTTGTTGTTGTTGTTGTTGTTGTTATTGTTGTATATTTCTATGTATCCGTAAATACAATTTAACACTGATAGGGTTCCCATGGATACATACTGACAAGACTTGTAAGGTTCTACTTTTGTCCGTTGTTAAGTAGTGGTACTTTTGGTCAATAGACTGACTAGGATCCTAGCACCAGTTGGATACTGAGGCAATTTCTTCTGAAGTCCATGATACTGTTGTTGAAGTCCTGGACTGAGATGACAGAAGATTCAGCAATTAAGATTTGTGATACTTGAATTGCAATCGTGGAGTATCTTGTGAACGAGTCCGGAACCAAAATGTGGTTCTTTTGGACTCAAACTACATAAATAGGTGGTAAAAAAAATGACATTTTTATATATAGCGCCATAATACCTGACGCTATATACTAACAGTAACGGCACCGTTAATGTATAGCGTCAGGTATTGTGGCGCTATACTGTAAAAGCTGACATGGCCAGGTATAACGCCACAATACCTGGCGCTATACATACATCATTAATGTATAGCGCCAGGTATAGTGGCGCTATACATAGATATTTTATATCCCTCCGTCTTCCATCTCGATTCATCCTCCATTTTTTAAACCCACATCTTTCTTGGTCCTCCACCAAATACCCCGTTTCTGCCATTTTTTAAAAAAAAATAAATTTTGGGTCCCCCCGACACATAAAACTCGAAGAAAAAGGGTCCCACATTCGAGTAGAGCTTCGTGTTATTGTTGATTCATAATTCCGGAGTCAAAATTTCAATCTTTTTGCTTTGCCAAAATTCTAAATTGAGGTATTTTGATTTATTTTAAGTTGAAACATTTATAATAATGTATATTATTTGATTTGTATGTGTTCTATTTCGGTTTGTGTTTTTTTTTCGAAACTAGCATGTTAAATTTATCTGGATTTAATATTAGTGTTTTCTAAAAAAATATAAATTAGTAAAATAAATTTGTCTGTTAATATCCTGATTTATATATATGTATTTTCATGCCGTTTTATATTTTATTTGCAATTAAATTTATTTGTTGTTTATGGTTAGTTTAGATTATTTTTTAGCGTAGTAAAATCCAGACCTTTTTAGCGTAGTAAAACGTAGACCCTTATAGCGTAGTAAAATTTAGAGCCTTGTAGCGTAGTAATGTGTAGTATTTTAGCTTAGAATTCCCTTTGTTTAAGTAATTTATACTGGTTGTTGAAAATGCAAACTTTGTACAATTAAGTTAATAATTGTATAAAAATCCATAAATATATAATTTGTACAATTAAGTTATTAAAACATATGAATTTAAATTATAATAAAAACACATAATTATATATATATATATATATATATATATATATATATATATATATATAATTTGTACAATTAAGTTATTAAAAAATATGAATTTAAATTATAATAAAAACACATAATTATATATATATATATATATATATATGTACAATTATGTTATTAAAAAATATGAATTTAAATTATAATAAAAACACATAATTATTAATGATAGTTTGGTGTCACTGGTCCTCAAAATATCGAGCCCTGAACCCATAAATATATATATATAATTTGTCCAATTAAGTTATTAAAAAATATGAATTTACAGTTGACGACATAGACGCGACTATACATCCCGGCCCCCGGACGTTGGATCTATTAGCCCTACAGCCCCAGCATAGATCCGAGTATATATGGGATGGACAGTTGCTTACGCAGACTTTCCGGGCTAGGAGAGTGGATCTATTGTGGGAGTTTTTGAGTCCTCCCCGCGTTCCACATCCCCGCGTGGTCCATTACCTGGAGGAGATGTGATTTTATAGGATTATTAGGATTGGCCGAATACAGCTCGACTATGCTTTGATCATGGCCTTGATTGAGCGGTGGCGACCGGAGACGCACACTTTCCATTTGCCCATGGCGAGGCCACCATCACACTCCAAGACGCTGAGATTTTATATGGCCAGTCCGCTGATGGCTTGCCAGTTTTACTGCCTGCAACCATGAGATATTATTCGCGGCAGGCATATTGGGATATGCTGCACATGCTCACGGGTTTCATGCCGGAGGACGAGGCGGTAGCGTCTGGGTCCAGTCGTATACAGTTGGTCCCCATTAGAGACCACCTGGTGCAGATCCACCATACTATCACCGATGAGTCAGCGGAGGTGGATGTACAACGATATACGAGGCTGCTGTTGCTCCTTCTATTTAGGGGGGTCTTGTTCCCGAACACTTCGAGGAACCTAGTGAGCCTCCGTTTTCTGCATCATATTGCCCGGTTCGAGGATACATCTTTGTACAACTGGGGTGGTGCTGTCATCTCATATCTGTATAGGCAGATGTGCCGGGCTTGCATCGGCATACAAAGAGACATTGGTGGCTTTCTGCCGCTTCTACAGGTGACAACATATTCAAATAATATGTCCATTAGTTACAATTCTACCTAGTTATAGTTAATCTTATACTTTACGTCAACTTTGTATGTTAGGTTTGGGTCTGGGAGCGATTTCTGCAGTTTCAGCCACCTCTACCATAACTATCGGCTAATGTAGAAATTCCGCAACTCCCTCTAGCCTGTAGGTGGGTTGTGCGTCGTACTCTTGCACGAGAGTATGCTGCCCATCATAATCTCCCCCTCTGCAGGGATGTGTTGGATCTGCTGGAAGACGCACAGGTGAATATCTAACTAAACTTACTTGTTATAGATTAACTTAGTGTTGTGCATACTAACGGTTTGTGTTCTTATTTGATAGTTCATCGGGACGCCGTACATCCATGAGGTGATAGGTACCCTGCCAGCGTATTGCACGTTCGGCCGACATATTTGGAGGGCTTCTGTCCCGCCATCTGCTTGAACGACATCCGCACCATGGCTGTGACGGGCAATCCTCTTGCCGACTTCAATAACCCATTGAAGGACTCTGACACGTTTGTAGTAAGAATTCCCCATCGTCTGCCACCATCCGCATGCAACGTCCATGATCACGCCCAACTATGCCTTATGAAAAGGACAATACGGACGTTGCAAATATAACCTGAGTATTTATGCCCAAAGTCGAATACATAGAGAACTAACCTATCAATTACTTTTGTTGGACTTACTAAATTCTTTAGAATCAACTTCCCCAAACGTTGTGAATAACAGTTGATGGTATATTTAATAACTAAGATTGAAGTCAATCAACATTTGTAAACTAACTATGCTTAAGCTGTGAACAATAATGTGAAGGTTCTAAGGTAGTGATTTCCCCTATTGATGGAATCCCTTCTGCTTATGTTTTATATAGATTTACCAACACATTCTATCAATCATGAACACTCTTTTCACCGTGAATCTCTCCCGAATAATCACGATAATTTACTAAACGCACTCTCCCGAGATACGCTAGCTGGCTTGTTTATTACAGTTCACTTTAGATTGCACCCAAGACTTCGTTATCCCTAATACTGCCTTTAAACCCGCAGTTATCGATCCCTCTTATACTTTGGGAGTGATGTTGTTCAACAATTTCCTAAATATGCACTCTCTCCCGAGTTATGCACACTAAATAGGCACAGCTAATTGAGGATCATGTCAATTAACTACAACAAATACGTAGTTGAACAAATAGAGATTAAACTGGCAAACTATATTAACATAATCAAGAAGTTCATCCTTCAATAGGTTCCATCAAAACCCTAGACAAAGGATTTAGCTACTCATGACAATGGGTAAATAAACTATGAAAATATTCATGATTAAAATTGCAAGAGAAATAAAGAGAAAAAGAAACCAAGATGTTTTGGGTGATCTCTCACACTTGTTCTTCTTGCCAAAGTACTCTCTAAAAACATCCCATGCCTCCCTTGGGCGAGTTCTCTTGTTTAATATAGGATTTTGGGCTAAAAATCCCGTATTTTGCACTTCAGTCCCTGAAATTTAAGCGTCCTGCCGCGGTCCTACCGCGGTTACACCAGGACCGCGGCCAAAGTGGCCTTCAGAATCTGCAACAGTGTTCTGCCGCGGTCCGACCGCGGTTACGCGGGGACCGCGGTGGTCCATCTTCAGTTCTGGTTTTGCTACCTTCGCGTGGTGCACTTAGCGGATATTATAAGATTGGCCTCTTTTTCTCCGTAATTGATCCCAAAAGTACTCCATAGACTTCTTTTATTGTATATAGCCTGCAAAGCATGAAAAGCACTAATCAGAGCATTTTGTTACCATTTTTTACCATAAAAACTATACAAGAAGGTGGTTCTTTAGGGCCTAATTATAATCCAATTCACCTATTATCAACACTCTACACTTAAATCTTTGCTCGTCCTCGAGCAAGTTGAACCACACTTCTCGGCCTAATCGTTTGATGCATTACCCAATTTATGTCAGACCCGCCATTATGAAAGAACAACCTAAGCAGTGCAACAGCCGCACCTCAGATGAAGACTCTAATGCCATGCCACACTCATGCTTACTCTAGTTACTCTAAACAGAGGTGAAAACTTGCTTTTTCTTCCTGAGTCACATGCCCGCACATCACATTTATGAGAGAAGTTCCACACACATAAATCAAGCAACAATGAACTATAGATAGAACGAATTCACTCACTCTCAGCAAAGAACATTCACATGCCATACAGATACACCATATGCTTGCCCTTAGTGTAATACTCTACTAATCGAGTTGTTCATCCCAAGATCAAGAGGTCTTTATTTGGTTATAATGTAGGCTAAGAGACGGGTAGGATATTTTGGAAGTGACTAACCTCCCTAAGCACTTTTAATACAATCGTTCCCTTATATTCCAATTTCCATGTTGCAAACACACAGGGCAAGTTCTAGGTATAGTATGCAAGCACAAAATACAAGTATTATCTCACACACACTTGGCATGTAACTCATTCCGAATTAGTTTGTCAACACACTCACGTGAGCGTTTAAGAAAGACAAGGTGTGCAGAATTAAGGCATAAAATTACGAGTCCACAAACGAGCCTAGGCGTCGCACCCTCAAGTTCATTTTAGTTATTTGCAGGTGTGTACATTACGGGTTGCATTCTTGCCCTCACCCATCTTAGTCTAATAGAGTCCTAAGGGTCCTAAAAATATTAAAGAAAAATCTACCTAACCCGGTTCAAGAGAGACCCTTGGAAAAGAACCGGGGTCAAAAGAAAAACCAAGGGGGACTTACTACACTATCTAAAACGAAAAATAAAATAAAAAATCTAAATGGACTACTTCCCTCAAGAGTACTGTCCAAGTGGTCCGTCCTCAGGAAGAGTCTTCTACATTTAAAACCCGACTATGATCCTCAAGAGACCTGTCGACAAGTGTCCGTCGTTGGGCCAAGTCAGTTTGCAACCAATTGTACACAACACAAAAGATACGGAACTACAACATACTCAATGTATATGTACACTAATAATACAACACTAAAGCAAGTCTCCCACCCCACACAAAAAGAATATGCCATGTCCCCATGGCAAAACACAATTAAAATGCAGAAGGGTAAGAAGACTTCCCTGAGCCTCACTCAGATTCGGAGACTGTGCTGAGATCCACATGACAAACCCTCCCCAAAGCACGAAACCAAGCCATCATCCGGCTCTCAGACCTGGCCTGCCGCTGAGACATGGCATCCATACGCACATGCAAGCCATCCACCAAGGAGCGAAGATCTGCCACCTCTTCCTCCAAAGAATGCAACATGGGTCGGCTGGACTGTGATCTAGAGAACCCTGCCCCAGTATGGGGTTGCCGAGAGGATCTGGCTCCATCATAGGATCTCCTGGATGGTGCCATGGGTGCTGGGGCGTCATCCTCATCATCAAGCTCGATGGTTGTGGGACCACCTCTGCCCACTGTGATCTTTGAAGCTCTGAATGCCGCTTTTGCGGGCAAAGCTCCATCTGTAGGATTGGTGGGGATACCATCCAGCAGACACAACCTCGTCATAAGTGAGGGGAAGTAAAACCCCTTAGATAGCAGAGGTGACCAAAGGATCATCTCATCTCTAATAATTCTCGCCACCTCAAAGTCTTTCTTGGTGACGAAGCACCACACCAATAGAGCCCGTAGGTGGTTCACATCTGACGTGTTGCCCGTGGGCAATAACCGACCGCAAATAATGGTGAACCAGCACTTAGCCTCATGTATGAACGACCTGGAGTGAAGGGTAATATTTTCCTGTATCCAGATTGGTCGACCCCTGCGCAGATTGTCTCAATCATAGTGTCCCACGTGACTCGTTGGGCATCGTGGTAATGATCAATGTCACCAGTGAACTGGGGCAGCCGCAAGACCTGGCGAATCTTCAGAATTGAGGCATCTACCACCCTGCCCCGCACAACCACAGACCGACACAAATGTTCCGGGCAGTTCGCGTAAAACTCCCGGACTATCATCGGGTTTGCCGTCTTAGGTTAATCAAACAAGAACTCCATCTCCCTCCGTCTGATTTCCTCATACATGTCTGCTTTTTCCATACAGAGGGCAGCCCTGTCAACATGAATCTCAGGGATAAAGCTTTTGGTGGCCTTAGCATGAAATGCGTCCTCTGCCTCTTGTGACTGGAACTTGGTGGCATCATATAGTGGCATTTGGGAAGTGCTGGCCGAGCTCTTTCGCCTTTTTCAGTCCATATTACCTGCAGACAATTCAGGGTAACAATCAGATGTATCCTAACATGTGCCAGTCAGATGGGTACTCAGACTTCGCCACCAGATGGCACCAAACAGTTTCATTTTTTTTTCAATCAATGCCAATATACCCAATTAGTAAGGTGCCCAAAGTTGACAACCTCTACTATTGCTCTCACACCAATATGAATTCTACAATACCGCCATATAATACCCCACACAATCTCGCACAAGTGAATCATGTCAAATATTACCACCACCACAAGCTAAAAAAGGCACAAAGTGTTCCAAAATTGTACAACACACCCCAATATTTCGGCCATTTAGGTCCCTCCACCAAGCTTCACCCTAAAAAATTTGTTTAGGCCTCCAAACATTCTAAAAATTACCCCCAAATTAAGCACAATGAAAACTCAACCATTTAAGCATCAATCATGGCCAAAAGAAGCAAATAATGGGGAAAAAGGAAAGAAAAGAAAGAAAAATAATAATAAAGAGTTTACACTAAAACACTACCTAGGGTTGAATTGAAACTAATTTAGACTACTCATTACACTAAGTTATGTAAAAGAAAGATAAAAGAATAGAGAAGCTTACCTTGAGAGATGGAGAAGAAAGGAGGGACAACAACGGGGGTGTGAGGGAGAGGGGTTTGTGTGAAAGAGAGAAAATAAGAGAGAAGAGGATGGGGGAATAAAGAGAGAAAGGGTTTGGGGGAATAGTGGAGGGATTAGGTTTATTAAAAAGAGGGGAAAAAGAAGATAACAAAAAACAAAAATAAAAATTTTCTGCAATTTTTTCGTACCTGGCCCGCGCTGGTCTGCCGCGGTCGTACTGCGGTTACGCTGGAACCGCGGTGGACCTCTGTCAGAGGGGGTATTTTACCGCGGTCCTACCGCAGTTACACTGGGACCGCGGTGGACTTCTTCATAGGGGGTCCTTGACCGCGGTCCGACCGCGGTAGACTTTTTTCAGAGGGGGTCCTTGACCGCGGTCCGACCGCGGTCTGGGTGTATTCCTGCTACTTTTACGTTTTTTTTGGTTTGGTTTTTTTTTGAAGTTATGCATTACACTTACAACACATTCGTGGGTTGCCTCCCACGCAGCGCCTGATTTAACGTCGCGGCACGATGCAGATGAGCGCATTTAAGGCTCGCTCGACCTCTGTGGTTCAGTCAGGTGTAGCTCAGACACTTCCTTAGGTTTGCTCATGCCCACATATAGTTTCAGTCTCTGCCCATTGACTCTAAATGTACGAGAGTCTTTCTCTGTGGCCACCTCGACAGCACCTGAGGGGAAAACTTCGACCACTCTAAATGGTCCAGACCATCGTGACCTGAGTTTACCCAGAAATAGCCTTAATCGTGAGTTATAAAGCAGCACCATATCTCCAGGATTGAAATTTCGCTCCACAATGTTCTTTTCGTGCAACCTCTTCATTCTTTCCTTGTACAACCTTGTGCTTTCAAAAGCAAGATGTCTGAACTCGTCGAGCTCATGCAATTCTGTGATTCTCGTTGTGCCCGCAACCTCGATGTCTAGATTTAGCTGTTTCAGTGCCCACCACGCTCTATGTTCAAGTTCCACTGGCAAATGGCAGGCCTTTCAGAACACCAACTTATATGGTGACATACCAATCGGTGTTTTAAAAGCAGTTCTATAGGCCCAGAGTGCATCATCTAACTTTTTCGCCCAATCAGTTCTTGTGGCGTTCACAGTCTTGGTGAGTACACTCTTTATCTCTCTGTTGGACACTTCAACTTGCCCACTAGTTTGCGGGTGATAAGGGGTAGCCACCTTGTGGCGTACATCATACTTTGCAAGCAACTTCTCGAAAGCTCTATTATAGAGGTGAGTGCCTCCGTCACTGATAATCGCCCTTGGTGTCCCAAATCTAGTGAATATGTTCTTCTTCAAAAACCCCACCACCACTCTCGCATCATTGGTGGGCAACGCTGCAGCTTCTACCCATTTGGACACGTAATCCACAGCAACAAGTATGTACTTATTGCCATAGGAGCTGACGAAGGGACCCATAAAGTCAATCCCCCAGACATCAAACACTTCCACCTCTTGAATTGGGTTCATGGGCATCTCATGGAGACGGGAAATGTTCCCGGTCCGCTGACATTCATTGCAGCCCTTCACCCATTGGTGAGCATCTTTAAACACTGTTGGCCAAAAGAATCCGGCCTCAAGCACTTTCGCAACTGTCCTGACTCCTCCAAAATGTCCTCCATAAGCCGATGCGTGACAAGCCTGCAAAATAGAAGATTGTTCTACCTCGGGGACACACCTCCGGATCATATTGTCAACACAAATTCTAAACAGGTAAGGCTCATCCCAATAATATATGTGGCAGTCACAATAAAACCTTTTCTTTTGTATAGAGGAAAGGTCATAGGGAACTATACCGCTGGCTAGGTAATTTGCAAAGTCTGCATACCATGGTGCTTCTTCAAGAGTAGTGGCAAGCAGCTGCTCGTCTGGAAAGGTTTCCAGAATATCTTCAACCTCAACTGCATTTTCAGCTCCCTCAAGTCGTGATAGATGATCAGCGACTTGGTTCTCTGTGCCCTTGCGGTCACGAATTTCCAGGTCGAATTCTTGCAGCAGCTTAGACTCATTCTTCTCGATCAAGTACCTGAGAGCTGCATGATTAGTGTATACAATTACCTTAGAACAAATCAGATATGATCTGAACTTGTCGAAAGCAAACACCACAGCCAACATCTCCTTCTCAGTCACAGTATAGTTCAGCTGGGCTCCACTCAGCATTCTACTAGCATAGTAGATTGGATGCATCAACTTGTCCTTCCGCTGTCCCAGCACTGCCCCCACTGCGTAGTCACTGGCATCACACATGAGTTCGAATGGTTGCTCCCAGTTGGGGGCAACAATGATAGGTGCTGTGACCAGTCTCTTTTTCAACTCCTCGAATGCTACTCTATCATCAGAAAACAAGAAAGTGTGATCTTTTTCTAACAACTTACATAGAGGGTTGGCAGTTTTTGAGAAGTCTTTTATGAATCTCCGGTAGAAACCGGCATGGCCAAGGAAGCTTCTGATTGCTTTGACTGAAGTTGGAGGAGGTAGCTTTGTTATTACCTCCACTTTAGCACGATCCACCTCAATTCCTTTGCTTGACACCCGGTGCCCCAAGACTATGCCTTCTTGTACCATTAAGTGGCACTCTCCCAATTCAGAACCAGGTTAGTCTCGATACACCGTTTCAGCACACGAGTCAGATTTATCAGGCACTTATCAAATAAGTTCCCCACCACTGAGAAGTCATCCATGAATACCTCCATTATATCCTCTACCATGTCAGTGAAGATGGCCATCATGCACCGTTGGAATGTGGCGGGTGCGTTGCATAGGCCAAATGGCATCCTCCGAAAGGCATAAATGCCATAAGGGCAAGTGAAGGAGGTCTTCTCTCTGTCCTCCGGTGCAATAGAGATCTGGTTGTATCCTGAGTACCCGTCCAGAAAACAGAAGTGTGACCTCCCTGCCAGTCTGTCTAACATCTGATCAATGAAGGGAAGTGGGAAGTCGTCTTTCCGGGTGGCTAGATTTAGCTTTCTCTAATCCATGCAAATTCTCCAGCCCGTGACTGTTCTTGTAGAGATCAATTTGTTGTTATCATTCTTAACTACCGTCATGCCACCCTTTTTAGGTACACATTGAACTGGGCTAACCCAGTTGCTGTCAGAGATTGGGAAGATAATTCCCGCGTCTAACCACTTTATTACTTCCTTCTTCACCACTTCCTTCATGTTAGGGTTCAACCTTCTTTGGTGTTCCCTGGACGGGTTGTGTCCCTCTTCCAGTAGAATTTTGTGCATACAGTAGGCTGTGAGCACGTGAGTTTTGCCCTAAATATGATTATTCCCAAAATCCCAAACAAAATAATTTTTTTTTTAATTTTTACAATTTTTGTGCATTTTGGTGTCATTTTCTGATAATTGTTGCATTCTATTTGCGCATGTTAATTCTTATAAAATACAAAAATATGCATTTTTGCATTTAGGTTTTAGTTTTAGGTTTTTAGTATCAATTAAGGTTTAATTTGTTTAGAACAAAACATGAAAATCACAAAATTAGTGCATTTTTTGCAATTTAATGATTTTATTGGGAATTTGTCATGAAATAGTTTTTAAACAATTTTAGGAATTAATTAGCCTTTGTTTTGAAACAATCAGGATTTCATGTTAGTTTTACATCTTTATAAATATTAGAAAAATTAGAAAAAATTTTAAAATGAGAAAAAGGAAATAAAAGAGAAAAGAAAATAAGAGTAGAAAAATTGGTCTTAATAAAAGACCCCAACTTGGGCCAAATCAGTAGAAATTCTCAGGCCCAAACACATTTATATCTATGCCAACCAGTCCAGCCGAAATCCCCCAACCCGGTCCGGTCCCTAATAAGTCCAAACGACGTCGTTTCCCCAGCCTTCAATCACGACCGTTGGATCTCATCAATCCAACGGTCCTGATCTAACTAGGATGTTTGTATATAATTGTCCGAAAACCCCCCTACCCCATTTGCATCGTCTCCCTCACCCTCACAAACCCTAATCCACGCCGCCCCCAAATCCCTCGCCGGCGGTGAACGTCAACTACACCAACGGTCACCCAATTAACACCATCAACTCCCCTCTTCTACCTCTTTTCAGTCCTGTATTTGTTTTTCCTCGAATCCGGCCAGAACTCGTCGAATATCGATTTGAAGTTTTCCGGTCAGATCGCAGGTTTATCCAAACCAGCCCAAAATCACACCACACAATCCCCGGACTTCCCTCAACCCAAATCCATGATTATTTTCCTTCAAATCTCTGTGAAGTGGCTCGAATTTCAGATCTAAGAATTTTTGGCCAAAACCCTAAACCAAAATCTTTACGATTTCGAACCGTAATATCCTTAACCATGTGTTCTCTTGTAAGAACACATGGTTAGGGATGCTACGTGTCAAAAATCTGGAAAGATTCCGACGACAGTGGTTGGCCGGAGTTTTCCCTCCATCAGTGAGTTTCTTTGTTCATCGCTTTGTTCAGTTTTGTTTTGTGTTGATTAGTTTAGTTGAATGTCAATAAGTTTAATTCATAACCTTGTTTGTTGAACAATCAGTTAGGATTAGAAGTCATGGCCTCACGCTTTCTGTTGTCTGTGGGTTTAGCTAGTGAATTCGATTAGAATAGTTTGTGTATTTGTTTATTCTTCATATATTCCTATCAATATTGGGCGTGGGCTTGTCAGTCGATTAGGTCAAACCCTGAATCAATCGGGGCTTCTTTGGTTGGTGGCTTCATGCTAAGTAGTTTGTTTTAATAGTTGGATTGTTCGGAATTTTGTTTGATTTGGGGTAAATGTTTTAAGCTTTGTTTAAATCTCGGCTGTTTGAGCAGTATGGTTATAGCTGAAAACAAGATAGTAATTCTAGTTGGATGAAAGGGATAGTTTCTTTAAGGACTGGTAATTTCAAAGCAGGAGTAAGGGTAGTATAGGAATTGCCTAGCTAAAAGAGCATTCTAGAGGCTTCTAGAATAGGGTACAAGTGTAGATTTCAATAATTGTGATGCATTTACTTGTTTAGCAAGTCAAGAATAGAGGGACTAAACTGAAAATAAGGGAGGGACTAAAAAAGAAGGCCTAAAATCTGATCTACTCTCTCTTGTTGCCTATAAAAGGGCATGAAATGCCTTAGGGAAGGGGTCTTCTTCCTTCAGCTGAGAGCCCCAAAATCCCCTCAAAAAATAATAAATAAAAATTTAGTCTAAGCTTCCCAGAGTGCTCTGGACCATGCTAGTTTGTTATTAAGCATTTTGGATTGAATTAAACTGGGATTTATTGGAGTTTGACGGTTGCTGATGTCTATGGATGCCATTTGAGTTCGTTTGTTTGGCATTAGTGCTGTTTTGGTCAATTTCTCCTTCCTGTTTGGTACTTGGGTTGCTGATCTGCTTGCTGGGTTGAAACTATTACTGCGGTTCAATTATTTCTGCTGCCTGCTGCTGATCTTTCTTATTCCCCTTTTGTTTCGTTACTTCCAGGTACTTATCTCTAGCATTGAGTGGTGTATGTGTTTACAAGCTGAATAAAACTGAATTGAAAAAGAGATTGAAGTGCAAGTATTGTGTTGTTACTTTAAGTCATACACTGTTTCCTTGGTGTTCATTTGGAATGATTAAATCTGTACTAGATATGTAATAATAGGACTGATGTTGTGGTTAATTGTGGGCTTTAATTGGTTTAGGCAATGGGCAGTTGGAACTGGTCATTGATAATCCCTATCTCTTGTTAGATCATGTTATTAAATGTTGGTTTAAGCTCATATTCGAATTAATATGGTGTTGTTGACCCAGTCAATCAGTGAAGCAGATAGGTCCATTTGGATTAATTATTGTTAGCTTATGAACATATTTGTATAACAACTGTGATTTGTGCAAATAGTTGATAATAAAAATAGCAACAGTTTGTTTCTTAAAAGCCAGGAAGTAATTGAAGTGTGAAGCTGGTGGTTAGATTTAAATTTTGAAATGCATAAAAATGATAAGTGTGAGTCAATACACGAATTTCAGCTTAATATTAACGTTTCTGGTGCTAGAGTCGAAAACAACCTTTTGTTTGGCAAGTTTGTTGTTCAAATTTAATACTGCACTTTCGTTATGTTCGTGTTATTTTACAATTCATATGGTAGTAAGCTAAATAAATAATTGTTCACTTGTGTTTTGATTGGTTAAAACTGAGATCCGAAGTGAGGTAATGCTAAAAATAGTGAGTTGGTGTTTTGGATCGATTGGGGTGAACGTCGTGTTGTTTCCGTCCAGGTTCGAACCTGAGCTCATTGGTATGTGTTTGCGTGAGAATTGGGCCTTCTTTGGCATTGGGACTGTTAGTGTCCATGTAGGCCCATATGTTGGGGACCGTCTTTCTTATAAAGAAAGTTACCGACGTATTAATCAATTATTATTTTCCGAGATAAAAAAAAATAGTAGAAAAATCATAGCCACTCTAGGATCGGCCTTTAAAACAAAATGAGACGAGCCTCTCTAGATAAATAAATAGATTGTGGGACCCTCGATAAATAGTTATTAAAATACTTTGAATTCGGGAGGGCCGTTTAGTGAATTTCACGGCCTTCCCCAAAATAATATTACGTTAGAATCTTTAGGCGCGATCTTAATTAAATTACCTTCTTAAACTCGAGTGCGCATTGATGCGACCCAAATCCAAATCTCGACAAAGTCGAAATGTGTTGACAACCACGGGTGCATTGATTGCGACGTAGTTCGAAACGTGTTTTCATGACGTCGCAATTCTTGTAAAATAAATAATGATAAAAAGCGGTTTACAAATAAAAGGGCACATAAGCTAGCATGTGTTAAAATCAGATAAAATCAAATACAATAGTTAAGCGACCGTGCTAGAACCACGGAATCCGGGAATGCCTAACACCTTCTCTTGGGTTAACAGAATTCCTTACTCGGATTTCTGGTTCGCAGACTGTAACAGAGTCATATTTTTCCTCGGTTCGGGATTCAACCGGTGACTTGGGACACCATTAATATCCCAAGTGGCGACTCTGAATAATTAATAATTAAATCCCGTTCCGATTGTCCTTTAAATGGAAAAACTCCTTTACGCCCTTTGCGGGGTGTAGGTAGAAAAAGGAGGTGTGATAGCTCTGGCGACTCTGCTGGGGACACGACCCAGAATCTCTGGTTCAGGGTTCAGAATTCGAGCTTAGATAAATTGTTGTATTTAATTGTATCTGATTTTCCTACATGTTTTGTGCTGAATGTGCTAAATGGTACCGCTTTGATATTTTCTGAACTGTATATAAATTGTGCCGACACTCTTCTCTCTTCACCTCCGGGGATGTGCTTACTGGTTGAGACTCCCTATTCTGTTAGTGTCATACCTTGAAGTAAGAAAGAGGCCGGACAAGTTACGAAGCCGGATGGCCTTTTGGTTCCCGGTAAGTTGCCCCCTCCTCGACTTGAGTTGTCCGCTCGGGTACATAGTCTAGAACACCGACTCAGGATTTGAACATAGAATAACATGACTTCATGCCGGATCCCTAGTAGGAACGGTTAGTTGCATCATGTTGCATTTGACTTAGGGGACTCAACACAGGGATTGGGTCCGTCTAGGACTAGCAACCTGAAATGAAAAGACCGTCCTGATGCATCCTACTTGCTCTGTACATATATTTGTTTCGAACCTGCATGTTGACCGGTTTCTGAATCTCGGGAATGTTGGAAAATTGAGAAAACAAAAGAGAAAAGAGGAAAAAAAAAGAGAGAAGAAATATCAGTTAGGGAGTTAATTGATTATTTTAGAAAATAAAAATCAATGACCAATTACTGGCGAAACTCTGAGAAAAAAATATTTTATTTTGTTTTTTTTATTTAAAAAAAAGCAAAGAAAAATAGAAAAAAAAAGAGTCTTTTATTTTTGGAAAGTTGGTTGTTGAAAAAGAAAAGGATAAAAAAGGTTTCTGTTTTAGTTTGAAAAACATAAGTTGTTTCATTATTTGTTGAAAAAGGAAAGGAAAAAAAGAGTCTGTTATTTTTAGCTTGGAAAAATAGGCTGTTTTATTTGTTGAAAAGAAAAAGAAAAAGAGAGTCTTGTTTCTAAAAATAGTTTTTATTCGCTTATGAAATGCCAAAAATAATAATGGAAAAGAGTCATGTTTTAAAATAGTTCGGTTAATTTGCCCGAACTACGCATGGTTTGATTCTCACAGGGCATGAGATACGTAGGCAACCCTCATTGGGTCCAACCTTCCCTTTGCAAAAATAACCAGAAAATATCAAAATTTTAATTTTGTCATAAATAAACCAGGTGATGCCGTTTTTGTCAAAAATAGCCAAATGTTCCCAAACGGAACGCCGGAAGGCTGACCTTGCATAGATAGCCACCTTTGGTCATGTGTTTTTCGACCCTCACAGCCTTAAATTTACGTCCTCGAGGCATTGAAAGGCCGTGTTGCAATACTGGGTATTTTTTATCTTAAAATAAAAATAATAATAATAAAAAAAAGAGAAGTAAGAATTGTGAATAAGCTAAGTAGAGCCGTCTTGTCAAAAATAGCCTTACAATCTTTGTTCCCAAAGTGCTGAAAGGCCATGTTTGAGAGTCAAGTTCTTCGCTTGAAAATATATAGGTAATTTTGAGTCGAAAATATAGATAGTTTTTTTGAGTCGAATAAAAGTTTTCTTTTTGCTTAAACGCTTTAATAAATGTGCAGGATGAGCACGATGATAAATGAGCCCTTTTCAATAATGACCAAAATCCCCTTTGAGCTGCAATTATGGTGGAATGATTTAGGCAAAGAGGGGAAAGACGAAGTGAAAAAATATTTGAAAGACCTTCCGGATTTATTAAACATTCAGCCTCGGGGGGATATCATCAAGGCATTGGTCGCCTATTGGGATTCGGCACATAATGTATTTCATTTCTCAGACTTTGAGCTCACCCCAACATTGGAAGAAATAGCGGGGTATATTGGAAGTGATCAAGCTCCATTGAGGTTCAAATACTTGATTGCTCCTAGGGCCATTACCATACACCGGTTCTTGGATTCCTTGAAAATACCCCGAACAGTTCATCATCCAGATTTTGCAAAGGGTTTCTGCAGTTTCCGCTTCATATATGATAGATATGGCCACGTGGGCGGGTTCAATAATCTAGACTTTAAGCTATGCAGTAGAAGTAACCGACAAAAATGGGAGGAACACAGACGGGTGGCATTTATGATAGCTTTTTTGGGCCTTAATATTCCCAAGGAAAGATGGTAATATTGATATGAAAGTAGCGGGGGTCGTCAGTACTTTGCAAACTATGGGGAAAAGCACGTTAGCACCTATGATCGTGGCTGACATCTTCCGGGCTCTCACTGCGTGCAAAGTTGGGGGCAAATATTTTGAGGATGTAACTTGTTGTTACAAATGTGGATGACTGAGCATTTGTGCCCTCGCTCTCAGCTATTGAGTTATGGTTCGGTTGAGAAAACTTGTATAGGAGAATTTTACATAAGAATCAAAGGGGCTAGTTTGCCTGAAGGAGTCACGGCCTGGACATCATTATTTTGGAACCTCAATGCCAGCCAGATACAGTAGATGCTTGGATGGTTGCCTGTCGAAGAAGTCATATATATGCCAGCAGCTCGGCCGCATTTTTTGTTGATGAGACTCAAAATCATCCAGCCCTATGCACCATATCGGGTTCTGAGGAAACTCAGGAGGTATCAAGTAGTACCGAGAGATGAAGATCTGAGTACCCAAGTGGTCGAAATTAGTCCTGACGGTCGGTTCCCCGAGAAAGAGGTTCGCCAAATCTGGAGTGAGTGTCAACATTTGATGTCAAACACTTGCGTGCCGAATAGGGTTAAAGGGGAAGTTGCCCCAGGATATCATGATTGGTTCAGAGGTGACGTGGCATGTGGGAGACCGGCTAAAAGACCTCATCTCGAAGATTTCGCCAAGTCGTCCCTAGAGCAGTGGGACTGGTTAGCAAAGGAAGAAGGCTATTGAGTTGAGATTGGTAAACTGAAGCAGCAAGTTGAGAGTCTGAAATTCGAGAACAGTGTACAGGTTGCCACGGATCAAGGTGAAAAGAATAGACTGGCTCGAGAAAATGAATCACTTAGGGCCCAAATCCGGCAATTGAAGATAACCGTCGATAAGCAACCGAGGAGCCGATCCGATGAGCAATTGATAAAAAGGTTGGAAAACGAAGTCAGGGAATGGCGGGATGAATTAGAAAAATCTGAGAATGTCATGGCAGAACTTAAAGCACAGTGGGCTACAAGAACAGAGGAGCGTTTTCAGTACTTGAATCAATTGAAAAGGGACCATGAGAAAATTGTTGCCAATTTAAAGAGAAAAGTGGTTGCCCTTGAGGGTAAAGCGGTTAGGCAGGCTAAAGATTTTGAAATTGAAAGCGGACATTGTTACGACTTGTTGGCCCAAATGGAGGTAGAAGTGCAGCGGTTGCAAGATCAACACCTACAGGATTCTCGAGCTTTAAAGACGTGCAGCGAACAGATAAGACGCTTGCTCATAGAAAAGAAGCAAACAAAAGACAGGATTAGAGCCATTGCTCATGCCATTTTCAGGAGATGCCGGGTTTGTGAAGACATGACCTATACTACTTTTGTCTCAGCAGTAATGATCTATGTGAAGCGAACCATGAATGAATTAGAGCAGCTTGAAAGGGATTTGGATCCTAGGCCCGCGGCGAGGCCGAACGACGCCCCGCGGACACCTAAGTTTGAAGCACTAGAGTATGCATAGTCCGTGTCTGTAATTTTCTACCATTTTGAGTCAGTCTTTCGTATGTCCGTTATCTTTCCAGGTCAAGTACGTCTGCAGTCTTAGAGTCTGTATTTACTTTTAATTTGTGTCTGTTAGTTTCATTCCAAAAAGTGTTGAGTTTGTAATAGTTTGTTTTAGTAATGAAAATTGAAAATTTCAAAAAAAAAAAAAAAAAAATCTTGTTTCCACCCTTTATTTTTGCATTTATTTTCATGAACTACGCTTGGTCTGATTCGTGCGGGGTCACAATACGTAGGCAATCTCCATAGGATTCGACCGTAATCGTAAGAAAAAAAAGGAAAAGAAAAACCAAAGAAAGAGAGAAAGAAAAGAGCAGAAAAACAAAAAGAGAAATGAGCGGGAACACAGAAAAGAAAGAAATAAAAGAAAGGGAAGAGAACAAGAGAGGGATGGGGTGAGGAAATTTGAAAGAAGGGGCGAAGTGCCGAGATGACGCATGCAATCGAGCAAATACATAATAGAAATGATCAACTGTATAAGTGCATTCATGCCAACGTGCGGTTGTTAAATCTGTTAAAACTTAATCGCTAACAAAGTGGTTGTCTAAATGTGTGAGTCCAGGCAGGTGGTTAGTTGATTGGCAATTCTGGCAACTCACCCGTACAACACCCGGTCGAAAGATCAAGTAAAAATGACAGGGCAAGATTCGGAAATCAGCATCGTAGACCCTTCAATTGAAGTTGAGGTAACATATGTGGGTGCTATGAAAGAAGAGATGAGGAAATTAAAAGCACAAATGGCTGAAATGCATCGAGCATGGTCTCAGGGACATCCGACACCACTATATCCCGCTAATCCATCTTACATCCCACCCCTGGCTCAAGTTCAGGAGCCTAGCACTCCCCATGCATCTTCTGCCTTCCCCTATCACGCCCAGGGTTATGGTACCACTTCATACGCTCCCCCAGCTCCACCCCCCAAACAGAACCCTCCACCACCCATGGTTCCAGTCTTTGTGGCACCCCCAGCTCCATTACATAGATCGTCCAGTGAGCCGCTATTCCAAGCTCACGACACCCAATATTACCCTCCCGAACCCATTTTCAAAGCGCTTGAGCCATATACCTATTCTCCACATTTTGAAATCCCGGGAGAGGTTGAGAAACCGGTTAAGAATACAGAACAGGAGGAAGTGATTCGTAAAGTCAAAAGCCTAGACCAATCCTTCAGGAACATGCATGGTTTAGGTAACCAAGTCAGCGTCGCATACAAAGATTTATGCCCTTTCCCTGATGTTCAGTTGCCTGCGGGGTTTAAAATGCCGAAGTTTGACTTGTGTGAGGGGAACGGTGACCCAGTAGCCCATTTGCGTGGCTTTTGTAGCAAAATGAGAGGTGCTGGGGGAAAAGATGAATTGTTGATAGCATATTTCGGTCAAAGCCTGAGCGGGTCCGCGCTGGAATGGTACACGAGACAGGACCCCGGCCGATGGTATACATGGGATGATTTGGCACAGGCATTCATTGGCCATTTTCAATATAACCTTGAGATAGTCCCCGACCGTTTGTCATTGTTGAAACTGGAAAAGAAGCCTGGGGAAAGTTTTAGAGAGTTTAGTTTTCCGCTGGAGGGAACAAGCTGCAAGGGTTGATCCTCCCATGAGGGAGAGTGAGATGGTAGATTACTTCTTGCAAACATTGGAACCTACCTATTTTGGTCATCTAGTGACATCTGTCGGAAAGTCGTTTAATGAAGTGGTAAAGATGGGAGCCATGATTGAAGAAGGATTGAAATCTAACAAGATCTTGAGCTACTCGGCATTGAAAGCAACCACCCAGGCCATCCAAAGCGGTACTGGTGGTGTGCTTGGAAAGAAGAAGAAGGAAGAAGTCGCTACGGTTGAAGCTAGTGCTTGGTCCAGGCCCAATAACCCTCCACTCTACTACAATCAAGCCAGACCCCACCACCCAAACTACCAATATACCCCATATGGCCCACCACCATACTACTATCCACCACCAGAACCACACTTTTCTATCCACCACGCCCAGACCTACACTCAGCCCCCGGTGCACTCGCAATGGTGTGCACCAAATCCCCAAAACACACATCCACCCCCACAAAACACCTATCCCCTTCCTAGGGCAAACAAACTAGAAACCAGCTTTCGCCCAAACCAAGCTTTTAGAAGTGAGAAGGCCCCAAACAGAAAAACATTTACTCCGCTGGGAGAATCTTACACTGCTCTCTTCCATAGATTGAAACAGTTGGGAATGTTGACCCCAATTGAATTCAAAGCACCAAACCCCCTTCCCAAAAACCTGGACCATTCTGTTAGCTACGAGTATTGCTCAGGGATGCTGGGGCATGATACTGAAAAATGTTGGAAGTTGAAAAACGCGATACAAGAGCTCATTGATAATCGTCGTATTGAGGTACAGGCTCCAGATGCCCCAAACATCAACCAAAATCCGTTACCAGCGCATTATGATGCCAATATGATCGAACTGATACATAAGGGGACAGAGCCTAAAAAACCTTCGCAGGTGGTTATGGTGATTCGTTCTACGGAGGACAAAGAAAAGACAGTGAGCGCAAGGCCAGTGGTTCAGTTAAAAGCAATAAAAGACAAGCCAGTGTTGGTAATGGGAAAGGAACCATTTATGGCTGCAAAAAAGCTGGAGCCAGTCAAGTTAGTGGTACCAGGGTCATCATCTGCACCCGTGGTGGTTGTGAAAGGGGCCTACGTAGAACCGGTTGTCATAAAACCAGTAGTCCAGTTACCCATGGTTGATAGCAAAGCCGTACCGTGGAAATACGACAAGGTAGTGGTGACATACAAAGGAAAGGAAATTGAGGAAGAGAGTTGTGAAGCACAAGGACTAACTCGGTCGGGACGTTGTTTTGCTCCCGAAGAGTTGAGAAAGGCTAAGGGCGCTAAATACAATCCAGTGCCAGTCAAAAAAGCTGTGACGGAAGAAGAGGCAGAAGAGTTTCTGAAAAAGATGAAAGTGCAAGATTATTCCATTGTTGAACAACTGAGAAAAACACCGGCCCAAATCTCGTTATTGTCGTTATTGATTCACTCTGACGAGCATTGTCGAGCTTTGATGAAGATATTGAATGAGGCTCATGTGCCCGACAAAATTTCAGTGCACCATCTGGAGACAATTGCCAACAAAATCTTTGAAGTGAACATGGTAGCATTTTCTGATGATGAATTGCCTGTGGAAGGCACAGAACACAACAAAGCTCTCTATTTAACGGTCAAATGTGAAGGTTCAATGGTTACTCGGGCACTGATCGATAACGGGTCGAGTGCTAATATTTGCACGTTGTTCACATTGAACAAGTTGAAGATCGATGATGATAGAATCCACAGAAATAGCATTTGTGTTCGAGGGTTCGACGGAGGGGGAACAAACATAGTAGGGGATATTGTACTCGAATTGACTATTGGCCCAGTCAAGTTCACTATGGAATTTCAGGTGTTGGATGCTGCAGTATCCTATAATCTTTTATTGGGTCGACCATGGATCCACGCGGCCAAAGCCGTGCCTTCCACGCTGCACCAAATGGTCAAGTTCGAGTGGGACAGACAAGAAATTGTGTTATATGGGGAAGATCCCACATGCGCCATGAATGATGCCATTGTGCCCTTTATAGAAACTGAAGATGATAAAGGACTATGGGTTTATCAGGTCTTCGACACAGTCCCGGTGAGCAGAGTGACCGAGGGTAAAAGCATGCCATGTCCCAGGGTGGAGGCTGTGACCGTCATGGTAGTATCAGAAATGCTGAGTAACGGGTTCGTGCCAGGGAAAGGTCTGGGGGCTGAACTTCAGGGCATTATTCAACCTGTTTCCCTGCCCAAAAATCTGGACACCTTCGGATTAGGGTTCAAACCAACATCAATAGATGTTAGAAGGGCCCGTAAATTGAAAAACAAAGCTTGGGTTCTTCCCAAACCAATTCCACGATTGTCCAGGTCCTTCGTCAGGCCGGGTAGCAAGAAACAGTCATTGGCAAAGGTGTCAGGTTCATTGATTGGGGCAGAGGGGAATTTGGATAAGGTGTTCGAGAGAGTATTTGCTGAAGTAAACATGGTTGAGGTCGGGGAAGGGTCAAGCGGAGCAGATATACAGTACATCGGACCACATGCTAACATCAACAATTGGGAAGCTACTCCTCTTCCAATTCGGAGGGAGTCGTGGTAGTGGGTTTTGTTTTCCTTTTGACACCTGGATTATTCCAGGGTTTGTAATCCAGTTGCTATGTTCCGTCCGTTTGGATGAGTTAAAACTTTGTTATCTTCACATTCAATGAAATGCAATTTTCTTCATTCCTAATTTTGTTTCCATTTTTCTTTTCTTTTGTACAGTTCTTTTTATGCTGATATCAATGATATGACATGCATGAGGAATCTTCGGCCCAGTTTTAAAAGCCAATCTAGCTCTGAAGTAATAATACAAGAAATCGAGTGTGATGACGGGGTGGATTGTAACAACAATGAAGCTTATGAGGAAATTAATAAAGAATTAAGTCATTTTGAAGAAAAACCCAAACCTAACCTAAATGACACAGAAGCAGTTAATCTAGGGGACCAAGATAATGTGCGAGAAACTAAAGTAAGTGTTCATCTGGAGCCACAACTCAAGGAGGAGATAATTAAAGTATTGCATGAGTACAAAGATGTTTTTGCATGGTCATATGATAATATGCCAGGTCTAAGCACCGATTTGGTGGTTCATAAATTACCCACTGATCCGGCACTCCCCCTGTTAAGCAGAAGCTGAGAAAGTTCAAAACGGACATAAGTGTGAAGATCAAAGAAGAGATTACCAAGCAGTTTGAGGCAAAGGTCATTCAGGTTACACGGTACCCCACTTGGTTAGCTAATGTCGTGCCTGTGCCGAAGAAAGATGGCAAGACCAGGGTATGTGTCGATTATCGGGATCTTAACAAGGCAAGTCCAAAAGATAATTTCCCACTGCCCAACATCCATATACTGATTGACAATTGTGCCAAACATGATATTAGCTCTTTTGTGGATTGTTACGCGGGTTATCATCAGATTCTAATGGACGAGGAAGATGCAGAAAAGATGACATTCATCACGCCGTGGGGAACATATTGTTATCGGGTCATGCCGTTTGGTTTGAAAAATGCTGGGGCAACTTATATGAGGGCTATGAAAACCATATTCCATGATATGATACATAAGGAAATCGAGGTGTACGTGGATGATGTGATCGTGAAGTCTAGACAGCAATCCGACCATGTCGGAGATTTGAGAAAGTTCTTTCAAAGGCTTTGCAGGTACAATCTTAAGCTCAATCCTGCAAAGTGTGCTTTCGGGGTGCCATCTGGGAAGTTGTTGGGGTTTATAGTCAGCCGACGGGGTATTGAATTAGACCCGTCGAAGATCAAATCTATTCAGGAATTGCCACCTCCAAGAAACAAAACCGAGGTGATGAGTTTGTTGGGAAGATTGAACTATATCAGCAGGTTCATGGCTCAGCTCACGGCAACTTGTGAACCAATTTTCAAGTTATTAAAGAAAGACACTGCGGTCAAATGGACTGATGAATGTCAGGAGGCTTTTGATAAGATAAAGGGGTATTTGTCGAACCCACCCGTGTTGGTCCCGCCAGAACCAGGGAGGCCTTTGATTCTATATCTGACAGTTTTGGATAGTTCATTCGGCTATGTACTGGGGTAGCACGATGTTACAGGTAGAAAAGAGCAGGCTATCTACTATCTCAGTAAGAAGTTCACATCTCACGATGTCATCTTACACTACTTACCTTATATCTCGCTTGGACCCGTTGAAGTATATTTTTCAGAAACCCATGCCCACAGGGAGGCTTGCAAAGTGGCAGATCCTGCTTACAGAGTTCGACATTATCTATGTGACACGGACTGCAATGAAAGCACAGGCACTAGCCGATCATTTGGCTGAGAACCCCGTCGATGAAGATTATGAACCTTTGAAAACTTATTTCCCTGATGAATAGGTGATGCACATCGATGAATTGGAACAAGCTGAGAAGCCAGGATGAAAACTTTTCTTTGATGGGGCTGCAAATATGAAAGACGTGGGAATATGAGCGGTACTTATTTCTGAAACAGGTCAGCATTACCCTGTTACAGCTCGGCTTCGTTTTTACTGTACGAACAACATGGCAAAATATGAGGCGTGTATATTGGGATTGAGATTAGCTGTGGATATGGGTGTACGGGAAGTCTTGGTCATGGGTGACTCGGACCTACTGGTACACCAGATTCAAGGAGAATGGGAAACGCGGGACTTGAAGCTTATACTGTATCGGCAGTGTCTGCATGAGATTTGTCAACGCTTTCAGGCCATAGAATTCAGGCACATTCCAAGGATTCATAATGAGGTTGCCGATGCTTTGGCTACTTTGGCGTCGATGTTGCATCATCCAGATAAGGCTTATGTTGATCCATTGCAGATTCAGGTCCGTGATCAGCATGCTTATTGTAATGTGATAGAAGAGGAAATTGACGGCGAGCCGTGGTTCCATGATATCAAAGAATACATTAGGGCGGGAGTATATCCGATACAGGCCACCAGTGATCAGAAAAGAAAGATTCAGCGATTGGCAAGCGGGTTTTTCTTTATTGGAAGAGTGTTGTACAAACGAACTTCGGATCTCGGGTTGTTAAGATGCATTGACGCGAGACAGGCTACATCTATCATGATTGAGGTACATTCTGGAGTTTGTGGACCGCATATGAGTGGGTACGTTCTAGCAAAAAAGATTCTCCGAGCAGGTTATTATTGGCTCACGATGGAGCGGGATTGTATCAGTTTTGTGCGTAAGTGTCATTAGTGCCAAGTGCATGAAGATTTGATTCATTCTCCACCATCAGAATTACATACGATGTCCGCACCATGGCCTTTTGTTGCATGGGGCATGGATGTTATTGGGCCAATTGATCCAGCAACATCAAATGAGCACAGGTTTATTTTGGTAGCTATAGACTATTTTACCAAATGGGTGGAAGCTAAGACGTTCAAGTCTGTGACTAAGAAAGCTGTAGTCGACTTCGTGCACTCAAATATCATCTGTCGGTTTGGGATTCCGAAGGTAATCATCACGGATAATGGGGCTAATCTTAATAGTCATTTGATGAAGGAGACATGTGAGCAGTTTAAGATTACCCATAGGCATTCTACTCCATACCGTCCCAAGGCAAATGGTGCGGTTGAAGCAGCCAATAAGAATATAAAGAAAATACTCCGGAAGATGGTTGAAGGATCTAGACAGTGGCATGAGAAATTACCTTTTGCATTGTTAGGATATCGCACCACCGTTCGTACCTCGGTGGGGGAGACTCCTTATTCATTGGTATACGGCACCGAGGCAGTAATACCCGCAGAGGTGGAAATCCCGTCTCTGCGAATCATTGCGGAGGCTGAGATCGATGATGATGAATGGGTGAAAAGCCGTCTTGAGCAGTTGAGTTTGATCGACGAGAAGAGATTGGCATCAGTGTGTCATGGCCAACTGTACCAACGAAGAGTGGCAAGAGCATACAACAAGAAAGTGCGTCCAAGGAAATTCGAAGTCGGACAGTTAGTACTGAGGCGGATTTTGCCTTATTGGGCTGAAGCAAAAGGAAAATTTGCCCCAAATTGGCAGGGACCATTTGTGGTAACCAGAGTGTTGTCTAACGGAGCATTGTATTTGACAGATGTGGAAGGAAAATGTATAGAAATGGCCATCAATTCCGATGCGATCAAAAGATATTATGTATGATTTCTTTAGTTCTGAATGTATCTGTTTGTATTTGGCATATCTTTAAGACTGAAATGATGAAGGCATTTTGTCCTGCTATCCAAACACTTTTATCCTTTGTCATCCCCTTTGAGTCTTACTTATTTTTCATACCCCTCTTTCGGAATCAACGGCACTACCAGGGAACACAGGTGCCGAACATAAAAGAAAGAAGAGAAAAACAAAGGAAAAGAAAGAAGAGAAAAACAAAGGAAAAGAAAGAAAAGCAAAAGAAAAGAAAGAAGAGAAAAACAAGGGAAAAGGAAAAGAAAGAAAAGAAAAAGAAAAGAAAGAAGAAGAAAAGAAAAAGAAAGAAAAAAAGAAAAGAAAAAACACAACAACAAAAGTTAATTACGATACAGTGAACTACGTTTGACTTGATCCTGAAAGGGTACGTAGGCAGCCTTACTCCGAGGTTCAGTCATACCAAAATAGAAATCCAAAAATCCCCAAGCAAGAAACTGGGGCAGAATTTGTGATTGTTGTGAAAATTGGATTCCAAAAGTTGTAACTTAAGCCCGTTTGAATTGTTTGAGCCTTTCATACCTTTCTTTCTAACCAAATGCCTACATTGCGGTCCAAAGAAAGACCTTCTGATCAGTCTTTGAGAAACGCCAAGTCAAGCGGGTAAGGTAATTCTTGTCAGGGGCAACACTCCGGTCCAAACAAGGAAAATGAAAATGAGAGAGTCTTATGGGTGAAAACCCTCACGGACACCGTAAGGCGACAGGAGCTGAGAGAAAATAAATGAGAGAGTCTTATTGGTGAAAACCTTCGCGGGCACCTTGAGGCGAAAGTGAGTTGAAAAATGGTTAAATGGCAAAAGGTCTGTGGGTGGAAAAATGCTTCGAGGTACCGCAGGAAAGCAAGGGTAAGGTCTGGGTAATTCAAACAATTGATGGAAGTTCTGGGCAACAAAATATGGCAATTGAAAGCTGGTTATTTGGACAAATTGGGCCGATTAATCCAAAATGCATGTCATAACCATTGACACCAGCTGTCTCGCTCAGATAAGTTTCTTCTCTTTCTCTTTTTAAAACAGTCATCTGGTTTTGGATTCTTCTTATCCTTAACTCAAAAATCATCGCATTTCATTTTCTTTTGAGGGTTTCATCTAGCTGAGATGTTTCAATACCAGTTTTGGTCAATGCAAGCAGAAAGGACTTCAAAGCTCACTGCCAGCTTCCAGAATTGTAAAGCTCAACGTGGTCAGAGCATGTCAAAAACAACTTGATGTCAAGTGGAATACAGGGAATTAACTGAAGTTTCATCGGTGAAATGATTGGGGAATGTCGTGGGAAAGGCAAAAGCTTAAACAAAGGTCAGAAAAGTGAAATAACGGCATGGGCATAAAACAGTTAGGTCGCCAGATGTTGGGAAATTTAAAAGTTGGCCAGAAAGTCAAGCGGTTCAGGGTTAGTGCATGGAAGGCAGTCAACACAAAGCAAGGCAGTAGAAGGATTTTTCAGCAAGAATGCCATCAACTAACAACCGTTTTAAACTGACGAAATTTTCTTTGATTGAAACAGGGCCAGAAAGTTAGCCGTTGAGGAGGAATTCTCCAAGAAGGAAAAACAAGCAGTAATCAGGTTTGATCGCAAAGTGCGGTTTGATTAAATACAAGATAATCCTGAATAGCATAGGGGAATATAATTTGGTTGCAAAGTTTGCATGATTAAAATAAGTGCAAGTTGTCAGGACCTTCCTGGATAATAGGACGTAATTCATATACCCGGGTAAGATACCTTGGTACAGTGAGAAGTAACACCTTAGGTTCATAATTGTTTGGAGCAGTCAGGAGCCCGCCTGGATAACAGAGGAATACATTCAATTTCAAATTCAGAAATCAGGAGTCCGCCTGGAGAATAGAGACATACCATTCAAATTTTAAGCAATCAGGGGCCCGCCTGAAGAACGGAGGTGATACAATTCAAGTTTTTAGCTTCCCATCAATCTCTTTGTTTATTTTGAAATCAGGAGTCCGCCTGGAGAATAGAGACATACAATTTAATTTTAGCAATCAGGAGTCCGCCTGGAGAATAGAGACATACAATTTAATTTTAGCAATCAGGAGTCCGCCTGGAGAATAGAGACATACAATTTAATTTTAGCAATCAGGAGTCCGCCTGGAGAATAGAGACATACAATTTAATTTTAGCAATCAGGAGTCCGCCTGGAGAATAGAGACATACAATTTAATTTTAGCAATCAGGAGTCCGCCTGGAGAATAGAGACATACAATTTAATTTTAGCAATCAGGAGTCCGCCTGGAGAATAGAGACATACAATTTAATTTTAGCAATCAGGAGTCCGCCTGGAGAATAGAGACATACAATTTAATTTTAGCAATCAGGAGTCCGCCTGGAGAATAGAGACATACAATTTAATTTTAGCAATCAGGAGTCCGCCTGGAGAATAGAGACATACAATTTAATTTTAGCAATCAGGAGTCCGCCTGGAGAATAGAGACATACAATTTAATTTTAGCAATCAGGAGTCCGCCTGGAGAATAGAGACATACAACAAGGAAACACAAGACAACAAGGCAGCAAGGAAGTACAAGAGCAAGTTTGGAGAATTTAGATAGGATTTTTGTAATTCATAGAGCATAGTTAGTTTAGCTTCTTTTATCTTTGACGTGGTGTAATAAGGGAGGTCAGCAAGAAGTAACAGCAACAGTAACAACAACAAGCACAGTGAAATCACAGTTCCTGGTAGTCCCAGCTACCAGACATTCCCGAACTACACTGACCTGATTCCTGTTTAGCCCAGGATATGTAGGCAACCTATGAAGCAGGACGCGGTCAAACTTTTCAAAAATGCTTCACACGGAATTTTCAAACGGGCAAAAATCGCTCGTATTTGCTCACTTATCTTTGCCCGAAAACATTTCATGTTTTCGAGCAAAGAGGGGCAGCTGTGAGCACGTGATTTTTGCCCTAAATATGATTATTCCCAAAATCCCAAACAAAATAATTTTTTCTTTATTTTTTACAATTTTTGTGCATTTTGGTGTCATTTTCTGATAATTGTTGCATTCTATTTGCGCATGTTAATTCTTATAAAATACAAAAATATGCATTTTTGCATTTAGGTTTTAGTTTTAGGTTTTTAGTATCAATTAAGGTTTAATTTGTTTAGAACAAAACATGAAAATCACAAAATTAGTGCATTTTTGCATTTTAATGATTTTATTGGGAATTTGTCATGAAATAGTTTTTAAACAATTTTAGGAATTAATTAGCCTTTGTTTTGAAACAATCAGGATTTCATGTTAGTTTTACATCTTTATAAAAATTAGAAAAATTAGAAAAAATTTTAAAATGAGAAAAAGGAAATAAAAGAGAAAAGAAAATAAGAGTAGAAAAATTGGTCTTAATAAAAGACCCCAACTTGGGTCAAATCAGTAGAAATTCTCAGGCCCAAATACGTTTATATCTATGCCAACCAGTCCAGCCCAAATCCCCAACCCGGTCCGGTCCCTAATAAGTCCAAACGACGTCGTTTCCCCAGCCTTCAATCACGACCGTTGGATCTCATCAATCCAACAGTCCGGATCTAACTAGGATGTTTGTATATATTTGTCCAAAAACCCCTCTACCCCATTTGCATCGTCTCCCTCACCCTCACAAACCCTAATCCACGCCGCCCCCAAATTCCTCGCCGGCGGTGAACGTCAACTACACCAACGATCACCCAATTAACACCATCAACTCCCCTCTTCTACCTCTTTCCAGTCCTGTATTTGTTTTTCCTCGAATCTGGCTAGAACTCGTCGAATATCCATTTGAAGTTTTCCGGTCAGATCGCAGGTTTATCCAAACCATCCCAAAATCACACCACACAATCCCCGGACTTCCCTCAACCCAAATCCATGATTATTTTCCTTCAAATCTCTGTGAAGCGGCTCGAATTTCAGATCTAAGAATTTTTGGCCAAAACCCTAAACCAAAATCTTTACGATTTCGAACCGTAATATCCTTAACCATGTGTTCTCTTGTACGAACACATGGTTAGGGATGCTACGTGTCAAAAATCTGGAAAGATTCGGACGGCAGTGGTTGGCCGGAGTTTTCCCTCCATCAGTGAGTTTCTTTGTTCATCGCTTTGTTCAGTTTTGTTTTGTGTTGATTAGTTTAGTTGAATGTCAATAAGTTTAATTCATAACCTTGTTTCTTGAACAATCAGTTAGGATTAGAAGTCATGGACTCACGCTTTCTGTTGTCTGTGGGTTTAGCTAGTGAATTCGATTAGAATAGTTTGTGTATTTGTTTATTCTTCATATATTCCTAACAATATTGGGCGTGGGCTTGTCAGTCGATTAGGTCAAACTCTGAATCAATCGGGGCTTCTTTGGTTGGTGGCTTCATGCTAAGTAGTTTGTTTTAATAGTTGGATTGTTCGGAATTTTGTTTGATTTGGGGTAAATATTTGAAGCTTTGTTTAAATCTCGGCTGTTTGTGCAGTATAGTTATAGCTGAAAACAAGATAGTAATTCTAGTTGGATGAAAGGGGTAGTTTCTTTAAGGACTGGTAATTTCAAAGCAGGAGTAAGGGTAGTATAGGAATTGCCTAGCTAAAAGAGCATCCTAGAGGCTTCTAGAATAGGGTACAAGTGTAGATTTCAATAATTGTGATGCATTTACTTGTTTAGCAAGTCAAGAATAGAGGGACTAAACTGAAAATAAGGGAGGGACTAAAAAAGAAGGCCTAAAATCTGATCTACTCTCTCTTGTTGCCTATAAAAGGGCATGAAATGCCTTAGGGAAGGGGTCTTCTTCCTTCAGCTGAGAGCCCCAAAATCCCCTCAAAAAATAATAAATAAAAATTTAGTCTAAGCTTCCCAGAGTGCTCTGGACCATGCTGGTTTGTTATTAAGCATTTTGGATTGAATTAAACTGGGATTTATTGGAGTTTGACGGTTGCTGATGTCTATGGATGCCATTTGAGTTCGTTTGTTTGGCATTAGTGCTGTTTTGGTCAATTTCTCCTTCCTGTTTGGTACTTGGGTTGCTGATCTGCTTGCTGGGTTGAAACTATTACTGCAGTTCAATTATTTCTGCTGCCTGCTGCTGATCTTTCTTATTCCCCTTTTGTTTCGTTACTTCCAGGTACTTATCTCTAGTATTGAGTGGTGTATGTGTTTACAAGCTGAATAAAACTGAATTGAAAAAGAGATTGAAGTGCAAGTATTGTGTTGTTACTTTAAGTCATACACTGTTTCCTTGGTGTTCATTTGGAATGATTAAATCTGTACCAGATATGTAATAATAGGACTGATGTTGTGGTTAATTTGTGGGCTGTTAATTGGTTTAGGCAATGGGCAGTTGGAACTGGTCATTGATAATCGCTATCTCTTGTTAGATCATGTTATTAAATGTTGGTTTAAGCTCATATTCGAATTAATATGGTGTTGTTGACCCAGTCAATCAGTGAAGCAGATAGGTCCATTTGGATTAATTATTGTTAGCTTATGAACGTATTTGTATAACAACTGTGATTTGTGCAAATAGTTGATAATAAAAATAGCAACAGTTTATTTCTTAAAAGTCAAGAAGTAATTGAAGTGAGAAGCTGGTGGTTAGATTTAAATTTTGAAATGCATAAAAATGATAAGTGTGAGTCAATACACGAATTTCAGTTTAATATTAACGTTTCTAGTGCTAGAGTCGAAAACAACCTTTTGTTTGGCAAGTTTGTTGTTCAAATTTAATACTGCACTTTCGTTATGTTCGTGTTATTTTACAATTCATATGGTAGTAAGCTAAATAAATAATTGTTCACTTGTGTTTTGATTGGTTAAAACTGAGATCCGAAGTGAGGTAATGCTAAAAATAGCGAGTTGGTGTTTTGGATCGATTGGGGTGAACGTCGTGTTGTTTCCGTCCAGGTTCGAACCTGAGCTCATTGGTATGTGTTTGCGTGAGAATTGGGCCTTCTTTGGCATTGGGACTGTTAGTGTCCATGTAGGCCCATATGTTGGGGACAGTCTTTCTTATAAAGAAAGTTACCGACGTATTAATCAATTATTATTTTCCGAGATAAAAAAAATAGTAGAAAAATCATAGCCACTCTAGGATCGGCCTTTAAAACAAAATGAGACGAGCCTCTCTAGATAGATAAATAGATTGTGGGGCCCTCGATAAATAGTTATTAAAATACTTTGAATTCGGGAGGGTCGTTTAGTGAATTTCACGGCCTTTCCCAAAATAATATTACGTTAGAATCTTTAGGCGCGATCGTAATTAAATTACCTTCTTAAACTCGGGTGCGCATTGATGCGACCCAAATCCAAATCTCGACGAAGTCGAAATGTGTTGACAACCACGGGTGCATTGATTGCGACGTGGTTCGAAACGCGTTTTCATATCATCGCAATTCTTGTAAAATAAATAATGATAAAAAGCGGTTTACAAATAAAAGGGCACATAAGCTAGCATGTGTTAAAATCAGATAAAATCAAATACAACAGTTAAGCGACCGAGCTAGAACCACGGAATCCGGGAATGCCTAACACCTTCTCCTGGGTTAACAGAATTCCTTACTCGGATTTCTGGTTCGCAGACTGTAACAGAGTCATATTTTTCCTTGGTTCGGGATTCAACTGGTGACTTGGGACACCATTAATATCCCAAGTGGCGACTCTGAATAATTAATAATTAAATCCCGTTCCGATTGTCCTTTAAATGGAAAAACTCCTTTACGCCCTTTGCGGGGTGTAGGTAGAAAAAAGAGGTGTGACATAGGCAGGGCTGATCCCCTTTATGTCTGCCATGGTCCACCCAATGGCAGTTTTGCACTCCTTAAGTACCTACAAGAGTTGTTGTGCCTGCACATCTAACAAACTAGATGAGATAATTACAGGTAATGTGGAGTTAGGTCCAAGGAATTCATATCTGAGATGGTTGGGCAATGGCTTTAGCTCCAGATTTAGTGGTTCTTCGATAGATGGCTTGGCTGGAAGAGACTCTCGATTTTCCAAGTGCAAGGGCTCAAATTCTAGAGTTCTATCCCAGAACCCTCTACCCTCTAATGCCAACACCCATTCCTCCAGTTCCTCTCGATTCACCTCATCCAAATTCATTAAACATGCAGCAAGGGGGTCCTCAATGGTTAGCACCTCATCATTAGTCTCTACGATTACATCCACGACATCAATAAGAGAACAATTAGCGAATTCATTTGGTCGCCTCATAGATTTATGCACATTGAATGTTATCTCCTCATCGTTCAATCTCATCTTTAGCTCCCCGGTTTCACAATCAATGAGAGCTCTCCCTGTGGCCAAGAATGGTCTTCCCAAAATTATGGGGATCTCTTCATCCACTTTGCAGTCTAAGATCACAAAATCTGCAGGGAACGCAAATTTTCCTACCTGAATTAGCACATCATCTAGTATACCAGATGGTCGTTTCACTGTCCTGTCAGCCAGCTGCAACAATATAGAGGTGGGTCTAGCTCTTCCAATTCCTAGCCTCTTGTAAATTGCCAGGGCATAAGATTGATGCTGGCCCCTAGATCACACAGTGCTTTAGCAAAAGCAAAATTGCCAATAGTGGATGGGATTGTAAAGCTCCCTGGGTCAGATAGCTTTTCTACAATTGGTCTAGTCACCACTGCACTACATGTCTGAGTTAGAGTAACTGTGGCCAAGTCTTGGAAATCAAATTTTCGGGACATCAAGTCCTTCATCATTTTTGCATACCCAGGCATCTCCTTCAAAGCTTCAATCAATGGTATGTTTACCTGGATTTGTTTCAGCATTTCTAAGAACTTCTTGTATTGCTCCTCCTTTTGGTACTTAGCCAACCTCTGAGGGAAAGGTGCAGGAGGTCTCTTCTTCCTAATCAACTGAGATTGATCTTTATCCGCTGCTACATCAACTACAGGTTCCTGGATTGTCTCGGCTTCTTTCTCGGTCGCATTCTGAATGCTATTTTCTTCTTGGGCAGGCTGGACTGGCACCTCCGTCAGTTTCGTTGACTTATCCAGCTCAATGGGCACTGGTATAAGTATCTCAGCTTGTCTAGTTTCTCGAACCCTCTCTTTCTCTATGTCTAGATCTCTACCATTACGTAGACTTACTGCCATCAACTACTTTGGGCCTTGATCTTTTGGATTTATCTGGGTGTCTGCGGGTAGTGTCCCATGAGGACGATTGTTCAGAGACATCGAATTTGGCCTACCTGCACTTCAATATTCTTGATTGCTGCATCATGTGCATCCACTCTCTCATTAATCCTTGCATTAGACCCAATAACCTGTTGCATCATTGCCTCAAGTCTAACAAACCCATCTTCCTACCTTTCACTATGCTGCTGATGAGGAAAGTGATACCCCTGCTGCTGATTCTGATTATTATATCCCTGTGGCCTTGGGTAAGGTGCCATATTGTTAGGGGGTCTCATACCTCCCATGTTCCCAGTGTTGAACTGTGGCTGAGCTGGCCTGTACTGCTGCTGATTCTGATGACCCCAATTCTGACTACCCTGTCTCTGGCCTCCATAGTTAGATACATAGTTCATGTCTTCCGGGTAGTGATGCTGATCATGTTCTGCATTCCACTGGTTACCAATGGGCTGACTAATGCAAGATGTGCACAAGACCCCATTAGTAGTGTCTACGATGTTTACTTGCTGCTTCTGCCCAGACTCTTCAACCGTTTTGGTGAGTATACTCATCTATGTCAATAAGGTAGCCATATTTTTAGCCATAGAATTTGATGGATCAAAAGGCACTGAGTGCACCACTGGAGTAATGGGTGCGTTCCTTATTGTCCATCCCGAATTCTGTGCCATCTTGTCAAGCAGACTCTGACCTTCTCTCCATGTTTTTCTCAGGAATGCCCTACCAGCCGAGGCATCCACGATGTTCTTCATGCTATCTGATAATCCCATGTAAAACCGTTATCCCAACATCTGATCTGGAATACCATAGTGTGGACATATAACCAACATTCCCTTAAAACGCTCCCATGTCTCATACAGTGTCTCCATTGGTTTCTATTTAAAGCTCAAAATTTCGTCAATTTGTTGAGCAGTTTTGTTGGGTGGGTGGAACTTGTTATGGAATTGCTTGACCAACTCATCCCAAGTTGTTATAGAATTTATGGGGAGTGAGTTTAGCCAGATCTGGGCACCTCCTGTCACTGAAAATGGAAATAATAACAGCTTAATTGCTTCAGGAGTTACGTTGGGCTGCCTTTGGGTTTTACAAATAGATAGGAAGTTCTTCAAGTGCTGCTGAGGATCTTCGACTTGCGACCCCGAAAATAGTCTCTTGTTCTACAACAAGTGCAACATGTTATTTGTAATTTGGAATGACGCAGCCTGTATATGCGGAACTACAATGGCTATGGACAAATTTTCAGCTGTGGGTTGTGCCCAGTCATAGAGAGCAGCCTCTGGAACTATTGGTACCGCTGGGTTTTCCTCGTGATCACCCATGACTGTTTCGAACTGTGCAGTTGTTGGTTGTTGTTTGTTTTTCCGATTAGCCCGGTTCAAGGCCTTGAAAACTTTCTCGGGATTTGATAATGCTTCAAATACTTCACCAGATCTCGATGAGTTTCTAGGCATGCACCTGTGCAACCAAGTTAACAAACGTTAAAATTTCAATGTAAAAATTGGGTATAAAGAAAAAAATGACTACAATAAGAATTTTTGTACTTCTTTAAATTGTAATTGATAATACCGTTAAATCCCCGGCAACGACGCCAAAATTTGATCACGCCCAACTATGCCTTATTAAAAGGACAATACGGACGTTGCAAATATAACCTGAGTATTTATGCCAGAGTCGAATCCACAGAGAATTAATCTATCAATTACTTTTGTTGGACTTACTAAATTCTTTAGAATCAACTTCCCCAAACGTTGTGAATAACATTTGATGGTATATTTAATAACTAAGATTGAAGTCAATCAACAGTTGTAAACTAACTATGGCTAAAAGATACGAAATCAAAGCCTAGACCTAAAAAAGAAAAAGGGATCCCCCACTCTGTGAACAATAATGAGAAGGTTCTAAGGTAGTGATTTCCCCTATTGATGGAATCCCTTCTGCTTATGTTTCATATAGATTTACCAACACATTCTATCAATCATGAACACTCTTTTCACCGTGAATCTCTCCCGAATAATCACGATAATTTACTAAACGCACTCTCCCGAGATACGCTAGCTGGCTTGTTTATTACAGTTCACTTTAGATTGTACCCAAGACTTCGTTATCCCTAATCCCGCCTTTAAACCCGCAGTTATCGATCCCTCTTATACTTTGAGAGTGATGTTGTTCAACAATTTCCTAAATATGCACTCTCTCCCGGGTTATGCATACTAAATAGGCACAACTAATTGAGGATCCTGCCAATTAACTACAACAAATACGTAGTTGAACAAATAGAGATTAAACTGGCAAACTATATTAACATAATCAAGAAGTTCATCCTTCAATAGGTTCCATCAAAACCCTAGACAAAGGATTTAGCTACTCATGACAATGGGTAAATAAACTATGAAAATATTCATGATTAAAATTGTAAGAGAAATAAAGAGAAGAAGAAACCAAGATGTTTTGGGTGATCTCTCACACTTGTTCTTCTTGCCAAAGTACTCTCTAAAAACATCCCATGCCTCCCTTGGGCGAGTTCTCTTGTTTAATATAGGGTTTTGGGCTAAAAATGCTGTGTTTTGCACTTCAGTCCCTGAAATTTACGCGTCGTGCCGCGGTCCTACCGCGGTTACGCCAGGATCGCGGCCAGAGTGGCCTTCAGAATCTGCAACTGTGTTCTGCCGCGGTCCGACCGCGGTTACGCGGGGACCGCGGTGGTCCATCTTCAGTTCAGGTTTTGCTGCCTTCGCGTGGTGCACGTAGCGAATATTATAAGATTGGCCTCTTTTTCTCCGTAATTGATCCCAAAAGTACTCCATAGACTTCTTTTATAGTATATAGCCTGCAAAGCATGAAAAACACTAATCAGAGCATTTTGTTATCACTTTTTACCATAAAAACTATACAAGAAGGTGGTTCTTTAGGGCCTAATTATAGTCCAATTCACCTATTATTAGTCCACTTTTCTGGGTCATGTCGCATTAACCAACGATAGACTGCCTCGTCTTCTTGCCTGATAGAATCCATATACCTCCAGAATTTATGCTGTTGGTGGTCTGTTGCTGCCATCCACGTCAAATCATGTAGATCTTTGTTGGGATGTGCCTTCTGGAAATTGGCCTTAAAGTGCCTCACACAGTAACGGTGGTATGCATAAGGTTCTTGCCATGAATGCAAGTTCTCCACAAAACTTAATATACCACCGTGCCGATCAGATATTAGACAAATACCTGAACGCTGTTTGACAACGTGCTCTTTCATGTGGTTCAAAAATAGCATCCACGTCTCTGTGCTTTCATTGGCACAAATAGCAAAAGCTAGAGGAAATATCTGTCCATTAGCATCCATTGCCACAACTATCAATAGCTTGATATCGTACTTTCCATAGGCATGAGTTCTGTCTATGGATATTACTGGCCGACAATGCGAAAAACCATCAATTGCTAGCTTAAACGCCCAGAACACGTAATTGAATATGTATTCTGGTGTTCCCGAACTCTGCTCAAGCTTCCATTCAACAACTGTCCCGGGGTTAAAGTGCTGCAGTGCATCCATGTACTTTGGCAGAGATGCAAATGACTTATCCCAATTACCGTAGAAATGACACTTGGGACTCATACACTCTTCGTCTAGGGGGGTCTCTCTTCAAATCAGGTCCTTCCTCCTCATCCTGCTCATCACCATCCTCACGAAAAAGGGTGTCTCGTCTCCGGATTCATCGACATTGTTATCGTAATCACTGTTCTGTTCCTCACTCTGTGCATCTGCCAGATCCCGATGTAATACGTCGTTTTCGGTCAATTGAGTGAGTATGGGTGGTTCAACTTGCTCGTTTTCACTGCACAACCAACAAAAATATAAGCTACTGAATTAATAAATGATTTCCATATAGCTATATCACTTCATTTACAAGCCGTAATGTGATGAAATTTCATGATGGACGTTTTCAATTAAGTGATGACTACCGGATAAGCCACTTGTAAAATGTATATCCGGCCGGTACCCCTATTAAATATATGAGCGTTATTACAAATTCAATTCGCCAAAAATATACATAATTAACACAAATAAAAATTGAAGTTTACCACTCATCTTGTGAATTATGGAAAGCAGGGTATAAATTATTTTCTCGCTGCTCATTCGCCGGCGGAGATAAGTTTAAATCAAGGAAAACTCTTTCATCCGAAACCTGTCCGGCAAAAACTGCTCCATAATAACCACCCGATGACTGGGGGTTATCTCTGCTACGCACAACCTCGTTTTTTGGAACGTCTTCGACCTTCACGTATATCTCCAACATTGTGATTACAAGAAATTCCCGGCATTCGTCCGGAGTCCTCAAAAAATCACTCAAAGTTTCATCATCGTCGATTTTAAACTCCGAATAAAAAGCGACCCCTTGCAGAGTGACGGAATACGGATATCTTCCGGTTACTTTAAGTATCACTGAACATTTCCTCACACTCAGGTTTTTGCATAACGATATCAATTTATCGTACTCTATTGTAAGTGGCAATTTAACATGACACTGAGCAGGTAAACTGTAGCCCACATAGTTATTCTCCATCACAACCTCACCCCCCCCCCCAATATAATGAAACTCTTATTCTACGCTCTTTAGACATAATAAAAAAATACTGGAGAATTTAAGAACAATAAACGTTTCAACAAGAGGTAAAAATTTTTTTGAATGAATTTCTATACAATCCTAACCTCTTTATATAGAAAATGGCTAGCCGGGATTTTTTTTATATAGGTATAGCGCCCAAAAAGTTGGCACTATACGCTTTTGAATTATTGAAGTCACGAATTATTGGTGGGGCCAGGAAAATCTATGTATAGCGCCACTATACCTGGCGCTATACATTAATGATGTATGTATAACGCCAGGTATTGTGGCGCTATACCTGACTATATCAGCTTTTACAGTATAGCGCCATAATACCTGGCGCTATACTTTAACGGTGCCGTTACTGTTAGTATATAGCGTCGGGTATTATGGCTCTATATATAAAAAGATCATTTTTTTTACCACCTATTTGTGTAGTTTGAGTCCAAAAGAACCACATTTTGGTTCCGGACTCATCCTTGGATTTATCATGTGGTTGTTCCAAGTTGCAACATCTAAACAAAGACGAAGCTGAGCCTGGGTATATAACTTTTCGTTCAAAAACGAGATCATCTAATGAAAAAGCATCGAGGGATTTTGAGGAGTAAGTTAATAAATTATGGCTCTTGAATTAAGTGAGTAATGATTTAGGAAGTACATGATAAATTCTTCCTCTACAATAAGACTCTAAACTCTACACTGATTTTCCATTTGAATATTTTCAGAATGCTATATTTATTTATTTCTTATAGAATATTCTAAAATCTGATACATATCCCTTCATTTCTCGCCACCCTAGTACCACCTGGAAAAGTTAAGAACCATAAAATCAGTAGATGAAATATATTTCAGATACAAACACTTGATATTTGTTCGTCAAATTCATTTGTTATATATAACTCCTGCAACTGACTTATTTTCCTAGGATGCCAGAAGACAAATAAGTGTTTCTGAGGAGACACGTACGCTTCTTTCTTTTTAAGTTACATTTGCTTTCTGTTTCTTTCACTCCAGAAAAGAGCATAGCACATTAGCAAAGTGGCAAAGGCATAACGTTGAGTAATGATCTCGGATATCCAAATGCAAATATTGTTATCGTAGAGAATATTGATGCATGACCCTTGATAGGAAGGTAGAAAAGTCGAGGATTAGGGTAGTAGAGTAGGTAGTCTAGAGTGATCATAACAGTAGTATTGACACGCAGTCTCGCATTCTGCTGGTAGTAGGTTTTTATGACTAACCATTGTTTTCTTTCATTGTTGATCACCTTACTGTCTTGTTTTTATTCTGCTTTTATATGGTTTTTTGGTACTGTCCCTTGTCTATATTTTCATTAATGTGATACCTATGCTTTCATGAGCCGAGGGTCTATTGGAAACAACCTCTCTATTCTCACAAGGTAGGGGTAAGGTCTGCGTACACACTTCCCTCCCCAGACCCTACGGTATGAGATAATATTGGATATGTTATTGCAGAGAATATTGATGCATTTCCGGCACTTGTAAGTCAGCTTTTCTACTGTTGGGTTGGGTACACAGCCTACAGAATCCCATTTCATCAGCCGTCATGTGATGTACAAAGATCAAATATTTACCTTACTACTACTTTTTTTATGTATCATGTTCATATATAGCACATGAAAGAAATCCCAGAAGCAGGGACCAATCTGGTGCAGCTCGAGCTGAATCCTCTATACAACAGATCTGCAATTCCGTCCAGTATGCTCACAAGAACAATAGTAAGGAGCATGTTCTGGTATTGTTTTCCATTGATAGGCTCAGACCAGCCTGCAAATGCGTCCTCGTGAGCTTCTGCCTCAAGGGGCAGAACAGCACTTGTATAAATTGCAGCAGCTACTGATCCAATTAAAGGGGCTGGCTAACTAAATCGGTTGAAGAACCAATAGTGACGGATCCAAGATTCGAGCTTGTAATTGAAAATGTGGGTTGTGAAATATAACAACCATATTGTTTACATACACATATAAGGTTGAGTCAAAACTTCGTTTGTTAATCAAAGATCTAGAGCATCTTTTATTGTTCCATTTGAGCTTTATGCCTCATGGCAGGGTGATCTCTAGAGGAGAGTATTAATAACCTAATTAATTAGGCATGTGCTTACTGAGTGCTAAGGTTATGCAGTTCTTAGCCGGGTAGTTAATTACGATTAATAACCTTCTTGTGTTCTGCTTATTATTAAAAGAGCACGAAGATAGTGCAGAGAAGAAAGGAATATCTAAGCATCATTTTCATAAACTTGTTTACACCAAAAAAGTAAGCAAGCAATTTGATCTGATCTTGAGGAAAATACTTAAGCGAAAGTTTGTAAAACTTTTTGGAACTGTAGAAAAAACAAGTAAGAAAATCTAGGAAACAGAAACAACAGAAAATAGTTATTGCATATTCAAAGTGATTCATAGCTAAAACTAAGTCTTATAGTTATTTTTGACATTTTGTATCACTAAAATTGCAAAATTTCAAAACCTTTAAAATCAAATCAATGAAATTCGTCTATACAAATGTTCGTTTTTCTAAAGTTTATTCTTTCTGTTTTTTTAGAAATTACAAAATTTTAATTTGTTTTATCGCTTCTGTCTCAACCTTATTTTTTCTCCCGAATCTCACATAGCTTATCACTTATAAAAATTTAGAAAGAAGAAAGATGGAATTGATGAATCAAAGCTAAATCGTGTAAAAGGAAAACTTCATTTTTTTTGGGTGTAAATTACAAGTAGTTTTATGTATTATAGTTTTTAAAACAAATAAAAGAAACCCGAAAACAAAACTCATAGCTTATGATAACCACATAATAGTACAAGTTTAAACATAAAAATATTCAACTTCCTCCATTCCCTTTTACTTATCCAGTGTCCATTATGCACTTAAGAAAATCTTAAGTATTTAACTATGCTTTAGAAAGCTAATTTGACTATTAATACTCCAGTAAGTTTGGGAAATGATTACTTAGTGTCTGGTTGAGAATCTATAATGACTCGACCAGCGTTTTGAGCTTTATTGTCCCGTTCACTGATTCGAGGTTTTGAGTGACTTCATATTGTATATTAAGACTTGCCTGTCTGGTCGGATTCGATTTTCGGATGTTTCAGGATTGATTTGGATGAGTGACCCTCATTTTAGAAGATTAAGTTGGAAATATTGACCAAGGTTTGACTTTTGTGAAAAATACCACGGAACGATGTTTCGAAGGTTCCGATAGGTTCGTGTTGTGATTTTGGACTTGGGCATATGCCCGAAATTGAATTCGTAGGTCCCTAGGTTGATTTGGCATGTTTTGCCGAAAGTTGGCAATTTGAAGTTTTAGAAATTTCTTAGGTTTGACTATGGTTTGACTTTATGGATATCGGGTACAGATTTTGGTTTTGCGACCTCGAATAAGTCCGTTTTGCTATTTTAAACTTGTTTGTAAAGTTTGGCGTCATTCCGAGCTGATTTGATAGGAATTGGACGCATGATTGTGTTTTAGAAGTTCTTAAGTTTCAATGTTAAATGCTTTCGCGCAAAGTCCTTATCACTGCGGAAAACTGATACTTTCCTTTATGATCAAGGTTGGTTGAACTTTCAAACCTGGTCATGTGTTTTGAGGTTCGATTCGTGATTTCGAATGCCAGTTTGGTGGTTTGATCACGCGAGTGAGTTCGTATTATGTTTTTAGACTTGTGTGGATGTTTGGTTTGGAGCCCCAAGGGCTCTGGTGAATTTCGAACGCGTTTCAAAATGTTTGAAGAGTTTTAGTTTTGTGGGCTTTTGAACAGGTGTTGCAGGTCTTGCAAATGCGAGATTTCGTTCGCATTTGCGCGGTGGGAGATCGCATCTGCGAGAAATGCTGGAGACTGTCAGGTTCGCATTTGCAAACACAATGTTCGCTTTTGCGCTGGGGGCCTGGGCTAGGCTGGGTCACATTTGCGATCATCATGGTCTCTTTTGCAATATGTTCCTTGTTCCCATTTACGAACCTTTTGTCGCATTTGCGGCATTACCAGGAGTGTGGTGAGTGTCGCTTTTGCGATCATTCTTCGTATTTGCGAGGTTCGTAATTGCGAACCTCAGGTCGCATTTGTGACAGTTGCGCAAGGGCTAGAAGTCGGGATTTTAATCTCATTTTCATATCTTTGAACCTAGACTCGGTAGGAGGTGATTTAGAGAGGAGATTTTTACCTACAATCATTGGGTAAGTAGCTTTAATTAATTTTCAACTATATTTCATGATTATATATAAGATTTAATATCAAAATGTGAGAATCGACGTGAAATTTTGTCAATATTTTAAAAAATGAAAAAATGATATTTGAAAGTCAAATTGGACTCGAATTTTAAAACAAAACACATATATGCAATAAGAGAATAATTTTTCACAAACCGTCGATAAAGGTTGCATAGGACAAGGAATGCTCTCTAGGCATGGATATCCCTAGGCGGTGGCCAATCTGTGATAGCCTGAACCTTCTGTTAGTCCAACTTGATACGCCCTTCCTCAATGACATGTCCGAGGAATTCAATCTATTTTTGGGTGAAGGAGCACTTGGATAGCTTCACATATAGTTCGTGCTCCTGCAGTCGAGCTAGGACTGTCCGCAGATGCTCTAAGTGTTCCTCCAATATTTGCTATATACCACAATGTCGTCCAAGTAGACCACTACAAATTTGTTAATGTATTCTCGGAATGCTTCGTTCATCAGGGTGCAAAATGTGGCTGGAGCATTCGTCAAGCCGAATGGCATGACGAGGAAGTCGTACGACCCATATCATGTCACATAAGTCGTCTTGTGTTCATCTCCCTCAGCAATCCGGACTTACCAGTAACTTGTCTTAAGATCTATTTTAGTGAACACTGTAGTGCTTCCCAATCTATCGAGCAGGTCCGCCATTAGCGAGATTGGGTACTTGTTTTTTATGGCTATCTTATTTAGGGCCCGATAATCCACACAGAGTCGTAGGATGCCATCATATTTCTTTTGGATCAGCACATGGGACCCATAAGGGGACTTAGAGGGCACAATGATCCCCGTGTCCAACATTTCCTTCAACAGAAATAGAACAAACAAGTGCGTTCAAGGCACCTATTGGTTCGGTCCAGTCAGTATCGTTTATGTCGATATTCGTCCTATTATCAAAATCTTGATGGGCATTCATTTGTGCCTGTGTGCATTCATTGTTACAATGCAGACCGCCGCAATAACGACATCCTGAATGGGGCTTCCTCCCCTGATCATTGTTGCGAGACGCAACACTATTACTACCTGAGGAGGGAGTCTTAGATTTGGTTGCGCTCTGATCTCATCCACTTATTCTAGGGCCACCATTGCTAGGCTGGCCCACTTTGTATCCTCCTTGGACAAGTGGTTGAGGCCTATCCTTCCGAGCTTCCACTTGGTAGTCTCCAAGGCATTTTGCTGCTTGGATCGCCTTGGGTAAGGTATCTACCCTTTGTCTTTGCACCTCCATACGGGCATAAGGTTTCAAACCTTTCGGGAATCTGAAGAGTTTGTCTTTGTCCCCTGATAAGTGCGGAGAATTCCCATACGTAATCTCTAACTGACTAGGTTTGGTAGAGCTCCCGAAGCTTTCTCCGTGCATTATACTCAACATTTTCGGGGAAGAAGTATAAGCGTATGGCTGCCATCAGGTCTCCCCATGTCTCAAGAGTATCTTCACTAGCCCTAATGGCTTCATATTTCACCCGCCACCAGAGTTTAGCATCACCCTGAAGATATATGGTAGCAGTTGCTACCTTTTTTGCTTCTTCTAACTCCCCCACGACATCGAAGTATTGTTTGATGTCTAAGATGAAGTTCTCCACTTCCTTGGCATTATGTGCCTCATTGTAGGGCTTTGGTTTAGGAATCTTCAGCGTCTGGGGCATAGGGGTAAGGTTCACAGCACCCACAATGTGGTTTCCATCTTCTCGGAGTAAGTCTTGTAACGCAGCATTGACAACATTGAGTTGGTCCGTCAAGTTGTCTATGATTTGTTGCATGGCAGTTGCCCTGTCTTCCTCTTGTGCATTATAGGCTAAATCCTCTGTCTGCTCCTGTTGGAGCCCCTCGAATTTATTGAAAATTCCGGATGCCTCTATGGCTATCGTTTGCCGGTCTCCTTTAGAGTCGCGACTGATATTTTTAATGTCATGTTCGGCTTGCCACATCCTGCGGTCTAGGCCGTCCAACCTTTGTACTAGGCTGGTTCTTAGATCAGGCATCGTACTTGCTATGGGCCTTAATACATTAACTGTCTCTTCAAGGGCTGTAATGCGGTTCCTATAATTCACTATGGTCAGAAATGGTGGCAATGGCAATGTGTTTCCTCGTCTGATGTCGAGCCTAGGCTCTGATACCAACTTTTACGCGATGCCTTCCTGAGATGTCTTAGAAGGGCGATGTAAGGATAAGGAGCCGATGTCCATACAGTTACTATCCGCTAACTGAGGTCCCCTCCGTTCGCTAGACGAAACCATCAGTGTCATACAAAAAAATCAATGTCAAGAGAAATTGAAAGAATAGAAAAGAGAGTGAGAATGAAAGAAAGCTTGATTGCATTAATAAAAACTATTACATAATGGTGTCGAGAGGGAGATACACTAATATAGAGAATTGTTTGCTTGCTTGAAAGTTTGACTACTTGATCCCCCTAATAATGCTTAACAAAAATAACCAAAGTTATGGGACTTGACATAAGTAAGCTAGAGAATCATAATTGAAGTACAGGATGTAAAACTACACTACATTTACAACAATACAGACTTATATTACTACAAGGTAGAAATAGGTCAATTGGCTATAACCTTGTCTTTATCATCAAGATCTGTGCGCGTGGCGTTGGCCACAGGGCATGGGTCAATTGCACTGACAATGGGTGCGCGCTGGGGCGCTGCCTGCCAAGGGGCACTATTGGCATCTGTCTACGGCTGGGCGCTATCGAGGGCTATTATTGGGCCGACATAGGCACATGTGCACTTGTCACTTGGCGCGGCCAAGACCACAGTGCCGTCCATGGCGCTAGGCATTGGTTGGCTTGTCAGGATGCCATGGGGCGCATACAAGGGGTTATGGGGCATGGCTGGAAATCCACCCATGACACTAATTATGATTCAGATGACTTCGACAAAGTTAGAATGTTTGGAAGTTAAGAGAATGATTTTGATCTTTGATTCATGGTTTTGATGTTAATTGCAGTATTTTGAGCCTTTGGGTAAGTTTAGATAATGTATTTGGATTTCTTGGTTTGATTTTATAGGGTCCCGTAGGGCTGGGGAGTGTCTTAGATTGATTTCGGATCGTTTGGTTTCATGTTGGCAGTTCTAGTTCTTCGCTCCTGTGGAGGTTTGGTCGCAGGTGCGATGTCGCTTTTGTGGATACGCTGTCACTTTTGCAAAGAGGAAGTGATCTGGAGGTGGTCGCTTATGTGGAAAGGGAAGCCTAGGTGCGAGGAAACGCCTTCAAGGTTTTGGTCGCAGATGTGAGGAGCAGACCTGGTTTGGGAGTCCGCATTTGCAGAGTGTGTGGTGCAGATACGGTGTCGCATATGTGGTAGATTTTGCACACCTAGAGAGCCGCAGATGTGGCAGGTACTTCGCAGATGCGAAGGATGGCAGTTTGAGTTGAGTTCGCAGATACGAGATTGGGCTCGTAGATGCAGTATCGTAGATGTTTTTTTACCTCAAATGCGAGGATGCTTGGCAGAATGTTATATTCGTGGTTTAGCTTTATTTTATCATATTTTTAGATTGGGAGCCAAAATTGGAGTGATTGTTTTATCAATTTTCACAAATGCGGTTTTGTAAGTTTTCTTCACTCTGATTTAATAATTATTCGTAATTCTATCTCTGATTTTGGCATTTGATTGATGAATTTAAGGAAGAAAAATTAGGGGTTTTGTCTACACTTTAAGAGAGAGTATTTGGGGGGTTTTGACCATTAATTTAGACCCGAATTTGGAAACTAAATATATATTTGGACTCGACAGGTTACGGGTCATCCAATATTTGTATAGGTTTCGGATCTCAGGCATGTGGGGCCAGGCTGGCTTTTTGAAATTTCTTCAAAATCGAAGCTTTACAATTGGGATCGCTTCATATAGTTGACTTCCTTAGATGATGTTTGGCTAGGATTTGTAAGATTTTAAGGCTCGAGTGAGGTTTCGATGCGATTTTTAGTTGAAACTAGCTTAGGAATAAGTCTTTTTGGCTAACCTTGTTAAGAGGGAAACTGCTAGGATTTGACTTGATTGCTATGTGTTTAATGTATTAGGGGTGGTGTATATACATGGTAGCGAGCGTATATGCACTTACCAAGTTTATATCATGCCCGAAGTAGAATTGAGATACTTTATTGTGACAACTCGACCAGTCGTTTCATGAGTTACTGCTCCATATTTCTACTTCTTAATGCTTTGTATAATGGTTCTATATGTGATCGGGTCGATTGGTTAGGATTCGGAAAGGAATTGGTAAAGTTTGAGACACTTAGTCTCTTTTGAGGAAGGTTAAATTGGAAAAGTCAACCGGATGTTGACTTATGTGTTAGAGGGCTCGGATGTAAGTTTCGATGGTTCGGTTAACTTCGGTAGGTGATTTGGGACTTAGGAGCATGATTGGAATGAGTTTTGGAGGTCCGGAGTAGATTTAGGCTTGAATTGGCGAAAATGGATTTTTGGTGATTTTTGGTTGGTAGGTGAGATTTTGATATAGAGGTCGGAATGGAATTACGAAAGTTTTAGTAGTTCCATTGTGTTATTTGGGATGTGTGTACAAAATTTCAGGTCATTCGTGCCTGGTTTGGTTGGGTTTTTGATCAAACGCGGAAGTCGGAAGATTTTGGAAACTTAGGCTTGAATCCAATGTGTTTTGGTTGATTTGATGTTGTTTGAGGTGTTTTTAAGATTGATACAAGTTTGAATAAGGTTTTTGGATATGTTGGTGCCTTTGGTTGAGGTCCTAAGGGCCTCAAGTGAGTTTCGGGAGGTCAATCGGATCATTTCTTGATGTTTGGAGTTGCAGATTTTGGTTTCAGCTGTTGCAGGTATTTTACTCTTCGCGTTCGCGAGTGGGCCCTCGCGTTTGCGAAGAGTCAGTTGAGGAAGGTGGAATTTAAGCCTTCGCGTTCACGAGGAAGGATACGCGTTCGCGGGGTAGTGGCGCGTTCGCATAGAAGAAAATGTGTAGCTGAGCTTCTGTGGATTTTATTCATCGCGTTCACGAGAGGCGGAACGCGATCCCGAAGGTTGGTCTGAGCAAAGCATCATATTCGTGAAAGAGGAAAAATTGGTCAAAGTTAATTTGTGCTTCTCAAACGCGAGGCTTTGAGGTCGCGATCGCAAAAGAGGAAAAATTGGTCAAAGTTAATTTGTGCTTCGCAAACGCGAGGTTTTGACCGCGTTCGCGAAGAAGGTTTTCAGGCCTGGGCAGAAGGTTTAAAAGGTCGTCTTGTCCGCGAATGTGGGGTTTATTTCTTCCATTGTTGGTCATTTTTGGAGCTTTTTGAAGGGGATTGAAGAGGTATTCAAAGTGAATCACTTGGAGGTAAGAATTTTGGACTTAAAACTTGATTCTAATATGAAATCTACCTAATAAATCATGGAATCTAAGCCTAAAATTGAGGAATTAGGGCTTGAGATTAAAAGACTTTAAAATGAGAATTTGAGGGGTCATTTGGACTCCGATTTTAGCGTTATTGGTATGTATGGACTTGTGGGAGGATAAGGATTCCGTTGATGTGATTTTTATCGAGTTTTGAGATGTGGGACCGGGGGTCGGGTTTGACCAATTTCGGGATTTTTGGTATTATTTGATTGTTTTCGCTTGGGCTTCGTTCCCTTAGCATATTTTGACGCAGTGATTCTTACTTTGGACAGATTTGACACGAGTGGAGGCCGATTCGAGGGGAAAAGGTGTCCCGGAGTAGTATTTTCACCGGTTTGAGGTAAGTAACCATTGTAAATCTGGAACTGAGTACAAAACCCCGGTATTTGACATGTGTTGATAAATGTAATGACGCACATGCTAGGTGACGAGTGTGTGGGCATGCACCAGTAGGGATTGTGACTTGGTCCGTCCCGTAGCGACTATTAAGCCACGTATTTGATTTGGAATCTTATATTATTCCGTACTTTAGTCATTTATACTGTATTATGGGCTGTATGCCATGTTTGGAGCCTTTTACTGACCTGTTCAAACCCTAAAGGGCATTCTTACTGTTTTTCCTCACTTTACTTGTTGAAAGCGTATCCTCAGTCATGTTTTACATGTTTAGTGAGGACTGTTTGGACTGAGTTCCCTAGTTTCTACTGTTGTGCCCGAGAGGCTGTGAGGTTAATGACTAAGAGAGGTTGAGAACCTAATGGTGAGGATATTTATATATGTGTGAGTTATGGATCGAGCTGCACACCGCAGCGATATATATATGGATCGGGCTGCACGCCGCAGTGATATATACATATATATTGGATCGGGCTGCGTGCTGTAATGATATGACGCTTGGGCTGTAGGAGCCCCTCCGGAGTCTGTACACCCCCAGTGAGCGTAGTCGACTATAAATTACGGATCGGGCTGAACACCGCAGCGGTTACTATGATTTCTATGAGATATTAATGAGCCTGAGTGCTGAGAGTGAGTACTGAGTGACGAGTGATTGAGAGGCTGCCTGAGAGGCCATATTCTGAGTGATACCTTGCCCCAGGGGCCCTGTTATGATATTTTCACTAATTTCACTCTTCTTTTAAAAATAGCCTCTGTTGGAAAAATTGCTAAGTATATGATTTCAAGTGTTTAAACTGACGTTGATAATTTTTCGATGAAACTAGTTTTAAACTGTGAAATGGATTTGTTATCCTGTTGTTTATTCAGTTATATGATTTTTAATTGCTTGTCACTGCTTTCAGACCTTATTTACCCTAGTTACATACTGAGTTGGCGTACTCACGTTACTCCCTGACCTTGTGTGCAGATCCAGGTGCCCGAGTGGCAGAGTGAGGGTCCTTAGCTGATCCAGAGGTTGTCGGAGATTTCAAGGTAGCTGCATGGCATCCGCAGCCCTGTTTTCTCCTTTCTATCTTGTTCTTTTCTGCATTTTCTAGACTTATGTTGTATCGGACAGTTAGTTATATAGTAGAGGCTCTAGACTTGTGACACCATATATTTGGGACTGTGTAGTTCATGTTTATTTGACTTCCGCTTATATTTTGTTGTTTTTAAACACTTATTATGGAAATTTGGTATTTAAACCTGTGTTAGAAAATGGTTTTATAAAAAGAATTTGTTGTAGTTAATGGTTTGGGTTGGCTTGCCTAGTAATGTGATAGGCGCCATCACGACCGGGTATTTGGGGTCGTGACCTTTATGTCTTGTTTTGATTATATGTTCATCTTGATTATTGATTTATTGGCTTATATGACTACGTTTTATCTTTTATCCATAGTAGAGATCATACCTAGGTTTATGATTATTTATAAAGGCAAGAGAACTTGTTCTTGATATGTGTAATTTCTTGAATCATCTTAGTCATATAAAAATTTCATGAGCACGTATCCGCGTGATATTATCAAGTTCATGTACACCTTTTATTTGTAATATATATATATATATCACATTTGGATACTTGATTTGAAATGAAATTGTGGTACAAAAGGCAAGGTCATGTGGTTGAAATACAATTATGGAACATATATTATGAGCGGATAGCCGATTTATGAGTGATGCTATTATGCTCCTCTTTGCGCTTGGATTTGATACCATCCCTCTGGAGTCAGGTGATTAACCATGTTACTTTGGGTCCTGTGAGCGTGATCAATACATGGATTTTGTACCAGATCGATACATGGATTTTATATCGGGTTATTGTGAAACATGAATTGTGTATCGGGATACATAAATCTCGTATCAGGGTAAGTGGATCTTGTACTGGTTAGAACATGCACACATATTCTTGATTCATTTAGAGGCATCTATTTAAATGCTACTGTTTCATGCCATGTATAGTTAGGAGTCTCGACTCCATTTATTGAAGCATGCTAGCCTTACATGCCATACTTGAGTAGTGTTATGATTATATGTTGAATTGAAAAAGCATGCGTTAGGTCTTTCAACTATTTTATATCTTGATACCTGTTGATCATGAGGATATTTATTGTTCCATCTCCTGGCTTGGTATTATTTATGTATTGTAAGTATTTGGATGCATCTAGACTCTTACTATTTCTTCGAGGTTAGACTTGGTACTTACTGGCTACCGACTGTTGTGTACTCATACTACGCTTCTGCACATTTTTGTGCAGATTTTGAGGCTGGTATTGTGGTACCCTTTAAAATGAGTAGAGTGTGTTATTAGACACTTCGTGTTGAGATGCCATGCTATTCCGATCCACAGCACATGGAGTTCCCATCCTTGTTTCCTGTATGTTTTCTTTCTCACAAACAATTGTGATAATGTATTCAAACTTGCACATATTCAGTAGTTGATCATGTTATACTTGTATTAAGATATTTTACTACTTTGAGATTTTTCTGTTTTTATTATGATATAACTATGTTAATTAAAGGAAATTAGACTTTATTTTGTTGATTGTGAGTTGGCTTGCTTAGCAAGTACGGCTAGGCACCATCACGGACTGAGGTGGGATATTGGGTCGTGACAACATATAATGCCATTGCAGTGTGTAATCCGATCTACAAATTTCCATGGCGGCATGACACCGATCTACACATAATACTGTTGCGGCATGCTATATGATTCACAAATATTCATGTGGCGGCGTACTACCCGATCCACACAATATCATCAATATCCAATATCCGCTCATAATATTACGATGCCAAAATTCTCATCTTTTAATATATTCATCTCAAACTCATAGATATACGTATGAGACAACATAATTGAAGGCAATAAATCATAATAATAGAAATGCAGATAAAATTCATATAAGGCTAAAAAATTGCTATAGTTATTGATGTAATTCAATTCATCTCAACAATTCAATAAGCAATTTCATCGTCCAAATGTCTTATCATAATACATATCATGAATGAAATAAGCCATTTAACAACTAAATCATGAATCAATATGACAAGTATTTGAATACGGCATGACGAAGAATTTCAATATGGCAAAACAATTATTTAGGTCCAATTCAAGAAGTCACAACCTTAAGTATGCTTCTAAGCCATGATTAAAAGTCATTATGTAGTCATAGAATCAACAAAATATGAATATGGAGTTCACATAGTCCAAACAGGGCATAATCATAAGCCAAACATTTACCGGATATGGTCATAACCTAGCTACACATATACGCTCTTCACCTCGTATATACGTGGCTCCTAAAACATGCAACATGTAGCAAATAGATCACCTATGGGTACAATTCCCTCTTACAAGGATAGACAAGAGACTTACTTCCATCCGGCAAGCTTTAATGAACAACAAATTGTGTTTCCTTTCAAACCCAACTTCCCACAATATGAATCTAGCCAAATACAACTCAATAAAATTAAACAAAGCTGTAGGAATTATTTTAAAATAATAAAGCTTCAATCTTTAATCAAATCACCAAAAGTCAAACTGGGCCCACATGGTTAAAACCTAAGTCAAGGGATAGATCCCGACTATTCGTAACCCCAAGAGTCCAAATATGTGATTATACTACAAAATCGGGTCCAAATCAACCCCCCAAATCCATAAATTACCCCTCTTAGGTTGTAGACAAAAATCTCAAAATTTCACTTTAAAATTCCAAGTTTTTGGTAAAGAAATCCATGAGAAATAAAGATATAAAACAAAATCCAAGTAAAAATTACATACCTCCAATGTGGTAGTGAAATTTCTCTTCAAATTATCCTTCTCTCGAAGTCTAGGGATCAAAATATGAAATAATGGGGAAAGTCCAGAAATTTGACAACTTTAACACTGCCAGAAATTACCTTTCATGATCTTGGCAAAACCCTCACGATCGTGATGCACAATTCAAAGCTGCCTCCTGAAAGTCCTACACGAATACCGCATAGACCATGGGAACACGAAGGCCAACCGGCCTCTCCACTCCGTAACTACGAAGGTCCAATCGCGAACACGACATTTAACGCCGCATTACTTTGCGAACACAAATGCTCTCAAGCGAACGCGAGCCATGCTGACTGCCATACCTAGAACCTTCTCCTCGATTGCATATACATTCCCCGATCATGAGGTACAAATCTTTTCCTGCCATACGCTTCTCCACGATCGTGAGGTTACCCTCGCGAGCATGATGTACAACCGAGACTAGCCAAAAATCAGTAATGCGAACTCAATCGAAATGGTCCGAAACCATCACGAATCACACCGAGCCCCTCGGAATCCCATCAAATCATACCAAAAAGTCAAAACACGTCATTCAAACTTATCCAAATGCTAGAAACACCAAAAATAACATCTAAACAAAGAATCGAAGGTCAAAATACTTCCCTTAACTTTCAAACCTTCAAACTTTGGCGAACGCGTCCGAATCGCACTTAGACATTCCGATTCATAATAAAACTTTACACACAAGTTCCAATCAACTAAATGAACCTATACAAGGTGTCAAATCCTCAATCGAAGCTTGATAATATCAAAGGCAACTCCTGGTCAAACTTAAAAACTCTCAGATTCTTCAACTTGCCAACATTTAATGAATAGAGACAAAACATTCTAGGAACCTCTGAATTCAAATCCGAACACATGCCCAAGTCCAAAATTACCATAATAACCTACTGAAACCATCAAATTTCAATTCCGAGATCTTTGACTCAAAAGTCAAATCTTGGTCAATTCTTCCTACTTAAAGCTTTCAAATTGAGAATCACTCTTCCAGATAAATCCCAAAACTCTCGAAAGTCAAAAACAAATATACATGAAAGTTATAATATATTATATGAAGATACTCAAAGCCTTAAACCACCAAATATAATGCTAGAGCTCAAAACCAGTCGGATCATTACATATTTTGATATTCTAATTATTAATATATATGTGAGAGTACCCATGTATATATTCAAAAATAATAAAATTAATTGTAATTAGAGTTTCTTTGATTTCAACATATGACGTAAAAATAAAAAAAATAAAAAAGCAAAGATGGTTCACCTAACCTCTGTCGTCAGTTCTTGAAGTTTTTTTTAAATATATTTATGCACCTTTTGAATTATTTTCCCTCTATGTATTTCCCAAATTTTAGATATGTTATAAATATATTATATTATAGATGTGAATTTAGTACTCCGTTGTTAATAAGCTTCCTGAAGAAGCTTATCCATATTGAACTCCGCCGTAAATATGTTTATCTATTTAGTACTCTATTGGAAATAAGCCTCCTGAAGAAGTTTATCATTTTGGCACTCCGTTGTGGATAAATATTACTCATGTAGAAGATTATTTATAGCTGGTACAATAATAACTTACAAGAAGCTTACAAAACAACTTGTAGTATGAGCTTGCAAGTAGCTAACATAAGAGCTTGCAGTAGCAGCTTACAAAGCAGCTTCCCTTCTTCTATAAATAGAAGAGATTTCAGTTCATTATGTAGATGAGTTTGAAATTGAATAATATATCAATCTCTATACTTGTATTGGATTTCTTTACTTTGCAGTCTTTATTTTATAACACGTTATCAACACAAGACTCTGCCATTTTGAGCATTTACTTTGAATTTAATTTATATTTCAGCGTTCATCTCCGATGTAAGGCGACGCTCTTACGTTCGTGGTTAGATCTTATTCATTCCGAGCATCACAAGGGAGATTATATACTTGAGGTGGTAAACTTTCTTCTTGGCAATAGTGATATGGATATCACTTACGTCTGGAGTGGCCAAATTTGTATAAAGTAATATGAAACTTTTACTTAAATTTGGTTTAATATCTTTATCATCACTTGCTCGGTTATGTGCTACGTGTACAATACCTATTTTGGTATTTGTTTTTATCCTAATTATCTTAATAAAAGATTACAAAGTGGATAACATTGTTAGATCCACTTAAACTCTAGCAGAGTTTGCAAGAAATATATAACTACCAAAAGTGGTTATGTTTCATATAACTCATTGTAACAAAATTTCGTTAACCCCCAGAAGTGGTATATGCCTATGACTACCAGAAATGATAATTTAGGCTTGCTGTTAGAGAAAATTTCTCTATATTACTTGCAGCCTCGATTTGCTCCTGAAGTAGCATTATCTTAAAAGAGGTTCTAAGCTATCACACAATTTGGTGTGATTAATGCACGTTCATATAATTATGTTCTGTTCCATGAATAGGGTTGTATTGTGGTCCGGCCCCAGCCCGGGACCGGCCTAGGCCCGCGAGCCCACATGGGATTTGGGCTAAACAGGCTGGCCCGTATGGTCCGGGCCTAAGCGGTCCTAGGAGCCCACTATTGGCCGGTCCAGCATGGACAGACCGCGGCCCAGGACCGTTTAGCCCGGGATCGGCTGGCGGGCCTGAGCCGGTTCAACCAGGCCTAACGGGCCTAATAAGCCCAACGACTATTTTTTATTTTCTTTAAAAAAATTGGCCAACGGTTGGAAGTTTTAAAACTAGTTGTTGGCCTGCCAATTTAGCCGTTTGGCTTTTTAAGAAATAGCCATTTGCCTCAAACTTTGTTTTAACCCCAAACTTTTTATAATTACACTTTTTCTCTATTCTCAACTATAAATACCCCCTCATTCTTTTATTTTTACTCACAAAATCATCAGTCTCTCTCTAATTTTCTTCTATAATTGCTTACTTTATTATTGCAATTTGTGAAAAATTGTGAAGTTGGTGAATTGAAGTATTCAAGTCTTCAACGATATACAATTTTCAAGAAGTTGTTCGTCAATTCGGTAAACTCGTTCCAACTCTTAAGTTTTAGTATTATAGTTTTGTTTGTTTTAGTTTGTATAATTATAATTAATATGTCCTTTTCTTTGAAAAAAATGTTTGGTGGTAAGGGAAAATCTAAAATTTGTGAATCTAGTGGCCAAACTACTACTCCTCCCCCAACTCCCTGACCCAGAATTGTTACCCGTCCTCCTCCACCTGTTATTCTTGATAGTGATAACTCTTGTTTTCAATTTACCGATAGTCAATTTTACCATGGTATTGCACCAGGTCAACAATTAAATGATGAATATATGAATACTCTTTATGGTAATCCAACTATCGATAAAAATGATGAGGAAAATGATGATTTAGATGAAACGCAGATGGATTTAGATGATACACCTACTAGTCCTATTGTTAATCCAACTGATAATAATCCAAATTATGCCGCGCCTAACCCTCCTGTAGTAACCTCTACTTTTAATAGACAACCTTCTAGACGGTGCGAAACATCTCTTGTTTGGCACTTTTTTATTCAACTAAGATATCAAAATAAGGCTAAGTATAAAACTTGTGGGACTTTGATGACTCATAAATTTATTGGAGACTATAGCTGTACGGGTAGTTTGACTAGACACATAAAGACACACCCTAAAAATAAAGCTAGATTTCTTCAAATAAAAGTTGCGCAAGAGGGGACAAGTGTAGGTACTTAGGTTAACCTTTGTACCAGGTCAAATGTAGTTCAACCAGGAATTAACACTATTACTGGTGGCATTTTATATTACGATCCAAATAAAGATCGTGAAGAATTGGCAAAAATGGTTACTGTTATGTGCTTACCCTATAGTGTTCCTTCTAACCCTCACTTTGTGTATTATATTAGAAGAGTTTTAATCCTTCTTACAAAGGATGGCCTCACACAACTGTAAAGAGCGATATTTATAAATATAAATATATATATGAACAATATTTGCACTATTTATTTACTCATATAAATTGTCGCGTTGCTATTACTACTGATATTGGTAGAAGTGGTAATGACTATGATTATCTTACTGTTATTATCCTACTATTTCTAACTATTTAGTTTATATTGTAGAACATGCAAATTTGTTTACTCAATTTTCAGAGGGTAGGGTAATTTATCACCTTGCTATTGATTCTATGAAAGATAAGTTTAAAAAATATTTTTTCCCTATCCCCCTATTTATAGTGTTGCTGCCATGTTAAAACCTACCATGAAATTAGGAGGTCCTCACTTTTGGTACACAAATATTTATAAGGATTTATCACTTTCAGATGAGGAATTTGCTACACTTGCAGATGCAAAAGCCTCAATTCAAATAAATTCTAAAACAACTTATAATGCTTATCAACTTACCTTAGATCATACTAGACCAAATGTTCCAACTCCTACTTCGTCTAGTTCACAATCATCTAAAAGTACTGTGGGCCTTAGTTCTTGGACGAGGTTTAGGGGTTCTCAAGGTGATAATATAGGTGATAGTTCATAACTAAATGAGCTTCAAGTTTATTTGTCGCAGGGACTTGAATTAGAGAATCCCGACGGCTCCTTTAATGTTTTGGAATGGTGGAAGGACAAAGAAAAACACTATCCGGTTCTTTCAAGGATGACTCGAGATATTTTAAGTATTCAAGCTTCAACAGTGGCATCAGAGAGCGCTTTCAGTCAAGCGAGACTTCAAATCAGTAATCATAGAGCGTTTATGAGGGAGAGCTTGTAAAAATCAGTACTCTTCAGAGATTGGATCTGTTCGGAAAGAAGAAATTTTGGACTTGATGAATCACAACCGGAGATAGACGAAGCTTATGAAGAAATGCTAGCAGAACTTGCGGAGGATGTTGCTTCGCCCGAAAGCGGTGATGAACAAGCTTCTTTTCCGCCACCACCAGCGAAAATTCTTCTGAACCTTGAAGGATTTATGAAATTTGTTAGAGATAATATGTAGACTAATATGTAACTTGTATTTTGGCACATCTTCATTAGTTTTTTTCCTTTTAATGGTGGTATTATCACCTTGTTGTTCTCATTCCATTGGGGGAGGAAGACTAAGAAAGATATTGCCATTTTTTGTTAATGTCGTAATAATAAAAATTTTAAGGCATTCCCTTGAATATTTCTTTACAATTGTTTTGTGTTTAAAGTTGAATTAGAAGATTTAAGTTACAATTATATGATATAATTTACAAGAAATTGCCTAGATAAAAAAATTTCAAAAAAAAAATAGCCCGGAACATTTAGGCCCGTTTAGGTTGTGGGCCCGACCCACTTATCCCTAACCCATGTGGGCTTAGGCCCACAGTGAGCCGGTTCCACCCTCCAAGACTGTTAAGCCCAGGACCATTTGGCCCGGGACTGCTTGGACCCGGCCCGCTAGAGCTCGGGACTGTTTGGCCCGACCCATTTAGCCCATTTAGGCACAGGCCCGGACCACATAACAGCCTTATCCATGAAGGATGAGAACTTTTGATAAATATTAATCCATTCCCTGAAGTGAATGTGACAATATTAATAAAGCTAGTAAATATTAATGTGCTTTTGATGTAAATATATTATAATTCACCTCCAGAAGAGGTAATATGATTGAGAGAATATATACTCAATATTTTGTATTTTAAATTTGCTGCAGAGGAAGTAACACAATTAAAATTTTCTCCTGAAGTAGGAAAATATTATGAAGAGGTATTTTCATATTCTTAAACAGTTATTTTATATTATTTATTTGATTATAATTTTCTCTCATGATACCAGAAGTGTCTGAGCAATATTTGATAGTACAAAATGTATCAAAAACTACTGAAGAGCTAACTATTTGTCCAGAAGACACATATTGTGGATAATAAATAAAGGCTCTCGAAGAGCTTATATATAAATATGTCATTCACATTATATGATTATGGTCAAAACATATGTTGTAGTAACCCCAAAGTTTACTAATACAAATGGCTATCATATTGAAACTACAAATGGTTGAAAGATTGAAAATCTTCATGTTTCCACAATCATAGGGGGTAAAATAATACGTATATGAGAAGTTGCTCGCCATATTCTTCAATTTGTACTACATCATGTATCACAGTAAACTAGAAGTTAACTAGTGCAAAAACACTCACAGTAAATCAAAAGTTTTATTGAGGCAAAAGTAGCTAAAGTAAATTAGAAATTCGCTGATAAAAAAGTAGCCACAGTAAATAAGAAGTTTACTAATGCAAACATTTATGCCATAGTAAACCAGAAGTTTACTAAGAGATAGCACTTGCCATGATAAACTTGAATCTTTCATTTGCCATTTTTAAATGAGCTATTTGAGAATTCAGATAAACATATACCAAAGAACTAGAAGATTCTTCAAGAGTTCTCTAGTGTTGCTTGTTCTCATAATAAATTGATTATACCAGCTAAGGTTGGGACTAAGACCCCTGAATTCTGGAATATATAAAAGGTGAATATGGACCCATTCCTCTATAATGTGAACTACTTATAGATGCATATATGAGATGGTTACATATGTATTTATTGTCAACCTGCAGTTTGGTGTTTGAAATTGCTTTTTTTCAATTAAGAGCATAATTTTCAGATTATGAAATCAAGATAGTCCATCTTGATGATGTTGGTTTAGATCCAAGCTAGTTTAGCATTGAATATCTTCTATTAATAGCTAAATATTGCTTATGAGAACAAAGCTTCATGTGTTGGTCTAAGATTTTTTGAATTGCATACAGCAACACTTGTATGTATCAGACCAATAATATATGATAAGTCCTTCCCTCACAATTGATTTAGGATCAGAAACCAAATATTTTTACTATCTAATAACTTTTTATGTGTGGTATATGGTTAATTTCTCTACCACAATGCACAAAGATAGGTTTCCCAAAGAATATTGTGGATATATGTTAATTTTCCTAACATTTGGGAGATGGAATCAACAATTAGAAAATATACCATATGAATTGAATTATCATTAATATTTAAAAGATAATTCAAGTCAAATGCCAGATGCATTTGCTGATTCAAAATTAAATATTATATTTTAGTTGCAAATACTCCTATTATAATTAAAATTCCTGAAGGATAAATTTTACTGCACGCATGAAGCGTAGTAAACCGATCGGTTCCAAAGTTAACAATGCTTGAAAGATGGTAGGAGCAAATGATCAAAGTGATCATACTGAGGAGGAAAGGAGCTCGAAAAGAGCCCACGGCATAATATTTCATGAAACTCCAGAAGAAGTTCAAGTACCTGAAAATAAAGAAAGTGATGAGATATCAACAAGTTATGTCACTTAGGAATTGATACAAAATGATTGTCGACGATATATTTGATATAATATAGTGCACATATTATAAAAGATTGTGAGGATCGTACCTGTAATCTAGACACCTGAAGATGCAATGCCATTTAAATTCAAGTCATAACCTATATGACTTATAATTAGATCTATATGAAGATCCCCGAAGGATTTAAAATGCTTGAAGCATATAATTTAAAATCTCGAGAAATGTACTCGATCAAATTACAAAGATATTTGTACGGTTTAAATCAATCTAGGCACATGTAATATAACTCATTGAATATTTGCTAAAAGAAGATTACATTAACGATGTTATTTGTCCATGTATTTTTATAAAGAAAATGACATCAGAATTTGTTATACTTGTTGTTTATGTTAATGACATAAATCTTGTTGGAACTCCAAAAGATCTCCAAAAGGCAATTGAATACTTTAAGAAAGAATTTGAGATGAAGGGTCTTGGAAAAATGAAATTTTGTCTTGATCTGCAGATTTAATATTTAGCAGATGAGATCTTTCTCCATCGATCAACCTATACAGAAAGGGTCTTTAAACGCTTTTACATGGACAAAGCATACCCATTAAGTACACCGATGGGTGTTCGATCACTTGAAGTGATTAAGGATCTATTCCGACCTCCAGAAGAGGATGAGGAACTTCTTGGTCCTGAAATACTCTATCTCAGTGTAATTGGTACAATTGTTAGAAGATTGTACCATGGATATTTAATAGCGCCCATGAAAGGCTAAAGTAATAACTAATACCAGGAGCAAAAGATCGGAAGATAGCTTAAGCATACATGAAGGCTGATCAGAAGGAAGATGAAACTAAAGAGTTTAATCAACTCAGTAAATTAGGAGTCTGATTATTGGACCCAGAAAATTATAAGAATCATGATTGAGAACATAGCAGAATCACTCTTAATATCAGAGGTACAAGAGAGATAGCACAACAGCCATATTCTATAATGACTCTACGATAAAGCTAGTTAGAAGAGTACCAGCCTCATAAGGAGTCAGTATGAAGTTCCCACCGGATTGTGTATGCTCCAGAGGTGTGAGTATTATAATAGAGCTTCAAGTTGTGGATGTGAATTATACCTATGTAGAAGGAAGGTCATGAGAGAGATAGAAGACGTGATGCGAGATTTTAAGGTAAATAAGGTAAAGATGAACAATGTACATGATAAGGGATAGAAATGCTGGAATTCAGTATCCAGGAATAAGAGCAGTGTCATTAGTGGCATACCTTCCATCCTATGGTTTCTAAGTATCGAGAGATCTAATCAAGAGAGTAAGAAAGAGTTGAAGACGATGTGATGTCTCACTTGATGTTCCAGAATAACATAAGGAAATCTGTGGTGCAAGCAAGTTGAAGGAAGGTTGCGAGCAGTATAAATGGATATGTGTAGATTGTAAGCTAAAATATGATAAAACGACAAGGTTTTAAGAAGATAGGAGTAAGGAAAAGGAAGGGCGAGTGAGAAGGTGTGACAACCCGGCCGGTTGTCTTAAGAATTGACACCCCGATCCCCTATTAACTACTTTCTCCATGTTTATTTCTGCTATTTTGATTTGCCGGGATATTTGATTTTGAGTTTCGGAGAGTTTTGGGACACTTAGTCCCTACATGAGAGCTTAAGTGTTGGAAATTTGACCATAGTTGGAACAGTGCGAAGACAGCCTTAGAATGGAATTCCGATGGTTCCATTAGCTTTGTTGGGCGATTTCAAATTTAGGAGCATATTTGGATGGTGTTTTGGAGGTCCGTAGCTAATTTAGACTTGAAATGCCGAAAGTCGAATTTTGAAGTTTCCGGTTCGATAGTGAGATTTTGATCCGAGGGTCGGAATAGAATTTCGGAAGTTGGAGTAGCCCCGAAGTGTTGAATGTGACGTGTGTGCAAAAGTTTAGGTCATTCGGATGAGGTTTGATAGACTTTTTGATCGAAAGCATATTTTTAGAGTTTTGGAGTTCTTATGCTTGAATCCGTGGTTGATTCATTGTTTCCGTGTTGTTTTAGGTGTTTTAAGGGTTGGTATGAGTTTGGATAGTGGTATTAGACTTTTTTGTGCTTTTGTTTGAGGTCCCGAGAGCCTCGGGATAATTTTGGATGGTTGTCGGAAGAATTGGAAGTGGTTTGAAGCAGCTGAAGCTGCTGATATCTGTCATAACCGCACCTGCGATTATGTCCCGCAAGTGCAGAGCCGTAGAAGCGGCAAAGCAATTGCAAAAGCGGAATTGGGGAGGATTAGCAGGGTCCGCAGATGCGGGAGACTTACCGCAGAAGCGGTACCGCATCTGCGAATGGGTAATCGCAGGTGTGGAAGCTGGTCTTTAAGTGAAAGTTCGTAGATGCGACCATGTACTCGCAGAAGCGGGACCGTAGGTATGGTCCCAGGGCCACAAAAGCGGATTAACTGGGCAGAAACATATAAATACTTGCCTTCGCGAAATTTAGCTATTTTTCACCTCTTTTCAAATGGGAAGAAGTTTGGGGAGCATTTTTCAAGAGAGATTTTCAGAGGAGTTCATTGGGGTAAGGTCTTTGGTTCCTAAAGTCATTATTGGAGTGATTTTTATCATTATAAGCATGAAAAATTAAGGAAAATCAGTTGTAATTTGGGGGTTAGGGCTTGACTAATTAGAGACCTTTGAGTGATGATTTGAGGGACCATTTGAGGTCCGATTTTGGTACTCTTGGTATGAATGAACTCGTGTGAGAGTGATGATTCTGGAAATGTAAATTTTACCCGATTCCAAGATGTGGGACCGAGGGGCATTTTGGTCAGTTTAACTAATTTCGCGTATTAGCTAAGAATTTCTTTGTAGAATCAGTTACTTGAAGTGTTATTTACATTATGAAATTGAATTAAATAGATTTAGGCCATTTGGAGTCGAGTACTCGTGGCAAGAGCATGGTTTCAGATTGATTTTAGCTGGTTCGAGGTAAGTGGCTTGCCTAACCTTGTTTGGGGGACCTTCCCCTTAAGGTTTGGTATTATTGTTAATTGAAATGCCTTGTACGTGAGGTGACGAGTGCGTGCTTGTGATAATTGTTAAAAATCTGATTTTCATTAAGTAATTACCAGTATGTTTCTTTTTCTGTTTCTATTACCTGCATTTAAAGCCTGTTGTTAGCTTAGGAAAGCATGTCTAAGTGTTCTAAGTGTTTTAATTGCCTTATTTGCTCAAACTGCTTTACCTGAATCCCGTGCAACATGATAGGCTAGAATTACTTGTTTGCCTTGTTTTGAAATCGACATTTATAAATATTTTCCTGATGCTGTTGTGTAATTACATTTGGGACTACGGATGTGAGATTACGGTAGCTCCCCTTTTCTATTTATTTGGGACTTCAGATGTGGGATTCTGGTAGTTCCCCCTTGTCTGTTTATTTGGGAATATGGATGTGGGATTCTAGTAGATCCCCCTGCACAGTTATATGGAACTACAATACTGCACCCGGTAGATTCCCCCAGTACTGGGTGTTTACATTTGGGACTACGAAATGGAATTCCGGTAGATCCCTGCGCACTATGAGTTGGACTACGGGACGGGATCCCGGGAGATCCATTGGATATATATATTTGGGACTACAGGATGGTATACTGGGAGATCCCCGATTGTTATTTTGGTGTTGAGCCGTATTTCTTTCTGTGTTTACCTTGCCTCTGTAATCATTGTTGTTGCCCTTTTATATCTTGTGTTACTTTTACTGTTGCGCTTATTTATACTGATCTGTTCTACACTATCAAACTTTATATTTTATTTAACCTCAGTAGGGCCCTGACATTACTCGTCACTACCCAACCGAGGTTAGGCTTGACACTTACTGAGTATCGCTATGGTGTACTCATGCCCTTTCTGCATATGTTTTTCATGTGCAGATCCAGGTACTTTGACTCAGTCCTATCACCCTTGAGGAGAGGCGACTGTTCCGGAGACTTCGAGGTATATCTTCCGCGTTCGCAGACCAAGAAGTCCCTTTATACTCTCCCTATTGTATTATCCCTTATGTATTTTCTTTTCCTTGTTAGATATTCTGGAGTTAGACACTGCTAGACATTCCAAGGATTGTGGTTTCATGAGATTTTGAGTTTTGGTAAATATTGTTAGTTTTCGAGACGTTGTATTGTATATGCCGAGCGACATTTAAATACTGTTTCATTCGATTATTTTGGCTTGTAATTATTTCTTCCGCAAGTTTTGTTATTTTCCGCATTTGTTAGGATTACCTAGTCGTAGAGACTAGGTTTCATCACCGCAGTTCACGGAGGGCAAACTGGGGTCATGCCTAGTTGGTATTAGAGCTCTAGGTTCATAGGAGTCATGAATCATAAGCCGATTTATTAGAGTCTCGCTGATCGGTACAGAGATGTCTGTACTTATCTAAGAGAGGCTATGTAACCGTTAGGAAAATTTCCACTTCATTTGATTTCCTTGTCGTGCGAGATTTGATGTCACAATTCTAAACTTTTGTCTTCTATTCTCTCACAGATGGTGAGGAGACGCACTACCCGAGATGATTAGGCACCCGCGCCCCTACTAAAACCGTAAAAGGTCGGGGCCGAGGACGTGCACGTGGTGCAGCCTAAGCACTTGCACGAGCTACCACTATGGTACCACTAGCAGTTCCAGCCGGAGTCCAGGCACCTGATACGCCTACTTCTACTACTACTCCAGTACTTCAGGAAACTCTGGCATAGTTCATGAGCATGTACACCACTTTGGCTCAGGTAGGGTTGCTTCCCTTTGCTGCATCTACGTCTCAGGCTAGGGGAGAAGCACAGACTCCCACCGCCCGTACTCTTAAGTAGCGAGTGCATGTTGAGCAGGTACCTGAGATTATTCCTATATAACTTGCAGTTTGAGATCAGCCCGAGGACATGGCAACTGTTTTTGAGGACGAGCAGCTGAGGCTTGAGAGGTTCAAGAAGTACAAGCCTCTTGTATTCAGTGGTCTAGCATCGAATGGTGCTTAGGGATTTCTAGATGAGTGTTACTGTATTCTCCATACCATGGGTATATAAGGATCGAGCGGGGTTTCCTTCACTACTTTCCAGCTTCGAGGAGCTGCCTATGAGTATTGGTGTACCTATGAGTTAGACAATCCGGATGAGGCTGCTTCACTGACTTGGACTTAGTTTTCAGATCTGTTCCTGAGAGAGTATGTTCCTTGGAGCCTCAGGGACGTATGGCGTGCAGAGTTTGAGCATTTGCGCCAGGGTGCTATGACTGTCTTAGAGTATGCTGTCCGTTACACTAGTTTGGCTAGACATGCACCAGCCTTGGTTTCTAGTGTTCGCTAGTTTATTGAGGACCTTATTCCTAACATCAAGTCTAGCATAGCTCGTGAATTAGAGATGGATATTTCTTATCAGCATGTGGTGAGAATTGCTAGGAGGATTGAGGGTATACATGCTAGGGAGAGATATGAGAGGGAGGCCAAGAGGTCTCGAGAGTCGGGCAATTATTCTGGTGCCCGTGCCCCAATTGTAGGTCGTCATGAGAGGGGTTATATGAGTCGCCCTGTTCATTTAGCTCTTCCAGCAGCCAGTGGTATTCCAGCTCCTCCTAGACCCCAGGAGCCTTATTATGCACCTCCAGTTTCTAGCGCGCCTCCTACGCGGGGTTTTTTCAGAGGTCAGTCCAGCAGACCTGGCCTGAGCTAGTCACAGCCGCCACGTCCTACCAGAGCTTGTTTTGAGTGTGGTGACACATGACATATGGTGAGGGATTGCGCCAGACTTGGGAGGGGTGCACATCCACAGACTTCTCAGCCACAGCGTGCCCCGCAGAGTTCTCAGGCTATGATTACAGCTCCAGTTACTACCCCACCTGCTCAGCCAGCTAGAGGTGGAGGTCGGGGAGGTAGAGGTCTCCCTAGAGGGGGAGGCCAGGGCAGATACTATGCCTTTCCTGCCCATACCGAGGCTGTTGCCTTTGATTCTGTCATCACAGGTATTATACTGGTTTGTCACAGAGATGCATTGGTTCTATTCGATCCAGGCTCCACTTACTCTTATATGTCTTCTTATTTTGCTCCGCATTTGGGTGTACCTCAGGATTCATTGAGTTCCCTTGTTTATGTTTCTACTCCTGTGAGAGATTCTCTTATTGTGGACCGCATTTATCGGCTGTGTTTGGTTGCTCTTAGTGGTTTTGAGACCAGAGCTGATTTATTATTGCTCAGCATAGTAGATTTTGATATTATCTTGGGCATGGATTGGTTGTCGCCCCATTATGCTATTCTTGATTGTCACGCCAAAATCGTGACGCTGGTTATGCCAGGTGTATCGCGTGTTGAGTAGAGGGGCACTTTAGATCACACTCCCAGTAGAGTTATTTCTTTTCTTAAAGCTCAGCGTATGGTTGAGAAGGGGTGTGACATGTATTTAACTTATGTGAGAGATGTCAGTGTTGATACCCCTTCAGTTGATTCAGTCCCAGTAGTACGGGATTTTTCCGATGTGTTTCCAGCTGATCTTCCAGGCATGCTGCCTGATAGAGATATTGATTTTGGCATTGATCTGTTGCCGAGCACTCAGCCCATTTCTATTTCTCCATACCGTAGGGCTCCTCCTGAGTTGAAGGAGTTGAAAGATCAGTTACTGGAATTTCTTAATAAGGATTTTATTCAGCCCAGTGTATCACCTTAGGGTGCTCCTGTCTTGTTTATGAAGAAAAAAGATGGTTTTATGCATATGTGTAGTGATTATCGCTAGTTGAACAAGGTTACAGTGAGGAACCGTTATACTTTGCCTTGTATTGATGATCTGTTTGACCAGCTTCAGGGCGCACATGTGTTTTCTAAGATTGACTTGCGCTCAGCTTACCATCAGTTGAAGATTCAGGAGCCAGATATCCCGGAGATTGCTTTCAGGACTCGGTATGGTCATTACGAGTTCCTTGTTATGTCATTTGGGCTGACCAATGCCCCAGCAACCTTGATGCATTTGATGCACAGTGTGTTCCAGCCATATCTTAACTCATTCGTCATTGTCTTTATTGATGATATTCTGGTATATTCTCGGAGTCGGGAATATCATGAGTAGCACCTAAGGACAGTGTTTCAAACTTTGGGAGAAAAGAAGTTATATGCTAAGTTCTTGAAATGTGAGTTTTGGTTGGATTCCGTGGCATTCTTAGGCCATGTGGTATCGAGTGAGGGTATTTAGGTGGATCCAAAGAAAGTAGAGGCCGTGCAGAGTTGGCCCAGACCATCCTCAGCTATAGAGATCTGCATCTTTCTTGGCTTGGCGGGTTATTAATTTGGTTGAGGGGTTTTCATCGATTGCAACCTCTATGACTAGACTGACCCAGAAGGGTGCTCTGTTCTAGTGGACGGAAGAGTGTGAGGCGAGCTTTCGGAAGCTCAAGACAGCTTTGACTACAACTCCGGTTTTGATATTGCCTACAGGTTCGGGATCTTACACTATTTATTGTGATGCCTCGAGGATTGGCCTTGGAGCGGTTTTGATGCAGGATGGTATGGTGATTGCCTACGCATCCAGATAGTTGAAGGTTCACGAGAAGAGTTATACGGTCCACGACCTAGAGTTAGCTGCCATTGTTCACGCCTTGAAGATCTGGCATCATTATTTGTATGGTGTGCCTTGTGATATTTATACTGATTATCGAAGCTTGCATCGAAGCTTGCAGCACCTATTCAAGCAAAAGGATCTAAATTTGCGCCAGAGGAGGTGGTTAGAGTTGCTTAAGGACTATGATATCACTATTTTTTATCACCCGGGCAAGGCCAATGTGGTAGCCGATGCCTTGAGTCGTCGGGCAGAGAGTTTAAGGAGTTTGGCTTATTTACCAGCATCGGAAAGGCCTATGGCAATGGATGTTCAGGCCTTAGCCAGCCAGTTTGTGATATTGGATCTTTTAGAGCCTAGTCGGGTTCTAGCTTGCGTGGTTTCTCGGTCTTCCTTATTTGATCGTATCAGGGAGCGTCAGTATGATTACCCGCATTTTCTTGTCCTCAAAGACAAGGTTCAGCATGGTGATGCCATAGATGTGACTATTGCTGATGACGGGTTATTGAGGATGCAAGGTCGGATTTGTGTACCCAATGTTGATGGACTTCGGGAATTGATTCTGGAGGAGGCCCATAGTTCACAGTATTCCATTCATCCGGGTGTCGTGAAGATGTATCAGTATTTGAGGCAGCACTATTGGTGGAGGAGGATGAAGAAGGATATAGTTGGATTTGTAGCTCGGTGCCTCAATTATCAGTAGGTGAAGTATGAGCACCAGAGATCGGGTGGGTTGCTTCAGCAGATAGAGATTCTGGAGTGGAAGTGGGAGAAAATCACCATGGACTTTGTAGTTGGGATCCCATAGACTTTGAGAAAATTTGATGCTATTTGGGTGATCGTGGATCGGTAGACCAAGTCCGCGTACTTCTTTCCCGTGTGTACTACCTATTCTTCGGAGCGCTTAGAAGAGATTTATATCTGAGAGATTATTCGTCTGCATGGTATTCCAGTGTACGTCATTTCAAATAGAGGTACTTAGTTCACATCACAATTCTGGAGGGCCATTTAGCATGAGTTGGGTACTCGGGTGGAATTGAGTACAACATTCACCCTCAGAAGGATGGACAGTCCGAGCGCCCTATTCAGATTCTTGAGGATATGCTCTGTGTGCGTGTGATTGAGTTTGGAGGGTCTTGGGATCAGTTCTTTCCATTGGCAGAGTTTGCCTACAACAACAGCTATCAGTCCAGCATTCAGATGACACCGTACGAGGCTTTATATGGTAGGCGGTGTAGATCCCCGGTGGGTTGGTTCTAGTGGGGCGAGTCTAGATTGTTGGGCACAGACTTGGTTCAGGATGCTTTGGAGAAGGTCAAGGTGATTTAGGATAGACTCCGTATAACCCAGTCCCGACAGAAGAGTTACGCGGACCGAAAGGTTCGTGATGTTTCCTATATGGTTGGAGAGCGGGTTCTGCTTCGAGTTTCGCCTATGAAGGGCGTTATGAGATTCGGGAAGAAATGAAAGTTGAGTCCGAGGTTTATTGGCCCTTTTGAGATATTGAGGCGTGTTGGGGAGGTTGCTTATGAGCTTGCCTTACCTCCCAACTTGGTAGGTGTTCATCCGATATTTCATGTTTCGATGCTCCGGAGGTATCACGGTGATCCGTCGCATGTGTTGGATTTCAGTTCAGTCCAGTTGGACAAGGATCTAACTTATGTTGAGGATCCAGTGGCAATATTGGACAGGTAGGTTCAAAAGCTAAGGTCAAAGAATATTGCATCAGTGAAGGTTCAGTTGCGCGGTCAGCCGGTGGAGGAGGCGACCTGGGAGACCGAGCAGGATATGCGCAGCCGTTTCCCTCATCTTTTCACTACTTCAGGTATGTCTCTATGCTCGTTTGAGGATGAACGAATGTTCAAGTGTAGAAGGATGTGACGACTCGGCTGGTCGTCTTAAGAATTAACGCCCCGATCCTCTATTAACTGCTTTCTCCGTGTTTATTTTTGCTATTTTTATTTGCCGGGATATTCGGTTGTGAGTTTCGGAGTTTTGGGACACTTAATCCCTACATGAGAGCTTAAGTGTTGGAAATTTGACTGTAGTCGAAATAGTGTGAAGATGGCCACGGAATGGAATTCCGATGGTTCCATTAGCTCAGTTGGGTGATTTCGGGTTTAGGAGCATGTTCGGATGGTGTTTTGGAGGTCCGTAGCTAATTTAGGCTTGAAATGCCGAAAGTCGAATTTTAAAGTTTCCGGTTCGATAGTGAGATTTTGATCCGAGGGTCGGAATGGAATTTCGGAAGTTGGAGTAGCCCGTTAGTGTTGAATGTGATGTGTCTGCAAAATTTTAAGTCATTCGGACGAGGTTCGATAGACATTTTGATCAAAAGCGTATTTTTAGAGTTTTGGAGTTCTTAGGCTTGAATCCGTGGTTGATTCGTCGTTTCAATGTTGTTTTAGGTGTTTTAAGGATTAGTATAAGTTTGGACAGTGGTATTAGACTTGTTTGTGCTTTTAGTTAAGGTCCCGGGGGCCTCGGGATGATTTCGGAAGAATTGGAAGTGGTTTGAAGCAGCTGAAGCTGCTGGTATCTGTCATAACCGCACCTGCGGTTAGGTCCCGCAGGTGAGGAGCCGCAGAAGCGGCGGAGCAATCATAGAAGCGGAATTGGGGAGGATTAGCAGGGTCCGCAGATGTGGGAGACTACCGCAGAAGCGGTACCGTATCTTTGAATGGGTAATCGCAGGTGCGGAAGCTGGTCTTTAAGTGAAAGGTCGAAGATGCGACCATGTACTCGTAGAAGCGGGACTGCAGAAGCGGATTAACTGGGCAGAAACATGTAAATACTTGCCTTCGCAAAATTTAGCTATTTTTCACCTCTTTTCAAACGGGAAGAAGCTTGGGGAGCATTTTTCAAGGATTTTCAGAGGAGTTCATTGGGGTAAGGTCTTTGCTCCCTAAACTCGTTATTGGAGTGGTTTTTATAATTATAAGCATGAAAAATTAAGGAAAATCAGTGGTAATTTGGGGGTTAGGGCTTGACTAATTAGAGACCTTTGAGTGATGATTTGAGAGACCATTTGAGGTCCGATTTCGGTACTCTTGGTATGAATGAACTCGTGAGAGTGTGAGGATTCTGGAAATGTAAATTTTACCTGATTTCGAGACGTGGGTCGGAGGGGCATTTTGGTCACTTTACCTAATTTCGCGTATTAGCTTAGAATTTCTTTGTAGAATCAGTTACTTGAAGTGTTATTTACATTATACAATTGAATTGAATAGATTTGGGCCATTTGGAGTTGAGTACTCGTGGCAAGAGCATGGTTTCGGATTGATTTGAGCTGGTTCGAGGTAAGTGGCTTGCCTAACCTTGTGTGGTGGACCTTCCCCTTAGGATTTGGTATTATTGTTAATTGAAATGCCTTGTAAGTGAGGTGATGAGTGTGTACTTGTGCTAATTGTTGAAAATATGGTTTTCATTAAGTAATTACTAGTATGTTTCTTTTCCTGTTTATATTACCTGCATTTAAAGCTTGTTGTTATCTTAGGAAAGCATGTGTAAGTGTTCTAAGTGTTTTAATTGCTTTATTTGATCAAACTGCTTTACCTGAATTTCGTGCAGCATGCTAGGCTAGAATTACTTGTTTGCCTTGTTATGAAATTGACATTTCTGAATATTTTCCTGATGTTGCTGTGTAATTACATTTGGGACTACAAATGTGGGATTCCGGCAGCTCCCCTTTGTCTGTTTATTTGGGACTACGTATGTGGGATTCTGGTAGCTCCCCCTTGTCTGTTTATTTGGGACTACGGATGTGGGATTCCGGTAGATCCCCCAGCACAGTTATATGGAACTATGGGATTGCACCCAGTAGATTCCCCCAGTACTGGGTATTTACATGCCAGTATTTATATTTGAGACTACGGAACGGAATTTCGGTAGATCCCCGCGCACTATGAGTTGGACTACGGGACTGGATCTTGGGAGATCCATTGGATATGTATATTTGGGACTACAGGACGGTATCCTGGGAGATCCCCGATTGTTATTTTGGTGCTGAGCCATATTTCTTTCTGTGTTTACCTTGCCTCTGTAGTAGTTGTTGTTGCCTTTTTATATCTCGTGTTACTTTTACTACTGTACTTATTTATACTGATCTGTTCTACACTGTCAAACTTTATATTTTATTTTACCTCAGTAGGTCCCTGACCTTCCTCGTCACTACCCGACCGAGGTTAGGCTTGGCACTTACTGAGTACCATGTGGTGTACTCATGCCCTTTCTGCACATGTTTTTCATGTGCAGATCCAGGTACTTTGACTCAGTCCTATCACCCTTGAGGCGAAGCGACTATTCTAGAGACTTCGAGGTATATCTACCGTGTCCGGAGATCGAGGAGTCCCTTTCTACTCTCCCTATTGTATTAGCCCTTCTATATTTTCTTTTCCTTGTTAGATATTCTGGAGTTAGACACTGGTAGACATTCCAAGGCATGTGGTTTCATGAGATTCCGAGTTTTGGAAAATGTTGTTAGTTTTTGAGAAGTTATATTGTATATGCCGAGCAACATTTTAAATACTATTTTATTCGGTTATTTTGGCTTGTAACTATTTCTTCCGCAAGTTTTGTTATTTTCCGCATTTGTTAGGCTTACCTAGTCGTATAGACTAGGCACCGTTACGGTAGTTAACAGAGGACAAACTGGGGTCGTGACAGAAGGTAATGAGAAACGGATATGTCCTCAGGATTAAGCTCATGAGAATAAGAGAGCTGATGATTTCTCCAATATATAGAAAGCTCATTATAGCTTGAATGAACTCAAATGAGTCTAAGACTAGTAGCATTTTGAAGAGATGGAAGGCTTCCCTGGTAGTATAATGAGGGTGTAATTGTGATAGATAAAGGATGATGTTTAGGCCTTCAATTGAGTAATGATTTCATGAATTGGACAGGATTAAAATACCCACGTAAGGTAAACCACATTTGGATGCTATGAAAAACAGTTATGGAAGTATAGTATCATATCACCCCCAGGTGGATCAGGAAATCACTTCAAATGTTCCACCATGCAACGTGAGCCCTAGCGGCAGTGTTACATAAAAAGGTCAAGTTATCAGTAGTAGACTACAGATCAATATTAAGGTGAATCAACAATGGATGGATAAAAGTTACAAATTATGAGGTGAGATTAGGCCTTCATTCTTAAGATGAACAGTAATGAAGAAACATTAAAGGACTTAGATTTATACATATAGGATAAGCAACAAGAATAACCTGGAGCTTGGTAGTAGACCTCAGTAACGATAAATCAAAGTAAGAGTTATGGTATACTATGACCAACCTAGATGTAGTAAAGTCATACAGATGGATAAAAGGATCTATGAAATAAGGTATAACAATATTCGTATATGCAACAAAGTACCGAGAGAAGAACTTCAGTACACTTATAAGTTCCTTGGGGAGGGGGGGGGGTATATTTGGTTATAGTTATGCATATGTTCACAAAGTGAGGCCTAGACATTGGCTAAAAGCAAGAGGAAAGAGGAGAGAAGAGACGCATAGGCGCACATACAAGGACAAAGATGTACGTACTGCATGATAGAAGGTAGCAATAGTTACGAGATTAGAAGAATTCCAACCACAAGCCGTGGTGTGAGAAAGAGGCCGACAGGTGGCAATACCCTGGGTGTTAGATTTATTCACAGAACAATTGCCTAGATGGAAAGAAGAGTACTAAAGTATTTGGAAGACATAAGTTCTAAAATGATAAGTGCATCAATCAATATTCAAGGACGAATGTTCCAAAGGGGGGAATGATGTTACATCCCGCATTTTTGTACGTTAAAGTTTCATCATATGTTAATCGATGTAAGATCGGGAATGAGATTATTTTGGAATTATAAGTATTATGCTATTTCAATCAAGGGATAAGTAAATTCATGAAGGTAAGAGGTAAGCAAATCAAAGAAAATGAGTTTCGTCAAAGTTTGACAATTTGGGATAAAATACAGTCCGAGCTACAATACCGATATTTATGGACTAGCACCATACAATATACCATATTACCATGATAGTAAGGTATATAAAGTGTGTTAAAAGTAAGTAGTATTTTAAGTAATTTAAGATAATTCTTAATTATGTGGGTAATTGGTTAATTATTGGATTAGTGGGGGTATTAATAAGTTAATTAAGGAAAAGGTGAATTATTTGGATAAGGTTAAAGGAACTAACATGGAAGCCCATGAAGTGGATAATAAATCCAATAAGTGACTCATATACTATGTAACAAGGTGTCACATTGTTAAAGCATACGAAGTGATTCACATTCTCTTTAACTTTCTGATAAAAGATTGCATAATAATATTCACTTCTCTCAACACATGAAGGATAAGGTTTTCTTATCCCCTTAAGATTAAAAGATGCAAGCATACATTTCAAAAAGATTTCATACGTGATTTGATAATGGTTGGAGCTGGTGAATTGTAAAACTTGTATATAATTCCATACAAATTTCATACGCTATTTGCTAGAATCAAATATTATACAAGACTACTTAATACTTAGCAATGTCAGATTTTGGCGATTCTAAGGAAGTATAGTACAATCTTTATCAAGAATATCATATGAATTTTTTCCCTAGTTCGATCCGCCGTTACATGTTTTGTCTCAATTGGCGTGTATTAGAGGAATTGTCAAGAGAATCAACTCAGGTATATTAAGGCTAAACCTTTCCTCCATTTTGGCATAATCTAGTAACTACATATGTTTGAACGAGATATAAAGATAAGTTCATACTCCCGAATTTACATACATTATCCTAGTCTCATAAGTTACAGTATTCTCCTTTATCAGGACTTTATATTCAATTGAGTATTGTCTTCTTCCAGTCAAGAGAGCTGAGGGTCTATATATATATACACAATATTACATTATTTTCACCACCATCGAGCTATAATCGGTGGGCAGGCCCCTATTGGGCAACATCTTATCAGATGGTAAGTTATATACCGAGCCTACTATGGCTGAGCCCTATGAGCGAGCCCAGCATGGCCGAGATACAAAGCCTAGTATAGCCGAATGCCTATGAGCGAGCCTACTACGGTAGAGCAGTTATATATATATATACCGAGCCTTATAAGGCCAGGCAACTATTTTACTTACTATATTGAGAGACTTGAGTCATCATCAGCAGGTAAGCATATCTTAAGATTATCTTTGACTTCGATGTTTACTGTGAAAATTGTAATAACAATTAAATTTATTGATGGGACTCTAAAAATACGTGATCTATTTTTATGCTAGTTGTTAGAGCAGTTGATGCTTGATATGTGAAGCTTAACGTCAGAATTATGAACCAAAGCAGAGTTATAATCAAACCGAGAGGTTAGCCGTCCGGGCCTCGGGTTAGCCGATGAAGGGCCCCGAGGTCGATGCTCAGGCTCGGGGTTGAGCTATCGGGGGTAACTGGGAAGGGGATAACAGTTAGATTATAATCAAGGGATGCTCTATATGGCCAATAACAAGCAATGAATGAAGAACAAATGTGAAAGTGGTAAGCAACAACGTCGAGAAAATATGTTAGAGAGAAAAGAGAGAGTGAGATGTTATTGATCTTACTATGAATGGTTGGAGTAACAACCACCTCTTACAAAGTGGTGAGGATCCCCTTTATATAGGAGGGAAAATACAACATGGTATAGAATGCATTAATTGTAAAGATACGGGGATGGGACGGCTAGACATGATATCAGACTCTGCTGGGCGCTATCCACTCTCCTTAAGAATTCCCCGTCTGCGGCATATCGTTGGGTCGAACATAAATGAAAATTGAGGGAGAGAACTCGACCGAAACCCCACAACCTTGAGGTCTTGATATGACTCCCCGAAAATACCTTAATGACAAAAAATTGGACCCTCTGATTTCATCGTATACAGATAGTCTCCACGTTTCCTGGAATGAAGTAATAGGAAATAGTTTTGAACCGTCATTCTGAGGGCATCATTGTCGTGATGTCAACCGATAAGAGCATTAAATGCTATGTTCCAAAAAACTGTGCAAGAGTCGTCGTCAACTGCAATTATCGAGGAAAACACGAACCGCTTATCGGCTCGCTCTTTTCGCTGTCCAGGCGGTTCCTATAAATATATCGACTATTAGACACTCCTTATTTTAACCCCATCTTCAAATTAATGAGTCATAACCCATCGTCATTTACACTTTTCCACCTTGTTTTGGAGAAAATTTTACCGTTGATATGGCTAGGACTTCTAGAATGGTTCATGGACGGAACAAAGTCGCATCATCATCTTGATCCTCCAAAGAGAAAACCAAAGTGATCCCTTCCTTGGAATAGTGTACCCCACCTAATCTCGATCTGTCAAAGAATTTTAGCATCGATACCACTTCATCCACACCGGGCCGATGTGAGCACGTGTCCCGATACGTTAGCATTGTGACCAACATACAAACAATAAGGACAGACTGCCGATGGATCGAGGCAGTAGGGGTGGAGATTACCGGCCCCCATGAGAACATAACGAACTATAAGGCCGAATTTCTTTACGTGTATACCTACCAGTTCATCTTGGGTCCTAATTCTTCTTCTGAATCCTCTTCCCCGAAGATAGACTCGATTATCCTTGACTTCTATGACAAGTACCATGTGACGCTTGGTCAGATCTATCCTTCTTTCTAGCGGATAGTATTGATGCTCTTCCATTTCACCGAAGGGGTTGGGGGTGAGACCTTTACCCTCAATCATTTGATCAGGATGTATAGCCCTCGATTTTATCGAGGATTGATCAGGCTCCATCATCAATCCAAAAAATCATATTTCTTGAGCATTGATGAGGGAAAGGATCTAGGGTGGATGAGAAGATTTGTTCGGGTAAAGACCTCAAATATCATCCTGGACCAGAGGATGCACTTCCCGGAGAAATGGAACACGCAACGTAAGCAATTTTCCCTTAACCAGTTTTTAATACTTTTCTTTCGAAATTACGACCTCTCTGCATTTTTTGCAGCCGCTGCTTGGTATCCCAAGGTGGTTCCGAATTTGCCGGGATGGATCGAGCGGTTGTACAAGGCGTACCCATATCTTGTTTGGTCTTGGACCGACCTGGCCAAGGAGCGATGGGTGGCCAAGAATCATGGTAAAGTTTCCTTACCATCTATGCCTCGTATTTGTGCTTCTCCCTGCACCCTTAGTGATGACATCTTGCATTTACTACGCTTGTCCAGGTCTTAGCGAGAATATGCAGATGAGGCCGCCCCCTGGTGGCAAAGTGGAGGCTTCGGAGCTCGGCAAGGGAAAGAATAGAAAAGTCAAGGCAGCTGCCATCCTTCCTACGACAAAGAAACCCAGGTCACTCGAGCATCGCGCCGCTGCTGGGACCTCTACTTCAACTTTAGGGGCGAATCTAGATACCGAGGATGGGGATGACGATGAGTGCCAGCTAATGCGAAGGACGAGGTCGAATGCGAGAGCCTCGCGGGTGCCTCGATCAGAGGCTGCTGAGTCTGGAATGGTTGACTCTGGGCGGTCTCATAAACTGGGGACCCTTGAAGAGGATGCTAATGTGGCCTCAGATCGCATAACCGATTTTGATGCAATTTTCGCTGGGGGGACTGCTGCCATCGTTCTTGAAGGGTCGGGGCCGGGAGCTTTTCAGGAGCAGGGATTGCCTTTTGGAGAAGTTGGTGACATGAATAACTTCATCTCATGCTTTTAGGTCTCGTCAGGGGAACTAAGGAATGCTCGAGAAGCGAACGCTGCTAAAGCGGGGATTCCTCTCAAGGGGGAGGCCCACTTGGCAATATCTTCGATTGTGTTAGAGATAACGTCGGTCTCGACGTTCTTGGTGCCGTCAAGGCGGAGGAGAGATACTTGCAGCATGTGCTATCTATTTTTTGTATATTTCTTTAAGTCTCACGTGTCGTTTTTCATTTTCCTAACTCTTTTGCGCTGTCGCAGTGTAAGGATATGTATGATCATGCCCTCTTTCTGCTCCGTGAGGAGCTTTCTTACCATGACAAAGAGTGTAAGAAGATTACCTCGATGCTGCGAGATTCAGAGGCTCATTTTGCTCGAGGAGAGAAGGAATTAGGAGAATTCCGAGCTGCTTTGGAGAGAGCACTCTAGGAAAAGGCTGACCTTGTTGTGCAGGTATTTTGCCCTGCTTGTACCCGACCTTTTCTCCAATATTCCAACATAAATTAGTACATCTTTCTTTTGTAGGTCGAGCAGAATGGTTCACAGATTAGCCAACTGAACACGGAGATCTCCGGGCTGAGGAAGCAAAATGAAGTAGCGACTAATGAGTTGGCGATATCCTAGGATCTCCTCAAGAATGCTTGCAAGAAGGTTGCTGCTTTGGCCGCGGCCAAGTCCGAGGTTGAACGTATCGATAGCCGATGAGAAGAAGCTAGCTCGAGCTATTAATAATGCTAAGGTGGAGGTGAGGAGAGAGACCTTGGAGGAGATTAGAGCCAGAGGCGTCGACCTGTTAGTTGATCTCGAGGAAGCCCGCAAATTGGAGAGAGAACTAGCGCTTCTAATTGCCCCCGATGAGGGTGAAGATAGTAGTGATGGAGAGTAGTCCCCGAGTCGTTTTGTATCCCCTCTTTTTCCCTTTGTATTCAGCCCCCGGGGGATGGATTTTGCAAAGATGTCTCTTGTGGATACGTTATTGGCAATGTAAAAAAAGGGATTTTCCTCCTATCTATTTTTTTAGTCTCTTTTGTCCTTGTTCCTTTGCTTTTGTAGATTGACTTTCGACCTTTGACGTTGGCCTTTTGAAATCCTTTCTCGGTGCAACCGGGACCCTCAAGCTAGCCATGCCCCGGGGTTGAATCGGCTGCTTCTATCAAACCGATGCTGGTGATATCTGGGAGCCCCCGAGGCCTCACAATTTTTTGAGTTTTGTGGGTAGCAACATTCGCTCGATCTAGTAAAGGGGGGCCCAAGGTGATTTTGCTAGTACGTTTCCCTAGGAGAGGGTGACATTAACATGACCAAAATTAATTGGCCTTTTTTAGGTAGGCGAGCAGTTGCTGCTTTGCCCCTATATATTCATCCATCTGCCTTTCCAATGGTGATTCTGCTGCTTTGATAGACTATCTCTTCCGCAGAGCCTGGCGCTTTATGCTAGTTTTTCCGTTGCCCCAATCCAAAATTTTTGCTCAGATCTACATCTTTCTCCTCCTATTCTATCGTAGCCATGACTGCTACGTCTTTGTCCGATAGTCGGGAAGAGGAGAGTTCTTCCTGTGGTCCGCATTCAGTTGGTGATAGCGACTCATCGCTGATGCCCGGTGAGCGAGCCTCGGGGTGCCTTGCCTCGAGGAGAGCCGTCACATCGGGGAGGCCTCCCAATGTTCTGGGTCACTGGGAGCATGTGTCGAAGATCATCTCATCAGTGGGAGAGGAAAACCTCAAAATGATCAGAAAATACTACGGATGGGGAGAAGGCGTAGTATTACAAGTACCTTCTCCCGAGAAGAGCGTCATGACATACGTTGAGGGGTTTTTGAGCATATACATGCATGCGTTTGCACTAGGTCCCCCTGACCGGGTCGTGTTTGATTTATGTCGGAGATATCAGGTTACACTGACACAGGCTTATCCCTTCATTTGGAAAATAGTATAGACGATGAGATATTTCGCCAATAAGGCGGGGATAGAGTTTACCCTCAGCCACCTATAAAGTTATAACGACCACTGCGTTACCAGGGTTTGATTGCTTTTCAGCATCGGTCCACCTGAGCTCCTATCGTTGGTAGCGAGAAGGACGAGGACCGTGAATGGATGAATCGGTTCGTTTGGATTCGAACGATTGATGTCATTCCTAGAGAAGTTTTGCCATTTCTTGAGAAATGGAACTTAACACGTAAGTGTCTCATCTGAACTATCGTCATTCTGACCGGAGGCAGGCTCCGTAACGATATCTTTTCATTCCATATTTGTATAACTCATTGGTCACCGAACGAGGGCCCCGATTTAGCCGAATGCTCTCGCAAGCTGACAGCTTGCTCGATTTATGATAGGCGTCGGTGGAGAGATCTGTCCAAAGGGAGATGGGAGGCGAAGCATCATGGTAGGTGCCCAGTGCTTTGCTTCCTAAAAAATGGTGCTTTTCTTGCCAGCTTATTAATACAACTACCGCAGATATCGGGGGTTTTTCTGAAATGAGGCTGTGACCTCCAGGGGAGGAGGAGAGATTGCTGGCCTCGAGATCGAGGATTGATGATAAACGAAAAGATGCTCTAGAGGATTATAGCAGGGTGACTCCTTCTTAGCAGTTAAGAAGAAGCGATTCAGTCAATTGGCTACATTCCAAAGGTGGTAAACCATCGGATATTGGCTCGGCCTTTCGTGAGGCCCAGCGGCTTGGCCTCATGGTGAGTCTTTTATCGTTGTAAGATTATTCCAGCCCTGTGCCTTTCTTCTTTTTTCTTTTATTTACTTTTCTTTCATAGGCTTTTGACAGGCTTAAATTCGAGCTGCTTCGTAGTGAGGCCCCGTTGCGGGAGGCTTTGGATAGGAAAAAATCCCTTAAGCTTCTTTATGCGGAAAAAGAAAGCGAGATGGCTTCCCCATGACACAAGGTGGACCGGAGCCGAAGCCGTGAGATCCACCTGGAGAAACAGGTACCCTGTATTTCATGCTGGCTTGCACTCCCCCTTTTACCTCGGCATCTTGATGTTTTGATATTTCATTTGGAGGACAAGGAGGAGGAGCTGGGGGAGCTTTGGGGCGAGGTTGGTCGATCCAAATGCGAATTGAACGAGTTGTAGGCGCATGTAAGTGCCTATTTTGCGGTCAAAGAGAGTGCTCTAACCATGGTTTCTGCTCTTGAGGTGCAAATCCAGACCGTTAACGCGGATGATTTTACTCGGGCGAATATGATTGCAAGGCTCTCGTCCGAGCTTTTGAAGGCGAAGACTGAGGTGGTGGTCTGGACCGAGGTTGTGATGAGCAATACTAGGGCGGGACAGAAAGTGGCAGGCTATTCGAAGAGTGCTACTGTTACTAAAGCTGAACTGAAGAGAGCCCTTGATAGTGCAAGCAGTAGCAAAGAGCATGCGAGGTGCAAATCCCTGAGGGAAGTTCTCGAGGAGATTCATGCTAGGGGATTTGATCTCTCAGAAGAGATCGAGCAAGCCAAAGGGGAAGAGTATGATGCCAAGTTCCTTCTATCCGATGCTGAAGACGGCAAGGAGGGGGCCGCCAGCCATAGTCACCGAGGGGGGCATTTATTTCTTGCCTTGTTCTCGTGTACATAGCTTTCATAGTATGTTGTAGACGGAGCTTGTATTTCACTGCCTATATGTAAAAAAGAGGGAACCCCGCAATTTGTGTCTTCTGTGTTCTGCTTGTCAAGATATCAATTGAGTCGATTTGACCTTTGAATCAGTAGGAATCTTCGAACCCGTGGTACGACCTTGAGGTTTGTTAGGCTGGAGACAGTGGCTTTTACCTTTTGCCGTTGGGCATATGCATTTTTACTGTTTTGGGTTCAGTCTCTGAGTCGGGCTTCGACTCAAGCTCAATCGACCCTCAAGTATTGTATTTTTGTGGGCAGGCGACAATGACTCTTATGCCTTGGGTCGAACTGACCTTTTATGTGCGTGGCCCTAAGGCTCATGAAGCTGGCGACAATGGCTCTTACGTTTTACCCTTAGGCATATGTAGTCAACTATTTTTGATATGGTCTTCGAATCAGGTTACGACTCAAGCTCACTTTGACCCTCAAGCCTTCAAATTTTTAAGCTGGCGACAGTGGCTCTTACGCTTTTGGTTGTTGCAACCATTTAGTGTGTGTGGCCCTGAGGATCATTTGGATTGCGACAATGGCTCTTACGCTTTTCCCTTGGGCATATGTAGGCTTTGTTTTCCCCTCGTTAAGGACTTTTTGAAATTATTTTGCCTGACCCATCGTCGGTTCGGGAAGAACCTTGATTTCAAGTCATTTGCGGCGATGTTTGAGCACCTCAGAAGATTTAGCTCGTAGGGTGAGTAGCTCGAAGCCTTGTGATTTGGAGTTGACATGGTCGAAGCTCTTTTGCCTGTCGAGGGTAGCCTGTTTAACCATTTCTTTTCGAAGTAGATTCGATGTAATGGCCAGTGATTTTATAGTGACGGTCGGGCATCCCCGAGTCGCGTTAATTTGGCCGATGCAGTTGTATTGACTGTAGTCATTTGTGTTTGGCCAGAGCCATTTTTGATCCGAGTGTGGTAGTTTAGGCATCTACACTGAGTGTATGCCTTTTCAGGAGTCTTACAAATGCGACATATAGCCTAAACATTGGGATCGAGTTTTATGCCTGTAGTAAGGTCTTACAAAATTTTCACGCCTGTTAAGGTCTTACAGTTTTTTCATGCTTGTTGAGGTCTTACTATTTTTTCATGCCTGTTGAGGTCTTACAGTGTTTTCATGCCTATTGACGTCTTATAGTTTTGTCATGCCTGTTGAGGTCTTATAGTTTTTGTTGCTATATCAAATAGATCTTGCTAGACCGAGTTTCCCGCTAGGGGTCTTACGGTCTCGAGTTTTTAAGTGAATGGCGATTGGCGACAGTCTCTAAATCATCGAGTTTTCTTAGGATCGGAGGCCATTACTTATGAGCTCAGAACTGCCTCATTGAGGGCTTATGAGCATGGAGTTCTGATCCTGAGGTCATGCAGGTATCAAATTATTGAAGCTAGTCTCCGAGTATTTCAGGACGTACTCGATGGAGGGATCCTTGTTGTTAACATGCTGAATTTTCTTTGGAGTACGAGATGCTTTTGGTGAAAGATATTCGTTGATTGTTTGATGTAAATACATGTTGTTTTGTTGCTGTAAGCCCGGCTTATGCGGGCACGATTCGTTCAACCGTTTGGCCTGGTGCATCATTTCCTATTGGAACCTCGTTTGTCATTTCCTAGCACAGGGTTGATTGCAAAAGAAGCCTTGTAAGCTTGTTGGGTCCTCCTTAGGTAGCATGTGAATGTTGCCTTGTTAAAAACCTTGCCGGCAAAAACCCATTTTAGGATAAAAACTCAGTCGAAGGAAAAGAGTGCAACGAACGCTTCGAAACCTTGAGGTCCTCGAGCCGGATCGGCATCTCGACTGCTTTGGTTGACGGCTTGCGCAAGAGTTATCGTGAAGTAAAAGATAGAAAAAGGGAGAGATGATTATACCTTAGTGGCGATGGCGCTCTAGGGTTCTGACGTTTGTTTGCTGAGATGTGGTCCTTTATTTGAATACAGTCGAGGGCATGTATTAAAAAATCATGTAGATGACATGTTGGGGTTTGTCTACTTTGTTCTTTTTAGTTGTTTCTCTTTCTCAGGACTAGTTTTTAGTTCGGTCGCTGAGGAATTCCCGAAGGTGTCTATTATCGAGTAGCCGGGCCACTTCCTCCCGAAGTTGCTTGCAATCCTCGGTTCTGTGCCCGTGAAAGTTATGAAACTTTCATATCAAGTTGTAGTTCCTTTGGGAAGGATCCGAATGTATAGGCCTGGGCCATTTGGTGTCCCTGATTTTGCTGATGGCGAACACGATGTCCGATATATCGACGTTGAAGTTATATTTTGATAGGCGAGGTGCCCCCGTTGGCCCCGTGTCCATGTTAAATCCACCTCTGTTGATGGGTCCCCAGGGGTTCTGTCCTCTGTTCACCAATCGATCGTTGCGAGGCGAATATCGTCTCGGGGCATTCCTCCTATCATCGGGGTACGACTGATGCCTCTCTTTATTCGATTTTGACTCCTTCACCAGGAGTCTGCTCAGATATACTAAGCCCGAGAGGGCTCCCAGCTGGTCATCCTCGATCCTGATCTTTGACTGGTACCAAATTTTTACGTCCGACCAGGTTACGACGGGATATTTGATCAGATTCTCTTTCAGCTACCTTGAGTCCACTTAGCTTCGTTCATTCAGGCCTTGAGTGAAGGCCTATACCTCCCAGTCATCATCATAGACCAGGGGTAGTTCCATTCATTCCATTTGGAAACGAGATATGAATTCTTGCAACATTTCGTTTTCCCTCTACTTAATCTTGAATACGTCGGACTTCCTTGTCGCTACTTTGATGGCACCGGCGTGCGCCTTTATGAAGGAATCTGCTAGCATGGAAAATGGATCTATGGAGTTGGGAGCTAGGTTGTTCTACCACATCATGGCCCCCTTCGAGAGCATTTCTTCGAACTTCTTCAGTAAGACAGACTCGATCTCATCGTCTTTTATGTCATTGCCCTTTACCGCGCACGTATAGGTAGTGACATGTTCGTTGGGATCTGAGGTGTCATTGTATTTTTGGAGTTCTGGCATTCTGAACCTCTTTGGAATGGGTTTCGGAGCCGCTTCCTCTGGGAACGACCATTGTACGAACTTCTTCGAATCTACATCCTTCAGGACTGGGGGGTGCGCTCGGGATTTTGTCGACTCTGAAGTTATAGGTTTCGACCTTCTTTTCATTGGCTGCTATCATTTTCTCATCTGACTTGATCCTTTTGGTGAGGTCCTCCAGCATTTTCACGATGGCAGGATCGGCTACTGATCCATTGTTGCTCGATCTCTCAGGTACCTGTTCGGCCTGGGGAGTAGTTTCCTGTGCTATTATGGTAGGAGTCTTCGGGTGGCTTTGCAAGTGTGATAGTCAACTGTTGTGCTTCAAACATTTTAAAAATAACATAAAGACTAACTTCCCGTTCTTCCTGGGCTGGGGTTTTTTGGGCTTCTTGTTGGTCGCCATATTGTATGCTCCTGTCGGTCTATGAGGTTACGTCAACCTGTTGTGCGTCTTGCGAATCCATGTCCGCCAGAATTGGTCCATGTGCGTTATCGGGGTTCTGCTGTGGCGTGACAACAACTGGAACAACCACACCATTTTCTCCATGGTTTTCAAGGTCGTCGTTCTCAACTTTATTTACTGACCCAGACATTTTGACCTGAAATCGAAGATCTTTGACAAGAAAAAGTGTGAAAGATAACTTGCATTGTGTAATAAAACCAGGAAGAAATAATCACTATTATTTTTAGCCCCATGGTGTCGCCAAACTGTTTACCGTAAAAATGGTAATAACAATTAAATTTGTTGATGGAACTCTAAAAATACGTGATCTATTTTTATGCTAGTTGTTAGAGTAGTTGATGCTTGATATGTGAAGCTTAATGGCAGAATTACTAAATAAAGCAGAGTTATAATCAAATAGAGGGGTTAGCTGTCCTGGCCTAGGGCTAGCCGATGAAGGGCCTCGAGGTCGATGCTTGGGCTCAGGCTCGAGCTATTGGGGGTAACCGGGAAGGGGCTAACAGTTAGAGTATAATCAAGGGAGGCTCTATCTGGCCAATAACAAGGGAGTAACAGCCGCCTTTTACAAAGTGGTGAGGATCCCCTTTATATAGGAGGGGAAATACAACATAGTACATAATGCATTAATTGTAAAGATACGGGGATGGGACGACTAGACATGATATCAGACTCTGCTGGTGCTATCCGCTCGCCTTGGGAATTCCCCGTCCTCGGCATCGTCGTTGGGTCGAGCATATATGAACATCGAGGGAGAGAACTCGACCACAACCCCACAACCTCGAGGTCTCGATATGACTCCCCGAAAACACCTTAATGACGAGAAATTGGATCCTCTGACATCACCGTATACATTCCAGTTACTTTCACTTATTGTATTATCAGTTCAGTTTTAGTTTTCAGTTATTTTGTTGCCTTACATACTCGGTACATTATTTTGTACTGACGTCCCTTTTTTGGGGACGCTGCATTTCATGCGTGCAGGCTCAGATAGACAGATGAGTAGACCTCCTCAGTAGGTGTTGCCCGAGTTTAGCTTGATCAGGAAGCTCCACACCCTTTGGAGTTGCCGGGTCTAGAGTTTATGTACATCTTGTGTATATATGTATATTTATGTTATGGATAGGTTGGGGCCCTGTTCCTATCACAGTACATCCATCAGTAGAGGCTTGTAGATATATCCTGTCAGTTAGTGCAATATGTTGAGCTTGTAGGCCTTGTATATATATTTTGTTTGTTTTCTAACTATCGTAATTATGACGGCCTTGTTGGCCCAACCTTATATTGATGTTTAGTCAGCATTCACAAATTGTCTTGCAATGTGGCCTATGGCCAAAGTATGACAATATATATTCAGAGTCCCTTAGTCACATGTTGGTACGCAAGGATAGGTGAGGCATCGGGTGCCGGTCTCACCCCCAGGTTCGGGGCATGATATCCCAAGCCAAAAGGATCGAGGAGCTTAAAGCCGAGCTTGCTGAGGCCAAGGAAAAGATCGAGAAGACGAAGATCACGGCTAACAAGTCCATAACTGTGTATCTGTCCGATGCCGAGGCTGTTCAAGCATAGCTAAGGGAAGCTTCTAAGCGAGAGCAATGGAGCAATGACTTGGAGAAGTGCCAATCCCTGAGGGAGACCCTTGAGGAAATCCATGCTCAAGATTTTGACCTCTCCAAAGAGAGAGCTCAAGCTAAGGCACTTGAAGATAATGCCAGGTTGCTTGTCTCCTCCGATGATGAAGGCAATCAAGGTGGGTCCGATAACAAAGAGGGGCCCGAAGGAGAAACTGCCCCCGAGGGAGAAACAAGCCTCGAGCATAGTTAGGATTTTATTTTTCTTTTCCTTTTTTATAGGACCTCTGTCACTCTCTTGTACATATCCTTCTTCATCAATATATAAAGAAAATTTTCTTTTGAATGCCTTCTCAATTTTTATCTATAAACACGCTATGTGCCTTGTAAAACATTAGCACAATCTTGTGCTTTGAATGGTGCATTCGAGATTTTGTCTTGGGTTGCTTCCTCGAAGTCACCACAGTCGAGTTCGAATAAGATTCAAACTTGAGGCATAGGCCCTTTAGGGTTTGTGTCGAATAATGGTGAGTCCCCGAGCCATAGTCAAGTCAGTTCTTATTTGGGCTCAAAATTGTCGAACCCTTAGGTTTGGATGGAGTGAGAGTAAGATCTCGAACTCTTAATGTATTGGCCCTTAGGCTCTTTAGATTGGGCCGATATGACCTCTAAAAGTTGGCTATTATTCCCCTCTTTCGTCTTAAAATACTTTGTAAAAATTTCATTATGCCTTAGCATATATTTTTTACTCATTCGATTTTTTGAGGGTTCGATATCGATTGAAACCCTTATTCCTTTTGTGCCTTAGCACGTTTGTGTTAAGATAATTTGATACTTCTTAAGGTTTTTCGAGGGCTGATTTTATTGACGCCCTTTTGATTATTTGCTGAGGGTAGCCTTTTTTAATCGGGTTTTCAAAGAATTCGAAGGCCTATTTTTATTGCAGGATTCTGACGTCTCCAAGCTACATTAATTTGGCTATAGCATTTGGGTATGCCTCTTGGGATTATTCCCCAATAACATTTCAAACTTGCTCGAAGTGTTAGTCACCGATAATGATTGCCTTGTCCTATAGATCGAGGGGTGACTCTTTGAGGTCTTATGAATTCGAGTTTTAGATAACTCGAATATGTCAATTGTCGACGACAGTACCCGCGTGTTCGAGGCATATTTGCGCCTAGATCTTGAGCCATTTCTCACAAAATCATAAGTATGGAGCTCGTATAGTAGAAAATTTTCTTTGAGACACAAGACATTTGATATAGAAAGAATGCTTCATTGAAAAGTTTATACGTGCTTACATGTTTTGCCACCGGGGCTTAAATAATCTATATGGACACAGTTCATTCGACCGTTTGGCCCATTACAAAGTTTTCTTATCGATATCCTTTGATATCAAGTACTTTCCTCGAAAATATAACATCCGACGGTGATGCCCTCCGGTATTCAAGGTTGATTGTAAAGAAGCCTTGGATACTTTTGAATTTTCCTCAGGTAGCACATAATTGTTGCGTCGTTAAAAACCTCGCTGGAAAAATCCATTTGGGATAAAAACGTATCTAAGGGAAAAAGAGTGCAACGCGTGCTTTAAAACCTAAGGTCCTCGTGTTGAAGAGTTTTTCGACGTCTTCGATCGAACCCATACAATAAATTAGCATTAAATACAAATGGAAAGAGGGAAAATAATACCTTAGCAATAATACCATTTGAGGAATGATATATTCCAATTGTTTGCAATTGTTCGCCCTCCATTGTGCTGAGTTTGTAAGATCCCTTTCCGATGACGCCGAGGACCCGATATGGTCCTTCCCAATTTGGGCCTAGTTTCCCTTCGTTAGGGTCTCGATATTAAGGGTGACTTTCCTCAAAACTAACTCTCTAACTCCGAAGTGGCGAAGGTTAGTTCTCCTATTGTAGTATATTTAGATTCGTTGCTTTTGAGTAGCCAATCGAATGAGTGCGGCTTCTCATTTTTCATTCAATAATTTGAGGCTAGTATTCATAGCCTCGTAATTTAATTCTTCTATTGTGTGTCGAAACCTAGCACTGGGTTCCCGAACTTCGATTAGAATCAACGCTTCGGTGCCATATACAAAGGAGAAGGGGTTGCCCCCATTATGGACTTTGATAGTGTTCGATACGCCCAAAGGATTTCAGGTAGAATATCTCTTCACTTCCCCTCAGCGTCGTTCGACCTTTTCTTTAGGTTTTGAATGATAGTCTAGTTCGTCGATTCGGCCTGTCCGTTCTCACTAGGATGATACATCGTTGATAATATCTATTTTATTTTATGATCTTCAAAGAATTTTGTTACTTTGCTACGAATAAATTATTTTCCATTGTCACACACCATTTCGGCAAGTATCCCATATCGACACACGATGTGATCCCAGATGAAGTCTATAACCTCCCTCTCTCTCACTTTCTCGAATGCATGTGCTTCAACCCATTTAGAGAAATAGTCAGTCATAAATAAAATGAACTTTTCTTTACCTGGGGCAGATGATATCTATCCCCCATTTCATGAAAGGCCACGAGATAGGACCGAATGAAGTTGTTCTCCGGGCTAATGGATCATCGATGTGAACCTTTGACATTTATCACATTTTTGAAATTCCTTATTGTCATTTTTCATGCTATCCCAGTAGTATCATGCTCTAACGATTTTGTGAATCAGTGATTCAGCGCCGGAATGGTTCCCACAAGTGCCTTCATAGACCTCTCGTAAAACATAATTGGTGTCTCCTGGTTCAAAACATACTGCCAATGGTCCATCGAATATCCTTCTGTATAATGTTCCATCTTTATCCAATGTGAATCAAGCAACTTTGGTTCGTAGGGACCTCGACTCTTTTGGGTCCGATGGGAGCTTTCCGTTCTGTAAGTATTCAGTATACTTATTCCTCCAATCCCAGGTTAAGCTTGTAGAGTTTATCTCAGCATGGCCTTCCTTGATCACAATCTCGAGAGTTGAACAACAGTCCCCGAGCTAATCTCATCTTCCTCGACCGATGACCCCAGATTCGCAAGTGCATCGGCCTCACTATTTTGTTCTCGAGGTACATGTTGTAAAGTCCATTCCTTGAAATGATGCAAAGTTACCTGCAGCTTTTCCAAATACCTTTGCATTCTATCCTCTCGAACTTCGAAGGTTTTACTTACTTGGTTCACCACCAGTAAAGAGTCACATATGGCTTCAATGGCTTTGCTCCCAAGCTTTTAGCTAGCTCGAGACCTGCAATCATGGCCTCGTACTCGGCCTTATTGTTAGTCAACCTAGAAGTTTTGATAGACTGCCTAATAGTGCTACCCGTGAGCAGCTTCAAAATGATGCCTAGCCCGGACTCCTAAACATTCGAAGCATCATTTGTGAAAAGAGTCCATACCGCCGATGATGTGCTTGATTTAAACAAAAGTTCTTTTTCAACTTCAAGAACGATGTTGGCGTGAAATCAGCCACGAAGTCCGCCAAAATTTGAGCCTTAATGGCCTTTTGGGGTTGATACTCAATATCGTACCCACTGAGTTTGACAGTCCATTTGGCCAATCGGCCCTATAGTTCGGGATTGTGCAAAATATTATGAAGTGGGTAAGTGGTTAACACACATATGGGGTGACATTGAAAGTATGGTTTTAACTTTCTAGAGGAGCTTATCAGTGCAAGTGCCAATTTCTTTAAGTGTGGAGATCTAGTTTCTGCTTCTCCTGAGGTTCGACTTACATAATAAATGGGAATTGCGTACCTTTCTCTTCTCAAACTAGGACACCACTTATCACAATTTCTGATACTACCAAGTATAAGTAAAGTTTCTCATCTGCCTTTGGAGTGTGAAGCAATGTTGGGCTCGATAGATCACTTTAGTTCGTCTAATGCATGTTGACATTCCAGGGTTTAGGTGAAATCGTTCTTCTTTTTTAGTAGGGAGAAAAATTTGTGGCTTCGATCCGACGACCACGAGGTGAATCGGCCTAAAGCAGCTATCCATCCAGTCTGCCTTTGCATGGCTTTTACACTGTCCACGATGGTGATGTACTCGATGGCCTTGATTTTATCGAGGTTAATCTCGATCGCCCGATTCAACACCATGAAGCCCAGGAATTTTCCCAAACCGACCCCGAAAGCACATTTCTCGGGGGTGAGCTTCATGTTATATTTCCTCAAAATCTCAAACATTTCCTACAAATGAGACAAATGGTCCTCTGCACACAGGGACTTAACTAGCATGTCATCCATATAAACTTCCATTGACTTACCTATTTGTTCTTCGAACATCTTATTTACTAGGCATCGAGAAAGGTATGTATCTCCTGGCCAGCCGTGGCGTTGATCATGCAATCGATGTTAGGTAGTGAAAAAGAATCTTTGGGACATGCCTTGTTTAAATCTTTATAATCTACACACATTCTAAGTTTGTTCCCTTTTTAGGGACTACGACTACATTGGCTAACCATTCAAGATATTTCACCTTCCGAATGGACCCTATTTTGAGAAGCTTAGTTACCGCATCCTTTATGAATGCTTTACCTCGGACTGGGGCCTTCTCTTTTGTTTCACCGGTTTGAACCTAGGGTCAAGGCTTAGCCGTTGTGTCGTTATCTCCGGTGGGATTCCTGTCATGTCTAAATGTGACCAAGCAAAACAATCTATGTTATCAATAAGAAATTAAATAAGTTTTTTCCTAAGTTCGGGAGTTCATCCGATCCTAGGTATACCTTTCGCTCGGGCAGGTACTCGATCAATATAACTTGTTGGGCATCCGAATCTTCGGGAACAATAAAAGTTTGAAGAGTTAGAAAATCCTCTTCTTCTTCTATCCCCTGCTTCCCTGATTCGGTCGAGGCTGGTGGCTGTGATTGCTATTTGGATCCCTGTTTACCTTTGATGCTCGACCTTTTCAAGGTTGATAATGTCGATATCGACATTACCTCTATAACCGCAAACATTTCCTTTGCAGCATGTTTCTCCCCGTATACTATTTTTACACCGTCCATCGTCGGGAATTTCATCATTTGGTGGAGAGTCGAAGGGACTGCCCTCATATTGTTGATCCAAGTCATTCCGAGTATGGAATTGTACCTCATGTCGCCCTCGATAACGTAGAACTTGGTATCTTGAATGGTTCCAGCCATGTTCACCGATAACATAATCTCCCCTTTGGTTGTTTCACTATCCATATTGAAGCCGTTTAAGACTTGAGCTGCAGGCATGATTTGATCTTGTAGGCTAAGTTGCTCCACGACCCTCGATCGGATGATATTCGCCGAGCTACTTGGATCAACTAAAACACGCTTAACTTGAACTTTATTTAATAAGACAGAAATTGCCAGAGCATAGTTGTGTGGCTGAGAAATGCCTTCTGCTTCTTCGTCGTTGAATGATAAGGAGCCTTCGGGCACATAATCTCGTGTTCGTTTTTCCCTAGTGATTGATACATGTACGTAGAGAAATCAGGAGATTTGATTTCTCGCTGTCAAGTCACTTCGGAAGTATACCTAGGGACCCCGAGGACGGGAGGCCACTACCGAGTTCCCGACCTCGGGGCTTGACGAGGCCCGACTCAGAGGAAACGGGGACCGAAGCCAGGACAGAGAGGGAAGCCCCCAAGGTACACGGCTAAGTCTGACAGGGACGACCTATCCAGAGCCCATGTTGAGGCATCATGTCACGACATCCCATCTCAATACTTTGTAATTAATCTCCACATACTTGTAACCGAGTCCCCCCTCCTATATAAATGGGACTCACCCTACCTTGTAAGGGACTGATGTTGCTCCATTTCTCCACAAGTACAATAATCTCTCTCTCTCTCTCTCTCTTTTCTTTCTAACTTGTTTGTTCTCACTGGCCCGAGGCCGCTTCAATAATTATTGTCCTCTTACTTATTCCTCACTATATTGCTCAATATTGGCTGTATAGAGCCTTGCTTAACCATATCCTTAATTGTTATCCCATTCTCGGCTGCCCCAGATACCTCGAGCTCGACCCAAACTTGGACCCTGAGGTCCCCATCGATTAGCCCAGCGATCAGGCATCAGACCCTTTGGTTTGATTACTGTCTTGTTTTAGCTCGCACTTTATCGTTAAACTTAATATTATTAGCATCAACTGCTCTAACAACTAGCTCGGGAATAGATCACGTATTTTTAGAATCCCTTTTACAAATCTAATTGTTGTTACCATTTTCACGGTAAACAGTTTTGCGCCCACCGTGGGGCTAAAAATAATAGTGATTATTTTCTTGCTAGTTTTGTCACACAAACACACATTATCTTTTATACTTTTCTTGTCCAAGATCCTTTGTATCCAGGTTAAAATGTTTGGCTCGGTTAACAGAATCGAGAACGACAACCTCGAAAACCATGGGGAATATGGCGTGGCTGCCCCGGCCGCTGGAACACCTCCACAGAATCCTGATATCGTGCCCGGACCGATTCTAGCAGACGCAGATTCGCAGTACGCACAACAAGTCGATAAAGCCTCGCGCACCGATGGTAGCGTACAACATATCGACCAACAGGAAGCTCAAAAAACCCCAGCTCGGGAAGAATAAGAAGTTAGTCTTCATGTTATTTTTGAAATGTTGCAAGCACAGCGGTTGGCTATCGATCAGCTGCAAAGTCACTCGGAGACTCCCAGCGCAGTAGCACTGGAAACATCTCCCTATGCCAAACGAGTACCTGAGAGATCAAGCAACAACGGATCAGTAACCGGACCTACTGTAACAAGGATGCTTGGAGATCTCTTCGAAAGGATCGAGTCAATTTCGTGAAAGTTCATAGAGCAATCGTCTACCGAGCAAGCGGTCTCGGAACTCGCTTCACGGAAACCCAAAACGCCAAAACTCCCCAGGTGCGACAGGACCTCGGATCCGGATGAGCACACCACCGCTTACGCAAGCGTTGAGAAAGGCAACGACATTCAAGACGATAAGTTCGAGCCCATCTCGTCGGAGAAGCTTGGGGAAACACTCTCGAAAGAAACCATGATGTAGCGCCGCAGCCTATCGACCGACCTCACATACTCACTCACCGCACCAGCAGATTCCTCCACAGAAGTATACGCCAATGCCATCGAAGCAGTAGCGGAAGAGCCCGATATATCGGAGGCCGAACAAAGAGAGAATGAAACACCTCAGGAGGTCACGCCTCGTTCCCTGCTCGGACAAGTGAGATCGACCTCAGCTTCGGATAATTGGGAAACGCAGGCTTTCACCCAAAACTCAAATGAAGCAAGCCCGACGACTCCAGGACATTTCAGACAAAGCTTGATCAGATGCCCAGCCGAGACCTGGCCGGATACCCGCACCCGGCACCAGCCACGGAGCAGGGTCGTGGACAACCGCCCAAGAACTCCCTCGGGCTCGGTACATCCAAGCAGACTCCCGATAAAGAAACTAATGCCAAACAGGTGGAGGTACCATCCATGCACCACGTATGGGAAGAATGGCACAAGATGCAATCTACCTCGCAACAATAGGGAAATAGCCCGAGGACAACACCCTTGAGGAATCTCCAGTAGAACCAGATTCAACAAGGCACAGCCGGCAGGGGAACCCCGCCCAGTTGTATACGATTTATGCATTGCAATACCAAACATCGTGATCACCATTAGTGAAACCAGAGACGCCAAATGACTCTGGCCTATTCGACCAAGACCACGTAAAAAGAACCACAACCTGGCGCGGGAACTGCAGAGCGCGCGCGACCGCGGGGTCGAAACGAACACCAGCTCAGAAGGACGACAACCGTGCTACTCAATAAAAATCACCACAAAGTATCGTCGAACGGTCAGACTCGAATCCAGCCCCAAGGTAGGAAAACAACCGGTGAAGGAGCGGCGACACCCCGAGGTAGGAAAGCCACGACATATTACCACGACAGTGAATGAGCGGCGACACCCCCTGAGAACTCATGAAATGGAAAGCGAAAATCTTTGTCGCCAGGGAAAAACGAGTCCGGGGAAATATTCCAGAGGGCACCCTTACATCCAGAGAAAAGGACACAAAGACCTCACCTCGGTCTCACATTGAAACATTGGTAACCCTCCCCCTCGTTTAATCTATTTTCAATAAAATGTATGTTCATGAGTTCTGGAGATTCGATCAAGTACACCAAAAATGTCGGACCAAAATCAATTGAATGGTCCGGACCAACGAACCAAGTCACTCCCACACCTCGAATATTTGACGGATTCTGGACGCCGATCACCACAACAATCAGGAAGACCGCTCCCTCTATACAGCCCGTCTAAGCTCGGACTGAAACGCCGAGCTCACAAGGCACGGGCGTCCTATTCAGATGGCCTCCGACACACCGCCCCGAGATGGCATCAACCCCGCTTTGCTGAAAAGATGAAATCCCACGCAAAGGGCAAGATTAAAATAAGGCGGCAAGGGGCAACACGCGATGAGAGAAAATTCCTCACCACATAATGCATCGCCAGCATCAATGCCTCTGCCCTCAGAAGGATCAAAGGGTAAGCAGAACCACACCTACGACGAAGCCTGGCTGAACACAGCAAAAGGTTATATTAGGGCTCGCACCTCGGAATCGCAGAAACATACCGAACCTCAAAATGTTACCTACACATCCCGCGGTGAGGAAGAACTACTTCACTCCTTCGTTATTTTTTCACTAACCTATATGCAGGCAGTTGGCCGGGGCATTCGGATGTTCTAACTCCAACCAGAGATCCAAGGCCTTGGCAGGGCCCGTCGTACTCTCCTCTCTCGATCGAACTTCAGACCCAAAGAGGGTCCTGCCAGCAGATTATTAGTGGAGCAGCGTACCCCCGAAGAGGGTCTCGCCAGCAGGGTCCGGCAAGATCACAGGCCTTCTTCTACAATCGGACTACGAGCGATGATCTTCTCTTAAGGACACCATCCCCTCGGAAGGACCGAGAATAACAGATTGAGTTTTAAATTAGATGGTCCAAAGAGCCGTACCTACACAGGCCGAGCTCACAACAACGAGACCACATGTATTTACAACATATATTTATGCCAAGCAATAAAGAATACCTTTTCGGCATTTCGTATTGCTGAAAAGGGGATTTCAACATACTCGCAGCAAGGGCCTCTCCGCCGAATGCGTCTCGAGGTACTTGGAGACTTAGCATCAGCAATTCAACACCCGCACGACCCCAAGGTCGGAACTCTGGGCACAAGAAGCCCCTACAAGGCAACTCCGAGCTCATGATAAGCTATCTTCAAGCTTAAACAAACTCGATGACTCGGAGACTACCATTAATCGCCATACGCTGGAAAACCCAAAACTGTAAGACCCCTAGCGGGCAACCTCGGCGTAACCAGTTCTATTTTACATTATACAAACTGTAAGACCTCAACAGGCATGACAAACTGTAAGACCTCAACATGCATGACATATTGTAAGACCTCAACATGCATGAAAATCCCGAAGTTTAAGCTATACGTCGCATTTGTAAGAATCCCTAAAGGGCATACCCTCGGTGTAGACGCCTAAACTATCACTCGGGATCAAAAATGGCTACGGCCAAACGCACATGACTACGATCAAAACGGCTAATACAGCCAAAATAACGTGACTCAGGGAAGCCCGACTGTCGCTAAAATTGTAGTACACTACTACGAATATACTTCTGAAAGAATTGGTCAAAACAGGCTTCCCTCAATAGGCAAAAATGAGCTCCCCATGTCTTCTCCAAATTGCAAAAGCGTCGATCTACTCGACCTACGAGCTATGAACCTTACGAGGTGCTCGAAACAGTCGATAATGACTTGAAATCGAGGTTTTCTGGAACCAATGACAGGCCAGGCAAAAATACTCCAAAAGACCTTAACGAGCGAAAAATAAAGCCTACAAAAAAGCCCACAGGCAAAAAATAGTGTAAGAGTCATTACTGCCAGCTAAGCAAGCCTACATGCCACATATTAAAAGGTCTATACGACCAAACAGCGTAAGAGCCATTATCGCCAACCAAAAATTGACAACTTGAGGATTAAAGTGAGCTCGAATCGTAACTCAATTCGGATACCGTATCCAAAATAGTTAACTATGAAAGCCTCCGGGCCACATATCAAAGGGTCTCAACGATCAAACAAGCATAAGAGCCATCGTCGCCAGCTAAAAATCTGACAACTTAAGGGTCAATTACAGCTCGAATCGCAACGCGACTCGGAGACTAGACCCGAAACAGTTGAACTAAAATATGCCTAAGGGCACGACATAAATGCCACCATCAGTGAGCCCCCAGGCCACGCGCCTGTAAGGTCACTTTGGCCCAAAACACAAAGGGCCATCACCGTCTGCCTATACGGGCAAGAAATAACTTAAGGGTAAATTACAGCTCGAATCGCAATGCGAAGCGGAGACTGGAACCAAAATAGCTAAATTACAACATGCCTAAAGGCACAGCACAAATTCCACTGTCGCCAGCCAAGCAAGTTTCCAGGCCACGCGCTTGTAAGATCGCTTTGACCCGAAGCACAAAAGGCCATCATCATCCGCCCATGCGGGCAGGAAAAAGCTTGAGGGTCCATTGAAGCTCGAGTCACAATGCGACTCAGAGACTGGACCCAAAATTGTTGAAATGGCAAATGTCCGAGGGCAAGAAACAAAAACAAATACTACCTTCCTACACGGGCATAAAAAACCCAAGGATAAGAAGGCTCGAGCCGAAGTCCAACTCGAAGACTAAGCCTGAACAGCCGGGCCAAGCACGGAGGCCCCAACACCTGCTCACGTCAAGGATCACACTTGAGAGCCCCCCGGTCTGTCCGATCAGTTCCGGACCTACGGGGATCCCGCCAAACACCAGCCTGCCCGATCGAAAGCAATAACAAAAAAATGGTACAGAAGAAATAAAGTTTCAAGTTTTTTCCTATATATTGTATACGCTAAAAAGGCACGTTCTCCATCTACATGCATGCTCTACATATATCAGAAACAAAGCAACAAAATAGCGAAACCTACGGTCCACACTAAAAGGAGCTTGTCAAGTTCGCCCTCTGTGACAACAACAAGAAGTGACATAGCTTCGCATTCATCCGCCCTTGCTCGAGCCAATTCTTCCGAGAGAACGAAGCCCCATGCACCGACCTCCTCAAGTACCCCTCTCCGAGATCTGCAATGAACATACTCCTAGATCCTTTTCTCCCAGTCAAGGGCTCGCTTCAGCTCAGCTTGGGCATCAGCAACATCCTTCATACGAATCCATCTCTTGATCAGCCCTGGTTAGGCATAGCACCGCTTCAGCCCAGGCATCAATTATATCAGCTTTGACTTTCGAGAGATCATATTCGAGTCTCCCAATCATGTTTGCTTGAACTTTGGCATTATCACGAGTCAAACGGAGTTGGGACTCGAAGGCAGGGACCTTGGCCAAAGCACTCAACTCCTCCAAAACTCGAGCCTGCACTTGAGCCCTTGGATCTCTAGAAGCAATCCTGATACGGTTGACATTGCCTTTGAGGTACTCCAAGGCCTCTGCCTTTTTCTACAGCTTATATAACAAAAGGGGTTAGCCTTAAGGTTAGAAAGGAGCGAAGCACGTACTATAGGAAGTTACCTGCTCCATCAAATAGCTCTCATAGTTCGAGCTCCGATATGACTCATATCGCCAATGCACCAACTAAGACTCCCTCTCCTCGCTAAGGAGCCTGGGGGACTCGCCCTCTTTCAGAATTTTCTGGAGCTTGGCCCCTTGACGGAGCAGCTCGGACATAAGCCCATCACAGGCCTGCGTGCGTGACATGTAGGAAAAAATGCGCCTAAACTCACCTCGAAGAGAAGCCGATAGACTTCTTCTAAGTCAGAACACACTCCTGTCAATCCTTCCTCTCCGGCCCTAAGAGAACCAGCCTCGGGAATCTGATACTCTGAGAACATCAGGCTCGGATGATGCCCTCTCCTCAAAGATCTGGGACCGCCCAACGCCACTAAAAGCTCCATCACACCGTGGATGTTGGTCCCCCTTATCGTTGTCGTCCCTCGGCTCGGTGGCCTATGACTCCTTCCCCTCTTCGGAAGAGCACTGCCTCATCCCAAAGAACCGCCCCATATCTGCAAACGATGAATCCAGTGCAAATAAATGCGAAAAATATTACCTTGAATATTCGAAGGCCAAGGAAAAGGAAACATATGCATATACCTTGGTATTTCACTCCCCATTCGGTACAAAAATACAGCTCGCCACCGGCACTTGTCACAGGTCGAATGGGTCACCAGCTTCCGAACCCAGCCGGGCAGGTCGAGGACTTCACCCCGTGTCGACGAAGTTTCTACAACAAGGGAAGACAACATTATTACTCAACTGATTTTTGCTATAAGGAAAAATCTAAGAAAACGCCAGACGCCCCACTCACGTGCATAATTACACCTTTCAGGAAATGGCAAAAGCCCCGCAGGGATAATGTCAGCCATTTGGACCCGGATAAACCAGATGGCCCTCTCTCGATCCCCATCTTCTTCGTCGTCAACATTAAAGTGCGTGGACAAACGACACCTTAGAGTTAGCAGGCCCCGATGATGAAAGGGCCAGTATAGCCTAACAAGGTGATCAAGCGTGAACTTGAGCTTAACCTTCTCCACAAAGAACCTCATCATCAACACCACTCGCCAAAAATACAGATGTATCTGCGCCAGAGTAACTTGATACTTTAGGCAAACATCAAGCACAACCCTATCAGGAGGGCCAAATGCGAAAGGGTATAGGTTTACGCTCAGGAATCCATTAGTGGAGTCCGTAATACTCTCATCCGGGGAAAGCACCTGTAGTGTTATCCCCTCGCTCCACCCGCAGTATCTCCTCACCATCTCCAGATGTTCCTCTTTTACCAAAGAAACGGTCTTCGGAACGAACCCCAACGGACCTGGGCGCCGGGAGCTGCACTCCCTACTTCCTGACGGGCTGGCCCCAAAGTGTTCGCCATGACTGTGGTAAAACTAAAAGATCAAAGCAAGAACGTGCGCCAATGTTTTTTACGCCTGAAGAAATGGGGAACCCTATGCCAAAGTGGAAGGGCAGCTATATAAAGTAGTAAGGTCTTGCGAAGAAGCCGAAGCCACCCCACATATATGCGAGAATCAATGACGACTCGCCTACCCGGGGTGAGCCCCAGGAAGCCAACAACCTCGATACAGATCGATGGGTCGGTACCCGATCCGGAAAGCATCATTCAACTAGAAGTCAAGATTCGAGGAGCCGCCCATATTATCTTCAAGATCAAGATAGAATTTTATCTCGAGGATCCCCGACCTAAAGAAGACGGACTTCGGGAAGCTTTCAATGCCATCACCCGACGCGAGGCAGGTACCTGGTCTCGTGGTTCCCCTCTCCTAAAAGAGAGGAATGAGCATGGGAAGCTCTAATCACGAAAGCTCCACGAGGGTCCGAGGCAGCACCTGAGTACAGACAACTCCTCGGCAGAATTCTATCCTATACGTTTTAAAGGGGCTATCTACATCAGGATCAAAAGGGACCCCGGGTACCCGAGGCTGACCTTCATTCAGGATAACACTTCGGAAGGTTCCAGACTTTGATTCATGATCTCCATACAACTCGGAGGGCCTCGATAGCCCTGGCCTATCAGATCAATCCAAGATTGGTCTGAAGTATGACGACGGGTTCGAAAGAGAGCGGCACCGATCAGCAGAAGATCGGAAAGAACACCCGCGCCAAAGTAGGATATCAACAGTCAGCAGATAAAAGAAGGCATTCAAAGGGCCTCGAAAGGTATGAAAACATACAGAAGTGAGGAAAGCAGAATTCAGTAAAGTGTATTCTTATTTATAAAAATTTGTGTACAAGAAGCCCTCAAGGGGTCGCTACATATAATTACATAAGCCTACGGAGGATCTCTACGCCTAAAGGAAAAGACAAGGAGATGCACACACAAGGTGAAAGCCCGAAGAATGGCCCACCTTTGAAGGTCCGCAACAGGTGCCTTCAGACGCGCATCCTCGGTCCCGCTTGCATGGCTACTTAGAGTACACTTCTTTGAATGTCTAGCCGTGCAATCCCCTAACTTGGAGAAGAGCACCACATCGAGCCGTGTATGAAGGTGAGCAGTGGTCTATAATTTGAGCCCCCTTTTGAGCAGCGGTGCATAATCCGAATGAATGTCTACATGATGGGGAAACCGACTCCCCATCCATCATTACCTTGGGCCGGTAGCAGCAACAAGGGCTAGCATATCGATGACCACAACAATATCAAGACAACATGGTTATGCTCGACAAAGGCAAGTCCCATCAAAAGGCCACAACACGGTCTAAGGAAACTCCTCTAAATGGCCTTGAGGTCATGAGCCCCTAGCATGATGTTGAAAGGTGAAAGAAGATGATAAGAAGAAATAATCAAGCAGGCCAATGGAGGCACGAGGATAGGAAAACCAAATCAAGAGCACCCCCAATTATAGGGGGTTACGACACTGTCATCTAGGCTTTGGAAGATTGATCGATGGGTTCGGTTAATGCATCCTTGGAAAAATGAACCGACGACGGTATCTTCACCTTGGGAAGCGAGAATCAGGAGTGCAATGAATGAGGTTGAAAAGCACGAGCCCGTGGATGTCAGGTTACCCCACATCTCGCGCTAGGAGTCAGATCGTTGATATGATGCCCCCAAAAGAGGCTCGCGCCAGGAGTCAGATCATTGATATGACGCCGCCGAAAGAGGGTCATGCCAGGAGTCGGATCATCGATATGACGTCACCGATAAAAGCTCGAGGAGTCAGAATCATTTCCCATCACTTCATTATGGGAAACGCGAAGACTATCTATACGTGGTGAATTCAGGAGATTTGATTTCTCGCTGTCAAGTCATTTTGGAAAAATGCCTCGGGACCCCAAGGATGGGAGGCCACGACCAAGTTCCTGACCTCGGGGCTCGACGAGGCCTAACTTAGCTGAAACGGAGACCGAAGCTAAGGTAGAGGGGAAAGCCCCCAAGGCACATGACTAAGTCTGACAGGGCCGGCCTATCCAGAGCCTATGTTGAGGCATCACATCACGCCATCCCATCTCCATACTTTGTATTTAATCTCCTCATACTTGTAACTGAGTCCCACCCCCCTACTATATATAAGGGACTCACCCTACCTTGTAAGGGACTGATGTTGATCCATTTCTCCACAAGTACAATAATATCTCTCTCTCTTTTCTTTCTAACTTGTTTGTTCTCACTGTTCCAAGGCCACTTCAATATTTATCGTCCTCTTACTTGTTTCTCACTATATTGCTCAATATTGGCCTTATAGAGCCTTGCTTAACCATATCCTTAATTTTTATCCCATTCCCGGTTACCCTAGATACCTCGAGCTTGACCCGAACCTGGACCCCGAGGTCCCCATCGATCAGCCCAGCGACCGGGCATCAGGCCCTTTGATTGGATTACCGCCTTGTTTTAGCTTGCACTTTATCATTAAACTTAATATTATTAGCATCAACTGCTCTAACAACTAGCTCGGGAATAGATCACGTATTTCTAGAATCCCATTTACAAATCTAATTTTTGTTACCATTTTCACGGTAAACAATACCTTAATGCGTTTGAATATGGGTCTATGTGGCATGTCGACGCCACCGACGATCATATGAATGACATGTTGGGGTTTCTCCTGTTCACTTATCCTGTTAGTGTCCCTTTCTTTGAAATGATTCTTAGCTTGATCACTGAGGAACTCTCAAAGGTGGCCCTCATTGAATAGACGGGCTTACCTCCTCCCTTAGTTGTCTACAATCCTTTGTTCATGTGACCATGCGTGCCATGATACTTGCACATCAAATTTGGGTTCCTTTGGGAAGGATTTGTCTGTATGGGTCTGGATCATCTAGTATCTTTGATCATTCCGATTGCCAATACAATGCCCGATGCTTCGATGCTAAATATATATTTCAATAACAAAGGTGCCTCTGTGGGATCGACATGCTTATCAAAACTACTTTTCCTCATAAGTCCCAGAGAATTCTGTCCTCCATCACTTTTTTGATCATTCTGGGTGGAATTGCGTCCTTAACCATTGCTCCTTTTGATCTGCAGTATATGGTTGATATCATTATCTGTTCGACCTTGGCTCCCTATCAACATCCCTCGAGGTTTTAACAGCCGACCTGTTTGGATGTACTGAACCGAAATGGGCTCCTAATTGGTCGTCCTTGACCCTGATCATCGATTGATATCGGTTGTGCACATCTACCCAAGTCATAGCTGGATACTCAATCAAATTTTTCTTTAACTAATGTGACTCTATCGAACTCTGTTCGTTCAACCCTTGAATGAAAGCTTGAACGGTCCAATCATCTATGACAAGTGGCAACTCCATGCATTCCATTTGAAATCGGGATACGAACTCTCTCAGAATCTCGTTATCCCTTTGTCTTATCTTGAAAAGGTCTAATTTTATTGTTGCAACCTTTATAGCCCTGGCGTGCGCCTTTACGAAATAATTTGCTAACATGGAAAATGAGTCGATTGAATTTGGTGGCAGGTTGTGATAACAAATCATTGCTCCCTTCGAAAGGGATTCTTTGAACTTTTTCAACAGCACAGATTCCCTTCTAAGTCATGTCCCTTTATTCCGCACGTGTACAAAGTGATGTATTCATTAGGATTAGTGGTCTCATTGTACTTAGGTATGTCCGGCATACAGAACTTCTTTGGAATAGGCTTCGGAGCCGCACTTTGAGGAAAAGGCTTCTGCACGAACTTTTTCAAATCCAAACCCTTTACGATTGGGGGTTCCCCTGATATCTGATAAACTCAGAAGTTGTATGTTTCCACTTTATTATCATTATCTTCGATTTTCTTCTCTCCTGACTCAATTCTTTTGGTGAGCTCCTCGAGCATTTTCCTTATTGCAGGATCAACCCCTGATTCATTACCATTCGACCTTTCTGGCACTGGCTCGGTACGACGAGTGATTTCTGGCTCGATCCCACTTGGAGTCCTATGTTGATTTTGCAACTGAGCAATAGCGGCCTGCTGAGCCTGTAGTATCTCGAATATCATCTGGAGACTAACTCCTCCATCTCCTCTGCCTTGTGTACCTTGACCACTAGATCGGCCTTTCCTACATACACTCCCTTTGAGGTCCAGTCCTAGATCCGCATTTAGAGAAACGTGCGAACTGACATCGACTGGATCGGCAACCGGTGCTCCCCCGAGATTAGCCGATGGCACCCCGGCTTCTGGAGCAATTACATTGTCATTTTCCCTATAAAATCCGAGACAATCATCACCATGTATGGGTGCGTTTTGTGAGTTTGACATGTTTTAACGTGAGAACAAAAATACTTGACAAGAACAAGCGTGAAATAATGTGTGTTATCAGAATGAGCACTGAATAATCACTATTATCCTTAGCCCCACGGTGGGCGTCAAATTGTTTACCCTAAAATTCGAGTAACAATTAAACTTATATTGTGGTTTTAAGGATATGTGATTCAATCCAATACCAATTGATAACCAAGGAATTAAATAGATAAATTAGAGAATAAAATAAATCAAACCAGTATGCAAGACAAATCTCGACCTCGACCTATGGTAGTCTCGAGGTGTGATAATAGGAATAGAAAATGATAAAGCAACTCAGATGAACAGTAAGCAAAATAGCAAGAAAGTGATGAACGTATATTTTCTTATTAGTGAACAATGATCTTTACAAATGAATGGGATCCCTCTTTATATAATAGAGGAGTTCTGAACAATGTATACTTCTAATTATAGTAGGAAATCATATTTGACAATTGATTAACCGCCGAAGATCAATCCGTTTCGAGATTCAAGCCACGATTCTCGATCAACTGTAGATATCTCGCCTTTTCTATTATCGAGCTACACCAATGCACTCGAAGTCTGCCTCTCTTTGGTCCGCAATCAAGGTCGACCTCGACATCGTAGCTCTTCGACGTGACCTTCCTATCTCGACCAAAGAATGAAATCGGGTAGCCCCGATTTCCACCGTGTACACATGTGTGTTAATTATCTATGCTTTTTAGAAACAATTGTTTGCTTTTTAAGGACATTTAGATTAATTAATACAATTTTATCTTTTATGTAGTAATTTTTCGACATGAGTGATGATGACACCAAAGGAAACACTTTTACATATACATAAAAGAGTAAGTAACGATTGGAATAAAAAATTAAGTAATTTTTCTTCTATTGTTGTAGACGTAGTTGAATTTAGGTAGACGACGACTAAGAAAAATTATTCGAGTTGTATCAAATTGAAAAGTTTGGAAAGTTTAAGACGGATATGAATGGTGTATGTCACGACCCTAATTCCACAAAGGGTCGTGATGGCGCCGAACACCGTTGTCAGGCAAGCTAACCAAAATACTTAATTAAATTTTCGTTTCAATAATTTTGAGAACTATGATTTTCCTTCAATTTCACTAGTAAAATATAATCATTTCAAATCAAATATGAATGTTAAGAATTTAATACAACATACCCCATAATCGTCCCAGAACCTGGTGTCACAAGTGCATGAGCATTTACTAGGGAATGAAATAAAATACAGTAACTGTCCGGAATACAAGGTGGACAGAAATAAAAAACACCGTAAAATACTCTGAAGGGGACTCTGCTGGCTGCGGGTCGTCTCAATAAATGTAGCTCACCTAAGTCTCCGTATCAACCATGCTACTATTCCACTAAGCCACTAGCCACATATGAACCTGTGCAGCAAAAATGTACAACAAGTGTAGTATGCGTACGAAAACAACGTGTACCCAATGAGTATCCCGTCTAATCTCGAACAAGTACAGACGAGAGGTCGACTTCGATACTTACTAGCGGTCCAATGATAATATAGTAAAAGTGTGAGGAATTCATGGATTTCATAAAGCAAAATTAAACTCATAAAGCAGGAAAGCAGGTATATAACTTCTCAGATAATAAAAGATTTCCAAAGATTTACTTCTCATTATCTTTATCAATTTATCTCTGGCCAGGAAAGGCAATTATCAACATTTAAAATTCTCAGGCAAGCAATACAAGTATGTTCATATCATGCCAAGGTCGTACGACCCGATCCAACATAAATGTAAAATGTGCACTGCCGAGGGTCGAACATCGCGAACCATAGATGTATCTATTACCCCGCTCGCGAATCATACATGCGACGTGGTCAAATTTAAATAAACAATCGCCATGCTCGCGAATCATACATGCGACACAGGAACACATAAAAATACATGCTCAAACAGCCAATTAAGAATTTATCAGGGAACGTTTATCCAAATAAAAGCCAATTCTTTTTTTAGATATTTAAGAAAATGAAGTTTAATCCTTTTAGAAATTCATTTACCGATTCGATAGGATTTAAGCAATTCAACTGCCAACAAGGTTACAGATATTCCAAGTATAGCATGTTTTTGGGTCCTAGAGTACCCGGACTTACATATAATAGTAGCTATGCACGGACTCTCGTTACCTCGTGCATACGTAGCCCCCACAAATAGAAGCACATAACCAACTATTTCACCTATGGGGACAATTCCCTCTTACAAGGTGAGAAAGGAGACTCACCTCGCTCCGAAGAACCATAACCGACATTTCACGCCCTTCCGAAGACTCGAATCGATGCTAAATGCTTCAAAACTAGCCAATAATTATGCAAATCCATTAATATATGTTCAATTACTCATTATAATCCAATTTATAACAATTCCTAACCCCAATAAAAAAATTGACAAAATTACCCTTGGGCCCACGTACCTGGATTTCGAACTTTCTCGAAGATAAAGTTTACCCATGAACTCACGAACTCAAATACATGATTTTCTCTTAATTCCATACCCAAAATCGTGGTCAAATCCAAAAATACGAATTTTCTAGGTTTTCCCTCAACCCCAAGTTTCTACCAATTTACATGCTAAAATCCATACACAATCAATACATTTAACTCAAGATAGGTGGGCTTAGCTTACCTTGTCATTGATGATGAAAACCTCCCACTTGAAGCTCTCCAAAATTGTCCACACCAAATGAAAAATGGTAGAAAAATGACCATCTCCCGATTTTAAAAGAATACACTGCCTCCAGCCTTTCCGCACCTGCGGTGCATAAGCCACACATGCGGCCCTCGCTTCTGCGGCGCACGTGCCGCTTTTTTTTTTTTTTGGCAAGCGCCTAGGGCAAGTTTTTATTAATAAAAGAAAAGAAAAATACAACAATTGGGAAAAGTACAAATAAGGGGGACAATAGCACCGGTCTTGTTACCCATATGCCTTGGCTATATAATCACTCCTCTACGCCTCACATTACCTTATGATGGCAGCCTCATGTAGAGGATTCTTGGTGTAGCTGCCGGCAAAGTCTCACGAGGGCATATAATCTCATAGTCGTGTGGATATTTTTCCAGAGGCATCGGACCAAGGCAACACAAACCGGGGTAAACCTTACCTTACTAATCCTATTGAGGCTTTAAAGAGCCTCGCGTACTAGCAAGCATGTAAAAAATAGGAACTTGAAAGTACCAAGTATTCTATGATCGCCATAGAGTTTATAACACACTCTATGACGCTATTACAAGTGATGATGCTTTGAAAATGATAAACTAAAACAATGTAGAAATTAGAGTCTTGCCCCTCATTTATCAAACTTGTGAGTTCTTCAATTTGAATTTCCATAAAATCCTCTTTAACTGTCTTCAAATAATCTTCAAAATTCTTCATTTCTTCTCGGATCTATTGAACCTCGTAGATGTGGAGGTTGCAACCCCTTTTTGCTTTGCAGCTCTCATTGGGAGTTGCCTGAGTGTTATTTCTTGAGTCACCTTCTTTTTTTCACTATGGTTAGGAAAAATATCTACAATTGTAGCCGCCTCTTCCGGACAAGGTTCAATCAATTCATCTTCATTTGCTTCGTCGGAAATGGCAACACGTAAGTTGGCCTCAAGTTTTTGATTAGCTTCTTCTTGTATAACCATCCACAATGGTTCATGCCTCTTCAGTCTCTTTGCACTACATGGTTCATGTCTCTTTGCCACTGAAACTTTCAGCTTTTGTGAAGTTGTTTTTGAGCTAGCTGAGTATGCACATCTATGAGGTTTAGGACTGTCCAAAACATCCAATAGTGCCTGGTCATGGTTCACGTGCCGCTTCTACAGTCGCAGGCTAAGGGCCAAAAGTCGCTTCTGCGGTCTCCTCATCGCAAGTGTACTCCCGCATCTGTGGTTAACGTGCCGCACCTGCGGTTACACCAGATATCAGCTATCTCAATTCTTCTTCAAACTCCAAAATTGATCCGTTAACCATCTGGAATCCACCCGAGGCCCCCGGGACCCCAACCAATCATGCCAACCAGTCCCAACACACATTACGGACTTGCTTGAGGCCTCAAATCCTATCAAACAACGCTAAAATCATGAATCGACCTCCAATCCAAGCTTTATGAACTTTATAACTTTAACCTTCTACATTCGATGATGAGACCTATCAAATCCAATTGACCACAAATTTTGCACACGAGTCATATTCGACATTACGGACCTACTCCAACTTCCAGAATCGAAATCTGGCCTCGATATAAAGAGGTCCACTTTAGGTCAAACTTCTCAAAAACCTTCAAATTTCTATTTTTAGCCAAACAACTCCAAAATGACCTATGGACTTCCGCATTCACTTTCAATCGCGCTCCCAACACCAGAATCACCATACGGAGCTATTCCCAGACTCGGAATCCTAAACGGACATTGATAACACTGAAATGCACTTCAACCCAAACTTAAGAAATTATTCCAAAAATGCTAACTTCCAAAATAGGTGTCGAAACACTCTCGGGTCTTCCAAAACCCGATTAGGACATACACCCTAGTCCGAAATCATCATACGAACCGTCTAGAGCCTTCGAATCCCGAATCCGAGGTCATTTACTCAAAAATTCAATTTTAGTTAATTCTTCCAACTTGAAGATTCTGAAATGAGAATTCTCTTTCCAAATCAACTCCGAACTTCTCGGAATTCAATTCCGACCATGCGCACAAGTCATAATACCTGAAGTGAAGCTGCTCATGGCCTCACTTGCTGAACGACACACTAGAGCTCAAAACGACCGGTTGGGTCATTACATTCTCTCCCACTTAAACATACATTTGTCCTCGAACGTGCTAATAACTTCGCTGGAGTTTCCCGAAATCACTATTTATCACCTCGAGCACCTACCCGTGCTACCACAACTCAGCTGGGCACTCCAGCTCGATCAATTTGAAAATATCCTTTTTCACTTAAGCAAATAAGCCTTAAAGCCCAATTCTAACATCCGGAATTCTCTGCCAAGCCTGTTCCAGCATACGCTCACCGTATCAATAACTGCACGCAACACCAAAACATGACTGCATACCTTAGCTGAATTCCCACCTTGCACCACTTTACTCATAGGACCCCAATAATATACTCTGATCAAATTATTCGAAATTCCACGAATCTGATGCTCCCATTGCATCTCATGACATACATAGGTCTTGCTCTAACTCTTACAATACCGCCGCGATGGAAGAGATGTCTAGAAATTTATAACCAACTGCTGAATCAACAAATCATTGGTCTATACTCCTGACAAGAACCATCACCTCATTCTGAACCAAATAATGGTCTTAGTTCCTTAATATACTTTATATAATCAGATTGTACTGATCCTAAATCCAATGATCTTGTCTCACCCAATACGAACTGCTCAGGCAATAAGCCAACTAGACGTGACCAAAAGTCCCATACGATGCCACAGTATGCCAATGGGCTACCAACTCGAACGCGATACAAAAGGAAAATAAACTTTGAAAAGGAAATCCAAATACCCCGCCCGCGAATCATACATGCGACGCGGTCAACATAATTAAACAAACACCTCGCTCGCGAATCATACATGCAACGCGGGCACACAACTAATATGAGTTTTCCTCAGAAAGATAGGAAACAAAACACATAAAAACAGATTTAGGAATCTGTACTCAACATCACACTGTTGTGGCGCACAACCCGATCCAAACAACATACCCATGACGGCGTGCCACCCGATCAACCCATAAAATTCATATAAGGAGATACACACCGAGCCAGATTGCTAATTACAACAAAATATCGAATGTCGGTCATAAGCATGTTAAGTGCATAATACCATCCCTGGGGAGACATATAGCGCTATAAGCTTCAAACTCAAGCACAACTAAGGTGTAATATATGATCTGAATCTCAAGAGCCATTCTGCTCACATAACATCATCTCTACGCGGAACCTCAACACATAAGAAATTCACCAAGTCGTCTCACAACTCACACGGTGTAATATATCATTACATAAAATAGCTGACGACAAAATAACACCCCGACTACTCTTCCATAAGGAGCGTATTGCTGAAATGAACACATTTGGCCTGATATAGAGCCCATATTCACAATAGATCCATCCACAGACCTCAAGCTGATTCTGATCACACTAAACTAAACTAATAACCTTTCGAAGGTCCATAATAACTCCCCTCTTCTTATAGCACACAAGAACAACCATCATGACCAGAGTAATACTCCACAGTCCATAACCCAATAAACTGATTGCCCTCTAGGCATCAATTCTCAATTTAACGACATCACCGCAATCTTCATACTTGGTTTAACTCTTCAATCAATCAAGTGACTGCATGCCACACTTATACAACCTTCCCGTGGGCACGCTCTCACAACCTTCCATAACAGATAACATGTCTGTGCATCCAAACAACCGGCCGCACTAACACTGAAAAGCGATCGAGAATCCTTAACCAGGGTGTAAAGCCTTTTTCACACAACACTGTTCTTAGGTGACACTGAAGACAATACCAACTTACTTTAAACATCGAAACTCCTTTCCTGCTCATCCGAGCTCGTGACATCCTTGTAAACACCAAACTGCAACCTTGACCCTCACTTCAAATTCCATACCACTCACTGCACCCATCACGCCAATATACAATAGAACACGATTTTTCATCATAACTCTAGAACCACTAATAGATTAACACTACATATAAAAACTTTTCACTTAACTCATTTCAGGAGAACCATCGCAACACGCAGGTGAATTCTTATAACTGTAGAATATGCAATCTTCAAGTAGTGGTCTAAGCCACCATAGCCCTTTCGGGATCCGCCTACACATAACAGGCTATAACACTAGAATACTTCCGAATACAATCAATTACGACGACCAACAAGCCTCACAGGTGCCATCACAAATCACATGCATAACTTGATCGCGTTGAAGAAACTGACCTCTACCACCAATATGCCAATTCAACTATGGCTAATCAATCCATCTTCGTCCAATTTACCCTTGATTTCCTTTGAAATAATAATAACACCATTCATCACATAACACACTCCCTCCGCACTCTTCCCTAGTGATCCCGAATCATGAGACCATGCTGTCTCAAATCCCACAAACCGTGTCGTACCTCCCTTGTGCACACATTCGCATCCTCAATTGGTATGCCCATTCTGATAATCCCTCTAAGAATCCGAAGTTTTTTCTCATTTTCCTCCCAAATGCTACACTGCAAGTAAAAACATCATAAAACATTCTGGGCCTCTTCTCATAAGCTGCTACAAAAGCTTGATTCTTATCTGTACCGACAGGCTCGAAATTATTAGACACCATACTTTAACCTTTTAATCCACTTGGACCGTTGTTGAGAGACACCCGCTTTGACTTGGCCACAAATATAATCAAATCCATGAATCTTCTATCACACGAATACCCTCTTGATTAAGCACCCAATAGAATTGCTTCCCGTGAAACCCGCATCTATACAAGGCATAAATCCTGAATCCTTCCCAAGTCTGCACATGAGCCAATAAGGCCAACCATAGAATACCTTTAACAATTCCTTTGCTCAAATTACCATTTATGTTCTTTTCCCATAGCTGAAATAACCCATCAATATGCTAATAACCAAAAACCTCACAAGTAGTTAACCATGCAACCCAATCACAGGCGGTGGGACTCTCCCACTTAACTTGAAGTCACTATTACACAATTCTTGAATTCACCAGGATTCTTTATCTCTTATTGACATAACCTTGTGCAATCAACCACCAAAATTCTCGGAATCTTTTTGTAAAACACCTTTTTATACTCTGAATCACCAACCACATTCGCACGACCGATCTCTTTGTTGTATAACCAATAGAATTCTTCGCAGAAGCTTTGCCAACCGTGCGACCGCCAATCTACTCACTAGAGATAACCCACCTGTAGAAATTACGGGCCGACATCTTCCAACGCTGTTGCACGGGGTACAATCACTACGACATCAATAACCCATCCCGAGTCCGAGCTCACTCTCTAGCTGCACAAGTCCATTCACCCCTCGTGGACATCAATTAAATGTGCGGCAACATCCTTCCAATTCAAAGTTATGTTGTATCCTTCTTCATTTCAAGCAGCTCCTTTCTGTTATGTCAAATCTCCTGCCGCATAATAGCCCCTACTTTAAATTAAATTCATAGACCCCAATCACCAATCACTAAAACTCCCAAATCATTCCAAACTCTCCTTAAGGTGTGTAGTCTTCCTACCACAAAGCCCATATTCAACTCCGCCACTCTCCCACTTTGGCAGAACTCACCGCTTTAATCGACTACTCGACCTTTGCTTCTTATACCTAGCCTTCTAGAAATTTTAACCACTGCCTAACACTCCCTACATGTCCTTCCTCATCCTTTGCTGCTCAGTTGTTGGCTTAAATAAAATCTATTTCGTTGCACTTAAACCCACAAATCGCTACTAACTTTAAACCTTTCCGAAGATCATCTTTCTCGAGCCGTCAACATTAGAAACATCGTTTCCTTCCCGAACCACCGTACCCCGCGATATCTAACAGTCGTTTCTCCAATATTATTTCACAATACCTTACCCCAAAGGTGAATTGCAGAAGACCATAACACCGGCGAAATTAACACATACAATCGAGGACGACGATACTACATCATAGATGAAAATTCCACCACGTTCGAAAATATCAAGTCTTGTTACTTCCTCTACCCAAAACTGGACATTCATAGGCCAATTGCTTTTCCTCCACCGAAAATAAAAATAAGATACTGAATCTCGGAACCATGAACTGTGCAACCTCATTTCAAGTCGTTCACTGCCCCGACACATGGGTATGCATCCTACCATCACGTCACTAATGTGCGATAATCATTCATGAGCATCAAATCAACCTGTGCATGGACTCAAAGCTCTCAAAAGTGCAACTAGTGAGCTGAAATGACAAGATATCCTTCCGCAAGGCGACGACAATAGCCCACTCAACTATACCGGGTGGGGTGCGCATTCGAATCGGTTTATCGATAAATTGAATCGATTATTTGTTATCGGTTTATCGGTTTATCGATTTCGATTTCAATTTTGTCCTCTTCGATTATCGGTTTATCGATAAACTGATAAGGTATAATAAAAATACAAATATACCCTTATTCTATAATACCCTTTCCTTTACCTAACTCCCTAACCCTATTATTTTCTCTACTCTTATTCTTCACTCTTCAACATCGCTTTTGGTCCTTCTTTCACAGGTACATGAAAATCTCACTTACCTGCTCTCTTTTCAGTGATTTGATTCTCTTTTTGTTTGGTTTCTCTCATGCTATTTTGTGCTATATAATTTTTACCTCCACTTTTATTTTTTCAAAAAACGTGTCCTGTTGGATCTTTAACTAACTTCAGATTCCAAATAATAATGGACATCCAAAAAAGATAATTCAAGTTAGATGCCTACAATTTTCATCTACTGTGGTTCAAAAAGTTATAGTAGCTCTACAATTCAAGCTCTATTTTCATCAGCTGGTATATAATAATACTCATCTAAAATTGGTAAGGATTAAACATCTCACAATAGTATTATATTATAAGAAATGAAAAGGGATAATTATGAAAAGGCCTAATCATGTTCCAAGAAGGCAAGAACTACATATGTATAGTAATGATTAGTATGTCAAAAAGAAGTCTGCCCCACTTTATGTTCTTTCTTGGCGTGCTATTGCTCTTTCTATCCCAAGTATGTCAAAAAGAACTTTTTTGCTTTTACTTTCTCAACATGTTCATAGGCCTGACTTCTTTCACTTTATATAAATATAAATGTAGAAAGAGTCACCACTTGGTTTGGCCACAGAATCCGCACACCCAGGTAATCCACAGTCCCTCTCTTATTGTATCTATGCTGGCACTTTAAAACTACAAGTGTTTGTGAGTTGTGACTTTTCTTTTTAACGGGTATTACATTTTAACATACAGACAATTGACCAGTTCTTTTTTGCTATTATTGATATTTCCTGGATTTGCAGCCATAATGTTTAGGTCAAGAGCGATGAGTGCTGACTTCGTCTTACTTTGCTTCATTCAACTCGTTTAAGACTGTAAGTTACATTCTTCATTTACTTCACATGACTAAAAATAATAAAATTGATCAAGTGGTTGATGAAAGTAGAGGTTCTTAGTTAGGCGTGTTTATAGAGATATAATTTTCGTGGAATCCCGCAAATTTCTTTATTGGTGTAATCGATAACCGAATCGATAATCCCTAAAAACCGATAAATCTAAATCGAAAAAATCGAAACCTTATTGAAACGATAACGATAAGAATATGTACAAATCGATAATCGATAAGTAATTACCGATAAGGGTCAAAATTGAATCGATAAATCGAATGCACACCCCTTATAGAAATATCCCGCACCACATCTGTAGTACCAATACATTTTTTTTCGATTCTCGATTTATAACAAGCACTTCACGTCGCATAAAATTGGGTAGGAAGGAAACATGGGCATAAGCCTCAAGAAATCAAATCGCACGATGAGGAATAAAGAAGGGAAGTGCTCCTAACAGTCCTGTAGCCTCTCGAACATAAGTATAGGCGTCTCCGTACCGATCCGCAAGACTCTACTAGACTCGCTCATGACTCGTGAGACCTAAGGGAACCTAGTGCTCTAATACCATGTTGTCACGACCCAAATTCCACTAACGGGCGTGATGGCGTCGGGCACCGCTGTCATGCAAGCCAACCAAAATACTTAATTAAATTCTCGTTTTAATAATTTTGAAAACTATGATTTTCCTTCAATTTCACTAGTAAAAGATAATCATTTCAAATCAAATATGAATGTTAAGAAGTTAATACAAGATACCCCATAATCATCCTAGAACACGGTGTCACAAGTGCATGAGCATTTACTAGGGAATGAAATAAAATACAGTAACTTTCTGGAATACAAGGTGGACAGAAATGAAAAACACCGTAAAATACTCTAAAGGGGACTCTGCTGGCTGGGGGTCGCCTCGATAAATGTAGCTCACCTAAGTCTTCGTATCAACCATGCCGCTATGCCACTAAGCCACTAGCCACATATGAACCTGTGCAACAAAAATTCACAGCAAGTGTATTATGAGTACGAAAACAACGTGTACCCAATAAGTATCCCGTCTAATCTCGAACAAGTAGAGACGAGAGGTTGACTTCGAAACTTACTAGTGGTCCAATGATAATATAGTAAAAATGTGAGGAATTCGTGGATTTTATAAAGCAAAATTAAACTCATAAAGCAGGAAAGCAGGTAAACAACTTCTCAAATAATAAAAGATTTCCAAAGATTTACTTCTCATTATCTTTATCAATTTATCTCTGGCCAGGAAAGGCAAATATCAATATTTAAAATTCGCAGGCAAGCAATACAAGCACGCACATATCATGCCGAGGTCATACGACCCGATCCAACATAAATGTAAAATGTGCACTGCCAAGGGTCGAACGACGCAAACTATAGATGCATCACCCCACTCGTGAATCATACATGCGACGTGGTTAAATTTAAATAGACAATCACCATGCTCGTGAATCGTACATGCGACACAGGTACATATAGAAATGCATGCTCAAACAGCTAATTGAGAATTTATCGAGGAACGTTTATCCAAATAAACGTAGATTCTCTTTTAGAGATTTAAGAAAATGAAGTTTAATCCTTTTAAAAATTTATTTACCGATTCGATAGGATTTAAGCAATTCAACTGCCAACAAGGTTACAGATATTCCAAGTATAGCATGTTTTTGGGTCCTAGACTACCCGGACTTACATATAATAGTGGCTACGCACGGACTCTCGTCACCTCGTGCGTACGTAGCGCCCACAAATAGAAGCACATAAACAATTATTTCACCTATGGGGACAATTCTCTCTTACAAGGTTAGAAAGGAGACTCACCTCGCTCCGAAGAACCATAACCTGCCACGCCCTTCCGAAGACTCGAATCGATGCTAAATGCTCCAAGACTAGGCAATAATTATGCAAATCCATTAATATATGTTCAATTACGCATTACAATCCAATTTATAAAAATTCCTAATCCAGATCAAAAAATTGACAAAATTGCCCTCGGGCCCACGTGCCCGGATTCCGAAATTTCTCGGTAAGATAAAGTTTACCCATGAACTCACGAACTCAAATACATGATTTTCTCTTAATTCCATACCAAAAATTGTGGTCAAAATCCATGAATACGAATTTTCTAGGTTTTCCCTCAACCCCAAGTTTCTACCAATTTACATGCTAAAATCCATACACAATCAATACATTTAACTCAAGATAGGTGGGCTTAGCTTACCTTGTTGTTGATGATGAAAACCCTCCACTTGAAGCTCTCCAAAATCGTCCACACCAAATGAAAAATAGGAGAAAAATGATCATCTCCTGATTTTAAAAGAATACACTGCCTCCAGCCTTTCTGCACCTGCAGTGCATAAGCCGCACCTGCGGCCCACGCTTCTCCGGCGCACGTGCCACTTCTGCGGTCCCAGGCTCAAGGCCAAAAGTCGCTTCTATGATCTCCTTATCGCAGGTGCGCTCCCGCATCTATAGTTAACGCGCCGTACCTGCATTCATTGCACCCCTTCACCCAAACCGCATATGCGACCCCTTGGCTGCTTCTGCGGCTCTGCACCTGCGGCCAAAACCTCGCAGGTGTGGTTACACAAGACAACATCTATCTCAATTCTTCTTCAAACTCCAAAATTGATCCGTTAACCATATGGAATCCACTCGAGGCCCCCGGGACCCCAACCAATCATGCCAACTAGTCCCAACACATATTACAGACTTGCTCGAGGCCTCAAATCCTATCAAACAACGTAAAAATTATGAATCGACCTCCAATCCAAGCTTTATGGACTTTAGAACTTCAAACTTCTACATTCGATGTCGAGACCTATCAAATCACATCCGATTGACCTTAAATTTTGCATACGAGTCATATTCGACATTACAGACCTACTCCAACTTTCGGAATCAAAATCCGACCTCGATATAAAAAGGTCCACTTCCGGTCAAACTTCTCAAAAACCTTCAAATTTCTATCTTTAGCCAAATGACTCCAAAATGATCTACGTACCTCTGAATTCACTTCTGATGGCGCTTCCAACATCAGAATCACCATATGGAGCCATTCCCAGACTCAGAATCCCAAACGGACATTGATAACATTGAAATGCACTTCAACCCAAACTTATGAAATTCTTCCAAAAATGTTAACTTCCATAATAGGTGCCGAAACGCTCCCATGTCTTCCAAAACCTGACTCAGACATACGCCCAAGTCCGAAATCATCATATGAACCTGCTGGAGCCTTCGAGTCCCGAATCCGAGGTTATTTACTCAAAAAATCAATCTTAGTCAATTCTTCCAACTTGAAGCTTCTGAAATGAGAATTCTCTTTCCAAATCAACTCTGAACTTCCCGGAATTCAATTCCGACCGTGCGCACAAGTCATAATACCTTAAGTGAAGTTGCTCATGGCCTCAACTGCTGAACGACACGCTAGAGCTCAAAATGACCGGTCAGGTCGTTACAGTGTATTTATGCTCTAATCTATTTTCTATGAATGAATACGGAGACAATACACTAATACTTAGTCTTGTATAACTTGAATGCGCTAGATGAATAGATAATTATGTACTAATACGGAGTTATCGTTGAAATATTCGTAAATGTATTTTCATTGATACAAGGATGTTGAGGAAAAAAAATTTCACTCATGGAGATGCTTATATACTCTTCTATATCTATTTTTATTGAATAGACCTATATATTTCCCAGTTCTCTTTATTTTAATTATAAATCAACAAAAATAACCGTGTCCAAATAAAATAAATTTTAAAATCAAATATAAAAGCAATTACATTAGTTATTTTCTATGTCTGCTATGGATATTAACCGACATTTATATATTATCTGCAATGGATATTAACTTTCATTTATATTGAATAATAATATAAGAAAACAATTAACCGCGAATAAATTTTTGTCAAAACATCGATAATAGTTTGTCAACCATTGTAATACCCTATCTTTCTATCTATATCTATATACTATATTAAAAGCACGAAAACCCTTAATGAAATATTGTTCGCCTTTTTAACCCTTTTAAAATTGTGATGACCTTTAAATAAAATTCTACGTTCCGAGGCCTTAAAAACCTCTTCTAGCATCACCTCTATTTGCGTGCGCAGTTCGGGCACGTAGCCGGAAAGCTATTATGTGAAAATCTGTGAAACAATGATAAATTTTGGCTATAAAATGAATTAAGTTGATTTCATTCAATATTTTAGGTAAACGGACCCGGACCCGTAATTTGACAATCCCGGAGGGTTCGTAGGAAAATATGGGATTTGGGAGTATGCCCGGAATCGAATTCCGAGGTCCCAAGTCCGAGAAATGAATTTTTTAAAAGAAATTATTTTCTGAAAAATATAAAGGTTTTTGAAAGTGAAATGTTATGTGAAACCTGTGGTATCGGTCCTGTATTATGGTTCCAGAGCTCGGTACCGGTTCAATAAGATTTATATGTGTTGTCAGTAAAGTTTGTTAAGAAACGAAATCCATTTGACATGATTCGAACCTTAAATGAAAATATTGATGTTTAAAGAAGTTTTGAGAAATTTCATTGATTTTGAGGTTTAATTTGGTGTTCATGATGTTATTTTGGTGATTTGATTACACGAATAAGTCTGTAGTATATTTTTAAGGTTGTGTATATATTTGGTTTGGAGCCCCGAGGGCTCGAGTGAGTTTTGGATAGGTGTCGGGCTGATTTAGACTTAGAAAAATCTGATTTTCTGCTGTTGCTGGTGTCCAGTTATTTTGTACTATGCGATCGCATAGGAAGGCTCGCGATCGCATAGTGTAAACTTCAGGGGTCTTGTTTTGTGCTATGCGATCGCATAGGTCCTTCCGCGATCGCGTAGAGTAAATTCTGTGAGGTCACAATTTGTTCTATGTGATCGAATTGTTTCTTCTGCGATTGCGATGTATTAAACCAAGCCTGGGAAGGAAACTTGTTTTCTTCTATGCGATCACACGGCCTTGAACGCGATTGCAGTGAGCAATCTCCCTTACCCTATGCAATCGCATATTCTTCGAGACCACACAGACAAAAATCCGTCCAATTATTTTTAAGTTCAAAAACAGAATGTATTACGGGAATTTCATCATTTTTCACAACGTTTTCTTCTCCACACCTCTTGGGCGATTTTTGAAGAGAAACTTCACCATAGCTTCATAGGTATGTAATCCTAAGCTCGTTTTCTTCCATTTTTATCAACACCCATTAGATTTCTAGGCCTAAAACATGAGATTAAGGGTAGAAAATTAGGGATTTAGGTAGAGTTAGGGCTTTTTATTATTTGGGAATTTGACCTCGATTTGGGGTCGGATTTCAAAACAAATTATATATTCGAGCTCGTGGGTGAATGAGTGATCGAGTTTTGATCTGAACCTCGTGTTTTGACCAAGCGGGCCCGGGGTCAATTTTGACTTTTTGGGAAGAATAATGGGAAAGCTATAATTAGGCATTGGAATTAAATTGTTTAGTATTTATTGATGTTATTAAGTCGATTATGTCTAGATACAATTGATTTGGAGCCAAATTCAAAAGGAAAAGCGGTGTTTGAGGCTTGAGTTGGTCGTGGAAGTTCGAGGTAAGTGTTTGATCTAACCTTAGCTTGAGGGATTAGGAGTCGAGTCCTATTTGCTATATGGTAATTGTTGAGTACGACGTATAGGCATGGTGACGAGTATCTATACATTGGTGTCCAGCATGCCCGTGAGTATTATATTATGAATATCATGACTTTGTTGTATCTTTCATGCCTTGGTGATGGTTTCTATATGTTGTGTAAGGTTTGTGGAAGAAATTGTGACCTATGAACATTGAGGAGAATTGACTCAAGTTGTGTAACGAATTGTGAAAGTATAAGTGATAGTTGAACTTTTAGAGCATTGGCTCGAGTTGTGAAGTGAATTGTGAAGTAAAGTGAGAAAGGGAAGAGATCATTATGTTGCCCCCCCCCCCTTGCCGGGCTATTATTGCTTTATTTGTTGTCTCCCTTGCCGGGATGTTGATGTTATTGATGTTGTCCCTTGCCGGGACTTGTTGATGAACTATTGTTCCCTTGTCGGGATTTTTGTTGCAAATTTCATTTATTTTCCTTGCCCTATTGTTTGTGATAGTTGTTTGGGTGAGGAAGAGGGTTAAAGCACGAAGGGTGATGTCGTGTATTATTTTGTGAGGAAAGAGTGTAAAGCACGAAGGGTGATGCCATGCCGCACGATGTACCATTCCGTGCCGATTTCATTAATTATATGGTGAGGAAAGAGAGTAAAAGCACGAAGTGTGATGCCGAGCACATTATTGTTATATGATTGCTTTGGTGAGGACGAGAGTAAAAGCACGAAGGGTGATGCCGTGCATGTATTGATTCTGATTGCTTGATAATATCCGAGTTATATTGTTTCTTTCGTTTACTTGTTGTATTTCTATCCGGAATTGATATCTTCCCCCGTAGCATGCTACCCCTCCCATACTTGACTATTTATTTTCCGTTGTATATATTTTAAATTGCATAGGTTTATTTGGTAGTCTGGTCCTAGCCTCGTCACTACTTCGCCACGGTTAGGCTAGGCACTTACAAACACATGGTGTCGGTTGTGCTGATACTACACTCTGCACTATGTGCAGATAGTGGAGCATCTCTTGGACTGTTGTTTGGAGGCTACCTTCAGTCCATGCGGAGATCCAAGGTAGACCTGTAGGTGTCTGTATGCACTGGCGTCTCCTCTATCTTTTATTTCCTGTTTCATCTTTTTACTTCAGAATCAATGTGTCTATTATTTTCAGACCTTGTATTTAGCAATCTTAGACTGTCTGTGGTACTGTGACCCCAGATTTTCGGTGATTAAAGCTTAAGTAGTTGTAATAGATGCAGATTTCAGATATTTATCCTTTTCTTCCGCTTAATTTAAATTTCCGCTGTTTATACGTTATCGCTTTATGTTTATTAACAAGAAATAAATGGATAATAAAGTAATTAGTTTAAGGGATTGGCTTGCCAAGCTCATACTAGTAGGCTCCATCACGACTTCCGAGGGTGGAAAATTCGGATAGTGACAAGTTGGTATCATAGCTCTAGGTTACGTGGGTCTCACAGTTCACAGACAAGCTTAGTAGAGTGTGAGGGATCGGTACTGAGACGTATATATTTATCCCCAGAGGCTACAGAGTTAGGAAACACTTCACATTTATTCTTTCCTGTCCTGCAGTTTGGTTTCTCAATGGTAATTGAATTTCTACTTTGTTCTTTCGCAGATGGCGAGAACACGCGCTTCCTCATCCACTGACTAGCAGCCCGAGCCCCCAACAGCAACTCCTACGAGGGGCAGAGGGTGAGGTCGAGGCAGTGCTAGAGGCCGAGGTAGCGGCAGAGCTTAGCCCAGAGTAGCAGCACCCGCAGCGGAGCCTCAGGTTGACTTTGATGATGAGGTTCCAACCCCAGCAGTTCCAGAGGGACCAACTCAGGTCCTAGAGGGGTTTATTGCTACCATAGTACTCCAGGATGCTCTGGTCTATCTAGTAAGCCTTATGGAGAGCGTCACCCGGGCAGGCTTGCTTCTTGTAGCACCAATCGTCTCACAGGATAGAGGAGGAGCCCAGACTCCTGCTACTCGCACTCCGGAGCAGGTAGCTCCCCAGTTTCATACTCTAGCGGTTCATCCAGTTGGAGTAGTTCAGCCGGGAGTGGTAGCTCAGACCGGTGATAAAGCAGCTATATCTGCCGATACTTTGTGGAGGTTGGATAGGTTCACTAAGCTCTTCACTACTACTTTCATCGGTGCATCTTCTGAGGATCCCCGGGATTATCTAGATAGTTGTCATGAGGTTCTCAGAAACATGGGGATAGTTGAGACCAATGGGGTCGATTTTTCCACTTTTCGCTTGTCTGGATCCGCCAAGACTTGGTGGAGAGATTACTGCTTGGCTAGACCAGCCGGTTCGCTAGCTTTGACTTGGGAGTAGTTTACGCAACTATTTTTGGATAAGTTTCACCCCATCACTCAGAGAGAGGCCTAGCGAAGGCAGTTTGAGCGTCTCCAGCAGGGTTCTACGATTATTACCCAGTATGAGACCAGATTCATTGACTTGGCTTGTCATGCTCTAATCATACTTCCTACCGAGAGAGAGAGGGTGAGGAGGTTCATTGATGGACTTATTCATCCGATTCGTCTTCAAATGGCTAGGGAGATGGGGGTGAGATACTTTCTTGGAGGCGGCCAATGTGGCCCGGAGAGTCGAGATGGTTCTGTCGCAGGGAGGTGGTCATGGTTCGGACAAGAGGCCTCGTCATTCAGGCCGATTCAGTGTTTCCTCATCTAGAGGAAGTGATTCGTATGGTAGAGGCCGTCCTTCTAGGCCTTTTCAGTCAGCACATCAGGTTTCTCATGGTGCCTCAAGTGGTCGTGGTCCTCAGATGCAGTATTCTGATCATCAGTCCTACAGTGCACCACCAGCTCCTATCAGTGCACCACCACTTCAGAGTTTTCGGGGTGGTCATTCAGGTCGACAGGGTCAGTAGTCTCAGCAGCTGAGGGCTTGTTACACTTGTGGTGATATGGGTCACATTGCTAGGTTTTGCCCTTGAGCACCGAGTAGCTCTCAACATCAGGGTTCCCGTGCCATGGTTCAGGCACCGAGGGTTCCACAGTAAGCCCAGCCAGCTAGAGGTGGAGGTAGAGGTGCTAGAGGTAGAGGTAGAGGTATTAGAGGTGGAGCTCAGGCCACCAGAAATGGAGCCCAGCCAGCAGCAGGTCATCCCAAAGATGTAGTTCAAGGTGGTGGGGCCTAGCCTCGATGTTATGCCCTTCCATCCAGGCCCGAGGTTGAGGCTTCTGATGCAATTATCACAAGTACAGTTCTAGTTTGTGATAGAGATGCTTCAGTGTTATTTGATCCGGGGTCTACATACCCATATGTGTCATCTTATTTTGCACCGTATCTGGTCATGCCTAGTATTCTTTGAGTACTCGTATTTATGTGTCTACACTGGTGGGTGATTCTATTGTGGTAGATTGAGTCCACCATTCATGTATAGTTGTGATTGGAGGTCTTGAGACTTGTGTAGATTTGCTTCTTCTGGACATGGTTTTTGACGTCAAATTGGGGATGGACTGGTTATCACCTTACCATGCTATTTTGGACTGTCATGCCAAGACTGTGACCTTAGCCTTGCCGGGTTTATCTCGTTTGGAGTGGAGAGGGACTCCTAGTCATTCTACTCGTTGTGTTATCTCTTATGTGAAGGCTCAACGTATGGTCGAGAATGGGTGTTTGACCTATTTGGCATATGTTCATGATTCTAGTGCCGAGGTTCCTTCTATTGATTTTATGCCCGTTGTTTGTGATTTTCCTGAGGTTTTCCCTTCAGACCTGCCGGGTATGCCACCCAACAGAGATATTGACTTTTACATTGATTTGGCTCTAGGCACTCAGCTCATTTCTATCCTGCCGTATCGTATGGCCCCACCTATGTTGAAAGAGTTGAAATAGCAGTTGCAAGACTTGTTTGAGAAGGGTTTCATTAGGCCGAGTGTTTCGCCTTGGGGTACGTCAGTGTTGTTCGTTAAGAAGAAGAACAGATCGATTAGAATGTGTATTGATTACCGGCAATTGAACAAGGTTACAATCAAGAATAAGTATCCATTGCCGAGGATTGATGATTTGTTTGACTAGCTTCAGGGTGCCAAGGTATTTTCAAAGATTGACTTGAGATCTGGCTACCATCAGTTGAGGATTAGGGCATCCGATGTCCCTAAGACCGCTTTCCACACTCGGTACGGGCATTATGAGTTCTTGGTAATGTCATTCGGGTTGACAAATGCCCCAGCAACTTTTATGGATTTGATGAACCGAGTGTTGAGGCCTTATTTGGATTCGCTCGTAATAGTCTTCATTGATGATATTTTGATCTATTCCCGTAGCCGGGAGGATCACAAGCAACATCTTAGAGTGGTTCTTCAGACCTTGAGGGATAGTCAGTTATATGTTAAGTTCTCGAAGTGTGAGTTCTGGTTGAGTTCAGTTGCATTCCTGGGTCATGTTGTATCAGCAGAGGGTATTCAGGTTGATCTGAAGAAGATTGAGGCAGTCAAGAACTGGCCTAGACCAACACTAGCTACAGAGATTCGGAGTTTCTTAGGATTGGCACGCTACTATCGTCGGTTCGTGGAGGGGTTTTCATCTATCGCAGCCCCGATGACTAGGTTGACCCAGAAGGGTGCCAGTTCAGGTGGTCGGACGAGTGTGAGGCAAGATTTCAGAAGCTCAAGACAACTTTGACTACGGCAGTGGTGTTGATTTTGTCCACAGGTTCAGGGCCTTATACAATTTATTGTGATGCATCTCATATTGGACTTAGTACAGTGTTGATGCAGGATGGTAAGGTCATTGCCTATGCTTCGCGGCAGTTGAAGATTCATGAGAAGAACTATCCGGTTCATGATTTGGAGTTGGCAGCCATTGTTCACGCGTTGAAGATTTGGAGGCATTATCTATATGGCGTGCCATATGCGTTGTTCACGGATCACAAGAGTTTGACGTATTTGTTCAAGCAAATGGAGTTGAATTTGAGGCAGAGAACGTGGTTGGAATTGTTGAAAGACTATGATATCACCATCTTATATCACCCAGGAAAGGCCAATGTGGTGGCCGATGCTTTGAGTAGAAAGTCAGCAAGCATGGGAAGTCTTGCTTATATTCCGGTCGGTGAGAGACCGCTTGCTTTGGATGTTCATGCTTTGGACAATCAGTTTGTGAGGTTGGACGTTTCTGAGCCCAGTCGTGTGTTAGCTTGCACGGTCGCTCGTTCTTCTTTATTGGAGTGTATCCATGATCGGCAGTATGATGATCCCCATTTGTGTGTCCTTAGAGACACGGTGCAGCACGGAGGTGCCAAGCAGGTTACCTTAGGCGATGATAGAGTTTTGAGATTGCAGGGTCGAGTTTGTGAGCCTAATTTGGATGGTCTTCGAGAGTTAATTTTAGAGGAGGCCCATAGCTCCCAGTACTCTATTCATCCGGGCATCGCGATGATGTATCAGGATTTGCAGCAGCATTATTGGTGGCGGATAATGAAGAAGGATATCGTTGTATATGTGGCTCGGTGTTTGAATTTTCAGTAGGTTAAGTATGAGCATTAGAGGCCTGGTGGTTTGTTCCAGAAGATTGAGATTCCTGAGTGGAAGTGGGAGCGGATCACTATAGACTTCGTTGTTGGACTCCCACGGACTCGGAGGATGTTTGATGCAGTATGGGTTATTGTTGATAGGCTGACCAAGTCAGCACATTTCATTCCTGTGGCGGTCTCCTATTCTTCCGAGAAGTTAGCTGAGATCTATATCCGGGAGATCCTTCGTCTTCATGGTGTGCCCGAGTCTATTTTTTAGGACCGAGGTACGCAGTTCCCCTCACATTTCTGGAGATCAGTTCAGCAAGAGATGGGCACACGGGTTGAGTTGAGCACAATGTTTCATCCTCAGACAGACGGACAGTCTGATCAGACCATTTCGATTTTGGAGGATATGCTCCGAGCTTGAGTCATTGACTTTGGAGGCTCGTGGGATCAGTTTTTGTCTTTAGCAGAGTTTTCCTACAACAACAACTACTAGTCGAGTATTCAGATGGCTCCGTGTGAGGTTTTGTATGGTAGGTAGTGCCGGTCGCCGGTTGGATGGTTTCAGCCGGGAGAGGCTCGGTCGTGGGGTACAGATCTGGTTCAGGATGCCTTGGACAATGTCAGGATTATTTAGGATAGACTTCGTACAGCTCAGTGCAGGCAAAAGAGTTATGCCGACCGCAAGGTTCAAGATTTGGCTTTCATGGTCGGTGAGCGGGTATTGCTTCGAGTATCGCCTATGAAGGGCGTGATGAGATTCGGAAAGAAGGGCAAGCTTATCCCTAGGTTCATTGGCCCGTTTGAGATTCTTGATCGAATGGGAGAGGTGGCTTATAGACTTGCATTGCCGCCGAGCTAATCAGTCGTGCATCCAGTGTTTCATGTGTCCATGCTTCGGAAATATCACGGCGACCCATCCCACGTGTTAGATTTCAGCACTGTTCAGTTGGATAAGAAATTGTCTTATGAGGAGGAGCCGGTAGCTATTCTAGACCGGCAGGTTCGTCAGTTCAGATCGAAGAGTTTTCCTTCTGTTTGTGTTCAGTGGAGAGGTCAACCTGCTGAGGCATCGACTTGGGAGTCCGAGTCAGATATACGGAGCCGTTATCCCCATCTTTTCCCCGACTCGGGTACTTCCTTCTACTGTGCGTTCGAGGACGAACAATTGATTTAGAGGTGGAGAATGTGATGACTGGGTCATCACTTGTTTTTAAATAAAATTCTACGTTTCGAGGCCTTAAAAACCTCTTCTAGCATCACCTCGATTTGCGTGCGTGTCCGGCGCGTAGCCGGAAAGCTATTATGTGAAAATCTATGAAAAAATGATAAAGTTTGGCTATAAAATGAATTAAGTTGACTTCGGTAAACATTTTGGGTAAACGGACCCGCACATGTGATTTTAAGGTCCCGGAGGGTCCGTAGTGAAATATGGGACTTGGCGTATGCCCAGAATCGAATTCCGAGATCCCAAATCCGAGAAATAAATTTTTTAAAAGAAATTATTTGCTGAAAAATATAAAGGTTTTTTAAAGTGAAATATTATGTGAAACCTGTGGTATCGGGCCCATATTATGGTTCTGGAGCCCGGTACATGTTCAATATGATTTATATGTGTTGTCGGTAAAGTTTGGTAAGAAACGAAATCCATTTGACGTGATTCAGACCTTAAATGCAAAATTTGATGTTTAAAGAAGTTTTGAGAAATTTCATTGATTTTGAGGTTTAATTCGATGTTCATGATGTTATTTTGGTGATTTGTTTACATGAATAAGTCCATAGGATATTTTTGAGGTTGTTTGTATATTTGGTTTGGAGCCCCGAGGGTTCGGGTGAGTTTTGGATAGGTGTCGGGGAGATTTAGACTTAGAAAAATCTGGATTTCTGCTATTGCTGGTTTCCAGTTCTTTTGTACTATGCGATTGCAAAGGAAGGCTCGTGATCGCATAGTGTAAACTTCAAGGGTCATGTTTTGTGTTATGCGATCGTATAGGTCCTTCCGCGATCGCGTAGAGTAAATTCTGGGAGGTCACAATTTGTTCTATGCGATCGCATTGTTTCTTCCGCAATCGCAATGTATTAAACCACGCCTAGGAAGGGAACCTGTTTTCTTCTATGCGATCGTACGGCCTTGAACGCGATCGCAGTGATCAATCTCCCTTACCCTATGCCATCGCATTCCTTTCTTCAGGATCGCATAGATCAAAATCTGCCCAGTTATTTTTAAGTTCAAAAACAAAATGTATTACGGGAATTTCACCATTTTTCACAACTTCTTCTTCTCCATACCTCTTGGGCAATTTTTGAAGAGAAACTTCACCATAGCTTCATAGGTATGTAATCCTAAGCTCATTTTCTTCCATTTTTATCAACACCCATTTGAGATTAAGGGTAGAAAATTAGGGATTTGGGTATAGTTAGGGCTTTTTTGATTATTTGGGAATTTGACCTTGATTTGGGGTCGGATTTCAAAACAAATTATATATTCGGGCTCGTGGGTGAATGGGTGATCGAGTTTTTGTCTGAACCTCGTATTTTGACCAAGCGGGCCCAGGGTCAATTTTTGGATTTTTGGGAAGAATGATGGGAAAACTATAATTAGGCATTAGAATTGAATTGTTTAGCATTTATTAATGTTATTAAGTCGATTATGTCTAGATACAATTGATTTGGAGCCAAATTCAAAAGGAAAAGTAGTGTTTGAGGCTTGAGTTGGCCGTGGAAGTTCGAGATAAGTGTTTGGTCTAACCTTAGCTTGAGGGATTAGGATTCGAGTAATATTTTCTATGTGGTAATTGTTGAGTACGATGTATAGGCATGGTGACGAGTATCTATATGTTGGTATCCAGCATGCCCGTGAGTCTTACATTGTGATTATCATGACTTCGTTGTATCTTTCATGCCTTGGTGATGGTTTCTATTTGTTATGTAAGGTTTGTGGAAGAAATTGTGACCTATGAACATTGAGGAGTGTTGGCTCAAGTTGTGTAACGAATTGTGAAAGTATAAGTGATAGTTCAACCTTTAGAGCATTGGCTCGAGTTGTGAAGTGAATTGTGAAGTAAAGTGAGAAACAGAAGAGATCATTATGTTGCCCCCCTCCCTTGCTTGTCTATTATTGCTTTATTTGTTATCTCCCTTGCCGGGATGTTGATGTTATTGATGTTGTCCCTTGCCGGGACTTGTTGTTGAACTATTGTTCCCTTACCGGGATTTTTGTTGCAAATTTCATTTATTTTCCTTGCCCTATTATTTGTGATAGTTGTTTGGGTGAGGAAGAAGGTTAAAACACGAAGGGTGATGCCGTGTATTATTTTGTGAGGAAAGAGTGTAAAGAATGAAGGGTGACGCTGTGTACGATTTGTGAGGAAAGAGTGTAAAGCACGAAGGGTGATGTCGTGCCACACGATGTACCATTCTGTGCCGATTATATTGATTATATGGTGAGGAAAGAGAGTAAAAGCACGAAGGGTGATGCCGTGCATATTATTATTATATGATTGCTTTGGTAAGGATGAGAGTAAAAGCACGAACGGTAATGCCGTGCATTTGTTGATTCTGATTCCTTGATGATATCCGAGTTATACTGTTTCTTTCGTTTACTTGTTGTATTTCTATTCGGAATTGATATCTTCCCCCGCAACATGCTACCCCTCCTATACTTGACTATTTATTTCTGTATTTTGTTTTTGCTGTATATATTTTAAATTGCACAAGTTTATTTGGTAGTCTGGTCCTAGCCTCGTCACTACTTCACCGAGGTTAGGCTAGGCACTTACCAGCACATGGGGTTGTCGCGTCCCCTTTTTCTTGCGAAATTGGGTTTATGACATTTGGGAGGACAACTCGTTCCCTTTTGGAATTAGGTTTTCTGATTTGAAGAGTCGCCACCTAATGATTAAGTGCATTAGGACACTAGGAAGAATTTGTTTAGAAAAACCAGAGTTTGGGTAAGGGCTTGAAATTATCTCGAGGGGAAGGTGTTAGGCACCCCTCAAGATCCACTAGTGTGCTTCCCGGCCATGCTACAATTTTGACTTAAGTACAAACAATAAATAAGCAAATAAGGGTTTCAAATATGAGGGGTTGTCACATTGTGATTGCAAATAAGTTAAAGTTTGAAGAAACAAGGAAGCTGAAATTTGAGAAAAAGGAGTTTGAAATTTTGAAAGTAATAAAATAAACAAGTAAAGGGAAGTGGGTCCTAGGTTTATAAATAATATGGATCACATCAATGCAATACCCGGTAATCACTCCTCAAAAGAGGGGTTGCACGTGGTATTAGCGCACCGGTCATCATATCCATATCTACCATTTCCCACCCCATTGAGGTATTAAACACGGAATGGTTTCGTTTACTTATTGCATGCTTGTACCCGCCCCAAGCCTATCAGTCCCGAAGGCATTTGGGACTACTAGTCCTAAAGTGAAGGGAGGTTTGAGCTTTGTATGGTTTAAAAAGATAAAATTCTAAAACGACAAACAAAAACACATAAGTCAGATATGGGAAACACATAACAATTTAAAAGGCTCAGACATGCCTTCTCACGTAAAGACAAATTGTTTAGCATGTCTTGCAGATACTGGTTATTGTCTGAATTAAACTTAAACGTTAAGGAGGCAGACTGGTCCATTACACATTTCAGATAAGAAATCGGAATCAGACCTACCTGTTGGTTGGAATTAACAGAGTCTGATTCAATTAGCTAATTTACCTTATAACTTGCCTAGGCTAAACCTATAGGCATGATATCTAAATACGAGATAAAGATATTGATTTCAGAAGCAAATTTATTAACAGTAGGAACATAAGTTCTGCAAGCGTCTAAGCAATGCTATTACTGATTTTAAACTTATAAGCAAGTTGAGGTATTCAGATTAGTTGCTTATTCCTATAGGCATGCTTTCTAAGTGTGACTGATTTTAACCTTTATGAAAATGCAGAAATCCTATAGGCATGGTGTCTAAAACGTTGATTTTTATTATTTAAGCCTATATATCGTTTGCCTAGTGATAGATACATATACAGTATTCAGAAACCCTATAGACATGCTTTCTTTATGATAGGCAAAATGCAGAATCCTATAGTCATGTTCTCTATATGAGATGCAGAAATGCAAAAGGTATTGATATGATATATATATACAGAACTTATAGGCGGGATTTCTAAGATGCAAAAGTGTAGAAGTTTATAGACATGATTTATACATGAAAATGTAGAAGTGCAGAACCTAAAACAGGATTTCCATATGAATATGTAGAAGTGCAGAACCTAAAACAGGATTTCAAAGATGCCGAAATGCAGAACTTGCCATGATTTGTAGAAATAAAGACCTAATGAGCATGATATCTACCCATATGCATACATGATTACCCCTCCCTTTTTCACTATAAGCCCCCATGAGTTATTACAAATTATTACAGCCCAGAATGAAGAAAGGAAAGTAAACATTACATCAGAAAGCTAAAATCCCAACCAAGAAGAGCCTGATTCTGACTTCTGTCTGAAGCATGAAGTAAACCAACTCCAAAGATCAAATTCTAAAGCCTTTCTCCTATTTGGGATGTGTCAGAGTTCCCTAAGAGTCTCAACTGGACTCTGGGTAGTGCTTACACCATATATGTTGTAGAATTGGATTATAGTGCAGTGTGGAAGGGCCAGCCCTCAAATGTCCAAGTTCAGAGGGAGATCAAGGTCCCAAAGCAAGGCTCATAGGAAGGGGGAAGAACTTAGATTCTAAGAGAGAGTGGAAGTGCATAGAGGGGATTTTAGGGAAGGCCAAGACAGGCTGGTAGTCATACCCAGCAATTAGGAGTGTTGGCACACTCCTAACCAACCTCTTAGTCACATTGTTTGGGAGTTAGGATCCATTAAAGGATCAGATCCAGACATGAGCAGCAATTTGGATACTACCATGCCTGAACCTTAACTCAAACACATAAAAGGGAATAAAGGTATGGGTAATTCACACAGCAACAGATGCAAAGAGAACATCATATTCAATACTGAACATAAACAGCAAAGTAGACAAGATTGTTGAAACTGTAAAGAAAACACATAGGGATGAAGCTGAAAGTTAAATTAGAACATACCAGTTTTAGGGAAATAAGAAAACAAGAGCAGTAGTAAAGCCAAATTGCAAACACACAACCAGAAGATTTCATAAGAGAGTAGAGTGTTGAATTGAGAATGTAGGAGTATTGAAATTGAAAGTGTTCAATAAGTGTTATGCCTGTCGAAAGTGCAGAAGGGTCGTGTTTTTTATAGTGCAGAAAGCAAGTAGAAATAGGTAAGAAAATAATTCAGAAATCAATTACACAAGTTCCCCTTCAATTAAGGGATTCTGACTTCAAATGGGTAAAAGATAATTAAGGAAAGAGTTTGATCAAAGTCTTTTCCAAAATAGCATAAGAAGGGTAAATACACAAAAGTTTATTTAAGGCAAAAGTCCAGTGGTACATGGTTTGTGCAAATAAGGAAAGGCGATCACTCATCAGCCAGTAAAGTCAAAATTGCAGGCTTTGATCGAATGAACCAAGTCATGAAAAGTGAAGAAAGGGTTTTACTTAAGGAATATCAGTAACAATCAATCAAACCTTATTAAGAGGAAATCCGAATCAATAACAAGTTGAAAAACCCTTTTGAAGGAAAAATTCCTCATATATAAATCATACAGACATATCAAACAAGAAAGAACTGTCATGCAAAAAAGCCTAGTATAGAAGAGTTCAGAGTTAAAGAAGTTCGAGTTCAGTATAAAGACTCAAAACGAGTCTGAGAAACCTAGAGTTCCAAAATGAAACCGTAGTCTCAAACACAAGATCGAAACTCGCCAAAAACCCCCAAACCCTAGGTTTTTCAACTCGAGTCAGATACAGAGAAAAGAAGACAAATAACGGAAACAGTCTCAGAGGTCTTTTTCAGAAACTTATGAGAAAAAAACAGATGTAATAGCAAGTTTGAAACAACAAAATGAGAAAGTTGATTTGAAGCATAAAGAACACATTTTAAGAAATCTTAGAACTTAAACAAGTTTCAGAAGAGAAACGAGATAGTATAGCACTTAAGAGAACAATAGAGGAAACATGTTTAACAAGGAACTCAAACAAAGTCTAGAAGAAGGCAACTAAAGACCTAAGAGATTAGTAGAAAATACAGTAAAGGAACATAGGGGTAAACGAACACGTAAGATAAACATGTGAAAGCATGATATATAAACCAGTAGAAGAAAGAACGGAGCACAATAGAAGAACATGCAAAATAAGGCAAACATAAAGATACAGGAGAAGAACATGCTAGGTAGAAAAAGAAAACATACAAACATAGCATAGACAGATACACACAAAGAAAAGAAGAGGAAGAGTCAAAGAAACATTTCGAAAATCTTTCAGAAACCCTAAATCGAAGAGAAACAAATTTTGAAAGAAAAAATTGGGGAAAACATTTTAAAACTCCAGTAGAGCACATATATAGCATAGATTTAAGAAAACAACCAGATAAAAACCTCGAATGGATAGGGTTTCAGAGAAACCTTAGAAATGAGAAAGACTTGGAAGAAAAGTCCAATCTTGAGTCAGATGAGTTAGAACCAGGCTCGAAATACTTTAGATGTGCCGAAGCAAGGCCGGAGAGGCTTCAAAACCATGGATCTGAGAGGATCTGAACAGACACCACTGAGGTCAGATCTCAAAGCTTCGAGCCCCATACGTTTGAGAGTGGAGGGAGGTGAGTACACACCATCCATGGCCTGAGAAGCCATGGATTCCATTGAGGTTATGGTCGGAGAGGATGAGAGAGGCTAGGGTTACATGGAACCTTCGAGAGAGTTTGAGAGAGGAGAATATTCAAAGGCGGCTGAGAGATGGAAATGAGGGGATTAGGGTAGGGTCGGTGGATTAAAAATTTTAAGGGGTGATCGTGGCCGTTGATCAAAACGATCAACGGCCTAGATTAAAAGGAAGACCGGGCGGGTTGGATAAACGGGTTAAGGGGTTGGGTTGAAACTGAAATTGGGCTGGTCCAATAAGATTGGGTCAATTGGAGGCTAAAATTGAAATGTAATGGGGCTACAATTGAAACGAAATGAGGCTAAAATTTACATAGCCAGTTTTTCCCTTTTATTTTACAAAAATAGTGAAAATGATTTTGAAAACAAATTAAAAGTATTGAATCAGTAAATAATATATAAATATTAATTTAAAAATACTGAAACCAATTTTATGATTATAAAAATGCTATTAAATCTTAAAGTAGGCTAGAATTGCAATTATATGCAATTTAGCTTTAAAAAGCCAAATAAATTTGTAAAAATATATGAAAATTATCCTAACTATATTTTGGTATAAATATGGGAATAAAATAAATTATTCACCAAAATTGATGATTTTGGGAGTAATTATTGATTTTGTGCTGCAAAAATGGACAATAAATTGGTTTTAAAAATCTTTTAAATATTGGGAAAAATACTAAAATACTTGGGCATGCTTATATATGCGTACATATGTTATTTTGAATGTATTTTGTATATATATGAAAAATATATAGGGAAAAATTGGGTATCAATAGATGCCCCTCTTTACACAGGAAGGATGAAAGAGTTGTCGGGTAAAGATATGATAGCCAATTTTGACCGAACGAAACGACTTGAAGAATTTGATCGTGCTCTGGTTCTTGAGATGCCTACATATCCCTGGTCTTACAAGAATCAAGCCATATATAGTTCAGGATCCATCGGTGGAATATGTTGACAGAGATTTTTTCAAGAACGGACGAGATATTCGGGTTGGGGTGGATGGTTATAGTCTAGTAGGGCAGCTGGAACTGGAGCGGGATCGCTCCTGTTGAGACGGTTGTTGCTAGCCGGTTTAACTGCAAATGAGCAATACTAACATATATTGTGCATAATTTTAAACGTGATGCAAGTTCCTGTTTGACCATGAATGCTGTCTTTGGACGGTTAAGATGACGTCCTCAAACCATGACGTCCTGGGCCATAAAGTGTATAATAAAGGATTCATAGGCCATGAAATGATACTCTTGGGTTATGAGGATAATGCCTCCGAGCTATGAAGCCTTTGAATAATGATATGCAAAAGATAAAATGGAGTCCTTAGGCCATGGCATGGCGTTCTCGGGCTATGAAAATGGTGCCTCCAAACAATGATGTCTTCGGACAATTTGGCGATCTTTCAGCCCATGAGATGCAGAAGGTGGCGATCTTTCAGCCAATGCAAAAATGTAAATGAGGTGGCGGTATTTCAGCCGATGCAAGATATAAATAGAAAGTGGCGATATTTCAGCCATGCAAAAAGGTAACGAGCTGGCGGTATTTCAGCCGATGCAAGATGTAAATAGAAAGTGGCGATATTTCAGCCATGCAAGAAAAATAAAAGTGGCAATATTTTAGCCGTGCAAGATGTAGATGAAGGTGGCGATCTTTCAGCCATGCGAGACATAAATAAAGTGGCAATATTTCAGCCACACGAGGCATAAATAAAGTAGTGATATTTCAGCCATGTAGGTGGAGACAGGGCTTAGTCTCGAAAGTTAGAGTGGTAGCCTTATGCAATGCAAGAAATGCAGGTGGAGATAGAGCTTAATCCCGGAAGGCAGAATGGTAACCTTATGCAATGCAAGAAATGCAGATGGAGACAAATCTTAGTCTCAGAAGGCAGAATGTTAGCCTTATGCAATGCAGGAAATGCAGATGGAGGCAGAGCTTAGTCTCAGAAGGCAGAATGGTAGCCTTATGAAATACAGAGAATGTAGATGGAGGTAGAGCTTAACCTCGGAAGGCAGAATGGTTGCCTTATGCAATGCAGAGAATGCAGATGGAGGTAGAGCCTAACCTCAGAGGGCAGAATGGTAGCCTTATGCAATGCAGAGAATGAAGATGGAGGTAGAGCTTAACCTCGGAAGGCAGAATGGTAGCCTTATGCAATGCAAAGAATGTAGATGGAGGTAGAGCTTAACCTCGGAAGGCAGAATGGTAGCCTTATGCAATGCAGAGAATGCAGATGGAGGTAGATCCTAACCTCGGAAGGCAGAATGGTAGCCTTATGCAGGAAGTAAAAATGGCAAAGGGCACTAGAGTTTTCTTAGCTGATAGCAGATTGCGGTATCGTGATTGCTAGGGATATTGTGCCTGCTGGGGACACTGTTGTGTGGATAACAGTTGCGAGCAAGTGCAACGGTTCAGAACCAATGTATTCCTGAACTTTGTGAGTGAGCGTATAGTACATTTGATGATTTTGCAACTCAAGTGCCTGTATCCAAAGAAAAATCGTGAGTTTGTAGAGGGGGAAAAGTTAGTTCGTATCCCTGCTGGCTTTGCTTGACCTGCTCGGCTTTGACCTGGTGATACCATAAGTATAATTGGGGTAGCATTGCTAAACAAGGCAATTTTAGTAATGAACATGCATGATTTTGTAAAAGCATAATATAAGTGCATAATTAAGAATAATTTTCTTTAGATGAACCGATGGCTGCGACGTGGTTCAAGACATTGCAACTTCGCTTGCTCCGGAATTTTGAGGGTCCTCCTCAAAATTCTTCCCCAGTTTACTGGGTTGCTGCTCCTAATGGCTGTTAATGATAAATCGCTGGAATCGACTTCGGAATTTTGAGGGTCCTCCTCAAAATTCTGCCCCAGTTTCCAATAGCGGGGGAAATGGAAATTTTATTGAATTGTGACCGAACCCATAGGGCTGACTACGTATCCCCTCTTAAACGGGAATCAGGTCAGGCGTAGTTCAAATTACATCATAAAAAAAGCATAAAGGTTACATATAGTATCGCTTGACTGCGTCTTTGTTGATACCTAATTTTTCCCTTTATATTTTTCATATATACAAAATACTTTCAAAATAACATAAGTACGCATATATAAGCATGCCCAAGTGTTTTAGTATTTTTTTCTAATTTTTAAAATCAATTTATTGCTCATTTCAGCAGTATAAAAATAAATAACTATTCCCAAAACTATTATTTTGGTGGATAATTTATTTTATTTACCATATTTATACCAAAAATAGTTAAGGTAAATTTTTATATATTTTTACAAATTTATTTGATATTTTTAAAGCTAAATTGTATATAATTGCAATTCTAACCTACTTTAAGATTTAATAGAATTTTTATAATTATAAAATTGGTTCCAACATTTTTAAATCAATATTTATATATTATTAACTGATCCATTACTCTTAATTTACTTTCAAAATTATTTTACTATTTTTTATAAAATAAAAAGGGAAAAGCTGGCTATTTAAAACCTGGCCCATTTTTATTTCAATCATAGCCAAATTGACCCCCCCCCTAATTGAACCAATTTTGAAACCCAATTGGACCGGCACAATTCTAATCTAACCCGACCCCCGACCCAACCAATTAACCCGCCTGGCCCTTTCTTTCAATCTAGGTCGTTGATCATTTAGATCAACGGCCACGATCACCCCTTACCTTTTTAAATTCACTAACCCTACCCTAATCCCCTCATTTCCATCTCTCAGCCGCCTTTGAATACTCTTCATCTCTCAAACTCTCTCGAAGGTTCCTGAAACCCTAGCCTCTCTCACCGCCCTTCAACTGCAATCTCATCGAAACCCATGGCTTCTCAGTCCATGGATGGCCTGTACTCACCCTCCTCCACCATTAAACCCTGGGTGTTCGAAGTTTTGAGGTCCGACCTCGATGGTGTCCTTTCAGATCTCTACATATCCAAGGTTCTATGTCCCTTCCGGCCTGGCTCTGGCATATTCAAGCATCAGAAGCCTATTTCTGACCTCTCCGACTCAAGATCGGACCTTCTTTTAAGCCTTTCTCATTTCTAGGGTTTCTCTGAAACCCTAAGCTATTCGAGGTTTTTCTCTGGTTGTTTTCTTATATCTATGCTATGTCTGTGCTCTACTTGAGTTCTTAAACGTTTTCCCTAATTTTCTTTCAAAAATTACTTCTTTTTGATTTAGGGTCTCTGAAAAGGTTTTAAAATATTTTCGGACTCCTCCTCTTCTTCTATTTGTGTGAATATGTCTATGCTATGTTTTTATGTTCTCTTTTCTACCTCGCATGTCCTTCTCGTGTGTTCTTATGTTTGCCTTATTTTGCATGTCCTTCTATTGTGCTCTGTTCTTTTTTCCACTGGTTTCTATATCATGCTTTCACATGTTTATCTTATGTGTTCGTTTACCCCTATGTTCCTTTACTGTATTTTCTACTAAGCTTTTAGGTCTTTAGTTGCCTTCTTCTGGATTTTGTTTGAGTTCTTTGTTAAACATGTTTCCTCTACTGTTCTCTTAAGTCCTATACTATCTCGTTTCTCTTCTGAAACTTGTTTAAGTTCCAAGCTTTCTTAAAACATGTTCTTTATGCTTCAAATCAGTTCTTCATTCTATTTGCCTTGAACCTGCTATTTTATTTGTTTGTTTTCACATGAATCCCTGAAAGAGACCTCTAAGCCTGTTTCAGTTATTTGTCTTCTCTTCTCTGTATCTGACTCGAGTTGAAAACCCTGGGATTTGGTGATTTTTTGGCGAGTTTGATCTTGTGTTTTGGACTAGGGTTCTATTTGGGACCCTGGACACTCTCAAACTCATTCTGAGTCTATGTATTGGATTTGAGCCTCTTTGTTATGACCCAGAACTCTTCTATACTAGGCTTTTTCGCATGATAGCTCTTTCTTGTTTGATATGTCTGTATGCTTTATATATGAGGAATTTTGGCTTCAAAAGGTTTTGTCAACTTGTGATTGATTCAGAATTCCTCTTAATAAGGTTTGATTGATTGTTACTGATTTTCCTTAAGTAAAATCCTTTCCTCATTTTTCCTGACTTGGTTCATTCGAAAAAAGCCTGCAATTTTGATTTCATTGGCTGTTGAGTGATCGCCTTTCCTTAATTGCACAAACCATGTACCACTGGACTTTTGCCTTAAATAACTTCTGTGTATTTACCCTTCTTGTGCTACTTTGGAAAAGATTTTGATCAAACTCTTTCCTTAATTATCTTGCTTGTTTGAAATCAGAATCCCTTTATTGAAGGGAGAACTTATGTGATTGATTTCGAAACTATTTTCTTACCTTTTATTACTTGATTTCTGCACTATAAAGGGCACGACCCTTCTGCACTTTTACACACTTCCAATTCAATACTCTTTACGACCTTGAGTTCAATACTCTGACAACACTTATTGAACACTTTCAATTTCGATACTCCTACATTCTCAATTCAACACTCTACTCTCTTCTGAAATCTTCTGGCTGTGTGTTTGCAATTTGGCTTTACTACTGCTCTTCTCTTCTTATTTTCCTGAAACTGGTATGTTCTAATTTAACTTTCAGCTTCATCCTCGTGTGTTTGCTTTACAGTTTCAACAATCTTGTCTACTTTGCTGTTTATGTTCTGTATAGAATATGTTGACTCTTTGCATATGTTACTGTGTAAATTCCCCAGACCCTTATTCCCTTCTATGTGTTAGAGTTAAAGTTCAAAGCATGTCAACATCCAAATTGTTGCTCATGTCTGGACTTGATCATTTAATGGATCCTAACTCCCAAACAATGTGGCTAACGGGCTGGTTGGGGTGTGCCAGCACTTCCAATTGCTGGGTATGACCACCAGCCTGTCTTGGATTTCCCCAAAATCCCCTCTATGCACTTGCACTCTCTCTTAGATTCTAAGTTCTGCCCCTCCTATGAGCCTTGCTTTGGGACCTTGAGCTCCCTCTGAACTTGGACATTTGAGGGTTGGCCCTTCCACACTGCACTATAATTTAATTCTGCAATATATTTAGGTGTAAGCACTGCCCGGAGTCCACTTGAGACTCTTAGGGAACTCTGACACATCCCGAATAGGAGAAAGGCTTTGGAATTTGATCTTTGGAGTTGGTTTACTTCATGCTTCAGACAGAAGTCTAAATCAGGCTCTCCTTTGTTGGGATTTTTTTAGCTTTCTGATGTAATTTTGTTTTACTTTTCTTTATTCATTCTAGGCTGTAATAATTTGTAATAACTTATGGGGTTTTAGTGAAAAGGGGAGGTCACTCATGTATGCATAAGGGTAGATATCATGTTCATAGGTATTTACTTCTGCAATCATGTACTCGTATCCCAGACCGAAGGTGGTACCATGTTTCTTCAGCTTGACAGGCTTAGCGATTCCTTGGAGTTTCTTTCCAAGTCCCATGCCTAGCTCATATCCGTACCAGTTCAATATGCTTTCGATTTTGTTGTCCCACCATTTATCCTTGTAAACGGCGTTGACTCGCTCTATGTGATGATAGGTTTCTCCGCCTATCTTCCTTCTTCCTCTGATCGCTGGAATGGTCTGGCGACTGTATATGGGATTGCTACCATCGCCGTGGATGATCACCTCTTGGTGATTCCACTCAAATTTCACTGCCTGATATAGGGTTGATGCTACAGCTCCAGCGACATGAATCCATGGTCGTCCCAAGAGCAAGTTGTAAGATGTCGGCATGTCTATTACTTGAAAGTCAACATCAAACCAAGTAGGCCCCATCTGTAAACATAGGCTGATTTCCCCAATAATGAACCTTTGGGAACAGTTGAAGGCTTTGACATTAATGGCCCCGTCTTTGATCTCATGCAGCCCTTTCCCTAATGTTCTAAGTGTTACCAGCGGACAAATGTTGAGGCTAGACCCTCCATCGATCAGGACCTTGGTGATAAAATAATCCTCGCATTGCACGGTGATGTGCAACGCCTTGTTGTGGCTTAGCCCTTCTGGTGGCAACTCATCTTCATGAAAAGTGATTTTCTGACTCTCCAATTCCTGTCCCACCATATTTGCCATTTCTCCTACGGTGATGTTGCTTGGTACATACACCTCACTCAGCACCTTTAATAAGGCATTCTTATGTGCATTAGAGCTTTGTAGCAGAGCTAAGATAGAGATTTGGCTGGCGTTTTGTTCAAATGATCAATGACTGAATATTCTTTGGCCTGTATCTTCCTCCAGAATTTGTCGGGCCCAGCTTCAGTGATGGCTGGCCATCCAGATGCCTGCTTACTCGACTCAACCAAGTGTTCTGGAGTATAAACCCTATCGTTCCTTGTCATGTCATGTGCCGCAATTGCTTCTCCGAACTTGGTTTTCCCTTTCCTTCTTGCCTCGGCTGTGTAATCCTATGGTATAGACTTTGTGTGGAACGATGTTATAGTTGTCATTGCTACCGGAATGGGCACCCTTGCTTTGGAAGGTAATACAACAACCTCAAATAGTACAGGTGCCTCTGGGGACCCAAACTCGACCTCAATTGGTGTTGGCGTCTTTGTAAGGGGTGGTGCTTCAAACTCAAGTGGTACGTACATATTCACCTCGGCGTCCCCAGAAGGCTGAATCTGGACCACAATCGGGTTAAGGGTGACCGTTGATTTCTTTGGCTCGTCGCCCTCTGCGATTAATCCAATTTATCCTTTGAGGTCCCAATCATCCTCTGTCTCAATCAAGTGAACGCATCCACCCTTGTAGTTTGGTAGAGGGTTGCTGCTGACGTTCAGGGCAGGCTCTTTTGCCACGATGATCTTGTTGTCAATCAAAGATTTTACTTCTGCATTTTTCATATAGAAATCATGTTAACAAGTCCTGCACTTCTACGTTTTTCATATAGAAACCATGCCTACAGGTTCTGCATTTCATATAGAAATCCTGTCTATAGGTTCTGCATTTTATACATAGATACCATGTCTATAGCTTCTGCATTTCATACATAGAGACCATGTCTATAGGTTTCTGCATTTCTGTCTATCACATAGAGAACATGTCCATAGAGTTTTCTGAATTGTGCATATGCATCTATCACTAGGTAAATGCATTTATAGGCTTAAATAATAAAAATCAGCATTTTAAACACCATGCCAATAGGATTTCTGCATTTTCGTAAAGGTTAAACTCAATAACGCTTAGAAAGCGTGTCTATAGGAGTAACCAACTGATCTGAATCGTTTACAAGTCTAAAACCAGTAGTAACGTTACTCAATGTCTGCAGAACTTATGTCTTCTATAATCAACAGGCCTTCTTCTTGTAAAAATCAGTAGCTAAGTGAATCAGACTCTGTTAATTCCAACCAGCAGGCAGGTCTGATCCCGGTTTCTTATCTGAAATGTGTAATAGACCAGTCTGCCTCCTTAACGTTTAAGTTTAATTCAGACCATAACCAGTATCTGCAAGACATGCTAAACAATTTGTCTTTAAGTGAGGAGGCCCATCTCAGCCTTTTAAATTGTTATGTGTTTCCAATAATCTGCCTTTTGTGTTTTTGTTTGTCGCTTTAGTATTTTATCCTTTTAAACCACACAAAACCCACATTTCCCTTCCCTTTAGGACTAGTAGTCCTAAATGCCTCTGGGACTAATAGGATTGGGGCGGGTACTAGCATGCAATAAGTAACGAAACCATTCCTCGTCTAAATACCTCAACGGGGTGGGAAAGGGTAGATATGAATATGATGATCAGTGCGCTAATACCACGTGTAACCCCTTTTCTGAGGAGTGATTACCGGGTATTGCATTGATGTAATCCATATTATTTATAAACCTAGGACCCCCTTCCCTTTACTTGTTTATTTTATTACTTTAAAAATTTCAAACTCCTTTTTCTCAAATTTCAACTTCCTTGTCTCTTCAAACTTTACCTTATTTGAAATCACAATGTGACAACCCCTCATATTTGAAACCCTTAATTGTTTATTTATTGTTTGTACATAAGTCACAATTGTAGCATGGCAAGGAACCAGACTTGTGGATCTTGAGGGGTGCCTAACACCTTCCCCTCGAGATAATTTCTAGCCCTTACCCAAACTCTTGTTTTTCTAAACAAATTCTTCCTAGTGTCTTAATGCACTTAATCATTAGGTGGCGACTCTTCAAATCAAAAAACCCAATTCCTAAAAGGTAACGAGTTGTCCTCCCAAATGTCATAAACCTGATTTCACGAGAAAAAAGGGGCGTGACAGCATGGCGACTATGCTGGGGATTTTTTTATGGCTTTTACCATTTCATGCTATTTGTGACTTTATGCTTCCTTTAATGTCTTTAATGCCTTTAAGTATTTATTTTGCTCTCCTACTTCGAAAACTAAGTTGGCTCTTCATTTCTTCTCTTTATTTCTCTTAATGCTTTATTTTACCGCTTTCCTTTAATACTGTTGTAATTTGAGCAAAATTTTCAATTATTACCTTATGAATGTGCAAATACATGACAATTTGGTTAATTATTGTAACTGCATACTCAACATCATATTCCACTCGTTCCAAAAAAAAATACCATAGCAACTCTTATAATGAGTGGTTGTGCCCTTCTGATATTATTACCCCTAAATTTGGCAAAGGCGTATTTGCGGTAAAACCAGTCGATCAACGGTGTAGTTTATATTTCCGTGCCTTTCCCTCATGAGTTGTCCGCTCAAGGGTACTGGTCTAATACCCCATAGAAACCCTACTATGTTTAATTGTGCATGCATCACTGTCAAAACCTAGCCGAGTCAGTTATGTTGTCCACATAATGACTCTTTAAGATAGCCTTGTCCAAAGTCCACTGGGTTTCCTTACAACCCAAACGGACATTACCACATTCTGTGCATTTATTTGGAGAACTAAATGTTGCTTATGCCAATTATGGATAGTTAAATAGTCGAGTCCGGCGGGAGTAAGGTCCTAACCCTTTTGTCTTGCAGAAACATGAGGCACGAGGTCCCCAACTTCGGTATGGTTAACACACCCTCACTCTCGCTAGACTGGTGGAGGAGTCTTACATCAAATGACCAAATCAACAAGTGGAAAGAGAGGGCCGCCAAAGCTAGCAAAAAGTTGGAATATCTGGAGTACAGTCTGCTGGAATTGGAAGGGAAAGTGAGGAAGAAAGTCACCGACTGCTAGAACGCTGAAGGAACGAAGGAGAACACATGGCAAAGGCATTTCTACTGGTAAACCTACGCGAGCTGGAGGATTTGATTAACGAGAGCATTCAACCTAAGAAAGGTCCTTCTGGGACCAAATAGATAGGAGTTTTCTTTTACTTTATGAAATGTAATAAGGCCAATGGCCACTAGTGACATTTTATTCCTTGTTATTTAGTGTCGTTTTAGGATTCGTCTGCTTTTTATCAATAAAATGAGGCATTTAGCATTCTAAGTTCTCCAAATCAACTTGTCGCTAGGCCTAACTCGGGCACAACGAGGCTCCCAAATTAGGACATGGTTTATATTCTCGCACTATGTGTTTAAATATCGTAACATTTTTTCCTTATAATCCGCACTAACTTGCTACCTTTTGTTTTTATTTTTGTTTTATTCCCCTCCCCAAAGGTTAGTTCGTGCACTTTGGCATTGTCATCATACTCTACAAGATCCAAGGGCCCTCCAACAACTCCTCCTCCTAGTCCCGTCAGAAACAGGAACAAGGAAAAAATGGAAGATTTGAGCAACATCAGAAAGGAAAACTCGGCTGAACGGGTAGAAATCACTTAGGGTACTCATGTCTCCAAAGAAGGTGCATCCTAACTTGAGCAGAAACTGCTAAAATTTCAGGAGGAACTTGATCAAGTCCGTAATTTGGCAAGCTTGTCGTTTTCCCTCACCACCCCATATGTCAACTTTCCTAACACTCAAAACCCCACACCTCCACAAAACATCCCGAAACCACAAAACCATCGATCTCCCCATTACCACTGTAACACTTGCCACACTTCCAACAACACCCTGCTACTCGTCCCTGAACCACCGAACTCCGCAAATGATCATCTCCACACTCACCATAACACCCCTATCTATGTGGAAACCATGATACCCTCCACCTAACCTGTCTCAAGTACACCCGAGTCTGATGATAAAGACTCCCTTATCAGGAACCTGGCCGCAAAACTCAAGAAGTTGACTAGCCGAGTTCAGGGTGTTGAAAGAAGCAAGGGAATCGAGGGATTGAACTACGAAGACCTTTGCATACAACCAGATGTCGAACTGCCCGAGGGGTACAAACCTCCTAAGTTCGAAATGTTTGATAGTACAGGGGATCCCAGAGTCCATTTAAGGATATACTATGACAATCTGGTCGGAGTAGGGAAGGACGGAAAGATTTGCATGAAGCTTTTTATGACAAGTCTGAAAGGAGATGCTCTGTCTTGGTACATTAGCCAAGACCCGAAGAAGTGGTCAAATTTGGTAAGTATGGCATCCGATTTCATGGACAGGTTCAGGTTCAACACGGAGAATGCGCCAGATGTGTTCTACATCCAGAACTTAAAGAAGAAACTCACAGAAACTTTCCGCGAGTATGCCACTCGTTGGAGATCAGAGGCTGCTAAGGTCAGACCGACTATAGAAGAACAAATGAACAGATTTTTCGTCCGAGCTCAAGACCCACAGTACTATGAAAAGTTGATGCTGATTGAAAGCCAGAAATTTTGCGACATCATCAAGCTAGGGGAGAGGATCGAGGAAGGTATCAAAAGTGGCATAGTCACAAACCTTGAAGCATTGTAGACTACCAAAAAGGCTCTATAGTCTGGTGGCACGTCCAAGAAAAAGGACGTAAGTGCCGTAATGGTTGCACAGAGAACAAAATCCCCAATAAAATACCTAACCTACCTAATACCTCCACTCACATATCAACCTACCCCAAATTACCAAGCACCCTCGCCCTCTTACCAAGCTCCACCACCTACTTACCAATCACCTTCACCACCCACATATTAACCTACTTCACCCAGATACTCCCAACCCGCACACGCCTATAACACCCAACAAGCCCACTATCAATCACCTCCCCCTAGCCAAAACCTTCCTAGACCCCGACCAAATTTCGACCGCAGACCTCCTAAACAGTATTCCTCCATTGCCGAACCAATTGACCAGTTGTATGAAAGGCTCAAAACTGCTGGTTATGTCACCCTTATCCCTGTCATAACCCCCGAAAACCCCTCCCCCAATGGGTCAACCCAAATAAAACTTGTGCATAGCACTGGAAGCGATGAGGGATTTGTTTTTGGAAGAGGATGACATGGATTGCTATCTCATTTTCGAGGAGGAGGGGGAGGAAGGCCCTTCCACACAAGCCGTGAGCCGAGGAGCGCACCTCAACAATTGGCCCATCAGAACCACCAGAGCCTGAAAAGCCTCGGGGTAGCAAGGCTGAACAAGCATCATGCACTATTTTTCATTTTTACTAGTTGACTTTCCTTTTGCCTTTTAATTTTGAAATAAGATCTTCAATGTTCAAAACAGTTATGGAATTTTTCAAAGCATTTCGATTTTTCTTATGAATCTTTCTCTTATTACTTTATCTCATTTACTTTATTTATAGTATTACTATTACTTATCTTGATGAACCAACAACTGTAACATGTAACAAGACAACGCAACAAACGAACTCACAGGAAGATGATAAAGAGTTTGAGGATTTTGAGAACAGATCTAAGTCCAACTTGGACGAGACCGAGTTTGTTAACCTGGGAGATGCAGAAAATGTCAAAGAAACTCGGATCAGTGTTCATTTGTCACCGGCAGAAAAGGAAGAATACACAGAATTTTTGAAGGAATATGAGGACATATTCGCCTGGTCATATGACGACATGACTGGTTTGAGTACATCTATTGTGGCGTACAAGCTGCCAACTGATCCGACTTACCCACCAGTAAAGCAGAAGCTCAGGAAGTTCAAGCCTGACATGAGTTTGAAAATCAAGGAAGAATTCACAAAGGAAGTCAAAGCTAAGGTTCTCAGAGTAGTAGAGTATCCAACATGGTTAGCCGACATCGTGCCAGTACCAAAGAAGGATGGGAAGATCAGAGTCTATGTCGACTACCGGGACCTCAACCGGGCCAGTCCCAAAGATGACTTACCCTTGCCAAACATATACATTCTAATTGACAACTGTGCTAAGCACGAGCTGCAGTCGTTTGTTGATTGTTTTGTTGGGTATCATCGGATCCGGATGGATGAAGAAAATGTTGAGAAAACGGATTTCATTACGCCGTGGGGAATGTATTGTTACAAGATGATGCCGTTTGGATTAAAGAATTCTAGGGCCACCTACATGAGGTCCATGACTACAATTTTCCATGATATGATACACAAGGAGATCGAGGTATATGTAGATGACTCCATCATCAAGTCCAAGAAAGCCACTGATCACATGGAATATTTGAGGAAGTTCTTCAATTGACTAAGAAGGTACAATTTAAAGCTGAATCCTGCAAAATATGCATTCGGGGCTCCTGACGGAAAACTACTTGGGTTCATTATGAGTCACCGAGGAATAGAACTGGATCCGTCAAAGGTCAAAGCCATTCAAGAGTTGCCACTTCCAAAGAACAAGAAGGACGTAATGAGTTTCTTGGGAAGACTCAACTACATCAGCCGGTTCATAGCTCGATCTACTATCATCTGTGAGCCAATCTTTAAGATGTTGAAGAAGGACACCGCTGCTGAATGGACTGATGACTGTCAAAAAGCCTTCAACAGAATCAATGAGTACCTGTCCACACCGCCAGTCTTGGTCCCGCTCGAGCCGGGAAGACCTCTATTGCTCTACCTTGCAGTAATGGATGGAGCATTCGGTTGTGTTCTGGGACAACATGATGAAATGGGAAGGAAGGAGCAGGCCATCTATTATCTCAGCAAGAAGTTCACCCCATACGAGGCCCGGTATTCTCTGTTGGAACGCACCTGTTGTGCTCTGACTTGGGTAGCTCAGAAGTTAAGGAACTATTTATGTGCCTATACGTCGTACTCCATATCAAGGATGGATCCGTTGAAGTACATCTTTCAGAAGCCCATGCCCACTGGCAAGCTAGCCAAGTGGCAAATCCTGCTGAGTGAATTCGACATTGTCTATGTGACTCAGAAAGCGATCAAGGGACAGGCTTTGGCAGATCATCTTGCCGAGAATCCCGTGGACAGAGAATACGAATCCTTAAAGACGTATTTTCCTGATGAGGAGGTATCCTTCATAGGAGAAGACATTGCAGAATCCTATGATGGTTGGAGAATGGTTTTCGATGGAGCATCAAATTTCAAAGAAGTTGGCATAGGAGCAGTTCTACTATCAAAAACCGGTCAGCATTATCCGGTGTCCGCCAAACTCAGGTTCCCGTGCACCAACAACATGACCGAGTACGAAGCTTGCATCTTGGGACTCAAGATAGCCATTGACATGAACATCCAATTGTTGCTAGTAATCGGGGATTCAGACTTGCTTATACATCAGGTCCGAGAAGAATGGGCAACCAAGAACTCCAAGATACTCTCTTATCTGTATCATATGCAGGAATTGAGAAAGAGGTTCACAAATACAGAATTCTAGTATGTTCCCAGAGTCCAGAATGAGTTTGTCGATGCATTGGATACCTTGTTCACTATGATACAACATCCAGATAAGAACTTCATTCCGGTGAAGATTCATGATCAACCAGCCTACTGTGTTCATGTAGAGGAAGAAGCGGACGGAAAACCTTGGTTTCATGATATCAAGGAATACTTGGCAAAAGGAGAATACCCAGAGCTTGCCAACACCACTCAAAAGTGCACACTTCGTAGGTTATCTAACAATTTCTTCCAAAGCGGAGGAATCCTGTATAGGAGGACTCCTGATTTAGGATTATTAAGGTGTGTCGATGCAAGGGAAGCATCCTGGATACTAGAGGAAATCCATGCTGGGACCAGCGGTCCACATATGAACGGTTTTGTCTTAGACAAGAAGATACTCCAGGCAGGTTATTTTTGGATGACTATGGAAACAGACTGCGTCTAGTATGTCCGAAAGTGCCATCGCTGTCAGATACATGCGGACATGATAAAGGTTCCCCCAAATGAGGTTAATGCAACAAGCTCACCGTGATTGTTCGTCGCTTGGGGAATGAATGTTATCGGACCTATCGAACCCACCGCATCAAACGGGCACAGGTTCATTCTAGTGGCAATTGATTATTTCACCAAATGGGTTGAAGCAGCATCATACAAAGCAGTGACTAAGAAAGTTGTGGCAGACTTTGTCCGTAACCACATCATTTGTCGATTCGGGATCCCAGAATCAATCATTACTGATAATGGTTTCAATCTCAATAGTGACTTGATAAAGGCCATATGTGAAACCTTCAAGATCAAACACAAGAATTATACAACTTACAAACCTCAGATGAACGGAGCCGTAAAAGCTGCCAACAAGAATATCAAGAAGATACTAAGGAAAATGATAGAGAAGCATAAGCAGTGGCACAAGAAGCTCTCATTTGCTTTATTGGGATACCGCACCACAGTCCGCACATCAACTGGGGAAACTCCCTACATGTTGGTATATGGTACCAAAGCAGTCATACCTGCTGAGGTAGAAATTCCTTCCTTAAGGATCATAGAGGAAGCAGAGCTTGATGACGCAGAATGGGTGAAGAGTCGTTACGAGCAACTATCTCTTATAGATGGAAAGAGAATGAATGCAGTTTGCCATGGTCAGCTCTATCAGAACAGAATGTCCAGAGACTTCAACAAAAGAGTCAAGCCGAGACAATTCGCACCGGGGCAGCTAGTGTTTAAGAAAAAATTTCTGCATAAAGAGGAATCCAAAGGGAAATTCTCTCCAAACTGGAAGGGTCCGTACATGGTTCACTGAGTTCTGATAGGAGGAGCCCTCATACTTGCAGAAATTGATGGAGAAGTTTGGCCAAAGCCAATCAGTTCAGACACAGTCAAGCGATACTATGTGTAACCTTTATGCTTTCTTTTATGATGTAATTTGAATTACGCCTGACCTGATTCCTATTTAATAGGGGATATGTAGGTAGCCCTATGGGTTCGGTCATAGTTCAATAAAATTTCCATTTTCCCCGCTATTGGAAACTAGGGCAGAATTTTAAGGAGGACCTTCAAAATTCCGAAGTCGATTCCAGCCATTTATCATTAACAGCCGTCAGGAGTAGCAGCCCAGTAAACTGGGGCAGAATTTCTAGGAGGACTCTCAAAATTCCGGAGCAAGCGAAGTTGCAATGTTTTGAACCATGTCGCAGTCGTCGGTTCATCTAAAGAAAATTATTCTTAATTATGCACTTATATTATGCTTTTACTAAATCATGCATGTCTGTTACAAAAATTGCTTTGTTTAGCAATGCTACCCTAATGATATGGATAGTATCACCGAAACAGAGCTGAGCAGGTCAAGCAAAGTCAGCGGGATACGAACTAAACTTTCCCCTTTACAAAACTCACGATTTTTCTTTGGATGCAGGCACCTGAGATGGAAAATCATTGAATATACTATACACTCATACTGATCAGGAATACAACTCTCAGAACCGTCACCTACTCACAATTGCTATACGCATACAATATCCCCAGCAGCCATAATATCGAAATTAGATATCAACTAAGAAAACTCTACTGCCACCTGCCTTTTATTTCTTGCATAAGGCTACCATTCTGCCTTCCGAGACTAAGCACTGTCTCCATCTGCATTCTTTGCATTGCATAAGGCTACCATTGTGCCTTCTGAGGTTAAGCTCTACCTCCATCTGCATTGTATAAGGCTACCATTCTGCCTTCTGAGGTTAAGCTCTACCTCCATCTGCATTCTTTGACTTGCATAGGTTACCATTCTGTCTTCCGAGGTTAAGCTCTACCTCCATTTGCATTTCCTGCATTGCATGAGTCTACTATTCTGCCTTCCGAGGTTAAGCTCTACCTCCATCTGCATTTTGCCGCATTGCATAAGGCTACCATTCTGCCTTCCGAGACTAAGCTCTGTCTCCATTTGCATTCTCTGCATTGCATAAGGCTACCATTTTGCCTTCTGAGGTAAAGCTCTACCTCCATCTGCATTTCGCTGCATCGCATAAGGCTACCATTCTACCTTTCGAGACTAAGCCCTATCTCCACCTGCATGGCTGAAATATTGCCACTTTATTTATGTCTCGCATGGCTGAAAGATCACCACCTTCATCTACATCTTGCACGACTGAAATATCGCCACTTTTATTTTTCTCACATGGCTGAAATATCACCACTTTCTATCTTGCATCGGCTGAAATACCGCCACCTCGTTTACATTTTTGGATGGCTAAAATATCGCCACTTTCTATTTACATCTTGCATCGGCTGAAATACCGCCACCGCATTTACATTTTTTGCATTGGCTGAAAGATCGCCTCCTTCTACATCTCATGGGCTGAAAGATCGCCAAATTGTCCAAAGGCATCATTATTCGGAGGCACCATTTTCATAGCCCAAGAATGCCATGCCATGGCCTGAGGACCCCATTTTATCTTTTGCATATCATTATTCAAAGGCATCATAGCTTGGAGGCATCATCTTCATAGCCCGAGAGCATCATTTCATGGCCTATGAATCCTTTATTATACGCTTCATGGCCCAGGACGTCATGGTCTGAGGACATCATCTTAACCGTCCAAAGACAGCATTCATGGTCCAACAGAACTTGCATCACGTTTAAAATTATGTACAATATATGTTCGTATTGCTCATTTATAGGTAAACTGGCTATCAATGGCCATCTCAGCAAGAGCGATCCCACTCCAGTTCCCGCAGCTCGAATTAGACCTTAACTATCCTTCCTGACCTGAATATCGCATCCGTACTTGTAAAACCTCCGTCAGCATATTCCGCTGATGGATCCTGAACTACATATGGCCTGATTTTTGTAAGACCAGGGATATTTAGGCAGCTCAAGAACAAGAGCACGGTCAAATTCTTCAAGTCGTTTCATTCGGTCAAAATTGGCCATCATATCTTTACCCGACAACTCTTTCATCCTTCCCGTGTAAAGAGGGACAGTTATTAATACCCAATTTTTCCCTGTATATTTTTCATATATAAAAAATACTTTCAAAATAACATATGTACGCATATATAAGCATGCCCAAATGTTTTAGTATTTTTCCCAATTTTTAAAGATTTTTAAAATCAATTTATTGCTCATTTCAGTAGTATAAATCCAATAATTATTCCCAATATTATTATTTTGGTGGATCATTTGTTTTATTTCCCATATTTATACCAAAATATTGTTAAGGTAATTTTTATATATTTTTACAAATTTATTTGGTATTTTTAAAGCTAAATTGCATATAATTGCAATTCTAGCCTACTTTAAGATTTAATAGCATTTTTATAATTATAAAATTGGTTCCAACATTTTTAAATCAATATTTATATACTATTAACTGATACAGCACACTTAATTTACTTTTAAAATTATTTTACTATTTTTTATAAAATAAAAAGGAAAAATTGGCTATTTAAAACCTGACCCATTTTTATTTCAATCATAGCCAAATTGACCCCCCCCCTAATTGACCCAATTATGAAACCCAATTGTACCGGCCTAATTCTAATCTAACCCGACCCCGACCTCAACCAATTAACCCGCATGGCCCTTTCTTTCAATCCAGGCCATTGATCATTTAGATCAACGACCACGATCACCCCTTACCTTTTTTAATTCACTAACCCTACCCTAATCCCCTCATTTTCATCTCTCAGCCACCTTTTAATACTCTACCTCTCTCAAACCCTCTCGAACATTCCTGAAACACTAGCCTCTCTCACCCCCTTCAACCACAATCTCACCGGAACCCATAGCTTCTCAAGCCATGGATGGCCTGTACTCACCCTCCTCCACCATTAAACCCTTGGTGTTCGGAGTTTCGAGGTCCACCCTCGATGGTGTCCTTTCAGATCTCTACAGATCCAAGGTTCTATGGACTCTCCGGCCTGGCTCTGGCATATTCAAGCATCAGAAGACTACTTCTGACCTCTCCGACTCAAGATCGGACCTTCTTCCAAGCATTTCTCATTTCTAGGGTTTCTCTGAAACCCTAAGCTATTCGAGGTTTTTCTTTGGTTGTTTTCTTATATCTATGCTATGTCTGTGCTCTACTTGAGTTCTTAAACGTTTTTCCTAATTTTCTTTCAAAAATTACTTCTCTCTGATTTAGGGGCTCTGAAAAGGTTTTAAAATGTTTTCCGACTCCTCTTCTTCTTCTCTTTGTGTGAATTTGTCTATGCTATGTTTTTATGTTCTGTTTTCTACCTTGCATGTCCTACTCCTATGTTCTTATGTTTGCCTTATTTTGGATGTCCTTCTATTATGCTCTGTTCTTTCTTCTACTGGTTTCTATATCATGCTTTCACATGTTTATCTTATGTGTTCGTTTACCCCTATGTTCATTTACTGTATTTTCTACTAAGCTTTTAGGTCTTTAGTTGCCTTTTTTCTGGATTTTGTTTGAGTTCTTTGTTAAACATGTTTCCTCTACTGTTCTCTTAAGTGCTATACTATCTCGTTTCTCTTCTGAAACTTGTTTAAGTTCCAAGCTTTCTTAAAACGTGTTCTTTATGCTTCAAATCAGTTCTTCATTCTATTTGCCTTGAACCTGCTATTTTATTTGTTTGTTTTCACATGAATCCCTGAAAGAGACCTCTGAGCCTATTTCAGTTATTTGTCTTCTCTTCTCTGTATTTAACTCGAGTTGAAAACCCTGAGATTTGGGGTTTTTTTGGCGAGTTTGATTTTGTGCTTTGGACTAGGGTTCCATTTGGGACCCTGGACACTCTCAAACTCATTCTGAGTCTATGTACTGGATTTGAGCCTCTTTGTTATGACCCGGAACTCTTCTATACTAGGCTTTTTCGCATGATAGTTCTTTCTTGTTCGATATGTCTGTATGCTTTATATATGAGTAATTTTGCCTTCAAAAGGTTTTGTCAACTTGTGATTAATTCGGAATACCTCTTAATAAGGTTTGATTGATTTTTGTTGATTTTCCTTAAGTAAAACCCTTTCCTCATTTTTCCTGACTTGGTTCGTTCGAACAAATCCTTCAATTTTGATTACTGGCTGTTGAGTGATCGCCTTTCCATGTTTGCACAAACCATATAGCACTGGACTTTTGCCTTAAATAACTTCTTTGTATTTACCCTTCTTGTGCTACTTTGGAAAAGATTTTGATCAAACTCTTTCCTTAATTATCTTGCTCGTTTGAAATCAGAATCCCTTAATTGAAGGGAGACCTTATGTGATTGATTTCGAAACTATTTTCGTACTTTTTATTACTTGCTTTCTGCGCTATAAAGGGCACGATCCTTCTGCACTCTTACACACTTCCAATTTAATACTCTTTAAGACCTTGAGTTCAATACTCTGACAATACTTATTGAACACTTTCAATTTCAATACTCCTACATTCTCAATTAAACACTCTACTCTCTTCTGAAATCTTCTGGCTGTGTGTTTGCAATTTGGCTTTACTGCTGCTCTTCTCTTCTTATTTCCCTGAAATTGGTATGTTCTTATTTTACTTTCAGCTTCATCCTTATGTGTTTGCTTTACAGTTTCAACAATCTTGTCTACTTTGGTGTTTATGTTATGTATTGAATATGTTGTCTCTTTGCATCTGTTGCTGTGTGAATTCCCCATACCCTTATTGTCTTCTATGTGTTTGAGTTAAAGTACAAAGCATGGGAACATCCAAATTGTTGCTCATGTCTGGACTTGATCCTTTAATGGATCCTAACTCCCAAACAATGTGGCTAATAGGCTGGTTGGGGTGTCCCAGCACTTCCAATTGCTGGGTATAACCACCAGCCTGTCTTGTATTTCCCCAAAATACCCTCTATGCACTTGCACTCTATCTTAGATTCTAAGTTCTGCCCCCTCATATGAGCCTTGCTTTGGGACCTTGAGCTCCCTCTGAACTTGGACATTTGAGGGCTGGCCCTTCCACACTGCACTATAATCCAATTCTACAATGTATTTGGGTGTAAGCACTGCCCGGAGTCCACTTGAGACTCTTAGGGAACTATGATATATCCCGAATAGGAGAAAGGCTTTGGAATTTGATCTTTGGAGTTGGTTTACTTCATGCTTCAGACAGAAGTCTAAATCAGGCTCTCCTTGGTTGGGATTTTTTAGCTTTCTGTTGTAATTTTATTTTACTTTTCTTTATTCATTCTGGGCTGTAATAATTTATAATAACTTATGGGGTGTTAGTGAAAAGGGGAGGGTCACTCATGTATGCATAAGGGTAGATATCATGTTCATAGGTATTTACTTCTGCAATCATGTCCTGTTTTCACTTCTGCATTTTTCATATAGAAATCATGTTTGCAAGTCCTGCACTTCTGCATTTTTCATATAGAAACCATGCCTACAGGTTCTGCATTTCATATAGAAATCTTGTCTATAGGTTCTGCATTTCATATGTAGATACCATGTCTATAACCTCTGCATTTCATACATAAATACCATGTCTATAGCTTCTGTATTTCATACATAGAGACCATGTATATAGGTTTCTGCGTTTCTGCCTATCACATAGAGAACATGTCTATAGAGTTTCCTGAATTCTGCACATGCATCTATCACTAGGTAAACACATTTATAGACTTAAATAATAAAAATCAGCATTTTAAACACCATGCCTATAAAATTTCTGCATTTTCGTAAAGGTTAAACTCAATAACGCTTAGAAAGCATGTCTATAGGAGTAACCAACTGATCTGAATCTTTTACAAATCTAAAATCAGTAGTAACGTTACTCAATACCTGCAGAACTTATGTCTCCTATAATCAACATGCCTTCTTCTTGTACAAATCAGTACACTTCTGCATTATTAGATGTCATGCCTATAGGTTTCACTTAGGCAGGCTATAAGGTAAAAATAGCTAATTGAATCAGACTCTGTTAATTCCAACCAGCAGGCAGGTCTGATCCGGGTTTCTTATTTGAAATATGTAATAGACCAGTCTGCCTCCTTAACGTTTAAGTTTAATTCAGACCATAACCAGTATCTGTAAGACATGCTAAACAATCTGTCTTTAAGTGAGGAGGCCCATCTGAGCCTTTTAAATTGTTATGTGTTTCCCATAATCCGCCTTATGTGTTTTTGTTTGTCGCTTTAGAATTTTATCCTTTTAAACCATACAAAACCCACATTTCCCTTCCCTTTAGGACTAGTAGTCCCAAATGCCTCCGGGACTGATAGGATTGGGGCGGGTACTAGCATACAATAAGTAACGAAACCATTCCGCATCTAAATACCTCAACAGGGTAGGAAATGGTAGATATGGATATGATGACCGGTGCGCTAATACCACATGTAACCACTTTTCTGAGGAGTAATTACCGGGTATTGCATTGATGTGATCCATATTATTTATAAACCTAGGACCCCCTTCCCTTTACTTGTTTATTTTATTACTTTCAAAATTTCAAACTCTTTTTTCTCAAATTTCAACTTCCTTGTCTCATCAAACTTTGACTTATTTGCAATCACAATGTGACAACCCCTCATATTTGAAACCCTTAATTGCATATTTATTGTTTGTACTTAAGTCACAATTGTAGCATGGCCGGGAACCACACTAGTGGATCTTGAAGGGTGCCTAACACCCTCCCCTCGAGTTAATTTCTAGCCTTTACCCAAACTCTAGTTTTTCTAAACAAATTCTTCCTAGTGTCCTAATGCACTTAATCATTAGGTGACGACTTTTCAAATCAAAAACCCCAATTCCCAAAAGGGAACGAGTTGTCCTCCCATATGTCATAAACCCGATTTCGCGAGAAAAAGGGGGCGCGATAGAGGGTTCCTCCTGTCAGAACCTGGTGAACCATGTACGAACCCTGCCAGTTGGGAGAGAATTTCCCTTTAGCTTCCCCTTTAGTATGGATCCTAGCCTTCTTTATAGGAAATACTATCATCCCCAAAAAAAAACATAAAGATGAAGACCCTTTGATGGATATGTCCTAATGATGTAAGGGCGAACTCATCAGGATAGGTATGGTAGGATTTGCTGTGACCGTACCTCTCGTACAAATAATCAAAGGGAATGTATGACTCCTTCAGGCAAGTTAAATCCAGATTCTTCTTTAAAACCATCATCTTGAGAAAACCTCTACCTGTGCGATTCTCTGGCATTAACAAACCCAGATTCTCCCATGGTATACCAGCCAGTCCCCCTATTTCCTCTAGTAGGGGTGTCATCTCAATCTCCTCGAAGCGAAACATAGACCTATCGCAATCCTAGAATAGAGTGGCAGCTTCAATAATTTTGTTGTTGGGTTAGATTTCCAGAAGGGAAAGTAAATTTCCCAAGTATTTCCGGACAAGGGTCTGATCACTGGAATGAAGGTCTTCCCACCAATTTAGCAATTTTGGGTGGATGTTGGTGACCATGCCGAATATGGGGACTTCATGCCTCATTTTTGCAAAACAAAAGCGTTAGGCCCTTACCCCTGCCGGACTCGACTATTTAACTATCAATAATTGGTATAAGCAGCATTTAGTTCTCCAAATAAATGCACAGAACGTGGTAATGTCCGTTTGGGTTCCAAGGAAACCCAGTGAACTTTGGACAAGGCTATCTTAAAGAGTCATTATGTGGACAACATAACTGACTCGGCTAGGTTTTGACAGTGATGCATGAGTAGGGTTTCTATGGGGTATTAGACTGGTGCCCTTGAGTGGACAACTCAAGAGGGAAAGTCACGGAACCGTCGACTACACCGTTGATCGACTGGTTTTACCGCAAATACGCCTTTGCCAAATTTAGGGGGTAATAATATCGGAAGGGCGCAACCACTCATTATAAGCATTGCTATGGTATTTTGTTTGGCACGAGTGGAATATGATGTTGAATATGCAGTTACAATAATTAAACAAATTGTCATGTATTTGCACATTCATAAGGTAATAATTACAATAATTGCTCAAAATTACAATAGTATTAAAGGAAAGCGGTAAAAGAAAGCATTAAGAGAAATAAATAGAAGAAATGAAGAGCCAAGTCAGTTTTCGAAGTAGGAGAGCAAAATAAATACTTAAAGGCATTAAAGACATTTAAGGAAGCATAAAGTCACAAATAGCATGAAATGGTAAAAGCCTTAAAGAAATCCCCAGCAGAGTCGCCAGGCTGTCGTGCCCTCTTTTTCTCGTGAAATCGGGTTTATGATATTTGGGAGGACAACTCGTTCCCTTTTGGGAATTGGGTTTTTTGATTTGAAGTGTCTCCACCTAATGATTAAGTACACTAGGACACTAGGAAGAATTTGTTTAGAAAAACCAGAGTTTGGGTAAGAGCTAGAAATTATCTTGAGGGGAAGGTGATAGGCACCCCTCAAGATCCACTAGTGTGGTTCCCGGCCATGCTACAATTGTGACTTAAGTACAAACAATAAATATGCAATTAAGGGTTTCAAATATGAGGGGTTGTCACATTGTGATTGCAAATAAGTCAAAGTTTGATGAGACAAGGAAGTTGAAATTTGAGAAAAAAGAGTTTGAAATTTTGAAAGTAATAAAATAAACAAGTAAAGGGAAGGGGGGTCTTAGGTTTATAAATAATATGGATCACATCAATGCAATACCCGGTAATTACTCCTCAGAAAAGGGGTTACACGTGGTATTAGCGCACCGGTCATCATATCCATATCTACCATTTCCCACCCCATTGAGGTATTAAACGCGGAATGGTTTCGTTTACTTATTGCATGCTAGTACCCGCCCCAAGCCTATCAGTCTAGGAGGCATTTGGGACTACTAGTCCTAAAGGGAAAGGAGGTTTGGGCTTTGTATGGTTTAAAAGGATAAAATTCTAAAGCGACAAACAAAAACACATAAGGCAGATATGGGAAACACATAACAATTTAAAAGGCTCAGACAGGCCTCCTCACTTAAAGACAAATTGTTTAGCATGTCTTGCAGATACTGGTTATGGTCTGAATTAAACATAAATGTTAATGAGGCAGACTGGTCTATTACACATTTCAGATAAGAAACCGGAATCAGACCTGCCTGCTGGTTGGAATTAACAGAGTCTGATTCAAATAGCTAATTTACCTTATATCTTGCCTAGGTGAAACCTCTAGGCATGATATCTAAATACTAGAGAAAGATACTTATTTCAGAAGCAGATTTATTAACAGTAGGAACATAAGTTTTGCAAGCGTTTAAGCAATGCTATTACTGATTTTAAACTTATAAGCAAGCTGGGGATTCAGATTTGATGCTTATTCGTATAGGCATGCTTTCTAAGTGTGACTGATTTTAACCATTACGAAAATGCAAAAATCCTATAGGCATGGCGTCTAAAATGCTGATTTTTATAATTTAAACCTATATATCGTTTGCCTAGTGATGGATACGTATGCAGTATTCAGAAACCCTATAGACATGCTTTCTATATGATAGGCAAAATGCAGAATCTTATAGTCATGTTCTCTATATGAGATGCAGAAATGCAAAAGCTATTGATATGATATATATGCAGAACTTATAGGCAGGATTTCTAAGATGCAAAAGTGCAGAAGTTTATAGACATGATTTCTATATGAAAATGTAGAAGTGCAACACCTAAAATAGGATTTCTATATGAAAATGTAGAAGTGCAGAACCTAAAACAGGATTTCAAAGATGCCGAAATGCAGAACTTGCCATGATTTGCAGAAATAAAGACCTAATGAGCATGATATCTAGCCTTTATGCATACATGAGTACCCCTCCCCTTTTCACTATAAGCCCCCATGAGTTATTACAAATTATTACAGCCCAGAATGAAGAAAGGAAAGTAAAAATTACATCAAAAAGCTAAAATCCCAACAAAGGAGAGCCTGATTCAGACTTCTGTCTGAAGCATGAAGTACACCAACTCCAAAGATCAAATTCCAAAGCCTTTCTCCTATTTGGGATGTGTGAGAGTTCCCTAAGAGTCTCAAGTGGACTCTGAACAGTGCTTACACCCAAATATATTGCAGAAGTGGATTATAATGCAGTGTGGAAGGGCCAGCCCTCAAATGTCCAAGTTTAGAGGGAGCTCAAGGTCCCAAAGCAAGGCTCATAGGAAGGGGGCAGAACTTAGAATCTAAGAGAAAGTGCATGTGCATATAGGGGATTTTGGGGAAGGCCAAGACAGGCTGGTAGTCATACCCAAAAATTAGGAGTGCTGGCACACCCCTAACCAGCCTATTGGCCACATGGTTTGGGAGTTAGGATCCATTAAAGGATCAAGTCTAGACATGAGCAGCAATTTGGATACTACCATGCCTGAACCTTAACTCAAATACATAGAAGGGAATAAGGGTATGGGGAATTCACACAACAATAGATGCAAAGAGAACAGCATATTCAATACTAAACATAAACAACAAAGTAGACAAGATTGTTGAAACTGTAAAGTAAACACATAGGGATGAAGCTAAAAGTTAAATTAGAACATACCAGTTTCAGGGAAATAAGAAGAGAAGAGCAGTAGAAAAACCAAATTGCAAATACACAGCCAGAAGATTTCAGAAGAGAGTAGAGTATTGAATTGAGAATGTAGGAGTATTGAAAGTGAAAGTATTCAATAAGTGTTGTGTCTGTCAAAAGTGCAGAAGGGTCATGCTTTTTATAGTGCAGAAAGCAAGTAGAAATAGGTAAGAAAATATTTCAGAAATCAATTACACAAGTTCCCCTTCAATTAAGGGATTCTGACTTCAAATGGGTCAAAGATAATTAAGGAAAGAGTTTGATCAAAATCTTTTCCAAAGTAGCACAAGAAGGGTAAATACACGGAAGTTTATTTAAGGAAAAAGTCCAGTGATACATGGTTTGTGCAAATAAGGAAAGGCGATCACTCATCAGCCAGTAAAATCAAAATTGCAGGCTTTGATCAAATGAACCAAGTCATAAAAAGTGAGGAAAGGGTTTTAGTTAAGGAATATCAGTAACAATCAATCAAACCTTATTAAGAGGAAATCCGAATCAATCACAAGTTGAAAAAACCTTTTGAAGGAAAAATTCCTCATATATAAATCATACAGACATATCAAACAAGAAAGAACTGTCATGCGAAAAAGCCTAGTATAGAATAGTTCATAGTTAAAGAAGTTCGAGTTCAGTACAAAGACTCAAAACGAGTCTGAGAAACCTAGAGTTCCAAAATAGAACCGTAGTCTCAAACACAAGATCAAAACTCACCAAAACCCCAAAAGCCTAGGGTTTTCAACTCGAGTCAGATACAAAGAAAAGAAGACAAATAACGGAAACAGGCTCAGAGGTCTTTTTCAGAGATTTATGAGAAAAAAACAGATGTAATAGATAGTTTGAAACAACAAAGTGAGAAAGCAGATTTGAAGCATGAAGAACACGTTTTAAGAAAGCTTGGAACGTAAACAAGTTTCAGAAGAGAAACAAGATAGTATAGCACTTTAGAGAATAGTAAAGGAAACATGTTTAACAATGAAATCAAACAAAGTACAGAAGAAGGCAACTAAAAACCTAAAAGCTTAGTAGAAAATACAGTAAATGAACATAGGGATAAACGAACACATAGGATAAACATGTGAAAGCATGAATTAGAAACCAGTAGAAGAAAGAACGGAGCACAATAGAAGAACATGCAAAATAAGGCAAACATAAAGATATAAGAGAAGAACATGCTAGGTAGAAAAAGAAAACATACAAACATAGCATAGACAGATACATACAAAGAAAAGAAGAGGAAGAGGAAGAGAAACATTTTGAAAATTTTTCAGAAACCCTAAATCGAAGAGAAACAAATTTTGAAAGAACAAATTGTGGAAAACATTTTAAAACTCCAGTAGAGCAAAAATATAGCATAGATTTAAGAAAACAACCAGATAAAAACCTGGAATGTCTAGGGTTTCAGAGAAACCTTAGAAATTGGAAAGGCTTGGAAGAAAAGTCCAATCTTGAGTCGGATGAGTTAGAACCAGGCTCGAAATGCTTTAGATGTGCCGGAGCAAGGCCGGAGAGGCTTCAAAACCATGGATCTGAGAGGATCTGAATAGAAAACACTGAGGTCACCTCAATTCTTTGAACCCCAGACGTTTGAGAGTGGAGGGAGGTGAGTACAAGCCATCCACGGCCTGAGAAGCCATGGATTCCAGTGAGGTTATGGTCGGAGAGAATGAGAGAGGCTAGGGTTCCAGGGAACCTTCAAGAGAGTTTGAGAGAGGAGAGTATTCAAAAGTGGATGAGAGATGGAAATGAGTGGATTAGGGTAGGGTCGGTGGATTGGTAAGGGGTGATCGTGGCCATTGATCAAAACGATCAACAGCCTGGATTAAAAGGAAGACCAGGCGGGTTGGATAAACGGGTTAAGGGGTTGGGTTGAAATTGAAATTGGGCTGGTCCAATTGGGGATTAAGATTGGGTCAATTGGATGCTAAAATTGAAATGTACTGGGGCTACAATTGAAACGAAATGAGGCTAAAATTTACATAGCCAGTTTTTCCCTTTTATTTTACAAAAATAGTAAAAATGATTTTGAAAACAAATTCAAAGTACTGAATCAGTAAATAATATATAAATATTAATTTAAAAATACTGAAACCAATTTTATGATTATAAAATGCTATTAAATCTTAAAGTAGGCTAGAATTGTAATTATATGCAATTTAGCTTTAAAAATACCAAATAAATTTTGTAAAAATATATAAAAATTACCTTAACTATATTTTGGTATAAATATGGGATAAAATAAATTATTCACCAAAATTAATGATTTTTGGAGTAATTATTGATTTTGTGCTGCTAAAATGGACAATGAATTAGTTTTAAAAATCTTTTAAAAATTTGAAAAAATTCTAAAACACTTGGGCATGCTTATATATACGTACATATGTTATTTTGAAAGTATTTTGTATATATGAACAATATATAGGAAATAATTGGGTATCAACAGGGTCGGTTGTGCTGATACTACACTCTGCACTATGTACAGATCCCGGAGCAGATCTTGGACCGTAGTTTGGAGGCTACCTTCAGTCCACGCGGAGATCCAAGGTAGACTTGTAGGTGTCCGCAAGCTCTGGCGTCTCCTCTATCTTTTATTTCCTATTTCGCCTTTTTTACTTCAGAAACAGTGTGACTATTATTTTCAGACCTTGTATTTAGCAGTCTTTGACCGTTTGTGGTATTGTGACACCGGGTTTTGGGTGATTAAAGCTTAAACAATTGTAATAGATGCAGATTTCATATATTTATCGTTTTCTTCCGCTTAATTTAAATTTTCGCTATTTATACGTTATCGCTTTTATGTTTATTAACAAGAAATAAATGGATAATGAAGTAATTAGTTTAAGGGATTGGCTTGCCTAGCTCACACTAGTAGGCGCCATCACGATTCCCGAGGGTGAAAAATCCGGGTTATGACAAAAATATTGTTTATATTTTGACAAATTAGTCATTTTATTATTTTTCTAATATTTATGAATTTAAAGTCAACTAAAATATTACATATTAAATTATTTCTTTATCTGAACTAATGTAGGAAGTCCTAATATTTAGGATTTTGAAATCAATTAGTATTTCTATTAATCTATAGAACTATAAGGAAAAACATAAAATCTAACATGTGAAATTTTTGATAACACATTTCTTTTAAGGTGTGGATTCCAAACAGCAAAGTACTCTTATATGTGGCAAAGGTTTTGAAATAATTAAATTCAAACTATATTATCAAATAGGTTATAACATTTGAACATATATCTTATATAGATCTCACACATAAATTATTTAAAAATAATAAACGAAATAAATAAAGGAAAGAATTAAAAATATCAAAGAAAGCGGAAGTATGAGATTCTTGGATAATAATAGAGGTGCTTCACTTTTTAATAATGTTTTACGTTTTCATACATACAATTACTTATTTTATGTTACAAAATTTAAAATACACCAGAATATTTCATTAACAATATTATTTTATATCATATCGTTAGCTTTTAAATTTTAAAATATTTATCATATTTATTCAAATGTCGAGAAGAAATCCACTATAACTCAGAAATTATTAGTGATTCCAATAAGATAATTTATAAAAATCTTTAATTCTTTGAATAATGATAAATTAAGCTAAATATAAGTGGATTTCTTGATTAAAAGAATAGTTGTTGTTCCTGAGAAATTATTCAAATTTTAGATTTTTTGGTATATAATGATTGTTAATTCTTTGAGATTTATAAATATTTTTTTTAATTATTTGGAACATGTCTTGTGTCACGACCCCAACCCCGGTCGTGATGGCGCTCAACACACTGCTAGGCAAGCTTGACCAACTAACAACATCGACCCATTTCTTATATAATTCATTATTAGCTAACATAGTTAAATTGCCAATTTATCAGAATAAAAGTTTAGGACAACGAGTCAAATATGCAAAAATTCAGATGATAATACCACTACATAACCCATACAGATCTGGTGTCACAAGTCTCGAGCCTCTAGCACAAGTTTAACAGCCTAATACATAATCAGTTTAGGAAATGCGGATAAAATGAAAGGATAGAAGGGAGAGATCCGGGCTGCGGATGTCGTGCAGCTACCTCGATGCTCCCGGATATGAACTGATCGACTGAATATCCTCACTCAGCCTCTGGAACACCTGGATCTGCACGCAAGGTGCAGGGAGTAATGTGAGTACTCCGACCTAGTGAGTAATAAGCATAAATAATGACTGAGAATAAGAAATCACGGAAATCACAGAGTAATCTATAATGCGGCAGTTTAAACAAGTAATATGAAAGCAATAAACCAATGGAAACGAAATATGGAGATGCTACAACAAATAAGCAGCTAAATGACAGACATATAACGAAAATCAATATATAGAACGGTACCCTATAGTACCCGCTGCGGCGTGCAGCCCGATCTGTATATTTATCATTGACGGCGCTCATTGGGGGTGTGCAGACTCCGGGAAGGGCCCTTTACGGCCCAACCGCAATATCAAGTCATCTCATGGCATCAACTAGGCCATCAGCCTCATATCAATATCAACATAATACTGTTGCGATGCGTAGCCCGATCCCATAGTATCCTCACATCTGGCCCTTGGCCATACTCAGTCCAAAAATCATATAAGCCTCTCGGGCATTTAGTAAAACAGTAGTTCTCAGCCGAAAACATCATTTAATATATCTTTTTAGTTTCAAAAATCGAGTAAAAGTGGCTGAGTTGTAAAACAATGGAAAACGGTATGACTGAGTTCAAGTAGTAAGTCTAATCAGTGAGGAAATAGTGATAAAACTCCCCGAAGGGTTCAAATAGTTGGCACGAAGCCCAAATATGACAATCAATCCAAATAATGAGGATAACAAATAAGTTTTAATCAAATACGCGGTAAAAGCGTCACTCAGGATGGACAAAGTCACAATCCCCAATAGTAAACGACCACACGCTCAACATCAAGCACGTGTCTCACCTCAATATAGCACTACTATGTGCAAATCCGGGGTTTCAAACCCTCAGGACATAATTTACATTCATTACACACCTCGAACCGGCTAAAGCTCCAGCTCACTATGCCCTTGCCTCTCAAATCGGCCTCCTCGCGCGTTGAATCTGACCAAAACCAAATACGTCACAATATGCTAAGGGAACAAAGCCCAAGCGAAAACAATCAAAAATCTCGAAATTGGCAAAACCTGAGCCCCGGGCCCAATTCTCGAAACTCAGAAATTTTCACATCATTAGATTCCTTATCTTTCCAAGAGTTTATACATATCAAAAACACCCGAATCGGAGTTCAATTGACCTCTCAAATCCTTAATTTAAGCCCTCTTAATCTCAAGCACTAAACCTCCATTTTTAGTCCATTAATTCCATAAATTTTAGTCCTAATTCATGAAATACCACCATAGAAGTGTGTTTTAAGTCCAAAATCCTTACCTTATCGAAGTTCCCTTGAAATCTCTCTTCAAAATCGCCCAAAAACTCTAAGTCCGAAGTTAAAAATGGTTAAACCCTTCAAAAATCGCGAAGAAGAAACATATATACCTTCTGCCCAGGAGTTTTCGCATCTGCGACCTCTTTACCGCACCTACGGTACCGCATTTGCGGTCCAACCAACCGCTTCTGCAGTTTCTCATTAAAATTCCAAAAGTCGCTTCTACGACTGGTCTTCCGCATCTGCGGCCACCTCGACCGCTTCTGCGGAAACTGCTCCCCAGCCCAAACTTCGCATCTGCGGCTTTTTCCCTCGCACGTGTGGCACCGCACCTGCGGTTCCCAAGCCGCAGGTGCGAAAACACCAGAAGCAGCACACTTTCTGCAATCGTTCAAGTTCAAATCTTCCCGTTAACCATCCGAAATCACCCCGAGGCCCCCGGGACCTCAACCAAAAACATAAACATGACCCAATACCTTATTCAAACTTGTTCCAATCATCAAAACACCTCAAACAACGCCAAATCTACTAAATCACATCGAATTCAAGCCTAATTTTCTAAAATCTTCCGAAATACTTTTTCGATCAAAAACCCAACCAAAACACGTTCGAATGATCTAAAATTTTGCACACACATCCCAAATGACACAATAAAGCTACTGCAACTCTCAGAATTCCATTCCGACCCTCGGATCAAAATCTCACCTACCCACCGGAAATTGCCAAAATACTAACTTCGCCAATTCAAGCCTAATTCTACACCGGACCTCCAAAACTAATTTCGATCACACTCCTAAGTCATAAATCACCTTACGAAGCTAACCGAACCATCAGAACTCACATCCGAGCCCTCTAACTCATAAGTCAACATCCAGTTGACTTTTCCAACTTAAGCCTTCTTAAAAGAGACTAAGTGTCTCATTTCTTACCAAAATCACACCAAACGCAAACCAATCAACTCGACCACATAAAACACGGATAACGAAGCCTAAAGAAGCAGAAATAGGGAAAACAGAGCGGTAACTCATGAGACGACTGGTCGGGTCGTCACATCCTCCCCAACTTAAACAAACGTTCGTCCTCGAACGAGTCAAAAAACATACCTGAAGCCTCAAACAGGTGAGGATATCTGCTTTGCATCTCCCGCTCGGTCTCCCAGGTAGCCTCCTCCACGGGCCGACCTCTCCATTGTACCTTCACTAAAGCTATATCCTTTGATCTCAACTTTAAAACCTGACGACCCAAAATAGCTACTGGCTCCACATCAAAGGTCAAATCATCATCCAACTGAACCGTGCTGAAGTCAAAAACATGAGACGGGTCCCCAACATACTTCCGGAGCATAGAAACATGAAATACCGGATGCACACTCGACAAGTTGGGTGGCAAAGCAAGCATATAAACCACCTCCCCAATCCTCTAAGTACCTCAAAAGGCCCAATGAACCGTGGATTCAACTTCCCTTTCTTTCCAAATCTCATAACACCCTTCATGGGTGAAACCTTCAGCAAGACCTTCTCACCAACCATGTAGGATACATCCCGAACCTTCCGGTCCTCATAACACTTTTGACGCGACTACGCTGTACGAAGCCTCTCCTGAATCACCTTCACCTTCTCTAAGGCATCCTATACCAAATTTGTCCCCAATAGCCTAGCCTCGCCGGGCTCGAACCAACCAACTGGAGATTTACACCACCTCCCATACAAAGCCTCATACGGAGCCATCTGAATACTTGACTGGTAGCTGTTGTTGTAGGCCAACTCTGCAAGCGGTAGAAACTTATCCCATGAACCTCCAAAATCCGTAACACAAGCACGCAACATATCCTCCAATATCTGAATAGTACACTCGGACTGCCCGTCCGTCTAAGGATGAAAAGCTGTGCTCAACTCCACCTGAGTACCCAACACTCGCTGAACAGACTTCCAAAACTGGGAAGTAAACTGAGTAACCCTATTTGAGATGATGGAAACCAGAACACCATGCAATCGAACAATCTCCTTCAAACTTCTTCAAAGTCCGAGGAAGTCCAACCACAAAGTCCATAGTGATCCTCTCCCACTTCCACTCGGGAATAACCATCTGCTGAAGCAAGCCATCTGGTCTCTAATGCTCATATTTCACCTATTGACAATTGAGACACTGAGATACAAATCCCACAATATCTTTCTTCATTCTTCTCCACTAATAGTGCTGTCTCAAATACTGATACATCTTCGTGGCACCCGAATGAATGAAATACTACGAGCTATGGGCCTCCTCCAGAATCAACTCTCTAAGCCCATCCATATTGGGCAGACAAATCTAACCCTGCATCCTCAACACACCATCATCACCGATGGTCACATCTCTGGCATCATCATGTTGAACTCTATCCTTAAGGAAAAGCAAATGCGGATCATCATACTGGCAATCTCTGATGCGATCATATAAGGAAGACCGAGAAACCACACAAGCCAACACCCGACTGGGCTCTGAAATATCCAACCTCACGAAACGATTGGCCAAGGCCTGAACATCAACTACAAGGGGTTTCTCCCCAACTGGAATATATACCAAACTCCCCATACTCACTGCCTTTCAGCTCAAAGTATCAGCCACTACATTGGCCTTTCCAGGATGATACAAAATAGTAATATCATAATCCTTAAGCAACTATAGCCATCTCCGCTTCCTCAAATTAATATCCTTCTACTTGAACAAATACTGAAGACTGCGATGATCAGTGAATACCTCACAAGATATGCCATACAAGTAATGCCTCCAAATCTTCAATGCATGAACTATGGCAGCCAATTCCAAATCATGAACAGGGTAGTTCTTCTCATAGGGCTTCAATTGACGAGAAGCATAAGCGATAAATCTACCCTCATGCATCAATACATAACCATTCCCAACTCTAGAGGCATCACAATATACAATATATGAACCTGAAGCTAATAGCAAAACCAATACTGGAGTTGTGGTCAAAGCTATCTTGAGATTCTGAAAGCTCTCCTCACACTCGTCCGACCATACAAATGGAGCACCCTTCTGAGTCAACCTGGTCAAGGGCGATGCAATGGATGAGAATCCCTGAACAAACCGGCGATAATAACCTGCCAACCCAAGAAAGCTACGAATCTTTGTGGCTGAGGACGATCTAGGACAACTCTGAACTGCCTCTATCTTCTTCAGATCAACCTCAATACCCTCGTTGGACACCACGTGTCCCAAGAAAGCCACTGAACTAAGCCAAAACTCACACTTGGAGAATTTTGCATAAAGCTTCTCCTCCCTCAATCTCTGCAATACAACTCGCAAATGCTCCACATGCTCCTCCTGACTACGCGAGTACACTAGAATATCATCAATGAATACAATAATGAACAAATCTAGATAAGGTAGAAATACATTGTTCATCAAATGCATGAACGCTGCTAGGGCATTGGTCAGCCTGAAAGACATGACAAGAAACTCATAGTGACCATATCTAGTCCTGAAAGCAGTCTTAAGAATATCTGAATCCCTGATCTTCAACTGGTGGTAGCCCGAATGGAGATCAATCTTAGAGAACACCCTCGCTCCCTGAAGCTAGTCAAATAAATCGTCAATGTGAGGCAAAAGATACTTGTTCTTAATTGTTACCTTGTTCAATTGCCTGTAATCAATGCACATTCTCATTGTGCCATCCTTTTTCTTCACAAACAGAACCGGTGCACCCCACGATGACACACTAGGCTGAGTGAACCCCTTATCATGGAGTTCCTGAAGCTGTTCCTTCAATTCTTTCAACTCTACTAGTGCCATATGATACAGCGGAATAGAAATGGGCTAAGTGCTCGGCACCAGGTCAATACCAAAATCAATATCCCTGTCCGGTGGCATGCCTGGGTAGGTCTGCAGGAAATACATCGGGAAAATCCCTCACAACGAGAACATAATCAATACTAGGAGTCTCAGCTCCAACATCCCTCACAAACGCTAGATATGAAAGGCAACCCTTCCCAACCATACGCTGGGCCTTCAAGAAAGAGATCACTCTACTAGGAGCATAATCAGTCACGCCAGGCCACTCGATCTGCGGTACACCCGACATAGCCAAAGTGATTGTCTTCGCATGACAGTCTAGAATAGCATGACATGGAAATAACCAATCCATGCCCAAAATAACATCAAAGTCCACCATGCTCAATAGCAATAGATCAACTCGGGTCTCCAAACCCCCAATAGTTACAACACATGACCGGTACACACGGTCCACAACAATAGTATCGCCCACCAGGGTAGACACATGAACATGTAAAGCAAGAAACTCCTGGGGCGTACCCAAATAATGAGAAAAATATGAGGACACATAAGAATAGGTGGAACTGGGATCAAATAATACAGAGGCATCTCTGTGGCAGACTGAACCAATACCTGTAATGACAACATTTGAAGCAATAACATCTGTCCTGCCTGGAATAGCATAGAAACAAGCCTGGCTACCGCCTGATCAACCTCCCCCTCTGGGGCGACCCCTAGCTTCCTGACTTCCACCCCTAGCTGGCTGGGCAGGTGGTGAAGTAACTGGAGCAGAAGTCGAGGGCTGACCCCTCTACTGAGACTGACCATCATGAAGTCAAGGGCACTGCCTCCTCGTATGTCCAAACTCTCTGCACTCATAACAACTACCCGGTGTTGGAGATGGGGACTGAAGGGAACCCCTCGCACCAGAGTGACTACCAGATGCACTCAGCGCAGAAGAACCCTGAGCTGATGGGGCACGAGATGAACTCTGAGCTGAGTGGGCATTGAATAAAGGCTGGCCCTGCTGAGACCTATGATTACCACGACTTGAAGATGCCCCATGATACTCTGGATGGGCCGACTGAGCAGGCTTGAAAGAACGACCTCTACCATGCTGGAACTGGCCCCTCGAAGGAACACCACTGTAACTGCCCGATCCTCGAGGCCTCTTGGCCTGCCTCTCATCTCGCTCCCGACGGCAAACCGTCTCAATCTCATGAGCGATATCAACCACCTCCTCGAACGTAGCACCCAATACTCTCTCTCTAGTCATCAGAATACGGAGTTGGTAGTTAAGGCCATCCACAAATCTCCTTATCCTCTCACGATCTGATGGAATAATCCAAATGGCATGACGAGCCAACTCAGTAAACCTCTTCTCATACTGGGTCACGGTCATATTCCCTTGTGTGAACCACTCAAACTGCCTACGCAGCTCCTCTCTACGGGACTGCGGTACATACTTCTCCAATAAAAGAGCGGAGAACTGCTACCAAGAAAGAAGTGCTGCACCGACAGGCCTACGCCTCTCAAAATCCTCCCACCAAATAAAGGCAGCTCCCGAGAACTGAAAGGTGGTAAATGCCACAGCACTAGACTTAAGAATCCCTACTGTACGGAGCATCCGCTAACATTTGTCAAGAAGACCCTGGGCATCCTCGCCCTCAGCGCCACTGAACGATAGAGGCTGGAGCCTACCAAACCTATCAAGACGACGTTACTCATCATCCGGCATGGCCGGTACTACGAACTCCTGAACTGGCGCAACCGGCTGAGCTGGAGGTGCCCCCGGCATCTATAGTCCCTGCACTACATGCTCAAGTGTGCGAGTAGCGGGGGTCTGATTGCCTCCCCCAGCCTATGAAGTATCTGCTGCGGTAGTGGCTGAAACTGCCTTAGCCAGGCCAGTGCAAACCGATAAGATCTGTTCCAAGGCCGCCTGAAGACCCGGAATCACGTTGGGCACAGTTGGTGCCTGAACTGGTGTTGCTGAGACCGCGTCCACGACCTCTGGTGGCCCCAGTGGGTGGAACTAGTGGTCGTCCACCTCATCTGGTAGCTCACGTCCTCACCATCTGTGAGAGAATAGAATGACAGAAGTTTAGTTCTCGAATCAACAAAGTCGCACGACAAAATTTAAAGGATGTGAAGTTTTACCTAAAGGTTCTGCAGCCTCTCGAGGATAAATACAGACGTCTCCATACCGATCCGCGAGACTCTACTAAACTGGCTTATGACTTGCGAGACCTATGTAACCTAGGCTCTAATACCAACTTGTCACGACCCCAACCCCGGTCGTGATGGCGCCCAACACACTACTAGGCAAGCCTGACCAACTAACAACCTCGACCCATTTCTTATACAATTCATTATTAGCTAACACAGTTAAATTGCCAATTTATCATAATAAAAGTTTAGGACAACGAGTCAAATATGCAGAAATTCAGATGATAATACCACTACATAACCCATACAGATCTGGTGTCACAAGTCTCGAGCCTATAGAATAAGTTTAACAGCCTAATACATAATCAGTTTAGGAAATACGGATAAAACGAAAGATAGAAGGGAGAGATCCGGGCTGCAGATGCCGTGCAGCTACCTCGATGCTCCCGGATATGAACTAATCGACTGATTATCCTCACTTAGCCACTGGAACACTTGGATCTGCACGCAAGGTGCAGGGAGTAATGTGAGTACTCTGACCCAGTGAGTAATAAGCATAAATAATGAATGAGAATAAGAAATCACGGAAATCACAGAGTAATCTATAATGCGTCACTTTAAACAAGTAATATGAAAGCAATAAAACAATGGAAACGAAATATAAAGATGCTACAACAAATAAGCAGTTAAGTGATAGACATATAACGAAAATCAACACATAGAACGGTACCCTATAATACCCGCTGCGGCGAGCAGCCCGATCCATATATTTATCGTCGACGGCGCTCACTATGGTTGTGCAGACTCCGGGAGGGGCCCCTTATGGCCCAAGTGCAATATCAAGCCATCTCATGGCATCAACTAGGCCCACGACCTCATATCAATATCAACATAATACTGTTGCGGTGCGTAGCCCGATCCCATAGTATCCTCACATCTGGCCCTTGGCCATACTCAGTCCAAAAATTATATAAGCCTCTCGGGCATTTAGTAAAACAGTAGTTCTCAGCCCAAAACATCATTTAATATATCTTTTTAGTTTCAAAAATAGAGTAAAAGAGGCTGAGTTGTAAAACAGTGGAAAACGGTACGACTGAGTTCAAGTAGTAAGTCTAAACAGTTAGGAAATAGTGATAAAACTCCCCGAAGGGTTCAAATAGTTGGCACGAAGCCCAAATATGGCAATCAATCCAAATAATGACGATAACAAATAAGCTTCAATAAAATACGCGGTAAAAGCGTCACTCAGGATGGACCAAGTCATAATCCCCTATAGTAAACGACCCCACGCTCATCATCAAGCGCGTGTCTCACCTCAATATAGCACTACGATGTACAAATCCGGGGTTTCAAACCCTCAGGACATCAATTACATTCATTACTCACCTCGAACCGGCTAAAGCTCTAGCTTACTATGCCCTTGCCTCTCAAATCGGCCTCCTCGCGCTTCGAATCTGACCAAAACCAGAACGAATACGTCACAATATGCTAAGGGAACAAAGCCCAAGCGAAAACAATCGAAAAATGTCAAAAATCTTGAAATTGGCAAAACCCGATCCCCAGGCCCACTTCTCGAAACTCAGAAATTTTTACATCATTAGATTTCTTATCTCCCCACGAGTTCATACATATCAAAAACACCAGAATCGGAGTTTAATTGACCCCCTCAAATCCTTAATTTAAGCCCTCTTAAACTCAAGCCGTAAACCTTCATTTTTAGTCCATTAATTCCTTAAATTTCAATCCTAATTCATGAAATACCACCATAGAGTTGTGTTTTAAGTCCAAAATCCTTACCTTATCGAAGTTCCCTAGAAATCTCTCTTCAAAATCGCCCAAAAACTCTAAGTCCAAAGTTTAAAATGGTTACACCCTTTAAAAATCGCGAAGAAGAGACATATATACATTCTGCCCAGGGGTTTTCGCATCTGTGACCCCTTTACCGCACCTGCGGTACTTCATTTGTGGTCCAACCAACCACTTCTATGGTTTCTCATTAAAATTCCAAAAGTCACTTCTGCTACTGGACTTCCGCATCTGCGGCTTTACAGATGCGGTCACCTCGACCGCTTCTGCGGAAACTGCTCCCCAGCCCAAACTTCGCATCTGTGGCTTTTCCCCTCGCACGTGCGGTACCGCACCTGCAGTTCCCAAGCCGCAGGTGCGAATACACTAGAAGCAGCACACTTTCTGCAATCATTCAAGTTCAAATCTTCCCATTAACCATCTGAAATCACTCCGAGTCCCCCGGGATCTCAACCAAAAACACAAACTTGACCCGTACCTTATTCAAACTTGTTCCAATCATCAAAACACCTCAAACAACACCAAATCTACTAAATCACATCGAATTCAAGCTTAATTTTCTAAAATCTTCCGATATACGTTTTCGATCAAAAACCTAACCAAAATACGTGTGAATGACCCAAAATTTTGCACACACATCCCAAATAACATAACGAAGCTATTGCAACTCTCAGAATTCCATTCTGACCCTCGGATCAAAATCTCACCTACCAACCGGAAATTGCCAAAATACTAACTTCGCCAATTCAAGCCTAATTCTACACCGGACCTCCAAAACTAATTTCGATCACAATCCTAAGTCATAAATCACCTCCCGAAGCTAACCGAACTATCGGAACTCACATCCGAGCCCTCTAACTCATAAGTCAACATCCGGTTGACTTTTCCAACTTAAGCCTTCTTAAAAGAGACTAAGTATCTCATTTCTTACCAAAATCACACCAAATGCAAACCAATCAACTCGACCACATAAAATACGGATAACGAAGCATAATGAAGCAAAAATGGGGAAAACAGAGCGATAACTTATGACATGACTAGCCGGGTCGTCACATCTTGCATGAATGTTTTTCATCCATTCAATTTTTTAACTATTTGAAAAAGAGAATTCCTATTTAAAAAATCTAATTAGAATTAAAAATTTAAAATTTAATATAAGGTAACATTGAGGAATTTGAATAAACCTAAAATATATTTTTTTCAAATTCAACATATAAGTGAAATCATTTTCTAGTTGACATAATTCTTAAGGTATATAAACTATTTTCATAAAGACCATTGGTGATGAATGAAATCCAAAAATCAAGTAAAATTTTTCAATTGACACAATCTTAAGGTACATAAATTATTTTCATAAAGACTACCGTTGATGAAAGAAATCAAAAAATCAAGCGAAATCTCTTACACTAAAATGTTAAGAGTTAAATTATTTAAATTCCAAACATGAAAAAACAAAGATGATTCTATAGATAGAAAATGTATTCAAAATAAGTCGACATTAATTTCTTTTTCATTTGTCATCAATTCCTACAACTGACTCTCTAATTTTTTTTATATTATGTTATTTATTATAAAATATTCATTCGATATTAGTCAGTTTCAAATTTTACATTATTACTTAATTCATTTTCTTAGGAACTATATGGCCAACCTCTTCATTTCAAATCTCTAAAAGAAAGATTCAAATTTTCAAACAAAATTATATTAATTTGAAGACTCTTTAAAGAATCATTAAAAAAAATATAATAAATATCCAGTCATTTTAGATGATGTTATGATACAAAAATGATTATAATTGTCATGTAATATTCAAAAGTATGTTCCATTTAAATTTAAGAGTAAATACATGTGTTCGAACAAAAAATATTGACCGCTTTTTAAGATTTCACATTAAAAAAAGTTAATTATTTTTCAAATATTTAGAATGTTAGAGTTAGCCAATAATAGGATAATATTAATTTTACTTAGTATAGTAACACTTCAAAACCCATCTTCCAATTGTAGATTCTCTCATTAACTTGCTTTAATATAATTTTTGAATGCATTTTTGGGTTTTCATTGCATTTAGATTTTTATGATGATTTGAAATTTATTTATTAATAGTAGCGTACTTATATGTTCTAAGTTCTATCCTTCAACAATATTTAGATTTTCAAGCTGTTACATGTTCTAGCCGAAACTGAAAAGGAAGCAAGAGAACTTGTGAAATTGAAGTTATAAAACTATAAAGTTGATTATTTCAGTTAAACTGTTGATTGAAAATTGACAAATTATATGAAACAGTTCTTTCTTTATTGAGTTAATTATACATGATCAACATGTATAGTAATCTTCAATAACTTAAAATTTTATTTATAATTAGTTATAATTTTTAACTAAATCATATTTATTGAGATAGGATACACGCGCATCGCGTGTACCTTGAGACTAGTATTTTTAATAAGGGTGTATTGGTTATAATAATAATAATAATAATAATAATAATAATAATAATAATAATAAGGAACTATCTATTAAAAATAAAATAAGAACTAACTTAAAAAAAAGGAAAAATCAAGGAATTTAAAACAAGGGCCGAAGCCCATTAGAAAACATTGAGAAGGGTTAAAACAAAGCTTCATACCCCTTTCTGAAACAAAACAAGCATAAAGAAAACGACACTAAGAAAAAAAGACGAGCAGAGAAAAGAAAAAGGGAGAAAAGAGAAGAAGAAGAAGAAGAAGAAGAAAGCTTTGAGCAAAGGCATTAAGAAGAATTGGAAGTTAAAATTAAAAAGTATTAAAACTCTCCTTCGACTCAAGAGGTTAACCTTCTTCTCCTCATTTGTTGAATTATTTCACTGCATTTATGCAATTTCATGTAGTACAAAAGAATACAATATCAACTATCTCTTATATAAAAAGAAATATACAATTACTATGGAGATAACAAGGCTATAAAGGTTTGGTTTAAGCACTGATAGGTTTAATTTTAGAGGATTAAGTTATAGTAAATATTTTGAAATTGATAGAATTATGGACTAGTTCTATGATTAAATATAAATCCACAAACTAAGACTCAAACATGAACCCCGATGATTGAGTATTCTAAATTAGTGATGGATTTAGCCTAAATGAGGCAATTAACATGAGATCGATATTATGTAATTATAGATTGATTGGAGGAATCTGTACGAATTGCTCGAGGTGAAGCATTTGGTATTTCGGCACGAGCACGGTGAGTAGTAATCTTACCGCAATTTGTGTTTTTATAACTTACATAATTTGCACATGATTTTTAATATGAATATGTTACCGATTATTTTGAGTTGCATGTGGGACAAGTCTTTTACTCAATATGATACCGAAATATTATTTGAGAAGACTACCGTTGTTTTAAATATTTTCGTTGTCACTAGATCTGTTTTACCGTTACTTAAATTTAGTGTTATCGAAATGAAATTATATGATTTGATAAGAACCTAAATGCCCTATATTGATTTAAAATATTTTCTACGAGTATATACGAATTACATAGACAAGTATAAATGGGAGTAGACATTGTAGGATCTCGTAACTAACGGCGGGTTCGTTAGACCTGGTGCACCTTGTAATTACAGATTACCGTTATAACCTTCGCAAGTGGGAAGTTAGAACTAGCATACCATTACCGATTTTCCTTGAGTCGGGACTACCGTTATATTTTGGCAAAATGGCCTTCTGGCCATTTAAACTTGCTCTCATTTGTAAAGCTGATACACAAACTTATACCGTTTCCATTTGAACACTCAAACTCATGTATTTGGTAACTAAAAAACCTATTTGTTCGTTGACCATGCACATGTGGCAGTGACAAAGGTGATTTGGACAAAGAGTGTGCAAGTCACGTAAATTAGACGCGTGACTACAATTATTTTGATTTTAAAAAATCTAAAATATAAAAAAAATAATTGCAAATGAAAAAAAAAGAAAATAAGCCCTCAACCCACCTTACCCCCACCCCAAAGCAGTAGTACAATTATTCTCCTAACCTCTTCCTGTTTCTTTTCCCCTTTCCCATTATCGTCTGCCCCACACCTTCCCCTTATTTTCTTCCCCCCCCCCACTCTAATCTTTCCCCGACTGTTCCTCTTTGTGTTTCAAACCCAGCGTAGTGAAAAACAAAAAAAAAAGCAATGAATTTTGTCAAAACAAATCTGTTAATCCTTTCTCTCACATTAACTCCATCTCTCTTTTTTGTATCCATCTCAGACTAGAAGATAGATAGAGAAAAGAGAAAGAACATTGGAAAATTGTCGAGTTTTAGCCGGAAAATCCCACTCACGGAGTCCGACTTCTTCTCTCTTTCTGATTTCACCATTAATGTCCTTTTTGGACATAGCCTCGCCGGCTCTCTTGATGCCTTGACAGAATTTTAACAGGTGCCCCATCGGCTATATGACTTGGGGTATGAATTCTATGGAGTATATTAAAAGTGAAAGATGGAATGATTTTATGGAAGTTCATGGGTGATTGAGGCATGTGGTCAGGTTATGGCTGAGATTTCTCGGACTGCAGCGCTAAAAGTTGTAGAAAAAACAGTGAAAGAAGTAAAATAAGAAAGAAATTTTGATAAATTAGTTTAAGGAAAAGGGATCCACAAATGACACATATAAAATAATAAATGATCTTAGAATTTGACGTGTTCTTCCTGTCAGGCAACTGAGCTACACACTCTGACGAAGGGGTTTATTTATACTCAATTGGTTGAGTTGAGGTGCTAAAATGGGAAAATCAAAAGTTTATATATCGGCTTTAAAATCCAATACAAGTTTAATTGGCCACGAAGCCATTTCGCCTTTGACTTCTTGCGAAGAAGTCCACAAGTTATACCGATTAAATGATCCATTCATTAAAACCTCCCAAATATGAATATTGATATTATACAGTGGTTACCGAGCTTATTATTGAACTGTTAATTGTATTATACTACAAAAAAAGCATGATGAGACTGAAAATTATTTATTATTTATGAAAGGGCATTTTGATGTTATTTTCTGTTTGAGATACTAACATGTTTTCTGACTTATCCCAAAAAAACGATTTTGGTTAAGTGTTATTACTCACTGAGCTAGCGACTCATTCCCCGCTAAATTTTTTACATAAATAGCAGTTGATGCGGGCGAGGATTTCGTCAATTAGAGCGCACATGTTGATAGTTCTTGGTGAGCCTCACACTTGTTCGCATGGGCAGAGATTTTATCAATTGTTATGGTCTTTTCTTTGAACTCTTAGAGTCACTCCATGGTCATTCTTTTAGTGTCTTGAGTATTTTTCATTATTATAGACTTATGTTGAATATCGCTCATTCTTATAAAATCTGAAGATAAAGTAGTATTTCTAGTTGTTAGTGGGTAGACTATTTAAGGTAGATATTTGTTTTGGTTAATTGATGAAGTCATTTTCATTTGAATTGCTATTAGGATGTTTGTTTTCTGATTTGAGACAAGAAATTTTTTGGGATAGTCCAAAAACAAGGGAAACTTTATCCGATTTTTTGTAAAATACCGATGAGGCTTACTTGGGGGCAGTTGCTCCTAAGTGCCGGTCATGATCCTAAATTGGGTTGTGACAAAGTTGGTATCAGAGCTTAGACTTTAAGTCTCGAGTCATGGAGCAATGTTTAGTAGAGTCTTGTTCGTGGGTATGTAGGCACCCATACTTATGATCTTGAGGCTGGTGAACATCTAGGAATGTTTTCCCTTCTTTCATTTTTTGATCGTGCATTGAGATAACTTGAGATTGACTTTGGAATATTTCTTTCGCATATAGCTAGGATGTGCACACCCTCATCTTCTGGGCGTAGTGCTACTCGGGGTGGAGGTCAAGTTGGGGTTCATCAAACTAGAAGGCTGACTTCTCATCAACCTGAAGTTGGAAACATAGGTCAACCCCAAGCTGCTATGCCAGGTCAAGTGCAAGGGCAGAGAGTTCAGGACGCTCCACCACCAGTGCCAATTGTTTTACCTACTGTTGCTTTACCTGTGGACGTAGTGACAAGTTTATTGAATGTATTAGAGGCATTGGTTCATATTATGGGTGGAAGTTCATCTCCTCAGGCTACTTTACAGACACAAGAACCTACACAAACTCAGGCTTTCGGGAATAAAGAAGTATCCCTACAAGAGTTCCTGAAATTGAAATCACCAAAATTCACAGGTTTTGATAATTCAGCAGTTCCTCAAAGTTTCTTGGATAGGACACTCAAGGCATTACGTGCTCTTGGATGTTCTAGTGAGAGAGTCATGGAGCTCACAACATACAAACTAGTGGATATGGCCAACACATGGTATGAAACTGTATTGCTAGGAAGGCCAGCAAGAGCAGCACCACTGACATGGGATGAGTTCACTAAGTTGTTCAAGAAATATTTTCTTCCATACAGCCTGATGCAAAAATATGCTAAAAACTTTGAGATATTGGTTCAGACTCCATATATGGATGTGTCAACATATAATACTAAGTTTTGTAAGCTAGCTATATATGATCCTTACTTAGTGCCTACCGAAGAAGCTCGAGTTCAGAGGTTTGTTGATGGATTAGTTGGTCGTCTATACACTACAGTAGCCCCACAGATGAAGACTTTATCCTACTCTGATATAGTCGACCTTGCTAGAAAGATTGAAAATAAGGGACGTGATGAGCGTGCAGCTAGTGATTTACGTAAGAAGGCCAAGATAGGAGGGGCTTTCAGTGGAAGTTTTAGTAAAAATAGAAGAGCAGGAAATCAAGGACAACAACAACAACTGGGTTCTCCGACAAGGACATACATGTCTTCACAGACCACATTACAGACACGGTAATAGGGGACCATCATCTTTTGGACATCGTAATTTTGGGCAGATTGTAACGACCCAACTGGTCGTTTTGAGAAATTGCATTCGGTTTGGCAGTTTGATGTCATGAGTAGCTTCATATTATGTGTATCGACTTCCGTGCTCAGTTGGGCATGAAACCAGAAAGCTTTTATGTGAAAATATGAAAAATATAGTCATTTCTATAGGTAAAATTTAGTTTTTAGTTGACTTTGGTCAACATTTTTGGTAAACGAACCCGGATCTATATTCCGACGATCCCGGGAGGTTCGCAGTAAAATATGGTACTTGGGCGTATGCTCGGAATTGAATTCCAAGGTCCCTAGCCTTAGAAATAATTTTTGAAGAAAATTGTTGTGCTGGTTTTTAAAGGAAATAAAGAAGTGAATTAATATCTGAACTCATTGGTGTCGGGCCCATATTTTAGTTCCGGAGCCTGGTACAAGTTTGTTATGATATTTAAGTCCTATCTGTAGAATTTGGTGAGAATTAGAATTGTTTCGACATGATTTGGACGTTCGGTTGAAAAGTTAGAAAATCATGAGTTTTGAGGTTAAATTCATAATTTTTGATTTTATTTTGATGATTTGATCACACGAGAAAGTCTGTATGATGTTTTTAGACTTGCGTTCATGTTTGGTCTGGAGCTCCGAGGGCTTGGGTGAGTTTCGGATAGGTTTAGGCTATGTTGCGCTTGTTTTTGGATGATTCATCGTCATTTATGCAAGAAAAAATGATACCATATTGAAACAATGAGATCCAAATTCAATTTTTATTGAACCATTAGATCCATATTGAAATTTTGGAGCCATAGGCAAAAGAATCATCAAATTTGGACATTGTATGAAGAAGTTATGCTCATTTTCGTGTCGGGAAAAATTGCTGGTTTTTGGTATGATCGCAAATGCGAACTTTTTCATCACAATTGCGATGCCCAGTTCGCAAATGCGAACTTTTTGTCGCAAATGAAACTTCTACCAGCCCTGACTTGTTAGCAAATTGCTAACCCAGGGTCACAAATGAGACATATGAAGCTTGTTAAGTGAGGTTTTTGACGGGATTTTTACCCATTTTTCAATTTTCTCAAACCCTAATTCTCCATAAGCGATTTTTCAAAGACCCAAACTTCTTCAAATCATTGGATACGTTTATTTAATCAATTTCCAGCTATATTTTGTGATTGTATCTTAGATTTAACATCAAATTCATGAGAATCTAAAGGGAAATTTGGGGAAAATTATTAAATCTTTCAAAAACGTAAAATGAAGATTTGAATGACCAAATGGTATCGGAATTAGATAATTTTTGTATGGGTGAACTCGTAGTGGAATGGGTGTTCGGTTTTTGTAAATTTTGTCAGGTTCTGATGTGCGGGACCCGGGAGTTGACTTTTCTTGACTTTTTGCAAATTGTATAAGAATCATAATTTTGTCTATTGAAATTGTTTTCTCTTGCATTGTTTGATGTATTCAAGTAGTTTTTGGCTAGATTGGGCCAAGCGTTGATAAATTGGTAAAGGAAAAGCTAAATTGAGTATTGAATTGTCCGGATTGAGTAAGTATCTTGCCTAACCTTGTGTGGGGGACTTCCCCTTAGGATTTGAGTCTTCTATAATAATTGTAGTCTGTGCATGCGAGGTGATGAGTGTGTGCTCGAACTTATTTTTGGAAAATTTTTCCTGTAGGGTTCTTAGGTCCTTATGTCTATTATGTGGGAAGTATTCCATTATGATCGAGTATCCTAATTGCTTAAATTACCCTTATATGCTCCATGTGATGTTGTTAGCATTCCTCTAACTCTACTTGCTACTTGACCCTTATTTGCCTTAATTGAAGTGATTGTCTTCCTTATTGTTTGATACTTCCTGACTGTGAGTTCCTCTGTGACTTCGTGCAAATATGTTGTATGTCCAATTGTTGTGGTTACCGTGTAGTTATCACGTGCTATTTATGACTTGTTATTTTGTTAAGGTTATTGTGCTTTTTGGTCTTTTGTGATCCTTATTATGTACTATTTATGCTTAAATTGATGATCATTCATGTTGAACAAGTCTTATGATATTCTCTTGGTAATTGACCATTACTGAGTATTGACTCAAGTTGAGATCTATATTGCGAAGCTAACTGTTGAGACAAGATAGGCTATTGTTGATTCCCTTGTTGGGATATTATTGTTTCTATTGTTGATTCCCTTGTCGGGATGTTATTGTTTCTAGTATTGATTCCCTTGTCGGGATGTTATTATTTCTATTGTTAATTCCCTTGCCGGGATGTTATTGTTTTTGTTGTTTGGGTGAGGAAGAGTGTAACGCACGAAGGGTGATGTCGTGCATGAGATTGTGAGTGTTAGTGCACGAAGGGTGATGCCGGGCCGATATTGTGAGTCTTAGTGGACGAAGGGTGATGCCGTGCTGATATTGTGATTGTTAATGCACGAAGAGTGATGCTGTGCCATATTCTGTGAGAGTAATAGTACGAAGGATGATGAAGTGCCACATTATTGAGAGTAAAAGTGTGGCATCATATTATTAAAATGAAATTTTGCGTTCCAAGGCCTTAAAAACCTCTTTTAGTATCACCTCGATTTGCGTGCATAGTCCGGGCACGAAGTCGAAAAGCCTAAATGTGAAAATCTATGAAAATGAAAATTTTTGACTATAAAATGAATTAATTTGACTTTGGTCAACGTTTTGGGTAAACGGACTCGGACCCGTGATTTGACGGTCCTGGAGGGTCTGTAGGAAAATATGGGACTTGGGCGTATGCCCGGAATCGAATTCCGATGTCCCAAGCCCGCGAAATGAACTTTTGAAAGAAATTATTTTCTAAAAAATATAAAGGTTTTTGAAAGTGAAATGTGATATGAAACCTATGGTATCGAGCCCGTATTATGGTTCCGGAGCCCGGTACAGGTTCGATATGAGTTATATTTGTTGTCTGTAAAGTTTGGTGAACAACAGAGTTTATTTGACGTGAGTTGGACTTCCGGTTGGAGAGTTATGAACTTTGATAGTTCTTGATGAAATTGTTGAGTTTTGAGGTTTAATTCATGATTTTACATGTTATTTTGATGATGTGATTGCACGAGCAAGTCCATACGATGTATTGAGGTTTTGGGTATACTTAGTTTGGATCCCCGAGGGCTCGGGTGAGCTTAGGGTAGGTTCTGGGGTGTCTTAGGCTTAAACATGGCTATTGGAAGTTCAGAAAAACTACAGCTCTCTGAACCTGCTAGTGCCGTTCGCATTGGTTTTGTGTTGTCTGCACTGGTGGCTATGCGGCCACAGTGGATCTTGTGCGGTCTGCACAGGTTCACTGGTGACTGTGCGGCTGCAGTTGATTTTGTGCGGTCAACACAGTGAGTCTGAGAGGAGTTTACTAAGACAGGATTTTCAGTTATTTTTCATTTTTCAAAACTCCAAAAACATAAGAGGCGATTTTTCAAATAACCTTTCTTTTCCAAAACATTGGTAAGTGATTTCTAACTCATTTTCTTCAATTATTAACATCTTTTCACATGATTTCAACTCAAAATCAATGATTTCCATAGGAGAAATTGGGTGTTTTGGGTAGATCCTAGGGTTTTCAAAAATTGGGGATTTAGACCTCGATTTTAGGTCTGATTTAAAAACAAATCATATATTTGGGTTCGTGGGGGAATAAGCAAGCAGGTTTTGGTTCGAACCTCAAGTTTTGACCATGTGGGCCCGGGGCGATTTTTGACTTCTTGGGTAAAACTTTAGAAAACTTAGTTTCATGCGTTGCAATTGATTCATTTAGTGTTTATTGATGTAATTAAGTCACTTGTGACTAGATACGAGCAAATTGGTGGTGGAATCAAGGGGTAAAGTATATACTTCCTTGCCAGGACGTATATACTTTTATTGTTGAATTCCCTTGACGGGACAATGTAGTTTATTGTTGATCCCTTGCCGAGACTCGTGGTATGGATGAGTTTAAGGTATATAATATTATATTGGATCGGGTTGCACGACGCAACAATGTTATAATGGATAGCGTTTCACACCGCAACAATGATAGGTACAATGGATCGGGTTGCACGCCTCAACAATATTATATTGGATCGGGTTGCACGCCGCAACAATGTTATAAATGGATCGGGTTACGCGCCGCAACAATGTTATTATTGCTTTGATATAGATTTTGAATTGTTTCTCTCATATTTCTCTTTATTTCTGCTGGATTTGATGTGTCCCCCCCCCCGAAGCATGCACCCCCTCCCATTTAAACTGCTTTTGCCTGTTTATTTTCCGCTATATATTATATAATTGCACAGGTTTTATCTAGAGTCTGGTCCTAGCCTCGTCACTACCTCGCCGGGGTTAGGCCAGGCACTTACCAGTACATGGGGTCGGTTGTGTTGATGCTACACTCTGCACTCTGTGCAGATATCAGAGCAGCACCGGGACAGTAGCACTTGGGGAGACAACCTTTAGTCCATAGAGATCCCGAGGTAGTCCTGCAGGCGTCCGCAGGCCCGACATCTTTTCTATCTTCTTATCTGTTCTGTTTTTATTGTATATGAGACAAACTGTATTTCCTTTCTTCAGACATCTGTATGTAGTATTCATAGACAGTCCGTGAATATTGTGGCACCGGTTTCTGGGTAGAGACGCATGTTGGTATTTCCAAATTTATATTGAGTATTATATTAGTCTAAGTCTTCTGCTTGATTTCATCTTCCGCTATTATTTAAAAATTGATCACCTGTTATTACAAGTTATTAAAAAGGACTAAAATGAAAGAGTTAAAATTTCTAAATTTCGTGGCTTGCCTAGATTCTACGAGTAGACACCATCACGACTCCCGAGGGTGGTAAATCGGGGTCGTGACAAGTTGGTATCAGAGCTCTAGGTTACATAGGTCTCACAATTTACGGACAAGCTTAGTAGAGTCTGAGAGATCAGTACGGAGACGTATGTATTTATCACAGAGGCTACAGAGTTAGGAAAACTTCACATTTGTTCTTTCATGTCGTGCGGTGTCGTTTCTCAATGCTAACTGAATTTCTACTCTATTCTTTCGCAGATGGCGAGAACACGCGCTTCCTCATCAACAGTTCAGCAGACCGAGCCCCCAACAGTAGTTCCCACGAGGGGCAGAGGTCGAGGCCATGCTAGAGGCCGAGGTAGGGGTAGAGCTCAGCCCCGAGCAGCACCAGTGGCAGAGCCTCAGGTTGATTTTGACGAGGAGGTTCCGGCCCCAGCAGTTTCGGTGGGCCCAGCTCAGGTGCCAGAGGGGTTTATTGCTACCCCAGTTCTTCAGGATGCTTTGGTCCGACTAGTGGGCCTCATGGAGAGTGTCACCCGGGCAGGTTTGCTTACCGTAGCACCAGCCTTCTCTCATACTTGAGGAGGAGCCCAGACTCCTGCTACTCGCACTCCGAAGCAAGTAGCTCCTCAGATTCAGACCCCAACGGTTTAGACAGTTGGAGCAGTTCAACCGGGTATGGTAGCTCAGACCGGTGATGGAGCGACTATGTCTACCGATGCTTTGTGGAGGCTGGACAGGTTCACCAAGCTCTTCACTACTACTTTCAGTGGTGCATCTACTGAGGATCCCCAGGATTATCTAGATAGTTGTTATGAGGTTTTCAGGAACATGGGAATTGTTGAGACCAATGGGGTCAATTTTGCTACATTTTGCTTGTCTGGATCCCCAAAGACTTGGTGGAGAGATTATTGCTTGGCTAGACTAGCCGGATCGCCAGCCTTGACTTGGGAGCAGTTTGCACAGCTATTACTGGAGAAGTTTCTCCCCATTACTTAGAGAGAGGCCTATCAGAGGCAGTTTGAGCGTCTCCAGCAGGGTTCCATGACTGTTATACAGTATGAGACCAGATTCATCGACTTGGCTCGCCATGCTCTTGCCATACTTCCTACCGAGAGAGAGAGAGAGGATGAGTCTTGATACCCAATTTTTCCCTATATATTTTTAACATGCAAAATGCTCTCAAAATAGCATGTATGTATATAAGTATGTCCTAAGGTTTTATTATTTTTCTCTTAATTTTTAAAGATTTTTTAAATCAATTTATTGCCCTATTTTATCAAGAAAACCCCAGTAATTATCCCCAAAATTATCATTTTGGGTGATTCATTTATTGAATTCTCATATTTATATTAAAATATATCTATCATAATTTTTACAAATTTATTTAGTATTTTTAATGTTAAATTGCATATAATTGCAATATTGGCCTCTTTCAAGATTTAATTGTAATTATATTTATAAAATCGACTCCAGTATTTTTAATTTGATAATTATGTATTAATAATCATTTTAGTACCTTTAATTTATTTCCAGAAATTATTTTACTATTTTTTCTAAAATAAATAATGGAAAAATGGCTATTTAAATGTTAGCCCATTTGCATTTTAATTTTAGCCAGATTTGACACCCCAATTAAACCCAATTTCAAATCCAATTACCCAACCCAAATCCTAAATATACCCGACCCACAACCCTTTAAAATAACCCGCCCGGATTCCCCTTCAATCCAGGCCGTTGATCAAAATGATCAACGGCCACCCTTAACCCCTTCCTTTTTTAACCCGACCTAACCCCTAAACCTAATCATTTCCCTTCTATAGCTGCGCTTGAATCCCCTCTTTATCCCAGTTCTCTCTCAAGCTCCCCTCAAACCCTAGTCACCTCCCTCCGCTTCCACCCTAAAATCACCGGAATCCATGGCTTCCAAGTCCACTGAAGCCCTATACCGGCCTCCTATAACTCCTACATGCCTGGTTGCTATAGTTTCAAGGCCTGACCCTGAAGAAGCTTGGCCTAGACTTTGTTCGATTCGAGTTCTATGGCCGTCTCCGACCTTGCTCCGGCCAACCATGGCTATTCGAGCTTGAACTCGACTTCTCCTACTTAGATCAATGACTTTCCAAGTCTTTCTCACCATCTGGGTTCTCCTAAAACCCTAACTTTTGATGTTATTCTGATTTCTTTAGATCTGTTCTAGATTCGTGTTTTCCCTAAACTTTCAAACGCTTTCTCAAAGTTTCTTTCAAAACTATACTTTCAAAACCTTTATCTTTTCCGATTTAGGGTTTTGGCAAGATATTTAGAAGTCTCTCTGATCTTTAGCATGTTCTACTGTGTTTCTTATGTTGTTCTTCTACTATGTTTCTTATGTTGATTCTTCTACTGTGTTTCTTTATGTTAAAGTCTTAAGTTCTTTCTTAGGGTTTCTGATTTTATTTTCTTTGTTGATATTTTTGCCTGATTCTCTTGTCTTTCACCTCTACACTCGATTGATGGAAAAAAACCCTAAGATTTGGGGTTCACTCGACTTCTGATATTATTTGCTATGTGATTTGTTTGTTCCTCATCTCCGAACTTGTTTGGTTTCAAAACCCTAATTTCTTTGGACCTATTTGAGTTTCTGAAGTTGTTTCATCTATTGCTCGACTAAATTTCAAAATCTTTTGTTTCTTTATGTGATTCTGGATCCCTGCTAAACTCTTCTAAGGTCTTTCTACTAGACCCTTTGCATGCTATTTGATACTCTCTCCCTTCTCCATTGCTGAGTTACTGAAACTAACCTATGTGACTACCATGTTCCTATAGTCCACTACTTACTGATTTTGCAATTGCATGACACTTTTCTTTGTCCTAAATTCAACCTCTCATGCCTAATACTTGTGTGCTCTTTATATATGCTGAGCTTCTCCTCTAAAATGGCTTTCAATTTTTGACTGATTTCAGATCTGCTTGTGTAAGTTTGATTGATTCTTTCCTTGTTTTACTAATTTCCCTGTTTCTTGGTTTGATTTGAAAACTTTCCTTAGCCTTTCTAACTCGGTTTATTCATGAACCAGTAATTTCGAATCTCTGACTCCTTGATTTACTATATACTGATTGATTCTTACCTTATTTGTTTAATCGTGTATTTCAAAGATCCTTCCCTTAATTAAACTACTATGTATTTACCCCTAATTGTCTACTTTGCACAAGATGCTTATTTGATCTCTTTCCTTAAATGATTTCAGTTCATTACCGTTTAAGTTTGAACTCCTTAATTAAAGGAAGTTTTTCTACTGATTGATTTTAATTGGTACATGGTTATTTTCTTGCCTTATTCTCTACCTATTTTAAAACTATAAATACCATGCTCTTTCATTGACACAAACACACGAACACTCTTAGTTTTCAAAACTCACACTCACTTTCAAAAAGCACTCTCTCTCTTATTACTTGTATTGTGGCCTATTTTCTTTCAAGTACTGCTACTACTGTATTTTGCTCCTTTGAAACTGGTATGTCCTGATTAAGGTTTTCAGCAACCACAACAATGTGTTTATTTAATACCTTCACTTGTATGTCTGCCTATTGCTTATGTTTAGTTCGGAATTTACTTTAGCATGTTGTAACTTCATTCCTATTATGAATCCCAAACCCCCTACCCTAATGTGTTTGATGCTAATAGTTTGTTTGAGGTATAACAATATTAAGTATTATTGTCTATGGCTCAAACTTGATTCCCCTGGAATCATAACCTTCATGTCACTATCATATGTGGTGTATTCTTGTTGATTTGTAAGCATAACGACACTCTCTATTGCTGTGCATGCCCAAAATTAGGTAAATGTATAAGCACATGGACTCTTTGCAACGTCCATATTCCCCTGAACCCCTTTTGTGTACTTGTTTGTAGTTGCTTCCCTCTCTTTCACCCCTTTAGAACTCTGTTCCTCACTTGTACTCTCTCTTAGACTTTAAGTTCTGCCCCCTCTTGTGAGCCTTTCCTTGGGACCCCTTGAGCTCCCTCTGAACTTGGACACTTGAGGGTTGGCCCTTCCACGCTACACTTATCCCCATTCGGATAATGCAATTTGGGTGTGAGCATTTCCCGGAGTCCCATTAAGGCTCTTAGGGAACTTTGACACACTCATATTAGAGAAAGGCTTTGGATCAATGGTCTTTGAGTTGGGTATATCATGTAACTCAGAGAGGAATTCAGAATTGGGCTTCCTCTAGTTGTACTTTTTTTTTAACTTTTCCTGATGTAATTTTATTTATTCTAGTTTGTAATAATTTGTAATAAATATTTGGGGCTGGTTAGTGAAAAGGGGTGGGTAACTATGTATGCAAAGGGTAGAAATCATGACTATAGGACTACTATATTCCTGCATATTCAACCTTATATAGAAACCATGTCTATAGGATTCTACATATTCAAACTTCACTTAGAAATCATGTCTATAGGATTCTACATATTTAACTTCACTTAGAAATCATGGCTATAGGATTTTGCATATTCAAACTTCACTTAGAAATCATGTTTATAGGATTCTGCATATTTAACTTCACTTAGAAATCATGTTTATAGGGTTCTGCATATTTAACTTCACTTAGAAATCATGTCTATAGGATTTTGCATATTCAAACTTCACTTAGAAATCATGTCTATAAGGCTTCTGCATTTCGACGCTACGTCTACAAGGTCTTAAAATCAGTAACGCCTAGAGAGCATGCCTATAGGAGTTTCTAATAAAAAATCTAATTTGCCTCACTCGGTGTTAGATATAAAACCAGTAGTAATGGCTGCCATCGTTTGCAGAATTTGTAATCAATTAGTTTAAATTCTGCCTCTCTCTTTCAATAACCTGAGTCCCTCACTTAGCAAGTTTAACGAGTATGCATTCAAATAGTTCATTTTCTGCCTTACTGTTTCATTGCTTTCTGAATCCAGTAGATACCATGCTTATAGGATCCTTGTCACACACTTAGGCAAGCCCTAAGGTAATAAATATAAACTGAATCTGCTTTTGTTAATAATTACAACCAGCAGGCATGCTTGATTCGGACTTCTTATCTGAGTTATGTGATAAGCTGAAATTGTCTCAACAATTTTCTCTCACTCATCTCTAATACCCTTTTAAATCAAACCTAAACAATATGTGTAAGTCATGCTAATTACGTGCTTCTTTGTTTAAGGAGGTATATCTGAGCCTCTGCTTGTTATATGCTTTCCCCTATTTGCAATACGTGTTTTGTATGTCGCCTTAGATTTTTTTCCTTTGAAACTACAAATAAGCCTAATATCCCTCCCTTTTAGGATTAGTAGTCCTAAATGCCTCCAGAACTGATAGGATTGGGACGGGCAATAGCATGCAATAAGTAAACGAGACCAATCCACACTTTAAATACCTTAATGGGGTAGGAAGGGTAGATATAGATATGATGACCACGCGATAATGTCACGTGTAGCCCCTCATTGATGAGTGATTACCGGACATTATGTGGGGTGATCCATATTGTTAATAAACCTAGGACCCCTTTCCCTTATTTATTTATTTCTTTCAACTATTTCTTTAAAAAAAAGCTTTCTTTGCTCTTCCAAACTTTGTTTATTTGCAAGCCATTATATGAAACCCCCTCTTATTTGAGCACTATTTGTCTACATGTTAATTTCACCCCAAATTCACAATAATTGTATGTCTGGGAACCACACTAGTGGATTCTGAGGGGTGCCTAACACCTTCCCCTTGGAATAATTTCAAGCCTTTACCCTAATCTCCTTACCCTAATCTCTGGTTATTCAAAATCAAACTCTTTTGGTGTCCTAATTCACCCTAATCATTAGGTGGTGACTCTTCAAATGCAAACCCAATCATTATTGATGGTCTTATTCAGTCTATTCATCTTCAGATGGCTAGGGAGGCTGGGAGTGAGATTACTTTTCAGGAGGCAGCCAATGTGGCCCGTAGAATTGAGATGGTCCTAACACAGGGAGGTGGTCATGGGTTGGACAAGAGGCCCCGTTATTCAGGTAGATTCAGTGGTGCCTCGTCTGGAGGCAAAGATTCGTATGGTAGAGGCCATCCTCCTAGGCCCTTTCAGTCAGCCTTTCAGGTTTCTCATGGTGTTTTAGGTAGTCGTGGTCCGCAGATGCAGTATTCTGATCAGCAGTCCTACAGTGCACCACCAACTCCTATCAATGCACCGCCGCTTCAGAATTTTCGGGGTGGTCAATCGGGTCGCCAGGGTCAGTCTCAGTTTCCTCAGCTGTAGCACTCAGGTGGATGCTATGAGTGTGGTGAGTATAGTCATATCAGGAGGGCTTGTCCGAGATTGGTGGGTACTTAGTCGCAGCAGCAGGGTCCCCGTACTATGGTTTAGGTACCAGGTGTTCCACAGCTCGCCCAGCCAGCTAGAGGTGGGGGTAGAGGTGCTAGAGGTATAGGTAGAGGATTTAGAGGTGGAGCTCAGACCGCTAGAGGTGGAGGCCAGCCAACTGCAAGCCATCACGGAGATATAGTCCAGGGTGGTGGGGCCTAGCCCCGATGTTATGCTCTTCCAGCCAGGCCTGAGGCTGAGGCTTCAGATGCGGTTATCACAGGTACTGTTCTAGTTTGTGATAAAGATGCTTCAGTGTTATTTGATCCAGGGTCTACATACTCGTATGTGTCATCTTATTTTGCACCATATCTGGTCATGCCTAGTGATTTGTTTAGTGCTCCTATTTATGTGTCTACACCGGTGGATGATTCTATTGTGGTATATCGAGTCCATTGCTCTTGTATAGGTTTGATTGGGAGTCTTGAGACTCGTGTAGATTTATTGCTTCTAGACATGGTCGATTTTGATGTTATATTGGGGATGGACTGGTTATTACTTTACCAAACTATCTTGGACTGTCATGCTAAGACTGTGACCTTAGCCTTGTCGGGTTTATCCCATTTAGAGTGGAGAGGGACTCCTAGTCATTCTACCCGTAGTGTTATCTCTTATGTGATGGCTTGGCGCATGGTCGAGAAGGGGTGTTTGGCCTATTTGGCATACGTACATGATTCAAGTGCTGAGGTTCCTTTTATTGATTTTGTGCCTGTTGTTTGTGAGTTTCCTGAGGTATTCCCTTCAGACCTGCCAGGTATGCCACCCGATAGGGATATTGACTTTTGCATTGATTTGCCTCCGGGCACTCAGCTCATTTCTATTCCGACATATCGTATGGCCCCGCCTGAGTTGAAAGAGTTGAAGGAACAGTTGCAAGACTTGCTTGGGAAGGGTTTCATTAGACTTAGTGTTTCGCCTTGGGGTACGCCGATATTGTTTATTACCGATAGTTGAACAAGGTTACAAGCAAGAATAAGTATCCATTGTCGAGGATTGATGATTTGTTTGATCAGCTTCAGGGTGCCAAGATAGGTTTGAAGATTGACTTGAGATCTGGCTACCATCAGTTGAGGATTAGGGCATCCGATGTCCCTAAGTCAGCTTTCCGCCGTCGGTACATGTATTATGAGTTCTTGGTTATGTCATTTGGGTTGACAAATGTCCCACCAGCTTTTATGGATTTAATGAATCGAGTGTTCACGCCTTATTTGAACTCGTTCGTGATAGTCTTCATTAATGATATTTTGATTTATTCCCGCAGCCGGGAGGAGCACGAGCAGCATTTCAGAGTGGTTCTTCAGACCTTGAGTGATAGTTAGTTATATGATAAGTTCTCAAAGTGTGAGTTCTGGTTGAGTTCAGTTGTATTCTTTTGTCATGTTGTATCATCAGAGGGTATTCAGGTTGATCCGAAGAAGATTGAGGCAGATAAGAATTGGCCTGGACCATCATCAGCTACAAAGATTCGAAGTTTCTTGGGGCTGGCAGGCTACTATCGTCGGTTCTTGGAGGGGTTTTCATCCATTGCAGCCCCGATGACTAGGTTGACCCAGAAGGGTTCCTAGTTCAGATAGTCGGATGAGTGTGAGGCGAGCTTTGAGAAGCTCAAGACAGCTCTGACTACGACACTGGTGTTGGTGTTGCCCCCAAGTTCAGGGCCTTATATAGTTTATTGCGATGCATCTTGCATTGGACTTGGCACGATGTTGATGCAGGATGACAAGGTCATTACTTATGTTTCACGGTAGTTAGAGATTCATTAGAAGAATTATCTGGATCATGATTTGGAGTTGACAGCCATTGTTCACGCGTTGAAGATTTGGAGGCATTATCTATATGGCGTGGCATGTGAGGTGTTCACGGATCACAAGAGCCTTCAATATTTGTTCAAGCAAAAGGAGTTGAATTTAAAGCAGAGAAGGTGGTTGGAGTTGTTGAAAGATTATGATATCATTATCTTATATCATCCGGGAAAGGCTAACGTGGTGGCTGATGCTTTGAGTAGGAAGTCAGCTAGTATGGGCAGTCTTGCTTATATTCCGGTTGGTGAGAGACTGCTTGCGTTGGATGTTCAGGCTTTGGCCAATCTGTTTGTGGGGTTGGATGTTTCTGATCCCAGTCGTGTTTTGGCTTGCAAAGTCGCTCATTATTCTTTATTGGAGCATATCCGTGATCGGCAGTATGATGATCCCCATTTGTGTGTCCTTAGAGACACGATGCAGCACAGAGGTGCCAAGCAGGTTACCTTAGGTAATGATGGAGTTTTGAGATTGCAGGGTCAAGTTTGTGTGCCTAATGTGGATGGGCTTCGAGAGTTGATTTTGGAGGAAGCCCACAGCTCCCAGTACTCTATTCATCCGGGCGCTGCGAAGATGTATCAGGATTTGCGGTAGTATTATTGGTGGTAGAGAATGAAGAAGGATATCGCGACATATGCGGCTCGGTGTTTGAATTGTAAACAGGTTAAGTACGAGCATCAGAGTCCTGGTGGTTCATTTCAAAAGATTTAGATTCTTGAGTGGAAATGGGAGCGTGTCAATATGGACTTTGTTGTTGGTCTCCCACGAACTCAGAGGAAGTTCGATGCAGTGTGACTTATTGTTGATAGGTTGACCAAGTTAGCGTATTTCATTCCTATGGCGGTCTTCTACTCTTCCTAGAGGTTAGCTGAGACCTATATCCGGGAGATTGTTCATCTTCATGGTGTGCCCGAGTCTATCATCTCAGATCGAGGTATGCAGTTTACCTCCCATTTTTGGAGAGCAGTTCAGTGAGAGTTGGGCACGCGGATTGAGTTGAGAACAACGTTTCATCCTCAGATGGACGGGCAATTCGAACCGACTATTCAAATTTTGGAGGATATGCTCTGAGCTTGTGTTATTGACTTTGGAGGCTCGTGGGATCAGTTTTCCCTTTAGCAGAGTTTGCCTACAACAACAGCTACCAGTCGAGTATCTAGATGGCTCCTTATGAGGATTTATATAGTAGGTGGTGTCGGTCTCTGGTGGGATGGTTTGAGCCGAGAGAGGCTTGACTATTGGGTACGGATCTGGTTCAGGAGGCCTTGGACAAGGTCAGGATTATTCAGCATAGGCTTCGTACCACTCAGTCCAGGCAAAAGAGTTATGCCGACCGCAAGGTCCGAGATGTGGCTTTCATGGTCGGTGAGCGGGTATTGCTTAGCCCTAGGTTCATTGGCCCGTTTGAGATTCTTGATCGAGTGGGAGAGGTGGCTTATAGACTTGCATTGCTGCTGAGCTTACCAGCCGTGCATCCAGTGTTTCATGTGTCCATGCTTCGGAAATATCACGGTAATCCATCACATGTGTTAGATTTCAGAACTGTCCAGTTGGACAAGGACTTGTCTTATGAGGAGGAGCCGGTAGCTATTCTAGACCGGCAGTTTCGTCAGTTGAGATCAAAGAGTTTTCCTTCTGTTCGTGTTTAGTGGAGAGGTCAGCCTCCTGAGACATCGACCTGGTAGTCCGAGCCCGATATGCAGAGCCATTATCCCCATCTTTTCCCCGACTCAGGTGCTTCCTTCTTTTGTCCGTTCGAGGACGAACGGTTGTTTTAGAGGTGGAGAATGTGATGACTTTTTACTTGTTTTAACATGAAATTCTGCGTTCTGAGGCTTTGAAAACCTCTTATAGCATCACCTCGATTTGTGTGTGCAGTCCGGGCGTGTAGTCAAAAAGCCTAAATGTGAAAATCTGTGAAAATGATATATTTTGACTATAAAATGAATTAATTCGACTTCGATCAATGTTTTGGGTAAACGGACCCGGACCCATGATTTGACCATCTTGGAGGATCCGTAGGAAAATATGGGACTTGGGCGTATGCCCGGAATCGAATTCCGAGGTCCCAAGCCCGAGAAATGAATTTTTGAAAGAAATTATTTTCTGAAAAATATAAAGGTTTTTGAAAAATAAAATGTGATGTGAAACCTGTGGTATCGGGCCCGTATTATGGTTTCGGAGCCCGGTACAGGTTCGATATGATTTATATATGTTGTCTGTAAAGTTTGGTGAACAACAAGGTTTATTTGATGTGAGTTGGAATTCCTGTTGGAGAGTTATGAACTTTGAGAGTTCTTGATGAAATTGTTGAGTTTTGAGGTTTAATTCATGATTTTACATGTTATTTTGATGATGTGATCATACGAGTAGGTCCATACGATGTATTGAGGTTGTGGGTATACTTGGTTTGGAGCCCCGAGGGCTCGGGTGAGTTTCGGGTAGGTTCTGGGGTGTCTTAGGCTTAAACATGGCTATTGGAAGTTCAAAAAAACTGCAGCTCTCTAAACCTGCTAGTGCGGTCTGCACTGGTTTTGTGTTGTCCGCACTGGTGGCTATGTGGCCACAGTGGATCTTGTGCGGTTCGCAAAGGTTCACTGGTGACTGTGTGGCCGCAGTTTATTTTGTGCGGTCCGCACAATGAGTCTGAGAGGTTGTGCGGCCGTATTTGATTTTGTGCGGTCCGCACAGGGAGTTTGAAAGGAGTATATTAAGATGGGATTTTCAGTTATTTTTCATTTTTGAAAACCCCAAAAATATAAGAGGCGATTTTTCAAATAACCTTTCTTCTCCAAAACATTGGTAAGTGATTTGTAACTCGTTTTCTTCAATCATTAACATCTTTTCACATGATTTCAACTCAAAATCAATGATTTTCATGGGGGAAATTGGGTGTTTTGGGTAGAACCTAGGTTTTTCAAAAATTGGGGATTTGGACCTCGATTTGAGGTCCGATTTCAAAACAAATCATATATTTGGGTTCGTGGGGGAATGGGTAAGCGAGTTTTGGTTCGAACCTAGAGTTTTGACCATGTGGACCCACAGGCGATTTTTGACTTCTTGGGTAAAACTTTAGAAAACTCATTTTCATGCATTCCAATTTATTCATTTAGTGTTTATTGATGTAATTAAGCAACTTGTGACTAGATACGAGCGAATTGGTGGTGGAATCAAGGGGTAAAGCTATAATTGAATCATGAATTGTGTTCGTGGCATCGAGGTAAGTGTTCGGTCTAACCTTAGCTTAAGGGATTAAGAGTTGTGTCCTATTTACTTCTGGTTGAGTATGACGTATAGGCATGGTGATGAGTATCTATACGTTAGTGTCGAGCATGACTGTGAGTCTTAAATTGATAATTGTTGTGTTCTTAAATGGTGCTATGAATTCTTTAATTGGTAATTTTTGATATTGAGCGGGGATTTAGTTTATTTTCGTGGAAATTACTTATGACTGAGTATTGGTGTTTGCTGAGACGAGTAGGAGTTGAGTTAAGATTTGGTTATAGATGTTTCTTCCTTGCCGGAACATATATACTTTTATTGTTGAATTCCCTTGTCGGGATAGTGTAGTTTATTGTTGATCCCTTGCCGGGACTCGTGGTATGGATGAGTTTAAGGTATATAATATTATATTGGATTGGGTTGCACGTCGAAACAATGATATTTATATTGGATCGGGTTGCACGCCGCAATAATATTATGTTGGATCGGGTTGCACGCCACAACAATATTATAATGGATCGGGTTACACGCCGCAACAATGTTAGGTACAATGGATTGGGTTGCATGCCGCAATAATATTATATTAGATCGGGTTGCACTCCGCAACAATGTTATAAATGGATCGGGTTGCACGCCGCAACAGTATTATTATTGCTTTGATATAGATTTTGAAATGTTTCTCTCATATTTCTCTTTATTTCTGCTGGATTTGATGTGTCCCCCCCCCCCACGAAGCATGCACCCCCTCCCATTTAAACTGCTTTTGTTTGTTTATTTTCCGCTGTATATTATATAATTGCACAGGTTTTATCTAGAGTCTGGTCCTAGCCTCGTCACTACCTCACCGGGGTTAGGCCAGGCACTTACTAGCACATAGGGTCGGTTGTGCTGATGCTACACTCTGCACTCTATGCAGATATCGGAGCAGCACTGGGACAGTAGCACTTGGGGAGCCAGCCTTCAGTCCACAGAGATCCCGAGGTAGTCCTGCAGGCGTCCGCAGGACCGACATCTCTTCTATTTGCTTATCTGTTCTTTTTTCATTGTATCCGAGACAGACTGTATTTCCTTTCTTCAGACATCTATATGTAGTATTCATAGACAACCCGTGAATATTGTGGCATCGGTTTCTGGGTAGAGACACATGTTGGCATTTCCATATTTATTTTGGGTATTATATTAGTCTAAGTCTTACGATTATTTTCATCTTCCGCTATTATGTAAATGTTGATCACCTGTTATTACAAGTTATTAAAGAGGACTAAAACGAAAGAATTAAAATTTCTAAATTTCGTGGCTTGCCTAGCTTCTACGAGTAGGCGCCATCACGACTCCCGAGGGTGGGAAATTCGGGTCGTGACAAAAAGCATGAAGGGTGATGTCGTGCCATGATTATGAGAGAGTAATAGCACGAAGGGTGATGCCGTCCCGTTATGATTTCTATAGTGAGGACGAGAGTAAAAGCACGAAGGGTTATGTCGTGCGCTTGTTACTGTTTTACTATTTTCGTTGGTTCCAAAGTTGATAATTACCTTGCTTCTCTACTTGTTTACTGTTGTATTTAAAGATCCCCTCAATATTTTGCTCCCGTCCTGTTGAGTTATTAGTAATATCGTGATTTAAAATAAAGTAATTTATACTACATTGCCTGCATGATCTTTTTTTAATTCAAACTCTCCGTAATTGTGTATATATATTTCAATTCTTCAAATTTCAAAATTTTTACCTTTATTATTCATTTAGTTTCTCAATTAAATCTCCTTAAACTATCTGAGATGTATTTTACTTAAAAAGGTATTTCTACTAAGTCGTAATTTATTAAATCTCATGTTAAAAGTAATAGTTTATTCGATGATGCATTTTATTTGAAAAGGGTACTTTCTTTACTCAAATGATTTCTAAAATCAAATTTATCATTTCTCACTATTTTTACTAATTGGTTTAGAAATTATAATCTACTTTATGTTATGTAAAAGAGAATGTTGTTGTGAAAACTGAGATGGAACAATATGTGGGCACAAGATGCAATGTGAGCTAAAGGTTCGGAAGTTGTGATTATGATATGAGAAACCGAGGATTGAGTTGGTCGGGATTGTGTATAGACATGATGTGATTGTGACGACCCGGCCGGTCGTCTTAAAAATTAATACCCCGATCCCCTATTAACTACTTTCCCCAAGTTTATTTCTGCTATTTTGATTTGTCGGGGTGTTTGGTTTTGAGTTTCGGAGAGTGTTGGGACACGTATTCCTTAAATGAGAGCTTAAGTGTTGGAAAGTTGACCGTCATCGGAATAGTATGAAGACGGCCTCGGAATGGAAATCCGATGGTTCTGTTAGCTCTATTAGGTGATTTTGGGTTTAGGGGTGTGTTCAGATCGTGTTTTAGAGCTCCATAGCTAATTTAGGCTTGAAATGCCGAAAGTTGAATTTTTGAACTTTCCAGTCCGATAGTGAGATTTAGATCCGAGGGTCAGAATGAAATTCTGGAAGTTGGAGTATCTCCTATTGTCTAATGTGACATGTGTGAAAAATTTCAGGTCATTCGGACGAGGTTTGATAAACTTTTTGATCGAAAGCGTACTTTTAGGAAATTTGGAGTTCTTAGGCTTAGATCCTTGGTTAATTCGAGGTTTCGATGTTGTTATAAGTGTTTTAAGGATTGGTACAAGTTTCAATAAGGTATTAGGTGATGTTGTGCTTTTGGTTGAGGTCTCGGGGTGATTTTGGATGGTTAACGAGAAATTGAGGAACATGTTGCAGCTGCTGTATTTTTGCTACTTCTGGTATTTTGGCATCTACGGTTTGGGGATCACAGATGAGGAGCCACAGAAGCAACATAGAGGCCGTAGAAGCAGAATTTGGGAATTCCTCAGGAACCGTAGATGCGGTAAAATGTTCGCAGAAGTGCAACCGCTCCTGCGATTAGAGTTCCGTAGATGCGGAAGCTGGCATTTAAATGAAAGTCGAAGATGCGACATAGTTTCTGCAGAAGCGGGACCGCTGCCGCAAATGCAGGAATCGCTGGGCAAAACATATAAATAGGTGCCTTTGCGATTTTGAGCCATTCTTTCACCATTTTCATCCGGGTTTGAAGCTTTTGAGTGAGATTTTTGAGGAAACCGAAGGGGAATCACTTGGAGGTAACATCCTTGACTTCATAACTCATTTTTATGTGATTAAAGACCTAATTAGTGGTGAAAACTTTGGGAAAAATGGGTAATTAGGGCTTGAGTTTAAGAGACCATTAAATGAGGATTTGAGGGGCCATTTGGCCTCCGATTTCAGTGTTTTTGTTATGTATAGACTCGTGAGAGTACGAGATTTCTGAAAATGTTAATTTAACCTGATTTCGAGATGTGGGCCCGAGGGGCATTTTGTTCATATTACATAATTTTGCGTATTAGCTTAGATTTAATTGTAGAATCAGTTACTTGAAGTGTTATTTACATTATGAAATTGAATTGAATAGATTTGGGCCATTTGAAGTCGAGTACTCGTGGCAAGAGCGTGGTTTCAGATTGATTTTGAGTCGGTTCGAGGTAAGTGGCTTGTCTAACCTTGTGTGGGGGACCTTCCCCTTAGGATTGGCATGTTTAGTAATTGAAATGCCTTGTACGTGAGGTGACGAGTGCGTACTTGTGGGAATTGTTGGAAATTCGATTTTCTTTAAGTAAATACTAGCATGTTTCCTTTCCTGTTTCTATTACTTGCACTATTAAGCGTGTTGTTAGCTTAGGAAAGCATGTCTAAGTGACTTAATTGCTTTATTTGATTCAACATGCCTTACTTGAATTCTCTGCAGCATGCTAGGCTTGAATCACTTATTGCCTTAATATGAAATTTTGCCATTTCTGTATATCATCCTGCTGCTGCTGTGTATTTATTTTGGGACTACGATGTGGCATTCCGGTATCTCCCCTTGTCTGTTTACTTTGGGACTATGGGTTATATTCCCGGTAGATCCCCCTGCACATTTACTTTGGGACTTCAGGTTAGATTCCCAGTAGACCCTCTGCACAGTTATATGGAACTACGGGAATGCACCTGGTAGATTCCCCCAGTACTGGGTATTTGCATTTGGGACTACGGAACGGGATTTCGGTAGATCCCCGTGCACTATGAGTTGGACTACGGGACGGGATCCCGGGAGATCCACTAGACATGTATAGATGGGACTATAGGACGGTATCCTGAGAGATCCCCGATTGTTAATATTAGTGCTAAGCTGTATTTCCTTTCCATATTTACCTTGTTTCTGTATAGTTGTTGCTATCGTGTACATCCTGTGTTGTTTTACTGCCGTACGTATTTCTACTGTTCTGTTCTTTATTGTTGATCTTTATATTTTATTTAATCTCAGTAGGGCCCTAACCTTCCTCGTCACTACCCAATCGAGGTTAGGCTTGGCACTTACTGAGTATCGATGTAGTGTACTCATGCCCCTTATGCGCATGTTTTTCATGTGCAGATCCAGGTACCGTTACTCAGGCCTATCATTCTTGAGGAGGCAACTGCTCTAGAGACTTGGAGGTACATCTGCCGCATCCGCAGACCGAGAAGTCCCTTTCTATTCCTGCTTTTAGTATTTAGCCCTTCTATACTTCCCTGTTCTTATTAGATATTTCGGAGTTAGAGCTATGTAGTGTTTTTTTCTCAATTTGTGGATCCGTGAGTTTTCGGGTTTTGGGATGGTGTATCGAATTTTGAGAAGTTATGTGTATATGCCGAGCGACATTTAAATATTGTTTCCTTCGATTGTTTTCAGTTTTTGATTGTTTATTCAGCAAGTTTAGTTTATTTTTTGCACTTGTTAGGCTTACTTAGTCGTAGAGGCTAGGTGCCATCACGACAGTTCATGGAGGGCTATCTGGGGTCGTGACAAGTTGGTATCAAAGCTCTAGGTTCATAGGAGTCATGGATCACAAGCCGATTTATTAGAGTCTCATTGATCGGTACGGAGACGTCTGTACTTATCTACGAAAGGCTATGTAACTGTTAGGAAAATTCCACTTCATTTGATTTGCTTGTCGTGCGATATTTTGACATCACAATTCTAAACTTCTTTCTTCTATTTTCTCATAGATGGTGAAGACACGTGCCACCCGAGATAATCAGACACCCGCGTCCCCTACTGCAGCCGTCAGAGGCCGGGGCTGGGGTAGAGGCCGAGGACGCACACGTGGTGCAGCTAGAGCACCTGCGCGAGCTGCCACCGAGGTACCACCAATAGATCTAGTAGGAGTCTAGGCACCTGATACGCCTACCGCTACTATTACTCCAGCTATTCAGGAGACTTTGGCACAGTTCATGAGTATGTACACCACTCTAGCTCAGGTAGGGTTGCTTCCCCTTGCTGCAGCTACATCTCAGGCTCAGGGAGGAGCATAGACTCCCACCACCCACACTACTGAGCAGCGGGTGCATATTGAGTAGGTCCTTGAGATTATTCTTGTGCCGCTTTCAATGTCGGTTCATCCCGAGGATGAGCAGTTGAGGCTTGAGAGGTTCAAGAAGTACAAGCCCCCTGTATTCAGTGGTCTAGCATCGGACGATGCTCTGGGATTTTTAGATGAGTGTTACCGCATTCTTCGTACCATGGGTATATCAGGATCGAGCGGGGTTTCCTTCACTACTTTCCAGCTTTGAGGAGCTGCCTATGAGTGGTGGCGCACGTATGAGTTAGACAGTACGGATGAGGCTGCTTCACTGTCTTGGACTCAGTTTTCAGATCTGTTCCTGAGAGAGTGTGTTCCTTAGAGCCTTAAGGATGCATGGCGCGTAAAGTTTGAGTATTTCCGCTAGGGTACTATGACTGTCTTAGAGTATGTTGTCCGTTACACCAGTTTGGCTAGGCATGCACCAGCCTTGGTTTCCACTATTCACGAGAGGGTTTGCCCGTTAATTGAGGGACTTATTCCTAACATCAGATCTAGTATGGCTCTTGAGTTGGAGATGGATATTTCTTATTAGCAGGTGGTGAGCATTGCTAGGAGGATTGAGGGTATGCATGCTAGGGAGAGAGAGGAGAGGGAGACCAAGAGGTATCGAGAGTCGGGCTACTTCTCTGGTGCCCGTGCCCTAGTTGCAGGACGTCATGGTAGGGGTTATATGAGTCGCCCTATTCATTCAGCTCTTCTAGCAGCCAGTAGTGCTCCAGCTCCTCCTAGGCCTCATGAGCCTTATTATGCACCTCTGGTTTCTAGTGTCCTCCTGCGTGGGGTGCTTTCAGAGGTCAGTCCAACAGACCTGGCCTGGGCCAGTCACAGCTGCCATGTCCTCCCAGAGCTTGTTTTGAGTGTGGCGACCCTAGAGGGGGAGGCCAAATACTATGCCCTTCCTACCCGTACCGAGGCTGTTTCCTCTAATTCTATCATCACAGGTATTATACTGGTTTGTCACAGAGATTCATTGGTTCGATTCGATCCAGGCTCTACTTACTCTTATATGTCTTCATATTTTGCTCCGCATTTGGGTGTATCTCAGGATTCTTTGAGTTCTCCTATTTATGTTTCTACTCCCGTGGGAGATTCTCTTACTGTGGGCCACGTTTATCGGTCGTGTTTGGTTGCTCTTAGTGGTTTTGAGACTAGAGCTGATCTATTATTGCTCAACATGGTAGATTTTGACATTATCTTGGGCATGGACTGATTGTCTCCCCATTATGCTATTCTTGATTGTTACGCCAAAATCGTGACGCTGGATATGCCAGATGTACTGCGTGTTAAGTGGAGAGGTACTTTAAATCACACTCCTAGTAGAGTTATTTCCTTTCTTAAAGCTCAACGTATGGTTGAGAAGGGGTGCGACTCGTATTTAGCCCTTGTGAGAGGTGTCAGTATTGATGCTCCTTCAGTTGATTCAGTTTTAGTAGTATGGGATTTTCCCGATGTGTTTCCAGCTGATCTTCCAGGCATGCCGACTGATAGAGATATTGATTTTGGCATTGATCTATTTCTGGGCACTCAACCTATTTCTATTTCTCCATATCGTATTGCTCCTCCTGAGTTGAAGGAGTTGAAGGATCAGTTACATGAATTTCTTGATAAGGGTTTTATTCGGCCCAGTGTATCACCTTGGGGTGCTCCTGTCTTGTTTGTGAAGAAAAAGGATGGTTCTATGTGTATATGTATTGATTATCGCCAGTTGAACAAGGTTACAGTGAAGAACGTTATCCTTTGCCTCATATTGATGATCTATTGACCAGCTTCAAGGCGCACGAGTGTTTTCTAAGATTGATTTGCGCTCAGGATACCATCAGTTGAAGATTCGGGAGCCAGATATCCTGAAGACTACTTTCAGGACTCGGTATGGTCATTACGAGTTCCTTGTTATGTCATTTAGGCTGACCAATGCCCCAACAACCTTTATGCATTTGATGCACAGTGTGTTCCGGCCGTATCTTGACTTGTTCGTCATTGTCTTTATTGATGATATTCTGGTGTATTCAAAGAATCGGGAAGATCATGAGCAGCACCTGAGGACTGTGCTTTAGACTTTGAGAGAAAATAAGTTATATGCTAAGTTCTCGAAATGTGAGTTTTGGTTGGATTCAGTGGCATTCTTAGGCCATGTGGTATCGAGTGAGGGTATTCAGGAGGGATTTTCATCGATTACAGCCCCAATGACTAGGTTGACCTAGAAGGGTGCTCCATTTTAGTGGATGGATGAGTGTGAGGCGAGCTTCCAGAAGCTCAAGATAGCTTTGACCACAGCCCCAGTTTTGATATTGCGTACAGGTTCGGGGTCTTATATGGTCTATTGTTATGCCTCGAGGATTGGCCTCAGAGCAGTGTTAATGCAGGATGATAGGGCGATTGCCTACGCGTCCAGACAGTTGAAGATTCATGAGAAGAACTACCTTGTTCACGACCTTGAGTTAGCTTCCATTGTTCACGCCCTGAAGATTTGGTGCCATTATTTATACGGGGTTCCCTGCGAGATTTATACTAACCATCAGAGCTTGCAACATTTGTTCAAGCAAAAGTATCTAAATTTGATCCAAAGGAGGTAGTTGGAGTTGCTGAAGGATTATGACATCCCTATTTTGTATCACTCGGGCAAGGCCAATGTAGTGGTTGATTCCTTGAGTCACCGGGTGGAGAGTTTGGGGAGTTTGGCATATTTACCAGCATCGGAGAGGCCTATGGCGATGGATGTTCAGGCCTTAGCCAGCCAGTTTGCGAGATTGGATCTTTCGGAGCCCAGTCGGGTTCTGGCTTGCGTGGTTTCTCAGTATTCCTTATTTGATCGTATTAGGGAGTGGCAGTATGATGACACTCATTTGCTTGTCCTCAAGTACAAGGTTTAGCACGGTGATGCCAGAGATGTGACTATTGGTGATGATGGGGTATTGAGGATGTAGGGTCGGATTTGTGTACTCAATGTTGATGGGCTTCGAGGGTTGATTCTAGAGGAGGCCCATAGCTCACGGTATTCCATTCATTGGGGTGCCGCAAAGATGTATCGGGATTTGAGGCAGCACTACTAGTGGAGGCGGATGAAGAAGGATATAGTTGGATTTGTAGCTCAGTGCCTCAATTGTCAGCAGAAGAAGTATGAGCACCAGAGACTGGGTGGGTTGCTTCAGTAGATGGAGATTCTGGAGTGGAAGTAGGAGAGGATCACCATGGACTTTGTAGTAAGGCTCCCATGAACTTTGAGAAAGTTCGATGCTATTTGGGTGATTGTGGATCGGCTGACCAAGTTTGCTCACTTTATTCCTGTGTGTACTACTTATTCCTCAGAGCGGTTGGCGGAGATTTATATCTGGGAGATTGTTCGACTGCATGGTATTCCAGTGTCCATCATTTCAGATGGAGGTGCACAGTTCACATTACGATTCTAGAGGGCCGTTCAACATGAGTTGGGTACTCGGGTGGAGTTGAGTACAACATTTAACCCTCGGACAGATGGACAGTTCGAGCGCACTATTCAGATTCTTGAGGATATGCTTCGTGCTTGTGTGATTGAGTTTTGAGGGTCTTGGGATCAGTTCTTGCCCTTGGCGGAGATTTCTTATAACAACAGCTATCAGTCCAGCATTCAGATGTCACCATATGAGGCTTTATATGAGAGACAGTGTAGATCCCTGGTGTGTTGGTTTGAGCCGGGTGAGGCTAGATTATTCGGCACAAACTTAGTTCAGGATGCTTTGGAAAAGGTTAAGGAGATTAGGGATAGACTCCGTATAGCCCACTCCAGACAGAAGAGTTACGTAGACCGAAAGGTTCCTGATGTTTCCTATATGGTTGGAGAGCGGGTTCTGCTTCGAGTTTCACCTATGAAAGGCGTAACTCTTCTGTCGGGACAGGGTTGTACGGAGTCTATCCTGAATCTCCTTAACCTTCTCCAAAGCATGAGATTCGGGAAGAAAGGAAAGTTGAGTCCGAGAATTATTGTCCCTTTTGAGATATTGAGGCGTGTTGGGGGAGGTTTCTTATGAGCTTCCCTTACCTCCCCGTTTGGCTGGAGTTCACCCGGTATTCCATGTTTCAATGCTCCAGAGGTATCACAGTGATCCGTCACACGTGTTGGATTTTAGTTCAGTCCAATTGGATAAGGATCTATCTTATGTTGAGTAGCCAGTGGCAATATTGGACCGGCGGGTTAGAAAGTTGAGGTCAAAGAACATTGCATCAGTAAAGGTTCAGTGGCGGGGCAAGCCGGTCGAAAAGGCGACCTGGGAGACCGAGAAGGATATGCGCAGCCGTTACCCTCATCTTTTCACTACTTCAGGTATGTCTTTATGCTTGTTCGGGGACAAACGAATGTTTGAGTATAGGAGGACGTGACGACTCGGCCGGTCGTCTTAAGAATTAACACCTCGATCCCCTATTAACTGCTTTCCCCAAGTTTATTTCTACTATTTTTATTTAACTGGGGTGTTCGGTTTTGAGTTTCGGAGAGTTTTGGGACACTTAATCCCTAAATAAGAGCTTAAATGTTGGAAAGTTGACCGTAGTTGGTACAATGTGAAGACGGCCGCAGAATGGAAATCTGATGGTTCCGTTAGCTCCGTTAGGTGATTTTGGGCTTAGGAGTGTGTTCGGATCGTGTTTTGGAGGTCCGTAGCTAATTTAGGCTTGAAATGCCGAAAGTTGAATTTTTGAAGTTTCCGGTCCGATAGTGAGATTTTGATCCAATGGTCGGAATGAAATTTCGGCTGTTGGGGTAGCTCCGTATTGTTTAATGTGACGTGTGTGCAAAATTTCAGGTCATTCGGGAAAGGTTTGATAGATTTTTTGATCGAAAGCGTATTTTGAGGAAATTTGGAGTTCGTAGGCTTAAATCCTTGGTTAATTCGAGCTTTCGATGTTATTATCAGTGTTTTAAAGATTGGTACAAGTTTGAATGAGGTATTAGGTGATGTTGTGCTTTTGGTTGAGATCTCGGGGGCCTCGGGGTGATTTCGGATGGTTAACGAGAAATTGAGGAACATGTTGCAGCTGCTGTATTTTTGCTGCTTTTGGTATTTTGGCATCTGCGGTTTAGGGACCGCAGATGCGGAGCCGCAGAAGCGGAATATGGGAATTCCTCAGGAACCGCAGATGTGGTGAAATGTTCGCAGAAGCGCAACCGCTCCTGCGGTTAGAGTTTCGCAGATACGGAAGTTGGCATTTAAATGAAAGTCGCAGATGCGACGTAGTTTCTGCAGAAGCGGGACCGCAGATGCGGTCCCAGGGTTGCAAATGTGGGAATTGCTGGGCAGAACATATAAATGGTTGCCTTTGCGATTTTGAGCCATTCTTTCACCATTTTCATCCGCGTTTGAAGCTTTTGAGAGAGATATTTGAGGAAAACGAAAGGGAGTCACTTGGAGGTAACATCCTTTACTTCATAACTCATTTTTATGTGATTAAAAACCTAATTAGTGGTGAAAATTTGGGAAAAATGGGTAATTAGGGCATGAGTTTAAGAGACCTTTAAATGGGGATTTGAGGGGTCATTTGGACTCCGATTTCAGTGTTCTTGTTATGTATAGACTCGTGAGAATACGAGGTGGGCCCGAGGGGAATTTTGGTCATTTTACCTAATTTTGCTTATTAGCTTAGAATTTAATTATAGAATCAGTTACTTGAATTGTTATTTATATTATGAAATTGAATTGAATAGATTTGAGCCATTTGGAGTCGAGTACTCGTGGCAAGAGCGTGGTTTCGGATTGATTTTGAGCCGGTTCGAGGTAAGTGGCTTGTCTAACCTTGTGTCGGGGAACTTCCCCTTAGCATTTGTATGTTTGATAATTGAAATGCCTTGTACGTGAGGTGACGAGTGCATACTTGTGCTAATTGTTGGAAATCCGGTTTTCTTTAAGAAAATACTAGCATGTTTCCTGTCCTGTTTCTATTACTTGCTCTATTAAGCCTATTGTTAGCTTATGAAAGAATGTCTAAGTGACTTAATTGCTTTATTTGATTCAACCTGCCTTACTTAAATTCTACGCAGCATGCAGGCTAGAATCACTTATTGCCTTAATATGAAATTTTGCCATTTCTATTTATCTTCCTACTGATGTTGTGTATTTATTTTGGGACTACAGATGTGGGATTTCGGTAGCTCCCCCTTGTCTTTTTACTTTGGTACTACGGGTTAGATTCCCAGTAGACCCCCCCTGCACATTTACTTTGGTATTGCGAGTTAGATTCCCTGTAGATCCCCCTGCACAGTTATATGGAACTACGGGAACGCACTCGGTAGATTCCTCCAGTACTGGGTATTTACATTTGGGACTACGGAACGGGATTCCGGTAGATCCCCGCGCACTATGAGTTGGACTACGGGATGGGATCCCGGGAGATCCACTGGACATATACTGATGGGACTACAGGACGGTATCCTCGTAGATCCCCGATTGTTATTATTGGTGCTGAGCTGTATTTCCTTTCCATGTTTACCTTGTTTCTGTGTAGTTGTTGTTGTCCTGTTCATCCTGTGTTGTTTTACTGCCATACTTATTTATATTGTTCTATTCTTTACTGTTGATCTTTATATATTATTTAACCTCAGTAGGGCCCTAACCTTCCTCGTCACTACCCAACCAAGGTTAGGCTTGACACTTACTGAGTACTGTTGTGGTTTACTCATGCCCCTTTCTGCGCATGTTTTTCATGCGTAGATCCAGGTATCGTTACTCAGGCCTATCATCCTTGAGGAGGCGACTGCTCTACAGAGTTTGAGGTACATCTGCCGCATCCATAGACCGAGAAGTCCCTTTCTATTCCTGCTTTTAGAATTTAGCCCTTCTGTACTTTCCTGTTCTTATTAGACATTCCGGAGTTAGAGCTATATAGTGTTTTTTTCTCAGCTTGTGGATCCGTGAGTTTTCGAGTTTTGGGCTAGTGTATCAGATTTTGAGAAGTTATGTGTATATGCCGAGCGGCATTTAAATATTGTTTCCTTCGGTTGTTTTCAACTTTTGATTGTTTATTCCGCAAGGCTAGTTTATCTTCGCACTTGTTAGGCTTACCTAGTCGTAGAGGCTAGGTGCCGTCACGATAGTTCACGGAGGACGAACTGGGGTCGTGATAGTGATTGATTTAGTTGACATTGCCTTCTTTATTTGAATACATTCCTACTTGTCTGTGTCCCTGTTACATTAGTGTTGATTTACTTGGTTATCTGATTTACTTGATTATCGTTTGTTACTATCCGTGCTCTCCCTTTGTTGTCTCAACTGTTTCATTTTGAGTTCTCTGTACTATTGATATTACTTTGTTACCCTTGTCCTGATTTTTTAATATCATATCCTATTCATTACATTTGACCAGTAGGTGTCTTGACTGTTCCTCGTCAGTACCCCGCTGAGGTTACTCTTGATACTTACTGGGCACCGCCGTGGTGTGCTCATACTACACTTAGGTACATTTTGTTGAGTAGATATTCAGGTATTGATTAATAGTAGCTGTGCGGATCGTCGCGATGGAGACTCCACGTAACCTACTACTGCATTCGCAGGCCTCGGAGTCACCTTTGTTTATTATTTATGTTCCATTGATTCCATCTCGTTCTGGAACAGTGTTGTATTTATTTTGTATATCTACTCTTAGAAAGGCTTGTGACTTGTACCACCGGTTTTGGGAATTATGATTTATTTAGAGTTATTTAATTTGAAGTTAGTAAATATTAATGTTATTTCAGTTAATATTAGGCTTACCTAGTTTAGAGACTAAGTGCCATCACAACTCCTTCGGAGGGATTTTGGGTCATGACACAGATATATGCCACGACTCCAGTCTGCAAGACCTGTGGTAGATAACATTTGGGCCAATGTCATGTTCTAACTGGAGAGTGCTTTCGGTGTGGCCAGTTGGTGTCGCACCTCCTTTTTCCGCGCCCGCGGGGGAGCGAAGGAGTTTTCTCCAATTAAAGAACAGTCGAAACGGGATTTATTTGTTTGTTTCAGAGTCACCACCTGGGAATTTTAAGGCGTCCCAAGTCACCGGTTTTAATCCCTGAATCGAGGAGAATATGACTCGGTTTGTTTATTCTGCGAACCAGAAATCTGAGTAAGGAATTCTGTTAATTCGGGAGAAGGTGTTAGGCATTCCCGAATTCCGTGGTTCTAGAACGGTCGCTTAACTGTTTTTATTCTTGGCTTAATTATCTGGATTTTTACTAAATACATTTTTATTGCACGATTTTGTTACCGCTTCTGTTTAGATTGTTTCTAATTAAAGACCCTTCTTTGAATCGAATTACGCGTACGTATATTCGTATTATATATTATATATTTTTTAACGTGAGGAATCGTGTCACGCGTACGTGTACACAATAATATTGATAATATATTTATTATAAAAATAATTGTGTTTGAAAAAAAATAAAATTAAGAACATTCGCCTTTCTTAAAATAGTGAACTGCACCTCTCGGGTTTAATGAAATCAACTTGATATTCTCCGAAGAAACCCCTTTTTATTAAATGTTCGCTCGAAGTTGCGCGAACGCATAATCCGAATTGCTTTCAGAAATATAATCAGGTTACGCGAACGTATCCCTAATCACACAAACATTCTTGATGGTAGTATAAATTTCCCACAAATCATTTATTTCAACAATTATTTTAAATATGAAAGTCATGGAAAATCTCTGATTTGTACGCCTTTAAATTTCTGGAAAAGAATTCGAAACTTTTGGACGTTGATCGCATGTTTTAATGTGCGAATTATATATACCTCAAAATTATTTAAAAATAATGGTGTGGAAAACGAAGTATCATGCAACTAAATTTACCATTTTTTTTATTAGTTAATACGGTATTAGCCTAGAAAAGGGTGAATTATATGCAAGATTCGAAAAGAATTAATTGGATAAACAAAACTAATATTTTCGAAGAAAAACTCATTATTCTATTTAGAGCGATCACTATTTGTATATCCAATTTTATTACATTTTTTATATTCTAAACTTGACCTTCTTAGCTACTAATTTTAGTCCAACGGTCAAATTATCCGATCAATTTGCTTACAACGATTGAATTTTGGATAGATAAAAATTAAATCAATTCCCTCTTGCTTATACATGCCATCTACAAATACTAAATCTATAATTTTTGCAAATTGTTATCATGATTTTTATGTATTATTTATAGAAAATGATCTAATTATAATCCTAAATAAGTAGGCCATTTGTTATTAAGAAAGAGAATTAATATACAAATCGATTTAATAAAATAATATTACCTATAACGTAAACATACATCTACACCCTTCGTCTTATTCCAACATTGTGAACGTAACGGATTGTATCAATGCATCTTTCAACTATTGATTATACATACCATTATTACGCCATATATAACAAAATGCAACCAACATCATCTAGCTTTAAACAACAACTAACTAACTAACAAAATAGACTAATAATGTATTTTTCCTTGATATTTCCATACTATTCTGTACCTAACTAACAATACCATAAAATTTAAATAATGGCCAACTTTCTGCCATGTTCCCTATTTTGACAATTCAAATATAACTATACTAATGAGATTTCGAAATGGACAACATTATTACAAAGCTTTATATGAATTTCAAAAGAAGATGATTAACTTATAGCCATCGTGTCGAACTCACTACTAATTAACCAACATGAAACAAAGCTGAAGTTTAAACTAATGAACTTAAATGAATAGAAGACAGAATTATAATTCCAAACTTCATTTATTTGTCATGTTGAAAGCTTTTCATGACATGAGTTTACAGATATGTACCTGGAAATGAGGGTAGAAGAAGTAAATTTGAGCAGTGACAGCAGCAACAAAATCAGCAGAATACACCAATAACGCAGCAGATTTTGAGTAAAAAACAACAAGTCCCGTGAAACCAGACCAATCAGTAACAGAAAATTAAGAAGAATTTCAGATTTAAACCAAACAATATCGACAAACAAACCCGGACAGATTCAAGAAACACTGTTTCAGATTTTCCTTCTTTCTTTTCTATTTTTTTTTCCAGATTTTGTGTGTGTGTGTGTGTGTGTGCTTTCTTTTCTATTTCTTTTCTGTTTTCTTCCTCTCTCTCTCTCTTAATGTCCTTCTCTCTATCCGTGTCTCTATTCCTCTCTTAATTTCTGTCCAGATTTTCTCTCTGTCTCTCTCTGTGTATATGTATATCTCCCTCTCTTAATTTCTTCTTCTTCTTTCAATAAGTCCCAACTCCCCTCCTATATAAGTTACTCCCCTAATGTTGCCCGGACCCCCTTTTGTTATCTAAGGCAGATTTTTCCTTAAAATCTGCCACTGAACTGCTTTTTCTTATTCAAACAACACTAAGGATACTATTCCCTTATTTTCAGCCCCTCCACTTCCTTTGGTTTCCTATTATCCCATTAGATTATAGCCATTAACAATCCACTATTAGCATACTAACATTATCATATTACTTTCACTGTTTCATTCCCAAAATACCCCTGAAATCCTACTGTTATTACTGCCCTTAATACAAAAATCAGAATCTAGTACAAAACAGATTTAAAAATCTGTTCAAACTTAATTATCAACCTGGTTTCTGATTTAAACAGCTTATAACCACTTTTCTTAAGTTTTGGACTGAATCCTAGTTGTGAATGTAATCTTCTAATACAATTACGTCTAATCAACACTTGTAAAATCACACTGAATTCAACATAACAATTTAAACAGAACTTCAACATTGAATTAAGATCAAACAAACACAGGAGCATTGTCAATATACTGACAATGCCCTGAAACTTAATGCTCAGAAATCAACATACACACAGCATCTTATTGAATTACAAACAAAGATGATTTAATTGACGTGTATTAGTCAACTGACTATCTATAACATTTGCCAACAATCAATTTATAAACAGATAAACAGATTATTTCAATCAGCATTTTCAGAAACAGGATTTTATAATATAATTAATCGACGAACTTAATCGAGTCGATTACACACATTGTAAACAAACATAACCAACAGAAACAATTCACTAATTTGATCAAATAGACGGGTATGAGACAGAATCATAGAATTAAATAAACAAAAATATGAAAAATTACACAGGTTACTGAAACAAACAACAATACATGTAGGAAACAAAAAGAAATAGGAAAAATACCTCTGAATCTTTAAATTTACACGGACTCAGACTCAACTTGGATTCGGACCTTTTTGAGGCTGAACAGACTTTATTCGAAGTATTCTCAATTGAGAATACCTCGATTAAAGTCTCTTAGACCTCAATCCCTCACTTGAATTGGAAAAATTCCATGACTGGAAATTTTTAGGGTTTCAGATTTTTTGATTTCAAATCCGAACATTTCTAGGTATATTCGAATCAAACCAATGGTGTTCTAGGCACGAGGGGGGTCAGGTGGATAACTGGTGTGAGTTTGAGGTAGGTTGGGATAGGGTCAGGTTTCACTCGAATCTTCAAATGAAGATACGAGCAGTTCTAGGAGGATTCGAACCATGCTACTAACAGATCCGTAGTGAAGGTAGTTAGGGGAAGCTGTGGTGTTAATTTGGAGGCCATTGGAGAAGATAAGGTTTTCAGGCCAACCTTCGATTTAAGATTCAAAGAGTTGGGGCCTGATTCGAAGGAAACTGACACCAGATCCGTAAAGAGGGGGTTGTGAGGAGTCGAGGGTGTTCAGGTGGTGACCGGCGACATTGTTGCCGCCGGGTTTCAGGCGATGGAGAGTTAAGGCGGCTAGGGTTAGGGGTGTGATTTCGGAGATGACGATGAACAGGAGAGAGGGGGGCTGTTTAGTTAGGGGCCGGGGTAGGGATTTGGACTTATATAGGGATGGGGTGGATGGATATTGACCATCCGATCAAGTAAGATACACGGTCAGGATCAGCTCACTTAACCAAACGATGTCGTTTGGTTTAAGTTGAGGGAAAGGGTTGGATCGGGGCAATGGGTCGGGTAGAGGGTTCCGGGTAAAGAGTATGGGATCTTAGCCGTTGGATGGATTTGATTCAACGGCCCTTGATGAAATATGACCAAACGTCGTCGTTTGGTATTGGTTTTGAATTGGACCGGACCTGGGGTTGTTTGGACTGGGCTGTGGGGGGGGATTAATTTTTGTTTGGGCCTGGATTTCAGTCCAGGTCCGATTTTTATATTTAAAACTTATTTTCCACTTCCTAATTTTATTTCTAATTATTAAATACCTAATTTTAATTATAAAACAATTTTAACCTTACAAAAATATTAATTACTTTTTTAACAACTATTAACACATAGACAAAACATTAATCACACAATGACATAATTTAAATGACAAAAATAGAATAAATTCATATTTTTTGTGATTTTCCCTTTTAATTCTTAAATGCATAATTAAATCCTATATATGCATGCAACATGTATTTTTATTTATTTTTTCATTTTGCTATGACAAAGTAAACATTTACGGACAAAACACAAATAATTAATAAATGCCACACAAAATTCTAAAAAAACTACATACTAAGCAAAATCGTTTTATTTCTTTTTTTTTATTTTTTTTATTTTGGAGTAGTTTTCGTGAGGCAAAAATCACGTGCTCACAGTTGCCTCTCTTTGTGCGGAAACTTGAAGAGTTTCCGTGCAAAGATAAAGTGAGCGGATACGAGCGATTTTTGCCTGTTCGAATACTCCATGGGAAGCATTTTTTGAATGATTTGACCGAACCTCTGCTTCAAAGGTTTCCTACATATCCTTGGCTATAAAGGAATCAGGTCAATGTTGTTCGGGAAGTTTCGGTAGCTGGGACTACCATGGGACTGTGATGTTACGGCTGTTTTGTGCTGCTTTTACTGCTTGCTGACCTCCTTATTACACCCTGCTTTCAAGGTAAAACAAAAGCTAAACTAGAGTATGGTATATGAATTACAGAATCTTATCTAAATCATGCCCTTGCGTTTCTTGTTGTCTTGATGTCTTGGTGACTCTTGGGCATCTTTTGGTTCTGACTTGTTCCGCATTCCCTTTCATTGTGTCCCGTATTTTCTTTCTCTGTTTGGGACTCTTGTTGTTTCCTGCTGGGGATTTTGTTGGACTCCTCTGTTTTATTGACTCTAAGTGTGCTTCTTTCTTATAAGGGCGGGCTTTTGATTTCAAACACTTCAATTGTATTCCCTTGTTCTCCAAGTGGACGCCTGATTTCTTCTTCTCTTTGTCCTTGTTCTCCAGGTGGACGCCTGATTTCTTCTTTTCTTTGTCCTTGTTCTCCAGGTGGACGCCTGATTGCTTCCTTTCTTTGTCCTTGTTCTCCAGGTGGACGCTTGATTGCTTCCTTTCTTTGTCCTTGTTCTCCAGGTGGACGCCTGATTTCTTCTTCTCTTTGTCCTTGTTCTCCAGGTGGACGCCTGATTGCTTTTTCTCTTTGTCCTTGTTCTCCAGGTGGACGCCTGATTTCTTCTTCTCTTTGTCCTTGTTCTCCAGGTGGACGCCTGATTTCTTCCTTTCTTTGTCCTTGTTCTCCAGGTGGACGCTTGATTTCTTCCTTTCTTTGTCCTTGTTCTCCAGGTGGACGCCTGATTGCTTCCTTTGACGCCTAATTTCTTCTTCTCTTTGTCCTTGTTCTCCAGGTGGACGCCTGATTGCTTCTTCTCTTTGTCCTTGTTCTCCAGGTGTACGCCTGATTTCTTCTTCTCTTTGTCCTTGTTCTCCAGGTGGACGCCTGATTTCTTCTTCTCTTTGTCCTTGTTCTCCAGGTGGACGCTTGATTTATTCCTTTCTTTGTCCTTGTTCTCCAGGTGGACGCCTGATTGCTTTTTTCTTTGTCCTTGTTCTCCATGTGGACGCCTGATTTCTTTTTCAATTCTTTGTCCTTGTTTTGCAGGTGGACGCCTGATTTCTTCTTTTCTTTGTCCTTGTTCTCCAGGTGGACGCCTGATTTCTTCCTTTCTTTGTCCTTGTTCTCCAGGTGGACGCCTGATTTCTTCTTATCTTTGTCCTTGTTCTCCAGGTGGACGCCTGATTTCTTCCTATCTTTGTCCTTGTTTTGCAGGTGGACGCCTGATTTCTTCTTTTCTTTGTCCTTGTTCTCCAGGTGGACGCCTGATTTCTTCCTTTCTTTGTCCTTGTTCTCCAGGTGGACGCCTGATTTCTTCCTATCTTTGTCCTTGTTCTCCAGGTGGACGCCTGATTTCTTCCTATCTTTGTCCTTGTTCTCCAGGTGTACGCCTGATTTCTTCTTCTCTTTGTCCTTGTTCTCCAGGTGGACGCCTGATTTCTTCTTCTCTTTGTCCTTGTTCTCCAGGTGGACGCTTGATTTATTCCTTTCTTTGTCCTTGTTCTCCAGGTGGACGCCTGATTGCTTTTTTCTTTGTCCTTGTTCTCCATGTGGACGCCTGATTTCTTTTTCAATTCTTTGTCCTTGTTTTGCAGGTGGACGCCTGACTTCTTCTTTTCTTTGTCCTTGTTCTCCAGGTGGACGCCTGATTTCTTCCTTTCTTTGTCCTTGTTCTCCAGGTGGACGCCTGATTTCTTCCTATCTTTGTCCTTGTTCTCCAGGTGGAACCCCTGATTGCTTCTTCTCTTTGTCCTTGTTCTCCAGGTGGACGCCTGATTGATTCTTCTCTTTGTCCTTGTTCTCCAGGTGGACGCTTGATTTCTTCCTCTCTTTGTCCTTGTTCTCCAGGTGGACGCCTGATTTCTTCCTTTCTTTGTCCTTGTTCTCCAGGTGGACGCCTGATTTCTTCCTTTCTTTGTCCTTGTTCTCCAGGTGGACGCATGATTTTTTCCTGTCTTTGTCCTTGTTCTCCAGGTGGACGCCTGATTACTTCCTTCCTTTGTCCTTGTTCTCCAGGTGGACGCCTGATTTCTCTTTTCTTTCACTGGGTGTTTCCTGGCACAAATGTTGTTTTTGCCCCTGTTTCAAATCAAAGAAAGTTTTGTTAGTTTGAGGCATAGGGGTTAATTGTAGCATTCTTGTTGTCCTGTTTTATTTCCTTGGAGTGGTTGAAAAGACTGTTTTGTCCTTGCAATTGATCCTTAACCGTGGGATCCCCAACTGTTGTTTTCACTTCTGACCCTTTCAATTGTAATCATATGTCTTTCCTGACATTACTGAACCATTTTTCTGATTCAATTTCCCTTATACCCACATCTTATTTTCATCTTGTTACCTCCCGCCTTTCATGGTCGTATTATGCATCATGCAATCTTGAATCTTGGTAGTATACCTTGACATTCCTTTTTATTTGTTTGGAACAAAACTTACCTCAAAAGCTTTAGAAGAGTAAGATTATTAGTGACGAAACACGATGATTTCGACAATTATAGAACGAAAAGAAAAATCCAAATTTGGATGACTGTTGGAGAAAGAATAAAGAACTTATCTGATTGGAGTTACTGACACCAATGATCAGGGTATGCATTTCGGATTAATCAACCCAGTCTTTTTAATCTATCTCTTTTTTCCAATTGTTTTCATTTTCACAACCCACTTTTACTTTTGCCAATTTAACAGACCTTGTTCGGCTTGCAATATCTTAAAGAGTTTTTCACCGACAAACCTTCCTCATTTATTCATTTCTTATTTCCTTTTCGCCTTATGGTTCCTGCGAAGGTTTTCACCAATAAGACTCTCTCATTTTCTTTCTCTCAGCCTTCGTCGTCTCATGGTGCCCGTGCGGGTTTTCACCTATAAGACTCTCTCATTTTCTTTCTCTTAGCTTTCGTCGTCTCATGGTGCTTGTGAGGGTTTTCACCTATGAGACTCTCTCATTTTCATTACCTCTTATTGCTTGGACCAGAGTGTTGTGCACCATCTCCATTTGCTTGACTCAGCATTTTTCCAAGATTGGTCAAAAGGTCTTTTGGTATGTGGTTGGGATGAAAGGGTATCAAAAAATTTTTGATATGGGTTTAAAACTATAGCTCTTGGAATCTTTTCCTTATTGCACATATAATCTCTGCCCCAGTTTTCTTGATTTGGGGTCTCTTGATGTTCCCTTTTGTGCATATTATGCCTATTATGCATATTATGCACCCTATGACCGAGCCGTGAGGCGCCTACGTATCTTCTTTGAGGAATCAGGTCAAACGTAGTTCACTCTCATAATAGTGATTTTTATTATTATTATTATTATTTTTTTTTTATTTTTTTTATTTTATTTTCATTGATTCCAAGAGAGGGTAAGAAAGAAACGAATGTGGCTCAAAGGGGAAACAAAGGGTATAGTGTTTGGATAGCAGAATAAATTGCCTTTGTCATTCCAATATTCGAAATAATGCCGAATACAAACATTTAACAACTATACCGGAAAAAATATCATGCATAATATCTCTTTACCGCATCAGAATTGATAGCCATGTCTATGCATTTTCCTTCAATATCTGTTAAACATAATGCACCATTGGATAATACTCTGGTCACAATGAATGGTCCTTGCCAATTCGGGACAAATTTGCCTTTTGCCTCAACCTGATGTGGAAGAATACGTTGCAGCACATGTTGACCCATTTCAAACTTCCGGGGACGCACCTTTTTGTTGTATGATCTTGCTATTCTTCTTTGATACAATTGGCCATGACATACTGCTGCCAATCGTTTTTCATCAATCAAGTTTAACTGTTCCAAACAGATTTTGACCCATTCGTCATTATCAATCTTAGCTTCGGCGATGATCCGAAGGGAAGGAATTTCAACTTCTGCAGGAATTACCGCCTCAGTGCCATATACCAACAAATAAGGAGTCGCCCCTACTGAAGTGCGAACAGTAGTGCGATATCCCAATAACGCAAATGGTAATTTTTCGTGCCATTGTCTTGAACCTTCTACCATTTTCCGAAGTATCTTCTTTATGTTTTTGTTGGCTGCCTCGACTGCTCCATTCGCCTTGGGCCGATATGGGGTAGAATTGCGATGTATAATCTTAAACTGTTGACATATTTCCCTCATTAAGTTACTGTTAAGATTAGCACCATTATCTGTGATGATCACCTTTGGGATTCCGAATCGACATATGATATTTGAGGGAACAAAATCGACCACAGCTTTCTTGGTCACTGATTTGAATGTTTTGGCCTCAACCCATTTGGTAAAATAATCAATGGCTACCAGAATGAACCTGTGCCCATTGGATGATGCCGGCTCAATTGGTCCAATCACATCCATGCCCCAGGCAACGAAGGGCCACGGTGCCGACATTGTGTGCAACTCGGATGGTGGAGAATGAATCAAATCCCCGTGTATCTGGCATTGATGACACTTGCGCACAAAACTGATACAATCTCGCTCCATGGTAAACCAATAGTAACCAGCTCGGAGAATTTTCTTTGCCAACACATATCAGCTCATGTGGGGTCCGCAAACTCCCGAATGTACTTCAGACATGATAGCCGTAGCTTGTCTGGCATCTATGCATCTTAATAATCCAAGGTCTGGTGTTCTTTTATACAAAACTCCTCCGCTTAAGAAGAATCCATTTGCCAATCTCCTAATGGTTCTCTTTTGATCCCCTGTGGCTTGTGCTGGATATATCCCTATTCTGATATACTCCTTGATGTCGTGGAACCATGGTTCACCGTCAAATTCCTCTTCAACCATATTGCATTAAGCGTGCTGATCGTGGACTTGAATATGCAGTGGATCCACATAAGCTTTGTCCGGATGGTGCAACATTGATGCCAGGGTAGCCAATGCATCGACAACCTCATTATGGATCCTTGGAATATGCCGGAACTCCACTGATTGAAACCGCTGACAAAGTTCATGTAGACATTGTCGGTATGGTATGAGCTTCAAGTCTCGGGTTACCCATTCTCCTTGAATTTGATGTACCAGAAGATCCGAATCTCCCATGACTAAGATTTCCTGGATACCCATGTCGGCGGCTAGCCTTAAACCCAAAATACAAGCTTCATATTCAGCCATATTATTGGTGTAATAAAATCGAAGTTGAGCCGTAATAGGGTAATGATGCCCTATTTCAGAAATAATTACAGCTCCTATCCCGGCTCCTTTCATGTTAGCGGCCCCATCAAAGAAAAGTCTCCAGCCAGGTTTTTCAATTTGCTCCATCTCATCGATATGCATTATTTCTTCATCGGGAAAATAGGTTTTCAATGGCTCGTACTCCTTGTCGACCGGATTTGCGGCTAAATGATCGGCCAATGCTTGGGCTTTTATTGCAGTCCGAGTCACATAGATGATGTCAAATTCTGTGAGCAATATTTGCCACTTTGCAAGTCTCCCCGTTGGCATAGGCTTTTGAAAAATATATTTCAACGGATCCAGACGCGAAATGAGGTAAGTAGTGTAGGATGACAAATAGTGTTTCAATTTCTGAGCTACCCAAGTTAGGGCGCAACATGTCTTTTCCAGATGAGTGTACTTAACCTCATAAGCTGTGAAATTCTTGCTAAGGTAGTAGATGGCCTGTTCTTTTCTGCCGGTAAGGTCATGTTGCCCCAATACACAACCAAATGAATTTTCCAAGACCGTCAAGTAAAGAATCAGAGGTCTTCCTGGCTCTGGCGGGACCAGCACGGGTGGGTTTGACAAGTATCCTTTTATCTTATCAAATGCTTCTTGACACTCATCAGTCCATTTGACCGCAGCATCCTTTTTCAACAATTTGAAAATAGGCTCACAGGTTGCCGTGAGCTGAGCAATAAACCTGCTGATGTAATTCAACCTCCCTAACAAACTCATTACTTCAGTTTTGCTCTTTGGAGGTGGCAATTCTTGGATGGCTTTGATCTTTGATGGGTCTAGCTCAATGCCTCGCCGACTGACTATGAATCCCAACAGCTTTCCAGATGGAACCCCAAATGCGCACTTGGCAGGGTTAAGCTTGAGGTTGTACTTGCGAAGTCTCAAGAAGAATTTCCTCAAATCCCTAACGTGGTCGGCTTGATGCTTTGATTTTATGATCACATCGTCCACGTATACCTCAATCTCCTTGTGTATCATATCATGAAACACCGTGGTCATTGCTCTCATGTAAGTTGCCCCGACGTTCTTCAAACCAAATGGCATTACCCGGTAGCAATAAGTTCCCCATGGTGTGATGAATGCCGTCTTTTCTGCATCTTCTTCATCCATTAGAATTTGATGATACCCGGCATAACAATCTACGAAAGATCCTATCTCATGCTTGGCACAATTATCGATCAAAATGTGGATATTGGGTAATGGGAAATTATCCTTCGGACTTGCTTTGTTGAGATTGCGGTAGTCGACGCATACTCTAATTTTGTCGTCTTTCTTTGGCACAGGAACGATATTAGCCAACCAAACAGGATATCGAGTGACTCGAATGACCTTTGCCTCCAACTGTTTGGTGATTTCTTCTTTAATTTTCATACTCATATCAGGCTTGAACTTTCTCAACTTTTGCTTGACAGGAGGCACTATTGGATCGGTGGACAATTTGTGAACCACTAAATCAGTGCTCAAGCATGGCATGTCGTTATATGACCATGCAAAAACATCTTTGAATTCTATAAGTGCCTTAATTAACTCTTCTCGGATCTTTGGTTTGAGATGGACACTTATTTTAGTTTCTCGCATATTATTCGTGTCCCCTATATTGATGTCTTCGGTATCACTCAGGTTAGGTTTGCTTTTTTCTTCAAAATGAATTAACTCTTTACTAATCTCTTCGAAAGCCTCATCCTCATCATATTCTGATTCATAATCACAATATATTTCTTGAATTATTATTTCGGAACCAGATTGATTTTTAAGACTGGGCTGAGGATTCCTCATGCATGCCATATCACTAGAGCCAGCGTAAAAAGAACTGTACAGAAAAAAGAAGAAAAAGAAAAGAAAATTATCAGGAATGATAATGAAAAAGAAAACTGTATTTTATTGGATGATGAAAAGATAACAAGGTTTGCACACTTCAAACAAACTGTAAGATAAGCATTGGGATTACAACCCTGAGGTAACCCAAACAAACTGAAGGAAAATCAAAAAATAAACTACCAAGACTCCTTTCGAATGGGGAGAGGAGTGGCTTTCCAATTATTAAGCTTTGTTTCTGGCCCAACGAATTGAACTTCTGTGTTGCTACAACCTTCCCCGCTTTCCACCATATTCACATCGTCAAACAATTTCTCAAATCTTTCAATTAATTCCTCCTCAGGATTGACCAGGGATTTAGGGATTGTTGTTATCGGGTGATTTTTAGCACCGGTCTTGACAAAAGACTTTGATAGATGTGGGACTGGTTTTGGAAGCACCCATGCCTTTTGTTTCAGCTTTCTGGCCTTTCTCACGTCTGTGACAGTGGGTATGAATCCCAAACCAAATGTTCCCCAGTTCTCGGGGAGAGATACTGGTTGTATAATTCCTTGCAAAGATGAGCCCAAACCTTTGCCGGGTAAAAAACCATTTTTTAACATTTCATAGGCTACCATGATTGATGCAGAGGTTATCTTTGGATTCGGAAGGTACTCCCCCTCTGGAATTTTCTCTACCGACACTGTGTCGGACACTTGGTATACCCATGGTCCCTGGTCATTTTCTATTCCCTCGACTGGTACAATGGCACTGCTGTGAGCATTTAAACTTTCTTCCCCATGCATAACTATTTCTTACTGATCCCATTCAAACTTGACCGCCTGGTGCAGTGTTGACGGGACTGCTTTAGCAGCATGGATCCATGGTCGACCCAATAGCAAATTATAAGAAACAGTTATATCCAACACTTGAAACTCCATCGTGAATTCAACTGGCCCTATTGTCAGCTCCAGCACTATGTCACCAAATGAATCTCTGCTTCCACCATCAAACCCCCGTACGGAAATACTATTCTTCTGGATCCTCTCCTCTTTTATTTTCAATTTGCTTAAAGTGGAGAGAGGGCAGATGTTTGCACTTGACCCGTTGTCAACCAATACCCGGGTTACTACGGAGTTTTCACATTTCACGGTGAGGTAAAGAGCTCTGTTGTGCTCAGTACCTTCCACAGGCAATTCATCATCAGAAAATGTAATTCTGTTTGCCTCAAAGATTCTGTTGGCTATTCTTCCCAAATGATTTACAGAGATTTTATCAGGAACGTGAGCCTCATTCAGGATTTTCATCAAAGCCAGACGGTGCTCCTCTGAATGGATCAGTAATGACAATAATGAAATTTGAGCGGGCATCTTCTTCAGTTGATCCACAACAGAATAGTCATGGAGCTTCATTTTTCTTAAAAACTCTTCCGCTTCTTCTTCCGTCACAGCTTTCTTTATTGGTGTCGGATTATTTTTAGTTTTTCTTAACTCTTCAGGAGTAAAACATCTTCCCGAACGAGTCAAGCCTCGCACCTCACAGACTTCTTCCTTGACTTCTTTTCCCTTGTACATTACTGTCACCCGTTCATAGTTCCATGGAATGGCCTTGTTGTTGATCACCGGTAACTAGGTTACAGGTTTGATAATAACCCGATCTATACGGGCTCCTTCCACGACTACAATGGGTTTGCTGGCGACCCCTGGTACTATCACTTTCGACCTTTCTTGCTTTGTGGCAACTTTGCTCGAAGATCCCTTCTCGACTACCACAGATGGTTCATCACCATTTCTGTTCTTAGGTACCGACTTCTCCTCTGTAAATTGTTCTTCTGGCTTGGCTTCATGAGACCTGATCATCATGACGGTTTGCGATGGCTTCTTTGTTTCTCCATCGGCCTGTACTATTTCTATCATATTGGCCTCCTGATGGGCTGGCATTGGATTTTTGTTGATATTGGGAGCTTCGGGGGTCTGAACTTCAATTTTGTTAGTATCAATCAGCTCTTGTATTGCATTCTTCAAATGCCAGCATTTTTCTGTCACGTGGCCTGGTGTACCGGAACAATATTCACAGCTTATGGTGTAGTCCAGATTCTTTGGAGGAGGATTGGACAGCTTGGATTGTATCGGCCTTAGCATGTCTAGCTGTCTCAACCTGTGGAACAGACTAGTGTAGGATTCACCCAATGGAGTGAAGGTTTTCTTTTTCTGATCCCTTTCTCCCCTGAATGCTTGCCTAGGCCTGAAACCTGGTCCGGGGTAGGTTCGTGGGTAAGTACTTGGTATGACAGGGGCACGCCAATGAGCGTGAGCTGGTGGTGGATTGTATGCTTGTGCATGATTGATGGAAAAATGAGTTTCCGAGGGGTGATAGTAGTATTGGGGTGAATTGTGGTGGTAAGTTGATTGGTGGGATCGATGTTGATTGTAGTAATAAGGTGAGCCTCTGGATCCCGACCAAGTTCCTGAATCAACCACCGCGGCTTCCTCCCTTTTCTTTCTTCCAATTCCTCCTACTCCACCTTGTAGTTGCCTTAATAGACGAATACCTCATTATTTTATTTGTCTTGAGGCCTTCCTCCACCATACCTCCCATCTTCACTACTTCGTTAAATGATTTTCCTACCGCCGAGACCAAATGGGCATAGTAAGTTGGCTCCAAGGCTTGTAGGAAGTAGTCTACCATTTCACTTTCTTTCATAGGAGGATCCACCCTTGCTGCCTGTTCCCTCCACCGGAAACCATACTCTCTAAAACTTTCATTGTGCTTTTTCTCAAATTTTGTCAAAGATAATCGATCTGGGATGATTTCCAGATTGTATTGGAAGTGGTAAGCAAATGCCTGTGCTAGGTCATCCCAGGTGTACCATCTCCCATGGTCCTGGCGTGTATACCACTCTAAAGCTGATCCGCTCAAACTTTGACTGAAGTAAGCCATCAATAATTCGTCTCTTCCCCCTGCTCCTCGCATCTTGCTGCAGAACCCTCTCAAGTGGGCTACTGGATCGCCATGCCCGTTGTATAGGTCAAATTTGGGCATCTTGAAACCAACTGGCAATTGCACATTTGGGAATAAGCATAAAACCTTGTAGGCCACACTGACCTGTCCTCCTAACCCTCGCATGTCTCGGAACGATTGTTCTAGGCTTTTGACCTTTCTGAACATCTCTTCTTGTTCAGCATTTTTGGCTGGCTTGTCAATTTCGGTTGGGAGGTCAAAACGAGGAGTAGTTGAATGGATTTCGGAGGCTTTGAAGGTGGGCTCCGGAGGGTAATATTGATTGTCCTGGGCCTGGAGTATAGGCTCACTAGGAGATTTGTGGAATGTAGCCGGGGGAGGTGCTACGAAGACAGGAGTCATTGGTAGAGGATGGTATGAAACTGGTTTCGGAGGTGGAGACTGCGGTGTCTGAGAGGTGGTGCCTCGGTAGTGTTGGTAGATGGGGAAATTTGGGGATAGTTCAGTGGTAAGATTATCCTGAGCTTGGGCTAGTGATGGATCAGGGTTAGCTGGGTAAGATGGGGGTGATTGCCCTATAGACCAGACTCGGTACATCTCAGCCATTTGTTGCTTGAGTTTAAGCATTTCTTCTTTCATTTTGCCAACGTCCATCTCCTCTATCTCAATACCTGTGTCGACATCCAGAATAGACATACTTTCGGGTATCGGTCCTTTTGATCTGGTGTGATAATGATAATATGCCAGTATCTCTTAGAAAACTTAACTGCTTGAAGTCTGGAAATGAGAAAACTTGTTAGTTTTGAGAGTTTAACACATATATAATTACACGTTGAGATGCAATGTTCTTAAATAACCCTTTTCTATTATGCATTTGCTCGGCTGCTTGTGTCATCCCAGCTTTCTTGAATTTTTTATTGTTACTCACTCTCAATTTATTTATTATTTTTTATGATTGTGGTCGAATCTTATAGAGATTGCCTACGTATCATGCCCCCGCATGAATCAGACCTTGCGTAGTTCGGACGTAAAGCAATTGTCAACACTTTTATTTATTTTACAAAGATGGAACAAACATTACATTTGGAAAACATTATACGAAAATGGTTTAAAAATTAAACACACACCCAAATCAAATAAAAGACACAACTCTTAACATCTCTAAACATGATCTACTTCCCACTTTTGTTGTTAATCATCGGATTATCTGCTCATGGTGGGGCTTGACCCGGATGACCTCCCAGCGTATGATACATTCTTTCTAACTCCATTGCCAGATGACGGGCCAAAATAGGTGCATGCTCTATAAACCTTTCAAAATCCATCCCTTGGCAGTTTACATAACTTTGAGAGGTGTAAACCGCTAAATCTTGGGTTTGTGCCCTGAAATCTTGGAGACGCTGGTCTTGGTTTTGTAGTTGCTGTTGCCGAGTGTTGGCTATATCTATGACACGGTCTTCACGATCTAAAGCTGACTCCAATTGAGCTCGGAGTCTGGCCTGATCGAGTCTTGCTTGCGTTCTTTCTCTGTCGATGTCTGCGCGCTGATATTCTCTATTGTATCTTCTCGCTTCTTCCAGTTGTGCATGAAGTTGGGCTTCTGAATGTATCCAACGGTCTTTCTCCTTCTTGAACTGTGCTCTGTCTTCTTCGGATTGCCTTACTTGGCGTTCCTTATTAGATTTGGCCTCTTCGTTTAATTGTTGGATTTTTTCTTTAGCTTTGCTCAGCGCCTTTTCGGTTTTTGCAAACATGGAATCATAATCTTGCATTTTTTCAAAAAGATTGGCGATGATTTTTTGATCCTTCCAACTCCTCGTTGGTGTTTCAGAAGTCTTCTTCATTTTTTGAAATTGAGCGTAAAGATTTTTATTCTCACAAGCTAGACTCTTTTTCTCGCCTTCTGCTTCTTGTGCTTGCAGATCTTTCTCCAAACTGAGGCTCCTCAAATTTTCTTTTAAGGCATGGATGGTTGCTTTATACCCCTTTTCCTTTTCTCCCCAAATCAGTCGTTCTTGGATTTTATCGTTAAAGGTTTGAACATGGGGTCTTTTTGTGGGCCTTCTTAGATCGGGTTCTGGTGCATCATCCACGCGGGACCGTTTCTCAAACCATCTTGCATATCCTGGACTTATCTCGCCCTTTGTAGTGTCTGGGACTTGAGTATCGTTTTTCAAGTATCGGCATCCATTCCACATCTGTTGAATTAAAGCCTCGGGAAGGGTGGCTTCAGGGTGTAACTCGATTACTTGCATACTCAAATCTTCATCATCGGGAACCACTTGGTATCTCCCTAGTTGTCTCAGAACTCTCTGTGGCGCATATGGCTAGATGCTCCTTAATCCTAATAGTAACAAATAACTATTCGAGGTTGACATGTGTATCACTTCCCTTATCGGGAGCCATCCCAAAGTCCATTCAATTTGACTTTCCGTTAAAGATCTTAGATGAGATACCCAGGCTTCGACCCCTTCTGGTGAATTATAATCTTTTGTTCTTTCTTCATAACTCTCGATGAAATTATCATGGCTTGGACCATACTGTATGATCTTGGGTTGATGTTGGAGATGTTCAATCAACCACATTTGCAACAACCTTTTGCACCCTTCGAATACCTTTGCCCCTGATTTACATAAAGTCAATGCCCGATAAATGTCTGAGAGGATGATTGGGATAAGGGTGTGATTTTCCTTGGTGTTGAGGACCTGTACCACCTTAGCTGTGCAAATATCGATTGTTCGTTCTTTGTTTGGGAAGACCATGATTCCTAGAAAAGCCACCATGAAAGCGAAGCGACGGTGAATCTGCCAGGTGTCTCTGTTCTGTTTGTTAGTAAGACCCTTCTCATGAATTTCGAAACCATCTGGCTTTCCGAACCTTGAATATAGGAAGTTGAAAGAACAACATCCGTTGATAACATTGCTTTTCTTGATTTGATTACTGATGTTCAGAATCCCGAAGAATCGATGTACTGAAGGAGCTCTTGGGAATATAAGACTTTGGCTTCTTAAATCTCCGTCAAAACCGGCATATCCTGCTATCTCTTCTAATGTAGGAGTAAGCTCGAAATCGGAGAAGCGAAAAACATTGTGAACAGGGTCCCAGAAAGTTACTAATGCCGCAATCAAATCATCACGTGGTTTAACTTTCATAATATCTGTGAGAGTTCCCAAATATTTAATGACCCATTTTTAACCATCTTCTCCTAACTCATGCCACCACATCTGAAGCCGAAATAGAACCTCATCTGCATTTGCGGACGATAGGTTTTGGGTAGTGCTCATTTTGTGTCTGCGATTAATTTTAACAAAAATCAAAACTCATTTTGAAAACGGACACTCATAAAAAAAATTATATATTTTTTAATTAACACTTTTTTTCAAAACTTAAAACTATTTTTGGGTATTTTCTAAAACAACTCATTTTATTCCTCGGCTCTCTCAATGATTTTTTTTCATTAAGCTGGTCAACAAGAAAATACGAGGCAAATGAGTGCACAAGTAGCAAGTAGGATGCATCAGGATGGTCTTTTCATTTCGGGTTCACCTATCCTAGACAGACCCAACCCCTGTGTTGAGTCTCCAAGGCCAAATGCACATGATGCAAATATACGTTCCTACAAGGGATCCGGTACATGGCTGAGTTATTCTAAGTGAAAAACCTGAGGTTGATTGTTCTAAACCTGGCTTACCCAAACGGACAGTTTGAGCCGAAGTGGGGGCAACGTACCGGGAGCACGAAAGTCTACCCGACCTAGTTACTTGTCCCAACTTCGTCTTATTTGGTATGACTTTAATAGAAAGGTGGGCCACGCGCACGTGTGCACCATAAATTTAGAAGACTCAGAAAGAAGGGGGTTTCGTAGCAATTTTATATATAATTCAAATAATATTGAAGCGATAAAGCGTCATTTAGCACATTAGGCATATATCATGTAAGCATCAGATAATAAATAAAGCCAACTATAGCAGTTATTTTAAGCTCGAATTCTTAAACCCTGAATCCGTGGTTCTGGGTTAACACTTTAATCCCCAGCAGAGTCGCCATAGCTGTCGCACCTCCTTTTTCCGCGCCCGCGGGGGCGCGAAGGAGTTTTCTCCAATTAAAGGACAGTCAAAACGGTATTTATTTGTTTGTTTCAGAGTCGCCACCTGGGAATTTTAAGGCGTCCCAAGTCACCGGTTTTAATCCCTGAATCGAGGAGAATATGACTCGGTTTGTTTATTCTGCGAACCAGAAATCTGAGTAAGGAATTCTGTTAATTCAGGAGAAGGGGTTAGGCATTCCCGAATTCCGTGGTTCTAGCACGGTCGCTGAACTGTTTTTATTCTTGGCTTAATTATCTGGATTTTTACTAAATACATTTTTATTGCACGATATTGTTACCGCTTCTGTTTAGATTGTTTATAATTAAAGACCCTTCTTTGAATCGAATCACGCGTACGTATATTCGTATTATATATTATATATTTTTTAACGTGAGGAATCGTGTCACGCGTACGTGTACACAATAATATTGATAATATATTTATTATAAAACTAATTGTGTTTGAAAAAAAAATAAAATTAAGAACATTCGCCTTTCTTAAAATAGTGAACTGCACCTCTCGGGTTTAATGAAATCAACTTGATATTCTCCGAAGAAACCCCTTTTTTATTAAATGTTCGCTTGAAGTTGCGCGAACGCATAATCCGAATTGCTTTCAGAAATATAACCAGGTTACGCGAACGTATCCCTAATCACACAAACATTCTTGATGGTAGTATAAATTTCCCACAAATCATTTATTTCAACAATTATTTTAAATATGAAGTCATGGAAAATCTCTGATTTGTACGCCTTTAAATTTCTTGAAAAGAATTCGAAACTTTTGGACGTTGATCGCATGTTTTTATGTGCGAATTATATATACCTCAAAATTATTTAAAAATAATGGTGTGGAAAACGAAGTATCATGCAACTAAATTTACCATTTTTTTTATTAGTTAATACGGTATTAGCCTAGAAAAGGGTGAATTATATGCAAGATTCGAAAAGAATTAATTGGATAAACAAAACTAATATTTTCGAAGAAAAACTCATTATTCTATTTAGAGCGATCACTATTTGTATATCCAATTTTATTACATTTTTTATATTCTAAACTTGACCTTCTTAGCTACTAATTTTAGTCCAACGGTCGAATTATCCGATCAATTTGCTTACAACGATTGAATTTTGGATAGAGAAAAATTAAATCAATTCTCTCTTGCTTATACAAGCCATCTACAAATACTAAATCTATAATTTTTGCAAATTGTTATCATGATTTTTATGTATTATTTATAGAAAATGATCTAATTATAATCCTAGATAAGTTGGCCATTTGTTATTAAGAAAGAGAACTAATATACAAATCGATTTAATAAAATAATATTACCTATAACGTAAACATACATCTACACCCTTCGTCATATTCCAAAATTGTGAACGTAACGGATTGTATCAATGCATCTTTCAACTATTGATTATACATACCATTATTACGCCATATATAACAAAATGCAACCAACATCATCTAGCTTTAAACAACAACTAACTAATTAATAAAATAGATTAATAATGTATTTTTCCTTGATATTTCCATACTATTTTGTACCTAACTAACAATACCATAAAATTTAAATAATGGCCAACTTTCTGCCATGTTCCCTATTTTGACAATTCAAATATAACTATACTAATGAGATTTCGAAATGGACAACATTATTACAAAGCTTTATACGAATTTCAAAAGAAGATGATTAACTTATAGTCATCGTGTCGAACTCACTACTAATTAACCAACATGAAACAAAGCTGAAGTTTAAACTAATGAACTTAAATGAATAGAAGACAGAATTATAATTCCAAACTTCATTTATTTGTCATGTTGAAAGCTTTTCATGACATGAGTTTACAGATATGTACCTGGAAATGAGGGTAGAAGAAGTAAATTTGAGCAGTGACAGCAGCAACAAAATCAGCAGAATACACCAATAACGCAGCAGATTTTGAGCAAAAAACAACAAGACCCGTGAAACTAGACCAATCAGTAATAGAAAATTAAGAAGAATTTCAGATTTAAACCAAACAATATAGACAAACAAACCCGGACAGATTCAAGAAATACTGTTTCAGATTTTCCTTCTTTCTTTTCTATTTTTTTTTCAGATTTTGTGTGTGTGTGTGTGTGCTTTCTTTTCTATTTCTTTTCTGTTTTCTTCCTCTCTCTCTTAATGTCCTTCTCTCTATCCGTGTCTCTATTCCTCTCTTAATTTCTGTCCAGATTTTCTCTCTGTCTCTCTCTGTGTATATGTATATCTCCCTCTCTTAATTTCTTCTTCTTCTTTCAATCAGTCCCAACTCCCCTCCTATATAAGTTACTCCCCTAATGTTGCCCGGACCCCCTTTTGTTATCTAAGGCAGATTTTTCCTTAAAATCTGCCACTGAACTGCTTTTTCTTATTCAAACAACACTAAGGATACTTTTCCCTTATTTTCAGCCCCTCCACTTCCTTTGGTTTCCTATTATCCTATTAGATTATAGCCATTAACAATCCACTATTAGCCCACTAACATTATCATATTACTTTTACTGTTTTATTCCCAAAATACCCCTGAAATCCTACTGTTATTACTGCCCTTAATACAAAAATCAGAATCTAGTAAAAAACAGATTTAAAAATCCGTTCAAACTTAATTATCAACCTGGTTTCTGATTTAAACAACTTATAACCACTTTTCTTAAGTTTGGACTGAATCCTCGCTGTGAATGTAACCTTCTAATACAATTACGTCTAATCAATACTTGTAAAATCACACTGAATTCAACATAACAATTTAAACAGAACTTCAACATTGAATTAAGATCAAACAAACACAGGAGCATTGTCAATATACTGACAATGCCCTGAAACTTAATGCTCAGAAATCAACATACACACAACATCTTATTGAATTACAAACAAAGATGATTTAATTGACGAGTATTAGTCAACTGACTATCTATAACATTTGCCAACAATCAATTTATAAACAGATAAACAGATTATTTCAATCAGCATTTTTAGAAACAGGATTTTATAATATAATTAATCGACGAACTTAATCGAGTCGATTACACACATTGTAAATAAACATAACCAACAGAAACAATTCACTTATTTGATCAAATAGACGGGTATGAGACAGAATCACAGAATTAAATAAACAAAAAATATGAAAAATTACACAGGTTACTGAAACAAACAACAATACATGTAGGAAACAAAAAGAAATAGGAAAAATACCTCTGAATCTTTAAATTTACACGGACTCAGACTCAACTTGGATTTGGACCTTTTTGAGGCTGAACAGACTTTATTCGAAGTATTCTCAATTGAGAATACCTCGATTAAAGTCTCTTAGACCTCAATCCCTCACTTGAATTGGAAAAATTCCATGACTGGAAATTTTTAGGGTTTCAGATTTTTTGATTTCAAATCCGAACATTTCTAGGTATATTCGAATCAAACCAATGGTGTTCTAGGCACGAGGGGGTCAGGTGGATAACTGGTGTGAGTTTGAGGTAGGTTGGGATAGGGTCAGGTTTCACTCGAATCTTCAAATGAAGATTCGAGCAGTTCCAGTAGGATTCGCACCATGCTACTAACAGATCCGTAGTGAGGGTAGTTAGGGGAAGCTGTGGTGTTAATTTGGAGGCCATTGGAGAAGATAAGGTTTTCAGGCCAACCTTCGATTTAAGATTCGAAGAGTTGGGGCCTGATTCGAAGGAAACTGACACCAGATCCGTAAAGAGGGGGTTGTGAGGAGTCGAGGGTGTTTAGGTGGTGACCGGCGGCGTTGTTGCCGCCGGGTTTCAGGCGATGGAGAGTTAAGGCGGCTAGGGTTAGGGGTGTGATTTCGAAGATGACGATGAACAAGAGAGAGGGGGGGTGTTTAGTTAGGGGGCCGGGTTAGGGATTTGGACTTATATAGGGATGAGGTGGATGGATATTGACCATCCGATCAAGTAAGATACACGGTCAGGATCAGCTCACTTAACCAAACGATGTCATTTGGTTTAAGTTGAGGGAAAGGGTTGGATCGGGGAAATGGGTGGGGTAGAGGGTTCTGGGTAAAGGGTGTGGGATCTTAGCCGTTGGATGGATTTGATCCAACGGCCCTTGATGAAATATGACCAAACGTCGTCGTTTGGTATTGGTTTTGAATTGGACCGAACCTGGGGTTGTTTGGACTGGGCTGTGGGGGGATTAATTTTTGTTTGGGCCTGGATTTCAGTCCATGTCCGATTTTTATATTTAAAACTTATTTTCCACTTCCTAATTTTATTTCTAATTATTAAATTCCTAATTTTAATTATAAAACAATTTTAACCTTACAAAAATATTAATTACTTTTTTAACAACTATTAACACATAGACAAAACATTAATCACACAATGACATAATTTAAATGACAAAAATAGAATAAATTCATATTTTTTGTGATTTTCCCTTTTAATTCTTAAATGCATAATTAAATCCTATATATGCATGCAACATGTATTTTTATTTTATTTTTTCATTTTACTATGACAAAGTAAACATTTACGGACAAAACACAAATAGTTAATAAATGCCACACAAAATTCTAAAAAAACTACATACTAAGCAAAATCGTTTTATTTCTTTTTTTTTTATTTTTAATTTGGAGTAGTTTTCGTGAGGCAAAAATCACGTGCTCACAGCTGGGACATCACTTGAGGGATTTCCCTCGGCCTCCGAGAAATTTCAACTAGGCTCCTATTCAGTCAGCTACACCGACTCCGACTACTCGTAACACTTCAGGTGCTACAGGTACAGGAAATAGATGTGATGACCCAAAAAGATCATCACTTATTTTACAAGTGGATTCTATATTCCGAGGCCTTAAAACCTCTTTTTCTCTCACCTTGATTTGCGTGCACAATCTGGGAGTGTATCCGGAAATCCATTATGTGAAAATCTATGAAAAATGATAAATTTTGCTTTTAAAAAGAATTTAAGTTGACTTCAGTCAACATTTTTGGTAAACGGACCCAGACCCGTGATTTGATGGTCCCGGAGGGTCCGTTGTAAAATATACGACTTGGGTGTATGCTTAAAATTGAATTCCGAGGTCCCAAGCCCAAGAAATAAATTTTTGAAGAAAATTGTTTAACTGAAATTATAAGAGTTTTCAGAAATTTAAATATGTTTGAATTTAATAGAATCGGGCCCGTATTTTGGTTCTGAAGCCCGGTACAGGTCTTATATGGGATTTAAGTTGAGCTTGTAAAATTTGGTAGGAAACGGGCTTGAAATGACATGAATCGGACCTTCGGTTGTTAAAATTTGAACTTAAGAGTTCATGAGATTTTTCTTTGATTTTGATGCTAAATTCATAGTTATTGATGTTATTTTGATGATTTATCACACTAGCAAGTCTGTATGATGTTTTTGGACTTGCGTGCATGTTTGGTTTGGAGCCCCGAGGGCTCGGGTGAGTTTTGGATAGGCCACAGTGTGAATTTTGGACATAAGAAATTGCTATTGTGTTGCAGGTCTGCAGGTTTCGCAATTGCGAAGCCTGGCTTCCAAATGCGAGCTCGCAAATGCAAAATTTGTATCGCAAATGCGAAGATGGACTGGGCTGCCTTGGCTGCAAATGCAACGTATTTATCGCAATTGCGATATCACAAATGCGACAGCAACTTCGCAAATGTGAGGAGAACAAGAATATGATATTGTCTCCCTTGTCGGGATGTTGTTGTTTTAATGTTATCTCCCTTGATGGGATGTTATTGTTTTGATATGGTTCTCCCTTGCCGGGATATGATTGTTGTACTATTGTTCCCTTGCCGGAATTTTATTGTGATTTTATCAATTCCCTTGCCCTTATTGCTTTGTGATTGTTGTTTGGGTAAGGAAGAGTGTTAAAGCACGAAGGGTGATACCGTGCATGATTTTGTGAGAGAGTGTTAAAACACTAACGGTGATGCCGTGTATGATATTTGTGAGAGATTGTTAATGCACAAAGGGTGATGTCGTGCCGCACGATGTACAATTCTGTGCCTGTATACGAGTGATTATGCATGAAGGATCATTCCGTGCCATTATTATGTGAGGTAAAAGCACGAAGGGTGATGCTGTGTCAATTATATTGAATTTATAGTGAGGACGTGAGTAAAAGCACGAAGGGTAATGCCGTGCACTTGTCTTTTCTTTCTGATTCATGATGATAATTGAACTTTGGTGTTCCTTATATTTATCTGTTGTTCTTCTGTTATTACTTGATGTTCCCCGCAACATGCGTCACCCTCCTACCCTCAACTGTACATTTGTGCCTTTATTTTTCGCTGTATATGATTTACGTGCATAGGTTTATTTGGTATTCTAGTCCTAGCCTCGCCACTACTTCGCCAAGGTTAGGCTAGGTACTTACAAGCACATGATGTCGGTTGTGCTGATACTACACTTTGCACTGTGTGCAGATCCTAGTGCATCAGCTTTTGGACCGTAGTAAGGGTGTTGTCTTTAGCCCATTTAGGCGACCCTAGGTAGTCCTGCAGGCGTCCGCAGGCCTTGACGTCTCCTTCTATCTTTCAATACTGTTTCTTCTATGTATTTTTTAAACAACTTGTATTTTTCTTTCGGACCCCTATTTGTAGTACTCATAGACAGTCTGTGAAATTGTGACACTAGATCTGGGTGGCTTTTTAGGTTTTGGATTTGTATTGGTAATATTTAAATTGTTACATTTCTTTCCTTCCGCTTATTTAATTCCATTGTTCATGTAATGCTAGTTCACAACTGTTAAAGGATTTAAAATTGGAAAAAGGTGAATAATTGTAATGCTTGGCTTGCCTAGCTCTCACTAGTAGGCGCCATCACGACTCCCCTAGGGTGAAAAATCCGAGTCATGACAATAGAGGTCGAGGTGTTGGAGACCGTGCTACTATGAATCAAGGACAAGGGAATGCTGGTAGAGGTCAGGCAAGACTTTTTGCATTTACTAGACAGGATGCTCGTGCCTCGAATGCTGTGGTTACAGGTATTCTTTTTGTCTATTGATTTGGTGCACTTGTGTTGATTGATCTGGGATCTACTCACTCCTATATGTCCTCGTACTTTGCTTTGAGGTTTAGTAGATAGCCTGAGCTATTGAATGATCCTTTTCTAGTTGCTACTCATGTTAGAGAGTCTCTATTAGTTGAATACGTGTATCGTGCTTGTTAGATTCAGGTTGAGAGTAGAGATACTCTAGCTAAAGTTATTGTGCTTGATATGATTGACTTTGACATGCTGATGGGAATGGATTGATTATCTTCTTGCTATGCTATAGTCGATTGTCATGCAAAGATAGTTAATTTTGAGATACCAAATGAACCCAGTTTTATTCTAAGAGGGAGTCAGGTTCCAGAGTTTGCAAAGTTTTATCTTTTATGAAAGCTCAACGACTTCTGAAGAAAGGTTGCTTGGGTCTCTTAGCTATTGTAAATGACAAAAGAAAGGAAACAGTTAGTATAGAAAATGTGCCAGTAGTGAGAGAATTTTTTGATGTATTTCCTGAGGATTTACCAGGATTGCCTCCAGTATGAGAAATAGACTTTGGTATTGATTTTCTACCTGACACACATCCCATATCGATTCCCCCATATCGAATGGCACCAGTAGAGTTGAGGGAGCGAAAGCAACAGTTATAGGTTTTGTTAGATAAGGGTTTTATTAGACCTAGTGTATCACCATGGAGTGCACCAGTACTATCCGTAAAGAAGAAAGACGGATCCTTGAGAATGCGCATTGACTACAGGCAGTTGAACAAGAAAACAATACACAATACATATCCTTTGCCTCGTATAGACGACATGTTTGATCAGTTACAAGGAGCTGCCAATTTTTCAAAGATTGACCTCCATTCTGGTTATCATCAACTTAGAATCAAAGATGAAGATACTTCTAAGACTTCTTTCAGAACTTGACACGGGCACTATGAGTTTCTTGTGATGCCTTTCGAACTGACAAATGCTCCAGCTTCATGGATTTAATGAATAAGGTGTTCAAGCCATTTCTGGATAGATTTGTAATAGTATTTATTAATGATATCCTAATATATTCTCGTAGCCAAGGAGAACACGTGAATCATCTCAGAACGGTGTTGCAGACATTGCGAGAACATCGGCTTTATGCTAAGTTCTTGAAGTGTGAATTTTGGCTAGACTCGGTATCATTTCTGGGGCATGTTGTTTCCAAAGATAATTATGGTAGATCCTAAGAAGATAGAAGCTGTGCAGAAATGGCCCAGGCCTATTTCTCCTATAGATATTCACAACTTTTTAGGCATAGCAGGCTATTACATGCGTTTTGTGCAGTATTTTTCCAGAATAGCAGTGCCACTGACTAAGCTAACACAGAAAAATGCAAAGTTTCAGTGGACAGAGGAATGTGACCAGAGCATTCAAAAACTAAAAACATGTTTGACAACTGCACCAATATTAGCTTTACCATCAGGTTTCGGAGGATTTACAGTGTTCTGTGATGCCTTGAGGGTAGGATTAGGATGTGTTCTCATGCAAAATGGTCGTGTTATAGCTTATGCTTTGAGACAATTGAAAAAGCACGAGCAAAACTATCCTACACATGATTTGGAGATGGATGCAGTGGTATTTGCTCTAAAAATTTGGAGACATTATCTATACGACGAAACTTGTGAGATTTATACTGACCATAAAAGTCTGAAGTATATCTTTCAGCAGAGAGATCTAAATCTCCGGCAACATCGTTGGATGGAACTACTCAAAGACTATGATTATTCTATTTTGTATCATCCTGGAAAAGCCAATGTAGTGGCTGATGTATTGAGGAGAAAATCAATGTAGAGTTTACCACATATATCTCCTTCAAAGAGACTCTTGGTCAAAGATATTCAAAGACTAGAAGATACATGTATCAGATTTGGTGTCAGAAATTCAAAGGAATTGTTGGGTTGCGCTCAGGCTGAGTCTTTATTAGTTTAGCGCATTAAGGTCACCTAATATGAGGATGAGTGATTCTGCAAATATAGAGATGAGGCCTTAGCTGGTAAAAACAAGGATATGATTGTTGACAGTGATGGTGTTCTTCGAATTGGTGACAGGTTATGTATCGCAGACGTAGATGGGTTGAGGCATGCTATTCTTAAAGAGGCTCACTACACTGGATACAATATACGACCTGGATCCACAAAAATATATCATGACCTAAAGCAATTCTATTGGTGGGAAGATATGAAGAAAGATGTTGCTAACTTTGTTTCTAGTTGTTTGACTTGTCAGCAGGTCAAGGCTGAGCATCAGTGACCCCCAGGACTACTACAACAAATTGAGATTCCAGAGTAGAAATGGGCAAGAATTACTATGGATTTTATCACCAGGCTACCATGAACCCTTAAAGGTTATGACTCTGTATGGGTGATTGTAGATCGACTGACGAATTCATCACACTTCTTGCTAGTGAAGACTACCTATGGTGGAGTGAGGTATGCACAGATATTTATGAACGAAATTGTCCGACTTCACGGAGTTCCAATATCCATCATCTCTGATAGAGGATCACAATTTATCTCACACTTTTTGAAATCATTTCAAGAAGCATTAGGTACACGAGTAGATCTTAGCACTGCATTTCATCCACAGATAGATGGGCAGTCTGAACGTACTATACAGATCTTGGAGGATATGTTGAGAGATTGTATTCTTGAGTTTGGAGGTAGTTGGGACACTTATCTACATTTAATTGAATTTGCTTAAAATAATAACTTCCAGTCCAGTATTCAAATGGAACCGTACGAAGCATTATATGGCAAAAGATATCGTTCTCCTACCGGATGGTTTGAAGCTAGTGAGACTAACTTATTGGGACCTGACTTAGTACAAGAAGCTATGGACAAAGTCCAGTTGATCATACAGAGATTGCTTACAGCTCAAAGTAGACAAAAGTCTTATTCTAATAAGAGAAGAAGAGATTTAGTGTTCACATTTGGGGACAAAGTGTTCCTACGAGTCTCCCCTATGAAAGGTGTGATGCGGTTTGGGAAAAAAGGCAAGTTGAGCCCCAAATTTATAGGACTGTATGAAATATCATATCGAGTGGGAGTTGTGGCTTATCGTTTGGCACTTCCTCCTGAGTTGACCTTTATTCATCCAATGTTTGATGTCTCAATGTTAAAAAAATGTATATCAGACTCATCTCAGGTGATTGAAGCACCTGCTATACCGCTTGATGAAAAGTTGTCTTACGAGGAGAAGCCGATGGCAATTGTTGATAGACAAGTAAGAAAGCTACGGTCAAAAGAAATTGTGTTCGTTAAATTTTTATGGAGGAATCATACTGTTGAAGAAGCTAATTGGGAAGTAGAAAAAGATATGCAAGCGAAGTATCCCCATTTGTTTCAGTCTACAAGTGCGAACTTGAGTTAAATTCGGGGACCAAATTTCATAAGGTGGGAAGGATGTAATACCCTATATTTTTAATAAGGGTGTATTGGTCATTAGTATAATAATAATAAGGAACTATATATTAAAAATAAAATAAGAACTAACTTAAAAGAAATGGGGGGGGGGGGGCAAGAGAAGAAGAAGAAGAAGAAGAAGAAAGATTTGGGCAAAGGCCTTAAGAAGAATTGGAAGTTGAAATTAAAGTATTAAAGCTCTCCTTCGACTCAATAGGTTAACCTTCTTCACCTCATCTATTGAATTATTTCACCGCATCTATGCAATTTCATATAGTACAAAAGAATTCAATATCAACTTTCTCTTATATAAAAAGAAATTTGCAATTACTGTGGAGATAACAAGGCTATAAAGGTTTGGTTTAAGCACTGATAAGTCTAATTTTAGAGGAATAAATTATACTAAATAGTTTGAAATTGATATAATTATGGACTAGTTCTATGATTAAATATAAATCCACAAACTATGACTTAAATATGAACCCCGATGATTGGGTATTCTAAATTAGTTATGGATTTAGCCTAAATGAGGAAATTAACATGAGATAGATATTATGTAATTATAGATTAATTGGAGGAATTTATACGAATTGCTCGAGGTGAAACATTTGGTATTTCGGCACGAGTATGGTGAGTAGTAATCTTACCGCAATTTGTGTTTTCATAACTTGCATGATCTACACTTGATTTTTAATATGAATATGTTATCAATTATTTTGAGTTGCATGTGGGACAAGTCTTTTACTCGATATGATACCGAAATAGTTATTTAAGAAGATTACCGTTGTTTTAAATATTTTCATTGTCACTAGATCTGTTTTATCATTGAATTTACTGTTATCGAAATGAAATTATATGATTTGATAAGAACTGAAATGCCCTATATTGATTTAAAGTATTTTCTACGAGTATATACAGATTACAGAGACAAGTATAAATGGGAGTAGATATTGAAGGATCCCGTAGTTAACGGCGGGTTTGTTAGACCTGGTGCACATTGTAATTACAAATTACCATTATAGACCTCGCTAGTGGGAAGGTAGAACTAGCATACCGTTATCGATTTCCCTCGAGTAGGGACTACCTTTATATTTGACTTCTTGCGAAGAAGTCCACAGTTATACCAATTAAATGATTCGTTCATTGAAACCTCCTAAATGTGAATATTCATACTATATAGTGGTTATTGAGCTTATTACTGAACTGTTAATTGTATTATACTACAATAAAAGCATGATGGGACTGAAAATTATTTATTATTTCTAAAAGGGCATTGTGATGTTATTTTCTATTTGAGATACTAGCATTTTTTCTAACTTGTCCCAAAAAAACGGATGTGGTTAAGTGTTATTACTCACTGAGCTAGCGACTCATTCCCCGCTAATTTTTTACAGAGACAACAGTTGACACGGGTGAGGATTTCATCAATTAGAGTGCACATGTTGATAGTTCTTGGTGAGCCTTGCACTTGTTCGCGTGGGCAGAAATTTTATCAATTGTTTGGTTTTTCTTTGAACTCTTAGAGTCGCTCCATGGTCATTCTTTTAGTGTCTTGAGTATTCTTCGTTATTATAGACTTATGTTGTGACGACCCGACCAGTTGTCTCATGAGTTACCACTCTGTTTCCCCTATTTCTGCTTCCTTATGTTTTGTTTATCCGTGTTATGTGGTATCAGGTTGGTTAGATCGAATCCGGGATGATTTTGGTAAGGTTTGAGACACTTAGTCCCTTTTAAGGAAGTTTAAGTTGGAAAAGTCAACCAAACATTGAATTATGAGTTATAGAACTTGGATGTGAGTTCTGAGGGATCGGTTAGCTTCGTGAGGTGATTTGTGACTTATGAGCGTGATCAGAATGAGTTTTGGAGGTTCGGAGTAGATTTAGGCTTGAATTGGCAAAGTTAGTATTTTGACGATTTCTGTTGCTAGGTGAGATTTTAATATAGGGGTCGTAATGGAATCTTGAGAGTTGCAGTAGTTCCGTTGTGTCATTTGGGATGTGTGTGCAAAATTTCAGGTGATTCGGACGTGGTTTTGTTGGGTTTTTGATCAAAAGCAAAATTTGGAAGATTTTAGAAAGTTTGGCTTGAATCTGATGTGTTTTGGGTGATTTGATGTTGTTTGAGGTGTTTTGATGATTGGAACAAGTTTTAAAAAGGTATTAGGATATGTTTGTGCTTTTGATTGATGTCCCGAGGGCCTCGGGGTGATTTCGGATGGTTAACGGAAAGGTTTGAGACTTGTGAAGTTGCAGAATCTCAGCTGCTTCTGTAATTTTAGCACCTGCAGATTGGGGACCGCAGGTGAGACGTTTCACGTGCAAAAGATAGGTTGTAGAAGCAAAAAAAAGGACTATAGGAATAGGGCAGAAGCGGCTAATGGGACCGCGTCTGCGAAGCCGCAGATGCGGATAAGGGTTGGCAGAAGAGGGAATGCCTGGAAAGGCAACGATTGCAGATGTGGTGGATGGACTGCACCTACGAAGGCACCGATGCAGAAGATTGATCACAGAAGCTGATTGGTCTATTAAGTGATTTCCTGATTTCCGCAGAAGCGGAATAAGAACCGCATATGCAGTACCACAAAAGCGGGTATTGTGTCGCAGATGCGAAAATGACTGGGCAGAAGGTATAAATTGTAGTCTTCACGAATTTTGAGCTATTTCACCATTTTTATCTTGGATTGGGAGCTTTTTGGGCGATTGGAAAGAGGTATTTCAAGGAAACTTCATTGAGGTAAGGGATTTGGACCTAAAACTCGTTACTATGCTATTATTTCATGGATTAGAGCTAGAAATTATAGAAATTAAAGGTTAAAATTGGGGAAACTAGGGGTTGGAAACTTAGCATTTTAATTGTGGATTTGAAGGACCATTTGGGGTTGGATTTTTGAACTTTTGATATGTATGGACTCGTGGGGAGATAAGGAATCTTTGATGTAAAAATTATCGAATTTGGAGATGTGGGCCTGGGGGTCGGGTTTTGGTAATTTTGAGATTTGTGTCGTATTTTGATTATTTTCGCTTGGACTTTGTTCCCTTAGCATATTTTGACGTCCTCGTTCTGATTTTGGATAGATTCGACGTGAGTGGAGGCCGATTTGAGGGGCAAAGGCGTCGCGAGCTAGAGATTTTACCGGTTCGAGGTGAGTAATCATTGTAAATGATGTTCTGAGGGTTTGAAACCCCGGATTTCACATTGTATTGCTATATTGAGGTGATACCCACGCTTGATGACGAGCGTGGGGTCGTGCACTTTTAGGGATTATGACTTGGTCCGTCCCGATTGTTGATTTTACCGCATATTTGACTGAAATCTATTTGCTATCATCATTATTTGGGTTGAAGGCCACATTTGGGCATCATGCCAACTATTTGAACCCTTCGGGGATTTTCATCGATATTTCCTCACTGTTTTGACTCTATACTTGAACTCAGTCATGTTATTTTCCATTGTTTTCATACTCAGCCATGTTTACTCAGTTTTTCATACTTAAATGACATTTTACATGATGTTTGGGCTGAGAAACACTGTTTTACTATTATCCGAGGGGCTTGTGAGATTTTTGACTGAGTAAGGCCGAGGGCCTATGTTGTGAGGAAATACTGATATTGATTTGATGCCGCGGGCCTGAGATATGTACGCCACGAGGTGGCTTGATATTGTGCTTGGGCCGTAAGGGGCCCCTCCAGAAGTCTGTATACCCCTAGAGAGCGCGGGTACCCATTGTGATGTGAGATAGAGCTCGAGGGGCTTGTATCGTTCTATGTGATTGCCCGAGGGACAGGTACTATTCTGAGATGTTGCCCGAGGGGCGGATTCGTTGATACTATGCCCGAGGGGCGAGCCTTTATGAGTTTATTTTTCATAATTTACTGTCAATTACCTGCGTAATCATTGAAAAAGGCTTTTCATGAAACTATATTTGAGTTAAAGAATTTTACATATCTTTCACTGATTTACTGCTTCATTATAGATGCTTTGTGCCTTACGTGATTTCTTGCTTTTAGTCCTTATTTACATTTGTTACTTACTGAGTTGGAGTACTCACTTTACTCCCTGCACCCCTGTGTGCAGATTCAGGCATTGCGGATCCTGCCAGTACGAGTTGAGAGCTCCCGACAGATATCGGAGTCCACGAGGTAGCTACTTGACGTTTGCAGTCCCGTGTCTCTCCCTCCTTATCATTTCTATCTTATATCAGACATTTGTAATAGTTTGTAGACTTTTAGACTTGTATTATGTTTTATAGATGCTCATGACTAGTAACACCCCAGTTTCGGGCTGTGTTGGTTATTTTCCGCAAATTATGCTATCGTTTGCTTAAATTTTGGTTTATTTATCCATGTTCAGACTGTTTCTAAATGCTTAACTATTGATAATTGCAAAAATGGGAAGTGTCGGCTGGCTTTGTCTTCACGAGAGGCGCAATCACGACCGGGTTTGGAGGTTTAAGGTCGTGACAAGTTGGTGTTAGAGCATAGGTTACATAGGTCTCACGAGTCATGAGCAGGTTTAGTAGAGTCTTGCGAATCAGTATGGAGAAATATGTATTTATCCTCAAAATTCTGTGTTTAGGAAAAACTTCATATTCTTGAAATTCTTATCGTGCGAATTTGTTGACCCGAGTACTGAACTTCTGTTGTTCAATTCTCTCACAGATGGTGAGGACACGCGCTACCATTCAGGATGGACGACCACTAGTACCACCAGCTATGGCCACTAGAGGCCAAGGACGCGGTCGTGGTAGGGACAGAGCAGCTAAGGCAGCACCTGCAGATCCATCAGCAACCCAGTTCAGGATCAGGTCCCAGTTATGGACGCTCCAGCAGCACCAGCTCAGGCACCAGCTATGCCCATTGTGATGCCGAGACTTCAAGAGGCCTTGGCTCAGATCTTATTAGTTTGCACTAGCCTAGCTCAGGTAGTTTTAGCCACTACAGCCGCAGCTACTTCTCAGGCCGTGGGAGGCAATCAGACTCCCACTGCTCGCACACCTGAGCAGGTCGTGCAGGGACTTCAGACGCTGGGGGCACATCCAGCCCATCCGATTGGAGTTGCTCAGGACTAAGTAATTCCTGTTATGCTAGAGAATGAGCAGCGTAGTTTGGAGAGGTTTGGTAGATTGCAGCCTCTAACCTTCAGTGGTGCAGAGGGCGAGGATGCCCGAGGTTTCTTAGATAAGTGCTAGAGGATGCTTTGTACAGTGGGTATTCTAGAGACCAGCGGGGTCGCTTTCACTACTTATCAGTTTTCTGGAGCTGCCTTCACTTGGTGGGAGGCTTTTGAGAGGCATAGGCCTGTTGGTGCAGCACCCCTTACCTGTCAGCAGTTCTCCATTCTCTTTCTGGAGAAGTATGTGTCGTAATCCTGCATAGAGGAGCTGCGTAGAGAATTTGAGTGGTTGCGACAAGGAGAGATGACTGTGATGCAGTACAAGATGAGGTTCTCCGAGTTAGCTCGTCATGATATTTGGATGGTTCCGACAGATAGAGAGAGGATTAGGAGGTTTGTTGATGACGTCACTTATCAGCTTCGTTTTCTCATGACCAAGGAGAGGGTGATTGGTGCTACTTTCGAGGAGGTTGTGGATATTGCCTTTGAGATTGAGTTTGTTTGTCACTAGGAGCAAGAGGAGAGGGAGGCCAAGAGGCCTCGAGGATCTGGTAGTTGCAATGGTACTCCTTCGAGGGGTTAGTTTCATCACGGCACAGGCCGTCTATTCAGGCATGCTCAGCCATCTTCTATGCTGAGCACATCTGCTAGTCACTCTGGTGCGAGGGGTTCCCTTCAGTCCCCTTCCCCAGCACCTAGAAGTTGTTGTGAGTGTGGTGAGATGGGTCATATGTGGAGGCTGTGCCCTCATTGTCTTGCGAGTTCATCTCAACAGATGGGTCAGTCATCGGTTTCAGTGCCAGTTACTTCACCACCACCCGCTCAGCCAGCTAGGGGTGGAGGTCAGTTAGCTAGGGGTCACCCCAGAGGGGGAGGTCGATCAGGTGGCAGTCAGGCCCGTTTCTATGCGCTTCCAGGCAGACCCAATGCTATTGCTTCAGATGCTGTTATTACATGTATTGTTTCAGTCTGTCACAGAGATGCCTCTGTATTATTTGATCCTGGTTAAACCTTTTCTTATGTGTTATCATACTTTGCTCGTTATTTGGGTACGTCTCCTGAGTTTCTTTCTTCACCTGTTTATGTATCTACCCTGGTGGGTGATACTGTTGTTGTAGATCGTGTGTACCGGTCGTGTAGGGTGACTATTGGGGGTCTGGAGACCCGTGTGGACCTCTTATTATTGTGTATGGTGGATTTTTATTTCATTTTGGGCATAGATTGGCTATCTCCATGTCGTGCTATTCTGGGATATCATGCTAAGACAATCACATTGGCTATACCGCGTGCGCCACCGATTGAGTGGCAAGGTGTGACTGATTATGTTCCTAGTAAAGTGATCTCATTCTTAAAAGCCCAGCGTATGGTTGGGAAGGGTTGTCTTTCGTATCTAGCCTTTGTGAGGGATGTCGGTGCTGAGACTCCCAGTATTGATTATGTTTCAATTGTGAGGGATTTTCCCGATGTGTTTCCTACAGACCTGTCAGGCAAGCCACCGGACAGGGATATTGATTTTGGTATTGACCTGGTGCCGGGCACTCAGCCCATCTCGATTCCGCCGTATCGTGTGGCACCAGCAGAGTTGAAGGAATTAAATGAGCAGCTTCAGGAACTCCTTGATAAGGGTTCATTCTGCCTAGGGTGTCACCTTAGGATGCACAGGTTCTATTTCTGAAGAAGAAGGATGGAATTATAAGGATGTGCATTGATTATAGGCAGTTGAATAAGGTGACAATTAAGAACAAGTATCCCTTTCCTCGCATTGATGATTTATTCGACCAGCTTGAAGGAGCGAGGGCATTCTCCAAGATTGATCTCCGTTCAGGTTATCACCAGTTGAAGATTAGGGATTCAGATATTCTGAAAACAACTTTCAGGAGCCGATATGGTCATTATGAGTTCTTGGTGATGTCTTTTGGGCTGACCAATGCCCTAGCAACGTTCATGCATTTGATGAACAACGTGTTTCGGCCTTATCTTTACTCGTTTGTTAAAGTCTTCATTGATGATATTCTAGTATATTTGCATAGTCAGGAGGAGCACGCGAAGCATTTGAGTGTTGTGTTGCAGAGATTGAGAGAGGATAAACTTTATGCAAAATTCTCCAAGTGTGAGTTTTGGCTCACTTCAATGGCTTTATTGGGGCACGTGGTGTCCAACAAGGGTATTCAGGTTGATCCGAAGAAGATAGAGGCGGTTCAGAGTTGGCCCATACCATCCTCAGCCATAGTGATTCGCAGCTTTCTTGGATTGGCGGGTTATTATCGTCATTTTGTTTAGGGATTCTTATCTATCGCATCGCCCTTGATCAAGTTGAATCAGAAGGGTGTTTCATTTGTATGGTCGGACAAGTGTGAGGAGAGCTTTCGGAAGCTAAAGACAGCTTTGATCACAACTCCAGTGTTGGTCTTGCTATCAGCTTCAGGTTCATATACCGTGTATTGTGATACTTCGAGAGTTGAGATTGGTTGTGTGTTGATGTAGGAGGGTAGAGTTATTGCTTATGCTTCTTGTCAATTGAAGCCCCATGAGAAGATCTACCCCATTCATGATTTGGAGTTGGCTGGCATAGTTCACGCGTTGAAGATTTGGAGATATTAATTATTTGGTGTGTCTTGTGAGGTGTTTACTGATCATCGTAGCCTACAACACTCTTTCAAATAGAAGGATCTCAATTTGAGGCAGCGGAGGTGGTTGGAGTTGCTTAAGGATTATGATATCACTATATTGTACCATCCAGGAAAGGCCAATGTGGTGGCCGATGCTTTGAGATGAAAGGCAGTGAGTATGGGGAGTTTGGCATATATTCCAGTTGGGGAGAGACCTCTTGCAGTTGATGTTCAGGACTTGGTCAATCGATTTGTGAGGTTAGATATTTCGGAGCCTAGTTGGGTATTGGCTTGTGTGGTTTCTCGGTCATCCTTATATGATCGCATCAGAGAGCGCCAGTATGATGATCCGCATTTACTTGTCCTTAAGGACAAAGTTCAGCATGATGATGCAAGGAATTTAACCATTAGTGATGATGGGGTGTTGAGGATGCAGGGCCGGATTTGTGTGCCCAATGTGGATGGGCTTTGGGAGTTAATTCTTGAGGAGGCCCATAGCTCGTGGTATTCCATTCATCCAGGTGCCGCGAAGATGTGTCAGGATTTGAGGCAGCACTATTGGTGGAGAATAATGAAGAAAGATATTATGGGATTTGTATCTCGGTGTCTCAATTGTCAGCAGGTGAGATATGAGCATCAGAGATGAGGTGGCTTGCTTTAGCGAATGGATATTCCAGAGTGGAAGTGGGAGCGGATCACTATGGACTGTGTTGTTGGACTTCCACGGATTTTGAGGAAGTTCAATGCTATTTGGGTGATTTTGGATCGGTTGACTAAGTCCTCACACTTCATTCCTGTGTGTACTACCTATTGTTCAGAGCGGTTGGCAGAGATCTATATCCATAAGATTGTTCATTTGCATGGTGTCCTAGTTTCCATCATTTCAAATAGGGACACTCAGTTTACTTCGCAGTTTTGGAAGTCTGTGTAGCGAGACTTGGGTACTCAGGTTGAGTTGAGCACAACTTTTCACCCTCAGATGGACGGACAGTCCGAGCGCACTATTCATATATTGGAGGACATGTTGCGTGCTTGCGTCATTTATTTCAGAGGGTCATGGGATCAGTTTCTACTACTAGCAAAGTTTGCTTATAATAGCAGCTACCAGTCGAGTATTCAGATGGCTCCATATGAGGCTTTGTATGGGAGGCAGTGTAGATATCCAGTTGGTTGGTTCGAGTCCGGTGAGGCTTTGTATGGGAGGCAGTGTAGATATCCAGTTGGTTGGTTCGAGTCCGGTGAGGCTAGGCTATTGGGGACAGACTTGGTGCAAGATGCTTTGGAGAAGATGAAGGTGATTCAGGAGAGGCTCCGTACAGCGCAGTCGAGAAAAAGGAGTTATGCTGACAGGAAGATTTTAAATGTGTCCTCCATGGTTGGTGAGAAGGTTCTGTTGAAGGTTTCGCCCATGAAGGGTGTTATGAGATTTGAGAAGAAGGGAAAATTGAGTCCTCAGTACATTGGGCCTTTTGAGGTGCTTCAGAGGATTGGGGAGGTGGCTTGTGAGCTTGCTTTGCCAACCAGCTTATCGAGTGTGCATCCAGTATTTCATGTTTCTATGCTCCAGAAGTAGATTGGGGATCTGTCTCATGTGTTGAATTTCAGCACGATTCAGTTGGATGATGATTTGACTTACGATGTGGAGCCAGTAGCTATTTTGGGTCGACAGGTTCGAAAGTTGATGTCAAAGGATATAGCTTCAGTGAAAGTGCAGTGGAGAGGTCGGCCCGTGGAGGAGGCTACCTGGGAGACCGAGCGGGAGATGTGGAGCAGATATCCTCACCTGTTTGAGGCTCCAGGTATGTTTCTTGACTCGTTCGAGGACGAACATTTGTTTAAGTTGGGGAGGATGTGACGATTGGGCCAGTCGTCTCATGAGTTACCACTCTGTTTCCTCCATTTCTACTTCCTTATGTTTTGTTTATCCGTGTTATGTGGCATCGGGTTAGTCAGATTGAATCTGGGATGATTTTGGTAAGGTTTGAGACACGTAGTTCCTTTTTAAGGAAGTTTAAGTTGGAAAATTCAACCGGACATTGACTTATGTGTTAGAGGGCTCGAAATTGAGTTCTGAGGGCTCAAATAGCTTCGGGAAGTGATTTGTGACTTAGGAGCATGATCGGAATGAGTTTTGGAGGTTTGGAGTAGATTTAGGCTTGAATTGGCGAAGTTGGTATTTTGGCGATTTCCGGTTGGTAGGCGAGATTTTGATATAAGGGTCGGAATGGAATTCTGAGAGTTGCAGTAGTTTCGTTGTATCATTTGGGATGTGTGTGCAAAATTGCAGGTCATTCGGATGTGGTTTGGTTGGGTTTTTGATCAAAAGCGAAATTCAGAAGATTTTAGAAAATTTGGCTTGAATTCGATGTGTTTTGGGTGATTTGATGTTTTTGAGGTGTTTTGATGATTGTACCAAATGTGAATAAGGTATTAGGATATGTATGTGCTTTTGGTTGAGGTCCGGGGGGCTTCGGGGTGATTTCGGATAGTTGACGGAAAGGTTTGAGACTTGTGAAGTTGCAAAATCTCATCTGCTTCTGGTATTTCCGCACCTGCAGATTTGGGACCGTAGGTGCAATGCCGTACGTGCGGAAGATAGGCCGTAGAAGCGAAAAAAGGGCTAGATGAGCAGAAACCACAGAAACGGTTAATGGGACCGCATTTGTGAAGCCGCAGACGCGGATAAGGGATCGCAGAAGCGGGGATGCCTGGAAAGGCAGCCACCGCAGATGCGGTGGATGGACCGTACCTGCGAAGGCACAGATGCGGAAGAGTGATCGCAGGAGCGGTTTGGTCCATTAAGTGATTTTTGCAGAAGCGGAAGAAGAAACACATATGCGGTATTGCAGAAACGGGTATTGCGCCGCAGATGCGAAAATGATAGGGCAGAAGGTATAATTTGTAGCCTTCGCGAATTTTGAGCTATTTCACCATTTTTATCTCGGCTTATGAGCTTTTTGGGCGATTTGAAAGAGGGATTTCAAGGGAACTTCATTGAGGTAATGGATTTGGACCTAAAACTCGTTCCTATGCTATTATTTAATGGATTAGTGCTAGAAATTATGGAAATTAAAGGTTAAATTGGGGAAACTAGGGCTTGGAAACTTAAGCCTTTAATTATGGATTTGAAGGACCATTTGCGGTTGGATTTCTGAACTTTTGATATGTATGGACACGTGGGGAGATAAGGAATCTATTGATGTAAAAATTATCAAATTTCGAGATTTGGGCCCGGAGGTCTGGTTTTGGTAATTTTGGGATTTGTGTCGTATTTTGATTACTTGGGCTTCGTTCCCTTAGCATATTTTGACGTCCTCGTTCTGATTTTGGATAGATTCAACGCAAGTGGAGGCCGATTCGAGGTGCAAAGGCATTGCGAGCTAGAGATTTGACCGGTTTAAGGTGAGTAATCATTGTAAATAATGTTCTGAGGGTTTGAAACCTCGGATTGCACATCGTAATGATATATTGAGGTGAGACCCACGCTTCATGATGAGCGTAGGGTCGTGCACTATTGGTATTGTTACTTGGTCCATCCCGATTAATGATTTTACCGCGTATTTGACTGAAATCTATTTGTTATCATCATTATTTGGGTTGAATGCCATATTTGGGCTTCGTGCCAACTATTTGAACCCTTCGGGGATTTTTACTGATATTTCCTCACTGTTTTGACTCTATACTTGAACTCAGTCATGTTATTTTCCACTGTTTTCATACTCAGCCTTGTTTACTCAGTTTTTAATACTTAAATGATATTTTACATGATGTTTGGGCTGAGAAACACTGTTTTACTATTGCCCGAGGGGCTTGTGAGATTTTTGACTGAGTGAGGCCGAGGGCCTATCTTGTGAGGAAACACTGATATAGATTTGAGGCCGCGGGCCTGAGATATGTATGCCACGAGGTGGCTTGATATTGTGCTTGTGTTGTAAGGGGTCCCTCCAGGAGTCTATACACCCCAGAGAGCGGGGGTACCCATTTGGATGTGAGATTGAGCCCGAGAGGCTGGTATTGTTCTATGTGATTGCCGAAGGGGCTGGTACTGTTCTGAGATGTCGCCCGGGGGCGGATTTGTTGATACTGTGCCCGAGGGGCGAGCCTTTATGTGTTTATTTTTCATAATTGACTGTCAATTACCTGCTTAATCATTGAAAAAGGCTTTTCATGAAACTACATTGAGTTAAAGAATTTTACCTATCTTTCACTGATTTACTGTTTTAAGTGGTTTTACTGCTTTATTATAGATGCTTTGTGCCTTACGTGATTTCTTGCTTTTAGTCCTTATTTACATTTGTTACTCACTGAGTTGGAGTACTCACTTTACTCCCTACACCCTGTGTGCAGATTCAGGCATTGCGGATCCTGCCAGTGCGAGTTGAGAGCTCCCGGCAGATATCGGAGTCCACGAGGTAGCTGCTTGACGTCCGCAGTCCCGTGTCTCTCCCTCTTTATCATTTCTATCTCATATCAGACATTTGTAATAGTTTGTAGGCTTTTCAGACTTGTATTAAGGTTTATAGATGCTCATGACTAGTGACACCCCGGTTTCGAGATGTGTTGGGTATTTTCCGCGAATTATGCTATCATTTGCTTAAAATTTGTTTTATTTATCCATATTCAGACTGTTTCTAAATGCTTAACTGTTGATAATTGCAAAAATGGGAAGTGTCGGCTGGCCTTGTCTTTATGAGAGGTGCTATCACGACCGGGTTTGGGGGTTTAGGGTAGTGACATACGTTGAGTATTGCTCATTCTTATCAAATTTGGATATAAAGTAGCATTTCTAGTTGTTAGTGGGTGGACTATTAAAGGTAGATATTTATTTTGGTTAATTGATGAAGTCATTGTCATTTGAATTGCTATTAGGATGTTTGGTTGCTAATTTGAGACAGGAAATTTGTTGGGATAGTCCAAAAGCAGGGGAAACTCTGTCCAATTTTTTGTAAAATACCGATGAGGCTTACTTGGGGGCACTTGTTGCTAAGTGCCGGTCATGATCCTAAATTGGGTCGTGACAACCATCAACAACAACAATAATGACCCAGTAAAATCCCACTAGTGAGATCTGGGGAGGGTAGTGTGTACGCAGACCTTACCCCTATTGATGTTTGGTTTAATGTATGCATATTTTGATGTATACTGCCTCACATTTTGCTCATGTCTCGTAGATTTGAGATGTATAATATAATAATTTGTGCTAATTTGTGGTATTTATAAATGTAGGAATCATTTGTATGCAATTTGGGATAAAAGTGCGCGAATTGGAGCAAAAATTGGACAAAAAGGCAAAAGTGCGAATTTGAGGGCCACAGGCTGTGGTGCTCAAAACAGAATGATAAAAAGGTGAGCAACAGGGCCAGCACATAGACCCGACTCTATGAAAAACGAAAGAGTAGTAAGACACAACATTGCCACTAGCTGACCTCGACAAAAACCCTACCAGAGTAGCCCCACAAAGGTACGGAGTAAGAAAAGACAAAACTACCTCCTAACATACAACCCTAATAATCGACTTCCATAGCTTCCTAACTAGGACCATGTCCTCGAAAATCTGAAGTATCGCTTTGTCATGCCTGATCACCTCTCCCCAATACTTCCTAGTATCGCTTTGTCAACTATCAATTCTGATATATAGGTTCCATATGTCTACTTGGATTTCACATTGTTACTGGTTGTATAGGTTCTTGACGATGTGGATTCCACGTCGTTACCTATGATATATATTCACATCCATGTTTCATTATACATCATTTTATCTTCGGTTTACTCGACAAGTTAAGCTGTCATGTATACAACGGACCATAAGCGTTTGTACTTGACTTAATACCACACTACTAGAAATACGCAAAAAACCGATCAAAATTTTCTGACCAATGTTGGTCGGTCAAAAAAAGCGACCAAAACTCGTCCAACTTGAACGGAAACTGGAAAAAAAATATTTTATATTTATTTTAAATTAATACCTACCAATGTTGGTCGGTAAATTGGTCAACAAGTTGACCGAGCTGGTCAGACTTGCTTATTCAAAGAAACGTTCACATTACCGACCAACTTTGATCGGTAATGTGGACCCAATTTTTTAAATTTTAATAATTATATTATTATTTAAAATGTTTTATAAAATTTAAAGAATTCATATTTAAAATTACCGACCAAAGTTGGTCGATTAATTCAGGGGAAGCATTTATTGACCAACTTTGGTCGGTATATTTTATTTTCTGAAAAATAACCGACCAAGGTTAGTCTGTTATTAGGTTAACATTGGTCCAAATAATGAATCACTTTTATATTTACTATCTAAATAATATAAATATAATCCGTTAACACTTCTATAAAACAAATAATGAATACACTAACATATACTATAACATGCTATATATGGAGTTAAAGTAGTACAATGAAGCGTGTTATATATAATGTCTTATTTTTAATATCTAACGGTGCATCTAAGTAAGTTATAAGTCGATGAATCAATTAACAAATAGATATATATGATGACAAATTATATATACTAATTAGGTTCTTCACAAGTCTATCCCTAAAAGAACCCGATCATGTGGACCACAGTTGGTCGGTATTTGATCAAAGGTCAACACTTACTGTACCGACCAAAATACCAACCAACTTTGGTCTATAAGCCTGAAAACAGACTTGAAATATACGGGATTTCCCCCATTTTTTCATACCTCTTATTTACCTTGAAAATGGTAATTACAATTAAATTTAATTTTGTGATTCTAAAAATACGTGATCTATTTTTAAGCTAGTTGTTTAGGCAATAGATGCGAAGTGAAATACTTGGAAACAAGATAAGAATTTGAAGACAAGGTGATAACTAAACCGAATGGCTGACAATCGGGGCCTCGAGCTTGCTTATTCGGGGCCTCGAGATCGAGTCTGATGCTTGACTGGGAGCTACCAAGAGGGGATTAACAGTTATGATAAAATCAATGACGACTCTTTACTACCAATAATAAGCAATAAATGAAGAACAATAAATAGAACACAATGAATATAAGTAATAAATGCAAGTAATGAGATCAAGAGAATATGCTAAAGAGCAGAGAGAATGTTCTTGTGTATTCAATATTGAGCATCAGGTCCTTTACAAAATGACAAGGATTCCATATAAAGGAGGGGGAATTTGAGCATAGTACAAATGTATTTATTACAAAGATAAATGGTAGATAGAGCTAATTAATGCCACAGTACAGGCTTAAGCTAGCCAAATAGACTAGGTCAGCTTTTAGTCATATGCCTTGGGAACTTCCCACTCTTTCACCATAATTATAGATCTGCATTTCCTTGAGGTTGAACGTCTGTAGCCCCTCAGGTGTGAATCTCTACCATAACCTTGATCTTTTGGAAACTCGCTTACGAAGCATCATATAACTGAAAATAGGACCCTCTGATTTTACCGTATACAGATAGTCCCTGCATTTCTTAAAGTGAAATGATAAGAAATGACTTTGATATCCATCTCTCCGAACTCCCTCGATGATGTCATACTTATGACGCAAGCCTTTGTAATAGCTGAGGCGTCCCATCGAGTCACCTTTCTAGAATCTTTCAATGTACCACTGATTCATATTCTTCAAAGTGATAATATCGTTGTTGGTCCAGTTCCCCAAAATGCATTGATTGCGTCTGCTGGTACATCTTTCAAAGACATTGATTGCACCGTCGGTTATGATACCACCCTTCCTATAAATTGAAGCATTCATAAATCAAAACTTCATTCAAATGTTCTTCAACAACCCTTTACCCATTTCTTCTCTTCATCTTCATCCATTGTTATTTCCCATGTTTGGGGCCTGTGGCCTTAATGTTACATGGCAGTGTCCACATCAGTTGTGCCATGGCCTCTTTCTAGAGTTTTCCCTTCCCGAGCGAGATTGTGCTAATTTTTTGTTGTTGTTGTTGTTGTTGTTAGCCCGAGGTAATGAGATAAGGGTGCCAATTTCTTCCAACTCAGGAAGATATTTTGACTCCACATTGCTGCTCAGGAGGACGTTCGGACTTTACACCACTGCTCACCTCCCTACTCCAGCCTGGTGTGGCACTTCATCCCTTTTGCTTTCCATAGGGTGAAATGGCATTACCGGCCACTAGCTTGCACGGCACAATGTTCCAAGAAGTGGACTCAAAGTAGCCGTGCAGGTAAGACCAACGCTCGCCAAGTCTTCTATCGGGTTGTGATCTTCTCGTCCTAGTACAACTTTTGCTCTTTGGTGGGCTATGGCTTTTTCTTCATCGTTTTCTGCATCATTTTATAGCCTCTTCCTCGTCCTTGAAGACGCCATTGGGAAGGCCAGATGAAGCCCCGAAGAAGATGGTTCTCGAAGGCACTGCTCCCGAGGATATGCCCCCAATAGTAGATTAGATCTTTAGCTGTTACTTTTGCTTCTCTATTTCTGTGTAAGGACCCTTCGTGGGCTTTTGTAATCATGTGTTTATGAATACAAAGATGTTTCTTCAATTTGTCTTTGATTTATACTATATTTACCTTCACCTGCGTTTGTGAAGAATCTAAATGCATGACTCTACCAATTGGTACGAATACCGAGCCCGGGTGTACGTATTTCTATGGCTCTTGATTGATTAACAAGATTCCCTATGGAACCCTTTGTCGTTCCTTGGACCGAGCCCAGATTGGGTTGATAAACTCGGGTCATTGGTACCCCCGACTTCGAGTTGAATGAGTGTAGGGCTTCGAACTTTCAGAATGAAACTTAGCCTTTCAGACCCCATGATATTCCTCAAGGGGGATTTACTTGGATGCCTGAGAATAAAGATAACCTTTAGGCTTTCGAGAACAGTACCCTAGTGGGGGTTCGCTCAAGCTCGGGTGACATGGAAACTCGTTTTGAACTCAGAGTGAAGATAGCCTTAAGGCGTTGTAGATAGATCCAGGATGAGGGCTTATCTTCTTTTTGACAGAGATCCTCAAGATCGGGTACCATCTCGAGTCTCGTAATGAGGTCAATGGCTTCTTGGAGCCTATATTCTTTTTGACAAAGGCCCTCGAGATCGGGTATCTCGAGGCTTGTAATGATGTCAATGACTTCTTGGAGCCTATCTTCTTTTTGATAGAGGACCTCGAGAACGGGTACCATCTCGAGGCTTATAATGATGTCAATGTCTTCTTGGAGCCTATCTTCTTTTTGATAGAATTCCTCGAGATCGGGTACCATCTCGAGGCTTGTAATGATGTCAATGGCTTCTTGGAGCCTATCTTCTTTTTGACAGAAGTCCTCAAAATTGGGTATCATCTCAAGGCTTGTAATGATGTCAATGTCTTCCTTGAGCCTATCTTCTTTTGACCGAAGTCCTTGAGATCAGGTACCATCTCAAGGCTGGTAATGATATTACTATCTCCTTAGAGCATACATTATTCTTGGTGGAGGTCCTCGAGATCGGGTACCATCTCGAGGCTCGTAATGATGTGGGGGTTTTTAATCCCTGAAATATTGTATGGTAGCGTTAAATGCATGACACGGTTATGAAGTAACCAAGGAAATTTCGTTGGTACATCTTCCCAAAGAAAAAAAAGGCTTAGTTAGCATTTTTAATTGGCCTTTGAGGAAGGTGGATAGTCTCTACTCTCCCCACATATAGGGTTGTGTTTCTTCTTTTGAGGATTCCGCTATTCCGAGTAGTTATCCTCCTCTATAGAGTTTTCCTTTCCTGCTTAGGCCCTTCACCATTTCAACTTTGAAGACCTAGCTCGAATTCCTGCTCCAATTCCCTAGTTTTACCATAGTTATGGCTACTACATCAGGGTCCACTCGTCAAGGAGAGGGGAGTTCCGCCCTTGAAGGCTTTTTAAACCAAAATGTTCGGGGTAATTAGGAGTATGCATCAAAGTTTATTTCTTTGGTAGGAGAGGGGCACCTTGAGTCAGTGGGAAAAAATTGCAAATGGGGGGAAAAAGGTAGTACTGCGGGCACCTTCCCCATAAGAGAGAACCATGGATCACGCCAAGAGGTTTTTGAACATTTACACGTACCCTTTACTATGGTCCCCCCTAATAGGGTTGTGCTCGACTTCTGTTGAAAGTGCCTGGTTACCTTGGCAGAGGTTCACCCGCCATTTTGGAGGATAGTGTTGATGATTAGTTTCTTTACGGAAGAAGCAGGGCTTGACTTCACTTTTAGTCATCTTATTAGGATGTATCAGCGTTTTCACCATCGGGGTCTGCTGACCCTACGATGCCAATCCACCACGGTTTGTGCTATGTGATTTGCTCCTTTTTTGAAAGGCACTTTCTTTTTATGCGTACTAACCCCATCATCATAGGGGTCAGAGAGTCCTTTGAGACGATACCTTGCCCTCTCGAAGAGGGAGAATGATCGCCAGCTTCTGGGCTACGGAATGATAATAATAAGCAAAAAGGGCCTTCATAGGGTGACGATGCTTATAGAAAGACGAGTCCAGGCCGGGGCCCCGGAGAGGATGTGTCAGCTAAGTGTGTTGCGCCCGAGATCTATGGATTTAGAAAAACAGTTCCACTTTCGTTGTCATCTTCTTTTCTCATCGAAGGCACCTCGAGGAATGAGGGTTTTCTGCCACTAACTTCTTCTTCCATCGAAGGTACTTCAAGGGATATTCGAAGCTAAGGTCCGCATACACTAAGCGATCGTGCCCCGAACAGGAGCGGTTCTATCGGGGTAGATGGAGCCAGACTAGTAGATGTGCATTCAACTTTTGAGGAAGCTCGGCAGCTCTATTCTGAGGTGAGTTTTGGCCGTCCGTGTTGAGTTTATAGTTTTGTAATTTTACCTCTCTCATCGAGTTTCTCTTTCACAGGCTTTTAGCAAGCTCAAGTCTGAACCGCTCCATAATGAAACTAGGTTGTGAGAAGCCGTGGATGTGGAGAAATCCCTCAGGCTTCTCTTTGATGAATGGGAAGACGAGTTGGCACACTTATGATATGAGGCGAGTCGAAGTCTGAACTACGAAAGCTCCCTCGAGGAGCAGATAATGTTTGTTTCGAGAGAGTGCGTGTTTCATCTCCTACCTTATGAGGCTAATGTTTAGTTTATTTTAGTTGCAGAAAAGACGGAGGATTTGGAATAACCTCAGGAGCGAAGTTGGTCAAGCCAAGTGTGAGCGTGATGAGCTAAAGGCTTGGGTGGATACCCATATGTCGAATAAGAAGGATGCTTTGGCCAAGGCTTCCACCCTTGAGGTGAAACTTCGCAATGCTCATGAAAATAGCTTGGTCCGAATGGACATGATTTCAAGGCTTGAGTCTGAGCTCCTGAAGGTGAAGGCCGAAGTCGTGGATGCTTGGGCTGAAGCCGAAGTAATTCGAACTAAGGCTGATAAGTGGCTATTTATTTGAAGGACGCAGCCGACGCTCGTGTTGAGCTAAGGGGGTTCTCGACCAGGAGAGTAGGAATAAATAGTACGTGAGGAGTAAATCTCGGAGGGAAACCCTTGAGGAAATACATGCTAGGGGATTCGACCTCTCGAAAGAGATAAATCAAGTGGAGGCAGAAGAATATAGTGCTAAGCTCCTTCTGTCCGATGCTGAAGATGGAGAGAAGGAGGCTGACAGACCATAGTCCCTGATGGGGACGTAGATTAGGCCTTTCCTTCCTTGTTTTCTGTATAGCGCTTTCAAAGAACTTTGTAAATGAAGCTTGTCTTTTCTCTCATGCATGTACAAAAGGAAGCCTCACGGTTTTGTTTTTCATGTATTTCCTTTGGCCAGATGAATTGGTCTTCGAGTTAAAAGGAATCCTTAGATTCATAGTATGGCCTTGGGGCTAATTAGGCTGGCCCGTTGGCTCTTACGCACTTTGGTTGGTATGACCTTTTAGTATAAGCCGGCATTTGAGCTCTTATGCTTTTGCTCCTAGGAATATTTAGTTAACTATTTCGGGTTCAGTCTCCGAGTCAGGTTTCGACTCGAGCTCATTTGACCCTTAAGTTTTTGAATTTAAAGTTGGCCCGTAGTCTCTTACGTGTTTGGTCGGTATGACCTTTTATATGTGCTGGCGGCAATGGCTCTTATGCATTTGGTTGGTACAACCTTTTATATGGGCTTGCAACAATGGATCTTATGTATTGGGTCGGTACGACCTCTAGTATGGGCTGGCGACAGTGGCCCTTACGCATTGGTCTGTAGGACCTTTAGTAGGCTTTATTTTTCCCTTGTTAACGACTTTTGAAATTGTTTTTGCTTGACTCTTCAACAGTTTTGATAAAACCTCGATTGTGAGTCGTTATATGGCGATGATCAAGCACCTCGGGAGGTTTGGCTAGGGGGCTGAGTATCTCAAAGCTTATAGTTCGGAGCTAACATAGTCGAAGCTCTTTTGCCTATGTTGAGGGTAGCCTGTTTAACCGATTCTTTTCAAAGTATTTTCGAAGTAATTGAAGGCCTGTGATTTTATAGCGACGGTCGGGCATCCCCGAGTTGCATTAGTTTGTTTGGTACAGCCTTGTGACCGTAGTCATTGTGTTTTGCCGGAGCCTTTCAGTTCCCGAGTGAAGTAGTTTAGGCATCTAAATCGAGGGTATGCCTTTTTAGGGGTCTTACAAGTTCGATATATAGCCTTAACTTTAAGATCGGGATTATGCCTTTTGTAAGGTCTTACAAATTTTTACATGCCTTTGAGGTCTTACAGTTTTGGTCACATAGTACAAGTGCGATTCAAGCCTTGCTTGGGGTCTTACAGTTTTGGTCACTCGGTACAAGAATGGTTCATGCCTGTTTGAGGTCTTACAGTTTTGGTTACTTGGTACAAGTGTGGTTCATGCCTTGCTTGATGTCTTATGAGATCGAGGCTACTTGCATATGGTCTTATGGCCTCGGGCTTTGATAATTCGATGGGGGTGGCGATTAGCGGCAATCCCCGAGTCTTCGAAAGTTTCTTGGCTCAGGAGCCATTACTTGTAAACTTGGTATTTCCTCATTGAGGGCTTACGATTTTGGAGTTTCTGAACCAGAGGTCACGTGGCCTTGAGTTTTCAACGCTAGTGCCCGAGTATTCAGGACGTTTTTGGCTCTGGGGCCATTCTTTTATCTTGAAGTTACCTAATTGAGGGCTTATGAGTTTGAAGCTCTGACCCAAGGGTCATACGACTTTGAGTTGCTGACGCCAGTCCCCGAGTATTCGGGATGTTTTTTGGCTCTAGGGCTGTTTTGTGATCTTGAAGTTGCTTTATTGAGGGCTTACGAGTTTGAAGCTCCGACCCGGGGGTCATACGGCTTCGAGTTTCTGATGCCAGTCCCCGAGTATTCGAGACATTATTTGGCTCTAGAGCCGTTTTTGCAAAAACATCGAGCTTCTTTGAAATGTGAAATGCTTTGGAAATTATTCTCTGATTACTTGGTACAAGTATACACTTTTTCACTGTTAAGGGATCGATTATTCTATACGGACACAGTTCGTTCGACCATTTGGCCCGGTATATTATTTTCCTATCGAGACCTCATTTAACGCATCTTGGCTTCTCCGAGTATGTGACCTTCTGGGGGGATGCCCCCCAGTATTCGAGGTGGATTGCAAAAGAAGCCTTAAGTACTTGTTGAGTCTTCCTTAGGTAGCATGTAGATGTTGCCTCGTTAAAAACCTTGCCGGTAAAACCCTTCTTAGGATAAAACCCGGTCGAAGGAAAAGAGTGCAATGTATGCTTTTGGAACCTAAGGCCTTCAAGTTGGAAAGCGCTTCGGACGTTTCGATAAGATACTTGCATTCAGGTTAGTATAAAATGTAACTGAAAAAAGGGAGATGACCATACCTTAGTACTGACGGCGCTTCAGACCTCGATGTGATTCAATCATTTGTTATGAGGACTCGGTACGGTCTTTCGCTTTGTTTAGTCGGACATAGCTGAGAATGTAGCTTGTTATCACTATTTTATTGTTTGCTTATCTTTTGCCTCCTTCGGGGGTGGAGGTATTGGTGTCGGTGCCACATCATGCACCGCGAACATTTCTTTTACTACATGTTTCTCCCTGTAGACAATTTTTATCCCATCCTTTGTCAGGAATTTCATCATTTGATGGAGGGTGGATTGTACTGCTCTCATGCAGTGTATCCATGGCCTTGCGAATAAGGCGTTGTACTTCATGTCTCCTTCATTGACATGGAATTTGGCATTTTGGTTGTACTAGGCACATTGACTAAGAGGGTGATTTCCCCTTTTGTTGTTTTGCTATCCATGTTGAACCCATTGAGGATTCAAGAGGCGGGCACGATTTGTTCAAGCAGTTCGAGCTTCTCTACCACCCTCGACCTGATGATATTGGCCGAGCTACCTGGATCAACAAGTACACATTTAATTTGAAATGTATTTACAAGGAAAGAGATTACTAGTACGTCATTGTGAGGCTGAGACAAGGTTTTGATGTCCTCATCGCTGAATGTGAGAGCATATTTGGGTATGTAAACTCGAGTTCGCTTTTTTCTTGTGATGGATATTTTTCTTCTTCTGATCATGGGTTCTTGTACAACATCGATTCCTCCCAAGATCATGTGGATGACATGTTGTGGCTCATTTGTTTCGTTCTTCTTGGTCGCCTCAATTTCCCGGAACTGATTTTTATCCCGGTCGCTGAGGAATTCTCGGAGGTGACATTTGTTGATAGTCGGGCTACTTCTTCCTGGAGTTGGCAGCAATCCTCGGTCTTGTGGCCATGCGTGTTGTAAAATTCACACACCAAGTTATGATTTCTTTGCGAAGGATCTGATTGTACATGCCTTGGCCACCTGGTGTCTCTGATTTTACTGATGGTGTATACGATGACTGAAACGTCAATGTTCAAGTTGTATTTCGACAAGCGGGGTGCCTCCCTTGGCCCTCTGTGCCTATCAAATCCAGCTATGTTAACAAGTCCCCGAAGATTCTAGCCTCGGTCCATCCTTCGGCCATTGCGGTGTATGTTGCACCTTGGGGCATTTCTTTTATCTTCAGTGTACGGTTGGCATCTTTTATTATTCGGCTTTGACTACTTTGCCGGAAGCCTGCTAGGATATACCAAGCTCAAGGGGGGCTCCTAGTTGGTCGTCTTCGACTCTGATCTTTGATTTGTATCAGTTGTGGACATGCGAACAAGTCACGGTGGGATATTTGACTAAGTTCTGCTTCAGCTGCTTCGAAGCTACCGAGCTTCGCTCATTCAAACCTTGAGTGAAGGACTACATCGCCCAATCGTCGGAGACCGGTTGTAGTTCCATTCATTCCATTTGAAAGCTAAATACGAATTCTCGCATCATCTTGTTCTCCCATTGCTTGATTTTGAAGACGTCGGATTTCCCTGTAGTTACTCTGATGGCACCAGCATGTGCCTTTATGAAAGAATCTGCCAGCAATGCAAATGAATCTATTGAGTTGGGGGCCAATTTGTGGTACCACACCATTGCCTCTTTTGAAAGTGTCTCTCTGAACTTTTTCGGTAGGACGGACTCGATCTCATCGTCCCTAGGTCGTTTCCCTTCAATGCACAAGTATAAGCAGTGACATAACTCGTTCTGGTTCGAGGTTACATTGTACTTCAGAAGGTCAGGCATTCTGAACTTCTTTGGAATGGGTTTCGGAGCAGCTTCCTATGGGAATGGCTTTTGTACAAACCTTTTCGAATCTACACCCTTCAAGACCCAGGGTGCGCCCGAAATTTGATCGACCCAGAATTGTAGGTCTCTACCTTCTTATCGTTGACTTCTATCTTTTTCTCGCCCGACTCGATCTTTTTTGTGAGGTCATCTAGCATCTTTATGAGGGTGGGGTCGACTACTGACCCGTTGTTACTTGATATTTTCGGTACCTGCTCGGCTGGGGGAGCCACTCCCGGTGCTACCGTGCTGGGAGTTTTCTGGTGACTCTGCAGCTGAGCAATCGCCAATTGTTGTGCTTGTAACATTTCAAAAATAACGTGAAGGCTAACCTCCTATTCTTCCCTAGCTGGGGTTTTCTGAGCTTCTTGTTGGTCTCCTTGGCGTGCCCTCATGTTAGTGTGGGAGCTTATATCGATGTATTGGGAATCGCGTGAGACCACATCTGCAGGGATTGGCTCTAGCGCTTCCCCAGTGTTTAGTGATGGTGCGCCAATACCTGGAACTGCCACACCATTCTCTGCATGGTCCTCAAGACCATTGTTTTCATATGCATTCACTGAGTTAGACATTTTGACCTGAAATCAAATATCTTGGACAAGAAAAAGTGTGAAAGATAACTTGCGTTATGGAGTGAACCAGCAAGAAAATAATCACTATTATTTTAAGCCCCACAGTGGGCGCCAAACTGTACCTTGAAAATGGTAATTACAATTAAATTTGATTTTGTGGTTTTAAAAATACGTGACCTATTTTTAAGCTAGTTGTTTAGGTAATAGATGCTAAGTGAAATACTTGGAAACAAGATAAGAGCTTAAAACAAGGTGATAACTAAACCGAATGGCTGACAACCGGGGCCTCGAGCTTGCTTATTCGGGGCCTCAAGAGAGGGGATTAATAGTTATGATAAAATTAATGACGGCTGTTTATGGCCAATAATAAGCAATAAATGAAGAACAATAAATAGAACACAATGAATATAAGCAATAAATGCAAGTAATGAGATCAAGAGAATATGTTAGAGAGCAGAGAGAATATTCTTGTGTATTCAATATTGAGCATCAGGTCCTTTACAACATGAGAAGTATCCCCTTTATATATGAGGGGGAATCCCAACATAGTACAAATGTATTTATTACAAATATACATGGTAGATACAGCTAATTAATGCCACGGTACGGGCTTGAGCTAGCCAAATAGACTAGGTCAACTTTTAGTCATATGCCTTGGGAACTTCCCACTCTTTCACCATAATTATCTATCTGCATTGCCCAGAGGTTGGATGTCGGTAGCCCCTCGGGTGTGAATCTCGACCATAACCTCGAGCTTTTGGAAACGCGCTTATGAAGCATCGTATAACCGAAAATAGGACCCTTCGATTTTACCATATACACCTCTATTCTCAAAATTCCTTTAACACCCACTCAATACCTTCCCCTCTCGTTCTTTATTTCCCTCACATAAATCCCATTCCCCACCCTGCGTCGCCACCGCCCAGCTGCCATCGTCGCCACTGTCGCGCCTCTCCTTCTCCACCTCCTAAAAATTCTAGGTTTGAATTACAACTTATCTCTTTTGTGTATACATCTAATGTTTTGTTTATTAGCTATGAATTAGTTTCAATTGATTAGTGTTTCAATTGATTATTTAACATTGTATTTTATAGAAATCTAGGGTTTAAGTATTGTTTTAATTGAATTGATTACGTATGGTATAAATTGAATGTTTGAGTTTGTGCTGTCTTGAATAGTTTTGTTAGAATTGAATTATTAACTTTATATTGTCTTGAATAGTTTATTAGAATCTAGGGTTTCGGATTTGTTCTTGTGAATCAAACTTTTAGGTTATGGGTTGAATTTTTAGATTTAACTTTTAGTTTATGTTTAAACTCGTAAGATAAAAATTAAACTTTTAGTTTATGTTTAAACTCGTAGGATATGAATTGAACTTTTAGTTTTTAGGTTTTGTTCTTGTGAATTGAACTTTTAGGATATGAATTGAACTTGTGGGATATAAATTGAACCTTTTGGGTATGGGTTGAATTTTTAAAATATAAATTGAACTTTTAGTTTATGTTTAAACTCATAGGATATGAATTGAACTTTTAGTTTTTAGGTTTTGTTCTTGTGAATTGAACTTTTAAGATATTAGTTGAACTTGTAGGATATAAATTGAACCTTTTGGGTATGGGTTGAATTTTTAAAATATAAATTGAATTTTTAGTTTATGTTTAAACTCATAGGATATGAATTTGTCATGACCCTAAACCACCAGGGTCGTGATGGCGCCTAGCACAGTACTAGGCAAGCCAAATCGACAATTATAACATAAACATATCATTTTCTTAATTCCTTTATTAATCAAATATTATCACAAATTTTTTGTTTAAGTGTTTCAAAGTAAGCGGAAACAAATTTGTAAAACATCAACCACTGCCCGAACCCGGTGTCACTAGTCATGAGCCACTAAAAATACAATCTGGTACTGCCTGCTCAATACAGAATGAGTTTGATAATAACATATACTAATAGATAGGAAGGAGAAAGACAAGGTTGCAGACGTTGTGCATCTACCTTGCGAACTCCATAAATGCTCTGAAGGTAGAAACAGCTCTCATTCGGATGTTCTGGCACCTGAACATGCACACAAGGTGCAGGGAGTAATGTGAGTACGGCAACTCAGTAAGTAATAATTATAAATAAAGGCTGCGTGTAGTAACGAGCATTTAAAATCATATACAACTCATAACATAGAATCTTTTATGACATAACAAAGTCAATTCAGTAATTCGATTTCCGAACATCTTGTAAAAACTCCAATTTCAATGAAAGTTATTTAAACATTTGTTCAACATTTTTTAATAGAGGCTCAGTATAAAAGAAGAGTGAAATGGTAATTTCATAAAACAAGCCCCTCGGGCAAAGTATCACTCATATATTTAGCCCCTCGGGCAACCATCTCAGTCACTCGTGACTCAACTCTCATCAGTCAGTGCTCACACTCAGCATTCCCACTCAATAGATATCTCATAATAATAACCGTTGCGGCATGCAGCCCGATCCGTAAATATATATATATATATATATAGTCGACTGTGCTCACTGGGGGTGTGCAGACTCCGGATGTCACGCCCCCAACTTCGGGAGGCACGATCGGCGCTCAATCGAGTTAAACCAACTGAGCAAGCCTTATCAATCACTTTCTACCCAACTCAATATGAATAAGGAAACAATGCATTCGTTTATTTAGGCGCTAGGAAGGATTGTACATTCAACCTTGTTAGTTCATTTATATCACAACTTTAAACTGTAGTTAAGTTTCCAAGATTCTATACAATTACACTTTAGAGAAGCAAGGTTTAAAATTACAACATAGTTCATAGACACATCCAACACCCGTACATAACCCACACATACGTCTACAGAGCCTCTAAGGATACAAAAGACAATGATGACAACGCCGGCAACAAGGCCCCGGCTATACCTTAAAAGTGGATATCTATATCAAACGATGTACAACATAACCCCTTGAAGGAGAAAGGGGATCACCAAGACATTGAGAATAAGGTACTCCGCTATGCGCGATCGACACTATCCGCAATAGAGCCACCTACATTCATTTAAAAATGTAGTGCCCCCGGAAAAGGGACGTTAGTACCATGGAATAGTACTAGTATGTATAACTAAACACCATCTAGTTATAAAGAACTTTCATACAAAAATGAGGAAATCACAAGTATAAATCAAAAGCTTTAAACGATCACAACATTATCAATGTAAAAGAATCATACAATTTTCACATCATGTTTCCATAGCCTTTAGTTTGGGGCATTTCATATTGTTCATCATTGTTCACAATACCACCGCTATCATGAGCGGAGTCCGATCATGACCCGATCATCTAAGTTGCCTCCATTGAGACATATACTTCAATCACCATTTCATTTCTTTTTTTCCAGAATTCAATATCAGCACATTACCACCATGTGTGCAGCATGGTGTCCGATCACGGCCCGATCAGCTAGGACACCTTACCTAGGCGTTGTTCCTTTCTCATTAATCATCTCATTTGAATCTTTATTTCACATATATTATATAAATTCATTGGCACTTAGAGCTACAATTATCACATTATTTCCACTTTCAATTTTAGATTTATAGTCTAGGATAATATGTGCACACAAGGGCAAATAAAATTGTAAGAATAGATGAGTCTTCACATAAATGGCACAATATATGCAGCTTCAATCTCACCTTAAGGTCTAAGCATCTCAATACATGATTTATATTCCTTGCACCCTTTCAAGTTATCAAGAATAGCGCATTGATCATATTGAGATATATCTTTCACGCACATAAGGTCGCAACCCCAAATTCATGTGAAACAACAATCAATACAATAATAAAACTTTAATCTTACCGTATTTACACAAACACCAATGGAGATCAATTTCTAAAAGACGGGGTTTTAGCCATACATACCTCAATAGAGATTTCCTTAAATCCTTATAATAAATTTCGGAATTTCCTAGCAACTTTGATCTATTTTATAAAAATTACAATTTGAACCAAAAATTAGAGGCATGAAGTGAGATTCTAAATCATTTAAGTAAATTATCAAGCACTAAGTGTGTACAGTAATTTTAGGACACTTTGGTGAGAGATTTTCATCATCCTATACCACAATTGTTATCTCTTTTGGTTCACAATCACCCCATACCCCATTATCTTTTATCCATGCAAGATTATCAACCCTTATACCCATGAACCCCCGTGCTAATCACTTATTTTAATGGAAATTTCGAAATTATAGATGAGGGTACAAGCTCTTACCTCTTAGGGTGAAGACCTAGCAATTTCACTTGACAATCTTCAAGGATTTGGGGCAAGGATGGAGTGGAGACTTGATGAAGATCACTCCCTCTCTCTCTAGAACTTCATCTCTCACTCTATATGCCATGAAATAACAGGAAAATAGTCTAATGGGTTGTTTTTAATGTGATGGGGTTGGGTTATAAAAGTTAGAAAATAGGAGCCCCGACACGATTTGTGATTGCATAATGGACATGCGGCCCGCAAAAATGGTCTCAAAATCTGGACAAACTGTCTGGGTATGCAATAGAAATGCGGTCTGCATACCTGTTCTATAGTCGTATAATGCACCGCAGAACTGCCCTTCACAAAAAATCTAAGGGGATTATGCGATGACTATGCGGCCCGCATATTGATTATGCGACCCACATATTGATTATGCGATTGCATAATTGGCCGCATAGTTGGCCTCAAATTAACCAACACACTGACTGGCTCTGCGGTGACTTTTGGTCTGCATACCTATTATGCGATCGCATAATGGACCGCAGAAATGTACTTTTTGGAAAACATAATTCTTAACTTTTTAATGCACCGATCAATCCAAAGGGTCCGAACCGCAGCGAGATTTGGGTTTTTTAGTAGAAATTTCCACGGGGCCGTACATCCTCCCCCACTTAAGATCATTCGTCCTCGAATGAGGACCAAGGTTCACTTATTAGCAATCTTCATGCAACCTCAGCTTTTCATAACATGACACATATCCACAATCCTAAATTTGGCTAACTCCCTAAATTTTCAAAAATTTTGCCAGAGTTTCCTTTGTAACTAGGCCTATCCACCTGTCAGAGAGCCCTAGAAACATATTCTAACCGCATGTACACATTTTACAGTCATTACATAACCTGTACAATACTAACCATGGCAGCATAGGCAACATATAACCAAAACAGGACAGTTTTAAATAGATCAAATCATAAGATAAGAGTTCATGGCAACCAAATGCATAAAAGCTATTACATGACTATTCAAACAAATGTGGGTACTTCTTTTTCATTTCTTCCTCGGCTTCCCAAGTGGCTTCCTCAACCTGATGGTTCCACCATAACACTTTTATGGAGGCAATTTCCTTATTTCTCAACATCCGGACTTGCATGTCAAGAATGGCAACTGGAACTTCTTCATATGACAGTTCTTCATTAACCTCAATAGTTTAAACTGGCACAATAGTGGATGGATCTCCCACTACCTTCTTCAACGTAGACACATGGAAGATAGGATGTACCAATGACATCTCGGGTGACAGCTCGAGCTTGTATGCTATCTGACCAATCCTCTTAATGATTCTGTACGGTCCGACATACCTCGGACCTAATTTCCCTTTCTTTCCAAATCGCATGATACCCTTCATTAGGGAAACCTTTAGAAATACCCAATCATCTTCTTTGAACTTCAAATCTCTGCGATGAATGTACGAGTAAGACTTTTGATGACTTTGAGCAGTTTTCAACCTCTATTTAATAATCTTGACTTTCTCCAGAGCCTGATGCACGAGGTTTAGCCCTATCAATTCAGCTTCTCCAACCTCAAACCACCCAATGGGAGATCTACATCTCCTACCATACAATGCCTCAAATGGTGCCATCTGGATACTAGCATGGAAGTTGTTGTTGTAAGAAAATTCTATGAGTGGCAAATGGTCATCCCAACTACCTTTGAAATCATGAGTACAAGAACGCAACATGTCCTCAAGTGTCTGAATAGTCCGCTCTGCTTGCCCGTCAGTTTGGACATGGAAAGTTGTGCTAAGATTTACCTGTGTACCCAAACCTTGCTGAAATTTCTTCCAAAAGTTGGCAGTGAACTAAGCCCATCGATCTGAAATGATTGAGATTGGAGTGCCATGCAACCTGACTATTTCTTTGATATACAACTGAGCATATTGTTTTGCTGTGTCGGTAGATTTAACTGGCAACAAGTGCACTGATATCGTGAGTCGATCCACGATTACCCAAATTGAGTCGAACTTACGCGGAGTGCGTGGTAACCCTACCACAAAATCCATATTAATCATCTCCCATTTCCACATTGGAATTTCTATGCTTTGGGCCAATCCACCGGGCCTTTGATGTTCGGCCTTCACTTGCTGATAGTTTGGACATTTTGCCACGAAGTCCGCCACATCCTTTTTCATGTTATTCCACCAATAAACTTGCTTGAGATCATGATACATTTTCGTAGAACCTGGGTGCACGGAATACCAAGAGTGTGAGCTTCTGCCATGATCCTCTCCCAAAGACCGTCAATATCCGGAACACATAGGCATCCTTGGTACCGTAGGGTACCATCATTCATGCCAAAGGGAAAAGTTGTGGTCGTGTGTTTATGACTGCCCTCTTTCAGTTCTGCTAACAATAGATCGTTGAATTGCTTCTCTTTCACTTCCGCCACAAGCGATGATTCAGCCCTATTATGCACAATTACTCCTCCTTCATTAGAGTCTGTAAGGCGAACTCCCAAACTAGCCAACTGGTGAACCTCTCTGGCCAACGACCTCTAATATGCCCCCAAATGAGCCAAGATCCCCATAGAGTTTCGACTAAGAGCATCCACCACAACATTAGCCTTTCTCGGGTGATAGAGAATATCAATGTCATAGTCCTTGAGTAACTCTATCCATCTTCTTTGTCTCAAATTCAACTCCTTCTAGTTGAAAATATATGGAAGGCTCTTGTGATCCGTAAATACATCTACATGGACCCCATACAAATAATGTCGCCAAATCATTAGCACAAACACTACTGCCGCAAGCTCTAAGTCATGGGTTGGGTAGTTCTTTTCATGATTCTTGAGTTGCCTAGAAGCGTAAGTTATAACCTTGTTGTGTTGCATTATAACACACCCAAGACTGATCCTTGAAGCATCGCAATACACCATAAATCCCTTTGTACCCTCTAGCAAGGCTAATACCGGTGTAGTAGTCAATCTTGATTTCAATTCTTGAAAACTACTTTCACAAGCATCGGACCATTTGAATTTAACCGCTTTATGTGTCAATTTAGTCAATGGAGAGGCAAGAGTAGAAAACCCCTCCACAAATCTGCTATAGTACCTAGCCAAACCTAAGAAACTGTGAATCTTCGTTGGAGTGGTAGGTCTAGGCCAATTCTTTACCGCTGCAATCTTCTGAGGATCAACCATAATTCCTTCCCTAGAGATGACATGACCTAAGAACGCGACAGATTCAAGACAAAATTCACATTTCGAAAGTTTTGCGTACAATTGATGTTAATCTCCCTGTCTGGTGGGATCCTAGGGAGCTCATCTGGAAAGACACCAGAAAATTCATTCACAACTGGTACAGACTCAAGGCTAGGTGCCTCAGCATCGGTGTCCCTGACACGAACCAAGTGATAGACACACCCCTTCTTGATCATCTTCGCGGCCTTAAGGTAAGAAATAAACCAACCATTAGGCACTACATTATCTCCCTTCCATTCAACAACGGGCTCATTAGGAAATTCAAGCCTCATAGTTCTAGTTTGACAATCAAGTTTGGAAAAGCATGAATAAAGCCAATCCATTCTCATTATTACATCAAAGTCGACCATACGTAACTCAATAAGATCGGCTTTGGTATCCCTACCCCGTACCACAACAACACAACCTCTATAAACTCGAGTAGCCGTAATAGACTCACCAACCGGAGCAGATACCAAAAATGGCTCCTATAGCCCAAGCGCTATATTGCTGCGTCGTGCAGCCCGATCAAACATACCGCTGCGGTGTGCATCACGATCCATATACATATAAATATCGCTGCGGTGTGCAGCCCGATCCATAAATATATAATCTTCACCATCAGGCCCTCGACCTCTCTCAGTCATCAACCTCACAGCCACTTGGGCATTTCAGTGAAAAATCAGGGAACTCAGCCCACACAGTTTTCATATATTTGAAAGTAGAGTAATGAAACTACATCAAACAATAAATATGTACAAATCATGACGGTGGATATGATTTTGAATCAAAATAGTGTGGGGATAGTAGTAAACTACCTTTGAGGGTCGAAACAGTGTGGCACAAGGCCCCAAACAGGGCATTCAGCCCAAGTTAACAGAATTATTTTTAAACACATAGATTTCATATAGAGTTTATTAAAAATATGCAACTCTATAGTTGCCACGGGACGGACCATGTTCCAATCCCTACTGGTGCACGCCCACACGCCCGTCACCTAGCATATGTGTCACCTCATTTATCAAAAGTAGTACGAGATTCTGGGGTTTCATACCCTCAGTTCCAGATTTACAATCGTTACTTACCTCAAACCGGGCAAAAATCTACTCCGCAATGCCCTTGACTTTCAATCCAGCCTCCAAATGCTCTAAATCTAACCAAAATTAGTATATTATCATCAATACACGCTAAACAAACAAAGCCCATGCGAAAATTATCGAATTAACTCAAAAATCCCGAAATTGATCAAACTCGACCTCCAGGCCCACGCCTTGGAATCCGATAAAAATCACAAAACTAGAAACTCCTTTCACTCCCGAGTCTACACATACCAAAAACATCAAAATCGGACCTCAAATGGTCCCTCAAATTCACAATTTTAAAATCTCCAATTTCAAGCCCTAATTTCTCAAATTTTCACCCCTTATATCTTCAATTTCCATGATCAACTGAAATTCACCATAGATATGAGTATTAAGTTCAAAAGTCTTACCTCAACATGTATCCCCTTGATTTCCTCTTCAAAACCCTCCAAGAGCTCCAATCCCATCTCTAAAATGGTGGAAATGAGCAAACCTTCGCAAAGGGTTTGATTTATACCTTCTGCCAAGGCATTTTCACACCTGCGGCCCATATCACGCTTCTACGGACCGCATCTGCAGTCAAAATAATTGCATCTGCGGTTTTTTACTTAATTGCTCAAGGCCGTATCTATGCACAGGCACTGCACCAGCGGTTCCGCATATGCGCCCAATACACCGCACTGCGGTCTTCACTTGATGGCTAGATTTCACACCTTCGGTCTCCCTTACACACATGTGGTCCCCAATACGCATGTGCGGTTATGACAGAAGCAGTAGCTTCAGTTGCTCAATCTAAGTCCAATCCTTCCGTTAACCATCCGAAATCATCCCGAGGCCCCCCGAACCTCAACCAAACATGCCAACAAGTCACAAATAACCATTCAAACTTATTCCAACCTTTAGCATACTCAAAACAACATCAAAACATCAAATCACCCTCAGATTCAAGCCTAAGGATTTCCAAACTTCCGAATTTCGCAACCGATCCAAAAACCTATCAAAACTCATCCGAATAACCTGAATTTTTGCACACATGTCTCAAATGACACAAAGAACCTACTCCAATTTCTAGAATCCCATTCCAACCCAGCTCTCACGATTTCTACTACCGACCGGAAAACGCCAAATTTCTAATTGCGCCAATTAAAGCCTAAATCTACCACGGAGCTCTAAATTACATTCCGAACACACTCCTAAGTCTAAAATCACCCAACGAAGCTATCCGAACCATTAGAATTCATATCCAAGAACTTCTACACATAAGTCAACATCCGGTTGACTTTTCCAACTTAACTTTCCAAATAAGAGACTAAGTGTCTCATTTCACTCCATGACCATTCCGAACATAAAACAACCAACATGATATGATGAAATACAGAAGAACAACACATAAAGAAGCAAAAACGTGGATAATATGACTATAACTCAAGAAACGACCAGCCGGGTCATTACATCCTCCCCCTCTTAGACAAACGTTCATCCTCGAACGAGTCAAGAAACATACCTGGAACCTCAAATATGTGAGGGTATCTACTCTGCATCTCCCGCTCAGTCTCCCAGGTAGCCTCCTCTACGGGCCGACCTCCCCAGTGCACTTTCACTGAAGCTACATCCTTTGATCTCAGCTTTCGAACCTGATGTTCCAAAATAGCTACTGGCTCCACATCATATGTCAAATCACCGTCTAAGTGAATCGTGCTAAGATCCAAAACATGAGACGGATCGCCAATATACTTCTGGAGCATAGAAACATGAAATACCGGATGCACACTCAACAAGCTAGGTGGCAAGGCCAGCTCATAAGCCACCTCCCCAATCACTAAAAGTACCTCAAAAGGCCTAATGAACCGAGGACTCAATTTACCATTCTTCCCAAATCTCATTACTCCCTTCATGGGTAAAACCTTTACTAGAACCTTCTCCTAACCATATAAGACACATCTCGAACCTTCCTATCAGCATAACTCTCTTGTCTTGACTGTGCGGTACGAAGCTGCTCCTGAATCACTTTCACCTTGTCCAAAGCATCCTGCATTAAGTCTGTCCCCAAAAGCCTGGCCTCGCTCGGCTCAAACCATCCTACTGGTGATCTACACCGTCTCCCATATAAAGCCTCGTATGGAGCCATCTGAATACTCGATTGATAACTGTTGTTATATGCAAACTACGCACGTGATAGAAAAAGATCCCATGAACCCCCAAAATCAATGATACAAGCGCACAACATGTCTTCTAATATCTGAATAGTGCGCTCGGACTGCCCGTCCATCTAAGGGTGAAAAGTTATGCTCAACCTAACCTGAGTACCCAACTCTCTCTACACGGCTCTACAAAACTGCAAAGTAAACTAAGTACCTCTTTCTGAAATGATAGAAACTGGGACACCATGAAGGCGAACAATCTCTCGATTATAAATCTCAGCTAACCGCTCTGAAGAATAGGTAGTACACACAAGAATGAGTGTGCGGACTTTATCAGCCGATCCACAATCACCCAAATAGCATTGAACTTCCTCAAAGTTCGTGGGAATCCAACTACTAAATCCATAGTGTTTCGCTCCCACTTCCACTCTGGAATATCTATCTGCTGAAGCCAACCATCGGGTCTCTAATGCTCGTATTTCACCTATTGACAATTGAGACACCAAGCTACAAATCCCACTTTGTCTTTCTTCATTCTTCTCCGCCAGTAGTGTTGTCTCAAATCCTAATACAACTTAGCGACACCCAGATGGATGGAATACCACGAGCTATGGGCCTCCTCCAAAATCAACCCTCGAAGCCCATCCACATTGGGCACACATATTTGTCCATACATCATCAATACCCCATCATCACCAATACTCACATCTCTACCATTGTGGTGCTGATCTTTGTCCTTGAGGACAACAAAATGAGGATCATCATGCTGGTGCTCTCTGATGCGATCAAACAAGGAAGACCGAGAAACCACACAAGCTAATACCCGACTAGGCTCCGAAATATCCAACCTCACAAACTAATTTGCCAAGGCCTGAACATCAACAGCAAGAGGTCTCTCCCCAACAGGAATATATGCCAAACTACCCATACTTACCGCCTTCCTACTCAAGGCATCGACCACTACATTGGCCTTTCCCGGATGGTAAAAGATAGTAATATCATAGTCCTTTAGTAGATCCAACCATTTTCGATGCCTCAAATTGAGATCCTTCTGCTTGAACAAGTGCTGGAGGCTACGATGATCAGTAAACACCTCACAAGACACACCATAAAAATAATTCCTCCAAATCTTCAACGCGTGAACAATGGAAGCCATATCCAAATCATGAATAGGGTAGTTCTTCTCATGGGGCTTCAACTTACGAGAAGCATAAGCAATCACTCTACCCTCCTGCATCAACACACATCCAATACCAACTCTAGGAGCATCGTAATATACCGTATATGAACCTGAAGCCAATGGCAAAACTAACACTTGAGATGTGGTCAAGGCAGTCTTAAGTTTCTAGAACCTCGCCTCACACTCATCTAACCACCTGAATGGAGCACCCTTTTGGGTCAATTTGGTCAAGGGTGATGCAATAGATGAAAATCCCTGAACGAACTGATGGTAATAACCCCCCAAACAAGAAAGCTACGAATCTCTGTGGCTGAGGATGGTCTGGTCCAACTCTGATCTGCCTCTATCTTCTTTGGATAACCGTGAATACCCTCACTAGACACTATATGCCCCAAGAAAGCCACTGAACTGAGCCAAAACTCACACTTGGAGAACTTTGCATAAAGCTTCTCCTCCCTCAACTGCTGCAATACAACTCTCAAATGCTCAGCGTGCTCCTCCTGACTACGCGAGTACATCAGAATATCATCAATGAATACAATAACAAACGAGTCGAGATAAGGCCGAAACACATTGTTCATCAAATGCATGAACGTTGCTGGGGCATTGGTTAGCCCAAAAGACAACACAAGGAACTCATAATGACCATATCGGGTCCTGAAAGCCATCTTAAGAATGTCCAAGTCCCTGATCTTCAACTGGTGATACCCTGAATGGAGATCAATCTTGGGGAACACTCTCACTCCCTGAAGCTGGTCAAATAAATCATCAATACGAGGAAAATGATACTTTTTCTTGATTGTAACTTTGTTCAACTGCCTGTAATCAATGGACATCCTCATCGTTCCATCCTTCTTCTTCACAAATAGAACAGGCGCACCCCAAGGCGACACACTAGGCTGAATAAACCCCTTATTAAGGAGTTCCTGAAGCTGCTCCTTCAACTCCTTCAACTCCGCCAGTTCCATATGATATGGTGGAATAGAAAAGGGCTGAGTGCCCGGCACCAAATCAATACTGAAGTTAATATCCCTATCTGGTGGTATGCCCAGTAGGTCTGCAGGAAACACATCCAGAAAGTCCCTCACTACCGAAATCAAATCAATGGTAGAAGTCTCTACACTAACATCCCTTACGAAGGTCAAATAAGAAAGACAACCCTTCCAGCCTATCTGTTGGGCCCTCAAAAACAAAATCACTCTATTGGGAACATAATTTGTCGAGCCTCGCCACTCAATCCGTGGAACACCCGGCATAGTCAACGTCACTGTCTTAGCATGACAGTCCAAAATAGCACGACATGGAGATAACCAATCCATGCCCAATATCACATCAAAATCCACCATACGAAGAAACAAAAGGTCCACTCGGGTCTCCAAACCTCCAATAATCACCATATCGATATGCACGGTCCACAACAATAGTATCGCCTACTGGAGTAGATAAACAGACAAATGAAACAAGAGACTCACGGGGCGTATCCAAATAACGAGCAAAATATAATGACCCATATGAAAAACTTGAACCAGGATCAAATAACACAGAGGCATATCTGTGGCAAACTAAGACAATACCTATAATCACAGCATCTGAAGCAATAGCATCTTCCCTGCCTAGAAGTGCATAGAAACAGGCCTGATCGACCTCCCCCTCTAGGGCGACCCCTAGCTGACTGACCCCCACCCCTAGCTGCCTGTCCAGGTGGTAAAGTAATAGGAGCTGAAGTCAACGGCTGAATCCTTTGCTGATATGGACCCCTAAGAAGATGAGGAAACTATCTCCTCATATGCCCAAACTCTCCACACTCATAACAACTACCTGGTTCAGGGATGGGGACTGAGGGGAACCCCTAGCACCGGAATGACTAGTAGAAGAACCTGGTATGGAAGAGCCCTAAACTGATGGATCATGGGACGAACTCTGGGATGGAAGGGCACTAAGTGATGAATGGCCCCGATAGGAACTGTGAGAACCACATCCCGATGATGCCCCACGATGAACTGGGCGAGCTGACTGAGCATGTCTGAATGAACGACCTCTACCGTGCTAAAACTAGCTTTTCGAAGGAGCACCACCAATACTATCAGATCCTCGGGACCTCTTGGCCTCCCTCTCATCTTGCTCCTGGCAACGAACTGACTCAATCTCTCGTGCAATATCAACAACCTACTCAAAAGTAGCACCTGACACTCTCTCTCTAGTCTTGAGAATCCAAAGCTGATATGTGAGGCCATCCATGAAGCTTCTGGACCTCTCTCTATCCATAGGAACCAACCAAATAGCATGATGAGATAGCTCTAAAAATCTTATCTCATATTGCGTCACAGTCATATCATCCTGACGCAACTGCTCGAACTGTTTGCGGGCTCCTCTCTGCAAGACTGTGGCACGTACTTCTCCAAAATGAGAGTGGAGAACTGCTGCCAGGTAAGGGGCGCTACATCAACAGGACTACGCCTCTCATAAGCCTCCCACCAAGTAAAGGCAGCTCCTGAAAACTGGAAAGTAGTGAACGAGACTCCACTAGTCTCCAAAACACCTGTGGTCCGAAGCATCCTCTAATACTTGTCTAGGAAACCCTAGGCATCCATGCCCTCTACACCACTGAAAGTCGAAGGCTAAATTCTATCAAACCTCTCCAATCGACGCTTCTCGTCGTCAAGCATAACCAGTACCACATATTCTTGAGCAGGTGCAACCGGCTGGGCTGGAGGTGCCCTTGGTGTCTGAAGTTCCTGCACGACCTGCTCAGGTGTGCGAGCGGCTTGAGTCTGGGTGCCTCCCCCGACCTGAGAAGTAGTTGCGGTCATAGTAACCGAGACTTCCTGATCCAGGCCAGTGCACACAGATAGAATTTGATCTAGGGCCTCCTGAAGGCCTGGAATAACAATCGGCACAGTCAGTGCTTGAGCTGGTCCTGCTGGAGCGTCCGCAACTGGGATCTGATCGTGAACTGGGGCGGATGGTGGATCTGTAGGTGCTGCCCTAGCTGCTATGCGGGCTACACTGCTACCCTTACCACAGCCTCGATCGTGACCTCGGCCTTTAGTGGCCCCAATTGTACTCGTGGTCGTCCGTCCTGACCGGTAGCACATGTCCTCACCATTTGTGAGAGAATAGAATAACAGAAGTTTAGTTACCAGAATCAACAGATTCGCACGACAAGAATTCAATAACGTGAAGTTTTTCTTAAAGGTTATGCAGCCTCTTGAAGATAAGTATAAACGTCTCCGTACCAATCCACAAGACTCTACTAAACCTGCTCATGACGGGTGAGACCTAAGAAACCTAGGCTTTGATACCAACTTGTCACGACCCTAAACCACCCCGGTCGTGATGGCACCTATCACAGTACTAGGCAAGCCGAATCGACAATTATAACATAAACAAGTCATTTTCTTAATTCCTTTACTAATCAGATATTATCACAAATCTTTCATTTAAGTGTTTCAAAATAAAGGGAAACAAATATGTAAAACATCAACCACTGCCCGAACCTGGTGTCACTAGTCATGAGCCACTAAAAATACAATTTGATATTGCCTACTCAATATAGGATGAGTCTGATAATAACATATACTATTAGATAGGAAGGAGAAAAATAAGGCTGCGGACGTTGTGCAGCTACCTGCTCACTCCGCAAATGCTCTGAAGGTAGAAACAACTCTCACTCGGATGCTTTGGCACCTGAATATGCACACAAGGTGCAAGGAGTAACGTGAGTACGCCAACTTAGTAAGTAACAATTATAAATAAAGTCTTAGTGCAGTGACAAGCATTTAAAATCATATACAACTCATAACATTGAATCTCAAAAGAAATAACAAATTCGATTCAGCAATTCGATTATGAACATCTCGTAAAAACTCCAATTTCAATGAACATTATTTAAAATATTTGTTCAACATTTTTCAATAGAGGCTCAGTATAAAAAGAGCGAAATAGTAATTTCATAAAACAAGCTCCTCGGGCAAAGTATCACTCACATATTTAGCCCCTCGGGCAAGCCTCTCAGCCACTCGTGACTCAACTCTCATCAATCAGCACTCACACTCCCACCCAATAGATATCTCATAATAATAACCGTTGTGGCGTTCAGCCCGATCCATAAAAATATATATAGTCTACTATGCTCACTAGGGGTGTGCAGACTCCGAAGGGGCTCCTACAGTCCAAGCGCTATATCGCTGTGGCGTGCAGCCAGATCCAACATACCACTGCGGTGTGCAGCCCGATCCATAAATATATAATCCTCGCCATCAAGCCCTCGACCTTTCTCAGTCATCAACCTCATAGCCACTCAGGCATTTCAGTGAACAAATCAGGGAACTCAGCCCATATAGTTTTCATAAATTTGAAAGTAGAGTAATGAAACTAAATCAAACAATAAATAGGTACAAATCATGACAGAGGATATGCTTTCGAATCAAAACAGTGTGGGGATAGTAGTAAAATACCCCTGAGGGTCCAAACAGTATGACACAAGGCCCCAAATATGGCATTCAGCCCAAGTTAACAAAATTATTTCTAAACACATAGATTTGATATAGAGTTTATCAAAAATATGCAACTCTGCAGTTGCCACAGGATGGACCAAGTTCCCATCCCTACCAGTGCACGCCCATACGCCCGTCACCTAGCATGTGTGTCACCTGATTGATCAAAAGTAGTACGAGATTCCGGGGTTTCATACCCTCAAGTCTAGATTACAATCATTACTTACCTCAAACCGAGCAAAAATCTAATCCGCAATGCCCTTGCCTCTCAATCCGGCCTTCAAATGCTCTGAATCTAACCAAAATCAATATATTATCATCAATACACGCTAAAGGAACAAAGCTAATGCAAAAATTACCAAATTAACTCAAAAATCCCAAAATTAGTCAAACCCAACCCTCAAGCCCACATCTCGAAATCTAATAAAGAACAAAAAACTAGAAACTCCTTTCACTCCCGAGTCTATACATACCAAAAATATCGAAATCGGACCTCAAATGGTCCCTCAAATTCTCGATTTAAACTCTCCAATTTCAAGCCCTAATTTTCAAAATTTTCACCCCTAATCTCTTCAATTTCCATGCTTAATCAACTAAAATTCACCATAGATATGAGTATTAAGTTCAAAAATCTTACCTCAACAAGTATACCCTTGATTTCCTCGTCAAAACCCTCCAAAAGCTCCAATCCCGTCTCTAAAATGGTGAATGGGCAAAAATTTGCGAATGATTTAATTTATACCTTCTACCCAGGCATTTACGCATCTGCGGCTCATATCACGCTTCTGCGAACTGCATCTACGGTCAAAATAACTGCATATGCGGTTTTTCACTTAATTCCTCAGGGTCGCATCTGCGCCTAGGCACCGCACATGCGGTCCCGCAGATGCGCCCAACATGCTGCACCTACGGTCTTCACCTGATGGACAAATTTCTCACCTACGGTCTCCCTCACGCACCTGCGACTTCGCACCTGTGGTCCCCAATCCGCAGGTGCGGTTATGATAGAAGCAGTAGCTTCAGCTGCTTAAACCAAGTCCAATCCTTCCGTTAACCATCCAAAATCATCCCGAGGCCCCTGAGACCTCAAACAAACATGTCAACAAGTCACACCACCATTCAAACTTATTCCAACCTTCGGAATACTCAAAACAACATCAAAACATCAAATCACCCTCGGATTGAAGCCTAAGAATTTCTAAACTTCTGAAATCCGCAACCGATACAAAACACTATCAAACCTCATCCGAATGACTTGAATTTTTGCACACACATCTAAAATGACACAACAGACTTACTCCAATTTCTAGAATCCCATTTCGACCCCTTTTTCAAGATTTCTATTGCCGACCGAAAAATGTCAAATTTCTAATTTCGCCAATTCAAGCTTAAATCTACCACGGACCTCCAAATTACATTCTGAACACACTCCTAAGTCCAAAATCACCTAACGAAGCTATCTGAACCATCATTAATCACATCCGAGAACTTCTACAAATAAGCTAATATCTAATTGACTTTTCCAACTTAAGCTTCCAAATAAGAGACTGAGTGTCTCATTTCACTCCATGACCACTTCGAACACAGAACAACCAATACAATATGATGAAATACAGTAGAGCAACACATAAAGAAGCATAAATAGGGAGAACAGGACTGCAACTTATGAAATGACTGGCCGGGTCATTACAGAATTGAGCTTTTAGTTTTTAGGATTTGTTCTTGTGAATTAAATTTTAGGATATAAATTTAACCTTTTGAATATGAATTGAAGGTTTTAGGATATAAATTAAACTTTTAGTTTATAATTAATTATATTTAATATAATTTAATTTTTGGTGTAATTAGGAAAAAATAATTATCTTGAATTACATAAAAATAATTTAATTAATTTATAATTGTAGAATAAATTAATTTGTTCTAGTTTTATTTGTATAGATGGAACATCGTACTTGGATGTACAATAGGAATTATCCTAATCGGCGGGAATTGTGGGAGGATTTTGTAGAAGGGGTTGATGACTTTATTAGACATGCAATTTAACTTCCACCATACCAAAGTGAAGGAGTAATTAGGTGTCCTTGTGTCAGGTGTGATTGTATGAAGTTTAAAAAACTGGAGGAAGTTAAGCTTCATCTTTATAGGAAGGGGTTTATAAAGAATTACTTTGTGTGGACTAATCATGGAGAGATCGATGGTAGCCATGGGATATTTCATAACATGATTGTTGGTGAAAGTAGTAGGTCGGTGGAGAATACAAATCTTGATTCTAGAATTCAGGATATGGTTGTGGATGCTTTTGGGATGCACTACGGCGGTGAGCCCAATGAAAATGTTGAACAAACTCCTAGTGAGCTGTCTGTTACAGTTAGATTACTAAGTATCAAATCTGATTGGAATATTTCTCAAGCAGCGATGGAATCTTTCATTGACCTTATGAGTGAACTAGTTGACCCTACTATCAACTTACCTGGTGATTTCTATAAGGAAAATAGATTAGTTTCTAAGTTAGGACTTTCCTCAATGAGAATTGGTTGTTGTGAAGAAGGTTGCATGTTATATTATAAAGATGATGCAACTTTAGACAGTTGTAAATTTTGCGAAAAGCCTCGTTTCAAGAGGCTTTCCAGCGAGAATATGGTTGATGTCAAGGTGATGCAGTATTTACCTCTTATACCTAGGTTAAAGAGGTTATATGCATCGATGAGTTTTGCTCCTCATATGAGATGGCACTTTGAAAATAGAAGACCACCTGGTGTTATGTGTCATCCTTCAGATGGAGAAGCTTGGAAGCACTTTGATCGGACATATCCGGATTTTGCTAGTGAACCAAGGAACATTCGGTTAAGTTTGTGTGCGGATGGTTTCACGCCATTTTCTATATCTACGATACCATATTCATGTTGGCATGTCTTTCTCACACCTTATAATCTACCACCTGAGTTGTGTATGACTAGTCCATATATCTTCTTAAATTGTATTATCCCCGGCCAATGTAATTTGAAAAGTTTGATTGATGTATATTTGCAACCTTTGATTAATGAGCTAAAATAGTTGTGGTATGATGATGTTGAAATATATGACATATCAACCAAGCAGAATTTCAATTTGCGTGCTAATTTAATTTGGACTATTAACGATTTTCTTATGTATAGAATGTTGTCTAGGTGGATGACTGCTGGGAAACTAGCTTGTCCTTACTGCATGGAAAATGGTAAAGCGTTCACTTTGAAACATGGCCGAAAGCAATCATGGTTTGATTGTCACCGTCAATTCTTGCCTCATGATCATAACTTTAAAGGGATGAAAAATGCATTCAAAATGAATAAAATGGAATATGATTCTCCACCTCCGATACTTTCAGGTGAGGAAATTTGGGAGAGGGTCCAGAACTTCAGTAAAGTTACTAAGGTTGCACCTTATAGATTCCCCGGGTATGGTGTTACTCATAATTGGACGAAACAGAGTATACTTTGGGAGTTGCCTTATTGGACGGATAATCTTCTCAATCACAAACTTGATGTCATTCATATTGAGAAAAATTATTTTGACAATTTGTTCAACACAGTGATGGATGGTAAAGGTAAGACAAAAGACAACTCGAAGGCTAGAATGGACTTACAAGAATATTGCAGTCGGCCTAAATTATACTTGTAGATACCAAACAATGGTAAGGTGTTCAAGCCCAAAGCAAGTTACACATTCACTTTGGAGGAAAGACGACAAATTTGTGATTGGGTTACGAAATTGATGATGCATGAGGGTTATACGTCGAATCTTGGGAAAAAAGTAAATATGGAGGTAGGGAAGTTGAGCCATTTGAAAAGTCATGACTATCATATTTTCATGGAGACCTTAGTGCCTATTGCATTTTGTAGTTTGCCTAAAAGAATCTGGAAACCCATCATAGATATTAGTTTATTTTTCAAAGACTTGTGTTCTACCACATTAAGGGAAGAAAACCTACTCCGGATGGATCAGAACATTCATGTAACTTCTAGTACGAATGTAACTTCTAGTAAGATGGAAAAAATATTTCCATGTGGTTTCTTTGATGTGATGGAACACCTTCCTATCCACCTTGTACACGAGGCACAACTTGGAGGGCCTATTCAATGCAGATGGATGTATCCCTTTGAGAGGTAATATTATAAGTTTGATGTAATATTCTATTTTATTTGAATATTCTTGGCTAACATGAGATTATGTAGGACAATTGGCAAATGCAAATAATTTGTTAAGCAGAGGAATAGGATTGAAGGATCTATATGCGAAGCCTATCTTGCAAAGAAAACTGCACATTTTTGTTCTTGTTATTTTGAGTGTAACATGCCATGTTCTAGGAATAGGCCCAATAGGCACACGGTCGAATGTGTGAATGAACCATTATATCCACCAAGGTCCATATTCAATCAACCAGGCTAATGTTCTAAGGATGTTAGAAAGAGAAGTTTGAGTGATATGGAGTACAAGTCAGCTACACTTCATGTGTTGCTAAATTTACCTGAAGTTGTACCATTTCTCAAGTAACTATTGATTTATTAGTTATCAAAATATAAAATTTACTATGATTACATATTGATGCAACTACTAAAAATATTTGATGTGTCACAGTCACTTCGTGGGTCAATTTGGCCATGATGTTGTATATACAAGATTTGATACGTGGTTCAAACAGTTTGTAAGTTTATCCTGATAATGTTCTAACACTATGTAGGTAAATAATGTTTGTAAGTTATGCTAACTTATGAATTTTTTTAACACTATATAGGTAAGTAATCTAAATAATGGTGTAAATTAATTTTTGAAAGATATATCTTGGGGACACGGGCTTCAGGTCGCAAAAATGTCTAAGCAGGAAGTGAATGGTTATAAATTCCATACAGAGGATTGCTCTAAAAATAAAAATAGCAACAACAGCGGGGTGTGGGTTCAAGGTGGTGATGGAAACCAAGTTGGAGATACTGATTATTATGGTGTGGTCAAAGAAATAATAGAACTAGAATATACAAGTTTGCCATATAAGAAATTGATACTCTTTAGATGTAAGTGGTTTGACCCAAATACAACAACAGGTACAAGAGTGCACAACCAATACAACACAATTGAGGTTAATCATATGAGGGAGTATGATCGCTATAATCCTTTCATAATTGCACATAACGTTAGAAAAGTGTATTATGCTCCTTATCCATTGCGGCATAATAAGTCCGATTTGTGGGTTGCAATAAAAACTAAGCCTGTAGGTAGGGTGGAAGTCGAGAATGTGTTAGATGTTGCATATCAAAACGATATCTCCAGTGTTCATCAAATAGTGGACGATTAGTTTGAAAATGATTTGGAACATCCTGAACACGTATTGGAAGAAGTTAATATATATGAAGTAACAATTATAGAAAATGGGGACGAAGAATCAACTGATGCATCTCAAATAAGTGAGGACGAAGAATTCTCGGACGAGGAACAATACGTTGATGATGATTAAAAAGTTGGTTTATTAAAGAACTTTTGTTTTATAGCTAGTTCCATATATGTTTCAATCTAGATATGTATTATATTATGCATATGGAAGGTAAGGGTTAAGGTAACAATAACCCAACTGGTTCTCGGGGACCAAAAAAAGGCTAGGAAGGGAAAGAGAAGGGTAGATAATAATACTCCTTATTTTCCACCCTCTTTAGAGATGCCTATGTCTTATCCTCCACGACATGGCTATACTGAGCTAACACAACATCACGAGACCTACACCTTCATCCAGACACCAGTCTTTCATCACAGGGCAGGACTATACATCCGACATACAGTCTAGCTGCCTCACGGCCACGTGGATCAAAGCCATCTGCAATGCAGACATCTATATCACATCCCTACATATCACAGCCACATGGATCGCATCCATCCATGTCACAGCAACTCGGGTCACAGCCATCAGTATCACATCCACTTGGGTCACATCCAGCTATGATGCAGTCACAGGGATCGCAGCCATCTTCATCAGCGACTTCATCTATTTTAGGTCTTTGCCTGTGAGGCAGTAGCTCTGACCCCCTACACCATCCACATATGCCTCTAATACACATGTTTTGGACGATGATGACGAGGAAGTGCATTATGATCAATATGGAAGGATCATCATAGTCCTTGAGGGTGATGGGTAAGAGTTATTTGTTATTTTTGCGTTTATTATTTTGTAACGTTTTTACTAAGATATTAATGTGTTTTTATTGCTAAATTGCAGGTTCAAGCCGACTAATAAGGCTACGAGGATAATCACCAATGCCATCAGAAAGCTTTATGATGGCCCTTATGCGACTTGGACTGATTTTCCATTCTCGCTAAAGGAGCAAATTTTCAATCAATTTAAGGTATAAATGTTCTTTTAATAAGTTTAATAATTTATATTTATGATGTTTACATATAATATTTAACTTTTGAAATAGGAGCAAGTGTATATAGGAAGACCAGCTATAGCGCGGATGTGGCTGCAAATTTTCATCATAAAACTCGCAAGAGATTGGCGGATCCTTTCTTCGATGCTAGAAAGAAGAACAAGAGGCCTGGCTGGTTACTTAAGAATTTATGGGATGATTTGCAAAGGAAATGTATTACTGCAGACTTCTTAGAGAGGAGCAAAAAAAGAAAAAACGCTCGCGCATCCGAGAAGGGAGACTCCTTGCACACTGGAGGTGTGATTATCCTAGGGACAATAAAAAGAAGATTGGTATGTAATTGATTAAATTATTTTACTTTTCAAAAGTATATCTATTCTGTTTATTAACTAAATTAATTTGTTTATAGGAAAAGAAGTTGGGGCATCCAATGAGCCATGATGAGCTATTCACGAAAATGCATATTATAAAGAAGAAGAAGAAGAAAGAGACGGATCAAGAAAGGTGGGTCGAGGACCAGGCCTCGACTGCATATGTAAGCTTTCACTTTTCTTTAAGTATTATAATTTTCTTTTATAAGAATTTCAAAATACTGATTCAATTTAAAATAATATAGGGTCGCTACCAAAGTAATGTGGAGGAATTCGTTCGCAATCATCCAGCTGGTGAATCGGGCGAGCCAACCCAACCTTCGGACGAGGATACTATAAGAATATGGTTGGAGTCTGTTGGCAGTCCAAAATGGGGGAAGGTATACGTGCTTCCTACTAAAAAGTTTCATTGCTATAAGTATGGAATGCAAGGAATAGGGACTTCCTCGCAAGGCGAGCAACTTAATGGGGAGAAACTCTCTGCTATGCGGGAGACTGTGACAAAGCTCACATCCGAGCTAGAAGCGGCCAAGGAAAGAGAAAGGGTTAGAGATGCCCAATTCCTTGGTATGAAAGCTCATATCAAAACTCTCCTATCTACCAGAGCTTTTTCGTTGCCCCGGTCTCGTGAGTCATCGCCAGTGGTTCGACCTCCATGTGATCGTTCCTCCCGTCTTGGTCGTGATCGTTCCTACCATCCTCCTTGTGATCGTTCTTACCATCCTCCACAGGACCCTTCTCTATACCGTCTTGTAGATAAAAGTTCATCAAATGGTGATAACACCCCTTGACTTTTATATACTTTGAACTAGACAAATAGAACCAGTTTTGAACTTGTTATAATTAGTTTTAACTTGGTTTTGGATTGTTATGTGCAATTGAACTTTAATTTGTTAGTTTTAAAGTATTTATTGAATGTTTGGTTGTTGTTGTGTTGTTGTTGTTTCTGTTGTATTGGTATGCTAGCAGGTGGTGTAGCTACCAAGACAGGTATTTTATGCCAAAATTAAACCCAAAAAAACTGACCAACATAAAAAGGATAACTGCAAATTACCGACCAAAGTTGGTCGGTAAATGAACAAGGAATTCCCAGAATTCAACATTACTGACCAACTTTTGTCAGTATGTTACCTGCACTATTGAGGTTACCGACCAACGTTGGTCGGTGGTGTTAAATTTTAATTATTTTAAAAATATATATTTATTCAGTTACCGACCAACTTTGGTCGGTTTTTTTTAATGTTAATAATTAATAAAAAAACATAAATTAAATACACCACCCAACTTTGATCGGTAAAATTAAATTAATAAAGTATGTTTCCGACCAAAGTTGTTCGGTATATTAAAACGACCATCAAAATACCGTCCAAGCGTATTTGGCCGCGTTTTGGTCGGTAATTGGCCATAACCGATCAAAGTTGATCTGATTTTTTGGTTGGTATTTAGCAAATTTCTAGTAGTGCCACCTTTGTTTCACCATGATGTTTAAGCATTTATTCTGCCATTTCTCCTCGTGTCATGACCCTAGACCCGAACCCGGTCGTGATGGCGCCTCTCATGAAGACAAGGCCAGCCAATTAAACCCAATTCACTTTTTAAACAGTTAAACAGTAATAAAAGCCTAAACATGAGTAAATAAACCAAAGTCTAAGCAAAAGATAGTATAATGTGCGGAATACAGCCCAAACACAGACCGATACCGGGGTGTCACAAGTCACGAGTATCTAATAACACCAAATACTCTTAAGTAACTACAGAGTTTAGTACGAAACTAAGAACATAAAGGAAAAGAGATAGGGAGGATCTCCAGGCTGCGAACGCCAACAGCTACCTAAAGACTCCTCGTATCCGCCTAAAGCTAGAAATGATCAGCACTCGGGAGCGGGACCAACTATGCCTGAATCTGCACACAGGGTGTATGGAGTAAAGTGAGTACTCCAACTCAGTGAGTAACAAATGTAAATAAAGACTAAAAGCAAGAAAACACGTAAGGCACAAGGCATTCTATAATGAAGCAGTAAAACCATTTAAAAATAGTAAATCGATGAAAGATAGGTAAAAATCTTTTAACTCAAATTTAACTTCACGAAAAGTCTTTTTCAACAATTAAGTAGGTAATTGAGAGCCAATTATGAAAAGTAAACACATAGAGGTTCGCCCCTCGGGCACACTATCAACAAATCCACCCCTCGGGCAATATCTCAGAACAGTACCAGCCCCTCGGGCAATAACATAGAACAATACCAGCCCCTTGGGCTCAATCTCGCATCACAATGGTACTCGCGCTCACTGGGGGTGTGCAGACTCCTGGAGGGGCCCCTTACTGCCCAAGCACAAAAACAAGTCATCTCGTGGCATCAACACTAGGCTCTCGGCCTCATATCAATCAAGCCACCTCGTGGCATACATATCTCAGGCCCTCGGCCTCATAATCAGTATCAAATGTTTCCTCACAACATAGGCCCTCAGTCTTACTAAGTTAAAATCCTCACAATCCACTCCGGAAATAGTAAAACATGTTTCTCAACCCAAAATATTATTTAAAAGATCATGTAAGTGTTAAAACATAGTAAACATGGCTGAGTACGAAAAATAGTGAAATATAACATGACTGAGTTCAAGTAAAAAGTCAAAACAGTGACGAAATATCAGTAAGAATTCCCGAAGGATTCAAATAGTTGGCATAAAGCCCAAATATGGCATTCGGCCCAAATCATGCTGATAGCAAATATATTTCAGTCAAATACGTGGTAAAATCATCAATCGGGATGGACCATGTCACAATCTCCAATAGTGCATGACCCCATGCTCGTCACCAAGCATGTGCCTCACCTCAATATAGCACTACGATGTGCAATCCGGGGTTTCAAACCCTTAGAACATCATTTGCAATCATTACTCACCTCAAACCAGTCAAATCTCTAGCTCGTGGTGCCTTTGCCCCTCGAATAGGCCTCCACTCACGTCGAATCTATCCAAAATGAGAACAAGGACATCAAAATAGTCTAAGGGAACGAAGCCCAAGCGAAAACAATCAATAAATGACACAAATCCCGAAATTACCAAAACCTAACCCCCGGGCCCACATCTCGGAATTCGATAATTTTTACATCAATAGATTTCTTATCTCCCCACGAGTTCATACATATCAAAAGTTCTGAAATCCGCCCTCAAATGGCACTTCAAATCCTCAATCAAAAGTCTAAATTTCCAAGCCCTAGTTCTTCAATTTTTAGCTTAATTACCATGATTTACTAGGTGGAATTCACATTAGGATCGAGTTTTATGTCCAAGAATCTTTCCTCCAAGTTATTCCCCTTGAATCCTTCTTCAATCCCCCTTCAAAAAGCTCCAAAAACGACCAACAATGGAAGAAATAAACCTCACATTTGCAGACAAAATGACCCTTTAAACCTTCTGCCCAGGCCTTAATTCCTTCTTCGCGAACGCCGTGAAAGCCTCGCGTTTGCGAAGCACAAAAATTCTATTGACCAAAACTCATTTTCGCGAACGTAACCCCACCATCGCGAACGCGATGCCTCAGCTTTACCAACCTACGCGAACTCGACCAAGCCTCTCACGAACGCGATGCTTACTAATCCGGCCCTTCGCGAACATGGAACTCTCCTTCGCGAACGCAAAGGCCAAACCTGATGCCTCCCTTCCTGACCCTTTGCGAATGCGAGGGTCCACTCGCGAACGCAAAGACCAAAATACCTGCAACAGCTGAAACCATTTTCTGCAATTATTTTAACTTAAAATGATTCGTTCAACCCTCCGAAACTCACCTGAGGCCCCCGGGACCTCAATCAAAGGCACCAACATATCCCAAAATCTTATTCAAACTTGTACCAATCTTAAAAACACCTCAAGCAACATCAAATAAATCAAAACACATCGCATTCAAGCCTAAGTTTTCTAAAATCATCCGAATTCCGCTTTTGATCAAAAACCCATCCAAACCACGTCCGAATGACCTGAAATTTTGCACACACATCCCAAATGACCCAACAATCCTACTACAACTCTCGGAATTCCATCCTGACCCCTATATAAAAATCTCGCCTACCAACCGGAAATTGCCAAAATGCCAACTTCGCCAATTCAAGCCTAAATCTACTCCGAACCTCCAAAACTCATTCCGATCACGCTCCTAAGTCACAAATCACCTCCCGAAGCTAACCGAACCCTCGAAACTCACATCCGAGCTATCTAACACATAAGTCAACTCCCAATTGAACTTTCCAACTTAAACTTCCTTAAAAGAGACTAAGTGTCTCAAACCTTAACAAAATCATCCCGGATTCGATCTGACCAACCCGATGCCACATAGCACGGATAAATAGAGCATAAAGAAGCAGAAATGGGGGAAATGGAGCGTTAACTCATGAGACGACTGGCCGTCACACCCTGTCATATACAACCATTTTTCTATTAACTTAGGTAAAACATACGCATATCAAATATTGTGAACTATGTGCACTGTCAAGCACTATCTTCTCCACCTGTCTCAAATACACACAACTGGATAGCTAGCTATTAACACACTTTCATTCTCCACAATAATGTTCTACCTCTATAAGATAAATCTTTACACCGCAAGAATGCAAGAATCCTCATACTAGTGAACTCTACTTGTCTATTCAGACACAACAATAAAGTCACACATACAAGCACCTCGAAAGCTTATTTCCATCATTCTTTCCATGTCAGGTAATTAAAGTTTAAACCTCAATAATTACTTGTAACACAATTCTCCTAGCACTTAGTCACATTGTCTATAGACCTCATTTGTAAGTATCCTCTACAAGTCACTCCCTTTCTAGGTAATACAAAATTACTACCTTACTCTTAAGAAACTCAAATCCCTAACCCTAGAAAGAATTGAAAGAGTAGTTGTAAGAGTTATTGGATAAGGGGTTTATCAGACCTCGTGTATCAACTGTGGTACGTCGGTGTTATTTGTGAAGAAGGATAAGAATGGTTCCATGACAATGTGTATTATTACACACAGTTCAAAAAGCTTACCGTCAAGAACAAGTATCCATTTCCTTGCATTGATAACTTATTTAACCAACTTCAGAGTGTTGAGATATTCTCGAAGATTGGATTGAGGTCAGGATAACTAGTTCAAGATTAGGGCTTCGAACATTACTAAGACGACATTCAGGACTTGTTATAAGCATTATGAGTTTTTGATGATGTCTTTTGGTTTGACTAATGCTCCAACAGCCTTCATGCATTTGATAAATAGTGTGTTCCAACCTTATTTGAATTCTTTTGTTATTGTGTTTATTGATAATATATTGATGTATTCCCATAGCAGGGAGGAGCATGAGAAGCATTTCAGGATCATGCTCTAGACTTTAAGGAAGAAGAAACTATATGTTATGTTCTCCAATTGCGAGTTCTGGTTGGACTCAGTGGTTCTTGAGTCACATGCTATCTAGTAATAGAATCAAGGTGGACTAGAAGAAGATTGAAGAAATTCAGAGTTGGCCCTGACCTTTTACCTCTACTGAGATCAAGAGTTTCTTAGTCTTGGCGAGATATTAACGTTGGTTTATAGAGGGGTTTTCATCTATTATATCCCCATTGACTCAAATGACTTTGAAGAGCGCTCTATTCAGGTGGTCAAATGCGTGTGATGAGAGCTTTCATAAGCTCAAGATGGCATTGACTACAACTCCAGTGTTGGCTTTTGTCACACCCCAAAATCCGAGGAGCGCGACCGGCACTCAACCGAGTAAACCCAATTGAGCAAGCCTGTTAGGTTTCATACTACCCAAATTTGTCTTTGAATAAAAAGGAAATGTACACCATTAATCAAATTCTATAAATATATCATTAACGACTTCTATTTCATTTCGATTAGCAACTTCGTTCGTAATTTATAAAATATTACAAGTTTTATAGAACTTTGCAAAATATCAATATTTTTAATTTAATTCCAACACCCGACACCACCCAGAACCTATCTACGGATCCTCTAAATACTACTGAAGAGAAATATGAAAATACCGGCAACAAGGCTCCGGCTATACCTCAATATACAAGTACATGATGAACAGATGATACATGACTCCAGTATGAAGTGGGGCTCACCAAGTCGGCTGAAAAGAGGATATGCCACTAGTTGCGACCAACACTGCCTGCTATGGAACCACCTACATCCATTTAAAGATGTAGCGCCCCTGGTAAAAGGGACGTTAGTGCCGTCGAATAGCACTAATATGTATAGCTAAAAGTCCTCTTTCAAAATAGAATGTCCATATAAGCAGAGACAACAAACACATAGTAACAGCAAGTCACAATCAACAATATCCAAATAACCAATTGAAACATAACGATTTTCAAAGTGCGAAAATAGTATATATATGTATTTGGTTGGGAGATCACTAGCACTGATATTTCCACCATCTTTGTTAGCACATACTCCAATCACGCCCGATCGGCTAGGCCATCTCCCCACGGACAATGTGGTTTGACATTATGATGCGAAAGAAGGTTGTCACAAGAGTAGTACCACCATGTGCGCAACATGCAGTCTGATCTCCACCCGATCAGCTAGGCCGCCTACCCACATATGCCATGTGGGTTGGATTTTTCTTTTCCAATTCACGGGTATTTGTTTCATCCCACTGTGGGGGGAATAATCACAATTTCACCAATATTTCAATTTCATCCAAAATCACACTCCACTCCTATACTGGCACGTGTAGTTTCAGGTGTGGGCCTTATAACCCACCCTTCCTCGATCTTGCTAATGATACTCCCAAAAACATTTTTAGTTTAACTGCACACAAAGATAACACATATATAGAAATGTATTCATCCCAAAATCTATCACATTGTACAAATCTTTATTAGAATATTCAACCATCAACATATATAATATTCTATTGGCTCTCTGGGCCTTTCACAAGATTTCTTATTCATGGCACGTTGGCCGCATTCTATATTCCATACTTTCACTTCTTTTAATTTCAAGTATCATCACCAATTACCAATGTACAAAGTATTCCAGAAATCATATACCTCAAGTTCATTAGCAATGAAAACATTAAACACAGAAGGTTTCCTTCCCAAAGATTGGGGCATACCAACCGGCAATAGATACACACATCAAAATCATAAACAAGCAATACACCAATTATTATTGAATTACTCTTTCACAATCACAACAATGTACAGTTTCAAAACCAGAGTATGTAAGAACTCGAATCACAGTGAATACATTATAAGACAAGGCATTAGTTTAAACAACAACTTATTGGCATGAATTGAGTACCAAAAGCTTTTAGGCAATTCTGTTTTCGAAGTCATTTTTAAACAGTTGAGTCAAGGCTCATTTCATAATCTGTTTCACATTTTCTCATTTCATTGGCTTCACTAGGCACAAATATAACTTAAGTCCTTGGCACGTCAACCACATTCTATTTCCCCAATTCGTTTAATGCATTTTCAATCATCTTTATAGATTATCAACAACTAGACACACTCAATCAAAGCATTTGGTACACATAAGAGCAATTAAGCATATCAAGTTTTTTCTCACCCAATTGGTATACAAGCTTTCATTTAACATACAACTCAAGCCATACCATTTTAATAAGCAAACCCTACTTTAAACATTTATCTTTCGATATAAGGCTCGTCCGGAATAATCAAGTTTATGAATTTATAGGGGATAATCCGGTATATAGAAATTAGGAAGTTTGAGCCAACCATACTTGAACTTACGAAAACATTTATGGAATTCGATTCTAAGAGAGAAAGTTTAGCCAACATATCTTGTTGAGCTTTCCTTAAGTTACAACAATGCCCCAATACTTCTAGCAATAATAATCTATAGGAAGATGGCAAAAATTGATTAAGAGTTAGAGAGACCCCATGGTGCAACTCTCGTAGGGATTTCATCGAACACCTAACATGTGAAATAGACTTCAAGGTCCTATACTTGAAACCCCTTCTTTTCTCAACTAATTTCAACAAGAAATTACCCAAAAATAGTTGAAAATTCCACATACTACAGCCTAGTGCACATGCATGGCTTATTTCTAACCCTACCATATATTTGAACTTTTAACCTCTTGCATTAAAGCTCTAGGAGTAGGACTTACCCGGATGGATGATAATCTCGTGGCTAGCTTCCTTGATTCTGGGAGATTTGAACAAGATTTGGTGATTTGGAGTGCTAGGTTCCCTCTTTCTCTCTCTCTCTCTCTCTATTATTCTTACTTCTCTCTAAAATCAGTAGAAAATGACCCCAATTGAAGCTCCAAAGCCTATATATTAAAATGGGGTCGGGTTATAAAATTAGAAAAAATAAGCATCCGAATTCGGGTCTGCGATCGCAGAATGGACCGCAGAACAAGAATGTTGGCCGCAGAATGCATCATAAAATAGGTGCCCAAAACTAGGCAACACTAGCTCAATATGCGACAGATCTACGATCGCAGAGTCAAAAATGCGACATATTTGCGATCGCAGATTCGACACAGGATCGCATTTTTCCAGACTTTGGTAATTTGATCATAACTTTGTGTAAGAATGTCCAAATGATGAATGGTTTGAAGAGTTGGAAACTAGACTCAAAGTCCTTTCATTTGATAGGTTGTTCATATAAAACCCTTCTATATATATATATATATATATATATATATGTGCTCGTTCAAAGTAGGGACTTGTGCGAACTCATTTGGAATCTTAGCCTATTATAAAATTTTCCAATTTGACTGAGACTTAGGCCCTTCCTTGGACCCCAAATTACTTATTACAAGACTTAGACACTCATTTACCAAATCCAATTGATGCCTATGATGTTAATAGCACATAAAAATATTATAATCAACCTACCTGGAACCCCGAAATCCTAAATTACATAGCAAAATTTTCCGGGGCCTTACATTCTCCCCTGCTTAGGATCATTCGGCCTCGAATGAGGAGTAGAATCCGCCCTAAAAGCTTAACATAATATATATCTTCTCTCACCTACCTCAAGACTCTAAATTTTGACTAACTCACAAATTTTCAAACATTTCGGTAGCATCTCCTTTGTAACTAGGCCTATCCACCTGCCAGAGAACCACCAAAACCATTCTAATAACACATTCACAACTAGACTAAGCACCACAACGTATCCATCCATAACACTAATCTCAGCATTACAAGCACTACATTATCATAATGATACCTGAACATGGACTGCACAAGTTTAAATCATAACACCTATAAGGTAGCTTTCAAATAAAAATCAATTGTTATACAATCAAGAGATAATAATTTATTTCCACAACACTCTAGGCCTTCAATGTGGCCTCTTATAGTTACAGACTTCTCCATAACACATTCGTAGAAACAATCTCCACCCCAAACTTACCTAATAGGGATGAAAAATAGATACACTTCATAGGCCAACTATCCATTATCTCCACCTTTAGTAATTCCCACCGGAATGATATACAAAGGATCTCCAACTACCTGCTTAGACATAGACATGTGAAAACACAAAATACATGGGGAACAACTATGGGGAAACTTCATACTCCTAGTGCGACCTAATGTGTAATACACTTATGTCACCTTCATTATCAATTCACATAACATCTTCAGGGGGGAAATATTGAGATTAACCCGTTCACCCTCCTAAACATAAATATCTATGCGAACACCCACACTAAACCTTTGATGACCTTCAACAATTACTCTAAGATGTGCTATCATAAACTGACCATACTATCGAATATATGTGATCACTCGGTGATGCTTCCTCTTTGACTTGTTTGAACATTCAATACCCAATAGATTTAATACGATGAGGAACAACGGAGTTCAAGATTGGACTAGAATTATCCAGGAATCCATTAAGGCGCTAACTTCATGAGGTTGTATGCTAATAGATATGAAGATTACTACCAACAATGCTAACATGGTTAATCATTGTGACGACATCAATAATTAGATAAATAGAGCATAGAGGTAATCTAGCACACATTGATAAGGTGGGAACCATGTATGTGATCTTGAGATCTAACAGAACTGGGTCTTTCAAGACATGAGAGGCATGGGAAACATGATCGTGAGAATGAAGACGCTAGCATCAGTTATTCTTGAGAGGTGGTGAGTTATGCAAGGGATAGTAACAATTGTTCCTTTCCATGAATGCCTTGCCCGACAATTGTAAGCTTTAAGGAGAATTGGTCAAGTATATTACACCGGTTGCCTGCTTGAGGGTAAGGAAAGTCAGTTTAGCTCTAAATGGTAAGATTCTTGCAACATGGATGCGATAGGGATTTCAAAAGTAATACACAAAGTTGAATTACACTCTTAACGTTAATTGACACAAGGAATCTATGCCATGAGCCCATGAGGATTAAAGAAGTTGAACACTTATGAGATTATCATATTTCAAACAGCTTAACCTTTCCTGATAATTGATCCTATACGAGAGAACTAAACATACGACAACTTGTCTTCCAAACCGATATACTCATGATATGTGAAAAAATCTGAAAGCATCTAATCTCAACCTTTTATGAGTGAAACTGCATAGCTAGGACATCTTAATATTGGGATGAAATCATGTATTGGTTAGAAAGGTTCTAGTGGTTAACATGATGCTCCAAGGAGAAAGACAACTAAAACTCCTATCCGCCCAGGGAGGTTGAATGCCAAGGATAGCAAAACTCCCCACACATGACAATGACATAGTTAATGATTTCAGAAGTCGAGTGTGAAAGGACAACAAAACCCAATGAGATAGTATAAAATAATCATAGAAGGTTTGCAGGTGTTCATAATAAGTTCTCCATTGTTTTTGACTTGAGAAATACCCCGATGCTAATGAAAGACAGAAAAACAAGAGAAGCAGATGTTGTACTATGATAACCCCCAAAGGGGCATTTGATCTTGACAGAGATCCTATTAAGGGTCCTTAAGAAAAAGGAAATGTTACGGTGACACATAGAAGGACACGTTCTCTCATAGTTATCGAACAAGTGTTAGGAAACTAGCATAGTGAATTCACTAACTAAGGAACACAATTAACACATGTGGTGGAGGTATAAAGAGAAAATAAACATATGTTATGCGCTGGACATGCTTCTGCTCTATTGACTCCCAAACTGCAATACAAGACCATGTCACGGGCAACCATAATACTAGGAACAAGGTGAGCTACTTACTGCGGGATGTCCCAAATGGACATGAAAGTTATATTAAGATGTGACACAAGATCTTCCTATGATGGAGATGTGAGGATCTCAATTTTTAGAGAGACTTTATGCCACGGTGACCATTTCGATTGACATGCACTCATATGGTAGGTGTTGATGTATGCTCTTATGTTACTACACAGTGAGAAGGTTTCGTGACGATACTCGCATAGAGTAGAGTGAATTTTCAAACCATAGACGCCATATACACGAGTGAGAAAAAGAGTGACTCGAGAAGGATCGCAACACTGGGATGCTTTACATGGAACTTGACACCACATAGGTAAACTTTACGACGGTTCATGTATAGGCACAAGCGAGTAGATGTAGTCCATTTAAATAAAAAGATTCAGTAAGAAATTCATCGGGTATAATCCCTTGTTGTGAATTTAGGAAAAGCAAGTGGGAAGTATCAATCCTAGAGTTATAACTCAATTAAAGGACATAACTATAGAACTTAATTCAACAAGAGGATGTAAATAAGAGAATTTGTGATATAGTGGATTCACGAATAATGTGTCTCGTTCAAAGAGTAGGTGCATGGAATGTTTTGTGATTCAGCATCTTGTTAAGACCATGTTTATGAGAACTCTTCAATATGGATGTACATATACAATAAGCAAAACTTTGTGTTGTTCATATTGATGTACTAAGGAGTGACTTACCTGGTGACTTTAGGTTGATCGGGCAATAGCTTAATCGATACCCATCGACTCCACATCCCTAACGTACATAGGTAACTTACTGATATACTACATGATCTGGTGGTGCAATGACATTAATAAGAACACGGGTACTTCCCTCAGTAACAAGTCATACCAATCCATCCACGGCTCGACACATTCTCCTAACAAACCCTTGGGCACTCTCTCTCGGACTCAATGGTGGGGTCATTCATTTCAAACTCATGGATTATGGTATCAAGATTACTCATCTTGAGAATAAGACATAGTGAGGAAATTATATCCCTATCTTGAGCTCCACTGCACGATCTGGAGTGTCAAATAAGAGTGAAATTCCTAAATGTCCGAATAGCCTCCAACTTATAGATGTGGTCGACTATACACTGATAAGAAGGACTCTACTAGACACAGCTCCGAGACATCCTATAACACTTTAAAAACTTAGGCTCTAGTACCAAATTTGTCATGCCCCAAAATCCGAGGAGCGCGACCGGCGCTCAACCGAGTAAACCCGATTGAGCAAGCCTGTTAGGTTTCATACTACCCAAATTCGTCTTTGAATAAAAAGGAAATGTACACCATTAATCAAATTCTATAAATATATTATTAACGACTTCTATTTCGTTTCCGTTAGCAACTTTGTTCGTAATTTTAAAATATTACAAGTTTTATACAACTTTGCCAAATATCAATATTTCTAATTTAATTCCAATACCCTACACCACCCACAACCTGTCTACGGAGCCTCAAAATACAATTGAAGAGAAATATGAAAATACCTGTAATAAGGCTCCGGCTATACCTCAATATACAAGTACATGATTAAAAGATGATACATGACCCTGGTATAAAAGTGGGGCTCACCAAGTCGGCTGAAAACAGGATACGCCACTAGCTGCGACCAACACTGCCTGCTATTGAATCACCTACATCCATTTAAAGATGTAGCGCCCCCGACAAAAGGGACGTTAGTGCCATCGAATAACACTAGTATGTATAGCTAAAAGTCCTCTTTCAAACTAGAATGTCCATATAAGCAGAGACAACCCATAGTAACAGTAAGTCACAATCAACAATATCCAAATAACCAATTGAAACATAACGATTTTCAAAGTGCGAAAATAGTATATATATGTATTTGGTTGAGAGATCACTAGCACTGATATTTCCACCATCTTTGTTAGCAAGGACTCCAATCATGCCCGATCGGCTAGGCCATCTCCCCACGGACAATGTGGTTTGACATTATGATGTGAAAGAAGGTTCACAAGAGTAGTACCACCATGTGCGCAACATGCAGTCTGATCTCCACCCGATCAGCTAGGCCGCCTACCCACATATGCCGTGTGGGTTGGATTTTTCTTTTCCAATTCACAGGTATTTGTTTCATCCCACTTTGGGGGGGAGGGGGAATAATCACAATTTCACAAATATTTCAATTTCATCCCAAATCACACTCCACCCCTATACCGGCACGTGTAGCTTCAGGTGTGGGCCTTATGACCCACCCTTACTCGATCTTGCTAATGATACTCCCGAAAACATTTTTAATTTAATTGCACCCAAAGATAACACATATATACAAATGTATTCATCCCAGAATCTTTCACATTGTACAAATCTTTATTAGAATATTCAACCATCCACATTAATAATATTCTCTTGGCTCTCTGGGCCTTTCACAAGATTTGTTATTCATCGCACGTTGGCCGCATTCTATATTCCATACTTTCACTTCTTTTAATTTCAAGTATCATCACCAATTACCAATGTACAAAGTATTCCAGAAATCATATACCTCAAGTTCATTAGCAATGGAAACTTTAAACACAAAAGGTTTTCTTCCCAAAGATTGGGGCATACCAACCAGCAGTAGATACACACATCAAAATCATAAACAAGCAATATACCAATTATTATTGAATTACTCTTTCCTAATCACAGTAATGTACAATTTCAAAACCGGACTATGTAAGAACTCGAATCACATTGAATACATTATAAGACAAGGCATTAGTTTAAACAACAACTTATTGGCATGAATTGAGTACCAAAAGCTTTTAGGCAATTCTGCTTTCGAAGTTATTTTTAAACAGTTGAGTCGAGGCTCATTTCATAATTTGTTTCACATTTTCTCATTTCATTGGCATCACTAGGCACAAATATAACTTAAGTCCTTGGCACGTCAACCACATTCTATTTCCCCAATTCGTTTAATGCATTTTCAATCATCTTTATAGATTATGAACAACTAGACACACTCAGTCAAAGCATTTGGTACACATAAGAGCAATTAAGCATATCAAGTTTTTCTCACCCAATTGGTATACTAGTTTTCATTTAACATACAACTCAAGCCATACCATTTTAATAAGCAAACCCTACTTTAAACATTTATCTTTCGATATAAGGCTCGTGCGGAATAATCAAGTTTATGAATTTATAGGGGATAACCCAGAATATAGAAATTAGGAATTTTGAGTCAATCATACTTGAACTTATGAAAACATTTATGGAATTCGATTCTAAGAGATAAAGTTTAGCCAACATACCTTGTTGAGCTTTCCTTAAGTTACAACAATGCCCCAATACTTCTAGCGATAATAATCTATAGGAAGATGGCAAAAATTGATTAATAGTTAGAAAGACCCCCATGGTGCAACTCTATTAGGGATTTCATCGAACACCTAACATGTGAAATAGACTTCAAGGTCCTATACTTGAAACCCCTTCTTTCCTCAACTAATCTCAACAACAAATTACACAAAAATAGTTGAAAATTCCACATACTACAGCCTAGTGCACATGCATGGCTTATTTCTAACCCTACCATATATTTGAACTCTTAACCTCTTTCATTAAAGCTCTAGGAGTAGGACTTACCCGGATGGATGATAATCTCGTGGCTAGCTTCCTTGATTCTTGAAGATTTGAACAGGATTAGGTGATTTGGAGTGCTAAGTTCCCTCTTTCTCTCTCTATATTGTTCTTACTTCTCTCTAAAATCAATAGAAAATGACCACAAATGAAGCCCCAAAGCCTATATATTAAAATAGAGTCGGGTTATAAAAATAATAAAATAAGCCTCCGAAATTCGGGTCTATGATCGCATAATGGACCGCAGAACAAGAATGTGGGCCGCAAAACCTTGAAATCCTAAATTACTTAGCAAAATTTTCCTGGGCCTTACACCTTTGCCTTCAGGATCAGGATCATATACAGTCTAGTATGATTGTGGGTTATCATTGGGTATGTGTTGATGCAGGAGAGTAGGGTGACTACCTATGCGTCACGCCAGTTGAAGCCGCATGAGAAGAACTTTCTAGTGCACGATTTGGAGTTACATCTATTATACACACGCTTAAGATTCGGAGGCATTACTTATATGGCATGTCTTGTGAGGTGTATACGCATCACCGAAGTCTCCAACATCTGTGTAAATAGAAAGATTTAAATTTTAGGCAGCGAATATGTTTGGAGTTGTTGAAGGATTATGATGTCACCATTCTTTTTCATTCGGAAAAGGCCAATGATTTAGATGACGCCTTGAGTAGAAAGGCTGGGAGCATGGAGATTTTGGCATTCATTCCAGCTATGGAGAGACCATTTGCTATGGATGTTCAGGTCTTGGCCAATAGGTTCATGAGGGTGGATACTTCGGAGCCTAGTCGGGTTCTTGCTTGTGTTGTGTCACAGTCGTCTTTGGTTGAGCCCATTACGGTGCACCAGCATGATGATCCCCAATTTCTTGTCCATAAGAACACGTTGCAGCAAAGTGGTGCCAAGGAGGTAACTACTGGTGATGATGGGGTATCAAGGTATTAGGATCAGATCTGTGTTCCAAAGGTGGATGGTATGAGGGAGTTGATTCTTGAGGAAACTCAGAGTTCGCTGTATTCTATTTACCCATGTGCTACAAAGATATATCATGATTTGAAGTAGTATTATTGGTGGAGATGGATGGAGAAGGACATTGTTGAGCATGTTGCATGGTGTTTGAACTGTCAGCAGGTTAAGTATGAGCATCAGAGACCGGGTGATTTTCTTCAGAGGTTAGATATACTAGAGTGGAAGTGGAAGCATATTACTATAGATTTTGTGGTTGGGTTGCCAAGGGCCTTGAGGTGATTTGATGTTGTGTGGGTCATTTTGGACTGACTGACCAAGTCTGCATATTTCATTATGGTTATGACTTCCTGCATTTCTAAACAATTGGCTTGGATTTATCTTTTGAGAGATTCTTCGCCTACATGGTGTGCTCATGTCTATCATCGCAGATCGAGGAGCTCAGTTACATAACATTTTTGGAGAATAGTTGATAGGTTACAAGTACTTTGGTCATAAGTACTTTGCTTTATGTTTTGATGATCTAACAAACTTACTATCCAGAACCAGATAAGGAGCCTGTTACACATTTACAAGACCTTAAGATCACAAGGTTCCAAGTTCGGATCCAGCTTGCATTATGATTCAACCCTTCAGAGTGGAAGGAACAACCGAGGGAACAGGTCCCTAATAGTTCCCGAGGAGACTGTACGAAGTTAACTCTCTAGCTGGAAAGTTGCTGCCTGCACACGCTACAGTACAGGAACAGTACTTCAGTAAACTTTCCAGGAAAGACTTTTTACCTACCTTGCTTACATCATTGTAAGTGATTTCACACATGTATATATATAATCAAGGGAGGTAAAACACAATGACTTGGACTTTTGATAAGCTCATTCACGTGACCATCCAGCAAGGAAGTTTCAAGTGCTTCAAGAACAAAGAACAAAGCAACTACGGACCAGTTCCTACATCGAGTCATTATATGTCCTTAGTTGAGTTGTAACTTTGTAATAGTTCTTCAATTGTAATTTCTATCTAGCTTGTTTACAAGCAATCTATAGGAGCCCCTTTGTAAACCTTAAACTAGTGTGTTTGATTCTTGGCTAGAGTTAGTCATGTTGTAAAACCTTTGTAATAAAGTTATTATAATGTGGCTTGTAATAGAGTATTACAAGTTAGTGAGGGACTAAGGGGTTAATTCCTAGGTTTCATAGGTTGTACTCTAAAATTTGCTTAGTAGTGAAGTTGAAATCCTACAAGGGTAGGTCGTAGTTTTTAATCTCGTTGAGCTGGGAATTTTCCACGTAAAATTCCTTTTGCCATTTAATTACTGTTGTGTGTGTGTACTGATGAATTTGATAGAGAACATAGTTCTCTATAGAGTTTGGTGTACCCTTATATTCTATCAATTGGTATCAGAGCAGGTTCTTTCTATCAGGTTAACACCTAGAAAGGATCCTCATAGTTGCTCCTCCAATCTTCGAAGAAGGCCAGTCTACTTACAGACCACCTAGGTTCAATGGATAGTATTATGGATGGTGGAAAACTAGAATGCATGACTTCATCTTGGATGAAGATTCTGAGCTATGGAATGTCATATGTGATGGACCCTTGGCCCCTACCAAAAACCTTGGTGACCCACATATAGCTATTCCCAACACAAGGAAAGAATTCAATGATGCGGATGGAAAGGCCATAGAGAAGAACTTTCGTGCAAAGAAAATTTTGGTGTGTGGTGTTGGTCCTGATGAATACAATAGGATATCAGCATGTCAGTCAGCCAAAGAAATCTGGGAAGCCCTTCAGACAGCTCACGAAGGAACAACACATGTCAAGTAATCCAAAATCGACATGCTCACAACTGAATACGAGCTCTTCAGGATGTGAGACGATAAATCTGTCCAAGAAATGCATACTTGGTTCACCTCTATCATTAATGAGCTTCACTCCATTGGTGAAACTATTCTAAGAAACAAGCTGGTTAGAAAAATCCTCAGCGTGCTGCCTAGTTCTTGGGAAAGAAAAGTGAACGCCATTATAGAGGCGAAGGACTTACAGGAGCTAACTATTGATGAGCATGTTGGCAATCTAAAAACATACGAAATGAAGAAGAAGAAGGACAGTGAAAGAAGAGAGCCCAAAAGAGAGAAGAACCTGGTCGTCAAGATAGAAAACAATGACTCAAGTGGTGAGGATGGTGATATGGCATACTTAACAAGAAGGTTCCAGAAGATGGTTCACAGGAATGGAGGCACTCTAAAAAGGGAAAGTTATAGCAAGCCAAAGAGTTATGACCTCTGTCATAAATGTGGCAAACTAGGAAATTTCATCAAGGATTGCCCTCTCCTTAAGCAGGATCACTACAATAACAACTCTGATAAAGTAGTCAAAAGGAACCCGGTTCCTGATAGACGCTTCAATAGAAAAAAAACCGCTGACAATGTCATGAGACAAGCTCTTGCTGTATGGGGAGATTCATCAAGCAAATCTAGAGAGGATGATGAACTAGGTAACAGCTCTATGATGGTAATAGAGAGTGAAGCAACCAAGTATGATTAAATTTTTGCTTTAATAGCCTAGTGTGATGATGAAGATGATGATGACGATGACGATGAGGTAAATTTTTTGGATGTTCAGAGAAATCTAAAATCTTATTCTCTTAAGAAACTCATGTATTTGGCAAATGTGCTAATTGACGCTTACCATATCTTATAAATGATAGAGATGTCTTAACAGTTGAACTAGGAGAAGCAGAACAGTCTAGAGATGACCTAGTAATAGTTGCAGTTGATTTAAGAGAGTCAATTGAGAACCTGAAGAAATAAAGAAATGTATTAGATTAAAAGATTGCAAATGTATAACAAGAAAGAGATGAACTTCTAGTTGGTAGTAATGGATTTGAAGGAAACAATTTTATTTTTTTTGAGTTAAAGTTGTATTCTATTAATACTCAAAAATTTTACAATTTGAGACCTAGTAGCAGCTTTGACATACTACTACCACTTTACATCACAATTTGCTATGTAAAAACTATGTGTATATATATTACTACAATACATATAGTATTTCTAATCACTTCTATTACGTTTCTACACTTTGTTTCGTCATGGAATCCAATCCAACTATTGTAACAATCCCTTCCATTTGATGTTGCTCTTAACTCTGACATGTATGTGCAACACTATTTCTCTACATATTTGATGTTCATCATACTTGCCTTTAACAAATTTGATTCTGTCTCTCTCCCTCCATATTTGAAGGAAACAATTGGGAAACCTAAAATGGAGAATAGGGCTGAAAATTGTCAAAAAGGAAAGGAAGTTGCAAGCGAGGCACAAATTAAGCTTGAAAGTGAGTTAAATTCAATGAAGATTAGTCTGTGTGCTGAGCTTGAGAAAAACAAACAACTTTAGGAAAAACTACGTAGAGTGAAGAGTGATCTTGAAAAATCACTCAATTGGACTTGGTCCTCTGATGCGGCCATATACACCAGCAATAGGGGAAGCAGGCAGGGGATTGGGTTTCAAAGGGAAAAAGATTCCCTACAACCCTCACAGCAAGTATGTTACTATACTTGACAATTGGCTTTGCACCCATTGCGGTAACAATGGGCACCCTAAAGAAACCTGTAAGGCCAAATTTCAGTCACAGCAGAAAAACAAATCCTTTGCTGAAGAAGTAACTACTAGTAAAGAACCTGGTCCCTCATTTAAAAAACCCATAATGCCTGCATGGACCAAAAGATCTCTGATTCAACCCTTTCCTCATTACAAGGGACCCAAATTAGTTTGGGTTCCTAAAGCTAACTCTTAACTCTTCTTGTGCAGAGAACACTGAAAGGAAGAAGACTACAATGGTACATGGATAGTGGATGCACAAAGCACATGACTGGAAGTATAAATGATTTTCTTTCACTTAAGGCCCTGCAAGAAGGAAGTGTATCCTTTGGAAATGGAAAAAGGGATACATTCTAGGAGTCCAAAGGATTGGGAAGTCTCTTTCTCACTCAATCGAAAATGTGTACTACATGAACGGGTTGAAGTACAACTTGATAAGCATTTCCCAAATCTGTGACAAGGGAAACAAGGTGGAATTTGTGTCAAAAACGTGTACAATCACAAACCTAGTGACTGGTGAGGTTGTGCTAGTAGAAAAAGAAACAAGAATATCTATGTAGCTGATTTTGATTCTCTAAAGAATGGTGATCTAAGTTGTCTAAGCATTGTTGATGATGATACTAAATTATGGAACATGACACTAGGTCATGCAAGCTTCACATTGTTAAACAAATTAGTCAGGAAGGACCTGGTTTGTGGTTTGCCCAAGTCACGCTTCAAGGATCACAAAGTATGTGATGTATGTGTACAAGGGAAGCAAGTCGAATCTTCATTAAAGACCAAAAAGGAAGTTAGCACTGCAAGGCCAATTGATCTCCTTCACATGGATCTATATGGACCTATGAGAGTGCCAAGCAGAGGAGGAAAGAAGTACATCTTTGTGATAGTTGATGACTATTCCAGATTCACCTGGACTTTGTTCCTCAGGACCAAGGATGAAACCTTTGAAGTGTTTGTTGCCTTTGTCAAGAAGATCCAAGTGAAGACATGTAATAAAGTAGCCTGCATTAGGTCCGATCATGGGAAGGAGTTTGACAATGTCAAACTCGATGAGTTCTGCACTGAAAATGGCATCACTTGCAATTTTTCAGCTCCAAGAACACCTCAACAAAATGGTGGTGTGGAGAGGAAGAATAGAACTCTTAAAAACATGGCAAGAACAATCCTAATTGACAGTGGGATCACAAAGTATTTCTGGGCAGAAGTTGTCAATACTGCGTGTGTCGCACCCCATTTTTTTCCTCCGCGGAGAAAGTCCGGGTTCCGACATTCATGGGGTGTAATAACTCATTTCCTTTTGGGAATTGGATATTTGGAGAGTCGCCACCTAACAGATTATGATGCGTTAGGGCACCTAGAGTGGTAAGGACTAGTTTAAATTATCAGAGATTATGATAAGGGCTCGAAATAACCTTGAGGGGAAGGTATTAGGCACACCTTACGGTCCACAACGGTGGGTCCCAACCGAACTTATATTTATGAATTAGTCCATTAACAAATAAATAGTTGAATCAAATAATTTGTGAGTAAAGCATGTTGTATAACTCAAATAATAAGGCAAAGATTTTGAACGAGTTGCATACATATGAAACAAAGTTTTAAGCAAAAGGAATTTTGGAAGAGTAGGAGTCCTAGGTTGATTAGCCTATATGATCACCCCACACAATATCCGGTAAACACTCCTCAATAAGGGACTACACGTGACAATAGCGCGTAGTCATCATATCCCATATCTACCCTTCCCACCCCCTTAGTGGTTATTAAAGCGCGTTTTGGTCAGCGATCTCTATTGCGTGCTGTTACCCATACCTTCTTAATGGTCCTGGAGGAAATTTAGGACCCCTACCAATAGGTAGTTCTAGACAGACCCCTAGGGTTTAAATGAGAAAATACTAAGGCAACAGGCAAGAACAATTAGGACCCTAGCACATAAGACAGAAAGGAGCGATTAGAGGCTCAAGTTTACCTCCACAAATAATGCACATAGACAGCACGACTCAAACACAGATAAAGGCCTTTTGTTAAACAGTATCCTAAGGCATATTTTCTAAGTGAATATCAAGACACAGAAGATAGGAAGTTTATTTTATAAACTCATAAGTACTGGCCCTATCACTTTGCCTACTGATTTTAAGCCTGTTAAATCAAGACAACATTAAGTAACAGAAATATTTCAGAGTTACATGATTTGAAAATGCCCTATAGGCTTGCCTATATGCGGAATAATAATAACTATGTTTTATAAAACGGGGGAAAATTTTAAGACTGACTCTTAAGTCCCTAAAGGCATACTTTCTAATAGCGAATTAATGCAGTATTGGAGAGAATTTATTTCAGGAAAACAAACCGTTAATTAGACTAATTTCGAAGCAAACTACTCAAGAACTGGATTGACTTATTTAAACTAAACTGATTTTAGATCTAGGCAGAGTTTCTGATGTTGTTTCCTAAAGGCATGGCATCTAATTGTTTAAGAACTGATGTTAGAAACTTGTAGGCGTGACAACAAATGAAAACACATGTTAACACTCGTTATAACATAAGTTGACCTAGACCATATCCTATAGGCATGATATCTACTTGGTAAGGCAATCTCAGCAAAATATAAAGTCCTGTAGGCATGGTTTCTACTATTAGAACCACTTGAGACCTATAGGCATGATTTCTAACATGGTATAGCAATATAGGCATGATTTCTAACATGGTATAGCAAAAATATGAAGTCTTATAGGCAAGGTTTCTACCCGTATTACCCCACAAATATGTAACTACCCACCCTTTTTCACTAGTTACCCTAATATTTGTTTACAAATTATTACAGGCCATATGAATGAATTACATAAATAGATAAGAAAAATAAGAAGTTATTCTATAGGGAGCCTACAAATAGACCCAGATTCCAAAAGCCTTCAATAGCCTCAAATGCACAAATTCCATAGACAAAGTCATTGTCTAAGTGCGTCAGAGTTCCCTAAGGATCCTGGGCAGTGCTCATACCAAGATTTGGTAACCAAATTGAGTAAGTGCAGTGTGGAAGGGATAGTCTTAGTTTGCTAGAGTTTAGAGGATTCTCAAGAGGATCCCAAGGTAGTACACACACTGGAGGGGGCAGAACCTAATGACTTAGGAGTGGAATTATAGTGCTTGACACAGTTTGAAAGGCTTTAGTGGGAAAACGGTATTAAAAGAGGTTTGCTTGAAATAGTTTAGTAAAACAATAGAGGAGTTATTCACTGAGACAGTTTTGAAAAGAGTAGGGAAATCAACAAACAATAGACCAACCTCAAGACCAAAATAGGTTCAGCATCACAAACAGAACAAAGAACCAAGACAAGTTTAGCACCACAAGCCTTCACACAGGGATAAGTGGCAATTGGGGACAGGTAAAGCCTATAATGGTAAACACATAGCAGGTAGAAGTCTTTGGAATTGGTACAGACATGATTAGAAACACTGATTAGGCATAGTGACAGAATCAGCAATGCTTAAGTGGTTCAGTATAAGATCAATCAATCCCAGAATCATACAAGTTTAAGAGTGTAGACTACCTTGCAAAGAGATTCATACCAGAAACCAGATAGAGCAAGATCACATGGAGACAAATTACATAGAGGGGGTAGCATGTTCATATTGATCCTAGGGAAGGGGAGTACATAACATGCTAATAATGTAAACATATCAACTACAGGTTTCACAGCAAACAATAAGTAAAAGCAGACTAAAAACAGGATGAATTGAAGTAATAAAAGGACCATATTGTTTTTAGAACTTGCAATGAAGTCAGAACAAACCAGCAAAGAAGGTAGTAAACAAAAGGTGAGGAGCAAGAGAGTAGAGTAATAAGCCTTGGCTTGCAGCCGGCTGACTTGGAACAATAGGAAGTAACCAGAGAAAAGAGAGTAGAAGAGAGTTTTTGTGTGAGAGAGAGTTTTAAACCAATGTGTTCATGTATTTGTGTTTATGAGAGAGTATGTATATATAGTAGTTCAAAACTAGGTAAAATAAGTCAAGAATCACAGTAGTGCAGGAATTATATAACTCACAACCAATTAGAGAAAAATCAGGACAAGTACTCCCTTAAGTTAAGGGAATCAATTCAAATGGTAAGACCAAGTAACAAATAAGGAAAGAAATCAGTGTATGACTAATAAGGAAAATTTTTAAATTCAGTAACTATAGGGTAAATAATTAGGGCTAAGTTCAGAAAACTCTAATTACGGAAATAGTCAGTAAGAATAAAGTACCACAGTAGACAAGGTAGGCGAATCAGTTAATTTGAATAGAAAGGGTAGATATTGAGGTCTTAAAGGAAGGTCTTCTAATTAATCCATGAAATAGGGAATCTAGAATCAATCAAAGAAGAAGTCATGATTCAGTATTCAGCATATAAATAGAGTAAGATAAGAATAATCAGACATAGCAAACATGCAGGTTAAACAACACTGATAGAGAGAGGCAAGTCTGAATAGTCAAGATGAACATAAGCACATAGAGGTGATGATATAAGTTAGGCTAAAAACTCAGTAGGAACAGATTCAAATCAAGATAGTCATAGAAACTCAAACAAGCAACGGTCAGTCATGCTAACACGCAGAACCAAATGAAGAAAATCTAGAAAATTAGAGATTTCAACATAGGCGAGTTGAAGAGGTAGTAAAATCATAGAATCAGTCGAAATATACAAGAAATCGAAGTTTAAACATAAATATTAGTTTAAACAAAGTTTTAAAAGAAATTCTGAAACCCTAATTTTTAGAAGAAGACTAAAACACTTCAAATCACATGATTCTTGTAAAGAATTCCAAGGACAGTGTAAAACATTAAGGAAACAAACTCAAATCATTCTAGATCTATACAGATTTAGGAGATATAGGTAGAAATTAGGGTTTCAGAAGAAACCCAAATAGAAATGAAAGAACATGTCTAGAATCCCAAGGATCGTAACAAATACAGCGTGACATTGCTCAAAATCACACTGGAGTAGTCATGAACAGACAAGTGACGAACCCTAGGTGCAAGCTGGCGTGGCCCTGGGCCCTTGAAGACCTTAGAGAAGGCAAGCATGGCATGAGAGAAGCCATTGGAGGCTGAGGAGTCGATGAGAGATCACCGGAGAAGAGAGGTCGGCGGTTTGAAGGGCTAGGGTTTGGTTGAGTTACTGAGATAGAAGAGGAGATGCGAGAATACAAAGGCGACAATCTATGAAAAATGGTTAGGGTTAAGGGTCGTTTAGAGTTAAAAGAAGAAGGAACGAAAGAGGACTGTTGATCTTTTAGATCAACGACCAGGATTTGACGGGTCTTGGGTCGGGTAATTTCATTTAGGTCCTGGGTCGAGTAATTTGATTAGTAATTGGGTTTAATTGAGGCTATGACTGAAATATAATCTGGCTATATTTTAAATAGCCAATTTATCCCTATATAATTTATAATAAATAACAGATAACTTCTGAAAAATAATTTTGTATACTAAAATGATTTAAAATAGATATTTAACATTTTAAAAATATAGAAGATCAATTTTATGCATATAAATGTAATGATACATTAATAAGGCTAATATTACAATTATATGCAATTTAGCTTTAAAAATAAAAATGCAAATATATAAATGCACTAAAAATACTTCAACAATATTTTGGCATAAATATAGAATTTACATGACTAAATTACCACAGCAATAATTTGAGGGATAATTATTGGTGATTTTATGAGTAAAAGGGAAGGAAATAAATCAATTTAAAAATCTTTAAAATTATAGGAAAATTATAAAAACCTTGTGCATGCTTATATATGCTATTTTGAAAGTATTTATGCATATTAAAAATATATAGGAAAAAATTGGGTATCAACAGCTGCCCCTCTTTACCCGGGAAGGATGAAAGAGTTTTCAGGTAAAGAAATGATGACCATTTTTAACCGGATGGGGATGTTTTGAAAGAAAAAGGCTGGACTCTAGTCTTTTAGTTGCCTACATATCCCTGGTCTTACAAGAATCAGGCCATGTGTTATTCTAGATTCATCAGCGGAATATACTGATGAAGTCATTGCAAAAACGGACACGAGATACAAAAGCAACTATGGTGAGCGGTTAAAGCTCGGGATAGTTGAAAGAACTGGAGAGGGATCTCTCCTTATAGGATAGTGGTTGTTCACTGGTCACCTGCAGAAAAAAAAGATGCTACGAACATGTATTTGTACGAAAATTTAAACATCATGCAGATTCCCTTTTGGACCATGAAGGTTGTCTTTGGACGGTTGGAGATGACATCCTAGGCCATGAATTGTTTAGTGAGGGATTCACAGGCCATGAAATGATGTTCTCGGCCATGACAATGGTGTCTACGAACCATGACACCTTTGAATAATGATATGCAAATTTGAGAGATCCTCAGGACATTGCATGGTGTCTTCCGGCTGTTAGGATGATGCCTTTTAGACTATGACGACTTTGGATATATTGGAGATATTTCAGCCCATGATATGCAGTAATATGATGCTAACAAGACAAGGCTTAGTCTTGTGAAATGAAGGGCAGAGCTTAGCCCCATTAAAAAGCGAATAGAAATAGAGCAATATTTATGCAAGAACGGACAATGCTTAGTCCCATGTAGATGGGGGGGCAATGATTAGCCTCATGCAAATAGGGAGGCAAGGATTAGTCTCATGCAAATGGGGAGGCAAGGATTAGACTCATGCGAATGGGGAGGCAAGTATAAGCCTTATGCAAATAGGGAGGCAGGGATTAGCCTCATGCATATATAGAGGCAAGGATTAGTCTCATGCAGATATGGAGGCAAGGATTAGCCTCAAGCAGGTATGGAGGCAGGGATTATCCTCATGCAAGTGGGGAGGCAAGGATTAGCCTCATGCAAATGGGGAGTCAAGGATTAGACTCATGCAGATAGGGAGGCAAGGATTAGCCTTATACAAATGGGGAGGCAGGGATTAGCCTCATGCAGGTGTAGAGGAATGGATTAGCCTCATGGAGTCAAGGATTAGACTCATGCAAATAGGGAGTCAAGTATTAGCCTCATACAAGTAGGGAGGCAAGGATTAGCCTCATGCAAATGGGGAGGCAGTGATTAGCCTCATACAGGTGTAGAGGCTGGGATTAGCCTTATGGAGTCAAGGATTGGACTCATTCAAGTATGGAGGCAAGGATTATCCTCATATAAATGGGGAGGCAGGGATTAGCCTCATGCAGGTGTGGAGGTAGGGATTAGCCTTATGGAGTCAAGGATTGGACTCATTCAAGTATGGAGGCAAGGATTATCCTTATACAAATGGGGAGGCAGGGATTAGCCTCATGCAGGTGTGGAGGTAGGGATTAGCCTCATGGAGTCAAGGATTAGACTCATGCAAGTATGGAGGCAAGGATTAGCCTCATGCAAATAGGGAGGCAGGGATTAGCCTCATGCAGGTGTAAAGGCAGGGATTAGCCGCATGGAGTCAAGGATTAGACTCATGCAAGTATGGAGTCAAGGATTAGACTCATGCAAATAAATGGGACAGGGATTAGTCCCATGTTACTGATTACTGGCCGTCTGACCTATGTTGGCGTTGGATGGACTTCCTCAAAATTCTACCCTAGTTTCTGATCTTGGGGGAAATGAAAATTTTATTATAATATGACCGAACCCATAAGGCTGCCTACGTATCCCCTCTTAAACGGGAAACAGGTAAATCGTAGTTCAATTACATCAAATGAGGAAATGTAAATAATCTAAGCATAGTATCTCTTGACTGCGTTTGAATTAGTTGGTTTTGGCCAAATTTCTCCATCCATTTCTGCATGTATTAGTGCTCCTCCTGTTAGTACCCTATGGACCATGTACGGACCTTGCCAGTTGAGTGAGAATTTCCCTTTGGCTTCATCTTGATGTGGGAAGATCTTCTTCAGTACCAACTGACCTGGTGCAAATTGCCTGGGTTTGACCCTTTTGTTGAAAGCTCTGGACATTCTGTTCTGATAAAGTTGGCCGTGACATACTGTGTTTATCCTCTTTCCATCTATAAGGGCTAATTGCTCTAGCAGATCATTATCCACTCTGCATCGCTGAGTTCCGCTTCTTGTATGATTCTTAAAGAAGGAATCTCTACCTCGACTGGGATGATAGCCTCGGTACCATAACCAGCACATAGGGAGTTGCCCCGGTTGATGTGCGAACCGTGGTGCAGTACCCTAATAGAGCAAAAGGTAACTTCTCATGCCATTCTTTGTGGTTCTCTATCATTTTCCTTAGTATCTTCTTAATATTTTTGTTGGTGGCTTCTACGGCTCCATTCATCTGAGGTCTATAGGCTGTGGAAGTCTTGTGTTTGATTTTTAAAGTTTTACACATAGCTTTCATCAAATCACTGTTGAGATTGGCGTTGTTGTCAGTAATAATGGACTTGGGAACCCCGAATCGGCAGACAATACGATCCTTGACAAAATCTGTGATGACTTTCTTGGTTATAGCTTTGTAAGATGCAGCTTCTACCCATTTTGTGAAATAATCAATGGCTACCAGAATAAACCAGTGTCCATTTGAGGCAGTGGGCTCAATCGGACCAATAACATCCATTCCCCACGCGGCGAATAGCCACAGTTATCTTGTTGCATTGAGCTCATTTGGTGGCACTTTTATCATATCGGCATGCACTTGACATTGACAGCATTTGCGGACATACTGGATGCAATCCGTCTCCATGGTCATCCAAAAATAACTGGCCCTGAGTATCTTCTTAGACAAGACGAAACCATTCATGTGTGGGCCACAGGTCCCAGCATGCACATCCTCAAGTAGCTTAGAAGCTTCCTTCGCGTCAACACATCTTAGTAAACCCAAATCATGAGTTCTTATGTACAAGTTCCCTCCGCTGTGGAAGAAGTGACTTGACAATCTCTGGAGCCTGCATTTCTGAGTGTGATTTGCATGCTCCGGGTATTCTTCTTTTGACAAGTATTCTTTGATGTTATGGAACCATGGCTTTCCATCTTCTTTTTCCTCGACATGAGCATAGCTGGCTAATTATGGATCCTCACTAGAATAGGATCAATGTAGATCTTATCTGGATGTTGTATTATGGAGCACAAAGTGGCCAATGCATCGGCAAACTCATTCTGAATTCTGGGCACATGTCGGAATTCTATCTTTGTAAACCTCTTTCTCAATTCCTGTATATGGTGCAGATATGGCAATTTCTTGGAATTCTTGGTGGCCCACTCTCCTTGTACTTAGTGCACAAGCAAATCCGAATCACCGATCACCAACAACTCCTGAACGTTCATGTCGACTGCCATGTTGAGCCCTAGTATGCAGGCTTCATATTCCACCATGTTGTTGGTGCAGGGAAATCTGAGTTTAGCAGATACCGGATAATGCTGACCCATTTCTGATACAAAAACTACTCCAATTCCCACCCCTTTAAAATTTGCGGCTCCGTCAAAGAACATCCTCCAACCGTCATATACTTCGGTAGTGTCTTCTCCTACGAATGATACTTCTTCATCGGGAAATACGTTTTTAAGGGTTCGTATTCTCCTCCCATCGGATTTTCAGCAAGGTAATCTGCCAATTCTTGTCCCTTGACCACCTTTTAAGTTACATAGACGATATCGAACTCACTTAGTAGTATCTGCCACTAGCCAACTTCCTGGACGCATGGGTTTCTGGAATATATACTTCAGAGGGTCCATCCTGGATATGAGATATGTAGTATAGGTGCAGAAGTAGTGCCTAAATTTCTGAGTTATCCAGGTCAAAGCGCAGCAAGTATGTTCAAGTAGAGAATACCGTGCTTCATAAGGTGTGAACTTCTTACTCAAGTAATATATGGCTTGCTCCTTCCTTCATGTCTCGTCATGTTGTCCGAAAACACATCTGAGGGCTCCGTCTAATACATATAGATAGAGTAGCAAAGGTCGTTCTGGTTCTGGCGGGGCCAGAACTATGGGTGTGGATAGGTACTCCTTGATTTTGTCAAAAGCTTTCTGACAATCCTCGGTGTAACTTGTTTTGGCATCCTTTCTTCACATCTTGAAGATGGGTTCACATATGACTATGGATTGTGCTATGAAGTGGCTTATAGTTGAAACATTCTAAGAAGCTGATCATATCTTTTTTGCTCTTAGGTGGTTGTAACTGCTGAATAGCTTTGACTTTAGACGGATCCAGCTCGATCCCTCGACGATTGACGATGAATACCAGTAATTTTCCTGTGGGAACCCCGAATGCACATTTTGCGGGGTTCAGTTTCAAGTTGTACCTCCTTAGCCTGTCGAAGAACTTTCTCAGGTCCACTATGTGATCTGCGACCCTCTGGTATTTGATAATGACATCGTCCACATACACCTCGATTTCCTTGTGTATCATATCATGGAAAATGTTTGTCAAGGCTCTCATGTAAGTGGCCCCAGCGTTCTTTAGACTGAATGGCATCATTTTATAACAGTATACACCCTAAGGTGTAATAAAAGCTGTCTTCTCCTCATCTCCTTCATCCATCCAGATTTGGTGATAACCCGCGAAGCAATCTACAAATGATTAAAGTTCATGCTTGGCGCAGTTATCGATTAGGATGTGTATATTTGTCAATGGGAAATTGCCCTTGGGACTTGCTCTGTTTAAATCCCGATAGTCAACACACACTCTGACCTTCCCATCTTTCTTCGGAACTGGCACAATGTTAGGTAACCAGGTTGGATATACAACCACCCTGAGAACTTTGTCTTTGATCTTCTTGGTAACTTCCTCCTTGATTTCCAGGTTCATGTCTGGTTTGAACTTTCTGAGTTTCTATTTTACTGGCGGACACATGGGATTAGTAGGAAACTTGTGAGCCACTATGGAAGTGTACAAACTGGTCATGTCATCGTATGACCATGCAAAAATGTCCTCATATTCTTTTAGGAAATGAATGTACCCATCCTTTTTTGTTGGTGACAAGTGAATGCTGATGCGGGTCTCCTTGACGGTCTTGGCATCTCCCAAATTTACTGCTTCGGTTTCCTCTAGATTAGACTTAGGCTTATTCTCAAAATTTTCAACATCCTTGACAATTTTATCGGGTATCTCATCTTCTTCCTCTGAATCACTATTCTCATGTTGTGTTGCCTCATTAAATGTCACATTAACTAGTTCATCTGGAAAAGTAATAATAACGTTGTAGAAAGCAAAAGTATAAATATAGTAGTGAATATTAAAGAGCAAATGTATTTGATTAAAACTAAAAAATCATCAAGACAAAGTACAGCTCGATGAATCGAGCATTTATTTTGAAACAAGTAAAGCTTAAAACAAAATTACGGGAAATCTTAAATGCCTAGAATGGCTTATAGAAGTAAATTCTTCCAGGCTACCCAGGGACTCGGCAGGCTCAGGATGGTGTGGCGGTCCAGTTTCTGAGAACGGCTCCTTTCTCCACAGTCTGAACAGTGAGGCCTTCTTCGTCTTCCTCCTAGATTATGGCACCGCAGTCCATGTCCTCATCCTCCAAGAACAAATTCCTCAACCCAGCTAGTGCTTCTTCTTCTGTAGTCCCCCATATTGTATTAGCCTGGTGAAAAGCTTGTTCAAACGTCGCACTAGCTGCTCAAAAGGTTAATACGGTCCACACCATGGAGGCGACCAATCATTGTACTCTTTCCATGTATACTGGTATCCGAGCCCAAAGGTGGTACCATGATTAGTGGATACTGGTATCCGGACTATACTAGTATGCTTTCTATTTTGTTACTCCACCACTTATCCTTCTCGACAGCATTGACCCGTTCGATGTGATGATAGGTCTCCCCTCCAAGCCTTCTTCTATGTCCAATGGCTGGGATTGTTTGACTAGTGTAGATGGGGTTACTTCTATCTCCATGAATGATTACCTTCTAGCGGTTCCATTCAAACTTCACGGCTTGATGTAGTGTGGAAGGCACGGCTCCAGCGGCATGGATCCATGGCCGGCCCAACAGAAAATTATATGAGGCTGGTATGTCGAGTACCTAAAATTCAACGTCGAACCAAGTTGGCCCATCTGTAAGCAAAGGTTGATTTCCCCGATCGTGCCTCTATGGACCCATAAAAAACCTTCACATTCATGCTTCTTACCTGTATCTCATGGAAACCTTTGTCCAACCTTTTCAGAGTGTCCAATGGACAAATATTTAGGCTCGAACGTCCATTACCAAGACCCTGGCAATAAACTTGTCTTCAAATTGTACCATAATATGCAATGCTCGATTGTGATTCAGCCCCTCAGGTGGTAGCTCATCCTCATGAAAGATGATCTTATGACTTTCTAGTACTTGCCCAACCATATTGGCCATTTCTCCGTCAGTGATATTATTGGGTGCATAAGCCTCGCTTAGTACTTATATCAAAGTGTTATTGTGTGCCTCTGAATTCTACAATAGTGATAGGATAGATATCTGAGAAGGGACTTTGTTCAGATGGTCAACAACAGAATACTCCTTTGCCTGTACTTTCCTCCAAAAGTCATCTGGCCCGGTCTCAATGATTGGTTGCCTAGTAGCGGCTTTCTTACTTGAGCCTCCCAGGTGTTCAGGTGTATAGACTCTCCCAATTCTAGTCATTTCTTGTGCAGCGCTAGATTCCTCTATCTTGACCTTGCCTTTTCACCCAGCCTCGGCAACATAATCCTAGGGTATTGCTTTTGAGTTGAATGGGGGTGTGGTTGATACTGTCACAGTAAAAGGTGTGACCACCTCTACTTCAAATGGAGTGGAGGTAGCTGTGAGAGGAGCCATTTCCACCTCGAATGGAACTGATGCAGCTACCTCAACCTCGATTGGTGCCTAAGTCAGAACCACAATAGGAGTAAGTGTGACTGCAACCTTAAAGTCATCGCCTTCTTGAATAAGCCCGATCGACCCCTCGGGGGCCCATTCTTCATTTGTCTCTATCACATGTACACCATCACCTCTGTGATCAGGGGGGATTGTTACGGACATTAGGTTTGGCTTACTTTGCTTGTATGACCTTGTTGTCAATTAGCGTCTGGATCTTATCCTTCAATGTTTGGCACTCAGCAGTGGTGTGCCCTTTCATACATAATTGGTACGCACAAGTTTTGTTCGGATTGACTATTGGGATGGATCTTTTAATGCCACAACGGGAACAGTACTGTGGCTTTCAACCTTTCATACAGTTGGTCGATGGGCTCAGCAATGGCAATGTATTGTCTGGGTGGCTTGCGATCAAAGTTGGGTCTCGGTTTTGAATAATTTTGGCGAGCTGGTAGTGTTTGGAAGTAGGATGGTTGGGAGTTATAGGTGTGATGGACAGTGGATGGTTGGGAATATCTAGAAGATGAAGGTTGATATGTAGGGAGTGATGCTTGGTATGTGGGTGGAGGTGTTTGATATGTGGGTGGAGGTGTTTGATAGGTAAGTGGAGATTTTGGGCCCTAAGCCACCATTACTGCCCCAACATCTCTCTTCTTCGATATGCCACCTGATTATAGTGCCTTATTTGTGGCTTGCAAGGCCTCAAAGTTTGTTAGTATCCCGCTTTTGATTCCTTCTTCGATTCTTTCTCCGAGTTTGATGATGTCAGAGAATTTGTGATTTTCGATAACCATCAATCTTTCATAATATTGTGGATACTGTGTCCTGACAAAGAATTTATTCATTTGTTCTTTGTCCAAAGAGGGTCTGACCTTGGCCGCTTCCGACCTCCAACGAGTAGTGTATTCATGGAAAGTCTCAATAGGTTTCTTCTTAAGATTCTGAATGTAGAAGACATCCGTGTTTTTATCTGTGTTAAACCTGAATCAGTCCATGAACTCCGACGCCATGCTTACCCAATTGGACCATTCCTTGGGATTTTGGCTGATATACCAAGACAAAGCGTCCCCAGTAAGGCTCCTCATAAAGAGCTTCATCCGGATTTTTTCATCTTTCCCGACCCCAACAAGCTTGTCATAATAGGTCCTTAGATGAACCATGGGATCACCTGTACCATCGAACATTTTAAACTTGGGAGGTTTGTACCCCTCTGGTAATTCGACATCCGGCTGTATGCACAGATCTTCATAGTTCAAACCTTCTATTCCTCTTCCGCCCTCAACACCTTGAACTCGGCTTGTCAACTTCTTGAGTTCTTCAACCATGTTTTAATGAGCAAGTCCTTTTTGGAGGATTCCGGTGTGCAGGAGATTAGTTGGGTAGAATGAGGTATAGTTTCCACATATATAGGGTTGCTTTGATATGTGCCAGGAACTTGAGTGTAGTGATGGTCATTAATGGAGTTTTATGGATCTAGAATAGGCTGTGGTGTGTTTTGGGGAGTGTGGTAAGTGGTGGTTGGTGGGTATTGAATTGGTTGATGATGATGTTGCAGTGGTGTTGGTATTGGAAATGGATTGATATTTTGGGGTGGAGTTGCGTATTGATTTGGTGCGGTAGGATTTTGTGATTGTTGGTTTTGTGTGTTCTGAGGAGGTGTCGGGTTCTTTGTGTTTTGTTGGTGGATATCGGGAACATTGAGGGTGAGTGATAAGTTTGCCAAGTTGCGAACCTGCTCAAGTTCTCCTTGCAATTCCAGTATCTTTTGTTCCAGCCTCAAAACCAAATCATTTGGGGCTAGAGTACTACGGCCATCTGAAGTCTCTGCATTTTCAATATTCTCCTTTCGGATACCACTTAAGTCATTCATTTTTGTCTTTCATTTTCCCCATGTGTTGCTTGGAGGAGGAGGAGGTGGAGGGCTTCTAGATCTCGTGTGATATGCTGATGAGGCTAGTATGAGTGAACCAACCTAAGGGGATGGGAATAACAATAAAAAATAAGCATAAACAAAAGGTAACAAGTCAGTGAGGATATTGAAACATTTGCAGTATTTAAACACATATTGTGGGAATGTAAATTCGCGTCTTAGTTTGGGAGCCTCGTTGTATCCAAGGTAGGCCTAGAGATGAATAGATTTGGAGAACTTTTAATGCCAATAAATGCTTCATTTCATAATATAAAAATAGACGAATCCCAAAATGACACTAAGATAAAACAATTCACTACTGGCACTTGGCCTTATTACATTTTTAGGAAAAGCAAATAAATCTAGCCTATTTGGTCCCAGAAGGACCTTCCCCGCATTCGATCTTCCGGACTCCATCATTGAGATCCCCTAGCTCGCGCAGCCCCAGCACCAAGTAGGCTCTGGCCAAATTTCCTCCTTCAGCGTTCTGGCAATTTTCAATCCTCTTTATGACTTTTCCTTCCAGCTCCACTATTCCTCGCTCCAGATATTCCAGTTTCTTGTTGGAAGTGATTGCCATTTCTTTCCATTCCTCGATCAACCTCACATTGCTCTGATGTATTTCCCGGTGCTCATTCTCAAAGTCGTGGACCCTCTTGCGCAACCTGTTGTATTTGACTTGAGCTTCAGCTTCCTCATCTATGATTTTGTTCCCTCGACCAGCCCCTGGTTTCACCATTCCTTTTAGATTGTACTCCAACCATGCCAGGTAGAGAGGCTCGCACCCTGTATGATACCTGTCTGGTTCAACAGCGTTCTTCTCCACAATAATTTTGTAGTGCCACGTGTGCTGAGCTAGGCACTTGTAAAAGACATCATCATCTTGAAAGTCTGCCCTGAAATGACCCATCTTTACAACCCTTGGTACAACCTGTTTCCTGCTTGCTTGCTCATAACTTGAATAAGGACATATGGGTATATCCCTTTCAACTCGATCAGCACCAAGTGCGGAGCATCCCTGGATCTAATAATAAATTCGTTTGTTGGGAACCATTCAAACATCCACTACACCTGTTCCTCGGTCAGATTGTCAAAGAACTCTACCCATTCTTTGGTGTTTTCCGGCTGAGCAAATCTGTTTGGAATGTAAGTTATCTGCTTAGGGTGATGGAAGGCAATATGGTCGTTCCAAGCCCTTTGCAGAAATTCTTGGCGATAGAGACCCTTTTGGAAATGCTCCAACAACCATAACTGCAGCAACAACAACCCTCGAAATGTTTGATCCCTCTTTGACAGCATTCCAGACCCCTATAGATGTCGGTTATGATCATGGGGACTATGGTATATGTCTGTCCATTAATCCCTTCCATCAGATTCTTGGCGACCATGGCCAATCTAGTATGTATTCTTCCCTTTTTCAATGGGAACACTATCAGGACTAGGAAGCACACAATGAATACAAACACTCTGCGGTGGATGTGACCCAGAGAAGTGAGAGAGATCTTATCATGGTAAGTACGGAAAGACTTGCTATGGCCATACCTCTCGTACAGGTATTCGAAAGGTATGTAAGATTCCTTCAAGCACACTAGGTTGACATTCTTCTTCAGCCCCGTCATCTTCAAAAATCCCCTACCCATACGGATTTCTGGTACCAATAGCTCGGGACTATCCCAAGTCAATCCTGTAAGCCCTCTAATTTCCTCTAGAAGTGTTACACCCCATAATATTACGACAATGTTGCACCCTGCAGTATTACATTATGATGATGTTATGTTTCGCAATATTAGGTTGTGACGATGTTGCACCCAATAGAATTGTACATTGAATTTGTCATAAGGTAATTGATATCAGTCCAAGTAAAAGATTATTTGGAGATTATAAGGATTATCACAAGTGATGAGTAAATTCGTGAAGGTGAAAGGGGAAGCAAGTCAAAGAAAATGAATTTTCGTCAAAGTTTGGCATTTTGGGATAAAATACGGTCTGAGCTAAAATACCCGATATTTATGGACTAGTGTCATACAAGGCACTACATGACCATGCTAGTAAGGTGTACAAGGTATGTTATAAGAGAGTAGTATTTTAAGTAAGTTTAGATAATTCTTAATTATGTGGGTAATTGATTAATTACCGGGTACCGGGACATTACCCAGTTGACTGATAAGTGAAACTTTTTTCTAAAATACACCCCTAAAGACGTGGCAAGAAGCCACAAATCTAGAGAATGACTAAGTGATCATATAGTCTTAGGTGGCTATCTAAGGTAACAAGACATCAACGTGTAAAGACATTCTAAGTTTGGTTCATTTGGACATAAAATAACAAAAGTGAATTATATACTTTTCTTCCTACTTCATTAGCTAATTCCTTTAAGAGAACACTAACAAACATTCTTTATATCCTTATTCAGGAAATAAGATTTCCATCAGATTCACGTGTGCTAGTGTTCTTGGCATAAGAAGACCTACTTTTTCTAAAGTAGCATATGATTCTTAATAAACTCGAACATATTAGGATTTATCTAAAATCCTTGTTTCTGAAACCCATTCAATATGTTGCACATTTCCTTATACATATTATCTTCTAAATCTATATTGAGATTGAAGACAGACGCTAAAACTCAATCCAACAAGTTTTCAACGAAATTCTTGCAATCAAACAATTCTAACGAGAATTAATAGAACTTTAGCAACGTAAAATTTTGCGGTTCTAAAGGAGTACAGTGCAACCTTTTCCAAGAATATCATACGGTTTTTTCCTTACTCCAGGTATATTAAGGCTATCCCTTCTTTCTTTTGGCATGATCCATACGGTACAAATGAAACGAGAAAAATACGCAACTTTCATAAATGACTCTATTCATAGAAATACTAGGGGTGTCTATATTCTTAATTCCTCATGTGAACTATTGTTATATCTTCTGTCCATGGGGCTTAACATAATACGCAGTTGAAAAGTTAATCCGAAAGGAATATTGATATTATTACATATTTTTCATGCATTTTATTCATTTATACATGTGCATTGACCCATGACCAGATGACATTATATACGCGTATTTATATGTATATATATACATATGTACATAGGATATGGGAAAAAGGTTACGGCATTATATACGCACCACTACCTAATCAGCTGGTATATGATGATGATGTTTCCCACAGTGGCTAAAATATGATTCAAATGGTGTTATATACGCGTATATATGTAAATATATGTATATGGGATATGGGAAAAGGTTACGACGTTATATACGTACCACAACTTGATCAGCTGGTATATGATAATGATGTTGCTTACACTGGCTGAAATATGATTCAAACGGCATTATATACGCATATATATATGTATGTATATGTATATGGGATATGGAAGAGGTTATGGCGTTATATACACACCACAACCTGATCAGCTAGTATATATTGATGATGTTGCCCACAGTGGTCGTATGATATGATGGGATGCCCTCAGAGGCTGATGATGTTATGAGGCATGTACCTATGCATGACATGACATTCATACACATATGCATGATGCTAAAAGTATTTCATGATTTATAGAGTTATTTAGACTTACAGGTTGAGTCAAGTACTATATATTTCTTCCATGTCTGTTATGTACTTATTTATGTGCCTTACATACTCGGTACATTTTTCGTACTAACGTCCCTTTTGCCTGGGGATGCTGCGTTTCATGCCTGCAGGTCCCGATAGATAGGTCGAGAGCCCTCCAAGTAGGCTATCAGCTCAGCGGAAGATGTTGGTACGCTCTATTTGCTTCGGAATTGCTTGTTTGGCTGGTATGATTTAGACGTGTGTTGTTTGGTATGGGGGACTCTGTCCCGACCTTTATGACATTTATGTACTCTTAGAGGCTTGTAGACATATGTCATGTATGTGAAAGCTTGTACGGCCTTGTCGGCCGATGTCTTGAGTTTATAAATAATCATGTTGGCCTATTAGGCCCGTATTTCATGTGTATATGATAATGTAATAAGAAAGATACGTTACTTTGGTACTCGGTTCAGTAAAGTATTGGGTGTCCATTGCGGCCCATCGATTTGGGTTGTGACAAAAGTGGTATCAGAGCAGTTCTTTACTAGGGATATCTACAAGCCGTGTCTAGTAGAGTCTTGTTTATGGGTGTGTCGTGCACCACACTTATAAGCATGAGGCTACAGGGCATTTAGGATTGTCACTCATTCTTTTTACTCTAGATCGTATGGTAGAACTCACTTATAATAATTCAAATTTCGAAATTCTTTTTTTAATTATTCGTAATAAGACGATACCTACATCCGGAAAGAAGGATTGGAAAGAGATATAGTTGTGGAAGAGCTAAGTCAAAGGAATTGGATTTTTGTATAATGCCTATGATAAGTATATGTGAGGTCTTTAGCAGATCATGGGTGTACTTAAAGTGCAAGCTTCCTGATAAGAAGCCTTAAGTCAAGAATGTCTATCCATCTTTATGGTAAAAGACAATGAGAGATTAAGAAGATAAATACAGGTTTCAACAAGCAAAAGAAGCAAGATGAAGAAGGATACGAGACACCCAATTAATGAAGGCTAATGGCGTTTATAATTGAGGCAGAGGAACTTAAGCTTTTTGAGTTATATTTAATAGTAATAGAGGTATATACAATTGGTCGCACCCATTCCAGATATGCCCTATGGGGATTAACAGAAGTAGTATAAGAAGATATGATGGATCAATTATTTGCATCAGTTGACATTTCCGAAGGATATTGCAAAAATGCTAATAGATCTCTTTATGAGTCACCAGATGGTGCACTTTAAAATAGTGCAGCCAGATATGAGTACTATAAAGACATGCACTATAAGCCTTGTAGTACTTCCTTAGTGTGGCTCACGTCTCTAGTAAAGCTAGAACGTTAAACAACTTGAAGAGCCATTGGATAGAGCAAAGGGAAGCTAAGATCTAAAGAATGTCTTGCTCAAGTTTTCAGAATAAAGTGATAGGCATAAATGTTAGCGAGAAATAAGAAAAGAGTTAATAAAGCATTATGAGTAAGATGTGATACATGGATGACAACGGTATATCAAAAGATGACAATATTACAAAATCTATAGTCAAGTGAAGGAAGAAACGAGAAGTGACAGGCCTTAGGACAAAAAAAAAGAGTATATGCCATACAATTATGTTCTAATTTCAAGAAATAAATTCTCAACTCTAGCATGATTACCAAGAGGAAAAGTTTGACCCTAGAGTAATAGAACCAATATGGATTAGTAAACAAGATAAACTAAACATGAATTAGGGACTGAGTGACTGGTGATAGTCTCCATCATAATAACTTCAGATTTTGTTCCGCTAATAATAGAATGGATGACAAAAGAAAATTCATGAGAAATTCAGAGAATGATCATTCAGGAAGACGCTTCCCTACATCAAGCAATGTTAGCAAAGTTTAGCGTAAGGGACTGTATGTGCCAGTTATACTAAATTTCACCATCGCGAGTGAGGAACTTTGTTATGCTTGGTACAAAAAGATTTTCGCGAGTGTGTAAGTGTCATCGATGATGTGAAAGGACGCCAAAGATGAAGAGGAAGAACATCTATAGGCAGGTCGTCGTAGCTCCAAGTCGTAGTACTCCCCTTAAGGGGGGAATATGGAATAATAAAAGGAAGAATGCGATAAAAATGAGAAAGGGATATGATTGCACTAATCCAAATGTTGTAGATATGCTACGATTCTAGAGCATTATGCAAACGCGACATCAAGGAGAAGAAGTAAGGTTTCCTGCCGAGATGTTATTGATAGTTAAGGAGCCAGTGCGAAACTTAAGTTAAGACCAAGGAAATAACCCAAGAAAGATTTCGCGGAATATTGGCATGAGGATGGGCCAATGAGTAGTTAGTAGTTGATTCAGAAAAAGCCTAGCTATGGCTAGTCAAGAGGATACAGAACAAGACATCAGGTCATGCAAGATAAAGATATTAAAACCCAATATAGTGAATTTAGCCCCATAGTTATGACATTGTAATACTTGAGAAATATTCAACTAGGAGTTGGGGTAGTTAAAGATACCGTATGAGTGTTATGGAAATAAAAGATAGTTCCACTAGGAAGACAGTCAAAACTTCAGTTCAGAAGCAGTTGTACGAGCATATGAGTATGGAGGTAAGTAACTAAGGATAATTACAAGTGAGCACGAACATCAAAAATTCTATCGGGAATACGGTATAATAAGCTTGCATCTTTACAAGAGTCAGAGGGTCTTCCCTAACTACTACGACGAAATACTAGCTGAGGAAATAAAGAAGACGGCTTCAACCTCAGTACAACGACCTAAAGAGGAAATGGTCGTGTGACAATAGTCTCAAAACGACATTGTGTGGACTCCCTAAGAAAGTGGCACCTACAGTGGCTAATGAACAGAGAGTAAAATCAGAAGTGATATTCAGGATCATATGAGTTGTATGGAATTTCAATATATATGGGCACTATGATAAGCTAAGTATGGATGCAATAAGGGGCAGAAAGATCAAGAAAAGTAATAGCTTACATTTAAAGAAAGCTAAAATGGAAAAAAAGGTATTACTCGATCAATGATCCAGAGTTTGTTGCGTTAAGAACTCACTTAAGGGTTTGGAGTTTTATATATGCAGCATATACAACCGTAGAAGATTCTGGTATACGTTAAATGAAAGAATTGAGCCCAGGTCATAAACGAAGGATTAAATTGTTAAAGGATTGTATCATGCATATTCATCAGTGCCCATGAAGGGCTAAACAGAATAAATAATACCAGAAATCACAGATCGGAAGATAGCTTAAGCCTACACGAAGGTAGATCAAAGGAAAGAGGAAACTAAATAGTTACATCAACTAAGTAAATCATTAATTTGATTATTTAACCTAGAAAATTATAGACCTCATGATTGAGAACATTGGAGGATCACTCTTAAATATCAGAGGTACAAGAGAGATAGTACAGTAGCCACATTTTATAGGGGCATCACAAGAATACAAGCCTTATAAGAAGTCAGTATGAAGCTCTCACCAGATTATGTATACACCACATGTGCAAGTATTATAATAAGGATTCAAGTTGTGGATGAAATTATACCTACATGGAAGGAAGGTCATGAAAGGGATACAAGATGTGATGCAAGATTTTAAGGTAAGTAAGGTAAAGGTGAACAACGTATGTGATACTCAAATACGGAAGAATGTGAATTGTCCATACTTCGGATGAAAGGCTAGAAACGTTCGGATTCAGTGTCCAGGAATAATAAAAATGTCATCAATGGCATATCTTCAAACCTATGGTTTTTTTTAAATATCAAGAGATCTAGCTAAGAAAGTAAAGAACAGTTAGAGACGAGGTGATGTCTCGCTTGTTGTTCTCAAATAAAACAAGGAAATCTATGGTACAAGCAATTTAAAGTAAGGTTGCAAGCTAAAATATGATAGAGCGACGAGGTTTTAGGAAAATAGGAATAAGGATAAGAAAGGGTAAGTGAGAATGTGACAAGGATGGACAAAGTACTCGAGATCAAGCCCATGAAAACAAGAAGAGATGATGATTTCTCTAAGTTATGCAAGGCTCAGTATAGCCTGAATGAACTCAAAGGAGTCTAAGACTAATGACATTTAGGAAAGATGGAATGCTGCCCTGGTAGCAGAATGAGGGTGTAATTGTGATAAATAAAGGATGACGTTTGGGCCATATTCGCAAGTTCTATAAAGTATCGAGCAAAGAACTTTAGTACACCTATAGATACCCAGAGAGGCATCCTATTAAGTCGTGAATATGTTTACAAAGTAAGGACTAGATATTGACTAAAAGCTAAGAGGAAAAAGGAAAGATGAATCGCATAAGCGCACTTACAAAGCTAGAGTCATACAGGCTGCATGACAGGAGGTAGCAACAGTTGCTAGATTAGAAAGATTTCGACCACAAGTCATGATATAAGCAAGAAGACTAAAGGGGGGGGGGAATACCCAAGACTTTGGATTTATTCACAGAGCAACTGCTTAAATGGCAAGGAGAGTATTAAGGTATTCACAAGAACTATAAGTTATGAAAATGATAAGAGCATCAGTCAACATTCGAGGACAAATGTTCCAAAGAGGGGAATGATGTTACACCCTGCAATATTACGACAATGTTGCACACTGCAGTATTACATTATGGTGATGTTACACTTCGCAGTATTAAGTTGCTATGATGTTTCACCCTGTAGTATTGTACGTTGAATTTGTCGTAAGGTAATTGACATCAGTCCAAGTAAATGATTATTTGGAGATTATAAGGATTATGCTATTTCATAAGTGATGAGTAAATTCGTGAAGGTGAAAGGGGAAGCAAGTCAAAGATACTGAATTTTCGTCAAAGTTTGGCATTTTGGGGTAAAATACGGCCTGAGCTAAAATACCCGGTATTTATGGACTAGTGTCATACAATGTACTATATGACCATGCCAGTAAGGTGTATAAGGTATGTTAAAAGAGAGTAGTATTTTAAGTAAGCTAATATAATTCTTAATTATGCGGGTAATCGATTAATTAATGGGTACTAGAATATTACCCAGTTAACTAATAAGTGGATAAAAATTTATAAAATACAACCCTAAAGACGTGGCAAGAAGCCACAAATCTAGAGAATGACTAAATGATCATATAGCCTTAGGTGGCTATCTAAGGTAACAAGACATCAACGTGTAAAGACATTCTAAGTTTGGTTCATTTGGACATAAAATAACAAAAGTGAATTATATACTTTTCTTCCTACTTCATTAGCTAATTCCTTTAAGAGAACACTAACAAACATTCTTTATATCCTTATTCAGAAAATAACATTTCCATCAGATTCATGTGTGCTAGTGTTCTTGGCATAAGAAGACCTACTTTTTCTAAAAGTAGCACAATGATTCTTAATAAACTTCAACATATTAGGATTTATCTAAAATCCTTGTTTCTGAAACCCATTCAATATGTTGCACATTTCCTTATACATATTATCTTCTAAATCTATATTGAGATTGAAGACAGACGCTAAAACTCAATCCAACAAGTTTTCAATGAAATTCTTGCAAACAAACAATTCTAACGAGAATTGTAAGAACTTTAGAAACGTAAAATTTTACGGTTCTAAAGGAGTACGGTGCAACCTTTTCCAAGAATATCATACGGGTTTTTTTCCTATTTCAAGTATGTTAAGGCTACCCCTTCTTTCTTTTGGCATGATCCATACGGTACAAATGAAACGAGAAAAATACGAAACTTTCATAAATGACTATTCATAGAAATACTAGGGGTGTCTATATTCTTAATTCCCCATGTGAATTATTGTTATATCATCTGTCCGTGGGTCTCAAAATAATACGCAGTTAAAAAGTTAATCTGAAAGGAATTTTGAGATTAATACATATTTTTCATGCATTTCATTCATTTATACATGATCATTCACCCATGACAAGATGGCGTTATATATGCGTATTTATATGTATATATATGTACATGGAATATGGGAAAAAGGTTATGGCTTTATATACGCACCACCACCTGATCAGCTGGTATATGATGATGATGTTGCCCACTGTGGCTGAAATATGATTCAAATGGCGTTATATATGCGTATATATATAAATATATGTATATGGGTTATGGGAAAAGGTTACGGCGTTATATACGCACCACCACCTGATCAGCTGGTATATGATGATGATGTTGCCCACAATGGCTGAAATATGATTCAAACGACATTATATATGCGTATATATGTATGTATATATATAGGATATGAGAAAATATATATATGGGATATGAGAAGAGGTTATGGTGTTATATACGCACCACAACCTGATCAGCTGGTATATATTGATGATATTGCCTGCAGTGGCCGTATGTGATGGGATGCCCTCAAAGGCTAATGATGTTATGAGACATGTACCTATGCACGACATGACATTCATACGCATATGCATGATGCTAAAAGTATTTCACGATTTACAGAGTTATTCAGATTTATAGGTTGAGTCAAGTACTCTATATTTCTTCCATGTATGTTATGTACTTATTTATATGCGTTACATACTCGGTACATTTTTCGTACTGACATCCCTTTTGCCTAGGGATGTTGTGTTTCATGCTCGCAGGTCCCGATAAACAGGTCGAGAGCCCTCTAAGTAGGCTATTAGCTCAGCGGAAGATGTTGATGCACTCTATTTGCTTCGTAATTTCTTGTTTGGCAGGTATGATTTAGATGTGTATTGTTTGGTATAGAGGGACTCTGTCCCGACCTTTATGACACTCTTAAAGGCTTGTAAATATATGTCATGTACGTAAAAGATTGCACGGCCGATGTCTTGAGTTTATAAATAATCATGTTGGCCTATTAGGCCCGTATGTCATGTGTATATGATAATGTAATAAGAAAGATACGTTATGTTGGTAATCGGTTGAGCAAAGTACCGGGTGCCCATCGCGGCCCATCGGTTTGGGTCGTGACAAGAAGTGGTGTCATTTCTATGTCGCCAAAATGAAACACAGCCCTTTCACTATCCCAGAATAAGGTGGCAGCTTCGATCAATTTGTTGTTTGGCTCAATATCGAGCAAGGAAGGTAGGTTACCCAGGTACTTTCTCACATGTTTATTGTCACTTGAGTAAAGGTCCTCCCACCAATCTAGTAGGAATGGTGGGATGTTGCTAACCATGCCGAATCTGGGGACCTCGTGCCTCATTTTCTGCAAAATAGAAGGGTTAGACCTTACCCCACCGAACTCGACTATTTATATATTTATGATCAACATATCAGCATTTATTTCTCCAAATTAATGCACAAAATAACTGATCCGACTAGGTTTGACCATGATGCATGCACAATTTTAACCAGAGTAAGGTTTCTATACGGTTTTAGACTGGTACCCTCAAGCGGACAACTCGAGGGGGAAGGCACGAAACTGTCAACTGCACCGCTGATTGACTGGTTTTACCGCAAATAAGTCTTTCCGCATTTAAGGATAGTAAATAGGAAGAGCGCAACCACTCATTAAAGTGTTGCTATAGGATTTGATATGCACAAGTGGAATATGATGCGGAGCATGATTTATGTAGCAGTTAATAACATGTAGTCAAGTATTTTCACATAGGGATAAATAAATACAGCATTTAAATAATTGAAAGACAGTTACAGGGAAAAACAAAACAAAGAGACAAGTCAATTTTATGGGTAAATGCTTAAAAAAAACAGACAGTTAAATGAAAACAAGGGGAAAGGGTATGGGATAAAGCATGCTTGGACTAATTTAAAAATAAGTACGTTATGGTAAGAGCCTAAAGGTATCCCCAGTAGAGTCGTGATGCTGCCGCGCCCCCTTTTTTTCCTCCGCGGAAAAAGTCCGGGTTCCGACATTCATGGGGGGTAATAACTCATTTCCTTTTGGTAATTGGGTATTTGGAGAGTCGCCACCTAAAGGATTATGGTGTGTTAGGGCACCTACAACGATTAACTCTTAGACTAGTTTGCATTACTAGAGATTAGGGTAAGGGCTTGAAATAACCTTGAGGGGAAGGTGTTAGGCACCCCTTGCGGTCCATAACGGTGGGTCCCGGCCAAACTTATATTTATGAATTAGTCCATTAACAAATAAATAGTTGAATCAAATAATTTACGAGTAAAGCACATTGTATAACTCAATTAATAAGGCAATGATTTTGAACGAGTTGCATACATATGAAACAAAGTTTAAAGCAAAAGGAATTTTGGAAGAGTAGGAGTCCTAGGTCGATTAGCCTATAGGATCACCCCACACAATGTCCGGTAAACACTCCTCAATGAGGGGCTATAGATGACATTAGCACGTAGTCATCATATCTCATATCTGCCCTTCCCACCCCCTTAGTAGTTATTAAAGCGCGTGTTGGTCAGCGATCTCTATTGTGTGCTATAACCCGTCCCTTCTTAATGGTCCTGGAGGAAATTTAGGACCCCTACATATAGGTAGTTCTAGAGAGACCCCTAAGGTTTAAAGGAGAAAATACTAAGGCGACTGAAAGAACAATTAGGACCCTAGAACATAAGACAGAAAGGAGCAATTAGAGGCTCAAGTTTACCTCCACAAACAATGCACATAGACAGCATGACTCAAACATAGATAAGGGCCTTATGTTAAATAGTATCCTAAGGCATGATGTCTAAGTGAATATCAAGACGCGGAAGATAGGCAATTTATTTTATAAACTCAGAAGCAATGGCCCTATTAGTTTGCCTACTGAGTTTAAGCCTATTAAATCAAGAAATCATTAAGTAACAAAAACATTTTAGAGTTACAGGATTTGAAAATGCCCTATAGGCTTGCCTATGCGCAGAATAATGATAACTATGTTTTATAAAACAGGGGTAGATTTTAAGGCTGACTCTTAAGTCCCTATAGGCATGCTTTCTAATAGTGAATTAAAGTAGTATTGGAGAGAATTCATTTCAGGAAAACAAACCGTTAATTAGACTAGTTTCGAAGCAAACTACGCAAGAACTGGATTGACTTATTTAAACTAAACTGATTTTAAATCTAGGCAGAGTTTCTAATGTTGTTTCCTATAGGCATGAAATCTAATTGCTTAAGAACTGATGTTAGAAACTTGTAGGTGTGACAACAAATGAAAACACATGTTAACACTCGTTATAACAAAAGTTGACCTCGACCATATCCTATAGGCGTGGTATCTACTTGGTAAGGCAATCATAGCAAAATATAAAGTCCTGTATGCATGGTTTCTACTATTAGAACCACTTGAGACCTATAGGCATGATTTCTAACATAGTATAGCAAAAATATAAAGTCCTATAGGCAAGGTTTCTACACGTATTACCCCACAAATATGTAACAACCCGCCCTTTTTCACTAGTTACCTCAATATTCGTTTACAAATTATTACAGACCATATGAATGAATTATATACGTAGATAATAAAAATAAGAAGTTATTCTATAGGGAGCCTACAAATAGGCCCAGCTTTCCAAAGCCTCCAATTGCCTCAAATGCCCAAATTTCATAGACAAAGTCATTGTCTAGGTGCGTTAGAGTTCACAAAGGATCTCAAGGATCCCGGGCAATACTCACACCTAGACTTGGTAACCAAATTGAGTAAGTGCAGTGTGGAAGGTCCAACCTTAGTGTGCCAGAGTTCAAAGGGTTCTCAAGAGGATCCTAAGGCAATACATACACTGGAGGGTGCAGAACCTAATGACTTAGGAGTAGAGTGAGATTGTTTGACACAATTTGAAAGATTTTAGTGGGAAAATAGTATTTAAAGAGGTTTTCTTGAAATAGTTTAGTAAAACAACAGAGGAGTTATTCAATGAGACAGTTTTGAAAAGAGTAGTACAATCAACAAACAACAGACCAACCTCAAGACCAAAACAAGTTTGGCATCACATATAGAACAAAGAACCAATACAGGTTTAGCACCACAAGCCTTCACACAGGGGTAAGTGGGAATTGGGGATAGGTAAATCCCATGTTGGATTTCAGTTCAGTCCAGTTGGACAAGGATCTATCTTATATTGAGGAGCCAGTGGAAATATTGGACAGGCAAGTTAGAAAGCTAAAGTCAAAGAACATTGCATCCGTGAAAGTTCAGTGTCGGGGCCAGCCGGTCGAGGAGGCGACCTAGGAGACCAAGCAGGATATACGCAGCCGCTACCCTCATCTTTTCACTACTTCAGGTATGTCTTTATGCTCATTCGAGAATGAACGAATATTTAAGTGTAGGAGGATGTGACGACCCGGTCGATCGTCTTAAAGAATTTACGCCCCGATCCCCTATTAACTGCTTTCCCCAAGTTTATTTCTGCTATTTTGATTTGCTGGGATGTTCGGCTTTGAGTTTCGGAGAGTTTTGGACACTTAGTCCCTAAAGGAAAGCTTAGGTGTTGGGAAGTTGACCGTAATCGGAACAGTGTAAAGACGACCTCGGAATGAAAATCCGATGGTTTCGTTATCTGTCAGGTGATTCCGGGCTAAGGGGCATGTTCGGTTGTGTTTTGGAGGTCCGTAGCTAATTTAGGCTTGAAATGCTGAAAATTGAATTTCTAATGTTTTCGGTCCGATAGTGAGATTTTTATCCGAGGGTCGGAATGGAATTTCGGAAATTAGAGTAGCTCCATAGTGTTGAATGTGATGTGTGTGCAAAATTTCAGGTCATTCGAACGAGGTTTGATAGACATTTTGATTGAAAGTATATTTTTAAAGTTTTTGGAATTCTTAGGCTTGAATTCGATGAAAAATAGGTGTTTTGATGTTGTTTTAAGCGTTCTGAAGGTTAGAAAAAGTTTGAATGATGTTTTAGGATTGGTTGGTATGTTTGGTTGAGGTCTCGGAGGCCTCGGGATGAATTCGGATGGTTGACGAAAAGATTTTGGAGTTAGAGTTGCAGCTTCAGCTGCTGGTTCTGTCATAACCGCACCTGCGGTTTGGGTTCCATAGGTGCGGCGTCGCAGAAGCGGATCAGTGGCCGCAGAAGCGGAATTTGGTCATTCTTTCAGGAACCGCAGAAGCGGTGGTAATACCGCAGATGCGACCTTGTCTCCGCAGAAGCGGGACCGCAGATGCGGTCCCAGGGCCGCAATTGCAGAAATCGCTAGGCAGAACATATAAATTCTTGCCTTCGCGAAATTTAGCCATTTTTCATCTTTTCAAAATGGGAAGAAGCTTGGGGAGCACTTTTCAAGAGGGATTTTCAGAGGAGTTTATTGGGGTAAGGTCTTTGGTCCCTAAACTCGATATTGGAATGATTTTTATCAATTTAAGCATGAAAAATTAAGGAAAATCAGTGGTAATTGGGGGGTTAGGGCTTGTATAATTGGAGACCTTTGAGTGATGATTTGAGGGACAAATTGAGGTCCGATTTTGGTACTTTTGTTATGACTGAACTTGTGAGAGTGCGAGGTTTCTGTAAATATAACTTTTACCCGATTCCAAGGCATGGGTCTGAGGGGTGTTTTGGTTATTTTACATAATTTTGCGTATTAGCTTAGAATTTAATTGTAGAATCAGTTACTTGAAGTGTTATTTACATTATGCAATTAAATTGAATAGATTTTGGCCATTCGGAGTTGAGTACTCGTGGCAAGAGCGTGGTTTCGGGTTGATTTTGAGCTAGTTCGAGGTAAGTGGCTTGTCTAACCTTTTGTGAAGGACCTTCCCCTTTGGATTGGTATATTTGGTAATTTAAATGTCTTGTACATGAGTTGACGAGTGTGTACTTGTGCTAATTGTTGGAAACCCGGTTTTCTTTAAGTAATTACTAGTATGTTCCCTTTCCTATTTCTATTACTTGCACTGTTAAGCATGTTGTTAGTGCTAAGTGACTTAATTGCTTAATTTGCTCAACCTGCCTTACTTGAATTCTGTGCAGCATGCTAGGCTAGAATCACTGGTTGCCTTAATATGAAATATTGCCATTTTTGTATATTTTCATGTTGTTGCTGTGTATTTATTTTGGGACTACGGATGTGGGATTCCGGTAGCTCCTCCTTGTCTGTTTATTTTGGGACTACGGATGTGGGATTCCAATAGATCCCCCTGCACAGTTATATGGAACTACGGGAATGTACCCGATAGATTCCTCCAGTACTGGGTATTTACAATTGGGACTACGGAACGGGATTCCGGAAGATCCCCGCGCACTATAAGTTGGACTACGGGACAGGATCCCGGGAGATCTATTGGATATGCATATATGGGACTACAGGACGGTATCCTGGGAGATCCCCGATTGTTATTATTGGTGCTGAGTTGTATCTCTTTTCCGTGTTTACCTTGCTTCGGTATAGTTGTTGTTGTCCTATATATCCTGTGTTATCTTCACTGTTGTACTTATTTATACTGTTCTATTCTATACTGTTGACCTTATATTTTATTTAACATTAGTAGGGCCCTAACCTTCCTCGTAACTACCCAACCGAGGTTAGGCTTGGCACTTCCCAAATACCGTTGTGGTGTACTCATGCCCCTTCTGCGCATGTTTTTCATGTGCACATCCAGGTACCGCTACTCAGGCCTACCATCCTTGAGGAGGCGACTGCTCTAGAGACTTCGAGATACATCTGTCGCATCCGCAGACCGAGAAGTCCCTTTCTATTCTAGTTGTTAAACATTGCCCTTTTGTATTTTCTTTCTTGTTAGATATTCTGGAGTTAGACTGTTAGATATTCCAAAGGCTTGTGTTTTCGTGAGTTTACGGGTTTTGGGATAATGTACTTGGTTTTGAGAATGTTGTGTTGTATATGCCGAGCAACATCGTAACTATTGTTTCCATTCACATTTTAATTATTTCTTCCGCAAGATTCGTTATGTTCTGGATTTGTTAGGCTTACCTAGTCGTAGAGACTAGGTGCTGTCACGACAGTTTACGGAGGGCGAATTGGGGTCGTGAAAGAAAGTTTCTGCCTACACACACTACAGTGCAGGAACAATGTTGCAGTCAACTTTACAAGGAAGACTTTTTACCTACCTTACTTACATCATTGTAAGTGATGTCACACATGTATATATACAATCAAGGGAAGTAAAAGACAATCACTTAAACGTTTGAGAAGATCATTCACGTGACCATCTAGCAAGGATGTTTCATGTGCTTCAAGAACAAAGAACAAAGCAACTACGGACCAGTTCCTATATCGAGCCATTGTATGTCCTTAGTTGCATTGTAACTTTGTAATAGTTTTTCAATTGTAATTCGTATCTAGCTTGTTTAGAAGCATTCTATAGGAGCCCCTTTATAAACCTTAAATCAATGTGTTTGAGTCTTGGCCAGAGTTAGTCATGTTGTAAAGCCTTTGTAATAGAGTTATTACAAAGTGGCTTGTAATAGAGTATTACAAGTTAGTGAGGGATTAAGAGGTTAATTCCTATGTTGCATAGGTTGTAATCTAAAAGTTGCTCAATAGTGAAGTTGAAATCCTACAAGGGTAGGTCATGGTTTTTAATCCCGTTGAGTTGGAAATTCTCCACATAAAATTCCTCTTGCCATTTAATTACTGTTGTGTGTGTATACTGTTGAATCTGATAGAGAACCTGGTTCTCGATAGTGTTTGGTGGACCCTTATATTTTATCAATAGTGCACCGTGAGCTAGGCACTATTACGACCCCAAATCCACCTAGTTGTGGCGGCACATAAACCAATTCGCTAGGTAAGCCAAACATCAGTCAATACCACTAAAATGAGAACAATAAGAATCAGTAAATGAAATAACTGAGTTTATAAACATCAACTGAAAGATCGATAGTACAAGTCACGATCCACTAAGATATAGGCTTACAAAGCTGGTATGAAATAAATACAACATCTATTTGGAATGTACATAAACAGAATTTGAATCTAAAACTACCAAGGACAAGTGATAGCTATATCTGGAAGGCAGGTACATCTTCAATGCCAGCTCCCGTCATCCACAACATCTCAACTCCATGATCTACACGCAAGGTACAGAAGTGTTGTATGAGCACAACCGACCACATGTATTCAGCCAGTATCATAACTAACTTCGGCGAAGTAATAGAAGCAAGAATTATAAATGATACTCGTCAATCACCTGTAATATTCATAAATTCCAACAAGTACATAACAGTAATATAATAAAATCATGAAATCATAGATAATACCACCTTGGTGCGCATAATTTCTTAACGTACTCTTCTTAGTTAACAATCAAGTATATAAGAATGATATGCAAATAAATAAATTAAACAACTAAGGAAATTGTAAGTAAAGATGAAATGCAATAACCAAATATCAATCCATTGTTGCGCGCAACCTGATCCAAATAGAAATCACAATACGGCTCTAAGGCCCACATCAGAATATCAATAACCGAACCAAACAAATGATCAGCTCTCCCAAAGCTCACATCAACCAGAAATCATTGGTTTCTCATAATCCACGGGTATACCATCAAGAAGGCAGATAAGACGGTGCCCCTAGGGGGATGTATCCATATCCATACGCAATATGGACAACTCACATGCTATTATAATCTGCTTGGCGTGGTCACATTCTCAATATCACAATCCATCCGGCGTGGTCACAGGCTTAATACACAATCCACCCGACATGGTCATAGTCTCAATATCACAATTCACCCGGTGTGGTTACGGGCTACTAGTCCAAACAGAAAGCAAATACTCAATAATACATGTACCTGTTTAATGAACATCAAATTTCATACTCCTGTACTGGTATAATTGACATGCTAAGGTGAATGCATGTGCAAAGTGTGTTATCATACTATTTTCACCCAAATCCAACTCTGAATCGATGTTCAAAACTCAAAAATTCAATCTGTGAAACTTTGGACAAACACCACCCCCCCCCCCCCCAATTTTCTCTTTAACATTCACAATCCAATTACCAAAACAAAAATAGATTCACGAAATATAATAAAAACCGAGTAGAGAACACTTACCCCAATTCATATGGTGAACATCGCCTAAAAAATTGCCCAAATCCGAGCTAACCAACTCAAAATATGACAAAATGATCAAACCCTGGGATATTAAATATTTTTGCCTAGATGTTCTGCCTCGTTTCGTGTGCCAACCAATCCCAAAACTTATTTTTGATGCCTCCAATACATTCCTTGTAAAATTTCAATTAAGTTAAGATTTTGAATCGCTCCATTTGACATTACAATGAAGGAGATATGTTGGTTTCAATATTTGGAATAGTGTAGATTTTCAAATACGAAGTCAGAGACAATTTCGTAATTAATTTGAAAAATCTAGCAACCCAATTCTTAGTAAAATCACTAGAAACTCCTCATACGATGTCCAAATTCAATGATTCTTTTTTATATGGCTCTGTAATTACGATACAGATCTAATGCTTCAATAAAAATAGAAATTGGAGCCCACTTTCTTAATGTGGTACCATTTATTCTTGAAGAAACAACGTCGAAACATAAAAAACGAGTGCAACACAACCCAAACCTATCCAAAACTCACCCGAGCCCCTCGGAACCCTGTCTGAACATTCCAACAAGTCCCATATCATAACACGAACCTACTTGAGGCCTCAAATCACGCATAACAACATCGAAACGACAAATCACACCTCAAATCAAACTTAATGAACTTTCGACTTCCAAAAACTCGCGCCGCAACATATCAAATCAACTCAGAATGAACTCAAATTTTGCACACAAGTCCCAAATGATATAATGAAGCTATTCCAATTACTAGAACCACAATCAGAATCCGAAATCCTCAAACTCAACTTTCGGTCAAACTTAAGAACTTTCCAAACCTTCAAATTTTCAACTTTCGCCAATTAGTGCCAAATCCTTAGAAATATCCAATTGCAAATCCGTGCATATGACCGCGATCAAAATCACCATCCGAACTTAACGGAACCATCAAAACTCCGTTCCGGGGTAAAGTTCATGAAAGTCAAACTTGGTCAACTCTTCCAACTTAAAGCTTCAACAATGCAATTCATTCTTCCAAATCGATTCTGAATAACCTGAAAACCAAAATCGATGATTCACACAAGTTATAATAGATCATGCGGAGATAATTGTGCGCTTAAATTACCGAGCAAAGTATAAATGCTCAAAACGATCGATCGGATCGTTACACAGACACCAACAAATACATCAAACAACCCAAAAGACTTAAAATTATGCTCACATATAATTCACCAGTTCAATTATCAAAACACACAATCTTTAATAAATCAACAAACAATGATGGGAGTAATTAATACAAAACATCAATTAATTCCTATGAGGGGTATTTTTAGAAGTCCACTTATTATGTCCACCATGATCATATATACTGCACGAATTTTGACTCTTCTTTGCATTAATTCACTTAATGGCTTATTATGCTTTTTTTTAGGCCTTCCAGGAGGTCTTCTGTATTTTGGTAGTAAGACAACTTCCTATGATATATGTGCTGGTATCTTTCAACTTCCTATGATATATGTGCTGGTATCTTTTATTTATTTTAGTCAAGGAGATGATACACTGGGACCTCGTATATCTGTCACAACCCTAAAACCGACCCGGTAATGATGGCGCCTATCGTGAAACTAGGCCAACCGACACAAACCCCAAATCCAACCAGTATTTCATAAAAGTCATTTTTAAGCTATTAATTAACAAAATCTCATGACATAAGTCTAAATAATCAGTGCGGAAAATAACACAAGCCCGACATCTCGGTGTCACAAGTCACGAGCATCTACTAAGGTCTGAATACAATGAAGACTACCAAAGTCGGGAAAATGCTAAAAACAGTCCCAAAAAATGAGAGGGAGAAGAGCAAGGCTACGAACGACAGGCAGCTACCTTGCTAACTCCGATGGACCTGCCACTGAGTAATCAACACCCGCTACCGGGTTCAGAAATATCTGAATCTGCACACAAGATGTAGGGAGTAATGTGTACGCCAACTAGGTAAGTAATAAAAGTAAATAGAGACTAAGCAGTAAGAAAACACATAATCCACATTATAACACCATAGTAAGTACAGTATGTTTCCAAAATAGTATATAAATCGAATCATCTCGTTAAAACCCAATTTCAGTAAAAATCCTTAATGACTTTCAACAACTTCTCAAATGAAGTGATAAAATAGTGAGTAAAAATAGTGAAAACATAATCATCCCCTCGGGTAAAACTCACTCGTATATAGTGATAAGTTGGTATTTTACCAACTTATCTTGTCTTTAAACCTATATTTTTGCTATGTTTGAGTGATAAAATCGTGTTTAATGTCATTTACTTCTATTTTACAGGTTGTATGTGATTTAGAAGTAATGGTGAAGAAACCAAGTAAAACCAAGTCAAAAAGGAACTAAAATGGACAAATGGAACCTATCAGTGATTAACTGTTCGCGAACGCAAAAAAGCATGAAGCCAGACCTTCGCGAATGCGAAGTACCCATCGCGAACGCGAAGAATCAGAACTCAAACCTTCGCGAACGCGAAGGTATAGTCGCGAACACGAAGAAGAAACTGGGCGAGAAAACTGGGCAGTTCTGGAAATTCACAACTTTGACCCCAAACCATTTAATACACAAACCAGGTCATTTGTAGAGATCTTTTGGCTTATTTTCAGTCTTAGGACTAGAGAAAACAAGGTTGGAAGTTGTGACGACCCGAAGGGTCATCACCGTAGTTCTTCCTTGTTCCGTACTTTCGAGGCCTTGAAAACCTCGCTTTTAGTTGTCTCTATTGGCGTGCGCAGTTCGGGTGCATAGCCGGAAAGTTTTTATGTTTGAATATGTGAATTATGTTAAAAATTTGATGAATTTCGATATTAATATGCATAACATTGACTTCGGTCAACATTTTGGGTAAACGGACCCGGACCTGTGATTTGAAGGTCCCGGAGGGGTCCGCAGAAAATATGGGACTTGGGCGTGTGCCCGGAATTAAATTCCGAGGTCCCAAGCCCGAGAAATGAATTTTTGAAAGAAATTGTTTTTCTGAAATTTGATATGAAAATTTGAAATGAAAAGGGGTTAGAAAATATAGGTATCGGGCTCGTATTTTGGTTCCGACGCCCGGTACAAGTCTTAAATATGTGTTAAGCACTCTCTGTAAAGTTTGGCTAAAAACAGACGTCATATGACGTGTTTCGGACTTAAAATAGGGAATATGAGTTTTAATGAAAGTTGAAAGAAAATCATGTGCGTGAGGCTTGATCCTATGTATATGATGTTATTTTGGCAATTTGATCGCATGAGTAAGTCCGTAAGATGTTTTTAAGGTTGTGTGCATGTTTGGTTTGGAGCCCCGAGGGCTCGGGTGAGTTTTCAATGGGGCACGGGAGGTCTTGGACTTAAGAAAATGCAAGTTCAGGTGTTGCAGACACCAGCGCAGTCGCGGTCATTTCCGCGTGGTCCGCGCTGGAGCCGCGCGGCCGCGATGCCTTTCTGTGCGGTCCGCGTGGCTGAGTCTGAGGGCTAGGGTTTCAGGTTAACCAGCGCGGCCGCGCACCAAAACAGTGCGGTCCGCGCTGGAAGGTTTCAGAGAAGCCCCAATTTTTCTCCCACTCGGCGCGACCGCGACACATTTTTGTGCGGTCCGCGCCAGGTCCTCAGAAAGGTATACAAGTTCGGAAAATCTCAGTCATTTTTCACTTTTCAAAAACCCAAAACCTAAGAGGCGATTTTCCAAACAACTTTTCTTCTCCAAAACGATTGGTAAGTGATTTCTAACTTAATTTCTTTATTCCATAACATCTTTTAACATAATTTCAACTTCAAATCAAAGATTTTCAGGGGTGAAATTGGGTGTTTTGGGTAGAACCTAGGTTTTGTACAAATTGAGAAGTTGGACCTCAATTTGGGGTCTGATTTCAAAACAAATCATATATTTGGACTCGTGGGAGAATGGGTAACCGGGTTTTGGTCCGAACCTCGAGTTTCGACCACGTGGGTCCGGGGGTGTTTTTGACCATTTTGGGAAAAACCTTGTAAAATTTATTTTCATGCATGGGGAGTGATTCATTTAGTAATTATTAATGTGATTAAGTAACTTATGACTAGATTTGAGCGGATTGGTGGTGGAATCAAGAGGTAAAGCTATACTAGAAGCGTGAGTTGAGTTTGGAGCATTCGAGGTAAGTGTTTGTTCTAACTTTGGCTTGAGGGATTAGGATTTGGATGTTATTTGCTACGTGTTAACTGTGGAGTACGGTGTATAGGCATGGTGACGGTTATCTATGCACCGGAGTCTAGCATGACCGTGAGTCGTAGTTGCTTTTAAATTCGAAAGATGTAAAACAGTTGAGCTAATTACTTGCTAATATAATTATGAAGTGATAGTTGAGAAGCAGATGAGTTAAAGAAGGAAGTGTGGTATTTTTCCCTTGCCGGGACTTATTGTTGATTTGTTCTCCCTTGCCAGGATGTTTAATCTTGTTGTATATTCCCTTCCCCGATTGGTTGTGACTGATGATTGGGTGAGGAAGAGCGATTATGCTCGAAGGGTCTTTTCGTGCCATGTTTTGATAATTATGCACGAAGGGTCTTTCCGTTCCATGTCTCTAATTATTTGAGCACGAAGGGTCATTCCGTGCCTTGATGTGAGAGTTATGTGAGGAAAAGCACGAAGGGTGATGTCGTGCACTATATTTGACAGTTTTGGTGAAAATTGAGAGTAAAAGCACGAAGGTTGGTGTCATGCAGTTGTTGATTCACTTGCTCTCTTTCATAGATGTTAATTATTCAGTTTCCATCTCTTTATTCGTTGGTCTTATATCTAAATTGTTACACCCCACAGCATGTCCCCTCCCTATTATCTGTTTAAATTCTGTATATCTTTCCGTTGTTGCACATATATCTGTACACGTTAATTAAGGTAGGTCCGGTCTAGCCTGGTCACTACCTCGCCGGGGTTAGGCCAGGCACTTACCAGCACATGGGGTCGGTTATGCTGATGCTACACTTCTGTGCTCTTTTTGTGCACAGATTCGGGAGTAGCTTACGGACCGCAGTAGCAGTAGATTGGGAGCGTGCCTTCAGTCCAGAGACTCCTAGGTAGTTCGCTGGCGTGCGTGGGCCCTGAGTCTCATCTATTTCATTTCTGTTTGTTTTCATTGTATCGAAGCAGACTCCTTATGTATTTTCTTTCAAACTCTTATTTGTAGTATCTTATAGTAGTCCGTGAGTATTGTGACACTAAATCTTGGGTAGATGATGATGTTAATTTTTCCGCATTTTCGTTCATTTAATATTAAATTAAGGTTTTCGCTTGAATTTATTGTTTTTATTATTATCTTGTTGAAAAATTAGTTGAAAAGGTATGTTAAGGTTGGATTTCCTAGCTCCGACAGTAGGCACCATCACGACTCCCGATGGTGGGGAATTCGGGTCGTGACAAGTTGGTATCAGAGCACTAGGTTACTTAGGTCTCACAACTCACGGACAAGCTCAGTAGAGTCTGAGGGATCGGTACGGAGACGTCTGTATTTATCCCGCAGAGGCTACTGAGTTAGGAAAACTTCACCTTGTTCATTCTTGTCGTGCGATTCTGTTTCTCAAGTACTGATTGTCTTTCCACTCTGTTCTTTCGCAGATGGCGAGGACACGTGCTTCCTCTTCTACCGCGCAATAGCCTGAGCCCCCAGCAGCAGCCCATATTAGGGGCAGAGGGCGAGGCCGAGGTCGTGCCAGAGGCCGAGGTCCGGGCAGAGCTCAGCCCCGAGCAGCATTTCCAGTGATGGAGCCTCAGGTCGATTTTGAGGAGGAGGTTCCAGTCCCAGCTGTTCCGGTGGGCCCAACTCAGGTCCCATAGGGTTTCTTAGCCACTCCGGTGCTTTAGGATGCTTTGGTCCGACTGGTAGGCTTTATGGAGGGCATTTCTAGGGAGGGTTTGCTTCCCGTATCTCCAGCCACATCTCAGGCTGGGGGAGGGGTTCAGACTCCCGATACTCGTACTCCAGAGCCGGTAGCTCCTCAGGCTCAGGTTCCAGCAGTTCAGCCAGCCGTGGCAGTTCAGCCAGTTATGGCAGCCCAGCCAGGTATTGCAGCTCAGTCCAGTAATGGTGCGGCTATGTCCGCGGATGCTTTGTGGAGGCTTGATCTTTTCACCAAGCTCTTCACTACTACATATAGTGGCACTCCCTCAGAGGATGCTCAGGATTTCATATTCAGTTGTCATGAGGTTCCACGGACTATGGGCATTGTAGAGACCAATGGGGTCGATTTTGCCACTTTTCGCCTGGCAAGATCCGCCAACACTTGGTGGAGGGATTTCTGTTTAGCCAGGCCAGCAGGGTCACCATCATTGACCTGGGATTAGTTTTCAGAGTTATTTTTGGGGAAGTTCCTTCCAGTTACTCAGCGAGATGCTCTTCGTAGGCAGTTTGAGCGTCTCCAGCAGGGTCCTATGACGGTTACCCAGTATGAGACCCGGTTCATTGATCTCGCTCGTCATGCCATTGTGATACTCCCCACCGAGAGAGAGAGGGTGCGGAGGTTTGTTGATGGGTTGGCCCAGCCGATCCGTGTTCAAATGGCCATGAGTGCTGGTGGTGAGATTTCATTTCAAGAGGCGGCAGATGGTGCCCGCCGGATAGAGATGGCACTTGCTCAGGGAGGTGGTCATGGGTCTGATAAGAGGCCCCGTCATTCTGGTAGATTCAGTGGTACCTCGTCTGAAGGTAGGGATTCTTATGGTAGAGGCCATCCTTCAAGGCCCTTTCAGTCAGCTCTCCAGGCTTCTCATGGTACACCAGGTGGTTGTGGTTCTCAACCGCAGTATTCTGACCAGCAGCTCTTCAGTTCACCACCAGCCCCCATCAGTGCACCGCCACTTCAGAGCTTCAGGGGAGGACATACAGGTTGATAGGGCCAGTAGTCCCAGCAGCCGAGGGCATATTATGGTTGTGGTGACCCGAGTCACATTGTCAGGTTTTGCCCCCGAGCCTCGAGTAGTTCTCAATAGTAGGGTCCTCGCCCTACAATTCAGGCAGCAGGTGATCCACAGGCCTCCCAGCCAGCTAGAGGTGGGGGTAGGGATCATAGGGGTGGAGGGAGAGACCTTAGAGGTGGAGCTCGAACCGCCAGAGGCAAGGGTTAGCCAGCAGTCGATCGCCCCAGAGACACAGTTCAGGGAGGTGGGGGTCAGCACCGTTGTTATGCTTTGCCGGCCATGCCAGAGGCCGAGTCATCAGATGTTGTGATTACAGGTACTATTCTGGTCTGTGGTAGGGGTGCTTCTGTGTTATTTGACCCGGGATCTACGTATTCTTATGTGTCGTCCTATTTTGCACCCTATTTGATCATGCCTAGTGAGGCTTTGGGTATTCCTGTATATGTGTCCACACCGGTTGGTGAATCTATAGTGGTCGACCGAGTGCATCGTTCATGTGTGGTGGTATTTGATGGTCTTGAGACCCGTGTCGACTTATTGCTTTTAGATATGGTGGACTTTAACGCTATATTGGGCATGGACTGGTTGTCCCCGTATCATGCTATTCTGGATTGTCATGCCAAGACCGTGACCTTGGCCTTTCCAGATTTGCCCCAACTTGAGTGGAGAGGGACCCCAGGCCATGCCACTCGTAGTGTTATTTCGTATGTCAAGGCTCGATGTATGGTTGAGAAGGGGTGTCTAGCATATCTAGCGTATGTTCGCGACTCTAGCGCAGAGGTTCTATCAATTGACTCTATTCCTATTGTTCGGGAATTCCCCGAGGTTTTCCCTTCAGACCTGCCGGGTATGCCGCCCGATAGGGATATTGATTTCTGTATTGATCTGGCTTCGGACACTCAGCCTATTTCCATTCCGCCATATCGCATGGCCCCGCCAGAGTTGAAAGAGTTGAAAGAGCAGCTTCAGGACTTGCTTGATAAGGGTTTCATTAGACCCAGTGTATCACCTTGGGGTGCACCAGTGTTGTTCGTGAAGAAAAGGGATGGGTCGATGAGGATGTGCATTGATTACCGGCAGTTGAACAAGGTGACGATAAAGAACAAGTATCCACTGCCGCGGATTGACGATTTGTTCGACCAGCTTCAGGGTGCGAGGGTGTTTTCAAAGATAGATTTGAGATCTGGCTACCATCAGCTGAGGATTAGGGCGTCTGATGTCCCTAAGATAGCATTTCGCACTCGGTATGTGCACTATGAGTTTTTGGTCATGTCATTCGGATTGACTAATGCCCCAGCAGCGTTCATGGAGTTGATAAACCGAGTGTTCAGACCTTATTTGGACTTGTTCGTGATAGTCTTCATTAACGATATTCTTATATACTCCCGCAGTCAGGAGGAGCATGAGCAGCACCTCAGAGTGGTTCTTCAGACCCTGAAGGATAGTCAGTTGTATGCTAAGTTCTCAAAGTGTGAGTTCTGGTTGAGTTCGGTCGCATTCCTGGGTCATGTTGTATCAGCAGCAGGTATTCAAGTAGACCCGAAGAAGATAGAGGCAGTCAAGAACTAGCCTCGACCAAAGCTACGGAGATTCGGAGTTTCCTGGGGTTAGCAGGTTACTACTGTCGGTTCGTGGAGGGGTTTTCATCCATTGCAGCCCCTATGACCAGATTGACCCAGAAGGGTGCCCAGTTCAGGTGGTCAGATGAGTGTGAGGCGAGCTTTCAGAGGCTCAAGGCAGCTCTGACCACGGCACCGGTGTTGGTTTTGCTCACAGGTTCAGGGCCCTATACAGTCTATTGTGATGCATCTCGCATTGGACTTGGTGCAGTGTTGATGCAGGATGGCAAGGTCATTTCCTATGCTTCGAGGCAGTTGAAGGTTCATGAGAAGAACTATCCAGTGCATGATTTGGAGTTGGCAGCCATTGTTCACGCATTGAAGATTTGGAGGCACTATCTGTATGGTGTGGCGTGTGAGGTGTTCACGGATCATAAGAGTCTTCAGTATCTGTTCAAGCAGAAAGAGTTGAATTTGAGGCAGAGGAGGTGGTTAGAGTTGCTAAAAGATTATGACATCACTATCTTATATCACCCGGGAAAGGCCAATGTGGTGGCCGATGCCTTAAGTAGGAAGTCAGCCAGTATGGGTAGTCTTGCTTATATTCCGGTAGGTGAGAGACCGCTTGCTTTGGACGTTCAGGCTTTGGCCAATCAGTTTGTGAGGTTGGACATTTCTGAGCCTAGTCGAGTATTAGCTTGCACGGTCTCTCGTTCTTCGTTATTGGAGCGTATCCGTGATCGGCAATTCGATGATCCCCATTTGTGTGTCTTGAGAGACACGGTGCAGCGTGGAGGTGCCAAGAAAGTAACCTTAGATGATGATGGCGTATTGAGATTGCAGGGGCGAGTTTGTGGGCCCAATGTTGATGGGATTCGAGAGTTGATCTTAGCGGAGGCTCACAGTTCTCGGTATTCTATTCACCCGGGCGCCGCGAAGATGTATCAGGATCTGAGGCAGCACTATTGGTGGCGTAAGATGAAGAAAGACATCGTTGTGTATGTGGATCGGTGTTTGAATTGTCAGCAGGCTAAGTACGAGCATCAAAGACCTGGTGGTCTATTTCAGAGGATTGCACTTCCCGAGTGGAAGTGGGAGAGGATTACGATGGATTTCGTTACTGGACTTCCGATGACTCGGAAAAAGTTTGATGCAGTTTGGGTCATTGTTGATAGGCTGACCAAGTCAGCGCATTTTGTTCCTGTTGCAGCCACCTATTCGTCTGAAAGGTTAGCCGAGATTTATATCAGGGAGATTGTTCGCCTTCATGGGGTGCCGCTATCTATCATTTCGGATCGGGGTACGCAGTTTACCTCGCATTTCTGGAGAGCGGTTCAGCGAGAGTTGGGCACCTATGTGGAGTTGAGTACAGCATTTCATCCCCAGACGGACGGTCAGTCCAAGAGGACTATTCAGATTCTTGAGGACATGCTCCGAGCCTATGTCATTGATTTTGGAGGCTCATGGGACCAGTTTTTGCCTTTAGCAGAGTTCACCTACAACAACAGCTACCAGTCCAGCATTTAGATAGCTCCGTATGAGGCTTTGTATGGTAGGCAATGTCGGTCTCCGGTTGGGTGGTTTGAGCCGGGAGAGGCTCGATTATTGGGTACGGATCTAGTTCAGGAGGCCTTGGACAAGGTCAGGATTATTCAGGATAGACTTCGTACAGCTCAGTCCAGACCGAAGAGTTATGAAGACCGCAAGGTCAGAGATGTTGCTTTCATGGTTGGTGAGCGGGTATTGCTCCGTGTATCACCTATAAAGGGCGTGATGAGATTTGGGAAGAAGGGCAAGCTCAGCCCTAGGTTCATCGGTCCATTTGAGATTCTTGATCGTGTGGGAGAGGTGGCTTATAGACTTGCCTTGCCACCTAGCTTGTCAGTTGTGCATCCCGTGTTTCATGTATCTATGCTCCGGAAGTATCTCGGTGACCTATCCCACGTGTTAGATTTTAGCACTGTACAATTGGACAAGGGTCTGTCATATGAGGAGGAGTCGGTGGCTATTCTAGACCGGCAGGTTCGACAGTTGAGGTCGAAGAGTTTTCCTTCGGTGCGTGTTCAGTGGAGAGGTCAGCCTCCTGAGGCATCGACCTGGGAGTCCGAGTCCGATATGCGGAGTCGCTATCCTTATTTCTTTCCCGACTCAGGTACTTCTTTCTTTTGTTCGTTCGAGGACGAACGGTTGTTTTAGAGGTCGAGAATGTGACGACCCGAAGGGTCATCACTGTAGTTCTTCCTTGTTCCGCACTTTCGAGGCCTTGAAAACCTCGCTTTTAGTTGCCTCGATTGGCGTGCACAGTTTAGGCATGTAGCCGGAAAGTTTTTATGTTAGAATATGTGAATTATGTGAAAAATTTGATAAATTTTGATATTAATATGCATAACATTGACTTCGGTCAATATTTTGGGTAAACGGACCCGGACCTGTGATTCGACGGTCCCGGATGGGTCCGTAGAAAATATGGGACTTAGGCGTGTGCCCAGAATTAAATTCCGAGGTCCCAAGCCCGAGAAATGAATTTTTGAAAGAAATTATTTTTCTGAAATTTGATATGAAAATTTGAAACGAAAAGGGGTTAGAAAATATAGGTATCGGGCTCGTATTTTGGTTCTGATGCCCGGTACAAGTATTAAATATGTGTTAAGCACTATCTGTAAAGTTTGGCTAAAAACGGACGTCATATGACGTGTTTCGGACTTAAAATGGGGATTTGAGTTTTATGAAAGTTGAAAGAAAATCATGTGTGTGAGGCTTGATCCTATGTATATGATGTTATTTTGGCGATTTGATCGCACGAGTAAGTCCGTAAGATGTTTTTAAGGTTGTGTGCATGTTTGGTTTGGAATCCCGAGGGCTCGGGTGAGTTTTGAATGGGGCACGGGAGGTCTTGGACTTAAGAAAATGCAGGTTCAGGTGTTGCAGACACCAGCGCGGCCGCGGTCATTTTCGCGCAGTCCGCGCTGGAGCTGCGCGGCCGCGACGCCTTTCTGTGCGGTCCGCGTGGCTGAGTCTGAGGGCTAGGGTTTCAGGTTAACCAGCCGGCCGCGCACCAAAACAGTGCGGTCCGCGCTGGAAGTGTTCGGAGAAGCCCCAATTTTTCTCCCACTCGGCGCGGCCGCGACACATTTTTGTGCGGTCCGCGCCAGGTCCTCAAAAAGGTACACAAGTTCGGAAAATCTCAGTCATTTTTCACTTTTCAAAAACCCAAAACCTAAGAGGCGATTTTCCAAACAATCTTTCTTCTCCAAAACGATTGGTAAGTGATTTCTAACTTAATTTCTTTATTCCATAACATCTTTTAACATAATTTCAACTTCAAATCAAAGATTTTCAGGGGTGAAATTGGGTGTTTTGGGTAGAACCTAGGTTTTGTACAAATTGAGAAGTTGGACCTCAATTTGGGGTCCGATTTCAAAACAAATCATATATTTGGATTCATGGGGGAATGGGTAACCGGGTTTTGGTCCGAACCTCGAGTTTTGACCACGTGGGTCCGGGGGTGTTTTTTACCATTTTGGGAAAAACCTTGTAAAATTTATTTTCATGCATGGGGAGTGATTCATTTAGTAATTATTAATGTGATTAAGTAACTTATGACTAGATTTGAGCGGATTGGTGGTGGAATCAAGAGGTAAAGCTATACTAGAAGCGTGAGTTGAGTTTGGAGCATTCGAGGTAAGTGTTTGTTCTAACTTTGGCTTGAGGGATTAGGATTTGGATGTTATTTGCTACGTGTTAACTGTGGAGTACGGTGTATAGGCATGGTGACGGTTATCTATGCACCGGAGTCTAGCATGACCGTGAGTCGTAGTTACTTTTAAATTTGAAAGATGTGAAACAGTTGAGCTAATTACTTGCTAATATAATTATGAAGTGATAGTTGAGAAGCAGATGAGTTAAAGAAGGAAGTGTGGTATTTTTCCCTTGCCGGGACTTATTGTTGATTTGTTCTCCCTTGCCGGGATGTTTAATCTTGTTGTATATTCCCTTCCCCGATTGGTTGTGACTGATGATTGGGTGAGGAAGAGCGATTATGCACGAAGGGTCTTTCCATGCCATGTTTTGATAATTATGCACGAAGGGTCTTTCCGTGCCATGTCTCTAATTATTTGAGCACGAAGGGTCATTCCGTGCCTTGATGTGAGAGTTATGTGAGGAAAAGAACGAAGGGTGATGTCGTGCACTATATTTGACAATTTTGGTGAAAATTGTGAGTAAAAGCACGAAGGTTGGTGCCGTGCAGTTGTTGATTCACTTGCTCTCTTTCATAGATGTTAATTATTTAGTTTCCATCTCTCTGTTCGTTGGTCTTATATCTAAATTTTTACATCCCACAGCATGTCCCCTCCCTATTTTCTGTTTAAATTCTGTATATCTTTCCGTTGTTGCACATATATCTGTACAGGTTAATTGAGGTAGGTCCGGTCTAGCCTCGTCACTACCTCGCTGGGGTTAGGCCAGGCACTTACCAGCACATGGGGTCGGTTGTGCTGATGCTACACTTCTGTGCCCTTTTCGTGCACAGATTCGGGAGTAGCTTACGGACCGCAGTAGCAGTAGATTGGGAGCGTGCCTTCAGTCCAGAGACTCCTAGGTAGTTCGCTGGCGTACGTGGGCCCTGAGTCTCATCTATTTTATTTTTGTTTTTTTTCATTGTATCGAAGTAGACTCCTTATGTATTTTCTTTCAAACTCTTATTTGTAGTATCTTATAGTAGTCCGTGAGTATTGTGACACTAAATCTTGGGTAGAGGATGATGTTAGTTTTTCCGCATTTTCGTTCATTTAATATTAAATTAAGGCTTCCGCTTGAATTTATTGTTTTTATTATTATCTTGTTGAAAAATTAGTTGAAAAGGTATGTTAAGGTTGGCTTGCCTAGCTCCGACAGTAGGCGCCATCACGACTCCCGATGGTGGGGAATTCGGGTCGTGACAGAAGCTAGGGTTTATGCACTTACACTTGGGTTTTGATGATTTGAAGGTTGTAATTAAGAATTTCTTATTCCTTTGTACTCATTTCTTCATTTTCTTGCTTTGTATTGAATATCTAAGTGTGTAGTATTTTATTCAACCCTCAAATCTTGTTTATGGAAATATTTATAATTAAAGTGTGGATTAAATACCTTGTTGTGCTTATGTATTGAATGATTATTATTCTTTTATGAAGTGAGTTATTGTTACTTTAATTATTCTTGTTCTTTAATGTTTCCAAAGGGATTAGCTAACCCTAGGACTCACCCATTAACTCCGAATTAATTTTGGGAAATATTATTTGGGGTTGGGAAAGATTAATTAACAAGAACTTTAGGTTTTAACCCTCATTTTATAGATTCTACCTAGGGATAGGATTGAACTACTTGTAGTCATTCCGGGTGTGCTTAATCTCTTAATTGTTTTAGGGATAATTCAATTTGGAATTCTTGTTAGTCTTTGGAAGAAACTAATATAGAATTATTACCCGTGGCTAGTGTCACACCTCCCTTTTTACACCCCGAGGGTATATGGGAGTTTTTCCAATTAAAGTGACATAAATCGAAATGGGATTAATTAATTTATCAGAGTCGCCACTTGGAATAGTTTATTTGGTGTCCCAAGTCACCGGTTTATTTTAAATCCCAAATTGAGGAAGTTTTCGACTTTATGTAAAAGTCTGCAAACCAGAAATTCTAGATAAGGAATTCTATTAACCCGGGAGAAGGTGTTAGGCATTCCCGGGTTTCGTGGTTCTAGCATGGTTGCTTAGTGATTTATTACTTGGCTTAAATTGTTTAACTACTCATTTTTAGGACCTATGTGCATTTATCTTTCACCGCTTTTAATCACTTGATTATTCGTATTTAAAAAATCGAGTTACGCGTACATATACTCTTTTCTTTTGGCGCGTCAAAAATCATGTCACGCGAACGTGTCCATAATTAATAACGCTTTGTTTATTTTATTAAGAAAAATTTGGTTGAAGTTGCGCGAACGCATCCCTCGAGTTATTATCTTTTAAGAATTAAATTTGCAATTATGTTACGCGAACGTACACATAATTATAATAATAGTCTAAATCGAGCCTAAAGCAAACTACGAGTATTATGAAAGATAATTTTACTATACTAAGTTAGCACTTAATATGAGGTCCATGAGTTATGGTTTTTATTTGTGTATGGCACACCTCGATTTATTTTAACAAAAGGGGTGCATTTTAATTAATTAAAACTAAGGATACTTGTATTTAAATCCTAATTTGAATTTTAAACTAATAGTCTCTTAAATTAAAGTGTGGGAAGGCTAAGCTTTTAAATTCTTTTGAGTTTGGGCTAGCTATGGCCCATTGATTATCTACATAAGGGAAATTAGCAACCTTAAAACCATATTTGGGTTGAAATTCGTCCCAGAAAGAAAGGATTCAAAGGCGTTTTTGCTGAGTCCAAATGGAACAGCCCATGCTGGGTTTATATGTAGGCGGGCCCAGTTTCTACACATTTTTAGCTGGGTCTATCCACCTCTACAATTAACCATACTTGCATATATACAACAACAACAACAACAACGACCCAGTATAATCCCACAAGTGGGGTCTGGGGAGGGTAATATGTACGCAGACCTTACCCCTACCCCGAAGGGTAGAGAGGCTGTTTCCAAATATAACAACCAAATCTCAGTTTGCTACTAAAGTAAAAAAAATCAGAATTTGAAGATCAAAGCACAATTCTAGTTTGAAAGTTAATCACATGACTTGCAAGATAAAAGAAGCATACATTTATACCATGATTTATAAGAAAAAGAAAAGAAAGCCTGGATTTTGGGCTTAGGACACAGGCCCAACAGCCTAGGTCTAGATTCATTTCGTGGATCAGTTTTCATTTGGGCCACAAGTTTAGCCACACTTTAATCAAAGGATAGCCCCTTCTACCCTTACGGATTGGGCTCACAACCTGGCCCATTGTGCCACTATACTTATGAAAGTATTATGACACTCTTATCAGTAGTTTAAAACAAAATTAGAGTCTCATTCATTACAGCATTTCCTACAAAATACAGCTTTCTAAAAATCCAAAAATATTACATGGTAACCTATTAAGTACATAAACTACTACTTTATCCACTAATCTATTGCAACTCCTATACGATTGATGACCAGACCTGCCTCGTCTGTACATGACTTATCCATCAAAGTTGGGCCTCTCACATGAACAACACCAGATTTCAGCATGTTAAATAGGAAAAGTTTAGATTTTTAGCCTTTGGACCTGCTAATTTGGCCAACTAGTGACCAAATCTACAGGTATTGGCTCATGGTTTGCAAGCAGACCCTAAATGACCTCAAACTAACCATCCTTCTACTTATTAATAGAAAACAAAAGGCAGAGATGACTTAAAAAATAATTGTTACTCAATAGGAGCAGAAAAAATACTGAAGAATCAGCTTTAAAACCAAAATACCTTCAGGAGAGAACTCGAGCATCAATATGTATACCAAAACTGACCTAACCAAATTATTTCATGCTTACAATTTAAAGCAATAAAAGAAGAAACCAACCAACTTCATCTCAACATAATCGAACAATTAACATACGATTTTGCAAACATAACTTATATTAACTTTATAACCACACATACATGGAGGATGTTTGAATTTAGTATCTTGAACAATAGCAACCAAAAAATACCAACCAATAAGCAGGTGAACAAAGAATAGTAATGTAATCAGAGTGTCGAAAATAAATGTCCATTTCAAAACACTTACAACTTTACATGAATACTACATCATGACAAACATATAAAGTATAAGAAATCACATAAGTGAACCCAAGTCAAGCATGTGAGTCCCATATGTATACCTTTATCAGCAAAATAGACAATAAAAGCAAATAGCTCTCTGAAAACTGGATGGAAACAACAGCAAAATACAGCAGCAATAGCCCAAGAAAAATCCAGAGATTTAGATCAAATCAAAACCAGCTTTGAAACCAAAAAATCCAGCTAAAGGAATCAAGGAAATCCTCCACTTCAAACCATATTTCTCAGGTTATGAAACCAAAATAAGAAGTTTTGAATGTTTTTCTAAAAATTTTGAAATCTGAACTTTTTCAAAAGAGAAAAGAGAACTTTTTTGCAGTAAAATGATGTTGAATATGTGTGTGTGATTGATGGAATGTTTCCTTTTTATAGAGTGTACAAAAAAGCATAAAAAAGCATATTCTAACCTAAAATTCTGAACTTTCAGGATAGTACAACATCTTTTACAGTTGTCTGTCCTTTTCCTTATTCAATACTAGCATTTTTATGCTAAGGATAGGGACAGCTATGAAAATTCTAGAAGATTCTGATATTAGCCTATGTAAAATCTATTTTTACCCTTGTAATTACTGCCTATTTCAGCTTTGCCCTATGTTCTGATTTCAAATTAATTACAACCATTTTACAACCTTCAACTAAGTGATTAAGTTGCCTAATGATATTGCAATTCATTTTCTGAAATTAACTTAAGGTTTAAATTGTTGTTTAGAGGTTCAAGCTTAAGTTTAAAATTAATTAAACTTATGTAATCAAAACATGTAGGCATCAAACTCAAATTCAAAAAGCTACTGAAATCCAGCATGCTTAGGCCAAGAAAACTAAGAATCAAAACTAGCTAAATTCAAAACAATGAAGTTGAATCCGGCTAAGGCTAAAGTAAGCAGGAATTGGCTAAATAGGCTATTGATTAACCTTTTAACACCATTCTTAACAAAACTTGCAAGAACAACAAAAATAAACAAAACAAACAGTAAGAAGTAAAAAAAAAAAAAAAATAGAATAGGCGGATTACAATGAACTAAACCTAATCATTCCAAACTAAACAATCTAAACCTATGCAAAATTAAATTTCTAATTGACGAAATCTTGAAACATGCAATTTTAACGAAACTAAACAGCTAGAAGCAAAGAAAGATAACCTAAATCATGCGGCTAATTAAAAACAATTAAAAAGAAATTGGGGGGAAAGACCAAAACCAAAAGAAAAAACTAAAGAAAAGGTTACAAGAGGTTACCTAATGCTTATTTCTTTCGTCAATAAAAACTGAAATGCCTTCGAACTTTGACCCAAATTTTCGGGGTACAAACAAACTTTAGACAACCATCAATTCATTACTCTTGTCAAGAGCAATGGACTCATGGAAGTCTTGGGTTCAATAGCCCCAAAAACTGCCGGAAATTTGTAAATGGAATGAAGTTAGGTTTCTTGAGAACTCAGATTCAAAATTTAAGGGAATTGAGGCTGATTTGAAGGGGATTAACGGTGGTTTAGGGTTCAGGGGGTGCAAGGATCATAGGGTGTGAACTTGGAGTGATTTGGGTAAACTAGGGTTTTGGGGATTCTAATTTTGATCTAATATTCGAAGGGTTTGACAGGTATTTGGGGAAATTGGTTAGGAGATTCGGAAAAGGGGGATGACAGGGGTTCTGGGGTGTTGATTTGGGGAGGTTTAGAGGTGGCCCACCGCCATGAGGTGATTTCCGGCGGCGGTTTAGGGCGGAGGTTCAGAGAGTGTATGGGAGGGTTGAGAGAGACGAAGTGAGGGGCTTTTTGGGGGGTTAGGGGGTCTAATTCGGACGGTTATATGATAATTAAGTGACCAGTTCCGAGTCGTTGGATCAAATGAATCCAACGGCTGAGATGAAAGGTGGGGCAAAACTGCGTCGTTTGGTGGTGGGGGATCCTGGACCGGGTATGTAATTTTGGGCTTGGGTTCTGGGTCAGATTTTGGACCGGTTTGTGGCTTAAAATAGCCCAATTGCTAAATTTAAAACCCTCGTTTTCAATTAACTCCTTATTTCTTTCTTTTCTTTTTCTCTTCTCTTTTTTTCTTTTTTAATTAAAAATCCTAAATTAATCTAAATTGCAAAATTAAACTAATTATCTTATTACAATAATTATAAAAATTGCCTAATCCTTCATTAAAAGAGAAAGATCCCTAATCTAAAAATTAAAAGGTAAAAATGTAAAAATGGACCTTTTGTAATTTTTATTTTTTAATAAAACAAACAATTAACTAATTAATCCTTAAAAAATATAAAAACAAAACCTAAATGTAATGCATGGTATTTTTGGCATTTTCATAATTTTAAAAAAAATTAAACATGCACAAAAATACAAACAATTAATAAAAATCCTATAAAATAGCAAATAATTGGAAAATTTTATTTTCTTGGAGTAATTTATATAGGGCAAAAATCACATGCTCATAGCTGCCCCTCTTTGCTCGGAAACACGAAGGTTTTCGGGCAAAGACAACATCAGCAATTACGAGGGATTTTTTCCCGTTTGAAACTCCATGAGAGGCATCTTTCGAAAAAGTCTGACCGAATCTTCGGAGGTTTCTTACATATCCTTGGCTATAAAGGAATCAGGTCAGTGTAGTTCTGGAAGTTTTGGTAGCTACTACTGGAAAACTATAATTTCACTATTGTTGTTGTTTCTGCTTGCTGAACTCCTTATTACACCAAAATGAAATATGAAAAACAAAACTAGCTAAGCCTATTCATTCTTCTTCATCTTTTTGGATCAAGGCGGGACAATGCAAAACTTGTAACTTCAATCTTATCTTGGGCAGTCCGCATCTTTTCTCCGCTTCTACACTTAGAGCTAAACGTCTTTTCTTGTTTCTTCTTTTCTTTTATTTGGGTTGAGAGTTCTTCTTTAGGTCATCTCTGACCTTGTGCCTCACGATGAAAACCTGTTCAGGCACCAAAGAAAACAAACAAACGAAATTTTTTGCCCCTGTTCTCATTAGGAAAATTTCGTGAGTTATTGCAACAAAGATCTAAACTATTTCTTTATTGAAAGCAATAAAATCAAGATTGTGTATCCTTGGGAAAAAAATATTAGGGAGTGGGTGACACACCTCTTTTTTTACCACCCGAGGGGGTACATAGGAGTTTTTTCAATTTAAATGACATTATTCGAAATGGGATTATTTTAATTCTTAGAGTCGCCACTTGGAATATTATAATTGGTGTCCCAAGTCACCGATTTATTTTAAATCCCAAATCGAGGAAATTTCGACTTTCCTTTTAAATTCTGCGAACCAGAAATTCTAGATAAGGAATTTTGTTAACCTGGAAGAAGGTGTTAGGCATTCTCGGGTTTCGTGGTTCTAGCACGGTTGCTTAGCAATTTATACTTGGCTTAATTGTTCAACTACTCATTTTTAGGACCTATGTGCATTTACCTTTTTAACCGCTTTTAATCACTTGATTTATTCGTAATTGTCACGCCCCAAAATCCGAAGAGCGCGACCAGCGCTCAACCGAGTAAACCCGACTGAGCAACCCTGTTAGGTTTCATTCTACCCAAGCCAACTCATGATTAAATAGGAGATGGACTCCATTGTTCAGAATTAGTAAGTATTTCATTAACAAATTCCCATTTCATTTCCATTAGCAACTTAAGTCATAATTATCAAAGTATTACAAGTTTTATAAATCTTTGCCAAACATCAATATTTCTATTTTAAATCCAATACCCGGCACTACCCACAACCTGTCTACGGAGCCTCTAAACATAACTGAAGAGTAATGTAACATGGAAATGCCGGTAACAAGGCTCTGGCTATACCTCAAATACAAAGTACATGATAAACAAATGAATAAAGACCCCAAAATGAAGTGGGGCTCACCAAGTCAGCTGAAAGGATGATGCGACTCTAGCTGCGACCAACACTGCCTGCTATAGAAATACCTACATCCATTTAAAGACGTAGCGCCCCCGTAGCGCCCCCGGCAAAAGGGACGTTAGTGCCATCGAATAGCACTAGTATGTATAACTAAACACCATCTAGTTAGAAAGAACTATCATACCAGAACAAGAAATCATAAACACCTTCTCATTAGAAAGTAACTAACAAATAAGAATAAGGAAATCATAAAGGTCAATTAAGAGCTTTAACAATCACCACATCATCAAACAAACGAACCATGTAATCTTTCACATAATTTCCATGACATTACTTCAGCCACTTGAATATTGTTCGTCATCATTCATAATACCACCGCTTTCTTGAGCGGAGTCCGATCACGACCCGATCGGCTAGGTCGCCTTATTTGAGACATGTACCTCAATCACAATCTCATTCTCAATTTTCGGAGTTCAATATCAGCATAATACCACCATGTGTGCGGCATGGTGTCCGATCACGGCCCGATCGGCTAGGCCGTCTTACCAAGACATTGTTCCTTTCTCATTAATCATCTCATTTCAATCTTTATTTCACATATATTATTTCATAGGCACCTGGGGCCACAATTATCACCTCATACTTGGCACTAGGCCATATTTCATAACTCAATCTCTTCTCTCCCACATTTCACATTATTTCCACATGTTTCACATCAATATCAATTTCAACAACAAGCCATTCAATTCAAGATGTCAAGTACACATAAGAGGAATCATGAATCATGGGCATATGCAATATTTTAGAAATCATACACCTCAAGTTTATTAACATTGGAACTTTAAACACAACAGATTCTTCCAAAAAGAAGGGGACACAGCATACCGCAATAAAACACACATCAAAGGTATAAGCAAACAATTACACCAATTGTTCTTGAATTACTCTTTTCCAATAATGACAATATACAATTTCAACATCGAAGTATGTAACAACCCGGATCACATTAGATGTACTCGTAAGGCGAAACATTATCTCGGACAACCACTTATGGTATAAATTGTGTACAAAGCCTTTAGGACACTTTATTATTGGAGTCATTTATGGAAAGCAAAGTCGAGGCTCATTTCATAATCTATTTCATATTTTCGCATGTCATAGGCATCACCAGGTACAATTATAGTTAAAGTTCTCGGTACATTGGTCACACTCTATTTCCCAAATTCATTTGATTACTTCAAACATCTTCATACATAGAGGATTTCACATAGTATTGGCATAACATTTCAATTTAAACTAGACTTTAAACCTACGCCTTTTAGCACATAGTTTACATTCTTCACATATGAATAACACATTAAACATATGAATAAGTACCTACCACATACATTTTCACAACATTAATTCGCTAAACATAACCAAAAGCAAGTACTGCATCAATCACGTTTCGAACTTACAATATTTACGCGGGCACCATGAAAGCTCAATTTCTAAAAGACAGGGTTTTAGCCATACATACCTCGTTTAAGCTTTCCTTAAATTACTACGACGTTCCGGAAATTCTAGTAATCTCAATCTACTTGAGACATAACAAAATTGAACACAAATTAGGAAGGTATTCATGGTTTCAGCTCATTTGAGCATTTTCTCAAACACTAGTCGAGCATCTTGATATCAAATCTCTTTTACAAGGTTTTCTTCATTCCCCAACCCAATCTTTACTTATTTATGTTCAACAATCTTCCCACAAACCTACTTGTACATGCATGTATACATAATACTATTACACCCAAGAATCATACCCCAATAACTCATCTCACAATCTCTACCACACCAACACAACCTAGGTTAGGCACCTATAGATTTCAATCACCATCCCATGAGTTACTACACTTAATTCATACTCATATTTCCATAATAACTCCATATATGTAAGTCTAAGGATAAAAGATTACCTCTTGTAGACCAAATCTTGAAAGACAACTTTGGGGTGTTCTTGAGATTTTTGAAGAAATCCTATGAAATACAATCAAAATCATATTGTAACTAGTGATTGAGAAGTGAAATCACTATGAAAACACACTTAAAAACTCACCTTAGGTGTGCAATTGGATGTCTTGGTCGAGTTGGGGTGTAGAGGAAGCCCTAAGCTTGAGAAATCTCTCAAATTCTCTTATTTCCGGTCCTTAGGTGTATTTAAAAGCCTTTCACTAGCGCGATCGCTCACCTGGTCGCGCTAAAGTAGCGCGATGAAGGCAGAAAGCTTCGCAATATGCGCGTCCACTAGCGCGATCGCGCACCTGGGCGCGCTAGTGACGCAGGCTCGGTAAAATGGTCATAACTTTCTGTATACACCTCCAAATGACAAACGGTTTGTTGCGTTGGAAGCTAGACTCAAAGGGATTTAATATTATAGGTTGTATATCACACAATTCCTTATATAACTGGAGATATGATTGTTCAAAGTGAGGTCTTGTGCGCACTCATTTACAACTTTCGTCTATTATGCAATTTTCCAAGTTTGCTTAGACTTAGGCCTCTCCTTAGACCCCAATTCACTTCTAATACGACTTATACGCTTATTAACATATCCAATTGATATCCATCATATTATGAATCCTCATTTGCGCACAAAATAAAATAATTAGCCTACCTTGGCACGACAAAATCTTAAGTTACTTTAAAAAAAATCCGGGGCCTTACATTCTCCCCCCTTAGGGTCATTCGTCCTCGAATGAGGATCGAGGTTCATTCATTAGCCATCCTTATGTAACTTCAGCTTGTTCACATCATGAAATATATCAACAACCCCGAATTTGGCTAACTCCCTAAATTTCCGAAAATTTCGCATGAGTTTCCTTTGTAATTAGGCCTATCTACCTGTCAGAGAGCCCCCGAAACATATTTCCAAGTACCATTACACAGTTTTTGTCATCCCTACAACTGGTATACAATTCATTACCTCAACAACTTATACATATTCAGACACTTTAAACAACTTACACTTAGCTCATTCTCTTTATACCACACATTGCACCTGGTTCAACCAATGTCATTTACTTGCACACAACTGGATCACTTCAACAAGTCCCATACAATTCAATCACTTTAACATGTCAAAAACGTTTCAATTAATCATTTACCTACCACATAAGTTTCATAAAAAAAATTCATTTACCTCAAGGGTTGTACATTACAATAATAGCATCAACATTTCAAATTAGGCACACATTAAGAAGTTACAACAATAAGGCAATTCGGGAAAAATGGGGTACCTTTCCACAAATCTGCACACTACCTCAAATTTCTTAAAGACAATAGTTCGCACGATCACTACTAGGCTTGTTCGAACAGATGGGGATATTTCTCTTTCATTTCTTTTTCCGCTTCCCTCGTGGCTTCCTCGACTTGTTGACTTCGCCACAAAACTTTAACTGAAGCAATTTCCTTGTTCCTCAATTTTCGGACTTTCCTATCAAGAATGGCAAATGGGATTTATTCATATAACATCTCTTCACTAACCTCAATAGTTTCAACCGGTACAATAGCGGATAAATCTCCAACTACCTTCTTCAACATGGACACATAGAACACCGAGGGTACTAATAACATCTCAGGTGGTAGCTCAAGCTTGTACGCCACCTGACTAATCTTTTGAATGATTCTATACGGCCCGACATATCTCGGACTTAACTTTCCTTTCTTTCCAAAACGCATAATACCCTTGATGGGGAAAACCTTCAAGAATACCCAATCGTCTTCCTTGAATTCCAAATCTCTTCGACGAACATTTGTATCGGACTTTTGGCGACTCTGAGTAGTTTTCAACCGCTCCTTAATGATCATAACCTTCTCCATAGCCTGATGCACAAGGTCTGGCCCTATCAATTCAGCTTATCCAACCTCGAACCACCCAATGGGAGATCTACATATCTACCATATAATACTCAAAATAATACCATCTGAATACTAGCATTGAAGCTGTTGTTGTAAGCAAACTCTATGATGGCTAAATGATCATCCCTGCTACCTTTGAAATCATAACCCAAGCACACAACATATCTTCAGGCGTCTGAATGGTTCACTCTACCTGCACATCAGTTTGTGGATGAAGGGTTGTACTAAGATTTACTTGAGTACCCAAATCTTGCTGAAATTTCTTCCAAAGATTTGCCGTGAATTGAGCCCCTCGATCGGAAATGATTTAGGCTAGAGTGCCACGCAACCTATCTATTTCTTTGATATATAGTTGAGCATACTGCTCCACCACAAGCAACGATTCAGCCCTATTTTGCACAATTTCCCTACCTTCACTAGGCTTTACAAGACAAACTCTCAAACTAGCCACTAGTGAACCTCCATGGCCAACGACCTTTGACATATCTCCAAGTGAGCTAAACTAACCTTCATACATATTCAATTCAGAAAGCTCCACTGGCCCGAACAATATGCCGGTACCATCTTTTCTTTCTAACTAGAGTATTCATTCCCATTCTATTTTGCTCATATTGCATAATTGATAGCATTATTGTGCCACACACTTTTCTACCTCTCGTGAACTTGTAATATCATTGTTCCTGGTTTAGTGAGTTTATCATACCACAACTTTACCATTATTAGTCTCACTTTCCATTATATATAAACATGATCTATCTCTAGCTTCTTTAGTTACCATCAGTGTCACCCAAGTCGGTAGCATTACGGTTAGTCCTTTATACCTTCTATTAACATTTGTGCTCCAGGCGAGTCCACCATTTTGATATGAACTATTTTGCGATAACCATGGACATCTCAATTTATAGGTTTTCTTCCCATTTCCTCTTGCCTCGTTCTTCCTAGCTAGTGAATAGCCATACACTCTTCCTTATGTTATGAGGTCTTTTCCCTTAGTTATTTCATTCCGCTCACCTCCTAACTCTCGTTAGGATATCCGTGGGAAAGTGTGTTCATCGTCATATCACTTAACACTTCTTTGCTTGTAATATTCTTTAGAGGCTCTCTATCAAGCCCAAATATCCTCTTGGGTTATTATAGCCTCACATTTATTTCTCCCACTCATTCCAATTTTCTTAACGCCTTGGTACTTTGATTAAATCACATATCTATGATTAACCCATTCTAAAAACTCGCAACCTTTCACCTTTGACTTATAGTACTTACTTAGGTTCCATTGTTCCTGACCCTCTAACAAGTATAAAATCCCTCTACAAACATACTCTTAGTTTCTAGGATCATTGGCCTTATCATTCACATTGCCCTGTACGGATAATTTACCTTCCTTAACCTTCCACCTTCTTGGGGGTACTAGCGGTCTATCATTAGAATATCCTTTCAGATAATCACGTCATCCATTATCACTTTTCTAGACTACGCATGTCTTCAACAAAATATTCAAACATCATATCTACATGGTCTTACTCTTGTTTCATTGCATTTAAGTGGCCTTACTTTGGCCCTTCCTCCCCCACTTAGGGCGAATGTCCCGGATTTTGACACAAGTCTTGAATTTAGCAACTTCATGGACATATGTCTCATTTCTCTATCCCTCAAATATATGTTCAACTATTAGGGTGATTGAAGTCACAATGGTATTAACCTCATAAGTTCTCTGCTCTTATTCGGCCGCACGGGCTTGGGATTCCAATTCCTCATATCAATATCCTTTAGGAGTGTAATATCACTTTGTACACTTCTGGATTTTTATAATGTTCGTAGTACATGGGTCTTCTCATTATGGGTTTAATTGACTCTTATTTCATAACTTCTTGTCTCCTAGGAGAGACTTGCACTCTCATCATTAATCTCCTAGTCATGTCTCCCATATATCACGTGCTTATATAACCAATTTTCTCACACCTTAGGATCATTTACATACTTCTCACACTATCCACATGCGCTATTCAAGCTTACATATCACTTATCAATTCAATGTTTCTATGGAGGTCACAATCCTTTTTTAAACACTTCCTGAAATAAAGTATGTTTATGGTACTATGTACGTACCTCATATATTCGTACCATTTGTTCGACATGATACGTATGCCATCTCCTTAATATTCAGGCCTTTGCCCATTGGTCATGCCATACGACAACATTACTTCAAACAGATGAAAGAGCATTTGAACTTATCTTGAATCTCAATGCACGAGTTAGAAGACAATCTCATAATAAAGCTTTATCGCACGATCTGGAGTCTTGAAGAAGGGTAACATTCCTAAATGTCCGTGTAGCCTCCAACTTATAGATGTGGTCGACAACACACCGATAAGAAGGACTCTACTAGACACGGCTCCGAGACATCCTAGGACACTTTAAAACCTTAGGCTCTGATACCAAGTTTGTCACGCCCCAAATTCCGAAGAGCGCGACCAGCGCTCAACCGAGTAAACCCGACTGAGCAAGCCTGTTAGGTTTCACTCTACCCAAGACAACTCATGATTAAATAAGAGATGGACTCCATTGTTCAGAATTAGTAAGTATTTTATTAACAACTTCCCATTTCATTTCCATTAGCAACTTAAGTCATAATTATCAAAGTATTACAAGTTTTATAAATATTTGCCAAACATCAATATTTCTATTTTAAATCCAATACCCGGTACTACCTACAACCTGTCTACGGAGCCTCTAAACATAATTAAAGAGTAATGTAATATGAAAATGCCGGTAACAAGGCTCCGGCTATACCTCAAATACAAAGTACATGATAAACAAATGAATCAGGACCCCAAAATGAAGTGGGGCTCACCAAGTCAGCTGAAAGGATGATGCGACTCTAGCTGCGGTCAACACTGCCTGCTATAGAAATACTTACATCCATTTAAAGACGTAGCGCCCCCGGCAAAAGGGGTGTTAGTGTCATCGAATAGCACTAGTATGTATAACTAAACACCATCTAGTTAGAAAGAACTATCATACCAGAACAAGAAATCATAAACACCTTCTCATTAGAAAGAACTAACAAACAAGAATAATGAAATCATAAAGGTCAATTAAGAGCTTTAACAATCACCACACCATCAAACAAACGAACCATGTAATCTTTCACATAATTTCCATGACATTAGTTTAGCCACTTGATATTGTTCATCATCATTCATAATACCACCGCTTTCTTGAGCGGACTCCGATCACGACCCGATCGGCTAGGTCGCCTTATTTGAGACATGTACCTCAATCACAATCTCATTCTCAATTTTTGGAGTTCAATATCAGCATAATACCACCATGTGTGCGGCATGGTGTCCGATCATGGCCCGATCGGCTAGGCCGTCTTACCAAGACATTGTTCCTTTCTCATTAATCATCTCATTTCAATCTTTATTTCACATATATCATTTCATAGGCACCTAGGGCCACAATTATCACCTCATACTTGGAACTAGGCCATATTTCATAACCCAATCTCTTCTCTCCCACATTTCACATTATTTCTACATGTTTCACATCAATATCAATTTCAACAACAAGCCATTCAATTCAAGATGTAAAGTACACATAAGAGGAATCATGAATCATGGGCATATGCAATATTTTAGAAATCATACACCTCATATTTATTAACATTGGAACTTTAAACACAACGGATTCTTCCAAAAAGGAGGGGACATAGCATACTGCAATAAAACACACATCAAAGGCATAAGCAAACAATTACACCAATTGTTCTTGAATTAGTCTTTTCCAATCATGACAATATACAATTTCAATATCGAAGTATGTAATAACCCGGATCACATTAGATGTACTCATAAGGTGAAACATTATCTCGGACAACCACTTATGGCATAAATTGTGTACAAAGCCTTTAGGACACTTTATTATTGGAGTCATTTATGAAAAGCAAAGTCGAGGCTCATTTCATAATATATTTCATATTTTCTCATGTCATAGGCATCACCAAGTACAATTATAATTCAAGTTCTCGGTACATTGGCCATACTCTATTTCCCAAATTCGTTTGATTACTTCAAACATCTTCATACATAGAGGATTTCACATAGTATTGGCATAACATTTTCAATTTAAACTAGACTTTAAACCTAGGCATTTTAGCACATATTTCACATTCTTCACATATCCTCATTTACCAACAATAACACATTAAACATATGAATAAGTACCTACCACATACATTTTCGCAACATTAATTCGCTAAACATAACCAAAAGCAAGTACTGCATCAATCACATTTCGAACTTACAATATTTATGCGGGCACCATGAAAGCTCAATTTCTAAAAGACGGGGTTTTAGCCATACATACCTCGTTTAAGCTTTCCTTAAATTACTACGATGTTCCGGAAATTCTAGCAATCCCAATCTACTTGAGACATAACAAAATTGAAAACAAATTAGGAAGGTATTCATGGTTTCAGCTCATTTGAGCATTTTCTCAAACACTAGTCGAGCATCTTGATATCAAATCTCTTTTACAAGGTTTTCTTCATTCCCCAACCCAATCTTTACTTATTTATGTTTAACAATCTTCCCACAAACCTACTTGTACATGCATGTATAGATAATACTATTACACCCAAGAATCATACCCCAATAATCCATCTCACAATCTCTACCACACCAACACAACCTAGGTTAGGCACCTATAGCTTCCAATCATCATCCCATGAGTTACTACACTTAATTCATATGCATATTTCCATAATAACTCCATATATGTAAGTCTAAGGATAAAAGATTACCTCTTGTAGACCAAATCTTGAAAGACAACTTTGGGGTGTTCTTGAGATTTTTGAAGAAATTCTATGAAATCCAATCAAAATCATATTGTAACTAGTGATTGAGAAGTGAAATCACTATGAAAACACACTTAAAAACTCACCTTAGGTGTGCAATTGGATGCCTTGGTCGAGTTGGAGTGTAGAGGAAGCCCTAAGCTTGAGAAATGTCTCAAATTCTCTTATTTCTAGTCCTTAGGTGTATTTAAAAGCCTTTCACTAGCGCGATCGTGCACCTGGTCGCGCTAAAGTAGCGCGATGAAGGCAGAAAGCTTTGCAATATGCGCGTCCACTAGTGCGATCGCGCACCTGGGCGCGCTAGTGATGCAGGCTCAGTAAAATGGTCATAACTTTCTGTATATACCTCCAAATAACAAACGGTTTGTTGAGTTGGAAACTAGACTCAAAGGGATTTAATATGATAGGTTGTAAGTCACACAATCCCTTATATACCTGGAGATATGATTGTTCAAAGTGAGGTCTTGTGCGCACTCATTTACAACTTTCGTCTATTATGAAATTTTCCAACTTGGCTTAGACTTAGGCCTCTCCTTATACCCCAATTTACCTCTAATATGACTTATACGCTTATTAACATATCCAATTGATATCCATCATATCATGAATCCTCATTTGCACACAAAATAAAATAATTAGCCTATCTTGGCACGACGAAATCTTAAGTTACTTGAAAAAAAAATCCGGGGCCTTACAGTAATTAAAGAATTGAGTTACGCGTACGTATACTCTTTTCTTTTGGCGCGTCAATATCATGTCACGCGAACGTGTCCACCATTATTAACGCTTTGTTTATTTTATTAAGAAAAATGTTTGGTTGAAGTTGTGCGAGCGCATCCCTCGAGTCATTTTTTAGAATTAAATTTGCAATTATGTTACGCGAACGTATACACAATCACAACACTATTCTAAATCGAGCCTAAAGCAAACTACGAGTGTTTGATTAAGGCATAATTTTGAAGTGCACCTAAAGGTATGATTAAATCACTAAACTATTCTAACATCATGTATCTAGGTTTATAGGTACAATACTACATGAGATACTTATTTGAAATAAGTGTGGCAACTTTATTTATTAAATGCCAAACATGCCCAGATTTTGATGTTTGGGGCCTGACAAAGGTTGAGTCCAAATAAACTCTAACCCAACACATATATTGTCTATTTATTTAAATAGCTAAAATTATTCTAAAAGAACTTGGGCCTGACTTAATTCAGATAAATCTGGCTCAAATAAATTATTAAGCAATTAATCAATTTGAACATAATGGATTCAAGAAAATTTGGGCCTACTAAGTAACTCTGGCCCAATATCCCTTTGTAGACACATAAATAAATTTAATAATGAGTCCAAGTGAACTCTAGTCCAACACATATTTGAAAGAAATTTGAAATTAATAATCCTAATGACAAAATGCAAGATTTTAATTATATTTTTGGTTTATCTTTTGAAACAGAAAAATAAAAAATAAAAAAAAGGTTTTCAATAAATAAAATCTGTTAAATTTTAGACAATCTTCCTACTATTTTGCCTAAGTCTTTATTTTCGAAATGTTGATTTTGAAGCTTATTTGTATTTCAAAAATCTTGAAGTATGAATGCTATTGACCAACTCATTTTTGTTTAGTAAATATCAGAACACAAATTCATAAACCCAATTGGCTTTGGGCCTGAAGATGTATTATGGTTATCACTTTGTTATTTTGTAAAAAAACTGATTTTTATGACTTTAAGCTAATAATAATCCAGCATTATTTAACTATTAAAAATAATGTGGTAAATTGATAATCTATTAAACTGGTTTAACATACAAGGAAATGCGGTAAATTGTTACATTTTTTGCTAACTGGATAACCAAACTGCCTATTGCTATTTTAACAAAATTTCTGGAAAATGACTTATGTGATACTACTACATATGAACATACAAATTTGTAAATATATGAATCTTTAAGTAGATTCTGTAATTTTTAGAACACTTTTAAACTAATACATTTGCCTAAAACATTATAAACAAATCTACAACATAACAAACAAACAAGCTTCAAACTAACATGGTTCATGCAATATTCAAACTAACTGCAGATTTATCAACAAATTTTCATCATGATTCAGCAAAAGAATGAAACTTTACACTTTTTGTTAAGAAAAGCACCTTGACAGCAGCAAGAAAACAAACAGAAAGAAAATAGATCTCTGAAAAGTTGAGTGAGAAACAGCAGCAAACCCAAACAGAAAACCAAAACCAGCTTCCAATAACACAGAAATCTGAAGATAGTGAGAAAAACCAGTAAGAGTTCTTTGCTAATAGTGAAAGAAAGAGACTCCAAAGTAGTGTAGAATCAGTGTATTTGTTTGGTCTAAAATGTATATCCAGCTCTGTGTATAATGAAAAGAAGGAGTGTATTTATAGAATGAGTAGGTGAAAAGGGATTAGAATTGAGGTACAAAGAATCTATCAGAATTCCCTATTAATTAGGAAAAATGGCTTCTTCTTTACAGAAATGGACAGCTGTCCAATTTATAGTACCTTTCTTATCTCAAAAAAATGGACAAGTGTCCTATTTTCGGATATTTTTTGGATCTTATCCTTTTCCTTACTCAGCATTGGGACATTTGTCCCTATTTTATAAAGTTCTAGCACTTTCTATATGATTTTTAGAATTTATGTTTCCAAAATTGACCCTCAAAGGTCTTGGAATTACCTCAAAACCGTATCAGTTTCGGGCCTGAGTCAGATGACTCTTGGCCTAAAGAGCTTGAGCTCTTAAACTTTAACAAAGCTATGGGCTTGTCCATTTAGTCAGCCCCAATTTTAACACGAAAATAAATAAATAATAACGAAGCCATGGGCCTGTCTATTTAGCCAGGCTCAAAAATTAAAATCAATAAGCAAGAAATAATAAACAACAATGAAAGAGAAAGAAAGAAATGTAACACTTTTTTTCATTTTTTTAACTTTTTTTTTCTTTTTCTTGATTAATATGTTTTAATTAATTAATTAACAAATGAAATAACAACTATATAATAATATAAAACTAACATAATATGATTACACTAACTTTACATATATTTTAACTAAATCCGGTTTTAACTAATTAATTAATTATTACGGAAATAACTAAACATAAAATGCGTTAAATAAATAATAGAAATAAAATAACATAAATAAATAAAAAGACAGAATGCGTAAAAAATAAAAAAATACAGAATAAAAATGCGGAAAAAATAATAATAGAAATAAATGCGGAAATTAATGGAAATAAAAAAATACGTAAATGATGGAAATAAATAACAAATGCGTAAATAAAATTACAAAATTAAAAGGGTCTAATTGTGAAAAAACCTTCAAGCCAAGACTCCCGTCTTGGATCTAAGATCATTAATGGAAGATCTTGGTCGGAGGATTTTTTAACGGCTAGAAAAATGAAAAAGGGGTAGATCTAAGGTTTTGGCCTTTTTAGATCCAAGATCTACGGATTTTGGTTGGGTTTTGAGGGATTTGGTTGGTAGGATGAGGTTTAGGAGGATGAGAGGAGTGTATGGTATGAATTTGAAGGGTTTTGGAGTTCTACCGCCGCCTTGGGCGATTCCCGACGGCGGAGTAGTGGTTATGGGAGGGTTTCGGCCACTTTTTGGTTTTATGAGGGTTGGTTTTTTATGGATTTAGGTTGTGGGGTGAGATAGAGGAGAAGATTGAAGTTATTTTGAAGTTTTTTGGAAGTCAACCGCCGCCAGTGGAGATTTCCGGCGGGCGGCGCCGCCGGTGGAAGAGGGTGGTGGTGGAAAATGGGAGGAGAGAGAAGAGAGAGAGTTGGAGAGCTCTAGGTTTGGGGAGTTGAGAGAGAAGTGGAAGAGTGGGGAGTTTGGAAATGAGGGGGGTGGAGATTTTAGGACACTTTTATATTAAAAAGGGGTTGAGTTCCGGACCGTTGGATCTTGTTGGAGATTAATGGCCAAGATTAAAAGGGAAAAAGATGGATTGGGATCAGATTTTTAAGGTTTTGGGCTTGGGGTGTCTTGGATTAAATTAGGATTGGGCTAGTTTAGGAAGAAATGGCCCAATTCGCCAAAAACCCTTTTTAAAATTTTTCAAAGACTAATTAATTAAAATAAATCCTAAACTAAATCCTAAATTATCTTTATTTATAAAATTTAACTAATTATCTATTTATTATAATTATAAAATTACTTGATCCTAAATTAAAAGAGAGAAAATCAATAATCTAAAAATTAAGAGCTAAACAATGTAAAATGAGCCATTTTTTTTATTTTCAACTTTAATAAAACAAATAATTATCTAATTAATCCTAAAACTATAAAAACAAAAATCTAAATGCAATGCATGATATTTTTAATATTTTCATGATTTTTAATAAAAATTAAACGTGCACAAAAATGCGAATAAATAATAAAAATCCTATAAAATGGAAAATAATTGGAAAAAATGTATTTTCTTGGATTTATAGGAGTATTTCATATAGGGAAAAAATCACGTGCTCACAGCTGCCCCTCTTTGCTCGAAGACACGAAAGGTTTTCGGGCAAAGATAAAATGAGCAATTAGAGGGATTTTTGCACGTTGACACTCCATGAGAAGCATTTTTTAAAAGAGTCTGACCGAACCTTGCTTCAAAGGTTGCCTACATATTATTGGCTATAAAGGAATCAGGTCAGTGTAGTTCTGAAAGTTTTGATAGCTGGGACTACCGGGAAGCTGTGATTTCACTGTTGCTGCTGCTGCTACTGCTTGTTGAACTCCTTATTACACCAAAAATAAAAAATAAAAAGCTAAACTAGTTAAGCCTGCAACTACGAGTTACAAGATTCCTATCTATAAATCTCTTGAAGCTTGATCTTGAGTCTTAGCTAGTTCTTGCTGTTGACTCCGATCTGAATCTTGATGCTCGTCAGCTGTAGGTGTTGGTTCTTTCTTCAGCTTTGGATCAAGGCGGGACATGCGAAGCTTGTGACTTCAATCATATCTTGAGCAGTCTGCATCTTTCTCCGCTTCAACCTTTGAGTTCACTTCTTGTTGTTTTTTTTCTTCTTTTCTTTGTTCTGGATTGAGACTCATTCTTTTGGTCATCTCGAATTCTGTGCCTCGAGGTAAAACCTTCTCAGACACCAAAACAAACAAACAAACAAAATTTTCTGCCCCAGTTTTCACTACAAAAATTTCGTGAGTTATTTGTAACTAAAATCTACATTATTTCTCTATTGAAAGCAATAAAATAAGGATTGTGTGTCTTTAGGAGGAAGAGATTAGGGAATGGAGCCCTATATCTATAAAAACTCAACCAAGGAGTGGAAACCTTGTGTTGGAAAATGTGACTAGGGAGTGGAGTCCCTATGTCTAAAAATCTCAACTCAGGGATTGGAACCCTAATGTTGGCAAAAAGGCGACTAGGGAATGGAGGCCCTATGTCTAAAATCTCAACTCAGGGATTGGAGCCCTAATATTGGCAAAAAGGTGACTAGGGAATGGAGGCCCTATGTCTAAAAATCTCAACTCATGGATTGGAACCCTAATTTGGCAAAAAGGCGACTAGGGAATGGAGGCCCTATGTCTAAAAATCTCAACTCAAGGATTGGAGCCCTAATGTTGGCAAAAAGGCGACTAGGTAATGGAGGCCCTAGGCCCTATGTCTAAAATCTCAACTCAGGTATTGGAGCCCTAATGTTGGCAAAAGGTGTCTCTCAACTCAGGGATTGGAGCCTTAATGTTGGCAAAAGGCGACTAGGGAATGGAGACCCTATGTCTAAAATCTCAACTCAGGGATTGGAGCCCTAATTTGGCAAAAGGCAACTAGGGAATGGAGGCCCTAGTCTAAAATCTCAACTCAGGGATCGGAGCCCTAATGTTGGCAAAAGGAGACTAGGGAATGGAGGCCCTATGTCTAAAATCTCAACTAAGGGATTGGAGACCTAATGTTGGAAAAGTGTAAAAGATTGATATTGGGGATTCTAAACTATCTTTTTTTTTAATTTTCTTCTTATCTCTTTTTTTTTCTAGTTCGATTCATTTTTCATTTCAGTTTTTAGTAAAAGCCAGGAAAGAACTTGGAGGAAACTTCCCTTTTTGGATTGATTATTGTTGCAAAGTTGTTTCTAGCTCTTGCGCATCTTTTCCCTTTCGGTTGCACCTGCTTCTTGCACGGTTGCTTTGGATTACACCTGTTTCAATTTTTCAATCAAAGAATAATTGTTAGTTTAAAACAGTGGTTGGTTTTGTGGCCTTAATTGTTTTTGATCACTTGATCTCGGCCCAACTCTTTTGGTGAAAACCCCTGCTGCTTGCTGGCTTTTCTGAAGATTGATCTCTCTCCTAAAACCGAGGAACTCAACTTTCCAAAATTTCTCATGATAGCTCAACCGTACGGGGCTTTGGCCCTTGCACTTTATTCTGCCTCTGGGGCTTTTGACTTTGGATTTATTTTCAATTTCAATAATTCTAATTTCAGAACATCGGCTATTATGGCCAGTCGGGATCGACTTGATGCACCCGCTGAGGCTGGGTACTTTTCTTTGGACTTGGCTTTTATTAAGCAGAACCCTGTAAAACCAATCTTGCCATCTTTTTTTTGTATTAGTTTCGGAATAGAGTTAGACCGAAAGACATTCAAAAAAAAGTAAACAAAGGACAAGAAAATTAATTTAAGGAGAAGTGTCCCTTTTGGGGAAGAAAGAAGGACTTATCTGGGGTGCATGCAGACTTCAATAGACATGACATGCTTCTTGGACTGGATACGCGATCTACACAACTATCCAACTTCTCATAAACCCATTGCGATCCGTGTTTTAAAACCGAGAAACCTTACCAGGACTCTTACATTACCAATGGTGGTGAGGGTTTCTCTTTTGTTTCCGATCAACGGCGCCCTTTGCGGGTTTTCGCTGATCGACCTCTCTCATTTCTCTTCTCACCATCGCCTTATAGTACTCTTTTGCAAGTTTTCACTAACAAGAATCTCTCATTTTCAATTTCTCTGCTCATCATCAACTTATGGTGCCCGTAGGTTTTCACCAATAAGACTCTCTCATTTTATTTCTCTCATCTTGATTGTATCAGATCCAAACAGCTGCGTTCTCTGATTTTGAAAACATTTCGCTGATTAATCGGAAGGACTTGAACATGGTTTGGGTAAAAAGAATTTGGATCGAATTACAACTTTGGAACCATTCAGGCGTGATCATCGCCGAACCATTATAACATCTGGCCCAGTTTCACTTTTTGGGGGAAATTGGATTTTTGTTTTGGTGTGACTGAACCCCAGAGAGAGGCTGCCTACGTATCCTTTTGGAATCAAGTCGAACGTAGTTCAGGGGAAAACATTTTTTTAGCACATCTTCGAGTTCCAAAGAGGGTAATGAAAGAAAGATAATCGGCTCGAAGGGTTAGCAAAGGATTGGAGTGTTTGGGGTAGCGAGAATGAAAGCCTTCATCATCCCAATCGGACAATACCGTCGCTGTAGAAAGACTAAACATAGTATTTTTTGACCGTGTCTGCGTTCACAGTTGCTTCGGGATCATTTCCTTCAATATCTCCCAGTACAATTCCCCTCTTGGCAATATATTTCTAATGATGTATGGGCCGTTCCAGTTAGGAGCAAATTTTCCTTTTGCTTCCTCATGATGGGGAAGAATACGCTTTAAAATGAGTTGCCCCACTTCAAAATTTCTAGGCCGCACTTTTTTGTTGTAGGCACGGGCCATTCTTTGTTGGTACAACTGCTCGTGGCAGACCGCGGCCATTCGCTTTCATCGATCAGGGTTAACTATTCTAGGCTGGTTTTGACCCACTCACTATCTTCAATTTCAGCTTCAACAATGATCCGGAGAGAAGGGATTTCAACTTCCGCGGGTATTACGGCTTCAGTTCGATAAACCAAAAGGTACAGGGTTGCCCCGACCGATGTGCGCACCATAGTGCGATACCCCAACAATGCAAAAGGCAACTTTTCATGCCACTGCCTGGAACTTTGAATCATCTTTCTCAAAATCTTTTTGATGTTCTTGTTTGCTTCTTCGATGACACCATTGGCTTTAGGATGATAGGGAGTACAGTTCCGATGAGGAATTGTTCACATATCTCCCCCATCAAATGACTATTCAAATTTGCAGCATTATCCGTAATGATAGTTGCAGGAATACCAAAATGGCAGATGAGGTTGGAATGCACGAAGTCTACTACAGCTTTCTTGGTGACATATTTGAGAGTAATTGCTTCAACCCACTTTGTGAAGTAGTCAATAGCGACCAATATGAATCTATGTCCATTTGAAGCTTTCGGCTCAATCAGCCCAATGACGTCCATGCCCCAGGCAACAAATGGCCAAGGTGCTGACATAAGATGCAGTTCTGTAGGCGGTGCATGAATCAAATCACCATGCACCTGGCATTGATGATATTTCCGGACAAAACTGAAGAAGTCCTTTTCCATAGTCATCCAGTAATAACCTGCTCGAAGGATTTTCTTTGCCAAAACATACCCATTCATGTGGGGTCCGCACACTCCTGCGTGCACTTCATACATGATTCTTCCAGCCTCTTCGGCGTCAACACATCTTAACAAGTTGAGGTCCAGAGTTCTTTTGTACAAAATATCACTACTCAAGAAGAAACCATTTGCGTGCCACCTAAGGGTTCTTTTTTGGTCACCGCTGGCCTGCTCGGGGTATTCTTTAGTTTTCAGAAACCTTTTGATGTCATTATACCATGGCTGAATACTTGGTTCTGTCTCAACCATATTATAGTAATCGTGCCTTTCCCGAATTTGGATTTCCAAGGGATCAATGCGGGCATTACCTGGGTATGGTAGCATCGAGGCTAAAGTAGCAAGTGCATCAGCTATCTCATTGTGACAACTAGGGATGTACTTGAACTTTACTAACTTGAACCGCCTGCTGAGATTCTCCACATGTTGCCTATAAGGAATAAGCTTGACATCTCGGGTCTCCCATCCTCTCTGAGCTTGTCGGATAATCAGATCTGAATCTCCTATGATTAACAATTCTTCGACATCTTGGTCGATTGCCATGTTCATACCCATAATGTAGGCTTCATATTCAGCAGCGTTGTTTGTGCAGAAAAACTAAAGTCGGGATGTGGCTGGATAATGCTGACCAGTGGGTGAGATCAAGATTGCCCCAATTCCAATACCTTTTGCGTTCACCGCCCCATCAAAGAACATTTTCCAGGCATTGGTGTCCTCAGATATTGCCTCAACTGAATTTACCTCTTCATCCGAGAAGTATGTGCTCAAAGGTTGGTATTCATCATCAACTGGGTTTTCAGCCAAGTGATCTACTAATGTCTGGGCTTTCATTGTCATGCGAATAACGTAGACTATGTCAAATTCAGTGAGTAGGATCTGCCACTTTGCTAACCTCCCAGTGGGCATTGGTTTCTGGAATATGTACTTTAAAGGGTCCAACCTGGTAATGAGGTAGGTGGTGTAGGCCAACAAGTAATGCCTCAGCTTCTGAGCAACCCAAGTTAAAGCGCAACAAGTTCTTTCTAACAAGGTATATTTGGCCTCATAGCTTGTGAACTTTTTGCTTAAATAGTAGATTGCTTGTTCTTTCCTCCTGGTCACGTCATGTTGTCCGAGGACACATCCAAAAGAATTATCCAAGACTGTCAGATACAAAAAGAGAGGCCTTCCCGGTTCAGGTGGGACCAATACTGGCGGGTTCGACAAGTATTCTTTGATTTTGTCAAAAGCTTCTTGGCACTCGCCTATCCATTTAATTGTTGCGTCTTTCTTTAACAGCTTGAAAATGGGTTCACATGTAGATGTCAACTGGGCAATGAATCGGCTGATGTAGTTCAATCTTCCAAGCAAACTCATAACATCTTTCTTGGTTCTTGGAGGAGGCAAATCCCGAATGGACTTTATCTTTGTTGGGTCTAACTCGATGCCCCTCCGACTGACTATGAATCCCAAAAGTTTGCCAGATAGAACCCCAAATGGACATTTGACTGGGTTTAGCTTCATATCACATTTACACAACCGCTCAATGAATTTTCTCAAATCCCGAACATGGTCATCCTGGGTCTTGGACTTGATGATCACGTCGTCCACATACACCTCTATCTCTTGGTGCATCATATCATGAAAAATGGTGGTCATGGCCCTCATGTAGGTTGCCCCATCATTCTTCAGACCAAAAGGCATGACCCTATAGCAATAGGTTCCCCAAGGTATTGTAAACGCTATCTTCTCTGAATCTTCCTCGTCCATTAAGACCTGATGATACCTAGCATGACAATCCACAAAAGACTGTATCTCATGTTTGGCACAATTGTCAACGAGGATGTGGATGTTTGGCAAAGGGAAGTTGTCCTTAGGACTCGCTTTGTTTAGATCTCTGTAATCCACACACACTCGGGTTTTCCCGTCTTTCTTTGGCACTAGAACTATATTGGCTAACCAAGTGGTGTATCGAACCACTCAGATCACCCCCGCTTTCAATTGTTTTGTGATCTTTTCTTTAATCTTGTCGTTGATATCAGTTTTAAACTTTTTGCTTTTGCTGAACAGGGGGATAATCAGGGTATGTTGGCAACTTATGAACCACCAAATCAACACTCAGTCCTGGCATGTCATCATATGACCAAGAAAACACATCTTTGAACTCAAACAAAAGTTGGACCAAAGCATCCCTAGTTCTTTCATCAGTGTGAATGCTTATCATGGTCTCTTGGACCTCTTCTGAATTACCCAAATTTATCGGCTCAGTATCATTTAAGTTCGTCTTAGGTTTATTCTTAAATTGCTCCAATTCTCGATTTATTTCCCTAAAACCCTTTTCTTCGTCATATTCCGGTTCTTGGTTCATTATTTCACAATTAGACAATGTGTTTGGATCTAAGCATGAAGTCCGCAAGCATGTCATGTTATTTAAAGCCGCATTATTAGAACTGAAAAGAAGAAAATAAGAAAAAGTAACAAATTCAAAAAGAATAGAGAGATAAACGATGAAATATTGATTTCATTTCATTGAATTTGAAGATAACAGGGTTTACATTGGAAATTAAAGACAGAAAACTAAAGAAAACATTCGAGTTACACCCTGGAATAACTCGTGATGCAGAGAAAGTGGCAGGACTGGTCTACCGAGACTCTCGCCTGATTGGGAAGGGAGTAGCCTTCCAATTTTGCAGTCTGGCACTGGGTCCCATGTATAGCACCTTAGCGGTGCTTGAGCCTTCACCTAGTTGGATCATGTGGGTTTCATACAGCATCTGCCTCATAGTCCCACAGATTTCTTCGATTTCTTCGATCGTGAAGGGCTCATCTTCCTCTTCCTCATTGTATTTAGGCTTGACAAATGTTATATAAAGATGCGGAATCGGCTGAGGCAAGACCCAACCATTGTTCTTTCTTTCATCCGCCCATTTTCCATCAACTGAGGTGGGTTGGAAACCTACTCCAAAGAACTTCTCACTAGCAGCCAGAGTGATAGGTTCGACGATCCCTTACAATGACTTCCCGAGCCCCTTCCCAGGTTTGTAACCATGCCTGATCATTTCTTTGGCCACCATAATCGATGCATTTGAAAGAAAGGGTTGAGGGCAAGTGTTTCCTTCTTCACATTGGTCTGCGACCACAATTTCGAAAGATTGATAGATAATATGTTCACTTCCTTCTCTAGCTTCAAGACAGGGGACTAACGGGTCCCGATAAATCGACTGCTCATCTTCCCTGTGAACTACAATCTCCTGATCTTCATGTTCGAACTTCACCATCTGGTGGAGAGTAGAAAGCACAGCCCCTGCTGCGTGAATCCACGGCCTTCCCAAGAGGAAATTATAGGAAGTATCCATGTCCAAAACCTGGAAGGCCACTTCGAAGTCCACCAGACCGATAGTCAGGATCAGATCAATCTCTTTTATTGTATCCCTCTTTATGCCATCAAAGGCACACATAGAGACATTGTTGGGTTTGATTCTCATAGTACTGATTTCCATACACTGCAGAGTTGAGAGTGGGCAAATATCTACCCCAGAACCACCATCTAACATGACCTTTTTCACATAAAACCCTTCGTATTTGACTGTCAAATGAAGGGCTTTGTTGTGTGTGGCCCCCTCCGGGGGCAGATCATTCTTGCTGAAGGAGATTTAGTTGATTGCGAAAAACCTCTCTGCCATCCTATCCAACTGTTCTACAGTGGTTTCAACGAGTACATATGCTTCATTGAGAGTTTTGATCAATACCTTTTGATGTTCAATGGAGTTCATCAACAGAGATAATAGAGAGACTTGAGCAGGAGACTTTCGAAGCTGGTCAATTATCTCATAATCTGCCATTTTTATTTTCTGGAAAAATGCCTTTGTTTCTTCAGCACTCACCGGCTTCTTAGGTGGGACATGCTTTTTCGTGGCATTATTCATCTCTTCCAAATTGAATTACTTCTTGGCCGGGCTATTTTTTGAACTTTTACCAATATATATTTGCCTTTGTAAGTCACTACTGATTTGTTATAGATCCATGTCACAGCGGTGGGATCCGTTATGGGCCTTTGTGGCGCGCGGCCAATAACTACGGGCTCACTCAACTTTGGTGGAATTATTGGCCCCCGCATCACATAGGTCCCCTTGGGCACATACATTTGAGCTCCCTTGTTTAGCTCAAACCTCCTAGGAGGACTCAGTGACATCTGTTCTTTCTTGCGGCCTCGAGGAATATAGAGAACGGCATCTCTGGAGGGTGCTTCCCCAGTTTCAACTTTGACTTTCTTTTCCGTCTTCTGAGGGGTAGTTTTGCTTTTGTTCTATCCCTTGTCTTGTTTTGTGACAGCCCTTGGCTTCTTTTCCACATTAGTTATAGTAATGATGGTTTTTAGAGATGGATCAAACTCTTTGTCTTCACAAATCATCCCAATAATCAACCCGTTGTTGTGAGCCAATAATGGATTATTGGTTACATTAGGAACGTCCTCGTCCTTTAGCACGATTCTCTTTTGTTCTATCAAGTTCTCCACAGCCCTCTTCAAGGTTCAACAATAATCTATATCATGCCCTTCTGCCCCTAAATGGTAGGCACATCGAGCACCAGCTTTGTAAGCAGGTGATGCTAGATTCTACCTGGTTTGGGGAACATGCTTCAACAAACCCATCTGAACAAGTTTAGGGAACAGGCTGGAATAGGATTCACCGATGGGTGTGAAGTTTGGCCTCTTGAGTGGTTCACGGGCGTGGAAGTTATTTTGTAGAAGCTGGGGGTTGTAGTGAGCTTGGTAAGGAGGTTGATTTCTGGGAAATGGAGCTCTATTTTGATTAAATTGTTGTTGTGGCCTGACGTAGGGTTGGGCGTTCATCACTGCATATGGTTGAGGAGCCATATCGTGGGCCACGTCCTGGTGGGGGTAGTAATGTTGTGGGGTTCTTTCAGAGAAAAGAGGTTCGGGTGGACGAAATCTTCTTATACTTAAAGTGGCCATTGCTGCTTCTTCTTTCTTCTTTCGGTTGGCCACACCTCCAGACCCGCCTTGGATTGCTTGGGAGGTCGCCCTTATAGCAGACTGACTTAAGATTCGCCCTGTTTTCAACGCATTTTCAACCATTTCACCGATTTTGATGGCTTCAGCAAACGGCTTACCCATCGCAAACATCATGTTTTGAAAATAATCAGCCTCTTGGGCCTGAAGGAAGACCGTGACCATTTCAATTTCGTCCATGGGAGGCTTTACCCTGGAGGCTTGCTCACGCCACTTGACAGCATATTCTCGGAAGCTTTCCGAGGATTTCTTCTTTAGATTTGTCAATGAGTTCTTGTTAGGGGCAATGTCGATATTGTACTGAAACTGCCTGACAAATTCCCGAGCCAGGTCATCCCAAATATGCCAACGGGATATATCTTGGTCTATATACCATTCAGAAGCAATGCCGACCAAACTCTCTCCAAAGTAGGCTATGAGGAGCTCTTCTTTTTCGCCCGCTCCCCGCAACTGGTTGCAATACATTTTGAGGTGGGCAATGGTATCCCCGTACCCGTCATATTTCTCAAACTTCGGGGTTTTAAATCCCAATGGTAGATGCACGTGAGGGAACATACACAAGTCGGCATAGGATACACCTTTTTGTCCACTCAGACCCTGTATGTTTTTGAGACTATGCTCCATGCTTCTCATCTTTCTGGCAATCTCCTCTTGCTCAAGGGTTTTTGCGGTTTTCTCTTGTCCTGTGGTGAACTCATACCGGGGCAGTTGTGGGTAAGCAAAGGTAGTAAATTGAGTAGGCTATGGTGGGAAGGATGGTGTTTGAAAGGTAAAAGATGATGGGTCAAAGCTAGGCCTGGGCAGTGTAGGCTGTGTCGTAGCTGAGCAAGGTGGCACAGTGAATATATTTGAGGTCTCACCTGACATCAACACCTGGGGACGAGCCTTAGAAGGTGTTCCAACAAAGTGGGCCGAAATGGTAGGATATCCTAGTGGGGTATTAGGGTGACTGATCGGGACGTTGAAGGTCCCACTTGCTCTAGGAAATAGCTCAGGGAACCCAGGGATCACACTTGGTGGTTCTCTTCCATTGGCCCAGGCATCCCACATTTCCATTATGCGGAGACGTAGAATTTTGTTTTCCTTAGCAGCTGCCAATTCTGAAGTTGGGATGCCCGAGATCGGACTATCATCCGCAATAGGAATTGTTGGCAGAGGAATTTCCGACGACATTTCAATGATTCCTTTCGATCTCGTGAAGTATAGATGTGAAGCCAGACTACCACAAAATCAACCACCTTACTATAGAACCTAGACTTAACAGTAGACAACAAACCGGTCAGTTTGAAGCAAATAACACATAGGTAATCGCACGTTGGGGTGTGATGCAACTATACAGTTAAATGTGTTTCTATATGTTTTGCAACGGTTGCATGTTTCATCCCGGTTTTGCTTACTTTCCCCCAGTTTTTTTTTTCACTTTGGCTTTTTGCACTTCTATTCTCCTTTTCTGCTCTTTTCTTTCCTCTATTTTCCTTGCTCTTTTTTCCCAATTTTCTTTTGATTTTTCTTTAGCTCTCTTTTCTTTATTTTTGGGTTTTCTGTCGGTTCTTTCTTTTCACATCCCTCTCTTATTTGAGTTATTTACGAAAACATGACCGAATCCGATGAGGATTGCCTACGTATCATGATGACACGTGAATCAGATCATCACGTAGTTCAAGAGGTAAATGCAAAAAATAAAAGAACAATTTTTGTGGTTTTTTTTTCAAATTTTCATTAATACAACCTTACTGAATTACAAAAGACTCGAAACATACTAATTCTAGGATTTTAAGACTTCAAACAAACTCAGGACATACTTTTTCTAGGAATTTAAAATAGACTCGAAACATGCTTTTAAAATAAAAATACAGACTCGAAAAAAAAAAAGTAAATACAATCAAGAAAACATTAGTTCCTCCAACCTTGTCCTAGGAACACCAACTGGTCTTGCAGCGGGCCTACGTGCCATGTCATCTTGGAGCCGATAGAGATCCTCTATTATCTGGCGGACAAAGATCATTACTGTGGCGAAGAACATGGATCTGATCATGTCCTCACACACACTGCATTTCATTGTGATGTAGTCAGCAATCCTTCTGGCCCGTTCTCTTATGATGCCCTTTTCTTATAACAAATGCCCAATCTACTGGGATCTAGCCTCTAAGACCTGGGTGGTAGTGTGATTTTGCTCTTGCAAGTGCTTAAGTTCCCCTTCTAACCATGCCATCAAGGCGTAACAATGTTCTCTCTCGGTTTTATAATTTTTGGCTTGTTTAGCCATTTTACTTTCGAGGTTGCTAAACTCCTTTTTCCCAACCTGTGACCTCTCTTTCATATCTTTCTTTCATCTGTTGAACAAAAGTTGTACGCCCCTCAGCATTTTTAGTCAACCTTGTTCGTACTTTTGCTAGCTCAGACTCAGCTTTCTGCAGGTCATCTTCGTAGTCACGCACCTTTTGTGTAAGGTTGTAAATGAGTCTTTCATCTTTCCTGCTTCTTCCCGGATTCTCGGCTGCTATTCTTAGCTGTCGAACCTGGGCTCTGAGAGCTTCATTTTCTTGAAACAATCTTTTCCTCTCACCCTCGGCCTCTTATGCCTGTAAATCATTATTGAAGGAAACATTTCTCAACTCTTCTCGCAAAGCGTGAATGCTGGCTTGATATTTCTTTCCTTTCCCCCCAGGCTAACCTTTCCTAAATTTTGTCATCAAAAGTTTGAACATGGAGCCTTTTTGCAGGCCTCTTAGGTTCGGGCTCGGGCTCATTGTTCGCATAGAAGCTCTTTTCAAACCAAGCAGCATAATTGGGATCAACTTCGACCTTAACCGGGTCTGGTACCTGGGTGTCACTTTTTAGATACCGACAACAATTCCAGTCCCTTTGAACTAAAGCCTTGGGTATCGTTGCTTCTGGGTGTAATTCAATGACTTGGGTGCTTAGATCTGCCTCTTCGGGTATCACCTGATATCTTCCCAATTGTCTTAAAACTCTTTGTTGTTCATATGGTTGTATACTTGTCACTCCCATCATCATCAAGTAGCCCTTTGAAGCGGTCATGTATATGACTTCTGTTATCGGGAGCCATCCTATGGTCCATTCAATTGGATTTGCTCTCAATTTTCTCAAATAGGAAACCCAGGCTTCAAATCCTTCTGGCAGTATATAGTCTTCCACCCTTTCCTCATATTTTTTGATGAAATTGTTCCTGTACGAAGCATATCTCATGAACTTAGGATAACGGCGAAGGTGTTCGATCATCCATATTTGAAGAAGAACATTGCAACCTTCAAAAAATTGAGCCCCAGATTTGCATAGGGTTAAAGCCCGGTTAATGACTGCCAGCACTAATGGGACAAGTGTATGATTTTTTTGTCGACAAAGACCTGTGCGATTCTGGCCATGCGAATGTCTATTGTGCCCTCCACGTTCGGAAAGACCATGACCCATAGAAATGCCACGATGAAGGCAAACTGACGGTGAATTTGCCATATGCTCTTGTCTTGTTTGTTACTCGACCTCTTTTCATGTGTTTCAAACCCGGCTGAGTGCCCGAACCTGAAATACAGGAAGTAGAAAGAGCAACACCCTTTGCTTGCGTGGGCCTTGTTCATTTGTTTGCTGATATTCAGAAGATCGAAGAATTTGTGCACCAAGGGAGACCTGGGGAATATGAGTTACTGCTTTCTTAACTCTTGGCCGAAATCAATATACCTGGTTATTTCTTCTAGAGTGGGTGTGAGCTCAAAACCCGAGAAATGGAACACATTGTGAACGGGATCCCAAAAGGTTACCAAAGCTTTAATTAAATCCTCCCGGGGTTTGATGTGCATGGTGTCTACCAGGGAACCCAATTGTTCTTTCACCCATTCTCAGCCATCTTCATCTAAATCATCCCACCACCTGCGAAGCTACAACCGAGCCCGTTCTATGACAGATTGCGATAAGTCCTAGACAGTATTCATTTGTACCTGCGGAGGGTTAAGTTTAGGGTTGACTCTTGTGAACTCTTTTTGCAAAACAAGTTTTTCTGAAGAAAATCAACGGACAAGGACCCCTTTTATTGATATGTTTGCAAATGTGGCCCTTCACAATTCCAAACGAATTTTGAGGTCGGGGGGGGGGTAAGTATTTAATTGGAAAAGACACCTTTTAAATAGACTTGCTTGTTCCTCCCGAAAATAGCCTTTCGACAATTGGAATGTAATCTAAGGCTATTCCGGTAAGAAATGACTTAAAATACAACCGAAGCTGGGTCAGCCTATTGTTTTGACCAAAGTCCTGAAACACCCTTTATTTTATTATTTGTAAAAAATGAGGCCGAACCTTATGTGGGTTGCCTATGTATCCCACATCCGGTGAGAATCAGACATGCGTAGTTCGGTCAATTTTGGCATAAAAACATGATATTTGACTCACTCTTTTGAAATACATTTTCTTTTTTTTCCTTTATTTTTTTCAAAAATTCGGCAGAGTTTCGGGATATTTTCAAATATTGGGATTTAGAAATCGAGTAAATTCTCTATCCTACCTCACTCTAGGTTTTTCTCTTTATTAACTGGTCAACATGCAAGCCGAAATAAATAAATATTCACATAGCACGTAGGATGCATCAAGATGGTCTTTATTTTGGGTACACCTGTCCTAGACAGACCCAACCCCTGTGTTGAGTCCCCAAAATCAAATGCACGTGATGCAAACAAGCGTTCCTACTAGGGATCCGGCATGACGCTGCGTTATTCTAGGTTTAAAATCTGGGTGTATTGTTCTAGACCTGGCTTACCCGAGCGGACAACTGGGGCCGAAGAGGGGCAACATATCAGGAGCACTAAAGTCTACCCGGCCTTGTTGCTGGCCCAGCCTCGATCTATTTCGTATAATTTCTACAGAAAAAGTGGGCCACGCAAACGTGTGCACCATTTTCAGAAGACTCAGAGGGGTGGCGTAAGAAGACATTTAAATACAGTTCAAGTAATATCAAAGCGGTAAATGACAATTAGCACATTAAGTCCATAAAATACAATAATATCAACAATAAATCCAAATAAAAATTGCATTAACAAGCTCGAATTCTTGAACCCTGAACTGGAAGTTCTGGGTTCTTGTCCCCAACAGAGTCACCAGAGCTGTCACACCTCCTTTTTTACCACCCGAGGGGGTATATAGGAGTTTTTTCAATTTAAGTGACATTATTCGAAATGGGATTATTTTAATTCTTAGAGTCGCCACTTGGAATATTTTAATTGGTGTCCCAAGTCACCGGTTTATTTTAAATCTCAAATTGAGGAAATTTCGACTTTCCTTTTGAAGTCTGTGAACCAGAAATTCTAGATAAGGAATTTTGTTAACCCGGGAGAAGGTGTTAGGCATTCCCGGGTTTCGTGGTTCTAGCACGGTCGCTTACCAATTTATACTTGGCTTAATTGTTCAACTACTAATTTTTAGGACCTATGTGCATTTACCTTTTTAACCGCTTTTAATCACTTGATTTATTCGTAATTAAATAATTGAGTTACGCGTACATATACTCTTTTCTTTTGGCGCGTCAAAATCATGTCACACGAACGTGTCCACCATTAATAACGCTTTGTTTATTTTATTAAGAAAAAAGTTTCGTTGAAGTTGCGCGAGCGCATCCCTCGAGTCATTTTTTAGAATTACATTTGCAGTTATGTTACGCGAATGTATACAAATTATGTTACGCGAACGTATACACAATCACAACACTAGTCTAAATCGAGCCTAAAGCAAACTACGAGTGTTTGATTAAGGCATAATTTTGAAGTGCACCGGATTGGTTTCGGGCCTGAGTCAGATGACTCTTGGCCTAAAGAGCTTGAGCTCTTAAACTTTAACAAAGCTATGGGCCTGTCCATTTAGCCAGGCCCAATTTTAACACGAAAATAAATAAATAAATAAATAAATAAATAAATAAATAAATAAATAAATAATAACGAAGCCATGTGCCTATCTATTTAGCCAGGCTCAAAAATTAACAATAATAAGCAAGAAATAATAAACAACAATGAAAGAGAAAGAAAGAAATGTAACACTTTTTTTCATTTTTTTCACTCTCTTTTTTTTCTTTTTCTTGATTAATATGTTTTAATTAATTAATTGACAAATGAAATAACAACTATATAATAATATAAAACTAACATAATATGATTATACTAACTTTACATATATTTTAACTAAATCCGATTTTAACTAATTAATTAATTATTACAAAAATTACTAAACATAAAATGCGTTAAATAAATAACAGAAATAAATATAAAAAAAAAAGACAGAATGCGTAAAAAAATATAAAAAAACATAATAAAAATGCGGAAAAAATAATAACATAAATAAATGCGGAAATTAATGGAAATAAAAAAAAATGCGTAAATGACGGAAATAAATAACAAATACGTAAATAAAATTACAAAATTAAAAAGGTCTAATCGTGAAAAAGCCCTCAAGTCAAGACTTCCGTCTTGGATCTAAGATCCTTGATGGAAGATCTTGACCGAAGGATTTTTTAACGGCTAGAAAAATCAAAAAGGGGTAGATCTAAGGTTTTGGCCTTTTAAGATCCAAGATCTACGGATTTTGGTTGGGTTTGGGGGGATTTGGTTGGTAGGATGAGGTTTAGGAGGATGAGAGGAGTGTATCGTGTGAATTTGAGGGGTTTTGGAGTTTTACCGCCGCTTTGGGCGATTTCTGACGGCGGAGTAGTGGTGGTGGGAGGGTTTCGGCCACTTTTTGGTTTTAGGAGGGTTGGTGTTTTATGTATTTAGGTTGTGGGGTGAGGTAGAGGAGAAGAAGATGAGAAGATTGATGTTATTTTAGAAGATGAGAAGATTGATGTTATTTTGAAGTTTTTTGGAAGTCGGCCGCCGCCAGTGGAGATTTCCGGCGGGCGGCGCCGCCGGTAGAGAAGGGTGGCGGCAGAAAATGGGAGGAGAGAGAAGAGAGAGAGTAGGGGAGCTCTAGGTTTGGGGAGTTGAGAGAGAAGTGGAAGAGTGGGGAGTTTGGAAATGAGGGAGGTTGGAGATTTTAGGACACTTTTATATTAAAAAGGGGGTGAGTTCCGGACCGTTGGATCTTGTTGGAGATCAATGCCCAAGATTAAAAGGTAAAAAGATGGATTGGGATCAGACTTTTAAGGTTTTGGGCTTGGGGTGTCTTGGGTTAAATTAGGATTGGACTAGTTTAGGAAGAAATGGCCAAATTCGGCCAAAAACCCTTTTTTAATTTTTTAAAAACTAATTAATTAAACTAAATCCTAAACTAAATCCTAAATTATCTTTATTTGTAAAATTTAACTAATTATCTATTTATTACAATTATAAAAATTACTTGATCCTAAATTAAAAGAGAGAAAATCAATAATCTAAAAATTAAAAGGTAAACAATGTAAAATGGGCCATTTTTTTTATTTTCAACTTTAATAAAACAAATAATTATCTAATTAATCCTAAAACTATAAAAACAAAAATATAAATGCAATTCATGGTATTTTTGACATTTTCATGATTTTTAATAAAAATTAAACGTGCACAAAAATGCAAACAAATAATAAAAACCCTACAAAATATCCCATAAAATGGCAAATAATTGGAAAAAATGTATTTTCTTGGATTTTATAGGAATATTTCATATATGGCAAAAATCACGTGCTCACAGTGGAGTCCTATATCTATAATGAAATCAACTAGGGAGTGGAGACTCTATGTTGGAAAAGAGACTAGGGAGTGGAGACTCTATGTCGGAAAAGAAAACTAGGGAGTGGAGACCCTATATCTAAAAATAAAATCAACTAGTGAGTGGAGACTCTATGTCTAAAATAAAATCAACTAGGGAGTGGATACCTTATGTTGGAAAAGCAGACTAGGGAGTGGAGACCCTATACCTAAAATAAAATCAACTAGGGAGTGGAGATCCTATGTTAGAAAAGAATACTAGGGAGTGGAGACCCTATACCTAAAATAAAATCAACTAGGGAGTGGAGACCCTCTGTTGGAAAAGCAGATTAGGGAGTGGAGACCCTATGCCTAAAATAAAATCAACTAGGGAATGGAAACCCTATGTTGGAAAAGCAGACTAGGGAGTGGAGACCCTATGCCTAAAATAAAATCAACTAGGGAGGGGAAACCCTATATTGGAAAAGCAGACTAGGGAGTGGAGACCCTATGCCTAAAATAAAATAAACTAGGGAGTGCAGACCCTATATTGGAAAAGCAGACTAGGGAGTGGAGACCCTATGCATAAAGTAAAATCAACTAGGGAGTGGAGACCCTATGCATAAAGTAAAATCAACTAGGGAGTGGAGACCCTATGTTGGAAAAGCAGACTAGGGAGTGGAGACCATATGCCTAAAATAAAATCAACTAGGGAGTGGAGACCCTATGTTGGAAAATCAGACTAGGGAGTGGAGACCCTATGCCTAAAATAAAATCAACTAGGGAGTGGAGACCCTATATTGGAAAAGCAGACTAGGGAGTGGAGACCCTATGCATAAAGTAAAATCAACTAGGGAGTGGAGACCCTATGTTGGAAAAGCAGACTAGGGAGTGGAGACCCTATGCCTAAAATAAAATCAACTAGGGAGTGCAGACCCTATATTGGAAAAAGCAAACTAGGGAGTGGAGACCCTATGCATAAAGTAAAATCAACTAGGGAGTGGAGACCCTATGTTGGAAAAGTAGACTAGGGAGTGGAGACCATATGCCTAAAATAAAATCAATTAGGGAGTGGAGACCCTATGTTGGAAAAAACGTAACTAGAGATTGAGGACCCTAGGCTACCATGTTTTTGAATTTTCTTCTATCTTTTTTTTTATTTTATTAAAAAAATGAGTAAGAATGCAGGAAAGAATTTGGAAGAGACTTCCTTTTTTGGATTGATTATTGCTGCAAAACTGTTTCTAGCCCTTGCGCAGTTTCTTTTAGTGGCACCTTCTTCTTGTAAGGTTGCTTCGGATCGCACATGTTTCATGTTTTCAAATAAAGAACAATTGTTAGTTTGAAAAGGTAGTTGGTTTTGTGGCCTTAATTGTTTTAATCACTTGATCTCGGCCCAACTCTTTCGATGAAATCTGTTGCTCGTTGGCCTTCTGAAGATCAATCTCTCTTCTAAACCCAGGGATCTTGACCTTCCAAAATTTCACATGATGGTTAGCCTGTGTGGGGCTTTGCCCTTTTCATCTTATTCTGCCTTTATGGGCACTTGACTTTGGATTTCTTTCCTTTTTAATAATTCTGAATCTGGAGCATCGGTTATCATGGCCAGTCGAGATCGACTTGATGCACCTACTGAGGCTGGGTGCTTTTCTTTGAATATGGCTTTTGTTAAGTAGAACCCTATAAAACCAATCTTGCCATATTTTCTTTGTATTAGTTTCGGAGAAGTATTAGACCGAAAAGGACTCAAAGAAGAGTAAACAAAGGATAGGATAATGAATTTAACAAGAAGTGTCCCTTTCGGGGGGAAGAAAGAAGGACTCATCTGGAGTGCATGCAGACTTCAATAGACATGACATGCTTCTTGGACTGGATACCCGATTTGCACAACCATCTAATCTCTCATAAACCCATCATAACTCATATCTTAAAACCGAGAAACCTGGCCAGGATTCTATCAGTGCCGATGGTTGTAGGAAATTCCTTTTTTCGATCAATGGCGCCCGTTGCGGGTTTTCGCCAATTGGCCTCTCTCATTTCTCTTCTTACCATAGCCTTATAGTGTTCTTTGAGAGTTTTCACTAACAAGACTCTCTCATTTTCAGTTTCTCTGCTCATCATCGCCTTACGGTGCTCATGTGGGTTTTCACCAATAAGACTTTCTCATTTTATTTCTCTTATTTTGATTGCATTGGATCCAAGTAGCAGCATTCTCTGATCCTTGGACATTCTCACCGATTGATCGGAAGGACTTGAAAGGATTTGGGTAAAAATGATTTGGACTGAATTATAACTTTGGAACCATTCAGGCGGGATCATCGCCGAACCATTATAAATTCTGCCCCAGTTTCAACTTTGGGGGGAATTTGGATTTTTGTTTTGGTGTGACTAAACCCTAGAGAAAGGCTACCTACATATCCTTTCAGAATCAAGTCGAACGTAGTTCAGGAAAATTTTGTTTCTTTTTTATTTAGATTTTTTTTTAATTCTTTTCGGGTTCCAAAGAGGGTGATCAAGGAAAGGTAAACGGCTCAAAGGGTTAGCAAAAGGTTGAAGTGTTTTGGGGTAGAGAGAATGAAAGCCTTCGTTGTCCCAATCGGATAATATCGGTTCCGCAGAAGGGTTAAACGTAATACCTCTTGACCGCGTCTGCATTGACAGCTGTTTCAGGGTCATTTCCTTTAATGTCTCCCAAGTACAATGCCCCTTTCGGCAATAATTTTCTTATAATGTATGGGCCCTTCCAGTTTGGAGCAAACTTTCCTTTTGCTTCCTTGTGATGCGGGAGAATACGTCTCAAAACGAGTTGCCCCACTTCAAAGTTCTTATGCCGCACTTTCTTGTTGTAGGCACAGGCTATTCTTTGTTGATAGAACTGCCCGTGGCAAACTACAGCCATCCGTTTTTCATCAATCAAAGTCAATTATTCTAAACGGGTTTTGACCCACTCACTATCCTCAATATCAGCTTCAACGATGATTCGGAGAGAAGGAATTTCAACTTCTGCGGGTATTATGGCTTCAATGCCATAAACCAATAGATAAGGTGTTGCTCCAACTGATGTACGTATAGTTGTGCGATATCCCAATAATGCAAACGGCAACTTTTCATGCCATTGTCTAGAACTTTGGATCATCTTCCTAAGAATCTTCTTGATGTTCTTGTTTTCTGCTTCAACAGCACCATTGGCTTTAGGCCGATAAGGGGTAGAGTTCCGATGCATGATCTTAAATTATTCGCATACCTCCCTCATCAAATGACTGTTCAGATTTGCAACATTGTCTGTAATGATAGTTTTAGGAATACCAAAACGGCAGATGATGTTGGAGTGCACGAAGTCTACCATTGCTTTCTTAGTGACTGCTTCAACTCATTTTGTGAAGTAGTCAATGGCAACCAATAGGAATCTATGCCTATTTGAAGCTTTTGGCTTGATTGGCCCAATGACATCCATATCCTAAGCAACGAACGGCCACAGTGCAGACATAGGATGCAGTTCTGAAGGTGGTGCATGAATCAGGTCACCGTGCACCTGACACTGATGACATTTTCGAACAAAACTGAAGCAATCCTTTTCCATAGTCATCCAGTAATAACCTGCTCGAAGGATTTTTTTTTGCTAGGACGTATCCATTCATATGGGGTCCACACACTCCTGTGTGTACTTCATTCATGATTCTTCCGGCCTCTTGGGCATCCACGCATCTTAAAAGGTTGAGATCTAGAGTCCTTTTGTACAAGACCTCTCCGCTCAAGAAGAAACCGCTGGCAAGCCTTCTAATGGTTCTCTTTTGGTCTCCATTGGCTTGCTCGAGATATTCCTTTATTTTCAAAAATCTTTTGATATCATGATACCATGGCTAAACATTTGGTTCCACCTCAACCGTATTGCAATAACCATGCCTTTCTTGGATTTGGATTTCTAACGGGTCAATGTGGACATTGCCGGGATATGGCAACATCGAGGCCAAAGTAGCGAGTGCATCGGCCAACTCATGGTGAAATCGAGGAATGTACCTGAACTTGACTGACTTGAACCGCTTGCTAAGATCTTCCACATGTTGCCTATTTGAAATAAGCTTGACATCCCAAGTTTCCCATTCACCTTGATCTTGTCGGATAATCAAGTCCGAATCTCCCATGATTAACAATTCTTCCACATCTTGGTCAATTGCCATGTTCATACCCATAATGCAGGCTTTATACTCGGCAGTGTTGTTGGTGCAGAAAAACCAAAGCTGGACTGTGGCCGGATAGTGCTGACTAGTGGGTGAGATCAAGATTGCCCCAATCCCGACACCTTTTGCGTTCACAACTCCATCAAAGAACATTTTCCAAGCATTGGCGTCTTCTGAAGTTACCTCAACTGAATTTACTTTCTTGTCCGAAAAGTAAGTACTCAAAGGCTGATACTCATCATCAATAGGATTTTCAGCTAAGTGATCCGCTAAAGCTTGAGCTTTCATTGTCGTCTGGGTAACATAGACTATGTCAAACTCGGTGAGAAGGATTTGCCGTTTTGCTAACCTCCCCGTGGGCATCAGCTTTTGGAATATGTACTTCAAAAGATCCAAGCTGGTGATGAGATAGGTGGTGTAGGCCAACAGGTAATTCCTAAGCTTCTGAGCGACCCAAGTTAGGGCACAGTCCTTTCCAACAAAGTGTATTTGGCTTCGTAACTGGTGAACTTTTTGATCAGGTAGTATATGGATTGTCCCTTCTTCCCGGTCACATCATGTTGCCCGAGAACACATCCAAAGGAATTCTCCAAGACTGTCGAGTACGGGGCCTTCCAGATTCTGGAGGGACCAAGACTAACGGATTCGACAGATATTCTTTGATTTTGTCGAACGCTTCTTGACACCCGTCTGTCCATTTAATCGTTGCATCTTTCTTTAACAGCTTAAATATTGGCTCACATGTGGAAGTCAACTGAGCAATGAACCGGCTTATGAAATTCAACCTTCCCAACAGACTCATAACTTCTTTTTTGGTTCTCGGAAGAGGCAAATCCCGAATAGACTTTATCTTTGTTAGATCTAGATCGATGCCCCTCCGACTGACTATAAATCCCAAGAGTTTCCCAGACGAAACTCCAAATGCGCATTTAGCTAGATTCAACTTCAAGTCATATTTACGCAGACGCTCAAAGAACTTTCTCATATCCCAAACATGGTCATCCTGGGTTCTTGATTTAATAATTACATCGTTCACATACACCTCGATTTCTTGGTGCATCATGTCTTGAAAGATTGCAATCATATCCTAAGTTGCCTGGCATTCTTCAAACCAAAAGGCATGACCCCGTAACAATAGGTGCCCTAGCGTGTGGTGAAAGTTGTCTCTTCTGTATCTTCTTCATCCATCAAGACTTGGTGATATCCAGCATAACAATCCACGAAAGACTGTATCTCATGTTTGGCATAGTTGTCAACAAGGATGTGGATATTTAGAAAGGGGAAGTTGTATTTGGGACTTGCTTTGTTCAGATCCCGATAGTCGAGACACACTCAAGTTTTCTCATCTTTCTTTGGCACTGGAACCACATTATCCAATCACATGGTGTTTCGGACCAATCGGATCACACTCGCTTTTAACTGTTTGGTGACATCTTCTTTGATCTTGTCACTGATGTCAGTTTTGAACTTTCTCTTTTTTGCTGAACAGGGGAATGATCGGAGTAAGTTGGCAATTTGTGCACCGCTAAATCAACACGTAGTCTTGGCATATCATCATAGGACCAAGCAAACACATCTTTGAATTCGAACAAAAGTTGGATTAATATGTCCCTAGTTCTTTCATCCGTGTGAATGCTTATCATGGTTTCTTGGACCTCTTCTGGACTACCCAATTTAACCGGCTCGATTTCATTTATGTTTGGCTTAGGTTTATTCTCGAATTGTTCCAGTTCTCAGTTTATTTTCCTAAAAGCCCCATCTTCATCATATTTCAGTTCTTGATTCATTATTTCACAATTAGACAGCACGTTAGGATCTGGGCATGAAGTCCCCAAGCATGTCATGTTATTTAAGTCCGCATTATTAGAACTGAAAGAAGAAATAAGAAAAGTAACAAAAATCAGAAAGAATAAAGAAAGAGATTCATAGACGATAAAATATTGATTTCATTTCATTGAATTTGAAAATAGAAGGGTTTACATTGGAATTTTAAAGACAATAAACTAAAAGAAACATTCGAGTTACATCCTGGGATAACTCATAATGCAGAAAAGGTGGCAAGACTGGACTATCGGGATTCCCGCCTGACTGGGAATAGAGTAGCCTTCCAATTCTGAAGCTTGGCATCGGGCCCCATAAATTGCACCTCAGCAGTGCTCGAGCCTTCACCCGGCTGGACCATATGAGCTTCTATAACATTTGCCTCATGGCTCCACATATGTCCTCAATTTCTTCGGCTGTGAAGGCCTCTTCTTCTTCTTCTTCTGTGTACTTTGGCTTGACGAATGTTTTGGAGAGATGCGGGACCGGATGAGGTAGAACCCACCCTCGTTCTTACGTTCTTTAGCCCATTTCACGTTGGCTTTCGTAGCTTGAAAACCGACACCAAAGAAGTTTTTACTGGTAGTCAAGGTGATGGGCTCCGTAATACCTTGCAAAGATGCCCCGAGCCCCTTCCCAGGCTTATAACCGTGCTTGATCATCTCAGTGGCGACCATGATTGACGCATTTGACAAAAAGGGTTAAGGACACGGGCTTCCTTCCTCACATTGATCTGCGAACACAACCTCAAAAGCTTGATAGACTATGTGTTTGCTACCTTCCCTAGCTTCGAGACATGGGACTAACGGGTCCCTATAAATTGATTGCTCGTCCTCTCTATGAACCACGATTTCCTGATCTTCGTGTTCAAATTTTACCATCTGGTGGAAAGTAGAAGGTACGGGCCTTGCAACATGGATCCAAGGCCTTCCTAAAAGAAAATTATAAGAGGTATCCATGTCCAAGACCTAAAATACCACTTCGAAATCCACAGGACCGATAGTCAAGATCAAATCAATCTCTCCTATTATGTCTCTCTTGATGCCATCGAAAGCACGCACACAAACATTGTTAGGCCTGATTCTCTCAGTCCCAATTTCCATTCTTTGCAAAGTTGAGAGAGGGCATATGTCGACCCCAGATCCACCATCCAGCATGACTCTTTTTACATAGTATCCTTCACATTTTATTGTCAAGTGAAGAGCCTTGTTGTGGGTAGCCCCTTCTGGGGGAAAGTCATTCTTGCTAAATGAAATCCGATTGTCTTCAAAGAATTGCTCTGCCATCCTTTTCAGTTGCTTAACAGTGGTTTCAATCGGAATATATGATTCATTAAGGGTCTTTATCAACACTTTCTGATGCTCAGTCGAGCTTATCAGTATAGACAAGAGCGAAACCTGAGAGGGAGACTTTCAAAGTTGGTCAATTACCTCGTAGTCTGTAGTTTTCATTTTTCGGAAGAACTCCTCTGCTTCTTCGGCACTGACTGGCTTTTTAAGCGGGAAAGCGCTTCTGTTTGGCATTGTTCACTTCTTCCAGATTGAGGTACTTCCCAGATGGATTGGTTTCAATTACTTCTCCTATGATTTCTTTCCCCTTGTACGTCACAATTGCTCTGTTGTAGTTCCAGGGGACTACAACGGGATCTTTCATGGGCCTTTGTCGTGCGTGGCTAATGATCACGGGCTCGTTCAACTTGGGTGGAATTACTGGTCCCCGCGCCATATAAATCGCTTTGGGTACATACATCTTAGGTCCCTTGTTCGGCTCGAACCTTTTAGGGGGACTCAACGCCAATTGTTCTTTCCTATGAGCCTGGGGAACATAAAGAATGACGTCTTTAAGGGGTACTTCCCCTGTTTTGGATCTTTACCGTCTTTTATACACTTTGAGGGGCGGAGTTGCTCTTCTTCTCCCCCTTGTCTTGATTTGCAGCCGCTTTTGGCTTCTTTTCAACATCGGCTATGGCAATGATGGCTTTTAGAGCTGGGTCAAACTCTTTATCTTTACAAATCATCCCAATAACTGGGCCATTGTTGTGAGCCGGCAATGGGTTATTGGTCACATTGGGGATCTCTTCATCTTTCAGCACCACCCTCTTTTGCTCTATTAGGTTTTCGATTGCCCTTTTGAGAGTCCAACAGTCTTTAGTGGCATGCCTTTCTGCTCCTGAATGGTAAGCACATTGAGCACTGTGTCGGTAGGAGGGCGACTCTGGGTTTTGCCTGGTTTGGGGTACGGGTTGCAACAAACCCATTTGGACCAATTTAGGGAAAAGGATAGAGTATGATTCACCAAAAGGTGTGAAGTTGGTTCTTCTGAGTGGCTCCCTGGCACGGGCATTGTATAGAAAATTATTTTGTGGGGAACGACGATTATATGGAGCTTGGTAAGGAGGGTTATTTCTAGGAAGTGGAGCTCGGTTTTGGTTAAGCTGTTGTTGTGGCCAAGTGTATAGCTGGGCATTCATCAACGCATAAGGCTGAGGAGCCATGGCATAAGCCACATCCTGGTGAGGATAATAATATTGCGGGGGATTTGGCGGGGAGTAACCTCGGGGTTGACGGGGTTCCTCGAACTTGAAGCTGCCATCGCCATTTCTTCTTTCTTCTTTCTGTTTGCTACACCTCCTACCCCGCTCTGGATTTCTTGGGATGTAGCTCTTATAGCAGACTAGCTCAATATGCAGCCTGTCTTCAAACCATTTTCGACCATCTCCCTAATTTTGATAGCCTCAGTAAACGACTTTCCCATTGCAGACATCATACTGGAAGTAATCAGCCTCTTGGGCTTGTAGAAAAACACTGACCATCTCGGTCTCATCCATCACGGGCTTCACCCTAGTCGTTTGTTCGCGCCATTTAGCAGCATATTCTTGGAAACTTTTAGAAGACTTCTTTTTTAGATTAGACAGGGAATTTCTGTCTAGAGTTATGTCTATGTTATACTGGAATTTCCTGACGAAATCACAAGCCAAATCATCCCATATGTGCCAGCGAGACATGTCTTGATCCATGTACCACTCGGATGCAATGCCCACTAGACTCTCTCCGAATGAAGCCATTAGGAGCTCTTCTTTTCTGCATGCCCCTCTCAATTGATTGCAATACCTCTTGAGGTAGGCTATGGGGTCCCCGTGCCCATCATACTTTTCGAACTTGGGGGTCTTGAAACCAATGGGCAAATGCACATGCGGGAACATACATAAATCAGCGTAGGATACGCTCTTTTGGCCACTTAAACCTTGTATATTCTTAAGGCTTTGTTCCATGCTTCTCATTTTTCGAGTGATTTCCTCTTGCTCGAGATTCTTTGTAGCTCTCTCTTGCCCCGCGATAAACTCATACCGGGGTTGTTGAGGGTAAGAATTGGTGGTGAAATGGGCAGTGTCCGGTGGAAAAGATGGTACTTGGAAGGTAAAGAATGATCGATCGAAGCTTGGCCTGGGAAAGGTTGGTTATGCCGTAGCCGAAGTTGGCGGTGCAGTAAATATGTTAGAAGCCACTCCTGAAATCAATGCTTTGGGGCGAACCTCAAAAGGCATTCTGGTGAAATGGGCTGAGATGGTGGGATATCCGAATGGGGTGTTCGGGTAATTTATCGGGATGTTGGAAGTTCCACTTATTTTGGGAAGTAGCTCAAGGAAACCAAGTATCGCACTAGGTGGCTCTCTACCATTGGACCAGGCGTCCCACATTTCCAACATGCAGAGGCGCAGTGCCCTATTCGTTTCAGCAGCCGCTAACTCTGATGTTGGGATAGCCGATAACGGGCTATCATTTGGGACGGAAATTGTTGGTAGATGACTATCCGACGACATTTTGACACTTCCCTTGGATCTTGTAAAATAAGGGTGCGAAGCCAGGTTACCACAAACCAACCACCTTAAAAACATAACCTAAGCTCAACAGCAGACACAACAAAACAGTTAGTTCGAGGCAATTAACACATAAGGAATTGCACATTGGGGGGTGTGATGCACCTATATAGTTAAATGTGTTTCTACATGTTTTGCAATGATTGCGTGTCTCATCCTGGCCATTGTTTGTATCCCCGATCTTTCTCTTGCTCTCTTTTGCACTCTCTCACTATTTTCTCTCTTGTTTTCGTTCTCTTTTTCTTGTTTTCTCTCTTTTTCTTATTTCCTCTCTTTTCTTCTTTCCTTTTCCTTTTGGTTTTCTCTTTTCATCATTTTCTTTTTTATTTGAGTTATTTAAAAACCATGACCGGATCCGATGGAAATTGCATACGTATCACGATGCTGCATGAATTAGATCATCACGTAGTTCAAAGAATAAATGCGAAATAAATAAACACTTTTTGGGTTTTTTCCGAATTTTCATTAAAACAAAACTTCTAATTTTTCTCTATTACAAAGACTCGATCCTACATACTTGAGAATTTAAAAACTAAAACAGACTCAAAACATACTCTAGGAATGAAAATACATACTCGAAAAGAGAAAACAATCAAGAGTACATAAGTTCCTCCACTCCTGCCCTAGGGACACTAGTCGGTCTTGCCGCGGGCCTACGTGCCATGTCATCCTGGAGTCGATAGCGGTCATCCATTATCTGGCGAACAAATATCATTACTGTGGCGAAGAACATGGACCTGGTCATGTCCTCCACTCGATGCACTTCATCACAATGTAGTCAGCGATTCTAACCCTTTCCCTGATGATGCCCTTTTCTTGCAACAACCGCCCAATCTACTAAGATCTAGCCTCCAAAACCTAGGTGGCCGTATGATTCTGTTCTTGCAAATGATGTAGGTCTCCCTCTAGCTATGCCATCAAAGCGTAGCAATGTTCTCTCTCAGCTTTGAAGCTCTTGGCTTGTTTAGTCATTTCACCCTCAAGGCTATTAAGCTCCTTTTTCCAGCCCATGACCCCTCTGTCATATCTTTCCTTTAACTGTCGAATGAAAGTTGCCCATTCTTCTACATTTTTGGCCAACTTTGTTAGGGCTTTTACTATCTCAAACTCAGTCTTTTGCAAATCATCCTCATAGTCACGTACTTTTTGCGTAAAGCTGTAGATGAGTTTTTCATCTTTTCTGCTTCTGCCCGGATTTTCGGCTGCTATTCTCATTTTTCGAACTTGGGCTCGAAGAGCTTCATTTTCTTGGGCCAGACTTTTTCTTTCACCTTCAGCTTCTTGTGCCTGTAAATCATTATTGAATATGATGTTCCTCAACTCTTCTTGCAAAGCGTGAATGGTGGCTTGATATTTTTTCTCCTTCTCTCCCCAGGCCAACCTTTCTCGGATTTTATCATCAAAAGCTTGAACATAAGGTCTTTTGGCGGGCCTTTCAGGATCGAGCTTGGACTCTGGCTCATCATTCAAACAAAACCTTCTCTCAAACTATGCAGCATAATTTGGATCCACTTCTCCTCTCGCAAGATCTGGTACCTGGGTGTCAATTTTTAGTATCGGCAACCATTCCAATCCCGTTGGATTAAAGCCTCAGGTAGGGTTGCTTCTGGGTGTAGCTCAATCACTTGGGTACTCAAATCTACATCTTCGGGTACCACTTGATACCTTCCCAATTGCCTTAGAACTCTTTGCGGTGCATATGGTTGGATACTCCTCGGGCCCATCATCATCAAGTAGCCTTTCGAAGTTGTCATGTATATGACTTCTGTTACTAGAAGCCATCATATGGTCCATTAAATTTGACTTGCTTTCAGAGTTCTTAAATGGGAGACCCAGGCCTCAAACCCTTCTGGAGATTTGTAGTCTTCCACCCTATCCTCATAATTCTTGATGAAGTTGTTCCCGTCCGAACCATAACTCATGAACTTGGGGTGACGGCGGAGATGTTCGATCAACCACATTTGGAGAAGAATGATGCAACCCTCAAAGAATTGAGCCCTGGATTTACAAAAAGTTAATGCTCGATAAATATATGTCAGCACTAACGGAACAAGTGTGTGATCTTTCTTGGTAGTGAGGATTTGTGCAATTCTAGCCATGCGAGTATCTATTGTCGCTTTTGCATTCGGAAAGACCATGATCCCCAGAAACGTCACGATGAAAGCGAACTGACGGTGAATCTGCCAGGTGCTTTTATCCTATTTGTTGTTTAATCCCTTTTCATGCATTTCAAACCCAGTTGAGTGCCCGAACTTGAAGTACAAGAAGTAGAAAGAACAACATCTGTTGTTTACATGGGCCTTCTTCATTTGCTTACTTATATTCAGAAGATCAAAGAACTTGTGCACAAAGGGAGCCCTCGAATATAAGCTGCTATTTTCTTAAGTCCTGGACAAAATCAATGTATCCAGTCATTTCCTCCAGAGTAGGGGTGAGCTCGAAATCTGAGAAATGGAACACGTTGTGGACAGGATCCCAAAAGGTTACCAAGGCTTTGATTAGATCCTCCCGAGGTTCGATGCTCATAATGTCTATAAGGGAACCCAACTGCTTTTTTACCCAATCCTGGCCGTCTTTATCTAAATCATTCCACCACATGCGAAGCTGCAGTTGAGCCTATTTTATGACCAATTGTAACGGGTTCTAGACAGCATTCATTTGTGACGGGTTCTGGATAGTAATTATTTGTACCTATGGAGGGTTAAGGTTAGGATTGACTCTTGTGGACTCTTTTTGCAAAACAAGTTTTCAATTTCTAAAAGAAAATCAACGGACAATGACCCCCTTTATGCTACTTTAGCAAAAATGGTTGTTTTTGTAAGCGTGGCCCCTTCACAATTCCAAACAAATTTTGAGGCTGGGGGAAAGTATTTTATGGAAAAAGACACCTTACTGACAGACTTTCCGGTTCTTCACGAAAATAGCCTTTCGACAATTAAAAGATAATCTAAGCCTATCCCGGTAAAAACAACTTAAAATACAACCGAAGTGGGGTCGGCTTATTCTTTTGACCAAAGTCCTAAACTACACTTTACTTGATTATTTTTGTAAAAAATGAGGCCGAACCTTATGTGAGTTGCCTACGTATCCCACATCCGGTGAGAATCAGACCTGCGTAGTTCGATCAATTTTGACACAATTAAAAAACATGATATTTGACTCACTCTTTTTAAAATACATTTTCCTTTTTTCCCCTTTTTTTCAAAAATTTTGGCAGAGTTTCGAGACATTTTCAAATACCGAAATTTTTAGAACCGGGTAAATTCTCTATCCTACCTCACTCTTTATTTTTCTCTTGATTTTCTTTTCCTAACTGGTCAACATGCAAGCCAAAAAATATAAATATCCATATAGCACGTAGGATGTATCAGGATGGTCTGTTATTTTGGGTACACCTGTCCTAGACGGACCCAACCCATGTGTTGAGTCCCCAAGGTCGAATGCACGTGATGGAAATAAATGTTCTTACTAGGGAACCGGCATGAGGTTATATTATTCTAAGTTTAAACCTAGGGTTGTGTTCTAAACCTGGCTTACCCGAGCGGACAAACTCGAGTCGAGGAGGGGGCAACGTACCGGAAGCACGAAAGTCTGCCCGGCCTTGTTGCTTGCCCAGACCCGTTCTATTTGGCATAACTCTAATATAAAAGTGGGCCACGCTAACGTGAGCCGTTTATTTGGAAGACTTAGAAGGGAGGCGTAAGAAGATATTTAAATACAGTTCAACTAATATCAAAGCGGTAAATGGCAATTAGCATATTAAGTCCACAAAATACAGTAATATCAACAATACAGCCAAATAAAATCACATTAACAAGCTCGAATTCTTGAACCCTGAACCGGAAGTTCTGGGTTCTTTCCCCAGCAGAGTCGCCAGAGCTGTCACACATCCTTTTTTATACCCCAAGGGTATATGGCAGTTTTTCCAATTAAAGTAACATAAATCGAAATGGAAGTAATCAATTTATCAGAGTCACCACTTGGAATAGTTTATTTGGTGTCCCAAGTCATTGGTTTATTTTAAATCCCAAATTGAGGAAGTTTTCAACTTTATGTAAAAGTCTACGAAATAGAAATTCTAGATAAGGAATTCTGTTAACCCGAGAGAAGGTGTTAGGCATTTCCGAGTTCCATGGTTCTAGAACGGTCGCTTAGTGATTTATTACTTGGCTTAAATTATTTAACTACTCATTTTTAGGACCTATGTGCATTTATCTTTCGCTTCTTTTAATCACTTGATTATTCGTATTTAAAGAATCGAGTTACGCGTATGTATACTCTTTTCTTTTGGCGCGTCAAAAATCATGTCACGCGAAAGTGTCCATAATTAATAACGCTTTGTTTATTTTATTATAAAAAGTTTGGTTGAAGTTGTGCGAACGCATCCCACGAGTTATTATTTTTAAGAATTAAATTTACAATTATGTTACGCGAACGTATACATAATTACAATAATAGTCTAAATCGAGCCTAAAGCAAACTACGAGTATTATGAAAGATAATTTTACTATACTAAGTTAGCACTTAATATGAGAGACATGAGTTATGGGTTTTATTTGTGTATGGCACACCTCGATTTATTTTAACAAAAGGGGTGCATTTTAATTAATTAAGACTAAGGATACTTGTATTTAAATCCTAATTTGAATTTTAAACTAAGAGTCTCTTAACTTAAAAAGTGTGGGAAGGCTAAGCTTTTAAATTCTTTTGAGTTTGGTCCAGCTATGGCCCATTGATTATCTACCTAAGGGAAATCAGCAACCTTAAAACCATATTTGGGTTGGAATTCGTCCTAGAAAGAAAGGACTCAAAGGAGTTTTTGCTGAGTCCAAATGGAACAGCCCATGTTACGCTTATATGTAGGCGGGCCCAGTTGCTACACATTTTTTAGCTGGGCCTATCCACCTCTACGATTAACCGTACTTGCATATTTATAACAACCAAATCTCTGTTTGCTGCTTAAGTGAAAAAATCAGAATTTGAAGATCAAAGCGCAATTCTAGTTTGAAAGTTAATCACATGACTTGCAAGATAAAAGAAGCATACATTTATACCATGATTTATAAGAAAAAGAAAAGAAAGCCTGGATTTTGGGCTTAGGACACAGGCCCAACGGCCTAGGTCTAGATTCATTTCGTGGATCAGTTTTCATTTGGGCCACAAGTTTAGCCCCACTTTAATCAAAGGATAGCCCCTTCTACCCTTACGGATTGGGCTCACAACATGGCCCATTGTGCCACTATACTTATGAAAGTATTGTGACACTCTTATCAGTAGTTTAAAACAAAATTAGAGTCACATTCATTACAGCATTTCCTAGAGAATACAGCTTTCTAAAATCCAAAAATAATACATGGTAACCTATTAAGTACATAAACTACTACTCTAACCACTAATCTATTTCAACTCACATACGATTGATGACCAGTGAACACCTACCTCGTCTGGACATGACTTATCCATCAAAGTTGGGCCTCTCACATGAACAACACCAAATTTCAGTATGTTAAATAGGAAAAGTGTAGATTCTTAGCCTTTGGACCTGCTGATTTGGCCAACTAGTGACCAAATCTGCAGGTATTGGCTCATGGTTTGCAAGCAGAGCCCAAATGACCTCAAACTAACCATCCTTCTACTTATTAACAGAAAAAAAAAGGCAGAGATGACTTAAAAACAATTGTTACTCAGGAGGAGCAGAAAAAATACTGAAGAATCAGCTTTAAAACCAAAATACCTTCAGGAGAGAACTCGAGCATCAATATGTATACCAAAACTGACCAAACCAGATTATTTCATGCTTACAATTTAAAGCAATAAAAGAAGAAACCAACCAACTTCATCTCAACATAATCGAACAGTTAACATACGATTTTGCAAACTTAACTTATATTAACTTTATAACCACACATACAGGGAGGATGATTGAATTCAGTATCTTGAACAACAGCAACCAAAAAAGACCAACCAATACGTAGGTCAACAAAGAATAGTAATGCAATCAGAGTGTTGAAAATAAATGTCTATTTCAAAACACTTACAGCTTTACATGAATACTACATCATGACAAACACATAAAGCATAAGAAATCACATAAGTGAATCCAAGTCAAGCATGTGAGTCCCAGATGTGTACCTTTATCAGCAAAATAGACAATAAAAGCAAATAGCTCTCTGAAAACTGGATGGAAAAACAATAAAATACAGCAGCAACGGCCCAAGAATAACCTAGAGATTTAAATAAAATCAAAACCAGCTTTGAAACCAGAAAATCCAGCTAAAGGAACCAAGGAAATCCTCCACTTCAAACCATATTTCTCAGGTTGTGAAACCAAGAATAAGAAGTTTTGAATGTTTTTCTAAAATTTCTGAAATCTAAACTTTTTTAGAAGAGAAAAAAGAGAACTTTTGGGCAGTAAAATGATGTTGAATCTGTGTGTGTGACTGAGGGAATGTTTCCTTTTTATAGAGTGTACAAAAAGGCATAAAAAAGAAGCATATTCTAACCTAAAATTCTGAACTTTCAGGATAGTACAACATCTTTTACAGCTGTTTGTCCTTTTCCTTATCCAATACCAGCATTTTTATGCTAAGGATTGGGACAACTGTGAAAAGTCTAGAAGATTCTCATATTACCCTATGTAAAAATCCATTTTTACCCTTTTAATTACTGCTTATTTAAGCTTTGCCCTATGTTCTGATTTCAAATTAATTACAACCGTCAACTAAGTGATTAAGTTGCCTAATGATATTGCAATTCATTTTTTGAAATTAACTTAAGGTTTAAATTGTTGTTCGGAGGTTCAAGCTTAAGTTTAAAATCAATTAAACCTAAGTAATCAAAACAAGTAGGCAATCAAACTAAGATTCAAAAAGCTATTGAAATCTAGCATGCTTAGGCCAAGAAAACTAAGAATCAAAACTATCTAAATTCAAAACAATGAAGTTGAATCCGACTAACGCTAAAGTAAGCAGGAATTGGCTAAATAGGCTATTGATTAACCTTTTAACACCATTCTTAACAAAACTTGCAAGAATAACAAAAATAAACAAAACAAACAGCAAGAAGTAAAATAAAAGGAAAAACAGAACAATGAACTAAACCTAATCATTCCAAACTAAATAATCTGAACCTAGGCAAATTGAACTTCTAATTGACGAAATCTTGAAACATGCAATTTTAAAGAAACTAAACAGCTTGAAGCAAAGAAAAGATAACCTAAATCATGCATCTAATTAAAAACAATTAAGAAGAAAAGGGGGGAAAGACCAAAACCAAAAGAAAAACTAAAGAAAAGGTTACAGGAGGTTACCTAATGCTTATTTCTTTCGTAAGTAAAAACTGAAACGCCTTCGAACTCTGGCCCAAATTTCCAGGGTACAAACGAACTTTAGACAACCATTAATCCACTGCTCTTGTCAAGAGCAATGGACTCATGGAAGTTTTGGGTTCAAAAGCCCCAAAAACTGCTGGAAATTTGGAAATAGAAGGAAGTTAGGGTTCTTTAGAACTCAGATTCAAAATTTAAGGGAATTGAGGCTGATTCGAAGGGAATTAACGGTGGTTTAGGGTTCAGGGGGGTGCAAGGATCATAGGGTGTGAATTTGGAGTGATTTTGGTAAACCAAGGTTTTGGGGATTCTGATTTTGATCTAATATTCGAAGGGTTTAACAAGGATTTGGGGAAATTGGTTAGGAGATTCGGAAAGGGGAGATGACGGGGGTTCTGGGGTGTTGATTTGGGGAGGTTTGGAGGTGGCCCGCCACCGTGAGGCGATTTCCGGCTGAGGTTCAGAGAGTGTATGGGAGGGTTGAGAGAGACGATGTGAGGGGCTTTTTTGGGGGGTAGGGGGCCTAATTCGGACAGTTATATGATAATTGAGTGACCGGTTCCGAGCCGTTGGATCAAATGAATCATGCGGCTGAGATGAACGGTGGGGCAAAACGGCGTCGTTTGGTGGTGGGGGATCCTGGACCGGATATATAATTTTGGGCTTGGGTTCTGGGTCAGATTTTGGAAGGGTTTGTGGCTTAAAATGGCCCAATTGCTGAATTTAAAAACCCCATTTTCAATTAACTCATTATTTACTTTTCTTTTCTTTTTCTCTTCTTTTTTTTTAATTAAAAATCCTAAATTAATCCAAATTGCAAAATTAAGCTAATAATCTAATTACAATAATTATAAAAATTACCTAATCCTATATTAAAAGAAAAAGATCCCTAATCTAAAAATTAAAAGGTAAAAATGTAAAAATGGGCCTTTTGTAATTTTCATTTTTTAATAAAACAAACAATTAACTAATTAATCCTTAAAAAATGTAAAAACAAAACCTAAATGCAATGCATGGTATTTTTGGCATTTTCATGATTTTAATAAAAATTAAACATGCACAAAAATGCAAACAATTAATAAAAATCCTACAAAAATCCAATAAAATAGCAAATAATTGGAAAAAAAATTATTTTCTTGGAGTAATTTATACAGGGCAAAAATCACATGCTCACAACTAGTTAACATAAACTCGCATATTTGTAAAATCGTGAAATACATTGGATCGTTACGTGAGTGTAACTCCAGATGCATCCATACTTGTAGCCATTGATCATTTTACTTGCTTTCTAGGTTAGTTTACATTTCCGCATTTAGATATAAATATTTTCTCAAATCAATTCTAAGTGGTTGGCATTGCATAACAAGTGATAATTCTCTTACATTTCTAATCGCCTACATATTGTTCTATGTGGGATTCCACCCCGACTCATAGTTGGGTAAATTATATTGCACGCGACCGTATCCATTTACTTTTTAGTAGTGGATTTGAACGTCTTCATACAGCCCCTCGAGCAACATAAATCACAAACAGCTGCTCGAGCAAAACATATATCATAAACCGCCCCTCGGGCATAACATCAATCAGAACCAGCCCCTCGAGCTACCTCACAGTCACTTGTAATCAGCCCCTCGGGCGTACATCATATCACTCACTTTGGGTACCCGCGGTCACTAGAGATGTTCAGACTCCGGAGGGACTCCTACAGCCCAAGCGATATAACAAGCCATCTCGTGGCATAATCAATCAGGCCCTCGGCCTTACATAACAAACCACCTCGTGGCATAAATCAATCAGGCCCTCAGCCTCACAAAATCATAAAACAGTAGCAACATGTTGCGGCGTGTAGCCCGATCCCATAAATATCCTCACAACGTAGGCCCTCGGGTTATCAGTAACTAGTCAAAAATCTCTCAAGCCACTTGGGCTATCAGTAAAATAGGGTGCTCAGCCCAAATATCATTTTATGCATCAAAAAAGGAGTAATAAAGACTGAGTTGTGAAATCAGTAAAGCCTAACATGATTGAGTATAGATCTTAAAGTAAAACAGTGAGGAAATAATAAGAAAAGGCCCCAAAGGGTCCAAACAGCTTTGGCACGAGGCCCAAATATGGTATTCAAACCAAATCATAGAAATTCTTTCTAAAGCACATAAGTATCAAATAGTTTTCAGTCAAATACGCAACTTATTAGTCGCTACAGGACGGACCAAATCACAATCCCCAACGGTGCATGCTCTCACGCTCATCATCTAGCGTGCGTGTGTCACGACCCGGATTTCCCACCCTCGAGAGTCGTGATGGCGCCTACTAGTGAAAGCTAGGCAAGCAAACCAACGGAACTATTTACTTTGTTTCCATTTTTAATCCGACAACAGTTAAGAGCCAACAATTAGATAACAACAGAATTGAATAAGCGGAAGGCTGCGTTGTAAAGTTTTAATAATATTGCTTATACCAATCCATAACAAATCTACCCAAGACTGGTGTCACAACTTCACAGATTGTCTAGGAGTACTACAATTAAGGTATGAGAAATAAACACAACACTATCTCTGGAAATACATGAAAGAAACAGGAATAGTAGGTAGAAGGAGACGCCAAGGTATGCGGACGCCTGCAGGACTACCTCGGGTCGCCTGATGAACAAGAAACAGCAATTTCACTACGGTCCGAAGTCTACAGCACTGAGATCTGCACAAAAGAGTGCAGAGTGTAGTATCAGCACAACCGATCCCATGTGCTGGTAGGTGCCTAGCCTAACCTCGGCGAAGTTGTCACGAGGCTAGGACCAGACTACCAAATAAACCTATGCAGTTAAATCATATACAGCGGAAAAAAAGAACAGTAATGTACAGTTAAGTATGGGAGGGGGTAACATGCTGTGGGGACATCGAATAATAACAGAAGAACAACAACTAAGTATGAGGATCACCACAGTTCAATTGAAAATAGGAAGGGGGAATCATGTTGCGGTGTACAGCAAGTATCAACAGGAAAGTAGCAATTAAATGTAGAGAAACCGTAACCCAGTTATCAATAAAAAGCAGGAAATCAAAGACAAGTGCATAGCATCAGCCTCCATGCTTTACACTCTTACTCACCCAAACAACAATCACAAAAAAATAAGGGCAAGGAAATAAATGAAATCACAATGAAATCCCGGCAAGGGAACAATAGTACAACAATCAAATCCCGGCAAGGGAAACAATATCAAAATAATAACATCCCGGAAAGGGAGACAATATCATGATTCTCTCTCCCCTTTCTTCTTTCACAACTCAATTCACAACTTGAGCCAATGCTCTATAATGTTCAACAATTCTATTATCAACTTGAGCCAATGCTCTACAATGTTCAACAATTCAATTCTCAACTTGAACCAATGCTCTACAATAATAATTCAATTCTCAACTTGAGCCAACGTTCTACCATGTTCAATAATTAAATTCTCAACTTGAGACAATGCTATGCCATATTCAATTAACAATAATACTTCCACAAGTCATATTCCTCAATCGAAATTATCATATAAAGCATGAACAATACGAAACGGGGACACATTGATCATAGTATAAGACTCACGGGCATGCTTGACACCAACGTATAGATACTCGTCACCATGACTATACGTCGTACTCAACAAATAACACATAGAAAATAGGAAACAACTCATAATCCCTCAAGCTATGGTTAGACCAAACACTTACCCCAATGCCACGAACACAATTCAAGTCTCAACTATCGCTTTACCTCTAGATTCCACCACCAATTCGCTCGTATCTAGCCACGAGTTACTTAATAACATTAATAAATGCTAAATACACCAGTTCTAATGCATGAAAATAGGTTTTCTAGTTTTTTCCCCAAAAAGTCAAAAATCGCCCCCGGGCCCACATGGTCAAAACCCGAGGTTCGAACCAAAATCCGATTACCCATTCACCCCCGAGCCCGGATATATAATTGGTTTTGGAATCCAACCTCAATTTGAGGTCTAACTCCCCAAATTTCAATATTATTAGGTTTTTCCCAAAGTTCCCAATTCCACCATGAAAACCCTAGATTCTATGATGAAATCTTGTGAAAAGAAGTTAAGAAGTAAAGAAAATGAGTTAGAAATCACTTACCAATGTTTTGGAGAAGAAAGGTTATTTGAAAAATCGCCTCTTATATTTTTGGAGTTTTGAAAAATAAAAAATAACTGAAAATCCCGTTTTAATATACCCCTCACAGACCCCCTGTGCGGACCGCACAAAATCAAGTGCGGCCGCACAGCTCTCCATGTGGACTGCAGTGACATGCTTTACTATTTTTGCCATAACTTTCTTTACAGATATCCACATTGTGATTTCTTTACTTTTCTAGAAACTAGACACGAAAGACTACAACTTTCGTTTTTGAATCATCTCACAATTCTTTGTAGATTAAAAGATATAGGCTTCCGAAGTCGGACCAGTGAACCTGTGCGGACTGCACAAAATCGAGTGCGGCTGTACAGCCCCCACCGACAGCACCAAAACCAATGCGGTCAGCACTGGCGGGTTCAGAGATTTGCACTTCTCTGACCTTTAACATCCATGTTTTAAGCCTAAGACATACCGGAACCTACCCGAAACTCACCTGAGCCCTCGGAACTCCCAACCAAGTGTGCATAGTAACTCAAAGACATCATATGGACCTACTCATACGATCACATCATCAAAATAACATGTAAAATCATGAATTAAACCTCAAAACTCAGCATTTTCATCAAGAACTCTCAAAGTTCATAACTCTTCAACCGGAAGTCCAACTCACGTCAAATAAACTCCATTTTTCACCAAATTTCACAATTATCTTTCAAATACTATAACAAGTTTATACCGGGCTCTGGAACCAAAATACGGGCCCGATAACATTGGTTTCAAACATTAATTCTATTCTTCATTTCTTAGATAATTCAGTAAAATAATTTCTTTCAAAAATTGATTTCTAAGGCTTGGGACCTTGGAATTCATTTCAAGGCATACGCCCAAGTCTCATATTTTACTGCGGACCTCCCGGGATCGTCAGAACACGGATCCGGTCCGTTTGCTCAAAATGTTGACCAAAGTCAACCATAATCAAATTTTAACTCTAGAAATTTCTATTTCTCATATTTTCACATAGAAGGCTTTTCGGATATAGGTCTGGACCACGCACGTAAATCAAGGTGAGGTAAAAAGGAGGTTTTAGGCCTCGAAACACTGAATTCACTTGCAACACAAGTGATGACCTTTTGGGTCATCACATTCTCCACCTTTAAAATAATTGTTCATCCTCGAACGGACATAAGAAGGAAGTACCTGAGTGGGGAAAAAGATGGGGATAACGGCTCTGCATATCGGACTCGGACTCCCAGGTCCTCAGCAGGCTGACCTCTCCACGGAACATGAACAGAAGGAAAATTCTTCGACCTCAACTGACGAACTTGTTGGTCTAGAATAGCTACCGGCTCCTCCTCATAGGACAAGTCCATGTCCAATTGGACAGTGCTGAAGTCTAACACATGGGATGGATCGTCGTGATACTTCCAAAGCATGGACACATGAAACACTGGATGCATGGTTGATAAGCTCGGCGGCAACGCAAGTCTGTAAGCCACCTCTCCAACTCGATCAAGAATCTCAAACGGGCCAATAAACCTAGGGCTAAGCTTGCCCTTCTTCCCAAATCTCATCACGCCTTTCATAGGCGACACTCGAAGCAATACCCGCTCACCGACCATGAAAGCCAAATCTCGAACCTTGCGGTCGGCATAGCTCTTTTGCCTGGACTGAGTTGTATGAAGCCTATACTGAATGACCCTGACCTTCTTCAAGGCATCCTGCACTGGATCCGTACCCAACAACCGAGTCTCTTCCGGCTCAAACAATCCAACTGGAGACCGACACCGCCTACCATATAAAGCCTCATAAGGAGCCATCTGAATACTCGGTTGGTAGCTGTTGTTATAGGCAAACTCTGCTAAAGGCAAAAACTGATCCCATGAGCCTCCAAAGTCAATGACACAAGCTTGGAGCATATCCTCCAAAATTTGAATGGTCCGCTCGGACTGCCCTTCCGTCTGAGGATGAAATGTTGTGCTTAACTCAACCTGTGTGCCCAACTCTTGCTGAACTGCTCTCCAGAAATGTAAGGTAAACTGCGTACCTCGGTCCGAAATGATAGACTCGGGAACACCATGAAGACAAATAATCTCCCGGATATAGATCTAAGCTAACCTCTCGGAAAAATAGGAAACTGCCACAGGAATGAAATGCGCTGACTTGGTCAGCCTATTAACAATAACCCACACTGCATCGAACTTCCTCTGAGTCCATGGGAGTCCAACAACGAAGTCCATAGTGATTCGATCCCACTTCCACTCAGGAATCTCAATCTTCTGGAACAAACCACTAGGCCTCTGATGCTCATACTTAACCTGCTGACAATTCAAACACCGAGCCATAAATGTTACGATATCCTTCTTCATTCTCCGACACCAATAATGCTACTGCAAATCCTGACACAACTTTGTTGCGCCCGGATAAATAGAGTACTGGGAGCTATAGGCCTCCTCTAAAATCAATTCTCGGAGCCCATCCACATTAGGCACACAAACTCGACCCTACAACCTTAAAACTCCATCATCTCCTAAGGTAACCTGCTTGGCACCTCCGTGTTGCACCGTGTCTCTAAGGAAAAACAAATGGGGATCATCATACTGTCGATCATGGATACGCTACAATAATGAAGAACGAGCGACTGTGCAAGCTAACATACGACTGGGCTCAGAAACATCCAACCTCACGAACTGATTGGCCAAAGCCTGAACATCCAAAGCAAGCGGTCTCTCACCGACCGAAATATAAGCAAGACTGCTCATACTGGCTGACTTCCTACTCAAAGCATCGGCCACCACATTGGCCTTTCTCGGATGATATAAGATGATGATATCATAGTCCTTTAATAGCTCCAACCACCTTCTCTACCTCAAATTCAACTCCTTCTGCTTGAACAAGTACTACAGACTCTTGTGATCCGTGAACACCTCACATGCCACGCCATAGAGATAATGCCTCCAAATCTTCAATGCGTGAACAATGGCTGCCAAATCAAGATCATGAACCGGATAATTCTTCTCATGAATCTTCAAGTGCCGGGAACCATAAACAATGACCTTGCTATCCTGCATCAACACTGCACCAAGCCCAATATGAGATGCATCACAATAAACTATATATGGCCCTAAACTTGTGGGCAAAACCAACATCGGTGCCATCGTCAGAGCTATCTTGAGCTTCTGAAATCTCACCTCACACTCATCCGACCATCTGAACTGCCCCTTTCTAGGTCAACCTGGTCATCGGAGCTGTGATAGATGAAAACCCCTCCACGAACCGATGATAGTAGCCTGTCAACCCTAAGAAACTCCAAATCTCTGTAGCAGATGCTGGTCTAGGCCAGTTCTTGACTGCCTCAATCTTCTTCGGATCAACTTGTATACCCTCTGCTAATACAACATAACCCAGTAATGCAACTAAACTCAACCAGAACTCACACTTCAAAAACTTAGCATATAACTGACTATCCCTCAAGGTCTGAAGGACCACTCTAAGATGTTGCTCGTGCTCCTCCCGGCTGCGGGACTATTTCAAAATATCATCTATGAAGACTATCACGAACGAATCCAAATAAGGCTTGAACACTCGGTTCATCAAATCCATAAAAGCTGCTAGGGCATTTGTCAACCCGAATGACATCAGCAAGAACTCATAATGCCCGTACCGAGTGCAGAAAGCTATCTTAGGGACATCGGATGCCCTAATCTTCAACTGATGATAGCCAGATCTCAAGTCAATCTTCGAAAATACCTTGGCACCCTAAAGCTGATCAAACAAATCATCAATCCTCGGCAATGGATACTTATTCTTGATTATAACCTTGTTCAACTACCGGTAATCAATGCACATTCTCATCGATCCATCCTTCTTCTTAACAAATAACACCGGCACACCCGAAGGAGAAACACTGAGTCTAATGAAACCCTTCTCAAGCAAGTCTTGAAACTGCTCCTTTAACTCTTGCAACTCAGGCGGGGCCATACGATACGGCGGGATAGAAATGGGCTGAGTGCCCGGAGCCAAATCAATGCAAAAGTCAATATCCCTGTCGGGTGGCATACCCGGCAAGTCTGAAGGAAATACCTCATGAAACTCATGAAACAACAGGCACAGAATCATGAACATATGCTAAATAGGCCAAACACCCCTTCTCGACCATACGCCGAGCCTTCATATATGAGATAACAGTACAAGTAGAATGACCAGGAGTCCCTCTCCACTCTAAATAAAGTAAACCCGGCAAGGCTAAGGTCACAGTCTTGGCATGATAGTCCAGGATAGCATGGTAAGGGGATATTTAGTCCATACTCAATATGACATAAACATCAACCATATCCAATAGTAACAAATCTACTCGAACCTCAAGACCCCCAATCACAACTATGCATGAACGATGGACACGATCCACCACCATAGAATCACCCACCAGTGTAGACACATAAACAAGAGCACTTAAAGAATCACTAGGCATGACCAGATATGGCGTAAAATAAGATGACACATAAGAGTATGTAGATCCTGGATCAGATAAAACCGAATTATCTCTACTACACACCAGAACAGTACTGTAACTCCGCCTCTAATACCTCTACTTGCACCTCTAGCACCTCTACCTCCACCTCTAATACCTCTACCTCCACCTCTAGCTGACTAAGCGGGCTGAACGAGTCCCTCAATGAACCTCCTCACTATCTCTCTCAGTGGGACGTATGTAAGAGCATGATGATCTAGGTCAATGAATCTAGTCTCGTACTGAGTAACAGTCATAGAACCCTGCTGGAAATGCTCAAACTGCCTCCGATAGATCTCTCTCTGAGTGATAGGGAGAAACATTTCCAGAAATAGCTGAGTAAACTGCTCCCAAGTCAAAGTTGGCGGTCCGGCTGGTCTAGCCAAATAGTAATCTCTCCACCAAGTTTTGGCGGATCCAGACAAGCAAAAAGTAGCAAAATCGACCCCATTGGTCTCAACTATCCCCATGTTCCTGAGAACCTCATGACAGCTGTCTAGATAATCCTGGGGATCCTCAAAAGATGCACCGCTGAAAGTAGTAGTAAAGAGCTTGGAGAAACTTATCCAACCTCCACAAAGCCTCCGAAGACATAGCTGATCTATCACTAGTTTGTGTTGCTGCTCGGCTGAAGAAGCAGTATGTGACCTCGCCATTTGCGAAAGGACAATAGTAGAGATTTCAATTTAGCATTGAGAGAACAAAATCGCACGACAGAGAATAATAGAAGTGAAACTTTTCCTAATTCTGTAGCCTCTGTACTGATCCCTCAGACTCTACAAAGCTTGTCTGTAAATTGTGAGACACATGTAACCTAGAGCTCTGATACCAACTTGTCACAACCCAGATTTCTCACCCTCGGGAGTCGTGATGGCGCCTACTAGTGAAAGTTAGGCAAGCCAACCAACGAAACTATTTACCTTGTTTCCATTTTTAATATGATAACAGTTAAGATCCAACAATTAGATAACAACAGAATTGAATAAGCAGAAGGCTGCATTGTAAAATTTTAATAATACTGCTAATACCAATCCATAACAAATCTACCCAAGACTAGTGTCACAACTTCACAGACTGTCTAAGAGTACTACAATTAAGGTTTGAAATAAATAAACACAACACTGTCTCTAGAAATACATGAAAGAAATAGGAATAGTAGATAGAAGGAGACGCCAAGGCCTACAGATGCCTGCAAGACTACCTCGGGTCTCCTGATGAACAAGAAACAGCAATCTCACTGTGGTCCGAAGTCTACAGCACTGGGATCTGCACAAAAGAGTGTAGAGTGTAGTATCAGCACAACCGACCCTATGTGCTGGTAAGTGCCTAGCCTAACCTCGGTGAAGTAGTGAGAGGCTAGGACCAGACTACCAAATAAACCTGTGCAGTTAAATCATATACAGCAGAAAAGAAGAACAGTAATGTACAGTTAAGTATGGGAGGGGGTAACATGTTGTAGGGACATCGAATAATAACAGAAGAACAACAACTAAGTATGAGGATCACCACATTTCAATTGAAAATAGGAAGGGGGAATCATGCTATGGTGTACAACAAGTATCAACAGGAAACCGACAATTAAATGTAGAGAAATCGTAACCCAGTTATCAATAAAAAGCAGGATATCAAAGACAAGTGCACAGCATCATCCTTCGTACTTTAACACTCTCTCACCAAAACAATACACGGCATCACCCGTTGTGCTTTAACACTCTCTCACCAAAACAATACACGGCATCACCCTTTGTGCTTTACACTCTTCCTCACCCAAACAACAATCACAAGAAATAAGGGCAAGGAAATAAATGAAATCACAATAAAATCCCGGCAAGGGAACAATAGTACAACAATCAAATCCCGACAAGGGAAACAATATCAAAACAATAACATCCCGGCAAGGGAGACAATATCATGATTCTCTCTCCCCTTTCTTCTTTCACAACTCAATTCACAACTTGAGCCAATGCTCTATAATGTTCAACAATTCTATTCTCAACTTGAGCCAATGCTCTACAATGTTCAACAATTCAATTCTCAACTTGAACCAATGCTCTACAATAACAATTCAATTCTCAACTTGAGCCAACGTTCTACCTTGTTCAACAATTAAATTCTCAACTTGAGCCAATGCTCTACCATATTAAATTAATAATAATACTTCCACAAGTCATATTCCTCAATATAAATTATCATATAGAGCATGAACAAAACGAAACGGGGACACATTGATCATAGTATAAGACTCACGGGCATGCTTGACACCAACGTATAGATATTCGTCACCATGCCTATACGTCGTACTCAACAAATAACACATAGCAAATAGGAAACAACTCCTAATCCCTCAAGCTAAGGTTAGACCAAACACTTACCACAATGCCACGAACACAATTCAAGTCTCAACTATCGCTTTACCTCTTGATTCCACCACCAATTCGCTCGTATCTAGCCACGAGTTACTTAATAACATTAATAAATGCTAAATATACCAGTTCTAATGCATGAAAATAGGTTTTCTAGTGTTTTCCCCAAAAAGTTAAAAATCGCCCCCAGACCCACATTGTCAAAACCCGAGGTTCGAACCAAAATTCGATCACCCATTCATCCTCTAGCCCGGATTTATAATTAGTTTTGGAATTCGACCTCAATTTGAGGTCTAACTCCCCAAATTTCAATATTCTTAGGTTTTTCCCAAAGTTCCCAATTCCACCATGAAAACCCTAGATTCTAGGATGAAATCTTGTGAAAAGAAGTTAAGAAGTAAAGAAAATGAGTTAGAAATTACTTGCTAATGTTTTGGAGAAGAAACGTTATTTGAAAATCGCCTTTTATATTTTTGGGGTTTTGAAAAATGAAAAATAACTGAAAATCCCGTTTTAATATACCCCTCTCAGACCCCCTGTGTGGACCGCACAAAATCGAGTGCGGCAGCACAACTCTCCATGTGGACTACAGTGACATGCTTTAGTATTTTGGCCATAACTTTCTCTACAGATGTCCACATTGTAATTTCTTTACCTTTCTGGGAACTAGACACGAAGGGCTACAACTTTTTTTTCGAATCATCTAAAAATTATTTGTACATCAAAAGATATAGGCTTCCGAAGTCGGACCAGTGAACCTGTGCGGACCGCACAAAATCGAGTGCGGACCGCACAAAATCAAGTGCGGACCGCACAAAATCAAGTGCGGCCGCACAGCCCCCACTGCGGACAGCACCAAAACCAATTCGGTCAGCACTGGCGGGTTCAGAAATTTGCACTTCTCTAAACCTACAACATCCATGTTTTAAGCCTTAAACATCCCGGAACCTACCCGAAACTCACCCGAGCCCTCGGAACTCCCAACCAAGTGTGCATACTAACTCAAAGACGTCATATGGACCTACTCGTGAGATCACATCATCAAAATAACATGTAAAATCACAAATTAAACCTCAAAACTCAACATTTTCATCAAGAACTCTCAAAGTTCATAACTCTTCAACCGAAAGTCCAACTCATGTCAAATAAACTCCGTTTTTTACAAAATTTCACAATTATCTTTAAAATACTATAACAAGTTTGTACCGGGCTCCAGAACCAAAATACGGGCCCGATAACAATGGTTTCAAACATTAATTCTTTTCATTTCTTAGATAATTCAGTAAAATAATTTCTTTCAAAAATTGATTTCTAAGGCTTGGGACCTCGGAATTCATTTTCGGGCATACACCCGAGTCCCATATTTTACTGCGGACCTCCTGGGATCGTCAGAACACGGATCCGGGTCCGTTTGCTAAAAATGTTGACCAAAGTCAACCATAATCAAATTTTAACTCTAGAAATTTCTATTTCTCATATTTTCACATAGAAGACTTTCCGAATATAGGTCTGGACCATGCACGTATATCAAGGTGAGGTAAAAAAGAGGTTTTTAGGTCTCTAAACACTGAATTCACTTGCAACACAAGTGATAACCTTTTGGGTCATCACAGTGCATCACCTCAAAATAGTGAAACGGTGTGAAATTTGGGGTTTCATACCCTTGGGACAAGATTTACAATCATTACTTACCTCAAGCCGGACAAAACTCTAACCCGCGATGCCCTTGCCTCTCGACTCAACCTCAAATCGCCCCGAATCTATCCAAAATCAGAATCATATCATCAATATATGCTAAAGGAACAAAGCCCATGCGAAAATTATCAAATTAGATCAAAAATCCCGAATTTGCTCAAACCTGGCCCCCGGGCCCACATCTCGGAATCCAATAAAAACACAAAACTAGAAAGTCCTGTCATTCACGAGTCTACCCATATCAAATTCACCAAAATCCAAGGTAAAATGGACATTCAAATCCTTAAAATCGATTCTCCAATTCTCTTCCATTTTTCCCCAATTTTCACCCCAAATTCCCAAATTAAATGATAAAAATCAAGGCACACTCATGGAATTTAACCAAATTCGAGTGAAGAACACTTACCCCAATCACTCCTCTAAAAATCCCCTCCAAAATCGCCTTCTCCCGAGCTCTCTTTTGAATTTTGGAATTATAAACTCAAACCCTCATTTTTGAATTTAACACTGTCTGCCCAGATTTCCTTTTTCGCGAACGCGGAATTACCCTCGTGTTGGTGAAGCACAAACTGCATCTGACCAGAAATCCCTTCTACGCGAACACGACATACCTCTCGCGATTGCAAAGCTTTACTGAACCTCCTCATCGCGAACGCAATCTCACCCTCGCGAACGCGTAGGCCAAATGAATGGGGTCCCAGCTGCCTTTTCTCTTATTCGCGAACGCGTTACTCATCTCGCATCCGCGATGCACTCTGCTCCTAACCGTTCGCGAACGTGTCCCATACTTCACGAACGCGAAGATCAATTCTTCCTCAATCTCTAGATACTCATCGCGAACGCGATACCTGCCTTGCAAACGCGTAAGAGGAAACTAGAAACAGCAAAAACCAGCAGATCAGCTAACTCTCAATGGCCATAAATGATCCGTTAACAACTCGAAACTCACCCGAGGCCCTCGGGACCTCAACCAAACATGCCAACACATCCCATAACATCATTTAAACTTACTCGAACCTTTTAAGAACATCTAAATTTCCAAATTCCACAAACAATGCCGAAACCTATCAAACCTCGTCCGAATGACCTGAAATTTTGCACACACATCACAAATGACACTACAAACCTCTCCAACTTTCGAAATTCCATTCCGACCTCGATATCAAAATTTTCACTGCCGACTAAGAAACTCCAAATTTCCAATTTCACCAATTCAAGCCTAATTCTACCACAGACCTCCAAATCATATTCCGGATGCGCCCCCAAGTCCAAAATCACCTAATGGAGATAACCAAATCATAAAAATCCAAATCCGAGATCGAATACTAAAAAGTCGAAACTTGGTCAAACCTTTCAAATTTAAAGCTTCAAGTTGAGAATCTTTTTTCCATATCTGTTCCGATTAACCTGAAAATCAAAATCGACGATTTAGATAAGTCATAATGCATCATACGGGGCTAATCATGTCTAAGAACCGGTGAGCGAATTGCAAATGCTCAAAACGACCGATCGGGTAGTTACAATATCATTACAACAATATTCGATTTGTAATAGTCCGAGCGATAATCATCCGACATTAGATTTTTGCTCTTCAACACAGCCCAAGCATGTGGTCATTCTAGCTCATCCACTTAGAACCTCCCAACACTGCAAAATCTCTTTTGAATGCAAACGGTGTAATGCCTTCCTTCATCATTTACCATTTGCAAGTGTTCAGTCGATGGTATTACATACATAACATGCCATAAATTCAGTATTCGACATTGTTTATACAATATATATACAAGAAGTATAAATATACATATACATGCAATATGAATACATACAGTAAGTATGCATGTATCACAGATAACTTGTATTCAGTTATGTATTCATCTATCAACTTCTATTGTTTGTGTGCATATGATCTTCAAGATGCATTCAATAGTAATATACATTTTTTGTATCAAGGCATACATTATGTATTCATTTATTGTGTGCAATTATTTATTTGAGGTATAACCTTATTAAAATATTTATATACAATATAGATATGCAGTAATACATGCTATATTCAAATGTGCATACATACATATACAGTATGTATTCATGTATCAATTTTTTGTGAATTAATCCAAATATAGCAAACTATTGAAAACTTACAGTCATACGTGTACACTGTACCTCGTTGAAAGTTAGCATATCTTAATATTTTTCCCAAGAGTTGTGAATGTATATGTAGCAATTTTCGGTTGATGCAATTCCATCGTCCAAACATCTTCCTAACTTCTTCTAGAAAATTATAGATTGGCAATTCTCTTGCTGATACAAGTGCCGGATTGATTGACTCTATAATATTTGATGTCATAATTCATCCTCTGCTAATAGGTACTTACAACCTAGCCATTTTTCGTATCCAGCTAACTCCAAGTATTCTTTTAGCCGAACATCGACCTTCTCCACCTTTTCCATTAGCCTATCAAATTCATCTTCGGCGTATGCTTTTGCCATTGAAAAGTATACCTCACTCACCTCTCATGACTCTTTTTGAATTTCTTGTAAGCATTGCCCTTTAGAGAGAAAAATTACCTTTAGGTTAGTTTTCTTTCTCTACTCTCATTGCCCCTCTTTTTATTTGTAAAATGCTATTCTTTCCTCAGAGCAGTCTGGGCCATTCTGAGTTAGGGAGGTTTCTTAGACGACTATCATGGTCCTTCCCCCATCGAAGAGCCACGTATCCAGGGTTGACCACTTCATTACCATTTTATCAAGGTGTGGCCACGGTATCAATTAGGTCATTGTTTAGTATGCCCAAGTCCCCCTTGCCAATCCCGAAGAAAGGAGCAACTTAGATACCTCTTTGTTAACTATATTCCTTATATGTTGTTCTAGAGATGCCATATGAGCAAAATACGGTACGATGGGATAATACTCTATAACAGCTTTGATGATGCTCTCATTCCTAACAGAAACAACTCACATGGTTTTTCGTTCTCCATAAGCCTCCTTGAACTGCTCAAAGAACCACATACAAGAAGCATCATTCTCCGAATCAACTACCCCATATACTACTGGTTGATATGTCTTGCACATACAATTGCATACAACTATAGAAGTTCAGTACAAATGTAATTAATACTTAGAAGATTAGTTTATATGTTAGTGTATCGTGTATGTAATCAGGTTGTAGTTAATTGATTTACCTGCACCCCTAATGTGCTAGTCGAAACGAACGTCCTAATGTATACTGATTTGAGGTGGCTGACATCTACAACAATGATAGGTCTACAATAATTGAAACCTTTTATAAAAGCATACATTGCTATACACAAATACATGAACTCATTTTCAAGCAAAATTTTTTCATTCTGATATGTGAACCAGGATTCGTTGTATCCAAGGTATATAAGTACCCCGGTAATTTATTATATAAATTAGTCTGTTCCCTCCTCAAGAATTTCACTGTCATTCCTCTAGCGCACCATGCCAACATGTAACTGACATCGACACCAAATTCCAATTTCACATCATCTATTTATCTCGACCCAAAAATCTAACCAGTCGCGATGGCACCTAATCCGATTTGCTAGGTAAGCTAATTAACAACTATCTAGTTCCAATGAAATTTAATAAGACAATTAAGTCAAGAAAATATCTAAATCTTATACATTCTCCAAGGACTAGTAGTACAAATCATGAGCATCTAAAATTTAAAAAATTTGCAAAGCTGGTAAGAAATAAAGTACATCATCTGTTTGGAATATACATGAATAGATCTTTCATAAGTCTAGAGCAACCATGAACAAGAGGAAGCTATAGCCGAAATGTAGGTACATCCTCAAATCCAGCTCTCGTCGAACACAGCAACATCAACATCCAACATCTGCACGCAAGGTGCAGAAGTGTAGTATAAGTACAACCAATCCAATGTACTCAATAAGTAACAAACCTAACCTTAGGTTGAAAGTAGTGACGAGCTGGAACAAAGGTCGGAGTCCAACACCAATAGCCAACAATAGTTCAAAACAACATAATGAAGTAATAAAAGAAGTAACTCAAAGATAAAATGCTCACCTTATTCACATTTCTAGAAAATAGGTCTGCTTTTCAAGTATATCAGTGAAAACCCAAATTTTTTACCAAAATCGCCAAAATAATATGAGTAGGTTTGAAAACTGTAATTTTTCCCAGAGCTTTCACTAGGTAAATGTTTTATTTTCAAATGGCATGAGGAAAATACATCTATATGCCTATATGCCAATATGTGTGAGAAGTCATGAATGTCGTGCGTACAACATGAGGAAAAATGCATTTCTATGCCTATATGCCAAGTGTGCATGCCAAATGTGATGTACCTCAGAGATGAACTCATGTACTCATAGTCTCAGAGTACTCAATCTCACTGACTCACACTTTCTACTCATCATGCTTAATCACTCGACATGCTCAATCACTCGGTATCGTATATGGCCAATCCAGTCCGGGGAAGATCCATCCCCAAATATAAATCAATCGCGCTCACTGGAGTGTGTACAAACTCCGAAGGGGCTCCTTTAACCCAAGCGCTATATCAAGCCAATTATGGCATAAATCATTTATACATGCTACGGAGCGTAGCCCGATCCCATAAATATATATAGTCGTAAGGCTCATTGCGGCATGCAACCCGATCCATATATGTACAACCATAAGGCTCATTGCAGCATGCAATCTGATCCACATATATACAACCATAAGGCTCGTTGCAGCGTGCAACTTGATCCACATATATACATATACCACTCACAGCTCATGCCCTTGGCCTCACTCAACCATCAATTTCTCCAGTCTCTCAGGCTCACAATACCATGAAACTAGCCCAAAATGATGATATGATGTGTCAATAAATAGAAATAGAGACTGAGAAATGATATGAAATGAATGAACATAACTGAGTATGAAATTGCAATTTAAACAAATAATTCAACAGCAATATGACCTTGGTGGGTCCCAACAGAATAAGCATATGTAGCCTAGACATGGTTTCAAACATGTATCACAACTCAATAGCTCTAGTACATTGAGATTTCATGTTTAGAGAAAAGATCAGGTAACTACACAGTACCACAGGAACAACGGAGTCACAAATCACACGGTGCATGCCCACACGCCCTGTAACGACCCGACCGGTTGTTTTGAGCTCTAGCATATCATGCAGCATCTTGAGGCTATGAGCAGCTTCACTTTAGGTATTATGACTTGTGCGCATAGTTGGAATTGAATTTCGGGAAGTTTGGAACTGATTTGGAAAGAAAATTTTCATTTCGGAAGCTTTAAGTTAAAAGAATTGAGTAAGGGTTGATTTTTGAGTAAACGATCTCGGAATTGGGATTTAAAAGTTCCAATAGGTTTGTATGATGATTTTGGACCTAGGAGTATGTCCAGATCGGGTTTTGGATGACCCGGGAGCGTTTCGGCGCCTATTGTGGAAGTTGGCATTTTGGAAGAATTCCATAAATTTGGGTTGAAGTGCATTTCAATGCTATCGATGTTTGATTGGGATTCTGAGTCTAGGAATAGCTCCATATGGTATTCTGGTATTGGGAGAGCGATCGGAAGTGGATTTGGAGGACCGTAGGTCATTTTGGGGTTATTTGGCTAAAGTTAGAAAATTTGAAGGTTTTGAGAGTTTGACCAGAAGTGGACTTTTTGATATCGGGGTCGGATTCTGATTCCAGAAGTTGGAGTAAGTCAATAATGTCAAATATGACTTGTGTGCAAAATTTGAGGTCAATCGGACGTGATTTGACAGGTTTCAGCATCGAATGAAGAAGCTCGAAGTTCTAAAGTTCATCAAGTTTGAAATGGAGTGTGATTCGTAATTTTGACATTGTTTGATGTGATTTGAGGCCTCGAGCAGGTCCGCATTATGTTTTAGGGATGGTTGGCATGATTGGTCGGGTGCTCGGGGCCTCGGGTGGATTTCGGATGGCTAACAGATTAAATTTGGAATTTGAAGAAGGAATGAAGCAACTGCCTTCTGGTGTAACCGCACCTGCGAGACTTGGGCCGCATGTGCGGAGCCGCAGAAGTGTCCATGGGGGATGCAGATGCAGTGTTGGTCCAGAAGTGAAGAGACCGCAGATGCGGTCATATAGCCACAGAAACGGGACCGTATCTGTGGTAGGTGAGGTGCCGAAACGAAAAATGCAGCCTGGTAAGAAACCGCAGGAGCGGTAGTGGGGCCGCACCTGCAGAACCGCAGAAGCGGTCCAGTGACCGTAGGTGCAGAAATGCTAGAGGCAGTGAGGTTCTTTAAATCGGGGGTTAGGCTCATTTCAACTCTATTTCTTCCATGGGAGCCAATTTTTGGAGCAACTTTTTGAGGTGTTATTTTCACCACCAAGCATGAGGTAAGTGGTTTATACTAGTTTTGAGTAAAATACATGAATATATACTGGTTAGAGCATGGAAATTAGTGGGAAATTGTGGGGTTTGGTAGAAAACCTAAAAATTTGGTATTCTTCGATTTTGACTACGATTTTGGGCATGAAATTGAGAGTAAATTATATATTTGAGTTCGTGAGGTTGTGGGTAAAATTTATTTTCTAAAAATTTCGAAATCCGGGCACGTGGGCCCGAGGATAATTTTGTCAACTTTTCGACCGGGGTTAGGAATTGCTATAAATTGGATTATAATAAGTGTTTGAGCATATATTAATGGGTTTGCATAATTATTGGCTAGTTTTGGAGCGTTGTGCATCGATTTGGGTCATCGGAAGGGCATGGAAGCCGGTTATGGAACTTTGGAGCGAAGTGAGTCTCCTTTCTAACCTTGTAAGAGGAAATTGTCTCCATAGGCGATGCTACCATTGTGGGGGCTACGTACGTACGAGGTGACGAGAGTCCGTGCGTAGCTACTATTATGCTTAAGTTCGGATAGTCTAGGAACTAAAAGCATGCTTTACCTGTAAATATTTGCAACCTTGTTGTCAATTTAAATGCTTAAAACCTATCGAACTTTGCAGGTAAATTTTTAACATGCTAGACATCATTTTCTGAACTTTTAAAAGAGAAATTGTTTTTCCTTGAATAATTGCTCCGTGATGAAATCTTGGTTGACTACTTGTTGTATTTATTTATATTTTACCCCGTCATATGTATGATTCGTAAGCGGGGTAATAGATGCATCTATGGATCGCGCCATTCGACCCTCTGGCAGTGCACAGTTTAAATATTATTGGATCAGACAGTATGACCTCGGCATGATTTGCGCATGCTTGTATTTGCTTACCTTGCAAATTGTAAATGATGATATCGCTCCCTAGCCTGAATTAAATGTATAAATGATGAAAATGAATTTGGAAATTCCTTAATAATGAAAGACATGTTTACTTGCTTCATACTATTGAGTTACAACCATTTTTATAAAATCCTCGATTTGTTATATTATTGATATATCATTATTGGACCACTAGCAAGTGTCGAAGTCGACTTCTCGTCTCTACTTCTTCGAGATTAGACTAGATACTTACTGGATACACGTTGTTTTCGTACTCATGCTACACTTGCTATGAATTTTTGTTGTACAGGCACATACAAATCTAGTGGCCTAGTTTGACGCAGCAGCATGGTTGATACGGAGACTTACATGAGCTACACCTCTCGAGACGACCCGCGACTAGAAGAGTCTCTTTCAAAGTATAGTAGTTCTTTTCTGTCGAATTGTATTCCGGACAGTTATCGTGTTGTACTTTATTTCCTAAAAATTACTCATGCACTTGTGACACCGTGTTTTGGGATGATTATGGGATTATTCAACATTAAGTTTGTTAAAGACATTATTATTTATTTAGTGAATTTCATTATTATCGATTAATGTATAAAAGAAAGGATTTCAATACATACTAAAATAGGAATTTAATTAACTTCTTGGTGTTAGCTTGCTTGACAGTGGTGTTCGGTGCCATCACTACCCTTAGTGGATTTTGGGTCGTGACAACATGGTATCAGAGCACTAGGTTCCCTTTAGGTCTCACGAGTCATGAGCGAGTCTTGCGGATCGATAGGAGACGCCTGTACTTATCTTCGAGAAGCTACAAGGTTGTAGGAGCACTTCTCTTCTTGATTCCTCGTCGTGCGGTTTGATTTTGTTTGAGGCTTATGCCTTCATTTTCTTTCCATTCAATCTTATGTTGTTATAATCGGGAATTGAGGAATTGTAAAGGTACTACTAATGTGGTGCAGGATGTTTCTCCTTGTATCGTTATTTGGGCTATTGTCGTCACCTTGCAGAAGGTCGTTCTGTCGTTTCATCTCAGTATCAATATTACCTAAGGTTTTGAGATTTGGCATCGATTGTTATGGTGATTCGTGCGTTGCTATCGCCTAGTATTGATGTAATGGTAGGATACTTATCAATGTGTCGGGCAGTGAATGACCTGAAAGGAGGCCTACTCAGTGCATGATTTAGAGATTCGGTATTTCATTCCCGATGTAGCAAAGGCAACTAGACTATAAGTGTTCAGGTTTGGGTTGATGGAGTAACCAGACTTGGTATTTTATAGCATAGTGGAATTTTATCTGTGATGTGGTGTCGTCGCCCTTGATTGAATGTGTCAGGTTCGCCGGTGTTATGTTCTTCTACAATTCGCCTATGGGGCAGGATATTTTAAGATATTATTGGAGAACGACTGTCAGAGATCGCGGGGTGCGGTGGTTCAGGATTGAGTCGATGTTTCTAATGTCAACGGCTCGAGAAAAGATGATCTTCGGAAAGGTATAAAGTTAGTAGCGGTCTGTTGGTTCAAGAGCTACTGAGATAGATTTTGATCTAAGGCATCAACTGAGCAGCAAAGGATGAGGAAGAACATGTGGGAAGTGTCATACGGTGGTTAAACTTCTAGAAGGCCGGGTGTAAGAAGCGAAAGTCGAGTAGTTTCTTAAAGAAGTGAGTTTGCCCAAAGTGGCAGAGTAGCATACGAGTTGAGTAACAAGATAACTATACCCCCCCCCCCTGAGGAAAGCTTGGAGTGATTTGGGAATTTTAATGGGCGGTGATTGGGTCTACAAGCTTATTTTGAATTATTTTCTACTATACAGTGGGAGGTTGGATGCAACAAAAAGGAGTTATTTAATATGGAGAAGGATACAACATGACCTCGAATTGGAATGTATTGTCGCACATTTAGTTGATGTCCATGAGGAGTGAACGACCTTGTGTAGCTAGTGAATGAGCATGGGCTCAGGATATGTTACTGATTTCGTAGAAATTGTGCATTGCAGTATTGCTGGGAGATGTCGGCATGTAATTTCCACAGGTGGGTTATCTCCTGTGAGCAGATCAACAATCGCGTGGTTGGCAAATCTTCTGCGAAGAATCCTACTGGCTATCCAGTAAGAAGTTGAATATGTGAATGTTTCTAGAGATTCAGAGTGTTTATGAAATGCTAACGGAAGGAATTCGAGGAATTTGGCGGTTGATTGCGCAAGGTTATGTCAATGAGATATAAAGAATCTTGGTGGGTTCCAGAGTTATGTAATAGTAGTCCCAAACTAAGTGGGAGAGTCCACCGCCTACGATTGGGTTGCATGGTTATCCACTTGTGAGGTTTCTAGCTATCGGTATAATAGCGAGTTATTTCCACTAAGGTAAAAGAATATAAGTGGTAACTTGAGCAAATGGTTTGAGAGATGTGTTCCATAAATGGCCCTATCAATTACGTTCAGGCTTGGGGAAGGTTCAGGATTTATGCTTCGTGTAAATGCGGGTTGCATGGAAAGTGACTCGGCTGGCTGCTTCATTGAGAGGGTGTTCATGTGCTAGAAAGTCTTGGAGTTTATTATATTTAGGACCAAGTTAGAGTGGGTGACTCTTAATAACGGTCCTAGTGGATTCAAAAAGTAAGGTATGGAGCCTAAGGATTTCGAGTCCATAAGTATGGTTAAGAATCGAGCTTTGCAACAGATTATGAAAAGAGGCTTGGCAGGTTCTATGATATCTTCAGCTTGTAGTATAGCTTTTGGAGGAATGAAAGAGAATGACTTCAGATTCGCAAAGGGATTTTCAGGATGGGTATATCAGATGAAGATGCGAATTGCGCACAAGGAGGGTATGCGACAGATTGTGGGGTTTGAGACAACATGGTCTCGTGATACAAGGCCACTCAGGAGGAGTGCGGATTGAGTTCGTTATGTGTTAAATGGAGTTATTATGGTTTCTGAGGCGATTAAGGATAAATTAGAAGAAGTTACATTGGTTAGCCATGGTTGAATTGACATACTGGTGGCAGTGATCAGTTCCTTCAGCGTGATTGAGTTATACAGGTGATTTGTGACGATACGTGCGAGACTTGACGACCGTCGTAATTGATTTTATTTGGGAGTATTCAAGTGCTATAGCATGTTATGTGTGGGAGGATCCTGGAAGGGTTATGATAGTTTAGACCACTACTTGAGGATTTAAATGTTCTATGGAAATGAGAATTTACTCGCGTGGTGCTATGGCTCTCTTGGAGTGAGATGAGTAAAAGGTTCCTATATGATGAAGTGTTTACCCTATTAGTGGTTCAGGAATTTATGATGAAATTCGTATGTTGTCGTATATTGGCATGTTAGGTGTAGTGAGCGGTACCAAAATTGAAAGTGAGGAACCGAGGTTGCGGTTCGGTGTTGGCAAGGATGTCACGAGCTCAGATGAGTAGGAAAAGGGATTTGAATGTTTATAGCAAGCCGATATTATTTTCAGTGTCACCTGAGATTAGTGCTTGTGTATGAGGCTTTGCATCATGGTTACGATTCTTGATTTGCTTTACAGCCTTAGTGCGGCTGGTGGTATGAATGTACAGACTTGTTACTTGGTACGGAAGGTCGTGGGAGCGTGTCTCACGAGAAGATTGAATGAGTGTGTCATGTAGTCCCTTGATTGATTGGGAATTTAAACCAAGTATAAAGATTGTGGTAATATCGCTAATTTGAGAATTTATGCCTGGCGGGCACTCGATTTATTTGGGCTACGGACGGTGGAGGTTGCTCTGGTTATGATGGTTTTTCTTATGCGTTATGAGAAAAAAGGAGGTTATTGTGGACCCATGAATGTTATTAGCCTTGTTCTAGCGATCAGAATCGCCTTGAGGTCTGTGGATGGACTTAAATATGAATATGGGATCTATACCATGCCAGATACGTTCGTTTTAGCATAGCACTCCTTATGGAGGAGTATTCGAATGTTGGATGCTATTTCAGCGTCAGCTATTTCAGGTAATACTATATTGTGCCGTGTGATTTGTGAAAGGGCTTGATAATTTTCTTATGTGTTGAGGTTCCGCGTAGCGATGGTGTTATGTGAGTAGGATGGCTCTTGAGCTTCAGATCATATATCGCACCTCAGTTGTGCTTGAGTTTTGTAGCTTATGGCGCTATATGTCTCCCCAGGGATGGTATTATGCACTTAGCGTGCTTGTGACCGATATTTGGTATTTTGTAGTAATGAGCAATTTAGCTCTATGTGTATCTCCTTATGTGAATTTTATGTGTGGATCGGGTTGCATGCCGCAATAGTGTGATGTTGAGTACAGTTCCCAATATCTATTTTGGTGTGTTTTGTTTTCCATTTTCTAAGGAAGGTTCATATTAGTTGTAAGAGTTGAGTAGTCCCTTCCAGAGTTCGTTTTCCTTATGTATCACATTTGAGTTTGTATCCTATTGGAACGTTGTGGCATCATATAAGACTTTTAGTCATATCTGGGGTGGCTTATTGCCTGAGCAGTTCGTACTGGGTGAGACAAGATTATTGGATCTAGGATCAGTGCAATCGATTATATGAAGTGTATTACAACACAAATACCATTATTTGGTTCAGAATGAGGTGATGGTTCTTGTCAGGAGTATAGACTCAATGTTATGTTGACTCAGCAGTTGGTTATGAATTTCTACACATCTCTTTCGTCATGGCGGTATTGCAAAGTTGGGACAAGATTTAAATATGTCATGAGGTGCATTGTGAGCACCATATTCGGAAAATATCGGTTATTATGATCAGAGAATGTTATTATGGCTCGTGTGTGATGTGGTGCATGGTGAGAATTCAGCAAAGGTATGCAGTCATGTTTAGGTACATCCTGTAGTGATTGATACAACATTCGTAAGTTAGAAGCAGGCATGGCAAGGAATTTTGGATGTGGAAACTGGGCTCTAAGGCTCATTTGCCTAAATAAATGAGGATATCTTCAAATTTGATCGAGCTAATATGATCAACTGAGTTGTGGTAGCACGGGTAGGTGCACGAGGTGTTAAATAGTGATTTCGGACAACTACAGTGCAGTTCTCAACACGTTCGAGGACGAACGTATGTTTAAGTGGGAGAGAATGTAACGACCCGACCTGTCGTTTTGATCTCTAGCACGTCGTGCAGCGGTTTTAGGCCAGAGCAGCTTCACTTTAGGTATTATTACTTGTGCGCGTGGTTGAAATTGAATTTAGGGAAGTTTGGAATTGATTTGGAAAGAAAATTCCCATTTCGGAAGCTTTAAGTCGAAAGAATTGAGTAAGGGTTGATTTTTGGGTAAACGGCCTCGGAATCGGGATTTGAAGGTTCCAACAGGTTTGTATGATAATTTTGGACCTAGGCGGATGTCCGGATCAAGTTTTGGATGACTAGGGAGCGTTTCGGCGACTATTGTGAAAGTTGGCATTTTGGAAGAATTCCATAAATTTGGGTTGAAGTGCATTTCAATACTATCGATGTCCGATTAGGATTCCAAGTCTGGGAATAGCTCTATATGGTGATTCTGATATTGGGAGCGCGATCGGAAGTGGATTTGGAGGCCCGTAGGTCATTTTGGGGTCATTTGGCTAAAGTTAGAAAATTTGAAGGTTTTGAGAAGTTTGACCGGAAGTGGACTTTTTGATATTGGTGTCGGATTCCAATTCCGGAAGTTGGAGCAGATCTGTAATGTCAAATATGACTTGTGTGCAAAATTTGAGGTCAATTGGACGTGATTTAACAGGTTTTGGAATCGAATGAAAAGTTCAAATTTCTAACGTTTATCAAGATTGAAATGGAGTATGATTAATTATTTCGACGTTGTTTGATGTGATTTGAGGCCTCGAGCAGGTCCGCATTATGTTTTGGAGCTGGTTGGCATGATTGGTCGGGGGCCCAGGGGCCTTGGGTGGATTTCGGATGGCTAACGGACCAAATTTGGAATTTGAAGAAGGAATGAAGCAACTGCCTTCTGGTGTAACCGCACATGCGAGACTTGGGCCGTAGATGCGGAGCCGCAGAAGTGGCCATGGGGGACGCAGATGCGGTGTTGGGCTAGAAGTGAAGAGACCGCAGATGCGGTTATATAGCCGCAGAAGTGGGACTGCACCTGCGGTAGGTGAGGTGCAGAAGCGGAAAATGCAGCCTGGTAAGAAACCGCTGGAGCGGTAGTGGGGCAGCACCTGTGGAATCGCAGAAGCGGTCGAGTGAACGCAGGTGCGGAAACGCTGGAGGCAGTGAGGTTCTTTAAATCGGGGGTTTGTCTCATTTCAACTCCATTTCTTCCATGAGAGCCGATTTTTGGAGCAACTTTGAGGTGCCATTTTCACCACCAAGCATGAGGTAAGTGGTTTATACTAGTTTTGAGTTAAATACATGAATATATATGGATTTGAGCATGGAAATTAGTGCGATATTGTGGGGTTTGGTAGGAAACTTAGAAATTTGGTATTCTTGGATTTGACCATGATTTTAGGCATGAAATTGAGAGCAAATTATATATTTGATTTTGTGACGTTGTGGGTAAAATTTATCTTCGAAAAATTTCAGAATCCGGGCACGTGGGCCCAAGGTCAATTTTGTCAACTTTTCGATCGGGGTTAGGAATTGTTATAAATTGGATTATAATGAGTGTTTGAGCATATATTAATGGGTTTGCATAATTATTGGCTAGTTTTGAAGCATTGTGCATCAATTTGGGTCATCGGATGGTCTTGGAACCCGGTTATGGAACTTCTGAGCGAGGTGAGTCTCCTTTCTAACTTTGTAAGATGGAATTATCCCCATAGGCAAAATAATTAACTATGTGCTACCATTGTGGGGGCTACGTACGCACGAGGTGACGAGAGTGTTTACCGTAAAAATGGTAACAACAATTAAATTTGTAAATGAGATTCTAAAAATACATGATCTATTCTTATGCTAGTTTTTGGAGCAGATGATGCTAGGAATATGAAGTTTAATGATGAAATACAAGCTAAAACAGAGCAGTAATCAAATCGAGAGGCTTGCTGCAAGGGTATAGGACTGGTCGATGGGGGACCTCGGGGTCGATATCCGGGTCGAGCTCGAGCTATCGGGGATAGTCAGGATTGGGATAGCAGTTAGGTTATGATCAAACAAAGCTCTATATGGCCAAGGCCAAGCGATAAATAAAGAACAAGTAAGAAAGCGATAAATGCTAAAGTAGCCTCGAACCAGTGAGAGCAAGTGAGTTAGAGAGAAGAGAGAGAGATATTATTGATCTTGTGGAGAAATAGTTAGAGCAACATCAGCCCTTTACAAGGTAGTGTGGGTTCCCTTTATATAGGAGGGGAACCCGGCTATAGTAAATGGGCATTAATTGTAAAGTATGGAGATGCGACGGCTAGATGCCATGCTTTGGCGTAGGCTCTGGAAAGGTCGGCCCTATCAGACTTAGTCGTGTGCCTAGGGAACTTCCCCTTCTGTTCTAGCCTCGTCCTCTGTCTTCTTCGAGTCAGGCCCCGACGAGCCCCGAGAGAGGGAACTCGGTCATGGCTTCACGTCCTCGAGGTCTCGAGGCATTCTTCCGAAGTGGCTTGGTAGCGAGAAATCAAGTCCTCTGATTTTGCCACATATAGATAGTCTCCACGTTTCCCAAAACGAAGCGATGGGAAATGATTCTGACACCTAACTCCTCGAGCTTCTTATGGTGACGTCACACCAATGATGCAACCTGTGGCGCGAGCTTTTGTGGCAACCGGGGTGCCCTACAGACTTGTGCATTTCGATTTTTGCCTTATTATTGCATGCTTTCATGCCTTTCGAGGCCTTCGAACGTTTTCCTTTGTTGCTGACCACTGATATCTAACTCGGATGCGAGCATTTTTTCCAATCTGCTGCTGATTGACGTGGCTCTTTTCCGAGTCCATCGTCGTACCTCCGACCAAGCCCGAATTGATCTAATAGGTTCGGGCTATCAAGCCCTCCGAGTTGCATGAAGATAATACGCTGAGTTTTGGAGCTTTCGAGAATGGTAACCTGAGTGAAGGTTAGTTTTGGGTACCTGGGGTCTCTTTTGAACTTGATGCAGATAACTTTTTAAAGCGTAGGGGATAGACTTCTATTGAGGGGTGGCCTATACTTAGGCGCTACCTCGAACCTTCCTGGAGCCTTCGTAATCAAAGCTTCGCGTGCTTATTTTTCTTTTAGAAAAGGAAACCATGAGATCGAGTACTGCCTTGAGTCAAGTAATGGCATTAAACGCTTTCCGAAGCCTGACTTCTTTTCTGGCGGAGATCCTCGAGGTCAGATGCTGCCTCGAAACTAGAGACAATATGGTTGACTCCTTGAGGCCTAGCTTCTCGTCGATGGATTCCTCTGGGGTCGAGTATCACCCCATCGATTTGTGTTGAGGCCGTTGGCTTCCCGGGGATCACTCTGGATAGGTAAATCGTCACTGTTTCCCGCATATATGTGGGGCGGCTTCGGCTTCTTCAAAAGGCCTCACTATTTTTGATAGCTACCCTTCCGCCTTGGTATAGGGTCCTTCATTTTTTCAGGCACAAAAAGCGTTGGCACACGTTCTTGCTTTATTCTGTCAATTATACCGTAGCCATGGCAACTACTTCGGGGCTGGCCCGCCACGGAGTGGGGAGTGCCACTCCTGGTGCTCAGGATCTGCGGGAGTTCTCTCTGAAGACCGTGTCTTTGATAAAAGAGGAACATCTGGAGATGGTGAGGAGATACTGTGGATGGAGCGAGGGGACAAAGCTGCAGGTTCTTTCCCCGGATGAGAGCATTACGGACTCTGCTGATGGATTCTTGAGCGTATACCTATATTCTTTCGTATTTGGCTCCCTTGATCGGGTTGTGCTTGATTTTTGCTTGAAATATCGGGTTACTTTGGCGCAGATACATCCATCGTTTTAGCGAGTGGTGTTGATGATGAGGTCCTTTGCAGAGAAGGCTGGGCTTGAATTCACACTCAGTTACCTCATCAGGTTGTACTGGCCCTTTCATCACCGAGGCCTGTTAACCTTGCGGTGCCATTCGTCCACGCCCTTTGTTGTCAATGACAAAGAAGATGGGGATCGAGAGTGGGCTAGTTGGTATGTCCGGGTCCGGACGACTGACATCATCCCCATGGAGCTTATGCCATTTCCCGAGGGATGGAATTACACGCTTGAGTGGAGTGTCTAGCACTTTCTAAGATTCTGCTTATAGCGAAAAATCAATTGAGTAATTGTGCTTCTCCCTTTTTGCAGCAACTTCATGGACGCCGGGTGAAGTTCTCGATCTGCCTGGCTGGGTCTGGAGGTTGGTGACCCCTTTGACCTACGACGAGCGTAGGTGGTGAGCTATATTCCGTATCATATGGGGAGCGAGATACCAAGGTATGCGCACACGCTGCCTTTGCCTTGGCCTTCATATATTTAAGATGACATTTTTCCCTTTCTTTTGTACTAGCTTTGTTGTTGTAGGTATCGGGCGGCTCCTTGGGATGAGGCAGTGCTCTTCCGAAGAGGGGAAGGAGTCGTTGACCTCCGAGCTGAGGGACAATGGCGATAAATAGGATTTGCACCCGCAGTGTGGTGGAGCTTTTAATGGGGCTCAACGGGTACGTATTTTCGAGGAGAGGGCATTTCCCGAGTTTGCTGTTCCTAGAGTATTGGATTCCAGGATGGTGGTTCCTCCGAGTGGATATGCTTTGCCCGATGTTGATTCTTTTGGGGCCGAAGAGGCAGGACCAATAGGAGTGTGCTCCACCTTCGAGGAAGTCTGCTGGCTTCACTTCATGGTGAGTTTCGACGCAGTCATCCCGGTATTTCGCATCTTCCATTCTTTATCGAGTTTTTATTTTGCAGGCCTTTGATAGGCTCAGATCTGAATTGTTCCGTCAAGGGCCAGGCTTCGAGAAGCTCTGGACGAGGGTGAGTCCTTTAAGCTCCTTAGCGATGAGAAGGAGGTTGAGTTGGTGTATTGGCGATATGAGGCGTACCAGAGCTCGAATTACGAGAGCTACTTGGTGGAGCAGGTAACCTTTCGTAGTACACGCTTCGCTCCTTTTGACCCTTAAGGTTAACCTTTTTCCCATCTCAGCTGCAGAAAAAGATGAAGGCTTTAGAATACCTTAAGGGCGAAGCCAACCACGTCAGGAATGTTTGCGGTTAACTAAGGGCTCAGGTGTAAGCTCAAGCTTTAGAGAAGAAAAGCGCATTGGACAAGGTTCCCGCCTTCGAGGTCCAACTCCGTTCGTCTTGTGACAATACTTCGATTCAAGCAGACATGATCACGAAGCTCGAGATCGATCTCTCAAAGGTTAGGGCTGAGATAACCGATGCTCGGGCTGAAGCATCGTTGAGTCGAACCAGGGTAGATCCGGAGATGGCAATTCATGTGAAAGATGCTGCTCGAGGATCAAAGAATATGCTCGTTGTAGATCCCGCAGAGAGGTACTCGAGGAGTTCAGTGCTAGGGGCTTCGTTCTCTCGGAGGAATTGGATCGTGCAAGGGTGGACAAGCGCGATGCTTTGTTACTTCTTGTTGACGTCTCGGAGAGAGAATATGGGGTTGGCAGGCCGTATCCTTTTGAAGCGGAGTGTAGATTTTGTCATTTTTCAATTTTGTATTTGATATCTGTAGAACATGTTTGTAGATGGAGAGTGCGCCTTTTGTGTATATAAAATAAGGGAAAACTTGAAGCCTTATCTCTTTCGTATCCCTTTTTGCATTGCTTTTGACCAGGCGGGCTGGTTTCGGTGTTTGATGGAAACCTCGTGGGCCCGAAGCTAATTAGGCAGGCCCGAAGGCTTTTAAGTGTGACTTTTGTCATAAGTAGGCGTTGGGGCCTCTATGCTTTGCCCAGCTGTTTAGGCTCAATCTTTGAGCCGGCCTTGACTCGAGCTTACCAGACCTCCAGTCTCCTTTGCCTGCATGAGCGAATGATAATCGTTTTTATTTCTCGCCCTTGGGCGTTTGTTGTTTCCACTATTTTGGGTTCAGTCTCAGAGTCGCGTTGCGACTCGAGCTTCAATTGACCCTCAAGTTTTTCGTGGCTGCATGGGTGGATGACGATGGTTTCTATTTCTCGCCCTTGGTAGTTTGTTGTATCAACTATTTTGGGTCCAATCTCCGAGTCGTGTTGCGACTCGAGCTTCAATTGACCCTCAAGTTTTTTCGATTTTCAAGCTGGCAACAGTGGCTCTTACGCGGTTTGTCCATTGAGACCTTTTAATATGCGGCTCGGCGACTTGCATAGTTAACTATTTTGGATCTGGTCTCCGAATCGGGTTACGACTCGAGCTCATTCTAATCCTCAAGTTGTCAATTTTCAAGTTGGCGACAATGGCTCTTACGTTGTTTGGTCGTTGAGACCTTTTAGTGTGTGGCCCGGAGGCTTATTTGGCTGGCGATAATGGCCCTTACGCTTTTGCCCGTAGGCATCTTGTAGGCTTTGTATTCCTCTCGTTAAGGTCTTTTTGAAATAATTTTGCCTGACCCGTCGTCGGTTCGAGAAGAACCTCGATTTCAAGTTGTTAGCGGTGATGTTCGAGCACCTCGGAAGGTTCTTAGCTCGTAGGCTGAGTAGGTCGAAGCCTTGTGATTTGGAGCTGACATGGTCGAAGCTCGGTTGCCTGTTGAGGGAAAGCCTATTTTAACCGATTCTTTCTGAAGTATATTCAAAGTAATGGCCTGCAATTTTATTTAGCGACGATCGGGCATCCCCGAGTCGCATTATTTTGGCTGGATCAGTCGTTTTGACCGTAGTCATATGTGTTTGGCCAGAGCCATTTTTGATCCCGAGTGATAGTTTAGGTGTCTACACCGAGGCTATGCCCTTTCGGGATTCTTACAAATGCGACGTATAGCCTAAACTTTGGGATTTTGAGTTTTATGCCTGTAGTAAGGTCTTACAAAATTGTTCATGCCTGTTGAGGTCTTACAGTTTGTCATGCCTGTTGAGGTCTTACAGTTTGTGTTGCTATGTAGAATAGATCTAGTTATACCGAGTCTGCCCACTCGGGGTCTTACGGCTTCGGGTTTCCCAGTGTAAGGCGATAGTCTCCGAGTCATTGAGTTTGCTTGGGCTTGAAGGCCGTCATTCGTGAGCTTGGAGTTACCGTGCTGGGTCTTTATGAGCCCGGAGTTCCGATCCTGGGGTCGTGCGAGCACCAAATTGTCGACGTCAAGTCTCCGATTACTTCGGGACACATTCGGTGGAGGGATCCTTGTCGAGAGTATACTGAAATTTCTTCTTTCGGAGTATGATATGCTGAAAGATATTCTTTTATTGCTTGGCGTAAATACATATCATTTCGTTGTTGTGAGCTCGGCCCATGCAGGTGCGGCTCCTTGGACCATTTGGTCTGGTACATGATTCCCTATTGAAACTTGGTATGTCGTTCCCCGACCCTTCTAAGCGGTCGGAGCTTTCAGAAAGGGGGGTGTCCTCCACCGTTTGATTCTAGAAGGAAGGCTTATGATCTTGTTGGGTCCTCCTTAAGAGGTACGTTGCTCCGCTAAGAACCTCGCTGGCGAGACCCTCTTTGGGGCGGAAGTCCGGCCAAGGGGAAAGAGTGTGACGGGTCCTATTAAGGCCTTGGGATCCTCGGGTAGAGCTAGCACTTCCGAACGCCCTGGATGGATGTCTGCATTCAGGTTAGTAAAAAACAACGAAGGAAAGAGGTAATATTTCTTTATTGCGGGTGTGTAGGCGATGTTCCGTAGTTTGATAGGTTCCTGCTGTTTCGGAGCATGGATTCTAGTACGGCCCTCCGTTGTGTTTAATCAGACTTGGCCGAAGATGTGGTTCGCTTACCTTTGATCCTTTCGAGAGTGGAGGTATTGATGCCGGCGATGCGTTATATGATGAGGAATTTCCTCTTGTCGTGTATTGCTTTTCGCTCGCGATTTTAATTCTGTCCCTTGTGTGGAATTTCATCCCCGGGCAAAATGGGGGCGGCGCTGTCTTCATGCGGTGCGCTCGTAGCCGTCTGAATAAGACGTTCGTGCCTTGCGCCTCCTTTGATGGTATGGGACTCGTTGTTCCCGTCTGAGCAAGCCGTGCGGTATCGAGAGAATGGTCTTTCTCCTTGCTGTAGCGATCGCCGTCTGGAATTTGTTAAAGATTCGAGAGGTGCTCGTGTTTTGACCCGGCGGTCCGAGCCGCAATATTAACCTCGGCCCGACAATGTTGATGTGTTGATCGAACCACCTGAATTCATGAGCACATGTTTTATTTGAAATAGATCAAATGAGGGAGAAGGTTACCAATGCGTTAGTGTGAGTTCGAGGCGAAGTCTCAATGTATTTTTTGCTGGATGTAAGGGTGTCCTCCGGAACGTATCCCCATAGCCGCCTTTTCCTGGTAACAAGCATTCTTACTTTCCATTTTATAAGTCCTTGGAGGGTGTCGCCGCTCCTCCACTATCGTGGCAATACGTCATAGCTCATTTGCTTCGTTCTTCTTGGTTGCCTTCCTCCCTCGGGGCTGAATTCGAGCCTGATCGCTCGACAATACTCGACGGCAATTTTTATTGAGTAGCACGGCTGTTTTCCCCCTAAGCTAATGATCAATTTCGACCCCGTGGTCGTGCGTGCCATGCAGTTCCCGCGACGGGTTGTGATTCCTTTGAGGGGGATTCGGTCGAATAGGTTTGAGCCATTATGGTGAACACGATGTTTGGTATAGCAATGTTGAAATTGTACTCTGATGGGCGAGGTGCCCCTGCCGGCCGTGCGTCCTTGTCGAATCTGGCTTTGTTAAAGATTCCTCGAGGATGTTGCCCTCGGGATTGGTTCGTTATAATTTCTTGGGGCAGAGATGGGCGTGGATTTCTACTTCGTTTTGTTAAGCTCGATCGAGGGTAAGACCCGATTCACTTTTTGGTTTATTTGGGGGCGGAGGTATGAGCGTTGGTACCTCGTCGTGTATTGCGAACATTTCCCTTGCCGCGTGTTGTTCCCCGTAGACGGTTTTGATCCCATCTTTTGTTGGGAATTTTATCATCTGGTGGAGGGTGGATGGTACTGCTCTCATGCAGTGTATCCACGGCCACCCAAATAAGGCATTATGCCTCATATCTCCCTCGATGACATGGAATTTGTTGTCTTGGGTCGTGCCGGCCACAATAACCGGAAGGATGATTTCTCCTTTCGTCATTTCGCTTGCCATGTTGAATCCATTGAGGACCCGAGTAGCGGGCACGATCTGGTCGAGCAGTCCGAGCTATTCTATCACCCTTGACCTGACAATATTGGCCGATCTACCTGGATCCACGAGTACACGTTTTATCTGAAAAGAATTTACAAGGAAGGAAATTACTAGGGCATCATTGTGGAGCTGAGACAGGGCCTCGGTGTCCTCTTCGCTGAATGTGAGGGCATCTTCGGGGATATATCCCCGAGTTCGTTTTTCTCTGGTGATGGATATTTTTGTTCTTCTTATCACGGATTCCTGCGGGGCATCGACGCCCCCCATGATCATATGGATGACATGTTGCGGCTCGTTTGCCTCGTTTTTCTTGGTTGCCTCCCTTTCTCGGAACTGGTTTTTAGCCCGATTGCTAAGGAATTCCCGGAGGTGTCCTTTGTTGAGCAGTCGAGCCACCTCCTCTCGTAGTTGATGGCAATCCTCGGTCCTGTGGCCGTGCGTGTTGTGGAACTCGCATACTAAGTCGTAATTCCTCTGCAAAGGATCCGACTGTATCAGTTTGGGCCACTTGGCGTCTCTGATATTACTGATAGCGAACACGATATCCGACACATCGCCGCTGAAGTTGTATTCCGATAGGTAGGGCGCATTTGTTGGCACTATGTTTCGATCGAACCTGGTTCTGTTAATGAGCCTTCGAGGGTCCTGTCCTTGGTCCACCCTCCGATCATTGTAAGGTAGGTTGCACTTTGGGGCGTTCCTCCTATCTTCGAGGTACGGCTGGTACCTTTTTTTGTTTGGTTTTGATTCCTTTGCCAAGAGTCTGTTTGGGTATACTAAGCCCGAAGGGGCTCCCAACTGGTCATCCTCCACTCTGATCTATGATTGATACCGATTGTGGACGTCCAACCAGGTCACGGCCGGATACTCAATCAGGTTTTGCTTCAGCTATTTTGAAGCCACTGAGCTTCGTTCGTTTAGGCCTTGGGTGAAGGTCTTCACTGCCCAATCATCGGAGACTGGCGATAGCTCCATCCGTTCCATCTGAAAGCGGGACATGAATTCCCGCAGCATCTCGTTCTCTCTCTGCTTGATTTTGAAAACGTCAGACTTCCTCGTTGCTACCTTGATGGCTCCGGCATGTGCCTTTATGAAGGAGTCTGCTAGCATGGAGAATAAATAAATGGAGTTGGGAGCCAAGTTGTGGTACCACATCATGGCTCCCTTCGAAAGTGTTTCTCCGAATTTTTTCAGCAATACGAACTCGATCTCGTCATTCTTTATATCGTTGCCTTCCACTGCGCAGGTGTAAGCGGTAACGTGTTCGTTAGGGTCGGTGGTACCGTTGTACTTAGGGAGTTCCGGCATTTTAAACTTCTTTGGAATGGGCTTCGGGGCCGTTTTCTCGGGGAACGGCCTCTGTATGAACTTCTTCGAATCCAAGCCCTTGAGGATTGGGGGCGCACTCGGAATCTGATCGACCCTAGAGTTGTAGGTCTCGACCTTTTTATCGTTGGCTGCAATCATTTTCTCACCTGATTCGATCCTTTTGGTGAGGTCCCCGAGCATCTTTACTATGGCAGGGTCGGTTACCGATCCGCTGTTGCTTGATCTCTCGGGTACTTGTTCGGCGGAGGGAGCTGTTTCCGGCGTTACTGTACTGAGAATCTCTAGGCGGCTTTGCAACTGAGAGATAGCCAACTGTCGTGCCTGCAACATTTCAAAAATATCGTGAAGACTAACTTCCTGTGCTTCCCGAGCCGGGATTTTTTGGGCTTCCTGTCGGTCGATACACTATATACTCCCGTCGGTGCCACACATCCTTTTTACACACCCGAAGGTATATAAGGTAGTTTTTCCAATTTAAGTGACATTATTCGAAATGGGATTAATTACTCAATTCAGAGTCGCCACTTGGGATAGTTTATTTGGTGTCCCAAGTCACCAATTTATTTTAAATCCCAAATCGAGGAAATTTCGACTTTCCTTTTGAAGTCTGCGAACCAGAAATTCTGAGTAGGGAATTCTGTTAACCCGGGAGAAGGTGTTAGGCATTCCCGGATTCCGTGGTTCTAGCACGGTCGCTTAAACTATTACAATTGGCCTATTATCTGATTTTAAAACATGTTTCAACCTATGGTATATTTTTAACTTATTAGCCGCTTTTAATTAAAAAAAAATTTGGAAAAATTCAACGTCATATAAAACACGTATTGAACCACGTCACATGAAATGCACCCGCGGTCCACGACACATTTTATCTAACGTTGTTGAGATTTGGATTTGGGTCACATAAAATGCACACCCGAGTTTAGGAAATTAATTTTTTTTTTTAAAAATATAGCACGCCTAAAGCAACTACGCACTTTCAAGTTTGCGAGGGCCATGGAAAATTTAACTAAATGGCACGCCTCGATTTCTAAGGATTAAAATTAATTAAATGAGGGCCATGAGTTTTGAGATTTTATTTGGCATGGCGCGCCTCGATTATTCTAAAAGGATTGTATTCAATTTAAAGCAAACTACAAATATTCATGATTATGTTTCTTCCTAAAACTACTTTGAGATTATTGCAAGGTCATGATTTATGAATATGGAATTATTATTGAAGAAATATATGATTTGAGTTATTATGGACCTAATCACCCATGTCGGTATCAAATTTGCTATTGACTTAACATCCTTTAATTTGGATCCAAGCTATTACATCGTTCTCTCTCCATTTTGAATACATTTTCCTATCTTTCCCTATGAACTACAATCTCATTGAAGAAACTCATTCTGTCTTTCACGAATTCTATTTCTTGATGCTCTTCCTTCATTTTTTTTGTTCATATCTTTCAAGTTGGTAGATAACCAAAATATAATATACAAATCAAAAGGAAATACGGTGAAAGAAAAATAATGGAAACATTGGTTAAGAAAAGAATGAACCTTTTATAGATGAAGATCTTATTCAATACATATGGAGCAAACAACCATCAAATTTAATGTGCAAATGAACCACAATCAGAGGCAACGAGCGGAAACCTTTCGAACCGAACTCGACTTCGACCTCTTCGGGCTAGTATTTTGGGCTATCTTTTAAATTGAGTTTGAAGCTTTTGAATTTGATTTTTGGTGTGATTTAGCTCTTGTTTTTGAGGTATTTTTTTTTAAACAAGGTAATGAATGGCTATATGTTTTTTTTTTTGTTGAAAGAAATAGGTAGAAAGAATAAAACTAGTAGAAATTCTTTTTAGCATAGAAGAAGAAAATTTGTTTTTTCTCAATATTCTTCCCTCTTCTCTTCTCTTCACTTCTTTTCTTCAAATATTTCTCTTCTATTTATAGGAGAATTTTCAAAAAAATTCAGATTTTCTTTTTAATTTTTTATTTTTTTATTTAAAAGAAATCTCACTTACATTTTGCTTTTCTTTTTTTATAAAAAGAATTACCACCTTTCTTTACTTTTATTTTTTAAATTCCAACTTTAATTACTTTTATCTTATTTAAAATCCCACTTTTTTACTTTTTTAAAAGAGAATTCCACTTATTTTACTTTTCTTAAAAAAACAATCCACTTTCTTTTACTTTTCTTTAAAAAATTCTACTTTATTTTAATTTAAAAAAAATTTAAATTTTCAGCTACCTTTATATTATTTTTTAATTCCAACTTTCTTTTACTTTTTATTTTTAAAAATTTTCACAAAACTTTACTTTTATTTTTTTAATTTTTCACTTTCTTTTACTTTTTTAAAAGTGAATTCCACCTACTTTTACTTCTTTTTTTTAATTCCATACTTCCCTTTTTCTTATTTTTTTAAATCTCTCCCGAAAATTTAAAAAAAAATTAATATTTTACGGATTTTTTATTATTATTTAAAAATAAGAAAAAAAATAAAATAATATTAATATTAATAATTCACCTTCTAAAATTTTGTATTTTTAACCTATAATAAAAAGTATAACAAAGCTAAAAATTTGTATGTTAAAACCTCCTAAAATATTTACATAGAAGAAGTGACAAAAAAATTAAATATTGTCAAAAATTAGGTGCTCACAGCTGCCCCTCTTTGCTTGGAAACATAAAGAGTTTTCAAGCAAAGATAAGGTGAGCCATGTGACTAATTTTTGAACATATCTTTATTCAAAAGAGAAGAAATAAGGATAAGAGAAAAGAGAAAGGGTGGCAACCGAGTCTTGGTTTTGGACAGCCTACATATCCCGGGTTATAAGGGAATCAGGTCGCGTGTAGTTCAAGAAAAATGATGGAATGATGAGTTGAGGAGTCGAGTGAGGTTCCGTCTAGGCTCCGGTCCGTGATCCTGTTATTATATCAAAAATCAAAGAGAAACTAAACAAGCCTATCAGCTATGTGTTACAAGATTCCTATCTATGAGTCTTGTGAAACTTGTCCTTGATCTTGACTGGTTCTTCCTGTAGACTCTGATCTGAATCTTGATGCTCGTTAACTGCAACTGCTGGTTCATTCTTCTTCAGCGTTTCAGATCAAGGCGGGACATGCGAAGCTTGTGACTTCAATCATATCTTGAACAGTCCACATCTTTCTCCACATCAACACCTTGAGTTCATTTCTTTTTGCTCCTTTTCTTCTTTTCTTTATTTTGGATTGAGACTCATTCTTTTGGTTGTCTCAGACCTTGTACCTCGAGGCCAAACCTGCTCAGACACCAAAACAAACAAACGAACGAAATTTTTCTGCCCCAGTTTTCACTAGGAAAATTTCGTAAGTTATTTGTAACTAAAATCTAAACTTTTTTTTTTTGAAAGCGATAAAATAAGGATTGCGTGTCTTTAGGAAGAAGAGATTAGGGAATGGAGCCCTATATCTAAAATAACCTCGACTAGGGAGTGGATACCCTATGTTGGCAAAAAGGCGACTAGGGAATGGAGGCCCTATGTCTAAAAATCTCAACTCAGGGATTGGAGCCCTAATGTTGGAAAAGAAAGGCGACTAGGGAATGGAGGCCCTATGTCTAAAATCTCAACTAGGGATTGGAGCCCTAAAGTTGGCAAAAGGCGACTAGGGAATGGAGGCCCTATGTCTAAAAATCTCAACTCAGGGATTGAAGCCCTAATGTTGACAAAAGGCGACTAGGGAATGGAGGCCCTATGTCTAAAAATCTCAACTTAGGGATTGGAGCCCTAATGTCGGCTAAAAGGCGACTAGGGAATGGAGGCCCTATGTCTAAAAATCTCAACTTAGGGATTGGAGCCCTAATGTTGGCAAAAAATGCGACTAGGGAATGGAGGCCCTATGTCTAAAAATCTCAACTCAGGGATTGGAGCCCTAATGTTGGTGAAAGACGACTAGGGAATGGAGTCCCTATGTCTAAAAATCTCAACTCAGAGATTGGAGCCCTAATGTTGGCAATAAAGACGACTAGGGAATGGAGGCCCTATGTCTAAAATCTCAACTTAGGGATTGGAGCCCTAACGTTGGCAAAAGGCGACTAGGGGATGGAGGCCCTATGTCTAAAAAATCTCAACTTAGGGATTGGAGCCCTAATGTTGGCAAAAGGCGACTAGGGAATGGAGGCCCTATGTCTAAAAAATCTCAACTCAGGGATTGGAGCTCTAATGATGGCAATAAAGACGACTAAGGAATGGAGGCCCTATGTCTAAAATCTCAACTTAGGGATTGGGGCCCTAATGTTGGCAAAAGGCGACTAGAGAATGGAGGCCCTATGTCTAAAAATCTCAACTCATGGATTGGAGCCCTAATGTTGGCAAAATGCGACTAGGGAACGGAGGCCCTATGTCTAAAAATATCAACTCAGGGATTGGAGCCCTAATGTTGGCAAAATGCGACTAGGGAACGGAGGCCCTATGTCTAAAAATCTCAACTCAGGGATTGGAGCCCTAATGTTGGCAAAATGCGACTAGGGAACGAAGGCCCTATGTCTAAAATCTCAACTCAGGGATTGGAGTCCTAATGTTGGCAAAAAGGTAAAAGATTGATTTTGGGGCTTCTAAACTACCTTTTTTTTTCTTCTTATCTATTTTCTTTCAATTCATTTTTTAGTAAAAAAATGCAGGAAAGAATTTGGAGGAGACTTCCCTTTTGGGTTGATTATTGTTGCTAAGCTATTTCTAGCGCTTGCACATTTCTTTTTCCATTTTGGTTACACTTGCTTCTTGCATTGTTGCTTTGGATTGCACCTGTTTCAATTTTCAAACAAAGAACAATTGTTAGTTTGAAACGGTGGTCGGTTTTGTGGCCTTCATTGTTTTTGATCACTTGATCTCGGCCCAACTCTTTTGGCGAGAACCTCTGCCGCTTGCTGGCTTTTCTTAAAGATTGGTCTCTCTCCTAAAACCGAGGAACTCAACTTTTCAAAATTTATCATGACGGCTCACCCGTATAGGGCTTTGGCCCTTTCATTTTAATCTGCTTCTAGGGGCTTTTGACTTTGGATTTCTTTTCATTTTCAATAACTCTGATTTCAGAGCATCGACTATCATGGCCAGTTGGGATCGACTTGATGCACCCACTGAGACTGGGTACTTTTCTTTGGACTTGGCTTTTATTAAACAAAACCCTGTAAAACCAATCTTGCCACCTTTTCTTTGTATTAGTTTCGGAACAGAGTTAGACCGAAAGGGATTCAAGGAAAAGTAAATAAAGGACAAGAAAAATGAATTTAAGGAGAAGCGTCCCTTTTGGGGGAAAGAAGGACTTATCTGGGGTGCATGCAGACTTCAATAGACATGATATGCTTCTTGGACTGGATACCCGATATGCACAACTATCCAACTCATTGTGAACCATATCTCCAAATCGAGAAACCTGGCCAGGACTCTTTCACTGGTGGGGGGTGTCTTCTTTTCGATCGACGGCGCCCTTTGCGGGTTTTCGCCAATCGACCTCTCTCATTTCTCTTCTCACCGTCGCCTGATAGTACGCTTTACGAGTTTTTACTAACCAGGCTCTCTCATTTTCAATTTTTCTGCTCACCGTCGCCTTATGGTGCCCGTGTGGGTTTTCACCAATAAGACTCTCTCATTTTATTTCTCTCATTTTTATTGCATCGGATCTAAGTAGCTGTATTCTCTGATCCTTGAACATTATCATCGATTGATCGGAAGGACTTGAAAGGATTTGGGTAGAAATTATTTGGATCGAATTACAACTTTGGAACCATTCAAGCGGGATTATCGCAGGACCATTACAACATCTGCCCCAGTTTCACTTTTGAGGGAATTTGGATTTTTATTTTGGTGTGACTGAACCCCATAGAGAGGCTGCCTACGTATCCTTTCGGAATCAAGTCGAACTTAGTTCAGGAAAACATCTTCTTCTTTTTTTTCATTTCTTTTTTTTCAATAACACTTTCAAGTTCCAAAGAGGGCAATCAAAGAAGAGTAACCGGCACAAATGGGTTTGCAAAGGGTAGATAGTGTTTGGGTAGCGAGAATAAAAGCCTTCGTCCTCCCAATCGGACAATGTTGTTGTTACAGAAAGACTAAACATAGTACCTTTTGACTGCATCCGCATTTACAGCTGCTTCAGGATCATTTCCTTCGATATCGCCCAAATACAATGCTCATCTCGGCAATATCTTTCTGATGACGTATGGGCCCTTCCAATTAGGAGCGAATTTTCCTTTTGCTTCCTGGTGATGGGGAAGAATACGCCTTAAAACGAGTTGCCCCACTTCAAAACTTCTAGGTCGCACTTTATTGTTATAGGCACGAGCCATTCTTTGTTGGTACAACTGCCCGTGGCAGACCGCAGCCATTCGCTTTTCATCGATCAAGGTTAATTGTTCCAGACGGGTTTTAACCCACTCACTGTCTTCAATTTCGGCTTCAACAATGATTCGGAGAGAAGGGATTTCAACCTCGGCAGGTATTACGGCTTCCATGCCATAAACCAAAAGATACGGGGTGGCTCCAATTGATGTGCGCACAGTAGTGCGATATCCCAACAATGCAAACGACAACTTTTTATGCCACTACCTGGAACTTTGAATCATCTTTCTCAAAATCTTTTTGATGTTTTTGTTTGTTGCTTCAACGACACCATTGCCTTTAGGCCGATAAGGATTAGAGTTCCAGTGCATTATCTTGAATTTCTCACATACCTCCCCCATCAAATGACTATTCAAGTTTGCAGCATTGTCTGTGATAAAAGTTATAGGAATGCTAAAACGGCAGATAAGATTGGAGTGCACGAAATCTACCATAGCTTTCTTGGTGACAGACTTGAGAGTGATTGCTTCAACCTATTTTGTAAAGTAGTCAATGCCAACTAGTATGAATCTATGTCCATTTGAGGCTTTTGGCTCGATTGGCCCAATGACGTCCATGCCCCAGGCAACAAATGGCCAAGGTGCAGACATGGGATGCAGTTCTGTGGGAGGTGCATGAATCAAATCACCGTGCACCTGACACTGATGACACTTCCGAACGAAACTAAAACAGTCCTTTTCCATGGTTATCCAGTAATAACCCGCTCGAAGGATTTTTTTTGCTAAAACATACCTATTCATGTGGGGCCCGCATACTCCCGCGTGTACCTTATGCATGATTCTTCCAGCCTCTTATGCGTCAACATATCTTAACAAATTGAGGTCCGGAGTTCTCTTGTACAAGACATCCCCACTCAAAAAGAAACCACTCGCGTGCCGTCTAATGGTTCTCTTTTGGTCTCCACTGGCTTGCTCGGGGTATTCTTGAGTTTTCAGAAACTTTTTGATGTCATGGTACCATGGTTGGGTATTTGGTGCTGCTTCAATTGTATTACAATAACCATGCCTTTACCGGATTTGAATTTCCAAGGGATCTATGTGAGCATTGCCTGGATACGGCAGCATTGAGGCCAAAGTAGCAAGTGCGTCGGCTAATTCGTTGTGACAACGAGGAATGTACCTGAACTCTATTGACTTGAATCGCTTGCTGAGGTCTTCCACATGCTTCTTGTAAGGGATAAACTTAACATCTCGGGTTTCCCATTCTCCTTGGGCTTGCCGGATAATCAGATTTGAGTCTCCCATGATCAACAACTCTTCGACATTTTGGTCGATTGCTATGTTTATACCCATAATGCAAGCTTCATACTCGGCGGTGTTGTTTGTACAGAAGAACCGAAGCCGAGTTGTGGCTGGATAGTGCTGACCAGTGGGTGAGATCAAAATTGCCCCAATTCCAACACCTTTTGCGTTTACCGCCCCATCAAAGAACATTTTCCAAGCATGAGTGTCTTCAGATATTGCCTCAACTGAATTTACGTCTTCATCTGGGAAGTAAGTTCTCAAAGGTTGGTACTCATCATCAATCGGGTTCTCAGCCAAATGATCCGCTAATACCTGAGCTTTCATTGTCGTGCGAGTGACATAGACTATGTCACACTCCGTGAGCAAGATCTTCTACTTTGTTAATCTCCCAGTGGGCATTGGTTTCTGAAATATGTACTTTAAAGGATCCAACCTGGTTATGAGGTAGGTGGTGTAAGCTTGAAAATAATGCCTTAGCTTCTGAGCGACCCATGTCAAAGCACAGCAAGTTCTTTCCAATAAAGTGTACTTGGCTTCATAACTAGTAAACTTCTTGCTCAGATAGTAAATGGTCTGCTCCTTCTTTCCGGTCACGTCATGTTGCCCGAGGAAACAGCCAAAATAATTTTCCAAGACGGTCAGGTACAAGAACAGAGGCCTCTCTGGCTCAGGTGGGACCAAGACTGGCGGATTTGACAGATATTCCTTGATTTTATCAAAAGCTTCTTGACACTCAACTGTCCATTTGATTGCCGCATCTTTCTTTAACAACTTAAATATGGGTTCACACGTGGAGGTCAACTGAGCAATGAAACGACTGATGTAATTCAATCTTCCCAACAAACTCATAACATCTTTCTTGGTTCTTGGAGGAGGCAAATCCCGAATAGACTTTATCTTTGTTGGATCTAACTCGATGCCCCTCCGACTGACTATGAATCCCAAGAGTTTGCCGGATGGTACCCCAAATGCACATTTGGCTGGGTTCAGCTTCAAATCATATTTGCGCAGCCGCTCAAAGAATTTTCTCAAGTCCCGAACGTGGTCGTCCTGGGTTTTGGATTTGATGATTACATCGTCCACATACACCTCTATCTCTTGGTGCATCATATCATGAAAAATGGCAGTCATGGCCCTCATGTAGGTTGCCCCGGCATTTTTTAGACCAAATGGCATGACTCTATAACAGTAAGTGCCCTAAGGTGTGGTAAAAGCTGTCTTTTCTACATCTTCTTCATCCATCAACACCTGGTGGTATCCTGCGTAACAATCCACAAAAGACTGTATTTCATGTTTGGCGCAGTTATCAACAAGGATGTGGATGTTTGGCAAAGGGAAATTGTCCTTGGGGCTTGCTTTGTTCAGATCTCGGTAGTCAACGCACACCCGAATTTTCCCATCTTTCTTTGGCACAGGAACTATATTAGCCAGCCATGTGGTGTATCGGACCACTCGGATCACTCCCGCCTTTAACTGTTTTGTGACATCTTCTTTAATCTTGTCACTGATATCAATTTTGAACTTCCTCTGTTTTTGCTGGATAGGGGAATAATCGGGGTAGGTTGGCAACTTATGGACCACTAAATCGACACTTAATCCTGGCATGTCATCGTATGACCAAGCAAACACATCTTTGAATTCAAACAAAAGTTGGATCAATGCGTCCCTGGTTCTTTCATCTGTATGAATGCTTATCTTGGTTTCTTTGACTTCTTCAGAGCTACCCAAATTAACCGGCTCGATTTCATTTAAGTTTGGCTTAGGTTTATTCTCAAATTGTTCCAATTCTCGATTTATTTCCTTAAAAGCCTCTTCTTCATCATATTTCGGTTCTTGGTTAATTATTTCGCAGTTAGACAGCGTGTTTGGATCTGGGCATGAAGTCCGCAAGCATGTCATGTTATTTAAAGCCACATTATTAGAGCTGAAAGAAAAAAGAGAAAAAATAACAAAATCAGAAAGAATAAAGAAGGAGGGACGATGAAATATGATTTCATTTCTCTGAATTTGAAGATAACAGGGTTTACATTGGAAATTAAAAGACAAGAAACTAAAGAAAAACATCCGAGTTACACCCTGACATAACTCGCGATGCAGAAAAAGTGGCAGGACAGGTCTACCAGGACTCCCGCCTGATTGGGAATGGCGTAGCCTTCCAATTCTGTAGCTTGGCATTGGGTCCCATATACAACACCTCAGCAGTGCTTGAGCCCTCCCCTGGCTGGACCATGTGGGTTTCATATAGTATCTTCCTCATTGCCCCACAGATCTCTTCAATCTCTTCGGCAGTAAAGGCCTCATCTTCTTCTTTCTTCTGGTATTTTGGCTTGAAAAATGTTCTGTACAGATGCGGAACCGGCTGAGGCAAGACCCAACCATCATTCTTTCTATCATCTGCCCATCTTATATCAGCTGGAGTGGGTCGGAAGCCTACCCCGAAGAACTTTTCACTGGTGGGCAGGGTGATAAGTTCAACTATCCCTTGCAATGATTTCCCAAGTCCCTTCCCCAGTTTGAAGCCATGTCGGATCATTTCTTTGGCCACCATGATTGATGCATTAGAAAGGAAGGGTTAGGGGCAAGGGTTTCCTTCTTTGTACTGGTTTGCAACCACAATTTCAAAAGCTTGATAAACTATGTGCTCACTCCCCTCTCTTGCTTCAAGACATGGGACTGATGGGTCCCGATAAATTGATTGCTCATCTTCTCCGTGGACCACGATCTCTTGATCCTCATGCTCGAACTTCACCATCTGATGAATATTAGAGGGTAAAGCCCCCGCTGCATGAATCCATGGCCTCCCCAAAAGAAAGTTGTAGGATGTGTCCATGTCTAGAACCTGGAAGGTTACTTCAAAGTCTACTGGGCCGATGGTCAGAATTAGATCGATCTCTCCAATTGTGTCCCTTTTGATGCCATCGAAGGCACGTACGCAGACATTGTTGGGTCAGATTATTTCGGTCCCAATTTCCATGCGTTGTAGAGTTGAAAGTGGGCAAATGTATACTCCAGAGCCTCCGTCCAACATAACCCTTTTCACGTAGTGCCCTTTGCATTTGACTGTTAGGTGCAGGGCTTTGTTATGTGCGGCCCCTTCTGAGGGCAAATCATTTTTGCTGAAAGTGATCTGGTTGATTGCGAAAAATCTTTTTGCCATTCTCTCCAACTGCTCTACAGAAGTGTCAACATGCACATATGCTTCGTTAAGGGTCTTGATCAATACCTTCTGATGTTCGGCGGAGTTCATCAACAAAGCTAACAAGGAGACTTGTTCGGGAAATTTTCGAAGCTGGTCAATCACCTCATAATTTTCCATTTTCATGTTTTGAAAGAAAGCCTCCGCTTCTTCAGCACCCACGGGCTTCTTAAGTGGGAACGCTTTTTAGTAGCGTTGTTCACCTCTTCCAAATTGGAATACTTTTCAACAGGGTTATTTTCTTGAACTTCTCCTGGGATTTCTTTGCACTTATAGGTCACCACCGTTTTGTTGTAGTTCCAGGGCACAACAGTAGGATCTTTCATGGGCTTCTGTGGCGCGCGTCCAATAACCACGGGCTCATTCAGCCTCGACAGCTTAATTGGCCCCCGTATCACATAAGCCCCCTTGGGCACATATATCTGGGTTGTTTTGTTCAGCTCGAATCTCCTGGGAGGACTCAATGTCATCTGCTTTTCTTTACGGCCTTGAGGGACATAGAGAACAACATCTTTGGGAGGCGTTGCCCCGGTCTCAACTTCAATTTTCTTCTCTGACTTTGGAGGGGTGGTTTCTTTATTTTTCTCCCCTTTATCTTGCTTTGGGGCAGTTTTTGGTTTCTTTTCTTCATCATCAATGGCAATGATGGTCTTCAATGCTGGGTCAAATTCCTTATCCTCACAAATCATTCCAATTACCGACCCGTTGTTGTGGGCTGGCAGTGGGTTATTGGTCACATTGGGAACATCTTCATCCCTCAGCACTATCTTCCTTTGTTCTATCAAGTTCTCCACGGCTCTCTTCAGAGTCCAGCAATCATCCGTGTCATGCCCTTCTGCCCCTGAGTGATAGGCGCATCGGGTACTGGCTCTGTAAGTGGGTGATGCTGGGTTTTGCCTGGTTTGAGGAACAGGCTGTAGCAGACCCATTTGAACAAGCTTTTGTAACAGGCTGGAGTAGGTTTCGCCAATTAGTGTGAAATTTGGCCTCTTGGGCGGTTCATGAGGGTGGAAATTATTTTGTGGAGGACGGGGGTTGTAGTGGGTTTGGTAAGGAGGTTGGTTCTAGGAAATGGAGCTTGATTTCTGTTGGCTTGTTGTTGTGGCCGGACATAAGGCTGAGCATTCATGACCGAGTATGGCTGAGGAGTATAGGCCAAGTCTTGGTGAGGGTAATAGTGTTGCGGGGTCCTTTCTGAGAAAAGGGATCTGGGAGTACAGTTTCTCCTTGCACCCGACACTACCATAGATGTTTCTTCCTTTTTCTTTCCCTTTGCTATTCCTCCAGACCCACCCTGAATGGCTTGGGAGGTAGCTCTGATAGCGGATTGGCTTAGAATTCGACCCGTTTTCAGCCCATTTTCAACCATTTTGCCAATCTTGATAGCTTCAGCGAACGATTTACCCATTGCGGACATCATATTTTGGAAGTAGTCAGCTTCCTGAGCTTGAAGGAAAACTGTGACCATTTCAACTTCATCCATCGGAGGCTTTACCCTGGATGCCTGCTCACGCCATTTAACTGCGTACTCTCGGAAGCTTTCTGAGGATTTCTTTTTCAAGTTTGTCAATGAGTTCCTATCTGGAGCAATATCAATGTTGTACTGGAACTGCCTGATGAAATCTCTAGCAAGATCATCCCAGATGTACCAGCGGGATATATCTTGGTCCATGTACCACTCAGATGCGATGCCAACCAGACTTTCTCCGAAATAGGCCATGAGTAGTTCTTCCTTTCCACCGGCTCCTCGCAGCTGATTGCAATATCTCTTGAGATGAGCAATAGGATCACCATGCCCATCGTACTTCTCAAATTTTGGGGTTTTGAATCCCAATGGTAGGTGCACATGAGGGAACATGCATAAGTCGGCATAGGATACACTTTTCTGTCCACTCAACCCTTGTATGCTTTTGAGACTTTGTTCCATACTCCTCATCTTCCTAACAATCTCATCTTGCTCATGAGTTTTGGTGGTCTTTTCTTGCCCCGCAGTGAACTCAAATTGGGGTGGTTGAGGGTAAGTATAAGTAGGAAACTGAGGAGGTTCCACTGGGAAAGATGGTGCTTGAAATGTGAAGGAAGATGAATCAAAGTTAGGCCTAGGTAAAGCAGGTTGTGTCGTAGCTGAACAAGGTGGCGCGGTGAATATGTTTGAAGCCGCACTTGAAGCTAACACCTGGGGGAGAGACTCAAAAGGTGTTCCAGCAAAGTGGGTTGAAATGGTAGGATATCCCAGTGGGGTATTTGGATAACTTATGAGGATGTTGGAGGTCCCACTTGCCCTGGGAAAAAGCTCAGGGAATCCAGGGATCGCACTTGGCGGTTCTTTTCCATTGGCCCAGGCGTCCCACATTTCCATCATGCGGAGACGCAGAATTCTATTTTCCTCAGCCGTTGCTGACTCAGAAGTTGGGATGGCCGAGATCGGACTATCCTCTGGAATAGGAACTGTTGGCAGAGGAATTTCCGAAGACATTTCAACGCTTCCTTTTGACCTTGTGAAGTATGAATGTGAAGCCAGACTACCACAAAATCAACCACCTTACTATAGAACCTTTACAATAGTAGACAACAAACCAGTTAGTTTGAAGCAATTAACACATAGGAAATCATACGTTGGGGTGTGATGCACCTATACAGTTAAATGTGTTTCTACATGTTTCGCAACGGCTGCATGTTTCATCCCGTCTCTGCTTATTTTCCCAATTTTCTTTTTCTTTCCACTTTTGGCTTTTGTACTTCTCCTCTTATTCCCATTTTCCAATCTTTTCTTTCCTCTCTTTCCTTGCCCTTTTTTTTCGTTTTTCTTTTGGTTTTTCTTTGGCTCTCTTTTTCACATCCCTCTCTTATTTGAGTTATTTACAAAAATCGTGACTGGATCTGATGAGGATTGCATACGTATCACGACGCCGCGTGAATCAGATCATTACGTAGTTCAAGAAAAACAAGTGCGAAAAATAAAGAAATAATTTTTTGGGAATTTTCAAATTTTCATTAATAAAACTCCTAAACTTTCTATTATAAAAGACTTCAAACTACTCATTTTCTTGGAATTTTAAAACTACCAACAGACTAAAAAATAATTTCCAAAATACATACTCAATAAGTGAAAAATCATGAATACATCAATGCTTCGACTCCTGGGGCCCGTGGGACATCATTCGGTCTCACGGGCCTACGTGCGAGATCCCCTTGAAGCCGCTCCAAATCACTCATTATCTGGCGGACAAATGTCATTACAGCAGCGAAGAAAGTGGTCTGAGTCATATCCTCACATGCGTGGCATTTCATGACGATGTAGTCGGCAATGGCTCTAACCCTCTCTCGGACAATACCCTTTTCCTGAAGTAAACGCCCGATTTGCTGATTCCGGGCTTCCAACACTTGAGTGTCATGATGATTTTGATTCCGCAATTATTGCATATCTTCGTCTATTTGGGCCATCAAAGCATAACAATGTTCCCTATCGGCTTTAAAATTCCTGGCCTGTTTGTCCGCCTCATTTTCAAGGGTGATTAGCTTTCTCTTTAAATTGGTGATTGTCCCCTCATATTTTCTTTTCATTTGTCGCACAAACTCTTCCCGCCCTTCTGCATTCTCTGCCAATTGTGCTCGGACTTTTGCTAGACTAGCCTCAGATTTTTCTAGGTCATCTTGACACTCAAGTACTTTCTTTCTCAGACCGCTTATAAGCCTTTCATCTGCCCGACTTCTTTCCGGGTTTCTAGCAGCTATTCTCATTTTATGGATTTGAGCTTTGAGAGCTTCGTTTTCCTGAGTTAGCTTTTTCTTTTCCCCTTCATCTGCGACAGCTTGGATACTATGGCCAAATTTGAGGTCCCTGATTTGTCCCTCTAATTTACTTATCTTAGCCCTATAGCTTTATTCTTTTGCCAACCAGCCCCACTGCTCCTGCGAGTAAATTAGTGAATTGTTGGACATGAGGTCTCTTAGAAGGTCTCTCGGGCTCTCGAGAAATTTGAAATCTTTTGCCAAACCAAACCATATAATTGGGGTCCACCTCACCTCTAGCTAGATCCCGCACCATAGTCTTGAGTTTGAGAAATCTGCACTTATTCCAAACTTGGCGAACTCTTCCTTCTGGAAATACAGCCTTTGGGCCCAATTCGACGACATGTACACTTAAATCTTCATCATGGGGGACGGTTTGAAATCTTCCTAGTTGACGCAAAACCCTGTGAGAAGTATATGGCTGGATGCTCCGGATGCCCATTAGGAGAAAGTAGCACACTTTAGCTGACATGTATATGACTTCGGTGGCAGGGAGCCATCCGAACGTCCACTCAATTTTATCCGAAGTTAAAGAACTCAAGTGGGCAAACCAAGCTTTGGTACCCTCTGGAAATTCAACCCCTGCCACTCGGCTTTCAAATTCTTCGATGCAATCCAAACCGGTCATGCCGTAGTTCATATACCCGACACGGTGGCAGAGATGTTCCAGTATCCACAATTGTAGTAGTAAGTTGCAGCCTTGGAAGAATTTTCCCCCTTCTCGACAGATGGTCAAAGCTTGGTAAATCTCAGATAAGATCAGGGGAACTAATGTGCCATTAGCTTTCTTGAATGCGACATCAACCATTCCCACGAGGCCCAATTCTATGTTGCCGTATTTTCGCGGACATATTATAACACCCAAGAATGCTACTATAAAAACCAAACCTCGTCTTGCCTCCCATTTATCTTTATTTCCGGCAAGGGTCAGACCAGTATTCGGTGCTTCGAAACCTTAGGGATTGCCATAGCGTTGGTACAGGAACTAGAAAGTGCAAAACCCTCCAGATAAATTCCCATCCTGAATATCCCGGCTAATACTCAACATATCCAAAAACTTGTGAGGAGATACTGGTCTCGGTGACACCGGGTACCGACTTCTAAGGTTTCCGCTAAGGCTGGCGTAACCCGCAATTTCCTCTAGCGTGGGTGTGAGCTCAAAATCAGAAAAGCGAAACACATTACGAGTCGGATCCCAAAAAGGTATCAAGGCTTCAATCACGTCCAATCTTGGCTTGATGTTAAAAAGTCCGACAAGACCACCCAAAACTTTTATCACAGTTCCTCGGCTACCTTTTCCTAGGTCATTCCACCACATGTGGAGCTGTAAGGGGATCTCTTCAAGAGCTGCGAAGGGTTCGTTTTCATCTGTGCTCATCCTGCACATTTATTAGGGTGATTTAATTTAAAAGGTTATGACTCATTTTGACTCAAGAAAAGGTTATCACTAATTTTTTTTTAATTTTCATAAAAAATCCGGCTTTGCAAATACGACCTTTTAGCACTTCGGGGAAGAAGATTTTAAGGTTGTGTTTGCTAAACGGCCAAAACCTTAAAAAAAACTACTAAAGGTGGTTGTTCTTGCAAAAACGGCCTTCCGGCGCCCTTTTGGAGACATTCAACTATTTTAGACAAGAATGACATCACCTTCTTATTTACAATCAAAACAAAATTTTTTGTTCTTTTTGGGCTATTTTTACAAAAATGAAGTTGGACCCGATGGGGGTTGCCTACGTATCCCACATTCTGTGAGAATCAAACTAGCGTAGTTCGGGAAGACCAAAAATAAAGTAAATAAACTAACTCTTTTTTTGGAATATTTTAATTTCCGCAAGAAAGACTTATAAAGAAGAAAGAAAATATTTTTGATTTCAATTTTTTTTTTTGGGAATTTCAAAAGAAGAAAGATTTTTTTTTTAATTTAGACTTTTACTGTTTTTTTTTTTGAAATTTCGATAGGAAAAAAAACTTCTAAAGAAGAAAGAAAAATATTTTTGGAATTTTATTTTGAATTTATGAAAGAAATGGTTCTAAAAAAGTGAAGTATTTTTGAATTTTGAATTTTCTTTTCAATTTGAAAGAAGAATGAAAATATTTTTGGATTTTTGGAAGAAATTAAAAGCAAATATTTTTGTATATATATATATATTTTAAAAAACAATTAGGGTCTAAAGAAGCAGTAAAAGAAAATATTTTTGTATATATATATATATATATATATTTTAAAACAATTAGTTTCTAAAGAAGCAAGTAATGGAAAATATTTTATTTTAGATTTTTTGAAAATTGGCGTTTAAAAAAAGACTTTTCTAGAGAGGAAGTAAAGGAAAATATTTTTGGATTTTTTTTTGAAAATTATGGGCCGGAACCGATGAGGTTTGCCTACGTATCTCACATCCGGTGAGAATCAGACCCGCGTAGTTCGCTAGTTTTGACAGAACATGGCAGTTGAAAACTTTGGCTCATTTGGAGATGACTTCTTCTTTTTTTCCGGAATTTTGGCAGAGTTTCAGAATTTTCTAAATACCTACCTCTCACTCCTATATTATTATTATTTTATTTTTTTTGATTTTTTGATTTTCTTCCTCTGTTCTAGAAGCCGGTCAACATGCAAGCCGAAACAAACAGATGCGCAAGTAGCACGTAAGATGCATCAGGATGGTCTTTTTCATTTGGGTACACCTGTCCTAGACAGACCCAACCCCTGTGTTGAGTCTCCAAGGTCAAATGCATATGATGCAAACAAACGTTCCTACTAGGGATCCGACATGAGGCTTGTTATACTAGGTTTAAAAACCTGGATTTATTGTTCTAGACCTGGCTTACCCGAGCGGACAGCTCGAGCCGAGAGGGGCAGTGTACCGGGAATACAGAAACTTCACCGGCTTTGCAACTTGTCCGAACCTCATTCTAAAATTGGGATAAGACTCTAACAGAAAAGAAGTCACACGAAGTGCACACTTCCCAGATGATTTAGAAGACTCAGAGAGAGGAGGGTTTCGTAGCAATTTATATACAGTCCAAACAATATCAAAGCGGTAAAAGAGCCATTTAGCACATTAGGCTCAACATGCAAAAATCAGATAAAACAAGCCAACTATAACAGTTATTCTAAGCTCGAATTCTTGAACCCTGAACCGAAGTTCTGGGTTTGGATCCCCAGCAGAGTCGCCAGAACTGTCACACCTCCTTTTTACATACCCGAAGGTATATAAGGGAGTTTTTCCAATTTAAGTGACATTATTTGAAATGGGATTAATTATTCAATTCAGAGTCGCCACTTGGGATAGTTTATTTGGTGTCCCAACTCACCGATTTATTTTAAATCCCAAATCGAGGAAATTTCGACTTTCCTTTTGAAGTATGCGAGAGTAGGGAATTTTGTTAACCCGGGAGAAGGTGTTAGGCATTCCCGGATTCCGTGGTTCTAGCACACTCGCTTAAACTATTACAATTGGCCTATTATCTGATTTTTAAAACATGTTTCAACCTATGGTATATTTTTAACTTATTAACCGCTTTTAATTAATTTTTTTTTTGGAAAAATTCAACGTCATATAAAACACGTATTGAACCACGTCACATGAAATGCACCCGCGGTCCACGACACATTTTATCTAATATTGTTGAGATTTAGATTTGGGTCACATAAAATGCACACCCGAGTTTAGGAAATTATTTTTTTAAAAAAAAAAATAGCGCGCCTAAAGCAACTACGCACTTTCAAGTTTGCGAGGGCCATGGAAAATTCAACTAAATGGCACGCCTCGATTTCTAAGGATTAAAATTAATTAAATGAGGGCCATGAGTTTTGAGATTTTATTTGGCATGACGCGCCTCGATTATTCTAAAAGGATTGTATTCAATTTAAAGCAAACTACAAATATTCATGATTATGTTTCTTCCTAAAACTACTTTGAGATTATTGCAAAGTCATGATTTATGAATATGGAATTATTATTATTGAAGAAATATATGATTTGAGTTATTATGGACCTAATCACCCATGTCGGTATCAAATTTGCTATTGACTTAACATCCTTTAATTTGGATCCAAGCTATTACATCGTTCTCTCTCCATTTTGAATACATTTTCCTATCTTTCCCTATGAACTACAATCTCATTGAAGAAACTCATTCTGTCTTTCACGAATTCTATTTCTTGATGCTCTTCCTTCATTTTTTTTGTTCATATCTTTCAAGTTGGTAGATAACCAAAATATAATATACAAATCAAAAGGAAATACGGTGAAAGAAAAATAATGGAAACATTGGTTAAGAAAAGAATGAACCTTTTATAGATGAAGATCTTATTCAATACATATGGAGCAAACAACCATCAAATTTAATGTGCAAATGAACCACAATCAGAGGCAACGAGCGGAAACCTTTCGAACCGAACTCGACTTCGACCTCTTCGGGCTAGTATTTTGGGCTATCTTTTAAATTGAGTTTGAAGCTTTTGGATTTGATTTTTGGTGTGATTTAGCTCCTGTTTTTGAGGTATTTTTTTTTAAACAAGGTAATGAATGGCTATATGTTTTTTTTTTGTTGAAAGAAATAGGTAGAAAGAATAAAACTAGTAGAAATTCTCTTTAGCATAGAAGAAGAAAATTTGTTTTCTCTCAATATTCTTCCCTCTTCTCTTCTCTTCTTTTCTTCAAATATTTCTCTTCTATTTATAGGAGAATTTTCAAAAAAATTCAGATTTTTTTTTATTTAAAAGAAATCCCACTTACATTTTGCTTTTCTTTTTTTATAAAAAGAATTACCACCTTTCTTTACTTTTATTTTCTAAATTCCAACTTTAATTACTTTTATCTTATTTAAAATCCCACTTTTTTTTACTTTTTTACAAGAAAATTCCACTTATTTTACTTTTCTTAAAAAAACAATCCACTTTCTTTTACTTTTCTTTAAAAAATTCTACTTTATTTTAATTTAAACTTTTTTAAAATTTTCAGCTACCTTTATATTATTTTTTAATTCCAACTTTCTTTTACTTTTTATTTTTAAAAAATTTCCACAAAACTTTACTTTTATTTTTTTAATTTTTCACTTTCTTTTACTTTTTTAAAAGAGAATTCCACCTACTTTTACTTTTTTTTTTAATTCCATACTTCCCTTTTTCTTATTTTTTTAAATCTCTCCCTAAAATTTAAAAAAAATAATAATATTTTTCGGATTTTTTATTATTATTTAAAAATAAGAATAACAATAAAATAATATTAATAGTAATAATTCACCTTCTAAAATTTTGTATTTTTAACCTATAATAAAAAGTATAACAAAGTTAAAAAAATTTATGTTAAAACCCCCTAAAATATTTACATAGAAGAAGTGACAAAAAAATTAAATATTGTCAAAAATTAGGTGCTCACAGTCGGCGTGCAAGGCTTCGTCGACCTGCTGTGCATCTTGCAAACCCGCATCCACTGGAGTCAGCCCAGATGCGTTATCAGTGTTCTGTGGCGTCGCGCCAACGATTGGAGCAGCCACACAGTTTTCGCCGTAATTTTCGAGGTAGTTGTTCTCAACCCTATTTGCCGAGCCAGACATTTTGACCTGAAATCAAGAGATCTTGGACAAGAAAAAGTGCGAAAGATAACTTACGTTTGAGCAATGAAACCAGCAAGAAAATAATCACTATTATTTTTAGCCTCATGGTGGACGCCAAACTATTTACCGTGAAAATGGGAACAACAATTAAATTTGTAAGTGGGATTCTAAAAATACGTGATCTATTTTTATGCTAGTTGTTAGAGCAGATGATGCTAGGAATATGAAGTTTAATGATGAAATACAAGCTAAAACGAAGCAGTAATCAAACCGAGAGGCCTTCTGCCCGGGTATAAGACTGGTCGATGGGGGACCTCGGGGTCGATATCCGGGTCGATCTCGAGCTATCGGGGATAGTCGGGAATGGGATAACAATTAGGTTATTATCAAACAAAGCTCTATATGGCCAAGGCCAAGCGATAAATAAAGAACAAGTAAGAAAGCAATAAATGCTAAAGTGGCCTCGAGCTAGTGAGAGCAAGTGAGTTAGAGAGAAGAGAGATATATTATTGATCTTGTGGAGAAATAGTTAGAGCAACATCAGCCCTTTACAAGGTAGTGTGGGTTCCCTTTATATAGGAGGGGAACCCGGCTATAGTACATGGGCATTAATTGTAAAGTATGGAGATGTGACGGTTAGACGCCATGCTTCGGTGTAGGCTTTGGATAGGCCGGCCCTGTTAGACTTAGCCGTGTGCCTAGGGAACTTTCCTTTTTGTTCTAGCCTCGTCCTCTGTCTTCTTCGAGTCGGGCCCCGATGAGCCCTGAGGGAGGGAACTCGATCGTGGCTTCACGTCCTCGGGGTCTCGAGGCATTCTTCCGAAGTGGCTTGGTAGCGAGAAATCAAGTCCTCTGATTTCGCCGCATACAGAGAGTCCATGCGTAGCTACTATTATGCTTAAGACTGGGTAGTCTAGGAACCAAAACCATGCTTTACTTGTAAATATTTGCAACCTTATTGTCAATTTAAATGCTTAAAACATATCGAACTTTGTAGATAAATTTCTAAAAGGCTAGACATCGTTTTCTGAACTTTTAAAAGAGAAATTGTTTTTCCTTGAATAATTGCTCCTTGATGAAATATTAATTGACTGCTTGTTTTGTTTATTTATATTTGACCGCCTCGCACGTATGATTCTCGAGCGGGGTAATAGATATATCTATGGTTCGCGCCATTCGACCCTCTGGCAGTGCACAATTTAAATATTATTGGATCGGGTCATACGAGCTCGACATTATTTGCGCATGCTTGTATTTGCTTGCCTTGCAAATTGTAAATGATGATATTGCCTCCCTGGCCTGAAATAAATGTAATAAATAATGAAAATAAATTTAGAAATTCCATATTAATGAAAGAACTGTTTACTTGCTTCATGCTATTGAGTTACAACCATTTTTATAAAATTCTCGATTTATTATATTATTGATATATCATTATTGGACCACTAGCAAGTGTTGAAGTCGACCTCTCGTCTCTACTTCTTCGAGATTAGATGGAATACTTACTGGGTACACGTTATTTTCGTACTCATGTTACACTTGATGTGCATTTTTGTTGTACAGACATATGCATATCTAGTGACCTAGTTTGACGCAGCAGCATGGTTGATACGGAGACTTAGGTGAGCTGCACCTCTCGAGACGACCCGCGACCAGCAGAGTCTCCTTCAGAGTATAGTAATTCTTTTCTGTCGAATTGTATTTCGGACAGTAATCGTGTTGTAGTTTATTTCCTAAAAATTGCTTATGCACTTGTGACACCGGTTTCTGGGATGATTACGGAATTATTCAACATTAAGTTTGTTAAAGACATCATTATTTATTCAGTAAATTTCATTATTATCGTTTAATTTATAAAAGAAATTATTTCAATAACTACTAAAATGGAAATTTAATTAACTTCTTGGTGTTGCTTGCCTGATAGTGGTGTCCGGTACCATCACGGAGCTTAGTGGATTTTGGGTCATGATACGCTTGTCACCTAGCATGTGTGTTACCATAACACCAAACATATAATACGTGATTCGAGGTTACATACCCTCAACACCAAGTTTAGAAGTGTTACTTACCTTGAACAAGCCAAATCCAATACCGAGCAAGCCAAACGATGCTCCAAAATGCCATCTCCCACATAATGGACTTTGAATGACCCGAAACTACCCAAAAGTAACTCAAATACATCAAATAAAGTTTAAGGAAACAATTTCAAATGATAAAGGTCAAATCCTTAATCAAAAGCCCAAAATCATCCCAAAAGTCCATCCTATGACCGCACCTCAGGACCCAACAAAACTTATAAAATCCGACAACCCATTCAATTACGAGTCCAACCATACTAGTTTCACTCAAATCCGATTCCAAATCGATGCTCAAAACTTGAAAATTCACTCTATGAAACTTTAGACAAAAATCTCCAATTTCTCTCTTGAAATCCTCAATAAAATACCAAAAAGGAAGATAGATTCATGAAATATAATAAAAAATGAGTAGAGAACACTTACCCTAATTCATATGGTGAAAATTGCTTCAAGAATCACCTTAATCCGAGCTCCATAGCTCCAAATATGCAAAAATATCTGAAACCTTCGAAATAGAGTACTATATACACTATTCCAGGGGTAACCTTTGCGATCGCAGTCACAAACCTCGTGATTGCGATTACAAAATTTTGCAGGACAATTTTTACCCTATGCGATCGTGGCCATTTCCCGTGATCGCAAAGGACAAACTTCCATTTAAACCTTCATAGCTCTTCTGAGACAACCTGTAGTGTATTCGCCATAACTTTTTGTATAAAACTCCAAATGAGAAACGGTTTGATTTTTTGAAAATTAGACACAAACGGCTACAATTTTATTTTTAGATCATCTCCAAATTACTTATAAATTGTAAGATATAAGCTTCCAAAATCGGGTCAGTGCAACAAAGATTTTATTCTACGCGATCGCGAGAAAGCTTCCGCAATCGCGATTCACAACTCCATTTTTCCTATTTTTCTATTTGCTAACACGACCAAATCCACATGATCGCAAATGTCCAATTCAAACTTAACCAATTCGGAATGAACCTAACTTTTTCTTGCAAGTTTTAAATGACATATCGAACCTATTCCAACTCTCGAAACAATAATCTGATCCCGATAACATCGAAGTCAACTCTCGATCAAACTTATGAATATTTCTATCCTTCAAATTTCCAATTTTCACCAATGAGTGCCAAAAACCTTCTAGAAATATCCAAATACAAATCTGGGCATACGCCTAAGTCCAAAATTACCATCTATACCTAACGGAACCATTAAAACTCCGATCCAAGGTCAAATACGTAATAGTCAAACTTGGTCAACTCTTCCAACTTAAAGCTTCCTAGTTGAGAATCATTCTTCCAAACTAATTTCGAATCACCCGAAAACTGAAAATGACAATACACAAAAGTCATACTATATCATACATAACTACTCATGCCCTCAACCCATCGAGCGAAGTGCAAATGCTCAAAACGACTGGTCGGGTCGTTACACTATTATATTCCTTGGCTTGTATTTCCTCTTATGATTAGTAAACTTGGATCTAATCATGCCGTCAATCAACATACTAGTTGCTCGACGTTGTGAATACACCTTATCCTTCAATGAATATGTGTGCTTATCATGGAACTCTCTCACTTTGAACATTTTGGATTTGCTAATACTTAAAGCCTTAAATTTTTGTTCACAATGTTCAAAAACACATACAAGGTGGCTGCAAATACAAATTGAATACAGATACAATCAGTAATGAATACGCAAAAACTTAAATAAAATATACAATATGTTATTATTTCAAGTCAAGTACAGAATACACTATATAGTTCTAATATGTAAAAGCAGTCTAATAGTAATGCTATTCTAATTAATAGATAATTATATAAACACCATAACCTAATAGCATTTGACCTCTCAACTCAGAATTGAAATATTGTAGCAATTGCATATTGCTCCATCATAGCCTTTTATTGTTGCTTTATCCTTGTATACTTGTCCTTCCATATTGCTCCATCACAGCCTTTATCCTCGCCTTATCCTTAATTATGGTTCGAAATAGTCAAATCCCTTTCTGGTTCAAAAATTTCAATTTGCTCACCTGAGTTTAACGCCGCTAATGCTAGTATATCACTTGTATCAACTGTATATACACCATCTGTGTATTCAAGTTGTACTAGGTCACTTTGAATAACACTTCCTTATTCTGCAATTTCTTTCTCTATTGTAGTTATACACAATGGATACATCCTGAATTTCTGTTCTCCTTTTTTCAACTCTACATACACCCTGAAACCCATGTCGTTATGTATTTCCATAGTCACAATTGCCTTTTACTTTGTATTCGATTTTAATAGACTTCGAACTCAAGTCTATATCAAGTTGCTTCGAAATTGCAGCAACTAAATCACTATACGAAGCATACTCCTTTATCATGATCCCTTCTATTGTATAATTGACATGACACTTTTCACTGTTCCACTTCCCAGAATCGAATTAACACTGTTAAGCTTGTCATCACTATATTTACATTCAAAACTTAATCAGGAGATAATGCAATGTCGATTATAAAATTTATAACTGATCAAAATACTATGAATTCGTAAATTCAATTACTATTGCTGCTGTTAATACCTCGCATTAATGTGGGACGAAATTCAATCCAATCAATATCAGTCAGAACACAACCTCAATCACACTCAAAAAATAATTATGATGTATCACTGAAGCTTCATTTGCAAATCTCAATGCGTTTTTTAATCTTCAAATACAATTTTCACGCCATATATGCTTTGTTCTTTTGAAAATTCCACAAAAATCTTCCAATTATGGAAGAATAAAGAGTCGCGTTCTAATTTTATAGGTTGAGATCGTTTAAGCGTGATACACGCTGATTTATCGCGTTTTCTGTAATTAAATAGTTGTAGTCCCTATTTTTAGCCAAATGACCCCACTGTATTTATTTATACAGCCGCACAAATACATGAAATACATCACATTAGCAACGTATCTGTAGCTACGACCAGTAATTATGAAAATTATAGTTATAGAACGTTAATAGCCATGAAGCAATATGTACTTAACTGTACTTAACTATAGTGGTTTATGAAAATTCTTTTTTTTTTTCAAGTGTGTAAATTTTATTTTATAAATGTAAAGATTTTATGTTTGAATTTATGATTAAAATTAAAAAGTGTGACTCTCAAAATTCAAATGGTGCGAATAATTTTGGTTAAGTTGAAGTGTCTAGACGAAACTTTATGGATTGTAGGGATCGGAATGACAAACCGAAACAAGTACAAGTATCTCCCACAGTATTCTGCCTAATTTTTATTCCGGTTAACATAAAAGTATTTGAGTATGAGTTGTAATTCTCTCTGAAGTCTCAACTATGTGTTGGATATAGTTCGGAAAAGAAGAAAATAGTCTGTTGGATAAAAGGCAAAATAAGGTAAGTGAAAACAACCTTCCACAACAAAAACAACGTGCTGAGCAATCCCCAAGTTCCAGTACACGCCCGTACAAAACCCAAAATCCCCAAATCGAAGTCGGATTAAGTAGAACTAGAGAATTGGCTGAAGGCAGTTGACTCCACATATTTGTGCTGCCTCTTTGCAGTCTACATTTCTTTCTCTCTCTTCTGAACTAAAAATGGAGACAGCTGATTCTACTCGGACATTTGTCAGGAACGTGAAACGAGTAATTGTCAAGGTCTCAACTTTATCCTCCTTTTCTCCTCTAATTTCTTTTCCTTATTATTGCTTAATCCCTGCATTGCATTTGGCGCTGATTTCCTTCTGTAGAATAATTCTTGTCAGATTGGAAAGAGTCGTCTGTCCTTAATGGAGATTGATTTTAGTTAGCTATCATACTTATGTTTATTGTATGTATAAGGATTTAACTTATATAAAATTTAAGAAAAGAAATGATTTTTTTTGTGATTTTAGATATGCCATAATACTTGTAGGTTATAGACTTTTTCCATTAAGTTAAACTGGAAAGTTTAACTTAAATTGTTTCCAAATTTAAAAAGACTGTCATTCTTTTCGAAACAGATTAAAAAGGAGATAGGGTCATATTAACTGGAACAGAGGGGATAGTTTTTACACTGGCAATGTACGAAAGTTAAAATCATTGTGTATGTTGTTCCTTCTATTCTCTGTCTGTTATTTTAGGTTTTTCTTAATATATTGCTATCAATTTAAATTTTGATGTCATTTTTAAAGGTTGGGACTGCAGTTGTGACACGGACTGATGGAAGATTAGCACTTGGAAGATTGGGAGCGCTTTGTGAGCAGGTGAATCTTATACTCCCTCCGTTTCAATTTATGTGACCCAAATACAGAAATTTGTCATTCTTTTTGCAATGGGATAATAAGAAAATTGTGTCGCATATATTGAAACGGAGGGAGAAATTAGTTTGATTGTTAGTATATATTTGCATCTTCTAAAGCTTACTGCTTTTACTGCAAACTGCATTACAGATTCAGGAGCTTAACTCGCAAGGCTATGAAGTTATTCTGGTGACTTCAGGTGCTGTAGGAGTTGGTCGTCAGCGGCTTAGATATAGGAAGTTGCTGAATAGCAGGTTTCTATCATGTCCTTGCTGTCAAATAAGATATTTACTTAGTAAATAGGTTATAACTAGAATTGTTAATAAACAAGTTTAACTCAAATGTAACTTGACTTATTAGTAAGAGCTAACCTTGACGGTATAGTTGATATTGAATTATGCAAATGAAATACAAACATATCTGAAGTACTCTATCCATCCCATTTTATATGGCTATATTTGATTGTGCATCGGCTTAAGATATTAATTAACACATTATATTAGTGATGGTAGCAGAAAGCATTAAAGCAAAAATAAAAGTTAGTTTGATAGAAAAAATATCAAGTCAGTATAAAATTTGAATAGTTTAATGAATTTGAGTTCTGGAAAATTGTATAAAGATATGGTGTCAATCCTTTTGGGATCTCAATGGAAAGAAGGGTCATATGAACTGGGTCTTAGGTTGTAACTCGTTCATAGATATATATATTGGTTGTACTAATGATCTGAATAATAAAGTAATGCATTATATATATCCCACTCTGTGAATCAGAAATTACTTGAAAAAGAATCAATTTTTACCTTTTGATTTGATATAGTGCTGAAAGGGTATAAACTCTATCTTTTATCCTCAGTGACAAGATTCCAACGATAGGATTTGAATATTCCAGTATCTGCAATTTGCTACTAACTACCAAGTCATCATATTTGCAGTTTTCTTGATCTTCAAAAGCCCCAAAGTGAGCTTGATGGCAAAGCTTGTGCTGCTGTGGGCCAGAATGGCCTTATGGCTCTGTATGATTCATTGTTCAGTCAGGTTGAAGCACAATTCTTGGAACTTTTCTGTTTGGTCTAACTCTTGATTTGTTTGTCATAACCACATAACTGTCCTTCTTAGCTTAAAGGATTGTCTACTGACTTTTTATTCTTTGTACCATCTTTATACAGTTGGATATGACATCAGCTCAGCTATTGGTGACTGATAATGACTTTAGGGATCCAGATTTTAGGAGACAACTCAATGACACAGTAAACTCTTTGCTGTCTCTTAAAGTTATACCTATATTTAATGAGAATGACGCTATCAGTACGCGGAAAGCTCCTTATGAGGTGTGTCTCTCTGATTTTACACTGTAGTTGCTGTCTTCTTGCCCCTTTTTGTGAAAGTGATGTACTTTCAAGGTTTTGCACCTCTTAAGCACAAAGAAGAGAGAAAAACAAAAGCACCCCGCTAAATGTTTTCAAAAAACTAGTGAAAGCGTTTTTCAAACTCACGTAAGAAGAATGTAAGATGAAAAGAACCATACCACTCGTTCCTACGAAGGAAGAATGAAATAAAAGATAAATCACGTTTTTGAAGCAAGAGCTTAGAAAAACTATTCACCAATATTTATTTTCAGTATATTGAGCCCTTTAAATAGGCCTTACGATGAGTAAAATTGATAAGGTTAAGGAAAACAAATCCTAATTAAATTAGAATAAGAATAACGCGAAGAAAACCTATCCTAACTAAAATAGGAAGAAGAATTCTGGTAGGAATGGACTACCAACTAACAATCCTAGTTTGACTAGAACTATAAATATAATCCTACTAAAACAAGAATTAAGAAATCCTAATATTTAAGGAAAAGAAATCCTAATCTTGAATGGATTCTTGGACTTCTTCAATTTCTTGAGATTCTTGGGCCTCAATTTGACTAAGGCTAATTAGTGTGACCATTTTAAATTCGTGGCCCAATTCTCCAAATCCATTGGCACCTTCATGAACCCAATAGCCTCCATTGCTGTAGAAAACATGGCCTCCACTTGTGCTGCTCTAACAACACGTTTTGAGCTTGTATGTTCATCAGAAAGTTCCTCTCATTAGTAGATAGATCACAATGTTTCTTGCTGTAGGGCTGACCAGTTGCATAATTGGTCAATCCATGCGTTGGAAGTTGGAACTAGAAATCCCTTGAGTAACGTTCATGCATCTGTTTCAAGTATTAACTTCATTATGTGCTGTTATTAACTAATCAAAAATAAAGAACTCGTTTGTTGATTTTACAGTTGACATATACATATATGGTTGTCTGATTTATACTTCTACTCATTAGTTCTCTGTTATTGTTCTCATTGTTGTTTCCTGGGATTGGGAGGGGAATGTATTAAGATAGTGCATGTGACCATGCACGTCATTTAAAGTTGGTTTCTGCCACTTTGGTCCCAAAATTTCATCTTTGCTTTAATGAGCTTTTGCTTGGTTGAATCCTGCTGTTCTCTAAATCTGTAATATGAAATCGAGTTCTAGCAAGTATTTCTAGATATAATATCTTATATCTTTTCATTTCCTCAGCTCATGGTTTTATCGTAATAATGAACACTTCTTGTAGGACTCTTCTGGAATATTTTGGGACAATGACAGTTTGGCAGCTCTACTAGCTTTGGAATTAAAAGCTGATCTTCTAGTTCTGTTGAGTGATGTAGAGGGTCTTTATAGTGGCCCTCCCCGTAATCCAGATTCGAAGTTAATTCACACATACATTAAGGAGAGGCATGAGACAGTGATTACTTTTGGAGACAAGTCCAGGGTGGGAAGAGGGGGCATGACTGCCAAAGTAAAAGCTGCTATGTATGCTGCTTATGCTGGCATTCCTGTTGTCATAACCAGGTCTGATACTAGTATTTGCGTAATTGGAATTTTTAATGTTTATGTGCATCAGTTGTACACTTGTTCATTTAAAATATTCAAGTGTTGTCTTCTTAGTTGAGTGGATAGGATTTGTGATACCTCTTTATATATAGGCTTTGCCCTTTTTTGTCAATAAAAATAATATAACTGTCCAAAGAGAAGCATTTGGGATGACCTTAAAAGTGCAAAAAAAGTCTGAATTAAAAGTTGAATTTATAGCTTTGTTGGGGATGCACAAGAAAATCTGAGGTACCTGACTGGAGCTGAAAGGAAAATGCTGTCATTGAGTCTGTATCAAAGTTGAATTTATAGCTTACGGTAGGAAATGCAGAAGAATCTGAGGTCTTTTACTGGAGAAAAAGATGTCATTGTACTGTGATAAAACATGACAATTGATCTGCTGAAAGCACAAACAGGCACACAAGAAAAAAAGAAGAAGAATAAAATAAAAAAAATAAAAATGAAGCAAAAGCAAGAACAAACATGAGGTAAAACCTATTCTGTATTGCATAGCCTGCATTATGAAGAATGCATTTTGAGTAGTATAACCATTTTTTTTTTTTAAAAAATCTTGTTATCTTTGAGTGAACTGCTTGGGCAAACTAAATGAGTGGGTTGGGGCAGTTGACTTTTAGGTGAACCTGCTTCCAGAAAATTTGGCTTCTGGTTGTTGATGCTTAATTAAGAAAAGACGCTCTTCAGCAACGAAAGTATGCCAACGGTGGAGAAGTTTGAGCTCTTTATGCTGCCATATTATTTCTGTAAATATTGGGTATATCAAGTGGCTGATATATGCCTGTAATATTTCATTTGAAAATTGATTGAATTTCAGGCTAAGCAGTTTATAAATGAAAAATTAAAATGGGTAGACTTTTTATAAATCTGTCGCATATGAGACTACTGTATTCTATTGTTGAATATTAGTATGCCTCTTGTGACCATTAATGTCCATAGATAGTGAGAAAGGCAAATGTAATAATTTTCTAATTATGCATGGTTAAGGACCTAGCAAGAGTGTTTGTGTGTGTATGTACACACGCATAGGGTCTTGCTAACCTACTACATTGTTGTAGTAAGTTAGCATTGTATACATATTTTATTTCTCCAAAATACCCCCACGTTTTCTTTAATAGTAAAGACATCTTTGTCTTTTAAATCTATTAGGGCAATCATCTCCATTCAGCCAACTTTCCGTCCTCGTGAATCTGTAATCCCGTTTTTGCTGAAAACTGGGAATTCTTTGTTATTAATGCAACAAATGTCCTTTTAGCAATTTATCAATGTTGGGCTTCAATTGTTTTTTTTTTTTTGTTCTTTTCCGAAAAAAAATTGAATCAAGTTTTTAACAAAAAGGCAGAGGACTCATTATGTTCTGATCTGTAATACTAATCCCCATTTTGATTCTAGATCTGTTCAGATCAAAATCCAGCTATGGTTAATCTTCAAAATGCTGGTCAAACCGGCTTACAATGTTGACGAGTAAAACAAGGAAAGAGGATGTAGAGCTTGTTCTGCATCACTTCATCGACCTCCCAAGGCATTGTCTTCCACTTTATCTGAGTAGAAATTGGGGAATTTGGGTGAAATTCATGAATGATTAAGATTGGACTAAAAACCGATATAGAAAATTGAAGGTGCAGCTTGGACTGAAAAGAGGAAGCTTAAGTAGCATTATGTTCGGACATTGGATTCTTACTTACTCATACTAGATTGTTCTTTTGCCGAGTATCCATAAAATGATAAGAGGAAAAAGGTATACAGTTCCAATTTTCTAAAAGTTATGAACAGGTTAGATTTAGACATATAAAGTTCTAAAGATAAAAAATCTCACACAAAAACATCAGATTGCAACTCCTTCATAGATCGGAAGAGGAAGCTAAAGAGAATACTAGAATGAGAAAAAAGGGAGAAGAGTTTGGGTTTAAGTTTTCAGTAGAGGACAAAAATGTGCTTGCTATTAATGTGTTGCTGAACCAAATATGTTAGCAAAACCTTTTATATATATATATATATAACCTACTACAACTCTCTCTCGCTATATATATACACACACATATATATACTAGGAACCAATATAATAGCAGTCTAAACCTAAATTAGTAGTAGTTTACTTTTAATTCTAGTCTAAAAGTATATTCTACTTAGAGTAGATGATAATAACCTTCGTACTAAATATAGTTTTTCTCTATGTAAATCATAATAAATATTTCTATTTTGTTCTAGATAAATAAAATGTATTCCTAGAACTATTATAGAGTACAATCTTGTATCTATATTTAATTAAATTCTTCTAGATCTTCGCTTAGACATTGAGCAAATATTTCTATATTGTAGTTTGAAGCAACTATTTAGAAGCAATGTAATGAACTACTACAAAAGGCTAGTCTTCTCATGGAGTTTGAGGAGATTGCAAAATATGAAGAGATAGTATGGAGGCAGAAATCCAGAATATTATGGCTAAAGGAAAGAAACAAAAATTTAAAAGTTGCCTAAAAAATGGCAAGTTCTCATAGAAGATTCAAATACATAAATGATGCAAGATCAAGAAGGCCAGGAATCCAAGAAATTCAAGAAGTCCAAGAATCCATTTAAGATTAAGATTTTTTCTCCATAAAGATTAGGATTTCTTATTTGCTGTTTTCTAGGAATTTGATTCTTGATTTAGTAGGATTATATTTATAGTTCTAGTCAAACTAGGATTGTTAGTTGGTATTCTACTCCTGCTAGAATTCTTTTTCTTTTTTAGTTAGAATATGTTTTACTTAACCTTATTCTTATTTTGGTTTAATTAGGATTAGTTTCCTTAACATCATCAATTTTACTTATTGTAAGGCCTATTTAAAGGGCTTAATATGCTGAAAATAAAGATTGGTGATTAGTTTTGCTAAGCTCTTGCTTCAAAAATGTGATTTCTCTTTCGTTTGATTCTTCTTCCTTTATTCAATGTTTCTTGCAATCTTGCGGGATTGAGGAACAAGTTGGTAAGGTTCATTTTATCTTACATTCTTCTCACGTGAGTTTGAAGAATGCTTTCGCTAGTTTTGTAAAAAACTTTAGCAGGATGCTTTTGTTTTTCTCTATTCTTTGTGCTTGAGAGGTGCAAAATCTTGAAAGTACACCAATTTGGTCTCAGAGCATGTTTCAAGTTTCGAGCCTTGATTTGCTATTGTTCATCATGTCGCCGAAGAAGCAAGTACCAAGTTTGGTATTCTCTTCGATCGATTTGAAATTTAAAATTTAGAAATTAAGAAGTATAGTCCTTAAACGAGACAATAGAAAAATTTAAGTGTAGCTAAATGGCATGAAGAACCAATGGATAACTTTACTGAATTAGGTGAACGCTTGGTGCTTCAAAATCAGCCACCAAGTCTAGCACAATGCCGACAACCTTCACCACCACCACCTCCACCACCACATAACATACCAGTGCTACCGCCATGTCTACCACTTTGATATCCAACAATTCAACAACATAGAGCAAGATATATTGAGGAAGCTGAAGAGTTTGAATTTGACCAAGGCATAAGAATATTGTTAGATAGTTATGTAAATAAGTATAGTTCCACATAGAATAAGAGTAGAGTATGTATTGTATATAGTTATAAAAAAGGTTCATTGTATTATAGTTAATACATCAATCAATAATATAATTTTTCCATTATTTCTCACATGGTATAAGAGCCACCGTGAAATATCAATCGATGTGCAAAATACTAGTGACTCCAGGAAGAAGAAATCAGTCAACCCGCACAGTTTTTCGGTGACTATAGGGTTGTCTACGTCGAAGTCATATTCATTTGTGTTGTGCAAAAATCAATACCACCACGAGGTAAATTAGTCTTCGACGACCGACCGACCCATTTCTCCAGCAGAGAACCACCCACACGCCGTCATGCACCAGAAGAAATTTTCCGGCAATGTTCCGAGTCGCGCGCCGGTGCATGAGACACTTTTCGGCCGTATTTTGACAAAAGTCCTTTAGGACAGTTTGGTTGTCCAGTGATTTCGAGCTTACCCATACTAGTTTCTTTTTATTCTGATCACTTTGCAATTTTTCCAGTAGCATAGTGAGTTTTCAGCAGAAACAATATTTCCTTCGCCTGTTTCAGTGAGATGCAGTTGATTGTTTATGTTATTTGATGATATTTTGATAGACCTCTCTTTAATCTAACGATGTCTTTAGGATTTGATGTATTTGGTTCTAAAAATACGGGTTCTAGAAATTCATGCTTCATGATTACTTCGGAGCCCTTATGGGAAGTTCAAACTATTTAGCTTGGGCTTTCTATGTTGAGTTATGGTGCAAGGGTCAAGGTGTTCAAGATCACTTAACCTAAAAGGCTAGTGAGGGAGCATGAGACACTTGCCGACCATATTTTGACAAATGTCCTCTAGGACAGTTTGGTTGTCCAGTGATTCCGAGCTTACCCGTACTAGTTTATTTTTATTATGTTCATTTTGCAATTTTTCCAATAGCATAGTGATTTTTTGGCAGAAACAATGTTTCCTTTGCCTGTTCAGTGAGATACAGTTGATTGTTTCTGTTATATGATGATATTTTGCTAGACCTCCCTTCAATCCAACGATGTCTTTAGGATTTGATGTATTTGGTTCTAAAAATATGGGTTCTAGAAATTCAAGCTTTATGATTACTTCAGAGCTTCTAGAAATTCAAGCTTTATGATTACTTTGGAGCCCTTAATGAGAAGTTCAAACTATTTATCTTGGGCTTTCTCTGTTGAGTTGTGGTGTAAGGGTCAAGATGTTCAAGATCACTTAACCTAAAAGGCTTGTGAGGGAGATGAAAAGGCCCAAGCATTTTGGGAGAAAGTCGATGCTTAATGATGTAGTATCTTGTGGCGATCTATTGATTCCAAGTAGATGCCCTTATTTCGTCCATTCCAGACATGTCATTTAGTTTGGGAGAAGGCTCGCGCTTTATACACTAATGATGTATCTGATTTCTATGATGTGATGTTACAGATGACAAATTTAAAGAAACAGGAATTGGATGTCTACTTACTTGGGATAAGTACAGGCAGAATTTGAGAAGTTGATGCTCGTTTTAGCTAGTGATGCAACAAGAGCAACAACAGAAGATGTTCTTAGTTTTACACTCGTTGGACTTTCTAATGACCTTGATTCTGTACGCGACTAGATTTTGGCTAGTCCGACTGTCCCTACAGTTGACGAATTATCCTCTCGATTACTTCGCGCTGCTGTAGTAGTCAGTCACCGAGTGATCTCATCACAGATAATTGACTCCTCTGTCCTTGCATCCTAGAAAGTGGAAAATCGGGCATCTTAGAAAATGGAAAATAGACGAGGAGGTCGTTTTCGAGGACCTCAACCCAAGTGTTCTTATTGTAATAAGCTTGGACACACTCGTGAGGTGTGTTACTCTTTGCATGGTCAACCATCTAAAAATGCTCATGTTGTTCAAAATGAGATTTCATGTAATTAGGGGTTTTCTTTAATTGATGGGGAATATAACGAGTTCTTTCATTATCGAGCAAGTAAGCAGATACCTCTACAAGTAGCCTCTGTTGCTCAGATTGATACTTATGTTGTTGGCAATCCTTTGCTTGTGTTTCCCAATCTATTACTCTTGGACCGTGGGTAATGGACTCGGGTGTCTTTGATCATATTTCTTGTAATAGGTCACTTTTGGTAAATATTATTTATTCATAGTCTCTTCCCAATGTTACTTTAGTCATTGGAGTCCAAACAAAAGCAAAAGGAGTTGGACAAGCTAATTCCTTATCCTTCGTCACTTTAGGTTCTGTTCTTTATGTCACTGATTGTCCTTTTAATCTTGCATCTGTCAGTTGTTTGACTCGTCCCCTCCATTGTGATATATATTTTATTGATGATTCTTTTGCTATGCAGGACCGCAATACGGGACATACGATTGGCCCAGGGCGGCACAAGGCCTTTAGTACCTTAACTCACTCAATCCCTCCACATCATGTCCAGTTACAGATCCTCCGAACCTAATTCACATGCGTTTAGGACATTCAAGTTTATCCAAGCTTCAGAAGATGGTCCCTAGTTTGTCTATATTAGATTGTGAGTCGTGTCAACTTGGGAAACATAACCAAGCAATCTTTCCGCGTAGTGTTGAGAGTCGTGCAGAACCTATTTTTCTTTAGTTCATTATGATATATGGGGTTTTAGTAGAGTCAGTTCAACCTTAGGATTTCGTTATTTTGTTAGTTTTTTGATAAAATACTCGAGATGTACTTGGATTTTCCTAATGAAAGATCGTTCTGAGTTGTTTTTTATTTTCCAAAGTTTTTATGCTTAAATAGAAAATTAGTTTGGCGTTTCTATTCGCATCTTTCACCGTGGTAATGCCTTAGAATACTTATCCTCTTAAATTATTCATCAAACATCTTGTCCGTATACCTTTCAGCAGAATGGGGCAACAGAGAGAAAGAATAGGCACTTCATTGAGACTGCTCGCACACTTCTTATTGAGTCCTATGTTGCGATGCGTTTTTGGTGTGATGTAGTTCTCACAACTTTTTATTTGATTAATCAGATGCCTTCATCTTCCCTCCGGAGTCAGATTGCACATTCAATATTTTTTCCTCAATCACCCTTACTCTCTTTCCCCCCTCGTGTTTTTGGAAGTACATGCTTTGTTCATAACTTATCTCCCCGGAGAGATAAGTTAGCTCTTTGTGCTCTCAAGTGTGTCTTTCTTGATTATTCTCGAGTTTCAAAGGGATATCGTTTCTCCTTACCTCACCTTCGTAGGTACCGTATGTCAGCTGATGTTGCTTTTTTGAGTCTCTACTCTCGACCTTACTTTACCTCCTCCGACCACCTTGATATATCTGAGGTCTTTCCTGACTTTTGATGAGTTTACTATAGCTCCTCCTACATCCTTAGTCACAAAAGTCTTACTCATACTGACCATTGAGGAATCTAGTATTGCTCCTCCTAGATCCCCTGCAGGAAGACCACTCTTGACTTATCGTCATCGTCCCCATCCAGCATCAGGCCCAGCTAATTCATGTCCTACATCTGGCCCTGCTCCTACTATGAACTTATCTCTTCCTAGTCCACCAATTGCACTTCGGAAAGGTATACAATCCACACTTCATCCTAATCCACATTATGTCGGTCTATGTTTTCTTCGTCTGTTTATCACCCTATTATGCTTTTGTATCTTCTTTGTCCTCTGTTTCAATACCTAAGATTACAAGTGACGGCGTTGTCCCTTCCAGGATGGCGACATGCTATATTGACGAGATGTCTGCTTTACGTGCAAGTGGTACTTGGGAACTGTTCCTTTTTTTTTCCCAAGTAAATCTATTATTGGTTGTCGTTGGGTTTTTGCAGACAAAGTTGGTCAGGATAGCCAGATTGATCAGTTTAAGACCTGCCTCATTGCCAAAGGGTATACTCGGGCATGATTACAGTGATATTTTCTCTCCCGTGGTTAAAATAACATCAGTCTGTCTCTTTTTGTCCATGGCTGTTGTCGCCATTGCCCTCTTTATTAGATAGACATTAAGAATGTTTTTCTTCACAATGATCTTGCAAATGAAGTTTATATGGAGCAACCACTTGGTTTTGTTGCTCAGGGGGAGTCATAGTGGTCTTGTATGTCGGTGGTGCCGGTCACTTTATGGTCTAAAATAGTCTTCTCGAGCCTACTTTGGTAAGTTTAGTGCAGTTATTCAGGAATTTGGCATGACTCGTAATAAAGTTGATCACTCTGTATTTTATCGGCATTCTACTTCAAATCTCTATATGTATTTGGTGATTTATGTTGATGTTGTTATTACCGGCAATTATCAAGTGGCATTACTAAGTTGAAACAACATCTCTTTCAGCACTTTCAGACTAATGATCTGTTTACATTAAAGTATTTTCTAGGTATTGAGGTTGCTCAGTCTAGGTCAAGTATTGTGATCTCACAATGGAAGTATGCCTTATACATTCTTGAGGAGATAGGAATGCCGGGCTGTAGACCCATTCACACTCCTGTGGATTCGAATTCTAAACTTTCGCCAGGACCGGGGGAGTCACTTAATGATCCTGCAAGATATATGCGGTTGGTTGGTTAGTTAAATTACCTCACAGGTACTAGATCTGACATTTCTTTTCCTGTGAGTGTCGTGGGTTAGTTAATGGGTTCTCTCTGTGATAGTCATTGGGATGCAGTTGTTCGCATTCTTCGGTATATAAAATCAGCCCCACGCAAAGGATTATTGTTTGAGGATCGAGGCCATGAGCAAATCATTGGATACTTAAATGTTGATTGGGCAGGATCACCTTCTGATAGACGTTCTACATATGAATATTGTATTTTAGGAGGAAATTTGGTGTCTTGGAAGAGCAAGAAACAAAATATGGTTTCTCGGTCTAGTGTAGAAGCAGAATATCGAGCAATGGCTATGATAATTTGGATCAAACAGTTGCTCAAAGAGTTGAAACGTGGTGAAAGCAGCCAAATGGAACTTGTGAGGGATAATCAAGCTACCATTTTTATTGCACAAAATCTAGTGTTTCATAAGGAACCAAAAACATTGAGATTGACTCTAGAGAAAAGATACTCTCAGGAGATATTACTATAAAGTTTGTGAAGTCGAATGACAGCTTGCAGATATTTTCACTACGTCCCTCACTGGTCCTCGTATTAGTTACATATGTAACAAGCTCGATACATATGATTTGTATGCACCGACTTGAGGGGGAGTGTTGGATAGTTACGTAAATAAGTATAGTCCCACATCGAATAGCAATAGAGTATGTATTGTGTATAATTATAAATAGGGCTCATTGTATTATAGTTAATACATCAATCAATAATGTAATTTTCCGATTATTTTTCACAAGTACCAAGGGCCCAATATGATAAATATTCAGATAATCAAGGGAGTGAAGAGGACAAAGCTGACGAAGACAATATCAAAAAGACAAGGAACATGCATTGGATCCATAAATTGAGGATTTACTACCAAAGTTTTATGATGATTCATTGGAGTATCCAGCCATGTATGTCATTGACTTTCCGTCTTTCAGAGATGCTCAACACAATGTTGACTTGATTGTTGACTCTATCATTCCAAACAAGTCAGCATATTGCGTTAATCCTAAAGTCCATAAAAATATGCATGAACAAGAGGAAGGATTACCTAAAAAAGAGTGGATAATGGAGAGTTTGAGGTATATTGGAGGAACAAGATGTCTTCACTTGATAAATATATTTGGCCATCATCAAAGTGAATTTTGGTGTATAACCATTGCAATTGATGCATTCCCAAGAAAAGCGCTGATCTCTATACTTAATTCAAAGCTAGACATGGAGTTGACTAAGTTTTTTGAAGTTTTAACACCAATAACTTCATATTGTAAGTTGAAGTTTGATAGTCAACATAGAAAGATTACATGGAGAAGGCTTAATAGAAAGTTAAAACTTAGAAAGTGGGATTTAGTTCGACCAAATGCAAAGTTCACTTACAACATGAAGAAGCTCCATAAATAAGCTAGCAAAATGTAACTTGAAACCTGGTGAGTACTGGGTCCCCATTCCTTAATATAGCAAATCTTGCACCATCTATGGAAGTTGTTAGACTCGAGGAGGAGTCTTTTTCAACCAGGGGGAATGATGCAAAATCAACAAGGCCAAGAATTTAGGAATTCAAGAATCCATTCAAGATTAGAATTTCTTCTCCATCAAGATTAGAATTTCTTCTCCATCAAGATTAGGATTTCTTATTTCCTGTTTTCTAGTAATTTGATTCTTGATTTAGTAGGATTATATATTTGTAGTCCTAGTCAAACCAAGATTGTTAGTTAGTATTCAATTCCTACTAGAATTCTTTTTTCCTTTTTAGTTCGGATATATTTTTCTTAACCTTATTCTTGTTTAATTAGGATTAATTTTCCTTAACATCATCAATTTTACTCATTGTAAGCACTATTTAAAGGGCTCAATATGCTGGAAATAAAGATTGGTAATTAGTTTTTCTATGCTCTTGCTTAAAAAACGTGATTTATTTTGTATTTCATTGTTCTTCGCTTATTCAACGTTTCTTGCAATCTTGCTGGATTGAGGAACGTGTGGGTGAGGTTTCTTTTCATCTTACATTCTTCTGACATGAGTTTGAAGAACGCTTTCACTAGTTTTGTGGAAAACTTTAGCAGGGTGCTTTTGTTTTTCTCTCATGTTTATGCGTGAGAGGTGCAAAACCTTGAAAGTAGATCAGACATCTTGGTGGTTCAAGGTGTGACCATTATTAATCTGGACGATATCGAAAGGGAGGTTATAGCCTATTATCAGACCCTATATGCTGAAACAGAATCTTGGAGGCCTGAGTTCAACAAAATGCATGGGTCAAGCATTAGAGAGGAGGAAAGGGAGTGGATGCAAAGAGACTTTGAAGAACAAGAAGTAGTGGAAAGTTTGAAATTATGTGAAGCAGACAAGATGGATACCACTTAGAGACCAATACTTCATGGAGAAAGGTTGTGTGTAGTTTGACAAGACTGAATAGGGGTGCACAAGATCTGTTAATAGTCCATATGTGGTGGGTGTTGCAATTTTGGAATTCTCTTGTGGTTAACACTAGCATAAAGGTGGGTAATGGAAGAAACACTTTATTTTGGAGTGATAATTGGTTAGGACATGATCCACTTAAAGAGATGTTTTCCGAATTCTATGGTATTGCCACCATACCCGAAATTAAAGTGGAAGAAGCCCGGGGACAGCATGGCTGGAATATCACTTTTAGAAGAGGGTTCAGTGATTGGGAAATGTCAAGAAATGCTGACTTCTCTAAAGCTTTGGAAGCTTTCTAGGGTCTCACAGATCATGTAGATACCTTACTATGGAACAAATGTAAGAATTGGAGCTACACTTTCAACTACGCCTATCTTGTGCTTTCAAGTAAAGGCCAGCATATTGAGGGATGGTCATGGAAGAATATGGAAAGCTAAAGCTCCTTTTAAGGTGGTCTGTTTCTCATGGCTGGGTAGCAAGAGAAGCATGCTTGCCTCAAGAAAACCTGAGAAGAAGGGGATTTCAGTTATGTTCTAGATGCCTGTTATGTGGTAGAGATCTGGAAACAAACAGCCATTTATTCCTGCATTGTCCTATCACTAGGCAACTGCGGAAATCGTTCCTTAACATTGTGGGCCTCAGATGGACCATGCCTGCAACTACTGAGGAGCTTTTGAAGTCTTGGAATAACAATGGAGGTTCACTTAGTCTGAAGGCATGTTGGAGGCTGATACCTGCTTGCATTTAGGGGACAGTATGGAAAGAGAGGAATGCATGAGTTTTTGAAGATAGATATAATCCCCTCCAAAATATCAAGATGAATTGTATTCTCTTGTTTAATTATTGCTGTAAGGAAAGTCATGTAGAGAATACAGAGTCCTTGGTTGACATGTTAGGCTTTTTGTAACTTCGATGGATCAGTTTTGATTTATCCACCTTGTACATATGGTTTTCTGCATTGCCTTAGTGCTTTTTCTAATATATTATTACAAGTCTCAAAAAGATTCGAGGTAACAATAAATCAGCCTATAGAGTGAATATTTTAGTCATCGTAGGAAAAGTGCTTCTAGTTATGTATGATAACACTTTGTAAAGTTGCTCATTCTAATGCATTTTAAGCTTTGATAATCCTAATGTTGTAAGTTCAATGGTTGGAAAACTTAAAAATTTCTATTCATCCACCCAAATCTAGGATTCTAAGAAGATGGGTGCACTATTACAAAGAGGTGAATCTAGAAGTTATATTTGTAAGTTATTGCCCTGAACCTAAAGGTTAAAATTATAGGTTAATAGGTTAAGTTATAGGTCAATCTATTACCATTTAGAAATTATAGCTTGAAATTAAAAAAATGTGTGCAATTTTAGAGATTTTTAACATATATACCTATATTCCATATCAAAAATATTGGGTCATTGAACCATGTTATATTATCCACTGCTATTAGTTTTAATTATTTAAAAACTTGCTATGACAAAAGGAGATCAAGGATTTCAATGTCTTAGATATGGGGATTTTGAATGAATAAATTAAATTAAAAAAGAAAGAAAAAGAAGAAAATACTTAATTAAAATACAATAGGGGACACTAGATATGCCTTCAAACTGAGATTTAAACCTCTAGTTCACTTGTAAAGGTGCACCCAATAATCATTGCATCACAGGACTCTTTGAGCTAGGGTGCACACATGTATATTTAAGCAATTTTAAAGAAATATAACATTATTATAAATGATATAGAGAGACGAGTATGGATTCATGTGCCCCATGCTCCAACACATAGATACGCCCTTGCATCCACCAACAGATCTGTTAACACTTAACACATTCTGGAGAAGACCACCTTCGAATCAATTTAGACTGTTCTCTAATCCTCAAATACAGATTCCTGCAGGTTTCTTTTTTGGTAATTAGCCTTTGTTGTATACAGTTTATCAGAAGTCCTACTACAATTGAAGATACTTTATGCTCTCTCTTCTAGTCCAAAAAGAAAATGTTGGGTGCATTAACTGCTAAAAGAGATTACTCTATTTCATCCTTGGACTTTTACCTTGGAAATATAAAGTTACTGTCAAAAATGTCGACTATGAGCTTAGCTAGAAAGAATAACTATGTTCTGAAGAACTTTTCCAAGCTGTGGCTCAGTGGATGAAGCTGGGATAAAGATCATAGGAGACCACGGTCTGAAATCCAGCAGAGGCCAAGTGGACAAAGTTACCCTAGCCTGTATGTGTATTGGTGGGAGGATGTAATTCAGCAGAGGCCAAGTGGACAAAGTTACCCTAGCCTGTATGTGTATTGGTGGGAGGATGTAATTACCCGGTGGAATAGTTGAGGTACGTGCAAGCTGGTCCAAAACACCAATAAAACACCATTGCTATTTAAAAAGAAAAGGGTGGTAGCAGAACAAGATGGTGATAGTAAGTGGTTAGGTTGAAGACGAATGCAATAAAATAAGGCTGAAAAACGAATGCAAATCAGTACATGAGTAAAACGTATTATATGCAGCAAAGCATTGTTCTTTAGATGTTCAGTGTGAAAGTTGATTTCTCTGAGTTTCTTACTCCCTTCACCTAAAATTTCTGCTGATTCTCTCTCTCTCTCTCTCTATCCGTCTGTGCGCGTTCACGGGGATAAGTGGCTTCGCTGTCGATAACATCATTAAAGTGCTACATGGGGAATGTATCGGCACCCTCTTCCATCGTGATGCCAATAAATGGGCATCAACTGGAGAGATAGGTGCTCGTGAGATGGCAGTTGCCGCAAGGGAATGTTCCAGGCGGCTTCAGGTATATCTAGAGAGACATCTGGCTGTAACATTTTGTAAACCGCATGGATGTGAATATTTATTCTTGGTTCCTTCACCTCCAGGCACTTTCTTCCCAAGAAAGGAGTAAAATGTTGCAGGATATAGCTAATGCATTGGAAGCAAATGAAAAGGCAATCCTCGCTGAGAATGAAGCTGATGTGGTTGCTGCTCAACAGGCTGGATATGAGAAGTCTTTGATATATCGGCTGGCATTAAAGCCAAGAAAAGTAAGAGCGTGCTCACTTTGCAACTTAGTCTGAATGATCATGTACCTTTTTAGTATTCTTGCTGAAAGGGCTACTTCTTTGTCATAGATTTCTAATCTTGCAAATTCAGTTCGTGTGCTTGCTAACATGGATGAGCCCATTGGTCGCATTTTAAAGAGAACGGAGGTAAGCAAATCACATCAAATATATGTGGCATAAGGTAGTTTTTATTGACATGAGTAATAGAGAACAAATTGTGAAAAAGAGTCTTGTGAAGTACTTATTTAGGAAAAAACTTCTGCACTGTCAGACGATTTAGTGGGTACTGTACTATGTCCATTGACAATTATATTTAATGGTATAGCCAAAGCTATTTTGTTGTTGTTGTTGTTGTTTTGTTTCTTAGCCATGAAAAGAACTGGGCTGACTTGTTGGAATATTGGGAGCAACAGAGATGTCAATTTGTAACTAGAAACCTTTATTGATCAGTGTTCAGTTATTAGCCTTTAGTTTCAGAGTGAGATGTTGATTTAATGTCTGGAATATTGTCGTCTCGTCCAGGTTGCTGATGGATTCATCTTGGAGAAATCATCATCTCCATTAGGCGTTCTATTGATTATTTTTGAGTCACGACCGGATGCACTTGTACAGGTAAGCAATGCTGGCAAAAAGAAGTTTTCCACTAGCAGGAAGGTTCTGCTGCATGTCCAATATAAATTAGTAGGGTTCTCTTTTTAGTAGTTATGAAACACTTTTTCTTTACTAATGGCGGGGACAATGGTGATTAACATATGTCTGTCTATGTAAACTTCACGGAATTCTCTGCATGCTTGAATTGCATGTCCTTGGATTATACCTTTACAGTTCACAAACTCGTTGCACTTTTTTTGCATGACTAGATAGCTTCTCTAGCAGTCCGAAGTGGGAACGGCCTCTTGTTGAAAGGAGGAAAGGAGGCCAAAAGATCAAACGCTATCTTACACAAGGTTTAACTGATAGTTTATGTTCTCATACACTCTTTACTGAAGCTTCACGTTTCCATCATTTCATGTCCAGCTTTGTCACCTTCTCCTCTTTTTCTTTTTTGTCTTAGGTGATTACCTCAGCGATTCCTGGAACTGTTGGTGAAAGGCTTATTGGACTAGTGACTTCTAGAGAAGAGATCCCTGAATTGCTCAAGGTACCTGCCAAATATGTTAAATGAGAAACGTATATTCTCCCTCTCTTTCTTTTTTAGGAAATCATGACCTACACTGGACATGAGTTTGGTTCTTAGTTTTTTTTTTCTTGCATCCCGCAGCATGATGATGTGATTGATCTTGTTATTCCAAGAGGTAGCAATAAACTTGTTTCTCAAATTAAGGCATCAACAAAAATTCCTGTTCTTGGCCATGCTGGTAATTATGTGTTAATTGAGTATTGGTTACTTGTACATGCTAGACTCAATCTCTGCTTTGATGTCACGGATTGTTTTCCTGCGATGGTCATATTACTATGTTTGCTTCCAGATGGAATTTGCCATGTTTATGTTGACAAGTCTGCTGACATGGATATGGCAAAGCGGGTTGTTGTGGATGCAAAAACAGATTATCCTGCAGCCTGTAATGCGATGGTAGTTTGTTATACTTTTTCATAAAACAGTGTCCAGTTTTAACCAGGTAGTTTATTGATTTCTTTTCTTTTTGTTTTTTTGCAATAAAATTGTTTCATTGCTTTCCCTGGTAGGAAACACTTCTTGTGCATAAGGATTTGGCAGAAAATGGAGGTCTTAATGACCTGATTGTGGAACTTCAAACAAAAGGTAGAACTTCTTTTTCAAATTCCTTGTGTAATTAAAGCTTCTATATGCTTACTGTGGAGTCTTGACTTGAAAGTAGGGAAAATAGAATCTGAGGGTATTTCTGATAGCAAAATCTGCTTTGTAATGATTATTTTTGTTAATCTCAGTTTAGCGTTGAGTTGCATCACCCACGAAAACACTCTTGTTGTTGAGGCTCATCTATAATGAACAGCTATGTTGCACGGACTCTCTAAAATGCTGCCTAATAGTTTTCACACAGTTTTGCGTACTAATCATTCTGTCCTAATAGTTTTAGAATATGGTAAATGCTGTCTTTCCTCAACATCCTTTTTTTTGTTGAGAAAAGTGACTGACTATCCTCACATTCCTTGGCCCTGAAAATAAAGTTTAGTTAGATTGAAGAAATGTGAACTGATGTTTGCATTTGTGGCAGGGGTTTCTTTATATGGTGGACCAAAAGCAAGCTCCCTGCTCAAGATTCCAGAGGCGCGTACTTTTCATCACGAATATGGTTCACTTGCTTGCACTGTGGAAGTTGTTGAAGATGTATATGCTGCAATAGATCATATACATCAGCATGGAAGGTGTTATGTTTGCCTAACTTTTATCTTTTACAAGGCTGCATTATGATTTTTTTCTTTTTCAAATTATTTCATATTGGAACTCTTATACTATGCAAACTTTTGCAATCCTTATTTTTATACCTAACTCATTGGCAGTGCCCACACTGATAGCATTATTACCAAAGATCAGGAAGTTGCTGAAATATTTTTACGTCAGGTTGACAGGTACATTCTCATGTTTTCAACTTCATCTTTCTGTCATGACTGATGAGTAGTTTCTTCAATCTGATATACTAAGACCTCTGGAATTTCATTAATTTCTGATAGTAAGTTTTGCTCATTATTGTTTCATTTAATTGGGGGAACTAGTACTACCATCCCTGTTTAAACATGTTTGATCTTCACTTTTCAGTGCTGCTGTATTTCATAATGCAAGCACAAGATTTAGTGATGGGTTCCGCTTTGGACTGGGTGCAGAGGTATATAATCTATCAGTGGTTCCAAATTGTCTTTTGCTATCATAGTTTCATATTTGTAAGTATCTTGATTGCTTTTGGGTGAATAGGTTGGGATTAGCACAAGTCGTATTCATGCTCGTGGCCCAGTTGGAGTTGAAGGGTTGCTAACTACGAGATGGTATATTTGTTGTCAACTCTCTTTTGATTTCAATCCCTGTTTTCTACATCATTCTGGCTTTAAGTCCTATCTGGAAAACTACCACTCTTGAGACTTGAGAGATTGCCCTCGGAACAAGAGACTTCTCAAATCTCTTTGGCAATTCATGTATCCCATATGATAAAAGAGAAAATAGAAGTAAAGAAGATGACGTTGTCAGTTAAATCCCTTTATGTTAGTCGAAAATGAAGTCTCTCAGCTTGACCTAGATCCCATGTGTTCCCTATAAGAGATGTCCTCCAGCTTTATTGCATTTGCTACAACTTGTTTATCTTTTTGTCTGTTTGCTGCATGAACTTGGTTACTCCCTCTGTTCCAGTTTATGTGAACCTATTTCCTTTTTGGTCCGTTCCAAAAAGAATGAACCCTTTCTAAATTTGGTAACAATTTAGCTTAAAGTTACAACTTTACCCTTAATGAGAAGCTTTTATAACCACACAAATACTCTGGGCCCCATTTGAACTTGTTTAGGACCACAAATTCCAAAAGTCTTCATTTTTTACTTAAACTCCGTGCCCAGTCAAACAGGTTCCCATAAATTGGAACGGAGGGAGTATTAGTTATTACTTCATTACAGGATCACATCTGACTGAACTGGCCTCACTTTAGTTTTTTTCTTGACCAAAACCAGTCTTTTATATCAAGTGTAGCCAGATCTCTGTGCATAATTGCATATCCAGCCTGCAGTCCATTGCCCGGTAGTTTTTCTACTTGGCAAGATTTGGATGCGGTAGGCCAAAGGACATACATCACAAAACTCCTTAGCTAGTTCATATCGTTTAAGTAATAAGTCCAAAGAGTTTGAACTTTTAAGTTCTTGAGCACGGCTGTCGAGTAAAGTCAAAGAATTACTATATTTCCCTCGACCAGAAAGAGGTACTACATTTCTGCTTATACATTGAAAAGGTGTGTGTGTGTGTGTGTGTATAGATATACCCTTCTCTGTTTGTGCCTTCTTCTATTAGACACATGCTTTTATTGCATGTTGCACATAAAGCCCGGCAAACGCTTGACTTTTTTTCTTTCTTTTTGCTTGGAAAATACTGGAAAATCACACGAAAATGGATGCGTAAACGATCATCTCTGACTAAAATTGGAGATGGAGACCTAATATCAAGAATCTACTCTATAGTTGCTGTATGTACTTTTTTGCCATGAACTCTTGATTCTTATCAGAAATCTTTCTTGACTCTCTTCTTTAGCAGTGTTATGAAATAGGCTGGTAAGACAAATTTCACTTAGATTGACTGCTATTCAGGAGGCATGAATGCTTTATCCCCAAAGTGGAAAAAAAGAGATCAGAGGCATGAATTTGCGATGGTTTTACTGGGTGTATGGCATGTGTAAGAGGAAGAGTTTAGTAGCTGTACAAAATTTAGGCCAAATACATAAGTGGCTACCTAAAATTGCCACAATTTTTCATGCACTTCAACTAAGGCTCTTTCCTATTAGACACTTAAAAATATATCTAAAATGTGTATTGAGCACTTCATTGACAATCAGTCAAAAAAACAAAGCGAGTGTAAATTCACTCGTGGATCATGTGGCAAATCGACAAACGGGATGAAGACATGTGTTATTTCGACCCAAAATAATTATTAGAAATATACTTTGAGGAATTTTTTAAAATAAAAAAGACTATTTTCACTAAACAACCCCCCCCCCCCCAAATCCCAATTGTCTTCCCCGCTCACCCAAACCCCGGTTCAGTTCCCAATTCCCCCCATTCACTATTGTTGTAACCTTAGCCTTGCTTCATCTCTCATTTTGATTACAACTGTAAACAGCTGCTACAACCAGAGAAAAACCAACAGTATCTGAGCAAGCAACAACCAAAAAATATCCGACCAGCAGCGGCCATTGAAAAAAACTCGAGCCTGGTCCAAAAATTTATTCTCCGGCAACTTGTACAACGAGCTGACCCTTTGTCTCCTTTTGTTCTATTCTCTCCTCATTTCAGATGCGCATTAAAAAATCCATGCACCTTCAAAATAATATAAGAGAACCATTGAGTTTGACCGGATATCTTGCTGGCGATTCCAGTTCCGTCAATGACAACGAGAGCTTTGACGGCGCTGATGATGAAGAAGGTTTTGAGAATAAGCTGAAGGAGATTTTTTTAGGAAATAAGGTGTACGCGGCGAAATCAGAAGACTTGATTTCTCGCTATCAAGACATTTCGAAACCATGCCCCGGGACCTCGAGGGCGGGAGGCCGCGATCGAGGTCTAGGGCTCGGGGCTCGTCGAAGCCCGACTCGGAAGAAACGAGGAACGAAGCCAGGACAGAGGGGGAAGCCCCCTAGGCACATGGCTACGTCTGACAGGCCCGACCTATCCGGAGCCTATGCTGAGGCATCACGTCTAGCTGTCCCATCCCTGCATCTTTACATTTAATGCATTCTGTACCATACTGTGTTCCCTCGCCTATATAAGGGGAACCCATACCATTTTGTAAGGGGCGGATGTTGCTCCATCCTCTCCACAAGTGCAATAATATCTCTCTCTCCTTTTTCTTCTAAGTTGTTCGCTCTCACTGGCCCGAGGCCGCTTTAGCATTTATCATTCTCTTATTTGTTCTTCACTACTTTGCTCAATATTGGTAACATAGAGCCTTACTCGATCATATCCCTGCCTGTTATCCCATTCCCGAGTGCCCCCGATAGTTCGAGATCGATTCTAACGCCGACCCCGAGGTCCCATCGACCATCTATGCACCCGGGCAACAGCCCCCCTTCGGTTTGGTTACTGCCTCTTTTTTAACTCGAGCTCTATCGTTAAACTTAATATTCTTAGCATCAACTGCTCTAAAAACTAGCTCGGGAATGGATCACGTATTTTTAGAATTCCATTTACCCTTGCTCGAGCCAAATCCTCCGAGAGAACGAAGGCCCTTGCACCGACCTCCTCGAGTACCTCTCTCCGGGATCTACAACGAATATATTCCTCGATCCTCTTCTCCCGGTCGAGGGCTCGCTTTAGCTCAGCTTGGGCATCAACAACATCTTTCGTACGAATCACCATCTCACGATCAGCCCTGGTTTGGCTTAATGCCGCTTCTGCCCGGACATCAATTATCTCGGCAAAAGGGAGTTAGCCTTGAGGTTAGAAAGGAGCGAAGCACGTACTACAGGAAGTTACGTGCTCCATCAAATAACTCTCATAGTTCGAGCTCCAATACGCCTCATATTGCCAATGCTGCAGCTCAACTTCCTTCTCCTTGCTAAGGAGCCTAAGGGATTCGCCCTCATCCATAATTTTCTGGAGCTTGGCCCCTTGACGGAGCAACTCAAACCTAAGCCTATCACAGGCCTGCACAAGGTTCAATAGAGGGAGGAGGACACATGATACAGGGAAACTGTGCATAAACTCACCACAAAGTGAAGCCGACGGACTTCCTCGAAGTCAGAACACACTCCTGTTGATCCTGCCCCCGCTGCCCCAGAAGAACTGACCTCGGGCACGACATGTTCGCTCAAAGGAACCGTCGGCCGAGAGTCGGGCACTCCGGGAGTAGCAGACTCGGGCGATGCCCCTTCCTCGGAAGTGTGAGCCCGACCAACACCACTAAAGGCTCCGTCGCGCCATGGGTGCCGATCCCTCTTATTGCCGTCGTCCCTCGGCCAACGATTCCTTCCCCTCTTCAGAAAAACATTGCCTCATCCCAAGGAACCACCTGATATCTGCAAACGGCGAATCCAATGCAAATGAAAGGGGAAAGTATTACCTCGGGTATACGAAGGCAAGACAAAGGCGGCATACGCACATACCTTGGTATTGTGCCCCCCATCTGGTACGAAGCACAACTCGCCACCTGCGCTCGCCGCAGGACGAATGGGTCACCAGCCTCTGGACCCAGCCGGGCAGATCATGGACTTCACCCGGCATCCACGAAATTGCTGCAACAAGGGAGACAACATTATTACTCAGCTGGTTTTCGCTATATGCGGAATCTGAAAAAGCGCCAAACGCCTCACTCACGTGCATGATTCCACCCTTCGGGAAATGGCAAAAACTCCACAGGGATAATATTGGTCGTCCGGACTCGGACAAACCAACTGGCCCACTCTCGATCCTCGCCTTCCTCGTCATCAACAACAAAGGGCGTGGACGAACGACACCTCAGAGTTAGCAGGCCTCGATGATGAAAGGGTCGATATAGCCTGACAAGATGGTCAAGCGTGAATTCAAGCCCGGCTTTCTCCGCGAAGAATCTTGTCATCAATGCCGTTCGCCAAAACGACGGATGAATCTGTGCCAGGGTAACCCGATACTTCGAGCAAAAATCAAGCACAACCCTATTAGGGGGGCCAAATGCGAAAGGGTATAGGTATACACTCAAAAATCCATCAGTGGAGTCCGCGATGCCCTCATCTAGGGAAAGCACCTGCAGTGTTATCCCCTCGCTCCACCCGCAGTACCTCCTTGCCATCTCCAGGTGTTCCTCTCTTATCAAGGACGTCGTCTCCAAAGCAAAATCCCTCGGTTCCTGAGTATCAGGAGCAGCGGCCCCCCTCCCCTGTCGGATCGGCCCCGAAGTGGTTTCCATGACTATGGTGAAACTAACAGGTCAGGGCAAGGGTGCACACCAACACTTTTTGCGCCTAAAGAGACGAAGTACCCCGTGCCAAAGCAGAAAGGCGGCTATCTAAAAATAGTGAAGTCTTGCGAAGGAGCTGAAGCCGCCCCACATATATGCGAGAAGCAGCGACGATTCGCCTGCCCGAGGCAAGCCCCGAGAAGCAAACAACCTCGAAACAGATCGACGGATCGGTACCCGATCCAGAAAGCACCCTTCAACGAGGAGTCAAGACTCGAGGGGCCATTCATATTATCTCCAAGCTCGAGGCAGCACTCTACATCAAGAACCCCCGGCCCAAAGAAGTCGGACCTCGGTAAGCTTTAAACGCCAACACTCGACGCAAGGAAGGCACCTGGTCTCGTGATCCCCTCTTTCTGAAAAGAGGAATAAACACAGGAAGCTCCGATCGCGAAAGCTCCACGAAGGTCCGAGGAAGCGACTAAATATAAGTAAACTCCTCATCAGAAGTCAATCCTATACATTCTAAAAAGGTTATCTACATCAAGATCAATAGGGACCCCCGGGTACCCAAAGATGACCGTCATCCAAGATAACATTCCCGAAGGCCCTGGAATTCGACGCATGATCTCCAAACAACTCGGAGGGCCTTGATAGCTCGGACCTATCAGATCAATCCAAGATTGATCCGAAGCACGACGATGGGTTCGGAGGAGAGCCATGTCGATCAGCAGAAGATCAGAGTGAACGCTCGCGCTCAAGTCAGATATCAACAATCAACGAGTAAAAGAAGGCATTCAAAGAGCCTCGAAGGGCATGAGAGCATACAGAAACAAAGCAAAGTAAGGAAAGCAGAAGTCAGCAAAGTATATTCTTATTCATAAAAATTTGCGTACAGGCAGCGAGGGGTCATTACATACAATTATCATAGCCAACGAAGGCACTGGGATAGGAAAAGCAAAGCCAAGGCACCCCCATTTATAGGGGATTACAACACAGTCATCTAGGCTTTGGAAGACTGACCGACGGGCGCAGTTAATGCGTCCATGGAAAACCGAACCGACGGCGATACCTGCACATTGGAAAGCAAGAATCAAGGAGTGCAATGAATGAGGTCGAAAAACACGAGCCCGTGGATGCCCCATCACCGCGAAGCTTACGCCAGGGGTCGCATCATCGATATGGCATCGCCAAAAGAAGCTCGAGGAGTCAAGTGTAAGAATCATTTCCCATCACTTCGTTATGGGAAACGCGGAGACTATCTGTTCGCAGCGAAATCAAAAGACTTGATTTCTCGCTATCAAGACATTTCAGAAGCATGCCCCGGGACCCCGAGGGCGGGAGGCCGTGACCGAGTTCTCGGCCTCGGGGCTCGTCGAAGCCCGACTCGGAGGAAACGAGGAACGAAGCCAGGACAGAGGGGGAAACCCCCTAGGCACATGGCTACGTTTGACAAGCTCGGCCTATCCGGAGCCTATGCTGAGGCATCATGTCTAGCCGTCCCATCCCCGCATCTTTACATTTAATGCACTCTGCACCATACCGTGTTCCCTCGCCTATATAAGGGGAACCCATACCATTTTGTAAGGGGCAGATGTTGCTCCATTCTCTCCAAAAATGCAATAATCTCCCTCTCTCCCTTTTCTTCTAAGTTGTTCGCTCTCACTGCCCCGAGGCCGCTTTAGCATTTATCATTCTCTTATTTGTTCTTCACTACTTTGCTCAATATTGGTAACATAGAGCCTTGCTCGATCATATCCCTGCCTGTTATCCCATTCCCGACTGCCCCCGATAGTTCGAGATCGATACTAACGCCGACCCCGAGGTCCCATCGACCATCTATGCACCCGGGCAACAACCCCCCTTCAGTTTGGTTACTGCCTCTTTTTAACTCGAGCTCCATCGTTAATCTTAACATTTTTAGCATCAACTGCTCTAAAAACTAGCTCGGGAATAGATCAAGTATTTTTAGAATCCCATTTACAAATTTAATTGTTGTTACCATTTTCACGGTAAACATAAGGAATGATTCTTTGTTGTTCTCCTCGGTCTTGTGTAATAAATGAAATTGGAGATAAAGATTAGAGGATGGTGAAAATGATCTCAAATTAAAATTTCTCTGAGAATGGTGCTGGTGGAATTGGAAAGTTTGTAAGGAATGATTCTTTGTTTTGGTGCTTAAGTGGTACTGCTGGCCAGTCATCGACGATCCTGAGTAGAGTGGCCGATGGGTTTATTGTGGTTTTCTGGTGAAAAGTTAAAAAATAAAATTTTAATTAAAAATAAAAATATTAGGCTCATCACGCACTCAAGAGAACTGTTATTCACATAACATGACATCTCATCATTTTGTGTTTAATAGCACACATTTATTGAAGTTGGGAGTGCCTAATAGGAAAGAGCCTAAGTTGAAGTGCTGACACACATTTACCTGTGCTTTTTCAGCCGTTTCTTTCTTGATTTCTTATAAAGGAATTTGTCTTTGTCAAAGTTTTCTTAAGGCCGTTTAGTTAGTTTCCTTGGGCATAACACACTTACATGCATTTTGTTGAAATTATTTAGCCAATGCTGCAATTTTCTGTAGGCTTGCGAGGGGAACTGGACAAATTGTTGACGGTGATAAAGCAGTTGTCTACACTCACAAAGACCTTAGTGGGCTTGAGATTGCATAATTGACAGCATTGGTTGTCCAGTTATGTTTTAGGAAGATCTTCTGTTGTACTATTGGATGCGGGTAAAGCAGGTTTGATGCTTACTCTCTGTACGTTCCAGTCATGGATCGACTTATGATCATTTGCATGCTACAGGCCAAAAGCACTGTAATATTATTTTGTATATCAAAGTTTCACTGCTGCATAGGTTATAACATGTTGCATTATAAACTCGCAGGCTAATTATTACTTTTTCTTACTAATGGTGGTCTGTTACTTTTCAAAGAATTTTTCTTTTCCATAGAAAAGAATTTGAGTTTCATTATTATTATTTTTTCTTAATAATGGGGTCGTGCTACTTTCCATCAACACAAGTACCTGATAATTGTGGAGGGTTAGGCGGATGGAAAGAAATTATCTTTTTTTGTCTTTGTTAGGATCTGAACCCTGGTCTCCCATATATGTATCCATTTCATAGGCTACTAGGCTACAACCTTAGTCCAAATTCGAATTTCATTAAATTTGTTGCTAAAGCTGATTTTCCCCCCACCTCTTAAAGTCAGAATTGTTGGGGCCCTAGGCAATAAATATATGGGGAGTGCACTTACCGAACTCTATAGAAAATGCATTGTCGGCACTCCCCAAAAACTAAAAGGTTGCTTGAGATGGTTTGATTTTGTCCTACGTTAATTGCATTATAGTATATAGATGTGAAACAATAGTGATTGAAGATGTTACTATAAGAAATGAAATAGGCGTGAACAATACAATTATCCACAAAAATAAAATTATTGCCTATCCATTTACATTTCTACCCATCTAGCTAATTAACTTTCCTATCCATGGCAGCTTTTGTGGGTAATTTCCTCTTTTTTTTATTTCTCTGCTTCTTTTCTCTTTTCCTTCTTTTCTACGTTTTTTTTATTTTCTTATTTTTTTTCTTCTCCTTTTTGGTTCTTTTTTTTGCCTAAATCACATTACTATTACTATTCACGTTTAATTTTTTATTTTTATTTTTACAAATATGCCACTAGGCTAGTTGCCTAGTGGTATTTTTTATTAAGATAATCAAAAATAAAACATGTGTCTAGAGGTCTTACAAAATGTAAGCGCGTAAAAAATGAAGATACATGTGTCACGACTCTAACACAGACCCGGTCGTGATGGTGTCTCTCGTGAAGACAAGGCCAATCAACACTTCCCATTTTCCAATTATTAATAGTTAAGCATTTAAGAAACGGTCTAAACATGATAAAATAAATTCGAAATAACAATGATAACATAAATATGTGGAAGAACACCCATACACAGTCCTAACCGGGGTGTCACTAGTCATGAGCATCTATAAATCATAATACAAATCCGCTAAGTAATAAACTAGTACAACTGTCTGAAAAGAGATAGAAGTGATAAAGGAGTAGAGACACGGGGCTGCGGACGCCAACGGCTACCTCGTGAACTACGAATGTCCGCTTGAAGCTGGAGGGATCAGCACTCGGGAGCGGAACCAGCTACGCCTGAATCTGCACACAGAGTGCAGGGAGTAAAGTGAGTACTCCAACTCAGTGAGTGACAAATAAATAACGATTGAAAGTAAGAAAAAACGTAAGACACAAGGCATTACACAAGGCATTCTATAATGAAGCAGTAAAACCATTTAAAAGCAGTAAACCTGTGAAAAGTTAAGTGACAATCCTTTTTCAACAAGTAAATAGGTAATTGACAGGCAGTTAAGGTAAAGTAAACAAATAGAAGTTCGCCCCTCGGGCACAGTATCAACAAATCCGCCCCTCGGGCAACATCTCAGAACAATACCAGCCCATCGGGCAATCACATAGAACAATACCAGCCCCTCGGGCTCAATCTCACATCACAATGGGTACCCGCGCTCACTGGGGGTGTACAGACTCCTGGAGGGGCCCCTTACGGCCCAAGCGCAATATCAAGCCACCTCGTGGCATCATCTCTAGGCCCTCGGCCTCATAACAATCAAGCCACCTCGTGGCGTACATATCTTAGGCCCTCGGCCTCATAATCAACATCAAATGTTTCCTCACAACATAGGCCCTTGGCCTTACTCAGTCAAAAATCCTCACAAGCCACTCGGGCAATAGTAAAATATGATTTTCAGCCCAAAATATCATTTGAAATATTACTTAAGTATTAAAACTGAGTAAACATGGATGAGTATGAAAACAGTGGAAAATAACATGATTGAGTTCAAGTATAAAGTCAAAACAGTGAGAAAATACCAGTAAAAATCCCCGAAGGGTTCAAATAGTTGGCATAAGGGCCAAATATGGCATTTAGCCCAAATAATGATGATAACAAATAGATTTCAGTCAAATACGCGATAAAATCATCAGTCGGGACGGACCAAGTCATAATCCCCAATAGTGCACGACCCCACACTCGTCATCGAGGATGTGCTTCACCTCAATATATCACTACGATGTGCAAATTCGGGGTTTCAAACCCTCGGAACATCATTTACAACCATTACTCACCTCGAACCGGTCAAATCTCTAGCTCGCGACGCCTTTGCCCCTCGAATCGGCCTCCACTCGCGTCGAATCTATCCAAAATCAGAACGAGGACATCAAAATATTCTAAGGGGACGAAGCCCAAGCGAAAATAATTAAAATACGACACAAATCCCGAAATTATCAAAACCCGACCCCCGGGCCCACGTCTCGGAATTCAATAATTTTTACATCAATAGGTTCCTTATCTCGCCACGAGTTCATACATATCAAAAGTTCTGAAATCCGATCTCAAATGATCCTTCAAATCCTCAATTAAAGGCCTAAAGTCCCAAGCCCTAGTTTCCCCAATTTTCACCCTTAATTTCCATGATTTCTAGCTTTAATCCATGAAATAATAGCATAGGATCGCGTTTTAGGTCCAAGCCCTAGGATCCCTTGAAATCCCTCTTTCAAATCGTCCAAAAGCTCCCAAATCGAGATAAAAATGGTGAAATAGCTCAAAATTCGCGAATGCCACATTTTATACTTTCTGCCCAGAACTTTTCGCATCTGTGGCCCGATACCCGCTTCTGCGGTACTGCATTTGCGGTTCATTCCTCCACTTCTGCGGAACTCACTTAACCGGAAAAACTCGCATCTGCGAGCACATTCCCGCATCTACGACATCGCAGATACGTTCACACTAACCGTTTCTGCGGTCGCCGCTCACCAGGCCATTTTCGCTTCTGTGATACTTTTCCTGCATCTGCGACTTCGCAGGTGTGGTCCCCAGCCGCATCTGCGGTTCCTAAAAACTCCTCAAAAATCCACTTCTGCGACTTGTCTCCCGCATATGCGGCGTCGCACCTGCGGTCCCCAATCCGCAGGTGCGGAAATACCAGAAGCAACTGAGATTCTGCAACTTCACAAGTCTCAAACCTTTCTGTCAACGATCCGAGATCACCCCGAGGCTCCCGGGACCTCAACCAAAAACACAAACATATCCCAATACCTTGTTCAAACTTGTTCCAATTATCAAAACACCTCAAACAACATCAAATCAACCAAAACACATCGGATTCAAGCCAAATTTCCGAAAATCTTCCAAATTACCTTTCGATCAAAAACCCAACCAAACCTCGTCCGAATGACCTGAAATTTTGCACACACATCCCAAATCACACAACGGAACTACTTCCACTCTCAGATTTCAATTCCAACCCCTATATCAAAATCTCGCCTACCAATCGAAAATCGCCAAAATATCAACTTCGCCAATTCAAGCCTAATCTACTCCAAACCTCCAAAACTCATTCCGATCGCGCTCCTAAGTCCCAAATCACCTCCCGAAGCTAACCGAAACATCGGAACTCACATTTGATCCCTCTAACACATAAGCCAATATTTGGTTGGCTTTTCCAACTTAAACTTCCTTAAAAGAGACTAAGTGTCTCAAACCTTACCAAAATTATTCCGGATTCGATCTGATCAACCCGATACCACGTAACGCGGATAAATAAATCATAAAGAAGCAGAAATGCGGAAAATGGAGTGGTAACTCATGAGACGACTGGCCGGGTCGTCACATCCTCCCCAACTTAAACAAACGTTCGTCCGCGAACGAATCAAGAAACGTACCTGAAGCCTCAAACATGTGAGGATATCTGCTCCGCATCTCCCGCTTGGTCTCCCAGGTAGCCTCCTCCACGTGCCCACCTCTCCACTGCACTTTCACTGAAGCTATATCCTTTGACCTCAACTTTCGAACCTGACGACCAAAAATAGCTACTGGCTCCATATCATAGGTCAAATCATCATGCAACTGAACCGTGCTAAAATCCAGAACATGAGACGGATCCCCAATATACTTTCGGATCATAGAAACATCAAATGTCGGATGCACACTCGACAAGCTGGGTGGCAAAGCAAGCTCATAAGCCACCTTCCCAATCCTCCAAAGCACCTCAAAAGGCCCAATGAACCGCGAGCTCAATTTCCCTTTCTTCCCGAATCTCATAACACCCTTCATGGGCGAAACCTTCAACAGAACCTTTTCACCAACCATGTAGGACACATCCCGAACCTTCCTATCAGCATAGCTCTTTTGCCTTGATTGCGTTGTACGAAGTCTCTCTTGAATCACCTTCACCTTTTCTAAAGCATCCTGCACCAAGTCTGTCCCCAATAACCTAGCCTCACCGGGCTCGAACAAACCAACTGGGGATCTACACCGCCTCCCATACAAAGCCTCATACGAAGCCATCTGAATGCTCGACTGGTAGCTGTTGTTATAAGCAAACTCTGCAAGCGATAAAAACTGATCCCATGATCCTCCGAAATCAATGACACAAGCACGCAACATGTCCTCCAATATCTGAATAGTGCGCTCGGACTGACCGTCCATCTGAGGTCGAAAAGTTGTGCTCAACTCAACTTGAGTACCCAACTCTCGCTGCACAGACCTCCAAAACTGCGAAGTAAGCTGAGTGCCCCTATCCGAAATGATGGAAACTGGGACACCATGCAAATGAACAATCTCCTAGATATAGATTTCCACCAACCGCTCTGAAGAATAAGTAGTACATACAGGAATGAAGTGCACAGACTTAGTCAGCCGATCCACAATCACCTAAATAGCATCGAACTTTCTCAAAGTCCGTGGAAGTCCAACAACAAAGTCCATAGTAATCCTCTCCCACTTCCACTCAGGAATATCCATCTGCTGAAGCAAGCCACCCGGTCTCTGATGCTCATATTTCACCTGCTGACAATTGAGACACCGAACTACAATTCCCACAATGTTTTTCTTCATTCTCCTTCACCAATAGTGCTGCCTCAAATCCTGATACATCTTCGCGGCACCCGGATGAATGGAATACCGAGCTATGGGCCTCTTCCAAAATCAACTCTCGAAGCCTATCCACATTGGGCACGCAAATCCAACCAGCATCCTCAACACCCCATCATTACTAATGGTCACATCCCTGGCATTATCATGCTGAACTCATTCCTTAAGGACAAGCAAATGCAGATCATCATACTAGCGCTCTATGATGCGATCATATAAGGAAGATCGAGAAATTACACAAGCCAATACCCGTCTGGGCTCCGAAATATATAACCTCACGAATCGATTGGCCAAGGCCTGGACATCAACTACAAGAGTTCTCTCCCCAACTGGAATATATACATCAACTACAAGAGGTCTCTCCCCAACTGGAATATATGCCAAACTCCCCATACTCACTGCCTTTGTCAAAGCATCGGCTACCACATTGGCCTTTCCCGGATGGTACAATATAGTGATATCATAATCCTTAAGCAACTCCAACCACCTCCACTTCCTCAAATTGAGATCCTTATGTTTGAACAAGTGATGAAGGCTACGATGATCAGTAAACACCTCACAAGACACACCATACAAGTAATGTCTCCAAATCTTCAACGCGTGAACTATGGCAGCCAACTCCAAATCATGAACGGGGTAGTTCTTCTCATGAGGATTCAACTGACGAGAAGCATAATCAATAACTCAACCCTATTGCATCAACACAAAACCAATCCCAACTCTTGAAGCATCATAATACACGGTATATGAACTTGAAACTAATAGCAAGACCAACACTGGAGCTGTGGTCAAAGCTGTCTTGAGCTTCTGAAAGCTCTCCTTACACTCATCCGACCATACAAATGAAGCACCCTTCTGAGTCAACTTGGTCAAGGGCGATGCGATAGATGAGAATCCCTGAACAAACCGACGATAATAACCCACAAAACCAAGAAAGTTGCGAATCTCTATGGCTGAGGACGGTCTGGGCCAACTTTGAACCGCCTCTATCTTCTTCGGATCAACCTGAATACCCTCGCTGGACACCACGTGCCCTAAGAAAGTCACTAAACTAAGCCAAAACTCACACTTGGAGAATTTTGCATAAAACTTCTCCTCTCTCAATCTCTGCAACACAACTCTCAAATGCTCCGCGTGCTCCTCCTGACTACGCGAATACACCAGAATATCATCAATGAAGACTATGACAAACGAGTCAAGATAAGGCCGGAACACACTGTTCATCAAATGCATGAACGCTGCTGGGGCATTGGTCAACCCAAAAGACATCACCAAGAATTCATAATGACCATATCGGGTCTTGAAAGCTGTCTTAAGAATATCCGAGTCCCTGATCTTCAACTGGTGATAACCTGAACGAAGATCAATCTTGGGTGTTCTGGTGATAACCTGAATGAAGATCAATCTTGGAGAACACCCTTGCTTCCTGAAGCTGGTCGAATAAATCATCAATGCGAGGCAAGTGATACTTATTCTTAATTGTCACCTTGTTCAATTGCCTATAATCAATGCATATTCTCATAGTGCCATCCTTCTTCTTCACAAATAGAACCGGCGCACCCCAAGGTGACACACTAGGCCGAATGAATCCTTTATCAAGGAGTTCCTGAAGCTGCTCCTTTAATTCCTTCAACTCCGCTGGTGCCATACGATACAGCGGAATAAAAATGGGTTGAGTGCTCGGCACCAGGTCAATACCAAAATCAATATCCCTATCCGGTGGCATGCCCGACAAGTCTGCAGGAAAGACATCGGAAAAATCCCTCACAACTGGAACAGAATCAATACTGGGAGTCTCAGCACCGACATCCCTCACAAAGGCTAGATACGAAAGACAACCCTTCCCAACTATACGCTGGGCTTTCAAGAATGAGATCACTCTACTAGGAACATAATCAGTCACACCTCGCCACTCGATCCGTGGCACACCTGGTATAACCAATCTGACTGTCATAGCATGACAGTCTAGAATAGCACAACACGGAGATAACCAATCCATGCCCAAAATGACATCGAAATCCACCATGCTTAGTAATAATAGATACACTCGGGTCTCCAAACCCCCAATAATCACCACACACGACCAGTACATACGATCTACAACAACAGTATCCCCCACCGGGGTAGATACATGAACAGGTAAAGCAAGAAACTCACGGGGCGTACCCAAATAACAAGCAAAGTATGATTACACATAAGAAAAGGTGGAACCGAGATCAAATAATATAGAGGCATCTTTGTGACAGACTGAAACAATACCTGTAATAACAGCATCTAAAGCAATAACATCGGGTCTACCTAGAAGTGCATAGAAATGGGCCTGATCGCCCCCTGATCGACCTCCCCCTCTGGGACGGCCTCTAGCTGACTGACCCCTACCCCTAGCTGGCTGGGCGGGTGGTGATGAAGCAACTAGCGCTGAAGCCGATGACTGACCCCTCTACTGAGATGAACTGGCAAGACGACAAGGACACTGCCTCCACATGTGGCCCATCTCTCCACACTCATAACAACTCTCAGGTGCTGGAGAAGGGGACTAAAGGGAACCCCTCGCACCGGAGTGACTAGCAGATGCACTCGGCATAGAAGAGCCCTGAACTGATGGAGCACGGGATGACCTCTATGTTAGAAGGGCACTAAGTAATGACAGGCCCTGATGAGAACTGTGAGAACCATGACCCGATGATGCCCCACGATAACCTGGGCGAGCTGGCTGAGCATGCTTGAATGGACGGCCTCTGCCGTGCTGAAACTAACATCTCAAAGGAGTACCACTGTAATTACCAGATCCTCGAGGCCTCTTGGCCTCCCTCTCCTCTCGCTCCTGGCGACGAACAGACTCAATCTTACAGGCAATATCCACAACCTCCTCGAAAGTAGCACCAATCATCCTCTCCCTAGTCATGAGAATACGAAGCTGAAAAGTAAGGCCATCAACAAACCTCCTAATCCTCTCTCTATCTGTCGAAACCATCCAAATAGCATGACGAGCTAACTCGAAGAACCTTATCTTGTACTGCATCATAGTCATATCTCCCTGACGCAACCATTCAAACTCTTTACGCAACTCCTCTCTGCGGGACTGCAACACATACTTCTCCAGAAAGAGAACGGAGAACTACTGCCAGGTGAGGGGTGCTGCACCAACAGGCCTACGCCTCTCAAAAGCCTCCCACCAAGTAAATGCAGCTCTGGAAAACTGATAAGTAGTGAAAGCGACCTCGCTGGTCTCGAGAATACCCGCTGTACGAAGCATCCTCTAGTACTTATCTAAGAAACCCTAGGCATCCTCGCCCTCTACACCACTGAAGGTCGGAGGTTGCAGTCTACCAAACCTCTCCAACCTAAGTTGCTCATCCTCCGGCATAGCAGGAACTACATAGTCCTAAACAGCTACAACTGGCTGGGCTGGATGTGCCCCCAGCGTCTGAAGTCCCTGCACAACCTGCTCAGGTGTGCGAGCGGCGAGAGTCTGATTGCCTCCCCCGGTATGAGAAGTAGCTGCGGCTGTAGTGGCTGAAACCGCCTGAGCTAGGCCATTGCAAACTGATAGGATCTGATCCAAGGCCTCCTGAAGACCCGAAATCACAATGGGCACAACTGGTGCCTAAGCTGGTGCTGCTGGAGCGCCCATAACTGGGACCTGATCCTAAACTGGGGCAGCTGGTGGATCTGCAGGTGCTGCCCTAACTGCTCTGCCCCTACCACGACCACGACCGCGTCTTCAGCCTCTGGTGGCCACAACCGGTGGTACTGGTGGTCGTCCATCCTAACCGGTAGTGTGTTTTCTCACCATATGTGAGAGAATAGAACAACAGAAGTTTAGTACTCGGATCAACAAATTCGCACGACAAGAATTTCAAGAATGCGAAGTTTTTTTCCTAAAGGTTCTGCAGCCTCTCGAGGATAAATACATATGTCTCTATACCGATCCGCGAGACTCTACTAAACATGCTTATGACTGATGAGACCTATGTAACCTAGGCTCTGATACCAACTTGTCACGACCCTAACCTGGACCCGGTCGTGATGGCGCCTCTCGTGAAGACAAGGCCAGCCGACACTTCCCATTTTCCAATTATTAACAGTTAAGCATTTAAGAAATGGTCTAAACATGATAAAATAAATCCAAAATAACAATGATAACATAAATACGCGGAAGAACACCCATACACAGCCCTAACCGGGGTGTCACTAGTCATGAGCATCTATAAGTCATAATACAAATCTGGCAAGTCAATAAACTAGTACAACTATCTGAAAAGAGATAGAAGTTATAAAGGAGTAGAGACACGGGGCTGCGGACGCCAACAACTACCTCGTGAACTCCGAATGTCCTCCTGAAGCTGGAGGGATCAGCACTCGAGAGCGGAACCAGCTACGCCTGAATCTGCACACAGGGTCCAGGGAGTAAAGTGAGTACTCCAACTCAGTGAGTAACAAATGTAAATAACGATTGAAAGTAAGAAAACACTTAAGGCACAAGGCATTCTATAATGAAGCATAAAACCATTTAAAAGTAGTAAACCAGTGAAAAGTTAAGTAACAATCCTTTTTCAACAAGTAAACATGTAATTGATAGGTAGTTAAGGTAAAGCAAACAAATAGAAGTTCGCCCCTCGGGCACAGTATCAACAAATTCTCCCCTCGGACAACATCTCAGAATAATACCAGCCCCTCGGGCAATCACATAGAACAATACCAGCCCCTCGGGATCAATCTCACATCGCAATGGGTACCTGCGCTCACTGGGGGTGTACAGACTCCTGGAGCAGCCCCTTACGGCCCAAGTGCAATATCAAGCCACCTCGTGGCATCATCTCTAGGCCCTCGGCCTCATAACAATCAAGCCACCTTGTGGCGTACATATCTCAGGCCCTCAGCCTCATAATCAGTATCAAATGTTTCCTCACAACATATGCCCTCGGCCTTACTCAGTCATTCGGGCAATAGTAAAACATGATTCTTAGCCCAAAATATCATTTGAAAATTAAAACTGAGTAAACATGGCTGAGTATGAAAACATTGGAAAATAACATGACTGAGTTCAAGTATAAAGTCAAAACAGTGAGGAAATACCAGTAAAAATCCCCGAAGGGTTCAAATAGTTGGCACAAGGGCCAAATATGGCATTCAGCCCAAAAAATGATGATAACAAATAGATTTCAGTCAAATACGCGGTAAAATCATTAGTCGAGATGGACCAAGTCACAATCCCCAATAGTGCACGACCCCACACACATCATCGAGCATGTGCCTCACCTCAATATATCACTACAATGTGCAAATCCGGGGTTTCAAACCCTCAGAACATCATTTACAGTCATTACTCACCTCGAACCGGTCAAATCTCTAGCTTGCGACGCCTTTGCCCCTCGAATCGGCCTCCACTTGCGTCGAACCTATCCAAAATCAGAACGAGGACGTCAAAATATGCTAAGGGGACGAAGCCCAAGTGAAAATAATCAAAATATGACACAAATCCCAAAATTACCAAAACCTGACCGCCGAACCCACATCTCGGAATTCAATAATTTTTACATCAACATGTTCCTTATCTCCCCACGAGTTCATACATATCAAAAGTTCTGAAATCCAACCTCAAATGGTCCTTCAAATCCTCAATTAAAGGCCTAAATTCCCAAGCCCTAGTTTCCCCAATTTTCACCCTTAATTTCAATGATTTCTAGCTTTAATCCATGAAATAATAGCATAGGATCGAGTTTTAGGTCCAAATTCCTTACCTCAATGAAGTTCCCTTGAAATCGCTCTTTCAAATTGCCCAAAAAGCTCCCAAGCCGAGATAAAAATGGTGAAATAGCTCAAAATTCGCGAAGGCCACATTTTATACTTTCTGCCCAGAACTTTTCGCATCTGCGGCCCAATACCCACTTTCGCGTTGCCGCATTTGCGGTTCATTCCTCCGCTTCTGCGGAACTCACTTAACCGGCAAAACTCGCATCTACGATCACATTCCCGCATCTGCGATCACACTAACCGCTTCTGCGGTCGGTGCTCACTCGGCCATTTTCGCTTCTACAATACTTTTCCCGCATCTGCAACTTCACAGGTGCGGTCCCCAGCCGCATCTGCGGTTCCTAACAACTCCTCTAAAATCCACTTCTGTGACTCGTCTCCCACATATGCAGCGTCGCACCTGCGGTCCGCAATCCACAGGTGCGGAAATACCAGAAGCAGATGAGATTCTGCAACTTCACAAGTCTCAAACCTTTCCGTCAACCATCCGAGATCACCCCGAGGCCCCCGGGACCTTAACCAAAAGCACAAACATATCCCAATACATTGTTCAAACTTGTTCCAATCATCAAAACACCTCAAACAACATCAAATCAACCAAAACACATCGGATTCAAAGCCAAATTTCCTAAAATCTTCCAAATTATGTTTTCGATAAAAAACCCAACCATTCCATTCCGACCCCTATATCAAAATCTCGCCTACCAACCGGAAATCGTCAAAATATCAACTTCGCCAATTCAAGCCTAAATGTACTCCAAACCTCCAAAACTTATTCCGATCGCGCTCCTAAGTCCCAAATTACCTCCCAAAGCTAACCGAAACATCAGAACTCACATCCGAGCCCTCTAAAATATAAGCCAACATCCGCTTGACTTTTCCAACTTAAACTTCCTTTAAAGAGACTAAGTGTCTCAAACCTTACCAAAATCATTCCGGATTCGATCCGACTAACCCGATACCACATAACACGGATAAACAAATCATAAAGAAGCAGAAATGGGGCACTTAGTCTCTTACCAAAATCATTTCCTGTATAAAGAAGCAGAAACAAATCATATAGACTGTGTGTTTCTTACCTTGTGTGATCCTCAGGAAGTGGTAGATGCAAAGGGATATGCATTTCCTAGTGTAACTCTTCCCGTTTCCTCCACAATGAACATGGTAATGGATCATGTGACATAAGCTTGTGCGCAATCTTCTCTTTGCATTTTTGATGGAATAATCAAACTGACCTATGTAGTAGTTATACCTATAGGATTGAGTATCAAAGATACTAATACCACCCTAGTAAGTTTGGCCAAACATAGAGCCAAATCCCCTCCAAGGTACATGCAAAATTAACAAATTTGTTAGAGAAAAAATCCTTCTTCCTCTCATCCCTTAAAATTTGAGTTGAAAGGATCATGTTTTCCCTTTCCCCTATCATTTGCCTCATTCCTCCATAATACCTTTTCCCCCTCCTCTTCATTATTATGATATCCCATTCACTCTCTGTATCAATTAGTTCCTTCATCAATTAGCATTTGGCTTGGCAACTCTTACCCTCAAGTATGGTATTTGAAGTTTGTCACTGTTTCGTATCTTCCTCCCTTGTACTAATTCCCAAAAGGAGTGTACCCTTTGGATATGTTGCTGGTCCAAGGTCAAGTTAGCTAGATGATCAGCTAACTTATTGCCTTCCCTCAGTATACGAGCTAGCTGGAATACACTCTTAGACAATAATGATTTGATTTCATCTACTTGGTTTGCTATGCTCCAAAGTGGTTCCCAAATATCATCCAACACATTCTTCATAAGCAGAGAATCAGTTTCAATTATGCATGGAGGGAATGACATTTGAATAATGTACCTTAGGGCCTCCAGAATTGCTTGTGCCTCAGCTATATTGTTTGTTGCTTCCTCTACTGCATCTGCTCGGGCATAGATGAGGTCCCCTATTCCATCCCTTATACAAAAATCATATGAAGCTCCTCTATTGTCTCCTCTACAAGCCCCATCCGTATTGCATTTTATCTAACCCACAGGAGGTAATTGCCACATAACCTTTGTATATCTCAGCTTTGGAACATGATGGGCTAACTTCTCATGTAGGTCAGGCCAATTTGCTGTGTCACCCTTGATGCCTCACTTTCAACGACATTTGGATGGAGTTTGAAATCTGATAAATCAGTCTATTAAAAGATACTGTTTTTCCATGCTTTCCAGAGTTCATCCTCTTCCACAAGTGCCAGACAATCAAGCTTGGCATTGCTTGATATACTCTGTCTTCAAACTTGTATTTCCTGCTTTGTTCCACCATTCATTTATCAATTAAACCAGCTGCTTCCCTTGTGTTTTGATCCCAACAGGTGCACCAAAATAATTCCATACAAACCTAGCAGCTGGAGATGTCAAGAAGACATGAGGTAATGTTTCTTCTTTAGGGTGACTATAACACCAACATCTTGAAGTTCTAATGTACCCCAGCCTTTGGAACCAATCATCCAAAGGCAACTTTGCTTTCCATAACCTCCACATGAAGAAGCTAACTTTGAAAGGCAGTCCGTTCACCCAAAAGAACTTGTATAACTTGCTCTCATCTCTTCTCTTCCTTATGTATTGCCAAGCAGACATCACTGTAAATTAGCCATTTGTTTCTAGCTTCCACCAGGGCTTATCCTTCATTGAGTGATGTGCAGGAGGTGTGGTCATCTCTAAGATATGGTCAGCTAACTCCTCATGCAATAGCTCCCTCAACAACACTTCATTCCATGTCCCATTCTCCACCACCTCATCCACATGTTTTATGGATTCATCACACCAATGATCTGGACCTGAAGCATGGTAAAGAGCACCAAGTCCAGTCCAGGTATTATACCAGAAGTAAGAGCTTCCATTCTTTAGCTGCTACCATACTTGATGCTCCACCTCCTCTCTCATTTGTAGCATTTTCTTACAAACCTGAGATCTATTTCTCCAAGGAACTAGCACCTCATTAATCTTCTTGTAGTATTTGTTCCTCATAAATGCAGACCATAGTGTATCTTTTGTTCTGTAGTTCCACCATAGCTTAACAAACAATGCCTTAGCCACATCATGTAAGGATCTGAAACCAAGACCTCCTTCACTTTTAGGCAGACACAAATTGTCCCATGAAGTCCAATGTCTAGCCTTTCCATTGCTTGAATTGCTCCATTAGAACCTAGCAAAAATCTTGTGTAACTTATTGATCACATATGTTGGTGGGTTCACAACTGACAAGAGATGAATTGGCATGCTCTCAAGCACATGTGAAGTCAAAACTGCCCTGCCACCAATTGATAATAACTTACCTTTCATGATGATAGCCTCTCCTGAACTTTGAAGAGGATGACCTTGTAGAAATCTTTCTTCCTCCTGCTGTAGGATATAGGGCATCCCAAATATGTGAATGGGAAGGAATTTCTTTGAAATTCTGTGATCAAATGAATTGTGTTAGCTTCTTCTGCAGGCACTCCTTCATGCATATAAAATGAGGACTTTTCCTTGTTAATCTTCTCACGTGAAGCTGCCTCATATTCCTCTAATACATTCATGGTAAGCTACACTGCAATTCACACTCAATTTTGGCTCCTTCTTTTTTTTTCCTTTTGTTTATTTTCTTTATTTCTTGTTCCTTTTCTAATTTCATTTAACTCATTTTTCTTTTATTTTCTTTTTCTCTTCATAATCTAATTTCATTTACTTTTTTCGCTCTTTTTTATTTCTTCTTTGGTTATTCAATAAGAAAAGATAATTGATATAGTAAATATATGTTTACCTTTTTTAAATATAACTGGTATAATGTATATTTTATCTTTTTTTTCTTATTTTTTTAATTTAATTATTAGAACAACTTATACATTATAACTATTTTATTCTCTTTTATGCTTTAATTTTTTTTAATTTTATTTATTATTATTTTAAATCATTTTTATTTCCTTTTTTTCATAATCTAATGTTGCACACATTTTTGGCTCCTTTATTTTTGTTCTTTTTATTTTTATATATATATATTCAGCTTGAGTGACATCTTGTAGTAACCAGTTTTGTGGTAGAGAAACTTGGCTATAAGAAATGGGTTTTGGTATTGACAGGTGAGATCTTTGTAGATCTGTTTTGAAAAGAACAGTTTCTCCTTTATGGAAGGTTTCATGGCTCCAGTGTTAAAGGTAGAACTCATGGCTTTGTACTGTATTCTATAAATAATTTCTACTGGTAAGGATCCAGTTTTGGTTTTGTAATTGGCTGTTTTAATATTAAGCGTTAAAGAATCTAAGATATTTCTATCTCTAAGAGACACCGTAAAATTAAGAAAACAATCAAAGTAAATTGGACCGCTCTGCAGAAGATACAGTTAGAGTGTAAGCAAATAAATCTATGGGACAGAGCTGACCATGTAAATAAAATGCAATAGAGTAAATAGGCGGTTTAACCGACCATTATGCAGAGTAGTGTAAATGTAAACTTGGCAAGAGTAAAATAAATATAAACTTGATTACTGAAAAATTGATAATACAAGTTAAAAATTTATATTAATAAACTAAAGAGAGAGCTCTAACCAATTCTAGAGAGAGAGAGAGAATTCTTTCTCAAGTGGTAGTGTAAGGTGTGTGTCTTACAAGTGATATCGGGGGCTATTTATAGCCAAAAAAGTAAAAATTACATAATATTTTCTAATGTCATTCATGATGTCATTAGGAGTAAGTGCTAGCTGATGTCATGGATGGTGTCAGCTGTGATGTCATTGTGGTGTCATGCTGATGTAATTTCTGATTAATTTTTCAGAACATTAAATCAAGGTCTTCTTCTTCTTCCTCTGATGATTTATCAAACAACGATGCTTGATTTTATTGATCTAGAATTTGTGTCTTGAGAGTATCAAGAATTTGCTCCATTTACTGAATAAAATCAAGCCTGCTGCTGGAACCGACTAGTTGTGCACTTGCAATGGACTTTTGTTGTATAAATAAAATTTGAGCAGCATCTGTTATAGCTAGATACCGCGGATGGGATAGAAACCACTTGTCTACTACAGGTACATAGGCTTCAGATGAATCCCACATTTTGTACCATTTGTAGTATCCTAGGAGGGCTAACCACGGTAGTCCTTTATGTCCTTCTGGCTTATGGAAGGAAAATTTCTGGGAGTATATCCATGGGATATGAAATCGGTGGGAAATTGGAGAAGTATGAGTATTTGCTGTTCACTAGAAAACCTATGACAGAAATAATCATATCCTTCTTTTATTGGTATTAGGAGGATTTCAGCTCTTTGACCATATACAGGCCACCTTTGATGTATAAACCACTGAGGGAATTCAGAGGTTAATTGTTTACTCCAGAGGATGAACCATGAATGCTTTCCAAGTTGGTTTTGGAAGGTGAAAGCATTCATCCACGCTGCCTAGTAGTCATAGTAATTGTAAAAATGTAGATCAAAAGGCTGAGAATGTTTTTTGTATTTGGCTGGATGGGTCCCCCATTCTTTTGGTGAGATTATTTTGTTAATCCACACCGTAGTGTGTGTGACATATGATTGGGTTTGCTTTTCTTTGTGGGGCTTAAACAAGCAGGATCTGGTATCTGTGAGAATAAACTCATTATATTTTTGGGTATGTTGGTGGGTGTTTTGAATGAAATTGGCTGAAGGGCTAAGTATTTTCTTAGCTACCTCTTGGAGGTTGGAATACTAGAATTCTGGTTTAATTTGAATGAGTGGGTAAACACTTTATTTCTTAATATAAGTGGGTTCCTCGGAGGAGGAGCCCTTATGTAAAGAAATAGGTTGTGGCTCTAATGAAGAAAATGCCTGATTGGTTGTAGTCTTTGGGATGTTGGATGGACACCCTGTACCTGCAATGGAGCTTTTAGCCTCCAATATTTTTTGTGCGGTGCTTCTGGCAACCATAGGAAGTGAAGAGGCTGTGTGACTTTGGGCCGCTACGGAGTTGGAAGAAGATGCGTGGCTTTGTGCCGCCACACTGGAACAGTAATTTTTATACAATTGATACTGATCTCTCAGTTGTTTTTTAAATAAGGCAGGCTTGGTCATTTGATTTTTAATGCCCATGAGTTGTTGCCATTGCATGAATTCTTCTTATGTCTAAGGAGAAGACATGGTTTATGCTAGTTGAGCTTGAGATTGTTGAGACTCTTCTTCTTCAACTAGGTCTGCCCATTTTTCGGACTGGAAATTGAGATTGGTCCTGAACTTTCTATCATACGAACTTGGGGGGCTCCGCTCATAGCGTAGTCTGATGACTTTCTATATTTGGGCTGGTTTGGTCCAGCTGCGCCTTTTGGGAGTTGCTTGGAGGCAACTGAAATTGTTTGTTGTATGGAAACAACATCTGTATCAGACTGTTTGGGTATTGTCTCAGTAATATTTTTCTCCGGAGGAGGAAGAGCAGGTATTGAAGGATCTGAAATGTCGGCTTTCTTTTTTCTTGGCATTTTATCTTCCCTGCAAGAATTCTCTGGTAAGAAAATCCGGAATACAGTTTGAGCTCCCTTTGATATACTCTATATTAAAATCAAAAATAGATAAAATAGCTTGCCATCTAGCAAATATATGTTTAGAAGCAAGATTTTGTACATCCTTTTGTAAAACAGATTTCGCAGCTTTACAATCAATTCTTAACAAAATTTTTTGATTTAATAAATCAGCTTGAAATTTAGAAATGCACAAAATAATTGCTAAAATTTCTTTTTTAATTGTCGGATAATTTTGTTGGGAATTATTCCAATGTTTTGATGCAAATGCAATAATTTGTTCCTTGTCATCTTTTTTCTGCTTTAAAATGCCACCATAACCAATGTCTGATGCATCAGTCTCAACTATTTTGAATGCAGAAGGATCAGGGAGAGATAAGCAAGGAAGGTCTTTGACTTTCAACTTGATTTCTTTGATAACGTTGGTGTGGACTAAAGTCCACAGAGGTAGAAGTTTTTTTAACCTATCATGGAGAGGTTTTAGCAAATTGCTAAGGCTTGGAATGAAATCTGATACATAATTAACACGTCCTAAATTTTTTTGAAGATGGGTCTCATCTAAAATTTGGTCAGGAAATTTGTCAACAAATTATATGAATATTGAATAGGGACAATGGTTCCCTGCTCGATGCCCAAGAAATTGGATGTTGGTTTGAAAAAGACTATATTTAGTTTTTGATAAAACTAATCCATTTTCTTTGATAACATTAAAGAAAACCTTTAGATGTTTAAAATATTGATCTATGCTAGTAGAAAATACTAAAACATCATCAATATAGACAGTAATAAAATTTGAAAAAGGATTAAAAATATCTTATTCCTTTGAAATTCGGAAGGAGCATTTTTTAAACCAAATGGCATTCCATTCCATTCATATTGTCCAAATAGTACTGTAAAAGCAGTTTTATACCTTTCTTTGGGATCTATTTGAATTTGCCAATATCCTGATTTTAGATCAAATTTTGAAAAGATAGTTGCAGCATAAAGCCTTTGAAGTAAATCCTTTTTGTTTGGAATAGGGTATCTAATCCAGCGAAGTGCTTTGTTCAAATGTTTATAATTGATGACTAATCGAGGGACACCTCATTCTATTTCAGAGTTTTTATTGACGTAAAAGGCAGCACAACTCCAAGGGGATTTGCTTGGAGAGATGATGCGTTTTTCAAGAAGATCATTGATATCTTTTTGACAATGAATGGTTAGCTCGTAATTCATTTGAATAGGACGAGCTTTTGTGGGGATTGTTTTTTCATCAAAGTCAGGTTCATAAGGGAGCCTAATAATGTGTCTTTTGCAATTCCAAAAGGCTGTAGGTAAATCAGCACAAAGTTTCTCCTGGATTTTGGTTTCTAAATTTTTTGTCTTGGATAGGAGAGAAGAATTTGAAGCTGTTGTTGTAACCTTTGGAATGCTACTTATTCTTTGAGAAAATTGATCTGTGCTTCTTTACTTTTTATGGTATACAAGAACTTTGTCATTGGTGGTCTATCGAAAGGAAGAAAGGTTCTACCTCCTATGCGTTCGATTAGAATTCATTGTTTTGTTACCATAAAAGGTATGAGCTCTTCGATAAAGGGAGTTCCTAATATAACTGGATTAGTAAGGTCTTTTACTAATAGGAAAGAACTTGAGGCTGACAATGGAGAATTTTCTAGGGAGGTTCTAACTTCAACATTGGAGAGTTTGAAGCCTATTCCTAGTTTCCCGCCGTTAGCAGCCCTAAGACCTTCTTTGGTTTTTTCAAATAATTTGGTTGGAATGAGCCCTTCTTGTATGCAGTTGAGATCTGCACCTGTATTAAATAAGGCAATGATATCCAAGGTAAAGGGCTTATTCACAATTAGGATGATTCTCATGTGCCATTTTCTTATAGAAATTCGGGAGAGGTGGTTGCAAAAAATGTCTTGTTCAACTGGTTTAACTTTAGTTGGTTTGAACTCTTCAGGCTTGGTAGGGAGCTGTTGGAAAACAATACGGTCTAATTCTTGTCTAGCCTTAATTTCTCGAATTTCTTCTTTAAGGAATGCTATCTCAGATTGGAGATCTTGGATAGTTACTACCTTAGGTTTTTGGGAAGGGAATCAACTGAGGATATCAGTAATATTATAAGTATTGGCAACTTGTGGATGATTGGTAAAGACACTAGACGAAGATGTAGAAGACTTATCTATTGTTTGTTTGAATTGGTCGAGATAATACTTCTTTTGCTCAGAATCTTGGAGATTGCTTATTATTTCAAGAAGAAGATCTTGTTCTTTGGAGAGAACATTAATCGCAGGTTCCTCTTGACTAGACTAGGATGAAAATGATTTTGTGTCATCATCTTCAAGTTGGTTAAATTGCTGTTCAAGTTCATCATCAACAACATCGGAAGTGTCGCTATCTTCGAATAAAAGTTGTTCGATCTGGTTAAGAACAAACTCATCCAAATAAAGATTTCTAACTTTGTTAGACAACTTGCAGTATTTGGCTATATGACCCGGTTTGTTGCACTTGAAACATTTGCCGGAATTGGGAGTTTAGAAGGTCGTTGGCTTATTTTTACTGGGAAAGGATTTGGATTTAGAATAAAATGGTTTGGTCTTCCTAAACTTGGGTGCAGAAGACTTATATTTCGTAATCTCCGTATCCTTGGTTGTTCGTCTCTTGTGAGGCTTTTGCATACAAGGTGGTAAACAAAATTGTTCACAGAAACTACCTAGATCTCGATGAGTCCGTGCTCTATCTTTGGCTAATTGTCTCAATATCTTATCATGTTGACATATTTTGAGAGCTACATGTTGAATGAGACTGGTGAGTTGGCCATAGGTGATTTGTTCGAAAGGAATAATATCACCAGAATGCTCATTTTGGAGTTCTTCTTTAACTAAATCCCTAAGAGACTTAGGTAGACCATCTAAGAATTTTGCTTTCCAATATGGGAGATTTCCATCAGTTTTTTCGTAGATTCGGGTAAGAAAGAAATCCTTATACCATCTGAAATCAGAAAAAGGGTTTTACACTTAAGGTTATTAAGTATCTCAGAAGATCTTTCCCTAAAGATACCTGGGCTACCTATGAATGTTTTGGTAATGGTATAAATCAGGGTGTTGGTTGAATCAGGAATGGTAAGGCCATCCTTAAGAATTGGTTCTCCCGTTGAATCAACTCGGACACTTGAGAGAATTTGGTTCTTATCTTCTTCGCTAAGATGCGTATCGCACTAGCCTTTAAGTTGACCTGTGAAACCTGCTACTAAGACATGGGTAGTAAGCTGGTCTGAACAGTTATGAGAAGTTCGATATGCAATGGCTACCATAGTCATTTGTTGTAATTTGGCCAGAATATTTTACTCAGAACAACCATCTATGTTCCATTCATAGATATTATTGGCATTATAGTTGTTTTGCATAACATTGGGTCTTTCTTCTAAGGCTACATCAGGATGGGTAGCTCTAGAATAGTAAAGTTTTGGGGCTGACGCCAGTTGAAGGATCCTATTATGACAAGGTTAATTTATAGGGAAGGATTTTCATAAAATATTTCTGACTGCGAATTGGTTTTTTGGTCAGAATCGGCTTCTCAGAGAACATGGACAGAAGACTCATTAGTTGGAGTATATTGAGCTATTAGGGTTTTTTCTATTTCTTGGATCCTACGCTGAAGGTCAGAGAACTGAGGATAGTATTTAGCTTAGTGGATCCGAAGTTCCGTAGCGAAAGTTCTAGGGATCTCATAAGGTTTAAACAAAGGGATTGAAGAAGTGGAGGTATCTGCTATCTTAGAACTAGTAGATGCTGAAGTTTATTTTGTAACTAAATATTCACTAAGGGATTGTAAATATTTGTTCATATAATTATTTTGTTCAAAAATACTTTTAATATGTTTGCCTGTGATAGCTTCATTTTCATTTTTTAATTTGAAAGGATTAGCAACTACTGAAGCATTTGCATAACTTGTTGAAAATCCTTGTGCCGGAGGAAGTTCTGAGAGGACTTCTTCTCCGGAGGAGGTTTTCCAAAATTTTGTAACATTAACTGATTTAGAAAAAGGAAAATCTAATTGGTGATATTTAGCATAAGCCTCAAACCATTCAAAGAAATTGATTTGTTCTTTTATGTAGTTTAAAGACTCATAGTAGATACTTCGGAGATTTTATCTATTATCTCCTTGAAAATTCTCAAAAAATCAAGTTCTTTTGAAAATATTTTCTAGTGAATAAAAGTTTGCTCAAAGTTTTTCTTTATCAATTTGGAAATCTTTTTTCAAAACACCCAATTCAGCACCTAAAGCTGAGTAAGTAGGAGATTGAGGTTGTTCATAATTAACTTCTATTGGAGGGGCTGTCTCTACAGAATATTTAGCTTGTGGGATCCTAGAGTCAAAATTAACAATTTCGATCCTAGAAGGAAAAGAAGATATTGAATGTCTTCCAAGTTGAATCTTAGACTGTGTCGAAGAGGATGAGCAGAGACTCTTTGGAAGGAAATGGCTACAGATCCGCTAGAATATTGTTGGATCTGAGAGACCGTAGTATTTTCTGGTTTTTAGCTTGAGTGACATCTTGTAGTAACCAGTTTTGTGGTCGAGAAACTTGGCTCCAAGAAATGGGTTTTGGTATTGATAGGTGAGATCTTTGTAGATTTGTTTTGAAAAGAACAATTTCTCCTTTATGGAGGGTTTTCATGGCTCCAGTGATAAAGGCAGAACTCATGGCTTTGTACTGTATTCTATAAATAATTGCTACTGGTAAGGATACAGTTTTGGTTTTGTAATTGGTTGTTTTAACATTAAGAGTTAAAGAATCTAAGATATTTCTATCTCTAAGAGACACCGTAAAATTAGGAAAACAATCAAAATAAATTGGACCGATATAAAGGCTGGTTTTTACCATTCACAGGAGGGAATCATTGAAGTCTAAAAATCTAGAGTCTCTAAGACAGAGGAGTAGAGACGTGTCTAGTCCTTCCCTGGACAGAGGTCTAGCTGCAATCTGTACTAAATCTATTTTACAAAAGGATGTACAAAATCTATTTTTGATTGCAGCTAGACCTATATCCAGGGAAGGTCTAGACACGTCTCTACTCCTCTGTTTTAGAGACTCTAGATTTTTAAACTTCAATGATTCCCTCCCGGGAATAGTAGAAACCAGCCTTTATAGCAGTCCAATTTACTTTGATTGTTTTCCTAATTTTACGGTGTCTCTTAAAGATAGAAATATCTTAGATTCTTTAACTCTTAATGTTAAAACAACCAATTACAAAACCAAAACTGGATCCTTACCAGTAGCAATTATTTATAGAATACAGTACAAAGCCATGAGTTCTGCCTTTAACACTGGAGCTATGAAAACCCTCCGTAAAGGAGAAACTGTTCTTTTCAAAACAAATATATAAAGATCTCACCTGTCAATACCAAAACCCATTTCTTGGAGCCAAGTTTCTCTACCACAAAACTGGTTACTATAAGATGCCACTCAAGCTGAAAAACCAGAAAATACTACGGTCTCTCAGATCCAACAATATTCTAGCGGATCTGTAGCCATTTCCTTCTAAAGATCCCTTAGCCAAAGAGTCTCTGTCTCGTCCTCTTCGACACAGTCTGAGATTCAGCCTGGAAGGCATTCAATATCTTCTTTCCTTCTAGGATCGAAACTGTTAATTTTGACTCTAGGATCCCACAAGCCAAATATTCTGTAGAGACAGCCCCTCCAACAGAAGTTATTTATGAACAACCTCAATCTCCCACTTACTCAGCTTTAGGTGCTGAATTAGGTGTTTTGGAAAAAGATTTCCAAATTGATAAAGAAAAACTTCAAGCAAACTTTTGTTCACCAGAAAATATTTTCAAAAGAACTTGGTTTTTTGAGAATTTTCAAGGAGATAATAGAAAAAATCTCTGAAGTATCTACTATGAGTCTTTAAACTACGTAAAAGAAAAAATCAATTTATTTGAATGGTTTGAGTCTTATGCTGAATATCACCAATTAGATTTTCCTTTTTCTAAATCAGTTAATGTTTCAAAAATTTGGAAAACCTCCTTCAGAGAAGAAATCCTCTCAGAACTTCCTCCGGCACAAGGATTTTCAACAAGTTATGTAAATGCTTTAGTAGTATCTAATCCTTTCAAATTAAAAAATAAAAATGAAGCTATTATAGGAAAAGATATTAAAAGTATTTTGAACAAAATAAATATACGAACAAATATTTACAATCGCTTGGTGAATATTTGGTTACAAAACCAACTTCAGCATCTACTAGTTCTAAGCCAGCAGATACCTCCACTTCTTTAATCCCTTTGTTTAAACCTTATGAGATCCCTAGAACTTTCGCTACAGAACTTTGGATCCACCAAGCTAAAGACTATCCTCAGTTCTCTGACCTTCAGCGTATGATCCTAGAAATAGAGAAAACCCTGATAGCTCAGGATACTCCAACTAAGGAGTCTTCTGTCCATGTTCTCTGAGAAGCCGATTCTGACCAAGAAACCAATTCGCAGTCAGAACAATTTTATGAAAATCCTTCCCTAGAAATTAACCCTGTCAGAACAAGATCCTTCAACTGGCATCAACCTCAAAGACTTTACTATTCTAGAGCTACCCATCCTGATGTAGCCTTAGAAGAAAGACCCAATGTTATGCAAAACAACTATAATGCCAATAATATCTATGAATGGAACATAGATGGTTGTTCTGAGTATAATATTCTGGCCAAATTACAACAAATGACTATGGTAGCCACTGCATACTGAACTTCTCATAACTGTTCTGACCAGCTTACTACCCATATCTTAGTAGCAGGTTTCACAGGTCAACTTAAAGGATGGTGGGATACACATCTTAAAGAATATATATATATATATATATATATATATACATATATATATACATATACATATTTGGGTCGAAAGTTAATTTTTTATTTCAACCAGTTTTCAATATACACCACTTGCACTTTTTGACTCTAGTAGCAGGTCTCAAAAATAACCAAAATAAGAAGCTATACAAGCATACTGATGCCTATCCAAGACCACTTGAGAAAATGTGGATCTTTCTCTATCCTATTTTTTATAAACAACAACTAGGATAACTATTCAGTGTATTGAATATACGTCTCCATTTGCATTTTTGTTGACATGTTATATGCACTTGAATTGTAATGTCCTTAGCTCTATCCTTGGCCTCTCTTTTCTGGTTTTGAAATCTTCTGCTATTCCTTTCCATCCAGATGTAATACACCACTGCTACAAAGATAATTCCTAGGATTGTTCTCCTTGGATTCCGACAATTGACAATGGTTGATAACCAATTCACTTCAAATTCCCAGTTTGTGATGTTTCTTTGGTATCTTAATTCCTTTCCACAAGCTTTTTGAATATTGGCATTCAAAGAATAGGTATGCATGTGTTTCTTCAATATCTCTTTCACATAGCACACATGATTGGGAAACCTGAATTCCCCATTTTGTGAGCCTGTCAACAGTAACTAACCTTTGTTGTACTGCCATCCATTATATAAACTAGTGTTTTGGCAGGATTCCTTTCAACATAACTAGTGATTTCCATTGGACTTTAGGATAGCTTGGCATAAAATATATATAGGCCTTCTTGATGCTGAATTTTCCATCAGAGACAAAAGAGCTTATCATTGTTAGATTAGATGCCCACCATTCACTAGCAGAGAATATTTTCCTTACTAACCAGCTGGCTTGCTTTGGAGCATTCACGGTAGCAATATCATTATGTCTTATGTAGTGACTGTGGATCCACCTAATCCATAATTTTTCTTTCTTTGCCATTATAGCCCATGGGAGTTTGGTTAGAGCAGCCTTATTCCATAATTCATAGTTGATGATGTTTAGACCCCCAACAACTTTTGGTTTGCATAGAGGTTTCCAAGCAATTGGAGTTCTATTAGAGTTGTCATGTACTCCAGTCCATAGGTAACTCCTGTAAATGCTATTACATCTTGATGACCTTCTTTGGAATTAAAAATACTTGTGCCCAATAGGTCAACATTTCAAACAAAACACTCTTGATGAGTTGTAGTCTGATAGCATATGATAGGAACTTTGAAGTCCAGCTTTTGATCCTATCTACAATCTTCTCTATTAATGACATGCACTAGTGGATTGTGAGCTTCCTTGTGGATAGAGGGACTCCAAGGTATTTGAATGGAAGAATACCTAGATTTAGGTGCATCTCAGATATCATTTTTTCATTGAAGGCCACAAGCACCCTTGCTATGTATAAGGAACTCTTGTCCAGATTTGCTTTGAGCCTAGAAACAACATAAAAATGTTCAAATGCTCCCATTATTAACTTCATAGATGTTTCATCTGCCCTACAACACATCAGTAGATCATCAGCAAAATAGATGTGTAGGACTTGTAGCCTTGCACACTTAGGGTGGAAGTTGAAGTCAGGATTTTGGATGAGTGTCTTTAGAGATCTGTTCAAGTATTCCATTGCCAACACAAACAAATATTGAGACATTGGGTCTCCCTGTCGTAACCTTTTTTTTTTGCTTCAAATCTGTTAGTTAAGCCACCATTTAGTAATAATGTGTAACTAACATTGTTACACATTCCATGATCAGGGTTACCAGTTTATAGGGGATCCCAAATTCTAGTAAGATTGTTCTCAAAAAGCTCCATTCAACTGAGTCATATGCTTTCCTGATATCAACCTTGATCATGCATCTAGGGGAGACTACTCTTTGAGTGTATCCCTTGATTAGCTCATGTGCCATTATAACATTGTCAAGAATGTTTCTACCTTCAATGAAGGCAGATTGTGAAGGCCCTACCAATAGATCAACAACTAGTTTGAGCCTAACTATTAGTATTTTGGCAATGATTTTATAAAGTGTAGAGCAACAAGCAATAGGCCTAAATTCCTTGACATAAGTCAGATTCTGAACTTTGGGAATCAAAGTGACTGTTGTGTAGTTAATTTCTTTCAGCAGTTTAAAATCTCAAAGAATTGTAGAACTGCTTCTGTTACCTCCACACCAATAACTGTCCAAAAATATCTAAAAAATTCAGCAGGATATCCATCTATACTAGGTGCCTTGTCACTAGGGAGGTTTTGTACCACATGAGCTATTTCCTCAAATGTTATAGCACATTAAAAGTTGCTGCTACTGATTCATGGTTAGACATGGTCCATTTCTAATTATATTGATATCAATACCTAGTAATTCATTTGGCTGCTTCACCTAGTAAGTGCTGAAAAAACTGAGTGAACTCCTGTTGTATCTGTTTAGGCTTAGATATTTTGATATGTTGTTCATTGTAGATACATGTTACCTTATTCCTTGCTTGTCTTGCTCTCATGTAAGCATGGAAGTATTTGGATTTGCAGTCACCTAGTTCTATCCATGTGGCCCTTGACTTCTGTCTTAGTATTTGTTCCTGTACTGCTTCCCATTTCTTTATAAGTCCCAATGTCCTTCTTTCCTCTTCAATCAGTGAGTTGTTAAAGTAGTCTTCATTAAGCTTACCCTGCACCTCCTTCAGTGTTTCTCTCAGTTGAAATAGTTTCTTATCAACTGAAGAGTGTTCCTATTGAAGGCCTCTAATTTGCATCTCCACTAGCTTTAACTTACTCCATATTTAGTACACTGTGTAACCTTGGACCTGCTGACCCCATGTAGCTTGCACCACCTCTTTATATTCTTGTAGCTGCATCGTAGTAAACAGGAGTCTAAATATTTTTTTCACTCTTATTCTAGTAACATCTATTGTTATCATTATAAGTGAATGATCTGAGCAGCCTGGCAACATGTAGATAAGTTCCAGACCATTATATTGTTGAAACCAATCAACATTCCCAAACGCCTAGTCTATGTGGCTATATATTCTAATGTTTGCATCCCTCTTGTTACTTTATGAGAACTTGTAGCCTCTCTTAGTGATTTGCCCTACATCAATGTCATCAATACACCTTTGGAAGTCAGTTATCTCTGCTTGATGAACTGTAATTCTATTCAGTCTATCTTCCACATGCAGCACACTATTGAAATCACTTATTATGAGCAAAGGTCCATTAGTTTGTATGTTCCTCAGACTTCCAAAGTGGGGTTCTATCATGAATAATGTGCAATCCATATACAAAAGTTATATAGTTGGAAAAGGATGAATTATTATCAGTGACAAAACAATGTATCATCTGATCAGAACAGTCCAGCACTGTGACTTTAACATTTGTCACTTTCCATCCTATACAAATTCTAATATTTGGTGCATATGCATAGTTGTCTTTGAAGTTCCAATCTACACCAACCTTCCTCTGTATTGCTTTTGCTCTTTGTTGTTTAACTTTGGTGTCTAGGCAAGCTATCATATCTAATTTATTCAACAACAAGAACTTTTTGAATTCTCGTTGCTTGTAGGACTTATTCAGTCCTCTTATATTTCAAGAGACAATGATAATGGAGGATTATGAGGAATGAGACTAGTTCTCTCAGCTTTACTTTGAGCTTCACCACTACTAGAAGATGTTCCTTGCTAACTATTATTTGATGGCCTTTCCAGGATTGCCAAGGGTGCAGATAGATTCCTTCTAGCTGATTCCTCATAGTTGATATCCTTATGGATCTTCTTGCCAGCTGATCCCTGAATAACCACAACCTTCTTGGCTCGATTAGTCACTTGTATCTCTATTGTTGGTGTCTGTTGTGCAGGTTCCTTCTGAGGCAGAACATCAATTGTGTTATTTCTTATGTCATTTGGTTTTGGCTTCCATTCCATTCTTGTCTTCTTCTTCCTTTTTCTTTTATGTGGTTTTGGTTCCTCCTCCTGTTGTATGTCTTGTTGGAAATTACCAGTACTATGCCCAAACTTATTACAATCCATACACAGTTTTGGTTTCCACTCAAATTCCACTCTCTGCTCCCAAATACTTCTATCTAGTTTCTCAATGGTTATTTCATCTGGTAGTGGATGTATGATATCCATTTCAATAAGGATCCTAACATATGAAATTCTTTTACATTGGGTTGTAATCTTATTAATGCAGATAGGTTGCCTAGTAGACTGGCAATTCTACCTATGTTTTCCTCAGTCCAACACTGGACAAGCAACCCAGGAAGGTTAATCCATATAGGAACAATTCTCATAGACTCGTTCCGAATTTGAAAATCAGGATCCCAATCCTTCAAGATCATAGGTCTATTATTGAAGTTATAAGGTCTATCTTGTACAATTGCAATTTTATCCTCCATAGATTCAACAAAAAAATGAAATAGCCATTGTCATGAAGAAATTTCGTTGGTGCCATCACTAAGCTCCACACTCCATAGACGAATTTGAGCATTTCTTTGAACGAAGGGTTTCCCCTAGTATATATCCAATTGAAGTTGTTTTCCATCGCTTACACTCTTCTTCTATCTCTTTAGTGTATAGCTTGGACACTTTCACTCCGTCTTTGACCATCGGAGGATAGAACTTCAGTTGCATGCCTTGTGTTTGTGCTCTGTTACCTTTCACTACCTCTGCCATGGTCTGCTTTGTACTCTGAGACACAGTTGAGTAGGTTAGTTTTCTCACCGCTGTCTACAGTCCTGGCTCTACTACTTGTGATTCCTCCTTCTCTGGTGGGGCTTGCATGACAGTAGGGGCACTCCCCATACATGGCATCCAATGTAACAGTTGCATTGGGGCCAATTTATGGGGAATACTAGTTTCAGGAGTAATTATTCTATTTCTATTATCTACTGGAATTGGTGATTGTGCAGGGAGGGGAAGGTGATTGTTCCGGTGAGTCATCGTGAACGGCATAGGTTAGCTGCCTTGCTCAACTTTCGCCAGAGCCTCTCTCTCTACATTTCTCCCTTTTTTATATATTAATTATTAGAAAATAACTTACTTTAGCATATAGTATATAAAAAATAATATATTAGTAGCAGTTGAAGTATATTATTACAGTATAGTATGATACCCACATGCTATATATCATATAGTAATAGGGTATATGATATCGAAAACTCTGTTAGAAAATTGAAAAAGGACCCATTGAATATTTTTCAAAAAATTAAAAAAATACCAAATTTAATTGTATTGTTACATTATATACTCTGTAATAAATTATATACTATTGAATTAAATATTCTATACCAAAATGGTATATAGTATATTTTTGATATATAGTACAAATTAGTCTTATTCGCTAGTTCAACTCAATTTCAACCTATTTTTCAAAAAATTACTCCATAATTTCCCTCAAATTGACTATTGGTAAGGACCCATTGAATTGTTTTTGAAAAAAAAAACAAATTTAACTGTATTGCTACATTATATCTGTAATGACCCGATCGGTCGTTTTGAGATTTTACACCTTGCTCGCCAGTTCTCGGGCATGGCTAGCCCCGTGTGATATATTATGACTTATATAAATCGTTGGTTTCAGTTTTCAGGGTAATTGGAATGAATTTGGAAGAACAGTTCTCAATTTGAAGCTTGAAATTTGAAAGGGCTGACCAAGTTTTGACTTATTTGTATATGATCTCGGATTAAAAATATATGATTTGGTTAGCTCGGTAGGTTATTTGGGACTTAAGAGCATTATCGGAATGTATTTTGGAGGTCCGTGGAAGGTTTAGGCTTGAATTGGCGAAATTGAGATTTTGGCATTTTTTGGTTGATAGGTGATATTTTGATATAGGGGTCGGAATTGAATTTTAGAAGTTGCAGTAGCTCTGTTGTATCATTTGTGACGTGTGTGCAAAATTTCAGGTCATTCGGACGAGGTTTGGTAGACTTTTTGATCAAAAGCGGAATTTGGAAGTTCTTGGAATTCTTAGGCTTGAATCCGATGTGATTTTGGTGTTTAGTTATTGTTTTGAGCGTTTCGAAGGTTGGAACAAGTTTGAATGAGGTTATGGGATTTGTTGACATGTTCGATTGAGGTCCCGAGGGCCTCAGGTGAGTTTCAGATGGTTAAACGGATCAATTTTGGACTTTGGACTTGGCAGTTTTTGCTGGTTTTTGTTGCAGACGGATTTATTCTTCGCGTTCGCGGTCAGGGACTCGCGTTCGCGAAGGGAGTTTTCTGAGGCGGCAAATTTTGCCTTCGCATTCGAGTTTCGTGTGTCGTATTCGCGATGTTGTGATATTTTGATTCTCCACATTCGCGAGGCTTATGTCGCATTCGCATAGAGGAAGCGAGATAGCTGGGTCCCCAATGCTTTTGTTCTACGCGTTCGTGTAGTAGAGGTCGCGTTCGCGACCTATTGTGTTTGCTGTGCTTCGCATTTGCAAGAAGGTTATCACATTCGCGTAGAAGAATTCCGGTCAGTGAAGCAGTGTGCTTCACGAACGCGAGGGTTATGCCGTGTTTGCGATGAAGAAATGCCTAGGCAGTCAGATTATATTTTGAAAAACGAGGGTTTAAGTCCAATTTCATAAAAACCATTGGAGAGCTCGGGAGAAGGTGGAATTTGAGGAGATTTTCAGTAAAGCTATCGGGATAAGTATTCTTCACTCTTTAATTCCATGATTTGCTCTTGAATTTCATCATTTAATTTGAGAAATTAGAGTGAAAATTGGGTAAAAATGGAAGAAAAGTTTGAGATTTCTTTTGGGGATTTGAATGGGCAATTAAGGTCGGATTTTGACGAATTTGATATGGGTAGACTCGTGAGTGAATGGGGATTCTATTGATGTGATTTTTATCGGATTTTGAGATGTAGGCCCGGGGGCCAGGTTTGAGCAATTTCGGGATTTTTGATGTAAATTGGATATTTTTGAGTGGACTTTATTCCCTTAGCATAGTTTAATAGTTATATATTGATTGTGGCCAGATTTGGAGCATCCGGAGGTCGTTCGTTAGGGAAAAGGCATCGCGGGCTAGAGGTTGGACCGGATCGAGGTGAGTAATGATTGTAAATGTTGTCCTGAGGGTATGAAACCCCGGATTGTACATTGTTGTGCTATATTGAGGTGACGCACACCCTAGATGACGAGCGTGGGGTCGTGCACTATTGGGGATTGTGACTTTGTCCATCCCGAATGACTTTTTTACCGCGTATTTGACTGAAAACTGTTTGCTATCATCATGTTTTGGGCTGAATGCCATATTTGGGCCTCATGCCAACTATTTGAACTCTTAGGGGACTTTTCCTGATATTTTCTCTCTGTTTTGATTTTATACTTGAAATCAATCATGCTATATTCTACTGTTTTCATAACTCAACCATGTTTACTCTACTTTAGCACTTAAATGATATTTTTAAATGATATTTTGAGCTGAGCACTATGTTTTACTGTTGCCCGAGTGGCTTGTGAGATTCTGACTGAGTAAGGCCGAGGGCCTATGTTGTAAGGAAACACTGATTATGGTTATGAGGCCGAGGGCCTGAGATTTGTACTCCACGAGGTGGCTTGTTGATATAAGGCCGAGAGCCTAGTGATGATGCCACGAGATGGCTTAATATTGCGCTTGGGCCGTAAGAGGCCCCTCTAGGAGTCTGCTCACCCCCAATGAGCACGAGTACCCATTGTGATATGAGATATAGCCCGAGGGGCTGATTTTGTTTCCGAGATATTGCCCGAGGGGCGGATTTGTTCACATTGTGCCCGAGGGACGATCCTTTTTGTGTTTATCTTTCCTACTTGCCTGTCATTTGCTTGCTTAATTGTTAAAAAGGCATTTCATGAAGCTTAAACTAAACTAAAGTGATTTTATATATCTTCACTGATTCATTGTTTTTACTGGCTTCTACTGTTTCATTAGCCTGTAATGTGCCTTATGTGATCTCATATTTCTCAGTCTTTATTTATGATTATTACTCACTGAGTTGGAGTACTCACCTTACTCCCTGCACCCCGTGTGCAGATTCAGGCATTGCAGATCCTGCTTGTGAGGGTTGAGAGCTCCCGACAGATTTCGGAGTTCACGAGGTAGCTGCTCGGCGTCCGCAGCCCAGTGCTTCTCCCCCATTATCTCCTTTATTTCTCTTTTAGTGATTCTGTAATAGCTTTGTAGACACTTTAGACTTGTATTAAGTTGATAGATGCTCATGACTGGTGAAACCCCGGTACCGGGCTGTGTTGGGTTTTATTTTCATAAACTATAATGTTCACTACTTATTATTTGGGATTCTATCATGTTTAAGACTTAAAACTTATTGTTTAATTGCTTAAAACTGAAATGGGAAAGTGTCGGCTGGCCTTGTCTTCATGTGAGGTGCTATCACGACCGGTTCCGACTTTAGGGTCGTGACAAGTTGGTATCAGAGCCTAGGTTACATAGGTCTCACGAGTCATGAGCAGGTTTAGTAGAGTCTCGCGGATCGGTATAGAGACGTCTGTACTAATCCTCGGGAGGCTGCAAGACCTTTAGGAAAAACTTCACATTCTTGAATTCTTATCGTGCATCCTTGATTCAGCTTGAAATGTAACCCTTTGAATTCCTTCCACGCATTCGTATGTGCGCATCAACGCTCAGTGTCAGATATGCATCGACAGTTTGTGATTCCCTGATCGAGGAGTGAGATATGATCTCTGTGTGTTGATGTTGGGCCAGTCTGGAAGATCTGAGGCCGAATGTTTACCTATATCTTGAGCCCTGAGCTGTTGATTGTGTGAGCACGTGTTTCTGGATCCATATGTTCTATTGTGTCCCTATTAAGGGAGGTGATGATTGGATAGTTACGTGATGAGTGTGATGTGACTGCGAGATATATTCATATGATTTGGAAGCGACGAGAAGGGTCTGATGGAGGATAGAAGATCTATTAGGTGCTTGATTTCCATCTTGATTTGAGGTATAGCCCCGAGTTATGGGTGTGTGAAGAATCTTTTCATACTTTCTAGATGGGAGTGAAGTAAATTTCATGTTGCGGTATGAGTTCAGACTCATGAAGATTAAGTGACTGTGTAATGTTTATGAAGGTGGAAGGGTATAAAGAGATGTTAGTTTGAGGCGAAGTAAGTGGGTTATCTCATGCGGAGTGTTCTAAAGTTTGTGTGATCCTTTATGTCATTTATTGGAAGATCTATGTTACCAGTGAAATATATGTGTTGTAATTTGAATTTGGGTTGCCTAAGAGAGTGGGCTTGACTGTTACGAGAGTGAATGCGAGATTTGCAGAAGATTTAAAGTACTAGATGGTCTGTGTTTCACGAGCTTATGAAGGATTGAGTTTAATCTTACTATGGTATTATGGCAGTAATAGATTATATGCATTACGAGTTATTGTGTGTGTTTTGGATCTATGGCTTTGAGCCAAGTGGGGGAGTCTGCTATTGATTAGTTGATTGCACGGTTATGTGCTATGTTGGTTCCAGATTGAGGCATACGAGTGAATTAATTATGGCTTATGGAGGTTGAGACCAAGGATGGCTCGAGTGAAAGAAATTCCAATAAAGTTTACGCCATGATTTATGGGTGTATGAGAATCACGGAACGACTTGAGTTGTTATTGGTAAAGGAGGTACGGTTCATAGAACAGGTAGTTGCTTGCTTGCATTAAGGTGAGGCTACATTCTGCGGTGTCGGAGTGCTAAGGAGGCACAAGTTGTTCTGTTCATTTGATTAGTCTAATTGAGGTTTGAGTAGAGTGGATGACTCTCGAGAATGGTCCTAATGGGTTCAAGATTTTACATGTACTAATTGGAGATTTTCAGTTTGTATATTTGGCTAGAAACTGAGGTTTGCATTGAAGGGTGTCAAGACTCATGGCATTTCTATATCATTATGGATTCTACACATCAGTATCAAGAAGGTGAAGGTAACAAATTTAGATTTGTAGGAAGTCTCTTCAGAGTAAGTAGTTCGAATGTGGTGCTTTTGGGGTTACTTGAGAGAGTATCTAGCGGCTTATGAGCTTTAAGACGGTGTGGTGTTATGCTTGAGTCTCGTGTGGTGAGTTTGGGTCGAGGATAGTGGTGTTACATGACGTGTTGGAGAATTTTGGCACAATTAATACAAATTGCTTAGATTTTAGCTTGTTTTAAATGCAATTATCTTTTATACTTATGTAATTTTTAGTGTTTTTGAAGTGTATGAGGTTTAAGGACCTAAGAGCATGGAAATGAAATCAAAAACCACAAAAGGACAAGAAAAGAGCAAAATGCAATCGCGGATGTGGAAATGCGGATCGCAAATCCAACATGCGGACCACATAATGCTCAAAGGAATCGCAAACCCCAACAGTTTGTTGGCCAAAGTCCAGTGCAAGAAATGCGGTCCAGTATGCGATCACATAACAGGTTTGCGAGCCGCATAATGGACCGCAAACGCGTTGTGAAAGCTGTTGAAGGTGGAAAATACGATGAGAAATGCAATCGCATATCTACAATGTGGACCACAGAACTTGAATGTGATGAATGCCTGGAAACTAAGGTTTGGAAATGCGATGGCCATGAAGAGAATTCAAACACATGTCTGTTATGCGACAGATATGCAGTCGCATAATTGACCTGGAAGGGTATTTTTGTCTGATTTTGGTCCCGAGTTTTGACCCACTATAAATAGATTTATTGGAGTTTTGTGGGGGGATCTTGTCTGGCTTTTGAGCTACAATCCAAGTCTTTAATATTCCTCTCTTTTGGAAGCTTTTGAAGGAATAATCTTGCACTTTGTAAGCTTTATGGCATTAAATATTCTCATCCTTTTGTATTTTAGCATGTGTAGCTAACTTTAAATACTAAGGTTGTGGACCCTAAATGGATGTTTAACATTGAATATATATAATGGTTGGTTGATATATATTTATTTCTCATTATTCATTTATTGTTGGTGGTTACAAACATTAACAAGTGTCATTAAATGTTTTCTTTACTTGGAAAGTGAGAGTTTGGTAGAAGTAAATATCAAAGACTCAAGACTTTAAACCTTGTTTAATAGAATCACTTAGGAATAAGTGGGTTTTATTTGGCATAGATTGATTGTTCTTAATTGCAACTCTTTTATATTTGGAAAAATCATAAAGAGAAAATACTACCCAACTATTGGAAAATATTGGGTAGTCATTTAGAAATCATTTGCATATCTAAAGAACCTTCCATTAGAAATATATCATATTAACACCGATAGCATTACATTCCATTGAAGGGGACACAACCTTGGTTTCCTTAATCAAATTAATTACATTCTCAACATTACAATTAGTTATTTCTTCAAATCATAATTATATCATACTCTTGTCACAATTAACCGAATAGAATTACGACTTAAGTTGGATTTTGTATTTGACACCGACCGCCTTACACTATTTAATGAATGTGTAATTTGAGCGTATCAAATTTTGGCGCCGTTGCCAGGGAATACGGTTTTGAAATTACCAATTAGTGTGTGCTTTACTTTACGTCTTATTCGATTACATCACACTTTGCTTGTTTATCTTGATGTTGATAGGAAAACATGGCCGAATATGAAAAAGAAATGGAGGAACAAATGGAAGAAAATCCTTTTGTGGACATAGATGAGTACATCAAGGATACAAATGCTATTGTACCTCCGGTTGTTGGTGCTGCAACTTTCAAGGTGGAACATGACTTAATCCTTATGCTCAAAGCGGAGGGTTTTTTTAAGGAATTCCACTGATGATGATCCGACACAACATCTTAGAAACTTCTTGGGTGTGTGTGTGATGCATAAGCAGAACAACGTCTCCGATGATACCCTAAGGTTGAGGGTGTTCAAGTACTCACTAGCTGGGGACGCAAGGAAGTAGCTACAAAATATGCTAGCAAACTCCATTCATTCTTGGCCTAAGCTTGTCCGAGCATTTTTAGCTAAATGGTTCCCACAAAGTAAGAAGTCTGAGCTCCGAGATAAAATTTTCTTTTTCAAGCAAGTACCGGGAGAACATCTACTTGAGGCATGGGATCGATTCAAGTTATATTTGGTGAGGTCTCCCAATCATGGTTTTCCGGATTCTATCTTGTTGGAGAAATTCTACATGGGTTTGGATCCTATGAACCAATCTATAGCCAAGAATGCAGCTTACGGATCTTTTATGGACAAATCATTCGCAAAGGTCACACAAATACTTGACAAAATGGCAAAACATAATCAAGCATGGAACTCAGAAGACACTACAGGTGGAATTGCATATGGTTCTCCTTCCTTGACCACTATGATCAAGGAAAATCAAGAGAGAGATCAAGTGATTGCAGGGCTTGCCACAAATGTCAATGTGTTGACAAAGAGGTTCATCGAAAACCAAACGAAGAAGGTAAATGTGGCGGAGGATGTGCAACCCATATCAAATGAAGACTTTGAGGAGGCAAACTATGTCAACAACTCTCAAGGAGGTTATCAAAGGCAACAATACCAAGGTCAAGGACAACAAAATCAATGGAGGCCTCACCCGCAAGGTCAAGGCAACCAACAGTGGCGAAATGACCAAGGCGGCTCAAATCAAGGAAATTGGAATAACAACAACAACTTCTTAAATCGGAGTTCAAACCCTTATGTTCATCCAAAGGGTCAATATTCAAATCAAGGTTCCTCAAGTGATTCCACGTTGGAAAGCATATTTGAACGGGTATTGCAAAATCAAGAGAAGTCCGACACTTCTATGAGGAACATGACCGAGCTTGTTGGCTCTCATACCACATCCATTCAAAAGTTGGAGATGCAAATGAGAGACCTCTCTAGGGAACAAAATTTGAAGCAAAAAGGGACACTTTCAAGTGACACAATTGCGAACCCAAAGGGTAGTGGGAGTGGTCCAACTTCTCATATCATGGCAATTACAACTTGTTGTGGGAAGGTACTATAAAGAGGGAGTGAACAAGTGATTGAAGTTGAAGAGTCCGAAGAAGAGGTTGAGGTTGAAGAGGCAAGTGTTGTTGAAGCTCAAAAGGTTCCGGAAGAATTGAAAGTGCAAGAAGAAAACCGGGAAGGGGTAAAGGAAAAGGTAAAAGAGACACCAAAAACTCTACCACCTATTCCTAGACCTCCTCCTCCATTCCTCAAAGACTTGCTAGGAAGGTTGATGATAGAAAGCTCGAAAAGTTCTATGACATTCTCAAGTAATTATCGGTGAATATTCCATTTGTGGAAGCATTTCAAGAGATGTCGAGTTTTGCTAAATATTTAAAAGACTTGATTACTAAGAAAAGAACCACCAAAAATGAAGTGGTGAATGTGACTCACCGGGTTAGTTCCATCATTGCAACATCCACTGTTCAAAAGAAAGAAGACCCGGGAGCTTTCACTATTCCATGTACTATTGGGGAACATGATTTTACAAGAGCCCTTTGTGATAATGGGGCTAGCATCAACTTAATGCCTCTTTCCATTTACAAGAAAGAAGGGTTAGGTATGCCAAGGCCCACAAGTATGAGATTGCAAATGGCTGATCGTTCCATAAAGATACCGGTAGGAATTGTTGATGATGTGCTTGTTAAAGTGGAAAAGTTTCATTTACCCGCCGATTTCGTAATCCTTGATTGTGCGGTTGACAAAGAGATCCCTATCATTTTGGGGAGACCATTCCTAGCCACAGGAAGAGCACTAATGGATTCAGAACGGAATGAGATCAAATTCTATGTGAATGATGAAGAGGTCACATTCCAAGCAAGCAAGGGTACGAAACTACCACATGAATATGAAAGCATCTCGGTGATTGATGTTGTTGATGAAGTGGAAGATGCGGTTGAAATGAAGATGGATGAACAATGCCTCGGTGAGGCATTGATAGCTATTTTGGTGAACTTTAATGGTAAAGATATGGAAGGATATATGGAATCGGTCAATGCATTGGAGGGGCTTGGGTCCTACACTTATGCTCCGGCGAAGTTCTCTCTCAACTTGGAGAATAGAGCCACTCCTCTCGCAAAGCCTTCTATTATTGAGCCATCGCAACTAGAGTTCAAACCACTTCCACCACATTTGAGGTATAAATTTATTGGCTCAAATGATACTTTACAGGTAATCGTTTCTTCTTTGTTGAATGATGTGCAGGTAGAACAATTGTTAGAGGTCTTGAAGGAGCATAGGCAAGATATTGGATGGACAATTGCGGACATCCGAGGGGTTCCCGCCAAAATATGCGAACACAAGATCCAATTGGAGAATGATATTAAACCAAGTGTGGATCACCAACGACGGTTGAACCCGTCCATGCAAGGGGTGGTAAATAAAGAAATCATCAAGTGGTTGGATGCCGGGGTAGTCTACCCCATTGCCGATAGTTCTTGGGTGAGCCCGGTACAATGTGTGCCGAAAAGTGAGGCATTACCATGATTGAAAATGATAAAAATGAGCTCATCCCAACAAGAACGGTGACCGGATGACGTGTGTGTGTGGATTATCGGCAGCTCAACAGTGCCACCTGAAAAGACCATTTCCCTATGCCTTTTATTGATCAAATGCTTGATAGGCTAGCGGGAAGGTCATTTTATTGCTTTCTTGATGGATATTCCGGTTACAACCAAATCAATATAGCATTGGAGGACCAGGAGAAGACAACATTCACTTGCCCTTATGGAAATTTTGCCTTTAGCTGGATGCCGTTTGGTTTGTGCAACGCTCCGGCTACTTTTCAAAGATGCATGATGTCCATCTTCTCCGACATGGTGGAGGATTTTCTAGAGGTTTTCATGGACGACTTCTCGGTGATAGGTGACTCCTTTGAGAATTGTCTTAACAATCTTAGAGACAAGTGCTCAGGAGATGTGAGGAGACCAACCCTGTGCTTAACTGGGAGAAATTCCATTTCATGGTGGATGAAGGCATTGTATTGGGGCATAAAATCTCAAAACATGGCATAGAGGTTGATCGAGCAAAGATTGAGATCATTTCAAAGCTTCCTCCACCTACTTCAGTTAAAGGTGTCCGAAGTTTCTTGGGGCATGCCGGATTTTATAGGCGTTTCATCAAGGATTTTTCCAAGATTGCAAACCCTATGTGCAAACTCCTTGAGAAAGATGCAAAATTTGTGTTTGACGAGAAATGCCTCAAAGCCTTTGAGGAATTGAAGCAAAAGCTCACCACAACACCTATTTTTGTCACACCCGATTGGTCTCTTCCATTTGAACTCATGTGTGACGCTAATGGTGTAGCTATTGGAGCAGTGCTTGGATAACGTCACAACAAGGTTCTTCACCCGATCTATTATGCAAGCAAGACACTCAATGGAGCGCAAATGAATTATACAATGACGGAGCAAGAACTTCTTACCATTGTCTATGCCTTTGAGAAATTCCGGGCTTACTTGTTGGGATCCAAGGTGATAGTGTACACAGATCATTCTGCTCTTTGCTACCTTATGGCAAAGAAGGATGCAAAGCCTAGGTTGATTTGGTGGGTCCTGTTGTTGCAAGAGTTTGACTTCAAAGTCAAAGATAGAAAGGGGATGGAAAATCAAGTGGCGGATCATTTATCATGGCTTGAAGAGGCAAGGAGACCAAAGGGAGATTTTGAAATCAATGATGCTTTCCCGGATGAATAATATTGGCACTATCTAGCACTTTTGCTCCTTGGTATGCCGATATTGCTAACTACTTGGTTAGTGACCTTATTCCGGATATATTGGAATCCTATCAAAAGAAGAAGTTTTTGAGAGATTGTCGGCAACACTATTGGGAAGAACCATTCTTGTTCCGTGTTTGTGCTGACAACATCATCAGAATGTGTGTTCCAGAAGAAGAGATTATGCCAATTCTAAAGGCATGCCACGACTCACCCGTTGAGGATAATCATGGGGGAAATCAAACCGCGGCTAAGGTGCTTGAATGTGGTTATTATTGGCCGTCGATTTATCATGATGCCAATCAAATGGTCAAGGCTTGCGACCAATGCCAAAGGCAAGGATCAATCTCCAAGAGGCATGAAATGCCAATGCACTTTGTGATGGAGATAAAGATCTTTGATGTGTGGGGAATTGATTTTATGGGTCCCTTTGTAAGCTCTTATGGTATGAAATATATCTTGGTGGCTATGGACTATGTGTCCAAATGGGTTGAAGCAGTTGCATTACCAAACAACGAGGCAAGGAGTGTGACCATATTCTTAAAGAAAAACATATTCACACGGTTTGGCACTCCTAGAGTCATTCTTAGTGATGGTGGGTCTCATTTCTATAGCAAGGCTTTCACGGGGCTACTAGAGAAATATGGAGTCAAGCATAAGGTGTCCACAACTTATCATCCCCAATCAAGTGGCCAAGTTGAAGTTTCCAACTGGGAGATATAGACCATTCTAGCAAAGACTGTTAATGCAAACAGGATTGATTGGTCAAGGAAGCTACATGATGCATTGTGGGCGTACCGCACGGTGTACAAAACTCCTATTGGCACTTCTCCTTATTAGTTAGTCTTCGGTAAAGCTTGTCACCTGCCCGTAGAACTGGAACACAAAGCCATGTGGGCTCTAAAGAGGTTGAACTTGGATTGAGCTGAAGCTACAAATTTGAGGTTAACACAACTCAATGAAATGGAGGAATTCCATTTCCATGCATATGAAAGTGCAGCTGTGTATAAAGAAAGGATGAAGTTCGTCCACGACAAAAAAATCTTGAAAAGGGAGTTCAAGTCGGGTGACTTGGTTTTTCTATTCAACTCAAAGCTCACATTGTTTTCAGGCAAGCTCAAATCAAAATGGTCCGGTCCGTTCAAGGTAGTCAATGTCTCTCCTTTTGGAATTGTGGAACTAGAATCGGAGGATAGGCTCCGAACCTTCAAAGTAAATGGCTAGCGAGTCAAGCACTACTTGGGCACAAATGGAGAAAAACACTTGGTGGAGTAGTTGACTCTCAAAGATGGTACGTGCCCAACCAATGAGTGAATCCAAAGAAATGCCAACTTCGTTGTGCTACGACGTTAAATCAAGCACTTCATGGGAGGCAATCCATGTGTGGTAACACCTTTTTTGCTCTTTAAATTTTAATTTTTGTTAGATAGATTTAATTGAGCAATTTAAAGTACGTGTTAGAGTGCGGGGGATTCAAAAGATCATAACGCTAGGTAAAATTACGTGTGAAAGGGAATAAAAGTCACCATGGGAAGTTTGCTACACATACGCGGTCGCATTTTAACTATGCGGACCATATTGTGGTTGCATACCCAGACAATGTGTTGGGCAAATTTGGTGGTAAGAATGCGACGAAGAGGTGCACTTTGAGGACCGCATTTCAACTATGCGATCGCGTAGTGCACCGCATTTTGTCCCTCAAGCAGCTCAAGTTGAATCCACCGCATAACACTTATGCGGTCGCATAATGTGTTATGCGGTGACTTACCCACCGCAAACCTCATAGGTAAGTACCCTCACATATCTTCAGCATTCACACACGCTCAAAAGAAAAGAAAAGAAATATTTTTTTTATTAGAAAGAAAACAAAACAAAACAAAAAAAAGGCGGAAGGAGAAGACAAAATTGATAGTGAATCAAAAACATAAGAAAAACACCTGAGAATTCATCTCCCAAGTGTGCTCGTCAATCCATCACTGGTATGTTCTTCCTTTACCTCTTTGTTCCATGTCAATTTTTAGTTTATATTGTATTGTGTTGTCCTATTTTTGTTTCCTTTAGTTTTGTTCCTTGTTCCTCTTTGTATGGGGGTATCTGTTCATAATGCGAGGGGGGTCTTGGATAGGTAGGTATGCTTGGGGTGTTGGGTAGTGAAACTAGGTCCGCCATTGTTGAGGGTTGAAGTCAAAAATTGAGAACGATGACTTCTATGGACCGCATAATCGATTTGCGGTCCGCATTGTTGCCGCAAAAATGAAACCTAGGTGGATGAAGAAGATGACAAAATGCGGTGACTTTACAATCGCATAATTGATATGCAGACCGCAAAGTCACCGCATACTAAGACAGTTTCAATGGTTTTGTAGCATGTTGTTTGCGGCCATTTTGCGATCGCAGATCCATCTTTGCGGTGGACTTTGCAATCGCATAATGTGTTTATGTTTTCCAAGTATTTAAGTATGCGATGGTTATGCGAACCACATAATTGATATGCGATCACATAACCCAACATATACCTATATCATTTCAAGAGGCAGAGAGTTTGCGACAAGTTTGCGGTCCGCATAGTGGTTATGCGACCACATAACCTTGACGCATACTTGGACTTTTTGTATTTTTTCTGTTTTGTTTTCATTGTTTCCCACCATGTTTCTCACAGTTCATTTCTATACAGATATGGCTCCCAAGAAACACACAGCCTTTGCCCAAGAGAGGGCCTCCACTAGTCGTCAAGCACAACAAGCAAAACATTCACAACCGGACCCTACTACTACACTTCCCTCCCAGTCTGATGAGGAGGAGACCTTGCCCTCAATTGACCTACAAGCTGAGGCAAAAAGGAAAAGAGGAGATGACTTCCAGCTCAGGTTTGGGGTCGAAGGGTCCAGGGAGCTATATAGAGAAGGGCTAACAAAACGTAAAATCCTGGCCGAAAAGCAACTAAGTCTGAATAGGCTACAGGAGCAGTACCCCCACATATGGGAGAATATCAAAGCTAGAAAATGGGAGTGCTTTATTGAGCTGCATGATGACTACAATGAAAGACTTGTCCGTGAATTTTATGCCTCTTATGGAGCCTCCAGGACTGCTCACTACAAGCGCAACAGATTTTTCTGCGACACTGTATTGGTTCGGGGGAAGCAAGTGTTCTGGAGTAGTGAGACCATCAATGAATTCTACTTCCCTGACCGGAGCCCGGGCACAGCTAAGTATGCCGCCAAATGGGCAAACCGGGATAATGAGCGTAGTTGGATAGCATCAGTGATAGCCAAGGGGACCCCTACTTGGATTAACCCTTTGCACAAAATATTCAAGGAAGATCTCACACGAGAGGGCAGATTCTAGCTTAGCTTTGTCACCTCTCGATTGATACCGTCCAGAAATGAGACTGACATAAGCATTGAGAAAGCTCTTCTCATTGCATGCATTATGGCGAGAATTAAAATTGATGTTGGTGATTTTATCTTCCGAGAGATAGGGATCCGGGCAAAATAGATAGCCACGTCACTTCCATTCCCGTGCTTGATCATAGCCCTTTGTAAGGCTGTGAAAGTCCCTACCATGTCATACACTGACAAAACAGGGAAAGAGCTGCAGGATATTGATATCACGCGCATTAATGCTGCTACTATTGCATCCACTTCCACTTCACAACCTACCTCTCAGTTCACCATTGCTCAACTTTTTGCCACACTGCCAACTATTTCGAGGCTTGGTCTCTTAGCTCAACATGCCAATGCTAAGGTCGACCAGCTTCTAAAGAACCTCTCTACCCTCATCAAGCAGGCATTGACTTCTACCCAGTCCTCAGTGACGACCCTCCAACAACAATAGACATCTTATGAGGATTGCCTGAAGCAACTTGAGGTGCGGGTTGAGAAGATGGAGTGGGGTGAGATTGGTGACTTGCCTAAGCTCCGTGATGATGTTGACACGATAAACACTGAGCTCCATAAAATGCAGACTCTGGAGTTCGATCTATCCTCATTCATGCCCAAGGAGGGTGAGCAGGGAGCAGACACAACAGTGGCTGGATTGGATCTTGACTTCTCTATATTGATGACAGACCCTGCACCTCCGACTGGCGGGGCTTCCCAGCCTCCAGCTCCCCCTGCACGTATTGACATTCCTTTCCAAGAGGATTTCAAACACTCTGTAGAGTCCGAAGGTTGGGAGGTAGACGGGGGAGATACTGATGATGAGTCATGGTCCGAGGAGGATGAGGGCCCTCAGGAGAAGGGTAAGCAGGTTGTTGTCCCTATAGTTAAGGATGAAGAACAAACAACAATTCAGAAGGCGATAGCACATTCGCTAGCAGACATGGTCGCCCCAGTAGATCCATCACCATTCAGCCATCAGTGGGCGAGGCTAGCAGCTCACAGGCCCCAGCTCCAGTGTTGGGCCAGCCAGAGATCCTTCCTCCATCAGTGGAGGTCACTCCTCAGGCCTAGATCTCAGCATTCCCAGCTTCAGCATCAGAGGGCGGCCCCACTATCATTCAGTCGACTTCCAACTCCCATAGCGCTTAGTGAGCCTCAAGGAGCCCCTAAACTCTGTTTTACATTCATATGCATTAGGGACAATGCAAGATTTTTAGCCGGTGGTGGGATAGCCTTGTACAAATTTTTGTGAATCAAACTGTTGTACATATTTTTGGATTATATAAGCAAACTTATGTATATACTTGTGTTGTGATTCTGTATATATTTGTGTTATGTGGTTTTAGTACATAGGTGATCTTTGTATATTAAAAAAAATCAAAACAAGTAGATAGTGGTATGTTCATCTTTAGTAATTAGCAATGAATCCCCCTTGGTTTTTCTTCGCCGGGTTCTTTTCCAAGGTGTAATAGTAGAACCGGGGCAGTAGAATGAAACATTTTGATTGGTTTGGTGTAATTGTCTAGTTTCAAGCATGTGTTCCTGTAAATAGCCTATACCCTTCCATTATGTTAAAAAAACAAATTTGATATCACCTGTGTGAACTTGAGGCTCGCTCTTTGACTCTATGCTTACCTAGAGTTATACATGTAAATATGATGGAAGCTTAGAGTTGCCAAGTGTTGACTCGAGGGCTAAAACTATGTTAAGCCAAACAGTTCATATGCCATGTGTGTGAGTCTTCGTATAAATAATTCTGGTGTTTACTTCTACCATCTAGAACTTTTCCGGTTGGTTTTTCGATGCTAATGATAATTACATTTGGTTGAAGAAATGACCTTAGGCATTCTTTGTGATTTTGGAAAACCATTTAGCCTTTCAAGCTACCCATTGTATATATATTATCACTAATTACCCCATTTGAGCCTTTAACCTTTTCTTTGGCCACCTCGCTACAAACCTTTCCCCTTTTGTAAAATAATTCTCTCTTTTGAACCTGCCCCTCCTTGAACATTGAGAATGAGGCTAAAAGCCTAAGTTGGGGGTGTGGTGTCAAGCCAGAAATTGGCAAGGTTGTACTGTGAGTGTGGGAAAGTATACCTCGAGAGGAAACTATTCAAGCTCCAAAAGCAAAGTAAAAAGAAAAAAAAAGAAAAAGAAGAAGAAGAAAAAAAGATATGAATGTATATATATAAATATGGAGTCTTGAAGAAAATTAGAGAGGTATGGAAGGCATTTCAATGTGGGAAATTAGGAGCTAAGGAGGGCTATGTGGTTTGAAAAGAAGCAAAGAGCAACAAGAAAGAAAAATGTGAGTAGTGTTCAAGGAGGGTGTAGTCACTTGTACCCAAATGCTTATCCAACCATTCCCTAAACCTATATTACTAGCTTAAAAAGTCCTTATGGGATCTCCAACTGAACGTTCTTAGAATAAAGTGATGAATTAAAATAAGGGCAAGCCTACGGTATGGTATGTTGTAACACTTGAAACTCTTTTTGAGAGTGAGTGTATTTGTGAATTCGTCCCTTTTGTTGTAATTGTAAATATTGTGAGTTTGGGACTTTCTTTCTAGTGAGGGCACATTAAATGTGTGGTTGGACAGAAGTTGAGTTTTTAAGTCAAATGCAAGTGCACTCAGCTGAGGGTAACATTTTGTCAAATTGGTCGAGGCTCAAAGTTTCACAAGTTGATTAGTTTCTTTGTAAATAATGATGGTTCAGGAAGGGTAAGTAACGAAATTGCATGCTTGTAGTACTAACAACTAACACCGTCCACAGTCACTATTATTTCATATCGTTTAGATGGAGTCTACAATAAGATAGTGTCATTTTATTTGCTTGAGGACAAGCAACAGTTTAAGTTGGGGGTGTTGATATGCCGGAGAATTTCGGCACATTTAATACAAATTGCTTAGATTTTAGCTTGTTTTAAATGCAGTTATCTTTTATACTTATGTAATTTTAGTGATTTTGCAGTGTATGAGGTTTAAGGACTTAAGAGCATGAAAATGAAATCAAAAGCCACAAAAGGACAAGAAAAAAGCAAATGCGATCGCGAATGTGGAAATGCGGACCGCAAATCCAATATGCGGACCGCATAATGCTCAAAGGAATCGCAAACCCCAACAGTTTGTTGGCCAAGTCCTAGTGCAAGAAATGTGGTCCAGTATGCGATTGCACAACAGGTTTGCGGGCCGCATAATGGACCGTAAACTCGTTGTGAAAGCTACTGAAGGTGGAAAATGCGATGAGAAATGCGATCGCATATCTAAAATGTGGGCCACAGAACTTGAATGCGATGAATGCCTGGAAACTAGGGTTTGGAAATGCGATGGCCATGAAGAGAATGCGGATCGCATGTCTATTATGCGACAAATATGTGGTCGCATAATTGACCTAGAAGGGTATTTTTGTCCGATTTTGGTCCCGAATTTTGACCTACTATAAACAGATTTATTGGGGTTTTGTGGGGGATCTTGTCTGGTTTTTGAGCTACAATCCAAGTCTTTAATATTCCTCTTTTTTGGAAGCTTTTGAAGAAAGAATCTTGCACTTTGTAAGCTTTATGGCATTAAATATTCTCATCCTTTTGTGTTTTAGCATGTGTAGCTAACTTTAAATAGTAAGGTTGTGGACCCTAAATGGGTGTTATGTTAATGAGTGTTTAATATTGAATATATATATAATGGTTGGTTGATATATATTTATTTCTCATTCTTCATTTATTGTTGGTGGTTGCAAACATTAACAAGTGCCATTAAATTCTTTCTTTACTTGGAAAAGTGAGTTAGAGTTTGGTAGAAGTAAATATCAAAGACCCAAGGCTTTAAACCTTGTTTAATAGAATCGCTTAGGAATAAGTGAATTTTATTTGGCATAGATTGATTGTTCTTAATTGCAACTCTTTTATATTTGGAAAAATCATAAAGAGGAAATACTATTCAACTATTGAAAAATATTGGGTAGTCATTTAGAAACAATTTGCATATCTAAAGAACCTTCCATTAGAAATATATAATATTAACGCCGATAGCATTACATTCCATTGAAAGGGACACAACCTTGGTTTCCTTAATCAAATTAATTACATTCTCAACATTACAATTAGTTATTTCTTCAAATCACAATTATATCATACTCTTGTCACAATTAACCAAATAGAATTACGACTTAAGTCAAGTAACACACTACTCGAGTAACCTTTTCAGGCCTATTCCCTGTGGGATTTAACCCCAACCTTGTTGGGTTTTATATTTGACACTTACCGCCTTACACTATTTAATTAAAGTGTAATTTGAGCGTATCATTATAGCAAGAAGAAGTGTCAAGTTGAAGGTAAGTCAGAAGAACTTGAATAGATGGGATAGCTTGGTAGTAGGCCGGAGCGGTATGATAAGGATATGATTAGTTCCTTGGGTGCTTACGAGGTAATGCATTTCTGCAGGTGTTTCATGGCAATTCTCTTGGGTTTTAGTGGCCTGCATAGTTTTGTTGAGTTAGAAGGATTCAGTCATGACATATTTGGTTTTGTGCAAAAGGGGAGTCAGAGAGTTCTTGATGATTTCTACTGTGGCTTAGAGGTGTATATTTTTCTACTGATATGAGAAGCGTGGGATGTATAGTGACTTTCTTCCAGATAGGCTCAATGGAAAGTTCTTGGTTGGTTGAATACATAGTTGTTTGTGGCTCGGAAGGGATATGAAGTTCTCATGTTATCCTAGGATGGTATGGTATATGCAGTATGTTGTGGAGGATTGAGATTTGCATGTGTAAGGTTATGGTTCAGTTCTGAAAGGAAGGTCATGCAATTCTTAGGTAGCTCGGGCAATTTCAGATGATTAAGGAAATGGTATTACTAATTGGTGTGACTTGACAAGGGTATACGTTTCAGAAAAAGGGCAATGTGATTGAGATTGATGATACTTCAGTAGTATTGCGGCACCCACTTATTGGATCGACTGCTGATATTCGTGTTTACTTGGTGGTATAGAAGAATTATAAGAGGAACTCTCATGGAATGATTGGGTATTAGAGGTGTGTTGTATATTCGGACGGCAGAATTGGGATCAGATATGGTGATTTGTGTGCTATATGGAGTTGGAGACTGGGAGTTCTCATAAATAGGTTATGTTGTGGTTGTGGGTCGCGTGTATTGGCACTGCGTAGTGACTATCGGGGTTTGGAGACCTGAATGGATCTTTTGCTTCTGTAAGTTAGAATTTGATGTGATATTGGGTATAGATTAGTTGTCTCAGTGTTGTGTTATTCTAGGTTGTTGCGCTAAGGCAGCGACATTGGCTATGCCGGGGATTCCACAGATTGAGTGGCGAGGTTCGATGGATTATGTTATGAGTAGGGTGGTTCCATTTATGAAGACCCAGCGGATGGATGGGAAGGATTCTTTCTTATTTGGGCCTTCGTGATGGATGTCAGTGCAGAGACTCCTACCATTGATTCAGATTCGGTGGTGAGGGACTTTTCGGATGTGTTTCTTGTGGCTAGGCATGTCGCCAGACAAGGTTGTTGATTTCGGTATTAATTTGGTTCCTGGCACTTTATCGCATGGCACAGGAAAAGTTAAAGGAGTTGAAAGAGCAGCTTCAGGGTTTCCTTGATAAGGGGTTCGTTGGCAGGCCAATGTGGATGTGTGTTCTAACTTGAGTCGGCTTGGTTGGCTCCAAGTTGTATTGTTGAGGGATGTGTTGATTCAATTGTTATTGAGCTTATTAGTAATATAGGGAGATCTATGAGTTACCTTTCCATGTTGTGAGGCATTGGGATTTGTTGGTTATAGGAACATGTGGTGCAGTGTTATTGGGGTCTTTCAGTGAAATTCGAGCGGGAAGAGTATTGGGTATTGCTCGGCGGATGGCACAACGGTTGTGTCCCTTCGGGTTTGTGTAATGTTATGTTAATTGCTTCGCCGTGGTTATGATGAATTGCTTTGGTACTAGACATCGAATTGCGTGTGGTTGTCAAATTTGAGCATAGTGACTTGAGGTGTTTCATGTGGACCAGTGTTTGGATAGGGTCGCGCATTGCAGTGAAGTTATGTGGAGGTATGACCTTTCGGGTCAGATTCGTGTGTTCTGTTTCTATAATGTGTGATAGGTTCCTAGCATTTTGTTGTGGTGGTACTGGTGAGCTTGCAGTACAGCTCTTTTATTTGAGTCATTTCCATGACTTGAGTATGTTCGGATTGTTGCTTATTGGTGCATGGATTGCACGAGTTATGGATTTAGTTTGTATTGATGTGTCATATCACTAGAGTAGTAGTGTTAGATTGGGAGAGATCGTTGGGATCTATAATGGATACAAACGAATTCGATTTCAGCGTGTTGGAAGGATAATATCGATGTTCGGCTCAAAAATTTGCTATGGTCCTTGCCAAAGGAGAAGTGGCTTCACGAATGGTTGATTTGAGGAATGTTTATGACTTTTTACGTGTTCATTTATCATTGGCAGTATATGAAAGTGTTGGAATGAGACTTTAGTTGATAAGAGGCTTACTATCGGTATTCGGTTGTTATGTGTAGCCGCTGTGATTAGAAGTTATCGCTACAAGTGTTTGAGTTATGTGGTATATCATATAATTGCACTTGAGGTTACAAGTATGGGTTGTTATAGCTTGTTCGGGCTTATTCAGAGTATAACTGTGAGATTCTAGTATTGTGGATGATTTTAGGAGTGGAAATGTGGTTCTAAGGTTTATTGGCTAGGTTGGATTGTGAAATTTCAGTTGCATGGTGTTATCGGACCTATATAAGATAGGGTGGCGTGGGATCACCCTCGGGTATGTGCATGGTAAGGTTATTCAGCGATTGGTTGGCTTTTGGAACAACTCTGGGCACGTTCGAGGATGAACGTATGTTTAAGTGGGGGAGGATGTAACGACCCGACCAGTCGTTTTGAGATTTTGCACTTTGCTCACTAGTTCTCGGGCATGACTAGCCCCGTGTGATGTATTATGACTTATGTACATCGTTGGTTTCGGTTTTCAGGGTAATCAGAATGAATTTGGAAGAACAGTTCTCAACTTGAAGCTTGAAATTTGAAAGGGTTGACCAAGTTTTGACTTATTTGTATATGATCTCGGATTGGAATTTTTATGATTTGGTTAGCTCTGTTAGGTGATTTGGGACTTAGGAGTGTGATCAGAATGCATTTTAGAGGTTTGTGGAAGGTTTAGGCTTGAATTGGCAAAATTGAGATTTTGGCTTTTTCCGGTTGATAGTTGAGATTTTTGTATAGGGGTCAGAATGGAATTCCGGAAGTTGCAGTAGCTCTATTGTGTCATTTGTGACGTGTGTGCAAAATATCAGGTCATTCGAATGAGGTTTGGTAGACTTTTTGATCGAAAGAGGAATTTGGAAGTTCTTGGAATTCTTAGGCTTGAATTCGATGTGATTTTGGTGTTTTGATGTTGTTTTGAGCATTCTGAAGGTTGGAACAAGTTTGGATGAGGTTATGGGATATGTTGGCATGTTCGGTTGAGGTCCCGAGGGCATCGGGTGAGTTTCGGATGGTTAAACGGATCAATTTTGAACTTTGGACTTGGCAGTTTTTGCTGGTTTTTGTTGTAGACAATTTGTTCTTCGCGTTCGCGGTCAGGGTCTCCCGTTTGCGAAGGGTGTTTTCTGAGGCGGCGAATTTTGCCTTCGCGTTCGTGTTTTGTGTGTCGCATTCGCGATGTTGTGATGTTTTGATTCTCCACGTTCGCAAGGCTTATGTCGCATACGCATAGAGAAAGCGGGATAGCTGGGTCCTCAATGCTTTGTTCTACGCATCGCGGAGTAGAGGTCACATTTGCGACCTGTTGAGTTTGTTGTGCTTCTATTCGCAAGAAGGTTATCGCGTTCGCGTAGAAGAATTCCGGTCAGTGAAGGAGTGTGCTTCGCGAACGCGAGGGCGCATTCGCGATGAAGAAATGCTTGGGCAGTCAGATTATATTTTGAAAAATGAGGGTTTAAGTCCAATTTCATAAAAACCATTGGAGAGCTCGGGAGAAGGTGGAATTTAAGCTGATTTTCAGTAGAGCTATCGGGGTAAATATTCTTCACTCATATTTGGTTTAATTCCATGATTTGGTCTTGAATTTCATCATTTAATTTGAGAAATTAGAGTGAAAATTAGGAAAAAATGTAAGAAAAGTTTGAGCTTTCTTTTGGGGATTTGAGTGTGCAATTGATGTCGGATTTTGACGAATTTGATATGGGTAAACTCGTGAGTGAATGAGGATTACATTGATGTGATTTTTATCGAATTTCGAGATGTGGGCCGGGGGGCCGGGTTTGAGCAATTTCGGGATTTTTGATGTAAATTGGATATTTTCGAGTAGGCTTTGTTCCTTTAGCATATTTTAATGGTTACGTACTGATTGTGGCTAGATTTGGAGCATTCGGAGGTCGATTCGTGAGGAAAAAGGCATCGCGGGCTAGAGTTTGGACCGGATCGAGGTGAGTAATGATTGTAAATGTTGTCCTAAGGGTATGAAACCCTGAATTGCACATTATTGTGCTATATTGAGGTGACGCACACGCTAGATGACAAGCGTGGGGTCGTGCACTATTGGGGATTGTGACTTAATCCATCCCGAATGACTATTTTACCGCGTATTTGACTGAAAACTGTTTGCTATCATCATATTTTGGGCTGAATGCCATATTTGAGCCTCGTGCCAAATATTTGAACCCTTAAGGGACTTTTCCTGATATTTCCTTACTGTTTTGATTTTATACTTGAACTCAGTCATGCTATATTCTACTGTTTTCATAACTCAACCATGTTTACTCTGCTTTAGCACTTAAATAATATTTTTAAATGATATTTTGGGTTGAGCACCATGTTTTACTGTGCCCGATTGGCTTGTGAGATTCTGACTGAGTAAGACTGAGGGCCTATGTTGTGAGGAAACACTGATTATGATTATGAGGCCGAGGACCTGAGATTTGTACGCCACGAGGTGGCTTATTAATATGAGGCCGAGAGCCTAGTGATGATGCCACGAGATGACTTGATATTGTGCTTGGGAAGTAAGGGTCCCCTCTAGGAGTTTGGACAACCCCAGTGAGCGTGGGTACCCATTGTGATGTGAGATATAGCCCGGAGGGCTGGTTTTGTTTCCGAGATATTGCCCGAGGGGTAGATTTGTTGACATTGTGCCCGAGGGGCGATCCTTTATGTGTTTATCTTTCCTATTTGCCTGTCATTTGCTTGCTTAATTGTTAAAAAGGCATTTCATGAAGCTTAAACTAAACTAAAATGATTTTACATATCTTCACTGATTCACTATTTTTACTAGCTTCTACTGCTTCATTATAGCCTGTAATGTGTCTTACGTGATCTCATATTTCTCAGTCTTTATTTATGATTATTACTCACTGAGTTGGAGTACTCACTTTACTCCTTGCACCCCGCGTGCACATTCAGGCATTGCAAATCCTGCTTGCTAGGGTTGAGAGCTCCCGACAGATTTCGGAGTTCACGAGGTAGCAGCTTGGCATTCGCAGCGCCGTGCTTCTCCCCCTTTATCTCCTTTCTTTCTCTTTCAGTGATTCTGTAATAGCTTTGTAGACACTTCAGTCTTGTATTAAATTGATAGATGCTCATGACTGGTGACACCCCGGTATCGGGCTACGTTAGGTCTTATTTCCGCAAACTATAATGTTCACTGTTTATTATTTGGGATTCTATCATGTTTAACATTTAAAACTTATTGTTTAATTGCTTAAAACTGAAATGGGAAAGTGTCGGCTGGCCTTGTCTTCATGAGAGGCGCCATCACGATCAGGTTCGAGTTTAGGGTCGTGACAATATCATATACTGTAATAGTATACTCTGCAATAATTATACACTTTAGAATTAAATATTATATACCAAAATGCTATATAGTATGTTTTTGGTATATAGTATAAATTAGTCTTCTTTGCTAGTTCGACTCAATTTCAACCTAAATTTTAAAAATCTACTCCATAATTTCCATCAAATTGTTTATGGGTAAGGTTGGGTAGAAGGACTCAAGTAGGATTACTTGACTGGGATATCTCGATTGAGCACTGGTCGCGCTCCCCAAGGTTGGAGCGTGACACTACCCCATAGAAGAATATCAAAATTGTGTCCTTCCACAATCTCCATATACCACAAAGGCGAAATACAACACGCACCCATCAATTCCTTGCTCGCATCATCCTTGAAGTCCTCCTCCGTAAGTCATATCTACTCCACAAGCATCCCTTAGTCCAGAAGCTATAACGACACATGACTAGGCGACCCATCGCTGATAGTAGATTCCCCACTTGGCTTTAAGCCACCATCACATAATCCAATAACCCATAGTGACTACTTCTCTTTACTGCCATGATCCCACACTATTACTTAGTTGAATTTCTGGTAAGCATTGATCATTTTATATTTAATGATCATCAGTCAATCATTGTGGCATGCACCCTATTCCAATCACAATATCATTAATCAATCATTGCGGCCCGCAACCCTTTTCAATCATAATATCATCAATAATTGATAACCAACATTCGCTCACATTGACCTTAGTTCCAAATTCCTCAAAATTTCCACAACATCCAAATCTCGAACTTATGCATATACGTATCTGAAATAATATAATAAAAGGGCACCAGACATGATAAATAGAATGTGGTTAAAAAGCTCATAGGCTAAAAGATGGCCCTGGAAAATCATGTAGCTCAACTTATCACAATGGCTCAATAAGATATTTAGCATGTTCTAGCTTAATCATATTAATTATCATGAGGTAATGCCATAGAAACCACCAAAATCATGGAGCAAACAAAATAATTGTATGACTATGGATTTATAATAAAGCTCAACATGGCAAATTCATAACCCTAGGCATGCTCCTGACTCATAAATATAAATTCTTACTTAGGCATGGAATCAATTCAACAAGGATAACAACTACACATAATTCGATAAAGCATAATTCAAGTCAACAACATCGGATATGGTCAAGACCTAGATATGCATATATGCTCGTCACTTCGCATATATATGACTCCTAAATCATGAATTAAGTAGCAAATAGATCACCTATGAGGAGAATTCCCTCTTACAAGGATGTCACGACCCCGGTTTGCCCTCCGTGAACCATCGTGATGGCACCTAGTCTCTACGACTAGGTAAGCCTAAATTGCGTAAGAAAAACCAAAATTTGTGGAAGTAAAACAATTTAAAACAAGAATAAAGTAGTAACAATGTTTAAATGTGCCGCTCGGCATACACCATGTTTAACTTTCAATACCAAAACATAAATCCAAGACCCGGAAACCCACGAATCATAATCTAAGATCAATACTACATGGATCTAACTACGGAATGTCTAATAAGAACAGAAAAAAATACAGAAGGGCTAAATACTAAAAGTAGGAATAGAAAGGGACATCTCGGTCTGCAGACGCGGCAGATGTACCTCGAAGTCTCTAGAGCAGTCGCCTCCTCAAGGATGATAGGCCTGAGTAGTGGTACCTGGATCTGCACATGAAAAACATGCGCAGAAGGGGCATGAGTACACCACAGCGGTACTCAGTAACTGCCAAGCCTAACCTTGGTTGGGTAGTAACGAGGAAGGTCAGGGCCCTACTGAGATTAAATAAATATAAAGATGACAGGATAAGATAAGCAGTAAAATTGATAATGTACGGTAAGAATCTACACAGGATAATAAGAGTACAATAACGGAAACAGAGATGAAGGCAACCCACAAGGAAGTACCACTCATAACAAGGATGATAACCAGGGATCTCTTGGTATCTCGAGGATCTCTTGGTATCCTTAATATATGCTAGGGATATCTTGGTATCCCGAGGATCTCTCGGTATCCTCAATATATGTTACGAATCTCTTGGTATCCTGAGGATCTCTCGGTATCCTCAATATATGCCAGGGATCTCTTGGTATCCTGAGGATCTCTCGGTATCCTCAATATATGCTAGGGATCTCTTGGTATCTCGAGGATCTCTCGGTATCCTCAATATATGCTAGGGATCTCTTGGTATCCTGTGGATCTCTCAGTATCCTCAATGTATGCTAGGGATATCTTGGTATCCCGAGGATCTCTCGGTATCCTCAATGTATGATAGGGATCTCTTGGTATCCTCAATGTACGATAGGGATCTCTTGGTATCCCGAAGATCTCTTGGTATCCTCAATGTACGTGCTGGGTATCTCTTGGTATCCTGCACTTCTACTCAAATCGTAAATGCGTACACGGAATCTCTCAAGATGTCGTCTCGTAGTCCCAAAGTAAAACACACAACAATGACACAAGGAATACGCAAATAAACTCAACTTCATAACAAGGTAACCTACACAATACTAACCTAACATGTTTCACGTAATACAAATAAGGCAGTTAAAGCAAATAAAGCAATTAAGTCAATTAGGCATGTTTCTCTAACTAATGGTAGGTTTAAAAGTGCAAGTAGAATAAATAGAAAGGGAAAACACAATTAAAGTTAATGAAAACCGGATTTTCAACAATTAGCACAAGTACGCATTCGTCACCTCACGTACAAGGCATTTCAATTATCACAATACAAATCCTAAGGGGAAAGTCCCCCACGCAAGGTTAGACAAGCCACTTACCTCGAACCGGCTCAAAATCAACCCAACACCACGTCTTTGCCACGAGTACTCGACTCCAAATGGACCAAATTTATTCAATTCAATTGCATAATACAAAGAATACTTCTAGTAACTGATTCTACAATTAAATTCTAAGCTAATACGCAAAATTATATAAAATGACCAAAACGCCCCTGGGGCCCGCGTCTCGAAATCGGGTAAAATTTATAGTTTCAGAATCCTCACACTCTCACGAGTCTAACTATACCAAAATTATCCAAATATGATGTCAAATACCCAATAAAAACTTAATTTCTTGGCCTAAGAACCCTTCCCCAATATTCATACAAATTCTGAAATTAAAAGATGAATTCATATTTAGAGTAATGGGTTACAAGCAAAAATGAGTTAAGAATCATTACCCAATTGATACCTCTGAAAATCCCTCAAAATCTCGCTCAAATCCGAGCTCTCAACCTTAAGTTTTAATAAAAATGGCTAAACCCTCGATTTTGAAATCTTATATCTGCGCAAAAAATTCCTTCTTCGCGAACGCGGTCAAAGCCTCGCGTTTGCGAAGCACAAAATAACTTTGACCATTTTTCCTACTTCGCGAATGCATCCCCTACTCCACGAATGCGATGCTTTGTACAGATGAACCTTCGCGAACGTGACGGGCACCACGCGAACACGATGCACAAAACTCCACTAGGCCAATTCCTCTTCCGCAAACACGAAGCCCAATCATGAACGCATAACACAACCATCCAGCCTCTTCGCGGACGCGAAGGCCAAACTGCCCCCAGTCCTAGCTACTCTTCACGAACGCGAGAACCCACCCGCGAACGCGATGAAGGAAACAAGAACTGACTGCTGCAACATTTTCTGCAATTTCCTAAGTTCCAAAAATGACCCGTTGAGCATTCAAAACACACCCGAGGCCCCCGGGACCTCAACCAGACCTGCCAACCAATCCTAAAACATCATTCAAACTTGTTCCAACCTTCGGAACGCTCAAAACAACATCAAAACACCTATTTTTTATCGGATTCAAGCTTAAAAATTCCAAAAACTCTAAAAACACACTTTCGATCAAAAAGTCTCCCAAACCTCGTCTGAATGACCTAAAATTCTGCACCCATATCCCAAGTGACATAATGGAACTACTACAACTCTCGGAATTCCATTCCGACCCTCGGATCAAAATCTCACTATCGAACCGAAAACTTCCAAAATTCAACTTTCGGCATTTCAAGCCTAAATTAGCTACGGACCTCCAAAACACAATCCGAACACGCTCCTAACCCCGAATTCACCCAACGGAGCTAACAGAACCATCAGATTTCCATTCTGAGGCAGTCTTCACACTGTTCCGACTACGGTTAACTTTCCAACACTTAAGCTCTCATTTAGGGACTAAGTGTCCCAAAACTCTACGAAACATAAAATCGAACATCCCGGCAAATCAAAATAGCAGAAATAGACTCGGGGAAAGCAGTTAATAGGGGATCAAGGCGTTAATTCTTAAGACGACCGGCCGGGTCGGCACATCCTCCTACACTTAAACATTTGTTCCTCCTCGAACGAGCATAAAGACATACCTGAAGTAGTGAAAAGATGAGGATAACGGCTGCGCATATCCTGCTCGGTCTCCCAGGTCGCCTCCTCGACCAGCTGACCCCGCCACTGAACCTTTACTGATGCAATGTTATTTGACCTCATCTTTCTAACCTGTCTGTCCAATATCGCTGCCGACTCCTCAACATAGGATAGATCCTTGTCCAACTGGATGGAACTGAAATCCAATACATGTGACAGATCATCGTGTTACCTCCGGAGCATCGAAATATGAAATACCGGATGAACTCCTGCCAAGCTGGGAGGTAAGGCAAGCTCATAAGCAACCTCCCCAACACGCCTCAATATCTCAAAAGGGTCAATAAACCTCGGACTCAACTTTCTTTTTTTCCCAAATCTGATAACGCCCTTCATAGGCGAAACCCGAAGCAGAACCCACTCTTCAACCATATAGGAAACATCACGAACCTTCCGGTCTGCATAACTCTTTTGTCTGGACTAGGCTGCACGGAGTCTGTCCTAAATCACCTTTATCTTCTCCAAAGCATCCTGAACCAAATTTGTGCCCAATAATCTGGCCTCACCCGACTCAAACCAACCCACCGGAGACCTACACCGCCTACCATATAAAGCCTCATATGGTTCCATCTAAATCCTGGACTGATAGCTGTTGTTGTATGCAAACTCCGCCAATGGCAAGAACTGATCCCAAGACCCTCCAAACTCAATCACACCCACACAGAGCATATCCTCAAGAATCTGAATAGTGCACTCAGACTGTCCATCCGTTTGAGGGTGAAATGATGTACTCAACTCTACCCGAGTACCTAACTCATGCTGAACGACCCTCCAGAACCGTGATGTGAATTGAGTACCTCTATCTGAAATGATGGACATTGGAATACCATGCAGAAGAACAATCTCCCGGATATAAATCTCTGCCAACTGCCCCGAGGAATAAGTAGTACACACATGAATGAAATGAGCGGACTTGGTCAGCCGAGCCACAATCACCCAAATAGCATCAAACTTCCTCAAAGTCTATGGGAGCCCAACTACAAAGTCCATGGTGATCCGCTCGCACTTCCACTTCAGAATCTTTATCTACTGAAGCAACCCACCCGGTCTCTGGTGCTCATACTTCACCTGCTGACAGTTAAGGCAGCGAGCTACACATCCAACTTTATCTTTTATCATCCGCCTCCACCAATAGTGTTGTCTCAAATCCTGATACATCTTCGCGGCACCCGGATGAATGGAATACCGCGAGCTATAGGCCTCCTCCAGAATCAACTCCCGAAGCCCATCAACATTGGGTACACAAATCCGACCCTGCATCCTCAATACCCCATCATCACCAATAGTCACATCTCTGGCATCACCGTGCTGAACCTTGTCCTTAAGGACATGCAAATGAGGGTCATCATACTATCACTCCCTGATACGATCAAATAAGGAAGACCAAGAAACCATGCAAGCTAGAGCCTGACTGGGCTCCGAAAGATCCAATCTCACAAACTGGTTGGCTAAGGCCTGAACATCCATCGCCATAGGCCTCTCCAATGCTGGTAAATAAGCCAAACTCCCCAAACTCTCTGCCCGGCGACTCAAAGCATCGGCCACCACATTGGCCATGCCTGGGTGATACAAAATAGTAATGTCATAATCCTTCAGCAACTCTAACCACCTCCTCTGGCGCAAATTTAGATCTTTTTTCTTGAACAAGTGTTGTAAGTTCTGATGGTCAGTATAAATCTCACAGGGAACCTCGTATAAATAATGGCGACAAATCTTCAGGGTGTGAACATTGGCAGCTAACTCAAGGTCGTGAACAGGGTAATTCTTCTCATGAATCTTCAACTGTCTGGACACATAGGCAATCACCCTACCATCCTGCATCAACACCGCTCCGAGGCCAACCCTCGAGGCATTACAATAGACCGTATAAGACCCTGAACCTGTAGATAATATCAAAACTGGGGCTGTAGTCAATGTTGTCTTGAGCTTCTGAAAACTCGCCTCACACTCCTCCGTCCACTGAAACGGAGCACCCTTCTGGGTCAACCTGGTCATAGGGGCTGCAATCAATGAAAACCCCTCCAAAAAACGACGGTAGTAGCTCGCCAAACCAAGGAAATTGCGGATCTTTGTAGCTGAGGATGGTCTGGGCCAACTCTGCATGACCTCTATCTTCTTCGGATCCACTTAAATACCCTCACTCAATACCACGTGGCCTAAGAATGCCACTGAATCCAACCAAAACTCACATTTCGAGAATTTAGCATATAACATCTTCTCTCTCAGAGTCTGAAGCACAGTCCTTGGGTGTTGCTCATGATCTTCCTGACTTCGGGAATACACCAGAATGTCATCAATAAAGATAATGACGGACGAGTCAAGATACAGCCGGAACATCCTGTGCATCAAATGCATAAAGGCTGCTGGGGCATTGGTCAGCCCAAATGACATGACAAGGAACTCGTAATGACCATACCAAGTCTGGAAAGTAGTCTTCGGGATATCTGGCTCCCAATCTTCAACTGATGATAACTTGAGCGCAAATCAATCTTAGAAAACACCCATGTGCCCTAAAGCTAGTCAAATAGATCATCAATACGAGGCAAAGGATAACAGTTCTTCATTGTAACCTTGTTCAACTGACGATAATCAATACACATACACATAGAACCATCCTTTTTCTTCACAAACAAGACAGGAGCACCCCAAGGTGAAACACTGGTCGAATAAAACCCTTATCAAGCAATTACTGTAATTGATCTTTCAACTCCTTCAACTCAGGAGGAGCCATACGGTACGGAGGGATAGAAATGGGATGAGTGCCCGGCAAGATATCAATGCCAAAATCAATATTTCTATCAGGCATCATGCCTAGAAGATTAGCTGGAAATACATCGGGAATATCCCGAACTACTGGGACTGAATCAACTGAAGGGGTATCAATACTGACATCTCTCACATAAGCTAAATACGCATCACACCCCTTCTTAACCATGCGCTAAGCCTTAAGGAAGGAAATAACTCTATTGGGAGTGTGATCTAAAGTAACCCTCCACTCAACACACGGTATACCTGGCATAGCCAGCATCACGGTTTTGGCGTGACAATCAACAATAGCATAACGGGGTGACAACCTGTCCATGCCCAAGATAATGTCAAAATCTACCATGCTGAGTAATAACAAATCGGCTCTGGTCTCAAAACCACGAAGAGTAACCAAACACGACCGATAAATGCGGTCTACAATAAGTGAATCTCCCACAGGAGTAGAAATATAAAAAGGAGAACTCAAAGAATCCCGAGATACTCCCAAATATAGAGCAAAATAAGAAGACACATAAGAGTACGTGGAGCCTGGATCGAATAGAACTGATACATCTCTATGACAAACCATGACAATACCTGTGATGACAGAATCAGAGGCAACAACCTCGGTACGAGTAGGAAAGGCATAGTATCTGGCCTGGCCTCCCCCTCGAGGGTGACCTCTACCTCCCCGACCTCCACCTCTAGCTGGCTAAGCGGGTGGGGTAACAACTGGAGTTGAAATCATAGCCTATGAACTCTACGGGGCACGTTGTGGCTAAGAAGTCTGTGGAGGTGCACTCCTCCAAAGTCTAGGGCAATACTTCACCACACTCAACACAAGATCTAGGAGGACGTGGTAGTGGGAACTATGCGGTACGGTTACCCTAAGACCCCTGAACACCTGAAACACTGTGTGAAATCTGAGATGCAAACTGAGCTGGCTGGCCCACAAAACCTCTACCATGCCATACTCTTCCTCCAAAATAAGGACCAGTGGGTCTCTCTAGTCTACGAGGTCTCCTTACTTCCCTATACTCTTTCTCCTGACCTCGTCTGTCCTTTCTCTCCTGGACCCACCCGTCCTCTACTCAGCGAGAGGTCCTCACCACCCGCTGAACTGGGACCACGAGTTGTGTTGCCATGACACCTAGAACATGAAAAATGGGAACTCGGTGCTCTAGAGTGGGGGTGGTGGAAGTCTAGGTCCCTTCCCTGATCTATGAAGTAGTTGGTACAACCTGAATTAACCCCGCCTGAACTAACGTACCAAACATGCTCAGAATTGTGCAAATGTCTCCTAAAAGGCTGGAGCAGTAGTAGCAGTAGGCGCATTCGGTGCCTGGGCTCTGGCTGGAAATACTGGTGGCTCCTCGGTGGCAGCTCACATGGGTGCTCTTGCTTCGTCGTATGTGCGTGCGCGTCCTCGGCCTCTACCTGGGTCCCGACTTCTGGCAACTCTCATAGGGGCGTGGGTGCCTGATCATTTCAGGTAGAGCGTGTCCTCACCATCGGTGAGAGAATAAAAGATAGAAGTTCAGAATTATTGATGTCAAAAATGTCGCACGACAGGGAAATCAAATGAAGTGGAATTTTCCTAATGGTTACATAGCCTCTCGTAGATAAGTACAGACGTCTCCGTACCGATCAACGAGACTCTAATAAACTGGCTTGTGATCCATGACTCCTATGAACCTAGAGCTGTGATACCAACTTGTCACAACCCCGGTTCGCCCATCGTGAACCATCATGGCGGCACCTAGTCTCTACGACTAGGTAAGCCTAATTTGCGGAAGAAAAACCAAAATTTGCAAAAGTAAAGCAATTTAAAATAGGAATACAGTAACAATGTTTAAATGTGCCGCTCGACATACACCATGTTTAACTCTCAATACAAAAACATAAATCCAAGACCCGGAAACCCACGAATCACAAGCTAAGATTAATATTATATGGCTCTATCTCCGGAATGTCTAATAAGAACAGAAGAAAATACAGAAGGGCTAAATACTAAAAGTAGGAATAGAAAAGGACTTCTCAGTATGCGGACACGTAAGATGTACCTCGAAGTCTCTACAGCACTTGCTTCCTCAAGGATGATAGGCCTGAGTAGTTGTACCTAGATCTACACATGAAAAACATGCACAGAAGGGGCATGAGTACACCACATCGGTCCTCAGTAAGTGTCAAGCCTACCCTCGATTGGGTAGTGACGAGGAACGTCAGGGCTCTACTGAGATTAAATAAATATAAAGATGACAGGATAAGATAAGCAATATAATTGAGAATCTACCGTAAGAATCTACAGAGGATAATAAGAGTACAATAACGGAAATAGAGATGAAGGCAAACCAAAAGGAAGTACCACTCATAACAAGGATGATAACCGGGGATCTCTTGGTATCCTCAATATATGCTAGGGATCTCTTGGTATCCCGAGGATCTCTCGGTATCCTCAATATATGCTAGGGATCTCTTGGTATCTCTCGGATCTCTCGGTATCCTCATATGCTAGGGATCTCTTGGTATCCCGAGGATCTCTTGATATCCTCAATGTATGCTAGGGATCTCTTGGTATCCCGAGGATCTGTTGGTATCCTCAATGTATGATAGGTATCTCTTCGTATCCAGAGGATCTCTTGGTATCCTCAATGTACGATAGGGATCTCTTGGTATCCTCAATGTACGTGCTGGGGATCTCTCAGTATCCCGCACTTCAGCTCAAATCGTAAATGCATACAGGGGATCTCTCAGGATGTCGTCCCAAAGTAAAACACACAACAATGGCACAAGGAATACTCAAATAAACTCAACTTCATAACAAGGTAACCCAGACAATTCTAAACTAACATGCTTCACGTAATACAAATAAGGCAGTTAAAGCAAATAAAGTAATTAAGTCAATTAGACATGTTTCTATAACTAACAGTAGGTTTAAAAGTGCAAGTAGAATAAATAGAAAGGGAAAACACAATTAAAGTTACTTAATGAAAACCAGATTTTCAACAATTAGCACAAGTACGCAATAGTCACCTCACATATAAGGCATTTCAATTATCACAATACTAATCCTAAGGGGAAAGTCCGCCACGCAAGGTTAGACAAGCCACTTACCTCGAACCAGCTCAAAATCAACCCAACCCACGTCTTTCCACGAGTACTCGACTCCAAATGGCCCAAATCTATTCAATTCAATTGTATAATGTAAATAACACTTCAAGTAACTAATTCTACAATTAAATTCTAAGCCAATATGCGAAATTATGTTAAATGATCAAAACGCCCCTCGGGCTCGCATCTCGAAATCGCGTAAAATTTATAGTTTCAGAATCCTCACACTCTCACGAGTCTAACCATACCAAAATTATCCAAATCCGATGTCAAATTCCCAATCAAAACTCAATTTCTTGGCCTAAGAACCCTTCCCCAATTTTTATACAAATTCCGAAATTAAAGGTTGAATTCATGTTTAGATTAATGGGTTACAAGAAAAAATGAGTTAAGAATCGTTACCCAATTGATACCTCTAAAAATCCCTCAAAATCGTGCTCAACTCCGAGCTCCCAAGCTTATGTTTTGATAAAAATGGCTAAACCCTCGATTTTAAAATCTTATATCTGCCCAGAAAATTCCTTCTTCTCGAACGCGGTCAAAGGCTCACGTTCGTAAAGCACAAAATAAATTTGACCGTTTTTTTCTTCGCGAACGCGTCCTCTACTCCGCGAACGCAATGCTTTGCATAGATGAGCCTTCGCAAACGCGACATGCACCACGCGAACGCGATGCACAAAACTCCACTAGGCCAATTCCTCTACCGCGAACGCGAAGCCCAATCGCGAACGCATAACACAACCATCCAGCCTCTTCGCGAATGCGTAGGCCCTATTGCGAATGCGAAGGCCAAACTCTCCCCCTCCCAGTCCCACTCTTCTTCGTGAATGCGAGAACACTCTCGCAAACGTGATGAAGGAAACCAGAACTGACTGCTGCAACATTTTCTGCAATTTCCTAAGTTCCAAAAATGACCCATTGAGCATCCGAAACACACCTGAGGCCCCCGGGACCTCAACCAAACCTTCCAACTAATCCTAAAACATCATTAAAACTTGTTCCAACTTTCAGAACACTCAAAACAACATCAAAACACCTATTTTTCATCGGATTCAAGCTTAAAAATTCCAAAAACTCTAAAAACACACTTTCGATCAAAAGGTCTACCAAACCTCATCCAAATGACTTGAAATTTTGCACCCACATCCCAAATGACATGACGGAACTACTGCAACTCTCGGAATTCCATTCCGACCCCTATATCGAAATCTCGCCTATCAACCAGAAATCGTCAAAATATCAACATCTCCAATTCAAGCCTAAATCTACTCCGAACCTCCAAAACTCATTCTGATCACGCTCCTAAGTCATAAGTTACCTCCCGAAGCTAACTGAACCATCGGAACTCACATCTGAGCCCTCTAACACATAAGTCAGCATCCTATTGACTTTTCCAACTTAAGCTTCCTTAAAAAAGACTAAGTATCTCAAACCTTACCAAAATCATTACGGATTCGATCCGACCAACCCGATATCACAAAACACTTATAACAAAGCATAAAGAAGCAGAAATGGGGGAAAACGGAGCGGTAACTCATGAGAAGAATGGCTGGGTCGTCACAGATTCCCTCTTCAAAACCCTTCAAAAAGCTTTAACTCCGTATAAAAATGGTGGAAAACAACCCAAATTTCACGAATGCAGGTTTATATAGTTTCTGCCCAGGTATTTCTGCACCTGTGGACAAATTACCGCTTCTGCGGTCTGCACCTATGGACAAATCTCCGCTTCTGTGGATTTTCACTTAAATCCTCTCGTCCGTACCAGCAGTCAATCCACCGCACCTGCGGGCTTGCAGGTGCACCTCAACTCCCGCTTCTGCGCTGACCAAATGCATCTGCGACCTTTCCTCGCTTATGCGGTCTTCGCACCTGTCGTCCCCTAACTGCAGGTGTGGTTATGATAGAATTAGCAGCTTCAACTGCATTCTTCAACTTCCAAACTTTCTGATAACCATCCGAAATCATCCCGAGGCCCCTGGAACCTCATCCAAAAATACGAACAAGTCACATATCACTATCCAAATTTATTTCAGCCTTCGGAACACTCCAAACAATATCCAAACACCAAATCACCCTCGGATTCAAGCCTAAGGATTCCAAAACTTCCAAATTCTACAAACGATCAAAAAGTCTATCAAACCTCATCCGAATGACCTGAAATTTTGCACACACTTCACAAATGACACAATAGACCTATTACAATTTTCGGAATTCAATTTCGACCCTGATATCAAAATTTCCACTATCAACTGGAAAATGCCAAAATTCCAATTTTGCCAATTCAAGCCTAAATCTACCACGGACCTCTAAAATATATTCCGATCACGCTCTTAAATCCAAATCACCTAACGAAGCTATCCAAACTATAAAAAGCAAATTCTGAGATCGTTTACCCACAAGTCAACTTCCGGTGGACTTTTCCAACTAAATGGCCAACTTACGAGACTAAGTGTCTCATATCACTCCAAAACTACTCCAAATCCGAACCAACCAATACGATACGATGAAATGTAGCTGAACAACATATAAGAAAGCAGAAATGGGGAGAATGGGACTGAAACTCATAAAATGATCGGCCGAGTTGTTACAGCACCTACCCGAACACGAAGGACAAAACTCCGCCTGGCTCCACTGCTCCCTGAACGTCCACATGCGAATGCTGCACACAATACACGAATGCGTTGAACAAATGCTAGCCAGCCAATTCCTTCTCTGCGATCGCGAGCCTTGCTTCATGATCTCGTTGCACTACACCACACCAGCACATCAACTACTCTAAACTTAACCAAAATGATTCGAAACCACCCCGAATCAAACCTGAGGCCTCCGAGACCCTGTCCAATCATAGAAACTAGTCCCATTACCTTATCCAAACTTATCCAAGGGCTCGAAACACTGAAAATAATATTAAAACCAAGAATCGAAGATCAAAATACTTCTCTTATCTTTCAAACCTTCAAACTTCGCTGGACATGTCCGAATAACACTTAAATATTACAGATCTCAACCAAACTTTGTACACTAGTTCCAATTCACTAAATAAACCTAACCAAAGTCTTGGAACACCAACCAGGCCCTGATAGTAAGATAGTCAACTCCCGGTCTAACCTATAAACTCTCTAAACCTTCAAATTGCTGACTTTCAGCAAATACAACCAAAACCTTCTAAAAACATCCGAATTCAAATTAGAACATATGATTAAGTCCTAAATAATCATACAAACCTATTAGAACCTTCAAATTCCGATGTCGAGGTCATTCACTTAAAAGTCAAACCTTGGTCATCTCTTCCAACATAAATCTTCAAAATTGAGGATCACTCTTCCCTAATCCACTCCGAATGTATCGAAATCAAAACTAACGATACACGCAAGTCATAATGCAGCATATAAAGCTACTTAAAGTCTCAAACCACCAAGTGGAATGCTAAATCCTAAACAACTGGGTCGTTACATTCTCACACACTTAGACATACATTCGTCCTCGAACATGCCAAGAGTCCTCCCAAAGCCTTAAAATAACTATATAAGCTCATCATGCACACCCCCGAGTGATCCTATGCCACCTCTGTTACACCCCGTAATATTACGATAATGTTATGCCTTGTAGTATTACATTGCGATGATGTTACACTTCACAGTAATAAGTTACGATAATGTTGTGTCCTGCAGTATTACATTACGATAACGTTACGCTTCGCAGTATTAAGTTACGATGATGTTTCACCTTACATTATTGTACTTTGAAATTGTCGTAAGGTAATTGACATCAATCCAAATAAAATATTATTTGGAGATTATAAAGGTTATGCTATTTCACAAGTGATGAGTAAATTCGTGAAGGTGAAAGGGGAAGCAAGTCAAAGAAAATGAATTTTTGTCAAAGTTTGCCATTTTGGGGTAAAATACGGCCGAGCTAAAATACCCGATATTTATGAACTAGTACCATACAAGGTACCACATGGCCATGATAGTAAGGTGTATAAGGTGTGTTAAAAGTGGGTGGTATTTTAAGTAATGTGAGATAATTCCTAATTATGTGAATAATTGGGTAATTATTGGTTAATGGGGATTAACAAATTAATCAAGTGATTAGTGAATAATTAATCCAAATAGTTGGATAAGTGTTACATCCACCAACGTGGTAGCCAGTAAAATTCAAGAAAGTGACTCTTGAATTAAGAAGAAATATGGCAACAATGTGCATAATGAGTCACAAGACATATAATGCCTTGTTTACACGTAAGGATTCTTGGAATTACCTTAAATTGGTTTCTTATTTGGTATAGTTTCATATGTAAATTTACACAAGGCTAAGTAGATGGGTTCTGATAATTTCACTCTCTTTCTAATATAATTGAAAGATTTCCTTTAAGCCTAAACAAATTGATACATATTTTGGCAAGTAGGAAAGACATATTTTACATGGAGAAGCTGTAATCTCCTAGGAGTTGGATATGTTTATTACTTTGCATCATTATGGATGTGAATTAGACCAGCAACGTTGATGCTAAACTTGCTAACGGATGAAGCTCAAATAGATCGTTTGAAACTTCATAATACGATAAAGCGTGTGATTTGCGATTCTACGGGAGTACGGTGCAATCTTTCTCAAGAATATCTTACGGATTTTCCCTACTTCGATCTTCCATTATGTGATTTGTCGCAGTTGATATATGTTAGAGGAATTTCCAAGAGAATCGGCTCAGGTATATTAAGGCTATCCCTTCTTTCTTTTGGCATGATCCATTCGATACAAATGAAACGAGCAAAATACGCAACTTTCATAAATGACTCTATTCATAGAAATATTAGGGGTGCCTATATTCTTGATTCCCCGTGTGTCATATTATTCTATCATCTGTTCATGGGTCTAAGAAAAATACGAAAGTTGAAAAGAGTTTACTTTATGATATTACTAAAAGGCAAAATGGTCTTATGACATTTTGAAAGATTTTATTAACGTACTTTTCATGCATTGCATTCATGTACATATACCCATGACCAGATGGTGTTATATAAGCGTATATATGTATGTATGTATATGTATATGGGATACGATAAAGGTTATGATATTATATACGCACCGCCACCTGATCAACTGGTGTACGTTGATGATTTTGCCCACAGTAGCCAAGATGATATGATGGGATGCCCTCAAAGGCTGATGATGTTATAAAACATGTACCTATGCACGATATGATATTCATACGCATATGCATGATACTATAATTATTTCATAATTTACAAAGTTATTCAGACTTACAGGTGGAGTCATTTACTCTATATTTCCTCCATGTCTGTTATGTACTTATTATGTGCCTTACATAATCAGTATATTATTCATACAGACGTCTCTTTTTTCCTAGGGATGCTACGTTTCATGCCCGCAGGTCCTGATAGACAGGTCGAGAGCCCTCCAAGTAGGCTATCAGCTCAGCAGAAGATGTTGGTGCGCTCCATTTGCTTCGGAGTTTCTTGTTTGGTTAGTATAAGTTAGATGTGTATTGTTTGGTATGGCGGGACTCTGTCCCAACCTTTATGAAAATTATGTATTCTTAGCGGCTTGTAGACAGATGTCATGTACGTAAAAGATTGTATGGCCTTGTCGACCTATGTTCAATGTTTAAGTGGTTATTTTGGTCTTAGAGGCCCATATGTCTTATGTATAAGTTGGCATTACCTATTGTATTCTACCAACAGCCTCCCCGGCTCAGTTATTTATGATAGTATGACATGGAAAGATATGTTATATTGGTACTCGGTTAAGTAAGGTACTGGGTGCCATCGCAGCTTATGGGTTTGGGTCGTGACAAAAGTGGTATCAGAGCAGTTCTGTCATATGGAGTCTACAAACCGTGTCTAGTAGAGTCTTATTTATGGGTGTGTCGTGCACCACACTTATAAGCATGAGGCTATAGGGCATTTAGGATTGTCACTCTTTCTTCTTACTCTAGATCGTGAGGTATAGCTCATTTTTAAGAATTCAAATTCCGAAATTCTATTTTATTCATAATAAGACGATACCTACATCTGAAAAGAAGGATGGAAAGAGAGATAGTTGTGGAAGAGCTGAGTCATAGGAATTGGATTTTTGTATGATGCCTACGATAAGTAAATGTGAGGTCTTTAGCAGATCATGGGTGTACTGAAAGGTGTAAGCTTCCTGATAAGAAGCATTAAGGAAAGAGTGCCTATCCATCTTTATGGTGAAGGACAATGAGAGATTTGGAAGATAAATACAAGTTTCAACAAGCAAAAAAGCAAGATGAAGAAGGGTACGAGACACCCAATTAATGAAGGTTAACAGTATTTATAATTCAGGCAGAGGAACATAAGCTTTTTAAGTTATATTCAACAGTAATAGAGGTATGTACAATTGGTCACACCCATTTCAGTTATGCCATGTGGGGGCTAACAGGTATAGTTAAGAGAAGGACGGGATATTAAGATCCGACTGGGGTTAGAGTAACCCAAAATGATGAATGGATTGTTTGTGTTAGTTGACATTTTGAAGGGTATTACAAATGTGCCAATAGATCTTTGTGGGAGACACCCAGATGGTGCACTCTAGAATATTACGATTAGGTGTGAATCCTAGCATGAAAAAAAAATTAGAAGATAGGCACTGAAAGCCTAGATGGGACTAATATTAACTTAGTGTGACTCTTGTCCCTAATAGAGCGAGGATGTTGAGCAACCCGAAGAGCCAATGAATGAAGCAAGGAGAGCTAAAAGCGAAAGAATATCATGTTGAAGTTTTCACAAGAAAAAGGATATGCAAAAATATTAGCAGAGTAATGAGAAGAGAGATAAGGAAGCATTATGAATAAGGTGTGATACATGGATAACGACGGTAGGAAAAAAAGAAAAAAGAAGAAATGACAGTATTACAGAATCTAGTCAAGCGAATGAAGAGACGAGAGGTGACAAGCCTTGGGAAAACAAAAGAGTATAGGCCATGAAGTCATATCCTCATTTTAAGAAGTAAGTTCGTGACCCTAACGTGATTACAAATAGGAAAATCTAGACTCCAGAATAATAGAGATCAGTATGGGATGGTGAACAAGATAAAGTAAACATGAATTAGGATTTAGTGATTTGATAATGATCGACATCATGAGAGTTTCAGATTTCGTGCCGGCAATAATAGAATGGACAACAGAAGAAGATTCATGAGAAATTTAGAGAATAGTCATTCAGGAAGACGCTTCCCTAAAGCAAGCAATGTGAGCAAAGTTAAGCTTAAGAGACTGTATGTTCCAGTTACACTAAATGTCACCATCGCGAGTGAGGATGTTTTTTTATCCTTGGTACAAAAAGATTACCGCAAGTGAGTAAGAGTCATCGATGATGTGAAAGGACGCCATAGATGAAAAGGAAAAACATCTATAGGTAGGTTGTCATAGCTCCAAGTCTTAGTACTCCCCTAAAGGGGGGAATATGAAATGATAAAGGAAGAATGCGATAAAAATGAGAAAGGGATGAGATTGCACTTATTCGAATGTTACAGATATGCTATGATTCCAGGACGTTATGTAAGCACGAAGTCAAAAAAAAAGGAAAGTAAGGGTTCCTATCCGTGATGTTATTGATAGATAAGGAGCCAACACGTGAGATAAGTTAAGACAAGGAAATAACCTAAGAAAGATTACGCAGAATATGAACATGAGATTAGGCCATGATTCTTAAGACAAACAGTAATGAATGAGCATTAAAGGACTGAGATTTATACCTAAAGGATAGGCAACAAAAGTAACTGGGTGCTTGGTAAGCATACCTCAGTAACGATAAATTGAAGTAAAAATTATGTTATAGTATAACCCAGGTAGATGCAGTAAAGTCATACGAATGGATAACCAGATCTATGAAATAAGATATGGCCATATTCACAAGTTTTACAAAGTATCGAGCAAAGAACTTCAGTACACCTATAGAGGCCCAGAGAAGAATCCTATTAAGCCTTGTATATACAAAGTAAGGCCTAGAGATTGACTAAAAGATAAAAGGATAAAGGAAAGATGAATCGCATAAGCGCACTTACAAAGCCAGGGTCCTACAGGCTACATGACAGGAGGTAGCAACAATTGCGAGATTAGAAAGATTTCAACCACAAGTCGTGATATGAGCAAAAAGACTAAAGGGGGGAATACCCTAGACTTTGGATTTATTCACAGAGCAACTACTTAAATGGAAAGGAGAGTATTAAGGTATTCACAAGAGCTATAAGTTATGAAAATGATAAGAGCATCAATCAACATTCGAGGACGAATATTCCAAAGGGGGGAATGATGTTACAACCCGCAATATTACGATGATGTTACGCTTCGCAGTAATAAGTTACGACAATGTTGCACCCTACAGTATTAAATTACAGTAATGTTATGCTTTGCAGTATTAAGTTACGACGATGTTGCACCCTGTAGTATTATACGTTGAAATTGTCGTAAGGTAATTGACATCAGTCCAAGTAAAAGATTATTTGGAGATTATAAGGATTATGCTATTTCACAAGTGATGAGTAAATTCGTGAAGGTGAAAGGGGAAGCAGGTCAAAGAAAATGAATTTTCGTCAAAGTTTGGCATTTTGGGGTAAAATACGGCCGAGCTAAAATACCCGATATTTATGAACTAGTTCCATACAAAGTACCCCATGGACATGATAGTAAGGTGTATAAGATGTGTTAAAAGTGGGTAGTATTTTAAGTAATGTGAGATAATTCCTAATTATGTGGATAATTTAGTAATTATTGGTTAATGGAAAATTAACAAATTAATCAAGTAATTAGTGGATAATTAATCCAAATAGTTGGATAAGTGTTACATCCACCCAATGTGGCAGCTAATAAAAGTCAAGAGTGACTCTTGAATTAAGAAGAAACATGGCAACAATGTGCATAATGAGTCACAAGACATATGATGCCTTGTTTACACGTAAGGATTGTTGGAATTGCCTTGAATTGGTTTCTTATTTGGTATAGTTTAATATGTAAATTTAAACAAGGCTAAGTAGACGGGTTCTGCTAATTTCACTCCCTTTCTAATATAATTGAAAGATTGCCATTAAGCCTAAACAAATTGATACAGATTTTGGCAAGTGGGAAAGACGTATTTTACATGGAGAAGCTTTAATCTCCTAGGAGTTAGATATGTTTATTACTTTGCATCATTATGGATGTGAATTAGACCGGCAATGTTGATGCTAAACTTGCTAACAGATGAAGCTCAAATATCTCGTTTGTAACTTCATAATACGATAAAGCGTGTGATTTGCGATTCAACGAGAGTACGGTATAATCTTTCTCAAGAATATCGTACGGATTTTCCCTACTTCGATCTGCCATTACGTGATTTGTTGCAATTGATATATGTTAAGTGGATTGCCAAGAGAATTTGCTCAGGTATGTTAAGGCTATTCCTTTTTTCTTGTGGCATGATCCATACGATACAAATGAAGCAAGTAAAATACGCAACTTTCATAAACGACTCTATTCATAGAAATACTAGGGGTGCATATATTTTTGATTCCCCGTGTGTCATATTATTCTATCATTTGTTCATGGGTCTAAGAAAAATACAAAAGTTGAAAAGAGTTTACTTTATGATATTACTCAAAGGCAAAATGGTCTTATGACATTTCGAAAGATTTTATTAACGTACTTTTTATGCATTACATTCATGTGCATTGACTCATGACCAGATGGCATTATATACGCATATATATATATATATATGTATGTATGTATATATATATATATATGGGATATGGGAAAGGTTATGGCGTTATATACGCACCACCACCTGATCAGCTGGTATACGTTGATGATTTTGCCCACAGTGGCCAAGATGATATGATGGGATGCCCTCAGAGGCTGATGATGTTATGAAATATGTACCTATGCACGACATGACATTCATACGCATATGCATGATACTATAATTATTTCATGATTTACAAAGTTATTCAGACTTACAGGTGCAGTCATTTACTCTGTATTTCCTCTATGTATGTTATGTACTTATTATGTGCCTTACATACTTAGTACATTATTCGTACTGACGTCCCTTTTTGCTTGGGGACACTGCGTTTCTTGCTCACAAGTCCCGATAGATAGGTCGAGAGCCCTCCAAATAAGCTATCAGCTCAGCAGAAGATGTTGGTGCACTCCATTTGCTTTAGAGTTGCTTGTTTGGTTAGTATAAGTTAGATGTGTATTGTTTGGTATGGCGGGACTCTGTCCCAACCTTTATGAAAATTATTTATTCTTAGAGGCTTGTAGACAAATGTCATGTATGTAAAATATTGTATGGCTTTGTCGGCCTATGTTCAATGTTCAAGTGGTTATTTTGGTCTTAGAGGCCCATATGTCTTATGTGTGAGTTGGAATTACCTGTTGTATTCTACCTACAACGTCTCCGGCTCAATTATTTATGATAGTATGACATGAAAAGATATGTTATGTTGGTACTCGATTGAGTAAGGTACCGGGTGCCCATCGCGGCGCATTGGTTTGGGTCGTGACAACCTCAATCTATATAAACCCATTAACACAATCGTGACTGAAGATTCTACCTTAAATCTTAGCATATAAGTCTTAGAAACTAATTCCAACATCCGAAACTCCCTCTCAAATCTGATTTTCGTATGTGTACACTGTATCAATTTCGACAAGATGCATCAACCATAAGTGTACTTATGAGATGTAACCACTTTATGTACCATATACCTCATATGTCCATAATCATATCTTCTACCTGTAATAACTGCTGATTATCAAATCCGGTACCGGTAACATACTTCATATAAAATAAAACCATGTTCCAAACCTTTGAAACACTACTAATGATGAAGGAAACATGTAGAAACTCATAAGCACTTGTCAAATCAACAAGTCATGGAGTTTCTCTTGCCCGACAAGAACTATTGCCCAATTTCGAACAAACTATTGGCATTGCTCTTCCAAACATACCTTATACAAATCTGATTGCACTAATCTCATGTCCAAAATACTCATCTTGCCCAGCACAGGAGGCTTGACCAACAAGCAACAACTCGAGTATGATCAATAATAGAAAGTGAATCGAATGAGAGAGCGATCCGACAAGTTTAACTAATATAACGGCAAAAGTATAATTCTATTAATCCTTACCACAAAGGGGTAAACAAAACACATGAATTAAACACAAAGAATCGCATCCAACATAACTTCACAGCGGCACACAAACCCATCCAAACATATCAACCCACATGTGGATACCCATCGAGCCATAACACTAATACTCACTAAGCCCATATGTATCAATAACAAGCACATAAAGTGCATAAACATAATCATGGAGAGACGGTGTAATGACCCGACCGGTCATTTTGAGCTTTTGCACTTTGGTTGTCAGTTCTCGGGCATGACTATCCCCGTATGGTGTATTATGACTTATGTAAATCGTCGGTTTTGGTATTCAGGGTAATCAGAATAAATTTGGAAGAACAGTTCTCAGTTTGAAGCTTAAAATTTGAAAGGTTGACCAAGTTTTGACTTGTTAATATATGATCTTGGATTGGAATTTTTATGATTTGATAGCTCCGTTAAGTGATTTAGGACTTAGGAGCGTGATCGGAATGTATTTTGGAGGTCTGCGGAAGGTTTAGGCTTGAATTGGCGAAATTGAGATTTTGGCGTTTTCCGGTTGATAGGTGAGATTTTGATATAGGGGTCAAAATGAAATTCCGGAAGTTGGAGTAGGTCCGTTGTATCATTTGTGACGTGTGTGTAAAATTCATTCGGATGAGGTTTGATAGACTTTTTGATCGAAAGCGGAATTTGGAAGTTTTTGGAATTCTTAGGCTTGAATCCGATGTAATTTTGGTGTTTTGATGTTGTCTTCAGCGTTCCGAAGGTTGGAACATGTTTGAATGATATTATGGGATATGTTGGCATGTTTGGTTGAGGTCCCGAGGGCCTCGGGTGAGTTTCGGGTGGTTAAACGGATCAAATTCTTGTTTTGAAAGTTGCAGATTTCTTCAGATCAGTGTTGCAGAGTTTTGCTCTTCGCGTTCGCGAGAGGGCCCTCGTGTTCGTGAAGAGATGTTGAGTGTGGCAGGCCAGTTACCCTTCGTGTTTGCGATGTTGGTCCCGCGTTCACGAAGGTTGAGTCTATTTGTGCATCGCTAACGCGGGGCATGGTTCGCGTTCGCGTAGAAGGGTGAAGCAGACTTGGGCCCCAGACCCTAAAGCATCGCATTTGAAACCGAAGAAACGTGTTCACATAGGCTGAGCTGAGTAAGGAATCGCATTCGCAAGGGTAGCGTTCGTATTCGCGTAAGAGGAATTTTAGCTGTGAATTATTTGTGCTTCGTGAATGCGAGGCTTGGACCGTGTTCGTGAATAAGGAATTTTTGGCCTGGGCAGAATGTTTAAATAGCCATGTTCGTGATTTTTGGTTCATCTTTCACCATTTTTTAGCGATTTTGGAGCTTTTTGAGAAGGAGTGAAGAGGGAATCAAAGGGAAACACTTAGAGGTAAGATTTTTGAACTCAATACTCGATCCTATGTTGATTCTTACTTGTTTAAACATGAAATTTGTGGAATTTAAAGTCTAAAATTAGGGAATTAGGGCTTGAAATTGGAGACTGTAAATTGGGGATTTGAGGGGCCATTTAATGCCCAATTTTGATGTTCTTCGTATGTATGGACTCGTGGGAGAATGAGGATTCTAGTGATATGATTTTTATCGGATTCCGAGACATGGGCTCGGGGGCCGGGATTGGTGTTGTAATTTGATTTCTTTCGAGTGGGCTTTATTCCCTTAGCATATTTTGATGGTTATGTACTGATTCTGGTTATATTTGGAGCATCTGAAAGCTGATATGAGAGGCAAAGGCACCACGGGCTAGAGTTTGGACCGGATAGAGGTAAGTAATGATTGTAAATGTTTGTCCTGAGGGGATTGCGACTTAGTCCGTCCCGTATGATTGTTCAACCGCGTATTTGATTGAAAATTGTTTGATATCATCGTGTTTTGGAAATGTATTATCATGTTTTGGGCTGAATGCCATATTTGGGCCTCGTGCCAACTATTTTGGACCCTTAGGGAATTTTTACTGCTATTCCTCACTGTTTTTGACTTCATATTTGTACTCTGTCATGTTGTTTTCTACTGTTTTCATAACTCAGCCATATTTAATCCGTTTTGATGTTTTAAATGATATTTTTGGGCTGAGCATCATGTTTTACTGTTGTCCGAGTGGCATGAGAGATTTTTGATTGAGAGAGGCCGAGGGCCTGTGTTGTGAGGATATTATGAGATCAGGCTGCGTGTCGCAGTAGTGTGTTACTGATTTATGATTATGAGGCCGAGGGCCTGATTTGTTACGCCACTAGGTGGCTTGATATGAGGCCGAGAGCCTATTTGATTATGCCACGAGATGGCTTGTTATTGCGCTTGGGTCGTAAGGGGCCCCTCTCGGAGTCTGTACACCCCCATTGAGCACGAGTACCTTGAGTGAGTGATATATTGATTATGCCATGAGATGGCTTGTTTTTGCACTTGGGCCGTAAGGGGCCCCTCCCGGAGTCTATACACCCCCAGTAAGCGCGGGTACCTAGTGTGAGATATAATATAGCCCGAGGGGCTGATGTTGTTCTATTTTATTGCGCGAGGGGCGGTTCTTGATTTATGTTATGCCTGAGGGGCTGATTACGAGTGATTATGAGGTAGCCCGAGGGGCTAGTCCTGTTGATATTATGCCTGAGGAGCGGTTTATGGTACATGTTTTGCCCTAGGGGCTATTTACGTTTCTATCATATTTACTCACTATTTTATCACTCGTTTGAAACTATTGAAAATTGTTTTAAAAGGTTTTACCGAAACTGAGCATGATTTACAAAGTAAATGATTTCTGTACTGTGTTGGAAATATCCTGCATTTGTTGTAGCGTTTGACATGGCTTACGTGTTTTCTTACTACTCAGCTTTCATTTACCTTTATTACTTACTGATTTGGAGTACTCACATTACTCCCTGAATCTTGTGCGCAGATTCAGGTATTTTTGAACCCGATAGCGGGTGTTGATTGTTCAGTGACAAAGTCATCGGAGTTAGCAAGGTAGCTGCCCGACGTCCGCAGCACTGCTTTTCTCCCTCTTGTTTTCATTAGACTGTATTTAGTACATTTTCAAAAATTTTGTTATATTCAGACTTTAGTAGATGCTCGTGACTTGTGACACCCCGATGTCGGGCATGTGTATTTATTCCGCACTATTAATTTAGACTTTCATATGAAATATTTGATTAATTAAAGACATAAAAAATGACTTTTATTGATTAATGGTTAATTCGGGAGTTGTGTCGGCTGGCCTAGTTTCAAGAAAGGCGCCATTGATGACGTCTAAATCCACTACTAAAAAGTAAATGGACACGGTTGCATGCAATATAATTTACCCAGCTATGACTCGGGGTCGAATCCCACAGAGAACAATATGTAGGCGATTAGGAATGTAAGAGAATTATCACTTATCGCGCAATGCCAAATGCTTATAATTGGTTTTTGAAAATGTTTTATACTTAAATGCGGAAATGTAAACTAACCTAGAAAGCAGGTAAAATGATCATTGGCTACAAGTGTGGATGCATCGGGAATTACACTCAAGTAACAATCCAATGTATTTCATGATTTTACAAATATGAGCGAGTTTATGTTAATTAGCCACGGATAATAATTCTTAATTATCTTCTTCCGAAAACTAACAAGACTTCCTAATTGAATTATCCCTAAAACAATTAAGAGATTAAGCACACCCTGAATGGCTACAAGTAGTTCAATCCTATCCCTAGTAGAATCTATAAAATGAGGGTTAAAGCCTTAAGTTCTTGTTAATTAATCATTTTCAACCCCAATTATCTTTTCCAAAATTAATTCGGAGTTAATGGGCGAGTCCTAGGGTTAGCTAATCCCTTTGGAAACATTAAAGAACAAGAATAATTAAAGTAATAATAACTCACTTCATAAAAGAATAAAAAACATTCAATATATAAGCACAACAAGGTATTTAATCCACACTTTAAATATGAATATTTCCATAAATAAGATTCAAGTGTTGGAAATAAATACTACACACTTAAATATTCAATAAAATGAAAGGAAATAAAGAAATAAACATAAATGGGTAAGAAATCCTTAACCACAAGCTTGAAATCTTCAAAACCAAGTGTGTGTACAAAACCCTAGCTCAAGACTTGTTCTTCTCTAGTCTATGGAACTGAAAATAAGCCAAAGATGTCCCAAAAATCTGCTTAGACGAGTATAAAAAAGGTTTGGGAATGAGAAAATATGAAATGCCTAATTTTCCCAGGTCTGATGCCCATTGACTGCATATGCGGATGAATTCTCGTAGATGCGGTTCCGCAGATGCGGATACCTTATCGCAGAAGCGGAATGTTGAAATATGCTTGACACCGCATATGCGGACTCCAAAAGCGCAGATGCGCTACCGCAGAAGCGGAAAATGACTCGCAGATGTGATTTCTTCCAAGCTCAGACTCCACCGCAGAAGCGGGTCTTCTCACGCGGAAGTGGGGTCGCTTCTTCGACCATCCTTCCGCAGATGCGGAATCACCGGGGAGTTTTTGCATTATTTTCACCCTTCTTTGCTCAATTCCACTTCAATTCAATTCAAATCACTTCATAACATCATTTACCTGAAAATCTAACAATACACACCATAAACGACCTCATATTATAGTTGAAGGACATAAAAGCTATGGAAAAGAGACTAGATTGAGTGGTAAAATCACCACTCATCAACACCCCCAACTTAAAGCTTTTGCTTGTCCTCAAGCAAATCAAAACCAACACTTCAATGGGGATTTACCATTTAAAACACAAGTGGTATTGCTATTATTTACAAATCACATTCTCCAATTAAGCACCATACTTATGGATTTGGTTGGTACTAATAATTAGGCTCAAGTATGTGTATCTTTCCCGAATGACTCCCTCATTTAAAAACAACTTCAAGAATGTGCAAGGGAGTTTCAAAATAATCAAGTGACAAGAATAAGCCTTAAGAAGTGAGTCAAAAGCACTAGTCCACAACATATGCTCAACTTACTCAATTTCACCAACTCTTCCTAATTCATGTGCCCTCACAAGAAAGAAAGTCCCAAAATCATTATATTTACAATACAAAATAAGGGACAAATTTACAAAAACACTCACTCTCACAAAGAATTTCAAGTGTTACAACATGTCATACCATAAGCTTGCCCTTATTTTAATTCATCGCCTATTCAAGAATGTTCGGTTGGAGGTCCCATAAGGACTTTTTAAGCTTGTAATGTAGTTTTAAGGAAGGGTTGGATAAGCATTTGGATACAAGTGACTTCACCCTCCTTGAACACTACTCAGATTTGTCTTTCTTTTTGCACTTTATTTCTTTTCAAACCACATAGCATCATTGGCATCTAGTTACCAACATAGAACCACCTTAAATACCTCTCAAATTTTCTTCAAGACTCCATATTTATATACATACAAATATTTCTCTTTTTTTATACACATTTTTGTTTTGGAGCTTGAATAATTTAATATGAACACTTTGAGGTATATGTTCCTACACTCAATGTACAACCTTACCAATTTCCACTTTGACACCACACCCCCAACTTAGGCTTTTAGCCTCATTCTCAATGTTCAAGGAGGGACGGGTTCAAAAGAGGAAATTATTTTACAAAAGAGGAAAGGCTTGTAATGAGGTGGCCAAAGAAAAGGTTAAAGGCTCAAATAGGGTACTAGTGATATTATTTATGCAATGTTAGGCTTGAAAGGCTAAAGAGGTTTTGCAAATAAAACAAAGAATGCCTAAGATCATCCCTCCAACCAAACATACTATCATTAGCGTTGAAAGACCAACCGGGCAAGTTTTAGATGATAGAAGCAAACACAAGATTTATTTGTACAAACACTAACACACATGGCACATGAATTAATCAAGATGGATCAATTTCATTTTCTAAAAATAGCATCTAGAGCAATATTATTCAAACTAGTGGGCAAAGAGTCACTAAAAGAGCCAAATATTTATCACAAAAATTATTCTTCACCATGCAACTTACTTGTTTTAGTTCAAAACCAAAATTCGGAGGGGTATTCTTAATTCACATTTCACATACAAGAGAGTAATTTTATTAGTATCAAATAATCCAAAAGTCTCCTCCTAGAAAAACAAGACTAATTCCCTTAAGAAAGTTGTCACGCCATCTATCATAGGGAAAAGTCACCCGATTCACATCAAAAATGTTCCTTGGCAAAGAATCGTAGCATGAAGAAAACCCAAGGAAATATTACTTAAGGAAATAAAAATAAAAGAAAACAACACTACTAAAAAGGATACTAAAATAAAAGCGACTTATACTAATAACAACAAGCTACTAAAGAAAATAAATAACTAAAGAAATATAACAATAGACTAATCACACCAAGCTCAGCAAGAGCACCTGCTATACAAAATAGCCCGGCAAGGGCACACAATATCCACAACAGCACAATGAGCCCGACAAGGGCACACAGTATCCATAGCAACAAAATAAGCCCGGCAAGGGCACACAATATCATAACATAAATACAGTATACTCTTATAGCCACCCCCAACTAAGAACATTGCAGTGTCCTCACTGCACAATATCAAATATAAAACATAAATAGTTTGAGGGTCTCCCTAAGGTCTGCATCAGACTAGCAGACTGTGGGAGGACGGTTGATCAATGCTGTGCTGAACTCGTGGCCTCATCATCATCATCATCACTCTCACCAGCAGCCTCTGACATGAAGGAATACGCCTCGCTATCATCTTTGTATGCCACTAGTATCTTCTTGCCTAGGTTTTCCCATTTGAAGATGGCCTTTATGCCTCTCCACATTTTTATCATGAACTTGCTCTTTTTCTTGTTCTTCTTCTTCTCCTTCTCGAAGTCTGACTGGAGATATGCATGCGCCCTGGCCAAAGTGATGTACGCTATCTCAAGTCGGGTCACTGATGTTGCCATCTTCTCATAAGAATTTTTCTGACTCTTTTACGCATCTAAGTAACACTTCATTTCTTCCCTGGAGAAGTATGAGGGCCCAGGCTGGGAGGATGAAGGCCCACTCGAAAGCTGTGACACTAACTCCCGAATAGATGCAAGCTCGGAGTTTAGCACCCCAAATGGTCCCTCAGGTGCAGCTGCCTGTAAAGATGACTCTGAAACAGCAGTCGTGGTGGTGACTTTCCTTTTCTTTCTTTTGACTGCACTACCCTCTCCTGTCACTCTCAGTGGATGAAAGGTTTATCAGCTAGTAGCCATCGAGTGGTGCTACACACCTCAACCTCTGCTCTTATGCATAGCTGTGTGATCAATGAAGGGAATATCATCCTTGCATCCTTGTCTCGCAAATACTCCCTCAGCTTCCGCAGGATATAGTAACTAACATTCACAGGAATGTCGTCCATGAGGCATGCAATAATCAAAGCCCTGGTGTAGGAGACATCTGAGACGTTTCCACAAAGAGACACCCTGTTGCATACGATGTACAACCACATTTTTGCTTCAGCTATGAAGTCAATTGACCTCAAACCTTTTCTCCTATTTCCCCATTTGGCTCTCATGCTTAGAGGGTAGAGTTTGGAGACAAGTCATTCCCCATTGTCAAATTGATCTTTCTCTTTCACCGGCTCCATTGGATAGTTATGAATCCCAAGAGTGTCATTTATCTGTTCTATCCCAAACCTTACCAATTTTCCTCTGATGACGATTTGTGGATTGGCAAAATCTATGCGCTTAAGGTTAGCATAGAATTCGTGTACCCACTCCTCATTGCTTTACATGGAGTGGGAATGAAGCATGACCATCCGAATGTATGGAGACGGGCATAGAACTCTAGGAGCTTCTCGGCCAATTTTTCTTTGTTGATCCCCTTTTCAAGCACTATCCTTTTGTTGACGAGGTCGTCCAAATATCTACGTTGATAGTTAGCCGACATGAAGTGAGATTCATCATATGGTTCCTCAACCTTCTCCTCAATTTCATGTTGTTGTGGGGCATTTTCGTTCATGTTCGGGTCCATTTTAGCTCCAAGTACCTTCATAAAATCAAAACAAAGTTAGTCGGGCAATAGAATCATGTTAAGCAATTCAAAACACTGCAATTAGGCCAAAGAATCAGGTTGAACGGGACCGAGAAGGCCCTGTTGCAAAGCTACTGGAATTGTGCAATCTGCCCAGTTTTCGCATCTGCGGAACAGTAACCATAGGAGCGGTTCCGCTTCTGTGAAAATTTCACCGCATCTGTGGTTTTGCCCAAGTTTCTAGAAATCGCACCTGTGGAACAGTCGATGCAGGTGCGAAACCGCATCTGCAATTTTAGTTCCACATCTGCGGTGCTCAGACAAGGGTTCAAATGCCCAGATTTTTTCATATCTTTCAATTCTTAACCCGATTTTGGCACCTAATTTATACTCAAGACTTCTAAATTAGTGAACTACATGAAATTATGATTCTATTGAGACCGATTTTACGGTACTTAGAAAGAAACTTTTTTTAAGCATTTTGTCGAACATCTTGTAAGCAGCTTAACATGGCCTCTTCTTCACACGATTTGGGTACTCAGATTTCCCACAAATTTGTTTCAACAAGAGCAGCACACACACATGAATCTCTCAACCAATTTCCCTCACTTCTTAAAACTAACAGCAATTAAATCAAAAATAAAAACATAAAATAAAATAAAACAAATATGTGGGGCTATTGGCAATGAAGAAGAAGAGAGAAAGAGAGCAAAGATAAGAGAAGTAGATGAGACTTAAAAGAAAATACTTGAGTCTCGTGTGAGTGCAATAGAAATCAGAAGTAGTGAATGTTTTGGAGATTGTAAGAGCTTGGGGGAGTTAGGACTGGGGGAATTGATGTATAGGATACCTGGGCGAAGAGCAATATGCAGAGTATACGGACTTCTAATTTTTTTAACACTACTTGATTTCTGCTTCTGCGGTTTTTTTACCGCTTCTGCTAAGACGCGTATGCGGCCAGGGACCCGCTTCTGCGGAATGGGCCACTTCTGCGATGGAAACTACGCTTCTGCGATACCGCATCTGCGAGCAAAGTTTCGCAGATGCGGTTACACCAGATAACTAGTGCCCAGAATTGCAGCTACTGTTTTTGTGCACTTCCAACATCCCGAACTCTTTAATTCAACTCCAAAAAATATGAAACTTGGCTGATTAGTCAAAAATAATATACTAAGCTATTCTAAAAAAAGAAAACTTCAAAAATGACTAAACATTTTTGAAGAACGATGGGTTGCCTCCCACCAAGCGCCGCATTTAACGTCGTGGTATGACGCAAGTCAACTTTACCACTTTTTTCGCCACTTGTATGATATGAACTGGGCACCTAGCTTGGAATCAAGCTTGTGACCACGAGCGACGGATGGTGGTAACTAGATGATAAAGCCAAGCCTTAAATTCTTCATTTTGCACTTCTTGGCTCTCATGTGAGGAATGCCATTTTGCTTTCTTGTTCCCTCAAATTGTAAGATGTATGGTTGTTGCCTTTCCTACTTGCAATCCCTCATTGACTCGTGTAGTTCGATTTCCATATCACCACACAATTCCAATGTTGAAAAATGCTTGGAATGTGACTTCAAACCTCCAACTTGCAATTTTTCTCGGATTTTGACATCCTCTTCTTCCCCCGAACTAGAGTCAATCTCAACCAAATCTTCATTTACACCGGTTGACTCTAATTTCATATTTTTCTTGGCATCGCTAACAATCATGGAGTCAGTTGGCGGATGTTCAATTCTTGATTCCTCGAAGTAAAGCTCACTTTCTTCCTTGGAATTGGACTCTTCTTGGCTTCCTTCCATACTCTCAAGTTGGTGGGCATAGTGAGCCTCAACCAATATTTTCATTTGATCTTCCAAAGTGCGGATGTGTTCATCATTGTGAGCCAAGCCTTGTTTCAAGTCGTCGAGTGCAAAGTTGTGCTCCTCCTCATTTTCAAGAATGGTCTCCAAGATGAGCATCACCTTCTCATTTTGAGCATTTGAGAGTTCTTCTTGGTTTTGATCAAGTTCCAAGGAAAGATTTTTTGCTTCCACATTTAAGAAAAATTCTTGGCTATCATTAACTTCCGAGGATTTTTGGACCTTTAAAGCTTCAAGCATTTCTCCCATTTGTGAGTGCAACCTTTCAAGTGCCAAGTCATTTTGGAGACTATTCTCCAAAAGCTCATCCAAGGCACTTTGTTCTTTGTTTCCTCCTTCAAGTATGCACTCCAACATGAGCTTGAACTCTCCATTTCGGCCATGCTCAACTTCTTCCACTTCCATAGCCCTATAATTTTCATCACAAAAAGTAGAATAATCATAGCGGGGACTTAGGGAAAGGAAGGACAAATAAGCACAATCATCCCAATGACCATTTTGGAAACCACACCTATTACAAATTATCCACTCATGGGTTTGAGATTGTGCGCACAATCTACCCCCAGAAGAATTTAAACAATTATGCCACGAGTGTGTCCTCCACAATAAGGACAAGGGTCATCAAAGTATGAACTACCATCTGACAAATTTTCATTATATGATGCCATTTTTCAAAAATAAGAAAAATAAACAAGAAAAGTAGACCAAGTTAAGACAAATTAATTGCACAAATATTCACAAGTTTGGACCAAAGCACTTACGCTTATTTCTCAAACAACCTAAGTTACGCCAAATTGTTCCCCGGCAACGGCGCCAATTTTAATGACGTCCAAATCTACTACTAAAAAGTAAATGGGCACGGTCGCATGCAATATAATTTACCCAACTATGAGTCGGGGTAGAATCCCACAGAGAACAATATGTAGGCGATTAGGAATGTAAGAGAATATCACTTATCGCGCAATGCCAAACACTTAGAATTGGTTATTGAAAATGTTTTATACCTAAATGTGGAAATGTAAACTAACCTAGAAAGCAGGTAAAATGATCAATGGCTACAAGTGTGGATGTATCGGGAATTACACTCAAGTAATGATCCAATGTATTTCATGAATTTACAAATATGAGAGAGTTTATGCTAATTAGCCACGGATAATAATTCTTAATTATCTTCTTCCGAATACTAAAAAGAATTCCTAATTGAATTATCCCTAAAACAATTAAGAGATTAAGCACACCCGGAATGACTACAAGTAGTTCAATCCTATCCCTAGGTAGAATCTATAAAATGAGGGTTAAAGCCTCAAGTTCTTGTTAATTAATCTTTCCCAACCCCAAATTATCTTTTCCAAAATTAATTCAGAGTTAATGGGCGAGTCCTAGGGTTAGCTAATCCCTTTGGAAACATTAAAGAACAAGAATAATTAAAGTAACAATAACTCACTTCATAAAAGAATAAAAATCATTCAATACATAAGCACAACAAGGTATTTAATCCACACTTTAAATATGAATATTTCCATAAACAAGATTCAAGTGTTGGAAATAAATACTACACACTTAAATATGCAATACAAAGTAAGGAAATGAAGAAATAAACATAAATGTGTAAGAAATCCTTAAGCACAAGCTTGAAATCTTCAAAACCAAGTGTGTGTGCAAAACCCTAGCTTCAAGACTTGTTCTTCTCTAGTCTATTGAACTGAAAATAAGCCAAAGATGTCCCAAATATCTGCTTGGACGAGTATAAACATGGTTTGGGAATGAGAAAATATGAAATTCCTAATTCACCCAGGTCTGATGCCCGTTGACCGCACCTGCGGATGAATTCTCGCAGATGCGGTTCCGCAGATGCGAATACTTTATCGTAGAAGCGAAATCTTGAAATATGTTTGACACCGTAGATGCGGACTCCAAAAGCGCAGATGCGCTACCGCAGAAGCAGAAAATGACTCGCATATGCGATTTCTTCCAAGCTTAGACTCCACCATAGAAGCGGGTCTTCTTACGCAGAAGCGGGGTCGTTTCTGCGACCATCCTTCTACCGATGCGGAATCACAGGCGAGTTTTTGTTTTTCCCTGTTTTGCTCAATTCCACTTCAACTCAATTCAAATCACTTCATAGCATCATTTACCTTATAATCTAACAATACATACCATAAACTACCTCTTATTATAGTTAAAGGACATAAAATCTAAGGAAAAGAGACTAGATTGAGTGGTAAAATCACCACTCATCAGCGATCACGACCGGGTCGGTTTTAGGGTCATGACAAGTTGGTATCAGAGCCTAGGTTACATAGGTCTCACGAGTCATAAGCAGGTTTAGCAGAGTCTCACAGATCGGTACGGAGACGTCTGTGCTTATCCTCAAGAGACAACAGAACCTTTAGGAAAAACTTCATATTCTTGAATTCTTATCGTGCGTCCTTGATTCATCTTGAAATGTAACTCTTTGAATTCCTTGCACGCGTTCGTATGCCCACACGAGCGCTCGGTATCAGCTGTGCATTGACGGCTTGTAATTCCTTGATCGAGGAGTGAGATATGATCTCAGTGTGTTGATGTTGGGTCAGTCTGGAGGACTTGAGGCCGGATTTTGCTTATAGCTTGAGCTATGAGGCGTTGATCGTGTGAGCATATGCTTTTGGATCTATATGTCTGATAGTGTCCCTATTAGTGGGAGTGATGACTAGATAGCTATGTGACGAGTGTGATGTGACTGCAGATGTGTTCATATGAATTGAATGAGACGAGAAGGGCATGCCTGAGTACAGAAAGAATTATTTGGTGCTTGATTTCCATCTTGATTTGATGTATAGCCCCGAGTTATGGGAGTGTGAAGAATCTTTTCATGTTTTTTAGTTGTGGAGTGAAGTAAATTTCATATTGCGATATAAGTTCAGACTCATGAAGATTAAGTGATTGTGTAATTGACGGTGGAAGGATATAAGGAGATGTAAGTTTGAGGCGAGGTAGGTGGGTTATCTCCTGCGGATTATTCTGAAGTTTGTGTGTTCCTTTATGCTATTTATTGGAAGACCTCTTTTACCAGTGAAATATATGTGTTGCAATTTGAATTTGGGTCGCTTAAGAGAGTGGGCTTGACTGTTACGAGGTTGAATGCGAGATTTGCAGAAGATTTGAAGTACTAGATGGTCTATGTTGCACGAGCTTATGAAGGATTGAGTTTAATCTCACTATGGTATTATGGCAGTAATAGAGTATATGCATTATGAGTTATTGTGTGTTTTGATCTATGGCTTTGCGCCAAGTGGGGGAGTCTACTATTGATTAGTTAATTGCATGGTTATGTGCTATGTTGGTTCCAGTTGGAGGCGTGCTGGTGAATCAGTTATGGCTTACGGAGGTTGAGACCGAGGATGGCTCGAGTAAAGAAAATTTCAATAAAGGTTATGTTATGCTTTATGGGTATATAAGAATCACATAATGACTTGAGTTGTTATGAATAAAGGGTGTATGGTGCATAGAACAAGAAGTAGCTTGGTTTTATTAAGGTGAGATTACGTTCTGTAGTATTGGAGTGTTATTGGAGCACAGGTCATCTGGTCCGTTTGATCGGTCTAATTACGATTTTAGTAGAGTGGATGACTCTCGAGAATGGTTCTAATGAGTTCAAGATTTCACATGTAATAATTGGAGATTTTCAAGTTGTATATTTAGCTAGAAACTTAGGTTTGCATTGGAGGGTGTCAAGACTTGTGGCATTTCTATATCAATTATGGGATTCTATATATCAGTATCAGGAAAGAGAAGGTAAAGACTTTAGATTCGCAGGAAGTCCCTTCAGGGTAGGTATTTTGAATGTGGTACTTTTGGGAATATTTAAGAGAGTATTCAACAGCTTATGACCCTTAGGCGGTGTGGTTTTATGCTTGGATCTCGTGTGGTGAGTCTGGGTTGAGGAACTGTGGTGTTATAGCAAGAAGGAGTATCAAGTTTAAGGTAAATCAGAAGGAAACTCGGATAGATGGGATAGCTTGGTAGTAGGCCGGATCGGCATGGTAAGGATATGATTAGTTCTTTGGATGCTTATGAGGTAATGAGTTTATACAAGTGTTTCACGGCAATGCTCTTGGGTTTTAGTGGCATGCGTAGCTTGGTTGAGTTAGAAGGATTCAGTCCTGATAGGTTTGGTTTTGTGCAAAGGGGACTCGGAGAGTTCTTGATGATTTTTAACACGGTTTGGAGGTGTATAACTTCTACTGGCACGAGGAGCATGGGATGTATAGTGATTTTCTCCTAGATAGGATCAAATGGGAGAGTTCTTAGCTAGTTGAGTACGTAGTTGCTTGTGGATCGGAAAGGATATGAAGTTCTCATGTTTATCCGAGGATGGTATGGTATATGTGGTATGTTGTGTAGGATTGAGATTTGCATGTGTAAGGTCATAGTTCGGTTTTGAAAGGAAGGTCATAAACTCTTAGGTGGCATGGACAATTCATTTGACTAGGGAAATAATATTACTAAGTGGTGTAGCTTGATGAGGGTGTACGTTTCAGAAATAGGGCAATGTGATTAAGTTTATGATACTTCATTAGTATTGCGGCACTCTCTTATTGGATCGACTGCTGATTTCGAGTTTGCTTGGTGGCACAGAAGAATTTTTGGAGTACCTCTCGTGGGATGATTGGGTATTAGGGGTGTGTTGTATATTCGGATGGTGGAGTTGGGATCGGATATGGTGATTCATGTGCGGTATGAATTTGGAGACTGGGAGTTCTCATAAACAGGTTAGGTCGTGGTTGTGGACCATGTATATCGGTCTTGTGTGGTAACTATTGGAGGGTTGGAGGCCCGAGTGGATCCTGTTACTTAGTATGCTAGATTTTGGTGTGATATTGGGTATAGACTGGTTGTCTCAGTGTTGTGTTATTCTGGGTTGTTGCGCTAGGACGACAATGTTGGCTATGCTGGGAATGCCATGGATTGGGTGGCGAGGTTCGACGAATTATGTTTTCAGTAGGGTGGTTTCATTTTGAAGACTCAGTAGATAGTTGGGGAGGGTTGTTTTTCTTATTTGTCCTTCGTGATGGATGTCAGTGCAGAGACTTCTACCATTGATTCAGTTCCGGTGGTGAGGGATTTTTCCGGGTGTGTTTCATGTTGTCGGGCATGTCGCCGGGCAAAGTTGTTGATTTCGGTATTGGTTTGGTTCCAGGCACCGTATCTTATGGCACCGACGGAGTTAAAGGAATTGAAGGAGCAGCTTCAGGAACTTCTTGATAAGGGGTTCATTGGTAGGCCAATATGGATGTGTGTTCTACATCGAGTCGGCTTGGTTGACTCCGAGTTGTATTGTTGAGGGATGTGTTGATTCAATTGTTATTGAGCTTATTGTGATCAGGGGAGATCTATGAGTTACCTTTCCGTGTTGTGAGGCATTGGGATTTGTTGGTTATAGGCACATGTGGTGCAGATTTATTGGGGTCTCTCAGTGGAATTCGAGAGGGAGGAGTATTGGGTATTGCTCGGCTGATAGCATATCGGTTATGTCCTTTCGGGTTTGTGTACTGTTATGTCAATTGCTTCGCAGTGGTTATGATGATTGCTTTGGTTCTAGACATCAAATTGCGCGTGGTTTTCGATTTGAGCATAGTAACTTGAGGTATTTCATGTGGACCAGTGTTTGGATAGGGTCGCGTATTGTAGCGAAGTTATGTGGAGGTATGACCCTTCAGGCTAGATTCGTATGTTCTGGTTCTACGATGTGTGACGGGTTCTCAGCATTTTGTTGTGGTGGTACTTGTGAGCTTGTGGTACAGCTCTTTCATTCGAGTCATTTTCATGATTTGAGTATGTTCGGATTGTTGCTTATTGGTGTGCGGATTGCACGAGTTGTGGCTTTAGTTTATATTGATGTGTCATGCCACCAGAATAGTTGTGTTATATTAGGTGAGATCGTTGGGATCTATAATGAATACAACTCGATTTCAGCATGTTGGAAGGATAATATCGAGGTTCGGCACAGAAATTTTCTATGGTCCTTGCCAAAGGAGAAGTGACTTCATGAATGGTTGATCTGAGGAATGGTTATGACTTACTGTGTGTTTCATTTATCATTGACAGTATACGAAAGTGTTGGAAAGAGGCTTCATTTTATAAGAGGTATTATCGGTATTCGGTTGTTTTGGTCAACTGCTGTGATTAGAAGCTATCGCTACGAGTGTTCGAGTTATGTGGTATATCATGTAATGGTAATTGAGTCTGCGGGTATGGTTTGTTACAGCTTGTTCGGTCTTATTTAGAGTATAGATTGAGATTCTGATCTTGTAGATGATTTCAGAAGTAAAAATGTGGTTCTAAGGTTTATGGTGTCACACCCCAAAAATCGAGAAGCACGACCGGCGCTCAACCGAGTAAACTCGACTGAGCAAGACTGTTAGGTTTCTACCCCAAACTAATTCATGAAAAATAGGGAATAGACTCCATTAATTATACTTTGTAAATATTTCATTAACAACTTCCATTTTATTTCCATTAGCAGTTTCAACCATAATGTCCAAAATATTACAATTTTTATAGTTATAATGATGAAAAAAAACATATTTTCCAAATACCAATATTTCTAATTCAATTCCCCATTATCAAACTCCACCCACAACCAATCTACGAAGCCTTTAAATACAACTGAAGAGTAATATGGAAATGTTGGCAACAAGGCTCCGGTTATACCTCGAAATACAAAGTACAAGATAAACAACGGGACAGGACCCCGAAATGAAGTGGGGCTCACCAAGTCAGCTGAAAGGAAGATGTGTCACTAGCTACAACCAACACTACCTGCTATGGAACCACCTACATCCATTTAAAGATATAGCGCCCCCGGCAAAAGGTACGTTAGTGCCGTCGAATAGCACTAGTATGTATAACTAAACACCATCTTATTAGAAAGAACAACCATACAAGAACAAAGAAATCATAAGGATTCAACAAAAGCTTTAAACAATCACCACATTATCAAATAAAAGGAATCACATAGCTTTCACATAATTTCCATAGCTTTAGGTTGGGGAATTTCATACTGTTGCATCATCATTCACAATACCACCACTTTCTTGCGCGGAGTCCGATCATGACCCGATCGGCTAGGTTTCCTCATTTGAGACATGTACCACAGTCATAATTCCATTCTCACTTTTTGGTTTCAATATCAGCACAATACCACCATGTGTGTTGCGTGGCGCCTGATCACGGCCCGATCGGCTAGGCCGTCTTACCAAGACATTTTCCCTTTTTTCATCAATCATCTCATTTCAATCTTTATTTAACATATACCAGTTCGTCGGCACTTGGGGCCACAATTTTCACATCATACTTGGCACTAGGCCACATTCCATAACTCACATTCCACATCACTTTCACTTTCAACATCAAACTTGCAATTTAAGATAATGGGCACATACAAGAGCAATTCAAGTTGTAAGCATAGAGAGAGATTCACATGATTTGGCATAATAGTCACAATTTAAACTTGACTTGAAACAATTTAGCATATAGTCCACATTCTTCACATATCACCAATTTACCAAGAATAGCATAATGAACATATTGAGACACACTTTTCACATATATTCTTGCAACACTAATTCCTATGAAATAAAAAATACTACATCAATCAAATTCCATACTTACAATTTTTACATGGACACCATGGGAGCTCAATTTCTAAGAAGAGGGGTTTTTAGCCATACATACCTCAAAGAGCTTTTTCTTAAGTTTCTACAATCCACCAATACCTCTAGCAATATCAATCTATAAGGAGATAACGGGAATCGATTAATAATTAGGAAGATTACCCATGGTATAACCCTCTTAGGAATTTCATCAAACACCTAACATGTGAAGTAGTCTACAAGGTCTGAAAATGGAAATTTCTCCTTCCCCCAACCAATTTTAACAGGAACTACCCAAATTAGTTCTTTAATATCACATACTACAACTTAGTCCCACATGCATGGCCTATTTCTAATCCCCACAACATAGTTGAACCCTTAACCTCTTACATGAAATCTTGGAAGAAGGACTTACCCGGATGGAGGACAATCAAGTGGTTATCTTCCTTGATTCTTGAAAACTTGAGCAAGATTTGGGTAATTATGAATCTAGGCTCCTTCTTTATCTCTCTATATGCTCTCAACTCTCTCTAAAATCAGTAGAAAAATGACCCCAAATGAAGCCCCTAAGCCTATTATCAAAATGGGGTCGGGTTATAAAAATAGGAAAAATAAGCCTCCGAAATCGGGTCTGCAGTCACATAATGGACCACAAAATAGGAATGTGGGTCGCAAAATACATCGCGGAACTGGTGCCCAAATCTAGGCTATACTAGTCCATTTTGCGACCAGATTTGTGGTCGTAGATCAATTATGCGGACCGCATAATGGTTTTGCGATTGCAGAACTGACACAGTATCGGATTTTTCAGCCTTTGGTAATTTGATCATAACTTTGTGTAGGAAAGTCCAAATGACAAACGGTTTGAAGTGTTGGAAACTAGACTCAAAGACCTTTCATATGATTGGATGTTAATCACACACACACACACACACACACACACACACACATATATATATATATATATATATATATATATATATATATATATATATATATATATATATATATATATATATATATATGTGTGTGTGTGTGTGTGTGTGTGTGTGTGTGTGCTCGTTCAAAGTGTGGACTTGTGCGAACTCATTTGGAATTTTAGCTTATTATGAAATTTTCCAATTTGACTTAGACTTAGGACTTTCCTTGGACCCCAAATTACTTATTATATGACTTATACATTTATTTACCAAATCCAATTCATTTATATCATATTTATAGCACATAAAATATTGTAGTTAGCCTACCTGGCACCACGAAATCCTAAATTACTTAGCAAGATTTTCTGAGGCCTTACATATGGGCTAGGTCGGATTGTGAAATTTTAGTTACATTGTTTTATCGAACCTATATGAGATAGGGTGATGTGGGATAACCCCCACTTATGTGTATGGTAAGGTTGCACGGTGATTTGATGATTTTCGGAACAACTCTAGGCAAGTTCGAGGACGAACGTTAAGTAGGGGAGGATGTAATGACCCGACCGGTCGTTTTGAGATTTTGCACTTTGTTCGCCAGTTCTCAGGCATGACTAGCCCCGTGTGGTATATTATGACTTATGTAAATCGTCAGTTTTGGTTTTTAGGGTAATCAGAATGAATTTGGAAGAACAGTTCTCAGTTTGAAGCTTAAAATTTGAAAGGTTGACCAAGCTTTGGCTTGTTAGTATATGATTTCGGATTGGAATTTTATGATTTGGTTAGCTTCGTTAGGTTATTTGAGACTTAGGAGCATGATCAGAATGTATTTTGGAGGTCCGCGGAAGGTTTAGGCTTGAATTGGCGAAATTGAGATTTTGGCATTTTCCGGTTGATAGGTGAGATTTTTATATAGGGGACGGAATGGAATTTTGGAAGTTGGAGTAGGTCCATTGTGTCATTTGTGATGTGTGTGCAAAATTTCAGGTCATTCGGACGAGGTTTAATAGACTTTTTGATCGAAAGGGGAATTTGGAAGTTTTTGGAATTCCGCTTCAATTCGATGTTTTTGGTGTTTTGATGTTATCTGGAGCATTCTGAAGGTTGGAACAATTTTGAATGATGTTATGGGATATGATGGCATGTTTTGTTGAGGTCCCGAGGGCCTCAGGTGAGTTTCGGGTGGTTAAACGGATCAAATTCTTATTTTAAAAGTTGCAGATTTCTTTAGGTCAGTGTTGCAGAGTTTTGCTCTTCGCGTTCGCGAGAGGGACCTCGCATTCGTGAAGAGATGTTGAGTATGGCAGGCTAGTTACCCTTCGTGTTCGCGATGTTGGTCCCGCGTTCGCGAAGTTTGAGTCTATTTGTGCATCGCGAATGCGTGGCATGGTTCGCGTTCGCATAGAAGGGTGAAGCGGACTTGGGCCCCAATCCCTAAAGCATCGCATTCGCGACCGAAGAAATGTGTTCGCGTAGGCTGAGCTGAGCAAGGCATCACGTTCGTGAGGGTAGCGATCGCATTCGCGTAAGAGGAATTTGAGCTGTGAATTATTTGTTCTTCGCAAACGCGAGGCTTGGACCACGTTCGTGAAAAAGGAATTTTTGGCCTGGGCAGAATGTTTAAATAGCCATGTTCGCGATTTTTGATCCATCTTTCACAATTTTGAGTGATTTTGGAGCTTTTTGAAAAGGAGTGAAGAGGGAATCAAAAGGAAACACTTGGAGGTAAGTTTTTCGAACTCAATACTCGATCCTATGTTGATTCTTACTTGTTTAAACATGAAATTTGTGGAATTTAAAGCCTAAAATTAGGGAATTAGGGCTTGAAATTGGAGAGTGTAAATTGGGGATTTGAGGGGCCATTTGATGCCCGATTTTGATGTTCTTGGTATTTATGGACTCGTGGGAGAATGAGGATTCTATTGATGTGATTTTTATCGGATTCCGAGACGTGGGCCCGGGGCCGGGTTTGGCTAATTTCAGGATTAGTGTTGTAATTTGATTTCTTTCGAGTGGGCTTTGTTCCCTTAGCATATTTTGATGGTTATGTACTGATTTTGGTTAGATTTGGAGCATCCGAACGCTGATACGAGAGGCAAAGGCACCGCGGGCTAGAGTTTGGACCGGATAGAGGTAAGTAATGATTGTAAATGTTTGTCCTAAGGGTATGAAACACTGGATTTCACATCGTTATGCTACTTTGAGGTGACGCACACGCTAGATGACGAGCGTGGGGTCGTGCACCATTGGGGATTGTGACTTAGTCTGTCCCGTATGATTGTTAAACCGCGTATTTGATTGAAAACTGTTTGATATCATTGTGTTTTGGAAATGTATTATCATGTGTTGGGCTGAATGCCATATTTGGGCCTCGTGCCAACTGTTTTGGACCCTTAAAGGATTTTTACTGCTATTCCTCATTGTTTTTGCCTTCATATTTGTACTCAGTTATGCTGTTTTCTACTATTTTCATAACTCAGTCATATTTACTCCGTTTTGATGTTTTAAATGATATTTTGGGGCTGAGCATCATGTTTTACTGTTGCCCTAGTGGCATGAGAGATTTCTGACTGAGTGAGGCCGAGGGCCTGTGTTGTGAGGATATTATGGGATCGGGTTGCGCGCCGCAATAGTATGGTACTGATTTATGATTATGAGGTCGAGGGCCTGATTTGTTACGCTACGAGGTGGCTTGATATGAGGCCGAGACCCTATTTGATTATGCTACGAGATGGCTTGTTATTGTGCTTGGGCCGTAAGGGCCCCTCCCGGAGTCTGTACACCCCTAGTGAGTGCGGGTACCTTGAGTGAGTGATATATTGATTATGTCACGAGATGGCTTGTTATTGCGCTTGGGCCATAATGGGCCCCTCTCGGTGTCTGTACACCCTCAGTGAGTGCGGGTACTCAGTGTGAGATGTGATATAGCTTGAGGGGCTGATGCTGTTCTATTTTATTGCCCGAGGGACGGTTCTTGATTTATGTTGTGCCCGAGGGGCTAATTACGAGTGATTGTGAGGTAGCCTGAGAGGTTGTTTACATTTCTATCATGTTTACTCACTATTTTATCACTCGTTTGAAACTTTTGAAAATTGTTTTAAAAGGTTTTACCGAAACTGAGCATGATATTCGAAGTAAATGATTTTTGTATTGTATTGGAAATATCCTGCATTTGTTATAGCGTTTGACGTGGTTTACGTGTTTTCTTGCTGCTCAACTTTCATTTACCTTTATTACTTACTGAGTTGGAGTACTCACATTACTCCCTGCACCTTGTGTGCAGATTCAGGTATTTCTGAACCCGGTAGCGGGTGTTAATTGTTCAGTGGCAGAGTCATCGGAGTTAGCAAGGTAGTTGCCCGACGTCTGCAGCACTGTTTTCTCCCTCTTGTTTTCATTAGATTGTATTTAGTACATTTTTAGACTTTTTTTTGTATTCAGACCTTAGTAGATGCTCGTGACTTTTGACACCCCGATGTCGGGCTTGTGTATTTATTCTGCACTGTTCATTTAGACTTTCATTATAAAATATTTGATTAATTATAGACATAAAAATGACTTTCATTTACTAATGGTTAATTCGGGAGTTGTGTCGGCTGGCCTAGTTTCATTATAGGCGCCATCACGACCGGGTCGATTTTAGGGTCGTGACAAACGGATAGCATAATACTCTAAAAAAGGCAGGCACGACTAAGGTGCAATAGCAAATCAATAGCTCAAGAGTCATCTTGCTCATGTATCGCTACAAGGCCTAAACAGGACCGCACTAATGCGTGTGAATAATCAAGTAGTCTTATAACCTATCAAAGTATAAGAGAATAACACATGAAATAGATCAGTGCATGAATAAGATCCATTCTACCAGACGACACACCCTTAGAAAAATGCTGCAATGAGTACACAAACCAAATCCAGCGTAAAATATACATTTTCATTAGCCTGCCGATGGGCCTCCAAACTGATTAAGATCATTCCAAAGTAGGTAAATAGCCTTCCAAATGTCCACATTGACTCTATCCATGACATATACAATCGCCTGTCAAAGCCTGAATACACTTCCACAGCTCGTAATCAAGGGATAGCCTACATCTACGAGAATCCAATCTCTAAGCCTCAAGGATATAAAATCTTCATATCTGATCTATAACTTCCCCACTTAGGTAACTGCCACATCACGCTTACACAATCACATCCTAAGAAATACTTTTATAAATCTCCGCACCAAGTAGCAAATCTTGAGCACCATAAATCACCATTCAATTTCCGTAGTAATAGCCAAGCATGCGCAAATAAATACATAATGCGCTTCTGCAACACGCACTTTCCTCAAGCGATCCAAGAAAGTTCTAGTATTCTCTTAAACATCTCAAATCTCTCATGATGTCTAGTACATATGACCTTCCTTTCAAAACTGAATTGCTACCTTGTCCATTCAATCCCATTCTCACACGGCTCTCTACATCTATTATGCTATCATATGAAAATACGAGAATCCCATTATGAACTTTGAATTACGAATATGATACACGCGACATTGACTAGAAACCTTATGCTTAACTCAATTCAGAAGAAATTCACAATACATAACAAACTTCCCATGCGTGTAGAAGACATAAACCGCAAGTCATGGTCAAAACCATCACAAATAGCTTGTTTGGCCAAGCTTCTTTTTGGCCAAAAGTGCTTCTTTTTTTGCCAAAAGCACTTTTGGTCAACAATTGAGGTGTTTGGCCAAGCTTTTGGAAGGAAAAAAAAAGTGCTTTTGAGGAGAAGCATAAGCAGTTTTGGAGAAGCAGAAAAAAGTAGCTTCTCTCCAAAAGCACTTTTTTGAGAAGCACTTTTGAGAAAAATACACTTATAAGCAGTTTTTAAAGCTTGGCCAAACACTAATTGTTGTTCAGAAGTACTTTTCAAACTAATTAGCCAAACACAAACTGCTTCGCATCAAAAGTATTTTTGAGAAAAGCACTTTTGAGAAAAAAAACACTTCTCAAAATAAGCTAATTTTTGCAGCTTGGCCAAACGGGCTAAAACTCCTCAAAACCCCTTTGCACATAACCAAACCACTAGACTGATTCCCTCTAAACCAACCCAGTCAAGAAGACTATCAACCTAAAAGTCTTGTCACAAAGCACATACAAAATCCTATCATACCAAAGGATCCAATAATCTCTATCACCATACTGACCCAAGAGAGCCTACCTCTCTGGCCTATCATTTGTTGGTTGATCCAGCTGGCGGCTCCTGCCTCTCTATGAGGGGCCCTTTTTTAGACTAGTTTGCTGCTAGGAGTCCCTAGAGTAGAATTAATAATCAATAGAAGTTTACAATCTTCTGTCCTTCATTCTCGCAGATGCAAATCATAGATGACATATTGCCATTTATGCCAGATGATGCTATTCAAACCCAACTTCTTCAAATTACTCATGACCCACCTCTAATCAAAACTATCCCAAGTGATCCCAACATGAAACTTCGTCGTTCTAAGGCTGCACCCAATAGTACCTCAAGCCTAAATGTCTGCACTGAAGAGACCTTCAATAAATCCGAAGCTGTTTCTTCCATCTCTAAACCACTGCATCGCAGAATTGATAATAATATAGGTATACTCCAAGTCTCTTTCACAATCCAATGAAAATCTCAAATCTTTTGTCACATACAAATCTAGGAATCTTTATATACCACATAGTGAATCTTGAACCCATTAGAACCTTCACGAGAGTCACCCACTCTATCCTAGCCCCGAATACATAGCCAAACATGCCAAACAACGAGTGCTCCATTAGCACTTGAGTTCTCAAAAAAGAAATAACCGAGCGAATCATTTCCCTTGCACAGTACATCCATAGAAAAATATCATACCCAAGGCAGATTTTATCATTCTAGATTGTGAGGTTGATTATGAAGTACTGATTATTCTTGGGAGAACTTTCCTTGCTATGGGAAAGGCTCTTTGTAATGTTGAAGCCGGATAACTTACCTTCCGGGTTGATGATGAAAAAGTGGTATTCCGTGTGTGTACGTCCATGCGGCAACCAAATAGCAAATGATCTCGCACGTGTCTCCTTCATAATATGGTTGCGAGCATTATCCTCAAACCATTGTCATATATATCCACATACTTGTTGGTGCTCGAAATCCCAATCTTCATCAGATATAGTCTTCGGTTTATGAGCTGCAAAAACTAGTAGATACATCTTCTTCACGAACAACAAATCTTTCATCTTGCTTCTCCGAATAGTATAATTGCTCCCATTTAAACATACCATCTTGCCCATAATAGCCTCCATTCCATAAAAACTCGGATAAATAACCAAGGCTCTGACACCACTGTTATGTCGAGGAAGAGGCAAACCCGAAAATAAAGAAGATAAAGAACACCAAATTTTAATGTGGAAAACCCTTCAAATCGAAGGCAAAAACCACGGGATCACAAAGATCCAAAAAGCTCCACTATAACAATAAGAGGGTTACAAAAGTTTTTCAAATTGATTACACAACAAGTGCCAAACACGGAGCAACAATAGCAACAAGAGCAATAAAAAATAAATTGAAGAAAGAAGAGAAGTCACAAAAACGAAGCTTCTATTCCGGGCTTGAAATCAGGTGCTACGGGCCTCCAATTCCGATCTGCACCGTTCAAATCAAAGATCAAGCTGTTAGGAACACTCAGTCAAATTTTAGCCCGATCCAATGGTTAACGAATCAGAAAAAGTAATTTGAAGTTGGCTTATTGGAACAAAATCAGAATCGAAACAAACACTTTTACTTTTCTCCTCTCTTGATGAAAGCTCTCTCACAAACAACTCTTATGTGTTAAAGTCTTTCAAACACTTATACCAATAAGCCTAGAACATTTTTTCAAGATTGCTCTATTTATTTATAATGAGTGGTGCTTTAAGAAGTGATGTTTTCTCTTAAAGCTAAAATCAACTCTAAATAGATAAAAAATCGAATCCAATTCCAAATAGAAATAGAAATCAAAAAAGAATAGAATTAAATCACTGGCCTTTGATCGAACAACATGGGCATGGACCAACAGTTTTCCTCTGTTATTTCTTCTGTAGATCTTTTTTCTTCTTTTCATCATTATTTGTGTAGAAATATAAGAAGAGAACCTGAGATTACATTAAAATTAAATTCATGAATCCAATAATAGAAGCGCATGCAAAAACTTTCGTTATACAACAGTAAATCAAATTAGTGTTAACACATATGTTGCTACATTTTCACTGTGGGTGACAATATTATTATGCTAGATTCCTAAACGGAGGTCTGCGTGAGACCATAATTTATTGAGAAGGTTATGTACTAGATAATTTTGAAAAATTAAACTTCAAAGAAGCAAATGTATCCGCTAATCTCTCCGTCTTTATTACTATACTAGTATTTGAACCCGATGCGCGGTCAAATATTAATTAAATTATATTATAATTTATCCTTTTAGTATATTATATCATGTTGCGTTAATAGAATTTCAACTGGCATCGTACTTCTCAATACAATATTTTATTAATTAAACTATATGAAATTAAAGACACACACATTATATAGGCATCATATAAAAGAAATTCTTATTTTTTATTATTTAATATTATTACATTATTAATATGACGATTTGTGTCACGACCCCAAACCGAATCTGGTCGTGATGGCGTCTCTCGTGAAGACAAGGCCAGCTGACACAATTCCCAAATTCAATTTTCACAGTTTAATAAGTCTATTTAAGTCATTTATAAGGATAAATCCCCAACAAGTATAGATTTAGCGAAATAAAACAAGTGCGGAATAAATACAGCCCGACATCGAGGTGTCACTAGTCATGAGCATCTACCAAGGTCCGAATACAACCGGAGTCTAAAAATATACTAAATACAGTAATGAAAATGAGAGGAAGGAAAGCAGTGTTGCGAACGTCGTGCAGTCACCTCGCTAACTCTGACGACTCTGCCTCCAAGCAATCAACACCTGCTACCAGGTTCCGAAATACCTGAATCTTCACACGAGGTGCAGAGAGTAATGTGAGTACTCCAACCCAGTAAGTAATAAGAGTAAATAAAGACTGAGCAGTAGGAAATGATGAATCCACATTTATGATAAACTCAATAAGCACAACAGGCTTTCAAATCAGAATACGAGTCAATTGTCTCATTTAAAATCCAGCTTTTGGTAAAAATCATTTGAAAATGCTTTCCAACAGTTTCAGTAGGGGTTCAATACCATTTATAATAAAAGAAATGAAAACCATAATCGGCCCCTCGGGCAAAACATAGTTCGTATACAGCCCCTCAAGCAAAACAGATATTTATACCCATTTCATAACTTAAAAACATCAGTTTGAATGAAAGTTGTTTAAAGCGTTTGCTCAACATTTTCAATAGATGCTTGATCTAAAGATGAGTGAAAGAAGTAATTAAATCAACATATTCGATAAAAACTCACTTTAAGGAGGAGTGAAAAACAGTAAGTTCATAAACAGGCCCCTCAGGCAAAGCATCACTCATGTACATGTATATTTATAGCCCATTGGGCAAGCCTCTCAGTCACTCATGACTCACTCTTACCGGTTAGCGCTCACACTCAGCACTCACACTCAATAGGTACCATATAGTAACCGCTGCGGCGCGCAGCCCGATCCATATATCGTTGCGGCGTACAGCCCAATCCATATATATAGTCGATTGTGCTCACTGGGGGTGTGCAAACTCCGAAGGGGCTCCTACAGCCCAAGCGCTATATCGCTGCGACGTACAGACTGATCCAACATATCGCTGCGGCATGCAGCCCGATCTATATACATACATACATATACATATATATTGCTGCAGCATGTAGCCCGATCCATAAATATAAAATCCTCACAGTCAGGCCCTCGACCTCTCTCAGTCATTAACCTCACCATCATACCCTCGGTCTATCTTAGTCAATACCCTCACAATCAGACCCTTGGTCTATCTCAATTATCAACCTCACAATCACTCGAACCATCAGTAAAACAGGGAACTCAGCCCAAACGGTTTCCACATTTTAAGAATTAAAGTGGTAAAACCAGGTTTAAACAATAAACAGGTAAATCATGACTGAGGATATGCTTTCAAAACAAATAGAGTGAGGAAAAATAGTAAAAATGCCCCTAAGGGTCTCAACAGGTCGGCATAAGGCCCCAAACATGGCATACAGCCTAAAATATAATATCAATCTCTAAAATATGGAATATCTTAAGATTTCAAATCAAATACGCGACTTAACAGTCATACGGGACGGACCAAGTCACAATCTCCAACGGTGCATGACTCCACGCTTGTCATCTAGCGTGTGCATCACCTCAAAGTAGTACAACGATGTGAAATCCGGGGTTTCAAACCCATAGGACAGCATTTACAATCATTACTTACCTCGATCCGGTCCAAACTCTAGCTCGCGATGCCTTTGCCCTCGCGAATTGACCTCTGGATGCTCCAAATCTAGCCACAATCAGTACATAACTATTAAAATATGCTAATGGAACAAAGCTCATTCGAAAATATCCAATTTTCATCAAAAATTCCGAAATTGCTCAAACCCGGCCCCCAGGCCCACATCTCGGAATCTGATAAAAGTTGCATCAATAGAATCCTCATCCTCTAACGAATCTATACATACCAAGAACATCAAAATCGGACCTCAATTGCTCCTTCAAATTCCCAATTTATACTCTCCAAAGTCAAGCCCTAATTTCCCAATTCTTGACTTTAATTTTCCACATATTTCATGATTAAACAAATAAAAATCAACATAGGATCGAGTGTTGAGTTCAAAAATCTTACCTCCAAGTGTTTCCCTTTGATTCCCTCTTCAATCTTTCTCTAAAGTTCCAAATATTGCTCAACAATGGAGAAAATAGACCAAAAATCACGAACTCACTTTTTAAACATTCTGCCCCAGGCCTGAAATCCTTCATCGCGATTGCAGGACTCCCTACGCGATCCCGAAGCACAATCTATCAGGCCCTCAAATTTACTCTACGCGAACGCGGTGAGGTCTACGCGAACGTGATGCTCAGAACTTTAAACCTACGCGAATGCGGATAGATCCACACAAACGCGATGCACCACTTGCGCAACTCACGTGATCGCGAAAAACAACCTGACCTACCCTCATCACAGCCCAACACGATCGCAAGAATCCCTACGCGATCGCAAAGGAGAAATCTCTGCAACAGCTGAAACTCAAAACATGCAACTCCAGACAACATGGAATGGTCCGATTGACCACCCGAAACTCACTCGAGGCCTTCGGGACCTCAACCAAGCATGCCAACATATCCCATAACATTATTCAAACTTGTTCCACCCTGCGGAACGCTCAAAATAACATCAAAACACCAAAATCACATCGGGTTCAAGCCTAAGAATTTCAAGAACTTCCAAATTCCGCTTTTGATCAGAAACTCAACCAAACCACGTCCGAATGACCTAAAAGTTTGCACACACATCATAAATGACACAACGGAGCTACTGCAACTTCCGGAATTCCATTCCGACCCCTATATCAAAATCTCACCTATCAACTGGCAAATGCCAAAATCTCAATTTCGTCAATTCAAGCCTAAACCTTCCACGGACTTCCAAAATGCATTCTGATCACGCTCCTAAGTTCCAAATCACCTAACGGGGCTAACCAAATCATAAAAATTTCGATCCGATATCATATACCAACAAGTCAAATCTTGGTCAAACTTTTCAAATTTCAAGCTTCAAACTGAGAACTGTTCTTCCGAATTCATTTCGATTACCCTGAAAACCAAAATCAATGATTTACATAAGTCATAATCCATTACACGGGGCAAGTCATGCCCGAGAACTGACGAGCAAAGTGCAAAAGCTCAAAACGACCTGTCGGGCCGTTACAATTTGTTAGCGCGTCACTTGGCTTAATATCATTGTCCACTATTCCTTTTGACATAATATTTCTTACTTCTCAAAAAATATTTATAAAATTTTATTTTATTGTTCACAATTTTTAAATTTTCTAAATTTATCAATAATATCTTTGTTTATTATTTACTTAATTTATTTTATTTTTTAAATTAATTTAAAGTTGAAAGATCCACATATTATCTCTATTTTCATCTTTGTACATTTTTATACTGTAATGTTAGAAAGTTTTCTTCATTTTGAATTTTACATATAATCGAAAACACTATCATATTTGAATCAAATTGTAAATTTTGAAATTTCTCAAACTATAAACAGATAAGTAATTTTACTATTTTTTCATAAATCTACTGATGTTCTTAATAATTTCTATTTTTTTTTATCTGCCATAACCAAAAGAACTTTTCTTTTATCTCACCTCTAATTTTTTTTTTCTATACATTCGAAATAATATTTTTATCTTTAAATTCAAATTGAAATTATTTTCTTTATAAAAAAAACATTGGCAGTTTGAATAGGCAAACTTTTGTAAATATAGACAACCGTATCAGGAAGAAACTATTCCCAATTTAAATTGGCAGTTTTTTATTATTTTCGTTTTTTATTTTAAAATAATTTTAAAATTTCAACTTTGTTTGAGCTTAATTTCATTTTATTATTCACAATTCTTCAATTTTTAAAATTTATCAATACTATCTTGGTGTATTATTTACTTATTTTATTTATAAATTAATTTAAAGTTAAAATATCCTCGTATTATCTCTATTTTCATCTTTGTACATTTTTTCTACTATAATACTATAATTAATTTTATTAATTTTAAATTTTACATTTAATCGAAAGACTATCATATTTAAATCAAATTGTAATTTTTAATTTTTTCAAAATATAAACAGATAAGTATTTTGTTATTTTGTCATATATCTACTAATATTCTTAATCACTGCTATTTTTGCAGTATGTGCCATAAACAAATGATCTTTTCTTTTATCTCAACTTAATCTGTAAATTCGAAATAATACTTTTATCTTTAAATTTGAATTCAATTTTTTTATAATAAAAAATGGCAATTTGAATTGGTAGGTTTTATATATATACATTACCATATTAGGAAGAAACTACTCTCAATTTTTTTTTTGGTTAAAGGGAGAAACATTTTATTGCATACTAAACAGTTACAGGAAAGTTACTGGTTACATGATCACTATCATGGATAGTGGTTGTACTAAGATTACCAAAGTCTTGCCAACTTATTACAAACAGAAACTGATACTATTCTAGTAGTGGTTAGGCCTCCTTTATCTACCTGGATCGTTGTCAAAACAGAAACTGGAGGGGATTCCATAATTAACAAGTGGTTACACATGGCTTGCTTGGAACCTTGTTTTGCCAAAAGATGTGATGCCTTGTTTCCTTCACGGAAACTGTGCCGAACCGCTGGACTCCCCAACCTCCTCAACTGGTACCTGCATGAATCAAGAGTTGATTGATAAGTTATGTGGTTTTGCTGTAATAATTCTATGGCTTCAACTGAATCAGTTTCCACTTTAATGGGAAACAAGCTATACTGAGTTGCTAGTTGGAGCCCATACTCTACAGCCAACAGTTCCGCAGGGTATGAGTCATGGCAGCAACTTTTACATGAAAACCAAGGAACCATTCACCAGCCGAGTTCCTTACGATTGCCCTAGGCCTCCCATACCCTCTTTCTCCACATAGGAGTCATCCGTGTTTAATTTATAGAAACTCGTGGTTTGTGGATACCACTTGATGTGAATGGTGTTCTTGGGGGTGGACTATTAGATGGTCCCGTGCAGAACTTGTATTCCAATGATCTAGTAAAGGCCATTCGGGTATCCAGAAAGGTGGATGTGTTGTTGAAAACATTGTGGTTTTGATTTAACCATATTTGCCATAGAGCAAAGGGGAGAAAATCAGCCCAATCTAAAGGATAATTATGGAGGGGAGGGTTAGTATCCCTCAGAAGTTAAAGCCAGTGGTGGTCGTGGTAGGGCAGTGCATGGGTATTGAGCCGTATATCCATCCAAAACTTTTTGGCTATGTGACATTCCATGAAGATATGGTGGATAGTTTTATCAGCGGTGGTGTAGACCATGCATGTAGGGTTAGAGGAAATGCCAATATGATGAAGGTACGCATTGGTGGGTAACCTATTGTAGGAGCAAAGCCAAAGGAAGAATTTTATTTTATTAGGGATGTTTAAGGACCAAATCCAATTAAAGGTAAAGTTGTTGTGAGAGGGAGTAGATAGTAAAGAGTAGACAGAGTTCGTGGAAAAAATACCATTTTTGTTTAAGGACCAAAAAATAGTGTCTTTCCTATATGGGGAAAGGGTGGTGGACGATGTTCTACACATAATATCTTCAGGAATTTGCATGGAAATCTTAGACCAATCCCAAGTTTGGCCATTCCATATGTGGGAGAGCTTGAGCCCCATGTCGTTTTGGTTCATAGGTCCATGAACTAGGGTTTTGAGAGGTGAAGAGTTGGGAATCCATCTATCATTCCAGAAGTCTATGTTGTTCCCTGGTCTAGGGGACCAAGCAATGGCTTTGGAGCAATATATACCCCCTTTAGAATGTTATTCCAAATGAAGGAGTGGGTAGAAGGACGCTGCTTGGTGCCATATTTATTGATGAGGGTAGTGGCCCATAGTGAATTAGTATGGGAGAATAGCCTCCAGGAGAGGCTGGTGAGCAGTGCAATATTTTTATCATAAGCTTTACGTAGGCCTAGTCCACCTTGATCTTTTGGCTGGGTCACAATGTCCCAGTTGACATAATAGATTTTTCTTTTTAAAGGTAGAGAGCCCCAGATAAAATCACGTTGGATTTTATCAATACCAATGAGAATTTTTTTGGGCAGAAGGAAATATTGCATCGCGAATGAAGGAATAGAATTAAGAGTAGATTTTGCAAGTGTGAGTCGACCTGCCATTGTCAGGAAGTCGTTTTCCAGCTGGCAAGCTTATTTTTCATATTGTCCAAGATGAACTAGAAATCAGAGGATTTTGGTTTATGGTTTAGTATAGGAAAACCCAAGTATTTTCCAAAGTTCTCAATTGCTTTAATGTGAAAAAGTTGTTGAACAGTAAGACAGATATTATTAATACAGTGCTTGGAGAAGAAGACCTTGGACTTATCACAATTAATTTTTTGACCTGAGAGTTGACAAAAGTAGTTAAGGCTGTGATGGATTGAGTGAAAAGAATTAGTATTAGCTTTGGACATTAGAGTGAGATCATCGGCGAAGAATAGATGAGAAAAAAGAGGACCTTTAGGACTAATATTTATGGGATCCCATGCTTTGATTTCTACTTGGTGGTACAAAGGATGAAGATGTATGGGGACATGGGATCCCCTTGGCGGATACCTCTTGAGGGTGAGGAGCAGTTAGTTTTTGAGCCATTTACTAGAATAGCAATATTATTGGAGGTGATACAGTTCATTATTAGTCTGGTGATTTTTGGGGGGAATTTAAAGAAAAAAAGAGTTCTAAAGACAAAGGACCACTCAATACGGTCAAATGTCTTATCCAGATCAATTTTAAGCACGAGGTTTCCCGGACCCCCTTTAGACTAGTTGATGTAGCTAATAATTTCCTATACAAGAATAGCATTATCACAAGCCCGGCGCCCTTTGAGAAAACTGGATTGGAATGGTCCAATAAGATTTGGAAGGAAGGGTTTGATACGGTTGACAATGATTTTCGTGATAACTTTGTAGATAGTGTTACACAAGCCTATGGGGCGAAAATTCTTGAGGTTGTTGGCATTATGGAATTTAGGTATAAGGCATAGGTAAGTATTATTAAGAGATTGAGGCACTATTTGAGTGGTAAATATGTGGTTACACAATTTGAGAACAGAGTTACCTACTAGATGCCAATATTTCTTGTAAAAGTAAGGGTGTAAACCATCCAGTCCCGGAGCCTTAAAAGATTTAAACGAGAAAACTGGTAGGGGTGGTGTGGATACCTAACCAGTCTAAGTAAGAGTGGTCCGTAGTGTACATGGATTTGAAAAATTGGAAAGTATGGTTTAATAGAGTGTCAGGGTCAGTAATCCAATCCCCTTGCTCATTATTAAAATAGGAAATTTTGTTCCTTCTTCTTCTATTTATAACAGAAAGGTGGTAGAACTTCGTATTCGCATTACCATGGTTTAACCAGTTAATCCTAGCTCTAATTTTCCAGAAATCTTCTTCAGCTCGAAGAACATTATTGTACTCAAGGGTTAGGTCTTTCTCAAGGGATTGGAGGAAAGAGCTTGTAGGGTAATTAGGTGAAAGTTGAATACCCTACAGTCTAGCCAACAGACGCTTCTTTTTATGGAAGATGTTACCAAAAGTGAGTCTACTCCAAGAAGATATATTCTGTTGGAAGTGGTTAGTAGCATCTACGAGGTCTCTTTGATTCCAACTATCTCCCACAATAGTTCTAAATTCTGGATGGGAGTACCAAAAAGCTTCTACTCGGAAATATTTACATATAGGGGGTCTAGTGAGATTAGTGGATTTGATGAGTAGCGGATTGTGTTCAGAATAAGCTTTAGGAAGATGTGTGATGGTAGCATTAGGTTAAAGCTCTAGCCATTCCTTGTTGGCAAAACTACGATCAAGACGCTCAAGAATTAAACCATTACGCCTACGGCGATGATTGGACCAAGTATAACGGCAACCCTTAAAGCCTAAATCTATTAAATTACAACGATTGATACAAGACCAGAATTTATTAGATCTATTACGATTAATAAGACGACCCCCATGCTTATCCTCTTGGCTAAGAATGTCATTACAATCCCAGCTACAAGCCAAGGAACAGTTTAGGTGGTACACATGTTTTCTAAATTATCCCAAAGGATTCTACGTTTGGCCACTTTAGTACTTGCGTAAATAATACTAAATAACCAAGAGTTAGGGTATGGGTGTACCTGAATCATTGCATGCAGCTCTTGGTCAAATTGCCTAAGGCGGGTAACTGTGACCATGCTAGTGATCCACAGAAGGACAATACCCCCTGCTCTACCCTGGGCTGGCACCTCAAGCATATCATCGAAATGGAACTCATCCCTGAGACGCTCATGATTTTCCATTTTTGTTTCTAATAACGCAACCATGCAGGGAGTCTGGGTAAAAATCAGTTCCCTAAAGTTTCTGCTAAACGTATCATAATTAGCTCATCTAGTATTCCAAACAATGATGCTTGTAGGTTTATTCATTGGGACAGGGTGGTGGTGTGGGTGTAGAGTGGCATGAGTCTCCTGTGGGGTGAAGTGGCTCCCCCTCAGGGTCGGAGTCAGAAGCACAGCGTGCTTTGCTGCATTCCTGTTCACTGTTGGGCATAGGTCGAAGGAACATTTCGTTAGGGCCACCGGACACCTGTGAATGTATGTTTTGTCCTCTCTCTCTGGGAACAGCATAAAGGCTGCTTCTCTGAGGCTTTATATTTCTATGAACGAGCCCCTGGCCAGCGGGATCTCCTCTATTTCCACGGCCTGCTGAGGTAGTTTCTTCATCTCTCCGCCCCCCCTGCTCCATTATGATTTCTTCCTGCTCTTGTGGAGGTGGAGCAGCCTGATACTGGACCTGCTGAGGTTGCCAAGGGAAGAAGAGGGTGTTCTCCACGACTGGTGGAAAGAAAGGAAGCTCGTAAATTTGATTCATGTTGAGTAGTGGATTGAAGTGGGGTGGGAGGTTCCATTGAGGATGCATATTGTGGTATAGTGCTGGTGCAACTACTAGGGCTAGTGGATCCAACACATTGGCCAACCATATGTGATTCATGTAGTTGTCCATCGCTAGCATCATGCCTTCTGAGATCATCTGGGCAAGGAAGCATGGGTTCTGAAGTATGATAAGAACCTCCCTGCCATTGATGTCCATGGTGAAGAACACCGCCTGGCCTTGCAACCCCTACTCAATCCATGAGAGGGGCTGTTGAAAAGGGTGAGGAAGTTGTGTTGCATATATCAGTTGGTGTTGACCTAGCTGGGTAGGAGTGGAGGAAAGTTGTTCATCGTTAATGGGGGTGGAGGAATTAAGAGTGCAGACCTTCTGTTTAGGGGAAACAAGGGTCTTGCCATGGTGAATGCCCAAAGGCAGATTAATAAGAGGAGGAGTGGAAGAGTGTAGAGAGGGACCTAATGCTTGAGGATGTATAAAGGAGGATTTAGTTTCCATGGGATTGGGTAGGCTTTGCGTGTGAAGGGTTGTAGCCGGATTCACTGGTTCTATCTGCATGGCTAGTTGGCCATCTTCATGTGCCAACTGTAGAGGAGACGTAGAGGAAGAGTATTGATTAGGGTTAGTATTTGAAATTAAGGGGCTAGTAATTGTAGGAGAGGGGCTTAATGGTAATAAAAATTCTGAAGTTGCTTGGGGGGGTAACTTTGATCGACATGTGGCAGTGACTCTACAGTAGGAACCATTAGTTTTAACGAAAGGGTTTGGGAATTGGAAGAGTTGCCTGCAGAGTATAGACATTCTTGGGAGATAGTTGGAGTGGTCGATGGATTTTTCATGTCTTGATCAATGTCTTGATCAATAAGAATCGATAAAGGAGCGAATTTATTGGGGGATTCAAAATTCTTTTTGTGTCTCAAGTTAGTAGTTTTATTATCAATAGTGTCAATAGCATTAAAGAGCAGTTTATTAGAGTTAATGGGGGGAGCATTGATACTGTGATCAAGTGAAAAGGCCATTTTTGGCTTATTCTGGCTATGGCTCCTGTTAATAGAGGGGGTGTAAACTGGATGTTTCGATTTAAAAGCAAGCTTTTGCGAGAAGAGAAATTTACCTGACTCTGCTGCAAAAATATTGACATCTATACCTGGTGTTGCCTGAGGATCCGGCGTTGAGCTTGTGGCTTGTTGTACTAGATTCCTTTATGGGGGCTTCTTCTTTTTATTAAAAGAAACCGTTTGCCATATTTCCAAATCATTAGTTTCCAGCTGCTGGGAGTTGGTCAGGTGTCCATGGAGAATTTGAGGACAATCCTCCATCTTCTTCTGGTGGGGGCATCGCAGCAGCGTGTGGCCTAGTCGCCCACAGTTCTTACAGAGGAAGCCTTCTCCTTCGTAAATAATTTGCTGCATGTGAGATCCAATTTTGATGCATGTGAAAACAGGGTCTTCCAATGGCACTTGAATGCACAAACGGGCATAACGCCCTCTAAGAGTAGCACTCGTGCAGGCATCAACCTTTAGCAAGGTTCCAATTGAGTTCCATTTTTTTGAAGGAGGGATCAATCGTAGAACTCTGTTGGTAGATGGGGGAGCCTAACCCAGACTGCAGATGTTGTTGCTTTTGCCTATGATGCAATGAAGTTTGGTTCCCAGCGTCTGATGGATAGGTAGTGATCGTTGATAAACCATGAACCATTCTTTAGGACACTGTTCATGTCTTCTTCCTTTGTGAATTTTACGATATAAAAATCTGAACTTAAGTCTATTAGTGGAAAAGGTTCTGAAGGTTTCCACAAGCCTTCTTCCTTTGATAATTTTTTATTCTTTTATTTTAAAATAATTTAAAAAGTTGAAATATCCTTGTATTATCGATATTTTCATCTTTGTATATTTTTTTATAATGTAACATTATAATAAGTTTTCGGTTTTAAATTTTACATATAATCGAAATACTATCATATCATGTTGGCAACTTCCCAATTTAAAATACAATAGGTTTTAGAATAAATAAATTTTAATATATAAAATTGTTGTTTCTATAAAAAAAATAGTTAAGTATGTTTAAATTCAAATTCAAAGATAGTAACTAATTATTAACAGTGCATTATGCCCAATTTTTTTTTAAAATTTAAATTAAAAAAGAAACTCATTATGTCTTCGACTGGTTACAAATGCAGGTCCAACTAAAGACATGGGCTCAGCTAGTTTCCTGGTTTGTGGAGAAAGCTAAGAAGAAGTCTGTTGAAGATCAGCTTATGCGATTGGTTTTTGCTGAAGTATTGTATAGTATATGGAATGAAAGAAATCAAAGAGTATTCAATAAGATACACAGGGACAAGCAGAGCATCATTAGAGAATTAGCCTATCTTTGCAAATGTACGAGCTGTTGGCAAACTCAAATTAGTTCTGCAAAATAAGCTTCTTTAGGTAGTGATGGTAATAGTGTTTTGACATGTAAACTAGTCTCTCGAGGTTATGAGCTCATAATAGACTTGTATACAGGCTGAGTTGGCCTCTATATGCTATAATTTGCTACTTTGGTGATTAATAATATTTGTGAATTACCAAAAAATATTATTATTATTATTATTACCTAGCCTAACTAATTTTGTCCTAAATTACCAAGTGGCCTATTGTGAAGCTACCACTTTTTTCTCTTCTTTTAATAATATATAGATATAAATTATTTGTTTATATACTTATTTATTCGATGTTATTACATGTTGGACCACGCTATTCATATGAATTCCTTGTAACTTGGTTTAAAACTTTCCCGTTCATACCAGAAATAGCGGAATCCCAGAGACACTGACCACGCTTTGGACAATTGAAACTTCGGGGATTCCTAGCGATTAAGCAAAAAGTAAGAAAACTAATTACCTCCAAATGCATGGATCACATCTTGAAATGTAGAGGAGAACGATTGAGATTTGAGCATCAACACAGAATTTGACAGCCTTAAGAGAGAAGATAACTGAAGGGAGTGGAAAAGGCAACCATAGAGCGTAGGAAAAAGTAAAATGAGGAAGAAAAAAAAGTAGTCATTACATGAGAGAGAGCGCACAGTTCATTCTAATGCCAGGACACTACATATTTGTAACCGGGTATATTTTCCTTTAACTAGACAAAATTATCTAGGATTTACAAAAGAAAAATTAGCACTTCCATGTCAAAAGTGACGTATATTTTAATTTAGCGGCTGGAGTTCTTTTTCATGTGTTTCAGCGCTTCCAACAGGATTATATGGGATTTCTTGCCTTCGTCTCCAAATTAACCATCCCAGAGAAGCTGATAATCCAATTATCAGGACAACTAGTAGCGCAAACACTACAACAAGGTAATTTTGCTGCCATCGTATCCTAAATCGTTGCAATGAAACCATATCAAACCAACAACTTGATAGTTACCAAAACCAAAAAAAAAATATCAAGAACTCCTATCTCAATTAATTGTCAAAAAAATTAAAGTAATATTCACCTACCAAAAATATTGTTGTGGTGTGTTATCCAATCTCTTTACATTAGAGTTAATTAAGGTAATATTTTGCTATTAAGATTTTGAGATGCAGCAAATTAAACTTTGACCAAAAACATTTCAAATTATAGTATGCGAATAGGGTAAAAATGAAGTTTTTTGGTTATATATAAGCTATTGAATCTCCTTGCCATAGGGGAAATTTTTTAGTTTAGTAGCAAAGAGGATTCAAAAGTTGCTTTCAAGTCACAAGTTCAGATCTCAATTATGACATTCTAGTATTTTCGAATCCCTTATAAAAAATTTCTGGCTTTGCCACTTTATCCACCAATCCAAGTAAGAAACTTTGAGAAAAATTGAAACAATGAAAAATGGAGACGAAAGTCATCACCTATTCATCATTATCCTTGGAATATGCAGTCGAACTGGTGCGATGCAATGTAGACTCATTCACGTTTCCTAATTTAGAATGTAACTTACAAACATGTGTTTAAGGCAAGATGAAAAGATGCGTGTCATGTTTTTCCCATCTGAAATGCAATGCGGAGATTTATTTTGCATTTTGAAAAGAAAAGGCACATTTGTTTTGACAATTCAGAATAATTTTATAAGTAATGCTATGATGCTAAAAGTTTGTACAGCAGAACTCAATATTTTATGAACATGCAAAGAATGGAGATAGCTTTTATACCTCTTTGGTGGGGGTTCAATGTCCCATTTGACTAATTTATAACTTCCAAATGTATCAGGAAGATGAAAACGATTCTCAGCCAACCGGTTTATTATTTCCTGCAAATAGGTAAATGATGAATAAAGGGTTCTTCAATCAAGAAATAGTCCTCACATATTCTAGATGTTTAGAGTTACTGTTGCAGTGGCATTTGGCATGTAGTTTGCAGATCCTGCAGGAAAGATGGCCCATCTAATGAGGGAATCATTTCCTTCTGTCGAAAAGTTCATTAAGTGAACCTGCAAGGTATCTTCCAATAAGTGACATATCATATTGAACAAAATTAAAATACAGTTAAGTAACTTAAAGAAAATGGGATATACAGTTTTAGATTACATCAGACTGACACAACTTTGGGTCATGCAAAAACTACCTGTGAGACGTTAACCTCCAACTCTTGCGCAATAAAATGGGCAAGCTCTGGAACACGAGGCTTCAATGCTGAGTAATCAACACTCAGTGACATATCAAATGATACGAGTCCAATTTTGATTTTCCCTGCCAATTCAGGTCAAAGATGAAATAATAATAACAATCATAAATATCTGCACAGGGAAAATCTGAGTTCAGTACATTTCAATCTTGCACAGGACCATTCCTAAATATGAGAAATGGTGTAACTCAATGGAATCAAGTGCAGCACCCCCAAAATTGTAAATTGTTACCAAATTAAAGCAACGTGTCAAATTATCAGAGAGTTATGCCAAGGCCAACCCTATGAGGACAACGCCTTCCTTGTATCTGGCAAAGAAGTAGGGAGATGAATTCCTGAGGGCTCATTCGGATGGTGTTAGTAGAATTGATCAACCAGTTGGACCGCCAGAAAAAGTAGCAAAGATTAGCAGAGAAAACATGGAGGATCACAGCATGCGTGGAATGTTTCCGCTTGGAGAAGCCCTATTACTCCTCAAAGTAATCCATGGCCGAGACAGAGAGGGTCCCTGGAGGTGGCTACAAGTGGCTAGTAGAGTTTCTCCTTTTGCTGAACAGTGTCACTGAATGCTCATTTGAAGCATACATAAATGTAACGACCCGATCGGTCGTTTTGATCATTTGCATTTCTGTTCGGTGGTTCGAGGTCGTGAGTAGCTTCATATGATGTATTACAACTTGCGTGTATGGTTGGTTTCGGTTTTCGAGCATTTCGGGATTGATTTGGAAGAATAATTCTCATTTTAGAAGCTTTAAATTGGAAGAGTTGACCAAGTTTGACTTTTGCGTATTTGATCTCGGATCAGAGTTTGGATGGTTCTGTTAGGTCTGGATGGTGATTTTGGATTTAGCGTGTGTCCGGATGTGGATTTGGAGTCTCCTAGGTTGTTTTGGCTTGAACCGGCAAAAGTTGGATAGTTGAAGGTTTGGAAGGTTGATAGATTTGACCGAGAGTTGACTTTGTTGATATCGGGTTCGGATTGCGGTTCTGAGAGTTGGTATAGGTCCGTTTATGTCATCTGGGACTTGCATGCAAAATTTGAGATCATTCTGAGTTGATTTGGTATGGTTCGGCATGAGTTTTGGAAATTGAAAGTTCATTAGTTCATTAGGCTTGAATTTGCGGTGTGATTCGTAGTTTTGATGTTGTTTGGTGTCATTTGGGACCTCGAGTAGGTTTGTCTATGTTTTGGGACTTGTTGGTATGTTCGAACGGGGCCCCGAGGGGCTCGGGTGAGTTTCGGGGTGATTTCGGACCATTTTCCTTCATGTTGTGTTGCTGGTTTTCTGTTGTTGCTGACGTTCTTAGCGATCGCAAGGGGCTAACCGCGATCGCGCAGTGTATGATTGGAGCTGAGTGTTTTTCCTCTTCGCATTCACAACTGGAGGGTCGCGTTCCCGTAGCTTTGTGGGGCTTGGTCAATGCGTTCGCGATGGCAATGACGCGTTCGCGATGAAGAACTGGGAGCTGGTGGTATTGTCTTCGCGGTCACGTGGTCTACGCCGCGTTCGCGTAGGTCTGGCTCAGCCATGCATCGCGTTCGCGAGGTATGTACCGCGAACGCGAAGGGTATTTCTGTGGTCAGTTAAGTTTGTGCTTTGCGATTGCGAAGCTGGTCCTGCAATTGAGAAGGGTTTACCTGGAGCAGATCTATAAGTACTCTATTTCAAAGGTTTTGGTTATTTTATCACATTTTGAGTTATAGAGCTCGGATTTGGGCGATTTTGGGGGAATTTCCACGATTTGGATTGGGGTAAGTATTTTTTACTCGGATTTGTTTATTCTCATGATTCCAATCTCAATTTTAGTGTTTGATTGATGATTTGAATGGGAGAAATTGGAGATCATAGTAAAAACTTTTTTAAAACATAAATTGATGATTTGAAGGCCGATTTGAGGCCGGAATTGGATGATTTTGGTATGGTTGGACTCGTATTTGAACGGGTGTTCGGAATTTGTGAGTTTTGTCGGATTCCACGGTGTGGGCCCGGGGTTGACTTTTTGGGATTACTTTTTATTCTTGTTCAAGATAGAAGCTTTATTATTCAGAATCGTTTCCTATGGCTTTTATTTATGACATCAAGTTATTTTTGACATTAAGTTATTTATATTCCATGTACAAATCATGTTTTAGGATCTTAATTCCTTATTTGGCCAAGTTGGGCGCTTGTGAGACTCTTGCTAATTTGAGTAGCTTTCATGCTTAAATGTTGAATACCCCTCAGCAATTCTATATTAATGATATGTCCTTGTGCACTTTGTTGATGAGTGGTGAGCTTGTATCGTGATAAATCTCTAATACTACTATCCTGTGATATTGTGGCATATGTGGACATGTGTGGATCGATTGTTGTTATCCGGAGCACAAGGATGACAATTCACTGTTGTTGATTGTGCGGAGTGACACGGATGGCTATTGATATATTGTCTGCGCGCAGTGACACGGGTGGCTATTGATATACTGCCTAGGCGGAGCGATACGGGTGGCTATTATGATATTGTCAACGTGGTGACATAAGGGTGGCAATAAGGGGATGTTATGTGATGGCCTGGGGGCATGTTGTTGATGAAAGAGGAGTATTCTGGTTGTTGCTTTTGACTTCCTTGTGTGTGTCATACATATTACGTGATTTGTTGTGTTGTTCCTAATGTGCCACTTGGTGTCTCTGATATTACTTAGATGATTTAAGCTGTGATAATACACTTGCACATGCATATACCATAACATGTCATTAATATCAGTCCAGGAGTATGAAACTTGATGTCCATTGATCATGTACATTTGGACAGGTAGCCGGTGACCATGCCAGCCGGATTGGGATATTGAGCATGTGACCACACCGGGTGGATTGTGATATTGAGCATGTGACCACGCCGGGCGAATTGTGATATTGAGCATGTGACCACGCCAGGCGGATTGTGATATTGGCATATGAGTTATCCATGCGGTTGTGACTTATATTGTGGCACAAGCTCTTCGTCGTGCGAGGTATATCTTATGTTGTGGCACGAGGCCTTTGCCGTGCGAGGGTGATTGTTAATGTGGGTACGAGGTGCCGGGTGTGCGTGATTCTATTTGATGGCTTATTGTCAGAACGGGACCTTTAATTATTCTAAATAGGTATCGTTTAATTTGAAGAGATTACAGTTATGACTTTATGTTATTATTCCATTTGCCCATTTTTGATATTTTTCACAGGTTATTTGACTAGTGAGTGTCTTTACTTGAACCTCGCCAATATTCCATCGAGGTTAGCCTTGATACTTACTGGGTACCAACCATGGTGTATTCAAACTACACTTCTGCACATTTTGTGCAAATCAAGGTGTTGGAGGCATAGGACCTAGGCAGAGTTAGCTTTTTGATCACGAGGATTCAAGGTAGAGCTGCTTGATCGTCGAAGTCCCTTGTAGTCTTTCCTTATCTTTATACTGTCAATTATCTGCCAGAACAGTATTGTATCTTTGTTTTGAAATATTTCTATGTATTCAGTTAGAGTTCGTGACTCTGTATTACCTAGTCTTGGGCATTTGTTGTGATTAACGCCGTGTTGGCTTGTATCACCTTTATTTTCGCATTTATATTAAACTCCGCTTCATAATATCATGTTTTAATGGTTTAACTGTTGTAAGTGATCGACTTACCTAGTTTTAGAGACTAGGTGAAATCACGATCCTTAAGGTGGAATTTTGGGTCGTGACAGTAAACCTTAAAAGTAGGGCTTCAGTGCGAGGAAAAAGGCCTTAAAGTGGGTGCCTAACATCCACAGGCTCTGTTGTTAATAGGATAGCACAAAAATAAATATAGTTAGGAAAGCATTTATTAGTTATTAAGAAAAACGTTATATTATATATGAGTATATCAGTTCTTACGAGTATGAAAATTGAAAGTTATAGTCTAAGAAAACTAATCATTGATCCAAATTACTAATTTAAAAATGCACCTTGAATCAAGACTTACAATATGATCTGAACTTGATTGACACCTCGTGTGTTTCACTAAATTGCAATTTTTCCAACAATTGCTATTTTGTGTTTATGGTTATTTATTTACATTACATTTATAGTGAACGTTTTTATAGCATGTTGCAGTTAAAGCCCCACCAAGCACATGGTTTTTTTCTAAGCTTGTCACTTTTGACAGCACTATGCTGGACAGGTGGTGAGAAAAAAAAGAAAAATTCTAGTGAAAAATTCGCTGGACCCATCTGCATCTCTGGAGCACAAATCTATACCAACAAATCTGTGTCAAGCACGGAGGTTTTTAGAAATTGACTTCAGTGAAGAGAAGGCATCTCAAGAGTGGAGTTACTCACCATGTTCTATATACAGCAACTGTTGTACTCCTTAAAATTATAGTTTCCTTCTGTAAAAAAAGTTTGTTTGGGTCCAAACTCCAACAAGGTTAAAAATGTCATGACATCAGAATACGTCTTTACTAGCGAGTGCTTCTCAGGAACTCTGGAATGCTAAGGAGATAGATGAATACAAAACTTGATGAAACAATACAAAACGCAAGCTCAAATGTCATTTTGAAAGCTGACATTTGGAGACACAGGAACATTCATGGACCTTAATCAAAGAAAGGATGTGAAATCATCAAAGCTAACCTAATCTTAGGCGATATAGCAAAAAACCAGCATAGCAAATCAGAAACCAAAATGGATTAAAAATATTAGGGGGAAATGATGCAAAACAGCCTGGCGGAATTATAATGGACAGCCCGATGCACAAAGCATCTCGGATTTATGTGGTTCCGGGAAGGGCCGTACCCTAAGGGGTGTGAGTATGATGTAGACAGCCTACCCTAATGCAAGCAATAGTGGCTGCTTCCACTTCTCGAACCCATGACATATAGGCCAGACGGAGACAACATTACCGTTGCTCTAAGGCTCCCCCCTTCCGGTAGAATAATTGAAATAAAACCAGTTCCACTACAAAACTGGATAAAAGCATGACTGAAAGGCATACTAATGGTGACAAAAAGATAGGAGAACAGTTTCTTCGTACCAGGTGCATGCTCCAGAGGTAAACTAGGTGCCAGTGCTGGAGTCAAATTTGCACTGGAGTTTGTGTTGTCCAAGCCTGAGGGCAATGGTGGAGGTGGAGGTGAAGGAGATAAATTTAGTCGGTCCCATAACTCAGAACAATTGGTTTTCCAAAAACCAATCCTTTCATTTTCACGATCGTAGGTTACAAGAGTGTTGCGGACAACAATACCTGTTGCAATTAAAAGCAAAGGCACGCATGTTACAGCTTATACAACTGAAGAATTTGGCAGATGAACTTTCCCAAGATTCTAAAAGATATATATGACAAATACCTCCAAGAAGAGTAGTTGGATCCTTCCCATTCTGAAAAATTCCCAAGCAGTAAGCCCCACGCACCTTTGAGTGCTTTATAGCAATCAGTTACAGTAAGCAAAAGGGCAGAATTAGTCAATATAGAAACACAGAGAGAAAATGGAGCCACTTATCAAAACAAAGACAAAAAATGTAGCCACTAGGAGAGATGAAGCCAAAAGGAGATACAGATTCTAAAGGCAAGGTAGTAAGATAAAAACCATGTGGATTAAGATGCCTACCCTGAATAAGTAGTTTTCAGGAGTGAGAGATAGTTTCTTTCCATTGCTAAATACCATGTCGATAGGAGGAAATGATTTTGAGAGCTCTGAGATGTCACTGCAATATACAAGACATTCAATACAAGAAACAACACCAAAAATAAAGGAAAGAAAAAGTTAATGATCTAACATTACTATAGTTAATTTATTACCTTCCAGCACCAGAAAAGCATATATCTTTATAATTCGGGTCAGGCCCTTCGATCTCTCTTAGAGAATGAAGTTCTTTCATGACCTGAAATAAAATTTTCAGGAGTTGACTCAAGAAAGAAAAAGAAAATGGTCTTAAAAAAAATTCAACAAAGCATCCACCACCCATTGGTAGAATATTGTTAGTAATACACAATCCATCAATCCACTTCTTTTGGCCCCATAATCAACTTATTACTTTACACAAATAAACATATCCAAAAATGAATGATAAGAAGCTAAAAACATCAAAGATTTGCAGAAGCTTTCTAGTACATACTATATTTTAAAAAAAAAAACTTTCAAAAGTTCTTTTTTAGTGACATAATTGGAAGAAAAAATTGCATATTAAAAGGAAAAAACAACTATAATAAGTAGTTAACAAACGTAAATTAACACCTTTAAGATGCTGCAGCACAAGGAAAACGGTTCAGTGAGTTTCGGAATTATAGGATCACAAACCACCTGGATTCTTTGTTTCTCCTTCAAAGTTATGTAGTAAGCACTTAAGCCTTAGCGTAATAACTGAGTGTAATTAACGGGTTTTACTTTTACTTCAAATCCCACATATTAGCAGGCAGTCTCCAACTATGTCGAGCCTGTTACCATAATTATGCAGTTGTTTGTTCCACCAACATGTGGTGTAAATCGTTATTCAGGCAAAGGTGACTTAAATGGTAACATGCAACAAAAAGACATTAACCACAAACACATCATTCAGATGAAGTTCAGGTTTCACAGATTCCATTCTTCTAGTCACAAGCACGCAATTTTAACCAGTACTTGTCTCTGGCAGAGTGCATTAAAAAATGATAAATATGATAGTGCATAATCTAGAAACATCTTACAGCACTCTTGAAGGCCACAAATGCAGCTTCTGGAAGGTAAGCATAGGTAGTACCACTATCAAGCACAGTCCCATGTTTTCCATCAAAAGTCTGAGGATTTAGATTCAGGGCCTTCCCAGCAACATGTATCTCCTTCAGCTCAATATTGTAATATGGACTGTTGCCATCCGAGACTAGAGTAAATGCATAAGACTTATCGAGTGTATTTGTTATAACACCTAAAATTCCCATGTCATTAAAACAATTATATCGAATATATACCTGCGTACAGGATCTGAATGGGTGAAGACCATTTCAGAAGGGGGTTTTATTCCTCCAAGAACCATGGCACCACCACCGAAATCCATTCCACCATAACATAAGGAGAATGAATCACTAATTACATGTTTCTCAACAAGTTGATCCACTATACTTAGATCCCCTCGGCCTAAGCCCATGATACCATCAGCGTGTTGGCTGTAAAGATCACCAGTTTCAAGATTTTCACATCCAAAAACAGCTCGTTGGGGTGCTAGCTCACTTTGGTTTCCGAAGGACACGATGTCCTCTCCGAGCACTCCACTACTAGAACTCATCTCAGCATATTGTCTTTCATAAATACATTGCTCCCTCTCATTGTCACAGGTACAGTCAATATTGCACTTTACAGGTCGATAGGTACTTGACATTTCTGGCTGAAACTTAGGATCCTAATTCAAAGAACAATGAAAGAAGTGCATTGATCAAAACAGAGAAATGATATTCAATCGATTCTGTAGCAAATTAAGCATTTATCAACAAGATTGATGCAAACTCACTGGCAAGGTCAACATTTTTCGGGAAAAAAAAACAGCACGGTGACGAGTGCCAAGTGGCTATATTTACAAAGCAAGCACCAGTTACTGTACATTTCACAATAACAAGCAAAAATTAGAAAGATACATCAAAGCACTATCATGAAAGAAATCAACTCTTTGCGATACAGCAGCATATCTCATCAACAAAGTGAAGCTTAAAAATCGATCTGTGTACCTACTTCAACATTGTTTTCTTCTACTTCATTTTCCTTTTCTTCTTTTTTTTTGGGGGGGGGGGGGGGGGGAATTAGAAATAATTTTGTTATACAATGCTCCAATACAACCCGCTGAGAGGTTATTTATAGGAGGGGATTTCAATGGCCACAATTGGGTCGGTTGCTGGTGACTATGGCGAGGTGCATGGTGGCTTCGGCTTTGGGGATAGGAACGGAGGAGGTTCCTCGCTGTTGGATTTCGCTAAGGCTTTCGAGCTGGTGATTGCGAACTCGAGTTTTCCGAAGAGGGAGGAGCATCTAGTAACTTTCTGAAGTTCGATTGTGAAAACTCAGATTGATTACCTCCTCCTCAGAAGGTGTGATAGAGGGTTGTGCAGGGATTGCAAGGTTATCCCGGGTGAGACCCTCGCGACCCAGCATAGGCTCTTGGTAATGGACGTCGGTATTACGATAAGGAGGAAGAAGAGGTATGTTCGTGGTCAACCGAGGATTAGGTGGGGAGCCTTAACTAAGGATAAAGCCCAGGAGTTGGAGGGGAGGTTATCGGCTATGAGAGCATGGAGGAGTAGTGAGGACGCCAGCGCTATGTGGGCTACGACGGCGAACTGCGTTAGGGAGGCGGCAAGAGAGGTGCTAGGGATTTCGAAGGGTCACTCTGACAGGCACCAAGGCGACTGGTGGTGGAATGACATAGTCCAAGGCAAAGTGGAGACGAAGAAGGAAGCGTATATGAAGTTGGTAGGGAGCACATGCGAGGAGGAGAGGAGAGCGAATAGAGAGAGGTACAAGGTAGCAAGAAAGGAGGCTAAGCTAGCGGTCACGGAGGCTAAGAATGCAGCATTTGGCCGACTGTATGAGGAATTGGGGGGAAAAGGCGGGGATAAGAAGTTGTTTCGATTGGCTAAAGCGAGGGAGAGGAAGGCTCGGGATCTGGATCAAGTGAGGTGCATCAAAGACGAGGACGGTAGAGTCTTGATGGGGGAGTCCCAGATTAAACAGAGATGACAGATGTACTTTTAGGGTCTTCTAAATGAGGAAGGGGACCGTGATATAGTGCTAGGGGATCTGGGGCATTCAGAGAGTCTCCGAGACTTTGGGTATTGTAGGTGTATTAAGTTGGAGGAGGTCGTGGGGGCTATGTGTAAGATGAGTCGGGGCAGAGCGACCGGGCCAGATGAAATTCCGGTTGAGTTCTGGAAGTATGTGGGTAGAGCAGGCTTGGAGTGGTTGACTGGTCTATTTAATGTTATTTTCAGGACGAAGAGGATGCCAGATGAGTAGAGGTGGAGTACAGTGGTTCCATTGTACAAGAACAAAGGTGATATTCAGTGTTGTAACAACTATAGGGGTATCAAGTTACTAAGTCATACCATGTAAGTTTGGGAGAGGGTGGTGGAGGCGAGGGTGAGGAAGATAGTGTCTATATCTGACAACCAGTTCGGATTCATGCCGGGTCGCTCGACCACGGAAGCTATCCATCTTATTAGGAGGTTGGTGGAACAGTACAGGGATAGGAAGAAAGATCTGCACATGGTGTTTATTGACTTAGAGAAAGCGTATGACAAGGTCCCTAGAGAGGTGCTATGGAGGTAAAAGGTGTGCCGGTAGCTTATGTTAGAGCGATCAAGAACATGTATGATGGAGCTAAGACTAGGGTAAGGACTGTGAGAGGCGACTCAGAGTATTTTTCGGTTGTTATGGGGTTACACCAAGGATCAGCGCGTAGCCCGTTCTTATTTGCCTTAGTAATGGATGCACTAACACACCATATTCAAGGGGAAGTGCCATGGTGTATGTTATTCGCTGATGACATAGTACTGATTGATGAGACGCGGGACGGTGTTAATGAGAGGTTGGAGGTTTGGAGACAGGCTCTCGAGTCTAAGGGTTTCAAATTGAGCAGGACTAAGACGGAGTACCTGGAGTGTTAGTTCAGCGCCGAGTCGAGGGAAGTAGGCATGGATGTGAGGCTTGGATCACAGGTTGTCCCCAAGAGAGGTAGTTTCAAGTACCTTGGATCGGTTATTCAAGGGGATGGAGAGATTAACGAGGACGTCACTCACCGCATAGGAGTGGGGTAGACGAAATGGAGGCTAGCATCTGGAGTCTTATGTGACAAGAAAGTGCCACCAATACTCAAAGGTAAGTTTTATAGGGCGGTGGTTAGACCGGCCATGTTGTATGGGGCAGAGTGCTGGCCAGTTAAGAACTCTCATATCCAGAAGATGAAGGTAGCTGAGATGAGGATGTTGAGGTGGATGTGCGGGCACACTAGGATAGATAAGATTAGGAATGACGATATTCGGGAGAAAGTGGGTGTGGCCCCTGTGGAAGACAAGATGCGGGAAGCGAGGCTCAGATGGTTCGGGCACGTGCGGAGGAGAAGCCTGGATGCTCCGGTGAGGAGGTGTGAGCTGCTGGCTTTAGTGGGTTCGAGAAGAGGTAGAGGACGGCCTAAGAAGTATTGGGGAGAGGTGATCAGGCAGGACCTGGCACGATTGCAGATTTCCGAGGACATGGCCCTTGATAGGAAGGTTTGGAGGTCGAGCATTAGGGTTGTAGGATAGGGTGGTAGTCGAGCTTCTCCTCCTCCATTCCGGGGGTGAAGCGAGTTTGAGTAGGTTGGTCCTAGACAGGCTTGTGGTTAATGTAGAGTTCACACTAACCTTACTGTTTTCCATAGCTCTAGACCTTAGTTGTGGGTTATGGTTATTGCATGTCATCTATTTTATGGTTTTTAGGATGATGTCATTATTTCTATGGTTATGGTGACGTTATTGATGAATTGTCTTTTCTTATTTTCTTTTTTATTTTCATCTTCCTGAGCCGAGGGTCTATCAGAAACAGCCTCTCTGCCCTATCGGGTAGGGGTAAGGTCTGCGTATACACTACCCTCCCCAGACCCCACTTAGTGGGACTTTACTGGGTCGTTGTTGTTGTACAATGCTCCAATACAACTCCACCCCTCCCCCACCCACACACAACGTAAACAAAGAATGAAACCACAATAAGCCCTAATAGACCAACACTAATCAAAATCTGTCCCAAAGAACAAAAATTCAATTAACACTAAAACCTAGCGCAAAACTAACCAATCTTCCTTTTGTTTATTCATTACTCAGTAGCCAGTGCTGTAAACGGAATGGTAAGATATCTGAAGCTTGAGGTTTCTCTTTTTCCATTATCTCTTTCTCAAATGATGGTAACGAAAACAAGGGTTAATAGTATATTAAGCTTGAATTCAGCAGAGGTTTTATGTCCAATAGAAGCTTCTCCTGACTCATAACCTAACATTGGGTACTTTAGATTAATACTATACTTTTGTGGAAGTAAAATAAATATAGTAACTAGATGATTAAAAGAGAGAATGTAGCTGAGAAATGAAGGAACCTGATGGTTGCCACAATGTTCACAGGTAGAGCAAGGGACATAGGTAACGGTACTGCCAGTATCAACTATAAGAGCAAAACTCTGGGGTGGAGTTCCGATCCAAAGACGAGTCGTATAATATCTGCATCCTCTCAATTTAAAAATTAACTTAAAACAGAGAGAGATAGGCGGATATCCATTCATAATAAGGAATTCGGATACAAGTTTCTGACCCGTTAAGGAGGAGATCGTCGTGGAGAGGCATACGAGCACTTGAAGGGCTTTTCTGGAGGTGTCGACGGGAGAGTTGTTCATCGCGTGGTCGGGAGATTTCTTTAGGAGGAAAAAGCGGGAGAAACATGGTACTGCGATCCCCGTCGTTGGTGCTATTAGGTGAGGGGAGAAAAACAAAGCTTTCATTTGAAACGTCTGAAATTCCATTAGAAACGACGACGTGATGAATGAATAGCAGACATATGAAGGAAATTAGGATAGGGAGATTGTGAGTTAAGAGCGCCCGCGCCATTTGAGAGGAGGCGACAAAACAGATTAAGGCCAGATCGGAAGAAGGATTGCTGGAAAGATCAGAGGAAAGGGATGGCGTAAGGTTATTACCTGACAAAGGCCAAAGCCGCGAAGGTGATGCGTTACATTCAGATTTTTTTATTTATTTTTAAGTTTTAAGGCTTTTGCTTTCGGTTTGATTTAAACATTACATAAATATTATATTTAAATTTAAAAAGACACTTGTACCTATTGTTTATCCTAAAAGCAAGTAACAATTGAACTAATACAAGGTTTAAAGGACATATGATTTAATTTAACACGAATGATCTAAGAACAACAAATAATTGAATTGAAGAAAAATACAATGATCAAACCAGACGCGATGAATAACTAGGCCTGCCTTGTACGATGAACACCGCAATTTAGATTCAATTAAACCTACGAAATAGGCTCAGTTGCAACTAAATGAACAAGCAGCTAAAGAACACTTTTAAATAGTGATTAGAGAATAAAAATTAACTTTATTGCTTTGATATGCGTGCTTACAGTGATCCTTAAAATAAAAAGTTTCCCCCTTTATATAGTAGTGGAGTTTCAATCCTAGTACAAGTCTAAGTAAGATAAAAATCTTTTTCTTCTGGTAAATCGTGATAGGCCGTTGATACCGGGCAAAATTTTCTCTGTAATATCCCATTAAGGACGGATATTTCGACCCCTCGTATGTTATTTCAAATCGTCTTTCCTCTAGTCCCGGTTCTTTACTTTGGTCAAACTCGATTCATTCAATATTTGGCCGTGTCTGGTTCTTGGCATATCATTTATCCTCCCTGGACTCTGATCTATGGGAGCCCTCGATTTTACCCGAGGTCATATCAGATAAATTGTCCTCTCGTTTCTTTATAGGAAAATCGGGAGTAACTTTATCCCCGATTTTATCCGTACATAGATAGTCCCCTCACTTTTAGGAGAGCAGATTTATAGGAATGACAATAAGTGATTAAATGCCCCGGCTCCTTCCTCTGTAAGCCGCAAGCGAGTTGACAAGTCAACGAAATATCACATCAGTCGCGTCGTTCTGACTTCGGACACGTGTCAGTCGTTGGTTGATCATCCTCGGTGGGCATTGAATGCAAAATATCACGCATTCGTTATTCCTTTCCTATAAAAGCTCTGGTTCCCTTTTTTCACCTTTTTACCTTCCATTTCGAACCTTTTTAAGTTACCCTGCAATAATTTATTTGTTCATTATTTCCTCAGATTTTCACAAATTGTTCTTTGCATCTTCATCTTCATTCTTCAAATTTTCATACTTTGCCTTTAAATTTTCAAGCTATATCATCAAATCTTCATATCCATATTCAAACCTTCATGTTTTTAGATAAAGATGGCAAAAATCTCAAAATCGGTGCCTCAAAACACTGGTCCTTCAATCTCTATTCCGGCCGCAAATACCGAAAAGACCCTTTCGGCATCAGCTCCGGAACCTCCTCTTAAAGACCTTTATCCTTGGAGGTTGCTCCATAGATAACGACTTTAAGGTCAAAAAAACCTCCAAATATGGGGATCGAGGTAAGGAGGCGTGGAGGTATATATGCTCCATTACTGAAGACATGCTCTCGGATGTCAGGGAAGATTGAAAGTGGGAAGGAAAAGAAGTAGTCATCCCCCGTCCTGATGAGGACATCACAACACACGTGGAGGGGTACTTAAGTGTCTACACGTACCCCTTCACGCTTGGCCCGATGGATACGGTGGTCCTCGACTTTTGTAAGAGGTACGAGGTATGCCTTAGGCAGATTCACCATCCTTTTGGAGGTTCGTGGCCCTCCTCCACCATTTGTTCAACAACACGGAGGAGTCCCGATTCACGATCGACTATCTGCTCCGTGTTTACAGCCTCTGAATCTTTCGAGGGGGTTAATAAAGCTTGCCTGACAGGCAAAGAAGGCTCCCTTCTCGAGCATCGACGAGGATAGGGACTAAGGCTGGCAGGGGAGATTTGTTCGGATAAATACCGAAGATCTCATCCCCTCCAAGTTCCTATCGTTCCTTGAGAAGTGGAACTAAACACGTAAGTTCATCCCCTTTAAAGTTGTCAAAATGACCCTTTGAATTTATTCTTCTTTCTCATCACCCGTCTTTTCTAATATGTACTAGTCGCCCGCATCCCCAACGTAGTCCCCCGTTTCAAGGAGTGGGTCGAGGGAATCTACAAATAATTGATATACTACGAGCGTGAGTAGCGCAAATTTTCTAAGGGCAAATGGGAGGCTCGTTTCCATGGTGAGTGTCCTTCTTCTCTTGATTGAATTTCCTTTTTATTTTATTGTCACCTCAACTAAGTCTGTTTTCTTTTCATAGGTTTGCCAAAGACCACCGAGCTTCGAGAAATTACCAAGGTTGTGGCCTCGTCCCCATCTGCAAAACCCTTTACTTCGGTACAACCTATTGTCGAGGCTGCTGCGAAGAAGGAGGAGAAGACAAGAAAAAAGAAAAGGTTTCCTGACCCCTCGGACGCTCCCGGCGAGGCCAAGAAAAAGAGGATTATGGTTAGGGTCAGAAAGAGTACTCGGGCCAGGGTACCAGACCCCAATTCTCTTTACCGGCTCAAGGACTAACCTGAAGATGACGACATGGATTTTTTCGCCCATGAGTGGGCCAACGCTGCACAAGAGCAGGAAACATGAGAGGGAGGTGACCATAAGGCTAAACCCACTTTAGCTCGGGAACCTGAGGAAGAGCCTGTGGCTACTGCCTCTCCAAAAGCCACTCCAGTTTTGAGAGAAGCTGCTGACGTCATTGATGTTTCGGAGTCATCGTCCCACATGGAGCCCCTTTTCACTGAGGCTCAAGTCATTACAGAAAAGTCGACCGAGGCATCATTGGCCGTGGATGAAGCACTTAATCTGTTTTTTGAAGGTATGGACGTTGGTGCGCTAGAAGACTACTCCGATTTTGGCCACCTGGTGATCCCGAAAAGGGATGTGTTGCCGGGGTCAAGTGGGCCGAATTCGATCCCAAAGCTTGTGAAGTAGTTCACCGCCTCGAGCGCGGACCCTGATCGTAAGAAGACAGTCATATTTAAGGTACCGATGAATACCAGGATGTTATCCAGGTCGGTCGGTGTGTCCAGCTACCTTCGTTCCTTGGTAACTGAAGAGGACCAAGTGAAGATAAATAAGGTGGACATGCCGAGCCTCTTCAATGAAGCATAATAGGCACCGAACAACATATATCTTTTTTTTCTCATATCTTTAAAGCGTTCATTTGCCTTAGCGAATTTTAACGATTTTGCCCATTTTTATGCCTCAGGTCTTGGTGCTTCATCATGAGAGCTTCCATCGGTCTCGGTGGAGGTGAGCCACCTTGAGCTCGAGCTTAAGGAGCAAGTCCGGCAAAAGGACATGTACATGGCTCTTTGTGAGAAAAAAGAGGAGGTCCTCAGGGACCACTCCGTCCTCCAAGCTGAGCTAGAAAAAACTCAAAAGGAGGCCTCGAATGTGAAATGGGAACACGCCCTTCTGGCCGAAAAGGTAAGAGTGATTGATATTAATAAAGAGAGGTTAAGCGCAATTGCTAACGCCGTAACCTCGCAGGTCTAAGAGAAGATAGACCTGAACGACCAGCTTAGGGCCATGATGGATGAGGTCAAAGCCCTAGCCGAGGAGCCAAGGAGAAAAATGGATCTCCTGGCCTCGAAGCGGGATGCCACCAAAGATGATTTGGCATCGACCAAAGTGCAACTCCGAATGATGAGGGGAAAAGTCGACAAGTGGTCTCGGCTAAATAAGGAGCTCCGGATACAACTCGACTCAGCCGTTACAGAACGGGATGCTCTCGGCCAAGAATATATCGCGCTCAAGTCCAAATTGGAGGACGGTAGGAATGAAGCCTCCGAAGTTCAAGACATGTTGGCCCAGTACAAGAACGATGCAGAGGTAGTTGCTTGTAGTAATGAAGGCCGATTATGTGAAGTGGCTATATCAGAGATAGATCCTTGAGGAGATCCATGCCCGGGGTTTTGACCTAGCGGTCGATATCAAAGAACCGAAGAGGCTTGAAACCGAGGCCATAACAAGATACTAGCCCGATGGTTGGGGCAGCGAGTCGGGCTCCGATGAAGACTAGGCGGGAAATGCCTTAGTTTATTTTTTGTTTTCCCTTGTATTTTGCATTTTGGAGCCATTTTATAGTGCCTCTATAAATACCTTTTGGTACATATGTATATAAAAAATATTCTTCAGTTATGCATTGTCTTTTACTTTTTTGTATCTGCTTGTATCTAAGACTTATAAAATGATGTCGATGCCTTAGCATAGAATTTGGCATCGTTTAAATTGTTCGTTCCCTAAAGCCCGGATGAGGCCTGGACTAAGTAATAACTCCGAATTACTCTAGCTTCAAAGGACCCGATAGAAACAAAGTCTTTAAAAATTTTGAACGTTTTAACAGGACACAATCATTTTTTGCCAAAAATGGCTCTTTTCATGGCCGTAATTCAAGACCGGGTAACTTGATCGGGTCTGAAGTAGTCTTTTCAGTATATTAAAATATGTAAGGACCTTACTTTTCAAGTATGGACTCAAATGTCTCCGAGCCATTTAAGTTGGTTGTGGCCTTTGTTGTTTGGGCCCTTCCTAGTTGGCTCGGTGCCTCCGGGATTTAGTAATCCAAATTCCCTATCTTATCGTCGGGTAGCAGTCCCCAATTCGGGGAAGCCCGTAGCCTTAAGGGTTTTGAACCCAACATTTTTTCTAAGTAACTTTTAACAACAATATTGCTTATGCAAATGTGAACCAATGAAACATAGAAGGCAAATTTCTTTTATTACTTTGAACGTCGTGTAAATACTCGATGGTACAAAAGCTATCTTCCATGCTGAGAACGAGCTATGTGGGCCCAGTTAGTTCGACTATTTGACCCTTAAAATTAATCTTAATGTTCAAGCCTTGGCTTTTAATATCGAATAAGAACGCCTTCCACACTCTCGAACTCAGGACTTCAGCTCTTGACTTAGGGTGTGATGGCCCCCTAGTATTCGATACTGAATTTTTGATGGCTCAAATACTATTGATCTGATATTGATGATCCGCAATCTCGATCTCAAACAGATCTTCAAAACTAGGGTAGCACACTTTACAGTTGCCTCATTAAAAACCTTGCCATAAAATCCACTTCGGGTAAAAACCGGTCCAAAGGAAAAAGAGTGTAATATGTGCTTTCAGACCTAATCCTTAGATTTGACTTCGACTAAGTACCTGCACGGGTTAGTTTAAAGTGTAATAAACCACGACTTAGTACCTGCACGGGTTAGTTTAAAGTGTAATAAACCACAAAGAAGGTTGTGTTCATACCTTAGTAGTAGTATCGCTTTAAGCGTGCCACATTCCAATTGTTGGGTAGTTGTACCCCATTTCTGGATTCGAGTTGGTATGAGCCTTTCCCAGTTATACTGGTGACTCTGTATGGTCCTTCCCAGTTCGGGCCTAGTTTCCCGTCATTTGGGTTCTTGGTATGCAGTGTAACTCTCTCAGTACCAAGTCCCCGACTTGGAAATGTCGGAGGTTTGCACTTCGGTTGTAATACTCCCCATGCGTTGCTTTTGGCCGCTACCCGAACTAGGGTGGCTTCTCATCTCTCATCTTCTAAATCTAAGCTCGTGGTCATGGCCTCGCCATTTGACGTCTTTGTAGTGTATTGGAACCTTAGTCTCAGTTTTCCTAGCTCTAACGGAATCAGAGTTTCTACGCCGTAGACTAGAGAGAACGGTGTTTCATAGGTACTTGACTTCGAAGTCATTCGCTAAGCCCATAGGACCTCAGGCAAAATTTCTTCCATTTTCCTTTTGAGTCGGTCAATATTTTCCTCAGGTTTTGTAGTATAGTTTTGTTCGTTAATTCCACTTGACCGTTCCTACTTGGGTGGTAGGGTGTTGATATAATCTTTTTGATTTTGTGATCTTAAAAAAACTTATTAATCTTGTTGCCGATGAACTACCTCCCACTACCACACGTTATCTCAGTCGGTATCCCTAGCGGTATATTATATGATCCCAGATGAAGTCGATGACCTCTTTTTCCCTAAATTTCTCGAACGCCTGTGCTTCAACCCACTTAGAGAAATTATCGATCATAAGTAAGACGTACTAGGCTTTGTCGGGTGCCCACGGCAAGGGGCCAACAATGTCCATTCCCCATTTTATGAACCACCAAGGGGAAAGGACCAGGCGAAGCATCTACCCCGGTTGGTAGATCATCGGGGCATGCCTCTGCCATTTGTTGCACCTTTGAACGAAGGCTTTCGCATCCTTTTCCATCTCGTTCGAGTAATAACTTGCTTTGATCAATTTTTGAACCACTGATTCTGTCCCTGAATAGTTTCCACAAGTACCCTCATGTACTTCCCTCATCACGTAGTCAGTATCCCCGAGACCCAAGCATCTTGCTAATGGTCCAAAAAAAGATATTTGATATAATTTTCCCAAAACCAAGCTAAACCTGGCAGCCTTAGTTCATACGGCCCTCAATTCTTTGGGATCCGATAGCAATTTCCCTTTCTGAAGGTAGTCGATGTATTTGTTTCTCTAATCCCAAGTTATGCTTGTTGAGTTTACCTCGGTGTGACCTTCCTCTATCACTAAGTTCATCAATTGCAGCACTACCCCGAAATTGAATTCATCGGGGTCGACTGATGACCCTAGATTAGCCTACACATCGACCTCGTTAATTTAATCTAGGGGTACATGCCGTAGTGGCCATTCCTTGAACTGGTGTAATGTCACTTGCAACTTATTCAAGTATCTCTGCATCCCGTCCTCTTTTACTTCAAATGTCCTGTTGACTTGGTTGACAATGAAGAGGGAGCCGCACTTGGATTCGATCACCTCAGCCCAGGCTCTTAGCTAATTCTAGACCTGCAATCATAGCCTCATATTCGGCTTTGTTGTTAGTCAATTTCACAGTTCTAATAGACCGCCTTATCACGTTAGCCATAGGTAGTTTTAATACGATTCCCAATCTGGACCCTTTCGCATTATAAGTACCATCCGTGAATAAGGTCCAAACCCTCGAGCTAGTCCCCGAGGCAAGCAATAACTTCTATAGGGGTTTGGACCCTCTAACAGTTCTGGTTTGTATTCAATATCATACCGGCTAACCTCTATGGCCCATTTGGCTAGGCGACCCGAGAGCTTGGGATTATGCATAACATTCCGTAGCGGGTACGGGGTCACGACACATATGGTGTGACACTAAAAGCATGGTCTTAGTTTTCTAGATGCGCTTAATAAGGCAAGTGATAGTTTCTCTAAGTGCGGATACCTCGTTTCGATGTCATAGGGTTCGATCGTTAATTTGGTGGCATCGGTATCATCGGGTGCTATAAAGGAACCCGGGACCCCGAAATCATCTTCCTCGTTTGTTGAGTGTTCCCTCTATTTCTCCGTCCTAATCAGGGTCGAGACCAGTGATTTCTATTTGGTGTCTTCATTTTCGATCAGGGTCGGGACTGGTGATTTCTATATAGTGCCCCGATCAGGGTCGGGACTGGTAATTTCTATTTGGTGCATTCCTTTTCGACTAGTTCTTCACCTTTTGTTGTTGTGACTGTGGGCACCGCAATCACCTCCTCGACATCAAACATCTCTTTTATGACCGGTTGTTCCTGTAGACCATTTTGATTCCTTTTGGGGTGGGAAATTTCAACGCTTGATACAGGGTCGAAGGCACCGCTCTCATGCTATAGACCCATGGTCTTCCAAACAAGGCATTGTATCTTATGTCCCCCTCGATTATATCAAATTTTGTTTCTTAGGTGGTCCCGACAGTGTTTACCGGTAGGGTTATTTCTCCTTTTGTTGTCTCGTATGCCATGTTGAACCCGTTCAATACTCTTACTGTCGGTACGATTTGGTCTAATAATACCAATTGTTCCACGACTCTTCACCAGATGATGTTGACCGAGCTACCTGGATCAATCAACACATGCATAACTTGAGATTTATTAATAAGTATGTATATTACCAGTGCGTCGTTTTGAGGTTGAATAATGCCCCCGGCATCCTCATCACTAAACGAGATGGACCCCTCCAAGATGTAGTCCCGAGTACATTTTTCCCTTGTGATAGAACCTTTGGTGCACTTAATCATAGGCCCTTGTGGGACATTCACTTCCCCAATGATCATGTGAATCATGAGTTGAGGTTCTTCCTTCTCAGATTGTTTATATATTTGGCTCACTCACTTAGGAATTCCCGAAGATGTCCATTGTTGAATAGACGAGCCACTTCTTCCCTTAGCTATTGACAATCCTCGGTCTTGTGACCATGGGTACTGTGGTATTTACATATCAAGTTTGGATCTTTCTCTGTGCAGGACCAGACTGGAGATTCCTTGGCCATTTGATCTCCTTGATGCGGTCGATGGCCGATACTATACTCGCTACATCAACGTTGAAATTTGTATTCCGGTAGTCTCGGGGTCTCTATGCCCCCAAGTGGTCTATCGAAACCACTCTTACTCATAAGACCTCGATTGCTAGGACCTTGGTCGCTTCTTCTGTCATTCCTGGTCAGGTGGCGACCGGTCCGTCTTCCCTTCTATCTGAGCTATATGGTTGATAGCGGTCTCGGGTCGACCTTGGCTTCTAATCCAAAATTCTCTTAGACCTATCGTTTACACTGTTGGGGTAAACAGACTCCGAGGGTCCCCCAACTGATCGTCCTTGACTCTAATCTTTGATTGGTACCTGTTATTGTCATGACCCCAAATACCCGGTCGTGATGGCGCTTATAACAATACTAGACAAGCCAACTCAACAAGTAACCACAGTCAATTTCTTTTACTAAAAACATTTTTCTAACATTAATTAAGTCTCAATTTTTTTCATAAGAAATATTTAAACCACTAAAATGTGCGAAAAGCAGTAAAAACATTAAACTAACACAGCCCAAACATCTGGTGTCACGAGTCTAGAGCTTCTAAATGCACTAATCCGACTGTCTAATACATAACAAGTCTAAAATGTAGAAAAACAAGGATAGGAAGAAGGAAAACAGGGCTGCGGACGCCGTGCAGCTACCTTGCAATCTCCGATAAGCTCTGGAAATGCCAAGAACCCTCACTCTGCCGCTCGGGCACCTGGATCTGCACACAAGGTGTAAGGAGTAACATGAGTACGCCAACTCAGTAAGTAACTAAAGTAAATAAGGTCTGAAAGTAGTGACGAGCAGTTAAAAATCATATGTAAGAGTTTACAACAGAGTATCAAATCAAACTCAACAGCTTAAAAGCCAATTACTTCGTAAAAACTTTAGTTTCAATAGAAACACTTTGAAATCATTTACTTAGCAGTTTTCAACAGAGGCTTATTATAAAAGAAAAGTGAAATCAGCAAAAATGTCATAAATGAGCCCCTCGAGCAATTTATCACTCATAATTATAGCCTCTCGAGCAAGCCTCTCAGACACTCGTGACTCATCTCTTGCCACACAGTACTCACACTCAGCACTCAGGCTCAATATTATCTCATAATAGTAATAATCATAATAAACGCTGCGGCGTGCAGCCCGATCCATAGTTTATAGTCGACCATGCTCACTGGGGGTGTACAGACTTCGGAGGGGCTCCTACATCCCAAGCGTCATATCGTTGCGGAGTGCAGCCCTATCTAGTATATATATCGCTACAGCGTGTAGCCCGATCCATATAAGTATCGCTTCGGCGTGCAGCCCGATCCATAATATATACATATAATATTGATGCGACGTGTAGCCCGATCCGTAATATTTATAATTCTCACCATTAGGTCCTCAACCTCTCTCAGTCATTAACCTTACAGCCACTCGAGCATAATAGTGGAAATCAGGGAACTTAGTCCAAACAGTTCTCACATTTAAGAAGTAGAGTGATAAAACCAGTTTTAAACAATAAACAGGTAAAACATGACTGAGGATGTGCTTCAAAATAAATAAAATGAGGAAACAGTAAAAATGCCCCTAAGGGTCTCAACAGGTCGGCACAAGGCCCCAAACATGGCATACAGCCCATAATACAGTATAAATTTCTAAAATACGAGATATCATAAGATTTCAAATCAAGTATGCGGCTTAACAGTCGCTACGGGACGGACCAAGTCACAATCCCTACCGGTGCACGCCCACACACTCGTCACCTAGCATGTGTGTCACCTCATTTATCAGAACGATACGAAATACCAGGGTTTTGTACCCTCAGTTCCAAATTTACAATGGTTACTTACCTCAAACTGGATGAAATTCTACTCCGCAATGCCTTTACATCTCGCCTCGGCCTCGACCCGCGCCGAATCTACCCAAAATCAGAATCATAACATTAGAATATGCTAAGGGATCGAAGCCCAAGCGAAAATAATCAAATTATACCAAAAATCCCGAAATTGGCCAAACCCGACCCCTGGGCCCACTTCTCAAAATTCGATAAAATTTACATCAGTAGATTCCTTATCTCCCCACGAGTTCATACATATCAAAAGTCCCAAAATCCGACCACAAATGGCCCCTCAAATCCTCAAGTCAAGGTCTCTAATACCAAGCCCTAATCCCCAATTTTTAACCCTTAATTTCCATTAATTTCAAGCCAAATCAGTGAAATAAATGTCATAGGATCAATTATTAGGTTCAAAAAGCTTACCTCTAGATGTTATCCCTTGAATCCCTCTTCAAAATGGCTTCCCCAAGCTTAAACCCGAATAAAAATGGTGAAGAACCACTCAAACTTCGCGAAGGGGAGTTTATATACTTTCTGGCCCAGGCTTTTCGCACATGCGACCCAATTCCCGCTCCTGCGGTCTAGCGGACCGCACATGCGGTTTTCACTTATGTCCTCAATTTTCGCATCTGGGATGCACAATCTGCACCTGAGCTATCGCAGGTGCGGTTCCTTAATCGCTTCTGTGGTTCCTACCTTCCATGGCTCCTTCCACTTCTGCGACTGATCTTCCGCATCTGCGGGGGTCGCACCTGCGGCCTCCCAACCGCAGATGCGGTTATGACAGCAGTGTCACAACTTCAGCTGCCATTTCCAAATTCCTATCTTCCCGCCAACCATCCGAAATCATCCCAAGGCCCCCGGGACCTCAACCAAAAGCACAAACAAGCCACATACCATCGTCCAAACTTATACCAATATTTAAAACACCTCAAACAACATCGAATCAACCAAAACATATCAGATTCAAGCCTAAGGTTCTCAAAATCTTCCGAATTACGCTTTTGATCAAAAAGTCTATCAAACCACGTCCGAATGACCTGAAATTTTGCACACACATCCCAAATGATACAACTGACCTATTGCAACTCCTGGAATTCCATTCTAATCCATATATCAAAATCTCGCCTATCAACCAGAAAACGACAAAATTCCAATTTCGCCAATTCAAGCCTAAATGTACTCCGAACCTCCAAAACACATTCTGATCATGCTCATACATCCCAAATCACCTCCCAAAGCTATCCAAACCATCAGAACTTACATCCGAGCCCTTTAACACATAAGTCAATATCTGGTTGACTTTTCCAATTTAAGCCTACTCAAAGAGACTAAGTGTCTTAAACCTTACCAAAACCTCTCCGAACCCGAACCAATCAACTCGATAACATATAATACAGCTGAATAGAACCATAAGAAGCAGAAATGGGGAAAACGGAGCGGTAATTCTTGAAACGACCGGTCGGGTCGTTACATCCTCCCCCTCTTAAACAAACGTTCATCCTTGAACGAGTCAAGAAACATACCTAAAGCCTCGAATAGGTGAGGATATCTGATCCGCATCTCCCGCTCGGTCTTCCAGGTAGTCTCCTCCACGGGTCGACCTCTCCACTGCACTTTCACTGAAGCTATACCTTTTGACCGCAACTTTCAAACTTGACGCTCCAAAATAGATACCGGCTCCTCATAAGTCAAATCATCATCCAACTGAACCGTGCTGAAATCCAAAACATGATACTGGTCGCCAATATACTTTCGGAGCATAGAAATATGAAATACCGGATGCACACTCGATAAGCTGGGTGGCAAAGCAAGCTCATAAGACACCTCCCCAATCCTCCGAAGCACCTCAAAAGGCCCAATAAACCGAAGACTCAATTTACCCTTCTTCCTAAACCTCATAACACCCTTTATGGGTGAAACCTTCAACAGAACCTTCTCACCAACCATGTAGGACACATCCCGAACCTTCCTGTTAGCATAACTCTTTTGTCTCGACTATGCTGTACGAAGCCTCTCTTGAATCATTTTCACCTTGTCTAAAGCATCCTACACCAAGTCTGTACCCAATAGCCTAGCCTCACCCAGCTCAAACCAACCAACTGGAGATCTACACTGCCTCCCATACAAAGCCTCATATGGAGCCATCCGAATACTCGACTGGTAACGGTTATTATAAGCAAACTCTGCGAGTAGTAGAAACTGATCCCATGACCCTACGAAATCAATGACACAAGTGCGCAACACATCCTGCAATATCTGAATAGTGTACTCGGACTGCCCGTCCGTCTGAGGGTGAAAAGCTATGCTCAACTCAACCTGAGTACCCAACTCTCGCTGCACAGACCTCCAAAACTATGAAGTGAACTGAGCGCCCTATCTTAGAAACTGGGACACCATGAAAATAAACAATCTCCCGGATATAGATCTTTGCCAACCGCTTTGAAGAATAGGTAGTACACACAGGAATGAAGTGCGCGGACTTGGTCAACTAATCCACAATTACCCAAATAGCATCGAACTTCTTCAAAGTCCATGGGAGCCCAACTACAAACTCCATGGTGATCCGCTCCCACTTCCACTCTAGAATATCCATCTGCTGGAGTAAGCCACCCGGTCTCTAATGCTCATATTTCACCTGTTGTCAGTTGAGACACCGAGCCATAAATCCCACAATGTCTTTCTTCATTCTCCTCCACCAATAATGCTATCTCAGATCCTAATACATCTTTGTGGCACCCGGATGAATGGAATACCGCGAGGTATTGGCCTCCTCTAGAATCAACTCCCGAAGCCCATCCACATTGGGCACACATATCCGGCCTTGCATCATCAACACCCCATCATCACCAATAGTCACATCTCTGGCATTATCATGCTAAACTCTGTCCTTAAGGACAAGAAATGAGGATCATCATACTGGCGCTCTCTGATGTGATCAAATAAGGAAGACCAAGAAATCACACAAGCCAATACCCGATTGGGCTCTGAAATATCTAACCTCACGAACCGATTGGCCAAAGCCTGAACATCAATTACAACAGGTCTCTTCCCCACTGGAATATATGCCAAACTCCCTATGCTCACCACCTTCCAGCTCAAAGCATCGGCCACCGCATTGGCCTTTCCTAGATGGTACAAAATAGTAATATCATAATCCTTTAGCAATTCCAGCCACCTCCGCTATGTCAAATTGAGATCCTTTTGCTTGAACAAGTGTTGAAGGCTATGATGATCAGTAAACACCTCACAAGACACACCATACAAATAATTCCTCCAAATCTTCAACACGTGAATAATGGCAGCCAACCCCAAATCATGAATAGGGTAGTTCTTCTCATGGGGCTTCAACTGACGAGAAGCATAAACAATAACTCTACCCTACTGCATCAACACACACCCAATACCAACTCTCGAAGCATCACAATACACGGTATATGAACCTGAAGCTGATGGCAACACTAACACTGGAGCTGTGGTCAAGGCGGTCTTGAGCTTCTGAAAGCTCTCCTCGCACTCATCCGATCACCTGAATAAAGCACCCTTCTGAATCAACTTGGTCAAGGAAGATGCGATAGACGAAAATCCCTGGAAAACCGGCCATAATAGCCCGTATAACCAAGAAAGCCGCGAATCTCTGTAGCTGAGGACGGTCTGGGCCAACTCTAGACTGCCTCTATCTTCTTTGGATCAACCTGAATACCCTCGTTGGATGCCACGTGCCCCAAGAAAGCCACTGAACTGAGCCAAAACTCACACTTGGAGAACTTTGCATAAAGCTTCTCCTCCCTCAATCTCTGCAACACTACTCTCAAATGCTCTGCGTGCTCCTCCTGACTACGCGAATACACCAGAATATCATTAGTGAAAACTATGACAAATGAGTCGAGATACGGCCGGAACGTGTTGTTCATCAAGTGCATAAATGTTGTTGGGGCATTGGTCAGCCCAAAAGACATCACCAAGAACTCATAATGACAATATCGGGTCCTAAAATCCGTCTTAAGAATATCCGAGTCCCTGATCTTCAGCTGGTGATAACCTGAACGGAGATCAATCTTGGAGAACACTCTCGCTCCCTGAAGCTGGTCAAATAAATCATCAATGCGAGGTAGAGGATACTTGTTCTTAATTGTTACTTTGTTCAACTACCTATAATCAATGCACATCCTCATAATGCCATCCTTCTTCTTCACAGATAGAACAGGCGCACCCCAAGGCGACACACTAGGCCGAATAAACCCCTTATCAAGGAGTTCATGAAGCTACTCCTTTAACTCCGCTGGTTCCATACGATATAGTAGAATAGAAATCGGCTGAGTGCCCGACACCAGATCAATACCAAAATCAATATCCCTATCCGGTGGCATATCCAACAGGTCTGCAGGAAACACATTGGAAAAATCCCTTACAACTGGAACAGAATCAATACTGGGAGTGTCTGCACTAACATCCCTCACAAAGGCTAAATACGAAAGACAAACCTTCCCAACGATATGATGGGGCTTCAGAAACGAAATCTCCCTACTGGGGACAAAATCAGTAGAACCTCGCCACTCAATCTATGGTACACCCGGCATAGCCAACGTCATTGTCTTAGCATGACAGTCCAAAATAGCACGACACAGAGATAGCCAATCCATGCCCAATATAACATTGAAGTCTACCATACATAACAACAATAGATCCACTCGGGTTTCCTGACCCCCAATAGTCACCACACACGACTTGTACACACGGTCTACAACAACAGTATCACCCACCAGAGTAGATACACGAATAGGTGAAACAAGAGACTCATGGGGCGTATCCAAATAACAAGCAAAGTATGATGACACATAAGAAAAGGTGGAACTGGGATCAAATAACACAGAGGCATCTCTGCGGCAGACTAAGACAATACCTGTAATCACAGCATCTGAAGGAATATCATCTGGACTACCTGGGAGGGCATAAAAACAAGCCCGACCAACACCTGATCAACCTCCCCCTCTAGGGAGACCATTAGCTGACTGACCCCCACCTCTAGCTGCCTGAGTGGGTAGTGAAGTAACTGGAGTTGTAGTCGAGGGCTGACCCCTCTGCTGAGACGGACCCTCCAGAAGACGAGGACACTACCTCCTCATATGTCCAAACTCTCCACACTCATAACAACTCCCCGGTGCTGGAGATGGGGACTGAAGGGAATCCCTCGCACTGGAATGACCAGTAGAAAACCTGGCATGGAAGAACCCTGAACTGATGGAGCACAGGACGAACTCTGGGCTGGAAGGGCACTGAGTGATGAATGGACCTGATGAGAACTGTGAGAACCATGACCCGATGATGCTCCATGGTAACCTGGGTGAGCTGACTGAGCCTGCCTGAATAGACGACCCCTACCGTGCTGAAACTGACCCTCAAAAGAGCACTACCAAAGCTACCAGATCCCCGAGGCCTCTTGGCCTCCCTCACCTGGCAATGATACGACTCAATCTCGCGGGCGATGTCAATAAACTCCTCAAAAGTAGCACCTGACACCCTCTCCCTAGTCATGAGGATTCGAAGCTGATATGTGAGGCCATTAACGAACCTCCTGATCCTCTCTCGATCTGTGGGACCAACCAGACCGCATGACGAACTAACTCAGAGAATCGTATCTCATACTATGTCATAGTCATATCTCCCTAACGCAACTACTCGAACTACCTGCGCAGCTCCTCTCGGCGAGATTGTGGTACATACTTCTCCAAAAAGAGAACAGAGAACTGCTGACAGGTAAGAGGCGCTGCACCAATAGGGCTATGCCTCTCATAAGCCTCCCACCAAGTAAAGGCAGCTCCAGAAAACTAAAAAGTAGTAAATGCTACACCACTGGTCTCTAGAATACCCGTCGTACGAAGAATCCTCAAACACTTGTCCAAGAAACCCTGGGCATCCTCGCCCTGAGTACCACTGAAAGTCGCAGGCTGAAGTCTACCAAACATCTCCAATCGATGTTGCTCGTCGTCAGGCATAACTGGTACCACATACTCCTGAGTTGGTGCAACCAGCTGGGTTGGAGGTTCCCCAGGTGTCTGAAGTCCCTACACAACCTGCTCAGGTGTGCGAGCAACGGGAGTCTGGGTGCCTCCCCTGGCCTGAGAAGTAGCTACAACCGTAGTAACTGAGACCGCCTGAGCCAAGCCAGTGTACATTGATAGAATCTGAGCTAGAGCCTCCTGAAGGCCTGGAATCACAATAGGCACAGCTGGTGCCTGAGCTGGTGCTATTGGAGCGTCCGCAACTGTGACCTGATCATGAATTGGGGCAGCTGGTGGATCTGCAGGTGCTTCCCTAGTTGCTGTGCGAACTACACCCCTACCCCTACCACAACCTCGACCGCATCCTCGGCCTCTAGTGGCCCCAGCTGATTGTATTGGTAGTCGTCCATCCTGACCGGTAGCACGTGTCTTCACCATTTGTGAGAGAATGGAATAACATAAGTTTAGTTCTCGGATCAACAGATTTGCACGATAAGAATTTCAAGAATATGAAGTTTTTTCTAAAGGTTTTGTAGCCTCCCGAGGATAAATACAGAAGTCTCTGTGTCAATCCGCGAGACTCTACTAAACCGACTCATGACTCGCGAGACCTATGTAACCTAGGCTCCGATACCAACTTGTCATGACCCCAAATACCCTGTCGTGATGGCGCCTATCACAATACTAGGCAAGCCAACCCAACAAGTAACCACAGTCCATTTCTTTTCCTAAAAACATTTTTCTAACATTAATTAAGTCTCAATTTTTTTCATAAGAAATATTTAAACCACTGAAATGTGCGGAAAGCATTAAAAACATTAAACCAACACAACCCAAACATCTGGTGTCACGAGTCTAGAGCCTCTAAATACACTGATACGACTGTCTAATACATAACAAGTATAAAATGCAGAAAAACAAGGATAGAAAGGAAGAAAGCAGGGCTGCGGATGCCGTGCAGCTACCTTGCAATCTCCGATAAGCTCTGGAAATGCCAAGAACCCTCACTCTGCCGCTCGGGCACCTGGAACTGCACACAAGGTGCCGGGAGTAACGTGAGTATGCCAACTCAGTAAGTAACTAAAGTAAATAAGGTTTGAAATAAGTAACGGGCAGTTAAAAATCATATGTAAGAGTTTACAACAGAGTATCAAATCTATCTCAACAGCTTAAAAGCCAATTACTTCATAAAAACTTCAGTTTTAATTGAAATACTTTGAAATCATTTACTTGGCAGTTTTCAACAGAGGCTTATTATAAAAGAAGAGTGAAATCAGCAAAAATGTCATAAATGGGCCCATCAGGCAAGGTATCACTCATAATTATAGCCTCTTGGGCAAGCCTCTCAGTCACTCGTGACTCATCTCTCGCCACACAGTACTCACACTTAGCACTCAGGATCAATATTATCTCATAATAGTAATAATCATAATAACCGTTGCGGCGTGCAGCTCGATCCATAGTTTATAGTTGACTACGCTCACTGGGGGTGTACAGACTCCGGAGGGGCCTATACAGCCCAAATGCCATATCGCTGCAGCGTGCAACCCGATCTAATATATATATCACAGCGGCATGCAGCCCGATCCGTATAAGTATCGCTATTGTGTGTAGCCCGATTCATAATATATACATATAATATTGCTGCGTCGTGCAACCTGATCCGTAATATTTATAATCCTCACCATTAGGTCCTCAACCTCTCTCAGTCATTAACCTCACAGCCACTCGGGCATAATAGTGGAAATCAGGGAACTCAGTCCAAACAGTTCTCGCATTTAAGAAGTAGAGTGATAAAATCAGTTTTAAACAATAAATAGGTAAAACATGTCTGAGGAAGGGCTTCCAAACAAATAGAATGAGGGAAAATAGTAAAAAATGCCCCTAAGGGTCTCAATAGGTCGGCACAAGGCCCCAAACATGGCATACAACCCATAATACAATATAAATTTCTAAAATACAAGATATCATAAGATTTCAAATCAAGTACGTGGCTTAACAGTCGCTACGGGAAGGACCAAGTCACAATCCCTATCGGTGCACACCCACATGTTCGTCACCTAGTATGTGCGTTACCTTATTTATCAAAACGATACGAAATACCGGGGTTTTGTACCCTCATTTCCAGATTTATAATGGTTACTCTCAAACCGGATGAAATTCTACTCTACAACGCCTTTGCCTCTCCCCTCAGCCTCGGCCCGCACCGAATCTACCCAAAATATGAATCATAACATTAGAATATGCTAAGGGATCGAAGCCCAAGCGAAAATAATCAAATTATACCAAAAATCCTGAAATTGGCCAAACCCGACCCCTGGGCCCACGTCTCGAAATTCGATAAAATTTACATCAGTAGATTCCTTATCTCCCCACGAGTTCATACATATAAAAAGTCCCAAAATCCGACCACAAATGGCCTCTCAAATCCTCAAGCCAAGGTCTCCAATACCAAGCCATAATCCCCAAATTTTAACACTTAATTTCAATTAATTTCAAGCCAAATCAGTGAAATAATGCCATAGGATCGATTATTAGGTTCAAAAAGCTTACCTCTAGACGTTATCCCTTGAATCCCTCTTCAAAATGGCTTCCCCAAGCTTAAACCCGAATACAAATGGTGAAGAACCACTCAAACTTCTTGAAGGGAAGTTTATATACTTTCTGCCCAGGCTTTTCGCACCTGCGACCCAAATCTTGCTCCTGCGATCCCGCTTCTATGGTCTAGCGGACCGCACCTCCTGTTTTCATTTAAGTCCTCAATTTCCGTATCTGCGATGCACAGTCCGTACCTGTGCCATCGTAGGTGCGGTTCCTGCCTTCCTTGGCTCTTTCCACTTCTGCGACTAATCTTCCGCATCTACGAGGGTCGCACCTGTAGCCTCCCAACTGCAGATGCGGTTATGACAGTAGTCCCACAACTTCAGCTGCCATTTCCAAATTCCTATCTTCTCGCCAACCAGCTGAAATCACCCCGAGGCCCCAGGGACCTCAACCAAAAGCACAAACAAGTCACATACCACCGTCCAAACTTATACCAATCTTCAAAATACCTCAAACAACATCGAATCAACCAAAACACATCGGATTCAAGCCTAAGGTTCTCAAAATCTTCCGAATTACACTTTTGATCAAAAAGTCCGAATGACTTGAAATTTTGCATACACATCCCAAATGACACAACGGACCTACTGCAACTCCCGGAATTCCATTCCGACCCCTATATCAAAATCTTGCCTATCAACTGGAAATCGCCAAAATTCCAATTTCGCCAATTCAAGCCTAAATCTATTCCGAACCTCCAAAACATGTACCGATCACGCTTCTATGTCCCAAATCACTTCCTGAAGCTATTCGAACCATCAGAACTTACATCTGAGTCCTTTAACACATAAGTTAACATTCGGTTGACTTTTCTAACTTAAGCCTACTCAAAAGAGACTAAGTATTTCAAACCTTATCAAAACCTCTCTGAACCCAAACCAATCAACCCGATAACATATAATATAGCTGAATAGAACCATAAGAAGCAGAAATGGAGAAAATGGAGTGGTAATTCATGAAACAATCGGTCAGGTCGTTATAGTTATGAACGTCGGCCTATGTGACAAACTGGTACTCCACCAAGTTTTACTTCTATTGTTGGGAAGAAATGGAACTTCGAGGGTTGAGTCCTTGAGTAAATGCCTAAATGACCCAATCATCTGCAATTGGTGGTAGGTACATTAGTTCCATCTGAAACCTCAACACGAACTCCCCAAGCATCTTATTTTCCCTTTGCTTGACTTTGAAGAGGTTCGATTTCCTCGTCTCGACCTTGATAGTGTTGTCTTGGGCTTTAGCAAAGGCATCTATAAGCATAGAAAATGAATCAGTAGAATTTGGAGGTAGGTTATGGTACCATATCATTTCTCTTTTGGAGAAGGTCTCCCCAAATTTCTTCAGCAACACCGATTCAATCTCGCAGTCCTCTAGGTCATTGCCTTTTATTGCGAATCTGTAGGAGGTTACATGATCGTTTGGATCTCTAGTCATGTTATACTTGGGAATATCAGGCACTCAAAACCTTTTCGGAATTGGCTTTGATGTCGCACTCGGGGGAAAAGGTTTCTGAATGAACTTTTTGGAATCGGGTCCTTTCAATAGTTGAGACGCTCCCGGGATCTGATCTACCCTTGAGTTGTAAGTCTCCACCTTCTTGTCATTTGCCTCTATCTTTTTTTTGCTAGACTCCACCCATTGTTTTAGTGCTTCGAGCATCTTCATCACCGCAGAAGTCTCTCCGGGCCCGAACCCATATGGTTCTATAACAATCCGTTCGTCTCTCCAAATATTTTCACTAACCCGCTCGGATTCGGCCGCGTTCTATGCATCATTTTTGTTGGCCCAGGAACAGGTAAAGTTTTGAAGAATGACAAATGAACTCAGTCATGGACTAGGTCCATCATGTGAAACACAGTCATGATCAACCTATACATGTGAAATGCACGTGAAGGAGATAAGTCCCACTGACCAAGCAGCAATATCTCCTAATCTGATCGAAAAGGTTGCATATTAGATAAGGGGAGAAAGTCTCCTTATATGAAGAGAACATAATCCGGATAAAGAGAGTGTTAGAGTTTGATATCGACAAGGACTCAACTACGATAGAAGATCAAAAATTGAATCCCAATCAAACTCTGATTTCTAACCTATTAAATAATAGTGATTGTTCTCTTTTACAGTATGGCACGAACGCAGAAGTTAAACTAAATTGAAAGCAAAAGAGCAATGAAATTTTGCAAGCAATTTATGTAAGATTTGAGTGTGCACTCTTGAAGCTACTTGAACGAGATAGAAGAACCAGTTTCATTGTATTTTTTCTTATTCTAGTTCAATTGTAGTAGGTGGTTCAAAGTTGTACCCTTCCAGCTTTCATAGAAGCAATTGTATTAGGTACTTTGAGAGTTCAAGTTATAGGCTAACTTGAAGTTGTCGCAACAGTTGAGGTTGTGTGCTACAACGGGATTAGAGTTAATCCTTAGGTTTACAAAAGAGTTTTGTAAATGCTGTTTTGGCTCAGTAATTTTAGTGGAAGTTTGGGAAAATCCTACTGAGTAGTAGGTCATGGTTTTTTTCACCTTTTGAGCCAGGTATTTTCCACGTAAAATCTCTGTGTTCTTTATTTTATGTACTTTTAATTCCGCTAACAGTAGTAGTTAGAACACCTAGAAAAATCTGGTTCTTCTAGATCGAAAATTGGGTACCACAAAAATCACCCCCCCCCTCTTGTGTGGTATTGATGCTTAAAATATCAATTGGTATCGGAGCGGGTTATCCTTGAATAGGCTAACACCTTAGGAAAAGATCAACATGAGTGCACCACCTGGGAATTAGGAAGGGCAATCCACTGCCAGGCCTCCACTTTTCAATGGTCAGTACTATTCTTGGTGGAAGAACATGATGAGGTATCACATCATAGCAAAAGACTATAAACTCTGGGACATAGTCACTGATGGTCCTCTAGCAAATACAAAGACGAATGTTGAAGGAGTGGATGTGCCAAAGACAAGGGCTGACTGTACCGCTGAAGACCTAAAGAAGTGGGAGAAAAATGCCAAGGCCAAGAAATGGCTTGTGTGTGGACTAGGTCTAGATGAGTACAGTAAAATTCAAAGTTGTACTACTGCTAAGGAAATCTGGGACACCTTGCAAGTGGCTCATGAAGGAACACCTCAAGTGAAGTGGTCTAGAGGAACACTGCTATACTCCAAGTATGAGAACTTCACCATGAAGGAAGGAGAAACCATCCAAGAGATGTATACAAGGTTCACCACACTGACAAATGAACTTAAATCTCTTGGAAGGATTATTCTTGAAGAAGACAAAGTTGAGAAGATTTTGACAAGGGTTCTGCCAATCTCTTGGGAAAGCAAAATCACTGCTATTCAGGAATCAAAGAACATTGCTACCCTCAAGCTGGATGAACTAATTGGAAACCTCACTGCCTATGAACTAAGAAGGCAAACCATGAAAATGAATGCACCCAAGAAGGAAAGAAGTCTGGCTCTCAGAATTGATGAAGGTTCAGATCTGGAGGATGATGGAATGGCTATGATCACTAGAAATTTTAAAAAGTACCTGATGAGAGGAAAGGGTTCTTCAAGAGGTACAACCTTCAACAAACCAAGGACTCCTAAGAAACAGATCAATGCGGGCTGCTACAAGTGTGGTAAGACTGATCACATGATCAAGAACTGCCCTCAATGGGAAATTGAGTGGAAGAAGGAAAGGGCTGAATAAAGGAGCAGGAAGAAGGAATAGGTCCAACCAAAAAGGAACAAAGGATCAACAAAGGCTATGGTTGTTGCCTGGGGAGAAACATCAGATGAGGACTTAGAAGATGAAGCTGAAGATGAACAAGCTCTTATGGCCATCCGAGAATCAGATGATGAACAAGAGGTAAGTATTCTTCATCTCAAAGACAAGATTAAATTCCTGTCTAAAGAAAGGTTGTCTGAACTTTTGCTGGATTTCATTGATGAGTTTGAGATAATTAACAATGAAAAGAAAGAGTTGTCTAGGGAATGTATGATCCTAAAAGCCAAGTGCAAAAATCTAGAGTCTAGGGCTAATGAGAGTAAAAGTGAAAATACTGAGTTGAAGAACCAGGTTCTTGAACTTGACACTAGTGTCCTAGAACTTTGGTCTGAGAACTTAAAACTGAAACTAGGAACAGGAAAGAAGAAAGCTGATCACACTCATCTCACCCTAGAAGAAAACATAGGAAAAATGAAGGATGAGCTATACAAGAAAGATGAGCAGATAAGAGTATTAAAAGAAGATCTAGGGAAGGTAAAACATGAACTATACAGAACTTGCAAATGGAACAAGGCTTCTAATGCACTCTCCTGGCTACACGAACATCACAGTAGCAACAAAAGAGGACTTGGTTATGGGACTCAAGCACCTAAGTGGGATCCTAAAAGCAAGTACCCCACTCTTCCTGAAAACAAAATTTGCACACATTGTGGCAAGGTTGATCATTACAAAAATGAATGTAATGCAAAAGAAAAGGCCAGTCAAAAGAACAAAACTTTTGTTCAAAGAAAAAATAGGCTGCCTGGGTGGGCTAGAAGGAATATGATTTATCCTTTTGCCCATAGAAAGGGACCCAAACTAGTTTGGGTTCCTAAGACTAACCCCTAATTTCTTTTTGCAGGTCTAAGTGAAGGGAAGCAGCCAAATATGGTACATGGATAGTGGCTGCTCAAAACATATGACTGGAAGCAAGAACCAGTTCTTTTCACTTGAGGACTTAAAAGGAGGCAATGTCTCCTTTGGAAATGGGAAGAAAGGTGAGATCATCAGGGTTGGAAAGGTAGGTAAGACAAACTCTCACTCTATTGAGAATGTCTACTTGATAGATGGCTTGAAATATAGCCTGATCAGTGTGTCACAATTGTGTGACAGAGGTAACCTTGTAGCATTTACCTCCACAAAATGCTTTGTGATTAATCTTACCACTGACAAGATTGTTTTGCAAGGAAAGACAGTTAACAATATTTACATTGTAGATTTGTCCACTCTCTCAGAAAATGAACTAACTTGTCTAAGTGTGCTGGATAATGATTCCCTCATGTGGCACAAAAGACTTGGTCATGCCAGTCTGAATCAGCTAAACAAATTAGTCTCCAAGGACTTGGTGATAGGGTCACTTAACATCAAGTTCAAGGAAGACAAGGTTTGGGAGGCCTGTGCAAGGAGGAAGCATGTAAGATCATCCTTCAAAAGCAAGAAAATGGTAAGCACAACCAAGTTGTTGGAACTGGTCCATATGGATCTCTGTGGTCCAATGAGAACCATGAGTAGAGGTGGAAAGAAATATGTAATGGTGCTTGTTGATGATTATTCTAGATTTACCTGGGTTCTATTTCTAACTTCTAAAGATGAAGCATTTGACATGTTTACTGCTTTTGTTAGAAAAACTCAGAAACAATTAGGAAATCAACTTGCATCAATTAGGTCTGATCATGGAACTGAATTTGAAAATGCTAAGTTTGCTGAATTCTGTGATGAAAATGGTATAGATCATAATTTCTCTGCCCCTAGGACTCCTCAACAAAATGAAGTAGTCGAAAGAAAGAATAGGACTCTTGAAGACATGGCTAAGATTATGTTTCTTTCTAGTAAGCTGCCCCATAGCTTCTAGGCAGAGGCTATAAACACTGCATATTACATTATCAATAGATGCATGACTAGACCTCTTATAGAGAAGACTCTCTATGAGTTACTTAAAGGGAGAAAACCAAATATATCTCATCTCAGGGCATTTGGATGTAAGTGCTTTGTGCACAATAATGGAAAGGACTCCCTAGGTAAGTTTGATCCCAGAAGTGATGAGGGAGTATTCTTGGGATATTCTTCACATAACAAAGCATATAAAGTGTTCAATAAAAGAACTTTGTGTGTAGAAGAAAGTGTACATATAGTATTTGATGAAACTAACATTCTTTCTGAGAGACAAGAACATGAAGATGAAGCCATTGGGTTGGTAAAGGACTTGATTGAAGCCTCAACACAAGTCAAAGTGGCACCAAAAGAAGGAACAGGTGATGGAACAGGTTCTTCCATCCAGGACAACCTGATAGGGGGAACTAATCAAGGAGGAATTGAAATAAATCCCTTAAAAGAACCTGGTCATGAACCTGTTCCTCAGCAACAGAACATGGGAGAAACATCTAACAGAAATCAGTTGGTTGTGAAACCTCACAAGTATCAAAGTTCTCATCTTATTGAGAACATTATCACTGATCCAACATCTGGAGTCAAAACTAGATCACAATTAAAGAATTTGTGTGCTTTTGATGCCTTTTCATCTCTTATTGAGCCTAAAAATATTGTTGAGGCTTTGCAGGATGCAGATTGGGTGAATGCAATGCAAGATGAACTCAATCAGTTCGAGAGAAGTCATGTTTGGCATCTAGTTCCAAGACCCAATGACAGATCAGTTATTGGCACAAAATGGGTCTTCAGAAACAAACTTGATGAAGATGAAATTGTTACAAGAAACAAGGCAAGACTGGTGGTCCAAGGTTACAGCCAAGAGGAAGGCATAGATTATGATAAGACTTTTGCTCCAGTTGCAAGACTAGAGGCAATAAGACTCCTTATAGCCTTTGCAGCACACATGGAATTCACTCTTCATCAGATGGATGTCAAAATTGCCTTCCTGAATGGTTACCTGAAAGAAGAAGTGTTTGTAAAACAACCTCCAGGGTTTGAGAGCAAAGAATGTCCTGATCATGTGTACAAGTTAGACAAAGCTCTATATGGACTCAAGCAGGCCCCAAGAGCATGGTATGAACGACTGTCCAAATTCCTATTGGAGCATGGTTACAAAAGAGGTAAAATTGACAATACCTTATTCTTAAGGGGAAAAGGTAAGGATCTCCTTGTGGTAAAAATATATGTTGATGACATAATCTTTGGGGCCACCACTGATAAGCTAAGTAAGGACTTTACAAAATTAATGGGGAGTGAGTTTGAAATGAGTATGATGGGTGAGTTTAACTTCTTCTTAGGCTTGCAGATCAAACAAAGTCCTAATGGAACCATGATCCATCAGCAGAAGTATGCAAAAGAGCTTATCAAAAAGTTTAAAATGGAAAAATCAAAAGAAATAGACACACCCATTGCAACTGCCACTAAATTAGACATTGATGAACTAGGTTCATCAGTTGATCAAAAGTTATATAGGGGTATGATTGGTTCACTCCTATATCTTACTGCCAACAGACCTGATATTGTTTTCAGTGTAGGGCTTTGTGCCCATTTTTAGGCAAATCCAAAGGAGTCTCACTTGACTGTTGTCGAGAGGATACTAAGATATCTGAAAGGCACCACTGATCTGTGTCTTTGGTACCCCAAAGGGAGTAATTTCAATCTAGTAGGATATGCTGATGCTAATTATGCAGGTTTTCTAGTGGATAGGAAAAGCACCTCAGGTATGACACACTTCCTTGGTTCATGTCTTGTGTCATGGGCTACTAAAAAGCAAAATTCAGTGGCCTTATCCACTGCTGAAGCTGAGTATGTTGTTATTGCCTCTTGTTGTGGTCAATTGTTATGGATCAAACAACAGTTGGTAGATTTTGGCATTGAAGTTGGTTGCATTCTTATATTCTGTGATAACACTAGTGCTATAAATATGACAAAGAACCATGTTCATCATAAGAGGACTAAGCACATAAATGTTAGGCACCACTTCTTAAGAGATAACTTTGAGAAAGGTTTGATCTCCATAGAATTCTGTGCTACTGATAAGCAAATTGCTAACATCTTTACTAAAGCACTAAGTAGAGAAAACTTTGAGAGGAACAGGTTGGAATTAGGGATGATTAAGATCACCAAATAGGTCCAGCTCAGAATGCACAATTAAAAAAATAAAAAAATAAAAAATATTTGGCTAGGAAAACTATTTGTGTGTAAATATCTAGATTAATTTTTACTCAGCTTCATACTTTAATTAGTATACTCATGTGCCATGTACTTATATGATTCACTGATCTCTTGCAAAAAATTTCTCTATTATGGCATTTGAGGCATGTTCAAGAGAGTTCAAAATGAATAACCTGGTTCATCAGTATGATTTCATATGAAAGTTCTGGTATGTTTTCTATACTCTGCACAATTAAAAAGACTAATAATTCAATCATGAGCAGAAGTCCTATATTTGTCAAATTCCTAGAAAATTATATTCGTTAAGCATTAAACCAGTTTCGTTCATCTAGAACTCTACACTGTAAATTTTGCCTAATGTCTAGGGAAGCCAAATCTATCATTAAAAGTTTGGAATTTCATTTTGATTAGACTTCTAATTGACCTTTGAAAAAACTATCGTTACCTATTAATTGTCTAATTCTCTTTTAAAATACACATCACTTCTCCATCCTTCATCATAATTCCAAAACCGTCAAAAATACTTCTTCACTACCAATTGTCGTCCTCTCCGAAATTCCCAAATTCTCTCAAGAAATCAACAACCATGTCTAACCCACAAGATCATCCTGGAACCCCTCCACCACCTTCTCCCTCAAATTTATCCTCATCTACTCCACCCAGTGAATCTCCAAAACCTAGGTTTCGAAGGCAGAAAATGCTTACACGAAAAACTGTAGCATCTGGGGCTCTGAGGAAGGTTTTAAATGAAAGGTTGAAAGCTAAGCAAGTGAAAGAAAGCCCACCTCAAAATTCTGATTCTAGCTTTGAGACTGAATCTTTTCAATCCGCGCCTGAGGGAGATGGACATGGGTCTTCTGACTCTGAGAAGACTCAAGAATTCCCTACTGAGGTAAGTTCATCTGTTATTGAAAACTTAAAAACTAGGTTTGTTCTGGTTAGACCCAGTAGGGATGTTAAGTTGGCTAAGACGAGTAAACGTGGAGGTAAAAAGAAGTCTAAAAAAAAGAGAGAGGGTGCATGTGGTGAAGAGAGGGGAAATGGGAAGGGAGAAGTTCTTGCTATATGTGGGGTTGCACAAGAGAGGTTAGAAGAGAGTGGCATGAATTCAGGGGAAAGTGGGTCTGGGGAGGCTGCTGAGGGGTTGGTTCATCTGAGCAAAAAGAGAGATGAACTCGTTTCATCTACTGAAGAGACCCTAACTGATCTACTAAGAAAGATTGGGGCAAGTTATGAACCAAAGAAACGCAAAACTACTACACCAAAAGCCCCAAATATTCCCAAGTCATCCAAGAAAAGAAAAGCCTCATTCCAAACACCTACTGGCTCTTTAGTGCCTAGGGGTAGAGCTACAAGAAGCAGGGTAAAACAAAGTGAAGCTGATCTACAAAAGGCTTTAGAAGAAATCAAGAAAAAGAAAATGGACAAAGGAAAGGGAAAGATTTCAGAATCCTTAGTGGCTTTTGAGGAAGAGGAGATGGAACTGGTCCATCAGGAAAGGGATACATCAGTGAAGGTTCCTACACCCAAGTCTAAGAAACTCAAGATTTCCTCCACGAAGTCTTCCTTTGTGCCTGTAGCTGCTGAACCCTCACTAGCCAAGAAGACAAGATCTGCAGTGAAAGCTAAACAAGCAAAAGTTTCAGATGATGAAGAGTGGAGTGGAGAAGAAGAAGAAGATGAATCTGAGAAGGAACAGGACAAGTTTGTCATCTTTGGCAGGAAAATTTTTTTGAAAGGTAGATTGTTGAAGGACCTGGTGGAACCAGGCATGATGAGGTTGGTTGACTCTTTAACTGCTCAAGGTTGGAAGGACATGGTCCTTCAGATGGATGGGAGACTAGCCAGAAATGAACTAATTGAGTTCATGGCTAATGTTGTTGTTAAGGATGGGGTTGTTATTAGCTTGGTGAAGGGAGTCCCAATGCAATTTGATGTTGTGAAACTGGGAGAAATTCTGGATATACCCTCTGAAGGGTTTGATGACTACACTAGGTAAAGGTGGCCATGCCTGGACTCCCTACCTACTGCTCTTGAGATCACCAAGAGGTTCTGTGATTCAGAGGATGTGAATGAATCCAGGGCTGTGCAGAAAAGTGAGATGAGGCCTGAGCACAAGGTTGTGTTTGAGTTTGTCAACAAGTGCCTACTGCCCAGACAAGAGAGAAGACATACTGCAAACTACATGGACCTGGTTCTTATGGAGTGCCTTGAGAGAGGAAAGCAAATCAACTAGCCTGCTCTCATTGTCAAATTATTAGACAGGGTCATCAATGGCTCCAAGACTCATGCTACTTCATATAGCTTCATACTGACCACAGTTCTGGATAGGCTGAACGTGCCTTTGAAGAAATGGGAAATGGCCTCAAGCAAAGAACACTTTGGCGTCAAAACTCTTCTTGCTTGTGACTATCCAGTCAATGTCATCCCAGTTGAACCTGGTTCATCTCTGAAAACACCCATCAACAACAAGGTTAGGACTTTGGTTCATGAATGTGCTGCTAAGGATGCTGAAATTGCTAGGCTTCAGGCTCGTGTGGTTGAAGTGGAAGCTGAGAGGGATGGTCTCAGAATTGAGCTTGAAAAAGAAAAGGAGAAGAATGATGGAATTCTTCAGAATATGCTGAGTCTTCTCCAAACTCAACCATCCAGTTCCTCTAAGCCTTAGGACTCCTAGTTTCTGCCTCCTGAACTAGTTCTAGTCCCCCCCCCCCAGTGACCCAAATTAGGGATTTTTCTGTTTTTGCTCATGGTTTGAATGTTTTTCTTTCTTTTTGTGGTTTGTTTGTAGAAACATATCTCTATCAATGACAACTGTTATTCTCTCTTGTTCAATGATTATTCTGACCTTGATAGTTTAAATATGTTTGTTTGATTACTGATGATTGCACCATGATTTCACTTGCAGTTGCCCCAGTGGCCATGAGTACTTATTAAAATCTGGAATTCACACTGTGTATGCAACTTTTTGATGATGCCAAAAGGGGGAAGAGATATTGTGCTTTATATAGAGATATTGTGCAGAAATAAGTGATATTTATAACCTAATTAACCTGGTCCTTGATGATAAGTAATATTCTAAGTTTAGTGTTGATGGTTAAGCTAAGTTCTTACAGGTTCTTTGATCAGTAAAAAGCACAGAGTTTGTCATCATAAAAAATGGAGAATTTGTTGGCCCAGGAATAGGTAAAGTTTTGAAGAATGACAAATGAACTCAGTCATGGACCAAGTCCATCATGTGAAGCATAGTCATGATCAACCTATACATGTGAGATGCACGTGAAGGAGATAAGTCCCACTGATCAAGCAGCAATATCTCCTGATCTGATCGAAAAGGTTGCATATTGGATAAGGGGAGAAAGTTTCTTTATATGAAGAGAACACAATCCGGATAAAGAGAGTGTTAGAGTTTGATATCGTCAAGGACTCAACTACGATAGAAGATCAAAAATTGAATCCCAATCAAACTCTGATTTCTAACCTATTAAATAACAGTGATTGTTCTCTTTTACAGTGTGGCAAATGCAGAAGTTAAACTAAATTGAAAGCAAAAGAGCAAGGCAATTTTGCAAGCAATTTATGTAAGATTTGAGTGTGCACTCTTGAAGCTACTTGAACGAGATATAAGAACCAGTTCCATTATGTTTTTTCTTATTCTAGTTCAATTGTAGCAGGTGGTTCAAAGTTGTACCTTTCTAGCTTTCATAGAAGCAATTGCATTAGGTACTTTGAGAGTTCAAGTTATAGGCTAACTTGAAGTTGTCGCAACAGTTGAAGCTGTGTGCTACAACGGGATTAGAGTTAATCCTTAGGTTTACAAAAGAGTTTTGTAAATGCTATTTTGGCTCAGTAATTTTAGTGGAAGTTTGGGAAAATCCTACTAAGTAATAGGTCGTGGTTTTTTTACCTTTTGAGCCAGGTGTTTTCCACGTAAAATCTTTGTGTTCTTTATTTTATGTACTTTTAATTCCGCAAACAGTAGTAGTTAGAACACCTAGAAGAATCTGGTTCTTCTAGATCGAAAATTGGGTACCACAGAAATCACCCCCCCTCTTGTGTGGTATGGACGCTTAAAACATCAATTTTAACTCTGTAGTTGTGCTATTGCCACTTGCTGAGATTGGAGCATTTCAAAAATCAATCGCAAGCTTACTCCATCACCTTCCCCTTCGGGCACTTCTCGAGCTGACGACCGAGGTGCTCCACAAATGTTATTTTCGGGATCAGATAGCAGGTTAATGTTGATGGAAACTTGTGAGTTGGTGTCGATTGGGTCAGCGATTGGGACACCATTAGGGTCAACAAGGGGTACGTCATTGTTTGGTACCACATTATTATTTTTACCGTGGTGTCCTAACTCAACGTCAACGTTCAAGTGAGTAGACTGAGAATTTGACATTCTAAACAGACTTGAAATCAAAATGCAAAGATCAAGTGTAAAATAGAGTGTGTTATGGAGATTCATATTAAATCAGCACTATTATCCTTAGCCCCATGGTGGGCGCCAAACTGTCTACCCTTAAAATGAGTAACAATTAAAATTTACGACGTTTAAAGGATACGTGAATTAATTTAACATGAATGATCTAAAAACAACAAATAATTGAATTGAAATAAAAAAAATTATCAAACCAAACACGATGAATAATTAGGCCTGGCCTTTACGATGAACACCGCAAGTTAGTTTCGATTAAGCCCCCAAAAATGGGCTCCGTTGCGACTAAATGAACAAACAGCTGAAGAACACTTTTGAATAGTAATTAGAGAACAAAAATTGACTTTATTGCTTTGATATGCATTCCAACAATGGTCCTTCAAATAAAAAAGTTTTTCCCTTTATATAATATGGGAGTTTCAATCCTAGTACAAGTCTAAGTAAGGTAAAAATCTTTTTCTTCTGGTAACCGTGATAGGCCGTTAATATCGGGTGAGATTTGTGCCGTAATATCCAGTTAAGGGTGGATATTTCGGCCCTTTGTCTGTTCTTTCCAATTGTCTTTCCTCTAGTCTCAGTCCTTTATTTTGCTTGAACTCGATTCTTTCCATATTTGGCAGTGTTTGGTTCTTGGCGCATCATTCATCCTGCCCGGGCTCTTATCTGTGGGTGGCCTCGGTTTTACCCAAGGTCATATCGGATAAACAGTCCTCTCATTTCTTTACTGGGAAATTGAGGGTAACTTTATCCCCAATTTTACCCGTACACACCTATATCAATAATAATACAATAAAAAAATATTACTAAATAATCTATTTGAGGTACAAAATATAAGATTAAAATGTGTGAGTTCTTGATTAATGGTGATTGTATTTAGATAGATCAATAAAGGTTTTTCCATACCGAAATTCTCATACATATAAATGCAAACATTGTTAGAAGAAAATGCTAATATAAAATAATAATCAATATGATTATAAATCCAAACAATACATACATTTAACCCAAATTTTGATCATCCATAGCATCTTCTTTCGTGTCCTACAAGAATGATCTAATTAATTTAAATATCAAGAGATATAGTCCATCACCAATTTATTAAAATTTTAAGTGGACACAACTTAGTTGAATTCAAAGATCTCCGCAAGCTAATACCTAAATATTAGTACAACAAAAATAAGATAGTCTTAATTATTTTTCTTGCCAACTAATTATCCCAAATTTTTAAAATACATTCTTTTATTAATTGTGATCAATGACTTATTGTTGTCATTCACAAAAGGATCTAACTTTTATTTGTTTTTGAGCTTGTTAAAGAATATATGATATTTTCATATTAAAATTTCTGGCTTTTGACTAAACTTATCTTTCTATATCCATTTTTTCTTAAATTTTCCCTCAAGTATTCCTTCATATAAAAATTCCAGAAAAAAATGTTCTGCTTTTTTCTTTCAAAAAATGTTGATTGTCTTTTGTGCTTTGATTATTAACTAATATTACAATGAATTTTAAAATTCTATAACTAATGATAGTAACATCTAAAATAAAATTTCGAACACCGTATATGTTTATAAAGAAAAATAGAGTTTGAGAACCTAAAATATTCTTGAATATAAAAGGAGTGTCGATTGATATTATCAATTTTAATATCAAGTAGTTCTTACTTATTCTTTGTGGACTTTACCATTTTTAAATTAAATTTATTAGTTTAAGCAAGAGACAATATATATTCTCGATCATTTTTTTATTCAAAGCAAAATTATTGAAACGGGTGTAACTTAGTTCATTCGTATTTAATGGTCATGATTATAATTAGATCTTGATAAATAAGAAATTGAATTTCAATTTTAGGGTTTTCTTCTTTGGATATAAATTAGATTAAGGAGTTGTAGCATTTGTTTCTTTCTTTGATTTTAAATGTCTTAACAGAATCATGTGTTACCTTTCATAACCAAAAGTTGTTTAAGTAGGCTATAATGTGTTACCTTTCATAACCAAAAGTTGTTTAAGTAGGCTATAATTCATGTTGCCATCTACCTCTATTTTACTTGAATTCATTTGCTTATGGATCCCTGATACTCTAAGAGAATCAGTAACATGTGACTTCAAATTAATCTTAGCTTAACTTAACTCTATCTATATTTCTGCTTTTAAGGCCTTCTTGGGTAGTTGATCATTTAATATTGATGATGGTTTTGAGTCACTATTTAGTTGTTGATAACTTTAAACTTTGAACGCAAGTTAATTTCCTACAGTCTGGTTGTAGGCACCTCTTTGTTCTTTAAAAGACATATTTGGCTCTTTGCTTCTATTTTAAACTTTTTGTGAGAATTCCTTTACCTGTATATTTGATGCCATGCCTAAGCTCTGCTCATCTCTCTTGGAAAAACACTTGTCTCGATTGCCCTATTTGTTTAACAATACATGTTTGATTGAACTTCATCTCTAAGAGCATGTCCACAAAAGTTATATTATTGCCTTGTTTGATCAATTTGCATTCGCCTCTGAATATGCTTGTCTAAATTTTACATCAAAGTATTCTTTTTCTACTATCCAATAAGTCTATGAATGCTGCTCCATGACACTAATACTTGACATGAAACTAGTATTCATCGAGTATATCTATTAATTCTCATATGAGTTGTAGGTTCAAGTCTCTTAGAAATCATGCCTTCGGGTCTCAACATTTCTGCTTTGAACATGCTTTAATTTATTCTCTAATTATTTTTGATTAATTCAGGGAATACAAGATCTTGTGTTGCTTGCTTCCTCTGTGTTTTCTAGTAATTACTATAACCATAAAAAGCATGTTAATAAGAACATTTTCAGTTTTCTGTGAAATCAATCTGGATTTTAAACAGTACCATCCCTATGTCTTCTCTCTTATACTGAATTTGGACTCTGCTATACTCTATGTGTACATGATTGGCATACTTGTTGCTTGTATTTTAATTCGATTGGCATTTGGAATCATGCTTTAGGACTTTATTTGACAAAATTCCTGTTTATGTGTGTTTCTTTGGTGCATTAAAACATATTTTGTTTTCAAGAATTCTTGTGAGCTTTACCGTAAGATCTAAATGTAGTTCTGTAGAAGTTTATTTCCAACTTTGCATATAGAGAACTTTCCTTTAGGAATTCATATGTGTGTATAGTTGTTCAATAATAAGTAGTAAGAGTAATAGGGAGGTTTTTGGTCAGAACTAAATTTGGGCGTCGTGTAATTGGAGTATTTTTGTGGAAATTACACATCATATAACCTCTTTACGATTTATTTAAATAAATTACAATTACTTTCAGAAAATTACATAAAATACAATCTATTACAATTTTTTAACTTTCTATTGGATTGTATACTACTTAAATATCCCTTAATTATGTCATTTTAAGACTTCAAAATCGGAATTATCATGACAGCTATCATTATATTAAAGCATAATTATCTACAGGGATTGCTTTTACTTCAATTTTATTAATTCTTTCTCTTTCATCTTCATTCAATCAATATCTCCTTCATACAAGAATGCAATTAACTATTTTTATGGTCTCCGGGATATTTCAAGAATGCAATTAATTTCTCGAGGACCTTGAACGCGAAGCAGTAGGACCTGAAGGCATCGTGAATGCGGTATGGCAATTGCGAACGTGAAGTAGATTTTTGGCAGCTAATCTTTGTGCCTTCGCGATCGCGAGGTTATTTCTGCGATCACGAAGAAGGGATTTCTGGGCAGACTTGTTTTAAATCGGTGGTTTGGCTCACTTTCACCTGATTTCTTCCATGGGAGCCGACTTTGGGGTGATTTTGGAGCGCCATTTTTATCATCAATTATGAGGTAAGTGATTTCCACATGTTGTGAGTTTAATACACGAATTTAGGCTTGTAACTTCAAGAATTTAAGTGGAAAATGTGGGATTTTTTGTAGAAGCCCTAAAATCGATATTTTCGAGTTTTGACCACGATTTTGGGCATGGAATTGAAAATAAATTATATATTTGAGTTCGTGGTGTTATGGGTAATGTTTATCTTCAAAAAAATTCGGAATACGAGTACTTGGGCCCGAAGGTTGACCTTGTTGAATTTTCGATTGGAGTTAGAAATTGTTATAAATTGATTAAATATGAGTATTGGATTATGTTTTTATTAGTGTTCATGATTGTTTGGCTAGTTTCGGCTCGATGGGCATTGGTTTGAGGTGTTAGAGAGGTGTTGGAGTCGGTTATGGAGCTTCGGAGTGAGGTAAGTCTCATGTCTAATCTTGTGAGGGGAAACTACCCCGTTGGTATTAAATTTGTTATGTGCTACTGGTTGTGGGTGCTACATACGCATGATGTGATGAGAGTCCTTATGTAGCTAAAAACATGTTTATGTCTGGGTAGACTTTGGACTTTATCAAGTAATATTTGAATTATTTAAACTGAATTTGCTAGCTTAATTAATTGAATTTATTATTGCAATTGATTTGGGTATATAACAGGTCGGGCTTTATCACCTTGAGTTGTTTGGCAAGATATTTGATAAACGGTAAAAGTCATGTTTACTTTATGCTCATGTACATGTGTTGTAAGCACGTGTCCCGTAATTCGATAAGTTTCTTCCTTTCCCGGGGTCGGACCGAATACCTCGACAACATATTGAGATGCATCTTTGGTTTCCGCTGGTCGACCCTCGGCAAAGTACACACCACTCTGGATCAGACCGTACAACCTTAGCATAATCGTGCGTAATATCGCTAGGAGTCCGAATATTCATGAGATTCCCCTTGATTGAGACCCGGTACTTATATAGTATTCCTTATCCGTTTGGGATTGTACTTGTTATTTCTGATCTGCTGAGATAATACATGAGATTTGAGAGATTTATATCATTAAAAGAAACGTTGGAGAATTATGTGAGTTACAGTTTTTACCTCATTGTTACTATTGTGTTTCATATTTATTTTTAATTTATTATATTACTTTGTTGGACCACTAGTAAGTGTCGATGTTAATCCCTCGTTACTACATCTTCGGGGTTGGGATAGATACTTACTGGGTACTCATTGATTTACGTACTCATGCTATACTTCTGCACTAAATGTGCAGGATCTGACAGTTTCGTATGGTGGTCATATTGGCGCGTAGGCGCAACTACTGAGGGGACTTTATGGTGAGCTATATTCCATGCTATGTGTCACAACCCACAAAGTCTCTATCATATTTATTTACTTTGTCCTGTCTAATTTACATTCCAGATATTTGTATTATTATTGTTGTACTCCTTAGTAAATACTCCAATACTTGTGACACCAGATTTTGGGATATTCTAGTTGATGTTTATGGCTTTGCTTTAATATTGTCACCTTTTATTTTATGTTTTACTAATATTCTATGTACTTATGACTTCAAAAGTAATAAATAAATAATTATTTTGATGATTCACTGTTGGTTTGCTAACGGCGACGTTAGGCGTTATCACTGCCTATAGTGGGTTTTAGGTCATTACAGCTTGGTATCAGAGCTCTAGGTTCACTTAGGTTTCACGATTCATGAGTAAGTCTAGTCGAGTCTTGCGGATCAGTACGGAGACGTCTGTACTTATCTTCGACAGGCTACAGGACTGTTAGGAGCACTTCCCTTCTTGATTCCTCGTCGTGTGATTTGATTCTATTGAAGCTTATGCCTTCATTTCCTTCCTACTCATTCCTATACGATGTTGAGCCTTATTATCAATTGGGCATCGAAGAGGTATCAATCTCAACAAGCCGTACCAAAACATGATCATACACCCATGCTATAATCACACAATGCACCGCATAATTCATTTTTCCATAGTAACATCCTCCAACCACAATAGCTGCAATTTACGAACCCGATGCATGTAATATACCTCATGATCCATAAAAGTCCTGTTCCAAACATCACAATACTGCAACGATGAAAGAAATGTGCATAATCTCATAACCACTCATCAAAACAATAAATCATAGAGTTCCTCCGCTCAATAGGAACCATTGCCGCTTTTCGAACTGATTAGTGACATTTTCCCTCCAACATACATTACAAATCCATTTGCGTTGATTTCAGGTCCAATTACTTCGTCTAACCCAGTACAAGCTACTCGATCAACAAGCCACATCAAAACCATCTAAAACCTCATATGACGTCATCAATGCACCAACAAGCCACAACTCAAATATGACCAATAAGGAAAAGCGAACCCGAGTATAGAACTATCCAGCCTGCATAGCTGATAAAACAACAAGACAAATGTTATGAACCTATCTCAGAGATGAGGAACGAAATACACAAAATAAGTATAAGAAATTGTACCCAACATCTCACTCACTGTTGCGGCGTGAAACCCGATCCACAAATGATACCGTTGCATAGCGCAACTTGATCCAAACATCATACTTGCGGCAGCGTGCCACCCAATCCACACATAACAATCTGCATGGGAATACCCACCGAGCCGATATGCTCATACTCGCTAGACACATGTATAACCCCCACAAGCATGCCAAGTGCATACACATAACCCTGGGGACATTCACTACAAAGAGCCAAGCACGACTAAGGTGCAATAAACAACCAACATCTCGAGAGCTATCTCGCTCACATAACACCACAAGCTTTACAAGATCATAAAACACATGTGAATAATCAACTCATATCACAACTCACATGGAATAAAAGAGTAACTCATGAAATAGACGAGGGAAGGAATAACATCCACAACGCCCGAAGACTCATCCATAAGCAATACTATGCCGAGTAAGCATATTTGATCTGGTGTAGAATATACATTCACATTAGGTATACCGCGGACATCAAAGCCGATTTCGCTCATCCTAAAATAGGTCAATCACCTTATAAAGATCCACAATGGCCATATCCATGACACATACGATCAATCATCAAATCCGAAACAAACTTCCACACTCCGCAACCAAAGGAATAGAGCGTCTCTCAGACATAAACTCTTCAATCAGCAACAATACTGAAATCTTCATACCTAATTTCAATCTCTACCACTTAATGACTGATATGTCACCTTTATATGATTATCCCGTGGGAGATACTCCCACAACCTTCCGCACTAGATAGCAAAATCCGCATATCCATGGCTACCAACCATACTATTTATGTAATGCAAATCAAGAATTCGCAAATCAATGCACAATTCTTCTTCCACAGAACACCATTCTTGGGTGACACTAAAATAGTACTAGCATACTCTAAACATCTAAAATCTCCCCCTCCCCCGCTCCTCCGAGCTCGTGACATCCCTATCAAAACTGAACAACAACCTTGATCATTCAATTCAAATTAGTTACCGAACACCGCACCCATCATGCTATTATGCGAGAGTGTAAGAATCCCATCATAAATACTGAACCACAGGTGGAATAAACACTCCATCGACTAGAACCTTTCGCTTAACTCATTTCAGGAGAAAGAATCACAACACGCAACCTACTTCCCATAATCGTAGAAGACACAAACCTCAAATCGTGGTCGAAACCGTCAAAACCTCTTCAGGACCAATTTGCACATAACCAAACCATCAAAATTGAATCCTTTCAAATCAACAAAATTATAGAGATTGCCAAGCTCGCAAGTATAGCCACAGAATACCTGTACAGCCTTATTGCATTGAAAGAATAGATCATTTTCCTTTACTATATCGATCCAAACCACCACTAAATTGACTCGACTCCTCAGTTTTCTCTTGACTTACCTTCAAAATTAATACCTCTCCTTCCAGCACACCATGGACTCATCCTGAGTAACCCCAAACCTTAAGACCCATCATCTTTGTACCCATAAGTCATTTTATGCCCTCTTATGCAGCCAATAATACCTCTAACGGATACACCCATTCTAAAGAGATCTTCTATGAATCCGAAATTGTATCTTCCACCTCTCTAACACTGCACCATAGACCTATGGCAATATATAAATATTCCAAACCTCTTTCACATTCCGTTGTATAACAAATTCCTTAGCCACGCGACGAACCCGACAACCTTTAGGCACCACACTTTAATTCTTGAACTCACTAGAACCATTGTTGATAGTCGTCCACTCTGACCTGGTCCCGAATTTATAGCCAAACATCTAGTGCTCTGTTAGCACACAAATACTTTAAAGAGCAACCGAATGAATCCTTTCCCTTGCACATCACATTCACAAAGAGGTGAAAAGTCTGAGTCATTCACATAAATCGATAAGGCAAAATGTAGCACACATCCATCAGATTCCTTGCTCGAATTTCCCCCTGATGTTCTCTTTCTCAATCATAACTAATCCACCAACGTACTGATAACTAGAAACTGCAAGTACATATAACCACGTGACCCAATCATCAACAATAGGCTTCCCCACTTGACTTTAAGACACAATAGCAAAATCCAAGGACCCATAATGACTTCTCCTTCTAGCTACCATGATTTCACATCGTTACTCAGCCAAATTATCACAAGCTCTTGTTGTACTAATCATAACACACCACAAATTACCATCCCCAAATGCATTCTCAACCTCCTAATAGTCGCACCATCTTCTTCATGCAATCCAAGCCTACATCATAGTACATGCCTCTCATGGGAAAGAAAGTAGAACTCTTCATAGGAACTTCATCAGAAATCATGCAACCTCTAACTTGCTCACACGAGATAGCCCACTTGTGTAATTCCATATCGACATCTTCCAACGATATTGCCCTGGTTACAACCACTATGAAATTAGTAAATCCTCTATATCCCATACTCGTCCACCAACTATTAGAGTCTATTCATTTCCATTAAGATCAATTAAAGATACAACAATGTGTTCAAAACCCGAAGTCATATTACACCCCAAGACGATAATCAAGCATTTGTGTTCCCTCTGTATTATAAGCAACTCCATTCGTCATCTTCGTCAGAAGCCACCACCAGAAGCGAAATACACAGACTTAGTGATTTGTCCACCATGACCCAAATTGCCCTAAACTTTCTCAAAGCATGTGGCTATCCTACCACAAAATACATACAATATGTTGTCACTCCCACTCCAATTAAACTATCTTCCTAAGGACACTGATGGGCCTCTAGTATTCCTCTACCACCAATAATGTCGCCCACATCACGATCCATCTCTGTAGCACTTGAAAAAATAGAACTCTATCAACCCTAAGACTCCTCAAGGATCATCTCTCTCGAACGATCAACACTGATAACATTGATTCAACACAAAAGTCGCATCATACCATAGCTCCGAATAACCGCTTCTTAGGTACCATTTCACAACACCGTTCCCCAAAGACAACAAATGAAGACAATTATACTAACAAGCCTTAATGCGTTCAAACAAGGACGACGACACCACAACATAGACAAGAATTCTACCAAGTTTGGAGATATAAAATCTTTCTACTCCATTAGCCAAGGCCTGAACACCCGTATCCCAATTACCTCACCGACACTGGAATTAAATACTAAATCTTCCGATCAGGAACCGAATAATCCTTTTCCTGGAGCAATCAGTGCCGTAACACATGAGTAAACACTTTGCCGTTCACCCAATACTACATGATAGCAATGCATGAACATCATAATACACTGTGTAAAGCCTCAAAACCATCGGCAACACTAACAATGGGCTAAAACAACAAAGCACCCCTCCACAAGGCAACGATAATAGTCCGCCCGTATACGTAGGGAAAAACATCTTGCACCACATATGTAGAATCTCCACAACACGTTGGAGCCCAACTAATATCCCATGCTCGACATCGCGTATGAATGAGTAGGAAGAAACAAAAGACATAAGCTTCAATAAAATCAAATTGCACGACAAGGAATCAAAAATAGGAAGTTCTTCTAACAGCCTGTAGCCTCTCGAAGATAAGTACAGACATCTCCGTATCAATTAGGCTTGCTCATGTAATGACCCGGAATTTCGAACCTCAGAACCATGATGGCGCCTAACATCCACTTGCTAGGAAAGCCGATGCTAATAAAGAAATTAACAGCTTTTTAACAATTAATTCAAGGTAATGACATTAAACGAGAAATAAACTCCAAATGTAACACAATGTAAATATAAGCAATGCGACACTAACTACCCCCAGAAATCTAGAGTCACAAGTACACGAGCAACTATAAGTCCACAAACATAGTTTGAAATAAATACGACTATTCGAAAGAGATAAACAGTAAACATAGGAAATGGAAGGGGACTTCAAGGTCTACAAACGCTAGGAGACCTACCTCAAGTCTCTGAAGTGAATGTGATACGAGCCAACGCACCTCTAAGCACCGCTGGGACTAACATCAGTATCTACACAAGAAGTGCTGAAGTGAAGTATGAGTACAACTGACCCAATGTACTCCGTAAGTGTCGAGCTAACCTCCACAAGGTACTAACGAGGCTATGACAAGACGCCTGCATAAAAACCCTATATATATATATATATATATATATATATATATATATATATATATATATATATATATATATATATATATATATATATATATATCAACAAAATAACAAGTAGAACAATAAAATATTAGCTGGGAGGGGACATGCGAAAGGGGAAAATATCATAAAAACGGCAAGTACAACATCACAAAATAACATCTTCTAAATTAAGAAAAAATACAACCAAGTAAATCACCAAAATCGTAAATCAAATAAGGCAATGATATGAAAATGGCACGACATCGCCCTTCATGATTTTACTCTCGTCCTCACCATGTAATATCATAAATGAAATGGCACGGCATCACCCTTCGTGCTTTTACTCACCGACACGGCATCACCCTTCGTGCTTTTACTCTCAAATCTCTTAATAGATTACAATAAATGCAAATAAGGTACGACAACACCCTTCATGCTTTTCTCTCTTCCTCACCAAGCATCAATACCAATCCGAATAATAAAAGTAAGGTGGAAAAAGATTTTACTTCAATTATGGTATTATGATATCAACTCAACTTTCAAAATGTTCAATATCTTTGAAATAAACAATAAATATGAGATGAATAATTAAAAGAAGTAATAATATAACCTAAGCATGGATAACATAATCAATGAAATATATTGCGAAGAAACAATTTTCACCCTCATGCTTTAACCCAATGACAATACATAGATACTCGCCACCTCACATATACGTTTTCCCCACACATAAAACAGGTAGCAAATAGACCAACAAGTCAAGGTTAACAATGATACTTACCTTACTCCGCAACCAAATCAATACTGAACCGCGACTTTTCCTCTAGAATTAGCCTCAAAACCAATCAAATCTAAACAATATAGTTCAAATAATTCAAAATAGGCATTAGAAACCACCTACCAATAAAAATGATTCAATCTTTAATGATTTTGGAAAAAGTCAATAAAAGTCAACCCCGTGCTCGCTTGGTGATGAACCCCAGATTCAGACCTAAACCAATTACCCATTCACCCCCGAGTCCGGTTATGTAATTGATTTCGAAATCTAACCTCAATTTGAGGTCTAATTCTCAATTTCTTAAAATTCCCAATTTCTACCTAACTCCCTAATTTCTACCATGAAAAAGCATAGATTCAAGATTAAAATCAATGGGTGTTTATGGAAATATAAGGAAACAAGTTAAAATCTACTAACCTATGTAATTGGGATGAAAAATCCCTTCAAATTCGCTTCTAGGGCGAGCTCAAACTTAAAAATGGTGAAAAATAAGAAGAAATCCTGATTTTTAAACTTTAAATCACTAGGCTCCAGGTGTTCTTCGCGATCGCAGCACAACGTTCCAAATGGCCTTCGCGTTTGCGATATACGCTCTGCATTCACGACGACCTCACCCACCTTGCCTTCGCGTTCGCGAGCCTAGTCCCGCGTTCGCATAGAGTATAGACCAACCTGCCCCTAAACCCATTAACCCATCGTGTTCGTGTGAGTACGGTCGCGTTCGCGAAGAGTAATACCTTCACCGCTTCGCATTCGTGACCGCATCCTCGCATTTGCGTAGAAAGAATCCACCCCAACTCAATTTTCCCTTTACGATCATGAGAGTAGCTTCACGATCACAAAGAACAAAACACCGTATATCAGCAGATAGCTGAACCAACACTTTTCATAAGTTCAAATGGTCTGTAGCATAACCGAAACTCACCCGAGTCCCTCAAACTCCAAGCCAAACATGCACACAAGTGTATTCACATCATAGAACTCACTCGCACGATCAAAACATCAAAATAACACTTAGAACTACGAATCAGACATCAAAATGCATGAAATTTTGAAAGAAACTCAAGAACATCCAAAATTCACAACCGAGTGTCTGAATCCTATCAATTCAACTCCATTTTGCACCAAATTTTGTAGACAAGTTTTAAATAGTAAAATGAACCAATACCAAGTTCTGGAACTGAAATCTGAACCCGGTAGCCATAAAGTCAACCTGCGGTCAAACCTAGGAAATCTTTAAACCTTCAAATTACTAGTTTTCAACAAATCAAGTCAAATCAAGTTAGGGACTTCCGAATTCAATTCTAGTCATACTACCAAGTCTAAAATCAAGATACGGACCCACCGGGATCGTCAAAATACCGATCCGAGATCGTTACGCAAAATGTTGACCGTAGTCAACTCAAGTTATTTTTAAAGTTAAAAATCAAGGTTTTCTTCAAATTTTCATATAAAACTATCCGGTAAAAGACACTGTTGATACCCAATTTTTCCCTCATATATTTCAAAATGCATATATATTTTCAAAATAGTGCATGAGCATCAACCAGTATTTTTCCATAATTTTCCTATAATTTAAAAAGTATTTTAATTAATTTATTCTAGCATTTTATTGTATAAATAATTACTAATTGCATCACATACGGTTTTATGATAGTTTTATTACTTAATTTTATCATTTATATTTGTACTAAGTTTTAATTATTCTATGAATAGCCATATGTACATGTTAGGGTTATAATTGCAATAACTTTGCAATAATGGCCCCATGTGTGCATAAATACCTTATTTCACAAGAAAATAATCTTTTATACTTTTATAATACTAAGTATTTATTTTAAATCATTTTTATGCATAAATAATATTTTTATCATTTATAAATTATTTTATAAAATTATTTTATTAAGTTAATTGGGTATTTAAATAATAACCCCTTTTTCCTAATCCAAGTGTCGCCTATGAAGTGTAAACCTTAGCCCAATACCCTAATCTAACCCAAACCCAATAACCCAATTATTTTAACCCGCCCCAACCCCAAATTCAATCCTAACAACGATCCAGGACACTCTTTCCTTTTTTAATATACCAAACCCCCAAACCCTACCTTATTTTACACAAACCGCCGCCCCTGAATCCCTATATTCTCTCTTCTCTCTCAGACGCTCCCTAACACTAGCCGCCGTCACCGAAAAACCCTCCGTTCCATGGGGTTTCCCTTTGACTTTAGGCCCCAGCCGGTCACTTACCTCTTTTGGTTGTTTGATTTTGCTGCTATCTGAAGGAATCTCGAAGAGATTCAATCAGAGTCGACCTAAACTCTTCACTTCTTCGATGAACCTACCTTGTGTTCATCGCTATGTTTGTGAGTATTATTATCATTATGATTATGATTTGAAACTCCGGTTCTTAACTGAATTTTTCTCACCTCGTTCCATTTTTTAAAAAACCTTAACTCTTTCTACTTGAGTCTGTTCAGATCTATGTAGATCTGAGATGATTTTAAGTTTATCTGGTATTTTCTTCAAAAACCTTCTGTTTCTTCCTTATTATTAACCGATTCTAATGCTTCTCTAAAACTAGGGCTTCATTTCTTTGCGTTTCTGCAAAACTTTCTAAAGAAGTTTGAGTGTTTGATTCCGTTATTCTTTGTTTGCTTGACTACCTATGTTCTAAACCCTAGGGTTTCTGCTTATTTCATTGATTATTTCAATATTTGCCCGTTATTTTCATCTCTGTCAATTAGAAGAGATTGACTGATTTTATTAGGGTTCAAATTATATTTTCTGTCGAGATTGGTACTTCTTTGAGATTTTTTACTTATTTTCCTTATTTGTGACTCCTAATTGGTACTACTTGCCTTAATTAATTTATTGACCGGATTTGATTGCTTTATCCAACTCCTAGATGGCCTATGACTTATTTCTTGCCTTGTTTAAACCCCAATCTGGGCTGTTAATTGATTCTCCCTATTTTATGGGGTCTTTCCCGGATTCTTCTGTGATATTTGATCGAGTTTAGAAGCCCCAATCAACTGGTTGATTTTATTTGTATACCTTATTTTTGAACTCAATTATTCTTTGCTTTCTTTGCTTTACTCTGCTAAGTGCTGTATAAACCCCATTCTAATTTCTTTAAAACACAAGAACACACTCAGAAAGATACGGAAACACACACACAAACTCTTATTCACACACACTCTCCATTGTAGTTCTTTTTGTTACTTATTTTTTGCTGCATTGTCTAGCCGGATGAAAGCCAAGGCTAGGCTATTGGATTCAACTTGCCTTCACCTTCCTGTTTGCTACCTCTTAACTGGTATGCCCCTATTTCTGTTACCATAATCTTTTCTAAGTGCTATGTGTCTCAGTATACTTCTGCTTTGATACTTGCCTCTTAGCCATCTCTTTCTCAACTACTATGCTTCATTTCCTATTCTCTATGACTTATATGATTAGTTCACCCTGAACCTCAACATGTGCATGTTTATTATATGCTTCTTATTTATTTTAACCAGTATGCTTTAGTCTTGTTACCTCTTTGTCCCATGTGACTGTGTGGTTAGTGTTTCAGCATGCTTCTGTTTCTCTTAAGTAGCATGACTTAGGTTCTGTCCTGTTCTATGTGATAGCATGTTCCTGTTAGATCCATGACACTTATTTACCTAGTTCTCAATTAGCATGGCCCAACTCCTATCCTGTTTTATGTGCTGATAGTCTGCCTTAGCATGTTCCTGATCAACTCATGGTTTATGTGTACTCCATTCCATAATAATGTGCTTTAGATTATCACTATCTTTTTTGTATGGCTGTCGGATTAGGCATTTAATTTCAGCAATTTCTATCTGTTAAATACATGTCTATATGATTCTATTTGGTAATAGTTAACAGACTAAATCAGCTCCAGCAATATGAAACCTTGTTTGTGACTCTGTTCTGTCTATGATTCCTGTGTTCCTGTTTGTTTAACTACTGGTAACTAAGTCTAAATCAATCTGATGAAACATGGTCCTGTTCTGTTTGCAACCTGTTTCTATTCACTTCTGAAAATAAACTATTTTTTTTATAAAACCATCTCCTACTCTTGTATACTATTTTCCAACTCTTACTCTTAGTAAACTATGGTCCTGCCACCCCCAGTGTGAGCACTGCTTAGAGTTTATAAGACTCCTTTGAACTCTGATACATTGGGGCTAGTTTTCCAATCCTTGGTGAATTTTGTAGAACATCTGATTCTGGTGTGAGCATTGCTCGGGGTCCCTGAGGCCCTTGGGAACTTTGACACATCAGAAACTAGTTTTATGTTTTATGGATGGGTTGCCACTACGCTTAGAGATGCTATGTTTGAAGGTCTGGTTCCCAGGTTGATATTGGGCCTATGAAGGCTCCCTATAGTATAATGATTCTTTAATAATGTAATTTATTCATTTTGGTCTGTAATAATAATCTTTGTAAAAATAGATATTGGAGTTATTAGTGAAGATAAGAGGGATTTTTATATATCTTTATTGGGATCGGGTAGAAATCATGCCTATAAGATTGTTGTGATTATTTATATGCATTAGAAATCATGCCTATAGGTTGTTGTGATGATTGTTTACTTACATGCATTAGAATCTGTGCCTATAGGACTTATCTCATTCTTTAAAATCCTGAATTTTCATACTTTGCATCACTAGAAATCCTGCTTCTAAGTCGTTTCTCAATTTTGCCTCAATAATCATATTTTCAAAACCTTCGTGTGTGCATTAGAAATCATGTTTCTAGGAATTTCCTTGTTGAACTCGCTTGGAAACTGATTAACGCTTTTACTTGCCTAGAAATCATGTCAATAGGAAACACATATAAAAATCAGTCTTGACACTTAGACACTATGCATATAGGAAATAAGTGTAAAAACAGCTTCAACATTAGATATCATGTCTACAGAGAAAAGTGTATAAAATCAGTTTTCTGTGTCATGAAATAACATTTGTGAGCAGTTTTCAGTACTTAGAAAGCATGCATGTAGGGTCTAAAAGATAAAATATGCATGTTAAGAATCAATCACTGGTTTATAAAATTATGGTCTAATTAATGTTTAGATGCCATGTCTATAGGATTCTGCCAGTTATCACTTAGACAAACCTGTAGGACAATTAAATCCTGGGTTTGAAATTGTGATTTTCTTGCTACTTGAAACGTGCTCAGATTCAGTAAGTGACTAAAAAAATCAGTAGGCAAATTAATAAGTGTTCACTGCCTTGCCTTAACAAAACTGCTTCATATTCTGTGCTCATTTAGATATCCTGCCTCTAGGACCTTAATCGTTTTAAAACTGCTTGTTCGAATAGCGTGCATCTGTTTGTCTATTTGTGGAGATAAATATAAGCCCCCTTAGGTGATCTTTTATGTGGCAGTCCTACTTGTTTTTGTTTGGTGCTTAGTTTTCTCCTTTTAAGCACCATAGGTGAGTCTAGAACCACCTTAAATAGAGGTCCTAAACACCTCCAGGGCCACAGGTAAGGGACGGGTAGTGCACGCATAGGATACGTATTCGATGCTGTTAGAATGCTTAGGTAATAATAAAGGGGAGGGTAATCGAGTAGTAAAGGATATGACGACCTGTGCGCTAATGTTATGTGTAGCACTCCAATTTCGAGACGATTACCAAGTATTGCACAGAAGTGATCCTATAGGCTAAAAACCAAGGACTCTTTTACTCCTGGTTCTTAAATTTAATATCTGCTTGTAAGACTAATTCGCATAAATTGAGTTTGGCTGGGACCCACCATTGTGGACCTCGAGGGGTGCCTAACACCTTCCCCCAAGGTAATTTTGAGCTCTTACCCAATCTCTGGTGATGTAAACTAGTAAACAAGTTATTTATTCTAGGTGCTCTAACGCACCTTAATCTGTTAGGTGGCGACTCTTCAAATCTCTTACCCAATTCCCAAAAGGAAAGGAGTTGTCCCCAAAATGTCGAAGCCCGGACTCCGCGAGGAAAAAGGGGGCGTGACAGACACTGACTGCGCATGCAAATTGAGAAACACTAAATGGAGGTAATAGAGGTCTCAGAACATGAAATAAGGGCAAGAACACAATATGACCTATCAGGTTGTCATATTCTCCACCTTTAAAAGAAACGTTCATCCCCGAACAGTCATATAAAAGTATCTAGACTAGCAAAAATGTAGAGGTATCTACTCCGCATTTCTGACTTGGACGCCCACGTAGCTGCCTCGATCGTCTGACCTCTCCAACACTCTAACAGAATGATAACTTTTAGACACTTTCGGACCTATCATGCTAGAATGGCTACCGACTCCTCCTCATAAGTCAAATCCTTGTCCAATTGGACTTAGCTAAAGTCTAATACATAGGAAAGATCACCGTGATATTTTCGAAGCATGTAAACATGGAACACTAGGTGAACTACTGATAAGCTAGGTGGTAATGCAAGCTTGTAGGCCACCTCACCAACTCTCTCAAAGATCTCGAAGGGTCTGATATACCTAGGTCTCAACTTGCTCTTCTTCCCAAACCTCATCACACCATTCATGGGTGAAACCCGGAGCAAAACCCTATCTCCAACCATGAATGCAACATCACGAACTCTCCGATCAGCATAACTCTTCTGCCTAGACTGTATTGTATGAAGCCGATCTTGAATCATCTTTACCTTTTCCAAGGCATCCTGAACCAAACCAGTACCCAACAACCAAGCCTCTCCTAGCTCAAACCAACCAACTAGAGAATGACAACGCCTCTTATATAAGGCCTCATAAGGAGCCATCTGAATACTCGATTAGTAGTTGTTGTTGTAGGCAAACTCCGCAAGCGGCAAGAACTAATCCCAAGAACTGCCAAAATCCATAACACAGGTGTGAAACATATCCTCCAAGATCTGAATGGTGCGCTCGGATTGCCCATCCGTCTAGGGGTAAAATGATGTACTCAACTCAACTCATGTGCCTAACTCACGTTGTACGACCCTCTAGAAATGTAATGTGAACTGTGTGCCCCAATCAGAAATAATGGACATTTGCACATTGTGAAGACGAACAATCTCGCCGGTATAGATCTCAGCTAGCCACTCTAAAGAATAAGTAGCCTCCACCGGAATAAAATGCGCCGACTTGGTTAACCTATCCATAATGACCCATACAACGTCAAATTTCTTCAAAGTCTGTGGGAGCCCAACAACAAAACCCATGGTATTAGGCTCTCACTTCTACTCGGGAATCTCAAGTCTCTGAAGTAAGCCGTCGGGTCTCTGATGCTCATACTTCACTTGCTGGCAATTCAAACACCGAACCACATACTCAACTATATCTTTCTTCATTGTTCTCCACCTATAATGCTGCTTCAAATCCTGATACGTCTTGGCGGTACCCAGATAAATGAAATACCGCAAACTATGGGCCTCTTCAAGAATCAACTCACATTTTCCATCCACATTGGGCACACAAATCCGACGATGAATCCGCAACACCCCATCATCTTCCATAGAAACCTCCTTGGCATCACCCTGTTGCACCATGTCCTTAAGGATAAGCAAATGGGGGTCGTCATACTGATGCTCTCATACAAAGAAGATCGAGAAACCACACAAGCAAGAACCCGACTAGGCTCCGAAATATCTGACCTCACGAATTGGTTGGCCAAAGCCTGAACATTTGCTACTAGCGGCCTCTCATCGACTGAAATATATGCAAGTCTACCCACACTCACATCCTTTCTACTCAAGGCATCAGCCATCATATTGGCCTTTCTGAGATAATACAAAATGGTAATATCATAGTTTTTAACAACTCTAACCACCTCTGTTGCCTCAAGTTGAGTTCATTTGCTTAAACAAGTACTGCAGACTACGATGATCTACGAATACCTTGCACGACACACCATTCCAAATCTTCAATGCATGAACAATCACTGCCAACTCTAAGCCATGAATAGGTAATTCTTCTCATGAACCTTTAACTACTGAGACATGTATGCAATTACCCTGCCATCCTGTACCAATACCTACACCAAGCCTAATACCCAATGCCTTACAGTACATAGTGTAGGATCCTGAACCTATAGGCAACACCATACTAAGGTTATAGTCAAAGAAGTCTTGAGCTTATGAAAGATCAACTCACACTCATCGGACCACCTGAATGGGGCACCCTTACAGGTCAATCTAGTTAATGGGGCTGTAATAGATGAAAACTCCTCCACGAACAGGTGATAATAACCTGCCAAATCCGGGAAGCTCCGAATCTCTGTAGCTAAAATAGGTTTAGGTCGGTTCTGAACTGCCTCACTCTTCTTAGGATCTACTTTAATGCCCTCGGCAAATACAACATGCCCTAAAAATGCAACCGAGTCCAACCAAAACTTACACTTTGAAAACTTGGCATATAACTGACTATCTCTCTGAGTCTAAAGTACAATTCGAATATGATGCTTATGCTCTTCTCTACTGCGAGAGTAGATCAAAATATCATCATTTAAGAAGATCACAAAAGAATTCAAATAGGTTAAATACCCAATTCATCAAATTTATAAATGTTGCTGGGGCATTTGTCAAGCCAAATGACATCACACTAGAAACTTAAAATACCCATACCAAGTCTGAAAAGTTGTCTTAGGGACATCCGATGCCCTAATCTTCTATTAATGGTAGCCATATCTCAAATCAATCTTCGAAAACACTTTGGTGCCCTGAAGCTAATCAAATAAGTCATCAATCCTCAGCAAGTGATACTTGTTCTTGATAGTGACTTTGTTCAACTGTCGATAATCAATACACATCCTTATCGTACCATCCTTCTTCTTCACGAACAACACTGGTGCACCCCAGGGCGAGACACTAGGTCTAATGAATCCTCTAACAAGCAAATCATGCAACTTCTCCTTCAGTTCCTTCAACTCAGGTGGGGCCATATGGTATGATGGAACAGAAATGAGCTGAGTGCCCAGAGCCAAATTAATACAGAAGTCGATATCTCTGTCGGGTGGCATCCCCGATAGATCTGTAGAAAATACCTCTGGAAACTCGTGCACAACTAGTATGGAATCTAGGAAAGGATCCTTCGCGCTAGGATCACGGATACAAGCGAAATATGCTAGACATCCCTTGTAACGACCCGACTGGTCATTTTGAGCAATTTTGTCTGGTTCGGCAGTTTGAGGTCACGAGTAGCTTCATATTATGTGTATCGACTTGTGTGCACAGTCCGAGCGTGAAACCGGAAAGCTTTTATGTGAAAATATAAAAAAATATAGTAATTTCTAGAGTGAAAATTTGGTTTTTAATTGACTTTGGTCAACATTTTTGGTAAACGGACCCGGATCTATGTTCTGACAATCTCGAAAGGTTCACGATAAGATATGGGACTTGGGAGTATGCCCGAAATTAAATTCCGAGGTCCCTAGCCTTAGAAAATAATTTTTGAAGAAAATTGTTGTCCTGATTTTTAAAGGAAATAAATAAATGAATTAATAATTGAACTCATTGGTATCGGGCCCGTATTTTGATTCCGGAGCCTAATATAAGTTTGTTATGATATTTAACTCCTACCTGTGATATTTAGTGAGAGTCGGAATTGATTTGACGTAATTTGGATGTCCGGTTGAAAAGTTAGAAAATCATGAGTTTTGAGGTTAAATTCATAGTTTTTGATGTTATTTTTATGATTTGATCGTACGAGTAATTCCGTATAATGTTTTTAAACTTGTGTGCATGTTTGGTTTGGAGCCCCAAGATCTTGGGTGAGTTTCGGATAGGTTTAGGCTATGTTGCACTTGTTTTTGGATGCTTCATCGTCGTTTCTTCAAGCAACAATAATACCACATTGAGAAAATGATATCCAAATTTAGTTTTTATTGAACCATTAGATCTGTATCAAAATTACGGATCCATAGAAAAAATAATCATCGAATTTTGACATCGTATGAGGAAGTTATGCTCATTTTCGTGTCGGGAAAAATTGTTGGTTTCTAGTGTGGTCGCAATGCAAACTTTTTCATCGCAATTGTGATGCCCAGTTTGCAAATGCGAACTTTTTTGTCACAAATATGACTTCTACCAGGCCTGCCTTGTTTGCAAATTGCGAGGGTTCACAATTGCGAACCTCGGGTCGCAAATGCGACATCTGAGGCCTGTTAAGTGAGATTTTCACCCATTTTTCAATTTTCTCAAACCCTAAACCTCCATAGGCGATTTTCCAAAGACCCAATCTTCTCTAAATCATCGGGTAAGTGTCTCTAATCAATTTTCAACTATATTTTGTGATTATATCTTAGATTTAACATTAAATTCATGAGAATCTAAAGGAAAATTTGGGGAAAATTGTGAAATCTTTCAAAAATGTAAAATGATGATTTGAATGACCAAATGGTATCGAAATTAGATAATTTTTGTATGGGTGAACTCGTAGCGGAATGAATGTTCGATTTTTGTAAATTTTGTCAGGTTCCGAGGTGCGGGCCCGAGGAGTTGACTTTTGTTGACTTTTTGCAAATTGTATAAGAATCATAGTTTTGTTAATTGAAATTGTTTTCTCTTGCATTGTTTGATGTATTCAAGTAATTTTTGGCTAGATTGAGCTGAACATTGATGAATTGGTAAAGGAAAAGCTAAATTGAGTATTGAATTGGCCGGATTGAGGTAAGTATATTGCCTAACCTTGTGGGGGGCTTCCCCTTAGGGTTTGAGTCTTCTATGCTAATTGTAGGTCGTGCACGCGAGGTGACGAGTGTGTGCTCGAACTTATTTGTGGGAAATTTGCCTCTATAGTTCTTAGGTCCTTATGTTCATTATGTGCAAAGTATTCTGTCATGCTTGAGTTACCTAATTGCTTAAATTACCTCTATATGCTCCATATGATGTTGCTAGCTTTCCTCTAATTCTTACGTGTTACTTGACCCCTAGTTGCCTTAATAGAAGTTATTGCCTTCCTTATTGTTTTGATACTTCTTGATTGTGAGTTCCCCTATGACTTCGTGTAAATATGTTACATGTCCATTTGTTGTGGTTACCGATGTAATTATCACGTGTTTATTATGTCTTGTTACTTTGTTAAGGTTAGTGTGCTTCTTGATTTTCTTTTCGTGATCCTTATTATGTACTATTCATGCTTGACTTGATGAGTATTCATGTTGGACTAGGCTTATGGTAATTCCTTGGTATTTGACCGTTGTTGAGTATTGACTCAAGTTGGGATTCATTTTGTGAAGTTAATTGTTGGAACAAGATTGGTTATTATTGATTCCCTTGCCGAGATGTATTGTTTATGATATTGTTTCCCTTGTCGGGATGTTATTGCTTATGATATTGTTTCCCTTGCTGGGATATTATTGTTATACTATTGTTCCCTTGTCGGGATTCTTTTGTGATTGGTGTTGATATGTATACTGGGATCGGGTTGCACGCCGCAAAAATATTATATGGGATCGGATTGCACGCCACAACAATATTATATGGGATAGGGTTGCACGCCGCAACAAGGAGTAATAAGGGTAGACAGGTGGGGTCGGGTTGCACATCGCAACATCATTATATGATTTGGATCGGGTTGCACGCCGCAACATCATTATATGATTTGGATCAGGTTGCACGCCGCAACAGTATTATATGATTAGTATCGGGTTGCACGCCGCAACAAGAAATAATAAAAGTGAATATTTATTCTAATGATGAGAACGAGCGTAAAAGCACGGGGGATAAAGCACGAAAGGTGATACTGGGCACTTTCTGTTTGCTGTGTTTATTTGTTGTTATCAATTCAAATGTTTTAACTGTTTAGATTCCTTTACTGCTATGATTCTTTGTGTTGGAATTTATAGTGTTTTCAATACCTCATCGTATTTATATATACATATTTCAATACTTCAAATTTCAAAATTTGTCAAATTTTTAATTCAATTAGTTACTCAATTAAATTCCCTTAAACCATCTGAAGTTGTAATTTATTTAAAAGGGAATTTCTACTAAGTTAATTTATTAAATCCCATGTTAAAAGTAATAATTCATTCAATGTTGTATTTTAAATTGAAAATTGTACTTTCTTTATTTAAATGATTTCTAAAAATAACTTCATCTTTTCTTGCTGAATTCCTAATCGGTTTAGAAGTTGTATTCTACTTTATGTTATGTAAATGAGACTCCTGGAGCATCTTAATTGCATTAGTCATGGGTCCTATGTACTGAGTAACATGAGAACGTGGTTTTACAAAGTGAGACAAAATATGTGGGCACAAGGTGTCAGGTGTGCTAAAGGTTTGGAAGTTGAGGTTATGATATGAGACATCGAGTTCTGAGATGGCTGGAGTTGTGCACCGGAAACGATATGATTGATTGAGTTGACACGGTCTTCCTTACTTGAGATCATTCTACTTCTCTATGATCCAGCTGTGTTTGTGTTGATTTATTTGGTTATCTTTCGTTTCCATCTGAGTCTCCTTCTATTATTTTGATTGTTTGTAGATTGATTTATCCCTATTGTTGATATTATTTCGTTACCCTTATCTTGATATATGTTATCATATCCTGTTTAATCTGTCTGACCAGTAGGTGTCTTGACTGTTCCTCATCACTACTCCGATCGAGGTTAGTCTTGATTCTTACTGGGCACTGCTGTGATGTGCTCATACTACATTTCTGTACATTTTTGTGTATAGATCTAGGTATTTGATCAGTAGTAGCCGTGCGGGTTGTTGCGGTGGAGACTCAAGGTAAACCTGCTGCAGCGTTCGCATGCCTCAGAGTCACCTTCACTTGTACTTACTTCCATTTGTTCCTTTTGTTTTGGAACAGTGATATATTTATTTTGTATAACTACTCTTAGAAAGGCTTATGACTTGTACCACCGGTTTTGGAAATTGTAATTTGTTAAGAGTTATTTAAATTAAAGATAGCAAATATAACTGTTATCTCAGTTAATGTTAGGCTTACCTAGTTTAGAGACTAGGTGCCATCGCGACTCCTTTGGAGGGATTTTGGGTCGTGACAAGTTGGTATCAGAGCTCTAGGTTCATAGGTTCTACGAGTCATAAGCAGGTTTAGTAGAGTCTTGCGGATCGATACGGAGACGTCTGTACTTAACTTCGAGAGGCTACAAAACTATTAGCAAATTCCACTTCTTTCATTCCTTATCGTGCGATATTGTTTCAATTTGAAATATATAACTTATGTTCCTTTACATCCACTCATGTGTAATATTATGCTCTCGGTGCCCGCTATGCAGTAGTGGTTTGTGATGTTACAGACAGGATATGAAGGAGTCAGGGATGCTCAGGCATTGCCTCGACGTGTTGTCCAGACTAAAAATACAGAGGCATTGAGAGACTATTCAGTTGTTCGTATAGAGGCGCAGCGGTTTCCAGCATTTGATTGAAGAGTGCAAGCTTGGGAAGGTTTAATTGTTTGACTAGTCGTCGCGATTGTGGCAAGGCCACGAAGTGGGTGGTGATTGGGAATAGTTGGTGGTATTGGAGTACCTTGTGATTTGTGTTATACGAGCTTTGAAGGTTAGTTTTGTGGATCATCAGACATTGTTTTCTATGGCTTTACGCCAAGTGGAGGAGTTCAATAGCAGCATTCAGATTGTTGTATCTACACAAGAAGTACAGAAGTGTAGTATGAGTACAACCGGCCCAATTTACTCTGTAAGTATTGAGGCTAACCTCGATGAGATAGTGAGGAGGCTATGACAAGACACCCACGTAAAAACCCTGTACATACACACACACACACACACACACACACACACATATATATATATATAGCAGCAAAATAACAAGTAAAACGATAAAATATTAGCTATGAGGGGACATGCAAAAGGGAAAAATATCATAAAAACGACAAGTATGAAATCACAAATAACATCTTCTGAATTAAGCAACAATATAACCAAGTAAATCAACAAAATCGAAAATCAAATAAGGCAATAATATGAAAATAGCACGGCATCACCCTTCGTGTTTTTACTCTCGTCTTCACCATGTAATATCATAAATGAAATGGCACGGCATCACCCTTCATGCTTTTACTCTCAAATCTCTCAATAGATGATACTGAATGCAAACACGGCACGTCAACACCCTTCGTGCTTTTCTCTCTTCCTTACCATGCAACAAAACCAATACGAATAATAAAAGCAAGGCGAAAAATAAGTTTACTTCAATTATGATGTCATGATATCAAACTCAACTTTCAAAATATTCAACATCTTTGAAATAAACAATAAATACGAGATGAAAAATTAAAAGAAGTAATAATCTAATCTAAGCATGGAAAACATAATCAATGAAAAAATATAATACAAAGAAACCATTTCCACCCGCATGCTTTAGCCCAATGACAACGCGTAGATACTCGTCACCTCACATATATGTTGTCCCCACAAATAAAACAGATAGCAAATAGACCAACAAGTCCTAATCCCTCAAGTCAAGGTTTTCCACGATACTTACCTTACTTCGCAATCAAATCAATGCTCAATCGCAGCTTTTCCTCTAGAATAGCCTCCAAACTAATCAAATCTAACCAAATATAGTTCAAATAATTCAAAATAGGCTTTTGAAACTACCCACGAGTGAAAAAGATTCAATTTATAATGATTTTTGGAAAAAGTCAACCCCGGGCCCCCTTGGTCAAAACTTGAGATTCGGATCAAAATCCAAATACTCATTCACCTCCAAGCCCGGTTATGTGATTAGTTTTGAAATCCGACCTCAATCTGAGGTCTAAATCTCAATTTCTCAAAATCCCCTATTTTCTACCTAAATCCCTAATTTCTACCATGAAAAAGCACATATTAAAGATTAAAAACAATGGGTGTTTATGAAAATGGAAGGAAAGAAGTTAAAAGCTACTAACCTATGAAGTTGGGATGAAAAAGCTCTTCAAAATCACTTCTAGGTCGAGCTCAAACTTGAAAAATGGTGAAAATGAGAAGAAATCCCGATTTTGAAACTTTAAATCATTGCATCAGGTGTTCTTCGCGTTCGCGAAGCACTTGACGCGATCGCGAAGCACAACGACCTAAATGGCCTTCGTGTTCGAGAGATACGTTCCGTGTTTGCGATGGCTTCACCCACCTGGCCTTCGCATTTTCAAGCCTAGGCCCGCGTTCGCATAAAGTATTGCCCAGTCTGTCCCCAGAACCATTAACCCATTACGTTCGCGTGAGTATGGTCGCGTTCGTGACCGCATCCTCACATTTTCGTAGAAAGAATCTACCCCGGCCCAATTTCCCCTTTGCGATCGCGAAGCACAAAACACCAGATATCAGCAAATAGCTGAACCAACACTTTTTCCTAAGTTCAAATGGTGCGTAACGTATCTGAAACTCACCCGAGTTTCTCGGGCTCCAAACCAAACATGCACACAACTTTAATAACATCATATGATCTCACTCACATGATCAAAACATCAAACTAATACTTAGAACTACAAATTAGACATCAAAATGCATGAAATTTTTAAAGAAACTCAAGAACTTCCAAATTCACAACCGAGCGTCCAAATCCTATCAAATCAACTCTGTTTTGTACCAAATTTTGTAGACAAGTTTTAAATAGTATAATGAACTTATACCAAGTTTTGAAACCAAAATTCAAATCTGGTAGTCATAAAGTCAACCTACGGTCAAACCTACAAAATCCTTAAACCTTCAAGTTACTAGTTTTCAACAAATCAAGTTAGAGACTTCCGGATTCAATTCTGGGCATACGCCCAACTCCAAAATCACGAACAAACCCACCGTGTTTTTGCTTACACAAAATGTTAACCGTAATCAACTCAAATCATTTTTAAAGCTAAAAATCATGTTTTTCTTCAAATTTTCACATAAAAACTTTCACGGAAATAGACATTGACTGCGCACGCAAGTCAAAAAAATACTAAATAGAGCTAATAGAGGTCTCGAAATGTGGAAATAAGGGCTAGAACTCAAAACGGCCTATTAGATCGTCACAACTCATGAAATGTGAGACCTTAGTGAACCTAGTGCTCAGATACCAACTGTCACGACCCAAATCCCACAATAGGCTGTGATGGTACCCAACGTCGTCATTAGGCAAGACAACAATTAAATCATCACATCAACAGTTAATCCAAATGCACTTCGAAACAATAAAACAAATAAGAGTGGAAATCGTTCGTTTTTATAAATAAATTATAGATATTATTATTATTTTAAATGTTTGAATAAGGCAAAAATATGAACCAGAAAAATCATAGCAAAATACAATCAAGAGCAAAATCTGAATCTCTAAAACCCGATGTCTCAAGTGCATGAGCATATACTAGGGAGTATAATACTAATACAACATCTGTTTGAAATACAAAATAGACAGGATAAAATAAATGAATATGATGGAGACTCTATATGTTGCGGATTGTAACATGGAATGCAGCTCACCATAAAGTCCCCTCGGCAGCTGCACCTATGCGCCAAGATGACCACCAAAAGAACCTGTCTCAGCCACTGCACAATTAGTCCGGAAGTATAGCATGAGTATATAACTCAATGCACACCCAGTAAGTATCTAGTCCAACCCCGAAGGAATAGTGACGAGGGATTGACATCGACACTTACTAGTGGTTTAATAAATCAAATATAATAAAAGTAATAGGTATGAGGCATAGCAGGTAAAAGCAACAAAGTAAATATACGTGCATATCACGATCCTCAACAGAAGGATAAATATGAAGTTCTCAATAACCGGATACTACCTCGCATGGGATACATAACAGTCAAAAATTAGATAAAATGTCACATCTTAAGTAAGGGTGTTAATCGGGCCGGTCCGGCTCACTAATAACTCGTTTCCACTCGGCCAGCCTGGTTTAGTTAGGGGTGGGATGGGTTGGCTGGGGTAGGGGGTTGTGCCGGACGGGGTCGGGCCTTTTTTTGCTACTGGTGCACCGGAATCCAGCGAGCCAGCTAACCCTTCCAGCCTGGTTTATGCTGTAACTTTTTAATTCTAACTGTCGCCAATAGTCAAAATAAAAAATGAATGTTGGGCAATGGCCATTTTTTGCACTTTTAGCTATTTCGGCCTATCTCCTTACTGAAATAGCCCCTTCATCCCCTAATAATCGATAAATTACATTCTTAGCCTTTTAATAGCTATAAATAGCCCCCCTCTTCTTCATTTTTTTTCACAACTTGCTCTCTTATTCTACTCTAATTCTCTCTCAATTCCCTTTTGATTATTAAATTGCTTATTGCTCTCAAGTTCTCAATTAATTAATATTTCAAGTTTATCAATTACTTATGGTAGTCACTACAATAGTACAATTATCAAGTGAAGTGCGGTTACCATTTTTGTTTGGTTCAAGTTAAATTATGCCCTGTGCTTCTAGAGTGTGCTCACATATTTGGGAACACTTTGAGGTGGTAGAAGAAAATGAAGAAGTTCGCAAAGTTCAGTGCAAGAACTGTGGTCTAGTCTTTAATGGTCGTCGAAAGGGGGAAGATACAACTGGTTTAAGGAGGCATATCAAGTGTTATCTTGAGTGTCCTCCATCAATTCGCATTTTAAGTTGATTTGAGACAATTTGTGTTATTTTGAATTTGTTAGACTTATTTAAGCTTAATGTGTTAGTGTATTAGACAAGTTAATTTGAAGTATTATTATGCAATAAAAATATGAAATGAAAGCCTTTGAAGATTGATCCTTACATATTGGTCTTATTAAATAATTTTGTAGCTACTTAATTTCAATTTTCAAATTTTATATTTCAAATTTAAAACTTTACATGTTAAAGTTTAAAAGTTTAATTTTAAGCCTTAATTCTAAGCCTTAAAAGTTTGCAAATACTTAAGTATCAATAACAGTAAATACGAACAAAATATACTTAAAAAAAATAAGTAATCTAGTCCGGCCCCATTAAGACCGAACCCGGACGGGCCTACCAAAACCCAAAAAATCCCAGCCTACTACCAGCCCCGGAACCCAGCCCACTAATAGCCTGGAACAATAATCGGATGGGGCTATTTTTTTCGTGTCCAACCCGGACCAGCCTGTCCAGTTAACACCTTTAATCTCAAGTAAGGAAATCTCATAGGTACTCTAATTCCTTACCAAATATTATGCACGATTCTGCTGAGGCGAGCGACATAATCCCATAAGAGTAATGGCACGATTTCATGTCGTGGCGCATGGCCCGATCCTATAATAGTACTGATGAGGAATTCACTCTGATCCCACAATAATCGTGTACACTACCAAGGGTCGACTGACACGAACCATAGATGCATCTCATAATACTATCGAGGTCGTACGACCCAATCCATAATAGTACTACTGAGGCGTTCAGCCCTTTCCCATAGGTATAGTGAAACTTGACGGGTCACTGGCCCCACTCACGAATATATGTGAGAGTTATGGAACTCAAGAAACTTTTTTGACAATTTCGTACAACGCAGGAGAAATCTGTAAAAGGAAGTGCAATTTCTACTGCTAATCAAGTAGCTCGTCAAATATCTAAAATAGCAAGTCTGATATTTACGCAAGTCTAGTCGCATGCAAAAATGTAATTTAAAGCATTTAAACATACAAGAATAACTCAAAAGCATGACATGAATCTAAGTCTATATATACCTAATCAGAAATCCTATAATACGCACAAACATTCGTTACCTAGTACGTGCGTAGTTCCCACAACTAGTAACACATAGAAAATATAACACCTACGGTGTAATTTTCCCATCACAAGGTTAGACAACCGGCTCCAACGCCCCTCTAACTCCTCAAACCAATGCCAAACCATTCGGAACTAGCCAAACAATATGCAAACCAATCAAAAATATACTCAAAAACTCGTAATTTAACCAATTTATAACAATTCCCAACTCCACTCAAAAAGTTAACAAAGTCAATCCCCAGGCCCACGTGCCCGGATTTTGAAAATTTCAAAGATAAATATTACTCATAATACCAGGAACTCAAATATATAATTTATTTCCAATTCCATTTCTAGTTTTTCTTCCAAATCCACAATTTCTACAAATTTTCATGTTAAAATTCATATGTAATTCGTGTATTTAACATTCTGTTTAGATCATTATTCCCCATCATTTTATAATGTGTTGTATTGTATTGTATCATATTATTTTATGAATACAATGTTTGAATAGATTGTGTTGTTTTCTATTGTTAAATAATATTTTACTATTTGATTTTACTGTATCGTACTGTACTGTAACTGCTAAGTTTACTAAAATACCCTCAATTGTTTAAATATTAAATTTATCAAAAATTATGCAAAAAAATAATTTTAAAAAACAAAACAAAATGAGGCAAAACACCTTGAGAAAGCAGAACAAAGGAGCGAGATAGAAGAAGGCAAAACAAAGGAGCACAACTAATTAGAATTGAGTTAAAAACAAATTAGGAGAAAAAATAAAATAGAAGGCGGCAAAACACCTTTAACGTTGGCGGCAGACGTTTTGGAAAAAAAATAAAGTAGGTTATAGGTTTGAGATTTGGAGTTAAAATAGAAAAAAGGTAAAGACAAACAATCCCACCACACCAAATCAGTTGTTTCAAAAAGGGGACTTTTTATTGTTCCGGAACAATGAATTTAATAATATAATACAACCAATTTTAATAAAACAACCAAAACAAACAATATTTTGGGATAACAATACAATACGATGCAATGGGGAACAACTATCCAAACAAGTTGTAACTCACAATGAGTAGGAATCACTTACCTTGTAATAGATAATGAAAATCTGCCCTCAAAGAACTTCCAAAACCGGCCAACCCAAGTGAAAAATGATAGAAATGAGCTAAGTCTCGTGTTAAATCCATGTTCTGCCTAGATCTTTCCTTTTCGCAATCCCGGAAGTTCCTTTGCGATAGCGAAGGCCAAACTGGCCTTGCCCCAAAATTCCTTCTTCGCAAACGCGAGGTCCCTCTTGCAATCGAGAAGCTCAACCTTCCCAAGCCTTCGCAAACACGAGCCCAGTTCCACGAGCACGAAGGTCAAATCCTTATGCCTCAGAAAATCCTTTACGAGATCGCGATTAACAAACTTCTAAACCCAGTCCAGCCCCACTAACTCATCGAATTTGCGACCATCACCATGTTCGCTCAAACGCGAGCACAACCTTATGAAGCTCCATGATCGCGACACCTCTTACGTGATCTCGCAGAATAAAGTCTCTACAAATCCACTTAACCCTTTGCAATCATGAACCTGCTTCTGTGATCGCGATGCACACCAAATAAACAGAAAACCAACAGCTGCAAATCATAGAGAAATGATCCAAAATCACCCCAAAATGCACCCGAGGTCCCCGGAACCCCGTCCAATCATACCAATAAGTTTCAATGCCTCATCCAAACTTATATAGAGGCTCAAAATTCCACGAATAATATCAAATCCACGAATCGACGATCAAAACCCTTTTTTAACTTTCAAACATTCAAACTTCGTCGAACACATCCGAATCATATGTAGAAATTTCAGATCACGACAAAATTTCACACAAAAGTTTCAATCAATAAAATAACCTATCCAAGGTCCTGAAATACCACCCGAAGTCCGATAACACTAGAATTGTAACGAGCCGGTCGGTCATTTTAATAATTAATGCCTTGATCCCCTATTAACTACTTTCTCCGTGTTTGTTTCTGCTATCGTGAGTTGCTGGGAAGATTCGTTTTGAGTTTCGAAGTGTTTGGGACACTTAGTCCCTAAATGAGAGCTTAAGATTTAGAATTTAGACCGTAGTTGGAGCAGTATAAAGACGGCCTCAAAATGGAATTCTGTCAATTTCGTTAGCTCCGTTGGGTGATTTTGGTCTTAGGGGCATGTTCGGATTGTATTTTGGAGGTCCGTAGCTTATTTAGGCTTGAAATGCCGAAAATTGAAATTTTGAAGTTTCCAGATCGATAGTGAGATTTCGACATCAGGGTCGGAATCCGATTACAAAAGTTGGAATAGCTCTGTAGTGTTGAATGTGACTTATGGGCAAAATTTAGGGTCAATCGGACTTGATTCGGTTAGATTCGGCATCAGTTGTAGGATTCTTGAAATTTCAAGTTCTTTAGGCTAGGATTGGAGGGTGATTCGAGGTTTTAGTGTTGTTTGATGTGATTAGAGGGTTGGACTAAGTTCGTATGATGTTTTAGGGTTAGTTGGCATGTTTGGTTGAGGTCCTGGAGGCCTCGGGTGAGATTCGGATGCTTAATGGATTGGAATTTGGACTTAGGCAAAAGCTGAGGTTGCTGAACCTGTCATAACCGCACTTGCGTGTGTGGGACCGCAGGTGCGTCACTGCAGAAGCGGTTTGAGAACCGCATGTGCGGTCTGATGCACAAGTGAAGCTGGTCACAGATGCGGCTCAAGGTCCGCAGAAGCGGACCGTATCTGCAAGTAGAGGGTCGCAGGTGTGATTTCTGGCCATTTAATGAAAATTCGTAGGTGCAGAGTAGGAGCTGCAAGAGAAGTCAACCCCTCACAGATACAGAAATCACTAGGTAGAAAAAGAGAAAATCTAGGGTTTGAGTTCATAAGTTGGAAAATCGATTTGGAGCTCGGTAGAGGGCGATTTCTGGAGAGATATTGAAGAAGGAAGATTGGGTGATAAATCCTAACTCTAATTTGGTTATAATACATTAATCTATTGTTAGTTTTATCATTTAATTTTGGGATTTGGATAAACAATTAGGTATGAGTTGAGAAAAGTTCTTAGGCCTAATTTTGGGATTTTGATCGAGGTTTTGGTATCAGATTTGAGTGATTTTGGTATGGTTAGACTCGTGAGTGAATGGGTATATATAATTTGTGATTTTTATCCAATTCCGAAACGTGGGCCCGGGGAGGATTTTTGGACGTTTTTCTATTTTCTTACCTTAGCTTCGATTCCTTTAGCTAAATTCGTTGTTTGTAGTTATATTTAGATTATGAAATTGATCTTATTAGATTTGGGCCACTTCGAGTTGGATACTCGTGGCAAGAGCGTGATTTCGGATAGAGTTTGAGCTGGCTCGAGGTAAGTGGCTTGCCTAACCTTGTGTGAGGGAACTCCTCTTAGGATTTTGGTACTGTTATTATATGAGTGTCGTGTACATGAGGTGACGAGTGCGTACATGTGCTAATTATTAAAAAACCTTGTTTTCATTAGGTAAATATCTATGTTTTCTTGTAATTGAGCAATAATTATACTTGAAGCCTCTTGTTTAGTTTAGGAAAAGCCATCTTATGTGAGTTAATTGTCTTACCTGCTTCAGCTGTTTGCTTGTACTTTGTGCAGCATGTTTAGAGTAGAATTTCCTATTTAATTCTTGAATAGAACTGTAAATTCTTTCTTGAGACTGTTGTGTGTATACTTTGGGACTACGGGACGATTTCCCGGGAGATCTCTCTGCATGTTTATTTTGGGACTACGGATCGGTATTCTGGGAGATCCCCCTGCACTTTTACGTTCGGGACTATAGGACGACACCCGGGAGATTCCCCTGTACTGGATATTTACTTTGGGACTATGGATTGGTATTTCGGGAGTTTCCCCTCCATATTTATGATTTGGACTACGGGTAGTTTCCCCTCCATATTTATGATTTGGACTACGGGAGGATATCCCGGGAGATCCTCTGTACATTTACGTTGGGGACTACGGGACGATATGCTGGGAGATCCCCTGTTACTATCTCTGTGTACTGAGTATATTCTGTTTGTGATTTTACTCTTTATCGACTATTAGTGTTTTTAATTATATTGTGGCACATCATACTGTTTTACCTTGTCTTATATATATATATATAACCAGTAGGGCCCTGATCTTCCTCGTCCCTACCCGACCGAGGTTAAACTTGGCACTTACTAGGTAACGTTGTGGTGTACTCATGCCCTTTACTACACATGCTTTTCATAAGCAGATCCAGGTTCTTCTGCTCAGTCGTTCTACCAGTAAGGCGGGCGACACCAGAGACTTCGAGGTATATCTGCCGCATCCGCGGACCTAGAAGTCCCTCTTTATTCTTCCCTTCAGCTTAGGCTTCTTGTATTTCTTTTGACTAGATATTCTGGAGTTAGAACACTATATAGTTTCAATATCTTGTGATTTCATGAGATTCCAGGTTTTGGGAATTTGTTTCAGTATTGTGAGTATCTATTGTATATGCCAAGCGGCATCTTAAATGCTTTTATTATGTTTTATCCATAGTTTTTGCTAGTTTCGTATTTCGTTGTTTTCTTTTTTCCGCAATTTGTTAGGCTTACCTAGTCGTAGAGACTAGGTGCCATCACAATAGTTCGCGGAGGTCAAACTTGGGTCGTGAAAAGTTGGTATTAGAGCTTTAGGTTCATAGGAATCATGAATTACAAGCCGATTTATTAGAGTCTTGCGGATCGGTACGGAGACGTCTGTACTTATAGCTATGCAACTTTGAGGAAAATTCCACTTTATTTGATTTCCTTGTCGTACGAGATTTTTGATATCAAAATTCTAAACTTCTTCTTCTATTCTCTCATAGATGGTGAGGACACATGCTACCAGAGATGACCAGGCACCCGTTCCCGCTGCTAAAACCATCAGAGGTCGGGGCTGGGGTAGAGGCCGATGATGGGCACGTGGTGCAGCCAGAGCACCTACGCAAGCTACCACAGAGGAGCCACCAGTAGCTCCAGCCGGAGCCCAAGCACCTGATACGCCTACTGCTACTATTATTCCAGCTCTTAAGGAGACCCTTGCACAATTCGTGAGCATGTACACCACTATAGCTCAAGCAGGGTTGATTCCCCTTGCTACAGCCAGATCTCAGGCTGGGGGAGGAGAACAGACTCCTGCTGCCCACACTCCTGAGCAGCGGGTCCAGTTTGATCAGATCTCAGAGGTTATACCGATACCGCCTATAACCCCAGTTTAGCCCGAGGACAGGGCAGCAGCTTCCGAGGATGAGTAGCGGAGGCTTGAGAGGTTCAAGAAGTACAAGCCTCTTGTATTTAGTGGTCTAGCATTAGATGATGCTCTGGGATTTCTGGAGGAGTGCTACCGTATCCTCCACACTATGGGTATATCAGGATCGAGTAAAGTTTCTTTCACTGCCTTCTAGCTTCGAGGAGCAGCCTATCAGTGGTGGCGTACTTTTGAGTTGGACAATTTAGTTGAGGTAGCATCCCTTACATGGACCCAGTTTTCAGATATATTTTTGAGAGAGTATGTTCCTCAGAGCCTTAGGGACGCATGGCATACAGAGTTTGAGCATTTGCGCCAGGGTACTATGACTGTTTCGAAGTATGATGTCTGTTTCACTGACTTGGCTAGGCATGCACCGACCTTGGTTTATACAATTCGTGAGAGAGTTCGCCGGTTCATTGAGGGGCTCATTCCCAACATCAGGTCTAGCATGGCTCGGGAGTTGGAGATGGATATTTCTTATCAGCAGGTGGTGAGTATTGCTAGGAGAGTATAGGGTATGCATGCTTGGGATAGAAAGGAGAGGAAGACCAAGAGGTCTCGAGAATCGGGCCATTATTCTGGTGCCCATGCCCCAGCTGCAGTTTTTCATGGTAGTGGTTATATGAGTTGCCCCATTCATTCAGCTCTTCCAGTAGCCAGTGGTATTCCAGCTCCTCCAAGACCTTAGGAGCCTTATTATGCACCTCCAATATCTAGTACGCCTCCTGCATGGGGTGCTTCCAGTGGTCAGACCAGCAGATCTGGCCCAAGCTAGTCACAGCCGTTGCGCGCTCCCAGAGCTTGTTTTGAGTGTGGCGACACACTTCATATGGTGAGGGATTGCCCCAGACTTAGGATGGGTGCACCTCCAAAGACTTCTCAGCCACAGCGTGCCCCACAGAGTTCTTAGGCTATGATTACAGCACCAGTTGCTACCCCACTTGCTTAGCCAGCTAGAGGTGGAGGTCGGGGAGGTATAGGTCGCCCTAGAGGGGGAGGCCAGGCCAGATATTATGCCATTCCTGCCCGTACTGAGGCTATCGCCTCCAATTCTGTCATCACAGGTATTTTCCTGGTTTGTCATAGAGATGCATCGATTTTATTCGATCCAAGCTCCACTTATTCTTATGTGTCCTCTTATTTTGCCCCGCATTTGGGCGTATCTCAAAATTCCTTGATTTCCCCTATTTATGTTTCTACTCCTGTAGGAGATTCTCTTATTGTGGACCGCGTTTATCGGTCGTGTTTGATTGCTCTTAGTGGTTTTGAGACTAGAGCCGATTTATTATTGCTCAGCATGGTAGATTTTGATGTTATCTTGGGCATGGACTGGTTGTCACCCCATTATGCTATTCTTGATTGTCAAACCAAAATCGTGACGCTTGCTATGCCAGGTGTACCGCAAGTAGAGTGGAGGGGTACCTTAGATCACACTTCCAGTAGAGTTATTTATTTCCTTAAGGCTCAGTGATTGGTTGACAAGGGGTATGACGCATATCTAGCTTATGTGAGAGATGTCAGTATTGATACCCCTACAATTGATTCAGTCCCAGTAGTATGGGACTTCCCTGATGTGTTTCCAGCTAATCTTCTGAGTATGTCGCCCGATAGAGATATTGATTTTGGCATTGATTTGTTGTCATGCACTCAGCCCATTTCTATTCCTCCGTATCTTATGGCCCCTCCAGAGTTGAAGAAGTTGAAGGATCAGTTACAGGAATTGCTTGATAAAGGTTTTATTCGGCCAGTGTATCACATTGGGGTGCTCCTATATTGTTTGTAAAGGAAAAGAATGGTTCTATGCGTATGTGCATTAATTATCGCTAGCTGAACAAAGTTACAATGAAGAACTGGTATCCTTTGCCTCGTATCGATGATTTGTTTGACCAGTTACATGGTGGTAGAGTGTTTTGTAAGATTGACTTGCGTTTAGGTTACCATCAGTTGAAGATTCGGAATCAAATATCCTGAAGACTGCCTTTCGGACTCGGTATGGTCATTACGAGTTCATTGTTATGTTATTTGGGCTAACCAATGCCCCAGCAGCCTTTATGCATTTGATCCACAGTGTGTTCCGGCCATATCTTAACTCGTTTGTTATTGTATTTATTGATGATATTCTAGTATACTCCTGGAGTCAGGATGATCATGAGCAGCACCTGAGGACAATGCTTCAAACATTGAGGGAAAAGAAATTATATGCAAAGTTCCTGAAATGTGAGTTTTAGTTGGATTCAGTGGCATTCTTAGGTCATGTGGTATCGAGTTAAGGGATCAAGGTGGATCCGAAGAAAGTGGAAGCAGTCAGAGTTGGCCTAGACCATCCTCAGCTATAGAGATCCGCAGTTTTCTTAGCTTGGCGGGTTATTATCGTCTATTTGTTGAGGTGTTTTCATCTATTACAGCACCTATGACCAGGCTGACCTAGAAGGGTGCTCCGTTCCAGTAGACAGAAGAATGTGAGGAGAGCTTCCATAAGCTCAAGACAGTTTTGACTACAGCCCCAATATTGATATTGCTTATAGGTCGGGGTCTTATATTGTCTATTGTGATGCCTTGAGGATTGGCCTTGGAGTGGTATTGATGCAGGATGGTAGGGTGATTGCCTACGCGTCCAGACAGTTGAAGGTACATGAGAAGAATTATCTTGTCCATGATCTCAAGTTAGATGCTATTGTTCACACCTTGAAGATATGGCATCATTATTCGTACGGTGTTCCTTGTGAGATTTATACTTATCACCGTAGTTTGCAGCATCTGTTCAAGCAGAAGGATCTTAATTTGCGCCAGAGGAGGTGGTTAGAGATGCTGAAGGACTATGATATCACTATCTTGTATCACTCGGGCAAGGACAATGTGGTAGCCGATGCTTTGAGTCACCGGGCGGAGAGTTTGGGGAGTTTGGCTTATTTACCAGCAGCGGAGAGGCCCATGGTGATGGATGTTCAAGCCTTAGCCAGCCGGCTTGTGAGATTGGATCTTTTGGAGCCAAGTTGGGCTCTAGCTTACATGATTTCTCGGTCTTCCTTGTTTGATCATATCAGAGAGCATCAGTATGATGACCCTCATTTGCTCATCCTCAAGGACAAGGTTCTTCATGGTGATGCCAGAGATGTGACTATTGGTGATGACGGAGTATTGTGGATGCATGGTCGGATATGTGTACCCAATGTTGATGGGCTACGGGAGTTGATTCTAGAGGAGGCCCACAGTTCGCGATATTCCATCCACCCAGGTGTCGCGGAGATGTACCAGGATTTGAGATAGCACTATTGGTGGAGGCAGATGAAGAAGGATATAGTTGGGTTTGCAGCTCGGTGCCTCAATTGTCAACAGGTGAAGTATGAGCACCAGATATCGGGTGGTTTGCTTTAACAAATAGAGATTCCGGAGTGGAAGTGGGAGCAAATCACCATGCACTTCGTAGTTGGACTCCCACGGACTTTGAGGAAGTTTGATTCCATTTGGGTGATTGTGGATCGGCTGACCAAGTCCGCGCATTTCATTCCTGTGTGTACTACCTATTCTTCAAAGCAGTTGGCAGAGATTTATATCCGGGAGATTGTTCGTCTGCCTGGTATTCCAGTTTCCATCATTTTAGATAGAGGTACTCAGTTCACATCATGGTTTTGGAGGGCTGTACAATATGAGTTGGGTACTCGGGTGGAGTTGAGCACAACATTTCACCCCCAGACAGATGGACAGTCCGAGCGCACTATTCAGATTCTTGAGGATATGCTTCGTGCGTGTGTGATGGAGTTTGGAGGTTTTTGGGATCAGTTCTTGCCACTGGCGGAGTTTGCCTAAAACAACAATTATCAGCATTCAGATGACATCTTATGAGACTTTTTATGGTAGGTGGTGTAGATACCCGGTGGGTTGGCTTGAGCCAGGTGAGGCTAGATTACTGGGCACCGACTTAGTTTAGGATGCCTTAGAGAAGGTTAGGTGATTCAGGATAGACTTCGTACATCCCACTCCAACTAGAAGAGTTATGAGGACCGGAAGGTTCGTGATGTTTCCTATATGGTTAGAGAGCAGGTCTTGCTTCAGGTCGCCTATGAAGGGCGTTATGAGATTTGGGAAGAAGGGAAAATTGAGTCCGAGGTTTATTGGTCCTTTTAAGGTATTGAGACGTGTTGGGGAGGTTGCTTATGAGCTTGCCTTACCTCCCAGCTTGGCAGGAGTTCATCCGGTATTTCATGTTTCGATGCTCCGGAAGTATCACAGTGATCCGTCGCACATGTTGGATTCCAGTTCAGTCCAGTTGGACAAGGATCTATCTTATGTTGAGGAGCCAGCGGCGATATTAGACAGGCAGTTTCAAAAGTTGAGGTCAAAGAACATTGCATCAGTGAAGGTTTAGTGGCGGGGTCAGCCGGTCGAGGAGGCGACTTGGGAGACCGAGCAGGATATGCGCAGCCGTTACTCTCATCTTTTCACTACTTCGGGTATGTTTCCATGCTCGTTCGAGGACAAACGAATGTTTTAAGAGGGGAGGATGTAACGACCCGGCCGACCGTTTTAAGAATTAACGCCCTGATCTCCTATTAACTTCTTTCCCCATGTTTGTTTCTACTACCGTGAGTTGTTGGGAAGATTCATTTTGAGCTTCAGAGTGTTTTGGACACTTAGTCCATAAATGAGAGCTTAAGCTTTATAATTTGGACCATAGTCGGAGCATTGTGAAGTCAGCCTCGGAATGAAATTTCGTCGATTTCGTTAGCTCCGTTGGGTGATTTCGGGCTTAGGGGCGTGTTCGGATTGTGTTTTGGAGGTCCGTAGCTTATTTAGGCTTGAAATGACAAAAGTTGAAATTTTGAAGTTTCTGGATCAATAGTGAGATTTAGATATCGGGGTCGAAAACCGATTCCGAAAGTTGGAATAGCTCCGTGGTGTTTCATGTGACTTGTGTGCAAAATTTGGGGTCAATCGGACTTGGTTTTGTTGGTTTCGGCATCAGTTGTAGGATTCTTGAAATTTAAAGTTCTTTAGGCTTGGATTGGAGGGTGATTAGTGGTTTAAGCGTTGTTTGATGTGATTCGAGGGTTGGACTAAGTTCGTATGATATTTTAGGATTGGTTGGCATGTTTGGTTGAGGTCCCGGGGGCCTCAGGTAAGTTTCGTATGCTTAACGGATTGGAATTTGGACATAGGCAAAAGCTAAGGTTGTTGAACCTGTCATAACCGCACCTGCGTGTGTGGGACCGCAGGTACGATCTGAGGCACAAGTAAAGCTGGTCGCAGATGCGGCTCAAGTACCGTAGAAGCGGACCGCATCTGCAAGTAGAGGGTCGCAGGTGCGATTTCTGGCTGATTAATGAAAATCCATAGGTTCGGAGTAGGAGCCACAGTAGTAGGACCGCAGGTGCGGTCAACCCCTCGCAGATGCGGAAATCGCTGGGCAGAAAAAGAGAAAATTGAGGGTTTGAGTTCATAAGTTGGAAAATCGATTTGGAGCCTGGTAGAGGGAGATTTCTGGAGAAATTTTGAAGAAGGAAGATTGGGTAATGAATCCTAACTCTAATCTGGTTCTAATACATTAATCTATTGTTAGTTTTATCATTTAATTTTGGGATTTGGATGAAAAATTGATAAAAAGTTGAGAAAAATTCTTAGGCCTAATTTTGGGATTTTGATCGAGGTTTTGATATCAGATTTGAGTGATTTTGGTATGGTTAGACTCGTGAGTGAATGGGTGTTCATAATTTGTGATTTTTACCCGATTCCAAGACGTGGGCTCGGGGAGGATTTTTGGACGTTTTTCTATTTTCTTACCTTAGCTTCGATTCCTTTAGCTAAATTCGTTGTTTGTTAGTTATATTTACATTATGAAATTGATTTGTTTATATTTGTGTCACTCGAAGTTGGATACTCGTGGCAAGAGCATGGTTTCAGATTGAGTTTGAGCTAGTTCGAGGTAAGTGGCTTGCCTAACCTTGTGGGGGGAACTCCTCTTAGGATTTTGGTACTGTTGTTATATGAGTATCATGTACGTGAGGTGACGAGTGCGTACATGTGCTAATTGTTGAAAACCCCCCATTTTCATTAAGTAAATATCTATGTTTTCTTGTAATTGAGTAATAATTGTACTTGAAGCCTCTTGTTTAGTTTAGGAAAAGCATGCTTATGTAATTTAATTGTCTTACCTGCTTCAACTGCTTGCTTGTACTCTGTGCAACATGTTTAGAGTAGAATTTCCTGTTTAATTCTCGAATAGAACTGTAAATTCTTTCTTGAGACTGTCGTGTGTTTACATAGGGACTACAGGATGATTTTCAGGGATTCCCTTGCATGTTTATTTTGGGAGTACGGATCGGTATTTCGGGAGATCCCACTGCACTTTTACGTTTGGGACTACGGGACGACACCCGAGAGATTCTCCTGTACTGGATATTTACTTTGGGACTACGGATTGATATCCCAGGAGATCCTTTGTACATTTACGTTTGGGACTACGGGACGATACCCTAGGAGATCCCCTGTTGCTATTTCTGTGTACTGAGTATATTCTGTCTGTGATTTTACTCTTTATCAATTGTTAGTGTTTTCAATTATACTGTTGCACTTCATACTGTTTTAGCTTGTCATATATATATATATATATATATATATATATATAACCAGTAGGGACTTGACCTTCCTCGTCACTACCCGATCGAGGTTAGGCTTGGTATTTACTAGGTACCGCTATGGTGTACTCATGCCCTTTCCTGCACATACTTTTCGTGTGCAGATCCAGGTTCTTCTGTTTAGCCGTTCTACCAGTGAGGCAGGCGACACCAGAGACTTCGAGGTATATCTGTCGCGCCCGCAGACCTAGAAGTCCCTCTCTATTATTCCCTTCACCTTAGACTTCCTGTATTTCTTTTGACTAGATATTCTGGAGTTAGAACACTATATAGTTTCAATAGCTTGTGATTTCATGAGATTCCGGGTTTTGGGAATTTGTTTCAGTATTGTGAGTATCTATTGTATATGCCGAGCGGCATCTTAAACATTTTTATTATGTTTTATCCGTAGTTTTTGCTAGTTTCGTATTTCATTTTTTCCTTTTTTCCGTAATTTGTTAGGCTTACCTAGTCATAGAGACTAGGTGCCGTCACGACAGTTCACGGTGGGTGAACTTGGGTCGTGACAGGAATTCACTAAAAGTCAAACTTAGCAAATTTCTAAACTTTAAAAATACAAACTTCTGACATTTAGTGCCGAAACGCTGCCACACCATCCGATACTTAACCCGCACATACGTCCAAGTCCAAAATCACCTTAATAACCTATAAGAATATTCAAATCTCGATTCCGAGTTCATTTACTCAAAAGGCAAATCTTAGTCAACTCTTCTAACTTAGAGCTTCCTAATTGAGAATTATTCTTCCAAATCAACTCCAAACTTCTCGAAAATCAAAACCAACCACACATGCAAGTGATAATACATAAAGTGAAGCTACTCAACGTCTCAAACTGCCGAACGATATGCTAGAGCTCAAAATGATCGGCCGGGTCGTTATAGATAGCCGTAGCGTTATTCCCAAAATAATTAAGTCATCAACATATATCAAAACATTTATGTGAACCTTACCCTTTTTGCAGAGTAAAGAGCGAGTTGTCAGAAAGAATTCATAGTCTTCTAGAGCAGTGAATAACTTAGAAAACTAATATTGTGGTGCATGTTTCAATACACAAAGAGTTTTTCCAAGTCAACATGCCTTCCTTGGACCTACCACCTGAAATCTAGGAGGTATTTTCATGCACGCTTCTTCTTCCCGTGGAGGAATACATTTTGCATATCCATTTGGTGCAACTCCTAGTGCCTTATAGCCGCAACTTCAAAAAATGTGCGTATAGTCACCATCTAATCCACGGGAGATAACATCTTAGTATAGTCAATACCTTCCACTTGATGATTGTCGAAAATAACTAGACGAGACTTATACCGTTCAATATTACCACAAGAGTGTTGCTTTATTTTGTAATCCGCCTGCAATCAAGGGCTTTCTTATTAGAGGGCAGATCTTCTATTACCCATATCACATTTTTCTCTAAAGCATGTATTTTTTATTTTATTGTCTCCCTCCACCTTTTATCATTCATAGCGTCCAACTTCTTCTCCTCTGTTATTTCTTTTTGTCTACTTTCGGTCCCCACTTCCTATGGTTCATGTTCCTCTTGCTCTACTTCGCCCATTTGAGCACTCTCCATGCCCCCTACTTCAAACTCATCATTTACATACTCCTCACGGACACTCTTCTATCGGTACCATTGTTCAATCCAATCATTGATTATGTGAAAGGAAATTTGGACTCATAGAAATCAACATTCCGGGAGGTAAAATACTCTTTTGTCTCTAACTTATACAACTTCTATCTCTTCTTTACATAGGGATACTCAACAAATATACACATATGACTCCTACTTGAAAAATTAGGCACATGTTCTCCCTATTTGTGCGCATAATATAGTGGTCCAAATACCCGAAGATGCCCGTACTCAGGCACTCATCCATACAAACTTCATAAGGAGTCTTTCTAGGTAAAATAGAGGATCCGATTAATTAAGTGACATGCAGTTAAAATATATTTCCGTCAAAACTACCTTGAAAATGCAAGGCTTAAGCTATATTTAGTATATGACGATATTTTCTTTTCACTCTACTATTATGTTGTGGGATTCCAGTGCAAGAAGTTCGAAAAACAACACCAAACATTGTGAAAAATTATCAACTACAGTAAAAACAAATATGATGCACCGCAAGAAGTCATTCTAAAACTACTCAAAGAAAATTTGTCTCTTCTTTGCTTTTCTCGATGACATACATATTCAAAACATTACTACTTCTTCTAAAATCTATAAAAGAAATTAATTTGTTAGGGATGTCTCAATCGCTTGTTCCAAAAATCTAACGAGCCTTCAACTTTCGCCTTTAGATGTTGTATTTGCGGTTGGTTCCAGAAACAATAGAGTCCATCTCTCCATTCACCCGCTCCAATCAACATCCTCTATATGCGGTCCTATATAATGTAGGGAATAAACCCCCATAGAAATAATATTCATGGTAATAAAAGCGGAATAATAATGTAGCACCGAGATACGATAATTAACAAGAATAAAAGAGTAAAATCGATACCAAGATTTTTACGTGGAGAACCCCTTTTAATAAGGTAAAAACCCACGGCCCCAAGAGGAGCAACTGATATCACTATAGTAAGGAATTTTACACTTTGTAGGTCCGAGTAAAATACTCCAAAGACACTACAATACCCAAAAGAAATAACTCTCTTTTGATATTCTCACATCACTACAATATCACTCGCTCTCTATTTTTCTCACAGACTATTTTCTTATACCCAGTCTGTTAAACCTCACTCTTTCTTTCTCTCTTTATTGGTGTATAAAATGAGAGCCTAAGCTCTCCTTTTATAGGCGGAACCTTACTCTCCCACGCCTACTGTTTTTGACATTTTTCTCTTCTGCAGATTTGGTATGCCTACCAATCTTGACTTTTAAAATCTTATAGATTTCACTCAACCAAAATCAGATTTGGTATCATTATTGCTTTCCCCTTTTTTCCTTTATATATTATTTATTGGGGATGGACCCCACAATCTCCCCCTCTAGACCTATTCACCTGAAGGAGGTAACACCAGAGGTTCTAGTTTGAGTTTATGCCGACAAGTTCTTTGAATAGCTTAAACTTGTCTCTTGGTACCACTTTGGTCAGCATATCCGAAAGATTCTCACTTGTATGGATCTTCTTTACCTGCATAGACCCATCCTCTATCCTTTCTCGAATCCAATGATATCTCATGTCGATATGCTTCGTCCTTGCATGATACATGGTGTTTTTGCTCAGGTCTATTGCACTTTGACTGTCACAATAGATGACATACTCCTTTTGGTGCAATCCAACCTCTTGAAGGAACTGTTTGAGCCATACCATCTCTTTGCCAGCTTCAGTAGTGACAATATACTCTGCTTCAGTTATAGAGAGTGCGACACACTTCTGCAACCTCGACTGCCATGATATAGCTCCCCCTGAAAATGTAAACAAATATCCAGTAGTGTATTTTCTGTTATCAATGTCACCTGCCATATCAGCATATGTATAGCCCTTCAAGATTGGATGCGATACTCCAAAGCACAGACAATCTCCCGTGGTACCTTTTAGGTACCTGAGTATCCACTTGACTGTTTCCCAATGTTCCTTTCCAGGATTTTCAATAAACCTACTGACAACACCAACTGCGTGAGCAATATCAGGTCTAGTACATACCATTGCATACATCAAGCTTCCGACTGCTGAAGAATAAGGAACTCTAGCCATGTTCCCTTTCTCCTCCTCTATTGTAGGACACATCTTTTTGCTCAACTTTAGATGACTAGCAAGAGGTGTGCTGATTGTCTTAGCATTCTTCATGTTGAAGTGTTATAGTACACGTTCAATGTACTTCTCCTGAGATAGCCACAACTTTCTACTTGTTCTCTCTCGAACTATCTTCATCCCTAGAATTTGTTGTGCTAGGCCCAAGTCCTTCATATCAAATGACTTGGACAAATCTCTCTTCAACTTTGCGATCAGCCCCTTGTCTTTTCCTACAATTAACATGTCATCCACATACAATAACAATATAATAAAGTTATTCTCAGAAAATCTTTTGAAGTATACACATGGATCAGAATAGGTCTTTAGGTATGTTTGACTTTTCATGAATGAGTCAAACTTCATGTACCACTGCTTTGGTGTCTGCTTCAATCCATAAAGACTCTTATTTAATTTGCACACCATGTGTTTCTTTCCAGCTACTTCAAATCCTTCTGGCTGCTCCATATAAATTTCCTCTTCCAAATCTCCATGAAGAAATGCAGTTTTCACATCCAACTGCTCCACTTCAAGATCTAGGCTAGCTGCTAAGATCAAAATTGTTCGAGTAGAAGTCATTTTGACAACAGGTGAGAAAATTTCATCAAAATCAATACCTTTATTTTGTTCGAAGCCTTTAACCACCAATCGAGCTTTGTATCTGACCAGCTTGCCATTTCCATCTTTCTTGAGTTTAAAAACCCATTTGCATTTGAGTGGTCTTTTACCCTTTAGACAAGAGGGGTTGCTCTGATGGTAAGCAACCTCCACTTCCAACCAAGAGGTTGTGAGTTCGAGTCTCCCCAAGAGCAAGGTGGGAAGTTCTTGGAGGGAAGGATGTCGGGGGTCTATTTGGAAACAGCCTCTCTACCTCAGGGTAGGGGTAAGGTCTGTGTACACACTACCCTCCCCAGACCCCACTAAGTGGGATTATACTGGGTTGTTGTTGTTGTTGTTGTAAGTTCAACCAGCTTGTACGTGCCATTTTTCTGTAGAGATTCCATCTCTTCTTGCATGACTTTCATCCACTGGTTCTTTTATGGATGGGACAACACCTCCTTAAGACTTTTTGGCTCCCCCTCATCACTGATGAGGACATACTCTGTGGAAGGGTACCTGCATGACTCTACCCTTGGCCTCTCTGATCTCCTCAGAGGTTGAGGTTGTTCTTCTCCCTGAGTGGGGTGCTCCACTTCCTCGACACCTTCATCAAGTTGCTCCCCCTGCTCAATAACCTCACCAGGTTGCTCCCCCTGCTCGGCAACCTCGTCGGTCGTACTTTCTGCACTTGTGGGATTGTTAGAAGTAGAAGGAATAGTAACAAAGTTAGGAATTATACCATTCTTCGCCTTTTCTGACATATCAGCAGCAGTTCCAACTTCACTTTCTCGGAAGACTACATCTCTGCTTCTGATGACCTTCTTCTTTACAGGATCCCACAGTCTGTACCCGAACTCTTCATCTCCATATCCGATAAATATGCAGGGAACAGATTTATCATCCAGCTTTGTTCTCTGCTCTTTTGGTACATGTGCAAAAGCTCTGCAACCGAACACCTTCAGATGCGAGTAGGACACCTCCTTGTTGGTCCAAACTCTCTCTGGGATTTCAAACGCCAACGGAACTGATGGACTCCTATTGATCAGGTAACAGGCTGTCTGAACTGCTTCACCCCAGAATGACTTAGGCAGTTTAGCCATTCTGAGCATGCTTCTCACCTTCTCCACAATGGTGCGGTTCATCCTCTCGGCTACGCCATTGTGCTGTGGGGTTCCAGGAACTGTCTTTTCATGTCTGATCCCATGACTTGAACAATACTCTTCAAATTCCCTTGAAGTGTACTCACCTCCATTGTCACTTCGGAGACGCTTTAGCTTTCGACCCGTCTCCCTTTCTACTAGAGCATGAAACTTCTGGAAAACTTGAAACACCTGATCTTTGGTTTTCAAAATATAAACCCATAATTTTCGTGAAGCATCATCAATAAAAGTAACAAAATATTTGTTACCGCCCATTGATTCAATTTCCATTGGGCCACAAACATCAGAATATACTAAATCAAGTATATTCAATTTTCTTTCAGACGATGTATGAAATGAGACTCTATGTTGCTTACCAAATAAACAGTAGTCACAAGGTTTTACCGTTGTACCTTTGGCATAAGAAATGAGTGATTTCTTGGCAAGAATCTGCAATCCCTTCTCGCTCATATGACCCATTCTTTTGTGCCACAAATCTGCAGAAATTTCATCTTGTGCCGCGTTCAATTCACCTTAGCATATTTCTGCATTTGTCCTGAACAACGTGCCACGAGCAACTCCCTTTGCACTCACCAATGATCCCTTAGTGAGTCTCCACTTTTGATTTGCAAAATGGTTCTCGTATCCATCTCGGTCTAAAGCAATTCCCGAGATCAAGTTCATCCACAAATAAGGTACATGACGCACATCCTTTAGAACCAATGTGCATCCGACATTTGTCTTGATACAAATGTCACCAATCCCCGCAATCTTTGAGTAACTTGTGTTACTCATTCTCACTGTGCTGAAATCACCTGCTATATATCTGCAAAAAAGATCTCTTACCGGTGTGTCATGGTAAGATGCCGCTGTGTCAACCACCCATTCCGACTTTGGACTTGACAGGTGCATGCATTCCTCTTCCTCATTTATAAAGAGGATAACACTATCATTGTTTTGCACCATGGCGGTTGTGTTGTCGTCATTCTTTTGGCCACTGGTTTCACCTTTGCCCTTCCTTGGATTTGGGCAATCTCTTTTGAAGTGACCTGGTTGATCACAGTTGTAGCAATTTCTGGCTCTTGATTTGGATCGGTTCTTTGACTTCCCACGAGCTCCGGATCTACCATAGTTGCTCGAACTCCTTTGATAACTCCTGCCTCCACTTTCTGTGATGAAAGTCTGCCCTTGATTTTCAGGCTTCTTTCTCATCTTCTCATTGAGTAGAAGAGCTAATGTGACATCTTTCAACTCAATTGTAGTCTTACCGTGCAAGATGGTTGTTTCCAAATTATCGTATGAAGATGGCAACGAGTTCAATAGCAAGATGGCTTTATCTTCTTCCTCTATTTTCACTCCGAGGTTGGCAAGTTGTGTGATTAGTCCGTTAAACACATTTAAATGTGACAAAAAATTCGTACCTTCACCCATGTGTAGGGCGTATAACTACTTCTTCAGGTACAATTTATTTGTCAATGTTTGGGACATGTATAGGCTTTCCAACCTTGTCCAAATTCCACATGCAGTGTCTTCATCAATGATGTTATTTACCATATCATCTGATAAGTGCAACCTGATTGCATTAGCAACTCTTTCATCTAAGTCAGCCAAATCCTCAGCTTTCATGGTATTAGGCTTTTTGGAATCAGCATCTAGTACCTTGTGTAATCCTTGTTCCCCTCATCCTTCTTTGTCATGTTAAGAAACCGTTATCTCCGTTGAATTTTGCTACCTCGTACTTTACTCCGGACATTTTTATTTTTCACCGAGTATAGTACTACAGACAGTGAATAGTATTTCTTTGAACGAGCAGAACATGTGCTCTGATACTAGTTGTAGGGAATAAATCCCCACAGAAATAATATTCACGATAATAAAAGCGGAATAATAATGTAGCACCGAGATACGGTAATTAAAGAGAATAAAAGAGTAAAATCGATATCAAGATTTTTACATGAAAAACCCTTTTAATAAGGGAAAAAATCACGACCCCGAGAGGAGCAACTGATATCACTATAGTAAAGAATTTTACACTTTGTAGGTCCGAGTAAAATACTCCAAAGACCACTACAACACTCAAAAGAAATAACCTTCTTTTGATATTCCCACCTCACTACAATATCACTCACTCTCTATTTTTCTCACAGACTATTTTCTTATACCTTGTCTGTGAAACCTCACTCTTTCTTTCTCTCTTTGTTGGTGTATAAAATGAGAGTTGAATCTCTCCTTTTATAGGCAGAACCTTACTCTCTCACGCCTACTGTTTTTGACATTTTTCTCTTCTACAGATTTGGTATGCCTACCAATCTTGACTTTTGAATCTTATAGATTTCACTCAACCAAAATCAGATTTGGTATCATTATTGCTTTCCCCTTTTTTTCCTTTATATATTATTTAATGGGGATGGACCCCACATATAAGACACAAAATTTTAATAAATAGAATAAAACAATCTGAGCGATCTATAAATTACAACATACAAATAAAGTTGCACTTAAGTCGAGCACATAAAGAACGTTTTTCATGACCAAATTCCCATCTAGTCTTGGATCATTAACAACAGAGAATCGTTCTCTAATGCTTTCCCACAAGTCTTTAGCTACTTCCATATGTGATATGATTGAACGCAGAGTGGGTTCGATTGTGTTCCGTGTCTACACTACTAGAAATCAAGTGATTTTCGTCCACAATTTCCGACCAAATTCCGATCGTTTTTAATTGGAAGGAAAAATAATGGTCGCAAACGTAGACCGACCGCAATTGGTCAAAAATTTCCGACCGAAATCGGTTGGAAAATTCAATGCATTGACTGCTAGTCAAACTTTATTTTACGACCGAAATCGATCAGATCATTAAATATATTTTTTTTAATTTTAAAATTTTCGACCGAAATCGATCAGAAAATATTATTATTATTATTATTTTAATTTTAGTTTTCCGATCGAATTCGGTCGAAAATTTAAAAAAATAATTTTATTTAATTAAATAATTATTTGTAAATTATTAATTTATTTAAAAAAATAAATATAAATTCATAATTTCCGACCGAATTCGGTCAAAAATTTAAATAATCTGGAGAATTTATTGGAAATTTCCGACCGAATTCAGTCAAAAATTATGAATTTCTAGGCAAAAAAAAAGTGATTTCCAAATGGTTTTCATTAACAAAATACTACCAACTAGAACTTAAAACAACAAAAATAGTCCTAAAAAATATCATCCATGATCATATAATTCTAAAAAGTTAATACTTGTTATAAAATATTACTCAAAATAACAATATGGAACAAGGAAATAAAAGCAATTTAGTAAAACATGAACAAGAAATGGAGATAGAGAGAAGGAAGAGATTTTCTTCTTCAATTATGTGTATTTTCCTATCTATTACAAGGCCTTTATATAGGGATGAAAAGTGAAGAAAATATGTCATGGAATATGTCATTGAACATAGAAAATATGTCATTGAATATGCCATTAAGCATTTGACATGAAGATCATGGAGGAAGAGTAGACATCCATAATATGATATTTATCATAACACTCCCCCTTGTATGTCCATAAATAATGTGCCTCATTAAAACCTTATTAGGAAAAAACCCTATGGGAAAAAAAATCCTAATAAAGAAAAAAGAGTACATGTGTTTAGAAATACGCCTTTTGGTTGCCTCGTTAAAAACCTTGCAAGGAAAACCCAGTGGGACAAAACCTTGTAAGGAAAAAAGAGTACATCGCGTATTAACTCCCCCTGATGAGAGCATCAATTCACATCCCAATCTTGTACACTAGTTTCTTGAAGGTTGATGTCGGTAGAGATTTGGTGAACAAATCAACCATATTATCACTTGAAAGAATCTGTTGCACATTGATATCACCATTCTTTTGAAGATCATATATGGAAAATAACTTTGGTGAAATGCGATTTGTCCTAACTCCTTTTATGAATCCTCCCTTCAATTGAGCTATTCATGATGTATTGTCTTCATACAAAATTGTGGGTAGTTTGTAACACTTCAAATTATTTTTGGCTCGAATAAGATGTATTATAGACCTCAACCATACACATTCTCGACTTTCTTCATGAATAGCAATTATCTTAGCATGATTAGATGAAGTAGCCACGATTGATTTCTTAGTCGATCGCCAAGATATGACAATACCTCCACATGTAAACACATAGCATGTTTGAGATCAAGTCTTGTGTGTGTCAGATAAATACTCTACATCGGCATAACCAACAAGATCGGGATTGCAATCATTGCCATAAAATAAGCCCACATTGGTAGTCCCTTTTAGATAACACAATATGTGTTTGATTTCACTCCAATATCTCCTTGTAGGAGCAGAGCTATATCTTGTTAAGATATAAACTAAAAATGTTATGTCACGCCTTTTAGTGTTAGCAAGATACATTAGTACATCAATTGCACTAAGATATAGTACTTCAGGACCAACAAGTTCTTCATTATTTTCATGAGGTCGGAATGGATCTTTATTTATATTGAGTGATCTCACAACCATCGGGGTACTAAATGGATGTACTTTATCCATATAAAATCGCTTTAAAATCTTTTTAGTGTATGTTGATTGATTGATAAAAATTTCATCTTTCATATACTCAATTTGTAAACCAAGACAAAATTTTGTCTTTCCAAGATCTTTCATTTTAAATTCTTTCTTTAAACAGTTTACTGCTTTAGGAAGCTGCCTGGGAGTTGTAATGATATTTGAATCAACATACACAAAGATTATAATAAATTCAAATCCAGATCTTTTTATAAAGATACAAGGACAAATTAAATCATTCTTGTACTCTTCTTTCAATAGGTATTCACACAGGCGATTATACCACATGCGCCTTGATTGTTTCAATCCGTATAAGGATTTTTGAAGCTTTATTTAATAGATTTCTTGGAAACATTAATATGCTTCAGAACAATTTTAATCCTTCAATGATTTTCATTATACGCATATCAAGTTTTCATGTATTGCCAGATTAAAACTTGAAATAATTATATTCACCATAAGAGAACATGTATCCATATAATCAATGTGAAGATATTTACTAATTTTCTTGTGTCACAAGTCGTCTTTATGTCTATCGACATGAAATTTTTGCACAAGAACATATTTATACCTCCATTGGCTTTATACTTGCAAGTGTTGGGACTATCCGCCCAACTTCACATTTTTTCAAGTGAAGTCAATTTTCATTGCGTATTTTTCATTTGGCCAATCATTTATCTGTCCAAATTTCATAACAGATTTGAGCTCAAGATCCTCGTCAATATTAATAATATTGAGCTCTACATTATGTTAACAATATTGTCGACGATCATTTTATATCGGTTCAATTATTACACAATAAAGACATAACTTATTGAGATCTCTTTATCTCATTATTTTCAGGTACCTGAGCCTCTCACATGAGGTCTTACAAAGTGTTATGTCGTGGTGCTCTTCTAGAGCACTTGCCTCCTTATTATGACCATTTTGCCCCTCTTCTTCTTCAAGGAGTTTTATCTTTGGAACCGATTGGTCTGTTATGCTTCATGTGTGCCATAGACTCTGTCCCTCATGGACTTTATTCTATTTGGAGCATTAACAGCTGAAATATGACATTTAGCTTTGGGACAGCAAATGTGTCTGGCAATAATTTATAAATTAATTATCACTTGAACTTCAAGTTCATATTTTCTTGTACGAGGATCTATATGTATTCATAATAATTCATTTCACGTATCACTTTCTCAGCTATCCATTTTTTCCCCTAATGTTAGGATCACCAACACATTTTCCAACCTTCTTTGGGAACCCATCTTTGTGCATTGTGGTGGCATAATTAAATTATATAGCACATTCATATTTCTATATAGAAATTCTTTGGTTCCTGACCCTGAACCGATTGTGATAGGGAGAAATTTTCATAACTTGGCTAGATGCGTACAAGTGCTGGTGTATATTAAATAATACATCTCATACCAAATTTCATTTTTGGGAGTTTTGTTCTCATAACCAATAATTTAGCTATAATTGGAGGCATACAATTTCCGCTAAACCAACTTGAATTTAAACCAGTATTATTAAGATAAATCATCATAATTTATATTCTGGAATTGTGCTCTAATAATTTGAGCAAGCAATCTTGCAAAAACCAAACTGCAAGTTGATAACAAATGCACATGTGACCATAAAATAGATGCATCTATTAAAATCATATAATAGTAAACGGTCCACATGGCAGGTGACTGGGCCCATATATATATCACCTTTTATTCCTTCCAAAAATCAAGGGATTCAATCCCAACCTTTAACTGGTATATCATGAGAATAAGCAGCACAAGAGAATTCTTGAAGAATCTTCTATTCTTCAATATGTGTCAATGTAATTCTTAATTAATTTTTCGCATCATAATTGAACCGATATGGTCAACCGGTCATGCCAATTAATATTTATTTTAGTAAATCTCTAGTTTACTTGTGGCATATGATTCCAGCATCATGCTTATATTTGTGTAGTACAAATAGAAAGAAGATCGGGTAACCTTTCATATTTACCCGGTATGATTATAGAAATATGAAGATATTCAATCTTCCTTTCATTTATAGTCTCAATATGCCAATCACTTTGACTTATATATTTGAAACTCAAAAAGTTTCTTTTGAGACTTTACAATATCAATGTCATGAATAAGTTTATTCATCCGGGTAGTAACAAATTAGTTTTTCCGGAGTTCTTAACAACTTTTGTACTACAAGATCTTTTATCATACCATTCATATGGTAAATGTCTCCTTCACGGAGAAAATTATATCATAATAAATTGTCATGGTCAAAATCATCATAAGCAAAATCATTTCTTGCTTTAACTTTGCCTTTAATAACTTTTATAAGGCATGAGAAAATAATATTTGGCGTACCACATGTACGCGACCAATGGCATATTCATGTAACCACACAATAATATTTATTCTCTTTATTTTACTCAAACCTCCCTTAGAGGTGAGTTGTGTGGTGTTCATATAATCATGAATTGCACGTCTTTATCCATTGCTTTTATCACATATTGTCACATTCAACTTTAGGAATGAGTTTGCATTCTCAATGCTTATCACAAGTCACATTCTCTTCAAGGAATGGATCATAATCAGCGATGTGCTTTATTATTTTCATACCAATTTGATGGTAAGCATTGCCTTCACATTTTGAAGGACTATTTTGAGAACCCTTATTGTTCTCCTTTTATAATCATAGTGATGATTATTATTATTTTGATATTTGGAACACTCACGTTCATTGTTCAACCACTTGTCTTCATTGAAACTTATTATGCACTGCTATCACATTCACTTCAAGAATGGAGCAAATCAAGTGGGACAATTTTCATGCCTTTTCATGATAAATATATTATTTTTCTTTAGTCATCATTATATCATCAATATGGTACAGTGAGACTCAAATCCAATGTCTTACCAAAATAAAAACATGTTAGGCCATGACAAATTGGGACTCAAACCCAACTCTTATCATTATGAAGCATCAGGACTTGATCCCGATGTCTTAATCAATAGCATAATAGGCTAAACAATATTGAGATTCATTCTCAAGCATTAATTTCAATCACATGCCAAGAAAGTTGTACACAGCTAATTTGTAACTTAGCAAATCAAATTTGTTTTCTTAAATAAGTGTACAAATCTTAAATCAGTGTAAAGCTCTATCAATTATTTGTAGCATCTATATGAAATACAACATTTTGTAATCAGAATATTTCTTCTAAATTGTATTAGAATTTAAATGGATCATAAAATAATTGTCATAATATTTATTGGGCCTCTCTAAAAAATATTGTTGTTTTCGGGATATACCCTACCAATTGGATTTGATTTAATGTCATGACTTTCCTTCACTCAATTCAACCAAGCAATTAGTGAATAAATTTATCAAAAGTACAACATATAGGTAACAACACATATATAGTACTAATACATAAATTCAGCATTTATATTACCTGAAAAGTGTCATTATAGGTAACAACTTACCAGTTGTAGCTTATGCATCATTCATATAAAATACTTGAAAATGGTAAGCCAATAGCAAACATCAAGTAGATCATGGATACTCGAAAATACCTCATCTAGTAGTCATACTAATCATTGTTTCTTTCAAATGATACGATCATAAATTATGAAGTATACTTTCTCAATAGCTGGTTTGTTTTCCAAATTTCAAAGAAGTAATTAATCAACCTAGATAAAGATGTGAAGTATTTCTTGTTTTCTTCAAGATGATTTATGCTTCTAATCAGTATGACCCAAATTATTTTATTATTATTATTTTTTTTTAACTATATGCAAGTGTAAAACCCAAAATAGAAAATATTCATCAAAGTAAAAGAAAATGTTAAAAGCGACAAGACATATTGAAGATAGTTAACACACAAATATACATAAGACAACTTATATAACATATTCTTGGTTACCATGACATGCATCATATTAACAATTAACTGGTACTATGATTTTCACTTATAGAACTTCAAAAAATTTATTTCATTCATGTGATATAAAAAATGTAATATTAATATGTTCTTATGCAATACAGGTGTTAGTACGAAGTTGTGCGCATATGAGATATTAAAGAAATAACAAGTAAAAGATAATTATACCTTCGTACGTTTCATTACTTACCATATGTAGTTTCTTTTTACATCTAACCATGATATGATATGTATGGCTTCTAATTGCAATCTTTTCGAATGTAGACAAAATTTTGTAGATATATATAAAATTGGTGAGAGACTCGTGTTGATAACATGTTATAAAATATTACTCAAAATAACAATATGGAACAAGGAAATAAAAGCAATTTAGTAAAACATGAACAAGAAATGGAGATAGAGAGAAGGAAGAATTTTTTTCTTCGTGTATTTTCCTATCTATTACAAGGCCTTTATATAGGCATGAAAAGTGAAGAAAATATGTCATGGAATATATCATTGAATATAGAAAATATGTCATTGAATATGTCATTAAGCATTTGACATGAAGATCATGGAGGAAGAGTAGACATCCACCATAATATGATATTTATCATAACAATACTATATTTGAGATATTCTCATTACAAACTCCATAAATTAAAATACATAAATTAAATAAAATCTATCCGAAATGAAAGTCTAATCGGACTACAAGAATAATTGTAGTGTAGTCACTTTGTCTAATAAATTTATCCCTGAAGAATTTCCACATTCATGTACCTGTGAAACAAGAGTCATAATTTTAGTCATACTTTTTGATATCACGATTCAGAAAAAAAATGAAACGTTAATCAAAAAATATATATTAATTAGTAAGATGTATGTATTCTACATCATTAACCTATGTATTCTACGTCTTCAGTCTTTTATGTAGACGTCAGTAATGGGCCAACAGTAAACATGGAAAGAAATTGCTTGAGGACCAAAGCCGAAAAATCAACAGAACAGAGACATGGTTTGAAATACCCGAGCGCAACCTATAATTGAGGAGACCAAATATACTCTACCAGTTTCATACATTTTCAACTTCATTAACCTATGTATTCTTCGTATTGTCTTTTCTATGTAGCAGACAGTAATAGACCAATTAAGAACCAAAATTGATAATGGAAGTCCTGCAACTTATTTTAACGCAATATCAGACACCAGACTGTTATCTCAACCCAAAAGAGTGTAAAAAGAGATCAAGCAATCTAGTTGTTGCAAAGCATTAAATTACTACCTGAGCAGGGTCTATTTCATATGAGTGAGTTTCTTTATCTTCATCATGTCCACCTTCAATTTACCGACGGATTTGCTTACATTAAACCCATCCCATCTAGGCATCCCCTCGTTTATTACTAACCAATAAAGAGAATATGATTTTATTTGTTAGCAATTTGTAGCAGAAAAGCAAAAATCAGTGACGAAGTTATGGGCTTCAAATTTTTTCATGATTCTACCTCACAAATCTGAAACAATGCATACGAACTTCTTGATACTCAAAACAGAATGTAAAATAAGTAAGTCCAACGCATTAAACACATACCTCAAGTGAAATCCTAGCCTTAGCTATGGCTTCACCACTGAAAGATATCATTACGTAATGTAAAAGCAAATATACATAAATTTGCAACAGAAGTTACAGTTTGATTATTGGACTTGCACTTACCATTAATCTAAGAAATAGGTAAAAGTTGTGCAATCATTTTAGTGGATCATGTATTTGAAAACTGATGCAACAGTATAATGCTTTTACATTTACTTTATACACTCACATCTAGAGGAACCATTACTATGAACAGAGGTTGAGTTTCTAATAGCCAATACTTTAAACTCTTACTAATTGAGAAGGCTACTGGAAGCAACAGATACGAGATACAAAATTAGGCTACCCAAGCTAGATGAAATAATATTGCTATTCTTGAACACGACCACATGAATGGACGGGGAGAGTCAGAAGCGGATCCGGGATTTAAATTCTATGGGTTAAATTTTAAGGTTTTTAAGATTGAACCCATTATATTTTTTAAGTTATGGGTTCATATATACTATTTTTGCAATTTTAATGAATTTTTACATACAAATTTTAATCCGCGTCGAAAATTATGGGTTCAGTTGAACCCAGTACACTACATCCGCCTCTGGGGAGAGTAAGTCAAATGAAAAATAGCACCTTTAAATTCTAGAGAAAAGGAAAATATCTCGCCTTCAACACACATTCAAACACCTTCAACATACAGTCAAGCTAATTTTTATAAGTAGCTGGAGAAGTAAAAGGCAAACGTACAATGTTAAATTCAACCTTTCTCAAAATGAACAAATAACTAGATTATACCTATTTTCAGATTTAAATAGTAACATCAAAAATAAAAATCTCATTTCCAGAAAAATAAAATGAAAAAAATTTCGAAAGAAAATAAGACACATACCTTGAAGAATCTCAAAAATTCGAAAATGAAATGTCTGAAAGAAGTAAAAAAAATTAGATGAGCCTGGGCATTCTCAGTCAAAAATAATAAACAAAAAATTATAACGAACAATTCCAGATTACGGAGATAGATACCTCCGATTGTATAGTTGTACTCTCAAATCTGTTAAATGCCGCAAAATCTAGCCGGAAAAATACAAATCAGAAGAATAGAAAAAGGGATTGCACTATCAGATGACTACAGTTTTTGGTAAAATTAAGACAGACAGTTAGGGTTTGACGCTCTGGAAAAATCTGGTCCATTCCGTGGTCGGCGCGCGAAACTTCCGGTACATCCCCGCCGTTAAGGCATCGAAGGCGTGGAGAGGAGTCCCAAGTAGCTGGGTTAAGGTGTATTAGGAGAGAAAGACAGCTGTAGCAAAGTAGGGTATTTGAGAATCCTTGGAGTCCCAAGTAGCTGGGTTAAGGTGTATTTGGGAAATTTTGGGAAATAGGAGGGAGAAATTACCGCGTCTGCTTTTGGAGCCAAAAAGAAAGAAATTTTAGGCAACAAAACCAAACAATTTAGTTGAGAAATTAAATTTTTCTTAATAACAAAAATATTTTTCGCATCAATAAAATTGCTAAAATCTCTATATTAGATAAGTGCAACAATACTTTAATTCGTATGATGAAAATAGCGAAAATCTAAGTGCTTAGTTTTGTTAGTATTATTTACATCCTTTCAAAATTTAAATTATCTCAAATAAAATGACAAAACAAAAATTATGTGTATTTAATTATAAAACTTAAATATCTAAGTGCTACTACTGCCCTATTCTTTATAATTGTCAATTTTTTCCATCCACAATAAAATCACAACAACCTCAATATTAAGAAATGATAAATAAAGAGGATGAAAAGGAATACTATAAGCCTTTGGGTGAGCTATTTTAGCTGCAAGAGGAACAGGGCAACTTGAGATAGACGAAAGATAAGAATGTAATTTCAAACAGGTTCGATCGGACCAAAGAGCAGTATACGCCTTTAAATTCTTTGCTAAAGATAAAAATACGAACTAAGAATGTCCGACACTAGATGTCTATAGTATATAAGCTATATTCGATATAACATTTGCTATATTAAGATCTCTCTCTCTCTCTCTCTCTCTCTCTATATATATATATATATATATATATATATAAAAAGTCTGCACGTACTGCTGCGTCAGTAAATAACTGTTTTTAGTAGTGTGTATAGTATATAAACTATATTCGATATAACATTAGCTATATTAAGATGTCTATATAGTATAGTATAGTATACTATACTTTTATGAGTAGATGGTATCAGAGCCTAGGAATATATATATATATATATATCAAGTAAGTATTAAATATTGTTTATTTAAAAGCTATTTATTATTTACACACACACAAATATTAATATATCAAATTGATAATTAAATTAAATTCTAGCTAACAAATTACTATGAATCAATGAAAATCAAACTAATATTTTACGAAAACCTATCCTATAATTCTTCTTATTGTATAATTTATGTGTAATATTATATGTAATTATTTCAATATTACTTAAGGATATCACTAATGCATTTCTACTTAGTGTAGTTATCATTTTATAAACTAATCAATGAGTAATATTTCTTGAGAATACTGCTAATACACTTCTACTTAGTAGAATTTTCAGTGTATAGGCTAATCAATCACTAATTTTTCTTACTGGTATTACTAATACACTTCTACTTAGTGTAATTCTCAATGTATAAGCTAATCACTGATTTTACTGCTTCATTATAGTCTGCAAATGTGCTTTACGTGATTTCCTGCTTTAAGTCCTTATTTATGATTATTACTCACTGAGTTGGAGTACTCACTTTACTTCTTGCACCCCGTGTGCAGATTCAGGCGCATCTGGTCCCGCTCCCGAGTGCTGATCTTTCGATCTCAGGCGGATCCGAGGAGTCTTTGGGTAGTTGTCGGCGTTCGCAGCCCGAAGCTTTTTCCCTATCTTATTCTCCATGTCCTTAATTACTGTATTAAACTCTGTAGATTTCTCTAAGTATTCCAGATTGTTTAGATGCTTATGACTAGTGACACCCCGGTATCGGGCTGTGTTGGGTTGTATTCCGCATATTATATTATCATCTTCTTAAACTTTGGATTATTTTATCATGCTTTAGACTGTTTCTTACTGTTTAACTGTTAAATACTAAAATGGGAAGTGTCGGCTGGCCTTGTCTTCACGAGAGGCGCCATCATGACCGGGTTCGGGTTTAGGGTCGTGACATTACTGATATTACTAATACACTCCTACTTAGTGTAATTCTTAATGCATAAGCTAATGAATCAGTAATAGAGTTTAAGACTATACTAATACATACTTAAATAGTATAATTATTAATGTATAGGCTAATGAATCACTAGTGTTACTTCAGGATACCACTAATATTACTTAACGATACCACTAATAAACCTTCGCTTACTTTAATTATCAAACTAAAGATAAACAATCACAAATATTTCTCACAAATGTCATTAATACACTTCCATTTGGTGTATAATTATCAATGTATCGGCTAATCAATCACTAACGTTACTTATACAAGGGTACCATTAGTTCATTAATTATTAACGTTACTTAAGGACACCGTTAATACATTTCTACTTACAGTAATTATCAATTTATAAGATAAACCATCATTAATATTTTTTACGGAAACGACTAATACACCTCTTCTTAGTATGTAATTATTAATGTATAGGTTAATATATGTAGTTAAGGATACTACAAATTCACTTTTAGTTTGTGTAATTATAGATTATTAAGCTAATTACCACTAATATATTTTTAAGTTGTGTATTACCCCCACTTAGTATAAATTTCAATAAATAGGCTAATCAACCACTAAGATAATTAAGTAAATACTTACCGAGGGACTTATCGACAGCCTCCTTCAGTATTGTGTAATAAAAAATACAAAATAATTATCTATAAGATTATATATTTAAATTACCTACGGAAGTCCATCGGTACTGTAAGAACAAAATTCAAATTATTATGTAACTTTACTTTCTTTTTCACTTATTATATATATATATATATATATATATATATATACACACACACATACGTAGATATAGGACATAGTGTCCAAATAAAAGTAATTTTAAAATACACACACACACGAATATATATATATATATATATATATATATATATAAGTATTAAATATTATTTATTTAAAACCTCTTTATTATTTACACACAAAAATATTATTAAATTTATATTTTAATTTGTACAAAAGCATTTTTTCGACCGAATTTGGTCGGAAATATTGAATTATAATTATTTTGGTTGTTTATATATAATTTTTGTCTTGGGAGAGAAACAAAAAATTCAAACTTTTCGACCGAATTCGGTCGAAAATTTGAAAATTTTAATAAATAATTAATTTTGTACATTATATACAAGTATGACCAAATATTTGACCAATTTCCGACGGAATTCGGTCGGAAATTTGGTAAATTTTTAATAAATAATTATTTTTGTACATACAAATATTTGACCAATTTCTGACCGAAATCGGTCGGAAATTTTATTTTTTTTGCTGATATAAGTATTAAATATTGTTTATTTAAAACCTCTTTATTATTTACACACACAAATATTATTAAATTTATATTTAATTTGTATAAAAGCGTTTTTCCGACCGAATTTGGTCGGAAATATTGAATTATAATTATTTTGGTTGGTTAATTAAATATATATAATTTTTGTCTTGTGCGGGAAACAAAAAATTCAAACTTTGCGGACCGAATTCGGTTGAAAATTTGGAAAAAAATTAATAAATAATTATTTTTGTCATTATATACAAGTATGACCAAATATTTGACCAATTTCCGACCAAATTTGGTAAAATTTTAATAAATAATTATTTTTGTACATTATATACAAGTATGACCAAATATTTGACCAATTTCCGACCGAATTCGGTTGGAAATTTTGTAATTTTTTAATAAATAATTATTTTTTTTACATAATATACAAGTATGACCAAATATTTGACCAATTTCCGACCAAAATCGGTCGAAAATTTTATTCTTTTGCTGGTAGTCAATTTTTGTTGACTTTTGCGACCAAATACTCTTATTTCCGACCGATTTCGGTCGGAAATTTTTTCGACCTTCGATCGGAAAGCCTTGGACGAAAATCACCTGATTTCTAGTAGTGTTAGGACATCAACAACGAGTTAATAGTCCACTAATCTTTCAATATCTAGAGATTGCTCATTAGGTCTCCTAATTGTCCCTTCTATAAACCTAGACTTCTTTCTCGCCCTCAAGGCGGTCCTCAGGGACAGAGCCCATTCATAATAGTTCGCATTTCAGTTTCACTTGCGTTATCAATATTTCGGGTTTGTCATTCGATGTTATATCATAAAGAGAGATTATATTTCTCGGGTTTGTTCCATCACTAGCACTGCTCTTGCTTGGACTACTTCCCTTACTATTGTTCTCCGACCATGAGTATGATGGTCTAAGGCCGTGGCTCCAATGGCACGCCATAATACAAAGAGAATTAGGCTTGGAGAGGAAGGAAAAGCGTGCTTCTTCCATTGATATTGGACAGCATATATACAAGTTAACAAATAATTCTAGAATCCCTAACAAAAATGGAAAAGATTACAACAAATTCTAGTTTACTAGTTTAATATAAACACTAAATATTTACATAGCCTCCTATTTTGCGTCACATATCAGTTCTGTGATTCACAGACTTTCTCGTAAATTGCTCTAGATATTGGCATGTTTTAGACAACTCTACGATTAATCTGCGGCATGTATATCCATTTTGCCGTTTGCAGAATGCGCTGCATAATACTTACCAATTCCATACGATGAGAAAATCAAGATCAGCACCATCATCTTTATCAAGGAAAAAAAAACATAGTATCGAGTATATTTTCTTTCAGTTTTTCTATTTTCTTGTATTAAAATTGCATTGAAGAATGAAACCGAGAACCAAGAACAAAATTACATCATTGAAGGTGTCTCAAATACTAAAACCACCAACTAGATAAACACACTTGAAAGTCCTCTAACCCCGCAAAAACCAAAAAGTTGAAATTATTTGTTCGTAAACAATATCAACATTTTAAAGAATTTCTACAAATCGACAATCTTGAATTTAACTTTTGGCATTGTATTTTGCAACAAAACTAGTATGGATTATGCTTTCTCAATTGTCAGCAAACTGGCTTCATCACCTTTTGGCTCCAAGCATTTGAACGACGGCATTTTGATTGCCATTTTTACACTGCGTGAAGTGGACCCCTCTTCGATATCAACCATTATTTTCGGTGACTTCAACGATGGACCTCTAGTAAAGAATGGTGATACAATCTTTCTTCCTTCTCCATTTCCGGTTCTGTACCCGCTTCTAGTGCTACCAAATCTTGATAAAGTGACTGCGCAACTCTTTGTCCGGTTCAGCAATGCCCGGTTCATTACCTCTTTCCTAACATTCTCCGGTAATCTAAGAGTATGCTGGTCCAAATTCTCCCCCGCTATCACCAATGAGTGGCCGGTCGAGAATGATCTAAACCTGCTCAATGTCCTTGGTCTCTTCATAGAAAGCGACCTTGGCGGCCGCTTCGGCACGTTGATACTCAAATTTCGCGTAACATTACAGGTCTTCTCTTGTTGTACCATCAAATTTTCATCAGTCTCTATTTCTATTGAGACTTCGTTATTGCTTTCCTTCCCGACACCTTTTCTGTACTCTATTTTAGTGCTACCATGTCTTGGTAAAGTGACTGCACAACTCTTTGTCCGGTTTAGTAGTGCCCGGTTCATTACCTCTTTTCTAACATTCTCCGATAATCTGAGAGTGTACCTGTCCAAATTCTCCCCCGGTACCACCAATGAATGGCCAGTCGAGTGTGACCTAAACTTGTTCAAAATCTTTGGTCTCTTTATAGAAAACGATCTTGGTGGCTGGTTCGGCACGTCGAAACTCAATCGCTTAACACTAGAGGGATCCTCTTGCTGTTTTATATTTTCATCACTCCCTATTTGTATTGAAACTTCCTTATTTTGCTGCAGATTCTCTGTCCCTTCTTGATCAATGTTTAGTACCTCATGAGCTTTAACCGGTGGTTCATCAGGTTGAGGAATACTAAGGTCAGCTCGACAAACGGGGCAAGTGACGTGAGACTTGAGCCAAGCACCGATGCATTCAGGGTGGAACACGTGATCACACTTTGGGATCAACCGCAGCTTTTCGTCGTCTTCAAACTCGTTCAAGCATACTGCACACTCCAAACCACCCTTGCCAATATGATGATCCTTCACTTCGGCGTATGCAAAGGTGGGGAAAGTCTCGATGACTGAATTGTCGAGTCCACGTGTTGCAGCAGAAGGGCGTCGGCGCGTGGAAAGTGTTTGGAGGATGCTGTTACCATTAGTGGAGATGCGGTAGCGAATGTAAATCGAGAAAAGTGCAACGAAAAACAAGGCAGCTATGAGAACCACTATGATAATGGCCATTGCTGGGCTAATACTTGGACGTGGGTACCGGACACGATTCTCGGGATTTGATGGCAGCGCTGCCGCATTTGGAATCATAGGACGCGATAATACCAACAAGATGAGGAGATAAATGGGAAGTGAAACGAATCCATCATGAGCTTTCACCATGGCTCATATAATGCAGTTAAATATAATCCCTCTGTTTTTTGGCGATGTAATGAATACTGCGGGTTTGATGGGTGGAAAAGTCAGTTGTAGTATTTGAAGGAGGAAAAGAAAGAGAGAAGGGGAGAGTTTAGCTTCTATTCGATTAAAGGTTTGCATAAATTATTATAGGGATCAAACTGGGTGCTGATCAACCGAGATGTTCTAAAACTGGACCTACTTTTGGTCATAAATGGATGGCTTCAACGTGGGCTTGGAGGATTTTAATAAGGCGAGTAGTTTGTTTTTTTGCTTTCATTATTTGGACGGAATATATATTTGCTTTAAAACACATTCACTTAATATTGTAAAAATTGCACGGGCGCCCTATTTAGTCGCTCCCATTTAACCTATACCTATTTTTTTTAAAACTTTTAATTTGTATCCAGTTTTTAAATAACTTCAGCCTCCTCCTCCTTTTCTTCTTTCTTCTTCTTTGCCAAAACCTGATACCAGCCGTGAATGCAAATCCAGTTCCGTTGCTTTCTTTGATTTCGATAACTGGTGCGTATTGTCAAACTTGAAAATATCAGATACTTGAGCAGCCACTAACCGTGGATAAACTCATATTCATATGAAAACTTCAGCCCTATTTACGTTGTGGCAATGCAAGACATGACTTGCAGCCACGATAATTAACCATAAAAAGTTGGTTAGTTTTCCTTCAGAATATTGTGAAACTTTCGACCAGACTTGCAGCCACGATAATTAACCATAAAAAGAAGAGGAAATTGTAGCTAGATAGAAACTGCTCTAGAGCTGAAGTTTCCCAGTTACAACACAGAAACTTCAGCTCTACACAGAAACTTCAGCTCTAGAGCTGAAGTTTTCCAGTTACAACACAGAAACTTCAGCTCTAGAGCTGAGCTTCAGGCCCGGCTACTAGAATGCTGAAGTTTTACATGATTGACTTTACTACTTCAGCCCCGTGTGCTGAAGTTATGCGAAAAAGCTGGTACGCTTGCAAATTTTTTTGCAAAGCGGACACAAGTTAAAATGTGACACAAAAAGCGGGTATAGATACAAATGCCCCCTTAAGATTTGGGGTGAGGTTCAATTCTATTGTTTACTTTTAGAAAATGTGTACCAACCCAAATTTTTTTCTTAACGGTTCAATTTTTTATTTCACTGTTTGGTATACTAAAAATAATACTTTTCCAAATTATTGCAATTGATTCGATTCCTTTTTATTAGTATCAATTCAGATTAGGTTCGATTAACTTCTAATATATTTATTTCGTTTTTTGTAAAAGAATTTTAGGTACGCTCCCTAAAAATTTTCGTTAAGTATTAGCTGACTCTATATTTAACAATGTCCAAATTAATTAATATATAATAGGAAGTGAGAAATAATTGGTTTGATGTGTTGCAATGAACAATATATGTTGGAGGAGGTTGGACTTGGAACGAAGGTGTTTAACAGTTCGACGGAAATATTAGGAACGAAAAGAGTTGGAAGAAGTATCGTACCTACCAGCTTGTTTGGATTGTTGTTATACGTCGTTTCATAATGTATCGTATTGTTTTGTACAATATTCTTTGATTAGTACAACAATTGAATAGATTGTATGCGTGACAACAATTGAATAGATTGTATGCATGACAACAATTTTATGATGTCACGCATTAACCATATGAAAAATAAACTTGCAGTATTACTAAGAAAAAATAGAATAGAGAGTAGAATTATTGTATAAAAAGCAGGATAAAAGATAAAATATGATTATTTAAAAATAAAGAAGGACAACATGAGAGAAAAAAGCAAGGAAACGATGTCACCACGCCAAATTCGTTATTCTATAAAGTGACACTTTTCGTCGTTACGTAACGACGGATGTAACGATACAATAAAATAAAATTTAAGTAACAATCAAAACAAACATTGTATTTAAAGTAACAATACAATACGATATACAATAGGTAACAACCATTCAAATAAGCTGTAAAATTATCTTTCATTTTGTAAGTATTTATCCCTTTTCTTCAGAAAGTACTTAATTATCTGATAAATCTTGAGTATATTCTTTTGGGAGAATTGCCATCACTAAAATGATCTTACATTTTGTAAATTTGGTTACGATTAAAACTCGAAATACTTTCTAAATCAATCTCATGTCAACTCGTTCCGGGTTGTTTGAAGCACAACTTAAGGGAAAATTCATAATTACCCTCCTAATGTTAAACGATTTTGCGAGATGCACCTTTTACTTTTACGGGGACCTACGATCCTCAGCTATATTTGAAGTATAATAATAATATCTCTTAAAGCCAATCCTAGTTTCAAAAATAAAGTGTAAATTACGCACCAATCTTAATATGCCACGTGTAAAATCAATTAATTTTTATTTTTTTCATTTTTCTTCTCTATTAATTTTTTTCGTTATCTTTCTTTTCTTTTTCTTTTTCTTTCCTATTTCACTTTATTTTTCTTCACTATCCTTATGTCTATAACCCACTTCACCTTCATGCTTCTAGATAGTCGGATACACCTTACTAAAAGATTGTTGACCTGTCAGAGATGGAGACTAGCACCAGACCATGCTTGAATCTGATTTTAAAAAAAAAGCAGTGACATGAAAACGAAAAAGATCCTCCCCCCCCCCAACTAGAGCTCTCCAACAACAGAAGAAGTCATGGAAGCCTAGACGAAAACTTTTAAACTTCTCTCATCTTTCTCAAACAAGATTCAAATCTCTTTGGCAAGTTGAAATTCGAATCTAGTATTGCAAAAATTGAAATTGATTTTCTATTTTTTGTGATTTTAAATTTTTTTTTATCAATTGAGAAATTGGTCGTAGTCAAAGAATAGTTTTGATGGAAAATATTAATGTATAGGTATGAGATGTTACTGAAAGCGTTGATGATCAAACTCACCAAGGATAAAGATTGATTATTTGGCTGATTTTACTTTTGGTAGAAAGTAAGCTTGTGGCGGTAGTTATGGTGATAGTGAAGGAAGAGGAGGTGGCGAAAAAGAAAACAAAAGATAATGGAGAAGTAGAAACAAAGAAAATGGCGTTATTGTAGTGTAGATAGAAGGATTGGTTTTGCTGGTGGTAGTGAACACGGTAGTGTGGCGGCGATAAAAGTGACACTAATGTGATATGTGATAATGAAAAAGACAAGAAAAAAAGAAAATGATAAGAGTTTCTCCCCTCCACATCCACTTCCCCCTCCCCTCCACCCCTCTTAGTATTCGAATGCAAGGTATAAGAATTCGAACATTGGAGTTCCTATTGACACTTCTAAAAAGACCTTCGTGTCCTTCTCACTTGTTTCTCAAAAAAGACCTTCATGTCCTAAAAGAATCATCTGACCCTGATGACGATATAAGCCGAGCTGTTGGTGGATATCCTTCATCTATCCGCCCGACCGATATTCATGTTGTAAAGGAGGATTGTGACTGGAAGAATATTGAAATTTTAACCCGTTGTGAAGTAGAAAGGGTTATTTTCAGCAAACCAGGGTATGTTTTCGTTTACACATACCCTTTTATTTTAAGACTTGGCAAGAAAATAGACCCAATCTTCCTAGAATTTTTCCGGAACTACTAAATTTTTTTAGCTCAAGTGAGATGGACAATATGATGTACGGTGGCGTGGCTCTAATACTTGTGTTCCCGGGCTCAAGAAGACCTTACTATTGCACACATAATCAATCTCTATGCCCCTAAAAAAATTTTAGGAGGCGTGATCAAACTTAGCAAATGCGGCCACAACATTGTCGTCACTAATATAGATGATGATAATGAACAGAGGTGGATGGAGAGGTTTGTTGCTGTTTCTCCCAGAGATATTTTATCGGCAGCATCTCCCAACCACGAAGCTTGAAACTATACTCGTAAGTTTTCTCAAAATTTTCTCTTTTTACTGTTTTGAAGATGTTTTCTCTCTTTATTAAGCTTTCTTTCCTTCTATTTTATCCACCTTTTGGGTTCCCCCAGCAGTTGGAAATCTAACCTAATGGGTGCAAGTTTATTTGGATATTTCCACATGGGATTCCCACACATGGAAGGAAATTTCAATAGAAAGAACTTGAAGGACAAGAGCCATGGTGAGAAAAGCTTCACCTTTCCCTTTTCAATATTTGCCTCCACATAGAAATAAATTTCTAACCTTTCATATTATTATTTCAGGCCTTCCAAATGGATCTTCTATTTGACACACCGTCTAGGTTTCACATGACCTGAAAGTGGCATAACAATGACTTTAAGATGCCCTAGACTGCAAGAGAGTTGGCGACACAGCTCTTGCTTCCGATAAAGGTGCATCATTCCTCACTCCTCAGCCCAAGGGGAAAAAATCAAAAAGAAAACATACCTCTAAGACTGAGGCTAAGGAGAAGCCCATGGTCACAGAAGAGATTCTAGAAGGACCGACCATATTGGTCCTTGATGGAGATGAAATTGAGGACTACACCGAAACGGTTTCTCTTCAGAAGAAAATGAAAAAACACCCACACCCCAACCGAGAGACGTAGAGGGATTCTTTCGAGAGTTTGAAATGGCTGAATCCCTTTTCCAATCTCCGGTTGTCACCTCTGGTCAGAATGGTTCTACTTCTGATGCTCGCACAACTTCGAATCTACCGCCAACTCATGTCCCTCTACCGGCTTCCATTGAGCAAGAGCAAGACGCACGTTCCCCCGATCACCCGATCAGGGGAACATTGAAAATGCTTTTCTGGCATCCATCCAAAACCCTAACGGTAAACATAGTGTTACCTTTACGGTTTTGGATGAAAGCCACTTGCTCTACAAACTGGTTGGGGTAGCCAACTACTTGAAGCCTCTTCCTTCGAATAAAGATTGGACAAAAATGAATTCTCTCCATGTTAAATGCCTAATTAACAATAACATCATCTCTCTGATCTGGTTTCATTCATCTTCCTCTACCTTTTTTTTTGCATATATTAAACAACATATTTGATAACTCCAAATTTAATTTTTTCAGGCTAACCTTCTTGCCTCCGAGGCCTTACAAAAGATGATATTGAATAAAGAAGTGCTTACGTCTGAGCGGGATAAACTTGCGAAGCGCCTCTAGAGACCTGACTTGCTTAAAGCGAACTCGAAGCCCAGTTGCAACAAACAAAGCAAGAAAATATTGATCATAGTCAAGAGGCGATCCAGTTACATGTTAAGCTTGACGATTTAAATATTAAGTGCGCAGAGTTGCAGGATGTAAATTTGGCGATCGAGCGTGAGTCTACTTCCATGGAAAGAATCAACAACCTGGAAGCTCTTATCATAAAGATTTTAAAATTACACGATTGTATAAATATATTTCATTGTCAGTACACAAAAATAATGAAGCTCATATTAAATTGGATAGAACTTTTGCTAATTATATGCACTTTACTCCTAAGGCACATATTGTGTAAAATCTAAACGGACCAAAGAAAAGATGAATCACTTAGTAAAGACGATTCTTTCTAAATTGCGTTCCAAGACCAAGAAAGCTACTGCAGGTGAAGAGAAGAGGGAAAGAATGGATAAAAGGCTTAAAAAGGTGATGGAACAAAACTGCAAACAAGCTAAGAATACCGACCTTTCCGGAGCCTATGACATTTTGAAGGTTGGTAACAAGCAGTTGCAGTTGAAAATCAAAAAAATCCAAGCTAGATTCAGTGATCAAGAAGATATTTTCTTGCTTGAGAAAACTCATGTCATTTATCACAAGAGGAGGAAGACTCTGGAGGATGCCAAAATGGCATTCCCAATATAAACGACCGCATTGTCGAAGCCCTTACTTTGGAAACAACTAACTTCGAGAATATTCCTGCCCGACCCACTGCTTCAAGCTCTTCGAGCACTTGCTCTGAGTCCTCGGAATTTGAAGTGGAAGATAAAGATGATGGTGAAGATATTGGACCTAATGCTGAGCAACCTTTACCTCCAAAAGATGCAGAAGAGACTTCCCATCCTTCGACCTTTGCTGAGAAAACAGATTGATGTATTTTTTTTTATATTAACCTTTTTAATCATCCCAGAGTCTCTTTTGTGCCCGAGATTTTTAAATAAAAGATACCTTTATTATTTAACTTCTCCGAGTTTTGAAAAAGAGATATCGTTTTTTGTTCTTTACTTTTTCATTGATAAAGTCCTAAGAACTTTCTTATCCGGTTAACTTTAATAGCAGATACTCAACCTTTAATTAGAAAGGTTTCACAAGAGAGTGCCCTTATGTTTATAGTGGTCTTGAAGAGGGCGTTTTCTATCCATTCCGGCACATGCATTTAATGTTTAAACAACATTCCAATAAAAAAAGACTATGTCTATTGGACAAGAAATAAGATATAAAAACAAAAGACTTTTATTTATTCCTTCTATTTTTAAAAGTACATTTACATAAGCAATAAATTTATATTGAGTAAATTAAACTTCCAATACATATGGCTAATTTTTACTTCATATTTCTATGGGGCTGGACATACAGTCCCTGGTCCTGACTCGAGGTCTTTCGTAATGACTGAATTTTTAAGTGCAAGATAAGCTTCCCGGTTCTAGCAGTCCCCCATTTCTATTTGTCTTTTGAGGCTAGCATTGACACTTTTAGTGCTTTGATAAGAGTATCTTCTCCCCTCCACATCCACTTCCCCCTCCCCTCCACCCCTCTTAGTATTCGAATGCAAGGTGTAAGAATTCGAACATTGGAGTTCCTGTTGCCGCTTCTAATTTTTATTCGAAGTACGCTTTATGTTGCTGCCTCATTAAAATCTTTCCTGAAAATCCATTTGGGACTAAAATTGGACGAAGAAAAAAAGAGTGCAATGCGTACTTTCAGTATAATCAACGATCTTCAACAATAGTTTCTTTTAAGATAAGTCACGTTCCAGTTGCTTGGTAACTTAACTCCATCTTGATTTTTCAATTAATACGAACCTTTACTGGTTATAGGCCAAATTCGGTAAGGCCCTCCCAATTTTGTCCCGACTTCCCAGTGTTGACCCCGGGTATTATGAGTTACTTTTCATAAGACCAAGTCTACGACTTTAAAATAATGAAGATTTGCTCTACGATTATAGTACCTTTCCACCCTCAGCTTCTTTGCTATCATTCATACATAACATAAGTTTCGATTCTCTTCAAGCAAATCCACCTTAATCAACATTGCTTCGCCATTTTCTTGCTCGCTTGACCGGGAAAACCTCATAGTTGTTTTACCTATCTCCACCGGAATCAAATCGTTCGCACTGTACACAAGAAAAAGGTATCCCTCATGTGCTTGATTTTGTCGTCTATCGATACACCCATAGTACTCTTGGTAACTCCTCAGGCCACTTGCCTTTTGCATCCTCTAATTTCTTTTAGAGGTTTTGAATTATCACAATCTTAGTTAACTCTACTTGGACATTAGCACTTGGATGATATGGAGACGTTGTATCCTTTTAATCTTCAATCCCTCTAAGAATTTTGTGATTTTGAAACCTATGAATTGAGGCCCATTGTCACAAGTAATTTCTTTTGGCACTCCAAACTGGAAAATAATGTGATCCAAATAAAATCTGTCACCTCTTGTTCTCCAACTTTCTTGAAACCACCTGCTTCAACCCACTTAGTAAAATAATCAGTCAAAATTAAAAAAAAAAATTACATGTCCGGGTCCCCGAGGAAAATGACCAACTATATCCATCCCCTATTTCATAATACGGCTAGGGCGACACCACTGAATATAATTATTCTGTCGGCTGATGTACCAACTGAGAATAACATTGGCATTTATCACATTTTTGCACAAGAATCTTTGCATCTTGCTCCATTCTAAGCCAATGGTAATCGTCTCTCATTAATTTGAGCACTAATGAATATACTCTGAAATGGTTAAAAGAAACTCCATCATGAACTTCTCCCATTAAATAATGAGCTTCTGCTATCCCTAAGCATCGAGCCAACAGACCTTGAAAAGATCTTCGATTTAGTTGTCCATCAATTAAGACAATATCGGGAAGCTTTTGTTCGTAATGCCCGAGAGGCTTTTGTGTCATCGGGCAATATACCATGCCTTAGATATTCTATAGATTTGTTTCTCCAATTCCAGATTAGATTTGTTGAATTAACTTCGCAATATCCATCTACATCTAGGACTAAATACAACAGCTGAACAACTGCACTAGAATCATCGTCTTTCATCTCCATTGAAGAACCCAAGTTAGACAATGCATCAGCCTCCATGTTCTTCTCTCTTGGAATATGGATTACTAACCACTCCCTGAACCTGGAAAGAAAAACTTAGACTTTATTCAAATACTGCTGAATACGATCTTTTTTGGCATAAAAACACCATATATCTGATTAACCACCAACTAGTATCGCAATTTACTTCATTCACTTTGGAGCCCAGTCCCTAGTCTAATTCAAATCCCGCAACCATAGTTTCATACTCAGATTTATTGTTAGTTAACGGAACAGTTCGAATGGCCTACCTCAGGATTTCTCCCAATGGAGTAACTTATATTATCCCAAGATCGGACCCTTTTACATTGTACGACCATCTGTAAATAAGGTCCAAACATCAGAAATAATTCCCGATACCAAAACTGCTTTTCTTGTAGCTTGGGGCATCATTCCTAAATTAAAATCAGCCACAAAGTAAGGCAAAACTTATGACTTGATCGCGCTCTGTGGTTTGTGTTCAATATCAAATTCACTAGTTTCAACTACCTACTTAGCTAATCTACCCGATAACTCAGGTTTATGAAGGATATTTCTCAGGGTAAAAGTCGTCACAATGGCTATATGGTGGCATTGAATGTAGGGTCTAAGCTTTCGAGAGACGACCACGAGCGCTAGAACCAAATTTTTCAGGTACGGATATCGTGTCTCCACACCTGACAATATTTTACTAACATAATATATAGGAAATTGCATATATTCTTCTCCCCGAACTACAACTGCACTCATCGTGACTTCTAACACCGCCAAATAGACTAGCGACTGCTCCCCTTCCTTAAGTTTAGACATTAAAGAAGGACTAGACAAGTACTTCTTCAATTCTTTCAATACTTGCTGGCACTTTGGTGTTCACGAGAAATCATTCTTCCTTTTTAATAGCGAAAAAAACCGACAACACGTCTCTGAAGACCTTGATATGAATCTACTTAAGGCTACCAACCTGTCGGTCAACCTCTGCACCTCTTTTATGCTTTTTAATTGATCAGAAATATTCTCTATGGATTTATTCTTATTATGATTTACTTCAATTCCTCTTTGCGAAACCAAGAAGCCAAGATATTTCTCAAACCCAACTCCAAAGACATATTTCTTCGGGTTAAGCTTCATGTTGAACTTCCTTAAGATGTCAAATGTTTCTTGAAGGTGAGTCAGATGATCTCTGCACTGAGAGACTTAACCAGCATGTCATCAATATAAAATTCCATTATTTTACCAATTTTACATTCAAACATCTTATTAATGAGCCTATGATAAGTGGCTTTGGCATTTTAAGCCCAAAAGGCATCAAATTGTAACAGCACGTACCAAAATTTGTAATAAAATGAAGTTTTCTCTTGATCCTCTCGTTGCATCCTAATTTGATTATGCCCAAAATTTCATCAAGGAAACTCATCAACTCATGCACAGCTGTGGCATCAATCATTTGATCGATGTTCAACAATTGGAAAGAGTCCTTAGGGCAAGCCTTGTTTAAATCCTTATAATCTATACACATTATGAATATATTATTCATTTTTGGTAATACTATGTTAGCTAACCAATCACGATACTCTACTTCATGTATTGAACCTATATTACGCAACCTAGTTACCTTCTCTTTCACAAATCTAGTTTTGATCTCGGCTATCAACCATTTTTTCAGTTTTACCAGAGAAAAATTAGGGTCCAAACCTAGCTTGTGAGCATCCACTTCTAGTGGGATACCTTTCATATCTGAATAAGACCACATAAAAAGTCAATGTTAGCCTTAAAAATTTATTGACTTCAAACCTGAGTTCGGGACTTAACCCTATTCACAAGTAAATCTTTATATTCGAAAATTCTGTGAACAAAGTAACTTGTTCAAGCTCTTTAACGGTTGATTTTGTTTCATCCGTTTCTTCTGGTACCTTAAAAGACCTGGGTACCTAATAAATATCCAGCATCTCCTCCTCATTATCTCCTTGCACCGAGACTGAAATGGAAGTTGACACTGGTTCCTGTAATTGCTATTTTTTAATTTCTGCTGTCTTACTGCTAGAAAAAAGTGACGACATTCATTTCCCTTACAGCAGGTTGATCCCCTCTAGTATGCTTAATCACATTCGATGTTGTTTAGCAATTGATGATAGGTTGATGAACCAACCTTCATTTCATGGATCCATGGTCTACCAAGAATCACATTATAACCCATATCACCATCCACGACTTCAAACAAAGTGGATTTTGTCACCCTTTATGCATACGTAGGCAATATGATCTCCCCTCGGGTCATCACACTTGTTAAGTTAAACCCAGCCAAAAGCTTTGTCAGTAGAACTATGTTTTCAGCCAGCTTTTCTTGTTCTAGTACTCTCAATTAGATAATATTAGCTGAGTTATCTGGATCAACCAACACACGCTTAATTTTAAAATATAAAGTATTTAAAGATATTACCACAACATCATTGTGTGGTAAAATAAGGCCATCATCATCTTCCTAAGTGAAGGTAATTTCATCATCCTCTGACATTTTTCGAATAGTCTTGCCATGAGTGACAAATATCTTCATCTTTTTTACAGTCGAGAATTCACCCTATTCACTTCAACCCCTCCAAAAATTATTTTTATTGTAAGATGGGGAGAACCTGTTGGCTTTGTCGATTACGATATATCTTGAATCTTACCATAAATGTTCTTAGCGTGATCACTTAAGAACACTTTAAGATGACTATTTTTCAGCAACATTGCTACCTCTTCAAGACGATGTCGGCAGTCCCCAGTCCTTTGACCATGTACACCATAGAATTCACACCACAATTTAGGATCCCTTTGACTGAAGTTCGATCGAACTGGTTTTGGGAACCTTTCTTCCTTTATATTCCTCATGGCCGAAACAATTTCCACCAAGTTAATATTGAAATTGTACTCCGACACCCGATGATATCCTGAATAACGACACCCCAGTGACTCTTTATCTTGTAAGTCTCTGCTTCTTTGTCCATGATTAATCCTTCTGTCCAGTACATGTCTTCCCAGTCCTCTTCAAGATCACTCTTAAATTTTTCTGGATCTCAATCACGATTTTGACCCTTGAAAGAAGCTGAAGAGCCTAATTGATTATCTTCAATCCTAATTTTAGATTCATAGCGATTATAGACATCAGCCTATGTGGTTGCTTGAAATTCCAATAGACTTTCCTTCAGCTTTCTCGAGGCATCAAAGCTTAAGGGATTGAGACCCTTGGTAAATGCTTCCGCTGACCGTTCATTCGGTACCACTGGCAACAACATTCTCTCCTTTTAGAATAGGATCACGAACTCTCTTAGCAACTCCAAGTCTCCTTTAGCTATTATGAATATATCCTCTTTCCTACTTTGGACTTTCCTCGCTGCAGCATGCTCTTAGATGAAAGAATCTGCAAGCATTTTAAAAGAATAAATTGAGTGTTCAGATAAAAGAGAATACCATGTTAAAGCCCCTTTTGTTAGTGTTTCGCCAACTTTCTTTAGCAACACTGATTCGATATTATGAGGAGCCAAATGATTTCCATTCATAGCTATGGTGTAGGTTGTGATGTGTTCATGTGGATCCGATGTTCTATCGTATTTCGGGATATCTGGCATTTTGAATCTCTTCGGGATCAACTCCTAAGCCGCACTAGGCTTGAACGACAACTGAATATACTTCTTTAAGTCCAGACCCTTCAAAACCGGAGGTGCCCCCCGATGTGATCCATCCAATCGTGGAACTCCTTAGAATTATGATCCATTTGAGCATTCATTTCTCTAATGAATCTCATGAGTTCAGTCTTGAAAGGATCATCTGTGTTGTTTTCCTTCTCGGATCTGTTGCCTACACCGCCTGCTTGGTTGTTATTCGATATGAACTCCTCCCTTGAAGCAATGTTACTGGTTTTTGATGTTGTTTGGTTTGTAGGCACGCTAGGAGGAGCTCGAACTCCACCATTGGAATTACTGAAGCAATCGAAAGCGCTTGCTAGAGCTCGGTCATTATTCGATCGTGTCTCAAGAGATGATTCATGATTTTCCTTTGTTGTGCTTCAAAACTTTCACAATATCAGCAATGGGTTCATCATCCATATCATCAAGGGTAGGACTCCTCGCCCGCCAAGTATTTTTTCTACCTGGTTAGAAGTTGACTCATTCACATAGATACGTGTTTTACTGGTTGAATCATCCTGTTGATCTCCATCACAAAAAATTGTCCACATGCTCATTGTCGTTATTTGTTCCAACATTGAGTGAATTATTGACATCATTGGGTGCCATAGTTGTTCTTTACTTACAATAGAAAAACTTAAAAATACATTTGTAATAGATGAGCAGATTAAAATAATACCACAATTGTCTAAGCTCCACGGTGGGGAACAAACTATTTATCCACAAACAGGTACATTAAATTTGTAACGTGGTTTAGACACATGAATTAAATTAATCTGATAAGATAAAATAACAAAGATAAAATAGAGTAAAATAAGGATAATTAAATAGAAGACAACACGGGCTTCGAATTGATCTCTCGGGATCCAAGAACAATGTGAAAATCTTAATAACAATAAAATAAAACTTTATAGAATAAGAGATTAGTATAAGCCTTTTTCATACAAGTATTTTGTGTCCTTCAATGAGTAAAAATTTCACTATTTATAGCTAAATCAGGGGAGACAAGATCCTCAAATCATGCTCCTCTTTAAGGGTAGTAAAACCCCCTCTTGATAGCTGCATAACGGCTAAAAATAAATCCTATAATTTTTGTAACGGATGCTCATTTAATGCTGGCTTCTTTAACCGACACCTTACTTTTAAATTCTCTTCCCTGCCTTGATGCATTCAGAACTTATGTAATGCCGGTCATATTAGGGCTGTGCACGGATCGGATCGGATCGGATTTAGCATATTTCGGATTGGAATTTCGGATTTCGGATTCTAGAAAATGCAATCCGAATTATATCGGATCGGATCGGATTTTAAAGTTTGGATCGGATCGGATATCGGATCGTATTATTATGCCTCAAAGTTAAACTAATATGTATATTTTCTTTGTAAAAGAGGCAATACATTAAGAAAAATTCATGTTTATGCAATTATGAGAGTACTATGGTGCCAATTTAGCTAAATCTAGCAATTGTAAAGATAATAACTTGGAGGTTGATGTAAATTAAAGTGTAGTATTTATACATGTCCTAATAATTTCGGATTGGATTGGATTGGATTAAAATATACCAATCCGAAATCCGATCCGAAATCCGAAATTTTAATAAACATAATCCGAAATCCGATCCAATCCGAAATTCGAAATTCAAAATTGAATGGATCGATTCGGATTTCGGACATCCGATCCGAATGAACAGCGAGTCATATGCTTATAACCTGTGTTAGCCATTTGCTGACTGTCTTTTATCGGTCTTCATAGCCACGTGTCTATTCAAAAAGCATTCACGTGTAATATGTGAATTGGTCTATGTACTCAGTTACAATTCTCAATCTTTATAATAATAGATAATATAATAAGAATACATGTGAAACTAATGCAAATAATGGAAGTACTTGAAAACGTAGGTGCTAGCAAATGAGAACAGCGTTTTTGGAATATATCATTAAGTCAATAACCATGTGCTAATAAGTCCAAACTCAGCTCCACCAGTACTGAGGGAAGGTGGACTATAGTAATCTTTTTTATTATTATAATAAGAATACATGTGAAAAATGTTAAAGTTATCTTCTGAAAAGAATTTGATTCCGTGACCCATAAAATAATACAAATAATCTTCGGAATAGGACCAAATATTATATTTCGTTTATTGTTTAATCTTATCCTCCTCGGTTATACTTCACATATACCCGTGTCATTCATCAAAATTCTATATTAATCTTTCTTTTAACGGACATGACGTGTGTTATCATGTGAGTGTATTGAGAAAAATTGCATTTATATATGTAAGTGACATGTTGAGACACGTGAACTGGTCAAATAATCAAAAAATTATAATTAGTCAAAAGGCATGGGCAACAATAGAAACGAGCAAAAGCAAAGGAAGAGGCACGGGAGGACATTCGAAGGATTCAACGCCCGTACCTATTTAAGTCATTTATCAAAAGGAATAGATCTGACCATAATAAAGAGCATAGATACAGAATTCGACATACATTAAATACTAGATACGTTAGAGAATTTATATTGATTACAATGATTGTGTAACGTAGCATTCAATGTCTTTAATTATTCATAATAGCCTCATTATGATTTGGGAAAAACACATATCTTCAAGATACCTATAAAAGGGAGGTATCTGGTCACTTGTAAACACAAGATACGATTGGAATATACTTTGATTCACTTGTTTTTCTCCTGATTACACTCTGGTTACCCAAAAATTACTTTCTTCTACATATTCTTTTGATTATCAGTAACCCGCGTTCTTCTAAATTCTAGCTTTGACTAAAATTCTATTTTTTGATTAAACAAATTGGTTCTGTTGCCGGGAATCTGATAATCTATTTTCTTTTCACTTGACCTTCCTTGTTGCATCAATTATGTCGAATAACAATGACAACACCCCAGGAAACCAAGAGAACCAACAAAGTCAGGGAGATCCACAAAATATTAACATTCAAGTTCCTACTCCGCAGGACTCTCCACGGCAATCTCGTGAGGGTACTCCTGATGGATCTCAAATAAACGAGTATGCTCAATTTAAAAATGCTGAAGCTGTTGATGAAGCTTTGTAGAAATTAATTACTGCTCAGGTCAACAAAGCTGTTGAGGCGCTTGTTAACCAGTTACCTGTTGCAACACCCACACTTACTCCAAATAATAACACTATAGAAAACCCTCGTTCCGGGCTTGTTAACTCAGGCAGCGGTGGAACTCCCAGTAAACTTCAGGAGAGAGAACCGGGTAATGTAATTAATTCTGATTTACAAAATTTAGTACTAACCTTGCAGAAACAGCTCAAGGAGCAAAGTGAACGCATAGAGCAGATACCCGGGGTACCGCCCATAATCAAAGGGGTAGACATGGACAGATATTCGCAACAACCCTGGAAGCCAAGTGCTGCCCCACTCCCAATTCCAAAAAAGTTCAAAATGGCTGATATTCCAAAGTATGATGGAACAACAGACCCACGAGACCACGTGACTGCATTCACAACGGGCGTAAAAGGCAATGATTTGACGAAGCAGGAGATTGAATCGGTATTAGTCAAGAAATTTGGTGAAACACTCACCAAAGGAGCACTAACATGGTATTCCCTTTTACCTGAAAATTCTATAAATTCTTTTGTTGAGCTTGCAGATTCTTTCATCAAGCACACTCGGGAGCCCAAATAGTGGAAAAAAGAATGGAGGATATTTTCAAAATCAAGCAAGGAGATTCAGAATTGCTTAGAGAATTCGTGGACAGATTTCAACGTGAAAGAATGACATTGCCGCGTGTACCTGATAACTGGGCAGCTATAGCTTTTACAAGCAATTTGAATGAAAAAAGCTCGGAAGCTACGAGGAGACTCAAGGAAAGCCTTCGAGAATTCCCAGCTACAACGTAGAATGATGTTTATAACAGGTATAGCACGAAGTTGAGGATTGAGGAAGATACTGTTCCATGATCTCAAAAAGAAGAAAGTATACGTTCAAGACGCGTAGAGACCGAAAAAAGATCCGGTAAAAATAGGTACGAGCCCTATATGGGACCTGCGGGAAAAGACTCACGGTCAAAACAGGATAATCAAAGGCACGATCACAGATCAAGAAACAGAGAATCAGGTTCTTCATCTAGAGTTAGGAACGAGCGAAACAACTATGAGTCATGAAATGCTGATAGAAATTTAAAAGCGAGATTCGGAGGTTACAACTTCAACGTCAGCACCTCCGAGCTCGTAGCTGTTTTGAAAAGCATGGGAGATAAGGTTCGATGGCTAAAGGAAATGAGATCGAATCCAAATAGGCGCAACCTTGACCATTGGTGCGAGTTCCATAATGACCACGGGCATAAAACAGCAGATTGCAGCTTTTTACAAAGTGAAGTTGACCATTTATTAAAACAAGGATATCTTACTGAGTTGTTCAGCGAGAAAGGCAAGCAAGCTTACATGAAGAACATGCAGGAGCCTCCAAAACCACCTTCTCTCAAAAGAACTGTTAACGTTATAAGTGGGGGTGAAGACATCAATGGTGTGTCATATACTGCAGCTAACAAAACTTCCAAAGTAACTATTACCCAAGGGAAACGGGTGCGACATGTTTTAGAAGAAGGTAATATTACATTCAATGATGCAGATACAGATGGTGTATTAACCCCTCATAACGATGCACTGGTAATATCTTTAATTGTGCATGATACTAATGTGAAATGAGTTTTGATTGATCCAGGTAGTTCCGTAAACATTATTTTGCTAAGAGTGCTACATGAGATGCAAGCTGAAGATAGAGTAATACCAAAGGCGCATACTCTATCTGGATTTGATAATTCCAGTATCGTCACGAAAAGAGAGGTAACACTTACCACTTTTGCTGAAGGGGTCATCAAAGATACAAAGTTCTAGGTAGTAGATATGGAGATGGCTTACAACATGATTCTAGGGAGACCATGGATCTATGAAATGGATGTTGTTCCTTCAACCTTGCATCAAGTTATCAAATTTCCATCGCCATGGGGAATCTGTCAAATTCACGGAGATCAACATACATCCAGGGCTATTAACTCCGTTGCAGATACAAGCACGAGAAGTGAAGGCAAATAGCAATCACAGAAGGCAGTTGAGGACATCACAACACAAACCTCAACTGAACAAGGGTGAACAGATGTAGACTCAAGGTCTGATATTATTCAAGAACCAAAAAAGAATAAAAATATGAAAACAACGATAGAGGAATTAGAACCTGTCGTGTTATTCGCTCAATGGCCTGATAAAAAAGTCTATGTCGGAGCTAATCTTGACCAAGGAATGAAACGTAAGTTAATTGAATTTTTGAAAACTAACATGGACTGCTTTGCTTGGTCCCACTCCGACATGACAGGAATACCACCGGAGGTGACGACTCATAAACTAAATAAAGATCCATCATATCCTCATGTGAAGCAAAAGAAAAGAAAACAGGGAACTTTCAATAATCAGGTGATTCTAGAAGAAGTCCAAAAATTGCTAAAAATTGGTTCCATTCGAGAGGTAAAGTATCCTAACTAGTTAGCCAATACTGTTGTGGTTCCAAAGAAAAATGGTAACTGGCGGGTTTGTGTAGATTATACAGATCTTAACAAAGCCTGCATTAAAGATTCTTTTCCACTACAACCACACATAGATCAATTGATTGATGCAACTGCAGGTCACGAATTATTAAGTTTTTTAGATGCATATTCAGGTTATAATCAGATTAAAATGGATCCAGGAGATGAAGAAATAACTTTATTCATAACAAACAGGGGGACTTACTATTATAAAGTAATGCCCTTTGGTCTAAAGAATGCAGGTGCAACGTATCAGAGGTTAGTTACCAAAATGTTTCAGGAATATTTAGGAAAGACTATGGAGGTATATATAGATGATATGCTTGTTAAAACTCAGTACTCAAAAAATCACATATCACACTTATCTGCCACATTTTCAATTTTGCGCAAATTTAATATGAAGTTAAATCCCGAAAAATGTGCATTTGGCGTTGCATCAGGCAAGTTTTTGGGTTTTCTTGTTTTTAACCGTGGAATTGAAGTAAATCCTGAACAGATTAAAGCTTTTGAGGAAATCCCTGACATACTTTCAAACAAGAAAAAAGTTCAAAGATTAATAGGGAGAATTGCGACCTTGGGAAGATTCATCTCTAAATCATCAGAGAAGTGTTTTAAATTCTTCTGAGCCCTTAAGAAGCAAGATCATTTTGAATGGAATGAGGAATGTCAACAAACACTTAGGAATTTGAAAACGTACTTATCAAATCCACCTTTGTTGGAAAAACCAAAGGCTGGGGAAAAGCTACTCCTCTACATTGCTGTTTCGGAAGTGGCGGTAAGTGCTGTTTTGGTCCAGAAGAGCAAGGTAAACAATCACCTATCTATTACATAAGTAAATCTTTGTTAGATGCAGAGACGAGGTATCCTTAGTTAGAAAAACTTGCACTTGCGTTAATCATGGCATCTAGAAAGTTAAGACCTTACTTTCAGTGTCATCCTATCGTTGTGGTAACTACTGTCACACTTCCTTTTTCCGCACCCGAGAGGGTAAAAGGGAGTTTTTTCCAATTAAAGGACAATCGAAACGGGATTGGTTTATTTATCTCAGAGTCGCCACTTGGGAGATTTAGGGTGTCCCAAGTCACCAATTTTAATCCCAAATCGAGGAAAAGAATGACTTCATATTACAGTCTGCGTACCAGAAATCCGGATAAGGAATTCTGTTAACCCGGGAGAAGGTGTTAGGCATTCCCGAGTTCCGTAGTTCTAGCACGGTCGCTCAACTGTTATATTTGGCTTGATTATCTGATTTTATACAAATATGAACTTATGTGCAAATTTTATCTTTCACCGCTTTCATAATTATTATTATTTTTACAAGGAATTGCAACGTCGTGAAAACATACCTCGAACCACGTTACATCAATGTACACGTGATTGTTGACATATCTCGACTCGGTTGAGATTTGGATTTGGGTCACATAAATGTGCACCCGAGTTAAGGAAAATAAATTATTAAAGGCGCGCTTAAAGCAACTAGCGTATTGTTATTTTGGGGAAAAGCCATGAAATTCGCTAAACGGCATGTCCCGAATTCTAAGTATTTTAATATATATACGTTTAGAGGCCCCCGCACTCTGTACATTTTTGTTTGTCGAGGCTCGTCTCATTCCTTATAAAAAGAATTTGCGACGTCATGGAAATGCATCTCAGACCACGCCACAATCAATGTACCCGTGATTAGAGACACATTTCGACTCCGTTGAGATTTGGATTTGGGTCACATAAATGTGCACCCGAGTTTAAGAAAGTAATTTAATTAAGTCGCGTCTAAAGAGGCTAACGCGTTATTATCTTTGGGGAAGGCAGTGAAATTCACTAAACGATCCATCCCAAAATCTAAGTATTTATTATGACTAGTTATTGAGGGCCCCGCGATTTGCATTTTTATTTGGCAAGGCTCGTCTCGTTTTATTTTAAGGATAAACCTACAACAACTACATTTTTCTATTAAGTTCGTCTCTAAAATAAAGAAAACTCTTAATTAATTACATGGTAAAAAACATAATTTGTTAGTTATTAGTTTGTGACTAACGCAAATGAAAACTTGCAGCAGAGTTTGTACAAAAGGGATTGCTTTCGTTCTATATTCTATTACTCAAGAAGGCTGAGACATGAGATTGACGCACAATAATATCGAAACAGATTATTCTTAGGCGAAGTATTTAGACGTATTCAACCTTATTCATTTGATTAATTATTTCTTACATGTTTGACATTAAAAAAAACGGGACAACTGAAACTAACCCTGTCTAACTTAAACGGTATTACCATGTGTTTAGCTATACTATTTTTCTTTTGCTATAATCCAAATTGCCTAATATGCCTTCGAAATACCCATTACCTACTGGTGAATTAAGATGATACAAATGTGATCACTGCATTTATTTTAACAGTCCTTATGTGAAACCCTTGTTGGCCGAGTATAACTAACTTCTTTTCTGATTTACATACAACGACAGGTTACAGACCAAACTCAATAAGGCTAAAAATTGTTTCGTTACATAGTTTGAAAGCCAAACTTTACATGTTGAACATATAAGTATTCTAAACTACAAACAGCAGAAAAGTGGTAACTATGCTAGTGTTTGGACTGCAATACTTCTCATGCTCTTATTCAACTCCAAACTTCACCATTTACATCAATGAATTTAGAATGGGTACCTGGATGTTTGAACAATAAGAAGGAGATGAAGAAAAGTATCAGCAACAGGCAACCAAACAGCAAGCAACACAGCAACAATAACCAGCCTCAGTGATGAAGCTCACAAGTGGTCGAGCACCAAACAAACCAAACCCAGGAAACAGAGTAGTAAAATGCAGCCGAGAAAACCAGAATGTTCAATGCAGTAGCAGCAGAAATTCAATAACCACAAAAGCTCAGCAAACAACCAACAGCAATCAGCAAAGACAGCTTGACCAACTTCAACTCTTACACAGTTTTCAGATAATACTTATTCACAGTATTCTGAAATTTCTTTCTGTTTTTTTTCTTTCTCTGAAGACTAAAAGTCCAGCCCTTTCTTAACTAAAAATCACTATATTTATAAGCCTAAAAGAGAACCCCCCTCAGGTCTGCCTGGAATTTCCAGCCTAAGGTCTGCCCATCCCCTTCATTCCCCATGCCTAAGCATCTTCTTGATGCAAAACATTTTGTTCCCCACGCCTGGCCTATTGCTTTATTCAAGAGTCATGGGTTTAGTTAAGTATTAAACTCCCCTACTCTTCTGTTTTGTCCCCACTAATACTAGATTAATAGTATTTCTGATTAAACAATTGATAGCCCATTAATCCTGAATATTTAATCAGTCTTTGCCCCAACCAAAACTATCCCACAGACCCTTGATCATTGCTGTCTTGCCTCACCCTTTCCTTCTATTGTATCTGCCAGTTACTAGTTCGAATCCCCCTCCCACAGCTAACAAACCAACCTATAATCAGTCCAAACACAAGCCTTCAACAAAATCAGCCAGTAACTGGCTGTGAAACTAACCTAAATCACTCAGTTAGGTCGTTTGTTATTTAATACTGTGAAACTAACGTCAAACATGTGTCGAGTCGACTTTGCGAGTTATAACGTATACTAATTAGCCGCTAATCGACTAAACTTAAAACAGAAACAAACTAAGTGTCTCGGGCCTTTTTCGGACAACAATGGAACTTTACAACACTTAATTATTTGACGACGTTACTCAGGTCGACTATACGAACTAATATACGTAACAATTAATCGACAAACATCACAGACTAAACAAAGCACCGATTTATTTCCAAACTCGGGGCATTTAACATAGAGTTTATGAAACTTAACTGGTCGTTAACATCAATCGAGGCGACTAAACATCTTATAGCACTTCAATTGATATTTGAGAACAGAAATCGACCAAACAAAAGGGTCTTTGAAGATGGACAGAAAATAATCAAAAACAAATCTAAAACAAATCCACAAACACATGCATAAACCTAAACAAGAGGAAAGAAAAGACGATTACATAGGACACTTACCTCAAACGAACCAGGTTTGGTTTTTTAGGGTTCTTGAACTCAGATTTGGGATTCGAAGAGTTCTGCTTATATTCGACCGGAACCAAAGCTGATTAGGGTATGAGGGACGTTAGGGGAGTGACTAGGGTGAATTTAGGACTCATCCGGTGACTTAAGATTTTGGCTCGAATCTTTGATCGAAGATTCGAGCACCTGGGAGGTGATTCGAAGTTAGGTGATTAGGTATTTGTGTTCAAGGGGGCTCGTAGGTCCAGTGGTGTAACTATGGTAGCCACCGGCATCCTGGCCGCCGTATTTATGCTGAAAGGGCACCAGGGCGGCTGCTAGGGTTTCGGGGGTTTGGGGTCCCTTCTGAGAGAGACGAAGAAACGGGGGTGGGTGTTTGGATAGGGGGTAGGGTAAAAGGGTTAGGTTTATATATGTATTGAGGGCTTAGATCTTGGCCGTTGGATCAAGTGAGATCTATGGCCAGGATCTATTCACTTGGGAAGAACGATGTCGTTTAGGTGTGGGGTAGGTGCGACCGGGTGGGGGACTGGATCGGGTCAAATTTTGACGGGTCTAGGGGAAGGCCTGGATCCGTTGGATCAAAGGGGTTGGACGGCTCAGATCAATTGCCTAAGACGGCGTCGTTTGGGTAAATGAGCAGCCTGATCAAGACCGTTCGTTTGAATCAGATCAACGGTTCCAACAGGGATGCTGATACGACGTTGTTTGGGGTCCATGCTTGGGCAGGCCTGGTCTGAATTGGACCTGGGTGCTGGTTTTGGGCTGCTTCTGGGCCTTAAAATTTTGAAACAAATAGGCCCAATCCGATTTTCTAAATAATTTGCACTCTTTTCCTTTGTTTTTCTAATTTTAAAATACAACTAAATTAAAATGAGTTTAAAAACACACATTAATCAACACTTAACACAATTATCACACACATATTACAAATTCTTTAAATGGTTAAATCACAGCCTAAAATAAAAGACGCATATTTTGTGAATTTTCTTTTAATGACTGAATTATGGCTTAATTAACATGACATACATATTTTGTATTTTGCTTGATAAAGATGAAAAAATGGACAGAACCACAAATGACTACCAGCACATATCACGTAACAATCAAAAAATTGTACAGCGAGGTGTCAATGATTGTATTTTGGAGTGATTGTCCGTGGAGCAAAAATCACGTGCTTACAGCTGCCCCTCTTTGCCCGAAGACACGAAGGGTTTTCGCGCAAAGACAAAGCGGGCGATTTTTGCTCGCCCGAGTACTCCGTGTGAAGCATTTTTTTGAAAAAGATTTGACCGAACCTTTGCTTCCGAGGTTTCCTACATATCCTGGGCTGAACAGGAATCAGGTCAATGTAGTTCGGGAAGCTTCGGTAGCTGGGACTACCGTGTGACTGTAACATTCGCTGTTGTCGTGTGCTGTTGCATGCTGCTGTATGCTGTTATCGCTTACCGATCTCCCTGTTACATTGTGCCAAAAGAAAAAAAAACAAGAAGCTAGGCTAGACTATGGATCATAAGATCTCATCTATCTTCAACTTGTTCTTGTCGCCTTGCTTTCTTGTCGGCTTGCGTTTTCCTCCGATGCTTTTATTTTGTGAACTTGGGGATGACACTGGTCCTCTGCCTTTCTGAATGCCGGTTTTCATCATTTTGCTTGGTCCGCTGGGGACCTGGCTTTCTTCATTAAGCTTTTCAGTGGTTCCTTCTGGTGGTATGGCTATCTTCATCAGATTTTCCATGCTGGGCATGATTTAATGTTCATAAGCTGTTTCTTTCAAAACGCGTCCTTACGCGTCCTTTTGACTCGTGCGCCTGAGTTTGCAACCTTCTGCTTCCCGGTGCTGGGGATTTTTGTTGTTTCCTGCTGGATATTCATGCTGTAACCTTCGGCCTTCCGGTGGGGTTACTGCTTTCAAAATCTGGAATATTTAAACTAAAACATGAAAAGTATTCCTCTCGTTATACAGGTGGGCGCCTATTTAAACTAAGACATGAAAATATTCCTCTCGTTATACAGGTGGGCGCCTATTTAAACTAAGACATGAAAATTATTCCTCTCGTTATACAGGTGGGCGCCTATTTAAACTAAGACATGAAAATTATTCCTCTCGTTATACAGGTGGGCGCCTATTTAAACTAAGACTGAAAATTATTCCTCTCGTTATACAGGTGGGAGCCTATTTAAACTAAGACATGAAAAGTATTCCTCTCGTTATACAGGTGGGCGCCTATTTAAACTAAGACTGAAAATTATTCCTCTCGTTATACAGGTGGGCGCCTATTTAAACTAAGACATGAAAATTATTCCTCTCGTTATACAGGTGGGCGCCTATTTAAACTAAGACATGAAAATTATTCCTCTCATTATACAGGTGGGCGCCTATTTAAACTAAGACTGAAAAGTATTCCTCTCGTTATACAGGTGGGCGCCTATTTAAACTAAGACTGAAAAGTATTCCTCTCGTTATACAGGTGGGCGCCTATTTAAACTAAGACTGAAAATTATTCCTCTCATTATACAGGTGGGCGCCTATTTAAACTAAGACTGAAAATTATTCCTCTCGTTATACAGGTGGGCGCCTATTTAAACTAAGACTGAAAAGTATTCCTCTCGTTATACAGGTGGGCACTTATTTAAACTAAGACTGAAAATTATTCCTCTCGTTATACAGGTGGGCGCCTATTTAAACTAAGACTGAAAAGTATTCCTCTCGTTATACAGGTGGGTGCCTATTTAAACTAAGACTGAAAATTATTCCTCTCGTTATACAGGTGGGCGCCTATTTAAACTAAGACTGAAAAGTATTCCTCTCGTTATACAGGTGGGCGCCTATTTAAACTAAGACTGAAAATTATTCCTCTCGTTATACAGGTGGGCGCCTATTTAAACTAAGACTGAAAATTATTCCTCTCGTTAAACAGGTGGGCGCCTATTTAAACTAAGACTGAAAATTATTCCTCTCGTTATACAGGTGGGCGCCTATTTAAACTAAGACATATTTGATTTTGTTTTCTCGTTCCTCCGAGAAAATATTTGGCAATGGCAGAAAATTTTCTGCCCCGATTTTGGTGACCTTTCTGGTATCGCGTCCTTCTGCCATCATCAACCTTTATTTTCCTGCAGCAGACAAAAGGATTTAGTTTGTTTTAATCATGGTGGGGCAACGTGACCTTTCCGATGGGGGATGATTTTTTTTCCTTTTCTTCTCCTTGCTCTATGCTCCAACAACTGGTCGGTGGACGACGCTGCTTGCTGGGGGTGGTTTTCCATTTATCCCCCTTTCTGCTTTCTCTTTTCAGGACATGCTGTGTGAGTCTGGTTTTAATCCCAAAACTACTCCCTTCAGGAGTTTACTTCCTCCCGGAACTGCAAGGCATAGAATTGCATTGCCCGGGGATATCTTGCACCGGATTGATTTCCCTTTCTTGTGGCGTCTGACCACTTCGGATTCGGGTCCGAGATTTATCAACATTCTGCGGGGAAACCTTTTCGGAACTTGGTCCACAAGTCCTTCACCCGTCATTTTCCGCTCTCTTTACGTCACCCTTCTTTCTACATGATTCGTCCTTTGGTTTCGCAGCCGATGCCTTTTGTCTTATTGCCTCGGCTCTTGGCCTACCCTTTTCGTATTTTGCTTTCGTACCCCTTCGGCCTCTGGTAGTAAACTTTGAAAATCTTTTCCAAAACGAATTCTTAGAAAGAAAAAATGAAAAAAATAGAAAAGGAGGAAAATCTTTCTGAACCAATACTTGGTGGATAAAGGAAAAGAGAAGAACTTATCTGGATAACATGACTGGTCCTTGTGATCATGACGTGCACCATAGATTCCCGACCCAGTCTATTTGTATCAATCAACTTGCCTGATGACCTTACTTGCTGGGGATAAATGGGCATCCATTTATTTGTGAACGTGGATCCTTTTATTGATCTGTCTTGTCGCCTCATAGTGCCCTTCGAGGGGTTTTCACTAATGAGACTCTCTCTTTTCTCTCAGCTCCCGGCGCCTTATGGTGCATGTGAAGGTTTTCACCGATAAGACTCTCTCGTTTTATATCCCTCATCTTTCGTCGCCTTGTGATGCCTGCGAAGGTTTTCACCGCCAAGACTCTCTCATTTTATTTTTTCAACGGAGGATTGGAGTGCTGTCGATATGACCCTCTCTTCTGGAGATTCCTCGGGAATATCAATTCATTTCCAGTTTTATGCTCCTCTTCTTTGCCGGGGATCAGTGTATTATTCTCGGCTTTATTTGCCTGACTTGGCACCTCTTGGATATTGATCGGGAGGTCTTTTGGACATCGATGTTGGTTTCGGTGTGGGGCTAAAAGAAAGGCTATCAAAATGAAATAACTTGATGGGTGATACGCTACAACTTTTGGAATCAAACCTTTGTTGGAACCTTAAAACATAACCTCTGCCCCAGTTTTCTTGCTTGGGGGATTTTATTTTTACACTATGTTGAGCTATGTGCGTTATGCACACTGTGCCTATTATGCACACTTATGGACATTATGCACACTATGACCGAGCTGTGAGGCGCCTACGTATCCTCTTTGAGGAATCAGGTCAAACGTAGTTCCCACAGTTTTGTATTTCTCGTGATTTTTATCTTCTTCTTTTTTTTCTTTTTTCTTCTTCTTTTTTTTCCATTTTCTCTTAAAAAATTTCTTTTCTTCTTCTTTCTCTTTTTCATATCTTTTCCGTTAGTGATTCCAAAAGAGGGGTATGAAAGAATAACTTAAGGCTCAAAAAAAAAAGGGAAACAAGGGTTAAAAGTGTTTGGATAGAAGAAAGAATTGCCTCCGTCATTTCATTATCCAATAAGTACCAAGTACAAACAAACGAACCAATAATTGCTATAATCAAAGAAATTACGCATAATATCTCTTGACTGCATCCGAATTGATAGCCATGTCAACACATCTCCCCTTGATATCCGTCAAACACAAAGCACCGTTGGACAACACTCTGGTCACGATATAAGGCCCTTGCCAATTTGGGGCGAACTTGCCTTTTGCTTCGACCTGATGCGGGAGGATCCTCTTTAATACCTGCTGCCCTACTTCAAACTTCCTAGGGCGTACCTTCTTATTAAATGTTCTTGCCATTCTCTTCTGATACAGCTGACCATGGCACACTGCTGCCAATCTTTTCTCGTCTATCAAGCTCAACTGTTCCAATCGAGCTCTGACCCATTCATTATCATCAATCTCGACTTCAGCGACAATCCTGAGGGACGAAATTTCGACCTCCGCTGGTATTACGGCCTCAGTTCCGTACACCAACAAATAAGGAGTTGCACCTATGGAAGTCCGAACGGTAGTGCGATAACCCAACAAAGCAAAGGGTAATCTCTCGTGCCATTGTCTAGATCCTTCCACCATCTTCCGCAGTATCTTCTTGATGTTCTTATTGGCTGCTTCGACCGCTCCATTCGCCTTGGGGCGATATGGGGTAGAATTGCGGTGTGTAATCTTGAATTGTTGGCATACCTCTTTCATCAAGCTGCTGTTAATATTCGCACCATTGTCCGTAATGATCACTCTTGGGATCCCGAATCTGCAGATGATATGGGAGTGAACAAAATCCACCACTGACTTTTTAGTCACTGATTTGAAGGTTTTAGCTTCGACCCATTTGGTGAAGTAGTCGATGGTCACCAAAATGAACCTATGGCCGTTGGATGCTGCCAGCTCGATAGGCCCAATGACATCCATGCCCCATGCAACAAACGGTCAGGGTGCTGACATCGTATGTAACTCTGTTGGCGGAGAATGAATCAGATCTCCATGTATCTGACACTGATGGCATTTCCTCACAAAAGTGATACAGTCATGTTCCATGGTGAGCCAATAATACCCTGCCCTAAGGGTCTTCCTTGCCAACACGTATCCGCTCATATGTGGCCCACAAACTCCAGCATGTACCTCTGCCATAACCGTTGTGGCCTGACCAGCATCTATACATCTCAACAATCCCAAATCCGGGGTTCTTTTGTACAACACTCCTCCGCTGAAGAAGAAACCATTTGACAGGCGCCGAAGGGCTCTTTTTTGGTCTCTAGTGGCCTGTTCCGGATATATCCCCATTTTGAGGTACTCCTTGATATCATGAAACCAGGGCTCGCCATCCGCTTCTTCTTCCACCGTGTTGCAATAAGCGTGCTGATCACGAACCTGGACGTGCAGAGGGTCAACATACATTTTGTCAGGGTGGTGCAACATTGATGCTAAGGTGGCCAATGCATCCGCAACCTCGTTATGAACTCTCGGGATATGTTTGAACTTCACCGATCAAAATCGCTTGCTCAGATCGTGCAAGCATTGTCGATATGGTATGAGTTTCAAATCCCGTGTTTCCCATTCACCCTGAATCTAATGTACCAAGAGGTCCGAGTCTCCCAAGGCTAAAACGTCTTGGACATCCATGTCTGCAGCCAATCGCAGACCCAAAATGCAAGCTTCGTACTCGGCCATATTATTGGTGCAATAGAAGCGTAGTTGAGCCGTAACAGGATAATGGCGCCCTGTTTCCGAAATGAGTACCGCTCCTATTCCAACCCCTTTCACGTTCGCAGCTCCATCAAAGAAAAGCTTCCAACCCGGTTCCTCGGGTAACTCCAGCTCGTTTGTATACATCACCTCTTCATCGGGAAAATACGTTCTTAACGGCTCGTATTTTTTATCAATGGTATTCTCTGCCAAATGGTCGGCCAGCACCTGGGCTTTCATGGCTGTCCTCGTCACATAGACGATATCAAACTCTGTGAGCAGAATTTTCCATTTGGCCAACCTTCCTGTGGGCATAGGTTTCTGAAAGATATACTTCAATGGGTCCAAACGGGATATGAGATAAGTAGTATACGAGGACAGGTAGTGCTTCAACTTCTGAGCTACCCAAGTTAGGGCACAGCATGTTTTCTCGAGTTGAGTGTACTTGATCTCATATACTGTGAATTTCTTGCTAAGATAGTAGATGGCCTGCTCCTTCCTTCCTGTGTCATCATGTTGCCCCAGTACACAACCAAACGAATTTTCCAGGACCGTCAGATAAAGAATTAAGGGTTTCCCTGGCTTAGGCGGGACCAACACGGGTGGATTAGACAGATACCCTTTGATTTGGTCGAAAGCCTCTTGACACTCTGCCGTCCAACTTACCGCAGCATCCTTTTTCAGCAGCCGAAATATGGGCTCACAAGTTGCTGTGAGTTGAGCGATGAACCTGCTGATGTAATTGAGTCTACCCAGCAAACTCATTACCTCTGTTTTGTTCTTTGGCGGTGGCAAATCTCGGATGGATTCGATCTTGGATGGGTCTAACTCAATCCCCCGTCGACTGACGATGAATCCTAACAGCTTTCCTGAAGGAACCCCGAATGCGCATTTGGCCGGGTTGATCTTGATATCATACCTTCGGAGTCTTTGAAAAAATCTCTTTAGGTCTGCTACATGGTCTTCTTGATGCCAAGACTTTATGATCACATCATCTACGTACACCTCAATTTCTTTGTGCATCATGTCGTGAAACACAGTAGTCATTGCTCGCATGTACGTTGCCCCGATGTTCTTCAATCTGAACGGCATTACCCGATAGCAGTAAGTTCCCCATGATGTAATAAAAGCTGTCTTTTCCGCATCTTCCTCGTCCATTAGGATCTGATGATAACCCGCATAGCAATCCACGAAGGATCCAATCTCGCGCCCGGCGCAATTATCGATCAAGATATGGATGTTGGGCAATGGAAAATTGTCCTTGGGACTTGCTTTGTTGAGGTTGCGGTAGTCGACGCATACCCTGATTTTCCCATCCTTCTTTGGAACTGGTACCACATTGGCCAACCACTCGGGATATCGAGTGACCCGAATGACCTTCGCCTGCAACTGTTTAATCACCTCTTCTTTGATCTTTACACTCATTTCTGTTTTAAATTTCCTTAACTTTTGCTTGACCGGAGGGTATGCCGAGTCAGTGGGCAATTTGTGAACCACTAAATTGGTGCTTAATCCCGGCATATCGTCATATGACCATGCAAAAACATCTTTGAATTCCATGAGGGTTTTGATCAATTCTTCCCTGACATTCGGCTCAATATGGATGCTGATCTTGGTTTCTCTGACATTATCAGCGTCTCCTAGATTCACAGCCTCAGTGTCATTTAGGTTAGGTTTGGGTTTTTCTTCAAATTGACACAGTTCTCGGTTTATCTCTTCGAAGGCTTCATCTTCGTCATATTCAGAGTCATCGTCACAAACGACCTCTTGTATCATTAAGTCGGATTCAGATTGATTTATTAGACTAGGTCAAAGATCCGCTGTGCATGCCATGTCATTAGAACCAGTAAAAAGAGAACTGTTCAGAAAGAAAAAGAACAAAACAAAATTAAAATGAGACAAAAGAAGAAAACTTTATTAAACTTGCGGGATAAAAAGGGTTCACACTGTTACAAAACAGAAGTAAAATTTGGATTATACCCTGGAATAATCCGAACAAAACAAAACAAACAAAAACATAAATTAAAGGCTACTACCAAGACTCCCCTCGGACAGGAAGAGGAGTAACTGTCCAATTGTTGGTTTTGGCCTCAAGCCCCACAAACTGTATCTCTGCTCTGCTAGAACCTTCTCCAGCTTCTACCATACTGACATCAGCGAATAGCCTCTCGAAACTCTGATTCAGGTCTCCATCAATACCAATCAATGGTCATAAAATCTTTGGGACCGGTGGCCCTTTGGCGCTTGCTCTGACGAAAGATCTTGAAAGACGTGGCATGGGTTTGGGAAGATACCAGACTTTCTTCTTCATTTTCCGCGCTTGCTTTGCATCTGCTGCGGTTGGTTTGAACCCCAATCCGAAAGTTTCCAGATTTTTAGGCAAGGAGACAGGTTGGACAATCCCCTGAAGCTCGACTCCCAGGCCCTTTCCCGGCACAAATCCATTACCCAGCATTTCCGAGACCATCATGACTGTCGCGGCAGCTACCCTAGGGTGCGGGATGATTTCTCCTTCAGCAATTTTGTTCGCCGACCCTGTATCGAAAATCTGGTAGACCCAAGGACCTTTGTCATCATCGGTCTCTATGAAGGGTACGATGGCGCCGCCCATGGTGCACATCGTGTCCTCGCCGTGTAGTACGACCTCCTGCCTATCCCACTCGAACTTGACCATCTAATGGAGGGTGGAAGGCACTTCTTTGGCAGCGTGAATCCACGGTCGTCCTAACAGAAGGTTATAAGATACTGTGGCATCTAACACCTGGAACTCCATGGTAAACAGGACTGGGCCGATGGTCAATTCGAGTACAACGTCCCCCACAGTGGCTGTTCCATTTCCGTCAAACCCTCGGACGCAGATGCTATTCTTGCGGATTCTTCCGTGGTCGATCTTTAACTGGTTCAGAGTGGATAATGGACAAATATTGGCACTTGAACCGTTATCCACCAATACCCGAGTAACTACCAAGTTTTCACATTTGACAGATAGGTAGAGAGCTTTATTATGCTCCGTACCTTCCATTGGCAGGTCATCATCTGAGAATGTTACCCTATTTACCTCAAAAATCTTGTTGGCAATGGTTTCCAGGTGGTTTACAGAAATCTCGTTGGGCACGTGAGCTTCATTTAATATCTTCATCAAGGCCCGACGATGCTCCTCAGAATGGATTAGTAATGACAACAGTGAGATCTGGGCCGGTGTTTTCCTCAGCTGTTCGACCACGGAGTAGTCCTGCACTTTCATCTTCCTCAGGAACTCCTCAGCCTCTTCTTCGGACATAGGTTTCTTGGTTGCAGCTGGGTTGGTTCTTCTCAGCTCCACCAGAGCAAAACATCGACCTGATCGAGTCAGCCCTTGCGCTTCACAACTAACTTCCTCCACCTGTTTTCCTTTGTACATCACCACTGCCTTCTCATATTTCCAAGGCACAACCTTGCTATCAATCATCGGCAGCTGGACTACAGGCTTTATAGTGACCAGTTCCCTGTACACCCCTTTTAACATAACTGCAGGCGTGGGTGGAGTCCCTGATGTTACCAACTTGTTGGGCTCGAGTTTGCTTGTTACGGCGGACGGGCTCTTTCCCAATATCACTACTGGCTTGACGCCTTCTACATGCGACTGTACCCCCGTTCCTCCATTGGTTGATCCTTCTTTCGGAGCAGCCTGGATCATCATCACTGTCTGTGAGGGCTGTCTCAACTCTCCTCCCTCATACACCAACTCAATCATGTGCGTCTCGTGGTGCGCTGGCAGTGGGTTCTGATTGATGTTAGGTGCCTCCGGTGTCTGGACCTCGATTTTGTTAGTATCAATGAGGTCTTGTATCGCCTGCTTCAGTCTCCAACATTTTTCAGTTTCATGTCCCAGCATTCCTGAGCAGTATTCACAGCTTATTGACCTGTTCATATTTTGAGGCGGGGGGTTCTGCTCTCTGGGTTCGACAGGACTCACCAAACCCAACCGTCTCAATTTGTGGAATACGGCGGTATAGGACTCTCCCAGCTCAGTAAAGGCTCTATGTTTCTGTAGCCTATCATTTTTAGCAGCTTGACTCCCTCTAAAACCTGTCCCTGGAGGGTTCCTGTATGCTCTGGGTGGAGGGTAGGTATTATGTGGAGCTGGGTATGTATTGTGTGGAGCTGGCGCACGCCATTGTGGCCGAACCGGGGGTTGGGTGTATGTCTGGGCTTGATGGACGGTGAAATGCGGTTCTTGGGGTGGATAGTAGTGATGTGGTGGGTTGTATGGGTAGCTTGGCCTGTGAGGTCTGGGTTGGTTGTAGTGTGGCTTGCCAGACCCGGACCAACTGCCTGCCTCGATCGTGGCAATTTCTTCTTTCTTTCTTCTCAGCGCACCTCCCGTGCCGTTCTGAATAGCCTGGGTCGTTGCCTTGAGTGCTGAGTAATTCAGGATTTTGTCAGACCTCAGACCCTCTTCTATCATGACCCCTATCTTCACCACCTCGTTGAAGGATTTTCCAACCGTCGTCACCAAGTGACCAAAGTAGGTTGGATCTAATGTTTGCAAGAAATAGTCCACCATCTCTCCCTCTCTCATGGGAGGATCGACTCTGGCCGCTTGCTCTCTCTAGCGGAACCCGAACTCGCGAAAACTTTCCCCGAGTTTCTTCCCGGTCCTCAATAATGTGAGACGATCAGGGACTATCTCGAGATTGTATTGGAAATGACCCGCGAAAGCCTGCGCCAGATCATCCCAAGTGTACCATCTGCCGGAATCCTGCCTGGTATACCATTCTAGTGTAGATCCGCTCAGACTTTGGCTGAAATAAGCTATCAACAGCTCATCTTTGCCGCCTTCCCCTCTCATTTTGCTACAGAATCCCCGCAAATGTGCCATGGGATCACCGTGCCCTTCATATAAATCGAACTTAGGCATCTTGAACCCAGCCGGGAGTTGGACGTCCGGGAAAGGGCATAGATCTTTGTAAGCCACGCTGACTTGGTTGCCCAATCCGTGCAGGTTCCTGAAGGACTACTCCAGGCTTTTGAACTTCCTCAATACCTCATCCTGTTCAGGGGTTTTAACCGGCTTTTCAATCTCTGCCGGTACTTCCAAGTGCGGATTGTAGGCCTGTGGTTCGGGGGCATGGAATATGGGCTCAGGGGGATAGTATTGCGTATCGTGAGCCTGAAACAATGGCTCGCTGGTTGATCTTTGCAGGGTGGCTGATGTGGGTCCCATAAAAGTGGGAACATTTGGTGTTGGGAGAGGTTGATGGGGTGGTGGAGCTTGGGAATCATGTGGGCTTCTTTCCTGATGATAACGGGGATTCGGGAGGCTTGTTGAAGGGCCGGAGTGAGGGTATTCCGGCATGTGCCCCAGTGGCTCAGGGCTCTTTTGTGCTTTGGCTAGAGCTAGCTGCATTGCATTCATCTCTAGTCCCATCCTTTCAATCTTTTCCATCGCTTCTTTTAACAACTGGCTCATCGGCCTTTCTTCCTCGTTACTATTCTCTGAAGTAGTCATGCTTGTTGCTACTGGTCCTTTGGATCTGGTTTGGTAAGAGTGTGTTGCCAGAATTCTCTAATCAACTAACTTTCTGGTATCAGACAACAACAAACTTTGTTAGCGTTAGAGCTTAACAGATTTGATCATAACACATAGAGGATGCAATGCTCCTATGCAGTTAACCGTTTCTACATGCTTTGCTTCGAACAACATGCGTCAGCCCGGCTTGCTCATTTGTCCCTTTTTAAAGTACTTTGGGAAACCCTGTATTTTATTTTATTTTTGTATTTTCTTTTCTTTCTTTATTAAAAGCGGTCAAATCTTATGGGGATTGCCTACGTATCACGTCCCCGCGCGAATCAGACTAGGCGTAGTTCTGCCATAAAGTAAAGAAACACAAAATTCTTTTGGAATCATTAAATTCATTCTCAAAATCTTGCTATTACAAATTACTTCAAACCGAGAATAGCAACAGTACAGACTCCACAGTTTTACTTGACTTGGCTAAAAGAAAAGAAAACAACATATGGGAAAGCACAAAGCCAAATGAACAGGACTCGTCTGAAGATTAATTTCCCAACTTAGGGGCCCACGAGGCATCGCTCGGCCTTTTCGTGGTTCTAGGTACGAGATCCCTTTCGAGCTGCTCCAACTCGTGCATGGTCTGCTTGACATAACCCATCACTGCTGAGAGAACGGTAACGCTGGTCATGTTCTCACACCGTAGACACCGTCTGATGATGGCGTGGGCAATGGCCCTGATCTTATCTCTGGTTTGTTTCTTCTCTATGAGTAGGCGTCTTATCTGATCACTGCACGTCTTGAATACCTGAGAATCCTGTATATGCTGATTCTTCAGCTGCCGCACTTCTGTCTTCATTTGGGCCAACAAGTCGTAACAGTATCTACTCTCCAATTGGAAATCCTCGGCCTGTTTAACTGCTTTAAACTCAAGTGTAGCCATCTCTCTCTTTATTTTGGCAACAGTTTTCTCGTGGTCACGTTTCAATTGGTTCAAGTATCGGCGATGCTTATCTACTCTTGTTCCCCACTGTGCCTTGAGCTCTGCCATGACCTTTTCGGATTCGTCTAAACCATCTCGCCATTCCGTGATTTCTCTTTTCAAACCCTTTATCAACTGCTGGTCTGATCGACTTCTGGGCTGTTCATCAAGAGACAATCTCAATTTTTGGATTTGGGCCTTAAGTTCTTCATTCTCTTGGATCAATCTATTCTTTTCGCTTCGATCCGCCGCGATTTGTACGTTGTTATTGAATTTCAGACTGTCAATTTGTAGCTTCAAATCACCGATCTCTGCCCGATAACCCTTCTCTTTTGCTAACCAGTTCCATTGCCCTTGGGACGATTCTACGAAATCTTTGAGATGCGGTCTCTTAGCCGGTCTTTCGTAGGACAGGCTACCTCTAAACCAAGCGTGATACCCCGGGGCGACTTCCCCTTTTGCTGTATCAATCACACAAGTGTTTGTTGTCAGATGTTGGCACTCACTCCAGATTTGGCGAACTTCTTCTTCAGGGAAATGACCGTTCGGACTGATTTCAATCACTTGGGTACTCAAATCTTCATCTTTCGGCACCACTTGATACCTCCCAAGTTGCCTCAAAACCCGATATGGTGCATAGGGTTGGATGCTTTTAAGTCCCATCAACAGAAAGTGGGGCCTGGTTGCCGGCATGTATATGATTTCCTCAATAGGTGACCATCCGAGCGTCCACTGGATTTGGCTGGCAGTGAGAGTTCAGAGAAATGAGGTCCATGATGTGACTCCCTCAGGTAAATTGAACCCTTTGATTCTCGTGTAGAATTCTCCAATACAAGTTTTCTCGGGCGAACCATAACCCAAGAGCGAGGAGCGATGGCATAAATGATCGGTCATCCACATTTGCAATAGTAGGTTACATCCTTCGAAAAAGTCGCCCCTGGCTTGACAACCAGTGAGAGCCCGGAAAATGTCAGCCATAAGCATAGGCGCCAGAGTACTTTTATCTTGGGTAAGCAAAGTATTGACGACCCCAGTTACTTTTAGATCAATGTTTCCATCTTTTCTTGGGAACACTATAAGACCCAGAAAGGCTGTCATAAAAGCCACTAGCCTGTGTTCGTCCCACTTTTGTCGGTTGCCTCTACTGCATAGTTTGAAATCCGGCTTATTGAATCCGCCCACGTGGCCGTATCTAGAATATATAAGGTGGAGACTGCAGAATCCTTTGGCAAGATCTAGATGGTGGAACGTTCGAGGTATTTTTAGGAAATCCAGAAACCGGTGTACCGTGACAGCCCTAGGTGCAATCAAGTATTTGAACCTTAAAGGAGCTTCATCACTTCCGATGTATCCTGCTATTTCTTCCAATGTCGGGGTGAGCTCAAAGTCCGAAAAATGGAACACGTTGTGTGCTGAATCCCAACAAGTGACCAATGATCTGATAATATCACCCCGAGGCTGAACGTTTAGTAGATCCGGGAGATCTTTCAGATATTTCCTTACTTTATCTTGCCCTTCTTTGCCTAAGTCGTTCCACCATAATTGCAACTCAAAAGGGATCTTGGTCATTACTGAGAAAGGTTCGTTTTGTATCGTGCTCATCCTGCACATTTATTAGGGTGATTATGCCAAGTGAAGAAAAAAAACTTTATTTAGACTCAAAAAAAATAAAATTATCTAGATCTTTTTTTTCAAAGACTCTTTTTTTTTTTAATGGGAGGTTGGACCCGATGAGAGTTGCCTACGTATCTCACACCCTGCGAGAATCAAACCGGTGTAGTTCTCGCAATCAAGAATAAGTAGATGAACTAACTTCTTTTTTTTTGAATTTGTGAAAGGACTACTTTAAAAGGAGAAAGGAGGTATTTTTTTAAAAAAATAATTAAAATACTTTCTAAAGAAGTTAATAATGGAAAATATTTTTGGATTTTTTTTGTTTTTGTTTTTTGAAAATTGGGGGTCTAAAAACTTTTCTAGACTTTTTGGCAAGACAAATATTTTTGCAACAAATAAAGACATATATATATTTTTTTGGAAATAAAAAACTTTTGAATTTATATATACATGTATATATTTGTGACAAATAATGAAATACTCCTTTTTTTTTAATTATTATTATTCGAATTTTCATAAAAATAAAAAAAAAAAATTTTAACAACAAGACTCTTTTTCATCTTCATTTTTATGACAAGACAAACTATATATTTTTTCTATATTTTTTTTTGAAAAACAAAACAGAACAACGACTTTTTTTTCTATTTTTCCTTTGCTTTTAATAAAACAAACTAATAAGACATTTTTTTTTCATTTTCTCAAAATTTCGGCAGAGTTTTGACAGTATTTTTGCATTGGGTTTTTCAAAAATAAACAATTAACTCCCTAACCGCTATTTCCTTTTTTCCAATTTCACAATATTCATAATATTCAAACACCGGTCAGCATGCGGGCGCGAGACAAATAAATGCACGGAAAACAAATAGGATGCATTAGGATGGTCCTTTCATATCAGGTTGCTAGTCCTAGATGGACCCAACCCCTGTGTTGAGTCCCCTAAGTCAAATGCAACGTGATGCAAATAAGCATTCCTACTAGGGATCCGGCATGAAGTTTCGTTATACTAGGTTTATAACCTGGGTATATGTTCTAGACTGTGTACCCGAGCGGATAACTCGAGTCGAGGAGGGGGCAACTTACCGGGAACCAAAAGGCCGTCCGGCTTCGTAACTTATCCGTCCTCTTTCTTATTTCGGGTATTGACACTAACAGAATAGGGAGCCTCGACCAGCGAGCTTCTCCCCGGAGGTAAGAAGAGAGAGGTTTCGGCACAGTTTATATACAGTTCAAATAATATCGAAGCGGTAAAAGCATCATTTAGCACATTAGGCATGTATCATGTAACGAAATCAGATAAAAACCAAATATAACAATTCATCTAAGCTCGAATTTCTAACCCTGAACCAGAGATTCTGGGTCATGGATCCCCAGCTGAGTCGCTAGAGCTGTCACACCTCCTTTTTCCGCACCCGAGAGGGTACAAGGGAGTTTTTTCCAATTAAAGGACAATCGAAACGGGATTGGTTTATTTATCTCAGAGTCGCCACTTGGGAGATTTAGGGTGTCCTAAGTCACCAATTTTAATCCCGAATCGAGGAAAAGAATGACTTCATATTACAGTCTGCGTACCAGAAATTCGGATAAGGAATTCTGTTAACCCGGGAGAAGGTGTTAGGTATTCCCGAGTTCCGTGGTTCTAGCACGGTCGCTCAACTGTTATATTTGGCTTGATTATCTGATTTTATACAAATATGAACTTATGTGCAAATTTTATCTTTCACCGCTTTCATAATTATTATTATTTTTACAAGGAATTGCAACGTCGTGAAAACATACCTCGAACCACGTTACATCAATGTACACGTGATTGTTGACATATCTCGACTCAGTTGAGATTTGGATTTGGGTCACATAAATGTGCACCCGAGTTAAGGAAAATAAATTATTAAAGGCGCGCTTAAAGCAACTAGCGTATTGTTATTTTGGGGAAGGCCATGAAATTCGCTAAACGGCCTGTCCCGAATTCTAAGTATTTTAATATATATACGTTTAGAGGGCCCCACACTCTGTACATTTTTGTTTGTCGAGGCTCGTCTCATTCCTTATAAAAAGAATTTGCGACGTCATGGAAATGCATCTCAGACCACGCCACAATCAATGTACCCGTGATTAGAGACACATTTCGACTCCGTTGAGATTTGGATTTGGGTCACATAAATGTGCACCCGAGTTTAAGAAAGTAATTTAATTATGTCGCGTCTAAGGAGGCTAACGCGTTATTATCTTTGGGGAAGACAGTGAAATTCACTAAACGATCCATCCCAAAATCTAAGTATTTATTATGACTAGTTATTGAGGGCCCCGCGATTTGCATTTTTATTTGGCAAGGCTCGTCTCGTTTTATTTTAAGGATAAACCTACAGCAACTACATTTTTCTATTAAGTCTCTAAAATAAAGAAAACTCTTAATTAATTACATGCTAAAAAACATAATTTGTTAGTTATTAGTTTATGACTAACGCAAATGAAAACTTGCAGCAGAGTTTGTACAAAAGGGATTGCTTTCGTTCTATATTCTATTACTCAAGAAGGCTGAGACATGAGATTGATGCACAATAATATCGAAACAGATTATTCTTAGGCGAAGTATTTAGACGTATTCAACCTTATTCATTTGATTAATTATTTCTTACATGCTTGACATTAAAAAAAACGGGACAACTGAAACTAACCCTGTCTAACTTAAACGGTATTACCATGTGTTTAGCTATACTATTTTTCTTTTTCTATAATCCAAATTGCCTAATATGCCTTCGAAATACCCATTACCTATTGGTGAATTAAGATGACACAAATGTGATTACTGCATTTATTTTAACAGTCCTTATGTGAAACCCTTGTTGGCCGAGTATAACTAACTTCTTTTCTGATTTACATACAACGACAGGTTACAGACCAAACTCAATAAGGCTAAAAATTGTTTCGTTACATAGTTTGAAAGCCAAACTTTACATGTTGAACATATAAGTATTCTAAACTACAAACAACAGAAAAGTGGTAACTATGCTAGTGTTTGGACTGCAATACTTCTCATGCTCTTATTCAACTCCAAACTTCACCATTTACATCAATGAATTTAGAATGGGTACCTGGATGTTTGAACAATAAGAAGGAGATGAAGAAAAGTATCAGCAACAGGCAACCAAACAGCAAGCAACACAGCAACAATAACCAGCCTCAGTGATGAAGCTCACAAGTGGTCGAGCACCAAATAAACCAAACCCAGGAAACAGAGTAGTAAAATGCAGCCGAGAAAACCAGAATGTTCAATGCAGTAGCAGCAGAAATTTAATAACCACAAAAGCTCAGCAAACAACCAACAGCAATCAGCAAAGACAGCTTGACCAACTTCAACTCTTACACAGTTTTCAGATGATACTTATTCACAGTATTCTGAAATTTCTTTCTGTTTTTTTCTTTCTCTGAAGACTAAAAGTCCAGCCCTTTCTTAACTAAAAATCACTCTATTTATAAGCCTAAAAGAGAACCCCCCCAGGTCTGCCTGGAATTTCCAGCCTAAGGTCTGCCCATCCCCTTCATTCCCCATGCCTAAGCATCTTCTTGATGCAAAACATTTTGTTCCCCACGCCTGGCCTATTGCTCTATTCAAGAGTCATGGGTTTAGTTAAGTATTAAACTCCCCTACTCTTTTGTTTTGTCCCCACTAATACTAGATTAATAGTATTTCTGATTAAACAATTGATAGCCCATTAATCCTGAATATTTAATCAGTCTTTGCCCCAACCAAAACTATCCCACAGACCCTTGATCATTGCTGTCTTGCCTCACCCTTTCCTTCTATTGTATCTGCCAGTTACTAGTTCGAATCCCCCTCCCACAGCTAACAAACCAACCTATAATCAGTCCAAACACAAGCCTTCTTGAACTTAGATTTGGGATTCGAAGAGTTCTGCTTATATTCGACCGGAACCAAAGCTGATTAGGGTATGAGGGACGTTAGGGGAGTGACTAGGGTGAATTTGGGACTCATCCGGTGACTTAAGGTTTTGGCTCGAATCTTTGATCGAAGATTCGAGCACCTGGGAGGTGATTCGAAGTTAGGTGATTAGGTATTTGTGTTCAGGGGGGCTCGTAGGTCCAGTGGTGTAACTATGGTAGCCACCGGCATCCTGGCCGCCGAATTTATGCTGAAAGGGCACCAGGGCGGCTGCTAGGGTTTCGGGGGTTTGGGGTCCCTTCTGAGAGAGACGAAGGAACGGGGGTGGGTGTTTGGATATGGGGTGGGGTAAAAGGGTTAGGTTTATATATGCATTGAGGGTTTAGATCCTGGCCGTTGGATCAAGTGAGATCTATGGCCAGGATCTATTCACTTGGGAAGAACGATGTCGTTTAGGTGTGGGGTAGGTGCGACCGGGTGAGGGACTGGATCGGGTCAAATTTTGACGGGTCTAGGGGAATGCCTGGATCCGTTGGATCAAAGGGGTTGGACGGCTCAGATCAATTGCCTAAGACGGCATCGTTTGGGTAAATGAGCAGCCTGATCAAGACCGTCCGTTTGAATCAGATCAACGGTTCCAACAGGGATGCTGATACGACGTCGTTTGGGGTCCATGCTTGGGAAGGCCTGGTCTGAATTGGACCTGGGTGCAGGTTTTGGGCTGCTTCTGGGCCTTAAAATTTTGAAATAAATAGGCCCAATCCGATTTTCTAAATAATTTGCACTCTTTTCCTTTGTTTTTCTAATTTTAAAATACAACTAAATTAAAATGAGTTTAAAAACACACATTAATCAACACTTAACACAATTATCACACACATATTACAAATTCTTTAAATGGTTAAATCACAGCCTAAAATAAAAGACGCATATTTTGTGAATTTTCTTTTAATGACTGAATTATGGCTTAATTAACATGACATACATATTTTGTATTTTGCTTGATAAAGATGAAAAAATGGACAGAACCACAAATGACTACCAACACATATCACGTAAAAATCAAAAAATTGTACAGCGAGGTGTCAATGATTGTATTTTGGAGTGATTGTCCGTGGAGCAAAAATCACGTGCTTACAACTACCTACCCTTTACGTAACATATTACATAAGCATGAGTTATCAGGCAGGTTAGCTAAGTGGGCAATAGAGTTAAATGAATACGAAATTGCATACCAACCTAGAACTGCTATAAAATCACAAGTATTAGCTGATTTCGTGACTGATTTTAGTTAAGGAATACAGTTAGAAGTAGAAAAAGAATTACAGGTGTTCAATGGAGCTAATTCAGGAACTTGGACTTTATTCACTGATGGCTCATCTAATGTGAGAGGAGCAGGTTTGGGGGTCGTATGGGTACCACCTACGGGTGAAACCATTCGGCAAGCTATTAAATGTCATTCCATAACTAACAATGAGGCAGAATATGAGGCTATGATTGCAGGTTTAGAACTGGCACGGAAACTTGACATAAATTAGATTATAATCAAGAGTGATTCACAACTCGTAGTTAATCAAATGTTGGGGACTTATACAGCCAGGGAAGCAAGGATGCAACAGTACTTGGAAAAGGTACGAGAATTGATAAAACAATTTCAAGATTGGAAAGTTAGAAAAATACCCAGGGACGAAAATCTTGAAGCAGACGCCCTAGCTAATCTCGCATCTGCGGCCGACGTGGCAAACGATGCATATGCCTCAGTGATACATTTATTTCATTCAGTTCTTGATCCTGATGCGAATGAGGTAAATTTTAATAACTTAACCAGGGATTGGAGGAACGAAATTGTTGCTTTTTTGTGGTATGAAACCGTCCCTGATAACAAGAAAAAGGCTTATGCGCTTCGAAGACAGGCCGCTCGGTACTGCTTAAAACAAGGCAATCTATATCGTAAAATGTTCGGTGGTCCCTTAGCAAGATGCCTTGGACCTTCACAAACAGAGCATGTAATGAGAGAAATACATGAGGGTCATTGCGGGAATCACGCAGGTGGAAGATCACTAGTAAGAACCTTAATTAGGGCAGGTTATTACTGGCCTAAATGGAAGAGGAGGCAGAAAGTTTCGTGGCCAAATATGATAAATGCCAGAGGTACTGTAACAATATGCATAGACCTGCAGAATTATTACATTCGGTCATTACGCCATGGCCATTTATGAAACGGGGAATGGATATTGTAGGTCCATTACCGCAATCAAAAGTACAGGTAAAGTTTTTGCTTGTTCTCACTGATTATTTTACTAAATGGGTAGAGGCAGGTGCATTCAAATAGGTGCGAGAAAAGGAAGTCAGAGACTTTATTTGGCGAAATATCATATGTCGGTTCGGGGTACCAAAGGAGATCATATATGATAATGGTCCTCAGTTTATTAGAGCTCAGATCATGGAATTTTTTTAGAGCTGGCAAATTAAAAGGATTACGTCAACACCCTATCATCCGGTGGGTAATGGACAAGAAGAATCAACGAACACGGTCATTATCAACAATTTAAAGAAACGACTAGAGGAATCAAAAGAAAACTGGCCTGAAGTGTTACCTGGAATTTTATGGGCATATCGCACAACTGCAAAAATAAGTACAGGAGAAACACCGTTCTCATTGGTTTATGGAGCTGAGACTTTAATTCCAGTTAAGATAGGGGAACCAAGTACACGGTTCACACAGGTGACACAAGAATCTAATGACGAGGAGATGCGGGTCAACCTAAATTTACTCGAGGGGCGGAGAGAAGCTGCTTTAATAAGAATGGTAGCACAAAAGCAAGTCATAGAACGATACTACAATAGAAAAGCACACCTCAGGTTCTTCAAAATTGGGGACTTCGTGCTTAAAAAGGTTTTTCAGTCTACAGAGGTAGCTAACACAGGGAAATTAAGTCCAACATGGGAAGGACCCTACACAGTGCGTGATGTTGCAAGAAAGGGGGCATATGAACTGGAAACAATGGATGGCAAGATACTACCTTCGTATTGGATTGCTGTTCATTTAAAGAGATACTATTTCTAAGGAAAACCCACAGTCAGGTATAACCATTTTAAATTTCATTTTTGAATTGTTAAAATTTTACTAACGATTTTAGATGATAGTCAAAAAGCTAACCCGTACTAAATGATGCATCATGACCTGTAAGGCACATAGAGTAACCTAAAATTTCTGGCCTAAGGTTACAATTATTCTGATAGAAATGCAAACGGGTTATGTAGTCTTCATCTATAATCGTCCTTCCGAGTCCCGTATATTTTTCCTTTTCAGGAAAAGGACCAAATGAGAGAAACTATCAAGTGTTCGAGGCTTCATACTTCAACACTCAAACACTTGGGGGACTACATAATATACACGGACATGTGTATAAAGAAGGCAAAGAAGATTAAGGAAAAATCAAGCCTGAAAGAGTCAAGTGCAAAGTAAAAGTCATAAAGCCACGAGCTAAGTCCAAAGAAAAACCTCACTATAGTTAGGGTAAAGGCTATGTACTAAAACGGGTTATAAGGAAAAACCCCGTGTCTATTATTCTTCTTTTAAATCTGTTACAAGAAAAACAGTTAAGAGAAAGTTATAGATGTAATTCAAATACATGTAAAATTTTATTCGGAACTAGACAAGGTTCAAAAATAAAAACTTGTCAAAGTTATTTCAGAGAAACATGTGTATTCCTATTTCTTTTATCGTATGATAACACCATTATGAAGTTGAGACGTCTTCTTCATTAAGTGTCGGAGTATAAAAGGGCCCTCTTTTATAAAACTCATGTTTAAATTAATCATGAGGTTAGTAGAAGCATTTTCGGAAAACAAAAATGCAAATTATTCTGTAAGTCCTTAAAAATAAAGGCGAGAATAAAGCAAACAGAAGTTTAAGATAATAACATGAAAAACTTCTTAATATGTAAAAAATAAATAATCTAAGACTAAGTTCGAACTTAGTCATAAAACTACGAAATTGTTTAGATTGCCCCATAAAAAGACTTGGGGACTGGCGTTTCCAAAATCAACTCTCAAATGAAGCTAAGGGTTTGATTACAATTTTCCAAAATCAAAACAAAAACAAAATCATTTGAATGATTAAAACCGGTCACTGAGAAGTTTGTGGTATTGAGGGAGTAACGTCAATAGCAGCGGGCTCAATTTGGGTAGGTGCATCAGCAGGCGCGGTTTCAACGTGGCTTGCAGCAACAGGCTCGATCGGGCTTGAAATAGTCGAGATACCCGTATCAGCTTCAACATTCATGAGAGCTTCAGCCACGGGAACTTCATCCACGGGAGAAGGGAAGTCCTGAGTTTGTTGAGCCTTTTCAATGATTTCGTTGATTTTAGCTAACTCCAACTCCAGGTTGAAGTTTTCTTGGCCAGCTTCAAGTAGGGTATCACGACGGGAATTCAAAAATGCCCAACTTGCCTCAACAACAGATTTTTCTTCAAGGATCTCATAATCCTTTTCCCAAGCAGCGATCTCATTTTTTAGCTCTTCATTTTCAGCCAAGGCAGAGCTGTGGGAAGATTGAAGAGAGGCGTGGGAGCATTCTAAAGCACGCACCTTATCAGCAGAGATTCTGAGGTCCTCTTGTGCTTGAGTCAAATTTTGCACAAGCTCTCCATCGTAAACTTCCTTTTGGTTTAAAAGTATCTTTAATTCTCTGATCTCTTTACTAGCTTTAGATAGCTTCTCTGAGAAGGAGGACTCGAGACGCTCTTTTTCTTTTCTGCTTGGTTTGAAGAGGCTTTTGTAACCGCCAATTCTGAAGTTAAAGCCCGTACTCGCTGCTCTAAGGTATTCTTGCTCTCTTGTAAGTTCTCTATATCAAGCTGTGCACTCTCAAATTGCCCCTTCCAATTAGTTACTTCCAATTGAGAGTCGCGTGCTATTTTCTCCAAAGAGGCAATTCTTTTCATCAATTCTGTGCCAATTAGATTGGCCTAAAAGAAAGAAATAAGAATCCCAAAGATGAAAAATTTTGCAATGTAAAAAGGGAGAGAAGAAAAATACCTTCAGAGTGGCATGCACGATATCATTCATTAAAGTTAGGGAACTGTGGCTCTCCAGTTTTGCTTTTTCAATTGGGCCAATAAGAGGCTCTAGCCATACATCCGCCTGACCTGACTTTCTCAAAAGGTTGCTCTCAGCAGGAACTTCAATAATTACCCGCCTTATAGCGACACTTCTACTTGAAGAGCCCGTTTCAGTATGATGAACGATAAGAGGGGGAATAGTCAAAGGAGGAGCCGGAGAAGAGGTAAAAGCAGTAGAAGAAGGAACGAAAATAGCTGGGGCCGGTAAAGAAGGAATCGCAAGAACGGGTAATGAAAAAGACGATAAAGCTACTTCATCTAAAACAGGCCCGACATCTTCACGACCAAATCCACTGACAAAAATTTGGTCAATAGACTCACGAGTATCATGGGGAGTGACGTCATCATCAATAATTATTATTGGGGTTTTAACAGGTTCGGTAAGAGAAACCGAAACTTCAGCTTTGTCGTCGGAAACGATGCGTCTCCTAACTCGTGGCCTCATTACCAGGGAACTCTCATTTTCCTCTTCTTCAGAATTTTCCTCTTCAGCAGCCTTCCTTTTCATAGAAGAGGAACCCAAGACTATTTCTCGGTCTCTTTCTAAAGAGATACGGGTTCCCGAAGGAGTACGGGTTCCCAAAGAGACACGAGAGGCTGCAACTGCTTCAGCAGTAACCCCTCGAATAGCAAATCCTGACAAAAAGAAGGATAAAAGTTAAAACAATAAAGGACAATATAGACACGAAAAGAACAAAATGTGAACTCTTACCATGAGTCTTTACCTTCCAACCAAAGCGGTTAGAAAGTGTTTTCCAAGATCTACCATCCGTTGGTGCGATCTTCAGCAATTTATCTACCCAACCACGGAAATTGGAAACATCCCCCACAACTCCCATGGTTGCTAAAAAGGGGGGGGGGGGTAAATTAGAAAAGGTGATAAACTTGAAGAAGAAGGTACGAGAGGGATAAAAGACCTACGTGCAAAATTCCACTTCTCAGGGAAGGGAACATTATCTTCACCCACCAAACCAACAGTGGGGGCAGCAACAAATCGGGCATACCAGCCACGATCCTTGTCATCTTTAGGGCTCACCAAAACCCTCTTACTCCTGGCTACTAGTGTAAAAACACCATTGCGAAAAAGCCTAGGTGAGTAAAGATGAATCAAGTGAGGAAAAGTAAAAGGAGCTTCGGCTTTAGTGGCTAAATGCCTTAAAAAGGCAACAACCCTCCATATGATTGGGCCAATTTGACCCAAACAGATATTGAAGAAACGACAAAATTCAAGAATGACTGGGTCGATTGCTGGTCTAAACCCTAAAGTAAAAGGGTAAGTGTAAACAAAAGAGAACCCAGTTAAATAGGAAGTAATTCTTTGATTCGGATTAGGGATAATAATGGGAAAATCATTACTCCAATGATAGTCCTTACGAACCATAGGAGTCAAAACCTCTGTAATTTGAGTAGGGTAAGCATCGACACGATCTAATGCGGAAACCTGATTTCTAAGAGATTCCCTGTCATGGTAAAAAGACAATTCTGAAGGGACTATCTCATCTACTAAAGGTTCACATAAAGGTTCAGAATGATCTTTACCCCTAGATGAAGATTTGTGAGAAAGGGAACCTCTGGTTCTAGAGGAAGGACCAGAACCAGAGGAAGGCATAGACGAACCACCTCGAGTAGATCCTAAACTACGAAGTCTACCTCCCCTTCTGTGCCTAACAGGGGCATTGGGGAAGGAGTCAGTAATGTAAACTCTCTCAGGGTAAGGGCTTGGAGAAGACATGTCAAAGAAGAATGATTTAAGGAAGAAGTAAACAGAGATTTGGAGAAATAAGTGTTCAATAAGCTTTATGTGATAAAAGACAAGGAAAAAAGTTATATTTATACCGATAAGCAACCGCCAAAGGTAAAAGTGCGGAGGTGGAAAGACAATAATTATGATAACTGGCACTTCATTAATAGTGGAACCGTAAAAACCTTGAAAAAAACTGCAAAAACTGCAGAGCCAATGGAAAATCGATACGTGTACGGAATATTAAATGGAAGTAACAATTGAAGCGTCAATTTTGTTATAGCATTAATGGTGACAAAAATTTTCGTTTTAATGAAATCCACTTCCCAAATATTCAATTGATGAATAAATGGAAAGTGGGGGGACTATCTGTATTGGGAAAAATTGCATTTATATATGTAAGTGACATGCTGAGACACGTGGACTGGTCAAATAGTCAAAGAATTATAATTAGTCAAGAGGCATGGGCAGCAATAGAAACGAGCAAAGACAAAGGAAGAGGCATGGGAGGACATTCGAAGGATTCAGCGCCCATACCTATTTAAGTCATTTATCAAAAGGAATAGATCTGACCATAATAAAGAGCGCAGATACGGAATTTGACAGACATTAAATACTGGATACGTTAGAGAATTTGTATTGATTACAATGATTGTGTAACGTAGCATTCAATGTCTTTAATTATTCATAATAGTCTCATTATGATTTGGGGAAAACGCATATCTTCAAGATACCTATAAAATGGAGGTATCTGGTCACTTGTAAACACAAGATACGATTGGAATATACTTTGATTCACTTGTTTTTCTCCTGATTACACTCTGATCACCCCAAATTACTTTCTTCTACATATTCTTTTGATTATCAGTAACCTGCGTTCTTCTAAATTCTAGCTTTTGACTAAAATTCTATTTTTGGGTTAAACAGTGAGTAAAAGAACCAATCAAGCAACAAAAAAAACTTATGCCGTAAAGTTGCTGGTTATGATTTGTCTTTACTAATCATTGCAGATACTGATTTGTACAGATTCGATTCTCGGGTTCTCCTAAGTATGTTTCTTCTAAAGCTTTTCGATTTTAATTTTAGTGTTCCTTAACTTGATTAACTCATAATTTTATTTTTGAATTTGTAAAAGCAATGCAATCTATGGAGAAACTTCGATTGGGCAAGAGTGAATTTCTCCCAAAAAATTTTACCAAAATTGAACTCTCTTAGGAATTTACAACAAGATGATAAGCTCAATCTTTAACACATGGGTTCTTGAAACTTGGATTGAGAAACTCTAGCTGGATTTAATTTGTTCCCGGAATTGGCTACCGGTAATCAAGCTCCGTCACCGGGAAATCAATCTCAGGTGTATGTGAACAATCAAAATAATAACAACAATTTGAATAATCTGAATGAATTTTTTCCCAGCACGCACAATAGAATTTTCACGGAGACCTCGATTTTGAAGGTGGGGTGGATGCTACTACTAGAAATTCGGTAAAAAGCGACCACAAAAAGCGACAAAAGTTGGTCGCTTATAGGCCTAAAAGCGACCAAACATGCCTGGTCGCAATATTGCTGGTCCCTTTATTTTAGGGACCAAAGTTGGTCGCTAATTAGCGACTAACTTTGGTCTCTAAGATAAAAGGATCAAATATTCCGGGTAAAGACTATAGCGACCAACTTTGGTCGCTTTATTATTTTAATAATATAATTTTGGCGACCAAAGTTGGTCTCTAAATGTAAAATACGTTTTTATTTATTTATTATTAATCATAAAAGCGACCAACTTTGGTCTCTAATCCAGATATTATATTTTAAAATCTGAAAATTAGAGACCAAGATTGGTCGCTTTTTTATTAATTTTTTTAATTTTTTTTAAAAAAATAAGCGACCATAGTTGGTCGCTAACTTCAAGAAATATTTTTTTTTAATTATAAGCGACCAACTTTGGTGACAAAGTTCATAGTCCATATATATAGGAATTTATATATATATATATATATATATATATACACACACACACACATATGAGTAGGTTATAAGTTGATGAATCAATTTATAAGTGTATCAATACCTAAAAGAACCCGTTCCTGTGTTCCGAGTGCTTCATGTTCTTATATATATATATATATATATTAATTGATATAAGTCGAGACGTTTTAATTTATTGTTAATATATATATACATGCATATGAGTAGGTTATAAGTCGATGAATCAATTTACAAGTGTATCAATACCTAAAAGAACCCGTCCCTATGTTCCGAGTGCTTCATGTTCTTATATATATATATATATATATATATATATATAGACACACACGCACGCTTCGTAGTACTGTTTAACTGCATATATAGCATGTTAGAGTATATTTTAGTCTATTCATCCTTTGTATTACAAAAGTGTTAACGGGTTACATTTATATTATTTAGATAGTAAATACAAAAGTGATTTTTAATTTTGACCATTGTTGACCTGAAAAGAGACCAACTTTGGTCGCTAAATATACATAAATTTAAATTTTGGTCGCTAAATTTAAATAAGATTTATTTATATTTTATATAATATTTAAAATAATAATATAATTGTTAAACGTTAGAACTGGGTCCCAGATTAGCGACCAAAGTTGGTCTCTATTTTTGTAAGCGACCAACTTTGGTTTTAGCGACCAAAGTTGGTCGCTATCTGATTACCCCTTAATTAGCGACCAACTTTGGTCGCTAATTTTAAATTATATTTATTTATCTTTTATAATTTTTTAAATAATATTATAATTATTATAATTTTATAAGTAGGTCCCACTGTAGTGACCAACGCTGGTCGCTAATCTCAGCATATCTTTGACCAAGCAAGTCTGACCAGTCCGGTCAATATTTTGACGAATTTAGCGACCAAGTAGCGACCAACCTTGGTCGCTAATGTATATCAAATAATTATTTTATTATTTTCGCGAATTTAGTGACCAACTTTGATCGCTTTTCTTGACAGACCAACTTTGGACGCTAAAATTTGATCGCTTTTTTCGGGAATTCTAGTAGTGTGCAGAAGTAGAAAGCCGGATTAGATCTTTAATTGGGAATAGAGGGTCCGATAGGTTACGGGTAACCCGAACAAGGATGTGTTTTTTCTTATTGGGTTGGTTCTTTCACTCACACGTTGGCATGTATCATGTCCATTAAAATAGGGGTAAATATACAACTTTGATAAACGATAGTGGCATGTGAACGTAAAGTATAACAGAAAATATGATTGAACAATAAACGAAATTAGAAGGGTGTATTTGGTCTTTTTTCTAATAATCTAAGTGGTTGAATAATATAGGTGTTGGCAAATGAAGAACAGACCAGTTGTTGCCAACTCTTTGGAATATAACCATTTGCTAAGTTCAAACTCAGCTCCCCCATGAGTGGTGCTTTTGAAAATGAAATAGTAGTTATAATACCATAGAAAGTGCCATTTTAACAAAAAGGATGTTGCGCCCTCGTCCTAATTTGTGTGCTACTTTTTATTTTTTAGTCCGTCCCAAAAAACAATGCCAACTTTTTTATTTAGTAACAAAATTTTAAATTGCGCATTTTATCCTTAATAAGATAATTTATAACCACACAAATATTTATGGCATATTTTAGATCATAATTTTCAAAAGTATTCATTTGATCATTTCATTCTTAAATTTCGTATTTAGTGAAACACCATCACAAAAATTGATATGGCGGAAGTAATTTCTATTGCTCAATCCATTTCATTTTATATAATAACCTTTGATTGGACTCACTATTTGGAATAAAAAGAGAAACTTTTGATACATATCAAAATTCAAAAGTACCCCTAGAATTTGTGCTTTTAAATATGGCACAACTTATTGTAGCTATATGAACAAGTCATAAGAATAAAAACAAAGTATAAAGTTAAAAAAAATTAATAAAAGGTGTCATTTTTTTTTTAACATACTAAAAAGGAATTCGTATCATATAAAATCAAAATAGAGGGATTAATATCCTAGTTCTACAGAGAGTGCCAGTTAACAATAGTGAGTTTCGTGCTGGGAGTGGAGACAGGTCCACTCTGCGTATAACGTGGTAAGTGAAATGAAAAAATATAAAATGTTTAATTGCATGGTTACCTAATATCTTGTCATGTTAGTTAAATGTGTCGCGTTCTTGTTTAAAAAATAATTCAGAGCTTGCACCTTATTTAAAAATTTATCACCTTTAAATAAACAGGTAACATGTTTTTGTGCCTGATAATTGAATTGTTGGGAATTTAATTTAAAATATAAATCTTAACTTATTCACGGTTTCATGGATACTTCCTTTCAGACATCTAAATGTGATTTGATTCCTTTAGACCCAGTCAAGTCAAAGATTGAAGCATGAAACCAAGATTTGACCATAGACCTCCCTTGTTGACGAATAGGGGACTTTTAAAGTCTTTATTTAAGTTTCAAAGACTCAAGTCTAAAGAAATAAGTAGGAGGTACACTTTTATAATTAATACTATTACAACAACAACAACCCAATTAAATTCCACTAGTGGAGTCTGGAGAGGGTACTGTGTACGCAGACCTTACCCCTACCTCAATGGAGTAGAGAGGCTGTTTCCGAAAGACACTCGGCTCAAGAAGACTAAAAGAGGCAATATATCAGTACCATCAAAAGAAATCATGAAACAAATAACAGCATCACCAGAAAATAGATGAACAACAAAACAATAACTAGTAGATACAGCCCGACACTAAGAGGAACGAAAAAGTAGTATGACTCAGCATTAACTACTAACAGTCTAAGACTAAGTCCTAACAAACTAGCCTCACTCTGGAGCGCTGTAGAAATATGCACAACTACCTCCTATCCTACAACGTTAACGCTCGACCTCCACAACTTCCTGTCTAGGGCCATGCTCTGTAATCTGAAGCCACGCCATGTCCTGCCTGATCACCTCTCTCCAATACTTCTTAGGACGCCCTCTAACGTCAACCGCTCACACCTCCTCACTGGCTCATCTGGGCTTCTCCTCTGAACGTGCCCGAACCATCTAAGCTTGCTTCCCTCAACTTTTCATCTATGGGAGCCACGCCCACCTTGTTCCAGATATCTTCATTCCTAATCTTATCCATCTTAGTATGCTCGCGCATCCGCCTCAACATCCTTATATCAGCTACTTTCATCTTCTGGATATGTGATTTCTTAACTGGCCAACATTCAGCACCATACAATATGGTCGGTCTAACCACCGCTCTATAAAATTTACCTTTGAGAATCGGTGACACTTTCTGTCACACAGGACTCCAGACACTAACCTCCACTTTACATTTAATACTAATAACACATATTTTGACAACTCTAAAGCTTTCTTATTTACACAACCCCCCTTCTCCCCTTCCGTCCTATACTTCTTCGTTGTCATGACCTCAAAATCCTACTTGAGGTAGTCGTAATGGCACCTAATCTATAAGACTAGGTAAGCCTAACATACAAGAGAATTGATAGAAATGATGACTACAACAACAACAACAACAATCCAGTGTAATCCCACAAGTGGGGTCTGGGGAGGGTAATATGTACGCAGACCTTACCTCTACCCGAGGGGCAGAGAGGCTGTTTCCAGGAGACCCTCGGCTCAAAGAGGCAACAAGAGACACTATATTAGTACTATCAATAGACTCATAATAAAACAACAAAAAATACCATAAAATCCATAACATAACATAAATACCATAAAAAACAAAGTAACATCAATATAAGAGATATAGGAAATACGAGAAATATGTAAGGTATTAATACACATCAGATAAAGCCCATCATCAATAGTTGATCAATAGCATCCTAAGACTAACTCCTAACTGGCTAGTCTCACTCTAGTGCGCTGTAAAAAAGACATCACAATTTCCCCTAACCTACAACTTTAATGCTCGATCTCCACAATTCCCTATTTAGGGCCATGTCCTCAGTAACCCTAAGTCGCGCCATATCCTGCCTGATCACCTCTCCCCAATACTTCTTAGGTCTCCCTCTACCTCTCCTCGTACCCACCACCGCCAGTCGTTCACACCTTCTCACCGGTGCATCAGTGTTCCTCCTCTGAATGTGCCCGAACCATCTGAGTCTTGCTTCCCGCATCTTGTCCTCCATGGGGGCCACACCCACCTTCTCTCGAATATCTTCATTTCTAATCTTATCCTTCCTTGTATGCCCGCACATCCACCTCAACATCCTCATCTCTGCAACTTTCATCCTCTGGATGTGTGAGATCTTCACCGGCCAACACTCGGTCCCATACAACATAGCAGGCCTAACCACTGCCCTATAAAATTTACCTTTCAGTAACAGTGGCACTTTCTTGTCACACAGGACTCCCGTCGCTAACCTCCATTTCATCCACCCCACCCCTATACGGTGTGTGACATCCTCGTCGATCTCCCCGGACCCCTGAATAAACGACCCCAGGTACTTGAAACTACCCCTCTTAGGGATGACTTGAGAATCAAGCCTCACTTCCACTCCCGCTTCCGTCGGCTCTGCCCCAAATTTGCACTCAAGGTATTCCGTCTTCGTCCTGCTCAACCTGAAACCTTTGGACTCAAGGGTATGTCTCCAAACCTCTAACCTCTCGCTGACGCCGCGTCGTGTCTCGTCGATTAGGACTATGTCATCAGCAAATAGCATGCACCATGGCACCTCCCCTTGAATATGATGCGTTATAGCATCCATCACCAGGGCAAATAGGAAAGGGCTGAACGCAGACCCTTGGTGCAACCCCGTAATAATCGAAAAATAATCGGAATCGCCTCCTGCTGTCCTAACCCGAGTCTTAGATCCATCATACATGTCCTTAATAGCCCTAATGTAGGCAACCGGGACCCCTTTAGCCTCTAAGCATCTCCATAAGACCTCCCTAGGAACCCTGTCGTACGCTTTCTCTAGATCGATAAACATCATGTGGAGATCCTTCTTCTTATCCCTGTATTGTTCCACCATCCTCCTAATAAGGTGGATAGCTTCTGTGGTAGATCGCCCCGGCATGAACCCGAACTGGTTGTTTGAAATAGACACCGTCCTTTGCACTCTCATTTCTACCACTCTCTCCCAAACTTTCATGGTATGACTTAGTAATTTAATACCCCTATAGTTGTTACAGATCTGGATATCGCCTTTGTTCTTATACAACGGGACCATTGTACTCCACCTCCACTCTTCGGGCATCCTATTAGTCTTGGATATAACATTAAGCAACTTAGTAAGCCATTCCAAACCTGCTCTACCCACACACCTCCAAAGCTCAACCGGAATTTCATCTGGTCCGGTAGCTCTGCCCCTTCTCATCTTACGCATTGCCTCCATGACCTCATCGACCTCAATGTCCCGACAATCACTTAGTTCATGGGGGCTGTCGGCGTTCCTCAATTCACCTAGTACAATATCCTGATCCCCTTCCTCATTTAGAAGTTTATGAAAGTAGGTCTGCCATCTCCTCTTAATCTGGTCATCCCCCAACAAAACTTTGCCGTCCTCATCTTTTATGCACCTCACTTGGTCCAAATCCCTAGCCATCCTCTCTCTCACCTTAGCGAGTCAGAGTAACTTCTTCTCCCCGCCTTTGTTCCCTAGTTCCTCATACAAACGAGCAAAAGCTGCCGTCTTTGCCTCCGTCACTGCCATCTTTGCCTCCTTCCTAGCTACCTTATATCTCGCAATGTTCGCTCTCTTCTCCTCCTCTCCAGTGCTCCCCACTAACCGCAGTTAAGCCACCTTCTTCGCTTCCACTTTACCTTGTACAACTGCATTCCACCACCAGTCTCCTTTGTGGCCACCAGTGCGGCCTGAAGATACCCCTAACACCTCTCTCGCCGCCTTTCTTATATAGTCCGCCGTCGTCGACCACATAGTGTTTGCGTCCCCACTACTTCTCCAAGCTCCCATTGCCGACAACCTTCCTTCCAACTCCTAGGCTTTAACCTTAGTCAAGGCGCCCCACCTAATCCTCGGGTAGCCTCGTACTGACCTCTGTTTCCTTCTTATCATAATACTAATGTCCATCACCAAGAGCCTATGTTGCGTTGCAAGGGTCTCACCTGGGATAACTTTGCAATCCTCGCACAACCTTCTGTCGCATCTTCTGAGGAGGAGATAGTCAATTTGAATCTTCGCCACCGAACTTTGGTAAGTAACCAAATGCTCCTCTCGCTTTGGAAAACTCGAGTTTGCAATCACTAGATCGAATGCCTTGGCAAAATCCAGCAGTGAGGTGCCCCCTCCATTCCGTTCCCCGAAACCAAAGCCGCCATGCACCTCAGTATAACCACCTGCAGATGACCCAATATGACCATTGAAATCCCCTCCTATGAATAACTTCTCGGAAGGCGGAATACTACGAACAATGTCATCCAACCCTTCCCAAAAACGCCTTTTAATCTCCTCATCACAACCTTCTTGCGGTGCGTACGCGCTAACGACGTTTAAAGTACACTCACCCACCACCAATTTAATAGTTATTAGTCTATCATTCACACGCCTGACCTCTACCACCGACTCCCTAAGATGGCTATCTACTAGGATACCCACTCCATTCTTACCCCTTACGACTCCAGAGTACCACAACTTATACCCATCCGCGTTTCTCGCCCTCGATCCGACCCACCTAGTCTCCTGGACACACGCTATATTAATCTTCCTCTTCTGAAGGATCTTCGCCAACTCTATAGACTTACTCGTTAGCGAACCTATGTTCCATGACCCGATTCTCAACCTATAGGCTCCCTTAGAAATGATGACTAAGAATATTAAATAAAGCTAATAAGTCTCATGCTAGCATCAATACTGAATAACAATCACAATATTTCAAAAATCCGATGAAACTGAGTCATAAGCGCTACAGATAATGTACTAGTAATCTCTAATTCAACTCAGTTTGAAGCAAAGATAAACAATAATTAGGCAATAGAAGAAGGTGACTCCGAGTCCTGCGAACATCAAGCAGGTATACCTTGAAGTCTTCCATGTAACTAGGTCCACTCACTGGCGTTCGGTAAGAGCAGATGTACCAGGATCTGCACAAAAATGTGCAGAAGCATAACATGAGTACGCCACCACGGTACACAATAAGTATTAATCCTAACCTCGGTAATGACGAGGCCAGGTCAAGACATCTACTAGGACAAAGAAATCTTAATAGAGTTCTAATAACGGAAAGAAAAGAAATATATAACAACAGAACAGTACAATGATATAAGGCTGACAACGGGGATTAGAGCAATAAGGGACAATAAAGAGTGAGCATAAGATAAGAATAACAAGAGATCAAGTACCATAAAAGTGCAACACTAAAACAAAGGAAGGAAAGCCAATAATCGTTCAAATTAATAAGTCTTTTGACATAGAGTGTTCAACAAAAATCACAACCGAGGTATCACACCTCATTTTTGCATTTCACAAGTCATAATCACAATATTTCTTATATCGTCCCGTGAGCCTTACATTTATATTTTTAAAAATATTTTTTACTGAAATAGTTACACACGCTTTAGCCCCCTTATCTTACCGTATGGCTTCAAGTAATTCCCTTACTAGAAACATGCGTATGAATCAAATCTTATCTCACCACATGCATATTAACCCCTATCCTTATACCACCGCATGTGCGTCAATATCACAACACAATAATCAGCACCACATGTGCCCATATGCCACAACTTTGCTAAAATTAATAATACCATGTTACCACAACACATAGTCCACGGCTCAACCATAACATGTAAAAGAATCTCAATAATAATAAAATGAATAAGAAACAATGCAACGAGGAAAAATATCTCAATAACCAACAACTTCAACCATAATATGTTAATAGATTTTACAACTACAACTTTAATAACCCAACAATGAAGGTATTCTCATAAAATGACAACTTCAAATTCAAGTACATAACATAAGTTTAACAATGAAAGAGATAGCATGAAATAACACCTACGACTAAATGCATGAGAATAATTCAACAATGAAGAAAATAGCATGTAACTACAAATAAAGGCATATAAGAGCAACCTTAACAGTACAAACTGGAACATGTAATAACGACTTCAAATAAGGCATGTCGGAATAAAATTAACAATAAAGGATGAGATAAATAATAATAACTTCAGTTAGGTTCTTATAAGTAATCTAAGAGTCTAAACCGGTCAAATACCACATATAAGCTCATGTACACAATCTTCACCTCAAGTACACGTCTTTCACGTAGTTCAAATATTACAATCAACCTAAATCCTAAGGGGGTAGTTCCCCCACATAAAGTTAGATAGGATACTTACCTTAACTAGGCCAAATCAACACTCAAAATAGACTTCCCTTAAAATTTGCCTTTACATGGCTCAAATCTAACAAAAAATGACTTAATATCATCAAACGATGCAAAAGAAACTAATTACGATTAATACAGCTATGATCTTTACACAATTTTTCAAAAGTCAACAAAAGTCAATCCCGGGACTGCCCGATCAAAACCCGAGTCCAAGAGTAGATCATGACTAATCATAACCCTACGAGTCCATATACCCAATTCAATTCTCAAATCCAAATTTTTATTTTTCAAAACATAGACAAAACTTCCCAAAATTTCTCTTTGATTCTCATAATTTTAATGTTAAATCTCATATATAATCATGTAAAATAGTTGGAAATTGATCAAAATCACTTACCCAATAATTGTAGGTAAAAATCCTCTCTCCAAATCACCTCCTACCGAGTTTAGGGTTCTAAAATGAAAAAATGAGATCAAATCCCGTATTTCCAACCCTTTTGTACAGCTGTGGATGTCGCAATTGCGACACTGTCGCAATTACAAAGAAATACTCGCAATTGCGATGCCTAAAAGACTAAGGGGAAGTCGAAAATGCAACACGGGCTTCGCAATTGCGAAGCATGTTGCCATCGCAAATGCCACCAAATTGTCGCAATTGCAAAAGTACCCAGACTAGCCTACACTTCACAATTGTGAGTGAGACATCACAATTGCGATACTTGCTCCCAACTGATCACTTTGCAATTGCGAGGTTGGTACTCACAATTGCGATAATTGCAGCACCACCATACCAGCTACCCAAAAATGAGTTCAATCCAATCTAAAACACGTCCGAAACTCACCCGAGCCCTCGGGGCTCTAAACCAAACATCCACATAAGTCTAACAATATCATATGAACTGTTCGCATTATCAAAATGTTGTGCCTTAAGAAAGGACACCAACCTACTAGAAATACAATCTAAGGTACTCTTCATTCCAACCGCAGAAATACTATCATACCCAATGTCACAGCCTTGGCGTGACAATCTAGAATAGCGTGATAGGGTGACAATCAATTCATGTCCAATATCACATCAAAGTCCGCCATACTGAGTAGAAATAGATTAACTATGGTCTCATAACCACCAATAATGACTAAAAACGACCGATAAACATGGTCTACAATAATAGAATCTTCCACAGGCATGGATACATTGTTATGCCCCACAATATTACGTCGATATTACGTTCGACAGTAATATATTACGATGATGTTACCCTCTGCAGTAATATACTACGATGGTGTTACGTCCTGCAGTATTGAGTTACGACAGTGTTGTACCAAACAATATTAATTTATAGTGATGTTACGCTCCGCAGTACTACATTATGACGATGTTGCACCTTATAGTGTTGTACGTTGAATTTGTTGTAAGTTAATTGACATCAGTCCCAGGAAAAGATTATTTGAAGATTATAAGGATTATGCTATTCAAACAAGTAATAAGTAAATTCGTGAAGGTGAGAGGGGAAGCAAGTCAAAGAGAATAAATTTTCGTCCAAGTTTGGCATTTTGGGATAAAATATGGCCCAAGCTAAAATACCCGATATTTATGGACTAGTACCATACAAGGTACCACATGGCCATGATAGTAAAGTATACAAGGTATGTTAAAAGCGGATAATATTTTAATTAATTTGAGATAATTCTTGATTTTATGAGTAATTAATTAATTATTGGATAGTGAAAGATTATCAAACTAATCATGAGATTAGTGGTTAATTAATGGTGATTTTGGATAAATATGAACCCCAAAAACGTGGCAGCCACTTATCCAATATTGTGACTCTTGTATTATACTTGAAAGGTGGCAAAATATAGTAAAACATGTGACATTAGGCATCCAAAAGTGGGGCCCATGAAGACAACCAATTTAAAGAGATTCCTTATCTCATTTTTGGGGGAAAATATGCCATTAATAAAGGCTTGTAATTCACAAAGAAAGCAATGAAGAGTTCTTGGATTTGTAGAGAAAGACTTCACTGCATATCACATTCACCTTATATCAAATTCACGAGTAACGATCTTTAGCAAAGGAAATCATACAAAGTTATACTACACAATAGCAACAGGATTTTTAATTCTAAAAGAGCACGGTACAATCTTTTTCAAGAATATTATACGAATTTTTCCCCACTTCAGGTATGTTAAGGCTATCCCTTCTTTCTTTTGGCATGATCCATACGATACGAACGGAACGTGAAAATGCATAAATTCCATGAATGACTCTATTCATAGAAGTATTAGAGATATCCGTGTTCCTGAATTTCCGTGTGTTATAATGTCTTATCATCTGTTCATGGGTCTCAGAAAAATACGAAAGTTGAAAAGAGTTTACTTTATGATATTACTCAGAGGAAAAATGGTCTTATGACATTCCGAATAATTTTATTGACGTACTTTTTATGCACTGCATTCATGTGCACTGACCCATGACCAGATGGCGTTATATACACGTATATATGTAAATATATGTATTTGGGATATGGGAAAAGGTTACGACGTTATATACACATCACTACCTGATCAGCTGGTATATGATGATGATGTTGCCCATAGTGACTGAAATATGATTCAAACGACGTTATATACGCATATATATATATGTATGTACTCAAACGGCATTATATACGCGTATATATGTATATGGGATATGGGAAAGGTTATGGCGTTATATACGCACCACCACCTGATCAGCTGGTATATGATGATGATTTTGCCCATAGTGGCCGGTATGATATAAGGGAATGCCCTCAGAGGCTGATGATGTTATGAAACATGTACCTATGCACGACATGACATTCATACGCACATGCATGAAGCTAAAAGTAATTTATGATCTACAAAGTTATTCATACTTACAGGTTGAGTCATGTACTCTATATGTCTTCCATGTCTCTTATGTATTTATTTATGTGTCTTACATACTCGGTACATTATTCGTACTGACGTCCCTTTTGCCTGGGGATGCTACGTTTCATGCCCGCAGGTCCCGATAGATAGGTCGAGAGCCCTCCAAGTAGGTTATCAGCTCAGCGGAAGATGTTGGTGCACTCCATTTCTTCGGAGTTGCTCGTTTGGTTAGTATGATTTAGACGTGTATTGTTTGGTAGGGCGGGACTCTGTCCCGACCCTTATGACATTTATGTATTCTTAGAGGCTTGTAGACATATGTCATATACATAAAAGATTGTACGGACTTGTCGGCCTATGTTTTGAGTTTATAAAGGATCATGTTGGCCTATTAGGCCTGTATGCATGTGTATATGATGATGTATTAAGAAAGATACATTATGTTGGTACTCGGTTGAGTAATATACCGGGTGCCCGTCCCGACCCATCAGTTTGGGTCGTGACAAAAGTGGTATCAGAGTAGTTCTTTCCTAGGGAGTCTACAAGCCGTGTCTAGTAGAGTCTTGTTTATGGGTGTGTCGTGCACCACACTTATAAGCAAGAGGCTGTGAGGCATTTAGGACTGTCACTCTTTCTTCCTACTCTAGATCGTGTGGTAGAGCTTACTTATAAGAATTCAAGTCCCGAACTTTTATTCGTAATAAGACGATGCCTACGTTCAGAAAGATGATCGATAAGAAATATAGATGTGGAAGTGTCGAATTAGAGGAACTCGACTTTGTTTCATGCTTATGATAAGTAAATATGAGGTCTTCAACAGATCATGTAAGTACTAAAAGGTGTAAGCCTCTTGATAAGGAACCTTAAGGTAAGAATGCCTATCTACCTTTATGGTGAAAGACAATGAGAGATTAAAAAGATAAATACAAGTTTCAACAAGCAAAAGAAGCAAGATGAAGAAGGGTACGAGGCCCCAGTTAATGAAGGTTAACAACGTTTATAATTGAGGCAGAGGAACATAAGCTTTTTGAGTTATATTCAACAGTAACAGAGGTATGTACAATTGGTCACACCCATTTCAGTTATGCCATATGGGGGCTAACATGTATAGTTAAGAGAAGGATGAGATATCAAGATCCGGCTGGGGTTAGAGTAACCCAAATTGGTAAATGGATTACTTTCATTTGTTGGCATTTCCAAAGGGTATTACAAATGTGCCAATAGATCTTCTTGTGAGACACCCAAATGGTGCACCCTAGAATATTACGATTAGATGTGAATACTAGCATTCAAAAGATAAGCAGTGAAAGCCTGGATGGGATAAATATTACCTTAAGTGTGGCTCTCATCCCTAGTAGAGCAAGGATGTTGAGCAACCCAAAGAGCCATTGGATGGAGCAAAGGGAAGTTAAAAGCGAAAAAAAATGTCGTATTGAAGTTTTCACAAGAAAAGGGATATGCAGAAATATTAGCAGAGTAATGAGAAGAGAGATAAGGAAGCATTATGAATAAGGTGTGATACATGGATGAGAACGGTAGAGTATTACAGAACCAATAGTCAAATGAAGGAAGAGACGAAAGGTGATGGGCCTTAAGACATCGAAAGGGTATAGGCCATAAGGTTACATCCTCATTTCGAGAAATAAATTCGCGACTCTAACATGATTAATAAAAGGAAAAGTTAGACCTTAGAGTAATAAAAATCAGTATGGACTGGTGAATAAGATAAACTAAACATGAGAAAGAGACTGAGTGACTTGATAATAGTCAGCATCATGAGAACTTCAGATCGCGCTCCGGCAATAATAGAATGGACGATAGAAGAAATTCATGAGAAATTCAGAGAATGGTCATTCAGGAAGATGCTTCCCTAAAGCAAGCAATGGGAGCAAAGTTAAGCTTAAGGGAATGTATGTGCCAGTTATACTAAGTTTCACCCTCGTGAGTAAGGAATTTTGCTATCCTTGGTACGGAAGGATTACCGCAAGGCGAGTAAGGGTTATCGATGATGTGAAAGGATGCCAAAGATGAAGAGTTAAAATATCTATAGGTAGGTCATTGTAGCTCCACTTTTTAGTAAGCCCCAAAAGGGGGGAATATGGAGTGATGTGTCATTAAGTCAGAATTAAGTGGCTCTAGTGACTATGGAATGGTAAAGGAAGAATGCAATAAATGAAAGAAGAATAAGATAGAACTTATCCAAATCTTACAGATACGTTACGATTCAAGAATATTGTGCAAGCACGACGTCAAGTAGAGGAAGTAAAGGTTCCTGCCGAGCTGTTATTAATAAATAAAGAGCCAGTACAAAATGTAAGTTAAGACAAAGGAAATAACCTAAGAAAGATTACGAGGAATATTGATATGAGGATGGGCCAACGAGTAGTTAGTAATTGGTCAGAAAGATCCCAGTTATGGTTAAACAGGAGGTTACAGACAAGTCATCAAATCGTGTGAGATAAACATAGTAGAACACAACATGGAGAATTCAGCCTCGAAGAATATCATTATAATACTTGAGATATATTCAAATAGGAGTCGAGGTAGTTCAAGGTACCGTATAAGTATTACGGTGATAGAAGAAAGTGCAACTGGGAAGACAGTAATATCAGTTTAGAAGCAACCCTACAAGCACAAGGACACGGAGGTAAGCAACTGCGGATAATTATAGGCAAGGAAAGACATCAAAAGGTCTATAATAAGCTCACATCTTTTACAAAAGTCAAGGGTTCTCCCTAAGTACTACAACGAAAGACTAGTTGAGGAGATAAGAAAGAAGGCTTCAACCTAAACACCACGACCTAAAGAGGAAATGATCGTGTAACAACAATCTCGCAACAACATTGTAAACATTCCAAAAGGAAGTGGCACCTACCGTGGCTAATGAACGGGAAGTAAAAGTTAAAGGTAATAATCGAGAACATATGAGTTGTATAAAAACTCTGGCAAGTGTGGGCACTAAGATAAGCTAAGTATGGACACAACAAGGGGCAGAAAGACCAGGAAAAGTAATAACTTATGTTGAAATAAAGCTAAGATGGAACAAAAGAATTATTTAATTAATGATCCAGAATTAGTACGTTATGGATACACTCAAAATTTTGGAGCATTATCCAGACATCATATTTGTTGACAATCATACAGCCATAGAAGACTCCGGTATAAGTTATAAGAAAGAATTAAGCCCAGGGCATAGACAAAGGATTGAATTGTTAGAAGATTGTATCATGGATATTCCATAACGCCCATAAAAGGCTAAGGTAATAACTGATACCATGAGCCACAGATCGGAAGATAGCTTAAACCTACGTAAAGGCTTATCAGAAGGAAAAGGAAACTAAAGAATTACATCACCTAAGTAAATCAGGAGTCTGATTATTGAACCTAGAAAAATTATAGAAGTTGTGCTGGAGGACATGAGAGAATCACTCTTAATATCAGATGTTCAAGAGAAATAACACAACAACCATAATCTATAATGACTCTACAAGGAAGCTATTTAGACGAAGTACCAGCCTCATAAGAAGTTACTACGAAATTCCTGATTGTGTATGTTCCAAAGGTGCGAGTATTATAATAGAGCTTCAAGTTATTGACGTGAATTACAACTAGATGGAAGGGAGGTTATGAAGGAGATAAAAGATATGATATGAGATTTTAAGTAAGTAAGGTAAAACTAAACAACATACGAGATACTCAAATGCAGAATATGTGAATAATCCATACTTCGGATAGAAGGCCAGAAGTGTTGGGATTCAATATCCAAGAATGATAGCGGCATAGTCAGTAGCATATCTCATAGCCTATGGTTTCAAGGTATTGAAGAGGCTAATTAAGACATTAAAGAAGAGTTAGAGACGATATGATGTCTCACTTGATGTCCCAAAATGACATAAGGAAATCTATGATGCAAGCAAGTTGAAAGGTTGCAAGTAATATAAATAGAGTTGTATAGGTCCCAAGGCATTGTATGGTGAAGCGACAAGATTCTAGAAGGCAAGAGTAACGATAAGAAAGGGCGAGTAAAAGGGTAACAGAAATGGATAAGTCCTCAGGATTAAGCCCATGACAACAAGAAGAACATATGGTTTCTCTAAATTATACAAAGCTCACTATATCCTGAATAAACTCAAAGGAGTCTAAGACTAATAGCATTTAGAATGCCACCCTGGTAATAGAATGAGATTGTGATTGTGATAGCTAAAAGATGACGTTTGGGCCTTCGATTTAGTAATGATTCAACAAAGAAAAGAAACGGATCTTATGATTTGGACAAGATTAAAATACTCACGCAAGGTGAATCACATTGGGATGTTGTGAGGTATGGTTATGGAAGCAGGGTATCACCCCAGGTGGATCAATCTAATCATTTCAGACGTTCCCCGATAAAACGTGAATCCTAGAAGCAATATTACATAAAAGGTTGAGTTATCAGGGGTATATTGTAGATCAATATTGAGGTGAATCAACAATGGATGGACAAAAGCTACAAAGTAAGAGATAAGATTAGGCCGTCATTCTAAAGAAGAACAATAATAAGGAAGCATTAAAAGGACTTAAATTTATACATATGGAATGAGCAACGAGAGTAAGCTGGGACTTGGTAGCAGACCTCAGCAATGATAAATTAAAGTAAGAGCTATGACAGTAAATTCATACGGATGGTTAAACGGACCTATGCGATGAGATTTAGCAATATTCGTAAATCCAACAAAATATCAAGCAGAGGACTTCAATATACCTATAGAGACATCCTTTTAAGCATTGTATATACAAAGTAAGGCCTACATATTGACTAAAAGGTATATGGAAAAAGGAAAGATGAATCACATAAGTGCACCTACAAAGCCAGGGTCATACAGGCTGCATGACAGCAAGTAACAGAAGTTGCAAGATTAGGAAGATTTCGACCACAGGTCATGATATGAGCAAAAAGACTAAAGGAGGGAAATACCCTAGACTTTGGATTTATTCACAGAGCAAATGCTTAAATGGCAAGAAGAGTATTAAGGTATTCACAAGAGCTATAAGTTACGAAAATAATAAGAGCATCAGTCAACATTCGAGGACGAATGTTCCAAAGGGGGGGAATTATGTTACGCCCTGCAATATTACGTCGATATTACGTTCGACAGTAATATATTACGATGATGTTACCCTCTACAGTAATATACCACGATGGTGTTACGTCCCGCAGTATTGAGTTACGACAGTGTTGTACCAAACAGTATTACATTACGGTGATGTTACGCTCCGCAGTACTACATTATGATGATGTTGCACCCTATAGTGTTGTACGTTGAATTTGTTGTAAGTTAATTGACATCAGTCCAAGGAAAAGATTATTTGAAGATTATAAGGATTATTGATATTCAAACAAGTAATAAGTAAATTCGTGAAAGTGAGAGGGGAAGCAAGTCAAAGAAAATAAATTTTCGTCCAAGTTTGGCATTTTGGGATAAAATATGGCCCAAGCTAAAATACCCGATATTTATGGACTAGTACCATACAAGGTACCACATGGCCATGATAGTAAGGTATACAAAGTATGTTAAAAGCGAATAATATTTTAATTAATTTGAGAAAATTCTTGATTATGTGGGTAATTAATTAATTATTGGATAGTGAAAGATTATCAAACTAATCATGAGATTAGTGGTTAATTAATGGTGATTTTGGATAAATATGAACCCCAAAAATGTGGCAACCACTTATCCAATATTGTGACTCTTGTATTATACTTGAAAGGTGGCAAAATATAGTAAAACATGTGACATTAGGCATCCAAAAATGGGGCCCATGAAGCCAACCAATTTAAAGAGATTCCTTATCTCATTTTTGGGGGAAAATATGCCATTAAGAAAGGTTTTGTAATTCACAAAGAAAGCAATGAAGAGTTCTTGGATTTGCAGAGAAAGACTTCATTGTATATCACATTCACCTTATATCAAATTCACGAGTAACGATCTTTAGCAAAGGAAATCATACAAAGTTATACTACACAATAGCAACGGGATTTTTAATTCTAAAAGAGCACGGTACAATCTTTTCCAAGAATATTATACGAATTTTTCCCTACTTCAGGTATGTTAAGGCTATCCCTTCTTTCTTTTGGCATGATCCATATGATACGAACGGAACGTGCAAATGCACAAATTCCATGAATGACTCTATTCATAGAAGTATTAGAGATATCTGTGTTCCTGAATTTCCGTGTGTTATAATGTCTTATCATCTGTTCATGGGTCTCAGAAAAATATGAAAGTTGAAAAGAGTTTAATTTATGATATTACTCAGAGGCAAAATGGTCTTATGACATTCCGAATAATTTTATTGCCGTACTTTTTATGCACTGCATTCATGTGCACTGACCCATGACTAGATGACGTTATATACACGTATATATGTAAATATATGTATTTAGGATATGGGAAAAGGTTATGGCGTTATATACGTATCACCACCTGATCAGCTGGTATATGATGATGATGTTGCCCACAGTGGCTGGAATATGATTCAAACGGCGTTATATACGCATATATATGTATGCACTCAAACGGCTTTATATACGCGTATATATGTATATGGGATATGGGAAAGGTTATGACATTATATATGCACCACCACCTGATCAGCTGGTATACGATGATGATTTTGCCCACAGTGGCCGGTATGATATAAGGGAATGCCCTCAGAGGCTGATGATGTTATGAAACATGTACCTATGCCCGACATGACATTCATACGCACATGCATGACGCTAAAAGTAATTTATGATCTACAAAGTTATTCATACTTATAGGTTGAGTCATGTACTCTATATGTCTTCCATGTCTCTTATGTATTTATTTATGTGCCTTACATACTCGGTACATTATTCGTACTGACGTCCCTTTTGCCTGGGGACTTTGCATTTCATGCCTGCAGGTCCCGATAGACAGGTCGAGAGCCCTCCAAGTAGGCTATCAGCTCAGCGAAAGATGTTGGTGCGCTCCATTTGCTTCGGAGTTGCTCGTTTGGTTAGTATGATTTAGACGTGTATTGTTTGGTATGGCGGGACTTTGTCCCGACCCATATGACATTTATGTATTCTTAGAGGCTTGTGGTCATATGTCGTGTACATAAAAGATTGTACGGCCTTGTCGGCCTATGTTTTGAATTTATAGAGGATCATGTTGGTCTATTAGGCCCGTATGCATGTGCATATGATAATGTATTAAGAAAGATACGTTATGTTGGTACTCGGTTGAGTAAGATACCGGGTGCTCGTCCCGACCCATCAGTTTGGGTCGTGACATACATATACATGAGCACTCAAATAATCATGAGATATAAAAGTAAGATAACACATATGAATAAATGGAACCCGGATTAAATACGACTGATGCGTCCTTATGACAGGTCAGAACAATACTTGTGATGACCACATCCATTTTTATTTCAATCATAGCCAAATTGGTCCCCCCTAATTGACCCAATTTTGAAACCCAATTGGACCGGCCCAATTCTGATTTAACCCAACCCCTTTGCCCATTTATCCAACCCGCCCGGTTTTCTTTTAATCCCAGCCGTTGATCCTTTAGATCAACGGCTCCCCTCATCCCCTTCCTTTTTTAATTCAAACGACCCCTTTACCCTACCTCATTCTCACCAACTGCCGCCTCTGCAACCCTCCACTATCTCAAACTCTCTTGAGGGTTCTCAAACCCTAGCCTCCTCCTGCCTTGTTCCACCGTGTTTTCACCGGAATCCATGGCTTCTCAGGCCATGAACAACCTATATTCACCTCCTCCGACTCTTGCATGCCTGATGCTCGAAGGTTTGAGGCCAGACCTCAAAGGTCTTCACTCAGACCTTCACCGATTTGAAGATTCCGGCCATCTCCGACTTTGCTCCGGTGGCTCTTGGTCTTCTGAGCCTGTTTCTGACCTCATCCGACTTAGATCGGACCTCTTTCCAAGCCTTTCTCATTCCAGGGTTCCTGTGAAACCCTAGCTATTCGAGGTTTTCTCTGATTGTTCTTTTAAATCTATGCTATATCTGTGCTTTATTGGAGTTTTAAAACACTTTCCCCAATTTTTCTTTCAAAAATTACTTCTTTCCGATCTAGGGTTTTTGAAAAGCTTAAAATGTTTTTCTGACTCTTCCTTTACTTTTATTTGTATGTATGTGTCTATATTGTGTTCGTATGTTTTCTTTTCTACCATGCCTGTATTGTCCTTCTACTTTTCTTCTATACATGTTACTCATGTGCTCACATGATTATCCTTGTTATGTTTTCATTACTCTTCTACTATATGTGTTTACTGTTAAGTTCTTCGATTTTTGTTTGCTTTACTGGACTCTGTTCGTGTTCTTGCTAAATGTGTTTCATCTACTACTTCTTAAATTTGTATCACTTTTTCCTCTGAACTTGTTTAAGTTCTGAGTTTTTCTCAAAACGTGTTCTCCATGCTTTTGACTGTGTATCATGTCTGTTTGTTTCTCATAAGTCTTTGGAAAAGACTCCTAAGCCTCTATTGAATGGTTTGCCTTCTCATCTCTATTGTCTGACTCAACTCGAAACCCTAAGGTTCGGGGATTTCTTGGAATTTTGATCTTTTGTGTGCGAGTTAGGTTCCACTTCGGGACCCTGAACTCTCAGACTCATTGTGAGTCTGCGAACTAGACTTATACCTCTTCTTGCTTATGATTCTGAACCTTTATTTGTTAAACTCTCTTCTAAATAATTTGACAATCCCCTCTGGTATTCACATATTTGTGTGCTTTATATATAAGGACTCTGCCTTCAAAGTTTTTTTTACCAACTAATTGATTGATTCTGAAATCCTCTAATGGGGGGGGGGGTTTGATTGATTGTTACTGATTTTCTTTGATTGAACCTCCTTTACCTTTTCCTAACTTGGTTCATTCGAATTGAACTTGTAATTTTGATTTCCCTGGCTATTTGATTGATTCCCTTTCCTTATTTTTTCCAAGCCGTGTACTGTTGAATTTTTTCCTTTAATAACTTCTCTGTATTTACCCCTTTTGTGCTACTTTGAAAAGGTTTTAATCAAAATTTCTTTCCTTAATTGGATTTTACCCGTTGAAATCAGAATCCCTTAACTAAAGGGAGATTGATCTCAATGTTATTTCCTTACCTTTTCTCACTTGTTTTCTGCACTATAAAGGGGGCACGACCCTTCTGCACTTGGATCCTTAACTTACAATTCAATACTTTTACAACACACTTTGAATTGCATACTCTTACACACACACTCTCAATTCAGCAATTTACACACATAATCTCACAGCTCTCTTCTAAGATCTTTTGACTATTTGTTGGCTTTACAAGACTACTGCTTTCTTTTCTTGTTTCCATAAAACTAGTATGTCCTTTATTTAATTTTCTGCCTCACCTTTATGTGCTTCAGACTGTTGTTTACTCTACTGCCTATGTTCAGTAATTTGTGTTAAATATTTTTCTTCCTTGCTTCTATTTCTGCTAAGAATCCTCTACCCCTATCCTTTTCTATGTGCTGAGTTAAGTTCTTGGCCTGACAGTATCCTAATTACTGTCCAGGCCTTGGCTTGATCCACAATGGATCCTAACTCTCAATGCTTGACTAGCAGGCTGGTCCAGGGTGTGCCAACATCCCGATTGCTGGGCATGACCACTAGCTTGCCCTGTCTCTCTCTGATTCCCTTCCCCTTGTGCACTTACACCTATTCCTAGAATCTTAAGTTCTGCCCCTCTCTTTTGAGCCCTGCTTTGGGACCTTGAGTTCCCTCTGAAATTGGACATCTGAGAGCTGGCATTTTCCCATTGCACTATAATCTAATTCTGCAATATATTTGGGGTGTAAGCACTGCCTGGAGTTCCTGAAACTCCTTGGATCTCTGAAACACCCCGGATGAGAGAAGGCTTTGGAATCTGATCTTGGGAAGTTGGTTTATTTCATATTTTTGACCTGAGGTCTGAATTAGGCTCTCATTGGTTAGAATCTTTAATTTCTGATATATTTTTTTTTCTTATTCATTCTGGTCTATAATAATCTTGTAATAAACATTTAGGGTCGGCTAGTGGAAAAGGGTAGGGGACTATGCATGCAAGGGGTAGATACCACGTTCATAGGGTATTACTATACTTCTGAAATTCTGCACTCAGTAGATACCATGTTCATAGGGATTACTATTTTTCTAAAGTTCTGCATTTTATAAATCATTGAAACTCTACATTATCATATAGATACCATTTTTATAGGTTTTTCTGCATTCTTATATAAATACTATGTCTATAGGGTTTTCTGCAATTTCATAACAGATGCCATGCCTATAAGCCGATTCTAAAATTCTGCATCTTCATATATACGCCATGCCTATAGAACTTTCTGCATTCTGCATCCGTCATTAGGCAAACCTATTATAGGATTTAAATACCTAATCAATTGCATGTAGACAATCTGCCTATTGGATTCCTGCATAAGCAATAACAGTGCTCAAATCAGTAACACCTAGAAAGTATGTCTATAGGAGCTGTTAACTAAACCTGAATCGTCAACTCGCTTATAAGCCTAAAATCAGTAGCAATAATGTTTAGCGCCTGCAGATCTTATGTCCCTGTAATTGACAATTATTTTTCTGCAATTAATTTACTTCTTTATTTTTGAAACTAATAGATATCATGCATATAGGTTCTGTTTAACGCCTAGGCAAGCATTCAGGTAAATTTTTATAATTGCATCAGTTTTGATAATTACAACCAGTAGGCAGGCCTAATTCGGACTTCTTATCTGAAAATATGTGATAATTAGCCATCCTTCCTACCTTAAGTTTAATACAGACCAAACCAGTATTTATAAGTCATGCTAGATAATCTGCTGCTTTGAATGAGGAGGCTGACTTGAGCCTTAACTGCTATTTGTTTCCCTTTTAACTGCTATCTGTTATTGCTTGTCACCTAGATTTTTATCCTTTTGAAAACTCCGCAAAAGCCCCAACTCCCTCCCCTTTAGAATTTGGAGTCTCATATGCCTCCGGGACTGATAAGATTGGTACGGGTAATAGCATGCAATAAGTAACGATACCATTTCACGCTTTAACACCTTAACGGGGTGGGAAGGGTAGATATGGATATGATGACCAATGCGCTAATATCACGTGCGACCCCTCTTCTGAGGAGTGATTGCTGGGTATTGCATTGAAGTGATCCATATAAATTATAAACTTAGGACCCCCTCCATTTATTTGCTTTCATCTCTTCTTGTAAAACTATTCAAATCTTGTTTTTTTTATAAAACTTTCTTCCCTCTCTACCTACCTTCGAAAGTTTTCAACCTGATTGCAATGTTGTATGCGAATCCTTATTTGAGCCTTGATTGTTTACTTGTAAAGTCACAATTGTAACATGGCCGGGAACCACACTAGTGGATCTTGAGGGGTGCCTAACACCTTCCCCTCGGGATAATTTCTAGCCCTTACCCTAATCTCTGGTCTCTTCATCTCAAACCCTTCTTAAAGTGTCCTAATGCACTATAATCATTAGGTGGCGACTCTTCAACTTCTAAACCCAATTCTCGAAAGGGAATAGAGTTGTCTTCCCAATGTCGTATACCCGATTTCTGAACCTACGGTTAGAGAAAAGGGGGCGTCGACAACATGGCAACTCTGCTGGGGATTTTCTTTAGGCTTTTACCATTGCATGTTGCTTGTGACTTTACTATCTCATTAATTGCTTTATTTACTGTCTTTTACGAAACTGACTTGACTCGTCATGTCTTTTCTTTCCTTTAGCTGCTTTCCTTTACTGCTTTATTTCAATACTGTTGTAATTACTGCAATTATTGTAATCATTTATCTTATGAACGTGAAAATACATGTCAATTTGTTTCATTCTTGTAAGCTGCATCTTCAACATCATATTCCAGTTGTGCCAAACAAATACCATAGCAACGCTTATAATGAGTGGTTGCGATCTTCCAATATTATCACCCTTTAAATTCGGCAAAAACGTATTTGCGATAAAACCATTCGATCAACGATGCAGTCGACGGTTCCGTGCCTTTCCCTCTTGAGTTGTCCACTCAAGGGTACCTGTCTAATACCCCGATAGAAACCTTACTCTGTCTAACTGTGCATGCATCATGGTCAAACCTAGTCGAGTCAGTTATGTTGTCCACATAATGACTCATTAAGATAGCCTTTTCCAAAGTCCATCGGGTTTCCCTGAAACCGAAACGGACACCTACACGTTCTGTGCATTTATTTGGAGAACTAAATGCTTTTTATGCTAATTATCAGTTTAAATAGTCGAGTTTGGCGGGGTAGGGGTCTAACACTTTGTTTTGCAGAAAATGAGGCACGAAGTCCCCAGATTTGGCATGGTAACCAACATTCATCCAAGGCTGCTGAATTGGTGGGAAGATCTCCACTCCAGTGATCAGACACTCGTCCGCAAATACTTAGGGAGTCTGCCTTCTCTTCTAGAAATCCAGCCTGACAACAAAATCATAGAGGCTGCAACTCTGTTTTGGGATAGTGACAGGTCCGTGTTCCGCTTCGGGGACCTTGAAATAACTCCTTTGCTCAAAGAAATAGGAGGCTTAGCTGGTATTCCTTGGGGGACTCTGAGTTTGCTTATGCCAGAGAATCGCAGGGGTAGGGGTTTCCTTAAGATGATGGGACTGAAGAAGAACCCAGACTTGACCTGTCTGAAAGACTCCTACATCTCATTCGACTATCTGTACGAGAGGTACGGCCATGGAAAATTATACCGCACCTACTCTGATGAATTTTCCCTCCTCACTGGGGCATATTCACATAAGGGTCTTCGTATTCATGTTTGGTTTCCTGGGGATGATAGTGTTCCCTATGAAGAAGGCTAGGATCCACACCAGACTGGCCATGGTAACCAAGACTCTGATGGAAGGAATTGGCGGACAACCTTTCAGTATAGTGCCCATGATTGTTGCTGAGATATACCGGGCTCTGGACAACTGTCAGCGAAAAGCCAGTCATTTTGAGGGATGCAATTTATCACTTCAGCTCTGGCTCATGGAGCCCCTCCAAAAAGGAGAGTACCGACAAGAGATCTTACACAGAGACTGGGATGATCACATTGCCTTCCACCAACCAAGGCGTATGAATTATATGCCTAACATGTTCGCTCAGCCAGAGGACGCTGAAAGATGGGTAGAGCTATTCAAGAATCTAAAAAAAGACCAGGTACAGTGGATGGTCGAATGGTTCCCTACGGAAGAATTCATTGTTGGATCCCGAGACGCACCATTTCTCATACTCATTGGTCTAAAAGGAACTTATCCCTACGTTTCCCTCCGAGCCATGAGACAGGCGGGAAGAAAGCAAATCATACCAAGGGTCGACAAAATGAGTCACTTTAGGGCTAATTTCCAGGACGATGATAGCCCTCACAAATGCCAAGCTCAACACATGTGGCATTGCAAGCTCATTTTGGGGAAAGAATCTATTGAGCCAGACAGGTATCACGCTGGTTGCGTGCCTCACTATTCGAGTTGGTTGGAAGATTATCACAATGGTATGGGTCAACTCGGGTTCATTCACAGACACAGTCATCGACGAAAAAGTTGAAGCACGGGTTAAGTACAATCAACTGCACAAGAGAATTCGAGAGTGTGAAAGTGAGCATCGGGAAAAACAAGAAGCCCATCAAAAGTTAATCGAGGAATGGAAGGATATGGCTGTCAGTGCCAACAAACGACTAGGGTATTTTGAGCGGGGTCTAGTGGAGCTAGAAGGAAAGTTCCTCAAGAGGATTGAAGATTGTCGAAACGCTGAAGGGAATGTAGGCAGACATTTGGCCCAAACGTATCTGCTGCTAGGACTGCGCGAGCTGGTGAAGCTGTTCGAGGGGAATAAAAATGCCAAATCTGGGGAAGGTCCTTCTGGGACCAAGTAGTTAGGAGTCTTTTATTTTGCTTTTAATGATGTAATAAAGCCAATGGCCATTAGTGACATTTTATTTTCTATTATTTACCATCGTTGTGAACTCGTCTTATTTTTATAAATAAAATGAGGCATTTAGCATTATAAGTTCTCCAAATTAATTTGTCGCTAGGCCTACCTCGGGCACAACGAGGCACCTAAATTAGGACGCGATTTATATTCTTACACAATGTGTTTAAATATTGCAACATTTTCTTCTCATAACAAGCACTAACTTGTTACCTTTTTTGTTTTTCTTTATTTTTATTCCCCTCCCCAAAGGTTAGTTCGTGCATTCTGGCACCATCATCATACAGTACGAGATCCAAGGGCCCTCCTCCTCCTATCCGAAACAAGAACAAAGGTAGAATGGGAGATTCAAGCGCCAGAAAGGAAATTGAAAGAATTGAGATTCCTCAGGGTACCCCGGTTGCTAAGGAAACTGCTGCCCAACTTGAGCAGAAACTGTTGAAGTTCCAAGAAGAACTGGATCAAGTTCGGAACTTGGAAAATTTATCATTCACTCTCACCGCTCCTGATGTCAACTTTTCAAATTCTCAAAATCCCGCACCTCTACAGATTAACCCACAACCACAGATGCAACCCACTCATGCTCAACATTGCAACACATGCCACACTCCACTACCCATTCCTGAACCACTGAACACCACAAACGACCACCCCTACAACACTCCCATCTACGTAGATACCATACCCCACTACACTCAACCAATCTCAAGTGCACCTAAGTATGATGACAAGAACTCTCTTATCAGAAACTTGGCAGCAAAACTCAAGAAATTGACCAGCCGAGTCCAGGGCATGGAAGGAAACAAAGGCATAGAGGGGCTGAATTATGAGGACCTCTGCATTCAGCCAGATGTTGAACTTCCGGAGGGATGCAAACCTCCCAAGTTCAAAATGTTCGATGGAACAGGAGATCCCAGAGTCCATTTGAGGACATATTGTGATAAGCTGGTCGGAGTCGGAAGGAATGAGAAAATCCGTATGAAACTCTTCATGAGAAGCCTGGAGGGGGATGCTTTATCCTGGTACATCAGTTAGGACCCTAAGAAATGGACAAGCTGGGTAGGTATGGCATCATATTTCATGGATAGGTTCTGATTCAATACAGAGGATGCACTGGATGTATTCTACATCTAGAATCTGAAGAAGAAGACTACCGAGACATTCCGCGAGTATGCTACTCGTTGGATATCAGAGGCTGCTAAGGTCAGACCGGCTTTAGAAGAGGAACAGATGAACAGATTCTTCGTCCGGGCTCAGGACCCACAATATTATGAGAGGTTGATGCTGATCGAGGGCCAGAAATTCTCCGATATCATCAAGCTGGGAGAAAGAATTGAGGAAGGCATTAAGAATGGTATGGTTACTAATCTTGAAGCATTGCAGGCCACCAACAAGGCTTTACAGTCTGGTGGCACGTCCAAGAAGAAGGATGTCAATGCCGTGATGGTCGCACAGGGAGCCAAATCACCACTAAAATACCACACTTACCCGTCACCTCTACTTACATATCAGCCTATCCCGAATTACCAAGCACCCGCACCCTCTTACCAAAATCCACTGCCCGTTTGCCAATCATCTCCACCTCCCGCATATCAACCCACTTCACCCAGATACTCTCAACCTGCACCTGTTTACCAAGCTTATAATGCCCAACCCTCTCACTACCAATCACCGCCCACTCGCCAAAATTTCCCTAGACCCAGACCAAATTTTGACCGCAGACCTCCCAGACAATATACAGCCATCACTGAGCCAATTGACCAGCTGTATGAGAAACTTAAAACTGTTGGTTACGTCTCCCCTATCCCTGCCATAACTCCAGAAAATCCTTCCTAGTGGGTCAACCCTAATAAGACCTATGCGTACCACTCCGGCATGAAAGGTCACACTATTGACGAATACCGCTCGTTGAAGGACAAGATTCAAACTCTGATCAACAATAAGGTTATCATAGCAAATGAGCCTGCTCCTAATGTTCGCAACAACCCTCTGCCTGATCACAGAGGTGGGGACATTCACATGATCGAGATCGAAGATGACTGGGACCCCAAGGGATCGATAGGACTGATTGCTGAGGATGGTGAGACAAAGAAACCAGCAGTCACACTTAACCCAATTGTTGTGCAGAACCAGCCCTTCAGGGGCGATGAAGTAAACATGTCTATACCTCTCGAATTTGAAGCACCTTCTTCTACGAAGGTGGCCGGGCCAATTGAGGTTGAGTTTGGGACTCCAAAGACACCTGTACTCTTTGAAGTTACTGTGTTACCACCGAGGGTACCCATTCCTGTAGCAATGTTAGACGTAACTCTGTTCCACTCAAATGCCATACCATGGGATTACACAACTGAAGCAAGGAGGAAAGGAAAGACCAAGATGGGAGAAGCAATTGCTGCGTAGGGTATGACCAGAACATGCAGGGTTTACACTCCAGAGCACCTAGCTGAGTCCAGTAAGCAAGCGTCGGGATGGACTACTGAAACTGGTCCTGATGATCTTTAGAGGAAAATACAAGCTAAGGAGTATTCGGTCGTTGAACAGTTGAACAAAACACCAGCACAGATCTCCATCCCAGCTCTCCTACAAAGCTCTGACGCACACAAAAATGCCTTGATGAAGATATTGAGCGAAGCTTATGTGCCCAACAACATAACTGGGGGCGAAATGGCAAATATGGTAGGACAAATACTGGAAAGCCACAAAATCACCTTCCACGAAGATGAACTGCCGCCGGAAAGACTAAGTCACAACATGGCCCTACTCATCACCGTGCAATGCGAGGATTACTTTGTCACTAGAGTCTTGATCGATGGAGGCTCCAGCCTCAACATCTGTCCGTTAATAACTCTCAGAACATTGGGAAAGAGCCTGCACGAGATCAAAGATGGGGCCATCAATGTCAAAGCCTTCGATGGATCCCAAAGGTCTACTATCGGAGAGATCAGCCTATGCTTGCAAATGGGGCCAACCTGGTTCAACGTTGACTTTTAAGTGATAGATGTCCCAACATCCTACAATTTGCTATTGGGACGACCATGGATCCATGCCACTGGAGCTGTAGCATCGACCCTGCATCAGGCAGTGAAGTTCGAATGGAATCACCAAGAGGTGATCATTCATGGCGATGGTAGCAATCCCATATATAGTCGCCAGACCATCCCGATGATTGGAGGCAGAAGGAGAATAGGCGGAGAAACATACCACCACATTGAAAGAGTCAACGCTGTAGACAAAGATAAATGGTGGGATAACAAGATTAAAAGTATCCTGAATGGGTGTGGATACGAACCTGGAAAGGGACTCAGCAAAAACCTCCAGGGAATCGCCAAATCCATCAAGCTGAAGAAACATGGCACTACATTTGGTTTGGGGTATGAGTACACTTGGGAGGAGTTCAATCACTGGTCGCCACCATGGCGCGGTCCCTACTACCCACTGGAGCATCCGATACCTCACCTAGAGCAGACTTTCCAACCGACAGATATTATATATGGGTCGGAGGAAGATGAAGCATTGGCAGCCGTGAAGAATCTGTTCCTGGAGGATGATAATATAGATTACAGTGTTATTTTCGAGGAGGAAGGGGAGGAAGGCCCTTCTATACAAGTTGTGAACCGAGGAGAGCGCCTCAGCAATTGGTCAATCAGAACCACCAGGGCCCGGAAAGCTTCGGGGTTGCAAGGCTAAACAAAAGCACCATGTATCACATTTTTACCTTTTACTAGCTGATTTTATTTCCGCATTGTCTTTTAATTTTGAAAAGAGCTCTGATACTCAAAACAATTATGAATTTAATCGAAGTATTTCAGTTTATTATATATCTCGCTCTTATTATTTTCCTATCATTCACTTTATTTTACACAACATTACTATTACTTGCCTTGATGATGAACCAACGATTGTGACTTGCAACGAGACAACGCAACAAATGGATACGGACTCAGAAGAGGATGATATACCAGAAGAGGTTGTCAGGGGAGTTGAGAATTTTGAAAATAGGCCTAAGGCTAACTTGGACGAAACTGAGGTCGTTAATCTGGGAGATGCAAAGAATGTCAAAGAAACACGCATCAGTGTTCACCTATCACCATCAAAAAAGAAAGAGTACACGGAGTTCCTAAAGGAATATGAAGACATATTTGCCTGGTCATATGATGATATGACTGGTCTCAGCACATCCATTGTAGCTCACAAACTGCCAACAGATCCAACATGCCCGCCGGTAAAGCAGAAGCTCAGAAAATTCAAACCCGACATGAGTTTGAAAATCAAAGAAGAGGTTACCAAGCAAGTCAAAGCCAAGGTTCTCAGGGTAGTAGAGTATCCGACATGGTTAGCCAACATCGTGCCAGTGCCAAAAAAGGATGGGAAAGTTAGAGTTTGTGTTGACTACCGGGATCTTAATCGGGCCAGTCCCAAAGACGACTTCCCCTTGCCTAACATACACATTCTTATCGACAACTGCACCAAGCATGAGTTGTAGTCTTTTGTTGATTGTTTCGCTGGGTATCATCAGATATGGACGGATGAGGAAGATGCAGAGAAAACGTCTTTCATCACGCCGTGAGGAATGTACTGTTACAAAATGATGCCATTCGGTTTGAAGAACACTGGTGCCACCTACATGAGAGCCATGACTACCATCTTTCATGACATGATACACAAGTAGATTGAGGTATATGTGGATGACGTCATCATCAAATCCAAGAAAGCCAGGGATCACATGGCAGATCTAAGAAAGTTCTTCAACAGACTAAGGAGGTACAATCTGAAACTTAATCCTGCCAAGTGTGCATTCGGGGTTCCTGCTGGAAAATTATTGGGTTTCATCGTGAGTCGTCAAGGAATAGAATTGGATCCATCAAAGGTCAAAGCTATCCAAGAATTGCCGCCGCCAAAGAACAAGAAGGACGTGATGAGTTTCCTGGGAAGACTCAACTATATCAGCCGGTTCATAGCTCAATCCACGGTCATTTGTGAACCTATCTTCAAAATGTTGAAGAAGGACGCTGCTACCAAATGGACTGATGATTGTCAGAAAGCTTTTGACAGAATCAAGGAAAACCTATCAACGCCGCCGGTCTTGGTTCCTCCTGAGCCAGGCAAACCCCTATTGCTTTACCTTGCGGTATCGGATAAAGCATTCGGTTGTGTTCTAGGACAACATGATGAAACAGGGAGAAAGGAGCAAGCCATCTACTATCTCAGTAAGAAGTTCACACCATACGAGGCCCGGTATTCTCTTTTAGAACGCACTTGTTGTGCTCTGACTTGGATCGCGCAGAAGTTGAGACATTGCTTCTGTGCTTACACTACTTATCTCATATCCAGAATGGACCCCCTGAAGTATATCTTCCAGAAGCCCATGCCCACTAGCAATCTCACCAAGTGGCAGATCCTGCTAAGTGAATTCGGCATTGTTTACGTGACCCAGAAAGCAATCAAAGGGAAAGCCTTGGTGGACCATCTCGCCGAGAATCCCGTGGATGGAGAATACGAGCACCTAAAAATGTATTTTCCCGATGAAGAGGTATCTTTCATAGGAGAAGATATTGCAGAATCCTATGATGGTTGGAGGTTGTTTTTCGACGGAGATGCAAATTTCAAAGGAGTTGGCATAAGAGCAGTCTTAGTATCAGAAACCGGCCAACACTACCCAGTATCCGCCAAGCTCAGGTTCCCTTGCACCAATAATATGGCCGAATATGAAGCCTGCATCTTGGGGCTCAAAATGGCCATTGACATGAATGTTCAGGAGTTGCTAGTGATCAGAGATTCAGACTTGCTCATATATCAGGTTTGAGGAGAGTGGGCAACCAAGAACTCTAAGATACTTCCCTACTTGCATCATATACAGGAGTTGAGGAAAAGGTTCACAAAGACAGAATTTCAGCACGTCCCCAGAGTCCAGAACGAGTTTGTTGATGCATTAGCTACTTTGTCGTCCATGATCCAGCATCCAGATACAAATTTCATTGATCCCATCCCAGTAAAGATTCATGATCAGCCAGCTTATTGTGCCCACGTTGAGGAAGAAGCGGATGGAAGACCATGGTTCCATGACATTAAGGAGTACCTGACAACATGGGAATATCCAGGACTTGCCAACACTACTCAGAAGCGTACACTTCGTAGGCTATCTAACAACTTTTTTCACAGTGGAGGAATCCTGTACAGGAGGACTCCCGATTTGGGTTTACTAAGGTGTGTCGAAGCAAAAAAAGCATCCAGGCTATTGGACGAAGTGCATGCAGGGACCTGCGGGCCGCACATGAATGGTTTTGTCCTAGCAAAGAAGATACTCCGAGCAGGGTATTTTTGGATGACTATGCAAACAGACTATATCCAGTATGTTCGCAAATGGCATCGCTGTCAGATACATGCAGATATGATAAAGGCGCCTCCAAATGAGCTTACTGCAACAAGCTCACCATGGCCATTTGTCGCTTGGGGAATGGATGTTATCGGACCTATCGAGCCTTCCGCATCAAATGGGCACAAGTTCATCTTAGTGACAATCGATTATTTTACCAAATGGGTCGAAGCAGTATCATACAAGGAAGTTACTAAGAAGGTTGTGGTGGGTTTCATCTGCGACCGCATTGTTTGTCGGTTCGGATTTCCGGAATCAATCATCACTGATAATGGTTCCAATCTCAACAGCGACTTGATGAAAGCAATGTGTGAAACTTTCAAGATCAGACACAAGAACTCTACAGCCTACAGGCCTCAGATGAATGGAGCTGTAGAAGCAGCCAACAAGAATATCAAGAAGATACTAAGGAAGATGGTCGAAAAGCACAAACAATGGCATGAGAAGTAATCATTCGCATTATTGGGATACCGCACTATGGTCCGCACATCGACCGGAGCAACTCCCTACATGGTGGTTTATAGTACAGAGGCGGTCATCCCCGCCGAGGTAGAAATTCCCTCCTTAAGGATCATACAAGAAGTAGAGTTGAATGATGCAGAATGGGTAAAAGGTCGCTACGAGCAGTTAGCCCTTATAGACGGGAAAAGGATGAATGCAGTTTTCCACGATCAGTTGTATCAGAACAGAATGTCCAGAGCCTTCAACAAAAGAGTTAAACCAAGGAAGTTTACACCGGAGCAGCTGGTGTTGAAGAAAATATTCCCACATCAAGATGAAGCCAAGGGGAAGTTCTCTCCCAATTGGCATGGTCCGTACATGGTTCACCGGGTTCTAACTGGAGGAGCCCTTATTCTTGCAGAAATGGATGGATAAATCTGGCCGAAGCCAATCAATTTAGATGCAGTGAAATGATATTATGTGTAACCACTTATGATTCCCTTAATGATGTAATTTGAACTACGCTTGACCTGATTCCCGTTTAAGAGGGGATACGTAGGCAGCCCTATGGGTTCGGTCATAATTTAATAAAAATTCCATTTTCTCCCCGCTATTGGAACTGGGGAAGAATTTTGAGGAGGACCCTTAAAATTCCGAAGTTAATTTTAGTTCATGCACCGCCAGAAGCGCCAACCCAGTAAACTGGGGCAGAATTTTGAGGAGGACCCTCAAAATTCCAAAGATGTTTTAGTCATTCAGCACAGCCGTCATAAATGTCCGTTCAGCAAACCGGGGCAGAATTTTAAGGAGAACCCTCAAAATTCCGGAGAAAGAGAGGTTGCAATGTCTTGAACCACGTCGCAGTCGTTGGATCATCTAAAGAAAACTATTTTCGATTATATACTTACGTTATATTTACTAAATCATGCATAACTATTATCCAGATTGCTGTTGTTTAGCGACACTACCCCAATGACACACAACATCAAGAGCCTGGGGAAGACGAACTAACCTTTCCCCTCACAGAACTCACGATTTTCTTTGGATGCAGGCACTCAACTTCCAATATCGTCAGGTATATTTATGTACGCATGCTTTCCCAAGAATGCAACTTCTCAGAATCATCATCTGCCCGCAATTGCTATCCGTACACAATCTCCCCAGCAGTCATATTTGTTGTAATCGGCTATCAGCTAAGAGATCTTACTACTAATCATCCCTTTACATTCTTGCACTGTATAAGACTACCTTTCTGCCTTTCGAGACTAAGCTCTGTTTCCATCCGCATTTTTTGCATAAGGCTACCTTTCTGCCTTCCGAGACTAAGCATTGTCTCCATCTGCATTTCTCTGCATTGCATAAGGCTACCTTTCTGCCTTTTGAGACTAAGCCCTGTCTCCATCTGCATTTTGCATAAGGCTACTTTTCTGCCTTCCGAGGTTAAGCTCTACCTCCATCTGCATTTCCTGCATTGCATAAGGCTACCTTTCTGCCTTCCCAGGTTAAGCTCTACCTCCATCTGCATTTCCTGCATTGCATAAGGCTACTTATCTGCCTTTCGAGACTAAGCTTTGTCTCCATCTGCATTTCCTGCATTGCATAAGGCTACCTTTCTACCTTCCGAGACTAAGCTCTGTCTCCATCTGCATTTCCTGCATTGCACAAGGCTACCTTTCTGCCTTTCGAGACTAAGCTCTGTCTCCATCTGCATTTTGCATAAGGCTACTTTTCTGCCTTTCGAGGTTAAGCTCTACCTCCATCATCATCTACATAAGGCTGCCTTTCTGCCTTCCGAGACTAAGCTCTGTCTCCATCCTGCATGACTGAAATATCGCCACTTTATCTTCTTGCATCGGCTGAAAGATCGCCACCTTATCTTTCTTGCATCGGCTGAAATATCGCCACCTTTTGTTTACGTCTTGCATCGGCTGAAGGATCGCCACCTGCTGCATTTCATGGGCTGAAAGATCGCTAAATTGTCCGAGGGCGTCATTGTTGGGAGGCACCATTTTCATAGCCCGAGAACGCCATGCCATGGCCTGATGACCCATTTTATCTTTTGCATATCATTATTCAAAGGCATCATGGTTCGGAGGCACCATTCTCATAGCCCGAGAACATCATTTCATAGCCTGCGAATCCTTTATCATATGCTTCATGGCCCAGGACGTCATGGTTCAAGGATGTCATCCTAACCGTCCGAGGACATCATTCATGGTCCAATGGGAACTTGCATCACGTTTAAATTTATGCACAATATGCGCTCGTATTGCTTACTTGTAGGTACATCAGCTGGCAACGACCGTCTCAGCAGGAGCGATCTCGCTCCGGTTCCCGCAGCCTATCGATTTTCAGAAACCCCTCTCAATCTAAACATCGCGTTCGTCCGGTTCAAATCTCCATCGGCATATTCCGTCAATGGTTCCGGAACTACATATGGCCTGATTCCTGTAAGACCAAGGATATGTAGGCAGCTCAAGAGCCAGAGCTCGGTCAGAATTCCTTTCAAATCTCTACTTCCAGTCAAAATTGGCCATCTTATCTTTACCCGACCACCCTTTCATCCTCCTCGGGTAAAGAGGGGCAACAGTTGATACCCAATCTTTCTCTATGTATTTTTTATACTCAAAACACTTTCAAAATAGCGTGTATGCATATATAAGCATGCCCAAGAGTTTTGGTATTTTTCCCTAATTTTTAAAGATTTTTTAAAATCAATTTATTGTCTATTTTAGTAGTGCAAAACCCATAATTATTCCCAAAATCATCATATTTTGGTGAATAATTTATTTCATTCCCATATTTATACCAAAATATAGTTAAGATAATTTTTGCATATTTTTACAAATTTATTTGGTATGTTAAAAGCTAAATTGCATATAACTGCAATTGTAGCATACTTTAAAATTAATAGCATTTTATAATTGTAAAATTGGTTCCAATATTTTTAAATTAATATTTATATATTGTTTGTTTGCTCAGTACTTTTAATTTGCTTTCAAGATCATTTTACCATTTTTATAAAAATAAAAGGAAAACAATTGGCTATTTAAAATCTGGCCCATTTTTATTTCAATCATAGCCAAATTGATCCCCCTAATTGACCCAATTTTGAAACCCAATTGGACCGGCCCAATTCTGATTTAACCCAACCCCTTTACCCATTTATCCGACCCGCCCGGTTTTCTTTTAATCCCAACCGTTGATCCTTTAGATCAACGACTCCCCTCATTCCCTTCCTTTTTTAATTCAAACGACCCCTTTACCCTAACTCATTCTCACCAACCGCCGACTCTGCAACCCTTCACCATCTCAAACTCTCTCGAGGGTTCTCAAACCCTAGCCTCCTCCTGCCTTGTTCCACCGTGTTTTCACCGGAATCCATGGCTTCTCAGGTCATGAACAACCTATATTCACCTCCTCCGGCTCTTGCATGCCTGATGCTCGAAGGTTTGAGGCCAGACCTCGAAGGTCTTCACTCAGACCTTCACCGATTCGAAGATTCTGGCCATCTCCGACTTTGCTCCGGTGGCTCTTGGTCTTCTGAGCCTGTTTCTGACCTCATCCGACTTAGATCAGACCTCTTTCCAAGCCTTTCTCATTCCAGGGTTCCTCTGAAACCCTAGCTATTCGAGGTTTTCTCTGATTGTTCTTTTAAATCTATGCTATATCTGTGCTTTATTGGAGTTTTAAAACACTTTCCCCAATTTTTCTTTCAAAAATTATTTCTTTCCGATCTACGGTTTCTGAAAAGCTTAAAATGTTTTTCTAACTCTTCCTTTTCTTTTCTTTGTATGTATGTGTCTATACTATGTTCGTATGTTTTCTTTTCTACCACACCTGTATTGTCCTTCTACTTTTCTTCTATACATGTTACTCCTGTGCTTACATGATTATCCTTGTTATGTTTTCATTACTCTTCTACTATATGTGTTTACTGTTAAGTTCTTCGATTTTTGTTTGCTTTACTGGACTATGTTCGTGTTCTTGCTAAATGTGTTTTATCTACTGCTTCTTAAGTTTGTATCACTTTTTCCTCTGAACTTGTTTAAGTTCTGAGTTTTTCTCAAAACGTGTTCTCCGTGCTTTTGACTGTGTATCATGTCTGTTTGTTTCTCATAAGTCTTTGGAAAAGACTCCTGAGCCTCTATTGAATGGTTTGCCTTCTCATCTCTATTGTCTGACTCAACTCGAAACCCTAAGGTTCGGGGATTTCTTGGAATTTTGATCTTTTGTGTGCGAGTTAGGTTCCACTTCGGGACCCTGAACTCTCAAACTCATTGTGAGTCTGCGAACTAGACTTATACCTCTTCTTGCTTATGATTCTGAACCTTTCTTTGTTAAAATCTCTTCTAAATAATTTGACAATCCCCTCTGGTATTCACATATTTGTGTGCTTTATATATACGGACTCTGCCTTCAAAGGTTTTTTTACCAACTAATTGATTGATTCTGAAATCCTCTAATGGGGGGGTTTGATTGATTGTTACTGATTTTCTTTGATTGAACCTCCTTTACCTTTTCCTGACTTGGTTCATTTGAATTGAACTTGTAATTTTGATTTCCCTGGCTGTTTGATTGATTCCCTTTCCTTATTTTTTCCAAGCCATGTACTATTGAATTTTTTCCTTTAATAACTTCTCTGTATTTACACCTTTTGTGCTACTTTGAAAAGGTTTTAATCAAAACTTCTTTCCTTAATTGGCTTTTACCTGTTGAAATCAGAATCCCTTAACTAAAGGGAGATTGATCTCAATGTTATTTCCTTACCTTTTCTCACTTGTTTTCTGTACTATAAAAGGGGCACGACCCTTCTGCACTTGGATCCTTAACTTACAATTCAATACTTTTACAACACACTTCGAATTGTATACTCTTACACACACACTCTCAATTCAGCACTTTACACACATAATCTCACAGCTCTCTTCTAAGATCTTCTGACTATTTGTTGGCTTTACAAGACTACTGCTTTCTTTTCTTGTTTCCCTAAAACTGGTATGTCCTTTATTTAATTTTCTGCCTCACCCTTATGTGCTTCAGACTGTTGTTTACTCTACTGCCTATGTTCAGTAATTTGTGTTAAATATTTTTCTTCCTTGCTTTTATTTCTGTTATGAATCCTCTACCCCTATCCTTTCTATGTGCTGAGTTAAGTTCTTGGCCTGACAGTATCCTAATTACTGTCCAGGCCTTGGCTTGATCCACAATGGATCCTAACTCTCAATGCTTGACTAGCAGGCTGGTCAGGGGTGTGCCAGCATCCCGATTGCTGGGCTTGACCACTAGCTTGACCTGTCTCTCTTTGATTCCCTTCCCCCTTGTGCACTTACACCTATTCCTAGAATCTTAAGTTCTGCGCCTCTCTTGTGAGCCCTGCTTTGGGACCTTGAGTTCCCTCTGAACTTGGACATCTGCGAGCTAGCATTTCCCCACTGTACTATAATCTAATTCTGCAATATATTTGGGGTGTAAGCACTGCCTGGAGTTCCTGAAACTCCTTGGATCTCTGAAAAACCCCGGATGAGAGAAGGCTTTGGAATCTGATCTTGGGAAGTTGGTTTATTTCATATTTCAGACCTGAGGTTTGAATTAGGCTCTCCTTGGTTGGAATCTTTAATTTCTGATATAATTTTCTTATTCATTCGGGTCTGTAATAATCTTGTAATAAACATTTGGGGTCGGCTAGTGGAAAAGGGTAGGGGACTATGCATGCAAGGGGTAGATACCACGTTCATAGGGAATTACTATACTTCTGAAATTCTGCACTCATGTAGATACCATGTTCATATGGATTACCATTTTTCTAAAGTTCTGCATTTTATAAATCACTGAAACTCTGCATTCTCATATAGATACCATTTTTATAGGATTTTCTGCATTCTCATATAAATACTATGTCTATAGGGTTTTCTGCAATTTTATAACAGATGCCATACCTGTAAGCCGATTCTAAAATTCTACATCTTCATATAGACGCCATGCCTATAGAACTTTCTGCATTCTGCATCCGTCATTAGGCAAACCTATTATAGGATTTAAATACCTAATCAATTGCATGTAGACAATCTGCCTATAGGATTCCTGCATAAGCAATAACAGTGCTCAAATCAGTAATACCTAGAAAGTATGTCTATAGGAGCTGTTAACTAAACCTGAATCGTCAACTCGCTTATAAGCCTAAAATCAGTAGCAATAATGTTTAACGCCTGCAGATCTTATGTCCCTGTAATTGACAATTCTTTTTCTGCAATCAGTTTACTTCTTTATTTCTGAAACTAATAGATATCATGCCTATAGGTTCTGTTTAATGCCTAGGCAAGCCTTAGGGTAAATTTTTATAATTGCATCAGTTGTGATAATTACAACGAGTAGGCAGGCCTAATTCGGACTTCTTATATGAAAATATGTGATAAATTAGCCACCCTTCCTACGTTAAGTTTAATACAGACCAAACCAGTATTTATAAGTCATGCTAGATAATCTGCTGCTTTGAATGAGGAGGCTGACTTGAGCCTTAACTGCTATTTGTTTCCCTTTTAACTACTATATGTTATTGCTTGTCGCCTAGATTTTTATCCTTTTGAAAACTCCGTAAAAGCCCCAACTCCCTCCCCTTTAGGATTAAGAGTCCCATATGCCTCCGGGACTGATAGGATTGCGACGGGTAATAGCATGCAAGAAGTAACGATACCATTTCGCGCTTTAACACCTTAACGGGGTAGGAAGGGTAGATATGGATATGATGACCAATGCGCTAATATCACGTGCGACCCCTCTTCTGAGGAGTGATTGCTGGGTATTGCATTGAAGTGATCCATATTAATTATAAACTTAGGACCCCCTCCCTTTATTTGCTTTCATCTCTTCTTGTAAAACTATTCAAATCTTTTTTTTTTATAAAAAATTCTGCCCTCTCTACCTACCTTCGAAAGTTTTTAACCTGATTGCAATGTTATATGCGAATCCTTATTTGAGCCTTGATTGTTTACTTGTAAAGTTACAATTGTAACATGGCCGGGAACCACACTAGTGGATCTTGAGGGGTGCCTAACACCTTCCCCTCGGGATAATTTCTAGCCCTTACCCTAATCTCCGGTCTCTTCATCTCAAACCCTTCTTAAAGTGTCCTAATGCACTATAATCATTAGGTGGCGACTCTTCAACTTCTAAACCCAATTCTCGAAAGGGAATAGAGTTGTCTTCCCAATGTCGTATACCCGATTTCTGACCCCACGGTTAGAGAAAAAGGGGGCGTCGACACACGTGAGATGGCTGAGCATTCTATTTTTTGAAATTTTGTACTAGACTCACCTTTTAACATTAGATTTTCATGCTATAAATTAATACTATGGATTTTAACTTCATTTCATCTTTAATTTCTGTTATTTCCATGAGTAGATAACCCATAGCTAGGGTTGTGATCCAACCCTAATGTAGGTATTTAATGAGTATTTGATTTTAGGGTTTGAATGTGAATGGGTTAGTGATATTTAGCCTAGTTCTTACTAGAACTATAGAATTAATGGTTGCAGACATTGATTCATGCCTTTATGACTTACTTAGTCTCTACTTGAGAAAGAGGGACTAAGTCTAGGACCAACTAGGTTAACAAGGAATTGGGGTAAACTCAAAAAATTAATAGACCCAATTAAAGGATTAAACCTAGAGATAGTAATACCCGACTTGAGCTAATATCACTTGATTTGTATGAATACCCATTTGGACTTGAGAAAGCCAAATTGAGCAAAATCACTCAAACTACCGAGAGGTATAGAGTGAGTACCTAGGTGTGATAGCTATATTACAATCCCAAATAATCAAGCTTGCCCTAAATTTTGCTACCTGTTAGATATCCACCTAGGTAGAAGTCACGACCCTAGTCTCTTTAAACACTTAAAAAACAACAACAAAAATATTGTCCTTAATTTCAATCATTGCAATCCTTAGAGTAAAGTTAGAAGTAGAAATCAAACCCAAACTTGTGGAAGTGTAATTAGACTCAAAGCCCGCATCTAGCTTAGATATAAACCTAATTCCAAACATTAACTCCCTGTGGATTTGATCCGGACCTAGTTGGGTTAAAACTGCATCGACCACCCTCGCTACTCAATAGTAGTGTAGGCCTAGACCCGATCAATTTTTGGCGCCGTTACCGAGTAGTTAGATGGACTTAGCTATATATCTAAGTATTTGTGTGTTTTGATTTTCTTTCCTTCCATTTTTCTAATTTTGTGTGTGAATTGCTTTTATGTACCAATTGTCTCTTAGACACGAAACCCTCTGGAATATACCACTAGGGGAGGAGGAAGAGGTTCATTATGAACCTCAAGTACAAAGGAGAGGCCGCCTACCTCATGATAACATCCCGCCCCTACCTCCTCCAAGGGCAGCATACAGGGTGTTGCCCAACGAAGGCTATGCGAGTGGAATAGTCCTGCCCCGAATTAGGGTGGGAAACTTTTAAATAACCAATGTCATGTTTACACTGTTGGAACAAAAGGGTTTCTTCATCGGAGCTCCACACCAAAACGCCTATAAGCATCTCAAAGGTTTTGTTGACACGTGCTGGGGGAACAAGCAGACTAATGTCTCCGAGGACGCATTGAGATTAGGATTTTACCATTTTCTCTAAGGGGGAAGGCTTTGGATTGGCTAGAGAGGTTACCCAATCATTCCATATACACTTGGGATGAGTTGGCAATGCTAAAAGATGAGATCCTTACTTTTAAATGAGAGACAAATAAACCTTTACATGAGATTTGGGAGAGGTACCGAACATTGGTCAAATAGTGCCCTAACAACAACATGACCGAGGCCATGATCCAACAAACCTTTTATAGGGGGATCAATACAACTAATCAGTGTGTGGTGAATGAACTTGCCAGGGGTAATTTCATGAACACGCTGTATTCCAAAGCTTGTAAAATATTGGATGAGATGGAGGATACCTCTTCGGCTTGGAAAAGAAGAGCTAATGTTCCTCAAGGTGACCCAAATGATATTCACATACATAAGGAGCTACTTGATCATGGACAAGCTATATCGGAGTTGACAACCACAACGAATCAATTGGCCAAGGCTCAACTTCAACAAGTTCAAGAGCCAAAACAAGTGGATGCCATAGAAGAAGTGAACATGATGGTCAACAAGAGAAGGCAATGAGGTCAACGAGTTCAAAACAATCCAGATCAATTTGAGCAAAGTGGTAGTGGGTACAATCAAGATGATTCATATGATGATCAGAGTGAAGAGGTTCAATATGTCAACAATTATCAAGGTCAATGGAGTAATGATGTGAATCAACAACAGTGGAGATCACAGGGAAACCAAGGAAATTAGGGCAATCAAGGTCAACAAGGAAATTGAAATAGTGGCAACAACAACAACCAAGGCAATTAGGGGAACAACAACAGTCAAAATTGGGGAATCATGGTAATCAAGGAAATTGGGGTGGCAAAAATAATAGTAATTGGGAAGGCAATAACAATGAAGGGGGTTGGAACAACAATAATCAAGGAAATCAGGGGTCAGGCTTTCAAAGGCCCCCGATGTATCACCAACCGAACAACCCTCCTCCATATCTGTCATAAGGTCCTAGTTCTTCCAACAATGAGATGGGACAGATTGAAAACATGTTCAAGCAAATGATGGAGAATAATGCCGACTCCGATGAACAATTAGCCTCCCACAACACTTCTATCCGCAACTTGGAAGTCCAACTTGGCCAAATTTCTCAAGATTTGAATTCTCACCCTAAGGGGGCACTACCAAGTGATATGGTAGTAAACCCGAAGGGTGGGAACAATATAAGGCATGCTATGGTGGTGACTACAAGAAGTGGGAAAGGTGGAGTTTCTAGTACCTCAAACTTACGAAAGATTGTAAATGATGATGTGGTGATGCAAGATCATGATGAGCTAAGCAATGATGTTCAAGTAAACGATGAAGTGAGGATGGATGTTGATGAAAATGTGGAGGAGACACAAGATGATGTGAACCCGTCTAGGGAACATGTGATAGACATATCGGATCTGGTAGTGCCCAAAGCCAAGGCTCCTTTGCCAAGGCCTCCTCCACCATATCCTCAAAGGCTTGCAAAGAAAAACAATAAGAATCAATTCAATAAATTCATTGATATGATGAAAAGTTTGTCCATAAATGTGCTATTGGTGGAAGCCTTAAAACAAATGCTGGGATATGCCAAGTTCATGAAGGACTTTGTAACAAAGAAGAGATCAATGAACTGTGAAATGATCAAAATGACACATCAAGTGAGTGCCATTGTGAACTCCATGGCTCCAAAGTTAGAAGACCCTAGTGCCTTTACAATCCCAAGCACTATTAGTAGTGCCGATTTTGCCAAAGCTTTATGTGACTTGAGGGCAAGCATCAACTTGATGCCCTATTCTGTGTTCAAGACATTGGGGATTGGAAAACCAAGACCCACATCCATGAAGTTGTAAATGGAGGACCAGACAATGAAGAGGCCATTGGGGATAATTGATGATGTGCTAGTTCGGGTCGACAAGTTCATACTTCCCGCAGATTTTATGATACTTGATTGTGTGGTTGACTATGAGTTGACAATCAGATTGGGGAGACTTTCCTAGCTATAGGGAAGGCCTTAGTTTATGTGGAATCTGGGGAGCTCACCTTTTGAGTGGGCGATGAAAAAGTTATGTTCCATGTTTGTAAGTCAATGAGGCAACCTAATAGAAACGAAGTGTGTTCGTTTGTAGATCTTGTGATCGAAGTAATTGTTGATGATATACATGCTGTGATTAATGTTGAAGACCCATTGGAAGTTGTGTATTGAATCATGATGAGGATGAGAAGGAAGGCTTGATAGAATGTGTCAATGCTTTGCAAGGAATGGGATCATATACATATGAGCCCCAAAAACTTTCCTTGGACCTTGAGAACCGGAAGACTCCGCCAACAAATCCCTCAATCGAGAAGCCTCCCACATTGGAGTTGAAGCCCTTGCCTTCACACCTCAGGTATGAGTTCTTAGGCCCTTGTTCTACTTTATATGTTATTCTTTCCTCGTTCTTAACTAACGTACAGGTAGATTCCACCCTTGCGATGCTCCAAAGGAGGAAGAAGGCAATAGGTTGGACATTGGCGGATATTCGGGGTATAAGCCCCACCTTTTGCATGCACAAAATAATATTAAAGGAGGATGCCAAACCCTCCGTGGAACATCAAAGAAGGTTGAATGAGGCCATGCAAGAGGTAGTCAAGAAATAGATCATCAAGTGGTTGGATGATGGGGTTGTCTACCTCATTTCTGATAGTTCATGGACTTCACCGGTACAATGTGTCTCAAAGAAGGGGAGCATGACTGTGATTACAAATGACAAAAATAAGTTAATCTCCACAAGAACTGTCACCGGTTGGAGAGTATGCATGGATTATAGGAAGCTATATAAAGTGACTCAGAAAGATCATTTTTCGCTTCAATCAGATATTGGATAGGCTAGCCGAACGTGCTTATTATTGCTTCTTGGATCAGTATTCCGGATATAACTAGATTCCTATTGCACCTGAAGACTAAGAAAAGACCACCTTCACTTGTCCGTATGGCACATTTGCATTCTCGAGGATGCTGTTTGGTTTATGTAATGCACCGGCTACTTTTCAGCGGTGTATGATGGAAATATTCACGGATAAAGTGGAGGACTTCCTCGTGGTTTTCATGGATGATTGGTCTATTGTGGGGTATTCTTTTGAATCGTGTTTGGATAATCTTGATAAGGTATTGACACATTGTGAAGAGACCAACTTGGTGCTTAATTGGAAGAAGTGCCACTTTATGGTCGAGGAGGGCATTGTCCTTGGCCACAAGATCTCCAAGAATGGTATTTAAGTGGATAAAGCAAAAATTGAAGTGATATCAAAACTCCCTCCTCCTACTTCCGTAAAAGGAGTGAGGAGCTTTCTAGGTCACATGGTGTTTTACTGTCGGTTCATCAAGGATTTCTCAAAAGTGGTGAACCCCTTGTGCAATTTGGAAAAAGATGCCAAATTTGTGTTCAATGATGATTGTATGAAGGCATTTGAGCTACTCCAAAATAGGTTGACTACCACTCCCATCATTACCACACCAAATTAGAGCTTACTATTTGAGCTCGTGTGCGATGCTAGCGATGTAGCGGTAGGAGCAGTATTGGGGCAAAGAATCAACAAGATCTTCCATTCGATCTATTATGCTAGTAAGACCATGAACGATGCCCAACTCAACTACACGGTGACCGAGAAAGAACTCTTAGCCATTGTCTTTGCTATGGAAAAGTTTCGCTCGTACCTCATAGGTACCAAAGTGATTGTTCACATCGATCACGCGGAACTTCATTATTTGATTAGTAAAAAGGACTCAAAGGCTAGATTGATGCAGTGGGTACTTCTTCTACAAGAATTTGATCTTGAAATCATAGACCGCAAAGGGAGTGAGAATCTAGTGGCGGACCGCTTGTCCCGATTGGAAGAGGAGGGGAGGCCCGATGATGGCCATGAGATCAATGATTCGTTTCTGGATGAAAAACTCCTTTCCATCTCTTTGACCGGGATGCCTTGGTTCGCCGATGTGGCTAACTATCTTGTGAGCGGAATTGTCCCGAATGAGTTCTCTTCAAACCAAAGGAAGAAGCTCAAACGAGACTGTTTGGATTATTTTTGGGACGAGACATATCTTTTCAAAATTTGCACTGATGGTATTATTCGAAGATGTGTCCTAGAAGAAGAGCAATTGGGTATTCTTAAAGCTTGCCATTCTTCGCCCTATGGTGTTCACCATGGTGGGGCGAGAACTACTACAAAGGTCTTAAGCTGTGGATTCTATTGGCCTACCTTGTACAAAGACACTAGCAAGCGCGTTAAGCGTTGTGATGATTATTAAAGGGCCGGTGGGATTTCCAAGAAGAATGAGATGCCTCTTACTACCATTCTTGAGATTGATATTTTTGATGTGTAGGGCATCGACTTTATGGGTCCATTTGTGAGTTCGTGTGGGAACACCTATATTCTTGTTGCTGGAGATTACGTTTCCAAATGGGCTAAAGTTGTGGCTTTGCCCAACAATGAAGCATGGAGTATGGTGGCTTTCTTGAAAAAAAATATATTCACAAGGTTCGGCACCCCAAGAGCCATCATTAGTAATGGGGGTTCTCATTTTTGCAACAAAGCTTTTGACATTTTACTCTCCAAGTATGGTGTCACTCACAAGGTGTCATCCCCTTATCACCCCCAGGAAAATGGATAGATTGAAGTCTCCAATAGGGAGATCAAGAGTATTCTATCCAAGACTGTCAATGCAAACTGGACTGATTGGTCAAGGAAACTTGACGATGCTCTATGGGCCTATAGAACAGCTTACAAGACTCCAATTGGTATGTCTCCTTATAGGTTGGTATACGGGAAAGCATGTCACCTCCCGATGGAATTAGAGCATAAGGCCATGTGGGTGTTGAAGGAAATCAACCTTGAGTGGGATGTAGCTGCCAATTTTCGGGTGGAGCAGTTGAATGAACTTGATGAGTTTCGGTTCCATGCTTACTCCAGTTCATCCTTGTATAAGGACAAGATGAAGTACCTACATGATAAGTATATCTGGAACAAAGAATTCAAAGAAGGTGACCTTGTTCTCTTGTTCAACTCTCGGTTACGGATGTTTCCGGGAATGGTCCTTTTTAAGTGGTACATGTGACTCCTTTTGGTGCTCTAGATTTGAAAAAAAATAATGGTGAGAATTTTAGAGTCAATGGGCATTGGGTGAAGCACTACCTTGGTAAGGTTGATGATGGCCACATTGTTGCATTGATCCATTTCAAATGAATGATGGTAACATTCATTCGTGTCGCAACGTTAAATCAGGCGCTTCTTGGGAGACAACCCATATGTTTTTTCTCTCTTTTGATTTTCTTTTTTGATTAGGTATTATTTTGGACTAACTAGTTGTGAAGTGTATGCAGGAAATTGGGTGTGCAGTGCAGGAAATTGACAAGGAAAAAATTGGTCAAGTGGTAAAATTGTGCGGACCGTACAAGCCCTTCGCGGCCGCACAATTCTGTGTGCGGTCACACAGCTGGAATAGGGAAAATGTTAACCCTCTGAAGTTTATCCTGACAAAATCCCTTAAGGATTCGCGGCCGTAGTCAAAATTTCACGGACCGCACAAATTGTGCGACCGCAACCATTTTTATGCGGACCACGCCACTGATTCAACCACTGAGTGAGAAAAAGGTAAAGAGTGCGGACCACACCAAAATTGTGCTGCCGCACTCAAGTAAGTCGATGGGCCACCATGTTCAAAGTATAAATAGGACTTTTTGAGACTATTCACACTTTACACATTCTAACCTCTCAAGCTAGACTAAAGCACAGTGCACTCTTTCTTGTTTTCAATCTCGTCCCATATTCATCAAGTGTTGATTTCTTACTACATTTCACTACTGGTATGTTGATTTCAATGAATTAATTTCATCTTTTTCTTTTCTTTTCTCCTTGTTTTAGTTTTCTTTTTTTTATCTAGGGTTAAATTCATGCCAAAAATGTCAAATTGATGCTTAATTATTTCTTAAAAGAATGTGGGTAGTGTTTGAATGCTTAATACGGGCTGGGGTTAGTAGAATTTATTATTTAATTGCCACAAATCATGCCTAATTAGTGAAAACCCTAGTATAAATCATACTTTTGAGCTGCTCTGATTTGAATTTTGCGGCCGCACTCATTTTTGTACGGTCCGCGCAAGGGTATGCAACCGCATACAAAATTGTACGGTTCACGATACCCTAGATTGAAGGCACTTGTGGTTGCTAAGATTGTGAGGCCGCACTCAATTTTGTGTAGTCCGCGGTTGGTTTTTGCAGCTGCACTCAATTTTGTGCGGTCTGCACGGTTGAACTTCAGGGACCCAACAAAATGATTATGCGACCGCACTCAAAATTTTGAGGTCTGTGATGGGTGTTGTGCGGCCGCACTAAATTTTATACGGTACGCGGTTGGTTAACTTCAGAGAACCAGTAGTCTGAACATGGGATCTTCGTGACCACACCCAAAATTTTGCAGTCCACAATGGGCAGTCCGCGGATGCACTCACTTTTGTGCGGTCTGCGCTGCCCTATTCTGTGAAGCATTGTCTTTCTTTTCAACTGTAATTCAATAACACATGTTGAACCCCAATTCTAACTGACTTTCACTACTTGTGTGTTGCAGACAATGGTGCGTTCACGTAGTCAAGGTGATACTTCCAAGGGGAGGGCAGAACCCTCCCGAGGTCGGGGTCGAGGCAAACCTAACCTAGCACTATTAGTTCAAAAGGTCATAAACAAGAAATCCACAGCTAATAGAGCCCCTGATTCCTCAGGCACCAGTGAATACCTCCCATACCGGGAGACTTCTGAGGGGGATTTTGTACAACCACAACCGGGGGCACAATCACAACAATTCCCCGATAGGCTTCGTTTAGTCAATGAACCTACCTCCTCCTCTAGTACTTCTGCTGACTCAAAGGGAGGTAGTTAGGAATCTGAACCATCTTCCCCACCTACTACAACAACTACCCTAATCAATTTAGATAATGATGATAAAGTCCCGGATGACGGGAGATGGGGTGATACAATTCTGGGAGGCCTGGCTAGATCAAGGAAGCCAGAGGTATGAGCTGATAGATTTGTAAGTGAGAATGTGTATTCCAAGTTTTGGGAATGGTGGACCCAAAGGTCGCTTACTCTTGAGCGACAGTTCATAACCAAAGACCTAAGCCAACACAATCTGAAAGTCTTAAAGCAATTTACGGAGAGAAAAGGGTGGAAATGGTTCACTAGCCAGTTGCAAGATGCTAATGAATACCTCGTCAAGGAAGTTTATGCCAATATTACCCACATCAGAAATGGTACAAAGGTGACGAAGGTCCAGAACTTGAAAATTCGATTTGATGGCCACATACTGAACAGTTATGTAGTGTTTGAGGAGGTTGAGGCTGTGCAATACCTGGAGAAGCTAGCCTTGGGTGATGCAGTTCGCCCATGGCTAGCTGAGATACTTGCTATTCCGGGGACAACACCTACATGGCTCACAACAGGAGTGCAGATTGTCAGAGCCACCCTTAACTGTGAAGCAAAAGGGTGGCAAACATTCGTGTGTAGCCATCTTGACCCATGCCATCATGAGAATGTCCTTCCACTTCCTCAGGCAATATTGGTAGCTACATCATAGCAGGCTATCCTATTAATGTGGGGAACTTGATGTCCTACAACATCTCGAATGCAGTCCAAAAAGAAGAAAGATCGTATCCCTACACCAACTTCCTCATTGAGTATTTCCAAGATCAAGGGGTAGAGATGAGACATTTTGATGTGGACGTGAAGGCTAAAAAGCCTTTCTCATGGTATCACCTCCAGGGAGCGGGCAACCCTAAATTCAAGGGTAAAGCCACTGCCTCCACTGGCCAGTCTGAAGAGCCAGGGGTAGTGGCCACTGGGTCAGTTACCGAGCCCTCCATAGCAGCCGATACTTCTACCGGAGCAGTAACCATGCCTCCTCCATCTTTTGGACCATCTATCTCAGTACCACTGTCAATGACTTCATCTTCTACCTACTCTCAGACTACACTGAGGGTTTCCCAGACACTATCCAGTCTCAACAACTGGATGCAGGCAACTCACTGCCATATCTAGTGTAGTGGCAACACAGTCTTCAGCCCCAGCTGCGCTTCAGGTACCTCCATTAGTGGAGGACTCATTAAAGATGACTCTGGACAACCAAAAGAATATTCTGGATGGCCAGAAGAAGATCCGGGAGACTCTTAATACACATAGGAAGATAATCAAGGATTTGGGAAAACAGGTGAAGAAGATGCGAAAGACTCAAAAGGAGTCGGTCCAGAAGTTGAGCAAAGAGGTTGAGAAGATTGCTTCTGCTGGTGATATCCGACTAGACCTTCTTATGGAGCAGACAGTCCCAACAACACATGCAGCAGAGCCGGTGGCCCCAGAGGCAGCAGCCGAGCAGTTTGAGGAGCCGGCTTCAACATCACGCACTGTTGAGGAGCTGATTCAGATGCTCAGCAACCCCGTGGTCCCCCGGTCATAAGATGTGGAGATCCAGTTAAAGGATACGGAGGGTGCTGATGTTGAGGACCCGATGTATATAGAGACCACATAGGGAGTTTTCTCTACTCTCTACCACTTTTCCCTGTTCTTATTTGTTATGAGCATTGAGGACAATGCTATTTTTCATTTGGGGAGTGGTCCATTTTGATTTGATGATATTTGGTATGTAATAACCATTATACTATTTTTCTTTATCTTTATTTTCACTGTTGGTATGTATATATTTTTACCATTTGATGTATATATTCATTTCCATTTATGTATATATTCGCTTTACCTCAATTTTGTATATATTCAGTTTAATTTCTGTAGTTTACTTCATATCTTCTTTCATTATTTTCCCTTAGTAGCATAGCTTCTTATTTACTTTTGAAGCTACTTTTTGATTTATTAGCTTCTTTTTTAAGTTTTGTGTTGACAATAAGCTTTTGGTTTTCTTTATCCCACAGTTCTTTCCAAAGGTGGATGTTGTGTGAACCGAGTGGCTCTTCCCAACGATGGATGGCGTGACATCCTTCTTAAGGGATTGAGTCCGTTTTCTTTATGTTTTGATATATATAGTAGTAATGAATAAAAGTGTCTCAAGCAGGCTTCACTTGGTACTAACACATTTACCTTCGACCTTATGGTTAGAAACAAGTTGATTGGCAAGAATAGCTCTAGTTGTGACCTTTAGGCTCTTGTGTTGACTAAAACAATAATCGAGTGGTTTCTTTTAGCCATTTGTGATGTTCAATCTTAGTTAGGGTTGTTGTGGGCCCTCGACTCTATTCTCTTTAACAATCCAGCAGCTTGAGAGGTGAGGTATTGAATTGCAAGTCCATGTTTCATGCCAATAAGTCTAGAACTTGCCCTGAATGTTTGTCTAGGCGAAATTCTAAGTATAGCTCAACTTGAGAAATGATTGTAGGCTCTCCTTGATCCAATTTGAAACTTGAAAGCTTCCGTAGCTTACCAATATGATATCCCTAGTTAATCCCTTTTAGCTGAAGCCCTTTTTCTTTCAATAACCACGTTACAAGCCTTTATCCGTTCTATAATGACCCTCTCTTGGAACCCGATCTTTTCTTGGCATTCTTGATAGACAACATAAGTTTGGGGGAGAGACGAGGAATGTGAAAGTGATAAAAGGTACAAAGAACAAAAAAAAATGAAGAAAAAGGAAGGCAAAGAAAAGAAATATGTCAAAAAGAAAGTGAATAAGGTAGAAAGTTGAAGGGATTCAAATAAAGTAATGATGAAAGGCATGGAATGATTAGAAAAGGAGAAAAATAATTTTCATGAGCAAGAAAGAGTGACAGTGTGTCTCTCTAGTTCCCCTAAGGAAGAAGAAAATGACTCAAAGAGTCAAGAAAGTATGAGCCGAAATAAGAAAATGGAGTGCTTAAGGAAAGATGAAACCATCATATGCTGATAAGCCCTACCTTGATCCAAAAGCCTTTATTACATTCCTGAAAAATTCCTATATAATTTCGAGTTGAGTGAGCTTACATTAGTGGTGATTTACATAAGGGGCAAGCTTATGGTACTTAGATTCGGACTTGTGTCATTCTTTTGAGAGAGATGAGCGTACTTCTTCACAATCTGTGTTTTGAGTGTTACATTCTAAAGTGAGATTTGCTTATGGAGAATAGAGAAGAAGGAGTTTGGGTTCCACAATGACCTACGTAATAGAGCAAGATTCCATGGTGAATTAAGTCAACTCTTGATGCTCTAGTGTCACATTAGAACTATGGTACTCAGAAGGTCAAAACATAGTGTTGTTGATAATTCATTTGTGTTGAGGGTAATTGTTAATCACCATTGATGTATGATTGATTCACCTTAGGCTAGCTGAAATATCCTTCTGTTTTAGTGGAGGTGGGAATTACCTTATTTTCTTGAGGAAAAGCAAAAGCTTAAGTTTGGGGGAGTTGATAAGTAGGGATTTTAACCTATTATTTGCTCTCTTTTACTTGTGTTTTAGGCCAAAAAGGTTTGAAAGTATTTCCGAAAACTAATGAAATGTGCTTGCCTGCAGGAATTGTTCAAAATAATCCAAAGGAATCAAAACCAACTCACAAAGGAGTCAAAAGTTGAACAAAATAAAGACTCGACAAAGAAGCCTGAAGCGCGAACCACACCAATATTGTGCGGCCGCAAAAGCCATGATGCGGCCACGATCAAAATTATGCAGTCCGCATAAGGGAGATTCAGAGAGTTGCAACTTCAGTCTATAAGATAAGCGCGAACCACACCAGAAATGTGCGGCCATGAAAGTCCCTTGTGCGGTGGTGATCAAAATTGTGCAGTCCGCAAGATGAAGAATCAGAGAGTTGATTTCAAGCCAAACTCAAGCAAGTGCGGACTGCATCACTTTTATGCGGCCGCATAATCTGGAGCACGACCACACTTGGAATTATGTGGTCCGTGAAAGTTCAGCTCAACCTAGATCCAAAAGAGAAAAACACGGACCCCATCAGAATTATGCGACCGCGAAAGCAAGAGTACGACCGCACTCAGAATTATGCAGCCGCACAACCTCCGCATGAGCAATTTTGTCAGATATTTTAAGCTTAGTATAAATAGAACTTTTTTATCATTTTTAGGTTATGTTATGTTTTGTATGAGCACGTGAGACGGCTGAGCATTATTTTTCCGGAAATTTTGTACTAGATTCATCTCATAACATTAGATTTTCATTCCATAAATTAATATTATGGATTTTAACTTCATTTCATCTTTAATTTCTGTCATTTCCATGAATAGCTAAACCCATAGCTAGGGTTGTGACCCAACCCTAGTGTGGGTAGTTGATTTTGGGGCTTGAATGTGAATGTGTTAGTGATATTTAGCCTAGTTCTTGCTAGAACTATAGAAATAATGGTTGCAAACATTGATTCATGCCTTTATGACTTATTCTTTACCTGAGAAAGAGGGACTAAGTCTAGGACAACTAGGCTAACAAGGAATTGGTGTGAACTCAAGAAATTGATAGCCCCAATTAAAAGGTTAAACCTAGAGATAGTAATACCCGACTTGAGCTAATATCACTTGATTTGTATGAATACCCATTTGGACTTGAGAAAGCCAAATTGGGCAAAATAACTCAAACTACCGAGAGGTATAGAGTGAGTACCTAGGTGTGATAGCTATATTACGATCCCAACTAATCAAGCTTGCCCTAAATTTTGCTACCCGTTAGATATCCACCTAGGTAGAAGTCACGATCCTAGTATCTTTAAACACTTGAAAAACAATAACAAAAATATTGTCCTTAATTTCAATCATTGCAATCTTTAGAGTAAAGTTAGAAGTATAAATCAAACCCAAACTTGTGGAAGCGTAATTAGACTCAAAGCCCGCGTCTAGCTTAGATATAAACCTAATTCCAAACATTAACTCCCTGTGGATTCGATCCAGACCTAGTTGGGTTAAAACTGCATCAACCACCCTCGCTACTCAATAGTAGTGTAGGCCTGGACCCAATCAATTTTTGGTGTCGTTGCCTAGTAGTTAGACGGACTTAGCTATATATCTAAGTATTTGTGTGTTTTGATTTTCTTTCCTTCCGTTTTTCTAATTTTGTATGTGAATTGATTTTATGTACCAATTGTCTCTTAGACACGAAGCCCTCGGGAATATACCCCTAGGGGAGGAGGTAGATAACGAACAAGTGGACGAGGTTCATCATGAACCTCAAGTACAAAGGAGAGGCCGCCAGCCTCATGATTACATCCCAAACCCCTCCCCCACCTCCTCCAAGGGCAGCATACAAGGTGTTTCCCAACGAAGGCTATGCGAGTGCAATAGTCCCGCCACGGATTAGGGCGGGAAACTTTTAAATAACCAACGTCATGCTTACACTGTTGGAACAAAGGGGTTTCTTCACTAGAGCTCCACACCAAAACCCTATAAGCATCTCAAAGGTTTTGTTGACACGTGCTGGGGGAGCAAGCAGACTAATGTCTCCGAGGACGTATTGAGGTTAGGATTTTCCCATTTTCTCTAAGGGGGGAGGCTTTGGCTTGGATAGAGAGGTTACCCAATCATTCCATACACACTTGGGATGAGTTGGCCGAGAAGTTCATCGCAAAGTTCTTTTCTCCGGGACATATGGCAATGCTAAAAGATGAGATCCTTGATTTTAAACAAGAGCCAAATGAACCGTTACATGAGATTTGGGAGAGGTACCGAACACTGGTCAAAGAGTTCCCTAACAATGACATGACTGAGGCCATGATCTAACAAACCTTTTATAGGGGGATCAATACAACTAATCAATGTATGGTGAATCAACTCGCTAGGGGTAATTTCATGAACACACCGTATTCCAAAGCTTGTGAAATATTGGATGAGATGGAGGATACCTCTTCGTCTTGAAAAAGAAGAGCTAATGTTCCTCAAGGTGGCCCAAATGTTATTCACCTACACAAGGAGCTATATGATCATGGACAAGCTATATCGGAGTTGACAACCACAATGAATCAATTAATCAAAGCTCAAATTCAACAAGTTCAAGGGCCAAAACAAGTGAATGCCATGGAAGGAGTGAACATGATGGTCAACAAGAGAAGGCAACGAGGTCAACAAGTTCAAAATAATCCGGATCAATCTGACCAAAGTGGTAGTGGGTACAATCAAGATGATTCATATGATGATCAAAGTGAAGAGGTTCAATATGTTAACAATTATCAAGGTCAACGGATCAATGATCCGAATCAACAACAATGGAGATCACAGGGAACCCAAGGAAATTGGGATAATCAAGGTCAACAAGGAAATTGGAATAGTGGCAACAACAACAACCAAGGCAATTGGGGGAACAACAACAATCAAAATTTGGGTAATCAAGGAAATCAAGGCAATTGGGGTGGAAACAATAATAGTAATTGGGGAGGTAATAACAATCAAGGGGGTTGGAACAACAATAATCAAGGAAATCGAGGGTCGGGCTTTCAAAGGCCCCTGATGTATCAACAACCAAACAACTCACCTCCATATCCGTCACAAGGTCCTAGTTTTTCAACAATGAGATGGGACATATTGAAAACATGTTCTAGCAAATGATGGAGAAAAATGCCGACTTCGATGCCCAATTAGCCTCCCACAACACTTCTATCCGCAACTTGGAAGTCCAACTTGGCCAAATTTTTCAAGCTTTGAATACTCTCCCTAAGGGGGCACTACCAAGTGATACGGTAGTAAACCCAAAGTGTTGGAACAATACGGGGCATGCTATGGTGGTGACTACAAGAAGTGGGAAAGGTGGAGTTGTTAGTACTCAAACTTAAGAAAGATTGTGAATGATGATGTGGTGATGCAAGATGATGATGAGCCAAGCAATAATGTTCAAGTAAACGATGAAATAAGGATGGACATTGATGAAAATGTGGAGGAGACACAAGATGATGTGAACCCATTTATGGAACATGTGATAGACATACCAGATCCGGTAGTGCCCAAAACCAAGGCTCCTTTACCAAAGCCTCCTCCACCATATTCTCAAAGGCTTGAAAAGCAGAACAATGAGAATTAATTCAAGAAATTCATTGATATGATTAAAAGTTTGTCCATAAATATGCCATTGGTTGAAGCCTCAGAACAAATGTCGGGATATGCCAAGTTCATGAAGGACTTGGTAACAAAGAAGAGATCAATGAACTATGAAACGATAAAAATGACACATCAAGTGATTGCCATTGTGTACTCCATGGCTCTAAAGTTATAAGACCCCGGTGCCTTTACAATCCCATGCATTATTGGTAGTGCCTATTTCGCCATAACTTTATATAACTTGGGGGCAAGCATTAACTTGATGCCCTATTTTGTGTTCAAGACATTGGGGATTGGGCAACCAAGACCCACATCCATGAGTGTAAATGGTGGACTGGACAATGAAGAGGCCATTGGGGATAATTGATGATGTGCTAGTTCGGGTCGACAAGGTCATACTTCCCGAAGATTTTGTGATACTTGACTGTGAGATTGACTACGAGGTGCCAATCATATTGGGGAGACCTTTCCTAGCTACATGTAAGGCCTTAGTTGATGTGGGAGCTGGGGAGCTCACCTTCCGGGTGGGCAATGAAAAAGTTATGTTCTATGTTTGTAAGTCAATAAGGAAACCTAATAGAAATGAAGTGTGTTCGTTTGTGGATCTTGTGACCGAAGTAATTGATGATGACATAAGTGTTGTGATTAATGTTGAAGACCCGTTGGAAGTTGTGTTATTGAATCATGATGAGGATGCGAAGGAAGGATTGGTAGAATGCGTAAATGCTTTGCAAGGAATGGGATCATATACATATGAGCCCCAAAAACTTTCCTTGGACCTTGAGAACCGGAAGACTCAACCAACAAAGAACTCAATCGAGGAACCTCCCACATTGGAGTTGAAGCCCTTGCCTTCACACCTCAGGTATGAGTTCTTAGGCCCATGTTCCACTAACATGTTATTCTTTCCTTGTTCTTAACTAATGTGCAGGTACATTCCACCCTTGCGATGCTCTAAAGGAGGAAGAAGGCAATAGGTTGGACATTGGTGAATATTCGGGGTATAAGACCCACCTTTTGCATGCACAAAATAATATTGGAGGAGGATGCCAAACCCTCCATGGAACATCAAAGAAGGTTGAATGAAGCCATGTAAGAGGTAGCCAAGAAAGAGATAATCAAGTAGTTAGATGCTGGGGTTGTCTACCCCATTTCTGATAGTTCATGGACTTCACCGGTACAATGTGTCTAAAAGAAGGGGGCATGACTGTGATTACAAATGACAAAAATAAGTTGATCCCCACAAGAACTGTCACCATTTGGAGAGTATGCATGGATTATAGGAAGCTCAACAAAGTGACTTGGAAAGATCATTTTTCGCTTCAATTTCTTGATCAGATATTGGATAGGCTAGCGAGAAGTGCTTATTATTGCTTATTGGATCGGTATTCCGGATATAACTAGATTCTTATTGCACCTGAAGACCAAGAAAAGACCACCTTTACTTGTCTGTATAGCACATTTTCATTCTCGAGGATGCTGTTTGGTTTATGTAATGCACCGGCTACTTTTCAGCGGTGTATGATGGCAATATTCACGGATAAGGTGGAGGACTTCCTCGTGGTTTTCATGGAAGATTTGTCTATTGTGGGGTATTCTTTTGAATCGTGTTTGGATAATCTTGATAAGGTATTGGCACATTGTGAAGAGACCAACTTGGTGCTTAATTGGAAAAAGTGCCACTTTATGGTCAAGGAGGGCGTTATCTTTGCCCACAAGATCTCCAAGAATGGTATTGAAGTGGATAAAGCAAACATTGAAGTGATATCAAAACTCCCTCCTCCTACTTCCGTCAAAGGAGTGAGGAGCTTTCTAGGTCACGCGAGGTTTTACCATCGGTTCATCAAGGATTTCTCAAAAGTGGTGAACCCCTTGTGCAAGTTTTTAGAAAAAGATGCCAAATTTGTGTTCAATGATGATTGTATGAAGGCATTTGAGCTACTCAAGTATAGGTTGACTATCACTCCCATCATTATCGCACCAAATTGGAGCTTACCATTTGAGCTCATATGCGATGCTAGCGATGTGGCGGTAGGAGTGGTATTGGGGCAAAGAATCAACAAGATATTCCATCTGGTATACTCTGCTAGTAAGACCATGAACGACACCCAAGTCAACTATATGGTGACCGATAAAGAACTCTTAGCCATTGTCTTTGCTATGGAAAAGTTTCGCCCATACCTCATGGGTATCAAAGTGATTGTTCACACCGATCACGCGGTACTTCGTTATTTGAAGAGTAAAAAGGACTCAAAGGCTAGATTGATGCGGTGGGTACTTCTTCTACAAGAATTTGATCTTGAAATCATAGACCGCAAAGGGAGTGAGAATCAAGAGGCGGACCACTTGTCCTGATTGGAAGAGGAGGGGAGGCCGCATGATGGCCTTGAGATCAATGATTTGTTTCTAGATGAACAACTCCTTTCCATGTCTTTGACCGGGATGCCTTAGTTCGCCAATGTGCCTAACTATCTTGTGAGCGGAATTGTTATGCTTCCTCATAATAGATAAGAAATTACGTACCTTAGTCATCTCCTGATGTGGATAGCGAGTCTCCACTGCTAGAAAATTTTTACTAACATAATAGACAAGAAATTGTGTACCTTTAGTCATCTCAGACTAAAACAACAGTTACCGCCACTTCGGAAACCGCTAGATATATCAGCAATTGTTCACCTTTCCCCTATTTTGATAGCAACGGAGGGCTTGATAGGTAGAATTTCAGGTCTTTCAAGGCCCGCTGACATTCTGGGATCCATTCAAAATTGAGCCGTTTGGTTTGTAGGAACGTCGGGAGGAATCAGACCCCTTCCATTTGCGTTGTTAAAAGCGCCCGACAACTCTTACTCCAATTCCGTCATCACCTGATCCTATCTTGAGAGGTGGCCCATGATGGCTACCTTTTTCTCTCTTAGGATTCTTACTGCTTTCGCAATGTGTTCCTCTTCTGCGTCATCGGGAGTTGGCTCTCGTACATGTCGGGGCTATTATCCTCCACATGTTAGGGTTGCCTTATCCTCCTCGTTGTGGATATCATTGATTGAATCCTCGTGTTGAGGTAGATTTTCATGTTCCTCAACGTTGTGTATGATGTTGCCATCGTTAGCTGCCATTTTCAATTTCTTGCTAAGAAACAAAGAATCAAACAAGTTAGTAGTAAATGCAAGGATCAACTTAATTACGCAGCTTTTTAAGCCCCATGATGGTCGCCAAACTGTTTACCAGTAAAACGATACAATTGAATTTGTTACGTTTATAAACAAACAAGTTGATTTGATCCAAAATGATAAATAAACAAGATTAAAAATAAGACTTAGCATTTGAAATTGAAGGAAATGATAAGCTTGGCTCCAAGAGCAATGCCTCCGAGAACAGAAATGAGAACAATGTAAAAGAGCAAATAAGGTTATCTCATTAAGCTTGAGAATGGAATATAGCACAAGCTTTTCCAAGAATTTTCTCTCTTACAATGGCTGTTATGCCTACTATTTGTAGTTATACATATGGAAACAAGATCCTAGGATCAAGCCCCTCTTAAATGACAATAAAGAGGTCATTGATGAATATGTAACAGCAGGCCATGAATGCAAATATTCTCTGCAACGGCTGCCCACTTAATGCTAGGGAATATTCTTCATTGAAGTTCAAGTTACTCACCTTGATCATGCTCCCTTCGGGGTCTATTCGATGCCAATTTTCGCTGTTGTTCTCAGTATTGGTTGTTACTCGATTTACTTTCTACATATCTTCAGTTCCACGTGTCATGCTATCATTCGATCATTTAATATAAGCCAATTTTACCTTATACGGATTTAGTGCACTTGATGGCAAAGTTGAGCAGCAAGCAACGTGCTTTTGACAAATGGAAAGCAACAGCCGCCGTGAAGGCCGAGTTTCATCCTTTTTTCCACCAAACTTTGTAATTTTTATGTTTCTTTGGATGATTTGTCGTTTGGATACCATGTCTATGTGGAGCTAAACTTCACGTTCTAAGGTTGTGGTTCTTTCATGTCTGTTGTTATTTGAATATTGATTTTGATTTCTTAGTTTATAATATTGGTTTATTTATTCAATCTCGTGCTTAATTATTTGATTGCTTGATCACCAATTAAATATTATCTACGAATCTAGAATTTAACTTGAAAGTGAGAATTCTATTTTGAATATATGATTGAGTAGAGCAAGTTCTTGAATCCGGGCATCGGGGAATTGATTCACGGTTAGAATAAACATATGCTAATTGCCTTGCTTGGTTATAATACGGGAATTATAAATGTATTTTTTGTTGATTCTAACTCTATAGACATATAAGTGTTACGTTAACTAAAATAGGCGAGTAAGAGATCGACAGATTCTTATGAGCAATATTAACTGACAGATTCTTATGAGCAATATTATATTAACTCTATCAACCCCTAAGCTAGGTAAATTAGTTAGTCAATTTAATTGAAGAATACAATAGGAATGTTAGATAGCCCATAACCCTAGAACCTTTTTGTCACATTAATAACATAAAAATCTGCTCTTCCTTTGTTCAGAGTTCACTATTTAGGTTTTCTTTATTCTAATTAGATTAAATTCAAATACTTCTAGGTTTAATCCTTGTCTAGATAATTAGGATAGTCTAATTTAGTTAATAGTTGATTACAAGTATTTACGGGTTCGACATCTGACTTCTAGTCACTTTATTACTAGATGACAGTGTATACTTGCGTGTGCGTTTGGCCGCAACACTTATTGACATGGAGAACACGTGCAACGCGCGTACCCTAAAACCAGTACTATATTAAAAGTACGAAAGCCCTTAGCGAAATGTCATTCGTCTTTTTTGCCCTTTGTAAATATATTTTATGTTGGATAAAATTATAATACGTAAATACAACAAACCAAAATTATCGAAATTAAACCAACAATTACTGTCAATTTAGACTTAGGATTCTTTTGCCAAAACTGTGCCGAACACATAATAAGCAGGCAACTTTAATCAATATCTCTAACAGATAGTATCCAAGCAATTACGGTCACTTTAGATTTAGGATTCTTCATCCAAAATTTGCGCAGCAATTAATGCTAGAGAACTAGGATTCTTTTACTAAAGTTCTGTATAATATCATTTTATAGTCTTTAAGTCCGCCAGTTAATAATATCCCCATTCTAATTTTCTTTTGGATGATGTTTCTTTCAAGACTCTTTCGGCTTCCTCCCATAGAAAGCAAACACAATCACATAACGCTTTGCCTTGATTTTAGTTTTTGTCGAGTGTGTTTTTGTTTGATACATCACTTGATATGCTTGTCGTTGTTCTACATAATATATTTGTATATTCTTCTCTTTTGTTTTGGATATTCTTAAACTTGAAAGATATGAAGTCTAACTTGTAGGAGTTTCAAAAATTAATTTCAGGGATGGATGTGTTGCTAGACGAGACTAAAGGTCAAAGCCAACTCAAATCATTTGATATTTGAGGGTTCAGAAAAAATGTTGAGAGTAAAAGAGACAAAATATTTATCCAAGAAAGATTAGTTGTTCTTTGACTTTTTATTGGTCATGTCTTATTCGGTGATGGCTGTTTACAAAGGTGGGGTGGATTTGGGAGCTAGGTTGGGAGATTTAACTTGAATGTTTTATCTTGTATCGATGGCACAAGAAATTTTTTGTCATTTCAGTTTATGCAAAACCAAGTAAGCCACATGTCAAACTATGCAGTCTTTCATTATGATGTCAATATACACTCTAATAAACCTATTAGATATAAATACTCTTCAATTAACATTGTGATGTCAATATACATTATACTATTAGATATACAGACTATTTTATTAATATTTTCTTGCAGACTATTCGTTTCACATGATTTATTCTGTTTATACCGATTGGGTTGATCACGTACACTCCTCCTTAACTAATAAACCATATTTTAACAAATGATAGTGTCTTAAAGAAGTTTTAGACATTTGTAGTGCCTTCAAAATATCTGGTTCAAAAATTTAATGGAATAGCAATTTTTTTTTTCCTCAACTCATCTTTTTTGCTTGATTATATAAGCTTTCTTTGAATGATACAGATGTTATGATCTTCATTTGTCAGTAAACTACGTTATAGACTATTATAACTTTAAAAAATAGAGTATGAGATATCAAAGTAATATAATACATGTTAGGACGCCATTTTGGTTGAGTTCCGTTGCCCAAGCAAATCGGTAGCGGAATTAAAAGAACAACAAATTATATGTTATAGTAATTACGTTACGGTGATTTTAAACACTAAGTTGCATGTTCTCAGGGATATGTTTTAATAAAAATTAGAATGTTCTTTACAATTAATCATCATTAGTTAGTTTATACATATCTGTTGATAAGCTAGCTCTGCTAAATTAGTATAAATAGTTGAATATTCTTTTTTACTACAAAATGTCATACATGACTATAATTTTTATGGCAAATCTAGAAAATTTACAAGTCTGGTAGAATAATCATACAATTTATAGATAAATAATATATTTCAAGGGTCTATTTTAATCTAATTTGGTCATTCTAACCAGTAAAGTCTTAGTATCCACTTTATACATAGATAACGTATAGGGTAAAATATGCTATGACACGTGGCCGTCCAAAAGGAGGATACATTGAACCCAATACGAGGGAATGGTCAAGACCGAAGGCAACTATTCCGTTTGTCATTGGAAAGAATAACGCCCATAAAGATGTGATAAATACTCTTTCCCCGGTACAATTTAATAGAGAATATTTCGTGACATTAAGAGCGATTGCCCGTTACAGGGAATTTGACATTTATGTTCACCATTGCATCTTCATCAATGACCCTCATAATTGACATAAAGAGGGGAACGATCCTAGGACCTTATTCCCTAGACGTAACGATCCTAGGACCTTATTCCCTAGACGTAGCTATAAACAGTGAGCTAAGTTATCATTGTAGAGGACACGAATTTTCTAGCAAACTTATGCTACACTCTATTCAAAGCTTAATACAATCTTATCTTCTTGCCTTTTGATTTCATTATTGTTGCGCCCAAAAACTCTGTTCAATTGTTTTATTATTTTAGGATCAAATTAATTCATTTGTCTAGAAATCACGTATAAATTAAATTGTACCATTTTACGGGTAAACAAACAAGACAAGAAAGTTCTTTTTAACAAGAATTGTGTCTACTATTAGTCTCACTACAGAGGAATAAGAAATGATGTATTTATGTAATCGTCACACGTAGATGAAGTAATGTAGAAAGAAATTTTTATGTATAATAAGATACAATCAAATTAAACTTTTGTAAGGATTGTTTTGTAGGTATTTTTCGAATTTGGGCGCCTTATGTGATACAAAGATATTTATAGGATAAAGGTACAAGTTTTAGCACTCTAATAAATTAAATAACATGTGGATAAAGAAGTTTTTAATAACATATCATACAAAAATTTTATAATAATTAACATGAAATATATATACATATAGCAATGCAGGTATCCAATTGGATGTAAATCTAGGAGTTTTTTTTTTAATTTCAATCAAATACTGTTTAAATAATACTTTTGTATGATGAAGCAAGTAGTGGAACAAGCTGAAGTAAGAATCACTCTATCCTAACTCCTAAAAATGATTAACGTTTATAAGTTTTAGGAACATATAATTTTTCAATAAGTTTTATTTTATAACGCAAACACATATTTTGGATATTATTCATGTTCCTTTAAAAAACTTACTATTATTTACGCACAATATACGTGTAACGCGATAATTGTTACGCAACACCTTTCTGATGTTCTTTGGAAGGGTAACGTAAGACTAAGCAACCGATGTCAGTGCGGTTGCTGTCCGCCAATGAGGTCCCCTCCGTACGCTAGACTAGATTGTCAGTGCCGTGCGGAAAAACCAATGTCACGAACAATTGCGAAAGCTGAGAGAAAATTGGGTTTTGAATGATGATGATGATTTTATTGATGACTGAAATGTTGATTACAAAGATGCGGTGTCGAAGGGGAGAGACACAAGAAAAATGCTTGCTTGAAAATGTTTGATTGTTTGGTCCCCCTTAATAATGCTTAAAAAAAATAAACCAACATTACATGACTAGTCCTAATAAAGTTGTAGAAGCACATTGAATGAAAATGATGTAAACTAGCCTATAATTACAATGAAAAGGACTTAGTTTATTACAAGGTAGAACTAAGTCCGATGGCAGCAACTTTGTCTTGCGGGTCAGGGTCTGCGCGCGCGACACTTGCTGTGTTGGCCTGAGGCTGGGCGCCGGTGCTTGGCATCAGGGTCTGTGCGCGAGGCACTGCTGGAATGGGCCTGCAGCTGGGCGCTGGCGAGGCATCGGGATCTGCGAGTGCGGTGCTGTTGTCATTGGCCGGTTCGCTAGCGCCATGTTGTCATCTGCGCGTGCGGCGCTGGCGAGAGGCATCGGTGGGGCGACAGAGGCGCATGCGCGCTTGTCACTTGGCGCAGCCAAGACCACGGGGCCGACCATGGCGCTAGGCATTGTGAGGCTTGCTAGGCCGCCATAGGGCATGGCCAAGGGGTCATGGGACGTGTCTGGAAAGAAGCCCATGACATTCTCCCCCACCTTAGTTGGCGCAGTCCTCGGAGCCTTATGATGATGATGATGATGATGATGATGATGATGATGCTTCTGGTGGTTGTTGGATGGGAGGTCTGCGCCCCTCTGTTCTATGAGCTTGCTGTTGTAGCGACACAATGATTTCATGAGACTGACATGGAAGACTGGATGGATCTTCCACCAGGATGGAGTTTTCACCTGGTATGTGGACTTCCCAATGCGTTTTTCGATGGGCAGGGGCCCGATGTATTTTTGTTGCAGGCGAGGGTCATGGGTCCTCTCTGCAAACAAGTATCGCTTTGGGATGCATAACATTACTTTGTCCCCTGTTTGATGTTGGGAAAAGCAAAGATTTTGTTCGGTGAATCTTTTTGCACGCTCTTGGGATTTTACGAGATAGCTCCGCACTATCCCCATGTTGCGCTCCCATTCGCTCGAGAAGTTGGCAGCTCGAGGAGATTTCGGCATGGTTGATGCATTCACCATTTGCGGGAGAAGCGGTTGTTGTCCGATAACAATTTCAAAAGGGGTTTTGTTTGTATGATGGCTCCTTTGAGAATTGAAACACAGTTGAGCAGCATCCAGGAGCTTCACCCAATGCTTATGTGATCCGGTTGCAAAGTTGCGGAGATATTCCTCCAGCATGTCATCGAACCGGTCTGTCTGGCCAGCCGATGGTGGATGGATGTCTGAGTTGTGACTCAATGTTGACCCAAAGCACCTGAAGAGATGGGTTCAAAAGTTGCTAGTGAAGCGTGAGTCGTGCCTACTAACAATGTCTTTGGGCAGGCCCCAATGTTTGACAATGTGCGAGAAGAAGAGTCGAGCTATATCTTCTGCTGATGCGTTTTGCGGGGCTGCTATGAAGGTTGCATAGCTTGAAAATTGATCTATGACAACCATGATGGATGCAAGATTACCGACTTGGGGCAATCCCGTGATGAATCTGAGGGAAACACTTTCCCATGGTCTCCGTGGGACATGTAATGGCTGCGAGGGTCCCGTCTGTGATGAGTGATCTGACTTGTCCTTGTGGCATGGCTGACAAGTCTTCACACGCTGAGGAGCGTCACCAGTCTTTTGAGGCCGATGACATGATGGCTGATTGTTGCTGCGAAGGGTAGCCGGAACCAGGGGTTCATGTCTGTTGACTACCTTCTCCAACTGCATGGCCGAGATGTTTTCAGCGGCCATATTTATGGGAAAGCATGGTATGGTGCAGGGCTTGGCCCTATTTCCTCCCATCACCAGGAGCATGTTGGCATATGGTACCGGTATGGTGTTGGTTTGCCTTATGAACTCCAAACCCACTATGATGTCGAAGTCATCTATGATTGCGATGCGCAGGTCGATGCTTCCCTTGTATGGGCCAAGTTTCACTGGGACATTTGTAGATGTTCCACACAATGTCTGGGGTGATGAGTTGATATCCTTGACGCGGTCTTTGATCTTTTGCACAACAAGACCCAGGCGCTCTACTTGAGTTATTGACGACAAGTAGTTGTGGGTGGCACCCGTGTCTATCAATGCGTGAAGGGGCTTGCCGTTCACTTTCAATTCGACGAACATTAGGGTCCTCGCTTGCTTAGGAGGTCTTTCGTCCATCTTTTCCTTCCCTTTCTTGGTGATTGGGACTGAGATTTTCTTAGGAGGACATGCACTGGTCCCCGCTAAGGCATGCGGGATAAAGCCAACAATTGCATTGAAGGGGCCTACCTGGTCTTCTTCTGATGTGTCTGATGCGTCTGACTCATCCTCGACAGTCTGATGAGCATTGACCTTTATGTTTGGGCATTCATTATTCCAATGTGCCCCTCCGCAATGATGACATTCTGATGGAGGCTTTCTCCCCTGATTGTTGTTGATGGATGCAGCACTGTTGCTGTTGGAGGGAGGAGTTTTAGTTTTGGATGCACTCCGATCTCCCCCACTTTTGCTTGGGCCACCATTGCTGGGATGGTTCCCGTTGAATCCCCCTCGGATAGACGACTGGGGCCTGTCATTTTGAGTTCCCAAATGATAATCGCCAAGGCATTCTGCAGCTTGAATGGCCTTATGCAGGGTGTTTACCCGTTGTCTTTGTAGTTCTATACGGGCATGAGGTTTCAAACCTTCTATGAATGCGAAGAGTTTGTCTTTGTCCCCCATGTCGCGTATGTTTAGCATGAGTGCGGAGAATTCGCGCACGTACTCCCGCACTGATCTGGTGTGGCGAAGTTCCCGTAGCTTTCTCCTTGCATTGTATTCCACATTTTTGGGGAAGAACTGCAGGCGTATGGCTACCTTCAATTCATCCCATGTCTAGAGAGTATCTTCACCGGCCTTGATGGCTTCGTATTTGACCCGCCACCAAAGTTTGGCATCGCCCTGAAGATACATGGAAGCAATCGCTACCTTTTTGGATTCTCCCAAATGGCCCACGGCATCGAAGTATTGTTCGATGTCGAAGATGAAGTTTTCCACTTCTTTAACATCCCGGGATCCGTTGTATGGCTTTGGCTTCGGTATCTTAAGCTTTTGTGGAATGGGGGTGAGGTTTGCTGCACCCCTGATGTGGTTGTCGCCTCCTCGAAGTAGGCTCTGTAGGGCAGCATTGACAACATTGAGCTTGCCTGTCAAGTCGTCTATGGTTTGCTGCATGGCAGTTAGTCTGTCTGCCTCTGTTGCTGATGGGCTAAATCGTTGGCACGCTCATGTTGGAGGTCCTCAAATTTGCCATGAATATTGGCAGTTTCGATGGCTGTCGTTTGTCGGCCATCGTCAGAGTCACGACTGATGTTTGCAATGTCATTTTCTGCCTGCCGCATTCGGCGGTCCAGGTCGTCCAACCTTTGCACTAGGTTGTTGTTTTGATCAGGCACCGTATCCACGATGGGTCGTAATCGGTCAACCGTCTCTTCTAGGGATGCTAGACGCTCCCCATGATTCACCATGGTCAGAAATGGTGATGATGGCAAATGTGTTCCCTCGTCCGATGTCGAGCCTAGGCTCTAATACCAACTGTTACGCAACGCCTTCCTTATGTTCTTTGGAAGGGCAACGTAAGGCTAAGCAACCGATGTCAGTGCGGTTGCTGTCCGCCAATGAGGTCCCCTCCGCACGCTAGACTAGATTGTCAGTGCCGTGCGGGAAAACCAATGTCACGAGCAATTGCAGAAGCTGAGAGAAAATTGGGTTTTGAATGATGATGATGATTTTATTGATGACTGAAATGCTGATTCTAAAGATGCGGTGTCGAGGGGGAGAGACACCAGAAAAATGCTTGCTTGAAAATGTTTGATTGTTTGGTCCCCCTTAATAATGCTTAAAAAAATAAACCAACATTACATGACTAGTCCTAATAAAGCTGTAGAAGCACACTGAATGAAAATGATGTAAACTAGCCTATAATTACAATGAAAAGGACTTAGTTTATTACAAGGTAGAACTAAGTCCGATGGCAGCAACTTTGTCTTGCGGGTCAGGGTCTGCGCGCGCGTTGCTGTGGGCGCGCGCGACACTTGCTGTGTTGGTCTGAGGCTGGGCGCTGGTGCTTGGCATCAGGGTCTGTGCGCGAGGCACTGCTGGAATGGGCCTGCAGCTGGGCGCTGGCGAGGCATCAGGATCTGCGCGCGCGACATTGTCAGGGCGCGCGACGCTGTTGTCATTGGCCAGCCCTTGGGCGTTGGCGAGAGGCATCGGTGGGGCGACAGAGGCGCATGCGCGCTTGTCACTTGGCGCAGCCAAGACCACGAGGCCGACCATGACGCTAGGCATTGTGAGGCTTGCTAGGCCGCCGTGGGACACGGCCAAGGGGTAATGGGGCGTGTCTGGAAAGCAGCCCATGACATAATATACGTGTAACGCGCGTAATCAAACACTAGTTATGCAAATTTTAAGTGTGCATTTCAAAAAAGGCACGAGTACGGAGGGGAATTACATGTATTATACCCTTGTAAATCGTTAAAATCTCTCTCCTCTGTGTCCCCACATTATCTACACACTACCATAAGCAGCAATGTGTGCATCCCATCACATCTCCACTCTCGCATGGCCATGGCCATGTCCACACTCCTATCCTTCTCTTTCCACTCACCAAAACCTCCGCAAAAACCCAATTCGGAACCCATCATCTCTACCAAACCAATCTCTCTTTCCAGAAGACTAGTGTTCCTCGCTGGTTCTTCTACTTCCCTCTGCCTTTTCCTCTCTCAATTCCCGCTAATTCCAATATCCTCGGCTGAAACGAAATCCTCGTCATCCTTCCTTTCAGGCATTTCTAATACTAAATCTTGGTTCCAGTTTTACGGTGATGGTTTCTCCATTCGTGTCCCACCTCAATTTGAGGACCTCACCGAGCCTGAGGTATGATCCTTTTTAGCTCTTCTTTTTGTTTCATTTTTTAAGAAGGATTTAACTTTTATAAACTGATAATATAAAGATATTTACACTAGGATTTGGTTTAGAACCAAGTTATGCAGGGATTGTAGTGCGAAGACTAATAATGCACTGATTGTTATATGCAGTGTTTAATTTTTTATTGTGCATTTGGTTCATTGTATTAAAAGTTAGATTTAGAAACCTCAGGGGTAGTTTTTCCATTTTAAATGCCTTATTCATGTATAATTAATCACAGTATTGCTTATACCACATTGGACTTGGTATAAATAATACAGGAATTGGCGTATAAGCTTCACATGTATTAATTATACTGGAATTGATAATTGCTACCAACTTTGGATAAACAATGCATATATTTAATATTTTATACCATGAATATTTGTCTGATGCATCTAACTGAACATGCCTTATGGTAACAACGCATATATTGCTATCGATATAACTTAATCCAATGTAGTAGGTAATTCACCTTAATTTCCAGGTTATCAACTTGTTCTTAATATAAACAATGATCTGTCGATGGTTTTTAAATGACTTGATAGTATAAAGATAGTCTTACAGTATCATTATGTGTAAGTTAATACCATAGAAATTAAAGTGGAAGTATGTGTTAATTGGAAATTGGAAAATTCTTTTAGGCGTTTCCTTATTTCGATCATGTTTCAGTAAGGTTTTAATTGTTAATTTTATGGTTCAATCTGATAAAGCTGAGAAAGATGAGTAGATCAAAAAGAAAAAATAATACCATAAAGCAGTATTAACTGGTTCAAATATGTGTTAAACGAGAATGTGGTATTTGGTCTATTTAACATGTCCCTTCGTAGCATAGAAAATTTGATGAACTAGAAAAAAGATTGATAAAATGTCTGCATAGTAGCATCAAGGATGCCTTTACCAAAGAGAAAGAACAAACTGATCAAGAATGTCTAATCACAGGTTTCTGGTTATAATCAGAGTAGGACTGATTTGTACTTTAATGAGAAGGTTTGTTTTGTTTTTTAAATTCTGAAAGGGTTGGTCTCTGAGAGTTTAAGCTGCTTTTTCCAGGATTATAATGCTGGCCTATCACTCTACGGAGATAAGGCTAAGCCGAAGAAATTTGCAGCACGTTTTGCTTCTTCTGACAGGTAGATTTTCGGATCTCCAACTATTGTCTGCTCCTTGCCTTATCACTGTTATTGTTGGAATCATTTTTCAAAACTTTATGGTTGCAGTAAATTTGTTTTACTATAATATTCCACACATAATCATACTTTACAGTAAGCCTTGAAAGTAAAACATCATCTCTTCATATTTAAATGTTATTTGGCATAAATTCTACCAGACTACTTGCTGATACTGATTCACTTACAGACATGATACACCCATACTTGAGTTGAACACTTCGATATAATTGTGATGCTTGTATGCCATGAATGAGTTGCGTTCTCTATCTCATTTCGTTACTGTCTAGACTTCTACATTAACTGCATCTTAATTCTCTTAGCAATGGTTATGACATCCTAAATTGGAGGAGATATTCCACAAAGCAATCACGAAAGATGTGTGATTTTCTTTTCATAAAGCAAGTAAGATGCATGCTTCTCCATAGAAGTCGGTGTGCTTAGTTTTGGGGGAAAAAAAATCTTTGGCATCTCTTTCTATTTGTAGCATTCAGGATTCTCCTGTGACTACTGTTTGATTAGGGACTCTTTGCTGCACTTGGGATCTTCTCCTCTGGATCTCATCTGCTTTTCTTAGTCTTCCAATATATTCTCACTCTCTCTCTCTCTCTCTTTTTTTTGTTTGTATTCTTGAAACTGCAAAAAACTGGTGGGGCAGGTCAGGGCAAAGGCTTCCCTGTCCCAAACCTGCCGCAGCCTGCCTCGCTACTATCCCTAGACACTTGTAAAGGGATTGTAGGTCATTGAAACATTATCAGATTAAGAGAGTTACACATCATAAACATCCAATGCATCTCTGAAGCCCTGTTATTGAATAGCACAAGTATTTCCTCATTAACTCGTCATCTGGATTTTTCATTTAGGCTGATGAGATCAGTTTAGCTGTCAGAAGAGCCATTATTTTTTTACAGAAAAAGAAGAGACGATGAGATTTTGGGTATATTTTGTTTGACTATTCCCTCAAGATTTTGGGATTTAATAGTTTCTACATAGAGTCCAAATTAGGATACATGCATAATTAATCTTCGTACTGGATAAAGAATAATATATTCCTATCTAACCCGTAATTGCAGGGATATCACATCAGATTCTTCAGAAAATTTTTGTTTGACTATTCCCTCAAGAATGATAGATTTCTTCCCCTCCCCCTCCTCCCTGATTTGATGATTATTTAATGTACAATTGTCATAAATATTTGATATAATTACCTCATACCCAATGCGTAATCGCAGAAGGGTAAATACTACCCACTGGTCACACTAAAACAATCAATTTAATGTTAACAAAAAATTGAATTTAGAACACAGATTACATAACCATGGTTAAGTGATAAATAAGTGTATGAAAGACAAGCGTCTTGCATTTATTGGTATTGGTGTAAATACCGGGTGCAAGTAAATTTTGACATCACAGAAATCCGGTGGATATGCTCCTTAAGTAAAAATAATTCTTTAATTTGTGAAGAAAACAATGCAGTTCAAAATAGGGACTTAAATGCCCATGAAAAATAGATAAGAAAACTTTTCCGGGATGGTAATTGAAAATTGAATGTTCAGAGGAAGGATTTGGTATTCAAACTGCAGTACTCTTTAGAAAAAGAAGAGGAGACTTTTTAAATGATTTACTATATTATTCACTCAAGGTTTGGGGGTTTATATAGTTTTTACATAAGCTCTAAATTATGAAAATGTACATTAATAAAAGCTTCCTACTTAATACAAATAATATCTACCTAATATAAGCTGTAATTACAGAAATATCATATCTCTATATTGTCACAGATCCTTATCATAATTGTATAGATTGATATAGTTTTATAGATCCTTCATCCTTTACAAAATTTTACAAATTCTTACCAATTTTTATCAATGTTGCTCTGCCTCTCAAAGGGTTTCCTTGTGATTCTATTTTCTTTAGTTCTCTTCTTCTATGTACTGCATTATCTTTTCCTCCCAGCAATCTTTAAGGAAGAAAATAATCTAATGAATAATCTTTGCTCTCTTCAACAATCTCTCTTCAATTGTATTATTTAATACTTTTTATATTATTGTTGGTTTATGTGATATACAGATCCGAAGTCTTAAGTGTTGTGATTCGCTCATCTAATCAGCTGAAAATCACCTTCTTAGAGGTTCGTAAAAGGCAATACTGGTGCTTAATTCAATCTCTATCCTGTGAATGTTTGTAAACATAGTTTTTTCATGAGATTTGTTATTGTGCTGTCAGTATCTGTAGCAACTCCATGATCCTCTTCATGAGATTAGATCTTATGCTGTACGTATATGTAGCAACATTCTGATCGTGTCCTATTGTATTAACTTTCACAGGCGAAAGATATTACAGATTTAGGTTCGCTTAAGGAGGCAGCTAAAATATTTGTTCCAGGTATTGTTGTAAATGGCCGTCATATTCACCTGTTTTGCAAGTTTGCTCTTTAATGAATCATATTTCTTAATTACTGATTATCAGTATGGCAGCTGGCGCAACACTCTACTCCGGCCGCTCAATTAAAATTAAAGAAGATGAAGGTTTCAGGTATATTCATACTAAAACATGTTTATGCTTCTTTAGGATCAGTATTTTGATTTTCTACTGGAGGAATGGCAATGGTTGGAAGGCTGAACTCTTGCAATATTTTACCAGTCAAAGTAACCATTTTCTGATCAAGAGATTTCCCACCGAAAATATGCTTTGAAGACAATCTCTCCTCTCTTTGAGCTTTCTTTTAACTCACTGCAAAACTTCTTGCATCAACATGAAAGTATGATACCTTCTCTCTCTGTAACACAAAATGATGGAGATACTTCCATTATTATCTCTTATTTCGGGAATCATTGGTTTATTTATTTCAGTAGCACTGGTTTATGTATTTCAGGACATACTATTTCTATGAGTTTGCTAGAGATGAACAACATGTTGCATTAGTGGCTGCTGTTAACAGTGGAAAGGTATCTTGTTCCTCTTAATTTTATAAGGGCTCTTGTATTTTACTGTAGTTTCATCAAGATTTATAGCCTGTTTGGCTAAGTTTTTTTTTGGCCAAAAGTACTTTTTTTTTGTCGCCAAAAGTGCTTTTTTCTAAAGTTAAGGTGTTTGGCCAAGTTTTTAATAGAAAAAAGTGTTTTTGAGTAGAAGCAGAAACACTTTTTAAGAAACCAAAAAAAAAACAAAAAAAACTTTTCCCTGGAATCAGTTTTTCGAAAAATACACTTAAAACATTTTTTAAAAGCTTAGCCAAATATTAATTACTGCTCAAAAGTGATTTCAAATTAATTAGTCAAGCACAAACTGCTTCTCACTAAAACTACTACTTTGAAAAGCACTTTTCAGAAAAAATAAATAAATATAATTTTAGAAGCTTGGCCAAACAGGCTATTAGTCTCCTTTTAAAGCTGTATTATTGTACCCTATGTTCTGGATTCCTGACTAGGATTCACCAATCCAATCAATTTTGCAAAGTGACCTAAGTGTGTTATGCCCGCGCACTACTTGGAATTGGAGCCTCCACTTGGACCAAAAATTAAATAGGTATCTTTTCCTTATTATTTTCTTTAAGCGCAAATTTACTTTTGCAGGCTTATATTGCTGGTGCCACTGCTCCCGAGAGCAAGTGGAATGATGATGGTTTGAAGCTCCGATCTGCTGCGGTATCACTGATGGTCCTATAAGCAGAATACCATAATTTAGCAGGTTCTATTTCGACAATGTTTTCCTATGTGATGTATCATACCTAGTTCATTTGTTGGTCAGAGTTTTCTTACCTAGTTCATTTGTTATCTCAGGCAGGAGTTGTCAGTATGTATCATCCATTCTTCTGGATTCAATATCAAAAAGCAAAGTTCCTGCTACTTTGCAAAGCGAAGACATTATAGCCTCAGCTTAAGCAGACTGGAGATCAAGACTCTGCACTGTGGTTAAGCAATAATGAAATTGCATGGATTCTCCTAATATTTCATGACAGATGATCATAGATTGATGTCATTTTACACATAATTTTTTTTTTTTTTTTTTTTTTTGTGTGTGTGGGAAGGGGGGGGGGGGTGTTACTTTCGTTCTTTTTTATTTTTGTTGTATTCTTTCGTTGCTTCTAAAGAATTCGATTTCATCGGAGCCGAGATTAGTTTTGAGCCTGACTGCTTGTTTTACTCACAATTTTTTTCCCCCTTCATTTTGCGTTCTTTGCATAACTGTATAACCTTTTGTTTAAAGGTGAACAAATGACAAATGGCAATTGATAATATTAAAAGAGAGAAACTAAATAATTTGTTATGTTTGTTTATGGAACCTTATCATGTTTCCCGAATCTTTGATATGGTTAAATGTTATAATGAGTTTTCCTAACGTTACAATGAAATAACATGCTTTTTGTGAAATAAAATTTATCTTAATTAGACAACTACGTCTCAATCTTAAGTTGTTCGAGTCGGTTATATGAATAATCACAACTAATGTTACTTTCTTTTATGTCCATCTCAATCAAATATTCAAAAATCTAAGTTCTCTAATATCAAAACTTTCTACATTTTTCTATGGCTTTCCTATATCTTATTTTAGCTAAATCAACTTAAATTTCAAAGGATTGCTTAATGTCCGTGATTCTCTATAGTGGTGTCAAATGAGGTGGGTTGGACTAATTTTGAGCGGGTCAAAATGGACTAAATCAATAAATGAGCAAGGAAATGACCTCGCCCAAAAGTAACTTAAGCTGAGATGACTGGGTCAAATTGGGCTACAATTTGAGTCATAGCTCAAGTCGCCCAACTCTTACCAATTGTAACGACTCAGCCGATCATTTGGTGTACTTGAGCCCCATTTTTCCTTTTGAAGCTTCCCGTATGTGTATTTGTGAGATGATTGATTTGGTTTCAGGAAGGTTTTGGATTGATTTGGAACACTTGGTTCCTAGTTTTGAAGCTTCAGTTGGAAGAGTTGACCAATGTTTGACTTTTATGAAAACGATTCCGAAATAGTATTTTGATGGTTCCCATAGGTTCGCATGGGAATTTTGGACTTAGGCGAACGCCCAGAATTGAATTAAGAGGTTCCTGGGATGAATTGACTCTTTTGCTGAAGTTGGTAAGTTAAAGACATTCTAATAGAAGTGCGACAAATGCTAGCGCCATGCACAGTTAGTGCATCAACCAGCAGAATTGCTACATTCAATGTTGTCTCCGTGGCCATTCACGAAATGGGAGATGGACATAGTCGGTCTCTTACCATAAGGGCCCCGAAAAGTATGGTTCCTTTTGGTATTAATTGATTATTTTACTAAATGGGTTGAGACAGGTCCTTACCAAAAGATCGCTGAACGTGAGGCGGTTGACTTCATATGGGACCACATAGTCTGCCGGTTTGGAATACAAAAAAAGATTGCTTGTGACAACGAGCCACAATTCATAGGTTCAAAAGTCACAAAGTTCTTGAAAGGGTTAATGATCAAACGAATTACGTCTTCATTTTATCACCTGAACGCAAATGAATAGGCAGAGTCAACCAACAAGGTAATTATTCAAAATCATAAAAAGAAGTTAGAAGATGGCAAGGGAAAATGGCTAGATGAGCTACCGGTTGTGCTATGGGCATATCGGACCACGACGAAGTAGAGCACGGGTGAGACACCCTTTTTCCTCGTATACGATTTGGAGGCTTTGATACCGGTAGAAATGGGGGAGCTTACCTTAAGGTTTTCCCGGGCAAATAAAGAAGCGAACAACAAAGCATTGCTGGTCAAGCTATATCACTATATTGGTTAACGCTGGAAAGCTGGGATCAACATGGGAAGGACCTTACCGGGTCTCAGCTGTAATCGACAAAGGCTCATATGAACTCAAAATCAATATGAAGTCAAATTGCCGAGCAACTAGAACATGACTCACCTCAAAAGGTACTATTGCTGAAGATCTTTGTTGGTACTGAAAGTATGTGCTACACTCTTTTTCCCTTCGTCCAATTTTTTCCCAATAGGATTATTCTGATAAAGTTTTTAATGAGGCAACAACGTAGAGCATTCTACGAAGGGAGGATCATTGGCAAAGCCAAAATCTTCAATATCAAGGCACTAAAATTCGTGTGGCAAACAGCTTGTGGATGGTTAAATAATTTTTTGGTTTGATGGCAGGCCTTGTCTCCCAAAATATAAATAAATTATTTAACCGTTCACAAGTTGTCTCGAAGCAGCAACACAAAGCATAAAACGAAGAAAAGGCCTTCGATGAATGCAAGACTTCCAGTGTCCGAATTCTCGTACTTAGTATTCAACACTGGGGGAGAATAATACATGATACGACACCAAGAGTGCCACCAAAAAAGGGGACTATTAGAACCGAGATCAATGTCTTATCGGGACCGCGGACTGCACAACCCCGTAAAAATAAGTTGTATAAGTTAGCCACATATATTGGCAGCTTTATTTACTTAATCAAATGAATATTTATGTAAATGTAGTTTTGAAGATAGAAGGAATAAATTAAAGTCCTTTTGTTTCAATCTTATTTCTGGTCCGAGTGATAAATTAATTTATTTTATCATTTAAGTGTTAACAAAAAAAACTTCAAATGTTTGTGTCGTAATGAACGGGAGATGTCCTCTTCAAGAGCACTATAAATATAAGGGTTCTCTCTTATGAAACCCTCAAAGTAAAGGGTAGATTTTGGAAGTATTATGCCTAGAATCAAAAGCTACGGATGCAAAATATTCCCAAAGATTTATTAATTAAATGAAAAAAGAATATTTTTGCACAACATTAGGCAAAAAAGTTTCTTTATTAAAGAACCAAACTTAATAAAAAGTTTTGACATAATTATAAAGGTAATTTTTTTTTTACATCATTCTTTGCTGCCAAAATCCGAAGGGAGAGAGGGGTCTTCATTTTCCTTGGCGGAAGAAGGCTGTTCCGCTGCTGGTTCGGGGCCTTCAACTTGTTCGGTATCCCTTCCGGTTCCCGAATACTTGGAACTAGTATTTGATGGTACAAGCACTGCTCGGAATCCACTAGACCCTCATGAACTCTGAGGTGCCAGGGGTGCATAGTGGGGCTTTATCTATAAAATGAGGTTCACTCTAAGCCGTTGGTCACAGACTTTAATTAATCCTCATAGGGTTACCCCAAATAAAGTTGGCTTCATTGTATTCCTTAACCCCCTTGTTATTATTTACCCGTTATAATTTTATCTTGTTAATATCCGGTAATTATCTTCTTGTTCCTTCGTATGCATGTTCGAATTAGGCCTGCTGAGTTCTTTGGAACTCAGGCCCTAAGTTCTAGACCTGGACGACTTTTCCCTTCTTGTTGGAGTCTACCACGGATTTGAACCCCGTTGGGCTTGGCCTGCTTGCCAGCCCAATTCCAAGAGTCTAGCCCTCTTCCCCCTTACTTTAAAAACGATAGTTATTATTAATTATTGCTAATATATATATATATATATATATATATATATATATATATATATATATATATGGGGCGGTGGTTAGACTGACCATGTTGTATGGGGTAGAGTGTTGGCCAGTTAAGAACTCTCATATCCAGAAGATGAAGGTAGCTGAGATGAGGATGTTGAGGTGAATGTGCGGGCACACTACGATAGATAAGATTAGGAATGAAGATATTCGGGAGAAGATGGCCGGTGTGGCCTATGTGGATGACAAGATGCGGGAAGCGAGGCTCAGATGGTTCAGGCACGTGCGGAGGAGAAGCCTGGATGCTCCGGTGAGGAGGTGTGAGCTGCTGGTTTTAGTGGGTACGAGAAGAGGTAGATGACGACCTAAGAAGTATTGGGGAGGGATGATCAGGCAGGACATGGCACGATTGCAGATTTCCGAGGACATGACCCTTGATAGGAAGGTCTGGAGGTCGAGTATTAGGGTTGTAGGATAGAGTGGTAGTCGAGCTTCTCCTTCTCTATTCCGGGGGTGAAGCGAGTTTGAGTAGGTTGGTCCTAGATGGCTTGTGGTTAATGTAGAGTTCACACTAACCTTACTGTTTTCCTTAGCTCTGGACCTTAGTTGCGGGTTATTATTATTGCATGTCATCTATTTTATGGTTTTTAGGATGCTGTTATTATTTCTATGGTTATGTTGACGATACTGATGAATTGTCTTTTCTTGTTTTATTTCCATCTTCCTGAGCCGAGGGTCTATCGGAAACAGCCTCTCTGCCCTATCGGGGTAGGGGTAAGGTCTGCATACACATTATCCTTTCCAGACCCCACTTAGTAGGACTTTACTGGGTTGTTGTTGTTGATATAAAAATTAAAGACTATATATATATACACACTTTGGATACTAACCTTACTATTGGATATCGTTTGATATTTTGGTTGTTTAGAAATTATAGGCAAATCAAGATTTGTAGGTAACAAGTTAAATTAGAAGTTTTACTTGCTGTAGTTACTTTAACCTTTGAGCATTAATAATTTGGGACTAATCATTCAATAAGCAAATAGTTTTACTTTATTTATCGCTGATGACTTTCAGTTTTAAGTTTTGACAGATTCAAAAAATGAAAACAAAAACCCTCCTTGGAAGATCTTCAATGGATCATGTATAATACAAAACCGTTTCAAAAAGTAAAACAAGTCATGTACAACTGAGTTTGCAAGGAATAACAAAACGAGTTTGAAATACAAAGGCCTTCTACTAAAGCAGTATTATAAAACAAACAAGGTATATCCGTTTCAACCAAAAACATATTTTAAGGTAATCTCTTGTTCTATAAGTTATCACAAACAAATATCACTCTTTTAAAAGGAAATACACCGCCCTTTTCCGCAAAAAAAAAAGTTTTCAAACAACACTTAAAAATTTCTCATAAATCTCACTTAGCAACTTTAACCACTAATCAACTAGAATATAAACATTTCTTTCCATGAACTTAGCTTATATTTAAGGAGCTACCTCAGTTAGATTCTAAGAGATACTTAATCCCTTCATCTTAGTAACTAAAACCCTTACACAAATCTCACCAGTTAGCAGACCATTAGGATAATAATTTTTACAGACTTATATATACCCTAATATACCTTAAAATATTAGGTGGCGGCTCTCTTTTTGTCAACTTCAAAAGAACCATTAGTTAAATTTTATTTTGACCTATGTAAAATAGGGTGCAACAGGGTCAAGACGTCCTCTTTTCGTGTTTTGAGTGCGCGAGCAGGTTGGTAACGTGTTTTATAATTGAAAGCTCATGTAGGCCATCTACATTGGGCACACATAACCAGCCCTGCATCCACAACACACCGTCATCCCCAATAGAAAGCTCCTTGGCATCGCCATGCTGAACCGTGTCCTTGAGGACAAGAAAATGGGAGCCGTCATACTGACGCTCTCTGATGCAGTAATATAAAGAAGTCCGAGAAACCCTAAACCCTAAACCCTAAAAGTCGGAGAGTTACCTGGTAATGTGTTTCAGGTTGCTGACGCTCTCTGATGCAAACAAGAATTCGACTGGGCTCCGAAACATTCAATCTAACAAATTGGTTGGACAAGGCCTGAACATCCATGGCTAGTGGCCTCTCTATTGCCAGTAGATATGCTAAACTGCCCAAACTCTCAGCCTTTCAACTCAAGGCATCGTCCACCGCATTGGCCTTCTTGGGGTGATATAGAATAGTGATATCATAGTCTTTAAGAAACTCTAACCATCTCCACTTCCACAAATTAAGATCTTTCTGTTTGAGCAGATGTTGTAGACTCCGGTGGTCGGTATAGACCTCACAAGGGACACCGTAGAAATAATGCCACCAGATCTTCAATGCATGAATAATAGCTGTCAATTCCAAGTCGCGGACCAAATAATTCTTCTCATGAGTCTTCATACGCGTAGGCAATCACCCTACCGTCTTGCATCAACACCGCGCCAAGGCCAACACGTGACGCATCACAGTACATAGTATAATACCCCGAACCCGTAGGCAACACCAATACTAAGGCTGTAGTTAAAACAGTCTTGAGCTTTTGAAAGCTCGCCTCACACTCCTCGGACCATCTGAAAGGAGCACCCTTCTGGGTCAATCTGATCATAGGTACAACAATAGATGAGAAACCCTGCACGAAACTGCGATAATACCCGGCCAAACCAAAAAAAACCCCAATCTTAGTAGCTGAAGATGGTGTGGGCCAACTCTGAACTATTTCAATCTTTTTCGGATCTACCTTAATCCCCTCACTCGACACCACATGATCCAAAAAGGCCACCGAATCAAGCCAGAATTCACACTTTGAAAAATTTGCATACAACTTCTTCTCTCTCAAGATCTGAAGCACGATCCTCAGGTGTTGCTCATGATCTTCCCAATTGTGGGAGTACGCCAAGATATCGTCAATAAACACAATGACGAATAAATTAAGATATGGCTTGAATACACTGTTCATTAGGTGCATAAATGTTGCCTGGGCATTGGTCAGTCTCGAATCATTAATTGATGATAACCCGACGACAAATCAATCTTTGAGAACACCCTGCCACCCTGTAGCTGATCAAATAAGTCATCAATGCATGGCAGTAGATACCTATTCTTCATTGTAACCTTGTTCAACTGCCAATAATCAATACACTTGCGCATATAACCATCCTTCATCTTCACAAACGAGACTGGAGCACCCCAAGGCGACACACGGGGCCGAGTGAAACCCTTATCAAATAGCTCCTGCAACTACTGCTTTAACTCCTTCAACTCCACTAGGTCCATATGATATAGTGGGATAGACATGGAATGAGTGCCCAACAACATGTCAATAACAAAATCGATATCCTTATTGGATGGCATGCAGGGAAGATCCATTGGAAATACATCTGGGAAGTCTCTCACTATCGGAACTGACTCAACAGTAGGAGCATCAACACTAATATCTCTCACAAAAGGCTAAATATGCATCATACCCCCTTCTCAACCATCCACTGAGCCTTTAAAAATGACACAACCCTGCGAGGAACATAATCCAATATACCCCTCCACTCTAACCATGGCAACCCTGGCTTATCCAATGTCATAGTCTTGGCGTGAAAATCTTGAATAGCATGATAGGGCGACAACCAGTCCATACCCAAGATAACATCAAAGTCTACCATACTAAGAAACAATAGATCGGATCTAGTCTCAAAACACCCAATAACAACTAAACACGACCAATACGCACGGTCCACAATAATAGAATCTCCCACAGGCGTGGACACATAAATAGAAAAATTCAAAGAATCACGAGATGTATCCAAATACGGATAAAAGTAAGATGAAACTTATGAATAAGTAGATCCCAGATCAAATAAGATCGATGCATCTCTATGACAAACCGGAACCATACTTGTAATGACTGCATCTGAGGCATGCTTCTGTCCTACCCGGAAAAACATATAATCTAGCCTGGCATCCCCCTCTAGGGAGACCTATCCCTGCCTATCCCCCACCCCTAGTTGGCTGTACGGGTGGAGTGGCAATTGGGGAAGCAACCATAGCCTAAGAAGTCTGTGGACCTGACTGAATCTGTGGAGTCTGAGTTGTTTATAGAGGTGCACCCCTCCTGATTTTGGGTCAGTATCTAACCATGTGACGGGTATCACCACACTCAAATCAAGATCTCAGTGGGTGTGGCTATTGGGATTGGCTCAGGCCTGGTCAGATGGACTGACCGCTGAAGGCACCCCGTGTAGGAAGTGCACTAGAAAGTTGCTGAGCAAAGTGTGCACCTAAGACCTCGGAATAACCGGAGCACCACTAGAAGTTGGGAGTGCTGAGTGAACTGGACGGATCACATAGCCTTTGCCATGATGAGCTGTAGCTACAACGTGACCACCACTAAATCCTCCAGTACCTCAAGGCCTTTTTCCCTCCTTGTCCTCTCTCTCTCACGACCTTGCATACCCTCCAACCTCCATGCAATCTATACCACCTATTGATATGGGGTATCTTTCTCTAACTCTCGATCCATGTTGAATCTAATACCACAATTGAGCCCATCGATAAATTGATGGACTCACTCCCTAACTGTAGAAACCAAGGCAGGTGCATGTCTAGACAAATCACTGAATCGAACAGCATACTCTGACGCTATCATAGTACCCTGGAGCAACTACTCAAACTCCATGCGCCATGCATTTCGAAGGGTCTGGGGAACATACTCTCTCAAGAACAACTCTAAAAACCGAGTCAACGTAAGTGAAGCTACATCGGTTGGGCTACTGTAAGTAGGGATTTTGACCGCTTAATTTCTCTCTTTTACTTGCGTTTTAGCTCAAAAATGCTTAAAGGTATTCCCAGAAACTAACAAAATATGCTTACTTGCAGGAATATTAGGAAACGAGCCAAAGAAGGCAAAATCAACCCAAAAGGAGTCAAAAGTGAACAAGAGCCAAAACTGGGCAAAGAGGCTAGCAGTGTAGACCGCATAATTCTAGTGCAGCCGTAGAATGAGATTCAGAGAAGGGGTTTTAGACAACTCAGACAGTGCAGACCACACCAAAAATGTGCGGCTGCAGAAGATCAAGTGCGGCCGCAATCATTATTATGCGGTCCGACAAGATTGAAGAAATAGAGAGTTGATCAAAGTCCAAAGGATGAATAGTGCGGACCACATCACTTTTGTGCGGCCGCAAAATCCTAAGTGCGACCGCAACCATTTTTTTGTGGACCGCAAAAGACCTCAAGTTCCAGTCCCAAGTTCCCAAGTGTGTGAACCACACTAGAATTGTGTGGCCACGTAAGTCCATTTTACGGTCCGCATCAGAATTATGCGGCTGCATAACCTCCGTAGGGTAATTTTTGTCAGATATTTTTATCTTAGTATAAATACAACTTTTGTCATTTTTATGTTAAGTTTAGTTTGCAAAGGTGCACCTGAGCGTTTTTCTTTACTTTTTTGAGTAAAGTTGTATTAGATTGACTTCTTAACATTAGTTTTTCTTTGTTTAATCTATGATCATACATTCTACCTTAATTTCTTCTTGTATTTCTTTATTTTTGATGAGTAGTTAAATCTTTAGCTAGGGTTGTGGCTCAATCCTAGTGTGGATACTTAATGGGTATTTAATTTTAGGGCTTATTTTTGATTGGGTTAGTGATATCTAGCCTTGTTTATGCTTAAATTCTAGAATTAATGGTTACAAACATTGATTCATGCCCTTTTGACCTAGTCTTTGCTTGAGAAAGAGAGACTGGGTTTAGGAAAACTTGGCTAGCAAGGAATTCGGGTGAATTCAAGAAATTGATAGCCCCAATTAAAAGGTCAAATCTAGAGATAGTAAGACCCAACTTGAGCATATATCACTTGATTTGTGCAAATACCCATTTGGGCTTGAGAAAGCCAAATTGGGCAAAATCTTTCAAACTACCGAGATGTATAGAGGGAGCAATTGCGTGTGTTTACTATACCACGAACCCGAAAAATCAAACTTTCCCTATGGTTTACAACCCGTTAGGTAGCCACCTAGGTGAAAGTCACGATCCTAGATTCCTTTATCATTTGAGAAATAGTCAAAACCAAAAACACTATCTTCTAGTTATTATTTGCAATCGTTATCTAAAAATAGAAAACAACCAATGAATATGTGGAAGTCCAATCTAAGGAACATCATACATTAGCTCTAGTTATATACCTAATCCAAATTCTAACTCCCTATGGATTCGATCCCGACTCGTATTGGGTTTATTATTACTTCGACCGCCTCACTACCTATTTGTGGTGTGAGTTTGGGCGAGATCAATTTTTAGCATCGTTGCTAGGGAGTTAAATGGATTTAGCTATATATCTAGGTTTTTGTGTGTTTTGTCTTTCTTTCCTTCTGAGTTACTAATTTGTGTTTGAATTGATTTTAGGTACGAAAATGGCTATCAACAATGATCACATTGGAAATGTTCCATTGGGGGAGAACATGGACGATGATGCAATAGATGAGGTCCTTATTGAACCTCAAGCTAATAGACAAGGCCGCGAGCCTCACGATAATGTGCCTATCCCTCCCCCACCTCCACCAGGAGCGACAACCCACAAACAATTGCCAAACAAGGGTTATGCAAGTGCTATAGTCCATCCTCGCATTAGGGCGACCAACTTCCAAATCACCAACGCGATGCTTACACTATTTGAACAACGGGGTTTCTTCACTTGGGCTCCGAATCAAAATTCCTACAAGCATCTCAAGGGGTTCGTCGATACTTGTTGGGGGAGCAAGCAAACAAATGTTTCTAAGGACACGATGAGGTTGAGGCTATTTCCCTTTTTTCTACGGGGAAAAGCATTGGACTTGTTAGAGAGGTTGCCCAACCATTCCATCACCACTTGGGATGAGTTGGAAGAAAAGTTCATTTCCAAATTCTTCTCTCTGGGACATATGGCAACGCTTTGGGATAATATTCTTGCCTTCAAGCAAGAACCCAATGAGCCATTGCACGAGATTTGGGAAAGATATTGTACCATGGTTGAAGAGTGTCCTAACAATGATTTGACCGAGGCCATGATCCAACAGACCTTCTACAGGGAGATCAAAACAACTAATCAATGTGTGGTTAACCAACACCCTGGGGGTAACTTCATGAACACGCCATATGCCGAAGCTTGTGAAATTCTTGATGAGATGGCAGATACCTCTTCGGCGTGGCAAAGGAGAGCCAATGTGCCGCAAGGTGACCCTAATGTTATTCACCTACACAAGGAGCTACATGACCATGGGCAAGCTATAGCCGAGTTGACAATTACCTTAAAACAATTGTCCAAGGCTCAGCTTCAACAAATTCAAGGGCCGAAACAAGTGCATGCAATGGAAGGTGTGAATATGATGGTAAACAAAAGATTGAAACAAGGTCAACAAATGCAAAACCGTCCGGAGCAATTTATGCAAGATGATAGTGGTTATGATCAAGGTGATTCATTCAATGAGCAAGATGAAGAAGTTTAATATGTCAATAATTATCAAGGTCAAAGAAAAATGCTTAAAGGCAAAATCAACAACAATGGAAGGTCACAAGGGAACCAAGGTAATTGGAACATCCAAAACCACCAAGGCAATTGGAGTGGTGGTAATTCTAATAAAAGCAATTGGAATAATCAAGCAAATCAAAGTAATTGGGGTAATCAAGGCTAGGGCTGTGCACGGATAGGATCGGATCGGATTTAGTATATTTCGGATTCGGATTTCAGATTCTGAAAAGGGCAATCTGAATCCGATCCGAATTAACATTGGATCGGATCGGATTTTAAACTTTGGATCGGATAATTTTTCGGATTGTCAGATCCGATTGTCACTCATTGGAGTACTTGTTCGAAGTACATAAACAAATGCTGGCAATTACTTCCAAATACAAATTGAGCAATCACTTTCCAAATACTTGTTCGAACTTAGCAATGTTCAATTTACACAATTGACTACTCATGAAACTTAACAATGCAACTGAGTTCAATTTACACAACTGAGTTCAATTTACCCAACTGGGTAACAATGTTGGAACTTAACAATGCAAACAAAACATAATTCATATCCATTCATCTCCAGTTCTCCACACAACTGTTACTGGACAGTAAACACCATTCATCTCCAAAAACAACACAATCTGAAATATTACATAATACAACAATTGTCTTTCAAAGTTTCAAACCAAACCAAATTGAAGACCCCAAACAAAACACAATCAATTGTCTTTCAAACCATACTGTCATAGAAAAATAAAACAAACCAAACTACTAAAGTCCCAACAGTTCTTTAACATATTACACAAAACAAAAGAGTTCCAAGTTCCAACTTTTAGGAAGCCGCAACAGTCAACACAAACCAGCAACACAACCAGCAACCAGGCCAAATGTAGCTCTCAATCTCAGATTATCAGTAGGATTGTGAGACAAGTTAAAAATTTGCAATTTCAAACAATTCAAAGAGCATTTTTAGAGAAATAAAAAGACAGTTCAAAGCTTCAAGCTATCCAGAATTCCAGATTCCAGAAACATACAACAAAAAAAAGAGCAAGTGTATAATGAAATACCTGAGCTTGTACAACAAATGGAAAATCACTATATGTCGACAATGCAAGGCTCTCTTCCCGTGTTCATAAATTCTGTATAATAAGATAGTAACACACGAAATTAGTTTAGAAGTAATCTAAATAAACATACAAATAAAGTATACATTAAACACAAGTAATAAGATAGGCTTACCAGCTTCAAGTTCAAGATTATCTAAATCTTATTCAATTTTAACCGAAGTTGTTGATTCATTACGAAGCCAATCTTGGACACACACAAGAGCTTGAACCAATCTAGGAGTCAATGAACTCCTAAATGGATTAAGTATGCGTCCGCCGGTGCTAGAAATCGGAATGGCTAGCACATCACGTACCATCTCAGCAAGAGGGGGAAATCTAGGTGAGTTCAACTTCCACCACCTAGAATGTTAAACTTTTCATGGTCTTCCTCAACATCTTCACCGAAATATTTATCTAACTCCGTTTTAGAATCAACTCTACCACATTTCTTATGCTTCTTTAAATCTAGCATGAATTTTGAGAGCAATGATGAAGAAGATGGACCATAACATGGAGAAGATGGAGAAGATGGGCATGAACCAGAACCACCATTTTTCATTGCAGACACATTAAACAAAGTATCCATGTATGTTTTCACATCCACTTGTATTTTCAAACCTACTGTTTCTCCAAACATAGCACCAAACGCAAATGAAAGAGTATTAAACTTATGGCGTGGATCAAGCACACATGAGATAAAAATCATTTTGTTCATCTTATGTGGATCCCCCCAATACTTGTCAAATTTCTCTTTCATATTCTTTTCCATTTCTCTCAAGAAAGCATCTTCATTTTGCATCAACTCTTTCAAAGAAGAATCAACAACACATATTTCAAGAAAGTGCACATTAGACGTAATATAAAATGTACCTAATAATTTCAAGGTGAGTTCATAAAAAATTTCCAGAAACTTCACAATACGTCTTACACTATCCCAATCACTACTTAAAAGTGGACTTTCAGGTTGTTAATCCTCACAAATGCAGTTAGAAATACATGACATCAAACCATAATCAATATCACAATACTTTGTAAAGGCTTCCTCATAAACTGTAGCAACCTTCAACATCAAATATGTGGAGTTCCACCTAGTAGGAACATCCAAGCACAATGATTTTTTAGAAGTTATCCTATCAAGATCACAACATTCTTTAAACTTTTTCCATCTTGCGGGAGATTGTCTTATGTACCTAACAACTTGTTTTATCGTTCAACAGACACACTCCCATCTCTCAACCCATCTTGAACAACTAGATTGATGATGTGAGCCATACATCTCACATGAACATGCTTACCTTCCATCAAGTTAGTGTTCCATCTAGTAAATTGCTTGGATAACTCTCTAACCATCACATCATTATAACTCGCATTATCAACTGTCACAGTAAATACTTTATCCACTCCCCATTCAATTAAACACTTAGCAATAGCACTAGCTAAATCTTGACCTTTATGACTAGTAATTGGACAAAAATTCAATATCCTTTTATGCAATTTCCAATTATTGTCAATGTAATGGGCTGTAACCCACATATAATTAATTCTTTGAATTGAAGTCCATGTATCAGTAGTAATGCATATTCTCTGTTTTGATTCTTTAAGAATAGACTTCAAAGCAAGTCTCTCTTCATGGTACATCTCAAGACAATCCCTAGTCATAGTAGTACGAGATGGAATATGAAATAAAAGTTGAAGAGTTCTCACAAAGTCTCTAAATCCATCTTTTTCAGCAAAAATAAAGGAAGTTCATCTTTAATGATCATATGAGCTAAATCCCTCCTACATGCCTCTTGATCAAATTTCCAAGGGATAACTAAAACATCACCTGTTAGACCATGCGGTTGAAAACCTAATGTTTTCTGGCTACCTTTTGCCTTGTAGGGATTGGTCAGACATTTGTGAATATGCAATAACAAATTGCTTGTGCCGCTGTGCTTGGTATCAGCTACATATTCTTCTGAACAAAACTTGCATCTCGCTTTTTTCACACCCTCGGCATCAGTGAACTTGTTGAAGTAGCGACAAGCCATTGATCTTTCTTTAACCATTTTTCTTTTCTTCGAGCCAGGTTCATATTCACTGTTGTTGGTTGTTGAATCAGTTGAAGCATTACTTTTACCAACTTATTCAACAATTTGAAGTTTATTCACTGTCTCTGCCTCGTTTTCCATCTACCAAAACAAACAAAAAACCAAAATAAAATCAGAAATAGAAGAATAGAAAATGAAAGAGAGATAAAAAAATAGAACATAAAGACAAATCCATACACACCTACAAAGATTGAAAAAACAACATGAAAATTCAAAATAAAGATGTTGTAATCTCTCTCTAACTCACACAAAAAAAGACATAAAAAACATACATTATTTGATTTCTGCCGTGATATGAAAGGTGGAAAACATCACATTTGAGCAATAAGAGAGAGGGGGAAAGTAACAATGAACCAATAATAACTAATAGTTAGAGAGAATTCCAGGCTTACCGTCTATTAGGGTTTTGCGTCGTTTGCTCTTGATTGGAAATCGAATGTGAAGACTTGAGAGTTGAGAATTCGAGATTAGTTTTCTACTTCGAGAGGACTTGGAGTTCACTGACTTGAGACTTCGAGAGGACTGAGATGAAGAGTGAAAACGAGAGGTGGAAGCTTAGTCAGACTGAGATGAAGAGTGAAGACTTCGAGAGGACTGAGCTATGAAAAGAGGCGGAAAAGAGCACTGAACATCGATATAACCTAGGGTCAGTCTGATAAATGAATAAGTTTACTTAACCCTAAAATTTTAGGGTAGTATTTATATATAGGCCCATATAATTTTGGATTTCGGATCGGATCGGTTTAAAATCATGCCAATCCCAATCCAATCCGAAAATCCAAAATTTTATAAAACATAATCCGTATCCAATCCAAAAATCCAAAAATCCGAAAATCCAAAATAGAGTGGATCGAATTGGATTTCGGATATCCGATCCAAATGCACAACCATAATCAAGGAAATTGGGGAAACAACAATCAAGGAAACTGGGGAGGCAATAATCAAGGAGGGTGGACCAACAAAAACAACGACAACCGGGGGCCAGGTTTTCAAAGGCCTCCGATGTTCCAACAACCAAGTAATCTACCTCCATATCCTTCTCAAGGCCAGAACTCTTCTTCTAATGAGATGGGTAGAGTTGAAAACATGTTAAAATAGATGATGGAGAAGAATGCCGACTCCGATGCTCAAATAGCCTCGCACAACACTTCTATTCGGAATTTGGAGGTTCAATTAGGCCAAATCTCACAAGCTTTGAGCACTCGTCCTAAGGGGGCACTACCTAGTGATACGGTGGTGAACCCGAAGGGTGGGAATAATACGGGACATGCCATGGCCGTAACGACTAGAAGTGGACAAGGTGGAAATGCAACCACCTCAAATCAAAGAAGGATTGTAGATGAAGATGTTGTGGTTCAAGAGGATGAAATCCCAAGCAATGTGGTTCAAGCCAATGAAGAAGTGAGAATTGATATTGATGACACCATGGAAGAGACGCAAGAAGAGGTGAACCTGTCTAGGGAACATGTGATTGACATGCTGGAACCGGTGGCGCCAAAGGCTAAGGCACTAATGCCAAGGCCTACTCCTCCATACCCTCAAAGGCTTGCAAAGAAAAACAGTGAGAACTAGTTCAAAAAGTTTATTGATATGATGAAGTGTTTGTCCATAAATGTGCCATTGGTTGAGGCATTGGAACAAATACCGAGATTTGCAAAATTCATGAAGGATTTGGTAACCAAGAAAAGATCGATGAATTGTGAAACAATCAAGATGACTCACCAAGTGAGTGCTATTGTGCACTCAATGGCTCCAAAGTTGGAAGATCCAGGCGCTTTTACCATCCCTTGCACTATTGGAAGCGCCAATTTTGCCAAAGCATTATGTGATCTCGGGAAGAATGAACTTGATACCTTACTAGGTGTTCAAAACTTTGGGAATTGGGCAACCAAGACCCACATCCATGAGGTTGCAAATGGCATATCGGAAATAAAGAGGCCTTTGGGTATTATTGATGATGTTTTGGTTATAGTTGATAAGTTTATCCTCCCAGCGGACTTCGTTATCCTTGATTGTGAAGTGAACTATGAGTTGTCTATCATTTTGGGTAGACCTTTCCTTGCTACGGGGAAGGATCTTGTTGATGTGGAAGCCGGTGAGCTCACTTTTTGGGTTGGTGACGAAAAGGTGGTCTTCCATGTGTGCAAATCAATGAGGCAACCTAATAGTAATGAAGTTTGTTCATTTGTGGATTTGGTGACCGACGTGATAGTTGATGATTCTAGTGCAACAATGAATGTTGAGGACAAATTGGAAGCCATTTTGCTCAACTTAGATGATGATGAGGAGAGTGATGGTTATGTGGAGTGTGTAAATGCATTGCAAGGCATGGGGCCGTACACTTATGAGCCCCGAAAGCTATCTTTGGATCTTAAAAATCGGAATACTCCCCCAACAAAGCCCTCAATCGAGGAGCCTCCTACCTTGGAGCTAAAGCCATTGCCCCGGCACCTCAGGTATGAATTCCTTGTCCTTTCTTCTACTCTACCACTATCCTTTCTTCGTGCTTAACTCACATGCAGATAGAGTCCACATTGGAGGTGCTACCAAGGAGGAAAATAGCAATCATTTGGACTTTGGCGGATATCCGGGGCATAAGCCCCGCCTTTTGCATGCACAAGATTATTTTGGAGGAGGGTGACAAACCCTTAACATCGTTGTGTAACCCATTATGTTAGCTCGTGGACCTCTCCGGTGCAATATGTCCCAAAGAAAGGGGGCATGACTGTGGTGACAAATGACAAGAATGAATTGATCCCAACAAGAACCGTCTCCGGGTAGAGAGTGTGCATGGACTATAGGAAGCTTAACAAAGTTACTCGGAAAGATCATTTCCCGCTTCCATTTCTTGACCAAATGCTTGATAGGTTGGTCGGGCGTGCTTTTTATTGCTTTCTGGATGGATACTCTGGTTATAACCAAATACTTATTGCTCCTGAGGACCAAGAGAAGATCACTTTCACTTGCCCCTATGGTACTTTTGCATTCTCACGGATGCCTTTTGGGTTGTGTAATGCACCGGCAAAGTTTCAACTATGTATGATGGCTATTTTCACTGACATGGTGGAGGATATTCTTGAAGTCTTTATGGATGATTTTTCTGTGGTTGGGAATTCGTTTGAAGAGTGTTTGAACAACTTGGATAGAATGTTGGCTAGATGAGAAGGGACCAATTTGGTATTGAACTGGGAAAAGTGTAACTTCATGGTTGAGGAAGGCATTGTCCTCGGCCACAAAATTTTAAAATATGGTATTGAGGTTGACCAAGCTAAAATTGAGGTGATCTCCAAACTCCTTCCTCCTACATCCATGAAGGGAGTGAGGAGCTTCTTGGGTCATGCGGGTTTTTATCGCCGATTCATCAAGGACTTTTCCAAGGTGGTAAACCCTTTGTGTAAACTTTTGGAGAAGGATTCCAAGTTCCATTTCAATTAAGATTAAGATTGCATGAAGCATTCGAGTTGCTTAAGTTCATGTTGACTACTACTCCTATTATCACCGCACTGGATTGGAGCTTGCCTTTTGAGCACATGTCTGATGCTAGTGATGCGGTTGGAGTGGTGTAGGGGAAAAGAATAAAAAAATCTTCCATCCGGTCTACTATGCTAGTAAGACCATGACTGATGCCCAAGTCAACTACATAGTGACCAAAAAGGAGCTACTTGCTATTGTGTTTGCCATGGAGAAGTGTTGGCCGTATTTGATGGGTACTAAGGTGATTGTTCACACCGGCCATGCGGCACTTCAGTATTTGATGAGCAAGAAAGATTCTAAGGCAAGGTTGATGTGGTGGATGCTTCTTTTGCAAGAGTTTGATCTAGAGATTCAAAACCACAAAGGTAGTGAGAATCAAGTGGCGGACCACTTGTCCCGTTTGGAGGAGGAGGGGAGGCCACATGATGGCCTTGAGATAAATGATTCATTTCCCGACGATCAACTCCTATATGTTTCAATGACCGGGATGCCATGGTTTGCCGATTTTGCCAATTATCTTGTGAGCGGCATTGTACCGAATGAATTCTCTTCAAACCAAAGGAAGAAGCTCAAACAAGATTGCTTGGATTATTATTGGGATGAGCCGTATCTTTTCCGGATATGTACCGATAGTATGATCCGGTGATGTGTGCCAGAAGAAGAACAAATTCTTGAGGATTGCCACTCTTCACCATATAGTGGTCACCATGGTGGAGCGAGAATGGCTACAAAAGCTTTGACTTGTGGATTCTGTTGGCCTACCCTCTACAAAGACGCTAGTGATCTTGTAAAGCGTTGTGATGAATGCCAAAGAGGCGGTGGAATTTCTAAGAAGAATGAGATGCACTTACCACCATTTTAGAGATTGATATCTTTGATGTTTGGGGTATTGATTTCATGGGACCGTTTGTGAGCTCTTGTGGGAACACTTAAATTTTGGTAGCTGTGGACTATGTGTCGAAATGGGTTGAAATCGTGGCTTTACCCAACAATGAAGCTCGAAGTGTGGTGGCTTTCTTGAAAAAGAACATCTTCACAAGGTTTGGTACTCTGCGGGCCATTATTAGTGATGGGGGTTCGCACTTTTGCAATCGTGCTTTTGATACCTTACTCACCAAGTATTGTGTCACTCATAAAGTCTCCACCCCCTACCACCCTCAAGCAAGCGGACATGTTGAAGTCTCCAACTGGGAGATCAAGAGCATTTTGTTAATGACTTTGAATGCCAACCGGACTGATTGGTCAAGAAAACTTGATGATGCTCTTTGGGCTTATAGGACAACCTACAAGACGCCGATTGGAATGTCTCCATATCGATTGGTGTTTGGGAAGGCATGTCATCTTCCAGCAGAACTTGAGCATAAAGCCATGTGGGCGTTAAAAGAGTTGAACCTTGAGTGGGATGTCGCTGCAAACCTAAGAGTAGGACATTTGAATGAGCTTGATGAATTCCGGTATCATGCCTACACAAGTTCATCCCTTTACAAGGAGAAGATGAAGTACCTCCATGACAAGTAAATCCACAACAAGGAGTTCAAAGAAGGTGATTTGGTGCTATTGTTCAATTCCCGGTTGAGGATGTTTCCGGGCAAGTCTAAATCAAAATGAAGTGGGCCTTTTGAAGTAGTGAATGTAACCTCATTTGGTGGTCTAGATTTGAAAAATAAGAATTATGAGGTTTTTAGGGTCAATGGACGCCGGGTTAAACATTATCTTGGCAAGGTTGATGATGGCCATATTGTGGCGGTTCTCCATTTCTCATGATTGGTAATCTCCGTCGTGCCGTGACGTTAAATCAGGTGCTTCTTGGGAGGCAACCCATGTATTTTTCTTTCTTTTATTTCCCTTCTTTTAGATAGGCTTGGTTTTGTACTAACCAGTTTGAAGTGTATGTAGGAATGGGTGTGCATGAAAAATTTGGTTGTGTCAAAATGCATGGTCTCTGAAATTGGTCTGTCAACACTTAAGGAATTGCGGCCACACAAATTTTTGTGTGATCCGTGCTGATGCTGCGGCCGCAATCATTTTTGTGCACTCTGCAGCCAGTCATCTCAAGGGTAGGTAAGAAGTGCGGTCCGTATCAAAATTATGCAGCCGTACTCATGTAAAAGACGGAGTACTATGGGTCACAAGTATAAATAGAACTTCTCTCTTCTTTTTACACTTTTTGCTCCTCTAAGATCTAAATCAAAGTTTGCACAATTAATATCCCGATTTGCACTGAAATTGTTCACTCAATTCATTACCTACATCTTCATTATCGGCATGTTCAATTCCTCATTAGATTCTTTATCTTTTATTTGCTTTTGTTCTTAGATTTAGGGTCAATTTCATGCTAAAAAATGTCAGACTTTTGTTGTTTTTATTTAGAAATCATGTGGGTAGCTTTTTGTATGATAATTGGGGTCTGGGTGTTGTGCTAATGAGGTTTGATTGCTAAAACCATGTCAATTAGAGAACAAAAATGCATGAACCCTAGGTTAGTGCCCGTTAATTTTGAATTGTGCAACTGGACACATTTTTGTGCGGTCCGCAGTGGAGGCTATGCGGCCGCACATACTTTTGTGTGGTCCACAGTCCTCTGAGTTCTGAAGTAGTGAGCTTAACTTATGCAGCCGCACTCAAAATTTTGCGGTCCACAATGGACTTATGCGGCCACACTCATTTTTGTGCTGTCCGCAGTGATGGAAGTTCAGAGATCCCAGCAGTCTGAACCTGGGGCTCTGCGGCTGAACTCATTTTTGTGCGGTCCGCACTGCGCTTCTAAGAAAATTTTACTACAACTTTCCATCATGCTTATGTATACATTTTGAGCTTCAATTGTGACTAATATCTAATTCTTATGTGCTACAGATAATGGTTCACTCACGTGGTAGAGGAGATACACCACAAGAGAGGGCAGAACCCTCCCGAGGTGGAGGTCGAGGCAAGAGAAATCTACCTCTAGCAATTCAAAAGGCTATCAATAAGAAAGCAACCACCAATAGAGCCCCTAACACTTCGGAGACCAGTGAGTATGTCCCATCCTGGGAAGCTTCTGAGGGTAACTCCACGCAAGCATGGTCGGAAGCCCAATCACAACAAAGACAACAATTCCCTTGGCGACTTCATTTGGTAGATGTGTCCTCATCAGCTGCCAGTTCATCCGAGGGTTCGGAAGAGGGTAGTCAAGATTGTAAACCCTTTTCCCCACATGCTCCCCCAGTTCCAATAAATATAGATAATGATGATGGGAGAAGGGGAGACACTACATCGGCAGGGCTAGAGAGGTCAAGACGACTAGAGATTTGGGTGGACCGTTTTGTTAGTGTCAATGCCTTCGCAAAGTTCCGGGAATTGTGGCCAAAGAGGTCACTCACTCTTGAGTGACAGTTCTTAATCAAAGACCTGAGCAAACACAACCCCAATGTCCTTAGGCAATTCCAATAGTGGAAAGGTTGGAGCTGGTTTACCAACAAAGTTCTAGATGCAAATGAGTACCTGGTCAAGGAGTTCTATGCAAATGTTGCTCACATCAAGCAGGGAATGAAGGTGATAAAAGTGCGGAATTTGAAGATCCACTTTGAGTCCTGTGCACTGAACACGTATGTGGGGTTTGAAGAAGTTGAGGCAGTGCAGTATTTGGAAAAGTTAGCCGTAGGTGATGCAACTCGTCCGTGGTTGGCTGAGATTCTGGCAATTCCAGGGTCAACTCCTCTATGGCTCACAGCTGGAGTTCCAATTCTTAGGGCCACCCTAAACTTTGAGGCAAAAGGGTGGCAAACGTTTGTGCATAGCCGCATTGACCCTTTGCTCAATGAAAACATGCTCCCAATTTCCCGTGCATTTTTGGTGGCCTCGATTATGGCTGGGTATCCGATAAATGTTGGTGCCGTCATGTCCACTAACATCACTCTAGCTGTCCAGAAGTGTCATGACCCAAACCGATGGGCCGCGACGGGTGCCTGAGTCCTACCTGTCAAACACCCCTAAGCATGCGTCTAAGATATGAACCTAAATAACATCTACTGCATTACGAAAATAACATACGTGAAAGAAACCTGCTATGAAGGAATATGTACGTATACATGCAGGATACAGTGGGCGAGCCGGCAAGGCTGCTATAGACAACTATACATCCAAAACTGAAAGTCGACAAGGCCATAAACAACCCAACTAGACGTACTGTCCACAAACCTCTAATAGAAACATAACTGTACAAAGACGAGACTGAGCCACGTCATACCCACATATATATATATATATATATATATATATATATATATATATATATATATATATATATATATATATATATATATATACACATACACAAACGTATCGTACCAAAATCAAAAGCAGCTTTGGATCAAATGTAGCACGCCAACTCTCGATGATCAGGGATCCTAAGAAGGGGCACCATCAGCTTGCCTGCCTGTACCTGCAGGCAGGAAACGCAGGCCCCGTGGAATAGGGCGTCAGTAGGAAAAATGTGCTGAGTATGGAAGGCATGAAAATTAGAACATAAAAGACATAGATGAAACATGGAATACAGAAACATATCTTTAAAATCTAAATAACTTTATAAATTCTGAAACGTTTATAATGTCATGCACGTGCATATATATGTCATGCCATGCATAGGTATAGGTGTACATAATATCATCAAGCCACTGAGGGCATCCCATTATATCGTCTCGGCAACTTTGGGCAACATCATCAACATATACCAGCTGATCAGGTGGTGGTACGTATATAACGCCGTAACCTTTTCTCATATCCCATATACATATATTTACATATATACGCGTATATAACGCCATCTGGTCATGGGTCAATGCACATGTATAAATGAGTGAAATGCATGAAAAATATGTAATAATCTCAATATTTCTTCCGGATAAACTTTTTCAACTGTGTATTATTCTGAGACCCATGAACAGAAGATAATAATAATTTTCATGGGGAGTCAAGAATATAGACACCTCTACTATTTCTATGAATAGAGTAATTTATGGAAACTGTGTGTTTACTCGTTTCTTCAATATAATTTGGACCATGACAAAATAAAGAAGGGGGGGGGGGGGTTAACATATTTGTTCTTGGAATTTTTCGAATAAAATGAAGCTTCTGCTTCTGAATCCTTGAACGAAATTTTACACTTGGATCCTCTGAAATTGAAACGAAATTGGTTTGAACTGAAATTTTGGACGAATATTTGATCCAGTTCTTACGTTTTTGGCTTCAACCCACAAGCAAATTGTTGTTTTAGATCTTTTTTTTACAAAGAAGTCATACCAAGCCTTCCTGGATAATGATTAATGTTTACAAGATACAAGTCTTATTAAGACTTTTAGCTTAAGTCATGATTATGCTATATTCATAGGTGGCCATTTGGCAAAAGTGACCAAGAGTCACCTTTTGCTATTGTGGCTTCTTGCCACGTTGGGGGGGGGGAGGGTTAATTTATTAATTTTTTATCCACTTATTAGTTAACTGGGTAATGTCCTATTACCCGGTAATTAATCAATTACCTGCATAATTTAAAAATTACAACAAATTACTTAAAATTCTATTTTTTTAAAATACTTCATATATACTTTATATATTATAATACCGTGGTTATATGGTACCTTACATGTACTAGTTCATAATTATTGGGTATTATCGCTCGACCCGTATTTTATTCCAAATTGGCCACTTTCAACGAAACTCGTTTTCTTTAATCCGTGTACCTTTTTATCCTCCATAACACTTATTTATCGCTTGTTATAAATAGTGTAAGTACGTTAACGTCAAGATGATCTCATCCCCGAGTCTACGTCGGTTAACTGAAAACGAAATTTTAACGTACGAAAATCGCGAGATGTAACATCCTTCCCCCCTTAGAAACATTCGTCCTCGAATGTTCAACTCCCCTTGTTCTGTATAACTTTGGCAGGGTTGTTTTTGTAACAACATCACTACCAATTCTCCTCGTAGAAGTTTAATAACCCAATGCCACACATGACCACAATTATGAATAATGACCATGGCCTCACACGACCAACGACAATAGCCAATAAAAGAATTTGTACACGTACCTTATGATTATGACGTCTCAGTCGGATCATTCCCTGGAGGAGGAAATAAGTAGGGATATCTAGACTTCATGTTTCCCTCGGCCTCCCAAGTCATTTCTTCCACATTGTTGTTTCTCTAACGTACTTTCACGGAGGCTACCTCCTTATTCCGCAACTTGCGGATTTGTCGGTCTAGGATGGCAACTGGAACTTCCTCGTATGATAAGTCTTCCATAATTTGTACATCATTCGTGAGCACTAATAACTGCGATTTTTGCATGTTTTTTATACCCATTCTTACCTGAGCTTTGTGCATTTATTGCCATATAATAGTCCCAAAATGCTTACAAATGACACTTGATTGCAGGTTTGAGCGACAAGATGACAAATACTAAAGATCGGCTCAAAAAGGAGTGAAATCTACCAAGTGTCAAGAGACAACTGAAAGGGGGGATCAAAAGGCCCTGCGCGGTCCGCACTGTTCTGTCACGCGGCCGCGCAGGAGAGTTCAGAAGCTGGGCATATCCAAGTTCAGCCTGCGCGGACCGCACTGTTTTGCCACGCGGCTGCGCAGAAAAGTTCAAAGGACATGATATTTTTAAGATAAGCTGCCCGGTCCGCGCCTCTTCTCGCGCGGTCCGTGCCCAGTTTCAACGCAGTCCGCGTACCTTTTTGTGCGGTCCGCGCCTAAGAGAATCAGAGAAGCAATCACTCGAGACAAAAGCCCATGGGACCGCGCACCTAATCAGTGCGGTCCGCGTGGATGAAGTTCATGCGGCCGCATGTCACTTTTGTGCGGTCCGCGCCCCCAGTACCAGATGCAAGTAATGAAGACCCAGAGCCCTACGCGGCTGCACGTCATTTGTGCGCGGTCCGCGACAGACCCTCAGGGGTATTTTTGTCCGGTTTTTCCTGTGTAGTATAAATAGAACAGTTTACTTTTTAGCAGCAATTTTTGGGAAGGCGGTTCGAGAGCAGAGAGCAGCTGAACTCGTGTTACCCTATTATCAGCCTATTTTGGGCCATTTCTTCTAGTTTTAAAGTGGAATCAAGTAGATTAACATTGTAGTTAACTATTATGTCAATTTCATCTATTATTTCTTTGATTTTTGTTACTACTATGTCTAGCTAAACCCATTAGCTAGGGTTGTGGCTCAACCCTAGTGTGGGAAATTGATGGGTGTGATTGTTTAGTGCATGAATGATGTTGGGTGTTTGCTATTTGGATTAATCTTAAGTTTTCACTAAGATTTGGTGGTTGCAAACACTAAGTCTAGCTTAGTGGGTCTTGACTCTTCTTGAGAAAGAGAGTCTATGACCTCAAGATTAACTCCAACAAGGAATCGGGATGGACCCATGAGAATGGTAGTCCCAATTAACGGGTTAAACCTCGAGAGAGTAATTACCCAACTTGAACCATAAGTTGCTTGGGCAAATTAGCCTACCCAATTGGTCTCGAGAGAGTCAATTGGGCAAAATCACTCTCTCTACCGAGAGGTGTGAGAGTGGGTGTAAAAGGTGCAACGGTTATAGCATAAGCCCCATATTCGTCATTCTTGCATTAGGAATTTCTACCCGTTAGTGGACCACCTAGGTAAATGCTGCATCCCTAGTGCTTTTATCTATCTTGCATACAATTTAGAATCATAATTTTAGCATAACCTAGTTTTACAACTGTAGTTGATAAATTGTAGCTCTTAAACAAAAGAAAACCAAAAATGTTAGAAGATCAATTATGAGCTAAAACACTATCCTAGACCATACAAATACTCGACTCCAATTTGAAGTTCCCTGTGGAAAATCGACCCCGATATCGCTATTGGGTAAAAGTATTAGCGCCCACTCATCCTTAGGTTGAGTCTGCTGCGATCACTTTTTGGCGCCGTTGCCGGGGAACTTTACGGTGTTGACTATCTGTGTAGCTAGTATTGTGTTTTGCTTCTCTTTCCTTATTATTTACTAATTTTGTGTGTTGATCAATCAGGTACCATGGCTCTTAATGCAAATGACCCTCTCGGCAATGTGATAGCGGGGGAGGAGGTAGAAGATCTAGAACAAGATGAGGTCTTACCTCAACTTCCACGGAGAGGCCGGAATGTCAATATAAATGCAAATGAGAACAACAACATTTCAGACCTTCCTACGCAACCGCCGAGAGTGGCTCCCAGAGTTCTACCAAATCAAGGATATGCCAGTGCTATTGTTCCTCCCCGAATCCGGGCGGAGAACTTTCAAATCAGAAATGTTATGCTAACCTTGCTCGAGCAACGAGGTTATTTCACGGGTGCCTCCGATCAAAATGCCTACAAGCACTTGAAGGGGTTCGTGGATACTTGTTGGGGTAGCAAGCAGACAAACGTGTCCGAGGACGCGTTGAAGATTGAGGCTTTTCCCGTTCTCTCTTCGGGGTAAAGCATTGGATTGGTTAGAAAGGCTCCCCAATCATTCTATCACAACATGGGATGAATTGGCGGACAAATTTATTGCCAAGTTCTTCTCTCCAAGTCATATGGCGGCTCTTCGGGATGAAATTCTAGCTTTCAAGCAGGAGACAACAGAAACTTTGCATGAAATATGGGAAAGATATAGAACAATGATGAAAGAGTGCCCTAATAATGACATGACCGAGGCTATGATTCAACAAACTTTTTATCGGGGCATCAACACCACAAATCAATGCATTGTGAACCAATTGGCCGGAGGGAATTTTATGAAACTTTCTTACCAAGAGGCATGTGATGTACTTGATGAAATGGCCGACACCTCTTCGGCAGGGCAAAGTCGAGCAAACGTGCCACAAGGTGACCCCACGGCCATCCATTTGCACAAGGAATTGCACGATCATGGCCAAGCGATAGCCAAACTTACAACAACTATGAATCAATTAGCAAAGGCGCAATTGAAACAAGTCCAAAACCCGCACCAAGTCAATGCAATGGAAGGTGTTTCTATGTTGAAAAGGAGGCAAAGAGGACAACAACCTCAAGGTAATTGTGAACAATATGACAACAACAATGATGGTGGTGGGTATTCGAATGAAGGTTTTGATGACCAAAGTGAGGAAGTCCAATATGTCAACAACTACCAAGGGAATAGAGGCAACCAAGGGAATCAGCAATGGAGACCCCAAGGTAATTGGGGCAATCAACAAGGCGGCAATTGGAATTACAACAACAATCAATGAGGCAATTAAGGGAACAATAATTCTGGGAATCAAGGAAATTGGAGCGGGAACAACAATTGGAACAACAACAATGGTGGTCAAGGTAATAGGGGGCAAGACTATCAAAGGCCCCCAATGTGTCAACAGCCCAATAACCCGCCTCCGTTCCAATCTCAAGGGTCGAGTTCGTCGGGAAATGACATGAGTTGAATAGAGAGCATGTTCGAACAAATGATGAAAAAAAGTCAAGATTCCGAGGCCCAATTAGCTTCGCATAACACATCTATCAGGAACTTGGAAGTGAAATTAGGCCAAATCTCTCAATCTTTAAATACTCGCCCAAAGGGTGCTCTACCAAGTGACACGATAGTAAACCCCAAGGGAGGGCACAACAATCATGTGATGGCAGTGACAACACGAAGTGGAAGAGGCGGTGATGTGCATGCCTCAAGAGATAACCGAGTTCCGGTAGATGAAGATGAGTTGCAAAATGATGAGATCCCGTTGGTAGTTGAGGATGTTGTCGAACCAAGTGCAAATGATGATGGGAGAATTGCAATTGATGAGGGTGAGGAGGAGACTCAAGAGGCCGTGAACCCGTCTAGGGAACACGTCATTGATATGCCCGAACCGGAGGTGCCAAAATCCAAGGCACCCTTGCCTAGACCTCCTCCTCCCTACCCTCAACGGTTGGCCAAGCAAAAGGGTGACAACCAATTTAAGAAATTTATTGAAATGGTGAAGAGTTTGACTATTAATGTGCCTTTGGTGGAGGCACTCGAGCAAATGCCGGAATACGCAAAGTTCATGAAAGATTTGGTTACAAAAAAGAGATCAATGGAGTGTGAGACAATCAAGATGACCCATCAAGTGAGCACAATTGGGCATTCTATGGCTCCAAAACATGAGGATCCCGGCACATTCACTATCCCATGTACCATTGGAAGTGCCGACTTTGCAAAAGCCCTTTGCGACTTGGGGGAAAGTATCAATTTAATGCCATATTCGGTCTTCAAGACCTTGGGAATCAGACAACCTCATCCAACCTCTATGAGGCTTCAAATGGCAGACCGATCAATGAAGCGGCCTTTGGGAAATATTGATGATGTCCTTGTTCGTGTTGATAAGTTCATATTGCCAGCCGATTTCGTGATCTTGGATTGTGAAGTGGATTTTGAGGTGCCTATCATTCTTGGGAGGCCCTTCCTAGCTACGGGAAAGGCCTTGGTTGATGTGGAAGCGGGAGAATTGACCTTCCGTGTTGGTGATGAAAAGGTGGTGTTCCACGTATGCAAATCAATGAGGCAACCAAATAGCAACGAGGTGTGCTCGTTTGTTGACATTGTCACGGCAGTGATAATGGATGACACAAGCGCTATGGCTAATGTTGAGGACCCACTTGAGGCCGTGCTATTGAACATGGATGTTGATGATAATGCTAGAAGGGTGGAGTGTGTGAATGCATTACATGGCATGGGCTCATATTCTTATGAACCGAGGAAGTTATCTCTTGATCTTGAAAATCGCAAAACTCCTCCCACCTAGCCATCTATTGAGGAGCCACCGGTGTTGGAGTTGAAACCACTTCCTCCTCACCTCAGGTATGAATTTCTTGGTTCTAATTTTACTTTGCCGGTTATACTTTCTTCTTGCTTGACTAACGTGCAGGTTGAAGTCACTTTGGCGGTTCTTCAAAAGCGCAAGCGGGTAATTGGATGGACCTTGGCGGATATTTGGGGTATTAGCCCTGCGTTTTGCATGCACAAGATAATATTGGAGGATGATTCTAGGCCGTCTCTTGAACATCAAAGGAGACTCAATGAAGCCATGCAAGAGGTGGTTAAAAAGGAAGTCATCAAGTGGCTTGACGCCGGTGTGGTGTATCCAATTTCTGATAGTTCGTGGACTTCTCCAGTACAATGTGTGCCAAAGAAGGGAGGAATGACTGTGGTGACTAATGACAATAATGAACTTATTCCGACTCGCACTGTGACGGGTTGGAGGGTATGCATGGACGGAAGTTGAACAAGGTGACTAGAAAGGATCATTTCCCATTGCCGTTCTTGGACCAAATGCTTGATCGTCTTGCAGGCCGGGCTTTCTATTGTTTTCTGGATGGGTATTCAGGCTATAACCAAATTCTCATTGCCCCGGAAGACCAAGAAAAGACAACTTTCACATGTCCTTATGGCACATTCGCCTTCTCTCGAATGCCATTTGGGTTATGTAATGCACCGGCGACTTTCCAACGATGTATGATGGCAATCTTCACCGATATGGTGGAAGACATTTTGGAGGTCTTCATGGATGATTTTAGTGTGGTCGGGGACTCTTTCGGTGATTGCTTGCAAAACTTGGATCGTGTATTGGCCCGATGCGAAGACACAAACTTGGTTCTCAATTGGGAGAAATGCCATTTTATGGTAGAAGAAGGCATTGTGTTGGGTCACAAAATTTCAAAAAGAGGGATTGAGGTTGATAAAGCGAAAATTGAGGTTATCTCGAAGCTCCCTCCCCCTACTTCTGTCAAAGGGGTGAGGAGTTTTCTTGGACACGCGGGTTTCTACCGAAGATTCATCAAAGACTTCTCTAAGGTAGTTAACCCGTTGTGTAAATTGCTTGAGAAAGATGCCAAATATGTGTTTGATGAGAAATGTATGGAGGCTTTCGAGCTTCTAAAGCAAAAATTGACGACTACTCCCATTATTACCGCACCAAATTGGAGCTTGCCCTTTGAGCTCATGTGCGACGCTAGTGATCTTGCGGTGGGGGCGGTCTTGGGCCAAAGAATTAACAAGATGTTCCATCCGGTGTACTACGCAAGTAAGACAATGAATGAAGCTCAAAGGAACTATACGGTCACCGAAAAGGAATTGCTTGCCATTGTTTTTGCCATGGAGAAGTTTCTCCCATACCTTATGGGGGCCAAAGTGATTATTCATACCGATCACGCCGCCCTTAGGTATTTGATGACGAAGAAAGATTCTAAAGCGAGGTTAATGAGATGGGTGCTTCTTCTTCAAGAATTTGATTTGGAGATCATTGATAGAAAAGGTAGTGAAAACCAAGTGGCGGACCACTTGTCTCGATTGGAGGAGGAAGGGAGGCCTTTGGACGGCCTTGAGATAAATGATGCTTTTCCGGATGAACAACTCCTCTCGGTTTCAATGCTAGACATGCCATGGTTTGCCGACATTGCCAATTACCTTGTTACCGGTGTGGTTCCGTATGAGCTCTCTTCTAACCAAAGGAAGAAGCTCAAGCGGGATTGCTTGGATTACTATTGGGATGAGCCGTATCTTTTTAAAATCTGCACCGATGGTGTAATTCGCCGGTGTGTTCCTGAAGAAGAGCAACTGAGTATTGTGGAAGCTCGTCACTCTTCGCCCTATGGTGGCCATCATGGCGGGGCAAGGACGACGTCTAAAGTGTTGAGCTGTGGTTTCTATTGGCCTTCGTTGTTCAAGGATGCCGGTGACTTTGTGAAAAGATGTGATGAATGCCAACGTGCCGGAGGGATTTCGAAGAAAGATGAGATGCCCCTTAACACAATTCTAGAGGTTGACATATTTGATGTTTGGGGGATACACTTTATGGGACCATTTGTAAGTTCCTGTGGCAACACTTACATCTTGGTAGCGGTTGACTATGTGTCGAAATGGGTTGAGGCCATAGCTTTGCCAAATAATGAAGCTCGAAGTGTGGTGGCATTTTTGAAAAAGAGTATCTTCACGAGGTTTGGCACTACACATGCCATAATTAGTGACGGGGGTTCTCATTTTTGCAACCGGGCTTTTGACTCTCTGCTAGCCAAGTATGGGGTAAATCACAAGGTAACCACTCCTTATCATCCTCAAGCGAGTGTCCAAGTTGAGGTGTCCAACCGTGAGATTAAGAGTATTTTATCCAAAACTGTCAATGCAAATAGGACTGACTGGTCGAAGAAATTGGATGATGCTCTTTGGGCTTATCGTACAGCTTTCAAGACGCCGATTGGTATGTCGCCGTATCGGTTGGTGTTTGGGAAGGCTTGTCATCTTCCGGTAGAATTGGAACATAAAGCTATGTGGGCGCTGAAAAAGTTGAACTTAGAATGGGATGTAGCTGCAAATCTTCGGGTGGAGCAATTGAATGAACTTGATGAGTTTAGGTTTCATGCTTACTCCAGCTCGTCCTTGTATAAGGACAAGATGAAGTACCTTCATGACAAGTATGCCAGAGGGAAGGAATTCAAAGTGGGGGATATGGTTCTTCTTTTCAATTCCCAGTTGAGGTTATTTCCGGGCAAGTTGAAGTCCAAGTGGAGCGGCCCTTTTGAAGTGGTTGGGATAACTCCCTTTGGTGCCATTTATCTCAAAAATAAAAATGGTGAAGTCTTCCGAGTCAATGGGCATCGCGTCAAACATTATTTGGGAAAGATTGATGACAGCCACGTGGTGGCGCGCATTCATTTGAAATGACTGTGATGGTAACATGCGTCGTACCGCGGCGTTAAATCAGGCGCTTCGTGGGGGGCAACCCATGTCTTTTTCCTTTTCTTTGTTTTCTATTGTAGAGTAGGATTTTTGAGCTGATAATTTATGAAGTGTTGCAGGGATTATGTTGAACCAGTGCAGGGAAGAAGTACAAGAGAAAAAATGAATGATCAGTCCATGGAAATTGCCCCACGCGGCCGCGCATCAAAGCAGTGCGGTCCGCGTGGGCTTGAGGAGCAGTGAGTTCATCCTCAGAAAAAAAATTCAACGCGGACCGCATCCCTTTTTGTGCGGTCCGCGTGTGAGAAGCTAGAATTACCAAGTCTCTGATAAACTCCCACGCGGCCGCGCATCAAAGCAGTGCAGTCCGCGTGGGCTGAGTAGTCAAAATGTGACTAAAAGAAAACCAGCGCGGACCGCGGCCCTTTTTGTGCGGCCGCGCTGGTAGGTAAGCTGAAAGCCCCAGGGTTTTTCTATAAATAGAAGCCTTGGGCCTCATTTGAACCTTTTCGCAAATTTTCATCTGGAGCTCTAAATTTCACTGTTAATCCGCACTCCCTGCTCATTTAGTCGATTTTTCACTAATCCCTGGTAACAAATCTTGTTCATTTCATGCATAGCCTAATTTTTTGTTTCTTTTCATTACTCTCTACTAGTATAACTTCTTACTGTTAGTTTGGATTTCTATTGTTTAGTGGGACTTAGGGGCATATATCCATGTAATTAATTGAGTAAGGACACTGAGGGGTCAAATTCCGATCAAAATGGGACTTAAAGAGAAAATTTTTTCTGCCTCAGTTAAATCTGCCCTATGCGGCCGCACAACATTTTTGCACGGTCCGCATGGCTTTTTTTTTGTGTGCTATGATGAATCGCCTCCATGCGGTCCGCGTGACATTTCTATGGGGTCCGCATGAGTCCAGCGCGGCCGCGGTCTAAAACAGTGCGGACCGTGTGTGAAAAGTTAAGAGAAGTCACCATTTTGGCAGTTCACCTGTGCGGTCCGCATCCATTTCTGTGCGGTCCGCGCTGAAGCTACGCGGCCGCAACATAAAATAGTACGGACCGCGTCGGTTCATTCAGAGAAACCATTGTGTGAATCAGTAAACTGTGCGGACCGCGTGCCTTTTGGTGCGGTCCGCGTTCCTCTGTCTGTGAAACTGTGTCTGCAATTCTTTCATTCAATTGAACTGTCCATTTCATATCATGTGCTTTTACTAACAATGCTAGACATGTCTTCCTTGCAGACAATGGTTCAAAAACATGTGGCTAAGAAGCGAACGGGGAAACAAATACAATCCGGGAAAGGTGGTTCCTCCCGTGGGGGAAGGGGAAAGGGAATTGTAAAGCTAAATCCTAAGACCAGGGAAGTAGATAAAGCTGCATCTCACTCCACGGGGAGTGAGTATGCTCCGTCACGGAGCATTACCTCGGAGTCTTCTCCAACACATAGGGCCACTTCATTCCAACTCCGTGACCCTCCTTCCCCGGATCATGATGATATAGCCTCTTCCAAGGAGCCGGTCGATGTTATCTCGGACTCGTCTGATGAGTCTGGAGCACAAAAAACTAAGGAAACAGAAAGCTTCCAAGGAGTCAGTTGCACAATTGAGAGGGGATGTGGACAAGCTGCTAGCGGATCAGATGCCATTCGACTTATTATTTGGAGATTCAGCTGGAGAGCCAGCAGCAGAGCAACCACAGGCAGAGGAGGATAGGCCAAGGAAGAAGAAGAAGCTCCATAATACAGAGGGAATAGTGATCGAGGTGGCTCCCCCGTCTAGTACAGCAGATGTTGAGCCCTCTTCAGTTCCACCAGTTGATGAGCAGGATCATAAGCAGACACCTGTCCCAGCAGCACAGCAGCAGCAGGCTGGGGACCAGTTTGATGAGGCTTGAGGGGCCGCTCTATATCCTTTGCTTATTTTTTATTTTTGATGTCTTATTTGGTAGTTAGCATTGGGGACAATTCTATCTCTTATTCATGGGGGTGTGGCCCTACCATTTGGATTAACTGTCAGGATGACTGTATATATTATTTTACCTTCTTTTAATTTCTATTAGTAGTGGATAGATGGTTTGTGTATAACTGTTCATTCCAGATGATCTTCAGAGTTTATGTATATATTCATTTCCCCTGGTTGTATATTCTACTCCCCGTTTGTACATATTCATTAGGTTTTCATCTTGATTTTCTGTTTTTCATTTTAGTTGCAAAGTTAGGCTCGTAGCCTTTGTGTTTTGTTTTGGCGTTTGCAATAAGCCCTTGGTTTTCTTAATGCCACGGTTCTTTCCAAGGGTAGATATTGTGCGAACCGGGTGGCTCTTCCCAATGATAGATGGTGTGACAACCTTCTTAAGGGTTTGAGTCCGTTTTTGATTTTTCTTTTCTTTTTTGATTTTCAAGTTTTTGTAGTTAAGGATACCTCAGGCAAAGCCTCACTTGGGCCTAACACATTTGCCTTTGATCCTATGGTCGAAGACATTATGTTGTGTTTAGGATGGTGAAAGTTGTGGCCTTGAGACTCTTGTGTTGACCAAATAATCATCACGTGGTCATTTTGGGCCATGGGGCGCTTGAATCATATCTAAGGTTGTTGTGGGCCCTCGACTCCGTCTTAGGCAACCCTTGAGTGTGTGTGGTGAGAATTCGAATCACGAGCCCAAGTACTGAGCCGATGGTCTAGAACTTGCCCTGAATGTTTGTTGAGGCGAAATCATAGGTAGAACTTGACTTGAGACGTGAGTATAGGCTCTCCTTGATCCAAAATGCAAAATTTGAACACTTTTCATGACCTACCAATGAAATAATCCCTAGTTCAACCCTTTTGAGCCTTAAATCTTTTTCGTTCATGAACCAAGCTAAAAACCTATACCCGTTCCTAACGAAACCCCCTCTTGGCACCCAAATCTTCCCTTGAGTAAATGGCAAATGTCTAAGTTTGGGGGGGGGAGAGACAGGAAGGGAATCAATGTGCTAAAAAGATGCAAAAGCAAAATAAAAGGAAGTCAATGAAAAAGAGAAAAAGACAAAAAGAAAGACAAAAATGAATAAAAACCAAAAAGGGAATCCAAGGACGACAAAAAGAAGTGAAAAAGGTGTAGAAAAGTGATAAAAAGGAGAAAGGATTTGAATTGCAAAAGAAAGAGTGACAATGTGTCCCTCTAACCCCTTGAAAGAAGTGAACTACTCAATTGAGTCAAGAAAGTGTGCCAAAATAAATCAAAAGAAGGGCTTAAGGGAAGATTAAACCCATTTGAACAAAAACACGTCCTACCTTTACCAAAAGCCTTCACAATGACTCCTCAAAAGCCCTATATGATCTTGAGTTGAGGGAAGCCTACATTAGTGGATACTTACATAAGGGGCAAGCATATGGTACTTAGAGCCGGACTCAGGGCCTCTTCTTTGTGAGAGACGAGAGAGAAATCCATTCATCTCGATTTGTGTGCAAATACCCTAATAGGTGAGATTCACTCAGGGAAAGTCAAGGATGTGTGAGTTTGGGTTCCATGATGACCAAAGAAATTGAGAAAGGTTCCGTGATGAAATGTGTCAACTCTTGATGCTCTTGTGTCGCACTTGATCCACAAGTTTGCAAGTTTAAATATGTTGAGGATGCATTTGCATTGAGGGCAATTGCTAGTCCCAATTGATGCCTGCTGAGGTTACTTTAGGATAAACAGGAATTACTTGGTTGTTTTCCATTGAGGGGTAGGTCTCATTTTATTTGCTTGAGGACAAGCAAAGGTTTAAGTTTGGGAGAGTTGATAACTGCGATTTCTGCATGTTTTTTATACCCATTCTTACCTGAGCTTTGTGCATTTATTGCCATATAATAGTCCCAAAATGCTTACAAATGACACTTGATTGTAGGTTTGAGCGACAAGATGACAAATACTAAAGATCGGCTCTAAAAGGAGTGAAATCTGCCAAGTGTCAAGAGACAACTGAAAGGGGGGATCAAAAGGCCTTGCGCGGTCCGCACTGTTCTGTCACGCGGCCGCGCAGGAGAGTTCAGAAGTTGGGCATATCCAAGTTCAACCTGCGCGGACCACACTGTTTTGCCACGCGGCCGTGAAGAAAAGTTCAGAGGCCATGATATTTTTAAGATAAGCTGCGCGGTCCGCGCCTCTTCTCGCACGGTCCGCGCCCAGTTCCAACGCGGTCCGCGTCCCTTTTTTTGCGGTCTGCACCTAAGAGAATCAGAGGAGCAATCACTCGAGACAAAAGCCCATGTGACCGCACACCTAATCAGTGCGGTCCGCATGGATGAAGTTCATGCGGCCGCACGTCACTTTTGTGCGGTCCGCGCCCCCAGTACCAGATGCAAGTAATGAAGACCCAGAGCCCTACGCGGCCGCGCGTCATTTGTGCGCGGTCCGCTCCAGACCCTCAGGGGTATTTTTGTCCGGTTTTTCCTGTGTAGTATAAATAGAACATTTTACTTTTTAGCAGCAGTTTTTGGGAAGGCGGTTCGAGAGCAGAGAGCAGCTGAACTCGTGTTACCCTATTATCAGCCTATTTTGGGCCATTTCTTCTAGTTTTAAAGTGGAATCAAGTAGATTAACATTGTAGTTAACTATTATGTCAATTTCATCTATTATTTCTTTGATTTTTGTTACTACTATGTCTAGCTAAACCCATTAGCTAGGGTTGTGGCTCAACCCTAGTGTGGGAAATTGATGGGTGTGATTGTTTAGTGCATGAATGATGTTGGGTGTTTGCTATTTGGATTAATCTTAAGTTTTCACTAAGATTTGGTGGTTGCAAACACTAAGTCTAGCTTAGTGGGTCTTGACTCTTCTTGAGAAAGAGAGTCTATGACCTCAAGATTAACTCCAACAAGGAATCGGGATGGACCCATGAGAATGGTAGTCCCAATTAACGGGTTAAACCTCGAGAGAGTAATTACCCAACTTGAACCATAAGTTGCTTGGGCAAATTAGCCTACCCAATTGGTCTCGAGAGAGTCAATTGGGCAAAATCACTCTCTCTACCGAGAGGTGTGAGAGTGGGTGTAAAAGGTGCAACGGTTATAGCATAAGCCCCATATTCGTCATTCTTGCATTAGGAATTTCTACCCGTTAGTGGACCACCTAGGTAAATGCTGCATCCCTAGTGCTTTTATCTATCTTGCATACAATTTAGAATCATAATTTTAGCATAACCTAGTTTTACAACTGTAGTTGATAAATTGTAGCTCTTAAACAAAAGAAAACCAAAAATGTTAGAAGATCAATTATGAGCTAAAACACTATCCTAGACCATACAAATACTCGACTCCAATTTGAAGTTCCCTGTGGAAAATCGACCCCGATATCGCTATTGGGTAAAAGTATTAGCGCCCACTCATCCTTAGGTTGAGTCTGCTGCGATCAAGCACCACTCGGGTATGATCACCAATGCACTTTCATAACATAGATATGTGAAAAATCGGAAGGACAGACTCCAATTTCGAGGGCAATTCTAACTCATAAGCTACTCGGCCCACTCTCCGAGTGATCCTATAAGGCCCAATATACCGTGGGCTAAGTTTGCCTTTGTTACCAAACCTCATCACACCCTTCATAGGCGACACTTTTAAGAATACCAGTCATCAACCCCGAACTCTAATTCTCATTGTCGCACGTCAGAATATGACTTCTGACAACTCTGAGCTGTCAATAGTCGATCCCGGATAATCTTTACTTTTTCTAGAGCTTGCTGAACTAGGGCTGGCCCATGTAATTCAGATTCTCCAACATCAAACCACCCTATAGGCGACCTACACTTCCGTCCAAAAAGAGCTTCGTATGGAGCCATCTGAATACTGGAATGATAGCTATTATTATATGCGAACTCAATAAGCGGAAGATGATAATCCCAACTACCGTTGAAGTCTATTACATAAGCTCGTAACATATCCTCTAGTGTTTGAATAGTACGCTCAACATGTCCGCCTATCTGGGGATGAAATGTTGTACTAAGAATTACTTGAGTCCCCAATCCTTTTTGTTAGGACCTCCAGAAGTTAGTTGTAAATTGAGCTCCTCTATCCTAGATAATAGATACAGGGACACCGTGCAGTCGTACTATCTCCTTAATATAAAGCCTTGTATAATCCTCTAAGGAATATGTAGTTCTGACGGGCAGAAAATGGGCTGACTTTGTAAGACTATCAACAATCACCCATATTGAATCGAACTTACACTGGGTACAAGGTAAGCCTACGATGAAGTCCATACTGATTATTTCCCATTTCCAAGTCGGAATCTCCATAGCCTGCAATAATTCACCGGGTTTTTGATGCTCAATCTTAACCTGCTGACAGTTAGGACACTGAGCAACAAATTCTGCTATATCCTTTCTCATTCCGTCCCACCAATACACTTCCCTGATATCATGATACCTCTTTGTTGCTCCTAGACTGATAGAATAACGAGAATAGTGAGTTTCTCCCATAACTGCCGACGCAGCCCTACAACATTAGGCACACATAATCGCCTTTGATATCTGAGGACCCCATCTTCTGTAATTTCAAACGGTGTCTTCTGCTTCTGAAGAGTGGTATCCCTATAATGAACTAGCATAGGATCTACGTACTAGCATTCCTTTACTTCAGTTACTAAAGAGGATGTTGCTGTATCCTGAAGAGTAATTCCAACGTCACCTGAGTCCAGTAACCAAACTCCAACTAGCTAGTTGATGAACCTCATGGGCTATTCCCCTTTTTTCTGGCTGTAAATACGACAGGCTACCCATAGATCAATGGCTGAGGGCGTCGGCTACTACGTTCTCCTTCCCAGGATGGTATAAAATATCAACATCATAGTCTTTAAGTAGCTCCAACCATCTCCTTTGATGAAGATTCAATTCCTTTTGCTTGAAGATGTACTGGAGGCTCCTATGGTCCGTACAGATATCAACATGAATGCCATACAAGTAGTGCCTCCACATCTTTAGTGCATGAATCACCGCAGCTAACTCTAAATCGTGGGTCGGGTAGTTTTTCTCGTGATTTCTTAGTTGTCTAGAAGCATAAGCCATAATGTTACCATGCTGCATCAGCACACAACCCAATCCAATGCCTGAAGCGTCACAATAGATAAATAACCATCGGTCCCTTCTGGGAGCGTTAGAACCGGTGCTGAAGTTAACCTATCATTTAATGCCTGGAAACTCCGTTCACAAGCATCAGTCCATTGAAACCTTTCTCCCTTGTGAGTCAACTTTGTTAAAGGTGCTGAAAGGGAAGAAAATCCTTCCACAAATCTCCTGTATAACCTGCCAAACCAAGAAACCTACAAACCTCTATCGATTTTGTGGGCGTTGGCCAAGTCTTTACAGCCTTAATCTTTTGTGTATCCACCCGGATGCCTTCACACGAAATGATATGCCCAAGGAAAGTTACAGAGTTCAACCAGAATTCATATTTAGAAAATTTTGCATACAACTTCCCTTCTTGTAGAACTCTGAGCACAGTACGTAGATGACCAGCATGCTCATCCTTTGAACTAGGATACACCAATATATCGTCAATAAATACAATTAAGAACAGATCTAAGAAAGGCTTGAACACACGGTTCATCAAATCCATGAATACTGCTGGGACATTGGTCAGACCAAACGACATAACCCAAGCTCAAAGTGCCCATATCTTGTCCTGAATGTTGTCTTTGGAATATCTTCATCCTTAACCCTTACCTGATGGTACCCGGACCTCAAGTCTATCTTTGAAAAACACATGGCACCTTGAAACAAATCAAATAAATCATCAATTCTTAGGAGCGGGTACTCATTCTTGATCGTCACCTTATTCAGTTGCTTATAATCAATACACATTCGTAAGGAACCATCTTTCTTATTAACAGACAAAACAAGTGCTCCCCACGGTGACGTGCTAGGTCTGATAAAGCCTTTTTCAAGTAAGTCCTTTAGTTGTTACTTTAACTCTTTCAACTCTGCGGGGGCCACTCTATAGGGAGGAATATATATTGGGTGAGTATCTGGTAGTAGGTCAATAGAAAACTCAATTTCTCGCTCTGGGGGGAGACCTAGAAGCTCATCAGGGAAAACATAGGGAAACTCATTCACCACAAGGATGGACTGAATGGTTGGTGACTCTACTTCCACATCCTGAACCCGAACTAAGTGATAAATACAGCCCTTTCAGATCATCTTCCTTGCCTTGAGATAGGAAATAAATCTACCTCTCAGCGATGCCGTGTTACCTTTCCACTCCAAAACAGGCTCCCCTGGAAATTGAAATCGGACTATCTTTGATCTACAATCAACATTGGCATGACAAGAATCCAACCAATCCATACCCATTATAATATCAAATTCTACCATATCTAACTCGATTAAGTCTGCTACGGTAGGTCAACCATGAACTACTATTATACAACCCCTATATACTTGCTTAGCTATCACCGAGTCCCCAATAGGTGTATATACCTCAAAAGGTTTAACCAATTCAGGTTTTATTCCAAACTTACCAGCAACTAGCAGAGTAACGTATGATAAGGTGGAACTTGGGTCAATCAGTGCATATACATCATATGAGGAGACTGATAATATAACTGTAACAACATCAGGCGATGACTCCTGGTCCTGTCGTCCTGCCAACGCATAAATGCGGTTCTAAGGGCTGCTCGAGCTAGATGCTCTGCCTCTACCTCTACCACGACTCATTGGAGATTGGGGACCTTGCCCAGGGGGGCGTACTGATGATGACGAACCAGCTACAGATCCCGTTGGCTGAGCTATGCTTGCATTACCTCTCATCAGACAATCCCTCAGAATGTGGACCAGATAACCACAAGTATAACAAACACATAACCCCATTCGGCACTGTCCGGTATGTTGCTTACCACATTGATTACATCGTGGCAAATGTGGCCTTATCTGATTTGACTCACCCCTATACTGAGAACCTGAGGCCCTGAAATTCTAGCTAGACCCTGAATATGTAGAACAATCAAATTTCTTACCGTCAAACTGAGGGGGCACGCTAGCTGAGGGCTGGGATGGATACCTCGAGTACTGCTGCCTCTGACCACCTCAAAACTCACTAGAAGGACCCGAAGACCTCGCTCTCTTATTCTGGGCCCTATCATGCTCACGATCGGCCCTCTGTTTCTATTTATGCTCCTCTACACCCTGAGCATATGCTTGAATATGAGAAATATCCATGTCTAGCTGAAGCGAGACCGACATACAATCGTTAAGCAAGTAAGGCTCTAATCCTATCACGAACCGCTGAACCTGATCCTCCATCTTAGATACAAAGTGCGAGCATACCTACCCAACAAATCAAACTATAGACTGTACTCCCGAACACTCATGTTACACTACCGAAGGGTCAAGAACCTATCAACTCTGGCCCGTCTAAGCTCTGGTGGTAGATAATGACGAAGAAAAGCTTCTACAACTCCTGCCATACTGATGGAGGGGCATCCTCACCTATAGATAATTCCCAAGACTCATACCAATTAACTGCAACATCTCAGAGTATATAGGAAGCTAGCTCAACTGACTGAGTTGCAATGGCCTTCATTACCCGTAACGTCCTCTGCACTATATCAATAAATACCTAAAGGTCCTCATTTGGATCTGCTCCAGTGAATAACGGAGGGTCTAAATTAATAAAGTCACAAACTCTCGCATTCACAGACCTATCTTCATGACCAATACCTACTTCCTAATGCCAAGCCTGTGCGGCTACTAATCAGGTCAATAACTAAATAACATCTCTCATCTTCTGACCCGGTGCATCCGACTGAGGTGCTAAATGTACAAGGGTGGGCGCTGGATCTGTTGCCTCTCGGAGCTCTTTTGGAATGGGCAGGGTATATGAAGTCTGAGATGGAACCTCACCATGAGACTCTCCCCGAGCCCTGGTAACTTGTGGCACTCGACTAGTAGTATCACCGGCCACAGACTTTCCCTTCTGGGAAGCCTTACTCTTTGGAGGCATTACTGAAAATATAGCATATTGTTAGGAACATGAATTCTTGTATCGCACAATCTGAGATAAAAAGAGAGGATAACATCCTATATGTCCTGTAGCCTCATGTCTATAAGTGTGGTGCACGACACACCCATAAATAAGACTCTACTAGACATGGTCTGTAGACAACCCTAGGACAGAACTGCTCTGATACCACTTTTGTCACGACCCAAATTGATGGGCTGCGACGGGTGCCTGAGTCCTGCCTGTCAAACACCCCTAAGCATATGTCTAACATATGAACCGGAATAACATCTGCTGGATTACAAAAATAACATACATGAAAGAAACATGCCATCAATGTATATATACATATACATGCATGATACAGTAGGCGAGCCGACAAGGCTGCTATAGACTACTGTATATCCAAAACTGAAAGCCTACAAGGCCACATACAACCTAACTAGACATACTGTCCACAGACCTCTAACAGAAACATAACTGTACAAAGACGAAATTGAGCCACGTCATACCCATATACATATATATACAAACGTATCATATAAAAATCAAAAGAAACTCCGAATCAAATGGAGCACGCCAACTCTCACTGATCAGGGATCCTAAGAAGGGGGACCGTCAACTTGCCTACCTGCACTTGCAGGCATAAAATGCAGGCCCCGTGAAATAGGGTGTCAGTACAAAAAATGTACTGAGTATGTAAGGCATGAAAATTAGTACATAAAAGACATAGATGAAACATGGAATACATAAACACATATTTAAATCTGAATAACTTTATAAATTCTGAAACCTTTATAATGTCATGCACGTACATATAAATGTCATGCCATGCATAGGTATGGGTGTACATAATATCATCAAGCCACTGAGGGCATCCCATCATATCGTTTCGGCCACTATGGGCAACATCATCAACATATACCAGCTGATTAGGTGGTGGTACGTATATAATGCCGTAACCTTTTCCTATATCCCATATACATATATTTACATATATATGAATATATAACGCCATTTAGTCATGGGTCAATGCACATGTATAGTGAGTGAAATGCATGAAAAATACGTAATAATCTCAATATTTCTTCCAGATAAACTTTTTCAACTGTGTATTATTCTGAGACCTATGAATAGAAGATAATAATAATTTTCCTGGAGAATCAAGAATATAGACTCCCCTACTATTTCTATGAATAGAGTAATTTATGGAAACTGTGTGTTTGCTCATTTCTTCAGTATAATTTGGACCATACCAAAAGAAAGAAGGGAGGGTCTTAACATACATGTTCCTTGAATTATTCGAATTAAATGAAGCTTCTGCTTCTGAATCCTTGAACGAAATTTTACACTTGGATCCTCTGAAATTGAAACGAAATTGGCTTGGACTAAAATTTTGGACGAATTTTTGATTCAGTTCTTACATTCTTGGCTTCAACCCACAAGCAGATTGTTGTTTTAGATCTTTTTTTACAAAGAAGTCATACCAAGCCTTCCTGGATAATGGTTAATATTTACAAGATACAAGTCTTATTAAAACTTTTAGCTTAAGTCATGATTATGCTATATTCATAGGTGGCCATTTGGCAAAAGTGACCAAGAGTAACCTTTTGCTATTGTGGCTTCTTGCCACGTTGGGTGGAGGGGGATGGGTTAATTTATTAATTTTTTATCCACTTATTAGTTAACTAGATAATGTTCTGTTACCGGTAATTAATCAATTACCCGCATAATTTAAAAATTACCACAAATTACTTAAAATTCTATTTATTTTTTAAAATACTTCATATATACTTTATATATTATACTGCCGTGGTCATATGGTACCTTGCATGGTACTAATTTATAATTATTGGGTATTATTTCTCGACTTGTATTTTATTCCAAATTGGCCACTTTTAACAAAACTCGTTTTCTTTAATCCGTGTACCCCTTTATCCTTCGTAACACTTATTTATCGATTGTTATAAATAGTGTAAGTACATTAACGACAAGATGATCTCATCCTTGAGTCTACGTCGGTTAACTGAAAATGAAATTTAACGTACAAAAATTGCGAGATGTAATAAGAAGTGTGAGAGATCCTATCCTTGCCCAAACTTCTTCACTGAGTACTTCAAGGATCAAGGGGTGGAGTCCAAGCATTATGATACACATGTGAAGGCCAAAAATCCTTTCTCTTGGTACCAACTTTAGGGAGATGAGAACCCGAAGTTTAAGGGTAAAGCTACTACCTCCACTGGCTAGTTTGAGGAGCCAGCGGTAGTGGTTACTGATTCAGCTACCGAGCGTTCCACTGCAGCAGGTTCCTTATACAAGGACATCATTTATGCCACCATCATCATCCTCCGGTCCACCAGCTTCTGCTAGATTAGCAGTTTCATTTCCAATGCCAGCTTCATCTACCTATCCTCAGACTACACTACGAGTTTCCCAGACATTGGCGAGTCTCAACAACTGGATGCAGGAAGCTACTACAAAGCTAACTGCTTTTTCTAGTGCTGTTGCAGCACAGTCCTCAGCCCCAGCGGCCCCAGCATAACTACATGTACCTTCGTCAATGGAGGAGGCATTGAAGAAGATTGTGGAAAACCAAAAGAGTATTACAGATACTCTGGAGGCACATGGGAAGATCATTGCAGACTTGACCAAGCAGGTCAGGAAGATGAAGAAGTCTCAAGCATCAAAGAGGTCCGTGGAGAAGTTGACAAAGGAGGTCAAGAAGATTGCATCTGCATGAGACCTTCCATTGGACCTACTCATGGAGTCTACTATTCCAGCAACACAGACAGTACCATAGGCAGCAATGGCCAGTCTGAGGAGCCGGTTGCCACTGCCCACACAGCTGAGGAGATGATCCAGATGCTCAGCAACCTAGTTGACCTTTTAACCTGGTGGTGATGAGATACAGCTTGAGGCTGAGGTTGCTGAGGATCCCATGCAACTGAGACCACATAGAAAATTCTCTTAACTCTCTACCATTTTCCTGTTCTTATTTTTGTTAAGCATTGAGGACAATGCTTATTTTTCATTTGGGGGGTGGTCTATTCTGGTTATTTGACATTTGGGCATTATTTGAAATTTGAGCTGTAATAACTCTGATACAATTTTCTTTTCATCTTTATTTTCATTTGGTATGTATATATTTTCTCCATTTGATGTATATATATATTTTTCCCTTATGTATATATTCATTTGACTTCGGTTTGTATATATTCCCTTATCTCGCTTTCTGTAGTTTATTTCATAGCTTCTTTAGTTGTTTTTCTTTAGTAGTATAACTTCTTATTTACTTTAATAGCTTCTTATTACGTTTTGAGTGAACAATAAACCTTTGGTTTTCTTAATGCCACAGTTCTTTCCAAAGGCGGATTATGTGTGAATCGGGTGGCTCTTCCCAACGATGGATGGCGTGACAACTTTCTTAAAGGATTGAGTCCGTTTTCTTTTATGTTTTGGTATATATTGTAGTAATGAATAAAAGGGGTCTCAAGCATGCTTCATTTGGTACCAACACATTTACCTATGATCGAATGGTTAAAAACAAGTTGTTGACAGAAAATAGCTCTAGTTGTGACTCTTGTGTTGACTTAAGCATTCATCGAGTGGTTCAAATCGAGCCATTTGTGATTCTCAATATTAGATAAGGTTGTTGTGGGCCCTCAATTCTGTTCTCTTTACCAATCCAGAAGCATGAGAGGTGAGATGTTTAGTTGCAAGTCCAAGTATCCGTGCTAATAGTCTAGAACTTGCCTCGAATGTTTGTCTAGGCAAAATTTTATAGTGTAGATTGGCTTGAGAAATGATCATAGGCTTTTCTTGATCCGATTTGAAATTTGAAGTCTTTCATGGCCTACCAATGTGATATCCCTAGTCAACCCCTTTGAGCCAAGCCCTTTTTCTTTCAATAACCACGTTACAAGCCTTTATTCATTTTACAATGACCCTCTCTTGGCACCCATTATTTCCTTAGCTTTCTTGAGAAACAATTGGCAAAAACATAAGTTTGGGGGAGAGAAGAGGAGTTTGAAAGTGATGAAAGGTACAAAGAAGAGAAAGAAATGAAGAAAATGGAAGGCAAATAAAAGAAAGAAAGAACAAAAAGAAAACAAAAATGCCAAAAAGAAAGTGAATTAAGTGAAGAGTTGAAGGGAATCCAAAAAAAAAATAAGGAAGAAAGAATGGAGTAAATAGAATAAGGAGAAAAATAAATATCATGCTCAAGAAAGAGAGACGTTACGTCTCTCTAGTTCCCTCAAGGAAGAAGAAAATGACTCAAAGAGTCGAGAAATTATGAGCCAAAAAGAGAAAATGGAGTGCTTAAGGAAATATGAAACCATTCTATTCAAACAAGTCCTACCTTGATCCAAAAGCCTTCATTACATCCCGCAAAAGCCCTACATGATTTCATTTTAAGTGAGCTTACATTAGTGGTGATTTACATGCGGGCAAGCTTATGGTACTTAAAGCCTCTCTTGAGATGTTCTTTTGAGAGAGATGAACAAACTTTTCACAATCCTTGTTTCGAGTATTGCATTCTTGTTTATCCAAAAATTAGAGTAACAATTAAATTTGTATTGTGGTTACAAATATATGTGATTTAATCCAATACTAACTGATAAACAAGGAATCAAAGGTATAAATTAAAAAGTAGAGCAAGTCAAACCAATGTGCAAACAAGTCTCGATCTCGAGTTAAAGCAGCCTTGAGGTAGATTAGCAAGAGCATTAAAATAATAAAGCAACTCTGATCAGCAGTAAGCAAGAAAGTGAAATATGTATATTCTTTTGTCAATGATTGATGCGTTACAAATGACTGGGCTTCCCTTTATATAATAAGGAGTCCTAAATAAGGTACATTTCCATTTCTAGTAGGGAATCTTATTGGACAGATGTCTAACCGCCTAGTACAAATCTGTTCCAAAATTTACGCTGTGATCTTAGGGCTACTGCGGGAATCTCGGTCTTTCTGTTATAAAACCATAACGGTATTATCTCAAGGTTGGTCATACTTGGCCTCGGTGTTCATCGAGCACTTCGATCTTCGAGTATTGTACTCCGCCATCAGACTCGAGCTTGGTCCATTTTGAGTTTATTCTTGAAGCAGCCCCCCGAGCCTACGAAATCGAGCACACCTGATTTTGACCGTATACAGATATTCCTCACATTTCTTAGAATAAAATTATAAGAAACGACTGGAGCCTCGATTTTTTGAAGTCCTTGATGATAACGTCATCCACGTGAAGTAGGCGCTCGAAGTGACCGAAATGTCATGTCGGTTCGTTTCCCCAAAACATTAAATGCTTCGCAGTGGTGGTCAGCCACTAACGCCGTTGAACTGTCGCCGCTTGCCTATAAATACAAGGCTCTAATTCGAATCAAAAGCTTTACTTCCATTTTCAAACCACCATCAAAATCTCTTTATCTCTCCCCCTCTTCATCTGTCTCTCTCATTACTTGTTACTCCCGCCTTCTTAGTGCCTAAAAATACCAAGCTCCACCTATTTCTACTTCTTTCAACCTTAATTAATTTCGAAAACTTCCAAAACAGTTCCTCAAAAGGAGAAAGCTTCATCCTCTTCTTCCTGGCCGGCCGGTGATAAAGCGCCGACTCTTTACGAGATTATTCCTGGTCCTTGTGTCTTAAAGAAAGATTTAAAAGTCAAAAATCCCCCCTCGATTCCTGCTGATTCGAGCATGTATCGAGGTATATTTGCTCAATAACGGAGAAGTACCTCAAGGCCGTGAAGAAGGATTGGTTAGGGGGACGAGGTCATGGTACAGATCCCTGACCCCGAGAAGAGCATCACTATTCATGTGGAGGGGTTCCTAAGTGTTTACACTTACCCCTTTACGTTGGGTCCCCTTCATCCTATCGTGATCGACTTCTACAAAAGGTATCAGGTCACCCTCGGCCAAATCTACCCTTCTTTCTGGCATATAGTAATCATGCTTCGCTAATTCTCCAACATGGCCGAGGGCTAGAGTTCACCCTCAACCACCTTATCCGGTTGTATCGGCGTGAGCTTTTCTGAGGGTTGATCAAGCTCCAACGCAGATCGACCAAGGTCTTTGTTTACCATGAAAATGGTAATAACAATTAAATTTGTTGATGGGACTCTAAAAATACGTGATCTATGTTTATGCTAGTTATTAAGCAGTTGATGCTAGATATGTGAAGAAAAAAGAGGAAATGTGAGCTAAAATGGAATTATAATCGAATCGGGGGGGGGGGGTTCCTATTAGGGCATCGATCTGACCGATAAGGGGCATCGAGGTTGATGCCTGGGCTCGGGCTCGAGCTATCAGAGATAATCGGGAAGGGGATAACAATTAGGATATGATTAAGGGAGGCTCTTTATTGCCAATGACTAGCGATAAATGAAGAACAAGTGTGAAGGCAATAAGTATGAGCAATAGTGCCGGGAGAATACGTTAGAGAGAAAAGAGAGAGAGAGAGAGAGTTATTATTTATCTTGAGCAGAATAGTTGGAGCAGCAATAGCAGCCTCCTACAAAATGGTAAGGATCCCCTTTATATAGAAGGGGAATCCCAACATAGTACAAAATGCATTAATTGTAAAGGTATGGAGATGGGACGGCTAGACGTGACACCTTGATACAGGTTCTGGGTAGGCCGGCTTTTTCAAACTTAGCCGCGTGCCTTGGGAATTCACCATTTTTACTCTATCCTCGAGCGATATTCCCTTTAGGTCGGGCCTCGACGAGCTTCGAAGGGGGGGGGGGACTCGGTTACAGCTTCGCGTCCTCGAGGCCTCAAGGTGACCTCCCGAAATGCCTTATTAACGAGAAATTGTTTCCCCCGATTTCACCGTATACAGATAGTCTCCGCGTTTCTTAGAGAGAAGCGACAAGAAATGATTTTGACATTCCATTCTTCGGGCTTCCCGTAATGACGTCGTGCTGACGACACAAGCCTCCATGATTACCGAAATGTTTCGTCTTTTTGCTTTTCCCGGACCATTCAACACATTGCGTTTTCTCATTCTTTAGAGCCATAATGTTGCCGTTGATTTAGCTCCTATGGACGCATTGAATGCGCCTGTCGTTACGTTTTTTGAGGGCGATAATAGCACCGTCGGTTACGTTGCCCCTTCTTCTATAAATGGGGGCCTCCTGGGAGCAGTCTTTTATTCAAGTATCTTTCGATACCTATCCTTTCCTCCTTTCTTGTTATCTTTACTCTTTGTTGTTCACCATTTTTGAGGCCCATGGCCTTAAGATTTTATGGCGATATCACGCATGCTACAGCCTACCTCTCGGACCTTCTCTGGTCTAGCGAGATTACGCTGTTTTTATATTGTTGTTGTTTTGTCTTTGTTGGCTCGGGTTGATGAAGCAGAGGGCCAATTTCCTCTGACCCGAGGAAATATTTGGATTACACATTACTGCTCGAGAGGGGGCTCGGATTATACACCGTTGCTCACCCTCCTGCCCCGGCTTGGCGTATTATACCCCTTTGGATTCCTTGGGGTATGGAGGCGCTGTCTACTAACTTTTGCCTCCCATGCCGGGGCAATGTCTCAAGAAATTGATTTACAGTAATAGCCTGGCGAAATCCATACTAGCCAGATTTTTCACCCAGCCACTTCTTCATTCCTTCCTGCCTTTTTCGCGTCACTTTGCTCTTCTCCATCGCTTTCCCCTTCGTCGTCTCTCCTTTAGAAGATGCCATTCTGGGGAATCGAGATCAGACTCCCGAGGGGATTGTGCTTGGAAGATATTGTCTTTGAGGACGCGTGCTTGAGGAGATGATATTGAAATTGTCGTTGTTGAGGATGCACCCTTGACAACAGGCTAGGTTCTTAGGCTTTTATTGTGTGTACACCCTTCTGCTTCTTTTTTCCCGTGTAAGGACCCCTCATGGGCTTTTGTAATCATATGTAAGGATCCCTCGTGGGATTTTGTAATAGAATATTTCATGAATACAAAGATTTTTCCCCGATTTGTCTTCGATGCTTGCTACATTCTTTTATGTTTGTGGAGACTTCGAATGCATGACTCTGTTTGTTGTCGCTAATACCGAAACCAGATGCAAGTATTCCTTCTGGCCTTTGGTTGATAAAAATGGATTCGCGAGGGATCCTTTACGATCCCTTAGATCGAACCTAAATAGGGTCGATAGACTCGGGTCGCCGGGACCTTGACTTCGAGTACAATGAGAATAATGTTTCGGGCCTTGGAATCATGACTTACTAGTTAAGTTCTGCGGTAACCTTTGAAAAGAAAATTGCTCAGGGGCCCGTGGACGGGGGCTGTCTTTGATCTCTTGAGGGCAGTCCTCGAACGGAGATTCGTCAAAATTAAGACCACCTAGAAACGCACTCTGGCTTAGTGTGAATAGTCTTATGGCATTGTAGATAGATTTTGAAAGAGGGTTTGTCCGATCTTGGACGGTACCCAAGGCCAATCCCATATGGGTATCGTTCAAATGCTTATTTCCTTGGAGTCTGATTTCCTTTCGACAAGAAACCCCCGAGGTCGAGTATCACCTAGGGTCTCGTCATGATGCTATTGGCTTCCTGGAGCCTAAACTTCCCTTTGATGGAGATCCTCGAGGTCAGGTACCGCCTCAATGTTGGCGAAGGCGTCATCGGCTTCCTGGAGCCTAGCCCTATTCTGATGGAGGTCCTCGAGGTCAGATACCACCTCGGGACTAGAGAGGGTGTTATCGGCTAGTGTTCATAACAAGCTTTGAGGTAGGCGAATCGTCGCCGTTTTTCCACATATAAATAGGGTCATTTCTGCCTTTTCGGGGATTACCCCATTTTAAGTAATTGTCCTTCTCTTTCTACGCTAGCCTTTCGGCATTCCAACACTAACACATCTGCACATATTCTTGCTTTTTAGTTATATAATTTTGTGACCGCCATGACGGCTATGTTGGAGTCTGTCCGACAGGGAGCGGAGAGCTCTGCCTTCGGTCTTTAGGACCATCGAGGTCTACTAACTTTGCTGTGTCGATCGATTACATCTTTCATTGTTGATGATGGGGAAAATGAAGACAGGGTATGGATGAGTTGCTTCATCCGGGTGCGGACTGCTGACATTATCCCCAAAGAGCTTATGCCATTCACTGGGGAATGGAGCTATGCTCGTAAGTGGTACATTTTGTGCTTTATTAGTTCTATCTATGGTGAAAGATGGTTTCGTAATCGTGCCTTCCTCTCTTCCTCTGCAGCGGTTTCATGGGCGTCGGGCGACATTCTTAATCTGTCGGACTGGGTCCAAGAATTGGCGACCCACTCGACCTGTGAGGAATGCATTTGGCGAGCTTTGTCTCGGGGTAGATAGGAAGCAAAATACGATGGTGAGTGTTGTGCTATTCCTTACTTGCTATCACCTTCCTTTTTCATTGATAGTATTTCGGGAGATACTAGAAACCCGGGGTCGCATACACCGAGTGACCGTGCTTTGACCGGAGTAGTCTCTTTCAAGGCTGAAGGGACTGGATTGGCAGGTGTGCGTTCGACCTTCGAGGAAGCCCAGCAGCTTCACTTTGCGGTGAGTTTCGGCACAAGTTTTTCGAGCTTTGTGCCTTCTTTTCCTTACTGAGTTTTTTTTGCAGGCACCCGACAAGCTCGAGTCTGGGCTGCTTCGCTGTGAAGCCAGGATATGGAAAGCTCTAGATGAGGAGAGATCCCTGAGGCTCCTTTGTGATGATAAAGAGGTCGAGTTGGTGCATTTTGTAGTGTGAGGTGAGCCAGAACTTAAACTATGAAAACCACCTGAAGGAGTAGGTAGTTTTCTATTCTGGATGAGTGTGCATTCCGCCTTCTGGCTCTTGGGGCTGATACTTAGTTTATTTCAGTTGTAGAAAAAAGATGGAGGCCCTGAAATGCCTTCGAGATAAAGTTGGCTGGGCCAGGTATGAGTGTGATGAGTTGAAAGCTCGGGCGGAGGCTCAAGCTTTAGGGGGGAAGGATGCTCTGGCCAAAGTTCTTGATTTTGAAGCTCAACTTCACCTAGCTCGCGACAATGCTTTGGTTTAGACAAAAATGATTGTAGAACTCGAGTCTGGGCTTTCAAAAGTCAGGGCTGAGGTCATTGATGCTTGGATCGAAGCAGCACTGAGCTAGACTAAGGCTGATCAGGGGACGATGATTTATTTGATGGATGCTACCGATGCCCAAGTAGAGTTGAAGAGGGTCCTCGATAGTGAAGAGAGGATCAAAGAATATGCTCTTTGCAGATCCCGAAGAAGGGTTCTCGAGGAGATTGGTGCAAGTGGTTTTGTTCTCCCGGAAGATTTGGCACGAGCGAGGGCGGACGAGCGTGGTGCTCGGTCACTTCTGTCCGACGCCGAGGAGAGTGAAATTGAGGCTAATAGTTTGTAGCCCTTAGGGGAGGGGCGTAGACTTTGCAATTTTGTATGCGATATCTTCAGAGCGTGTTTGTAGATAGAGAGTGCACTTTTTCACGTATGTAAATAAAAGAAAACTTGAGGCTTTATTTCTTCATCGCTTTTGACCAGGTGGACTGGTTTCGGAGTTGGCGAGAATCCTTGGATTCGTGATACGGCTATGGGGCTAATTAGGCAGGCTCGGGGGCTCTTATGCGCTCGATCGGTGCGACCTTTAGTGTAAGCTGGCGTTAGAGCTCTTATGCTTTTGCTCAACTATTTTGGGTTTAGTCTCTGAGTCGGGGTTCGACTCGAGCTCATTTGACCCTCAAGCTTTTGTATTTGCATGGGTAGGCGACAATGACTCTTACGCCTCGGGTCGAAGCGACTTTTTGTATGCACGGACCTGAGACTCATTAAGCTGGTAACAATGGCTCTTACGTTTTGCCCTTAGGCAACCTTTTAGTGTGTGTGGCCCTGAGGCTCGTTAGGTTGGCGACAATGGCTCTTACGCTTTGCCCTTAGGCATATGTAGGCTTTATCTTCCTCTCGTTAAGGACTTTTGAAATTATTTTGCCTGACCCGTCGTCGGTTCAGGAAGAACCTAGATTTCAAGTCGTTTGCGGCGATGTTCGAGCACCTCAAAAGGTTTGGCTCGCAGGCTGAGTATCTCGAAGCCTTGTGATTTGGAGCTGACATGGTCAAAGCTCTTTTGCCTATCGAGATTAGCTTGTTTAATCAGTTCTTTTCGAAGTAGATTCGAAGTAATGGCCTATGATTTTGTAGCGATGGTTGAGCATCCTCGAGTCGTGTTAGTTTGGCTGGTACAGTTGTATGACCGTAGTCATTTGTGCTTGGACAAAGCCATTTTTGGTCCCGATTGTAGTAGTTTAGGCGTCTATATCAAGGGTATGCCCTTTCGGGAGTCTTACAAATGTGATATATAGCCCACACTTCGGGATTGATTTTATGCCTGTAATAAGGTCTTACAAGATTTTCATGCCTTTTGAGGTCTTATAGTTTTGTTGATACAAGGTACAAGTATGATTCATGCCTTGCTTGAGGTCTTAAAACTTTTTCATGTTGTTGAGGTCTTACAGGTTTTTCATGTCATTGAGGTCATACAGTTTTTTCATGCTGTTGAGGTCTTACATGTTTTTCATGCCATTGAAGTCTTACAGATTTTTCATGCCGTCGAGGTCTTATAGGTTTTTCATGCCGTCGAGGTCTTATAGTTTTTGCATGCCGTTGAGGTCTTACACTTTTTTCTTGCCATTGAGGTCTTACAGTTTTTTCATGTTGTCGAGGTGTTACAATTTTTTCATGCCGTCGAGGTCTTACAGTTTTTTCATGCCGTCGAGGTCTTATAGTTTTTTCATGCCGTTGAGGTCTTACAAGACCGAGTCTGCCCGCTCGGAGTGTTATGGCCTCGTGTTTTGATGAGTTAATGGAGGTGGCATTTTGACGGCAGTCCCCGAGTCGTCGAGAGTTTCTTCACTCGGGAGCCATTTTTTGTAAACTTTGCATTGCCTCATTGAGGGCTTACAATTTTGGAAATCCTGACCCTGACGTCGTGTACTTTTCTTTTGAGATTTCAATGCCAGTCCCCGAGTACTCGAGGTACTTTTGGCATTGGAGATGTTTAGCAATTTCCGCGTTGCCTTATCTGAGGGCTTACGATTTTGGAGTCCCGACCACGAGGTCATTTAAGTGTTGAATTGTTGACGCCAGTCCCCGAGTGTTCGGGACGTTTCCGGTGGAGGATCTGTTTTTGCGAAGGTGTTGAGTCTTTTTTGGAGCACGAGATGCCTTAACAAAAGATATTCTTCGATTATTTGATACAAGTGTACATAGATTCGCCGTCGGGGCCCCAGCTATATGGACATGGTTCGTTCGACCGTTTGGCCCAATACATTACTTTCTTATATGGACCCCATTTGGCGTTTCTTGGTTTTTCCGAGTGGGGGGGGGGGACGCCCACATTGTTTGGGGTTGATTGCAAAAAAAGCCTCGAACAATTGTTGAGTTTCCCTTAGGTAGCATGCAGATGTTGCCTCGTTAAAAACCTTACCGGTAAAACTGTTTTTCGGGATAAAAACTTGATCAAAGGAAAAGAGCGCAATGGATGCTTTAAAACCTTAAAGGTCTTCGAGTTGGGTTAGTGTTCAGACTGCTTTGATCGGGCACCTACATAAAGGTTAGTCTGAAATACGAAATGAAAAGGGTGATGGTCATACCTTAATGTGAGACATGCCGACGATGTTTTGAGGATCGATATGTTGCAAACACTCGAGATGAGAATGCAGTATGGTCCTTTAATTCATTTAATCGGGATTGATCGAGGGCGTGGCTCAATTACCTTTTTTCTCTTTTGCGGGCAGAGGTGCGAGCGCTGGTGCCACGTCGTGCACCACAAACATTTCCCTTGCCAGATGCTGTTCACCGTGTTTTAATTCCATCCTTTGTTAGGAATTTCATCATTTGGTGAAGCATGGATGGTACCGCTCTCACGAAGTGTATCCACGACCATCCGAATAAGGCGTTATACCTCATGTCTCCTTCGATGACATGGAATTTGGCGTTTTGGGTCGTGCCGGCCATGGGGACCGGGAGGATGATTTCTCCTTTCGTTGTTTCACTTTCCATGTTGGAGGACTCGAGTGGCAGGCACAATTTGGTCGAGCAGTCTGAGCTGCTCAATTACCCTCGACTTGATAATGTTGGCCAAGCTACCTCGATCTACGAGTACACGTTTTATTTGAAAGGAAATTACAAGGAAAGAGATTACCAGTGCATCATTGTAAGGTTGAGACAAAGTATTGGTGTCCTCTTTACTGAATGTGAGGGCGTCCTCGGGAATATATCCAAGGTTTTGGTTTTCTTTGGTGATGGATATTTTTGTCCTTATCATTACGGGTTCCTGCGGGACATCAACGCCTCCCATGATCATGTGGATGACGTGTTGTAGCTCATTTGCCTCGTTCTTCTTGGTCGCCTCTCTTTCCCAGAACTGATTCTTGGCTCAATCGCTAAGGAATTCTTGGAGATTCCCTTTGTTAAGTAGTCGGGCTACCTTTTCTCGGAGTTGGTGGCAATCCTCAGTCCTGTGGCCGTGCGTGTTGTGAAACTCGCACACTAAGTTGTGATTTCTTTGTGAAAGATCTGATTGTATAGGCTTGAGCCACTTGGCGTCTCTGATTTTACTGATGGCGAACACGATGTCCGATGCATCGACGTTGAAGTTGTATTCCGACAAGTTAGGTACACCCGTTGGCCCTGCGTTCCTATCGAATCTGGCTCTGTTGGTGAGTCCTCAAGGATCCTGTCCTCGATCTATTCTCCGATCGTTGCGAGGTGGGTTGCGCCTCGAGGCGTTCCTCCTATATTCGATGTACGACTGGTATCTTTCTTTATTTGATTTTGGTTCCTTTGTCGGGAGCCTGCTTAGGTATACTGAGCCCGAGGGGGCTCCCATTATCCTCGGACCTGATTTTTGGCTGGTATCGGTTGTGGACATCTGACTCGGTCACAGCTGGATACTCAATCAAATTCTGTTTCAGCTATTTTGAAGCCACTGAGCTTCGTTCATTTAAACCTTGAGTGAAAGCCTGCACTGCCCATCTGTCGGAGACTGGCGGTAGCTCTATCCATTCCATTTGAAAGCGAGACACGAATTCCCGCAGTATCTCGTTCTCCCTTTGCTTAATTTTGAAAACATCGGACTTCCTCATCGCTACTTTTGTGGCACCGACATGTGCCTTTACAAAGGAGTCTGCTAACATGGAGAATGAATCTATGGAGCTTAGAGCCCAAGTTGTGATACCACATCATGGCCCCCTTCGAGAGTGTTTACCCGAACTTTTTCAACAATATGAACTCGATCTCGTCGTTCTTTATATCATTTCCCTTTACCACGCAAGTGTAGGCAGTAACGTGTTCATTGGGGTCTGAGGTCCCGTTGTACTTTGGGAGTTCAGACATTCTGAACTTCTTTGGAATGGGTTTTGGGGCCGCTTCTTCGGGGAACGACCTTTGTATGAACTTCTTCGAATCCACTCCTTTCAGGACTGGGGGTGCGCTCGGGATCTGGTTGACCCTAGAGTTGTAGGTCTTAACCTTCTTATCATTGGCTGCTATCATTTTCTCATCCGATTCGACCCTTTTGGTGAGGTCTTTGAGCATTTTTACGATGGCAAGGTCGGCTATCGATCTGTTATTGCTCAATCTCTCAGGTACCTATTCCGCTGGGGGAGGTGTCCTCGGGGATACAATGCTGGGAGTCTTCGGGTGTCTTTGCAGCTGAGCGATAGCCAACTGTTGTGCCTGCAAAATTTTAAAAATAACATGAAGGCTAACTTCCCGTTCTTCCCGAGTTGAGGTTTTTTGGGCTTCCTGTTGGTCACCATTTGTATGCTCCTTTCGGTGTGTGAGGTTTCGTCACCTGCTATGCGTCTTGCAAACCCGCGTCCGCTGGAATCGGTCTAGGTGCGTTATCAGGGTTCTGTGGTGGTGCGACAATAATTGGAACATCCACACCATTTTCTCCGTGGTTTTCAAGGTTGTCGTTCTCAAATCTGTTCATTGAGCCCGACATTTTGATCTGAAATCGAAGATCTTGGACAAGAAAAAGTGTGAAATATAACTTGCGTTGTGTAACGAAACCAGCAAGAAAATAATCACTATTATTTTTAGCCCCACGGTGGGCACCAAACTGTTTACCGTGAAAATGGTAATAATAATTAAATTTGTTGATGGGACTCAAAAAATACGTGATCTATTTTTATGCTAGTTGTTAAGCAGTTGATGCTAGATATTTAAAGATAAAAGAGGAAATGTGAGCTAAAATGGAATTATAATCAAATCGGGGGGTTTGCTATTCGGGCCTCAGACTGACCGATGAGGGGCCTCGAGGTCGATGCCTGGGCTCGGGCTCGAGCTATCGGGGATAATCGGGAAGGGGATAACAGTTAGGATATGATTAAGGGAGGCTCTTTATGGCCAATAACAAATGATAAATGAAGAACAAGTATGAAGGCAATAAGTATGAGCAAAAGTGCCGGGAGAATACGTTAGAGAGAAAAGAGAGAGAGAGAGAGAAAGAGTTATTATTTATTTTGAGTAGAATAGTTGGAGCAGCAACAATACCCTCCTACAAAATGGTAAGGATCCCCTTTATATAGGAGGGGAATCCCAACATAGTACAAAATGCATTAATTGTAAAGGTATGGAAATGGGACGGCTAGACGTGACACCTTGATACAGGTTTCGGCCAGGTCGGCTTTGTCAAACTTAGCCGAGTGCCTTGGGAATTCCCTATTTTTACTCTAGCCTCAAGCGATATTCCCTTTAGGTCGGTCCTCGACGAGCTTCGGGGGGGGGGACTTGGTCACAGCTTCGCGTCTTCGAGGCCTCGAGGTGACCTCCTGAAATGCCTTATTAACGAGAAATTGGTTCCCCCGATTTCACTGTATATAGCGTTCTTTGCCAACAATGATGTGGATAAGAACTGGGCTGGATGAGCCAGTTCATATGAGTGAGGACCTGTGACGTCAGCCCCGAGGGGAAAATACCATACCCAGAGAAGTGGAACTCTAATCATGAGAGAAGTTTTTCCCTAATAGCTTCTTGTATTTCGTCTTCGCATTGCGTGATGCCTTCACCTTTTTTGCAGCGGTTACTTGGATTCCCATGCGGTTGCCGACCTTGAGGACTGTGTCCGTAAACTAGTTGCAACCTCTTTGTATGACGAACGCCGATAGCGTGAGTTGGCGAGGGGCAGATGGGAATCCAAACACCACGGTAAGTTCCATTTGCAAGTTTTCGATACCTCCCCCTTTATTGGATACGTTACTTTACTCATACCTATTTTTCATTCATGTAGGCATTGCAGATATCTCTGAAATGAGGCCAGCCCCGACAGGGGAGGAGACCGAGTCCCCAATTCTGAAATCGGGGAAAAATAATAAGACGAAAAGAGTTTCGAAGCCCGAAGACCCCCAAGATGGAAAGGGTCCTACCCAAAGGCACAGGAGGAATCTCATCCATGTGGACATTGACTCAGTCCACCAGCTGCATGATGAAGAAGAAGACGAGGGAAAAGAGTCGGCGTTGGTGACCCGAGCCAGAAAACCAACCAATGCTGCCAAGCCCTCTGAACCGGAAACTCTGCCTCGTGGTGAGGAGGCTCTAAAGAAAGACACGGGCAAAGCCTATGAATCACTTGAGGTCGAGATTGTTCCTTGACCATCAACAAAGACACCTAAGGGACAGGTTCCTAAATCCCCAAAGCTGAATAGAGCGCCCCGAGTGATTTGCTCAGGCACATGATAATAGGTCACTCTTCCTACCGGCTTATTGTGAGGAGGCAATAAGGAAAGCCCGAGCTCTGCGAACACCTAACTTAGGCGGAGTCCCCGGTGAAGAAGATCCTTTTAGGATTGCTTTACTGGGTTTGATGATGTCGTCTAACTAAACGACGCATCTACTCTCTTCGAACAGGCTTAATGTTTTTTTTCTCAAGCAAGTATTAATTCCTATTGTTGCAATTTCTTCTTCTCCCCTTACCCTAACTGATATCTCTTTTTCTGCGTAGGTCTTTACTAAGTGTAGGGCCGACCAAAGCCAATGTGAGGCTGAGCTCAAGAAGGCCTCGAATGAAGGGAAGGCCTTGAAGCTACTTTGCAGTCAAAAAGAGGAGGGACTCAAGGACCAACGGGCAGACTTGGCTAAGGCTCGTAAAAATGAGGCCGAGCTAGACAAGCAGGTAACTGCCATTTTGAAAGAGTATGGTCTACTTGACCCAACTATGTAGGCTAACACTTCATTGTCTCAGCTACAACAAAAATTGGAGATGGTTGGGCTACTTCGAGGGGAGGTCAATTATGTCAAGGTCGATTGTAACCGGTGGAAGGAAAATATGGAGCGCCTTGTTGCGGAGAAAGAGGCTATTCTAGCCAAATTGACATCGGCTGAGACCCAGCTCCAGGGTGCTAAAGAGAAAAATTCAGCCCAGGCCAAAAGGATCGACGAGCTCGAGGCCAAACTTGCCGAAGCCGGGGCCGAGGTTGCTGAAGCTAGGGCTGAGGTCGAGAAGACGAAGGCCACAGCTGATAAAATCGTTGCTGTGTACTAAAGGGATGTTGAGGTTGCTCAAATGGAGCTAAGGGAAATCTCCAACCGGGAAAAATGGAGTAATGATTTGGCCAAGTGCCAATCCAGGAGGGAGACCCTCGAAGAAATCCATGCTCGAGGTTTCGACCTCACTGAAGAGATAGCTCAAGCAAAGGCACTCGAAGCTGATGCGAAATTCCTCATCTCCTCTAACGATGCCGATGATGATGAAGGTAGCTAAGGCGGGTCCAACAATGAAGAGGGGCCTGAAGAGGAATCTCCTTTCGAGGGAGAAACCAACCCCGGGCATAGATAGGAATTTTGTTTCTTTTTTGTATTTTTCTTTTTGTAAGTCCTTTTTTCGGTTTCTTGTACATATCCTTTTTCAAGTATATAAAAAAAAACTTCCTTGAATGTCTTCTCAATGTTTCTTGCCTTACAAAATTCTTGCAATAATTTAATTCAAATGTTGTGTGTTCGAGATTCTATCTCGGATATCTTTCTTGAAGTTGTCGTGGTCGAGTTCGAATAAGGTCCGAACTTTTGGGGCATAAACCCTTAAGGGCTTGTGCTGGTTATGGTGAATCCCCGAGCCATAATCAAGTTATTGTTTAATTGGGATCTGGATAATCGAACCCTTGGGTTCGGATCGGGTGAGAACAAGATCTCTAACCCTGAGTGTATTGGCCCTTAGGCTCTTTTAGATCGGGCCGTTATGGCCTCTAAGAGAAGGCTATTATTTTCCCCTTTTCGGCTTAAAAGACTTAGTAAAAATTTCTTTATGCCTTGGCATGCATTTTTTTTATCCATTGGATTTTTCGAGGGTTTAGTGTCGATCAGAACCCTTTTTGTTTTTTGTGCCTTAGCACAAGTTTCTATTTGAATAATTTGATACCTCTTAAGGTGTTACGAGGGCTGATTTTTTTGAAGCCCTTTGATTATTTTGCTGGAGATAGCCTTTATTAACTAGTTTTCAGAGAATTCGAAGGCCTGTTTTTATTGCGGGATTCAAACGTCTCCAAGCTACGTTATTTTGGCCGTAGCCTTTAGTATGGCCATAGCCTTCGGGTATGTCTCTTGGACTTGTTTCACAATAACATTTTGAACTTGTTCGAAATGTTAGTCTCCGAGTATGATAGCCTTGGACTTTACGTCGAGGGGTGCCTCTTTGAGGTCTTATGAATTCGAGTTTAGACAACTCGAATGTGTTGACTATCTATGACAGTCCTCGAGTATTCGAGACGTATTTGCATTTTGGCCCTTGAGCCGTTTCTCAGAGAAAGAATGCTTCTTTGAAAAATCCATACATGCATACATGTTTTGCCATCGGGGCTCGACTATTCTACATGGACACGGTTCATCTAACAGTTTAGCCCATTACAAAGTTTTCCTATCGAGGCCCTCTTTGGCATGGAGTATTTTTCTTGAAAATATAACCTTCGAGGGTGATGCCTCCCCTCAGTATTCGAGGTTGATTGAAAAGAAGCCTTGGATACTATTGAATTCTCCTTAGGTAGCACATAGTTGTTGCCTCGTTAAAAACCTCGCCAGGAAAACCCATTTGTGATAAAACCCGATCAAAGGAAAAAAGAGTGCAACATATGTTTTAAAACCTAAGGTCTTTGCGTAGAAGGGTTCTCTCGACGTACTCGATCGAACACCCGCAATAAGTTAGTATCAAATACAAATGGAAAAAGGGAGAAGGTCATACCTTAGCAATAATATCGTTTGAGTAGCGATACATTCCAATTGTTTGGCAATTGTTCGACTTCCATCGTGCCAAGTTTGTAAGATCCTTTTCCGATGACTCAATATGGTCCTTCCCAATTCGGGCCTAGTTTCCTTTCATTCGGGTCTTGAGTATTGAAGTTCACTTTCCTTAGAACTATGTCCCCAATTCCGAAATGTTGAAGGTTGGTTCTTCTATTATAGTATCTCTCTATTCTTTGCTTCTGTGCAGCCATCGGAACAAGTGCAGCTTCCCGTTCTTCATCTAGTAGCACGAGGCTAGTATTCATAGCCTCGTGATTTGATTCCTCTGATGCATGTCAAAATCTAGCGCTGGGTTTCCTGACCTCGACTGTAATTAAGGCCTTACAGCCATATACTAAAGAGAACGGGGTTGCCCCTGTGCTGGACTTCGATGTCGTTCGATATTCCCAAAGAACCTCGGGTAGAACTTCTCTCCATTTCCCTTTTGTGTCGTTCAACCTTTTCTTTAAGTTTGAATGATAGTCTTGTTTGTCGATTCGGCCTGTCCGTTTCCGCTCAGGTGATACGGCGTTGATAAGATCCTTTTTATTTTGTGTGATCTGAGGAACTCCATTATCTTATTGCCGATGAATTGCTTCCCTTTGTCGCATACTATTTCGGTAGGTATCCCGAATCGACACACGATGTCGTCCTAGATGAAGTCTATAACCTATTTTTCTCTGTCCTTCTCGAAGGCCTGTGCTTCTACCCATTTAGAAAAGTAGTCAATCATAAACAAAATGAATTTAGCTATACCTAGGGTCGTTGGTAGAGGGCCGACGATGTTACATTCCTCATTTCATGAAAGTCCATGGGGACAGGACTGAATGAAGTTACTCTCCGGGCTAATGAATAATAAACCTTTGACATTTATCACATTTTCTAAAAAACTCCTTAGTGTATTTTCCATGCTATCCCAGTAATACCCTTCTCTAATGATTTTGTGAATCAAGGACTCGGCCACGGAGTGGTTTCCACAAGTGCCTTTGTGGATCTATCATAAAACATAATTGGTGTCTCTAGGCCCTAAACATACCACCAATGGTCCATTGAACGTCCTTTTATATAATGTTCCATCTTCATCCAATGTGAACCTAGCAGTCTTGGCTCGTAGAGCCCTTGACTCTTTATTGTCCGATGGGAGCTCTCCATTTTTTAAATATTCGATATACTTATTCCTACAATCCCAAGTCAAACTTGTAGAATTTATCTCGGCATGACCCTCCTCGACCACAGATCTCGATAACTGGACAACAGTTCCCGGGAAAATATCATCTTGTTCGAATGATGACCCCAAGTTTGCAAGTTCATTGGCCTCATTATTTTGTTCTCGAGGTACATGGTCTAGAGTCCACTCCATGAAGCGGTGCAAGGTTACCTGTAGCTTGTCCAAATACCTCTGCATCATATCCTCTCAAACTTCGAAACTTTTGTTTACTTAGTTCACCACCAATAAAGAATCGCACTTGGCTTCAACTACTTATGCCCCCAAGCTTTTAGCTAGCTCGAGACCTACAATCATGGCCTCATACTCGGCCTCATTATTAGTCAACCTAGAGGTTTTGATAGATTGTCTAATAGTGTTACCTGTGGGTGGCTTCAAAATAATGCCAAGCCCCGACCCTTTCATATTCGAGGCACCATCCGTGAAGAGGGTCCATACCCACGATGATGTACCCAATTTTAGTAGAAGTTCTTTCTCCACTTTGGGTACGAGGGTTGGCGTAAAATTGGCCACGAAGTCAACTAAGATTTGAGACTTGATGGCTGTTCGAGGTTGATATTCGATATCATACCCGCCAAGTTCGACAGCCCATTTGGCTAACCGACCCGATAACTCGGGCTTGTGCAAAACATTTCGGAGAGGATAAATGGTTAACACACATATGGGGTGACACTGGAAATATGGCTTTAACTTTCTAGATGCACTTATTAATGCAAGTGACAATATCTCTAAGTGTGTGTACCTAGTTTCAGCATCTCCTAAGGTTCGACTTACATAATAAACAGGGAAAGCATACCTTGATCTTCTCGAACTAGCACACCACTTACCGCTATTTCGGACACTGCCAAGTATAAGTATAGCTTCTCATCTGCTTTCGGAGTGTGGAGCATATGTGGGCTCAATAAGTGCCGCTTCAATTCCTCCAACATTTGTTTACATTCTAGGGTCCATGCAAAATCATTTTTCTTTTTGAATAAGGAAAAGAACCCGTGGCTTCGATCGAACAACCTTGAAATGAATCGGCCCAAGGCAGCTATCCATTCGGTTAGCCTTTGTATAACTTTCACACTGTCTTCGATGGCTTTAATCTTATCGGGGTTGATTTCATTCCCCGATTTGATACCATGAAGCCGAGGAATCTGCCTGAGCCGATCCCGAAGGCATATTTTTTGGGGTTAAGTTTCATGTTGTACTTCCTCAAGATTTCAAATGTTTCCTGCAAATGAGTCAAATGTGCGCAGGGACTTAACCAACATATCGTCAATGTAAACTTCCATTGATTTACCTATTTATTCCTCAAACATTTTGTTAACTAGGCGTTGGTATGTAGCTCCTGCATTTTTTAGCCGAAGGGCATTACATTATAACAATAAGTTCCATACTTAGTGATAAACGAGGTCTTCTCCTGATCTTCTGGGTTCATATGAATTTGATTGTATCCAGAATAGGCGTCGAGAAAAGTAAGGATCTCGTGGCCAACCGTGGCATCGATCATGCAATCGATGTTAGGAAGTGTAAAAGAGTCTTTATGGCATGCCTTGTTCATATCCTTGTAATCTACGCACATTCTAAGTTTTTTCACTTTTTTAGGGACTACAACTACATTGGCAAACCATTCGGGGTATTTTACCTCCTGAATGGACCATATTTTAAGAAGTTTAGTTACCTCATCCTTTATGAACGCATGTTTCACCTTGGACTAGGGCCTTCTCTTTTGCTTCACTGGTTTGAATTGGGGTTGAGGCTCAGTCGGTGTGTTGTTATTTCTGGTGGGATCCCTATCACGTCTAAATGGGACCAAGCAAAGCAACCCATGTTATCGATAAGAAATTGAATGATTTTTTTCCTAAGTTCGGGGGTTAACCCCGTTCCCAGGAATACCTTTCATTCGGGTAGATACTCGATCAGTATCACCTATTCCCGTTCCTCAACCGTTGACTTGATTGCATCTAATTCTTTGGGAACAACGACGGTCCGGGGAGTAAGGAAATTCTCTTCTCCTTCTTTGATTACCTGTTTCTATGATTCGATCGAGGCCAGAGACAGTAATTGCTATTTGGCCACCTGCTTATCTTTGGTGCGCGATTTATTTTGAGGTCGAAGGTGCTGATATCGGTGTCACCTTGTTGACTGCAAACATTTCCTTTGCTGCGTGTTGTTCCCTATAAATTGTTTTCACAGCATCTATTGTCGGGAATTTTATCATTTGATGAAGGGTCGATGGTACTGCCCTCATGTTGTGGATCCATGGCCTTTCAAGCAGTGCATTATATCTCATGTCACCTTCTATGACATGGAATTTTGTATTTTGGATGGTCCCGACCATGTTTATTGGTAGGATTATCTCCCTCTTCGTTATTTCGCTTGCCATGTTGAATCCGTTTAGGACCCGAGATGTAGGCACAATTTGGTCCTGCAGGCCGAGCTGCACTACGACCCTCGATCTGATTATTTTGCTAAGCTACTTGGATCTACTAAAACACGTTTAACTTGAATTTTATTTAACAAACTAGAAATTACCAGGCCGTCATTGTGCGGCTGAGAAATGCCCTCTGCTTCTTCGTCGCCGAATGATAGGATGCCTTCGGGCGCATAACTCCGAGTCCGCTTTTCTCTGGTGATCAATACCTTGGTACGTTTGAATATAGGCCCTTATCGAACATCGACCCCGCCAACAATTATATTAATTACATGTTCCGGTTCTTCCTGCTCATTCTTTCTGTTGGCGTCTCTTTCTCTAAAGTGATTCTTAGCTCGATCACTGAGAAACTCTCAAAGGTGGCCCTCGTTGAACAATCGAGTTGCCTCTTCCCTCAGCTATCTGTAGTCTTCGGTCCTATGGACATGTGTGTCGTGATATTTACCCATCAAGCTTGGGTTTCTCTGAGAAGGATTGGTTTGTATAGGTCTAAGCCACCTGGTGTCTTTGATCCTCCCGATAGCCGATATAATCCCCGATGCATCAACACTAAAATTATACTCCGATAACCGAGGCAATTCTCCGGGATTGGTATGTTTATCAAAACCATTCTTACTCGTAAGTCCCTAAGAATCTTCCCCTCGATCATTTCTTCGATCATTCTGAGGAGGATTGCACCCCGAACCATTATTTCATCGATCTGCGACATATGGCTGATACCATTCTCTGTTCAACCTCGGTTCCCTATCGGTATCCCTTAAGGATTTAACTGCCAATTTGTTTGGATGAACTAAACTAGAGGGGGCTCCCAGCTGGTCGTCCTCGACCATGATCTTTGATTGATAATGATTATGCGCATCTGCCCAAGTTACAGCTGGATACTCAATCAGATTTTGCTTCAATTGTCGTGACATTGTCGAACTCCGCTCGTTCAACTCCTGTGTGAAAGCTTGAACTAGCTAATTATCCGTAACCGGTGGTAACTCCGTTCGCTCCATTTAAAATTGGGACACGAACTCCCTTAGCATTTCGCTATCCCTTTGTCATATCTTGAAAACGTCCGATTTTTTCGTTGCAACTTTTATGGCCGCGGCGTGCAACTTCATAAAGAATCAGCTAACATGGAAATGAATTGATGGAGTTTGGTGGAAAGTTGTGATACCAAATCATTGCTCTCTTTGATAGAGTTTCCCCAATTTTTTTCAACAAAACAGACTCGATTTCATCGTCTTCTATGTCATTTCCCTTTATCCCGCACGTGTATGTAGTGATATGTTTATTAGGATCAATGGTCCCATTGTATTTAGGTATATCTGGCATACAGAACTTCTTTGGAACAGGCTTCGGGGCCTCACTCTGAGGAAAAGGCTTTTGCACGAACTTTTTTGAATCCAAACTCTGTAAGAACGGGGGTGCCTCCGGTATCTGATTAACTCGGGAGTTGTACGTTTCCATCTTTTTGTCATTATATTCGATCTTTTTTTCTCCCAACTCGATTCTTTTAGTGAGCTCCTCGAGCATTTTCATAATTGTAGGATCAGTCCTCGATCCGTTATCGCTCATCCTTTCCAGCACTGGCTCAGTATGGTGAGTGATTTCCGGCTCGACCACACTCGGAGTTCTATGTTGGCTCTGAAGCTGAGCAATAGCGGCCTGTTGTGCCTATAACATCTCGAATATTACTTGGAGACTAACTCCCCCATCTCCTACACCCTATGTTCCTTGGCCACCAGATCGGCCTTCCCTGCATACACTTCCCCCGGGATCTGCGCCTAAGTCCGCGTTCAAAGCAATGTGCGAACTAACATCGACTAGATCGACAACCGGCACTTCCTCAGGGTTAATCAGTGGCACACTAGCTCCTGGAGAAACTACATTATCGTTTTCCCCATGAAATCCAAGACCATCATTGCCATGTACGGGTGCGTTTTGTGAGTTTGACATGTTTTAACCTGAGAACAAAAATTCTTGACAAGAACAAGTGTGAAAATAATGTGTGTTATCAGAATTAGTACTAAAATAATTGTTGATACCCAATTTTTCCCTGTATATTTTATATATGCAAAATACTTTCAAAATATCATATGTATACATATATAGGTATATCCAAACGTTTTAGTAATTTTTCTAATTTTAGAAGATTTTTAAATCGATTTATTACCCTATTTTAGCAATACAAAAACTAATAATTATTCCCAAAATCATCATTTTGGTAAATAACTTATTTTATTCTCACATTTATACTAAAATATAGCTAATGTAACTTTTTGCACATTTTTGTAAATTTATTTAGTATTTTAAAAGTTAAATTGCATTTAATTGCAATTTTAGCCTATTTTAAGATTTAACTGCGCGTATAATTATAAAATTGGTTCTAGTATTTTTAATATAATATCTATATATTATTAATTAATTTAGTACATTTAATTTATTTTCAGAAATCATGTTACTATTTTTATAAAATAAAAAAGGAAAAACTGGCTATTTAAAATACAGCCCCATTTTGTTTCAATTATAGCCCAAATTGATCCCCCAAATAACCCAATTTCAAATCCCAAATTACCCAGCCCAATTTTAATTTAACCTGATCCCTGACCCACTTATCCGATCCACCTGCCCTCTCTTTAATCCAGGCCGTTGATCATTTTGATCAACGGCCACGATCATTCCTTACCTTTATAATCCCCAATGACTACCCTAATCCCCTCATTCTCTTCTATTAGTCGCCTCTAAAATCCCTCTCCTCTCAAACTCTCTCGAACCCTCTCAAAACCCTAGCCTCTCTCATTGTCTTCTACCTCAAGCTCACCGGAATCAATGGCCTCTCAAGCCATGGATGGCCTAAACTCATCTCCCTCTGCTCTCAAACACTTGGTATTCGAAGGTCCTAGGTCTGACCTTGAAGGTGTCCGTCCAGAACTCTACAGATCCAAGGTTCTATGGCCCTTGCCGGTTTTGCTCTGGCGTACAATGATGTTTTGAGCATGGTTCTAACCTCTCCAACTCAGATCGAATATTTTCAAAGCCTTTCTCGTTTTAGGGTTCCTCTGAACCCTAAGCTATTCGAGGTTTTCTCTAATTTATTCTTAGATCTGTTCTATATCTGTGCTTTACTTGACTTTTTAAACGTTTTCCCCAATTTTTTCTTTCAAAAATTACTTCTTTCCGATTTAGGGTTTCTGAAAAAGCTTAAAATGTTTCTCCAACTCTTCTTTTCCTTTATTTGTGTGCATTTGTCACGCATGTGCTTCTACCGCTTTCTTATGTTATACATGTTCTTCTGTGCTTTGTTTTTCTACTGTGTTTTGTACCATGCTCGCAAGTTTATCTTGCTATATTTTCCTATATGATCTTTTGCTATGCTTTTCCGGTATTTTTGTGTTTTTCTACTGTATTTATTTCCTACTGAGTTCTTAAATTTTGTTTGCCTTCTACTGAACTCTGTTTAAGTCCCTTCTAAAAGGTTTTCTTATATACGTTTCTTTTACTGTCGTGACTATTATCTCATTGTGCTCCTACAATCTGTCTGCTTTGAATGTTATTTGTATTTGCTTGTCTTCTCATGAGATTCTGAGAATAAATCTCTGAGCCTGTTGCATCCTCATCTCTATATTTGACTCGAGTCGGAAACCCTAGAATTTGGGGGTTTCCTCCGAGTTTGATCATATGACCAAACTAGGGTTCTGTTCGAGGACCCTTGACTCTTTTAGACTTATTTCTGGGTCTATGAACTACGTGTGAACTTCTTTTGTTTGCACACAATTCTGATTCTCCTACACTGGACTCTTCTATTGAATAGCATGACAAATTTCTTCATGTTTAACGTGTCTGTGTGCTTTTATATATGAGGAATCTTTCTTCAAAATGGTTTTCCAACTTGTGATTGATTTAGAATTCCTTTTAATAAGTTTAATTGATTGGTACTGATTTTCCTTAAGTCGAAATCCTTCCTATCTTTCTGACCTGGTTCATTCATACGTAATCCTCAATTTCTGATTTACTAGCTGTTAACTGATTTCCTTTCCTTATTTTCAAAAACCGTGTACTATAAAGACTTTGTCCTTAAATAAACCTCTATGTATTTACCCCTCTTGTACTGCTCTGGAAAAGTGTTTGATTGACCCTTTTCCTTACTTATTTTGCCCTTTTGAAATCAGAATACCTTAATTAAAGGGAGACCTTGTGTTATTGATTTCCAAACTATTTTCTTACCTATTTCTACTTGCTTTCTGCACTATAAAAGGGCACGACCCTTCTGCGCTTTAGCACACCTTCAATTCAATACTTCTACACATTAGACTTCACAATTCTCTTCTAAACTCATAACATTCTGATTGCTCGTTTTCACTTTGGCTTTACAATACTACTGCTTTCTCTTTGTTTGTTTTCTCTAAAACTGGTATGTCCTAATTTTAGTTTCAGCATCACCCCAATGTGTTTGCTTAAAGTTTTTATATCCATAGCTACCTTACTGCTTATGTAGAGTTCAATATTTAACTTAACATGCCTATGTTCTACTGCCTGTTTCTACTGTGAATCTTTGCTCCCTACCCCATTACCCTTATGTGTTTGTAAGTGGTGACTTAGGGCATGGCAACATGAGTTGTTGCCCATGGCTTGAGTTCTAAACCAGTGAGGTCCTAACCTCTAACAGGCTGGGGGGTGTGCCAGCATATCCCATTGCTGAGTATGCCCATCAGCCTGCTTCTCTTGTGTTCTTGCAAATTCCCTACTCCTCTATACCCCTATATGCACTGATTTTTAAGTTGTTCCCTTTTCCCTCTTTTCCCCTTTCAGAATTTCACTTCTGCACTTGAACTCTCTCCTAGCTTCTAGGTTCTGCCCCCCTCTTGTGAGCCCTACCTTGGGACCTTGAGTTCCCTCTGAACTTGGACACTTGATGGCTGGCCCTTCCACACTGCACTATGTTCTTAATCTGGTAACATTTGGGTGTGAGCACTGCCCAGAGTTCATATGAGGCTCTTACGAAACTCTGACACATCCAAAGATGAGAGAAAGGCTTTGGATTATGATCTTTAGAGTTGGTTCATCTCATACTTCAGACATGGAGTCTGAATTAGGCTCCCCTTGGTTGTACTTTTAAGTTTACTTTTCTTATTTCATTCTGGGCTGTAATAACTTGTAATAACTATTGGGGATGGCAAGTGAAAAGGGAGGGAATCATGCATGCAAAAGGGTAGATATCATGTTCATAGGAAATTATCATATTTCTGTACTTCTGCATTTCATATAGATACTATGTCTATAGGTTTCTACACTTCTCCATTATATAGAGACCATGTCTATAGGTTTCTGCACTTCTGTATTACATAGAGACCATGTCCATAAGTCATTTAAGAAATTCTGCAGATAATATGCCTATAGGACTTCCTGCAATTTGCATGTGCATCTGTCATTAGGCAAACCTATTTATAGGAGTTAAATAACTAACTGCATATAGATGACTTACCCATAGGATTTCTGCATGTCAATAACAATGTTTTTAAAGTCAACAACGCCTAGAAAGCATACCTATAGGAATTAACAACCTAGTACGAAACGTTTTCGTTCACCTATAAGTCTAAACTCAGCAATATCATTGTCTAACATCTGCAGAATCTTTTGTCAAAACTCGTCTTCCCTGAATAACTGACGACCTCTTATAAAATCAGTACACTTCATCTTTTCTGAAACTAGTAGATATCATGCCTATAGGTTTCGTGTAACGCTTAGGCAAGCCTTAGGATAAAAGTTATTACTGCACCAGTTTTTTTTGTTAATTACAACCAGCATGCATGTCTAATTCGGATTTCTTATCTGAAAATATGTGATAAATCAGCCTGCTTTCCCTTTTAAGTTTTAATCAGACCCTAATCAGTACATGCAAGACATGCTAAACTAGATGCTTTTCTTTGATTTGAGGAGGTTTATTTGAGCCATACCTGTTTATGTGTTTTCCCAATACTTGCTATACATGTTTTGGTTGTCGCCTTAGAATTTTGTCCTTTTAAAACTGCAAAACCTCATACCCCTTTCCCCTTTTAGGATTAGTAGTCCCAAGTACCTCCGGGACTGATAAGAATGGGTCGAGCAATAGCATGCAATAAGTAACGAAACCATTCCGCGGTGGGAAAGGGTAGATATGGATATGTTGACCACATGATAACATCTCGTGTAGACCCTCTTTGAGGAGTGATTACCAGATGTTGTGTGGGGTGATCCATATTATTTGTAAACCTAGGACCCCCCCCCTTCCTTCACTTGTTTATTTTCATTACTTTTAGAATTTTTGAACTGTTTTCCTCAAAAATTCAGCTTTTTTTGTTCCTTTAAACTTTAATTTATTTGCAACTATTATGTGAAAAAAAACCCTTTATTTGAGACTTCTACTTGCCTACTTGTATCTTAAAGTCACAATTGTAGCATGGCCGGGAACCATACTAGTGGATCCTGAGGGGTGCCTAACACCTTCCCTTCGGGATAATTTCAAGCCCTTACCCAATCTCTGGTTTTCCTAAATCAAACTCTTCTTAGTGTCCTAATGCACTTTAATCATTAGGTGGCGACTCTTCAATTTAAACCCAATTCCCAAAAGGGAGCGAGTTGTCCTCTCAAGTGTCATAAACCTGATTTTGCGAGAATAAGGGGGCGCGATAGCATGGCGACTCCGTTGGGGATATTTAGGCTTTTACCATTTTAGACTATTATTGTGATTTATGCTTCTTTATGCGCAATTATTTGTTTATTTCTTTTAAGCATTCAATTTTCTTTTCAATTGTGAAACTGACTCGTCTCTTGTTTCTTTCCCTTGTCTCCTTTACTGCTTTCCTCTACTGCACTCCTTTATGACTATTTTAAATTATTGTAATTATTACTTTATGAACATGCAAATATGTGACAACTTGTTTTAATCATTGCATAAACATGTTTTCAACATCATATTCCACTTGTGCCAAACAAATACGATAGCAACGCTTATAATGAGTGGTTGCGCTCTTCCGATATTTTCACCCTTTAAATCCAGCAAAGGCGTATTTGGAGTAAAACCAGTCGATCAACGGTGTAGTCGACGGTTCCGTGCCTTTCCCTCTTGAGTTGTTCGCTCAAGGGTACCAGTCTAAAACCTCCATAGAAACCTTACTCTGTTTAATTGTGCATGCATCATGGTCAAACTTAGCCGAGTCAGTTGTGTTTTCCGCATAATGATTCTTTAAGACAGCCTCGTCCAAAGTCCATTGGATTTTTCAAAAACCCAAACGGACACTACCATGTTATGTGCATTTATTTGGAGAATTAAATGCTTTTATGCTAATTGTTGGTATTAAATAGTCGAGTTTGGTGGGGGTAAGGGCCTAACCTTGTTTGTTTTGCAGAAAATGAGGCACGAGGTCCCCAATTTTGGTATGATTAGCACGCCCCCACGCTTGCTAGACCGGTGGAGGAGTCTTCCATCAAATGACCAAATCAACGGGTGGAAAGAGAGGGCCGCCAAAGCTAGCGAAAAGTTGGATATCTGGAGTACAGTCTGCTGGAATTGGAAGGGAAAGTGAGGAAGAGAGTCACCAACTGCCAGAATGATGAAGGAAACGAAAGAGAACACATGGAAAAGGCATTTCTACTAGTGAACCTACGCGAATTGGAGGATCTGATCAACAAGAGCATTCAACCTGAGGAAGGTCCTTCTGGGACCAAATAGATAGGAATTTACTTTTCGTTTTATGAATGTAATAAGGCCCATGGCCACTAGTGACATTTTATTTCCTATTATTTAGCGTCGTTTTGGGATTCGTCTACTTTTTATCAATAAATTGAGGCATTTAGTTTCTAAGTTCTCCAAATCAATTTGTCGCTAGGCCTACCTCGGGCACAAAGAGGTTCCACAAATTAGGACACGATTTACATTCTTGCACTATGTGTTTAAATATCGCAACATTTTGTTTTCTTATAATCCTCACTGACTTGTTACCTTTTTTTTTGATTATTTATTCCCCTCCTCCAAGGTTAGTTCGTGCACTCTGGCATCGTCATCATATTCCACAAGATCAAAGGGCCCTCCACCCACTCCTCCTCCAAATCCTATCAAAAACAAGAACAAAGAAAAGATGGAGGATCTGAACAACTCAACTGAATGGTAGAAGTCACTCATGGTACTCAGGTCTCCAAAGAAAGTGCGTCCCAACTCGAGCAAAAACTGTTGAAATTTCAGGAGGAACTTGATCAGGTCCAGAACTTGGCAAGCTTATCATTTTCCCTTACCACCCCAGATATCAATTTTCCTAACGCTCAGAACCCCACACCTCCACAAAACATCCCAAAACCACAAAACCATCCTGCTCCTCACGACCACTGCAACACTTGTCATACTTCCAACAATACTCCACTGCTCATCCCAGAACTGGTGAACTCCACAAATGACCATTTCCACACTCATAACACCCCCATCTATGTGGAAACCATGCCGCACTCCACCCAACCCATTTCAAGCACACTCGAGTCTGATGATAAAGACTCACTCATCAGGAGACTGGCTGAAGAGCTTAAGAAGTTGACTAGCCAAATTCAGGGCATCGAAGGAAGCAAAGGAATTGAGGGGATAAACTATGAAGATCTCTGCTTACACCCCGATGTTGAACTGCCCGAGGGGTACAAACCTCCGAAGTTCAAGATGTCCGATGGTACAGGAGATCCGAGATTTCATTTGAGAACATACTGCGACAAGCTGGTCAGAGTAGGAAAGGATGGAAGGATCCGCATGAAACTTTTCATGAGGAGTCTGAAGGGAGATGCTCTGTCTTGGTACATTAGCCAAGATCCGAATAAGTGGTCGAACTGGGTAAGCATGGCATCTGATTTCATGGACAGGTTCAAGTTCAACACAGAAAATGCGCCAGATGTGTTCTACATCCAGAACCTAAAGAAGAAACCCGCGGAGACATTCCGCGAGTATGCTACTCGCTGGAGATCAGAATCTGCTAAGGTCAGACCGGCTTTAAAAGAAGAACAAATGAACAAGTTTTTCGTCCGAGCTCAAGACCCACAGTACTATGAAAAGTTGATGCTGAATGAAAGCCAGAAATTTTCCGACATCATCAAGCTAGGTGAGAGGATCGAGGAAGGCATCAAAAGTGTTATGGTCACAAACTTTGAAGCCTTGTTGGCTACCAACAAGGCTCTGCAGTCTAGTGGAACATCCAAGAAAAGGGAAGTGAGTGCCGTAATGGTTGCACAGAGAACCAAATCCCCTATCAAATACCAAACCTGCCCGATGCCTCCACTCACATATCAACCTATTCCAAATTACCAAGCACCCTCGCCCTCTTACCAAACTCCACCACCTACTTACCAATCACCTCCACCTCCCACATATCAGCCTACTTCACCCAGATATTCCCAACCCACACATGTCTACCAAGCCTATAATGCTCAACCCTTTTACTATCAATCGCCTCACACTCGCCAAAATGTTCCTAGACCCCGATCGAATTTCGATCGCAGACCTCCCAAACAATATACTACCATTGCTGAACCAATCGACCAACTTTATGAAAGGCCCAAAGCCGCTGGTTATGTCATCACTATCCCTGCTATAACTCCTAAAAACCCTTCCCAATAGGTCAATCCAAATAAATCCTGTGCATACCATTCCGGCATGAAAGGGCATACCATTGATGAATGTCGTTCTCTGAAAGCTAAGATCCAGGCACTATTTGATAACAAGATTATTGTGGCAAAGGAGCCTGCTCCAAATGTCTGCCCGACCACGAGGGTGGAGGTGTTAACATGATTGAGATAGAAGATGATTGGGACCCCAAGAAATCGATCGGTTTGATCGTGGAAGGTAACGATCCAAAGAAACCGACAGTCACCCTTAATCTGATTGTAGTCCAGATCCATCCTTCTGGGGACACCGAGGTGAATATGTCCATACCACTTGAGTTTGAGGCACCCTCCCCCACAAAGACGCCAACACCTATTGAGGTCGAGTTCGGGTCTCCAGCAAACCCACCCGCGCCGTTTGAAGTTACGATTTTACCATCCAAAATACATGCTCTGTTTGGGGTAAAGGCGCCCATTCCAGTATCAATATCGGATATAACACCATTCCATACAAAGACCATCCCTTAGGACTACACAGCCGAGGCAAGAAGGAAAGGGAAAGCCATGTTTGGGGAAACTGTTGTCGCACAGGATATGACAAGAACCGGTAGGTTATATACCCCGGAACATTTGACTGAATCAAGAAAGCAGGCCTCTGGACGTCCAACCATCACTAAAACTGGGCCCAATGATCTCTGGAGAAAGATACAAGCCATGGAGTATTCAGTCATTGACCAGCTGAACAAACCACCAGCACAGATTTCTATCCTATCTTTGTTGTAGAATTCCGACGCACACAAGAATGCCTTGTTAAAGGTACTGAGTGAGGCATATGTACCAAGAAACATCACCGGAGGAAAAATGGAAAACATGGTAGGGCAGGTATTGGAAAGTCACAAGATCACTTTTCATGAAGATGAGCTGCCACCAGGAGGGTTGAGTCACAACAAAGCGTTGCACATCACCATGCAATGCGAAGATTATTTTATCACTAGGGTCCTGATTGATGGAGGGTCCAGCCTCAATATTTGTCCGTTAGTAACACTCAGAACATTGGGAAAGGGTCTACATGAGATCAAGGATGGGGCCATCAACGTCAAAGCTTTCGACGGTTCCCAAAGATCCACTATTGGGGAAATTAGCTTGTGTTTGCAGGTGGGGACTACTTGGTTTGATGTTGAATTTCAAGTAACAGGCGTGCTGACATCTTACAACTTGCTTTTGGGACGGCCTAGGATTCATGTCGTTGGGGCTGTAGCATCGACCCTACATCAGGTAGTGAAGTTTGAGTGGAATCACCAAGAGGTGATCATTCACGGCGACGGTAGTAATCCAATATACAGTTGCCAAACCATCCCAGCGATCGGAGGTAGAAGAAATATAGGCGGAAAGACCTATCACCACATCGAGCGAGTCAACGTCGTTGATAAGGACAAATGGTAGGACAACAAAATCGAAAGCATATTGAACTGGAGCAGATATGAACCTGGCAAGGGACTTGGCAAGAACAACCAAGGAATCGCCAAACCTATCAAGCTGAAGAAGCATGGCACCACTTTCAGTCTGGGATACGACTACACTTGGGAAGAGTTCAACAACTGGTAGCCACCATGGCACTGCCCTTACTACCCATTGGAGTAGCCGATACCCCATTTGGAACAGACTTTCTAGCCAACCGATGTTATATATGGGTCGGAATAAGAGGAAGCACTGACAGCAATGAGGAATTTATTCGTCGAAGATGATGACATGGATTGTTGTGTCATTTTCAAGGAGGAGGGGGAGGAAGACCCTTCCATATAGGCTGTAAGCCGAGGAGCATGCCTCAACAATTGGACCATCAGAACCACCAGAGCCCGGAAATCCTCGGGGTAGCAAGGTTGAACAAAGCATCATGCACTATCTTTCATTTTTACTAGTTGATTTTCCTTTCGCATTTTTTAATTTTCTCAATAAGATCTTCAATATTCAAAACAGTTATGGAATTTAGCAAAACATTTTAATTTTCCCTATAAATCTTACCCTTATTATTTTTCTCTCATTACTTTACTCATACAACATTACTATTACTTATCTTGATGAACCAATGACTGTGACATGCAACGAGACAACGCAACAAACGGACATAGATTTAGAGGAAGATGACATACCAGAAGAGATTGTTAAAAAGGTTGAAAATTTTGAGAATAGGCCTAAGTCCAACCTGGATGACACCAAGATTGTTAACCTGGGAGATGCAGAGAGCGTCAAAGAAATGAGAATCAGTGTCCACTTATTGCCATCAGAAAAGAAGGAATACACAGAATTTCTAAGGGAATATGAAGACATATTCGCTTGGTCGTATGATGACATGACTGGCTTGAGTACATCTATTGTGGCTCACAAACTGCCAACCGATCCAACATGTCCACCGGTAAAGCAAAAGCTCAGAAAGTTTAAGCCTGATATGAGTCTGAAAATCAAGGAAGAAGTCACTAAGCAAGTCAAAGCCAAGGTTCTCAAGGTAGTAGAATACCCAACATGGTTAGCCAACATTGTGCTAGTACCAAATAAGGATAGGAAGGTCAGAGTCTGTGTCGACTACCGCGATCTCAACCGGGCCAGTCCGAAAGACGACTTCCCCTTGACAAACATACACATCCTGATCGACAATTGCGCCAAACATGAATTGCAGTCATTCGTGGATTGTTTTGCTGGGTATCATCAGATCTGGATGGATGAAGAAGATGCTAAAAAATGGCTTTCATTACGCCGTGGGGAATGTACTGTTACAAGATGATGTCGTTCAGCCTGAAAAATGCAGGGGCTACCTATATGAGGGCCATGACTACCATTTTCCATGATATGATACATAAGGAGATCGAGGTGTATGTAGATGATGTCATCATCAAAACCAAGAAAGCCACTGATCACATGGAAGATTTGAGGAAGTTCTTCAACTGACTAAGAAGGTACAACCTGAAATTGAATCCCGCAAAATGTGCATTTGGGGTTCTTACCGGAAAACTACTTGGGTTCATTGTAAGTCGTCAAGGAATAGAACTAGATCCATCAAAGATTAAAAACATTCATGAATTGCCACCGCCAAAGAACAAGAAGGACGTGATGAGTTTCTTTGGGAGACTCAACTACATCAGTCGGTTCATAGCTCAATCTACTGTCATTTGTGAGCCAATCTTTAAGATGTTGAAGAAGGACTCCACTACCAGATGGGCTGATGACTGCCAAAGGGCCTTCGATAGAATCAAGGAGTACCTATCAATACCACTAGTTTTGGTCCAACCCGAACCAGGTAGACCCCTATTACTCTACCTTGCAGTGCTAGGTGAAGCGTTCAGTTGTGTTCTTGGGCAACATGATGAAACGGGGAGGAAGGAGCAGGCCATCTACTATCTTAGCAAGAAGTTCACCCCGTACGAGGCCCGACATTCTCTGTTAGAATGCACCTGTTGTGCTCTGACTTGGGTAGCTCAGAAGTTGAGGCACTATTTCTGTGCCTATACCACGTATCTCATATCAAGGATGGATCCGTCGAAGTACATCTTTCAGAAGCCCATGCCCACTAGCAAGCTAGCCAAGTGGAAAATCCTGTTCAGTGAATTCGACATTGTCTACGTAACTTAGAAAGCAATCAAGGGACAGGCTTTGGCAGATTATCTTGCCAAGAATCCCGTGGACGGAGAATATGAACCCTTAAAGATGTATCTTCCTGACGAAGAGGTGTCATTCATAGGAGAAGACATTGCAGAATTCTATGATAGTTGGAGAATGTTTTTCGATGGAGGAACAAATTTCAAAGGAGTTGGCATAGGAGTTGTCCTAGTGTTAGAAACTGGTCAGCATTATCCGGTGTCTGCCAAACTCAGATTCCCTTGCAGCAACAACATGGCTGAGTACGAGGCCTGCATCTTGGGACTCAATATAGCCATTGACATGAACGTCCAAGAGTTGCTAGTGATCGGGGATTCAGACTTGCTTATACATCAGGTCCGAGAAGAATGGGCAACTAAGAACTCCAAGATACTCCCTTATCTGCATCATGTACAAGAGTTGAGAAAGAGGTTCACAAAGACAGAGTTCCAGCATGTCCCTAGGGTCCAGAATGAATTTGCTGATGCATTGGCTACCCTATCATCCATGATACAGCATCCAGATAAGAATTTCATTGACTTTATTCCAGTAAAGATCAACGATCAGCCAACATATTGTGCTCACGTCGAAGAAGAAGCGGATGGAAAACCTTGGTTTCATGATATCAAGGAATACTTGGCGAAAAGAGAACACCCAGAGCTTGCAAACCCTATTCAAAAGCGTACACTTCGAAGATTATCCAACAATTTCTTCCACAACGGAAGAATCCTGTATAGGAGGACTCCGGATCTAGGATTACTAAGGTGTGTCGACGCAAAGGAAACATCTAAATTACTAGAAGAAATCCATGTTGGGACCTACATGCCATATATGAATGGCTTTGTCTTAGCCAAGAAGATACTCTGAGCTGGTTATTTTTGGATGACTATGGAAACGGACTGCATCCAGTATGTCCGGAAGTGCCACCACTGTCAGATACATGCAGATATGATAAAGGTGCCTCCAAACGAGCTTAATGCAACAAGCTCACCATGGTCGTTCACCGTTTGGGGAATGGATGTTATCGGACCAATCGAACCAGCCGCATCAAATGGGCACAGGTTCATCCTAGTGGCAATTGATTATTTCGCCAAATGGGTTGAAGCAACATCGTACAAGGTTGTGACTAAGAAAGTTGTGGCAGACTTTGTCCGTGACCGCATCATTTCTCGATTTGAAATTCCAGAATCAATCATTACTGATAATGGTTCCAATCTCAACAGTGACTTGATGAAAGCCATGTGTGAATCCTTCAGGATCAAACACAAGAATTCTACAGCCTACAGACCTCAGATGAATGGAGCCGTAGAGGCCGCCAATAAGAATATCAAGAAGATACTAAGGAAAATGATAGAGAAGCATAAGCAGTGGCACGAGAAGTTATCATTTGCTTTATTGGGGTATCGCACCATAGTCCGCACATCAACCGGGGCAACTCCCTATATGCTGGTTTATGGTATAGAGGCGGTCATTCCTGCCGAGGTAGAAATTCCTTCCTTGAGGATCATATGGGAAGCAGAACTCAACATTGCAGAATGGGTGAAGAGTCATTATGAGCAGCTAGCTCTTATAGATGGAAAAAGAATGAACGCAGTTTGTCGTGGTCAGCTCTATCAGAACAGAATGTCCAAAGCCTTCTACAAAAAGTCAAGCCGAGACAGTTCACACCGAGACAGCTAGTGTTAAAAAAGATTTTCCCGTATCAGGACGAGGCTAAAGGGAAGTTCTCTCCCAACTGGCAGGGTCCGTACATGGTCCATCGGGTTCTAACAGAAGGAGCCCTCATACTTGCAGAAATGGACGGAGAAGTTTGGCCGAAGCCGGTCAATTCAGAAGCAGTGAAGCAATACTATGTGTAATCTCTATGCTTTCTATTATGATGTAACTTGAACTACACCTGACCTAATTCCCGTTTAAGAGGGGATATGTAGGCAACCCTATGAGTTCGGTCACAATGCAATAAAATTTCCATTTCCCCCACTATTGGAAACTGGGGCAGAATTTTGAGGAGGACCCTCAAAATTCCGAAGCCAAATTCTAGCCATTTATCGTTAACAACCGTCAGGAGTAGCAACCCAGTAAACTGAGGTAGAATTTTGAGGAGGATCCTCAAAATTCTGGAGCAAGAAAATTTGCAATGTCTTGAACCACGTCGCAGTCGTCGTTTCATCTAAAGAAAACTATTCTTAATTATGTACTTACGTTATGCTTTTACTGAATCATGCAATGTTTATTACTAAAACTGCCTTGTTTAGCAACACTACACTAATGATACGTACAGTATCGCCAGATCAAAGCCGAGCAGGTCAAGCAAAGCCAGCAAGGATACAGACTAACTTCCCCCCCCCTTTTTTTACAAACTCACGATTTTTCTTTGGATGTAGACACTTGAGTTGCAAAATCATCGAATATACTATATGCTCACTCACAAAGTTCAGGTGTACAACTCCCACAACCATTGCACTTACTCACAGCTGCTATCCGCATAACAGTGTCCCAGCAGGCACAATATCCCCAGGAATCACGATACCGCAATCCACTATCAGCTAAGAAAACTCTATTGCCATTTGCCATTTTACTTCCTGCATAAGGCTACCATTCTACCTTCCGAGACTAAGCTCTGTCTCTATCTGCATTCTCTGCATTGCATAAGGCTACCATTCTGCCTTCCGAGGTTAAGCTCTACCTCCATATGCATTCTCTACATTGAATAAGGCTTCCATTCTGCCTTCTGAGACTAAGCTCTGTCTCCATCTGCATTCTCTGCATTGCATAAGGCTACCATTCTGCCTTTCGAGGTTAAGCTCTGTCTCCATCTGCATTCTCTGCATTGCATAAGGCTACCATTCGGCCTTCCGATGTTAAGCTCTACCTCCATCTGCATGGCTGAAATATCGCCGCTTTATTTACATCCGCATGGTTGAAATATCGCCACTTCATTTATACCTTGCATCGGCTGAAAGATCGCCGCTTTATTTACATTTGCATGGTTGAAACCTCGCCACTTCATTTATACAAAGCATTGGCTGAAAGATCGCCGCTTTATTTACATCTGCATGGTTGAAATATTGCTGCTTCATTTATACCTTGCATCAGCTGAAAGATCGCCACTTATTGCATTTCATTCGCTGAAAGATCACCGCTTCATTTACACCTTGCATCGACTGAAAGATCGCCACTTCATTTACACCTTGCATCGGCTGAAAGATCGCCACCTATTGCATCTCATGGTCTGAAAGATCGCCAAATTGTCCAAACGCGTCATTGTCCAGAGGCACCATTTTCATAGCCCGAGAATGCTATTTCATGGTCTGAGGACCCCTTTTATCTTTTGCATATCATTATTCAAAGGCATCATGGTTCGGAGGCATCATTCTCATAGCCTGAGAACATCATTTCATGGCCTGCGAATCCTTATAATACACTTCATGGCCCAGGATGTCATGGTTTGAGGACGTCATCCTAACCGTCCGAAGACAACATTCATGATCCGACGGGAAATTGCATCATGTTTAAATTTTCGCACAATATACACTTGTATTTCTTATTTGCAGGTAAATCGGCTAGCAACGGCCGTCTCAGCAGGAGCGATCCCGCTCCAGTTCCCGCAGCTCCGCTAGACTTTAACGATCCATCCCAACCCGAATATCTCATCCGTTCTTGAAAAAATCTCCATCGGTATATTCCGCCGATGGATCTTGAACTACATATAGCCTGATTCCTGTAAGACCAGGGATATGTAAGCAGCTTAGGAACCAAAGCACGGTCAGATTCATCAAACCATTTCGTTCGGTCAAATTGGCCATCATATCTTTACCCGACAACTCTTTCATCCTTCCCGGGTAAAGAGGGGCAGTTGTTGATACCCAAATTTTCATTGTATATTTTATATATGTAAAATACTTTCAAAATATCATATGTATACATATATAGGTATATCCAAACGTTTTAGTATTTTTCCTAATCTTAAAAGATTTTTAAATCGATTTATTGCCCTATTTTAGCAATACAAAAACTAATAATTATTCCCAAAATCATCATTTTGGTGAATAACTTATTTTATTCTCACATTTATACCAAAATATAGCTAATATAATTTTTTGCACATTTTTGTAAATTTATTTAGTATTTTAAAAGTTAAATTGAATTTAATTGCAATTTTAGCCTATTTTAGGATTTAATTGCGCGTATAATTATAAAATTGGTTCCAACAGTTTTAATATAATATCTATACATTATTAATTAATTTAGTACCTTTAATTTATTTTCAGAAATCATGTTACTTATTTTATAAAATAAAAAGGGAAAAATTGGCTATTTAAAATATAGCCCCATTTTGTTTCAATTATAGCCCAAATTGATCCCCCAAATAACCCAATTTCAAATCCCAAATTACCCATCCCAATTTCAATTTAACCCAATCCCTGACCCACTTATCTGATCCGCCCAACCCTCTCTTTAATCCAGGTCGTTGATCATTTTGATCAACTGCCATGATCATTCCTTACCTTTTAAATTCCCCAATGACTTCCCTAATCCCCTCATTCTCTTCTATCAGCCACCTCTGAAATCCCTCTCCTCTCAAACTCTGTCGAAACCCTTGCCTCTCTCACTGTCTTCTACCTCAATCTCACCGGAATCCATGGCCTCTCAGGCCATGGATGGCCTAAACTCATCTCCCTCTGCTCTCAAACACTTGATATTCGAAGGTCCTAGGTCTGACCTCGAAGGTGTCCATCCAGATCTCAACAAATCCAAGGTTCTATGGTCCTTGCCGGTTTTGCTCCGGCGTACAATGATGTTTTGAGCATGATTCTAACCTCTCCAACTCAGATCGAACCTTTTCAAAGCCTTTCTCATTTTAGGGTTCCTCTAAAACCATAAGCTATTCGAGGTTTTCTCTGATTTTTTCTTAGATCTATTCTATATTTGTGTTTTACTTGAGTTTTTAAATATTTTCCCCAATTTTTTCTTTCAAAAACTTACTTGTTTCCGATTAAGGGTTTCTGAAAAAGCTTAAAATGTTTCTCCGACTCTTCTTTTCCTTTCTTTGTGTGCATTTGTCACGCATGTCCTTCTACCGCTTTCTTATGCGATACATGTTCTTCTGTGCTTTGTTTTTCTACTGTGTTTTGTACCATGCTCGCAAGTTTATCTTGCTATATTTTCCTATATGATCTTTTGCTATGCTCTTCCGATATTTTTGTGTTCTTCTACTATATGTATTTCCTACTGAGTTCTTAAGTTTTGTTTGCCTTCTACTGAACTCTGTTTAAGTCCCTTCTAAAAGGTTTTCTTAAACACGTTTCTTTTACTGTCGTGACTATTCTCTCATTATGCTCCTACACTCTGTCTTCTTTGAATGTTATTTGTATTTGTTTGTATTCTCATGAGATTCTGAAAAGAAATCTCTGAGCCTGTTGCCTCCTCATCTCTGTATTTGACTCGAGTCGAAAACCCTAGAATTTGGGGGTTTCCTCCGAGTTTGATCATATGATCAAACTAGGGTTCTGTTCAAGGACCCTTGACTCTTTCAGACTTATTTATGGGTCTATGAACTAAGTGTGAAATTATTTTGTTTGCACACAATTCTGATTCTCCTACACTAGACTCTTCTATTGAATAGCATGACAAATTTCTTCGTGTTTAACGTGTCTGTGTGCTTTTATATATGAGGAATATTTCTTCAAAATGGTTTTCCAACTTGTGATTGATTCAGAATTCCTTTTAATAAGTTTAATTGATTGGTACTGATTTTCCTTAAGTCGAAATCCTTCCTATTTTTTTGACCTGGTTTATTCATACGAAATCCTCAATTTCTTATTTACTAGCTGTTAACTGATCTCCTTTCCTTATTTGCAAAAACTGTGTACTATCAAGACTTTGTCCTTAAATAAACCTCTATGTATTTACCCCTCTTGTACTGCTCTGGAAAAGTGTTTGATTAAGCCCTTTCTTTAATTATTTTGCCCTTTTGAAATCAGAATCCCTTAATTAAAGGGAGACCTTGTGTTATTGATTTCCAAACTATTTTCTTGCCTATTTCTACTTGCTTTTTGCACTATAAAAGGGCACCCCTTCTGCACTTTAGGACACCTTCAATTTAAAACTTCTACACTTCAGACTTCACTTGTGGGATTTAAAACTCCTGGAAACAGCCTCTCTACCTCTCGGGTAGAGGTAAGGTCTGCGTACATATTACCCTCCCCAGACCCCACTTGTGGGATTACACTGGGTTGTTGTTGTTGTACACTTCAGACTTCACAATTCTCTTCTAAACTCATAACATTCTGATTGCTCGTTTGCACTTTGGCTTTACAAGACTACTGCTTTCTCTTTGTTTGTTTTCTCTGAAACTGGTATATCCTAATTTTGATTTCAGCATCACCCCAATGTGTTTACTTAAAGTTTTTATATCTATGGCTACTTTACTGCTTATGTAGAGTTCAATATTTAACTTAACATGCATATGTTCTACTACCTGTTTCTACTCTGAATCTTTGCTCCCTACCTCATTACCCCTATATGTTTGTAAGTGGTGACTTAGGGCATGACAACATGAGTTGTTGCCTATGGCTTGAGTTCTGAACCAGTAAGGTCCTAACATCTAACAGGCTGGGGGTGTGCCAGCATATCCCATTGCTGAGTATGCCCATCATCCTGCTTCTCTTGTGTTCTTGCAAATTCCCTACTCCTCTATACCCCTATATGCACTGATTTCTAAGTTGTTCCCTTTTCCCCCTTTCCCCTTTCAGAATTTCACTTCTGCACTTGCACTCTCTCCTAGATTCTAGGTTTTGCCCCCTCTTGTGAGCCCTGCCTTGGGACCTTGAGTTCCCTCTGAACTTGGACACTTGAGGGCTGGCCCTTCCACACTGCACTATATTCTTAATCTGGTAACATTTGGGTATGAGCACTGCCCAGAGTCCATATGAGGCTCTTATGGAACTCTGACATATCCAAAGATGAGAGAAAGGCTTTGGATTATGATCTTTAGAGTTGGTTCATCTCATATTTCGGACATGGAGTCTGAATTAGGCTCCCCATGGTTGTACTTTTAATTTTGCTTTTCTTATTTTTATTCTGAGCTATAATAACTTGTAATAACTATTGGGTATGGCTAATGAAAAGGGAGGGAATCATGCATGCAAAAGGGTAGATATCATGTTCATACGGAATTATCATATTTCTGTACTTATGCATTTCATATAGATACAATGTCTATAGGTTTATGCACTTCTGCATTATATAGAGACCATGTCTATAGATTTCTGCACTTTTGTATTATATAGAGACCATGTCCATAAGTCATTTATGAAATTCTGCAGATAATATGCCTATAGGACTTCCTGCAATTTGCATGTGCATCTGTCATTAGGCAAACCTATTTATAGGAGTTAAATAAATAACTGCATATAGATCACTTGCCTATAGGATTTCTGCATGTCAAATAACAATGTTTTTAATGTCAACAATGCCTAGAAAACATGCCTATAGGAATTAACAACCTAGTATGAAACGTTTTCGTTCATTTATAAGTCTAAAATCGGCAATATCATTGTCTAACATCTGAAGAATCTTTTGTCAAAACTCGTCTTCCCTGAATAACTGACGACCTCTTCTAAAATCAGTACACTTCATCTTTTGTGAAACCAGTAGATATCATGCCTATAGGTTTCGTCTAACGCTTAGGCAAGCCTTAGGATAAAAGTTATGACTGCACCAGTTTTTTTTGTTAATTACAACCAGTGGGCATGTCTAATTCGAACTTCTTATCTGAAAATATGTGATAAATCAGCCTGCTTTCCCCTTTTATCTTTTAATCATACCCTAATCAGTACATGCAAGACATGTTAAACTAGATGCTTTTCTTTGATTTGAGGAGGTTTATTTGAGCCATACCTATTTATGTGTTTTCCCAATACTTGCTATACATGTTTTGGTTGTCGCCTTAGAATTTTGTCTTTTTAAAATTGCAAAACCTCATACCCCCTTCCCTTTTTAGGATTAGTAGTCCCAAGTACCTCCGGGAGACCGGGACTGATAAGAATGGGGCGGGTAATAGCATGCAATAAGTAACGAAACCATTTCGTGCTTTAATACCTTAACGGTGTGGGAAAGGGTAGATATGGATATGATGACCGTACGATAACATCTCGTGTATCCCCTCTTTGAGGAGTGATTACCGGATGTTGTGTAGGGTGATCCATATTATTTGTAAACCTAAGACCCCCCTCCCTTCACTGTTTTCCTCAAAAATTCAGTTTCTTTTTGTTCCTTTAAACTTTAATCTATTTGCAACTATTATGTGAAAAAAAAACCTTGTAGCATGGCCGGGAACCATACTAGTGGATCCTGAGGGGTGCCTAACACCTTCCCTTTGGGATAATTTCAAGCCCTTACCCAATCTCTGGTTTTCCTAAATCAAACTCTTCTTAGTGTCCTAATGCACTTTAATCATTAGGTGGCGACTCTTCAATTTAAACCCAATTACCAAAAGGGAACGAGTTGTCCTCCCAAGTGTCATAATCCCGATTTCACGAGAAAAATTGGGCGCGATAATAATCACTTTTATCCTTAGCCCCACGGTGGGCGCCAAACTGTTTACCCTAGAATCGAGTAACAATTAAATTTGTATTATGGTTATAAAGATATGTGACTTAATCCAATACTAACTGATAAACAAGGAATCAAAGGTATAAATTAAAAAGTAGAGCAAGTCAAACCAGTGTGAAAACAAGTCTTGACCTCGAGTTATGCCAGCCTTGAGGTGGATTAGCAAGAACAGTAAAATAATAAAGCAATTCTGATCAGCAGTAAGCAAGAAAGTGAAATATGTATATTCTCTTGTCAATAATTGATGTGTTACAAATGATTGGGCTCCCCTTTATATAATAAGGTAGTCCTAAATAAGGTACATTTCCATTTCTAGTAGGGAATCTTACTGGACAGCTGTCTAACCGCTTAGTACAAATCCGTTACGGAATTTATGCCGTGATCTTAGGGCTGCTACGGGAATCTCGGTCTTTCTGTTATAAAATCATAACGGTATTATCTCGAGGTTGGTCATACATGGCCTTGGTGTTCATCGAGCACTTCGATCTCCGTAGAGGCATTTTTATCAGATATTTTTTGATTAGTATAAATACAACTTTTTGTCATTTTTAGGTTAAGTTTAGGTTGCATAGGTGCACCTGAGCGATTTTCTTTACTTCTTTGAGTAAAGTTGTATTATATTGACTTCTTAACATTAGTTTTTCTTTGTTTAATATATGATGATGCATTCTACCTTAATTTCTTCTTGTATGTCTTTATTTTTTATGAGTAGTTAAATCTTTATCTAGGGTTGAGCCACAACCCTAGTGTGGATACTTAATGGATATTTAATTTTAGGGCTTATTTGTGATTGGGTTAGTGATATCTAGCCTTGTTTATGCTTAAATTCTAGAATCAATGGTTGCAAACATGTCACGCCCCAACCTAGAGGCGCGACCGGCACTCAATCGAGTGAACTCAACTGAGCAAGCCTTATCAAACACTTTCTACCCAACTCAATATGATTAGGGGAAACATGCTTTCGTTTATTTAGAAAATAGGAGAGATTGAACATTTAACATTGATAGTTCATTCTATATCACAACCTTAAACCGTAGTTAAGTTTCCAAGATTTCATACATTTACAATTTAGAGAATCAAGAATTTAGGATTACAACATAGTTCATAAACCCGTCCAACACCCGTACATAACCCACACAAACGTCCACGGAGCCTCTAAGGATACAAAAGATAAGTATGACAACACCGGTAACAAGGCCCCAGTTATACCTCAAAAGTGGAAATCTACAACAAAAGGTCTGCAACATAACCCCTTGAAAGAAAAAGGAGATCACCAATACTATGAGAGGAGGATACTCTGCTACGCGTGATCGATATTGTCCGCTATGGAGCCACCTACATTCATTTAAAAATGTAGCGCCCCCGGCAAAAGGGACGTTAGTACCATGGAATAGTACTAGTATGTATAACTAAATACCATTTTATTAAAAAGAACTATCATACAAGAACAAGGAAATCACCAGAGGCAATCAAAGCTTTAACCGAACACCATATTATAAAATAAAGAATCATACAACTTTCACATGATTTCCATAACTTTAGTTTGGGGCATTTCATATGTTCATCATTGTTCACAATACCACCGCTATCTTTAGCGGAGTCCGATCATGACCCGATCGGCTAGGTTGCCTCATTTGAGACATATACCTCAATCACCATCTCATTTTCCTTTTTCGGAATTCAACATCAGCACATTACCACCATGTGTGCGGCATGGTGTCCGATCACGGCCCGATCGATTAGGCCGCCTTACCTAGGCGTTGTTCCTTTCTCATTAATCAACTCATTTGAATCTTTATTTCACATATATCATGTCAATTCATTGGCACTTAGGGCCGTAATTTTCACATCATGTCCACTTTCAATACCAATATTGCAATTTAGGATAACAGACACAAACAAGAGCAATTCAAGTGTAAACATAGATAAGTTTTCACATAGTTGGCATGACAATCTCAGTTTAAATCCTGACATTGAGGTCTAGGCATTCCAACACATGGTTTATATTCTTCACACATCTTTAAATTAGCAAGAATAGTATATTAAACATATTGAAGCACCCCTATCACGTATATACAGTTGCAAAACCAGTTCATGTGAAATAACAATCAATTCATCAATCCAATTTCAATCTTACCACATTTGCATATACACCAACGGAGCTCAATTTCTAATTAGAGGGGATTTTAGTCATACATACCTCAATAGAGCTTCTTTAAATTCTTACAAAATTCCAGGACCCTTAGCAACTTCAACCTATTTTATGAAAATTACAAATTGAACCAAGAATTAGAGACATGATTAAGATTTTAGCTCGTCTTAGGTATACTGTCAAGCACTAAGTGTGCTAATATTTGGACCATTTTGTGAGAGATTTTCATCATCTTATACCCCAATTGCTATCTTTTTAGCTCACAACTTCCCCATACCTTGTTATCTCTTATGCATGCAGCAAAAATCCATTTTTACACCCATAAAACCACAAGCTAATTACTCATTCTAGTGTAAATTTCTAAACTAGAGATTAGGCAAGGTTTGAGAGTTAGTTTCTCCCTCTAGAGCTCCCTTTCTCACTCTAATTGCAGTAAAAATAACATAAAAGAGGTATAATGGGTGTTTTTAATGGGATGGAGTTGGGTTTTAAAAGTTAGAAAATAGAAGCCTCGACACAATCTGCGATCGTATAATGGACATGCGGCCCGCAAAATGGACTGCAAAAATAGTCCCAAAACCTAAACAAATTGCCTGGGTATGCGACAGAAATGCGGTCCGCATTCCTGTTCTACGATCGCATAATGCACCGTAGACCTTTTTCTCACAAAAATTCCAAGGGGATTATGTGATGACTACGTGGCCCGCATATTGATTATGCGATCGCATAATTGGCCACATAGTTGACCTTAAAATTAATCATCAAATTGCCTGACTCTGCGGAGACTATGCGGTTCGCATAGCTATTATGCGACCGCATAATGGACCGCAGAAATGCGCTTTTCTGGAATACATAATTCCTTAACATTTTAATGCACAGATCAATCCGGGGTCTGAACCGCTACTCACAAGCTCACCGTGAAGACTCTCACGAATTTCTATCACATGGTCCTAATTTGGCACTACGAGATTTCGGGTTTTGAGCAGAAATTTTACAGGGTCTTACATCCTCCCCCACTTAAGATTATTCGTCCTCGAATGAGGATCAAAGTTCACTCATTAGAAATCATTATGTAACCTCAGCCTTTCACAACATGAAACATATCAACAGCCACAAATCTAGCTAACTCCCTAAATTTCCAAAAATTTTGCCAGAGTTTCCTTTGTATCTAGGGCTATCCACCTGTCAGAGAGCCCTAGAAACATATCCTAACAGTATATACGCATTCCATAGACATAACATAACTTGTACAACACTATCCATGTCCGCATAGGCAACATATAACCAGGACAAAATAGTTTTACATAGACCAAATCAAAGGATAAGAGTTCATAGGAACTAAATGCATCAAAGCTATTACAGGGCTATACAAACAAATGTATGTACATTTTCCTCATTTTTTCCTCTGCTTCCCAAGTGGCTTCCTCAACCTATTGGTTCTGCCATAACACTTTCACCGAGGCAATTCCTTATTTCTCAATTTTCGGACTTGCCTGTCAAGAATGGCAAATGGAACTTCTTTATACGACAGTTCCTCATTAACCTCAATAGTTTCAACTGGCACAATAGTGGACGGATCTCCCACTACCTTCTTCAGCATAGACACATGGAAGACTGGGTGTACCAATGACATCTCCGGCGGCAGCTCAAGCTTGTATGCCACCTAACCAATCCTCTGAATGATCTTATATGGTCCGACATACCTCGGACTCAATTTTCCTTTCTTTCCGAACCGCATGATACCCTTCATGGTGGAAATCTTCAAAAATACCCAATCATCCTCTTTGAACTCCAAATCTCTACGACGAACATTCGAGTAAGACTTTTGGCGACTTTGAGCAGTTTTCAACCTCTCTTTAATAACCTTGACTTTCTCCATAGCCTGATGAATGAGGTCCGGCCCTATCAATTCAGCTTCTCCAACCTCGAACCACCGAATAGGAGATCTACATCTCCTACCATACAACGCGTCACATGGTGCCATCTGGATACAAGCATGGAAGTTATTGTTATAAGCAAATTCTATGAGCGGCAAATGGTCATCCCAGCTACCCTTGAAATCAAGCATCTAAATAGTCCGCTTTGTTTGCCCGTCGGTCTGAGGGTGAAAAGCTGTGCTAAGATTTACCTGCGTGCCCAAACCTTGCTGAAATTTCTTTCAAAGTTGGTTGTGAACTGAGCCCCTCGATCTGAAATGATTAATATTGGAGTGCCATGCAATCTGACTATTTCTTTGATATACAACTAAGCATTCTATTTTGTTATGTCGGTAGATTTAACTAGCAAGAAGTGCGCTGATTTCTTGAGTCAATCCATGATTACCCAAATTGAGTCAAAATTGCATGGAGTGCGCGGTAACCCTACCAAAAAAATCCAATTTGACCATCTCCCATTTCCACATTGGAATTTCTATGCTTTGGGCCAATCCACCGGGCCTTTAATGTTCGGCCTTCACTTGCTGACAGTTCAAACATTTTGCCATAAAGTCTGCCACATCATTTTTCATGTTGTTCCACCAATAAACATCCTTAAGATCATGATACATTTTCGTAGAACCTGGGTGCACGGAATACCTGGAAGTGTGAGCTTCTACCATGATCATTTCCTGAAGACTGTCAATATCTAGAACACATAAGCGACCTTGGTACCGTAGGGTACCATCATCCATGCAAAGGGAAAGAGTTGTGGTCTTGTGTTTATGAATCCCCTCTTTTAGTTGTGCTAACATTGGATCGTTGAATTGATTCTCCTTCACCTCCGCCACAAGCGATGATTTAGCCTTATTCTGCACAATCACTCCCCCTTCATTAGAGTCCGCAAGGCAAACTCCCAAATTAGCGAACTGGTGAACCTCCATGGCCAATGGTATCTGATATGCCTCCAAATGAGCCAAACTTCCCATAGATTTTCGACTAAGAGCATCCGCTACAACATTAGCCTTTCCCGGATGATAGAGAGTATCAATGTCATAGTCATTGAGTAACTCTAGCCATCTTCTCTGTCTCAGATTCAGCTCCTTCTGCTTGAAAATATATTGAAGGCTCTTGTGGTCCGTAAATACATCCACATGTACCCCATACAAATAATATCGCCAAATATTTAGCACAAACACCACTACCGCAAGCTTTAAGTCATGGGTTGGATAGTTCTTTTCATGGTTATTGAGTTGCCTAGAAGCATAGGCTATAACCTTGCCATGTTGCATTAACACATACCCAAGCCCAATCCTTGAAGCATCACAATACACCACAAATCCCTTTGTACCCTCTGGCAGGGTTAACACCGGTGCTGTAGTCAATCTTGATTTCAGTCCTTGGAAGCTCCTTTCACAAACATCGGACCACTGGAACTTAACTACTTTCTACGACAATTTAGTCAATGGAGAGGCAAGAGTAGAAAATCCCTCCACAAACCTTCTGTAGTACCCGGCCAAACCAAAGAAACTGCAAATCTCTATTGGAGTGGTAGGTCTAGGCCAATTCTTCACTGCTACAATCTTTTAAGGATCAATCATAATTCCTTCCCTGGAGACAACATGACCCAAGAACGCGACAGATTCAAGCCAAAATTCACATTTTGAAAATTTTGCATACAGTTGATGTTGTTGAAGAGTCTGCAGAACTGCCCTAAGATGGTCAGCATGGTCCTCCCGACTTCAGAAACACACAAGAATGTCGTCAATGAACACTATCACAAAGGAGTCTAGAAAAGGCTTGAAGACTCAATTCATAAGATCCATGAAAGTTGCCGGGGCATTTGTTAGCCCAAATGACATCACCAAAAATTCGAAGTGCCCATACCGAGTCCTGAAAGCTATTTTTGGAATATCCTGCTCCCTTATCTTCAATTGATGATACCCAGACCGTCAGTCAATTTTTGAGAAACACGTAGCACCTTGCAATTAATCAAACAAGTCATATATCCTTGGTAGAGGGTATTTATTTTTGATTGTGACTTTGTTGAGTTGCCAGTAGTCAATACACATCCGTAGAGACCCATATTTATTCCTTACAAACAAGACTGGTGTGCCCCACGGTGACACACTCGGCCGGATGAAACCCTTTTGTATCAAATCCTTCAATTGTTCCTTCAGCTCTTTCAATTCTGTCGGTGCCATTCTGTAAGGTGGAATTGATATAGGTTGCGTGCCTTGCATCACATAGATCCCAAAATCAATCTCATTGTCTGGTGGAATCACAGGGAGCTCATCTGGAAAGACATCCGGAAATTCATTCACAACTGGTACAGACTCAAGGCTAGGTGCCTCGGCATCAGTGTCTGTAACACGGACTAAATGATAGATACATCCCTTCTTGATCATCTTCGCGGCCTTAAGGTAAGAAATAAACCAACCTTTTAGGCACTACATTATCTCCCTTCCATTCAGCAACGGGTTCATTAGGAAATTCAAGCCTCATAGTTCTAGTCCGACAATCAAGCTTGGCAAAGCATGAATAAAGCCAATCCATTCCCATTATTACGTCAAAATCATCCATCCCTAATTCAAATAGATCGGCCACGGTATCCCTACCACGCAACATGACAACACAACCTCTATAAACTCAAGTAGCCATAATTGACTCACCAACCGGAGTAGAAACCGAAAATGGCTCATGAAGTTGATCCGGTTCTATCCCAAATTCCATAGCAACAAAAGGGGTAACATAGGACAAGGTGAAACCGGGGTTAATAAGTGCATACACATCATGAGATTGGACAGTCAGAATACTTGTAATAACATCTGGAGAAGCCTCTACGATCTGGTGACCACTCATAGCATAGAACTGACTGGGTCCTCCTGAAATCTGCACACCACCCCTAGCTGCACCATGCCCTACCGGTGCTGGGGTACCTCGAGATGGAGAGGGGGCTGAAGATATAGCAGCTGCTAGGCCGACTGGCTGTGATGTGCCCCTACCCTCTCCCTGGCAAGATACACGATAGTGCCTCTGAATATGACCTCTCATCCCACATCCATAGCATACAGGTAACTCCAAATAGCAAATCCCTGAGTGCATCTTCCTGCACCTGGGGCACGGGGACCTTTGCTGCTACTGGGATCTCTCTCCTGACCTACCCCACTAGTGGGATCCCCTATTGCCCTGACCGGGCCTAAAATGACTCCACTACTGTTGTTGGCTAGGCCCCGTTGGCGGTGCACTGGCTGAAGACTATGCAACAGACTGGGGTGGCCCCGATGATCCTCCCCTAAAAGCTGATCTTCCCCCACCTAGTGACTCTCCTATGTTGCTCGTAGATCGGGCTTTACTATTACTCTCTCTTCATTCTATTCTTCAGTTTACGATTCTCCGTGACCGGAGCAAATGCTACCATCTTCCCTTAATTCATGTCAGAATTCAAGGCAGCTGTAGAAGCCTCATTAATAGTCAAAGGATTAAGACCCTGAATGAACCGACGGACCCTGGCCTCCATTGTGGGCAACATGTGAATGGCATACTTGGACAGGCGAGCAAACTCCATGTGGTACTCCCACACACTTCTGCTACCTTGCCTCAAATTCTCAAACTCTGTTGCACGGGCTGCCCTTGTCTCAGCAGGCAGGAAATGATCTATAAAGGCATCGGCAACCTCACTCCACCTCACCGGAGGGCTCCCTTCCTCACGGGAATCTTCCCACAACTCAAACCACGAATAGGCCACCCCTTTCAGACGGTAGGCAGCCAACTCTACTCCCTTTGTCCTAGTTGCACGCATAACCCTGAGGGTCTTGTGCATCTCATCAATAAAATCCTGAGGGTCTTCTTCTGGATTGGCACCCGTAAACACTGGAGGGTCTAACTGAAGAAATCTGTTCACCCTGGAACTAGTGGAATCCCCTTGCTGGCTAGATGAACTAGGTGCAACATTTGACCTCTGGTTCCGAGAGGCCACTAGCTGGGTCAACATCTGAATAGCTCCTCAAAGATCCCCATCAGAAATATCAGAACCGGAAGCTGGTGCTGGAGGCGGAATATGAGTATCAATGGGAGGGATAGTGGTACCCTCCGCAAGCATAGGAATTGGGGTAGTCTGCTCTGGAATAGAAGAACCAGGCAGGGTGATAGCAGGGCGACTACCCTCACCCGCAGTATCAAATAGTGAATCATCAGCCACTCCTGAGGTGGCATTGGCCTCTTGGCCAATTTTCGCTTTCTTCTTAGGTGCCATTTACTGAAAGATAGAACAATGCACTAGTTAGAGGGGGAATAGTTTCATAACAAGTTTTGCCGCAAGATCTAGAATATCAAAGAAGGGTGTTATTCCAAAATTCCCAAGTAGCGTCCAACTTATAGATGTGGTCGACTACACACCGATAAGAAGGACTCTACTAGACACGGCTCCGAGACATCCTAGGACACTTTGAAACCTTAGGCTCTGATACCAAGTTTGTCGTGCCCCAACCTTGGGAGGCATGACCGGCGCTCAATCGAGTGAACCCAGCTGAGCAAGCTTTATCAAACATTTTCTACCCAACTCAATATGATTAGGGGAAACATGCTTTCGTTTATTTAGAAAATAGGAGAGATTGAACATTTAACATTGATAGTTCATTTTTTATCACAACCTTAAACCGTAGTTAAGCTTCCAAGATTCCATACATTTACAATATAGAGAATCAAGAGTTTAGGATTACAACATAGTTCATAGACCTGTCCAACACCCGTACATAACCCACACAAACGTCTACGGAGCCTCTAAGGATACAAAAGACAAGTATGATAACGCCGCCAACAAGGCCCCGGCTATACCTTAAAAGTGGAAATCTACAATAAAAGATGTGCAACATAACCCCTTGAAGGGAAAAGGGGCTCGCCAAGACTATGAGAGGAGGATACTCCGCTACGCACGATCGGCATTATCCGCTATGGAGCTACTTAAATTCATTTAAAAATGTAGCGCCCCCAGCAAAAGGGAAGTTAGTACCATGGAATAGTACAAGTATGTATAACTAAACATCATTTTATTAAAAAGAACTAACATACAAGAACAAGGAAATCACTAGAGGAAATCAAAGCTTTAACTGAACACCACATCATCAAATAAAGAATCATACAACTTTCACATGATTTCCATAACTTTAGTTTGGGCCATTTCATATGATCATCATTGTTCACAATACCACCGTTTTCTTGAGCGGAGTCGGATCACGACCCGATCGGCTAGGTTGCCTCATTTGAGACATATACCTCAATCACCATCTCATTTTCCTTTTTTGGAATTCAATATCAGCACATTACCACCAAGTGTGCGGTATAGTGTCCGATCACGGCCTGATCGGCTAGGCCGCCTTACCCAGGCATTGTTCCTTTCACATTAGTCATCTAATTTGAATCGTTATTTCACATATATCATGTCAATTCATTGGAACTTAGGGCCGCAATTTTCACATCATGTCCACTTTCAATACCAATAGTGCAATTTAGGATAACAGACACAAACAAGAGCAATTCAAGTGTAAACATAGATAAGTTTTCACATATTTGGCATGACAATCTCAGTTTAAATCCTGACATTGAGGTCTAGGCATTCCAACACATGGTTTATATTCTTCACACATCTTTAAATTAGCAAGAATAGTATATTAAACATATTGAAGCACCCCTATCACGTATATACAGTTGCAAAACCAGTTCATGTGAAATAACAATCAATTCATCAATCCAATTTCAGTCTTACCACATTTGCATATACACCAACAGAGCTCAATTTCTAATAAGAGGGGATTTTAGGCATACATACTTCAATAGAGCTTCTTTAAATTCTTACAAAATTCCAGGACCCTTAGCATCTTCAACCTATTTTATGAAATTACAAATTGAACCAAGAATTAGAGACATGATTAAGATTCTAGCTCGTCTTAGGTATACTGTCAAGCACTAAGTGTGCATTGTAATTTTTTGACCCTTCTGTGAGAGATTTTCATCATCTTATACCCCAATTGCTATCTTTTTAGCTCACAACTTCCCCATACCTTGTTATCTCTTATTCATGCAGCAAAAATCTATTTTTACACCCATGAACCCACAAGCTAATTACTCATTCTAGTGTGAATTTCGAAACCAGAGATTAGGGCTCAAGTTCTTACCTCTTGGGGTGAAAGCCTAGCAAATTTTGCTTGAAAGTCTTCAAAGATTTGGCAAGGTTTAAGAGTTAGCTTCTCCATCTAGAGCTCCCTCTCTCACTCTAATTGCAGTAAAAATAACATAAAAGAGGTCTAATGAGTGTTTTTAATGAGATGGGGTCTGGTTTTAAAAGTTAGAAAATAGAAGCCCCGACACAATCTGCGATCGCATAATGGACATGCGACCCGCAAAATGAACCGCAAAAATGGTCCGAAAACCTGAACAAACTATCTGGGTATGCGACAGAAATGCGGTCCGCATTCCTATTCTGCGATCGCATAATGCACCGCAGAACTGCTTCTCACAAAATTTCCAAGGGGGTTATGTAATGACTATGTATCCCGCATATTGATTATGTGATCGCATAATTGGCCGCATAGTTGACCTTAAAATTAACCATTAAACTGCTTGACTCTGTGGCGACTATGCAGTTCTCATAGCTATTATGTGATCGCATAATGAACCGCAGAAATGTGCTTTTATGGAAAACATAATTCCTTAACTTTTTAATGCACAGAATAATCCGGGGTCCGAATTTATAACACTTGGTCCTAATTTGGCACTACGAGATTTTGGGTTTTGAGCAGAAATTTCACGGGGCCTTACGAAACATTGATCCATTTGACCTAGTCTTTGCTTGAGAAAGAGAGACTAGGTTTAGGAAAACTTGGCTAGCAAGGAATTCGGGTAAATTCAAGAAATTGATTGCCCCAATTAAAGGGTCAAATTTAGAGATAGTAAGACCCGGCTTGAGTACATATCACTTGATTTGTACAAATACCCATTTGAACTTGAGAAAGCCAAATCGAGCAAAATCATTCAAACTATCGAGAGGTATAGAGTGAGAAATTGCATGTGTTTGTTGTGCACAAACCCGATAAATCAAACTTGTCGTATAGTTTACAATCCGTTAGGTAGCCACCTAGGTGAAAGTAACGACCCTAGATTCCTTTATCATTTGAAAAACACTCAAAACCAAAAACACTGTTTTCTAGTTATTATTTGCAATCCTTAGCTAAAAGTAGAAATAGAAAACAACCAATGAATATGTGGAAGTCCAATCTAAGGCACATCATACATTAGCTCTAGTTATATACCTAATCCAAATTCGAACTCCCAGTGGATTCGATCTCGACTCGTGTTGGGTTTATTATTGCTTCAACCACCTCACATCTTATTGTGGTGTGAGTTTTGGAGAGATCAGCTACCCTCCTTGTACACCCGTTACTACTGATATGCTACTCTTAGTAGCTGGAAAGTAGTGAAAGCAACCCCGCTCGTCTCCACAATACCCATGGTGCGGAGTATACAGTGGCACTCCTCTAGAAAACCATGTGCATCCTCTGAAACCAAACCACTAAAAGTAGGAGGGTGATACTTCTTGAACCTCTCAAGTCTAAGTTGCTCCTCCTTAGATGTTACTGCCCTAACCTCGGGTTGTACTGGAATAACAAAATGTACTGGTATAACCTTTAGGACCTGATCGACATGGAATCGCTGCTTTGCGGTATAGGCTGCGGGAGTTTGAGCTCCACCACCAGCCTGATATATGGATGGTGCAAGTGGAATAAACCCTGCCTGAGCTAGAGTATCGAACATGCTCAAGAACTGTGCGAGGGTCTCCTGAAGTGCAGGGGTGGAAACATGCGCATCGGGTGTCTGCCCCCTAATTGGAGCTACTGGTAGCTCCTCTGTAGCAGCTCGGGCAGGTGCTCTAGCTGCACCAGGTGCCCCTCCTCGGCCTTTGTCCCAGACCCGTCCTCTCACGGCTCTAGCAAGGGGTGTGGGTGTCTGATCGTTGGATCCAGCAGTTTGTGTCCTCACCATCTATGAGAGAATAGAAAGTCAAAGATTCCGTTTACGAAGTCAACCAATTCGCACGATAAGGAATCAAAGAAATGATGTTTTCTTAATAGTTTTGTAGCCTATCGAACATAAGTACAGATGTTTCTGTACCAATCCACAAGACTCTACTAAACCTGCTTATGACTGGTAACACCTATGATCCGATGCCAACTTGTCACAACCTCAATTTACCTCCTTATGATATCGTGATAGCACCTAGTCTCTAAGACTAGGTAAGCCTGACATTTTATAATAACTTAACAAGAATAATCAATAGGAATACTAATATAGAACTACAAAACTCATATGGTCTTCCAAAAAATGAATCTCAACAACAACTTTTCAAAACCGATGGAACTGAGTCATAAGCTCCACAGAGTAAACTAAAATGTCTACTACATCACTGTCTAAATGAAAATATAACAGGAGATAAAGATAAAGGAAGCTGACTCCGAGGCCTATGGATGCCGGGCAGGCATACCTTGAAGTCTCCATAAAGCAACTAACAGTTGATTACTAACGCCCGACACATAGAGATGTACCTTGATCTGCACAAAAAGATATGCAGAAGCGTAGTATGAGTACAACACAACGGTACCCAGTAAGTATCAAGCCTAACCTTGGTAGAGTAGTGGTGAGGCCAGGTCAAGACACCTACTAGGAAATAATAAACATAATGAAAATAAAATAACAAGAAGTAATGGACGTAGAGAAATAAGTAATGTGAAACAAGTTAATAACATCGACTAATGGAAGGATTGTAAGCATAAAGATAACAACAAGGAAGCAATTGAAAAGAACCACAATGTTCATGTACAGACTGTTGATACCCAATTTTGCCCTTGTATTTTTTTAAATAGTATATATTCCTTTCAAAATATTATTTTGCATCATTATTTAGTTTACAAAATCTATAAAACATTTTCTATAACTCTTAGAGCTTTAAAATTGATTTTCTTGCATTTAAATTACTTGAATACTTATTAATTACTCCTCCAAATTATTTTGTGATGACTTAATTACCTAAAATTATTATTTTGCATCTATAATACACATTTCAAATATACTTACTTTATTTTATATTATTACATTACTATTTTTAAGCTATTTGATCAATCTTACAATAATAGCCTATATTTTATAATTTTATTGCATTTGTCATTTTACTCAAGGTCAAAATAATATCGTACATTTTTATAATCTTCTACTATTGTTTTAAAGTATTAATTTCCATAAATAGCATTTTTATAATTTATTTAACTATTTTTATTTAATTATTTTCCTCTTAATTTCCTATTTTAAAAAATGTAGCCCAAAATTTGGATTAATAACGGACCAATTAAGGTCCAATTGAACCCCTGACCCAATAACCTCAGTAGCCAAATGACCCTTTAAACCCGGGCACAACCCGTTTATACTGACTCTCCCCAACTTCCTCTTAATCTTGGCCGTTGATCTCAAATGATCAATGGCCCGAATTAAAACCCCCACTTTCCTTATATCCCCTCACTCAAACCCTAATCCCTATTTCCCTTCATCAGTCGCCTCTAAGCACTCCTCCCTCCTTCAGAAAACCTAGCCGCCCTCTCAATCTTCTCTGAATCCTTCTCAATCATGGATTCCTTCTATGATTTTCTTACCTTTTATGTGTTACCTCAGTATTACTTGCAAGACTATGGTGTTACTTAGTACTTGCCTAAACTTGGAAAGTACCATCTCTCATATTCGTGCCCGTTCAACTTCAATCGCTAAGATTTGGACAATATCCCATCCATATACATGGAAGAATAGTTGATTTCTCATACCAGTAGACGGATTTCAAACATTGAACCCTAATAAGGGTTTGATTTTAGATTTTTTTCCTTACTGGTTGCTTTATGATTGCATGTATATTTTTCCTTTCTTTGTTTATGTTTGATTGACTTCTATCCTTATTTACTCATCTAATTTAACTACTATATAAATCCTCCCCATTTCCCTTTGAAACAGAACTTTAATCACTAGATTCACTAAAAAATCGAAGTTATTTGTTCTATGATTCTCTCATTCTCTTGTTCTATACTTTTGTTCTTGGCTGGCTAAAATCCAAGGCTACTGGAATTCGATTTTCAACTTTTCTTGGTGCAAGCACTGCCCGTGGTTCATTTGAAGCCCTTGGGAACTCTGACGCACTAAGATTCTGGGTTCTACTGCTCTTTGTTGATAATTAGAGTATTGTGCAGTTTGTTCTTTCTTGTTGTCTGTTTATTCAACTGATAACTGTTAAGTCTCTAGGCTTTTACAATTTCGTTCATCTGTGTTCATGATTTGCATATTCATACCTCTGAAATTCATGACTTAATATGTTTCTGGGCTATCTCTGTATGCAACCTTATTAGCATTGAACTTGTTTTATGATCTGAACCTCTTTAGCATTTGATTTTACCTAAAATTTCTAGTCCGGAGATATGTCATTTGTACATACCTAACTTGAATAGATTAGACTCTCTTAAGTTCGTTTGGCCTAATGTGTTGGTACCTGAACGTCTACCTTTACTGCTTGGCATGAGTGGTTTTGCTACTTTGTTTTGAATTCTTGTAATGACTAGCTCGTACTTAAAATGTACTCTAATCTATATTGAGACCTTCACTCTAGCTATGACCTGCTCCCATGCTATTTTGTCACTCACTATGCCTTTAATCCGCTTAATCCTGTATCATTAAGTGATTAGTTGGGACCTTTAGAGTAGCTATCTTAATTTGTGTTTCCTTACAATGTTTGATATTGTTTTGGTCTTATTGATAAGTTGGTATGTCTGCTTTCTGGTGTTGTGATGGATATTCAGCATAATTTGGACCATTAAGCTTTAAATCCTTTCAGTTAGTGCTCTACTTTAGACTCGTTTGGTATTATGCATATTCGTATGTTAATCTTGTAATCTCAGAAATCTTGATTCCCCTGTCTCTTACAAAATGTTTTCTGCCTAATATGCTAAGTGTTTGAACTTGTGATATCAACCTATTTTTTGAGTTTTGTTGATTCTCTTTGCTTATATGTTCTTTGTTTAATCACCCTGTTATGTCTGCTTCTAAAATATAAGTGCACCTCTTCAAATTGTATCATTTGATCACTATTCTCTCATCCTCATTTGTTACCTACACTATTCTGAATCTATCCCTCTTGGTCGGTTGAAAACAAGGCCACCAAAAACGCTCTCTATTGACCTCCCTAGTGTGAGCACTACTCGGGGTCCATTTGAGACCCTTGTGAACTCTGACACACAAGGATTTGGGTTTCCTTGGTCACTCTCTTTGTTGCTGAAACTTGAGCTTTTTCTGACATTTAGCTTCTCTTCCTCACATTATTTGTATAATCTGCAAACTGGTTTGTTTAAGTGAATTTTGTATAATTCAATATCTGGGTCATATGGTCAATCTGTGACTGTTTGGTTTGGCTTTAGTTCCTCTATGGTTTTTGGGCTTTGCTGATGAGTATAGTCCCCTGTTGGGATCTGGGTATGGTATTTGTGGAGAAAGAGTTTGTTGAAGGCCTAGGCAATACTGGGTATCTCCTTTTGGGCTTACTATAGGCCCATTATTATTTCTTGTGTAATATTTATATTTACTTTCTTTGGGCCTGTAATAATTTGTAATAACAAACAACTTGGGGTGTTTGTGAAATTGGAGAAGCGGGTATATTCTAATATTTGCTTGAAAGGGTAGAAAAATATGCCTATAGGATTTACATGATTTACTCATTATTTTATCCAACATGTATATATGCTATTCAATCTCCCTGCACACAAGTAGAAATCATATCATTAGGGGAATCACACACTCGCACAACTTGTTCACTATCAAAGCATGAGCTTAAGTACTTTATATGTTCCTCGTATCTACTACTATGTGATAGCATGCCTATAGGATCACTAATGCCCATCTAGAAATTATGCCTATAGGACTTTAATTAGCTAATTTACTATTTCTATTGGTATATACTGCTCGCTTAGAAAACATGCCTATAGGGGCTAAGTATTAGAAATCAGTTTCAATTGTCAATCATTAGAAAACCTGCCTATAGGGTATTATCACTCGCTTAAATTGGTTTATGAGATCAATAATGTTAATGGTGGACTCTCAAAACACTGTTTCATTGCTTAACCATGCCACTATTAGAAATCATGCCTATAGGACAATGTCACCTTCCTAAGATGCATATCTATAAAATCAGCACTAATAGCTAGGCTACAAACAGTTTACTGCCTCCTCGCCTAAGCCACTAAGAGCAATAATATTTTATATATGATATCATAGTCATATAGAAACCATATCTATAGGGTTTAATGAATTCAATTTGCCTCAATTCTGAAACTACTTATTCATAATACTGAATCTGTTTATGTGCATTTATTGTCTAAGTGTGGCGGTTAACTTGAGCCTTTAACTGCCTTTATATGAAGTCCTAATTATTTTGTATGTCGCTTAGTTTTATCATTTTGAGCAGCCTAAATAAAGTCTTGAACCATCCAAATATAGGTCCAATGCCTCCTGGATCATAGGAATGGACGGGTAGTGCACGCATAGGGTACGACTTAGAATTGAATTAGAGCGCATTTAGATAAATAACTTTAACATAGTAATCGAGTAGCAGGAGATGATAGTCTGTGCCCGCTGAATAATATAAGTAACTCCATACCTCAAGGGAGTTGCGAAATATTATTTATGTTACACGGGGTGATCCTTTAGGCTAAAAAACTTCGGACCTCACCCCCTTTTCTTTATACATTTAGTCATCTAATATAGACCGTTATAGTTATATTCTTGTAATCGTTATTTCTCATTATGTTATAATAAAACTCTTTGACCCTTATTCTCTTTGTTTATCTTGCCTAATTATAATCCACATAGTCTTAAGTTCAGCTTGGACCCACAGTTTTGGACCTCGAAGAGTGCCTAACACCTTCTCTTTGAGGTAATTTGAGCCCTTACCCGATCTTTGGTGACGTTGACTAGTCAAACAGAGTTATCCGTAAATAGGTGCCCTAACGCACCTTAAAAATTGTTAGGTGGCAACTCTTCTTCTATTAACACTCTATCTCCCATCTAAAAGAGTTGTCACAATGTCAAAACCCGGATTCGAAAGAAAAAGGGGCGCGATAACATGGCGACTCTGCTGGGGATATACTTAGGCTCTTACCATAATGAACTTGACTTATGTGGATTATTTTCTTTGTTATAACATGCACATCCCTTCCCTTCTCCACCTTTATTTGTTTAAATTTGTTTTAACATGCACATCCCTTTCCCCCTCACCTTTATTTGTTTAAATCTGTCATGACATCCACACCCCTTCCCTATTCACCTCTATTTGCTATGACTGCTCTTTGTTGCTCTTCATTTTGTTTAACACTGCTATATCATGCCTCTCATCCCTACTCCCCTACCTGCTTTATTACATTCTTGCATATATTCCACGAATTAAACTGACTTCTTTCTTTTGTCTTTCTTTTCTATGTTTACCTTACTACTGTACTGCTTCTACATATTTATCATGCAAATACTTGACAACATGTTATCATCTATGCATAAAACAAGCTCCACATCATACTCCACTTGTGTCAGTTATCAACATAGCGATGGTTGATGAGTGTTCGCGCTCTTCTAAACTTACTCTTTTAAATCGAAAAGGTTTATTTGCGGAAAACTAGCCGATCAGCAGTGCAGTCGAAGGTACCATGTCCACTTGAGAGTACCAGTATAGGCTATTTTAGAAACCTTACTCCAATATCAAATGTACATGTATCATGTTACACCTAGTACGGGTGTGAACGCTGTTAACGTAAAAGCCCGTTAAGATAAGTCTTGTCCAAAGTCCGACGGGATTTCCACAATCCTAGTGGATACTATCATGTTGTGTGCATTACTTGGAGAAAATATGTCAATATGTTGATAATTATTGTGTAAGTGATCGAATCTAGAGGGGGAAAGGGCTAACTATATTTGTTTGAAAAAAAATGAAGCATGAAGTCCCCAGGTTTGGCATGGTCCAAAACATCCCACCTCTGCTACTAGATTGGTGGAAAAACCTCGCACCTTGTGACAAGAATCATGTGAGAAGAGTCTTTCCTGACTTGCCATATTTGCTTGACATCCGACCAAATAGCGCATTGATCGAAGCCAGTACCATGTTTTGGGATGAGAAAAGGGTCGTCTTCCACTTTGGTGACATAGAAATGACTCCTCTCCTAGAAGAAATAGGAGGCTTAGCTAAGTTTCCGTGGGATAGCCCAGGGTTATTAGTGCCGGAAAATTGCACCTCTCGTGGTTTTCTGAAAATGCTAGGTTTAAAAAAAATGATGAGCTGCTGTGTTTGAAGAAATCATACATCCCATTTGAATTCCTTTATGAGCGTTATGGGCATAGTAAGTCATATCACCTTCATCATGACGAACTTGCCATTACTTCCTTGGGTTGGACGCACCATCGAGTTTATGTGTTCATTATCTGCTTTTTGGGGTTGTTGATATTTCCAATGAAAGGGGGAAGGATCCATACCCCTCTAGCCATGGTCGCCGGGACTTTAATGGAAGGCATCGAAGGACAAACTTATTCCATCATCCCCATGATCTTAGCTGAAATGTACTGCGCTTTAGATCGGTGCAAGCAAGGATTCAAGCACTTCGAAGGTTGTAATCTGTTACTGCAAGTTTGGTTGTTGGAACACTTTCAGCGAGGGGAATATCATCGAGAGCTTCTGCGACGACCGTTGGATGACTATGTTCGCAATCACAAACAACTATAAATAAAAAAGGATTTTATTGATAAACATTACAGGTTACAACTCTGTTTATCCCTTGATTCTTTCCTCCAATTTTTTATCCATAATTCGAGGGTCATAGTGGCATATTTCTCGAATGTAGGATGATATGCATCTCCTTGATGTATTTGATGATCAAGAATCATGTAGCAGCACTCCATTTGGTTCTTGATTGTTGCTAGAAGTTTGAGCAAGACATATTTGACATGTCTTTGATCTCTTAACGAATATTTCAAGAGTTTTATGGAATTTCGGAGATCGTATATTTGATCTCTTTGTGCATATTCCGGGAGTTTATGGAATTGCTGAGACTGTCTTTGAAGAATATATGTAGCCTTATTTATAGGCATAAATTAGGGTTTGGGTGGAGTAGCCACCAAGTAACCCTAATAGACTCCTAATATTTCAAGACTTATCTTGAATTTAGGATTTTTCTTGATCTATTAAAATTTGAGTGTCTAAAAATGCCCCATACTTCAAGGTTTGTCGAGGTGCAGGCTTGCTGAAACTTGAAGATGAGACTTGAAGTACCCAACCATCACAACAGATAAACTTGAAACTTGAAGTTTTTGATTGGTAGGAGGAAGAGATGAAGGCCAAAATGGTCCCATTGGGCGTGCCAATTTGTTTTCAATGAATTGTGCAGAAAAATAAAACTGCAATCACAAACAACTATAAATAAAAAAGAATTTTATTGATAAACATTGCAGGTTACAACTCTGTTTATCCCTTGATTTTTCCCTCCGATTTATTATCTATAATTCGATGTCCATAGCGGTGTATTTCTTGAACATAGGATAATATGCATCACCTTGATATATTTGATGATCAAGAATCATGTAGCAGCACTCCATTTGGATCTTGAGTGTTGCTAGAAGTTTGAGCAAGACATATTTGACATGTCTTTGATCTCTTAACGAATATTACAAGATTTTTATTGAATTTATGGAATTGTTGAGACTTAAATAACATATGTAGCCTTATTTATAGGCATGAATTAGGGTTTGGGTGAAGTAGCCACCAAGTAACCGTAATAGACTCATAATATTTCAAGAGTTCTCTTGAATTTAGGATTAATCTTGATCTGCTAAAATTTTAGTGTCTACAGACTATATAGCTTATCATCACCCAAAGAAAATGACATTTATCCCAGACAGGTTTGCACAACCTGGAAATGCTATAAGTTGGGTGCATTTCTTCAGCAATCTGATAGACGAGCGGGTACATTGGATGTTTGAATGGTTTCCTAGCAGTGAGTTCATCATCAGGTCAAGAGAGACTACTCATTTGTTATTGATCGGGTTGAGGGGTATCTATCCTTATGTTCCTATAAAGGTAATGAGACAAGCGGGAAGAAAACAGGTTATACCTCGGGTTTCCATCATGGTCTAGTGCAAAGTAGATTTAAAAGGGGACGTCATTCCGTTCAAGTTCGAGGCACAACATATGTGGAACCAGAAGGTCATTGTGGAAAAGGAAACTATTGATCTAGATAGGTACCATACCAGTCATGTGTACTTCTACCCATCATGGCTGGTAGACGACATAGTATGAGATGTCAAGCCGGGAATCAATCTAAAAAGTAGGATCATAGATGATGATGATGCTGAAGCACAGGTCAAGTATAGGAGGTTACGCAAAAGGGTTTTTGAGTCGGAAGCTAGGCATCTGGAACAACACAAAGTGGATATGGAAGCAATCAACGAATGGAGGGAAACTGCCACTAAAGCAACAGAGAGATTGGAATATTTGGAGCAAGGATTGATGGATCTTGATGAGAAGATGAGAAAGAGGCTTTCAGATTGTCAAGACACAGATGGTAGTGAAGGGGGGCATCTAGCAAAGGCATACCTATTGTTGGATATGCGCGACCTGGGAACCTAATTGATGGAGTCAAGAGAGCCAAGCACGGGGAAGGTCCTTCTGGGACCAAGTAGATTAGGAAATGATGTTCTTTACTGTTTTCTAGCTTAGTTATAGATTTTGATTGTAATAAGACCAAGTTCCATTAGTAACTTTATCATTAGTGTCGATTTAGTAAGGATTTGATTCATTTTCGCATTAATGAAATGACACAATTATTGACATCAATTTTCTCCAAGTCTATGAGTTGCTTAGGCCTACCTCGGGCACAACGAGGTCCCCCAAACTAGGACACAAATTATTACATTATTTTGAAAAAACCATATTTAATATTGCAAGCATTCTTTCAATATCCCTTACTGACTTGGTTACCTTTTGTTTTTATTTTCTTTCTTTTAATTATTCCTATTCCCCAAGGTTGGTTCGTGCATACAGGCATCATCCACATATCATACTAGATCGAGAGTCCCTCCACCAAGTGATCCTAAAGGCAGAAGAAAGGGAGAGGAAAAATGGATGATTTGAGTGGTATTAGGAAGGACAACGCTACTATAGCAGAGAATGTCAAAACCTCAGATGGCCGAAGCACTCCGACCGATAATGAACTAGTCTTACGTCTGAAACAGAAGATCTTGGAGTTACAAGGAGAACTCGAGTAGGTCCAAAACTTGGAAAATCTCTCTCTCACCTTAAACGTCCCTAATATTAACCAACAAATCCAAATACCCAGAACCAAACGCCACCACAAAACACACAAAAACAAAACCCACTACCAAATCCTCCTGCACCACACCAGTACCCCATACCTCCTCAAAACCTTAACCCTCCACCAGTACCTACTCCTCAACAACAACACCATTACCAAACTCAATACCCAAAAACTACCACTTATCACACTCTCCAGAATGCACCACAACCTACTCCTGATCCTTGAAACTCAACCAATGACCATCCATATGCCAGATTCCTGGAGTTCACCAAAGCAATCCCATATATGTGGAAACTTTACCCCATGCCCTGCAACAAACCCTATACATACCTGAATCAATTGAGAAAGACATGCTCATTAAGAACATGGCAAACAAACTCAAGAAGCTCACTGGCAGAGTTTAGAGTGTCGAAGGCGGTAAAGGCATTGATGGTTTGAACTATGAATACTTATGCATTCAACTAGATGTGGAACTGCCAGAGGGTTACAAATCTCCCAAGTTCGAAATGTTCGATGGAACTGGAGATCAGAAGGTACATCTAAGGATATATTGTGACAAATTTGTAGGAGTAGGCAAAGATGAACGAATCCGTATGAAGCTTTTCATGAGAACCCTCAAAGGATATTCTTTGTCTTGATACATCAGTCAAAACCCAAAGAAGTGGGTATATTGGGTGAGCATGGTGTCAAATTTCATGGACATATTCAGATTGAATACAGAAAATGCACCAAACATTTTCTACATTCAAAATCTCAAGAAGAAACCAACAGAAACCTTCCGTGAGTATGCTACTCAGTGGAGGTCTAAAGTTGCGAAAGTAAGACCAACGCTTGAAGAAGAACAAATGAACAAGTTCTTCGTCAAATCTCAAGACCCGTAGTTCTACGAAAGGCTGATGGTTATTGAAAACCATAAATTCTCTAACATCATCAAGCTGGGAGAAAGAATAGAAGAAGGGATTAAGAGTGGAATGGTGACGAATTTTGAAGCACTGCAGGCCACCAATAAAGACTTGAAATCGGGAGGTATCTCAAAGAAGAAAGAAGTGGGTGTTGTAATGGTGGCCCAAGGTCCTAAGTCTCCCCTCACATACCAAATACCTCCACCTACATACCAAACACCTCCACCCACATACCAGCCTTCACCCCCAGATATCAACTATCTGCTACCACCTACCATGCCTATAACACTCAACCCATATATTATCACTCACCACTACCCGCCCGCCAAAATTACCAAAAACCAAGACCGGACTTTGATCGCAGACCACCTAGACAATACACCCAAATTGCTAAACCCATAGACCAACTATAAGAGAGACTGAAGGCTGCTAGTTATGTCACTCTCATTCCTGCCGTTGCTATAGAAAATTTTTCTCAGTGGATCCACCCAAACAAGACATGTGCCTATCATTCAGGCATGAAGGGTCATACCATTGATGAGTGTCACACACTAAAAGACAAGATTCAAGCATTGATCAACACCAAGGTCATACAGGCAAAGGAAGTTGCACCAAATATTTGTAATAGTCCTCTCCCATACCACAAAGGTGAGGGGGTAAACGTGATAGAGATCGACGAGGAATGGGATCCGGAGAGGTCAATCGGACTCATCCAAGAGGGAGATGATCCTAAAACATCTCCAATTACCCTTATACCTATTGTGGTGCAAACCCAAGCACCGTTTGAAGTCGAGGTAACTACACCATTCAGTGTGATGGTAGCTCTCACGCCGTCTTACAAGTCTAATGTTATCCAATAGGATTATGTTGCGGAAGCAAGGAGGAAAAGAAAAGCAAAAATGGAGGAAACATGTGCAGCACAAGGCATGACTAGAACTGGCAGAGTTTATACACCTGAGCACTTGGGAGGAACAAGCAAAGAAGTTGCATCTAAGCCGCTTGTCGTTGAGACTGGCCCTGATGATCTTTAGAGAAAAGTGCAAGCAAGAGAATAATCTGTGAATGGCCATTTGAACAAAACTCCCGCTCAGATATCCATCTTGTCACTGCTGTAAAAATCTGACATGCATAGGAATGCCTTGATGAAAGTGTTTAGTGAAGCTTATATACCCATCAACATCTCTAATGGGGAGATGGACAACATGGTCGCGCAGGTACTGGAAAGCCACAAAATCACCTTTCATGAAGATGAGTTGCCACCAGAAGGACTAAGTCACAACAGGGCACTACATATCACCGTGCAATTTGAGGACAAGTTCATCGTCGGGGTCCTGATAGATGGGGGTTCAAGTCTCAATATATGTCCACTGACTACTCTGAAGTGGTTGGGTAATGGCCTACACGAGATATGAGCGGGAAGCATGAATGTATAGGTGTTTGATGGATCTTAAAAAGCAACAATCGAAGAAATCAACCTCAGCCCACAGATGGGCCCAACCTGGTTTGATGTTGAGCTTCAAGTACTGGATATATCTGCTACCTATAATCTATTGTTGGGATGACCCTGGATACATGCCGTTGGGGCAGTGGCTTCTACTCGGCATCAGGCTGTGAAGTTTAAATGAAACCATCAAGAGGTGATCATCCATGGAGATAGAAGTAATCACATCTATACCAATCAGACTATTCCATTCATCGAGAATAGGAAGAAGTTAGGTAGTGAAACATACCATCACATTGAGCGCGTTAACGTAATTGAAAAATACAAATGGTGGAGCAACAAGATAGAAAGCATACTGCTATGGACAACGTATAAACCTGGCAAAGGTCTTGGCAAAAACCTCCAAGGGATCACCAAACCAGTACAGCCGAAACGTCATGGTACAACTTTCGGGCTTGAGTATGAATATACTTGGCACGAATACTAGAATTAGTCACTGCCATGGTGTGGTCCTTATTATCCGTTGGAACAAGTAGTACCACATTTGCACCAGACATTTCATTAAGCTGACATGATGTAGGGGTCTGAGAAAGACGAAATCTCAGCTGGCATGAGGAAGTTATTTCTGGATGATGAAGAAATGGATTGCAGTGCGATAGTTGAGGAGGAGGAGGAGGAAGACCTTACCATTAAAATCGTGGAGAAAGGAGCTATTCTCAAGAATTGGACCGTTGCACCATCACGAGCCCGTCAAGTTCCTGGGTAGCCTGGCCAAATAGCATCAATTATTTTAAAATAGCTTTGAGCCTTTAAGACATTTTCATTATTTTGTTTTGAACGTATTTTGTTTTGAAATAATTGCATGAGTCATTGAGTCGTACTTGTTAACGTTCTCAAGATTTTATTAATGCATTGCTATTTTGCGTATTTATTATTATTCTTTACATTTTCTCTCTACAAAATTATTATTACCTATCTTGATGAACCTACGATTGTGACATGTAATGAGACAACGCAACAAAAGGATAGTGATTCGGAGGTTTTGGAAGATGATATAATACCTGAGGAAATTGTTAGAGAAGTGAAGAACTTTGAAAACAAACATATGTCTAATTTGGATGAAACTGAGACAGTCAACTTAGGGGATTCCAAAATGATCAAGGAAACACGCATAAGCATTCACCTGTCACCGTCAAAGAAGGAAGAGTATGTTAGATTCCTAAAAGAGTATGAAGATATATTTGCATGGTCATACGACGATATGACTGGGTTGAGCACATCCATAGTGGCTCACAAGCTACCTACCAATCCCACGGGTCCACCGATAAAGCAAAAGCTCAGAAAGTTCAAGCTAGATATGAGTTTAAAGATAAAAAAGGAGGTCACCAAGAAAATCAAAGCCAAGGTTCTTAGAGTAGTTGAGTATCTGACTTGGTTGGCCAATATCGTGCTGGTTTCGAAGAAAGATGGTAAAGTCAAAGTGTGTGTTGATTACCGAGATTTAAACAGGGCAAGTCCCAAAGATGATTTCCCGTTGCCCAACATACACATACTGATCGGCAATTGTGCCAAGCATGAACTCTAATCCTTTGTGGATTTTGTTCCTGCTTTAGCCTATGAGGTATGGCTCTCTGTAACCCCTCAAAATTTTTTACACAATGGTTCCTACTTCCTAACTAGAGTTAGCATGTATATCCCCCGGTCATACTTTAGTATCACATGGTAGACCCCCACCCCAAAACAGGGTCCCAAATGAATTGGCTTATTCGAAAAAGGCCTTATTCTTTGAAAGATCTATCTCGTGTCTAGTACTACATGGTTCCACTCTGCAAGAACTCCGAATCATTCTCTTGAAGCTCATCTAAGAAGGCTTTATTGAAAGCTTTAAAAGAATGGGAGAAAGGGGACGTATGAGCTCCTTCTCGTTGTACCGAAATAGAGATCTGATTTAAACGACCAGGTACAACATCACATTTGATACCTAAGAAAGGTACAACCCAACTTTCGATGCAACAACAAGATCTTATTTGTAACAACTGGTTTTGTTGGTTGGTTAATTGGTCATATTTTATTCATGAAATGGCTTGGATTGGTATTAGTCTGGATACGGCAAAATCATTCTATTAGATCTAAGAAATACATTTGACCTAATAAGTACCTTGTGCTTGAATTGAGAAATTCTATGGCTCAGGTTTATCAAGAATACGCAAGAAAAGCACTTCGAATTGTTGATTAATCGTCAGAGATGGCTTATAACCAATAGTTCATTATCTAATAGATCTTTCTGAAGCTATTCTAAAAAGGGGGAAATAAGCACTACTTGGTAAAATAGGTTCTTTTAGAATCAATTTCAAACCATCTGCTAGAGGTTGTCAGTTGAATAACTACTATTATCCGCAAATAGGCCTACACCGGAGGACGACCAACCAGGGCCTCCACTGCTACCCCCCAGTTTCCTTCAGACCCAGACATTTCCCCCCCTCCCCCGATGCATGAAGAAATGGAGGATCTGCCTCCCATAGAACCTATTGCTCAGGATTGCTTCGCGGGGTATCATCAGATCTGGATGGATAAAGAGGATGCTGAAAAGACAACCTTTATCATACTATGGGGAATGCACTGCTATAAAATGATGCTGTTTGGTTTGAAGAATGCTAGAGTTACCTACATGAGGGCCATGACAACTATATTTCACGACATGATACACAAGCAAATAGAGGTGTATGTGGATGACGTCATCATCAAATCCAAAAGGAGTACATATCACATAGCAGACTTGAGGAAATTCTTTGATCAGCTACGAAGGTACAATCTGAAATTGAATCTTGCAAAGTGTGCCTTTGGAGTCCCTACTAGGAAATTGCTAGGGTTCATCATCAGTCACCAAGGGATTGAGTTAGACCCATCAAAAGTCAAAGCTATCCAAGACTTGCCACCTCTGAAGAATAAGAAAGATGTGATGAGCTTTTTAGGGCGTCTCAACTACATCAGTCATTTCATAGCACAATCAACTATGATTTGTGAGTCGATCTTCAAGATGCTGAAGAAAGATGCTGCAACAAGCTGGACTGAAGAATGCCATAAAGCCTTCAACAAAATCAATGAGTATTTATCTAAACCACCCGTTCTGGTCCCACCAGAACCAGGGAGGCCTCTGCTGCTTTATTTGTCTGTATTGGACGAAGCTTTTAGTTGTGTTATGGGACAGCCTGATGAGACTGGAAGAAAGGAGCAGGTGATATATTATCTGAGCAAGAAATTCATGCCTTACGAAGTCCGATACTCTTTCCTGGAGTGCACCTGCTGTGCTTTGACATGGATAGCTCAAAAGTTGAGGCATTATTTCTATGCATACACCATATATCACATATCAAGGATGGACCCGGTAAAATACATCTTCCAAAAACCCATGCCCACAGGTAAGTTAGCAAAGTGGCAGATATATTTGAATGAGTTCGACATCATCGATATAACTCAGAAGGCAGTCAAAACAGCAAGCATTGGCAGATCATCTGGTAGAAAATCCCATAGACGGGGAGTATGAACCATTGAAGACGTATTTTCTCGATGAGGAAATATCGTTTGTAGGAGAATATATCACCGAAGCATATGATGGTTGGAGAATGTTCTTCGACGAAGTAGCAAACTTCAAAGGAGTCGGTATCGGAGCTATCTTGGTATCAGAGACCGGCCAACATTATCCGGTATCCCATAAAACTCAAGTTTTCATGCACCAACACTATGGCAGAATATGAGGCTTGCATCCTGGGACTCAGGTTGGCCATTGACATGAATGTTCAGGAGCTGATGGTGATTTGAGATTCCAATCTTTTGGTGTATCAGGTGCTAGGAGAATGGGCTAAAGAACACCAAAATATTTCCATATTTGCATTGTGTACAAGAGCTGATCAAGAGATTCATAAAGATAGAATTCAAACATGTTTCGAGGATTCAGAATGACTTTGCAGATGCATTGGCCACTTTATCTTCCATGATACAACATCCAGACAAGAAATCCATCGATCCTATCCCAATAGGAATTATTGACTTATTGTGCTCATGTTGAAGAAGAAAGTGATGGAAATCTATGGTTCCACGACATCAAAGAATACTTGGCAAAAGAAGAGTATCTGGAGCATGCAACTCATACTCAGAAGCGCACACTCCGAAGGTTAGCCAACCATTTCTTTCAAAGTAGAGGAATTATGTACAAAAGGACTTTAGACCTGGGATTATTACGGTGTGTCGACGCCAAGGAAGCATCCAAAATGCTTGAGGAAATATGTGCCGGAACTTACGGATCACACATGAATGGCTTCATCTTAGACAAGAAAATACTAAGAGGGGATATTTCTGGATGACTATGGAAACAGACTGCATCAAGTATGTTCAAAAGTGTCACCAATTCCAGATACATGCTGATATGATACTAGTACTACCCAATGAACTCAATACAACAAGTGCACCCTGGCCTTTCTCCTCTTGGGGCATGGATGTCATCGGTCCAATTGAACCCACTGCTTCAAATGGGCATAGGTTCATTCTAATGGATATAGACTATTTCACAAAATGGGTTGAAGCCCCATCTTACAAAGTTGTGACTAAGAAGGTCGTCGTAGACTTTGTTCGGGATTGTATTGTTTGTCGATTCAGAGTACCAGAGTCAATCATCACCGACAATGCCACCAATCTTAACAGTGATCTAATGAAGAACATGTGTGAAACTTTCAAGATCAAGCATAAGAATTCCACAGCATATAGGCAGCAAATGAACAGAGATGTAGAAGATGCCAACAAGAACATCAAGAAGATACTGAGGAAGATGGGAGACAATTACAAACAATGGCATGAGAAGTTTCCATTTTCTTTACTTGGGTATCGTACCATAGCTCGTATATCGACTGGGGCAACTCCCTATCTATTGGTTTATGGTGCTGAAGCGGTTATCCCTACCGAAGTAGAAATCCCTACTTTAAGAATTATACAACAAGCTGAGCTCAGCGATGCAAAATGGGTACAGAGCCGATACGAGCAACTAGCTCTCATTGATGGAAAGAAAATGAATGCGGTATGTCATGGTCAACTCTACCAGAACAGAACGGCAAGAGATTTCAACAAAAAGGTCAGACCAAGGCAATCCACACAGGGGCAATTGATGCTCAAGTGGATCTTCCCACATCAAGATGAAGCCAAGGGGAAGTTCTCACCTAACTGGCAAGGTCCCTACATGGTTCATCGAGTACTAACAGAAGGAGCACTTATACTTGCAGAAATGGATGGAGAGATTTGGCCAAAACTTATCAACTTAGACGCAGTCAAGAGATATGTTTAGGATTATTTACATTTCTTCACTTGATATAACTGAACTACGTTTGACCTTATTCACGTTTAAGAGGGGATACGTAGGCAAACCTTTGGGTTCGATCACATCTTAATAAAATATTCATTTTCCTCATGATCAGAAATTGGGGCAAGATTGCAAGTTCATCCAACTTTGTTAAATGTGGAACAACCAGAAGTATGCATTTAAACTAGGGTAGAATTTTTGGGGGGCCCTCAAAATTCTAAGGCAAGGAGGTCGCAATATCTCTAAAATATGTCACAGTCATCGGTTCATCTAAATTATTTGATATCACTGCAATACATTTCAAACAACTATATTTTGCAAACAATTTATCAAATGCATGCATATTTTTTGAAAACTTTATTTCTATGACAGCCAGATGTTGCCCAGGGTAACTCAAACAGTATCTCAAGATAGGAGTAAAGACAGAGCAAGAAAACAAAAGCACGAATCGACCTTCACCTCCCCCCCCCAAACTGACAAATTTTCTTTGGATGCAGGCATGATAAGACAATAATATCCGCAAATACATCAAGTCACTACCTTCATGATGACAAGTTATCGAACGCAAATACCTCTAGCTAAGAAATAATTTACTTTCTCACTGTCACTCATCATTTTCTTGTATGAGGCTAAGCATTACCTCCGTAATTACATAAGGCTAAGCATTGTCTTTCCTTGCATGAGACTAAGCATTGTCTCTATCTCTTGCATGAGGCCAAGCATTGCCTCCCTAATTTCATAAGGCTAAGCGATGCCTTTTCGTACATGAGACTAAGCATTATCTCCTATTCTTGCATGAGGCTAAGCATTGCCTCCGTAATTGCATAAGGCTAAGCACTGCCTTTCCTTGCATGAGACTAAGCATTGTCTCCATCTCTTGCATGAGGCCAAGCATTGCCTCCCTAATTGCATAAGGCTAAGCACTGCATTTCCCTGCATGAGACTAATCATTTTCTCCTCTTCTTGCATGAGGCCAAGCATTGCCTCCCTAATTGCATAAGGCTAAGCACTGCCTTTCCCTGCATAAGACTAAACATTGTCTCTTCTTCTTGCATGAGGCTAAGCATTGCCTCCATAATTTCATAAGGCTAAGAACTGCTTTTCCTTGCATGATATTAAGCATTGTCTCCATCTCTTGCATGAGGCTAAGCGTTGCCTCCCTAATTGAATAAGGCTAAGCACTGCCTTTTCTCGCATGAGGCTAAGCATTGTCTCCTCTTTTTTCATGAAGCCAAGCATGGCCTCCCTAATTGCATAAGGCTAAGCATTGTCTTTCCCTACATGAGACTAAGCATTGTCTCCTCTTCTCGCATGAGGATAAGCATTGCCTCCTTAATTGCATAAGTCTTAGAACTACTTTTCCTTGCATGAGACTAAATACTATCTCCACTACGCTACCTAAGACCTAGCACTATCTTTTTGTTCACCTAGGGATAAGCACTGCCTTTATCTCACACAAGACTAAGCCTTGTCTTGTCTCGTGTTCGCATATGACCAAGCATCGTATCTTTGCATTTCATAGGCTGAAATATTGCCATTTTGTCCGAAGGTGTCATAGTCCAATGGTATCATCCTCATAGCCGGAAGACACCATTCTATGGCCTGAGGATCTTTCAAAATTGCATATCATTATTCAAAGGCGTCATAGTCACGAGGCACCATCCTCATGGCTCGAGGACACCATTTCATGGCCTGTGAATCCCTTATCATACGCTTTATCGCCCAGGACGTCATGGTCTAAGGACATCATCCTCACTGTCCAAAGACAACATTTGGTCCAAAGGGAATTTGCATCACATTTAAAAATTTTGCAATAACCCATATATATTTACATGCAGTCTGATTTAAATTTTGTAGGTACTCCAGGAGGAAAACTATTCTACAAACAGGAGAAATCTTCGCTCCGATTTCAGTTCATAACGTTCGCATCCTTCAGTTGTTTCAAACGTAATCGACTACCAGCAATCACCCACCATTTACTCTATGACCGTTCGGGTATTTGCTCTGTGATACATCCATAATGTTTCAAATTCACATTCTAACTCCGCATAAATTCATCTGATACTATTCTATCCAAAAGAACCCTTTCCAAGACATACGACCATTCTTATAACAACTCCATTGATTTCGTTCATCTTTGGCACCAGAACTACACACGGCCTGATTCCCGTAACATCAGGGATATGTAGGCAACTCATGAACCAGGGTTCGGCCCCCATTTTTTTAAATCACATCATTCCTCATTCAATTCGACCAAAATTTGTCATCATTTTCTTTATCCGACAACTCTTTCATTATTCCCGGGTAAAGAGGGGGAGCTGTTGATACCCAATTTTTCCCTCATATTTTCTCAAATAGTATATATACCTTTCAAAACATCATAATTCATCATTATTTAGTTTACAAAATCTATACAAGCATTTTCTATAATTTTTCATAATTTTTAAAGCTTTAAAATTGATTTTCTTGCATTTAAATTACTTGAATACTTATTAATTACTCCTTCAAATTATTTTGTGATGACTTAATTACCTAAAATTATTATTTTTCATCTATAATACACGTTTCAAATATTTTTACTTTATTTTATTTAATTACATTAGTATTTTTAATCCATTTGCACAATCTTGCAATAATAGTCTATATTTTACAATTTTATTTCATTTGTCATATTATTCAAGGTCAAAATAATATCTTATATTTTTATAATATTTTACTATTATTTTAAAGTATTAATTTGCATAAATAGTATTTTTATAATTTATTTAACTATTTTTATTAAATTAATTTCCTATTTTAAAATCTGGCCCAAAATTGAGACTAATTTCGGACCAATTAAGGTCCAATTGAACCCCTGACCCAATAACCCACTACTAGAAATTGGACCTATGGGAACGGATATGTTCGCAACGGTTACATAACCGTAGCAATAGAGTTCTATTGCCACGGTTATATCCGTTGCATAAGGGGTTTGGTGCTATTGAAACATTTTTGCCGTCAAACTGTTGCATTAGTTTAAGCATCGTTGCAATATGGGTACTTGTGCAACGATTTTGGTAACCGTTGCAATAGAGTAAACTGTGGCAACGGGTTTTTGGTAAAAATGCCAATTGGAACGGTTATTAGTTGCCTCCTTATTTTTCCTTCTAATTTTGATGGTCCCGCCCGAAAAATTTCTATTTTTATTCTTAATAATAATATTAATATCTTTAGGCCCACTTTTTTTCTTAAACCCAGGTAGCTTCGAAACATATCAAAATAAAGTTTTAACTCTCTCAGAACTAAATAACGCATAGCTTCAAACACTTCTTTGTAGCTTCAATCACAGATGAAGAAAGTATTTGAAGAACACATCTCAAAATGTATATAGCTTCAATCACATCAAAGTAGGCTAAAACACTCTCAGTCTTGTGGAGGTTACCGAACATCAAGAAGAGGTAGGTCATGAAAGAGCTCAGATCGAGGTTTCTCCTCCATGAGGACTTTGGGGGTTTATTCTTTAATTCATTTCTTGTTTGGCTTATTAATTTCTTGTTAAGTTTATTATTTTGCTTTTGATTTAAGCATAGAATCTAAATTGGGTATTAGTTTATTTAGGGCTATTGGGAAAGGAGGGAAAATGAGATTTGCTATAGAGAATGCGACAAAGACGAGTATTGTGATTGCGGATACAAAGATACATATATTGAGATCGTTTTCGAGTATTAAGATCGCTAGGGGTTCACTTTGTAGCGTTATATTGGGCTCTCCTGCTGGTAAGATTTATTCTAAGCTTCGAGCTGTTACTGCCCGATTGAACAATATGCTATAATTTATTTTTAAATTATAGATCGCAATGTTTAAGTGTATTATTATTTTGAGCTGATTGGAAAATTTTGGCTGATATATGTATTGCGACTGATTTTTTTGGTCAATAATTTTATGCAATCCTAATAGTGGAATATATGTTCTATTTGGTTTAGCTTGGCTTAATGAATTGGTTTAGGTAAAAAAAATTGGGATTTGTTAGGGTTTTCCTTATACTATAATTCCTTCTTTTTTCTTCTTGATTTTTTCAATAAAACTGAACATTTTATACTAATTTTTGTTTACGTCTATGCGGATGCTACCCCGGTGAGCGGTGATATTCGAGAATGTACACTCACTTTGATAAAGGAAGAGAGCGAGGAAAGTACATACATTATTGTATGATTCACTTTATTTTTTCTTTTCTACTTATGATTTATTTTGTGGCGGTGCAATGGATTTTGATGTCACTATAGCTATTTTTATTGATTCACGAGTTTAACCTTAAAGCTTTTACTTTTCTCTCATGTCTTCTTCTGAGATTTGGTTACAATGTTTTTTTAATTTTTGTACTTTCTTCCATTCGCCTTTTGTTCTAAATGTGTTAACTCCTCCACATAGGGTAGTTCTCTCAAAATCGGTTACCTTCTGTGGTTCTCTTATGTTAGATAAAACTTGTTGTTGTAACTATCATTGGGGATGCATTTAGTACACAATCATGAAAGAGCTTAATTTAAACGTAAGTACACTCCTTTTATGCAAACATGAAATAAATTAATTCAAACTGTGAAGAGACATATGAATGTCTCGTTTTGTGTGGTGAAAAGCGTTGTAAACTACTTTTATGCTTTGTCTGTAATTTGTATATTATAGTTAGTGAAATTTTATATAGCTGACCCCAACTTATTTAGGATTGTGATAGTAGTTTTTATTGTAATAAGCAAAAGGAATATATATAATGAGGATTACATGAATATTTAGAACCTACCAACAACTATTTTTTTACACATCCGAGGAGATGTTGCAGAAAAGGCTCTGCATCAAAAGAATATTACTATCTTAAAATATGGCTTCACCTGATTCTATTTAGTATTTACAATACAATTACTTTATTCAAGCTTTTCGATCATGCAGACAACTCTCTAAAAAATTTCAGTTGTTTTAGGTTTTTATGAAGCACTTAATGGACATAGGATTTGTTGGTAAAAATCTACAGTTCTTCCAGAGAAGTCGCTTCTTCAAATTTCAAGGTGGAAGGGCATAAAAGACTGCTTTGGTCCATATATCTCTACGCGACTTCAATGAATAATTTTAACTTGCCTCAGTTGGTACTATGCTATTGAGAAACCTACAAAGACTTCACCAATGAATGTCTTCCTGAAATCAAGTGTATTGTCAGGTAAAAATTTTAACATGACTGGGATTCTTCTCTAATACCACTGAGATCCTTATACTTAAGAGTTTTCTGATGCTAAGTTTGTAGCGAAATATTTGGTTTCTTTGAAGAGTGAAAACATTTGCTAATCAGCATGACTCAAGGTATTGACTTCTCTCTTTCTTTTATTTTTTTCTTCTTTTTTGATCATAAATTTAAGCCTAAAACTTATTTAAATTATTCTGCTTAGTGTATGTATAGTTGTTGTAATCGTAAGGTTGTAATTAAGTTTGAGTTTATGCTTGACGGAAAAATAGTAGTAGTATTTTTCTCTCTAGTTGTTTACTACGATGGGAATTTTCTTAATAAGTAAAATCCTTTTTTTTTCAAGAAATAATTAATTTGAAGCTGATTTTCAAGATTTATTGAGCTTGCAAAGGTTTCTGCTGGTAGAAGATTCTCTTACATTGTAGATTCAAGCATATCATATGTCTTAATGCTCGGATTTTTTGACTATATTTAGTTGTATTTGGTAGTGCATCCATATAAGTTGAAGCCCACATGAGCAACAAATTGTTGAAAAGACAAGGTGGTAATATAAAAATGCAATATAAATGGTTGTGTTCTTTTCTCCTTTTTTACAGTATATTGTTTATCAATCAATTATTAATATATGATAGTTTGCAGCTCTACGATTTTTATAGTTCAGTTTTCTTTATTGTTGCGACAGTGCTTGCCTTAGCCGAGGGTCTTTTGGAAACAGTCTGTCTACTTGCATAAGGTAGAGGTAAGGTTTGCGGACACACTACTTTCCCTAGACCCCACATATGGTAATATACTAGGTATGTGGTTGTTGTTTTGTGGATAACTCTCTTTTAACGGTAATAATGCCACTTGAGATCCTTGCTTTATTTTTTAGAAGTGTAAGTCACGCACATTCCTAAAAGAGAAAACTTGAGCAATTCCCAAGCAGGAGTGCATTTTGGCTGCTGTTAATGATTAGAAACTAGAGTTGCCTTTAGATTTAGCAACTCTATCAGGTGGCTTTGATCTCAAACTAATTGTAATGAGGAACACTTTGTTACAGGTTCTTTCCCTGTCTATACAATTTCTATAAGAATTCAGAATTCAACTACCTCTTTTTATTTACTCTAAGATGCTATAAAATCATTTTATTGTTAATGTTTTACGTTATGTTTGGAAGCAAAATTTATGCAAACTAGTATTTATGGATTGTCGACATTTGTATTTTTTGCTTCTTCTATCTTAGTGCTTATTTCTTCTGTCTTATTAAAATGGACTCTTACTGGGTGTATCTTACTCTTTACCCTTTGTTAATTATTGATGTATCTTAAAATGTTTTCTTTTTCTTTTTTCTTCCCTCAGAATACTTTTGTGCCAGTTGAATATGTTGGTGAAGCAAACAAGCAATGGAAAGATGAAAGCAGTGAAGACTTTATTGAAAAGTATTGGTTTGGGATTGAGGCATAGTTATTATTGTTGTTGCCTGTTGGTCTATAAAGACCTATGTTCTAGGGAGTTTTTTTAATTTCAATTTTTTTTAACTTATGTATGCTAACTTTTGAATTGTCAAACATTATTTGTCTATTTTACATATGGAGAATATTCTTTGATTTTTAGATTATGATTTGTTGATTTATAGTTTTATTTTGTTATTTATATAAATTTTAGTGCATTGTAATTTATTGTATATGTAAATATTTATATATAAATAGGTGTATATCATTGTTGCAATTAAGCCATTGCAGTAGGCCACCAAAACCGTTGCAATAGGCCATAAAATATGTTTTAGAAGACAATGTAAGCCGTTGCAATAGGTCATGAAAACCATTCTAATAGGATATGTAAACCATTGCACTAGGTTATTCAAACCGATGCAATAGCTATTGCTCGACAATAAGAAACCGTAGCAATAGAGTAAAACCATTACAATAGCATTACAAAACCGTAGCAATATCTTTAATTAGCCGTTGCAATAGCTTATATGATCCTTGCATTAAAACTATGGTAACAGTTTTAAACTGTTGCAATAGCAAAAAAAACTCGCTGCCTCATGGGAAATAAATAACCGTTGCGGTAGATATGACTAAAGAAACAGTCAAAACTAACTGTTACAGGAACCGTTGCCGTAAAGCTACTAGCACGCGATCTATGGAATGGTCTAGAAACCGTTGCAACAGAGCTATGGTAACGGTTTAGGTGGATGTTGCAACGGTGTTATCTACGTTGCCATAGACCCATTTTCTGGTAGTGACCTCAATAGCCCAAATGGCCCTTTAAACCCGGGCATAACTCGTTTATAATGACCCGCCCCACCTTCCTCTGAATCTTGGTCGTTGATCTAAAATGATCAATGGACCGAATTAAAACCCCCACTCTCCTTATATCCCCTTACCCAAACCCTAATCCCCATTTCCCTTCATCAGCTGCCTCTAAGCACTCCTCCATCCTTCAGAAACCCTAGTCGTCATCTCAATCTTCTCCGAATCTATCTCAATCATGGATTCCTTCTGTGATTTTCTTACCTTTTATATGTTACCTCAGTATTACTTGCAAGACTATGGTGTTACTTAGTACTTGCCTAAACTTGGCAAGTACCATCTCTAAGATTCGGGCCCGTTCAACATCAATCTCTAAGATTTGGACAATATCTCATCCATATATACGGAAGAATAGTTGATTTCTCATACTAGTAGACGGATTTTAAAATGTTTAACCCTAATTAGGGATTGATTTTCGATTTCTTTCCTTTACTGGTTGCTTTATGATTGCATGTATATTTTTTTTTTCTTTGTTTATGTTTGATTGCTTCTTTCCTTATTTACTCGTCTGATTTAACTACTATATAAATCCCTCCCCTTTCCCCTTTGAAACAGATCTTTAATCACTAGATTCACTAAAAAATCAAAGCTAGTTGTTCTATCATTCTCTTGTTCTATACTTTGGTTCTTGGCCGGCTGAACGCCAAGACTACCAGAATTTAGTTTTCAACTTTTCTTGGTGCAAGCACTGCCCAGGGTGCATTTGAAGCCCTTGGAAACTCTAACGCACTATGATTCTGGGTTCTACTGCTCTTTGTTAATATTCAGAGTATTGTGGAGTTTGTTCTTTCTTGTTGTCTGTTTATTCAACTGATAATTGTTAGGTCTCTTGGCTTTTACAATTTTGTTCTTCTGTGTTCATGATTTGCATATTTATACCTCTGAAATTCGTGACCTAATTTTCTGGGCTATCTCTGTATGCAACCTTGTTAACGTTGAACTTATTTTGTGATTTGAACTTCCTTAGAATTTAATTTTGCCTAAAATTTTCAGTCCTGAGATATGTCATTTGTACATGCTTAACTTGAATAAATTAGGCTCTCTTAAGTTTGTTTGGCCTGATGTGTTGGTACCTGAACGTCTACCTTTACTGCCTACCATGAGTGGTTTCCCTACTTTGTTTTTAATTCTTGTAATGACTAGCTCGTACTTAGAATGTACTCTAATCTATATTGAGACCTTCACTCTAGCTATGACCTGCTCCCATGCTATTTTGTCACTCACTATGCCTTTGATCCACTTAATCTTGTATCATTAAGTGATTAGTTGGGACCTTTAGAGTAGCTATCTTAATTTGTGTTTTCTTACAATGTTTGATATTGTTTTGGTCTTACTGATAAGTTGGTATGTCTGCTTTCTGGTGTTGTGATGGATATTCAGCATAATTTGGACCCTTAGTTTTAAATCCTTTCAGCTCTACTTTAGACTCGTTTGGTATTATGTACCTTCGTATGTTAATCTTGTAATCTCTGAAATATTGATGCCCTTGTCTCTTACGAAATGTTTTCTGCCTAATATGCTTGGTGTTTGAACTTGTGATATCAACCTGTTTTTTGAGTTTTGTTGATTCTCTTTGCTTGTATGTTCTTTGTTTAATCACCCATGTTATATTTGCTTCTAAACTATAAGTGCACCTATTCAAATTGTATCATTTGATCACTATTCTCTCATCCTCATTTGTTACCTACACTATTCTGAATTTATCCCTCTTGGCCAGCTGAAAACAAGGCTACCAAAACTCTCTCTATTGACCTCCCTAGTGTGAGCACTACTCGGGGTCCATTTGAGACCCTTGTGAACTCTGACACACTACGATTTGGGTTTCTTTGGTCACTCTCTTTGCTACTGGAACTTGAGATGTTTCTGACATTTAGCTTCTCTTCTTCAAATTATTTGTATAATCTGCAAACTGGTTTGTTTAACTGACTTCTGTATAATTCAATATTTGGGTCATATGGTCAACCTGTGACTATTTGGTTTGGCTTTAGTTCCTCTATGGTTTTTGGGCTCTACTAATGAGTATAGTCCCATGTTGGGATCTGGGTATGCTATTTGTGAAGAAAGAGTTTGTTGAAGGCCCAGGCAATACTGGGTATCTCCTTTTGGGCTTACTGTAGGCCTATTATTATTTCTTGTGTAATATTTATATTTACATTCTTTGGGCCTGTAATAATTTGTAATAACAAACAACTTGGGGTGTTAGTGAAATTGGGGAAGCGGGTGTGTACAAGAATATCAACAAACGCAATGCATGTAAATTTCTCAACAAGAAGGATATCTTAACAAATAACAACTTCGCCTCCACGTGATAACGGTTTTCACAACTTCAATACCAATAACTAAACAATGAGAAAGATAATGTGTAACCACGATATTAAAGAAGAATAACCCACAAAGGAAGAGATAACGTGTAACAATGATTTCAATTGATGGTAATCAACGATGAAAGAGATAACATGTACAATGACTTCAAATAATAATACTCAACAATGAAAGAGATAACATGTACAATGACTTCAAATGATGATAGTCAACAATGAAAGAGATAACATGTGACAATAAAAGAGGCAACAAATTCAACTAAAGCATGAGGATAATTTATCAAGTAGGACGTAGAATAGTTATTAAACAACTCAGTTAAGACATGTAAGGGTAGACTAACACAAGAATAGATTGATTATGACAATTTAGAACATGATATAACATTTCAATTAAAGCATGGAAAGAGTCTAAGTAGCCTAAATCGATCAAATAACACGTACTACCCGTGTACCCACTCGTCACCTTACGTACAAGGCTTTCACATAGCACAAGTGAATCAATCAATCCCAATTCTAAGAGGTAGTTCCTCCACATGAAGTTAGGCAAGATACTTACCTCAACTAGGCTAATTCGACTCTCGAAAATAGATTTTCCCCAAAAATTTGCCTCCACACAGCTTAAATCTGACCAAAATTGACTTAATATCATCAAACAATGCAAGAAAAATTAATTACAATATATAAAGCTATGATTTTTATACTTCTCCTAAAAAGTCAACATAAGTGATTCCGGGGCCCCCCAGTCAAAACCCGGGTTCAAGGGTAGATTCCGACTATCTATAACCCCACGAGTCCATATATATGATTAGTTTCAAAATTCGAGTCCAAATTTACTCTCAAAACTTAAATTCTTATTTTTCAAAAACTTGACAAGGTTTCACAAATTTTCACTTTGATTCATATGATTTTGATGTTAAAATCTAAGATATATTGATTGAATATAGTTGGAAATAGATTAGAATCATTTACCCAAAGTTTGTAGATGAAAATCCCCTCTCTAAATTGCCTTCTACCGAGTCTAGGATTCAATAATGAGAGAATATATTGAAAAATCTATCTTCCAGCCCTTTTGTCCAGCTGCAGGGGTCACATTTGCGACACAGGCTTCGCATTTGCGAACCCTAACAACCTCAATCATTATCACAATTGCGACAAAAGTGAAAATCTCCCAAAAGCAAAAAAAATGTTCGCAAATGCGAACCAAGTCAAAAGCATGCTGATTTCGCAAATGAGAAGGGGCAATAACAATTGCGACATCTGAGCACCCACTGTCAGCTTCACATTTGCGAGGTTGGTTCCCACAATTGCAATATACTAAGCACCAACAATTCATTTTCAGTTCAATCCATTCTAAAATATGTCTGAAACTCATCCGAGTCCTCGGGGCTCCAAACTAAACATCCATACAAGTCTAAAAATATCATACAAACTTGCTCGTATGATTAAAACACAAAAATAACATCTAAAACTACGAGTCGAACCCTATAACGCATAAGTTTCAAAGTAAACTTCAAGAACTTCTAGAACTGCAACTAGTCTGAACCCTATCAATTCAACTCCAAATGATACTAAATTTTGTAGCCAAGTTCTAAATACCATAACAGACCTATTCTAAGTCCCAAAATAAAATTTCAAACTCGATAGCTAAAAGTCAATCTACGGTCAAACTTTTCAACTTCAAATTGCCAAATTTCGGAAAAACAACACAAATCAATATATGGACTTTCAAATTCAATTCCGTGTATATTCCCAAGTCCGAAATCATGATACGAAACTATTAGAGCCATCAAAATACCATTCCAGGGTCGTTTTCACAAAAGTAAAAGTTTGTTCAACATTTCTAACTTCGGCTTCTACACCAGGAATCAAAGGGTCCAAAATAATCCGAAATTCTCCCGAAATGAAAATAACTGGCTTCACAAGTCATAAAACCATAAATACACATGTGTGAGGTATAAAAAGGGAAAAGAGGGTGCAATTACAAAAAATGATCGGGTCGTTACAAAAGAATATTTTATATATTCTAGAGTTCAAATACAATTTGCTCTGAGTTTCAAAGATTACAAAGGAACTTGATTGCTTTGTTGCCTTCTTTACTGAATTTTGTATCTCTCAGGAGCTCTTTACTAGGAAGGCAGTGGGGATTGGTAAAGAAGAATGTGGTATCTACGTTCTCAAGCCAGCAAGACAGGAAGGTTCGGTGAAGTTCTTAGACATGAGCTTGTGTCTTCTATCTAAGGGTGTTAAACAGGTGGGCCGGGCCGGGCCGGGTTGGGAAAAAATAAAACCGGCCAGGTTTCAATCTGGACCGCTTATGGGTTAGGGCTTACCGGGCTTAACGGGTCTGGGTCCATCCGGATAAAAAATGAACCGTAAGGGTTACATGTTCAAGGGGCCGGGCCGGATTAGTGTTTTTTTTTTGTATTTTGTATAACTATTGTAATTTATATTAATATAAAGTAAACATATAAAGAATACAGTGAAGATGAAAAAAATTGCACTTATAATTTGCAAGAGCTTTTTTTATTTCAAACTTTCAAATTGAAGTTTGCATTTAACAATAAGTAAATTAACAAAAAAAAAAGAGTAAAACTAAATTTTCATTTCATAATAATACTTTAAATTAATCTAACAAACTAAAACATTAAGCATAAATATGTCTAATAATTTTAAAATAACACAAATTATCTCAAATCAACTTAAATACGAATTTCTAGAGGACGCTCAAGACAACTCTTCATATGCCTCCTTAAACAACCCGTGCCTACCCACCTTAGACGAAGATTTAAAACTAGACCACAGTTCTTACACTTTACTTTGTAAACTTTTTCATTTTCTTCTACCACCTCAAAGTGTTCCCAAACATATGAGTGCACTCTAAAAGTACGGGGCATGATTTAACTTGAATTGAGAATATGAGTTTGAGAAATGAGAGATGAGTGAAGAAATGAAGAAGGGGGTGCATTTATATTTTTTCAAAGGGATAAATTAGTAATTACAAAAAGTGTTATTTTATAAAAAAATTGCCCAAAAATGCTATTTGTGCAATAATAACGTTGGGCAACGGCCATAAGGCAGCTGACCGTTGCCAACGTTCTTCAACCTTAAAAAAATTGAAATCTAGCCATTAAACTGGTCCAGGCCGGGCTGGTTAACCGGTTCTAAAAGGATTTTGGTTGACTAGGTTTGACCGGTCCAGTTAACCGGATGAATGAAAGTGAACGGACCAACCCCCTAACCCCAGTAATCCAGCCCACCCGGCCCCCTATGTACCGGTCCGGGCCAGTCCGGGTTTCAATCGGTCCGGGCAGGTCCAAAAACGGGTTGACCCGGCCCGTTTAACACCCTTACTTCTATCACATTTGTAAATACTACTTCTAGTGATTTTAGTAAGAATAATACTATTGTGGTCAATTTGAATGTTGATAAGAGTTCTACTATTACCTCCATGTGTTATAAGAGGTTAGGGCATGCACCTCTTAAGGTTCTGAAGTGAACAAGTAGTTTGCCTAATGCTCAACTAAAGACTATTGTTGTATTGTTTGTCTTATTGCTAAACAAACTAGAGTGTCTTTTCCTGTTAGTACTTCTTGCTTTACTTATCCTTTTGCTATTATACACGCTGACATATAGGGGCCATATAGAGTCCCAACTCATGATCGTAAGAGATACTTTATGACTCTGGTGAATGATTTCTTCAGGTACACTTGGAAATTTTTAATGGATATCAAGGCTGAATATGTAGTGATTTTGAAGCATTATTTGATATTTGAACAGGATTAGTTGACTTGCAAAGTTAAATGTTTAAGGTCAGACAGTGTCACTAAATTATTTAATGAGTAAATGACTAGTTTGTTACAGGGTCACGGTGTCATTCATCAAAGCTCGTATATGTATAATCCTTAATAGAATAGCAGGGTTGAAAGAAGACATATGTCTATCCTTGATACGGTAAGAGCCTTGAGATTTTAGGTCTTTCTTCCGCTAAAGTTCTAGGGTAAATGTGTCACCAATGCTGTCTACTTGCTAAATAGATTACCTGATGTTTTTGTTGAAAGGGGTCTTGCCCTTTAAGATGTTGTTCCAGAGTAATCCAGCCTTGCAGCACCTGAGAATCTTTAGAAGTTACGCTGTGCAACCAATCTAAGGAAAACGATTTAGTCCTAGAGTAGTTCCAACTGTCCATCTAGGATATTCCTCTGTACAAAAGGGATATATTTTGTATGATCTCCACAGTAAGGTTTTCTTTGTTAGTAGAGACACCATATTTAAGGAAGAGATATTTCCTTTTAAACATATGGTTTCTGATGATTCTCCATTATTTCATGTTATGAAATTCAGAAGATGACATCACTCTTCCTAAGTCTGATTGACATCTTTCTGACTCTTCTGGTAGAGAGTCTCCTTCTGATGTAGGGTCTTCTTCAGTTGATGTGCCTCCCTTGCCTGATTATTGTGAACATTCCACTTCATTAAATCCTACTCCTCCTATGGCTCCTCCTGATCTGAGGAAGTCTTCTAGAACTTTTAAGCCCCCCATATGGCTTAAAGATTATATTGTAGAGTCCAGAGGATCCTCTTGCACATATCCTATTTCTTAGTATGTCAGCTATAACAAGTTGTCCTCATGGCTATAGAGTATCCATTGCTGCCTACGTAGATGTGCTTAAGCCTAGATCATATACAGAAGCTAACACTGATCCCAACTGGATAGATTTTATGAAAGCTGAGATTGAAGCTCTTGAAGATAATCACACCTGGACAATTGTTGATCTTCCAGGGTAAAGTTCCTATTGGGTGTAAGTGGGTCATCAAAGTGAAGTACAAGTCTACGGGGGAGGTGGAAAGGTATAAAGCTCGACTTGTTGCTAAGGGGTAAAGCCAACTGGAAGGGCTAGATTACAAGGAGACTTTTTCACTTGTAGCAAATATGATAACTGTAAGGTCTGTAGTGGCTTCGGATGCAGCATCTGGTTGGTATATTTTTCAGATTATTGTCCATAATGCATTTCTTCAAGGTGATTTACTTGAGTAAGTGTTCATACGTATTCCATATGGCTTTGCCAGCCAGAGGGAGTTTCAACAAAAGATGTGTAGACATCATGAGTCATTATATGGACTTAAACAAGCCCCTAGGCAATTGAATTTGAAGCTGACCAATGCACTTCAATCTCACTATGACTATTCCCTCTTTAAACAAAAGGTAGGCTATGATCTAGTAATTTTACTAGTGTATGTGGATGATCTTTTGTTTAGTGGGAGCAGTCTGAAGCTTATTCAGAAGGTAAGGAAAGACTAGCAGTCTAGGTTCAAGATGATAGATTTGGGAGAATTAAAATATTTCCTAGGCATTGAGTTCTCTAGATCCAAGAAGGGTATTCTAATGAACCAAAGAAAGTATGCCCTTTAACTAGTGTCAGGAATATGGTTGGCAGGTAGGAAACCAGTGGGAACACCCCTTGAGTTCAACTATAAGCTTACCTCTGAGGACTTTGACAAGTTTATGAACAATGATAACATAGGTGCAATATGAACAGACACACATCTTGAGGATTCGAGTAACTATTAGAGATTGATTGGCAGGTTATTGTATCTAACATTGGCAAGGCCTGATATAGCTTTTGTTGTCAAGTGCTCAATCAACATATGCATGCTCTCAAACAGTCACACATGGATGCAGCTATGAGGGTTGTCAAATATATTAAAGGAACATTAGGTCTAGGATTGTTTATAACAACAAAAAGAACCAATCAATTGATAGGATGCTATGATTCCGATTAAGGAGCATGTGTAGAAACAAGAAAATCAGTCACTGGATACATGTTAAAATTTGGTGATGCATTGATAGAGCACTATTTCTAGAAGTTCTGATGAAGCAGAGTTGGATTGTTTACCTGGCTAATTGGATTGTTTAAAGAGATTGGACTGAAGTACATCTACTTGTGCAGTTGTTCTGTAACAGCAAAGCTGCAATACAAATCGCAGCTCAACCAATATTCCATGAACGAACAAAATATTTTGATAGTGACCATCATTTTGTTAGAGAAAAGATTTAGGATGGGCAAATACAAACACAACACATTGAAACCAAAGAGCAGCTAGCTGATCTACTTACAAAGAATTTGTGTAAGCCACAACTAACTATCTGATAGACAAGTTAGGAATGTAGAACCTGTTTCTCCCTCGGCCTGAGGGGAAGTGTTGAGATAATGAGTTAGTTATAGTATTAGTGGAGCAATAGCTGTGTACAAATGTCAGTTAAATTAAAATGTAGTTAGCATATGTTAGTTAGCGGTTAGCACAATAGATGTAGTAGGCAGTTGCGTATAATTATCACTAAGTTCTTATCTTTGGTTAAACAATGAAGTCTCTCATTGCTTCCTCCTTTCGTCTCTTTTCTCTCTTCTGTTAACCGCCATTGCTGAGCATCTTCAACAGAAAAGTTTTAGATAGAGAAGTTAACTTTTTCCTTCTAGAAAGCTTGCTTTGCTAGACCTAGCTATATATGAGGAATGAACATCCTCCAGACCTCCACAATATGATTATTTATAACAAAAATATCTAATTTGAATGTAAAGTTCCATTGTGATATTTAGACCCACATAAAGTGCTCGCATCCAAATATGCCGATGCAGTTGAATCTGATTTTTTTTCTCTTTAAATTGGATTTCTACTACTAATACTACTTCAGATGAAGTCTAACAAATCCATAAATTTAAATTTGTGTCCAACAGTCCAAAGTCATGATGAAAACTCCCTTTTCTTGCATTAAAAGCAGAGACTTCTTCTTCACCCCATACTCGGAGTCCTCCTCCTTTTGGCGATTTTCTCTCTCAAAATTGTTATAAGCATTTTATTCTCTTCTTTTTGGGATCTGGGTCACCCTTTATCTTCCTAAAAAGATTCAAGAAGACCAAAGTCCTAATTAGATTTGATAACACCAATCCTCCCCCCCCCCTTCCCCCCTCTCGCTCTGGCGAAGGTTTGTTTCTACACATTTTGGAGGTCACGAATACACCCATTTTTTCAAAGTGGGTTTCTATTAAGACTTGTCAAATGTTTGGAGTTGAAGGCTAAAGTTAAATCTTGATTGTTTTCACCTAGGTAAAATGTGGGTGTGTGTGTGCGTTTTTGGGTGGTTGATCCTATGTGTTTGCTGTGAAATCTGACATTGGTTCAATCTTTTGTTTTTTCTCCTGTTATAGGAGAGCAAATACATTTATGGGTCACTCATCATCAGAGCAGAGGCTGTGTAGTGTGAGATTTATTTTGGTTGTGTTGGGTTTGTGTTTGGTTCTTTACATTGTGAGACCACCAAGGCTGTGGCACAACTCTACTCTTTTGGCTTCATGTCCTCCTTGTTCTTGTGATTGCTCTCGGGATTCTATCCTCTCTCTGCCTTTAGGTCTGTTCATTTTCTTATATAACCTTCCATTTACAAAATCTACCTGTATCTAGTTTTCCTGTATTTCTATGCTTCTTTACTAGAGATAAAATTTATGGGTCATTACATTCTGAAGCATGTTACATTCACTTACACATTTATTTGATGAAGGAAGATGATGCTTTAAATTTGAAGTGCTCAACTGCTGAGAAAGTAGTAATTGCTGAAATTCTTGCTTCTAACCAGCAAAGCGTTTAATACATTTAGAGGCAATATGCCATTATCTGCAGCGAGCACGCGCTATTCTTTAGATATACACCGATTGATTTTGGTTTAATGTACTAATAAACCAACAGTTTAAAAGGAAAGCTATGATTTACATTCATTGCAGTGCTTGTCATCAAGATGTGGAATCGGTGAGAATTTAGAAAATTGTAGCTGCCTACTTAGCAGAACCCCACATTATCCCTCCACGGGGTTTATCTTTTTGTATTTGTTATAGTGAAAAATGAAGTAGAATCCTTTGTCCTTTCTTAACAATAGGAAGGAACCACATATTTCAACTGAAGGTTCTTAATGGTAATAGAATGTCCAAAAGGAAGTAAGTCAAGGCAGTGAAATGTACCTTAAAGTTTGATATTTGTTTGGCTATGGAAAAAGGCAGGAACTAAGTTTGATGTATCTTGAAACAAATGTTGCTGGCATATGGGAAAAGTTCTCTATACCTGACTAACTTCGGTTTCAATAATTTTGTATCAGCAAATGCAGTAGAAGTATTCAGGAAAGAAGTATTGCCAAATTATTTTTGGCTTATAAGAAGTGACCGTCTAGCCTTTCAAGTCAATAGGAGAGTTAGATTGATTTCTTTACATATAAATGTTGATTCTCCCATAATGACTTTCTTATTATTCAGTATACTGCAGTATACTGCAGAACCCCACATTATCCCTCCACGGGGTTTATCTTTTTGTATTTGTTATAGTGAAAATGAAGTAGAATCCTTTGTCCTTTCTTAACAATAGGAAGGAACCACATATTTCAACTGAAGGTTCTTAATGGTAATAGAATGTCCAAAAGGAAGTAAGTCAAGGCAGTGAAATGTATTGCCAAATTATTTTTGGCTTATAAGAAGTGACCGTCTAGCCTTTCAAGTCAATAGGAGAGTTAGATTGATTTCTTTACATATAAATGTTGATTCTCCCATAATGACTTTCTTATTATTCAGTATACTGCAGTGCTAGTCCTTTAGAGTTTTTCAAAGCAACATAAATAAGGTTTTAATCATGCTGGCACCATCCAAACTCTTATGGCTTATAGGAAAAATGACAAATTATACCTTTTCTTCATAGTTCCTCTTTCTTTTTCCGGCCTTTTTATGGTGGAAAACTTGTAGGAATTGTGCAAATGCTTATGTGTCGCGATGCAAAATTAGCAACTGTGATATTTTTGGTTCCAGATGCATATTAGTATTGGCTGTTATGACTTATCTTCGGTTTATGTGTTATTTTGCAGATGTCATCAACAATTCATTGGAAGGTTAGCTCACTGCTCTTGTTTCAAAGCCTGAAAATTGTCTTACGTAAAATTATACAATCTCAAGATATAAAGTGAAATGTTGCATCTTTAGTTTTCTGGTTGAAGTTTTTTGTTTTCTGCTTAAATATGTTTCTCTTAAGTTGTAGTGGACTGGGAAAAAAGGGGAAAAAAAAAGTTGTTCAGACAAGTTTAAGAATTTATGTGCCGAACTTCCAGAAATTTCGGAACTGCCCACACAGTTGTATGATGATTAGCTTTGGCGGGGGATTAATAATGCCACACTATGTAGGAGCCTTTAACCCATTTTTGCCTTTTCTATCAAGTTAGGAACCTAAGAATTCAGTAATTCTGTTGCCTCTGTTGCTATTGGCCCTGGGGAATTTCTCGGTTATAAAAAAGGAGAAAGAAAGCAGTAATTCCGTTAGATGATAGTTTGAGATTGTAGACAAGCTGAGTATATCACTGCAACTTGTATAGGACTTTGAATTGAAGGAGAGGAAGTGACCCGTTCCCGAGTAGGGATTTAATGCAGAATGGCTGCATGCAGTGGAGTCGCTCTTTATTTCTGTTACTCTTGTTTCAGCTGCGTCTTAAAATCCCTTGCATCATGTTTTTTTTTTTTGTGGATGCAGACTGTGGTAAAGATGATCGTGATATGAATGACGAGATGAAGAAGGACATTATTAGTCTATTGTCAGGGGAAATTAACTTGCACAAAAATGTCACTGATGACAATCTGGAACACACCAATGCTCTAATTATGAGTGCCAAGAGAGCATCTTCACATTACCAAAAAGAGACGGAGAAATGCAACATGGGGATGGAAGCATGCGAGGGTGCTCGGGAAATGGCGGAAGCTGCATTGATTCAAGAGCGCAAGCTCTCGGCATTGTGGGAGAGAAGAGCCATTGAGCTGGGATGGAAAGACAAGTGAAGACAGACTTTATTCAAGGAAATTAACCATTCAAACATTTTTGGCATATGCGTGGATATGCACCCTATTGACTAAATTACCCCTCATGTGAATACGGTTGCTGTTTTTGCCAATTAGGTTTCATTCTTTGTACTTGAGATTGTATTTCCGGTTAATTGGTCTTCATTCTTTGTTTTGTGGTGTCAGTAAAATATGCATGTGATTAATAGATTGTTGATAAAGTAGAAGTGCAGAGAACATAGTACAGTGTTTACCCCTAAATTAGGCAAAAATTAAAGTTGTACGCGGTTTAAAGGATACATGGTATAATTCAACACAAAAGTTAAGAATAGCAATAACTGAATTAAAGACGAAATAAACGATCAAACCAATCGCAGTGTTATGACCAAGCTTGATATTAGATTGAACAGTGGCCTCGTCCTCGATTGAACCCTCGGTTCGAGCCCAGACGTGAATTGAGAACAGAAATAAGTAAGCAAGTTCTTAACAGTAGCCAAAAGGTAAAAATATACTTTTATTGCCATGAATTGCATGTTACAACATGTATTACAAAAGAAAAAACTTTTCCTTTATATAATAGAAGAGTTTCAATCCTAGTATAAGTCTAAAAAAGGTAAAAATCTTCTTTTCCCGGTAATTGTTGATCCATAATCGACATCGAGCGAGATTCACGCCGTGATATCCGATTGAGGACGGGTATTACGGCCCTTTATTCGTCATGCATAACCGTTCACCGTGTCTCCCGAGGTCTAAAACTTACACTCGGCCAGGGACGTGCCGCTTTACCATGTCCGATGTCGGATATACCGTTCATTCTTTCAGGGTATCGATATGAAGGGTCTTTGACCTCGACTACAATCTCGCGAATCTTTGCTCTCCCTCCATTCTCTCATCGGGGAATCGGGGTAGACGTTGCCCCCCAATTTTACCCGTGCACAAATAGTCTCCTCATTTCCGGAGGGTAAATTTATCGAAGCGACGGGAAGCGAAAAGTTAACCTCGGTTCTTTCATTCGTATGTTATGACTGAGTTGTTGGGTCAACGAAACGTCCCATCAGTCGCGTCATTTTGACTTCGGACACGTGTCAGCCGTCGATTGACTGTCCTCGAATGCGAAACGTCGCGCATTGATTGTTTTCCCCTATAAAAACTCCGACCCTGTTTCACTTCTTCAATTTCCGATTCTAGAATTCCTCGACTTACCCTCGAATTATCTACTTACCTTTTACTCCCTCAAATCTTCATACATTGCTCCTTAGACCTTCATATCTTCATCCCCAATCTTCATACATTCTCTTTGAATCTTCAACCCAGATCTTCATATCTTCATCCATCTTCAAATCTTCATTTTTTTCTTCAAACCTTTATATTTCCCCGATTCCAATGGAAAAAACTTCCAAATCAATGCCTCAGCAAACTGCTCCTTCATCTTCCAACCCGTCCACAAACACCGAAGTGATCATTTTTTAGGTGGCCGAGGAGCCTCCCTTGAAGAGCTTCGTACCCGGGGGCTACTCCATCAGGAACGACTTCAACGTCGAGAAGGCCTCTAGTTAACATGACCGAGGTAAGGAAACATGGAGGTACATATGCTCCATTACCGAGGAAACAGTACCCACAGTCCGGGTAGACTTTAACTGGGAGGGCAAGGGGGAGGTCATCCCCGGGCCAAATGACAACATTACTATTCACGTGGAAGGGTATTTGATTGTTTATACATACCCCTTCACGCTCGCCCCGGTAGACCCCATAGTCCTCGACTTCTGCAAAAGGGAGGTGTGCTTTAGGCAAATTCACCCTTCCTTTTGGAGGACCTTAATCCTCCTCCGACACTTCGTGAACAACACTGAAGTACCTCGGCTCACCCTTGACCATCTGCTTCATCTATATAGCCCCCAAATCTTTCGAGGGGGGTTAATCAAGCTCGTTCACTGAGCAAGCAAGGCTCCATACTCGAGCATCGGCAAGGCCCTAAATCTCTTATTTGGCTCTCTTTCTATCTCTGATTATATTCGAGTTGTTACTTGTTGGAGGAACGAATTGAGTCGTGTGTGACTAGGTGGAATTCGGCATGGCTTGTCAGTCGAATAGCTTGTATTGGCTGAGATAAAATCATTAGACCTGCAATTAGTGAAATCGGACTTGGATAAGGTATGTTTGGATAATAATATCATTAATCAGCTTAGAGTTTGGCAATGGTTCTTGTTGGGAGAGAGAACTCCACGACTTGTTGATTAGGTGAGTGGTTATGAGTTTCTACATGTTTCTTTCATCATTCGCAGAGTACGAAGGTTTGGAACAAGGTTTTATTTGATATGAGCTTTGTTACCGGTATCAGGTTTGATATTGGGTTGCTATTTGTTACACCCCGTATTTGCACGTGAAAGTATGTCATAATTAAATTAATATAAGCTCGGAAATGAGATGTTACATCCCGTATTTTCGTACGTTAAAGTTTCGTCGTAAGTTAATCGACGTAAGCTTGGGAATGAGATTATTTTGAGGCTATACGCATTATGCGATTTCAAACAAGTAATAAGTAAATTCGTGAAGGTAAGAGGGTAAGCGAATCGAAGAAAATGAAATTCGTCAAAATTTGACATTTTGGGACAAAATACGGTCTGAACTATAATACCCGGTATTTATGGACTTATGCCCTACAAGGTACCACATGACCATGATAGTAAGGTATATAAGGTGTGCTAAAAATAAGTAGTACTTTAAGTAATTTGAAATGATTCTTAATTATGTGGGTAATTGATTAATTGTTGGATTAGTGGGAAATTTCCAAGTTAATTAGGAAATTGGTAATTTATTTAAGACATTTTGGATTGTCTTTTGGATAAAGTCTTGAAACCAATGTAGCAGCCAATAAAAAGCCCCAAAGAATGACTCTTCAATTAGGTGCTATGTGGCATATTTAATAGAATTGGTGGCACACAAACCTCAAAGTAAGGGATTATTACACATAAGTTAAGAGGAAAAATTCATATGCTTGCTAAAGCTCACAGGTTGAAGCTCAAAAATTTCAAGAATCTCTTTATTCACTATACGACTTCTAATTCACAAAGGAACGTGAATTAGAATTTGGCAAAGTAACGAATTTTGAGCAAAAATTTCATACAAAGTTACACTGCATAATAGCAACTGGATTTGCAATTCTAAGAGAGCACGGTACTAGCTTTCTCATGAACATCATACGGATTTTTTCCTACTTCGATCTGCCGTTATGTGTTGTCAGAATTGACGTGTGTTAGAGGGATTGTCAAGAAAATCGTCCCAAGTATGTTAAGGCTATCCCTCTTTTCCTTTTGGCATGATCTATACGATACAAATAAAACGAGCAAAATGCACAACTTCCATAAATGACTCTATTCATAGAAGTATTAGATATGCATATGTTCTTGAATTCCCATGTGTCTTATTATTACATCTTCTGTTCATGGGTCTTAGAAAAATACGTAAGTTGAAAAAAAGTTTACTTCATGATATTACTCAAAGGTATACTGGTCTTATGACATTCCGAGAGATTTTATTGACGTACTTCTCATGCATTGTATTCATTTATATATATACATTGACCCATGACCAGATGACGTTATATATACGTATTTATGTATATTATATGTATATGGGATATAGGAAAAGGTTACGGCGTTATATATGCACCACCACCAGATCAGCTGGTATACATTGATAATTTTGCCCACAATGGTTAAGATGATATGATGGGATGTCCTTAGAGGCTTGATGATGTTATGAACACATGTACCTATGCACGGCATGACATTCATACGCATATGTATGACACTATAAGTATTTCATGATTTACAGAGTTATCCAGACCTACAGCCAGTGCCATTTACTTCATATTTCTTCCATGTCTTTTATATACTTATTTATGTGCCTTACATACTCGGTACATTATTCGTACTGACGTCCCTTTTGCTTGGGGACACTCTATTTCATGTCCGCAGGTCCCGATAGACAGGTTGAGAGTCCTCCAAGTAGGTTATCAGCTCAGCAGAAGGTGTTGGTGCGCTCCATTTACTCCGGAGTTGCTTGTTTGGTCAGTTTTCTTTGGACATGTATTGATTGGTATGTCGGGGACCTGTCCCGGCCTTATGACATTTATGTACTCTTAGAGGCTTGTAGACATATGTCATGTATATAAAAGGTTGTATGGCCTTGTCGACCTATGTTCAATATACGAGTGATCATTTTGGCCTTACAGGCCCGTACATCATATGTATAAGTTTGTACTACATGTTGGGTCGTCCTATATTAAGTATTCCCTTATGTTTAATCTAGTTATCCCATGACGGCCCTTTTGGCCCAGTTACCAATGATAATACAATAAGAAATATACATTATGTTGGTACTCGGTTGAGTAAGGTACCGGGTGTCCGTCGCGGCCCATCGATTTGGGTCGTGACACTATTACGGTCAGAGATAGTGTTATGGGCATATGAGCGATGGGCTACATTATGTGGTTATATCTTTTGAATATATTTATGATTTGTTGCAGCGGGTTGAGATCGATACAGTGTGTGTATACGAGAATCAGATCTTAAGATGAGTCCTGGATATTGAAATTTTGTTCTAAGGCTTATTGGTTAAGGTTAAAGGAAGAATCTTCAGTCGAGATTGTGTCGATGGGCTTTTATGGATTGAGGTGATATGGGATCACCCATTATATGTGTATGGCGGGTTTATACAGTGATTTGATGGCTTTGAAACGACTCTTGGCACGTTTCAGGACGAACGTATGTTTAAGTGGCGATGAAGTAAAAACTGGATTGGTCGCTTTGAACTTTAGCATTCTATTCGGCGGTTTGAGATTTTGAGTAGCTTCATATAATGTATTATGACTTGCGTGTATGGTCAATTTTAGTTTTCGAATGGTTTAGGATTGACTTGGAATACTGACGCTCGATTTGGAAGCTTTAAGTTGGAAGAGTTGACTAAAGTTTAACTTTTGGGTAAACGAACATGGAATCGAGGTTTAATGGTCCTGATAGGTTAGTATGGTGATCTTGGACTTGTAAGTATGTTCGAATTCAGTTTTGGAGGTTCCTAGAAGGATTCGACACTATTTATCGAAAGTTGGCTATTTGAAGAACTTAAGAGTTCATAAGTTTGACCAATAATTGACTTTGATGTTATTGGATTCCAATTGGTGTTCCGAAACTTTGCATAGGTTCATAGAGTTGAATTGAACTTGTGTGTAAAGTTTGGAAGTAATCCAAAGTGTGTAAGTGTGATTAGGACACTCTTTTTGAAGGAATGAAGATGTAACAACGTAAGAGGAATTCTATTCGGTTTGAATCCCGATTCTTTGTTGTAATGTTCTCGTAGGTATTTTGAGCCTTTGGATAAGTTTAGATAATGTTATTTTACTTTTTGGTATGATTGGATGGGGTCCCGAGGGGCTCGGTTGTGTTTTGGATCGTTAGTTGATAAACTCGTTAAGTTAAGGATTTGGAGTTTGACTACGGTCAATATCGGGTCAAGACGACATCTTTACAGTATTTTGAGTGCGTGAGTAGGTTCGTAACGTGTTTTATAACTGAAATACGTATATACTTTGTGTCCAGAAGGTTTTGAATGGGTTTTGGGTGCTAAAACAATGTTTTTGTCGTTGGTTATTTTTTTCTGGTGTAAACAATTCCGAAAATACTGATTATGTCCTTGAAATTTTCAGACTTCCTTTAAAACTTCAAAATATCATATATCCCTCATTTTAAGGCCAAAAATGGGTGATTCAAAAGGCTATCTTGGGTTTAATCTTGCAAGAATTATGTTGAGCTTATCAAATGTGTGTTTTGGGATCATCTAGGATTTGATTTGAGCTGGAACAGCTGTCGCATATTTTTACTTGTTCTAGAATTTAGTCACTTTTTCTCACAAGGTTTTGAAGCTCGGATTTGGGAGATTTTGGAGGAAATTTTCACAATTTAAATTGGGGTAAGTATTTTTGACTCGGATTTATTTATATTTCATGACTCCAACCTTGAATTTAGCGATTGTTTGATGAATCAAATTGATGAAATTGAGACTTTTAGTAAAAACTTTTCTAAAACATAAATTGATGATTTGAGGGCCGATTTGAGGTCGGATTTGGATGAAAAATATGTATTTGGACTCATATTAGAATGGGTGTTCAGAATTTATGAGTTTTGTCGGGTTCCCGGGTGCGGTCCCGGGTTGACTTTTCGATTTTAGTTAAAGATCGAAGCTTTATTATTTGAAATCATTTCCTATGGATTTTATACATGATATTAAGTTAATTTGGCTGGATTCGAGCCGTCCGAAGGTTGATTTGCGCGGGAAGGGCTTCTTAGAGTGTTGATTTAGCTTATTTGAAGTAAGTATCTTGCCTAAACATGGTTGAGGCGCTAGTTTCCTGAGTTATTTGTGATAGCAACGTGCTATAGGTGGCGCACAAGTGTGGGGATAAGACCATGTGCGTACACCGGGTATTATCCATGCTCGGATACTGCAGGCTATGATATGCCTTGAATTGATTGCTAAGCTTTTTGCTGTGATGCCTCTCTTATTTGTACCCCTGTTGTGAGCTAGTTGAGCCATGTTTCAGGTTACATAAAGGTTAATCTCCTGATTGGACCTGATAGTTGCTATTTAGTGATGTATTTACTTGATTTGAGTTGTGATATCACACATACACATGCATACATCTTAGCATGTCACTTATACCAGTCCAAGAGTATGAAATTTGATATTCATTGATCATACACATGTATTTTTGCAAATAGATTGGATTGATAGCATGTGATCACGTCGGGCGGATTATGATATTATGTTTGTGACCATGCATAGTGGATTGTGATATTGTGCATGTGGCCATGTCGGATGGATTATGATATTGTGCTTGTGACCACGTGGGCGGATTATGATATTGGGCTTGTGACCACGCCGAGAGGATCCGTGATATTAAGCCTATAACCACGCTCGGCGGATTATGATATTGAGTTTGTGACCATGCCGGGCAGATTATGATAGCACGTGAGTTGTCTGTGCTGCATGTGAATATGGATCCATCCCCCTAGGGTCACCCTCTCATGTGTCTTCTTGATGGTGTACACATGGATTGTGAGAAACCGACGAGTTTTTAGTTGATGTGAGCTCTGGGAAAGCTGGTTATTGGCTTGGTCGGTTACTGAGACTCTGATGTGGTCTTGAGAGCCGTAATGTAATTTATATTTGGATCGGGTTGCACGCCACAACAGATTTATTTGATTTTGCTATTGCATTCATCTTCACTTACAATTCCCTTGGTTGTTTCCTGATTTATTTGCATATCTCCTTTATATGCTGGATTGTTGAGTGAGCAGAGTACGTTAAGTTGTTTTATGCACCAAGATGGCTTATTCTATGATTCATAACTTGATCATACTATTTCTGTACTTGTTGGAGTTATAAACTGTATAGTAGCGAGCATCATTTATAATTCTTGCTTCTATTACCTTGCCGAGGTTAGTTTGATACTTGCTGAGTACATGGGGTCGGCTGTATTCATACTACATTTATGCACCTTGTGTGCAGATTTTGGGGCTGAGATGTTGTGGATGACGGGAGCTGGCAGGGGTGTACGCAGAAATTTTTGTAAGCGGTGTCGAAATTTATAAAAGAATTAAAATATAACTTTGATTATCATAGAAATAACCTTAGTCTATTGATTTTGTTGAGTCTTAAGTTACAAAAGGTCCTGAGTATTTGCAAAAGAAAAATGTTCTAGTTGAGGTTTGAACCTTTTGACCTCTTAGAGAAAAATCAAGCACATTATCAACACACCAAGACACAATTTATGTCAAGTGGTGTCATTTTTTCCTAGTTATCTGTTTCCGTACAGTATTAATACATATATTTAGTAAAATTTTCCGACGAAGCGATGTCGCGTGACCCCGCTTCAGTAAGCATAAATCCGCCCCAGGGAGCTAGCACTGAAAAGGCACCTGCCTTCTGGACATAACTACCACTTGTCCTTGGTAGTTTTAGATTTGAATTCTGCTTATGTACATTTCAAACAGATGCTATATTTGTTTCATACCAGCTTTGTATATTTAGTCTTTGTGGCCTGTGACTTGTACTATCAGTCATTGGGATATTTTTTGGTGTAGTTATGTTTGGATTTTATAGATAACATCTTGGTTGGCATGACACGTGTAAGATAACCAATCCAACTAAAAAGCAAAAACCTGTAGTTAATGCCAAGAGTAACAAATTTTATGGAACTCCAAATTCTATGCAAATATCCAGGAAAAACGATGCCGAGATGGCAGAAACAATTTAGCAACTGATTAAAGAACGTGAGCTCTATGAATCATTATAATTTTTCTTGCTCCGTACTAACAAATTAGTAACACAACAACTCAGGTTCCCCACATAATGCTTTATATGGACATGTTGCAAATATTTCAGTATTCCTCAGCAAGTCGTGACAGAGAGGTGTATGTTCCCATGAACGCGCTGACTATCCCCAATAAGACAATGGCTACACTGAGTGTGATCTGCATTTGTTAAAACCATCAATTAATGAAGAAATAGCAATTGACCAAAAGACATTTAATGTTACTAATCAACTTTATAGGTAATCGGAAGTAAACTCTAGCTAGTTGAATTTGCAATGGTGAACCACCTATTATTAGATAATCTTAACTCCATTTAGAATCATCAAAATATTATAACATAGACTCAACTGTCCAAGAAGAGAAGCCAGCTAGTATGATGGGGTAGTCATGGAAATAACCAAGTCAATAAGACCTGCTATGTCTCATGGTTTGTGGGATCTGTAAAGAAGGAAGGGATATAAGAGGCTCTAATCATGCAATCTTGGCCGTTTCAGCACCTATTAGCAAATGGAAAAAACATTTTTGAGCTGAATGGATTGAAATGGATTGGGGCCTGCAAAGGAATCCTTTAAGACACAATTGCCTCTGTGTTCGTGAAGATCTACCGGTATCCGTTGAAGTTAAATCCGCTTCAGCATTATCAACAATCACACAAAAGAAATTATGTGCCAAGTCTCTCCAAGAATTTACTAGAAATAGGATACTAGGAGTTTACAACAGCAGTTGACCCCAATGAACTTGCCACTAAGTTGTGCTTCCTACAATTCTAACCTCTGAGGGTTAGCATCCCATAGATCAGATCGTGAACTCTTTCAGACCCTTAGTTTCACTTGGTTGGGGCATGCCACTATTGGAACTCAAAGAACAAGAATTTCTATCCATAAAAGCTGAGCTTGGGATTATTTTCTATTATTCTTTTCTTTTTAAAGTACTGTAATAGTACAGTACAATTTTGTGTGCCCGGAAGAAATCCAATGTGCAAAACCAAAGACTGGCCCACTCCACTACCCAAACCAAGAAAAAAAAAGGGAAAAATGAACCAACTTACAATCAAATATGAAAAAGGATTTAAAAAGAAAAGAAGTAACCCGAAGAATCCACTTCTCTTAATTAGCAGTGGGACAAAATTGTAAGGCTTGAAATCATGAAAAAGCACGACCACACCTGAGCTATGATTACCTGATTATTTGTAGCCTTATTCCCCAAAATTTTCAGAAAGCACAAAGCTGGTATAATTACCGCCTGCATCATCAATCAAACATGTGATACAAAATTATCTCTCTCTAACAAAAGAATTCAAACATTTACAAGTGTTTGTCTGTGTGTGTATATGTGTGTGTTTGACAGCTTGTCGTGCAGGTGGCTGCAGTGTGTGTGAGAGAGAATAGAGTGTGAGGGGGGAGGGGTGTAATTTGCTGTTTAGTAAGTGAGATCAATTATTGAAGCACCTCAAAAGTATCAATGTAGCAGAAAATATCGATGTCTCAGTTTATATTGTAATAGGATTCACGATGTCTGCAGCGTTTGGACGCATGTAAGACGAACTGGGGACGAAAGCGGGGACAAGAAGTTGTACATGCTATACAAGGTGAGAGAGAAGAAGGCTTGCGACCTGAATCAAATGAGGTGCATCAAATATGAGGAAGACAAAGTATTGGTGGAAGTAGGGATGTGCATGGATCGGATCGGATTTAGCACATTTCGGATCGGATTTCGGATTCTAGAAAATGTAATCCGAATTAATATCGGATCGGATCGGATTATATAGTTTGGATCGGATCAGATTTTCAGATTTCGGATCGGATTATTATGCCTCAAAGTTGCAAACTCATATGTATATTTTCTTTGTAAAAGAGGCAATACAGTAAGAAAAATTCATGTTTCTGCAATTATGAGAGTACTATGGTGTCAATATAGCTAAATCCATCAATTGTAAAGGTAATAACTTGGAGGAAAATGTAAAGGAATTACTAACTATCCGAAATTAAAGTTTAGTTTTATACATGCCCTAATAATTTCGGATCGGATTGAATCGGATCGTATTAAAATTATACTAATCCGAATCTGATCCGAAATCCGAAATTTTTATAAACACAATCAGAAATCCGAAATTGAACGGATCAGTTCGGATTTCGAATATCCGATCCAAATGAACAGCCCTAAGTGGAAGAGACACTTATTAAAAGACGATGGCAGGCATACTTTCACAAACTCTTGAACGAAGAAGAGGATAGGAATATTGTGTTGGATGATTTGGAGCACTCTGAGAGTCATCTAGATTTTGGATGTTGTAGGCGTATTAATATTGCGAAGGTTGAGCGGTCTATACGTAAGATGAACAAGGGAAGAGTGGCTGGGCCAGACAAAATCCCAATGAAGTTTTGGAAGAACGCAGGCGGGACAGACTTGGAGTGGCTTACTGGGTTGTTTAATGTTATTTTTAGGCGAAGAAGATGCCCGAGGAATGAGGCGGATCACGATGATTTTGGTGTACAAAAATGAGGGTGATATCCAATATTACAACAACAATAGGGGTATCAAGCTTGGGAGAGGGTGGTGGAAATGAGGATAAGGAGGAGTTTGTCTGTTTCTTAGAACCAATTCGGATTTATGCTGGGGCGATCGATTATGGAAGGTATTCACCTTGTAAGGAGATTGGTGGAGCATTAGAGAGAGGGGAAGAGGGACTTGCATCTAGTGTTCATTGACTTAGAAAAAGCTTACGACAAAGCCCCTAAGGAGGTTCTATAGAGATGTTTGGAGGCTAGAAATATTCTGGTAGCGTATACTAAGGTGATTAAGAACATGTATGATGGAGCTAAGACCCGCGTGAAGACAGTGGAGGAGACTCGGAACACTTTCCAATGATGATGGGGTTGCACCAGGGATCAACCCTTAACCCATTTTTATTTGCCTTGGCGATAGATGTCCTAACATGTCACATTCAAAGGGAAAATGTCGTGGTGCATGTTATTTGCTGACAACATAGTATTGATTGACGAGACACGAGGTGGTGTTAACGCAACGTTGGAGGTTTGGAGACAGACCTTGGAGTCAAAAGATTTCAAGTTGAGCAGGACCAAAACAGAATATTAGGATTGCAAGTTCAGCGATGTGGCGTATGAGGCGGATAAAGACGTGAGGCATGATTCACAAGTCATCCCCAAGAGCAAATTTCAAGTACCTTGTGTCAGTAATCCAAGATAACGAGGAGATTGACGATGATGTCACGCACCATATTAGAGCGAGATGGATGAAATAGAGGCTCAATTCCTGTGTTCTATGTGATAAGAATGTACCACTAGAACTTAAAAGGTAAGTTCTATAGAGTGATGGTTAAACCTAACTTGTTGTATGCGGCAGAATGGTGGCCAGTCAAGAAATCACATGTCAACGAGATGAAAGTGGCAAAAATGAAAATGCTGAGATGGATATGTGGGCATACCATAAGAAAAGATTAGAAATAAAGATATTCTGGACAAGGTGAGAGTGCATCCGTGGAGGACAAAATGTAGGAAGTTAGGTTGAGATAGTTCAGGCATGTGAAGAGGAGGGGCACAGATACCCCGGTAAGGAGGTGAGGTTGGCCTTGGTAACCATGAGGAGAGATAGAGGCAGGCTGAAGAAGTATTGGGGAAATGTGATTAGGCAAAAAATGATACAACTTCAGCTTACCGAGAACATGACTCTTAATAGGAGGGTGTGAAGGTCAAGGATTAGGGTAGAAAGTTAGTAGGTAATTGAGCGTATTGCTTTTCCATACCAGTTATATTAGCATTATTCTTGTACTTCCTTATTTGTAGTTTGCTTTTACTTCCTGATATTTTTTTCGCTTTGCTTATTCCATTATCATATTAGTGGTACTTCTTTTTCATCATTCCTTGAGCCGAGGATCTATCGAAAATAATTTCTCTACCTTCACAAAGTAGGGGTAAGGTATGTGTACGCACTACTCTCCCCAGAGCCCACTTTGTGGGATTACACTGAGTTTGATGTTGTTGTTGTTGACTACGGAAAACCCACGAAAGTGCATTAACTAAGGGAAAACTCAAATTAAACTATATTATCCCATCAGATGTTCGCCAAAAAGGTTTCTCCGACAAGCTTCTGTTTTCTCCGTCAACCTCTAACCAGATTCATATCTCTCATCTCAACCTCCTTTCTCGTGGTATTACAGTGCCAAAAATCATTACAATTAACTTGCAAACTAATTTATCAAGTTGAAATATTGGGGTGAAGGATGGTACTGAACGAAGGGAGTCTTTGGGAAGAGATTTTGACACAAATATAATGAAGGAGACGAAAATTAAAAAAGAGAGAATAAGGAAAAAGAGTAAAAATAAGAAAAAGAAAAAAAAAGGAAAATTCAAATTGAATCTGATATGGGAATACATGGCAAAGACATAGGGAGAGTGTGCAACACCATCCACCATGCGACTGGTTGTATATATCTCAAAGAGGTATTAATTCACTTCGGACAAGAATAAGGAGGTATTAGGCCGCTCGTAAAGGTTAAGTGTGTAACTGACTTTTCCGAACAACCGTAAGGTGCAACTTATGTCTTTTCCTTGAAAAATATTCATCACCAACTTAGCTTCTCATTTTAAGTAGGCAAAATGGCATCGGACCACCTAAGCTTGTAACTGTTGTCATACCGGTATATAAATTTAAAACTTTTCAATTTAAACACTTCAACGCATACATTTGCACAATATCAAACCCTTCCGTCCATCCGACCATAGCGCGTGTATTACAAAAATGCAGACGCGGGCATCTAATCAGCAAAAGACCACTAAAATTGCTACACGTCAGGGGCGCCAACCCCCCCCCCCCCCCGCCCCCATTTTCTAAGTCCTACTTTTTATTTCTTTCTCTTTCTTCTCACCATAGCTTTCCAAACTCCATCACAGGTGAGAACTAAAGTTCTTCAGTTATCTATAATAGAGCAAGAAGAGACAAGAATAAGCAAAGAATAAAAAGAAGCAGAGAAGAATAACTCTCGCCCATGGCTCTAATGGCTTTGAACTCTTGAATTTCTTGTAAAGTTATAAGTGGGTCATTGGATTTAAGAATGTTGGAGATGGGTTTCCACTAATCTCTGCTTTTGAGTACAAAAATTACACCTTTTGGAATAAAGTAAAGAATTCCAGAACCTGTTGCTCCCACTATTACTACAACTTTTGGCTTTGAATTTGATGTGCGGTTGAGGTTTATTTCAAGGGTTTTGCATTTTCTCATGGAAATATGTGAATCAGTGGGGGAAGAGGATTTGGAGGAGAGGAGGAGAAGGGAGCAGCGGAGTGAGGGATTGGAGAAGATGGAGTTAGGGGATCGAAGGCACAGAAGGAAGGAAGAAAGAGAAGAGGGAAGGGTTACGGAAGAAACGAGGGGTTTGGACCCCCCTCCCCCTCCTTTTTTTTGTCCTTTTGTTCTTTTATCAACTAAAAGATCAAAATAAATTATATTTAGGCGCCTTATAGCAGTGATGTGCACGCATTATTTCCATGTCAGCTACACCTCCTCCACATAAGTATGGGCGACCGTCAAAGTAGTTTATAATATTCTTTCATCAAGTAAGAGTGCTAAAATGGGAAAATTCTAAGTTTATATACCGGAATGACAAACTGGTGCAAGTTAAGTGGCCCGGAAGCCATTTTGCCTTTTAAATACAACAAATAACAAGCAACTCTAGAGAAACACTTTCCTATTGAATGTCAATCTTTCGTTGGAGTCAACAAATGTAGCTAATGGAGAACAGAGTAGTTTTATCCTTAGTCAACAGAACAACTCCCATCCTCAATGGGCAAGTTCAGAAAGGAAGGCCATTTGAAATACAACTTATCCAAAGGGAAGTTACATCTTAACAAATATTCAATGCTTTAGAAGTATCAAACCACTCAAGCAGCAAAGTTACAACAACAACTACCCAGTATAATCCCACCAAGTGGGGTCTGGGGAGGGTAGGATGTACATAGCCTTACCCCTACCCTGGAAGGGTAGGGAGACTAACCAGTTATTACTTACATATATAAATGACTGACCGGTTCGCTAGAGGGGGGGGGAGAGTTCCAAGTTTACATAATACTTACCATGAGTACACTAAAAAGGGAGCCTATTAGAGCCATCACAATACCTGCATTTTGAGAAGGACATTTCAGTATAATCTAGCCATAAAAAGATATAGTAGAACGGGTGAAAAATGAATTCAAAAGTTCTATACATCTTCCACACCAAATGTCACTCATAAAACATACTCTAGTGGTATAACAGATACATTTCATAGGACAGATCTAATTTAGCTGCAATAGGCCAACTTCACGGAGGGAATTCGAAAACTCCTAACTGCTCCATTTTTAGAAAAACCACCATCATCAAAATTTTATCAATTATTACTTCAGAAATAGCCCCGTACTAAATAAATAGTCAAATTTCAAAATCTCAATAAATTAATTCTCCATTGTATCAGGATACATAAACTAATGTCGATAGAATTCAAAGAAAAGGAAACCAGAATGTGTTGAGGGGTACATTTGCAGCAATAACTTTAATAATAGGCCAGGGAGACCAATCTGAGTATAATCTAAAGGATTCATATTAGCTGCTGCATAAGAATATGATATGGAAAACAGTAGGCATGTAAGCAGGAAAAGAATCTTCATAAGAAGCAATCTACCATAGTAAAGCATAGAAGATGGAAATAAAAGATCAAAGTGACCTTCAAACAACCCTAGGCCATTCAAGAAACCAAAGTTGATCTTTACTTTTAGGATTTCTCCTTTAAGTATTCTGCATTAGAGAATCATTTTATGATTCCTAGGAGTAATAGAATATGCACACAATATTCTGTTCTTTGATTGTATAAAGGGCATCCTAGTACACAAAGTCTCTCGTGTTCACGTAGTGTTTGGGGAAGTGCCGCACCCCAGGGGTGTGATGTAGATTGCCTATCATAACACAAGTGTTAATGGCTGATTCCATGGTTCGAACCATTGACCTATAGGCCACATGGAGACAACTTTACCGCTGCTCCAAGACTCCCGTTTTGATTCATTGATTGTAAATTGAGTGATATTTGGGTTCAAAGAAAATCAGAGTACGCTATACTTTTTGATATAATAAGCAGAGATAAACAGGTCAACTACCACAAGCAGCACATAAGCAGCCATGTGCACATATGTGTCAACAGGCAGCTAAAAGAAACATAACAATTACAAAATTGATTACGAATAGTGCAGTGTGAATCAATGAACAAGAAGGAAGATTAAACGGTTTAAAATAACTTACCAAAAAAGGGAAGAAGAAATGCAACACAAAGTGTAGATATAACCAATGCTGTCCTTAGGACAATGAAAAACCAGTAACTAGTAGCCAAAGCTGCAGGAAGCAACTCCTCAATACTTCTAGCTAACGGGTTCAGTAACAAGGAATATTTGTGAAAAGTTAAGGAACTTAACTAGAAATTGATAAGAACATTGACAACATTGAAAAAGCTTCTTAAAAGAAAATTTAATCTCATAAAAGGATATTTGGTAATTGGAGTTACTACCTGCAAATGAAATGAAATAAATTAAATATAAAATGATAATGACAGCTCTAAGGGACGAGAGCAAACAAAACTCACTGTCGTCCATAATGCAACATTAGAAACAAAAGCATGTTTTGGCAAATTCAGAGTAATCTGTGATTGCGTAGATTGACCAAACATAAGAAATCCCATGATTGCAGCACCACCATATAAGAGAATACACAAAGTAAAGCTGCAAAATACCCAAAACCAAACATTATAGTGGCTGTAAAAAGAAAGTGATCAATAAAAATCATAAAGCCCTCTATACCACACAATGACTGCTGTTGTAAATTTGGTTTTGTCAGCCATAGATTGATAGATATTTGGGAAAACAGAGTGCCCTGAATAGCAATACCCATAGACACCTATTGCAAATGGAATACCACTCCAATTTACCACTGGAGCCGTCTGACGAAATCCAATTTGATCTACTGTCCCAAGTAAGAGAAGACATACGACCACTAGAGCTGTCGAAATGAGACCTCCGACTGCAAAAAAGGGCAATGTAGTATTATGATCTGATAAAGAACTAAAAATGGGTCGCAGCTGTAGAACTATTTGGAAACCTGAAAGGTAAGAGATCAATCGTAAATCTTTCAACCAAACTGTGGGCAGAATGATAAGAACACTAATGATTGCAAACAAGTGCATGGAGTCCAATCGAGAACCAAACAAGTAAATGTGTGCTCCAGGGTATAGCTGCTTGAGATTATCTCCATCAAGTATGATAAATTCTACACAAGAGGACTGCAAGTCAAGAAAGACTTATTAGGAATTGAGCAATGTCAAACGAGACCAAACAATCTGCAAATCCAGCTGAGGAGTGCATCTCTTACATATAGCTCCATGTACAAAATAATCTGCACCAAACCAAGAAAACCACAGGGTTAACATTCAGTAGTTTAGAAACCACCTTTTCATTATTGGCTTATATATAAGTCTTACTCCACATATTTAATCCTTTCCACTTCATTGACTTGTTTTATTTTGGCAAAATACATTAAACCACCCCTAAACTTGGCGGAGATTATGAGTATCATCCCCGAACTATGCACGGTCTTAATTACCCCCTCAACTTGGCCTTTTGAGAGTCATTACACCCCCCCCTAGACGCTAATGTGGCAAAAAGTGTGGGTGCACTCACCTGCCACGTGGATTTTTCTATGTGGCATTTTTTTGAAAAATAAAATATTTTTTTACCTTTTTAAGAATATTACTTTTTAGATATTTTTTTCCGAATATAATTTATAATAAAACTTGGATAGAACGACATTATTTAGGCTAAATATTTTGATTTGGCCAAAAATAATAAAGTTTTAGTTAATCTTTTTTTGAATTTGATCTGAAAATAAAGATTTATACAACTGAAATAAATAGTCAAGATATCTAAAAAGCTATAAAAAATACATAGTTTGAAATTAATTATTTTGACTATAATTTTTTATATATCTCTAAATTACGATGCTCTAATTTTGTTTTTTACATATTTACCTAAAAAAGTAAAAATACACAGTTAAAATAAATAGTCATTGCATCAAAAGAAGAAATAAAAAGAGTGTACAATCAATTGTACACTCTTTTTATTTCTTCTTTTGATGCAATGACTATTTATTTTAACTGTGTATTTTTACTTTTTTAGGTAAATATGTAAAAAACAAAATTAGAGCATCGTAATTTAGAGATATATAAAAAATTATAGTCAAAATAATTAATTTCAAACTATGTATTTTTTATAGCTTTTTAGATATCTTGACTATTTATTTCAGTTGTATAAATCTTTATTTTCAGGTCAAATTCAAAAAAAAGATTAACTAAAATTGGCCAAATAAAAATATTTAGCCTAAATAATGTAGTTATATCCAAGTTTTATTATAAATTTTATTCGAAAAAAATTATCTAAAAAAGTAGATCTTAAAAAGGTAAAAAAAATATTTTATTTTTCCAAAAAATGCCACATAGACAGAAAAATTCACGTGGCAGACGAGTGCACCCACACTTTTTGCCACATCAACGTCTAGGGGGTAATGGCCCTCAAAAGGCCAAGTTGAGGGGGGTAATTAAGACCGGACATAGTTCGGGGAGGATACTAATAATCTGAGCCAAGTTTAGGAGTGGTTTAAGGTATTTTGCCTTTTATTTTTCTTTGTTTTTGTTCTTTCCCTTCCCTCTTATTTCAGTCACCTGAAATGACCAAGATTCTTTATGCCCTCAGATCATTAGTCGAAGCAATCTTATAGTTGCGACTTCTGAGGACTTGTCAGGTGATTTTCTTAAAAAGCAAAGAAAAGGCATATTATCAGGCTATAATTGCTGAGAGTAGCAAACAATTTGTCGGGCTAGTAAGCCACCATGTTTACATTAAATGAAAGAAAAGAGACATCATGGTCTTTTACATAGTAGCTAAATATCCCCCTAGCCCACTGCCATATAACTAGGTAATTAACTGTATATATCAAATGAAATAATACAAACCTCATGGTCTTTGACATAATAACCAAATATCTCCTTAGCCCACTAGCCTATAATTAGGTGCAAAGCTGAATATATGAACTTACAGATACTAGAATACGTCCATATTTTCCAAATGCAGCTTCTCCCATGTCCGGAAATGATGTAATTCCCTCTTTGCTTTCAAAGCAATATCGCATAAGACAAGCAGTATAACAACAGACTACTGCAAAAAGAACAAGCACTGCCATGCTTGCCCAACCTGCTTGTTTCACTGTATAAGGTGTAGAAAGAAGTCCAACTCCAGCCATGACATTTGTTCCTGTTACATAGCATGAGAAGCCCTTGAAATTCCATAAAATAAAAACAATTCAATTAAGCAAAGAATCACTGGAATGTAATCATGACCAAAAAATTAAAGAAGAAAACCACTATATTGATAACAGGTGCTGCAAATGACGCAAAGGAATAGACCGTTCCCACTAAGTGTAAACTTTTTATTTCATTGATATTTTTCTTTTTCCATTTCTCTTCATCTTTTAACCTTGTTCTATTGTTAACTATATATCCTCTCTAGAGTGCTTCTCTGAGCCCAAATCTTGATCAGAAATTGCAGATAGAATACCATCCAGAAACAAAGGATTTTGCATTCCCAGAAGATTACAGTGAGGATTCTAACCATTGAATATAGTTTGAACAAGGCTACATCCGTGGCTAATTGGAAGTTCTCCCGTGATCATACGTGATGAAACCTTTTCTGGCCATGAAGCTTGTGATCTCCCGGGCACATCAAGGTCGCTTTTCTGGTGACTCTTCCCATCAATAGACAGCAAAGGGGTCTTTACACTCCAAACCAAGTTATTTTGACTAGAGATATCAGAAGTCGAATACTTAAAGCTGGCTACAGGCTGAAAGGATCCAAAGTTTGGTGATGCAGCAATTGTGTAAATATCCATAGACTCCCTGAAAGAAGAATCGGAATTGGGAAACAAAAGAGAATTAAGGCCCGAATAGTTTCAAATGAGTTGAACATAGCTAAACATTTGCCTGTAATCCATCAATCATAAATTATGCCTGTAATTGATGTCACCTGAAGTTACCATATGAATTCTAATTCTAGTACAAGCAGTAGCCATATGAGTGGAAACAAGGTGCATCCAGCGATAGCTTAACACAATAATCTAAATATTTTGATCGAGGTTTTAGTCTGTTCTCTCTACTTTTTCCAAATTTCATTTATACCTGGCAACATCCCAGAGCAATACAAAGATCAGAATCAATTTATCTTCAAATTTCCCACTGTAATAAAACCTTAGTCTAAGCCAAACTTAAGAATGTCACAACCACTAGGAAACACCTTGGAGTGTTAACTCCAACTCATGGGACAAGCCCTACTCAGTAGCCCTTCTGCAATTCACTATGGTTGCACTGAAGTACTTCACAACAGTCCACGGCATCAGCAATTTCTCAGTTCCAACAATACAAATATGAAATAGCTCATACATAAAAATAGTGACAATAAGGAGGCATATACAATTGGAAAACTAACTTTTGTAAGCAATACAACATTTTGTAAATATGAATACTTGATCTTCTACCTTCGCATGGAAGAAAAATGAAACATAGCACATATCTTCTAATTAGTTGGAAATTCATAGAGAACAGTTCAATGTATACCTAAGCTACTACAATTACATCATTTGTAAAAATCACCACAACATTGAACACTTCAGGTTTAGATCTACTTATATTAAATAAATTTTAAGTAGATATTGATGTTAATAGCTCTGTATCAACATATTTAACCTTCTATTTCCCAAGAGGAGTTGGGTTAGCCCTCCGGGCAGCTTACAGGGAGCCAAAATACTACTTGTGCCCTCCATTTACTACCTCGGTTTGTCCCCCCAAACGACCATCAAAAACTTATTATCCCCTTGCAAGCGTTCATGGAACGGTGATGAAATAACAGCGAATGAGCTAATAAGGTCCATCAATTGAGGATTTCAGAGTAACAGAGAAGAAGAATATTCCAGAGAGAGAGAGAATAGGTTGGCTAAAAGCTCTGAGAAGAGTAAAATCATAGTCCTTTTGAATTTTCCCTTGAATATTGCCACCTGTCCCACTGAAACCCCTAAATTTGGCTAATTTCTGAAGGTTAAATGTGCTAGTAACCATAACTTACAGATCTCGCCTCGTGGTTACATCACCAAGGATGTATAAAATTCCTATTCCTGTATAAGTGAAAGCTCCATGATTGTACCGAACTACAAATAGTTTGTCATTCAGAGCACTAATGACTACTGATAGCACGTCACATAGAGGGGAAAGGTAATATTGTCCTTGCGAGTGTTGAATTGCGTGACAACCTCGTATACATTTATTTACTTAATAATATATTTACCACGTCCCTTCACCTGATTACTTTTATAAGCCAAGCACGAAGAAATTCTTTCTTATACTAGATGGTGCCGAGACTTGAACTCTGTACTTTTTCATGCTCTAATATCATGTTGAATTGTATGACATTCTAAAACCATAACCCATTAGATAGAGTACATTTTATTTAATTAATTATGTCTTCAACAGTGAGGTTATGGCAATGCATCTCAACCACATCAAGGTTTGTCTATTCTAGATACTAGCATTCACTGGCAGCCATAATTGAAAGGATCGTGTTGTTTCATTGAAACTGGGAGAGACACAGAGTACATATACAGAAATTGATTTAGTTCAGGAACATGTATAAGCAAGAGTAGAGTCTTACTTACCTGACACTCTTTGGCCATTGTTGAGAAACAAATGAAGAGGAACGAGAAGGCCTACCTTCTCCTTCTTCATGTTCATCATCTTCTGTCATGTCTTCCTCTGTATTAATATGACCAGCTTCAACATTATCATCTGATTCTTCCCAGAAAAACTCATCTTCCTCGTTTTCCCCGTCTTTGTTCCGCGCCATTATTATTTGCAACTCGCAAAATAAAACTAACCAATCAAAGAATCAATCAGAAAACAACAAGAATCATAAGTCCAGTTAGAGAAAGTCTGTTATATAAATATCCAAGAAAAGAAAAACATTACTATGAAATATAGTACATAGAAACGACGAAATGTTGAGGATCGATGGGTTGGAGGATTTCAAGGGTTTTCGGTGGCTGAGAAAGAGGAGGAATCACGAGAGGTGCTGAGGAAGAGACACATATACACTGACGTGCTGCTTCAGCTTAATCAATGAAACTAATTAATATTAACCTTTTTTCCTCTTACAAGTTTAATTGAAACTTCCATACTACAGTAGTTAGGGTGGCTAACACAATTTTTGTACGTTCATGATCATCACGTGCCTATTCGATAATATTGCGAATTGGGACTGAGATTTGGTAATCAGTTATCAAATAAGACAACCAAATTACAACCACCAGTATTCACCTGTGCTTGTGGTATGGGTAAAAATTATCTTCTCCAAGCAGCGTGATAAAAAAGTCCCGCGTGGCAATAAAGATCTAAAAATCAAGTGATGGGACCGTTGCCGAGTTCGGAAGGTTCTGAGCTTGTGGTCATCGAAGGGTCAAGTATTTGGAAGGTGAAAGAATGAATTCGACGACTCAACCAACCTTATCCACAAATCGTGGATATCTACGTTATGCCGAAACGAAAGCCATTATCAAGGATCCCTCTTCCCACTACCTAATCTAGTGGTGTGTTGGCTCGAAATTAGGAATGGTAGTTCTCTTCCAACCGCTATAAAAGCCGCCCCAAGGCTCCAAAGAAAGGGCATCGAAAATCAAAAGGAAAACTCTCTCTCAAACATCATCTTGTGCAAGCCTTTTCCTGACTAGGCCTGGTAAGTCAATCATACTCGCGATTGGAGACCGGTCGGAATTTGAAATAAAGAAGAATTTCTCTGTTGCATCATTTTTTAACCTGTTTTGTTATTTCTTGTTTGTCTTTATTCATTATCTGCAACCATTTTGAATCAAACAAATTGTTAGTGGACCTTGAAAAATACAAATTTTATTGTTTAATCTCAAAATCAATTTTTGGGACAAATAGTTTAGCACCCACTGTGTGCCCTTGGAAATTAAAAGTTTGATTCACATCCGCTATTATGCCTACGGTCTCTTCTAACTTTACTTTTTATGTGTTTGTTGAAGGAGAACACCATGTGAGGAACCAATGAGCAACTCAATATTTCCGTAATTGGATGAACGATCGAACGATCTGAAGGAACCCGAACTCCGGACGAATAGTCTACCGGATCTACGCCCCCTCACGACCGAAATGAGTTGGCAGCTATATCTAGTAGCGACTATCCTAATATTCGAGGGTTGGAGAAGAAAGTGCACAATTTCATGTCAGAACAGCCGAAGTTGGAGAAGCCTTGAATGTATGGACGAGTAGAGCAACGGTAATGACGCCAACCCCACCTCAGAGAACGGATGGTGCTGATGGAACCCCCAAATCCAAAACGGCTCACACAACAACTCGGGAGCTTCTAGGAGAAGATAGAGTCGGATGCTCAGGTATGGATTTAACTACTAAATGTCAAGATATTATTCTAACCTTGCAGAGGCAACTCAAGGAATAAAACAAAAAGATTGAACAAATTCCGAGAGTGCCATCGATCGTCAAAAGGATCGATGTGAACAAGTATTCACCGCAGTCGTGGAAGCCCAATGCAACTCCCCGGTGCTGATCCCGAAGAAATTCAAAATGCTCGATATTCCGAAATGTGGCAGTACATGGGAATCTCATGATTATCATGGAGTATACAAGTGGAATCAAAGGGAACGACGTTACGATGGAAGAGGTCAGATCGATGCTCATAAAAAGATATGGGGAGATGATTACAAAAGGAGCTCTAACCTGGTATTAACATTTACCCAAATATTCTAATAGTCTTCCTGAACTTGCAGATCCTTTCATCAAAGCCTATTTGGGAGCGCAAAAGGTGGAAAAATAAGTGAAAGATATCTTCTAGATTATACAACGGAGGACAGAGTCACACTAGGACTTCATTGATCGGCTCCAGAGAGAAAATATGTCGCTTCCGGAGGTTGAAAACAATTGGGCGCTATGGCATTCACTAGGAATCTGAACCTGGACAGTTCAGAGACCTTTCGAAAACTAAAGGAAAGCCTATAAGAATTCCTTGCCAAGACATGTACCGATGTATACCATCAATACAATACATAGCTCAGATAGAAGAAGACATCTCAGTACTTCCCTAATTCAGAGTGAGATATACACACAGATGTGATCACCGACTGGGAGGAATTCACAAACAAGATGAACTTAGGCATCAGGATTCCAGAATACGACACGAACCGTGCCCTATATCCATACGACGTGAGATTGGTCAGCGACAAAGGAATACGTGTGATAACAGGATTTTGGCCGAAGAAATGAGCCACCCATGCACCGGCCTGGGAAAGAACCAGAGACGCCCGGAGTTAGTGATTTTCATTATAGGCCAAATCTCGTAGATTATAGCTCCAACATGAACGTGACGGAGTTAGAATCAGCACTCAAGGATATGAGAGACAAAGTAAGATGGTCGAAAGAGATTAAGTCTGATCCGAGCAAGCGAATCTAGGAATTCTAGTGCAAATTCCATAATGATTACGTACACAAGACTTTGGACTATAGACTCCATTGATGCAAAGTCTATCATTTTCTCAAGGAGGGATACTTAATGAAACTCTTCAATAAAAAGGCGAAGTTATCATACATGAAAAATCGGAACAAGAAGTAGCCATGGAAGGTTCTGGCTCCTAATCAGATCGTCACGTTATCTTTGGAGGAGAAGAAAACGGAGTCAGCTTCACGGCTCCTAAAAAGAAGCATATTCGGCCAACACTAACTGGGAGAGCATAACAATCGACAGCGAAAATGTGGACGAATTGACAATGCCACAGAACGACGCCCTGGTAATTACTTTATGAATTTTTTATACTGACGTGAGAAGAGTTTTAATTGACCCAGGAAGTTTAGCCAACATCATCAAGTCCCAGATGGTTGAAGAAATGGAGATCACCGGTCGGATCATTCCTAAAGTACGATTGCTCTTGGAGTTTAACAACTATAGTGAGATGACTCGTGGGGAAGTAATGTTGGTGACCAATGCTTAAGGGGGAACCAAGGATACCCCATTCTAGGTTGTGGCAGGAGATATGGCTTATAATGTCATCCTAGGGAGGCCATGGATTCATGAGATAGACCCGGTGCCTTCAACTTTACACCAGGTGATAAAATTCCCGTCCAAATGGGGGATACAACAAATTTGTGGAGAACAAAGGGCATCCCGGGTAGTTAATTCAACTGGCGCCACAAATGACATCTCCAAAACGGAAACTGCCAAATAACAGCTATAGCGATAAGAGGGAGAGAGTGCAACTAATACCCCTAGAATAGGCCCCCTCTGGACAGAATAGTCGAGCACGAGGAAGATGACGTTTCCTCACTGACGGCGGAGCGACTAGAAGAATTAATTCTCTTTATTTTTTGGCCGGGATTTACTCCTAAGTAGAATCATAAGTTAATTAAATTTATTCAAGATAATTCAGATTGTTTCGCTTGGTCTCCTGTAGATATGAAAGGCATCTGATGGATATCATGGTGCATAAATTAAACGAATATCTAAACTACCAACCCGTGAAGCAAAAAAAAAAAAAGAAACATTGGGCTCGAACGAGCCCAAGCGATGGATGAAGAAGTCACCGAGTTGCTCAACCACGACTTTATCCGCGAGGTAAAATACCCAGAATAGCTAGCAAACATTGTGGTGGTGCCCAAAAGGAATGGAAAATGGAGAGCATGCATCAACTACAAAGACTTGAACAAAGCTTGCCCAAAGAATTGCTTTCCCCTACCATTATTAAGCTTTTTGGATGCATACTTGGGATATAACCAGATCAAAATGGACCCAGAGGACCAAGAAAAAACTTCACTTATTACCAATAAATGAACCTATTGCTACAACATCATGCCATTCAGATTAAAAAATGCCAGAGCAACGTACTAGAGATTAGTCACTTGAATATTTCGGGACTACATCGACAGATATATGGAAATATACATTGATGATATATTAGTAAAATAAGTTTGAGCGATGATCATCTATCACACTTGAAGGAAGCCTTCGAAAAAATACAACATAAAACTCAACCCAGAAACGTGTGCCTTCGGGGTCGGTTCAGGTAAAATCCTTGGCTTTCTAGCTTTGAATAGAGGTGTAGAAGCTAACCCTATGTAGATCAAAGAAATTAAGAATATACCTGAAGTGCTAATGACCTAGAGGGAGGTGATGCGACTGATCGAAAAGATAGCGGCACTCGGGCGATTCATATCCCGCTCCTCTGAGAAGTACCACAAAATATTTGTGGCACTAAAGAAGAACAAGAACTTTGAATGGACTACTAAATTCCAATAGGCCCTGTGAGACTTGAAAAGGTACTAATCCAACCCACTTCTTTTGTTGAAACCCAAATTGGGAGAGCGACTCTTGGTTTACCCGACCATGGCAGAAACTGCTGCAAGTGTTTTGTTTGTCTGAGAAAATGAAGGTACGCAATATCCTATTTATTATATAAGGAGAGCATTAATAGATGCTAAACAAGGTATCCTCATTTAGAAAAACTTGCACTAGCAATCGTAATGGTTGCGCAAAAATTTAAGACCATTCTTTCAATGTCGTCCTATTTCGGTGGTCTCTACTTTCCCAATGTGGAGTATTCTCCATAAGCCAAAACTCTCGAAATGAGTGACCAAATGGGCAATCGAATTAAGCGCATATGTTATCACGTATTTGCTCCGAACAACTATAAAATCTCAAGTCCTAGCGAACATCGTTTTAGCACTAATATACTCTCCGAGGCAGAGAAGAAGGCATTAATAGCTTCTGAGACCAGCTCAAAAACCCTGACCCCGTATACAGTTGGTTCATCTAATATGAAAGGGTCTGGGCTCGGAGTTTACTTATCATGATTAGTGTGACAGTCCAACAGTCGATCAAATGCCCTTCACTGACTTACAACGAAGCCAAGTATGAAGCTATTTTTGCAGGACTCGAGCTAGCTCGGGGACTTGGCGCTGAATGAATAGAACTAAAAAATGACTCATAATTGGTCATCAACCCGTCCACTAAACTTTCACTGAAGCTATATCCTTTGATCTTAACTTTCAAACATGCCAATTCAAAATAGCCACCAGTTCCACATCATAAGTCAAATATCTATCTAACTGAACCATGTTAAAGTCCAAAACATGAGACGGATCACCATAATACTTTCGGAGCATAGAAACATGAAACACCGGGTAAACACTCAACATATTAGGTGACAATGCAAGCTTGTAGGACACCTCTCCAATCCTCTCAAGCACCTCAAAAGAACCAATATACCGAGGGCTCAACTTGCCCTTCTTCTCGAACCGCATCATACCCTTCATGGGTGATACTATGAGCAATGCCTTCTCACCCACCATATATGCAACGCTGCGAACCTTCCGATCCGTGTAGCTCTTCTGTCTAGACTATGTTGTGAGAAGCCGATACTCAATCAACTTGACCCTCTCCAAGGCATCTTGAACCAAATCAGTACCCAACAACCTAGCCTCACATGAACCAATCAACTGGAGAATGAAACTGCCTCCCATATAAGGCCTCATAAGGAGACATATGAATACTCTATTGGTAGCTATTGCTGTAGAAAAACTCAGCAAGCGGTAGAAACTGACCCCAAGAACCCCCGAAATCCATAACACAAGCATGTGGCATATCCTCCAATATCTGAATGGTGAGCTCGGGCTATCCGTCCATATGAGGGTGGAATGATGTGCTCAACTCAACCCATGTGCCCAACTATTGCTGCACTACTCTCCAAAACTACGACGTGAATTATGTGCCTCAATCAGAAATAATGGACAACGGCACACGGTGAGACAAATAATCTTGTGGATATAGATCTGAGCCGGCCACTCTGTAGAATAGGTAGTCACCACCGGAATAAAGTGAGCTAACTTAGTCAACTGATCCACAATCACCCATACTACATCTAGTTTCTTCAAAGTCCGTGGAGCCCAACAATGAAGTCCATGGTAACACGCTCCCATTTCCACTCAAGAATCTCAAGTCTCCGAAGCAAACCGCCTGACCTCTGTTGTTCGTACTTCACCTGCTGAAAGTTCAAGCGTAAAGCCACATACTCCACTATATATTTCTTCATTCTTCTCCACAAATAATGCTACCTCAAGTCATGATACATCTTCGCGACACCCGGATGAACGGAATACGATGAACTGTGGGCCTCCTCAAGAATCAACTCACGTAACCCATACACAGTGGGCACACAATTCCGAGCCTGTATCCACAACACCCCATCATCTCCAATAGAAACCTCCTTGGCATCATCGTGTCGTACTATGTCCTTAAGGACAAGAAAATGGGGGTCGTCATACTGACGCTCTTTGATGCGCTCGAATAAAGAAGCCCGAAAAGCCATGCAAGCTAGAACCTGACTATGCTTTGAAATATCTAACCTCATTGTCATTCCTCGAACCTAGGGGGGAGGGGGCGAGATTGGAACCCGGTGCCTCACTTAACCAAGCGTACCAACTTGAGACGAAGGGACTTTGAACATATAATGTCATACTTTGACCATAGGGCTACATTGCAAGATAATTTGTGAAACAAAATATAAAACTGAATGAAAACTTATTGTGCCTAAACATCAATATAAAGCTGGGCTGACAAGGCTGTCATAACTACTACAGTTGACAAACCAACAAAAATATACATATAAGGCCTACAAGCCCAACATACTGCACTGACTAACAGGGTATGTCTACAAGCCTCTACTGAAAAATGTACTGTGGTTGGAATAGGGCCTCGACCTACCTATAATATATATACACAATATGTACTCAAAAACCTAGACCCGACAACTCCGATAGACCTGGAGCTTCCCGATCAAGCTGAACACGGACAACACCTACGGAGGAAGTCTACCAGTCTATCTATCCAAACCTGCACGCATAAAATGCAGCATCCCCAAGAAAGGGACATCAGTACGAAATAATGTACCGAGTATGTAGGGTAATAAAATAACCAAAAGTTGAAGCTGAACTGATAATATAATAACTGAAAGTAACTGGGAGTCAAAGATGATCCGAAGATATACTTACCTGCTAATACTGACTCAACTCTCTCCATATAGTAAGTAAAATAGATGCCCGACCTTATAAGCCTCGGCACGTGTAACTGCTTGGCAGTAGCAGGCTCGCTCATAGGCGCTCGGCCATACTTGGCTCGATATCTCGTCCATTATGGGCTCGCTCATAGGTACTCGGCCACAGTAGGCTCAGTATATAACTTACCATCTGATCAAAGATCGCCCAATAGGGGCCTGCCCACCGATTATAGCTTGATGGTGGTGAAAATACTGTAATACTATATATATATAGACTCTCTACTCTCTTCGCTGAAAGAAGACAATACTATACTAAATATAAAGTCCCGATAAGGGACAATACTTTTGTAGACATGTAATTTTTGACCCTTCCCAAGATTTTACATATTTTTAGCGTAAATATTTAGTTTAGGTTTAGTATCGCTATTCTAAATAGTTTTGACTCTTTTACTTTATTTGTCACAAAAATAAAAATTACAAAAATAGTTTTTCTTTTATTTAGTTAATTAATATTTTATCTAGTTACTTTTAATTTATCTACCTTACATAAAATTCAAAAAATACAAAAATAGTTCCACTTTGTTTTTAGGAATATTATTTTAATTTTTGTGATGATTTTAATCTAATTCCATTTTGTCTTTTAGTGCGATATTTGAAAATACCAAAAAATAGGTTTGTTTTAACGGTTAGTTTAATTTTCATAGTTATTTACTTAAGTAGGATTAATTAGTAAATGAGGTAGTATTTTTTTAGTCTTGTTCAAGGAAAAAGAATACTATTTGGGCTCAAACAACCCATTTTTAGGCCTAATTTTCGGACCTAGCCCATAAGTCCTAAGCCCAATACCCCTAAAACCCTAGAAAGATACTTAAAAAAAAGATCCCTTCTTCTTATTCCTTAAGACTTAACCCTAGGGACAACAACCGTTTTTCGAGAAGAGAAGCATCATCTTCTTCACAAACAAACCCTAGAGAAACATGTAACCCAACCACCGGCGAAGACCCCATCTTCAGTCAGCCACCTTCAAACGACCAGGCCAACGGACCCTTCTTCTCCAAACAAAACCCAACAGACCTGACCTAGTCTTGAAGCTTCAGCCGTTTTTTCAACAAGAGACCCCCCTCCCCCTGAACTTCTTCTTCTCCATTAAAACAATAGACCTCACACTACTCCACACAACACCTACCACATTACTTTCTCCAGCAGCACCCTAACTCATGCCCGTCACCCCCCTTTCTTCATCTCCACCCAAACCCACATGAGCAAAAGGCGACAGACCACCCCCAAGAGAGGAGAACGGCCTCCACTACCAAAATCAGTGGCCACACACACACACACAATGATTCTCTCACCGATCGACCTTTCTCTCTAAGCTACTCCCTCGTATAAATCCTACATCCTCAAGTGTAAAAAAGGGGAATGGAACCCATCGTTCCCCTTTTAGATTAATAGCTTCAATGGAACTATTTTGACCTCCGTGAGTGTCGCTCAAATTCCACCACCGAGTATCTTTGTCGCACACTCAAAATCAGCAACTCTGTTGCGCTTACCATCATGTCATAGCTGGGTTTTTTCTATTATTTCTAGTCGGAGGCAAGGAGGTTCCATTCGATTTTGAAAATGGTCTCCAGTTAGTCACCGTTAGAGAATCATTTGGTTTCATTGTTTGGCTTTAATTCGAGTTTTCCGTGGAGTTCCGAGTTCGTCGAAGGTCGTAGTCTGAGGTTTCCGGACAACTTCGCGGTTCAGTTGGATTTGTGTACGAGTTTTTCCGGCGTCGATTTCTGTCTTTGCTCATGTCAAATAGCCAATGCTGTAAAGTTTTGCCGAAGGAACATTTTATTGGGAAAGCTAATTAAAGGTCCACTTCTCTTCTCTTAAACTCTAGATCTTTATTTTATTAATGATTTTCTATTAAATCGTGATTGCGTTTGGGTTAAATGTGACAGTGTTAATTACTATTATATGTGTTGTGTATTAATTTGTTCTTGCTCGGTCTACAAGATTAGTCTATTTTTGAAAATGATAAGTCAATATTTGGAATTACGTACTTTGTGCCTTAAATTCTCGTGACTGGTTCTTAGCTTGAATGGTTTCCTCATGAAATGCTCTCATTTGATTTACTTGAATGTTTATTTGTGCCGATTTTTGTCTACCTAGATGCTTAGGTAATTATGGAATTATAGATACAAAGGGCCGTGGGACATACGAAATGAGGTAAATTGGAATTAGAATATTTATTGCTTTATCATTTGTCCATCGTTAGGTGTATGCTTAGGCCGTCACCATATGGGTAGGCCAACTTTTTGGCGTGTAAATGAATTATCGTGGCTATGAGTACGGTTCCCGTGGCATGGTCACGATGCGTAAATCTCAATTCGAGGGTGCATTTCATGTGACCCTACCATAATTTTAAATAATAATAATAGAATGAAACATCTTGTGAATCGCAGGTGCATTTCATGTGACACGGTTCGCAAGTGTATGACGATCGTGAATAATTCCATAAACACTAAAAGTGGTTAGAAAGTTAAAAATGCACGTAGGTTTAAAATATGTAATTAATCAAATAATTAGGCCAATTTTAATAGTTGAGTGACCGTGTTAAAAACACGGAACCCAGGAATGCCTAACACCTTCTCCTGGGTTAACAGAATTCCTTACCCGGATTTTTGTGTTCGCAAATCATAAATAAGAGTCAACTTTTCTCGATTCGGGATTTTAAACCGGTGACTTGGGATACCATAAATTATTCCAAGTGGCGACTCTGAATTTGATATAAATAGTCCTAGAGCCATTAGATACAAATGGAGGATCATCCATCTTCAACCCCAAAAAATCCCAAGCTCCATGAACGACCAAAAAAGACCCTAGTCTTGAACCCAACAACAGTTTCTGATCAAAAGAAGAGACCTGGGATATCATCTTCTTCACAAAAAAAAAAAAAGAAGCAGCCATGAGAGAACCTTAGACCCTAATCCAACGCCACTCTCCTCCTCTCTTCACCTCACCGCCGTCAGCCCTCACCACGCCGCATAGCCAAACAATCACCCTTAACCCCTGAACTTCACCCTTCTCGTTCTCACTTCTTCAAACTCGGCAACATAAATGGAAGCTCAATCGTAGTCACAGACGCATACACACAATAGAGGAAACAGACAGAACACCAAAAAACCAAAAAACACATAGACAGTCGCACAACCACACACACACAGAAACGAGAAAGAGTGGAGAACGAGAGGAGGAGGAACACGGCAAAAATTCGAGGTTCTAGGTCGAGTTCCGATTGAAAATTTTTGTTCTTATACCTTGTTGTTCTTTCTCATTGGATTTCGGAATCAAGGGTTGTGTATTTACTGATTCCTTTCCACTTTTATATTGAAGAACTTCTTAACAGAGCTTTTGTTTCCAAGTTTTCTTTGGTTCGAATTATTGTTGTCTACCAAGTGCCTTCGAAGTTCAGATTTCTGTTGATGCTTGTTACCGAATTTCGCGGCTGCTTTTTGTGCTTCATCAGTTGTGTTTTGTTTTTTTCGCATATCAATTGATTGAAACTTCATCTTCAGATTTGGTTATTTATGTCTACTTGAGTTTTTACCAATTAAATTTGCTGGTTTGAGCTATGCCGTTAAGTTTGTGTTGGAATTTTGAATCGGAGTATGCTTGGGTTTGTCGGCTCGTGGTAGTTCCGGTTCGAGTTCAAAGATTACATTCAGCTTATATCTAATTAAAGTAAAAAAGGTCCTCGCTCTCACTGAGGTTCAACTCTTAAATCCTCTACTCATTTTATTATAGCTGAATGTTAATTGCTTGTTTGGCGATTTGATTCTGTGATTTGTTTGGTTATTATCTCCGGTTTTGAGTTTGTTCGTGTAGTTATCTACTCGCATGCCACTCGAATTGGCTATAGCTGAACATGATTTTATCACAGTATAGAAATTGGGTTGCTATTCATCAACTGAACTACATCAAATTAGATTAAAGGAGCTCGGGTGTGAAAGTTTGTGAAATTGAGATTTTAATTGTCTATCGCTTTGTTACTTTCCTATATTTGTTAGTAGCATGTTTTAGGCCGTTAATATTCATAAACATATATAGTTTGCTTTAGGCGCACAATATAAATCATCATAGCTACGGGTACGGTTCCCGTGACGTAGTTGTAATACATAATTTTCAAATTCGGGTGCACATTTTATGTGACCCGACCAAAACTTCTAATAATATTATTAAATTAAACATGTTGTAGATCATGGGTACGGTCCCGTGATACGATTCGCAATGTGTACCAAACAAACAAATGTACAATAATCGCAACTTGTTCCAGAATAATTCCATAAATAATTAAAAGCAATTGAAAAGGTAAAAATGCACAATAGGTATAAAAATGTAATTAATTAGATATTTAGGCCAAATAATAATAGTTGAGCAACCGTGCTAAAACCACAGAACCCGGGAATGCCTAACACCTTCTCCTGGGTTAATAGAATTCCTTACCCGAATTTCTGTGTTTCGCGAACTGTAAAACATAGTCAAACTTCCTCGATTCGGGATTTTAAACTGGTGACTTGGGACACCATAAATTATCCCAAGTGGTGACTTTGAACTTAAATAAATAATTCCGTTTCGGTTATTGTCACTTTAATTGAAAAAACTCACTTATACCCCTTTCAGGGTGGAAAAAGGAGGTGTGACAACTTTAACTTATGAGACTAGGATAATGTACACAAGTTCAGGAATATGAACTTCTCTTTATTTCTCGTTATCAAACACATGTAGTTACAGGATCTTGCCAAAATGAAGGAAAGGTTTAGCCTTAATGTACCTTACTCTAATAACCACGTTGACCTCGTTTCTTCGCATCTTAATCTACAATAACGATAATAATACTATCATTAAGTTACAAAATGTACAACTATCGCATTATTTTCTCACCTTATATATACCACAAAATACTACAAAACAGCCAAAAACACCCTAATCTCTTCATATACAAAACGACCACCGTAGTAGTATCAAATATCCCGAAAATATTATGACGGATTACCAGCCCCCACCTTGAATTTATGTGGTATTTCTCCACACCCTTCCTCCTTCAAAACTCCCTAAAATAGTAGAAAAACATGCAATCCAACAACAACACAAAATTTCCCACATAATAGTCCAGTACAAGTTGAATAACTCGAACTCACGGCTTACGATCATCATCCCATGAGTTCTTACAATTATAGAACTCATAGGTTACAAGTACTTTGGTCATAAGTACTTTACCTTATGTATTGATGATCTAACAAACTTACTATCCAGAACCAGATAAGGAACCTGTTACACATTTACAAGACCTTAAGATCATAAGGTTCCAATTTGGGATCCAGCTTGCGTTATGATTCAAATCTTCAGAGTGGAAGGAATAACTGAGGGAACAGGTCCCTACCAGTACCTGAGGAGACTATACAAAGTCAACTTTCCTGTTGGAAAGTTGCTGCCTACACACGTTACAGTGCAGAAACAGTGTTGCAGTCAACTTTCTAGGGAAGACTTTTTACCTACCTTTCTTACATCATTATAAGTGATATCACACATGTATATATGCATTCAAGGGAGGTAAAACAAAATACTTGAACATTTGACAAACTCACTCACGTGACCATTGAGCCAGCAAGTTTCAAGTGCTTCAAGAACAAAGAACAAAGCAACTACGGACCAGTTCCCATATAGAGTTATTATATGTCGTTAGTTGAGTTGTAACTTTGTAATAGTTCTTTAATTGTAATTACTATCTAGCTTGTTTATAAGCATTCTATTGGAACCCATTTGTAAACATCAAACCAGTATGTTTGAGTCTTAGCTAGAGTTAGTCATGTTGTAAAGTCTTTGTAATAGAGTTATAACAAAGTGGCTTGTAATAAGAGTATTACAATTTAGTGAGGGATTAAGAGGTTAATTTCTAGATTGCATAGATTGTAATTTAAAAGTTGCTAGTAGAGAAGTTGAAATCCTACAAGGGTAGGTCGTGGTTCCATGGAGCTGGAAATTTTTCACGTAAAATTCCTCTTGCCATTTAATTACTGTTGTGTGTGTGCGTGTACTGTTGGACCTGATATAGAACCTAGTTCTCTATAGTGTTTGGTGGACCCTTATATTCTATAAAGAACGACTTTCCATACATTTCTAGCAGAAAAAATAGATGAAAGAGAGAAGTAAACTTACATTATTTGTTGAATATCTTAGCTTCTATCTTGGTTCTTCAAACCCTAGGTTTTCATCTAACTAGAACTTGAAAAAAAAGAGGAGAAAATCAAGTAGGGGCTATGTTCAATTTTTGGGAGGATTTTTACAGGGGCTCAGAATAGCTGAAGGTGCAGATCTAGAGGATGATGAAATGGCCATGTTCATAAAGGATTTCAAGAAGTACCTGATGAGAGGAAAGGGTTCTTCAAGAGGTACAACCTTTAACAAACCAAGGCCTCCTGAGAAGCAGACCAACGAGGGATGCTACAAATGTGGCAAGATTGACCAGATGATCAAGAATTGTCCTCAGTGGGAAATAGAATGGAAGAAGAAAAGGACTGAACAAAGGAACATGAAGAAGGAACAGGTTCAACCCAAAAGGAACAAAGGATCAACAAAGGCTATGGTTGCTGCTTGGGGAGAAACATCAGATGAGGATTCAGAAGATGAAGCTGGAGATCAACAAGCACTTATGGCCATTAGAGAATCAGATGATGAACAAGAGGTAAGTATTATTTATCTAAAAAACAAGATTAAATTTTTGTCTAAAGAAAGGTTATCTGAATTATTGCTAGACTTCATCGATGAGTCTGAGGTAATAAACAATGAGAAGGAACAACTGTCTAGGGAGTGTGTGATCTTAAAAGCCAAGTGCAAAAATCTAGAATCTAGGGCTAGTGAGAGTGACAGTAAAAATGCTGAGTTGAAGAACCAAGTTCTTGAACTTGACACCAGTGTCTTAGAACTTAGGTCTGAAAATTTCAAATTGAAATTAGGAATAGGTAAGAAGAAAGCTGATCACATATATCTCACCTTAGAAGAAAATCTAGGAAATATGAATGATGAGTTGTAGAAGAAAGATGAGCAAATAAGAGTCCTAAAAGAAGATCTAGGCAAGGTGAAGCATGAACTGGATAGAACTTGCAAATGGAATAAGTCCTCTGATGCACTATCCTGGCTACAAGAGCACCACAGTAGCAACAAGAGATGACTTGGCTATGGGGCCCCAGCACCTAAGTGGGATCCCAAAAGAAAATACATCACACTTTCTGAAAACAAAATCTGCACACACTGTGGCAAGACTGGTCATTACAAAAGTGAATGTAATGCACAAGAAAAGGCAAGTCAAAAGAATAAAACCTTTGTTCAAGAGAAAAATAGGCTGCCTGGATGGGCCAAAAGGAATTTAATTCACCCCTTTGCCTATAGAAAGGGACCCAAACTAGTTTAGGTTCCTATGATTAGCCCCTGATTTTGTTTTGCAGGTCCAAGTGAAGGGAAGTAGCCAAACATGGTACATGGATAGTGGCTGCTCAAAGCATATGACTGGAAGCAAGAACTAGTTCCTTTCACTTGAGGATCTAAAAGGAGGTAATGTCTCCTTTGAATATGGGAAGAAAGGTGAGATCATTGGGGTCTGAAAGGTAGGTAAGACATACTCACATTCTATTGAGAATGTCTACTTGATAGATGACTTGAAATATAGCCTAATAAGTGTATCACAACTATGTGACAGAGGTAACTTTGTAGCATTTACCTCTACCAAATGCTTTGTGATTAATCTTACCATTGACAAGATTGTTTTGTAGAGAAAAAAAGTTAACAATATTTACATTGTAGATTTGTCCACTCTTTCAGAAAATGAACTCACTTGCTTGAGTGTGTTAGACAATGATCCCCTCCTATGGCACAGAAGACTTGGTCATGCAAGTCTGAATCAACTCAACAAATTAGTCTCCAAGGACCTGGTGATAGGGTTACCTAACATCAAGTTCAAAGAAGACAACGTTTGTGAGGCCTGTGCAAGGGGGAAGCAAGTAAGATCATCTTTTAAAAGCAAGAAATGGTAAGCATAACCAGGATGATGGAATTGGTTCATATGGATCTCTGTGGTCCAATAAGAACATTGAGCAGAGGTGGTAAGAAATATGTGATGGTACTTGTTGATGATTATTCTAGGTTTACTTGGGTATTGTTTTTAACATCTAAGGATGAAACATTTGACATGTTTACTGCCTTTGTTAGAAAAACTCAGAAACAACTAGGTAATCAACTTGCATCAATCAGGTCTGATCATGGAACTGAATTTGAAAATGCTAAGTTTGCTGAATTTTATAATGAACATGGTATAGATCATAATTTCTCTGCCCCTAGGACTCCTCAACAAAATGGAGTAGTTGAAAGAAAGAATAGGATTCTTGAAGATATGGTTAGGACTATGCTTCTTTCTAGTAAACTGCCCCATAGCTTCTGGGCAGAGGCTGTAAATACTGCATCTTACATCATTAATAGATGCATTACTAGACCTCTTGTAGAGAAGACTCCTTATGAGTTACTTAAAGGGAGGAAACCAAATATATCCCATCTTAGGGCATTTGGATGCAAGTGCTTTGTGCATAATAATGGAAAGGACTCTCTAGTAAGTTTGATCCCAGAAGTGACGAGGGAGTATTCTTGGGATATTTTTCACATATCAAAGCTTATAAAGTGTACAACAAAAGAACTTTATATGTAGAAGAAAGATTACATGTAGTTTTTGATGAAACTAACATTCTTTCTGAGAGACAGGAACATGAAGATGAAGCTATTGGGCTGGTAAAAAAATTGAGTGAAGTCGCAGCTCAAGCTAAAGATACACTAAAAGAAGGAACAAGTGATGGAACAGGTTCTTCCATCCATGGCAACCTGACCGGGGGAACTGAACAAAGAAGAACTGAAACCAATCCCCTAATGGAACCTATCCATGACCCAGTTCCTCAGCAACAGAACATGGAAGAAACATCAAGCAGAAACTAGTTTGTTGTGAAACCTTACAAGTATCAAAGTTCTCATCCCATTGAGAATATAATTACTGATCCAATATCTGAAGTCAAAACTAGATCACAATTAAAGAATATGTATGGTTTTGATGCTTTCTTATCTCTTAATGAACCTAAAACTGTTGCTGAGGCATTACATGATGCAGATTCGGTAAATGCTATGCAAGATGAACTCAATCAGTTTGAGAGAAGTCAAGTTTGGCATCTAGTTCCAAGACCCAAGGATAGATCAGTAATTGGCACTAAATGGGTCTTCAGAAACAAGCTTGATGGAGATGGAACAGTTACAAGGAACAAGGTAAGACTGGTGGTCCAAGGTTATAGCCAAGAGGAGGGCATAAATTATGATGAGACCGTTGCTCCAATTGCAAGACTGGAGGCAATAAGACTCCTCATAGCCTTTGCAACACACATAGAATTCACTCTTTATCAGATGAATGTCAAAAGTACCTTCCTGAATGGCTACCTAAAAGAAGAAGTGTTTGTCAAACAACCTCCAGGGTTTGAGAGCAAGGAGTGTCCGAAACATGTGTACAAATTAGACAAGGCTCTCTATGGACTCAAGTAGGCTCCTAGAGCATGGTATGAACGACTGTCCAAATTCTTGCTTGAACATGGCTACAAGAGAGGTAAAATTGACAGTACTCTATTCCTGAGGGAAAAAGGTAAGGATCTTCTTGTAGTACAAATATATGTTGATGACATAATTTTTGGGGCAACCACTGACAAACTGAGTAAGGATTTTGCCAAATTAATAGGGAGTGAGTTTGAAATAAGTATGATGGGTGATCTTAAATTTTTCTTAGGCTTACAGATAAAAAAAACCCAAATGGAACCATGATCCATCAATAGAAATATACAAAAGAGTTGATTAAGAAGTTTAAAATGGATGAATCAAAGGAAATAGACACACCCATTGCAATAGCTACTAAATTAGACATATATGAACCTAGTTCATCTGTTGATCAGAAGTTGTATAGGGGTATGATTGGTTCACTTTGTATCTTACTGCTAGTAGACCTGACATAGTTTTCAGTTTAGGGCTTTGTACTCGTTTTTAGGAAAATCCTAAGGAATTTCACTTGACTGCTGTCAAGAGGATACTGGGATATTTGAAAGGCACTATAGATCTTTGTCTTTGGTACCCTAAAGGTAGTAATTTTAATCTAGTGGGGTATGCTGATGCTGACTATGCATATTTCCTTGTGGATAGGAAAAACACCTCGGGTATGGCTCATTTTCTTGGTTCATGTCTTGTATCATGGGTCACTAAAAAGCAGAATTCAGTGGCCTTATCCACTACTGAGTCTGAATATGTTACTGTTGCCTCTTGTTGTGCTCAATTGTTGTGGATCAAACAGTAGCTGATAGATTTTGGCATTGAAGTTGGTTGCATTCCTATCTTTTGTGATAACACTAGTGCTATAAGTATGACAAAGAACCTAGTTCATCATAAGAGGACTAAGCACATAGATGTTAGACATCACTTCTTAAGGGAGAACTATGAGAAATGATTGATTACCATAGAATTCTGTGCTACTGATAAACAAATTGCTGACATCTTTACTAAAGCACTGAGTAGAGAAAGCTTTGAAAGGAACAAGTTAGAATTAGGGATGATTAAGATTACCTAATAGGACCAGCTTAGTATACTCCTGTGACATGTGTTAATATGACTCACTGATCTCTAACAAAATTTTCTCCACTGTGGTAAATTGAGGCATAATCAAGAGAATTTTAAATGAAGAACCTGGTTCATCAGTATTGGTTCATCTGAATGCCAAGGTATATTTTCTATACTCTGCACAATTAGAAATATAAATATTTAAATCATGAGTAGAGTCCTGCAATTGTTCAACTCCTTAGAAAATCCTATCCGTTTGTTTTTTAACCAATTCCGTCCTTATAAGAATTCTAACCACAAAAATTGCCTAAAATCTAAACCTGCAATTTCAGGTTGATTAGACCTCTAGTTGACCGCTAAAGCTACCGTTATCCATTAAATGAGTCTTTCCCTTTAAATACTCATTATTACTTCTTGCCACCCTCATAATTCAAAACCGTAAAAAAACCTTCTTCACTCTCAATTGCTTTCTTCTCCAAAGGTTTAACTCACCAATTCTCTCAAGAAATCAGCTATAATGACGAACCCACAAGACAACCCTGAAACCCCTCCACAGCCTACTCCCTCAGATTCATCTACCCCTCCTCCACCTAGCACGACTCCCCAACCCAGGTGAAGGAGAGTAAAAATGCTTGCTCGCAAAATGGTGGCATCTGGTGCTCGTTCAAAGAAATTGAATGAGAAATTAAAGGAAAGTCAGGCCCAAGATTTTGATTCTGACTCTGATTCTGATTCGTTCAAATATGCTAGTGAGGGGGAAGGACCTGGGTCTTCTGACTCTGAGAATGCTCAAAAATCCCCTTCTAAGGTAAGTTCCTCTTTGGCTGAAAATTTAGAAAATAGGTTTGTTTTGGTTGGGCCTATTAGTGATGTGGAATTATCTGAGTTAGGAAGGAGTGGAGGTAAAAATAAATTTGGAAAAGAAAAGGAGAGAGAGGGTGAACATGGTGATGTGAGGGGAAAAGGAAAAAGAATGGCTGATTACTCACCCACTACTGAATTTCCTATACCTGCTATTTGTCGGGTTGCACAAGAAACTATTGAAGAAAGTGGCAAGAAGTCAGGGTAAAGCGGTTCAGGGGAAGCTGTTGAGGGGCTAGTTAATCTAAGCTCATAGAGAGATGAACCTAGTTCATCAACTGAAGAGACCCTAGCAGACCTTCTGAAAAAGGTAGGTTCTAGTTATGATCCAAAGAAAAGGAAAACTCCAAAACCAAAAGCTCTCAGTGCTGCTAAGTCTTCCAAGAAATGAAAGGCTTCCTCTCCAACAACTACTGAAACTCCTCTACCAAAGGGAAGAGCCTCAAGAAGTAGGATGAAACAGAGTGAGAGTGACCTACAGAAGGCTTTGGCTGAAAGTAAGAAGAAGAGGATGGATAAAGGAAAAGGTAAGGTTGTAGAGTCCTCTGAAGCGGTTGAGGTTGAGCAGATGGAACAGGTCCATCAGGAGAACCATACAACAATGAAGGTTTAGACCTTCAAGCCCAAAAAGACCAAGACTTCTTCCAAGAAGTCTTCCTCTGTGACTAAGGCTGCTGAACCCTCACTGGCCAAGAGGACAAGGTCTGTAGCGAAAAGCAAACAAGTTAGAATTTCTGAAGATGAGGAATGAAGTGGTGAAGAAGAAAGTGAACAAGACAAGCTGGCCAAGTTTGGCAAAAGGAAATTTTGAAGGGAAGATTGCTGAAAGATTTGATGGAACTAGGAATGGTTTGTTTGGTTGACACCCTAGCTGCTCAGGGCCGGAAGGACATGGTCCTTCAGATGGATGGGAGATTGGTCAGAAATGAAATCATTGAATTCATGGCGAATGCTGAGGTAAAAGATGGCAAAGTTACAAGCAAATCAAATGAGTTTAAGTGACATTTGATGTAGAGAAGCTGGGAGAGATTCTAGACATCCCTGCTGAGGGATATGATGATTACACCAGACAGAGATGACCAAGTCTGGATTCCCTTCCATATGCCCTTACAATCACTAGGAGATTTTGTCATGTTGCTGAAGTGAATGAGGCCAAGTTTGTGCACAAGAGTGAAATTAAGCCACATCATAAAGTCATTTTTGAGTTTGTCAACAAGTGCCTACTGCCTAGGCAGGAAAGAAGGCATATTGCAAATTATATGGACTTAGTTCTGATGGAGTGCCTTGAAAGTGGAAGGCAAATTAACTAGCCTGCATTTATCATCAAGCTACTGGACAGGGTTATCAATGGCTCCAAGGCTCATGCCACCCCCTATGGCTTTATTCTGATTATGGTTATGGATAGGTGCAATGTGCCTCTAAAGAAATGGGAAATGGCCACAAGCAAGGATTACTTTGGCATTAATACTCTGCTTGCTTGTGACTATTTGGTCAATGCCATTCCAAATGTCCAATAAGACACCTATCAACAGTAAAGTCAGGGCTCTTGTTCAGGAAAGTGAGGCCAAGAATGCTATGATAGCTAGGCTAAAGGCTCGTTTGGCAGAGGTTGAATCTGAGAGGGATGCTCTCAGCACTGAGCTTACCAAGAAAAAGGAGAAGAATGATGGGATTCTTCACAATATGCTGAATCTTCTCCAAGCCCAAAACTAACCCTCTAGCTCCCCCAAGCCTTAGGAATTCTAGCCTTTATATCCTGAACCTGTCTAGTACCTTCAGTGACCCGGATTAGGGAATTTTCTTTCTTTTTGCTCATAGTTTGAATATTTTTGCTTTCTGGTTGTGAATTGTGATAGCAACATATCTTCTATCAATGATATCTACTATTTTTTACTCTTGTTGAATGTTACTATTTCCTTGATAGTTTAAATATGTTTTCTTGATTACTGATGATTAATCCATGATTGCACTTGCAGTTGCCCCAGTGGCCATGAGTACTTATTAAAATCTAGGACTCACACTTTATTTATGCAACTTTTCAATGATGCCAAAAGGGGAAAGAGACATTGTGCTTTACATATTCTGAATAAGTTATATTTATAACCTAATTAACTTGGTCCTTGATGATAAGTGAATTTTCTAAACTTTGTATTGATGGTTAAGCTGAGTTCTTATAGGGTCTAAGTGAGTAAAAAGCTCAGAGTTTGTCATCATCAAAAAGAGGGAATTTGTTGGCCCAAGTTAATGTGAAATTTTGAAGACTGACAAAAGGAACTCAGACATGGACCAGGTTCATCGGGTGAAGCACAGTCGTGATGAACCTAAACACGTGAGATGCACGTGAATGAGATAAATCTAACTTATTAGAAGTAATATCTCCTGATCTGATCGAAAAGGTTGCATATTGGATAACAGAAAAGGACTCCTTACATGAAGAGAATACAGTTTATGAAGAGGATAGTGTTAGAGTATGAGATCAACTAGAACTCTTCTACCATAGAAGGGTAGCATCTGTATCCCAGTTAATCTCTAATTACTAACCCATTAAATATCAGTGTTGTTATCTTTTACAGGTAATGCCCTTAAGCAGAAGTTAAACGTGAATTGAGAGCAAAATAGCAAGACAATTTTGCAAGCAATTTATGTATGATTCAAGCGTGCAATGCTGAAGCTACTTGAACCAGATAGAAGAACCAGTTTCAAGTGTCTATCTTTTATTCTAGTTCAATTGTAGTAGGTGATTTTACATTGTACCTTTCAGCTTTTATAGAAGCAATTGTACTATGTACTTAGAGTATTCAAATTAGAGTCAACTTGAAGTTGTCGCAGCAGTTGAGGCTGTGTTTCACAATGGGATTAGAGTTAATTCTTAGGTTTACAAAGAGTTTTGTAAATGCTGTTTTGGCTCAGTGATTTTAGTGGAAGTTTGGGAAAATCCTACTGAGTAGTAGGTCGTGGTTTTTCTACCTTTTGAGCCAGGTGTTTTCCACGTAAAAATCTCTGTGTTCTTTATTTTCTTTACTTATTATTCTGCAAATAGTAGGAGTTGGAACACATAGAAGAACCAGGTTCTTCTATAATCAAGTTAAGCGAAAATTGGGTGCCACACAAATCACGCCCCTCTTGTGTGGTATTAAAGTATAAAACATCATAGCAGTCTACGCAGTCTAAAAAGGGCATATATCTATCTACTACGATGTTATATCGACAAACGGTTTAATTTGTTAGAAAATAGACTTATAGATCTTCAATTTGCTGGGTGGATCATCGATAACTCTAAGTATATTTGGAGAAAATCGCAGTGACATTTGACCCAAATTTCTGTAAAACTTATGAATGTAACTTGTGATGACTTTCATCGACTTTTATTCCACAACTCGCTTGACATAAAAAAATAACACATGACGATCATAAGACTAAAATAAATTATAACATAAACCTATTATCATGTTAAGAACCCTATTCTGTCCCCAAAGGTACGGGTTATAAAATTCCTAACCTTTCAACTTTTGATGAAACATTATTTTCTTCAATTCCTTTAGCTTTTGAACTTTTCAATCCTCTTTGTACTTGTTGTTCATGATCTTCAATATTTGTAACCTCCAAGGTAACATGATTAACTTAATTTATATACTTTCAAAGATGATCTCATTTTTTGTCTTACATTAGTTTTCTTACGACGCAGTTTTACGTATGAAAATGTGGGGTGTAACCCCCCTTAGGAACATTCATCCTCGAATATTTACTCTTAGAGTCTTAGAAAATATTTTCCAGTGTCTCCTCCGTACACTAGACTAAAACCAACCTGCACACAGCCAGAAAACATACCATACATGCCACAAATGGCCATTGTCTATAAATAGTAACACTTGGCCTCACACGACCATCAATCATAAATACTGAATGACAAAAATTAGAGATTACTTTATAACCTATTGGCCTGAATAGAGTTGTGCTGAAGTATCCAATCTCGAGACATAGGTGGGGGTATTAAACTTCATTTCTTTCTCTGTTTCCCGCGTCATCTCTTCTAGGTTCATGCTTCTCCATAAAACTTTCACGGAGGCTACCTCCTTATTTCGTTGCTTGCGGATTTTCTGGTCTAGGATGGAAACTAGAACTTTCTCGTACGATAAGTCCTCCATGATCTGTACATCATCAGTGGGCACCACTCGGGTAGGATTCCCAATACACTTTCGTAGCATAGATATGTGAAAAACCGGATGGATAGACTCCAATTCCGAGGGAAAATCAATCTCACAATATCTTCGGCCCACTCTTCGAATAATCCTATAAGGCCCAATATACCGTGGGCTAAGCTTGCCTTTCTTGACAAACCTCATCATGCCCTTCATAGGCAACACCTTTAAGAATACTCAGTCATCAACTCTGAACTCTAAGTCTCATTGCCGCACGTCAGAATATGACTTCTGACGACTTCGAGCTGTCAAAAGTCACTTATGGATAAGCTTTACTTTCTCTATGGCCTGCTGAACCAAGTCTGGCCCATGTAACCTAGATTCTCCAACATCAAACCACCCTATAGGAGATCTACACTTACGCCCATATAAAGCCTCATACAGATCCATCTGGATACTAGAGTGGTAACTGTTATTATATGCAAACTCGATAAGAGGTAGATGCTTATCCCAATTTCTTTTAAAATCCAACACACATGCTTGTAACATATCCTTGAGTGTCCGAATTGTGCGATTGACTTGTCCATCAGCTTGTGGATGAAAATTTGTACTGAGATTCACTTGAATCCCTAGACCTATTTGAAATGACCTCCAAAAATGTGCTGTAAACTGGGCCCTACGGTCAGATATAATAGATATTGGTACTCCGTGTAGCCATACTATCTCCTTAATATATAAATTCTCTTAATCTTCGGCTGTATATGTAGATCTAACCGGTAGGAAATGGGCTGATTTCGTGAGCCCATCTATTATCACCCATATAGAATCGAACTTACGATGAGAACGAGACAAACCCGTGACAAAGTCCATGTTTATCGCCTTCCATTTCCACGTCGGGACCTTTATAGTTTGCTTAGCCCTCCGGGCTTCTGGTGCTCTACCTTCACCTGCTGACAACTAGGACACTGGGCGACAAACTCAACAATGTTCTTCTTCATATCATTCCACTAATACACATCCTTAATGTCATGATACATTTTCATCGAACCAGGATGAATGGAGTACCACGAATAATGTGCCTCTGACATAATCCCGTCTCGCAGTGCTACTACATTCGGGATTCACAGACGACCTATGTATCTGAGAACCCAATCTTCCTTGAGCCCTAACAACGACTGCTTTTTCTTTGGAACTCGCTCTCTCAACTCGACCAACTCTGGGTCCTCGTACTGCCTTTCCTTTACTTCAGCTATGAGAGATGAATTTGTTGTGTTTTGGAGTACAACTCCACCATTGTCAGAATCTACTAACCGAACCCCCAAACAAGCCAATTGATGAAGGTCTCTAGCTAATTCTCTTTTCTCAGCCTCTACATGTGCTAAGCTACACATAGATGGACGACTTTAGGCATCAGCTACAACATTATCTTTCCCTGGATGGTAGAGAATGTTAGCATCGTAATCTTTCAATAACTCTAGCCATCGCCTCTGTTGCAAATTCAATTCGTTTTGCTTGAAGATATATTGCAAGATTTTATGATCTGTAAATACATCCACATGAACCCCATATAAATAATGTTGTTATATCTTAAGTGCATGGACAACCGCTCCTAACTCGAGGTCGTGGGTCGGATAATTCCTATTGTGCTTCCTCAACTGCCTTGAAGCATACACAATTACCTTACCATAATGCATCAGGACACATCCTAAGCTGACACCTGAGGCATCACAATACACAGCATAACCCTTTGGACCCTCCGGAAGTGTTAGAACTGGCGCTGAGGTTAACCTGTTCTTAAGCTCTTGGAAACCTTGCTCGCAAGCCTCTGTCCACTAAAACTTAGCTGCTTTCTGAGTCAGCGTCATCAATAGTGCTGAAAGGGAAGAAAAACCCTCTATGAACCTCTGGTAGTAGCCTGCTAAGCCTAGAAACCTACGAACCTCTGTCGGAGTGGTAGGTCTAGGCCAGGATTTCACGACCTCAATCTTCTGAGTGTCTACCTTTATATCTTCATCGGATGCAATATTCCCTAAGAATACTACAAACTTTAACCAGAACTCACGGCTAGAAAACTTAACATACAACTTACGATCACGGAGGGTTTGAAGTATCACTCGCAGGTGGTCTGCATGCCCCTCCTCTGAACGTGAATAAACTAGAATATCATCAATAAATACTATCACGAACAAATCTAAAAAAGGCCGGAATACGCTATTCATCAAGTCCATAAATACGGCAGGTGCATTTGTCAACCCGAAGGACATGACAAGTAACTTGAAGTGGCCATATCTGGTCTTGAAGGCTATTTTTATAATATCTTTCTCCCAATCTTTGACCTAGTGGTACTCCGACCTCAAATCTATTTTTGAAAAGCATCTAGCCCCCTACATCTAATCAAACAAGTCATTGATCCTTGGAAGTGGATACTTATTCGTATTAGTTACTTTGTTCAGTTGCCTATAATCGATACACATCCTCAGTGAGATGTCTTTCTTCCACACAAATAGTACTGTTGCACCCCAAGGTGAGGTCAGATGAAACCTTTCTTCAACAAATTTTATAAATGTTCCTTCAAATCCTTCAATTCGAAAGGTGCCATTCTATACAGATGGATGGATATTGGTTAAGTTCTCGGAAGCAAATAGATGCTAAAATCAATCTTTCGCTCTGGAGGAATAGCTGGAAGCTCATCTAGAAACACATATGCGTTGGTTGTGCCATACCCTTAAAATCTCTATTTGGGAAATCTTGCATCATATGTCCCGGATGCCCACATGTATAACAAGCGCTGGAACCTGCTCAACATTGGTCCAAATGTCCTCTACCTTAGATGTCACACCATGGCAGAAATGACCAAGTCTTCCCTGAACCTCGCTATCGCTGTAAACTAGATGCACGTGAGCTCTCATCTGGTCCTCACTGAGTATAACAGTCATGCCTGTAACCTTTTAACTGATGTGGTGGAGGCCTAAGTGGCCGTACTAAGTACTGGGGCCTATAACTACCCTGAGACTGCTCCTAAGACCTGGCAAATCTCATCCTCTTACACTGCACTTGCTTATTCTTCTCTGTACCCTGCTGTTGACGCCTGCCCCCTTATATATTCTAGCTAAATGCCTGAATCCGGGAGATATCCCTCTATCCTACAATGCAATGGTATCATATGCCTCGGTCAACTTTGGGGCCATCCCTTCTATAAAACATGTGGATTCTGTCCCGCATAGTAGCAACTATGGATGGAGCATATCTGGCCAATGAGTCAAAATAGAGACTATACTATCGAACGCTCATATTGCCCTGCTTCAAGGCTAGAAACTGATCGACTCGAGCTTGTCAGATATCTCGCGATAAGTACAAGTCAAGAAAGGCATCTGAAAAATTCTCCCAAATAGCTGGAGCTGCATCACGTCCCCTGGACCTCCCATCCCTCATACAAAAGGATGACTATATCTCAGAGTCGAAAATCTACTAGCTCAACTGCCTCTTTCTCTGTCGTATGCATAACTTGAAATATCCTATGAAGCTAATCTATGAAATCCTACGGGTCCTCCCTCTGATCTGTCCCCATGAACTCTAGGGGACTCAAAGCAATAAACTCTCGGACCCTTGAAATCCCAGACCCCTCATAAGATCCTGCACTAGCCAATGCCCTAGCCTGTTGCTGGGTAGCTACCAACCGTGTCAACAAATGTATAACACTCCCCAAATACCGATCTTTTGGAAGTGGAGAGGGAAATGTATGTGCGGTATCCCTAGGAATCTCCTCAGGTGGTGGAGGAGCCGGTAATGGCCGAGTAGAGGTCTCGCCCTGGGCCTCAAACTGGGCCCCATCTACTGAGGGTACCCTACTGGTCCCCTCACCCGCTAGTATATCTCTCCTCTGACTAGCCATAGTCTTCCTAGTCACCATCATCTCTGTATACAAACAACAGTGCGTAAGTTTAACTCAAATTTCCTATAACTCAGTTCTACAACACGATTTAGATTTTAAAGAAGTGTAACTAACTCCTAAACATCCTGTAGTTCCCTACTTAAATAATGTGGTGCACAACACATCTATAAAAATGAATCTACTAGACACGACTTGTAGACTCCCTAGGACATAACTACTCTGATACCATGTTTGTCATGCTTCAAACCTTGGGGGAGGCGAGATCGGCACAGGGAGCCTTACTTGACCGAGCGTACTACTACAACTGACAAACCAACAAAAATATACATACAAGGCCTACAAGCCCAACATACTGCACTGACTGACAGGATATGTCTACAAGCCTCTACTGATGGATATACTATGGTCGAAACAGGGTCCCGACCTACACATAATATATATAAATATATGCATAACATGTACTCAAAACCCTAGACCCTGCAACTTTGATGGACGTGGAGCTTACTGATCAAGCTGAACACGGACAACACCTATGGAGGAGGTTTACCAGTCTGTCTATTCGAACCTACATGCATGAAATGTAGTATCCATAGGAAAGGGACGTTAGTACGAAATAATGTACCGATTATGTAAGGCAATAAAATAACTGAAAGCAGAAACTGAACTGATAATATAATAACTAAAAGTAACTAGGAGTCAAAGATTATGGAGAGATATACTTACCTACTGATACTAACTCAACTCTCTCAATATAGTAAGTAAAATAGATGCCCGACCTTATATGGCTCAGTATGTGTAACTCCTCAACCGTAGTAGGCTTGCTCATAGGTGCTCAACCACAGTAGGCTCAATATATAACTTACGATCTAATCAAAGATTACCTAATAGGGGACTGCCCCCCGATTAAAGCTCGATGGTGGCGAAATACTGTAATATTGTATATATATAGACTCTATACTCTCTTAGCTGAGAGAAGACAATACTAAACTAAGTATAAAGTCCCACTAAGGGAGAATACTATAACTTATGAGACTAGGATAATGTACATATGTTCAGGAATACGAACTTCTCTTTATGTCTCGTTATCAAATGCATGTAGTTACGTGATCATGCCAAAATGAAGGAAAAGTTTAGCTTTAATATACCTTATCACAATCTTTCCAATAACCACGTTGAACTCGTTTATTTGCACCTTAATTTACAACAACGATAATAATACTATCATTAAGCTACGAAAGGTAAAACTATCGCATAACGAATGACAAGCTTATTTTATAATAAAACGGGCAGCATCTCCCCTATAATCCTTACTTCCTCCTAATTCGAGATTATACCAGCAACACAAAAATACAACAATAATAACATATATGCATTATTTTCCAACCTTATATACACCACAAAATACTACAAAACAGCCCAACACACCCCAATCTTTTCATACACAAAATGACTACCGTAGTAGTGTCAAACGGCCCGAAAATGTGACAATGAACGACCATCCCACCACTGTGCATTTATGTGGTATCTCTCCACACCCTTTATCCTCCAAAACTCCCTAAAACAGTAGCAAAATACATAATGCAAAAGCTACACAAAATAGTCCAGTACAAGTTGAATAACTCAAACTCACGACTTTCGATCACCGTCCCGTGAGTTCTTACAAATATTGAACAACTTTCTATACATTTCCAGTAGAAAAAATGGATGAAATAAAGCAGTAAACTTACCATATTTGTTAAATATCTCAACTCCTATCTTGGTTCTTCAAACCCTAGGTTTTCCTCCAACTAGAACTTGAAAAAAAGAGAAAATCAATTAGGGTTTGTGTTCAATTTTTGGGAGAACGTTTGCATGGGCTTATATTTGTTTATTTTGCTATATAATGAGTGTTATATTTGCAGGAGATAATCCCTTAAAAGGGCTCTTTGGCCTACCTAAAATAGCCCCCTTTTGGACATATTTAGTCCTCCCATTTAAGCAAGTAGGTGACACACCTACTTGTCACCTAGCAGTCTGCGCAGTCTCGCAAAAAGGTATATACCTCTCTACCACTATATCTTATCTACAAATACTTTAATGATTTAGAACTTTGACTCATAGATCTTTAATTTGATGGGTGGATCACCCCGTAACTCTAAAGATATTGGGAGAGAATCGCAGTGATATTTGACCCAAATTTTAGTAAAACTTTTGAACCCAACTTGTGATGACTTTCACCGACTTTTGTTCCACAACTCGTTTAACCTCCAAAAATAACACATGACTATCATAAGACTAAAATAAATTATAATATAAACATATTATCATGTTAATAACCCTAGTCTCACCCCAAATGTACGGGTTATAACATTCCCAACTTGTTGACTTTCGATGAAGCATTATTTTCTTCAATTCCTTTAGCTTCTGAACCTTTCAACCCTCTTTGTAGTTTTTGTTCATGATCTTAAATATTTGTAATCTATAAGGTAGCATGATTAACTTATTTTATATACTTTCAAAGATGATCTCATTTTATGTCAATTGATCAAGGCATTCAAACCTATTGGGCACAGATTTTTGTTCTTCCAAAGAAGGTTATGAAAGTAATTGAGGCAATATGCAGAACTTTCCTATGGACTGGTAGCACTACTATCTCTAAGAAAGCACTAGTGGCATGGGAAAAGGTGTGCAGGCCAATAGCTACTAGAGGACTCAATATACTAGACATAAAACTGCGGAACAAAGCAGCAATAATTAAACATTTGTGGGATATAAAAAGAAAGAAGAACTGCTTATGGATAATATGGGTGCATAGTTTTTATATAAAGAACATGAATCTGGAAACAATGGCCATACCTAAGTCTGCATCTTCGGTGGTGAGAAAGATACTAGAAGGTAGAAGTTTGATTATGGAGCACCAGTAACTTTAGGGAAACATTCATAGTAGACTAAAGACAATGAGCACTGATACAAAGTTCCAAATTAAGCAGATGTACTTGAAACTGATACAACCATACCCCTGAGCTGAATGGAAAAGTTTGATGCTACAAACAAATATACATCCAAGATACAGATTCACCCTATGGCTTGCAGCACATCAGAGACTAGTGTGCGACCCAAAAGGTCATCACCGTAATTCTTCCTTGTTCTGTGCTTCCGAGGCCTTGAAAACCTCACTTTTAGTTGCCTCGATATTGCGTGCGCAGTCCGGGCGCGAAGCCGGAAAGCTTTTATGTTAAAATATGCGAATTTTGCGAGAAATTTGATGAATTTTGATATTTAATACGCATAAAATTGACTTTGGTCAACATTTTGGGTAAACGGACCCGGACCTATAATTCGACGGTCCCGGAGGGTCCGTAGAAAAATATGGCACTTGGGCGTGTGCCCGGAATTAAATTCCGAGGTCCCAAGCCCGAGAAATGAATTTTTGTGTGGAATTGTTTTCTGAAATTAATTAAAGAAAATGAAGAAGAAAATTGATCAGAAAACTGTGGTATCGGGCTCATATTTTTGTTCCGACGCCCGGTACGAGTCTTAAATATGTATTGAGCACTATCTATAAAGTTTGGCTAAAAACGGACGTCATATGACGTGTTTCGGACTTAAAATGGGGAATTTGAGTTTTTATTAAAGTTGAAAGAAAATCATGTGTGTGAGGCTTGATCCTATGTATATGATGTTATTTTGGCGAATTGATCGCACGAGTAAGTCCGTAAGATGTTTTTAAGGTTGTGTGCATGTTTGGTTTGGAGCCCCGAGGGCTCGGGTGAGTTTTGAATGGGGCACGGGAGGTCTTGGACTTAAGAAAATGCAGGTTCAGGTGTTGCAGACACCAGCGCGGCCGCGGTCATTTCCGCGCGGTCCGCGCTGGAGCCGCGCGGCCGCGATGCCTTTCTGTGCGGTCCGCGTGGCTGAGTCTGAGGGCTAGGGTTTCAGGTTAACCAGCGCGGCCGCGCACCAAAACAGTGCGGTCCACACTAGAAGGGTTCAGAGAAGCCCCAATTTTTCTCCCACTCGGCGCGGCCGCAACACATTTTTGTGCGGTCCGCGCCAGGTCCTCAGAAAGGTATACAAGTTCGGAAAATCTCAGTCATTTTTCACTTTTCAAAAACCCAAAACCTAAGAGGCGATTTTCCAAACAACTTTTCTTCTCCAAAACGATTGGTAAGTGATTTCTAACTTAATTTCTTTATTCCTTAACATCTTTTAACATAATTTCAACTTCAAATCAAAGATTTTCATGGGGAAAATTGGGTGTTTTGGGTAGAACCTAGGTTTTCTACAAATTGAGAAGTTGGACCTCAATTTGGGGTCCGATTTAAAAACAAATCATATATTTGGATTCATGGGGGAATGGGTAACCGGGTTTTGGTCCGAACCTCGAGTTTCGACCACGTGGGTCCGGGGGTATTTTTGACCTTTTTGGGAAAAACCTTGAAAAATCTATTTTCATGCATTGGGGATGATTCATTTAGTAATTATTAATGTGATTAAGTAACTTATGACTAGATTCGAGCGGATTGGTGGTGGAATCAAGAGGTAAAGCTATACTAGAAGCGTGAGTTGAGTTTGGAGCATTCGAGGTAAGTGTTTGTTCTAACTTTGGCTTGAGGGATTAGGATTTGGATGTTATTTGCTACGTGTTAACTGTGGAGTACGGTGTATAGGCATGGTGACGGTTATCTATGCACTGGAGTCTAGCATGACTGTGAGTCGTAGTTGCTTTTAAATTCGAAAGACGTGAAACAGTTGAGCTAATTACTTGCTAAAATAATTATGAGGTGATAGTTGAGAAACAGATGAGTTGAAGAAGGAAGTGTGGTATTATTCCCTTGCCGGGATGTTTAATCTTGTTGTATATTCCCTTCCCCGATTGGTTGTGACTAATGATTGGGTGAGGAAGAGCTATTATGCACGAAGGGTCTTTCCGTGCCATATTTTGATAATTATGCACGAAGGGTCTTTCCGTGCCATGTTTTGATAATTATGCACGAAGGGTCTTTCCGTGCCATGTCTCTAATTATTTGAGCATGAAGGGTCATTCCGTGCCTTGATGTGAGAGTTATGTGAGGAAGAGCACGAAGGCTGATGGCATGCACTATATTTGACAGTTTTGGTAGGAATTGAGAGTAAAAGCACGAAGGTTGGTGCCATGCAGTTGTTGATTCACTTGCTCTCTTTCATAGATGTTAATTATTCATTTTCCATCTCTCTGTTCGTTAGTCTTATATCTAAATTGTTACACCCCACAGTATGCCACCTCCCTATTATCTGTTTAAATTCTGTATATCTTTCCGTCGTTGCACATATATCTGTACAGGTTAATTGAGGTAGGTCCAGTCTAGCCTCGTCAATACCTCGTCGGGGTTAGGCCAGGCACTTACCAGCACATGGGGTCGGTTATGCTGATGCTACACTTCTGTGCCCTTTTTGTGCACAAATTCGGGAGTAGCTTACGGACCGCAGTAGCAGTAGATTGGGAGCGTGCCTTCAGTCCAGAGACTCCCAGGTAGTTCGTTGGTGTGCATGAGCCCTGAGTCTCATCTATTTCATTTCTGTTTGTCTTCATTGTATCGAAGCAGACTCCTTATGTATTTTCTTTCAAACTCTTATTTGTAGTATCTTATAGTAGTCCATGAGTATTGTGACACTAAATCTTGGGTAGAGGATGATGTTAATTTTTCTGCATTTTCGTTCATTTAATATTAAATTAAGGCTTCCGCTTGAATTTATTGTTTTTATTATTATCTTGTTGAAAATTAGTTGAAAAGGTATGATAAGGTTGGCTTGCCTAGCTCCGATAGTAGGCGCCATCACGACTCCCGATGGTGGGGAATTCGGGTCGTGACAACTAGCTACAGTGGAAAGACTGTTGAAGATTGGTATCCAAATTCCTGCAGCCTGTGCATTTTGTGGACATAGCCTAGAATCCTTTAGTCACTTGTTCTTTGAGTGCACCGTCACAAAGCAACTGTGGTCCAGACTATGTTCATGGTTGGGATATAATAGGAGTATTGGAGATTGGAAACATAGTTGGAATGGGCATACAAGAAAGCCAAGAGCAGAAGAGGAAGAAATGCAATTACTAGCTGTGTGTTTGCCACGACTGTTGTATTGATTTGGAGGGAGAGAAACAGAATCAGATTTGAACAAGCTAAATTTGATGATCTCCAAATCTACAAAGAGATAGTACTGGACATACACATCAGAGGGAAGAACATAGTCAAGTGGAAAGAAGCATTGCAGCAGTTGAATTTGATCCCATAGATAAGTAGAATTAAAAGTAGGAATCCTTGCTATAGTTGGTTTTAAATAAGTGTCTGTATTGAAAATATAGTGTAGGATGGATAGATACAAAATTGATAGTAGCAGATTGTGATGTATATTGGGAGTAGCCTGTCAAAGCTGCTCCTTGGACTCAACTGTACATGTTTTTTGAGTATCAATAGAATATAACCTTAACTCAAAAAAAAGATGATCTTATTTTTGGTCTTACATTAGTTTGCTTACGACACACTTTTACGTAGGAAAATATGGGGTGTAAAACTCATGAACCTATTGGCTAAAGCTTGAACATCTAATGATATATGTCTCTCATCAACTGGAATATATGCAAGGCTACTCATGCTCATGGCCTTTCTACTCAAGGCATCGGCCACTATATTGGCCTTCTTGGGATGATAATAGTGATATCATAGTCCTTTTATAGCTCTAACTATCTCCACAACCTCAAATTTAGATCATTTTTCTTAAACAAGTGCTACAGACTCCAATGATCTATAAATACCTCACAAGACACATCATAGAGATAATGCCTCCAGATCTTCAATGCATGAACAATGGCTGCCAACTCTAAATCATGAACGGGGTAGTTCTTCTCATGGGGCTTCAACTGGCATGAAGTATAGAAATCAATCTACCCTCCTGCATCAAGACACATGCAATACTAATTCGAGAAGCATCAAAATACACCGTATATGAACACGATATTGAAGGTAAAACTAGAACTTGAGACGTGGTCAAGGCAGTCTTGAGCTTCAGAAAGCTCTACTCACACTCATCAGAACACTTAAATGGGGCACTTTTCTAGGTCAATCTAGACAAAGGTGCAGCAATATTTTAGAAACCCTCCACAAATCGACGATAATATCCAGCCAAGCCAGGGAAGTTCCGAATCTTAGTAGCTGAAGATGGTCTGGGCCAACTCTGAACTACCTCAATCTTTTTCGGATCTACCTTTATCCCCTCACTAGACACCACGTTCCCCAAGAACGCCAATGAATCAATCCAAAACTCACACTTAGAGAATTTGGCATAAAGCTTCTTCTCCTTCAACGTATGTAGTGCAAACCTCAGATATTACGCATGCTCCTCCTGGCTGCGTGAGTACATCAGTATATAATCAATGAATATTATAACAAGATAAGGCTGGAATACACTGTTCATCAGGTGCATAAATGATGATGGGGGCATTAGTCATCCTAGATTATATCACACAAAACTCTTAGTGACCATAACAGGTCCTGAATGTCGTCTTCTAGACATCAAAATCCCGAATCTTCAATTGGTGATACGCGGATGTCAGATCAATCTTTGAAAACACTCTAGCTCCCTGAAGCTAGTCAAATAAGCCACCAATGCGAGGTAAGGGATATTTGATTGTAACTTTGTTCAACTGCTAGTAATCAATGCATATCCATTTGGTACCATCCTTCTTCTTCAAAAAAAGAACTGGTGCACCCCAAGGTGATACACTAGGACTGATAAATCCCTTATCAAGTAGCTTATAAAGTTGTTCTTTCAATTCTTTGTACTCTGCTGGTGCCATACAATAAGATGGAATAGAGATGGTTCGAGTGCTCGGCACCAAGTCAATACCAAAGTCAATGTCCCTATTGGGTGGCATGCCCGGAAGGTCTGCACGAAACACAACTGGGAAGTCCTTCACTACTGAAACAAACTTAGTAGGAGGAGTATCAGCACCAACATCCCCCAGGAAAGCCAAATATGCCAAAATACCCTTCCCAACCATCCATTGGGCCTTCAGATATGAAATCACTCTACTAGGAGCATAGTCCAAAGAACCTCTCCACTTTATCCTAGGCAAACTCGGCATTGCCAATGTCACAGTCTTAGCATGACAATCTAGAATAGCATGACACGATGACAACCAATCCATGCCTAGAATCAGGTCAAAATCAACCATACTAAGACGCAAGAAATCAAGTCTCATATCCAATCCTCCAATAGTCACCACACACAACCGATATACATGATCCATAATAATAAATCACCTATTGGAATATATACATGAACTGGCGTAACTAAGGAATCACGAGGCATACCCAATAAAGAGCAAAGTATGATGACACATATGAATAAATGGAACTAGGATCAAATAATATGGAAGCATCTCGATGGAACATTAAAACAATACTTGTGATCATTGCATTTGAAGCAATTTCCTCTGGCTTGGCAGGAAACGCATAGCACCGAGCCTGACCACTACTTGATCGACCTCCCCCTCAAGGGATCCTTGAGTTGACCGGGTCCTACCTCGAGTTGGCTGTGCGGGTGGTGTAGTTGTTGGTGCCGGAATTGTAAGTTGAGATCTTTCTTGTGGAACCCTACCCAATAGCCTGGGGAAATCTATCTTGAGATGACTCAAGTCTCTGCAGTTATAGCAACCCATCATGACGGGCTATTGAGCCTGATTACTTGAAGAACTACTTGTAGAAACCTGGGAAGATGAAGCATGGTAAGAACTCTGTGCTTGAAACACACTGAATGATTCCTGACCCGGACAAGCACTGTAGGAACCATAGCTAACTGCTGCACCATGATGAATCGGACGAGTCATTTGAGGGGGCCTATAAGGACGACCCCCGCAGTGATGGGACTGTCCTCCAGATGAAGCACCGTTGAAACCACCTGAACCATGAGACCTCTTGGCGTCCTTTTTCTCAAGCTCCTGACTATAAACCTACTCTAGGAGCCTAGAAATATCAACCACCTCGTCAAACCTCGGACCCGATGCAATATCTCGAGTCATGATGAAACGTAGTCCATAGTTGAGGCAATCAATGAACCTCCTAATCCTTTCCCTCTCAGTGGGAACCAACCATATCGCATGTTGGGCCAACTCTGAAAACCTCATCTCATACTGGGTGACTGATATGCCCTCCTAGTGTAGCTGTTCAAACTGCCTACGTAACTCCTCCCTGCGAGTCTATGGAAAAAACATCTCTAAGAAGAGAACTGAGAACTCATGCCATGTAAGTGGTGCAGTGCCGGCTGGCCTGCTCAACTCACATGCCTCCCACCATCAGAAGGCTACCCCAACAGCTGAAAAGTAGTAAATTAGACTCCATTGGTCTCCAAAATACGCGCCATGCGAAGGATCCGCTGGCACCTATCTAAGAAATCCTAAGCATCCAGTGACTCAGCCCCACTGAACTCTGGAGGCCTGGGCCTCCCAAACCGCTCTAGACTCTTCTACTCCTCGGCACTCATAGGTGGACCAACCTGGGCCCGAGAAGTTTCAACCGGCTAGGCAAGTAGTACCCCAGTGTTTGAAATCCCTGAGCCATCTGCTCTAGAGTACAAGCTTTGGGAGTCTATGCACCTCCCTCGGCCTGAGAAGTGGCTGGTGCAGCCGGAACTGAGATTGCCTAAGCCAGACTCGTACATACAGTCAATATCTGGGCCAAAGTTTCTTGAAGGTCTGGAATCACAATGGTTACAACTGGTGCCTAAGCTGGTCACACCGGCTCAATTATATCTACTATCTGCTCCTGAACGGGGAAACTGGTGGCTGCACAAGTGTTGCTCTAGCTACAGTACGAGTTGCACCTCGACCTCTACCGCAACACTGGCCTCTCGCGGCCCTAGTTGGTCGTACTAGTGGATTTCCGCTTGATCCAGTTGCATGTGTCCTTACCGTCCGTGAGAGAATAGAATAATAGAAGTTTAGTTTCCGGAATTAACAAATCCGCACAACATAGGTATAAGAAACTGAAGTTTCCTAATGAGCCTTTCGAAGATAAGTACAGACGTCTCCGTACTGATCCACAAGACTCTACTAAACCTGCTCATGACTCGCAACACCTATGAACCTAGGGCTCTAATACCAACTTTTCATGACCCAAAATCCCAACCTGTCGTGATGGCACCTAACACACTAGCTAGCCAAGCCAAAATATAATAATAAAGGAAACAAAGCAACAGAACTTATAAAAATTAGCATAAGTCTAAAATTTCAATAAAATCTAATACAACTAATACAAGTAAATCCTAGAAATTGGTAAATACAGAGTCATGATCTCTACAAGTGAATACAAGTTTGAAACTGAATAATATTAATACTATCTGAACCGTAACAACAGTATGTAAGGAAAAGACAAGTTAAACTGCGACCAAGGACGTAGCTCTACCTCGCCTCTCAAAGATAGTCCAATAAGCAAGCCAACTGCTGGTAACTGGTCCCCATACCTGGATTTGCACAATTAAGTGCAAGAGTGTAGTGTGAGTACAACTGACCCAATGTACTCAATAAGTATCTTAATTAACCTCGACGAGGTAAAAGAAGAACTAATTAATAAGTGATTCTAGCTATCACCTGAGAAGTTCATCTTTTAACAAGTACAGAACAATAATGAAACCAAGTCATGAAGCATAGGAAGAAATATCTGTGTGTGTGTGTGTATTATTTCTCAAATACTCTGCTTAGTCAATATTCGGCATGTAGAGATGATATGCAATTAAATCAGACTAATAATCACGAAAATTGCAAGTAAAGATGAAATGCAAAATACAAATAAATATGTATACACATATGTAGTGAATGAATGACAAATCCCATGCTCCTAGCTGGTATAAATGACAAGCTGAAGTGTAGGCATGTGCAAAGTATGATATCTTAGCTCAAATTGGCAATTTTGTCACAGAATAGCATTTATCAAGTTCATTCAGGGATTAAAACTCTTTGTAGCCTCAAACATGGCTCAAATAATTCACAACAATGTTGTGAAAGTGCGAAGCATCATAGCTTAACGTTTAGTCAATTCTAAGCTTTCATAGCCTAAGAACAAACCGCACATGGATAAATACCCTTGGTGTCAACACATGGGCTCAAACCCCAAACATGTGTGCACCCAATAGCATGTAGCTATCACAATAATTCAAGAAACTAGTGCCTCAACCAAGTTTAGATAAGATATTTACCTCAAGCAAATCAAATCACTCCGCTAGCAAGCCCTTCATGGGTGTATCAATCTCCGGGGGGCTCAAATCTATCCAAAATAACGTAATACTATCGATTAAAGCTATAGGAAATTATTCTAAATGATAAAGCTAATATCTTTAACCAAAATAAAAAAGTCAACCCCCAGGCCCATGCCTTAGAACCCGACAAAATTCACAAATTCCGAACACCCATTCAATAACGGGTCTAACCATACCAAAACTATCCAATTCTGACCACAAATTGACCCTCGAATCCCCAAATCTTACTCTCCAATACATGGGCCAAAATCCCCAAATTCTAACTTAGATTCATGAGAAATTGGTGAGATAATCAATGGGTATTCAAAATTCATGGACAAAAGTGATTAAAAATTACTTGCCTCTTCAATCTAGGCGAAAACCTCTCCGAAAATCTCCCTAGTCCGCACTCCAAAATCCCCAAAATGAGAAAAGAACTCAAACCTTCGATCTTAATCTCTGTCCAGCACTTTCGCTTCTACGGCTAAATTACTACACCTATAGTTCCATTTTTGCGAAAAATGTCTCACTTATGCGGAGACAACTTAAAGCAACAACCTGCCGCTTTTGCGGAAAAAATCCCGCTTCTATGGTCGACCAAGCGCTTCTACGTGCCCGCACCTGCAGGAATAATCTGCATCTGCAGTTCCTGCCAATCACACCAACCTCCGCTTTTGCGGAATAACCACCTTAGAAGCGGCTCCGCTTCTATGGAAACCAGATTGCTTCTGCGATAATCCCCAAGCCAGGACCTTCTACACATGCGACACTCCATCAGTACCTACGGCGCCGCATCTGCGGTCAATCCCACTGCAGGAGCGGTTGCACCAGAACCTCAATTTCTTCTGCAATGCATTAAGTCCAACTTTTGATCTGTTAGCCTTCCGTAATTCACCCGAGGCCCCCAAGACCCCCGTCTAAACATACCAACACATCCTAAAATATCATAAAAACTTATTCGAAGCTTCAAATCACATCAAACAACAATAATAACTAACATGAATCGCACCCTAATTCAAACCTATTGAAACTAATAGATTCCCAACTTTTAATTGACCTCATTTTTGACCCCATTTTTGCCAAAACCTATCAAACCAACTTTAATTGACCTCATTTTTGCACACAAGTTATAAATGACATAGCGGACCTACTCTAGTTCTTAGAATCAAAATCCGAGCTCGGTATCAACAAAGTCAACTCTCTATCAAACTTCTCAACCTTCTAAAGCTTCAACTTTCTAACTTTTGCCCATTTAAGCCAAAACGACCTACATGCCTCCAAATAAATAACCGGACATACTCCTAATATAAAATCACCATACAGAGCTATCGGAACTATCAAAACTCCATTTTGGAACCGTTTACTCATAAGTCAACATACAATTAGCTCTTTCAACGTAAGCTTTCAATCTTGGGGATAAGTGTCCCAGTTCATTCCAATACATCCCTGGAACCAAATCAACCACCACGGCAAGTCACTTAATCATTAATGAATATAGAATAAGTAATAAATAGGGGAATAAGGCTGCAATATAAAAGATGACCGGCCGGGTCATCACAATCTCTATATATTGGAAGCTTCGCTGGAGAGACTCCATTAGGGAGATTCGATACAGGCCATTCAGATTGGGCTCGCTGTATTTCCTTGTTTTCTATAAACATTGATATATCGGTACAAATTTGGAATTTCAAAGGGTGGTTTGATTTTACTTCATATATTGTATATCTTCTTCATTCCTCTATGATTAGCCTTGTCATTATCCGTTATGAGTATTTATTTTAGTGTTTCATGCTTAGCTTAAAATATAACCTTGCATGCCTATCGACGAATTCCTTTAATCTATAACTAAGTAAGAGGTTAGGTCATCACTTAGACTTGAGGATCTTTAAGATTGATTTGCTAACAAATTATGTTATCAAGTCCTCATTCTAGCTAGTATATTTTTACCCTTAATTAAATAACCAAAATTGGCGTATTATAAATTGTAATGTATTCAAAATACGATTAGTCACTTTCAAAGCCTAGTAACTTCCTTATTAATAGTTCACATATTAAACTGATCAACCTTCTTTGAGTAATACATACTTGATTAATCACTTATTTCGGTACATGATTATTGTGTTAGCTTTTCTTGGAACTTAGAATCTAGTAATTTGATAAATAAATAATTGGAATATAGATAATGTATACGGTGGAAATCGACGGCTCGATTTCATGGCATCTCGAGGGTTTCCAGTAATCGACTCCGAAAATTCTCGATGGCTCCACCTCGAGACAATATGAGTAATGACCGGCCTCGAAGCAATGGAGTTAACGGTCTTGGCGGATCAAGGTGAAGTTCCCAAGGTACATACATCTAGCTGGCTAGGTCTAGTGGTCTAGTCGAAAAAGCGAATCAATGCATTAAATGGCTGTACCAGCCCATATCTTTGTAATTAATGTATTTGTACTATGTTGAGATTTCCCCTCCTATATAAAGGGGATCCTTGCCATTTTGTAAGGTTATGTTACTCCATACTAAATATACAAGAACATTCTCTCTACTCTCTAACATATTCTCTTGATCTTATTACTTCATTTATTGCTCATATTTATTGTGTTTTATCTATTGTTCTTCATTTATTGCTTATTATTGGCCATAAAATGCCTCCTTTGATTTATTTATAATAGTTATCCACCATCGACTGCCTTCGATAGCTCCCAACCGAGCTTCATACTCAATCCCGAGGCCCTCGAATAGGCGAGCTCGAGGCCCCGATAGACAACGATTCGGCTTGATCAACACCTCGTTCTTAAGTTCTTATTTCGTTTCTTAGTCTCTCACACAACATCTACTGCCTAATAACTAGCATAAAAATAGATCACATATTTTTAAAACCACTAAATCAAATTTAATTGTTATTACAATTTTCACGGTAAACAGTTTGGCGCCCACCGCGGGGCTAAAAATAATAGTGATTATTTTCTTGCTGGTTTAACTACATAACACAAGTTGTATTTCACACTTCTTCTTGCCCAAGACCTTTGGTTCAGGTCAAAATGTCCGACTCAGTAAACAACAATCTGGAGAACCACAGAGAAAATGGCGTAGATGTTCCAGGTGCTGGCGTACCACCACGAAACCCTGAGAACGCGCCAGAAACGATCTCCGTGGACGCGGTCTCACGCAATGCTTAACACGTCGATGTAAGCTCCCATACTAATAGGAGCGTGCACCAAGGAGACCGACAAGAAGCTCAGGAAACCCCGGCTAGGGAAGAATGGGAGGTTAGCCTTCACGTTATTTTTGAAATGTTGCAAGAACAACAACTAGCAATTGCTCAGCTATAAAGTCATCAGAAAACTCCCAGCGGTTGCTCCGGGGATGGCTCCCCTGATCGAGCAGGTACCGGACAGGTCAAGCAATAATGGGTCGGTAGTTAACCCCGCCATCGTAAAGATACTCGAGGACCTCACAAAGAGGTTCGAATCGGGTGAGAAGAAGATAGAAGCCAACGACAAGAAGGTCGAGACCTACAACTCCAAGGTCAACCAAATTCTGGGCGCACCTCTAATCTTGGAAAGTGTAGATTCGAGGAAGTTCATACAAAGGCCGTTCCCAAAGTAAGCGGCTCCGAAACCCATTCCAAAGAAGTTCAGAATGCCAGACCTCCCAAAATACAACGGGACCTCAGACCCCAATGGGCACGTTACTTGTTACACTTACACAATGAAGGGCAACAACATAAAGGATGACGAGATCGAGTCTATCTTACTAAAAAGTTCGGGGAAACACTCTCGAAGGGGGCCATGATGTGGTATCACAACCTAGCTCCTAACTCCATAGACTCATTTGCCATGCTGGTAGATTCTTTCATAAAGGCACATGCCGGTGCCATCAAAGTAGCAACAAGGAAATCTGACGTCTTCAAGATCAAGAAGAGGGAGAATGAAATGTTGCGAGAGTTCGTATCTCGCTTTCAAATGGAATGGATGGAGCTACCACCAGTCTCCGACGACTGGGCTGTACAGGCCTTCACTCAAGATCTGAATGAGCGAAGCTCAGTGGCTTCGAAGCAAATGAAGCAGAACCTGGTCGAATATCCCGTCGTGACTTGGTCAAACTTTCACAATTAATATCAATTGAAAATCAAGGCCGAGGACGACCAACTAGGAGCTCCCTCAGGCTCGGTATACCCAACAAGCATTTGGCGAATGAGCCAAAGCCAAACAAAGAAAGGTACCAGCCGTACACCGACAACAAGAGGAACGCCCCAAGGTGCAACATACCCTGCAACGATCGAAGTATAGACTGAGGCCAGAATTCTCGGGGACTCATCAATAGAGCTAGCTTCGATAGGTACACAGGGCCGACGGAGGCATCTCGCTTGTCAGAATACAACTTCAACGTCGATGTATCGGACATCGTGTTCGCCATCAGTAAAATCAGAGACGCCAGATGGCCAAGGCTCGTACAATCAGATCCTTCACAAAGGAACCATAACTTAGTGTGTGAATTTTACAACATGTACGGTCACAGGACCGAAGATTGCCGACAACTCCGGGAAGAGGTAACCCGACTACTTAACAAAGGTCACCTCCGAGAATTCCTCAGCGATCGAGCCAGAAGACAGTTTCGGGGAAAGATAGGCGACCAAAAAGAACGGAGCAAATGAGCCACAACATGTCACCCACACTATCTTTTAAGGTATCGATGCCCTGTAGGAACCCATGGTCAGGAGAACGAAAACATCCCTCACTAGGAAGAGGCAAACTCGATGCTCTATCTCAGCCCCGTAACGACGCACTGGTAACTTCTTTTCTTATGGATACATTTCAAATTAAACCTATGCTTGTGGGTACAGGTAGCTCAGCCAATATTATCAGGTTAAAGGCAACAAAGCAGCTGGGACTGCTCGCCCAAACTATGCCCACCCCTCGAACCCTCAACGAAATCAACACGGAATTCACAAGGCATATTCTCGGCTGTTCCCGAATGAACAAATAAAGGGCTGTACAGCGCCCTTCGAGCAGATAGCTAAAGGCCTACCGAGGTTCAAAGCATCATCACCACTAAGGTACAACCATCTCCCTTTATATATTACATCTTGTACCCACCTTTGTGTAGGTGCTCGAATGAGACAACAGAAATGGTGACCCAACTCGAAGACCTTAAGGTTTTAAAGCATCCGTTGCACCCTTTTCCTTAGATCGAGTTTTTATCCCGAAAAGGGTTTTACCAGCAAGGTTTTTAACGAGGCAACATCTATATGCTACCAAAGGGAGACTCAACAAGTATTCAAGGATTCCTTTGCAATCAACCTTGAATACTGGGGGACATCACCCCGGAAGGTCACCTACTCGAAGAAAGCCAAGACACATCGAGTGGGGTCTCGATAGGAAGATAATGTACCGGGCCAAACGGTCGAAAGAACCGTGTCCGTGTAGAACAACTAATCCCTTAAATAGCAAAGATATGTATACTTACACCAAGTAATCAAATAATACTTCACAAAAGCATTTCCGTATCAAGAAAGCTCGACATCTTTTGCAAAAAACGGCTCCAGAGCCAAAAAAACGACCCGAACACTCGGGGATTGGCATCAACAACTCACAATAATGCGTCCCCAGGGTCAGAGCCTCGAGCTCGTAAGCCCTCAGTGAGGTAACAACAAGATCACATAACAGCTCTAGAGCAAAAAGACGGCCCGAACACTCAGGGATTGGCGTCAGAGACTCAAATGACCTCCGAGTCGGAAATTCCGAAATTGTAAGCCCTCAATGAGGCAATACCAAGTTTACAAGTAATGGTCCCAAGTCACGAAACCCTAGACGACTTAGGGACTGCCATCGACTTATCAAAATCCGAGGCCATAAGACCATATGTGGGTAGCCTCGATCTCGTAAGACCTACGTAAGGCAACAACAACATCTGTAAGACCTCAAGCAAGGCAGGAACAATACTTATACCAAGTATCCAAAACTATAAGACCTCAAAGGCATGAAAAACTTGTAAGACCTTACTAAAGGCATAAACCCGATCTCAAAGTTTCGGCTATATATCGAAATTGTAAGACCCTTAAAAAGGCATACCCTCAATATAGATGCCAAACCTACTTCACTCGGGACTTAAAGGCTCCAGCCAAACACAAATGACTCTGGTCACAAGGTTCTACCAGCCAAACTAACGCGACTTGGGGACCCCCGACTATCGCTATAAATCACATGCCTTCAATTACTCCGAATATACTTCGGAAAGAACTGGTTAAACAGGCTACCCTAGATATAGGCAAAAGAGCTTCGGCCATGTCAGCTCCTAAACACCAGCTTCGAGATACTCAGCCTCCGAGCCAAACCTCCTGAGGTGCTCGATCCTCGCCATATAACGACTCATAATCGAGGTTTTTTATTAAGCTGTCGCAGAGTCAGACAAATATTATTTCAAAAAATCCTTATCGAGGGAAAAATAAAGCCTACATAAAAGGTCACGTCGACCCAAGGCGTAAGAGTCACTGTCGCTAGCCCACATATATAAAAGGTCGTACCCATCCAACGCATAAGAGCCAAAGGGCCAGCTTGCAATTTAAAAACTTGAGGGTCGAATGAGCTTGAGTCATAACCCGATTCGGAGACTGAACCCAAAATAGTTAATTAAATATGCCTAAGGGCAAAGGCGTAAGAGCCATTGTCACTAGCCCACATATACTAAAAGGTATCGACCAAAAGCGTAAGAGCCATTGTCTCCAACCCACATACACTAAAAGGTCGCATCGACCAAAAGCGCAAGATCCACTCTCGCCAGCTTTAAATTCAAAAACTTGAGGGTCGAATGAGCTCAAGTCGTAACCCGATTTGGAGACTGAACCCAAAACAGTTGACTAAATATGCCTAAGAGCAAAAGCGCGTAAGAGCCTACGGGCCAGCCCAATGAGCCTCAAGGCCATACCGTAAATCTAAGGATTCCACTCAGCTCAAAGACCAGTTCGCCTGGCTAAAGTCAAGGTGAAAAGAAATGTAGGAGAAACAAAACCGCGAGGTTTCCCTCATTATACATACACGAGAAAAAATACAAGCTCCATTTACAACATACTTCGAAAGTACTATGTACAGAATCAGAAAAGGAAATCTACATCCCCCTTGGGGACTATGGCTCGTCGGCCTCATCCTCGCTATCCTCGGCATCGGACAGAAGGAATTTAGCATCGTGTTCATCTGCCTTGTCTTGCTCGATCTCTTTCGAGAGGAAGCCTCTAGCATGAATTTCCTCGAGGGTCTCCCTCCAAGATTTACACTTCACGTAATCTTTACTATTGTTTTCACGATTGAGAGCTTCCCTCAGCTCAGCTCTAGAGTAGGCAGCGCCCTTAAAATAGGCCGCCACTTTCTGGTCTGCCCTAGTGTGACTTATTACGGCCTCAGCTTGGGTATTCACCACCTCAGCCTTCTCCTTCAAAATCTCGGACTCGAGCCTTGTGATCATATTCGCTCAGACAGAATCATTTGCATGAGCGTTCCGGATTTGCACCTTGAGGGCAGAAGCCTTAGCCAAAGCATCCTCCTTGGCTGCAACTTGGACATCTACTTGAGCCTTCAACTCGTTAAGCTCACGTTTAGCCCGGTTGACTTTGCCCCAAATACGTTCCAGCTCCTCCGTTTTGCTCTCCAACTGAAATATCGAAGTATTAATCTCCGAAAATGAAATGGGGCCATACATCAACTTGAAATACAAGTTACCTATCTTTCGAGACGGCTTTCATAGTTCTGACTTCTATCCGCCTCACACTGCAGGTATACCGGCTCATCTTCCTTTCTCTCACAAAGGAGCTTAAGGTATATCTCCATATCCAAAGCTTTTCGTAGCCTGGCCTCATGGTGAAGCAGCTCAGACTTAAGCTTGTCAAAGGCCTGCAAAGAGAAATTCAATAAGAAAGGAAGGGCGCAAAACCGAGATAGGCATATATCGGCTATCGAAACTTACCATAAAGCCAAGGCACTGAGCCTCACCAAAGGCCGAGCCAATGTCCGATGGCCCAGCATCCCCCGAAGCACCCTTGGTAGAAAAAGAGGAAGGCGCCGCATGACTCTCGCTCCTCGAAATACCTTTAATAGGAATGACAAATGAACTTTTAGAAATAAAAGCCTCCGAAGTCAGAAGATCGGCCAAATCGCCTCTTATAAACCTCAGAAATGGACTCGCCCCACCGTGAGCATCCTCGCACTTTGGAGACTCTTTCCGTTTATTGTCAACCCTCGACCCCGTGGTCGGCAGTCTCTCCTCCTCCTCCAGGGGGCATAATCTCATTTCGGAAAAAGCTCCAACACCTGCGGTGACAGAGTTAGTGCGCTAAAAAAAAGGTACCTTTCTGAGGAAACAAGCCACTAAACGCCTACCATGATGTTTTGCCTCCCATCTCCCTTTAGACAGGTCTCGCCACCTGTGCTTATCAAAGGTCGAACAAGCCTCCAGCTTGGGGGACCATTCAGCCAGATCAAGGATCTAATTCGGCAACCAAGGAATCTCTATAAAGAATAAAATAGACAGATGCCTTTATGGAGTCCGCCCCCGCTATGGATAAAGCGATAAAAATACATGTACGCCACTTACGTGTGAAGTTCCATTTCTCAGGAAATGGCAAGAACTCTCCAGGGATAATGTCGACTGTCCGTGCTTGAACGAACCAGCTCATCCACCCTGGTCCTCATCCTTTTTGTCGTTAATGGCAAGGGGCCAAGTGGATCGATGCTGCAGGGTAATCAAACCCTGATAATGCAGCGGCTGATATAACCTAACGAGATGGATGTGGGTGAATTCAAGCCCATCCTTATGTACAAAGTACCTTATCATCAGCACTATCTTCTAGAGGGATGGGTGAGCCTAAGCTAGGGTAACCTGATATCTCTTACAGAACTCAAGCACAACCTTGTTAGGAGGACCCAAAGTAAAAGGATGTGTATATATGCTCAAAAACCCCTCGACATGGGTCATGATATTCTCCTCTGGGGAAGGTACCTCTAGTACCATTCCTTCTCCCCATCCACAATCTTTTCTAATAATCTCGAGGTGTTCCACCCTTATTGAGGAGATGAACCTCGATACATGCTCCCGATGCCCTTGAACGTTGGGAGGTCTCTCCAACATAAAGTCTCTCCTCGAAACAAAGCACCTCGAGGCTCGTTCACTGGGTATCGGCGGTGTACCACTGACCGAACGAGGAATAGAGGCAGAACTCCCCTCTCTTTGATGGGCGAATGTCGATGTAGCATCTATGGCTACGGTAAAACAGGAAGAGGAGGATGAAGGTTTGGGCCAAGGCTTTGAGTCGAGACGGCGCGAGAACTAGCACAATGAACAAAGTTCTATGGAAGAAATAGTTACTCTGAGTAGCAGGATCTCCATTTGAGAAATAAATGAGTGAATATATAAAGGCAGGCAACAACTTCTCACCTACCTAGAAGACCAATTAATTTTGGCCATGATAGCATCGCCTTTTTTGGGAAATGTGCCAGTAGGACCACCCCGGGGGACCCACTATTAGGTCACATGAATGTTGTTGTCGAGCGAAGTTCGGGAGGTATCGAGACCTCAAAGGTTTTTTTTGCTATTATAAGCATCGACCCTAAAGGAGCTGTCGACCTAATTTCGAGAAAGAATCCGATCTCGGAAGCCCCGACTACTCCAAACACGAGCTCCAAATATCTAACATCGAAATTTGAAGGCTAACTCTACAAGAACGACGGAGTATAAAAAAATGAAAAAACTTGAAGCAGAAGGATTCTCTTGCATTGCCAAAAAATATGTTTACATAGGGCGTCTTTACAAGACTCGTTTCCTCGGGAGTACATACACAAAAAGAAAGAAGAAAAGCAAAGACGACACATGCTTATTCTTCATCGCCACTACCCTCTGAACCATCTCCGGGACCTTTATCCAATGCAACTAAGAACTCCCAGTTTTCCTCCGATTCTCGGGCCTTCTCAACCTCAGTAGAGAGATCGACACCTTTGGCACTAGCTTCCTCTAAGGCTTGCCTCTTCGCCTTTGCACTAGCATGAGAGACAACCTAAATCAGTTTTTGGTTGGCTTTCTCCGATATATTTCGGGCTATCTAATTTGCTATAGCGGCATCCTTCAGATAAGTTGCAACTTTCCCTTCGACCTCGGACTTGGTCACTGCCTCATTTTGCTTCCTCAGCTCGAGGACCTCCTCATTCTTCTACCCGATCTACAAAAGAAAAATTAAGTCTGCAAACCTTGAATTATGGGAATAATCAACGGGTTTACAAATAACGAATTACCTGCTCCACAAGGCCAGCCTTTTCTCTGAGCAACCCCTCCAAATTCATCCGAAGTTCGCCCAACTCCTTCTCTTTTCGTGCAGAAGAGGCCTCCGACTCCCGCAGTCCCGAGGTAAGCTTCTCGAGCTCCTTTTCACTGCATAAAAGATCCTCTCGGAGCCTAGAGAGGGCATGGTCATACATCTCCTTAGACTACGGCAAAATAGAAGTGTTAGACAAACAAGGAGCAATGCTTGAAGACTAAGGAAATAAACATAAATAGCTATCACCTGCCGCTGGAATCTCTCCGATGCATTGATGGCACTGGAGGCATCAAGATCGATGTCCTCACTAACATCGTCAATATCATCTAGATTATTGCCAAGCGCTCCTCCCCCCTTGAAAGGAACCCCCGCGTCAACAACATTCAGATCCTAAGAATCCCTTAACTCCCCGGAGGAGAATTGAGGGCCCAAATTAAGGCCACCCAGGGAATCGATGTTGCCAAGGGGAAACTCCTGCCCCCGAAAAGCTTCAGGCCTAGACCCTCTGAAACCTTCAGCAATAGCCTCCCTTGCGGAGGTTACACCGCAATCAGATGAAGGCTTGAGGGCCGTGCCCGCACCCTCATCGAGGCCTTACAAGGCACGGGCTCGAGCCAATTCAGCCCGACTTTCTCCTTTGTATCAAAGGGGAGTCATCTCCATCATCGTCCTCGTCATCGGAGCCCATTCTAGAGGCTTAAGACGATACCTCAGCTTCGGATCGAGATCTACTGGGTTTAGCTTTCTTCGCCCGGGGGGATTCAGTGGCCGAACTTTTCTTCCCCTTCTTGCCTTTATCAGGCTTCGGGGCCCCATCATCACCATCAAGGGGTGGTCTCATCCGCACTCTGTCGCGAAGGCCTATGCAAGCATAATGACCGAAGTCTCTCAGCATAAAGGATATGGGAAAGAAATGCAAAAACATAGTGAAAGCGGCAAGAGGAATCCTACCATGGTTCTTGGCAACCCACCATGTTTTGGTTAGGTCGGACCAAGACCGAATAAGATACGGGAACGAAGTATCCATCCGCTTGATCCATCCTGGCAGATCCTGAACCGCTTTCGGGTACCAAGTGGTAGCTGTAAAAACCAAGAGGAAATCATTTTTTGGAAGAGAGGTAAGAAGGCCACAGAGCATGTTCGAAGGAAAAGTACTTACATTATGTATTCCACTTCTCCGGGAATGGCATCCTTCCGGCCGGGATGATGTCTGAGGTCCTCACTCGGACGAACCTAGTGATCCATCCTCGATCCTTGTCCTCATCGGTGCTCGAGAAAAATGATTTTTTGGATCGGTGATGAAGCTTAATCAAACCTCGATAAAATCGAGGGCTATACAATCTGATCAGATGGTCGAGGGTAAAGGTCTCACCTTCGACCCCATCAGAGAAGTGGTGGAGCATTTAAACTATCCTCTAGAAAGACATATAGATTTGACTAAGCATCACTTGGAACTTGTCACAGAAATCAAGAATAACTGGATCTATCTCTAAGGGAGAAGGGTTAGAAGAATCGATCGGACTCAGGGTGTATGGGTAAGTATATACATAAAGGAAACCAGCTTTATGACCCGTTATGCACTCGTTGGAACGAGGTATCTCAACTAGCACTGCCTTTCCCCAGCGGCAGTCTTTCTTCACTTTCTTCACATCGGTCACTATGCTAATATACCGATACTATTCTTCTTTTGAATTTCCAGAATGTTTTTCTTTTTATTTTCTGAAGTCTTAGTATTTTTCGGAATTTCCTCTCTCTTAAAATTTTCTTCTGTATTCTCTCTCTTTTTCTTGTGTATTCTTTGTTCTCTCTTTTTTTTTGTTCTTTCTTTGTTCTTAAAATCCCCTCCTTCTCTCTCTCTCTCTCTGATTTCATCGTCTTATGGTGTCCGTGAAGATTTTCACCGATAAGACTCTCTCAATTGTATCACTTTACAGCTGGGGATTTGGAGTGTTGCCGATATGACTCTTTCTGCTGGGAATTAGAGTCCTTTATGCTGTGGAACAGAATGTTATATTCACCGGTAAGACTCTCATTTGTCTGACTTGGCATCTTTTGAAGACTGATCAGAAGGTCTTTCTTTGGACCGTAATGTGAGTTTTGGATAGGCTAGAAAGAAAGGGTATTTAAAGGCTCAAAAATAAATTTGGGGTTCAAAATTACAACCTTCAGAACCATATTTGCTTACAACAAGCGCAACTCTTACCCCAGTTTCTTGCTTGGGGATTTTTTTATTTTTGTTATACTATGTTACATTATGCACATTATGCACATTATGTGCCCTATGACCGAGCCGTGAAGCGCCTACGTATCCTCTTTGAGGAATCAGGTCAAACGTAGTTCCCAATTCCTCTTTTCCATTTACCTATTATTTTCTTTTCTTTTCTTTTCTTTTCTTTTTTCTTTTATTTGGCTTGATTATCTGATTTTGTACATGTTAAACCTATGTGCAAGTTTTAAACTCTTGACCGCTTTTATTATTATTTTTTACGAGAATTGCAACGTCGTGAAAATATATCTCGAACCACGTTACATCAATGCACCCGTGGTTATTGACATATCTCGACTCCGTTGAGATTTAGATTTGGGTCACATAAATGTGCACCCGAATTAAGAAAAATAAATTATTAAGACGCGCCTAAAGCAACTAACGTATTGTTATTTTGGGAAAGGCCGTAAAATTTGCTAAACGGCATGTCCCGGATTCTAAGTATTTTTAATATATATACATTTAGAGGGCCCCGCAGCTTCTACATTTTTGTTTGTCGAGGCTCGTCTCATTTATTATTAAAAGGAATTTACAACGTCATGGAAATGCATCTCGGGCCACGCCATAATCAATATACCCGTGATTAGAGACACATTTCGATTCCGTTGAGATTTAGATTTGGGTCACATAAATGTGCACCCGAGTTTAGGAAAATTAAATTATTAAAGGCGCGCCTGAAGCAACTAGCGCATTATTATTTTGGGGTAGGGCCGTGAAATTCGCTAAACGGCCCGACCCGGAATCCATCGTTTGGATCCGAGGGAGTGGTGGTTTTCAGTTGCTAGGGTTTTTTGCTTCTTCTTCTTTAGGAAGAAGAAGCGTGAACAATACCCGTTTTCAAATTTTTCCCAAAAGTCTTGTTTTCAATTTTTCCAAAATCCTGTCCGTTTCAAAATTTTCAAAGTCTCCCCTCAAAAATTTTGTCCGTGTCTTTTGTAATGGTTTTGCCCAGAAAAATGAGCCCCACGCGTGGTGAGGTTCGAGACTTGTGTCCCCCACGCGTGGTGGGGTTCCCCATGTGTCATTGACTCGGTTTATTATGGGCTAGGTCCGAAAATTAGGCCTAAAAGCGGGTAAGTTTGAACCCGAATATTATTCTTTTTCTCGGACCCGATTAAGGACACGACGTTGCTTAACTAGTCCTATGCAAGCAAAATAACTACCAAAAATAAGACTAGTATTTAAACAAAACTATATCTTTTTTTAAATATTTTTTCAAGATTTAAAATAGCTACAAAATATTAATAAAACTATTTTTTTTTGTAATTTTCGTTTTTTAATAAAGACAAAATATAAAGTAATATTTTTTGTATTTTTCCAAAATTAAAATGACTACAAAACATTAATAGAATTATATTTTTTGTAATTTTCGAATTTATATAAAGTACCAAAATAAAGTACAATTTTTGTATTTTTTTCAAGTTTATGAGAAATACATAAACTAAAATTTATATATGTATTTTTGTGATTTTTTCTTTTTGCAACGAAATAAAGTAAAATAGCTAAAATGGCTATATTAGACCCAATTTCACATATTCACGCTAAAAATGTGAAAATTCTCGGGAGGGTCAAAAATCAGGTGTCTACAGCTGCCCCTCTTTGACTGGAAACACGAAGAGTTTTCCGACAAAGAACGACTAGACATGTTTTTGACCCGACCATTACTTGGACGGACTACACTAAGGAAAGGGAGGGAATGTGACCGAGCCCTGGTATCTGAGCTGCCTACATATCCTTGGTTATACAGGAATCAGGCCACGTGTAGTTCGGGAATGAGAGAGATGGTGAAGTGTACCGAGGTGAAGAGCCGATCGAGGTGCCGTTCCGTTGAGGTTCCGGTCCGCGGTCCTGTCATTACAACAAAAATGAAAACTGAAAAAGACTAACTAAGCCTATCAGCTACTAGTTACAAGGATTCCTATCTTTAAGTCTTCTGAAACTTGGTCTTGAGTCTTGAATGGTGCTTCATACAGACTTTGGATTTGAACCCTGACTTGCTAGTTGTAGGTGCTAGTTCTTGAGCAGACCACATTTGTTCTCCACTTCCGTAATTTGGGTTCTTTTCTTTTTCTTTTTTCTCTTTTTTTATTCTTGTTTTTGTTTCTGTGACCAGCTTCTGTTGATCATCCCAGACTGTTGACTTGCATTCTTGGGGCGAGCTTCTACTATTTCTAACTTGGATTGAATGCTGGGGATTTCTGTTGTAACCTTCTGCTTTCCAGTGGGTCACTGCTTGATCTTGAAAAATGTTCCGCTGTTCTACAGGCGGACTCCGGACTTCTTCGATCTTCGACATACCACCAACTCCGTTCTACAGGCGGGTCCTTGACAACCAAAACAAACAAAACAAACAAAATTTCCTAACCCAGTTTGTACTGGGAAGATTTGTGAGCCGTTAGCAAAACTGTAACTCACTTACCCTACTGATGCAATGATGAGAGTGAACTAAAGACTAGGCTAGGATGTGCATCTCCTACGAGTAAAACCAAAACCAAAACTCTTGCTAGCAAATGTGTCTGCTAAAACCTCAATGACTCAAACTAGAAAGTGTTTCTTCTATGGTTGAGTCGGAATGAGCTAAAATTAGGAAGTGCATCTCCTAAGGGTGAAAACTTCAGTGACTAGAACTAGGAAGTGCGTCTCCTATGAACTTGAAAGACCTTGATTAGGAAGTGCGTCTCCTACGAGTAAACTTCAAAAACTGGACTAGGAATTATGTCTCCTATAGTTGAACTTAAAATGAATCAAACTAGGAAGTGCATCTCCTAAGGGTGAAATATCAATTCCGGAAGTGCGTCTCCTGAAATAAAGTATAACCTGAAAAAGCCAAACTAGGAAATGCGTCTCCTAAAGCAAAATTATAACCTGAGCGAACCAGACTAGGAAGTGTGTCTCCTAATGATGAAAACTTAACTCATGAAGTGCGTTTCTTGTGCATGAAATTAAACTTAGGAAGTACGTCTCCTAGGGGTAAAATAGTCTTAGGAAGTGCGTCTCTTATGGGTGAAACCTTAATGATTTTGAACTAGGAAGTGTGTCTCCTATGAATAATTTAGGAAGTGCGTCTCCTATGCGTGAAATCTTAATTTAGGAAGTGCGTCTCCTATGGGGTAGAATAGTCTTAGGAAGTGCGTCTCCTATGGGTGAAACCTTAATGATTTTGAACTAGGAAGTGCGTCTCCTATGAATGAAAATAATTTAGGAAGTGCGTCTCTTATGCGTGAAATCTTAATTTAGGAAGTGCGTCTCCTATGGGGTAAAAGTAAACTTAGGAAGTGCGTCTCCTATGGGCAAAACTAAACTTTAGGAAGTGCGTCTCATATGGTAAAACTGAACTTTAGGAAGTGCGTCTCCTATTGGTGAACTATTCTTAGGATGTGCGTCTCCTATGGTAAAACTGAACTTTAGGAAGTGCGTCTCCTATGATAAAACTGAACTTTTAGGAAGTGCGTCTCCTATTGGTGAACTATTCTTAGGAAGTGTGTCTCCTATGGTAAAACTGAACTTAGGATGTGCGTCTCCTATTGGTGAAACTTAATTTAGGATGTGCGTCTCTTACTGGTGAAATTAACTTAGGAAGTGCGTCTCCTACTGGTGAAACCTATCTTAGGAAGTGCGTCTCCTATTGGTGAAATAAACTTAGGAAGTGCGTCTCCTTAGGAAGTGCGTCTCCTATTGGTGAAACTATTCTTAGGATGTGCGTCTCCTATTGGTGAAATTGACTTAGGAAGTGCATCTCCTATTGGTGAAACTTAATTTAGGATGTGCGTCTCCTATTGGTGAAATTAACTTAGGAAGTGCGTCTCCTACTGGTGAAATTTAATTTAGGATGTGCGTCTCCTATTGGTGAAATTAACTTAGGAAGTGTGTCTCCTACTGGTGAAATTAACTTAGGAAGTGCGTCTCCTACTGGTGAAACCTATCTTAGGAAGTGCGTCTCCTCTTGGTGAAACTTACTTAGGAAGTGCGTCTCCTCTTGGTGAAACTTGCTTAGGAAGTGCGTCTCCTCTGGGTGAAACTTATCTTAGGAAGTGTGTCTCCTCTTTGTGAAGCTTATCTTAGGAAGTGCGTCTCCTACTGGTAAAACTTGCTTAGGAAGTGCGTCTCCTACTGGTAAAACTTGCTTAGGACGTGCGTCTCATATTGGTACAACTATTCTTAGGAAGTGCGTCTCCTATTGGTGAAACTTCTTAGGAAGTGCGTCTCCTACTGGTGAATCTTACTTAGGATGTGCGTCTCCTCTTGGTAAAATTGAACTTAGGAAGTGCGTCTCCTATGGTAAAAACTGAACTTAGGAAGTGCGTCTCCTATTGGTGAACTATTCTTAGGATGTGCGTCTCCTATGGTAAAACTGGACTTAGGAAGTGCGTCTCCTATTGGTGAAATTTTTTAGGAAGTGCGTCTCCTATTGGTACAATGGATTTAGGAAGTGCGTCTCCTATTGGTAAAACTGAACTTAGGATGTGCGTCTCCTGTTGGTACAACTGAACTTAGGAAGTGCGTCTCCTATTGGGTGAAATAAGCTTAGGAAGTGCGTCTCCTATTGGGTAAAATGAACTTTAGGAGGAAATACATCTCCTATGGGTAAAACAAACAAACTTAGGAGGAAATGCATCTCCTATGGGTAAAACTAAAACAAACTTAGGAGGAAATGCATCTCCTATGGGTAAAACTAAAACAAACTTAGGAGGAAATGCATCTCCTATGGGTAAAGACGTGGGATGTATTCCCTTGTTATACAGGTGGGCGCCTGGTAAAGACATAAAAGTATTCCTCTCGTTATTCAGGTGGGCGCCTGGTGGTAAAGATATGAAAAATGATATGCCCGCATTATACTGGTGGGTGACCTAGAATATGAAATGAACAGACACAAATGATATGCCCGCATTATACTGGTGGGTGACCTAGAATATGAAATGAACAGACACAAGTGTATTCCCGCATTATACTGGTGGGTGACCTAGAACAGAAATGAAAAGACAGAAATGTATTCCTCTCGTTATTCAGGTGGGCGCCTGTCTTCATCAATAATTTTGAAAATAACATCCTATTTGAGGGCGGATGAACCCAAACTATCCTATTTGAGGGCGGATGAACCTGACATATCCTGTTTGAGGGCAGATGAACCCGGCATATCCTATTTGAGGGTGGATGAACCCGACATATCCTATTTGAGGGCGGATGAACCCAAAATATCCTATTCGAGGGCGGATGAACCCAAAATATCCTATTCGAGGGCGGATGAACCCAAAATATCCTATTCGAGGGCGGATGAACCCAAAATATCCTATTCGAGGGTGGATGAACCCAAAATATCCTATTCGAGGGCGGATGAACCCAAAATATCCTATTCGAGGGCGGATGAACCCAAAATATCCTTAAGACTTGAAAATGTCTTACCTGGAAAACTTGGTGGGGATTATTTACTTACCTGTTGGGGGGTAAAATGTTATCAGCTGGGGGTACCTGACTTCCAGAAAATTTTCTAAATGGAAGGAAAATTTTCTGCCCCAGTTTGATAATATCCCTTGTGGCATGCGTTTCTGCATCAATGCCATTTCCTTTACCTGTTTCAAATCAAACAAAATTGTTAGTTTAAAACATGGTGGTTGGTTGTGATACTCCCAATGGGATGGCTTTCCCTTTCTCCTTCCTTGCTTTGCGTTGCACAACTTGTTGGGGATGATATTATGTGCTGGGGATAATCCCTTCCTGCTGGGGGATATCCCTCTTCTTTTGTGGCATAGCTTGGAAACTGGCATTTCCCCGACCTTTTAGTCTAGTATGGATTTCGCCAAATCATGCTCACTGCTCTCCTTGCTTTGTTCACGGGCCTTGTCTTTGAGGTTTATAACCTTGGTTTTGGCAAGGATATCCCTCTTGACGCTCGTCAATCCTTTTGTCAATTCCCTTTTGCTGGGGATATCTTTATTGACACTGGCCTCGCGCTTGTTCCTTGCTGACTATACCATTTGGATGTACTAGTCAGATCTCATCTTGAAAAGCTGATGGCATATTTGAAGTCATTTCATACTTGTTCTGGCCCGACAGACTCTATTGGGGAATTTTTCTATGAAAGGAGAAAGATAAAAGAAACAAAATAAAAGACAAAGGAAACGAATGACTCTTTTACAAAAGAAACTATAAATAAAAATCTATCAAACGCAGATACCGACTCTAATGGCCATGACATGCGTATGTGGCCTATCCTCTGCCGTCAATCATCTTTTAAGATCTTCAATTGGCGATTCCCCCTCTTAATCTTATTCGACTTGTAGTGCCCGAAGGGTTTTCACTATCAAGTCTCTCTCATTTTTGGTTCTTCTCTCAGCTTTCATCGCCATATGGTGCCTGTGAAGGTTTTCACCAATAAGACTCTCTCGTTTTATATCTCTCTCCAGCTGGGGGATTTGGAGTGTTGCCGGTATGACTCTTTCTGTGGGAGATTAGAGTCCTTTCTGCTGCGGAACAGAATGTTATGTTCGCCGGTAAGACTCTTCATTTGTCTGACTTGGCATCTTTTTGAAGACTAATCAGAAGGTCTTTCTTTGGACCGTAATGTGGGTTTTGGATAGGCTAGAAAGAAAGGGTATAAAAGGCTCAAAAAATACATTAATTTTGGGTTATTAGTTACAACCTTCGGAATTAGATTTATTTACAACAAACGCAACATTTGCCCCAGTTTCTTGCTTGGGGATATTTTAATTGATTCCTTTTCATTTTTTAAAACTATGACCGAGCCGTGAAGCGCCTACGTATCCTCTTTGAGGAATCAGGTCAAACGTAGTTCCCAATTCCTCTATTTTCTTCTGACTTTTTTTTTTCATTATCATTTTTCTTTCCCTTTTTCTTTTCTCATTTCTCCTTTCTTTTTGTCGTTTTTCTTTTCTTTCTCTCTTTTTTCTTTTATTCTTTTTTTTTCCGTTTTGTTGTTTTCTTTTCTTTCTTTTCTCTTACCTTCCATGCTTGCGTATTCTATTCGTTGCTACTAATTCCGAACGAGGGGTATGAAAGAAAATAAATAAGTCTCAAAAGGGGTAACGAAGGATAAAGTATTTAGGTAGCTGAAAAAAATGCCTTCGTCATTCCAGTCTTCAAAACATGCCAAGTGCAAACAACACAATTTAAATTTGTAGCCTCTTCTGATGGTGCTAGACTTGACAATTATATCCAACATCTATTTGTTCATTTGTCACTTCTAAAGCACCGTTGGTCGACACTCTCATTCTCATTATCTTGAACGGCCCTCGTGCCAATTTGGCGAATCTTGCTTTTAACGATTTTTCTTTGTGTTTCACTTGCCCCAGTTCCACATGACTCGGGCTCTGAATAATCTCAAACCGTTCTTATTTCCATTAAATGGTTTGATTACCTTTTCGAGGTTTTGTGATTAACTTTAAATGCTAGTCCCAAACTGTGCGCGCATGTCATGCCACTAGAATCGGCGTTGAATAAAAATGACACAATGACTAAACAGAAAGATGACTGGGAATAATCAAAGACTGAATTTTTTTGCATTGGACTGAACAAATGGTTTTTAAAAACAAAGTAAACCGGAATAAAATCCTAAACAACTTGGACAAAACTTAAACAAATCGCTATGACAAAACGGAAAGATAAGCGGAAAGATATTGACACAAAACAAATCCGAATTACAATCCTAATAATCCGAACAACGGAAATGACAACAAAATAGACCATCAAAGATCCTCTCCGGTTGACCCAAAATGGAGTGTCTTTCCAACTATCCAAGCACGGCATCTCCGGCTGACCCAAAATGGAGTATCTTCCAACTGCAAAGCATGACATTTTAGCCATTGAGCTCTATATCAACATTGCCAAGACCATCCCCAACTTCAGTATTATCAACATCAATCAACAAGTTCTCAAGATGATTCGCCTGCTCCCTGTCACTGTCGTCGATCACAATTGCCCCTTCCTGAATCATTCTTTCGATTTCCCTTTTCAAAGAACGACAGTCTTCAATGCTATGTCCTTGGACATTAGAGTGGTACATGCATCGTACAGCAGGATTGAACCCTTTTGCATATGGATCTGGAGTATAGCCAAGGAGCGGCTCAATCAGTCCTGAAAGCTTTAGCTTTTCAAACAAACTTGCGTAGGACTCCCCAATTGGCGTGAAATTGTTTCCTTGCCTTTGTTTTCCCCCATGCCCCTGTTTTCTAGGGTCGTTGGGTGCTTGAAAACGTTGTGAAGGCAAGAATGCATTACGTGGTGCTGGCTCTCGCCAGCGGGGGTGACCTGATGGTTGACCCTGCGACCGGACCTTGTTCGAAGGATAATACTGAGACGGATTATGTGGAGCTCGGGGGAAGGCTTGGGCATGATGGTCTGAAAAGAGTGGCTCTGATGGTGGGTAGTAGGGTTGTGGAAGGTTGTATGGAGTGTGTGGATAATTTGTATGACTGGGCCTGGGCTGGTAGTGAGGGGAAGGACCTCTGAATTTGGACCCAGTACCTGCTTCGACTGATGCGACCTCGAGCACACCTCCCGCGCCGCTCTGAATAGCTTGGGTCGTTGCCTTGAGCGCTGAGTAATTTAGGATTTTGTCAGACCTTAGGCCCTCCTCTATCATGACCCCTATCTTTACCACTTCATTGAAGGATTTCCCAACCGTTGTCACCAAGTGACCAAAGTAAGTTGGATCAAGTGTTTGCAAGAAGTAGTCCACCATTTCTCCCTCTTTCATGGGAGGATCAACTCTGGCCGCTTGTTCTCTCCAGCGGAAACCAAACTCACGAAAACTTTCCCCAGGCTTCTTTCCAGTCCTCAGCAATGTGAGACGGTCAGGGACTATCTCGAGATTGTACTGGAAATGACCTGCGAAAGCCTGCGCCAGATCATCCCAAGTATACCACCTACTGGAATCCTGCCTGGTATACCATTCTAGTGCAGATCCGCTCAGACTCTGGCCGAAATAAGCTATTAGCAGCTCATCCTTGCCGCCTGCCCCTCTCATTTTGCTACAGAATCCCCGCAAATGTGCCATGGGATCACCGTGCCCTTCATATAAATCAAACTTAGGCATCTTGAACCCAGCCGGGAGTTGGACGTCTGGGAAAGGGCATAGATCTTTGTATGCTACGCTGACCTGGTTGCCCAAACCGTGCAGGTTCCTGAAGGACTGCTCCAGGCTTTTGAACTTTCTCAACACCTCATCCTGTTCAGGGGCTTTAACCGGCTTTTCGATCTCTGCCGGTACCTCCAAGTGTGGATTGTAACAGGTCTTATATATGATTTAAGATAATTCTGTGGAATTTGGTGAAAAACGGATGTCATTTGACGTGATTCGGACTTAAATTGCAAAAATTGATATTGTAAGAGTTTGAGAAAAATTCTTTGATTTTGAGGTTTAATTCGTTGTTATTGAGATTATTTTGGCGATTTCATCGCACATATAAGTTCGTATGATGTCATTGAGTTAGTATGTATTTTGGTTAGGAGCCCCGAGGGCTCGAGTGTGTTTCGGAAGGTTTTGGACTTAAGAAAAGTTGCATGTTTTCAGTTGTTGGTTTTCTGATATGCCCTTCTTCGCGTTCGTGGGAGGACCCCCGTGAGCGCGATGTATTAATTTTTGCTTAAGGAAATTCCTTCTACACGAACGCGTAACCCAGGTCGCGAACGTGAAGTCTTGGTAGGCCTTCCCTTGGCGAACGTGGCCCTGGCCACGCGAACGCGAAGGCTAATTGAGCCTGGGAAGGGGTGGGGCATTTGACCTATGCGAACGCGATCCTTTGCACGCGAATGTGAGGCTCGAGGAGTTTCTTCTCCGCGAACACGAGCCGTTTTCCGCGAACGCGACCAGTTATTTTTAAAAGACCAGAAACAATTGTCAGAACCAAAATACGGACCCGATACCATTATGTTCTAATCCAATTTCATTTCAAATTCCTTTAAACAATTTCAGAAAATAATTTTCTTTAAAAACTCATTTCTCGGGCTTGGGACCTCGGAATTCGATTCCGGAAATATACCCAAGTCTCTTATTTTCCTACGGACCCTCCGGGACCGTCAAATTAGCTCATTTTATAATCAAAACTTATCATTTTTCACAAATTTTCATACTTAGGCTTTCTGGCTACGCGTCTGAACTGTGCACGCAAATCGAGGTGATGCTAAATGAGGTTTTCAAAACCTCGGAACACAGAATTCAATAAAAATGACAAAAAAGATAAATAACATTCCTTATTAAAGAGATATGCCATGTCACTGGCTAATGTCCCTGGATTATATATATATAGATTATTCTGCCCTTATTGCTATTGTTGGTTATGGATAGTGAGCATCGGACCTTTCCAAGCTCTTCACTACTTTCAGCCGGAGGTTAAGTTTGCTACTTATTGAGTACATAGGGTCAGATGTACTATTAATACACTCTTCCCTTTGTGTACATATCTAAGTGTTGCTGACAACGGTGGTTGCTAGTTAGCTGTATGCGGATTAGACTGGAGATTTCGAGGCAGCACATATGTTTCGTTCGGTGTCCTCCCTTTTATCTTATATTCTTACGGTTCAGTCTTCCACATAGTATTGTTTATTGTTCTGACTTTGTAATTAGTATTCCATAGAGTTCATATACTTGGTGATACCAGATTTTGTGGTGGATTCATTGTATTGAAATTTTTAACTTCTATTATTTATACCATTCCAGTTTTGAGACTATTTCTTATCATTATTGAGGTATAATTCCGCATATTTATTATTGAATTGCCTAACAAGCGGTACTAGACGATATCGTGCTTCCGGTGGGAGTTGGGTCGTAACATTCTTCCCCTGAATCATGAATCCCATCTTCAAATATCTAAAGTTCCACTTGATATCCCCCAATGTAATCAACCATTGAATTCCCAAAACTAAACTACACCTTCCCAATGGTAAAATCAACATGTTACTAGCAAAGTCGACACCCTGCATCCTCCAAGAAAACCCTTCATACATGTACTTACTGTATATTGTATTCCCATCTGATATTACAAGCAAATGGAGGGATTTCCTGCAAGAAACATTCCAATCTTTTTAGTGTATTAAGATTCAAGAATTTATGACTACTTCCTATATCAATCAAGATTTGCACAACCTTTCCACCCACCAATCCAATCACTTCATTGTCCTGTAATTCATCGACCCAGTTATAGCATGCACACACTTGAGAAATCATTGCAAACCCATTTTCCTCATCATGCTCCCCATATTGAGGCCATTTCATCATACTTCATCCTTGTGGACCGTCCTCTTTTTCCCCTCCTTCCCACGAATCATCACTCAACTCCATATAGAAAAGTTGTCTCTTCCTAAACCATTGAAGACTAGGAGAGTACTTCTCATCACAATAAAAATATATCCCCTTAAACATCTTTTCCTCTATTGCAGGAGGGATCAACATTTTAGGACCCTTTGATGGAATTTGATAGCCTGAACTTGAAGGAAAAATGGTGGTGGTGGTGGGGGGGTGTCTTTTATCGGGCTAATTTGGGTATTGATAGTAATAGAGGTAAGGATTTGGAAGATTGTTTAGGTAAGGATAAGGTCTGTTCTTGGATCTTGGCTAGGCTTATGGCTTTTTGTAAAGTTCTACGCTAAAACATTTTCACTGGGATGCCACTCCTCACTTAATTCTACCCTAGTCAACAATTAGTCAAATACATCAACATAATGTTGTACACACGAAGGTTGATTAAGATCTTTCAAATCACCCATTGGATCATTATATAATGTAGTATCAAATCTACCAAAATGAGCTTTAACATACTCATCCCATGTTGGCCATTCTCGAGTAATCCTACTTTTCATGTACCTTTGATGCAGTCTTTTCCTTCTAGATGCAATGATGCTAGGTTGACCTTCAAATTTTCTGAGTATTTTCTACATCAAATATTGCTCGTTGGAAACCTAGTCCCTCAACTCGCTCCCATCAAATTTTGGAACTCAATTTGATACTTACGAGTAACCAGTGTCTGAAGCTTCCATATGCTGCTCTTCAAGATTCGGACTTCCTCTAGGATTTTGAGGACGGTTTTTACTCGTTGGAAGTTTATATTCACTCATCCAAGAACCAAAAAAAAGTCTTGAGTTCCTCCATGGACTGAGCTTGTCGGACCTCCATTGATTTTCTGAATTCCTCAAAGGATTCCTTAATACCATCAACTTCAAGTCAATTACTCAAATGGTCACTCAACTATCTCAAATTATCTTCTAAAGTCACTTTTCTTTCGTTTGTAACAACAAAGTCACTGAACTATGTCTATTGCATTCAGAAGGTCACCCAACTTCCAAATTTTGGATTGCCAAATACCTATTTTACCCTCTAAATTATAAATTTATTTTCTTTTATTTTTTTTTAAAAAAAATTAATATTATAATTTTCCCTTTTTAATTTATATTATGGACTTACCTATAGAATAAATAAATATTATTTATAAATTAAAAAAATAAAAAATATTTAAGCATTTATAATGTTGGAATAACAAAATAATGAGCATAGTAAAAGAATTAATTAGAATAATTTATTTGTAAAAATAATTTTAGTATTAACAACAAAAATTAAAAAATTTATTTACACAGTTCAGAATGTAAGAAAATAAAGGTTGTAAAATATATATTCCATGCACGTAATATAAAAATAATTATTTAAATAAAAATATTTTTATATTATATATTATATATTCTTGAAAATTATGCTCAATTATATTATATATATTCCATGCACGCTTTAACATAACATATTTTACCATATACAGAATTAGTCCCCCTGCTTTCTGGTGATGTAACTTTGTGTTGTCGAAAAGTTGGTAGAAACATAATAATATAATTGAGCATAATTTTCAAGAATATATAATGTATATTATAAAAATACCTCTATTTAAATAATTATTTTTATATTATGAGCATGGAATATATATTTTACAACCTTTATTTTCATTCATTCTGAATTGTGTAAATAAATTTTGAATTTTTGTTGTTAATACTAAAATTATTATTACTAACAAATTATTCTAATTAATTTTTTTTACTATGCTTCCAGCATTATATATGCTTAAATACTTTCTATTTTTTAATTTATAAGTAATATTTATTTATTCTATAGGTAAGTCCATAATATAAATTAAAAAGGAGAAATCATAATATTAAAAAATTTAAAAAAATTAAACGGAAGATAAATGTTTATAATTTAGAGGGTAAAATAGGTATTTGGCAATCCAAAATTTGAAAAATCTAGTTGAGTGACCTTCTAAGTGCAATAGGCATAGTTCAGTGACTTTGTTGTTATAAACGAAAGTAAAGTGACTTTAAGAGATAATTTGGGATAGTTGAGTGACCATTTGAGTAATGGACTCCATCAACTTCTTTACGAAACTCTGCATAACGTCATTCTCCCATGGCTATGTTCCTGTGAGGACCAGTGGCTTTGATACCAAATGATACAGCTTGATTCGAAGTGAGCTTAAGTGAAACGATGATCTCCTAAGGAACTTTTAGAAGAAGAGTTCCTGAACAGAAATCGGTTGCAATCGGGATTCAAGAATCAGAGAAAAAGTAGAAAGCTAGAGAGAAAAAAGAGAGTTATTTTCATTTGAATTCAGCCACTGTCAATATACAAATGAATTTTTTCTTTTAAACCCAAATTAGTTACTAACTATTTCCCAAACCGTCTAACAACTTGCTACCAGCAATTAACTAACTCACTTGCACAAAACGACACTGAGTATCTATTCTCTCTTCACTAACAATTCACTTATTAAAATGACACTGCTTCTACTTTTTTACAATATGAACACTCAAGTTCTTATAACTATTTTTGGACATAACAACACCTGAGAATGTTGTGTTTCCAGTCGCGACGCAACCACTACATTACTTGGATCAACTAAGATTCCCAGTGCGGCGCGACCAATATATTCTCGAAGCCAACTCTTTCATACTTTGGTTGGACTTGGTTAAAATCGTCTCGGATTTTTCCAACACCTATAAATAATTCTTAAACTCGTTTTAGGGGGAGTTCGACCCTTGTGAAGGAGAAACGCTGCTAGAGCAACTTAGGAGTCGGAAATCATAGAGTTTTTCTTCCTTTCTCTTCTTATCCATAGTTTTATGCTTTTAAACTTTCATACGAACGTTAGCATGAGTGGGCCGTTCTCTTAGTTCTACGGTTATGGATGCTAAATGTATGTTGACGTTCGAAGTTTGAGTTGACTACTTTGATTATACCGGATTGATTTGTTTATTTAATCTTTAGCTCTATTATTTTACTTTGTAGCTAACATAAAAATACTATCTACGAATCTAGAGTTAACTCGAAAGTGAATTCTAGCATGTGCATAGGATTAAAAAAAACAAGTTCTTGAACCTGGACATTAAGGAACAAATTCACCATTAGAATAGACATATACTTAATCATCTTGCTTGGTTATTATGCATGATAATAAACACGTTCTTGTTATATGCTAAGATTAACTCGAATAAGCAAGTAAGGAGTTCAATTCTTACGAGTAATATTAACCTTGTGAATTAACAAACCAAACAAATCAATTAGACAATTTAAACAACTCAACAAGATTGTTAGCTAACCTATAACTTAGAAAAGTTTTCTCCTATTAATTTTATACTAAGTTGCCTAAGTGTTTCATTCTATCACTAGTATCTTTAATTGCTTTATAATTTTTGCAATATTTCTAGTTAAGAACCACATCTTCAGGAATAACTTAAATAGATAATTCATACTAGTTTAATTTAATTGATTGTTAATTACATGTTCTCATGGGAACAATACTTTACTTTATCATTATTATTACTTGTTGACCATGTAGACTTGTGGGTGCATTTGACCCCAACAAGTTTCTGAGATATCATAGAGAGTTCCTCTTCGTTGATCAATCTATTATGGTCGAGTATCAAACAGTATTGGTGATCAAAACCTCATTTCATGCGTCTTCGTGCAAGAACATATAGCACTTTCAATTTTACTTGTTCTAAAACCAGCAATTACACCCGAAGACATGTAGAAATTGTAGTTCTCCCTCCAACTTCAGGGTAAATTGAACTGAAATCAACTCTCTTGTGACAAAGTAGGAAATATGAACAATGGGAAGCTAAGATAAGACGAGATCATCACATGCTATGACACCCGCTCCCCACTCCCCCACCCCCCCCCCCCCAAAAAAAAATAAAATAAAAAAGCCAACAAAAATCATAAAAAGAAATGCAGATCTGCATAGCCCGTTGCCTAGCGACTTAAATAGAGGTATATTATTATTTGAAAAGCAGATATCAGTGCAGAAAGTCCACCAGCAAACGTCAAACTGTTACATGCATACACTAAAAATCTCATAGCCGTATCCTTTTCACATCATTTTCAGGCACATTTACGTCGTTTCCGTTCCCTTTTACTGAAGTCACTGTTTGCTTGGGCACCTGCAGGTAGAAAATAATATCTCGGATCATTTCGTGTCACCTTTAAAGTTTTCGAAGAGAAGGATATCTGACGTCTGGTAGTTAACTTTGAGTTATCCGCTGATAAGACGGGAAGACATGTAACTTGAAAGTCAAAATACAAATATCTTTTTGGACATTTCTCCTAATTGGAATCAAGTGATTTCACTAAAAATTGCATAACCTGGGAAATCATTTTACGAACCAGCAAAATATGCATAGTTATGCAGTTGCATCGACCATATATCCAGGGTACAAACTTAACCGATCATACTCTAACCAACCACCACCTGAAATAAATTTTGATGTACCCATTGCACAAATGGATAATTTTTAATGGGACAACGCTGATGCTATTTTAGACCATTCAACAAAATAAAGCTTGCTTGAATGGTGAGCTTACATTTTCATTTGGAACAACAGCATATCTCTCTGTTGGTGAAACCCAAGATTTTTCAGCTGAACAGAAGTTTTGAGAAAATATCAGATATACAGTATCATTTAATTTTGTGAAAGAAAAGATTATGAAGAAGTAAAGAGAGAGAGAGAGAGAGAGGAAGAGGGAGAGGGAGAGGGAGAGGGAGGGAGGGAGATGGGGAAGGCGAAGCAGATGCAAACCTGCTGATGGGTCAAAAGTCGAAGACCCGATTTGTTGTCCACTTGATCCATCAACACTTAATGCTTCTATTATCCTTGGGACATTCCTTCACACCTCACGAACATCAGTAAGTTTAATTTTGGAATTACCATAGCATGAAATTGTGTTAGTTCACTAAAGCAGAATGTTGAAAATAGAGAACAGATGTTATTATCCACGGCGCCACTTTAACCTATTAAAATATAGCACTACAGTTAATTCCTACCTGGAGATTACAGTATTTAGATTATATGAGGGTGCAAAATTGTTTACATTGAGGACTTCATTATGTGAGTATTATTACATATGATATGAGGGTGCCAAATTGTTTATATTGAGAACTTCATTATGTGATATTATTACAATGAAAATAGATAGTCATTCAACTAGGAAAACCATCATAAAAGTTTGATAAGCCCTGCTACAAATAAACAACTTGCAATATACCAGGTGCACAATTTAGACAGAAAAGTTATTTATGTGATGACGCTAACCCTGAAACACAACTCAAGTTTTGCACAGCTCTAAGGAGATGAACTATGAAGCAAAAAAATGAAAGGAAGAAAACTTAATACACGGATTGCTTACTTACTTCTCGAAAAATGTGATGGAAGGGTATGCACGGATTGCAAGGTTCTTGTTAGAATTAGTTCATGCAGAGTGTCCCACATTGGTATAGAAGGCTTTAGATATATGTAAATATTGCAGTTAGAATTAGTTCATGCAGAGTGTCCCACATTGGTATAGAAGGCTTTAGATATATGTAAATATTGCATATAAGTAGGACTATTGTAAAACACTTAACGTACATCAATAATATATTTTTTTTCCGTGCTTCCTCACATGGTACCAGAGCAACTAGTGAGAAATCCCCGTTCTGCGGTAACCAGCAAGTCCGGGACAGTCACCGTGCCCTTTTTTTGGTGAATTTCAAGTTGTTTTTGTGTGACCTCTTCTCTGGTGGGGTTTTTATTGAAAAGTAACACCACCAGCAGGTGCAGAATTCACAAGCAACCAAACACTGAAAAACCAAACCGGAACAACCTTAGTCACGCGCCCTCATGCGCTTGAAGAAGCTCTAACGCCAGCAGCGTGTCAGACCCATACGCCGGCGTGTGACACTTGCTCTGGCCATTTTTTGAAAAAATATCAAATTGTACCAATATCAACCCCTTTTCTTCCATTTACTCCTATTCCAAGGCAAAAAGGATTTTCTAAATCATAGAACAATAATGAAATATACAACCAACCAATATTTATCAAATTGGAAGAAGAGTCCGAAGAAATCGTCCGAGCCTCTTATTTTGATTTTCCGAACCGAGAGATCCATGAATCGGGGTCGGGCTTGACAAGAAAAATTTGAGTCGTGGGTACAGGACCATTTACATGTAAGACCTATTGCTCATGCAAATTAGGATCCTTATTTTGGTCAGACAATTGTCTCATCTAGTAATTCCGACCCTACCCATATTGTTTTCTTTTTATTCCGAGCACTTTGAGATTTTTCCTGTGACTACACTAATATTTTCTAGCAACTGCAGTAATTTTTCTAGCAACTACAGTAATTTTTCCAGCGAGTTACAGTTGATTCTTTCTGTTATTTGGTGATAATTTTGCTAGGCCGCTCTTCAATCCAATGATGTCTTTAGAATTTGATGTTTTTGGGTCTAAAAACATGGGTCCTGAAAATTCTAGTGTTATAATTACCTCGGAACCTTTAATGGGAAATTCAAACTACTTAGCTTGGGCTTCGTCTATCAAGTTGTGGTATAAAGCTCAAGCTGTTCAAGATCATTTAATCAAAAAGTCTAGCGAAGGAAATGAAAAGGCCAAAGCACTTTGGAAGAAAACCGATGCTCAATTATGTAGTATCGTATGGCAATCTATTGATTCCAAGTTGATACCCTTGTTTCGTCCATTCCAGACATGTTATTAGTTTGGGAAAAGGCTCGCACTTTATACACTAATGACATATCTCGTTTCTATGATGTGATATCGCGGATGACAAATTTAAAGAAACAGGAATTAGATATGTCTACTTACTTGTGACAAGTACGGGCAGTCATGGAGGAATTTGAGAAGTTGATGCAAGTTTCTACTAGTGTTGAAAAGCAACAAGAGCAATGACAGAAGATGTTTCTAGTTCTTACCCTCGCTGGACTTCCTAATAACCTTGATTCATTACGTGACCAAATTTTGGCTAGTCCGGCTGTCCCCACAGTTGATGAATTATTCTCTCGATTACTTCGCCCTGCTGCAATGCCCAGTCATACAGTGATCTCATCACAGATAGCTAACTCCTCTGTTCTCGCATCCTAGTGGAAAATCGAGCACCTCAGACTAATGTCTACTAGGGTTGAAAAGCAACAAGAGCAATGATAGAAGATGTTTCTAGTTCTTATCCTCGCTGGACTTCCTAATGACCTTGATTCATTACATGACCAAATTTTGGCTAGTCCGGCTGTCCCCACAATTGATGAATTATTCTCTCGATTACTTCGCCCTGTTGCAATGCCCAGTCATACAGTGATCTCATCACAGATAGCTAACTCCTCTGTTCTCGCATCCTAGTGGAAAATCGAGCACCTCAGACTATGGAGAATGGACGAGGAGGAGGTCATTTTTGAAGAACTCGACCAAAGTGTTCTTATTGTAACATGCTTGGGCACACTCGTGAGGTGTGTTACTCTTTGCATGGTCGACCATCTAGAAATGCTCATAGTGCTCAGACTGAGACTGCAGGTAACCAGGGGTTTTCTTTATCTGAAGGGGAGAATAATGAGTTCCTTCAGTATCAAGCAACTAAGCAGACGTCTCCATAAGTAGCCTCTATCACAAAGACTGATACTTCTGTGGTAGGTAATTCCTTTGCTTGTGTTTTCCAGTGTACTACTCTTGGACCATGGGTCATGGACTCAGGCGCCTCTGATCATATTTCTAATAATAGGTCACTTTTGTCAATATTGTTTATTCACAATCTCTTCTCAATGTTACTCTAGCCAATGGAGTCCAAACAAAAGCAAAAGGAGTTGGACAAGCTAATCCCCTGTCACTTTAGATTATGTTCTTTATGTCCCTAATTGTCCTTTTAATCTCACATCTCCTAGTCGTGCCCTTCATTGTGGTATATATTTTATTGATGATTCTTTTATTATGCAGGACCGCTATATGGGAAAGTCAATTGGCACAGGGCATGAATTATAAGGCCATTATTACCTTAACTTACGCAATCCCTCTACAGTATGCCCAACTACAGATCATCTAGACCTAATTAACAAACGTTTAGGACATCCAAGTTTATCCAAGCTTCAGAAAATGGTGCCTAGTTTGACTAGCTTATCTAAATTAGTTTGTGAGTCGTGTCAACCTGGGAAACATATTCAAGCTACATTTTCACGTAGTGTTGAGAATCGTGCAACGTCTATTTTTTCTTTAGTTCAGTCTGATATATAGGGTCGTAGAAGAGTCAGTTCAACCTTAGGATTTTGTTATTTTGCTAGTTTCATTGATGATTACTCAAGATGTACTTGAATTTTCCTAATGAAAGATCGTTCTAAGTTCTATATATTCCAAAGTTTTTGTGCTGAAATTAAAACTCAGTTTGGTGTTTCTATTCGCACTTTTCAATTTTCGTAGTGATAATTCCTTAGAATATTTATCCTCTCAATTTCAGCCGTTTATGTCTTCTCAAGGAATTATCCATCAGACATCTTGTCCGTATACTCCTCAACATAATAGGGTAGCAGAGAGAAAGAATAGGCATCTCATTGAAACTGCACGCAGACTTCTCATTCAATCCCATGTTCCGCTGCGTTTTTGGGGCGATGTAGTTCTTACAGTTTGTTACTTAATTAATCGGATGCCTTCATCATCCACTCAGAATCACATTCCACATTCAATATTGTTCCCAAGGTCACCCTTATATTCTCTTCCTCCTTATGTTTTTGGGAGTACATGTTTTGTTCATAACTTAGCTCCTGGAAAAGATAAATTAGCTCATCATGCTCTCAAGTGTATCTTCCTTGGCTATTCTCGGGTACAAAAGGGATATCGTTGCTACTCACCTGATCTTCGTAGGTATCTTATGTCAGCCGATGTCACGTTCTTTGAGTCTCAACCTTACTTTACTTCATCTAATCATCTAGATATATCTAGGGTCTTACTTATACCTACTTGTGAGGAATCTATTGTTCCTCCTCTTACATCCCCATTGACGTCTACAATACCACCACAGCCACTCCTACCTATACCGACTTCTGATGAGTCTGCAGTTGCTCCTCCTACATCTCCAACCATAAGGCCACCACTCTTGACTTATCATCGTCGTCTACATCCAGCATCAGGCCCAGATTACTCACGTCCTGCATCAGCTTCTACACCTACTGCAGACTTGTCTCCTTCTCGTCAACCGATTGCACTTCGAAAATGTGTACGATCCACACTTAATCCTAACCTCCATTACGTTGGTTTAAGTTATAATCGTCTGTTATCACCCCATTATGCTTTTGTATCATCTTTATCCACTATTTCCATTTCTAAGTCTACATGTGAGGCACTATCTCATCCCGGATAGCGCCGGGCGATGATAGACAAGATGTCTGCTTTACATGCGAGTGGTACTTGGGAGCTTGTTCCTCTTCCTTCAGGTAAGTCTACCATTGGTTGTCGTTAGGTTTATGCTGTCAAAGTTGACCCGGATGGCCAAGTTGCCGGCTTAAAGCTCGTCTGATTGCAAAAGGATATACTCAGATATTTGGGCTTAATTATAGTGACATTTTCTCTCCCGTGGCTAAAGTCGCATATGTTCGCCTTTTCCTGTCTATGGTTGTTCGTCATTGGCCTCTTTATTAGTTGGACATTGAGAATGCCTTTCTCCACGGTGATCTTGAGGATGAAGTTTATATGGAGCAACCAACTGGTTTTGTTGCTTAGGGGGAGTCTAGTGGTCTTGTATGTCGATTACGCAAGTCACTTTATGGTCTAAAACAATCTCCTCGAGCCTGGTTTGGCAAGTTCAGCACAGTTATTCAGGAGTTCGGCATGACTCGTAGTGAAGTTGATCACTCAATGTTCTATCGGCATTCTGCTCCTAATTTGTGTATTTATCTGGTGGTTTGTCTATGATATTATTACTATTGGCAATGATTAGGATGGCATTGCTAGTCTGAAACAACATCTCTTTCAACCCTTTCAGACTAAGGATTTCAGACTAAGGATCTCGGTAGATTGAAGTACTCTCTAGGTATTGAGGTTGCTCAGTCTACTTCATGTATTGTTATTTCACAAAGAAAGTATGCTTTAGACATTTTTGAGACAGGAATAATGGGTTGCAGACTCGTTGGCACTCCTATGGATCCGAATGCTAAGCTTCTGCCAGGACGGGAGCCTCTTAACGATCCTTTAAGATATAGGCAGCTGGATGGTAAATTGAATTACCTCACGGTGACTAGACCTGATATTTCATTTCATGTGAGTGTTGTAAGTCAATTTATGGATTGTCCCTGCAATAGTCATTGGGATGCAGTTGTTCACATTCTTCAGTATATAAAATCAGCTCCAGGCAAAGGACTACTATTCAAAAATCGAGGCCATGAGCATATTGTTGGATACACAGATGATAATTGGGCAGGGTCACCTTTTGATAGACGTTCCACATCTGGATATTCTGTTTTAGTAGGAAGTAATTTAGTCTCTTGGAAAAGCAAGAAATAGAATGTAGTTACTCTGCCTAGCGCAGAAGCAGAGTATCGAGCCATGGCTTTTGGAACATGTGAGCTAGTTTTGGTCAAACTGTTGCTCAAAGAATTAAAATTTAGAGAAATCAGTCAGATGGAACTTGTGTGTGATAATCAAGTTCCCCGTCATATTGCATCAAATTCAGTGTTCCATGAGAGGAACAGACACATTGAGATTGAATATCACTTCATCATAGAGAAGATTCTCTTGGGAGATATTGTTATAAAGTTTGTGAAATCAAATGATCAACTTGCAGATATTTTCACCAAGTCTCTTACTGGTCCTAGTTATATATGTAACAAGCTCGGTACATATAATTTATATGCACCAGTTTGAGGAGTGTTAGAATTAGTTTATGTATAGTGTCCCACATTGGTATAGAAGGCTTTAGGTATATGTAAATATTGTATATAAATAGGGCTATTGTAAAACACTTAATGTACATCAAATAATATATTTTTTCTCGTGCTTTCTCACAGTTCTCCCGAGTGAGAACTTCGTGACCCAGCATAGCTTCATGGTTATGGATTTGGGGATTAAGATAGGGAGGAAGAAAAGGGTTGTGCATGGTCAACCTGAGATCGAAAAGGGAGCGTTGACTAAGGATAAAGCTCAGGAGTTGGAGGAGAAGCTAAGGGGTATGGAGGCCTACTTGAGTAGTAGGGATGCTAGTAGCATGTGGACCAAGATAGTGAACTGTATTAGGGAAGTAGCTAAAGAGGTGGTAAGGGTCTCTAAGGGCTACTCTATAAGGCACAAAGGAGACTATATGTGGAATGGAAAGGTTCAAGGGAAAGTGAAGGTCAAGAAGGTGGTGTATTTGAAGTTGGTAGGGAGCAAAGACTAGGTGACGAAGAGGACGAGCAAAAAGTTGTACAAGACGGCTAAGAGGGAAGCGAAGCTAGAAGTCATGGCAGCAAAGACAGCAACGTTAGGATGCTTGTATGAAGAACTTGAAGGCAAAGGCGCAGACAAAAAGATATACAAGCTAGCTAAGGCGAGAGAGATGATGGCCCGTGATCTGGACCAAGCGAAGCACATCAAAGGCGAAGATAGAAGAGTTTTGGTGGAAGAGATGCATATTAGACGAAGATGACTGACATATTTCCATAAGCTCTTAAATGAGGAGAGAGATAGGAACATTGTGCTTAGTGATCTGGAGCACTTCGAGAATCGCCAAGATTTTGGGTATTGTAGACGAATTAGGGTTGGGGAGGTGGTGGAGGCTATGCGTAAGATGAGCAAGGGTTAGGGCGACCAAGCCCGATGGATTCCGGTAGAGTTCTGGAAGAGCGCGGGCAGGGCAGGCTTGGAAAGTCTCACCGGCCTATTTAATGTTATTTTTAGGACTTTCAAGATGCCCGAAGAATGGAAGTGGATTATGATGATCCCGATGTATAAGAACAAGGGAGATATCCAAAACTGCAATAATTATAGCGGTATCAAGTTGCTAAGCCACACTATGAAAGTCGGGGAGAAGATGGTAGAGATGATGGTGCGGCAAAAAGTATTTGTACCTGAGAGCCAGTTCGGTTTCATGCCGGGGCGAACTACCACAGAAGTCATTCACCTCATCAGGAAGTTGGTGGAATAGTATAGGGAGAGAAAGAGGGACTTGCAAATGGTATTTGTCGATCTGGAAAAAGCATACAACAAAGTCCCAAGAGAGGTTTTATGGAGGTGCTTGAAGGTGAGGTGTCTCTATAGCATACATTAGGGTGATTATGGATATGTATGATGGAGTTAAGACCAAGGTTAGGGCATTGAATTCCTCAAATGTTTGAATTACCAAAAGCTTATGAACCAGTGTTGTCAAAGGCGCGCTTAAGCCCTGAAGCGAGGCTCAAAACATGTTGAGCGTTTTGCCTTGCTTTGTGTGCGCTTTATTATTTCATCAAGGCTCTAAGGCATACTTTTCTTGCCAACGAGTGTAATCTTGTAAAAGCGACATTAAACAATTGATATTTTACTTTTTCCGTAATTTGTTTCCAATTTCTTTGTCCGTATATTTGTTATTCATGCTTATAATTATTAGTGTTGGACTACATATACATATTTTTACTTTTTCTCCAGTTGCGCCTTTTTTTTATTAAAGCTCACGCTTTATTTGCGCTTTGCGCTTAAAGCCCCAACGGACCTTAGAGCTTTTTTGCGCTTTTCGCCTTTGATAACACTGTTATGAACTCGATTTATGTTACATTTTCCATTGCTATGCTATCCTCTTTGAAATTTATTTCAAATGTCTAAGCTTTCATGTGTTTGCAGCTATGGTTATCTGATGCTTTAAATACATTTTTATGACTTTAGAAAATCCATGGCAAGTGAATGAAATAAAAGAATGTAGATGATATTTAGTCATTTTTGCCAAAAATGAGAATGATGATGTATGTCCAAAAGGGACAATGAAAAGAAAGGTTTTATGAAATGCTTTAAAGAAATGTTTTTGGGAGTATTGTTATGTAACCGAGAAGGTATAGGTTGCAAAGACCTATACCCGAAACTACACGTGCCGGTGTAGGAAGGTAATTGGGGACAAGTCCCCTTCGCACTTGATGAGATTATGACCTTTAATTGGGATGAATGTATTGCTAGCAAAGTCATGTCGATCCACACGACATTGTGGTGAGAAGGCTTAGCCGATCGGGTCTAGGTCGGACGCCATGCCGCACATATGGTGGTTATATGTTCCTATGTCGATAACTAATGATCTCCCCACTACAATGTTAATGTTTATGTGAAGGTTTTACTCATGTTACACTTTTTCCTTATGCTTTAACATGTCATTTTCATATTGATTTTCTCCTATTTCCATGTGTTCTCTCCTTATGTTGACAGTCCATTTCATATGGGGTATTTAGCTTTACGTACTAGTACTATTCCATATGTACTAACGTCATTTTTGTCGGGGATACTACATCTTTAATGGATGCAGGTGATACCTCAACAGGCGGCATAGATTCACGATAGGACCGTACCCTCTCTTCAGCTGGTTGTGGTGAGCCCTACTCTACACCGAGGTCCTCATGTTGTATTTTGGTCTTTTTGTATATTATTTTGGGTATAGCCAAGGCCCTAGCATCGACACTTTCTTAATTTACTTATGAGTGTTTAGAGGCTCCGTAGACACATTGTGGGTCATGTATGTATGGGGGAATTATAAATGTTGTTGTCGTTATGCTTCCACTTAAAACTATTGGGTTGCAATAATTTGTCAACTACAATGGGTTCCTGAAGTAATGGAAATCAGTGTTGCATATTTCTATATTCTCGGTAGATTATTACATATTATTTCTTTTTAAATCATTCATGGACAAGGGTATATAGTAGGCACCAGGTAGACTTGCTTGGCTGGTTATCTCGGTTGAGCACCGGTCCCGCTCCGGAGAGTGACAGGAATGATGGTAGAGTAAGGTTGTGTCCTCGGGTGGGGAGGTGGGGCAGGAGACAAGGTATATAGTGGGGTGGTAGGGGAGCCTCGAGGCCGAGAGTTGGGTCTTGGAACGTAGGGACTTTGACGAGGCGGTCTATATAGTTGGTGAAATCCTTTTGAAGAAGAGGATTAGTATAGTGTGTGTCCATGAAACCAGGTGGTGAGGTCTAAGACACGGAATGTAGACGGGTATAAACTGTGGTACTTAGGAAGTGGGAAGGGTAAGAATGGTGTAGGTATTTTGGCGGATAAGGAGCTCAGGGAGCTAGTAATATAGGTTAGGAGGGTGAACAACAGGCTTGGCTATTAGGTTAGTTGTTGGAGGGATCACTTTAAACGCTATTAGTTCCTACGCACCTCATGCAGGATTGGACGAGAAGGTTAGAAGGCGTTTCTGGGATGATATGGACGAGTTTGTGCGTGGTATTCCGCTTACCGAGAAGCTTTTTATAGGAAAGGACTTCAATGGCCACATCGGGACGACTTCCAGGGGTTATGCCGATGTGCATAGAGGCTTCGATTTTTGGATAGAAACGAAGGTGGAACTTTGTTGTTGGATTTCGCTAAAGCCTTTGATTTGGTGATAGCTAACTCGAAATTTCAGAAGGAGGAGCACTCGGTTACCTTCCAAAGCGCGGTGGCCAAGATTGACTACCTACTCCTTAGGAAGTGTGATAAAGGTCTTTGCACGGATTGCAAGGTTATCATGAGTGAGAATTTCTTGATTTAACATAAGCTCTTGGTGATGGACTTAAAGATCACGAGGAAGAGGAAAAAGAGGGTTGTGTATGGTCAACCTAAAATCAAGTGGGTAGCCGTGACTAAGGACAAAGCTTGGGAGTTGGGGGAGAAGTTGTTGGCTATGGGGGCTTAGACGAGTTGTCGGGACGCGAGCGGTATGTGGACCATGACAGCGAACTTCATTAGAGAATCTGCTAGAGAGGTGCTAGGAGTCTCGAAGGGTTACGCTAGTGGACACAAACGGAACAGGTAGTGGAATGGAGAGGTCCAAGGAAAAGTAGAAACCAAGAAAGTAGCGCATTTAATGCTGGTGGAAAGCAAGGAGGAGGAAAAGAGGATGAATAGGGAGTGGTATAAGAAGTCCAAAAAGGAGGCAAAGTTGGCGGTTACAGCAGCTAAGACTGTAGCGTTTGGGCGTTTGTATGAAGAACTTAGGGGAAGAAATGGGGACAAGAAGTTGTAAAAGCTAACCAAGGTGAGAGAAAGGAAGGTCTGTGACCTGGACCAAAGGAAGTGCATCAAAGATGAGAAAGACAGAGTATTGATGGAAGAGGCACATACTAGACCTAGATGGCATTCATAATTCTATAAACTCCTAAACGAAGCGGGGGACAGGGAGATCGTGTTAGGTGATTTGAAGCACTCCGAGAGTCGTCGAGATTTTTGTTATTGTAGGCGTATTAGTATTGAGGAGGTAGATGGAGCTATGCGTAAGATGAGCAGGGGTAGAGGGACAGGGCCAAACGAAATCCCGGTGGAACTTTGGAAGAGCGCAGGAAGGGCAGGATTGGAATGACTCACTCGGTTGTTTAACATCATTTTTAGGACGAAGAAAATGCCTGAAGAATAGAGATGGAGCACGATGATTCCGTTGTACAAGAATAAAGGTGATATCCAAAATTGCAAGTTGTTGAGCCATACCATGAAAGTTTGGGAGAGGGTGGTGGAAGCAAGGGTGAGGAGGAGTGTCTATTTCCGAAAACCATCCCCTTGTTGTTTGAAGAAATCCTCCACTTCAATTGGTATTTTTTCACGAAAAGCAGGCATGCGATAAGAATTCTAGTGTTTCGCTAAGATTTAGAATAGCGGTCCTGAATTCAAGTTGATTCTATTTTGACTCTTCCTCAGAGAAAGACGATTAAACAATTCCTGATCATGGCCCTTGCGAATTGGATCATCCATATAATATATATAAAAAGAAACTCCAGATATTTGAGATCTTTCTCTTTGAATAAGATCTCAATTCCAACGACGATTTTGTTAGATATCTTACAACTAGAATCCCTCTTTTTCCGATCCAGTTCCTCCACCAACGTAAACCCTAGATAGATTCAGGCATGCTATACTTTTTAGTTATTGGGAGAACTCAAGTACTCTCTTTCGGATTCAAGTTGAGATGAATGTAAAGGCATACCAGGATTAATAAAATTAGGAATGAAGTTATTCGTGGCAGGGCGGGAGCGGCCCCGATGGAGAACAAGGTGCGGGAAGCGAGGCTTAGATAGTTTGGGCATGTGAAGAGGAGAAGCACAAATGATCCAGTAAGGAGGTGTGAGAGGTTAGCCTTGGTGGAATTGAGAAGAGGTAGAGATACGCCAAAGAATTATTAAAGAAAGGTGATCGGATAGGATATGGCATTGCTTCAGTTTCCCGAGGATATGACCCTTGATAGGGAGGCGTGGAGGTTGAGAATTTAGGTAGAATACTAGTAGGTAGTCGAGAGTGTTTCTTGCCATACCAGTAGTAGTGTTAGTTTTGTATTCTATTATTGTTAAATTTCTATTACTACATGTTCCTTTCACTTTGTTTTCTTATTATCTTATTGTTGTTACCTATTGTTGCTACTGCTTTATTTTCATCTTCTCTTGAGCCGAAGACCTATCGGAAACAACCTCTCTACATTCAAAGTAAGGGGTAAGGTCTGCGTACACACTACCTTCCCAGAACCCACGTGTCAGATTATACTGGATTTGTTGTTGTTGTATGAGAAGCTGCTTTAAGGACCAAAAATAGTATAGCATAGACCATTCGACTATAGATCTCAATGCTCTATCAACGAGTTTAAATACTCGATATGCTTGCAGTTATTACCTATCAACAGACTCCCCATGACCTAGCTGACCATTTGTACCTCTTCCCCAGGAAAAGACATTCTGTCTTTCTGTAACAGCAAGTGTGTGCCTCCATCCGCATGAAATCAGAATTACTTTCTGCCATTTTAAAAAAAGTAAAATGTCACTTTTTATTTATTTATTTATTTTTTGTTACTTCAAGACCTCTCAGGTAAGGCGATAATGAAAGCACATAGATGACAAAGACTAGAGCACATTTCAGCTGAACTTACAAAGCAGTACCTGATCATGTGGAAATTTCACTTGTACAGGTGAACAATGATCAACATTGTCACCAACACCAACTTGTCCAAACTGCTCATGAGGAAAAACAAGACACCAATTCAATAAGATAAACCTATGGGAAGTTCTATCTGATACTAAAAGGATGTTTGCATCAAGCAACAGGTGATTGAATGCCGCCTTACGCAAAGGATATGCATGATCAAGAAAAACTGAATGGAGGACCAAGTAAAATGATTACGAAGCATATAAACAGATTTTCTCATTTAAATCAAGTTGATTACCAGGTAACAAAATAGGCTGACAATAGTAAAAGTAGGTCGGCCATATCTAGCAATTATAAGTATAACAAGAATAGACAGCGTTGAACGTGAAATGGTGTCTTCCATAAAGGCTTTATTACTTGGCATTAAAATAAAACTGGTTGGAGGGAAGCGACGAAGGGTACATGCCAAGGCAAAAAAATACATATGAAATAACAACCGAGACGCCTGGAATGCAGTATGAACCATCATAACAGAAGGGTTAACAATGAAAAATGAGATTCCAAATATTAGCAATGATGATGTACAAGTGATTTAATATTGGAAAGGTAGTGCACTGATATTCTGGAAATATGTAGTTTTGCGTTTTCTTTTTCATATGTTTTGCACACAAGTCCCTTTGGGTGCCTTTCTACCTAATACATTTAGCTTTCAGTTATCCAACTATCTGTAGCATCCAATTTTGGAAAATAATTTCTCTACCAAAAACATCATAGTTGTGAGCCTAGTTCGTCTAAATATAAAAAGAAACTTTCAGGCTAGAGCTACTTAGAACTCCATATGAACACAACGAACCAAAACAGCATGAAGGAAACAAACAAATCATCTTCAAAAAAATGTACGACAAATTTGCATGAAGACATTAATTGCATGTTGATAATGCATGTGACAAACACTATAAGATATGTCCTAAGAAAGACCTGAGAAAATTCTTGGACTGGCTAACAGAAAAACGTGAGGAAGAATACTCCATTTCTGATACAAATAAACTAAGAAAAGAACATAGACAGCAAAGTGTAGACACAGGCAGGTGGTGCATTAAGTTGAAGTTGCAATGGACATGAGCGGCGTTTTTCAACTGAAAAAATAATGAAACAACGCCCAAACCTTGTTCCAACCCCAACCATAAAGTTCTCCATCAGCAGTAAGTGCCATGGTATGCCTCCAACCACCTGATATCTGGAAAATGAAAATTCTTACGAGATTTAGAGATATAAGAGCACATAGATACGTGCATTTTAACGCATCTCTCAATGAAACGTTTTTAGAAGTATTGTAAGGCTTGTCATGCCATCCCTTCAATAATTGCATCACTGGAAACAGTACCCAAAAGCTTGAATCACAGAATGTGAAACCTTTCTAAATCCTTGCTAATTCCTCTGTTTCAAAACAAGTCATATTTCCTTCTAGTAAGTACTAGAATGATGTCAGTGTAAAAGAAATCTTTTAGCACATTTACTGTGATGAAATATGAACAAGTTTCCCAACAAATACGAAGCAACTTACATTATCAAAGCTCTCTTAATATCCATGTTAAGCCACAATGGAACATATAAGCTGGGAAAGAGGAGGGGGGGGGGGGTTGTTATTATCTAGCACAATTGACCCGCATCATCTTCACCACTGTAATTACACCAACAAAAAGGATTCACATGACATTTAGCTTTTTTTTTTAGATGGTATAGAAGTAGATGTCCCCTCAAAACATCTTTTCTTTTAAATTTGCTAATTAAAGCATCTCATATTTCTTTCCTTCCAAGGATGTTTTGATCTTTTGAACGCAATGAATTCAGTATATCATTTTAGGAAGCCGTAAAATCTATCGATTAAACCTACCTAAGTTTTATTATACAATAGTTGGGTGTTCACGGCCTACCTGTGCATAATATCATCAAATGTGGGTATTATTGAAATAAATCACCCAATTTTTATTCTAAACCCATCTACATAGTGAGTTCATATCGAAAGCAAAAGACTACCAGGCAGCATGCATTAAGACTCTTTATAAAAGCGCGGACTAACTCGAACCTAGGAACTTCATGGAAAGCCTTTTTAGTTATTTTTCTGTAGGGTAGGATTTTCATTCCACCTATCAAAAGCTAGAATTGGGAAAAAATCTCGTTAATTGAGCCTTCTATAAGAAAACACATAATGAGAGTTCACACAAGGACCAAAGCACAAAAAGCCTACTCATCTTAAAGCAAATTCTGTGTTCAGATGAATTCAAGTTAAAAAAATTCCAGTACAAGGAGAAAACTAAAGTTGTCTGGACAGTGTAACTTAGGATAGCTTGCTGCAGGTTTCTTCTTGATTCTCCACTTTATGATTCTCCACATTACAGTACTCCAGTTGGTGAAGGCCTCTTTAAAGTATATGTTGCATTACCCATTGCAGACCAAACAACAGGCTACCGCACACAGTAAACATATTGTTGATTGACTTAATTATTAGGAAAGACTTGATTATATTCTGATTGATTGTAATTTATTTTCCTTCCTAAAATAGTCATAGGATTTAGTGTATAAATATATTTACTTAGGGATGTCAGAAATAGACAAAAATATAGAAATATAAGAAACTTTTTCTTCTTCTCAAAATCTACATAGTATCAGAGTCATGGCTGCCTTTTTGAGGTGAGCTCGCAGCACTAGGGTTCCGTTTTTATCAAAGAGGTTGAGTTTTCTCTCTTGGTGGTTGTCTGCAACACAAACCTCTTCTGGTTCCGTCAAGGCAGATTTGGCTTCCGACGAGGCACATTTTTTTTGAGCAATTTTCTTCAAATATCCTTCTGATTGGGCAGAAAATATGGAGACATTCAAGGAGACGAGTTTTGGAGAAATCTTGTTTTCGGATGAAATTCAACTTCTTCGTCGTCTCCTATACAAACTTGACTCTGCTAATGTTGCCATATCAAATTATGTGCAATCAGGTACTGCCTTTGCTGCTTATCTTACCCTTCTCCATGTGTCTATTTGCACCAGAATCAACAATCCAAGAATTAAGGTGAGCAGCAAAGACAGTACCTAATTGCACATAATTAGATGTGGTAACATTAGCGGAGTCAAGTTTGGTTAGGTGGCGACGGAGAAGCTGAATTTCATTCGAAGACAAGATTTCTCTAGAAACTGTCTCTTTGTATGTCTCCATATTTTCTGCACAATAAGAAAGAAATCTGAAGAAAATTACTTAAAAATAATCTGTCTCGCCGGAGACCAAATTTGTCTCCACGGAATCAAAAGGAGTATGTATTGCGGACAGCCAACAAGAGAGAGAAAACTCGAACTCTTTGATAAAAACGAAACCGTAGTGTTGCGAGGGAGATAACTCATCTAAAAAAGGTAGCAATGGCTCTAATACCATGTAGATTTTTGAGTAGAAGAAAAGGCTATTTGTATTTCTATGTATTTCTTACATCTACATCCCTAAGCAAAGGCATTTATACACTAAGTCCTATGACTATTTTAGGAAGGAAAATAAGTTACATTCAATTTAAAATCAATTAAAATATTATCTAATCTCAATCAGATACAAATCTTTACTAATAATTAAGCCAATCAACAATTATTGATATTCTATTAAGTGTTTTACAATAGCCATATTTATAACTATACACAATACATATTCTACTCCTATTCCATGTGAAACTAGGGTTATTCACATAACTATCTAACATGCACCAATTTTTAACAATTCTTTAACAGTGTGGCACTTGGATAAGCTTTTCTTGCATCATCAAAGCTACCCACAAGGCAACCAGTTAGATAGCCTTTCGATCTCTCTAAGCTTTCTCATCCAATGTAATCCTATTAGCTGGACTATCTAATACTTTAATTTCTCTTATGAGCTGTTCTGGCAACATCTATATTGTTGCAGCCTCTGCACGGGATCATTTGGGAAAGTTAGATTTTAGATTCCTTTGTATTTTTGCCCATCTACATCTTCTCTGCATATTTCCATCTAACATTTTCTATTATTTCTGGAATAAATACTGCATTCTATACTATCCAATCCATGCTTCATATCTTTCCTTCTAAATCTATTAAAGTTTTAATATACTCTAGACCCATAGAATGAACCTTACATTCCCATCTACAACATGCCTTATCAGATCCGTCAAAACTTGCCTTAGCAGACTGGAAACCCAATCGAGATTGTCAACCGAGATTATCTTCATCTATCTTAATTTGCATGTTGAGTTTCTTGTTTGTCCTGCCATCATGAACCAGTTTAGCCCGACGTTGCTGATATCAACGAGCTCAAAGGATTTCTCACCCACCAAGAAGTATGTTTCTCATATTGGAGCCAGTATTTTGAGTTTATGGGTTCTAGATTTAAAAAAAAAAGGCAACTTAGTGGGTTGTTGATAAATTATTTCTAAATATTAAGCAGAATTTTTAACACAAATACAGGATCTGGACCAAAGTTACTGGGTTTTGCTGAACCTGTAAGTTGAGCGGTACCTCCGCCCCTATCTCCATGCTTTTCATGTTCTTGAAGAACGAATCTACAAATCCACATATGTCTAGGCATCATAAGTTACTTTATCAACAGGCTCCTTCTTACACATCAATAATGGTGATGGGATTTGTATTTTCAAAGTAATATTTTAAGCACTTCTCTACCTAATCAATTTAACAGTCTTTCACATATCTAATTCTTGACTTTCACAAAACTCGAAGTGGATCAAGTACTTTGTGACAAGGGAAATAAAATACAAACACGTTAAGATCGCAACAAGAAATATCCATGGAAAACAGTTATCCATTAAGCAGCTATTCCATGTGCAAATTAAGATAGGTTAGGCACGTAAGCCATGACAAAAATCATTTGTTTTTAGGGTCTGGTTCATTATCTTAGCATGCACAGAATATATAAAATCATACACTATAAACAAATTATGGATACATTTTTTTTCATTCAATACCAAAGGCGGGGAGAAGAAATTATTCCGGCTGGCTAAGGCGAGAAAGAGAAAGGCTCGGGATCTGGACCAAGTGAGGTGCATCAAAAACGAGGACGGTAGAGTATTGATGGGAGAGGCCCAGATTAAGCGGAGATGGCAGACTTACTTTCATAAACTTCTGAATGAAGAAGGGGATCAGGATATTGTGCTAGGCGAGTTGGGCATTCCGAGAGCCACCGTGATTTTGGGTACTGTAGGCGCATTAAGGTTGGGGAGGTCATGGGGGCTATGCGAAAGATGAGCAGGGGCAGAGCTATCGGGCCTGACGAGATTCCGGTGGAATTTTGGAAGTGTGTGGGTAGAGCAAGTCTGGAGTGGCTGACTGGGTTTAATGTTATTTTCAGGACGAAGAAGATGTCGAACGAGTGGAGGTGGAGTACGGTGGTTCCATTGTACAAGAACAAAGGTGACATCCAGAGTTGCAACAACTATAGGGGTATCAAATTATTGAGTCATACCATGAAAGTGTGGGAGAGGGTAGTAGAAGCGAGGGTGAGGAGGACGGTGTCTGTATCAGACAACCAATTCGAGTTCATGCCGGGTCGTTCTACTATGGAAGCTATCCACAAGGAGGTTGGTGGAACAGTACGGGGATAAGAGGAAGGATCTGCACATGGTGTTTATTGATCTGGAGAAAGCGTATGACAAGGTTCCTAGAGAGGTTCTTTGGAGATGCCTAGAGGCTAAAAGTGCATCGGTTGCTTACGTTAGGGCGATTAAGGGCATGTATGATAGAGCTAAGACTCATGTTAGGGAGGCGACTCTGAGCATTTTCCGGTTGTTATGGGGTTACACCAAGGATCTGCGCTCAGCCCATTCTTGTTTGCTCTGGTAATGGTAATGGACGCACTGAGACACCATGTTCAAGGAGAGGTGCCATGGTGTTTGTTATTCGCTGATGACATTGTTCTGATTGACGAGACGCGGAGTGGCGTTAACGAGAGGCTGGAGGTTTGGAGACAGGCCCTTGAGTCTAAGGGTTTCAAGTTGAGCAGGACGAAGACGAAATATCTTGAGTGCAAGTTTAGTGCCGAGCCGAGGGAAGCGGGCATGGACGTGAGGCTTGGATCGCAGGTCATTTCCAAGAAAGGCAATTTCAAGTACCTTGGGTCAGTTGTCGAGGGGGATGGGGAGATCGACGGAGATGTCACATACCGTATAGGGGTGGGGTGGATGAAATGGAGGTTAGCATCTGGAGACCTGTGTGACAAGAAAGTGCCTCCGCTACTCAAAGGTAAGTTTTATAGAGCGGTGGTTAGGCCGACCATGTTGTATGGGGCTGAGTGTTGGCCAGTTAAGAACTCCCATACCCAGAAGATGAAAGCAGCAGAAATGAGGATGCTGAGGTGGGTGTGCGGGCACATTAAGATGGATAAGATTAGGAATGAAGATATCCTGGAGAAGGTGGGCGTGGCTCCTATTGATGACAAGATGCGGGAAGCGAGACTCAGATGGTTCGGGCATGTTCATAGGAGGAGCTTGATGCCCCGGTAAGGAGGTGCGAGCGATTGGCGTTGGTGGGTACGAGGAGAGGTAGAGGGCGACAAGTACTGGGGAGAGGTGATCAGGCGGGATATGGCGAGGCTTCAAATCTCCGAGGACATGGCACTCGATAGGAAGCTGTAGAGGTCGAGCATTAAAGTTGTGGGTTAGGAGGTAGTTGAGCATGTTTAGTCTACAGGTGTGAGGCTAGGCTGATAGGATTTAGTCTTAGACTGCTAGTGGCCAGTGTTGTGTTTACACTACTCTTCCGTTTTCATAGTGTCGGGCCTTATTTACTGGTCATTATTTCTGTTTTCCATCTATTCACTGGTTCTTCTGTTATTATTTCCATGATGGTACTGATATATCGTCTCTTTTCATTTTTTCGTCTTCTTGAGTCGAGGGTCTACAGGAAACAGCCTCTCCATCTCATCGGGGTAGAGGTAAGGTCTGCGTACACACTACCCTTCCCAGACCCCACTTGTGGGATTATACTGGGTCGTTGTTGTTGTTGTTGCCTTTCACTTGCAAACTCGTTGAGCATATGTAGTGTCTCTCTTCTTGGAATGCAGCTCATGATTTCATTTGGTTGTCCATGTTTTTGCTTGAAATTAACATGCAGACTTTCATATGCCTTCCATCTCTTGAAAATTGCTGGATACCTAAAACCCATTACTGGACATGTTCCTTTATATGCAGCAATTACATTTCTTGTTACTACAATAGCTAATATTGCAAATGGAGAGTTTCATAGTTTAACACTTCCTAGGTCACAATAAAGTATTTAACAAAAATCTGAGAAAGTTAAAAATGGAAAATACCACACAGATAAACCAGTAGATAGGTCACGATAAAGTATTTAAAAAAATCTGAGAAAGTTAAAAATGGCAAATACCACACAGATAAACCAGTAGAAGTTAATAGCAAAGCACTTTAACAAAGGAGCATGTCAAATTTCAGTAAAAGTCTATGCAAGGATATGAGAACATCTATACAAATATTTCCCAAGGAAAAAGACTTCAGTCAGGTAAATAGTTTGGATTAAGGAGCTATAAAGCATAAAAATACAGATTATAAAGAGGTCAACAATTTTCAGTGCCCGGAAATGCAGAAAATAGAGTACAACAGTTACTATAAAAACTTCCCATCTTTAATCTTAGAAACGTATGCCAGAAAGTTTTCATATAAAAGAATATGTACCTGAGAAGTAAAACTGTCATGCAAAGCTTGAACCTTATGAGGGAAAAGATGATCCTCAAAATCACCATGTCCTAGTTGACCATATTTGCTCCAACCATATGTATACAAAGCACCAGAAGAGGAAACACAGATAGTGTGCCGCCAACCGCATGCAACCATGAACATCTTTTCTCCCTGCAATTCTAGATATCAGGTAAATAGACAAGGGGGCTAAAAACAGCAACAAAGATTAGAGCAAGCGCCGGCAGAGTGCAGGCAGTTGTATATAATATTTGTACAGAGCGTAGCTGAATACCTATCTCAAGAACCAAAGCAAACAGAATATTATCTAAAGTTGTAAAGAGAAAATTCAATATTTTCAGCTCAACAAGTTGAGAACATAGAGGCCCATTATCGCCAGTATGCATGTAAAAGCCAAGTGAAAAGGGGAAAAAATGGGAAACAGACAACATACCTTAGTACAAATTGTTTGCTTAATGTTACAGAATATTGTAGAATCGTGTAAAGATATTCTCTTACCTTATATAGCTAGCTAAATCATAGGAGAGATTTGTAGGATATTTACTAAGCTTTGATAGAGCCTCTTGTAATTGTATATATACATGTACTCCTGAGAATGTGAAATACAAGTTATTCCCTTGAATTCCATGGTATCAGAGCCTAGGGCTCAAGATCTCTGTCCAGCAAAATCGAAACTTTTCCTGGCATCTTAGGAAAAGGCTTCGGCTACTTAGGTCAAAGCTAAGAAGTGAGTAGTTTATCTCACCACCACTGTATGAAGAAAGGGAAGGAGGTTTCCGCCCGGAAGATTCATCTCCGGCATCTGGGCGGGCAGCATGTTAATCTCATGAGCCACCTGTACCTTGTGACTGTCACTCACTCGCTGGTATGTGGGGTCCGTGGTCCGGAAAAACAGATCTTGGCTTGTTTCTCCGGCGTCGTCTCTTCATTCCTGGTACTCTTCTGGTGTTGAATCTCTATTTTAAGGTGTGTTGATTCATTTTGTTTCCATCGTAAGTATTCTGCAATTGTACACTTACTGTTTGGGTAGGGTTCTGTTATTTCTAGGGAGGGTTTTGATTCAATTGTGGAGTAGTCAGAATTTTGGCATTAATTGAAAATGTCTGAAGATAAACCTTATGTCACTTCTGAAATAGTTCCAGCACTAGCCAAAATTACGGAGTATAAACTAAATGGGCCTAATTATTTAGACTGGAGTAGAAAAATCAGGGTATATTTGCGTAGTGTTGAGAAAGATGACCACCTCACTGATGACCCTCCAACTGATGGCTCCCCTCTCAGTTTGAGACATCCAAATCACAGATTCTCTCTAGTTCTGAAATCACTTCTCTCAAAGATGTTTTCAGTTTGGTGTTGAGCACAAAGAGTACTCCATCCAATCAGTAAATGAATGTGCTTGTTGCAAAAGGAGAGGAAAAAAATAATACTGGCAGGTGGAACAATAACAGTGATCCAGGGAGGGGGAACAATAACAGTGATCCAGGGAGGTGGAACAATAACAACAATGCTGGGCGGTGGAACCATATCAAAGGAGGAAACACGGACTTTATTTTCCGCTACTGTATGGAACCAGGACACATGAAACGAAATTGTAAGAAATTACATATTCATAATCAAAGAACTCAGACCACCACTGTTGCTGCTACTTCCCCTTCATCCTTAGAGAAAACTGTTACAATCTCAGCTGATGAATATGCCAGGCTCGCTCAATATCAGAATATAGGGAAAGAATCTCCTCCAGCTCATGCTGAGTCAGGTAACAAATGTCTCATTTCCTCCTCAAACAAATGGGTCATTAATTCTGGTGCCACAGATCACATGACAGATAATTATAAAGTCTTCTCTAGTTTTCGGTCCTGTAACTATAGCCGATGAGTCAACCTATACTATTGAGGGATTTGGGACAGTTAAACCCACTTCATCTATTACCTTGTCCTTTGTGTTAAGACTACCTAGCCTTGCCCCTTTAATTTGATCTCCGTGAGTAAACTCACCAAAGACCTACATTGCTTTATCTCATTTTTTCCTCATCATTGTATTTTTCAGGATCTTATGACGAAGCAAAATATTAGTAAAGGACATGTTTCTGATGGTCTCTACATTTTTGACACATCGGTGCCTCAATCAGTTGTTTGCTAGAGTGTTGTCTCTCCATTTGAAGCACATTGTCGGTTGGGACATCCTTCTCTACCTGTTTTTGAAGAAGTTATGTCCTCGGTTTCACAATGTACCTTTAATAGATTGTGAGTCTTGTCATTTTGCAAAACATCATCGAAGCTCATTAAGCCCTAGAATTAATAAACGAGTTGATTTTGTTTTTGACCTAGTCCATTCAGACGTTTGGGGACCATGTCATGTTGTGTCTGAAGTCGGGTTCAGATATTGTTACTTTTGTGGATGATTTTTCCCGAATGACATGAATTTATTTTATGAAGAACCGCTCTGAGGTGTTTTCTCATTCTCTACTTTTTGTGCTGAGATTAAGACATAATTCAATGTTTCTATACATACATTAAAAAAAAAAGGCAAACTGGTGCACTAAGCTCCCGCTATGCGCGGGGTCTGGGGAAGGTCCGAACCACAATGGTCTATTGTACGCATCCTTACCCTGCATTTTTGCAAAAAGTTGTTTCCACGGCTCGAACTCGTGACCTCCTGGTCACATGGCAGCAACTTTATCAATTATGCCAAGGCCGCCCTTCCATACATACATTAAGGAGCGATAATGCTAAAAAATACATGTCACAATCAATTCAGAATTATATGAATTGGCATGCATTCTCCATCAATCCTCTTGAGAGGATACACCCTCTCAAAATGGAGTGGCTAATAGGAAAAATAGACACCTGCTTGAGACTGCTCGTGCTTTGCTATTCCAAATGAAAGTTCCTAAGAGATTTTGGGCTGATGCAGTTTCTACAGCTAGCTTTCTCATTAACCGTATGCCGTCTTCAGTACTTAATGGTGACATTCCCCATAATGCTCCCTTTCCTAATAAGTCACTATTTCCACTAGAGCCAAGGGTGTTTGGTAGTACATGTTATGTTCGTGATGTAAGGCCTCATGTCACTAAACTGGATCCAAAGGCCTTAAAATGTTTCTTTTTAGGGAATTCTTGCCTCCTGAAAGGGTATCTGTGCTACTCTCCAACCCTAAATAGATATATGGTCTCGACAGATGTGGTTTTCTCCGACAATACTCCATTCTATTCCTCCATTCACACTTCTCTCAGCCAGGGGGAGGAAGAAGAATGGCTCATATATAGTCACTTCACCAAGCTTAGAGCAATTCGTGGATAAGGTTGTTTCGTCTCCTTTCTCTCATGTTGAACAATTGAAATATGGTGTCCCTTCCCGTGCTATTCCTGCTCCAGCAAGACAGCCAATTGTACATGTTTATTCTAGGAGACGAGAGACCAAAGATACATGTCCTGCACCAGCTCCTTCGTCATCAGATCCTCTCCAAGTCAGTCCTCCAGATCTTGACCTTCCCATTGCTCTTCGCAAAGGTAAACATCAATGTCAATCTACATATTCCATTGCTAATTTATCTCTTATGACCGCTTAACTCCTACGTCAAGTTCTTTGATTGCTTCCCTAGATTCTATCTCTGTACCCAATACAGTTAAGGAAGCGTTGGGACACCCTGGGTGGTATGATGCAATACTTGAGGAGATACATGCACTTAATGAAAATCACTTGGGATTTGGTAGATTTACCCGAAGGAAAGAAAGCAGCGGGATGCAAATGGGTATTTGCAGTCAAAGTAAATCTATATGGTTCTGTGGCTAGGCTTAAAGCCACATTGGTGGCTAAAGGATATGCTCAGACTTATGGGATGGATTATTCCGACACTTTCTCTCCGATGGCCACTCACTTTTGTTCGCTTGTTTATTTAGCTAGCTGCTTCTGAGAATTGGCCACTACATCAGTTTGGATATGAAGAATGCATTTCTTCATGGCGATCTCCAAGAAGAAATGTATGTAGAGCAATCTCCCGGTTTTGTTGCTTGGGGTTTGGGGGGGGGGGGGCATGGGAAAGTCTGTCACCCGAAGAAATCCTTGTATGGTTTGAAACAAAGTCCTCGTGCTTGTGGATATTTACTTACCTTTGATAGAGCCTCTTGTAATTGTATATATACATGTTATCCAGAGATTGTGAAATACAAGTTATTCCTTGAATTTCACTTAAATAATCCATGATTCCCAAAAATTAAACGTACAATCTCAACAAGCTGAAACCAAGGAGGTGGGTCGACTATTGCCAGAATGCATGTAAATAACTAGGTGAAAAAGAAAGCACAAACTAATAAATGGAAGAAGAAACCCGAAATTTACCTTACTGCTAACCGGTGCACTTCTTTCAATAGATACAAGAAGATGAACGAACCAATAACTTCAACTTAACGATCCAAATTAGTTCTTCAGGTTCAAAATAATTACACAAAATCACCACAATGTCATTCGTCCAAAGAAGTAAGTCTCTCAACATCCTTAGTAGGGTCTGCTTGGCATTAGCTATGTAGAATACAAAATATTTACAGCCGTCATGCAAACAAAATCCACATATACAGATTACAGACTCAAGGTAAACATTTCAGGGCACTATGCTTCTCTCCTATAATCCTTTTGTTTGAAGCCCAAGGCATAACTCAAAGTGAATACAACAACCTAACCATTTGACACGCTCAATATACTTTCCAAATAATTCTCTCTGAATGATTTCTGCGGATATTCGTTTTTTTACCTTTTCCCCAGTTTCACCTAATCCAGAAGAACTTATAAATCTGCAGATTAAACACTTCTGACACGAAAAGAAAATTGAAAACAAACATTAAACTTTGTGTTGCATGTCAGCAATACATCTTTTTGGGCAATAACAGATACACATTATAAAAATGATTCCATACCACAAAACAATGTTTTAAACCCAGTTGTACGATGTGGTTTCAGTAATTAAAAAATAGCCTGATAGTAATCAACAGAATTCCACACGAGATGCCTACCACAGTAGCTGAAACTTTTACTGGAACCAAGCGATCATTTCGGTCACCTAACCCCAGATTACCATATCGACCCCAACCCCAACCATAAAGTTCACCATCTTCCGTAACAGCAGCTGTATGTTCGGCACCAGCAGCAACCATTTTTACAGGTATTCCCTGCAAAAGAATGTTGTAGTCAGGTAAATTTCAGATATTGTGACACCAAATTAAATATGATGCACAACCAAAGAAATTCAAATTCTTATCAAGTCATTCATCGAGAAAGTTTCATGGATAACCTTTCAAAAAAAAACCAAAAAATTCAATTACAAAATCAATTATTGTCCACCCTTGGATAACTAACAAAGCAGATGCATATCTTCTACACCAGGTTTCGGCTGGAGTACTTACATATCTTTGCAAAATGAAAGCAACAAAGGTTCTTACATCACAAGTATTCCAAATGACGCACTCATAACCGAGTTCAGAGAATATTTTCTCATTATATGAGCAATTTGAAGTTCATCACCACTATATGAATAAAGCTATTAATTTATTGGAATTCAAACATATAAGCTAAGTGAAGCCTTAAGAGTAAGGATCGTTTACACCATCATTTTGATAAGTCACCAGGAATGTCACAGAAGAGTTTGTGAAAGAACAAGATAATAACTACATAAAACGTAACAAACAATTAGGAAGCAATACCTTGAAAGCTTCAATCTTTTGAGGCACAAGAGAGTCCTCTGTGGTGCCAAGGCCTAGTTGGCCATTTTGATTTCTCCCCCAACTAAAATTGAATTGATAACAGTATTAATAGTTGGATTCAAATTGTCAGATGAAAAAGAAGCAGCTTTAGAAATAATAAAATCTTATATCAAGAAAGCGATTCCAAGTATGCAAAACAGATTTCTATATTTTATATTCAGGGAAAACTTAAAATGTGATCCTACTAGTCAGAGAAAGAGACAGGATGATAATATAAAAATTACATAATATAAAAGAATGTGGTAGGAAGTGCTTTTTGTCCTTTGTTTGGTTTGAGCAGAAAGTGGAGACGAAAGGAAATAAATATGTCACTTTATTGGGGAAGACGGAATTGTATTCTTTCCATCTTTCTAAATAAACATAATAAGTCAAAAAGGCTTCAAACTTTCTCTTTCCGTAGTTGATAGTTTATTGAGAACCCTACCATTTTGGATAGTGGTTCTTACTTGTTATATTCATCAAATAAGAGAGCTTCATGTCCTTCCAAAACTTCAGTGTCATGTTTCACTTTTCATGCTTCAAATCTATATTCAAATCTTTAAGTAGGAAATTTGTGGCTGCTATATGTTGGATTCTTTCTGTTCAACTTTTAAACAATGTGGTTTCTAAGCATCCAAATTTTGCCATTAAGAAAAAAATTAAACACCTTCATTTTCATTCTGGAAATGGCCAAATCATAGCAGGCAATTATTTTATTTTTTTGAACTCAAACTAGCAAAAAGTGACAGATGAGAGCCACAAAATTTGAGAACAAAAGTTTGCAGAAGTAATGTTCGAAAATAGAAAGATTGATGAACGGCCAATTTACTTTAAGAAAAAAAATTAAATAGAGAAATGAGACCAGAAGTCTCAAGAGTTAAATATTGATAGAAGTAGATGAACATGGTAAAATTACAGATGCACCTAATTTAGATTGGACAAATGTCATAGCAACACTGGTTAAGGAGACAAAACAAACATATTTATCAAAAGAAAAAGAAGAGAAATGAGCATAAGGTTTACAGATCCACCAAAACAACCGCTCAAGAGCAACAGCAACCAACCTCTGCACTTCGCCTTCCATTGTCACAGCAAGACAATGGCTGTCCCCACATGCAATCTGCTTAATGCATATACCATGCAGTGCTTTTATTGGTTGAGGAGTGAACAAGTCACTGGAGTTTCCATGACCCAATCTCCCAAAATCACCCCTACCAAATGAAATAGAAACAACGCCTGCTGATTTGATCCAAATGCATGCTGACACAATCATTAAAAGTACATGCTGCATAGAAAGTTAATGTTTTTCATGTTCTTTCATTGCAGAAATTATTCTTGGTAGGATTCAATCCACGTATTATGGTAAAATCCAAGCAGAATACTCCCATTTGTCTCAGTGAAGACCATGGGGAGTTGCTAAGATAGCACTGATCATGGGAAACTAAAAGCAAGTTCAATGATAAGACTCAATATACATAGGGCAAACACTCATAACGAATCTACATATATTGGATAAGATGGATGAAAAAAGTAAGGACTACAGGAAATTAAAGATGTTGAATTTTGAACCCAAAAAAAAAGGCTTCATTTCTTGACCATACCATTCTTCGAATAAATTGTCACCACCAGCCAATGCACATACAATTTCAAGTACTTTATGAGTATCGAATTTATTTTCAAAAAGCTTGAATCATCATTTGATCAAGATGTAGAAGTTGGTCTATTTGAATATCTAAACAAGGAAGTTGTATCACATAAATTGGGATGGATGGGAGTATCAATCACAACTAAGGGTGACCAGTGAAATTTTACAACCAAAGAACAATATTCTAAATTCCTTTTTGGCTGGATACATATGCGACCCCTTAAATTTGTCCGATTTTTTTATTTTATTTAGACACATAAACTAAGACTTGTTCTTATTGAACACCAGAAGTGAAAATAAAGCGTGTTAATTAGACACACGGTGCTTACATGGCACAGTGTGCAATCACGCATTTAAGGCGCATGAAAGGCATAACTTTTGAAAGAAAGAAAAAGTAATTTTTTTCTCACTTCTTCCCATTCTCTCTCCTACCACCACCTCCTCTGCCATACCAGCCAGCACCACCTCCCCTTCTACCTTTTCTCTCTTTTACCACTCAATAAACATTACACACACATACAAAAGAAAAATGCACACAATTTTCATCGGAATACACTAGGCACACACAAACACAGTGACGACACTCACAATCTCAAATTCACTCGAACCCCAGGAATTAACCACCAAAGCTGTCATACCCCCACTATAGCACCTCCATCGTTTCGATTTTATAAACTTCATGCTGCCACTAGGCTCCTTCGCCTTATTACTGCTGTCCCACCTCCATAATAATCATCATCTACTGTATCTCCATCCAAATGCCGCCACTGAAAACCCAAACTCCATTATCACCGCCATTCCTACCGCCACAAGCTATTGAAAAAAACTCAAAATAGAGTGAAATGGAGTTACGGGAAGCCGTTGTATTTGATAAAACATAGTGAAATGGAGGTTGGTGTTGCCGACTATTTAATTATTAATGTTATCTAGCGATGAAGGTTAAAAATGGTGGCCGTTCTGATGGTGGGTTTGTGGTCGTCGAGGATGATGGTTAACAAGAGTATGATGATAGCATGAATCTAGGTGGAGATGAAATGGAGATAGATTGTGAGCAATGGTAGTGAACTGGATAGAATAAGATGGTGTTGGATATTGCTCATGGCTTTTGCTGTGAAAAGTGCAGGGGTGTAGTGGAGAAGCTCGAAGGAATTTATGGTGGCTGTGCATGATTTTTTAGAGGAAGGAATCGAGGCTTGAGTGATGGTTCTTTCTTTATTTTTTAGGGAATGTGAGGGTGGTTTTAATGGGGAGCTCTGTTGGCCAACCATGGCAGTAATTAAGAATGGGTGGAAGAAGAAAAATTTTCTAAAAGAATTTTTTTTAAAGATTTTCCACTTGTCACATTTTGATTTGCTTTTTTGGCCACGTACGAAGCGTTTAACAAAACACGCTTATATTGTTTCGCAGATTGTGAAAATTGTGTCTAATAGATATACTTAGGCATGAGTTCAGGTGTTCAATAGGAACAAGGCTTAGTTAAAGTGTCTAAATGAAAAGATTGGACCAGTTTAAGGGATCGCGTATGTATTCAGCCTTATTTTTTTGATGAATAGAACAACACTCTTAATTCTTGAGACTACAAGAACTCGAGGAACGCCAAGAATGATAGAAACTCAAGCAAAGATGGGAAAAGCATATCCTTAATGAAATTATTTCATGAAAAATTGAACAGGTAAAGCATTAAGAAGTGAACTGTGTTTTTCGAGGTGCATGCTTGTACAACGCGGATTTCTATTAACAAAAATTAGTTTACAAAACAGTGAAACACACAAAAATGTATGTTTACCAAGGTATAACGTGACTGAAAAGATAATAACTTATTTCGAACCTATAAGAACAAAAGATATTGAGAAGCTACAAAACAGTGGAAGACTTCAAAGTCAACTCAATTAAAGCAGCACTCTCAAAGCCAGAGGTCTAATACCAGCATCTACCACTCTTTGCTTCCTACATCATTCTATTGTTAGTTAATAGTTGCTGCATGTTGTCACATCTTAACTGGATGTTTAATGTAGCTCCCAATTCATCAGCACTTGTATTTGCCTCTTCGTGCTGTTATAATCTCTTTTATGTTCGCTTTGTTTCTAAAAGTTTAGAGATTTTTATCACATTATTGGCCAACTTTTATGTTCGAACTACATTAAGCAGATTTAGGATCTCACCTCTAACGTTCCATTCTTCGGCATGCTCAAAATAAAATTGCAATATGTAGAAGAGGTAGCTTCACGAATTGCTTCCTCAAGTTGCGTATAAACAGGTTTTGGGCAGTTCAGAAAAGGGACTAGCTAAGATAAGATCTATTAATATACAAACCACAAAAGTATCAGAAATTCTCAGGTTTACTAGCAGCCAAATTCCTGAGATAACACTCATGTTTAATACTAGCTAATATCAAGAACTTACCAGTTATCATAACTTTAACAAAGATTCTGAATAGAATAATGTTTTAATTAGAAGTATTTGATGGAATGAAAACCTACCATCCCCAGCTATAGACTTGCTTGAGGGCCTCAGAGTAAGCAGTTGCATGATCAGCTCCACAAGTGACAGATACTATTTGCTGCTCATCCAATGCACTCACCTGAGTTGGAGAAAATCGATCTTCAGCATCCCCAAGGCCGAGTTGTCCATCCTCTCCCCTTCCCCATGAGACAACGATATTTGCAGCTGCAATTACATGAATTACATCAACTATCCATCACGCCAAAAAGCTTAATAGTTGAGTTGACAGCTGAAATACTGAATCGAGCTCTTCACTTGTTCAGTATTGCATACTCCAAGTTCAACTTTCCATATAAAGTATCATGCAACAAGACTTAATAATTGATTATGTGAGTTGTTGTAACAACATTTTGGACCCGCTCAAAGTCAAATAGACATGTTGGCAATCCAGATTGAGTCAATCTAACTTAATTAAGCATGGGTTACACAGTGCTCCAAAAGAAGCTATCTGAAGCTAACAGTTGCAGTCAAACACCAAGTCATCCAAGTACAATTTTTAAGATCATTTTTTCTAAGAAATTAAGTAACATACACATACAGTGTAAAGATTTTTCACACTATTACTGTAGTTTAACCTACAATAGCAGGTTAGATACCATTTTTATGCTGTAACCAATTAATGCTTATCATAGACCCTAAAACATATTATAACAAGTCTCATCGGTTGAATAATTATTAAAGAGAACTAGGAAACCTGGTTATCAAAAAGAGATTAACCCTAGGGCCAGCACTAGACACGTTATTAACAATGCTTCCCGTCTCTACTGGGGCCTTAGCAAAGTAAAATACCTAACAGAGAGTCGCAAAGAGGGACGAACTAAGTTTAGACAGTATATGAAAGGTAGCCAGAACAGGTGAAGGTTCAAATTGTGGAACTACACAAATTCAACGCACAATATCGTAGCTATATGAGAAATGAAGGAGAACAATGAGAAAGAGGAAGAAGAAAGAAAGAACAGAACTAGGATTTCATTCTCATTAACCATGCTCGGCAATTCCAGTACAATATAAGGGAGCAATGCTCCTTACAATTCCCAATAATCTCCGCGACACTGTTATCCAAACGACGAAATTAACTAACTCAGGACTCAATTGGAAAAGGGCAAGACTTAAAGGGATCAAAGGGAAGTTAAGAAGGCTATTAGTAAAGCTTGAGGGGAAGCCCTAGATGGACTTTACAAGAAGCTAGTGACACGAAAAAAGGAGAAAAAAATATTTAAACTAGCTCGACTGAGAGAGAGGGAAAGGAAAAGCAAAAAGTTTTGCGTTCGTGCTCCACATTTATGAAGCAAAGGTCACATTTTCCAAATTCTGCCTAGACAAGATATGCCTTATTACACATTTACTCTTTTCCTTATTAGAAAAAAAAAAATATACCTTATCTACAAGATGGAAGATCTGTTGATACGGTCTTTAACCCATTAGGAGTACTTTCACAAATGGATGTAGGAAAAATATTTTAATGTTTACTAGAGTTAGCAGGGAGTCTATTAGATAGGCATTAGCGAATAGCAACCTTTTGATGAGAGATATAAACAAGAAGCTTTGAGAACAGTTTGATAAATGCATTTTACCTGATTTTAAGCTCCCGTTTGTCCATAATGTTTTTTCACTTTTTTTCAAAAATCTTTTGAAAACATTGTTTGGTTATAAAAAGTGACCAGTTTTTAGGCACTTGGTTACCTTCCCGAGCACGGCGGCCAAGACCCAAATCGATAATCTCCTTCTTAGGAGGTGTGATAAAGGTCTGTGCACTGATTGCAAGGATATACCCGAGCGAGAACCTCGCGACCCAGCATAGGCTTTGGTGATGGACTTAGACATTGTGATGAGGAGGAAGAAGAGGGTTGGGTGGGGTCGATCGAAGATCAAATGGGGAGTTTTGACTAAGGACAAGGCTCAGGAGTTACAAGAGAAGTTGTCGACTGTTGGGGCTCGGAAGAGTAGCGGGGACGCGAGTGGTATGTGGATGAGGACGGTGGACTACATTAAGGAGGCTGCGAGAGAGGTGTTAGGGGTCTCGAAAGGTTACGCTAGCGGCCACAAAAAAGACTGGTGGTGGAATGAGGAGGTTCAAAGGAAGTAAAAGCTAAGAAAGCGGCATATTTGAAGCTAATAGAGAGCACGGACGAGGAGGAGAAGAGGATCGTCAGAGAAGGGTATAAGAAGGCTAAGAAGAAGGCAAAGCTGGCAGTCACAGAGGCTAAGACTGCAGAGTTTGCTCGTTTGTATGAAGAACTAAGGGATAAAGGCGGGGACATAAAGTTGTTTCAGATGGCTAAGGTGAGAGAGGGGAAGGTGGCAGACTTACTTCCATGAACTCCTGAATGAAGAGGGGGCGGATAGGAACATTGCACTGGGCGATTTGGAGTACTCCGAGAGTCATCGTGATTTTAGGTATTATAGGCACTTTAGTTTTGAGGAGGTCGCGGGGACGGTGCATAAGATGAGCATGTGTAGAGCGACCGGGCGATATGAGATCTCGGTTGAGTTCTGGAGGTATGCTGGTAGGGCTGGCTTGGAGTAGCTAACTAGGCTATTTAATGCTATTTTTAGGACGAAGAAGATGCCTGAGGAGTGGAGGTGGAGTACGATGTTTCCGTTGTACAAAAACAAAGGTGATATGGAAAATTGTAACAATTATAGAGGTATCAAGTCGCTTAGTCACACTATGGAAGTTTAGGAAAGGGTGGTGGAAGCAAGGGTAAGGAGGACTGTGTTTATTTCCGAGAACCAGTTCAGTTTCATGCCGGGACGTTTGACTACGGAAGCCATCCATCTTTTTGGGAGGTTGGTGGAACACTACAGGGATATGAAGAAGGATTTGCATATAGTATTTATTAACCTAGAGAAAGCGCACGACAAGGTCCCTAGAGAGGTCCTTTGGAGATGTTTGGAGGCTATAGGTGTCCCTATAGCATACATTAGAGTGATTAAGGATATGTATGATGGAGCTAAGATTCGGGTAAGGACACTGGGATGAGACTCGGAACATTCCGGTTGGGATAGAGTTACACCAAGGATCTGCGCTTAGCCCGTTCTTATCTTCTTTGGCGATGGATGAACTGACACGTCATATTCAAGGGGAGGTACCATGGCATATGTTTTTCGCTGACGATATAGTTCTGATTGATGAGACGCAAAGCGATGTCAACAAAAAGTTGAAGGTTTGGAGATAGACCTTAGAGTCTAAAGGTTTCAAGTTGAATAGCACTAAGACGGAGTACTTAGAGTGGAAGTTCAACGATGTGACGGGAGAGCGGATATTAGATGTGAGGCTTGATTCGCAAGTCATTCCCAAGAGAAGGAGTTTCAAGTATCTTGGATCAGTTATCTAAGGGAACGGGGAGATTGACGAGTGTTAGCGGAAACGTAAAAGAAAGAACACAAGATTTAACGTGGTTCGGATCAAAATAATCCTACGTCCACCAGAGAACAATTGCCCTTTTAATATTAACAAAGGAAGGGGAGATTTCCCAATTACACTTAAGAGAATTTCTCTCTTTAACTCTCTACTCACTACAATGTATTGTATTATTTTGGGATGATTTCTACAAGTGAAGGAGTGCATCTATTTATAGAGGTAAAGACCTCCTCTTGATGTCATTGGTGACATCAAACTACCTCCTCTTGATGTCATGGGTGACATCAAAGGAGGAAGCTTCCTCCTAGCATCCACACCAACTATTTCCACCAACTCTTCCAATTGGCATGCCATTGTTGACTAAACATAAACCAACATTTTCAGCATGCCATTGTTAACTAAACATAAACCAACATTTTCAATCTCCACCTTGGTTTGCGTTTCGAGCGTGTGAACAACTCTGGCCAAAACTTCTAAGCTTACTGGGCAACCCCGTTGTAAGAAACAAGAAGAATCAAACCATTGTTGAACATACCACCTCCACCTAGCAACTGTTCTCTTCGGAGTTGCATCAGTTGATGCACACCCCCGCCAAGTCCTTGCAGTGTGCAAACTTAGCGAGCGGGACTATCTTGGTCAACATGTCTGCAGCATTATCGTCTGTGATAACCTTCACGACCTTGATAGTTCCCTCATCAATAACATCTCGAATAAAATGAAATCTGACATCAATGTGTTTAGTGCGCTCATGAAATCTCTGATTTTTCATTAGATGAATAGCACTCTGACTATCACATCTAAGAGTTGATTCCAGCTGAACCAAACTCAATTCCGCTACTAAACTTTTCAACCAGATAGCTTCCTTTACCGCCTCCGCTGCTGCCATGTATTCTGCTTCTGTCGTAGACAAAGCGACAATCGACTGCAAAGTCGACTTCCAACTGACGGCACTGCCAACGAGGGTAAAGATGTATCCAGTTGTGGACCTTCTTCTGTCAAGATCTCCTGCATAGTCAGAATCCACATAACCGAGAATTGAAATACCTGTACCACTTTTTCGAAAGGTAAGACCAACACCAGAAGCTCCTTTGAGATATCTCAATATCCACTTGACAGCTTCCCAATGCCTCTTTCCTGGGTTGGACATGTATCTACTTACCACACTTACAGATTGAGCAATATCTGGACGTGTGCATACCATAGCATACATAATACTACCAACTGCACTGGCATAAGGAATCTTTGACATATGCTCCACCTCATCCTCGGACTGAGGCATTTGTGACTCTGAAAGTTTAAAATGAGGAGCTAATGGTGTACTTACAGGCTTGCACGTTTGCATATTGAATCTCTCGAGAACCCTTTCAATATACCTCTTCTGAGAAAGATGTACAACATCGTCTTCTCTTGAAATCTCCATACCAAGGATTTTCTTTGCATCTCCTAAATCCTTCATGTCAAATTCCTTACTCAATAGTTTCTTCAAAGCATTTATCTCTGTAATGTTGTTAGCAGCAATAAGCATATCATCAACATACAACAATAAATAAATCATTGAGTTACCAGACATCTTCTTGTGATACACACAACTATCAAATGCACTCCTTGAGAATTCATGTGTAGTCATGAATGCATCAAACCTCTTGTACCACTGTCTAGGGGATTGCTTCAAACCATACAAAGACTTCTTTAGTTGGCATACGTGATCTTCTTTTCCCTCAGCTAGGAAACCTTCAGGTTGATCCATATAGATTGTCTCTTCTAGATCACCGTGTAAGAAAGCAGTTTTGACATCAAGCTGTTGAAGCTCCAAGTCAAATTGTGCAACCAATGCTAGTAGCACGCGAATTGAGCTATGCTTCACGACCGGAGAGAAAATCTCATTGTAGTCAATTCCCTCCTTTTGGCTGAAACCTTTTGCAACCAATCTCGCCTTGAACCTAGCATCTTCCACTTCAGGAATTCCCTCTTTCTTTCGGTAGACCCACTTGCATCCAACTGTCCTCTTCCCCTTTTGTCTTTTCACTAAGACCCATGTCTGATTCTTGTGAAGAGACTCCATCTCTTCAGTCATGGCTAACCGCCATTGTGCGGCATCCTTGCAAGAAGTTGCTTCAATATACGAGGAGGGCTCCAGATCTTTAATCTCTTCTTGTGCAGCTACGAACGCATATGCAATCAAGTTTGCTTGATTTATAAGGCGTTCCGGTTCTCGTGTCTGCCTCTTCTCCCTCCCCTTCGCAATTGTGTATGGTTCATTGACAGCAAGTTCTTCAACGCCTACATCTTCTGACTCATCTTTAACCTGAGTCTCTTGATCCTTTTCCTTGGCAAGCTCCACCGGAAGCTCCACCTGCTCGTTGTTCTTGTTTCCTGAAAACTCCACGGAAACTTTACGGGGATCAAGTATAGAGGATTCATCGAAGGTGACATCTCTACTAACTATAAATTTGAGTAAAGACAAACACCAAAGTTTGTACCCTTTTACTCCATCCACATACCCTACGAATATGGCCTTCTTAGCCCTTGGTTCAAGCTTTCCTTCATTAACGTGATAATAAGCTGGACACCCAAATACTCGTAAGTATGAATAGTTAGAGGGTTCACCTGACCATACCTCATTCGGAGTCTTAAAGTCAATTGCCGATGCTGGAGATCGATTGACAATATGAGCAGCAGTGTGAACTGCTTCAGCCCAAAATACTTTGGACATTTTGGCTTGTAGGAGCATACAACGAGCCTTTTCAAGAAGAGTTCTGTTCATTCTCTCGGCAACTCCATTCTGCTGTGGGGTATGCCTGACAGTCCTATGTCTTGAGATCCCATGAACCTTGCAGAATTCATTAAACTCTTCATTGCAAAACTCCAAGCCATTGTCTGTGCGAAGATACTTGATTTTCCGCTCCATTTGATTTTCAACCAAAATCTTCCACTCTTTAAATGCTTCAAAAGCATCACTTTTTGCCTTCAAAAAATACACCCAAACCTTTCGTGAGAAATCATCAATAAAAATGAGAAGATACCTCTTTCCGCCCTTCGATGGAAGTTTAGAAGGACCCCATAAATCTGAATGGATGTAGTCTAGCACTCCTCTTGTCTTGTGTTTGCCAGTGCTGAAGCTGACCTTCTTCTGCTTCCCTAGAACGCAGTGCTCACAGAAGTCAAGCGTGCTGATCTTCTCACCTTCCAAAAGTTTACGATTGCTCAACATCTCCAGTCCACGTGCGCTCATATGACCCAGTCTCATGTGCCATAGTCTTGCCTTGTCATCATTAGATAACTGCACTGTAGATGCATTTGCAGAGCCAACAATGGTGCTTCCGGCCAATGTGTAAAGGCCGTTCTCCAGCTTGCCTTTCAGCATGACTAAAGAACCTTTAGTCACCTTCATAGTTCCTGCTTCGCTCATGTACCTGTAGCCTTGTTCATCCAGAGTACCCAAGGAGATCAAATTCTTCTTCAGATCAGGAACATGACGGACTTGTGTAATAGTCCTCACGATTCCATCATGGCAGCGAACCCGAACTGAGCCAATGCCAACTATTGCACAAGTTGCATTATTGCCCATTACTACGGTTCCTCCACTTTTCTCGTAGCTGCTAAACCAGTCTTTTCGGAACGTCATATGCAGAGTACAAGCAGAGTCTAACACCCATTTGTTTTCATAACTACTATTATTATTACACGATGTTGTTAGTACATAATCATTATCAAAATTATGTACCTGTTCAACTGTAGATGCACTCGCCTTTTCCTTGGACTTTGACATTGGGCAATCTCGTTCAAAGTGCCCCTTCTTGCCACAACCCCAACACTCTGTATTCTTCTTGTTCACACGAGACTTTGATCTGTGCTTTGATTTGGTCTTTCCCTGTTGGCTAGTCCGGCCTCTTACAAAGAGGCCACTTGCCTGGTCATCTCTATCTCCTTCAATGTGCCTCCGCACATCACTAGAGTTAAGTGCCTGCCGCACTTGCTCAAGCTTGATAGGCTCCTTGCTATACATCATTGAATTCTCAATATCACGATATCCTGAAGTCAATGAAAATAGCAAAGCACATGCAAGCGTCTCCTCCTCCCTTTTAATTCCTGCAATCTGTAAGTCCATGACAAGTTTATTAAACGCATCTAAATGATCTTGTAACGAAGTACCTGACCCCATCTTAAATGTGTGAAGACGCCGTTGTAACAACATTCTTGTTGTCACTGATCGGTCTTGGTATAGCCCTTCTAGCTTTTCCCACAACTGTTTGGCCGTCTCTTCGGTACCCGTACTCACTTCACAAAGCACGTTAGGTGCAAGGGATAGTTGGATTGCACTCAATGCATCCCCTTCAATCTTCTCCTTGTCGGGAGCTGATATATCCGTAGGATACTTTCCGTCAATAGCATGGATTGAACCTTCCCTCCGCAGTAACGCCATCATCTGGATCTTCCAGATATTGAAGTTGTTGCGTCCATTGAATCTATCAATTTCAAACTTCATGGAACTCATATTTGCTTGTTCTTTCTCCTTGGATCGTTAAAGAATCCTGTCGCTCTGATACCAATTGTTAGCGGAAACGTAAAAGAAAGAACACAAGATTTAACGTGGTTCGGATCAAAATAATCCTACGTCCACCAGAGAACAATTGCCCTTTTAATATTAACAAAGGAAGGGGAGATTTCCCAATTACACTTAAGAGAATTTCTCTCTTAACTCTCTACTCACTACAATGTATTGTATTATTTTGGGATGATTTCTACAAGTGAAGGAGTGCATCTATTTATAGAGGTAAAGACCTCCTCTTGATGTCATTGGTGACATCAAACTACCTCCTCTTGATGTCATGGGTGACATCAAAGGAGGAAGCTTCCTCCTAGCATCCACACCAACTATTTCCACCAACTCTTCCAATTGGCATGCCATTGTTGACTAAACATAAACCAACATTTTCAGCATGCCATTGTTAACTAAACATAAACCAACATTTTCAACGAGGATGTCACACACCGTATAGGGGCGGGGCGAATGAAATGTAGGTTAGCATCTGACGTCATGGTGACAAGAATGTGCCATCAAAACATAAAGGTTAGTTCTACAAGGCGGTGGTTAGACCGACTATATTATATGGGGCAGAATGCTGGCCAGTTAAGAACTCTCATATCCAGAAGATGAATGTAACTAAAATGAGGATATTGTGATGGATGTGCGAGCGCACTATGTTGGATAAGATTAGGAATGAGGATATTCGGGAGAAAGTGGGTGTGGCCCCCATAGAGGATAAGATGCGAGAAGTGGGACTCATATGGTTCGGGCATGTGAGACAGAGAAACCTAGATGCCCCAGCGAGAAAGTGTGAACGGTTGGCGCTGACGGGTAGGAGAAGAGGTAAAGGGCGGCCTAAGAAGTATTGAGAGAGGTGATCAGGCAGGACATGGAGTGACTTCAGCTTACCAAGAACATGGCCCTTGATAGGAGAGTATAGAGGCCGAACATGGCATGATTTCGCTATTTTGTTAGTTTCATTGATAATTACTCAAGATATACTTGGATTTTCCTAATGAATGATCGTTTTGAGTTGTTTTTTATATTCTAGAATTTTTGTGCTGAAACTAAAAATCAGTTTGGTGTTTCTATTCGCAGTTTTCATAGTAATAATGCTTTAGAATACTTATATTCTCAGTTTCAACAGTTTATGACCTCTCAAGGAATTATCCATCAAATATCTTGTTTGTATATCCCTTAGCAGAATGGGGTAGCAGAGAGAAAGAATAGGCCTGTCGTTGAAGCTACTCGCACACTTCTCATTCAGTCCCATGTTTCACTGCGTTTTTGGGGCGATGCAGTTCTTACAGCTTGTTACGTGATTAATTGGATGCCTTCATCTTCTATGCAGAATTAGATTCCACATCCAGTATTATTCTCTAAGTCACCCTTATACTCTCTTTCTCCTCATGTTTTTTGGAAATACATGTGTTCATAACTTAGCTCCTAAAAAAGATAAATTAGCTCGTCGTGCTCTTAAGTATGTCTTCCTTGGTTATTCTCGGGTTCAAAAGGGGTATCGCTGCTACTCACCTGATCTTCATAAGTATCTTATGCCAGCTGATGTCACATCTTTTGAGTCTCAACCTTACTTCTTTTGATCATCTTGATATATCTGAGGTCTTACTTGTACCTACTTATGAGGAATCCACAGCCACAGCACCACTACTAACTATACAAACTTTTGAGGAGTCTACAATTGCTCCTTGATGATAGGCTATAATTACGTGTTTTAGTTGATTATTACACTCTAATTTACTGCACTTTAGTTGAGTTTGCGCTTTAATCGCTAGTGTTTTGCACTAATTATGTGTTTTATGCCTTGTAGGTGTGATTACGAGCTATATAGATGTTATGGAATGAATTTAAGTGATTTGAAGCTTTGAAGTCTGAGTAAAAGCTCAAGGAATTAAGCCGGGATCGTGTTCGGGGGTCAAATTTGATAGTTGAGAACAAACGAAGACTCGATGAGGCATATTGCGCACTATCTAGTAAAATGCACATAACTTTTTACTCAGAACTCCATTTTGGCTCCATAATATATGGTTGGAAATATAACTCAAAGGGCTACAACTTTCGTGTTTTGCATTTTTCCAAATTCCAAACGGAACAGGATGAAAAACCGCGGTTTCACCGCGACCGCGGCAGAACCGCGGCAGAGTGCAGACGCAGACAATTGAAGAATCAGAGGCCATGTTTGGCCGCAGTTTGACCGCGACCGCGGTAGAACCGCGGCAAGAGGCGGAAATTTCAGGGACTAAAATGCAAAACACGGGATTTTTAGCCCAAAACCCTATTTTAAACACTAGACTCCGCCCAAGAGAGGCATGTATTGTTTTTGAGAGTTTTTTTGGCAAGAAGAACAAGTGTGAGAGAGCACCAAAAACATCTTGGTTTCTTCTTCTCTTTATTTTTCTTGCAAATTTTATGATGAATATTGTTTTAGTTTATTTACCCATAGTTAGGAGTAGCTAAATCCTTTGTCTAAGGTTTTGATGGAACCTATTGGGGGATGAACTTCTTGTTTATGCGAATACAAATTGCTAGTTTCAATCTTTATTTATTCAACTATGTTCTTGTTGTAGTTAATTGACAGGATCCTCAATTAGTTGTGCCTATTTAGTGTGCATAACTCGGAAGAGAGTGCATATTTAGGGATAACAAAACCTTGGGTGCAATCTTAAGTGAACTGTGTTAATTAAAGCTAGCTAGTGTATCTCGGGAGAGTGCAATAGTATATTACTATGATTACTCGGGAGAGATTTACGGTAAGAAAAGTGTTCATGATTGATAGAGGTGTGTTGGGAAATTTGTATGAAGCATAAACAGAAGGGATTCCATCAATAGGGGAAGTCATTACCTTAGCGTCTTCTCATTATTGTTACAACCTTAGCATCCTTAGTTTACAGCTGTTTATTTACGTGCAATTTTAGTCATGGAAGACACCATCAACTGTGATTCAAATGTTTGGGGAAATTGGTTCTCAAGAGTTTAGTAGTTCTAAAGATAGTGATTGATAGGTTAATTCTCTATGGATTCGACTCTGGGCAGAATACTCAGGTTATATTTGCAACGTCCGCATTGTCCTTTTTATAAGGCATAGTTGGGCGTGATCAAATTTTGGCGCCGTTGCCGGGAAGTTAACGGAATTATCAATTACCATTGATAGAAATACAAAAATTCTTAGTGTGGTCAGTTTTCTCTATACCCAACTTGTGAATATTTGTGTAATTAATTTTTCTTACCTTAGTCTATTTTTATTGTTTGGGTCTTGTTTATTTTCTTAGTTTTGAAAAATGGCATCATATAATAAAAATTGGTGGGATGGTAGTTGTTCATACTATGATGACCCTTGTCTTTATTGTGGAGGACCACACTCGTGGCAAAATTGTTTAAATTTTCCCGGGGGTGGATTGTGCGCACAATCTCAAACCCATGAGTGGAGTATTCGTGATAAGTGTGGTTTTCAAAATGGTCATTGGGATGATTGTGTTGATTGGTCCTTCCCTTCCCCAAGCCCCCGCTATGATGATTCTATTGTTTTTGATGAAAATGATAGGGCTAACGAATTGGAAGAAGTTGAGCATGGCCGAAAGGGAGAGTTCAAGCTCATGTTGGAGTGCTTACTTGAAGGAGGACACAAAGAACAAAGTGCCTTGGAGGAGCTTTTGGAAAATAGTCTCCAAAATTCCTTGGCACTTAATCAAAACCAAGAACTCTCAAATGCCCAAAATGAGAAAATAATGCTCATGTTGGAGACCATTCTTGAAAATGAGGAAGAATGTGAGCTAAAATTTGAAGAGTCAAGAATTGAACCTCCGCCAACCGACCCCATGAGTACCAATGATGCCGAGAAAAACATGGACTTAGAATCAACCGGTGTAAATAAAAATCTGGTTGAGAATGACTCTAATCCGGGGGAAGAAGAGGATGTCAGAGTAGAAAAATTGCAAAATGAAGGTTTGAAGTCACATTCCAAGCATTTTTCAACATTAGAATTGTGTAGTGATATAAAAATTGAACTACATGAGTCTGTGAGGGACTGCGAGGAGGAAAGGCAACAACCATACATTTTACAGTTTGAGGAAACAAAAAACCAAAATGACATTCCTCACATGAGAGCCAAGAAGTGCAAAATGAAGAATTTAAGGCTCGGCTCGATAATCAACTTACCACCCCCTATCGCTCGTAGTCACAAGCTTGATTCCAAGCTAGGTGCACAGTTCATATCGTCCAAGTGGCGAGAAAAGTGGTAAAATTGTTTGCGTCGTGCCGCGACTTTAAATCAAGCGCTTGTTGGGAGGCAACCCTATTTTATTTTATTTTATTTTATTTTTATTTATTATTGTATTATTCTTGTAGTGTAGATTTTTATTTTTAGGAACATGGAACACAAAGCCATTGGAAGGATGTAACAACAAACCATTGGTTGGAACTAAGTGTGAGGTACCCGCACGAAGGACCAAAATTGGGAGAAGTCTGAGTACCCCATGAGCTGCTAGTGCTTCGGCCTTTGGCCTACCAGGGAGTTTCTTTTACCCTCTTATTAGTATGGTGTGCATTGGAGACAATGCACAATTTTAAGTGTGGGGTGGGAGACTTGCCTTGATACTGTATTGTAGTGTACATAGACATGGAACATGTTGTAATATTGTATATGTGCTGTTGCGTATAGTTGAATGTACTCACATTAGGAGTAACTGACTTGGCCCAACGACGGACGCTTGTCAACGGGTCTCTTGAGGGTCAAAGTCGGATCTAAAAAAAAAAAAAAACAAAGGTACAAGACTCTTCTTGAGGACGGACCACTTGGACAGTACTCTTGAGGGAAGTAGTCCATGTAGCTTCTTTTTATTTTATTTTATTGTTCTTTTCTAGGTAGTGTAGTAATTCCCCCTTGGTTTTTCTTTAAACCACGGTTCTTTTCCAAGGGTTTTATTTGAACCGGGTGTAGTTAGTTTTTTTTTTTTTAGGGAGTAGGAGCCATTATGTTGTGTTTTGAAGTGAAGCAATATCTCTTGACTTTGTTATGCCTTGAGAATAGTGAGTACTTTGGTTGTGACGCTTAGGCTCAGTTTTTTACTCTTGTAGAAGTACCTTAAATTGTATTATCTTAACTTTGCTCAACTGCTTTGACTAGAGTGTCTTGATGAATCCAATCCTGAGTGAGTTATGTGTCATGCGTGTGTGAGGTTTGTTGTATTCTGTGCATTGCATTTGATGTCTAGAACTTGCCCTGTGTGTTTGCAAAGCGAAATAGTAGTTTTGTTCAGTCTTGGAAGTGATATAGGCGTTTCTTTGTTGAGCCAGATATGTATATTTTACCCGCCTAATTGTTATGTATCGTAGTTAACCCCTTTAAGTCTGTAATCTAGTTTCTTTGGCAACCATATTACAAGCATTACCCATTTGTTTGAATTAGCCATCTATTTGAACCATTGTAACCTCTCATGAGCACTTGAATTGTTATGAACTTTCTAAAAGTTAAAGTGTGGGGTGGTTGGTTTGACTTTTGAGTGGAACCAATGAAATAAGGAGAAAGGTGCACTGATTTGAAAAAGCAAGAGCCACTTGAATTGAAAAAAAAAAGGAAAAGAAAAAAAATATTCTTTGATAGTGGTGACTCTTGATATAATTGTGCTTAAATAATTTGGGAGTTGATGTATATTGATGTGAAGGTGGAGTTTGGTTTGACATAAGTATGGGGTTTGAATGTTAAATTATATGTATTAAAGTGCTTAGGGAGGTGTAGTCACTCTTATATCTAAATGTATCCTACCCGTCCCGTAGCCTACATTACAACCAAATAAAGTCCTAATTGATCCTAGATTGAATGAGCTCGATTAGTGGAGTAGTACACTACGGGCAAGCTTATGGTGCATCTTTTGTGGCATATCAATATTATTTTTGAGAGTGAGTGAATTCTTTCTATCTTGAGTTCCTAAGTGTTCTTAAATTTTATTGTGTGGAACCACTCTTTTTTTTTTTTGTGTAAGGGCACTTGATTCATGAAGGAAAGGTAATGTCAGTGACCTCTATATTAGAGTAAGTGGGTGAGTTGTGAATAATGCGTGGTACTTGTGAGTCAAATCTTGAGGTGAAGATGTTACGCTTTTGTGCTTAGTCTATTTTAAATATTCTTGGTGTGATGAGTTAGGAAAATTGCTTTAAAAAGGTCGTGTCTATATAAAGTGTAGTTTGATTACTCGAGGACGAGCAATGGTTTAAGCGTAGGGTGTTGATGATAGGCTATAATTACGTGTTTTAGTTGATTATTACACTCTAATTTACTGCACTTTATTGAGTTTGCGCTTTAATCGCTAGTGTTTTGCACTAATTATGTGTTTTATGCCTTGTAGGTGTGATTCCGAGCTATATAGATGTTATGGAATGAATTTAAGTGATTTGAAGCTTTAAAGTCTGAGTAAAAGCTCAAGGAATTAAGCCGGGATCGTGTTCGGGGGTCAAATTTGATAGTTGAGAACAAACGAAGACTCGATGAGGCATATTGCGCACTATCTAGTAAAATGCACATAACTTTTTACTCAGAACTCCATTTTGGCTCCATAATATATGGTTGGAAATATAACTCAAAGGGCTACAACTTTCATGTTTTGCATTTTTCCAAATTCCAAACGGAACAGGATGAAAAACCGCGGTTTCACCGCGACCGCGGCAGAACCGCGGCAGAGTGCAGACGCAGACAATTGAAGAATCAGAGGCCATGTTTGGCCGCGGTTTGACCGCGGTAGAACCGCGGCAGGAGGCGGAAATTTCAGGGACTAAAATGCAAAACACGGGATTTTTAGCCCAAACCCTATTTTAAACACTAGACTCCGCCCAAGAGAGGCATGTATTGTTTTTGAGAGTTTTTTTGACAAGAAGAACAAGTGTGAGAGAGCACCCAAAACATCTTGGTTTCTTTTTCTCTTTATTTTTCTTGCAAGTTTTATGATGAATATTGTTTTAGTTTATTTACCCATAGTTAGGAGTAGCTAAATCCTTTGTCTAAGGTTTTGATGGAACCTATTGGGGATGAACTTCTTGTTTATGCGAATACAAATTGCTAGTTTCAATCTTTATTTATTCAACTATGTTCTTGTTGTAGTTAATTGACAGGATCCTCAATTAGTTGTGCCTATTTAGTGTGCATAACTCGGAAGAGAGTGCATATTTAGGTTATTGTTGAATAACACCACTCCTAAAGTATAAGAGGAATCTATAACTGCGGGTTTAAAGACGGGATTAGGGATAACGAAACCTTGGGTGCAATCTTAAGTGAACTGTGTTAATTAAAGCTAGCTAGTGTATCTCGGGAGAGTGCAATAGTATATTACTATGATTACTCGGGAGAGATTTACGGTAAGAAAAGTGTTCATGATTGATAGAGGTGTGTTGGGAAATTTGTATGAAGCATAAACAGAAGGGATTCCATCAATAGGGGAAGTCATTACCTTAGCGTCTTCTCATTATTGTTACAACCTTAGCATCCTTAGTTTACAGCTGTTTATTTACGTGCAATTTTAGTCATGGAAGACACCATCAACTGTGATTCAAATGTTTGGGGAAATTGGTTCTCAAGAGTTTAGTAGTTCTAAAGATAGTGATTGATAGGTTAATTCTCTATGGATTCGACTCTGGGCAGAATACTCAGGTTATATTTGCAGCGTCCGCATTGTCCTTTTTATAAGGCATAGTTGGGCGTGATCACTCCTCCTACATCCCCATCCATCTAAGTTGCGCGGACTCTTCATTTTTGGTGTAGCATCCGTCTCGACATGGGATGGGAGCGGGAATGTGATACATCCCGTATTCGGTTAACTAACTTCGGATACTTTGACCTGAGTCCATTGACAAATTTGGGGGGAAATTGAGATTTTGATTTCTCAAAATTAAAAATAAAGCATGTTAGATAGTTATGTGTAAATAGTCCTAATCCCATATGTAGTAGGAGTAGAATATCTCCTAGTCTCATATGCAGTAGGAGTAGAATATGTCCTAATCACATATGTAGTAGGAGTAGAATATGTATTATATATAGGGCTCATTGTATCATTGTTAATAATATTTTTCTCCCGTGCATTCTCACATGGTATCAAAAGCTTCAGTGAGAAAATTATCGTTGTGCATCATTCTAGCGACATCCGGAAAGAAAGATCTCATCGCCGTGCAATTTTCCAGCAACTTCTTCGTCTTGTTCCATGGTTCATCACTGCTACAGTGGTACTGTGCATATACCAGTACCACCATCAGATTCGAAACCCTTGTGCAACCAAACCCCAGAAATTCCAGCCCCATCTGAACAGAAAAGTGAGTCACCATGCGTCTTTCCGGTTTACGACTCAAGATTGATTTGCGTATATCCTCATCAGTAAGTGTTGTGTGAAAACCAACACTCCATCTTTTTCGGAAAAGTCAGGTGACAACCCTAGTCAATCGCTCCGACAAAAAGTCCGCGCCGCCAGAACTAGGGTTTTGGCGAGCTACAATGACTTTTCCGACGCGTGTGAGCCATTCCGGCCAATTTTTGACAAAACTTCTTCGGGACAGCTAACTTGGCACTCAATTGGGAAAGAAAAAAATTAAATGGGACCAAAGTGTCCAATCAAAAGCTTCTAAATCTCATACTGGGCCAAATGCTAAAAGAAATCAAAGGGGTTGTTTGGTACAATGGTGAGATATCCCACAGGGTGGGATGTCTCATGGGATTGGTGATCCTACCTTCTATATAGGATAACTACTCCTACCATTTTAGTGTAAAAGTTATTCCCATATTAGCTAATACCTCAAACCCAGGGACGAAGCTACATATCTTAAAAGGTGGTCAACTGACCACCCTTCCTCGAAAAATTACATTGCGTATATAGGTAAAATATTAGGTTTTAGAAGTATATAATATATATTGAACACTCTTTTTTGGAGAATTTTTTTTACTTCTTTAAGTTTGAACACCCTTGAGGAAATTCCTTGTTTCGCCACTGCTCAAACCAAACATAGGATAAAATTTATCCAAACTTATCCTTATCTCATGTACCAAACGACCCCCAAAGAGTGCAACTTTAGAAATAAATCACTTATACTTGGCTGGATTGTTATTCCGAGAACCTTTCATTAATCCACCTTAGCAGCTTCAGTTTATGAAGCACCTGATGCCCATCCAGTAACTTGTACTACCGTCTAAGCATAGTAGTAAATGTCACCATTCAAATGTAAATGTTGTTTCCATCATAAAGGATAAAACATTCATGTGACCAGTAAGTATGGCAAGAGATTCGACAGAAAAACTGAATAAGTAAAAGAAAAAGTAACTCCCAGAAGAAGGATCTCGGATAGTCTGATTCCTTGATATTTTAAAAATAAGATATTCAATCTATTCCATTTAAGCTATGTAGTTAACCGGGGGGGGGGAGGTCTTGGACAAGTACTACTTTTTGTATCTCAGAAGAAAACATTTACTAACACTTCTTCATTTTCTCTTTTGCCCGTCCATTTATCACCCCTTAAGCATCAAAGGAGTTTAATGAGGATATTTTACTTTCAAGATATAAGCAAAAATAAAAATATCACCAATAGAACTTTAACTATTTTCCCAATATATTGATTCATCTAATCTTACAAATTCCTACAGCCTTTTACTTTAGAAATTACATAAAGCTAAAAAGATAACCTTTTTTATTTACAAATTACAAATGAATAAAGATCAACGCCTTTAATATGTTCCAAGACGCTTTGGCTGGGGAAAATAACAGAAATTGTTGTACTTGTACATACATCAAATGAAGGGCCATAAGAGATGTGATAAAGGTGGGAGACCAGATTACCATTTTACCCATGGCAACGTGGAGCATTTTTGTCCATGCAAATTCTAACAAAGCCTTAACTCCTTTACCCCCTCCCCTCCCCTGCCCCCTAAAATGCCTCTTTCTTGCCATCTCTGTCTGTGCTTTTACATTGCATCTACAGAAACACATACACACACATGTTTCCACAGACCTACTTCACATTAATCAGGCCTCTTATATGTTATAATATAAGATGCAGTAGGTCGTATTATTCCCTTTCCTTTACATTAATTTCCTTTTATTCATGATCTATAAGCAAAAAGAGAAAGTAGTAGAAGAAGAAAAGGTGTGGGCAAATGTTAAACGTACATAGAAGAGCAACGGAATGACTAGCACCAGCGGAGATCTGAAGCACTTTTCGACTCACTGCTCTTTCACTACTCCCGTCAGCAGCCATTTTTTTTTTTACCTCTGCTCTGTGTCTCTGAATTTTCAGAGAAGAAAAGGTTGAAAATAGATAGTAAGCTTCTGGTTCAGTAATAATACGGAGAAAAGGAAAGAGATAACAGAAAAAGGAAAGATGGGTACAAAGAGCGTATTTATAGTGATTGAGACGGCACATGTGCCTAACTCGTGTCCTTGCAGACACACACTCATGTTTTAAATAGTGCAGTTGGAGCATTTTCCACTGGTTTTTATTCTATAATAGCTTTTTTCTTATTCTTGCTACGATAAATATCACATTACGGTGGATGTCTACTCTTCTTCCATAATTTTCATCTCAAATGCTTAATGACATATTCAATGACATATTTTCTTCACTTTTTATGCCTAAATAAAGGTCTTGTAATAGATAGGAAAATACACACAATTGAAGAAGAAAATCTCTTCCTTCTCTCTATCTCCATTTCTTGTTCATGTTTTACTAAATTGCTTTATTTTCTTGTTCCATATTGTTACTTTGAGTTATATTTCATAACACGTTATCAGCACGACTCTAGCTTTGTCGAAAGTTAAGTGCAATTCTTCATCCGAAAGGTATAACAGGTTATCTTCTACATTTCTTCTTCTCTTCTTGTCATTCTAGTGGTATTGTATTGTAAGAATTAAGTCAAATTGTTATCATGACAAGTGATCATTACGAATCAATATGAATCATACTACACTGTGGCAAACATGATAAATTGCTAGTTATTGGCGTTAAAATCCATCACCTTAAACCTATATTATTATGTATATTTTGTCTTCATTTATAGAAATTGTTGTTTGATATAATACGTAACCTTTCATTCTCAAATCTGCATAAGTACTAATAAATAGATTAATATTATCATTATCACTATATGTTTTATATGGCAACACAATTTAAACATTCGTAATGTTTATATCCATTTATTTATTTTCAGTATCATCTTAATCATTTCTAATTCATTTATTTTCTTTGATAGTTTTTACTATATCAAATTTGTCAAAGCTTGAGTTTGTGGCACTTGACATTTCTGGAAAGAATTACCTATTATGGGTTCTCAATGCTGAGATTCACTTAGCCGCTAAAGGCCTTGGTAACACCATTACTCAGGGTAATGAGGCATCAAGCCAGGACAAGACGAAGGCCATGATTTTCCTTCGTCATCATTTGGATGAAGGTTTGAAGGTTGAATATTTAATAGTGAAAGATCCACTTGAATTGTGGACTGGCCTGAAGGAAAGGTATGATCACCTTAAGGCTACAGTATTGCCAAGGGCTCGATATGAGTGGATGCACTTACGATTGCAAGATTTTAAAACCGTAAGTGAGTATAACTCTGCTGTATTTCGAATAACTTCCCAATTGAAATTATGTGGGGAAGTTATGAATGATGAGGATTTGCTGGAAAAAACTCTTACTACTTTCCATGCCTCAAATATGGTATTACAACAGCAATACCATGAAAGGGGTTTTAAAAAGTATTCTGAATTGATCTCATGCCTTCTGGTGGCTGAGCAACATAACACCCTTTTACTGAAAAATCATGAAGCTCGTCCCACAGGGTCAGCTCCGATTCCTGAAGCAAATATGGCAGCTAGATGTGATAAGTCTGGAAAAAGACAGAATAATAATCATGGCCATATGAATGTACGTGGGTATGACAATGTTAAGAGACGATATGATAGTCGTCATCGTGTTGGTCATGGAAAACGAGAGAACAATATGGGTTCTCAAAACAATCCTTCAAAAGGCAAAAGTGGTAACTGCCATCGCTGTGGCATGAAAGGTCATTGGAAAATTGAATGTCGTGCACCTGAGCATTTTGTCAGGATTTATCAAAACTCCATCAAAAGAAAGGCAAATAATGTTGGAGCATCTTCTGCTAATGCCCTAGTGGAGTCACACTTGACCTTTAAAAATGATTTTGAGGCAGGGCCTTCAAACAAAAATGATGACAATGCCGAGGCAAATCTTGCTTTGAAAGATGATGATTTTCAAGGCCTCGATGATCTTACTCATTTGGAAGTTGAAGATTTCTTTGGAGATCAAAACTAAAGTTTGATCATTTTATTGGGGAATGCAATTATGTTGTTATTTTCAGTGTTTTTATCTCATCTAAAGTTGTTTTTATTTTTAAGTAGTACTTAAGTTGTCTTATGTTGTTGTTGGAGATGTTTGTTTTCCGTATTTCTCATGATGTACTTTTATTCTTTTTTTATGAAGAAATTAAAATTCCCCAGTCTTCAATTGAATCCAAGATGAGTAATGAAGATTTATGTCTTTTGGATAGTACTACAACTCACACAATATTAAGAGAAAAGAAATTTTTCTCTTATTTGGTTATGAAAAAGGTTTATGTTAATACAATATTCGGTAGTACAAAGTTGATTGAGGGCTCCGGAAAAGCGGCCTTATTATTACCCGAAGGAACGATATTAACTATTGATAATGTATTGTATTGTAGTAAGTCTCAAAGAAACTTGTTTTTTTTAGTCAATCCACTAGGCAAACGCCTAGGGCTAGTTTTATTTATAACCAGATAAAAGACGACATACAATGTCATGATATCCTACGAACTGAAAGGAATAAAGTTTGAATTTAACAAGTAGCCTATTATCGAATTGAGTGTTGCACTCAACATTGATATCACATTAATGCTATTAAACTTTGTAATACAATTCTGCATCCAAGAATGTGCATATGAAAGGCTTTTACAATGCACAATGCAACGTTCTTTCTATTAAAAAAACCCGGTTGTTTGTAGCAATTCCATATCTTTTTCGACACTTGTTTTCTCTTTATTTTCAAAAACGCATGCTGTAATTTGTTTCCACTCATTTGACCAGATCTTATCGAGTTCCCTCCATCCTCCATCATTAAAACAAATATATATCTGAGCTCCTCTAAAATCCCTAGCATGCTGGTGTTAAATCCAAGCGTTTTGTTCCATGTTCCCCTTTTCAGTAGACTCACATGCTCTCCTCGAGTTACTTTCAGCAATTAGTCTTGGCGTGCAATTCTATTTGGAATTGTCGTGCCTCCTTGTTCGATCACGTCCCAGCTGATTTTGATTAAGCTGCCAGCATCCATTCGTCAAAAATCTCTCCCACATGTTGATCGCATAACGTTGCACAGCAGAAAGCGTGCACGACATCTGCTGTCGTGCGTGATTCTGTCCCCATTGCTTCGATCCTTTTGGTTCCTCGATTGAGCCGACGAGTAGAGACAGCTTTGTGGTGGAAAGCACGTGAGCTTCACCTACAGCTGCAGCATAAAGAAATATATCCCATAGTACCATCATCCTAGAGTATTGCATGCTTTTATGTATCCTAGATAACTTTCCATGTGTATTACACTTTTCTATGTGATTCCTTTGCTCAACAACATGTGTTGTCTGCCATGCCTTCCACATTAAACCATGTGTGCACATTAAAAGATTTTTATGAATCAGAAAATGCCATAATGCACAGTTAGTTGTAATTCGTTCATTTGCATTTTCGAAAAAGTGTTCTTGTCTGAAAGCATATGTATCTTGTCTTTCCAACTCGCATGTTTTATTGATTTCTTTCAGTCCTTTGCTCAGATCCTTTTTATGCCGTTGCACACTCCAATTCATTTGGCTTCTGATAATGTTCAAAATCTTCTTAAAAATACATGCTCAGCTTATTTCCCATGCTATTGCATTACTTCCCTTTGATGTGAGATATATTGTGAAAGTGCGTTAACCCATCTTTAATGTCCTCCCAGTGGATTGAATGCACTGCATTCCTACCACCATTTCAGATTCTACTATAAGATTAGGCTTTAGCTTCGATGAAATACCTGCAAAAAAGTGAACAAAGTTAGTCGAAAAATTGCTATCCAAACTCTCCTCCAGAATGATTTGAGTGTGATAACAAAAAGAATCCTCTTTTCCTCCTAATTCCTTGCAACTTTCACTCTTATGTAAGGACATTGCATCTTATCTTCGTTAATAATCCTCCTTCCTTTTGAGTCCAGATCCCAGAAACCATGGCACTCAGTATTTCCTTCATCGAGGGCGTAATTGGCAAGATGGTCTGCTAATGTATTCCCTTCTCTGAAAATGTGTGTGACCTTGATGTTACTTTGTTCCTTCAATCTTAAAATCTCCTCTACATGTTCAGTAATATACCATGGTGGCTTCCATGATTCCTCTATAATGTTCTTTAATAGCATAGAATCTGTCTGCAATCGTATCCGGCCATAATTAAAAAAATTGCACATCTTCAAAGCCTCCACAATAGCTACCGCTTCTGATTAATTGTTGGTTCCTTCAGAAATCTCTCTTCCTTCTGCATATATCAAATCACCTGCCTCATCCCTTATGTAGAAACCAATTAAACTCCTCCCTGGGTTCCCTCTACATGCTCCATCCGTATTCACTTTGATCCATCCTCTTGAAGGAAATTCCCATAACACTTTATCATATTTCAGTCGAGGTGTGTATTGCTCCTGCCACTTGTAAGGCAAAGGTAGTCCTGACTTTTTCAGTTGGACCACCGCTTGCAAAGTAGATGACACCTGGTAAATAACTCTGCTCACTGACACTACTTCTCCATATTTCAAACTGTTTCTTCTCTTCCAAAGTTCCCATACAATGCATGCAGGTAAAGCTTGTAAAACTGGCTTCAATCTAGGTACTACTGGTGTTGTCCAACACTTTATAATTGCTTGATGTAATGACAACCCATCTAATGCAATTCATGCTCTCCTCAGGAAGTAACTCCAAACACTTCTAGCTGCATTTGATGTGAAAAACAAATATACTAAAGACTCCTCCTTAGGATCAGCATAACACCAATATTTAGATGGCATGGAGTATCCTATTTTACGCAAGAAATCATCAAGTGGCAGTTTTGCTTTCCACACCTTCCACAGGAAGAATGATATCTTGAAAGGTAAACATTTTACCCATATCATCTTGTAAGCTAATTTTGGGTTGGCTCTTCTTCTCAGGTAATCCCAAGCAGATTTTACTGTAAAATGTCCCCTTGTTTCAAGCATCCAGAAAGGAGTATCTAACTGTGAACTTTCAGTTGGTGGTCTAATATTCTGCACAATGTGGTTTGTCAAATCTTCAGGTAGGCTCTCAAAAATTCTATCCACATTCCACATACCATTTTCAACCAGATCGTTGACATTATGAATATCCTCATCGATACCAAACTCTGCAGGCACCTAAAAATATAAGGCTCCCATCTCAGTCCAATTATCGAACCAGAATTGAGCTGATCCCATTCTCAGTTTCCAGTAGATTTGATGCTCAATCAACTTGTTGAGTTTCAAAGCTATTCGCCAAAATGGCTACCATGTTGAGACATCAAACGAAGGAAAGGTTAAATACCTTTATATTACTACAATAAAAGCGGGTAAAAGATATGTGCATGAAAAATTACCCACATTTTCTTCTGGGTTGTACCACACAAACATTGGTGTGGTTGAATCACATGCCATAGTAAACAAAAAGTTTACTACTTCTAATGATTTTATCATTTGGCATGACCGGTTGGGCCATCCCAGTTCTAACATGATGCGCGGAATAATAGAGAATTCAAATGGACACACATTGAAGAACAAGAAGATTCTCCAATTTAAGGAATTCTCCTGTGCTGCTTGCTCTCAAGGAAAATTGGTTATTTAACCATCAGCAGCTAAAGTTGGGATTGAATCCCCTGCATTTCTGGAACGTATACAGGGTGATATATGTGGGCCTATACACCCTCCATGTGGACCATTCAAGTATTTTATGGTCTTGATAGACGCATCTACAAGATGGTCATATGTGTGCTTATTGTCAACTCGTAACATGGCATTTGCGAGATTGTTGGCCCAAATAATAAGATTAAGAGTACAATTTCCAGATTATGCAATTAAGACAATTCGTCTTGATAATGCGGGTGAATTTACATCTCAAGTCTTTACTGATTATTGTATGGCCACTGGAATACAAGTTGAGCATCCGGTTGCTCATGTTCATACTCAAAATGGTCTAGCAGAATCATTGATAAAATGCCTCCAATTAATAGCTAGACCATTACTAATGAGGAAAAAACTTCCCCTTTCAGTGTGGGGACATGCTATTTTGCATGCAGCAGCACTTGTGCGCATAAGGCCAACCAGTTATCATGAAGTCTCCCCATTACAGTTGGTTTTTGGTCAGGAGCTAAATATTTCTCATCTAAGAATTTTTGGATGTGCGGTATATGTTCCAATTTCTCCACCACAACGCACAAAGATGGGCCCCCAAAGAAGGTTGGGAGTATATGTAGGTTATGAATCTCCTTCTATTATTAAATATCTGGAGCCTATGACAGGAGATTTGTTTACAACCAGATTTGTTGATTGTCATTTTGATGAATCAGTTTTTCCAACATTAGGGGGGAGAAAATAAACAGGTGAAAAAGGGATAGATTGGAACGTATTATCTTTATCTCATTTGGATCCTCGTACAAATCAATGTGAACGAGAAGTTCAAAAGATCATTTATATGCAAAATGTTGCAAATCAATTGCTAGATGCATTTACTAACTTTCCACGGGTTACTAAATCGCATATTCCAACTGTAAATGCTCCAATTCGAATTGATGTCTCAGCTAGACAGTATGATAATGAAAAAGAGTCTAGGCCACGCCTTAAACGTGGTAGACCAATCAGTTCCAAGGATAAGAACCCCCGAAAGAGGAAAGGAGCGAATGATCAAGTTGATCATAACATAGAGGCAATTGCTCAAGAGGAGCATAAAGACATAATAATTGATAAGACCTCACAGGAGGTTCTAGTACCTGGAAATGATGAAAATGAAGAGATTTCAATAAGTTATGTCTCTATGGGAAAAAGGTGGAACCGAAATAACGTTATTATTGACAACAATTTTGCATATAATGTTGCAGTTGAAGTAATGCAACAAGATGGGGATCTTGAGTCAAAATCTATCGATAAATATAGACGGAGAAATGACTGGCCAAAATGGAAAGATGCAATTCAAGTGGAATTGGCTTCACTCGAAAAACATGAAGTTTTTGGACCAATAGTCCAAACACCTGAAGGTGTCAAGCCAGTGGGGTACAAATGGGTTTTTGTGCGAAAACAAAATGAAAAAAAGTGAAATCATAAGGCATAAAGCACGACTTGTGGAACAAGGGTTTTCGCAAAGGCCTGACATTGATTATATGGAGACATATTCTCCTGTGGTAGATGCAATTACCTTCAGGTATTTAATAAATTTGGCAGTCCATGAAAAACTTGATATGAGGTTGATGGACGTTGTCACAACCTACTTATATGGCTCACTAGACAATGAGATTTTTATGAAAATCCCTGAAGGATTTAAAGTTCCTGAAGCACATAAAAGTTCAAGAGAAACTTGTTCAATAAAACTTCAGAAATCCTTATACGGATTGAAGCAATCAGGGTGGATGTGGTACAATCGCCTTAGCGAGTATTTGCTAAACCAAGGGTACAAAAATGACCCTATTTGCCCTTGTGTCTTTATTAAGAGGTCTGGATCTGAATTTGTCATCATAGATGTATATGTTGATGACTTGAATATCATTGGCACTTCTAAAGAGCTTCCCAAAGTCGTAGAATGTTTAAAGAAGGAATTCGAGATGAAAGATCTAGGAAAGACAAAATTATGTCTCGGTTTGCAAATTGAACATTTGGCAAATGGAATTTTTGTTCATCAATCTACCTACATAGAAAAGGTATTAAAACGGTTTTACATGGATGGAGCACATCCATTAAGTACTCCGATGCTTGTTCGATCACTTAATGTGAATAAGGATCGTTCTGACCTCAAGAAAAGAATGAAGAGCTTCTTGGTCTTGAAGTACCATATCTTAGTGCAATTGGTGCACTAATATATCTTGCTAACACTACAAGGCCTGACATAACTTTTTCGGTTAATGTCTTAGCAAGATATAGATCTACTCCTACAAGGAGACACTGGAATGGGATCAAACACATATTGCGATATCTAAAAGGGACTACCGATATGGGCTTATTTTATGGCAATGATTGCAATCCCGATCTTGTTGGTTATGCCGATGCTAGGTATTTATCTGACCTGCATAAGGCTCGACCTCAAACAGGTTATGTGTTTACATGTGGCGACACTGCCACATCTTGGCGATCGACTAAGCAATCAATCGTGGCTACTTCTTCTAATCATGCTGAGATAATTGCTATTCATGAAGCAAGTCGAGAATGTATTTGGTTGAGCTTTATAATACATCTTATCCAAGACAAATGTGATTTGAAGTGTGACAAACTACCCACAATTTTGTATGAAGACAATGCAACATGCATAGCCCAATTGAAGGGAGGATTCATAAAAGGAGATAGGACAAAACACATTTCACCAAAGTTCTTTTTTACGCATGATCTTCAACAAAATGGTGAAATTAGTGTTCAACAGATTCGTTCATGTGAAAATTTGGCTGATCTGTTCACTAAGGCATAACCAACCTCAACATTTGAGAAGTTGAGACCGAAGATTGGAATGCACCGTCTTCGAGAAATAAAGTGATGTTTTCATGAGGGGGAGTAAGATACGCGTTGTACTCTTTTTCCCTTAGCCTAGGATTTGTCCCACTGGGTTTTACTGGTAAGGTTTTTAATGAGGCAGCAAATAAAGCGTATTATTGATATGTGTACTCTTTTTCCTTCACTAAGATTTTTTTTCCCTACAGGGTTTTTTCTTAGTAAGGTTTTAATGAGGCACATTATCTATGACATCCAATGGGGAGTGTTATGATAAATATCACATTATGGTGGATGTCTACTCTTCTTCCATGATTTTCATCTCAAATGCTTAATGACATATTCAATGACATATTTTGTATGTTCAATGACATATTCCATGACATATTTTCTTCACTTTTTATGCCTATATAAAGGCCTTGTAATAGATAGGAAAATACACACAATTGAAGAAGAAAATCTCTTCCTTCTCTCTATCTCCATTTCTTGTTCATGTTTTACTAAATTGCTTTATTTTCTTGTTCCATATTGTTACTTTGAGTTATATTTCATAACAATTATTTGTTTTTTGGCACTATTATTTGCAAATTTATGGTGTGTTTCAAAAAATATTTTTAAATTTTTTCATGTTTGTTTGATTTGAATGTTTTAAAAATTATTTTATTTTAAAAATTATTTTAATTAGAGGATTTCCCCTATAAAATTAGGAAAAATATTTTACAAAGCTCTCTAACCTTGTCTTCAAAACTCCTCACTTCCACCACCCAACACACATATACCTAACCATCCCGACAACTATCGCTAACCTCAAGCCTACACACTTCGATTGGAAATCATACCCCGACTCCACCCAGAACCACATCGACCTGCCTCGATCCTTGACCCCTAAGCTGATCTTGACCTATAACCCTAACCCTCAATCCGACCCTGACCCCCTCACTAACGAGCCTGACCTCGGCCCCCTTCTGACCCTCATCCCCAACCATCGAACCTTAACTCGACCTCCAACATACGATACGACATTGACATCGAACTGAGACCAAGACTTAGACCCCGACTACGACCTGTATCCAAAATTCCACCACGTTGTGATGGAACTTAACCCAGTCCGGCAGGTGAATCAATCAACATCAAACGGAATTCACAATTTAATGAACTAAGAACACAAAATTAATACAAACTACCACAAGAATTGGTGTCTTAAGTTATAAGCAACTAAGAACAGAAATACAACGTTGATATGAGAAATTACCATCTATTTCAACATACATAAACATAAATACAATATCCTAGGCTACCATGGTTAAATGGCAGCTATTAACTGGAACTCTGATATATCTGTAATGCTCGCTCTCAAACTCTACAGCAACTCAGCTCCAAAATCTGCACACAAAATGTAGAAATATAATATGAGTACAAGTGATGTCATGTACTCAAAAAGTATAAGACCAATCTCAACGAAATAGTGATGGGGGTTTAGTGAAAAGATACTCACTTTACATAACATGTGCAGTTCATAAGCATATACAATAACAAAAAAATACCCAAGAAATAGCGGATATCAATAATAAGGTGCACAGTCAAAGACGGAGATGTTAAGTATGCTTTTTTGGGGGTAAATAACTAGGTCATATATATATATATATATATATATATATCCGCTTTCACCGGTGGCATAATATCCTTCTCTGCTTGTCTAACTCAAGCCAGATAGCAACAATAACTCGAAATAGTCATATGCGGAACATATGCAAGTCCAGATTGAAGGATAAGAAAGGCAAGTCAACGCGGAAAGAAAGCCTTAACCGGAGCAGTAGCCAGAGAAGCAAGAGCAGCAAGGCAAAAAGTAATCTCAGGCATTCCAACTGCATGAACATAAATCTTATCTATGTCACAGGTTTGATGATCACTATCGCACACAAAACCAATCTCATAACTTTTTTGCAGGCAGAAGGAAAGAGAAAACGAGTGAAACGAAGTGGAGCGAGGGGGAGAGAGGATCTACTTGGAATTGGCTATCAGTGAATCCCAAGTATGACATAGATAGAGGAAAGAAAATCTCTTACATGCCGAAGGTACATCTGAGATCTTCCTTCCAAGCAACTATGACATAGATAGACAAATGCGAGTGTACTTTAGGAAACTAGCAAGCCTTGCCATTCAGATAAAAGGAATATCATCCTAATGAAAGCCTGATTTTTCCCTTATCAATGTTTGAGATGTCTGGTTGTGCCAATTTCCCTAGTTGATAATATGACTTTTATGCCTGGCGATAGCTCGGATCTTATGTTCTTTAGATGCCAAACTTATCTGCCAGTTGTCTGGCTGTAAAAGGAAGAGGTTAGTTCACAACTCTAAAAGCCGAAGATGAAGTGAGGAAGGCAGCTATAGAGCAGCAGATAAGGAAGAGATTTAGGCAACTTAATTGACCTACCGGACTCTAAAGAAAGGGTACCACTTATTTGGAAACTAGAAACTTGTTGGTTTCCAAGCGAAAATCGATGCTACTTTAACACAAGGGTTGGTGTCCATCATTGAAAGTGACATCTCTGTTTGCGCACATTGGAAAAAGTGCTCTGCTAGTGAAATCGGTTCATTGACACCTATAATTGTTTCAACCAGGGCCGAACACTCTTCTCGAATTTTTGGATGTACTCTCGCTTTAAGTAGCTGAAACCTCTATGTGGAAAAGTTTCTTATTGCGAAATCAAGACTGGGGCTTCGTTTAGCCGCCTATGTAGTAAGAAAAACTCTGCGTTTGACGTTGAATAGCCATAGTGAGTTCATCACCAGTGGCATAAGCAGAGGAGGCATATGCGGTAGGGAGAATGGCAATTTACCTCACTTCTTACAATTCCAGTTGATAACAAAGTCAGCGTTGCTTTCATGGGATCTACTGCTCGTTTTCGATATAGAACTGGATAATCAAAACGACGTCTCTTTTTTTTGGAGTCAAGCGAGATGATATGCTGAAACGGGTGCTAGCTTGAAAATCGTCGCAGAACGAAGCAACATTGTCGGTTGAGGCCTCACCGGGCTTTCATAAATCAGTCTCTCAACAATCAGTATTTCTTATGAATAGTAGGGCACTGAGGGAGAACTTATCGACGACAAAAAAGATGAGGTTTCTATTGGAGGGCCCCTGACACCCCGAGTCAAATGGAATTGAAAAGACTTTTTTATATTTATAAACAAGGTGGCATCTCGAAAGTGCCGCTAGTTGGTTTAATCATGGAACGTCCAAAAAACCTGGTCAAATACGAACATTATAATTATAATAATATGCCCTAGAACATCTTATTGAATTGAGTGAGAGGTCCCTTTCTTTCCTACTACTGAACCCGGAAATTGTGTAGATTGCTTTTCTTGGGATTCCCTAAGTAACCAAACTAATCCCTAACATTTCACACGGAAAATGGTTTGTTTTGAGCATTTGAAGTGGGCAAACAATCAGCGTACGTAATCTAATTTCATGCCATCATGTCTTTCTGCCCAGCAGCGCTGGAAACCGCTTTCATGCATCTTGGTTGTTCGCATGTAAATGAGATATACAACAAATAGCATTAATTCAAAATATTTCTACACGAGTGTAGAATATCTATGCATGATAAAGACACAAAGCTTACATCAATCTAACATCCTCCAAATGTCCAACAACCTGTTAACAAGTCCCATACATATGTAAAATCCATGAATATGCATGTATAGACAATATGCATGAATACTCCTATATGAGTCTAGAATGCCTATGCATGATAAAGATAAGAACTTTACACAATCGGCACTCCCAGTGACCTGATACCCCCAGTGTCAAACCGCGTGTATGCCACCAAAAGAGAAACATTGGAGGGCAACTCTAGGGAGAAGTATCCTTGTCCACACGTAAAACATGAATGTGACCAGCACACCCAACGTACAGACAAATCGTGTGCCATGATCATCTCAACTTGCATGGATAATTTACGTGCTATAATTATCTCAACTCGCACATATAATTCACATGCCACAACTCACTCAATATAAAATTACTGTATGTAATAATGTATGCACATAAGAAAGAGATAATAGTATCTATATGATGCATATGAACAAGAGAGATAAACATGCAGATATATGTATAGCTATAACGTGTAATCTAACATACGAATAGCCATCATGTCCTGATAAAGTATAAAAAACCTAGACATGATCTCTAACATGAATAATAAAGCTCAAGTAGTCGTACGAATAAAAGAATATGTTACAAGAGAACATGAATCTAACAAGGCATGAAGAAGCCTAAAATCTACCCCCAAACATGGTATAACCTTGGTGCATGCATATACGTTCGTCACCTCACATACACGTCACTCTCAAACACATTATATTTAGCTGTAATGACTTGGCCGGTCGGTTTGTATATTTGAGCCATGTTTTTCATATGCTTGTTTGAAATTTTGAAACTTACGGGGATAATTGGTTTTTTTCCGGGGAGGTTTTGGAGTGAATTGGAATACTTAGTTCTTTTGTTAGAAGCTTAAATTGTAAGAGTTGATCTAGGTTTGACTTTTTGTAAATAGCCTGAATTGGGGATTTGATGCTTCTAATAGGTTCGTATGGTAATTTTGGACTTAGGCATATGTTCGGATATTTGGAGGTTCCTAGGATATTTTGGCTCTATTTACCAAAAGTTGGAAATTTGAAAGTTTGGAGAGTTTCTATATTTGATCAGGAGTTGGCTTTGATCATATCAGGTTCAGATTATTGTTATGGAATTTGTGATAGGTTCATTTTGTCATTTGAGACTTGTTTGCAAAATTTGGTTGTAATCCGGATTGGTTAGGCTTGAATAGACGCTTGGTTTGAAGTTGGAAGTTTTTGAACTTAAGAGAAGTTCAACTTGTATTTTGATCTTTAATTCATTGATGTGATGTTATCATATATTTTTGGAGGCTTTATATAAGTTCGAGTAGTATTTATGGACTTGTTGGTGTAATTGGACGGGGTTCCGGGTGGCTAGAGTGAGTTTCGAACTACCATGAGCATCGTTGGTGTTGCAGAATTTTGCTGGTGTCAGGTCCTTCATAGCATTCGCAGGCTCTGCATCACATTTGCGGAGAGTTATTTTGGTGTTGGCCAGGTTTTTTCTTCGCGTTCGCAAAAGGGAGCTAGGAGATGGAGTTTTGAACTGGGAGTTGGGAGCTGGAGTTTTGGTCTTCAAGTTTGCGAAGGCTTGGCTAAATTCGTGTAAGGAGGCAGAATTTGTGCATCGTGTTCACGAGGAAGGTTCCGTGAATGCAGTAGGTATTTTTGGGGTATAAGCAGTTGTACTTCGCAACGCGAGGCACGTGCCGCGTTCGCAAAGGGTACCCTTGTTCAATGCTTTTAAGTGATGAATTTTGAATTTTAGCCATTCTTTCATATTTTTTAACCTTAGACTTAGGAGAAGCGATTTTGGCTTGGAGATTCTTATACAAGACTTTGGGGTAAGTGATTTATACTCAACTTTGGTATTATTTCAAGAATTTACATGGATTTCTACACCTAAAAACATGAAAATTTGAGGAAAATTTGGGGGGGGGGGGGGCTTTCCTATAACTTAAGGGAGTAAAATTGAGAACTTGAAGATCGATTTGGACTTGGTTCTGGAATTTAATCACATATTTGGACTCGTGGGGTTATGAGTAGTCGAGATCTGCCACTTGACTCGGATTTTGACTATGTGAGCCTCGGTTGAATTTTGTTGACTTTTTGGGAATTGAATAAAGATTGAAGGTTATTGTTTGCAATTTATTCCTATAGTTTTGTTTGGCTCTATTAAGTTATTTTTGGCTAGATTCGAGCCGTTTGGAGGCTATTTTGCAAGGGAAGGCATTTTTGGAGTATTGATTTGGCTTGTTTGAGATAAATCTTGCCTAGCCTTGGTTTGAGGCACTAGTTGCTTGAATTGTTGATGATGGCTACATGCCGAGGGTGACGCACATGCAGGGGGGTGAACATATGTGTGTGCACCGGATGTTATCCATGTTCAAGGTAGTCCTTAGGTTGTGTTATGCCTTGTATTGGATATTATGCTTCTTGTTATCGTATTTCATATGTCTGTACCCCATCATGAGCTTCTTGAATCATGTTAGAGATCATGTGTAGGTTAATTTCCTATTCAAACATAATAATTGCTATTTTATGGCATATCTAATCTGATCTGTGGTAGCACACTCCGCACATGCATATACCTTAGCATGTTACTCTTTATCAGTTTATGAATATGTAATTTGATATCCATTATTCGTATACATGTATTTCGATATATGCTTTTTGTGTAATATGGATTGTTGCACCCTAGTCTGCACAAGTCAAAACAACATACAACTTATAGTACTCTACAAGATTATTTGGAGTTTAGAGTTACCACCTAGTATTCAAGGTACACTAGAACACCTATACTACACTATGAATGTACACTTTGATTATGATCTGCGAAACCATTGAGATTCTAGGTAATGACTCAAATTATCACTAGGGAAAGGTGTTAGACATCTCTCAAGATCCACAAGATATGGTTCTGGCGGACTTAATCAAATAAATGAGGGAAGATTCACAAGAATAATATTTATTCTCAATAAAGCATGAAACTTGAAATAAAATATGTAATTGAGTATGCACAAGAAAGTAGAGAAAATATGTGATAAAGGTGGAATCTTTGAGGAAGGTATACATTTAATTAATAAAGTACAAAAGGTTATATTTTGACAAATTAAAATATTTTGACGGGGGTATGAATCAAAAGTAAGCCTATGAGAGTTGACTTATGATTAACAACATTAAAATGGAATATGTGAAAGAATATTTGTTTGAAGTAGTCTTGAAAAGAATGATAAAAGAATTTTTAGCAAGTGCATGGCCAACAAAGAACATGCTAAGAAATATAGACAAGTACTACAATCATGCAGGTACTTGATCTCCCAGAAGGACAAGGAGATGGTGATCCGACATAGTTTTAGAGAAAGAAGTGAAATCGCTCACCTGCTAGCCGAAGGAGCCAAATAACCAAAGCACTATAGTTTAGTCTGTTATGTTGTAACCCCTACCTTTGTTGAGTCCAGGATGCTGGAGGACAAGGAGGGTTTTCTCCTAAAAATAAATCTGTTTGTGAAAGTAATTGTAGGAAACTTGCCAAACTTGCCAACCTAAATACCTTATATGGCCTTTCATCCTTTTGTAATGATCTTGTGCATCTTGTAATGGACGTTACGTAGTCTATATGAATAAAATATTCCAATTTCTCAAAAAAAAAGAGAAATATAGACAAGCACAATGAATTACATTCACATAAATCTAATGGATATACAATGTGATAAAATATGCTGGACTTTGAGAGAATCTCACACGAAGACAACTAATTGTGCAAAATTATATGTAAACTAATCACGTTAAGTGTTATTCATAAAAAAGGGTCAATTAACATAGATTTGTACAAACATGTGTTTATTTAAAGTGAGGTGGTTAAAACAAGTAATTTACAAATAAAGTGACTTGAAAGTACAACTAAGTATAATAGCACACATGTGAGAAAATGTAAAATTATTTGATTATAAAAGAATATCATGCTTATGTAGTGAAAAACTAGTTTAACTAATTAAGTTCGTGTCAATCCTAGTCAATTAAGCATGCTACAAAAGCGTATCCAATAATCTAATTATAGATGCAAGCTACACACTTATTTCACACACATGTTGAATATTTATTATTTAACTAGATGCATTTTGTCCTAAGTCTTGTCATATGTAAATAAACATCAAACAAGCATAAATAAATATTATATATGACCTCTATCCATGACTCTACTATACTTGTATTTTTAGTACATTCGAGAACGGGAAGTACGAAGCGGGATTTTGACAGGGTTTTATCTTTGATTTTCTCCGAGTATCATCTTTCGAAAGCGACTCCGTGTGATAGTACCTCGCAAGATAAGAGAAGTAAAATTGTTAGTGAAATAATATAAAAATAAAAATAATTTAAGTATGACATAGTTTGAAATGATTTTTGTTTGAAAATGTTTTTTGGAAATTGTCTTTGAAAAATATTATTTTTAAAAATGGGTTGAAAATGTTTGTGGAGAATAGATTATAAATATTATAGGAAGTTAGTGTGACGACCCGATAGGTTATTTTGTGTGCTAGCCTCTATTTTCATGTTCTCTATTAGTTCAATTTGATATTTCTTGATTTGCGTGAGTGGTACATGTCGCTTTTTGAAAAGCTTTTATGTGAAATTCTAAAGAAAATGAAAATTTTGACTAAGAATGAGACAAGAGTTGACCACGATCAATATTTTGGATAAATGACCTCGGATGGGTGCTTTAACGATTATATGATATTTTTGGATTTGTATGCATATTTGATTGGGGTCCGAGGTGACTCGTATGTGTTTCGGCGCATTATGTGCGAATTTGTGAATATTGAGTTTAAGTAAAAAAAATTGAGTTTTAAAGATCAATTCTTGTTATTTGATGTTAGTTTGATTATTTGAGGAAGCGAGCAAGTTTGTATAATGTTATTACACTTGAGTGCATGTTCGATTTGAAGCCCGAGGGACTCAGGTGAGTTTCAGGTGTGTATCAGATGAGGTTATTTGGTTTAGGGATTGCTGGTGTCTCAGGTCTACATCTGGCTCACATTTGTGAGCTCGCTTTTGCGGTTCAATAATTGCATTTGCGATAAGGGACTGGTGGGATGGTATTTCGCATTTGCAAACATTAGATCGCATTTGTGGACTCTAGGAGTTCATATTTGCGACCTTTGAGTTGCAAAAGGCTGGGGTAGGAAGCTTTGCAAATGTAAAACTTGGCTCGCATTTGTGGTTAGTGAGCATATTGCATTTGAGAGGTTTTTGTCACATTTATGATGTTGTGTGGTCTGATGCATTGATCGCAATTGCGATATGTGTATCACATTTGCGGGCATCACATTCCTGCAGCTGGGTAAAAGAGGAAAAAATCGGGACTTAACTCATTTTACTTTATTTCTTAACTTCAAACACTCTAGAGGCAATTTTTGAAGAACTTTTTCTTCCTAAATTTATTGGTAAGCAACTTTAATCCATTTTCTATCAATTCCCCATTGTATTTCATGAGTGTTTAAACATCAAATCTTTGAATTCCACGGTAGAAATAGGAATTTTGGGTAGAAATTAGTGATTTTATAGAATTGAGAATTAGACCTCAAATTAAGGTCGGATTTCAAAGCAAATCACATGACCGGGCTCAAAGGTGAATGGTAATCGGGTTTTGGTCTGAATCTTGAATTTTGACCAAGCGGGCATGGGGTTGACTTTTTTAAAAATGATCAAAATTGAACCTTTTCATTCGTGTGTAGTTTTTAAAGCTTATTTTTGAATTGTTTAATCGATAATTGGCTAGATTTGATTGATTTGAAGGCTTATTCAAAGGGAAAGGTTGTGGTGGATTGATTTGGTTGTGGAGTGAGGTAAGTGTCGTGGTTAACTTTGATTTGAGAGAATTAGGGTTAGTCTATTTGCTATGTGAATTATGTGTGGGGACGACGTATATGTATGGTGACGAGCATATATATGTTGTCATGGGTTAAAGCATGTGGGTTGAATTTGCTTTATTCGTATCATGTGGTTACACTTGCTATACCTTCCATGTTTTAGTTAACTTGTTTATTCGTTAAATTGTTAAATATGTTTAAATTACTTACTTTAAACTTGTGGTAGTAGTGAAAGTTGAATTGATCATTTTTTGCACCACGGTTGAAGTGAATTGTTTTCCACCTTGCTTAACACTTTAGGATGTTATTGTTACTAGATGAGGAAAGAGTGAAAAGCACGAAGGGTGTTGTCTCGCCATATATGCATATTATTGTCATTAATTGAGTGATTGTGTGGATTAAAGCACGAAGGAAGATGTCGTGCACATGATTGCTTCATTACTATTTATTATCATCATGTGAGGATGAGAGTAAAAGCACGATGGATGATGCCATGTCATTTCATTCATTATATTACATGCTGAGGATGAGAGTAAAAGCACGAAGGGTGATGTCGTGCCATTGCATTTATGATATTACATGGTGAGGATGCGAGTAAAAGCACTAAGGGTGATGTCGTGCCATTGCATTTATGATATTACATGGTGAGGATGAGAGTAAAAGCACGAAGGGTGATGCCATGCCATTGTTGATTTCATTACGTTATTTGACTATCAGATTGGTGATTTGATCGATTGCATTGTTGTTTATTACGGAGAAAGGCTACCTGGTGATTTGTGTACTTGTCGTTCATATCTTAGTTCCCTTTTTACGTGTCCCCTCCCTATTATTGTTTTAAATGCTCTACTTGTTATTTTTGTTGCTTTATGTATAAGCATTTTAGTAGGTGTCTTGTCATAGCCTCGTCACTACCTCGTCGGGGTTAGGCTCAATACTTACGAAGTACATTGGGCCGGTTGTACCCATGCTACACTTCTGCACTTTTTGTGAAGATTCTAGAGTTGGTCCTAATGTTGTTTAGTGGAGTTGCTACCTCGATCACATCTACATTTGGAGACTTGAGGTATACCTGCATGGCGATTGTAGTCCCTGAAGTCCCCTTCGATTCTATCTTTACTGTTTATTCTATTTTGAACAGTTGTAATTCCTTCAGACATTGGTTGTAGTACTGTTTAGTATGCTCATGTACCTGTGACATCAGGTTCTGGGTTTTGGCCAGTCGGTGTTGGAGTTATTATATTTAATTTGGAATTTTACAGCTTGAATTCTTATCAAACTACTTTTAATTGATTAAAAATGATTAATTGTCTACTAATTTTGGCTTGCCTAGCAAGTGGAAGTTAGGCGCCATCACAACCCTGAGGTTTGGGATTTCGGATCGTGAAAAGTTGGCATTAGAGCACTATATTTCCTAGATCTCACGAGTCATGAGCAACCTTAGTAGAGTTTAGATGATCAGTACATAGATGTTTGTACTTATCTTTTAGAGGCTATAATGCTTTAGAAAAATTTCACTTCTTTCTTTCTCCATTGTTCAACTTTATCCTATCAATGAAGTTTGAAACATTCTATTCTTGTTCTATCGCAGATGGTGAGGACACACACAGTATCCATGGCGGGTCAGGATCCGGAACCACAGGTTGCTGCCACTGCTAGAGGTAGAGGTCGGGGCTGAGGTCGAGCTAGAGGCAAAGGCAGGGGCAGAGCACAGCATAGAGCATGTGCAACAACACCTATTGCAGAGCCTCGATTCGAGCAGGAGGAGGAGGTCCCTATTTAGACCGTGCCAGTAGGACCAGCTCATGTCCTAGAGGGGTTTATCGCCACTCCAGTACTTTAGGATGCACTAGTCCGTCTGGTAGGTCTTATGGAGAGTGTGGCCCAAGCCGGTGCATTTCCTATAGCACTAGCTGTCTTTCAGGCTAGGGGAGGAGCCCAAACTCCCGCCACCCACACACCGGAGTAGATGAATCTCATATATCAGACTCGGCGATCCTAGCAACTAGACTAGTTCAGCCTGTCATTGCTACTCAGCCCATGGAGAGGCTCGTGATGTCTTCTAAGGGGTTGAAGAGATTAGACAAGTTCACTAAGTTATTTCCTATTCACTTTGGTGGCATTCCTTTTGAGGAGACACAAGATTTTATTGATTGTTGCCACGAGGTGGTTCGCAACATAGGTATAGTGGAGTCCAATGGAGTTAACTTTGCAGTATTTTAGATGCATGGCTCCGCCAAGAGATAGTAGGAGGATTATGTCTGAGGCAGACCAAAGGGATCACCTCCACTCACTTGGGATGAGTTCTCATTGCAATTTTTAGAGAATTTCATTTTTTTTCTCTGAGAGAGGAGTACTATAGCCAGTTTGAGTGCCTCCAGTAGGGTAGCATGATTGTTACCTAGTATGAGACCATATTCATGAACTTAGCTCACCATGCAGTTGTTTTACTCCCTACTGAGAGGGAGAAAGTGAGGAGATTCATTGATGGCCTTACTTTTGTTATCAGGCTATAGATGCCCAAGGAGACTGGCGATGATATTTCTTTCTAGCAAGTTGTAGAGACTGCTAGAGGGATCGAAAGGGTTCATGGTCAGGGTAGGGAGGCAGTATCTAAGAAGAGGCCTCGTCATTCTGTTGGTTTCAATGGTTCCTCGTCTGGAGGTAGGGGTTCATTCATAAAAGGTTATCCTTCTAGGCCAATTCAGTCAACATTTCAGGTATCTCACAGTGCTTCTGGTAGTTGTGGTTCTTTTAGGTCTTATCTTGAGCAACTAGCCTATAATGCACATTAAGCTCCAATCAGTTCACATCCTATTGAGAGTTATTCGGGTGGTTATTTAGGTCGACAAGGTCAGTTTCAAGGTCAGCAGTCACAACACCCGAGGGATCGAGAGAGTTCATGGTCAGGGTAGGGAGGCGGTATTTAAGAAGAGACCTCGTCATTTTGTTGGTTTCAATGGTTCCTCATCTGGAGGTAGGGGTTCATTCAAAAAAGGCTATCCTTCTGGGCCGATTCAGTCAACATTTCAGGTATCTCACAGTTGTACAGACTACTAGAGGGATCGAGATGGTTCATGGTTAGGGTAGGGAGGCGGTATCTGAGAAGAGGCCTCGTCATTTTGTTGGTTTCAATGGTTCCTCGTTTGGAGGTAGGGGTTCATTCAAAAAAGGCTATCCTTCTAGGCCGATTCAGTCAACATTTCAGGTATCTCATAGTGATTTTGGTAGTCGTGGTTCTTATAGGTCTCATCCTGAGCAGCTAACCTACAATGCACATTAAGCTCCAGTCAGTGCACATCCTATTGAGAGTTATTCAGGTGGTTATTTAGGTCGACAATGTCAGTTTCAAGGTTAGCAGTCACAATACCCGAGGACATGTTATATTTGTGGAGATCCGAGGTACGTTGCAAGGTTTTTCCCTAGATCACATAGCAGCATACCACAATAGGGTACTCGTGCCATAGTTCCAACTCCAATTGCTCCACCATCCACTCAACCACTTAGAGGTGGGGTTGAGGCATCCTATGATGGTGGTCAGGCCATTAGAGGTGGATCCCAGCCAATGAGAGGTTGTCCGAGAGGTGGAGGTCAAAGTGGTGGGGCTTGGCCCCATTTTTAAGCATTTCAAGCTAGACCTGAGGTAGAGTCATCTGATATGGTCATCACAGGTATTATTCCAGTTTGCCATAGAGATGCATCCGTTTTATTTGATCCAGGATCTACTGATTCCTATGTGTCATCGTTTTTTGCTTCATATATGGATGTGTATCGTGATTTCTTGAGTGCTCTTATTTATGTGTCTACGCCTGTGAGTGATTCTATGTGGTAGACCATGTTTACTATTCGTGTGTATTCTCTATCGAGAGTTATGAAACGAGGGTAGATTTTCCTTTACTCAGCATGGTAGACTTTGATGTTATCTTGGGCATGGGCTGGTTTTCACCATATCATGCTATCTTGGAGTGTCATGCCAAGACTGTGACCTTAGCCATGCAGAGGTTACCTCGATTGGAGTGGAGAAGGACTCATGGTCATTCCATTGGTAGGTGCATTTCTTATGTGAAGGCTCAAAATATGGTCGAGAAGGGATGTCTAGCATATTTGGCCTATATCCATGATCCTAGTGCAGAGGTTCCTTCCATGGATTCAGTATCAGTTGTGTGCAAGTTTCCAGAGGTGTTTCCTATAGATTTGCCTGGGATGCCACCCGACTGGGATATTGATTTAAGTATTAACTTGGATTGGGGCACTCAGCCAATTTCTACCGCACCATATCGTATGGCCCCAGTTGAGTTGAAAGAATTGAAGGAGCATTTGCAGGATTTTCTTGATAAGGGATTCATTAGACCTAATGTCTCGCTTTTGGTTGCACCTGTGTTGTTTGTAAAGAAGAAGAAGGATGGAACGATGAGCATGTGTATAGATTATCGTCAATTGAAAAAGGCCACTATCAAGAAGAATTACCTTGTTCATGACTTAGAGTTGACAACCATTGTTCATAAGCGACTTCGCACAGCCTAGTCCAGATAGAAGAGTTATGAGGACCAGAAGGTTCAAGATGTGGCATATATGGTGGGTGAGAAGGTTCTCCTTTGAGTATCGCTTATAAAGGGCGTGATGCAGTTCGAAAAGAAGGGCAAGTTGAGCCCGAGGTTTATTGGGCCATTTGAGATCTTAGAGAGTGTTGGGGAGGTTGCTCATAGGCTTGCATTGACTCCTAGCTTAGCAAGGGTACATTCGATATTTCACGTGTCCATGCATCAGAAGTACCATGGAGATAGCTCACAAGTTTTGGACTTCAGCACGGTGCAACTTGATGAAAATTTAGCCTTTGAGGAAGAGTCGGTGGCTATTTTATCCCGGCAAGTTCGGAAGTTGAGATCCACAAGTTTTCCTTCAGTGAAAGTGCAATGGGGAGGTCAGCTGATCGAGGAAGCTACATGGGAGTCCAAGTCCAATATGCGGAGTATATACCCCCACCTTTTTACCAGTCCAAGTACATTTCTATGTCCATTCGAGGACGGATGTTTATTTTAGAGGTGGAGAATGTGATGACCTAATAGGTCGTTTTGAGTGAGAGCCTCTATTTTTGTATTCTGAGATCTCTATTAGCTCCATTTGATGTTTCTTGATTTGCATGTGTGGTCCGTGTCGCTTTTTGAAAATCTATTAAGGGAAATTTTGAAGAAAATGAAAATTTTGACTAGAAATGAGGCTAGAGTTGACCACGATCAATATTTTGGGTAAACGACCATGAATCGGTATTTGACGATCCTAGTAGTTTCGTATGATATTTTTAAACTTGTATGCATGTTTTGTGGGGGTCTGGGGTGACCCGAATGCGTTTCAGCACATTATTTGCGAAATTGGAAAATTGAGTTTAAGTTGAAAATTCTTGAGTTTTGAAGATCAATTCTTCTTATTTGATGTTCTCTTGATGATTTGAGGTAGAAAGCAAGTTTGTATAATGTTATTACACTTGGTGTGCATGTTCGGCTTGGAGCCCGAGGGATTCGGGTGAGTTTCAGGTGTGTATCAGATTAGGTTAGTTAAGGATTGATGATGCAAAACTGTTGGTGTCTCATGTCTGCAAATCTTGCATTTGCGAGCTCGCTTTTGTGGTTCAATGATTGCATTTGCAATAAGGGGCCGGTGGTTTGGTATTTTTCATTTGCGAACATTAGATCACATTTGTGGACTCTGGGAGTTTGCATTTGCGAACTTTGAGTCACTTGTTCGTCTAGGGGCTAGGTACAGGCAGCTTGACAAATGCGAAGCTTAGCTAGCATTTGCGGTCAGTGGGCAGATCGCATTTGCGATGTTAGGTGGTCTGATTCACTTATCGCAATTGCGATCCGTGTGCCGCATTTGCAGGTATCGCATTTACGAACAAATGTTCACAAATGCGACACCTGCAACTGGGTAAAAGGGGGGAAAATTGGGACTTAGCTCATTTTACACCATTTCTCAACTCCAAACACTATCGAGGTGATTTTTGAAGAATATTTTCTTCCCAAATTCATTGGTAAATAACTCTAATCCATTTTCAATCAATTCCCCATTACATTTCATGAGTTTTTAACATCAAATTTTTGAATTTCGTGGTAGAAATTAGGGAATTTTTAAAATTGAGATTTATACCTCAAATTGAGACAGAATTTTGAAACAAATCACATAACCGGGCTCGGGGGTGAATGGGTAATTGAATTTTTGTCTAAATCTTGAATTTCTATCAAGTTGAAGATTCGGGATTCAAATATTCCAAAGACTATTTTTAGGACCCGATATGGTCACTATGAGTTTCTGATGATGTCATTTGGCGGACCAATGCCCCAACAATATTTAAGCACTTGATGAATAGTGTGTTCCAGCCATATCTTGGTCATTTCATCATCGTATTCATTGACGACATATTGGATCATGAGCAGCAGTTGAGGATCGTGCTCCAGACCTTGAGGGTGAAGAAGTCATGAAAAATTCTCCATATGTGAGTTTTGGCTTGATTCGGTGGCATATTTGAGCCATATGATGTCTAGTGAGGGGATTAAGGTGGTTTTGAAGAAGATGGAGGCAGTGCAGAGTTGGGACAAACTGTCTTCTGCTACAAAAATCTGATGTTTTCTAGGCTTGGCTGGGTATTATTGCCGTTTCCTGGAGAGTTTTCATCCGTTGCAGCTCCTTTGACCAGATTGAGTTAGAAAGGTGCTCCATTCAGGTGGTCTGAGGAGTGTGAGGAGAACTTTTCGAAGCTCAAGACTGCCTTGACCACATCTTCAATTCTAGTTTTGCCTTCAACATTAGGTTCTTATACAGTGTATTGTGATGCTTTGTGGATTGGCATTTGATGTGTATTGATGCAGGATGGTAGAGTGATTGATTATGCTTCGCGTTAGTTGAAGCCCCATGAGAAGAACTACCAATACATGATTTAGAGTTGATAACTATTGTCCATGTATTGAAGATTTGGAGGCACTATCTTTACGGTGTGTCTTGTGAGGTATTCATAGATCATAGGAGTCCACAACACTTGTTTAAGGAAATGATCTAAATTTGAAGTAGCAGAGGTGGTTAGAGCTGTTAAAAGTATATGATATCACCATACTTGATCATCCTGGAAAAGCCAATATGGTGGCCGATTCCTTGAGTAGAAAGGCTGAGAGTATGGGTAGCCTTGCATATATTCCAGTTAAAGAGAGACCATTTGCATTGGATGTTCAAGCTTTGGCCAATCGGTTTATGAAGTTGGATGTTTCAAAGCCTAGCCGAGTTCTTGCTTGCATGGTTTCTGATCTTCTTTGTATGAGCACATTAGAGCACGTCTGTATGATGACCCCCATTTGCTTGTACTTAAGGACACGGTGCAACAAAGTGATGCCAAGGAGGTTTTTATTGGAGATGATGAGGTGCTGAGGATGCTGGGCCGGGTTTGTGTGCAAATGTGGATGGGTTGCGTGAGTTGATTTTTGAAGAGGTCCACACTTTGCGGTATTCCAGTCATCCCGGTGTCGCTAAGATGTATAAGGATTTGAGGTAGCATTACTAGTGGAGAAGAATGAAGAAATATATAGTAGAGTATATGGATCAGTGTTTGAACTATCAGCACGTGAAGTACGAGCATCAGAGGCCGGACGGTTTGCTTAAGAGACTTGAGATTCCAGAGTGGAAGTGGGAGCATATTACAATACATTTCGTTGTCGGGCTCCGACTTTGAAAAAAATTGATGTAGTGTGGGTTATTGTGGACAGACTGACCAAGTCTGCACTCTTCATTCAGGTTGTGACTACCTACTCTTCAAAGCAGCTGGCTTAGATCTATATCCGTGAGATTGTTCATCTTCATGGTGTGTCAGTGTCTATTATCTCCGATCGAGACACACAGTTCACCTCGTATTTCTAGAAAGCCATGCTACGTGCGTTAGGCACACAGATTGAGCTAAGCATCCCAGACGGACGAGCAGTCTGAGTGCACCATTCAAATCTTGGAGGATATGGTACGCGCCTTTGGTATGGATTTCGGGGGTTCATGGGATCAATTTCTACCGCTTGCAGAGTTTTCCTACAACAACAACTACCAATCTAGTATTTAGATGGCTCCTTATGAAGACTTATATGGGAGGCGGTGTTATTCTCTAGTTGGTTGGTTTGAGCCAGGAGAGGCTAGATTATGGGGCACCGATTCGGTTTGGGATGCCTTGGAGAAAGTCAAGTTGATTTAGGACCGGCTTCGTAGAACACAAAATAGGCAGAAGAGTTATACTGATTGGAGGGCTCGTGATGTAGAAGCTTAAGTTATAAATGTTGACCTAGGTTTGACTTTTGTTAAAATGATGCCAGAACGGTGTTTTGATAACTCTGATAGGTTCATATCGTGATTTTGGACTTGGGCGTATGCCCAAAATTTAATTCGGAGGTCCCTAAGTTAATTTGACATGTTTTTGCCAAAAGTTGGGAATTTGAGGTTTAAAAGTTTCACTAAGTTTGACCATATGTTGACTTTATGGATATCGGGTTCAGAATTTAGTTTAGGGATTTGGAATAGGTCTGTTTTGCTTTTTATAACTTGTCTATAAAATTTGGTTTCATTTGGAGTTTGTTTGGTAGAATTGCTTGGTTGCAATTCTAGAGGTTCTTGAGATTTCTTTTGAATTTTATGCATTTTGATGTCTGGTTCTTGGTTCTAGATGTTATTTTGGTTTTTTGATCATGCGAGCGAGTTCGTATGATGTTATCAAACTTGTGTGGATGTTTTGTTGTGAGCCTTGAAGGCTCGGGTGAGTTTCGAACGTGTTTCGGAATAGTTTGGACTCAATTCCAGGTTGCTGGTGTGCTCGTATTCTAGTTGTTGCAATTGCAAGCACCAGCATCACAATTGCGATCATAGAAGGGGTCTTAGGTATCGCATTTGTGATACATTAATCACAATTGCGATAACACTTAAGAACAGGGTAGTTTTGCATTTGCGACTGAAAGGTCGCATTTGCGATAGGAGCAGACTTCGCAAATGTGAAGTAAATATCGCATTTGCAACTTCCCTTTAGGCTGTCAGGCACCGCAATCGTGAGTTCTTCTTCGCAATGGCGAGGGTTCGCAATTGCGACATATGCACCTGAACAAAAGGGTTGGGAAGACGGGATTTGATCTCATTTCTTTCATTTTAGAATCCTAGACTCGGTAGGAGGCAATTTGGAGAGGGTATTTTTGCATAAAATCATTGGGTAAGTGATTCTGATCGGTTTCCAATTATATTATATGACTATATATGAGATTTAGCATCAAATTCATGAGAATCTAAGTGAAATTTAGGAATCTAAGTCGTTTTTGGTTAGATTTGAGCCGTGCGGAGGCGAATTTTAAGGGAACTATTTTTGAGTGTTGATTTGGCCTAATTGAGGTAAGTATATTGCCTAACTTTGTGTGGGAGAACTACCCCTTAGGATTTGAGTTTATTTTACTATTTGAATTATGTGTAAGACGTGTACACGAGGTGACGAGTGTGTACACATGCTTATATGTGATATTTGACTGGTTTAGACTCTTAGGTTGCTTATAAGCACTTAATTGAAGTTATTATTATTTGTTCTATCTTTCGCTGTCAATTTATTCTTACATGCCTTAATTGAAGTTGTTATTACATGTTCTAGTTTCTATTGCAAAGTTACTCTTGTTTGCATTTATTTGTAGTTGTTGTTACATGCTATCCTCCCTATTGTTGAATTATTCTCATGTATTTAGTCGTAGTTGCTATTTAATGCTATCTCTTTTATTGTTAAACTTATGTTACGTACTTGAATTGGAAGTTGCCATTTGACGGGAATACCTTCATTGTTGGGTTATTGAGGTTGTAGTTGTGAAAGCTATTAACACGTTGTGTTTGAAGTGTTGATTATTGGGACATCCTTTCTTTTTTGTTATTATTAAGATTCTTGTACACATTGTGGTTAAGCGGTGGGCTATGTGTTGTGGTAATATTGTTATTGTTGATTTGGTAATGTTGTGGCATATGGGCACATGTGGTGCGAGTTGATTATTGTATTGTGATATTGATGCACATGCGGTGGTATAAGGGTGGGTATTTAAACACATGCGGTGAGATAAGGTAGAATTTATATGCGAGTTGCTAGTAAGAGAATTACTTGAAGCCACGCGGTGAGATAAGGGGGCTAAAATGCGTGTTGCTATTTTGGGAAAATATTTTAAAATAAATACAAGGCTCACGCGGTGATAAAAAAAAGATTGTGATTGTAAATTGTGAAATATGAATATGAGGCGTGGTGCCTTGGTTTTTAATCTTGTTGTACATTCTGTGTTGAAAAGGCTTGTTTATTGGAAGAGTTATTATCTCTCCTTCATTTGTTTTACTTGTATTTTGACTGTATTTGATTACTTGTTGTTCTTATCATATGCTCATTCTTTGTTGTCCTTTATTGCTTTAATATCCGTTGTTAGCCTTACATTATTGTACTATTTTGTTGTCAATTATTTCTTATCTTCCGTTGTTAGATTGTATTAATATTTTGCTACGATTTCTATGTCTAGTAGGTGTCATGACCTGGCTCCGTCAATACTCTACTGAGGTTAGGATTGATACTTACTGGGTACCATTATGGTATACTCATACGCTGCTACATAGTTTTGTGCAGATCCAGGTACTTCCGCTCGTGCCGGACGCCAGTGAGTTGATTCGAATATTTCAGAGACTTCAAGGTATACCTACTTGATGCTCGCAGGCCTCGTAGTCACCTTCTACTACTATCTTTTCTACTATTTATTTTCACATAAAAAGTATTGTATTTTGAGATTTTTTGTGTACTTCTTAGAGCTTATAACTCAGTTCCACCGGTTTTGGGATTTGTATGGCTATTGTTTCATTTTGTTTTATGGAGCTAGTTATCAGTTTAATTTAATATATTAGTAATTATTTCTATTAATTTCTTATTATGTGTTGGGCTTACCTAGTCTTAGAGACTAGGTGCCATCACGACATCCTAAGGTGGGAATTTGGGGTCGTGACAAGTTGGTATCAAAGCTCTAGGTTCATAGGTGCTATGAGTCATAAGCAAGTTTAGTTGAGTCTTGCGGATCGGTACAGCGACGTATGTACTTATTTTCGAGAGGCCATGTAACCATTAGGAAAATTCTACTTCTTTGGTTCCTTATCGCGCTGATTTGCTGATTTCGAGATTTGAGCCTTTGTATTTCTATTCTCTCACAAATGGTGAGGATATGCACTACTGGGTTAGATGATCAGATACCCGCCCCCTGCTAGTGCAGCAAGAGACCGGGGCCGGAGCCAGGGTAGAGGCCGAGAAGGGGCACATGTTGTAGCTAGAGCACCTGCCCGAGCAACAACCGAGGAGCCACTAGTAGCTTCTATTGGGAGACAAGCATCGAGGTGCCTGTTGTCACCCTTGGACTCCAGAAGACCCTAGCACATTTTTTGAGCATGTTCGGCACTTTAGCTTAGGCGAGATTGATCCCCGTTACACCAGCTACATCTCAGGATGGGGGAGGAGCTAAGACTACTGCGGCCCACACTCCAAGCAGTGGGTTCATATCGATCAGGTTCCGGGTGTCATTCCAGCACAACCCGTTATTCTGGTTCAGCCTGAGGTCAGTCCAGTGGCATTTGAGGAGGAGCAGATGAGACTTAAGAGGTTCAAGCAGTATGATCCTCCTAGTTTCAGTGGCGTAATTATTGAGGATGCGGATCGTTTTCTAGACAAGTGCCATAGTATTCTCCACACCATGGATATTATGGAGGTGGGCGGAGTTACCTTTACTTCATTTTAGATGTCAGGGAAAGCATACAGGTGGTGGTAGGCTTACGAGGAGGGTAGGCCAGCTGATGTAGCCCCACTCACTTAAACTTGGTTTTCAGATATGTTTTTGAGGGAGTTTTTTCACCAGACCCTTTGGGATGCATAGAGCACATAGTTTTAGCAACCACATCAAGGGACTATGACATTGTCAGAGTATGCCATCAGATTCTGTGAGTTGTCCCAACATGCACCTGCTTTGGTTTCTATAGTCAAAGAGCAAGTCTGCAGGTTTATCGAGGGGCTCAGTTATGGTTTTATATTCAGCATGGCTCAAGAGTTGGATACAGATACTCTATTTTAGCAGGTTTTGGGGATCGCTCGGAGGATGGAGCGTATGCGGAGCCAGGGGAGGGAGGATAAGGAGGCCAAGATGCCTCGAGCTGGAGGATATAGTGGTTCCCGCACTCCAGTTTCAACCCGTCATGGCAGAGGTTATGTGAGTTGACCAGTTCATTCAACACTTCCAGCTGCTCGCAGTGCTCTGATTATTTGTATGTCCTAGGTCGCCCATTATGCACAACCACTTTCTAGTGCACCTCCTGCACGAGGTGCCTTTAGCGGTCAATCTAGCCGACAAGGTCAAGTTCAGTTTCAACAGCCACACCCATAGAGGGCTTGTTTTGAGTGTGGCGATACCAGGCATATGGTGAACGACTATCCTAGACTTGGGGAGGGGGGGGTGCACCTCCATAGGCTACACAAGCTCCACGGATTCCACAGGGTTTACAGGCCATGGTTGTTGCTCCAGTTACCGCTCCACTTGCAACACCAGCTAGGGGTGGAGGTCAGGTGTGTAGAGGTCGCCCTAGAGGGGGAGTCCATGCCCGTTTCTATGGTTTTCCTAGTAGGACGGAGGCAGTTGCATCAGATGCGGTCATTACATGTATTGTTCTGATTTGTCATAGGGATGCATCCGTTTTATTTGATCCAGGTCCCACTTATTCGAATGTATCATCTTACTTTTCTCCATATTTGCATATATCTCGTGATTCTTTAATTGCTCCTGTATATGTGTCCATGCCTATGGGAGATTCTATTATTGTGAACCGCGTTTATCGGTCGTGTTTGGTCACTATCGGTGGTTATGAGACCAAAGTTGACCTTTTGCTACTCAGTATGGTAGAATTTGATGAGATATTAGGCATGTATTAGTTGTCTCCCTATCACACTATTCTAGAGTGGCACTCCAAGATCGTGACATTGTCTATGCTAGGGATGTCGCAGTTGGAGTGGACAGGTACATTGGATTATATTCCTAGAAGAGTTATGTCCTTTTTAAGGCACAACGAATGGTTGAAAAGAGGTGTGAGCATATCTAGCCTATGTGAGAGATGTCAGTGCTGATACTCCTACCATTGATTCAGTTCCTGTAGTAAGAGATTTCCCAGATGTGTTCCCAGCACGCCTATTGCGCATGCCGCCCAATAGGGATATCGATTTTGGTATTGATCTGGTGCCGGGCACTCAGCCCATTTCTATTCCACCATATCCCATGACACCTGTGCAATTGAAGGAACAACTTCAGGAGTTGCTTGATAAGGGTTTCATCCGACCGAGTGTCTCACCTTGGGGTGCTCCAGTTATATTTGTGAAGAAGAAAGATGGCTCTATGAGGATGTGTATTGATTATGTTACATCTCGTACCTTAGCATAGGATGTGCCATAGTAAATCCACATGAGTTTGAAGGGATTATGTCTATTAGGAGGTTATAGAGGGTTTAAGACATTATATTATGAGACCCTGTAAGTTTACAACCTTGATATCGTCAGATATTATGTTAGTGTGGTATTTTCTTTTAAGTGAAGTATTTTAGTAAAAGTTTTATAAGTATAATTTTGGATAGTTACCATTATTACTATTTTCGGATATGAAAAATTATACACATAATATAAGAAAGTTTATGAGATTTTCTTTATTGTAAAGATATAAATTATTTTCTCACAAGAAAAGAAGGTTATATTTTTTACCATTTTAAGAATTAAGCGTACGAGAATTTTTACTCTTTAGATGATATTAGGAAAATTATAAGTTGAGAAAATAAATGTATTTTTACATGGATGTTTTAATAAAAATAATAGTGTATGTATTTATTTTATGTGATACCATATGACCATGATAGTAGGATTTATAAAGTGTATTAAAAATAAGTAAAATTTTAAGTAATTTAAAATAATTCTTAATTATGCGGGTAATTGGTTGATTACCAGGTAACGAGACATTACCTAATTATCTAATAAGTGGATAAAGATTAAACTTTCCCCCCCCCACGTGGCAGCAAGCCACTAAACCAAACAAATGACTCATAGTCCCTTTTAATTAGGTGGCCATCTAAGGTAATGTGGCAAATGACAATAAGCAAAGATGATCCGTTTGGACTTTACTTTCTATTGAAGCATGTCACACCTCCTTTTTTTTACACATCGAGGGCATATGGGAGTTTTTTCAATTAAAGTGACATTAATTGAGATGGGTTTAATTAAATTATCAGAGTCGCCACTTGGAATAATTATATGGTGTCCCAAGTCACCGGTTTATTTTTTAAATCCCAAACCAAGGAAAATCGACTTTATTTAAAAGTCTGCAAATCAAAAATTCTAGATAAGGAATTCTGTTAACCCGGGAGAAGGTGTTAGGAAGTTTTGGGTTCTGTGGTTCTAGCACGGTCGCTTAGCAATTTATACTTGGCTCAATTTGTCTAATTACTTACTTTTAGAACCTATGTGCAATTACCTTTTACCACTTTTAATCACTTGATTTATTCATAATTAAAGAATTGAGTTATGCGTACATATACTCTTTTCTTTTGGCGCGTCAAAAATCATGTCACGCGAGCGTGTCCACAATTAATAACGCTTTGTTTATTTTATTAAGAAAGGTTTGGTTGAAGTTGCGCGAACGCATCCCTTGAGTTACTTTTTAAAATTAAATTCGCAATTATGTTATGCGAACGTATACATAATCACAATAATTTAAAAAACGCGCCTAAAGCATTCTATGCAGACGAATTATTCTCCTAATCTTTGAGATTATATGAGGCCAAGCATGAGCAATATAATCTACTTCAAACTAAATTAAAACACCTTTCATAAAATCTTGTATATTATGAAATTACTGCAAAGAGGGGTTACTTTTGGGTATTAGGTAGATCAAATTCAAACACGGAGGAATAACGTTTGAAGGAGCCTGTAAATTCCAAGAAATTCAAAATAAAGAAAGGCAAATAACGGGGCTCAGAAAACGAACATTACAAAGAGTTTTGAAAGCAAGGAATTTGAAACGTGAAGATTCTTAATTTTGCGTTACAAGGCCTTTAAAACCTCTTTCGACATCACCTCGATTTGTGTGCGCAGATCGAGCACGTAGCCGGAAAGTCATTTTCTGAAAATCTGTGAAAAATAATGAATTTTGCTTTTAAAATGAATTTAAGTTGACATTAGTCAATATTTTGGGTAAACGAACTCGGACCCGTGATTTGACGATCCTGGAGGGTCCATAGGAAAAAATGGGACTTGGACGAATTCCGAGGTCCCAAGCCCGTGAAATGAATTTTTAAAGAAAATTATTTTTTGGAATTATTTATGAGTTTTGGAAATGAAATGTGTTCAAAACTTGATGGTATCGGGCCCGTATTTTGGTTCCGACGCCCGGTACAGGTCTTATATGTGATTTAAGATAAGTCTGTGAAATTTGGTAAGAAACAAACTTGAAATGATATAAATCGGACCTTATTTGAGTAAATTGGGAAATTTGAAGTTCTTAAAAAATTTCATGATTTTGATGCTAAATTCAAAGTTGTTGATGTTATTTTAGTGATTTGAATGCAAGAGAGAGTCCGTATGATGTTTTTAGGTTGGTGTGCATGTTTGGTTTGGAGCCTCGATGGCTCGGGTGAGTTTTAGATAGGCCACGGGGTGGATTTTGGACTTTAAAAATTGCAGACTTCAGCTGTTGCATTGCAGGCCTGCAGGCTTCGCATGGCTCGCAAATGCGAACAATAGCCCAGGCCAGCTTACCTTGCAAATGCGAGGGATTGATTGCAAATACGATCCCCCATTTTTAGCCAGACGTCGCAAATGCGACACATTGTTCGCAATTCCCACTTTGCAAATGCGAAAACTGCTTCGCAAATGCGAACTTGGCAGAAGTCTGGGTTTGCAATTGCGAACCCTGGTCGCAATTGCGACATCTACAACCTGCAATTTTATAACTTAGCCGAAAATCTTTCATTTTTCACACTCTTTCAAAACCAAAACACTCTTGGGTGATTTTTCAAGGACAACTCTTCTTCCAAATCGATTGTAAGTCAATTTTAACTCATTTCCTTCAATCATTAACATCTTTTCACATGATTTCAACTCAAAATCAATGTTTTTTCATGGGGAAAATTGGGTGTTTTGGGTAGAACCTAGGTTTTTCAAAAAATGGGGATTTGGACCTCGATTTGAGCTCCGATTTCAAAACAAATTATATATTTGGGTTCATGGGGGAATGAGTAATCGGGTTTTGGTTCGAACCTCGGGTTTTGACCATGTGGACCCAGGGGCGATTTTTGACTTTTTGGGTAAAACTTTAGATAACTCATTTTCATGCATTAGAATTGATTCCTTTAGCATTTATTGATGTAATTAAGTAACTTGTGACTAGATACGGCGAATTGGTGGTGGAATCAAGAGGTAAAGCGATAATAGAAACTTGAATTATGTTCGTGGCATCGAGCTAAGTGTTTAGTCTAACCTTAGCTTGAGGGATTAGGAGTCGAGTCCTATTTGCTATGTGGTAATTGTCGAGTACGACGTATAGGCATGGTGACGAGTATCTATACGTTGGTGTCAAGCATGCCTGTTGTCACACCTCCTTTTTACCTGCGCCCCCGTGAAGGGACGTAAAGGGAGTTTTTCCAATTAAAGGACAATCAAAATGGGATTTATTATTTAATTCAGAGTCGCCACTTGGGAGATTTATGGTGTCCCAAGTCACCGGTTGAATCCCGAATCGAGGAAAAGATTAACTCTGTATTACAATCCGTGAATCAGAAATCCGGGTAAGGAATTCTGTTAACCCGGGAGAAGGTGTTAGGCATTCTCGAGTTCCGTGGTTCTAGCACGGTCGCTCAACTGTCATATTCGGCTTATTTATCTGATTTTAATTCATATTGAACCTATGTGCAAATTTAAACTTTTTACCGCTTTTATTATTGTTATTTTTTTTCAACAAGAATTGCAACGTCGTGAAAACGCATCTCGAACCACGTCACATCAATGCACCCGTGGTTGTTGACACGTCTCGACTCCGTTGAGATTTGCATTTGGGTCACATAAGTGTGCACCCGAGTTTAAAAAAGTAAATTATTAAAGGCACGCCTAAAGAGACTAACGCGTGGTTATTTGGGAAAGGTCGTGAAATTCGCTAACGGCTCGCCTCAGAATCTAAGTATTTCAAATATACATTTGATGAGGGCCCCGCGACTTATGTGTTCTATTTAGCGAGGCTCGTCTCATTTCATTCATAGGTCCATCCTAAAGTGAACTAAAATTTTCTAATTAATTTGTCTCTAAAAATAAGGAAAAATCCTAATCGATTTTGTCAAGGGCCTAAAACAATAATTGTAAACCAAATATGTTTCAGGGCTCAATGATAAGCCCGAAAAATGTGAATTGGCACAACCAAAAGCCGGACCAACATAGTCTTTGGCCCAGGCCCATGCGAGTATACAAATAAGGTAAAACCCGGGCCATTCGTTAAAGCGCTAAAGCTCAGATGGCCTGGAATTAGGCTGACCACTAGACCGACGCAGCTTCAGTTGAATCAAATCAAGTATCCATCGAAATTACTGCGTCCTTTTACTCAAATGAACAGAACATGGTTTGAAGATTAAATTATTTTAATTACTGGTCTGTTTTTACTAAAGGTGAAAGAGCAAATTAAGAGGTAGCTTTGAGTTCGACAACAAGATTGCATATCAAGCCTTTAAGGATTAAACTATTGGTCATACACTTCTACCAACGCTAGTTAATACCTATATATTAAGAACTAATCTGCATGATATGAGTTACTGCAATACAATACATGCTCAACTGGACATCAAACTCGATTTCAAATCCAACTGTTTCTGACTTTTCTTTTTAAACATAAATGAACACTAAACTACACATACACCCGTTGTACTGAATTGCAGTTAGATAGTCACGAATTTGAATTGGTTCGAAGCAGTTCAAAGGCAGTTTATTACAAGCTGTAGATTCAGCCATTCCAAATTACTTAAGCAAACAGTCCTAATTACAATTCAAACCATTACATTCAATTATAAAGAAGATATAGTAGCTACTGAAGTTTTCCAATGAAGTTAGGTTTCCATTTCATTTTTATTTCAGCCAAACTCTACATGATGTGGAGATTCAACATGTACCTGGATTGGAAAACAGGACAAGAAGAAGGAGAAGTCAGCAGCAGACAATACAGCAGCAATGGGATTCAGAACAGCTCCAAAAACCAGTTTTAAAACCAGAATAACACTCAACCACAACCCAGAATGAGTTTGTCAACCAACAACAATACAAACACCCAAAAACAGAACAAACTGAGCTCGGATAAGTTCAGAAATAGAATCAATAGACTGCCAAATAGATTCAACAATCAAAAGGCGCAAGAACCAGTGCTTGGAATCTAAATTCTGCCTAGAACTCAATGGAACAGTATCCTTTCTCTTAAACTCTCTCTTAGAACTGATTCAAGACTCAAAAATGTTCTCTCATATTGACTTTTCCTCTCTCCGGGTCTCTCCTCTAATTTTTCAGAATAATCCCCCTTCTGTCTAAAAATGACTCTATATATAATCGCCAAAGCAGGCCGGCCCCCTCAACTCTCAAAAGCACTTTAGGTAGAATTTTTAAACTAATTCTGCCCATCATCTCTCAAACCCCACTATATTATGTTTTCCCTCTTTTTAATTCATTTGTTCCCCACTACCCTTGTCTTTTCTTTATTTAAATTCAAATAGGTATGAGCACTTATTTCTTAATCCATTTCCTTTAAACCTTCCCCCCACCATTATGTTTTGTTCCCTATTAGCACTAAACAATTGCATTAGTTTAATGGTACTTTAGTACCCTACTGTCAGCCCACTCATCTTAAGCCATTTTCAAACCTTTTAAACCCCAAAATACCCTCCTAAAGCCCCTGAAATTACTGTCCTACCCAATCCCTTTAACTGGTAACAACCCCAAACAGCTATAACCAATTCAAACTATCAAATTCCTAACAACTGACTCCTAACTCAACTGGACAGATTACAAAACTTCATATTTTGAAAAACCAATAGACTCCATGATAACCAACTAGACAAGTAATCAACAACATGAGTTGCAAACAAAGGGAATCACACACTATAGAATAAGTTTTAATTCACAACAATTGGCTAAACCCAACTACTATCAACATGTGACTGCAATTAGAGATGAGGCAAAGCAAGTGTCATGAAATGAAACCTGATTAATAACACGAGTCTAGGCTCAGACAATCATGAACCATTTCCTAAGCATTAGGTCTATTGTACAGGCTAACATTACTGATTAAAGGATCACAATGACAACATAATCGGTGGCCTGAACTTGAACAAACTAAACAGACACAAATTAAACCAGTTCTTGACAAATTCAACTTGCAAACTGACCCAAGTTCGGACCTTAGACTACTGACCATGATTTAAACGGGAAATTCATGCCAATTTATAGAAGGGGAAGGGACAAAGTAAACAAACGGAACTGCAAGAGTGAATAATCAAAACTGGGTGTAAAAGACTTACCCGAATCACAATTTGATAAAAAACTCGAGGCTCTTCCCATTTTCAAGCCGAGACGGACTTTAACCATGTGTTTTCGAAGGAAAACAGCATGGCTAAAGTCATTCTCTGGCTCAAAATTCATGGAACCTGGCCTGCCTAACTTTGATCTGGAATTCGAGCTACCCCACGATGATTTGAAAAGAGTCGATCAGGGATTCATGGTGAGGGGGTCCAGGAGATCACAGGGTGTGAATTTGGTGGCATTTGAACGGATTAGGGTTTGGGTCGATTCCTTTGATTTAAGATTCGAGGAGCTCGGGGGTGATTCGAAGAAAAAGGGGTGTGGATTCGTGGAGGGGGTGGTTTGGCGGTTCAGGGGTGTTGTTTTGGTGGTTATCGGAGCCGGAGTCGCCGGGTTTACGGCGAAGGAGTGGAGGGGCGGCTAGGGTTTCAGAGGGGATTGGTCTCCGAACTTGGAGACGATACAGAGATGAGGGGGGAGTTGGTATTGGAGATGGGTTTAGGGGCATTGGGGGGGGTTGATATATTAAAAAAGGGTCAATCAATGTGAACTGTTGGATTAAGGGTGATGGAGGGTTCAGATCAACTTGGGGAAGGGAAACGGGGTCGTTTGGTTTAGTGCTGGGGTTGGATCGGTTATTGGGATGGATGGGTCGGGTTGTGAGGGAATCCTGGTACCGTTAGATCAAGTTAATTTCAACGGTCCAGATTGAAACGCCTGAAACGACGTCGTTTTGGCTGAGGCTGGAGATGGACTGGATTGGGGCGGGTATTGGGCTGATTTGGGGTGACATTGGGCCTAAAACTTCCTTTTAAAAACCAGACCAATCCGATTTTAACTCTTCTTCTCTTGTTCCTTCTTTTTCTTTTTGATTTTTAATTACCAACTAAAAATCCTAATTAAATTATAAAATTGACAATTAACTAAAACATTAACTCTTAATAATCTAGCACACGAATTTAAACATCAAATAAGGATAAAATCACACAATTCAGACATTAAATGCAAAAAAATGCAAAGTACATATTTTTTGTGATTTAAATTGTAAAATTAAATCCTAAATGCACATGCAACCCATATTTTTTGTATTTCTTAATTAAAGTAGAAATAAACATGCACAGACAAAAATACAAATAAATCACAAACAACACAAAACCATTTATTTTGCATTTTTGGGAGTAGTTTCATAGGGCAAAAATCACGTGCTCACACCTGTGAGTCTTATATTGTGATTATTATGACTTCGTTGTATTATTCATGCTTTGATGATGATTTCTATTGTTGGGCAAAGTTTGTGGAAGTAATTGAGACATTTGAACATTGAGGAGCGTTGGCTCAAGTTGTACAATGAAATGTGAAAGTATAAGCGCTAATTGAACCTTTTAGAGCATTGGCTCAAGTTGTGAAGTGAGTTGAGAAGTAAAAGTGAAATAGGAGAAGAGATTCATTATATTATCCCCCTTACCGGGAATTTATTGCTTTTAATGTTATCTCCCTAGCCGGGATGTTGATGCTTCTTATGATGTTGTTCCCCTGTCGGTACTTGATTGTTGAACTATTGTTCCCTTGCCGAAATTCTTATTGTATTTTCATTTATTCCCTTGCCCTAGTGTTTGTGATTGTTGTTTGGGTGAGGAAGAGTGTTAAAGAACGAAGGGTGATGTCGTGTATTGTTTTGGTGAGAGAGTGTTAACGCATGAAGGGTGATGCCGTGTATGATTTGTGAGGAAAGAGTGTAAAGCATGAAGGGTGATTTCGTGCCGCACGATGTACAATTCTGTACAGATTATATTGATTATATGGTGGGGACGAGAGTAAAAGCACGAAGGGTGATGCCGTGCACATTTTCATTACTTGATTATTTTGGTGAGGACGAGAGTAAAAGCACGAAGGGTGATGTCGTGCACTTATTGATTTTTGATTCTTTGTTGATATCTGAGATATGTTGTTTCCTTCAATTACTTGTTGTCTTTCTATTCTAAATTGATAGTTCCCCCGCAGCATGTTACCCCTCCTATACTTGACTGTATATTACTGTTCTTTTCCACTGTATATAGTTAAATTGCACAAGTTTATTTGGTAGTCTAGTCCTAGCCTCGTCACTACTTCGCCGAGGTTAGGCTAGTCACTTACCAGCGCATGGGGTCGGTTGTGCTAATACTACACTCTGCACTGTGTGCAGCTTCCGGAGCAGCAACTTTTGGACCGTAGATTGGGTGGCTGCCTTCAGTCTACGTGGAGATCCAAGGTAGTCTTGCAGGCGTTCACAGGCCCTAGCGTCTCCCTCTATCCCTTTACTCCTGTTTCATTTACTTAGTTCAAAAACAGTTAATCTTTTATCTTTCAGACTTTGTATGTAGTATTCTTGGATCGTCTACGAAACTGTGACACTAGTTTTGGGTGGTAGAGGCTCAAACAGTTGTACTAGATATATATTTCAGATAGTTTACTGCATTTCTTCCGCTTATTGTAATTTCCGCTGTCTACACGTTATTGCTTTATAATTGTTAAAGAATATAAAATTTGTAAAAAAGTAATTTGTTCAAATAGTCAGCTTGCATAGCTCGCATTAGTAGGTGCCATCACGACTCCGGAGGGTGGGAAATCCGGGTTGTGACAAGTTGGTATTAGAGCTCTAGGTTACATGGGTTTCACATTTCACAAACAAGCTTAGTAGAGTCTGAGGGATCGGTACGGAGACGTGAGGCTACGGAGTTAGGAAAAGTTTCACTTCTATTCTTCTTTGTCGTGCGGTTTTGTTCTCTCACTATTAAGTTGAAACCTCTACTCTTGTCCTTTCGCGAATGGCGAAGTCACGTACCGCTTCTTCAACCGAGCAGCAACACAGACCAGTGATAGATTAGCTACGTCTTCGGAGACTTTGTGGAGGTTGGATATGTTTTACCAAGCTCTTCACTACTACTTTTAGCGGTGCATCTTCTGAGGATTCCCAGGATTATCTAGATAGTTGTCATGAGGTTCTCAGGAACATGGGGATAGTAGAGACCAATGGGGTCGATTTTGCTACTTTTCGCTTGTCTGGATCCGCTAAGAGTTGGTGGAGAGATTTTTGCTTGGCTAGACCAGCCGGATCACCATCTTTGACTTGGGAGGAGTTTACTCAGCTATTTCTGGAGAAGTTTCTCCCTATTACTCAGAGAGAGATCTATCGGAGTCAGTTTGAGCGTCTCCAGCAGGGTTCCATGACTGCTACTCAGTATAAGACCAGATTCATCGACTTGGCCCGTCATGCTCTTATCATATTTCCCACCGAGAGAGAGAGCGTGAGGAGGTTCATTGAGGGACTTATTCAACCGATTCGACTTCAGATGGCCAAGAAGACTGGGAGCGAGATTTCTTTCCAGGAGGCAGCCAATGTGTCCAGGAGAGTTGAGATGGTTCTATCGCAGGGAGGTGGTTAGGGGTCTGATAAGAAGCCTTGTCATTCTGGCCGATTCAGTGGTACCTCATCTGGAGGCAGAGATTCGTATGGTAGAGGCCATCCTCCTAGGCCTTTTCAGCCAACACTTCAGGTTTCTCGTGGTGCTTCAGGTGGTCATGGTTCCTATATCCAGTATTCTAATCAGCAGTCCTATAGTGTACCACTAGCTCCTATCAGTGCACCACCGCTTCATAGTTTTCGGAGTGGTCATTCAGGTTGTCAAGGTCAGCAGTCTCAGCAGCCGAGGGCTTGTTACACTTGTGGTGATATGGGTCTTAGCATCAGGTTCCCTACTATGGTTCAGGCAGCGAGTGTTCCACAACCCACCTAGCCAATTAGAGGTGTGGGTAGAGGTGCTAGAAGTGGAGGTAGAGGTATTAGAGGTGGAGCTCAGGCCGCTAGAGGTGGAGGCCAGCCAGCAGCAGGCCGTCCCAGAGATGTAGTTCAGGGTGGTGGGGCCCAACCCCGATGTTATGCTCTTCAAGCTAGGCCCGAGGCTGAGGCTTCCGATACAGTTATCACAAGTACTGTTGTAGTTTGTAGCAGAGATGCTTCAGTTTTATTTGATCTGGGATTTACGTACTCCTATGTGTCATCTTATTTTGCACCGTATCTGGTCATGCCAAGTGATTCTTTGAGTGCTCCCGTTTATGTGTCTAGACCAGTGGGTGATTCTATTGTGGTAGATCGAGTCCATCATTCATGTATAGTTATGATTGGGCGTCTTGAGACTTCTGTAGATTTGCTTCTTCTGGACATAGTTGATTTCGATGTCATATTGGGGATGGACTGGCTATCACCTTATCATGCTATCTTGGACTGTCATGCCAACACTGTGACCTTAGACTTGCTGAGTTTACCTCGTTTAGAGTGGAGAGGGACTCCTAGTCATTCTACCCGCAGTGTTATCTCTTATATGAAGGCTCGGCGTATGGTCGAGAAGGGGTGTTTGGCCTATTTGGCCTATGTTCGTGACTCTAGTATTGAGGTTCCTTTTATTGATCCTGTGCCCGTTGTTCGTAAGTTTCCTAAGGTATTCCCTTCAGACCTGCCGGCTATGCCGCCCGACAGGGATATTGACTTTTGCATTGATTTAGCTCCGGGCACTCAGCCCATTTCTATCCCGCTGTATCATATGGCCCCGCCTGAGTTGAAAGAGTTAAAGGAGCAGTTGCAAGACTTTCTTGAAAAAGGTTTCATTAGACCTAGTGTTTCACCTTGGGGTGCGCCGGTGTTGTTTGTTAAGAAGAAGGACGGATCGATGAGAATGTGTATTGATTACCGGCAGTTGAACAAGGTTACAATCAAGAATAAGTATCCATTGCCAAGTATTGATGATTTGTTTGATCAGCTTTAGGTTGCCAAGGTATTTTCGAAGATTGACTTGAAATCTGGCTACCATCAGTTGAGGATTAGGGCATCCGATGTCCCTAAGATAGCTTTTCACACTCGGTATAGGCATTATGATTTCTTGGTGATGTCATTCGGGTTGACAAATGCCACAACAGCTTTTATGGATTTGATGAACCGAGTGTTCAGGCCTTACATGGATTCGTTTGTGATAGTCTTCATTGATGATATTTTGATCTATTCCCGTAGCCAGGAGGAGCACGAGCAGCATCTTAGAGTGGTTCTTCAGACTTTGGGGGATAGTTAGTTGTATGCTAAGTTTTCGAAGTGTGAGTTCTGGCTAAGTTTAGTTGCATTTCTGGGTCATGTTGTATCAGCAGAGGGTATTCAGGTTGATTCGAAGAAGATTGAGGCAGTTAAGAACTGGCCCAGACTAGCATCAACTACAGAGATCCGGAGTTTCTTAGGATTGGTAGGCTACTATCATCGGTTTGTGGAGGAGTTTTCATCTATCGCAGCCCCGATGACCAGGTTGACCCAGAAAGGTGCCTAGTTCAGATGGTCGGACGAGTGTGAGGTGAGCTTTCAGAAGCTCAAGACAGCTCTGACTACGACACTGGTGTTGGTTTTGCTCACAGGTTCAGGGCCATATACAGTTTATTATGATGTATCTCGTGTTGGACTTGGTGTGGTATTGATGCAGGATGGCAAGGTCATTGCCTATGCTTCACGGCAGTTGAAGATTCATGAGAAGAACTATCCAGTTCATGATTTGAAGTTAGCAGCCATCGTTCACGCATTGAAGGTTTGGAGGCATTATCTGTATGGCGTAGCATATGAGGTGTTCACGGATCATAAGAGTCTGCAGTATTTGCTCAAGCAGAAGCTGCTAAATTTGAGGTAGAAAAGGTAGTTGGAGCTATTAAAGGACTATGATATCACCATCTTATATCATTCGATAAAGGTCAATGTGGTGGCCGATGCTTTGAGTAGGAAGTCAGCTAGTACGGACAATCTTGCTTATATTCCGGTCGGTGAGATACCGCTTGCCTTGGATGTTCAGGCTTTGTCCAATTAGTTCATGAGGTTGGATGTTTCTGAGCCCAGCCGTGTGTTAGCTTGCACAATCGCTCATTCTTCCTTATTGGAGCGCATCCGTGATCAGCAGTATGATGATCTCTATTTGTGTGTCCTTAGAGATACGATGTAGCACGGAGGTGCCAAACATGTTACTTTAGGCAATGATGGAGTTTTGAGATTAAATGGTCAAATTTGTGTGCCTAATATGGATGGGCTTTGAGAGTTGATTTTAGAGGAGGCCCATAGTTCTCGGTACTCTATTCATCCAGGTGTCGCGAAGATGTATCAGGAGTTGCGGCAACATTATTGGTGGAGAAGAATGAAGAGGGACATCATTGAATATGTGGCTCGGTGTTTGAATTGTCAGCAGGTTAAGTACGAGCATCATAGACCTGATGGTTTGTTCTAGAAGATTGAGATTCCTGAGTGGAAGTGGGAGCGTATCACTATGGACTTCGTTGTTGGACTCCCACGGACTTAGAGGAAGTTCGACGCAGTGTGGGTTATTGTTGATAGGCTCACCATGTCATCACATTTCATTCCTATGGCAGTCTGCTACACTTCCGAGAGGTTAGCTGAGATCTATATCCGGGAGATTGTTTGTCTTCGTGGTGTTCCCGAGTCTATCATTTCGGATTGAGGTACGCAGTTTACCTCCCATTTCTGGAGAGCAGTTCAGCGATAGTTGGGCACACGGGTTGAGTTGAGCACAACATTTCATCCTCAGACGGACGGGTAGTCCGAGCGAACTATTCAGATTTTGGAGGATATGCTCCGAGCTTATGTCATTTACTTTGGATGACCGTGGGATTAGTTTTTGCGTTTAACAGAGTTTGCCTACAATAATAGCTACCAATCGAGTATCCAGATGGCTCCGTATAAGGCTTTGTATGGTAGGCGGTGTCGATCACCGGTTGAATGGTTTGAGCCAGGGGAGGCTCGGTTGTTGGGTACGGATCTGGTTCAGGATGCCTTGGACAAGGTTATGATCATTCAAGATAGGCTTCGTACAGCTCAATCCATGCAAAAGAGTAATGCCGACCGTAAGGTTCGAGATTTGGCATTCATGGTCGGTTAGCAGGTATTGCTTCGGGCGTCGCCTATGAAGGGCGTGATGAGATTTGGGAAGAAGGGCAAGCTTATCCCTAGGTTTATTGGCCCGTTTGAGATTCTTGATCGAGTGGGAGAGGTGGCTTATAGACTTGCATTGCCGCAGAGTTTATCAGCCGTGCATCCAATGTTTCATGTATCCATGCTTCGGAAGTATCACGACGATCCATCCCACGTGTTAGATTTCAGCACTGTCCAGTTGGACAAGGACTTATCTTATGAGGAGCCGGTAGCTATTCTAGACCGGCAGGTTTGTCAGTTGAGATCGAAGAGTTTTCCTTCTGTTCCTGTTCAATGGAGAGGTCAGCCCGTTGAGGCATCGACCTGGGAGTCCGAGTTTGACATGCGGAGCCGTTATCCCCATCTTTTCCCCAACTCAGGTACTTCCTTCTTATGTCTGTTCAAGGACGAACGTTTGTTTTAGAGGTGGAGAATGTGATGACTTGGGTCATCACTTGTTTTAAAAGTAAATTCTGCATTCTGAGGCCTTAAAAACCTCTTTCGACATCACCTCGATTTGCGTGCACAGTCCGGATGCGTAGCTGGAAAGCCATTTTGTGAAAATCTATGAAAAATGATGAATTTTGCCTTTAAAATGAATTTAAGTTGACTTCGGTCAACATTTTGGGTAAACAGACCCGGACACCGTGATTTGACGATCCCAGAGGGTCCGTAGGAACATATAGGACTTGGGCGTATGCCCGAAATCGAATTTCGAGGTCCCAAGCCCGAGAAATGAATTTTTTAAAAAAAATTATTTTCTGGAATTATTCATGAGTTTTGGAAATGAAATGTGTTCAAAACTTGATGGTATCAGGCCTGTATTTTGGTTCTGACGATCGATACAGGTCTTATATGTGATTTAAGATAAGTCTGTAAAATTTGGTAAGAAGCGGACTTGAAATAATATGAATCGGACCTTATTTTGATGCTATATTTATAGTTGTTGATGTTATTTTAGTGATTTGAATGCACGAACGAGTTCATATGATGTTTTTAGGTTGGTGTTCATGTTTGGTTTGGAGCCCCGAGGGCTCGGGTGAGTTTTAGATAGGCCACGGGGTAGATTTTGGACTTCAAAAATTGCAGACTTCAGCTGTTGCATTGCAGGCCTGCAGGCTTCGCATTTGCGAAGCCTGGCTCGCAAATGCGAAGGCTTTGTCACAAATGCGAACAATAGCCCAGGCCATCTTACCTTGCAAATGCGAGGGATTGATTGCAAATGCGATCCCCCAGTTTTAGCCAGACGTCGCAAATGCGACACATTGTTCGCAATTCCCACTTTGCAAATGCGAAAACTGCTTCGCAAATGCGAACTTGGCAGAAGTCTGGGTTCGCAATTGCGAACCCTAGTTGCAATTGCGACATCTACAACCTGCAATTTTATAACTTAGCCGAAAATCTCTCATTTTTCACTCTTTCAAAACCAAAACACTCTTGGGTAATTTTTCAAGGATAACTCTTCTTTCAAATCTATTGTAAGTCAATTTTAACTCATTTCCTTCAATCATTAACATCTTTTCACATGATTTCAACCCAAAATCAATGATTTTCGTGGGGGAAATTGGGTGTTTTGCCTAGCACCTAGGTTTTTCAAAAATTGGGTATTTGGACCTCGATTTGAGGTCCGATTTCAAAATAAATTTTATATTTGGGTTCGTGGGGGAATGTGTAATCGGGTTTTGGTTCGAACCTTGGGTTTGACTATGTGGGCCCGGGGGCGGTTTTTGACTTTTTGGGTAAAACTTTAGAAAACTCATTTTCATGCATTAGAATTGATTCCTTTAGCATTTATTGATGTAATTAAGTAACTTGTGACTAAATACGAGTGAATTGGTGGTGGAATCAAGAGGTAAAACGATAGTAGAGACTTGAATTGTGTTCGTGGCATCGAGCTAAGTGTTTGGTCTAACCTTAGCTTGAGGGATTAGGAGTCGAGTCCTATTTGCTATGTGATAATTGTCAAGTACGACGTATAGGCATGGTGACGAGTACATATACATTGGTGTCAAGCATGCCTGTGAATCTTATATTGTGATTATTATGACTTCGTTGTATTATTCATGCTTTGATGATAATTTCTATTGTTGGGCAAAGTTTGTGGAAGTAATTTAGACATTTGAACATTGAGGAGCGTTGGCTCAAGTTGTACAATGAAATGTGAAAGTATAAGTGTTAATTGAACCTTTTAAAGCATTTTATCAAGTTGTGAAGTGAGTTGAGACGTAAAAGTGAAAAAGGAGAAGAGAATCATTATATTATCTCCCTTGCCGGGAATTTGTTGCTTTTAATATTATCTCCCTAGCCGGGATGTTGATGCTTCTTATGATGTTGTTCCATTGTCCGGACTTGATTGTTGAACTATTGTTACCTTGCTTGGATTCTTATTGTAATTTCATTTATTCCCTTGCCCTAGTGTTTGTGATTGTTGTTTGGGTAAGGAAGAGTATTAAAGCACGAAGGGTGATGTCGTGTATTGTTTTGGTGAGAGAGTGTTAAAGCACGAAGGGTGATGCCGTGTATGATTTGTGAGGAAAGAGTGTAAAGCACGAAGGGTGATGTTGTGTCACACGATGTACAATTCCGTGTTGATTATATTGAATATATGGTGAGGACAAGAGTAAAAGCACGAAGGGTGATGCCGTGCACATTTTCATTACTTGATTGTTTTGGTGAGGACGAGAGTAAAAGCACGAAGGGTAATGCCGTGCACTTATTGATTTCTGATTCTTTGTTGATATCTAAGATATATTGTTTCCTTCAATTACCTATTATCTTTCTATTCTAAATTGATAGTTCCCCCGCAGCATGTTACCCCTCCCATATTTGACTATATATTACTGTTCTTCTTTTCCGCTGTATATAGTTAAATTGCACATGTTTATTTGGTAGTCTGGTCATAGCCTCGTCACTACTTCGCCGAGGTTAGGCTAGGCACTTACCAGTACATGGGGTCAGTTGTGCTGATACTACACTTTGCACTGTGTGCAGATCCCAGAGCAGCAGCTTTTGGACCGTAGATTGGGTGGCTGCCTTCAGTCCATGCGGAGATCCAAGGTAGTCCTACAGGCGTCCGCAGGCCCTGGCGTCTCCCTCTATCCCTTTACTCCTGTTTCATTTACTTAGTTTAGAAATAGTGTATCTTTTATCTTTCAGACTTTGTATCTAGTATTCTTAGATAGTCCGCGAAACTGTGACACCAGTTCTGGGTCGTCAAGGCTCAAATAGTTGTACTAGATACATATTTCAGATAGTTTACTGCATTTCTTCCGCTTATTGTAATTTCCGCTATCTACACGTTATTGCTTTATAATTGTTAAAGAATATAAAATTTGTAAAAAGGTAATTTGTTCAAACAGTCGGCTTGTCTAGCTCGCATTAGTAGGCTCCATCATGACTCCCGGGGGTGAAATATCTGGGTCGTGACACTTTTGCTGCAAAATGCCAAAACAGATGAATTGTCCCTTGTTCCCATTCTCTGGTTTTACCCAAATACTAACAAACAAAACTTAAAACCTTTTCAAGACAAACACTTATTCCCATTATTTGCAAGATTTCATCTAAGTTAAATTTCCAGGAAAAGAACGACCATGGATAAAATAATTCAAAAGCCAAACTTACTGCTTGAAAAGTTAGGCCAGCTTCTACCTAAACCCAAATGAACTTAAAAGCTTCATTCTCATAAGATACTATATGACTCATTAACAAATAAATTAGCTCCTAATTATCAATTGGCACACATGAGTTTTCTCTTCTAAATCTAAAACCCACTACGTACCAGAAATTAACAACTTAGGCAACAAACCAGTAAAACTCAACAATAGGATGGAACAAAAATTAGTAAGAAAATTATTCTAATCTCATAAATCACATAAAGACAAAATCATATATCCATGAACTTAGTATTCAATTAAAGTACATCGGAAGAAAGGAACCTCAATGGTGGTTGCCGAGAAGAATAATGAACAAAGGAGCGAAGACTGTCGAACCGGACCTTGGAGCGGCGACCTCGAAGCCTACCGGAAAAACTCGAAACTCGATGGGGGTTCGGTGTTGAAACGCAGCGGACTTTTTGGGGGGGTTTAATGGGTGGCCGAAAAATGGACCTCTTAAAATGACTGTCGGCTATTTTTGAGTGTCTCCTTTGTTTTTCAAATTCATATGAAGAAACTAAAATAAAAAACATAAAATCTTGGTTCTGTTTTCTTATGGGAATGAAGGCTAAAAATTAGCAAAGAAATAATGGAACAAAACTCCCGAAAAGACATGGAAATCTCCCGAAAATCCCTCCTTTAATTGTGATTGTGTGCATTTCTGATTTTCTCACGTCCCTCCGCTTTTTCGTTTTTCAACCTCCCCTGTATGTTGCTTTGTTTTTCGTCCCCCACAGATCCCTTTCTCTCTCGTTTTTTACTAGGTCTCCCTTCCCCCGTTTCTTTCTGTTCTCTTTTCTATTTATGTGTGTGTTTGTTTGTATTAAGAGTGAAGAAGGCAATGTTCAGGGGGGTGGAGTCATGTGTCCAGCGGCGGATTCTTAGAGTGTCTAGGTCTAGGGTCTTTTTTGATTTTAGAAGTTAAGTGTTATTTTATAGGGGTAAGAATTAGGTTAGGTCAAATGGAAAATGAGTATGGGCTCAATATTTTGGGCTTGAAGGAATTTGGGTCATAAATTTGGGCTAATTAACTTTGGGGTAGGAAGACTAAATCAAATTTTTTTTTTCGTTTTTCTTTTTCTTTGATTTTAAAAATCTAATAAAATCCTAAATTAATCCTAAATCAATCTAATTTGTAAAAATTAAATTTGTTTATCTATTAAAACAACCAATTAACTTAAAACTAAATAAAAGCACTACTTTCTAAAGACTAAAAGCTAGATATGTAATAATGACCATTTTTGTAATTTTTTATAATAAAATTAATTTCTACATGCAAATTGGACCTAAGATGACATGAAATTAAATCGTGACATTTTTGTATGATTTTAAAATATTAAAAATGCATGAAATGCAACTAAATAAATAAAACTTCTAAAATCCCTTAAAAATCATTTTTGGTTTATTTTTAGGAGTCATTTTCATGTAGGGCAAAAATTAGGTGCTCACAAAGCACATTTTATTACATGGCTTTATTCTACTTACATCCTTTACATGGGTTGACAATTATGTATTGCATCACCAAATCTTTGAGTTTGTGCTGGGATTTTTCTCTATATTGCACCAGATAAATGGAAGTGCAATAGATTAAGCAAATTTGAAGCAACCTTTACTATTACATACCAAAGAGAAATCCTTAAGAAGCCTTACAACCAAAATGGAAAAGGATTAATAAGATATTCCATGACAACAAAATTAAGTGCTACTAAAGTGAAGCTGAAGTGTTGATAGGCAAAAAAATATAAAAGAGAGATTGCGATGAGGAAATTCCTCGGCCAGTTCTCTTCTTCCCTTATAGTATTTCATTCAACAAGCAAGCACTGCGATTGCATTTTCAAAGGTCAAACTCGAGCTAGCCATAAACGTCAATTTAGTCGTGTCTTAAAAGAATTGGTTCAAGTGTATTAAGGCTATCCCTTCTTTCTTTTTTGCATGATCTATATGACACGAACGAAATAAGCAAATACACAAATTCCATAAATGACTTTATTCATAGAAGTATTACAGATGTTGTATACGGTAAAATCGGAGGGTCTAATTTTCGGTCACTATGGCACTTCATAAGCACGTTTCTATAGGCTCGAGATTATGGTCGAGATTAACACCCAAGGGGTTATCAACGTCCAGCCTCGAGGCAGTGCGGGCTGATTAAGTTGTGACGAAAAGGTGGGAGGCTCCCAAGGCACGCGACTAAAGCTGGCAAAGTCTAGTAGACTAGTTCAGACCCGAAATAGGGCATTAAATGGATGTATCAGCCCTATATCTTTTCAATAAATGTATTTATACTATGTTGGGATTCCCCCTCATATATAAAGTGGATCCTTGCCATTTTGTAAATATCTGTTGCTAAATATTGAATACACAAGAATATTCTCTCTAACATATTCTCTTGATCTCATTACTTGCATTTATTGCTTATATTCATTGTGTTCCATTTATTGTTCTTCATTTATTGCTTATTATTGGCCATAAAGAGCCGTCATTATTCTATCATAACTATTAAACCACCGTCGATAGCTCCCAGTCAAGCATCAGGCTCGACCCCGAGGCCCCGAATAAGCAAGCTCGAGGCCCCAATTATTAACCATTCGGTTTGATTATCACCTTGCTCTCAAGGTCTTATCTAGCTTCCAAGTACCTCACTTAGCATCTATTGCCTAAACAACTAGCATAAAAATAGATCACATATTTTTAGAACCACAAATCAAATTTAATTCTAATTACCATTTTCAAGGTAAACAGTTTGGCGCCCACCGTGGAGCTAAAAATAATAGTGATTATTTTTTTGCTGGTTTTACTGCATAACACAAGTTATCTTTCACGCTTTTTCTTGTCCAAGATCTTTAATTTCAGGTCAAAATGTCTAACTCAGTAAATGCACGAGAAAACAACAACCTTGAAGACCATGGAGAGAATGGTGTGGATGTTCTAGGTGTTGGTGTACTACCACGAAACCCTGAGAATGCACCAGAACCAATTCCCATAGACGTGGTCTCGCGCAACGCTCAACACGTCGAAATAAGCTCCCACACCATTAGTAACATACACTAGAAAGATTAACAAGAAGCACAAAAAACCCCGGCTAAAGAAGAACAAGGGGTTAGTCTTCACGTCATCTTCGAAATGTTACAAGCACAACACCTGGAAATTGCTCAATTGCAAAGCCACCAAAAGACTCCCAGCACGGTAGCTCAAGAAACGGCTCCTCGAGCTGAGCAGGTACCAGAAAGATCAAGCAACAATGGGTCAGGAGCCGACCACGCCATCACAAAAATGCTCGAAGATCACACAAAGAGGATCGAGTCGGGCAAAAAGAAGACAGAAACCAACGACAAGAAGGTAGAGATCTACAATTCTAGGGTCGATCAAATTCCGGGTGCACCCCCGATTCTGAAAGGTGTAGATTCAAAGAAGTTTGTACAAAAGCCATTCCCACAGGAAGCAACCCCGAAACCCATTCCAAAGAAGTTCAGAATGCCCGAGTTGCCGAAGTACAATGGAACCTTGGACCCCAATGAGCACATCACTGCCTACACTTATGCAGTGAAGGGCAACGACCTAAGGGACGACAAGATCGAGTCCGTCCTACTGAAGAAGTTCGGGGAAAAACTCTCGAAATGGGCCGCCATGATGTGGTATCACAACCTGGCCCCAAACTCGATAGATTCATTTGCCATGCTAGCAAATTCTTTTATAATGGCACATGCTAGTGCCATCAAAGTAGCTACAAGGAAATCCGATGTCTTCAAAATCAAGTGGAGGGAGAACGAAATGCTGCTAGAGTTCGTGTCTCGCTTTCAAATGGAATGAATGGAACTGCCACCCGTCTACGACGACTAGGCAGTGCAGGCCTTCACTCAAGCTTTGAATGAACGAAGCTCGGTGGCTTCGAAATAGCTGAAACAGAATCTGGTCGAATACCCCGCCGTGACTTGGTCAGATGTTCACAACTAATATCAACCGAAGATCAGGGTCGAAGATGACCAACTAAGAGCCCCCTCGGGCTTGGTATATACTAACAGGCTTCCAGCAAAGGAGTCAAAGCCGAACAAAGAGAGATACCAACCATACACCGAAGATAGAAGAAACGCCTCAAGGCACAACATACCCCACAATGACCAAAGAATGGATCGAGGTCAGAACCCCAGGGACTTGTCATCAGAGCTAGGTACGATAGGCACACAGGGCCGATGGAGGCACCTCACTTGTCGGAATACAACTTCAAAGTCGACGTATCAGACATCGTGTTCACCATTAATAAAATCAGAGACCCCAGGTGGCCAAGGCATGTACAATCAGATCCTTCGCAAAGGAACCATAACTTAGTGTGTGAATTTCACAACACGCAAGGCCATAGGACCGAGGATTGCCATCAACTCCGGGAAGAAGTAGCCCAACTACTCAGCAAAGGTTACCTCCAAGAGTTCCTCTGTGACCGGGCCAAAAATCAGTTCCAGGAAAGAGAGGCAACCAAGAAGAATGAAACAAATGAGCCACAACATGTCATCCATATGATCTTGGGAGGCATCGATTCTACACAAGAGCCCATGATCAGAAGAACAAAAGTATCCATCACTAGAGAAAAGTGAACTCGGTGTTACATACCCGAGGATGCTCTCACATTCAGCGACGAGGACATCGAGACCTTGTCTCAGCCTCACAATGATGCACTGGTAATCTCTTTCCTTGTAAATACATTTCAAATTAAACATGTACTTGTGGATCCAGGTATCTTGGCCAATATCATCAGGTCGAGGGTGGTAGAGCAGCTCGGACTGCTTGACCAAATCGTGCCCGCCTCTCGAGTCCTCAACGGATTCAACATGGCGAGCGAAACAGCAAAAGGGGAAATCACCCTCCCAGTCAACGTGGCCAGCACAACCCAAAATGCCAAATTCCATGTCATCGAAGGAGACATGAGATACAACGCGTTCCTAGGAAGGCCATGGATACACTGCATGAGAGCAGTACCATCCACCCTCCATTAAATAATGAAATTCCCGACAAAGGATGGGATAAAAATCGTCAACGGGGAACAACACGCAGAAAGAGAAATGTTTGTGGTGCACGATGTGCCGCCGACACAATACCTCCACAATCGAAGGAGCTAAAGGATAAGCAAACAATAAAATAGCGATAACAAGCTACGTTCTTATCTATGCCCGACTAAACAAAACGAAGGACCATACCGAGTCCTCATAACGAATGACTGAATCATATAGAGGCCCAAAGTGTCATCAGCACTAAGGTATGGTCGTCTCCCTTTTTTCTATTACATTTTATACTACCCTGAATGCAGATATCCGATCGAATGGCCGATCAAAGCAACTGAAGTGCCTTTCAGCTCGAAGGCCTTAGGTTCCAAAAGCGTACGTTGCACTCTTTTCCTTCGACCGGGTGTCTATCCCTAGAAGGGTTTTACCGGCAAGATTTTTAACGAGGCAACACCTATATGCTACCTAAGGAAGATTCAACAAGTATTCAAGGCTTCCTTTTCAATCAACCTCGAATACTGGGGGGCATCCCCCCGGAAGATCACCTCCTCAAAGAAGCCAAGATGTGCTAAACGAGGTCTCGATAGGAAAATGATGTACCGGGCCAAACGGTCGAACTAACCGTGCCCGTATAGAATAATCGGGCCCCTAACAACGAAAGAATGTATACTTGTACCAAGTAATCGAAGAATACTTTACATAAAAGCATTTCACGCTTCAAAAGATTCCGCTATTTTTGCAAAAAACGACTCCAGAGCCAAAAATGTCCCGAACACTTGGGGACTAGTGTCAACAACTCGAAGCCGTAGAACCCCTGGGTCGGAGCTTCGAACTCGTAAGCCCTCAATAAGGCAACATCAGGATCACAAAATGGCCCCAGAGCCAAAAACATCCCGAACAATCGGGGACTGACGTCAACAACTCGAAGCCATAGGACCCCCGGGTCGGAGCTTCAAACTCGTAAGCCCTCAATGAGGCAACATCAAGATCATAAAATGGCCCCAGAGCCAAAAACATCCCGAACACTTGGGGACTGGCATCGAAAACTCAAAACCACATAACCTCCGGGTCGAGAACTCCAAAATCGTAAGCCCTCAATGAGGCAATACCAAGTTTACAAGTAATGGCTCCTGAATGAAGAAAATTTCAATGACTTGGGGACTGTCGCCAACCATCACCCCCATCGATTTATCAAAACCCGAGGCCATAAGACCACATGCGGGTAGCCTCGGTCTCGTAAGACCTATATAAGGCAACAACAATATCTGTAAGACCTCAAGCAAGGCGTGAACCACACTTGTACTAAGTGAGCAACAACAATATCTGTAAGACCACAAGCAAGGCATAAACCATACTTGTACCAAGTAAACAAAACTATAAGACCTCAAAGGCATGTAAAATTTATAAGACCTTCATAAAGGCATAATCCCGATCTTAAAGTTAAGGCCATATATCGAACCTGCAAGACCCCTAAAAAGGCATACCCTTGATATAGACGCCGAAACTACTTCACTAGGGGACTGAAAGGCTCCGGCCAAACACAATGACTACGGTCACAAGGCTGTACCAGCCAAACTAAACGCGACTCGGGGACGCCTGACTATCAATATAAAATCACAGGCCTTTAATTACTTCGAATATACTTCGAAAAGAACCGGTTAAACAGGCTACCCTTCACATAGGCAAACGAGCTTCGACCATGTTATATCCAAACTATAGGCTTCAAGATACTCAACCACAGAGCCAAACCTCCCGAGGTGCTCGATCATCGCCATATAGCAGCTCACAATCGAGGTTTTTACCAAACCGTCGAAGAGTCGGGCAAACACAACTTCAAAAGTCCTTAACGAGGTAAAAATAAAGCCTACTAGAGGTCGTACCGACCCAATGTGTAAGAGAAACTATCGCCAGCCCATACTAGAGGTCGTACTGACCCAATGCGTAAGAGCCACTATCGCCAGCCTATATAAAAGGTCGTACCGACCGAACGCGTAAGAGCCTAAAGGCCAGCTTTAAATTCAAAAACTTGAGGGTCATATGAGCTCGAGTCGAAACCCGACTCGGAGACTGAGCCCAAAATAGTTAACTAAATATGCCTAAGCACAAAAGCATAAGAGCTCAAATGCCGGCTTATACTAAAAGGTTGTACCGACCCAACACGTAAGAGCCACTATCGCCTGCACATATAAAAGGTCGTACCAACCCAATGCATAAGAGCCACTGTCGCCAGCCCATATAAGAGGTCATACTGACCCAACGCGTAAGAGCCTAAGGGCCAGCTTCAAATTCAAAAACTTGAGGGTCAAATGAGCTCGAGTCGAAACCCGACTCGAAAATTGAACCCAAAACAGTTAACTAAATATGCCTAAGGGCAAAAGCATAAGAGCTCAAATGCTGGCTTATACTAAAAAGTCGTACCGACCAGAGCGCGTAAGAGCCTACGGGCCAGCCCAATAATCCCCAGGGCCATACTATGAATCTAAGGATTCATTTTAGGCCGAAGACCAATGCATCTGGCTAACGACTGACAGATATCAAGGAAAAAGGAAATGCGTGAAAAGAAAAACCACGAGGCTTCCTTTTATACATGTATGCGGGAGAATACAAGCTTCATTTACAAAGTTCTCTAAAAGCAATATACAGAAAGGGAAAACCTAATCTACGCCCCCTCGGGGACTATGGCCCGTCGGCCTCTTTCTCGCTATCCTCGGCATCGGATAGAAGGGACCTAGCATCGTGTTCATCCGCCTTTGCCTGCTTTACCTCTTCCGAGAGGTCAAAGCCCCTAGCATGGATCTCCTCGAGGGTCTCCCTTCAAGATTTGTACCGAGCATATTCCTCGCTCCTACTCTCACGGTCAAAAGCCCTTCTCAGCTCAGCTCGAGCATCGGCAACATCCTTTAGATAGACTGCCACTTTCTTGTCAGCTTTAGTTCGGCTCATAACGGCTTCGGACCGTGCATCCACAACTTTGGCCTTTATCTTCAAAAGCTCAGACTCGAGCTTTGAAATCATATTCGTTCGGACTAAGCTGTTATCACGATCTAAGCGAAGTTGAACCTCAAGGCGGAAGCTTTGGCCAAAGCACCCTTCTCCGCTATAGTATGAGCGTCCGCCCGAGTCTTTAACTCATCATGCTCACATTTGGCTTGGCCAACTTTGCTCCTAAGGTGTTCCAGGTCCTCCGTCTTCTTCTGCAACTAAAATAAACAAAACGTCAGCCTCAAGGATAGAGAAGGGAACATGCGCCCCATCTAGAGAAAAAATTACATGTTCCTCGAGGTAGCTTTCGTAGTTCAGGCTTTGACCCGCCTCGCATTGTAAGTGCGCCGGCTTGTTTTCTCTCCCGAAACAAAGAAGCCTAAGGGACCTCTCCCCATCCACGGCTTTTCACAACATGGCCTCGCGACGAAGCAGCTCGGACTTGAGCTTGTCAAAGGCCTATGAAAGAGTAATTTGATAAGAGAGTAAAAATTACAAAACTATAAAATAAACACGGACGACCAAAACTTACCTCAGAATAGAGCCGCTGAGCTTCCTCAAAAGTTGAGTGCACATCTACTGGTCTGGCTCCACCTACCCTGGAAGAACCGTTCCCGGTTGAGGCATGATCGCTCATTGCATGCGGCCACTGGCTTCAAACATCCCTCTAAGTACCTTCAATGGGTGAAGAAGTGGGTGGGAGAAAACCCTCATTCCTCGGGGTGCCTTCGATGAGAAAAGAATGTGACAACGGGGGTGGAACCATTTTTCTAAAGCTAGAGATCTCGGGCGCAACAGGCTCACCCGGCACATCCTCTCCGAGCCCCCCGCCTGGACTTGTCTTTCTATAAGCACTGTCGCCCTATGAAGGTCCTTTTTGCTTATTATTATCGTTTCGTAGCCTAGAAGCTGGCGATCCTTCTCCCTCTCCGAGAGGGCCCGATCTCGTCTCAAAGAATTCCCCGATGCCTACGGTGACAAGGTTATTACGCGTAAAAAGAAAGTGCCCTTCAAAAAGGGAGCAAATCACATAGCACGTACCGTAGTGTTTGGCCTCCCATCTGCCCTTAGACAAAGCTCGCCACTTGCGCTCATTATAAGCCGAGCGAGTCGCCAGCCCCGAGCCTAGTCCGTCAGGTCAGGAACCTCGCATGACATCCATGAAATTGCTGCAAAAAGGGAAAGAAAGGCGCACTTATGGAATCCGCATGCGCCATAAGCAAAACTACAAAGGCACAATTATATCACTTACGCATAAAATTCCATTTCTCGGGAAAAGGCAGAAACTCCACAAGGATAACATCGACAATTTGTACTCGGACGAATCGGCTCATCCATCCCCGATCCCCATCTTCTCCATCATCAACAACGAAAGGCGTGGTGGATCGGCATCGTAGGGTTAACAAACCATGATGGTGAAAAGGTCAATACAGCCTGATGAGATGACTAAGAGTGAATTCGAGCCCTGCTTCTTCCTCAAATAACCTAATCATCAACACTATCCTCCAAAATAACGGGTGAACCTGCGCCAAGGTAACCTGGTACTTTCGACAGAAGTCGAGCACAACCCTATCAGGAGGGCCCAGCATGAAGGGGTACGTATATATGTTCAAAACCCCCATAGTGTGATCCATGATACTCTCTCCCGGGAAAGGTACCCGTAGTACTACCTTTTCCCCCCATCCACAATATTTCCTCTTTGACTCAAGGTGCCCATCTCCTACTACAGAAATAAACTTCGAGGCATACTCCCAATGACCTCGAGCAGACCTTGGTGTAATAGCCATAACTGTGGTAAAAGTAGGGAATTCGAGCAAGGGCTTCAAAGTTGAAATGATGAAGGTCCTAACGCAGGAAAGGAAAGCTCTATAGAGGAGGATAACTACTCGAAATAGCGGAATCCTCAAAAGAAGGAATACAACCCTATATGTGGTGAAAGCGGCGACTATCCGCCTGCCTCAAAGGCCAATTAAAAATGCCGACTAAGCCATTTTTCTCTTTGAGAAGATGTACCAATGGAACTCCCTTGGTCGCTTCATAACCGTGTCATGCAATTAATGTGGCCATACGATATTTTGGGGATCAAAAGCCCCCCACATCATTAAAAGCCTCAAGATGGTACCCGATCTTGAGGACTTCTGTCAAAAAGAAGATAGGCTCCAGAAAGCCATTTATATCATTATAAGCCTCGAGATGGTACCCGATCTCGAGGACCTCTACCAAGAAAAAGATATTCTCTAAAGATCCATTTATACAATTATAAGCCTCGAGATGGTACCCGATCTCGAGGACCTCTGCCAAGAAGAAGATATGCTCTAAGGAGCCATTTATATCATTATAAGCCTCGAGATGGTACCCGATCATGAGGACCTCTACCAAGAAGAAGATAGGCTCTAAAGAAGACATCGACATCATTGTAAGCCTCGAAGTGGTGCCCTACCTTGAGGATTTCTACTACTGTAAATGTGAATCATCTACCCGTTCCTCAAGTTAAAAGCCCTCTTGGCTATTTTAATCCAAGGGCTATTCAAGTCCAGGCGTACCCTCATCCGGGTCCATCTGCAGAGCCTTGAGGCTATCTTCTCTCTAAGTTCAAAACAAGTTTCCAGGTCGCCCGAGCTTGAGCGAACCCTCACTCGGGGACTGTTTTCGAAAGCCTACATGCTATCTTTATTTTGAGATGTCCAAGCAAGTTCCCCTCGAGGACAATCACCACGACCTAAAAGGTTAAGCTTCGTTCTGAAAATTTCGAAGCCCTATTTTCACTTGATCCGAAAATGGGGGCCTCGACGACCCGAGTTTATCAGTCCAATCCGGGATCTATATTCATACCAATTGGTAGAGTCATGCATTTGGACTCTTCACAAATGCAGATAAAGGGAAATATAGCATAAATCAGAGACAAATTGAAGAAGCATCTTTGCATTCATAAACACATGATTACAAAATCCCACGAAGGGTCCTTACACAAAAATAAAGAAACAAAAGCAGCCGCTAAAGGTCTAATCTACTATCGAGGGAACATCCTTGGGAGCAACACCTTCAAGAATCATTTCTTCGAGGCTTCATCTCAGCCCTCCCAATGACATCTTCAAGGATGAGGAAGAGGCTATAAAATGAGGCAGAATAAGTAGAAAAAATGAAGAAAAAGCCGTAGCCCGCCAAAGAGCAAAAGCTCTACCAGGCTAAGAAGATCCGGGCTGTCACGACCCTAAACCCGAACCCGGTCGTGATGGCGCCTCTCGTGAAGACACGGCCAGTTAATTTAAACCCGATTCCATTTTTAAACAGTTAAACAATAAGAAACAGTATAAAGCATAATCAATTAAACTAAGGCTTAAGCAGCTGATAACACAGTTTGCGGAAAATAACCCAACACAGCTCTAACCAGGGTGTCACTAGTAATGAGCATCTATAAGTCAAAATACAATCCACTAACTCTATAAACTAGTATAACTGTCTGAAAAGAAAGATAGAACTAATAAAGGAGTAGAGACACGGTGTTGCAGATGCCAAGCAGCTACCTTATGAGCTCCGAATGTCTGCTTGAGGCTGGAGGGATCAGCACTCGGGAGCAGAACCAGCTACGCCTGAATCTGCACACAGGGTGCAGAGAGTAAAGTGAGTACTCCAACTCAATAAGTAACAAATGTAAATAAAGACTGAAAGCAGAAAATCACGTAAGGCACAAAGCATTCTATACTGAAGCAGTAAAACCATTTCAAAACATTAAGACAGTGAAAGATAGGTAAAATCCTTTAACTCAAAATTTAACTTCATGAAAAGCCCTTTTAAATGATTAAGCAGGAAATTAACAGTCAATTATGAAAAGTAAACACATAAAGGCTCGCCCTTCGGGTAAAGTATTAACAAATCCGCCCCTCGGGCAACATCTCAGAACAGTACCAGCCCTTTGGGCAATCGCATAGAACAATATCAGCCCGTTGGGCTCAATCTCACATCACAATGGGTACCCGCACTCACTGGGGGTGTGCAGACTCCTGGAGGGGCCTTTTACGGCCCAAGCGCAATAACAAGCCATCTCGTGACATCAAAACTAGGCCCTCAGCCTCATATCAATCAAGCCACCTCGTGGCGTACATATCCCAAGCCCTCGGCCTCAAATCAGTATCAGTGTTTCCTAACAATATAGGCCCTTGGCCTTACTCAGTTGAAAATCCTCACAAGCCCCTCGGAAAATAGTAAAATAGTGTTTCTCAGCCCAACCATCATTTAAAATATCATTTAAGTCATAAAACTTAGTAAACACGGATCAGTAGTAAAACAGTGGAAAATAACATGACTGAGTTCAAGTATAAAGTCAAAACAGTGAGGAAATATCACTAAAAGTCCCCGAAGGGTTCAAATAGTCGGCGCTATGCCCAAATATGGCATTCAGCCCAAACAATGATGATAGCAAATGGTTTTCAATCAAATAAGTGGTAAAATCATCAATTGGGACGGACCAAGTCACAATCCCCAATAGTGCATGACTCCACGCTCGTCATCAAGCGTGTGTCTCACCTCAATATAGCACTACGATGTGCAATCCGGGGTTTCAAACCCTCAAAACATCTATTACAATCATTACTCACCTCGAACCTGTCTAATCTCTAACTCATGATGCCTTTGCCCCTCGAATCGGCCTCCATGCGCATCGAATCTATCCAAAGTCAGAACGAGAACGTCAAAATATGCTAAGGGAACGAAGCCCAAGCGAAAACAATCAATAAAGGGCACAAATCCCGAAATTACCAAAACCCAACCCCCGGGCCCACGTCTCAGAATTCGATAATTTTTACATCAATAGGTTCCTTATCTCCCCACGAGTTCATACATATCAAAAGTTCTCAAATCCGACCCCAAATGGTCCTTCAAATCCATAATTAAAGGCCTAAGTTTCCAAGCCCTAGTTTCCCCAATTTTAACCTTTGATTTCCATAATTTCTAGCTCTAATCCATGAAATAATAGCATAGGGACGAGTTTTAGGTGCGAATTCCTTCCCTCAATGAAGTTCTCTTGAAATCCCTCTCTCAAATCGCCTAAAAAGCTCCCAAGTCGAAGTCAAAAATAGTGAAATAACTCAAAATTGTGAATGAAATAACTTATATGTTCTGCCCAGGCCTTTCCGCATTTGCGGTCCTTCAACCGCATTTGCGGTCATTATTCTGCTTCTGCGGAAATCACTTAACCGGCCACATCCGCATCTGCGATCATCCGTCCGCATCTGCGACTCCACAGATGCGGTCCTCTTAGCCCCTTCTGTGGTCCCTAACAAATCCCCATAATCCGCTACTGTGGCCACTCTCTCGCACATGCGGCGCAGCACCTGCGGTCCCCAAACCGCAGGTGCGAAAACACTAGAAGCAGCAATTTCAGCAGCTACAATAACATCTCAACTTCTCCCTTAACCACCTGAAACCACCCCGAGGCCCCCGGGACCTCAACCAAAAGCACAAACATATCCCAATATCTTATTCAAACTTGTTCCAATCATCAAAACACCTCAACCAACATTAAATCACCCAAAACACATCGGATTCAAGCCAAACTTTCTAAAATCTTTCAAATTACGCTTTCAATCAAAAACCCAACCAAACCACATTCGAATGACCTAATATTTTGCACACACATCCCAAATGACATAACGGAACTACTGTAACTCTTGAAATTCCATGCCGACCTCTATATCAAAATCTCGCCTACCAATCGAAAATCGCCAAAATATCAACTTCGCCAATTCAAGCCTAAAACTACTCCAAACCTCCAAAACCCATTTTGATCACACTCTTAAGTCATAAATCACCTCCTGAAGCTAACCGAACCATCAAAACTCACATCCAAGCCCTCTAGCACATAAGTCAACATCCGATTGACTTTTCCAACTTAAACTTCCTTAAAAGAGACTAAGTGTCTCAAACCTTTCCAAATCCTTTCCGGATTCAATCTGACCAACCCGATCACATATAGAACCGATATGTAAAGCAATAAGAAGCATAAATAGGGAGAACAGAGCGGTAACTCATGAGACGACTAGCCGGGTCGTCACATCCTCCCCAACTTAAACAAACGTTCATCCTCGAGCGAGTCAAGAAACGTACCTAAAGCCTCAACAAGTGAGGATATCTGCTCCGCATCTCCCGCTTGGTCTCCCAGGTAGCCTCTCCCATGGGCCAACCTCTCCACTGCACTTTCACTGAAGCTATATCCTTTGACCTCAACTTTCAAACCTGACGACCCAAAATAGCTACTGGCTCCACATCATAGGTCAAATCATCATCCAACTAAACTGTGCTGAAATCTAGAACATGAGACGAATCCTCAATATACTTCCGGAGCATAGAAACATAAAATACCGGATGCACACTCGACAAGCTGGGTGGCAAAACAAGCTCATAAGCCACCTCCCCAATCCTCTGAAGCACCTCAAGAGGCCCAATGAACCGAGGACTCAATTTACCTTTCTTCCCAAATCTCATAACACCCTTCATTGGGCCTTCCTATTAGCATAGCTCTTTTGCCTTGACTGCACTGTACGAAGCCTCTCCTGAATCACCTTCACCTTCTCTAAGGCATCCTGCACCAAGTCTGTCCCCAATAGCCTAGCCTCACCGGGATCGAACCAACCAACTGGAGATCTATATCGCCTCCCATACAAAGCCTCATATGGAGCCATCTGAATACTCGACTGGTAGCTGTTATTATAAGCAAACTCCACAAGCGGTAGAAACCGATCCCATGACCCTCCAAAATCAATGACACAAGCACGCAACATGTCCTCCAATATCTGAATAGTGCTCTCAGACTGCCCGTCCGTCTGAGGATGAAAAGTTGTGCTCAACTCAACCTGAGTACCCAACTCTCGCTGCACAAACCTCCAAAATTGCGAAGTAAACTGAGTGCCCCTATCTGAAATGATGGAAACAGGGACACCATGCAAACGAACAATCTCCCGGATATAGATCTCTGCCAACCGCTCTGAAGAATAGGTAGTACACACAGGAATGAAGTGCGCGGACTTGGTCAGCCGATCCACAATCACCCAAATAGCATAAAACCTCCTCAAAGTCCGTGGAAATCCAACTACAAAGTCTATAGTGATCCTCTCCCACTTCCACTCGGGAATATCCATCTGTTGTAGCAAGCCACCCGGTCTCTGATGCTCATATTTCACCTGTTGACAATTGAGACACCGAGCCATAAATCCTATAATATCTTTCTTAATTCTTCTCCACAATAGTGCTGCCTCAAATCCTGATACATCTTCGCGGCACCCGGATGAATAGAATACCGCGATCTATGAGCCTCCTCCAGAATTAACTCTCGAAGCTCATCCACATTGGGCACACAGATCCGGCCCTGCATCCTCAACACCCCATCATCACCAATGGTCACATCTCTAGCATCATCATGATGAACTCTGTCCCTAAGGACAAGTAAATACAGATCATCATATTGGCATTCTCTGATGTGATCATATAAGGAAGACAAAGAAACCATACAAGCCAATACCCGACTGGGCTCCGAAATATCCAACCTCACAAACCGATTGGCCAAGGCCTGAACATCAACTGCAAGAGGTCTCTCCCCAACTGGAATATATGCCTAACTCTCCATACTCACTGCCTTTCAGCTCAAAGCATCGGCCACCACATTGGCCTTTCCTAGATGGTACAATATGGTGATGTCATAATCCTTAAGCAACTCCAACCATCTCCGCTGTCTCAAATTAAGATCCCTTTGCTTGAACAAATGCTGAAGACTACGATGATCAGTGAACACCTCACAAGGTACGCCATACAAGTAATGCCTCCAAATCTTCAGCGCGTGAACTATGGCAGCTAACTCCAAATCATGAACGAGGTAGTTCTTCTCATGGGGATTCAATGGACGAGAAGCATAAGTAATAACTCTACCCTCCTGCATCAACACACAACCAATCCTAACTCTCGAAGCATCACAATACACGGTATATGAACCTGGGGCTAATGGTAAGACCAACACTGGAGCTATGGTCAAAGCTGTCTTGAGCTTCTGAAAGCTCTCCTCACACTCGTCCGACCATACAAATGGAGCACCCTTATGAGTCAACTTGGTCAAGGGCGATGCGATAGATGAGAATCCCTGAACAAAATGGCGATAATAACCTGCCAAACCAAGAAAGCTACGAATCTCTGTGGCTGAGGACGGTCTGGGCCAACTCTGAACTACCTCTATCTTCTTTAGGTCAACCTGAATACCCTCACTGGACACCACATGCCCCAAAAAAGCCACTGAACCGATCCAAAACTCACACTTGGAGAATTTTGCATAAAGCTTCTCCTCCCTCAATCTTTACAACACAACTCTTAAATGCTCTGCATGCTCCTCCTGACTACGCAAGTACACCAGAATATCATCAATGAAGACTATGACAAACGAATCGAGATAAGGCCGGAACACGTTGTTCATCACATGCATGAACGATGCTGGGCCATTGCTCAGCCCAAAAGACATCACCAAGAACTCATAATGACCATATCGGGTCCTGAAAGTTGTCTTAAGAATATCCGAATCTATGATCTTCAACTGGTGATAGTCTGAGTGGAGATCAATCTTGGAGAACACCCTCGTTCCCTGAAGCTGGTCGAATAAATCATCAATGCGAGGCAAGGGATACTTGTTCTTAATTTTTACTTTGTTCAATTACCTATAATCAATGCACATTCTCATAGTGCCATCCTTCTTCTTCACAAATAGAACCGACGTACCCCAAGGTGACATACTAGGCCAAATGAACCTTTTATCAAGGAATTCCTAAAGTTGTTCTTTTAATTCCTTCAACTCCGCTAGTGCCATACGATACGACGGAATAGAAATGGGCTAACTGCCCGGCACTAGGTCAATACCAAATTCAATATCCCTGTCCGGTGGCATACCCGACAGATCTGCAGGAAACACATCGGGAAGATCCCTCATAACTAGAACAACATCAATACTGGGAGTCTCAGAACCGACATCCCTCACAAAGGCTAGATACGAAAGACAACCCTTCCCAATCATACGCTGGGTTTCAAAAATGAGATCACTCTACTGGGAACATAATCAATCACACCTCGCCACTCAATCCATGGTACACCCGGTATAGCCAATGTAACTGTCTTAGCATGACAGTCCAGAATAGCACGACACGGAGATAGCCAATCCATGCCCAAAATGACATCGAAATCCACCATGCTCAATAATAATAGATCCACTCGAGTCTCCAGACCCCCAATAGTCACCACACGCGACCGGAACACACAGTCTACAACAACAGTATCGCCCACCGGGGTAGATACATGAACAGGTAAAGCAAGAAACTCACGGGGCATACCCAAATAGTGAGCAAAATACGAGGACACATAAGAAAAGGTGGAACCGAGATCAAATAATACAGAGGCATCTTTATGGCAGACTGAAATAATACCTGTAATAACAACATCTGAAGCAATATCATCGGGTTTGCCTGGAAGTGCATAGAAATGGGCCTGACCACCACCTGATTGACCTCCCCCTCGGGGGCGAACCCTAGCTGACTAACCTCCACCCCTAGCTGGCTGGCCGGTGGTGGTGAAGTAACTGGCGCTGAAGCCGATGACTGACCCCTCTGTTGAGATGAACTCGCAAGACAACGAGGGCACTACCTCCACATATGACTCATCTCACTGCACTCATAACAACCTCCAGGTGCTGGAGAAGGGGACTGAAGGGAACCCCTCGCACCGAAGTGACTAGCATATGCACTCAGCATAGAAGAGTCCTGAAGTGATGGAGCACGGGACGAACTCTGAGCTGGAAGGGCACTAAGTGATGACTGGCCTTGATAAGAACTGTGAGAACCATGACCCGATGACGCCCCATGATAACCTAGGCGAGCTGGCTGAGCATGCCTGAATGGATAGCCTCTGCAGTGCTGAAACTAACCCCTCAAAGGAGTACCACTATAACTACTAGATCCTCAAGGCCTCTTGGCCTCCCTCTCCTTGCACTCCTGGCGACGAACACACTCAATCTCATGAGCGATATCCACAACCTCCTCGAAAGTAGCACCCATCACCCTCTCCCTGGTCATGAGAATATGAAGTTGATAAGTGAGGCCATCACTAATCCTCTCTCTATCTATCGGAACCATCTAAATAGCATGATGAGCTAACTCGGAGAACCTCATCTCATACTGCATCACAGTCATCTCTCCCTGACGCAACTACTCAAACTCCCTACGTAGCTCCTCTTTGCGGGACTGCGGCACATACTTCTCCAGAAAGAGAATGGAGAACTGCTATCAGGTAAGGGGTGCTGCACCAACCAGCCTACACCTCTCAAAAGCCTCCCAACAAGTAAAGACAGCTCCAGAAAACATATAAGTAGTGAAAGCGACCCCGCTGGTCTCCAGAATACCCGTTGTGCGAAGCATCCTCTAGCACTTATCTAAGAAATCCTGGGCATCCTCACCCTCTGCACCACTAAAGATCGGAGGCTGCAGTCTACCAAACCTCTCCAACCTACACTGCTCATCCTCCGACATAGTAGGAACTACATAGTCTTGAGTAGATGCAACCGGCTGGGCTAGATGTGCCCTCGACATCTGAAGTCCCTGCACCACCTACTCAAGTGTGCGAGTGGCAGGAGTCTGATTGTCTCCCCCGGCCTGAGAAGTAGATGCGGCTGTAGTGGCTGAAATTGCCTGAGCTAGGCCAGTGCAAACTGATAAGATCTGAGTCAAGGCCTCCTAAAGACCCAGAATCACAATGGGCACAGTTGGTGCCTGAGCTGTACTGCAGGAGTGCCCACAACTGGGACCTGATCATGAACTAGGGCAGTTGGTGGATCTGCAGGTGCTGCTCTAGCTGCTTTACGCCTACCATGACCACGATCGTATCCTCGGCCTCTGGTGGCCACAACTGGTGGTACTGGTGGTCGTCCACCCTAACCGGTAGCGTGTGTCCTCACCATTTGTGAGAGAATGAAATAACAAAAGTTTAGTACTCGGATCAACAAGTTCGCACGACAAGAATTTTAAGAATATGAAGTTTTTCCTAAAGGTTCTACAGCCTCTCGAGGATAAATACAGATGTCTCCATACCGATCCGCGAGACTCTACTAAACCTGCTCATGACTCGTGAGATCTATGTTACCTAGGCTCTGATACAAACTTGTCACGACCCTAAACCCGGACCCGGTAGTGATGGCATCTCTCGTGAAGACAAGGTCAACCAATTTAAACCCAATTCCATTTTTAAATAGTTAACAATAAGAAACAGTATAAAGCATAATAAATTAAACTAAGGTTTAAGCAACTAATAACATAATTTGCGGAAAATAATCCAACACAGCCCTAACTGGGGTGTCACTAGTCATGAGCATCAATAAGTCAAAATACAATCCACTAACTCTATAAACTAGTACAACTATCTAGAAAGAAAGATAAAACAGATAAAGGAGTAGAGACACGGAGCTGCGGACGCCAAGCAACTACCTTATGAGCTCTGAATGCCCGCCTGAAGGTGGAGGGATCAACACTCGGGAGCAGAACCAGCTACGCCTGAATCTGCACACAGGGTGCAGGGAGTAAAGTGAGTACTCCAACTCAGTGAGTGACAAATGTAAATAAAGACTAAAAGCAAGAAATCACGTAAGGCACAAAGCATTCTATACTAAAGCAGTAAAACCATTTCAAAATAGTAAGACAGTGAAAGATAGGTAAAATCCTTTAACTCAAAATATAACTACATGAAAAGCCATTTTCAATGATTAAGTAGGAAATTGACAGTCAATTATGAAAAGTAAACACATAAAGGCTCTCCCCTTGGTCACAGTATCAACAAATCCGCCCCTCGGGCAACATTTCAGAACAGTACTAGCCCCTCGGGCAATCACATAGAACAATACCAGCCCCTCGGGCTCAATCTCACATCATAATGGGTACCCTTGCTCACTGAGGGTGTGCAGACTCCTGGAGGGGCCCCTTAAGTCCCAAGTGCAATAACAAGTCATCTCGTGGTATCAAAACTAGGCCCTCGGCCTCATATCAATCAAGCCACCTCGTGGCTTACATATCTCAGGCCCTCGGTCTCAAATCAATATCAGTGTTTCCTCACAATATAGGCCCTCGGCCTTACTTAGTCAAAAATCCTCACAAGCCCCTCGGGCAATAGTAAAACAGTGTTTCTCAGCCCAACCATCATTTAAAAAATTATTTTAAGTCTTAAAACTGAGTAAACACGGCTGAGTAGTAAACAAGTGGAAAATAACATGACTGAGTTCAAGTATAAAGTCAAAACAGTGAGGAAATATCAATAAAAATTCCCGAAGAGTTCAAATAGTTGGCACTAGGCCCAAATAATAATGATGGCAAATAGTTTTCAATAAAATACGCGGTAAAATCATCAATTGGGATAGACCAAGTCACAATCCCCAATAAGGCATGACCCCCACGCTCGTCATCAAGCATGTGCCTCATCTCAATATAGCACTACAATGTGCAATCCGGGGTTTCAAACCCTCAAAACATCATTTACAATCATTACTCACCTCGAACTGGTCTAATCTCTAACTCGCAACGCCTTTCCCCTCGAATCGGCCTCCACTCGCGTCGAATCTATCCAAAATCAGAACGAGAACATCAAAATATGCTAAGGGAATGAAGCCCAAGAGAAAACAATCAATAAATGGCACAAATCCCGAAATTACCAAAACCCGACCCCAGGCCCACGTCTCGGAATTCGATAATTTTTACATCAATAGGTTTCTTATCTCCCCACGAGTTCATACATATCAAAAGTTCTCAAATCCGACCCCAAATGGTCCTTCAAATCCACAATTAAAGGCCTATGTTTCCAAGCCTAGTTTCCCCAATTTTAACCTTTGATTTCCATAATTTCTAGCTCTAATACATGAAATAATAGCATAGGGACGAGTTTTAGGTGCGAATTCCTTACCTCAATGAAGTTCTCTTGAAATCCCTCTCTCAAATCGCCTAAAAAGCTCCCAAGCCGAAGTCAAAAATAGTGAAATAACTGAAAATTGCGAATGAAATAACTTATATGTTCTGCCCAGGCCTTTCCGCATCTACGGTCCTTCAACCGCATTTGCGGTCATTATTCTGCTTCTGCGGAAATCACTTAACTGGCCACATCCGCATCTACGATCATCCGTCCGCATCTGCGACTCCGTAGATGCGATCCTCTTACCTGCTTCTACGGTCCCTGACAAATACCCATAATCCGTTTCTGTGGCCACTCTCTCGCACATGCGGCACAGCACCTGCGGTCCCCAAACCGCAGGTGTGAAAACACTAGAAGCAGCAATTTCAGCAGCTGCAATAACATCTCAACTTCTCCCTTAACCACGCGAAACCACCCCGAGGCCCCCGAGACCTCAACCAAAAGCACAAGCATATCCCAATACCTTATTTAAACTTGTTCCAATCCTCAAAACACCTCAACCAATATTAAATCACCCAAAACACATCGGATTCAATCCAAACTTTCTAAAATCTTCCAAATTACGCTTTCAACCAAAAACCCAACCAAACCACGTTCGAATAACCTAAAATTTTGCACACACATCCCAAATGACACAATGGAACTACTACAACTCTCGGAATTCCATTCCGACCCCTATATCAAAATCTCACCTACCAACCGGAAATCGCCAAAATATCAACTTTGCCAATTCAAGCCTAAAACTACTCTAAATCGCCAAAACCCATTTCGATCACATTGCTAAGTCATAAATCACCTCCTGAAGCTAACCGAATCATCGGAACTTACATCTGAGCCCTCTAGCATATAAGTCAACATTCGGTTGACTTTTCCAACTTAAACTTCCTTAAAAGAGACTAAGTGTCTCAAACCTTGCCAAATCCTTTCCGGATTCGATCCGACTAACCCGATCATATATAGAACCGATAGGTAAAGCAATAAGAAGCAGAAATGGGGAGAATAGAGTGGTAACTCATGAGACGACTGGCCGGGTCATCACACCAGCCCGATAGAAGACTTGGCGAGCGTCATCCTTACTTGCACGACTACTTTAAGTCCTCTTCTTGGAACATTGTGTCATGCAAGCTAGTGGCCGGTCATGCCACTTCACCCCACAGAAAGCAAAAGGGTTGAAGTGCCACACTAGGCCGGAGTAGGGAGGTGAGCAGCGATATAAAGTCCGAACATCCTCCTCAGCAGCAGTGTAGAGTCCAAATATCTTCCTGAGTTGGAAGAAATCAACGCCCCTATCTCATTATCTCAGGCCAACAACAACAACAATAACAACAACAATAACAACAACAAATTAGTACAATCTCGCTCGGGGAGGGAAAGCTCTGGAAAGAGGCCATGGCTCAGCTGATGTGGACACTGCCATGTAACCTTAAGGCCACGAGCCTTAAACATAGGAAATAACAATGGATGAAGATGAAGAGAAGAAAGGGATAAAGGATTGGTTGAAGAACATTTGAATGAAGTTTGATTCAAGAAGGCTTCCATTTATAGGAAGGGTGGGAGCGTAACTGACGACACAATCAATATCTTTGAAATACGTACGGAAGGCGCAATCAATGTGCTTTCGGGAACTGGACCGACAACGATATTATCGCTCTGGAGAATATAAGTTGGCAATACATCGAATGATTCTGGAAAGGTGAATCGACAGGACGCCTCAGTTATCACAAAGTCTTACGTTATGGGTATGACATCATTGTGACAAGGTCGAGGAGATAAATATCGAAGTCATTTCTTATCTTTTCACTCCAAGAAATGCGAGGACTATCTGTACACGGTAAAATCGGAGGGTCCAATATTCGGTCATATGGCGCTTCATAAGCACGTTTCTATAGGCTCAAGATTTTGGTCGAGATTAACACCCAAGAGGTTATCAACGTCCATCCTCGAGGCAGTGCGGGCTGATTAAGTTATGACAAAAAGGTGGGAGGCTCCCAAGGCCCGCGACTAGAGCTGACAAAGTCTAGTAGGCTAGTTCAGACCCGAACTAGGGCATTAAATGGCTGTACCAGCCCTATATCTTTTCAATAAATGCATTTGTACTATGTTGGAATTCCCCCTTATATATAAAGGGGATCCTTGCCATTTTATAAACATTTGTTGCTACATATTGAATACACAAGAAAATTTTCTCTAACATATTCTCTTGATCTCATTACTTGTATTTATTGCTAATATTCATTGTGTTTCATTTATTGTTCTTCATTTATTGCTTATTATTGGCCATAAAGAGCTGTCGTTGATTCTATCATAACTGTTAATCCACCCTCGATAGCTCCCAGTCGAGCATCAGGCTCGACCCCGAGGCCCCGAATAAGCAAGATCGAGGCCCCGATTATTAACCATTCAGTTTTTAGAACCACAAATCAAATTTAATTGTAATTACCATTTCCAAGGTAAACAGATGTCTATGTTCTTGAATTCCCATATGTCTTATTATTCTATCGTTTGTTCATGGGTTTCAGAAAATATGTAAGTTGATAAAGTTTACTTCATGATAATAATTAGAGGCAAAATGATCTTATGATACTCCGAAAGATTTTATTGACGTACGTCTCATGCATTGCATTTATTCACATTGACCCATGACCAGATGATGTTATATATGCGTATACATTTATAATATATGTATATGGGATATGGGAAAAGGTTATGGCATTATATACGCACCACCACCTAATCAGCTGGTATGCAACGATGATTTTGCCCATAGTGGCTGAGATTATATGATGGGATGCCCTTAGAGGCTTTATGATGTTATGTACGTACAGACCTATGCATTACATGACATTTATACGCATATGCATGATACTATAAATATTTCATGATTTACAGAGCTATCCAAACTTATAGGTTGAGTCCTTTACTTCACGTTTCTTCGTTGTCCTTAATTAATGTTGACTTACTGTTATGTTTCAGTTCTGCCTTACATACTTAGTACATTATTCATAGTGACGTCCTTTTGTTGGGGACACTGCATTCATGCCTCCAGGTATAGATAATCAGTTTGACGAGCCCTCATAGTAGACGAGATTGACATTCAACGAAGGATCGGTAAGACTCCACCTCATTTAAAGTGCAGCCGAGTCTATTAGTCATCGTGTCATAACTTTGCTACAGACTTATGGGTAGGCCGATACCCTATTCCATTTGGCATCAAACAATCTTAGAGGCTTTGTAGACACAGAGTTTCATTTTGTACAGTATGTCAGAGGCATTGACAGCCCATATATATTCATGTTTTAAGAACGATAAGTTATTGATACAGTGTTGCCCACTTACAATTATACATTACGAGTTGTGGCCATGTTGGCCCATGATAGTTACAAAGAATGAAAAAAGAGTTGCAGAGTGGTTCGCTCGAGCCAATGCGGCACCGGGTGCCAGCCACGCCTCCTCAGGTTTGGGGCGTAACAAAGTGGTATCAGAGGAAGTCCTGTCCTAGAGAGTCTACAAAGCCATGCCTAGTAGAGTTTCACTTACGGGTGTGCTCTGCACCACATTTATAATTGAGAGGCTATAGGGCATTTAGGAAATATTACCCTTCTTTTATTTCCAGATCATGCCACAGAGCTAAGTCGTAAGAAGTCAGTATAAAGTTTCCACCGAATTTTGTATGCACTAGAGGTGCTATCACAATAGAGCTTTAAGGCGTAGATGTAATTTCTACTTATGTGGAAGGGAAATTATGAAAGAAACAGAAGATACAATGCAAGATTGAAAGGTAAGTAATGTAAAGGTGAAAAAGATACGAGATAGTCAAGTACAAAAGGTTGTGAATAGTCCAGAGCTTAGATAGAGGTTGGGTTTTAGTTTAGTATACAGAGGAGACCCTAGCGAAAGTTTTGAAAATCTCAAGGAGTTAACATTCAAGGACGAATGTTTCTAAAGGGGGAAAAGATGTTACATCCCATACCTTAGCATTAGGATGTGCCATAGTAAATCCACATGAGTTCGAAGGGATTATGTCTATTAGGAGGTTATAGAGGGTTTAAGACATTATTATTATGAGACCTTTTAAGTTTACAACCTTGATACCATCAGATATTATGTTAGTGTGGTATTTTCATTTAAGTGAAGTATTTTAGTAAAAGTTTTATAAGTATAATTTTGGATAGTTACCATTATTACTATTTTCGGATATGATAAATTATACAAATAATATACGAAAGTTTATGAGATTTTCTTTATTGTAAAGATAGAAATTATTTTCTCACAAGAAAAGAAGGTTATCTTTTTTACCATTTTAAGAATTAAGCGTACGAGAATTTTTACTCTTTATATGAGATTAGGAAAATTATAAGTTGAGAAAATATATGTATTTTTACATGGATGTTTTAATAAAAATAATAGTGTATGTATTTATTTTATGTGGTGCCATATGAACATGATAGTAGGATGTACAAAAGTGTATTAAAAATAAGTAGAATTTTGAAGTAATTTGAAATAATTCTTAATTATGCAGGGTAATTGGTTAATTACCGGGTAACGAGACATTACCTAATTACCTAATAAGTAGATAAAGATTAAACTTTACCCACCCCACCCCACGTGGCAGCAAGCCACTAAACCAAACAAATGACTCATAGTCCCTTTTAAAGGTGGTCATCTAAGGTAATGCGGCAAATGATAATAAGCAGAGATGATCCATTTGGACTTCACTTTCTATTGAAGCACATTTTATTACATGGCTTTATTCTACTTACATCCTTCACATGGGTTGACAATTCTGTATTGCATCACCAAATCTTTGAGTTTGTTCTGGGATTTTTCTCAATATTGCACCAGATAAATGGAAGTGAAATAGATTAAGCAAATTTGAAGCAACCTTAACTATTACATGCCAAAGAGAAATCCATAAGATGCCTTTCAACCAAAATGGAAAAGGATTAATAAGATATTCCATGACAGCAAAATCAAGTGCTACTAAAGTGAAGCTGAAGCGTTTATAGGCAAAATATAAAAGGGAGATCGTGATGAGGAAATTCCTCAGCTAGTTCTCTTCTTCCCTTATAGTATTTCATACAACAAGCAAGCAGTGCGATCGCATTTTCAAAGGTCAAACTCGAGCTAGCCATAAACATCAGTTTAGTCTTGTTTCAAAAGAATGGGCTCAGGTATATTAAGGCTATCCCTTATTTCTTTTTGGCATGATCTATACGACACAAACAAAACGAGCAAATATATAAATTCCATAAATGACTCTATTCATAGAAGTATTAGAGATGTCTATGTTCTTGAATTCCTATATGTCTTATTATTCTATCATCTGTTCATGGGTTTCAGAAAATATGTAAGTTGATAAAGTTTACTTCATGATAATAATTAGAGGTAAAATGATTATATGATACTCCGAAAGATTTTATTGACGTACGTCTCATGCATTGCATTTATTCATATTGACCCATGACCAGATGACGTTATATATGCGTATATATTTATAATATATGTATATGGGATATGGGAAAAGGTTATGGCATTATATACGCACCACCACCTAATCAGCTTGTATGCAACGATGATTTTGCCCATAGTGGCTGAGATTATATGATGGGATGCCCTTATAAGCTTTATGATGTTATGTACGTACAGACCTATGCATTACATGACATTTATACGCATATGCATGATACTATAAATATTTCATGATTTATAGAGCTATCCAAACTTATAGGTTGAGTCCTTTACTTCACGTTTCTTCGTTGTCCTTAATTAATGTTGACTAACTGTTATGTTTCAGTTCTGCCTTACATACTTAGTACATTATTTGTACTGACGTCCTTTTTTTGGGGACGCTGCATTCATGCCTCCAGGTATAGATAATCAGTTTGATGAGCCCTCATAGTAGACGAGATTGATATTCAACGAAGGATCGGTAAGACTCCACCTCATTTAGAGTGCAGCCGAGTCTATTAGTCATCGTGTCATAACTTTGCTACAGACGTATGGGTAGGCCGATACCCTACTCCATTTGGTATCAAACAATCTTAGAGGCTTTGTAGACACAGAGTTTCATTTTGTATAGTATGTCAGAGGCCTTGACAGCCCATATGTATTCATGTTTTAAGAACGCTAAGTTATTGATACAGTGTTGCCCACTTACAATTATACATTATGAGTTGTGGCCATGTTGGCCCATGATAGTTACAAAGAATGAAAAAAGAGTTGCAGAGTGGTTCGCTCGAGCCAATGCGGCACCGGGTGCCAGCCACGCCTCCCCAGGTTTGGGGCGTAACAAAGTGGTATTAGAGGAAGTCCTATCCTAGAGAGTCTACAAAGCCATGCCTAGTAGAGTCTTACTTACGGGTGTGCTGCGCGCCACATTTATAATTGAGAGGCTATAGGGCATTTAGGAAATATTACCCTTCTTTTATTTCCAGATCGTGCCATAGAGCTAAGTCGTAAGAAGTCAGTATAAAGTTTCCACCGAATTTTGTATGTACTAGAGGTGCTATACAAATAGAGCTTTAAGCCGTAGATGTATTTCTACTTATGTGGAAGGGAAATTATGAAAGAACCAGAAGATACGATGCAAGATTGAAAGTTAAGTAACGTAAAGGTGAAAAAGATACGAGATAGTCAAGTACAAAGGGTTGTGAATAGTCCAGAACTCAGATAGAGGTTGAGTTTTAGTTTAGTATACAGAGGAGACCCTAGCGAAAGTTTTGAAAATCTCAAGGAGTTAACATTCAAGGACGAATGTTTCTAAAGGGGGAAAAGATGTTACATCTCATACGTTAGCATTAGGATGTGCCATAGTAAATCCATATGAGTTCGAAGGGATTATGTCTATTAGGAGGTTATAGAGGGTTTAAGACATTATTATTATGAGACCTTGTAAGTTTACAACCTTGATACCGTCAGATATTATGTTAGTGTGGTATTTTCATTTAAGTGAAGTATTTTAGTAAAAGTTTTATAAGTATAATTTTGGATAGTTACCATTATTACTATTTTCGGATATGATAAATTATACAAATAATATACGAAAGTTTATGAGATTTTCTTTATTGTAAAGATAGAAATTATTTTCTCACAAGAAAAGAAGGTTATCTTTTTACCATTTTAAGAATTAAGCGTACGAGAATTTTTACTCTTTATATGAGATTAGGAAAATTATAAGTTGAGAAAATATATGTATTTTTACATGGATGTTTTAATAAAAATAATAGTGTATGTATTTATTTTATGTGGTACCATATGAACATGATAGTAGGATGTATAAAGTGTATTAAAAATAAGTAGAATTTTTAAGTAATTTGAAATAATTCTTAATTATGCGGGGTAATTGGTTAATTACCGGGTAACGAGACATTACCTAATTACCTAATAAGTGGATAAAGATTAAACTTCACCCACCCCACCCCCACGTGGCAGCAAGCCACTAAACCAAACAAATGACTCATAGTCCCTTTTAAAGGTGGCCATCTAAGGTAATGCGGCAAATAATAATAAGCAGAGATGATCCATTTGGACTTTACTTTCTATTGAAGAACATTTTATTACATGACTTTATTCTACTTACATCCTTCACATGGGTTGACAATTCTGTATTGCATCACCAAATCTTTGAGTTTGTGCTGGGATTTTTCTCAATATTGCACCAGATAAATGGAAGTGGAATAGATTAAGCAAATTTGAAGCAACCTTAACTATTACATACCAAAGAGAAATCCATAAGATGCCTTACAACCAAAATGGAAAAGGATTAATAAGATATTCCATGACAACAAAATCAAGTGCTACTAAAGTGAAGCTGAAGCGTTTATAGGCAAAATATAAAAGGGAGATCGTGATGAGGAAATTCCTCAGCTAGTTCTCTTCTTCCCTTATAGTATTTCATACAACAAGCAAGCAGTGCGATCGCATTTTCAAAGGTCAAACTCGAGCTAGCCATAAACGTCAGTTTAGTCTTGTTTCAAAAGAATGGGCTCAGGTATATTAAGGCTATCCATTATTTCTTTTTGGCATGATCTATACGACACAAACAAAACGAGCAAATACATAAATTCCATAAATGACTCTATTCATAAAAGTATTAGAGATGTCTACGTTCTTGAATTCCCATATGTCTTATTATTCTATCATCTGTTCATGGGTTTCAGAAAATATGTAAGTTGATAAAGTTTACTTCATGATAATAATTAGAGGTAAAATGATCTTATGATACTCCGAAAGATTTTATTTACGTATGTCTCATGCATTGCATTTATTCACATTTACCCATGACCAGATGATGTTATATATGCGTATATATTTATAATATATGTATATGGGATATGGGAAAAGGTTATGGCATTATATACGCACCACTACCTAATCAGCTTGTATGCAACGATGATTTTGCCCATAGTGGTTGAGATTATTTGATGGGGTGACCTTAGAGGCTTTATGATGTTATGTACGTACAGACCTATGCATTACATGACATTTATATGCATATGCATGATACTATAAATATTTCATGATTTACAGAGCTATCCAAACTTATAGGTTGAGTCCTTTACTTCACGTTTCTTCGTTGTCCTTAATTAATATTGACTTACTGTTATGGTTCAATTCTGCCTTACATACTCAGTACATTATTCTTACTGACGTCCTTTTGTTGGGGACGCTGCATTCATGCCTCCTGGTATAGATAATCAGTTTGATGAGCCCTCATAGTAGACGAGATTGACATTCAACGAAGGATCGGTAAGACTCCACCTCATTTAGAGTGCAGCCGAGTCTATTAGTCATCGTGTCATAACTTTGCTACAGACGTATGGGTAGGCCGATACCCTACTCCATTTGGTATCAAACAATCTTAGAGGCTTTGTAGACACAGAGTTTCATTTTGTACAGTATATCAGAGGCCTTGACAGCCCATATGTATTCATGTTTTAAGAACGCTAAGTTATTGATACAGTGTTGGCCACTTACAATTATACATTACGAGTTGTGGCCATGTTGGCCCATGATAGTTACAAAGAATGAAAAAAGAGTTGCAGAGTGGTTCGCTCGAGCCAATGCGGCACCAGGTGCCAGCCACGCCTCCCCAGGTTTGGGACATAACAAAGTGGTATCAGAGGAAGTCCTGTCCTAGAGAGTCTACAAAGCCATGCCTAGTAGAGTCTCACTTACGGGTGTGCTGCGCGCCATATTTATAATTGACAGGCTATAGGACATTTAGGAAATATTACCCTTCTTTTATTTCCAGATCGTGCCATAGAGCTAAGTCGTAAGAAGTCAGTATAAAGTTTCCACCGAATTTTGTATGCACTAGAGGTGCTATCACAATAGAGCTTTAAGGCGTAGATGTAATTTCTACTTATGTGGAAGGGAAATTATGAAAGAAACAGAAGATACGATGCAAGATTGAAAGGTAAGTAATGTAAAGGTGAAAAAGATACGAGATAGTCAAGTACAAAGGGTTTTGAATAGTCCAGAACTCAGATAGAGGTTAGGTTTTAGTTTAGTATACAGAGGAGACCCTAGCGAAAGTTTTGAAAATCTCAAGGAGTTAACATTCAAGGACGAATGTTTCTAAAGGGGAAAAAGATGTTACATCCCATACCTTAGCATTAGGATGTGCCATAGTAAATCCACATGAGTTCGAAGGGATTATGTCTATTAGGAGGTTATAGAGGGTTTAAGACATTATTATTATGAGACCTTGTAAGTTTACAACTTTGATACCGTCAGATATTATGTTAGTGTGGTATTTTCATTTAAGTGAAGTATTTTAGTAAAAGTTTTATAAGTATAATTTTGGATAGTTACCATTATTACTATTTTCGGATATGATAAATTATACAAATAATATACGAAAGTTTATGAGATTTTCTTTATTGTAAAGATAGAAATTATTTTCTCACAAGAAAAGAAGGTTATCTTTTTACCATTTTAAGAATTAAGCGTACGAGAATTTTTACTCTTTATATGAGATTAGGAAAATTATAAGTTGAGAAAATATATGTATTTTTACATGGATGTTTCAATAAAAATAATAGTGTATGTATTTATTTTATGTGGTGCCATATGAACATGATAGTAGGATGTATAAAGTGTATTAAAAATAAGTAGAATTTTTAAGTAATTTGAAATAATTCTTTATTATGCGGGTAATTGGTTAATTACCGGGTAACGAGACATTACCTAATTACCTAATAAGTGGATAAATATTAAATTTTACCCACCCCACCCCCACGTGGCAGCAAGCCACTAAACCAAACAAATGACTCATAGTCCCTTTTAAAGGTGGCCATCTAAGGTAATGTGGCAAATGATAATAAGCAGAGATGATCCATTTGGACTTTACTTTCTATTGAAGCACATTTTATTACATGGCTTTATTCTACTTACATCCTTCACATGGGTTGACAATTCTGTATTGCATCACCAAATCTTTGAGTTTGTGCTGGGATTTTTCTCAATATTGCACCAGATAAATGGAAGTGCAATAGATTAAGCAAATTTGAAGCAACCTTAACTATTACATTCCAAAGAGAAATCCATAAGATGCCTTACAACCAAAATGGAAAAGGATTAATAAGATATTCCATGACAACAAAATCAAGTTCTACTAAAGTGAAGCTGAAGCGTTTATAGGCAAAATATAAAAGGGAGATCGTGATGAGGAAATTCCTCAGCTAGTTCTCTTCTTCCCTTATAGTATTTCATACAACAAGCAAGCAGTGCGATCGCATTTTCAAAGGTCAAACTCGAGCTATCCATAAATGTCAGTTTAGTCTTGTTTCAAAAGAATGGGCTCAGGTATATTAAGGCTATCCCTTATTTCTTTTTGGCATGATCAATACGACACAAACAAAACGAGCAAATACATAAATTCCATAAATGACTTTATTCATAGAAGTATTAGAGATGCCAATGTTCTTGAATTCTCATATGTCTTATTATTCTATCATTTGTTCATAGGTCTCAGAAAATATGTAAGTTTATAAAGTTTACTTCACGATATTAATCAAAGGTAAAATGGTCTTATGACACTCCGAAAGATTTTATTGACGTACTTCTCATGCATTGCATTCATCCACATTGGTCCATGATCAGATGACATTATATACACGTATATATATAGGATATAGGAAAAAGGTTATGGCATTATATACGTACCACCATCTAATCAGCTGGTATGCGATGATGGTTTTGCCCATAGTAGATGAGATGTTATGATGGGATGCCCTCAAAGACTTTATGATGTTATGTAAGTACAGACCTATGCATTACATAACATTTATACTCATATGCATGATACTATAAATATTTCATGATTTACAGAGCTATCTAGACTTATAGGTTGAGTCATTTACTTCATGTTTCTTCCATGTCCTTAATTAATGTTGACTTACTGTTATGTTTCAGTTCTGCCTTACATACTCAGTACATTATTCATAATGACGTACTTTTGTTGGGGATGTTGCATTCATGCCTACAAGTATAGATAATCAGTTTGACGTGCCCTCATAGTAGACAAGATTGGCATTCAGCGAAGGATCGGTAAGACTCCACCTTATTCGGAGTGCAACCGAGTCTATGAGTCATTGTGTCAGAGCTTTGCTATAGACTTATGGGTAGGTTGATACCTTGCCCATTTGATGTCAAACAATCTTAGAGCCTTTGCAGACACAGAGGTTCATTTTGTATAGTATGTCAGAGGCCTTGATGGCCCATTGGTATTCATGTTTTAAGAATGATAGTTTATTGATACAGTGTTGCCCACTTACAGTTATACATTACGAGTTGTGGCCATGTTGGCCCATGATAGTTACAAAAGAATAAAAAAAAGAGTTGCAGAGTGGTTCGCTCGGGCCTGTGTGACACCGGGTGCCAGCCACGCCTCCCCAGGTTTGGGGCGTGGCATATTACATATAGCTAAACAAAGTTACAGTCAAGAACAAGTAACCAGTACCGCGTATTGATGAATTGTTCGACCAGCTTCAGGGTGCTCGGGTATTCTTGAAGATTGGTTTGAGGTTAGAGTACCACCAATTAAAGATTTGAGATTCAGATATTCTGAAGATTGCTTTCAAGACTCGGTATGGTCACTCTGAGTTTCTGATAATGTCATTTGGGCTAACCAACTGCCCAACAACATTTATGCACTTGATGAACAGTGTGTTCCAACATATCTTGATTTTTTCATTATCATGTTCATTGACGACATATTGGTGTATTCTCATAGCCAGGAGGATCATGAGCACCACTTGAGGATCGTGCTCCAGACCTTGCGAGAGAAGAAGTTATATGCAAAATTCTCCAAGTGTGAGTTTTGTCTTGATTTAGTGGCATTTTTGGGTCATGTGGTGTCTAGTAAGGGGATTAAGGTGGATCCAAAAAAGGTGGAGGAAGTTCAGAGTTAGCCAGACTGTGTTCTACTACAAAGATCCAGAGTTTTCAGGCTTGGTCCAGTATTATTGTTGTTTTATGGAGGGGTTTTCATCCATCGCAGCTCCTTTGACCAGATTGACTCAGAAGGGTGCTCCATTCATGTGGTCGGACGAGTGTGAGGAAAACTTTCAGATCTGAAGACTGCATTGACTATAGCTCTAGTTCTAGGTTTTCCTTCAACATCGGGTTCTTATGCAATGTATTGTGACGCTTCGCGGATTGGATCAGATATGTATTGATGCAAGATGATAGAGTGATTATTTATGCTTTGTGTCAATTGAAGCCCCATGGGAAGAACTACCAATACATAATTTAGAGTTGACAGTTATTGTCCACGCATTGAAGATTTGGAGGCGCTATCTCTAAGGTGTGTCTTGTGGGGTACTCAAAGATCATAGGAGTCTACAACACTTGTTTAAGCAAAAGGATCTGAGCTTGAGGTAGGGAAGGTGGTTAATATCATGCCCCAAGCTTGGGGAGCAAGACCGGCGCTCGACTGAGTCGCCCCAATCAAGCAACCCTACTTTGTGCCTCCCATTCCACCTCACCCATGAGTAATTTAAGGATAAACATAAAGAGTTATACCAATCAAGAGAATAGTATGCACAACACCAACTTTCGAATAAAGTACGATATACGAAGGGTGTTGAGATGCGCTTTTAAACTGTTAAGTAGTGAAGAAGATAATGTTCACAAAGGAAGTAAAGTGATTTCTTAAATTATATAAGCCACATACGAAGGGGAGAGAGAGTGGGTTAAGAAAGGTCTCAACACAAGGTTTCTTTACATTATACTCGATGTCGTGTAGGTTAATATTATGAAGGTGTGTGCACAAGTGAGAATATGCTATTCATTTGAAACAAAAGGTTCTAAAAGAAATTTGTCAAGCGTAGTCCTTTGTTGAGAATTTGGGGAAGCAAGCAGAAAGTATTAACCAAGGGTTATAACTCGATTCAAGGAAATCATTATAAAACTCAATTCCTTATGAGGTTGTGTGTAATAGAATCGTGGTAAAGAGGCTCCATGAATAATGTGTCTCATTCAAAAAGTGGGTACATGCAATGTTTTGTGGCTCAATGTCGTGTCAAGATCATGTTTATGTTGGCTCTTCAATATAGATGTGCATATACGATAAGGAAAAATTTTGTGATGTTCATAACGATGTAATAAGGAGGAACTTACTCGATATCTTTTGGTTGCTGGGGCAGTGACTCATCTGATGCCCCTCGATTCCACACCCATAACATGCATTGGTACAATATCGACATACCCCCAAATGACACCTCCTACACTTATCGCAACGAGGATGAGGTCCGCTAAGCCGACTCGCCCCACTAATAAGATATTTACCTTTTTTGCATACATCATATGCATCATCCCTATCCTTCCTACAGGCCTTCAGGGCGGGAGTAACAATCTATGTATTGGCTAGTGGTGCGGGTGCTGACGTTACTCTCCGCTGATGTTGGTTGCATTGCCTTCTGAATTACCCAAACCTGCAACCCCTAAAATTATCCTGAGCATACTTGCAACACGGTGCCAAATGTTCCCTCCCGTACGCTGGGCAAACCTTGCTGGGTGTACCCAGCCAGGGGCATTCGTTCTTCTTGTATCCCCTCTTTCCACAACTATAACATATTTCAAGAGTCATGCATATCCCCAGGTAGTGCTTCTTACAAATCGGACATTTCAACTTATTGGTACCAACAACCCTCTTTTGTTTCCTAGGTGCTTGCACCACATAATTTGTAAGGCCCCGTAAAATTTCACCTAGAACCTGGAGTTTCATGGCGCCAGGGTAGGCTAATATGTTAGTATAGACTTTTGGGTTGTGCAGTACGTGTGGGAGTTAGATTTTTTTTGTTGCAAAATATGGCATTTCTGCGGTCCACTATGCGACCGCAGAACCTCTTCGCAGACCGCAGATCGGCCGCAGAATGCAACAGAACTTGAACCAATTTTTGAAGATCATTATGCGGTCCATTATGAAACCGCATAATAATTTCGCGGGTTGCACAATTCGTTGCAGATTCAGCATGAAGATTTCCGGAGGGAGATTTCACGGCGCATTATGCGACCACATAACCATTTTGTGGGCCGTATAATGGTCGCAGACCTGACCACGCCTGCCCAATTTTGGGACCATTTTTGCGGTCCTCTTTGCGGACCATATATTCATTTTGCGGTCCGATCTGCTACCACAGACCCGATTTCATAGGCTTAAGTTTGGGAAAATTTCACCCGATCCTGGTTTGAACGACTATTTTAGAGAGAGGGGAGTATCTTAGAGATATAAAAGGAAGCCCCAACCCCTTTGCTCATCAATTCTTGCCCAATCTTGAAGATTGAAGGGAATCACTCACTAGGCCATCAACTATCCGGGTAAGACCTTGTTCTAAAACCTTCATGCAATTGTTATGGGTTAAAGTAAGTTGTGGAGTTGGAGATGGGCCATGCATGTGCCATTAGGGGGTAGTAGGTGGGGTTGTTGAACTATTTTTAGTATATTCTTGTTGATATTTGTTGAGGAAGGAAATGATTACCATTATAGAAGCCTTGTATTAAATTTTGCATGATAGGTGTTCGACGAAATTCCCAAGAGACTTATATCATGAGAATCCTTCTAATTTTGATTCGATTTTATCATCTTCCTATAGATTGAAATTGCTAAGAGTATTTGGACGTTGTAGTAAATTAAGGAAAGCACAAAGGAGGTATTTATTGATCGATCTTCTTTTGACTTTAGTTGGTACCAACAATTTGTATTGTGCTTAAGAATTTCCACCATATACTTTCCAGCAAACTGAGATCAGCATATGGGTAATTCCTATAACTTCGAGTTGTACCTCATGTATACCTATGTTCAACAAGATTCTTTCACCTTGCTTCAATCAAAGGTATTGAATTCGACGTAACATCATATTACAAGTGCCCTTACCACAAAGAAAGTCCTAATTTGAATAAATATTTGAAGTATTTTTTATTTTAGGACATTTTTTGAGAAGGACACTCACACTCAGATTGATGTTCAATGCATGTGATTGAGATACCATATGCTTGGACTTTATGCGAGTACCACTAATGTGAGAACACTTGTAATAGGATCATGTAGGGCTTTGTTATCGGCTTGTAATGTAGGCTTGGGTATGGGCAGGATATTCATTTGGGGTAAAGTGACTAATCCCCCTTGAGCACTACACTGTATCTGCATTTTCGGCGTTCAAACCATGTTTCGTCGCTTGATCTTGTTTGCCTGATGTCCCTTTATTTTTGTTTGGACTTTTTTTTTGAAATTTTAGGAGATTCTTCTTCCTTTTTAGAGGTTTTTTTTTCTTTCCTTTTTCTTTCGAAGTTTCTCCTGCTTCTGTTGTTAGAGTTCCTCCTCTTTGAATTTGTGGAGTTTTCTCTCTTTTGTTAATTTTTTTTTAGAATTTGCAAAAGTTTTCTCCTTTTTGTTGAATCCTCCTTTTGAATTTGCGGAGTTTCCTCTTTCCTGAAGTCATATGTTTGTTGTCTTGGACTTCGCATCTTTCGCTTTTTCATGCTTGTTACCTTCACTTTGGTCTTCGTCCGAAGTTGCACGCTTCCAGTGCACTCGAGGAAGTCAGACCAAGAGAGGGGTAGTGCATTTAAGCACAAATAAAGATATGGGCTAAGATATGCTTCCCAAAAAAAAGTCTTAAGGCTCAAAGAGGAAATTCTAGGGATCAATGTCATTTGATGGTCTTGAAAGGCACAATCCGGTCAAAGAAGGCCTACAATCCTTTCCTAAACCAAGTGTTACTCAGGATTTCGTCTCATCAAACATTCAGGCCAAGTTCTAAATCAACAATTCAATGACAATAAATTTTAATCTAAGGCTCACCACACAATGCAATGAAACAAATGAGTCCGACTTTGTTCTTACCCTAACTACAATCATGAGATTTTTAAGGCGTAATAAAGCATAATTAAGAGGTACCACAAGAATCTATGGTTTACCTAAAGTGTCACGACCAAAAACTCATCCCGTTGTGATGGTGCCTATCATGGAACTAGGCCAGCCTCAACTCAACGCAACCCAAAACCACAATACTAAAATCAAATCATTTGCGGAAATTTTTTCTTCATTTTAAATAAATTGTTTAAGACATAAAAGAAAGATTCATATTGCGATACAAATATCATAAAACTAGGGTGTCATGGAGTACATGAGCATCTAAAATACAATTTGATATTGTCTATTCAATACAAGATGAGTCTGATAAAAACAAATACAAAATGATAGGAAGGAGAAAGGCAAGGCTGCGGACGTCGTGCAGCTACCTTGCCAACTCCGGAGATGCTATAATGGAAAGGATCAGCTCTCATTCGGATGCCCTGGCACCTGGATCTGCACACAAGGTGCAGGGAGTAACGTGAGTACACCAACTCAGTAAGTAACAATTATAACTAAAGGCTGAGTGCAGTGACGAGCATTTAAAATTATATACATCTCATAACATAAAAACCTTAGTGGAAATAACAAGATCAAATCATTAATTAAATTATGAACATCTCGTAAAAACTCCAGTTTCAATGAAAGTTATTTAAAACATTTGTTCAACATTTTCAATAGAGGCTAAGTACAAAAGAAAAGAGTGAAAACAGTAATTTCATTAAACAAGCCCCTCGGGAAAAGTATCACTCATATATATATATATATAGCCCCTCGGGCAAGCCTCTTTGTCACTTGTGACTCAACTCTCATCAATCAGCACTCACACTCAATAGGTACCTTATAATAACCGATGCGGCGTGCAGCCCAATCCATAAATATATAGTCGACTGCGCTCACTTGGGGTATGTAGACTCTGGAGGGGCTCCTACAGCCCAAGCGCTATATCGCTGCGGCGTGCAGCCCGATCCATATATATATAACGTTGCGGCATGCAGCCCGATCCCTAACTATCCTCACAATTCGGCCCTCGGCCTCACACACTCATCAACCTCACAAGCCACTCCGTCATTTCAGTACAAACTCGGGGAACTCAGCCCAAAACACTTTCATATATAAAAATAGAGTGATGAACAAGATTTAACAATAAGCAGGTATAAACCATGACTGAGGATAATGCTTTCTACCAAAAACAATGTGAGGATAATAGTAAAACACCCCTGAGGGTCCAAACAGTACGACCCAAGGCCCCAAACATGGCATTCGGCCCAAGTTAATAGAATCATTTCTAAAACACATAGATATCATATAGAGTTTATCAAAATATGCAAATCTACAAATTCCATGGGACGGACCAAGTCACAATCCCTACGGGTGCACGCCCACACGCCCGTTACCTAGCATGTGTGTCACCTCATTTATCAAAATAGTACGAAATTCCAGGGTTTCATACCATCAGGTCTAGATTTACAATCGTTACTTACCTCAAATTGGACAAATATCTACTCTGCGATACCCTTGCCGCTCGACTCGGCCTCAAATCGCCCCGAATCTTTCCAAAATCAAAATTATATCATCAATACATGCTAAAGGAACAAAGCCCACGCAAAAATTATCAAATTAAATAAAAATTCCTGAAATTGGCCAAACCCGACCCCCGGGCCCACATCTTGGAATCCGATAAAAATTACAAAACTAGAATCCTTATCCTCTCACGAGTCCATACATACCAAATTTACCAAAATCTAACTTTGTTTGACCCCTCAATCACCCAATCTTAACTCTCAAGTTCCAAGCCCTAATTCCCCAATTTTCACCCTTAAATCCCATAAATTCCATGCTTAATCTACTGAAAATCACCATAGAATCGAGTTTTAGGTTCAAAAACATTACCTCAGTGTGATTCCCCTTGAATACCTCTTCAAAACCCCTCAAAAGCTTTAATCCCGACTTCAAAAATGGTGGAAATGGGCAAAATTTCACGAAGGGTCCAATTTATACTTTCTCCCCAGCAATTCTGCACCTGCGGTTACTTGGTCGCATCTGCGTTGCTGATCCTGCCGAAATTTCCTCGCAGGTGTGGTTCTCACTAACTCCACCAGAGTCCACTTCTGCAGCCACAACATCGCACCTGCAGCTCTGCAGATGCGCTCCTCCTCTCGCACCTGCGCTCTTAGCCCCACAGCACCCTGCCCGCATCTGCAAGCCACCACCGTACCTGCGACCTCCGCACCTATGATCTCCTTTCCCCAGGAGCGGAAAACTAGAACCAGCAGCACCAGCTGCAATTTTCTTAATTTCAAACTTTTCGATGGCCATCCGAAATCATTCCGAGCCCCTCGAGGCCTTAACCAAATATACCAACATGTCACATATCATCACACGAACGTAGTCGAACTTTTGGAACACTCAAAACAACATTAAAACACCAAATTACCCTCGGATTCAAGCCTAAGGATTTCTAAACTTTCAAATTTCACAAACGACGTCGAAACATATCAAATCATCCCCGAATGACTTGAAATTTTGCACACACATCACAAATGACACTACGGACCTACTCCAATTTCAATAACTTCATTCCGACCCTTATATCAAAATTGCCACTGCCGACCGAGAAATGCCAAATTTCAAATTTCACCAATTCAAGCCTAAATCCACTGCGGACCTCCAAATCACATTCCGGATGCGCTCCCAAGTCCAAAATCATCTAACAGAGCTAACCAAATAATAAAAATCCAAATCCAAGATCGAATACTTAAAGTCAAAACTTGGTCAAATCTTTCAAATTTAAAGCTTCAAGTTGAGAATTGTTCTTCCAAATCTATTCTGATTATCCTGAAAACCAAAACCGACGATTTATATAAGTCATAATATATCATACGGGGATAGTCATGCCGAGAACTGGCGAGCAAAGTGCAAATTCTCAAAATGACCGGTCGAGTCGTTACATTCTCCCCCACTTAAACATACATTCGTCCTTGAACGTGCCCAGAGTTGTCCCGAAAACCATCCAACTACTGTGTAACCTTACCATGCACATACTCGGGGGTGATCCCATATTATCCTATATTATATAGGTCTGATAGCTCAATATAACTAAAATTTCACAATCCAAACTAGCCCATAAGCCTTTGACCAAATTTCCACTTTCGAAATTATTTATAAGATGGAATCTCACATCTACATATCGAATAGCTATGAACACGCTGTATCAATCCATAACCACGATTCAAGATGGAAATCACATAATATACCTCTCAACTCCAACACTCATAGCAATAACTTCTAATCACAGCAACTGACCGAACAACCCAATTCTGGTATTAAGCCTCTTATCAAACCAAAGACTCATTCCAACACTTTCGTATACTACCAATGATGAATGAAACAGCAGAAAGTCATAACCATTCCTCAGATCAACCAGTCATGGAGCTCCCTCTCCTTTGGTAAGGACCATAGTAAATTTCTAAGCCGAATCCCGATATTATCCTTCCAACATGCTGAAATTGAATCTGATAGTATTTATTCTAAATCCCAATGACCTCATCTCATCCAACACGATTGTTTTAGTGACATGACACATCAATACAATCTAAAGCCACAACCCATGCAATCCGCACACCAACAAGCAACAATCCAAATGTACTCTAATCATGGAAAATAACTCAATTGAGAGAGCTGTACCGCAAGCTCACTAGTACCATCACAACACGATGCTAAGAACCCGCCACACACCATATAACTAGAACACACGAATCTAACCCGAAGGATATACCTCCAGATAATTTAGCGGCACTGCGCGACCCTATCCAAACACTGGTCCACACGAAACAACTCAAGTCACCATGCTAAAAATCAACTACCATGCACAATTTGATACCTAGTAACAAATGTGAATCACCATAACCATGGAGAAGCAAATGATGCAATGCCATACCAGCCTTAAAGAATATATCCAATGCTCAATAAATCATGTAACACCCAAATACTCGTCTCACTCAAACTCCGCTATAAAGCCCAAATAGAACCATATCATCTGCGCATAAAATCAATGAATCACAACTCCTTGCAATACGGAAAGGTAACTCATAGATCACTACAGAATATGAATAAGCTCAATGGCAATCAAACAGCACATCCATTAACAATAGAAATTCGGAGTCAACAAAGCCGACTCGATGCAGAACACACATCCATATTGGCCTACCAATGAACCATTTATCAGGGAGTTCCTGAAGCTTCTCCTTCAACTCCTTTAACTTCGTCGGTGCCATACAATACGGTGGAATAGAAATGAGCTGAGTGCCCGGCACCAAATCAATACTGAAATTAGTAACCCTGTCCGGTGACATGCCCGGCAGGTCTGCAGGAAACACATCTGGAAAATCCCTCACCATCGAAACTGAATCACCTTGTTTTAGCTTTCTGCTGTCTCTTTTCATTTCAAGGACAGTTGTACTTCTTTCAGACTTGTATTTGTAGTAAAAATCTTAGTCGGTGGTGAATTTGTGACACCAGATTCATGGATAGACATGTATTAGATTATTTGAATTTGTTATAGCACTTCCGCACTTTTTATCTGCTTAGCTTTAGTTACTGTTTATATCTATTTGGGTTGATTGCTAATGTGTAGAATCTTAATAGTTGGCTTGCCTAGCTTTCACGAGTAGGCGCCATCATAACTCCCAAGGGTGGGAATTTCGGGTCGTAACAAGTTGGTATCAGAGCTCTAGGTTTCCTAGGTCTCACAATTCACGAACAAGCTAGGTAGAGTCTGAGGGATCGGTAAGGAGACATATGTGCTTATCCCCTAGAGGCTACATAGTTTAGGAAAAATTCACATCTATTCTTTCCCTGTCGTGCAATTTGATTTTGCAATGCTAATTGAACTTCCATTTTGTCCTTTCGCAGATGGTGAGAACACGTACCGCTTCATCAGCTGACCAACAGCCTGAGCCCCTAGTAGCAGCTCCTGTGAGGGGCTGAGGCTGAGGCCATGCTAGAGGCCGAGGTAGGGGCAGGGCTCAGCCCAAAGATTGAGCAGCAGCACCAGCAGCAGAGCCTCAGGTAGAGTTCGAGGAGGAGGTTCCGGCCCAGACAGTTCCAGTAAGGCCAGCTCAGGTTCCATAGGGGTTCATCTCCACCTCGGTACTCCAGGATGCTCTGGTCCGTCTAGTGGGCCTTATGGAGAGTGACACTAAGGCAAACATATTCCCTGTAACACCAGTTGTCTCTCAGGCTGGAGGAGAAGCCCAAACTCCTACTACTCGCACTCCGGAGCAGATGGCTCCCCAGTTTCAGACTCCAGCAGCTCAGCCAGTTGGGGTAATTCAGCCGGGTATTACCCGGCCATCAGGGTCAGCATTCCCAGTAGCTGAGGGCTTGTTATACTTGTGGCGACACGAGTCATATTTCTAGATTTTACCCTCGACCATCGAGCAATTCTCAGCATCAGGGTTCCCATACCATGGTTCAGGCACCAGGTGTTCCACTGCCTGCTCGGCCAGCTAGAGGTTGGGTTCAGGCAGCTAGAGATGGAGGTCGAGGTGTTATAGGTGGAGGTCAGGCCGCTAGAGGTAGAGGCCATCCAGCAGGAGGCCATCCCGGGGATGTAGTCCAAAGTGGCGGGGACCAGCCCCGATGTTATGCTTTCCCAGCCAGGCCTGAGGCCGAGGCATCTGATGCCGTTATCAAAGGTATGATTTCAATATGAAGTAGAGATGCTTCAGTTTTATTTGATCTAGGGTCTACATACTCCTATGTGTCGTCTTATTTTGCTACGTATTTGGTTGTGCCTGGTGATTCTTTGAGTGCTCCTGTATATGTGTCCACGCTGGTGGGTAATTCTATTGTTGTAAATTGTATCTATCGCTCATGTGCGATTATTATTAGGGGTCTTGAGACCTATATAGATCTCTTACTTCTGGATATGGTTGATTTTTATGTCATGTTGGGGATGGATTGGCTGTCACCTAATCATACTATATTGGACTGTCACGCCAAGACTGTGACATTAGCTTTGCTGGGGTTGCCTCGATTGGAGTCGAGGGGGACTCCTGGTCATTTCACCAGTAGGGTTATCTTATATATGAAGGCTCGTCGTGTTGTTGATAAGGGATGTTTGGCCTATTTAGCGTATGTTCGTGATTCTAGTGCTGAGGTTCCTTCTATGAATTCTGTGCCCGTTGTTCGTGATTATCCAGAGGTATTTCCTGCAGACCTGCTGGGGATGCCACCCGATAAGGATATTGACTTTTGCATTGATTTGTCTCCGGGCACTCAACCCATTTCTATTCCGCCATATCGTATGGCTTCGCCAAAGTTGAAGGAATTGAAGGAGCAGCTGCAAGACTTGCTTCACAAGGGCTTTATCAGACCTAGTGTCTTGCCCTAGGGTGCACTGGTGTTGTTTGTTAAGAAAAAGGATGGTTCATTGAGGATGTGCATAGATTATCGACAGTTGAACAAGGCCACAATCAAGAATAAGTATCCATTGCCGAGGATTGATGATTTGTTTGATCAGCTTCAGGGTGCCAAAGTATTTTCGAAGAATAATTTGAGATCTGGCTACCATCAGTTGCGGATTAGGGCACCCGATGTCCCTAAGATAGCTTTCAGCACTCGGTAAGGGCATTATAAATTTATAGTGATGTCATTTGGGTTTACGAATGCCCCAACAACTTTTATAGATATGATGAATGGGGTGTTCAAGCCTTATCTGGATTCCTTTGTGATTGTCTTCATTGATGATATTTTGGTCTATTCTCGCAGCCGAGAAGAGCATGAGCAGCATCTTCGAGTCATTCTTCAGACTTTGAGAGACAGTCAGTTGTATGCTAAGTTTTTGAAGTGTGAGTTTTGGTTGAGTTTAGTTGCCTTCTTGGGTCACGTTGTATCAACATAGGGTATTCAAGTAGATCAAAAGAAGATAGAGGCAGTCAAGGACTGGCCTAGACCCATATCAGCTACAGAGATTCGGAGTTTCTTGGGTTTGGCAGGTTATTACCATCGGTTTGTGGAGGGTTTTCATCTATAGCATCCCCACGCGATGACCAGGTTGACCCAGAAGGGTGCCCAGTTCAGGTGGTCGGAGTGTGAGGCGAGCTTTCAGAAACTCAAGACAGCTTTGACTATGGCGCTGGTATTGGTTTTGTCCACAGGTTCAGGGCCATATATAGTATATTGTGACACATCTTGCATTGGACTTGGTGCGGTATTGATGCAGAATGGCAAGGTCATTGCATATTCTTCGCGACAGTTGAAGATTCACGAGAAGAATTATCCAGTTCATGATTTGGAGCTAGCAGCCATTGTGCACACGCTGAAGATTTGGAGGCATTATTCATATGGCGTGTCATGTGAGGTGTTCATGGATCATAAGAGTCTACAGTATCTGTTCAAGCAGAAGGAGCTAAATTTGAGGCAGAGAAGGTGGTTGGAGCTATTAAAAGACTATGATATCACCATCTTGTATCATCCGGGGAAGGCCAATGTTGTGGTCGATGCTTTGAGTAGGAAGTCAGCCAGTATGGGCAGCCTTGCATGTATTCTGGTCGGTGAACGACCACTTGCTTTGGATGTTCAGGCTTTAGCCAATCAGTTCGTGAGGTTGGATGTTTTTGAGCCTAGCTGTGTTTTAGCTTGCACAGTCGCTCGGTCTTCATTATTTGAACGTATCAGAAATTGGCAGTATGATGATCCTCATTTGCTTGTCCTTAGGGACACAGTGCGACACGGTAGTGCCAAGCAGGTTATAGTGAGATATGATGGAGTTTTGAGGATGCAGGGTCGAGTTTGTGTGCCTAATGTGGATGGACTTCAAGAGTTGATTCTAGAGGAGGCTCATAGTTCCCGGTATTCTATTCATCCAGGCACCGTAAGATGTATCAGGACTTGTGGCAGCATTATTGGTGGAGGAGGATGAAGAAGGACATTGTTGCCTATATAGCTCGGTGTTTGAATTGTCAGCAGGTAAAGTACGAGCATTAGAGACCTGGTGTTTTGCTTCAAAAGATTGAGATTCCTGAGTGGAAGTGGGAGCGTATCATTATGGACTTTGTTGATACCCAATTTTTTTCTGTATATTTTTTTATATACAAAATGCTTTCAAAATAGTATATGTATGCATATATAAGTATGCCTAAGTGTTTTAGCATTTTCCCAATTTTTAAAGATTTTTTAAATCAATTTATTGCCCTATTTTAGCAATACAAAAAAAACTAATAATTATTCCCAAATCGTCATTTTGGTGAATAACTTATTTTATTCTCACATTTATACCAAAATATAGCTAAGGTAATTTTTGCACATTTTTGTAAATTTATTTAGTATTTTAAAAGTTAAATTGCATTTAATTGCAATTTTAGCCTATTTTAAGATTTAATTGCGCGTATAATTATAAAATTGGTTCCAGCATTTTTAATATAATATCTATATATTATTAATTAATTTAGTACCTTTAATTTATTTTCAAAAATCATTTTACTATTTTTATAAAATAAAAAGGGCAAACTGACTATTTAAAATATAGCCCCATTTTGTTTCAATTATAGCCCAAATTGATCCCCCAAATAACCCAATTTCAAATCCCAAATTATCCAGCCCAATTTCAATTTAACCCGACCCCTGACCCGCTTATCCGATCCGTCCGGCCCTCTCTTTTAATCCAGGTCGTTGATCATTTTGATCAACGGCCACGATTATTCCTTACCTTTTTAGTTCCCCAATGACTACCCTAATCCCCTCATTCTCTTCTATCAGCCACCCCTGAAATCCCTTTCCTCTCAAACTCTCTCGAACCCTCTCGAAACCCTAGCCTCTCTCACTGTCCTCTGCCTCAAGCTCACTGGAATCCATGGCCTCTTAGGCCATGGATGGCCTAAATTCATCTCCCTCTACTCTCAAACACTTGGAATTCGAAGATCCTAGGTCTAACTTCGAAGGCGTCCTTTCAGATCTCTACATATCCAAGGTTCTATGGCCCTTGTCGGTTTTGCTCCGGCGTACAATGATGTTTTGAGCATGGTTCTAACCTCTCCGACTCAGATCGAACCTGTTCAAAGACTTTCTCATTTTAGGGTTCCTCTGAAACCCTAAGCTATTCGAGGTTTTCTCTGATTTTTTCTTAGATCTGTTCTATATCTGTGCTCTACTTGAATTTTTAAACGTTTTCCCTAATTTTTCTTTCAAAAATTACTTCTTTCCGATTTAGGGTTTCTGAAAAAGCTTAAAATGTTTGTCCGACTCTTCTTTTCCTTTATTTGTGTGTATTTGTCACGCATGTGCTTCTACTGCTTTCTTATGCTATTCGTGTTCTTTTGTGTTTTGTTCTTCTATTGTGTTTTGTACCATGCTCGCATGTTTATCTTGCTGTATTTTCCTATATGATCTTTTGCTATGTTTTTCCGGTATTTTTGTGTTCTTCTACTGTATGTATTTCCTACTGAGTTCTTAAGTTTTGTTTGCCTTCTACTAAACTTTGTCTGAGTTCTTCTAAAAGACTTCTTTAAACATGTTTCTTCTACGGTTTTCTTAATTGTTATACCATCTCTTTTCTCTTCTGAACCTTGGCTAAGTTCCTTCTGAAAAGTACTTTCTTTTGCTATATCTCCTATTGTGTTCCTAAGTGTTATTGCTTTCCCTTCTACTGAACTCTGTTTAAGTCCCTTTTAAAAGGTTTTCTTAAACACGTTTCTTTTACTATCGTGACTATTCTCTCATTATGCTCCTTCACTCTGTCTACTTTGAATGTTATTTGTATTTGCTTGTCTTCTCATAAGAGTTTGAAAATAAATCTCTGAGCCTGTTGCCTCCTCGTCTCTGTATTTGACTCAAGTCGAAAACCCTAGAATTTGGGGGTTTCCTCCGAGTTTGGTCATATGATAAAACTAGGGTTCTGTTTGAGGACCCATGATTCTTTTAGACTTATTTCTGGGTCTATGAACTAAGTGTAAACTTCTTTTGTTTGCATACAATTCTGATTCTCCTACACTAGACTCTTCTATTGAATAGCATGACAAATTTCTTCATGTTTAACGTGTCTGTGTGCTTTTTATATATGAGGAATCTTTCTTCAAAATGGCTTTCCAACTTCTGATTGATTTAGAATTCCTTTTAATAAGTTTAATTGATTGGTACTGATTTTCCTTAAGTCGAAATCCTTCCCATCTTTCTGACCTGGTTCATTCATTCGAAATCCTCAATTTCTGATTTACTAGCTGTTAACTGATTTCCTTTCCTTATTTGCACAAACCGTGTACTATCAAGACTTTGTCCTTAAATAAACCTCTATGTATTTACCTCTCTTGTACTGCTCTGGAAAAGTATTTGATTGACCCCTTTCCTTAATTATTTTTCCCGTTTGAAATCAGAATCCCTTAATTAAAGGGAAACCCTGTGTAATTGATTTCCAAACTATTTTCTTACCTATTTCTACTTGCTTTCTGCACTATAAAAGGGCACGACCCTTCTTCACTTTATGACACCTTCAATTCAATACTTCTACACTTCAGACTTCACAATTCTCTTCTAAACTCATAACATTCTGATTGCTCATTTGCACTTTGGCTTTACAAGACTACTGCTTTCTCTTTGTTTGTTTTCTCTGAAACTGGTATGTCCTAATTTTAGTTTCAGCATCACCCCAATGTGTTTACTTAAAGTTTTTATATCCATGGCTACCTTACTGCTTATGTAGAGTTCAATATTTAACTTAACATGCCTATGTTCTACTGCCTGTTTCTACTGTGAATCTTTGCTCCCTACCCCATTACCCCTATGTGTTTGTAAGTGGTGACTTAGGGCATGGCAACATGAGTTGTTGCCCATGGTTTGAGTTTTGAACCAGTGAGGTCCTAACCTCTAACAAGCTGGAGGGTGTGCCAGTATATCCCATTGTTGAGTATCCCTATCAGCCTACTTCTCTTGTGTTCTTGCAAATTCCCTACTCCTCTATACCCCTATATGCACTGATTTTAAGTTGTTCCCTTTTCCCCCTTTCCCCTTTCAGAATTTCACTTCTACACTTGCACTCTCTCCTAGCTTCTAGGTTCTGCCCCCTCTTGTGAGCCCTGCCTTGGGACCTTGAGTTCTCTCTGAACTTAGACACTTGAGGGCTGGCCCTTCCACACTGCACTATGTTCTTAATCTGGTAATATTTGGGTGTGAGCACTACCCGTAGTCCATATGAGGCTCTTAGGAAACTCTGACACATCCAAAGATGAGAGAAAGGCTTTGGATCATGATCTTTAGAGTTGGTTCATCTCATATTTCGGACATGGAGTCTGAATTAGGCTCCCCTTGGTTGTACTTTTAATTTTGCTTTTCTTATTTCATTCTGGGATGTAATAACTTGTAATAACTATTGGGGATGGCTAGTGAAAAGGGAGAGAATCATGCATGCAAAAGGGTAGATATCATGTTTATAGGGAATTATTATATTTCTGTACTTCTGCATTTCATATAGATACTATGTCTATAGGTTTCTGCACTTCTGCATTATATAGAGACCATGTCAATAGGTTTCTGCACTTCTGTATTATATAGAGACCATGTCCATAAGTCATTTCTGAAATTCTGTATATCATATAGATAATATGCCTATAGGACTTCCTGCAATTTGCATATGCATCTGTCATTAGGCAAACCTGTTTATAGGAATTAAATAACTAACTGCATATAGATGACTTGCCTATAAGATTTCTGCATGTCAATAACAATGTTTTTAAAGTCAACAATTCCTAGAAAGCATGTCTATAGGAATTAACAACCTATTATGAAACATTTTCATTCACCTATAAGTCTAAAATCGGCAATATCATTGTCTAACATCTGCAAAATCTTTTGTCAAAACTCGTCTTCCCTGAATAACTGACGACCTTTTCGAAAATCAGTACACTTCATCTTTTCTGAAACCAGTAGATATCATGCCTATAGGTTTCGTCTAACACTTAGGCAAGCCTTAGGATAAAAGTTATCACTGCACCGGTTTTTTGTTAATTACAACCAGCGGACAGGTCTAATTCAGACTTTTTATCTGAAAATATGTGATAAATCAGCCTGCTTTAGCCTTTTAAGTTTTAATCAGACCCTAATCAGTACGTGTAAGACATGCTAAACTATATGCTTTCTTTGATTTGAGGAGGTTTATTTGAGCCATACCTGTTTATGAGTTTTCCCCAATACTTGCTATACATGTTTTGGTTGTCGCCTTAGAATTTTGTCCTTTTAAAACTGCAATACCTCATACCCCCTTCCCCTTCTAGGATTAGTAGTCCCAAGTACCTCCGGGATTGATAAAAATGGGGCATGTAATAGCATGCAATAAATAATGAAACCATTCTGCGCTTTAATACCTTAACGGGGTGGGAAAGGGTAGATATGGATATGATGACCACACGATAACATCTCATGTAGCCCCTCTTTGAGGAGTGATTACCAGATGTTGTGTGGGGTGATCCATATTATTTGTAAACCTAGGACCTCCCCTCCCTTTACTTGTTTATTTTCATTACTTTCATAATTTTCGAACTGTTTTCCTCAAAAATTTAGCTTCTTTTTGTTCCTTTAAACTTTAATCTATTTGTAACTATTATGTGAAAAAAACCCTTTATTTGAGACTTCTACTTGCCTACTTGTTTCTTAAGGTCACAATTGTAGCATGGCCGGGAACCACACTAGTGGATCCTGAGGGTTGCCTAACACCTTCCCTTCGGGATCATTTCAAGCCCTTACCCAATCTCTGGTTTTCCTAAATCAAACTCTTCTTAGTGTCCTAATGCACTTTAATCATTAGGTGGCGACTCTTCAATTTAAACCCAATTCCCAAAAGGGAACGAGTTGTCCTCCCAAGTGTCATAAACCCAATTTCGCGAGAAAAAGGGGGCTCGACAGACTTCGTTGTTGGACTCCCACGGACTTAGAGGAAGTTTGATGCGATATGGGTTATTGTTGATAGGCTGACTAAGTCAACGCATTTCATTCCTGTGGCAGTCTCCTACTCTTCAGAGAGGTTAGCCGAGATCTATATCCGGGAGATTATTCGTCTTTATGGTGTGGCCGTGTCTATTATTTCTGACTGAGGTACGCAGTTTACCTCGTATTTATGGAGGGCAGTTCAGCGTGAGTTGGGTACTCAGGTCGAGTTGAGCATAATATTTCATCCTCAGACGGACGGACAGTCCGAGCGCACGATTCATATTTTGGAAGATATGCTCCGAGCATGTGTTATTGACTTTGGAGGTTCCTGGGATCAGTTCTTGCCATTAGCGGAGTTTTCCTACAACAACAGCTATCAGTGGAGCATCCAGATGGCTCCCTATGAGGCATTATATGGTAGACGGTGTCGATCACCAGTTGGGTGGTTTGAGTCGGGAGAGGCTCGATTGTTGGGTACGGATTTGGTACAGGATGCCTTGGACAAGGTTAAGATCATTCAAGATAGTCTTTGTACAGCTTAGTCCAGGCAAAAACATTATGCCGACCATAAGGTTCACGATGTGGCATTCATGGTCGGGGAGCGAGTATTGCTTCGGGTGTCGCCCATGAAGGGCGTGATGGGATTTGGGAGGAAGGGCAAGCTAAGCCCTAGATTCATCGGTCCTTTTGAGATTCTTGATAGAATTGGAGAGGTGGCTTATAAACTTGTGTTGCCGCCAAGTTTATCAGCTGTGCACCCAGGGTTTCATGTGTCCATGCTTCGGATGTATCACGACGATCCATCCCACGTGTTAGACTTCAGCATTGTCTAGTTGGACAAGGACTTGACCTATGTGGAGGAGCCGGTAGCTATTCTAGACCGGCAGGTTCGTCACTTGATATCGAAGAATTTCCCTTCAGTTCGTGTGCAGTGGAGAGGTCAGCCTGTTGAGGCAGCGACCTGGGAGTCCAGTCTAATATGCGAAGCCAATATCCCCATCTTTTCCCCGACTCAGGTACTTTTCTTTGTCCGTTCGAGGACGAACGGTTGTTTTAGAAGTGGACAATGTGATTACCCAAAAGGTCATCTCTTGTTTTGGAAGTCAAATCGGTATTTCGAGTCCTTAAAAACCTCATTTTGTCTCACATCGATTTGTGTACGTAGTCCGGGAGCATTTCCGGAAAGCTTTTATGTGAACTTTAAGAGAAATATTGAATTTAGCCATTAAAATTAATTAAAGTTGACTTAGGTCAAATTTTTTGATAAACGGACCCAGACCCGTTATTGGACGGTCCTGTAGGGTCCGTAGTAAAATATGGGACTTGGGCGTATGCTCGAAATCGAATTCCGAGGTCCTTAGCCCGAGAAAAGAATTTTTAAAGAAAATTATTTGCTGGAAAATATAAAGACTTTTGGAAATGAAATGATGTGTGTTGTTGATAGTATCGAACCCGTATTTTGGTTTTGGAGCCCATTACAAGTTAAAAATAATAATTAAGTCGAATTTGTGAAATTTGGTGAGAATCGTAGTTGATTTGATATAAATCAGACCTTAGGTTGAGAAAATGGAAAATTTGAACTATGTTATGAATTTCATGAATTTGAGGTTAAATTCCTAGTTGTTGATATTATTTTGATGATTTGATCGCACGAGCAAGTCCGTATGATATTTTTTGCGTGCATGTTTAGTTTGGACCCCAAGGGCTCGGGTGAGTTTTGGATAGGTCGCGGGGTGAATTTGGACGTAGAGAAAATTGATGTTGCAGTTGATATGTGTTGCAGGCTCTAATCTCGCAATTGCAAGGTCAGGCTTCGCAATTACAAGCCCAACAAGCTTGGCAATTGCGAGGGCTTGATCGCATTTGCGAAGAAAGCCCAGGCCTGCCTTGTTCGCATTTACGAACTTTTCTTCGCAATTAGAAGCCATCAGGGAGGGGCAGTCATCGCAATTGTGACAAAATGCTCGCAACTGTGAAAGGAGCAGACATGCAGCAGGTTCGCAATTGCGAAGCCTGTCTAGCATTTGCGAGCTTTGCAATTGCGAAGCTCCTGTCGCAATTGCGACATCTGCACCTAAACAAAACATCATTTGGACGGGATTTCAACTTCATTCTTCAAATTTTCGAACCTTAAACATCCCTAGGCGATTTTGCAAAGACTCAAACTTCTTCAAATCATAAGTAAGTGATTTCTAACTCATCTTCTTCAATCTAATTCATCTTTTTACATAATTTCATTTCAAAATCTAGGGTTTTTCATGGGGAATTGGGTGTTTTGGGTAGAAATTAGGATTTTCAAATTTGGGGATTTGGACCTCAATTTGAGGTCGGATTTCAAAACCAATTATATATTTGAGTTCGTGAGTGAATGGGTAATTAGGTTTTGGTTCGAACTTCGGGTTTCGACCAAGCGAGTCCGGGGTCAGTTTTTGACTTTTGGGGAAAACATTGAGAAATCTATTTCCATGCATTAGAATTGGTTTATTTAGCATATATTGATGTTATTAAGTATATTATGCCTATATTCAAGCGGATTGGAAGTGGAACTGAGAGGTAAAGTGGTAATTGAGGCTTTATTTTGTCCGTAGAATTGAGATAAGTGTATGGCGGCCTAACCTTAGCTTGAGGGAATAGAAGTTGTGGTCTTATTTGCTATGTGTTAGCATTGAGTACGATGTATAGGTGTGGTGACGAGTATCTATATGTTGGTGTCAAGCATGCTCGTGAGTCTTATACCATGATTGTTATGACTCTATTATGCAATGTCCATGCTTAAATTGATAATTATCAATTTTGAACAAGGCTTATGATAATTTCTTAGTAATTGACCATTGGGGAATATTGGCCCAAGTAGAGATTCATTTTGTAAAGTAATTGTTGAAACGCGATTGGTTATAGCTGATTTCCTTGCCGGGATGTTATTGTTTATATTGTTGATTTCCTTGTTGGGACGTATTATTTCTATTGTTTGGGTGAGGAAGAGTGTAAAGCACTAAGGGTGATGCCGTGCACGATATTGTGAGTGCTAATGCACGAAGGGTGATGTCGTGCACGATATTGTGAGTGTTAATGCATGAAGGGTGATGTCGTGCCGATATTTTGAGAGTTAATGCATGAAGGGTGATGTTGTGCCATGATTATGAGAGGAAATGCACGAAGGGCGATGCCGTGCCATTTTTGTTGTTTCATATGGTGAGAACGAGAGTAAAAGCACGAAGGGTGATGTCGTGCACGTGTTACTGTTTTCCTTATACATGTTGATTTAACTATGGTATCCTTTATGCTTCTCTATTAGTTCATTGTTAGAACTTGATATTCCCCGCAGCATGTCCTCTTCCCATCTTATTCTGTTGATTCTTGTTATTATGGTTCTGTTTGTATATGATTTAACTGCACAGGTTTATATGGTTGTCGTGTCCTAGTCTCGTCACTACTTCGCCGAGGTTAGGCTCGACACTTACCAGTACATGGGTTCAGTTGTACTAATACTGCACTCTGCACTCTTTTGTGCAGATTTCGGTGTCGGACCCGGTAAGTAGCTGAGGTAGCTGCCTTCAGTCCAGGGAGACCAAGGTAGATCTGCGCAGAGCCTGAAGTCCCCTTCCCTGTTTTAGCTTTCTGCTATCTCTTTTCATTTCGAGGATAGTTGTACTTCTTTCAGACTTGTATTTGTAATCAAAATCTTAGTCGTTCGTGAATTTGTGATACCAGATTCGTGGGTAGACATGTATTGGATTATTTGAATTTGTTATAGCACTTCTGCACTTTTCATCTGCTTAGCTTTAGTTACTATTTATATCTGTTTGGGTTGATTGCTAATGTGTAGAATCTTAACCATTGTCTTGCCTAGCTTTCATGAGTAGGCGCAATCACGACTCCCGAGGGTGGAAATTCCGGGTCGTGACATAATCAACCTAGAAAAATTAATTTATTAAAAATTGGAATAAAAGTTACCTATAAAATAGGACTATTTAAAAAAATATTATGGGAATTTTATGGGTTGTTGGAGAAGACATATGGGTTGGAATTGAGAAAAAAAGGTGAAGAGAGAGAGAGAGTTATAAGAGTTACCTTTTGTCAATGTTTTGGAAAAATGACAGAAATATGATACTTCAATGATACTATTGACTTTTTGACCTCGGTAAGAGAATTACCAGAATTTTGTATGTGGTGATCATCAGGATTTCCCACAAAATTATGTCAATTGCCATAATTTTTCATATGCATCACACTAAAATTTGCCATAAAACATGATAATTGTCAAAAACTTTTATATCGTACTCACCAGGATTTTCAAAAATATGGCAGTCGCTAAAAATATTTATATGGTGATTATCAAAAATTACTTTTATGTCAATCGCCAAAAATTTTTATATGATGATCACAAGGATTTGCCACAAAACACTACTAAAAACTGCTTAAATTCATCCAAGAAAATCGACCGAAATCGATTGAAAATTGTAAAAAATCAACCGATTTCCGATCGCTTTTAATTAGTCGGAAAAATGATGGTCGCTAACGTATTGCGACCCAAATCGGTCGAAAATTTCCAACCGAAATCGGTCGGTTTATTCAAAGCGTTGACTGACTATCATACTTCATTTACCGACTGAAATCGGTTAGAATTTTAAATAAATAATAATTTATTCAAATATATAATTATTTATAAATTATAATAAATTGTTAATTTATTTAAATAAATAAATTTAACATAATTTTCGACCGAATTCAGTCGAAAATTTAAAAAATCTAGGGATTTCATTTGAAATTTCAGATCGAATTCGGTCGGAAATTTGAATTTCTGCGCGGGAAAAAATATTTTCGACCGATTTCGGTCGGTTTTCTAGGTAAAAACTGGGCAAAAAATGCTTATTTTTAAGCTACACCACCTGCCAATTACAACCAATATTCATCCTATAATGGCAACATTACATTGCTGTCATTCAACCATAATTAATCAACAACAAAAATAATTAACTAACAACAGCAACAACAATTAACTAACAACAACAACAACAATTATCTAACAACAACAATTATCTAACAACAACAACAATTAACCAACAACGCTAATAACAACAACAACAACGACATCGCTAATAACAGCAACAACGCCAATCACAGCAACAACTATACAAATATTCAATAACAAAATAATATCAACAATACAATTATCATTCAAAACTAGTCTCAACTAAATATTGACAAGTTCAATACTTTGTTTAGCAATACATACCACTTAATGAGTGTTTTATATTGCATCATCTCCATCTTCACTACTAGAACCTTCATCCTCGGCATGGTTCGAAGGATCACGACGAGAAGGATTAGCACATGGGAAAGGCTCATGAGACCGGGGAATGGGGAAAGCACCACTAGCAAGAAGATTGGCTAGCTGGCCTCGAAGGAGATTAATATTGATCACTTTTGTCTTAATCTTAATAAAAAAAGGAATCAAGCGCCTTGGATTCAAATATTCAAACAGTCTTTCTTGCTATCGAAATCTAAATATATATATATATATATATTGTGCGTCCATCTTTTCTAGCTGAACTTGAAGGGTACCAAATTGTTCATCTCTCTTTTGTTCTCTAGCCTTTGTCTCTTCAAGCTCTGATGTCAGCTTTGTGATCTTCTGTTCCATAGACGAGATAGTCGACCTATCAATTGCCTCACCTTGGGTGGAAGTCCCTATACCTTGCAATCCAGCCCTGTAGCACCAAAATGATCTCTCTGGAAGGTCGTATGCTATCCCCTTTTTAGGACCACCGACAACATCCAACTATATCCTCTGCACTTCTTTGTCTGAAAGGGGTGGTCGCTCGCCTTACTCATTCGGTAGCAAGCTCTGAGTGTACTCCTCTACATTATTCTTGTAGCGACCTTTTATTTAGAAGATAGAAAATTATTAACTATATAATATTATAAACATTTATAGTAGTTATGAAACTTACATATGCAGTCTGCGCGGGTCCTCGACCCATCTACTTAGATCTGTCGCCTTCTTCTTCCGGATGTGAGTCTCCATGAAGTACTCATCATGAGTCATCTTCCTCCCATATTTTTTTTTCTACAAATATAATAAAACGTGTTAACTAAATTAACATATATAAATATAGTTCAAAAAAAATAGATATAACTACTTTAAGGAATTACCACTAGTCTCCTCGTAAACCCCATGCTCCTTGCACCCATACAGTATAAGGAGCCACCCTTCTCAGATGCTCGGGCCTTCTTTCCCTGTTCACTCTTCTTCTCGAATTTCTTAGTGGTCCAATACCTCAACAGATCCTCCCATAAATGCGGTAGAACCCATGAAGGCTTCTTGCTCTTCTTTTGGGCAGAGCTGAAGGAATCAGATAGTCTCTTACAGCTTTTGAACACAAAATTTGCACAAATTTTACTGTTATACCTGTCCTCCTAGGCACACTTAGTCTGCAAATAAAATATGTAACGTTACATAAAAATATTGCTAATATAATTCTTAAATAGATAAGAATTGTATTAAAACCTTAAATTGGTTGAAAATTCGTTGCACGAGCTCCGGTGGAAAGTCACTCCAAGTCGGATAGGGTGCATTATACAATCGGCCAAAATTTTTAGTGATTATCTTTGTAACCCGATTATTAGGTATGAACCTGCAACATAGCAATTACATTAAATAAACAAGAGTAGTTATTATAATTCAGCAAAAATAAAGAAGTAATAAATAAATCTTACCCATTGCCCTTAGGCCTGATGCTCATCCTATGATAACGATCATACCGCATTTCATCTGGATCATCATCCTCCGATGAATCTGAAGCGTACGCAGAAGGGGAGGCATCTGGCTCATCGCTACTATCTCGAAAACGACGTCTATGAATGCTAGGAGATGAACTCCATGGAGAGGGAGACATGGTCCATGACGAAGATGGCTGCAATCCACCCCCTGCATCGATCTAGAGAAATATTGGTATCTGATTTGATATTTAATAATCTAAATGCAACAAACAACTGAGAGTTCATACTCCCTTCCCTTAGTGGACGACTAGCGGCCTCTAACTGTTCATAAAAATATTTTGCCTCTTTAGGAAGTTGTTCAACACTTTCATGGGTTTCAAAATCGAAGTGCATCCCTAAAGCATCCGCAACCATTTCATGGTATCTAGGATGTTGAACTCTATTCTCCACCGAGCTACTACTTTCACCACCAACTACGTTATAAAATACACCATCAGTATCATCAACCTCTCCATGACTAGTCCACACAAAATAATTATCCATAAACCCTTTTCTATAAAGATGAGTCGTAACATCCTCCGGACCAAAAAAATGCAAACATTTGCACTTCGTACAAGGACACCTAATTATCCCTCCAATCCGAAACGGTTCAAGTGACATTGCATGCCTAATAAATTCCTTAACACCTTCTATAAATTTCTCTCTCAAAAACCGACGATTAGGATAATTCTTATTATACATCCAACTACGATATTCCATATACATAAAGAACAAATAAATTATATTAATCATAGTTCAAATTAATTTATAGAATTAAGTTACATAATAAATTATAATTTGTTAGCACACTCAATTAATATAGCATAATTAGTTAAACCTAATTTTCTAAAAGCAATAAACACTAATAGAACAATATTATCCCCTATTACTAATAAACCCTAAATTTTTAAAAGCAATAAACATTAATATAATAATAAATTAAACCCTAAAATAATAAATTATTTCTAAAAGTAATAAAGAAAATTAACTAGTTTAAATAATTATACACCTCTATTAGTGCATAATCAATTTTAGTTACAATGTAGTTCACTTTAATTACAATATAGTTCAAAATTGCATAAAATGATATTAGGCATGCAATAAATTAAAAAATAAAAGACTAATAAGGTAGAACACTAACCTTAAAACAGAATGGTAGGCGGCAGGCGGCGGCAATAGGAGTGGAAGGCGGAGGAGGTGGGGCTAGGCAAGGTGGGCTGGGGGAGGTGGGGTTTCGATTTTGGGGGTGGGGGACTTGATTTTGGGTGGGATTTGGGTAAATAGGTGTGAGAAAGAGAGATGGAAGAGAGAAAGAAGAGAGAGATGGAAAAGATGAAAATGGGAAAGGAAACCCGTCTGTAGGTCAAATTAACAAAATTACCGACCGAATTCGGTCAGAAATTTCGGTTGGTAATAATAAAATATTTTGACCGTTTGACCTCAATATTATCCAATAATATTGAGTTGTATCCAAATATATTAAATTGTATCCAATTATGTTAAGTTGTATTAATATATAATTTTATTCAATTATAGTAAGTTTTAATCGATTATAATTGAATATAGTATAGTATAGTGTATGTGTGTGTGTATATATATATATATATCAATTAAGTATTAAATATTGTTGACAAAAACCGACCGGCTTCGGTCGATAATTTTATTAAATTTATATTTTAACTATTTTTTCGACCGAACTCGGTCGGAAATATTTAATTATAACTTATTCCGGTTGGTAAATTAAATATATATAATTTTTGTTATATTTAAAACAAATTGCCTTGGGTGAGAAATCATAATTTCAAATTTTAATAAAAAATTATTTTTTTTAGATTATATACAAGTATAACCAGGTCTTGGACAAATATTGGCCAATTTCCGATAGGAATCGGTCCGATTTTTTTTATTTTTTTTTGCTATGGGGCCACTATTTCCGTTGTCAGGAATATTTTTGTTGACTTTTGCGACCAATTTACTTAATTTCCGATCGATTTCGGTCGATTTATTTATTTATTTATTTATTTTATGCTTTGGACGAAATATACTAGTTTTCTAGTAGTGGAATAAGGCAGTCGTCATTAGTTTTCATATGAAAAAATTCTGACAGTGTACTTTAAATTTCTGAAAAGGTCCATCCGGTATAATTTGCTATAATATTTTTAGGCTACAAGTGCTAATATCAATTGTTGGTTAATGACTGCTAATTATTCTTTAGAGTTATACATAGGTGTCAATTTCCCTAAATGATTGCATAGTTCATAAATCAGCATGTTGATGTTTGTGAAACGGGATGATTTGGTCAAGCCTCGTGAACTTCAAACTAAGGGGAAAAACAACTTTCTTCTTCTTTTTTTTTGGTTGTGAACAAGGAAAAAAAATTAACCTAATTAAGGTACGTTTGGTTGGTGAATAAGTTATCATTGATAGTGATGATATTATAATACTAGAACTAACACCAGGGAAAATATTCAGTGCATATACTTTTTTGGTAGATGTTTGGTTTTGGACTAAAACTGAGATATACGGGGTATAGTATAAAATATATATTTAGTTTAAACTAGATAATTGGGATAGATTTTCAATTTTAATTTTAATCTTCACTTTCTTAAAGGACTTCGGGAGAAGAGTTTCGGAGAAGGGTAAATGTGTTATTTTGGTATTAAATCCTGAGGTTACGATACCACATGAAGTGTGGGATAAAAATAGTACTCAATTTGTCTTACATTGCAGCTAATCCCTAATTTAATTCGGGACTATATTATCCTTCGAACCAATCGACACCTAAGAGAACTAGAGATAATGCCTAGTCTAGGGTGTTTGGCTATATTTGTCTACGTTGCAGTTTAAGGAAATGCGAAAAGATCTGAAAAGTGAGTGCACTAATAAAGAGTTGAATTTTTCTTCATCCAACTCAATCTTTGGCTTCAAAGATTTCAATTTCAATGTTAATTTTCTTTCTTTTTTTCATTAAATATGTATTTAAGAAACAAAAAGTCAACAATCAGAGGAATCCCCACATGTCAAAAGATAAAAGGAAAAGAAGGTGGATGTCATTGGTATGATCACTAGATATGGATTTTCTTTCTTTGAACGTAACTTGATCATGATCTAAAACAAGTTTGCAAGAGAACACTTGGAATTTCAATTTTATAAAAATTATGAAAATAGCAACATGTACATGTTTTTTTTTTTTTTCCTTTTTTTGTATAGGGTAGAGGAGGAAAATAATGTAAACATGTGTGCTAGTGCTCGTACAACGGTAGAACCTACTAATTTGTAAGAACATCTAAAGAGGTTATACAAACCGCTTTGTGTTCAAATTAAGCAATAGCCATAAAAGGTAGTATATCTTTCTTCCATTTTTATCGTTTAATTTTGGGAAGAAAAAAATACTTTCATTATTATCCGTTGCTAATAAATAATAGTTGGCTTCTTGGTTGAGAGGTTCCTATTTTTGTTCTGGTTTTTCTTGTTGGTTTATAACAAGATTCCAACTTGCACATGAGATTTATGGACATTATCTAATAGTAAGAAGTCTAAAAAAATCCTTTTTATATACATTCGAACCATTGTTGGTCATATTGCTCTTTATCGAGAAATCAAAGAAGATAGCTATCTAGGCTCAACCATCTGACACCTTAAATACACCACCAATTGATTTTTCACAAAGATTCCTTCGGCAGTAGGTAATAGATGGCCACTTTTAATACAAAATTATTTAAAAACAAAATGTAGTAAAAAAACAAGAATAGGAACACGAAAACCTAGTGAAGCTGATATCTCAAAAGTGTTGAGCCTACAACTGATATCTCAAGATAGGGTACATACATCAATCCAACAAATCAGACACAGCAGTCTTCTTGAATGCATCAACCTGAGCCAACATGTTTGCCAATCCTTTGTTTGGGAATATACTATCCGCTTTCATTCTCTCAGCAATTCCATAACAAGGAGCTTTGGCATTTATATAGGCCCGAATAAGGCATTGGTACTGGGAAATTCGGGAAACATATCCTGCTTGTCTCATTCTGTGAAACATTTTCTCAGTATTATGAACATCACCTCTCTTTGCATATTGTTCCATAATAACCAAATAAGAGTTAATCATTGGCCTCAAGCGGTTCGAATCTGCAGCTTTATGCAATATCGAATCTGCTTTTTCCACTTCTCCTGCTTCAACATAAAGTCTGACTAAGGCATCCCAAGTCAATGGCCCAATTCGGCAACCACTGTCAGACATACGCTTCACAAGGTCCTTTCCTTTCGACAGCATCTTATGACTTGCATAAATTCTCAATAAAACTGAATAATGCTTCGATGAGAGTGTTGTCCATTTTGCTGCCATCTTATCAAAGACTGCTTCCGCCTCCTTAATATTATGCAGTTTTCCCCAAGCTTCGACAGCAGCCACACATTCATCTAGCCGAGGATTAGACTCACAAACTTGCCAGATTCTACCAACTTCGTCAGCCCTTCCAAGAGCTGCATAAAGAGGAAGCAAACTACGACATGCCCAGCGATTTTCCTTTATATCTCCTCCTTCCATCTCTTTTAGGACATTCTCCGCCTTTTCGTTGAGACCACCTGAGATATAATGCTTTGCCAAGATGCTCTTTATGTTGATATCAGGTTCTATCCCTTCAGCCTTCATGGTTTCAACAATTTGCTCCATTCCGGATATGTCATTGCATTGCCCCTTAGCATCTATCAATGTTTTGTAAGTAAAAAGGGTCGGCTTCACATTTTCCTTCTCCATTAGTAAGAGAACATCGGCAATCTTCTTTTTATCAGTCTTCTTATATAAAAGGAGCAACTGATTGCAAGCAAAGCATGTTAATGGGAGTTCAAGGTCCTTCATTTTGTTAAAAATCTGCTCAGATTTCTTCAGATTACTTTCAGCGACGCAATTAGCCAATAAAGTGCGATAAATAACTTCACCTCTGAAAGACTTTGGTATCATCCCAATATAATCTTCTGCCTTTTGTAGACCACGGACTTTAGCAATTAAATCAACACGAGAAGCGTAGTCTCTATCAGTAAAAGTGAGATTCTTTTTTGACTCCAACCACTCAGAGAGCTGCCAAAAGCAAGAATTACTATACTTGAATAAAAGCAAGATGATGACAATAGAAATCGACAAAACCAAGAAGGGCGTAGGTGAGGTGAGTTTGGACAGGATTGTAGTCTAAAATGCAAGACATCAAATGTCCAATCTCAGCCTTCCACTATAATGACGTGATAGATGAAGATGTAGCACACACGATTAAAATGAGATGGCTAAAATGGAAGATGTAGCAGACATAATTAAAATGAGATGGCTGAAATGGAAAAGTGTTATAGGAGTGCTAGAAATATGAAAACACCTAATACGTGAAAGGCTATTTGTATAGAATGATAGCGAGAAAATTAATACTCCATTTCAAAAAGATTGGCATAGTTCGGAGTACGAGGGTCAAAGTACTTAACTTTGCCTATGAATTTGGACATAGATTCTTCAAGGTTTTGAAAATAAAATTTATATTTTCGGAAACTACATAAAAAGTATTATAAGTAATAAAAATTCATAATTCAAAATATTTATAAAATATTTAAGAAAAACATGGCCAAAGAACAACCTCGTAGACTTCCCAAATAGTAATAGTGCCAATTTTTTGAAACAGAGGGAGTATTAAATTGGAGTGTATATTGGGCCTTAAGGACTCAATATATTCACAAAACTGGAATCATATAAATGAAGTGTAAAGATGGATTTGCAATGATACAAGATTGAAAAATAAAAATGATTACACCAGACAAAGGGTGCCGATAACACACATATACCATAAAATGAGAGAAGATTATTTGAGATGGTTTGGTCATATCCTACACAAACCTCCAAATGCACCATTTTGTAGGTGCACTACTATGGTGACTGAAGGTGGTAAAAGAGGACCCAAAATCACATGGAAGAAAGTTGTTCAAGAAAACCTACAATCTCTTACAATAAATGCAAACTTAACTGAGAATGTGACACAGTTGAAGCTTAGTTGTTACTATTATAACAGCGAGATTTACAGAACCTTTAGTTTTAGAAAACCCCTAATTAGACTGTTAAGAAGATGGACTGCGCCAAATTCAACCAAAAACGCTAGCTCAAGACGTGAGGATTATTCAATACCATATAAGGAGACAACAAATCAGTCACTCAACCAATGTGGAACACTCTAACCCCTCTACATGCCCAGGTCTGGACATTTGGAACGTGGATAACAAGTGGAGCCAAAAATTGGAAAACACAACAGGCATAGGTCTAGCTCTAATAATACCATGTTAAAGAAATAGACATTAGATCTAACTCAACTTCAAAAGCTAGCTCAAGAGGTTTGTTCAAAGCTATATAAAAAGACAACAACTCATTCCCTCGACCAAAGTGAGGCGCTCTAACAAACACATTACTTTCTAGTATGGAACGAATGAACCAAGATAGACCTGAATATATAAAAGATTCATATCACAACCCCAAATAATATGGGATTGGCATACAGTTCATAGATTGATTGATATGCTATTTTCCATTTTCGCCATGTTAAGAGCCAAGTCAATCTCAAAATAGGTTTCGACTTTCCATAATGAGGACACAATAAACATAAAAACATATATCACGAGGGAATGAGATTTCAGGAAAAAAAAACCTTTCCGTCTTTGCTAAGAGTAATTAGAGAAGTTTTGATCATAATGTATTACCGAAGTTTTTCTTGTAGTTTCTCAAACTAGAGAGTAAATGCTTGTGGTAAATCCTAGATTATTGGAAAAAGTGATTTCCTGGTGTTCAAGCTTCATTATTTCATAAATCTCTAATGATTGCTGAGTTTACATGGTATAAACTGAAATCTATAAATGCAATGACCATGCAACTAATGTAAACAAACAATGATCATTTTTTATGAAAAGAAACACAATTAGCATTTCAAGACCCCAATGGTAAAACCTGTAAATGCATCAAAATAAAAACAAGATGTTTGATCTAATATAAAAGACAAAGATTACCTGCAGTGCCCTCCCATACATACGCCTTTTACGAAGATTAAGCATCGCTGCTGCTACTTCTGCCCGTGTCACGTCATTTCCTTCTTCAACCCATTTATCCATAATTTTATGAACAGATACAGCTGGTGCAGCCACAATAGCATTGTATAATGCTGAAGAAACTCTTTTTCTTGGAGACTTTCGTTTGCTAACATCAGTCTCAGTATCAGACAGCTCTAACTCTCGAGGTGCTTCCACATCTTCACCATCAACATCATCTTCGGAGAGCTCATGCTCAGAGACTGACTCGACGTCTTTGTTGGCTTCTTGTATTGCTTCAGTAGAAGATTCAAGCTCTGAAAACCCATCATCTGAATCACTATCTTCCTCTCCGCTGCTCTTTGTGCCAGTTAGTGAAGAGAAACTTCGGTTTTCCATGAATAATCTGAGAAAACCATGAGTTGTTCCTTGGAATCCTCTAAATGCAAGAGGTCTATCTGAAATTACATCTGAAGCCTTTGTAAACCCATCACTATATCCTTTCAAACACTGACTTGATATTTCTGAAGTGGCATAGCAAATTCGAGAGTGCCCGCCGGTGAACACTTGTTTCCTGGAGCAGATAATCAAATTTCATCAATTTAAGTACCCATAATTTATGCTAGAAAAAGCTCAATCCTTCCCTCCCTCTCTCCCTAAGGAATTGACACACATAGTTATGTTAAAAAAATAGCGAAGATGAATAAATTTTGAAAGTAACAATCCTAGCACTCCCTACTCTATATCACTTGCCTTAACCAACATGACAGCGTTCTTGTAAATTTCTAATACTCAAAGTTATCACCAAAACACTACCCTTATATTCTATTTTCAACTGGTGTGGCTATCATATGTCGTTTACATTATATCCAAACAAGCTTTGAAAAATGCTCCAGAAATGATATCTCAATGCAAAATTTTACTTTCTTCTGTAGCAAAAGTAACCTCTACAGTAGTCTATACACAGTTTTGCGGGAGACATGTTTCTCGAAGATCCAGTAACAAGACCGTAGAAGTGCAGAAGAACTCCCCTTTATGTTTCTTAACTGGATTATGATTTTTTTTATAACTGTGGTGTCCGTGCCACGTTGCGCGCACCTCAACTAATTCCGGGGATACCCGTCGCCTCCCACCAACAACAGGTACTAGGTAATCCTATCCACCAAGGCTTGGATAGATGGAAGAAATCACCTAGTATTTTTTGCCTCCACTAGGACTTGAACCTGAGACCTCATGGTTCTCACCCACTTCATTGACCACTAGGCCACACACTTGGATGCTAACTAACTGGATTATGATATTAACAAAGAATAATCGACAAACCTTTCCTACCCAAAACAGCAGTAGTTTTCTATTCAGAAACCCCTACAGGTAAACACAATATGAACCATATTTGATTCACCAAACAACTCAGAATGGATAAAAAAACAGCAAAATTGGATGTGTTTAGTATGAAGGAAAATGTCCTTGAAAAATATTTTCAGTATAAAATTTTTAACTTAGGAAAATCAATTTTATCATTCTTTCATAAGATTAAGCAGTAAATGGTAATTGCACAATTAGCAGTAGAGGGTACAAGGGTAATGTTTTGGTAGTACTTTTTTAGTATTGAAGGTCGAAAGTAGGGAATAAGAGTTGGGATATATGCAATAAGGGACATGAAGGAAGTCATATTTGGCCCATGTTAAACACACCAGACGGAAAATTCTTGTCTCCAATTGTACAAGATCAAGGGCTGGTATGGAAATGGTGCAAGAACCTTTTTCAAGGGAGATTGGTTAGTTGGTTCTCCATTTCCTTCAACACTACACATACTACAGAATCAGCATTTCTTGAATGAACCTAACTTCACAAAGCAAAATGAGTCATAAAAAACAAAAATTTAAAACAAACAGACACAAAATGCATCAAAAAAAAAAACAATCAACAGAGAACTGTAAGAACAGAAATTCAGAGCTCAGAGATGGAATTACTTGAAGGAAGGAGAGGCTCGACGAATTGCCCACATGTTTGATTGGTTTCGCAAAGGGTAAATGTGAGCGTGGGTATGAGTTAAGAGTCCGAAAATGGAAGAAACCAAAGAATCCTTAAACCCTAAAAACCCTCTCTTTTGAGTTTGCGTTTTAGATATTGTTTTATTAGCCTTAAGATGGGGGAAACTAGCAAATAAAGAAAACTAGGGGCTAAATTTGTTACATATCTTTGTAAATCATTTTTTTTAAGCTAGTATTCCAAATTTGAACTGTGGAACAAAGGTTTTGCTCGTCTGTATGAGGAGCTAAGGAACAAAGGTGGGGAGAAGAAGTTATTCCGACTCGCTAAGGCGAGAGAGAGGACAACTCGGGATCTGGACCAAGTGAGGTGCATAAAAGATGATGACGGCAAAGTTTTGATGGGAGATGACCAGATTAAGAGGAGGTGGCAGACCTACTTTCATAAACTTCTAAGTGAAGAAGGGGATCAGGATATTATACTTGGGGAATCGAGGAATGCCGACAGTCACCATGAAGTAAGTAATTGTAGGGACATTGAGATCGATGAAGTCATGGAGGCAATGCGTAAGATGAGAAGGGGCAGAGCTACCGGGCCAGACGAGATTCCGGTTGAACTGTGGAGGTGTGTGGGTCAAGCAGGCTTGGAATGGCTTACTGCATTGTTTAGTGTTATATTCAAGACTAATAGAATGCCTGAAGAGTGGAGGTGGAGTACAATGGTCCCGTTGTATAAGAACAAAGGTGATGTCCAGAGCTGTAACAACTATAGGGGCATCAAATTACTAAGTCATACCATGAAAGTTTGGGAGAGAGTGGTAGAAATGAGAGTGCGAAGGACGGTGTCTATTTCAGACAACCAGTTCGGGTTCATGCCGGGACGATCTACCACAGAAGCTATCCACCTTATTAGGAGGATGGTGGAACAGTACAGAGATAAGAAGAAGGATCTCCACATGGTGTTTATTGATCTGGAGAAAGCGTACGATAAGGTTCCTAGGAAGGTCTTATGGAGCTGCTTAGAGGATAAAGGGGTCCCGAGTAACTATATTAGGGTGATTAAAGACATGTATGATGGAGCTAAGACTCGGGTTAGGACAGTAGGAGGCGACTCTGAACACTTTCCAGTTATTACGGGATTGCACCAAGGGTCTGCGCTCAGCCCATTCCTATTTGCCCTAGTGATGGATGCACTGACTCATCATATTCAAGGGGAGGTTCCATGGTGCATGCTATTTGCTGATGACATTATTCTAATTGACGAGACAAGAGGCGGCGTCAACGAGAGGCTAGAGATTTGGAGACATGCTCTTGAGTCTAAAGGTTTCAAGTTGAGTAGGACGAAGACGGAATACCTCGAGTGCAAATTTGGAGTTGAGCCGACGGAAGCGGGAGTTGAAGTGAGGCTTGACTCTCAAGTCATTCCCAAGAAAGATAGTTTCAAGTACCTTGGATCGGTTATTCAGGGGATCGGGGAGATTGACGAGGATGTCACACACCGTATAGGGGTGGGGTGGATGAAGTGGAGGTTAGCGTCGGGAGTTTTGTGTGACAAGAAAGTGCCACCGTTACTAAAAGGTAAGTTTTATAGAGCAGTAGTTAGGCCTGCCATGTTGTATGGAACTGAATGTTGGCCGGTAAAGAACTCACACACCCAGAAGATGAAAGTAGCAGAGATGAGGATGTTGAGGTGGATGTGCGGGCATACAAGGATGGATAAGATTAGGAATGCAGATATTCGAGAGAAGGTGGGTGTGGCCCCCATGGAGGACAAGATGCGGGAAGTAAGACTCAGATGGTTTGGGCACATTCAGAGGAGGAGCACTGATGCACCGGTGAGGAGGTGTGAGCGACTGGCTGTAGTGGGCACGCGGAGAGGTAGAGGGAGACCTAAGAAGTATTGGGGAGAGGTGATCAGACATGACATGACGCGACTTAGGATTACGGAGGACATGGCCCTTGATAGGGAATTATGGAGGTCGAGCATTAAGGTTGTAGGTTAGGGGAGAGGGTGAATATTTCTACAGCACAACTGAGAGAGACTATCTAGTTAGGAGTTAGACTAGGAATGTCAGTGGTCGTCTATTGATGCAGGGCTTTACCTTCTAGTTGTACTATACCAGCCATCTAATTCGTATTTCGTATTTCGTATCCTGTATTTCATATTTCGTATCTCTTATATATTGTTGTTATTTTATTACGCATTTTTATGGTACTAATATATTATCTCCTATTGCTTTTTTTGAGCCGAGGGTCTCCTGGAAACAGCCTCTCTACCCTTCGGGGTAGGGGTAAGGTCTGCGTACATATTACCCTCCCCAGACCCCACTTGTGGGATTATACTGGGTCGTTGTTGTTGTTGTTGTTGTATTCCAAATTTGTTAACCTGACTAATCCAGATTATCACAGTGTAGGGCCTACTGTCTACTCAATTTTTTTTTCTGAAAAGGACACTTAGAACCCCATTTAATGATTTAATGACAAAAATACTCTCTTTTTCAAAAAATGACAAAATATGCTCCTTTGCATACTTTATTACTTTGATGCCCCTACCTTCTTATGTCCAAGCTTCACCACCCACCTTGTTTCTTTGTTTCCTTTCCTTTTTGTTTACTAGTTTTTTGTCACGTATATTGCACGTCAATTCCTATTTATTCAATACACACGATTTTGGAAAATCATATCAATATTATCTAAACATGGTATTCTTATGCATATATAGGTGCATATATCGACTATCTAAATGAAGAACAAAATGACATACACCAAATCAACCAACAAAGATAGTTTTATGAATAAAAATAAGACTTTGAAGAACATCTCAACTATCCGAAAAGAAAAGGAATTGGCATGCTCTTTAATTACAAAAGAAAAACAAACAATGAACAAATGAAATGAAAAAATAAACATAAACCCATGAATCAAACATATAGAGTTTTAATCTGTTAAAAAAAGTATTATATTATTCACATCAAACAACAGAAAATACGTTCAATTTAAAAAGTAACCCAAAAACGTTAAATAGAATGCTTAAAAAAAGAAATAAACACTACACTTTCTTGTGGTTTAAGAACTGCATGGAGGGATGAAGAAAATGAATTTATTTGAGGGGTAAATAGGTGTCATTTTACAAAAAACATTATCAGTGTGAATCAATATGTTTTGACCGCATCTCCTTAATAATTCTCTTTTCTCTTATGACCTGGTAAAACAACAATAATCATGTTGATTTAATTCCATATGATGGTAAAGAAAATAACAACTAAGCATATAAAAAAAATAGTATCAACTTTTATCAGTGAAATAGTTAACCCATAATTTAAATCTATCCGCTTAAATAGAAATAACTTTTCTAGCACGATCTCAATTTTTTCTCCATATGATGTTGTGATGACACCTAGTCTTAGGAAATAGGTAAGCCTAACATTCGCTGAAATAATAACCATGTTTAACTAACGACTGACTAATACGAATTAGAAGTCTCCATACAAAACTTACAATCCCAAAATCGGTAGTACAAGTTATAAGCTCTACCGAGTTTGTTAGAAAAACTTCTACATACAACTGTTTCAAAATAGAGATAAAACTGTGCAAGTACAATATCATAAGGTGGCTCTGAAGCCTGCGAATGCAGCAACAAGTAAATGCCCGCCTTGTCTCGCCGCACGCGCATAGAAATGTTCCTGCCCTGTCTCGACACATGCGCAAACACACAAATATAGCCCTCCTTGTCACGTCGCATGTGCAATATCAATAAAAGTCATAGCACGGCAGAAACCACGTGCAAACACCCAAACAAATTCTCCCAACAAAATCACGTGCCAAAAACATAATAACATAATAGAATGACCTTTACAACATGTGCCCATATTCCACAACATTTCCTCTAAACAGTGTCAATACCACCACCGCGCATAGCCCTCGGCTCAACAAACTGAGCACAACAACAACAACAATAACACGAGAATACGGCAAGTAAATCAACTCAAGAGCTTTGAAACAAAAAGGAGCGATAGAACGAGCTCACAAAGAATAAACACAATAGAAAATATTAGTCTCAATAAGAATAGCTCAATAAGGGAGAAATAATATGTAACAAATGATTCCACAAAAGTACAATTCGACAACAAGGGAGATAATATGAGTCAATAGTTCCAAATAAGGATAAGTCAACTATGAGAACGGATAACTAAACTTCATTTAGGGTTGAGTAATTACGAAAGAGATACAACAAATTCAATTAAGGATAAGCAACTTACGAAAAGGACAATGATAAACTCAATTAAGGATAGACAATTACAGAAGCTATAATAATAATTTCAATTACGGATAGCAATTAGGAAAGGATAGCATGGCAATAAAAAAGGCAACACTTCAGTTGAGGTACACAAGAGTCAAATAGGCAATAAGAGTAACATGAAGCAATTAATTCCAATTAAGACACGTATATGTGAAACTAGTAAATGGGGAACTTAACATAACCAAACAACTTCATATCTAATGAACATAAGAACCTAAGAGCTCTAGATGGTCAACTTTCCACAAACAAGCCCGAGCACGTACTTGTCACCTCGCGTACACGGACTTCACATGGCACAATTAGCACCAAAGACTCATATCTTAAGGGGTAGTTCCCTCACACAAAGTTAGACAAGATACTTACCTCAAATAAGATATGCCGATACTCTAAAATGGTCCTCTCAAGTGAAATAACCTCTGAATGGCTTAAATCTAGCCAAAATAACTTCAATCCAAAAACAAAAGTCATAGAAAATAATTCCGGATAATAAAGCTTCGATCTTTAACAAAAACAAAAAAGTCAACTCCCGGGCCCATACCTCGGAACCCGATAAAATTTATAAAATCCGAACACCTATTCCGATACGATTTTAATAATACCAAAATTATCAAATTCCGATAACAATTCGTCCCTCAAATCATCATTTTACGTTTTGAAAGATTTCTTCAAAAATTCCCATTTTTTCACTTTGATTCTCACCATTTTGATGTTAAAACTCAAATAAATCATGAAAACAAGGACACTTACCCAACGATTTTAGATGAAATTCCTCTCTCAAAATCGCCCACTCTCCGACCTAGGGTTCAAAAATATCACAAAATGAAGCAAAAACCCGAATTACATAGCTAAAAATACGTTGCAGATGTCGCATTTGCGAACCCTCACAAAAGCAAAGAACCCTTCGCAATTGCAAACAAGAACAGGGTTGGAAAATATTGCAATTGCGACAAAATGTACGCAATTGTGAACTAGACATTGCAATTGCGATAAAAATGTTTGCAACTGCGACTACACTAGAAACCATCAGTCTCCCCGATACAGAAATAAGCATAACTCTCTCATACAATGTACAAATTTGACAATTCTTTTTGCTATGGCTCCGTAATTATGATACGGATCTAATGCTTCAATAACTATTGAATTTAGAGCTCATTTGCTTAATGTAGAACCATTTATGCTTGAAGAAACAATGCTGAAGCATCAAAAACAATTGCAACACAACCTAAACCTATCAAAAACTCACCCAAGCCACTCGGGACCTCGTCCGACTATACCAACAAGTTTCGTAACACAATACGGACCTACTCGAGGCCTCAAATCACATCAAATATTGCTGAAATTATGAATCACATCTCAAATCAAACTTAATGAATTTATGAACTTCCAATTTCTACAACTCGCGCCGAATCATATCAAATCAACCTGAAATGACGTCAAATTTTGTATGCAAGTCCCAAATGAAGGAACTGATCTAATCCAACTCTCGAAATTGCATTCTGACCCCGATATCACCAAAGTCAACTCTCGGTCAAACCTCTCAACCTTCTAAACCTTCAACTTTCCAATTTTTACCGAAATGCGTCAATTTTACCCTATGGACCTCCAATCCTAAATCCGGACGCATGCCTAGGTCCAAAATCACTATACGAAGCCGTTGGAATCATTAAAATGCTATTTTGGAGTCATCTACACAAAAATCAAAACTCTGATCAACTCTTATCGCTTAAGCTTCAAAAACAAGAATCCTTCTTGATTGACTCCGAATCATATGAAAACCGAACTCTACCACACACGCAAGTCATAATACATAATACGGAGCTGCTTGAGACCTTATGCCGCCGAACAAGATGCTAATTCTCAAAACGACCGGCCAGGTCGTTACATCCTCCCCCGTTTAAACAAACATTCGTTCTGGAACGTGCCAAGAATCGTCCAGAAGTCATCAAATCACTGAATGTATTCATCCTAAACCCCTATCCACATAGGCCCGGCAACACCAGCTCAACTTAATATTATCCTTTTCACCCACACTGATAACCTTAGAACTAGTTTCTCACAATCCGATCATTCCCAAAAGACCCGGTTCCCACATCAACACATGGTACCAACCTCAACCAGTTGCAAGAAATTATGCCTATACCCACAAAGTACAACCACACATCGTAACACATCACACACATGCCCTAAACAACATCTCTAATCACAATAGCTGCCCGTAATCAAATTCGATATTGGCAATTAGCCTAATATCCGTTAGAACCTTGTTTCAACTTCCACAACATTGACAACGATGCAAGAAATGTGAAGACCTCATAACGATTCACCCGAATCAACAAGTCACATCTAACGCCACCTAGGCATACACCTCGTAAGCTAAAACCTAGTAAGCAAAATACGAATATGACTGAACATGCAAGGAAACACATGAAGGAACTTTCAAGAAAGCCTGATAAGCACAACTCCCTATCAGTACCATACAACGATTCAATTCCACAAGGAAGAATCAAAACATATGAACAAATCGCAAGGATCTCATCCTGATATAACTCCACCATGGCATGCAGCCCGGTTCAAATCCTTAAATCACATGAAATTGTGAGGGTCTCACCCTCAACTCTGAATTACAAGTAGAGTATACATCGTACCAACCAAAACCTTCCACTAATTCAATTCTGCCAACAAAATCAAAAACACATATTGAACTCCCACACTAGTAGAACATCTAAGCCACGAGTCGTAACCCATCACCTAAAAATCACATCAAAACTACCGAAATAGGGAACAAAAAGTCACTCATAGTCTCATAGTTCTTAATAATGCATAAAAACAAAATGATAAACACGGGCTACCACTATAGAATATCCCAACAGGGGTAAGCACATAAGAAGAGTACTAAATCATGAAACTCACCCACATGTGAAGCAAAATGGGAGGACTCACCCTGATAAGTAGAACCGAAAGAAAATACGAATGATGCTCCTCTATAACAAATCGAAACCATACCTGCACGACACCATCTGATGTAGCAGCCTCAAATCTACTATAGCAAACACATCAACGGGATGGGCCTCCCCGTCTTGGGCGCCCTCTACTCGCCTGACATGTACCCCAAGCTGGCGACGCAGGGGCATCAACAGTTAAAACCGAACTCATAGCCTGAATACCCCACTATGACACATCCGTCCGGAGTTTGGGATAATCTCTCACCATGTGGCTGGCATCCCTACACTCAAAGCAACCCCTCTGCTGACGTGACTATGGAACTTGTGTGGTACGGGTACTTTGAGACCCATGGGCACCTAGAACACCATGCGAAGCCTGAAGTGCAAACTGAATTTGCTGACCCACAAAACCTCTACCATGCAGTACCCTACCTCTAAAATAAGGACCAGTAGATCTCTTCGGTCTGTGAGGCCTCCTAACCTCCCTGTCCTCTCTCTCTTGACCTCGTCTGTCCTCTCTCTCCTAGCCCCCTGTCCTCTCTTTCCTAGCCTCGCCTGTCCTATCTCTGCTAGTCCTACATGTCCTTTAGTCGGCGAGCCATCTCTACCACCTACTGAAATGGGACATCAGACTCCAACTCCTGAGCCATGCTGAATCGAATATCATGTTTGAGCCCCTTAATGAACCTACAGACTCACTCTCTAACTACAGCCACCAAAGCAAGTGCATGTTTGGACAAATCACTGAATCTAACAGCATACTCTGACACTGACATAGTGCCCTGGTGTAGCTGCTCAAACTCCACGTGCCATGCATCCCGAATGGTCTAAGGGACAAATCTCTCAGGAACATCTCTGAAAACTGAGCCCATGAAACTGAAGTTGCATGTCACGACCCTAAAATCGACCCGGTCGTGATGACGCCTATCGTGAAACTAGGCTAGTCGACATAATTCCCGAATTAACCATTTCTCAATAAAAGTCATTTTTAAGAGTTTAATTAATTAAATATCTCATAATGTAAGTCTAAATGAACAATACGGAATAAATACACAAGCCCGACATCGGGGTATCACAAGTCACGAGCATCTACTAAGGTCTGAAAATATACTAAAAACAATCTAAGGGATACAAGAGGGAGAAGAGCAGGGTTGTGAACATCGGACAGCTACCTTGCTAACTCTAATGACTCTGCCATTGAGCAATAAACACCCGCTACCGGGTTCAGAAATACCTGAATCTGCACACAAGCTGCAAAGAGTAATGTGAGTACTCCAACTCAGTAAGTAATAAAAGTAAATGAAAGCTGAGCAGTAAGAAAACACGTAAACCACGTCAAAATGCTACAACAAATGCAGGACATTTCCAACACAGTACAGAAATCATTTACTTTGTAAAAATCATGCTTAGTTTCGGTAAAACCTTTTAAAACAATTTTCAATAGTTTCAAACGAGTGATAAAACAGTGACTAAACATGATAGAAATGTAAACAGCCCTTCGCGCAAAATATCAACAGAACCAGCCCCTCGGGCTACCTCACAATCACTCGTAATCAGCCCTTCGGGCATAACATAAATCAAGAACTGCCCCTCGGGCGAGACATGGATCAAGAACAGCCCCTCAGGCAATAATATAAAAAAACAACAGCCCCTCGGGCTACATCATATCACTCACACTGGGTACCCGCACTCACTGGGGTATACAGACTCCGGGAGGGGCCCCTTACGGCCCAAGCGCAATAACAAACCATCCCGTGGCATAATCAAACAGGCTCTCGGCCTCATATTAAGCCACCTCATGGCGTAACAAATCAGGCCCTCGACCTCATAATCATAAATCAGTACCACACTATTGCGACGCGCAACCCGATTCCATAATATCCTCACAACACAGGTCCTCGGCCTCACTTAGTCTGAAATCTCTCAAGACACTCGGGCAACAATAAAACATGATGCTCAGCCCAAAATATCATTTGAAAATATTAAAATGGAGTAAATATGGCTGAGCTATGAAAATAGTAGAATACAGCATGACTGAGTACAAATATAAAGTGAAAATAGTGAGGAATAGTAGTAAAAATCCCCTAAGGGTCCAAAACAGTTGACACGAGGCCCAAATATGGCATTCAGCCCAAAACATGATAATGCTTTCCAAAACACAATGATATCAAACAAGTTTTGATCAAATACGTGACTTAACAGTCATACATGACAGACTAAGTCACAATCCCCAACGGTGCACGACCCAACGCTCGTCATCTAACGTGTGCGTCACCTCAAAGTAGCATAACGATGTTAAATCCAGGGTTTCATACCCTTAGGACAACATTTACAATCATTACTTACCTCAAACCGGTCCAAGCTCTAGCCCTCGATGCCTTTGCCTCTCGAATCGGCCTCCAAATGCTCCAAATCTAACCAAAATCAGTGTATTATCATCAATATACGCTAAAGGAACAAAGCCCAAGCAAAAATAATCAAATTTACTCAAGAATCCCGAAATTGCTCAAACCCGGCCCCAGGCCCACATCTTGGAATCCGACCAAAGTCTCAAAATCCAACAACCCGTTCAATTACGAGACTATCCATACTAGTTTCACTCAATTCCGACTTCGAATCGGCTTTCAAATCCCAAAAATTTATTTTATGAAGTTCCACAATTTTTCCCAAAATGTCATTCCAAATCTATACTCAAATGATGAATCTAATGTTATAATAATGTATGTTAGCCAAAATTGAGTTAGAATCACTTACCCCGATGGTTTTCTTGAAAACCCCTCGAAAAATCGCCGAAGCCCGAACTCTCTAGGTCAAAATATGAAATAAAACCCCAAATCTCGTATTTATAGTGCACCTTTCGGATCCACATCACCGCTTACCGCAGTTCATCACCGCTGACCGCGGTAAATCCACTACTATATCGGAAAATGTTGACCGCAGTGACATACTTTAGTATTTTGGCCATAACTTTCTCTAAAAATGTCCAAATTGTGATTTCTTTAGCTTTCTGAAAAACTAGACACGAAGGGCTACAACTTTTATTATTAAATCATCCAAAATTCCTTGTAAATCAAAAGATATAGGCTTCCGAAGTCAGACTAGTAAACCTGCGAATTCTTCCTCACCACGGACCGCGGACTATTTTCCGCCCCAACGGTAAAACCACCACCCCCAGCGGTAAAACTTCCGCCCCAGTTGTAAATTTAAGCACCAAAACTATTGCTTGAGTCCTGGTAATGCCCGGACTCGCTCAAAACTCACCGAAGAACACCTGAGGCCCTCGGGACCTCAACCCAAACATACCAACACCTCCCATAATATCATTAAAACTTAGTCGAGCTTTCGAATCACTCAAAACAACACCAAAATACCAAATCAACTTCGGATTCAAGCTTAAGAAATTAGGAACTTTCAAATTCCACAAACTATGCCGAAAACTATCAATTCAACTCCGAATGACCTGAAATTTTGCACACACATCACAAATGACACTATGAACCTACTCCAATTCCCAGAATTCCATTCCGACCCCGATATCAAAATCTCCACTACCAACCGGAAAGCGCCAAAATTCCAATTTCGCCAATTCAAGCCTAAATCTACCATGGGCCTCCAAATTATGTTCCGAACATGCTCCTAAGTCCTAAATCACCCAATGGAGCTAATCCCATCATAAAAATTCAAATCCGAGATCAAATACTAAAAAGTCAAAACTTGGTCAAATCTTTCAAATCTAAAGCTTCAAGCTGAGAATCATTCTTCCATACCTGTTCCAATTAACCTGAAAACCAAAACCGACGATTTTCATAAGTCATAATACATCATACGGGGCTAGCCATACCTGAGAACTAGCGAGTGAAATGCAAATGCTAAAAATGACCGGTCGAGTCGTTACATCCTCCCCCACTTAAACATACGTTCATCCTCGAACGTGCCCAGAATTGTTCCAAAACCCATCAAATTGCTGTGTAACCTTTCCATGCACATATCCGGGGGTGATCCCACGTTACTCTATCTCATATAGGTCCGATACCACAATGTAACTGAAATTTCACAATCCAACCTAGCCCATAAACCTTAGAACCACATTTCTATTTCTGAAATCATCCACAAGATCAGATACTCACATCTATACTCTGAATAATCCCGAACAAGCTGTAACAAGCCATTCCGATAACCTCAGATGCAATTACATGATATACCACATAGCTCAAACTCTCATAGTGATAACTTCTGATCATAGCAGTTGCTCAGAACAATCGAATATCGATAATAAACCTCTTATCAAATAAAGCCTCATTCCAACACTTCCGTATACTGCCAATGATAAATGAAACACGTAGAAAGTCATAACCATTCCTCAGATCAACCATTCGTGAAGCCACTTCTCCTTTGGCAAGGACCATAGCAAATTTCTAAGCCGGACATCGATATTATCCTTCCAACACTCCGAAACCGAATCCATTTTTATTCATTCTAGATCCCAACAATCTCATCTAATCCAGCACAACTACTATGGTGACATGGCATATCAGCACAATCTAAAGCCACAACTCATGCAATCCGCACACCAATAAGCAACAATCCAAACATACTCAAATCATGAAAAATGACTCAAATGAGAGAGTTGTACCGTAATCTCACCAATACCACCGCACACAATGCTAAGAACTCGACACACATCATAGAACTAGAACACACGAATCTAACCCGCAGGATCATACCTTCACATAGCTTCGTTCCAATGCGCGACCTCATCCAAACACTGATCAACATGAAACACCTCAAGTCACTATGCTCAAATCGACAACCACACACAATTTGATGTCTAGAACCAAAATCAAATCATCATAACCATGGCGAAGCAATTGACATAACATTACACCAACCTGAAAGGACACAACCGATACGCCATCCACCGAGCAATACCCAATACTCTTCCCGCTCGAATTCCACTGAGAGGCCTCAATAAAACCGCACCACATGTGCCTATAACCAACAAATCCTAATGCCTCGCAACATGAAAAGGTAACTCATAGATCTCCCCAGATCACTAATATGCTCAATAACAATCGAATCAACACATCCCTCAACAATACAACTTGGAGTTACCCAAGCCAACTTGAGTTAGAACACACATCCATATTGGTCTACCAATGAACCCCTTATCAAGGAGTTCCTGAAGCTGCTCCTTTAATTCCTCTGGTGCCATACGATATGGTTCCTGGCACCAAATCAATACCGAAATCAATAACTCTATCCGGTAACATGCCCGACAGCAGGAAACACATTCGAAAAATCCCTTACCACCAAAACTGAGTCAATGGTAAAAGTCTCTGCACTGACATCCATCACGAAGGCCAAATAAGAAAGACAACCCTTCCTAGCCATCCGTTGGGTCTTCAAAAATGACACCACCCTACTGAAACATAATCCGTTGAACCTCGCCACGCAATCCGTGGCATTCTTGACATAGCCAATGTCGCCATCCTAGCGCAACAACCCAGAATAACACGACACGAAAACAACCAATCTATGCCCAATATCACACCAAAATCTAGCATACTAAGCAACAAGGATCCACTCGGGTCTCCAAACCTTCAATAGTTACCACACCAGACCGATATACGCGGTCCACAACCTAACCTGTTTATGAGAACTCCCAGTCTCCAAATTCATACAGCACGCGAATCACCATATTCGATCCTAACTCCACCGTCCAAATATATAACACACCTCTAATACCCAATCATCCCACGAGAGGTACTCCTATAATTCTTCTGTGCCACCAAGCAAACTCGAATATCAGTAGTCGATCCAACAAAAGAGTGCCGCAATACTAATGAAGTACCCTCAACTTAAACACATCTCCCTTTCTAAAATATATACCTTCATCAAGCCACACCAATCAGGGATCTCATTTATCTAGTCATCTGAAACTGTCTATGCTACCTAAGAATTTGTGACCTTCATTTCAAAACTGAACCGTGACCTTACACATGCAATTCTCAATTCTACACAACATACCGCATATATCATACCATCCTAGGATAAACATGAGAACTTCATATCCCTTCCGAGCCACAAGCAACTACGTACTCAACTAGCCAAGAACTTTCCATTGATCCCATCTAGAAGAAAATCAGTATACATCCCATGCTCCTCATGCTCGTAGAAAATATACATCTCTAACCGTGGTAGAAACCATCAAGAACTCTCCGAATTCCATTTGCACAAAACTAAACCGTCAGGACTGAATCCTTCTAACTCAACCAAGCTACACAGGCCACTAAAACCCAAGAGCATTGCCACGAAACACCTGTAGAAACTCATTACCTCGTAAGCACCCAAAGAAGTAATGATATCCTTACCATGCCGATCTGGCCTACTACCAAGCTATTCCATCTATCCATGTTCCTTTTGATTTACCTTCAACTTGATACTTCTTCTCGCTATAAAACCACAATCCTCGACCTAGACTCACCATACGAGACCCAAGCATAAAGCCACACCGTCGCTGACTACTCCCTCAAATATCCCTAAAAGCACCGCCTTCAAAATACTTTCCCTGAAGAGACTTCCTACAAATCTAAAGCCATTACCTTCACATTCCTATTATTGATGTGTAGAATCCATAATGATATAGAAATACCACGAGTCTTGACAACTTCCAATGCAAACCTCAGTTTCTAGCCAAATATACAACCTGAAAATCTCCAATGATTACATGTAAAATCTTGAACCCATTAGAACCATTCTCGAGAGTCATCCACTCTACTCAAACCGCAATTAGACCGATCAAATGAACCGGATGACCTGTGCTCTATTAGCACTCCAACACCGCAGAATGTAACCTCACCTTAATATAACCAAGCAAATTCCTGTTCTATGCACCGTACATCCTTTACCAATAACAACTTAAGTCATTCTGTGATTCTCATATGCCCATAAAGCATAACATAACCTTTATTAAAATTTCCTTTACTCGAGCCATCCTCGATCTCAACCTCCGTAACACATAACTGATTCACCAGTACGCCTCAAACTGGAACCAACATAGCACATAACTGTGCAATCAACTAACCAATAGCAGACTCTCCCACTTGACTCAAAGCCATAAATCAAAACACATAATAACTTATAATGCATATACTCTATTACTGCCATAATACTATAGTGACATTAAACTCAATCGTGCAACGCAGACCATCTAGTACTTCAAATCTTCTGCAAATCTCGCATTCACCCTCATAATAGTCAAGCCCACTCTATTAAGTGATCCAATTTCAAATTGCAACACATATATTTCACTGGTAAAAGAGATCTTCCAACAAACAACATAAGGATCACACAAACTTTAGAATACTCCGTAGGAGATAACACACCTACTTCGGCTCAAACTAATATCTCTTTATACCCTTCCATCATCATAAATATTACACAGTCACTTAATCTTCCTGAGTCTGAACTCATATCACAACGTGAAATCTACTTCACTTCCCACCTAGGCAACATGAAAAGATCCTTGAACACACCCATAACTCGAGGCTATACATCAAATCACGATGGAAATCAAGAACCAGATAGTTCTTGCTACCCCAAGCAGACCCTTCTCGTCTCATTCAATTCATATGAACACATCTCGCAGTCACATCACACTCATTATGTAACTATCCAGTCATCACTTCCCTTAATAGGGACACTATCGAACATATAAATCCAGAAACATGTGCTCGCGCAATCAACAGCCCAGGGCTGCTACAAGCAAGGACCGGCCTCAAGTCCTCTAGACTAGCGCAACATTAACACACATAGATCACATCTCGCCCCTCGATCAGGGAATCACAAGCCATCGATGCACAACCAATACCGAGCGCTCACGCGCGCATACGAACTCGTAAAAGGAATTCAAAGAGTTACATTTCAAACTGAATCAAGGATGCACGATAAGAATTCAAGAATGTGAAGTTTTTCCTAACGGTTCTACAACCTCTCGAGGATAAGTGCAGACGTCTCCGTACCGATCCGCGAGACTCTACTAAACCTTCTGATGACTCATGAGACCTATGTAATCTAGGCTCTGATACCAACTTGTCACGACCCTAAAACCGACCCGGTCGTGATGGCACCTATCATGAAACTAGGCCAGTCGACACAATCCCCGAATTAACCATTTCTCAATAAAAGTCATTTTTAAGACTTTAATTAATAAAATATCTCATAATGTAAGTCTAAATGAACAATATGGAATAAATACACAAGCCCGACATCGGGGTGTCACAAGTCACGAGCATCTACTAAGGTCTGAAAATATACTAAAAATAATCTAAGGGATACTAGAGGGAGAAGAGCAGGGCTGCGAACGTCGGGCAACTACCTTGCTAACTCCAATGACTCTGCCATTGAGCAATCAACACCCGCTACCAGGTTCAGAAATACCTAAATCTACACACAAGGTGTAGGGAGTATTGTGAGTACTCCAACTCAGTAAGTAATAAAAATAAATGAAAGCTGAGCAGTAAGAAAACACATAAACCACATCAAAACGCTATAACAAATGCAGGACATTTCCAACACAGTACAGAAATCATTTACTTTGTAAAAATCATGCTTAATTTCGGTAAAACCTTTTAAAACAATTTTTAATAATTTCAAACGAGTGATAAAACAGTGAGTAAACATGATAGAAACGTAAATAGCCCCTCGGCAAAACATGTACCATAAACTGCCCCTCGGGCATAATATCAACAGAACCGGCTCCTCGGGCTACCACACAATCACTCATAATCAGCACCTCGGGCATAATATAAATCAAGAATTGCCACTCGGGCAAGACATGGATCAAGAACAACCCCTCGAGCAACAATATGAAACAACAACAGCCCCTCAGGCTACATCATATCACTCACACTGGGTACCCATGCTTACTGGGGTGTACAGACTCTGGGAGGAGCCCCTTACGACTCAAGCACAATAACAAGCCATCTCGTGGCATAATCAAACAGGCTCTCAGCCTCATATCAAGCCACCTCACGGCGTAACAAATCAAGCCCTCAGCCTCATAATCATAAATCAGTGCCACACTGTTGCGATGTGCAGCCCGATCCCATAATATCCTCACAACACAGGCCCTCAGCCTCACTCAGTCAGAAATCTCTCAAGCCACTCGGGCAACAGTAAAACATGATGCTCAGCCCAAAATATCATTTAAAATATCAAAACTAAGTAAATATGGCTGAGCTATGAAAATAGTAGAATATAGAATGACTGAGTACAAATATGAAGTCAAAATAGTGATGAATAGTAGTAAAAATCCCCTAAGGGTCTAAAACAGTTGGCATGAGGCCCAAATATAGCATTCAGCCCAAAACATGATAATACTTTTCAAAACACAATGATATCAAATAAGTTTAGATCAAATACGTGACTTAACAGTCATACGGGACGGACTATGTCATAATCCCCAATGGTGTACGACCCCACGCTCGTCATCTAACGTGTGCGTCACCTCAAAGTAGCATAACGATGTGAAATCCGGGGTTTCATACCCTCAGGACAACATTTACAATCATTACTTACCTCAAACCGGTCCAAACTCTAGCCTGCGATGCCTTTGCCTCTCGAATCAGCCTCCAAATGCTCCAAATCTAACAAAAATCAGTATATTATCATCAATATATGCTAAAGGAACAAAGCACTGTCGAAAATAATCAAATTAACTCAAGAATCCCAAAATTGCTCAAACCCGGCCCACGGCCCCACGTCTCAGAATCTGACCAAAGTCTCAAAATCGAACAACCCATTCAATTATGAGAATATCCATACTAGTTTCACTCAATTCCGACTTCGAATCGGCTTTCAAATCCCAAAAATTCATTTTATGAAGTTCCACAATTTTCCCCAAATTTTCATCCCAAATCTCTACTCAAATGATGAATCCAACGTTGTAATCATGTATTTTAGCCAAAATTGAGTTGGAATCACTTACCCTGATGGTTTTCTTGAAAATCTCTCGAAAAATCGCCGACACCCGAGCTCTCTAAGTCAAAATATGAAATAAAACCCCAAATCTCGTATTTATAGTTCACCTTTCGAATCCCCATCACCGCTGACCACGGTAAAACCACCGCTGACCGCGGTAAATCCACTGCTACATCGGAAAATGTTGACCACAGTGACATACTTTAGTATTTTGTCCATAACATTCTCTAAAAATGTCCAAATTGTGATTTCTTTAGCTTTCTGAAAACTAGACACGAAGGGCTACAACTTTTATTTTTGAATCATCTCAAAAACTCCTTGTAGATCAAAAGATATGGGCTTCCGAAATTATACCAGTGAACCTGCAGATTCTTCCTCACCGCGGACCGCGGACCATTTTCCGCCCCAGTGGTAAAACCACCGCCCCCAGCGGTAAAACTTCCGCCCCAGCTATAAATTTAAGCACCAGAACCAATGCTTGAGTCCCGGTAATGCCCAGACTCGCTCAAAACTCACCTGAAACACACCCAAGGCCCTCAGGACCTCAACCCAAACATACCAAAACCTCCCATAACATCATTAAAACTTATTCGAGCATTCGAATCACTCAAAACAACACCAAAATACCAACCTCCCATAACATCATTAAAACTTATTCGAGCATTCGAATCACTCAAAACAACACCAAAATACCAAATCAACTTAGGATTCAAGTTTAAGAACTTAGGAACTTTCAAATTCCACAAACGATGCCGAAATCTATCAATTCAACTCCGAATGACCTAAAATTTTGCACACACGTCACAAATGACACCACGGACCTACTCCAATTTTCGGAATTCCATTCCGACCCCGATATCATAATTTCTACTACCAATCGGAAAGCGCCAAAATTCCAATTTCGCCAATTCAAGCCTAAATCTACCACGGGCCTCCAAATTACATTCCGAACATGCTCCTAAGTCCTAAATCACCCAACGGAGCTAATCCCATCATAAAAATTCAAATCCAAGATTAAATACTAAAAAGTCAAAACTTGGTCAAATCTTTCAAATTTAAAGCTTCTAGCTGAGAATTATTCTTCCATACCTGTTACAATTAACCTGAAAATCAAAACCGACAATTTACATAAGTCATAATACATCATACGGGGCTAGCCATGCCCAAGAACTGGCGAGTGAAATACAAATGCTCAAAACAACCGGCCAGGTCGTTACACTGCATCAGTCGGGCTACCCAACTCATACGCTCGCCACTGATATGCCGCTCCCTTAAGCTGGAACGTAGTAAAAGCAACCCCACTCATCTCCACAATACGTATAGTGCAGAAAATGCGGTGGCACTCCTCCAGAATTGAAGCCAAACCACTGGAAATAGATGGGTGATACTTCTTGAACCTTGCAAATCTAAGCTGTTCTTCCTTAGATACTGCTTCCCTTACCACGGGGCTGAACTGGAACCTCAGGCTATATCGCCATGACATCTGGAACCTGATCAACATGGACTCTATACTCTAGAGTACAGGCAGTGGGAGTCTGAGTTCCTCTCCCGGTCTGTGAAGTAGCTGGTGCAACTGGAATCAATCTCGCATCAGCTAATGTACCAAATATGCTCAGGAACTGTGTTAAAGTCTCCTGAAGTCCGGGGGTAATAGGTGCCTCTAGTACCTATCCCCCAATTGGAGCTACTGGCAGCTCCTCAGCTGCTGCTTTGGTAGGTGCCCTAGCTGCAACACGTGCTCATTTTCAGCCCCAGCCTCTCCCTTTGTACCTAGAGACACGTTCTCCGGGGACAGCGTCCTCAGTAACTGCAGCTCGTGTCCTCACCATCTGTGAGGGAATAGAGTGATAAAAGCTTAAACTCCAGGATCAATAAATTCGCACGATAAGAATGAAAGAAGTGAAACTATCCTAATAGTTTCTTAGCCTCTTGAAGATAAGTATAAACGTCTCCGTACCGATCTACGAGACTCTACTAAACTCGCTTATGATTCATAGCACCTATGAACCTAGAGCTCTGGTACCAACTTGTCATGACCCTAATTTTCACTCCGTAGGATATTGTGATGGCACCTAGTCTTAGGGACTAGGTAAGCCTAACATTCGTTGAAATAATAACCTATTTAACTAACGACTAACCAATATGAAATAGAAGTCTCCATACAAAACTTACAATCCCAAAACTAGTAGTACAAGTCATAAGCTCTACTGAGTTTGCTAGAAAAACCTCTAAATATAATTTTTTCGAAATAGAGATAAAACAATGCAAGTACAATATCAGAAGGTGACTCTGAAGCCTGCGAACGCAGTAACAGGTTTTCCTTGAGTCTTTACAACAATATCCGAACAGCTAGCTAGCGATCGACTGACTCCGAAATACCTGGATCTACACAAAATATGCATAAGCGTAGTATAAGTACACTACAATGCTACCCAGTAAGTATCAAGGCTAACCTCAGTGGAGTAGTAACGAGGGAAAATCAAGACACATACTAGACTAAATAACTTGGACAAGTATTGTTACACCCCATGTTTTCGTACATGAAGTACGCCATGAGTAAATTAAGATAAGCTCAGGAATGCAATTATTTTTGAGGTTATAAGTATTATATTATTTCAAATAAGTGATAAGTAAATTCGTGAAGGTTAGAGGGTAAAAGAATCAAAGAAAATGAGTTTCGGCGAAGTTTGAAATTTTGGGATAAAATACGGTCCGAGCTATAATATCCGGTATTTATGGACTAGTGTCATACAAGGTACTGTTGCGCCCCCTTTTCCCCTTCCAACGAAGAGGAGTTTCCAGGTTTTGACATTCATAGGGTTTAATGACTCATTTCCTTTTGGGAATTGGGTATTTGAAGAGTCGCCACCTAATAATTTAAGGCGCATTAGGACACCCATAGAGTTCTTTTGCAACTATGTTTGATAACCAGAGATTGGGTAAGGGCTTGAAATTATCCTAAGGGGAAGGTGTTAGGCACCCCTCAGGATCTACTAGTGTGGTTCCCGGCTAGATAGTTTTTTGTGAATTTGTGCAATTAGCAAGTAATCAAATAAAAGGCTCAAGTAATAGGGGAATTAAGTTTAAATGCACAAGTGCGAACAATTATTAAAAGGCAGGGTTTTGGAAAAAGAGTTATAAGCTAGACATGCTTGTAAAAATGAAAGAGGGTCCTAGGTTTGTTTATAATATGGATCACCTCAATGCAATACCTGGTATGACACTCCTCAGAAGAGGGGATACACGTGGTATTAGCACACCGGTCATCATATCCATATCTACCCTTCCCACCCCGTTAAGGTATTAAAGTGCGGATTGGTCTCGACCTCTATTGCACGCTATTACCCGTCCCATTCCTATCAATCTCGGAGGAATTTAGGACTACTATTCCTATAAGAGGGAGGATTTTAGGCTGACTCTTAGGTTTAAAGGTAAAAAGGCTAAGGCGACATACAAAACACGTAGGACTGCATTTTGAGGGGAGCATATAAACAATTAGAGGGCTCATTTATATACCTCCACAAACAATGCATATAAATAACATAGCTTAAACACAGTTAAAGTCTGAGTTTTAAAATCCTAAAGCAGAGTTTGAGTCAGAACCAGATTCATTACATAACTCTAAAAAGAAGTCCGAATCAGGCTTGCCTGCTGGTTGTAGCAGTTGGTAATTAACAAAGGCAATTCCAGTTTTATTTAAACAGTTACCTAAGGCTTGCCTAGGCGTAATAGTGATGTCCTATGAACATGATATCTGTATTGATTAAGAATGCAGTAGAGCAGTGGTTAATTTTAAACAGGCGATCTGGATCTTATATGCATTCTTTCTAATGATATTGATTAACACGAAAAGAGTATGTTATTTAATCTGATTCAGACAGGCACGAGTCAAACTGATTTTTAACTAAACTGGTTTTAGACCTTATAGGCATGATTTCTATTATAGCTGATTTTAAATCATATAAGCATGGTATCTAATTATTAAAAGCTAACTTTGGACTTATAGGTATGATCTCTAAGGGAAACGAATCTGGATACACGCTGTAATGAAAAATTGGACTTCAATTACTTTACATCCTATAGGCATGATATCTAATTATAAAGCAGATTTTTAACCCTATAGGCATGATCTCTACTATTAAAGCCATTTAGACCCTATATACATGTTTTCTAATTGTGAATAGTAAAGCATGCAGAATTTATTTTAAACCAAAGCAGATCCTATAGGCATGTTATCTAACAGACCATATTTGAAATCAAAATAGACACTATAGGCATGCTATCTACCCAATTTACCCAAATATACAACTACCCACCCTTTTTTACTAATCACCCCATAATTGTTTACAAATTATTACAGACCAAATGATTGAATTACAAAAGAAGTGCAGAAATAAGAAATTACAACTAAAGGAAGCCTGATCTTGACTTCCTCTCTGAGTTATGTAATGAACCACTTCAATGCCAATATTTCAAGGCCTTTTCTCATACCTGGGTGTGTTAGAGTTCCCTAAGGACCTCAAGGAATCCCGGGCAGTTCTCACACCCAGATTTATATAACCAAATAGAATGAGTGCAGTGTGGAAGGGCCAGCCCTTATATGTCCAAGTTCAGAGGGAGCTCAAGGGTCCCAAGGCAAGGCTCACACAAGAGGGGCAGAACCTAGATTTTAAGAATATAGTGGAAGTGCAGAACATAGTTTGAAAAAGATATCTATTTTTAAAAGCTAGACTGACAGTCCATTTTGAAAGCAATCAGTGACAAAAATGATTTAAACACTAGTAGTTGTAAAACTCAGAACTACACAGAATCAGTAGTCATTCAAAGGGGCCAAGGGGTTTTAGGGATACATTTGTCTGTAAGCACATGAACCCAACAAAGGTCTGGTTTGTTCATGCACAGCAATAGCTGATGTTGGCATGACCACAAACCAATCAAAAGAACACAAACACATAGAGGGATATGGGGGGTTTGGGGTTCATAAGACAGAATATGCTTTAAAACACACATAGGGGAAACATTAATCTAAGGGAAAAGGGAATATATTACAGCATGCTAATAATGTAACTTGACTGCAGAAACATGAGCAGAAGTAGGCAAGAAAGAAAGAAACTGAAGCAACTAAAGAAGCATGTTGTTGTTGGGGCTTAAAAAATTAACTAGGACATACCAGTAGAGAAGCAAAGTGCAGAAAGGTAAAGCAAGCAAGATTCCACAGTCTAGCCTTGGCTTTCAACCGGCTAGACAAAGTAATAGCACAAGTAGTAGTAAAGAAGGAGATAGCTTTTGAGTGTAAGTGTGTGTTCTAAACTCAAATTGTTCGTGTCTTTGAAAGAAGAAGGGGTAGGGTATTTATAGTTTTAGAAACGAGTGAAGAATAAGGTAATAAGTAAAGTCTTGATACAAACATGGAAATAATCACAATCAGAATCAATTAACACAAGTGATTCCCTTTAATTAAGGAATCACTGCTTAACGGATACTAATAGTGTTAATTAAGGAAAGAAATCAGCTTGAAACAGATTGATTCTTGCCAAATAAGGCAATACAAAAAAATTGAAATTAGCTATGAATGTTGTCGCTAATCTGTCGCTAAAATGCTCGTAGCTAGCAGAATCTTTTGAAAATCCGTCGCTAAATGAGATTAGCGACGGATTTTTTCTATTTAGCTACAGAATTTGTCTGTCGCTAAAACCTGATTTTTTTAGTAGTGAGGGGGCAGTAAAAGTATAAAGTAAATGATTGAGTCTAATTACAAAAATATGCTTAATTTTGGGAAAGAATTCAGCAAGGTAAAATATCACAGTAATTAAAGGAGGGGAATCAATTAATTTAAACAAATGAGTAAAATTAGGGTTCATAAGAAAACTTTTGCAATCAGTCGCAATATTGAGGGAATCAGGATCATTCAAGAAAGAGTCATGACTCTGCATTTCGACATATAAATAGCAAGAAATGAACATGCGTGCAGGATCAAACATGTTGACAAAAAGAAGCAACACAAACATACAGTAGTAGCAGGAATAAGCGATGATTCAGCAGTAAAAGAAATCTACTCGAAGCATAGTAAATGATTGAGTGTAAGTACAAGGTCAAGTAGTCACATAGAATCAGAGTGTAGAGATCCAAACTAACATGTAAGAAAGTCAGAAACAAGTAAAGACTTTCAAACTCATAGTAATAAGCGAGGGAAACCCTTTTAAGAATTAGGGCTTCAACAGTAGTCGAGTTTAAGAGATGATGAGAACTCAGAATCAAATAAGTCAAATAAGGAAAAGAGAGTCAGAAACAAAGAACTTAATCGAACAAGTATATATTCAAACAAACAGGGACAATTTCAAGACTCGGATAAGACCAAAAAAGACATAGGGTTTTCAACATGCTGAATCAAGTAGAAGGAAAGCATAAACAAGTCATTTGAACATAGTAAAATTATATATAACATTAAAATTAGAGAAGAGATCTTTAAAAGATTTAAGAGAAAACCCTAATCGTTGAAAATGAAGAGCCATTTTGAAAGAAAATTGGAGAACCTTTGGGAATATACTTAAGAAGTTCATAATATGCACAAATCTAAGATAGATCTAAAGAAAATTGAAAGATCTTAAAGGTTTAGGGTTTCAGAGAATTCAAAAAAAGTGAGGAAGACTTTGAAAAGTTACCGATCTAGCCGGAAAAGTCAAGGATCTGACTTGAAAGGCCGTGGATGGCCGGAGAAAGGCCATGAACATAAGTTGAGCAAGGACTGAACCAGATCTCTTCGAGATCTATCTATGAAATCACACAAACGGGCCATTAGAGGGTGTAGGAGGCTGGTATACATCTCGAACGGCCATGGGAGACCATGGATTAGGTGGGGATTGAGGTAGATTAGAGTGGAATTGGGTGGCGGCGGCTAGGGTTCATGTGAGGATGCAGAGAGAATTGAGAGGAGAGGGATTCATGGGTGGGGGGTGGTGAGAAGTGAGTTAGGGTAAGGGGTCATTTGGGTTTAATTATGGAAGTGTGAATGGTGGCCGTTGATCTGAATGATCAATGGCCTAGATTAAAAGGGTAGGTGGGGAATCCGGGTTTGGGTTGGTTGAAATTAGGTTGGGGTCGGGTTTAAGTGAAATTGGGCCGGGAAAATTGGGTTTGATTTGGGGTTAAATTTAGGCTAAAAATTAAATACAAATGAGCTGTTATTTAAATAGCCAATTTTCCCCTCTTTAAATTATAAAAAATAGTAAATAATTTTTTGAAAATAAATTGAAAGCATTGAAATGATTTATAACACATAAATAACAATTTAAAAATCTAGGGCTTAAGTTTATGAATATAAAACACAATTAAATCTTAAAAAGGCTAATATTGTAATTATATGCAATTAGCTTTAAAAATACTAAATAAAATTGTAAAATATGTAAGAATTACCTTAGCTATATTTTGTCATAAATATAAAGATCCAATAAATGAATCATCAGAAATAATAATTTGGACATAATTATTTGGATTATATGGATAAAAGGGGACAATAAATCAATTTAAACCTTTGAAAATTATGGAAAAATAATAAAACATTTGGACATGCTTATATATGCATATATATGCTATTTGAAAGTACTTTGCATATTGAAAATTATATAGGAAAAAATTGGGTATCAATAGGTACCACATGACCATGATAATAAGGTGTATAAGGTGTGTTAAAAGTGAGTAGTATTTTAAATAATTTGAGATAATTTTTAATTATGTGGGAAAATTGATTAATTATTAGTTAATGTGAGATTAACTAATTGATTAAGAATTTAGTGGGTTGTTAAGGTTTTTTGGATAAAGACCAAAGGATGTCACATAGCAGCCCACTATGCCTATATATATGACTCTTACAATTGAGTGGAAAGGTGGAATATTTATTAATATGTGGCTTAGTATTTAGTCATAACATTAAAGCCTTCAAGATTAAAGTCTTTAGCCATAACATTAAAGCCTTCAAGATTCATATGGATTTTCATACAATTGACCTTTCTAATTCAAGAGAAAGGTAACAGATATTCACGCAAAGGATTTAAGAATTAAAGTGAGAAAATTCCTTAAGTATATTAGCAACGTGACTTTAAAGAAGCCCAGTATAATCTTTCTTAAGAATATCATACGGATTTTTCCCTACTCCGATCTTGCCGTCACGAGTTTTATTGCAATTGTCGTGCATTGGAAGGATTTAAAAGAGAATTGGCTCAGGTATGTTAAGGCTATTCCTTCTTTCTTTTTGGCATGATCCATATGATACAAACGAAACGAGCAAATGCACAACTTCCATAAATGACTCTATTCATAGAAACACTAGAGATGCTTATGTTCTTGATTCCCCATGTATCATATTATTCTATCATCTGTTCATAGGTCTCAAAAATATGTAAGTTGGTAAAGTTTATTTCATGATATTAATCAGAAGCATAATGGTCTTATGACGTACCGAGAGATTTTATTTATGTATTTCATATACATTCCATGCATTTATACATGCAAATTGACCCATGACCAGATGACGTTATATACACATATATATATATGTATATATATGTATATGGGATATGGGAAAGGTTATGGAGTTATATACGCACCACCACCTGATCAGCTGGTATACGTTGATGATTTGACCATAGTGGCGAGATGATATAATGGGATGCCCTTAAAGGCTTGATGATATTATGAATGCATTTACCCATGCATGGTATGACATTTATACACATATGCATGATATTATAATATTAAATGATTCACAGAGCTATTCAGATATACATGTTGAGCTTTTTACTCCATGTTTCTCTCATGTCTATTGTTTACTAATTTTCATTCCTTACATACTCAGTACATTATTTGTACTGACGTCCCTTTTGCTGGGGACACTGCGTTTCTTGCCCGCAGGTCCCGATAGATAGGTCGAGAGTCCTCCAAGTAGGCGATCAGCTCAGCGGAAGATGTTGGTGCACTCCATTTGCTCCAGAGTTGCTTGTTTGGTCAGTATGGTTTAGATGTGTATTATTTGATATGGAGGGGCTCTGTTCCGACCTTTATGACAACTATGTATCCTTAGAGGCTTGTATAAATGTCATGTACTTAAAAGATTGTATGGCCTTGTCGGCCTATGTTCAGTGTACGAGTGGTTATTTTGGTCTTAGAGGCCTATATGTCTTATGTATAAGTTGGTATTACATGTTAGATTCTACCTATTTTATGGCAGCCTCTCCAGCTCAGTTATCTATGATAGTATGATACAAAAAGATACGTTGTGTTGGTACTCGGTTGAATAAGGTACCGGGTGCTCGTCGCGGCCCATCAGTTTGGATCATGACAAAAGTGGTATCAGAGCAGTCCTATCCTAGGGAGTCTACAAGCCGTGTCTAGTAGAGTCTTGTTTATGGGTGTGTCGTGCACCACACTTATAAGTAGGAGGCTACAGGATATTTAGGACTGTCACTCTTTCTTCTTACTCTAGATCTTGTGATAGAGCTCAATTGTAAGAACTCAATTGTCTAAACTATTCTATTCATAATAATACGATACCTACGTCCAAAAGGCAGCTGGTAAGAGATTAAATGTGGTTGTGGAAGAGTTGAGTCAGAGGAACTTGCTTTTGCATCATGCTTATGATCAATAAATGTGAGGTCTTCAGCAGAACATGTGTGTACATGTAAGCTTCTTGATAAGGAACCTTGAGGAAAGAATATCTATCCACTCGTATGGTAAAAAGGAATAAGAGAATCGGAAGATAGACACAAGTTTCAGAAAGTACAAGAAGCAAAGTGAAGAAGGGTACGAGGTGCCCAGTTAATGAAGATTATCGGTATTTACAAATTCGGGCAGAGGAATTGAGTTACCTTCAACACTAATAGAGGTACGTACAAATAGCCACACCCATCTCATTTCTGCCCTATGGAAGCTAACATAAGTAGTATAAGAGAAGGACGTGATATCAGGATCCGACTGGGTTAGAGTAACCCAAAATGGTGGATAGATTATATGCGTTAGTTGAAATTTCTGAAGGATATTGCAAATGTGCTAATAGATCTCCTTGTGAGATATCCATATGGTGCACTCTAAAATTGTACAGTTAGATATGAGTACTACAAAGATAGGCAATGGAAGCCTAGAAGGGATAAATATTACCTTAATGTGGCTCCCGTCCCTAGTAGGGAGAGAATATTAGGCAATCCAAAGAGCCAATGGATGGATCAAAAGGGAGATAAAAGCAAAATAATATCTTGTTGGAGTTTTCAGAATAAAGTGATAGACATAAATGTTAGCAGGGAAATAAGAAGAGAGTTAATGAAGCATTACGAATAAGATGTGATACATGGATCACAATGGTAGATAAAAAAAATGACAGAATTACAGATTCTATAGAAAAGGGAAGGAAAAGACGAGGGGTGACAGACCTTGAGATAAAAAAAGAATATAGGCCATAAAGTCATATCCTCATTTCGAGAAATAAGTTCGTGACTCTAACGTGATTACCAAAAGGAAAAAGTTAGACCCTAGAGTAATAGAACCATTATGGGTTGGTGAACAAGATAAACTAAACATGAATTAGGGACTGAGTGATTTGATAATAGTCAGTATCTTGAGAATTTCAAATTGCATATCGACAATAATAGAAGGGACAATAGAAGAAGACTTATGAGAAATTCAGAGAATGGTCATTTATGAAGACACTTCCCTAAAACAAGCAATGAGAGAGGAGTTAAGCTTAAGGGACTGTATGTGCCAGTTATAGTAATTGTCACCCTCGCAAGTAAGGAATTTCGTTATCCTTAGTGCAGAAGGATTATCGCAAGGCGAGTGAGGGTCATCGATAATGTGGAAAGATGACAAAAATGAAGAGGTAAACATCTATAAGTATATTTTTGTAGCTCCAACTCTTAGTACTCCTCTAAAGGGGGGAGGGATATGGAGTGACGTGATATTAAGTCAGAATTAAGTGGTTCTAGTAACTATGGAATGGTAAAGAAGGAATGTGATAAAAATGAGAAAGGGATGAAATTGCAGTTATTCAAAGCCTATAGATATGCTACGATTCCAGAACATTATGCAAACATGACGTTAAGGAGAGGAAGCAAGGGTTCCTGCCCAAGATGTCATTGATAAATAAGGAGCCAGTAGGAGACGTAAGTTAAGACAAAGGAAATAACCCAAGAAAGATTACGCGAAATATTGATATGAGAATGGGCCAACAAGTAGTTAGCAGTTGATTCAGGAAGAGCCTAGTTAATGGCTAGGCAAGAGGACACAGAAAAATCAGCAGATCGTGCAAGATAAGCATAGTAAAACCCAATATAGTAAATTCAGCCTCGCAGTAATGTTATTATAATACTTGAGATATATTTAGATAGGAGTCGGGGTAGTTAAAGGTACCATATGAATGTTACGTGAATAAAATAGAGTGCCACTGGGAAGAGAGTGAAAATATTAGTTTAGAGGCAACCCTACAAGCACAAGGGCGTGGAGATAAGTAACTAAGAATAATTATAGGCAAGGAAGGACATCAAAAGGTCCGTAATAAGCTCTCAACTTTACAAGAGTCAGAGGGTCCTCCCTAAATACTACAATGAAAGACTAGCTGAGAAAGTAAGGAAGAAGGCTTCAACCTAAGCTTAGTGACCTAAGGAGCGAATGGTCTTGTAAAAACATTCTCACAGCAACATTGTATGCACTCCATAAGAAAATGGAACCTACCCTGGCTAATGAATGGGAAGCAAAATCAGAAGTGATATCCAAGATCATATGAGTTGTATGGAATTCCAATATACATGGGCACTAAGATAAGCTAAGTATGCGCACGAAAGAGGGAAGAAAGACCAGGAAAAGTAAAAGCTTACATTTAACGAAAGCTGAGAAGGCACAAAAGGAATTATTCGATCAATGATCTAGAGTTAGTTACGCTATAGACGCACCTAAGAGTTTGGAGTTTTATACATGCAGCATATAGAGCCGTGGAAGATTCCGGTGTAAGTTAAAAGAAAGAATTGAGCCAAGGTCATGGATTGAATTGTTAAAGGATTATATCATGGATATTCCATAGCGCCCATGAAAGGCTAAACATAATAACTAATACCATGAACCACAGATCAGGAGATAGCTTAAGCCTACATAAATGCTGATAAGAAGAAGGAGGAAACTAAAGAGTTATATCAATGAACTAAATCAAGAATCTAATTATTGGACCCATAAAATTATAGAAATCATGATTGAGCACATTACAGGGTCACTCCTAATATTAGAGGTACAAAAGGGATAATACAACAACTATATTCTATAACGGCCCTATGATAAAGCCGGATAGAAAAGTACCAGCCTTATAAGAAGTCAGTATGAAGCTCCTACCAGATTGTGTATACACCAGAGGTGCAAGTATAATAATAGAGCTTCAAGTTATGGACGTGAATTACACCTAGGTGGAAGGGAGGTCATGAAAGAGATAGAAGATACGATGCGAGATTTTAAGGTGAGTAAGGTAAAGGTGAACAACGTACGAGATACTCAAAGGCAGAAGATCGTGAATAGTTCATACTTTGGATAAAAGGCTAGAAGCGTGGGGATTCAGTATCTAAGAATAATAGCGGCATCGTCAGTAGCATATCTTCCAGCCTATGGTCTAGGTATCGAAAAACCTGACTAAGAGAGTAAAGAAGAGTTAGAGACGATGTGATGTCTCGCTTGATGTTCCAAAATAATATAAGGAAATCTATGATGCAAGTAATATAAATAGATATGTGTAGGTCGCTAGCTATTGTATGGTAAAGCGACAAGGTTCTAGAAGACAGGAGTAAGGATAAGAAAGGGCGAGTGAGAAGGTAATGAAAATGGATAAGTCCTCAGGATTAAGCCCATGAAAACAAGAAGAGCAGATGGTTTCTCTAAGTTATACAAAGCTCACTATAGCCTGAATGAACTCAAAGGAGTCTAAAACTATAGCATTTAGAAGAGATGGAATGCTGCCCTAGTAATAGAATGAGGGTGTAGTTGTGATAGATAAAGGATGACGTTTGGGCCTTCGATTGAGTAATGATTTGACGAAAAAAAAGAAAGGGATCTCATGAATTGGACAGGAGTAAAATACCCACGTAAGGTGAATCACATTGGGATGCTGTGAGATACAGTTATAAAAGCATGGTATCGCCCTAGGTGGATTAGTCTAATCATTTTAGATGTTCCCCGATGAGACGTGAACCCTAGCGATAGTGTTACATAAAAGTTTAAGTTATCCGGGGTAGATTATAGATCAATATTGAGGTGAATCAACAATGAATGATTAAAAGTTATAAAGTATGAGATGAGATTAGGCCGTCATTCTTAAGATGAACAGTAATGTGGAAGTATTAAAGGACATAAATTTATACATATTGGATAAGCAATGAAAGTCACCTAGAATTTGGTAACAACCCTCAGTAACAAGAAATCGAGGTAAGAGTTATGGTATAGTATGACCTACTTAGATGCAGTAAAGTCATACGGATGGATAACTAGGTCTATGAAATAAGATATAACAACATTCGTAAGTTTGACAAAATACCGAGTGGACAACTTCAGTAATGGCTAAAAAATCAGAGGAAAAAAGGAAAGAAGAAACGCATAAGCACACTTTCAAGGTCAGAGTCGTACATGCTACATGATAGAAGGTAGCAACAATTATGAGACTGGGAGGATTTTGACTATAAGTCGCGGTGTGTGAAAGAGGCCTAAAGGGGGGAATGCCCTGGCCTTTGGATTTATTCATAGAACAATTGCCTAAATGGCGAGAAGAATAATAGTGCACCAGTCAACATTCGAGGACGAACGTTCCAAAGGGGAGAATGATGTTATACCCCATGTTTTCGTACATGAAAGTACGCCATGAGTAAATTGAGATAAGCTCGGGAATGAGATTATTTTTGAGGTTATAAGCATTATGTTATTTCAAACAAGTGATAAGTAAATTTGTGAAGGTTAGAGGGTAAACCAATCAAAGAAAATGAGTTTCCTCGAAGTTTGACATTTTGGGATAAAATACGGTACGAGCTATAATACCCGGTATTTATGGACTAGTGTCATATAAGGTACGACATGGCCATGATAGTAAGGTGTATAAGGTGTATTAAAAGTGAGTAGTATTTTAATAATTTGAGATAATTCTTAATTATGTGGGTAATTGATTAATTATTGGTTAATGGAGATTAACTAATTGATTAAGAATTTAATGGGTGGTTAATGTCTTTTGGATAAAGACCAAATGATGTCACGTGGCAGTCCACTATACCTATATATATATGACTCACAATTGAGTGGAAATGTGGCATATTTATTAATATGTGGCTTAGTCTTTAGTCATAACAATAAAGCCTTCAAGATTAAAGTATTTAATCATAATATTAAAGCCTTCAAGATTCATATGGATTTTCATACAATTGACCTTTCTAATTCAAGAGAAAGGTAACGGATATTCACGCAAAGGATTCAAGAATTCAAGTGAGAAAATTCCTTAGCATCTTAGCAGCGTGACTTTAAAGAAGCCCGATATAATATTTCTCAAGAATATCATACGAATTTTTCCCTACTCCGATCTTGCCGTCACGAGTTTTGTCGTAATTGTCATGTGTTGGAAGGATTTTCAAGAGAATCGGCTCAGTTATGTTAAGATTATCCCTTCTTTTTTTGACATGATCCATACGATACAAACGAAACGAGCAAATGAACAACTTTCATAAATGACTCTATTCATAGAAATAGTAGAGATGCTTATATTCTTGATTCTCCATGTGTCATATTATTCTATCATCTGTTCATAGATCTAAAAAATACATAAGTTGGTAACGTTTATTTCATGATATTAATCAGAGGCATAATGATCTTATGACGTACCCAGAGATTTTATTAACGTATTTCATATGCATGTCATGCATTTATATGTACATTGACCCATGACCAGATGGTGTTATATACGTATGTATATATGTATATGGGATATGGGAAAGGTTATGACGTTATATACTCACCATCGCCTGATCAGCTGGTATACGTTGATGATTTGCCCATAGTGGCCAGATGATATGATGGGATGCCCTCAGAGGCTTGATGATGTTATGAACGCATTTACCCATGCATGGTATGACATTTATACGCATATGCATGACATTATAATATTAAATGATTCATAGAGCTATTCAGATATACATGTTGAGCCTTTTACTACATGTTTCTCTCATGTCTATTTTTTACTGATTTTCATTCCTTACATACTCGGTACTTTATTTGTACTGACATTCCTTTTGCCCAGGGATGCTGCATTTCATGCCCACAGGTCCCGATAGACAGGTCGAGAGTCCTCCAAGTAGGCGATCAGCTCAGTGGAAGATGTTCGTGCACTCCATCTACTCCGGAGTTGCTTGTTTGGTCAGTATGATTTAGATCTGTATTGTTTAATATGGCAGGGCTCTGCCCCGACCTTTATGATAATTATGTATCCTTAGAGGCTTGTATAAAAATGTCATGTACGTAAAATATTGTATGGCCTTGTCAGCCTATGTTTAGTGTACGAGTGATTATTTTGGTCTTAGAGGCCCATATGTCTTATGTATAAATTGGTATTACATGTTAGATTCTACCTATTTTATGGCAGCCTCTCCGGCTCAGTTATCTATGACAGTATGATACGAAAAGATATGTTGTGTTGGTACTCGATTGAATAAGGTACCAGGTACCCGTCGCGGCCTATTGGTTTGGGTCGTGACAAGTATAGGTGTAGAACTAACAGAGTACGATATCTCTACAAAGCTACGCATAATCACAACAATAATACGGTACTTGTAGTAGGAAATAAAAGTAACAATTAGCAGTGGGACACAACAAGTAATAATACCGTAGAGTAAGTTGAACACAGTTTAAATCCAGTGAAAATAAATAAAGGAAAGACAAGCAACAACTCAATAAAAATAACCGCTTTCATACAAGGTTGATCCAATAATCTCCACGAGGTACCAAACCTCAAAATAGTCCTAATTCATGGGTTCCAATTCGTGAACCCTGATCATTTAACATCTTGTGCCCTCATTACAACTGGTAACTGCACGGACAACTGGCGTGCCAATAAAACAGTTCTCACATAGAAGGCAAGTTGATGAGGGTATGTATGAATGATCAATAACATCAGGATCCATTTTCTTAAATCGATAGGGGTGGTTAATTACGTGTATGCTTGCGCAAGTGTTCTATAAAAATTCAGGCCTACGAGTAAGAGTAGAGGAAATCAACGGCATATAAGAAACAATTTCCTTGATTTTGCACAAGGTAAACCTCACACAAGTTAGGCACGCCACTACACAAATATCAACAACAACAATGCCCCCAGGCCATCACAAATCATCACAAATCAATCCCCAACATAGCCCACTTTATCTCGCCACATGCACAATAATAAAGTAAATGCCCACCTTGTCTCGCCGCACATGCAGAGAAATGTTCCCACTTTGTCTCGCCACATGCGCAAACACACAGATATAGCTCGCCTTATCACGCCGCATGTGCACTATCAATAAAAACAATAGCACGGCAGAAACCTCGTGCAAACACCTAAAAAAATTCTCCCAACAATATCACGTGCCAAAAACATAATAACATAATAGAATGACCTTCACAACATGTGCCCATATTCCATAACATTTCCTCTAAACAGTGTCAATACCACCACTGCGCATAGCCCTTGGCTCAACAAACTGAGCACAACAACAACAACAACAACAACAACAATAACACAAGAATACGACAAGTAAATCAATTCAAGAACTTTGAAACACAAAGGAGCGATAGAACGAGCTCACAAAGAATAAACACAATAGAGAATACTAGTCTCAATAAGAATATCTCAACAAGGGAGAAATAATATATAATAAATGATTCCATAAAATTTCAATTCGACAACAAGGGAGATAATATGAGTCAATAATTCCAAATAAGGATAAGTCAACGATGATAACGTATAACTAAACTTCATTTAGGGTTGAGCAATTATGAAAGAGATACAACAAATTCAATTAAGGATAAGCAACGTACAGAAAGGACAATAATAACCTCAATTAAGGATAGACAATTACAGAAGCGATAATAATAATTTCAACTACGGATAAGCAATTAGGAAATGATAGCATGGCAATCAAAAAGGTAACACTTCAGTTGAGATACACAAGAGTCAAATAGGCAATAAGAGTGGAACATGAAGCAATTAATTCTAATTAAGACACGTAGAGGTGAAACTAGTAAATGAGGAACTTAACATAACCAAACAACTTCATATCTGATGAATATAAGAACCTAAGAGCCCTAGATGGTCAACTTTTCACAAATAAGCCCGAGCATGTACTTGTTACCTTGCGTACACAGACTTCACATGACACAATTAGCACCAAAGACTCAGATCCTAAGGGGTAGTTCCCCCCATAAAGTTAGGTAAGATACTTCAAATATGCTATGTCGATAAGTGAAACAACCTCCGGACGGCTTAAATCTAGCCAAAATAACTTTAATCCATAAACAAAAGTCATAGAAAACAATTTCGGATAATAAAACTTCGATCTTTAACAATAACTAAAAAGTCAACCCCCCGGGCCCGCACCTCGGAACCCGATGAAATTTATAAAACCTCAACACCCATTCCAATACGAGTTCAACCATACCAAAATTATCAAATTTCGATAACAATTCGTCCCTCAAATCATCATTTTATGTTTTAAAAGATTTTCTTCAAAAATTCCCATTTTTTCACTTTGATTCTCACCATTTTGATGTTAAAACTCAAATAAAATCATAAAATATACATAGAAATTGAACAAGGGCACTTACCCAACGATTTTAGATGAAATTCCTCCCTCAAAATTGTTCACTCAAACCTAGGGTTCAAAAATATCACAAAATGAAGCAAAAGCTCGAATTACACAGATGAAAACAAGGTGCAGGTGTTGCATTTGCGATCCAGGGTTCGCAATTGCGATTCAAGGTTCACAATTGTGAACCCTTGCAAAATCGAAGAAGCCTTCGCAATTGCGAACAAGAACATGGTTGAAAATATTGCAATTGCGACAAAATGTTCTTAATTGCGAACTGGGCATCGTAATTGCGATAAAAATGTTCGCAATTGCGACTACACTAGAAACCAGTTGTCTCCCCGACATAGAAATAAACATAACTCTCTCATATGATGTCTAAATTCGATGATTCTTTTTGCTATGGCTCCGTAATTACGATGCGGCTCTAATACTTCAATAAAAACTGAATTTGAAGCTCATTTGCTTAATGTAGAACCATTTATGCTTGAAAAAACGACGCTGGAGCATAAAAAATAAGTGCAACACAACCTAAACCTATGTGAAACTCACCCAAGCCACTCGGGACCTCGTCCGAACATACCAACAAGTCTAGTAACACAACACAGACCTATCAAGGCCTCAAATCACATCAAATAACATCAAAATAACAAATCACGCCTCAAATCGAATTTAATGAACTTATAAACTTCCAACTTCTACAACTCGCGCCGAATCATATCAAATCAACTCGGAATGATGTCAAATTTCGTATGCAAGTCCCAAATGACACAATGAAGCTAATACAACTCTCAGAATTATATTCCTACCCCGATATCGCCAAAGTTAACTCTCGGTCAAATCTCCCAACCTTCCAACCTTCAATTTTCTAATTTTCGCCGAAATGTTTCAATTTTTTTTTCCTACGGACCTCCAATTCAAAATCCAGACACACGCCTAAGTCCAAAATAACCATATGAAGCCATTGGAATTATTAAAATTCAATTTTGGAGTCGTCTACACAAAAGGAAAAACTCTGGTCAACTCTTACCGCTTAAACTTCAAAAAGAAGAATCCTTCTTCTAGATTGACCCGAATCATCCAAAAATTAAACTCGACCACACACGCAAATCATAATACATAATACGAAGCTGCTCGAGACCTTATGCCGCCGAACGAGATGCTAATTCTCAAAATAACCGGCCGAGTCGTTACATCATATACAAACTTTTGTACTTAATACTATACAGTGAAATAAAATAAAATATATATCCTTAGAAAAGATAGATGTTACCTTTTTCACATTTAAATTCAGATGATTTTCAATAATCTTCTTCATTGCTTTCTTGTTAGGTAGTCCATGTACGATGCTAAGCACCGGTAGACCAGCTCCGAGAAGTATTGTTTATATAATTGTTAATGTAGAGCTCTGGGTTTGAATTGTAAAAGAAATTTAGGAAGAAGAGATACAATAAGGTTATGATAATTGCTCCACATCTCAATCAAAAGGGATAAAAAGATTTCTTAAGCAACAATATAATCTTTTCCCATCTACGATGGCATTGGGAAGAATATAAGAAAAATATTATCAGAAAATAATGAAACAAGAAAAAAAGTGGAAGTTTGATTAAACTAAATTAAAATATTAACTCCAGAAAGCGAGCAAGAAAAATATGATCAGAAAATGGTAAAATCGGAAAGGAAAAAGATAATGAAAGACTTCAAATATGAAAGTATTTACTAGTCATAATATTAGCATGCTACAAGAATGTTTCTTACGTTTATCTTATTTTAAATACATCATTAAAATAACACAAAATAGGAAATAAAAGAGAAATCCCAAATTCCTCCGCCAAAATTATTTATTCTACTTTTATTTTTATTTTTCTTCTTTCTAGATAAATAATTGAGTCCTAAAATTAGTATTGGAATACTTTTTATACAATCATTAATCAATTATAATTACTGAGAGTTGTTGTGTCACTTATTTTTTATTTGCATATATTTTTCAATTTTGTAAGAAAAGTTAGGTTTTTTAAAATAAAAATTCGTCACTCTTTTTCACCTTTCTTTGTTCTTTATAATTAAATTGGTGAATCCTAGAATTGGATATAATACACTAATCATGATATACTGATATATAGTATATTAAGAATATGAAATACCATGATTCAACAGTAATTATGATATACCTATGTGTAATATACTAAAGATATTGGATATATTATTTAACATATTCAAATAAAGCTTACTATAATTCAACACTAATTATGGTATACCAAGAATATTGAGTATATTGTTTAACATACTCAAACGATACATACTATGATTCAATACTAATCATTGTATATATATTAAGAATACCATGATTCTATCGTAATTATGGTATACCAAAAAGTAGTAAACCAAGAATATTGAGAATACCATAATTGTCAAATCATGATATACTAATGTGTAGTATACCAAGAATATTGGAATACCATTTAAGAACTCAAATAAAGTCTATCATGATTTAACAGTAAATATAATATATCAAAAAGTAGTATACATAATTCAACTATGTCATGGTATACCAAAAATATTATGAATACCATTTAATATATTACTAATTATAGTATACCATGGTATACCAACTGCAATTATGATTGTTGTTTAGCATTCTAGTAATCACGGTTATTCCAATGTATAATAAACCAAAAATATTGAGAATACCATAATTCTACACTAATTACTAACCAATATGTAGTATACCAAGAATATTAAATATTCATTTAACATACTCAAACATAGTATACCATGATTAAACACTAATGATGATATACCAATATGTAGTATGTCAAGAATTGTCACGATCAAAATTTTCCTCCGTTTGGGTATTGTGATGGCGCCTAGTCTTAGGGACTAGGTAAGCCTAACTTGTACTGAATGTCACACCTCCTTTTTACCTACACCCCGTAAAGGGGTATATAAGAGAGTTTTTCCAATTAAAGGACAATCGAAACGGGATTAATTATTTACAATTCAGAGTCGCCACTTGAGATAATTTATGGTGTCCCAAGTCACCGGTTTAAAATCCCGAATCGAGAAAAACTGACTCTATTTACGGTCTGCGAACATAGAAATCCGGGTAAGGAATTCTGTTAACCCGGGAGAAGGTGTCAGGCATTCCCGAGTTCCGTGGTTCTAACAGGGTCGCTTTGATCATACTTGGCTTATTAAAATCGTTCAATTACTGATTTTAGATCCTATGTGCATTTACCCTTTACCGCTTTTTAATTAAGAAAATTTATCTTGAAACGTGTCACGCATACGTGTACCCATTTGTTTTGGCGCGTCAAAAATTATGTCACGCGTACGTGTCCACAATTAATAACGCTTTATTATTGTAAAAAAGAAAAGTTTGGCCAAAGTTGCGCGAACGCATACTTTTTTTTTTTAAAAAAAGAATCGTAATTATGTTACGCGAACGTATACACAATCACGATAGTGTATTAAATGTCCCTAAAGCAAACTACGAACATTTGTCATTTTGTATGATTAAATGGTAGATGGCACACCTCGGACTATATGAGCTAATTTAATTAATAGCCTACGAAAACCAATTTTATTATTAAGAAGGTTTGTTCAAAGTTGCGCGAACGCATACTCCGAATTGGTTTTAGAATTGTAATCATGTCACGCGAACGTGTACACAATCACAATTGTATTTTAAACGGCCCTAAAGGCTTTTCTACGAATATTCATCACTAGTTTCTAATTAGTATTTGGGAGGGGCATAGAAAATCAACTAAATGACACACCTCAATTCTTAAATTAAAAGGATTAACTCAACTCATCCGAAGGGCCACAATTGTTTATGTTATGGGGATAACTCACCTCCAACCTAATTAATGGGCTCAATTAACACTAAATGTAGTCCAATGTTCCATTTAAACTGGACTGCATGATACAGCTAATCCAATCACGCCAAAAAGGCTTGAGCCAGGCCAGAGGACTGATAGTCCGATAAAAGGAACGGCCCAGACTTCATTCAAAAGGGACTTTAGGATTGAGCTTCATAATTGAGCCCAAGTTAGGGGCCCTGCAGTTGAGCAATAAAGTCTCAGGATCGAATCCATGAGACACCCTGAATTACACTGATTTAATCATGAAAGATCCAAACATTAATGCCACTAATTTTGGAACACAAAACAGGACCACGCTTCTATAACTAAATAACATGTAACTTTAATTTTCAGAACCACATGGAAAGAGATATCAACAACTTCTAAGAATTGGCACTTAACAGCTGGAGAATCCAATTTATCAAAACTAACTTTCCCTTTTTTTTGTTTTTGAAAGTATTAATTAATATTACAATAATAACTAATTCAAACCATTTGTCAGGACTAACCACACTCATACGATGCCCATTTTCACATTAGGAATTGTAAAGTCGCTGTAACAGAACACTAAATACATAATCACGCTTATTACCAAAACAGACTGCATATTAACTTCCCTTTAAATGATAACATTCGGATATAATGGCAGATCTAAATCACTTAAAGCCATACAAGTCGAGGATTCATTTAATACCACTGAATTTTCTCATACAAAAGTTCCATAGTCCCAATATAATTACAACTATATGAATCAATCTCATCAAATAACAGTATCAGAATTCGTGACACTTCAAATGACCAAAGTACAACAATAACATGAAGAAAAATGCAAATGAAGTAACGCCAGGTTGATTGCCATGCTTTTAGCTTTTATTTCCATCTTTATTATAGTACTTACATCAAGTAAAGCTTAAGAAAATGTACCTGAGAGCACAAATAAGAGATGGGTAAGAAGATCAGCAACGAGCAGTAACAAAAGCAAGGGTCAGCAGCAAAAACAAATCAACAGAACCAACCAGTAGCTCCAAAATCAAATTTCAAACCCAGAAATTGAAGTAAATGACCATAAACCAGTTCAATCCAAACAATGGACCAGGAAAACTTCAACCAAGCTGATTTTAATTCATTTCTTAGGTCAGCTAGTCAGGACTTATTGCATCACCAGGAAAATTTCAAAAATTAGCAGAAGAATTCAATGAAACAATATTTTTCTGAAGTTTTAGCCATCTAGAATTTTTAGGGATTTTCAGCTCTTGGAAGTCTGCATTCAAAGGCAAGTTTGGGATGCCTTTATAGAAGTTTCATGAAAACTGACAAAAGATTCCTTCAACCAATTTGCCTAAACTACCCTTTAAACCCCTATCAATTACCCTCCCTAACCTAATCCAAAACAGCCCGTGCTTCTTTGGATTGGGTCATAAATGACTCAAAGAGCCCAAAACTTATATTAGACCAATCCAAATGAACATTCAAAATTCAAATTCGGACCCAGGCCTTATCACAAATTAATTATAGTAAAAAAAAATGCAACCAATTCGATCCTTGCTAATTACTGACTCTTAAGAAAAATAAAACAAAGAAAGATAAAAATAAACAAAGCAGAATTGCCCAAGAGCCAAACATGAAACAAAGAACTTAATTCTAAAAACAAACACCAATCAGGTTAAACAACAAATTTGACCCTAACTTAAACAAACAGGACCAAATTATTTTAATCAACACGAAGTAGCTTAAAAAGAACTACTAAGTATAGAAAAACAGAAGAAAAGACAAAGAAAAGCAAAAGAAGGGACTGAAAGGCAAGAGAAACAAAATAATAAGCATTTAATAGCAGAACGACTGAATAAGACGAGGAAGGATGGAGGAGATACCTTTAGCATCACTTGATACAGAGCTGATAACTCTTCGAAAGCTCTGATTCGATTCGAGACAAATATTAACTGTATGTTCTCAACGAAAACACGCAGTCAATACCCATTTCAAACCTTATCGCTCAGGAAAACTGGAAGACTTGACGAATTTCTTTCTTCTTTGCTCTCAGACTTGAAATTAGACCGATTTGGTGAGGTTCTGGGAAAAATGATAATGGATTAGGGTTGAGGGAAGGGTGATGGTTGCATGGGTAAAATATGGGGTCAAACAGAGATGGCGCCGCCACCGGAGAAGTTGTGGCGGCCCTAGGGTTTCGCTCTTCGAATGAGTATTCGAGGGATTCCAGAGGGTTCTGAGGGAAATAGAGCGGAGGTCTGGAAAGAGGAGGGTGAGGCGATGATTTGGTGTAAATCTGGTGGCGATTGGATGCTGGCGCCGCCATCAATGGTGGTGGGAAATCCCAGCGGCTTCTAGGGTTTCTCGGAGGGGGTATGAGAGAGACGAAAGCTGGGGGGTTCTGGGGGGGGGGGGTAGGGTCCGTTCGGACAGTTAAATACTAGGGAGGGGTGATTTTTTGGGTCGTTAGATCAACCAAACATAGACGGTCCAGATTGATTTTGGTCAAAACGGTGTCGTTTGGTTGTAACTGGAGACGGGTCGGTATTGAACGGGTATGAGCTGGTTTTTAACGGGTTATTTACATTAGGCCTGGGAAAATCAAATGATTTGGCCCATAATTTCTCAATTCTTTTCTTTTATCTCAAAACTCTTTTCTCTCTCTTTCTTTTTTTTTTATAATTAATTTTCGAAATAAAACTCAAATAAAATCCAAAATAAATCCTAACTTAAATCAATCCTAACACATTAAATTAATTAACTGTAGTTACTATAATTAACTGAACCAGATTGAAGTTCAAACTACCCTAAATTCAAAATTACAACTAAAATAAACTATTTTTGAGACTTTTTCCATTTTATAAAAATTAATGACTAATTAATTTCTAAAATGCAAAATTGACTCCTACATGCACGTGCACACATATTTTGTATTTTTCACTAATTAAAATGCACAAATAAAATGCAAACAACTAACGAAAAATGCTACAAAACTACAAAAATGGCAAATATTAAAAGAAATGATTTTGTTTAGGAACTGTGGGAGTAATTCATGTAGGGCAAAAATCACGTGCTCACAGCTGCCCCTCTTTTCCCGGAAACACGAAGAATTTTCGTGCAAAGATAAAGTGAGCGGATACGAGCGATTTTTGCCCGTTTGAATACTCCGTGGGAAGCATTTTTTGAATGATTTGACCGCACTTTGCTTCCGAGGTTGCCTACATATCCTTGGATAAAAAGGAATCATGTCAGTGTAGTTCAGGAACGTTTGGTAGCTGGGACTACCATAAAGCTGGATTTTCACCGTTGTTGTTGTTGTTGCTACTGCTTACTGAACCCCTTATTACACCATGCCAAAAATAAAAGAAGCTAGACTAGATTATGATCTATGTTTTACAAAATCCTATCTAAATCTTCAAACTTGCTCTTGTGTTTCTTGTTGCCTTGTTGTCCTCTATTCTCTCAGTGATATCCATTTGTTATCCCCTTGAATTGTAAGCTGAGATGTCTTCCCCTTCTTGATACGTATTCCCATGCTATCCAGGCGGGCTCCTGCTCGCTGAACTTGAATGTATTCCCGTGCTATCCAGGTGGGCTCCTGACTTCAACACGTGAATGTCTTCCCATGCTATCCATGCGGGCTCCTGACTTCAGCAAAATAGACAAAAACAAAGAAAATTTTCTGCCCCAGTTTGGGTATGTGGGCCCATGTGTAAGTGTAAGACGAATCACATTACCGAATATCAATAATAATTTTGAAAACTAAAACTTGAATTGTGCTCCCTTGTTCTCTAGGCGGGCTCCTGACTACTAAACTTGAAAGTATTCCCTACTTTCCCGGCGGGCTCCTGACTTCAAATGAAAGAATTTGAAAGCCAAAACTTAAATTGTACTCCCTTATTTTTCAGGCGGGCTCCTGATTGCTGAACTTGAAATGTATCCCCTGCTTTCCAGGCGGGCTCCTGATTTCAACATGAAAGTATTCCCTTCTCTCCAGGCGGGCTCCTGATTGCTAAACTTGAATTGTACTCCCTTGTTTTCCAGGCGGACTCCTGATTGCTGACTTGAAATGTATTCCCTGCTCTCCAGGCGGGCTCCTGACTTCAACAAAATAGACGAAATACAAAGAAAATTTTCTGCCCCTAGTTTGGTGGTTGGGTACAGATGTGAGTGTAAAACTAAATCATATTATCAAGTACTACTAAGAATTTGAAAGCTAGGTCCCATTATCCAGGGGGTCCTGACAACTCTTAATCAACTGACAATTTTAAATCTAAGTTATATCTTCTAAAGATGTAACTTTTGCTAAATTTTGTTATCTAAGAGGGTCTTTAAACTACTCCCATTATCCAGGGGGTCCTGAAAATCAAAGGTCAAATTTTATCTTAAGAGTGACAACTTTAGTTATACTAAACTACATCTGGATTTACGCTAAATGCTGTTATCTAATCGCAATCTTAAAGCTAAGTCCCATTATGTAGGAGGGTCCTGGAATTTTAAAATTAAATCCCATTATCCAGGCGGGTCCTGAAATTTTAAAATTAAATTCCATTATCCATGAGGGTCCTGAAATTTTAAAATTAAATGCCATTATCTAGGCGGGTCCTGAAATTTTAAAATTAAATCCCATTATCCAGGAGGGTCCTGAAATTTTAAAATTAAATTCCATTATCCAGGCGGGTCCTGAAAATCAAAAATCAAACCTGTTTGGCGACTGCCTTTCTCTACGGAAGGTTTCTCCGAAACAATTGGAATATTTCTTCCCCTGTTTCAATCAAAGAACATTTTGTCAGTTTAAAATGACGGTTAGTTGATGGCATTCTGCTGAAGATCCTTCCACTGCATTGTGTTGTTTTGATTGTCTTCTCTGCACTGGCCCTGAACCGTCTGACTGTCTGACTTTCTTTCAAACCCTATGACTTTAAATGACCCGGGTGTTCTATACCCAAATTGTTGTTTCACACCTCTGACCCCTTTAACTGAAACTCTGCATCTCCCATGAAATTACTAAATCATTCTGCCGATGGAACTTTTGCCGATACTTTATCCCACCTTACACCATGCTATTTTTGGTATGCTTTGGCCACGCTGTGCTTTGCAATTGTGGAAGTTGGTAGTGAGCCTTGAAATCCTTTTTCACTTGCTTTGAGTAGGACTGACATTGAAACCTCTTAGACCATTAAACCCCAAAAGAAAAAAAATGAAATGCAATGATTTTGCGAGTTAAGGATACGAAGAATCCAGAATCGGATGACTGCTAAAAGGAGAAAGAAAAGAAACTTATCTGACTGGAACAACTGGTACCAATGATCATGACATGTATTTCGGACTAATCGGCCCAATCTATCCAACCAATCAGCTTTCAGTTGCCGTACTTTGTTGTTCTAGAACTTCCATAACTTGATTACTTTACCCAAACCTTGACCTTGTTCATCCTGCGGTGCCTTGAAACATTTTTCCACCAACAAACCTTTCTCACTTGGTGACTTTTCACCTCTCTTTCGCCTTAGGGTGCCCGTGAGGGTTTTCACCAATAAGACTCACTCATTTTAATTTCTCTCAACTCCCGTTGCCTTATGGTGCTTGTGAAGGTTTTCACCAATAAGACTCTCTCATTTTGTTTCTCTCAACTCCCGTCGCCTTACGGTGCCCGTGAAGGTTTCTACCAATAAGACTCTCTCATTTTGATTCTTTCCTTATTTGGACCAAAATGTTGCCCTTGATATGACTCACCTCTACCTGCTCGACTTGGCATTTCTCGAAGATTAATCGGAAGGTCTTTCTTTGGACCGTAATGTGGCTTTTGGATGAGATTTAGCAAGAAAGGTATAAAAGGCTCAAAATCATTCGAATGGGTTTAAAATTACAACTTTCGGAATCAGATTTCTTACAACGACCACAACTTCTGCCCCGATTTCTTGCTTGGGGACTTTTGGATTTTTATTTTGGTAGGACCAAACCGTGAGGCTGCCTACGTATCCTTAAAAGGAATCAAGTCGAACGTAGTTCATGTCATAGAGATTACTTTGTTGTTGTGATTTTCTTTTTCTTTTTTTTCTTTATTGTTTTTCTTCTTCTTTTCTCTTTTTTTTTTCATTCTTTTCTTTCTCTTTCCTTTCTTTCTCTTTTTCTTCCTTTTCTTATCTCTCACGCTTGTGTTTCTGATATTCGCTACTGATTCCGAAAGATGGGTATGGAAGAAAATAAATAAGGCTCAAAAGGGGTGACGAGGGATAAATTGTTTAGATAGCAGAACAAAAACGCCTTCATCATTTCAATCTTCAAAATATGCCAAATACAAACCAGTACAATCAAACAAAGAAATCATACATGGTATCTCTTGACTGCATCGAATTGATAGCCATTTCTACACATTTCCCTTCTACATCTGTCAAATACAATGCTCCATTGGACAACACTCTAGTTACAACAAATGGCCCCTGCCAGTTTGGGGCGAACTTTCCTTTTGCTTCAGCCTGATGAGGCAAGATACGTCTCAACACTAACTGGCCCACTTCGAACTTTCGTGGACGTACCTTCTTGTTATATGTTCTCGCCATTCTCTGTTGGTACAACTGGCCGTGACATACTGCTGCCAATCTCTTTTCATCAATCAGACTTAATTGCTCCAAGCGGGTTTTGACCCACTCAACATCATCAATTTCCGCCTCAGTGACGATCCGAAGGGATGGGATTTCAATTTTTGCGGGTATTACTGCCTACATGCCATACACCAACAAATAAGGAGTGGCCCATACTAAAGTACGGACAGTAGTGCGATAACCCAGAAATGCAAACGGCAGCTTTTCATGCCATTGTCTAGAACCTTCCACCATTTTTCGAAGTATCTTCTTTATATTCTTGTTGGCTTCCTCGACTGCTCCATTCGCCTTAGGGAGGTACGGGGTGGAATTGCGATGTATAATCTTAAACTGCTGACATGTCTCCATCATCAGGTGACTGTTGAGATTAGTGCCATTGTCCGTGATAATTACCTTCAAAACCCCAAACCGACAGATGATATTTGAATGCACAAAATCGACCACTGTTTTCTTGGTCACAGATTTAAAAGTTTTTGCTTCAACCCACTTGGTAAAATAATCAATGGCTACCAGAATAAATCTGTGTCCGTTTGATGCTGCTGGCTCGATTGGCCCAATGACATCCATGCCCCAAGCAACAAAGGGCCATGGTGCCGACATTGTATGCAATTCAGATGGTGGGGAATGAATCAAATCTCCGTGCACCCGGCATTGATGACACTTGCGCACAGAACTGATGCAATTCGCTCCATAGTGAGCCAGTAATAACCTACTCAGAGAATATTCTTTGCCAGAACGTACCCACTCATATGCGGTCCACAAACTCCGGTGTGTACCTCAGTCATGATAGATGTGGCCTGTCTGGCATCTATGCATCTTGGCAATCCAAGATCTGGAGTTCTTTTGTATCACACCCCTCCACTGAAGAAAAATCCACTTGCCAATCATCGAATTGTTCTTTTCTGATCACCTGTGGCCTGTACCGGATATACCCCTATCTTGATATATTCTTTGATATCATGGAACCATGGCTCCCCATCAAGTTCTTCTTCCACCATATTACAGTAAGCATGCTGATCACGGACCTGAATCTGCAAAGGGTCCACATAAGCCTTATCTGGATGATGTAACATTGACGCCAGAGTAGCCAAAGCATCAACAACTTCATTATGGATCCTTGGGATATGCCTAAATTCTATCGATTGAAACTGTTGACAAAGATCATGCAAACATTGTCTGTACGGTATGAGTTTCAATTCCCGTGTTTCCCATTCTCCCTGAATTTGGTGCACCAGGAGGTCTGAGTCACCCAAGACCAAGACTTCATAGACACCTATATCCACAGCTAACCTCAAACCCAGAATGCATGCCTCGTACTCAGCCATGTTATTGGTATAGTAAAAACGAAGCTGAGCCGTAACAGGGTAGTGCTGTCCTGTTTCAGAAATAAGTACTGCTCCTATCCCCACACCCTTCATGTTTGCAGCCCCATCAAAGAAAAGTTTCCATCACGATTTCTCAACTTTCTCCAACTCATCAATGTGCATCATCTCTTCATCGGGGAAATAAGTTTTCAAAGGTTCATAATCTTCATCAACCGGGTTCTCGGCCAAATGGTCCGCCAAGGCATGTGCTTTCATTGCAGTTCGAGTCACGTAGACAATGTCAAACTCTGTGAGCAGGGTCTACCACTTTGCAAGCCTCCCTGTGGGCATAGGCTTCTGAAAGATATACTTCAATGGATCCAAGCGAGATATGAGGTAAGTAGTATAAGATGACAAATAATGTTTCAGCTTCTGTGCCACCCAAGTTAGGGCGCAACATGTCCTCTCAAGATGAGTATACTTAACCTCGTACGACGTGAATTTCTTGCTGAGGTAATAGATGGCCTGCTCCTTCCTACCAGTGATATCATGTTGATCCAACACACAGCCAAATGAATTGTCCAAAACCGTCAAATATAGAATTAAAGGTCGCCCTGGTTCTGGCGGGACCAACACGGGTGGATTTGACAAATACTCCTTTATCTTATCAAATGCTTCCTGACATTCATCTATCCACTTGACCGCAATATCTTTCTTTAACAGTTTGAAGATTGGCTCACAGGTTGTCGTGAGCTGAGCAATAAACCGGCTGATGTAATTCAATCTTCCCAACAGACTCATCACCTCGGTCTTATTCTTCGTAGGTGGAAATTCTTAGATGGCCTTGATTTTCGATGGGTCCAGTTCAATACCCCGGCGGCTGACTACGAACCCCAACAACTTTCCAGACGGCACCCCAAAAGCACACTTTGCAGGATTAAGCTTGAGATTGTACCTGCGAAGCCTTTGGAAGAACTTCCTCAGATCCCTGACATGGTCAGACTGCTTTCTAGACTTCACGATCACGTCATCCACGTACACCTCGATTTCCTGGTTTATCATATCATGGAATATTGTTGTCAATGACCTCATGTAGGTTGCCCCAGCATTCTTCAAGCCAAATGGCATGACCCGATAGCAGTACGTTCCCCACGGCGTGATGAATGCCATCTTTTCTGCATCTTCCTCGTCCATTAAGATCTAATGATAACCCGCGTAACAATCCACAAAAGAACCAATCTCATTTTTGGCACAATTATCAATCAAGATATGGATGTTCGACAATGGGAAATCGTCTTTTGGACTCGCCTTGTTGAGATCCCGGTAGTCAACACACACCCTGGTCTTGCCATCCTTCTTTGGCACATGCACAACATTGGCTAACCAGGTAGGATACCGGGTGACCCGAATGACTTTGGCATCGAACTGCTTGGTGACCTCTTCTTTGATCTTTACACTCATATCCGTTTTGAACTTCCTCAGCTTCTGTTTGACAGGAGGGAATGCGGGGTCAGTGGGCAACTTTTGAACCACTAAATCAGTGCCTAGACCCGGCATGTTGTCATAGGACCATGCAAAAACATCTTTGTATTTGAATAGTGATTTAATTATCTCCTCCCTGAGTTGAGGTTCTAGATGGACACTTATTTTAGTTTCATGGACATTATCTTAGTCCCCTAGATTAACTGCTTCTGTATCGTTCAAATTAGGTTTGGGCTTTTCCTCAAAATAACTTAGTTCCTTACTAATTTCTTCATAGGCCTCATCATCATCAAATTCCAACTTGTCATCACACTCAATTTCTTGTATTATTATTTCACAGTTAGATTGGCTTTTAAAACTGGGCCAAAGATTCCTCATGCATGTCATGTCAATGATATTAGCATAAAAAGAACTGTACAAAAGAAGAAAACAAAAATAAAATTAGAAGAAATGAAGGAAAAAGGACAATTGTATTTCATTGAATTTAAAGATAACAGGGTTTTAACACATCCAACTGGACGGAACATAATATCTGAATTACAGACCCTGGAATAATCCAAATAACTAAAAGAAAATCAAAACCCACTACCAAGACTCCCTCCGGGTAGGAAGAGGAGTAGCTTCCCAGTTGTTGACTTTTGCACGTGGTCCTACAAATTGCACATCTGCCTTGCTGGACCCTTCCCCAGCCTCAACCATGTTAACCTTGGCGAATAAACTTTTAATCCCCTTTTCCAAGTCTCCATCAGCACCAATCAATGATCCAGGAACCTTTGACAATAATTGCTTTCTGATACCCGACCTGACGAATGATCTGGACAGACGCGGGATTGGCCTTGGCAATGCCTATGCTTTCTGTTTCATTTTGTGGGCTTGTCTCACATCGGTAACTGTAGGCTTGAACCTTAGACTAAAAGTATCCAGATTCTTTGGAAGAGAAGCTGGTTGCACAATACCTTGCAGAGATGCACCCAAACCCTTGCCCGGTACAAAACCATTTTTCAACATTTCAACGGCTACCATGACTGATGCAGTAGCTACCTTTGGAGTTGGAACACACTTCCCTTCTGGATTTTTCTCTACCAATACTGTGTCGAAAACCTGATAAATCCATGGCCCCTTGTCGTCTTCAACCTCTATGAGCGGAACAATGGCATCATTGGGCACACACAAATTATCCTCGCAGTGTACGACAATTTCCTGTCGATCCCATTCAAACTTGATAATTTGATGCAGAGTAGACGGGACCGCTTTGGCAGCATGAATCCAAGGTCGTCCCAATAGCAGATTATAAGAAACAGCCACATCGAGTACCTGGAATTCCATAGTAAATTCAACTTGCCCTATTGTGAGCTCAAGCACTATGTCCCCGACTGAATCTTTCCCTCCACCGTCGAATCCCCGAACGCAAATACTGTTCTTGTGAATCCTTTCATCCTCCACTTTCATCTTGTTCAATATGGAGAGAGGACAAATGTTCGTGCTAGACCCATTGTCAACCAGTACCCGAGTAACCACAGAATCTTCGTGTTTCACCGTCAGATAGAGGGCTCTATTGTGCTCGGTACCCTCCACGGGCAACTCATCATCAGAAAAAGTGACTCTGTTTACCTCAAATATCTTATTAGCTATCTTTTCCAAGTGGTTTACTGAGATTTTGGCAGGAACGTGGGCCTCGTTCAAGATTTTCATTAAAGCCCGACGGTGTTCGTCTGAATGGATCAATAATGAAAATAATGAAATCTGAGCTGGTGTTTTCCTCAACTTCTCCACAATGGAATAGTCTTGCACTTTCATCTTTCTCAAGAACTCCTCTGCTTCTTCCTCGGTCACAGCTTTCTTCACCAACACTGGGTTATCTTTTGAGGTCTTAGCTTTCCTCAACTCTTCGGGGGCAAAGCATCTCCCCGATTGAGTCAAATCATGAGTCTCACACACTTCTTCTTTAACCTCTTTCCCCTTGTAAGTCACTGTCACTCGTTCATAATTCCATGGGACTGCCTTGCTGTTGACTATCAACAATTGAGTTACCGGTTTGATAACAACAGGATCTGTGGGGGCGCCCTTCACAATTACCATAGGCTTGTTCGTCACTCCTGGCACAACCACTTTTGCTCTTTCATGTTTTCTTTCAACGTCACTTGAGGACCCCTTCTTGACCTCCACAGATGGTTCATTATTTGCCCTGTTCAACTTGATCACAAACTTCTCACTTGTTGACTTTTGAAATGGCTTGGCTTCACTACCCCGAATCATCATGACGGTTTGCGAAGGCTTCTTAGGCTCCTCTCCCTTATGCACTATCTCAATCATATTTGTTTCATGATAGGCTGGCAAGGGATTCTGATTGATATTGGGCACCTCCGGAGCTTGGACCTCAATCCGATTGGTGTCAATGAGTTCTTGAATGGCTGTTTTCAATTTCCAGCATTTCTCTGTGTCATGTCCCGGGGCACCTGAACAATACTCACAACTCACCGAGCAGTCAAGATTTCTGGGAGGGGGATTCGACAATTTAGCCTTGATCGGATTCAACATACCCAACTGTCTCAGTCTGTGGAATAGACTAACATATGATTCTCCCAATGGAGTGAAAGTCTTTTGCTTCTGCAACCTCTCATTCTTAAAGGCTTGGTTGGGTCGAAAACCTGTTCCAGGAGGATTTCTGTAGGCTTTTGGGGGTGGATAGTTATTTTGTGGAGCTTGGTATGGATTTTGTGGAGTTGGCGCACGCCATTGTGCGTGAGCGGGAGTTTGGGTATAAGTTTGTGCGTGATGGACAGAAAAATGGGGATCTGGCGGTGGGTAATAGTGTTGTGGTGGGTTATATGGAGTGTGGGGGTAAGTTTGGGGATAGGGTCGCGGCTGGTTGTAGTAACGGGGAAGGCTCCTGGATCCAACCCAAGCTCCCGACTCAATTGTCGCAACATCTTCCTTCTTCTTCTTCCCGAGCACACCCCTAGTACCGTTTTGAATGGCTTGAGTGGTCACTTTGATCGGTGAATAACTCATGATCTTGTTGGATTTGAGTCCCTCTTCAACCATGCCTCCCATTTTACAACTTCATTAAAGGACTTGCCCACTACTGACACCAAGTGACCGAAAAAAGTGTGCTCCAAAGCCTGCAAGAAATAATCAACCATCTCGCTTTCCTTCATCGGAGGGTCAACCCTCGCTGCTTGCTCTCTCCAACGGAATCCATATTCCCTGAAGCTCTCACCGAGCTTCTTCTCAATCTTTGTCAATAACAAGCGGTCTGGGATAATTTCGAGGTTGTACTGAAAATGGCAGGCAAAGGCTTGGGCCAAATCGTCCCATGTGTACCACCTGTTGTGATCTTGTCTGGTATACCATTCTAAAGCCGATCCACTTAGACTTTGGCTAAAATATGCCATCAGCAATTCATCTCTTCCACCTGCTCCTCTTATCTTGCTACAGAATCCTCTTAAGTGTGCTACTGGGTCACCATGCTCATCGTACAAATCAAACATGGGCATTTTGAACCCTGCTGGTAACTGAACATCAGGGAACAAACATAAATCCTTATAGGACACACTTACTTGACCTCCCAACCCCCTCATATCTCGAAACGACTGTTCTAAGCTTTTGACCTTTCTGATCATCTCTTCATGCTCGGGATTTTTGGGTGGCTTCTCGGTCTCTGCCGAGAGATCAAGTTGAGGGGTGTAAGAATATGGTTCTGGAACTTTGAAGGTGGGTTCAGGGGGATAGTACTGGTTGTCGTAAGTCTGGAACAGAGATTCACTGGAAGATCGGTGTAAGTTAGCAGGTAGAGGTGCCACAAAAACGGGAGTGACTGGTGGAGGAGGGTATGAGACTTGTTTGGGTGGAGGAGCTTGTGATGTATGGGAAGTGGTGCCTTGGCATTGTTGGTAGAGGGGAAAGGCTGGAGAGGAGTTCACAGGAGGAGGCTCCGGAGGTTGGGCTGATGGTGGGATATAAGCAGGGTTGGCAGGATAAACCGATGGTGGATGCCCCTTGTCCCAGGCTTGGTACATTTCAGCCATCTGCTGCTTTAACTTATACATCTCTTCCCTCATTACGTTAACATCTAGTTCTTCCACCTCTTTTGACGGGTCAACAATACTTGTCTCCAGTTCTTGGTTGGCCATATTCAGCTTGTCTTTCGATCGGGTGTTGTATGAGGGAGTTGCCAGAATGACAATCAACTAACCACCTACCTGTACTCAATGCATCAACAACAACATTGTTAGCGGTTAGGTCTTTAACAAATTGGTAACCACACATTTGGGGAATGAATGCACCTAAGTAGTTAACCGTTTCTATCATGCATTTGATCGGCTGCTTGCGTCATCCCGACCTTTGCAACATTCTTTCTTTTCCTCTTTCTTTGCTTTTCTTTGTTTTTCTCCCTTTTTTTTCTTTTTCTTTATCCTCTCATTTCCCTCTTGTTTTGCCATCGTTTCTTCTCTCTTATTTTCTCTCTATTCTCTTTTGTTTTTCCCCTATTTTCTTTTCTCTCTTTTGGTTATGGTCAAATCCTATGGATATTGCCTACGTATCATGACCCCGCATGAATCAGACCGAACGTAGTTTTGGAGATAAAAATAATAAAACATTTTTGGAATTTTCAAATTTTCATAATAAGACTTGGAAATAAACTTAAACAGAAACTAACAGACTCTGATGAAAAACGAAATACAGACTCAAAAAACAAACAACCCACATACTCTGATAAAAGAAATACAGACTCCAAAACAACTGGCAGAGTTTAACGGAAAGAAATACAGACTCAAGAAATCACGAATACATCAGTGCCTCAATTGCCCCTGGGACCCGCGGGGCATCATTCGGCCTTGCCGCGGGCCGACTCGCTAAATCCCCTTGGAGGTGGTAGAGATCTTCCATTACCCGGCTATTGAAAATCATCACAGTAGCGAAGAACATAGATCTAGTCATATCCTCACAGTTACTGCACTTCATTGCGATATAGTTAGCGACCCTTTTGACTCGCTCTCTTATGACGCCCTTCTCTTGCAATAAATGCCCAATTTGTTCGGTTCTGGCTTCCAAAGTTTGTTCGGCTACCTGGTTCTGCTCTTGGAGTTGTTGCAAGTCTCTTTCTAGCCGTGCAATTAAGGCGTAACAATTTTCTCTTTCAGCCTTAAAATTTTTGGCTTGTTTAGCCATTTCACCCTCGAGGTTGCCAATTGCCTTTTCCCAACCTGTGACCCCTTTTTCATATCTTTCTTTCATCTGTTGAACGAAAGTTGCACGCCCTTCGGCGCTTTTAGCCAACCTCGCCCGTGCTTTTGCTAGTTCAGACTCAGCTTTTTGTAGGTCATCTTCATAGTCACGTACCTTTTGAGTATGGTTATAAATGAGCCTATAATCTTTCATGCTTCAACCTGGGTTTTCAGCTTCAATTTTCAACTGTCGAACCTGAGCTTTAAGGGCTTCATTTTCTCGCACCAATCTTCTTCTTTCACCTTCGGCCTCTTGTGCCTGCAAATCATTGTTGAAGGTGACATTTCTCAACTCTTCTCGTAGACCATGGATAATGGCCTTATATTCCTTTTCCTTCTCCCCCAAGCTAACCTCTCCTGAATTTTATCATCAAAGGCTTGAACATGAGGCCTTTTGGTGGGCCTTTCAGGCTGTGGATCATTGTTTATATAAGACATTTTCTCAAACCAAGCAGCATAATTTGGATCTACTTCCCCCTTGGCGATGTTTGGTACCTGGGTGCCATTTTTTAGATACCGGCAGCTATTCCAATCTTGCTAAACTACAGCCTCGGGTAATGCATCTTCTGGATGTAACTCTATGACCTGAGTGCTTAGATCTTCATCTTCAGGCACAATCTGGTACCTTCCTAATTGCCTCAAGACCTTCTGCGGTGCATATGGCTGGATACTCCTTACACCCATTAACCTCAGGTAGCCTTTGGTAGCAGTCATATAGATGGCTTCTGTCCTCGGGAGCTATCCTATAGTCCACTCGACCTGACCTGCTTTAAGGACTTTCAAGTGAGAGACCCATGCTTCAAACCCTTCTGGTGCGTTATAATCTTTTACCCTCTCCTCGTAACTAGTGATGAAGTTATTCGGGCTCGAACCATAACTCATGAATCTGGGATGATGGCGAAGGTGCTCGATCAACCACATTTGCAGAAGGATGCTGCATCCTTCAAAATATTGAGCCCCTACTTTGCATAAAGTCAATGCTCGATAGATATCTGCCAGCACCAACGGGGCAAGTGTATGATCTTTCTTGGTAGTGAGGATTTGTGCAATTCTAGCCATATGAATATCCACCGTCCCTTTCTCATTTGAAAAAACCATGATCCCCAAGAATGCCAGAATAAATGCGAATCGGCGATGAATTTGCCAAAGGCCCTTGTCTTGTTTGTTGCTTAGACCTTTTTCATGCGTTTCAAAACCAGCGGAGTGCCCGAACCTGAAGTATAAGAAATGGAAAGCACAACACCCATTGCTCACATGTTCGTTATTCGTCTGTTTACTGATATTCAGGAGGTCAAAGAACTTGTGCACCGATGGAGCCCTTGGAAATATAAGTCGTTGCTACCTCAAATCTCGTCCGAATTCAATGTACCCAGATATTTCCTCCAAAGTAGGGGTGATCTCAAAATCCGAAAAACGAAAGACATTGTGGACAGGATCCCAGAAAGTTACCAAAGCCTTGATCAAATCTTCCCGTGGTTTGATCTCAAAAATGTTTATAAGAGCACCCAACTGCTTTTTCACCCATTTCTGACCATCTTCATCTAGATCATTCCACCACATATGCAAGTGTAGCTGAGCCTATTCCCTGACCACTTCTGGCAGTTCCTGGATGGTATTCATTTGTTCCTATGGATGATTAAGGTTAGGGTTGACTCGAGTGGACCCTTTTGTAAACAGTTTTTGAAGAAGAAAAGAAAAAGAAAAGAAAAGAAGAAAAGAACCGTAATTTTTCCCCTATATGCCAACTTTAGCCAAGTGACTGTTTTTGCAAATGCGGCCCCTTCCCAATTTTACGCGATTTTTGAGGCCGGGGGAATTATTTTATGACCCTTCACAAACTTGTCCATTCTTTTACGAAAATAGCCTTTCGACAACTGAAGAATACTCTGAGGCTATCTCGGCAAGAACGGTTTAAGACATTGCCGAAGCTGGATCGGCTTATTTTGACCAAAAATCAAGATTGCATTCACTCGACCACCGACTCTCTTTTCTTGTTGTTCTTTTTTTTTTTCAAAAATAAGGCCGAACCTTATGTAGGTTGCCTACGTATCCCACATATGGTGAGAATCAGACCTGCGTAGTTCGGTCAGTTTTGACACATTTGGAAGAACAAAGTGTTTGACTCTTTTGAAATAACTCTTTTTTGAAAATTTTTGGGAAGAGTTTCAGGACGTTTTTCAAATACTGGGATTTTTAGAACCGGGCTTTATTTCCTTACCTATATCACTCTTGGTTTTCCTGTTTGCTTTATTTTTCCTGGCCGGTCAGCATGCAAGCCGAAACAAATAAATGTTCACATAGCACATAGAATGCATCAAGATGGTCTGTTATTTCGGGCACACCTGTCCTAGATGGACCCAACCCCTGTGTTGAGTCCCCTAAGTCTAATGCACATGATGCAAACAAACGTTCCTACTAGGGATCCGGCATGAGGTTGTGTTTTTCTAGGTTTAAATCCTGGGGTTTTGGTCTAGACTTTGGGGTACCCGAGCGGACAACTGGGGCCGAGGAGGGGGAGACGTATCGAGAGCACTGAAGTCTACCCGGCCTTGTCGCTTGCCCAGCCTCGTTCTATTTGGTATAATTTCTATAGAAAAAACGGGCTACATGAACGTATGCACCATCTCCAGAAGACTCAGATGGGTGGCATAAGAAGACAGTTATATACAATTCAAATAATATTAAAGCGATAAACAGATAGCATTTAGCACAAAAGATTCACAGAATACAGTAATATTAACAATAAAGCCAAACAAAATCATATTAACAAGCTCGAATTCTTGAACCCTGAACCAGAGATTCTGGGTTCGATCCCTAGCAGAGTCTCCAGAGCTGTCACACCTCCTTTTTACCTACACCCCGTAGAGGTGTATATAAGGGAGTTTTTCCAATTAAAGGACAATCAAAACGGGATTAATTATTTACAATTCAGAGTCGCCACTTAGGATAATTTATGGTGTCCCAAGTCACCGGTTTAAAATCCCGAATCGAGGAAAACTGACTCTATTTACGATCTGCGAACACAGAAATCAAGGTAAGGAATTCTGTTAACCCGGGAGAAGGTGACAGGCATTCCCGAGTTCCGTGGTTCTAACATGGTCGCTTTGATCATACTTGGCTTATTAAAATCGTTTAATTACTGATTTTAGATCCTATGTGCATTTATCCTTTACCGCTTTTTAATTAAGAAAACGAGTCACGCGTACCCATTTGTTTTGGCGCGTCAAAAATCATGTCACGCATACGGTCCACAATTAATAACGCTTTATTATTGTAAAAAAGAAAAGTTTGGCCAAAGTTGCGCGAACACATACTTTTTTTTTTAAAAAAAGAATTGTAATTATGTTACGCGAACGTATACACAATCACGATAGTGTATTAAATGTGCCTAAAGCAAACTATGAACATTTGTCATTTTGTATGATTAAATGGTAGATGGCACACCTCAGACTATATGAGCTAATTTAATTAATAGCCTACAAAAACCCATTTTATTATTAAGAAGGTTTGTTCGAAGTTGCGCAAACGCATACTCTGAATTGGTTTTTAGAATTGTAATCATGTCACGCGAACGTGTACACAATCACAATTGTATTTTAAACGGCCCTAAAGGATTTTCTATGAATATTCATCACTAGTGTCTAATTAGTATTTGGGAGGGCCATAGAAAATCAACTAAATATCACACCTCAATTCTTAAATTAAAAGGATTAACTCAACTCATCCGGAGGGTCACAATTGTTTATGTTATGGGGATAGCTCACCTCCAACCTAATTAATGGGCTCAATTAACACTAAATGTAGTCCAATGTTCCATTTAAACTGGGCTACATGATATAGCTAATCCAATCACGCCAAAAAGGCTTGAGCCAGGCCAGAGGACTGATAGTCCGATAAAAGGAACGGTCCAGACTTCGTTCAAAAGGGACTTTAGGATTGGGCTTCATAATTGAGCCCAAGTTAGGGGCCCTGCAGTTGAGCAATAAAGTCTCAAGATCGAATCCATGAGACACCGTGAATTACACTGATTTAATCATGAATGATCCAAACGTTAGTGCCACTGATTTTGGAACACAAAACAGGAACACGCCTCTATAACTAAATAACATGTAACTTTAATCTTCAGAACCACATGGAAAGAGATATCAACAACTTCTAAGAATTGACATTTAACAACTAGAGAATCCAATTTATCAAAACTAGCTTTCCCTTTTTTTTTGTTTTTGAAAGTATTAATTAACATTACAATAATAACTGATTCAAACAATCTGTCAGGCCTAACAACACTCATATGATGCCCATTTACCCATTAGGAATTGTAAAGTCGCTGTAACAGAACACTAAATACATAATCACGCTTATTACCAAAGCATGCTGCATATTAACTTCCCTTTAAATGATAACATTCGGATATAATGGCAGATCTAAATCACTTAAAGCCATACAAGTCGAGGGTTCATTTAATACGACTGAATCTTCTCATACAAAAGTTCCATAGTCCCAATATAATTACAACTATATGAATCAATCTCAACAAATAATAGTATCAGAATTCGTGACACTTCAAATGACCAAAGTACAACAATAACATGAAGAAAAATGCAAATGAAGTAACGCCAGGTTGTTGCCATGCTTTTAGCTTTTATTTCCATCTTCATTATAGTACTTACATCAAGTAAAGCTTAAGAAAATGTACCTGAGAGCACAAATAAGAGAGGGGTAAGAAGATCAGCAACGAGCAGTAACAAGAGCAAGGGTCAGCAACAAAAACAAATTAACAGAACCAACCAACAGCTCCAAAATCAAATTTCAAAGCCAAAAATTGATGTAAACGACCAGAAACCAGTTCGATCCAAACAATGGACCAGGAAAACTTCAACCAAGCTGATTTTAATTCATTTCTAAGGTCAGCTAGTCAGGACTTGTTGCATTACCAGGAAAATTTTAGAAATTAGCAGAAGAACTCAATGAAACAATATTTTTCTGAAGTTTTAGCCGTCTAGAAATTTTAGGGATTTTTAGCTCTTGGAAGCCTGCCTTCAAAGGAAAGTTTGGGATGCCTTTATAGGCAAAGAAGGTAGGGCACCTTCCAGGTTTTAATTTTGCATTTTAGTCCTTCACTTTGTGACTTGGTGCCCAAGTTAAACCTAAAATTTACTAATAGACCCCCTACTAGAAGTTTCATGAAAACTGTCAAAAGATTTCCTCAACCAATTTGCCTAAACTACCCTTTAAACCCCTATCAATTACCCTTCCCAACCTGATCCAAAACAGCCTGTGCTTCTTTGGATTGGGTCATAAATGACTCAAAGAGCCCAAAGCTTATATTAGACCAATCCAAATGAACATTCAAAATTCAAATTCGGTCCCAGGCCATATCACAAATTAATTTTAGTAAAGAGAAATGCAACCAATTCGATACTTGCTGATTACTGACTCTTACGAAAAATAAAACAAAGAAAGATAAAAATAAACAAACCAGAATTGCCCAAGAGCCAAACATGAAACAAAGAACTTAATTCTAAAAACCAACACCAATCATGCTAAACAACAAATTTGACCCTAATTTAAACAAACAAGACAAAATTATTTTAATCAACATGAAGTAGCTTAAAAAGAACTACTAAGTCCAGAAAAACAGAAGAAAAGACAAAGAAAAGCAAAAGAAGGGACTGAAGCGGAAGAGAAACAAAAGAAGAAGGATTTAATAGCAGAACGACTGAATAAGATGAGGAAGGATGGAGGAGATACCTTTAGCATCACTTGATACAGAGCTGTTAACTCTTCGAAAGCTCTGATTCGATTCGAGACAAATATTAACTGTATGTTCTCAACGAAAACACACAGTCAATACCCATTTCAAACCTTATCGCTCAGGAAAACTGGAAGACTTGACGAATTTCTTTCTTCTTTGCTCTCAGACTCAAAACTAGACCGATTTGGTGAGGTTCTGGGAAAAATGGTGGTGGATTAGGGTTGAGGGAAGGGTGATGATTGCATGGGTAAAATATGGGGTCAAACAGAGATGGCGCCGCCACCGGAGAAGTTGTGGCGGCGCTAGGGTTTCGCTCTTCGAATGAGTATTCGAGGGATTCCAAGGGGTTTTGAGGGAAATAGAGTGGAGGTCTGGAAAGAGGAGGGCGAGGAGGTGATTTTGTGTAAATCTGGTGGCGATTGGACGCCAACGTCGCCATCAATGGTGGTGGGAAATCCCGACGGCTTCTAAGGTTTCTCTGAGGGGGTCAGAGAGAGACGAAAGCTGGGGGGTTCTGAGGGGGGTAGGGTCCGTTCGGACAGTTAAATACCAGGGAGGGGTGATTTGTGGGTCGTTAGATCAACCAAACATAGACGGTCCAGATTGATTTTGGTCAAAACGTTGTCATTTGGTTGTAACGGGAGACGGGTCGATATTGGACGGGTATGGGCTGGTTTTTAACGGGTTATTTACATTGGGCATGGGAAGATCAAATGATTTGGCCCAAATTTCCCAATTCTTTTCTTTTATCTCAAAACTCTTCTCTCTCTTTTTTTTTAATTAATTTTCGAAATAAAACTCAAATAAAATCCAAAATAAATCCTAACTTAAATCAATCCTAACACATTAAATTAATTAACTCTAATTACCATTATTAACTGAACCAAATTGAAGGTCAAACTACCCTAAATTCAAAATTACAACTAAAATAAACTATTTTTGAAACTTTTTCCATTTTATAAAAATTAATAACTAATTAATTCCTAAAATGTAAAATTGACTCCTACATGAACGTGCACACATATTTTGTATTTTTCACTAATTAAAATGCAAAAATAAAATGCAAAAAACTAACGAAAAATGCTACAAAAACTACAAAAATGGCAAATATTAAAAGAAATGATTTTGTTTAGGAACTGTGGGAGTAACTCATGTAGGTCAAAAATCACGTGCTCACACTGAATACAATAGTAATAAGAAAAAATTAACAATCTCGTAATAAAAACCTCAACAAAATTTATAATTTTTCAAAACCGGTGGTACAAGTCATAAGCTCTACAGAGTTTGCTACAACTGTTACATCCCGTACCTTAGCATTAGGATGTGCCGTAATAAATCCACATGTGTTCGAACGGATTATGTCTATTAGGAGGTTATAGAGGGTCAAAGACATATGAGACCCTATAAGTTTATAACCTTGATATCGTTAGATATTATGTTAGTGTGGTATTTTCTTTTAAGTGGAATAGTTTAGTAAAAGTTTTATAAGTATTATTTTGGATAGTTACCATTATTACTATTTTCGGATATGGCAAATTGTATACATAATATGAGAAAGTTTATAAATGAGATTTTCTTTATTGTAAAGATAAAAGTTATTTTTTACAAGAAAATGAGGTTATCTTTTTACCATTTTAAGAATTAAGTGTACGAAAATTTGTACTCTTTATATGAGATTAGGAAAATTATAAGTTGAGAATATATATATATTTTTACATGAATGTTTAATAAAATAATAGTATATGTATTGATTTTTATATGGTACTATAAATTATTAATATTTTAATACATTAATAATAGTATTTTATATAATTATGCGAATAATTGGGTGATTAATAATTTTTAATGGAAGATTAATTAAAATCTTTGTAATTATTAGGGGCAATAATCCACGTGGGATTATGAGAAACTGACAACAAAGTGCCAACCATCCTTATGTTTAAGGTGGTGGTGGCATCCATGCAAGCTTTTAATTGAAAGAAGTGTTTCCAAAACAATTCTATACACTACACATCAAAATCGAAAACTGGATCCAAAAAAGTTTAAGCGTGCAGAATATTTTCTTCTTTAAATCGATACAAAAACATGTTTTGTGCAAAATTCTTGCTAGCGTGTACTTCATTCTTATCTAAATTATGACTTAAACCATATTTTGGTTAACCCTGAATGAGATTTCCATGCTATCCGTAGCAGGATTTTAGTCGTTTTGGACTTGAGTTCTCCCATCGTGGTTATGAATTCTTAGTTAGCTTTATGATTACACGAGTTGGTGCAACTTTTTTTCAAGAATATTGTATAGATTTTTCCCTACTTCAGGTATGTTAAGGCTAATCTTTCCTTCTTTTGGCATGATCCAAGCAACGATAGGTAAATATAATGCTATTCCGTGAAGGACTCTATTCATAGAAGTATTAGAGGTGCCTATATTCTTGAATTCCCCTGTGTCCTATTATTTTATCATATGTTCATGGATCTTAGAAAAATACGTAAGTTGAAAAAGTTTACTTCATGATATTAATCAAAGGCATAATGGTCTTATGACATTCCCAGAGATTTTATTAACGTACTTCTCATGCATTGCATTCATTTACATGTGCATTTACCCATAATTCAGACGGCGTTATATATATATATATATATATATATATGGGATAACCCCCTGATCAGCTGATGTACGTTAATGATTTTGCCCACAGTGGCCGAGATGATATGATGGGATGCCCTCAGAGGCTTGATGATATTATGAACACATGTACCTATGCACGACATGACATTCATACGCATATGCATGACACTATAAGTATTTCATAATTTACAGAGCTATCCAGACTTACAGGTTGAGTCCTTTACCCCATATTTCTTCCATGCTCTTTATATATTTATTTACATGCCTTACATACTCAGTACATTAGTCGTACTGACGTCCTTTAGTTGGGGATGCTGCATTCATGCCTGCAGGTATAGGTAATCAGTTTGACGAGCCCTCATACTAGACGAGATTGGCATTCAGCGAAGGATCGGTAAAACTCCACCTCATTCAGAGTGCAACCGTGTCTATAAGTCATCGTGTCAGAGTTTTGCTACAGACTTATGGGTAGGCCGGTATCCTGTCCCATTGATGTCAAATAATCTTAGAGGCTTTGTAGATAGAATTTTATTTTGTACAGTATGTCTGAGGCCTTGACGACCCATATGTATTTATGTTCTAAGGGAAATGGATCAATGATACAGTGTTGCCCCCTTATAGTTGAACATTACGAGTTGTGGTTATGTTAGCCCATGATATTTACAAAAAGAAAAAAAGTTGCAGAGTGGTTCGCTCGTGCGAATGCGGCACCGAGTGCCAGCCACGCCTCCCAAGGTTGGGGTGTGACAACAACTTCTAAATACAACACTTTGGAAATAAGTAGAAACAATGTGAATACAAAATATGAAGGTGACTCCGAAGCCTGCGAACGCAGCAATAAGTTTACCTTGAGTCTCCTCAGTAACGGTCCGCACTGCTACTAGAGATCAAATACCTGGATCTGTACAAAAATATACAGAAGTGTAGAATGAGCACACAACAGCATTGCCCAGTTAGTATCAAGACTAACCTCGGTGTAGTAGTAACGAGGAACAGTCAAGACAATCACTGGTCGAACAAACTGAATAATATAAGTATAGGAACAACAGAATATGGTGTCTACATAAAGACTACACAATACGGCTAACAATACAGTAATTTCAATAAGAAAGAAAACAACAAGTATCAACGAAATACCATAAAAATGACACAGAAGAGTGAGTGAAACACAACCTAAATTCGAAACCACATATACAACAAGGACAAGTAATAACTCAGCAATTATAACCACTTTTACATCAGGTTTAGTCAAAAAACTCCACAAGGTACCAAACCTCGGACGAATCACAACTAACGAATCTCTATACCTGAACCCTAACACCCGGCATCCTATGCCCTCATAACACCTCATAACCGCACTGACGACTAACATGCCAATATAGCCATTTTCACGTAGAAGGCAAGTAACAAGGATGTGATCTATACTCAACAATATCAAGAAAATCTCTTATACGATAAGGGTGCTTAACTATGAGTATGCTTGTGCAAGTATCCTAACACAGTCCATACCAGCAAATAAGCACAAGGAAAAGAGCGGACAACACATAGAATGTTTTCTCACAACTTTCACAAGATAAAGCTCACACAAGTAAGTGTACCACTACATATATATCAACAACAAGAATGCCCCAAGCCATCACAAATTATCACAATTAATCTCTGATATAGCCCATCTTGTCTCGCCATGTGTGCAATAGTATAGTAAATACCCACCTTGTCTTGCCACATGTGCATAATAATATTCCCATCTTGTCTCGCCACATGCGCAACCAACATATATATATATATATATATCCCGCTTTATCACGCCGCATGTGCAAATATCAATAGTAATAACAGCGCAACAAAAATCTCGTACATCACAATGTCAACAACCGCACAACAGAAACTTCGTGCACCATCACAACAAGTACAACATCAACAATGACAAAAATACAAAGTACGACAAGTAAATCCACTCAAGAACTTTACCTCACAAAGAAACGGTAGAACCAGTTCACAAGGAATAACCATAGTAAAGAATGGTAGGCGTAAAAAAGAACAGCTCAACAAGAGAAAACTAATACGTAGCAACGATCCCACAATATACAATTCAACAATGAGGAAGCTAACACGAGTCAAATGGTTTGAATAAAGGTAAGTCAACTAAGATATAGGATATCTAAACTTCTTTTAAGGTTGAGCAATTACGAGGATATTCAACAATTCAATTAAGTATAAGCAACGGAAAGATAACCATAACCTCAATTAAGACTAAACAATTATAGGATGATGTCACGACCCGGATTTTTCACCCTCGGGAATCGTGATGGCGCCTACCCGTAGAAGCTAGACAAGCCGCGAAACATAGAAATTACTAACTTTTTCATTTTTAACCCTTTTCAACAATCTGAATTAACAGGTAATCAACATTTAAATATTAACGATAAATGAAATCAAGCGGAAGACTTAGTCTAATATAATAACCAAAACCAGTGCTACAAATGTCAACATACGTCTCTACCTAGAATCCGGTGTCACAATATCACTGACTGTATATGAGTACTACATATAAGTGTCTAAAAAAGGAAGTACAGTCTGTCTCGGATACAAGTGAAAACAGAGCACATAATAAGATAGAAGAGAACGCCGGGTCTGCGGACGCTTGCAGGAATACCTCGGGATCTCTAGCTGGACTGAAGGCAGCCACCCAAATGCTATGGTCCAAGAGCTGCTCGGGGATCTGCACATAGTGCAGAGTGTAGTATCAACACAATCCGACCCCATGTGCTGGTAAGTGCCTAGCCTAACCTCGGCAAAGTGGTGATGAGGCTAGGACCAAACTACCAAATAACCTGTGCAGTTATATAATATATAATGGAAATAAAACAGAAGTAAACAAGTAAATATGGGAAGGGGGTACATGCTGCTGGGTATACCAATATCAACAGTAAATCAAGAGTAACAACATGAGAACAGCTTAGATTTCACAGCAAAATAATAAGAAATTTGTAACCAATCTATAAACACTTTGTATTAGCAATTGTTGCGGCGCGTAACCCAATCCCAATATATATCAATACTTTTGCGGCGCACAACCCAATCCAAATATATCATTGTTGCGGCATGCAACCCGATCCAAATATATATCATTATTGCAGCATGCAACCAAATCCAAATATATCATTGTTGCGGCGTGCAACCCGATCCAAATATCTCATTGTTGTGGCGTGCAACCCGATCCAAATATATCATTGTTGCGGCGTGCAACCCTATCCACATATACAATCAACAACAATCATAGCAAGAGTCCCGGCGAGGGATCAATAAAGGACTACACTATCCCGGCAAGGGAATCGACAATATAAGTAACAACATCCCGACAAGGGAGAAACAGCTATAGCCAAACTTGTTCCAACATCTAACTACCTCAGCTAACACCAATACTCAGTCATAAGTAATTTCCACAAGAATAATCACGATCCTTACTCAATACATATAGTCATCAACTTAAGCATCCATAGTATTATTTAAGAACATAATAAATTACAATTCAAGACTCATGGTCATGCTCGACACCAACGTATAGATACTCGTCACCATGCCTATACGTTGTACTCAACAAGAAACAAGTAGAAAATAGGACACAACTCCTAATCCCTCAAGCTAAGGTTAGACCAATTACTTACCTCGAACTTCCATGGCCAACTCAAACCTCAAACACCGCTTTTCCTTTTGAATTTGCCTCCAAATCAATTGTATCTAGACATAATCGACTTAATAACATCAATAAACACTAAACAATCCAATTCCAATGCTTAATTATAGATTTCTAATCATTCTTCCCAAAAATTCAAAAATCGATCCCAGGCCCGCTTGGTCAAAACACGAGGTTCGGACCAAAACCCGATCATCCATTCACCCACGAGCCTAAATATATAATTTATTTTGAAATCCGACCCTAAAACGAGGTCAAATTTATAAATAATCAAAAAGCCCTAACTCTACCCAAATCCCTAATTTTCTACCCTTAATCTCATATTTTAGGCCTAGAAATTTAGTGGGTGTTGATAAAAATGGAAGAAAACGAGCTTAGGATTACATACCTATGAAGCTATGGTGAAGTTCCTCTTCAAAAATCGCCCAAGAGGTGTGGAGAAGATGAAGTTTATGAAAACTAGTGAAATTCCCATAATGCATTCTGTTTTTTAACTTAAAAATAACTGGGCGAATTTGGTCTATGCGTTCGCGATAGGCTCATAGCGTTCACGATGAGCTAGGCCTGAGAGACCTTAGCGTTCACGGAAATGGGCTCGCGTTCGCGGAGCACTAACTCCTCGAGCCTTCGCGTTCACGTCCAGGTGGTCGCGTTCGCGTAGGTATAATACCCCTCCCCCTGCCCAGGCTCATAAGCCTTCACGTTTGCGATACCAGGCCCACATTAGCGAAGGGAAGACCCCCCAAAGCTTCGCATTCGCAACCTGGGTCTCGCGTTCGCGTAGAAGGAAATTTTCTTCAGCATAAATAACTCATCGCGTTCGCAAGGGTCCTCCCGCGAACGCGAAGAAGAAAATACCAGAACACCAGAACTTAAAAACCTACAACTTTTTATGAGTTCAAAACCTTCCAAAACGCATCCGAAACTCACCCGAGCCCTTGGGGCTCAAAACCAAACATACGTACTAACTCAATAACACCATATGAACATATCCGTACGATCAAATCACCAAAATAACATCATGAACATCGAATTAAACCTCAAAATCAATGGAATTTCTAAAAACTTCTTTGAACATAAAATCTTGCATTTAAGGTCTGAATCACGTCAAATGGATCCCATTTCTTACCAAACTTTACCGACAACACATATAAATCATATTGAACCTGTACCGAGCTCCAGAACCATAATACGGACCCGATACCACAGATTTCACATAGTATTTCACTTTCAAAAACCTTTATATTTTTCAGAAAATAATTTCTTTTAAAAATTCATTTCTCAAACTTGGGACCTCGGAATTCAATTCCGGGCATACGCCCAAGTCCCATATTTTTCCACGGACCCTCAGGACCGTCAAATCATGGGTCCGGGTCTATTTACCCAAAATATTGACCGAAGTCAACTTAAATGCATTTTAAGTCAAAATTTTAACATATTTCACAGATTTTCATATAATAGCTTTTCGGCTACGCGCCCGGACTGCGCACGCAAATCATACTAAAAGAGGTTTTTAAGGCCTCGAAACATAGAATTCATTTTGAAAACAAGTGATGACCTTTTGGGTCATCACATTCTCCACCTCTAAAACAACCGTTCGTCCTCGAACGAACATAAGAAGGAAGTACCTGAGTCGGGGAAAAGATGGGGATAAAGGTTCCACATATCGGACTCGGACTCCCAGGTCGATGCCTCAGAAGGCTGACCTCTCCATTGAGCACGAACAGAAGGAAAACTTTTCGATCTCAACTGACGAACCTGCCGATCTAGAATAGCTACCGGCTCCTCCTCGTAAGACAAGTCCTTATCCAACTGGACAGTGCTGAAATCTAACACGTAGGATGGATCTCCGTGATATTTTTGAAGCATGGACATATAAAACACTGGATGCACGACTGATAAACTTGGCGGCAATGCAAGTCTATAAGCCACCTCTCCCACTCGATCATCTCAAACAGACCAATAAACCTAGGGCTAAGCTTGCCCTTCTTCCCAAATCTCATCACGCCCTTCATAGGAGACACTCGAAGCAATACCCGCTCGCCGACCATGAAAGCCAAATCTCGAAACTTGCGGTCGGCATAACTCTTTTGCCTGGACTGAGCTGTACGAAGCCTATCCTGAATAATCCTGACCTTGTCCAAGGCATCCTGAACCAGATTCGTACCTAATAACCGAGCCTCTCCCTGCTCAAACTATCCAACCGGAGACCGATACTGCCTACCATATAAAGCCTCATAAGGAGCCATCTGGATACCCAACTGGTAGCTGTTGTTGTAGGTAAACTCTGCTAAAGGCAAAAACTAATCCCACGAGCCTCCAAAGTCAATGACACAAGCTTGGAGCATATCCTCCAAAATCTGAATAGTCCGTTCGGACTGCCCATCCATTTGAGGATGAAATACTGTGCTCAACTCAACCCGTGTGCCCAACTCTCGCTGAACTGCTCTCCAAAAACATGAGGTAAACTGCATACCTCAGTCCAAAATGATAGACACGGGCACACAATGAAGATGAACAATCTCCCGGATATAGATCTCAGCCAACCTCTCGGATGAATATGAGACTGACACAGGAATGAAATGCGCTGACTTGGTCAGCCTATCAACAATAACCCACACTGCATCGAACTTCCTCTGAGTCCGTAGGAGTCCAACAATGAAGTCCATATTGATCCGCTCCCACTTCCACTCAGGAATCTCAATCTTCTGGAACAAACCACCAGGGCTCTGATGCTCATACTTAACCTGCTGACAATTCAAACACCGAGCCACAAATGCTACGATATCCTTCTTCATTATCCGCCACCAATAATGCTGCCGCAAATCCTGATACATCTTTGCGGCGCCCGGATGAATAGAGTACCGAGAGATATGGGCCTCCTCTAAAATCAACTCTCGGAGCCCATCCACATTAGGCACACAAACGCGACCCTGCAACCTCAAGACTCCATCATCTCCTAAGGTAACCTATTTGGCACCTCCATGCTGCACCGTGTCTTTAAGGACACACAAATGGGGATCATCGTACTGCCGATCACGGATACGCTCCAATAATGAAGAACGAGCGACTGTGCAAGCTAACACACAACTGGGCTCAGAAAAATCCAACCTCATGAACTGATTGGCCAAAGTGTGAACATCCAAAGCAAGCAGTCTCTCACCGACCAGAATATAAGCAAGACCGCCTATACTGGCTGACTTCATACTCAAAGCATCGGCCACCATATTGGCCTTTCCCGGATGATATAAGATGGTGATATCATAGTCCTTTAACAGCTCCAACCACCTTCTCTACCTCAAATTCAATTCTTTTTGCTTGAACAAGTACTGTAGACTCTTGTGATCCGTGAACACCTCACATGCCATGCCATACAGATAATACCTACAGATCTTCAACACATGAACAATGGCTGCCAACTCCAAATCAGGAACCGGATAGTTCTTCTCATGAATCTTCAACTGTCTCGAAGAATAGGCAATGACCTTGCCATCCTGCATCAATACTACACCAAGTCCAATACAAGATACATCACAATAAACTGTATAAGGCCCTGAACTTGTGGGCAAAACCAACACTGGTGCCGTAGTCAGAGCTATCTTGAGCTTCTGAAAGCTCGCCTCACACTCGTCTAACCATCTGAACTGGGTACCCTTCTGGGTCAACCTAGTTATCGAGGCTGCGATAGATGAAAACCCCTCCACAAACCGACGATAGTAGCCTGACAACCCCAAGAAACTCCGCATATCTGTAGCTGATGCTGGTCTAGGCCAGTTCTTGACTACCTCAATCTTTTTCGGATCGACCTGAATACCATCTACTGATACAACATGACCCAGGAAGGCAATTGAACTCAACCAGAACTCACACTTCAAGAACTTAGCATATAACTGACTATCCCTCAAGGTCTGAAGAACCACTCTAAGATGCTGCTCGTGCTCCTCCCCGCTGTGGGAATATATCAAAATATCATCAATGAAGACTATCACGAACGAATCCAAATAAGGCCGGAACACTCGGTTCATCAAATCCATAAAAGCTATTGGGGCATTTGTCAACCCGAATGACATCACCAAGAACTCATAATGCCCGTACCGTGTGCAGAAAGCTATCTTAGGGACATCGGATTCCCTAATCCTCAACTGATGGTAGCCAGATCTTAAGTCAATCTTCGAAAATAACTTGGCACCCTGCAGCTGATCAAACAAATCATCAATCCTCGGAAATGGATACTTATTCTTGATTGTAACCTTGTTCAGCTACCAGCAATCTATACACATTCGCATCGATCCATCCTTCTTCTTAACAAACAACACCGGTGCACCCCAAGGCGAAACACTGGGTCTAATGAAACCCTTCTCAAGCAAGTCTTGCAACTGCTCCTTCAACTCTTTCAACTCAAGTGGGGCCATACGATATGGCGAAATGGAAATAGGCTGAGTGCCCATAGCTAAATCAATGCAAAAGTCAATATCCGTTTCGGGTGGCATACTGGACAGGTCTGAAAGAAAATACCTCAGAGAACTCACGAACAACAGGCACGGAATCAATAGAAGGAACCTCGACACTAGAATCACGAACATATGCCAAATAGGCCAAACACCCCTTCTTGACCATACGCCGAGCCTCATATAAGAGATGACACTATAGGTAGAATGACCAGGAGTCCCTCTCCACTCTAAACGAAGCAAACCCGGTAAGGCTAAGGTCGCAGTCTTGGCATGACAGTCCAAGATAGTGTAGTAAGGTGATAACCAGTCCATCCCCAATATAACATTGAAATCAACAATGTCCAAAAGCAACAAATCGGCATGAGTCTCAAGATCCCCAATCACGACTATACAAGAGCGATGGACTCGATCTACCATAATAGGATCACCCACCGGTGTAGACACATATACAGGGCCACTCAAGGAATCATTAGGCATGACCAGATACGGTGCGAAATAAGATGACACATAGGAGTACGTAGACCTTAGATCAAATAAAACTGAAGCATCTCTGCCACAAACCAGAACAGTACCTGTGATAACTATATCGGAAGCCTCAGCCTCAGGCCTGGCTGGAAGAGCATAACATCGGGGCTGGGCCCCACCACCTTGGACTACCTCTCTAGGATGGCCTGCAGCTGACTGGCCTCCACCTCTAGCGGTCTGAGCTCCACTTCTAGCACCTCTACCTCCACCTCTATCACCTCTATCCCCACCTCTAGCTGGCTGGGCGGTCTGTGGAACACCTGGTGCCTAAACTATAGAACGAGAACCCTGCTGCTGCAACTGAGTACCCACCAATCTCGGACAAGCCCTCCTGATATGACCATACTCACCACACTCAAAACATCCACCTGAGCACTGCGGTTGAGGAAATTGAGACTGACCCTGGCGACCTGAATGACCACCCCAAAAACTCTGTAGCGGCGGTGCACTGATAGGAGCTGGTAGTGCATTGTAGGGCTGCTGATTAGAATACCGCATAAGAGAACCACGGCCACCTGAAGCACCATGAGAAACTTGAAGTGCTGACTGAAAGGGCCTAGGAGGATGGCCTCTACTATACGAATCTCTGCCTCCAGACGAGGAACCACTGAACCTGCTTGAATGATGAGGCCTCTTGTCCGACCCATGACCACCTCCCTATGACAGAACCATCTCCACTCTCCCAGCTATATTGGCCGCCTCCTAGAAAGTAATCTCACTCCTTGTCTCCCTAGCCATTTGAAGATGAATCGGCTGAGTAAGTCCATCAATAAACCTCCTCACCCTCTCTCTCTCTCTCTCGGTGGGAAGTATGACAAGAGCATGACGAGCCAAGTCGATGAATCTGGTCTCATACTGGGTAACAGTCATAGAACCCTGCTGGAGACGCTCAAACTGCCTCCGATAGGCCTCTCTATGAGTGATGGGGAGAAACTTCTCTAGAAATAGCTGAGTAAACTACTCCCAAGTCAAAGCTGGCGATCCGGCTAGTCTAGCCAAGCAATAATCTCTCCACCAAATCTTGGCAGATCCAGACAAGCGAAAAGCAGCAAAATCGACCCCATTGGTCTCAACTATCCCTATGTTCCTGAGAACCTCATGACAACTGTCTAGATAATCCTGGGGGTCCTCAGAAGATGCACCGTTGAAAGTAGTATTGAAGAGATTGGTGAACCTATCCAACCTCCACAAAGCATCGGCAGACATAACTGCTCCATCACCGGTCTGAGCTACCACACCCGGCTGAACTGTTCCAACTGGATGAACTACTGGAGTCTTAGACTGGGGAGCTACCTGCTCCGGAGTGCGAGTAGCAGGAGTCTGGGCTCCTCTTCCAGCCTGAGAGATGGCTGGTGCTACAGGAAGCAAGCCTGTCCCGAGTGACACACTCCATAAGTCCACTAGACGGACCAGAGCATCCTGGAGTGCTGGGGTAGAAATAAACCCCTCTAGGATCTGAGCTGGGCCCACCGGAACTATCTGGGCCGGAACCTCATCATCAAAGTCAACCCGAGGCTTCGCCGCTGGTGCTGCTGCTCTAGGCTGAGCTCTGCCCCTGCCTCGGCCTCTAGCACGACCTCGGCCTTGCCCTCTAGCACGACCTCGGCTTCACCCTCTACTCGTCGTGGGAGCTGCTGCTGGGGGCTCAGGCTGTTGATCGTTGGATGAGAAAGCGTGTGTTCTCGCCATCTGTGAAAGAACAGAGTAGAAATTCAATTAGCATTGAGAAACCAAACCGCACGACAAGAAAGAACAAATGTGAAGTTTTTCCTACCTCTGTATCCTCTGGGGATAAATATAGACGTCTCCGTATCAATCCCTCAGACTCTACTAAGCTTGTCCATGAATTGTGAGACCTATGTAACTTAGAGCTCTGATACCAACTTGTCACAACCCGGAATTCCCACCCTCGGGAGTCGTGATGACGCCTACTCGTAGAAGCTAGGCAAGCCACGAAACATTAAAATTACTAACTCTTTCATTTTTAACCTTTTTCAACAATTTGAATTAACAGGTAATCAACATTTAAATATTAACGATAAATGAAATCAAGTGGAAGACTTAGTCTAATATAATAACCAAAACCAGCGCTACAAATGTCAACATACGTCTCTACCCGGAATCCGGTGTCACAATATCACGGACTGTATAAGAGTACTACATACAAGTGTCTGAAAAAGGAAGTACAGTCTATCTCGAATACAAGTGAAAACAGAGCACATAATAAGATAGAAGAGAACGTCGGGCCTGCGGATGCCTGCAAGACTACCTCGGGATCTCTAGCTAGACTGAAGGCATCCACCCAAATGCTATGGTCCAAGAGCTGCTTCGGGATCTGCACATAGTGCAGAGTGTAGTATCAGCACAATCTGTTAAGTGCCTAGCCTAACCTCGGTGAAGTAGTGACGAGGCTAGGACTAGACTACCAAATAACCTGTGTAGTTATATTATACAGCGAAAAATAAAACAGAAGTAAATAAGTAAATATGGGAAGGGGGTACATGCTGTGGGGTATACCAATATCAACAATAAATCAAAAGTAACAGTATGAGAACAACTTAGATTTCACAACAAAACAATAAGAAATTTGTATCCAATCAATAAACACTTTGTATCAGCAATTGTTGCGGCGCGCAACCCGATGCTAATATATATCAACACTGTTGCGGCGCGCAACCCGATCCATATCATTTATCACTGTTGCGACGTGCAACCTGATCCACGCATAATATTATTGCGGCGTGCAACCCGATCCAAATATATCATTGCTGCGGCGTGCAACCCGATCCAAATATATCATTATTGTGGCATGCAACCCGATCCAAATATATATCATTGTTGCGGCGTGCAATCCGATCCAAATATATCATTGTTGTGGCATGCAACCCGATCCATGTATCTCATTGTTGCAGCGTGCAACCCGATCCAAATATATCATTATTGCGGCGTGCAACCCGATCCACATATACAATCAACAACAATCATAGCAAGAGTTCCGACAAGGGATCAATAGAGGAATACACTATCTCGGCAAGTGAATCGACAGTATAAGTAACAACATCCCGGCAAGGGAGAAACAGCTATAGCCAAACTTGTTCCAATATCTAACTACCTCAGCTAACACCAATACTCAGTCATAAGTAGTTTCCACGAGAATAATCACGATCCTTGCTCAATACAGAGAGTCATCAACTTAAGCATCTGCAGTATTATTTAAGAACACAATAAATTACAATTCAAGACTCACGGGCATGCTCGACACCAACGTATAAATACTCGTCACCATGCCTATACGTCGTACTCAACATGAAACAAGTAGTAAATAGGACACAAGTCCTAATCCCTCAAGCTAAGGTTAGACCAAACACTTACCTCGAACTTCCACGGCCAACTCAAACCTCAAACACCGCTTTTCCTTTTGAATTTGGCTACCAATCAATTGTATCTAGACATAATTGACTTAATAACATCAATAAACGTTAAACAATCCAATTCCAATGCTTAATTATAGCTTTCTAATCATTCTTCCCAAAAAGTCCAAAATCGACCCCAGGCCCGCTTGGTCAAAACATGAGATTCGGACCAAAACCCGATCACCCATTCACCCACAAGCCCGAATATATAATTTGTTTTGAAATCCGACCCCTAAACGAGGTCAAATTCCCAAATAATCAAAAAGCCCTAACTCTACCAAAATCCCTAATTTTCTACCCTTAATCTCAAGTTTAAGGCCTAAAAATCTAGTGGGTGTTGATAAAAATGGAAGAAAACGAGCTTAGGAATATGTACCTATGAAGCTATGGTGGAGTTCCTTTTCAAAAATCGCACAAGAGGTGTGGAGAAGATGAAGTTTATGAAAAATAGTGAAATTCCTGTAATGCATTCTGTTTTTTAACTTAAAAATAACTAGGCGAATTTGGCCTATACATTCGTGACAGGCTCATCGCGTTCGCGATGAGCTAGGACTGAGAGAACTTCGCATTCGCGGAAATGGGCTCGCGTTCGCGGAGCACTTACTCCTCGAGCCTTCGCGTTTGCGTCCAGGTAGTCGTGTTCGCATAGGTATAATACCCCTCCCCCTGCCTAGGCTCATAAGCCTTCGCGTTCGCGATACCAGGCCCGCATTCGCGAATGGAAGACCCCCCAAAGCTTCGCATTTGCGACCTGGGTCTCCCATTCGCGTAGAAGGAAATTTCCTTCAGTATGAATAACTCATCGCGTTCGCGAGGGTCCTCCCGCGAACGCGAAGAAGAAAATACCAGAACTGAAAAACATGCAACTTTTTATGAGTTTAAAACCTTCCGAAACACATCCGAAACTCACCCGAGCCCTCGGGGCTCCAAACCAAACATACGTACTAACTCAATAAGCCCATATGAACTTATCCGGGCGATTAAATCGCCAAAATAACATCATGAACATCGAATTAAACCTAAAAATCAATGGAATTTCTCAAAACTTCTTTGAACATCAAATCTTGCATTTAAGGTCCGAATCACGTCAAATGATCCCGTTTTTACCAAAACCGACAACACATATAAATCATATTGAACCTGTATCAGGCTCTGAAACCATAATACGGGTTCGATACCACATATTTCACATAGCATTTCACTTTTAAAAACTTTTATATTTTTCTGAAAATAATTTCTTTTAAAAATTCATTTTTCGGACTTGGGACCTCGAAAATCGATTCCGGGCATACGCCCAAGTCCCATATTTTCCACGGACCCTCCGGGACCGTCAAATCATGGGTCCGAGTCCGTTTACCCAAAATGTTGACCAAAGCCAACTTAAATGCATTTTATGTCAAAATTTTAACATTTTTCACAGATTTACACATAATAGCTTTCCGGCTACGCGCCCGGACTGCTCACGCAAATCGAGGTGATGCTAAAAGAGGTGTTTTTAAGGCCTCGAAATATAGAATTCATTTTGAAAAAAGGTCATCACAGATGAGATGATGAAAATTTCGATTAAAGATAAGTAGTTATGAAAAGATATCATGGCAATAGAAGAAGTAAAATCTTTAGTTAAGTTAAATAAGAGTCAAATAGGCAATAAGAGTGAATCCTAAAGCAATTAATTCTAATTTAAGCATGTAGAGGTGAGACTAGTAAATAGGAACTCAGTCATATCAAGAACAACTTCATACACAGTGAATGTAAGGACCTAAGAACCTTAAAAGGCCAATTTTCAACAAATAAGTCCGAATACGCACTCGTCACCTCGCGTACACGAATGACAATCAACATAGAAGACTTAAATACTAAGGAGAAATCCCCCATACAAGGTTAGGCATGATACTTACCTTAAAGAAGATAAACTGATACTCAAAAATGAACTTCTCAGGTGAAATGACCTCCGGACGGCTCAAATCTAACCAAAATAACTTCAAAGCACAAGTAAAACTCATAATAAACTATTCCGGATCATAAAGCCTCAATCTTTATAGAAATCTAAAAATCAACACAAAGTCGACCCCCGGGGTCGCACCTCGGAGACCAACAAATTTCACAAAACCCGAACACTCATTCTGATATGAGTTCAACCATACTACAATTATCAATTTTCGATACCATTTCATCCCTCAAATCATGGTTTTTCATTTTAAAAACTTTCTTAAAAAACCACCATTTTCCTCAACTCAAAACACAAATTAAATGATAAAAACGAAGATAAAATCATGGAATATATTAAATTCTAGGTGAAGAACACTTATCCAATCGTTTTGCTTGAAAAACCCAAAAAGAAGCTCCTAAAACCGAAGTCTAAAACTCTAAATATGAAATAAATGGCCAAACCCTCGACTTATGTTTCTGCCAGAACTTCCGCATCTGCGAACAAGCAACCGTACCTGCGGAACCGCATTGCGAGAAAGAGTCCGCATATGAGAACTCAGATAACAAGGCCTGGGACCGCATCTGCGGATTTACAACTGCACCAATGGCACCGCAGAAGCGAAAGGGGAAGCCGCATAATTGAGATTCTTCGCAGGTGCGATCGCTGGACCGCAAAAGCGAACTTCGCACCTGCGTGCCAGCCTCCGCAGAAGCGAGCAAGATCCCAGGCCTTCATGACCGCAAAAGAGGCCAGGATCACGCAGAAGCGGAGCTGCACCTGCACTCCAAAGTGTCGCAGGTGCAAAACACTAGAAACAAACCGCTCAAAACTATGAAAAGCATCCAAAACTTGACCGGAACATGCCCGGGGCCCCCGGACCCCGTCTAAGCATACCAACAAGTTCTATACCCTAACACGGACTCGCTCGGGGCCTCAAATCAAACAACGACGAACTACGAATCGCACCATGAATCGAACTTGTGAACTTTCAAATCTTCCAACTTCTAAAACTCTTGCCGAACCCTATCAAATCAACTCGGAATGATGCCAAATTTTGCAAACAAGTCCCAAATGATATAATGTAGCTGTTCCAACTCTCGAAATTGCATTCTGACCCCGATATCTCAAAAGTCAACCCTTAGTCCATCTTCTCTATTTTCCAATCTTCAACTTTTCCAACTTTCGCCGAAATGCTCCAAATTACCCTACGAACATCCAAATCAAAATCCGGACGCACGCCTAAGTCCAAAATCACCATACGAAGATGTTGAGATCATCCAAAACCCATTCCAGAGCCGTTTACTCAAAAGCCAAATTTCGATCAAATTCTCATTGCCTAAGTTCCCAAACTAGAATCCTTCTTCCAAATTCGACTCCGAATCATCCGGTAACTGAATTCGATCATGCATGCAAGTAGATACACATAATATGAAGTTGTTCAAGACCTTATGCCACCGAACATAACTTAAGTTCTCAAAACGACTGGCCAGGTCGTTACATCCTCCCCCTCTTAAACAAATGTTTGTCCTCGAACGTGCCAATAACCGCCTCAAAGCCGTCAAATCACTACATGCACACATCCAACATACACCCGCTGGTGACCCCACGTCACCTCAATCTACATAAACCTAACGACACCATCTCAACTATGAATTTGCCTTTCTACCAACACCGATAAGCCTTATAGCCAACATTCTCACCTTCCATCCATTTCCAAAAGACCCGATTCGAAATCCATATCTGGTATCAGTCTCACCTGACTGCAACAACTCATGCCTATACCTACCAGGTACGACCACACAACATAACACACCACACATAGACACATAATAACAATTCTGATTATAATAGCTGCCCGTAATCAAAACCAGCTCCGACCATTAGCCTTATATCTGGTAGAACCCGTTTCAAACCTCCACAACACTAACGATGATGCAAGAACCATGAAGACCTCATAATATACACCCGAATCAACAAGTCACAGCTAACACCACCAGGCACTCACCCTGCAAGCTAAAACTCAAGAAGCACAGAATGAAAATGACTGAATATGCAAAGAGAAACACATAAGAGAAATATCAAATAAGCCCGACTAGCACAAATCACTATCAGTACTATACTACGAATCAATTTAAATAGGAAAATCAAAGTACATGAACAAATCATAAGGATCTCATTCTGGTATAACTCTCCACCGCGGCACGTAGCCCGACTTAAACATATCAAATCACATGAAATCGCGAGGGTCTCGCCCTCAACTCTAAATCACAGGTCGAATATACATTATACCAATTGAAACCTTCCACTAACTCAGTTCTGCCAATAAAATTAAAACACTCACTGAACTCTCACCCCGGTAGATTATCAAATCACAGCTCGTAACCAAAATACTCAAAAATCACATCAAGCCTACTGTAATGGACAACAGGAATTTCACTACTAGTCTCGTAACTCTCAATAATGAATAAAAATAAACGATAAACATGGCTACCACTCATAGAATCTCCCAACAAGGGAAAACACGTAAACAGAATACTGAGTCATGAACTCGCCCATAGGTGGAGCAAAAATAGGGGAACTCACCCCGATAAGCAGAACTGAAACAAATATGAATGGTGCCCCTCTATAACAAATCACAAGCATACTTGTAGGATCTCATCTGACGCAGCGTCCTCAAGCCTGCTATTGAGAACACATCAACGTGCCAGGCCTCTTCCTCTTGGAAGCCCCCTACTCGCCTGAATACCTCACTGTGACACATCTATCCGGAGACTAGGATAATCTCTCACCATGTGGCTGGTATCTACACATTCAAAACAACCTCTCTACTGACGTGGCTATGGAAACTGTGCAGTATGAGTACTCTGAGACCCATGAGCACCTGAATTACTATGCAAAGCCGGAAGTGCAAACTGAACTAGCTGATCCACAAAACCTCTACCATGCCGTACCCTGCCTCCAGAATAAGGACCGGTAGATCTCTTCGGTCTACGAGGACTCCTCGCCTCCCTGTCCTCTCTCTTTTGACCTCGCTCGCCCTTGCTCTCCTGGCCCCACCTGTCTTCTTGCTCCCGGTTCCACATGCCCTCTAACCGGCGAGCGATCCTTACCACCTGCTAAAACAAAACATCCGACTCCAACTCCCGAGCAATGCTGAACCGAATGTTATGCTTGATCCCCTCAATGAACCTATTGACTCACTCCCTAACTGTAGTGACCAAGGTAGGTGCATGTCTGTCCAAATCACTGAAACACACGCGGGCCCCCGGGACCCTGTTCGAACATACCAACAAGTCCCAAAATATGATACGAACTTGCTCGAAGCCTCAAATTACATCAAACAACACTAAAACCACAAATCATACCCCGATTCATGCATGAGGAATTAATGAACTTCTAGTTTCTAAATATAATACCGAAACATACCAAACCAACTCCAATTGAACTCAAACTTTGCACGCAAGTCTTAATTGGAGAGTTTAGAGGTTTGACTGAGAGTTGACTTTGTGGTTATCGAGTTTGGATTTTGGTTTCGAAAGTTGGAATAGATCCATTGTGTCATTAATGACTTGTATGCAAAATTTGGGGGTCAATCGGAATTGATTTGATAGGTTTTGGCATCAATTGTAGAAGTTAGAAATTCATTCATTTCAATAGGCTTGAATCGGGGTGTGATTCATATTTTTGATGTTGTTTGATATGATTTGAGGCCTCGACTAAGTTCGTATCATGTTTTAGGATGTGTTGTTATATTTGGTTGAGGTCTTGGGGGCTTCGGGTGGTATTCAGATGGTTAACAAATAAAAAATGGGACTTGAAAACTTGCTGAGATTGTAGACTTTCTGGTGCGATCGCACCTGCAAGGGGATTAGTCGCAGGTGTGACGCTGTAGGTACGGCTAGGTGAGTACAGGTGAAAGAAGTGAGAAGGGAGCTTGGAAGCGCATGTGCGGAGAAAAAATACGCAGAAGTGAAAGCGCACCTGCACAAGGTATTCCGCAGATACGGAGCTGGGCAGTAGGGGTGGTGACCGCAGAAGCGATAAGATTATCCGAACATGCGATCCTGTAGGTGCGAAGAGGGGACCGCTAACTGCACTAGGTCGGGGATTTAGTGGATTTCGCAGAAGCAACATTTTCTCCGCAAAAGTGGGATAACAGGCGCAAACCTTGGCTTCGCAGGTGTGAAATGCCTGGGCAGTGTATATATTGGAAGGTTCCGGGATTTTATTCATTTTTGGACCTTAAAAGCTCAGATTGAGGAAGTTTTTGAAGGGGATTGCACTAGATTTCAATAGGTAATCCACTTTTGATCATTTTTATTCATCAATATTGAATACGCATTGAATTTCTCACCTAGATTATGTGTTTTAAGATAGAACTTAGAGAATTTTGGATTAGGGATCGGAGAGTAAGATTTGGGGATTTGAGTGGCGATTTGGTGTCACATTTGGGTAATTTTGGTGTGGTTGGACTCGTTCTTGAATGGGTGTTTGGATTTTGTAACTTTTGTTGGATTCTGCGACATGGTCCTGGGGTTGACATTTTGAGTTGACTTTTTGACTTTTTTTAAAGAACCTAGATTTATTATATTGAATTGATTCCTATAGCTTGTGTTGATTGTGTTAAGTGTTTTGTCGCTAGATTCGAGTCATTTGGAGGCCGATTAATGAGACAAGGGCTTGTTGGAGTAGAGATTTGCATGGTTTGAGGTAACACTTCTAAAGTTGGTTTTGAGAGTATGAATCCTTGAAGTACGTGTTACGTGGTTGGCGTTGAGGTGACACACATTCTAGGTGATGGGCGTGTGGGCATGCACAGTAGTAATTGTGACTCGCTCGATTTTGTGAAACTGTATAGTCACTTAATCTTGCCATTATTCATGTTTACTCTATGTGTTAGAAAATTTGAGCTGTGATTTATGTTAGAAATCATGTTTAGGCTATGAGTTGGTACTGTTAGGGACCCACATCGGCCATTCTTTTGTTGTTGAGTTATTTGCTTAAATTTCAGTTATGTACTCAATTGCATTCTTCATTTGAATTTCATATCTCAGTCTCTATTACCATTTATTGTTGCATTATGTATCATTGTTTTGTGGTGATTGGCATGAGTGTTGTGAGCCCGAGAGATCAGAGAAATTGATGACTGAGTGAGGTCGAGGGCTTGTTTATGAGTGATATTGATGGGATCAAGCTGCGTGTCGCAGCATGTATTATTGATTCACGATGGGATCAGGCTACATGCCGCAACATGTATTATTGATTCATGATTGGATCGGGTTGTGCGTTGCAGCAGGTTTTATTAGTGCTTAGGCAGGATCCGCGCCTCCAGAGTCTAACATACTAGTAGTGAGAGCAGGTACTGTACAGTGCTGAGTGAAAGTTGAGATAGTTAGATTGATTACTCTGAGAGTGTGAGTACGTGATGTTATTATTGTGATGAATTACAGGTGGCATGCACTTTTGCCATGTAGATATAGAGATGTTACATTCCTTATATCAGTCATTCTAGGCATATTTTATCCGTGATGAACTTAAACTGTTAATTAGTTGAAACCATGTCTACATTTTCTGAACAGTCTACAAACTGATTATGGGATTTCTTTTTGAATTATTACTGCTATACATCTGGATTTTGACTATAATTATTTGAGCTCGTCACTAGTTTCAGCCCAAGGTTAGTCTTGTTACTTATTGAGTTCATTGGTCCAGTTGTACTCATACTACACTTTTTACTTAGTCTTGTTACTTCTCGGTGTTTCTACAACTTATAGAGTTTGCCTACAACAACAACTACCAATCGAGCATTCAAATGGATCCGTATGAGGCTTTGTATGGGAGATGATGTCGGTCTCCAGTTGATTGGTTTGATCCGGGTGAGGCTAGGCTATTGGGTACTGACTTGGTTCATGATACTTTGGACAATGTTAAGTTGATTCAGGATCGACTTCGCACGACACAATCTAGATAGAAGAGTTACGCCAATCGAAAGGTTCATGATGTTGCTTACATGGTGGGAGTGAAGGTATTGCTCAGTGTTTCACCCATGAAGGATGTTATGAGGTTCGGGAAGAAGGGCAAGTTTAGCCCTCAATATATTTGGCCTTTTGAGGTTCTTTAGAGGATTGGAGAGGTGGATTACAAGCTTGCCCTGCCTCCTAGTCTGTCGAGTGTTCATCAAGTGTTTCATGTTTCAATGCTCTTGAAGTATTTCGGCGATCTGTATCATGTTTTGGACTTCAACATAGTTCAGTTAGATAGGGATTTGACTTATGATATGGAATCAATGTCCATTTTGGATTGGCAGGTTCAGAAATTGAGGTCAAAGAATATAACTTTAGTGAAGGTATAGTGGAGAGGGCATCCAATTAAGGAGGCTACTTGGGAGACTGAGCGTGAGATGTAGAGTAAATATCCATGCCTATTTGAGACTCCAGGTATGATTCTAGACCCGTTCGAGGACAAACGTTTGTTTAAGAAGGGGAGAAGGTAATGACCCCGCCAATCATTTTGAGTATTATAGCCCCGTTTCCCCGTTTACTACTTATTTGATTCTCATTTGTTGTCATATGACTTGCTGGGGTGGTTGGTTTCACTTCGGGGATGATTAGAAATGAGTTGGGACACTTAGTCCCATGATTGGATGCCTAAGTTAGAAGAGTTGACCGAATGTTAAATTATCTGTAAATGACTCCAGAATGAAGTTTGATGCTTTCAATAGCTACGTATAGTGATTTTTGACTTAGGAGTGTGCCCTGATATTGATTTGGAGCTCCGTAGGTGATTTTGACTTGAGTTGACGAAAGTTGGAAGCGTTGAAGTTTGAATAGTTGAGAGGTTTGACTGAGAGTTGACTTTTTGGTTATTGAGCTCAGATTTTGGTTCCAAAAGTTGGTATAGGTCCATTGCATCATCAATGACTTGTGTGGAAAGTTTGGGGTCAATCGGAGTTGATTTGATATATTTCAGCATCGTCTGTCGAGGTTGGAATTTCATTTGTTTCAATAGGCTTGAATTAGGTGTGATTCGTGCTTTTGATGTGATTTGAGGCGTCGACGAAGTTCGTATCGTATTTTGGGTTATGTGATTATGTTTGGTTGAGGTCCTGGTGGCCTCAGGTGGAATTCAGATGGTTAACGGATCAAAAATGGGACTTGAAGCATTATTGAGATTATGGACTTTCTGGTGTGATCGCACCTGCGAGGGGATTGGTCACAAGTGCGGTTGGGTGAGCGCAAATGCGAGAAGTGAGAAGGGATCTAGGAAGGGCAGGTGCAGAGAATAAATCTGTAGAAGCGAAAGCGCACCTATGCAAGGTATTCCGCATTAGCGGAGCTGGGCAGTAGGGATAGTGATCGAAGAAGAGATGAAATTATCTGCAGATACGGTCCCACAGGTGCAAAAAGAGGGAACCATAGGTGCACTAGGTCGGGGCTTTAGTAGACTTCGTAGAAGCAACATTTTCTCTGCAAAAGAGGGACCGCAGGTGCGACCCCTGGCTTCGCAGATGCAAAATGCCTGGGCAATGTATATATTCGAAGGGTTTCGGGATTTTATTCATTGTTAGACCTTGGGAGCTCAGATTGAGTGAATGTTTGAAAGGGATTTCACTAGATTTCAAGAGGTAAGCCACTTTTGATCATTTTTATTTATCAATGTTGAATTTTCCACCTGGATTATGTGTTTTTAAAGTGGAATTTAGGGAATTAGGGATTAGAGAGTAAGATTTGGGGATTTGAGTGGCGATTTGGTGTTGCATTTGTGTAATTTTTGTATGGTTGGACTCGTTATTGAATGGGAGTTCGGATTTTGTAACTTTTGTTGGATTCCAAGACATGACGGGGTTGACTTTTTGAGATGACTTTTTGACTTTTGTTAAAGAACCTAGCTTTATCATATTGAATTGATTCCTATAGCTTGTGTTGATTGTATTGAGTTGTTTGTGGCTAGATCCGAGTCGTTCAGAGGCTAATTCGCAAGGTAAGAGCTTTTTGGAGTAGAAACATATACAGTTTGAGGTAAGTAACACTTCTAAAGTTGGTTTTGAGGGTATGAATCCTTGAAGTAGGTGTTGCGTGCTTGACATTGAGGTGACACACATGCTAGGTAACGGGCAAGCACCGTAGTAATTGTGGCTCGGTCGATTCAGTGAAACTGTGTAGTCACTTAATCTCGCTATTAATTCATGTTTACTCTATATATGTTAGAGAATTTGAGTTGTGACTTATGTTAGAAATCATGTTTAGGCTATGGGCTGGTACTGTTGGGACCCACAATGGTCGTTCTTTTGCTGTTGAGTTAGTTGCTTAAATTGTAGTTATGTACTCCGTCGCATTCATCATTTGAATATCATATCTCAGTCTCTGTTACCATTTATTGTTGCATCATGTATCATTGTTTTGGGCTGATTGGCATGAGCTTGTGAGCCCGAAAGACTAGAGAGATTAATGACTGAGCGAGGCCGAGGGCGTGTTTGGGAGTGATATTGATGGGATTGGGCTGCGCACAGCAGCGGGTCATATTGATTCACGAACAGGATAAGGCTGCATGCCGCAGCAGGTATTATTGATTCATGATGGGATTGGGCTGCGCGCTGCAACAAGTTTTATTAGCGCTTGGTTAGGTTTGTGCCTCCGGAGTCTGAAATACTAGCAGTGAGCACAGGTTCCGTACAGTTCTAAGTGACTGAGTGTGATGAATGAAAGTTGAGATAGTCAGATTGAGTACTCTGAGAGTGTGAGTACGTGAGGTTATTATTGTGATGCATTACATATGGCATGCACTTTTTACATGTAGATATACAGATGTAACATTCCTCAAATCACTCATTCTAGGCATATTTTATTCGTGATGAGCTTAAACTGTTAATTACTTGAAAGCATGTCTACATTTTCTGAACTGTCTTCAAACTGATTATTGGATTTCTTTCTGAAATATTACTATTATACATCTAGATTAGGACTGTAATTATCTGAGCTCGTCACTGCTTTCAGCCCAAGGTTAGTCTTGTTACTTATTGAGTATATTGGGTTGGTTGTACTCATACTACACTCTACACTTTGTGCATCCATGTACTTCTGGGAACAACAGTTGCTGGCTTCGGAGCTTTATCTGTTGGAGACTATTAGGGTAGCTGCCTTGGCGTCCGCAGACCTCGACTCTCCTTCTTTTTAGTTTGTTTGTACTGTTCTATCTTTCTAGACAGTGTCTTAGTAGTAAGACTATGTTGTCATTTAGATGCTCATGTACTTAGTGGCACCCAGATTTTGGGGGGATTTGTATTGAGTCGCAGTATTTTCTTATCAGTTATTTATGAGACTTTTTACTTTTTGAACTTATTTTAGTATGTGTTAAATTAATGATGCACGGTTACTCGTGAGTTGTCGTCTTGCCTATCATCATGATAGGCGCCATCACGACATGTGTGATTTTGGGTCGTGATGATTGTTTGATATTGTTAAGTCTTCTTTGACTAGATTTGGGCTGAGCATAGGTGAATTTTAAAGGAAAAAGCTATTTTGAGTATTGATTTGTTCTAATTGAGGTAAGTATCTTGCCTAACTTTGTGTGAAAGAAACTACCCCTTAGGATTTGGGTTGATTGTACTATTTGAATTAAGTGGAATATGTGTACAAGAGCTTATATGTGGCATTTGACTGGTTTAGACTCTTAGGCCTCTTTCTTGACATTTAATTAAAGTGATTAATACATGTTCTATCCTTTATTATCGAGGTTACTCCTTACCTACTTTAATTGTTGTAGATTATTTGTTTAATTCTGTCACCACCAAAATTGATAGGCCGCGATGGGTGCCTGAGTCCTACCTGTCTACCACCCCTAAGCATGCGTCTAAGATATGAACCTGAATAACATCTGCTGAATTACGAAAATAACATATATGAAGGAAACCTGCCAACAAGGAATATGTACATATACATGCAGAATACAATAGGCGAGCCAGCAAGGCTGCTATAAACAACTATACATCCAAGACTGAAAGCCGACAATGCCACATATAACCCAACTAGACACATTGTCTATAGGCCTCTAATAGAAACATAACTGTACAAAGATGGGACTGATCCACGTCATACCCATATACATATATATATATATACAAACGTATTGTACCAAAATTAAAAGTAGCTCCAGATCAAGTGAAGCACGCCAACTCTCGCTGATCAGGGATCCTAAGAAGGGGGACTATCAGCTTGCCTACCTGCACATGTAGGCAGGAAATGCAAGCCTCGTGAAATAGGGCGTCAGTACGAAAAATGTACTTAGTATGTAAGGCATGAAAATTAGTACGTAAAAGACATAAATGAAACATGGAATAAGGAAACACATATTTAATTCTGAATAACTTTGTAAATTCTAAAACGTTTATAATATCATGCACGTGCGTATAAATGTCGTACCTTGCATAGGTATGGGTGTACATAATATCATCAAGCCACTGAGGGCGTCTGTGATGACCCGGCCAGTCATCTCATGATTTATCTTTCCATTTTCCCCATTTCTACTTCTTAATGTTTTGTCTATATGTTCTATTTGTGATCGGGTTGGTTTGCTCGAGTTCGGAGAGGATTTGGTAAGGTTTGAGGCACTTAGTCTCGTTTGAGGAAGCTTAAGTTGGAAAAGTCAACCGGATGTTGACTTATGTGTTAGAGGGCTCAGATGTGAGTTCCAATGATTCAGTTAGCTTCGGGAGGTGATTTGGGACTTAGGAGCGTTATCGAAATGAGTTTGAGAGGTTCAGAGTAGATTTAGGCTTGAATTGGCGAAGTTGATATTTTGGCGATTTTCGGTTGGTAGGTGAGATTTTGATATAGGGGTCAGAATGGAATTCTGAGAGTTGAAGTAGTTCCGTTGTGTCATTTGGGATGTGTGTACAAAATTTTAGGTCATTCAGACGTGGTTTGGTTGGGTTTTTGATCAAAAGCGGAATTCAGAAGATTTTTGGAAACTTATTCTTGAATCCGATGAGTTTTGGTTGATTTGGTGTTGTTTGAGGTGTTTTGAAGATTGGTATAAGTTTGAATAAGGTTATGAAATATGTTTGTGCTTTTGGTTGAGGTCCCGGGAGACTCGGGGTGATTTTGGATGGTTGACGGAGGAGTTTGAGATTTTGTGAAGTTGCAGATTTTTCTGCTTCTGGTATTTCCACACTTGCGGATTGGGGACCATAGGTGCGATGCCGCATATGCGGGAAAATGATCGCAGAAGCGGAAGCGGGGAAGTAGGTAGGAAACCGCAGAAGCGGTTAGGAGGACCGCACCTGCGATGGCGCAGATGCGGATATGGGATCACAGATGCAGAATAAAGGAACATAAGTCAAAACCGTAGAAGCGATTGGTTGACCGCAAATGCGGTACCGCAGAAGCGGTAAATTGGCTGCAGATGCAAAAATGCTTGGGCCAGAAGGTATAAATTGTTTCCTTCGCGAGTTTTGAGCTATTTCACCATTTTTGAGTCGGCTTTGGATCTTTTTGGACGATTTTGAAGAGGGATTTCAAGGGAACTTCTTTGAGGTAAGGATTTTTGACCTAAAACTCGTTTCTATGGTATTATTTCATGGGTTAGGCTTGTAATTTATGGAATTTAAGGATCAAAGTTTGGGGAAACTAGGGCTTGGAAACTTAGACCTTTGATTGAGGATTTGAAGGACCATATGAGGTTGGATTTAAGAACTTTTGATATGTATGAACTCGTGGGGAGATAAGGAATCTATTGATGTAAAAATAGTCGAATTCCGAGATGTGGGCCCGGGGGCCGAGTTTTGGTAATTTCAGGATTTGTGTCGTATATTGATTATTTTCGCTTGGGCTTCATTCCCTTAGCACATTTTGATGCTGTGATTCTGATTTTGAATAGATTCGACGTGAGTGGTGGCTGATTCGAGGGGCAAAGGCATCGCGAGTTAGAGATTTGACTGGATTAAGGTGAGTAATGATTGTAAATGATGTCCTGAGGGTATGAAACCCCGAATTGCATATCGTTGTGCTATATCGAGGTGACTCACACGCTTGATGGCGAGCGTGGGATCATGCACTGTTGAGGATTGTGACTTAGTCTGTCCCGAACGACTATTTTACCGCTTATTTGACTGAAAGTCTATTTGCTATCATCATTATTTGTGCTGAATGCCATATTTGGGCCTCGTGCCAACTATTTGAACCCTTCGGAAATTTTTATTGATATTTCCTCACCGTTTTGACTTTATACTTGAACTTAGTCATGATATATTTCACTGTTTTCATACTCAGCCATGTTTACTATGTTTCAACACTTATATGATCTGTTAAATGATAATTGGGCTGAGAAATCCTGTTTTACTACTGCCGAGTGGCTTGTGAGGATTTTTGACTGAGTAAGGCCGAAGACCTATGTTGTGAGGAAACACTGAGCTTGATTTGAGACCGAAGGCCTGAGACATGTACGCCACGAGGTGGCTTGATTGATATGAGGCCGAGAGCCTAGTGATGATGCCATGAGATGGCTTGATATTGCACTTGGCCGTAAGGGGCCCCTCCAGGAGTCTGCACACCCCCAGTAAGCGCGGGTACCCATTGTGATGTGAGGTATAGCCCGAGGGGCTGGTATTGTTCTGAGATATTGCTTGAGGGGTGGATTTGTTGATACTGTGCCCGAGGGGTGAACCTTTATGTGTTTATTTTCTTTAATTGCCTGTCATTTACCTGCTTAAATTGTTGAAAAAGGTTTTCGTGAAGTTTAATTTGAGTTAAATGACTTTCACTGGTTTTACTGCTTCATTATAGTCTGCAAATCTGCTTTACGTGATTTTCTTAATTTAGTCCTTATTTATGATGATTACTCACTGAGTTGGAGTACTCACTTTACTCCCTCCACCCCGTGTGCATATTTAGGCGCATCTGATCCCACTCTCAAGTGTTGATCTTTCCAGCTTAGGCGGATCCGAGGAGTCTCTAGGTAGCTGTCGGCGTTCGCAGCCCGGAGCTTCTTCCCTATCTTATTCTCCATATTCTTAGTTACTGTATTAAACTCTATAAATTTCTCTAAGTATTCCGAATTGTTTAGATGCTCATGACTAGTGACACCCCGGTATCAAGCTGTGTTGGGTTGTATTCCGCAAATTATGTTGTTATCTGCTTAAACTTTGGATTATTTTATCATGCTTAGACTGTTTCTTACTGTTTAACTGTTAAATACCAAAATAGGAAGTGTCGGTTTTTTGTCTTCATAAGAGGCGTTATCACGATCGGGTCCGGGTTTAGGGTCGTGACAGCATCCCAAATATCGTCTCGGCCACTGTGGGAAACATTATCAACATATACCAGCTGATCAGGTGGTGGTGCGTATATAATGCCATAACCTTTTCTCGTATCCCATATACATATATTTACATATATATGCATATATAATATCATCTGGTCATAGGTCAATGCATGAAAAATACGTAATAATCTTAATATTCCTTCCGGATAAACTTTTTCAACTGCGTATTAATCCGATACCTATGAACAGAAGATAATAATAATTTTTATGGGGAATCAAGAATATAGACACTCCTAATTTTTCTACGAATAGAGTAATTTATGGAAACAATGCGTTTGGTCGTTTCTTCGGTATAACGTGAACCACGCCAAAAGAAAGAAGGGATGGCCTTAACATACATGTTCCTTGAATTATTTGCATGAAATGAAGCTTCTGCTTGAACGAAAGAATGAGACTTTGAACTTGAACGAAATTGATGCTTGGATTTTATAAAATTGAAACGAAATTGTTTATGCTTGTCTAGATTTTGGGACATTAGTCCCTTTTGTCCAAATCAAGAAAGATAATCTTCTGATTTCACGTTTCCTCGAATCAAATGAACAAAATTTCACGTTCCTTACCTTGATGAAGTGATGAAGACTTTGTTTATGTTCTTGAATTTCTAAACCAAGAAAGAAGTCTTTTATTGTTATTTAATCTCATCTTTTTGACCCATAATGAATTGTAATCAAGACTTATGTCTTGTTTTGGATGCCTAGGTTGCCACCTAATACATAGAGTGATTAAGAGTCACCTTATGCTGCCACGTCACTTGGGGTGTAAGTTATTAAGTTTTTATCCACTTATTAATTAATTGGGTAATGTCCTGTTATCCAGTAATTAATTAATTACATGCATAATTTAAAAATTATCTCAAATTACTTAAAAATACTGCTCATTTTAATATACTTTATACATCGTACTACCGTGGTCATATGGTACCTTGCATGGTACTAGTCTATAATTATCGGGTATTATCGCTTGACCCGTATTTTATCCCAAATTGGCCACCTTCAACGAAACTCATTTTTCTTTAATTCGTGTACCCTTTTATCCTTCATGACACTTATTTCTCGCTTGTTATAATTAGCATAACTACACTAACCACAAGATAATCTCATCCCCAAGACTAGTCGATTAACTGAAGACGAAACTTTTAACGTACTAAAATGCGAGATGTAATATCCTTCCCCCCTTAGAAACATTCATCCTCGAATGTTCAACTCCCCGTGATCTGTATAACTTTGGCAGGGTCGTCTTTGTAATAACACCACTACTAACTCCCCCTAGAAGCTTAATAACCCAACACCACACATGACCACAATTATGGATAACGACCATGGCCTCACACGACTAACGATAATAGCCAATAAAAGAATTTGTACATGTTCCTTATGGTTATGATGTCTCCATCGGAACCTTCTCTGGAGGAGGAAATAAGTAGGGATATCTAGATTTCATGTTTTTCTCGGCCTCCCAAGTCATTTCTTCCACATTGTTGTTCCTCCAAAGTACTTTCACGAAGGCTACCTCCTTATTCCGTAGCTTGCAGATTTGTCGGTCTAGGTTGGCAACCGAAACTTATGATAAGTCTTCTGTAATCTGTACATTATTCATGGGCACCACTCGGGTAGGATCACCAATGCGCTTCCATAACATAGATACGTGAAAAATCGAATGGGCAGACTCCAGTTCCGAGGGCAATTCTAACTTATAGGCTACTTGGCCCACTCTTCGAATGATCCTATAAGGCCCAATATACCGTGGGCTAAGTTTGCCTTTCTTGCCAAACCTCATCACACCCTTTATAGGTGACACCTTTAAGAATACCCAGTCATCAACCTCGAACTCTAACTCTCGTTGCCGCACGTCAGAATATGACTTCTGACGACTCTGAGCTGTCAATAGTCGTTCCTGGATAAGCTTTACTTTTTCCATGGCTGCTGAACCAGGTCTAGCCCATGTAATTTAGATTCTTCAACATCGAACCACCCTATAGGCGACCTACACTTTCGTCCATAAAGAGCTTCGTATGGAGCCATCTAAATGCTGGAATGGTAGCTATTATTATACGCAAACTCAATGAGCGGTAGATGATCATCCCAGCTACCTTTGAAGTCTACTACACAAGCTCGTAACATATCTTCCAGTGTCTGAATAGTACGCTCAGCCTGTCCGTCTCTGGGGATGAAATGCTGTACTAAGACTTACTTGAGTCCCCAATCCTTTTTGGAAGGACCTCCAAAAGTTAGCAATAAATTGAGCTCCTCTATCCGAAATAACAGATACAGGGACACCATGTAGTCATACTATCTCCTTGATATAAAGCCTCACATAATCCTCTAAGGAACATGTAGTTCTAACGAGCAGAAAATGGGCTGACTTTGTAAGCCTATCAACAATCACCCATATCTAATCGAACTTACGCTGGGTATGAGATAAGACTACGATGAAGTCCATATTGATTACTTCCCATTTCCAAGTCAGAATCTCCATAGCCTGCAATAATCCGCCGGGTTTCTGATGCTTAATTTTAACCTGCTAACAGTTAGGACACTAAGCAACAAACTCTGCTATATTCTTTTTCATTCAGTCCCACCAATACAGTTCCATGATATCATGATACATCTTTGTTGCTCCTGTATGGATAGAATAATGAGAATAGTGAGTTTCTCCCATAACCTGCCGACGCAGCCCTGCAACATTAGGCACACATAATCGTCCTTGATATCCGAGGACCCCATCTCCTGTAATTTCAAATGGCGTCTTCTCCTTCTGAAGGGTGGTATCCCTATAATGAACTAACACAAGATCCTCATACTGGCATTCCATTACTTCAGTTAATAAAGAGGATGTTGCCGTATCTTAAAGAGTAATTCCAATATCACCCGAGTCTAGTAATCGAACTCCAAGACTATCTAGCTGATGAATCTTATGGGCTATTCCCCTCTTTTCTGGCCATAAATATGACAGGCTACCCATAGATCTATGGCTGAGGGTGTCGGCTACTACGTTCGCCTTCCCCAAATGTATAAAATATCAATGTCATAGTCTTTAAGTAGCTCCAACCATCTCCTTTGACGAAGATTCAATTCCTTTTACTTGAAGATGTACTGGAGGCTCCTATGGTCCGTATAGATATCAACATGAATGCCATACAAGTAGTGCCTCCACATTTTTAGTGCATGGATCACCACAACTAAATCTAAATCGTGGGTCGGGTAGTTCTTCTCGTGCTTTCTCAGTTGTCTAGAAGCATAAGCCACAATCTTACATGCTGCGTCAGCACACAACCCAATCCAATGCCTAAAGCATCGAAATAAATAACATAACCATCGGTCCCTTCTAGGAGCGTTAGAACCGGTGCTGAAGTTAATCTGTCCTTTAATTCCTGGAAACTCCGTTTCTCAAGCATCAGTCCATTGAAACTTTGCTCCCTTCTGAGTCAACTTTGTTAAAGGTGCTGAAAGGGAAGAAAATCCTTCCACAAATCTCCTGTAATAACCTGCCAAACCGAGAAAGCTACGAACTTCTGTCGATGTTATGGGTCTAGGCCAAGTCTTTACTGCCTCAATATTTTGTGTATCCACCCGGATACCTTCACCCGAAATAGCATGCTCAAGGAAAGCTACAGAGTTCAACCCGAATTCACATTTAGAAAATTTTGCATACAACTTCCCTTCTTGTAGAACTCTGAGCACAGTACGCAGATGATCTGCATGCTCAGCCTCTGAACGAGAATATACTAATATATCGTCAATAAATACAATTACGAATAGATCTAAAAAAGGCTTGAACACACGATTCATTAAATCCATGAATACTGCTGGGGCATTGGTCAGACCGAACAACATAACCCGAAACTCAAAGTGCCCATATCTAGTCCTGAATGTTGTCTTCGGAATATATATATCCTTAATCCTTACCTAATGGTACCCGGACCTCAAGTCTATCATTGAAAAATACTTGGAACCTTGTAACTGATCAAATAAATCATCAATTCTCGAGAGTAGGTACTTATTCTTGATCGTCACCTTATTCAGTTTCCTATAATCAATACAGATTCGTAAGGAACCATCTTTCTTTCTCACAAACAAAATAGGTGCTCCCCACGGTGACGCACTAGGTCTGATAAAGCCTTTTTCAAGTAAGTCCTTTAATTGTTCTTTCAACTCTTTCAGCTCTATGGGAGCCATTCTATAGGGAGGAATATATATTGGGTGAGTATCTGGTAGCAGGTCAATAGAAAACTCAATTTCTCGCTCTGGCAGGAGACTCAAAAGCTCATCGGGAAAAACATCGGGAAACTCATTCACTATAGGGATGGACTAAATGGTTGGTGACCAACTTCCACATCCTGAACCCGAATTAAGTGGTAAATACAGCCCTTTTCTGATCATCTTCCTGGCCTTGAGGTAGGAAATAAATTTTCCTCTCGGCGACGCCATATTACTTTCCACTCCAAAATAGGCTCCCCTAGAAATTGAAATTGGACTATCTTTGCTCTACAATCAACGTTGGCATGACAAGAAGCCAACCAATCCATACCTATTATAACATCAAATTATACCATATCTAACTCGATTAGATCTGCTACGGTAGATCGACCATGAACTACTATTATACAACCCCTATATACTTGCTTAGCTATCACCGAGTCCCCAACAAGTGTAGACACCTCAAAAGGTTTAACCAATTCAGGTTTTATTCCAAACTTACTAGCAACCAATAGAGTAACGTATGGTAAGGTGGAACCTAGGTAAATCAATGCATATACATCATATGAGGAGACTAATAATATACCTGTAACAACATCAGGCGATGACTCCTGGTCCTGTCGTCCTGCCAACGCATAAATGCGGTTATGAGGGCTGCTAAAGCTAGATGCTCCACCTCTACCTCTACCACGACTCATTGGTGCTTGGGGACCTTCCGCAGGGGCGCGTACTGATGATGATGAACCAGCTATAGATCCTGCTGGCTGAGCTATGCTTGCATCACCTCTCATCGGACAACCCCTTATAACGTGGCCTAGATAACCACAAGTATAACAAACACCTAATCCCATACGACACTGTCCGGTATGCTGCTTACCACATTGAGCACATCATGGCAAGGGCGGCCTCATCTGATTTGACTCACCCATATACTGAGAACCTGAGGCTCTGAAATTCTGACCAGACCCTGAATATGTGGAGCGATCGAATCTCTTACTTCCAAACTGAGGGGGTGCCCTAGCCGATGTCTGGGCTGGATACCTCGGGTACTGTTGCCTTTGACCACCTCGAAACTTACCAGAAGGACCCAAAAACTGCGCTCACTTATTCTGGGACCTATCGTGCTCATGATCGACCCTCTGTTTCTGTTTATGCTCTTTTACACCTTGAGCGTATACCTGAATACGAGAAATATCCACGTCTGGCTGAAGCGAAACCGACATACAATCATTACGCAGATGAGACTCTAATCCCATCACGAACCGGTGAACCCGATCCTCCATCTTAGATACAATAGTGGGAGCATACCTAGCCAACGAATCAAACTGAAGACTGTACTCCCGAACACTCATGTTACCCTGTCGAAGGGTTAAGAACCTATCAACTCTATCTCGCCTAAGATCTGGTAGAAGATAATGATGAAGAAAATCTTTTGTAAACTCCTGCCATACTGCTGGAGGGGCATCCTCACCTCTGGACAATTCCCAAGACTCGTACCAATTAACTACAACATCTCAGAATCTATAGGAAGCTAGCTCAACTGACTCAATAGCACTGGTCTTCATTACCCGTAACTTCCTCTGCACTCTATTAATAAATACCTGAGGGTCCTCATTTTGGTTTGCTCCAGTGAATACCGGAAGGTCCAAATTAATAAAGTCACGAACCCTCGCACTCACAGACCTATTGGCATGACCAATACCTACTTCCTAACGCCGAGCCTGTCCGGATACTAATCGGGTCAATAACTGAATAACATCTCTCATCTCCTGACCCGGTGCATCTGGTTGAGGTGCTGAATGTATAGGGGCGGGTGTTGGAGCCGGTGCCCCTTAGAGCTCTTCTGGAAAGGGCAGGGTATGTGAAGTCTGAGATGGAACCTCACCATGAGACTCTCCTCGAGCCCTGTTAACTCGTGGCGCTCGACTAGTAGTCTCACCAGCCACGGACTTTCCCTTTTGGGCGGCTGTACTCTTTGGAGGCATTGCTGAAAATATAACATATTGTTAGGTACATGAATTCTTGTATTGCACGATCTAAGATAAAAAGAGAGGATAACATCCTATATGTCTTGTATCCGCTTGTCTATAAGTGTGGTGCACGACACATCCATAAATAAGACTCTACTAGACACGGTCTGTAGACAACCCTAGGAGAGAACTGCTCTGATATCACTTTTGTCACGACCCAAAACGATGGGCCGCGACGGGTGCCTGAGTCCTACCTGTCATCCACCCCTAAGCATGTGTCTAAGATATGAACCTGAATAACATCTGCTGAATGACGAAAATAACATATATGAAGGAAACCTGCCAATAAGGAATATGTACGTATACATGCAAAATACAGTGGGCGAGCCAGCAAGGCTGCTATAGACAACTATACATCCAAGACTAAAAGCCGACAAAGCCACATATAACCCAACTAGACATACTGTCTACAGACCTCTAATAGAAATATAACTGTACAAAGACGGGACTGAGCCACATCATACCCATATATATATATATATATATATATATACACACACACACAAACGTATCGTACCAAAATAAAAAACAGCTCCAGATCAAGTGGAGCATGCCAACTCTCGCTGATCAGGGATCCTAATAAGTGGGACCGTCAGCTTGCCTACCTGCACATGTGGTCATGAAACGCGGGCCCCGTGAAATAGGGCGTCAGTACAAAAAATTTACTGAGTATGTAAGGCATGAAAATTAGTACGTAAAATACATAAATAAAAAATGGAATAAGGAAACACATCTTTAAATCTGAATAACTTTGTAAATTCTAAAATGTTTATAATGTCATACACGTGCATATAAATGTCGTTCCATGCATATGTATGGGTGTACATAATATTATCAAGCCACTGAGGGCATCCCATCATATCGTCTCGGCCACTATGGGCAATATTATCAATATATACCAGCTGATCAGGTGGTGGTGCGTATATAACGCCGTAACCTTTTTTCATATCCCATATACATATATTTACATATATACGCGTATATAACGCCATCTGGTCATGGGTCAATGCACATGTATAAATGAGTGAAATGCATGAAAAATACGTAATAATCTTAATATTCCTTCCGGATAAACTTTTTCAACTGCGTATTAATTTGAGACCCATTAACATAAGATAATAATAATTTTCATGGGGAATCAAGAAGATAGACACCCCTAATTTTTCTACGAATAAAGTAATTTATTGATGGCCTCATTTCTTCAGTATAATTTGAACCATGCCAAAAGAAAGAAGGGACGGCCTTAACATACCTGTTCCTTGAATTATTTGCACGAAATGAAGCTTCTGATTGAATGAAAGAATGAGACTTTGAACTTGAACTAAATTGATGCTTGGATTTTATAAAATTGAAACGTTTGCTTATCTAGATTTTGGGACGTTAGTCCCTTTTATCCAAATCAAGAGAGCTAATCTTCTGATTTCACGTTTCCTTGAATCAAATGAACAAAATTTCACGTTCCTTACCTTGATGAAGTGATGAAGACTTTGTTTTTGTTCTTGAATTTCTAAACCAAGAAAGAAGTCTTTTATTGTTATTTGATCTTATTTTTTGACCCATAATGAATTGTAATCAAGACTTATGTCTTGTTTTGGATGCCTAGGTTGCCACCTAATACATACAGTGACTAAGAGTCACCTTATGCAGCCACGTCACTTGTGGTGTAAGTTATTAAGTTTTTATCCACTTATTAGTTAATTGGGTAATGTCCTGTTATCCGGTAATTAATCAATTACCCGCATAATTTAAAAATTATTTCAAATTACTTAAAAATACTACTCATTTTTAATATACTTTATACATCGTAGTACCGTGGTCATATGGTACCTTGCATGGTACTAGTCTATAATTATCGGGTATTATCTCTCGACCCGTATTTTATCCCAAATTGGCCACCTTCAATGAAACTCGTTTTCTTTAATTTATTTACCCTTTTATTCTTCATGACACTTATTTCTCACTTGTTATAATTAGCGTAACTACACTAACCTCAAGATAATCTCATCCCTGAGACTACGTCGATTAACTGAAGACGAAACTTTTAACGTATAAAAATGCGAGATGTAACAAATTCATATTGTTTGGGAAGCGGGTTGCATGCCACAAGTGTATTGAAATAAGATAAAGCGATAAGGACGGATGATATGAGATAGGTGGGATCGGGTTGCATGCCCAACATACTGATATGTTGTAATTGTTTGTGATAGTAAAGTTATTCCCGGTTTTGATTCTCATGGTACGTTTTATGTTGGAACGGTTTATCAAATGAACGGTTATTATTGTTTCTTAACCATTTCATTTGTATTTTGATCGTATTTGGTTGACTGTCAGTATTCTAGTAATGGAACGATATTGATTTCTTGTGTGAGTCATGCATTCTACATGATTTATTGTATTGCTTTTACATGCCAATTTGTGTCTCCGTTATTTCTTGATAAATTGATAATCAAGGTGAATTTATGTGCATAGGGTCGCTATCTCATATTCGGTGGAGTTGTTGGTAATTTTGTCACGATCCGAATTCCCCACCATCGGGAGTCGTGATGGCGCCTACTGTCGGAGCTAGGCAAGTCAACCTTAACATACCTTTTTCAACTAATTTTCAACAAGATAATAATAAAAACAATAAATTCAAGCGGAAGTCTTAATTTAATATTAAATGAACGAAAATGCGGAAAAATTTAACATCATCCTCTACCCAAGATTTAGTGTCACAATACTCACGGACTACTATAAGATACTACAAATAAGTGTTTGAAAGAAAATACATAAGGAGTCTGCTTCGATACAATGAAAACAAACAGAAATGAAATAGATGAGACTCAGGGCCCACACACGCCAGCGAACTACCTAGGAGTCTCTGGACTGAAGGCACACTCCCAATCTACTGCTATTGCGGTCCGTAAGCTACTCCTGAATCTGTGCACAAAAAGGGCACAGAAGTGTAGCATCAGCACAACCGACCCTATGTGCTAGTAAGTGCCTGGCCTAACCCCGACGAGTCTAGACCAGACCTACCACAATTAACCTGTACAGATATATGTGCAACAACGGAAAGATATACAGAATTTAAACAGATAATAGGGAGGGGACATGCTGTGGGGTGTAACAATTTAGATATAAGACCAACGAACAGAGAGATGGAAACTGAATAATTAACATCTATGAAAGAGAGCAAGTGAATCAACAACTGCACGACACCAACCTTCGTGCTTTTACTCTCAATTCTCACCAAAACTGTCAAATATAAGTGCACGGCATCACCCTTCGTGCTTTTCCTCACATAACTCTCACATCAAGGCACGGAATGACCCTTCGTGCTCAAATAATTAGAGACATGGCACGGAAAGACCCTTCGTGCATAATTATCAAAACATGGCACGGAAAGACCCTTCGTGCATAATCGCTCTTCCTCACCCAATCATCAGTCACAACCAATCGGGGAAGGGAATATACAACAAGATTAAACATCCCGGCAAGGGAGAACAAATCAACAATAAGTCCCGGCAAGGGAAAAATACCACACTTCCTTCTTTAACTCATCTGCTTCTCAACTATCACTTCATAATTATATTAGCAAGTAATTAGCTCAACGGTTTCACATCTTTCGAATTTAAAAGAAACTACGACTCATGGTCATGCTAGACTCCAGCGCATAGATAACCGTCACCATGCCTATACACCGTACTCCACAGTTAACACGTAGCAAATAACATCCAAATCCTAATCCCTCAAGCCAAAGTTAGAACAAACACTTACCTCGAATGCTCCAAACTCAACTCACGCTTCTAGTATAGCTTTACCTCTTGATTCCACCACCAATCCGCTCGAATCTAGTCATAAGTTACTTAATCACATTAATAATTACTAAATGAATCACTCCCCATGCATGAAAAATAAATTTTACAAGGTTTTTCCCAAAATGGTCAAAAACACCCCTGGACCCACGTGGTCAAAACTCGAGATTCGGACCAAAACACCGGTTACCCATTCCCCTATGAATCAAAATATATGATTTGTTTTTAAATCGGACCCCAAATTAAGGTCCAACTTATCAATTTGTAGAAAACCTAGGTTCTACCCAAAACACCCAATTTCACCCCTGAAAATCTTTAATTTGAAGTTGAAATTATGTTAAAAGATGTTAAGGAATAAAGAAATTAAGTTAGAAATCACTTACCAATCGTTTTGGAGAAGAAAAGTTGTTTGGAAAATCGCCTCTTAGGTTTTGTGTTTTTGAAAAGTGAAAAATGACTGAGATTTTCTGAACTTGTATACCTTTCTGAGGACCTGGCGCGGACCGCACAAAAATGTGTTGCGGCCGCGCCGAGTGGGAGAAAAATTGGGGCTTTTCTGAACCCTTCCAGAGCGGACCGCACTGTTTTGGTGCGCGACCGCGCTGGTTAACCTGAAACCCTAGCCCTCAGACTCAGCCACGCGGACCGCACAGAAAGGCATCGCGGCCGCGCGGCTCCAGCGCGGACCGTGCGGAAATGACCGCGGCCGCGCTGGTGTCTGCAACACCTGAACCTGCATTTTCTTAAGTACAAGACCTCCCGGGCAGCATTCAAAACTCACCCGAGCCCTCGGGGATCCAAACCAAACATGCACACAACCTTAAAAACATCTTACGAACTTACTCGTGCGATCAAATTGCCAAAATAACATCATATACATAGGATCAAGCCTCAAACACATGATTTTCTTTCTTCAACTTTCATAACTCAAATTCTCCATTTTTAGTCCGAAACACGTCATATGACGTCCATTTTTAGCCAAACTTTACAGATAGTGCTTAACACATATTTAAGACTTGTACCGGGCGTCGGAACCAAAATACGAGCCCGATACCTATATTTTCTAACTCTTTCTCATTTCAAATTTTCATATCAAATTTTAGAAAATAATTTCTTTCAAAAATTCATTTCTCGGGCTTGGGACCTTAGAATTTGATTCCGGGCACACGCCCAAGTCCCATATTTTTCTACGGACCCTCCGGAACCGTCGAATCACAGGTCCGGTTCCGTTTACCCAAAATGTTGACCGAAGTCAACATTATGCATATTAATACCAAAATTCATCAAATGTTTCACAAAATTCACATAGTCTAACCAAAAAAAAACTTTCCGGCTACGCGCCCAAACTGCGCATGCAAATCGAGGTGACTAAAAGCGAGGTTTTCAAGGCCTCAGGAGCACAAAACAAGGAAGAATTACGGTGGTCGTCACATTCTCCACCTGTAAAACAACCGTTTGTCCTCGAACGGACAAAAGAAAGAAGTACTTGAGTTGGGAAATAAATGAGGATAGCGACTTCGCATATCGGACTCGGACTCCCAGGTCGATGCCTCAGGAGGCTGATCTCTCCATTGAACACGCACCGAAGGAAAACTCTTCAACCTCAACTGTCGAACCTGCCGGTCTAGAATAGCCACCGGCTCCTCCTCATATGACAGATCCTTGTCCAATTGGACAGTGCTGAAATCTAACACGTGCGATGGATTTCCGCGATACTTCTGGAGCATAGATACATGAAACACAGGATGCACAGCTGACAAGCTAGGTGGCAAGGCAAGTCTATAAGACACCTCTCCCACATGATCAAGGATCTCAAATGGACCGATGAACCTAGGGCTGAGCTTGCCCTTCTTCCCAAATCTCATCACGCCCTTCATAGGCGATACACGGAGCAATACCCGCTCACCAACCATGAAAGCAACATCTCTGACCTTGCGGTCTGCATAACTCTTCTGTCTGGACTAAGCTGTACGAAGTCTATCCTGAATAATCCTGACCTTGTCCAAGGCCTCCTGAACCAAATCCGTACCCAATAATCGAGCCTCTCCCGACTCAAACCATCCAACTGGAGACCGACATCACCTACCATACAATGCCTCATACGGAGCCATCTGAATGCTGGACTGGTAGCTGTTGTTGTTGGCAAACTCTGCTAACGGCAAAAACTGGTCCCACGAGCCTCCAAAATCAATGACACAGGCTTGGAGCATGTCCTCAAGAATCTGAATAGTCCTCTCTGACTGACCGTCCATCTGGGGATGAAATGCTGTACTCAACTCAATCTGGGTGCCCAACTCTCGCTGAACCGCCCTCCAGAAATGCGAGGTAAACTGCGTACCCCGATTCGAAATGATAGATAGCGGCATCCCATGAAGGCGAACAATCTCCCTGATATAAATCTCGGCTAACCTCTCGGACGAATAGGTGGCTGCAACAGGAACAAAATGCGCTGACTTGGTCAGCCTATCAACAATAACCCAAACCGTATCAAACTTATTCCGAGTCATCGGAAGTCCAGTAACAAAATCCATAGTAATCCTCTCCCACTTCTACTCGGGAAGCTCAATCCTCTGAAATAAGCCACGGGCCTCTAATGCTCGTACTTAACCTGCTGACAATTCAAACACCGAGCCACATGCACAACGCTGTTTTTCTTCATCTTACGCCACCAATAGTGCTGCCTCAGATCCTGATACATCTTCGCGGCGCCCGGGTGAATAGAATACTAAGAACTGTGGGCCTCCGCTAAGATCAACTCTCGAATCCCATCAACATTGGGCACACAAACTCGCCCCTGCAATCTCAATACACCATCATCATCTAAGGTTACTTTCTTGGCACCTCCACGCTGCACCGTGTCTCTCAAGACACACAAATGGGGATCCTCAAACTGCCGCTCGCGGATACGCTCTAATAGTGAGGAACGAGCAACCGTGCAAGCTAACACTCTGCTAGGCTCAGAAATATCCAACCTCACAAGACGATTGGCCAAGGCCTGAACATCCAAAGCAAGCGATCTCTGGCTGACTGGAATATAAGCAAGACTACCCATGCTGGCGGACTTCCTGCTCAATGCATCGGCCACCACATTGGCCTTCCCCGGGTGGTATAAGATAGTAACATCATAATCCTTTAGCAACTCTAACCACCTCCTCTGCCTCAAATTCAACTCTTTCTGCTTGAACAGATACTGAAGACTCTTGTGATCAGTGTAAACCTCACACGTCACGCCATATAAGTAATGCCTCCAGATATTCAAGGCATGAACAATGGCTGCCAACTCGAGATCATGAACCGGATAATTCTTCTTGTGGATCTTCAACTGCCTCGAAGCATAGGCAATGACTTTGACTTCCTGCATCAACACTGCACCAAGCCCAATACGAGATGCATCACAATAGACCATATATGGCCATGAACCTGTAGGCAAAACCAATACCGGTGCCGTAGTTAGAGCCGTCTTGATCTTCTGAAATCTGGCCTCACACTCATCCGACCACCTGAACTGGGCCCCCTTCTGGGTCAATCAGTCATAGGGGCTGCAATGGATGAAAACCCCTCCACGAACCGACGATAGTAACCTGCTAACCCCAGGAAACTCCGAATCTCCGCAGCTGAAGCTGGTCGAGGCCAGTTCTTGACTGCCTCTATCTTCTTCGGGTCTACCTGAATACCTGTTGCTGATATGACATGACCCAGGAATGCGACCGAACTCAACCAAAACTCGCACTTTGAGAACTTAGCATATAACTAACTATCCTTCAGGGTCTGAAGAACCACTCTGAGGTGCTGGTCATGCTCCTCATGACTGCGGGAGTATATCAGAATATTGTCAATGAAAACAATCACGAACAAATCCAGATAGGGCATGAACACTCGGTTCATGAATTCCATAAATGCTGCTGGGGCATTGGTCAACCCAAATGACATGACCAAAAATTCATAGTGCCCATACCGAGTGCGAAATGCTGTCTTAGGGACATCAGACGCCCTAATCCTCAGTTGGTGATAGCCAGATCTCAAATCTATCTTTGAAAACACCCTCGCACCCTAAAGCTAGTCAAACAAATCGTCAATCCGCGGCAGTGGATACTTGTTCTTTATCGTCACCTTGTTCAACTGCCGGTGATCAATGCACATCCTCATCGACCCATCCTTTTTCTTCACGAACAACAGTGGTGCACCCCAAGGTGATACACTGGGTCTAATGAAACCCTTATCAAGCAAGTCCTGAAGCTGCTCTTTCAACTCTGGCGGGGCCATGCGATATGGCGGAATGGAAATAGGCTGAGTGCCCGAAGCCAGATCAATACAGAAATCAATATCCCTGTCAGGCGGCATACCCGGCAGGTCTGAAGGGAAAACCTCAGGGAACTCCCGAACAATTAACAAAGTCAATAGATGGAACCTCTGCGCTGGAGTCACGAATATACGCCAGATATGCTAGACACCCCTTGTCGACCATACGTCGAGCCTTGACATACGAAATAACGCTGCGGGTGGCATGGCCTGGGGTCCCTCTCCACTCAAGTCGGGGCAAATCTGGCAAGGCCAAGGTTACGGTCTTGGCGTGACAATCCAGAATAGCATGATACGTGGACAACCAATCCATCCCCAATATAGCGTCAAAGTCCACCATATCTAATAGCAATAAGTCGACACGGGTCTCAAGACTGTCAAATACCACCACACATGAACGATACACTTGGTCGACCACTATAGATTCACCAACCGGTGTGGACACATATACAGAAATACCCAAAGCCTCACCAGGCATGATCAAATAGGGTGCAAAATAGGACGACACATAAGAATACGTAGATCCCGGGTCAAATAACACAGAAGCACCCCTACCACAGACCAGAATAGTACCTGTAATCACAGCATCTGATGACTCGGCCTCGGGCCTGGCCAGCAAAGCATAACAATGGGGCTGACCCCCATCTCTCTGAACTGTGTCTCTGGGGCGATCAACTGCTGGCTGACCCCTGCTTCTTGCGGTCTGAGCTCCACCTCTACGGTCTTTCCCTCCACCCCTATGATCCCTACCCCCGCCTCTAGCTGGCTGGGCGGCCTATGGATCACCTGCTGCCTGAATCGTAGGGCGAGGACCTTGCTGCTAAGAAATACTCGAGGCTTTGGGGCAAAACCTGACAATGTGACTCGGGTCACCACAACCATAACATGACCTCGGCTGCTGGGACTGCTGGCCCTGTCGACCTGTATGTCCTCCCCCGAAGCTCTGAAGTGGCTGTGCACTGATGGGGGCTGGTGGTACGCTGAAGGTCTGCTGATCCGAATAATACTGCTGAGGACCACCACCGCCTGGAGTACCATGAGAAACCTGAAGTGCCGACTGGAAGGGCCTCTGAGAGTGGCCTCTGTCATATAAATCCCTGCCTCCAGATGAGGCACCACTGAACCTACCAGAATGGCGAGGCCTCTTATCTGAACCCTGACTGCCTCCTCGAACAAGTGCCATCTCTACCCATCGGGCCGCATTGGCCGCCTCGTGAAAGGAAATAAAGCTACCAACTCCCATGGCCATCTGAAGGCGGATCGGCTGAATCAATCCATCAATGAACCTCCGGACCCTCTTTCGCTCTGTAGGGAGTATCACAACTGCATGGCATGCCAAGTTAATAAATCTAGTCTCATACTGTGTAACTGTCATGGAGCCCTGATGGAGGCGCTCAAACTATCTACGAAGTGCCTCCCGCTGAGTGACGGGGAGAAACTTCTCCAAGAACAACTCCGCAAACTGATCCCATGTCAAAGCTGGAGACCCTACTGGCCTAGATAGGCAATAATCTCTCCACCAAGTCTTGGCAGATCCTGCAAGCCTGAAGGTGCAAAAATTGACCCTATTGGTCTCCACTATGCCCATAGTCCTGAGGATCTCATGACAACTGAATAGAAAATCCTGGGGATCCTCCGATGAAGTACCGCTGAAAGTGGTGGTGGTAAGCTTGGAGAACCGATCAAGTCTCCACAAAGCATCCGAAGACATGGCCGCTCCATCTCCGGCCTGTGCTGTAATACCTGTCTGAGCTGCCACTGCGGGTTGAACCACTAGAACCTGAGTCCGGGGAGCTACCTACTCCGGAGTACGCGTAAGAGGAGTCTGAACCCCTCCTCCAGCCTGGGAAGTGGCTGGTGCTACTGGCAGCAAACCCGCTCTAGTGACACTGTCCATAAAGCCTGCTATACGGACGAGAGCATACTGGAGGTCCGGGGAGAACATAACCCATCCTGGGACCTGAGCTGGGCCCACTAGAGCTGCTGGGGCTGGAACCTCCTCGTTAAAGTCAATATGAGGCTCCACCTCTGGAACTGCTGCCCGGGGCTGAGCTCTGCCCCTACCACGGCCTCTGACACGTCCTCGGCCCCTGCCCCTCGCGGGAGTTGCTGCTGGGAGCTCGGGCTGCTGCGCAGTAGAAGAAGACGCACGTGTTCTCGCCATCTAGGAAAGAACAGAGTAGAACGACAATCAATATTTGAGAAACAGAATCGCACGACAAGAATGAATACAGTGAATTTTTTTTTCCTAACTCTGTAGCCTCTGGGGGATAAATACAGACGTCTCCGTATCGATCCCTTAGACTCTACTGAGCTTGTCCGTGAGTTGTGAGACTTAAGTAACCTAGTGCTCTGATACCAACTTGTCACGACCCGAATTCCCCACCATCGGGAGTCGTGATGGTACCTACTTTCGGAGCTAGGCAAGCCAACCTTAACATACCTTTTCAACTAATTTTCAACAAGATAATAATAAAGACAATAAATTCAAGCGGAAGTCTTAATTTAATATTAAATGAACGAAAATGCGGAAAAATTTAACATCATCCTCTACCCAAGATTTAGTGTCACAATACTCACGAACTACTATAAGATACTACAAATAAGAGTTTGAAAGAAAATACATAAGGAGTCTGCTTCGATACAATGAAAACAAACAGAAATGAAATAGATGAGACTCAGGGCCCACGCACGCCAGCGAACTACCAAGGAGTCTCTGGACTGAAGGCACGCTCCCAATCTACTGCTACTACGGTCCGTAATCTACTCCCAAATCTGTGCACAAAAAGGGCACATAAGTGTAGCATCAGCACAACCGACCCCATGTGCTGGTAAGTGCCTGGCCTAACCCCAGCGAGGTAGTGACGAGGCTAGACCGGACCTACCACAATTAACCTGTACAGATATATGTGCAACAACGGAAAGATATACAGAATTTAAATAGATAATAGGGAGGGGACATGCTGTGGGGTGTAACAATTTAGATATAAGACCAATGAACAGAGAGATAGAAACTGAATAATTAACATCTATGAAAGAGAGCAAGTGAATCAACAACTGCACGACACCAACCTTCGTGCTTTTACTCTCAATTCTCACCAAAACTGTCAAATATAGTGCACGACATCACCCTTCGTGCTTTTCCTCACATAACTCTCACATCAAGGCACGGAATGACCCTTCGTGCTCAAATAATTAGAGACATGGCACGGAAAGACCCTTCGTGCATAATTATCAAAACATGGCATGGAAAGACCCTTCGTGCATAATCGCTCTTCCTCACCCAATCATCAGTCACAACCAATCGGGGAAGGGAATATACAACAAGATTAAACATCCCGGCAAGGGAGAACAAATCAACAATAAGTCCCGGCAAGGGAAAAATACCACACTTCCTTCTTTAACTCATCTGCTTCTCAACTATCACTTCATAATTATATTAGCAAGTAATTAGCTCAACTGTTTCACATCTTTCGAATTTAAAAGCAACTACGACTCACGGTTATGCTAGACTCGGTGCATAGATAACCGTCACTATGCCTATACACCGTACTCCACAGTTAACACGTAGCAAATAACATCCAAATCCTAATCCCTCAAGACAAAGTTAGAACAAACACTTACCTCGAATGCTCCAAACTCAACTCACGCTTCTAGTATAGCTTTACCTCTTGATTCTACCACCAATCCGCTCAAATCTAGTCATAAGTTACTTAATCACATTAATAATTACTAAATGAATCACTCCCCATGCATGAAAATAAATTTTACAAGGTTTTTCCCAAAATGGTCAAAAATACCCCCAGACCCACGTGGTCGAAACTCGAGATTCGGACCAAAACACCGATTACCCATTCCCCTATGAATCAAAATATATGATTTGTTTTTAAATCGGACCCCAAATTGAGGTCCAACTTATCAATTTGTAGAAAACCTAGGTTCTACCCAAAACACCCAATTTCACCCCTGAAAATCTTTAATTTGAAGTTGAAATTATGTTAAAAGATGTTAAGGAATAAAGAAATTAAGTTAGAAATCACTTACCAATCGTTTTGGAGAAGAAAAGTTGTTTGGAAAATCGCCTCTTAGGTTTTGTGTTTTTGAAAAGTGAAAAATGACTGAGATTTTCTGAACTTGTATACCTTTCTGAGGACCTGGCGCGGACCGCACAAAAATGTGTTGCGGCCGCGCCGAGTGGGAGAAAAATTGGGGCTTTTCTGAACCCTTCCAGAGCGGACCGCACTGTTTTGGTGCGCGACCGCGCTGGTTAACCTGAAACCCTAGCCCTCAGACTCAGCCACGCGGACCGCACAGAAAGGCATCGCGGCCCGCGGCTCCAGCGCGGACCGTGCGGAAATGACCGCGGCCGCGCAGGTATCTGCAACACCTGAACCTGCATTTTCTTAAGTCCAAGACCTCCCGGGCAGCATTCAAAACTCACCCGAGCCCTCGGGGATCCAAACCAAACATGCACACAACCTTAAAAACATCTTACGGACTTACTCGTGCGATCAAATCGCCAAAATAACATCATATACATAGGATCAAGCCTCAAACACATGATTTTCTTTCTTCAACTTTCATAACTCAAATTCTCCATTTTTAGTCCGAAACACGTCATATGACGTCCGTTTTTAGCCAAACTTTACAGATAGTGCTTAACACATATTTAAGACTTGTACCGGGCGTCGGAACCAAAATACGAGCCCGATACCTATATTTTCTAACTCCTTTTCATTTCAAATTTTCATATCAAATTTCAGAAAAACAATTTCTTTCAAAAATTCATTTCTCGGGCTTGGGACCTCAGAATTTGATTCCGGGCACACGCCCAAGTCCCATATTTTTCTACGGACCCTCCGGGACCGTCGAATCACAGGTCCGGGTCCGTTTACCCAAAATGTTGACCGAAGTCAACATTATGCATATTAATACCAAAATTCATCAAATGTTTCACAAAATTCACATATTCTAACAAAAAAAAACTTTCCGGCTACGCGCCCGAACTGCGCATGTAAATCGAGGCGACTAAAAGCGAGGTTTTCAAGGCCTCGGGAGCACGGAACAAGGAAGAATTACGGTGATGACCCCTTGGGTCGTCACAAATTTAATTGTTCTAAATAAAAGAATTCTTAAGTTGTTTCATTTACGTGACTTTCTAAATAAAACTTGTTATCTCACTCAGTGCTTTACTATTTAAAATGGTTATCTCATTTTTACTTTAATTTGGTTTTTAAATTATATTCATCACCCTATTCGATGTTTACTTTACTTGAAAATTGTCATTCACGTTTTAATTTTAACAAATTATATATTTAATGGGTGTTTTACTTTGTTTGAAACACGATATTTTTACTTATTTTATTGGTTTCTAAACTAAAACTATCTAATACTCCATTTTGTATAACTTGTTCTTATTTTACTTTATTTAATTCTTAAAATAAGCTTATTGTAGCAACCCCCAAGGAGGATGCCACTTATAAACACTAATGTAATATTTATAAATTTAAACATTCTTTTAATAAAATAAACTAGCAAAATAAAAATATATGCCCATGATAAACTTCAACATACGACTCTCAACTTAGAGAAATCTCATAAAAATAACTTTAGACTTTCAAGAAACAACTATAAAAAGAAAAAAGAAAAAAAATCTATTTAAATTAAATCAATACTTTAAAATTTACCAAATACCTAGTAGCAGAATATTTTTCCATACAACATTCAAGACTCAAACTAAGCATAAAGTCCAACTCTCAATCAAATACAAGCTAGTTAAGTCTTCAAAAGAAAGCCCCAAGTTCAATTCAAGTACTAAATTTAATAAATTACAAGATTTAGGCATAAATACCCCCAAAATAGTCAAATCATTCATCAAGATTAAGTTACCAAAATAATAGCATCATGACCCAATAATTATTCAAGAGTTCATATCTATGTGTATCATATGGATCATGTACAAGTCCCCAAAAGTCTACAAAAAAATACATATGTTTATGCAAGTGTGATCTTCATCTAATCTTCCGAAGAGTCTACTTCAAATTATATCCTCAAGTGTCACGACCCGAATTCCCCACCATCGGGAGTCGTGATGGCGCCTACTGTCGGAGCTAGGTAAACCAACCTTAACATACCTTTTCAACTAATTTTCAACAAGATAATAATAAAAACAATAAATTCAAGCGAAAGTCTTAATTTAATATTAAATGAACGAAAATGCGGAAAAATTAACATCATCCTCTACCCAAGATTTAGTGTCACAATACTCACAGACTACTATAAGATACTACAAATAAGAGTTTGAAAGAAAATACATAAGGAGTCCGCTTCGATACAATGAAAACAAACAGAAATAAAATAGATGAGACTCAGGGCCCACGCACGCCAGCGAAATACCTAGGAGTCTCTGGACTGAAGGCATGCTCCCAATCTACTGCTACTGCGGTCCGTAAGCTACTCCCGAATCTGTGCACAAAAAGGACACAGAAGTGTAGCATCAGCACAACCGACCCCATGTGCTGGTAAGTGCCTGGCCTAACCCCGACGAGGTAGTAACGAGGCTAGACCAGACCTACCACAATTAACCTGTACAGATATATGTGCAACAACGGAAAGATATACAGAATTTAAACAGATAATAGGGAGGGGACATGCTGTGGGGTGTAACAATTTAGATATAAGACCAACGAACAGAGAGATGGAAACTGAATAATTAACATCTATGAAAGAGAGCAAGTGAATCAACAACTACACGGCACCAACCTTCGTGCCTTTACTCTCAATTCTCACCAAAACTGTCAAATATAGTGCACGACATCACCCTTCGTGCTTTTCCTCACATAACTCTCACATCAAGGCACGAAATGACCCTTCGTGCTCAAATAATTAGAGACATGGCACGGAAAGACCCTTCGTGCATAATTTTCAAAACATGGTACAGAAAGACCCTTTGTGCATAATCGCTCTTCCTCACCCAATCATCAGTCACAACCAATCGGGGAAGGGAATATACAACAAGATTAAACATCCCGGCAAGGGAGAACAAATTAACAATAAGTCCCGGCAAGGAAAAATACCACACTTCCTTCTTTAACTCATCTGCTTCTTAACTATCACTTCATAATTATATTAGCAAGTAATTAGCTCAATTGTGTCACGTTATTCGAATTAAAAGCAATTAAGACTCACGGTCATGCTAGACTCCGGTGCATAGATAACCGTCACCATGCCTATACACCGTACTCCACATTAGCAAGTAGCAAATAACATCCTAATCCTATTCCCTCAAGCCAAAGTTAGAACAAACACTTACCTCGAATGCTCCAAACTCAACTCACGCTTCTAGTATAGCTTTACCTCTTGATTCCACCACCAATCCGCTCGAATCTAGTCATAAGTTACTTAATCACATTAATAATTACTAAATGAATCACTCCCCATGCATGAAAATAAATTTTACAAGGTTTTTCCCAAAATGGTCAGAAACACCCCGACCCATGTGGTCGAAACTCGAGGTTCGGACCAAAACCCGATTACCCATTCTCCCACGAGTCCAAATATATGTTTTGTTTTGAAATCGGACCTCAAATTGAGGTCCAACTCGTCAATTTGTAGAAAACCTAGGTTCTACCTAAAACACCCAATTTCCCCCATGAAAATCTTTGTTTTGAAGTTTAAATCATGTTAAAAGATGTTAAGAAGTGAAGAAAATGAGTTAGAATCACTCAGCAATCGTTTTGAAGAAGAAAAGTTGTTTGGAAAATCACCTCTTAGGTTTTGGGTTTTTGAAAAGTGGAAAAATGACTAAAAATCCCGAATTTATACATTTTTGGGGGGCTGGCGCGGACCGCATAGAAATGCGCCGTGGCCGCGCCGAGGGAGGGGAGAAGTAGGCTCTCTCTAAACCCACCCAGCGCGGACCGCACTGATTTGGTGCGCGGCCGCGCTGGTCGACCCTCTAAATCCCACCACGCGGACCGCACAGAAAAGCACCGCGGCCGCGTGGCTGCCAGCACGGACCGCACGGAAATGGCCGCGGCCGCGCTGGGCCTGCAACATCTGAACCTATATATTTTTCTAAGTCTAAGACCTCCCGGGCCCTACTCAAAACTCACCCGAGCCCTCAGGGCTCCAAACCAAACATTCATATGATCTCGAAAACACCTTACGGACTTACTCGTGCGATCAAATCGCCAATATAACATCATATACATATGATCAAGCCTCATAATACATGTTTTTCTTTCAACTTTCATAAAAACTCAAATTCCCCATTTTAAGTTCGAAACACGTCATATGACGTCCATTTTTAGCCAAACTTTACAGATAGTGCTTAAAACATATTTAAAACTCGTACCGGGCATCGGAACCAAAATACGAGCCCGATACCACAGTTTTCTGATCAATTTTCTTCTTCATTTTCCTTAATTAATTTCAGAAAATAATTTCACACAAAAATTCATTTCTCGGGCTTGGGACCTCGGAATTTAATTTCGGGCACACGCCCAAGTCCCATATTTTTCTACGGACCCTCCGGGACCGTCGAATCACAGGTTCGGGTCCGTTTACCCAAAATGTTGACCGAAGTCAATATTATGCGTATTAAATATCAAAATTCATCAAATTTCTCACAAAATTCGCATATTTCAACTAAAAGATTTCCGGCTTCGCGCCTGGACTACGCACGCAATATCGAGGCAACTAAAATCGAGGTTTTCAAGGCCTCAGAAGCACGGAACAAGGAAGAATTACGGTGATGACCCTTTGGGTCGTCACATCAAGCATCTCCCGACACATTGTAACGACTCGACTGGTTGTTTTGAGCTCTGGTGTGTCGTTCGATAGTTTGAGGTTATGAGTAGCTTCACTTCAGGTATTATAACTTGTACGTGTGGTCGGAATTGAATTTTGGGAAGTTGAGAGTTGATTTGGGAAGAAGATTCTCATTTCGAATGCTGTAAGTTGGAAGAATGGACTAAGGTTGGATTTTTGAGTAAACAACCTCGGAATCGGGATTTCAGGGTTCCAATAGGTTCATATGATTTTTTTGGACTTGGGCGTATGTCCGGATCGGGTTTTGGATGACTCGGGAGCGTTTCAGCGCCTATTGTGGAAGTTAGCATTTTTGGAAGAATTTCATATATTTGGGTTGAAGTGCATTTCAATGCTATCGATGTCCGTTTGCGATTTCGAGTCTGGGAATAGCACTGTAAGGTGATTATAGTACTGGGAACGCGTCTGAAAGTGGATTCGGACGTCCGTAGGTCATTTTGGGGTCATTTGGTGAAAGTTAGAAATTTGAAGGTTTTTGAGCAGTTTGACTGGAAGTGGACTTTTTGATATAGGGATTGGATTCCGATTTCGGAAGTTGGAGTAGGTCCGTAATATCGAACGTGACTTGTGTGCAAAATTTGTGGTCAATCGGATGTGATTTGATAGGTTTCGGCATCAAAGGTAGAAGTTTGAAATTCTAAAGTTCATTAAGCTTGGAATGGGGTGCAATCCATGAATTCGACGTTGTTTGATGTGATTTGAATGCTCGACTAAGTTCGTAATGTGTTTTGGGACGGTTGGTATAATTGGTTAAGGTTCCAGGGGCCTCAAGTGTGTTTCTGGGTGGTTTAAGCTCATTTAGAGCTATTTTGGAACAACTGATTCTGGTGTCTGGTTTCCTTCTTCGCGAACGCGAAAGAATTTTTGGGGGTGTTGGATTTAGCCTTTGCGAATGCGAAGCAGTGGCCGCAAACACGACGAGGAACTGGATCTGGAGAGGAAAATGCTCATTGCAAACGCGTTAGGGCAAACACGAACGCAGAGCTGAGATTGTAGGAGCCTACGTGAATGCGGGCAGGTTCATGCGAACACGTAGAAAAATATATAGAGGTAGTGAGTTTATCCTTCACAATAGCGAAGGCGTTCTCGCGATCGCGAAGAAGGGCAGTGCTGGGCAGATTGTTTTAAAGACGGGATTTGGCCCTTTCTCCTCCATTTTTCATTTGGTTGGTGATTTTTGGAGCTCTTAGAAGTGAGATTTTCATCATCTATGTCAAGGGAAGTGATTCCCACCTATTGCAAGTTTAATACTTGGATTATATATGAATCTGGGCATGAAAACTAGTAGAAATTTGGAATTTTGAAGAAAATGCTAGAACTTGGTATTTTTGGATTTTACCACGAATTTGGACATGGAATTGAGAGTAAATTATATATTTGAGTTTGTGAGGTTATGGGTAAATTTTATCTTCAAAAAATTATGGAATCCGGGCACGTGGGCTCGATGGTGATTTTTATTGCTGGGATGGAAATTGTTTTAAATTGGATTATAATGAGTATTGAAGTATATATTAATTGGCTTGCATAATTATTGGCTAGTTTTGGAGCGTTGGACATTAATTCGAGTTGTTTGAAGGGCCCGGAAGACAATTATGGAACTTCGTAGCGAGGTAAGTCTCCTTTCTAACCTTGTAAGAGGAAATTTACCCCATAGGTGAACTAAATCAATATGCACTCCTATTTATGGGGGCTACGTACGCACGAGGTGACGATAGTCCGTGCGTAGCTAATATTATGCTTAAGCTCAGGTGGTCTAGGACCCAAAAGCATGCTTTACTTGCAATATTTGCAACATTATTGTCAATTTAAAATGCTTAAATCAAATCAAACTTGGTAAATAAATTTCTAAAAGGCTAAACATTATTTTTTTGTCTTTTAAAAGAGAAATTGCCTTTTCCTTAGGATAACTGCCCCTTGATGAATTCTTGATTGACTGTTTGAATATGTTTAACTTTTGTGGAATGGGCCGAACGCCTCAGTATATTAAATAGATGCATCTGTGGTTTGTGCCATTCAACCCTCTGGCAGTGCACAATTTAAGTATTATGTTGGATCGGGTCGTACGACCTCGACATGATTTGCGCATGCTTGTATTGCTTTCCTTGAAATTTATAAATAATGATATTGCCTCTCCGTCCTGAGATAAATTGATAAATGATGAAAATGAATTTGGAAATCGCCTATTTAACAAAAGGATTGTTTACTTGCTTCATGATTTTCTTAAGTTCACCGCTGATTTTAAAAAAACCCACGACTAATTATATTATTAGTACATTACTGTTTTACCACTAGTAAGTGTTGGAGTCGACCTCTTGTCACTACTTCTTCGAGATTAGACTGGATACTTATTGGGTGCACATTGTTTTCCTACTCATACTACACTTGATGTACATTTCGTTGTACATGTATATACATTTAGTGGCCTTATGGCGCAGTGACGTGGTTGATTCTGCTGCATCTTGTGTCACGATCTGCAATCGGCAGAGTGTCCTTCAGAGTAGTAGTATTTTCTATTACTGTCCAAATTGTATTTCGGACAGATACTGTATTTATATTATTTTTCCTAGTTGATGCTCATGCACTTGTGACACCGGGTTCTGGGATGATGATGGATTATTCATTTTTGACATGTTTAAAAATAATATTAATAGAATGTAAGGGTCCACCAAACTCTATAGAGAACCAGGTTCTCTATCAGATTTAACAACACACACACAAAGCAGTAGATAAATGACAAGAGGAATTTTATGTGAAAAATTCCCAGCTCAACGGGATTAAAACCACGACCTACGCTTGTAGGATTTCAACTTTACTACTGAGCAACTTTTAGATTACAACCTATACAACCTAGGAATTAAACTCTTAATCCTCACTAACTTGTAACACTCTATTACAAGCCACTTTGTAATAACTCTATTACAAAGACTTTGCAACTTGACTAACTCTAGCCAAGACTTAAACTCACAGGTTTAAGGTTTACAAGGGTTTCCTACTGAATGCTTCTAAAAAAGATAGATAGGAATTACAATTGAAGAACTATTACAAAGTTACAACTAAACTAAGGACATATAATGACTTGATGTGGGAATTGGTCCGTAGTTGATTTGTTCTTTGATCTTGAAGCATTTGAAACTTGCTTGTTGAATAGTCACGATAGTGAGCTTCTGAAAAGTTCAAGTGAAGTGTTTTACCTCCCTTGATTGTATATATACATGTGTGATATCACTTACAATGATGTAAGTAAGGTAGGTAAAAAATCTTTCCTGAAAAGTTGACTGTAGCACTATTCCTGCACTATAACGTGTGCAGGCAGCAATTTTCTAACTGGAGAGTTGACTTTGTACAGTCTCCTCGAGAGTTGGTAGGGACCTGTTCCCTCATTTGTTCCTTCCTCTTTGAAGAATTGAATCATAACGCAAGCTTGATCCCAAACTGGAACCTGTTCTTGTGATCTTAAGGTCTTGTAAATGTGTAACATGTTCCTTATCTGATTCTTGGATAGTAAATTTGTTAGATCATCAAAACATAAAGCAAAGTACTTATGACCAAAGTACTTGTAAACTATCAATTTCCCCTTTTTGATAATGAAAAACGCATAATTGAAAAAACTAGAAAGAACCACATAGAACCAGACCGTGAACCAGAAAGACCTTAAGTTTCCCCCTAAAACTCTGCATTCCCCTTTAATCAGTACTTTAACCTCTATGAGTTCCCCCTGAATATGTATTTCTCCCCCTTAAGATTATTATTCATTTATTCTCTTTATTATTCAATTAAATCTTCCCCCTTTTTTCATCACAAAAAGCACAGAACAAGTAAGTAGCATGAAGAAGTCTAGCGTAGCTAACTCATGCCACTTATGTGCCCACAACATGATAGAAAACAGAAACAAAAGAGCAACAACATAAATAGCAAAAAGGAAATCACTTTCATAAACCAGATTTGGACTTTTATAGGCGGGAGAAGAATCATTGTTTTTATCCATAGTTTAAAACAAACAAAAAACAATTGCCAGAAACAAAAAAAAAAACATCACCAAAAACAACTTAAGAAGATGGACACTAAGGGGACATTCTTAAGGGAACACTGGAGGAAGGGGTTGGAAGAGGCAGCAAGGGTTTGGAGAACAAGATCCATGCGAGCATTCACGGACGTTTGCTCATTGAGTAGTCTTTCTTTTAGGTCCTCCACCTGTTTCCTGAGTTTAGTATTCTCCTTTGTTAGGCGTGCAACTTCTGAGCTATGAGAACTACTAGAGCCAGGTGCCACTTGTAACTGACTGAGTTGACTCTCAAGAATTGCATTCCTAGCCTTCAACTTCCTGATCTTCTCTGTGGCACTGTTCTGAGCATTTATCAGTTGAGAGATAGTGGAAGTGCTTCCAACTCCTCCGACCTTGTCTATGCACTCACACTCCTCAAGAGTAGTTTTTGAAAAGGATTGCTTTTTAGTGCCCACTTTGGCGTGTCCCAGAGGTACCTTGAAGAACTCAAAGACCTTTGTGAGAAGAAAACCATAGGGTAGTCTAGGATTCCCATCTTTAAGGTTTTCTACCTTCTGCATATGCTCAATAGTTATGGCAAGCAAATAGATAGTGGTAAAATTATCCAAGGCTTTCATAAGGAATATGTCAGCTTTGGATGCAACAGATCTTCTCAACACGAGGAAGCAACACTTTGTTAACCATCTCAAAGAGCAACTAATATACTGGAAGGAGTGCCTTCTTATGAACCTGTTCCCCATGCTGTATTGCCTTGTCCTTGACAATGGCATTTCTGAAGTTTGATGTACATACACCCTGAGCAGATGATAATCCTTTGGCAGGAACATCCAGAATTGACCCCAATAAGGCATAGTCCATCACTATGTCCACCCCATTTATCAACACATAGATTTGATCACCATCTACTGTGAAGAGACTAGTATAGAAACTCTGTACCTCCTCTTCATACACTTTGGGAACCTCATTTGTAAACAAATTGGTCCATTGTTGAGAATCACAAATGTCCCCTAATTGTCTCGTCCTAGCAAGTTCTAGAGTGTCAGAGGCAAATGTGCGACCTCACAGTACTTTCTGATTTCTCAACTTCCTTTTCTCAAAACTCGGAGACTCACTAACTTTGGCTTTCTTGATGGAACCAGGTTCCTAATCATCATCCATTTTTCTTTTTACTGACTTGCAAACAGACTTTCCCTTCTCCACTAAATTTTTCTACACAAGTTCACCTGATTGTTTTCACTTCTTCATCATCAGACTTGTCACCACTCTATTTGTCACCATAATTCTTTACCAACTTTTCACTGGAAGCAGCATTAGCACTCTTGGAAGGACCTTTAACATGTGTAGAAGTGTTCCTTATAGATTGAGAATGAGAGTGCTTCTACTTCAAGAACTTGTGGGTTAAGGAACTTGGATCCTCTTCAGCTTCCTCATCCACAATTACCACTGGAACGACCTTTTCATGCACAACTTTTCCATCCTTTACCGGCCTTCTCTTTCTCTTGCTCCTTTGACTCTTCTTGAGAGCAGACTCCCAAGCTTCCTTTTACTGCAACCGAGTAATGGGTCACTTTAGGGTTGACTCTGGAGCTGCAATTGGCTTACTCCTAGTCATGATAAAACTAACATATGCCAAATCATATGTGTCTTCTTCACTATTAGAATTCTTCTCAGGCACCACCATATTCAAAGGCTCAACATAGAAGTAGGGAGAAGGAGAAGGATCAACACTGGCCTGGGGAGATGACCCCTGACCTGGATCCTCCTCGAAGGGATCTTGTTCATCACTTGGGACCCCAGTAGTGTCATATTGAGTAGATTGTTAAAAAAGAACAAGTGCTCCCAGTCTTCTGTGGACTGAAGGTCTTCCCTCTGAAACTCGGACACTTCTCCACCTTTCTCTACAACAACCCCTTCCAAAGCACTGGAAAGCATATTTTCTATCCCCTCTCTTTCTTGTGGTTTCATGGAAATTTCACCAAAGGGAGGAGTGATACCAGTAAACTCGTGGCCTATCATGGTTATCTCAGTCTTGCTTAGACAGGGAACAGAATCGGAGTGGGTAGGAGAGGTAGTAGAGTGTGGAGGAGACTTTGCTTTAGGGTTTGGATTAGTGATTGTGTTGGGAGAGGATTTCACCGCTGGAACAATGACTAGTGAGGACTCAATCACAATGCTGTCAGGCACATTGGAGGTTGCTTGATTTTCATACATGGTGAGATTATACTCGAAGGATTGTGGATTTGAGAAGAGAGAAGACAAAGAGAATATTTGAATTTGGAAGAGAAGGGTTGTGATGTTGATTTATTTATAATGAGGGACCGGTTCTGAAATAGCGGCAACCTTTTGCTTGGGGAGTTTTATCGTTCAGAAAAAGGTATGACGCTTTGGATGAAAAGACACAACTTAAAGAGACTGTCACGCTGATGATACCGTGGCATTGTGTTTGTCCATTTTAAATTGTGTATGAAAGAACAAAAAAGCTACTAACCTGTATCAAGAAAGCCAAGTTCCCTGATGGGTCTGGCAAGTGAGTTTAACCCCTTTTTTAGCATGCACTGCAGTATCTGCTTCAGTAGTCATCATGCATGTCTACCTGTAATGGTACAGAGGTGAGTTAGACTTAGCCAGGAAATACTTTAGCTAACTTTTACCTGACTATGACTTTCATAACCAATCATGAGGAACCAGGTCCTCGGTTGGGTTTTATCATCTCTAGTGCAAGGCGATTTTTCTCGGAATATTTTCTTTCCAGGGATTTGGTGAAGATGTTTGTAACTTGATCTTCAGAAATCAATATATTTGGCCCTTTTGAGTCGGACTCAAGTTTTTTCAATTTGCTACTTGGTCCACGACATTTGAGCAAAGCAGGAGGTTGATGATACATATTCTGCTTTAATTGTTGAGAGTGCCATTGAACCTTGCTTCCTTGAGCCTCATGAGACAGAACAGGAACCCAAAGAATGTCCCATTTCAAGTGAGCTATTCCTATCCGTTACTTGAAGGATAGTAGAGAACTATATCATGTGTTCCTCTAAGCTATCTCAAAATTCTTACACCAGCTTTTAGATGATACTCCTTTGGATTTGACTGAAACCTTGCACATAACCCAACTCTGAGCACGATTTCTGGTCTACTTGCAGTAAGATACAGGAGTGATTATGTGATGTCTCTATGCATGGTTTGATTAAGAGAAGAACCATGTTCATCCATGTCTAGGCGTGTAGCTGTGGCAATGAGAGTGCTGATGACTTGTGATGCCTCTATGTGAAGCCCTTTTTGACAACTCGATTTTCAGCTTCTGTTGTTGTAGTTATGGGACCAAGTTCCTTGCTGTAATCAATAAGCGTTCCCCACCTTGATCTATATTTTTGTTCTCTCTTGAGATGAGTACATCAAGAGGATTCCTCCATCTCTTTTACCATCAGATTTTCAAAGCTAATCCTTCCCGTTATTGAGAGCATAACAATTGTACCCAGATCTTCTCAAATGAGTCAGTAACTTTGGTCAAGATGTTTGCAATCCCTCTATCAAATAATATTGACCGTGCACAATCTTCAAGTGTCATGTTCTTCTTTTCCACAGTTCCATTTGTTGTGGTGTTCTTGGAGCTAAGAGGTTGAATACTTCTTCTTTGAATACAACATTCTTCTATTCTGGCATTATCCAAACCTGTTCCTTAATCTATCTGATGAAAACTACATTTGCTTCTATCTATACTTGGATCTTCTTGACAAAATCCACAATTACTTGAAAGATCTCATCCTTGGTTCTGAAGAACAGAGTCCAAGTAGACTTGTAGTAGCCATTCACTGTCAATAGATATATCTTCTTTCTTTCCTGTTAGGCCCTCTCACTGCTCCACACAGATTTATATGAGGAAGATCAAGTGGCCTTGAGGTGTTGACTTCCCCTTTTGGGCTTAAATGGAGATATGACATACTTTCAGTTTGCATAGGCATTGCACACTTTGTGTTCCTTAGTACTCAGCTTGGTAAGATCACGAACCAGGTCCTTCAGGGCTAGTTTATTCAATGATGAAACACTTGCATATCTCGGCCTAGTGTTCCATAGTTCAGCATTGTTTTTAATAGCTCTCAACCAACTTGTATCACCACTTCTACATAAGGCTCAAGCACATTACCATAAGTATGCTTGTATCTTTTGGCAATAACATCACCTCAGTAGTCACCGGATTTGAGATTGTGCATATCCTGGACAAGAATTCCACTTTATTTCCCTTGACACATATCTTCCAACTCCTAAAGTATACCCATTTTAGCTATTTTCAAAAGGGTACACTCTCTCCTTGTAGGGCTTCTAGTGAAGGAAATTTGATCTTATTTTCAGTTATGCACTTTGAGCAGCCGCTGTCCATATGTCATTGTCAGCTGCTTCCCCTTCACTGCTCCCTGCACTAGGAAATCAAGGGTTAGATTTAGGAACCCAAACGAGTTTGGGTACCTTGTTAAGAGAGAAGGGATGAATGAGTGCTCTCTTAGTCCAAGTAGGAAAAATACGTTTCCTATTTGACGGACCAGGTCCTCTAGCAGTAGTTACTCTCTCAGCAAAGACTTTATTTTTCTAACGAGACTGAACCCTGGCCATACAGTTTTTTTAAGGTGTCCATTGTTACCACAGTGGGTACATAGCTAATTGTCGGTTATAGTAACGTACTTGCTATGAGGGTTGTAGGGAATATTTTCCCTTTGAAACCCAATCCCCTGCCTGTCGGTATAAATGGTAGTGATAGCATCAGAGGAGCAGGTCCACTTAAGCGATTTTTCAAGGTCACTTTTCACCTTCCCTAGTTCTTCCTGAAGCTGTTTCTTTTTCTCAAGCTCAGCACACGGACTAGTCTTCACCAAATTCAACTTATTTTCAAGCTTAATGTGTGCCTCACTTGCAACTTCCTTTCCTTTTTCAGAGTTTCCAGGCTTATTTACCATTTTAAATTCCTCAATTGGTTATTTCAAGTCTACTACCACCACTACTAGGTCATCTCTTTCTCGCTCAATGATAGCAACTCTCTCAGTCATGATTTCTTTTTCTTTACTTGCACGCTCAATAGTTTCTTTTAAGTCCACCACAACAACCATTAGATCATCTCTTTCATGTTCTATACTAGCAATTTTTTCCTAAGGCATTCTTTTCCTTTTTTAGGTTCTCTATTGTTTCTTTCAAATCGACTACAACGACTACTAAGCCATCTCTGGTTTGTTCAGCTTCCCCTAGTTCCATAGTTAAAGCATCTTTATCATTGATAATACTATGGTATGCATCAATTAGCACATTTTCTAATTACATGAGCTATTTAGGAGAGTAAGATTTCAAATTTCTCTGAACATCTAGAAAATTTACCTCATCGCTGTCATCATCTTCATCGTTATCAGATTGAAACATTAAAGCAAAGATCTGCCATAATTGAACTGCCACCATGGTCATTTTCTTCTTCAAATTTGCCAGAGGAGTCTCCCCATGCAGCAAGAGCTTGTTTTACAACATTGTTAGCATCATTCTTCCTCTTGAAGCGTTTGTAAGGAACCTGGTTCCTCTTGGATGCTTTATCAAAGTTGTTATTATACTAATCTTGATTTAGAAGGGGGAAATACTTGATGAAGTGTCCTGACTTACCACATTTATGACAGGGGTCATAATTTATTGGCTTGTTGGAACTTCCCCTTTTTGGAATGGCTCCATTCCTGTGAACCATCTTATGGAATCTTCTTGTCAAGTAGGCCATGTCCCCAACTTCACCACTTGAGTCATTGCTGTCTGTCTTGGAGACAAGGTTTTTCTCCCTCTTAGGATCTCTTCTTCTTCTTCTTTTTCAAAAAAAAAATTCATCCATTGTTAGTGTCTATAAGTCCTTAGCCTCTATAATGGCATAAACTTTGCTTTCCCAAGAACTGGATAGTACACTAAGGATTTTTCTGACAAGCTTGTTTTTCGGAATACTTTCACCAAGAGAGTGAAGCTCATTGATAATGGAGGTGAATTGAGTATGCATATCTTGGATGAATTCATCATATTTCATTCTGAAGAGCTCATATTCAGTTGTGAGTATATCAATCTTGGATTGCTTCACCTGGGTTGTTCCCGTGTGAGCTGTCTGAAGAGCCTCCTAGATCTCTTTTGCTAATTGACATGATGATATCCTGTTATATTCATCAGGACCAATGCCACAAACAAGAATTTTCTTGGCACAAAAGTTCTTTTCTATGGCCTTTCTATCAGCTCATTGAATTCCTTCATGGTCTTGGGGATGACAAAACCTAATTTGCCAAGGTTCTTAGTAGGGACAAAGGGTTCGTCACATATAACACCCTATAGCTCAGTATTTTCAGCCATGATGAAGTCGTGTATCCTCGTTTTCCACCATCAATAATATTGCCCATTGAAATTTGGAGGTCTATAAGTAGACTGGCCTTCTTCGATGTTTGGAGGAGTAACCATAAAGATCATTTCTAGGGGTTAACTTGATAGAAAGAACCTACTCTTATACCAATTGATAGAATATAAGGGTCCACCAAAATCAATAAAGAACCATGTTCTTTATCAGATTCGACAGTACACACACACAGAGCAGTAGATAAATGATAAGTGGAATTTTATATGAAAATTCCCAGTGTAAAGGGATTAAAAACCACGACCTATCCTTGTAGGATTTCAACTTCACTACTAAGAAACTTTTAGATTACAACCTATGCAACCTAGGAATTAAACTCTTAATCCCTCACTAACATGTAATACTCTATTACAAGCCACTTTGTAATAACTCTATTACAAAGACTTTGCAACTTGACTAACTCTAGCCAAGACTTAAACACACAGGTTTAAGGTTTACAAGGGTTTCCTACTGAATGCTTCTAAACAAGCTAATTAGGAATTACAATTGAAGAACTATTACAAAGTTACAACTCAACTAAGGACATATAATGACTTGATATGGTAACTGGTCCATAATTGATTTGTTCTTTGTTCTTGAAGCACTTGAAACTTGCTTACTGAATAGTCACGTTAGTGAGCTTCTGAAAAGTTCAAGTGAAGTGTTTTACCTTCCTTGATTGTATATATACATGTGCGACATCACTTACAATGATGTAAGCAAGGTAGGTAAAAAGTCTTCTCTGAAAAGTTGACTGCAACACTACTCCTGCACTGTAGCGTGTGCAGGCAGCAGCTTTCCAACTAGAAAGTTGACTTCGTACAGTTTCCTCGGGAACTGGTAGGGACTTGTTCCCTCAACTGTTCCTTCCACTCTGAAGATTTGAATCATAACGCAAGCTAGATCCCTAACTAGAACATGTTCTTGTGATCTTAAGGTATTGTAAATGTGTGACAAGTTCCTTATCTGGTTCTTGTATAGTAAGTTTATTAGATCATCAAAACATAAAGCAAAGTACTTATGACCAAAGCACTTGTAATCTATCAAATATTATTCATCCTAAAATTTCGTCTATTTACTATTAAATTGAAGAAAAATCATGATATGAAAAATACAAAAACGAGAACTAAATTAAGTATTTATTGTTGTCTTGCCCGACAACTGTGTCCAGTGCCATCACGACCTTTATTGGATTTTGGGTCGTGACAACATGGTATCAGAGTACTAGGTTCACTTAGGTCTCATAAGTCATGAGCAAGTCTAGTCGAGTCTTGTGGATCGGTACGGAGACGCTTGTACTTATCTTCAAGAGGCTACATGCTATTAGGAGCACTTCCCTTCTTGATTCCTCATCGTGCGATTTGATTCCTTTGAGACTTATGCCTTCATTTCCTTCCCATTCAATCTTATGTGCCGTGAAACGCTGGTTATAAATCGGGAATCAAGGAATTGTAGTGGTACTACAGATGTGATGCGAGATGTTTCTCCCTGTGTAGTTGATTGGGATATTGTCATCACCTTGTGAAAGAATATTATGTCTTTTCAGATCAGTTGCTATACATATGAAAGCTTGGAGGCTACGCACAGGTTGCTATGGTGCTCAGGAGCTGTGGCACAGTATTGATATGATGGTATGATGCTTGTGTCACGACCCAAACCTATAGGCCGTAACGGGCACCTGGTACCTTACTTAACCAAGTACAAACATAACGTATCTTTCCATGTCATACTTATAATATATAACTGATTCAGAAGGCTACCATGAAATAAGTAGAATACAACATGTGCTACAAACTTATACATAAGACATACGGGCCTATAAGACCAAAATAACCACCGGTATGTTAAACATAGGCCGACAGGGCCATACAACCTTTTACGTACATGACATCTATCTACAAGCCTCTAAGAATACATAATTTTTATAAAGGCCGGGACAGAGTCTCGCCATACCAAACAATACACGTCTAAATCATACTAACCAAATAAGTGTGATGACCCGGTCAGTCGTCTCATGAGTTACCACTCTATTTTCCCTATTTCTGCTTCTTTATGCTTTGTTTATCCGCGTTATGTGGTATTGGGTTGGTCGGATCGAGTTCGGAAAGGATTTGATAAGGTTTGAGACACTTAGTCTCTTTAGAGTGAGTTTAAGTTGAAAAAGTCAACCAGATGTTGGCTTATGTGTTAGAGGGCTCAAATATGAGTTTTGATGGTTCAGTTAGTTTTGGGAGGTGATTTGTGACTTAGGTGTTTGATCGGAATGAGATTTGGAGGTTCGGAGTAGATTTAGGCTTGAATTGGCCAAGTTGATATTTTGGCGATTTTCGGTTGATAGGCGAGATTTTGATATAGGGGTCGGAATGGAATTCTGAGAGTTTTAGTAGTTTGTTGTGTCATTTGGGATGTGTGTGCAAAATTTCAGGTCATTCGGACATGGTTTGGTTGGATTTTTGATCAAAAGCGGAATTCGGAAGATTTTAGAAAGTTTGGCTTGAATCCAATATGTTTTGGTTGATTTGATGTTGTTTGAGGTGTTTTGAAGATAGGTACAAGTTTTAATAAGGTATTAGGATATGTTTCTGTTTTTGGTTGAGGTCTGGGGGGCCTCGGGGTGATTTCGGATGGTTAACGGAGAAGTTTGGACTGTGTTGCAGCTTCTGAATATGCAGCTTCTAGTATTTCTGCACCTGCGGATTGGGGACCGTAGGTGCGGCACCGCATAAGCGGAGGATTTGGTCGCTGAAGGGAAAAGGGCTTGAGGAGAAGGAAACCGCAGAAGCGGCTAAGAGGACCGCATCTGCGAAGTCGCAGATGCGGATAATGGATCGCAGATACAGAAATGGGAGTTTAAGTGAGGAATCACATACACGGTTAGTTGGCCACATATGCGGTACAAACGAAGTGATGATTTGGCCGCAGATGCGAAAATGACTGGGCAGAAAGTATAAATTGTGGCCTTCGCGAATTTTAGCTATTTTCACCATTTTATCTCGATTTTGGAGCTTTTTGGACGATTTGAAAGAGGGATTTCAAGGGAACTTCATTGAGGTAAGGAATTTGAACCTAAAACTCATTCCTATGCTAGTATTACACGGATTAGATCTAGAAATCATGGAAATTAAGGGTGAAAATTGGAAAACTAGGGCTTGGAAACTTAGACCTTTGCTTGGGGATTTGAAAGACCATTTGGGGTCGGATTTTAGAACTTTTAATATGTATGAACTCGTGGGGAGATAAGGAATATATTGATGTAAAAATTATCGAATTCCGAGATGTGGGCCCGGGGGTCGGGTTTTGGTAATTTCGGGATTTGTGTCGTATTTTGATTATTTTCGCTTGGGCTTCGTTCCCTTAGCATATTTTAGCGTTCTCATTCTTATTTTGGATAGATTCGACGTGAGTGGAGGCCGATTCGAGGGGCAAGGGCATCGCGAGCAAGAGATTTGACCGGTTCGAGGTGAGTAATGATTGAAAATGATGTTCTGATGGTATGAAACCCCAGACTTGCACATCGTTGTGCTATATTGAGGTGACGCACACGCTTGGTGATGAGCATGGGGTCGTGCACTGTTGGGGATTGTGACTTAGTTTATCCCGAATGACTATTTCACCGCGTATTTTACTGAAATCTATTTCCTACCATCATTATTTGGGCTAAATGCCATATTGTGCCTTGTGCCAACTATTTGAACCCTTCGAGGATTTTTACTGGTATTTCCTCACTCTTTTGACTTTATACGTGAACTCAATCATGTTATATTTCACTATTTTTTCCGTACTCAACCATGTTTACTCTTTTTTAACACTTGCATGATCTTTTAAATGAAATTTTGGGCTGAGAAACATGTTTTACTACTGCCCGAGTGGCTGATGAGGATTTTTGACTGAGTAAGACTGAGGGACTATGTTGTGAGGAAACATTTGGTACTGATTATGAGGCTGAGGGCATGAGATATGTACGCCACAAGGTGGCTTGATTGATATGAGGCTGAGGGCCTAGTGATGATGCCATGAGGTGGCTTGATATTGCTCTTGGGCTGTAAGGGGCCCATCCAGGAGTTTGTACATCCCCAGTGAGCGCGGGTACCCATTGTGATGTGAGATTGAGCTCGAGGGGCTGGTATTGTTCTATGTGATTGCCCAAGGGGCTGGTACTGTTCTGAGATATTGCCCGAGGGGCGGATTTGTTGATATTGTGCCTGAGGGGTGAACCTTTATGTGTTTATTTTGATAGTTGACTGTCAATTACCTGCTTAATCGTTGAAAAAGGCTTTTCATGAAGTAAGTTTTGAGTTAAAGGATTTTACCTAGCTTTCACTACTTTAAAGTTTTAAATGGTTTTACTGCTTCATTATAGCATGCTTTTGTGCCTTACGTGATTTCCTACTTTCAGTCTTTATTTATGATTATTACTCACTAAGTTGGAGTACTCACTTTTCTTCCTGCACCCCTGTGTGCAGATTCAGACATTGCGGATCCTGCTAGTGCGAGTTGATAGCTCCCAGCAGATATCAGAGTCCACAAAGTAGCTGCTTGACATCCACAGTCCCGTGTTTCTCCTCCTTTATCATTTCTATATCTTTTTAGATATTTGTACTAGCTTATAGACTTAGCAGACTTGGATTATGACTTATAGATGCTCATGATTAGTGACACCCCAGTATCGGGCTGTGTTGGGTTGTTCTTCCGCATATTTATAATGTCATCCGCTACTTTGGTGTATTTATTCATGCTTAGGCTGTTTTCTTATTATTTAACTGTTTAAAAAAATGGAATTGGGTTTAATTTACTGGCCATGTCTTCACGAGAGGCGCCATCACGACCGGGTCTAGGTTTAGGGTCGTGACAATAAGCAACAGAGCCTAGGTTACATAGGTCTCACAAGTCATGAGCAGGTTTAGTAGAGTCTTGCGGATCAGTACAGAGACATTTGTATTTATCCTCGAGAGGCTGCAGAACCTTTAGGAAAAATTTCACATTCTTGAATTCTTATCGTGCGTCCTTGATTCAGCTTGAAAAGTAACTCTTTGAATTCCTTCCACGCGTTTGTATGCGCATGAGCGCTCGGTATCAGATATGTATCGATGGCTTGTGGTTCCCTTATTGAAAGGAGAGATATGATCTCTATGTGTTGATGTTGGGCCAGTCTGGAGGACTCAAGGCCGGGTTTTTGCCTATAGCTTGAGCCCTGAGCTGTTGATTTTGTGAGCGCGTGTTTCTGGATCCATATGTTCTGTTGTGTCCCTATTACGGGAGGTGATGACTGGATAGTTACATGATGAGGGTGATCTGACTACGAGATGTATTCATGTGATTTGGAAGCGATGAGAAGGGTCTGCTGGAGGATAGAAGGACTATTAGGTGCTCGATTTTCATCTTGATTTGAGGTATAGCCCCGAGTTATGGGTGTGTGAAGAATCTTTCCACATTTCCTAGTTGGGAGTGGAGTAAATTGCATGTTGTGGTCTGCGTTTAGACTCAGGAAGTTTAAGTGACTACATAATGTTCATGACGGTGGAAGGTATACAGAAATGTTAGTTTGAGGCAAAGCAAGTGGGGTTATCTCCTGGGGATTGCTCTGAAGTTTGCATAATCCCTTGTGTCATTTATTGGAAGATCTCTGTTACCAGAGAAATATATGTTTTACAATTTGAATTTGGGTTGCTCAAGAGAGTAGGCTTGACTACTACGTGAGTGAATGCGAGATTTGCAGAAAATATAAAGTACCAGATGTTTTGTGTTCCACGAGCTTATGAAGGGTTGAGTTTAATATCACTATGGTATTATGGAAGCAATAAAGTATATGCGTTATGAGTTATTGTGTATGTTTTGGTCTATGGCTTCAAGCCAAGTGGGGGAGTCCACTATCAATTAGTCGATTGCACGGTTATGTGCTATGTTGGTTCCAGTTTGAGGCGTGCGAGTGAATCAGTCATCGGTTTCAGTGCCAGTTACTTCACCACCACCCGCCCATTCAGCTAGGGGTCGTCCTAGAGGGGGAGGTCGATCAGGTGGTGGTCATGCCCGTTTCTATGCACTTCCAGGCAGACCCGATGGTATTGCTTTAGATGCTGTTATTACATGTATTTTTTCAGTCTGCCACAGAGACGCCTCTGTATTATTTGATCCTAGTTCCACCTTTTCATATGTGTCATCATACTTTGCTCGTTATTTGGGTACGCCCTGTGAGTTTCTTGCTTCACCTATTCATGTATCTACCCTGGTGGATGATACTAATATTGTAGACCGTGTGTATCGATCGTGTGTGGTGACTATTGGGGGTCTAGATGTCACGACCCAAACTGAAGGGCCATGACTAGCACCCGACCACACTTGCCGAGCACCAACGTATATTTCATCTAACCTTCATTATTATCTTTTAGGGCTGACGAGATCAATATAACTGGTAGACCTAGATCATGGACAACCAGCAATAAAATATGACGGCATGAACATACATAGCAAGGGATGACCAGACAATCAAGAAACTACATATAAGGTATGAGCTACCACGCTACTATGAAAGACTATACAACAAAAACTAGCCGACAAGGCATACCAAACTATACATGAGCCGACACCTGTCTATGAGCCTCTAAAAGAACATAAGTGCTGCAACATAGCCGGAACAGGGCCCCGACATACCCATAATGTCTATAACAAAAATTGCATACCAAGACCAAGGCAAGTCCGGAGAAGGGATCTCGCCAATCACCGCTGAACTGGACAGTCTACTGTGGTGGGGGAGCTGCACCTGCCTGTCTATCAGGACCTGCAGCACGACATGCAGCGTCCACAAATAAAAGGACGTCAGTACGAATAAAGTACTGAGTATGTAAGGCAAGGAACCATAAATACGATCAGTAATGTAAGCAAGGATAGAGAATATACAACCTGTAACATCTTAGTACCTTTGAGGGCTACTTACATGAAATTCATGATACATATGTATAAATACATAAACCTTTAAAGCATTCGCCTCTATGGGCATCATCATCATCATATCGTACCCAGCCATAATAGGCTCGGTAGAATCGTACCCGGCCACGTGGAGCTCGGTAAAACCCAACTGATCAGTGGTTGCACAATAGGTGCCATACCCGGCCAACTATAGCGTGGCTCGGTAGAGTAAAATAGATACATATATATAATGCATGCTCGACTCATGGAATCACATTCTAAACCTTTCGGAGTGACGTAAGGTTGGTATCCTCTGTACACGTTATTAGGACTAACTCTTCACTATGAACCTTATAAGAATCAGGAAGTACCAATAACATTGATAACATAAGACTAAGAGAAGCAACATTAACATCAATCGTTCCATAAGAGGGAAAACAATGTAAGTACTGCTAGCTTCTAAGAGTAGAGTATCTTGGAAGATCGTTCATTACATTATGTACAATCGGAGTCGTGCAAAAGAAGGAAAGGGATAGCCTAACATACCTTGTATATACTGCCCCAATCTCAAGCTATGCAATTGTCAAAACTCCTTAGTCTACAATAAGAGAAACGATACTATCGTTATCATTTAAGCGTCATAACTATTATGTATCGACCACAACCTATTTTACGATGAAACGGACAGCACCTCCCCTATATATATGACCTCACACCATTCAAAACAGTCACCAAACAGCCCAAACAACATCAATAATAAACATATTGAGCCTCCCAAAATAGTCCACACACAGCCTAATCACTCCATACATACGACGACCACCGTAGTCGTGTCAAACAACCTGGAAATGTTACGAATAACTATCAGCCCATAACCCTACATATATATGGTGTTTCTCCACACCCTTCCTCCTCCAAAACTCCACAAGATAGTAGTAAAATATGCAGCCCAACAACAACGCAAAACAGTCCACAAAACAATAACATTACTACCAAGCCTTTCGATATATATCTCACAAGTTCTAGCTTCAATGGCTTAGCCGCAACTTGGATAATCTTAAATACATATAGAGTAAGAGGTTCCTTACCTTTATACAGAAAGAAAAACTCCAATTTGACCTTAAATTTCCAAGAAATATCCCTCCAATGCTGCCACAACAACAAAAAAATGAAACTAGCGATCAATTAGTGTTTTTCAGCACTAGAATCACTTTAGAAGGCTTGAAATCACCTAGGATTGATATTAAGAACATTAGGGAGTATTTATAGAACATAAACCCTTTAACAAAACCTCCCACACGAGCTGGAACGACACAAAAATGAGCAACAACAAGAAGAGCAAGAGACTTACTAGCGCCACGGAATTCCCGACACTTGATTTGTGTTGTTTGCCCTTTTTGGGTCTTGAATCTTGAGAGAACCTTGAGAGGATGTTCCTAGGGTTCTAAGGTCTGAACATAGTGAGAATAAATGACTTAAAACGGGTTGGAGGCATCCTATATAGGTCCAAATATCTTAAACCGCCTTAGTGGGCCCCATAGAGAGGTGTTTGGCGCAGTCTCGCGAAAACGCAAATATCTCTCTACTACGAGATCGTATCGATGAACGGTTTAATGCGTTGGAAACTAGACTCATAGATATTTAATTTGGTTGGTAGATCACCCCGTAATTACTTGTAAATTATGAGAAAAGATTAGAAACATTTGACCTAATGTTTAAGTAAAATTATGAACCTAAGTTGCGACAACTTTTGTCGACTTTTGTTTCATAACTCGTTTGACTTCAAGACTTATGATACGGATATTATATGATTAAAATATCTTAATAAATGACCTCTTGAGTGTATTAAGCACCGCTAGATTACCTGAAAATACAAGTTACAACATCCTTGATTCGTTTAACTTCTAATACTGGTTAATCACCCTTATACACTCTTGTATCACTTAAGACCAATAGGATTGACTTCTTATCATCTCAAAGATAATTCCTTCTTGGATTTATGTTAACTAATATATGGCATGAACTAACACATGTGGATATGGGTTGTAACACCCTCCCCCCTTAGGAACATTCGTCCTCGAATGTAAGGGTTTATGGGGAGTTTAAATCATCGTGGATTCCAATGGAAATTTCCGATCAATTTTCCCCTATAAAATGGTCACTAGCAAAACTTGCAAGTAATTAAGCCCAACATATGGCTTCACAAGGCTACACAAAGCATTATGCATATTTACATTATCTACATATCACCATTTTGTATTAAGGAGGAGTATTCTCAAATTATTGCTTACCTCATAGAGCCGTTTCACCTTCCAATGTATCCTGTCTTCCACCAGCATCCTTGTTATCTTCATTCTGGAATAAGTAAGGGTATTTAGACTTCATCTCCTCTTCTGCTTCCCATGTCATTTCTTCCATATTTTTGTTCCTCCACAATACTTTGACGGAAGCTACATCTTTTGTTCTCAGCTTGCGGACTTGCCGATCTAATATCGCCACTGGCACTTCTTCATATGATAGGTCCTCTGTAACTTGTACATCTTTGATAGGGACGACTCGAGAAGGGTCTCCAATACATTTTCTCAACATAGATACATGGAATACCGGGTGGACAAATTCCAATTCGGATGGCAATTCTAACTCATAAGCAACCTGTCCAATCCGTCGAAGAATTTTATACGGCCCGATATACCTTGGACTCAGCTTACCTTTCTTCCCAAAACGCATAATACCCTTCATTGGTGAGATCCTCAGGAAAACCCAATCACCAACCTCAAACTCTAGATCACGACGTCGGACATCAGAATAAGATTTTTGCCTGCTTTGTGCCGTCCTCAATCGCTCCTGTATCACTTTCACCTTCTCAATAGCTTGGTGAATCAAATCTGGCCCATATAATTCTGTTTCACCGACTTCGAACCATCCAACTGGTGATCTACATCTCCTCCCGTATAGTGCCTCGTATGGGGCCATTTTAATACTGGAATGGTAGCTATTATTATAGGCGAATTCTATGAGTGGAAGATGATCATCCCAATTCCCCTTAAAATCTAGAACACATGCTCGCAGCATATCTTCCAGTGTCTGAATGGTACGTTCAGCCTGTCCGTCAGTCTGCGGATGAAATGCAGTGCTGAGATTTACCTGTGTGCCTAAACCCTTCTGGAAAGACCTCCAAAAGTTAGCCGTAAATTGAGCTCCTCGGTCTGATATAATAGATATGGGCACACCATGAAGCCTAACAATCTCCTTGATATACAACTTTGCATAATCTTCAGCCGTGTAAGTTGTCTTCACTGGCAGAAAATGGGCACATTTTGTAAGTCGATCAATTATCACCCAGATGGAGTCAAACTTATGATAAGAGCGAGGTAATCCAATAATGAAGTCCATATTAATCACCTCCCACTTCCAGGTCGGAATCTCTATATTTTGAAGCAATCCACCGGGTTTCTGATGTTCTATCTTTACTTGTTGACAATTGGGACACTGGGCTACAAATTCTGCAATAGACTTCTTCATATTATCCCACCAATACTGCTCCTTGACATCATGATACATCTTTGTCGAGCCGGGATGGATGGAATATCGGGATTGATGAATCTCATTCATAATCTTCTCTCGCAACCCTGCCACATTAGGCACACACAATCGGCTCTGGTATCTCAGTGCCCCATCTTTTCCGATCCCAAAAGCCATACTTTTACACTGTTGAATGCTTTCTCTTAATCGTACTAAGATAGGATCTTCATATTGTCGTGCTTTTACCTCGGCTACCAAAGATGATTCTGATGTATTCTGTACAGTAACACCTCCGTCATCAGAGTCTAACAATCTGATTCTCATATTGGCTAGCTGATGAAGCTCTTTAATCAACCCCCATCTACCTACCTCAATATGTACTAAGCTTCCCATTGATTTACGGCTGAGAGCGTCTGCCACAACATTGGCTTTACCGGGATGATACAATATCTCGACGTCGTAGTCTTTCAATAATTCAAGCCACCTACGCTGCCTCAAATTCAACTCTTTCTGCTTGAAGATGTATTGTAAACTCTTGTGATCTGTGTAGATGTCAACATGGACGCCGTATAAGTAGTGCCGCCATATCTTCAAAGCATATATTACTGCAGCCAATTCCAAATCATGGGTTGGATAATTCTTTTCATGCTTCTTCAATTGTCTTGATGCATAAGCAATCACATTCCCACGCTGCATCAATACGCACCCCAAACCTATACCTGAGGCATCACAATATACCACATAATCTTCTGTTCCTTCAGGAAGAGTGAGCACTGGTGCAGATGTCAATCGATTCTTCAGCTCCTGAAAACTACGTTCACAAGTGTCAGACCACTGGAATTTGGTAGCTTTTTGTGTTAACTTAGTCAATGGTGATGATATAGAGGAAAATCCTTCTACAAACCGCCTATAATATCCTGCTAGTCCTAGGAAGCTGCGGACTTCTGATGGTGTTGTAGGTCTCGGCCAATTCTTTACTGCATCGATCTTCTGAGTGTCGACACTAATACCCTCATCAGATATCACATGGCCAAGGAATGCTACTGAGTTCAGCCAGAATTCACATTTGGAGAGCTTAGCATATAACTTACGATCCTGAAGCGTCTGTAATACTATCCGCAAGTGGCCCGCATGTTCCGCCTCCGAACGAGAATACACTAGAATGTCATCAATGAATACAATCACGAACACATCAAGATAGGGCCTGAATATAGTATTCATGAGATCCATAAAAGCTGCTGGGGCATTTGTTAGCCCGAACGACATCACCAAGAACTCAAAGTGCCCATATCTTGTCCGGAAGGCCGTCTTTGGAATATCCTTCTCCCTAACCCTCACCTGATGATACCCTGAACGTAAATCAATCTTAGAGAAATACTTGGCACCCTGGAGTTGGTCAAACAGGTCATCAATTCTTGGAAGTGGATACTTGTTCTTTATAGTAGACTTATTCAACTGTCGATAGTCGATACACATCCGTAACGACCCGTCTTTCTTCCGCACGAATAGGACTGGTGCACCCCAAGGTGAAGTGCTAGGCCTAATAAAGCCCTTATCCAGCAAGTCCTTCAACTGCACCTTCAACTCTCGCAACTCTGCCGGGGCCATTCTGTATGGAGGAATAGAGATCGGTTGAGTGTCAGGCAACACATCAATGCTAAACTCAATCTCCCTTTCAGGGGGAAGGCCTGGGAGTTCATCTGGGAAAACATCTGGGAATTCGTTAACCACAGGGATTGATTGTAAAGTAGGCGGTTTCGCCTCCGCATCCCTAACACGAACGAGATGATAAATGTAACCTTTTGAGATCATTTTCCTTGCCTTAAGATAGGAAATAAACCTACCTTTCGGTGTAGCAATGTTCCCTTTCCATTCAATGACGGGTTCACCCGGAAATTGGAACCTAACCATCTTCGTACGACAGTCAACATTTGCATAGCATGAGGCCAACCAGTCCATTCCCATTATCACATCAAAATCAACCATTTCTAACTCAAATAAATTTGCCGAGGTTTGACGACTACAAATCATCACAGTGCAACCTCTATATACCCTTCTAGCAATCACAGAATCTCCTATCGGAGTAGATACCGCGAGGGGTTTACTTATCAATTCAGGTTCAATGCCAAACTTATTAGCCACAAAGGGTGTAACATATGATAATGTAGATCCCGGATCAATCAGCGCATATACATCATAAGAAAACACAGATATAATACCTGTAACAACATCTGGAGACGACTCGAGATCCTGTCGACCTACTAGAGCATAGGTTCGATTTTGAGCACCACTCGAACTCGGCACTGCACCTCTACCCCTACCACGACCTGTCGACTGCTGAAAACCCCGTGCTGGAGGTCGAACTGATGAGGAAGAACCAGACACAGATCCAGTCGGCTGAGCCATACCATCACCTCCTCTATTAGGACAATCCCGCATCATATGGCCAGGCTGCCCGCACGAATAGCATGCATCAGAACCTCGACGACACAGTCCAAAGTGGGCCTTGCCGCACTGATCACAATGTGGTGTTGGGGGTCTCATCTGACTAGTATCCCTGTGATGTTGCGAGCCAGATGCCCGCGAACTCTGACCTGGACCAGAATAGGATCGATCATATCGAGGCCTCTGAAACTGTGGAGGAGCACTAGCTACAGGTGGCGCCGAACTCCTCGAAAACTGTGGCCTGATGCGGCCTCTGAAGTCATCAGAATACCCTGCAAATCTCGCCCTCTTATGCTGGCCCCTATCCTGCTCCCTAACTGCCCTCTGCTGGCGCTTACGATCCTCTAGGGTCTGGGCATAAGCTTGAATACGGGAAATATCCATGCCCTCCACCAAGGAGGCTGTCGTACACTCATTTATCAGATGTGGTCCCAACCCATTCACGAACATATGCACCCTATCACTCATCTCGGCCACCATATGGGGAGCATACCTTGCCAAAGAATCAAACTGCATACTGTACTCTCGCACACTCATATTACCTTGTCTAAGGTTCAAGAACTTATCAGCTCTAGCTCGTCGTATCTCAACTGGCAAGTAGTGACGAAGAAAGGCCTCAGAAAATTCCTTCCACACAGCTGGAGGAGGGTTCGGACCCCTGGATCTCTCCCAACTATCATACCAGAGAACCGCTAAATCCCGTAGCCGATAAGAAGCCAACTCTACTGCCTCTGTATCACTAACATGCATAACCCGAAGTGTACGATGAACCTGGTCAATAAAAGTCTGTGGGTCCTCCTTGGGGTCTGATCCGGTAAACACTGGAGGGTCTAAATTAATAAAATCACGAACTCTTGTACTAACTGGTTTCTCAGCAGCACCTGTATTCTGCCTCTGAGCCTGAGCAGCTACCAAGCTAGTCAATAACTGCAAAGCACTCCGCATATCCTGGTCTGGAGTGCCAGACGGAGGAACTGGAGGCGCTGGGTGCCTTCTAATATCCTCTGGAGGAGATGGAGTAGATGAGGTATGAGAGGGCATCTCACTTTGAGCCTCACTTTGTCCTGCTCTGACTTGGGGAACCTGACTGGTACCCTCTCCCGCTGCTGTATCAAGCCGTCTACTAATCGTTTGCTTCCTAGTCGAAGGCATCACTGAAAAAAAACAAGGTGAATATTAGAGACAAACACTTACGACTCAACTCTACGCACGATCTAGATTCAGGAAGAAGGTAACAACCCTAGATGTCATGTAGCCTCCTGATTATAAATGTGGCGCGCTACACATCCATAATCAAGACTCTACTAGACACGGCTCATAGACAACCCCTAGGACAGACTTGCTCTGATACCAAGTTTGTCACGACCCAAACTGAAGGGCCATGACTAGCACCCGACCACACTTGCCGAGCACCAACGTACATTTCATCTAACCTTCATTATTATCTTTTAGGGCTGACGAGATCAATATAAATGGTAGACCTAGATCATGGACAACCAGCAATAAAATATGACGGCATGAACATACATAGCAGGGGATGACCAGACAATCAAGAAACTACATATAAGGTATGAGCTACCACGCTACTATGAAAGACTATACAACAAAAACTAGCCGACAAGGCATACCAAACTATACATGAGCCGACACCTGTCTATGAGCCTCTAAAAGAACATAAGTGTTGCAACATAGCCGGAACAGGGCCCCGACATACCCATAATGTCTATAACAAAAATTGCATACCAAGACCAAGGCAAGTCCGGAGAAGGGATCTCGCCAATCACCGCTGAACTGGACAGTCTACTGTGGTGGGGGAGCTGCACCTGCCTGTCTATCAGGACCTGCAGCACGACATGCAGCGTCCACAAATAAAAGGACGTCAGTACGAATAAAGTACTGAGTATGTAAGGCAAGGAACCATAAATACGATCAGTAATGTAAGCAAGGATAAAGAATATACAACCTGTAACATCTTAGTACCTCTGAGGGCTACTTACATGAAATGCATGATACATATGTATAAATACATAAACCTTTAAAGCATTCGCCTCTATGGGCATCATCATCATCATATCGTACCCGGCCATAATAGGCTCGGTAGAATCGTACCCGGCCACGTGGAGCTCGGTAAAACCCAACTGATCAGTGGTTGCACAATAGGTGTCGTACCCGTTCTTTCTGTATAAAGGTAAGGAACCTCTTACTCTATATGTATTTAAGATTATCCAAGTTGCGGCTAAGCCATTGAAGCTAGAACTTGTGAGATATATATCGAAAGGCTTGGTAGTAATGTTATTGTTTTGTGGACTGTTTTGCGTTGTTGTTGGGCTGCATATTTTACTACTATCTTGTGGAGTTTTGGAGGAGGAAGGGTGTGGAGAAACACCATATATATGTAGGGTTATGGGCTGATAGTTATTCGTAACATTTCCAGGTTGTTTGACACGACTACGGTGGTCGTCGTATGTATGGAGTGATTAGGCTGTGTGTGGACTATTTTGGGAGGCTCAATATGTTTATTATTGATGTTGTTTGGGCTGTTTGGTGACTGTTTTGAATGGTGTGAGGTCATATATATAGGGGAGGTGCTGTCCGTTTCATCGTAAAATAGGTTGTGGTCGATACATAATAGTTATGACGCTTAAATGATAATGATAGTATCGTTTCTCTTATTGTAGACTAAGGAGTTTTGACAATTGCATAGCTTGAGATTGGGGCAGTATATACAAGGTATGTGAGGCTATCCCTTTCCTTCTTTTGCACGACTCCGATTGTACATAATGTAATGAACGATCTTCCAAGATACTCTACTCTTAGAAGCTAGCAGTACTTACATTGTTTTCCCTCTTATGGAACGATTGATGTTAATGTTGCTTCTCTTAGTCTTATGTTATCAATGTTGTTGGTACTTCCTGATTCTTATAAGGTTCATAGTGAAGAGTTAGTCCTAATAACGTGTACAGAGGATACCGACCTTACGTCACTCCGAAAGGTTTAGAATGTGATTCCATGAGTCGAGCATGCATTATATATATGTATCTATTTTACTCTACCGAGCCACGCAGAAAGAACAACTCCAATTTGACCTTAAATTTCCAAGAAATATCCCTCCAATGCTGCCACAACAACAAAAAAATGAAACTAGCGATCAATTAGTGTTTTTCAGCACTAGAATCACTTTAGAAGGCTTGAAATCACCTAGGATTGATATTAAGAACATTAGGGAGTATTTATAAAACATAAAACCTTTAAAAAAACCTCCCACACGAGCTGGAACGACACAAAAATGAGCAACAACAAGAAGAACAAGAGACTTACTAGCGCCACGGAATTCCCGACACTTGATTTGTGTTGTTTGCCCTTTTTTGGGTCTTGAATCTTGAGAGAACCTTGAGAGGATGTTCCTAGGGTTCTAAGGTCTGAAAATAGTGAGAATAAATGACTTAAAACGGGTTGGAGGCATCCTATATAGGTCCAAATATCTTAAACCGCCTTAGTGGGCCCCATAGAGAGGTGCTTGGCGCAGTCTCGCAAAAACGCGAATATCTCTCTACTACGAGATAGTATCGATGAACGGTTTAATGCGTTGGAAACTAGACTCATAGATATTTGATTTGATTAGTAGATCACCCCGTAATTCCTTGTAAATTATGAGAAAAGATTAGAAATATTTGACCTAATGTTTAAGTAAAATTATGAACCTAAGTTGCGACAACTTTTGTCGACTTTTGTTTCATAACTCGTTTGACTTCAAGACTTGTGATACGGATAATATATGATTAAAATACCTTAATAAATGACCTCTTGAGTGTATTAAGCACCGCTAGATTACCTGAAAATACAAGTTACAACATCCTTGATTCGTTTAACTTCTAATACTGGTTAATCACCCTTATACACTCTTGTATCACTTAAGACCAATAGGATTGACTTCTTATCATCTCAAAGATAATTCCTTCTTGGATTTATGTTAACTAATATATGGCATGAACTAACACATGTGGATATGGGTTGTAACACTAGAGACCCGTGTGAATCTTTTATTATTGTGTATGGTGAAATTCGATGTCATTTTATGCATGGATTGGCTATCTCCATGTCGTGCTATTCTGGACAATCATGCTAAGGAAGTCACATTGGCTATACCGGGTGTGCCACGGATTGAGTGGCGAGGTGTGACTGATTATGTTCCCAGCATAGTGATCTCATTCTTGAATTCCCAGTGTATGGTTGCGAAGGGTTGTCTTTCGTATCTAGCTTTTGTGAGGGATGTCGGTGCTGAGACTCCCAGTATTGATTCTATTCTAGTTGTGAGGGATTTTCCTGATGTATTTCCTACAAACCTGTAGGGCATACCATTGGACAGGGATATTGATTTTGGTATTGACCTAGTGTCGAGCACTCAACCCATTTCTATTCCGCCGTATCGTATGGCACCAACGGAGTTGAAGGAATTAAAAGAGTAGCTTCAGGAACTCCTTGATAAAGGGTTTATTCGGCCTAGTGTGTCACCTTAGGGTGCGCCGGTTCTATTTGTGAAGAAGAAGGATGGCACAATGAGTATGTGCATTGATTATAGGCTATTGAACAAACTGACAATTAAGAACAAATATCCTTTTCCTCGCACAGATGATTTATTCGACCAGCTTCAGGGAGTGAGAGTGTTCTCCAAGATTGATCTCCATTCAGGTTATCACCAGTTGAAGATCAGGGACTCGGATATTCTTAAGATAACTTTAAGGACCCGATACAGTCATTATGAGTTCTTGGTGATGTCTTTTGGGCTGACCAATTCCCTAGTAGCGTTCATGCATTTGATAAACAGTATGTTCCAGCCTTAACATGACTCGTTTGTCATAGTCTTCATTGATGATATTCTGGTATATTCGCGTAGTCAGGAGGAGCACGCGGAGCATTTGAGAGTTGTGTTGCAGAGATTGAGAAAGGAGAAACTTTATGCAAAATTCTCCAAGTGTGAGTTTTGGCTTAGTTCAGTGGCTTTCTTGGGGCACGTAGTGTCCAGCGAGGGTATTCAGGTTGATCCGAAGAAGATAGAGGCGGTTCAGAGTTGGCCCAGACCGTCCTCAGCCATAGATATTCATAGTTTTCTTGGTTTGGTAGGCTATTATCACTGGTTTGTTTAGGGATTCTCATCTATCGCATCGCCCTTGACCTAGTTGACTCAGAACAATGCTTCATTTGTATGGTCGGACGAGTGTAAGGAGAGATTTTAGAAGCTCAAGACAGCCTTGACCACAACTCCAATGTTGGTTTGTCCATCAATATTAGGTTCATATATCGTGTATTGTGATGCTTTGAGAGTTGGTATTGGTTGTGTATTGATGCAGGAGGGTAGAGTTATTGCTTATGCTTCCCGTCAGTTGAAGCCCCATAAGAAGAATTACCCCGTTCATGATCTAGAGTTGGCTGCCATAGTTTACGCATTGAAGATTTGGAGACATTACTTGTATGGTGTGTCTTGTGAGGTGTTTACTGATCATCGTAGCCTCCAACACTTGTTCAGATAGAATGATCTCAATTTGAGGCAGTGGAGTTGCTTAAGGATTATGATATTACTATATTGTACCATCCGGGGATGGCCAATGTGGTGGCCGATGCTTTGAGCCGAAAGACATTGAGTATGGGGAGTTTGGCATATGTTCCAGTTGGGGAGAGACCTCTTGCAGTTGATGTTTAGTCCTTGGCCAATCGGTTCGTGAGGTTAGATATTTCGGAGCCCGGTCGAGTATTGTCTTGTGTGGTTTCTCGGTCTTCCTTATATGATAGCATCAGAGAGCACCAGTATGATGATTGGCATTTGCTTGTCCTTAAGGACAGAGTTTAGCATGATGATGCTATAGATGTGACCATTGGTGATGATGGGGTGTTGAGGATGCAGGGCCGAATTTGTGTGCCCAATATGGATGGGCTTCGGGAGTTGATTCTGGCTGAGGCCCATAGCTCGCGGTATTCCATTCATCCGGGTGCCACGAAGATGTATCAGGATCTGATACAACATTATTGGTGGAGAAGAATGAAGAAAGACATTGTGGGATTTGTAGCTCGGTGTCTCAATTGTCAGCAGGTGAAATATGAGTATCAGAGACCGCGTGGCTTGCTACAGCAGATGGATATTCCCGAGTGGAAGTGGTAGAGGATCACTATGGACTTTGTTGTTGGACTTCCACGGACTTTGAGAAAGTTCGATGCTATTTGGGTGATTGTGGATCGGCTGACCAAGTCCCCGCACTTCATTCCTATGTGTACTACTTATTCTTTAGAGCGTCTGACGGAGATCTTTATCCGGGAGATTGTTCGTTTGCATGGTGTTCCAGTTTCCATCATTTCAAATAGGGGCACTCAGTTTACATCGTAGTTTTGGAGGTCTGTACAGCGAGAGTTGGGTACTCAGATTGAGTTGAGCACAACTTTTCAGCCTTAGACAGATGGGCAGTCCGAGTGCACTATCAAGATATTGGAGGAAATGTTGCGTGCTTGTGTCATTGATTTTGGAGGGTCATGGGATCAGTTTCTACCTCTTGCAGAGTTTGCTTATAACAACAGCTACTAGTCGAGTATTCAGATTGCTCCATATGAGGATTTGTATGGGAGGCAGTGTAGATCTCCAATTGATTGGTTCGATCCTGGTGAGGCTAGGCTATTGGGGGCAGACTTGGTGCAGGATGCATTAGAAAAGGTGAAGGTAAATCAAGAGAGGCTTCATACAGCACAGTCGACACAAAAGAGTTATGCTGACAGAAAGGTTTGAGATATGTCCTACATGGTTGGCGAGAAGGTTCTGTTGAAGGTTTCGCCCATGAAGGGTGTTATGAGATTTGGGAAGAAAGGAAAATTGAGTCCTCGGTTCATTGGGCTTTTTGAGGTGCTTCGGAGGATTGGGGAGGTGGATTGTGAGCTTGCTTTGTCACCCAGCTTGTAGAGTGTGCATCCGGTATTTCATGTTTCTATGCTCCGGAAGTATACTGAGCATCCGTCTCATGTTCTAGATTTCAGCACGGTTCAGTTAGATGATGATTTGGCCTATGATGTGGAGCCAGTAGCCTTTTTGGGTTGTCAGGTTCGAAAGTTGAGGTCAAAGGATATAGCTTCAGTGAAAGTGCAGTGGAGAGGTCGGCCCATGAAGGAGGCTACCTGGGAGACCGAGCGGGAGATGCAGAGCAGATATCCTCACCTCTTTGAGGCTTCAGGTATATTTCTTGATTCGTTCGCGGACGGAAGTTTGTTTAAGTTGGGGAGTATGTGACGACCCGACCAGTCGTCTCATGAGTTACCACTCTGTTTTCGCTATTTCTTCTTCTTTATGCTTTGTTTATCCGCGTTTTGTTGTATCGGGTTGGTCAGATCGAGTTCAGAAAGGATTTGGTAAGGTTTGAGACACTTAGTCTCTTTAGAGTAAGTTTAAGTTGAAAAAGTCAACTGGATGTTGACTTATGTGTTAGAGGGCTCAGATATGAGTTCTGATGGCTCTGTTAGCTTCGCGAGGTGATTTGTGACTTAGGAGCGTGATTGAAATGTGTTTTGGAGGTTCGGAGTAGATTTAGGATTGAATTGGCGAAGTTAATATTTTGGCGATTTCCGGTTGATAGGCGAGATTTTGATATAGGGGTCGAAATGGAATTCCGAGAGTTGCATTAGTTTCGCTGTGTCATTTGGGATGTGTGTGCAAAATTTTAGGTCATTCGGACGTGGTTTGGTTGAGTTTTTATCAAAAGCGGAATTCAGAAGATTTTAGAAAGTTTGGCTTGAATCCGATGTGTTTTGGTTGATTTGATGTTGTTTGAGGTGTTTTGAAGATTGGTACAAGTTTGAATAAGGTATTAGGATATGTTTGTGTTTTTGGTTGAGGTCCCGAGGGCCTCGGGGTGATTTCGGATGGTTAACGGAGAAGTTTGGACTTTGTTGTAGCTGCTAAATTTGCTGCTTCTGGTATTTGCGCACCTGCGGATTGGGGACCGCAGGTTCAGCGCTGCATAAGCGGAGGATTTGGTTGCAGAAGTGAAAAGGGCTTGAGGAGCAGGAAACCGCAGAAGCGGCTAAAAGGTCCGCATCTGCGAAGTCGCAGATACGGATAATAGATCGCAGATGCGAAAATGGGAGTTTAAGTGGGGAACCGCAGAAGCGGTTATTTGGCCGCATATGCGGTACCGTAGAAGCGGTAATTTGGCCGCAAATGCGAAAATGACTGGGCAGAAAGCATAAATTGTGGCCTTCGCGAATTTTAGCTATTTTCACCATTTTTATCTCAGCTTTGGAGCTTTTTGGACGATTTGAAATAGGGATTTCAAGGGAACTTCATTGAGGTAAGGAATTTGGACCTAAAACTCGTTCCTATGCCAGTATTATACGGATTAGAGCTAGAAATCATGGAAATTAAGGGTGAAAATTTGGGAAACTAGGGCTTGGAAACTTAGACCTTTGCTTGGGGATTTGAAGGACCATTTGGGGTCGGATTTTAAAACTTTTGATATGTATGAACTCGTGGGGAGATAAGGAATCTATTAATGTAAAAATTATTGAATTCTGACACGTGGGCCAAGGGGTCGAGTTTTGGTAATTTCGGAATTTGTATTGTATTTTGATTATTCTCGCTTGGGCTTCGTTCCCTTAGCATATTTTGACGTCCTTGTTCGGATTTTGGATAGATTCGACGTGAGTGGAGGCCGATTCGAGGGGCAAAGGCATCACGAGCTAGAGATTTGACCGGTTTGAGGTGAGTAATGATTGTAAATAATGTTCTGAGGGTATGAAACCCCGAACTTGCACATCGTTGTGCTATATTGAGGTGACGCACACGCTTGATGACGAGCGTGGGGTCGTTCAATGTTGGGAATTGTGACTTATTCTATCCCAAATGACTATTTTACCGCGTATTAGTCTGAAATCTATTTGCTACCATCATTATTTGGGCTGAATGCCATATTTGGGCCTTGTGCCAACTATTTGAACCCTTCGGGGATTTTTACTGGTATTTCCTTACTGTTTTAACTTTTTACTTGAACTCAGTCATGTTATATTTCACTATTTTTTTCGTACTCAGCCATGTTTACTCTTATTTAACACTCACATGATCTTTTAAATGATATTTTGGGCTGAGAAACATGTTTTACTACTGCCCGAGCGGCTTGTGAGGATTTTTGACTGGGTAAGGCCGAGGGTCTATGTTGTGAGGAAACATTTGGTACTGATTATGAGGCCGAGGGCTTGAGATATGTACGCCACGAGGTGACTTAATATTGCACTTGGGCCGTAAGGGGCCCCTCCAGGAGTCTGTACACCCCCCAGTGAGCGCGGGTACCCATTATGATGTGAGATTGAGCCCAAGGGGCTGGTATTGTTCTATGTGATTGCCCGAGGGGCTAGTACTGTTCTAAGATGTTGCCCGAGGGGCGGATTTGTTGATATTGTGCCCGAGGGGCGAACCTTTATGTGTTTATTTTGATAATTGACTGTCAATTACATGCTTAATCCTTGAAAAAGGCTTTTCATGAAGTAAGTTTTGAGTTAGAGGATTTTACCTAGCTTTCACTGGTTTACTGTTTTAAATGGTTTTACTGCTTCATTATAGCATGCTTTTGTGCCTTACGCGATTTTCTACTTTCAGTCTTTATTTATGATTATTACTCACTGAGTTGGAGCACTCACTTTACTTCATGTACCCCTGTATGCAGATTCAGGCATTGCGGATCTTGCTAGTGCGATTTGAGAGCTCCCGGCAGATATCGGAGTCCACGAGGTAGCTTCTTGATGTCCGCAGTCCCGTATTTCTCCTCCTTTATCATTTCTATCTCTTTTCAGATATTTGTACTAGATTATAGACTTAGCAGACATGTATTATGACTTATAGATGCTCATGACTAGTGGCACCCGGGTATCGGGATGTGTTGGGTTGTTCTTCCCCATATTTATGAAGTCATCCGCTACTTTGGTGTATATATTCATGCTTAGGCTGTTTTCTTATTGTTTAATTGTTTAAAAAATGGAATTGGGTTTAACTGGATGGCCTTGTCTTCACGAGAGGCGCCATCAGGACCGGGTCCGGGTTTAGGGTCGTGACAACAAGCAACTCCGAAGTAAATGGAGCGCATCAACATTTTCCGCTGGGATGATAGCCTACTCGGAGGGCTCTCGACATGTCTATCAGAACCCGTGGGCATGAAATGCAGCGTCCGCAGGCAAAAGGGACGTCAGTACGAATAATGTACCAACTATGTAAGGCACATAAATAAGTACATAACAGACATGGAAGAAATATAGAGTAAATGACTCAACCTGTAAGTCTGGATAACTCTGTAAATCATGAAATAATTGTAGTGTCATGCATATGCATAAGAATGTCATATCGTGTATAGGTATATGTTTCATAACATCATCAAGCCTCTGAAGGCATCCCATCATATTATATCGGCCACTGTGGGTCAAATCATCAACGTATACCAGCTGATCAGGTGGTAGTGCGTATATAATGCCATAACCTTTTCCATATATATATATATATATACGCATAAATAATTCAATCTGGTCATGGGTTAATGTGCATGTAAATTCATGAAATGCATATGAAATACGTTAATAAAATCTCTCAGTATGTCATAGGACCATTATGCCTCTGATTTATATCATGAAATAAACTTTACTAACTTACATATTTTTGAGACCCATGAACAGATGATAGAATAATACGACACATGAGAAAATAAGAATATATATATATATATATATATATCATTTTTACGAATAGAGTAATTTATGGAAGTTGTGCATTTGCTTGTTTCGTTTGTATCGTATGGATCATGCCGAATAGAAAGAAGGAATAGCCTTAACATACCTGGAGTAGGGAAAAATTCGTATAATATTTCTTGGAAATGATTGCACCGTACTGTTCTAACAATTTTTCGTTGGAATTTGTTTGGTTGTAAGAAATTCTATTGAAACACGTTGGATTAAAGCTTCTGTTCTTGAATTCTTGTTGAATTGGAAACAAGGGTTTTTTGATTTCTATTACTATTACCGTTCTTGAATGTTTTGTGAATTGGAAAGAAGGGTTCTATAATTTCTATCACTATTTCTAAGAGATTTTATGTCTTATTCCTAAGAGACTAAAAAGACTAAGACTTTTACACATTAAAGTCTTCATTTCCTATATAGCCACCTCATCATACAATGACTTAAGAGTCATTCATTAGCTTTGTGGTTGTTTGCCACGTTTTTCGGGGGGGAAGATTTAATCTTTATCTCATTTCTTTTTAATTAACTAAGTAATGTTCCGTTATCCGGTAATTAACCAATTACCCGTAGAATTAAGAATTATCTCAAATTACCTAACAATACTACTCATTTTTAATATACTTTATACATTATACTACCGTAGTCATATGGTACCTTGTATGGTACTAGTCCATGTATACGGGTTATAATAACTTAGACCGTATTTTACCCCAAAATATCGAATTTCGACGAAATTCATTTTCTTTGATTCGCTCACCTTCTTATCTCCATGAATTTACTTATCACTTGTTTGAAATAGTACAATAGTTATAATCTCCGAATATTCTTTTTTCTTGGACTATTGTCAATTACCTTACGACAAATTCAGCGTACAATACTACATGGTGCAATATCGTTGTAATTTAATACTGCAAAGCATAACATCATCGTAATGTAGTACTACGAGATGAAATATCGACGTAATATTGCAGGGCGTAACATCATTTCCCCCTTTGGAACATTCATCCTCGAATGTTGACTGATGCACTTATCATTCTCACGACTCATAGCTCTTGCGAATACTTTAATATTCTCCTTTCCATTTAGGCGATGTTCTTGAATAAATCCAAAGGCTAGGGAATTCCTCCCTTAGGCCTCTTTCCCATGCCATGACTTGTGATCGAATTCTTCCAAATCTCGTAACTGTTGTTACCTTCTTTCATGCAGCCTCTACAATACTGACCTTGTAAGTGCGCTTATGAGACTCTTATCCCCTTTTTCCTCCAGCTTTTATCCAATATATAGGCCTTTTTTTTATAAACATATACATGGCTTAATAGGATGCCACTCTGGGATTCTATAGGTGTACTAAAGTTCTTCATCGGTACTCTATAGAACTTGCGAATATGCCCATATCTTATTTCATAGATCTGGTTATCCATTCGTATTACTTTACTGCATCTAGTAGGTCATACTATACCATAATCCTTTACTAAGGTCTGCAACTAATTCCAAGTTACCCTCGTTGCTTATCCTTAAGACTGATGGTCCAATCTCATCTCATACTTTGTGACTTTTATCCATCCAGTATTGATTCACCTTAATGTTGATCTATCATCTGCCACTGATAACTTGATCTCTTATTTAACACTACTACTAGGGCTCACGTTTTATCGGGGAACATCTGAAATGATTAGATTGATCCACCTAGGGCGATACCATGCTTTCATAACCGTATCTTACAACATCCCAATGTGATTCACCTTGCGTGAGTATTTTAATCATGTCCAATTCATGAGATCTCTTTCTTTTCCTTGCCAAATCATTACTCAATCGAAAGCCCAAACGTCATCCTTTGTCTATAACAATTACACCCTCAACCTATTAACAGGGCATCATTCTATCTCTGCTACATGTTATTAGTCTTAGACTCCATTGAGTTCATTCATGGTATAGTGAGCTTTGTATAACTTAGAGAAACCATATGCTCTGCTTGTTTTCATAGGCTTAATCCTGACGACTTATCCATTTTGTTATAGCTTGCGACCTACACATCTCTATTTATATTACTTGTAACCTTTCAACTTGCTTGCATCATAGATTTCCTTGTGTCATTTTGGGAACGTCAAGCGAGAAATCACATCGTCTCTAACTCTTTTTTTATTCTCTTAGTCAAGACTTTCGATGCCTAGACCATAGGCTAGAAGATATGCCACTGAGGATGTTGCTATCATTCTTGGATAATGAATCCCCGTGCTTTTAGCCTTCTATCCAAAGTATGGACTATTCACAAACTCCTACGCTTGAGTATCATGTATGTTGTTCATTTTCACCTTTCTTACCTTAAAAACCCGCATCACATCTTCTATCCCTTTCATGACCTCTTTTCTACCTAGGTGTAATTCATATTCACAACTTAAAGCTCTATTATAATACTTGCACCTTCGGTGCATACACAATCCGGTGAGAGCTTCATACTGACACCTTATGAGGCTAGTACCCTTTTAACGGGCTTTATTGTAGAGTCATTATAGAATATTGCTATTGTACTGTCTTTCTTGTACCTCTAATATTTAATAGTAATCCTGCAATATTCTCAATCACTATGTCTATAATTTTTTGGGTTCAGTAATCAATTCCTAATTTACTTTGTTGATGTAATTCTTTAGTTTCCTTCTCCATTTGATTAGCCTTTATGCTTAAGTTATCTTCTGATCTGTGGCTTATGGTGTTGCTTTAGCCTTTCATGGACACTATGGAATATACATATATGCTGCATGGATAATACTCTTAAATCTTGAGTGCATTCATAGCGTAACTAACTCTGGATCATTGATCGAATAACTTCTTTCGTTCCATCTTAACTTTCTTTCAACATAGGCTATTACTTTTCCTGGTCTTTCTGCCCCCTTGTTGCGTCCATACTTAGATTATCTTAGTGCCCACATTTTCCAGAGTTTTCATACAACTCATATGATCTCGAGTATTACTTTTAATTCTACTTCCCGTTCATTAGCCACAATAGGTGCCACTTTCCTTTGGAGTGCTTACAATGTTGTTGCGAAACTGTTGTTACATGACCATTTCCCTCTTTAGGTCGTTTTGCTTAGGTTGAAGCCTTCTTTCTTATCTCCTCAGCTAGTCTTCCATTTTAGTACTTAGGGAGAACTCTTGACTCTTGTAAAGCTATGATCTTATTATAGACCTTTTTGATGTTCTTCCTTGCCTATAATCATCCGTAATTGTTTACCGTCGTGCTCTTGTGCTTATAGGGTTGCTTCTGAACTGATATTTTGACTGCCTTCCCAGTGGCACTTTCTTTTATCCCCGTAACACTCATACATTACATTTAACTACCCCGACTCCTATTTGAATATATTTCAAGTGTTATGATGACATTACTACGAGGCTGAATTCTACATGTTGGGTTTTACTATGTTTATCTTACACGATCTGCTAACCTCCTATTTAGCCATAACTGGGCTCTTCATGATCAATTACTAACTATTCGTTGGCCCATTATCGCATCAATATTTTGCGTAATCTTTTTTGGGTTATTTCTTTTATCTTAACTTACGTCTCGCACTGGCTTCTTATTTATTGATAACAACTCAGTCATGAACATCTACTTCCTCTCCTTGATGTCATGCTTGCATAATGTTCTGGAATTGTAGCTTATCTATAGGATTTGGATAGGCACATCTCATTCCTTTTTAATTTTTTATCGCATTCTTCCTTTACCATTCCATAGTCACTAGAACCACTTAATTGCGATTTAATGCCACATCACTCCATATTCTCCCCTGTAGGGGAGTACTAAGATTTAGCGCTACGATGATCTATGAATAGATGTTTTACCCCTTTATCTTTGTCGTCTTTTCACATCATCAATGACCCTTACTCGCCTGGTGATAATCCTTCTGTACCAATGATAACAAATTTCCTTACTCGCGAGGGTGACACTTAGTGTAACTAGCACATATAGTCCCTTAAGATTAACTTTGCTCATAATGCTTTCTTTAGGGAAGTATCTTCCCGAATGACCATTCTCCTAATCTCTCATAAATCTTCTTCTGTTATCTGTTCCATTATTGTCGGAAAGAAATCTGAAATTCTCACGATGTCAACTATTATCAAATCAATCAGTCCCTAATTCATGTTTAGTTTATTTTGTTCACCAGACCATACCTATTTCTATTAATCTGTGTCCAACTTTTCCTTCCGGTAGTTGTACTGGAGTCACGAACTTATTTCTCGAAATGAGGATATTACTTTATGGCATATACTCTTTTTGTTGTCTCAAGGCCTGTAACCTCTCATCTTTTCCTTACTTGAATATAAATTCTGTAATATTGTCATCTTCTTAATTTGCCTTCGTCATCCATGTATCACGCCTTCCTCATAATACTTCATTAACTCTCTTCTTATTTCCCACTAGCATTTACGTCTATCACTTTATTCTTGGTTACTCGAACAAGACATTCCTTTGCTTTTAGCTCCCCTTGCTCCATCTACTGGCTCTTCGAGTTGTCTAACATTCTTTCTCTACTAGAGACGAGAGACTTACTAAGGTAATATTTATCCCTTCAAGGCTTCCAGTGCCTATCTTTGTATTACTCATATCTAGATGTACTATTTTAGAATGCACCCTTTGGGTATCTCACAAGAAGATCTATTAGTACATTTGTAATGTCCTTCGGGAATGTCAACTAATTCAAACAATTCATCCACCATTTTGGCTCACTCTAACCCAGTCGAATCGTGATATTATGTCCTTCTCTTAAACCATATTTGTTAGTTCACATAGAGCATAACTCAGATCAGTGTGGCCAATTATACATACCTTTGTTACTGTTGAAGGTAACTCAAAATGTTTACATCTCTCTTCCTGAATGGTAAATAAGGATAATCTTTATTAACTGGGTACCTCGTACCCTTCTTCACCTTGCTTCTTTTACTTGCTCCAACTCGTGTCTAACTTTCGATTCCATTATTCTCCTTTTTTTTTACAGCAAGAGTGCATAAGTATTCTACCCTAAAAGCTCCTTATCAAGAACCATACACCTTTTAGTACACACATGATCTGCTAAAGACCTCTCATTTACTCATCATAGGTAAGAGGCAAAATTGAGTTCCTTTAACTCAACACTTCCACAGTTATATCTCTTATCGATCGTCTTTCTGAAAGTAGGCATCGTCTTATTATGAATAGAAGTTTGGGATTTGAATTCTTATAAGTGAGCTCTACCACACGATCTAGAGTAAGAAGAAAGAGTGACAGTCCTAAATGCCCTGTAGCCTCCTGCTTATAAATGTGGTGCACGACACACCCATAAACAAGACTCTACTAGACACGGCTTGTACATTCCCTAGGACAGAACTGCTCTGATACCACTTTTGTCACGACCCAAACCTATGGGCACTCGATACCTTACTTAAACGAGTACCAACATAACGTATCTTTCCATGTTGTACTTATCATAAATAACTGAGCTAGAAGGCTGCCGTGAAATAAGTAGAATAAAACATGTGATATCAACTTATACATAAGACATACATGCCTATAAGACCAAAATAACCATTCGTATGCTGAACATATGCCGAAAAGGCCATACAACCTTTTACATACATGACATCTGTCTACAAGCCTCTAAGAATACATAATTTTTATAAAGGTCGGGACAGAGTCACGCCATACCAAGCAATACACATCTAAATTATACTAACCAAATAAGCAACTCCAAAGAAATTGGAGCACACCAACATCTTCCGCTGGGCTGATAGCCTACTTGGAGGGCTCTCGACGTGTGTATCGGAACTTGCGACCATGAAATGCAGCGTCCCCAAGCAAAAGGGACATCAATATGAATAATATACCGAGTATGTAAGGCACATAAATAAGTACATAACAGATATGGAAGAAATATAGAGTAAATGACTCAACCTGTAAGTTTGGATAACTCTATAAATCATGAAATAATTATAGTGTCATGCATATGCGTATGAATGTCATGTCGTGCATAGGCATATATTTCATAACATCATTAGGCCTCTGAGGACATCCCATCATATTATATTGGCCACTATGGGCAAAATCATCAACGTATACCAGCTGATCAGGTGGTGGTGCGTATATAACGCCATAACCTTTCCTATATCCCATATATATATATATATATATATATACGCGTATATATATATATATATATACGCGTATATAATGCCATCTAGTCGTGGGTCAGTGTGCATGTATAAATGCATGAAATGCATATGAAATACGTTAATAAAATCTCTCGGTACGTCATAGGACCATTATGCCTTTGATTAATATCATGAAATAAACTTTACCAACTTACATATTTTTGAGACCCATGAATAGATGATAGAATAATATGACACATGGGAAAATAAGAATATATATATCTCTAGCATTTCTACGAATTGAGTAATTTTTGAAAGTTGTGCATTTTCTCGTTTTGTTTGTATCGTATGGATCATGCCAAATAGAAAGAAGGAATAGCTTTAATATACCTGAAGTAGGGGAAAATTCGTATAATATTTCTTGAAAACGATTGCACCGTACTACTTTAACACTGCAAATTTTTTACGTTGAACTGTTCTAACAATTTTTCGTTGGAATTTGCTTGGTTGTAAGAATTTCTGTTGAAACATGTTGGATTAAAGCTTCTGTTATTGAATGCTTGTTGAATTGGAAAGAAGGGCTCTATGATTTCTATTACTATTTCCATTCTTGAATGTTTTGTGAATTGGAAAGAAGGGTTCTATGATTTCTATCACTATTTCTAAGAGATTTTATGTCTTATTCCTAAGAGACCAAAAAGACTAAGACTTTTACACATTAAAGTCTTCATTTCCTAGATAGCTACCTCATCATACAATGACTAAGAGTCATTTCTTAGCTTTGTGGCTGTTTGCCATGTTTGGGGGGGGGGGATTTAATCTTTATCTCATTTCTTTTTAATTATCTAGGTAATGTCCCGTTATCCGATAATTAATCAATTACCCCTATAATTAAGAATTATCTCAAATTACCTAAAAATACTACTCATTTTGAATATACTTTATACATTATACTACTGTAGTCATATGGTACCTTGTATGATACTGGTCCCTAAATATGGGTTATTATAACTTATACCGTATTTTACCCCAAAATGTCAAATTTCGACGAAATTCATTTTCTTCGATTCACTCATCTTCTTACCTCCATGAATTTGCTTATCATTTGTTTGAAATAGTAAAATACGTTTAATCTCCGAATAATCTTTTTCCTTGGACTAATAGCAATTACCTTACGACAAATTCAACATACAATACTACATGGTGCAATATCGTCGTAATTTAATACTGCAAAGCGTAACATCATCGTAATATAGTACTGCGGGACGAAATATCAATATAATATTGCAGGGCGTAACAGCTTGCCTATATGTCGGGGCAGTGAATGACTTTAAAGGAGGTTTACTTCGTGCATGGTTCTGAGATTCAATATCTTATTTCCGGCGGAGGAAAATCAATTGGCCCATGAATGTCCAACTTTGGGTTAATGGAGTAACGAGGCTTGGTATTTTTGAGCATTGTAGAGTTCTCAAATTTTGATATGGTGTCATCATTCTTGTTGAACGCGTTAAGATTCGCCCGATGTTATGGACTTCTTCAATTTGCCTTCGGGGCATGGTATTGTGAAATAGTGCTTGAGATGCGGTTGTCAACGGAGTGTAGCAATTTTGGAATCGAATTGGTACTTCTAGTATTGATGGCTCAAGAAAGATGATCTTCTAAGAGGTTTAAAGTTTGTAGCGATCTGTTGGTTCAAGTGCTACAGAGATAGATTTTCATTTAAGGCAACAACTGAACAACGAAGGATGGAGAAGTACATGTGGGAAGTGCCTTGCGGTGGTTAAATTTTCTAGAAGGCCAAGAGTGAGGAACGGGAGTCGAATAGTTGCTTAAAGAAGTGAGTTTGACCAAAGTAGGAGAGTGGCAGAGTAGCACATGGGGTCTGTAGTAGGATGACTACACGCCATGAGAAGAGTTTAGAGTGATTTGGGATTTATGGTGGACAGTGATTGGGCCTACAAACTTAATTTTAAATATTGGCTATTATACGGCAGGAGATTTGATGCAACAGAAAGGAGTTTCTTGATATGAAGAAGGATGCAACATGACTTTGAATTGGAAGATATTATTCCACATTTAGATGATGTCCATGAGGAGTGAACAGACTGGTACAACTGGTGAATGAGAACGGGCTCAGGATGGGTTAGTGATGTCGTAGTGATTGTTCCTCGTGCAACGACATTGGAAGATGGCGACATGTAATCTCCACAAGTCGACATGTAATCTCCACAAAGGTAGCTTCAAGCTAAGTAGGAGATCCCCACCACCTACGATTGGAATGTATGGTTGTCTACTTGTGAGGTTTCTGGTCATCGGCATATTTGCGGGTTATTACGGCTAAGGAAAGATAACATCAATGGTAATTGAGCAAAGGATTTGAGAAATGTGTGCTATAATTGGCCTTATTAATTTATGTTCAGACCTTGGGAAGACTCAGGATTTATGCTTTGTGGAGAAGTGATTTACAAGAAAAGGGTGTCCATGTGCTAGAACAGCTTGGAGTTTACTATATTCGGGTCCAAGCTAGAGTGGGTGACTCTCAATAATGGTCCTAGTGGATTCAAATGTTAAATTGTGGTGCCTAAGGATTTCAAGCCCGCAGTATGGTTAAGAATCGAGCTTTTACAGCAGATTATGAAAGGGGGCTTGGAGTGTTCTATGATATCTTTGGCTTGCAGTGTAGCATTTGGAGGAATGAGAGAAAATGATTTCAAATTCGTAGAGGAATTATCAGAATGGGTGTACCAGTTGAGGATGCGAATATGCGCACAAAGAGGGTATGAGATGGTTCGTGGGATTTGAGACGACATGGTCTCTTGATACAAGGCCACTCAGGATGAGTGCAAATTGAGTTCGTTATTTGTTGACTGGAGTTATTATTATTTCTATGACAAGTTAAGGATAAGTTAGAAGAAGTCAGAACAGTTAGCCATGGTTGAATTGACATGATGGTGGCAGTGATCAGTTCCTCTAGTGTGATTTGATTATGAATGTGATTTGTGGCGGTACGTGCGAGGCTTGCCAGCCCCCATAATTGATTGTATTTGGATGCATTCGAGTATTATGGCCTGTTATGTGTAGGCGGATGCTGGAAGGGTTATGGTGGTTTAGACCACTACTTAAGGATTTATGTGTTCTACAGTTATGATAATTCATTCATGTAAGGCAATGATTCTCTTGAAACGAGTAAAGTGAAAGGTTTCTACAAAGTGAAGTATGTATCCTATTAGTGGTTTAGGAGTTATGATGAAATTCTTGGGTTCTCGCGTATTGGTAAGATAGGTGCGGTGAGCGACATGAAATTTGAAAGTTAAGGAGTAAGGTTGCAGTTTGATGTTGACAAGGATGTCACGAGCTCGGATGAGCAGGAAAAGAATTTAGATGCTTAGAGTAAGCTGGTATTGTCTTCAGCGCCACCTGAGATCAATGCCTTATTCAAGAGGCTTCATGTATTGACTTTCAAATCCTTGATTCGCTTTACAAGCATTACTACGGCCGGTGGTATGGATATGTAGTCTTGTTACATGGTGCGGAAGGTCGTGGGAGCGTATCTAACGAGAAGATTAATGTGACATGTAGTCACTTGATTGATTGATGATTTAAACCAAGTACGAGGATTGTGGTAACATCGCTAAATCGAGAATTTATGCCTGGAGGGCGCTCGATTCATTTGGTTGTGGACTGTGGGGGTTTGTTCCGGATATGATGGATGTTCATGTGTGTTATGGGAAAAGGGGGTTATTATGGACCCTTGAAAGGTTATTAGCATAGTACGGTGCGATTAGAATCGGCTTGAGCTTTGTGGATGGATTTGAATATGAATATGGTCTCTATATCAGGCCGGATGTGTTCATTTCAGCATAGCGCTCCTTATGGAGGAGTATTCGGACGTTGGATGTTATTTCGTCATCGGCTATTTCATGTAATACTACATTGTATCGTGTGGGTTGTGAAACGACTTGATAAATTTCTTATGTGTTGATGTTCCGTGTAGCGATGGTGTATGTGAGTAGGATGGCTCTCGAGATTCAGATCATATATCGGACCTTAGTTGTGCTTGAGTTTTTTATCATATGGCGCTATCGGTCTCCCTAGGGATGGTATTATTCACTTAGCGTACTTGTGGCTGATATTAGGTATTTCATAGTAATGAGCATTTTAGCTCGGTAAGTATCTCTTTTTATAGATTTTATGTATGGATCGGGTGGCACGAACCACGAGTATGTTGTTTGGATCGGGTTGAACGCCACAACAGTGTGATGTTGAGTACAACTCCCTATATCTATTTTTGCGTGTTTTGTTTCCCATTTTTCGAGGAAGGTTCATAAAACCTTTTCGGTTGTCTAATTAGTATGTGGGTTGAGTAGCTCTTTCCAGAGTTTGTTTTCCTTATGTATCACGTTCGGGTTTGTAGCTTGTTGGCATATTGTGGCATCATACGAGACTTTTGGTTGTGTCTGTGGTGGCTTATTGCCTGGGCAGCTTATACTGGGTGAGATGAGATTATTGGACCTGGGATCAATACGATCAGGTTTATGTGAAGTGTATCGAAGAGCAATTATCGTTGTGTGGTTCAGAATGAGGTAATGTTTCTTGTCAAGGGAATAGACTCGATGATTTGTTGACATGGCAGTTGATTATGGGTTTCTAAACAACTCTTCCATTGTGGCGGTATTGCAGGAGTTAAAACAGGACTTATATCTGTAATGAGGTGCATTGCGAGCATCAGATTCGGGGAATGTTGGCTATTATGATCAGAGACTGTTGTTGTGGTCCTGTGAATGATGTGGTGCATGGTGTGAATTCAGCAAAATTATGCAGTCATGTTCTGGTACACTGTGTAGTGATTGATGTTTATACCTAATTTTTTCCTCATATTTTTTAAAATATACATATATACTTCCAAAATAGTGCATATGCATCATCAATTGATTTTTAGACATATACAAGCATTTTTTCCCCATAATTTTCTATAATTTAAAGGGGTTTTAAATCAATTTATTCCTACATTTTACTATATAAATATTCATTAATTGCATCACAAATTATTTAGCAATATCTTTTATCATTTAATTTCATCTAATTCTCTATTTATAAGCGACAACCTCTATTTTTCGTTAAAAGTTTTCTGCCTAATTTACTTGCCCTAAAATTAGGGCCCAGATCTTTTCAAAGATCTGTTATGGTTCTGTTTTTGTTAAGTACCTTCTTAATATTCCGTATACTTGTCTATGTGCATGCTATTGCGATTCTACTTGCCCAGAATTAAGGCTCAGATCTTTTCTAGTTTGTTATGATTCCTTAATTCTGAGTATTTTCTCTTTAATGTTCTCGTGTATCTATGTGCATTTGTGTTATTCCTTTGGTTATTTTTGACTATTTTACTTACCCTAAAATTAGGGTTCCGATTCTTTACTTCCTTACTGATTCTGTCTATCTATTCATGACTCTTGCCTTTGATTGTTACCTAAGAGTCTTTGATCCCCAGACCTGTTTGATTCCCTAAATTACTGTGATTGCATATTTCACGCGTCTATGTACTGTTATTGCAGGCTTAACTTAAATAATGTTCGAAGTTTTACTTCTTTAATTAATTGTTAACTTTCCTTGTTTGATTGTTACCTTATTTATGGACCCTAGTCTAATGCTATTTAAGCCCCTCCCCTCTTTCCCCTAGGGGAAGACTGAGAACTCGAAACTATTCTCAATATTAAAACTCTATACTCTATACTATTATTCTATTTTGCTTTGATTCCTGGCTGGCTGGATGCCAAGGCCAGAAATCTTCTTGTTGTTTGTTGCTGTTGATGATCATTGCTGCATTACTTAGCTTCTTTCTGTTTCATCTGAACTGGTAAGTCACTGAAACTTCTTTACCATTTCAATTGTTCAATATGCTATTGTTATTAGACTCATTGTTCTATGTGTTGTAGACATGTAAACTAGTTGATTAAACCTGTTTAATTGTGTTTCTTGAAGGCTATTTTTGAGTATGTCTAATATCTTTCCTTAAAAGTAGCTCATAATGCATCCCTTAGTTTGTTGTCGAATCCGTTAGCATGTTATTCCACTGATTTTGTGCTCATTATGCTCTTAGTTCACAAATAATTAGTATGCTATTTTATTCATGATTGATCAGTGACTTTCTTCTATAACTTATCTTAATCTAAATTCTTTACTGTTATTGTGAAGTATGTCTTGATCCCTTGCTAAAGTTTCAAACTTGTTAATTTCAAAATCTTATTAGTTTCGAAGTGTTTGTCTCTGTTTCTGTGTGTGACTCTATCCCTAAGTATGATTCCTAATCCTGTCCTGCACTCTTCTGAACCCTAATCCTTGTTAATCAAAATATTGTCCTTGGACTTCTTGGTGTGATCACTGCTCAGGGTTCCTATGAGACCCTCGTGAGATACACCAGGATTTGGTCTCTAATCGTCCCTTGAATTGGTTCTGATTTTTCACTCTAGTGTGAGCACTGCCTAGGGTTCATAAAGCACTTGGGAACTCTGACACACTAGAGGATAGGGCTTGGTATGCTTGTGCTTTTAAAACAGAAGTGAGTCAATCACTTTGTGGTTCTATGAACATCGGCTTTTGGAGAAGTTGTGGATTGAAGGGCCTGGCCCATCTAGATGTTGTTTTAGGCCTGTTGAAGGCTTCCTATAGTTTACACACTTTGTAATTTATTCAGTTGATTCTGGCTTGTAATAATTATTTGTAATAACAATTGGGGGTGATAATGATATTGGGACATGGGTTTATTTGATCTTATGTGGGTAGATAACATGCCTATAGGTTTTTCTGCTATCATTATGTTAGATAACTTGTCCATAGGTTTTATTTTATGCCCAGAAATTATATGCTGAAATTTGTCTAAGCGCTTATGTGTGCCATTGCATGTTAGAAAACCTGCCTATAGGGATTTTATTTTGGTTCAAATAAATTCTACATGTATATTGTCTTCTTTGTTTCGCATAATTAGATACCATGCCTATAGGTAATGCAGTAATTAGTTTACATTACAGCATACTCAGATCTATTTCTTTGGAAATCATGTTTATAGGCTTTAATCAATTTTCACAATTGCCTAGTTAATATATATGTCTTTCGGAATTAATAAACAGACTCAATCACTAAAAGTAGAACTCATAGGGATAACTATTATTTATGTCAACCGCTAAAACTGGAAATCTACATACCACTAGAAAGCATGACTATAGGAGTAAGTAATAATTTTGAGTTTCTCTGTTGACCGCTGTCGATTAAATCACTTAGATAACCTCCCTATAGGTTCAAATGCTCTATTGAAATCAGTAGTCAACTATAAAATTACCTAGAGATACTTTGCATAAACAGTCAACATATTTAAAATCCAGAGTCACGTAGAAGTCATGTCTATAGGATCTAATGCCTTTAATTATGAAAACTGTCAATACGCCAAATACGTTTTGCATTCATTTGTTGCCTTATGTGTGGAGGCTGAAGTGAGCCTTTATCTTCTTCTGAATGAAAATTCCAATATGTTTTGTCTGTCGCTTAGTTTTATAATTTTGAGCAACCTAGGTTGAGTTTAGAACCATCCAAAAAATAAAGGTCCCAATGCCTCCAGGACCATAGGCAAGGGATGGGTAGTGCACGCATAGGGCACGAGTTAGAATTGATTAGAGCACTTTAGGTAAAAACTAAAAGATAGTAATCGGGTAGCAGGAGATAATAGTCTGTGCCTGCTGAATAATATGAGTAACACTCCCACATTGGAGGATTTACGAAGTATTATTTATGTTGCACGGGGTGATCCTATAGGCTAAAAAACATAGGACCCCCTATCCCTATTAAATGATTCCTTCGCTTTCTTTATTCGACTAATTCACGTAAGTTAAGTTCGGTCGGGACCCACCATTGTGGACCTCGAGGGGTGCCTAACACCTTCCTCTCGAGGTAATTTGAGCCCTTACACGACCTCTAGTGGCACAAACTGGTTAAACAGAGTTATCTGCAAATAGGTGCCCTAATGCACCTTAATTTGTTATGTGGTGACTCTCTTTTTTAAAACACCTTCCTTTTAAAAAGTTGTCAATGTCAAAACCTGATTTTGCGAGAAAAAGGGGCGCGACAATTGATACGGTGTTCGTTTGTGGAAGTAGGCCTGGCAGAGAATTCAGGGTCTTGAAATTGGGCTCTAAGGCATATTTGCTTAAATAAAAGAGAATATCTTCAGATTTGCTCAAGCTAATGTGATCAACTAAGTAGTGGCAGCACGGGTAGGTGAAGGAGGTGCTAAACAATGATTTCAGACAACTCTAGTGCAGTTCTTAGCATGTTCGAAGACGAACATCTGTTTAAGTGAGAGAGAATGTAATGACCCGACGGGTCATTTTGAGCTCTGGCGTGTTGTTCGGCAGTTTGAGGCCATGATTAGTTTCACTTCAGGTATTATGACTTGTACGTGTGGTCAGAGTTGAATTTCGGGATGTTCGGAGTTGATTGGGAAGAAAATTCTCATTTCGAAAACTATAAATTGAAAGAATGGACTAAGGTTGGATTTTTGAGTAAATGACCTCGGAATTGGAATTTGAGGGTTCCAATAGGTTTGTATGATTATTTCGGATTTAGGCGTATGTTCGGATTGGGTTTTGGATGACCTGGGAGCGTTTCAGCGCCTATTGTGGATGTTAGCATTTTTGGAAGAATTTCATAAATTTAGGTTAAAGTGCATTTCAATGCTATCGATGTCTGTTTGGGATTCCGAGTCTGGGAATATGTCCATACGGTAATTCTGGCACTGGGAGCGCATCCAGAAGTGGATTCAGAGGCTCGTACGTCATTTTGGGGGTCATTTGGTGAAAGTTAGAACTTTGAAGGTTTTTGAGAAGTTTGACCGGAAGTGGACTTTTTGATATTGGGGTTGGATCTCGATTCTAGAAATTAGAGTAGGTCTGTAATATCGAACGTGACTTGTGTGCAAAATTTTAGGTTAATCGGATGTGATTTGATAGGTTTTAGCATCGAAGGTAGAAGTTTGAAATTCTAAAGTTCATTAAGCTTAGAATGGGGTGCAATCCATGAATTCGACGTTGTTTGATGTGATTTGAAGGCTTGACTAAGTTCGTAATATGTTTTGGGATGTGTTGGTATAATTGGTTAAGGTCCCGGGAGCCTCGGCTGTCTTTCGTGGTGGTTTCAGACCATTTGGAGCTATTTTGGAACTGCTGATTCTGGTATCTGGTTTCCTTCTTCGCGAACGCGAAGTGGAACTGGAGCTGGAGAGGAAAATGCTCATCGCGAACGCGGAGTTGTGACTATGGGAGCCTACGCGAACACGGGCAGGTTCACGTGAACACGTAGAAGAAAATATGGAGGAAGTGAGTTTAGCCTTCTCGATCGCGAAGGCATTCCCGTGATCGCGAAGAAGGGCAGTGCTGGGCAGATTGTTTTAAAGGAGGGATTTGACCCTTTCTCCTCCATTTTTTGTTTGTTTGGGAGATGGAGCTCTTGGAAGGGAGATTTTCATCATCTATGTCAAGGTAAGTGATTCCCACCTATTGCAAGTTAAATACTTGGATTATATGAATTTGGGCATGAAAACTAGTAGAAATTTGGGATTTTGAAGAAAAACTTAGAACTTGGTATTTTTGGATTTTTACCATGAATCTGGGAATGGAATTTAGAGTAAATTATATATTTGAGTTCTTGAAGTTATGGGTAAAGTTTACCTTCGAAAAAATTTGGAATCTGGGTGTGTGGGCCCTAGGATAATTTTTATCGACTTTTCGATCGGTGTTAGAAATTGTTATAAATTGGATTATAATGAGTATTTGAGTATATATTAATGGGTTTGCATAATTATTGGCTAGTTTTGGAGTGTTGGGCATCTATTCGAGTTGTTTGAAGGGCCCGGAAGCCAGTTATGGAACTTCGGAGCAAGGTAAGTCTCCTTTCTAACCTTGTAAGAGGGAATTTACCCCATAGGTGAATAAAATCAATATGTGCTCCTATTTGTGGGGGCTACGTACGCTCAAGGTGACGAGTGTTCGTGCGTAGCTACTATTATGCTTACGTCCGGGTTGTCAAGGACCCAAAAGCATGCTTTACTTGCAATATTTGCAACCTTATTGTCAATTTAAAATGCTTAAATCATATCGAACTTGGTAAATAAATTTTTAAAAGACTAAACAACATTTTCTTGATTTTTAAAAGAGAAATTGCCTTTTCCTTGGATAATTTCCCCTTGTTGAGTTCCTGATTGATCGTTTGAATGTATTTATATTTTGTGGAACGGACCGAACGCCTCAATAGATTAAATAGATGCATATATGGTTTGCGCCATTCGACCCTCTGACAGTATACAGATTAAATATTATGTTTGATCGGACCGAACGACCTCGGCATGATTTGTGCATGCTTGTATTGCTTACCTTGAAATTTATAAATAATGATATTGCCTCTCCGACCTGAGATAAATTGATAAATGATAAAAATAAATTTGGAAATCTCCTATTTAACGAAAGGGTTGTTTACTTTCTTAATGATTTTCTTGAGTTCACCGCCGATTTTAATAAAACCCACGACTAATTATATTATTAGTAAATTACTGTTGGTTCACTAGTAAGTGTCGGAGTCGACCTCTCATCGCTACTTCTTCGAGATTAGACTGGATACTTACTGGGTACGTGTTGTTTTCGTACTCATACTATACTTGTTGTACATTTTATTGTACATGCATATGCATTTAGTGGCCTTGTGTTGTAGCGGCATGGTTGATATGGGGATTTAGGTGAGTGGTATCTTGTGTCACAATCCGTAGCCGGTAGCGTCTCTTTCAGAGTAGTTGTATTTTCTATTCCTGTCCAAATTGTATTCCAGACAAATGTTGTATTTATTTTATTTTTCCTAGTTGATGCTCATGCGCTTGTGACACTGCATTCTGGGATGATTATGGATTATTCATTTTTGACATGTTAAAAAATAATACTATTCATCCTGAAATTTTGTCTTTTTACTATTAAATTGAAGAAAAATCATGATTTTGAAATTGCTAAACCGAGAACTAAATTAAGTATTTATGGTTGGCTTGCCTGACAACTGTGTCTGGCGCCATCATGACCTTTATTGAATTTTGGGTCGTGGCACACATCACCTATAATAGTAACTGTCGCGCCCCCTTTTTCTTTCCTCCGCATCAAACTCAAGAGGTATAGACATATTCAGCTCAGCGTCCTCAAACGGTTGGATCTGGACTATGATTGGATTGAGAGTAATTGTTGGTTTCTTTGGGTCATCACCTTTTGCGATCAACCCGATTGATCCTTCGGGATCCCAGTCATCTTCTACTTCAATCATGTGGATACCACCACCCTTATGGCCTGGCAAATGGTTGTTGCGGACGTTAGGAGCGGGTTCCTTTGCTACAATGATTTTGTTATCAATCAAAGACTGTATCTTGTCTTTCAAGGAGCGGCATTCATCGATGGTGTTCCCTTTCATGCCGGAGTGGTATGCACAGGACTTGTTTGGGTTATCCCACTGAGAAAGATTCTTAGGGGTGCCCTTTCATGCTGGAGCGGCATTCTCAGCGATGGTTATATATTGTTTTGGAGGTCTACAATCAAAATTAGGTCGGGGTATAGGGAAAGTTTGGCGTGCAGGGGGTGATTGATAATAGGATGGTTGAGCATTATAAGTTTGGTAGACATGAGCGGGTTAGGAGTATCAGGGTAAAGTAGGTTGATATGTAGTAGGTGGAGATGACTGATAAGTTGGTGGCGGAGCTTGGTATGAGGGTGCTTGGTAATTTGGGGTTGGCTGGTATGGGAGTGGAGGTGTTGGGTAAGCTTGGTATTTAAGGGGAGACTTAGTCCTTTTTGCAACCATCACGGCCCCTACGTCCCTTTTCTTAGACACACCACCAGACTGTAAGGCCTTATTCGTAGCTTGCAAGGCTTCAAAATTTGTAACCATACCACTTTTAATACCTTTTGCAATTATTTCATCTAATTTGATAATGTCGGAAAACTTGTGGTTCTCAATCATCATAGCTGTTCATAGTACTGCGGGTCCTGAGCTCGAACAAAGAACTTGTTCATTTTCTCCTCTTCTAAGGCGGGTCTGACCTTAGCAGCTTCGGACCTCCACCGAGTAGCATACTCGCAAAACTTCTCTTTGGGCTTCTTATTCAAATTATAGATATAGAACACGTCTGGTGTGTTCTCTGTATTAAACCTAAATCTGTCCATAAAGTCAGATGCCATGCCTACCCAGCTTGACCAATTCTTGGGATCTTGGTTGATGTACCAAGATAATGCATCTCCTTTCAAACTCCTCATGAACAACTTTATGCGGATCATTTCATCCTTCCCTACCCAACCAACTTGTCGTAATATATCCTCAGATGGACCCTTGGATCACCCGTACCATCAAACATTTTGAACTTATGAGGTTTGTACACCTCAGGCAGTTCGACATCAGGCTGTATGCAAAGGTCCTCATAGTTTAGACCCTCGATTCCTTTGCTTCCCTCAACGCCCTGAATCCGGTTGGTCAGTTTCTTAAGTTCCTCGGCCAAGTTCCTGATAAGAAGATCCTTTTCATCAGATTTAGGTGTGCATGAGATAGGTTGGGTGGAGTGTGGCATGGTCTCCACGTAGATAGAAGTGTTATGGTGGCCTGGTGTATGGGTGTGGAAATGGTCGTTTGTAGAGTTCTGAGGTTCTAGGATGTGTAGTTGAGTGTTGTTTGGGGTATGGCAGGTGTTGCATTGGTTATTTAGTGGAGCCGCGTGATGATGAGGCGCAAGATGATTCTGCTGTTTTGTGATATTTAGAGGAGGTGTAGGGTTTTGAGCATTGGGGAAGTTGATATCTGGGGTGTTGAGGAAAAATGACAGGTTTGCCAAATTTCGAACCTGATCTAGCTCTTCCTGGAATTTCAATAGTTTATGTTCAAGTTGTGACACATTCTCGTTAGGAACCCGAATTCCCTGGCCATCAGTGACCTCTACCCGTTCAGCTGTGTTCCCCTTCCTGATGTTGTTTAAATCTTCCATTTTATACTTGCCTTTGTTCTTGCCTTTAGAGGGACTAAAAGGAGGAGTGGGTGGAGGGCCCTTGGATCTTGTGAAATAAGATGATGATGCCAGAGTGCACGAACTAACCTTTGCGGAGGGGAATAATAAACAAATAGTGCGGGAATGTAAAGTGTGTCTTAATTTGGGAACCTCTTTGTGCCCGAGGTAGGCCTAGCGACAAATAGACTTGGAGAACTTTTAATGATAAATGCCTCATTTTATTGATAAAGATAGGCGAATCCCAAAACGACACTAAATAAGCAAGAAATAAAAGTCATTAATGGCCATTGGCCTTATTACATTCATAACGCGAAAAAACAAATTCCTATCTATTTGGTCCCAGAAGGACCTTCCCCAGATTCGACATCCTTGGTTTCGTCGAACAACTTCCCCAATTCGCGAAGTCCCAACAACATGTATGCTCTGGCTAGATGTCCACCTTCGGTCCCTTCAGCCTTTTGACAGTCTTCAACCCTTTTGAGAAATTTTCCCTCTAGTTCTACTATGCCTCGCTCCAAGTATCCTAGCCTTTTGTTGGCACTGGTAGCCATGTCTTTCCATTCCTCAATCATCTTCTTGTTTGACTCCTATATCTCGCGGTGTTCGCTCTCATATTCTCGGATCCTTTTGCGCAGCTGGTTGTACTTAACTTGTGCCTCGACCTTCTCATCTATAATTCTATGACCTCGAATGAACCCTGGCTGGCCCAGATCATCCCAATTATCTTCCAACCAACCAGAATAGAAAGAGGTACAACCGGTATGATATTTGTCTGGCTCGATTGTGTATTTCTCCATTACGATCTTGCAGTGCCACATGTGTTGGGCTTGGCACTTGTGGGGACTATTATCATTTTGGAAGTCACCTCGAAGATGGCTCATCTTGTCGACCCTGGGTATGACTTGCTTCCTACCTGCTTGCCTCAAAACTCGAAGAGTAACGTAAGGGTATGTTCCTCTTAGACCAATCAGTATCGGGAAAGGTGCATCTCTGGATCGGGTGATGAAATCCTCTGTCAAAAACCACTCGAACATCCATTGAACCTATTCTTTAGTCAGATTATCAAAGAGCTCAACCTATTCTTTGGCATTCTCAGGTTTATTGAACATGTCAGGGATGTAATTCATTCGCTTTGGATGGTGGAAAGCAATGTGATCATCCCAGGCCCTTCGCTGAATTTCTTGTCGGTATTTGCCCTTTTGGAGATGTTCCATGAGCCAGAGCTGAAGTAGTAGATTGCAGCCTTCGAAGTGTCTCACTCCTTGTTGACACTTCTCTAAGGCTTAGTATATGTCTACAATGATCAGGGGTACAATGCTGAATGTCTACCCACCAATACCCTCCATTAGGGTCTTGGTTACCATAGCCAGCCTAGTATGGATTCTCCCTTTCTTCATTGGAAACACGATCAGACCCAGGAAGTAAAACATGAATACGAATATCGTACGATGGATATGTCCCAAGGACATGATGGAAAACTTGTCATGGTAGGTACAATATAATTTGTTGTGACTGTACCTTTCATACAGATAGTCAAAAGGGATGTACGATTCCTTTAGGCATACCAATTATGCATTCTTCTTCAAACCTATCATTTTTAGGAAACCCTTATCTGTGCGGTTCTCGGGCATTAGCAAACCCGGGGTTTCCTACACTAGACCGGCCAGTCCTCCTATCTCCTCTAGCAAAGGTGTCATTTCAATGTTCCCAAAGCGGAACACGGCCCTTTCACAATCCCAAAACAACGTAGTAGCTTTTATTATCATATTGTTAGGCTGGATCTCCAGGAGGGATGGTAGATTACCCAAATATTTTCTGATGAGTGTTTTGTCACTAGAATGTAAATCTTCCCACCAACTCAGCAATCTTGGGTCGATATTGGTGACCATGCCGAATCTGGGGACTTCGTGCCTCATATTTCTACAAGTCAAACAAGGTTAGGCCCTTACCCCTACCAGACTCGACTATTTAACATCAACAATTAGCATGAAACATTTAGTTCTTTAAATAAATGCATAGAACGTGATGATGTCCGTTTGGATTTAGGGAAACCCAGTGGACTTTTGGACAAGGCTATCTTAAAGGATCATTATGTGGATAACATAGCTGACCCGGCTAGGTTTGACCATGATGCATGCGCAATTTAAACAGATTAAGGTTTCTATGGGGTTTTAGACTGGTACCCTTGAGAGGACAACTGAAGGGGGAAGGCACGAAACTATCGACCGCACCGCTGATCGGCTAGTTTTACCGCTAATAAGCCTGTCCAATTTTATGGGGGTAATGATATAGGAAGGGCGCAACCACTCATCAAGCGTTGCTATGGTATTTGTTTGGCACGAGGGGAGTATGATGTTGAGCATGATAATGAAATAATTTAAAGCATGTTGACATGTATTTGCACGTTAAAAAAGCGATAAATACAACAATTTTATAATTTAAAGCAGTTATAAAGGAAGAAAACAAGAAATATATGTCTGTTTTGCTTTTGAAGAAGAAATTAAATGCTTAAAGGAATTAAACAAATAATTGCACACAGGGAGAGTACAAATTCAAAAACGGTATGAAATGGTAAAAACCTGAATATCTCCAGTAGAGTCGTTATGCTGTCGTGCCCCCTTTTTCTCGTGAAATCGGGTTCATGACATTTTTGGTTAGGAAACTCTTCCTTTTGGAAAAGGGGTTTGCATTTTTGAAGAGTAGCTACCTAACGATTTAAGGTGCGTTAGGTAACCTATAGGGTTCATTTATAACCGCGTTTGATAACCAGAGACAGGGTAAGGACTTGAAATTATCCTAAGGGGAAGGTGTTAGGCACCCCTCAGGATCCACTAGTGTGGTTCCCGGCCAAACAGTTTTTTGTGAATTAGTACAATTAGCAAATAAACAAGTATGAGTCAAATAGTAGGGGATTTAAGTTTAAATACACAGGTGTTTGAAAAAAAGCAAGATTTTGAAAAGAATTACAATCTAAGAATATTTGTGAATGCAAGGGGTGTCCTAGGTTTGTTTATAATATGGATCACATCAGTGCAATACCCGATATGACACTCTTCAAAGAGGGGCTACACTTGGTATTAATGCACTGGTCATCATATCCATATCTACCCTTTCCCGCCCCGTGAAGGTAATTAAAGTGAGGGTTGGTCTCGACCCCTATTACATGTTGTTACCCGTCCCTTCCTATAAGTCCCGGAGGAATTTAGGACTCATATCCTATAAAAGGGGGTTCTAGGCAGACCCTCAAGTTTAAAGGTAAAATACTAAGGTGACATGTAATAAACAAGTAGGACTTCAATTAAAGGGAGCATGAAAGACCAGTGAAAGGCTCAGATATACCTCCACACACAGTACACATATACAGCATGACTCATACATAATTAAGGTCTAAAGTCAGATCTTAAGCATGGTATCTAAGTGATAACAGCAGAATCAGATTTATAACATGACTCGGGGAAGAATTCCTAATCAAGCTTACCTACTGATTTTAACATGCTGACAGTTAAACATTAATCACAAAGACGGTTTTGGTTTTTATTTTAAAGTTGATTACCTAAGACTTGCCTAAGCATAAAATAATATGCATCAGTTACCAGAATTATTAAAAAATAGCTTGGAAGTTATTTTACCTAAAGCATACTATTCTAAATGTTGAAAAAACATGCAGGGATTGTGACCAGTTTCACTTAAACAGGATAAGCAAACATGAGACTATTTTTATGTCCTTTTTCATGCATCAGTAGTTTAACTAGGTGTGACTGAGTGAGTGTGAACAAGATCCTAAAACAGGGTATCTAACGTGCATATATTAAAATGCAGAATGATTGAAGAATTCCTAAATCATGATTTCTAAATGCCCGAAGAGTTACAACATGACTTCAAGACGTGCAGGAGCAACAATTTTATGTTGATACTGTTGTTTAACCTAAAGCAGGATTTCTAAGTGGTAAAGTGATGCCAAATGAGATGCTGAAACAGTAAACCTAAGAACATGGTATCTAATGCATGACATGCTTTGAATGGGTTGATCTTGCACATGGATTCTAATGCACATATAGGAAATGTAAACCTAAGACATGGTTTCTACCAATTGATGTTGATAGCATATATAACTACCCTTCCCTTTTTCACTAGCCAACCCTAATACTTGTTTACAATAGATTATTAAACACCAATATTGGAATGAATTTCATAAGTACAAAAAGAAAAAGAAAAAGTTACACTATAAAGAGCCTGAAAATAGGCCTAGATTCTCAGCACCTCATTAGGACTTCCTCTCTGAGTTATGTAATAAATCACCTCAAATGCCAAGATTGTACCATAGCCTTTCTCATATCTGGGTGTGTCAGAGTTCCCTAAGGACCTCAAGGATCCCGGGCAGTGCTCACACTCAGATTTCATATCTAAGATAGAGTAAGTGCAGTGTGAAAAGGCCAGATTTTATGTGTCCAAGTTCATAGGGAGCTCAAGGGTCCAAAGGCAAGCTCACACAAAAAGGGCAGAACTTAGTAGTCTAAGAGTAGAGTGAGAGTGCTTGTCATAGTGTTGAAAAGATTTAAGCAGGAAAACAGTTTGAAAGACTTGTTTGAAACGGTTTTGTAAAGCAACAGGAGGAGTTGTTCAATAGGTCAGTTTTGAAAAGAGAGTCGAGTAATAGTCCAAACACAGCACCCAAAACAAGTTCACACCTAACCAAAGAACATAGGACCAAGGCAGGTTCAGCAACCACAAACAGGGGTAGTGGGGTTTGGGAACACATAAGTTACATAAGTAAACACACAGTTGCAGGAGTGCACAAGTATAGAATCAACAATATGCTGTGGAGTTAGAGAACACAGAATCATTTAACTTGAGGATAGCCAACTATTTTTTGCACGGAGAGGTTCATGCTAGAAATCAAGGTAAACAAAAGTAAAGAAGGGCCACATTCGGGTATATTAGGAAGGGGAATAACAATTTTATAAACGTGATGAGTCTAAGGGAGGGGAAAAATTCAGAAGCATGCTGATGAAGTGATAAAGTAAACATATCAATTACAAGTTTAATCAACAGGACCATAAGTGAAAACATACTAGAAACAAAATAAAATGAAGCAGTAAAAGAAATACATTGTTCTGAAAATTGAATTGAAATCAGAACATACCATTAAAGAAGTAAACACAAATTGAGGGGGCAAGAGAGTAGAGTAATCAGCTTTGGCTTGCAGCCGGTTGACTTAGAACAATAGCAAATAACCAGAGAAAAGAGAGAGAAGAAGAATGTTTTCTCTTTGTGTGAGAGAGGGTTTTTGAACTACTGTGTTCGTATGTGTAATGAAAAGAGAAAAGAGTATATATAATAGTTTGAAAGTTAGGTAAAATAAGGCAAGAATCAATTGTTCAGCAGTTATAGAACTACAGAATCAATTAAGAATGAAAATCAGCCAAGTTTCCCTTAATTAAGGGAGTAATTTACCAACGGTAGAAAGTAGGTAACAAATAAGGAAAGAATTCAAACAACATAGGTACATAATATGTAATTAGGGGTAGATACATAAGGGTCTAATTAAGGAAATATCAGTAGGAATAAATTAATAATATAGTCAACCACATAATAAGGTAAAAAATAATTTAAGGGTTATGAAAATAGGAAAAGAATAGCCAAAAATCAGTATAAGGGTATCAACACAGTAAATCAAGGATTCACGAATCAAAAAATGGTACTATATTAAGGGAAATAGTATAGACATCCATGAATAAACCAATAAACGGAGTATAAACTGGATGAACCAAATCGGAAACCTTAATAAGACATTACTAGGGTGAAAAACATAAAATACTCTAATTAATCAAAGCATATTCATGAGAATCAAACATACAGATAAATCGAATGAACAAATAGTAAAGACGAACTCAGAATCCAAAACTAAAGCCAAAAATTAGGGTTTTCAACATAGTAACTCGGATAAAGGAGAAGGCTTAAACAAACGTTTAAACATAGTGAGAGTCGTAGATTAATACCAAAAAAAAATCAAAAGAAACATTTTTGAAAAGGTGTTTAAGAACCCTAGTTTGAAGTTGAAGAGTTACTTTAGAGAAATCGGAAAAACCTTTGAGGAAAACAACAAAAGCTCATAATATACACAGATCTAAGACAGATCTAAAAGAAATCAGAAAGTCTTAAGAGTTAGGGTTTCAAAGAACCCAGAGAAGATGAGAAAACCTTAAAATGTTACTAGTTTTAGCCGGAAAAGTCATAGATCTTATTCGAACGGCCGGAGGTGGCCGAAAAATGGCATGAAGGACCATGGGTAGGAGTTGAACCGCTCCAGGTTCACCTAAGGACCTCAGGGTAGTGTCAAACCGGCATGGGGTGAAGCAGAGGCCAGGAGATGATGAGAGGCCATGGTTTCCGGCGAGGGAGGTGGACGGAGAAGGTGGACAGGGTCAATCGGAGAGGAGGGGAGAAGAAAAAGTTCTATAGAGAACCAGAGATAGAGAGAGCGGTTGAGAGAGAATGAGAGAGAGAGGGGGTAGTCTTATGGTTTAATTATGGTAAGGGGGATTTGGACCGTTGATTGAAATTAATCAACGGTTCAGATGGAATGAGGGATTGGGCCGTGTGGTATGGTGCATTGGGCTTGGATCTGGTGGGTTATTTAATTTTGACCTGGTTTAATTAGGTTATAATTTAAATAAGAATGGCTAATTGTTAAATACCCATCAAAATTATATAAATAATTAATAACAATAGCTAATAATTAGATAAAATAAAATTAAAGCTAAATAGGTGAAATTAAGGCAATTAACTAATATTTAAAATGCAAAATGAGTGATTATCGAATTAAAATAGCATAAAGTGCATGATTAGGCTATAATTGCAAAATCATTGTAATTATAGCCAAACAATGCCAAATTGGCTAATTTGTGAAATAATTAAATCCTAATAGGATTAAAAATGACATATTGAGCGAAGAAATACTTCGAAATTACTTGTAATGTAATTTATGAATAATTATTGAATATAAAGTACTGAATAAATTGTTTAAAAAATAAATTAATTAATAATATAGAAAATTATGGCAAAATACCAATTATTATAAAAAGTGATTTTGAAGGTATATATGCAAATTTAAAAATAGTTTGAGGAAAAATTGGGTATCAACACTTTGGCATTAGAAAATCCATCCCAATGGGCCAATCCGAACAAAACCTGTGCGTACCATTCTGGTATGAGAGGGAACACCACTGTTGAGTGCCGAACATTGAAGGATAAGATCCAGACGCTAATTGACAACAAGGTCATACAAGCAAAGGAAGTCGCGTCCAATGTCCGCAACAATCCCCTTCCTAATCACATGTGATGGTGTACATGTGATAGAGATAAATGTAGAATGGGACCCCGAGGGATCGATCAAGATCATTCGGAAAGGCGATGGCTTTACGGTTGTAGTCACACTTACTCCTATTGTGGTTCAAACTCAGGCGCTAATTGATGTTGAGGTAACTGCATTAGTTCCATTCGAGGTGAAAGTGGCTCCGCCCGCAGCCACCTCTGCTCCATTTGAAGTAGAAGTGGTCACAACTTTACTGTGACAGTATCAACTACACCCCCATTCAACTCAAAAGCAATACCCTAGGATTATGTTGCTGAGGCTCGGTGGAAAAGGAAAGCCAAGGTAGAGGAATCTGATGCTGCACAAGGGATGACTAGAACTGGAAGAGTCTATGCACCTGAACACCTGCGGGGTTCGAGTAAGGAGGATACTAGGCAGCCTATCATTGAGACCGGGCCGGATGACCTGTGGAGGAAAGTACAGGCAAAGGAGTATTCTGTTGATGACCACCTGAACAAAGTCCCTGCTCAGATATATATCCTGTCACTATTGCAAAATTCAGAGGCACACAAGAACGCTTTGATGAAAGTACTGAGCGAGGCTTATGTACCCAATAACATCACTGGTGGAGAAATGGCCAACATGGTCGGTCAAGTGCTGGAGCACCATAAGATTATCTTCCATGAAGATGAGCTTCTGCCCGAAGGTTTGAATGACAATCGAGCACTGTATATCACGGTACAATTTGAAGGCATGTTCATTGCCAGGGTTTTGGTTGATAGAGGTTCGAGCCTAAATATTTGTCCATTAGACACCCTGAAAAGGATGGACAAAGGTTTCCATGAAATACGGGCAGGAAGCATGAATGTGAAGCTTTTGATGGGTCCTAGAGGGCCACGATCGGAGAAATCAACCTTTGCTTGCAGATGGGGCCAACTTGGTTCGTCATTGAATTCCATGTACTTGACATGCCAGCCTCATATAATCTTCTGTTGGGCCAACCATGGATCCATGCTGCTGGGTCCGTGCCTTCTACACTACATCAAGCCATGAAGTTCGAATGGAACCGCCAGGAAGTAATCATTCACAGAGATGGAAGTAACCCCATCTACACTAGTCAACCATCCCGACCATTGGACATAGAAGAAGGCTAGGAGGGGAAACCTATCATCACATCAAACAGATCAATGCCGTCGAGAAGGATAAATGGTGTAGTAACAAGATAGAAAGCATACTATTATGGTCTGGATATGAACCTGGCAAAGGGTTGGGAAAGAACCTCCAAGGTATTACCAAGCCAATACAGCTAAAACGTCATAGTACCACTTTTGGGCTCAGATACCAGTACACATGGAAAGAGTACAGGAATTGGTCGCCTCCATGGCATGGACCATATTACCCTCTTGAGCAACCGGTGCCACGTTTGGAACAAGCTTTCCACCAGGCCAACACAATATGGGGAACTGCAGAAAAAGAAGCACTAGTTCGGTTGAAGAATTTGTTGTTGGATGATGAGGATATGGAATGCAGTGCCATAATTGAGAAGGAGGAAGAAGGCCTCACTATTCAGACTGTGGCGAAGGGAGCTGTTCTTAGAAACTGGATCGCCACACCATCTCGAGCCCGCCGAGTCCCTAGGTAGCTTGGTAGAATTTACTTCTATAGCCGTTCTAGGCATTTAAAATTTCCTGTAGTTTAGTTTTAATCTTTACTTGTTTCAAACAAATGCTCGATTCATCAAGCCATTCTTTTTCTGAACAATTCCTTTTCAAAATTTAATCAAATGCATTTGCTCTTTATTATTCACTAGTATCTTTACACTTTTTCTTTCCACAGTGTTATTATTACTTTTCCTGATGAACCAGTGACTGTGACATGTAATGAGGCAATGCAACATGAGAATACTGACTCAGAGGAAGAAGATGAGATACCCGAGGAAATCGTTAGGGAGGTTGAAAATTTTGAAAATAAGCCTAAGTCCAATTTGGACGAGACAGAAGTAGTAAATTTGGGAGACGCCGAGACCGTCAAAGAAATACACATCAGCATTCACTTGTCGCCAATAGAGAAGGAGGATTACCTTTGGTTCCTAAAAGAATATGAGGTCATTTTTGCATGGTCATATGATGACATAACCGGTTTGAGCACTTCCATAGTGGCTCACAAGTTGCCTACTAATCCCATGTGTCCGCCAGTAAAACAGAAACTCAGATAGTTCAAACCAGACATAAGCCTAAAAATCAAGGAGGAAGTTACCAAGTAGATCAAAGCCATGGTTCTCAGGGTGGTCGAATATCCAACCTGGTTAGCTAACATTGTGCCAGTTCTGAGGAAAGACGGAAAGGTCAGAGTATGTGTTGACTATCGTGATTTAAATCGAGCAAGTCCCAAAGATAATTTTCCACTGCCAAATATACACATCCTGATCGATAATTGTGCCAAGCATGAACTCCAACCCTTTGTAAATTGCTTCGCGGGTTATCATTAGATTTGGATGGACTAAGAAGATGTAGAGAAGACAACTTTTATTACACCATGGGGTGTATATTGTTACAAGATGATGCCATTCAGTCTGAAGAATGCTAGGGCCATTTACATGAGAGCCATGACAACCATCTTCCATGATATGATACACAAAGAAATAGAGGTGTATGTGGATGATGTCATTATCAAATCCAAGAGGGTTGCAGATCACGTAGTGGACTTGAGAAAGTTCTTTGATAGACTCATGAGGTACAATTTGAAATTGAACCCTGCAAAGTGTGCATTCAATGTTCCCGCAGGAAAGTTATTGGTATTCATCGTCAGTCATCGAGGGATCGAACTGGATCTAACTAAAGTCAAATCTATTCAGGAGTTACCACCACCTAAGAGCAAAAAGGATGTGATGAGCTTCCTAGGACGTCTCAACTATATCAGTCGCTTCATAGCACAGTCCACAGTCATATGTGAACCCATCTTCAAGATGCTAAGTAAGGATGCCAAAACGAGCTGGACCGAGGATTTCCAGAAAACTTTTGACAAGATCAAGGACTACCTGTCCAGCCACCAGTTCTGGTCCCGCCAGAACCAGGACGACCTTTACTACTTTATCTATCTATATTGGATGGAGCCTTCGGATGTGTTTTGGAACAACATGATGAGACAGGAAGAAAGGAGCAGGCCATATACTACTTGAGTAAGAAGTTCACACCTTATGAAACACGGTATTCTCTGCTTGAATGCATTTGCTGTGCTTTGACCTGGACACCCCAGAAATTAAGGCATTAATTATGTGCCTACACTACATACCTCATATCCAAGATGGATCCTCTGAAGTATATATTCCAGAAACACATGCCGATCGGGAAGTTGGCTAAGTGGCAGATACTACAAAGCGAGTTTGATATCGTCTATGTAACTTAAAAGTCGGTCAAGGGACAAACATTGGCAGATCACCTTGCTGAAAATCTGGTGGGAGGAGAATACAAACCATTGAAAATGTATTTTCCTGATGAAGAAGTATCATTCATAGGAGAAGACATTACCGAAGCATATGACGGTTGGAGGATGTTCTTTGACGGAGCCACAAATTTCAAAGGAGTGGGCATTGGAAAAGTTTTGGTATCAGAAATGGGTCAGCATTATCCGGTATCTGCTAAACTCAGATTTCCCTGCAGTAACAACTTGGAATAATATGAAGCATGCATATTAGGGCTCAACATGGCGGTCGACATGAACATTCAGGAGTTGCCGGTAATCGGTGACTCAAATTTGCTTGTGCACCAGGTACAGGGAGAATGGGCCACCAAGAATTCCAAGATATTGTCATATATGCACCATGTGCAGGAATTGAGAAAGAGGTTTACAAAGATAAAATTCCAACATGTGCCCAGAATTCAGAATGAGTTCGCTGATGCATTGGCCACCTTATCATCCATGATACAACATCCAGATAAGAACTACATTGATCCTATTCCAGTAAGGATCCATAATCAGCTGGCATATTGTTCTTATGTCTAAGAAAAAGCAGATGGAAAGCATTCCTTCCATGATATCAAAGAATACTTATCAAAAGGAGAATACCCGGAGCATGCAAATCACACTAAAAAACGCACGCTCTGGAGATTGTCAAATCACTTCTTCCACAGTGGAGGGAACTTGTACAGAAGAACTCCTGATTTGGGTTTGCTAAGATGTGTTGACGCAAAGGAAGCTTCTAAGCTACTTGAGGATGTGCATGTTGGGACCTGTGGTCCACACATGAATGGTTTCGTCTTGGATAAGAAGATACTCAGAGCAGGTTATTTTTGGATGACCATGGAGACAGATTGCATTCAGTATGTCTGCAAATGCTTTCAATGTCAAGTGCATGCCGATATGATAAAAGTGTCGCCAAATGAGCTCAATGTATCAAGCTCACCTTGGCCATTCGCCACCTGGGTAATGGATGTTATTGGTCCGATTGAGCCCACTACTTCAAACGGACACAGGTTTATTCTGGTATCCATTGATTGCTTCACAAAATGGGTAGAAACTGCATCTTACAAAGTTGCAACCAAGAAAGTCATCGCAGATTTTGTCAAGGATCGTATTGTCTGCCGATTCGGAGCTCCCGAGTCCATTATTAGTGACAATGCCGCCATTCTCAATAGTGATCTAATGAAAGCTATATGTGAAGCTTTCAAAATAAAGCACAATCATTTCACAGCCTACATACCTCAGAAGAATGGAGCCGTAGAAGCCACCAACAAAAACATCAAGAAGATACTAAGGAAAATGGTAGAGAACCACAAACAATGGCATGAAAAGTTACCCTTTGCTCTATTGGGTACCGTACCATGGTTCGCACATCAACCTGGAAAACTCCCTACATGTTGGTTTATGGCACCGAGGTTGTCATCCTAGCTGAGGTGGAGATTCCTTCTTTAAGAGTCATACAGGAAGCTGAACTCAGCGATGCGGAGTGGATAAGAAATCGCTATGGACAATTGGACCTTATCAATGGAAAGAGGATGAATGCAGTGTGTCACAGCCAACTTTATTAGAATAGAATGTCCATAGCTTTCAACAAAAGAGTCAAACCAAGACGGTTCACACCAGTGCTGCTGGTATTGAAGAAAATCTTCCCACATCAAGATGAGGCCAAAGAGAAATTCTCTCCCAACTGGCAAGGTCCATACATGGTCCATAGGGTGGTAATAGGAGGAGCACTCATACTTGCAAAAATGGACGGAGAAGTTTAGCCAAAACCGATCAATTCAGACGCGATCAAGAGATACTATGCTTAGATACTTTACATTTCCTCATTTGATGTAATTGAACTACGATTGACCTGATTCCCGTTTAAGAGGGGATACGTAGGCAGCCTTATGGGTTCGGTCATATCATAATAAAATTTTCATTTCCCCCAAGAGCAGAAACAGGGGTAGAATTTTGAGAAGGACCCCCAAAATTCCGGAGCAAGTCCAGCAAATGCCATCGCATGCCGGGAAGTCAGTAATTAGTTAAGAACTGGGGTAGAATTTTGAGAAGGATTCTCAAAATTCTGGAGAGGGTTCAGCAGGGTCCATCATCCGCAAACAGTCAAAGATCATCTACCAAACTAGGGCAGAATTTTGAAGAGGACCCTCAAAATTCCATAAGAGAGCTGCAACGTCTTTGAGATGTGTCATAGTCACTAGTTCATCAAAATTACTTGATGTATTAATACGTTTCTAAAACAGCTCTATTTTTTCAAATATTGCATATTTTCGAAAACTCTACTTCCATAACAGTCAAATGTCACCCAAGGGAATTCGAAAGGCTTTCAGAATGGAGCATAGCAAGGCCAGCGGACGAAGCACGAACCAACCTCCCCCTCACAAAACTTACAATTTTCTTTTGAATGCAGGCACGTTTGACGTAACGATAGCATTCGCAAAACATGTATACACAAAGATAATTCACTATCAATCAGGCCATCAGACATTGAATACTTCTCCTGCTAAGACATATGCTACTATTACTTACTACTTGCTCTCTACATGAGGATAATCCTTGCCTCCATATTTGCATGAGGCTAATCTCTGCCTCCATATCTGCATGAGTCTAATCCTTGAATCCATGAGGCTAATCCCTGCCTCCATACTTGCATGAGGCTAATCCCTACCTCTCTATCTACATGAAGCTAATCCTTGCCTCCCTATTTGCATAAGTCTAATACTTGACTCCACATTTGCATGAGGCTAATCCTTGCCTCCATACTTGCATGAGTATAATCCTTGACTCCATGAGGCTAATCCGTGCCTCCATACTTGCATGAGGCTAATCCATGCCTCCCTATTTGCATGAGTCTAATCAATGACTCCACATTTGCATGAAGCTAATCCTTGCCTCCATACTTGCATGAGTCTAATCCTTGACTCCATAAGGCTAGTCCCTGCCTCCACATTTGCATAAGGTTAATCCTTGCCTCCATACTTGCATGAGGCTAATGCCTACCTCCATATCTGCATGAGTCTAATCCTTGACTCCATGAGGCTAATCCCTGCCTCCATATTTGCATGAGGCTAATCCTTGCCTCCCTGTTTGCATGAGTCTAATCCCTGACTCTACATTTGCATGGGGCTAATTCCTGCCTCCCTATTTGCATGAGGCTAATCCTTGCCTCTCTATTTGTATGAGGCTAATCCCTGCCTCCATATTTGCATGAGGCTAATCCCTACCTCCATATCTACATGCGGCTAATCCCTGCCTCCATATTTGCATGAGGCTAATCCTTTCCTCTATACGTGTATGAGTCAATCCTTGACTCCATCTTGCATGAGGCTAATCCTTGCCTTCATATTTGCATGAGGCTAATCCCTGCCTCCACATTTGCATGGGACTAAGCATTGTCCCTCTTTGCACAAATATTGCTCTATTTCTAGTACTATCTATTTGTTTTTCATTCCGGCTAAGCTTTGCCCTCCATTTCACAAGACTAATCATTGTTTTGATAACATCATGACTATTTCACATCATGGGCTGAAATATACCCAATCTATCCGAAGGTGTCATAGTCTAAAGTCATCATCCTCATAGCTGGAAGACACCATGCCATGGCTTGAGGATCCCTCAAACTTGCGTATCATTATTCAAAGGCGTCATGGTTTGGAGGCACCATTGTCATGGCCCGAGAACATAATTTCATGGCATGCAAATCCCTCACTATAATATTCATGGCCCAGGACGTCATGGTCTAAGGACGTCATATTTAACCGCCCAAAGACAACCTTCATGGTCCAAAGGGAATCTGCATCATGTTTAAATTTTAGCAAATACATTTGTCGCATCTTTTATCTGCAGGTAACCAGTAAGCAACTGCTATCCTAGCAGGATAAATCTCGCTCTAGTTCCCTCCAACCCTCTGAGCTTTAACCGCTCACCGAAGCCGTTTCCGCACTGCGTGTTCGTTCTTGCAGTAATTTCATCGGCATAATCCGCGGATGAATCCAAGACTACACATGGCTTGATTCCTATAAAACCAGGGATATGTAGGCAACTCAAAGATCGGAGTTCAGCCTCTGACTTTCAAAATAACCCGTCCGGTCAAAATTGGCCATCATTTCTTTACCCGAAAACTCTTTCATCCTTCCCGGGTAAAGAGGGGCAGCTGTTGATACACATTTTTTCTGATATTTTTTATATACATAAATACCTTCAAAATAGCATATACATGCATATATAAGCATGCACAAGGTTTTTATAATTTTCCCCATAATTTTAAGAATTTAAATTGATTTATTTCCTTCCCTTTTATTCATAAAATCCCCAATATTTATCCCTCAAATTATTGTTGTGGTAATTTAGTCATTTAATTTCTATATTTATGCCAAAATATGGTTAAATTATTTCTATGCATTTTTTATAATTGCATTTCGTATTTTTAAAGCTAAATTACATATAACTGCTATATTAGCCTCATTAATGTATAATTACATTTATATGCGTGAAATTGATCTTCTATATTTTTAAAATGTTTAATATCTATTTTTAAACCATTTTAGTACCGGAAATTATTTTTTTAGAAATTGTTTATCATTTATTATAAATTATATAGGGAAAATTGACTATTTAAAATATGGCCAGATTTACATTTCAATTGTAGCCCAATTAAAACCTAACAGCCCAATTTCAAATTAAAAACACCCAACCCAAACCCTGAACCCGCCTACCCGACCCAAGACCCGTCAAATCCTGGCCGTTGATCTAAAAGATCAATGGCCCTCGTCCATTCTTACCATTTTTAATTCCAACGACCCTCTATTTAGATCAACGACCCTCATCCATTCTTGCCATTTTTAATTCCAACGACCCCCTAACCCTATCTCATTTCCCAAATCCGCCGCCTTTGTATTCTCTCATCTCCTCTCCTTTCTTAACCCCTCAACCTAACCCTAGCTCCTTCAACCACCGACTACCTTCTCTGGTCTTCTCCGGTAATCTTCCTTCAACTCCTAAGCCTCTAATGGCTCCTATATTGCCATGCTCGCCTTCTCTGAGGCCTTCAAGGGCCTTGGGCCACGCTGACTTGCATCTAGGGTTTGCCATCTGGTCTGTTCTTGGCTACTTCAGTATGATTTCAAGCGAAATCATGTTATACTTGTTACGATCCTTCAGATTTTAGAGAGGTTCTTTCATCTCTACTTGGGTTTCTTCTAAAACCCTAATTTTTGCTTACATCTCCTAGATCTGTACGATTTTTAAATGATTTGAGTTTATTTCTTTGATGTTTTACACTATTCTCGTAACTCTTTACAAGAATCATCGATTTCAAAGTGTCTTCACCTTCTTCTAAAATTAGGGTTTTCAGAACTTCTTCTAAAACCTTGTTTAAACCAATTCTTTATGTTAAACTTCTATCTCTTGCATATTTCGACTTATTCTGTGATTTTACTACCTCTTCAACTTGCCTATGATGAAAACCCTAATTTCTTAGTTCTAATCTTGGGTTTCTGAGTTTAGTTTTGATAACATTTTTAGTTAATCTATATGTTTATGTGATTCTGTGATTTTACGCTATGATTGCTTGTTAAGGTTCCTAATTATGGTTATCCCTGCCTATTGTGTGATTTTACCCTATTTTGTTCACCAATGTTTCTAATTTTCACTTTTCCTACCTGTATCATGCTTATTTTACTAATTTAGACTATGCTCTACATGAACCCCTAATTTATATATGATTTTTGTCCTACTCGGCCTCTTAGAGTTCTGGTTTGCTTACTATGTGCTTGTCCTTATAAAGTTGTGCTAAATCAGTGCTATTTTCTACTTTTGAATCCTTGAGTCTTTGTGATTGATCTTTCACTGATTTCGCATGATATGTCTACTGATTTTTAACCTTGTAAAATATTTTCTGACCTTATTCTACAGTCAATTATGCTATTAATTGATTTCTTAAGTCTTTTCATTGATTGAAATATGCTGAACCTAGCCTCTATTACATGTTTTATACTTGTACTATGCAGAAAATATTTCCTTATTTGTTATGCTCAGCCTTATACGATTTCCTTCCTTATTTGCCACATGTTTATTATCGTTTGAAGTCGACTCCTCAATTAAAGGGAGTACTTACCTTGATTTCATGACTGATTGATTCTGAGTCCCCATAATTACTGATGAACTTTGATTTTTACCTTATTTGCTACCTGCTTTAAAACTATATATACATACTCCCTTATTAGCACAAAGACACGAACACTTTGGTTCAAAATCTCTCTCTCTCTCTCTTTCTCACTTAAACTTTCTACTCTCTCTCGTTTGTGCTACTTGCTACTATTCTGAGTTAGCCGGCTGTAAGCCAAGGCTAACTATTGTGTTCTCATGCTCCTTCAATTTTGCTTACTGTGTTTTCTACTGGAATGTTCTAGTTTCAATTCAAGTTCCAACAACAATATAGTTCTTTTATTACTTCAATTCACCCTGTTTCTAGTTTGCTTTTATCTATGGTTTTGCTGTGAAACATGCAGTTAATATGCTTATATGATTAGCATGTTATGAACTCCCCATCCTTAGAATCAGTATAAACATGTTACCCCCTCTATGTCTGATCAACTATTTCTGAGCATATTTGTACCAATTACCTCTGCCTGTTATGTGCTTACCATCATATGCTTCATGGATCCCCAAATCCCTATCACCCCGGTATGTAAGTTTGTTCTTTATGTCTGGTTCTATGACTATGTCACGTAAGTTATGTCTGAGCATATCTGTACAATTCCTAAGATCTTTTCTTGTTATGTGTTTACAATCATGTGTTCTATGTATCCCCAAATCCCTTGACCTCCTGTTTGTGACTACTGAACTTGTTTTGGTTCTGTGACCCCTGGTTGTGTATGAACCTATCTTAAGGGTGTTGTGTTTGGACTGTTGTTTTCAAACTGTCTCTGTTGTTTTCACTAAATTATTTCAAACAAAATTTCCTTTTGATACTGTTTTCCCTAATGAAGCCTTTCAAACTATGTCAAGCACTCCCACTATACTCATAAGTCAATAGGTTCTGCCCTCTCCAGCATGTGTACTGCCTTGGGATCCTCTTGAGAACCCTCTAAACTCTAGCATACTGAGGCTGGCCCTTCCATACTGCACTTATTCAATATTGGTTACCAAGTCTAGGTGTAAGCACTGCCCGGGATCTATGAGATCCTTAGGGAACTTTGATGCACCTAGACTATGGCATTGTCTATGGAATTAAGGCATTTGAGGCTATTGAGGCTTTGCAAATCTGGGTCTATCTGTAGGCTCCCTATAGAATAACTTCTTATTTTCTTATTTACTTTTGTAATTCGTTCATATGGTTTGTAATAACTTGCAAACGAATATTGGGGTAATTAGTGAAAAGGGTGGGTAGCTACATGTTTGTGAGGTAATAAGGGTAGAAACCATGCCTATAGGACTTTACAATTTAATGTGTTTGAATTTATAAGTAGAAACCATGCCTATAGGACTTTACAATTTGTTGTGTTTGCCTTTATAAGTAGAAATCATACCTATAGGACTTTTGTATCTTGTCATGTTAGAAATCATGTCTATAGGTCTCAATTGATTCCATAATAGAAATCATTTGTACAAGTCTTAAAATCAGCTTCACAAGTAGATGCCATGCCTATAGGATATAATGCAATCCAAATACTGTTATATCAAGTGTTTACATGTGTTCATGCCTGCAAGCTTCTAAAATCAGTGTTAAACAATTAGATATCATGTCTATAGGGGAAAACACCAGAATTCCTTCTATAGATCAAAACTAGTTTAAATAAGTCAACCCAGTCTTCATTTTAGTTCACTTCTGAACTGGTTTAATTAAATGGTTTGTATTTCCTTGAAACGAGTTCTTTAAAACTGCCTTAATCTATTATTAGACAACATGCCTATAGGCATTAAAGAGGCCATTTCAAAATCTTCATTGTTTCATTATATAAAATGTAATCATCAGTGTTCCGTGTATAGGCAAGCCTGTAGGGCGTTTTCAAAACTTGCGATTCTGAAACTGTTTCTGTAACTTAATGTTGTTCAAACAAGCTTTAAAATCAGTAGGACACTGATAGGGTGATTACCTCCGAGTTTATAAAATAAACTGCCTGGTTTCTGTATGTTCACTTAGACATCATGCCTTAGGATACGGTTTAAACAAAAAGGCCCTTATTTGTGTTTGAGTCGTGCTGTTCATGTGCCTTGTTTGAGGAGGAAACTTTGAGCCTCTAATTGCTCCCTTTTATTCTTATTTGCTAAGAGTCCTAATTGTTCTTGCCTGTCGCCTTAGTATTTTCACCTTTAAAACCTTAAGGGTCTATCTAGAACCACCTATAGGTAGAGGTCCTAAATCCCTCTAGGACCATTAAGAAGGGACGGGTAACAACATGCAATAGAGATCGCTGACCAAACACTCGCTTTAAATGATCACTAAGGGGATGGGAAGAGTAGATATGGGATATGATGACTACGTGCTAATATCACGTGTAGCCCCTCATCGAGGAGTGTTTACCGGACATTGTATGGGGTGATCCTATTGGCTAACCAACCTAGGACTCCTCCTTTCCAAAATTCCTTTTTCTGTTTAAAATTTTGTTTTATACAACTTGTACAAAAAATCTTTATCTTATTGTTTGAGTTATCCAACGTGCTTTACTTGCAACCTATTTGATTCAACTGTTTATTTGTAATGGACTAATTTGTGAATATAACTTCGGCCAGGACCCACAGTTGTGGACAAAGAGGGGTGCCTAACACCTTTCCCTCGAGGTTATTTCGAGCCCTTACCCTAAAATTTCTGGTAATGCAAACCAATCCAAGAGTTAATCACTCTAGGTGCCCTAACACACCGTAATCTGTTAGGTGGCAACTCTTCAAATACCCAGTTCCCAAAAGGAAATGAGCCATCACACCCCATGGAATGTCGAAACTCAGACCTCGAACGTTGGGAGAGTTTTCTGACGGGAGATTCCCCCTCAAACCAAAATGCCTAGAGGATGACTTACCTGGCACTGACGGCACACTTCCATCTAGGCGGGAACTAGAGGTGGAACTCCCTTCTCCTTGCCGAGCGGACCCCGATGTAGCAGTCATGACTGTGGTAAAACTAGATAATTTGGAAAGAGGATTTGAGCAAGAACGTCGAAACAAAAATGCTGGAGGACCTAATGAAGGAAAGGAGAACTCTACAAAAGAGGATAGCTACTCAGAATAGCAGAATCTTCAAAAGGGCGAAGACAACCCTATATATGGAAAAAGTAGCGACTATCCACCTGCCTCAAAGGCCGATTTAAAAAACTAGCTAAAGCTTTTATCGCTTTGGGAAGATGTGTTGGTGGGATTGCCTCGGTCATCTCATAACCATGTCATACACTTGACGCCGCCATACGACATTTTGGGGTCAGAGACCCTGCATCAATCAAGCCTCGAGATGGTACCCGATCTCGAAGGAATCCACCAAACAGAAGAAAAGCTCTAAGGAGCCATCAATATCATTACAGGCCTCGAGATGGTACCCGATCTTGAGGGCCTCCGTCAAAAAATAAAATAGGCTCCAGGAAGCCATTGGTATCATTACAAGTACCGAGATGGTACCCGATCTCGAGGACCTCCACCAAGAAGAGGACAAGCTCCAGAAATCCAAGAACATCACTACACGTCCCAAGATGGTACCCGATCTCGAAGACCTCTCTCATAAAGAAAATAAGCTCTAAGAACCTACTCATATGGGCTTGGCCTCAAGGTACCATCTAAACCCGAGTAAGACCTCGTCCGGGATCTATCTATAATGCCTTAAGGCTAACTACATTGAGTTCAAAACAAGTTTCCAGGTAACCTGAGCTTGAGCGAACCCCCACTCGGGGACTGCTCCCGAAAGCCTGAAGGCTATCTTTATTCTAAGTCATCTGAGCAAATCCCCCCATCGAGGACTATCATGGGGTCTAAAAGGCTAAGTCTCGAACTGAAAGTTCGAAGCCTTACTCTCATTCAACTCGAAGTCGGGGATCCCAATGACCCGAGTTTATCAATCCAATCCGGGATTGGTTCAAGGAACAATAAAGGGTTCTAAAAGGGAATCGTGTTAATCAATCAAGAGCTAGAAGAAATACTTGCACCTGGGCTCGATATTCACACCAATCGGTAGAGTCATGCATTCAGATTCTTCACAAATGCAGATAAAAGGAAATATAGCATAAATCAGAGACATATTAAAGAAACATCTTTGTATTCATAAGCACATGATTACAAAAGCCCACGAAGGGTCCTCACACATGATTACAAAAGCGCACGAGGGGTCCTTACATAGAAACAAAGAAGCTAAAAAAAGGAAGATACATATATAATAAAAGCCAAAAGTCTAATCTATCCTCGGGGCGCATCCTTAGCAGCGGTATCTGCGAGCACCACCTCCTCGGGGGCTTCATCCCGATCTTACAAAACGGTATCTTCAAGGGAGAAGATGGAGAAGAGGAAAGTGATGGAGAAGAGGAAAGTGACACAGAAGAAGCCGAATGGGATGAAGAAGTGGCTGGGTGAAAAATCTGGCTAGTATGGATTTCGCCAGCACTACTATTGTGAAGCCACTTCTTGAGACATTACACCGGTGCGGGATGCAAAAATTAGTAGATAGTACCACCTCACTCCACAGAAAGCAAAATGAATGAGGCAACGCACCGGTAGTCAGGAGAGATAAGTAGAAGTTCATAGTCCTCATATCCTATAATGCGAGGATAATTTGAGATTTCTCTCTCATCACCTCGGATCAACAACAACAACAATAACAACAAATCAGTACAATCTTGTTCGGTAAGGAAAAGCCCTAGAAAAAGGCCATGGCATAACTGATGAGAACGCCACCATGTAATCTTAAGGCCACGGGCCTCAAACATGGGAAATAACAATGGATCAGGATAGAGAGAATAAAGGGGTGAAAGGTTGTTGAAGAACATTTGAATGAATAATTGGTTCCAGGAGGCTCCCATTTATAGAAAGGGTAGCAGCGTAACCGAGGCACCATCAATGCCTTTGAAAGACGTATCGGCAGGCGTAATCAATGCGTTTTTGGGAGCTGGACCGGTGTGAGGTTCCCAAGGCATACGACTAGAGCTAACAAGGTCTATTAGGCTAGTCCAAACCCGTACCATGGCATTAAATGGTAGTACCAGCCTTTTATCCTTATAATAAATGCATTTGTACTATGTTAGGATTCACCCTCATATACAAAGGCGATCCTTGTCATTTTGTAGACATATATTGTTCAATACTAAATATACAAGAACATTCTCTCGGCTCTCTAACATAGTCTCTTGACATCATTGCTTCCTTTTATTACTTATATTTATTCTATTCTATTTATTGTTCATCATTTATTGCTTATCATTGATCATAAAGAGCCATCATTTTAGCTCTCATAACTGTAGGTCCTCCCTTGATTGCCCCAATCCGGTCTCCAGACTCGACCTCGAGGCCTTATATATGGAATCTCTAGGCCCCGACTTCTAGCTGCTCGGTTCGATTATCACATCGTCTCTAAGCTATAATCTTGCTTTCTAACCTTTTACTTAGCATCCGTTGCCTAAAAACTAGAATAAAAATAGATCACGTATTTTTAAAACCACAAAAGCAAATTTAATTGTTATAACTATTTTCACGGTAAACAAGTTCCCCCTCCCTTCGGGCGTATAGAGTTTTTAGCTCTTTCGACTTCATGGAAAGTTTCTCAAAATCCTCCTCGCGATGAGTCAGTTTAGCTCTTAACTTAGGGAAGGACTGGTCATACAACATCATGACCTATAGCACGAAGGAAAGAAGTAAGGAAAATGAAGGTCAAAACTCAAGGTGCAAAGATTATGTCAACATCACCAATTTTTAGAGTTTTGCAGCCTCCTCGAGACCGACTGGGGCATCGAGATCATCATCCTCTTCGACGCCGGCAATGATATCTCCAAACATCTCATCCTCCCCTCGGGATGCCCCCACATCGGTGTTCTCCCTGTTCTGGGCATCCCGTATTTGTCTAGGAAAAATGATGGGCTGCCTGATTGATGATCGCCTATGACATCAACCTCTATCGAGGCTTCTTTTTGCCCTCGAAGGGCCTCATAGCCAGATCCTCTAAATGCATCGAACAAGTGTTTATCAGCACAAGTTGAAACCTGTTCTGTAATTGGCTCGGGAACTGTACCCAAACCCTCCTTGGTTCCTCAATACGAGGTGGGACTGCATCGGCCGCCTCTAATTCGGTAGTCTTCTGCCCAGCAACCGTCGAAGCATCATTGCTTCGTCTTGACCTATGTATCAATGGGCAGCCATCGTTGTCTTCAACATAAAGACTCTCAGCCACTGCCGAAGTTAGGACCGTTGCATCGGTTTTGGGTTTTCGAGCCTTGACTCTTTTTGGTTTCGGGGACTCCGCCAGCGTCTCCTCCTTTCTCTTTCTATCTTTGGCAGACCTTTGAGTCTCATCATTGCTAAGAGGGGGTGGTCTCATTGAAACAGCTTCCCCGAGGCCTACACAGGCGTAAAATATCAAACACACCGCCAAAAAATACATTCATAAGGGATTTGGAAGTGATAATGGCGAAGGCGTACCATGATTTTTGGCCAGATCACACCAAACGCGTTTATCATATGGATATGTGGAGTCTAAAAGTCTAACCAAGCCCGAGAGGTCATTGACCGTGCTGGGGAACCACACGATGGCTAAGCAATCAGAGAGAAATCAATTCAAACAACAAAGGACTTAGTTTGAAAGAGGATAAAAAGGACATTCAGATGATAAAACATGCTCGGTGCAACAACACTTATGCCTCATATTCCATTCCTCAGGGAATGGCATCTTCTCGGTAGGGATTACGTCCGAAGTTCTGACCCTAACTAAAAGGCTCATCCACCCCCGGTCCTTATCTTCATCGGTATTGGCAAAAAATGCTTTGGTAAATCGATGTCGCAGTTTGACTAGGCCCTCTCGATAGAGGCGAGGGGTATACAATCTAATCAGGTGATTCAGAGTGAAAGACATCCCCTCGACCATGTTCGAGAAATGTCTAAGCTAATAGACGATTCTCCAAAAGAAAGGATAAATCTGACCGAGCATCACTTGATATTCTCGACAAAAATCGAGGATCACTAGGTCTACTGATGGAGAAGAAGAGCTTATAGGACCCAACATAAAGGGATATGTATACACGCGGAGGAAACCAGGTTTACGCGTAGTTATATCCTCTTCCAGAGAAGGGATCTCCACTTGTACCGCCTTTCCCCAGCGGCAATCTATTTTTGCCTTCTTTATGTCAGTTATTAGACTAACATACCGAGACATGGGTTCACACAGGCCCGGTACCGAAGAGGGTTTATCAATCTTGAAGTCGGAGGCTATATCGAAGGCCCTAGGAACGCACTCCTCGATGCTGGGGGCCACTACCTTTTTGCTCTTAGACGAGCGTGACGAGGAAGGGTCTTCCCCTTTTTGAGGCACTGTTTTAGAATTGTTTGCCATGGTTGTAACAAAGGTTTCAAAGCAAGTTGATAAAGAACTAGACACGGAAGAAGGGTGAAGGCAGGAAACTGTTAATGAGGACCTAAAGATTTTGCAAAGGTTTGAAAGATAGAGGATTGGAGTATTTATAAGTCACTAGGAGGAGTTGAAAGGGTGACCAATAGTGGTTCGTGGGCTTTCGAGAATCGTGTTTCATAAGACCCTTGTATAATTTTCTATTATGCCATTAAATGACCTCACGTGGCTGACGTCATAATGGGGGTATCGAAGAAGCAAGAACTCAAGATCGTTTCTTATCATTTCGTTCTAAGAAACGAGAGGACTATCTGTATACTTCCAAAATTGGTGAGTTCGATTCTGGGGCTACTATGCCGCTCCACGCCTGACCTCGAAGAAGCTCGAAGCGGGGCATAAGGTGCAACCCCAAGGTGCGTCCCTCGAGGGAGCACATCGAAGGTTCATTATGGTCAACCTTGGAGCAGTACAATCGATGATTGTCATGGAGAGGCAGGAAAATTTCCAAATACATGTGGTTAGAGCTGACCAGGTCTGCAAAGGATAGTACTGATCCGTACTAAATCATTATACAGCTGTACCAATAGCGTTCCCCCATCATTATTAGACATGTACTATGTTGGGATTCCCCCTCCTATATAAAGGATACCCTTGTCATTTTGTAAAGCGGGGGGAGATTAATACACAACATATTGAATACAATACAACATTCTTTGCTCTTTGCTAACATAATTGTTCTTTGCATTTATTGCTTATTCTTTCATTATTCAGTCATTGTTCATTTATTGTTCTTCATTTATTGCTCATTATTAACTGTAAAAGCCCATCCCTAAGGCCCTCGTTATCATTGATTCTTCATCAATTGTTCATCCTTACTAGCCCGTTTAGACTTCGAGGCCCCGCTCCAGCCAACTCGAGGCCCAGTCTTGTGGCCCTACCGGTTTGCATTTCTTACTTTCTTTACTTAAACTTAGGATTATTCACCTTACAACTAGTATTAAGATAAATCACGTATTTTTAGAACCACAATATAAAATATAATTGTAATTACTATTTTCAAGGTAAACATGCTCCTTTACATCCTCTTTTATAAAAGGGTATTGAGTAATACGTTTCGAACTCGTTCAAAGTCAAACGTGGCTTTTGATTATCAAACATGGATTACCATATCAAACCCAATACCCACATAAAATTATACCATCCACATTATTCAGTGAGAGAGCAACAACTTGTATGTAGCTCTCATTTTTTAAGCCAATATTTAGACTTCTAATCCTCAAAGGAAAGTGAATTCTTTCTCATTCACTAAGACAACTGATTTTCTTATTTTTTGTGTTCAGGAAACACAAAGAACGCATGATGTGACACATTTGAAAGAAACTCTAATAATAATAAAATTGCTAAAATATGGAAATCTTGGAGTATTGACACTCCAAAAATTACATTACCGATTCTTCAATTCATATCAAACTTCTACTAGACAACCGGTGCAACCATAATTTTTTTTCCTTTTCTTAATCAGTTGATTACTTCTAATCCAACTGGATTCAAGGAATCATGCTGTCACGATGCCAAAACACCACCTTAGGTAGTCGTGATGACACCTAGTGACAGAGACTTGGTAAGCCTAACACATGCTGAGAACTTACAAAATTTAACCAACTTAGATATAAAACATTAATTAATAATTTAAATAACATAGTTGAACCAACATCAATCATACAAAACCAAAACCAGTAGTACAAGTCATAAGCTTTTCTAAGAGTAATTAGGAATACCAAGTACATCACTGTCTCGGAATAATAGTAAAAATAGTGGAAATGAAAGACAACGGAAGGTGACTCCGGGGCCTGTGAACGTCAAGCAGGTATATCTTGAGTTTCCAGCCGCGCAGACATAAGTCTCAAAAACAACTCGATCAGACGTACCTGCACAAAAAAAATATGCAGAAGCATAGCATGAGTACACCACATCGGTACCCAGTAAGTATCAAGCCCAACCCCGGTAGAATAGTGACGAGGCCAGGTCAAGATACCTACTAGACATATAAACATGTGCAAGATTTAACAAAAAGTTAATAATGGAAAGAAAATCAATGTAAGACTAACAGCAGAAAGATTATTGATTTACAACCAACAATAAAATAATAAAAGCAAAAATAGCAGCAAGAAGTAGACGGGAATAAAGCAGTAACATAATCCGAACACCGAGGATTTATGAATGAACTTAGATAAGGAAGTTAGATGGCAGCTCAATTAATCAAATTATTCCCAATGCATGAACTTGCAACAAGAATTACCCTGAGCCACCACAACTCGTAACCACGAATCATGAGTCAATTTTCAAATCATCATGTTTGGCACCTCGTGACCATAATAACAATCACCTTTACACAACAAGACCCACGTACTACTATGCACATTGTAACTGTGTCAAATATCAATTAAATTGATCGAGAAATATATATTGACCATCATATTAATCTGAAATAAAGTAAGGCCTCAAATGAGACAATGAGTGTAACACCCTAAATTTAATAAATAAATTAGATGTATTTAGGCGATCTTATTTTTATTGCTAATGTTTTATCACTTTTGTTAAATTTAATTTTTCTAATATATTTGATTTAAAAAGGGGTATAAAAACTGACTTATTATATCCTATTGGATCCTTAAAATCTATTTTTTGACCCATTTGATAAAAAAATAATATCTATCTTCTACCCATTTGGGACATAAACCCTTTATTAGCAAAATCTCTTTCTCTCTCTCACAAGATATTTTCTTCTCCTCCTTTCTTCTAGCCCTTTATTGGAGAACTCTCAATCCGCACAGTTATCATTCTCCCACTACCATCAAGATTCAAGATCAAATTTGGTTACATAAAAGTTTTAGTCTTTATCTTTTGAATATATATTGGAATGTTATCTTCAAGAATAAAGATGGGTTAAGCTTATTTAAAATCCTAGGTTTTGATTTGTGAAGAAACTCTCTAACTTGTGGTCTTGTTTAACATAATTTGGTGAAATTATTAAGTTTGTTGTTAGAGAATTTGAGATTTTGAAAGTAAGAGATTTAATCTCCTTTTTGAGTTGGGTAGCAGTTAGTATTTTGAGCGTTATTCTTTCTCTAAAACTCGAATTGTAGTGCTTTAAAATTCTGTAGAAAGATAAGATATAGATCTACAATTGTTATCAGACCAAAATGGCCAGTTATGCTATCTACTATGACAAAAGGGGGCTGCAATACAGGGCTGAGTTGCTGCCAAATTTTTATTAAAATAGTTGTGACTCATTTAGTCCCTCTTTTGATATTCATCATGATTTGGTTTTAAAAATTTTAAATTTCAGAATTTAAGTGAGTGTTGATTACATTTTTAAGGTACCAGAGATATTTGCTCAAGCTAAGGAGCACACCTTAGGAAAATCGCTCTTTTCTTGGCTTAGAAGATCTTAAATCCCTTGATTTCGTTTGAGCATTAGAAACACTAAAGCTTCAAGGATTGCATATAAACTTGCATGTTTCTTTTAATTTAATTTGTTGAGATATTGTAAGTGGTTAAGGTTTGGTGAAATTTTACCTTACTTTAAATTTGTTGTCATATTGACTTTGTTGCTACTTTACTAGTTTACTTGCTTTGTTGCTTGAGAAAGAATATCTTGAGGCATTTTGATTTATTAATATTCATTGAGGGTATAATTTTGTAATTGAGTTATGAATATTAAAAAATATCATAAGGGTGTCATGTGAAGTATTTTTGAAAGACAATTTAACTCGCCCACATATACGGATTGCTTGAGCATATTGCATTTCTGTTGGGATATTGTCCCTCTTGTGATAGTGACTTTGCCACTTATATTGGCATGCCTTTGGATTCACATTCCATTTAATCATGGACTTTGTCTATTTTGAGTATGGATGGGAAAGCAACTTTCAATATGGCTCTTGATTATCTTGATAATTGGGCGACAACCTTACTTGATCTAGGACTCCAGTCCTTCTGTTACTTGATTATGCTTTGATGCAATTGCATGATGCATGTGTTGGGAGAATCAACTAATCGGTGGAATTTCTCGTATTATAGTTGTAAATCTTCTTGATAAGGGAGATTTTGAATAATGGTATCTTGAACTATTTTATGATTTAATATTTAGCCCTGTTGAGATGAATCTACCTTCATTAAATACTTGATGTTGATTTTAATAAGCTCATATCTAGAATTTAATCCTTGTATTCATTACATAGTTTACCTTTATTTTATTATGAAAAATTAGTTAAGTTTATGTGTCACTAAGCTTTATGCTTAATGATAGCTTGTTACTGTTGATACCCAATTTGTTTCTATATTTTTATATGCATAAATACCTTCAAAATATCATATATATACATATATAAGCATGCACAAGGTTTTTATTTTTTTTCCCACAATTTTAAGGATTTAAATTGATTTATTTCCTTCCCTTTTATTCATAAAATCCCCGATAATTATCCCTCAAATTATTGTTGTGGTAATTTAGTCATTTAATTTCTATATTTATGCCAAAATATGGTTAAAATATTTTTATACATTTTTTATAATTGCATTTCGTATTTTTAAAGCTAAATTGCATATAATTGCAATATTAGCCCTATTAATGTATAATTACATTTATATGCGTGAAATTGATCTCCTATATTTTTAAAATATTGAATATCTATTTTTAAACTATTTTAGTACCTGAAATTATTTTTTTAGAAATTGTTTATCATTTATTATAAATTATATAGGGAAAATTAGTTATTTAAAATATAGCCAGATTTATATTTCAATTGTAGCCCAATTTTTCCCTATTTTGTTCACCAATGTTTCTGATTCTTCACTTCTCCTACCTGTATCATGCTTGTTCTACTAATTCAGATTATGCTCTACATGGACCCCTAATTTATATATGATTTTTGTCCTACTCGGCCTCTTAGAGTTCTAGTTTTTTCTTACTATGTGCTTGTCTTTATAAAGTTGTGCTAAATCGGTGCTATTTTCTACTTTTGAATCCTTGAGTCTTTGTGATTGATCTTTCAATGATTTCGCTTGATATCTCTACTGATTTTTAACCTTGTAAAATATTTTCTGACCTTATTCTACGGTCAATTATGCTATTAATTTATTTTTTAAGTCTTTTCCTTGATTGAAATATGCTGAACCTAGCCTCTATTACATGTTGTGTACTTGTACTATGCAGAAAATATTTCCTTATTTGTTATGCTCAACCTTATACGATTTTCTTCCTTATTTTCCACATGTTTATTACCGTTTAAAGTCGACTCCTCAATTAAATGGAGTACTTGTCTTGATTTCATGACTGATTGATTCTGAGTCCCCATAATTACTGATGAACTTTGATTTTTATCTTATTTGCTACCTGCTTTCAAACTATATATATACACTCTCTTACTAGCACAAAGACACTAACACTTTGGTTCAAAAGCTCTCTCTCATACTTAAACTTTCTGCTCTCTCTCTTTTGTGCTACTTGCTACTATTCTGAGTTAGACGGTTGCAAGCCAAGGCTAACTATTGTGTTCTCCTGCTCCTTCACTTTTGTTTACTGTCTTCTCTACTGGTATGTTCTAGTTTCAATTCAAGTTCCAACAACAATATGGTTCTTTTATTGCTTCAATTCATCCTGTTTGTAGTTTGCTTTTATCTATGGTTTTGCTGTGAAACATGCAGTTAATATGCTCACATGATTAGCATGTTATGAACTCCCCTTCCATAGAATCAGTATAAACATGTTACCCCTCTATGTCTGATCAATTGTTTCTGAGCATGTCTGTACCAATTACCTTTGCCTGTTATGTGCTTACCATCATATACTCCATGTATCCCCAAATCCCTATCACCCCTATATGTTAGTTTGTTCTTTATGTATGGTTTTGTGACTATGTCTGGTCAGTTGTGTTTGAGCGTGTCTGTACCAATTCCTAAGATCTTTGCTTGTTATATGTTTATAATCATGTGTTCTATGTATCCCCAAATCCCTGACCCCATGTTTGTGACTACTGAACTTGCTTTGGTTTTCTGACCCCTGGTTGTGTATGAACCTGTCTTAAGGTTGTTGTGTTTGGACTATTGTTTTCAAACTGTCTCTGTTGTTTTACTAAATTATTTCAAACAAAACTTCCTTTTGATACTGTTTTCCATAATGAAGCCTTTCAAACTATGTCAAGCACTCCCACTATACTCCTAAGTCAATAGGTTCTGCCCCCTCTAGTATGTGTACTGCCTTGGGATCATCTTGAGAACCCTCTGAACTCTGGCATACTGAGGCTGGCCCTTCCACACTGCACTTATTCAATTTTGGTTACCAAGTCTAGGTGTAAGCACTGTACGGGATCCTTGAGATCCTTAGGGAACTTTGATGCACCTAGACTATGACATTGTCTATAGAATTGAGGCATTTGAGGCTATTGGAGACTTTGAAAATCTGGGCCTATCCGTAGGCTCCCTATAGAATAACTTCTTATTTTCTTATTTACTTATGTAATTCATTCATATGGTCTGTAATAACTTGTAAATGAATATTGGGGTAATTAGTGAAAAGGGTCGGTAGCTACATGTTTGTGGGGTAATAAGGGTAGAAACCATGCCTATAGGACTTTACAATTTGATGTGTTTGAATTTATAAGTAGAAACCATGCTTATAGGACTTTACAATTTGTTATGTTTGCCTTTATAAGTAGAAATGATGCCTATAGGACTTTTGTATCTTGTCATGTTAGAAATCATGCCTATAGGTCTCAATTGATTCCATAATAGAAATCATGTTTACAAGTCTTAAAATCAGCTTCACAAGTAGATGCCATGCCTATAGGATATAATGCAATCCAAATCCTGTTATAACAGGTGTTTACATGTGTTCATGTCTGCAATCTTCTAAAATCAGTGTTAAACAATTAGATATCATTTCTATAGAGGACAACACCAGAATTTTGTCTATAGATCTAAACTAGTTTAATAAATCAACCTAGTCCACATTTTAGTTCACTTCTGAACTGGTTTAATTAAGTGGTTTGTATTTCCTTGAAACGGGTTCTTTAAAACTGCCTTAATGTATTATTAGACAACATGCCTATAGGGATTAAAGAGTCCGTTTCAAAACCTGCCTTGTTTTACTATATAAAATGTAGTCATCAGTGTTCCGCGTATAGACAAGCCTGTAGGGTGTTCTCAAAACGTGCGATTCTGAAATTGTTTCTGTGACTTAATGTTGTTCAAACAAGCTTTAAAATCAGTAGGCCAATGATAAGGTCATTACCTCCGAGTTTATAAAATAAACTGCCTGGTTTCCGTATGTTCACTTAGACATCATGCCTTAGGATACTGTTTAAACAAAAGACCTTTATTTGTGTTTGAGTCGTGCTATTCATGTGCCTTATTTGAGGAGGAAACTTTGAGCCTCTAATTGCTCCCTTTTGTTCTTATTTGCTAAGAGTCCTAATTATTCTTGCCTGTCGCCTTAGTATTTTCACCTTTAAAACCTTATGGGTCTGTCTGGAACCACCTATAGGTAGAGGTCCTGAATCCCTCCAGGATTATTAAGAAGGGATGGGTAACAACACACAATAGAGATCGCTGACCAAACACTCATTTTAAATGACCACTAAAGGGATGGGAAGGGTAGATATGGGATATGATGACTACGCGCTAATGTCATGTGTAGCCCCTCATCAAGGAGTGTTTACCGGACATTATGTGGGTTGATCCTAAAGGCTAACCAATTTGATTTAACTATTTATTTGTAATGGACTAATTTGTCAATATAAGTTCGGTAGGGACCTACTGTTGTGGACCAAAAGGGGTGCCTAACACCTTCCCGTCGAGGTTATTTCGACCCCCTACCCTAAAATCTTTGTTAATGCAAACCAATCCATGAGTTAATTACTCTAGGTGCCATAACACACCGTAATCCGTTAGGTGACGACTCTTCAAATACCCAATTCCCAAAAGGAAATGAGCTATCATACCCCATGGAATGTCGAAACCCGGACCTCTCCCCGCAGAGGGAAAAAAAGGGGGCGTGACAACATGGTGACTCCGCTGGGGATACATTTAGGCTTTTACCATAACGAGCTTATCTTTTTACTAATTAGTCCAATCATTCTCTATCCCATACCCTTCTCCCTTGTTTGAATTTAATTGTCTATCTTTTTAAGTATATATGGTTCTTTATCCCTGAAACTGACTTGTCTCTTTGTTTCTTTTCCTGTAACCATCTTTAAATTATTTAAATATTGTATTTACTTTTTCCTACGTGAAAATACTTGACTACATGTTATTAATTGCTGCATAAATCATGCTCCGCATCATATTCCACTCGTGCGTATCAAATCCTATAGCAACGCTTTAAGTAGTGGTTGCGCTCTTTCTATTTACTACCCTTAAATTTGGAAAGACTTATTTGCGGTAAAACTAGTCGATCAACGGTGCAGTTGACGGTTCCGAGCCTTCCCTCTCAAGTTGTCTGCTTGAGGGTACCAGTCTAAAACCCCATAGAAACTTTACTCTGGTTAAAATTGTGCATGCATCATGGTAAATCCTAGTCGGATCAGTTATGTTGTCCATATAATGATCCTTTAAGATAAGCCTTATCCAAAGTCCATCAGGTTTTTCATAATTTCAATGGACACAACCACGTTCTGTACATTAATTTGGAGAACTAAATGCCCTGATCATAAATGTATAAATAGTCGAGTCCGGTGGGGGTAAGGTCTAACCCATTTGTTTTGCAGAAAATGAGGCACGAGGTCCCCAGATTCGGTATGGTTAGCAACATCCCACCATTGCTGTTAGATTGGTGGGAGGACCTTTTCTCAAGTGATAAGAAACATGTGAAAAAGTACCTGGGTAACCTGCCTTCCTTGTAGATATTGAGCCAAACAACAAATTGATCGAGGCTGCCACTTTATTCTGGGATAGTGAAAGAGCTATGTTTCATTTCGGTGACATAGAGATGACACCGCTTCTAGAGGAAATAGAAGGGCATAAAGGATTAACTTCAGATAGTCCGGGGCTATTGGTACCAGAAAACCGTACAGGCAGGGGATTTTGGAAGATAATGGGGTTGAAGAAGAATGTCGACCTAGTCTGCTTGAAGGACTCCTACATACCTTTCGAATACATGTACGAGAGGTATAGCCATAGAAAGTCTTTCCGCACTTACCATGATGAGATCTCTCTCACTTCTCTATGTCATATCCACCGCAGAGTGTTTGTATTCATTGTATGCTTTCTAGGCCTGATAGTGTTCCCAATGAAAAAGGGAAAAATCCACACTAGGTTGGCCATGGTCGCTAAGACTTTGATGGAAGGGATTAATGTACAGATATATACCATAGTGCCCATGATCATAGCCGATACCTACAGGGCTCTGGAGCGCTGTCAAAGATGGTTCAAGCATTTCGAGGGTGGTAATTTGTTGCTGCAGTTATGGTTGTTGGAGCATTTCCAAAAGGGTCGCTATCGTCAAGAATTTCCGCGAAGGGCTTGGAATGACCATATTGCCTTCCATCACCCTAAGCAGATGACCTACACTCCAGATAGATTTTCTCCACCGGAAAGTGCCAAGGAATGGGTAAAGTTCTTCAACAATATGACCGAGGAACATGTGTAGTGGATGTTTGAATGGTTCCCAGTAAACGAGTTTATTATTAGGTCTAGGGATGCTCCGCACTTGGTACTGATCGGGTTGAGAGGGATATACCCATGTGTCCCTATGCGAGTTATGATGCAAGCGGGCAGAAAACTGGTTGTACCAAGGGTTGTCAAAATGAGTCATTTTAGGGCAGACTTCCAAGATGACGACATCCCTTACAAATGCCAAGCTCAGCACATATGGCACTGCAAAATCATTATGGAGAAAAGCACCGTTGAGCCATACAGGTATCATGCAGAGTGCGAGCCTCTTTACCTGGCATGGTTGGAGGGCAATCTGAAAGGAATGTTGACACCAGGGACCGGTAGAGGGAACAGAATCATAGATGAGGAAGTTGAAGCTCAAGTCAAATACAACAGGCTGCACAAGAGGGTCCACGACTCCGAGAATGAGCACTGGGAAATACATGAGAGGAATGTGAGGTTGATCGAGGAGTGGAAAGAAATGGCAGTAACTTCCAACAAAAAACTGGAATATCTGGAGCGAGGAATAGTGGATCTGGAAGGCAAAGTCATAGAGCGGATTGAAAATTGTTAGAACGTTGAAGGAGCTGAATGAGGACATCTGGACAGAGCCTACATACTGTTGGGACTGCATGAGCTGGGGGATCTATATGATGGAGTCCGGAAGATAGAATTTGGGGAAGGTCCTTCTGGGACCAAATAGGCTAGATTTACTTGCTTTTCCTAAAATGTAATAAGGCCAAGTGCCAGTAGTAACTTATTTTATTATTATCTTAGTGTCATTTTGGGATTCGTCTATTTTAATATTATGAAATGAAGCATTTATTGGCATTCAAAGTTCTTCGAATCTATTTGTCGCTAGGCCTACCTCTGGCACAACAAGGTTCCTAAAGTAGGACACGAATTTACATTCCCGCAATATATGTTTAATTACTCCAAATGTTTCAGGATCCTCACTGACTTGTTACCTTTTTGTTTTTTGCTTATTTTTTCTATTGTTATTCCCATCCCCTTAGGTTGGTTCAATCATACTGGCCTCATCAGCATATCATACCAGATTTAGAGGCCCTCCACCTCCTCCTCCTCCAAGCAACACAAAGGGCAAATGAAAGACAAAGATGGATGACTTGAGCGGAATCTGAAAGGAAAATGTTGAGAACGTAGAGACTTCAGATGGTCGTAGTACTCCGGCCCCGAATGACCTGGTTTTGACACTTGAACAAAAGATACTAGAACTGCAAGGAGAACTTGAGCAAGTTCGCAACTTGGCAAACCTGTCGCTTACCCTCAATGTCCCAGATATCCACCAACAAAACACAAAGAACCCAACACCTCCTTAGAATGCACAAAACCAACAGCCACAAAATCCTACCGCACTAAATCAATACGCAACTCCACCCCAAAATATCAATCTGCTACCAATTCCAACTCCACCAAAACATCATCATCAACCAATTCAGTACCCACCAACCACCTCTTACCATACTCCCCTAAACACACAACCCATTCTCGATCCACAAAACTCCACCAATGACCATCACTACACCCAAGTTTCTAGCACCAATCAAAGCAATCCCATATATGTGGAAACTATACCTCATTCTACCCAACCAATCTGTTGTGCACCAAAATCCTCCGAGAAGGACCTGCTCACTAACAACATGGCTGAAGAACTCAAGAAGTTGACAAGCCGAGTTCAAGGTGTTGAAGGCGACAGAGGAATAAAGGGTTTCAACTATGAAGATCTGTGCATACTGCCGGATGTCGAACTGCTAAAAGGGTACAAATCTCCCAAGTTCAAAATGTTCGATTGTACAGGTGATCCCAAGGTTCATCTAAGGACCTATTGTGACAAGCTTGTAGGGGTCAGGAAAGATGAAAAGATCCGGATGATTCTCTTTATGAAGAGACTTACTGGGGACACTTTATCTTGGTATATCAGCCAAAATCCAAATAAATGGTCAAATTGGGTAAGCATGGCGTCGGATTTTATGGACCAGTTCAGGTTCAATATAGAGAATGCACCGGATGTCTTCTACATTCAGAATCTTAAGAAGAAACCTACTGAGACATTCCATGAGTATGTTACTCGTTAGAGGTCGGAAGCAGCCAAGGTTAGGCCCACTTTGGACGAAGAATAGATGAATAAATTCTTCGTCAGGGCACATGATCCACAATATTATGAGAGGTTGATGGTTATTGAAAACCCCAAGTTCTCTAACATCATCAAACTCGGAGAAATGATCGAGGAAGGAATAAAAAGTGGGATGGTAACAAACTTCGAGGCCTTGCAAGCCACGAATAAGGCACTACAATCAGGTGGCATATCAAAGAAGAGAGATGTTGGGGCGGTAATGGTAGCCCAGGGCCCAAAATCTCCACTTACCTATTAAACACCTCCACCCACATATCAAACACCTCCACCCACATACCAAGCATCACCGCCTACATATCAACCTTCATCTCCCAGATATTCCCAACTAGCCATTGTCCATCACACCTATAATTCCCAACCATCCCACTTCCAATCACCACCAAATCGCCAAAATTATCCAAGACCAAGAACCAATTTTGACCGCAAGCCACCCAGACAGTACACCGCTATTGTTGAGCCCATCGACCAACTATATGAAAGGTTAAAAGCCACAGGTTACATCACTCCTGTTCCCGTTGTGTGTCGCACCCCCTTTTTCTCGCAAAATCGGGTTCATGACATTTTTGGTTAGGACAACTCTTTTCTTTTGGAAAGGGGGTTTGCATTTTTGAAGAGTTGCCACCTAACGATTTAAGGTGCGTTAGGCCACCTATAGGGTTCATTTATAACCGCGTTCAATATTAGGGACAGGATAAGAGCTTGAAATTATCCTAACGGGAAGGTGTTGGGCATCCCTCAGGATCCACTAGTATGGTTCCCGGCCAGACAGTTTTTTGTAAATTTGTACAATTAGTAAATAAACAAGTATGACTCAAATAGTAGGGGATTTAAGTTTAAATACACATGTGTTTGAAAAAAAAACAAGATTTTGAAAAGAATTACAATCTAAGCATATTTGTGAATGTAAATGGATGTCCTAGGTTTGTTTATAATATGGATCACATCAATGCAATACCCGGTATGACTCTCCCCAAAGAGGTTCTACTCGTGGTATTAATGCACCGGTCATAATATCCATATCTACCCTTTCCCGCCCCGTGAATGTAATTAAAGTGAGGGTTGGTCTCGACCACTATTGCATGATGTTACCCGTCCCTTCCTATCAGTCCCAGAGGAATTCAGGACTCCTATCCTATAAAAGGGGGTTCTAGGCAGACCCTCAAGTTTAAAGGTAAAATACTAAGGCGACATATAATAAACAAGTAGGACTTCAATTAAGGGGAGCATGAAAGACCAGTGAAAGGCTCAGATATACCTCCACACACAGTACACATAAACAGCATGACTCATACATAATTAAGGTCTAAATTTAGGTCATAATCATGGTATCTAAGTGATAACAGCAGAGTCAGATTTATAACATGACTCAGGGAAGAAGTCCTAATAAAGCTTGCCTACTGATTTTAACATGCTGACAGTTAAACATTAATCACAAAGATGGTTCTGGTTTTTATTTTACAGTTGATTACCTAAGACTTGCCTAAGAATAAAATAATATGCAGTAGGTACCAGAATTATTAAAAAATGGCCTGGAAGTTATTTTACCTAAAGCATGTTGTTCTAAATGTTGAAAAGACATGCAGGGATTGTGACCAGTTTCACTTAAACAGGATAATCAAACATGAGACTGTTTTTATGTCTTTTTTCATACATCAATAGTTTAACTAGGTGTGACTGAGCGAGTGTGAAAAAGACCTTAAAACAGGGTATCTAACGTGCACTTATGAAAATGCATAATGATTTCAGAATTCCTAAAGCATGATTTCTAAATGTCCGAAGAGTTACAACATGACATCAAGACATGCAGGAGCAACAATTTTATGTTGATGATGTTGTTTAGCCTAAAACGGGATTTCTAAGTGGTAAAGTGATGCCAAATGAGATGCTGAAACAGTAAACCTAAGAACATGGTATCTAATGCATGACATGCTTTGAATGGGTTGATCTTGCACATGGATTCTAATTCACATATAGGAAATGTAAACCTAAGACATGGTTTCTCCCCATTGATGTTGATAGCATATATAACTACCCTCCCCTTTTCACTAGCTATCCCCAATACTTTTTTACAACAGATTATTACAGACCAATATTGGAATGAATTTCATAAGTAGAAAAAGAAAAATAAAAAGTTACACTATAGAGAGCCTGAAAACAAGCCCAAATTCCCAGCACCTGATTAGGACTTCCTCTCTGAGTTATGTAATAAATCACCTCAAATGCCAAGATTGTACCATAGCCTTTCTCATATCTGGGTGTGTCAGAGTTCCCTAAGGACCTCAAGGGATCCCGGGCAGTCCTCACACCCAGATTTCATAGCCAAGATAGAGTGAGTGCAGTATGGACATGCCAGTTTTTGTGTGTCCAAGTTCAGAGGGAGCTCAAGGGTCCCAAGGCAAGGCTCACACAAAAGGGACAGAACTTAGTAGTTTAAGAGTAGAGTAAGAGTGCTTGTCATAGTGTTGAAAAGATTTAAGCAGGAAAACAGTTTGAAAGACTTGTTTGGAGCGGTTTTGTAAAACAACAGGGGGAGTTGTTCAATAGGGAAGTTTTGAAAAGAGAGTAGAGTAATAGTCCAAACCCAATACCAAAAACAGGTTCTTATCTAACCAAGGAACATAGGACCAAGGCAGGTTCCACAACCACAAACAGGGGTAGTGGGGTTTGGGGACACATAGGTTACATAAGTAAACACACAGTTGCAGGAGTGCTCAAGTATAGAATTAGCAATATACTGAGGAGTTAGAGAACACAAAATTGTGTATCTTGAGGATAGCCAACTATTTTTTGCACAGAGAGGTTCATGCTAGAAATCAAGGTAAACACAAGTAAAAAAGGGCCACTTTCGGGTATATTAGGAAGGGGAATAACAATTTTATAAATGTGATGAGTCTAAGGGAGGGGAGACATTTAGAAGCATGCTGATGAAGTGATGAAGTAAACATATCAATTACAAGTTGAATCAATAGGACCATAAGTGAAAACATACTAGAAACAAAATGAAATGAAGTAGTAAAAGAAACACATTGTTCTGAAACTTGAATTGAAATCAGAACATACCGGTAAAGAAGTAAACACAAAGTTAGGGGCCAAGAGAGTAGAGTAATCAGCCTTGGCTTGCAGCCGGCTGACTTAGAACAGTAGCAAATAACCTGAGAAAAGAGATAGTAGAAGAATGCTTTCTCTTTGTGTGAGAGAGGGTTTTTGAACTATTGTGTTCGTTGAAAGCTAGGTAAAATAAGGCAAAAATCAATTGTTCAGCAGTTATAGAACTGTAGAATCAATTAAGAATGAAAATCAGCCAAGTTTTCCTTAATTAAAGGAGTAATTTACCAATGGTAAAAAGTAGGTAACAAATAAGGAAAGAATTCAAACAACATAGGTACATAATATGTAATTAGGGATAGATACATAAGGGTCTAATTAAGGAAATAACAGTAGGACTCAATTAGTAATACAGTCAACCACAAAATAAGGTAAAAAATAATTTAAGGTTATGAAAATAGGAAAACAATAGCCAAAAATCAGTATAAGGGTATCAACACAATAAATCAAGGATTGACGAATCGAAAAATGGTACTATATTAAGGGAAATAATATAGACTTCCATGAATAAACCAATAAACGGAGTATAAACAGGAAGAACTAGATTGAAAACCTTAATAAGACATTACTAGGGTGAAAATCATAAAATACTCTAACTAATCAAAGCATATTCATGAGAATCAAAGATACATACTAATTGAATGAACAAACAGTAAAGACGAACTCAGAATCCAAAACTAAAGCCAAAAATTAGGGTTTTCAACATAATAACTCGGATAAAGGAGAAGGCTCAAACAAATGTTTAAACATAGTGAGAGTCATTGATTAATACCGAAAAAAATCAGAAGAAAGCATTTTTGAAATGTGTTTAAGAACCCTAGTTTGAAGATGAAGAGTTACTTCAGAAAAATCGAAAAAACATTTGAGTAAAACAACAAAAGATCATAATATACATAGATCTAAGACAGATCTAAAAGAAATCAGAAAGACATAAGAGTTAGGATTACAAAGAACCCAGATGCCATGACCCAAACCGATGGGCCGCGACGGGCACCTGATTCTTACCTGTCAAACACCCCTAAGCATGCGTCTAAAATATGAACCTGAATAACAACTGCTGCATTACAAAATTAACATACGTGAAAGAAGCCTGTCATTAAGGCATATGCACGTATACAGGCATAATACAGTGGGCGAGCCGGCAAGGCTGCTATAGACAACTATACATCAAAAACTAAAAGTCGACAAGGCCACATAGAACCCAACTAGACATACTATCTACAGACCTCTAACAGAAATATAACTATACAAAGACGGGACTGAGCCACGTCATACTCATATACATATATATGTATAAACGTATCGTACCAATATCAAAAGTAGCTCCGGATCAAAAGGAGCACGCCAACTCTCGTTGATCAGGGATCCTAAGAATGTGGACCGTTAGATTGCCTACCTGCACCTGCGGGCATGAAATGTAGGCCCCGTGAAATAGGGCGTCAGTACGAAAAATGTACTGAGTATGTAAGGCATGGAAATTAGTACGTAAAAGACATAGATGAAACATGGAATACTGAAACACATTTTTAAATTTGAATAACTTTGTAAATACTGAAACGTTTATAACGTCATGCACGTGCGTGTAAATGTCATGCCATGCATAGGTATGGTGTACATAATATCATCAAGTCACTGGGGACATCCCATCATATCATCTCGGCCACTGTGGACAATATCATCAACACATACCATCTGATCAGGTGTTGGTGCATATATAATGCCATAACCTTTTCCATATCCCATATACATATATATAAATACATATATACGCGTATATAACGCCGTTTGAATACATACATATATACGCGTATATAACGCTGTTTGAATCATATTTTAGCCACTGTGGGCAATATTATCATCATATACCAACTGATCAGGTGGGGGTGCATATATAACGCCGTAACTTTTTTCCATATCCCATATACATATATTTACATATATACGCGTATATAACGCCATCTGGTAATGGGTCAATGCACATGTACGAAATGCATGAAAAATACGTAATAATCTCAATATTCCTTCCGGATAAATTTTTCCAACTGCGTATTATTCTGAGACCCATGAATAGAAGGAAATAATAATTCTCATGGGGAATCAAGAATATAGAAACCCCTCTTTTTCTATGAATAGAATAATTTATAGAAACCGTGTATTTGCTCGTTTCCTTCGTATAATCTATACCATGCCAAAAGAAAGAAGGGAAGGCCTTAAGATACCTGTCTCTTGAATTATTTGAACGAAATTTGCCTCAACTCCTTAGAAATTCATGGACGAAAACTTGTTTCTGGTTCTTAAAAATTCTGGAACGAAATATAATAAATTTGGTTCCTTGAGATTTTGACAGAAAACGTTTCTGTTTCTTGCTTTTTGAACTAAAGAATGGTTTTAAACCAACACTTGACTCCAATGTTTTTGAAACTTTGTTGAAGCTTCTGTTTTTAAGGTATTGATTTCAATTCAAAGAATGAATTAAAGCTTATGATTCTTGTTTTTCCTACTTTCAGAAAGTATCCAATGGATCTTTAAATGTTATATCATTCAAGACTTATCTTAAGTCAATAAGTTTTTCTATTAACTGACTAATTCAACTTTACACGTTACTTTGTCATGCAACACATATGACTATGACTCATATGTTGAATGGCGGCACACTGCCACGTGGGGGTAGGGGTAGGTTATTTTATTAATTTTTTATCCACTTATTAGTTAACCGGGTAATGTCCCGTTACCCGGTAATTAACCAATTACCCGTATAATTTAAACATTATCACAAATTACTTAAAATTTTATTTATTTTTAAAAAACATTATATATACTTTGTATATTATACTACCGTTTTCATATGGTACCTTGCATGGTACTACTTCATAATAATCGGGTATTATCGCTCAACCCGTATTTTATTCCAAATTGACCGCTTTCAACAAAACTTGTTTTCTTTAATCCGTATACCCCTTTATCCTTCATAACACTTATTTATCGTTTGTTATAATAACATTAGTACGTTAACATCAAGATGATCTAATCCCCGAGTCTACATCGGTTAACTAAAAACAAAATTTTAACTTACGAAAATGCGATATGTAACATCATTCCCCGCTTAGAAACATTCGTCCTCGAATGTTCAACTCCCCTTAATCTGCATAACTTTGGCAGGGTCGGCGTGGTCATAGCACTACTACCAATTCTCTTTGTAGAAGCTTAATAATTCAACGATACACAGGACAACGACAATTATTAACAGAAAAACTTATATACGCACCTTGAGGTTATGACGTCTCAGTTAGACCCTTCTTTGGAAGACTAAATAGGTAGGGATATCCAGACTTCATGTCTTCCTCAGCCTCCCAAGTCATTTCTTCTACATTGTTGTTCCTCCAAAGCACTTTCACGGAGGCTCCCTCCTTATTCCGCAGCTTGCGGATTTGTCGGTCTAGAATGACAACCGGAATTTCCTCGTATGACAAGTCCTCTGTAACCTGTACATAATTCGTGGGCACTACTCGGTTAGGATTGCCAATGCACTTTTGTAACATAGATATGTGAAAAACTGGATGGACAGACTCCAATTCCAAGGGCAATTCTAACTCATAAGCTACTCGGTCCACTCGCTGAATAATCCTATAAGGCCCAATATACCGTGGGCTAAGTTTACCCTTTTTGCCAAATCTCATCACACCCTTCATAGGCAACACCTTCAAGAATACCCAGTCATCAGCCCCGAACACTAAATCTCGACGTCGCACATCTGAATATAACTTATGACGACTCTGAGCTGTGAATAGTCAATCCTGGATAAGCTTTACTTTTTTTATGGCTTGCTGAACCAGGTATGGCCCGTGTAATCCAGATTCTCCAATGTCGAACCACCCTATAGGCGACCTACACTTCATCCGTAAATAGCTTCGTATGGAGCCATATGAATGCTGGAATGGTAGATATTATTATATGCGAACTCAATAAGTGGCAGATGACCATCCCAGCTACCTTTGAAGTCTATTACACAAGCTCGCAACATATCCTCCAGTGTTTGAATAGTACGCTTAGCCTGTCCGTCTGTCTGGGGATGAAATATTGTACTAAGACTTACTTGAGTCCCCAATCTCTTTTGGAAGGACCTCCAAAAGTAGCTGTAAATTGAGCTCCTCTATCTGAGATAATAGATACAGGTACACCATGCAGTCGTACTATCTCCTTAATATAAAGCCTCACATAATCTTCTGAGGAATACGTAGTTCTAACGGGCAGAAAATGGGTTGACTTTGTGAGCCTATCAACGATCACCCATATTGAATCGAACTTACACTAGGTACGAGGTAAGCCTATGATAAAGTCCATATTGATTATTTCTCATTTCCAAGTCGGAATCTCCTTAACCTGCAATAATCCACCGGGTTTTTGATGCTCGATCTTAATCTACTGACAGTTAGGGCACTGAGCAACAAATTCTGCTATATCCTTTTTCATTCCGTCCCACCAATATATTTCTCTGATGTCATGATACATCTTTGTCATTCCTGGATGGATAGAATAATGGGATTAATGAGTTTCTCCCATAACCTGCCGACGCAACCCTGCAACATTAGGCACACATAATCGCCCTTGATATCTGAGGACCCCATCTTCGGTAATTACAAACTGTGTCTTCTCCTTCTGAAGAGTGGTATCTCTATAATTAATTAGCATAGGATCCTTGTACTGGCGTTCCTTTACTTCAGTTACTAAAGATGATGTTGTTGTATCCTGAAGAGTAATTCCAATGTCACCTGAGTCCAGTAACTGAACTCCAAGACTAGCTAGTTGATGAACCTCATGGGCTATTCCCCTCTTTTCTAGCTGCAAATACGACAAGCTACCTATAGATCTATGGCTGAGAGTATTGGCAACTACGTTTGCCTTCCCCGGATGGTATTAAATATTAACGTCATAGTCTTTAAGTAGCTCCAACTATCTCCTTTGACGAAGATTCAATTCCCTTTGCTTGAAGATGTACTGGAGGCTCTTATGATATATCAACATGAATGCCATACAAGTAGTGCCTCCACATCTTTAGTGCATGAATCACCGCAGCTAACTCTAAATCGTGGGTCGGGTAGTTCTTCTCGTGCTTTCTTAGTTGTCTAGAAGCATAAGCCACAACCTTACCATGCTGCATCAGCACACAACCCAATCCAACGCCTGAAGCATCGCAATAGATAATATAACCATCGGTCCCTCCTAGAAGCATTAGAACCGGTGCTGAAGTTAACCTGTCCTTTAATGCCTGGAAACTCCATTCACAAGAATCAATCCATTGAAACTTTGCTCCCTTCTGAGTCAACTTTGTTAAAGGTGCTGAAAGGGAAGAAAATCCTTCCACAAATCTCCTGTAATATCCTGCCAACCCAAGAAAACTACGAACCTCTGTTGGTGTTATGGGCCTAGGACAAGTCTTTACTGCCTCAATCTTTTGTGTATCCACTAGGATGCCTTCACGTGAAATGATATGCCCAAGGAAAGTTACAGAGTTCAACCAGAATTCACACTTAGAAAATTTTGCATACAACTTCCTTTCTTGTAGGACTCTGAGCACCGTACGCAAATGACCAGCATGCTCATCCTCTGAACGAGCATATACCAATATATCGTCAATAAATACAATTACAAACAGATCTAAGAAAGTCCTGAACACACGGTTCATCAAAACCATGAATACTGCTTGGGCATTAGTCAGACCGAATGACATAACCCGAAACTCAAAATGCCCATATCTACTCCTGAATGCTATCTTCGGAATATCTTCATCCTTAACCCTTACTTGATGGTACCCGGACCTCAAGTCTATCTTTGAAAACCACTTGGAACCTTGCAACTGATCAAATAAGTCATCAATCCTCGGGAGCGGGTACTTATTCTTGATCGTCACCTTATTCAGTTGCCTATAATCAATACACATTCTTAAGGAACCATCTTTCTTCCTTACAAACAACACAGGTGCTCCCCACGGTGACGTACTAGGTCTGATAAAACCTTTTTCAAGAAAGTCCTTTAGTTGCTCTTTCAACTCTTTCAGCTCTGCGGGGGCCATTCTATAGGGAGGAATAGATATTGGGTGAGTATCTGGTAGTAGGTCAATAGAAAACTCAATTTCTCACTCTGGCGGGAGACCCGAAAGTTCATCAGGGAAGGTATCTGGAAACTCATTTACCACAGGGATGGACTAAATGGTTGGTGACTCAACTTCCATATCCTGAACCCGAACTAAGTGATAAATACAGCCCTTTCTGATCATCTTCCTTGCCTTGATATAGGAAATAAATCTACCTCTCGGCGATGCCGTGTTACCTTTCCACTCCAAAATAGGCTCCCCCGGAAATTGAAATCGGACTATCTTCGATCTACAATCAACATTGGCATGACAAGAAGCCAACCAATCCATACCCATTATAACATCAAATTATACCATATCTAACTCGATTAAGTATGCTACGGTAGGTCGACCATGAACTATTATTATACAACCCCTATATACCTGCTTAGCTATCACCGAGTCCCCAACAGGTGTAGACACCTCAAAAGGTTTAACTAATTTAGGTTTTATTTCAAACTTACTAGCAATCAACGGAGTAACGTTTGATAAGGTCGAACCTGGATCAATTAGTGCATATATATCGTAGGAGGAGACTGATAATATACCTGTAACAACATCAGGCGATGACTCTTGGTCCTGTCGTCCTGCCAATGCATAAATGCGGTTCTGAGGGCTGATCGAGCTAGATGCTCCGCCTCTGCCTCTACCACGACTCATTGGTGCTTGGGTACTTTGCCTAGGGGGCGTACTAATGATGACGATCCAGCCACAGATCCCGCTGGCTGAGCTATGCTTGTATCATCTCTCATCGGACAATCCCTCATAATGTGGCCCAGATAACCACAAGTATAACAAACATCTAGTCCCATACGGCACTACCCGGTATGCTGCTTACCACATTGAGTACATCGTGGCAAGGGTGGCCTCATCTGATTTGACTTACCCCTATACTGAGAACCTTAGGCCCTAAAATTCTGACCAGGCCTTGAATATGTAGAATGATCAAATCTCTTTCCTCCAAACTGAGGGGGCGCGCTAGCCGAGGACTGGGATGGATATCTCAAATACTGCTGCCTCTGACCATCTCGAAACTCACCAGAAGGACCCGAAGACCTCGCTCTTTTATTCTGGGCCCTATCATGCTCACGATTGGCCCTCTGTTTCTGTTTACGCTCCTCTACACACTGAGCGTACGCCTGAATACGAGAAATATCCATGTGTGGATGAAGTGAAACCGACATACAATGGTTAAGCAAGTAAGGCTCTAATTCCATCACGAACCGGTAAATCCGATCCTCTATCTTAGATACAATAGTGGAAGCATACCTAGACAACAAATCAAACTTAAGACAGTACTCCCGAACACTCATGTTTCCCTGCCATACTGCTGGAGGGGCATTCTCACCTTTGGACAATTCCCAAGACTCGTACCAATTAACTGCAACATCTCGGAGTCTATAGGAAGCTAGCTCAACTGACTCAGTCTCAGTGGCCTTCATTACCCATAACGTCCTCTGTACTCTATCAATAAATACCTAAGGGTCCTCATTCGGGTCTGCTCCAGTGAATACTAGAGGGTCTAAATTAATAAAGTCACGAACCCTTGCGCTCACGGACCTATCTGCGTGACCAATACCTGCTTCCTGACACCGAGCCTGTGCGGCTACTAATCGAGTCAATAACTGAACAACATCTCTCATCTCCTGACCCGGCGTATCCTGCTGAGGTGCTGAATGTATAGGGGCGGGTGCTGGAGCTGGTGCCCTTCGGAACTCTTATGGAAAAGGTGGGGTATGTGAAGTCTGAGATGGAACCTCACCATGAGATTCTCCCCGAGCCCTGGTAACTCGTGGTGCTCGACTAGTAGTCTCACTAGCCACGAACTTTCCCTTCTGGGCGGCTGTACTCTTTGGAGGTATTGCTGAAAATATAACGTATCGTTAGGAACAAGAATTCCTTTATTGCACGATCTTGAGATAAAAAGAGAGGATAACATCCTATATGTCCTGTAGCCTCCTATTTATAAGTGTGGTGCACGACACACCCATAAACAAGACTCTACTAGACACGGTCTGTAGACAACCCTAGGACAGAACAACTCTGATATCACTTTTGTCACGACCCAAACCGATGGGCCGCAACGGGCGCCTGAGTCTTACCTGTCAAACACCCCTAAGCATGCGTCTAAAATATGAACCTGAATAACATCTGCTGCATTACAAAATTAACATACGTGAAAGAAGCCTGCCATCAAGGCATATGTACGTATACAAGCAGAATACAGTGGGCGAGCCGACAAGGCTGCTATAGACAACTATACATCAAAAACTAAAAGCTGACAAGGCCACATAGAACCCAACTAGACATACTGTCTACAGACCTCTAACAGAAACATAACTGTACAAAGACGGGACTGAGCCACGTCATACTTATATACATATATATGTATAAACGTATCGTACCAATATCAAAAGCAGCTCCGGATCAAATGGAGCACGCCAACTCTCGCTGATCAGGGATCCTAAGAATGGGGACCGTTAGCTTGCCTACCTGCACCTGCGGGCATAAAATGCAGGCCCCGTGAAATAGGGCGTCAGTACGAAAAATGTACTGAGTATGTAAGGCATGAAAATTAGTACGTAAAAGATATAGATGAAACATGGAATACTGAAACACATTTTTAAATTTGAATAACTTTGTAAATACTGAAACGTTTATAACATCATGCACGTGCGTGTAAATGTCATGCCATGCATAGGTATGGTGTACATAATATCATCAAGCCACTGGGGGCATCCCATCATATCATCTCGGCCACTGTGGGCAATATCATCAACATATACCAGCTGATCAGGTGGTGGTGCGTATATAATGGCATAACCTTTTCCATATCCCATATACATATATATATATATATACATATATACGCGTATATAACGCCGTTTGAATACATACATATATATATGCGTATATAACGCCGTTTGAATCATATTTTAGCCACTGTGGGCAATATCATCATCATATACCAACTGATCAGGTAGGGGTGCGTATATAACGTCGTAACTTTTTTCCATATCCCATATACATATATTTACATATATACGCATATATAACGCCATCTAGTCATGGGTCAATGCACATGTACGAAATGCATGAAAAATACGTAATAATCTCAATATTCCTTCTGGATAAATTTTTCCAACTGCGTATTATTCTGAGACCCATGAACAGAATGAAATAATAATTCTAATGGGGAATCAAGAAAATAGACACCCCTACTATTTCTACGAATAGAATAATTTATAGAAACCGTGTATTTGCTCGTTTCTTTCGTATAATCTAGACTATGCCAAAAGAAAGAAGGGAAGGCCTTAACATACCTGTCTCTTGAATTATTTGAACGAAATTTGCCTCAACTCCTTAGAAATTCATGGACGAAAACTTGTTTCTGGTTCTTAAAAATTTTGGAACAAAATATAATAAATTTGGTTCCTTGAGATTTTGATAGAAAACATTTTTGTTTCTTGCTTTTTGAACTAAAGAATGGTTTTAAACCAACACTTGACTCCAATGTTTTTTGAAACTTTGTTGAAGCTTCTGTTTTTAAGGTACTGATTTCAATTCAAAGAATGAATTGAAGCTTCTGATTCTCGTTTTTCATATATTCAAAAAGTATCCAATGGATATTTAAATGTTATATCATTCAAGACTTATCTTAAGTCAATAAGTCTTTCTATTAAATGACTAATTCAACTTTACACGTTACTTTGTCATGCAACACATATGACTATGACTCATATGTTGAATGGTGGCACACTGCCATGTGGGGGTAGGGGTAGGTTATTTTATTAATTTTTTATCCACTTATTAGTTAACCGGGTAATGTCCCATTACCCGGTAATTAACCAATTACCCGTATAATTTAAAAATTATCACAAATACTTATAATTTTATTTATTTTTAAAATACTTTATATATACTTTTTATATTATACTACCATGGTCATATGGTACCTTGCATGGTACTAGTTCATAATAATCGGGTATTATCGCTCGACCCATATTTTATTCCAAATTGACCGCTTTCAACAAAACTTGTTTTCTTTAATCCGTATACCCCTTTATCCTTCATAACACTTATTGATCACTTGTTGTAATAACGAAAGTACATTAACATCAAGATGATCTCATCCCCGAGTCTACGTCAGTTAACTAAAAACGAAATTTTAACGTACGAAAATGCGAGATGTAACACCAGAGAAGATGAGAAAACCTTAAAATGTTACTAGTTTTAGCCGGAAAAGTCATAGATCTTATTCGAACGGCCAGAGATGGCCAAAAAATGTCATGAAGGACCATGGGTAGGAGTTCAACCGCTCCAGGTTCACCTGAGGACCTCAGGGTAGTGTCAAACCGGCGTGGGGTGAAGCAGAGGCCAGGAGATGATGAGAAGCCATGGTTTCCGGCAAGGGAGGTGGACGAAAAAGGTGGACAGGGTCCATCGGAGAGGAGGGTAGAAGAGAAAGTTCTAGAGAGAACCAGAGATAGAGAGAGGGAGATAGATAGACCGGTTGAGAGAGAATGAGAGAGGGAGAGGGGGTAGTCTTAGGGTTTAATTATGGTAAGGGGGATCTGGACCGTTGATTGAAATTAATCAACAGTTCAGATTGAGTGAGGGATTGGGCTGGGTGGTATGATGCATTGGCTTGGGTCTAGTGGGTTATTTAATTAGGACCATGTTTAATTAGGCTATAATTTGAATAAGAATGGCAAATCGTTAAATACCCATCAAAATTAGATAAATAATTAATAAAAATAGCTAATAATTAGATAAAGTGAAATTAAAGCTAAATAGGTGAAATTAAGATAATTAACTAATATTTAAAATGCAAAATGACTGATTATTGAATCAAAATTGCATAAAGTGTACAATTAGGCTATAATTGCAAAATCATTGTAATTATAGCCAAACAATGCCAAATTGGCTAATTTGTGAAATAATTAAATCCTAATAGGATTAAAAATGACATATTGAGCTAATAAATACATTGAAATTACTTGTAATGTAATTTATGAATAATTATTGGATATAAAATACTGAATAAATTAAAAAAATAATTAATAATATGGAAAATTATGGAAAAATACCAATTATTATAAAAAGCGATTTTGAAGGTATATATGCAAATTTAAAAATAGTTTGAGGAAAAATTGGGTATCAACAGCTGCCCCTCTTTACCCGGGAAGGATGAAAGAGTTGTCGGGTAAAGATATGATGGTCAATTTTCACCGAGCGAAACGGTTTGAAGAGGTTTAGGCTGCACCCTGTTATCTGAGTTGCCTACATATCCTTGGTTTTACAGGAATCAGTCCATATGTAGTTCAGGATCCATCGGTGGAGTATACCGATGAAGCCATTTCAAGAACGGACGCAACATCTAGGGCTGGGTGAGTGAACGGTTTACGGGAAAGGTTAGGTTTGATATGGCTTGTGGGAATTGGAGCGGGATCATTCCTGCTGGGATAGTCGTTGCTCGCCGTATTACCTACAAATACAAGCAACACAATCGTATACTGTACATAAATTTAAACATGATGCAAATTCTCGTCGGACCATGAATGTTGTCTTTGGATGGTTAGGAATGGCGTCTTCAGATCTTGATGTCCTGGGCCATGGGTTGTTTGATGCAGGATTTGCAGGCCATGAAATGATATTCTCGGGATATGAGGATGGTGCCTCTGAACTATGATGCTTTTGGATAATGATATGCAAAATATTGAAAGATATTCTCAGGCCATGATATGGTGTTCTCGGGCTATGAAGATGGTGCCTCCGAACGATGACGCCTTTGGATGAGTTGGCGATATTTCAGCACATGAAGGATGCAGTAGTATGATGTGGACAAGACAAATCCCAATCTTGTGAATTGAAGGGCGGAACTTAGCCCGTACGAGAATTGAGATAAATAATGTTTGGGATAGCGCTAAGTTTCGAAGAAAATTAGAGGCAGAGCTTAGCCTCGGAAGGCAGAATGGTAGCCTTATGCAAATTGGAAGGCAAAATAGTAGCCTTATGCAATGTAGATGCAGATGGAGGTAGAGCTTAACCTCGAAAGGCAGAATGGTAGCCTTATAAAAATTGGAAGGCTGAATAGTAGCCTTATGCAAAGCAGATGCAGATGGAGGTAGAGCTTAACCTCGGAAGGAAGAATGGTAGCTTTATGCAGTTTGGAAGGCAGAATCGTAGCCTTATGCAATGCAGATACAGATGGAGGTAGAGCTTAACCTCGGAAGGCAGAATAGTAGCCTTATGCAATGTAGATGCACATGGAGGTAGAGTTTAACCTCATAAGGCAGAATGGTAGCCTTATGCACATTGGAAGGCAGAATAGTAGCCTTATGCAATGCAGATGCTGATGGGGGTAGAGCTTAACCTCGAAAGGCAGAATGGTAGCTTTATGCATATTGGAAGGCAGAATAGTAGCCTTATGCAATGTACATTCAGATAGAGGTAGAGCTTAACCTTAGAAGGCAGAATGGTAGCCTTATGCAGATTAGAAGGAAGAATAGTAGCCTTATGCAATGCAAATGCAGATGGAGGTAGAGCTTAACCTTGGAAGGCATAATGATATCTTTATGTAGATTGGAAGGTAGAATAGTAGCCTTATGCAATGCAGATGCAGATGGAGGTAGAGCTTAACCTCAGAAGGCAGAATGGTAGCCTTATGCACATTGGAAGGCAGAATAGTAGCCTTATGCACATTGGAAGGCAGAATAGTAGCCTTATGCAATGCAGATATAGATGGAGGTAGAGCTTAACCTCTGAAGGTAGAATGGTAGCCTTATCCAGTTTGGAAGGCAGAATAGCAGCCTTATGCAATGCAGATGCAGATGGAGGTAGAGCTTAACCTCGAAAGGCAGAATGGTATCCTTATGCAAGAAATAAGATAACAAATGACAGTAGAGTTTTTTTTAGCTAATAGTAGATTGCGGCGTTGTGATTACTGGGAACATTGTGACATATAGAACATCACTGGTTTGTGCTGATAGCAAATGTTGGTAAGTGCAACAGTTCTGAGAATCGTATTTTGAATAATGTTTATCCCGTGGGCGTACAGTATTTCTAGTGATTTCACAATCCTAGTGCCTGCATTCAAAGAAATATCGTGAGTTTTGTAAGGGGGAAGGTTAGCTCGTATCCCTGCTGGCTTTGCCTGAATCGTTCAGCTTTGATCTGGTGATACCGTATGTATTATTGGGGTAGTGTTGCTAAACAAAGAAGTTTCAATAATAACATGCATGATTTTGTAAAAGTATGACATAAATTAAAAATAGCTTTTAGATGAACCAATGACTGTGACGTAGTTAAGGACATTGCAACCTCCCCTGCTACGGAATTTTTAGGGTCCTCCTCAAAATTCTGCCCCAGTTTGATGGGTTGACGTTTCTGATTGTTGCTCGTGTGGCGATCTGCTGAAATTACTTCAGAATTTTGAGGGTCCTCCTTAAAATTCTGCCCCAGTTTCCAATTGGGGGGGAAATGAAATTTATTGAATTGTGACCCAACCCATAGGGCTGCCTATGTATCCCCTCTTAAACATGAATTAGGTCAGGCGTAGTTCAATTTACATCATATAAGAAAAGCATAATGATTACACATAGTAAAGCTTGACTGCATCTGAATTGATTGGTTTTGGCCAGATTTCCCCCGTCCATTTCTGCAAGTATGAGGGATCCTCCTGTCAAAACCCAGCGAACCATGTATGGACCCTGCCAGTTAGGAGAGAACTTCCCTTTGGATTCATCTTGATGCGGAAAAATTTTCTTTAACACCAGCTGCCCCAGTATGAATTGTCTTGGCTTGACTCTTTTGTTGAAGGCTATGGATATTCTGTTCTGATAGAGTTGACCATGACAGACTGCATTCATTCTCTTTCCGTCTATAAGGGCTAGTTGCTCATAACGACTTTTTACCCACTCTGCGTCATCGAGCTCAGCTTCTAGTATGATCGTTAGGGAAGGAATTTCTACCTCAGCGAGAATGACAGCCTATGTACCGTAAACCAGCATATATGGGGTTGCCCCGATTAATGTGCGGGCTATGGTGCGATACCATAATAGAGCAAATGATAATAGCTCGTGCCACTGTCTGTGATTCTTTATCATTTTCCTCAATATCTTCTTGATATCTTGTAGGCGGCTTCTACAACTTCATTCATCTGAGGTCTGTAGGCTGTGGAGTTCTTGTGTTTGATCTTGAAGGTTTCGCACATAGCTTTCATCAAGTCACTGTTGAGGTTGGATCCATTATCAGTAACGATTGACTCTGGAATTCCAAATCGACAAACAATGCGGTCGCAGACAAAGTCTACCATGACTTTCTTAGTCACTACTTTGTAGGATGCTGCTTTGACCCATTTGGTTAAATTGTCGATGGCTACTAGGATAAACTTGTGTCCATTGGAAGCAGCATGCTCGATTGGTCCAATAACGTCCATTCCCCAGGCGGCGAATGGCCACGGTGAGCTTGTTGTGTTAAGATCGCTTGGAGGTACCTTTATCATGTCTGCATGTATTTGACAACGGTGGCATTTCTGGACATATTGGATGCAGTTCGCCTCCATAGTCATCCTAAAGTAGCTAGCCTGGAGTATCTTCTTTGCTAAGACAAAACCATTCATATGTAGACCGTAGGTCCCAGCATGAATCTCCTCTAGTAGCCTGGATGCTTCCTTTGCGTCGACACATCTTAATAATCCTAAATCGGGAGTCCTCTTATACAAGCATCCTCCGCTATGAAAGAAGTTGTTGGATAATCTCTGTGAGCACGTGATTTTTTGTTTACATGACAATTACTCCAAAAGAAATCGAAAATAATAACAAATGGTCTTGCTGTACAATTTTTTGGAATTTACGTGGCATTTTTGGTAGTTATTTGTGGTTTTGTCCGTGTTTATTTAGTCTTATCAAACAAAAATACAAAATATATGTCGCGTGTAAGTTTAGGATATCGTTCTACTATTAGGAATTAATCAAACCATAATTCGGTTATTAAAAGAAAAATCACAAAATATGCATCTTTTATTCTATTTGTTGTCATTAAGTGATGTTATTTTAATTAAATGTTAATATGTATGATAATTGTGGTTTAATGTTTGTATAGTTTTATTTTACAATTTAGTTGGGATTTTTAGAAATTAAAAGAAGAAAAGAAAGGGGTTTAAAATTAAAAGAATTCGGACTTGGGCTTAAAATTGAGACCAAGAATCAGGCCCAATATATTTTTCATGACCCAGTCCAGTTCGGCCTCATCAAACGACGTCGTCCAAGGCCTACCAGATCTTGACCGTTGATCTGACATATCTAACGGTCCAATTCAACTCCCGTTTTAAAACCAAACGACGTCGTATAAGGGTGTTCAATCAGAGCCGTCCATCTCATTCAATCCTACGGCCTCCACTACTCCTCATTTAACCCGACCCACTTAACCCCAGAGACCGACCCAGCCTCACTTAAATCACACGATGCCGTTTCACCCCAGTGAAGGATCTGGGTCGTGGATCATTCTTGATCCAACGGTCCAGATCAAATGTCCCCCTAACTATATAAACCAAATCCCTTCACCCCGCACCCTAAGCCAGACCCCCTTACCTTTAGGTCGTCTCCCTTACCCAAACCCCAAATCCCTTAGAACCCTAGCGCCGCCCCTCTTTCCTTTCATCGTAAAACCGGCGGCAACAACGCCGGTGACCACCATCTTAACACCCCTAATACACCTCACCACCCTGAACACGGATCTGTTACCCCCTTGCCTCGAATCATTCCCCATCGCCTCGAATCTTCGTTTGAAGGTTCGAGCAAAATCCAGATCTACACCAACCCACACCAGATTCACACCAGGCACTCCCCTGACCTCCCTCGTGACCAAACCAGGCTTGGTTTGGTCCGAATCTAACCAGGAAAACCCGAACCCTTAATCTGAGCCCCAAGAACCCTAGAAATCCAGAAATCAGGATTTTGTCCTAATTAACAGAGGTTTGAGGGTCTAATAGACCTTATTCAAAGTGTTCTCTGTTGAGTACACTTGATTAAGGTCCGTTCGACCTCAAAAAGGTCGAACCTGAGTTCAGGCCCTTTTCACCTAGTTTGCTCGAGGTATTTTTTTCCCTTTCTGTTTGATCTATTGTTTTTGGTTTGTTTTTGTTGTTTGTCTATTGTTTAGAATAATTCTATTTTCAATTCCTTCGCTTTGTTCTTTTGGTTTTTCCAAATCAGACCTTTTATTTGGTCGAAATTTTCGTCTGTTCACTGATAAGCGTATGTGTTTGAACTGTATAATTGATTGGAATGAGTTTTGGTCGATTAATTAGCCCCCAAGGTAATCCTTTGTTTTTTCAGTGCAATTTGAACCACCTGTTAATGTTGTTTGACTTGGATTCAATTGCTATTGATTATGCGTATTGTAATTCACATATATGTCGTCGATTAGCTTTAGTTGGGAATGATAGTAATTTGACCCCTGTTGGTTTAGTCTTATTCAAATCAGTTGAGAACTGATTACATTGTATGTTAGCCTTTTAAGTTGAATCAGAAACCACTGTAGGATTAGTTATAGCTGTAATTTTGATGGAATCTCAGAATATAAGTTGAGTGGACTGCCAGTTCGAGTATGGTTGAACCTTTAGAATAATCCATAGTGCAAACACACCTTGGCTGACATCTTTACAGATGAGGAGTCAGGTGTAAACTGAGTTTAATAATAAAAAGGTTGAAGATGCACATGAGAATGGTAGTGGAACCTGCTGAACAGTAGGGTATCCACTGCTTTTCTAAATTTCAGCAGTTTAAATAGAAGAAACCCCATACCTAGACAAGGCTAAGTGGAGATGACAGCCTTTAAGGTTTATTTTAAACCTTGGGCAGCCTGTCAAAGGGGCAGTTTTCCTTTTATAAAGGAGGAGAAAAAATAGTGCTGAAGGGGGGGGGGGGCAGACAGTAGAGAGTTCAAAGGGAGAAAGTTCTAAAAATCAAAAAGAGTTCTGAAAAATCAGAAAGAAGAAAAACAGAAATAGACATAGAGAGATACACTGAATACACAGGGATACAGAGATACACAAGCTAAAAGACTGAAAAACAGAAGAGAAGAAAGAGTGAGCGAGGGTTGAGTTGGAAGAAGTAGATAGAGTTCACATAGCATCGAAGAGAGGCTTTGTAAATAGTTGACAGCGAAAGCAACAAAACACTACTTCAGTGAGTTTCTGGGTTAGTGTCAAGTCCCAGTTAGCTAACATTGGTCTGCTCGACTGATTTCAAATTTTGGAACCTATTGGCTATCTATTGGTCCAGTTTTGGTCTAAAATTCAAGTCCAATTGAGTCGGTTTGGTTCGTTTAGTTGCTGTCGGGTTTCACAAATCACTTCGAGCCTCCTTTAAGTATATTTCTGGGGTATTTGGTGCTGTTGGAATTGCTGCCTTTGCTATTGCCTGTACTACTGCGGCTTTGCTGACTTCTTTTCTCTTCAATTGTAAACGTTTCCAGGTACACACTTCTGAAACTATGGGTTGATGTAAGCTTGAATTGGAAGTTGAGTTGAAATAAAAAAAGAAATGAAACGTTCACCTGCTTTCACAATATCTGTGTTTAAGATGTAGCAATAGGATAAAATGATTCAATTAGTTCGTATTTGCTTGGGCTCATTCTAATCGTATTTGTTTTGTATAAATTGGGGCGTACCCGAACCAATGTGGACTGTTAAGTAGTATGTCGTTATATTGATTAGATGTGTACCATGTGTTTAGCAATTTAGTTTAACTTAGCTGACGATGATGGCATAACGCATAATCTAATAGGTGTCTGTATGTACCCTGTCGGATCTTTGGACTGTTTAAATTTGTTATGGCCCGGTTCAGTTTGACTTTAAGAAATATGTATCTCACATAAAATTTTCATATTGTGTTAGTTAAGACCAACTGATTAGCGATATACGTCAGCTCTCTTGTTGGATTCCTTGCTTCAATACAGTCTCAATAACGTAAAGTAGTAATTAATACTGGCATTGGCCCGTCATTTAAACAAAGCGGCTATTAATAGAATCAGTAGGTTTACATTTTTGGGAGCACGAATCGATGTAACAATTTAAGAGCATTAATCTAATAAGCATGAATTTAGCAAGAAGGTCATCAATAATTAAGGGTAATTTTAGTTGTAAATAGTCCCAGGTAATTATTGGTTTGTGGAGTTAGCCTAGTTCTAGGATAATTAATCTTATTCGAATGTATCATCTTGTCAACCCCGATCTTGCTTAAAATTTCAATCTTTGTAATATTATTTTCCATTAACACTTGTATTGATCTAGCCATTAATATGTCACGTTTCTTTAGCATGCAATGAACTAGGATTTTTTCCCCTTTTTTGCCAAATAAAATGCACAAACTGCGGGGCCTCATAAATGTACATATTAAAAATACTTAGAATTTGGGACGAGCCATTTAGCGAATTTCACGGTCTTCCTCAAAGATAATAATGCGTTAGACTCTTTAGGCGCGACTTAATTAAATTACATTCTTAAATTCGGGTGCGCATTTATGTGACCCAAATTCAAATCTCAACGGAGTCGAAATGTGTTAACAACTACGGGTGCATTGATTGTGACGTGGTTCGAGATGCATTTTCACGACGTTGCAATTCTATAAAAATAAATGATAATAATAAAAGCGGTTTAAACTAAATAAAAGCACATAAGTCACAACATGTATTTAAATCAGATATTTAGCCATTATAACAATTTAAGCGACCGTGCTAGAACCACGGGGTTCGGGAGTTCCTAACACCTTCCCTCGGGTCAACAAAATTCCTTACTTAGAATTTCTGGTTCGCAGACTTCATTTGGAAAGTCGAATATTTTCCTCGATTTGGGATTCAAGATAAACCGGTGAATTGGGACACCCAAAAGCCAAACCTTTCCCAAGTGGCGACTCTGAATTAAATAAATAATCCCATTTCGAATATTGTCACTTAAATTGGAAAAACTCCCCTCGCGCATTTTACCCTTCGGGGCGGGAGCGCAAAAAGGAGGTGTGACAGCTCTGGCGACTCTGCTGGGGAATAGCAACCCAGAACCACTGGTTCAGGGTTCAAGAATTCGAGCTTAGAATAATTGTTACATTTGGCTTTATTATATGATCTTTATTACATGTTTTGGCATAACGTGCTAAATGTTGTCTTTTACCACTTTGATATTATTTGAACTGTATATAAACTGTGCCGAAACCCTTCTCTCTTCACCTCCGGGGATGTGCTTACTGGTTGAGACTCCCTATTCTGTTAGTGTCAATACCCTGAAATAAAAAAGAGGCTCGGACAAGTTACGAAGTCGGATGGCCTTTTGGTTCCCGGTAAGTTGTCCCCTCCTCGACTCGAGTTGTCCACTCGGGTACACAGTCTAGAACATATACCCAGGTTATAAACCTAGTATAATGAAACCTCATGCCGGATCCCTAGTAGGAACGCTTATTTGCATCATGTTGCATTTGACATAGGGGACTCAACACAGGGGTTGGATCCGTCTAGGACAGACAACCTGAAATGAAAAGACCATCCTGCTGCATCCCGTTTGTTTGGCGCATTTATTTGCTTCAGATCTGCATGCTGACCGATTTCTAAAAAAAAATTACAAAAAAAAGGGGAAAGAAAAATAGCAGCGTAGGGAGATAATTACCTATTTTTGAAAAATAAAACCAATGTCCAAGTAGTGTCGAAACCTCGCCAGAATTTTCTAAAAAAAAAAAAAAAGAAAAAAACATTTTGTCTTTTAGTTTGATTTATTATTTAAAAAAAAACATATAAAAAAATTTCCTTTAATCATTTTCAAAATCCCAAAAAAAAAATATTTATTTAAAAGTAAAAAAAAGAAGGGAAAAATTCAAAGAAAAAATGTTGTTTCTTTTGTAGTGTCTCTTTTATAAATTCAGACTAATAGTCCAAATACTTCCTTAAAAAGATCTTCTTTAGTCTTTATCTCTTTTCAAAAAAATAAAAAAATAAAAAAATAATAAAAAAAAATATAAAAATCCCAAAAAATATTTTTTTCCTTTCTTTAAAAGATTGTATTCAGAAGGGGTTTAGTTTATTTACTTTACGCTTGATGAAGCCCGAACTACCCCGGTTTGATTCTCACAGGGTGTGAGATACGTAGGCAACCCTCATCGGGTCCAACTTCCCCTTTTTTTCAAAAAATAGCCAAACTGCTCGAATTTTAATTTATGAGTCGGGTGATGCCGTTTTGTCAAGAATAGCCAAATGTTCCAAAAAGGGACGCCGGAAGGCTGACTATGCATAAACAGCCATTTTTGGTCATTTTTTTAAAAAAATTTTTTGACCAAGTTGCCCAATGGCCTTAGGATCCTCGTCCCCGAGGGTCTGCGAGGCCATGTTCCCAATGTCGGGTCGCCATTCTGAAAAAAAAAAGAGTCATAAATAAATCAAGTGATGTTGTTGTTGTCAAAAACAGCCGAATGTTCCCGAAAGGGACGACGGAAGGCTGACTTTGCATAAACGGCCACTTTCGATCATCTTTTAAAGTTTTGATCGATTGACCCTCACAGCCTTAAAATCTTCATCCTCGAAGTGCTGAAAGGTCGTGTTCGAAAATCGGATCTTTCTTTCTAAAATATAGTCAAATCATTTTTAGTCAAATCATTTTGCTTAACCACCCTAATAAATGTGCAGGATGAGCACAATACAAAACAAACCCTTTTCAATAATGACCAAGATCCCTTTTGAGTTGCGATTATGGTGTAATGACCTAGGCAAGGAAAGGCAACATAAAGTAAAGAAGTATCTGAAAGATCTCCCGGATTTACTAGACATCCAGCCTCGGGGTGATGTTATCAGATCGTTGGTCACTTGCTGGGATTCGGCACACAATGTATTTCATTTCTCAGACTTTGAGCTCACCCCGACATTGGAAGAAATAGTGGGATACATCGGAAGTGATGAAGATCCACTAAGGTTCAAGTACTTGATTGCACCTAGGGCCGTCACTGTACACCGGTTTTTGGATTTCCTAAAAATACCCCGAACATTTCATCATGCAGATTTTGCAAAAGGTTTCTGCAGTCTCCGCCTCATATATGCTAGATACGGCTACGTGGGTGGGTTCAATAAGCCAGACTTCAAACTATGAAGTAGAGGTAACCGACAAAAGTGGGATGAATACAGGCTGGTAGCTTTTATGATAGCTTTTTGGGGTCTTATAGTGTTCCCAAGGAAAGACGGAAACATCAATCTAAAAGTAGTTGGGGTCGTCAGTACCTTGCTCACCCATGATAAGAGTACTCTGGCGCCTATGATTATAGCTGACATATTCTGGGCTCTCACTATTTGCCGAGCCGGGGACGACTTTTTCGAAGGATGTAACCTATTGTTGCAAATATGGATGACCGATCATTTGTGCCACCGCTCCCCGCTCTTGGGTTACGGTTCGCCCGAGAAGACTTGTATTGGAGAATTCTACACAAGAATCAAAGGGGTTAGTCTGCCCGAGGGAGTCACAGCTTGGACGTCATTCTTCCGAACTCTCACTGCCAACCAAATTCAGTGGACGCTCGGATGGCTGCCTATTGAGGAAATCATATACATGCCGGAAACCAGGCCCCATTTTCTGTTGATGGGACTTAAAAGCATCCAACCCTATGCACCGTATCGGGTTTTGAGGCAACTTGGGAGGTATCAAGTAGTGTCAAAAGATGAAGACTTGAGTACCCAAGTGGTTGAAATCAGTCCAGACGGTCGGTTCCCCGAAGAAGAAATTCGCCAGATCTGGAGTGAGTGTCAACATCTGACGGCAAACACTTGTGTGTTGGATACAGCTAAAGGAGAAGTTTCCCCGGGGTATCACACTTGGTTTAGAGGTGACATGTCCTGCGAGAGACCAGCTAAAAGACCTCATCTCAAAGATTTCGCTGAGTCATCCCAGGAGCAATGGAACTGGTTAGCAAAGGAGAAAGGTTATCGGGCAGAGATCGGTGAGTTGAAACAACAGGTTGAAAGTCTGAAATTCAATAACAGTATGCAGGTCGCTGCAGATCGAGGCAAAAAGAATAGATTGGCCCAAGAAAATAAAGAACTTAGTTCCCAAATCCATAAATTGAGAATGGCTCTTGATAAACAACCAAGGAGTCGATCAGTTGATAAAAGGGATGAGAAGTGAAGTCAGGGAATGGCGAGATGGTTTAGAAGAGTCTGAAAACGTCATGGCAGAGCTCAAAGTACAGTGGGGAACAAGAGCAGATAAGCATCGCCGATACTTGAATCAATTGAAACACGACCACGAGAAAAATGTTGCCAACATGAAGAGAAAAGTGACTGCACTTGAGGTTAAAGTAGTTAAGCAGGCCGAGGATTTCCAAATTGAAAGCAGACACTATTACGACTTGTCGGCCCAAATGGAGGTAGAAGTACGGCAACTGAAAAATCAGCATATGCAGGATTCTCAAGCGTTAAAAACATGCAGTGATCAGATAAAACGCCTGTTTATAGAAAAGAGGCAAACCAGGGATAAGATTAGGACCATTGCCCATGCCATCATCAGAAGGTGTCTACGGTGTGAAAACATGACCAAACATTACTATTCTCTCGGCAGTGATGGTTTATGTCAAGCAGACCATGCATGAGCTGGAACAACTTGAAAGGGATCTCACACCTAAGACCGCGGCGAGGCCGAACGATGCCCCGCGGGCACCAATTTTCGAAACCTTAATGCATTCATAGGTCGAGTCTGTATCTTAGCATCTTCTGTCCATCTTTTCGCATCAGGGTGCATTAGTCCGTTTGAGTTTGTACTTATTTTCAAGGTTTGTTATTTTCCCTTGTACTAGATTGAGTCCCTTGTACTTACTTGGTTGTAATAGATTGTTTCAGTAATAAATGTGTGCTTCTTTTACACTCATCTGTTTTGAACTACATAATGATCTGATTCACGCGACATTGTGATACGAAGGCAATCCTCATCGGATTCGGTCACATTTTTAACTGCAAATAATAATAATAATAAAAAAATGGTGATAAATAAAAGGAAAGCCTAAAGAGAAGCCGGAATGACGCATGTCTTTGTTGCAAGCATGTAGAAACTCACCTAACTGTATAGGTGCATTACACCCCAATGTGAGATTACCTGTCTGTTATTTATTTCAAACTAACCATTTGTTCGTTGATAAGTAGGTTCCTAGAAAAGTGGTTTGGTTTTGTGGTAATCTGGCCTCACATTCGTACTTCATGAGATCAAAAGGAAGTGTTCAGCCACCCGGCGCTAAATCAAGAGGAAGTGTTCATACATACTTCACAAGGTCGAAAGGAAGTGTCAAAATGTCTTCAGAAGTTCCTCTGCCAACGATTCCTATTTTGGAGGAAAGTTCAATCTCAGCCATCCCAACTCCTGAGTCAGCAACGGTCGAGGAAAATAGAATTCTACGTCTCCGCATGATGGAAATGTGGGACGCCTGGGCCAATGGAAAAGAGCCGCCAAGTGCGATCCCTGGATTCCCTAAGCTTTTTCATAGGGCAAGTGGGACCTCCAACATCCCCATAAGTTATCCAAATACCCCACTGGGATTTCCTACCATCTCAGCGTACTTTGCTGGAACACCATCTGAGTCTCGCCCCCAGGTGTTAGCTTTCGGTGCGGCTTCAAACATATTCACTACTCCACCTTGTTCAGCCACGACACAACCTGTTTTACCCAGGCCTAACTTCGATTCATCATCCTTCACATTTCAAGCACCACCTCTTCCATTGGAACTTAGCCAGTTCACTACCAACGCTTACCCTCAGCCGTCTCGGTACGAGTTTATCGCAGGGCAGAAGAAAGCCGATAAAACACCTGAACAAGAGGAAATGACTAGAAAAATGAGAAGCATGGATCAAACTCTCTAAAATATACAGGGTCTGAGCGGGCAAAAGAGCGTATCTTACATTGAACTGCGCATGTTCCCGCACGTACATCTGCCCTTGGGTTTCAAAACCCCATAGTTTGAGAAATATGACGGGCATGGGGACCCCATAGTCCACCTCAAAAGGTACTGCAACTAGTTGCGGGGAGCGGGCGGAAAAGAAGAGCTTCTTATGGCTTACTTTGGAGAAACTTTGATCGGCATTGCTTCTGAATGGTATACGGATCAGGAAGTATCTCGTTGGCACATTTGGGACGACTTGGTTTGGGATTTTGTCATGCAGTTTCAATATAACATCGACATTGCCCCCGACAGGAATTCATTGTCGAATCTAAAGAAGAAACCTTCAGAGAACTTCCGAGAATATGCTGTCAAATGGCGCGAACAAGCGGCCAGAGTCAAACCTCCGATGGATGAAACAGAAATGGTCAGTGTTTTCCTTCAAGCCCAAGAGGCTGATTATTATCAAAACATGATGTTTGCATTGGGAAAACCGTTTGCTGAAGCCATCAAAATCGGTGAAATGGTGGAGAATGGGTTAAAAACAGGGCGAATCTTGAGTCAGTCTGCTATAAAAGCCACCTCCCAAACAATCCAAGGCGGGTCTGGAGGAGGAGCAAACCGAAAGAAGAAGGAAGAAGCAACAATGGCAACTTCGAGTGTAAGAAAACCCCATCCGTCCAGATTTCATTTCTCTGAAAGAGCCCCGCAACACTACTACCCCCATCAAGATGTGGCCTATGATATGAACCTTCGGCCCTACACAGTAATGAATGCACAACCATATATTAGGCCACAACAACAATTTCACCAAAAGCGAGCTCAATTTCCAAGAAATCAACCTTCTCACCAAGCTTAGTATAATCCCCGACCTCCACAAAATAATCTCCCCTACAACGCCCGCACTCGAGAGCCGCCCAGGAAAATGGACTTCACACCTATTGGTGAGTCATATTTCAACCTTTTCCCTAAATTGGTCCAAATGGGTTTGTTACGACCCGTACCCCCAAATAGGCAAAACCCAGAGTCACCCTCTTACCAACCTGGTGCCCGATGTGCCTATCATTCTGGAGTGGAAGGGCATGACACTGAGAGCTGTTGGACTTTGAAAAGGGTTATTGAAAACCTCATAGAACAAAAGCGGATAGTGTTAAAGGACGAAGACATTCCTAATGTGACCAACAACTCGTTACCGGCTCATAACAATGGACCGATTATTGGGATGATCTGCGAAGATAAAGAGTTTGATCCTGTCTTGAAAGCCATCATTGCAATCGTCGACATTGAGAAAAAGCCCAAGACGTATGCAAAGCAAAAAAAGGGGGACAAGAAGAGTAAAACCCCCCTCAAAACACAGAAAAAGCAGTGGAAACCAAAACTGAGGTAGTACCCTCGAAAGATGTCGTCCTTTATGTCCCCTGAGGTTCGAAGAAAGGACAAGTGACATTGAGCCCTCCAAGAAGGTTAGAGCCGAACAAAGGATCTAAAATGTATGTGCCCAAAGGGACCTATGCGGAACGGGGGCCAATAATTTCACCAAGGCTGAATGAGCCCGTGATTATTGGACGCGCGCCGTAGAGTCCCATGATAGATCCTACTACCGTCCTGTGGAATTATAACAAGGCGGTAGTAACCTACAAAGGAAAAGAAATCCTGGGAGAAGTAAATGAAACTAACCCAACTGAGAAATACCTCAACATGGAGGAGTTGAATGATTCTACAAAGAGGCGTTTCCCACTCAAGAAACCAGTTAGTGCCGAGGAAGCGGAAGAGTTTTTCAGGAAAATGAAAACTGCGGACTATGAGATAATTGACCAACTCCGAAAGTATCCCGCTCAGGTCTCGTTGTTGTCTCTATTAATGTATTTAACTGAGCATCAAAAAGTGTTGATCAAGACCCTCAACGAAGCTTACGTCCCAATTGAAACTACCATGGAACAGGTAGAGAGGATGGCAGAAAGATTCTTCATGATCAATCAGATTTCCTTCAGCAAAAATGATCTGCCCCCGGAAGGGGCCGCTCACAACAAGGCCCTCCACCTAACAGTTAAATGTGAAGGGTACTATGTGAAGAGGGTCATGCTGGATGGCGGGTCCGGAGTAGATATCTATCCCCTTTCGACTCTACAAAGAATGGAGATCGAGACAGGGAGAATCAGGCCCAACAGCGTATGTGTTCATGCCTTTGACGGCATCAAAAGGGACACCCTAGGCGAGATCGATTTGATTTTGACTATTGGACCTGTGGATTTTGAGGTGACCTTTCAGGTCCTAGATATGGATACTTCTTACAATTTCCTTCTAGGAAGGCCTTGGATTCATGCGGCGGAAGCCATACCTTCTACTCTCCACCAGATGGTAAAATTTGTATATGAAAATCAAGAGATTATAGTCCACGGAGAGGATGAGCATTCAATTTATCGAGACCCGTCGGTTCCATGCCTCGAAGCTTAAGGAGGGTAGTGAACACATAGTCTATCATGTTTTCGAGGTTGTGGTCGCAGACCAATAAGGAAGCCCTTACCCTCAACCTTTTCTCTCAAAAGCGTCAGTTATGGTTGCCAAGGAAATGATCAGGCATGGTTATAAACCGGGGAAGGGACTCGGGGCATCATTGCAAGGTATCACCAAGCCTATCACCTTACCTCCCACCGAAAAGTTCTTCGGTGTTGGTTTTTACGCCGAAGAAGCTGACGTAATGTGGGCAAACCAACGGAAGAGCAATGGTTGGGTTCTATCTCAGCCAATTCCGCATCTTTACAGAACATTCGTCAGACCCAAGTACATTGAAGAAAGAGAGGATGAGACCTTCACGACCGAGGAAATTGAAGAAATATGTGGGGTTATGAGGCAAATGCTGTATGAAACCCATATGGTTCAGCCGGGGGAAGGCTCGAGCACCGCTGAGGTGCTTCACATGGGGCCTGGTGCCAAATTGTAAAACTGGAAGGCTACTCCATTTCCGATCAAGCGGGAATCCTGGTAGACCAGTCTTGCCACCTTTTCTGCATCACGAGTTATTTTGGGGTGTAACTCGAATGATTTCCTTTTAGTTTCCTGTCCTTAAATTCTGATGTAAACCCTATTATCTTCAAAATTCAATGAAATGAAATTAATATTTCATCTTTCATCTTATTTATTCTCTCTGATTTTTTTATTTTTTTTGTTTTATTTCTTTCAGTTCTAATAATGCGATTTTAAATAACATGACATGCTTGCGGACTTCATGCCCAGATCCAAACATGCAGTCTAGCTGCGAAATAATGAACCAAGAAATGGAATACGATGAAGAAGAGGCTTTTAAGGAAATAAATCGAGAATTGGAACACTTTGAGAACAAACCTAAGCCAAATCTGAATAACACCGAACCGGTTAATTTGGGAACTCCTGAGGAAATCCGAGAGACCAAAATAAGCATTCACACGGACGAGAGAACGCGAGACGCGATAATTCAACTCCTTTTTGAATTTAAAGATGTGTTTGCTTGGTCATACGATGACATACCAGGATTAGGCGTTGATCTAGTGGTGCATAAATTGCCAATTCACCCTGATTGTCCTCCAGTTTAACAAAAGCAAAGAAAGTTCAAAACTGATGTCAGTGACAATATTAAAGAAGAAATCACCAAGCAGCTGAAAACGGGAGTAATTCGGGTAGTACAGTACACCACGTGGTTGGCGAATGTAGTTCCAGTGCCGAAAAAAGATGGGAAGACTCGGGTATATGTGGATTATCGAGATTTGAACAGAGCGAGTCCCAAAGACAATTTGCCATTGCCCAACATCCACATCCTTGTTGATAATTGCGCCAAACATGAGATCCAGTCTTTCGTAGATTGTTACACTGGGTATCATCAGGTGTTGATGGATGAAGAAGACGCCGAGAAGACTTCTTTCACTACACCATGGGGCACTTATTGTTACCGGGTTATGCCATTTGGTCTGAAGAATGCTGGGGCAACTTACATGAGGGCCATGACTGCCATTTTTCATGACATGATGCATAAAGAAATAGAGGTGTATGTGGACGACGTGATAGTCAAGTCCAGGACGCAGGACAATCATATCCAAGATTTGAGGAAATTCTTCGAGAGACTGAGGAAGTATGACTTGAAGCTGAACCTAGCCAAATGCGCTTTCGGGGTCCCATCAGGCAAGCTTTTGGGTTTCATAGTAAGCAGGAGAGGTATCGAATTAGATCCAACAAAGATAAAATCTATCAGAGATCTACCTCCCCCAAGAACGAAGAAAGACGTGATGAGTCTGTTGGGAAGGTTAAACTATATTAGTCGATTCATTGCCCAGCTGACTAGCACGTGTGAACCCATATTTAAGCTGTTAAGGAAGGATGCAGCGATCAAATGGACGGCTGAGTGTCAAGAAGCTTTTGACAAGATCAAGGAATATCTTTTAAATCCCCCAGTTTTGGTCCCGCCAGAGCCAGAAAGACCCCTGTTCTTATATCTGACAGTCTTGGAAAATGCTTTTGGTTGCGTCCTCGGTCAACATGACATAACCGGAAAGAAAGAGCAGGCGATCTACTACTTGAGCAAGAAATTCACCGGCTATGAGGCCAAGTACACTCTGCTGGAAAGAACGTGTTGTGCTTTGACATGGGTTGCTCAAAAATTGAGACATTATCTCCAAGCTCACACTACTTACCTCATAAGCAGGTTGGATCCTCTGAAATACATATTTCAGAAACCGATGCCTACTGGAAGACTAGCCAAGTGGCAAATCTTGCTTACTGAATTTGACATAGTCTATGTCACCCGCACGACAATAAAGGCCCAGGCATTAGCGGATCATTTGGCCGAAAACCCGGTTGATGAGGAATACCAACCGTTGAGTACTTATTTTCCGGATGAAGAAATCAACACCATAGAAGTAACCTCGGAAAACGCTCATGTTTGGAAGATGTTCTTTGATGGGGCCGTAAACGCCAAAGGTGTAGGAATAGGGGCAATCTTGATCTCACCTGCTGGTCAACATTATCCGGCTACAGCTAGGCTTCGTTTCTTTTGCATGAACAATACAACTGAATATGAAGCCTGCATCATGGGCATGAATATGGCGATCGATCAGGATGTTGAAGATTTATTGATTATGGGGGATTCCGACCTGATTATCTGGCAAGCCCAAGGTGAATGGGAAACTCGGGATGTCAAGCTTATTCATTACCGACAGCACGTGAAAGACCTCAGCAAGCGTTTCAAGTCAATGGAGTTCAGGTACATCCCGCGGTGTCACAACGAACTAGCGGATGCACTTGCTACCTTGGCTTCAATGCTACCCTACCCAGGCAACGCCCACGTCGATCCCTTGGAAATCCAAATCAGGGAAAGACACGGTTACTACAACGTAATCGAGGCAGGATCGTGTACACAGCCATGGTACCATGATATCAAGAGGTTCTTGAAGACACAAGAATACCCCGAACATGCTACTGGAGATCAAAAGAGAACCATTAGGCGGCATGCAGGTGGTTTCTTTTTGAGCGGCGAGTTATTGTATAAAAGGACCCCGGACCTCAATCTGCTAAGATGTGTTGACGCCGAAGAGGCGGGAAGGATCATGCATGAAGTACACGCAGGAGTGTGCGGGCCCCACGTGAATGGGATGTTTTGGCAAAGAAAATCCTTCGAGCAGGTTATTACTGGATGACCATGGAAAAGGACTGTTTTAGCTTCGTTCGAAAGTGTCATCAGTGTCAGGTGCACGATGATTTGATTCATGCGCCTCCCACAAAACTGCATCCCATGTCTGCACCTTGGCCATTTGTTGCTTGGGGCATGGACGTCATTGGTCCTATCGAGCCGAAGGCCTCAAATGGACACAGATTTATATTGGTTGCAATCGATTACTTCACGAAATGGGTAGAGGCTGTCACTCTCAAGTCGGTCACTAAAAAGGCTGTAGTGGATTTTGTGCATTCAAATCTTATTTGTTGTTTTGGTATTCCTGCAACTATCATCACAGATAATGCGGCAAACCTGAATAGTCACTTGATGGGGGATGTATGCGAACAGTTCAAAATAGCGCATAGGAATTCCACTCCTTATCGGCCCAAGGCCAACGACGTTGTTGAAGCGGCGAACAAAAACATCAAGAATATTTTGAGGAAGACAACCCAGAGTTCCAGACAATGGCATGAGCAGTTACCTTTCGCCCTGCTGGGATATTGCACTACAATACGCACATCAGTAGGGGCAACCGCATACTTGTTGGGTTACGGGACCGAGGCTGTGATACCGGCAGAGGTAGAAATCCCTTCTCTCCGGATCATTGTTGAAGCTGAAATTGAAGACAGTGAGTGGGTCAAAACCCATTTAGAACAGTTAACGCTGATTAATGAAAAGCGAATGGCTGCGGTCTGTCACGGGCAGTTGTACCAACAAAGAATGGCCCGTGCTTACAACAAGAAAGTGCGACCCAGGAATTTTGAAGTAGGTCAACTGGTGTTAAGGCGCATTCTTCCACATCACCAGGAAGCGAAAGGAAAATTTGCTTCTAATTGGAAAGGTCCATACATCATCAGGAAGATATTGCCCAGGGGAGCATTATATCTAGGTGATATTGAAGGAAACGATCTCGACACAGCCGTGAATGCGGATGCAGTAAAACGATACTATGTCTGAACTTGCTCTGACGATATTTTTGCACAATTGAGAGGACGAAGGCTTTCATTCCTGCTACCCAAACACTCAAATCCTTTTGCTAACCCTTTGAGCCGTTTACCTTTCTTTCATTACCCTCTTTGGAACCCGGAAGTGCTAGTTAAAAAAAATAAAATTTTTCCTGAACTACGTTTGACTTGATTCCGAAAGGATACGTAGGCAGCCTCTCTATGGGGTTCAGTCACACCAAAACAAAAATCCAGTTTTTCCCCAAAAATTTAAATTGGGGCAGGCATTATAATAATTCGGCGATAATCCCGCCTGGACGGTTCCAAAGTTTTAATTCGATCCAAGTTCTTTTGACCCCAAACCTGTTGCAAGTCCTTCCGATCAATCGGCAAAAGTTTCTTCAAAATCAAAAGACGCAGTTGCTCGGATCTGACGCAGTCAAGATGAGAGAAATAAAATGAGAAAGTCTTATTGGTAAAAACCTACAGGCACCATAAGGCGATGGCGAGCAGAGAAATCAAAATGAGAGAGTCTTGTTAGTGAAAACTCATGACGAGCACTATAAGGCGACGGTAAGAAGAGAAATGAGAGAGGTCGGCTAGCGAAAACTCGGAAAGGGCGCTGTCGACCGAATAGAGGATTTCACCATAGCAGGTTCTGGCAAGGTTCCCTGGTTTGGAAACATAGATCCGTTTGGTTCGTGAGAAAATGTAGGTTCATGAGAGTCGGGCATCCAGTCCAAAAAGCAGGTCATGTCAATTTAAAGCCAGCATGCACCTCAGATAAATCTTTCTTTTCCCCGAAAAGGACGCTTCTATTTTAAATTCATTTCCTCGCTCTTTGTTTACCTTTCTTTAGATTCCTTTTCGGTTTAACCCTAAGCCCCAAAACATGCTAGAAAGAAAAGGTGGCAGGACCGGTTTCACAGGGCTCTGTCTGGCAAGAGGTGGAGAACATACCCGGCCTCAGTGATGCGTCAGTCCAATCCCGACTGATCGTGACGTCTGATTACCTCAAAATCCCCAAGCAGAGTTTGAGACAGAAGAAACAGAGCCTTACACGCACAAATCATCGTGAAATCTTGAAATATTGAGTCTATCAGTTTTAAAGGAGGTCGCCTTGGAAGCCAATCAATGGCGAATTTTCTCAACAGAAATGAGGCTTGGGACCAAGAAAAACAATGAAAGCCACAAAACCGACCACAATTTCAAACTAACAATTTTCCTTTGTTTGAAGTTGAAGCAGTTGCAATACAAAACGAACTAAGCAGGAAGCAGGTACAACCCTGCGAGAGGCAGGTGCAGCCAAAAGGAAATGCGCAAAGATTAGAAATAGCTATGCTGCAATAATCAACCCAAAAGGGAAGTCTCCTCCCGATTCTTTCCTACATTTTTTTCCTAACCCGAGGACTCTTTCCCTTTTCCGGCATAACCCGATGACTTCCCCAGCATAACCCGAGGACTCTCTCCCTTTTTCGGCATAACCCGATAAATGATTTCCCCGGCATAACCTGAGGATTCTTTTCCTTTTTCCGGCATAACCCGATGACTTCCCCGACATAACCCGAGGACTTTTTCCCTTTTCTGGCATAACCCGATGACTTCCCCGGCATAACCCGAGGACTCTCTCCCTTTTCCGGCATAACCCGATGACTTCCCCGGCATAACCCGAGGACCCTTTCCCTTTTTCTGCATAACCCGATGACTTCCCCGGCATAACCCGAGGACTCTTTCCCTTTTCCGGCATAACCCAATGATTTCCCCAGCATAACCCGAGGACTCTCTCCCTTTTCCGGCATAACCCCGATAACTTCCCCGGCATAACCCGAGGACTTTTTCCCTTTTCCGGCATAACCCGATGACTTCCCCTGCATAACACAAGGACTCTTTCCCTTTTCCGGCATAACCCGATGATTTCCCAGCATAACCCGAGGACTCTCTCCCTTTTCCGGCATAACCCGATGATTTCCCCGGCTTAACCCGAGGACTCTCTCCCTTTTCCGGCATAACCCGATGACTTCCCCGGCATAACCCGAGCACTCTTTCCCTTTTCCGGCATAACCCGATGATTTCCCCGGCATAACCCAAGGACTCTCTCCCTTTTCCGGCATAATTCGATGACTTCCACGGCATAACCCGAGGACTTTTTCCCTTTTCCGGCATAACCCGATGACTTCCCCGGCATAACCCGAGGACTCTTTCCCTTTTCCGGCATAACCCAATGATTTCCCAGCATAACCCGAGGACTCTCTCCCTTTTCCGGCATAACCGGATGATTTCCCCGGCATAACCTGAGGACTCTCTCCCTTTTCCACCATAACTCGATGACTTTTTCGGCATAACCCGTGGACCGTTTTTGGCATAACCCGATGACTTCCCCGGCATAACCCGATGAATCTTCCTGGCATAACCCATGGACCTTTTCCGGCATAACCCGATGAATCTTCTCGGCATAACCCGATGAATCTTCCCGGCATGACCCGATGAATCTTTCCGGCATGACCCGATGAATCTTTCCGGCATAACCCGAGAACTCTTTCCCTTTTCCGGCATAACCCGATGAATCTTTCCGACATAACCCAGACAGTTTCCAACATAACCTGGCAATCCTCCCAATTTAGGGCTCCAATCCCTGAACTGAGCGTTTTTCTATTAAGCCGACATTAGGGCTCCAATCCCTGAGTTGCGCTTCGTAGACTAGGGATTTTTCAAATCCCCGCATCAGTGCTGTAGATTATTATTGCCATTAACTCACGAAATTTTCCTAGTGAAACTGGGGCAGAAAAATTTCGTTCGTTTGTTTTGTTTGTCTCAGCAGGTTTGACCTCGAGGCGCATGGATCGAGATGACCCACGGGATGAGCCTCAATCTTGAATAAAGAAAAGAAGAAAAGGACAAAAGGAGAAGATGTCCCCAAATACTGGAACAAACAAACGGCGGGTCGCTCCAAAATTTGATCAAAGTCCCGAGTTCCGCCAATCCCGTCTCACTCAATACCGCAGAAATAAACAGGCGCCTACAACTTGCAAGCATCAAGATTCAGATCGAAGTCTACAGGCAGAATCAGCTAAGACCCAAGATTAAGTTGCAAAAGAATTATAGATAGGAATCTTGTAACTAGCAATTGACAGGCATAAGTAGTCAGTTCAATTTCAATTTTCCTTTTGGTTGTAATAAGGCAGGTCAGTAAAGCAACAGTAGCAACAGCAACAGCAGTAACAACAAGCATTGCAATCCCATGGTAGCCCCAGCTACCAAAGTTTCCCGAACTACATTGACCTGATTCCTGTTTAGCCCAGGATATGTAGGAAATCTTTGAAGCAAAGATTCGGTCAAATCTTTCAAAATGTGCTTCACACGGAGTAGTCCAATGGGCAAAATCGCTCATATCCGCTCACTTTATCTTTTCCCGAAAACTCTTCGTGTTTTCGGACAAAGAGGGGCAGCTGTGAGCACGTGATTTTTTGTTTACACGACAATTACTCCAAAAGAAATCGAAAATAATAACAAATGGTCTTGCTGTACAATTTTTTGGAATTTACGTGGCATTTTTGGTAGTTATTTGTGGTTTTGTCTGTGTTTATTTAGTCTTAACAAACAAAAATACAAAATATATGTCGTGTGTAAGTTTAGGATATCGTTCTACTATTAGGAATTAATCTAACCATAATTCGGTTATTAAAAGGAAAATCACAAAATATGCATCTTTTATTCTATTTGTTGTCATTAAGTGATGTTATTTTAATTAAATGTTAATATGTGTGATAATTGTTGTTTAATGTTTGTATAGTTTTATTTTACAATTTAGTTGGGATTTTTAGAAATTAAAAGAAGAAAAGAAAGGGGTTTAAAATTAAAAGAATTCGGACTTGGGCTTAAAATTGAGACCAAGAATCAGGCCCAATATATTTTTCATGACCCAGTCCAGTTCGGCCTCATCAAACGACGTCGTCCAAGGCCTACCAGATCTGGACCGTTGATCTGACATATCTAACAGTCCAATTCAACTCCCGTTTTAAAACCAAACGACGCCATATAAGGGTGTTCAATCAGAGCCGTCCATATCATTCAATCCTACGGCCTCCACTACTCCTCATTTAACCCGACCCACTTAACCCCAGAGACCGACCCAGCCTCACTTAAATCATACGACGCTGTTTCACCCCAGTGAAGGATCTGGGCAGTGGATCATTCTTGATCCAACGGTCCAGATCAAATGTCCCTCTAACTATATAACCCCAATCCCTTCACCCCGCGCCCTAAGCCAGACCCCCCCCCCTTGCCCTTAGGTCGTCTCCCTCACCCAAACCCCAAATCCCTTAGAATCCTAGCGCCGCCCCCTTTCCCTTCACCGTAAAACCGGCGGCAACAATGCCGGTGACCACCATCTTAACACCCCTAGTACACCTCACCACCCTGAACACGGATCTGTTACCCCCTTGCCTCGAATCATTCCTCATCGCCTCGAATCTTTGTTTGAAGGTTCGAGCAAAATCCCGATCTACACCAACCCACACCAGATTCACACCAGGCACTCCCCTGACCTCCCTCGTGACCAAACCAGGCTTGGTTTGGTCCGAATCTAACCAGGAAAACCCGAACCCTTAATCTGAGCCCCAAGAACCCTAGAAATCCAGAAATCAGGATTTTGTCCTAATTAACATAGGTTTGAGGGTCTAATAGACCTTAGTCAAAGTGTTCTCTATTGAGTACACTTGATTAAGGTCCGTTCGACCTCAAAAAGGTCGAATCTGAGTTCATGCCCGTTTCACCTAGTTTGCTCGAGGTATTTTTTCCCTTTCTGTTTGATCTATTGTTTTTGGTTTGTTTTTGTTGTTCGTCTATTGTTTAGAATAATTCTATTTCCAATTCCTTCGCTTTGTTCTTTTGGTTTTTCCAAATCAGACCTTTTATTTGGTCGAAATTTTCGTCTGTTCACTGATAAGCGTATGTGTTTGAATTGTATAATTGATTGGAATGAGTTTTGGTCGATTAATTAGTCCCCAAGGTAATCCTTTGTTTTGTCAGTGCAATTTGAACCACCTGTTAATGTTGTTTGACTTGGATTCATTTGCTATTGATTATGCGTATTGTAATTCACATATACGTCGTCGATTAGCTTTAGTTGGGAATGATAGTAATTTGACCCATGTTGGTTTAATCTTATTCAAATCAATTGAGAACTGATTACATTGTATGTTAGCCTTTTAAGTTGAATCAGAAACCACTGTAGGATTAGTTATAGCTGTAATTTTGATGGAATCTCAGAATATAAGTTGAGTGGACTGCCAGTTCGAGTATGGTTGAACCTTTAGAATAATCCATAGTGCAGACACAACTTGGCTAACATCTTTACAGATGAGGAGTCAGGTGTAAACTGAGTTTAATAATAAAAAGGTTGAAGATGCACATGAGAATGGTAGTGGAACCTGCTGAACAGCAGGGTATCCACTGCTTTTCTAAATTTCAGCAGTTTAAATAGAAGAAACCCCATGCCTAGACAAGGCTAAGTGGAGATGACAGCCTTTAAGGTTTATTTTAAACCCTGGGCAGCCTGTCAAAAGGGCAGTTTTCCTTCTATAAAGGAGGAGAAAAAATAGTGCTGAAGGGGGGGCAGACAGTAGAGAGTTCAAAGGGAGAGAGTTCTGAAAATCAAAAAGAGTTCTGAAAAATCAGAAAGAAGAAAAACAGAAATAGACATAGAGAGATACACTGAATACACAGGGATACAGAGATACACAAGCTAAAAAGACTGAAAAACAGAAGAGAAGAAAGAGTGAGCGAGGGTTGAGTTGGAAGAAGTAGATAGAGTTCACATAGCATCGAAGAGAGGCTTTGAAAATAGTTGATAGCGAAAGCAACAAAACACTACTTCAGTGAGTTTCCGGGTTAGTGTCAAGTCCCAGTTAGCTAACATTGGTCTGCTCGACTGATTTCAATTTTTGGAACCTATTGGCTATCTATTGGTCCAGTTTTGGTCTAAAATTTAAGTCCAATTGAGTCGGTTTGGTTCGTTTAGTTGCTGTCGGGTTTCACAAATCACTTCGAGCCTCCTTTAAGTATATTTCTGGGGTATTTGGTGCTGTTGGAACTGCTGCCTTTGCTATTGCCTGTACTGCTACTGCTTTGCTGACTTCTTTTCTCTTTAATTGTAAACGTTTCCAGGTACACACTTCTGAAACTATGGGTTGATGTAAGCTTGAATTGGAAGTTGAGTTGAAATAAACAAAGAAATGAAACGTTCACCTGCTTTCACAATATCTGTGTTTAAGATGTAGCAATAGGATAAAATGATTCAATTAGTTCGTATTTGCTTGGGCTCATTCTAATCGTATTTGTTTTGTATAAATTGGGGCGTACCCGAACCAATGTGGACTGTTAAGTAGTATGTTGTTATATTGATTAGATGTGTACCATGTGTTTAGCAATTTAGTTTAACTTAGCTGACGATGATGGCATAACGCATAATCTAATAGGTGTCTGTATGTACCCTGTCGGATCTTTGGACTGTTTAAATTTGTTATGGCCCGGTTCAGTTTGACTTTAAGAAATATGTATCTCACATAAAATTTTCATATTGTGTTAGTTAAGACCAACTGATTAGCGATATACGTCAGCTCTCTTGTTGGATTCTTTGCTTCAATACAGTCTCAATAACGTAAAGTAGTAATTAATACTGGCATTGGCCCGTCAATTAAACAAAGCGGCTATTAATAGAATCAGTAGGTTTACATTTTTGGGAGCACGAATTGATGTAACAATTTAAGAGCATTAATCTAATAAGCATGAATTTAGAAAGAAGGTTTAGCATTTAGATCTAATAGATTTGCGGATAAGCATCAATAATTAAGGGTAATTTTAGTTGTAAATAGTCCCAGGTAATTATTGGTTTGTGGAGTTAGCCTAGTTCTAGGATAATTAATCTTATTCGAATGTATCATCTTGTTAACCCCGGTCTTGCTTAAAATTTCAATCTTTGTAATATTCTTTTCTATTAACACTTGTATTGATCTAGCCATTAATTTGTCACGTTTCTTTAGCATGCAATGAACTAGGATTTTTTCCCCCTTTTTTAGAGACTAGTTTAATAGAAATGTAGTCATTTTAGGATATCCTTAAAAAATAAATGAATTGCGCCTCGCCAAATAAAATGCACAAACTGCGGGCCCTCATAAATGTACATATTAAGAATACTTAGAATTTGGGACGAGCCGTTTAGCGAATTTCACGGTCTTCCTCAAAGATAATAATGCATTAGACTCTTTAGGCGCGACTTAATTAATTTACATTCTTAAATTCGGGTGCGCATTTATGTGACCCAAATTCAAATCTCAACGGAGTCGAAATGTGTTAACAACTACGGGTGCATTGATTGTGACGTGGTTCGAGATGTATTTTCACGACGTTGCAATTCTATAAAAATAAATGATAATAATAAAAGCGGTTTAAACTTAATAAAAGCACATAAGCCACAACATGTATTTAAATCAGATATTTAGCCATTATAACAATTTAAGCGACCGTGCTAGAACCACGGGGTTCGGGGGTGCCTAACACCTTCCCTCGGGTCAACAGAATTCCTTACTTAGAATTTCTGGTTCGCAGACTTCATTTGGAAAGTCGAATATTTTCCTCAATTTGGGATTCAAGATAAACCGGTGACTTGGGACACACCAAAAGCCAAACCTTTCCCAAGTGGCGACTCTGAATTAAATAAATAATCCCATTTCGAATATTGTCACTTAAATTGGAAAAACTCCCCTCGCGCATTTTACCCTTCGGGGCGGAAGCGCAAAAAGGAGGTGTGACAATCTCCGAAGTGTGCGCTTCTTAGTAGGATTAGCAAGCTCTGAGTACTCTCATTTGTGAAATATTCCTTGATATCATGAAACCAAGGCTTTCCGTCTACTTCCTCTTCAACATGGGCAAAGTAAGTTGGTTGATTGTGGATTTTCACTGGAATGGGATCAATGAAATTCTTGTCGGGATGTTGTATCATAGATGATAGGGTAGCCAATGCATCGACGAACTCATTCTGGATTCTAGGAATATGCTGGAATTTCATCTTCGTGAACCTCTTTCTCAATTCCCGTACATGATGTAGATACAGGAGTATCTTGGAGTTCTTGGTCATCCATTCTCCTCTACTTGATGTATAAGCAAGTCTGAATCTCCAATCACTAGCAGCTCTTGAACGTTCATGTCAATGGCCATTTTGAGTCCTAAGATGCAGGCTTCATACTCGGCCATATTATTGGTGCAGGGTAACCTAAGTTTGGTAGACATCGGATAATGCTGACCGGTTTCCGATATTAGGACTGCTCCTATACCAACTCCTTTGAAGTTTGCTGCTCCATCAAAGAACATTCTCCAACCATCATAGGATTCCGCAATGTCTTCTCCTATGAATGATACCTCTTCATTAGGAAAATACATTTTCAGGGGTTCGTATCCTCCATTTACGAGGTTTTCAGCAAGGTGGTCTGTCAGTGCCTGTCCCTTGATCGCTTTTTGAGTTACGTAAACAATGTTGAACTCGTTCAACAGGATTTGCCACTTGGCTAGCTTGCTAGTGGGCATGGGCTTCTGAAAGATGTACTTCAAGAGATCCATTCTCGATATGAGATATGTAGTATAGGCATAGAAATAATGTCTCAGCTTCTGAGCTACCCAAGTCAAAGCACAACAGGTGCGTTCCAATAGAGAATACCGGGCCTCGTACGGGGTGAACTTCTTACTGAGATAATAAATGGCTTGTTCCTTCCTCTCTGTTTCATCATGATGCCCTAGAATGCAGCTGAAAGCTCCATCTAACACTGTAAGGTAGAGTAATAAGGGTCTACCTGGCTCGGGCGGGACTAAGATTGGTGGTGTTAACAGGTACTCCTTGATTTTGTTGAATGCCTTTCGGCAGTCATCGGTCCATTTGGTGGCGGCTTCCTTCTATAACATCTTAAAGATTGACTCATAGATAACTGTAGACTGTGCTATGAATCGACTGATGTAGTTAAGCCTTCCCAAGAAACTCATCACATTCTTCTTGTTCTTTGGCGGTGGTAGTTCTTGAATGGATTTAACTTTCTATGAATCCAGTTATATTCCTCGGCAGCTCACAATAAACCCAAGCAATTTCCCAGCAGGAACCTCAATTGCGCATTTTGCGGGGTTTAGTTTCAGGTTGTATCTTCGCAGTCTATTGAAGAACTTCCTCAGATCTTTTATGTGGTCAGTGGCCTTCTCGGATTTGACAATAACATCATCCACATATACCTCTATCTCCTTGTGTATCATATCATAGAAGATGGTAGTCATGGCCCTCATGTAGGTGGCCCATACATTCTTCAGGCCGAATGGCATCATCTTGTAACAGTACACTCCCCACGACATAATGAAAGCCATTTTCTCAGCATCTTCCTCATCCATCCAAATTTGATGATAATCAGAGAAGCAATCTACGAATGATTGTAGCTCATGCTTGGCGCAATTGTCAATCAGGATGTGTATATTTGGCAAAGGGAAGTCATCTTTCGGACTGGCCCGATTGAGATCCCGGTTGTCGAAACAGACTCTGACCTTTCCATCCTTCTTTGGCACTAGCACAATGTTGGCTAACCATGTCGGGTATTCTACTACCCTGAGAACCTTAGCATTGATCTGCTTGGTGACTTCTTTCTTGATTTTGAAACTCATATCAGGCTTGAACTTTTTGAGCCTTTGCTTTACTGGTAGACACAATGGATCGGTTGGTAGTTTGTGAGCCACAATAGACATACTCAGACCAGTCATGTCATCATACGACTAGGCGAATATGTCCTCATACTCCTTTAGAAATTCTGTGTATTCTTCTATGATGGCAATAGGTGAATGCTGATACACATTTCTTTGACATTTTCTACATCTCCCAGGTTGACAATTTTGGTCTCGTCTAGGTTGGACTTAGGTCTTTTCTCAAAGTTCTCAACTTCTTTGACAATCTCGTCAAGTATGTCATCTTCCTCTGAATCCATGTCCATTTGTTGCGTTGTCTCATTACATGTCACAATCATTGGTTCATCAAGACAAGTAATAGTAATGCTGTATTGGTAAAGCAAGGAGAGAAAATGATAGCAATAAATATTAATTTGTCAGAATAATCAAAAAAATGCTTTTGATAAATTGAATAACTGTTTTGAACATCGAAGATCTTATTGTGGGAATTGAAAAATGCAAAAAAGAAAATTATTTAGTAAATAAAACGGTGCATAATGCTTGTTTTAGCCTTGCTACCCCGAGGCTCGTCAGGCTTTGGATGTCCTGATGGTCTAATTCTTGAGATGCATTCCTCTGCTCACAGCCTATATGAAAGGGCCTTCCTCCCCCTCCTCCTTGATAATAACGCAATAGTCCATATCAATGTCCTCTAGAAACAAGTTCTTCACTGCTACAAGTGCTTCTTCTTCATCTGACCCATAAATAATGTCGGCCTGTTAGAAGGTCTGCTCTAGATGTGGTATTGGCTGCTTTAGTGGGTAGTAAGGACGACGCCATAGTGGCGACCAGCTATTGAATTCTTCCCAGGTGTATTTATATCCCAAACCGAAGGTAGTGCTATGTTTCTTGAGTTTTATGTGTTTAGAGATTCCTTGGAGGTTCTTGCCGAGCCCTTTGCCCGGCTCGTACTCACTCCAACTTAGTATACTCTCGATTTTGCTGTCCCACCATTTGTCTTTGTCGATAGCATTGACCCGTTCAATGTGGTGGTAAGGTTCTCCACCCAGCTTCCTTCTTCCTTCGATCGTCGTAATGGTCTAGCGACTGTATATAGGGTTGCTATCGTCACCGTGAATGTTCACTTCCTGGTGATTCCATTCAAACTTTACTGCCTAATGCAGCGTTGATGCTATGGCCCCAGTAGCATGAATCCATGGCTGTCCCAACAACAAGTTGTAAGATGCTGGTACATCTATTACTTGAAAATCAACCTCGAACCATGTTGGTCCCACTTGCAAGCATAGACTAATTTCACTGATGGTGGACCTCTGAGAACCATCAAAGGCTTTCACATTGATTGCTCCATCCCTTATCTCATGCAGCCCTTTACCCAACTTCTTAAGTGTTACCAGTGAACAAATGTTAAGATTGGAACCTCCATCGATCAGGATTCTGGTGATGAAATAATCTTCGCATTGCACGATGATGTGTAGTGCTTTGTTGTGCCCCAGCCCTTCAGGTGGTAGCTCGTCCTCATAAAAGGTGATCTTATGGCTTTATAGCACTTGTCCTACCATATTAGCCATTTCCCCGCTAGTGATGTTATCGGTACATATGCTTCATTTAGCACCTTTAACAAAGCATTATTGTGCGTCTCAGAATTTTGCAGCAAAGAGAGAATGGATATTTGTGTTGGCGTCTTATTTAAATGGTCTATGACCGAATATTCCTTGGCCTATATTTTCTCCAAAGGTCTTCTGAACCTGCCTCAATGAGGGGTGGCCGATTGGAGGTCTGGTTGCTTGATTCAGCTAGATGTTCATGGGTATAGACTCTACCAGTTCTTGTCATACCTTGTGCTGCGACAGTTTCTTCAATCCTAACCTTGACTTTCCTTCTCGCCTCGGTTGTATAGTCCTAGGGTACATGATTTGTATAGAAAGGTGGCATGGTAGACATCGCCACTGGAATCGGCGCGGCTATCCTCACTTAGAATGGAACATGTGCCTTGGATGGCAAGACTGCAACCTCAAATGGTGCGGGTGCAATTGTCGGAGACACGAATTCGACCACAATTGGTGTCGGTGTCTTTGTGGATGGCGCTCATTGGGAGTACGCCTCGAAGTTTACTTCTTTAATAGGAAAGGAGCACCTTGAGTCGGCGAGGAAGGATTGTGGATGGGGAAAAAGGTAGTATTGCGGGTACCTTCCCTGTGAGAGAGCATAATGAACTATGCCGAGGGGTTTTTAAACGTGTACACATAGCCTTTTACGCTGGGCCCCTTTGATAGGTCTGTGCTCGACTTCTATCGAAAGTACCAGGTTACCTTGGCGCAAATTCATCCATCATTTTGGCAGATAGTATTGATGATGAGGTTCTTTGTGGAGAAAGCAGGGCTTGAATTCACTCTTAGCAATCTCATCAGGCTGTATCAGCCTTTTCACCATCGAGGTCAGCTAAACCTACAATGCCGATCCACCATGCCTTTTATTGTTAATGATGAAGAAGACAGAGATCGGGGGTGGATGAACCGATTCATCAGAGTACGGACTGTCGATATTATTTCTGTAGAGTTTCTGCCATTTCCTAAGGGGTGGAATTTTACACGTAAGTGGTATACTCGTGCCCTTTTAGTTTTTAATTATGGCGAAGGAAGGCTCCCTAAATGCGCCTTCCTTTCCCTTTCTGCAGCAATTTCATGGATGTCGTGCGAGGTCCCCGACCTTTCGAAAGTTGGCGACCCATTCAACTTATAATGAGAGTAAGTGGTGAGCTTTGTCTAAGGATAGGTGGGAGGCAAAACACCATGGTATGTGCTATGTGATTTGCTCTCTCCCCCCCCCCTCCCCCCGCCCACCATTTTTTTGGAAAGACATTTTTTCTTTCTGCGTACTAACTCTGCCATCGCAGGTGTTGGGGAGTTTTTTGAAGCTGAATCACGCCCTCTGGGTTAGGAAGGAGGATAGCGGGCTTTAGGATCAAGGGATAATAATAACAATAAGCAGAAAAGGCCTTTGTAGGATGACAGCGATTGTAGCAAGATGAGTCCAGCCAGAGGCTCGGAGAGGGCGTATTAGCCGAACCTGCAACACCCGAGGTCTCAGCCTTTAGCAAAACAGTCCTTCCTTTATTGCCATCTTCCATTACCATCGAATGTACTTCGAGGAATGAGGGTTCTCTTCGCTGGCTTCTTCTCCCATCGAAGGCACTTCGAGGGATGTTCGACGCCAAGGGGCGTGTATAATGGGCGACCGTATCCCACACCGGGGCAGTTCTACCGGGGTAGATGGAGCCAGACCAGTAGATCTATGCTCAACTCTCGACAAAGCTCAGCGGCTTTACTCGGAGGTAGATTTTGGTTGTTCGTACTAGTTTTAAGTTTTGTAATTTTCACTTTATTACCACGTTTCTCTTCCATAGGCTTTTAACAAGCTCAAATCTGAGCTGCTTCGTCGTGAGGCCAGATTGTGAAAAGCCGTAGATGGGGAGAACTCCCTCAGGCTTCTTTACGATGAAAGGGAAGACGAGTTGGCACACTTGCAGTATGAGGCAAGTCACAGTATGAACTACAAAAGCTACCTCGAGGAATAGGTAACTTCTGTTTCATGGGAGTGCGCGTTTCTTCTTCTATCCTCCGAGGCTAATGTTTTGTTTACTTTAGCTACAAAAAAAGATGGACGACCTGGAACGCCTTAGGAATGAAGTTGGTCAAGACAAGTTCAAGCGCGCTAGGCTAAAGTCTCGGGTGGACACCTAGATATCAGCTAAGAAGGATGCTTTGGCCAAAGCTTCCGCCCTCGAAGTGCAACTTTGCATGCTCACGAGAATAGCTTGGTCCGAACGAACATGATTCCTTGTCTCAAGTCCGAGCTCTTGAAGGTGAAGGACGAATTAATAAATGCCCAGGCTAACAATCTGAACTAAGGCTGAGAAAAGGTGGTTGCTTATTTTAGGGATGCTACTGATGCTCGTGCTGAGCTAAGGAGGGCTCTCGACCTAGAGAGTAGGAATAAATAGTACGTGAGGTGTAAATCTCGTAGGGAAACCCTCGAGGAAATTCATTACAGGGGCTTCGATCTTTCGGAAGAGATAAAGTAGGCGAAAGCGAAAGAATATGATGTTAAGTTCCTCCTGTCTGATGTCGAAGATAGCGAGAAAGAGGCTGACCGGCCATAGTCCCCGAGGGGGACGTAGAATTGGCATTCCTTTTCTGCGTATAGTGCTTTCAAAGGACATTTGTAGATGGAGCTTGTATTTTTCGCATACATATATAAAAGGATGCCTTGCGGTTTAATTTTTCATGCATTTCTCTTTGCTTTGTTTTTAGCCAAATGAATTGGTCATCGAGTTAAAAGGAACCCTCAGATTTGTGTTATGGCCATAGGGCTCATTGAGCTAGCCCGTAGGATCTTACGCTTGGTCGGTACGACCTTTTAGTATAAACCGGCATTTGAGCTCTTATGCTTTTGCTCTTAGGCATATTTAATTAACTATTTCGGTTCAGTCTCCGAGTCGGGTATTGACTCGAGCTCATTCGATCCTCAAGTTTTTGAATTTAAGACTGGCCCTTGGGCTCTTACGCGTTGGGTCGGTACGACCTTTTGTATGGGCTGGCGACAGTGGCTCTTATGCATTGGGTCGGTATGATCTTTTATATAGGCTTTATTTTTCCCTCGTTAAGGACTTTTTGGAATTGTGTTTGCCTCTCTCTTCGACGGTTCGATAGAAACCTCGATTGTGAGTCGTTATATGGCGATGATCGAGCACCTCGAGAGGTTTGGCTTGGCGGTTGAGCATCTTGAAGCCTTATATTTTGGAGCTGACATGGTCGAAGATCTTTTGCCTATGTCGAGGGTAGCCTGTTTAACTAGTTCTTTTCGAAGTATTTTCAAAGTAATTGAAAGTCTGTGATTTTATAACAACGGTCGGCCGTCCCCGAGTCGTGTTAGTTTGGCTAGTATAGCCTTGTGACCATAGTCATTTGTTTTTGGCCGGAGCCTTTCAGTACCCAAGTGAAGTAATTTCAGCGTCTATATAGAGGGTATGCCTTTTTAGGGGTCTATATAGCCTTAAGTTTAAGTTAGCGTTTATGCCTTTAGTAAGATCTTACAAGTTTTACATCCCTTTGAGGTCTTACAGTTTTGGCTACTTGGTACAAGTATGGTTCATGCCTTGCTTGAGGTCTTACAGATATTGTGGCCTCGGGTTTTGATAAGTCGATGGGGGTGGCAATCAGCGGCAGTCCTCGAGTCATCGAGGGTTTCTTGGCTCGGGAGCCATTAATTGTTGATGGGTTTTCAATATCTTGGCTTTATGCTTGTACGCAGCAAAATGAGAGGACTTGATTTCTCGCTATCATGTCATTTTGGAAGAACGCCTTGAGTCCCCGAGGATGGGAAGCCACGATCGATTTCCTGGCCTCGGGTCTCATCGAGTCCCGACTTAGAGAAGATGGAGATCAAAACCAAGACAGAAGGGGAAGCTCCCAAGGCACACGGCTAAGTCTGGCAGGGTCGACCTATCTAGAACCTATGCTGAGGCATCGCGTCAAGCCATCCCATCTCCATACTTTGTAATTAATCTCCACGTACTTGTAGCCGAGTTCCCCTCCTATATAAAGGGGACTCACACTACCTTGTAAAAGACTGATGTCGCTCCATTTCTCCACAAGTGCAATAATATCTCTCTCTCTCTCTCTCTCTCTCTCTCTCTCTCTCTCTCTCTCTCTTTTCTTTCTAACCTCTTCATTCTCACTGGCCCGATGCCACCTTGATATTCATTGCTTTCTTACTAGTTCTTCATCGTATAGCTTAGTATTGGACATGAAGAGCCTTATTTAATTATATCCTCAACTGTTATCCCATCCCCGACTATCCCTGATAGCTTGAGCTCGACCCTGACGTCGACCCCGAGGTCCCCCAACGACCAGACTTATACCCGGGCAGCAGGCCCCTCGATTCGATTACTATCTTGTTTTAGCTTGCATTTAATCTTTAAACTCCTTATTATCATCATCAACTGCTCTAACAACAAGTTCGGGAATAGATCACGTATTTTTAGAATCCCATCTACAAATTTAATTATTGTTACCATTTTCATAGTAAACAGTTTGGCACCTACCGTGGGGCTAAAAATAATAGTGATTATTTTCTTGCTAGTTTCATTGCACAAATGCACATTGCCTTTCACACTTTTTCTTGTCCAAAGATCTCTTGATTTCAGGTCATAATGTTTGGCTCGGTAAACGAAGCCAAGAGAGAATACCCCAAAAATCACGGCGAAAACGGTGAGGCTATTCCAGTGGTTGGCACGACGTCATGGAACCTTGATAACGTATCTAGGCTAATTCTAGTGGACGCAGGTTCGCGAGGCGCATAGCAGGTCGACGAGGCCTTGCACATTGATGGGAGCATTCAATATGAAGCTAAAAAAACCTCGGACCGGGAAGAACAAGAAGTTAACCTTCATGTTATTTTTGAAATGTTGCAGGCATAGCAGTTGGCTATCGCTCAGCTTCAGAGCCATCCGAAGACTACCAGCAAAGTAGCGCAGCAAACAACTTCCTGCGCCAAACGAGTACCCCGCCGTAGCGAATATGCTTGGGGATCTCTCCAAAAGGATCGAGTCAGGTTCATGGAGGTTCATGCGACAATTCTCGTCTGGGGAAGCGGTCCCGGAACCTACTTCACGGAAGTCCGGAACGTCGGAACTCCCTAGGTTCAACAGGGCCTCGGATCCCGATGAGTTCACCACCACTTACATATGCGCGGAAAAAGGTAGCGACCTTAAAAATGATGAGTTCGAGTCCGTCCCATCGAAGAAGTTCGGGGAAACACCCTCGAAAGAAACCATGATGTGGCACTGTAGCCTAGCGCCTGACCTCACAAACTCGCTTACCATATCAGAAGATCCCTCCACGGGAGCATACACCGATACCATCGAAGCAGTAACGGAAGAGTCCGACACACCTGAGGCCAAACAAAGAGAGAGTAAAATGCCACAAGAAGTCGCTTCTCATTCCCTGATAGGACGAATGAGGTCGCTCCAGGTTTTGGATGACTGGACAATCCAGGCCTCTGCCCGAAGATCAAACGAAGCATTCCCAACGACTCTAGGTATTTTCAAACAACGCTTAGTTAGATATCCAGCCGAGACCTAGCCGAATGTCCGTACCCGGCACCGGCCACAAATCAGGGCCATGGACAACCGTCCGGGAGCCTCTACGGGCCCGGTATACCCAAGCAGGCTCCCAACAAAGAAACTAACACCCAACAGATGGAGGTACCATCCATGCGCTGCGAATGGGAGGAACGCTACAAAATGCAGCCTACCTCGCAATGTAGGGAAACAGTTCGAGGGCAACGTCCTCGAGGAATCTTCAGTGGAACTAGATCTGACGAGGCACAACCGGCAGAGGAACCCCGCCCAGCAGAGTATGATTTCGACATTGCCATGCCAAACATCCTGATCACCATAAGCGAAGCCAGGGACGGCGAACGACTCAGACCTATTCGACCAATACCCCTTCAAAAGAACTATAACCTGGTGCGGGAACCACAGGGCGTTCGCGGCCACGGGATCAAAAATAACCTCCAACTCAGAAGGGCGACTGCCGTGCTGCTTAGTAAAAATCACCACCGAGTACCATCGAGCGGTCAGGCTCGAGTCCAGCCCCAAGGGAGGAAGGCAATTGGGAAGGATGAAGCGAACGAGCCACGATGTATTACCACGATAGTGAAGAAGCGGCGACACCCTCCGAGGACTCATAAAATGGAAAGTGAAAATGTTCGCCGTCAGGGAAAAACGAGTCCAGTGAAATATTTCGGAGAACACCCTTATATCTAGGGAAAAAGGCGCCGAGACTCCGCCTCGGCATCACACTGACGCATTGGTACCCCTCTCCCTCATTTGATCTATTTTGAATAAAAAATGTGTTCATGAATTCAGGTGGTTCGGTCATGTGGAATAACGATGTCGGACCAAAGTCAGTGGGGCGGTCCAGACTAACGAACCAAATCTCTCCCATATCCCGAATCCCTAGTGAATCACGAATGACAATCGTCACAAAGACCATTCTCTTGATACGGCCCATCTGAGCTGGGGCTGGGACGTCAAGCTCTGTACCATCAAAGGAAGCGCAAAGCACAGGCGTCTTATTCAGACGACCACGGGCACACCAACCTAGGGTAGCATCGGCCCCATTTTGACAAAAGAATAAAACCCCTCACAAAGGGCAGGACTAAAATAAGTCAACAGAAAGCAATACGCGACAAGAGGAATTCTTCACTATCTGGCGCATTGCTGGCATCAATGCCCCCACCCTCGGAAGGATCAAAGGGTAAGCAAACCACATCTTCGGCCAAGCCATATAAGACACAGCAGGGGGCTGTATCATGACTCATGCCTCTAAAGGGTAGGAACATACCAAATTTGAAAATGTCGCCTACACATCCCGCGGTGAGGAAGAACTGCTTTACTCCCTCATTATTTTTTCACTAACCTGTATGCAGACAACTGGCCAGGATATTCAAAAGTTCTAACTCTACCCGGAGATCCATAGGCCTTGAAAAAGGGCCGGCCGTGCCCTTTCCCCTCAATCGGGCTTTCGCCCCGAAGAGGACCTCGTCAGCAAGATTATTAGCGGAGCAATGTACCTCCAAAGGAGGATCCGATAAAGTCGCAGGCCTTCTTCTACAATCCAACAACAAGCAATAATCTTCTTCTAAGGGCACCATCCCCTCGGGAGGACCAGTAAATAGCAGACTATGACCCAATCGGGAATTTTTTACCAGATCAAATGGTTCGAGTAGCCACGCCCGCGCGGGCCGAGCTCACTACAATGAAACAATGTATGATTACACCAAGGAATAAAAGAACATGTTTTTAGCATCTTATTCTCCAAACAAAGGAATATCGAATATACTCCCGACGGGGACCACTCCACCAAATGCATCCCGAAATACTCAGAGACTTAACATCAACAATTTGGCACTTGCACAACCCCAGGGTTGGAACTCCGGGCTTATAAAGCCCCTACAAGGCAACTCCGAGCTCAAGAAAAGCAGTCTTCACGCTTAAACAAATTTGATGACTAGGAGACTGTCATTCATCGCCAATCGCCACGCGTTTGCAAACCCCAAAATATAAGACCCCTAGCGGGCAGACTCGGCGTAACTAGATCTATTCTACATTGCAAAAACTGTAAGACCTCAACAGGCATGACAAACTGTAAGGCCTCAACATGCATGACAAACTATAAGACCTCAACAAGCATGAAAAACTCAAAGTTTGGGCTACACGTCGCATTTGTAAGAATCTTGAAAAGGCATACCTCAGTGTTGACGCCTGAACTATCACTCGGGTTCAAAATGGCTCCATCCAAACACATATGACTACGGTCAAAATGGATGATACAGCCAAACAAACATGACTCGGGGACGCCTGACCGTCGCTAAACAAAAATCGCAGGCCACTACTTCGAATATACTTCGTAAAGAACCGGTTAAAATATGCTTACCTCAACAGGCAAAACCGAGCTTCGACCATGTCAGCTCCAAATCACAAGGCTTCGACCTACTCAGCCTACGAGCTTTGAACCTTCCGAGGTGCTCGAAACATTGCCGATAACAACTTGAAATCGAGGTTCTTCCAGAATCGACGACGGGTCAGGTTAAAATCTTTCAAAAAGACCCTAACGAGCAGAAAACAAAGGCTACAAAAAGCCCACGGGCAAAAACAGTGTAAGAGCCATTGTCGCCAGCTAAGCAAGCCTCCAGGCCACATATTAAAATGTCTCTACGACCAAACAGCGTAAGAGCCATTGTCGCCAGCTATAAAATTGTTAACTTGAGAATTAAAATGAGCTCGAATAGTAACCCAATTCGGAGACCGGATCCAAAATAGTTAACTATGCAAGCCTCCGGGCCACATATTGAATGGTCTCAATGACCAAAACAGCGTAAGAGGCACTACCTCCGGTCTGAAAATACTTGAGGGTCAATTAAAGCTCGAATTGCAATGCGACTCGGAGACTGGACCCGAAATAGTTAACCTACAACATGCCTAAAGGCACGACATAAATGCCACTATTAACCAGCCAAGTGAGCCTCCGGCCCACGCGCCTGTAAGGTCACTTCGACCCGAGGCACAAAAGGCCATCGTTGCCCGCCCATGCAGGTAGGAAAGAACTTTAGGGTCAAATTAGAGCTCGAGTCGCCACGCGACTCGGAGACTAGACTCGAAATAGTTAAACTACAACATGCCTAAAGGCACAACATAAATGCCACTATCAATTAGCCGAGTGAGCCTCCGGGCCACGTGCCTGTAAGGTCACTTCGACCCAAAAACACAAAAGGCCATCGTCGACCGCCCATGCAGCAACAAAGAATTTAAGGGTCAAATTAAAACTCAAATCGCAACGCGACTCGGAGACTAGACCCGAAATAGTTGAAACAACAAAATGCTCGAGGGCGAGAAATGAAGACCACCAATGTCCGCCCATATAGGCAGGAAAGAACTCAAGGGTCAATTAAGGCTCGAATCGCAACGATATTCGGAGACTGGGCCCAAAATAGCTGAAACAATGAAATACCCAAGGACAAGAAAGGAGAAAAATCGCCATCCGCCTGAACAGGCATAAAAAATAAAAGGACAGGCAAGCTCAAATAAAGGCCTAACTCAGAAATTGAGCCTAAAAGCAGTTGTCTAAAACATAGAGGCCCCAACACCTACTTGCATCAAGGATCGCGCTTGAAAACTCCCGGGCTTGTCTGATCGGTTCCGAACCTATAAGGATCCCGCCAAGCACCGAAACCAACCCGCCTGGTCGAAAGAAATAACAGAAAGAGATGCAAAAGAAATAAAGTTTCAAATTTCCTCTTATCTTACATACACAAAAAAGGTGCACTCTCCATCTACAGATATGCTCTACATATATCAAATACAAAGCAAGAAAATGGTGAAATCTACACTCCGCTCCAAAGGGCCACAACTTTCCGGTTTCGCTCTTCGCGTCGTCAGCAAAAAATGACCGCGTGTCACGCTCGTCCGCCCTTGCTCGAGCCAATTCCTCCGAGAGAATGAAGCCCTTTGCACCGCTCTCCTCGAGTGCCTCTCTTCGGTATCTGCAATGAACATATTCTTCGACCCTCTTTTCCCGGTCGAGGGCTCGCTTTAGTGCAGCTTGAACATCCACAATGTCTTTCATACGAATCGCCATCTCCTGATCAACCTTGGTTCGGCTTAGTGCCACTTCAGCCTGGGCATCAATTATCTCAGCCCTGGTCTTTGAGAGATCAGATTCAAGTTTCCCGATCATGTCCACTTGAACATTGGCATTGTCACAAGCCAAGCAGAGTTGGGCTTCGAAGGCAGGTGCCTTGGTTGAGGCGCATGTCTCCTCTAAAGCTTGAGCTTGCACCTAAGACCTTAGCTCACCACAAGCAACTTTGACACGGTCGATGTCGCCCTTGAGGTAATCCAAAGCCTCCGTCTTTTTCTGAAGCTAATACAACAAAAATGGGGCTAACCTTTAGGGCCAAAGAGAGCAAAGCGCAAGCTGCAAAAAATTACCTGCTCCATCTAATAGCTCTCAAAATTTGAGCTCCGAATTTTCTAAAGCCTGTCCCCTTGACAGAATAGCTCAGACATAAGCCTATCATAGGCCTGCACAAGAAAAGTTCAATAGAGGGAGGAGGATGCGAAATACAGGAAAACTGCGCCTAAACTCACCACAAAGTGAAGCCGGCGAACTTACTCGAAGTCAGAATATACTCTTGTCGATCCTGCCTCTTCGGCCCTAGAAGAACCGACCTCGGGAAAAGCATATTCACTCGGAGGAGCTGTCAACCGGGAATCAGATACTCCAGGAGCAGCAGACTCGGACAGTGCCTTCTCCTTGAAAACACGAGCTCATTTAGCACCACTAAAAGCTCCATCACACTATGGGTGCCAATCCCGTTTTTCGCCATCGTCCATCGGCTCAGAGGTCGGCGCCTCTTTATCCCCTTCGGAAGAGCACTGCATCATCCCTAAGAACCGCCCAATACCTACAAATGGCAAAAACGATACAAAAGAAAGGAGGGAAATGTTACCTCAAATATACGAAGTCCAAAGCAAAGGCAACATGCATGTATACCTTGGTATTTCGCTCCCCATCTGGCATGGAATACAGCTCGCCACCGATGCTCATCACAGGTCGAATGGGTCACCAGCCTCCGGAGCCAGCCGTGCAGGTCAAGGACCTCATACAGAGTCCATGAAGTTGCTGCAACAAAGGAGAAAACGCTATTATTCAACTAATTTTTGCTCTAGGAAAAATCTAAAAAGGCACCAGACGCTCCTTTCACGTGCGAAATTCCTCCCTTTGGGAAATGGCAAAAGCTCCACACGGATAATGTCGACCGTCCGGACCCGGATAAACCAACTAGCCCACTCTCGATCCCCATCCTCTTTGTCATCAACTAAAAAGGGTGTGGACGAACGACACCTCAGGGTCAGTAGGCCCTGGTGATGAAAGGGCCGGTATAGCCTGACGAGGTGGCTAAGCATGAATTCAAGCCCAGCCTTCTCCGTAAAGAACCTCATCATCAGCACCACTCGCCAAAATGACGGATGTATCTGCACCAAAGTAACCCAATACTCCAAGCAAAAATCGAGCACGACCCTATCTAGGGGACCAAATGCGAAAGGATAGAGGTATATGCTCAAGAATCCATTAGTAGAGTCTGTAACACTCTCATCCAGGGGAAGCACCTGCAACGCTACCCCCTCGCTACATCCACGGTATCTCCTCTCTATCTCCAGATGTCCCCTCTTATCAAAGGCACCGTCTTCAGAGCGAACTCCCGCTGTTCCTGAGCGCCGGGAGCAGCACTCTTCACTCCCTGTCGGGTCGGCCCCGAAGTGCTTGCCATGATTATAGTAAAACTAATAGATCAGAGTAAGGGCGTGCCAACTCTTTTTGCGCCTGAGGAAATGAAGAACCATATACCAAAGCGGAAGGGTAGTTGCCGGAAAATAGTGAGGTCTTGCAAAGAAGCCAAAGCCACCCCACATATATGCAAGAAGCGGCGACAACTCTCCTACCCAGAGTGAGCCCCAGGAAGACAACAGCCTCGATAAAGACCGATAGAGTGGGACCTGATCCAGGAAGCATCCTTCGAAGAGAAGCCAAGACTTGAGGAACCGTCCGTACTATCTCCAATCTCGAGGCAGCATTCTATCTCGAGGATCCCCGCCCAAAAGAAGTCGAACTTTAGGAAGATTTCAACGCCATCACTCAACGCAAGGCAAGTACCTGGTCTCATGGTTCCCCCTTTCTAAAAAGAGGAACAAGCACAGGAAGCTCCGATCACAAAAGCTCCACGAATGTTCGAGGCAGCGACTGAGTACAAGCAACTCCTTAGCAGAAATCTATCCTATACGTTTTAAAGGGACTATCTACATCAAGATCAACGTCCTTGAAGGCCCCAAAATTCGGCATATTATCTCCATACAACTCGGAGGGCCCCGGTAGCCCGGGCCTATCAAATCAATCTAGGATTGGTCTGAGGTACGACCACGGGTTCAAAAGAGAGCCATGTTGATCAGCAGAGGATCACACTGAACGCTGATGCCCAAGTCAGATATCGACGGCCGACAAATAAAAGAAGACATCCAAAAGGCCTCGAAGGGCATGAAAACATGCAATTATAAAGCAAGAATCGAAAGCAGAAGTCAATGGAATATATTCATAGTCGTAAAGATCCATGTACAACAGCCCTCGAGGGGTCATTACATACAATTACAGAAGTCTACACCTAAAGCGGAGGAATAGAAGGATGTACATGTGATGAAACCCGGGAGCCCGGTCCGCCCTCGAAGATCCATCTTCGGTATCAGCATCCTCGAGCATCGTCCCCTCAAGCACGGACCCTCGAGGGTGATTCCTTCTACCGCCACCTCCTCTAGGCTCCCAGCTCAATCCCCCAAGGGATCCCCACCGGAGAAGATGAAGAAGAGGAAAAGGAGAGGATGCAGAGGAGGCGGAGAAAAGAGACATGGCCCGCCTAAGCCAAAGGTTGAAGATTTGGCAGGCCTCAGCCTCAACGGCCGATAGTGCTACTTTATCCCTTGGGAAAGAAAAAACCCTAGAGATAAAGTGCCACACCGGGCCTGGGTAGGAGAGTGAGAAGTGGTGCATAATCCGAACAACTGTCTACATGAGGTGGAAACCGACTCCCCGTCCATCATCACCTTGGGCCAATAGCAGTAGCAAAGTCTAGCATATCAACAACCACAACAATAGCGGGACAGCGCGATTATGCTCGACAAAGGGAAGTCCCGATAAAGGGCCACGACATGATCTAATGGAGCTCCTCTAAACAGCCTTGAGGCCATGAGCCCCAAGCATGATGTTCAAGGATAGAAGAAAATGATAAGAAGGAATAGGCAAGCAAGCAAGAGAAGGCACTGGGATAGGAAAAACAACGCCAAAACACCCCCATTTATAGGGGATTACGACACAATCATCGAGGCCTTGAAAGATTTACCGACGAACATAGTTAATGCATCCTTGGAAAACCGAATCGACGGCGGTACCTTCACCTCGGAGAGTGGGAATCGGGAGTGCATTGAATGAAGTCAAAAATACACGAGCCCGTGGATGCCCAGTTATCATAAAACTCATGCCATGAGTCACATCATCGGTATGACGTCACTGTAAGAAGCTCGAGGAGTCAAGTGTGAGAATCATTTCCCATCACTTTGTTATGGGAAATACGGAGACTATCTGTATGCGAAAAAATCAGAGGACTTGATTTCTCGTTGTCAAGTCATTTCGGAAGAACGCCTCGAGACCCCGAGGATGGGAAGCCACGACCGAGTTCCCTAACTCGGGGCTCGTCAAGGCCTGACTCAGAGAAGATGAAGATCGAAGCCAGGACAGAAGGGGAAGCTCCCAAGGCACACGACTATGTCTGGCAGGGCCGGCCTATAAAGAGCCTATACTGAGGCATCGCGTCAAGCCATCCCATCTCCACACTTTGTAATTAATCTCCACTTACTTGTAGCCGAGTTCCCCTCCTATATAAAAGGGACTCACACTACCTTGTAACGAACTGATGTCACTCCATTTCTCCATAAATGCAATAAAATATCTCTTTCTCTCTTTTCTTTCTAACTTCTTCGTTCTCACTGGCCTGGAGTCACCTTGATATTCATTACTTTCTTATTAGTGCTTCATCATATAACATAGTATTTGCTGTGAAGAGCCTTGTTTAATTATATCCTCAACTGTTATCCCATCCCCGACTATCCCCGATAGCTTGAGCTCAACCCTGATGTCGACACCGAGGTCCCCCATCGACCATACTTATACCCGGGCAACAGGCCCCTCAGTTCGATTACTATCTTATTTTAGCTTGAATTTAATCTTTAAGCTCCTTATTATCAGCATCAACTGCTCTAACAACTAGCTCGAGAATAGATCACATATTTTAGAATCCCATCAACAAAATTAATTGTTGTTACCATTTTCACGATAAACAATTCTTTTTATATTTTGATGATCTAACAAACTTGTCGCGAAGAACTAGATAGAGAACCTAGATATACATTTCATGTGAACTGGTCGAAGTTTGAAAATCAGCGAATGGATGAACGACCATAGAGAGGAACACAATAGGGACCTGGTGACCTAGTCCATTAGAGTTCTCCAACACAAGCACAATTCAGTAGTTGTACGCAATCAATATAAAAAGAAACACAACAGGGACCTACTCCCTTAGGGTTCTCTGACAAAAGTACAAGTCAATTACACAACTGGAACATAGTAGATGAAAGTGACCATCTAGAAACTATCACAGAAGAGGAACATGACTAGGACCTGGTCCGTTGGTATGTCCTAACAGAAGTACAAAGTCTACTATCTAGCTGGAACGCAACTGCCCAGAAGTAGTTGTGCAGACAATACATCAACCACTTCTCATTCGGAAGAAGCGTGCACCAAGAGTTGACATCACTATCCATTGTGCAATCTTTTGTGATAAAACAACCTGGTTCAAGGCACAACATTCTTTGTGCATTCAGTGATATTCTCTCAAGAAACAAAAAGCATTCATCCGCTATTGAAGTCACTGGTGTGTCAAGAACAAGAAGACAACTCCACTATCGATCAATTTCTAAATGAGTTTATGTACATTCGTAGTTGACTTATAATCCTGTTATTTGTTCTTCATTGTAATTCCTAGTTTGTTTTCTTAGAAACGTTGTCTTAGGAACAAACCAAAATTTGTAAACTTCTGAGTTTATGTTGTGACTAGGGATAGTCATAAGTTTAAAGCCTTTGTAACTAGGATAGTTATAGAGTGGCTTTTGGTGGTTACATCACAAGTTAATTTGAAGTCTTTGCAATAGGGTTTTTGCAAAATGGCTTGTAATAGGGAGATTGCAAGTTAGTATAGTTAAAAGCCTACAAGAGTAGTTCGTGGTTTTTGATCCCCTTGTGTGGGATTTTTCCACGTAGAAAATCTCATGCCTTCTTATGTTCAGTCTTTACTGCATTCTAAGCATCATCTCATAGATGACCAGGTACCCTATAGTTTGGTGGACTCATATAAACTAACAATTGGTATCAGAGCAGGTTTCTCCTATCAGGCTAACACCTAGAAGGATCCTCAATGGCTGCTGCACCAAACTTTTAAGAAGGACAATCAACCTATAGACCTCCCAGATTCAATGGTCAATACTATGGCTGGTGGAAGACCCGAATGCCTGATTTTATGATGGAAAAAGATTCAAAACTGTGGGACATCATTTGTGATGGTCCACATGTTCCTATGAAGAAGTTTGAAGAAACAGGACCAATGGCGCCCAAAGGGAGAAAGGAGTACAATGACATTGACACAAAAGCTGTAGAAAAGAACTATCGTGCTAAGAAAATCTTGATGTGTGGCGAAGGACCTGATGAGTACAACAGAGTATCAGCTTGTGATAATGCCAAAGAAATATGGGAAGCTTTACAAACCGCACACGAAGGACCTACTCAAGTCAAACAATCCAAGATCGACACGCTCACCACTGAATATGTCATCAAGATGAAGGATGATGAATCCATACAAGATTTGCAAACCAAATTCACCTCCATCATAAATGAGCTTCACTCACTTGGAGATTTCATTCCCAGAAACAAGATTGTAAGGAAAATCCTCAGGGTTCTACCTGGGTCTTGGGAAAGTAAGGTAAATGCCATCACTGAAGCTAAAGATCTACAGACTCTGACTATGGATGAGTTGATTGTTAATCTGAAGACATACGAGATGAAAAGAAAGAAAGACAGTGAAAGAAGAGAGCCCAATAAGGAAAAGAACCTGGTGCTTAAGGCTGAAAGCAGTGATTCAAGTGATGAAGATAGTGACATGGCCTATCTTACTAAGAGATTTCAAAAGATGGTTTGAAGAAATAGTGGTATACCAAAGTGGGGTAGTTCAAGTAAAACAAGGAACAACGATCTCTGTCACAGATGTGGAAAGTCAGGGCATTTCATCAAAGACTACCCACTCGCGAAACAGGAGCAATACAAGCAAAATCCTGACAAAGCAAGAAAAAGGAACCTGATTACAGATAAAAGATTCAATCGAAAAAGTGCTGCAGACAATATTGTTAAGCAGGCTCTTGCTACTTGGGGAGAATCCTCGAGTAAATCCGAAAGGGAATCAGATGCAGAAAACAGTACCATGATCGCAGTGGAAACTGAAGCAACAAAGTACGATTCACTATTCGCATTGATGGCTCAGTTAGATGATGACGATGAAGATGATGAGGTAAACTTCAGGGATATTCAGAGAAATCTAAAATCCTATTCTTCTAAGAAGATAAGGCCTTTATCTAATGTCCTAATTGATGCCTATTATATCCTTATAAACGATAAGGAGATCCTGACCATAGAACTAGGAGAGGCAGAGCAATCTAGAGATGTTCTAGTGGTCTGTGTAGTGGACTTAAATGAGACCATAGCTAATCTTGAAAAAGAAAAGGAAGACTTGAATGAAAGAATAACTAGTGTGGAAAATGAGAGAGACGATCTGATAGTAGTAGTTGTTGATCTAAAAGAAAGAATAGAAGGCCTTAACAATGAGAAGCACACCTTAGAAGAAAAGGTTGCATCTATTGAAGAAGAAAGGGATGACCTGTTAGTAATATTCACTGATCTAGAGGAAACCATTGAGGGACTCAATAGAGAACATAGGAATGTAAGTATTGGGAAAGGAAAGAAAGTAACGAGTGAGACACACATTATGCTTGAAAATGAGTTAACTATTGTGAAAACTAGTCTCTGCAGTGAGCTCGAGAGGAATCAGCAACTTCAAGCTGAATTAGAGAAAGTTAGAAACAATCTTGAGAAATCTCTGAAGTGGACCTGGTCCTCAGATTTTGTCACTACCATGTATCTCAACAACATTGGGAACAAGCAGGGCATCGGGTTCCAAAGGGAGAAAACTCCCTACAACCCGCACAACAAGTATGTCATTGTACCTGATGACTTGCTATATACCCACTGTGGGAACAATGGGCATTTTAAAGAAAATTTCCAGGCCAGGGATAAGTTTACTCAGAAAAACAAAGTGTTTACTGATGAAGTGACTACTAACAAAGGACCAGGTACCACTTGCAAAAAGCGGATGTTGCCTGCATGGACTTCGAAAGCCCTCGTTCATCCTTCCTATCATAACAAAGGACCCAAACTAGTTTGGGTTCCTAAATCTAACCCTTAATTTGCATGAGCATGGAACAGTGAGAGTAAGCGACTGTGATGGACTGTGTATGCTTAAAAGCTCGTAGCTGAAAACATCATGAATCTTGTCTCACTGAAAGCTCTGCAGGAAGGGAATGTATCCTTAAGAAGGAAGTAAAGGGTACATTCTCAGTGAATGAAAAGGTGGAAAGGCTCTTTTGGCACTCAAGTGGGAATATGTACTATGTGAATGGCCTGAAAAGTACAGTCACCAATCTGATAACTAGCGAAGTTGTCTCAATGGACAAAGTAAACAAGAACATCCACTCCGAATTAATTATGAATCTCCACAAGCTCATGGTATGAGATGAGTGAAGTTGCAACCTTGGCATGAAGGATTGTTATATGCAAGCTTCTCACCTCCAAATAAATTAACTTAGCAGGACATGGTCCGTAATCTGCCAAACTCAAGTGTCACCTGAACATGAGTTTACAATACAAAGAAAGAGAGGGAAGAAGGGATCACACACAAGTTCTCAACAATCAAGGACTCCACAACAAAATTGTATTGCTGAAAGAAAGAACGGAACTGGAAAATGCTGCATGGGCAATGCTCATCGACTATGGAATCACAAAGAAATTCTGGGCAAATGCAAAAAATACTGCTTTCTACTTGGAGAACAGGTGTTGGATCAGGTCCTTCCTGAATCAAAACCCACCAAGAGTTGCCAAATGGAGGAAAATGCCATGTTCTCGACTACAAGAAGGATCATGTTGGGAAGCTCAATGCAAAAAGGACGAGCGAAGGAATCCTTCTGGGGTACAATCCACAAAACAAGGCCTCAAAGTCTCCAACAAAGGGCACACAAAATGGTAGGATGTGCTTATAGGGTACTCAACAAGACACCTTCTATTTCCAAGAAAGAAACGGTGATGATCAATATGATGAACCAACTCTAGTCTCTGGGAAATATCTAAGGCTTCAAACAGGTAGGATGATAAAATGAGTAAGACGAAAGAGACTAGCGAAAGACAACACAATATCATCTTCCACGTCCCACAAAGAACCTGGTACGTCACCTACTACCACTGAAGCTGAAGGAAGAGTAGAGATGCAGCTGATGGCACTCTACAAGTAGCAGAAAGCAAAGTGGGGGAAATCAAATTAACCTCCAAATCTCCCTCTTCAATCAAACTTCTGTCTCAAATTGGAAAACTAGAGGCTCCCATTTGCGTGACACGTCAATCACTCTCTTTTATTCCAGAGTTAGATAAGCATGTAATTTTTTTCCTTTCTGTATCTCCACTCCAAAATAGAATCCAAAGTGTAAGTCGGTAGGAATCTTACTTGAAGACTGCCCACAAAAGGTTTGAAATACCTTAAAGGAACTCAGGACCTGGTCTTGTGTTATCCCTCAGGTGACAGTGCTTTTAATCCTGTTGGATATGATGATGTTACCTATGCAGGTTTTTCTATGGAAAGGTAAAGCACTTCTGGAATAGTTCACTTGTCATGATTCACGCCTCATCCTTTGGGAGACAAGGAAACAAAACTCAATGGACTCATCAACAACTGAAGAAGAATTTCAAAAACAAGAGGATCAAGCACATTGAAGAGTGAGATCATCTTCTGAGGATCAATCAAGGTGAAGATGGGGTCACAAAAGTCTAATGAAGAACCTGATTCCCCATCAGTTGACTATGTAAGACACCGTCAGGTAAAGGAAGCTAAAGTATTTTATGACCAAACCTAACTCACATCAATACCGATGTAGGTAAACACACATGATGATCATAAAAACTAAAGGTACAGTTATGAACTGCAAAGAAAGGAGTTGATAAAACCTTTTAAAAACTTGATCTGGCATCAGGTTCATGTACCTTAGGTTAGTAGTAATGTGCTTATTCTGTATGCCCTCTCAAACAAAAGAAATTGTGCTTAACAAGATTAACTCAGTTGCCACATCATCCGACTTTTCAAGTCTGCATATCTTGTCTTGTCTTTCAAATCCTTTCATCCCCTTTGCATGATAACACTTCCCTACAAACCTATCGCCGTTTTCAGAACTATTCAGAACCTGTTTCTCTCTCTCTCCACTCATCATTAGCCCTTCTTCCAATAAAATTTCCTTTCTCTCTCACAGTAATTCATGAACCTTCATCTCCTTTGTATAGCTGAGATCTTCTCCTCATCTCTCTCTACTCGTTTACCAAGTACTCATCTAATGGCGATCGAACAATCGTCTCATTCTCCCAACATTAACATAACTCCCACTTCGTTATTATCCTTGAAATTATCCCAGAGCATCACTATTTCACGCCTTCTACCACCTTACCCACTCCTGACTCCTCCTCTATTCCTACAGTTTTCCCATTTATGATAAACCCTATGTATAGTCACTCCTATGATCTCATCAAAGAACACTCAGGATGTTTTACTCCTCAAGTGTCAGAAGTCCCTGACGATGATCCTGACCAATATCTGAACTCCTCCATGTTGGACTTAGTGACTCTCAAGGAGTCACAAGAAAAGGAAACAGCACATAACATCATGGCTATAATTGCTGAGAGTCTATTGAATGAAGGAGCATATCTCTTGTCTGAGTAACAGGGGGGAGAAATTCCATTCCTAGGAGAAGTAAGAACCACAGCACTCCTCGAATCCTTGGCTTATGATATATTCTCAGAAAAATCTTCTGATGAACCTGATTCTCTTCCATGCAAACTCACTCCTGCACCTTCTGTTCACTCCAAGCTCTTAAAGTCTTCCTCCAAATCACCAACTATCAGGTCACAACAGCAAGAGAGTCTTGAATCCTCAATACAGAAAAGTAAGAGAAGTGTCAATACAAGGAAAATGGGGAAAATAAATCCAAGAGATTTCATCATTAATAAGAGTATGTCATTAAACCTGATAGACAAAGATGCTTCCAGGAAACGTGGTTCCTTAGTACAACAATCTATGAAAGTTCAAAAGTCCATGGAAAAGGCCACTGATGAAACTGTTGAGGAATAGGAAGGGTCATCCGTGAAGTATAGAAGAAAGTCTAAACGAAGTCAAACTAAGCTAACTGTGTCTGAGGACAATACTATGGGGATAGCAAGCTGGAAAGGAAAGTCTGCCGAAGGATATATCAAACGAAAAAAGGAAACTATTAATGAACATGGTTCAATAAGGTCCATGACCTGTGATGGTGGTCTTTGGCAACAGAGATTAAGAACTCAGAAAGTATTGTGGGGTCGTACATTTGATCAAGCAATTTCGTAGATGGTAGGCATGAGATAAATTCTGGAGATTGTGGAATTTCAACAATGGGAACACTTGTTTGAAGGAGCATGCCTCTGGTGTACGAAGACGCCGTACAAACTTTTTACACATCTCTTTTCACTGTTAAGGGGAGTCACATCTATGTGCTCGTAAATTGAATAGACACTGTGCTCGACACTTCAACATTGGGAAAGGTTCTCAGAATTCCGTGTGAAGGTATGTCCTCAGTCAAGGGTGTCTGTGGGGAGAACTTTAGGAGATCTATCATGAAAGAGCAAGCTATTCAATAGGGGGAACATGTGCATAAGAGGGTATTGTTTCCTGAGTATCAGCTTCTCTTTGAACTGGTCAATAAAGTGCTCTTGCCTCATTCTGAGAGGCGAGCTATTACTACAAAATCAGATATGGTTCTAATGGAAGCGCTTGATAAGTTTGTCCCAATCAATTTGCCAGCAATCATGATAAATCATATGCAAAAGGTGGCAAACGTTAAGGGTGGAAATCATGGGTTACCTTATAGCTTTCTTCTCAGTCCGGTGGTCAGATTCTACAAGGTCCCCTTGGGGAATCCCAGAGTGGGCACACGCAAGTAGACCTTCTCTAAGACCACTCTAGAAGATTGTGAATGTATAGAAAGAGTTAGTGGAAGCATATCGACCATTTCTCAGCTGATCAACGCTCAAAATTTAGCTTTTGAGGAAATAAGAAGGCTGAGGGCTCGAAATGCCATACTGGAAACTCAACTCAGTCAAGCAGCTAAAGGACCTGATTCTGTCAATGAGGAAATTGCACGACTGACAAAGGAAAATGATAGACTTCGGGCTCAATTACTTGAAGAACAACTGTCTGCAAATGCTCGACTGGACTTGGTTCTCAAAACCATTGTTGTCTCTTCCTCAAAGCCTCCTTCCTCTAGTGTCCCCTAGGATCCTCTTAGTGTCCAGCTATTTCTTGTTCCAAAATCTTATGGCTGCTATTTTACTTTTGTTTTCTTTTTGTGTGATGGCATGTTGAACTTAACCATTACTGCTCCTGACTTGCTCAGTCTGATGTAAACATTAATAAAACAACTCCCCTTTATTTGCCTGTATATTACTGATTTCCTCTGACTTCTCTTTTCTGTCATGTTGTGTGCACATATGTGGCATGCGCTAGTTGTGTTGGACTTTTTTATGCTTATTACATATTCTTTTTAATTATGACAAAAGGGTGAAAGTGTATGGGTGAGGGATTGTGTATAAGTGAGGGAAAATCACAAAGGAGGGAGATCTGAGATTAAGGGTGAACTTCGTGTAATTCTGGCATCTCATCTGGTTATTTTTGCTCTAAACAAATAATGTCCATGCCTAAGTTTGTCATCATCAAAAAAGGAGAAATTGATGGGTTTTGAATGTCTTGGCTTTATGCTTCTTATGTTTTGATGATCTAACAAACTTGTCGCAAAGAACCAGATAGAGAACCTGGATATACATTTCATGTGAACTGGTCGAAGTCTGAAAATTAGCAAATGGATGAACGACCACAGGAAGGAACACCACAGGGACCTGGTGACCTGGTCCCTTAGGGTTCTCCAACACAAGCATAAGTTAGTGATTATACGCAATAAATATAAAGAGAAACACAATAGGGACCTACTCCCTTAGGGTTCTCTAACAAAAGTACAAGTCAAGTACACAACTGGAACGTAGCAGAAGAAAGTGACCATCTAGCAACTGTCACAGAAGAGGAACACAACTAGGACCTGGTCTGTTGGTGTGTCCTGACAAAAGTACAAAGTCCACTATCCAGCTAGAACGCAACTGCCCAAAAGTGGCTGTGTAGACAGTACATCAGTCACTTCTCATTAGGAAGAAGCGTGCACCAAGAGTTGACATCACTATCCATTGTGAAATCTTTTGTGATAAAACAACCTGGTGCAAGGCACACCATTCTTTGTGCATTCAGTGATATTCTCTCAAGAAACAAAAAGCATTCATTCGGTATTGAAGTCACTGGTGTGTCAAGAACAAGAAGACAACTCCACTACAGATCAATTTCTAAATGAGTTTATGTACATCCGTAGTTGACTTATAATCTTGTTATTTGTTCTTCTTTGTAATTCCTAGTTTATTTTCTTAGAAACGTTGTCTTAGGAACAAACCAAAATTTGTAAACTTGTGAGTTTATGTTGTGACTAGGGATAGTCATAAGTTTAAAGCCTTTGTAACTAGGATAGTTATAGAGTGGCTTTTGGTGGTTACATCACAAGTTAGTTTGAAGTCTTTGCAATAGGGTTTTTGCAAAATGGCTTGTAATAGGGAGATTGCAAGTTAGTATAGTTAAAAGCCTACAAGAGTAGTTCGTGGTTTTTTGATCCCCTTGTGTGGCATTTTTCGTGGTTTGGTGGACTCATATAAACTAACACTTGTAAACTTGTTATTGCCTCATTGAGGGCTTACGATTTTGGGGTTTCCGACCCAGAGGTCATGTGGCTTTGAGTTCTCGACGCCAGTCCCTAAGTGTTCGGGACATTTTTGGCTCTGGAGCCGTTTTGTGATCTTGATGTTGCCTTACTGAGGGCTTATGAGTTTGAAGATCCGACCCAGGGGTCAAACGACTTTGAGTTATTGATGTCGGTCCCCGAGTATTCGGGACGTTTTTTGGCTCTGGGGCCATTTTTTGCAAAAGATACCGAGCATCCTTGAAACGAGAAATGATTTGATGAAGGGGAAAGTGTTCTTTGATTACTTGGTACAAGTATACATGCTTTTGCTATTACGGGCTCGGTTGTTCAATGCGGACACGGTTCGTTCGACCTTTTGGCCTGGTACATTATTTTCCTATCGAGACCCCACTTAGCGCATCTTGGCTTCTCCGGGTAGGTGACCTTCTGAGGGGATGCCCCCCAGTATTTGAGGTTTATTGCAAAAGAAGCCTTGAATACTTGTTGGGTTCTCCTTAGGTAGCATATAGATGTTTCCTCGTTAAAAACCTTGTCGATAAAACCCTTTCTTGGGATAAAAACCCGGTCGAAGGAAAATAGTGCAATATATGCTTTTGAAACCTAAGGCCTTCGAGTTTTGACCATTTCGATCGGATACCTACATTCAGGTTAGCATAAAATGTAACTGAAAAAGGGCGATGGCCATACCTTAGTGCTGACGGTGTTTTGGATCTCGGTGTGATTCAATCGTTTATTATGAGGGCTCGGTACGGTCCTTTGTTTTGTTTAGTCGAGGGTATCTGATAGTGTAGCTTGTTATTGCTATTTTACCATTTGCTTATTCTTTGGCTCATTCGAAGGTGGAGGTACCGGTGTTGGCATCACATCGTGCACCGCGAACATTTCTTTTGCCACATGTTGTTCCCCGTAGATGGTTTTTATCTCATCCTTTGTCGGGAATTTCATCATTTAATGGAGGGTGGATGGTACTACTCTCATGCAGTGTATCCATGGCCTTCTGAGAAAGTCATTGTATCTCATGTCTTCTTTGATGACATGGAATTTGGCATTTTGGGTTGTGCCGGCCACGTTGACTGGGAGGGTGATTTAACTTTTCGTTGTTTTGCTCGCCATGTTGAATCTGTTGAGGACTCGAGAGGCAGGAACGATTTGGTCAAGCAGTCCAAGCTGCTCTACCACCCTCGACTTGATAATGTTGGCCAAGCTACCTGGATCCACAAGTACACATTTAATTTGAAATGTATTTACAAGGAAAGAGATTACCAGTGCATCGTTGTCAGGCTGAGACAAGGTCTCGATGTCTTCGTCACTGAATATGAAAGCATCCTCGGGTATGTAACCCCGAGTTCGCTTTTCTCTAGTGATGGATATTTTTGTTCTTTTGATCATGGGTTCTTGTGGGGGATCGATGCCTCCCAAGATCATGTGGATGACATGTTGTTGCTCATTTGTTTTGTTCTTCTTGGTTGCCTCTATTTCCCGAAACTGGTGCCAATCCTCGGTCCTGTGGCCGTGTGTGTTGTGAAATTCACACACAAAGTTATGATTTCTTTGTGAAGGATCTGATTGTACAGGCCTAGACCACCTGATGTCTCTGATTTTACTAATGGCGAATACGATGTCTGAAACATTGACATTGAAGTTGTATTCTGACAAGCGAGGTGCCTTTGTTTGCCCTGTGTGCCTATTGAACCCATCTCTCTTGATGAGTCCTTGAGGGTTCTTCTCTCGGTCCATTCTTTGATCAATCCGGGGTATGTTATGCCTCGGGGCATTTCTACTATCTTCGGTGTATGGCTGGTACCTTTCTTTGTTTTGCTTTGACTACTTTGCCAGAAGCCTGCTTAGGTATACCGAGCCCGAAAGGGCTCCTAATTGGTCATATTCAACCCTGATCTTCGATTGGTATCGGTTGTGGATGTCTGACCAAGTCACAGCGGGGTATTCAACCAAATTCTATTTTAGCTATTTCGAAGCCACCGAGCTTCGTTCATTGAAACCTTGAGTGAAGGAATGTAGTGCCCAATCATTAGAGACTGGTGGTAGTTCCATTCGTTCCATTTTAAAGTGAGACACGAACTCTCGTAGCATCTTGTTCTCATTCTGCTTAATTTTGAAGACGCCGGATTTCCTTGTAGCTACTTTGATGGCACCAGCATGCGCCTTGAAAGAATTTGCCAGCATGGCGAATGAATTTATTGAGTTTTGGGCCAGGTTGTGATACCACATCACTTCCCCTTTTGAGAGTGTTTCCCCGAACTTCTTTAGCAGGATGGACTCGATCTCATTGTCCCTTAGGTCGTTGCCCTTCACTGCGCAAGTGTAGGTTGTGACGTGCTCGTTGGGGTCCGAGGTTCCGTTGTACTTCGGAAGCTTGGGCATTCTGAACTTCTTTGGAATGAATTTTAGGGCCGCTTCCTGCGGGAACGACTTTTGCACAAACTTCTTCGAATCTACACCTTTCAGAATCAGGGGTGCGCCCAAAATTTGATCGACCCTGGAATTGTAGGTCTCAACCTTCTTATCGTTGGCTTCTATCTTTTTCTCGCCCAACTCGATACTCTTTGTGATGTCCTCGAGCATCTTTATATTGTCGGGGTCGGCTACCAACCCGTTATTTCTTGATCACTCCGATACTTGCTCGGCTAGGGGAGCCATCCCCAGTGCTACCGTGCTGGGAGTTTTCTGGTGACTTTGCAGCTGAGCAATCACCAGTTGTTGTGCCTGTAACATTTCAAAAATAATGTGAAGGCTAACCCCCCATTCTTCCCTAGTTGGGGGTTTCTAATCTTCTTGTTGATCTCCTTGATGTACGCTCCTGTTAGTGTGGGAGCTTATATCGACATATTGGGTATCGCGTGAGACCGCATCCATGGGAATTAGTTCTGGTGAGTTCTTAGGGTTTCATGGTGGTATACCAACACCTGGAACATCCACACCATTCTCTCCATGATTCTCAAGATTGTTGTTTACTGAGTTAGACATATTGACCTGAAATCAAAGATCTTGGACAAGAAAAAGTGTGAAAGGTAAACTGCGTTATGTAGTTAAACCAGTAAGAAAATAATCACCATTATTTTTAGTCCCACGGTGGGCGCCAAACTATTTACCGTGAAAATGGTTATAGCAATTAAATTTGATTTTGTGGTTCTAAAAATACATAATCTATTTTTATGCTAGTTATTAGGCAACAAATGCTAAGTAAAAGGTTAAAAAGCAAGATTATAGCTTAGAGACAATGTGATAACCGAATCGAGTGGCTGGAAGTTGGGGCCTCTAGATACCGTATATGAGGCCTCGAGATTGAGTCTAGAGGCCGAATTGGGGTAATCGAGGGAGGACTTACAGTCATGAGAGCTAAAATGATGGCTCTTTATGATCAGTGATAAGCAATAAATGAGGAACAATAAATAGAACACAATGAATGTAAGTAATAAATGAAAGCAATGATGTCAAGAGAGTATGTTAGAGAGCAGAGAGAATGTTCTTGTGTATTTAGTATTGAGCAACAGATGTCTACAAAATGACAAAGATCCCCTTTATATATGAGGGGAAATCCCAACATAGTACAAATGCATTTATTACAAGGACAAAAGGCTGGTACCGCCATTTAATGCCATGGTACGGGTTTGGACTAACCTAATAGACCTTGTCAGCTCTAGTCACATGCCTTGGGAATCTCACACTGATCCACCAACATCATTGATTTACCTTACCTCGAGGCCGGTCGTTGCTTACACTACCTCGAAGTAGATTACCGAGAACCCTCAAAACCAGGGCCCCGATCTAAGCTTCGATCGTTCAGGGGAGGCAGGTCATTCGAGGTGCCTTGGCGACCATAAAATCAAACCGCCAATTTTTTCCATATACAGAACTGAATAGCATTCGTGCAAGCTTGGAGAAAATGATCCAAGAGCGGGCCGACTTCACTGGGCAGGTAGCTCGGTATATATGAGCTTGCTTGTTGTTTTCGTAGCTTGGTATTTACTATCTTTACTCGACATTTAGAGATTGAGCGAAAGTATGCCCTAGCGGAGCAGCTTCGGGAAGAGATTGCTGCCAAAGATGCCGAAATACTTGAGCTGAAGCGGTGCAAGGATAGTGCGGCCTTGGAAAGGGATACTCTCCGAGGGGAGCTGGCCTCGACCCAGGGTCTTCTTTAGGGTGATAAGGAGGAGGCTCACAAATTCCAAGTGCTTCATACCGAGTCTACTGCTGCATTATCCGTGGCTAAGTCTGACACCGATGCACTCTTATCCTCATATAGAAAAATGTTGTTGCAGCAAATGCTCGAGCCAGGGAGATATCTGAAGAGGTCGAGCTCAAAATGGCTCGCTCCCTTGCACATGCTCGATTAGAGGCTCGGAGAACCATCGAGGAAATGCATGCCAAGGGTTTTGATCTTTCTGCCGAGGTCGAAGAAGTGAAGGCCTTGAAAGAGGAGTCAGCAGCTCCGGCTTCTTCGGACGAAGGCTCGGGGAGTGGCAAAGATGAAGACTAGGCCACCTTTAACTCTTTTTTTCTTTGCTTCTTATTTTTTTGTACATGAACTCTGTTTGGGAGTTTTGTAAACTCACCTTTGTAAATATATTTTTGGAATACAAAGGATTTTGGTGTCTTCAAAGTTTAGCCCCTTAGTTTTTACGCCGAGCTAACTGGTGTTAGGCGAGCTAACTTTGAACTATTTCATTTTGAATAGAGATTTTAGGAAGGAGAAGCCTCTTGACGTTCTGGGTCATCTAGTGCATGTATCGAGGTTCATTCGATCAATATAAGAGAGACACCTCGAGGCTGTGAGGAGAGACTGCGGATGGGGAGAAACGTTGAGGCTACAAGTTCCCTCCCGAGAAGAGGATATTATGGCCCGCGTAGAGGGGTTTCTGAATGTGTACATGTACCCATTTATGTTAGATCCTCTTGACCGACTCGTGCTTGAATTCTGTTGAAAACATCGAGTTACTTTGGCTAAGATCCATCCGTCTTTCTGGAGGAATGTTCTAATGATGAGATTTTTTTGCTAAAAAGGCCGAGCTCGAGTTTATCCTTAGCCATCTCCTCAAATTTTATCGGCATTTACATTATCGAGGTCAAATCACACTACAACGCCAATCCACCAGGCCCTTTATCTCTAGCGATAAGGAGGAAAGGGATCGAGGATGGATGAGTCGTTTTGTCCGAGTAAGGACTATTGATGTCACTCCTGTGGAGTTCCTGCCATTTACCAAGAAATGGAATTTAAAGCATATGTGATGCATTGGATTTTATTATTTTTATTCTCAGTGGAGCTTGACTCCACAAGGGCATTTTCTTTCCTTTTCCGCAGCGACGCCGTGGATGCCAAATAAGGTCCACGACCTAGCTGGCTGGGCCCACAAACTGGCGGCCTCTTCGACTTATGATTAGCGTAATTGGAGAGATTTGTCGAAAGGGAAATGGGAGTCTAAGCATCATGGTATGTGCTATGTAGTCCCTTTCTTGAGGAGTACTTTCCCTTTCTTTTGCCCTAATTTCTTATTTGTAGGCATTGGCGACTTTTCTGAGGTAAGGCCGTCCCCTTTTGAGGAGGGGGAAATACCTTCAATTTCTGAGGCAGAGCAAGATAATTAAAGAAAAAGGTCCATGGAGGACAAGAATCCCCACAACAAAGAAGGATCCGCCTGGGGATGCGAGGAGGACGTTACCACTGATGACTATTTCATTTTTATTGGTCGTTCTGTGGACGTCAATGCACTCGGAGTGGATGACTCTATATTGATGGCTCGAACCAGGAGACCTCCCGATACTGTTGAGCCTACTGGGCTTGAGGACCCTAGTCTCTAGGGGGAGATTCCTCAAGCAAGGAAAGGTGAAGGTTCTCCAGCAGCTGACTCGGTGGCTAGGTTTCGGAGGTAGGGAAGTACTCCGAGGGGAATGGGTTTCGACGTATCTCCGCCCAATCAAAGCTCCTCGGGTGACTCTACCGGGGCTAATGAGACCGAGCCGGTAGATGCGAAGTCGACCTTCGAGGAAGCTTATCGACTCTGCTCCATGGTGAATTGTGAAGTTATTATAACTTTTCCAGCTTCATAATTTCTCTTTTTTAGCTAAATTTTTCTTTCCCGTAGGCCTTTGATAAGCTTAAGTCAGGGCTTCTTTGATGTGAGGCTAAGTTGCATAAAGCTTTGAATGAGGAGAGATCTCTCAGGCTTCTTTGTGACAAGAAGACAAGAGAGCTGATACATCTTCAATCGAAGTTAGACCAAAGCCTGAGATTACGAAGGCAACCTCGAGGAATAGGTAACTTTTCTTTTGAGGGAATATAGGCTTCTTCTCTCATTTTTGGAAACTTATGTTCTGGTATCTCAGTTGCAGGAAAAGACTGGGACGTTGGAGCGCCTTCGAGACGAGGTCAATCAGGTCAATTTTAAATGCAATGATTTGAAGGCATAGATAGATGCTCATGTTGCGGCCAAAAGGAAAGCTTTGGATAACACCTCTACTCTTGAGATATAGCTTCGTAATGCTCGAGCAGGTGACTCATTCCAGACGAGCAGAATTGCTAAGCTTGAAATTTATGAATTGAAGCTGAAGGCCGAAGTCGTGGATGCTCGAGCTGAAGCCGAGGAGGTCCGATCAAAGGCGGATAAGAAAGTGGCCATCCATCTGAAATATGTTGCCGAAGCTCATACGAAATTGAGGGGGGCTTCCGATCGAGAGAGGAGAAGCAATAAATATGTCCGGTGCAAATCATGGAGGGAAACTCTTGAAGAGATTCATGGTAAGGGCTTTGATCTCTCAGAGGAGATAGAGCAGGGCAAGGTGGATGAGTTCGACGCCAAGTTACTCGTTTCTTATGATGAAAGTGACGAGTAGTAGGGCCGGTGAGGGAGCTATTCCCAATGGGGCCGATGGTGACATAGTCCCGAGGGGGAAAGGCTAACTTCCTGAGGGTAGACTAGGTTTTTCTTTCTTGTTCTTTGTACAGGGCTCCATGCGGGAGTGGTGTAAATGTACCTTTGTACCATCATTAATAATAACAAAGGAAACCTTTGGTTTTCCCTTCATATGAATTTCCACTTGTTTGTGTCTTTGTTTATGTTTTGAGTGTTGATGCCTGTTGATAATTAGTTCGGTATGTTGGACTTTTATGATAGGAACCCTTAGGTTATGCTTGATGAGTAATTGATGATAGTTAATCGTTCTGGGCTCGGTCCTTGAATTTGACTGAGGCTCATTGACCGTTAGGTTTTCGATATACTGGTCCTTAGGCTCTTACGTATTGTCCCTTAGGCTCTTACACATTGGCCCTTAGGTGCATTTTAGATTGGGTCGATGCGACTTCTGATATGGCTATAGTTTTTCCCCATTTTAGCAGAAGTTTTGATTATGCCTTGGCATGTTTTGTGTTCATCTGATTCTTCGACGGCTCAAATAAGAACCTCAATTACAAATCGATATGCGACGATAATCGAGTACCTCGGGAGGTTCTCTTGAGGGCTACTTTTTCGAAGCCTTTTGCTGAAGGCTGATTGTCTTGAAGCCTTGTCTTTTTTTGGAGATGATATGATCGAAGCTCTTTTGCTTATGTCGGGGGTAGCCTGATTAACTGGTTCTTTTCGAAGTGTTTTCGAAGTATTTGGAGGCCTTTAGTTCTATGGCGGCAGTCAGATGTCTCCGAGATGCGTTAATTTGGCCATAGCCTTTTGATGCGACCGTAGTCGATAATCCCAAATGAGATGACCTCGGCGTCTATATTGAGGGTATGTCTTTTTAGGGGTCTTACAAGTTCGATATATAGCATTGGCCTTAATATCGGGGTTGTGCCTTTTTTAAGGTCCTACGAGTTTTGGCATGCCTTGTTGAGGTCTTACAGATTTGGTGTTGCCTCACTGAGGGCTTACGAGCTCGAAGTTGGATGATCAAAGCCTTGCAAATTCGAGTCTTCGATGGCTCGATGAGCTGATTGTTGATGACCGTCCCCGAGTGTTCGAGAGTTTTTTGGCCCTTGAGCCATTTTGTATGAATGTATTGAATTTCTTCGAGTGTTTTGATAAGCAAAAGAGGCTTCCTCTATTATTTGATGCATGCGTACATGTTGTTTTGCCTTCGAAAGCCCAATTATTCTACATGGACACGGTTCATTCGACCGTTTGGCTCAATACATCATTTTCCTATCGGGTCCTCCTATGCGTAGTTTGAGTTCTTTGAAAAGGCGACCTCCTTGGGTGATGCCCCCCAGTATTTGAGGTTGATTAAAGAGAAGCCTTGAATACTTTACGAGTTCTCCTTAGGTAGCATATGGATGTTGCCTCGTTAAAAACCTCGCCGGTAAAACCCGTTTGGGATAAAATCCGGACTAAGGGAAAAAGAGCACAACACATGCTTTAAAACCTAAGGTCTTCGAGCTGAGGGGTGCTTTGATTCTTCTTAATTGAATACTTGCAATAAGTTAATACAAAATATAAATGAAAAAGGGAGAGGGTTGTACCTTAATGATGGCGCTCGAGCTTTGATAAATTCTAATTGTTTGTTCCGAGGACACGGCATGGTCCTTTATTCACTCGTTTGGATGTAGTCAAGAATGTAGGTTGTGGTTAGTTGGAGCTAATTTTTTACTCGCCTTTTGGCCTCTTTGATGTAGAGGGCGTTGATGCTGGTGCCATGTGGTGCATCGCGAACATCTCTCTTGCTGCATTCTGCTCCCCGTATTTTGTTTTGACTCCATCCTTGGTTGGGAATTTCATCGCTTGATGGAGGGTCGCAGGTACTACCCTCATACTGTGTATCCACGGCCTTCCAAGTAAGGCGTTGTATCTCATGTCACCTTCGATGACATGAAACTTGGTGTCTTGGATTGTATTGGGTACGCTGACCGGGAGGACGATTTCTCTTTTTGTTGTCTCACTTGCCATGTTGAATCTATTGAGGACTCGAGAAGCGGGTATGATCTGGTTGAGCAGTCCGAGCTGCTCCACCACCCTCGACCTGATTATGTTGGTCGATCTACCTGGATCCACAAGCACACATTTAATCTAAATTTTATTTAAAAGGAAAGAAATTACCAGTGCATCATTATGAGGCTGAGACAAGGTCTCGATGTCCTATTCGTCGAATGTGAGAGCATCTTCTGGTGTGTGCATCCGAGTTCGCCTTTCCCTGGGGATGGATATTTTTCTCCGTTTGAAAACGGGTTCCTGGTGGGGGTCAACCCCTCCAACAATCATGTGGATGATGTGCTATGGATCTTCTGGTTTGTTTTTTCTATTCACCTATCTTTCCCGAAATTGGTTTTTAGATCAGTAGTTGAGGAATTCATGAAGGTTCCTTTCACTGATCAATCGGGTTACCTCTTCTCGAAGCTGTCTGAAATCTTCGGTCCTATAACCGTGAGTGCCGATATTTGCATATCAAGTTAGGTTTCCTCTGTGAAGGGCCTGATAGTATTGGTTTCGGTCACCTGGCTTCTTTGATTTTACCTATGGTAGATACGATATCTGAGACATCAATGTTGAAGTTGTACTCGGATAATCGGCGTGCCTCTACCGGCCCGATATGTCTATCAAAACCGGCTATACTCATGAGTCCCTTGGAACTAAGACCTCGATCTGTTCTTCGATCACCTCGCGGTATATTATGCCTTGGTGCGTTTCTTCGATCTTCTACATACGTCAGGTATCTTTCCTTGTTTGAACTTGAATCCCTTTTCTTAAACTATTGCTCCTTCGCTAAGAGCCTGCTAGGATACACTGAGCCTAAAGGGGCTCCCAATTGGTCATCTTCGACCATTATCTTCGATTGATACCTGTTGTGCACATCCATCTAGGTCGCGGTGGGATATTCGATCAAATTTTATTTTAACTGCTTCGAGGCTACCGAGCTGCTCGTTCAAGCCTTGAGTGAATGCCTGTACTGCCAGTCATCGAAGACTGGTGGTAATTCCATTTGCTTTACCTAAAAGCGAGATACAAATTCCCCTAGCATCTCTTTCTCTCTCTGTTTGATTTTGAGGACATCAGACATCCTAGTGGCGACTTTGATGGCACCAGCGTGCGCCTCCACAAAAGAGTTTGCCAACATGGTGAATGAATCAATTGAATTTGGGGGCATGTTATGATACCACATCACAGCCCCCTTTGATAGTGTTTCTCCAAATTTGTTCAATAAGACGGACTCAATTTCGTTGTCCTTCAAGTCGTTCCCTTTTACAGCACAATTATAAGCGGTAACGTGCTCATTGGGGTTTGTGGTCCCATTATACTTCAGGACATCGCGCATTCTGAATTTTTTCGGGATGGTCTTCAGAGCCGCACTTGATGGGAATGGCCTCTGCACGAACTTTTTCGAATCTATACCCTTCAAAATCAGGGATGCCCTGGGGATCTGATCGACCCTCGAGTTATGAGTGTCCACCCTTTTGTCGTTATATTCTATCTTTTTTTCTCCTAATTCAATTCTTTTGGTAAGGTCCTCGAGCATCTTCATAATAGCAGGGTCTGTTGCTGACTCGTTGTCGCTCGATCTGTTCGGTACCTGTTCAGCTCGAGGAGCGATTTCCCGTGCTATTGTACTTGGGTTTTTCGTTGACTTTGCAGCTGTAAAATAGCCACTTATTTTGCTTGAAACATTTCAAAAATGACTTGGAGGCTGACTCCCTCTTTTTCTACCCCTCGTGCTTCTTGGCCTCCAGCATGGTCTTCCCTACGTCCATTCCTTAAGGGGTCCGCGCCTGCTTCCGTGTTTAGAACGTTGTGGGAGCTGATATCAACTGGCTCCACGTTTGGTACTCCCACAGGGTTTACAAGTGGTACACCCAGTCCTATGCCGCTATTTTCTCCAAGTTCTTCACTATTGTGAAGAGGTGCATTTTGTGTGCTAGACATGATTAACCTTTAAATCAAAGAATCTTTGGCAATAAAAAGTGTGAAGAGTAACGTGTGTTATCAGAGAACTAGCACCAAAACAATCACTATTATTCTTAGCCTCACGGTGGGCGCCAAACTGTTTACCTTAAAAATAGTAATTACAATTATATTTGATATTTGGTTCTAAAAATACGTGATTTGTCTTAATACAAGTTGTAAGGTGAATAATGCTAATTGAAAGTAAAGAAAGTAGGAAATGCAAACCGATAAGGCCACAAGACTGGGCCTCGAGTTGGTTGGAGTAGGGCTCGAGGTCTAAACGGGCTAGTAGCGATGAACAATTGATGAAGAATCAATGATAACGAGGGCCTTAGGGATGGCTTTTTATAGTTAATAATGAGCAATAAATGAAGAAAAATGAATGAATAATGAAAGAATAATCAATAAATGCAAAGAACAATTATGTTAGCAAAGAGCAGAGAATGTTGTGTTGTATTCAATATGTTGTATAATAATCTTCCACCGCTTTACAAAATGACAAGGGTCCCTTTTATATAGTAGGGGGGATCCCAATATAGTACATGTCTAATAATGATGAGGGAGTGCTATTGGTACAGCTATATAATGACTTAGTAGGGATCAGTACTATCCTTTGCAGACCTGGTAAGCTCTAACCACGTGTATTTGGGAATTTTCCCGCCTCTCCATGACGATCATCGATTGTACTGCTCCGAGGTTGACCATAATGAACCTTCGATGTGCTCCCTCAAGGTACGCACCATGGGGTTTCACCTTATGCCCCGCTTCAAGCTTCTTCGAGGTTAGGCATGGAGCGGCATAGTAGCCCCAGAATCGAACTCTCCAATTTTGGCCGTATATAGAACAAAAGTAAAAAATTGAAGTAGAACTTACAAAAAAATTTAAAGCATTTTTGAGATCATGAATATAATATATGTGAAGATATTATATATGTTAGTCTGATAAGAATAATATATCAAACTATTGAAATGCGTAGGGATTACAATGGTTTAGTTGGAAAGCAGTCTGAAAAGTGACAGTAAAATATGTGTGATTCTTTACCCTTGTTTTGGAGATTAAAATACTTGTGATTTTCTCCTCCTGTTATGGACACTAAAATCTTTATGATTTTCTACTCCTGTTTCAAGATTAAATCTGCATGAATTTCTACTCGTTCGTTGAGATTAAATTTTTCGTGAGTTTCTACTCATCTGTCGGAGATTAAAGTCTGAGTGACTTTATGCTCATTTTGGAGATTAAAATCTTAATGATTTTCTGCTCCAATTTATTATTATGTTTGAAGATCAAAAACTTCACCGATTATTAAATTTGGGTTGCGTAAGATATTACTCAGTTTGAAGATTAAAAACTTTACCGTTTATTAATTTTGGTCGTGTTGTGACACAAACAACAGTTCTTGTAGTTGGCTCTACAAAAAAATATATTTGGAATATGACATTATTCATCAAACGACTACACTACTTGCCACGATCTAATGGAATTGTGGAAAGAAGTGTTAAAGGAGATGAAAAATGTCTTGTTGATAAGTTCTGGTTTATCTCAGAACTTGTGGAGGAGAAGCTATTCTTGCAGCTAACCGAATACTCAATCGAGTTCCCCATAGCAAAATACAATCCATTCTATATGAAAAATGGAAAGTAAAGAAGCCCAACTTAAATTATTTTAAAGTGTGGGATGTTTTGACAAAAGTGCAAGTTCCTCAACCCAAGAGGGTAAAAATAGTATCGAAAACTATTGCTTGAGTTTTTGTAGTACATGCAAATAATATTAAAGCATATTTATTTTTGGTTCAAAAATAAAATAATTCCAGCGTTCACGCTATTCTGGTAATAGAATTAGATAATGTGAGTTGTTTAAAAAATATATATCCTTATAGAAAGAAATGGAGCTGTCTGGTGAAAAATCTAGCGACCTCAGGAAAAGGCAAAGAAAAGTATACGTTATGAGGAGAATTCAAGATGCAATAAACGTCAAAATAGAACTACTTGTTTAAGGTTAGACTATACTTATAGGTACATATTATTTATGTACTCATACTACACTTCTACACTAATCGTGCAGGATCTGAGGCAGGTGCATCTGGCGGTCCTTCTTGCGCATACCCCCGTTACCACGAGGCTTAGTGGTGAGCTGCTCTCTATGTCCATTCTGCAACGCCCGAAGTCTCTCCTTATTATATTTGTTTTTTGTCTATCTTATTTCAGACAGTAGTACAAGAGGTTTTGTATATTTTACTAGTTTGCCCATGCACTTGTGACACCGGGTTTTTGGATTATTCTAGTAGACATTTTATAGTTTTGGCATTAAATTTACTACTTTACTCTTTTCGTTATTTGGTGCTTTGGTCTTACTTTAATTTCCTATTAATAGTTCTCTCATTAAATAAAATTAATTACTTTAAAAGTATTAAGATGAACAATTGCATGGACAGTTCACCGTTGGTTTGCCTAGCAGCGACGTTGGGCGCCATCATGGCCTATAGAGGGAATTGAGTCATGATAGCTTGGTATCAGTGCCCTAGGTTCACATAGGTCTCACAAGTCATGAGCAGGCCTAATAAAGTCTTGCAGATCAGTGCGGAGACGTTCGTACTTATCTTCAAGAGGCTATATGGTGTTAGAAATATCTCTTTCTTCATCTTCTATCGTCCAATTGATGTTGTCATAAATATCTTTCTCTTATTCTCTCACAGATGGTGAGAACGCACGCGAAAGATGTACCAGACCATGAACGAGCTACTCCCCCTATTGGTAGAGTCCGAGGCAAAGGCAGAGGGAGGGCTCAAGCTCATGCCAGAGGATGAGGGAGACCTAGAGTTGCTCTAGTCGTGCCACCACTGGATCTAGTGGAGGATCCGGTTATTGAGGAGACCAAGGTAAGGTACCTGCAGTTGAGCCGGCCCCAAGGGATTTCATATCCGCTCCAGGATTCTAGGAGGTCATGGGCCATATGCTATGGTTCATGGACACTATGACGTAAGCTGGTTTATTGCTAGTGGAACCAACCACATCTTAGGTGGGATAGGGAGCACATACCCCTACCACTCAGGCTCTAGGGCATTTTGTTGCTATATATTAGACCCCGGGTGCAATACCCGTAGTTGGGTCTCAACCTATTACAGCGGCTATACCAGAGCCCAAACCAGCCGCGACCGGTGAGCCGCAGAAGCTATTTGATAGATGGAACATGCTACATCCTCCTTCCTTTGGCGGTGAGAAACATGAGGACCCCCAGGACTTTATTGATTGTTGTATGGATAGTGTCACGCCCCAAACCTGGGGAGGCGTGGCTGGCACTCGGTGCCGCAATGGCCCGAGTGAACCACTTTGCAACTCCTTTTTCTTTTTTTGTAACTACCATGGGCCAACATGGCCATAACTCGTAATGTATAACTATAGGTGGGCAACACTGTATCATTGAATAATTTTTCTTAAAACATTAATACATATGGACCGTCAAGGCCTCTGACATGCTGTAAAAAATGAACCTCTGTCTACAAAGCCTCTAATATTATTTGACATCAAACGGGACAGGGTACCGGCCTGCCCATTAGTCTGTAACAAAATTCTGACACGATGACTCATAGACTCGGCTGCACTCCGAATGAGGTGGAGTCTTACCGATCCTTCGTTGAATGCCAATCTCGTCTACTGTGAGGGATCTATACCTGTAGGCATGAATGCAGCATTCCCAACAAAAGGACATCAGTACGAATAATATACTGAGTATGTAAGGCAGAACTCAAACATAACCATAAGTCAATATTAATTAAATACATATAAGAATCAACCTGAATCTCTGAAGTGCCACCGTATATGTATACTTATTATACTTACATATATATACAATGATTCTCTTTAAGACTATTATCCATATCGTCTGATGCATGACTGTCCAACTGATCAGTGGTAACTGCCCGATCGGCTGTAGCGCGGTGGTAAATGCATGACTGCTCGACCGGCCGCAGCTTGGTGGTAAATGAATATGCATGACTACCCAACCGGTGGTAAATAATGATACATAACTTCCCAACTGGTGGTAACTGCTCGACCGGACATAGCACGGTGGTAAATGCATGAAGATGCATGTACATGTATCACTATATTGTAAACATTAACATCTCTATCATATACCGTATTAGGGACTTAGGGACATACTTAGACATGCTTGAATATCATTTAACAAGAATAACTAATATAGACATCCTTAACTGCTAAGAGTAGAAACACTTATTAGATAGCATTATGTTTACGTATCGTTACTTGGATCATTCCAAAAGAAAGAAGGATTATCCTTAACATACCTGAACTGATTCTCTTGAGAAAGATTTAACCGTACTCTCATTAGCTACATTGGCCTTAATCCACCTTCTTGTCTATCGATTTCATGTACTCCTTGAGCTCATTTTTCCACAAATCTCTGAATCCACAATCTTTCCAAGCCTCAAACCAAGGTCCACCAAGTGTATAATTAATTGACTTAGGAAATGGTTAACTAATCAGCAGGGAGGATAATACTACCCGCGTAGTCACTAGTCATGCTCTACGGATAATGCAACTACATGAGTTGGCAAGTATTTGCATTGTGCAAAATACACAAAGAGAATAACTTCAAAATCACAAACTAACGAAATCACACCTAACGAACCATTGCGCCCATTGAGAAATCAGATGAGAAAATAGCAGCATCCAGTGCAGGCATTCCTGCCTTTGCCCTTCATCCAACACATCTTCAAGTTTACATACCTATAATACAAAGAATTTCCATTTTTTGTTGTTGTTTCTTTTGGTGTATAATCATGATGTACACACATTACAACATATTTATCATTAACCATATACCAACAAAGCTACAGATCCAACTCAACCTCTACTATCTTTATACCCCACTTACCTCTTCTTTTGGTCAAATTTATTCTTCACATATTAAAGGCAAGAAAAGAAGTCAATACACTTAAAAAGAAAGGGTAAAGATAAAGTGTTTTGGATATGTTAGGTTGCTAGCAACATAATGACTTAAAGAGTCATCTAATGTCAATTGCATGGCTTCCACGTGGGGTGGGTGGAAAAAGTTTAATCTTTATCCAATTATTAGGTAATTAGGAAATGTCTCGTTACCCGGTAATTAATCAATTACCCATGTAATTTAAAATTATCCCAAATTACATAAAATACTACTCACTTTTAATAAACTTTATACACCTTACTATAATATATATTACTATCGTGGTCATGTGGTACCATATAAAATTAGTGCATACATTATTATTTCATTAAAACATCCATGAAAAAAAATGTATATATTTTCTCATCTTCTCATTTTGCTAATCTCATTTAAAGAGTACAAATTTTTGTACATTTATTCTTAAAGTGGTAAAGAGATAACCTTCTTTTCTTGTGAGAAAATAATTTCTATATTTACAATAAATAAAATCTCATAAACTTTTTCATGTTATATGTATAATTTAAAGCATATTTGGAAGTAGTAATATTATTAACTATATAAAAATCATATTTTTTAAACTTATTTTTCTACAATAAATGTTCCAGTAAAATTAAATACCATATCAAAATGTATTTAATAGTATCAATGTTGTTAAAGTCACGGGATGTAACAGATAGACTGCACAATATTAGAGTATTGGAGTCCCACGAGGTGGACTTTACGACCTTTCAGCTGGAGGGCATGGCCTGTAGATGATGGCAATCCTATCTTCTCAGCAGACCAGCAGGTTCTCCTCCCTTGACTTGGGACCAGTTCACATCTCTTTCTTGAGAGATATATCCCACCCTCTCAGAGGGAAGAGTTATGGGGTCAGTTCGAGCGGCCCCAACAGGGTTAGATGTCTATGACTGATTATGAGGCAAGATTCTCTGAGTTGTCTCTCCATGCACTTATGATACTCCCCACCAATGCAGAGAGAGTGCAAAGGTTTATTGCGGGCTTTCACTATGGTAACCAGGTCACTATGGCCCGAGATATTGTGACGGGGACTTCGTATGAGCATGTTGTGGAGATAGCTCGGAGGATCGAGGGTATTCTTCAGCAGGCTGAGAGCAGGCACTGAAGGACAAAGGATCTCGATATTTTAGAGGGTTTAATGGCGCTCCGTATGGCAAGAGGTTAGTATGTGAGGTGCCAGCATAGCAGGCCCACATATCCAGCACCGTCGCCTTCTAGGGGTTCTCCAGTGCGGCCCTTTTCAGCGCCATTCCAGATAGCTCCTACCGTCCACCGGCTATAAGGTTCTTCCAATGGGTGTTCAGGTCCATAGAGTTAGACTCATGGTCCGTCATCTTCCACACTGACAGGTTTCTTTGAGTGTAGGGAGCTTGGTCATGTATGGAGATTCTATCCCAGGCTTCGAGGCAAGGCAATATAGTAGGGTCATCAGCCCATAATTACCGCACCAGTCGTCCGGCCATCCAGAGACGGAGGGCAGGTGGGTAGGGGCCGGCCTAGAGTTGGAGGCCATTCAGGTGGCGCACCAGCTAGGTTCTATTCCTTTCCATCCAAACTAGATACAGTAGCCTCAGATGTCGTGATCATATGTATTATTTCTATTTGCGGTAGGGATGCTTCAGTACTATTTGATATATGGTCTACATATTCATATGTTTCATCTTTGTTTGCTCATTTTCTAGGTGTTCCTTGTATATCCTTGGGTATTCTTGTATATGTGTCCACACCATTAGGCGATTCTGTAGTGGTGGATCGAATTTACAAGTCTTGTATCATGACTTTATGTGGTTACAAGACCAGAGCGGATCTTCTGTTACTCGACTTGACCAACTTTGAGGTCATCCTAGGCATGGACTAGTTGTCTCCGTACCATTTCGTCCTTGATTTTGTAAGGCCCTATAAAATTTCACCTAAAATTCAAGGTCTTGTTGTGCCAATGTTGAGCAGCGTGTTGGGGAGTTGAAGAATTTGTTTTGGCAGAGCAGGCCGTTTCTACGGTCCATTCGGCGATCCCAGAACTGATTTACGGACTGCAGGTCCGCCGCAAAGTAAAGAACATAATTGGTCAAACTTTGGGAGTGATTTTGCGGTAAATTATGCGGCCGCATAATTATTTCATGGGTCGCACATTTGTCGCAGAAGTCAGCATGAGAAATTTTGGAAGGAGGTTCTGCGGTCCCTTCTGCGAACATAGAATTAGTCTATAGATCGTAGACTTGCCGCATACCTGCACAAAAATGCCCAGTTCCGGAGGACCATTATGCAGACTGCAAAAGTGTTATGCGGTCGCATATGCTACCACAAATCTACCCCGGGGCTTCATCTTTTCTAATTTTATAACCCGACCCTATTTCGATATATAGTCATTGAAGACCATTAGTAAGGTAAAAACTAATATTTTGAGAGTGGGGAAGTGCTCTAGAGTGAGAGGGGGGTTCCTAAACTAGTTTCTTACCAATCCTTGCTCAAGTATTGAATAATTCACAAGAAAAAGTCACAAGGTCTTCATCCAAGAGGTAACGTTCCATATCCTAGTCTTCAATTTCGAGTTTGTGGTAGAAGATGAATAATGGGGATTGCGATTGTTAGGTATGGGGATGTTACCTATGCATGAATGTACCAACAAAGTTGTGGGAAGGTTGTTTAGCTAAAAGGGTAGATATTGGGTTGTGGGATGAAGGAATCCACCATAAGAGGACCTTGAAAGCTTAATGCACGTCTAGTGTTTGATAAAATGCTCAAATAAGCTGGAACCATGAACTCCTTCCTTATTTGTGTTCAATTTTGCTATATTTCTAAATTGATCGAAGTGGCTAAGATTTCAGGAACATTGTAATAATTTAAAGGAAAGCTCAAGGCGAGGTATGTTAGCTAAACTCCTCTTTTAGAATCAAACTCCACAATGTACTTGTAAGTCCCAAGTTGTTCATTATAAAATGATTATACCGAATAAGCCATATGTCAAAAGATATATGTTCAATATGTATTCAAAATGTTCTTGTTATGTTGTGTTATTATTTGAGAATGTGTTCAAAGTATGGGTTGCATATCTAAATGTTATAACTTCAAGTCGTGTTTCAAATGAAAGTTATTATGCCAAATTATGTAAGAAATTTCAATGTGCTTAAGACTCTTATTTGCTCACATGCGGACTTAAAGTCTTGAATAAAAATGCTTTGTTGTTTATGATCCGTGATGATGTTTAAAAGTGAAAAGAGGTGAGCATGAAATATATAATATGACCAACGTGCCAAGAGTGATATTACATTTGGGGCAATTGGTGCCAATGGAACAAGGAGGCGTGTAAAAGATACTGAAATGAGTTGTAAATCCTTTAAACAAATAAACACATTGGGAATATTGTTAGTCACCAAGGAAGGGTAGGTTGAAATAACCTAACCTCAAAACTACACATGCCAGTGTAGGAGTGAATTGTGATTATTCCCCATATTAGGGATGAGATTGATGTGATGAGAATATTCTCGTTTATTGGGATGAGATGATTTCTAGAAAAGGGTGATGTCGATCCACATGGCATCGTGATGAGACGGCCTAGCTGATCGTGTCGAGATCGGATGTCATTCCGCACACATGGTGGTGATTGTGCTTGAGATTATGATTGAATCAATGATTGAGATTGATATAATGATTATGATTTTGGTTGATGTCTTTGGGTGAGACGGCCTAGACGATCAAGCAGTGATCAGACTCCGTACTAAGATCATAGGGGTATATCCATGCAAATGATCTCCCAACCTGAACTATGGAAATTTACTAGAAAACTTGTCTTGCTCCTAACTCGATGATTTGGTATTGTTTGAGGCTCCCATCAATTTTATGATTGTTCCTCCTTGTGTTATCACTTGTTATATTGATAGGGTGCTTAGTCATTCATACTAGTACTAGTACTATTCCATATGTACCAACGCCCCTTTATGCCGGGGCACTGCATCTTTAATGGATGCAGGTGGTTCCACATCAGACGACTTTGATCATTGATAGCGGTACACCCTCTTCTTAGCTAACTTGGTGAAGCCAACTTCATTTCGGGGTCGTGTATCTCCGTTCCTTGTATAATATGCTTTGAGGTATAGCAGGGGCCTTGTTGCTGGCACTATCATCGTACTCTTTTGTATCTAATATAGGCTCAGTAGACATATGTGGGTTGTATGTTGGTGTTGGTAAAGTCAAACTAGTAATGTTATATTTATACCACATGTTCCACTTCTAAGTCAAACTATGAAGGTTTATGTACTTTGAAAATTATAAATGATGTAACTAATGATAATGAAGTGGTGCTGCTAAAGATCATCCCCATTGCCTAATTAACTAAATAGATCTTTTCTTTACGATGAGTGAGTTCAGGTAGAAGGTATTGTACATGCTTGCTTGGTCGGTTTATCTCGGCTGAGCGCCGATCGTGCTCTCCGAGATCAGGGCGTGACAGATTTCCATGCCAAAACTGTTACTTTGGCGATGCTAGAGTTGCCTAGATTGGAATTGAAGGGTTTATCTAGTCGAATTCTCTTTCTTGAAGGCTCGACATATGATCGAGAAGGGTTGTTTGGCTTATCTGGCTTATGTTCGAGATACTTCAGCAGAGACTCCCATGATTGATTAAGTGCCTATAGTGCGGAGTTCTCCGATGTGTTTCCTTCTGATCTACCAGGAAGGCCACCAGATCATGATATCAATTTTTGTATTGATTTGGCTCCAAGTACCTAGTCTATCTTTATTCCACTATACTGCATGGCTCTAAAAGAGTTGAAAGAGTTGAAAGAACATCTGGAGGAGTTGCTAGCAAAGGGGTTTATCAGACCGAGTGTGTCACCTTGGGGTGCACCGGTGTTGTTCGTGAAAAAGAATGATGGGACTATGCGGATGTACATTGACTACTGCAGTTGAACAAACTTACCATAAAGAACAAGTACCCATTGTCGCTTATTGATGATTTGTTTGACTAGTTGTAGGGTGCCAGAGTGTTCTCTAAGATTTACTTGAGATCGGGGTATCATCAGCTAAAGATTCATGCTTCGGATGTTCCGAAGACGCCTTTTTGGACTAGATATGGCCACTATGAGTTTTTAGTGATGTCCTTCAACTTGACCAATCCCATGACGGTGTTTATGGATTTGATGAACTGGGTGTTCAGGGCATATATTGACTCATTTGTCATTGTCTTCATTGATGACATATTGATTTACTCGCATAGCATGGAGCAGCATGAGGAGCATTTGAGAGTTTTGCTTCAGACCTAGTGGGAACAGACGTTATATGCTAAGTTCTCCAAGTGTGCGTTCTGGTAAGATTCTATGGCCTTCTTGGGGTATGTTGTATCAGGCCAAGGTATTAAGGTAGATCATAGGAAGATCGAAGCAGTCCAGAGTTGTCCTCGTCCTACCTCAACGACCAAGATCATGAGTTTCTTAGGGTTAGCAGGTTATTATCTCCGGTTTGTGGAGGGCTTCTCATCTATTATAGCACCTCGAACTAGATTGACCCAGAAGGGTGCTCCGTTCTGATGGTCCGATGATTGTTAGGCGAGCTTTTAGAAGCTCAAGACCACATTGACTACAACACTGATGTTAGTGTTGCCTTCCGGTTCATGGATGTATACTATGTATTTTGATGCTTCATGTGTTAGCCTAGGTTGTGTATTGATGCAGGAGGGGTGAGTTATTGCAAAAGCTTCACGTCAGGTGAAGCTTTAATGACCTGATCGGTCATTTTGAGCACTTGCATTCTGTTCAACCATTTAAGGTCTTGAGTATCTTCATATGATGTATTATAACTTGTATAAATAGTCAGTTTCAGTTTTTGCATGATTCGGAATTCGTTTGGAAGAATAATTCTCAATTAGGAAGCTCTAAGTTAGAAGAGGTGACCAAGTTTGATTTTTGAGTATTTGACCTTGAATCGGAGTTTTAATAGTTCCATTAGGTTCGGATAGTGATTTTGGACTTGATCGTATGCCTAGATTTGTATTTGGATATTTCTAGAAGATTTGGCACTCATTAACGTTGGAAATTTGAAGGTTTGGAATGTTCATAAGTTTGATCGAGAGTTAACTTTGATGATATCGGGTCTGGATTGGGGTTCCGAAAATTTCAATAGCTTTGTTATGTCATTTGGGACTTGTGTGTAAAATTTGAGTTAATTCCAAGTTGATTTGATAAGGTTCGGCATGTGCTTTGGAAGTTGAAAGATTCAAAGTTCATTACGTTTGATTTGAGGCGCGATTCGAGGTTTTGATGTTGTTATGCATGATTTGAGACCTCAAGTAAATTCGTGTTAGGTTATGGGACTTGTTGGTATATTTGGACGGGGTCCCAAAGGGCTCGGGTAAGTTTTGGACGTGGTTCATATCATTTTTGTCACATGTTGCATTATTGAATGAGTGTTGGTTCTAGTGTTGCGCACCATCGATTTGTTTTGCGTAGGTGTGGTGGTCACAGAAGTGGTAATATGGCCGCACCTATGGCAAGGGTTGAGTTGGGCTGCCTCCGCAGAAGCGGGATTTTTATCGCACCTACGACATTGCAGATGTAGGGAAAGTGTCGCAAAAGCGAAGTGTGGCACAGAAGTGGGAGCTGTTGGCGCAGAAGTCAGGCATTTTTTGCAGGTGTGATGGGCGAGTTTCAGTGGTTTTTTGCAAAAGCGAGTTTTTGGTCGCAAAAGCGACATCGCAGAAGTGGCTAAGTGTGTTGCAAAAGACGATTCCTGTATAAAAGCTATATATCAAGGGCTTGGCTATTTTATTCACATTTTGCATTGGGGAGCTCAGATTTGGGCGATTTAGGAGGCAATTTTCACCATATGGATTGGGTTTTGAGTCGTTCATAGGTCGATACGCGTGGGATGACATTTCTAGAGTATTGTTTGGCTAGCTCGGTATTAGATTCACCTTGTTCGAGGTAAGTAACACTTCTAAACTTGGTGTAAAGGGTATGAACCCCTGAATATACGTGATTGGTGTTGAGGTAATGCACATGCTAGGTGACTGGCGTGTGGGCATGCACCGTGTGAATTATGACATGGTTGGTTTTGTGGTACTGTGTAGTTACATAATCTAGTTTTTATCAATGAAATTTCTATGTGCTAGAGTAATTGAGTTGTGATCCATGTTTAGGCCATATGCTTATTCCATTGGGACCCACTAAGGTCATTTCTACTGTTGAGTTATTTGCTTAAAATGCATTTACATACTCAGTCATACATTTATTTACATATCATATTTCAGTCTCTGTTATTATTTGTTATCACGTCATGTTAACATTATTTGGGTTGATTGGCATGAGAAGATTTGTGAGCCCGAGATACTGGAGAGATAGATGACTGAGTTGGGGCCTGAGGGCCGGATTGTGAGTGATATTGATAGAATCGGGTTACACGCCATAGCAAGTGTTATTGATTCATCATGGGATCGGGTTGCACGTCACAGCGGGCTTTACTGATTCATGATGGGATCGGGTTGTACGTCGCAGCATGCTTTATTGATTTATGATGAGATCGGACTGCACGCCGTAGAAGGTATTATTGATTTATGATGGGATCGGGCTGCATGCCATAGTAGGTTTTATTAGCACTTTGGAATGATCTTCCCCTCCGGAGTCTGACATAGCAGCAGTGAGCACAGGTTTAATTGACTCATAATGGGATCGGGTTACGCGTCGCAATATGTACTATACAGTGCTGAGTGACTGAGTGTGCTGAGTTATTGAGCGTGATGAGTGGGAGTGCGATACAATGAGATTGAGTAATCTCGGCCACTGTGGGCAAAATCATCAACGTATACCAGCTGATCAGGTGGTTGTGCGTACATAACGTCGTAACCTTTTTCTGTATCCCATTACACACACACACACACACACACACACACAAACACACACATATATATATATATATATATATAACGCCATCTGGTCATGGGTTAATGTACATATATAAATGAATGCAATGCATGAGAAGTACATTAATAAAATCTCTTGGAATATCATAAGACCATTATACCTCTAATTAATATCATAAAATAAACTTTATCAACTTATGTATTTTCTGAGACCCATGAACAGATGATAGAATAATATGATACATGGGGAATCAAGAACATAGGAACATCTAGTATTTCTATGAATAGAGTCATTTATGGAAGTTGTGCATTTACTCGTTATGTTTGTATCATATGGATCATGCCAAAAGAATGAAGGAATAGCCTTAACATACATGAGCCGATTCTTGGAATTTAGAGCTTCATCCGTAAGCTTTTAGCAAGCTTATGTGATTTTCTTTTAAGTTATGTATAATAATCCTTGTAGGAATTGGTTGAAATGTTATGGATTCTCTTTATATCTATTCTTTAGGTTATGTTTTGTAATCTTTGCAAATGGGAAAATATTATAAGATCACTTACTTAAATATTTAAATTCCAAATGTCAAACTTTTATGTCTTTACACGTAGGAAGATGTAGTGTCTTGTATTTAACCTTTTAGTGTGCCACCTTTCAACTAAATGTATGAGACACTTAATTTGAAGGGGAGGGGGGACTGCCACATAATCCATTTTAATCCTTATCTAATATATCCCTAATTAATTAGGTAATATTCCATTACCCAACAATTAACCAATTACCCACATAATTAAGAATTATCTCAACATACTTAAAATTCTACTCACTTTTAACATGGCTTGTACACCTTACTATCATGGTCATGTAGTACCTTGTATGAAACTAGTCCATAAATATTGAGTATTTTAGCTCGCGCCACATTTTATCCCAAAATGTCAAACTTCGTCGAAAATTCATTTTCTTTAATTTACTTATCCTCTCACCTTCACGAATTTATTCATCACCTTTTTAGAATAGCATAATGCATATAATATCCAAATAATCTTATCTTTGGACTAAGGAAAATTATCTAACGACAATTTCATGTATAATACTACAGGGTCTAATATCGTCGTAATATAATACTTTAGGGTATAACATCGACGTAATATTGCGGGGCGTAACACTTTCATCCACAAATTGATGGGCAGTCGAAGCAAATAGTTCAAATCGTAGAGGATATGCTCAGAGTATATGTGATTGACTTCTGAGGGCAGTGGGATCGATTCTTGCCTTTGGTCGAGTATGCTTATAACAACAATTATCAGTCCAACATTGAGATAGCTCCATTTAAGGCTTTGTATGGTTAGCGATGTCGTTCTCCCATCGGATGGTTTGAGCCCGATGAGGCTAGGTCATATTGCACTGATTTAGTGAAGGATGCCTTGGGAAAGGTGAAGTTGATTCAGGAGAAACATCGTACAACACGGTCCAGACAGAAGCATTATGCGGATCAAAAGGTGCATGATTTGTCATTTAAGGTGGGAGAGAAGATACTCTTGAAAGTCTCGCCGATGAAGGAAATCATGAGGTTCGGGAAGAAGGGTAAGTCGATCCCCTTATATATTGGTCTATTTGAGGTGTTGAGGCGAGTTGGGGAGGTTGCTTATTAGCTTGCTTTGCCTTCTAGTCTATGAGTAGTTCATCCATTTTTCCACGTATCTATGCTTCGAAAGTATCATGCCGACAGGTCGCATGTGTTAGATTACAACACGTTTCAGCTAGATGAGAGCTTCGGTTTTGAGGAGAAGCGAGGTTCCATGGTTGACAAGCAGATTTGCCAGTTGAGGTCTAAGACATTTTTTTGCGATAAAGGCCCAGTGGAGGGGTCAACCAGTCGAGGAGGCAACTTGGGAGATCGAGGAGGCGACTTGGGAGACCGAGGAGGACATGCGGAGTAGATATCCACACCTATTCAGCACTTCAGGTACGATTCTAGACCGGTTTGAGGACAACCATTTGCTTAAGAGGTGGAAAATGTAATGACCCGGCCGATCGTTTTGCTTTTTAGGTCCCAGTTCCCTTAAATAAGACTCCTCGTATGTCCTTTTACTATTTTATGACATGCGGGGATGGTTGACTTGGGTTTGGAAGGGTTCGGGTTGAAATCGGAACACTTGGTTCCTTAATAGTGGCCTATGATGGCCAAGTTTAACTTGAGTGAATGCTTTTAGTAAACAACCTCGGAATCGGGATTTGACGGTTCCAATAGATTCGTATGATGATTTTTGACTTAGGCGTATGTTCGAATCGGGTTTCGGATGACCCTGGAGCATTTCAACGCTTAATGTTGAAAGTTGGCACATTGAAGGTTTTCTAGTTCTTTAAATTTGATTTGGAGTACACTTTGGTGTTATCGAGGTCCGTTTGGGATTTCGAGCCTAGTAATAGTTCCGTTATGGTGATTTATGACTTGTATGCAAAATTTGGTGTCATTTCGAGTAGTCTAAGTATGGTTTGCTGCACTCGGCGTAAGTTTAAAAGCTTGAAGTTCATAACTTGATTCAATTTGGTTTTGGGGAGCAATTCCTAGTTTTGATGTTATTTTACGTGTTTTGAGAGTTCAAGCAAGTCCGCATTATGTTTACAGACTTGTTGGTGCTTTTAGATGGGGTTCTAGGGGCTTGGATGCATTCCGGACTACCCGAAGCTATGTCCAAAAAGTTGTCACTGTTGTTCTGGTTTCCTTCTTCGCGAACGCGCAGGGAACCTTGTGATCGTGAAGAAGTACGTGTTCGCGAAGAAGGAACTGGGGACTGGGTGGGTTTGTTCTTTGCATTCACGAAGTCTTCGCCGCATTCGCGAAGGCTTGGGTCTTTTGGCCTTTGCGTTCGCGAGTGACTTGTCGCGTTCACATAGTGTACATGGGCCTGGGCAACCTAGTTTTCTTACGCGTTCGCGATGAGAGGGCAGATCAGTGCATCATGTTCGCGAGTGTCCTCTCACGATCGCGAAGAGGAATTTTCCTGAGTTCTTCAGTTTTGCTTTCACAATTGTGAGGGTTTGTTCGCGATCGCGAAGAAGGCAGACCTGGGTAGAGACTTTTTAGAAGTCGGGATTTTGGCTATTTTGCTCAGTTCTCTCACTTGTTGGACGATTTTAGGGCTCTTTGAGGAGGGTTTTTCACCTAGCTATTGAAGGTAAGTATTTTATACATAACATGAGTTTAATATATACATTATGGGTAGATTTAATCATAGAAATTGTGGAAATTTTAGGATTTTGTTGAAAAACCTAGGTTTTGATAAAAATGGGATTAGACCGCTAAAATGATTATGGAATTGAGTAGAAATTATATATTTGGGTTCATAAGGTTATGGATAATATTTATCTTCGAAAATATCTGAATCTGACCACGTGGGTGCGGGGTTGAATTTTAGGAATCTTTCAATTTGGGTTGGGTAATTACTCTAATAGCTAAATTATGAACTTTTGAGTATATATTGATTAATTTATACAATATTTGGCTAGTTTCGGATGGTTCAACACCGACTTGAGGCTTTTAGAGTGGTTTGTGGACCCAAAAGTGAGCTTGGGAATGAGGTAAGTCTCTTGCCTAACCTTGTAAGAGGGAATTTAACCCATAGGTGTTTAATTGCTATTTGTTACTAATTGTGGGTGCTACATACGCACGAAGTGATGAGAGTCTGTGCATAGCTAAAAACCATGCTTATGTCTGGGTAGTTTTTGGACTCTACCATGTAATACTTGTATTATTTATACTATACTTGTTATTTTAAGCACTTAAATTATATTGATACTTAATAAAGGATTCGTAAAGACCGAACTTCATTACTTGGGGTTTTGCGGGTTACTCTACCGTTAGTAGAAATTGTACCTCCTTGTGTATTATTCTTCTTGTAGTCATTAATCGAAGTTCTTAGAGTATTCTCTCTTATTTTGGATCGGGTCGAATGCCTCGGTAGTATAATCGATGCATCTATTGTTTGTGCTGGTCGACCCTCGGCAGTGTACAAATTATTCTAGATTGGGTCGTACGACCTCGGCATAAATATTGCGTGATATTGATCGGAGTCCGATTGTACTTGGTATTTCTTCCATGACTTGAGAAATTATAATTTACTTGATGGCTAATTGAAGTTAGTATGTATTAGTTGGAGATCTTAATTGGCATCTAGTTAAAGAATCACTTATTTATTGTTCATTATTGCGCTATTCTTACTGATGTATTCAATGCCTGCTTATGATTACTGCATTTTATTTATTGGACCACTAGTAAATATAGATGTCAATCCCTCGTCATACTTCTTCGAGGTTAGACTAGATACTTACTGGGTACAGGTTGTTTATGTACTCACGCTATACTCCTACACTAATTGTGTATGATCTGAGGCAGGTGCATTTGATGGTCCTTCAGGCGCATACCTTGGTTACCCCGAGGCTTAGTGGTGAGCTGTTCTTTATGCCCGTTATGCAGCGCCGGAGTCTCTCCTAGTTGTATTTATTTATGTCTATGTTATTTCAGACAGTAGTATAGGAGGTTTTGTATATTCTACTAGTTTGCTCATGCACTTGTGACATCGGGTTTTGGGAGTATTCTAATAGAAATTTTATAGTTTTAGGTATTAAATTCACTACTTTAACTTTTTCGTTATTTGGTGCTTTGGCTTACTATAATTTCATATTAATTTATCATTAAATAAAATTAATTACTTTAAAAATATTAAGATGAACAATTGCATGGACAGTTCATCGTTTGCTTGCCTAGTGGAGACGTTGGGCGCCATCACAACCTATAGTGAGAATTGGGTTGTGACACTACGTGATTTACTGTGTTGCTTTAATGTGTCAATCTGTGACTTTGTTGTTACTTGGTAAATTGATTGCCAAGATGAATTTACTTGTGTGGAGTTATCATCTTATACTTTGTTGAGTTGTTGGTAACATAACAGTTTCGAATAAAGAAATTGTTAACATGCTCTTCCTGATGTGACTCTTAAGGTAAAACTCGTCATCTCACTCAGTGCTTTACTTTACTTAAATTGTTATCACGCTTAATGATTCTACACTTAATTGTTCATTTATCTGCTATTTTACTTTATTTTCAAATGTTATTTTACTCCACCTTATATGATTTCTAAACTAAACTCATTTTTCCATTTGATACTCTACTTTGTATAAATTATACTTTATTTTACTTTATTTGATTTCTAAAATGTGTTGCCAGTCAAGAACTCCCACGTGCAGAAGACGAGAGTAGTAGAGATGAGTATGTTGAGATGGATGTGTCGGTGTACCAGGAGAGATATGATTAAGAATGAAGATATCCAGAATAGAGTGGAAGTAGCCTCCATGAAGGACAAGATGCGGGAGTCGCGGTTGAGATGGTTCGGACATGTTAGGAGAAGAAACATTGATGCCCCTGTCAGGAGGTATGAGGGGTTGGCCATGGAGATTTTGAGAAGGGGTTAAGATAGGCCTAAGAAGTACTGGGGAGAAGTGATTAGGCAGGACATGGTGCTGTGTCAGCTCACTGAGGACATGACCCTTGATATGAGGGTGTGGAGATCGAGTATTAAGGTAGAAGGTTAGTAGGTAGTTTATAGTGTTCATCGATAGGCTTAGCGTGCATGTCCCTTCATATTCTTAGAATTTTTTATTACGATATGTGATTTTTTTCGCCTCGGGTATTATATTCTTGTTGCTATTCTTTGATACTACTTATCCTTTATCTCTCCCTTTTTCTCTTCTATCTTTCTTCCTTCCTTGCTTCCCTCTTCTTCTTCTTTCCCTTCCTGAGCCGTGGGTCTATTGGAAATAGCTTCTCTACCTGCATTAGGTAGTGGTAAGGTCTGCGTATAGACTACCCTCCCTAGACCCCACATGTTGGGATCAAACTGAGTTTGTTGTTGTTGTTGTTGTTGTTTATTTGATTTCTAAAATAAAGTCATTATCTCATTTGACACTTTACTTTATTCAAAATTATTATTATGCCTTATTTTATACATCTCTCAAACATTTTGTTTAGCAATGGATACAAATACGATGTACGTGGTAGCACGTGGACTTTGTTGTGCGAAAGTGACTGATAATATGGGCACGAGGTGCCATGGGTGTCGGATTCTTGATTGTGACACATGATTTGTGATTATGAGGTGTGGTGTCTCGCAGTGATTATTGTTGTAAATCATGTGTTGGAACGACTTGATTACTTGAATTGTCATTTTTTTTCCCTAATTGGTTTCTTTCATATTTTAACTGTGTTCTGATTATTTTGTCGTTTTATCACTTGTTTATTTCTTTTTTCCATTTGTTGTTTCCTTCCGTTGTTAACCTTATATTGATGTTATTTCCGCTGTTAACTTTAGATTTATATATATTTACATATGTTATTATCTAGTGAGTGTCTTGACTTACCTTATCACTACTCTATCGAGGTTAGTCTTAATATTTACTAGGTACCGCTATGGTGTACTCATGCTATGCTTCTGCACATTTTTGAGAGTGGTGCCTATGTGGTTGGAGACTATAAGGTATACCTATCATTTCTTTCGTAGGCCTCGGAGTCACCATCTTACGTCATTATACTACTATTAAATTGTAATTCAAAACAGTATTATATTTTTGTAGTGTCTTGTGCACTCTCCATAGATCTTATGGCTCTGTATTACCGAGTTTTGGGATTTTTAAAAGGTTTATTATGATATTTGCTATGCTTGGGCCATTGTTCTCAATTTTATTAAACATTAAATTGTTATGTCTTATCTGGTGTTGTTGTGTGATAGGCATACCTAGTCATAGAGACTAGGTTCCATCACAATCCTAAAAGTGGGATTTTAGGGTCGTGACACTAGTTAATTTAAAGATTTGTAGTTTTACTACAGTCAACATAGGGTCAAGACGACCTCTTTTTGGTGTTTTAAATGCGCGAGCATGTTCGTAGCGTGTTTTATGATTGAAATGCATATATGATTTGTGTCTGGGAGGTTTTGAATGAGATTCAAATGTTAAAACTAAGATTTTATAATTGTTGATTTTCTAGTGCAATAATTCTGAAAAAATACCAGTTATGCCCCTAATTTCGTCCATAAATTTTCGATTTTCTTTAAAACTTTATAACATCTTATCTCTCTCCTTTTAAGGCCAAATTGGGTGAATCAAAAGGCTATCTCGAGTGGAATCTCACAAGGATTATGTTGGACTTATCAATGGTAAGTTTCAGGATCATCTAGTGTCATGACCCAAAAACCACATAGTCGTGATGGCACCTAACACAACCCCTAGGTAAGCCAAACATCAGTTATGCAATTCTAATCAAAATAACAAGTAAATCCATAAGTGAATTGGTTGAATTCTATACAATAACCCAAGATTCGTAGTACAAGTTATGAGCCTCTAAGATTTAGATTTACAAAACTAGTATCAAAATAAATACAACATTTGTTTGGATAATACATAAAATGAATACAAATCAAAAACTACCAAGGATAAGTGGTATCTATATCCAAAAAGCAGGTATGTTCAATGACAGCTCCCGCCATCCACAGCACCATCAGCTTAAGATGTGCATGCAAGGTGCAAAGTTGTAGCATGAGTGCAACCGACCCCATGTACTCAGCAAGTATCATAACTAACCTCGACGAGATAATAGTGGCAAGAGTTATTAATTATACTCACTAACAAGCTGTTCAATTCCTGTATATCACAAGTGCACAACACTGGTGCCATCTAGTCATACAACACAGATAAAATACATCGGTGCATAAAGAGATAATGTGCTAAGTCCTTAATTATTTAACAATCCAACATATAGGGAAGATATGCGTCCAATATTATTAAATCATCAAACTTGCATATAGAGAAAATATGCATGATTAAACAAGTCAAGTCACACGGGTTCACATATAGAGAAGATATGTATCATGTCTCAACTCATCAAGTAAGGTAGCATATAGAGAACATATGCATAGAGGTATGTATACACCCTGGAGCTAGCAAATGGAGAAGAGATGCAGCAAAATCATGTATACATCCAAGAATATTGCAAGTAGAGTTAAATGCAATAACCAAAATAAACACTATCCAATTTTCCTCTAAGATACAATAACCGAACCAAACCACTTATCAACTTTTCTCAGATAGCATGTACACCATCAAGAGAGAAACATGCAAGGGTGACCCTAGGGAGATGGATCCTTATCCACACACTACATAAACAACTCACGTATTGCACAGACAACTCATGTATCAATAATAACAATATCTTAGATCTGCACGGACAACTCACATGCCAATAGTATAAATGTCTCAGATCCGCACAGACAATTAATGTGATGCACGAACAACTCGCGTGCTAATAATATCTCAACCGTACGAATAACTCACGGAAAACTTATGTGCCAATAATCACAACCGTACGGACAACTCACATACCAATAATCACAAATGCACAGACAACTCACGTTCTACAAGTCCAATCTGTAACGCATAGAAGGCAGATATAAAAGATTACATGTACATGATCAATGAATATCAAAGTTTCATACTCCTGGACAAGTATATATGACATGTTAAGGTGTATGCATGTGCAAAGTGTACTATCATAGCTTAAAACAAATAATTACACAAGGAAAGTAGCAATCAACAGGTTCAATCAGGAGATTAACCTCTATGTAACCTCATACATGGCTCAAATAGCTCACAAAAGGGTAAAAATATAAGAAATATCACAACATGAAGCTTATCAATCAATTAAAGACATATCATAACCTAAGCATTACCCCGAGCATGAATAATACCCCGGTGCACGCATATAGGCTCAACCCCACACATGTGCGCCACCCATAGCACGTAGCTAGCACAAATAACTTAGGCAACTTGTGCCTCAATCAAGTTTAGATGAGATACTTACCTCAAACAAACTAATATGATACTCTAGAAGTGTCAACCTGCATAAATCAAACTCCGAACAACTCAAAACTAGCCAAAAGCAACTCAAAAATATTAAATAATGCCATAGGAATCAAACGCAAACGATAAATGTAGCGACCCAGCCAGTCATTTTTGTGGGTATTGTAGCCTCGTTCCCCCTATTTATTGTTATTCTATGTTTGTTTGTTGTTATGTGACTTTCTGGGATGGTTGTTTTCGTTCCGAGAATGTTCCAAAATGAGTTGGGACACTTAGTCCCAAAGTTGGAAGCCTACGTTGAAAGAGTTAACCAGATATTGTCTTATGTGCAAATGACTTTGCAATGGAGTTTTGATGGTTCCGATATCTCCATATGGTGATTTTTGTCTTACGAGTGTGTCTGGATATTGATTTGGAGGCTTGCAAGTCATTTCAGCTTAAATTGACGAAAGTTGGAAAAATAGAAGTTTAGAGAGTTGAGAAGCTTGACCGAGAGTTGACTTTGTCATTACCGGCCTTGGATTTTGGTTTTGGAAGTTGGAATAGGTCCTTTGTATCATTTATGACTTGTGTGCCAAATTTGAGGTCAATTGGAGTTGGTTTGATAAGTTTCGACATCGATTGTAGAAGTTGAAAATTCACTAGTTTCAATAGGCTTAAATAGGGGTGTGATTCATGTTTTTGATGTCATGCACCGCCTGGAAGTCCGAGGACCTTTAGTACTATACTCTACCCTTGAACTATGATTTGAAGCCTCGATTAAGTTCATATCATGTTTTAGGACTTGATGGTATGTTTGGATGGGGTCCACGGGATCCCGGATGTGATTCAGATCAAGTTCAACTTTATTTTTGGCTTTGTAGGATTTCTAGTGTTCTGATCTGATTTCGTTATTCGCGATGCATGGGAAGGTTTGCGATCATGAATGTTTAACTGGGCGACTGGTGTAGTTGGCCTATACTATCGTGAGAAATGGTCTGTGATCGCAGAGTTTTGGTTGTTCATCATCATGAACACGAATGTTGGGTCGCGTCCGAGAAGAGGGAAGGAGGAAGGTTGGGAAGACTACATTTGTTCTTCGTGATCGCATAGGCTGGAGATTCTGTGAACCGCGTTCGCGATTGTTTGTTCGTATTCATGAAGAATATTTTTAAGGGCAACATATTTTTGCTCTTCGCAATCACGAGGGAATTTCCATGAACACGAAGAGGAACAATTGGGAAGAATATATAATTTAAAAAACAAGGGTTAGAGTATTATTTTGTATTTGGACTTTGGGAGCTTGGATTTAGGCAATTCCTGGAGGGATTTTCAAGGAGTTGATTGGGATACGTGATTTTAACTCGGATTTGGTTAATATACATGAATCAATCAATTTTTTTATCATTTAATTAGTGTTTTGGGTTGGAAAAATTAAGGATAATTGTAGAAACTTCATAAACTATAATTTGAGGATTTGAAGGTCGAGTTGAGATCGAAATCGAGTAATTTTGGTATGGTCGAACTCATTGTTGAATGGGTGTTCAAACTTTATTAATTTTGTTGGATTCCTAGAAGTAAAACCTCTAAACATTTCACCTAAAACCCGATGTTTCGTGGTGCCGAGGTAGGCTAATTGATTTGAGGGTTGTAGAAAATCTTCACAGCGAGCTTGCTTGCCACGGTATGAACTTTTTAGGTTGAATAAATCATTGGGGAGTTAAAGAAAAATTGTTACAAGGAATTTTTGTGGTCCATGATGCGACCCGGGAACTGATCTGCAGACCGCAGATCCACCGTTGAGTGAAGCAAAGTTATGGGCTAATTTTGGAGGTTATTTTACATTCAACTATGCAACCACATAATCGTTTCACGGTCAACACATCTGCCGCAGTACCAGCATAAGAATCTTCGGAAGGAGGTTGTGCTCCTCCTCCTCACATGACCAAACCACCTAAGTCGTGCTTCCCATCTCTTGTCCTCAATAGGGGCCATACCTACCTTGTCACGAATAACCTCATTTCTAATCCTATCTAACCTGGTGTGCCCGCACATCCATCTCAACATCTTTATCTCTACTACCTTCATCTTCTGGACATGAGCGATCTTGATTGGCCAACACTCAGCCCCATACAACATCGTTGGTCTGATTACCATTCTGTAGAACTTACCTTTAAGTTTTGATGGCACCTTCTTATCACACAAAACACTAGAAGCGAGTCCCATTTCATCCATCATGCCCAAATACGATGTGTGACATCTTCATCAATCTCCCCATCCCCCTGAATAATAGACCCAAGGTGCTTAAAACTTCCTCTCCTAGGTATGACCTACGAGTCCAGCCTCTCCTCCCCTTCCACTCCTTGAGTCTCGCCACTGAACTTACACTCCAAGTATTTTGTTTTGGTTCTGCTCAACTTGAAACCTTTAGACTCCAGGGTATGCCTCCATACCTCTAATTATGCATTCACACCATCTCACATCTCGTCAATTAACACAATATCATATGCAAATAGAATGCACCACAGTACCTCCCTTGGGATATGGCACATCATTACATCCATTTCCAGAGTAAACAAAAAAGGGCTGAGTGACGACCCCTTATGGAACCCCATCATAATCAAAAAATGGTCTGAGTCCCCACTCACCATCCTTACTCGGGTCTTTGCTCCATTATAAATTTCCTTAATCAACCTAACATAGGCAGCGTGTACACCTCTAGCCTCCAAACATCTCTACAAAACCTCCCTCAAAACTTTATCGTGCGCATTTTCTAAGCCGATGAACACCATATACAAGTCCTTCTTTCTCTCCCTGTACTGGTCCATCAATCTACTAATAAGGCTGCTGGATTTTATAGTCTAACGCCCCGACATAAACCCGAATTGGTTCCCGTAAATAAACACACTCATCCTCACCCTTAGCTCTACCACTCTATCCCAGACTTTCATAGTATGGCTAAGCAGCTTGATACCCCCGATAGTTATTGCAATTTTGAATATGAACCTTGTTATTGTATACAGGTACTATCATGCTCCACCTCCACAATTCGATCATCTTCTTCATTCTAAAAGTGACATTAAAAAACCTAGTGAGCCACTCCAAGCCTACTTTGCCCTCACTCTTCCAAAACTCCCCCAGGATTTCATCTGGCCCGGTTGCTTTTCCCATGCTCATCTTATGCACAGCCCCCTTAATTTCATCAACTCTAATTCGCCTACAATACCCAAAGTCACAATGACTCTGGAAGAGTTCCATATCACCCAGTACAATGCTCTTGTCCCCCTCCTCGTTTAAGAGACTATAGAAGTAGGTCTACCATCTCTGACAGATTAGCCCATCCTCCAACAAAACTCTACCTTATGCGCTTTTGATGCACTTCACTTGGTGCAAGTCATGCGCCTTTCTTTCTCGCAACTTGGCTAACCTGAACAACCTCTTATCCCTACCTCAGCCCGCGAGTTTCTTATACAATCGACTAAAAGCTGCAGTCTTGACCACCTTAACTGCTAGCTTTGCCTCTTTCTTAGCTAACTTATAATGCTTCTTATTCGCCCTTTGTCGTGTGTACTTCAAACTTGAAACATCATTGAGGTGGGATATGCAAGCTAGTAAATTTATCCTAAATTGCATAACGTGTCAAACCCCTCGTGTATTAATGATTCCCTATTTTGATTTAATTATGTTATACCCTTCTTGGGAAGAAAGTTTTGTATGAAATCAATGTGATCAAATTCTTATATCGCATATGATGAAATCTTATGAACTTATATTTGTTAAGGCCAAATGTGCCAAAGGGTTTCATTCAAAAGGAAATATTTTGTACAACAATTATCTTTTTGAGAATCTAGATTGTGGCAATGTGATTACGCCTCTACCCGCACACATTGGGGTGAGGTGGTAGGGCCGCTTTTTGTAGAGATTGTGGCATTGTGCTCACAAATCCACCCGCAAACGTTGGGGTGAGGAGGTAGAGCCTCTTTCTGCAGAGATTGTGGTATTGTGGTAGAGGTTGTTATAGAGGATGCCCAACTTGAAATTCATAAATGTTATTGGAAGCTTTAAATGAATTTGAGAAGGTTTTTAACGGCTATTTAGGTTCTTTTATTTCTTCCATGATTCGTCACATTCATGTTGTACTTCCAATCTTTGAAGGGTTGTTAGGTTCTCATGCTAATACTATTCGACATGTACTAACATCCCTTTTGTTGGGGGCACTGCATCTTTATTAGGTGCAAGTGGCTTTGATCTGTGATAGTGATACACCCTCCTCCTTGCTGACTTGGTGAGCCCCATTTCATTCCGGGGTCTTGCATCTCTTGTCCTCTATGTATGGTGTTTTGAGGTATAGCCGAAGCCTTGTTGGCGGCACCATCACGCTACTCTTTTGTATCAATTAGAGGTTCCATAGACATAGTGTGGGTGGTATCTTTGTTTTGGGAAAATCAAAGTAAATATGTTGTATTTGTATCACATGTTCCACTTCAAACTAAGAAAATGTATGTATTTTGAAACTTGTTATTAACGTAACTAAGGGCAATGAACTGCCATTGTTCACATGACCCCTCATTGTCTAATTAATTAAAATATATATTCTCTTTATTCATGGGTGAGTTTGGGTAAAAGACATTGTACAGGATTGCTTGGCCGTGTTATCTCAATTGAGCACTGGTTGCGCTCCCTAAGGTCAGGGCATGACAAGCTTGTTATTAAAACCTATGGATTTAAAGTGTCCTAGGATGTCTCGGAGCCATGTCTAGTAGAGTCCTTCTTATCAGTATGTTTTCGACCACATCTATAATAAGGAGGCTACGTGGATATTTAGGAATAATACCCTTCTTTGATGTTCTAGATCGTGCAGTGGATCTGATCGTAAGAGTGTTCCTCCTGTAACTCATGTATTGCTCTAATTTTCAATGTATGGCGCGTAGTAAGAAAGTATTGGCCAAGGATCCAACGTCACCCCAGGAGTAACAGTTGATTCTATACCTGGTGATGCAGGTGAGCACCCGAGGGGTGATGATATTCCTCCAGCTACTACGCCGCCTGATTCTACTACTCCTGCTCTGACTACACCAATCCCTACTCCTACTAAGGCTAGAACTATTCCACCTCCAACTCTAACTTTCAGTCCCGATGTTTTTAATGGGGATCTTAGGGGAGTCATACAGATGTTGGCTCAAATAGTGGCTTCCCAAGCTCAAAGACCGAATGTTGCCTCTACTTCTTATAGTCAGCTAGGGGCTTCTGCTAGTTCTAGGGTGAACAGGTTTCTTCAATTGGATCCTCCAGTATTCACAGGTACTAATCCGGAGGAGGACCCCTAGGACTTTATTGATGTGATGCGCAATACCCTCCATGTTTTGCGTGCTACTGAGACGGAGGGAGTGGAGTTGGCCTCCTACCACCTGAAAGGGGTGTCCTATTCTTTGTTTGAGATATGGAAGGACTCCCGTGAGGAGGGGAGCCCTTCGGCGAGGTGGAGTGAGTTTGCCAATGCCTTCACTGATCATTTCTTGCCTGCTGAAACTAAGGCAGCCCGTGTCGCTGAGTTTGAGAGCCTAAAGCAGGGTAGCATGAGTGTGTGGGAGTACTATATGAGGTTCGCGTGCCTGTCCAAGTATTCACATGTTGCCCACTATGGAGTCTAGAGTGCCGGTTTGTGTAGGGGCTTGGCCTCTTGGTTATTAATGAGGCTGCTACAGCTGCCTTGAATTCTGATATGAACTATGGGAAGATGGTGGAGTTTGCTGAAGCCCCTGAAACCTGCAAATTGAAAAATTGAATGGAGCGAGGGGGTAATAATAAGGCCCGATCCGTGGACAAATTTGGTGGTTCTTCCGGTAGTGGTAGTGGTAGGTCAGCATTAAGGAGAGGGTCATCAGAGCCATCCTAGTCCTTCGCTCAATCTTCGGGGAATGCATAGCCATCAGGGACCAATTAGTAGTAGTGGAGCCATTTCAGGCCCAGTCAGGGCAACATGGGATCCTACAAGCAGGGTCGGCCTAGAAGGAGATTCCAGAAGCAACGAAAGCCCCCATGCCCTAATTGAAGGAAGATGCATTTTAGGATCTGCTTCATAGACAATCCCATATGCTACAGGTGTGGTATCAGGGGTCACATTAAGAGGGATTGTCGTTCGTCCCGCCAGAGTGTGGGCAGGGGTACGGGGTATCCAGCCAGTTTTGTAGCTACTACATTCGCAGCATCTCCCCCAGCTCGAGGCACTCTAGCGCCGGCAGGGCGTGGTGCAGCTAGGGGTGGTACCTAGAGCTCGGGAGGGCATATCAAGTTTTATGCTATGAGGAGGCATCAATATTCATAAGCTTCTCCAGATATTGTCACAAGTATATTGACTGTCCAATATCATGATATATATGCTCTTATTGATCCCGGTTACACATTGTCATATGTCACTCCCTTTGTTGCAATGGAATTAGGAATAGAACCGGAATAACTTCATGAGTCATTCTCTATATCTACTCCGATTGGTGAATCTATTGTGGTCGCACGGGTTTATAGGGATTGTGTCATCATTGTGCATGGTGGGATATCATGGCCGATCTCATTGAATTAGGAATGATTGATTTTATGTAATAGTTGGGATGGACTAGCTTTATTCATGTTTTGCCAAGCTTGATTGCCGAACTAGGACCGTCACATTTTAATTCCCAATTGATCCACTTGTTGAATGGAAGGGGGATGTATAGTGCCGAAGGGTAGTTTTATTTCCTACCTTAAGCCACGAAGATGATCAACACGAGGTGTATTTACCATTTGGTCAAGGTTACGAACACCGATACTGAGTTACCTACATTTGAGTCCATGCTAGTGGTAAATGAATTTTCGGAGGTCTTTTTTGATGAGCTCCCTGGAATCCCACTAGACAGGGAGATTGATTTTGGGATTGATGTGATGCCAGAAACGAAGCCTATATCTATTCCACCCTACAGAATGGCACCGGTGGAATTGAAAGAGCTGAAAGAGCAGTTGAAGGACTAGCCAGAGAAAGCTTTCATCCGGCCAAGTGTATCGCATTGGGCCGCATCGGTCCTCTTTGTAAGGAAGAAGGATGGGTCATTAAGAATGTGTATTGATTATCAGCAGCTCAACAAGGTCATGATCAAGAATACGTATCCGCTACAAAGGATAGATGACTTGTTTGACCAATTGCAGGGTGCTAAGTACTTCTCCAAAATTGATTTAAGATCAGGGTATCACCAATTGAAGATCATAGAACAAGATATTTCAAATAAAGCTTTCAGGACCAGATATGGGCACTTCGAATTTTTGGTAATGTCTTTTGGGCTAATAAATGACCCGACAACTTTCATGGATCTCTATGAATCGAGTCTTCAAGCCTTTTCTCGACTCCTTTGTGATAGTGTTCATTGATGATATTCTTGTATATTCATGGAGTCGAGAGGACCATGTTGATCATCTCAGGGCAGATCTGCAGACTCTATATCAACACAAGTTGTATGCTAAATTTCAGAAGTGTGAATTTTGGCTTGAATCTATCACATTGTTGGGTCATGTCGTCTCCAAAGAAAGAATTAAGGTTGATCCGTAGAAGATTGCAGCCGTGAAGAATTGGCCGAGGCCTACAACTCCAACAAAGATTCGCGGTTTCTTGGGCTTAGGTAGGTATTACAGAAAGTTTGTGGAGGGATTCTCTACTCTTGCCTCTTGTATACCATGAAAATGGTAACAACAATTAAATTTGTAAATGGGGTTCTAAAAATACGTGATCTATTTTTATGCTAGTTGTTAGAGCAGATGATGCAAGGAATATGAAGTTTAATGATGAAATGCAAGCTAAAACGAGGCAGTAATCAAACCGAGAGGCCTGTTGCCCGGGTATAGGACTGGTTGATGGGGGACCTCGAGGTCGATATCCGGGTCGAGCTCGAGTTATCGAGGATAGTCGGGAATAGGATAATAGCTAGATTATGATCAAAAAAAGCTCTATATGGCCAAGGCCACGCAATAAATAAAGAACAAGTAAGAAAGAGATAAATGCTAAAGTGGCCTTAAGCCAGTGAGAGCAAGCCAGTTAGAGAGAAGAGAGAGAGATATTATTGATCTTCTAGAGAAATAGTTGGAGCAACATCAGCCCTTTACAAGGTAGTGTGGGTTCCCTTTATATAGGAGTGGAACCCGGCTATAGTACATCGGCATTAATTATAAAGTATGGAGATGTGACGGCTAGATGCAATGCTTCGGCGTAGGCTCTGGATAGGCCGGCCCTGTCAGACTTAGCCGTGTGCCTAGGGAACTTCCCCTTCTGTTTTAGCCTTGTCCTCTGTCTTCTTCGAGTCGAGCCCCGATGAACCCCGAGGGAGGGAACTCGGTCGTGGGTTCACGTCCTCGGGGTCTCGAGGCATTCTTTCGAAGTGGCTTGATAGCGAGAAATCAAGTCCTCTGATTTCACCGCATACTAATAGTCTCCGCATTTCCCAGAACGAAGTGATGGGAAATTATTCTGACACCTGACTCCTCGAGCTTCTTATAGTGACATCACACCAATGATGCAACCTGTGGCGCGAGCTTTTGTGGCAACCGGGGTGCCCCATGAACTTGTGCATTTGACATTATTTAATGTGCTGGTGATTCCCATTCTCCAAGGTGAGTGTACCGCTGTCGATTTGGTTCCTCAAGAGCGCAGTAATTGCGTCTGTCAGTCAGTCTCCCAAAGCCTCATTGATTGTGTCGTTGCCCCCTATAAATGGGGGTGCCTTGGCACCGATTTTTCTATCCCAGTACCTCCATTGGCTTATTTGCCCATTTCTTCGTATCATCTTCCTCCATCATTGAACATCATGTTTGGGTCTCATGACCTCAAGGCCGTTCGGTAGAGCTCCCGCAGGCTACGTTGTGGTCTGTTGCCGGAGCTTCCCTTCATCGAGCATGATCATGTTGTCATGTTGCTGCTGTGGTCATTGTTATGTTCATTGTTGTTGTTGTCATTGGCCCGAGACGATGTATGATAGGGAGTCAGTCTTCCCCTTTCGTAGCCAGTCACTCGAACTATGCACCACTGCTCACTCTCCTACCTAGGCTTGGTGCGGCACTTCATCCCTTGGGTTTTTCCTTTCCCAAGGGATAAAGTGGCATGTTGAAGCTGGGGCCCACCAAATTTTCAACCTTTGGCTTTGGCGGGTCATGTCTCTTTTCTTTGCCTCTTCTGCATACCCTCATTTTCCTCTTCTTTATCTTTTCCCCCGGAGGGAACCCCTCGAGGGATTGATTTGGGAACTTAGGGGAAGCCGCAGTCTAAGGAACCCTCGAGGATGCGTGCTCGAGGGGGCGGCGCCCAAGGATGCTGATGCCGGAGATGGATTTTTGAGAATGGACCGAGCTCTCGGGTTTCATCAAATGTACATCCTTCAGTTCCTCCGTTTTTGGTGTAGAGATCCTCTGTAGGCTTTTGTAATTGTATGTAAGGACCCCTTGAGCGCCATTGTATATGGATTTTTATGAATATAAATATACTTCATTGACTTCTGTTTTCGATTATGCCTTATTATTTCATGCTCTTGTGCCCTTCGAGGTCTTCGAATGTTTTCCTTTGTTGTTGACCGCTAATATCTAACTCGGATGCGAGCGTTCTTTTCGATCCTCTACTGATTGACATGGCTCTTTTCCGAGCCCCTTGTCGTACCTCGTACCAAGCCTGAATTGATCTGATAGGTTCGGGTTGTCGGGCCCTCCGAGTTGCATAGAGATAGTATGCTGAATTTTGGAGCTTTCGAGAGCGGTAACCTGAGTGAAGGTCAGCTTTGGGTACATGGGGATCTTTTTTGAACTTGATGCAGATAGCTTTTTAAAGCGTAGGGGATAGACTTTTGTTGAGATGTTGTCTGTACTCAGGCACTGCCTCGAGCTGTCCTAGAGCCTTCGTGATCGGAGCTTCGCGTGCTTATTTTTCTTTTTAGAAAAATAAACCATGAGATCGGGTACCGGCTTGAGTCGATTGATAACGTTGAAAGCTTCCCGAAGCCTGGCTTCTTTTTTGGAAGAGATCCTCGAGGTCGGATGCTGCCTCGAAATTGGAGACAATACGGTTGACTCCTTGAGGCCTGGTTTCTCGTCAATGGATGACTCTAGGGTCGGATATTACCCCCATCGTTCTATGTTGAGATCGTTGGCTTCTCGGGGCTTACTTCGGATAGGTGAATCGTCGTTGTTCCCCGCATATATGTGGGGCGGCTTCAGCTTCTTCAAAAGGCCTCCCTATTTTAGATAGCTACCCTTACGCTTTGGCATAGGGTTCTTCATTTCTTCAGGCGCAAAAAGCATTGGCGAACATTCTTGCTTTAGTCTGCCAATTCTACCATAGTCATGGCAACTACTTAGGGGTTGGCCTAGCAGGGAGTGGGGAGTGCCACTCTCGGCACTCAGGATCCGCGGGAGTTTGCTCTGAAGACCGTGTCTTTAATAAAAGAGGAACATATGGAGATGGTGAGGAGATACTGCAGATGGAGTGAGGAGATAACGCTGCAGACGCTTTCCCCCGATGAGAGCATTACGGACTCTGCTGATGGATTCTTGAGCGTATACCTATATCCTTTTGCATTTGGCCGCCTTGATAGGGTCGTGCGTGATGTTTTCTTGAAGTATCAGGTTACTTTGGTGCAGATTCATCCGTTGTTTTGGCGAGTGGTGCTGATGATGAGGTCCTTTGCGGAGAAGGCTAGGCTTGAATGCACGCTTAGTCACCTCATCAGGCTACCGAGTCCTACTAACCCTGCAGTGCCGTTCGTCCACACCCTTTGTTGTTAATGACGAAGAATATGGGGATCAAGAGCGGGCCAGTTGGTCTGTCTGGGTTCGGACCGTTTATATCATTACCGTAGAGCTTATGCTATTTCCCGAGGGATGGAATTACGCACGTGGGTCGAGTGTCTGGCGCTTTCTCAGATTTTGCTTATAGCGAAAAATAAGTTGAGTAATTGTGCATCTCCCTTTTTGCAGCAACTTCATGGACGTCGGGCGAAGTTCTCGATCTGCCCGACTGGGTCCAGAGGTTGGTGACCTATTCCACCTACGACGAGCGTAGGTGGCGAGCTGTATTCTGTATCAGATGGGGAGCGAGATACCAAGATATGCGTGCACGCTGCCTTTGCCTTGGCCTTTGTATTTTTGAGATGACATTTTTCCCTTTCTTTTGTACTGGCTTTGCCGTTGTAGGTACCAAGCGGTTCCTTGGGATGAAGCAGTGCTCTTCCAAAGAGAGGAAGGAGTCACCGGCCTCCGAGCTGAGGGATGATAGAGATAAATAGGATTCGCACCCGCAGTGTGGTGGAGCTTTTAATGGGGCACAACAGGCATGTATCTTCAAGGAGAGGGCATTGCCCGAGTTTGCTATTCCCAGATTGTTTGATTCGAGGATGGTGGTTCCTCTAAGTGGATATGCTTTGCCCGATGTTGATTCTTCCGGGGCCAAAGAGGCAGGACCAATAGGAGTGTGCTCTGCCTTCGAGGAAGTCCACCGGCTTCACTTCATGGTGAGTTTCGGTGCAGTCATCCCGGTATTTTGCGTCTTCCATTCTTTATCGAGTATTTCTTTTGCAGGCCTTTGATAGGCTCTGATCTGAACTGTTCTGTCAAGGGGCTAGGCTTCGGGAAGCTCTGTACGAGGGTGAGTACGTTAAGCTCCTTAGCGAGGAGAAGGAGGTTGAGGCGTACCGGAGCTCGAATTACGATAGCTACTTGATGGAGCAGGTCACCTTTCGTAGTACGCACTTCGCTCCTTTTGACCCTTAAGGTTAACCCTTTTTCCCATAACAACTGCAGAAAAATAAGAAGGCTTTAGAATACCTTAAGAGCGAAGCCGACCGCATCAGGAATGCTTGCAGTGAACTAAGGGTTCATGTGCAAGCTCAAGCTTTACAGGAGAAAAGTGCCTCGGCCAAGGTTCCCCCCTCGAGGTCCAACTCCGTTTGGCCTGTGACAATGCTTCAGTTCTAGCAGATATGATCGCGAAGCTCAAGACTGATCTCTCAAAGGTCAGGGCTGAGATAACCGATGCTTGGGCTGAAGCATCGTTGAGTTGAACCAGGGCTGATCAAGAGATGGCAATTCATGTGAAAAATGTTGCTGATGCACAGGCTGAGTTGAAGCGCGCCCTCTATCGTGAGAAGAGGATCGAAGAATATGTTCGTTGTAGATCCCGTAGAGAGGTACTCGAAGAGGTAGGCGCTAGGGGCTTCGTTCTCTCGGAGGAATTGGCTTGTGCAAGGGCGAACGAGCGCGATGCTCGGTTACTTCTTGCTAACATCTCGGAGAGCGAATCTAGGGCCGGCAGGCCGTAGCCATTTGGAGCAGAGTGTAGATTCAGTCGTTTTTCAATTATGTATTTGATATATGCAAAACATGTTTGTAGATGGAGAGCACGCCTTTTGCATACATAAAATAAGGGAAAACTTGAAGCTTTATCTATTTCGTATCCCTTTGTGCATTACTTTTGACCAGGCGGGCTGGTTTCGGTATTTGACGGGAACCTCGTGGGTCTGGATCTAATTAGGCAAGCTCGGAGGCTTTTAAGTGCGACTTTTATCGTAAGTAGGCGTTGGAGCCTCTGTGCTTTGCCCAGCTGTTTAGGCTCAATTTTTGAGCCTGGCCTTGACTCGAGCTTACTAGACCTCCAATCTTCTATGCCTGCATGAGCAGATGATAATCGTTTTTATTTCTCACCCTTGGGCGTTTGTTGTTTCCACTATTTTTGGTTAAGTCTCTGAGTCGCGTTGCGACTTGAGCTTCAATTGACCCTCAATTTTTTTGTGCATGCATGGGTGGATGACTATGGTTTTTATTTCTCTCCCTTGGTTGTTTGTTGTTTCAACTATTTTGGGTCTAGTCTCCAATTCGCGTTGCGACTCGAGCTTCAATTGACCCTCATGTTTTTTCAATTTTCAAGCTGGCAACAGTGGCTCTTACGCTGTTTGGTTGTTGAGACCTTTTAATATGCAGCCTGGAGGCTTGTATAGTTAACTATTTTGGATCTGGTCTCCGAATTGGGTTACGACTCGAGCTCATTTTAATCCTCAAGTTGTCAATTTCCAAGCTGGCCACAATGGCTCTGACACTGTTTAGTCATTGAGACCTTTTAGTGTGCGGCCTGGAGGTTAATTTGGCTGGCGACAATGGCTCTTACGCTTTTGCCCATAGGCATTTTGTAGGCTTTGTATTTCTCTCGTTAAGGTATTTTTAGAAATAATTTTGCCTGACCCGTCGTCGGTTCGAGAAGAACCTCGATTTCAAGTAGTTAGCAGCGATGTTCGAGCACCTCGGAAAGTTTTTAGCTCATAGGATGAGTAGGTCGAAGCCTTGAGATTTGGAGCTGACATGGTCGAAGCTCGTTTTCCTATTGAGGGAAGCCTATTTTAACCAGTTCTTTCCGAAGTATATTCAAAGTAATGGCCTGCGATTTTGTTTAGCGACAGTCAGGCGTCCCCGAGTCATGTTAATTTGGCTAGATCAGCCATTTTGACCGTAGTCATATGTGTTTGGCCGAAGCCATTTTGATCCCGAGTGATAGTTTAGGCGTCTACACTGAGGGTATGCCCTTTCGGAATTCTTACAAATGAGACGTATAGCCTAAACTTCGGGACTTTAAGTTTTATGCATGTAGAAAAGTCTTACAAAATTGTTCATGTCTATTGAGGTCTTACAGTTTGTCATGCATGTTGAGGTCTTACAGTTTTGCCATGCCTGTTGAGGTCTTACAGTTTGTGTTGCTATGTAGAATAGATCTGGTTATACCGAGTCTGCCCACTCGGGGTGTTACGGCATCGGGTTTCCTAGTGTAAGGCGATTGGCAACAGTCTCTGAGTCATCGAGTTTTCTTGGGATCAAAGGCCGTCATTTGTGAGCTCAAAGTTACCTTGCTGGGGCTTTATGAGCCCGGAGTTCCGACCATAGGGTCGTACTAGTGCCAAATTGTCAATGCCAAGTCTCCAAGTACTTCGGGACGCATTCGGTGGAGGGATCCTTGCTGAGAGTATACTAAAATTTCCTCTTTTGGAGTATGAGATTCTGAAAGATGTTCTTTTGTTGCTTGGCGTAAATACATATCGTTTTGTTGTTGTGAGCTCGGCGCGCACGGGTGCGGCTCCTTGGACCATTTGGTCTGGTACATGATTCCCTATTGAAACTCGGTCTATCGTTCCCCAGCCCTTCTGAGCGATCAGCACTTTTCAATAGAGAGGGGGGTGTCCTTCATCGTTTGATTGCAGAAGGAAGGATTGCAATCTTGTCGGATCCTCCTCAAGGGGTACGCTTCTCTACTAAGAACTTTGCTGGCGAGACCTTCTTTGAGGCGGAAGTCCGGTTGAGGGGAAGGAGCACGACGAGTTCTATTAAGGTCTTGGGGTCTTTGGGCAAAGTTAGCACTTCTGAATGCCCTGGCCTAATATATGTGTACAGGTTAGTAAAAAACGAAGGAAGGAGGTAATTTTTCTTTATCGCGGGGTGTGTAGCCGATGTTCCGGGGTTTGATAGGTTCCTTCTGTTATAGAGTGTGGATTCTAGTACGGCCTTCCACCGTGTTTAATCGAGTTTGGCCGAAGATATGGTTCGTTTAACCTTTGATCCTTTAGAGAATGGAGGTATCGATGCTGGCGAAGCGTCATATGATGAGGAATTTCCTCTTGCCGCGTATTGTTTTCCGCTCACGGTTTTAATTCTATCCCTTGCATGGAATTTCATCCCTTGGGCAAAGTGGGTGCAGCGCTATCCTCGTGCGATGCACTCGTGGTTTTCTGAATAAGGCATCCGTGCTTTACGCCTCCTTTAACGGTATGGGACTCGACGTTCCCGTCTGAGCAAGATGTGCAGTATCGAGAGAATGGTCTTTCTCTTTGTTATAGCGATCACCGACTAGAATTTGTTAAAGATTCGAGAGGTGGTCATGTTTTGACCCGGCGGTCCGAGCCGCAATATTAACCTCGACCCGACAACGTTGATGTGTTGATCGAACCACCTGAATTCATGAGCACATGTTTTATTTGAAATAGATCAAATGAGGGAGAAGGTTACAAATGCGTCAGTGTGAGGCCGAGGCGAAGTCTCAGCGTCTTTTTTGCTGGATGTAAAGGTGTCCTCTAGAACGTATCCCCGGAGCTGCCTTTTCCTGGTAACGAGCATTCTTACTTTCAATTTTATGAGTCCTTGGAGGGTGTCGCCGCTCCTCCACTATTGTGGCAATACGTCGCGGCTCATTTTCTTCGTTCTTCCTGGTTACCTTCCTCCCTTAGGGCTGAATTCAAGCCTGATCGCTTGACAGTACTCGGTGGCGATGTTATTGAGTAGCATGGCTATTTTCCTCCTGAGCTGGTGGCTAATTTCGACCCCGTGGTTGTGCGCGCCATGTAGTTCCCGTGCTGGGTTGTGATTCCTTTGAGGGGGATTCGATCGAATAGGTCTGAGCCATTTGGCATCCCTGGTTTTGTTTATGTTGAACACGATGTTTGGTATAGCAATGCTGAAATTGTACTCTGATGGGTGAGGTGCCCCTATCGGTCATGCATCCTCGTCGAATCTGGCCTTGTTAAAGAATCCTCGAGGATGTTGCCCTCATGCCATTTCCCGACTGTCGCGAGGTATATTGCATCTTGGGGCGTTCCTCCTATCCGCGGCACATGGGTGGTACCTCCCTCTATTTGGCATTAGTTTCTTTGTCGGGAGCCTGCTTGGGTATATTGAGCCCTAAGAGGCTCCTGGATGGTCATCCACGAACCTGATTCGTGGTTGGTGCCGGGCATGGGCATCCGACCAGATCTTGGTTGGGTATCTGATCAAGTTTCATTTGACCTACCTCGAAGTCATTGGGCTTGGTTTGCTTAGGCTTTAGCGAAGGCCTGTGTTGCCCAGTCACCCGAGACCGGGGGCGATCTCGTTAGTTCCATCGGGGAATGAGGTGCGAATTCCCGTGGAGTTTCATTTTCCCTTTGTTCGGCCCTGGATGTGTCGGACTCTCCCGTCGCTTCTTCGATGGCATCGACGCATGTCTCTATGGAGGAATCTGCCGGCATGGTGAGCGAGTTTTCGGGTTCGGGTGCTAGGTCACGACGCCACATCATGGTTCCTTTTAAGAGTGTTTCCCCTAACCTTTTCAATAAGACGGGCCCGGAATCATCATCTTGAGGGTCGTTTCCTTTACCCACGCACGTATAAGTGGTGATGTGGTCGTTGGGATCTGAGGTCCCATTGTACTCAGGGAGTTCTGCATTCCCGACTTCTTTGGAATGGGCTTTGAGGCCGCTTCCTCGGGGAATAGCCTCTGTATGAACTTCTTCGAATCTAAGCCTTTCAGGATCGAGGGCGCACCCGGGATCTGATCGACCCTAGAGTTGTAGGTCTCGACCTTTTTATCGTTGGTGGCAATCATTTTCTCACCCGATTCGATCCTTTTGGTGAGGTCCTCGAGTATCTTTACTATGGCAGGGTGGGCTATGGACCCGTTATTACTTGATCTTTCGACCACTTGTTCGGCGGGGGGAGCTGTTGGTAGCGCTGCTGTGCTGGGAGTCTTCGGATGGCTTTGCAACTGAGCAATGGCCAATTGTTGTGTCTACAACATTTCAAAAATAACATGAAGACTAACTTTCTGTTCTTCCCGGGCCGGGGTTTTTTGGGCTTCCTGTCGGTCGTTGTGTCGTATGCTCTTGTCGGTGTGGGAAGTTTCGTCGACTTGTCATGCGTTCTGTGAATTTGCGTCCGCTAGAATCGGTCTAGGAATGTTATCGGGATTCTGTGGCGGCACTCCTGCTTCTGGGACAGCCACACCGTTTTCCCCATGGTTTTGGAGGTTGTCGTTCTCGATTCTGTTTACCGAGCCAGACTTTTGACCAGAAATCAAGAGATCTTGGACAAAAAAAAGTGTGAAAGGTAACTTGCGTTTGTGCAATGAAACTAGAAAGAAAATAATCACTATTATTTTTAGCCCCACGGTGGGCGCCAAACTGTTTACCGTGAAAATGGTAACAATAATTAAATTTTTAAATGGGATTCTAAAAAAACGTGATCTATTTTTATGCTAGTTGTTAGAGCAGATGATCCTAGGAATATGAAGTTTAATGATGAAATGCAAGCTAAAACGAGGCAATAATCAAGCCGAGAGGCCTGCTGCCCGGGTATAGGACGGGTCGATGAGGAACCTCGAGGTCGATATCCAGGTCGAGCTGGAGCTATCGGGGATAGTCGGGAATGGATAACAGCTAGATTATGATCAAGCAAAGCTCTATATGGCCAAGGCCAAGCGATAAATAAAGAACCAGTAAGAAAGCGATAAATTCTAAAGTGGCCTCGAGCCAGTGAGCAAGCAAGTTAGAAAGAAGAGAGAGAGATATTATTAATCTTGTGGAGAAATAGTTGGAGCAACATCCTCGGCGTAGGCTCTGGATAGGCCGGCCCTGTCAGACTTAGCCGTGTGCCTAGGGAACTTCCCCTTCTGTTCTAGCCTCATCCTCTGTCTTCTTCGAGTCAGGCCTCTACGAGCCCCGAGGGAGGGAACTCGGTCGTGGCTTCACGTCCTCGGGGTCTTGAGGCATACTTCCGAAGTGGCTTGATAGCGAGAAATCAAGTCCTCTGATTTTGCCGCATACACCTCTCCATTAACTAAATTGACGCAGAAGGTAGTTAAGTTCCAATGGTCAGATGCTTGCAAAAAGATCTTCCAAGACTTGAAATCAAGATTAACTACGGCACCGGTGTTGACCTTACCGTAGGGTACGGATGGGTTTGTAGTATATTGTGATGCTTCAAGAATTGGACTAGGGCATGTATTGATGCAACATGGCAAGGCGATCACTTATACTTCTAGGCAACTCAACAATCATGAGAAGAACTATCCAACACATGACTTAGAGCTCGCGACAATGGTTTTTGCATTGAAGATTTGGTGTCATTATTTGTATGGGGTCCATATGGATATATTCACGGACCGTAAGAGCCTTCAATATATTTTCAAACAGAAGGAATTGAATCTAAGGCAGAGAAGATGGCTTGAGTTACTTAAAAACTACGACATCGATATTCTCTATCACTCGGGAAAGGCTAATGTTGTGGAGGATACTCTTATTTGGAAAGTTATGGGTAGTTTGGCTCACTTGGAGGCATATCAAAGTCCGTTGGCCAAGGAGGTTCATCGATTGGCTAGCTTGGGAGTTCGTCTTATGGACTCTAGTGAAGGAGGGGTGGTTGTGCAAAATAAGGCTAAATCATCACTTGTGTTGGAAGCGAAGGAGAAGCAATACAACGATCCATTATTGGTATAGTTAAAGGAGAGGATTCGAAAAAAAAGGACCATGGCTTTGTCTCTTGGCATGGATGATGGTACGCTAAGGTACCAACGGTGATTATGTGTTCCTAATGTAGATAGTCTGCGGGAAATAATCGTGACCGAGGCTCACACTTCCAGGTATTGCATGCACCCAGGTTCCTACAAAGATGTACCATGACCTTAAGCGAGTCTACTGGTGGAATGATATGAAGAGGAATGTAGCAGACTTTGTGGCAAGATGCCCAAATTGTCAACAATTAAAGGTCAAACATCAAAGGCCTGGTGGGTTGGCACAGAACATAGAAATTCCAATGTGGAAGTGGGAGATGATCAACATGGACTTTGTGGTAGCACTACCTCGCACTCCTCGCAAGTTCAACTCGAATTGGGTGATTGTGGATCGAGTCACAAAATCAGCACACTTCTTACCTACTAAGGCTACCGACACAGCGGAACAATATTCTCAGTTGTATATCAATAAAATTGACAGGTTGCATGGAACTCCAGTTTCTATTATCTCAGATCGAGGGGAACAGTTCACGGCTAATTTTTGGAAGAAATTCCAGCAAAATTTGGGTACTCAGTGAATCTTAGCACAACTTTCCATCCATAGACCGACGGACAAGCACAGCGGATTAATCAGATGCTTGAGGATATGTTGCACGCTTGTGTTCTTGACTTCAAGGGTAGCTGGGATGATCATTTGCCACTCATAGAATTTGCTTACAACAATAGTTACTATGCTAGCAATCAAATGGTGTCGTTCGAGGCTCTATATGGTAGGAGATGTAGATCTCCCATTGGGTGGTTCAAGATTGGGGAAGCGGAGATAATAGGGCCAGACCTTGTGCATCAAGCTATGGAGAAGGTTAAGATCGTGAAGGAATGGTTGAAAACTACCGTGAGTCGTCAAAAGTCCTATTCGGATGTACGTTGTAGGCATTTGGAGTTCCAAGAGGATGATTGGTTATTCTTGAAGGTTTCCCCAATAAAGGGTATAATGCGGTTTGTTAAGAAAGGAAAATTGAGTCTGAGGTATGTCGGACCATACAGAATCATTCAAGGATTGGTCAGGTGGCTTACATGCTAGAACTACCTCCAGAGATGTTTTTAGTTCACCCGGTGTTTCATGTATCCATGTTGAAGAAGGTGGTTGGAGATCTGCCACTTATTGTTCCGGCTGAGACTACTGAGGTTAATGAGGAATTGACCTATAAAGAAATTCCAGTTTCCATTCTCGATAGGCAAGTCTGAAAGCTGAGAAACAAAGAGATTGCTTCCATGAAAGTATAATGGAGAAACCAGCAGGTCGAACAGGCACCTGGGAAGCCGAGGAAGAGATGAAGAAGAATTATCCTCATTTGGTTGAATAGCTATGTAGTTGTTTCCATGATGTTAAAAGCTAACTTTCTACAAATTATGTTTCCCATGTACAGCTTATGTTAAAGATACACCTTCTTGTCAATGTAATGCTTATGGTGTTATGGTCGGTGTTGTTTCCATGTTGTTTTACATCGTTGTGTTATGGTTATGCTGTTAGGATTGGTTTTTGGGATTCTTTGACCGGTGGATAGGCCTAGTTACAGGAAGACTCTAGTGAATTTTTTGGAAACTTAAGGAGTTAGTCAAAATTTGGAACTGCTAGTGTGTGAAGTCGCATTAGATGCTAATGGCAGATTTTGACCCTCATTCGAGGACGAATGATCCTAAGCAGGGGAGGATGTAAAACACCAAATGATTTCACCTAAAACCTGGGGTTTCACTGTGGTACGAACCTTTTGAGTTGAATAGAGCATTGGGGACTTGAAGAAAAAATAATTCCAGAACAAGGTGCATTATATGACCGTAGAACTGATCTACGGACCGCTGATCCACCGCAGAGTGAACCGATCTTGCGAGTCACACATCTGTTGATGAGCCAGCTTGAGAAATTTTGGAAGGAGATTCTGCGGTCCATTATGCGACCACAGACCTGTCGCATACCAGGATAGATGTGCCCAGTTCCGGAGGGCCATTATGTGGTCCATTTTGCGGACCGCAAAAGAGCAGATCTGCATCGGGGCTTCATTTTTCTAGTTTCATAACCCGACCCCATTTCATCTTATCTATACATAGGGGTCATTTTTGAAGGGTTATCGATATATTAGATAGAGGAGAGAGCTACTCTAAAGAGAGAAATCGGAGGATTCAAGAATTTCACTACTCAACTTGGATCAAGTCTTGGAATTTCATCAAGAGAAACTTGCTAGGGTTTCTAAAAGGTAAGAATTTCCTCCCCAATTCCTCTAATTTCGAATTTTGGGTTTGTTATGGGTCCGAGGGTCTCCTAGAAACAGCCTATCTACCCTTCGGGGTAGGGGTAAGGTCTGCGTACATATTACCCTCCCCAGACCCCACTTGTGGGATTATACTGGGTCGTTGTTGTTCTTGTTGTTGTTGTTATGGGTGATGAGAGTAGACATATCACATGCATGAGCTAATAGGGATTGTAGGGAAGTTGTTGGACAATCTTGGGTGGTTTTATTGTTAAATTGGTTGAGGAAAGGTTGGGTTGTCATTGTAGCAACTTTTTCCATACGAATTCCTCTAATAGTGCTTGTAATTATCCTCTCTTCTATATATTGGCATCGTTAGGAGTGTCGACACGTTATTGTTACACAACGAAAAGCTCTTTCGAGGTATGAAGGCTAAACTCATCTTCTAGTATCGGAATTCCCGTATTCTTACAAAACTCCATCGTGTGTAGTTCGAACTTGTAACACCATTGAGGTGGGAAATTCAAGCTAGTAAATTGATCCCCAAATTTCATAACGTGTCAAAACCCTCATTTGTTAATGATTCCCTATTTTGATTTAATTATGTTATACCCCTTTTGGTAATAAAGTTTTGTACGAAATCAATGTGATCAAATTCTTATATCTCATATGATGAAATCTCATGAACTTTTATTTGTTAAGGCCAAAGGTGCCAAAGAGTTTGATTTGAAAGGAAATCTTTTGTAAAACTTTTATCATTTTGAGAATCCAGATTGTGGCATTATAATTACACCTCCACTCGCACATATTGGGGTGAGGCGGCAGGTCCACTTTGTGTAGAGATTGTGGCATTGTGATTACATCTCCACCTGCACACATTGGGGTGAGGTGGCAGGGCCGCTTTGTGTAGAAATTATGGTATTGTGGTAGAGGTTGTTATAGAGGATCCCCAACTTGAAATTCATAAATGTTATTGAAAGCTTTAAATGAATTTGTGATGGTTTTTAACAGCTATTTAAGTTCTTTTATTGCTTCCATGATTCGTCACATTCATGTTGTACTTCTAATCTTTGAAGGGGTGCTTGGTTCTCATGCTATTACTATTCAACATGTACTAACGACCCTTTTTCCGGCAGCGCTGCATCTTTAATGGGCGCAGGTGGTTCCACAGCAGGCAGTTTTGATCAGTAATATGATACACCTTCCTCCCAGCTGACTTGGTGAGCCCCATTTCATTCCGGGATCTTGTATCTCTTATCCTCTATATATATTGTTTTGAGGCATAGACGGAGCCTTGTTGCCAGCACCATCATGTTACGCTTTTGTATATATTAGAGGCTCCGTAGACATAGTGTGGGTGGTACCGCTGTTTTGGGAAAGTCAAACTAAAGATGTTGTATTTGTATCACATGTTCCACTTCAAACTAAGAAAGTGTATATTGATACCCAATTTTTCCCTATAATATTTTTTCAAAATGCATATATATCTCCAAAACTGTGTATTAGAATCAACTAATATTTTTTCAAAATTTCTGCATTTTTTAAGGGTTTTAATTAATTTATCCCCGTATTTTTATTTATATAAACAATTATAATTGCATCACAAATAACTTTATAATAATTTTGTGGCTTAATTTTATCATTTATATTTGTACTAAGTTTTAACTATTTCACAAATAGCCACATTTGCATTTTTGGGTTATAATTGCAATAACTCTGCAATTATAGCCCATGTATACATTATTACATTATTTTACCAGATAATAGAATTTTGTATTTTTTAAAATACTAAGTAATTGTTTTCAAACATTTCTAGGCATGAAAATTATTTTTTATAATCTGTTAATTATTTTTTAAAATTATCTTATCAATTAATTGGGTATTTGACAAATAGCCCTTTTATTCCTTTTATTTTCGGACCTAACCCATTAAACTAGCCCAAACCCCTTAATATACCAGCCCAATTTCAACCCCAGGCCCAATCTATACCTACCCGATCTAATAACCCCATTTAATCGTGGCCATTGATCTTTTAGATCAACGGTCCACAATAAAACTTACCATTTTAATTAAACAGCCAACCCTAACCCCCCCCCTCCCCCTCACTCTTTCATTTCCGCCGTCATTGTTTTTCCTAGCCTCTCCAATTCTCTCTCAACCCAACCTAAACCCTAATCGTCGTCACCGGAAAAAAGCTCCCATCTATGGAGTTTCTGTTCATTCTCCGACCACTACCAGCCTTCTATACCCCCTGGTTGTTCGATTACATAGATGTTTGAGAGAATCTCATGGAGATTCAACCTAGTTCTTGCCAAAATTTGTCTATAAGCATGTCTGTGGCCTTTCTCATTTGTGAGTATGGGTTTCCTCATCTTTTTTTAGTGTGAATCCATAATTTTTGACCGATTTTCTTCTACCTCTACTGTTTTTGAAAACCCTAATTTTACTATTATCCAATCTGTTCAGATCTTTGTAGAACTGAAATCATTCGAGTATTATCGGGTGTTTTCCCTTGAAAATCTTTGTTTTAGTCAACTACTTCGATTTATTTCACTCTTTTTTGAAATTAGGGTTCGTCCCAGACTTTTCTTCAAAGGTTTTTTTTCTAACTTTTCAGTGTTTAAGCTAATTGTTATTCACTATCTTGACTAATTCTCGTATCTATGCTTTAACCCCCAAATATTTCTGTTTGTGACACTGATTTCTTTGAATTTTTCCCGATATTATGTTTATTTCTGTGAATCAGTCATACTGACTGATTCTATTTAGGGATTTGAACATCTTTCTTGTTAAATTCAGTATTCTTTGAGATTTTTACTGATTGATTACTATTAGGGATTCGAATGATTGTCCCGTTGAAATTAGTATTTGCTGGGATTTTTACTTGTTTCTGTATTTGTGACCTTGATTAACTATACTTGTGTTAATTAATTATCAGTATGATTTGGGATTTGACTGACTCCCTATATGGTATGGTATTGATTTCTTACCTTAGTTAAACCCCAGTTTTGACTGTTAACTGACTCTCCCCAATTAATGGGGTCTTTTTCGGATTTCTCTATTAGAATTGATTCTATAATTGGCTGAGTGATTCTAATTGATTGAATTATGATTTCCTTTACCTTATTTGTTTTACTCCCTAAGTGATATATATACACTCTCACTCTACCTCCTCAAAAGACGGATATAGTTCACCAAAAACTCACACTCACACATACTTTGCTCTCATCTCTTCGTTACTTGTGCTCATTGCTTGTCTATCCGACTGAAAGCCTAGGCTAGACTACTGAATCATGCATACCTTTCATCTCTTATTTTCCTCCCGTAACTAGTATGTTTCTATCTCTAATTTCATTATGAAGTTGAACCTATATGTTTCTCTGTTGCTCTATTCCTGTTAATGTCCATGTCTCTTCTGCACTAGTCTAATTGCCTATGTACATAATTCTATATTCTTTCTTGTTTACTGCTTTGATCAGAATGCTTAAGTTTCACTCTTTCTTATTCATTGTTTTAATCCGCACGTCACTTCTGCTTGAGTATCCAATATTGCCTAAAACAGTCTGTTTACTTTATGTCTAAGACTCTTGTCTTCCCTGTCCTGTAACTCCAACTAATGTGGCTACTTTGTGTAATTGAATTAGTATTTTCCTTGGCCCTTTCTTTATTACTCAGCATGACTACCTCTGTATCTAGGCCTATGTCTCACTGTGTTTAACCAACATGTTTATTGCAGTGCTTAAATCCTGTGGTTTCTTGTCTCTTACATTAAGTTAGTATGCTTACTCTATCACTAAGTATGACTATTAGACTTGAGTGATTCCTATTTAGACCCTAAATCAGTATGTCCTAGTGAATTGTTATCTATACCTGCCTGCTCTATGTCCTTGTTAACTAGCATGACTACCTTCACCCTATTTCTATGTGCTCCTGATTCAGGATTCTGTGCTCCCAACCCCTGCTCCCTCTCTGTGTTACTGTCTGTTCTCAGCATGATGTATGCCCACCTAGGGTTAACTAATAAATTAAATTAATGCTGGGTAATGTGAATCTTGGGTTTGAAACTTGGTGACTTTGTTCTGTGTGTTTTGGTTGGCTGAACCTTTTCATAGAATGTTTCTAAACTATTTTTACTTCTAATGTTTTCACCTCTAAACTATTTTCACTCCTAAATGTTTTCACTTTCAAACTATTCTCCCTCCTAAACTGTTTTACTTCCATACTGTTTTCCTAAAGTTATTCCTACTCTGTCAAGCACTCTCACTCCTACTCTTAGAATACTTAGGATTCTGCCCCTCCAGTATGTGTACTGCCTAGGAATCCATGATATTCTTCCGAACTCTAGCACACTAGAGCTGGCCCTTCCACACTGCACAAAAACTACTACTCTTTAAAAGGATCTTGGTGTGAGCATTGCCCGGGGTCCCTAAGGCCCTTGGGAACTTTGACACACCAAGATACCCTCTCTTGTGCACTATGAGATATGGTACTTTGGACTGTTTGAAGGGCTAGTTTTTTTCAGGCTTACTTTGGGCCTATCCAGGCTCCCTATAGTATAATATTATTTATTTTTGTAGTTCATTTATGGCCTGTAATAATAATTCTTGTAAACAAATATTGGGGATATTAGTAAAAGGGAGGGATTTTTATATATTTTTGTGGGTAAATCGGGTAGAAATCATACTCTTAGGATTATTATGACTATTCGCCAAATCATGCTCTTAGGATTATGATGCTTGTCTACTTGCATTAGAAACCATGCTTATAGGTTATTTTGTACACTAGAGAATATGTTTATAGGTGCATCATTTTGTTTCTGAAACTTCTACTTTCTAAAAGTTCTGCATTATCATGTCCACTTAGAAATCCTGTCATTAAGTTGCTACTAATCCTACCTAATAATCACGTTCATTGTCTTATATGCATTAGAAATCATACTTTAAGTTTTTATTGGATTCACCTAAATACCATCCCCATATTGCATAAAATCAGTAACTACCATGTCTATAAGAATAGGTTTTAAAAAACAGTCCCAACACCTAGATATCATGTTTATCAAGATAAATGCATATAAAATCAATCTTGTAATGTTCATCACTTACACAGCATGTTTGTAGGATATAACGAATAAAATCTGCCTATTTAAAATGGTTTGTTCAAGGTGTATGCGGCAAAATTAGAAGGTCTGAATTCTTGCTATCAAGTCACTTAAGAAGAATACCTCGAGACCCCAAGGACGCAAAGCTGTGACCGAGTTCCCTCCCTTAGAGCTCATCGAGGTCCGACTCAAATAGGACATAGATCGAGACCAGAGTAAAATGGGGAATTCCCAAGGTGCACGACTAAGTCTGACAAAGCCGGCCTACCCAAAGCCTGTGTCAAGGTGTCACATCTAGCCATTCCATCTCCATGCCTTTACAATTAATATATTTGTACTATAACGGGATTCCGCTCCTATATAAAGTAGATCCTCACCACTTTGTAAGGGGTGGTTGTGGCTCCAACTATTCTACACAATATCAATAACAACTCACTCTCTCTTTTCTCTCTAACTTACTCGCTCAAGGCTACCTCTTTCATCTATTGCTTTCACACTTGTTCTTCGTTTATTGCTAGATATTGGCCATAAACAGCCTCCTTTAATTATATCCTAATTGTTAGCCATTTCCTGATTATCCCCAATAGCTCGAGCCTGAGCCTAGGCATCAACCTCGAGGCCTCTCATCGGTCAGTCCGAGGCCCGGATAGTAAGCCCCTCGGTTTGATTATAACCTTGTTTTAGTTCGTATTTTGCCATTAAGCTCCACATATCTAGCATTAACTACCTTAACAACCAGCATAAAAATAGATCATGTATTTTTAGAGTCCCATTAACAAATTTAATTGTTATTACCATTTTCACGATAAACAGTTTGGCGCCCACTGTGGGGGTAAAAATAATAGTGATTATTTTCTTGCTAGTTTTATTACACAAACGCAAGTTATTTTTCACACTTTTTCTTGTCCAAGATCTTCGATTTCAGGTAAAAATGTTTGTCTCAGTAAACAGAGTCGAGAACAACAACCTCGAAAACCACGGAGAAAATGGTGTGGATGTTGCAGTTCTTGGCGCGCCATCGCAGAACTTCGAAATCGCACCTGGACCGATTCCAGCGAACGTGGATTCACAAAACGCGCAGTAGGTCGACGAAACCTCACACACCGACAGGAGCATACGACATGGCGACCAACAGGAAGCCCAAAAGACCCTGGCTTGGGAAGAACAAGAAGTTAGTCTTCATGTTATTTTCGAAATGTTGCAGGCACAACAGTTGGCTATCGCTCAGTTGCAAAGCCACCCAAAGACTCCCAGCGCAGTAGCAACGGAAACAGCTCCCCCAGCCGAACAGGTACCCGAGAGATCGAGCAATAATGGATCGATAGCCGACCCTACCATCATAAAAATGCTTGAGGATCTCACTAAAAGGATCGAATCGAGCGAGAAAATGATAGCAGCCAACGACAAGAAGGTCGAGACCTACAACTTTAGGGTCCACCACATCCCGGGCGCACCCCCGGTCCTCAAGGGAATGGATATGAAGAAGTTCATACAAAGGCCGTTCCCCAAAGAAGCGTCCCCGAAACCCATTCCAAAAAGTTCAAAATACCGGAACTCCCTAATTAAAACGGGACCACAGACCCTAATGAACACATTACTGCCTACACATGCACGGTAAAAGGCAATGACATAAAGGACGACGAGATCGGGTCCATCTTGCTGAAGAAGCTCGGAGAAATGCTCTCGAAGGGGGCCATGATGTGGCATCAGAGCCTAGCTCCCAACCCTATAGATTCATTTTCCATTGTAGCAGATTCCTTCTTACAGGCACACAGCGGTGCCGTCAAAGTATCAACAAGGAAGTCCGATGTATTCAAGATTAAGCAGAGGGAGAATGAAATGCTGCGAGAATTTGTATCTCGTGTCCAAACGGAACAAATGCAACTACCCCTGGTCTCCGATGACTGGGCGGCATAGGCCTTTACTCAATTCCTAAACGAATGAAGCTTCGTGGCTTCAGAACAGTTGAAATATAACTTGATCAAATATCCAGCTATGACCTGGTCGGACGCCCACTACCGGTACCAGTCGCAAATCAGGGTCAAGGATGAACAGTTGGGATCCCCCTCGGGCTCAATATACACAAGAAGGATTCTAGCAAAGAAACTGAAACCAAACAAAGAAAGATATCGGTCGTACGCCGAAGATAGGAGGAACTCCCCGAGATGCAACCTACCTCGTAACGGTCAGAGAATGGATTGAGGACAGTATCCTCGAGGGCTCGTCAATAGAGCTAGATTCGATGTAGACAACGAGGGCAGCAGAGGTGCCTCGTCCATCATAATACAACTTCAACGACGTAGTATCGGACATCGTGCTCACTGTCAGCAAAATCAGGGACACCAAATGGCCCAGGCCTATTCAGTCGGATCCTTCCCAGAGGAATCAAAGCTTGGTATGTGAACTTCATAATACGCACAGCCACAGGACTGAATATTTTCACCAGCTCTGAAAGAAAATAGCCAAGCTACTCAATAAAAGTCACCGCCGAGGATTTTTGAGCAATCGAGCTCAAGTTCAATTCCGAGTAAGAAAGATGGCCAAGAAGAACTAATCAAATGGGACGTGACATATTACCACGATATTAGAGGAGCGCCGACACTCTCCAGGAACTTGTGAAGAGGAGGACAAAAATATCCATTACCAGAGAAAAATGGACCCGGGGACACGTACCCGACGATGCCCTCGCACTCGGCAAGAAAGGCTCCGAAACCTTTCCCCAACCTCATAACAATTCACTGGTAACCTTCTTTCTCATTCGTTCATTTCAAATAAAGCACGTGCTCGTGGATCCAGGTAGCTCGGCCAACATAATTAGATCAGAGGTAGTAGAAGATGTCGCTCCCATCCCTCGGGTCCTTCACGGATTCAACATGACCGGCGAAGTAACAAAAGGAGAGATCACCCTCTCGATCGACATGTCTGGCATGATTCAGAACACTGAGTTCCAAGTCATCGACGGCGACATGAGGTACAATGCATTACTCGGCAGGCCTTGGATATACAACATGAGGGCAGTAACATCAACCTTACATCAGGTGATAATATTTCCCACGAGGGACGGCATCACGACTATACATGGAGAATAGCAGGCAATGAAAGAAATGTTCGCGGTCCACCATAAGGCACTGATCCCCCCATGCCCGATCTCGGACGAGGATAGAAACACATAGGCCCCTGAGGACGACGAGGAAGATTTCTTCGCTCCCCGAACCTTCATCACCCCCAAAAAATCGGACACGACTAAATCGACAGTCGAAGAGCTAGAGTAGACCATTTTAATCGAGCACCTCTCGGATCGTAAGGTATACCTGGGAACGGGGTTGACCCCCGAACTTAGGACAAGGTTCATTCAATTTCTTAGTAATAATATCGACTATTTCGCTTGGTCCCACCTAGATATAACAAGGATCCCGCCGGAAATAACCTCCCACAGGCTAAGCAACGATCCCAAATTTAAACCCGTAAAGCAGAAGAGAAGACCACAATCCGAGGTAAAACATGCCTTCATCAAAGAAGAGGTAGCGAAACTTCTAAAAATCGGATCCATTAGAGAGGTAAAGTACCTCGAATTGCTGGCCAACATAGTAGTAGTGCCTAAAAAGGGAAACAAGCTAAGAATGTGTATAGTTTATAAAGACTTGAATAAGGCGTGCCCTAAAGATTCCTTCTCATTGCCTAATATCGATCGTCTGATCGATACAACGGCCGGCCATGAGACCCTCACCTTTCTCGATGCCTACTCAGGGTATAATAAAATCCAGATGAACCCTGAGGACAGGGAAAAAACCTCGTTCATCAAAAAGTATGGTACATACTACTACAACGTAATGCCCTTCGGGATAAAAAATGCAGGGGCAATGTACCAACGCCTAGTTAACAAAATGTTCGAGCATCAAATAGGTAAATCGATGAAGGTGTATATTGATGATATGCTAGTCAAGTCCCTCCGCGCAAAGGACTATTTAACCCATTTGCAGGAAACTTTTGACATCCTCAGAAGCTATAACATGAAGCTCAACCCCGAGAAGTGCGCCTTCAGAGTGGGTTCGGGCAAATTCCTGGGCTTCATGGTTTCAAACAGGGGGATCAAGATCAATCCCGACAAAATAAAGGCCAACGAAGAGATCACAGTGTTGAACAATGTAAAGGCCCTCCAACGACTGACAGGGCGAATAGCGGCCCTAGGCAGATTTATATCAAGGTCATCAGACAAAAGCCATCATTTCTTCTCTCTACTCAAAAGAAAGAGCAACTTTGAATGGATTCCAAAATGCCAACACGCCATAGAAGAACTAAAACAATACATGACTAGCCCACCTTTGTTGCACATGCCCAAGGAGGATGAAACGCTATCCTGTACCTGGCCATGTCTGAAATAGCGGTAAGCGGCATACTGGTGCGAGAGGAGCAAGGTACACAATTTCCTATTTATTATGTAAGCCGAACCCTAGAGGACGCCGAAACCCGGTATCCCCATTAGAAAAATTGGTTCTCGCGCTGATAAGCGCCTCGCTTAAGCTAAAGCCCTATTTTCAATGTCATCGTATCTGCATTCTTTCAACGTACCCCCTCCGGAGCATACTGCATAAACCCGAGCTATCGAGTCGATTGGCCAAATAGACCATCAAACTCGGAGGGTATGATATCTAGTATCAACCTCGAACGACCATCAAGTCCCAAATTCTGGCGGACTTCGTGGCCGATTTCTCGCCATCCCTCGTACCCGAGGTAGAGAGGGAACTTTTACTATAATCAGTCACGTCCTCCAGGGTACGGACCCTGTTCATAGATAGTGAAACAAATATAGGAGGATCTGGGGTCAGTATAGTTCTAAAGCCACCCATTGGCGGCATAATCACACAATCCATAAAAATCGCAAATTTGACTAAAAATGAAGCCGAGTACGAGGCTATAATTGCAGGTTTAGAATTGGCTAAAAGCTTGGGAGCCGAGACCGTCGAGGCGAAATGTGATTCGCTCCTCGTAGTAAGCCAGGTGAATGGGAGCTACGAAGCTCGAGAGGATAGGATGCAGAGGTAATTGGATAAAACCCAAATCACATTACGTCGCTTCAAAGAATGAACCTTAGTCCATGTACCTCGAGAGAAGAATAACAAGGCTGATACCCTTGCAAATCTGGGATCTTCTGCTGAAGAAGAGGACCTACTCCCCGGAGCTGTTGTCCAATTGTTTAAATCAGTGGTCGATGAAGGTCACACGGATATTAACTCCACTAGTCTAACATGGGATTGGAGAAATAAGTATATTGATTATTCAAAAGACGGGAAGCTGCCCGCATATCCAAAAGAATCGAGGGCCCTGCGAACCAAAGCAGCCCGGTTTTTATTCCACGAAAATGGGACTCTGTATAGGAGAACTTTTGATGGCCCCCTAGCGGTATGCTTACGACCAGGTGACACAGATTACGTACTCCGAGAGATCTACGAGGGTACCTGTGGGAATCATTCCGGTGCCGACTCCTTGGTTCGGAAGATGATTAGAGTAGGCTACTATTAGGATAACATGGAAAAAGATATCAGAGAAAGTGCGACAAATGCCAAAGATTTGCTCTTATGATCCACCAACCTGGCGAGCAACTACATTCTGCTTTATCACTGTGGCCATTCATGAAATGGGGGATGGACATCGTCAGACCTTTGCCGACGGCACCAGGTAAGGCTCGATTCATTTTATTTATGAATGACTACTTTTAAAAATAGGTGGAAGCACAGGACATCGAAAAATTAAGAGAAAATGAAGTCATCAATTTCATATGGGATCACATCATATGCCGATTTAGAATCCCGTCCGAAATAACGTGCGATAACGGAAGGAGTTCATCAGGGGCAAGATAACGCAGTTCCTTGAAGACAACAAGATCATATAGAATCCTGTCAACGCCTTACTATCCATGTAAGAATGGCCAGGCCGAATCCACGAATAAAACCATCATTTAGAACCTAAAGAAGAAACTGGAGAACGCCAAGGGGAAGTGGAGAGAAATGTTGCCTGAGGTTCTATGGGCATATCGAACAACTTCAAAGTCAAGCACCGGGGAAACACCTTTCTCTCTAGTATACGGCACCGAGGCTCTGATACCAGTGGAAGTCGGGGAGCCAAGCGCCAGATTTCAGCATGCTAATGAGGGCTCGAACAACGAGGCCATGATAACGGCCCTCGAACTAATTGATGAAAAGCGAGAAGCCTCGCTGATTCGGATGGCCGCTCAGAAGCAGAGAATCGAAAGATACTATAATAGGAGAACAAATCTCTGGTATTTAGGGGTCTGGGACTTAGTCCTAGGGAAGGTTACTCTATACACCCGAAACCCCAATGAAGGAAAGCTAGGCCAGAACTGGGAAGGACCGTACCGTGTCCTCAGAATAGTCGGCAAGGGATCCTATAAGCTTGGCATCATTGAGGGAGAATATCTTTCGAGAAACTGGAATATATCGATGCTAAAACGGTACTACTGCTAGGGCATCCAATTGAAAAACTTCGCAAAAATCCTCGAGAAAATGTTGCACACCTTTCCTTCGACCGAGTTGTTGCCCCGAAGAGGGTTCCGCCGGCAAGGGTTTTTACGAGACAACATCCATGCGCTACCTAAGGAGGACCCAACAAGCTCACAAGGCTTCTTTTGCAATCAACCCCGAACATTGGAGGACACCCCATTGAGAGGTCGTCCACTCGGAGGAACCAGAGAATGACTAGCTAAGCTCCAATGGGAAATAATGTACAGGACCAAACGGTCAAAAGAGCCATGCCTGCACAGGCCAGACTCACTGCAACGAAACAACATGTGCTTATGCCAAAGAATCAAAGAACATCTTTTGCCAAAGCATCTCGTACTCCAAAGAAAATTCAACATTTTCACAGCAAGGATCCCTTCGCCGAGGACACTCCGAAATACTCGGAGACTAGCGTCAATAGCTCGTAACCCACATGGCCTCAGGGTCAGAACTCCGTTCTCATAAGTCCTCAATGAGGCAACTCCAAGCTCATGAGTAACGGCCTCCGAGGCTGAGTAATCTCGATGACTCGGAGACTATGGCCAAATCGTCATTCACTTAAAAACCTGAGGTCGTAAGACCCTGAGCAGGCAAACTCGGTCTAGCAAGATCTATTTAATATAGTAACAAAAATTGTGAGACCTCAACAGGCATGATAAAACAATAAGACCTCAGCGGGCCTGAAAAACCGTAAGACCTCAACAGGCATAACAAAACTGTAAGACCTCAACAGGCATGATAAAACTGTAAGACCTCAACAGGCGTGAAAAATTGTAAGACCTCAACAGGCATGACAAAACTATAAGACCTCAACAGGCATGATAAAACTGTAAGACTTAACAGGCATGAAAAACTGTAAGACCTCAACAGGCATGAAAAAACTGTAAGACCTCAACAAGCATGAAAAGTTTGTAAGACCTTACTATAGGCATAAAACTCGATCCCGAAGTTTAGGTTTTATGTTGCATTTGTAAGACTCCAGAAAGGGCATACCCTCGATGTAGACGCCTAAACTACCATACTCGGGATCAAAAATGGCTCCGGCCAAACATAAATGACTACGGTCAATATGGCTACACCAACCAAATTAACGCGACTTGGGGACCCGACCGTCGCTATAAAATCACAGGCCATTACTTTGAATCTAATTTGAAAAGAACGGGTTAAACAGGCTACCCTCGATAGGTAAATGAGCTTCGACCATGTCAGATCCAAATCACAAGGCTTCAAGCTACTCAGCTTCCGAGCTAAACCTTCCAAGGTGCTCGAATATCGCTGCAAATGAATTGAAATCGAGGTTCTTCCTGAACCGACGATGGATCAGGCAAAATCATTTCAAAAAGTCCTTAACGAGAGGAAAACAAAGCCTACACATGCCCAAGGGAAAACGTGTAAGAGCCATTATCGCCAGCCAAATGAGCCTCAAGGCCACACACTAAAAGGTTGCAACGACCAAAAGCTTAAGAGCCACCGTTTCCAGCTTAAAATTTGAAAGCTTGAGGATCAAAATGAGCTTGAGTCATAACCCAATTCGGATATCGGATCCAAAATAGTTAACTAATGCATGCCTAAGAGCAAAAACGTAAGAGCCACCACCGCCAGCTTCATGAACCTTAGGGCCACATACATAAAAGGTCGTTTCGACCTAAGGCGTAAGAGCCATTGTTGCCAGCCCACGAAAATACAGAACTTGAGGGTCAATTGTGCCCGAGTCAAAACCTGACTCGAAGACTGACCCCAAAATAGTTAAGATACAAATGCCCAAGGGCAAGGAGTAAAGGGCCATTGTCGCCTGCTTATGCAGACACAAAAGCTTGAGGGTCGAATGGGCTCGAGTAGAAGCCCAATTCGGAGACTAAATCCAAAACAGTTGAGCAAAAGCATAAGAGCTCTAATGCCAGCTTACACTAAAGGATGCATCGACCAAACTCGTAAGAGCCCCCGGGCATACCTGATAAGCCCCTGAGCCATATCACGAATCTAAGGATTCTTACCAACTCTGAAACCAGTCCACCTGGTCAGAAGAGAAGCAGAAAGGGATACATAAGAAATAAAGCTTCAAGTTCTCTTCTATTTACATACATAAAAAAAAGTGCATCCTCCGTCTACAAAGGCGCTCTGGAAATATTACAAACAAGATGGTAGAGTCTACTCCCCGCCCCCGAGGGTTATGACCTATTAGCCTTGTCTTCACTCTCCTCAACATCGGGCAGGAATGACCGAGCGTTGCGCTCGTTCGCCCTCGCTCACGCTAGCTCTTCTAGGAGAATAAAACCCCTGGCGCCGATCTCTTCAAGTACCTTCTTCGGGATCTGCAACGAACATATTCCTCGATCCTCTCTGTCACACCTCCTTTTTACCACCTGAGAGGGGATATAAGGGAGTTTTTCTAACTAAGGTGAAATAATGCAAAATGGGATTATTTTATTTAATTCAGAGTCGCCACTTGGAATAATTTATGGTGTTCCAAGTTACCGGTTTATTTAAAATCCCAAATCGAGGAAATATTTTACTTTATTTAAAATTCTACGAACCAAAAATTCTACTGCGAATATTGTTCTGGTGCTCTGGGGCATGACACGGAGAAATGCTAGCATTTGAAAAATGCTATCCAGGAGCTCATTGATACAAATCGTATTGAAGTCCAAGCTCCGAAGGCGCCCAATATCAATCAAAACCCATTGCCAACCCATCAGGAGACAAATATGATCGAGATAGTACATAAGGGAGGGGAGCCTAAGAAGCCTTTTCAGACCGTCATGATGATTCGGTCCAACAAAGTCAAGCCGGTTGAAAAATAAACAAGTGAGATATCAGTGATCAAGTTGAGTGGGACAAACAATGAACCATCTGCGGAAGTCAAGAAGGGGTCCTCAAGTGATGTTGCAGCGAAACAAGAAAGGGCGAAAGTGGTTGTGCCAGGAGTGGAAAACAAGCCTGTCGTGATTATGGAGGGTGCCCGCACAGATCCTGTCATTATCAAGCCTGTAACCCAGTTACCTATAGTCAACAACAAGGTTATCCCATGGAATTATGAACGGGTGACAGTGACTTACAAAGGAAAAGAAGTTAAAGAAGAAGTCTATGAGACTCATGGATTGACTCGTTCGGAGAGATGCTTTGCCCCCGAGGAGTTGAGAAAAGCTAAAACCTCCAAAGATAACCCAGTGCTAGTGAAGAAAGTGGTAACTAAAGAAGAGGCAGAAGTGTTTTTGAGAAAGATGAAGGTGCAAGACTATTCCATTGTCGAGCAGTTGAGAAAGACGTCTGCTCAGATTTCACTTTTGTCATTGTTAATCCACTCAGACGAGCATCGTCGGGCCTTGATGAAAATCCTGAACGAGGCTCACGTTCCCAACCAAATCTCAGTGAACCATTTGTAAAAGATATCCAACAAGATATTTGAGGTAAACAGAGTCACTTTTTCTGATGATGAGTTGCCCATGGAGGGTACTGAGCACAATAGAGCCCTCTATCTTACGGTGAAATGCGAAGATTCCGTGGTTACCCGGGTATTGGTCGACAATGGTTCCAGCGCAAACATTTGCCCTCTCTCTACTCTGAACAAGTTGAAAGGATTCACTAGAACAGTATCTGCATTCAGGGATTTGACGGTGGAGGCAAAGATTCAGTCGGTGATATAGTGCTCGAGCTGACAATAGGACCAGTTGAGTTCACAATGGAGTTCCAGGTGCTGGATGTAGCTGTTTCCTACAGTCTGCTATTAGGTCGACCTTGGATTCATGCCACCAAAGTAGTCCCGTCTACTCTGCACCAGATGATCAAGTTTGAATGGGATAGACAGGAAATCGTTGTGCACGGCAAGGATAATTTGTATTCTCCCAGTGATGCCATTGTTCCGTTCATTGAGGTTGAAGACGACAAGGGGACTTGGGTCTACCAGGTTTTTGACACAGTGTCGGTCGAGAAAATTCTAGAAGGGAAATGCATTTCAATTCCGAAGGTAACCGCCGCATCATTCATGGTAGCTTTTGAAATGCTGAAAAATGATTTTGTACCTGGTAAGGGTTTGGGTGCATCTTTGCAAGGTATCATACAGCCGGTGTCTCTCCCTAAAAACTTAGGTACATTTGGTCTGGGATTCAATCCCACAACCTTAGACGTGAAAAGAGCTAGAAAGTTGAAACAGAGGGCGTGGGTCCTTCCAAAGCCTATCCCACGTCTCTCTAAGTCGTTTGTTAAGCCTGGCGCCAAGAAGCGCCCAGTAACAACAGTTCTTAATTTTGTGGTTGATCTTGATAAAGAGTTGATTGAAAGGTTCGATAAATTGTTCGACAATGTGAACATGGTGGAAGTTGGAGAAGGCTCCAGCAAGGCAGATGTGCAATTTGTCAGGTCGAGTGCAAAGCTTAACAATTGGGAAGCTACTCCTCTCCCTACCTGGAAGGAGTTTTGGTAGTTTGCTTAGATTTTCTTTCAGTTTATCTGGATTATTCCAGGGTTGTAATTCAGATTCTATGTTCCGTGCGTTTGGATGTATAAACCTTGTTATCTTTTGATTTCAATAAAATGCAATTTCCCTTTTTCGTCATTCCTGATAGTTTTATTTTTGTTTTTCTTTTTTGCCTTGTACAGTTCTTTTTATACTAGTTTCAATGACATGCCATGCACGAGGAATCTTCGGCCCAGTCTTAAAAGTAATCTAATTCTGAAATAATAATTCAAGAAATAGAGTATGATGAGGAATCAGAGTATGATGAGGATGAGGCCTTTGAAGAGATTAGTAAAGAATTAAGCCATTTTGAAGAAAAACCCAAGCCTAACCTGAGTGATACAGAAGCAATCAATTTAGGGGACCCAGATAATATCAGAGAAACTAAGATAAGTGTCCATCTTGAACCGCAAATCAGGGAAGAGATAATTAAAGCATTGTTTGAGTACAAAGACATTTTTGCATGGTCATATGATGACATGCCGGGTCTAAGCACTGATTTGGTGGTTCACAAATTGCCTACTGACCCGGCATTTCCTCCCGTCAAACAGAAGTTGAGAAAGTTCAAAACCGATATGAGTGTGAAGATTAAAGAAGAGGTCACAAAGCAATTTGATGCAAAGGTCATTCGAGTCACGCAGTATCCCACCTGGTTAGACCAGAGTGTGTGTTGATTACCGTGATCTCAACAAGGCTAGTCCAAAAGACAACTTCCCACTGCCAAATATTCACATTTTGATTGATAATTGTACTAAGCATGAGATTGGGTCTTTTGTGGATTGCTATGCAGGCTATCATTAGATCTTAATGGATGAGGAAGATGCGGAAAAGACAGCATTTATCATGCCGTGGGGAAAATATTGCTACTGGGTCATGCCTTTCGGTTTGAAAAATATTGGGGCAACTTACATGATGGCAATGACGACTATATTCTAAGACATGATACATAAGGAGATCGAAGTTTATATGGATGATGTGATCATAAAGTCCAGGAAGCAGTTTGACCACATCAGAGATTTGAGAAAGTTCTTCCAAGGCTCCGCAGGTACAATCTTAAGTTTAATCCTGCAAAGTGCATATTCGGTGTTCCGTCTGGAAACTGCTGGGATTCATAGTCAGTCGTCGAGGTATTGAATTGGACCCGTCAAAGATCAAAGCTATCCAAGAATTGACACCTCCAAGGAACAAGACTGAGGTGATGAGTCTGTTAGGGAGGCTAAACTACATCAGCAGGTTTATTGCTCAGCTCACGACAACTTGTGAGCCTATTTTCAAGTTGCTGAAGAAGGATGTTTTGGTCAAGTGGACTGATGAGTGTTAAGAAGCATTTGATAAGATAAAGGGGTACTTGTCAAACACACCTGTGTTGGTCCCACCGGAACCGGTAAGGCCTTTGATTCTTTATTTGACGGTCTTGGATAATTCATTTTGTTGTGTGTTGGGTCAGCATGACATCACTGGTAGGAAAGAGAAAGTCATCTACTATCTCAGCAAGAAGTTCACATCTTATGAGGTTAAGTTCACTCACCTGGAAAGGACATGTTGCACCCTAACCTGGGTAGCACAGAAGTTGAAGCATTATTTGTCATCTTACACTACTTACCTTATTTCTTGCTTGGATCCGTTAAAGTATATCTTTCAGAAGCCTATGCCCATAGGGAGACTTGCGAAGTGGCAGATTTTGCTCACGATGTTTGACATTATCTATGTGACTCGGACTGCGATGAAGGCCCAAGCATTGGCCGATCATTTGGCCGAGAACCTGGTTGATGAAGAGTATAAGCCATTGAAAACTTATTTCCCGATGAAGAGGTGATGCATATTGATGAGTTGGAACAGGTTGAAAAGCCAGGTTTGAAACTTTTCTTTGATGGGGCTGCTAACATGAAAGGCATTAGGATATGAGCTATACTCATTTCTGAAATAGGGCATCACTACCCTGTTACGGCTTAGCTTCGTTTCTACTGTACTAACAACATGGCTGAGTACGAGGCATGCATTTTGGGTTTAAGGTTAGCTACAGACATGGGTGTCCAGAAAGTCTTGGTCTTGGGAGACTCGGACCTTCTGGTGAACCAAATTCAAGGGGAATGGGAAACACGATATTTAAAACTCATACCATACCGACAGTTTTTGCATGATCTTTGTCAACGGTTTCAATTAGTAGAGTTTAGGCATATCCCAAGGATCCATAATGAGGTTGCCGACGCTTTGGCTACTTTGGCGTCAATGTTGCACCATCCGGACAAAGCTTATGTTAACCCTCTGCATATTTAAGTCCATGATCAGCATGCTTACTGTAATATGGTAGAAGAAGAACTTGATGGTGAGCCGTGGTTCCATGACATCAGGGAGTACATCAGGATGGGGGCGTATCCAGTACAAGCCACAAGTGATCAAAAAAGAACGATTCGACGGTTGGCAAGTGGTTTTTTCTTCAGTGGAGGAGTTTTATACAAAAGAATCCCAGATCTTGGATTGTTAAGATGCATAGATGCTAGACAGGCCACAACTATCATGACCGAAGTACATTCTAGAGTTTGTGGATCGCATATGAGTGGGTACGTTCTAGCAAAGAAGATTCTCCGAGCAGGTTATTATTGGCTCACCATAGAACGAGATTGTATCAGTTTTGTGCGCAAGTGTCATCAATGTCAAGTACACGAAGATTTCAGTCATTCTCTGCCATCTGAATTACACACAATGTCTGTACCATGGCCTTTTGTTGCTTGGGGCATGGATGTCATTGGACCGATTGAGCCAGCAACATCCAATGGACACAGGTTCATTCTGGTAGCCATTGATTATTTCACCAAGTGGGTTGAAGCTAAAACTTTCAAGTCTGTGACCAAGAAAGTAGTGGTCGATTTTGTGCACTCAAATATCATTTGTCGGTTCGGTACCCAAAGGTGATCATCACAAATAATGGTGCTAATCTCAATAGTCATCTGATGAAAGAGGTATGTCAACAGTTTAAGATTACGCATCGCAATTCCACCCCATACCACCCCAAGGCGAATGGATCAGTCGAAGTAGCCAACAAGAACATAAAGAATATACTTCGAAAAATGGTGGAAGGTTCCAGGAAATGGCATAAGAAGTTTCCATTTATGTTATTGGGGTATCGCACTATTGTTCTCACTTCAGCAGGTGCAACTCCTTATTTGTTGGTATATGGCACTGAAGTAGTGATACCCGTGGAAGTTGAAATCCCATTCCTTCGGATTGTCGCTGAAGCCAAAATTGATTATGATGAATGGGTCAAAACCCGCCTGGAGCAATTGAGTTTGATCGATGAGAAAAGATTGGCAGCGGTGTGTCATTGCCAGTTGTATCAACAGAGAATGTCAAGAGCATATAACAAGAAGGTGTGTCCACGGAAGTTTGAAATGGGTCAGCAAGTATTGAAACGTATCCTTCCACATCAGGTTGAAGCAAAACGCAAGTTGCCCCAAATTGGCAGGGGCCGTTCCTCGTAACGAGAGTGTTGTCCAATGGTGCTTTGTATTTAACAGATATAGAAGGCAAATGTGTAGAAATGGCTATCAATTCTGATGCGGTCAAAAGATATTATGTATGATTTTTTTGATTAAATTGTATTTGTTTGTACTTGGCATGTTTTGAAGATTGAAATGACGAAGGCATTTTGTTCTGCTATCTAAACACTTTATTCTTTGTTACCCCTTTGAGCCTTCGTACCCCTCTTTTGGAATCAGTAGCAAAGATCAGAAATACAAGCACGAAAGATAAGTAAAGGAAAAGAAAGAAGAGAAAAAAAATAATTAAAAAAAAGGAAAAAAAAAAGAAAAGAAAAGAAAAAAAAGTAAAGAAAAAAAGAGAGAACAATAAATCAACAAAAAGAGAAAAAGAAGAAAGAAAAGAAAGAGGAAAGAGAAAATCATAACAACAAAGCAATTTTTATGTCATGAACTATGTTCGACCTGATTCCTTAAGAGGATACGTAGGCAGCCTCACGGTTCGGTCCCATCAAAATAAAAATTCAAAAGTCCCCAAGCAAAGAAACTGGGGCAGAAGTTGTGGTTGTTGTAAGAAATCTGATTTCGAAAGCTGTAATCTTGAACCCATTTGAATTGTTTTGAGCCTTTTGATACCCTTTCTTTCTAACCCTATCCAAAAGCCCACATTACGGTCCAAAGAAAGACCTTCCGATCAGTCTTCGAGAGATGCCAAGTCGAGCGAGTGATTCATATCAGGGGTAACACACCGGTCTAAACAAAGAAGATGAAAAATGAGAGAATCTTATTGGTGAAAACCCTCACGGGCTTTGTAAGGCGATGGAAAGCTGAGAGAAATAAAAAATGAGAGAGTCTTATTGGTGAAAATCTTCACGGAAACCTTGAGGCGAAAGTGAGTTGAGATATGAACAAATGAGAGAGGTTTGTTGGTGAAAACCCTTCAGGGCACCGCAGGCCGAACATGGTCAGTGATTTGTTGAAGAAATTAGATTTTTGAAGATCTCGGGGCGTAAAACACGAATACTGAAAGTTGATTGGTTGGACGGACTAGGTTGATTAATCCGAAATGCATGTCATGATCATTGGTACCAGCTGCTCCACTCAGATAAGTCTCTTTTCTCTTTCCCCTTCAAGACAGTCTTCCAGTTTTGGATTTTTCTTATCTCTAACTCTCAAAGTCATTGCATTTCATTTCTTTTGGATTTATTTCTCTAAGATGTTTCCAATGTCAGTTTTGTTTAAGCAAATAAGAAAGGGTTTCAAAGCTCACTACCAACTTCCAAAGTTTCACAAGGCACAGGGCGGCCAAAGCATTACTAGAGATAGCATGATGTGAAATGGGATATAAAGGGTCAGCAAAAGTTCCATTGTGAAATGGTTTAGTAATTTCGTGGGAGATGCAGAGGTGCAGATAGATGGGTCAGAGATGTAACACAACAGTTTGGGTATAGAATACTCGGGTCATCCAGGGTCATGTGGTTGAAAGTTAGTCAGAAAGTCAAACGGTTCTTGGCTAGTTTAGAGAAGCCAGTCAGAGCAGAGTACGGCAGCGGAGAGGCCACCTTCAGCAAGAATGCCACAAACTAACCCCCCCCCCCCCCACACACACACACACACACATTTTAAACCTACAAACTTTTTCTTTGATTGAAACAGGGATAGAATGAAGGGAAAGCAGCAATGTTTGAAGGAAGACGGTCAAGTTCAGCAATCAGGCACCCACCTGAAGAAAAGGGAAAGCATCTCAGATTACAATTCAAATCGGCAACAAAGGAACTTCACCTGGAGAATGCAAGTCAACAAGGCAACAGGAACCGCAAGATCAAGTTTGCAGATATAGATAGACTTTTGTAATGCATAGATCATAGAATATTCTAGCTTCTTTTTATTTTGTCATGGTGCAAAAAGGATTTCAGTAAGCAGTAGCAGCAGCAACAACAACAGTGAAATCATAGCTTCATGGTAGTCCTAGCTACCGAAACTTTCTGAACTATACTGACATGATTCCTTTATAGCCAAGGATATGTAGGCAACCTTGGAAGCAGGGTGCGATCAAATCTTTAAAAAATGCTTCCCACGGAATATTTAAGCAGGCGAAAATCGCGCGTATCCGCTCACTTTATCTTTGCACGAAAACTCTTCATGTTTCCGAGCAAAGAGGGGCAGCTGTGAGCACGTGATTTTTGCCCTATGTGAATTACTCCCATAAATTTAAGAAAAATAAATTTTCCCGTTATTTGCAATTTCGTAGATTTTTGTAGCATTTTTCGTTAATTGTTTGCATTTGTCTGCGCATGTTAATTTTGTTTAGATCATGAAAAAATCAATATATATTGCATTTGCATTTAGCATTTAATTCTACATTTTTAGATTGATTAGCAAATTAGTTATTTTAAGAAATGGAAAAATCACAAAAAAAATAGTTTATTTTTGCACCTTTTAATTTTAATTTTGAATTTTGGTAGTTTTTATTTTAATTTGGTTTTAATTGGTTGAAGTAAGTATTATTTGTAGTAATTAATTTAATTTTCTAGGATAATTTGGGTTAAGAATTGAGTTAGGTTTTATTTTATTTTTAGAAAAAGAGGAAAAAAACAAAAGAAAAGGAGTTAAGAAGGTTCTTGAAAAGGGAAAAGAGGAAAATCCAATTTTGGGCCGTTTTTATTTAATTCTCTCTAGCCCAAGTCACTTACCCCTTATACCCATTTAGTCTGGCCCAAAACCCGTTTCCCTACCCGGTCTGTCTCCACACTTAACCAAAACGACGTCGTTTCTTGCATGTTGATCTAGACCGTTGATCTCAGATGATCAAACGGTCCAGAACTATTCCCTTCCCCACATATAAGTGTCGGAACTAGACCTCCCCCCCTCAGAATCCCCCCTCTCATTGTCTCTCTTTCAACTCACTCTCAGAGAACTCACCATGAACCCCAGAAGCCGCCCCCACTCTCCCACTGCTTTAGGGTGGCGGCGCCACCTCCAATCACCCCCGAAATAACACCCCATGACCACCAAGACCCCCTCATTTCAAATCCCCACTCGGTTTGCCTCGAATCTTGCCCGAGCTTCTCGAATATAGATCAAAGGATGAACCCTAAAATCCCAAATTTCCAATTCAGGTTCTCATTGAAGATTTTAGGTCCATTTTGACTTTATTTGTGTGCTTTTGATAAAGAACACACGATTAATCTCGGATTGGGCCGAAAATTGAAGATTTCGAAGCATCAGTTCGTATTTCTTATTTGTCCGAGATTCTTAGGTATTTTTCTTTACCTCTTGATATTTTGTGTTCTTTTCTCATCTTCTTCTACTCTTTCTTTTATTTTCTGATTTTTCATTTTTTATTTTTCACCATTTGTATCCGCATGTTAGATTTTGGTTGTGTTTGATTATTATTTGTGTTCTGTTTCCAAGTCTGGATAGGTTGATTTTTCGTTCTTGTTTTGGGCCCTATTTTGTTTCGAGTCTTTAAGGTTTTGAATTTGAACACTTGGTTGTTTTGGTTTTTCTTCATATGGACTTGGTTCCTGAAGATCAAATAGCCCAGAAGGGAATTGAATTGGGTCTTCTCAGACCCATTAAATTGGGTCATTTGGACCCGGGTTCTGCCTGGCCTCAAGGGGTAATAACAGGGGCTTTAGGGGGTAGTTTAGGAACTCTAGGTAGAGAAATCTATAACAGCCTAAGGAAACCTCTAGGAAGCTGGGTGTTGGGACTAATGTGGAAATTTATTTTTAAACTAAGGGCTCCTAAGATAAAATGAAAATTTCATAAGGTTCTATGTGCAAAATTGATTTCTTTGAGGCTGCCATAGAACCTTGCCTATAAAGGCTCCCTAACTTGGCATTCAGGAGGCAGAGAAAAAAATTAAGAGTAAAAATTCTGAAAAAATCAAAATGGCTGCCTTTCTTTAAGAAATTTTGTAATAACCTTGAATTCCTTGCATTTTCTGGAAAACTATTGGAAATTCTGCTTGGTTTTGTTCGTTTGATCCTCATAGTCTAGTTAAAAAACCACTAAAATTTTACAGTTTTGCATTCTGGTTTGAAATGGATTGAAGTGTTGGATATTTCAAAGCTTGGGTGTGGATTTGGCTGTGAAACACTATTTCATTGCTGGGCTTTAGCTGATTCTGCTGTTGCTTCCTATTATTGAGCTTTCCTGCTGATTCCTCACTTCTTTTTTCCTTTTTCATTTCCAGGTAACACTTTGCATTTTGGTTAATCTGTAGAATATGGGTGTACAAGTGAACATGGACATAATAGAAGATGCATGCTATTCAACCATGGTTTCCTTTGTTACTTTGTTTTTCGCTTAATATGTTGTGTTAGTTTAATTATGTGAGAATTCTACTAGTTTTCTCTGTAATGTGAGGTGTATGTATTTAATCTTTGTTTAGTTCTGCTGAAATCTCTGAACAGTGAACTCTAGGGTAGTCGATGTGGCTTTGTGTTGAGGGTTTTTTTATTCAGGGATCGAAGCCCAGCATGATCACTTATAACTTGATATGGGAATTTGGATAGGGTGAAGGAAGTTCGGATCGAGTAAAAGTGCATGAATAATGTTGTTTGTTGAATTCAGAGAAATGGTTTCCCCTTTATGCATGTGATTTGGTCTTGTAGTGTTTATTTCATACAGTTCTGCTTTTGTTCATATATTGTGCTCTTTGCATTTCAAAGGGGCTTTTAAATGAATCTGAGTCCTATTTTAGCTTTGGAAACCTCCAGACTTGAATTAGTTTATTATGTTTGGTTTTTCTTCTTCTTTGAAAAGAATCAAATTAGCTTAGTCCTGCTAAACGTATTGGTTTGAATAAGATATTGCATGAGTTTATGATCAATAAGTTTTGATATCAAATGATGGGTATTTTGGGCAAATTCTTATTAACATGATTGGGAGTTCCCATTTGCCATAGAATACATGTATTATTCTCCGAATGTGATTTTCATGCGTTTAATGTGTGTCATTATTTGGTTCAAAGTGAAAAGTGGTATAGAAGATGTAATACTCTCAAATAGAACAGCATTGGGTTGGCCATCAACAGGGATCCATATTCACTAAGCTTCCCCATTTGTGTTAAGCTTTGAATCTGGGCCCCATGGTGAGCCGAATCGTGCCTCCTTGCTTGTCATGGCAATTAGCTATAGGGCATCAGGCCAGGCCCAAGTTCTGAAACGGAAATAGAGTAGACTTCACTTAGTCTTAACCTTTAGATTCAAAATTTGAATTCAGCTGTAGTTTAGAAGTAGTTGTGATTCCTTTAGCCTTATTTAATTGGTAGATCCTTGTAGTTGATTTGAGACGAGTTGTTCCAAATAAAATTTCAAAATGTGTGGCCCTCATTTATTTAATATTTGAATCTTTAGAAATCAAGGCGAGCCATTTAGTAGAATTTTCCATGGCCCTCGCAAAGTTGCAAATGCGTAGTTGCTTTAGGCGCGTTATTTTAATAATTTATCTTCCTAAACTCGGGTGTGCATTTATGTGACCAAATCCAAATCTCAACAATGTTATATAAAATATGTCGCAGATCGCGGGTGCATTTATGTGACGTGGTTCAAGACGTGTTTTGAGTAACGTTGAAATCTTTCTAAAAATAATCAAATCAAAGCGGTTAAAAGTTTAAAATTACACCATAGGTTAAAACATGTACTAAAATCAGATAATAGTCCAATTACAATAGTTGAGCGACCGTGCTAGAACCACGGAATCCGGGAATGCCTAACACCTTCTCCGCGTTAACAGAATTCCTTACCCAAATTTCTGTGCTCGCGGACTGTAAAATAGAGTCAATTTTTCCTCGATTCGGGATTTAAAATTGGTGACTTGGGACACCATAAATATCCCAAGTGCGACTCTGAATTTAATAAATAAATAATCCTGTTTTGATTGCCATTTAAATTGGGAAAAACTCCCTTATACTCACTTTTCCGGGGGTGTAGGAAAAAGGAGGTGTGACAGCTCCTTAATTGCTATGTGTTGATTGTGGAGTACGATGTTTAGGCATGGTGACGATTATCTATACGTCAGTGTCAAGCATGCTTGTGGGACTAGTATTGTAATTGTTGTGACTGCGTTGAGATTTATTCATGTTTAATATGTTGATTATCATTGTTGGTTCCCTTGCCGGGATGTTATTGTTTATGATATTGTCTCCTTGCCGGGATATTATTATTTACGATATTGTCTCCCTTGCCGGGATGTTGTTGTTATACTTTTGATCCCTTGCCAGGATTCTTTTGTGATGGATGTTGATTTGTAAATGGGATCGAATTGCACGCCTGCAACAAGATATATGAAATAGGAGCGGGTGGCACGCCGCCACGAAAATATTTAAAATGGGATCGAGTTGCACGCCTGCAACAAGATATATGATATGGGAGCGGGTTGCACGCCTGCAACGAGATATATGAAATGGGAGCGGGTTACACGCGTGCAACAAGAAATAAATGAAAGTGAATAATATGTTTGTTTTCCTCATTATTGTTGGCAATTAAATTCTGGTTTCTTTACATTCCTCTTTGGTATTTTGTTGTTATCTGATACTCCCTGTAGCATGCTTTCCCCTCCCCATCTTTAACTATGAATATTTGCTTTTATTTTTCGTTGTATATGATTTATCTGCGCATGATTATTTGGTAGTCTGGTCCTAGCCTCGTCACTACTTCGCCAAGGTTAGGCTAGGCACTTACTAGCATATGGGGTCGGTTGTGCTGATACTACACTCTGCACTGTGTGTAGATAGTGGTACCAAAGCATTTGGACCGCAGTGAGGTTGCTGCCTTCAGTCCAACAGGCGACCCGAGGTAGTCCTGCAGACGTCCGCGTGTCTTGGCGTCTCCTTCTACCATTTCTTTCTATTTTTACTTATTTAGATACATATCCGTGTATTTCTATTCAGACTTTGTTTGTAGTACTCTTATACAATATGTGAAATTGTGACACCAAATTTTGGGTAGAGGTGTATTTAGACTTCCGCAGTTTGTATTAAGTTAAATTATCAGATTTCATCTTCCACTTTGTTAATGGTATTATTATTTCCGCTGTTTGATATGTTGTTTTAAAATTATAAGGACTTAAAGACTTGAAAAGGGTAATTAAATAGGAATAGTTGGCTTGCCTTACTTTCACTAGTAGGCGACATCACGACTCCCGAGGGTGGGAAATCCAGGTCGTGACAAGTTGGTATCAGAGCTCTAGGTTACTTAGGTCTCACAATTCACTGACAAGCTTAGTAGAGTCTGAGGGATCGGTACAGTGACGTCTGTATTTATTCCTAGAGGCTACAGAGTTAGGAAAAATTTCATATCTATTCTTTCCTATCATATGGTTTGGTTTCTCAATACTAATTGAATTTCTACTCTGTTCTTTCGTAGATGGTGAGAACACGCGCTTTCTCATCCACTGATCAGTAGCCCGAGCCCCTAGCAGCAGCTCCCATAAGGGGCATAGGGCGAGGTCAAGGCCGTGCTAGTGGTCGAGGTAGGGGCAAAGCTCAGCCTAGAGCAGCAACACCAGCGGCGGAGCCTCAGGTTGAGTTTGATGATGAGGTTTCGGCCCAGGCAATTTTGGTGGGCCCAGCTCAGATCACAGAGGGGTTCATTGCCACCCCAGTACTCCAGGATGCTCTGGTCCTTCCTGTGGGCCTTATGGAGAGTGTCACCCGGGCAGGCTTGCTTCCTGTAGAACCAGTCGTCCCTCAGGCTGGAGGAGGAGCCTAGACTCCAACTACCCGCACTCCGAAATAGATGGCTCCCTAACTTCAAACTCCAGCAGCTTAGCCAGCTATGTCTACTGATGCCTTGTGGAAATTGGACAGGTTTACCAAGCTCTTGACTACCACTTTCAGCGGTGCATCTTCTGAGGATCCCTAGGATTATTTAGATAGTTGTCATAAGGTGCTCAGGAACATTGGGATAGTGGAGACTAATGGGGTCAACTTTGCTGCTTTTCATGTATCTGGATCCGCCAAGACTTGGTTGAGAGATTATTGTTTGGCTAGACCAGTTGGGTCACTAGCTTTGACTTGGGATCAGTTTTCTCAACTATTTCTGGAGAAGTTTCTTCCTATCACTTAGAGGGAGAACTATCAGAGGTAGTTTGAGCATCTTCAATAGGGTTCTATGACTATTACTCAGTATGAGACCAGATTTATTAACTTAGCCCGTTATGTTTTTCTTATACTTCCCACTGAGAGAGAGAGAGTGAGGAGGTTCATTGAGGGACTCATTCAGCCTATTCGATTGCAGATGGATAAGGAGACGGGGAGTAAGATTTCTTTTCAGGAGGCGGCCAATGTGGCCAGGAAAGTTGAGATGGTTCTATCATAGGGGTGGTCAGGGGTCATACAAGAGACCTCGTCATTCTGGTAGGTTCAGTGGTGCCTCATCTGGAGGCAGGGATTCTTTTAGTATGGTCCATCCTCCCAAGCCGTTTCATTTAGCACTTCAGGCTTCTCACGGTGCCCCAAGTGGCTGTGGTTCTCACATGCAGTATTCTAATCAGCAGTCCTATAGTGCATCGCTAGCTCCTATCAGGGCACCTCGGCTTCAGAGTTTATAGGATCGTCAGCCTCAGCAGCCGAGGGCTTGTTTTACTTGTGGCAACACGAGGCATATTGCTAGATTTTTCCCTCGAGCATCGAGAAGTTCTCAGCACCAGGGTTCCCGTGCCATGGTTTAGGCACCGAGTGTTCCCCAGCCCGCTCAGTCAGCTAGATGTGGAGGTAGAGGTGCTAAAAGTGGAGGTAGAGGTATTAGAGGTGGAGCTCAGGCCGCTAGAGGTGGAGGCCAGCCAGCAGCAGGTCGTCCTAGAGATGTAGTTCAAAGTGGTGGGGCCTAGCCCCGATGTTATGCCCTTCCAGCCAGGCTTGAGGCTAAGGCTTCTGATATAGTTATCACAGGTAATGTTCTGGTTTGTAGTAGAGATGTTTCAGTTCTATTTGATCCAAGATCTACGTACTCCTATTTGTCATCTTATTTTGCACCGTATCTGGTCATGCCTAGTGATTCTTTGAGTGCTCATGTATATGTGTCTACACTGGTGGGTGATTCTATTGTGGTAGATCGTGTTCATTGTTCTTGTATAGTTGTGATTGGGGGTCTTGAGACCTGAGTAGGCTTATTACTACTGGACAGGGTTGATTTTGATGTCATATTGGGGATGGACTATCTATCACCTTACCACGCTATCTTGGACGGTCGTGCCAAGACTGTGACCTTAGCCTTTCTGGGGTTGCCTCATTTAGAGTGGAGAGGGACTCCTGGTCATTCTACCAGTAGTGTTATCTCATATATGAAAGCTCGGCATATGGTCGAGAAGGGGTGTTTGGCCTATTTGGCATATGTTCGTGATTCTAGTGCTGAGGTTCCTTCTATGGATTTTGTGCCTATGGTACGTGAATTTCCTGAGGTATTTACTTCAGACTTGTCGGGTATGCCACCCGATAGGGATATTGACTTCTGCATTGATTTGGCTCCGGGCACTCAGCCTATTTCTATTCCGTCGTATCGTATGGCCCCACCTGAGTTGAAAGAATTGAAGAGCAGTTGCAACACTTGCTTGATAAAGGCTTCGTTAGACCTAGTGTCTCGCTTTGGGGTGCGCCGGTGTTGTTTATTAAGAAGAAGAATGGATCGATGAGAATGTGTATAGATTACCGGCAGTTGAACAAGGTTACAATCAAGAATAAATATCCATTGCTGAGGATTGATGATTTGTTTGATCAGCTTCAGGGTGCCAAGGTATTTTCTAAGATTGACTTGAGATCTGGCTACCATCAGTTGAGGATTAGGGCATCCGATGTCCCTAAGATAGCTTTTCGCACTCGGTACGGGCATGATGAGTTCTTGGTGATGTCATTCGGGTTGACAAATTCCCCATCAGCTTTTATGGATTTGATGAACCAAGTGTTCAAGTCTTACTTGGATTCGTTCGTGATAGTCTTCATTGATGATATTTTGATTTATTCCCGTAGCCGGGAGGAGCATGAGCAACATCTGAGAGTGGTTCTTCAAACTTTGAGAGATAGTCAGTTATATGTTAGGTTTTCGAAGTGTGAGTTCAGGTTGAGTTCGGTTGCATTCTTGGGTCATGTTGAATCAACAGAGGGTATTCAGGTAGATCCAAGATAGAGGCAGTCAAGAACTGGCCTAGACCCACATTAGCTACAAAGATACAGAGTTTCTTGGGTTTGGCAGGCTATTACCATCGGTTTGTGGAGGGGTTTTCATCCATTGCAGCTCCGATGACCAGGTTGACCCAGAAGGGTGCCCAGTTTAGGTGGTCGGACGAGTGTGAGGCGAACTTTCAAAAGCTCAAGACAGCTTTGACTATGGCGCCAGTGTTGGTTTTGCCCACAGGTTCAGGGCCATATACAGTTTATTGTGATGCATCTCGTATTGGACTGGGTGCAGTGTTGATGCAGGATGGCAAGGTCATTGCTTATGCTTCGCGTCAATTAAAGATTCATGAGAAGAATTATCTGGTTCATGATTTCGAGTTAGCATCTATTGTTCATGCATTGAATATTTGGAGGCATTATCTATATGGCGTGGCATGTGAGGTGTTCACGGATCACAAGAGTCTACAGTATTTGTTCAAGCAGAAGGAGTTAAATTTGAGGCAGAGGAGGTGGTTGGAGCTATTAAAGGACTATGATATCGCCATCTTATATTATCCGGGAAAGGCCAATGTAGTGGTCGATTCTTTGAGTAGGAAGTCATCCAGTATGGGCAGTCTTGCGTATATTCTGGTTAGTGAGAGACCGCTTGCTTTGGATGTTCAGGCTTTGGTCAATCAGTTCGTGATGTTGGACGTTTCTGAGCCCAACCGTGTATTATCTGGCACAATCACTCGTTCTTCTTTATTAGAGCATATTCAAGATCAGTAGTATGATGATCCTCATTTGTATGCTTAGAGACATGGTGCAGCGCGGTGGTGCCAAGCAGGTTACATTAGGAGATGATGGGGTTTTGAGGTTGCAGGTTCGAGTTTGTGTGCATGCCTAATGTGGATGGGCTCCGAGAGTTGATTTTAGAGGAGGCACACAGTTTCTGGTACTCTATTCATCCGGGCGCCGCTAAGATGTATCAAGATTTGCGGCAGCATTATTGGTGGAGGAGGATGAAGAAGGATATTGTTGCGTTTGTGGCTCGGTGTTTGAACTGTCAGCAGGTAAAGTACGAGCATCAGAGACCTGGTGGTTTGTTTCAGAGGATTGAGCTTCCCGATTGTAACTGAGAGCGTATCACTATGGACTTTGTTGTTGGACTCCCACAGACTCAGAGGAAGTTCGATGTGTGGGTTATTGTTGATAGGCTGACCAAGCCAGCACATTTCATTCCTGTGGCAGTCTCCTATTCTTTTGAGAGGTAAGCTGAGATCTAAATCCGGGAGATTGTTCGTCTTCATGGTGTGCCCGTGTCTATCATTTCTGATCGAGGTACGAAGTTTACCTCACATTTTTGGAGGGCAGTTCAGCGAGAGTTGTGCATACGGGTCGAGTTGAGCACAACATTTAATCCTTAGACGGACGGGCAGTCCGAGCGTACTATTTAGATTTTGGAGGATATGCTTTGAGCTTGTGTCATTGACTTTGGAGGCTCGCGGGATCAGTTCCTGCCTTTACTGGAGTTTGCCTACAACAATAGTTACCAGTCGAGTATCTAGATGGTTTCGTATGAGGCTTTATATAGTAGGCGGTGTCGGTCGCTGGTTGGATGGTTTGAGCCAGGAGAGGCTCAGTTGTTGGGTATGGATCTAGTACAGGATGCCTTGGACAAGGTCAGGATTATTCAGGATAGGCTTCGTACAGCTCAGTCCAGGCAAAAGAGTTATGCCGACTGTAAGGTTCGTGATGTGGCATTCATGGTCGGTGAGCGAGTATTGCTTCGGGTGTCGACTATGAAGGGCGTGATAAGATTTCGGAAGAGGGGAAATCTTAGCCCTAGGTTCATTGGCCCGTTTGAGATTCTTGATTGAGTGGGAGAGGTGGCTTACAGGCTTGTGGTTCCGCTGAGCTTATCAGCCGTGCATCTAGTGTTTTATGTGTCCATGCTTCGGAAGTACCACGACGATCCATCCCACGTGTTGGATTTTAGAACTGTCCAGTTGGATAAGGACTTCTCCTATGAGGAGGAGCCAGTAGCTATTCTAGACCGGCAAGTTCGTCAGTTGAGATCGAAGAGTTTTCCTTCAGTTTATGTTTAGTGGAGAGGTCAGCCTGCTGAGGCATTGACCTGGGAGTCCAAGTACGATATGCGGAGCCATTATCCCCGTCTTTTCCCCGACTCAGGTACTTATTTCTTATGTCCGTTCAAGGACGAACGGTTGTTTTAGAGGTGGAGGATGTGATGACCCAAAAGGTCATCACTTGATTTGCAAGTAAATTCTGTGTTCTGAGGCCTTAGAACCCTCCTTTTTCCTCGCCTCAATTTGCATGCGCGGTTCGGGCGTATATCAAAATCGCTTTTATGTGGAAATTTGATGAAAATGTTAATTTGTCCTTTAAAATTTAGTTTAAGTTGACTTCGGTCAACATTTTGGGTAAATGGACCCAAACTCGTGATTTGACAGTCTCGGAGGGTCCGCAGAAAAATATGGGACTTGGGCGTATGCCCAGAATTGAATTCCGAGGTCCCAAACCCAAGAAATGAATTTTTGAAGAAAATTGTTTAACTAAAATTACAAGAGTATTTGGAAATTTGAATGTATTTGAAATTTATGGTATTGGACCCATATCTTAGTTCCAGAGCCCGGTATAAGTCTTATATGGTGTTTAGATTGAGCCTCTAAAATTTGGTAAGAAACGGACTTGAAATGACGTGAATCGGACCCTCGGTTGTGAAATTTGAAACTTAAATGTTCTTGAGATTTTTCTTTGATTTTGATGCTAAATTTATTGTTAAAGCCATTAATTTTGCGATTTGATCGCACGAGTAAGTCCATATGATGTTTTTGAGTTAGTATTCATGTTTGGTTTGGAGCCCTGAGGGCTCGGGTGAGTTTCGGATAGGTTTCGAAAGGTTTTTATACTTAGGAAAAGTTGCAGGTTTTCAGTTTTTGGTATTCTGGAGTTTTACTCTTCACGTTCGCGGAAGGACTCTCGCGAATGCGAAGGGTAAGTCGGGCTGAAGGACAATTCCTTCTACGCGAACGCGAGAAACAGGACGCAAACGCGAAGCCTTAGGGGTGCTACCCTTCGCGAACGCGAAGGCCTTTTGGCCGGGACAGGGGGAAAGTGATTTTTGTTTTACGCGAACGCGGCCACTGGCTCGCGAACACGATGGCTTGAGGAGATAAAGCTCCACGAACATGAGCCACTAAACACGAATGCGAAGGCAATTGGTCCTGACCCTTCGCGGATGCGACAGGCCCTTTGCGAACGCGAAAAAAGCCTGTCCAGTGAATTAAAAACAGTAGCAAATCAGGATTGAGTCCATAACTTCATATTTTCAAAATAGAGAGTATTGAGGCGATTTTCAAAGAACAAGTTCTTCCCCAAAGCATTGGTATACAATTCTAAACCTTTTTCTTTCGATTTCCCATTGTATTTCATCAATTTTTATCAAAACATTTAGTGTTTTTATGGTAGAAATTAGGAATTTGGGTAGAGTTAGGGCTTTTTGAATAATTGGAATTTAGACCTCGTTTTGGGGTTGGATTTCGAAACTAATTGCATATTTGGGCTCGTGGGTGATCGGGTTTTGGTCCGAACGTTGTGTTTCGACCAAGCGGGCTCGGGGTCGATTTTTGATTTTTTGGGAAAAATGATAGAAAACCTATAATTAAGCATTGGGTATGAATTCTTTACCATTTATTGATGTTGTTAAATTAATTTGAGCTAGATACAAGTAATTTGGAGGCAAATTCTAAAGGAAAAGTGGTGTTTGAGGCTTGAGTTGGCCGTGAAAGCTTGAGGTAAGTGTTTGGTCTTAATTGTTATGTGTTAATTGTGGAGTACGATGTATAGGCATGCTGACGAGTATCTATACGTCGATGTCAAGCATGCCTGTGGGTCTAGTGTTGTAATTGTTGTAACTCCGTTGAGATTTATTCATGTTTAATATGTTGATTTTCATTGTTGGTTCCCTTGCCGGGATGTTATTGTTTATGATATTATCTCCCTTGCCGGGATGTTATTATTTACGATATTGTCTCCCTTACCGGGATGTTTTTGTTATACTTTTGTTCCCTTGCCGAGATTCTTTTGTGATTGATGTTGATTTGTAAATGGGATAGGGTTGCATGCCTGCAACAAGATATATGAAATGGGAGCTGGTGGTACGCCGCTACGGAAATATTTGAAATGGGATCGGGTTGCACGCCTGCAACAAGATATATGAAATGCGAGGGGGTTGCACGCCTGCAACGAGATATATGAAATGGGAACGGGTTGCACACCTGCAACCAGATATAAGAAATGGGATCGGGTTGCACGCCTGCAACAAGAAAGAAATGAAAGTGAATACTATGTTTGTTTTCCTAATTATTGTTGGCAATTAAATTCTGTTCTCTTTACATTCCTCTTTGGTATTTTATTGTTATCTGATACTCCTCGTAGCATGCTTTCCCCTCCCCATCTTTAACTATGAATATCTGCTTTTATTTTCCGCTATATATGATTTATCTGCATTAGATTATTTGGTAGTCTGGTCCTAGCCTCGTCACTACTTCGCCGAGGTTAGGCTAGGCACTTACCAGCACATGGGGTCGGTTGTGCTGATACTACACTCTGCACTGTGTGAAGATACTGGTACCGGAGCATTTGGACCGCAGTGAGGTTGCTGCCTTCAGTCCAACAGGTGACCCGAGGTAGTCCTGCAGACGTCCGCGGGCCTTGGCGTCTCCTTCTACCATTTCTTTCTATTTTTACTTATTCAGAGACAGATCCGTGTATTTCTATTCAGACTTTGTTTGTAGTACTCTTATACAATATGTGAAATTGTGACACCAAATTCTGGGTAGAGGTGTATTTAGACTTCCGCAGTTTGTATTAAGTTAAATTATCAGATTTCGTCTTCCTCTTTGTTATTGGTATTATTATTTCCGTTGTTTGATATGTTGTTTTGAAATTATAAGGACTTAAAGACTTGAAAAGGGTAATTAAATTGGAATAGTTGGCTTGCCTAGTTTTCACTAGTAGGCGCAATCACGATTCCCGAGGGTGGAAAATCCGGGTCGTGACATAAGCCTACTTGTTTCCTTCTACCAAACCTTACCCGTGAACAATATAAGCATCATTAAAAAGGGATATACATGAGAAGAGTAAAGTTTTCGACATCCTTTTTCCATTACTCAAAGGAGATTCATTTACGATTTCCAAAATATTACAATTTCATATTTATGAGGGAAAATTATATTTGTGAAATACCAACACTTCTAGTTCATTACCCAACATTGAATGTCACCCACATCATGTCTACGAAGCCTCTAAGTATAACAGAAGAGTAGTATGGAAGTGTCAGCAACAAGGCACTGTATATACCTCAAAACACAATGTACAACGTCAAGTGATATAAGGCCCGAAATAGAATATGTCTCACCAAAACCTGCTGAGTAGAGGATAACTGCTAACGAGGATCAAAGTTACCCGCCGATGAACCACCTGCATTCATTAAAGATATAGCGCCCCCGGCAAAAATAATGTCAGTACATATGGAACAGTACTAGTATGTAAAGCTAAAAATCCTCCTATGGAATAGAATGCCAATACATCAAGGGGATAATCATGAAAAAAGCAATTAACAACCAATGATATCCAAATGCGAAGTTAAAACATAATAATTTTCAAAATAGGAAATTAACATTTTGGTTGGGAGATCATTGGCATCCGATCATCACACCATACACAGGGCATGGAGTCTGATCACAAACTCGATCGGCTGGGACATCTCTCCACGAATCAATGTGTATTGACATGGTGGTACGAAAAAAAGGTGATACCAAGAGTAGGAACCACCATGTGCGCAGCATGGCATCCGATCTCTATCCGATCGGCTAGGTCATCTCCCCATATATGTCGTGTGGGTCGACATCCAGTTCACATCTAATCTTATCCTAATTAAGGAGAATAATCTCATCACATCAATCTCATCCCAATTAAGGGGAATAATCTCAATCAACTCCTACACCGACACCTATAGTTTTGGGTGTGGGCCGCTACAGCCCACCCTTCCTCGACTCGTTAATGATACTCCCAAAAATAGTTTTTGTTTTGCTCACAAAGGAAAGAGAAATAAAAACACATTCATATTACGACTTTTCATACCATATATATAGCTCCATTATTACTTTCAACCACTCACAACATCATTATTTCATTGCCCTTGCCATTCGTATCATTCTTTTTTCAAGGAATGGTGGTCGTATGTCATGTTCCACACTTTCATTTCTTTACTTTTAAGGATCATTAACATAAACATCAACATATAGAATATTCCGGAAACCATAATGTTAGATTCATTAGTAACGGAGGCTTTAAACACAATGGATTTCTTTCCCAAGTATGGAGCAACATGACTTGCAATCGCAGCACAAGTAAAAAATCATAAACGAGTGAGACACCATTTATTCTTGAAATACTGTTTTCCGAAAGGGCAATACACAATTTTAACTCATGAGTATATAAGAAATCAAATCACATTGGAAATACTTATAAAGGAGAGCATGATAATTTACGACTGAAACATGAATTTAAATTAAAATGCACTAGTTACAACAACCATGGCTACATTTTATATCTCACTCACACTTCTTTCACTACCAAACATCATCATAGGTTATCAACAATTAAGGGGAGTTGGAATCAAGACCTCAAATATGTATATGAGCAGTATAAATCTTAAGTATGTTGAGTTTTCTTTCCCAAATTAAGCTTAATAAACTTTCATTTGAAACACGAATTGCAGTTATAATATTTAATGCATAAACCATACTTGAACACATTCTCGAAAGAGATCATGATAAGATAGGAGAAATTGGAACATGTTTTGAGTATATACATCTCTCAACATAACGCTTACTTGGGATAATCGAATTCATCAAGAACAACTCGAAACATGGGAATTAGGAACCTAGGCCAAACATACTTAAAACTTACGGGAAATATCATGGAATTTGATTATAAGAGAGAAGCTTAGCCAACATAACTTGATTGAGCTTTCCTTAGATTACTAAAATGTCTCAATACTCTTATCAATATCAATCTATAGGATGGTAGCGAAATTGGAATAATAATTAGAAGGATTCTCATGATATAACTATCTTGGGAATTTTGTCAAACACCTATTTTGCAAAATCAAATGCAAAGCTCTACAATGGTAATCTCTTCCTCCCTCAACCAATTTCAACAAGAAACTATTCAAAATATTTCAACAACTCCACACACTACTTCATATTGGCACATGCATGGCATATCTCCAACCCCACAATATATTTAGACCCATAACTTCTTGCATGAAAACTTCGGAGAAGGACTTACCCGGATAGATGATATTTTAGTGAATGGCTTCCTTGATTCTTGAAGATTGGGGTAAGAATGGATGAGTAGAATTGCTAGGGCTTCTCCCTCTCTCTCTAAGATACTCTTACTTCTCTCTAAAAATATCAGATTTTTGCATTCAAAATGAGCCTCAAAGTCTTTTAATCAAAATGGGATCAGGTTATAAAAATATAAAATGGACCCTCCAAACTAAATTCTGTGATTGCATAGTGGACCACAGAACAGATATGTGGCCCGCAAAATGGACCACAAAAATGATCCCAAAACTGGGCTAGTCTGGACAAGTATGCGGTCTGCAGACCAGTTATGCAGCCGCAAAATGGACCGCAAAATCACCCTTCGAAATTCACCATGCTAAATTTGCGATGGAAGTGCGGACCATGAAACGGATATGCGATCGCATAATAGGCTGCAAAACTACCTTCAAAATTCAATAATTTTTCTACTCAACTCCGCGATGGTTATGCGCCCCGCGGAAAGGTTCTGTGGTCGCAAACTTGATCGCAAAATTGCCTCCTTCTGCAAAAAGTTCTACCAACTCGTCAGTGCATCCTTCATCCCAAAAAATCTGTACCTTACACATTAGTCTACCTCGGCACCATAAAAATCTGTACCTTTGCTGCTAAATACTCTCCATGGAACAAGAAAGTTGGTTAGAAGGGTGGTCGTAACAATCCTACGAATAATTACTCTTCTATTATTAAATCAGGAACATTTCCATTGTTTAAAAAGATTACCATTGGAAAGAAAATTTCCCTGTTAAAGCTCCCCAAGATGATTAACGAATAACTAGTTACCGTGAAGGCTACTCATTTGTGTATACATACCCGTTTACTCTCGGGTTCTAACCTTCAATTGAACCAGGGATTGAGGAGTTATGTCATCATTTCAATGTCTGCTTAGGTCAAATAGGCTAAATAGTTTGGAGAATTGTAGCATGCCTCTGTTTCTTATCGAATTTGGTTTCAGTAAACTTCACTCTCTGTCATCTCATTTGTCTTTATTCTCCAAAGATTTTCCCCGCAAGGGAATTTACCCTTAAAGCTCGTAGTAAATAAGTCATTGTTGACCCTGAAGATGATCATGATCGAGGGTGGTACTGTAGATTCGTAGTTCTTTCCCACCCGAGAACTAATTGAGCACGATGATCATCCATTCCCTGAGAAGTGGAATTACACTTTTAAGTTCCTTCTAAATTTTCTGGATCACTTTTTCCTGTTATGGTCGTAACAATTATGTATATATAATTATTATTAACAGCCACCATGGAAGTAGTTGGACAAGTCTGCTATTTCCAATGCTAGATTACATAAATGTTATCTTCTGCACCTATAAAACAGAGAACTTGGAAGAACATTTTTGAATTTTTTGTGTGGAGAATACAAACTCATGGTAATCCCCCTTCTCTTTTGAAATATAAGCATTGTTTTGCCTTTCCGTATATGATCTTTCATTGTGTTATTGCGAGATTTGGATTTCGAGGATCTCAACCTCGAGTTCTGGTTGATAAGCTTGTGGTTAATGAAGCCCATGGAGTGTATTTTAAAGGTGGCTGCTTTGAAGAGGAAAATCAAAGAAACATGCTCCAAGAGAGCAGACGACCCCGCTAGTCCTCTCAAGAAAAGAACTAGATCTAGCAAAAACAAGTTGAGTTAGGAGGTGATCAGAGTTGTCCCCTAGTCAATCCCACTGAGACACAACTTCACCTTGTTGATGAGCCTGAGATAGCCCTTTTTGTTGTGGTAGAAGTTGAAATCGATGTTGATGAAGTTAATCCCGCACCTATGGAGTCAGTGTAAGCCTTGTTTGATGTCAGTTTCGGTGCTGGTTTTGGTGTTCCATTGATGAGAACTAAATTTTTGAAGTTCAAAATTCTATGCTTCCCCCTTCTTCTTTAAATCCGGGACCACTTTCCAATATTTCTACTTAGGACGAGGATGTCTCAACTTCGGAGGTGAAGATCTGCCACGTTGTGATAGAGGTTATCAACTTCATGAAACGCCCCAAGCAGGCTGCCCCATAGTTGAAGAAACTAACTTGCCCTCATGAAAAGAAAAGATGAACTTTCATTCTACTGCGTGTTTTGACAATGACATGGTCCACTCCATCCTCTGGGTATATTTCTTTACTTTCCTTTCTATTTTACTGTACTTATACTTAATTTTTCAGTATTCTTGTTTTGATGGTGTAGTGCAATTTGGTTTGGCACTGAGTTGTTAAAAAGGATTGCTTGGTATGGGGATGTTTTTGTCGAACAGACTGTGGACCTCGATGACTGAAAATCTTAGTTTGAGACAAATTGAGAAAGAAGCTTTTGGAGTAGGAAAAAGATTCCCTCAGCAACATGCTAAGGTGGTTACTACAAAACTAGCAACAACTATCGCGACCCAATAATCCTATGGAAGGCTGTGATGAACGTAACCTCTATGACTTGGTAAGCCACACACTATCTTCATCAAATCAATAAGACAAGATATAATATGTCTGAATTATCATAAGTAGTGGAATAAGTGATCAGCATAAGCCAAAGCGGAAATACATAATATCGATGTGACGACCCAAAGGGTCATCACCTATTTTCTTACCCATTATGTGCTTCCGAGGCCTTGAAAACCTCTTTTAGAGTCGCTTCAATTTGTGTGCGCAGTCCGGACGCGTAGCCGAAAAGCTTAAATATGAAATTCTATGAAAAATGTTAAGTCTGGACTTTAAAATGAATAAATTTGACTTCGGTCAACATTTTGGATAAACAGATCCGGGCCCGTGATTTGACGGTCCGGATGGTCCGTAGGAAAATATAGGACTTGGGCATATGCCCGGAATCGGAGTCCGAGGTTCCTAGCCCGAGAAATGAATTTTTAAGTGAAATTATTTTCAGAAATTATTTAAGGAAATTTGAAGTGAAAACTGATTAGAAAGCAATGGTATCAGGCCCGTATTTTGGTTCTGGCACCCGGTACAGGTCTTATATATGACTTGAGTCATTCCTGTGATATTTGGTTAAAAACGGACGTCGTTTGACGTGATCCGGACTTTAATTGAGAAATTTGATGTTTAAAAGAGTTTTGAAAAATTTTATTGATCTCGAGGTTTAATTCGATGCTCGTGATGTTATTTTGGTCATTTGAGTACACGAATATGTCCGTAGGATATTTTTCAGGTTGTGTGTATACTTGGGTTAGAGTTTCGAGGGCTCGGGTGAGTTTCGAGTGGGCTCCAGAATACCTTAGGCTTAGAAAGTCAGATGTTGCAGGTCCGGGAAGTTGCAGTCTCTGAACCCTCTAGTGCGGTCTGCGAGAAATTGCATGCAACCGCGGAGGGGCCAGCGCGGCCAAAGTCGCCTTTGTGCGGTCCGCGGTGGAGGCTGTGCGGCCGCAGTCGCCTTTGTGCGGTCCACCCAGGGTGCTAAACGGCAGGTCTTCAGGGAGGTACCAGCGCGACCGCGGTCGCCTTTGTGCAGTCCGCGGTGGAGGCTATGCGGTCGTGGTCCATTTGTTGCGGTCCGCACTGGGGGTCTGAGAGAGGTATAAATAAACAGGAATTTAAGTTATTTTTCACTTTTCAAAACCCCAAAACATAAGAGGCGATTTTTCAAACAACCTTTCTTCTCCAAAACGTTGGTAAGTGACTTCTAACTCATTTTCTTCACTCCTTAACATCTTTTAACATGATTTCAACTTCAAATCAAAGATTTTCATGGGGGAAATTTGGTGCTTTGGGTAGATCCTAGGTTTTCTAAAATTGGGGATTTGGACCTCAATTTGAGGTCCGATTTCAAAACAAATTATATATTTGGATTCGTGGGGGAATGGGTAATCGGGTTTTGGTCCAAACCTCGGCTTTCGACCATGTGGGCCCGGGGGTAATTTTTGACTTTTGGGTAAAATTTTAGAAAACTCATTTTCATGCATTGAGGTTGATTCATTTAGCACTTATTGATGTAATTAAGTAACTTGTGACTAGATTTGAGCAGATTGGTGGTGGAATCAAGGGGTAAAGCTATAGTTGAGACTTGAGTGGTGATCAAGGCATCGAGGTAAGTGTTTGGTCTAACCCTAGCTTGAGGGATTAGGAGTTGAGTCATACTTGCTACTTGTTTCTTGTTGAGTACGACGTATAGGCATGGTGACGAGTATCTATACGTTGGTGTCAAGCATGACCGTGAGTCTTAAATTGAAAGTTGTTGTGTTCTTAAATGATACTTGGGTGCTTTACTTAATGATCTTCTATGATTGAGCATTTTCAATAATTGAACTGAGTACAAGTTGAGTTGAGGTTGGTTATAGCTTATTCTCCCTTGTCGGGATGACTAATTCAATATTGTTGTTCCCTTGCCGGAAAAATTATAACATTGTTGTGTTCCCTTGCCGGGAAGTTATTATATTATTTATGTTCCTTTGCCGGAATTTCTTGTGATTGTGTGATGAAATGTAAAAGGGAGCGGGTGGTATGCCTACCACGAGATATAATGAAATGGGAGCGGGTGGTACGTCTACCATAAGATATAATGAAATGGGAGCGGGTGGTATGCCTACCATGAGATATAATAAAATGGGAGCGGGTGGTACGCCTAACACGAGATATAATAAAATGGGAGCGGGTGGTATGCCTACCACGAGATATAATGAAATGGGAACGGGTGGTACGCCTACCAAGAGATATAATAAAATGGAAGCGGGTGGTATGCCTACCACAAGATATAATGAAATGGGAGCGGGTGGTACGCCTACCACAACATATACTGAAATGCGAGCGGGTGGTACGCCTACCATAAGATATGAGAAAATGGGATCAGGTTACACGTCTGCAACAAGATGAAACTGAAAGTTAAAGTTGCCTTATTTCTCTTTATACGTGTTAGAAGTTAAATTGTAGTTTCCTTACTATTCCTTGATATTCTATTTTATCTGCTACCCCCGAGCATGTTTTCCCTTTACCAGCTTTGAGTGTTCATTACCTGTTTACTTTTCTGCCATATAGTATATAATTGCACAGGTTTATCTGGAGTCTGGTCCTAGCCTCGTCACTAGCTCGTCGGGGTTAGGCCAGACACTTACCAGCACATGGGGTCAGTTGTGCTGATATTACAATATGTGCTCTTTTGCACAGATCCAGGTCTTGGACAGCAGCAGTAGCGCGGGAGCCAGCTTTCAGTCCAGTGAGACACCGAGGTAGCATTGCAAGTGTCTGCAGGACCAGCGTCTCCTCTATCTTTATTTCAGTCTGTTATCTCATGTATTCGAGACAAACAGCTTATATTTTTATTTCAAATGGTTGTATTTAGCACTCTTAGAAGTTCGTGAGTAATGTGACACTAGTTCTTGGTAGAGGCATATGTTGATTTCCGTATTATTGTTCAGTTTCTTTAATTTAAGTCTTTTGTACATTTATTAAATTCCGCTATTTTCATGCTATCATTGATAATCGTTAAAGAAATGATTTGTTAATGAAGTAAGCTGTTAAGGATTGGCTTGCCTAGCTCATATTAGTAGGCGCCATCACGACTCCCGGGGGTGAGAAATTCGGGTCGTGACAAGTTGGTATCATAGCTCTAGGTTACATAGGTCTCACAACTCACAGACAGGCTCAGTAGAGTCTGAGAGATCGGTACGGAGACGTTTGTATTTTTCCCTTAGAGGCTACAGAGTTAGGAAAATATCACATTTGTTCTTTCTTGTCATGCGGATTTGTTCCTCAAATGCTAGTTAGATTTCTACTATGTTCTTTCACAGATGGCGAGAACACGCGCTTCCTCATCTACCGCTTAATAGCTCGAGCCCCCAGCAGTAGCTTCCACTAGGGACAAAGGGCGAGGCTGAGGTAGGGGCAAAGTTCATCCCCGAGCAGCAGCACTAGTGGTGGAGCCTCAGGTTGATTTTGAGGAGGAGGTTCCGGTCCCAGTAGTTCCAGTGGGCCCAGCTCAGGTCCCAAAGGGGTTTATTGCTACCCTAGTTCTTCAGGACGCTCTGGTCTGATTGGTGGGCATCATGGAGAGTGTCACCCGAGCAGGTTTGCTTCCTGTAGCCCTAGACACTTCTTAGGCTGGAGGAGGGGCTCAGACTCCTACTACACGCACTCCGGAGCAGGTAGCTCCTTACATTCAGACTCCAGTGGTTCAGCTAGTTGGGGCAGTTCAGCTGGATGTAGTAGCTCAAACCGGTGATGGAGCAGCTATGTCTGCCGATGCTTTGTGGAGGCTGGATAGGTTCACCAAGCTCTTCATTACTACTTTCAGTGGTGCTTCTTCTGAGGATCCCCAGGATTTTCTATGTAGTTGTCATGAGGTTTTCATGAACATGGGCATTGTTGAGACCAATGGGGTCAATTTTGCTACATTCCGCTTGTCTGGATCCGCCAAGACTTGGTGGAGGGATTATTGCTTAGCTAGGCCATCCGGGTCGCCATCTTTGACTTGGGAGCAGTTTACAGTAATATTTCTGGAGAAGTTTCCCACGTTACTCAGAGAGAGGACTATCGGAGGCAGTTCGAGCGCCTCCAGTAGGGTTCCATGATGGTCATCCAGTATGAGACCAGGTTCATCGACTTAGCTCGCCATGCTCTTGTCATACTTCCTACCGAGAGAGAGAGGGTGAGGAGGTTTATCGACGATCTTATTCAGTCGATTCGTCTTCAGATGTCCAAGGAGGCCGGGAGTGAGATCACTTTTCAAGAGGCGGCCAATGTGGCCCGCAGAGTTGAGATGGGTCTGTCGCAGGGAGGTGGTCAGGGGTCGGATAAGAGGCCATCCTGATTCATCCTATGTGCTACATGTTGCAATCTTCAAGGTTAAAAGGGTCATTTGGCGGACCAATGATAGTTGAGGGCAAATGAAAAAAAAAAAAGAAAAAACGAGGGTGAAGTGTGAAAATAAAGCAAGCAGGCCCAGTTATGTTTTCTTTCACATTTTTGTTTAAGAAAATGAAATAAAAAATTCAATAAAAAAATTGCACTTTTTTATCATTTTCCGAAAATCAAAAAATCAAAAAAAGAGGAAAAGAGAATCTAAAAAGAGTTTACATGTTTCATCATTTTTCAGAAAAAAAAAAGACAAAAAAAATATATTTTTTCTAAATTAGTTGTTTTTTTAATTCTTGCCCATATCCAATCTACCCGAACTACGTATACCCGATTCTCGTCTTTCGGGGCGTGATATGTAGGTAACCCACATAGGGTCCGGTCTTCCTTGTGAGTTTAGGATCTTGGCTTCGCGGGGTCTTAGCAAAATCTTGCATTTTTAGCTACTTTTAGCCACATATGTTAATTTTAGAAAATTAGTCACAACCATGTCTTGCGTGTGTCTAGTAGGGAATGTTATTGTCTCACATAGTGTTGGTTTCAGTTTTCTCATACAAGTGTGGATCTACTTACCGGAGTTTGAGCATGACGGATACCCCAGGATCACTGCATTCAGGAGCTGCCAGAGGAGCCTTTTTATGTTTTTGAGTCTATTGTTCATGGTTTACTTTCTAGTCATGCCCAGTAGTATTCAGTCATTTAGTTGATGCTAGAGTCTGTCATAGTCTAGTTAAGTTTGTCGAGTCTTTCGTTATTATTTCCTATTTTGTATTTGAAAAATATATTATAAATCAAAAATCCAAAAAAAAAGATATTTTGCGTTTTTATATTTCCGTTAGAATTTTCTTTTGAAATACTACTCCTAGAAATTAAAAAAAGAAAAAGAAAAAATTTTAAGGTGGCTTTTCTTTTAGAGAATTAATATCTAGAACTCAGAATAAAAATTTCTTTTATATTTCCTCCTTTAGTATATTAAGACTAAAAATTCAAAAAAAAAAAGATTTTTCTCTTAGTACCTCTTTAAAAGTTTTCTTTAAGATTATTAATTCCAAAAATTTAAAAAGATTTTCTTTTGAGGTTCTTCTTTGGGAAATTAACGAAAAAATGAAAAAACATTCCTTTATTTTCACTTGAACTTTAGGATATTGTATATAGAAGAAAGAAAAATACTTTATCTTTTGTTAATCTTTAAAGTTTCTTCCTTAGGTAATCAAAAACAGAAATCCAAAAATATTTTTTTTATCTTGTTCATTTATCGTTTCGAAATCTTTCTTCAGGTTTATCAAATGAAAATTCAAAATATTTTTCTTTGGTTTATTCTTTAGATTCCTTTCCTAAAAAAAGAATCAAAAAATATTTTTTCTCTTCTAGGGTTTTTCCTTAATAATTCTCATAGAGTATTTGTTTCAAAAATAAAGGAAAAAAAAGAAAAAAAATATGCTCAAGTTTAGAATTGGTTATAGAACATTAAGTCTAGAAAATTCAAAAAAAAATTTGCTTCTTTTATTTCCCTTTTCTCGTCAGAGTAGTCATTAAGATAAAAGAGAGAGAGAGAGAGAGAGAGAGAGAGAGAGAGAGAGAGAGAGAGAGAGCGTTAGTTTGTTTGCTTTATTTCCGATCTTCCCAAACTACGCAAAGATCTTATTCATGAGGTGTCATGATACGTAGGCAACCTACATAGGGTTCGATCGAATTATTTTTTTCTATTAAAAGAAAAAAAAGAAAAAAAAGAGATGAAATTATGGGGTGTAAGAAATGAGAGGAAAGAAAATAGTGATAATTAGAAAAAGAAAAGGAAGTAAAATGAGCAAGCAAGTGCTAGAAAAGAAACGAAAAGAAAACATTCAAATGGACAAAATTGGGATGATGCCAAGTGACCTTGTGACCCTAAAAGTCAGTCTAGAACCATTAATTATTGCTAGGTGCATTGCACACAATGTGATATTTTTAGATGTTAAATGCCCTAATACTAACAGGATGTCCCCATTTTGTTCCTTTTGTTGTCTTCATTGAGCAGAAGGTTGGTTGGTTTGTGGTTTTTAAGGAACTCATCCATACACACAAGGTCAAAGAGCAAGGTAGTCATGGCTAGCAAAGACTTGGACATAGGGTTTATTCATCCGTCTAAGGTAATTGTTGAATCAGAATCTGAGTTTAAAGAAGAGGTCTTGAGGTTGAAAGGACAGATGGCCGAAATATACCAAGTCTGGATCAGGGGGATCCTCCACCTTCATTCCCTGCTAACTACACTGAAAACCCTGCAACTATCCCACCACTATCACAAATCCAGATTCCTACTGTTGCCGATATCACCCCACAACCTTTTCACACTCTACCCGCCAAAACCACCTCATATCCCACTCATTTGGCCACTCATGCTCTTGTAGCTCCTCCTCCAGCTACTTTTCCTCGATCCTCTAATGAGACCGTGTTCAAAGTCCCCGATGCCCAACGCTATGCTCCATAACCAACTTTCAAAGTCTCGGATCCATACTCTAATGCTCCTCATTTTGAGCCTCCCGGTGAAATTGAAAAGCCTGCTAAGACAGTAGAGCAAGATGAGATATCCAGGAAGGTGAAAACCTTAGAGCAATCTTTAAGAAACATGCAAGAGATAGGGAACCAGATGAGCGTTGCCTACAAAAACTTGTTCTTGTTTCCTGACATCCAACTGCCTGCTGGGTTTAAGATGCCAAAGTTTAATTTGTATGATGGGCATGGAGATCCAGTAGCCCATCTGATGGATTATTGCAGTGAAATGAGAAGTGTTGGCGGGAAAGATGAGTTGTTGATGGCGTATTTCAGTGAGAGCCTTACTGGGGAAACTTTGAAATGGCATACTCGTCAAGATGTCAGTAAGTGGCATACATGGGATGACATGGCTCAAGATTTTGTACGACACTTTTATATAGAAATTTTCCCAAACCGTTCCTCCCTATCTTAGATGGAAAAGAAACCCAAGGAAAGTTTTAGGGAATTTTGGTTCAGATGGAACGAACAAGTTGCTCGGGACAGTCTTCCCACTGATAGAAAAGATGTTGCTGAGCCCCGCCAACAACAGGATCCAATAGGCATTCCTGCTAAATGCTTTCAGCCTCAATACCAACCCCATGAATATCCCTGAGCTCCACATAATCCACCCCAGTATTATCCTCCAAATAACATCCGGCCATCTGTCCAACCACTGGGTCACTCCAACAGGCGAGCATGAGCACCGTAAAAGCTTCACCAACCTCCACAAAATTTTCAAGTGCCCTATAACCCACATTCAAGCCAAGGGTGTAGAAGAGAACAAAGGTTGAAAGATAATTTTACACCAATAGGAGGGTCCTATGCAAGCTTGTTTGAGAGATTAAAGTATTACGACATGATAGCACCTATTCCTCTAAATTATATAGACCCACGTGCGCGAAGCTTTGACCCTGTTAAAAGGTGTGAATAACATTCCAACGCCCAGAGGCACAATGTTGAAGATTGTCGTGCTTTGAAAAGAGAAATAGAAAGAATAATTCAAGAAGGAATAATTGTGGTCCAAGGTAGCAATACCCCAAGTGTCACACATAATCCTCTACAGGTACATGACAACGCACAGATTGTTGAGATAGTTTGCAATGACGAAAGGTTGGTCAAAGGAGTCAAGTAGCCAATTGGTGAAGTTAATGATATTGAAATTGGTAATGATCTTGGTAATATTGATGTGGAACTCAGTGGCTAAGATCCCGAGCTTGTAATTGGAAAGATGCTCCTTTCTTGGCCAGCCAGAGAGGAGTCTTGGAGGTTTATTTTGTTGTCATTTTTATTGTCCGGTTTATTTCAGGGTTGTAATTCGAATAGTGCCTTTTGACTCAAACCCTTCTATCCTTTTATTTTGACTAGTTTTCTTAGTCGTAGTGCTCATTTAGTATTGTCTAGTTTTGTTCCAGGGTTGTAACCCTAGTTTATTTTACTTGTTTTGTTGTTCAAACCCTTTCATCGTATGTCTAATGCAATTTCCTGTTTTCTGTTATTCTAGTTAGTTTTTGTTTAGTTCCCTTTTCCTTTTATAGTTCTTTTCATGCTGGCCCTAGTGACATGACATGCACGCATAACTCTAGGTCTGGTCTTAAAAGTTAGTCTAATTATGAAGCAATTTTGAAGATGGTAGGGGAACTTAAGGGCAATAAGTACAGAGTTGGACATTTTGAGATCATTTAGAGCCCGAACTGTGTGAAACTGGGGCAGATAATTTGGGAAGTTGATAGGATGACAAGAATTTGTTACAAGAGAGTGTGTCCCAACAATTTGAAGTGAGCTGTTTTGAGTTCAAGTACACCTAAATTTACAAGATAAAGACAAGGGAGTTTCCTCCAAACAGACGGAGGGTATCCATCGTGAAGAAGAAATCACCCAATGAGAGTTCTGTACTTGATAAGGTACTAAAAAGTGGAAGCCATATCAGTGATACCAATGTCGATGCTGCAAAAGAAATGCTATGTATGATCTTCAATTTTCCTCCTCAAGTTGCATGTGTCATACTTGGTGTTCTTAGAGATTGGGAGGCCCTATTTTAGCTATCTAAACATTGTATACCATTTGGTACCCCTTTTGAGCCTTTACTGATTTCTTTGACCTCCTCTCTTTTGGAATCAAGTTAAAGTCATACGAAAAATTGTCCCCATAGGTTTATTTTGGAAAGTTCATTCCAAAAGGAAAATTCAAAAAAAAAAAAGAGAAAATAGAGAATAAAAGAAAAAAAAAGGGAAAAAGAAAAAAACAGAGAAAAAAAAAGAAGGAAAAAAATAAGAAAAAGAAAATAAAAAAGAAAAAAATAGCAACAAAAAGAAAGCATCCTTGTAACTACGTTTGACCTGATTCTTGTCACCACAAGATACGTAGGCAACCTTACGGTTCGGTCATACCAAATAAAATATTTTATAATCCCACGAAGTCGAGAGTGAGACAATCTTTCTTAGAAATTCCATCTTAAAAAAAAGAATCAAATTCCCTTGTTTCAGAAATTGGGGCAAATTTTTTAGAATGGATTCCAAAAGTTGTAAATAAATTAACCCCGTTGTCTTAGTTATTTTGAGCCTTTATGATATTCTTTTTTTCTATCCCTATCTAAAAGCCACATTATAGTCCAAAAAAGACCTCCCAGATAATCTTTGAGAGTGGTGAGCTTAGACATACCAAGGGTATATGATGTTTTTACCATGGTTAATGCCTTGTCATCTGCAGAATCAGAGGAAATAAGAAGAAAAGAACAAATGAGAGAGTCTTATTGGTGAAAACCTTCACAGGCACCATAAGGCGATGGTGAGTTGAGAGAAAGAATAAAATGAGAGAGGCTTGATGGTGAAAACCCTTCGGGCACTACAAGTCGAATAAGTATTGTGAATTAGAGTGGATAATCGGAGCATTGAAGCTCATTTTCACGGTTTAGGGGTATAACAAGAGTTGAACATCAGACTTGCTTGATAGATTAGGCCACATGTGCATGTCATGGTCATTAGAGTTGGTATCCACATCTGATAAGTTTCTACTTTGTAGTTTTCTTGTTAGGAATCATCTCTTTCCATTGTCCTTTACTCTGTTCCTTTTGTCTTGTTTACTTCCTCTTCCTGAGTCTGTTTGGTCAGAACAAATGAGAAATGACTTCAAAATTTGTCACAAACTTTCCAATTGCACAAAACAGCATCTGGCTAACACATCAAAGTGGCATAAGTCAGGAAAGAACAACATGCGCACTGAGTTGGTAACAATCAACACGCTTTGGGATTCATGTGAAATACAAAGGTTTGGTATATGTCGATTCATGCACAATGCAACAGATCGAGGATGTTGGGTGAACGGATCTAAGGTATTTTCTGTGATAAGGATGACAGAGAAAGTGGTTAACCAATGACAAGCAAGGTCGTCCAAGCGGAAATCAAAGTTATCATGGCAAGTGAAGGAGCAATAGACCTCAAGGCCAAGGCCAGTGGTTTAAGTCAGGAAAGAACAGCATGCGCACTGAGTGGGTAGCAATTGACGTGCTTTGGGATTCATGTAAAACTATATGTTAATGCATGAGCACAATGCAATAGATGAATGGTATTGGGTTTGAACAGATCAGAGGTATTTTTCGTGATAAGGGTGACAGAGAAATTGGTCAGTCAACAAACAAGCAAGGTCTTTTGAGTTGAAATCGCAGTTATCATGGGAAGTGAAGGAGAAATCACCCTCAAAGTTAAGGCCACAAACCAACCACCATGTTAAACTCACAATTTTTCTTTGATTGAAACAGCGGCAGGAAATTTTGTTTGTTCCGGAGAAACCCTCCGTGAGGAAAGCAAGTGCCAGACAGGCTCGGCAGTAGGTTTCTAGTACCCTCCTGGATAACGGGATTTAGTAAGTTCTGAGACCCTCGCAAGTGACAAGGTCTGACGAGAGTTTTATTTTTGGGAAGTATAATTTAGCATTTAAGTTTTTCACTTTTAAGATGAGACTTGGTTTGAAATTTTTCAGGATAAGAGAATTTAGCTTAGAACTTATTTTGATAACAAGAATTGGTTAACACTCACAGATGTTCCCAATATCAAACTGGGGCAAACAAAATTCTTTTGTTTTGTCTGTTTTATTGCAATCAGGCGTCCACCTGGAGAACAAGGGAAGACGGCACAAGTTCAAAGGAAAACGGGTCAAGCTCAGCAATCAGGCGCCCACCTAGAGAAAAAGGGAAAATGGTTCAAGTTTCAAGGGAAAGCAGATTCAAAGGAAAACAGTTCAAGTTCAGCAATCAGGCGCCCACCTGGAGAACAAAGGAAAGCAACTCAAGTTTCAGGGAAAAGCAGTTCGAGTTTTAGCAGTCAGGCGCCCACCTGGAGAACAAGGGAAAATAGGTAAAATTTCAAGGAAAGCAGTTCGAGTTTCGGGCGCCCATCTGAAGAACAAGGAAAACAGGTCAAGTTTCGAGGAAAAGCAGTTCAAGTTTTGGCAATCAGGCGCCCACCTGGAGAGCAAGGGAATACAATTAAAGTTTTGGCAATCAGGCGCCTACCTGGAGAGCAAGGGAATACAGTTAAACTTTTGGCAATCATGCGCCCACCTGGAGGACAAGGGAATACAGTTCAAGTTTTGGCAATCAGGCACCCACCTGGAGAACAAGGAAAGCAGCTTAAGTTTCGAAAGAAGACAATTCAAGTTCAGCAATCAGGCGCCCACCTGGAGAACAAAGGAAAGCAGCTTATGTTTCAAGGAAAAACGGTTTCGAAGGAAGACAGTTCAAGTTCAGCAATCAGGCGCCCACCTGGAGAACAAGGAAAGACAGTTCAAGTTTCAAGGAAAAGCAGTTTCGAAGGAGGACAGTTCAAGTTCAGCAATCAGGCGCCCACCTGGAGAACAAGGGGAAACGGTTCAAGTTTCGAAGGAAGACAGTTCAAGTTTTTGGCAATCAGGAACCCACCTGAAAAACAAGGGAATTCACTTCAGAATGCAATTCAAGTCAGCAACAAAAGAAGCTCGCAGCAAGAATGTGAGTCAACAGTCCGAGATGATCAACGGAAGTTAGTCACAATCTAGAATTAATTAAAAAGGCAAGAAGATCCAAATGCAGATGTTGATGAAAGATGTGAGCTACTAAAGACATGACTGAAGTCACAAGCATGGTATGTCCAGTTTTGATCCGAAAAGCTGAAGAAGAATGAACTAGCACCTGCAACTAGCAAGCGTCAAGGTTCAAATACAAAGTCTGCATGAAGAACCATTCAAGACTCAAGATCAAGCTTCAGAAGACTTATAGATAGGAATCTTGTAACTCATAGTTGACAGACTTAGTTAGTCTTTTTCATTTTTTGATTTTGATGTAATAACAGGACTGCGGACCGGAACCTCGACGGAATGGCACCTCGATCGGCTCTCCACCTCGGTATACTCCATCATCTTACTCACTTCTAAAATACACGTGGCTTGATTCCTTTATAGCTAAGGATATGTAGGCAGCTCAGATACCAGGGCTCGATCACATTCTCCTTTCTTTTAGCTTTTGGTCACTTTAAATAAGGGTCGAGTCAAAAAACATGTCTAGTCGTTATTTGTCTGAAAATACTTTGTATTTCCAATCAAAGAGGAGAAACTGTAGACATGTAATTTTTGACCCTCCCAAAGATTTTACACATTTTTGTATTTAAATATTTAGTTTAGGTCTAATATAGTTATTTTAACTAATTTTGACCCTTTTACTTTATTTTATCACAAAAAAAAAATTACAAAAATATTTCTTGTTTTTAGTTGCTTTTAGTTTATATACCTTTCGTAAAACTAAAAAATAATACAAAAATAGTACCTTATTTTTATTTTAATATGATATTTGAAAATACCAAAAAATAGGTTTGTTTTAATGGTTAGTATTATTTTAATAGTTATTTTTACTTAAGTAGGATTAATTAGTAAATGAAGTTAGGTTTTTAGTCTCGTTCGCGGAAAGAATAAAATTTGGGTTCAAACAACCCATTTTTAAGCGTAATGTTTGGACCTGGCCCATAATTCCTAGGCTCATACCCCTTAACATAAAAACCTCTACAAATACCTAGACTTTAAGACCCTAGGACCTAAGAGCTGAAAATAACCGCAATACACAAAAGAGACGACCAGCCCCCCAGCTTCATCGTCTTCAATGCTTGGACACAAAAGACACCACACGACCACTCCCTGAACCAGTAGCCGTCGGCCCCATATCCACCCAAAACTACTTTGTAAAGCTTCTGCCATGGAATTCCTCTAAGCTAGCAGGGACACACACAAGAACTCCACAAAATAGATACATACAGCCATAAACCTTCCTTTCCAAAACCCATTCCACACACGGTAGGAGAAGCAGGATTTTAGGGGAAAAGGAATCACGTTTTGGCTGAAACAAGCTCTAGCGCACGCCTTGTCTTTTCCCTATTAGAAATGACGGAAGCTATCACCCTCGCTTTTTATCGAAAATTGAGACTGAGATGATATTTTTGTTTTGTTAATGGCTAAATGAAATTTTCCTTGTTTTCCCTCTGGGATCAATTCGTTCGGATGTGTAGGAGAAAATTAATAAATCGTATATTTTGCCGTAGAAATGCATAATTAATTAACTCCTTTTTTTTGTTTCACATTTCTTCTGACTAGTAATGCCTCGGTGAACTTGTCACCACTCTTAGCATTTAATGAATTGGTATATGGAATCTAGTCAGTAGCAAATTTGTGCTACTGTACTTAGCTTCCATCTTTATTCCCTTTTTCCTGTGATTTTTCGTCAAAGAAGAATCTATATTGTATGTCCCAAATCTCTTGAAAATTAATTGAACAAATTACCGCACGAGAGCTTAACATCTTGATTTTAACCAATAATTAGTTTGGCTTTTGTTGTTGTGGTTTTGTGATAAACTCAGCATGTTAGTGGCTAAATGTAAATATCATTGTGTGGTATTATCTGTAAGCACGTGATTTTTGACTCTCCCCGAGAATTTTCACATTTTTAGCGTGAATATGTGAAATTGGGTCTAGTATAGCTATTTTAACTATTTTACTTTATTTCGTTGCAAAAGAAAAATTTCAAAAAAAATATATATATATAAATTTTAGTTTATGTATCTCTCATAAACTTGAAAAATACAAAAATTGCACTTTATTTTTGTACTTTATATAATTTCGAAAATTACAAAAAATATAGTTCTATTAAGGTTTTATAGTCATTTTTAACTTTGAAAAATACAAAAATATTACCTCATATTTTATCTTAATATTTAAAAACGAAAATTACAAAAAATAGTTTTATTAATATTTTGTAGCTATTTTAAATCTTGAAAAATATTTAAAAAGATATAGTTTTGTTTAAATACTAGTCTTATTTTTGGTAGTTATTTTGCTTACATAGGACTAATTAAGCAACGTGTTCCTATTTCTCGGGTCCGGGCAAAAGAATAATATTCGGGTTCAAACTACCCGGTTTTAGGCCTAATTTCGGACCTAGCCCATAATAAACCGTGTCCAGGACACATGGGAACCCCACCACGCGTGGGGGACACAAACCTTGAACCCCACCACGCGTGGGCTCATTTTTCTGGGCAAAGCCATGTCAAATACACGGATGAAACATTTGGGAGGGGAGGACTTGGATTTTTTTGGAAAAAAGACTGTTCACGCTTCTTCTTCTTAAAGAAGAAGAAGCAGAAACCCTAAAACCATCGTCAAACAACCACCCTCCTCCTCGCAGCGACCGACCCCTCTCCGTCAACCGCCATAACCATCCCATACCTCCAACCAGCAACCCCCGTCAGCAGCACCCCTCCCGTCGTAGCTGCAACTCAGTCCCAAACGCCCACCTCCTTCACAAACGCCATAACAACCACCCCGTCACCTTCCCCCAGCTAACGACCCCGCGTCCAAACCCACCGGCAAACACCCTCCTACCACCAGCTCCCTCCATCCCTTCCGACACCCTCACGCACCAGCCCCCTCGCCGGAACGTCACCAAACGCCCACCTCCTTCACGTCCGTCGACCTCGACTCCTCCATCACCACCATCAACGACCAAACAGCCTGTCCCTTCAAAACGCCATAACCACCACCCAAACGACCACCCTCGTTCCATCTCCAAACCCTCCCCAGCTGACCCCTCTCCGTCACAATCCAAACCAGTCGACCCCCGTCAACAAACACCAAAAACCCTGCTGCTTCGTCACCTTCCCCAGCACCACGACCAACAGCAAAACCACCAGTCTCCCTGTCGTTTCATCACACCCAGCAGTGGATCAAACGACCACTGAACACCGTCCAAACACCACTGCTTCAGCTATACTATCCAAACGCGACAACCAACCAGCCATGTTATCGTTGTTCTTTCACTGTCGTCGTGCAGTCCGTTGAGGTCGTCTTTGTTCGTCGAGGTCCGGTACGTCGAGTTTGTTCCAAGGTTTCGTCGTTGTTCCGCGTCCAGTGAGGTCTGGCTTGAATTCCGTCGGGGTCGTGTTTGTCGTCCTGAGTTTGCCGGGGTTCAAAGGTTAGTAAACCTCAAGTATTAGATAAGGAAATGTTACGTTAAATGTTCGAAGATGCAATATATAAATTGATATGATAATTTTCTGCTTATGTTTTCACCATATGCGTTTTGTTCATTTTTGGTGTTATGTATTTTTGTTTATTTGATATCATTTAATTAAGTAGGGTTAGTTGTTCCATGACACAGTTTAACGTCAATTTGTTCGTCTTTTCCCTTGCTTAGTTCATTCGGACAAAACTAGCATTACTTGTTGTTATTACTTCCAAAACACTCATTTTGCTAGATTCCTTTTATTAAATTTGTAACGAGTTATGAGATTTCAGTTGTAAATAGGCTATAAGGTTTAGTATTGTTAAAGGCATAAAAATGGCATCCCTTTAAAAATATAAAAAAAAAATAATAATAAAAAATAAGTAAAATGAGACGAGCATCGCCAAATAAAAGGGACAAATTGTGGGGCCCTCTAAATGTATATATTAAATACTTAGATTCCGGGACGGGCCGTTTAGCAAATTTCACGGCCCTACCCAAAAAATAATAATGCGCTAGTTGCTTTAGGCGCGCCTTTAATAACGTTATCTCCCTAAACTCGGGTGCACATTTATGTGACCCAAATCCAAATCTCAACGAAATCGAAATGTGTCTCTAATCACTGGTATATTGATTATGGCGTGGCCCGAGATGCATTTCCACGACGTTGTAAATTCCTTTTAATAATAAATGAGATGAGCCTCGTCGAATAAAAATACAAATTGCGGGGCCCTCAGTAAATACTGGTTTTAAAATTACTTAGAATTCAGGAGGTCCGTTTAGCGAATTTCATGGCCTTCCCAAAATAATAACACGCTAGTCTCTTTAGGCGCGTGTTTAATAATCCACTTTCTTAAACTTGGGTGTGCATTACATGCGACCCGAATCCAAATCTCAAAACATCAAATAAAATACGTTCCGGATTGTGGGCGCATTTCATGTGACACAGTCCAAAGACATATTTTAAGCGATGTTCACATTTTTTAAAAATAATAATAACAAAGTGGTAAAAAGTTAAAATTGGCACATTGGTTCATAATTGTATTTAAAATCAGATAAATAAGCTGAATATAACAGTTGAGCGACCGTGCTAGAACCACGGAACTCGGGAATGCCTAACACCTTCTCCCGGGTTAACAGAATTCCTTATCCGGATTTTTGGTACGCAGACTGTAATATAGAGTCATTCTTTTTCCTCGATTCGGTATTAAAATTGGTGACTTGGGACACCCTAAATCTCCCAAGTGGCGACTCTGAAATAAATAAACCAATCCCGTCTCGATTGTCCTTTAATTGGAAAAAACTCCTCGGCGCCCCCGCGGGTGCGGAAAAAGGAGGTGTGACAGCTCTGGCGACTCTGCTGGGGATTTGACCCAGAACCACTGGTTCAGGGTTAAGAATTCGAGCTTAAAATAATTGTTATTATTTGGCTTTATCTATTATCTGATTTTTACATGTTTGAGCCTAATGTGTTAAATGCTGCTTTTACCGCTTTGATATTATTTGAACTGTATATAAACTGTGCCGAAACCCATATCCTTTCTGAGTCTTCTAAATCATGAAGAAGGGTGTACTTCGTACGACTTCTTTTCTGTATAGTGTCAAATCCCAATTTAGAACGAGGTTCGGATAAGTTGCTAAGCCGGTGAAGCTTCTGTATTCCCGGTACGCTGCCCCTCGGCTCGAGCTGTCCGCTCGGGTAAGCCAGGTCTAGAACAAACACCCAGGTTCTGAACCTAGTATAACAAAGCCACATGCCGGATCCCTAGTAGGAACGTTTATTTGCATCATGTGCATTTGACTTAGGGGACTCAACACAGGGGTTGGGTCCGTCTAGGACAAGCAACCTGAAAATAATAGACCATCTTATGGCATCCTATGTGCTACATGTTGTATTCAGTCAAGGGCGAATGGGTCATTTGGTCATTTCCAGCATGATGTTATTTTAATCAAAGCATGGGGAACATTTGTGGAATCCAAGAAGCCTTGGAATTCCCTATGTCCCCCACGCTTGCTTTTTGGGAAAACACATGGGGAACATTTGTGGAATCCAAGAAGTCTTGGAATTCTCATATGTCCCCCACGCTTCATATGTTGGAAAAAGCGCATAGGGAACATTCGCAGAGTCCAAGATGTCTTGGAAGTCCTTATGTCTCCCATGCCACATTTTTGAAAATAATAATAAATTAAATATGTATATATATATATATATATATATATATATATATATAAATGAAAATTCAAAAAAGAGTTTGTATGTTGTCATCATTTTCAACGAATTAGAAAATAGTGAAAAAAAATGAGAAAATGACAATGTAGAGATATAACTACTTATTTTTAGAAGGAAAAAACCAATGTCCGAGTAGGTATCAAAACCCTGACGAAATTTTGAAAAAATAAAAAAATATATATGTCTTGTTAGTTTGTTTTATTAAAAGCAAAGGAAAAGTAGAAAAATCATCATTGTTTTGCCTTGCCGTAAAAATGAAAGTAAAAAAAAAGGGGTCTTGTTTTAAAATAGGTTTATTTATTTGTTTATGAAAATGCCGAAATTAAAATAATCCAAAAATATTTTCCATTATTCACTTCTTTAGAAAGTCTTTCTAATTGTTTTAAATATATATATATATATATATATATATATATATATATATATATATATATATATATATATATATATATTTATAATGAAAAAATCCGAAAATATTTTGATTCTTCTTTCAAAAATTGAAAGAAAATTCAAGATTCAAAAAAAAAACATTTTAGAAGCGTTTCTTTTATTAAAGGTAAAATTCCAAAATATATTCTTCTTTTTCTTTAGAATAATAATAAAAAAAAGCAAAGCAAATGAAAATTCAAAAAATATATCTTAGAAGTGTCTCTTTTAAAAAGAAAATCAATCAAAATAAAAAAAAACAATACTTCCTTCTTCTTTTAAAGTAGTTCTTTCACGAATTCACAAAAAAAAAAAAAAAAAAAAAAAAAAAGTTAGTTCATCTACTTATTCTTGATGGCCCGAACTACGCGGGTTTGATTCTCACCGGATGTGAGATACGTAGGCAACCCTCATCGGGTCCAACCCCCCCTTTTGCTAAAAAGCCAAAAACAAATAATAATAATAATAATAAAAAAACATGTCAAGATTTTTTTCATAAATAAGTCGGGTGATGTCCAACTTCCCCTTTTACAAAAAAATAGCAAAAATATATATGTCAAATTTCATAAAGAAGTCGGGTGACGCTGTTTTATCAAGACATAGCCGAATGTTCCCGAAAGGGACGCCGGAAGGCTGACTTTGCATAAACAGCCACTTTTGGGTCATTTTTAAGACTTGGTCCAGTTGACCCCCACAGCCTAAAAATCTTCGTCCCCGAGACGTTGAAAGGCCGTGTTTGCAATATTGACTTTTCTAATTTGAAAAACGATGAAAAAAAGTTATAAATAAGTCAGGTGATGCTGTTTTGACATAAATAGCCGAATGTTCTCGAAAGGGACGCCGGAAGGCTGACTTTGCGTAAACAGCCACCTTTTGGGTCATGTCTGGGAGTTTGGTCCAGTTGACCCACACAGCCTTAAAAAGCTTCGTCCCCGAGACGTCGAAAGGCCGTGTTTGCAACACAAGGTTTTTATCGTAATTTGAAAAAAAAAACAAAGAGTAAGCGGTCAGGTGAATGCCGTTTGGATGTTTAGTCAAAAAAAATGAAAAAATAAAATAAGCCGAGCCAGCTTCGGCCGCGTCTTAAACCGTTCTTGCCGAAATAGCCTTAGAGTATCTTTCAGTTGTCGAAAGGTTATTTTCGTAAAAGAATGGACAAGTTTTAAAGTGTCAAAATAATCCTCCCCGGCCTCAAAATTCATGTGAAATTTGGAAGGGGCCACATTTACAAAAATAACCGTATGGTTGCATTTTGTCGAACAGAGAAAGGGAGCTAGCCTTTTGTTTTTGAGTTTATAAATCTCTTTATTAGAATATATGGGTTGTTTGATTTTCGAGTTTGTAGGTCATCTTCAAACCTTTGAAACTCAGTTTGTTCTAATATGAAAATTGAAAAATGTTTACTGTTGTTTATCTTTTATTGGTCTGAACTACGCAAGGTCTGATTCATGCGGGGTCATGATACGTAGGCAATCTCCATAAGATTCGACCACACACAAAAAAAATGATAAAAAAGAGAAAAAAAAGAAAAAGAAAAACAAAGGTAAAAAAAAATAAATATATATATATATATATATATATATATATATATATATATATATATTGATAATAATAAGGACCGACTGAGTCCATTCTAACATATTTGGTTTTGAATTGTGAAGAAAGTTGAGGTGGTTGGTTTGTGCCTCAAAGAAAATGACAACTAACGTCGAAGCTGTTACAAGTGCTCCAGAGACTCAGAGTGGGAAGGTTCCTCGTCATGAGTCACAATTTGCGACACAACAAGAGCAGTACCACTCTCCTGAGTACCACTCGTACTCGTTTGATCTTGCTGCAAAAACTGAGAAGCCTGCCCGAAAGATGGTACAGGAAGAAATGACCCGAAGAGTGAAAAGCTTAGAACAATGGTTGGAAAACATGCAAGGGTTGGCAGGCCAAAAGAGTGTTGCCTTCAAAGATCTATGTATGTTCCCCGATGTCCACTTGCCGCCTGGTTTCAAGACTCCAAAATTTGAAAAGTACGATGGACATGGAGATCCCATAGCCCACCTGAAAAGGTATTGCAATCAACTGAGAGGGGCAGGAAGAAATGAAAAATTGTTGATGGCTTATTTTGTGGAAAGCCTTACGGGAGTAGCCTCCGAATGGTTTATGGATCAAGACACGTCTCGCTGGTATGTCTGGGATGACATGGCACAGGCCTTTGTCAGACAGTTCCAATACAACATCGACATAGTCCCTGACCGTCTCACATTGCTGAGGACTGGAAAGAAGCCTGGGGAAAGTTTTCGTGAGTTTGGTTTCCGCTGGAGAGAACAAGCGGCCAGAGTTGATCCTCCCATGAAAGAGGGAGAAATGGTGGACTACTTCTTGCAAACACTTGATCCAACTTACTTTGGTCACTTGGTGACAACGGTTGGGAAATCCTTCAATGAAGTGGTAAAGATAGGGGTCATGATAGAGGAGGGCCTAAGGTCTGACAAAATCCTAAATTACTCAGCGCTCAAGGCAACGACCCAAGCTATTCAGAGCGGCGCGGGAGGTGTGCTCGAGGTCGCATCAGTCGAAGCAGGTACTGGGTCCAAATTCAGAGGTCCTTCCCCTCACTACCAGCCCAGGCCCCACACTCCATACAACCTTCCACAACCCTACTATCCACCATCAGAGCCACTCTTTTCAGACCATCATGCCCAAGCCTGCCCCCGAGCTCCATATAATCCACCTCAGTATTATCCTCCGAACAAGATCCGGTCGCGGGGTCAACCATCAGGTCACCCCCGCTGGCGAGAGCAAGCACCCAACGACCCTAGAAAACAGGGGCATGGGGGAAAACAAAGGCAAGGAAACAATTTCACGCCAATTGGGGAGTCCTACGCAAGTTTGTTTGAAAAGCTAAAGCTTTCAGGACTGATTGAGCCGCTCCTTGGCTATACTCCAGACCCATATGCAAAAGGATTCGATCCTGCTGTACGATGCATGTATCACTCTAATGTCCAAGGACATAGCATTGAAGACTGTCGTTCTTTGAAAAAGGAAATAGAAAGAATGATTCAGGAAGGGGCAATTGTGATCGATGACAGTGACAGGGAGCACGCGAATCCTCTTGAGAACTTGTTGACCGATGTTGATGATATTGAAGCTGGTAATGGTCTTGGCAGTATCAATGCAAAGCTCAGTGGCTAAGATGCCAGTCTTGATAAAGTGGAAGGACGCTTTGTTCCTTGGTTAACAAGAGAGAAGCTTGTGGTGGCTTATTCTGTTGTCATTTCTGTTGTTCGGATTATTAAGGTTGTAATTGGGATTTTGTCATGTGTCAAACCTTCTTATCTTTCCATTTTGTCATAGCAGTTTGTTTAAATTTTGTCCAATTTGTGTTAGGATTTTATTCTGGTTGTTTTGTTTGTTTTATTATTCAAACCATTTCGCCGGTAGTCTAATACAAAGTCAGCCTTTTGTTAGTTCCAGTCGTCTTTTGTTTAGTCCTTTTATCATTTCATTCAATGCCGATTCTAGTGACATGACATGCGCACACAGTTTGGGCCTAATCTTAAAAGTTAATCATAAAACCCTGGAAAGGCGATCAGACCATTTAAAGGAAATAAGGACGGTTGAGATTATTCAGAGCTCGAGTCATATGGAACTGGGGCAAGTAAAACACAAAGAAAACCGTTAAAAGCAAGATTCGCCAAATTGGCATGAGGGTCGGTCATGATAATGAGAGTGTCGCCCAACGGTGCTTTAGAAATGACAAAGGAAAAATAAAACGTTTAACATAATTGTCAAGTCCAGCACCATCAGAAGAGACTACAAGTTTAAATTGTGTTGTTTGCACTTGGCATGTTTTGAAGACTGGAATGACGAAGGCATTTTGTTCTGCTACCAAAACACTTTATCCTTCGTTACCCCTTTTGAGTCTTATTTATGTTCTTTCATACCCCTCGTTCGGAATTAGTAGCAACGAATAGAATACGCAAGCATGGCAGGTAAGAGAAAAGAAAGAAAAGAAAACAACAAAACGGAAAAAGAAGAATAAACGGAAAAAAAAGAGAAAGAAAAAAAAAACGACAAAAAGAAAGGAGAAATGAGAAAAGAAAAAGAGAAAAGAAAACTGATAACAAAGAAAAAAAAAGGAAAGTCAAATGAAACAGAGGAATTGGGAACTACGTTTGACTTGATTCCTCAAAGAGGATACGTAGGCGCTTCACGGCTCGGTCATAGTTTTGAAAAAAATGAAAAAAAAATCAATTAAAATAATCCCCAAGCAAGAAACTGGGGCAAAGGTTGCGTTTGTTGTAAATAAATCTAGTTCCGAAGGTTGTAATTAATAACCCAAAATCCATTCATTTTTTAGCCTTTTATACCCTTTCTTTCTAGCCATATCCAAAAACCCACATTACGGTCCAAAGAAAGACCTTCTGATCAGTCTTCAAAAGATGCCAAGTCAGACAAATGAAAAGTCTTACCGGCGAACCTAACATTCTGTTCCATAGCAGAAAGGACTTTGATCCCCAGCAGAAAGAGTCATACCGGTGACACTCCAAACCCCCAGCTAGAAAGTGATACAAATGAGAGAGTCTTATCGGTTAAAACCTTCACAGGCACCATAAGGCGATGAAAGCTGAGAGAAGAACCAAAAATGAGAGAGACTTGCTAGTGAAAACTCTGCGGGCACTACAAGTCGAATAAGATTGAGAATCAGATGGGGAATTGCCAATTGAAGATCTGGAAAGACGATTAACGGCGGAGGATAGGCCACATATGCATGTCATGACCATTAGAGTCGGTATCTGCATTTGATAGGTTTTTATTTATAGTTTCTTTTGTTAAAGAGTCATTTTTTTCCTGTCTTTTTATTCTGTTCCCTTTTATCTTTTTCCTTTCATAGAAAAATCCCCAATAGAGTCTGTCTGGTCAGAACAAGTATGAAATGACTTCAAAAATATGCCATCAGCTTTCCAAGATGAGATCTGACTAGTATATCCAAATGGTATAGTCAGCGAGGAACAAGCGCGAAGCCAGTGTCAAAAAAGATATCCCCAGCAAAGGGAATTGACAAAGGGATTGACGAGCGTCAAGAGAGATATCCTTGCCAAACTCAAGGTTATAAACCTCAAAGGCCAAGGCCCATGAACAGAGCAAGGAGAGCAGTGAGCATAATTTGGAGAAATTCATACTAGACTAAAAGGTCGGGAAAATGCCAGTTTCCGAGCTATGCCACAAAAGAAGAGGGATATCCCCAGCAGGAAGGGATTATCCCCAGCACATAATATCATCCCCCAACAAGTTGTGGAGCAGTTGTGGAGGGAGAAAGGGAAAACCATCCTAGCAGGAGTATCACAACCAACCACCGCGTTTTAAACTAACAAAATTTTGTTTGATTTGAAGCAGGTAACGGAAATGGCATTGATGCCAAAACTGCATGCCACAAGGGATATTATCAAACTGGGGCAGAAAATTTTCCTTCCATTTAGAAAATTTTCTGGAAGTCAGGTACCCCCAGCTGATAACATTTTACCCCCCAACAGGTAAGTAAATAATTCCCCAACAGTGTTATCCCTAGCAGTTGCGAGGAGTCCAACACAAGGTTGGAAAGTCGGTATCCTCAGCGGTTAGACTTCAAAGGAGGAAGCTAATAATAATAATAATAATAATAATAATAAATAAATAAATAAAACCAGATAAGACATTTTCAAGTCTTAAGGATATGTCGGGTTCATCCGCCCTCAAATAGGATATGTCGGGTTCATCCGCCCTCAAATAGGATATGTCGGGTTCATCCGCCCTCAAATAGGATATGTCGGGTTCATCCGCCCTCAAATAGGATATGTCGGGTTCATCCGCCCTCAAATAGGATATGTTGGGTTCATCCGCCCTCAAATAGGATATGTCGGGTTCATCCGCCCTCAAATAGGATATGTTGGGTTCATCCGCCCTCAAATAGGATATGTTGGGTTTATCCGCCCTCAAATAGAATATGTCGGGTTCATCCGCCCTCAAATAGGATCTGTCGGGTTCATCCGCCCTCAAATAGGATCTGTCGGTTCATCCGCCCTCAAATAGGATATGTCGGGTTCATCCGCCCTCAAATAGGATATGTCGGGTTTATCCGCCCTCAAATAGGATATGTCGGGTTCATCCTCCCTCAAATAAGATCTGTTGGGTTCATCCGCCCTCAAATAGGATATGTCGGGTTCATCCGCCCTCAAATAGGATATGTCGGGTTCATCCGCCCTCAAATAGGATATGACGGGTTCATCCGCCCTCAAATATGATATGTTGGGTTCATCCGCCCTCAAATAGGATATGACGGGTTCATCCGCCCTCAAATAGGATATGTTGGGTTCATCCGCCCTCAAACAGGATATGTCGGGTTCATCCGCCCTCAAATAGGATATGTTGGGTTCATCCGCCCTCAAATAGGATATGACGGGTTCATCCGCCCTCAAATAGGATATGTTGGGTTCATCCGCCCTCAAATAGGATATGTTGGGTTCATCCGCCCTCAAATAGGATCTGTCGGGTTCATCCGCCCTCAAATAGGATATGTCGGGTTCATCCGCCCTCAAATAGGATATGTTGGGTTCATCCGCCCTCAAATAGGATATGTCGGGTTCATCCGCCCTCAAATAGGATATGTCGGGTTCATCCGCCCTCAAATAGGATATGTCGGGTTCATCCGCCCTCAAATAGGATATGTTGGTTTCAGTCTTTACTTTTAAGTGTTGAAGTTGGGAGCCCGCCCAGATAACAGAGGCATACATTTAGTCTTTTTACTTTTAGGTGTTGAAATTGGGAGCCCGCCCATAATAACAGAGGAATACATTCAGTCTTTACTTTTAAGTGTTGAAGTTGGGAGCCCGCCCAGATAACAGAGGCATACGTTCAGTCCTTTTATTTCAAGTGTTGAAATTGGGAGCCCGCCCAGATAATAGAGGCATACATTCAGTCTTTTTATTTTAAGTGTTGAAATTGGGAGCCCGCCCAGATAACAGAGGCATACATTCAGTCCTTTTATTTCAAGTGTTGAAATTAGGAGCCCGCCCAGATAATAGAGGCATACATTCAGTCTTTTTATTTTAAGTGTTGAAATTGGGAGCTCGCCCAGATAACAGAGGCATACATTCAGTCTTTTTATTTCAATTGTTGAAATTGGGAGCCCGCCCAGATAACAGAGGCATACATTCAGTCTTTTTTATTTCAAGTGTTGAAGTTGGGAGCCCGCCCAGATAACAGAGGCATACATTCAGTCTTTTTTTCAAGTGTTGAAATTGGGAGCCCGCCCAGATAACAGAGGCATACATTTCCTTCCTAAAGTTTATTTTTACCCCTAGGAGACGCACTTCCTAAATCCATTGTACCAGTAGGAGACGCACTTCCTAAAAAGTTTCACCAGTAGGAGACGCACTTCTTAAGTTGATTTCACCAATAGGAGACGCACTTCCTAAGTTCAGTTTCACCGATAGGAGACGCACTTCCTAAGTTCAGTTTCACCGATAGGAGACGCACTTCCTAAGGAGACGCACATCCTAAGCAAGTTTTACCCAGTAGGAGACGCACTTCCTAAGTTTATTTCACCAATAGGAGACGCACTTCCTAAGTTCAGTTTCACCAATAGGAGACGCACTTCCTAAGAATAGTTTCACCCAGCAGGAGACGCACTTCCTAAGAACAGTTTTTCCCAATAGGAGACGCACTTCCTAAGTTTATTGTACCCACAGGAGACGCACTTCCTCAAAGTTTAGTTTTGCCCATAGGAGACGCACTTCCTAAGTTTACTTTTACCCCATAGGAGACGCACTTCCTAAAATATTTTCATTCATAGGAGACGCACTTCCTAGTTCAAAATCATTAAGGTTTCACCCATAGGAGACGCACTTCCTAAGACTATTTTATTTTAGGAGACACACTTCCTAGTCTGGTTCACTCAGGTTAAACTTTTGCTTTAGGAGACGCACTCCCGAGTTTGGATTTTTAGATTATATTCTATTTCAGGAGACGCACTTCCGGAATTGAGATTTCACCCCTAGGAGATGCACTTCCTAGTTTGATTCATTTTAAGTTCCTAGTCCAGTTTTTTGAAGTTTACCCGTAGGAGACGCACTTCCTAATCAAGATTTTATTCATAGGAGACGCACTTCCTAGTTCTATTCACTGAAGTTTTCACCCTTAGGAGATGCACTTCCTAGTTTTAGCTCATTCCGATTCAACCATAGAAGAAGCACTTTCTAGTTTGAGTCATTGAGGTTTTAGCAGACACATTTGCTAGCAAGAGTTTTGGTTTTACTCATAGGAGATGCACATCCTAGTCTTTAGTTTACTCTCATCATTGCATCAGTAGTGTAAGTGAGTTACAATTTTGCTAACAACTCACAAATCTTCCCAGTACAAACTGGGTTAGAAAATTTTGTTTGTTTTGTTTGTTTTGATTGTCAGGGACCCGCCCGTAGAACAGAGGTTGTTGCGTGTCGCAGATAGAAGAAGTCAGGAGTCCGCCTGTAGAACGGAGAAACATTTTTCAAGATCAAGCAGTGACCCACTGGAAAGCAGAAGGTTACAACAAAAATCCCCAGCACTCAATCCAAGATAGAAGCAACAAGAAGCTCGCCCCAAGAATGCAAGTCAACAGTCTGGGATGATCAACAGAAGCTGGTCACACAAAAAAAAACAACAAAAACAAGAAGAAAAAAAGAGGAAAAAGAAAAAGAACCCAAATTACGGAAGTGGAGAACAGATGTGGTCTGCTCAAGAACTAGCGCCTACAACTAACAAGTATCAAGGTTCAAATCCAAAGTCTGTATGAAGCACCATTCAAGACTCAAAGATCAAGTTTCAGAAGACTCAGAGATAGGAATCCTTGTAACTAGTAGCTGATAGGTTTAGTTAGTCTTTTCAGTTATCATTTTTGATGTAATGACAGGACCGCGGACCGGAACCTCAACGGAACGGCACCTCGATCGGCTCCTCACCTCGGTGCACTCTACCATCTCTCTCTCATTCCCGAACTACACGTGGCCTGATTCCTGTATAACCAAGGATATGTAGGCAGCTCAAATACCAGGGCTCGGTCACATTCCCTTCCCTTTCCTTAAGTGTAGTCCGTCCAAGTAATGGTCGGGTCAAAAACACGTCTAGTCGTTCTTTGTCGGAAAACTCTTTGTGTTTCCAGTCAAAGAGGGGCAGCTGTAAGCACGTGATTTTTGACCCTCCCGAGAATTTTCACATTTTCAGCGTGAATATGTGAAATTGGGTCTAGTATAGCTATTTTAACTATTTTACTTTATTTCGTTGCAAAAGAAAAATTTCAAAAAATATATATATATATAAATTTTAGTTTATGTATCTCTCATAAACTTGAAAAATACAAAAATTGCACTTTATTTTTGTACTTTATATAATTTCGAAAATTACAAAAAATATAGTTCTATTAAGGTTTTATAGTCATTTTTAACTTTGAAAAATACAAAAATATTACCTCATATTTTATCTTAATATTTAAAAACGAAAATTACAAAAAATAGTTTTATTAATATTTTGTAGCTATTTTAAATCTTGAAAAATATTTAAAAAGATATAGTTTTGTTTAAATACTAGTCTTATTTTTGGTAGTTATTTTGCTTACATAGGACTAGTTAAGCAACGTGTTCCTATTTCTCGGGTCCGGGCAAAAGAATAATATTCGGGTTCAAACTACCCGGTTTTAGGCCTAATTTCGGACCTAGCCCATAATAAACCGTGTCCAGGACACATGGGGAACCCCACCACGCGTGGGGGACACAAACCTTGAACCCCACCACGCGTGGGCTCATTTTTCTGGGCAAAGCCATGTCAAATACACGGATGAAACATTTGGGAGGGGAGGACTTGGAATTTTTTTGGAAAAAAGACTGTTCACGCTTCTTCTTCTTAAAGAAGAAGAAGCAGAAACCCTAAAACCATCGTCAAACAACCACCCTCCTCCTCGCAGCGACCGACCCCTCTCCGTCAACCGCTATAACCATCCCATACCTCCAACCAGCAACCCCCGTCAGCAGCACCCCTCCCGTCGTAGCTGCAACTCAGTCGCACCACCCCCCACCCCCCCCCCGACGCCATAACTTCCACCCAAACCACCCCGTCACCTTCCCCCAGCTAACGACCCTGCGTCCAAACCCACCGGCAAACACCCTCCTACCACCAGCTCCCTCCATCCCTTCCGACACCCTCACGCACCAGCCCTCTCGCCGGAACGTCACCAAACGCCCACCTCCTTCACGTCCGTCGACCTCGACTCCTCCATCACCACCATCAACGACCAAACAGCCCGTCCCTTCAAAACGCCATAACCACCACCCAAACGACCACCCTCGTTCTATCTCCAAACCCTCCCCAGCTGACCCCTCTCCGTCACAACCCAAACCAGTCGACCCCCGTCAACAAACACCCAAAACCCTGCTGCTTCGTCACCTTCCCCAGCACCACGACCAACAGCAAAACCACCAGTCTCCCTGTCGTTTCATCACACCCAACAGTGGATCAAACGACCACTGAACACCGTCCAAACACCACTGCTTCAGCTATACTATCCAAATGCGACAACCAACCAGCCATGTTATCTTTGTTCTTTCACTGTCGTCGTGCAGTCCGTTGAGGTCGTCTTTGTTCGTCGAGGTCCGGTACGTCGAGTTTGTTCCAAGGTTTCGTCGTTGTTCTGCGTCCAGTGAGGTCTGGCTTAAATTCCGTCGGGGTCGTGTTTGTCGTCCTGAGTTTGCCGGGGTTCAAAGGTTAGTAAACCTCAAGTATTAGATAAGGAAATGTTACGTTAAATGTTCGAAGATGCAATATATAAATTGATATGATAATTTTCTGCTTATGTTTTCACCATATGCGTTTTGTTCATTTTTGGTGTTATGTATTTTTGTTTATTTGATATCATTTAATTAAGTAGGGTTAGTTGTTCCATGACACAGTTTAACGTCAATTTGTTCGTCTTTTCCCTTGCTTAGTTCATTCGGACAAAACTAGCATTACTTGTTGTTATTACTTCCAAAACACTCATTTTGCTAGATTCCTTTTATTAAATTTGTAACGAGTTATGAGATTTCAGTTGTAAATAGGCTATAAGGTTTAGTATTTTAAAGGCATAAAAATGGCATCCCTTTAAAAATATAAAAATAAAAATAAATAATAAAAAAAAAAGTAAAATGAGACGAGCCTCGCCAAATAAAAGGGACAAATTGCGGGGCCCTCTAAATGTATATATTAAATACTTAGATTCCGGGACGGGCCGTTTAGCAAATTTCACGGCCCTACCCAAAAAATAATAATGCGCTAGTTGCTTTAGGCACGCCTTTAATAACGTTATCTCCCTAAACTCGGGTGCACATTTATGTGACCCAAATCCAAATCTCAACGAAATCGAAATGTGTCTCTAATCACGGGTATATTGATTATGGCGTGGCCCGAGATGCATTTCCACGACGTTGTAAATTCCTTTTAATAATAAATGAGATGAGCCTCGTCGAATAAAAATACAAATTGCGGGGCCCTCAGTAAATACTGGTTTTAAAATTACTTAGAATTCAGGAGGTCCGTTTAGCGAATTTCACGGCCTTCCCAAAATAATAACACGCTAGTCTCTTTAGGCGCGTGTTTAATAATCTATTTTCTTAAACTTGGGTGTGCATTTCATGTGACCCAAATCCAAATCTCAAAACATCAAATAAAATGCGTTCCGGATTGTGGGTGCATTTCATGTGACGCAATCCAAAGACGTGTTTTAAGCGATGTTCACATTCTTTTGAAATAACAATAATAAAGCGGTAAAAAGTTAAAATTGGCACATTGGTTCATAATTGTATTTAAAATCAGATAAATAAGCCGAATATAACAGTTGAGCGACCGTGCTAGAACCACGGAACTCGGGAATGCCTAACACCTTCTCCCGGGTTAACAGAATTCCTTATCCGGATTTCTGGTACGCAGACTGTAATATAGAGTCATTCTTTTGCCTCGATTCGGGATTAAAATTGGTGACTTGGGACACCCTAAATCTCCCAAGTGGCGACTCTGAAATAAATAAACCAATCCCGTCTCGATTGTCCTTTAATTGGAAAAAACTCCCCGGCGCCCTAGCGGGTGCGGAAAAAGGAGGTGCGACATTATCTATTTAGTTAAATGATATTTTCTACTCAATTGTGTGATTATCGAGTGCCTAGTTTTGCGTCCTTACTAAGAATGAATGGCATAAGTTAAACATATATCAATTGTATGAGTCTGTTCAATCAATTCCTGATGCATTGGTTTGGCTTTTCATTAGTTCATGTTGTCTAAATCCATAAGCTCTTGACCTTCACACATAATCCCAAAATATAGGGAGAGTCAATTCATAAAGATCATAGTTTCCTTTAGGCGCGACTTAATCTATCATCGTGGTTATGGACACGTTCGTGTGACATAGTTACGATTCCCCAAAAAAATAAAATTGGAGTATGCGTTCGCGAAACTTCGACTAAACTTTCTTAATATTAATAAAGCATTATTAATATTGGATACGTTCGCGTGACATGATTTTTGACGTGCCAAACAATTGGGTACATGTGCGCGTGACCTGTTTCAAGATAATTTCTTAATTAAAAAGGGCAAATGCACATAGGTTCTAAAATGAGTAGTTAAACAATTTAATAAGCCAAGTATGATCAAAGAGACCGTGCTAAAACCATGGAACTCGGGAATGCCTAACACCTTATCCCGGGTTAACAAAATTCCTTACCCAGATTTCTGTGTTCGTAAACCGCGTGAATAGAGTCAAACTTCCTCAATTCGGGATTCTAAACCGGTGACTTCGGACACCATAAATTATCCCAGTGGCGAATCTGAATTTTAAATAAATAATCTCGTTTGAATTATCACTTAAATTGGAAAAAACTCCCTTATATACTCTTCCGGGGGTGTATAAAGGAGGTGTGACAATGATCCTTTTGCAGGTTTGGCCAACATGCTTCAGACCTAAGCAGGATTGACAATTGACATTTCCTCTGTCCCAAACCCATAAATACACAACCTAGCTTATCTTTGGCTTATTTTTTAATCTCCTGACTAGAGAAGACAAGTTTTGGAACTAGGGTTCTTGCACACATACTTGGGTCTTGAAGATTTGAAGCTTTTGGTTGGGAATTTCTTACCCATTGATGTTCATTTCTTCATTTCCTTGCTTTGTACTGAATATCTAAGTGTATAGTATTTTTTTCAATACTTGAATCTTGTTTATGGGAATATTCATTTTAAAGTATGGATTAAATATGTTGTTGTGCTTATGTATTGAACGATTGTTATTTATTATGAAGTGAGGTATTGTTTCTTTAATTATACTCGTTCTTTAATATTTCAAAAGAGATTAGCTAACCCTAGCCCATTAACTTCGAATTAATTTTGGAAAGATAATTTGGCATTGGGAAAGAATAGTTAACAAGAACTTGAGGCATTAACCCTCACTTTATAGATTCTACCTAGGGATATGATTGAATTACTTATGTATAATCGGGTGTGCTTAACCTCTTAATTGTTTTAGGGATAATTTAATTAGGAAGTCTTGTTAGTCTTCGGAAGAAGCTAATAAAAAATTATTACTCGAGGCTAATTAATATAAACTCGCTCATATTTATAAAATCGTGAAATACATTGGATCGTTACTTGAGTGTAATTTTTCTTGTATTCATGATTGTAGCCATTGATTATTTTACTCGCTTTACAGGCTAGTTTATATTTTCTCAATTAGATATAAATATTTTCTCAAAACCTTTCTAAGTAGGCTTAGCATAATAAGTGATAATTCTCTTACACGCCTAATCGCCTGCATATTGTTCTCTGTGGGATTCGATCACGACTCATAGTTGGGTATATTATATTGCATGTGACCATGTCCATTTACTTTTTAGTAGTGGATTTGGATGTCATCAACTATCCTTTCTTTCCTTTTGGCATGATCCATATGATATAAACGAAATGAGCAAACACAGAACTTTCACAAATGACTCTATTCTTAGAAGTACTAGGGGTGTCTATGTTTCTGATTCCCCGTGTGTCCTATTATTATATCATCTGTTGTTGTGTCTCAGAAAATACGTATGCTAATAAAGTTCATTTCATGATATTAACCAAAGGCATATTGATCTTATTACTTTACGAGATATTTTATTGACTTACTTCCGTATGCATTGCATTCATTTATACATGTATATTGACTCATGACTAGATAGCGTTATATACGCATATTATATATATATATATATATATATATATGGTGAAAGGTTACGATGTTATATACGTACCACCACCTGATCAGCTAGTATACATTGATGATTTTGCCCACAAAGGCCGAGATGATATGATGGGATTCCTTCAAAGGCTTGATGATGTTATGTACACATATACCTAGCATGATATGACATTTATACGCATATGCATGAGATTATAAATATTTCATGATTCACAGAGCTATTCAGACTTACATGTTGAGTTCTTTACTCCATATTTCTTTCATGTCTTTTATATATTGTTTTTCATGCCTTACATACTCGATACGTTGTTCGTACTGACGTCCCTTTTTCCTAGGGATGCTGCATTTCATGCCCACATGTCCCAATAGATAGAATAACAGTCTTCCTAGTAGGCTATCAGCTCAGTGGAAGGTGTTGGCGCACTCTACTTGCTCCAGAGTTGCATATTTTGTCAGTATGCTTTGGACATGTAATGATTGGTATGGCAGGGGCCTATCCCGACTTTTATGATATTTATGTACTCTTAGAGGCTTGTAGACAAAGGTCATGTATATGGATACTTTTATGGCCTTTTCGCCCTACAGTTTGAGTGTACAAATGATCATGTCGGTCTTATAGGCCCGTATGTCACATGTATGAGTTTGTATATCATGTTGGGTCATCCTATGTCGAGTATTCCCTTATGTTTTATTCTGATTACACCATAACGGTCCTTCTAGCCCACTTACCCATGATGGTATGATAAAAAAGATATGTTACGTTAGTACCCGGTTGAGTAAGGCACCGGGTGCGCATCGCGGCCCTGCATTTTGGGTCGTGACATTGTGATGTTATCCTGGATTGAGTTAAGTGGATGGTTCCTAGTTTATGAACTGTTTATCTTACTTGTGATTCGGAGTTGATATCAGAGTTATTGTATTTTCACACAATAGCATTATAGATGTGTTTAGCTGTGTGTGACTAGGATTAAATAATCAAGGTTTTATTCCAATTTCGAAAGGAAGGTCATGATTTCTAGATAGCATGAGAGATTTCAAATTTTTAAAATGATGCTAGCACTATCTTGTATCACATGAGAAGGATGTATGTTGTAGAAGATACATTCTGTATGGAGTTACGAATGCTTGACTAGTACTACTGAAATCCCATGGTTGGTAACCATTGATGTTTATGTTTGCTACTCGATGTGGAGGATTTATGGGAGTATTTCTATTGAGGTGATCTTGTATGCATGACGTGGCAGTTAGTTAGGTGGAAGAGGTTGAGATCGGGTATAAAAATTCTTGTATTCATGAGATTTAGAGATTGGATCTTCTTATAAGCAGACTATCCCTTTGGTTGTAGATGTGAACGTATGTTAAGGGTTAGACAGTTGATTGTATGTGTAATGGATAGGCCATTTTGGAAATTTGGGAGGCTATGCACCTAACTGAAATGGTTTGAATTGCTTTGAGGGCATATTGGTAGGCCTAATAGGTGTGTATATTCTATACTGCATTGGATTTGTTTACTCAACACACCAATTGCTTGGCATGTGTCATCGGCTAGAGTTGATCTTATTCATGCCTTAATTTGTTCTTTATGTTACTGTCTAATGCTACAATGGGTTGTGAGATTATTTGGCTATTTACACGCATGATGTGGTATTATGGTCCTGTTTAGGCCCTGCGACGATATTTGAGCGAGATGACTCTTGAGATATTGAATTACTTATTGCAACTTAGTCATGCTTTGCACGTCTGTGGTATATTGTGCTATCCGTCTCTCTATAGTTATAGTCATGCACTTTGCATGCTTGCTGTTTATACGCAAGTGTTTGTTGATTGTGAGCACTATGACTCGATGGGTATTCCATGTGGATTGATATGTTTAGATCGGGTTACGCTCAACAACGGAGTTATGATTGGATATGATATTTTGTTCTTAATCCTTGTGTATTTTTTCTCCCTTGTGGGATAGATTCCTAGCATAGTGATTTTGTGGTTGTATCTGTTAAGCTTTTTGGATAGTTCTCTTACTTGGTTCTCTTCCATTATTGGATACATCCGAGTTGTTGCTTATTTGGTGCATGGAATGCGTCGTTTATGGTTCTAGGCATCATTTGGGGTGGCATGTCGGTCGACCAATGTGTACTGGGTGAGACGAGGTTATTGGATCTGGAATTAGTGCAATTGAATTTGGATAGGAAATGTTTGGAAGAAAAATATTAGTAGTCAGCTCAGAATTTGACAATGGTTCTTGTCGGGTAAGAGAACTCTATGACTTGTTGATTTGATGGGTGGCTATACGTTTCTACATCTTTCTGTTATCATCAGTAATGTTGAGAAGGTTTGGAACAAGGTTTTATTTGATATGAGGTATACTATCGGTACCGGTTTGGTAATGGGCAACTAATGTGGTTGAAAGATATTAGTATGAGTATATGGGTTATGCGGTACATTGTGTAGTTATATCTTGGGAGTATATTTATGGTTTGGTGCAGCTTGTGGAGAATGATAAAGTTTATATACACAAGAACTAGATCTTAGAGGGAGTTCCGGAAGTTGGAATTTGGTTCAAGGGCTTATGGGCCAAGGTTGAAGGAAGAATCTTTAGTCAGTATTGTGTTAATATGCTCATATGGATTGAGGTGGCATGAGATCACTCATAGGTATGTGTATGATGATCTCTTACCGTGATTTGATGACTTTTGAACGACTCTTGGCACATTTAATAACGAACATATGTTTAAGTGGGGGAGAATGTAATGACCTGATTCCGTTTGGTGATTTTCTTTGAGTAGCTTCATATGATGCACCATCACTTTTGTATATGTTTGATTTTGATGTTCAAGAGGTTCCGGATTGATTAGTAGTGTGATTCTCAATTTGGAAGCTTTAAGTTAGAAGAGTTAACCAAGATTTGACTTTTGAATAAACAATCTCGAAATCGAGATTTGAAGGTTTCAATAGGTTTTTATGGTAATTTTAGATTTGGACGTATGTTCGAATTTGGATTTAGATGTTCCTAGAAGGTTTTGGCTCAATTTGGCAGAAGTTGGCAATTTGATGATTTGAGAGTTCATAGGTTTGACCGGGAGTTGACTTCAACATTATCGGAATCCTATTGCAGTTTTGAGACCTTGGATAGGTTTATTTAGTTGATTAAAACTTATGTGCAAGTTGATTGTGATCCCGAATGTCAAAGTGTGATTCAAACACATCTGGCGAAGTTTGAATATTTAAAACTTAAGAGAATGGTTTGATTTTCAATTCATGGTTTTCATGTTATTTGTGATGATTCGAGCCTTTGGATAAGAAAATACACCCAAGACAATCATATCAACCAGTATAAATACATTATTTGAATTGGTCATTGGCTGATATATTAATTAAGTTAAAGATTTGGAGTTTGACCATGGTTAATATCGGGTCAAGACAACCTCTTTTTGGTGTTTTGAGTATGCGATCAGGTTCGTAGCGTAATTTATGATTGAAATACATATAAGGTTTGTATCCAAGAGGTCTCAGATGAGTTTTGGGTGCTAACCCAAAGATTTGCAATTGTTGAATTTTCCGGTGCGTCAAATCCGAAAATATCGGTTATGTCCCTAAGTTCGTCCATAAATTTCTGACTTCCTTTAAAACTTTAAAACATCATATATATATCTCTCATATTAAGGCCAAATTGGGTGATTCAAAAAGGTTGTCTTGGGTGGAATCTCACAAGGATTATTTTGGGCTTGTCAAAGGTGAGTTTCAGAATCATCTAGCATCTAATTTGGGTTGGAACATCTACTACATTTATTTATTTATTTTGAGATTTAATCACTTTTTCTCACAAAGTTTTGGAGCTTGGAAAGAAGCAATTTTGGAGGATATTTTCATCACTACTTTGTGGTTAAGTGATTTCTACTTATTTTTGGTATTATTTCAAGAATCTACATAAATTATTAATTCTCAAGACATGGAATTTGAGGTGAAATTTGGGGTTTTGACGATGCTTTAAGAGAGTATATTTTGGGGGGTTTAAGGGTCAATTATGACTCGGTTTTGGAATCTAATCACATACTTGGACTCGACAAGTTACGGGTCATCGAGATTTGGTATTGGTTTCGAATTTCATGCATGCGAGCCCGAGTTGACTTTTGTTGACTTCTTGGGAATTCTTCAAATATCAAAGCTTTATGGGTTGGGATCGCTTCCTATAGCATTGTTTGTCTTCCTTAGATGATGATTGGTATAGATTTGCATGATTGGAGGGCTAGCGTGAGGTTTTAATGTGATTTGAGATTAAAGGCTAGCCTGGATGAGGTAAGCATCTTGTCTAATCTTGTTGTGGGAGAATAACCCTTAGGATATGACCTTATTTGTCTAATTGGAATGTGTGAAAAGGGACGTATATGTGAGGTGACAAGCGTACATGCGGGTGCTATATATGTTTCATGATCGGAGTAGTCTTCAGGCTATATCATGCCTTGTTTTGGATACTGTACTTCCTGATATCATACTTTATATGTTTGTATGACTACATAAACTTCTCGAATCATACTAGAGATCATGTGTAGGACTTGATTTCCTGTTTGAACATGATACTCATTATTATATGGCATACTCGCCTAACCTGAACTGTAGTTGTACATGTTGCACATGCATACACCTTAGCATGCTATTTTACTAGTCCATGAGTATGTGATTTGATATCTTTGTTTGTATATGCTTTCTATGTGATGCACCAAGTTGACAATCAGTGAGTGTTCCGTGCGGGTTGAGTTATTATAGCATATGAGTTGTTCATGTGGTTGTTATGATTATGGCACGTGAGTTATCTGTGTGGTGAGTATGATTATGGAACGTGTGTCCGTGCAACGTGTGGATAAAGATCCATCCCCCTAGGGCCGTCCTCTCATATTTCTCTCTTAATGGTGTACACACGGGTTATGAAAAACTTATACGTGAGTCTTTGCGTATCTTCTTTATATGCAAACTCCTTGGATGTATACATGATTTTTAATGCATATCTTCTCTATATGCTAGCTATGGAATGCATATCTTCTCTATATATTGCCTTACTTGATGAAATAATTCACGATACAGATCTTCTTTATATGTTAGTCTGTATAACTTGACTTGTTTATTCATGTTTATCTTCTGTATATGCAATTGTTGATGGTTATTTGATATTCTATACATATCTTCTATATATGCAATTGTTGACAGTTACTTGATATTTATGCATACCTTCTCTATATGCCACATGATTGAAGAATTGATTTACATTACATATCTTCTCTATATATCAACATGAGTAACTTGGCTTTCTTATTTGTGTATATAGTCTCTATATGCAACTTTTGATGAATTAATAATATTAGGCGCATGTTATCACTATATGCTGAGTTGTTAAATAGGTACGAAACCTGTTCATATCTTCTCCATATGCAATTATTGACGAGCTAGTTGATATCAAATGCGTATCTCTTCTATATGTTGAATTGTTAGTTGGTTAAAATGCTTGTGCATATCTTCTCGATGTACATTGGTGGTCTTAACTGTACTTCATGCTTAGATTTCGATAATGTTACTATGTACATGTATATGTTATTGAGTTGTACACGTTAAGTAGAGTGAGTATCTTTGACCTAAACCATCGTTATTACTTCACCAAGGTTAGCCTTGATACTTACTGAGTACATGAGTTAGTTGTACTCATAATACACTTCTGTATCTTGTGTGCAGATCTTGGAGTTGAGCTGCTGTAGATGACTAAGGCTAGCATTGAAGTTGTACCAGTGATCCAGATTCAAGCTACCATTTGTTCATGGTAGTTTAGGACTTATAATTTTGTTTATGTAAACTTCAAATATATGTTGTACTTATTCTTTGTACGTGAGTTATATTCTTAATCTTAGTCGCTCATGACTTGTACTACCAATCCTTGAGAATTTTTTATGGAATTTAGTTATCTCATTCATTGGTTATTGATGATCTTTCATTTGAGTTGTTCTATTTGTTATTTGGCTTACCAAAAGGATTGAGTTAGGTATCATGACGACTTGGTGGGATTTTCGACCGCGAAGAGAACAAACGCCTCTCCGGAACACATCGTATAAACAAAGATTGCACAATACTACAATAAGAATGTATGAGCGAATATATTTACACCGGGGGATTGGGTCCTCAAGCACGTGTTTCCAGACAATTAGGATTTAGAGTCTAAGAAAATGGACACCAACTGGGACGACCGATACCATATTATAGAGGGGGCATGCAAGCTCCGTAGAAAGAATGACAACGAGACCATGAGAAGCTAGAACATTAAACACCTAAAATTGTATTATTTCTGAGGTAACATTATAAACATATCATCTATTTACTTTCAGCCAAATGCGTAAACATTGCAGGAAATGATTCGCACAGAGCCAACAAATGTTAAAAAATGTAAATTGAGACATAGCTTCTTGATAGTCTAAAATGCACAAATAAGATGCATGACGCCCCAGATACTGGACTTCAACTTTACAATCGCGAAGCACGCACTCAAGAGTTGAGCACACTCAGCCTTGAGCCTGACTATACTCAAAGAAGGGGATTCACATCCCATCAGGCAAAACATTCTATCAAAATGACTTTTTCAAAGCAATTTCAATGAGGTCATACCTCACAAGGTATTTATTGCAAACAATACAAACTCTCTTTTGTATCCTAATGATATCAATTAGAGTTTTCGAAGCTTAGTGCTAAGAAAAGTCGGGAACGCGCGCGCATACATATATACGAGCCCCGTTAGTTCAATTACTACTTTCAAACTTTACATTACTACATGTCATTTCATTATTTGTAGCTCCATAATTATTTACATTACGATTAGCCTAGCGTTTATTACCGGTCGAGCACATGTAGTCGAATATACTAACTCCAAGCTCAAAGAACCAGCAACATTTAAAGCCTTAACTAACTCCGAGCTCAAAGAACCAGCAACATTTAAAGCCTAACCACGACGACTACACTCATAAGGTCCCACTCCTTCAATAGAGTTGAGGTTTCTACACATCTCTTACGCCTGTACGTTATAGACCTTCCAGCGGCAACCTTTCTACAAGTTCGCCCATTCCCCTACAGACCGAACAAAGTCTTATCAAGGAATGTATATTATTACTTAGAGCCATGCTTACATTTCAATTCCATGGACCATACGATACTTTCTAGGAAAAAGTTGGCATAAAATAACTCCAAGTCGAGCCGACTTATTCCCGTGCCCAGCTTCACCCACACAGAAGATGTAAACGCAATATATAACCCGATATATATCCACATAAGTCGGAGGCAAATTGACTTGGTCCGTTGAGTTGAATTGACTGTAGGGGCTGATATAATCTCTCTTGATCTTCGTGGAAATTACCGTAGAAGTAATTAGATGTGTGTCGTATCCCATTAGACTCGATAAAGGGAGTTGGAGTGGATCGTGGCAAGACTGTCTAGGCGGAGGCATGACCCATGTTATGCAGGAACGCAGGGGATGGCCCGTGTGTGTGGTCGCACCCCTCTAGGGCGTATGCCTTGACTCGGTTTGGAGCAAGTTACGCTGTAGGTAGGGCCATAGGCTTGGGTTTGTCGTGGGTCGTATGTGGGAGGCGCTAAATTATTTTTCACTGTATGTCTTGGAACTGTATGTCCGGGCTTTTGACGTATGCAATTTTTGATTACTACATCACTCCACAATTCGATTTCCAAGTATTTCAACAAGATCTAGCCAAGCTTTAACGGGAAGTTGTTAAAACAAATCTCTTAAAATTATTATTGTATAGGTCCAAATTTGGTAACAACGGTAACGGATAAGCAAGATAAAGGACGGGGTCGACCACGATATAACGACCTCACACAGGTCGACGCCAGAAGCGGGCAGCTGAGACAAGACAGTAATGGTAACTTAGTGTTCAGAAATGGACATAATGAATATTCCTTTGGATATTCTCTATGCTGTACCTTTTAGGGATTTTGGAGAATGCCCCTTATATATAGGAAGAGATAAAAACAAAAAAAGGAACTTTCTTTTTCAAAATGAGAACATATTGTAAAAGTTAAAAGAAAAATATACGAAAGAGTTGTCTTACTCATTTATTCAAGCACATGTTGTTCAATCCATAAATCTCAAGATCCTATATACATTTTGACTCTTACTTTTCCACATCGTCATCAGAGAAAGGAAACACTCAATCATACAATCATTGGGTGATAATTACTTTACACCATAACCCTTGTCATTTCTTACATTTATTATACATTTATGATATTACATATTTTGTCAATCATAGCATATTAAGCTCACTATTTAATACTCCTGAACTCTACTTGTTATACAACTGGTATTAATTGGTTTAACATTTATTTGCTCAAACAATTCAAAGTGACAATTATAAATACTTCCTCCGGTCTAAAATAAGTGATTTTTTGGTTGTTTCACACATATTAAGAAATTTACCTTTTAATATTAATTAGCAATGAAATTGACCTTATTAACCTTTACTATCTCTTCATATAAACACTTATAACACATACTCCAACATTAATTACTCCAAGGGCAATGTAAGAAAAAATTAATTAATTCATTATTGAAATCTGAAAAAATCACTTATTTTGAATCACAAAAAAAAACCAAAAAATTACTTATTTTGGACTAGAGAGAACAGTTGCTTGTTTGATTTTTTCTCGTAGAGACTAGAGAAATGTGCTCGTATTGTAAATAGGAGAGGTATTCATGTTTGAATGTGTTCAATAATAACAGAATCAAGCCTGAGATGAATCCAATTGGATCAAAGTAACAGAATCGAGCCTGAGCTAAATCCAAATGGATCAAAGTTAAGCCCGAACTAGTCGGCTCATGTCCAACCCTAGGTCCGGCTTGCCACTTTAGCCTGTCCCGCGACGTGTCGAAGGATCGCTGCAATCCACCTGATTCCTGTCTTTTCACTTGCCTTATCTCACGCTCTCTCACACTCCTCTTCACTTTCCACTTTGTTTCCATGGCCGAGCTACAGCAGCCCGACGCCCCCATCACCGCCGCTGCCATCCCTTCCGCCACCGCTACAACCATCACCTCCAATACAACATCTATAGCTCCACCACCTCCCCCATCCGATAACCCTCCAACCAACAACGTCAATAGCAACAACATAGGCCCCAGTTTGGCCCCGAAACGGCAGCGCCGACCAAGTGTTCGATTAGGCGAGATCGGCAACTCGCCTTCCGACACTCACTTCCGAAGAGGCCCCAAAACCTGGCGTTTCCACAAGGACCCTACCCTCGCTGCTAAAACCTCAAAGACCCGGCCTTTAACTAACCTCGTTAACGGCGGCGCCGGCGGCGATAATTATGACGACAACAACAACATAGTCGAGGACACCAACAATTACAACTTTGATTTGGGAAATCGGAAGTCGAAATCGAGGAAACCCACGAAGAGAGTGAGGACAAATTGGCATTCATCTAAGTTTGATACGCTCAATGGTGGAGGAATTCACGAAGAAGCAAACTTTTTCAGGGAAGACAACAATGATAACGAAGAGTTTCGGGAATTCGAGCCGTCACCGGGCTCGGAAAGCCCAGTAAAAGAGCATAGCCCTGTAAACTCTATGGAACACATGGGCCTTCAGTATTGGGATCGGAGGGGGATTAGGACTAGAGTGTCCGAAAGCAGAGACCATCACGATGACCTCAATAATGAAGGAGTGAATTCAGGGGATAAGAGCAGCATTGGAGTAAGGGAATGGTTGATTGGTTTGGGGCTGGGGAGATACGCACCCGTTTTCGAGATACACGAGGTTGACGATGAGGTATTGCCCATGTTGACTCTGGAGGATCTCAAGGATATGGGGATTAATGCTGTTGGTTCCAGAAGAAAAATGTACAATGCGCTACTGAAGCTGCGGAAAGGCTTTTCATGAGTTGAGTTTACTGTTTAATGATTTTAATGTTTGATTAGGTTTTATTTTTCTGCTTACTTTCCTTTTTGCCCATTAACATGAATAATTAAATATCAAGTGGTGTTAGTTTTGGAGCTAGATTTTTTTTCCTTCTTCTTCTGCCTTTGCTACGTTAGTTATTGTGAAATGTAATTGTTGATATACGAATGAGAATGACATATGAGGAGTACTTTTTATTCATTAAGGAAGTGTAAATTTTTTTTTTAAATATAAATGAACTAGTCAAAATATAAGTTTTAAAGAAGTCAATCAGTGCTTACCTTCAATACACCTGCATTTAATTAAAAGAAATAAAGGAAGTCACCTTTAGGATATGGTGTGTTCTGGAGTATTAATTTGTGTGCCAAATGGTTAGCTATGACCTATGTTGAACGGACTATCCAAAATGCTGTCGCACTCGTGTTGGATCCTCCATAAATGCACCTGACGACATTTTTGGAGAGTCCGAACAACATAGGCTATGACTATATACATTTGAAGCACTTTAGCTGCAAGATCTCCTCTCTAGTCTTCGTTTTTGAGGGTGTTTAGTTCCGCTTCCTTAGTAAGATCCTTTGTAGTCGTTATCAAAAAGAGATCTTCTCTTATATTAGCTTGCATAGAGCTTAAAGAACTTTTCGTAGCAGTTGGAAATTTTAATTACTATGCATACAACAATTGGTGAATCATTTGCCTATAAGAAAGAAAACGTTAAATCATTTGATGAAACAAATATGAATGACTTTCTAGAGAAATGCATGATGTATGAGAGCCTATCTTAGACTTACGCTAAGTCTTTCACCAAAGCATACTTCAGATAGTCCCTGCTTTGTTTGCTTCCAACTGTACTATTAAGGATTTCCTTATAGAAACCTTACATCTTCTTGGGTTGATGATCTTATCGAGAATCGCCTTTGCTGACTTAGCCTTCTTCTTCAAAGGCTGTAATTTGTCTCATCTGTTGGAAAATAGTAAATAACTCATAAACGAAGAAGCTTCCTCATGCTTAATGATGGTTGTTGTGGAATAATTGGTGTACCCATTTTATGGTCATCGTCCCCCTGGTCTCGTTCAGTTAATTGATGGAAAAGCTTAATCTCCTATATTTTGATAAAACTCTCATTCAGCTGGGAAACCACACAGGTAATTAGCTTGGAAAGAGAGAAATCCATTTTGTAGAATATATCTGATAGTTGTGACATACGTATTTGATAACATGCTTCTAAAGTGAGGTACTAACTTAGTGTCTAACTTTCTGAGCTTTGTGACAGATATAGTTGAAGATAATCTTTTAGGCAAGATAACTGCATTTCAATCTTCCCCTCTCCCCTAACTAGCCATGCTTGACTACAATCACCTACATGTGGGTAAAAGAGCTTCTCTCCTGACCTCAACAACAACAAACCCAGTTTGATCCCAACATGTGGGGCCTGGGGAGGGTTAGTCTGTACGCATACCTTACCCCTACCTAATATAGGTAGAGGCAAATGTACCATTTTTGCTTGCAAGTGGTTGCACCAATCAGTAGCTGCTTTTGCTTTCTAGTGTCGTAACTCTGCTTTTGCATTTGTTTATTTTCAGGCAATCAAAGTGTTATGTTTCCTAGCTTAGATCTTTTTTTTTCCTACTAATTACAATATTTTTGGACATATTGTGATGTATTTTTTTCCTTTGTTTCTTAGATGGAGGAGGGTTTTTTTTTTTTTTTTTTTTGGGGGGGGGGGGTAGTAGATACCCACTTGCTGAAGAGGATAGTAGATACCCACTTGCTGCTATGAATGAGATGTATTCTCATTTCTGGCGATGTCTTTCTTTCTCTGTTTGATATGTAGCTATTATTAGCTTGCCGATCTCATTTTGATCTGAGAGACTGAGAATTGTGTATTCATCATTTGGATGTTAAGTTTCCTCTGTGAATCTTGAGTAACACTAGTTCCACATATAGTTTTAACTGCTTTTACCATTCCTTTAGGCATCTGATAGTCTTTTTTTGATAATTAATAAAGAATTTTATTAATTAAATAAAAAGGACTAAGTTAGTGCCGAATACATAGTTACAAGTTCTGGAAGTTTCCAATTATACCTAACAAGGTATTCACATCCTTTACCCAGACGAGGTGTTCCCTAACAAACATGTGAGCAATTATTGACGAAGTTTGATAACTCTTATTTTGTTCGTGACTGTCGGATTAGCGATGGAGTTGGTGCATGAATTAATGTTCATTTTAGTTAGAGGCTGGTGAAATTTACTAAATAAAATTGAAGTGATAAGCTAAATTACAATGCAAAAGAGTTTCTAAAGGAAGATTTTCTTTTGGGGGGTGGGGGCCAGCATGGGAGCCACAAGGTATCTCATGACAAGGTATAATTCAAACCAAAGAGAGTTTATTTTGCCAGGAAGGTAAAATAATATATATTCTGAAAGTCTTCTCACGGAGCTCAAATAAGGTGTCTTTAGTCCCCTTTAAGCTGGTACCCATATCTAGAATGGTTTATTCTTAAATAGGATTATGCACGAATTTTGTTAATGACAGGTTATTCTGGCCGAGTTAATTTTTTGGGATTAGGCATGATTTACAGTGGAACTAATCTTGTATTGCGATGATGCCCTTGGCTATGATTCTGATGCAACTTTTGTTGTTTGACAAGATGAGACTACGGTTGAGAAGTTGCTTCCTCCTGAACCAAAGAAACACAAGACCATTGAGATTAAATTTGTATGAGATGGAGTGGATAGTCTGTTTCCTGAAATAGGACTCGAAAGTACTCTACTTTGATGACTGATTTATGATAAAATAAAAATAGTTTAGATCCAAAACTAGGAGTACTAATCTTTTACTCTTTCTTCTCTTTCTTGCTATATTTTCATATTTTTGAAGTATTATGAGTGCAACGTGAGAAACGGTATGTTGCTTGTAGTAGGCATTGGTTGTTTCTTATTAATGCAGTGAAATGCTTGTATTAAAAAAAGCAGTTTTATATACGTCTCCCACTTGTTTTATAATAATTTTTGAATTTCTTATAATTTCTATATAATTTACCCTTTCTAAAAACTATTTTTAATTATATTATTTAAAAAATATCAAAAATTAAAGTTCTATGGGGCTTACACTCAGCGCCTCGGGGCTTATGCCCTTGCCCGATGACAGGTAAAACGCCTCAAATTGCACCCATACCTTTTAAAACACTGGTGGCGACAGGTGTTTTGGAGCGGTTAACACAAAAATTGTTTAAGTGCGGGTGACTGTCACCGTGTTTGATCAAAATCTAGTGGCAATATTTTGTTACCCAGAGAATTCTTTAGGAAAATGCAGTTTTTTAAAATCCCACTGAAATGAATAAAGCCAATCAGTGATCATGGAGTATCTGGGGTCATTTCGCCATGGGAGATAATAGTAAATTGTGACAGGTGGAGTGATTTTTAAGGTGGGGGATGGTGGAGGAAGATATAGAATAATAGAGAAAGAAACAAGAAAAGGGGAAAAAGTGGAAGAAAATCGAGTGGTTAAATCAGCGCACATGTGCATGTATCTCACCACTTATCACAAAATCTTGTTCTCATAAAGAGGGTATTTATTTGACTTTAAAAAAAGTCTAATGTGATAAAAGCGTGCTTACAATGTGTAGGTGTATAGTTGAAATTTCGGAACTAAGTTGAGAACGTTTCTTGTGTACTATACCATTTTTAAATTCATTTAAACAATTGAACTTAAAGCAGTGATGTGAAGTTTCTATGATCGCTCTAGCATGTCAACTATTTAAGATTCTTTTTCCTATACTATTACTTCAAGCAAGTCATGCAAATTAAGTCAAGGGAGGAAGATGTTCTTGCACTAAGCACATATAGTGTGAGACATCTGGGGAATATCTAATTTTCTTTGTTTGTGAAGTGAAGAGTTGCTATTCTTGATAAATCTTTTGTGGAAAGTCTATTGAATCATTACATTGAATTTGTGCTAATCAATGTCATGAAGTGGGTAACTGACGACAAGTCAGCATGTTTTTCCTCGAAGTGATTTTCCATTAATCTCGAATCAAGTTAATTACCCAATTAATGACAAATCAATTTGTGGAAAAACATGTTGACTTGTCGTTAGTCGAATCTTGTTAATTACCCAATTAAGTGACATTCCTCTCCCGGTTAGTATTTAGTGACAAGCATATTGGAACGACAGAAACCAGCGATTCTATGAAGGCAAACCTGACTCTATAAATTAGGAATAAATCAACATGTATATTTTTGCCGATATGTTTGGTGTGAATCAGTTGGAACTACTAATGCAGAGGTCATTTTCCTGTTCGGATATCAATAGTGGCATTTGAAATTTTCTACTGATTTTACTCCAGTGGATATCCCGGGATAGATCATCATGTTAAGTGTTTTTGTACATGTAGTATACATTAGTATTATGAAGGCCAAACATCTGATCAGAACAAGGAGTGCATGGATTAACAAGGTTTTAGTTCTTTTCTATGGGAGTTAATTCCCTTTTATTTGAGAGACTTTCTTTTTGGTGCCACTACATATTCTAATTAACTTCTGTAGTTTCAAATCAGTTATCTTTGGGGTTGGCACCTGCTATCTTAGTGTTAGGTTGGCATGCGCTAATTTATGTAATCAGAAGGAAAAATAGTGCAGCGCAATATATTCCAATTTTATTTTGTTGTGCACCATATACTGTGTCCCCTAACAAGATTTTCAGTGGTTTGGTTATTGCAGGATTATCGTTGTATCTCTGCACCTCTTCTTTTTTGTTGATATGTCAACTGCTGTATGCTAGATTGACTTTTTGAAGAACTTTTCTCAGTTGACTAACATATGAACGAGATTTTCTTTGGTTTTTTGCTCTCTGGCACATATTGTCTCTTAGTGCTGCCACTGGTATAAAACTTACCCTTTCTTAAATTGACTAACATATGAATGTTGCTCTTCCTCATCTTTAGTTACTCCGTTGAAGGAGAAGAAATGCACAGGATGATATCCTACGTTAGACGTGCTCTTTGCGAGTTTTCACTAACAAGACTCTCATTTTCAATTTCTCTGCTTACCACCGCCTTATGGTGCTCGTGTGGGTTTTCACCAATAAGACTCTCATTTTATTTCTCTCATTTGGTTGTATCAGATCCAAGTAACCATATTCTCCAATTTTGAACATCTTTACCGATTGATCAGAAGGGCTTGAATAGGATTTGGGCAAAAAGAGTTTGAATTTTGAATTAAATTAAAACTTTGGAACCATTCAGGCGGGATCATCGCCGAATCATTATAACATCTGCCCCAGTTTCACTTTTGGGGAAATTTGAATTTTTATTTTGATGTGACTGAACCCCAGAGAGAGGCTGCGTACGTATCCTTTCGGAATCAAGTCGAACGTAGTTCAAGAAACTTTGTTTTTTATCTTTTTTTTACACAACATTTCGGATTCCAAAGAGGGTAATCAAAGAAAGATAACCGGCTCAAAGAGTTTGCAAAGGGTTAATAGTGTTTGGGTAGCGAGAATGAAAGCCTTCGTCATCCTAATCGGAGAATATCAGTACCACAGAAGGTTTAAACGTAATACCTTTTGACCGCGTCTGCATTGACAACTTTTTCAGGGTCATTTCCTTCAATGTCTCCCAAGTACAATGCCCCTTTCGGCAACAATTTCCTTATAATGTACGGACCTTTCCAATTTGGAGTAAATTTTTCGTTTGCTTCCTTATGATGCGGGAGAATACGCCTCAAGACGAATTGCCCCACTTCAAAGTTCTTAGGTCGCGCTTTCTTGTTGTAGGCACGGGCCATTCTTTGTTGATACAACTGCTCGTGGCAAACTGCGGTCATCCGCTTTTCATCAATCATGGTTAACTGTTCTAGAGGGGTCTTGACCCATTCATTGTCCTCAATCTCAGCTTCAACGATGATTCGAAGAGATGGAATTTCAACCTCTGCGAGTATTACGGCTTCGGTGCCATAATCCAAAAGATAGGGTGTTGCCCCAACTCATGTGCGCACAGTGGTGCGATATCCCAACAATGCAAAAGGCAACTTTTCAGGCCATTGTCTAGAACTTTGAATCATTTTCCTGAGGATCTTCTTGATGTTTTTGGTTGCTGCTTCAATGACACCATTAGCTTTGGGCCGATAAGGGGTAGAATTCCGATGTGTGATCTTAAATTGTTCGCATACCTTCCTCATCAAATGACTGTTCAAATTTGCGGCATTGTCCGTAATGTTGGTTTTAGGAATACCAAAACGACAGATAATGTTGGAATGCACGAAGTCCACCACTACTTTCTTGGTGACGACTTTGAGAGTGACTGCTTCAACCCACTTTGTAAAATAGTCAATGGCAACTAAGATGAATCTGTGCCCATTTGAAGCTTTCGGCTCGATTGGCCCAATGACATCCATACCCCAAGCAACGAACGACCATGGTGTTGACATAAGATGCAATTCTAAAGGCGATGCATGAATGAGGTCACCGTGTACCTGATACTGATGACACTTTCGGACAAAGCTGAAGCAATCCTTTTCCATGGTTATCCAGTAATAACCTGCCCGAAGGATTTTCTTTGCAAGGACATATCCATTCATATGAGGTCCACACACTCCTGCGTGCACTTCATTCATAATTCTTCTAGCCTCTTGGCATCCACACATCTTAAAAGGTTCAGATCTGGAGTCCTTTTATACAAGACTTCACAAGAAGAAACCACTGGCGAGCCTTCTAATGGTTCTCTTTCGGTCTCCACAGGCTTGCTCGGGATATTCCTTCGTTTTCAAAAATCTTTTGATATCATGATACCATGACTGAACATCTGGTTCCAACTCAACTGTATTGCAATAACCATGTCTTTCTCGAATTTGGATTTCCAGTGGGTCAATGTGGACATTGTATAGATACGGCAGCATCGAGGCTAAAGTAGCTAGTGCATCGGCTAACTTATTGTGAAACCGAGGAATGTACCTGAACTCGACAGATTTGAACCACTTGCTAATATCTTCCACATGTTGCCTGTATGGAATAAGCTTGATATCCCGAGTTTCCCATTCACCTTGAGCTTGTCGAATAATCAAGTCAGAATCTCCCATGATTAACAATTCTTCCACATTCATGTCAACTGCCATATTCATACCCATAATGCAGGCTTCATACTCAGTAGTGTTGTTTGTACAAGAGAACCGAAGCCGGGCTGTGGCCGGATAGTGCTGACCAGTGGGTGAAATCAAAATTGCCCCAATCCCGACACCTTTTGCATTCACAACTCCGTCGAAGAACATTTTCCAAGCATTTGTGTCTTCTGGAATTACCTCAACTGAATTTACTTCCTCGTCCGGAAAGTAGGTACTCAAAGGCTGATATTGATCATCAACATTATTCTCAACTAGGTGATCCGCCAAGGCTTGAGCTTTCATCGCCGTGCGGGTGACATAGACTATGTCAAACTCGGTGAGCAGGATTTGCAATTTTGCTAACCTCCCTGTGGGCATCAGTTTTTGGAATATGTACTTCAAAGGATCCAATCTGGTTATGAGATAGGTGGTATAGGCCAACAAGTAATCCCTAAGCTTCTGAGCGACCCAAGTCAAGGCGCAGCAAGTTCTTTCCAACAAAGTGTACTTGGCTTCATAACTAGTGAACTTCTTGCTCAAATAGTATATGGCTTGTTCTTTCTTCCCGGTCACATCATGTTGCCCGAGAATACATCCAAAAGAATTCTCCAACACTGTCAAGTACAAGAACAAAGGCCTTCCAAGCTCGGGTGGGACCAATACTGGAGGATTCGACAGATATTCTTTGATTTTGTCGAAAGCTTCTTGACACTCCTCTGTCCATCTAATCACAACATCTTTCTTCAACAACTTAAATATGGGCTTATATGTGTAAGTCAACTGAGCAATGAATCTGCTGATGTAATTCAACCTTCCCAATAGACTCATAACCTCTTTCTTGGTTCTCGGAGGTGGCAAATCCCGAATAGACTTTATCTTTGTTGGATCTAATTCGATGCCTCTTCGACTGACTATAAACCCCAAAGTTTCCCAGATGGTACTCCAAATGCACATTTAGCTGGATTCAACTTCAAGTCATACTTATGCAGGCGCTTAAAGAGCTTTCTCAAATCTCACACATGGTCATCCTGCGTTCTGGATTTAATTATCATATCATCCACATACACCTCAATTTCCTGGTGCATCATGTCATTAAACATGGCGGTCATAGCTCTCATGTAAGTTGCCCCGACGTTCTTTAAACCGAATGGCATGATCCTATAACAGTAAATACCTCAAGGTGTTGTGAAAGCCGTCTTTTCTACGTTTTCTTCATCCATCAGAACCTGATGATATCCAGCATAACAATCCACGAAAGATTGTATCTCATGCTTGGCACAGTTGTCAACAAGGATGTGGATGTTTGGCAATGGAAAGTTGTCCTTGGGGCTTGCTTTGTTCAAATCACGATAATCAACACACACTCGGGTTTTCCCATCTTTCTTTGGCACTGGGACCACACTAGCCAACCATGTGGTGTATCGGACCACTCGAATCACACCGACTTTTAACTGTTTGGTGACTTCTTCTTTAATCTTGTCACTGATGTTTGTTTAAACTTTCTCTATTTTTGTTGGACAGGGGGATAACCGGGGTAAGTTGGTAATTTGTGCACCACTAAATCAACACTCAATCTTGGCGTATCATCATAGGACCAGGCAAACACGTCTTTGAATTCGAACAAAAGTTGGATCAATGCTTCCCTAATTCTTTCATCAGCGTGAATGCTTATCATGGTTTCCTGGACCTCTTCCGAACTACCCAAATTAACCGGCTCAGTTTCATTTAAGTTTGGCTTAGGCTTATTCTCAAATTGTTCCAGTTCTCGGTTTATTTCCCTAAAAGCCTCATCTTCATCATATTCTGGTTCTTGATTCATTATTTCACAGTTAGACAGCGTGTTAGGATCTGGGCATGAAGTCCGCAAGTATGTCATGTTATTTAAGTCCGCATTATTAGAACTGAAAAGAGAGATAAGAAAAATAACAAAAACCAGAAAGAATAAAGAGAGAGATTCATAGACGATGAAATATTGATTTCATTTCATTGAATTTGAATATAGAAGGGTTTACATCAGAATTTAAAAGACAATAAACTAAAAACATTTAAGTTACACCCTGAAATAACTCGGAATGCAGAAAAGATGGCAAGAATGAACTACCGGGATTCCTGCCTGACTGGGAACGAAGTAGCCTTCCAATTTTGAAGTTTGGCATCTAGTCCCATATACTGCACCTCAGCAGTGCTTGAGCCTTCACCCGGCTGGACCATGTGAGCATCATATAACATTTGCCTCACTGCCCCACAGATATCCTCAATTTCTTCGGTCGTGAAGGCTTCTTCTTCTATGTACCTTGGCTTAACAAACGTTCTGGCGAGATGCGGAACCGACTGAGGCAGAACCCACCCTTCATTCTTACGTTTATTAGCCCATTTTACGTCAGCTTCTGTAGCTCGAAAACCGACACCAAAGAAGTTCTCACTGGCAGTCAAAGTGATAGGCTCCATAATGCCTTGCAAAGATGCCCTGAGCCCTTTCCCAAGTTTGTAGCTATGTTTGATCATTTCACTGGCGACCATGATTGACGCGTTTGACAGGAAGGGTTGAGGAAACGGGGTTCCTTCCTCACACTGGTCCGCGACCACGATCTCAAAAGCTTGGTAGACTATGTGCTTACTACCTTCCCTAGCCTTCAAACACGGTACGAACGGGTCCTTGTAGATTGATTGCTCATCTTCTCCATGGACCACGATTTCCTGGTTTTCATGTTCAAACTTAACCATTTGGTGGAGAGTAGAGGGTAAGGCCCCTGTCACATGGATCCAAGGCCTTCCTAGGAGAAAATTGTAGGAGGTGTCCATGTCCAAAACCTAAAATGTTACTTCAAAATCCATCGGGCCGATGGTTAGGATCAAATCAATCTCCCCTATCGTATCCCTTTTGATGCCGTCAAATGCACGTACGCAAACATTGTTGGGTCTAATCCTTTCAGTCCCAATTTCCATTCTCTGTAGGGTCGAGAGAGGGCAAATGTCAACCCCAGATCCGCCATCCAACATAACTCTTTTCACATAATATACTTCACACTTAATGGTCAAATGAAGAGCTTTGTTATGGACATCCCCTTCTGGAGGCAAGTCATTTCGGCTGAATGAAATCCGGTTGACTTCGAAAAATCGTTCCACCATTCTTTCCAATTGTTCAATCGTGGTCTCGACATGAACATGTGCCTCATTAAGCATCTTTAACAACACTTTCTGATACTCATTCGAGCTTATCAACAGGGACAAAAGTAAGACCTGAGAGGGGGACTTCCTGAGTTGATCAATCACAGTGTAGTTCAAAGTTTTCATCTTTCGGAAGAATTATTCTACCTCTTCAGCACTAACTAGCTTTTTAAGTGGAAAACGCTTTTGTTTGGTCTTATTCAATTCTTCTAAGTTGAGGTACTTCCCAGACGAGTTCGTTTCATTCACCTCTCCCATGATTTTCTTTCCCTTGTACGTCACCATTTCTTTCTTGTAGTTCCAAGGGACGACAGTGGGGTCCTTCATGGGATTCTGTGGTGCGCGACTGATAACCACAGGCTCAGTCAGCCTGGGTGAAATTATCGGCCCCCGCGCCACATAAGTCCCCTTTGGTACTACATCTTTGGTACCTTCAGCGTAACCTTATTTTGCTCAAACCTTTTTGGGGGGACTCAACACGAACTGTTCTTTTCTGTGGGCCCTGGGAATATAAAGAATGGCATCTTTAGGAGGTACTGCCCCGGTGTAGGTTTCCACAACCTTTTCTATGCTTTGAGGAGTGGAATTGTTTTTCTTCTCATCCTTAGCTTGCTTTGTTGCCGCTTTGGGCTTCTTTTCAACATCGGCAATAGCAATGATAGCCTTCAAAGCTGGGTCGAACTCTCTGTCTTCACAAATCATCCCAATAACTGGCCCATTGTTTTGAGTTGGCAATGGGTTATTGGTTACTTGGGGACCTCTTCATCCCTCAACACTACCCGTTTTTTGTTCTATCAGGTTTTCGACCCCTCTTAAGGGTCCACCATTCTTCGGTGTCATGCCCTTCTTCCCCTGAATGATAAGCACATTGGGTATTGGGTTGGTAGGAGGGTGACTCTGTGTTTTGCATGTTTGGAGGTACGGGCTTCAACAAACCCATTTGGATCAACTTTGGGAAGAGGCTGGAATATGATTCACCGATGGGCGTGAAGTTGGTTTTTCTGGGTGGTTCATGGGCACGGGCGTTTTAGCCCCATTTCCTTATTTGATGCTTATTGTATATTTGTTTGTTATTTTGTGACTTGTTGGTATGGTATGTTTGATTTCAGGAAGGTTTGAGAGGGATTTAAGGTACTTAGTCTCATTTTGGACGCTTAAGTTGTAAGAGTTGACCAATATTTGACTTTTGTGTAAACCGCCTCAAATTTGTAATTTAACGGTTTCAATAGGTTTGTATAATGATTTTGGAGTTGGTAATATGTACGGATTCGGATGCAGAGGTTCCTAAGATGTTTTGGGGTTATTTGCCAAAAGTTAGCAATTTTTGAGGTTTGGTAATAACAACAAGGTAAGGAATCCAAACTATAGTAAGAATTTGAAAAGTAAATGCGGAAGCAATAAAAATAAGAAATTGAACGACCAAAACTACAGTGCAGAAAATAAAGGATATGGGAAAATTCAGAGAAAGAATTCCAAGAACTTCCAAGAATGCAAGTTCTATAGCCTTGACAAGATCCAAGTAATAATGTTTTTGATTTATTGAAGAAATCAAACGTCTTTACTTAAAAACTAATCAAAATAATAGATTCAGATCTAGACCGCTTCACGAGTTACTTGAGACAACAAGTAATAACTAGTGTTGGGTCCAAATGCACGCACAAGTATACGTGGTCGACAAGTAATAAAGTGATAAGAAAGTATCGTTCCCACGAGGATTTATGATCAATTATTGTCCAATCAAAGCTATTTATAAACTTAATTCTCAAGTGAGTGTGAATTAGATGATTGTGAGTTTTGTAACTAAATTACTACGAACAAATAAGCAAGCAATAAAATAAGATCGCAAGTAGAGAAAACAAACACTTAGAAAGAATTCAATGAGATAGGGATATTCCAGGTTTATGGGATTAACCTTTCTCCTATTGCATTTTTCGGGTTGATGTAATCACTTGACTTATCTAATTTGTTGATTAATAAGGGTTTATTATGCTCGCAAAGTTCTTTCGATGCTTTGCTCGCCTATTCAAGGCAACCTAAGACTATATATCTATAGAATCAAACTTGACAAGAACACATGTATATTTCTTGCAAAAATAACCAAGGCAACTAGAATATGTCTATCCTAATCGCGAATCTATTCTCCGATGCCCGTATTCAAGATCTTACTCTATTCAATTCTATATGCAATTTATAGTTCTCACTATCGAGTTCAACTATAAATTCGTAGATAATACTCTATTGTTAGCTACGCAATAGAATAATTAAGTGCAAGATTGAATAATCAAATTAATATGATAAAGTCAAGAAAAACAATCAACTATCAATTTACAATAGTCAAGAACGGCCCATAACCCTAGAATAATGAGGTTGTTAGCCACTCGTGTTCATAACAATAATCAAAATATCATTTTTAAACATAAATGCTATGAATACTAGATGAAGGATGGAAGAATCGATGAATTCCATGCTCCCGAGTGTTTCGTACTTGTATTTTCTCTCAAAGTGCCCCCCCTCAAAATAGGTTTAGGTTTGTTTATATACGGGTTGGGGAATCTTAGGATCAAAATATCCAAGTCCCGGGTGAAATAGGACATGTTCCCGTCACCAGCGCCCAGGGTAGCGGGGCATGATTTCTGCACCACAGGTAGCGCCCCACGCTATCCTGGTGCTACATTGTGGCCTTTTTTTCATTTGTCCCATTTTGCTTCAATTCACGCACCTTCATCCCAAATTACCTCCGAATGATTCCTACACATAAAAATACCATGAATTAGCACAAATGATTATATTACACATCCGAAATCTACAAAATATGAGTAAAATACGAGGCAGTATACATATAAATATACATACTTTAAGCCGAATATCAACACCCCACACTTAGACTCTTGCTCGAAATTTGCATTCTTCCTGTTTTAAACATGCCCAAGTATAAACATTTCAATTCAACAAATTCAAACAACCTAACCATAACCACCGTACCTCAAGAGCCGACTCGTTACCACTAAGCACCCTTAACTCGCGCACTCACCCAACAAGAGAAATTAACAACATTACCAATCCTTCATGAGATCAAGTGCCCTCACCAACAAACAAGAGAGTGAATATAAAAATAGTCCACGCATTCAAATATGACTTTGAACATAAATTAAGGACATCACACAATTGAACGAAATTCGCTCACTCTCACAAAGAATTTCATGTGTATCCCGTAGTCGCACCATAAGCTTGATCGTAATGTACATATTTAGTTATCTAAGTTAGCCAAATCTAGGATCAATTAGGACTTTAAGGTTGTAATGTAGGCTAAGATACAGGTAGAATACATTTAGGAATAGTGACTAATCCTTCTAATCACTTTAATCAAGAATCGAGCACGCATTCTTCTCAATGAATTCATTCGCCACAAACCATACACAATATAGCTCTTTCTTCAATTAAGCACTCCTACATCCCTACTAGCACGAATTAGTAAGATTAGGAGGTGTTTTTTTTTTACTATTAACACTATTTGTCTATTTTTTTTCTTCTTACAATTTTCTTTTCTCTTTTTTGTTTTTCTACACACACTATATATATTAAAGTTCATCGGCTAGTGGTATTTTTCACAACTCTAGTGCAACTTATGGGCCCTTCCATGGTTCCACTCGAAAGATACTTCCCGAATCTCTCACCTTACTTCTTTTAGTTACTAAGGCCTTTGGAGGTAAAGGTTCAACAGTCTCAAGTTACAAACAAAATCGAGATACGGCTTGTAATGTAGGTGTAACGACCCGATCGGTTGTTTTGGGTAAATGCGTCCTGTTACCCCTTTTATTGATTCACACTTGTGTTTTTATGATTTTATGACTTGCAGGGTTGGTTAGTTTTATTCCGGTAAGCGTCGGGTTGATTTGTACCCTTGATTTTTGACATAGAAGTTTAAAATAGAAAATGTTGACGAAACATTGACTTTTTCAAAAGTGGCCCCAAAATTGTATTTTTATGGCTCCGATAGCTTCATATCGTGACTTCGGACTTGAAATATGCCCGTAATTAATTTTGGAAGTCCGTAGGTTGATTTGTATTGATTTGCCAAAATTTGGCAATTAGAGGTTGAAAAGTTTGACCGTAGGTTGACTTTTAGCTATAAAGCTCAGATTTGATTTAGAGACTTGGACTATGTTTTTTATGCTATTTAGAACTTTTCTACAAATTTGGTATCGTTTGGAGTTGATTTTATAAGATTCGGACGTTTAGTTGTAAGTCTAGAAATTCTTGAAAATTTCCTTGAATTTCATGTATTTTAGAGTTCAATTCGTAGTTTTAGATGTTATTTTTGTGCTTTGATCGCACGAGTGAGTTTGTATGATATTTTTAGACTTGTGTGGATGTTTGGTTGGAGCACAGAGGGTTGGGATGAGTTTCGGACATGTTCCGAAATGTTTTGGGTTGAAGTTGGCAAAATCTGGTGTACGGTACTCTGGTGTCGCAATTGCGATCACAAGAGTCGCGATTGCGAAGGTGGCAGTTTTCGCAAATGCGACCTCCCCTTCTCATTTGCAAAGCCAACAGTATTTTAACTAAGTTTGCATTTGCGAAATATTGTTCGCTTTTGCGATGTCCGATTTTTGAACTTATTCTCTCATTTTTGAACCCTAGACTCTGTAGGAGGAGATTTGGAGAGGATATTTTCACCTACAAATCTTGGGTAAGTGATTCTAATATATTTCTAATCATATTCCATTAACATATCTTAGATTTTAACATCAAAATCATGTGAATCACAGTGAAAATTTGTTTAGTTTTTGAAAAAAATAAGAAATTGAGTTTTGAGAGTCGATTTGGACTCGGATTTTGAAACTACTCACATATATGAACTCGTGGGGTTATGGGTAGACGAAATCTACCATTGGATCCGGGATTTGACTGTGCGGGCCCCGAGTTGACTTTTGTTGACTTTTTGAAAAAAGTGTAAAGATCTTAACTTTATCTATTGCAAATGAATTCCCTAGCATTATTTGATGATATTGAGTCGATTTTCGTTTGATTTGGGCTGTGTGGAGGTGGATTTTAAGGGAAAAGCTATTTTCGAGTGTTGAATTGGCCTAGTTGAGGTAAGTGTCTTGCCTAACTTCGTGTGGGGGAACTACCCCTTAGGATTGGTATTGTTTGATTCAATTGTGCTAAGTGAAATTCGTGTACGTAAGGTGACGAGTGGGTACACGGGTTGTACGTGGTATTTGATTGGTTTAGGCTATTTAGACTATTTCCATGCTCTAATTGAATGTCATATTATGTTCTAATTCTCTTAGTCAATCTATTCGTACTTGTGTTAGTCCATCCTTACATGCCTTAAATGATTTTGTTAATACTTTTTCTACCTCCAAATTGATCATTTGCTATCATGATTTAGTTGAACTTGTCGCCTCTTTTATTGTTACATGCTATCTCTTCATTATTAATTATCATTATTTGAAGCTGTTGATCGCATTATCTCTTTCCTTATTGATTATCATTTACTTTAAGTAATTGTTCATGTTATCGCTTTCCTTGTTGATTTCTATTATTTGAAGCTCACTGCTAAATGTTATCTCTTTTGTTGTGAGTTAGTTTTATCTAATATCGTGGTTATACATTATTTCTCTCATTGTTGAGTTAATTGGTGTTAAAATTATGAAAGTCGTTAACACGTTGAGGCGAAGTTAGTTATTATCGATACATCTATCTTATTGAGCATTTTACATTCATTATTATTGTTAATAATATTATATACGCTGTGGTGGAGCTATGGGATATTGTTGTGGAAACATTGGTATTGTTGTTGTTGTTGGAAAGTTGTGATATATGGTCACTTGTGGTGCGAATTGTTATTGTGATATGATATTGACGTGCATGCGGCGATATAAGGCTTGGGGTTAATGTGCATGCGGTGGTATAAGGTGAGTCGTATGTGCTTGTTGCTTCTAGGGGAACTACGTGAAGCCACACGACATCATAAGGTTGGCTAAAGTACATGTATCTAATTGGGAAAAACTGTTTTCAAAACCTATTTCAAATGTAAGGCTCACGTGGTGGTATAAGGAAAGATTGTGATTAAAATTGAGAAATGTGAATATGAGGCAGTACCTAGGTTGTGATTCTTGACTATACAAGGCGGTACCTCGTTTTTTATTTCATTATAAACAAGGCGGTACCTCGTTGTGATTCTTGCTATTTATTTCATGTTGCAAAGTGTTTTGGTGGGAATATTTCTTGTTGTTTCATTCTTTATTGTTCTAGCAGCTGTTGTTCGTACATGATCATTGTATCCCATTTAGTTGCTTCTTTTATGCTATTTACATTGTTGATTTCTGGTACTAGTTCATGCTATCATCTTGTTTTGTATCAGTTGTTTCTTTACTTTTCATTACATATTTGTATTATATTTTCACATTGTTTATTTATATCCTAGTAGGTGTCTTCACCTGGCCTCATCACTACTGTACTAAGGTTAGGCTCGATACTTACTAGGTACCGTTGTGGTGTACTCATACTACACTTCTGCACATTTTTGTGCAGATCCAGGTACATATGCTCATGTCAGTCATTAGATATTACCTGCTCGACATTCGCATGCCTCGGAGTCACCTTGCCTTATTTTCATTTACTGTTGTGTTTTCTTTCAAATAGTGATGTATTAGATATTTTAGTTTATTCAATAGAGCTTATGACTCCGTTCAACAGTTCTTGGGGATTGTATGGTTAGGATTTTCTTTTCAGAAGTTCTATGAGTCTATTAGACTGGTTTTATGTATTTTGTTAATTACATGTGTCCAATTGTTATCAAATATTAGGCTTACCAAGTCGTAGAGACTAGGATCCATCATGACATCCTACAGAGGGAAATGGGATCGTGATAAGTTGGTATCAAAGCTCTAGGTTCATAGGTGTTACGAGTCATAAGCAGGTTTAGTAAGGTCTTGCGGATTGGTACGGAGATGTCTGCACTTATCTTTAAGAGGTTGCGGAACTGTTAAGAAAAGTTCACTTCTTTGATTCCTTGTCGTGCGCATTGGTTGATTTCGAAAACTAAATCTTTGATTTTATATTTATCATAGATGGTGGGACACGCACCGCTAGACCCGACGATCAGACACCCGTACCCCCTGCTAGAGCCACAAGAGTCCGGGGTTGGGGCAGAGGCCGAAGAGGGGCACATGGTGCAGCTAGAGCACCTGCCCGAGCTGTGACAGAGGAGCCACAAGTAGCTCCAGTTGAGTGATAGACACCCGAGGCACCTATTGCCACCCTAGAACTTCAAGAGACCCTCGCACAGTTCCTAAGCATGTTTTGTACCTTAGCTCAAGAGGGGTTGATCTCGCCTGAACCAACCACAACTCAGGCTGGGGTTGTACCTGATTTTCCGGAGACTTCAAGGTGTACATGTTCGGCGTCCGCAAGCCTCAGAGTTACCTTCCTTTAACCTTCTTTTCTGTTAAACTTTTTATCCAGATAGTGATGCATTCGGTAGAGCTTGTCACGACCCAAACCGATGGGTCGTGTGTTACACCCCATGTTTTCGTACGTAAGAGTACGTCGTAAGTCAATTGATGTAAGATCAGAAATGAAATCATTTTTAAAAAGTTTATAAAGTTAGTTAATCATATTAACGTGGAGGTTACATATATTGAAGATTATGAACAACAAGTACAAAGAGGGTTGGAAAGTTTAGAAGCTAAAGGAATTGAAGAAAACAATGTTTCGTCGAAAGTCGACAAGTTGGGAATGTAATAACATGTACTTTTGAGGTGAGACTAAGGTGATTAACATGATAAGGAGGTTATTTTATGAATTAGGTAAGTCGTATGATAGTAGTGTGTTATGTTTTGAAGTCAAGTGAGTTGTGGAACAAAAGTCGATGAAAGTCATCACAAGTTACGTTCATGAGTTTTACTGAAAATGTAACTACGATTTTCTCCCAATATTCTAATAGTTATAGGGTGTTCCACCCATTAAATTGAATCTCGATGAGTCTAATTTCTAACATATTAAACCATTTGTCAATACGATATCGGAGTAGAGAAATATGGGTATTTTTGCGAGACTGCGCAGGCTGCTAGGTGACAAGTAGGTGTGTCACCCACTTGCTTAAATGAGAGCCCAAAAATGGGCCATTTTGGGTTGTCCAAAGAGGCCTTTTAAAGGCCTATTTTCTTCATATATTAGACTGAAAATAGTTCATATAAACCAGACATAAGCTCGTCAAATATCCTCCCAAATATTTCCTACAAACCCTAATTGATTTTCTCTCCCTTTCAAGTTCTAATTGGAGGTAAAACCCAGAGTTTGAAGAACCAAGATAGGAGCTGAGTTATCCAACAAATAAGGTGAGTTTACTGATTTCTTTCATCCATTTGTTCTACTGTAAATTCATGGTAGGTCGTTCTATACTTGTAAAAACTCACGGGACGGTGATCGGAAGTCGTGAGTTCGAGTTATTCACTTGTAGCGGACTGTTTTGTGGATTATTTTGTGTTGCTGTTGGGATACGTGTTTTACTACTTTTTTGTAGAGTTTTGGAGGAGGAAGGGTGTGTAGAAACACCATATAACTATAGGGTGGTGGGCTGATCGTTCGTCGTAACATTTTCGGGTCATTTGACACTACTACGGTGGTCGTTATTGTATGAAGAAATTGGGGTGTGTTGGGCTATTTTTTGCAGTATTTGATGGTGTATATAAGGCTGGAAAATAATGTATATATGTTGTTATTGTTGTGTTATTGTGTTGTTGGTGTTATCTTGAATTTGGAGGAAGTAAGTATTATAGGGGAGATGCTGCCTGTTTTAATACAAAATAAGTTTGTCATTCGTTGTGCGATAGTTGTACCTTTCGTAACTTAATGATAGTATTATTATCATTGTTGTAGATTAAGGTGCGAAGAGGCGAGTTCAACTAGGTGATTGGAAAGATTGTGATAAGGTATGTTAAGGTTAAACCTTTCTTTCATTTGGCATGATCCAGTAACTATATGTATTTGACAACGAGACATAAAGAGAAGTTCATACTCCCGAATTCATATACACTATCCTAGTCTCATAAGTTACAGTATTCTCCCTTATCGAGACTTCATATTCAGTTTAGTTTTGTCTTATGTCAGCCAAGAGAGCAGAGAGTCTATATATATACATTATTACAGTATTTTCACAACCATCAAGCTATACTCGGTGGGCAGTCCCCTATTGGGCAGTACTATAATATTTTCACCACCATCGAGCTATAATTAGTGGGAAGGACCCTATTGGGCAACCTCTAATTAGATGGTAAGTTATATACCGAGCCTACTATGGCCGAGCGCCTATGAGCAAGCCATGATGGCCGAGAATCAGAGCCTAGTATGGCCGATCGCCTATGAGCGAGCCTACTACGGCAGAGCAGTGACACATACCGAGCCTTATAGGGTCGGACAACTATTTCACATACTATATGGAGAGAGTTGAGTCAGTATCACCAGGTAAGCATATATTCAGATTATATTGGACTCCCAGTTACATTCAGTTATTATATTATCACTTCAGTTTCAGCTTTTAGTTATTTTGTTGCCTTACATACTCGGTACATTATTTCGTACTGATGTCCCTTTTGCTGGGGATGTTGCATTTCATGCCTGCAGGTCGTCATTGATAGTTAGACAGACCCTCCAAGCAAACAAAGTCAAACTTCAGCTTAGTTGGTAAGCTCCAATTCCTCGGAGTTGCCAGGTCTAGACCTTGGAGTCCATTGTATACATACAGGTTTGATGGGTAGGTCGAGGCCCTGTCCCAACCATGGTACAGTTCAGTTATCTCTAGAGGCTTGTAGATAATCCCGTGTAGTTTGTATATTAGTAGATGTTCATGTCGGCCTCGTCAGCCTCCACAGTTATATATATATATATATATATATATATATATATATATATATATGAGCTTTTGGGTATGTTTACCCCACAGATGAGAGAGATGTTATTTTTAAATGATTCAGAATATGGCCTCATCGGCATAAGATGAGGGTTACCCCTCCAAAGTCCACAGTTACAAAGTGGTACGCTCGAGCCGAGTACCACATAGGGTGCCGGCCACGCCTCCCCACGTTTGGGGCATGACAAACTTGGTATTAGAGTAGTTTTATCCTAGGGAGTCTACAAGACGTGTCTAGTAGAGCCTTGTTTATAGATATGTTGTGCACCATATTATATAAACAGGAAGCTACAAGGCATTTAGGAGTCAGTTACCCTTCTTTCAAATCCAAGTCGTGCTATAGGGCTGAGTCATAAGAGTTCGAGCTAGGACCTATGTTTGCTAATGATATAGAGTACTTGCAATTAGATAAATTACATCTACATAGAGGGCTAATACAACAATACGCAATGGTACTAGTAGATAGAAAATTCTCGACAATGTGGCCCAGTTTGAGACCCTATTAGATCTTGCATACCAGATTTGCGAATTTCCCACTTACCTTAAGACGGGAATATCTAAAATACCCCGCGAATAGTAGGCCATGAGAATATCAAAAGGTAAAAGTATAAGTTTCATCAGGTAATATAAGCAAGGTAAAGAAGGGTACGAGTTACCTAGTTAATGAAGATTATCCGAATTTCCATGTCAGGAAGAGAAATAAAAGGATTCTAAGTTACCTTCAACAGATATAGAGGTATGTAAAATTGGCCAAACCCATCTCAGTTATGACCTATGGGATCTAACTTATATAGTTTAAGAGAAGGATGGGATATAAGGATCTATCTTGGGTTAGAGTAACCCGAAATGATGGCTTGAGCCAGGGGAGCTAAAGGTGAACCAATGTTTTGTTGAAGTTTTCAGGATACAGTGATAGACAGAAGTATTAGCAGGAGAATAAAAAGAGAGTAAATAAAACATTATGAGTAAGGTATGATAAATAGGTGATAACGGTAAATCAAAATATAGTAGGATGACAGAGTCTATGGTCAAGTGAAAGGAAAGACATGAGATGATAGGTTTGAGACTATAAAAGAATATATTCCATAAAGTCATATCCGTATTTCGAAAATGAGTTCGTGACTCCAACATGATTACTAGAAAGCTAAGTTAGACCCCAAAGTGATAGAAATCAGCATAGGCTAGTAAACAAGATAAATCGAACATGATTTAGGGATCGAAGGATTCGATAATAGTCAGCATCATGAGAATTTTAGAGATCGTGTTCCGGCAAAGATAGAATGGACAATAGGAGAATAACCTTTAAAGGTCATTTAAGAAGACACTTCCTTAAAGAAAGAATTGTGAGTAGAGTTAAGCTTAAGGAACTAAGTGTGCCAATTACACTAAGTGCCACCCTCGCACGTAAGAAATTTAGTTATCCCTGGTAGAGAAGGGATACCGTAAGGCGAGTAAGAGTCAGTGAGGACGTAAAAAGACGCTGAAGATGAAGAGGTAAAATATTTGTAGGTGAATCTTCATAGCATTAAATGTTATTACTCCCCTAAAAGAGGGGGGGGGGAGATGGGGTGAAATAGTATTAAGTCGGAGTTACGTGGTTCAGGTAGCTACAGAATAGTAAAGAAGTAATGCGGTAAAAAGGCGAAAGGAGTGAGATTGAATTTATTCAGATCATACATATGTACTATGACTCCAGAACACTATGCAAGCACGATGTCGGGGAGAGGCAGTAAGGGTTCCCGGGCAGGATGTTATTGATAAATAAGTGCGAATGAACATTTGATACATTAGGAGCCAATACAAAAGGTAAGTTAAGACAAAAGACATAACCCAAGAGAGGTTATGCGGAATATAAATATGAGCATGGACTGACAAGTAGTTAGTAGTTGATTCAGAAAGAGCTTGGTTATGGCTAGACAAGAGGTCTCAGATAAATTAGTAGATCATGCAAAATAACGTAGTGAAACCCAGCATACGAAATTCAGTCTCTCAGATACGACATCATACTCAAGAAATATTCAGATAGGAGTTGGGGTAGTAGAAGGTACAATATAAGTGTTACAGAAATGAAAGAGAGTGCCACAAGGGAGACAACTGAAATTTCAATTCAGAAGCAACCCTACGAGCACAAGGGCGCGGAGGTAAGTAACTAAGGATAATGATAGGCGAGTAAGAACATCAGAAATTCCATGGGGTATACAATGTAATAAGCTCACTGCTTTGCAAGAATCAGAGGGTCTTCCCTAAGTACTGCAACGATGACTAGCTGAGAAAATAAGGAAGAAGGCTTCAACATAAGCATAGTGACCTAAAAAAGAAATGGTCTTGTAATAACAGTCTCAGTATAATATTGTATGCACTCCATAAGAAAGTGGCACCTATTGTGACTAAGGAACGGGAAGTAAAATCCAAAGTAATATTCGAGATCATATGAGTTGCACAAAATTCCAATATATGTAGGCACTAAGATAAGCCAAGTATTCATGCAACAAGTGGCAGAAGGACCAAGAAAAGTAATTGCTTATTTTTAACGAAAGCTGAGAAGGAATGAAAGGAATTATTCGATCAATGACCCAAATTTAGTTACATTATGAACACACCTAAGATTTCAGAGTGTTATCCATGCAGCATATATGTTGACAATGATACAGCTATAGGAGACTCCAGTATAAGTTAAAAGAAATATTTGAGTTCACGTCACACATAAAAGCTTGATTTGCTAGAAGGTTACATCATGGATGTTTCATAGCGTCCACGAGGGGATAAAGTAATAACTAATACCCTGAGCCGCAGATCGTAAGATAGATTAAGCCTACTCAAAGGCTGAGATAGAAGAGGAAATTAAAGAGTTACTTTAGTTAAGTAAAGTAGGAGTCTGATTATTAGGCCATGATTAGTATATAAATTGGGAATCAGAACATTGCAGAATCACTCTTAATACCAGAGGTACAAGAGAGATAGTACAATAGCCATATTCTATAACGGCTTTACGATAAATCCAGGTAGAAGTATACTAGCCTCATAAGAAGCCAGTATGGAGCACCCACCGGATTGTGTATGCACCAAAGGTGCAAGTATTACAGTAGAGCTTTAAGTGGTGGATGTGAATTCCACCTATGTGGAAGGGAGGTTATGAAAGAGATAGAATATTTGATGTGAGATTCAAAGGTAAGTAAGGTAAAGGTAATGAAGGTAAGAGATACTCAAGTGCAGAAGCTTGGTAATAGTCCAGACTTAAGATAGAGGCTATAAGCGTCGTGATTCAGTATCCATAAATGATAGTGGTGTCGTTACTAGCATATCTTCCACCCTATAGTTTCCAGGTACTGAAAGGTCTAGTTAAGGGAGTACAAAAGAGCTAAAGATGGTGTGATGTTTCGCCAGAGGCTCCAGAATAACATAAGAAAATGTATGGTGCTAGAAAGTTAAAGGAAGGCTATGAGTACTATAAATAGATATGTGTAGGTCGCAAGCTAAAGTATGGTAGAGCAACAAGGTTTTAGGTGGACAGGAGTAAGGATAAGAAAAGGTGAGTTAGAATGTGACAAGAATAAGTAAGTCCTCAGGATTAAACCCATCAAAACAAGAGAGTTGATGGTTTTTGTAAGTTATAAAAAGCTCAGTATACTTTGAATGAACTCGAAGGAGTTTAAGACTAGGAGAATTTAGAAAAGAGGGATTGCTGCCCTGGTAGGAGAATAAGAGTGTAATTGTGATAAATATTAAGAGGATGACATCTAGGCTTTTGATCGAGTAATTATTCAAAGAGAATGGGTTTCATTAATTGCATGAGATTACAATACCCCCATAAGGTGAATCACATTGGGATGATATGAAATACAATTATTGGAGTATAGTATTGTCCATAAGTGGATCAGGCAAATAACTCCAGATGTACCCCGATGAGACATGAGCCCTAGTGCAATATATTACATAAGAGGTTTCAAGTGATCAGTGGTACGTTATAGATCAACATTAAGGTGAAGCAACAATAGATGGATGAATGTTCCAAAGTGTGAGATGGGATTAGCCTATCATTCTTAAGATGAATAGTAATGAGGAAGCATTAGGGGACTTAAATTTATACATAGAGGATAAGCATCGAGAGAGTAACCTGGAGTTGGGTAGCAAACCTCGGTAATAATAAATCGAAGCAAGTGTTATGGTATAGTATAACCTACCTAGATGTAGTAAATTCATAATGATAGATAACCGAGGATACAAAACGATACATAGCAATAGTCATAAGTTTGACAAGTATCGAGCAAAGAACTTTAGTACATCGATAGATGCCAGAGGGACAACTTGTCATAGTTCTATATATGTTCACAAAGTGAGGCTTAGAGATTGGCTAAAATATGAAGGAAAAAGGAGAGAAGAGTAACATAGGCACATATATAAGGACATAGTCGTATAGGATGCATGACATAAGGTAGCAATAGTTACGATATTGGAAGAATTCCTACCACAAGTCGTGGTGTTTGAAAGAGGCCTAAAAAGGGGAATACCTTGGTCTTCGGATTTATTCATAGAATAGTTGCCAAGCTGAAAAATACAGTATTCAAATATTCATAACAGCTATGGGTTATGAGACTGATCAGCGCATCAGTTTACATTCGAGGACGAATGTTCCAAAGGGGGGAATGATGTTACACCTCATATTTATGTACGTAAGAGTACGTCGTAAGTCAATTAATGTAAGCTCAGAAATGAAATCATCTTTGAAAAGTTTTTCAAAGTTAGTTAATCATGTTAATGTGAAGGTTACATATATTGAAGATTATGAACAACAAGTACAAAGAGGGTTGGAAGGTTTAGAAGCTAAAGGAATTGAAGAAACAATGTTTCGTCGAAAGTCGACAAGTTGGGAATGTAATAACATGTACTTTTGGGGTAAGACTAGGGTGCTTAACATGACAAGGAGGATATTTTATGAATTAGGTAAGTTGTATGATAGTCGCGTGTTATGTTTTGAAGTCAAGCAAGTTGTGGAACAAAAGTCGATGAAAGTCATCACAAGTTACGTTCATAAGTTTTACTAAATATTTGGGTCAAATGTAACTGCGATTTTCTCCCAATATACTTAGATTTATGGGGTGTTCCACCCATCAAATTGAATATCTATGAGTCTACTTTCTAATGCATTAAACTATTTGTTAATACAACATAGGAGTATAGAGATATGAGCATTTTTGCGAGACTGTGCATGATGCTAGGTGACAAGAAGGTGTGTCACCTACTTGCTTAAATGAGTGCCCAAAAATGGGCCATTTTGGGTCATCCAAAGAGGCATTTTAAAGGACTATTTTATTCATATATTAGACTGAAAATATGTCACATAAACCAGATATAATCTCTGCAAAAATCATCCCAAAAATTTCCTATAAAACCTAATTGATTTGCTCTCTCTTTCAAGTTCTAATTGGAGGTAAAACCTTGAATTTGAAGAACCAAGATAGGAGCTGAGTTTTCCAATAAATAAGGTGAGTTTATTTATTTCTTTCATCCATTTTTCTACTGTAAATTCATGGTAAGTCGTTCTATACTTGTAAAAACTCACTGGATGGTGATCGAAAGCTGTGAGTTCGAGTTATTCACTTGTAGCGGACTGTTTTGTGGACTGTTTTGTGTTGCTGTTGGGCTGCATTTTTTACTACTGTTTTGTGGAGTTTTGGAGGAAGAAGGGTGTGTAGAAACACCATATAACTGTAGGTGTTGGGCTGATCGTTCATCGTAACATTTTCGAGTCATTTGACACTACTGCGGTGGCCGTTTTGTGTATGAAGAGATTGGGGTGTGTTGGGCTATTTTGTAGTATTTGATGGTGTATATAAGGCTGGAAAATAATGTATATATGTTGTTATTGTTGTGTTATTGTTTTGTTGGTATTATCTTGAATTTTTAGAAAGTAAGGATTATAGGGGAGATGTTGCCCGTTTTAATACAAAATAAGCTTGTCGTTCGTTGTGCGATAGTTGTACCTTTCGTAACTTAATGATAGTATTATTATCATTGTTGTAGATTAAGGTGCGAAGAGGCGAGTTCAACTAGGTGACTGGAAAGATTGTGATAAGGTATGTTAAGGCTAAACCTTTCTTTCATTTGGCATGATCCAGTAACTACATGTGTTTGACAACAAGACATAAAGAGAAGTTCATACTCCCGAATTTATATACGATATCTTAGTCTCATAAGTTACAGTATTCTCCCTTATCGAAACTTCATATTCAGTTTAGTTTTGTCTTATGTCAGCCAAGAGAGCAGAGAGTCTATATATATATATATATTATAGTATTTTTACCACCATCGAGCTATAATCGGTAGACAGGCCCCTATTGGGTAGTACTACAGTATTTTCACCACCATCGAGCTATAATCGGTAGGCAGGCCCCTATTGGGCAACCTATGATCAGATGGTAAGTTATATACTGAGTCTACTATGGCCGAGCGCCTATGAGCGAGCCAGAATGGTCGAGATTCAAAGCCTAGTATGACCGAACGCCTATGAGCGAGCCTACGACGGCAGATCAGTTACACATACCGAGCCTTATAGGGTCGGACAACTATTTTACATACTATATGGAGAGAATTGAGTCAGTATCAGCAGGTAAGCATATATTCAGATTATATTTGACTCCTAGTTATATTCAGTTTTTATATTATCACTTCAGTTTCAGCTTTCAGTTATTCTGTTGCCTTACATACTAGGTATATTATTTCGTACTGACGTCCCTTTTGCTGGGGACGCTACATATCATGCCTGCAGGTCCTTATTGACAGTTGGACAGACCCTCCCAACAAACCAAGTCAAACTTCAACTTAGTTGGTAAGCTCCATTTCCTCGGAGTTGCCAGGTCTAGACCTTTGAGTTCATTATATATATACATGTTTGATGGGTAGGTCGAGGCCCTGTCCCGACCATGGTACAATTCAGTTATCTCTAGAGACTTGTAGACAATCTTGTATAGTTTGTATATCAGTAGATGTTCATGGTGGCCTCGTCAGCCTCCACAGTTATATATATATATATATATATATATATATATATATATATATATATGAGCTTTTGGGTATGTTTACCCCATAGATGAGAGAGATGTTATTTTCAGATGATTCAGAATATGGCCTCATCGACCTAAGATGAGGGTTAACCCTCCAAAGTCCATAGTTACAGATTGGTACACTCAGGCCGAGTACGGCACCGGGTGCTGGCCACACCTCCCCAGGTTCGGGACGTGACATCGTGAAGAGTGCTCGAGTTTTATTTGTCGAACACCCCTAAGCATACGTTTAAGATATAAACATGAAATAAGTGTAGGTCATGCATAATGTCTGGTAATAAACTACTGATTCATATGAATAACATACGCGGAAAAACACGCCCTATATATATATATATATATATATATATATATGTGTGTGTGTGTGTGTGTGTGTGTGTGTGTGTGTGTGTATACGGAATACAATATGGCGAGCCGACAATGACACATACTATCTAACTATATATGACTGTCTACATACCTCTAATAGAGTGTACAACTGTATAAAGATGGGAGAGAGCACCATCATACCTATATATGTATACAAAAGTATTGTACCAAAACCCAATAGCAGCTCCGGATCAAATGGAACACACCAACTCTCGTCGAGTAAAGATCCTAAGAAGGGGGGCTGCCAACCTGTCTACTTGCACCTGCAGGCATAAAACGCAGGCCCCCATGCAATACGGGCGTTAATACAAATAATGTACCGAGTATTTAAGGCATAAAAATTAGTATAGAAAAGACATAAAAGAAACATGGAGTAAAGGAATCAACCTGTAAGTCTGAATAGTTCTGTGAATCATGAAACATTTATAATATTATGCATATGCATATAAATGTCATATCATGCATAAGTATATGCGTAGATAACATCATCAAGTCTCTGAGGGCATCCCATCATATCATCTCAGCCTCTGTGGGTGCAATCACAAATGTATACCAGCTAATTAGGTGGTGGTGCGTATATAACACCATAACCTTTCCCCATACCCCATATACATATACTATACGCATATATAACGACATCTGGTCATGGGTCAATATACATGTATAAATGAATGCAATGCATAATGAAGTAAATCAATAAGATCTCTCGGAATGTCATGAGACCCATGAATAGACGATATGATAGCAGGACATATGGCGAATCTAGAACATAGGCAACCCTAGTACTAATAGAATCATTTGTGAAAGTTGTGTGCTTGCTCGTTTAGTTGTATCATATGGATCATGCCAAATTGAAAGAAGGGATAGCCTTAACATACCTCAAGTTGTCAATGCAGGTCAACAACAAGATTATGACAACTAGAGCGCTAACCCAATAACAAAGAAATACATGTACAACTTAGATGGCGCTAGTATATCATGTATCTCAAACGATAACTCGATTCTAAAATAAAACGAGACCTTTAATACAACAAAAACCCCAAATATACCATAACACGCCCAATCAACAAGTTATCAATTAGCCTGAAACTGCAATGACGAGCGACCAACCTACTACCTACCACATGTGGCATTTCTCCATGCCTTTTTGCCCTTCCAAACTTCATAAATCAGCAGCACAATAGGCCAACACGTGTGGACTAAAAAGCAATCCACTAAAAGTGGAATAAATCGAACTCACAGCTTCTGATCACCGTCCCGTGAGTTCTAACTATTAGGAAACCAAATTATCAACCTTCCTTGATATATAAATACTTAACTACAAAAATTATATGTTTTCTTAACTATGAATGACCTTCCAAAACCCAAACTACAAAGAAAAAGCAAGGCGGTATAATGATACTTACGTCGTAGGGATCGTTCTAATGTTATCGCTTCTCGATTTCGTACCCGGGATTTTAATCTTCTTTGAAACCCTATTAGAGAGCTCAAGGGTAGGTTTTATGGGTGTTATCTGGTCATATTCTATGTAAAAATGAAGAGAGAGACGACTTAAGACCTATATATCAACTTTTGAAAAGTCAAAGAGGTGCTAGCTTGGCACCCTAGCATTGGCCCATCTTCTGATGCTTATATCATTTTATCCGGATGTCGTATGAATGAATGGTTAAGAGCGTTGGTAACTAAATTTCCAAGACCTTCAATTTGGTATAGAATATTTCCCAAAAGACCCCATAAAGCATACGAAATTTATTGCTCAAAAGGCTCAGTTACGAGGCAAATCCTCAGTCGGTTTTTCCGCAACTTAAATCCGATTTTTTCCAAACTTTACACTATCCAAACATCATATATAGTCATATTATGACTTTAAACTCATTTAAATCATGATTAAAACATCTCATATTCATTATACGTTACTTTGGGTCGCACAAGGTGTAACAATCTTCCCCCCTTAGAAATATTCTTCCTCGAATGTTAAACTCCCAAAGACTATAGAAATTTTGGCAGAATCTCCTCTGTAACGGTACCACTACCAACCTATCAGACAACAAACCCAACAACCACATAGGGCCACAATCATCAATAACACAATGGCCTCACACGACCAATAACAATAACTAACATAAGAATCAAGTACCATATACGTACCTAAAGGCGGTGATATCTCGGTATGATCCTCCTCCGAAAGCGGAAACAAGTGAGGATACCTAGACTTCATGTCTTCTTCAGCTTCCTAAGTCATCTCCTCCACATCCTTGTTCCACCAAAGTACTTCAACCGAAGATACGTATTTAGTTCTCAATCTTTAAACATGTCTATCTAGTATAGCAATGGGAGCTTCCATATATGATATTTGCTATATGACCTGAACATCGTCAACTGGAATGACTCTAAAAGGATCTGCTATACACTTACGGAGCAAAGACACGTGAAAAACTAGATGTATTGACTCCAAGTTGGAAGGCAAGTCTAACTCATATGCTACTTGACCTACTCTGCATATGATCTTATAAGTTCCAGTGCCCCAGTTCTACCTGTCGAACACTCCTAAGCATACGTCTAAGATATAAACATGAAATAAGTGTAGGTCATGCATAACATCTAGCAATAAACTACTGATTCATATGAATAACATACGTGGGAAAACCTGCCCAAAGCACACACACACACACACATATATATATATATATATATATATATATATATATATATATATATATATATATATGTGTGTGTGTGTATGTGTATGTGTTTGTGTGTATGGAATATGGTAGGGCGATCCGACAAGGACAATTACTATCTAACTATACATGATTGTCTACAGACCTCTAATAGAGTGTACAACTATATAAAGGATGGGACTGGGCCCCGTCATACCCATATATGTATACAAAAGTATTGTACTGAAACCCAATAGCAGCTCCGAATCAAATGGAGAATACTAACTCTCGCTGAGCAAGGATCCTAAGAAGGGGGACCACCAGCCTGTCTACTTGCACCCGCGGGCATGAAATGTAGGCCCTAATGTAAGAGGGGAGTCAATACGGATAATGTACTGAGTACGTAAGGCATAAATATTAGTATAGAAAAGACATGAAAGAAATATGAAGTAAAGGACTGAACATGTAAGTCTGAATAGCTCTGTGAATCATGAAACATTTGTAATGTCATGCTTATGCACATAAATGTCATATCATGCATAGGTATATGCGTACATAACATCATCAAGACTCCGAGGGCATATCATCATATCATCTTAGCCTCTATGGGCGCAATCATAAATGTATACCAGCTGATCGGGTGGTGGTGCGTATATAACGCCAAAACCTTTCCCGATACCCATATACATATACTATATGCGTGTATAACGCCATCTGGTCATGGGTAAATATATACATGTATAAATGGATGCAATTCATAATGAAGTAAGTCAATAAGATCTCCCAAAATGTCATGAGACCCATTAATAGATTATATGATAGTAGGACATATGAAGAATCCAGAACATAGGCAACCCTAGTACTAATAGAATCATTTATGAAAGTTGTGTGCTTGCTCGTTTCGTTGTATCATATGGATCATGCCAAATTGAAAGAAAGAATAGCCTAACATACCTCAAGTCATCAATGGAACTCAACAACAAGCTTATGACAACTAGCACGCCAACCCTATAACAACGAAATACATGTACAACTTAGATGGCGCTACTATATCACGTATCTCAAACGATAACATGATTACAAAACAAAACGGGTAGCATTTCCCTCTGCTCCCTCAAGCCTACTATAGGTGAGATACAAAAACAATACAATCAGCAACTCAAACCAACCTAATTACAATTCGGGACCTTCAATACAATAAAAACCCCAATTATACCATAACACAACCAACAAGTTATCAATTAGCCGGAAACTGTAATAACGAGCGACCAGCCTACTACCCTACCACATATGGCATTTCTCCACGCCATTTTACCCTTCCAAACTCCATAAATAAGTAGCACAATGGGCCAAAACGAGTGGACTACAAAACAGTCTACTAAAACTGAAATAAATCGAACTCACGACTTTTGATCACCGTCCCATGAGTTCTAACTATTAAGAAACCAATTTATCAATCTTCCTTGATATTTAAACACTTAAATACAGAAATTAGACATATTCTTAACAGTCAAGTACCTTCCAAAACTTAAACTACAAAGAAAAAGATAGGTGGTATAATGATACTTGCGTCATAGGGATCGTTCTAATGTTATCGCTTCTCAATTTCGTACCCGGGATATTAATCTTCTTTAAAATCCTATTAGAGAGCTCAAGGATAGGTTTTATGGGTGTTCTCTGGTCGTGTTCTATTTAAAACTGAAGAGAGAGACGACTTAAGACCTATATATAAACTTTTGAAAAGATAAAGAGGTGCTAGCTTGGCACCCTATCATTTGCCAATCCTTCGACTTTTATATCTTTTTTTCTGGATGTCGTATGAATGAACAGTTAAAAGCGTTGGGAACAACATTCCAAGACCTTCATTTTGGTATATAATATGTCCAAAAAAGACCCCATATAGCACAGGAAAGTTGTTGCTCGAAATGCTCCATTACGAGGCTGTCACGAACCTAAATCCAGACCCGATCGTGATGGCACCTCTCGTGAAGAAAAGACCAGCCGACACACTCCCAATTCATTTCAAGTAGTTAAAATAATACAAATTAAGTCTTTAACATAATAATAATTCCAAATTAAGGTGAAATAGTATAATTGCGGAATAGACATAGCCCGACATCGGGGTGTCACCCGTCATGAGCATCTACAAACCAATTTAAAACAGGAAGGGATACATAGTCTATTACAGAACTAAAACAAGAGAAAATAAGATAGAGGGAGAAGCACTGGGCTGCGAACGCCGAGCAGCTACCTAGTGAATCTCCGAATCTGCTGGAAGTTTTCAACCCTCGCAAGCAAGACCTGAAGCACCTGAATCTGCACGCGGGGTGCAGGGAGTAAAGTGAGTACTCCAACTCAGTGAGTAATAATAATAACAGAATATTGATCGATGAGAAATCGCGTAAAGGCACATCAACATGCTATAAAGAAGCAGTATAAAGCCAGTAAAAATAATGAAATAGTGAAAACATATAAAGTCACCTTAGTTCAATTTAAGCTTCTTTAACATACCTTTTTAACAGTTAAGCAGGCAAATGACAGGCAGCTAGAAAAGATAAACACATAAAGAACCGCCCCTCGGGCACAATACCAACAGAATTAGCCCCTCGGATAACACATGGAACAACACCAGTCCCTCGGGCTATATCTCATATCATAATGGATACCCGCGCTCAGTGGGGGTGTGTAGACTCCGGGAGGGGCCCCTTACGGCCCAAGCGCAATATCAAGCCATCTCGTAGCATAATCAATAGGCTCTCGGCCTCATATCAAACCACCACGTGGCGTACAACTCAGGCCATCGTCCTTATAATCATAAATCAGTGTATCCTCACAACACAGACCCTCGGCCTTACTCAGTCAGAATCTCATAACCCACTCGGGCAACAGTAAAACATGATGCTCAACCCAAATTATCATTTAAAATATCATTTAATGTATTAAAACAGAGTATACATGGCTGAGTTATGAAAACAGTAGAATATAGCATGACTGAGTATAAGTATAAGGTCAAAACAGTGAGAAAATATCAGTAAAGATCCCCTAAGGGTCCAAATAATTGGCACGAGGCCCAAATATGGCATTCCGCCCAAAACATGATGATAACAAATAGTTTTCAATCAAATACGCGGTAAAATAGTCATTTGGGACGGACTAAGTCACAATCCCCAACGGTACAAGACCTCACACTCGTCATCTAGCGTGTGCGTCACCTCAATATAGCATAACGATGTGTAATCTGGGGTTTCATACCCTCAGGACAACATTTAAAATCATTACTCACCTCAATCCGGTCCAACCTCTAGCCCGCAACGCCTTTGCCCCTCGAATCGGCCTCAACTCGCGTCGAATCTATCCAAAATCATAATCACGACGTCAAAATATGCTAAGGAAACGAAGCCCATGCAAAATAATCAATTTACAACATAAATCCCGAAATTAACCAAAACCCGACCCCCAGGCCCACGTCTCGAAATTCGATAAAATTTACATCGATAGATTCCTTATTTCCCCACGAGTTCATACATATCAAAAGTCCCAAAATCCGACCACAAATGGCCCCTCAAATCCTCAAGTCAAGGTCTCCAATACCAAGCCATAGTTTCCCAATTTTTAACCCTTGATTTCCATAATTACAGCTCTGTTCTGTGAAATAATACCATAGAAATGAGTTTTAGGTTCAACAATCTTAACTCAACGAAGCTCCCTTGAATTCCCTCTTCAAAATCTCCCAAAAAGCTCCAAAACCGACTTAGAAATGATGGAATAACCCAAAAATTTGCAAAGGAAATAATTTATACCTTCTGGCCCAGGCATTCCGCACCTGCAGTCCAGATACCGTTTCTACGGTCCAAGACGCCGCATCTGCGGTCCTCACTTAAGTGGCCAAAATCCGCATCTGCGATGCGTAATCCGCACCTGCGTTATCGCAGGTGTGGTTCCTCAACCGCTTCTGTGGTTCCTGCCTTCCTAGGCTCTTTCCACTTCTGCGACTCCAAACTCGCTTCTGCGAGACCGCACCTGTGGTCCCCTAGTTGCGGGTGTGGTTATGACAGCAATGGCACATCTTCAGCTGCCAAAACCAACTTCCAAACTTTCCGCCAACCATCCGAAATCACCCCAAGGCCCCCGGGACCCCAACCAAAAACACAAACACACCATTTACCACCATCCAAACTTATACCATTCTTCAAAACCCTCAAACAACATCGAATCAGCCAAAAAACCTCGGATTCAAGCCTAAGTTTCCAAAATCTTCCGAATTACGCTTTTGATCAGAAAATATACCAAACCACGTTCGAATAACTTGAAATTTTGTACACACATCCCCAATGACACAACGGAACTATTACAACTCCCAGAATTCCATTTCGACCCCTACATAAAAATCTCACATATAAATCAGAAAACGCCAAAATTTCAATTTCGCCAATTCAAGCCCAAATCTGCTCTGGACCTCCAAAACACGTTCTGATCACGCTCTTAAGTCCCAAATCACCTCCCGAAGCTATCCGAACCATAAGAACTCACATCCGAGCCCTTTAACTTATAAGTTGACATCCGGTTGACTTTTCCAACTTAAGTTTCCTCAAAAGAGACTAAGTATCTCAAACCTTACCAAAACCTTTCCGAACCCGAGCCAACCAACCTAATCACACATAGAACCGATAAACAAAGCAATAAGAAGTAAAAATGGGGGAAATGGAATGGTAACTCATGAGACGACTGACTGGATCATCACATCCTCCCCTCTTAAACAAATGTTCGTCCTCGAACGAGTCAAGAAATATACCTGAAGCCTCAAACAGGTGAGGATATCTACTTCGCATCTCCCGCTCAGTCTCCCAGGTAGCCTCATCCATGGGCTGACCTCTCCACTGCACTTTCACTGAAGCTATATCCTTTGATCTCAACTTTCGAACCTGATGCTCCAAAATAGCTACTAGCTCCACATCATAAGTCAAATCACCATCTAACTGCACCGTGCTGAAATCCAGAATATGAGACGGATCCCCAATATCCTTCTGGAGCATAGAAACATGAAATACTGGATGCACACTCGACAAGCTGGGTGGCAACGCAAGCTCATAAGCCACCTCCCCAATCCTCTAAAGCACCTCAAAAGGCCCAATGAACTGAGGACTCAATTTACCCATCTTCCCAAATCTCAAAACACCCTTCATAGGTGAAACCTTCAACAAAACCTTCTCACGAACCATGTAGGACACATCCCGAACTTTCCTGTCAGCATAACTCTTTTGTCTCGACTGCGCTGTACGGATCCCCTCCTGAATTACCTTCACCTTTTCTAAAGCATCCTGTACAAAGTCTGTCCCCAATAGCCTAGCCTCACCTAGCTCAAACCAACCAACTGGAGATCTACATCGCCTCCCATACAAAGCCTCATATGGAGCCATCTGAATACTTGACTGGTAGCTGTTGTTATAAGCAAACTCTACAAGCGGTAGAAACTGATCCCATGACCCTTCGAAATCAATGACACAAGCACGCAACATGTCCTCCAATATCTGAATAGTGCGCTCGGACTGCCCGTCCATCAGAGGGTGAAAAGCTGTGCTCAACTCGACCTGAGTACCCAACTCTCGCTGCACAGACCTCCAAAACTGCGAAGTAAACTGACTGCCCCTTTTTGAAATGATGGAAACTGGGACACAATGCAAACGAACAATCTCTCGGATATAGATCACTGCCAACCGCTCTGAAGAATAGGTAGTACACACAGGAATGAAGTGCGCAGACTTGGTCAGCCGATTCACAATCATCCAAATAGCATCGAACCTCTTCAAAGTCCATGGGAGTCCAACTACAAAATCCATAGTGATCCGCTCCCACTTCCACTCTGGACTAACCATCCGCTGAAGCAAGCCACCCGATCTCTGATGCTCATATTTCACCTACTGACAATTGAGACACCGAGCTACAAATCTCACAATGTCCTTCTTCATTCTCCTCCACCAATAATGTTGCCTCAGATCCTGATACATCTTCGCGGCACCCGGATGAATGGAATACCGTGAGCTGTGGGCCTTCTCTAGAATCATCTCCCGAAGCCCATGTACATTGGGCACACATATCCGGCCCTGCATCCTCAACACCCCATCATCACCAATAGTCACATCTCTGACATCATCATGCTGAACTCTGTCCTTAACGACAAGCAAATGTGTATCATCATACTAGAGCTTTCTGATGTGATCATATAAGGAAAATCGAGAAATCACACAAGGCAATACCCGACTAGGCTCCGAAATATCCAATCTCACAAACCGATTGGCCAAGGCCTGAACATCAACTGCAAGAGGTTGCTCCCCAATTAGAATATATGCCAAACTCCCCATACTCACCGCCTTTCGGCTCAAAGCATCGCCCACCACATTGGCCTTCCCCAGATGGTACAATATAGTGATATCATAATCCTTTAGCAACTCCAACCATCTCCGCTGCCTCAAATTGAGATCCTTCTGCTTGAACAAGTACTGGAGGCTACGATGATCAGTAAACACCTCATAAGACACATCATATAAATAATGCCTCCAAATCTTCAGCGCGTGAACAATGACAGCCAACTCCAAATCATGAATAGGGTAGTTTGTCTCATGGGGCTTCAACTGGTGAGAAGCGTAAGCAATAACTCTACCCTCCTGCATCAACACACGCCCAATACCAACTCTCGAAGAATCACAATATACGGTATATGAACCTGAAGCTGATGGCAAAACTAACACTGGAGCTATGGTCAAGGCTGTCTTAAGCTTCTGAAAGCTCTCCTCACAATCATACGACCATACAAATGAAGCACCCTTCTGAGTCAACTTGGTCAAGGGTGATGCGATAGATGAAAATTCCTGAACAACTCGGCGAAAATAACCCGCCAAACCAAGAAAGTTGCGAATCTCTGTGGCTGAGGACGGTCTGGGATAACTCTGAACCACCTCTATCTTCTTTGGATCAACCTGAATACCCTCACTGGACACCACGTGCCCCAAGAAAGCCACTGAACTGAGCCAAAACTCACACTTGGAGAACTTTGCATAAAGCTTCTCCTCCCTCAATCTCTGCAACACAACTCTCAAATCTCCACGTGCTCCTTCTGACTACGCGAATACACCAGAATATCATCAATGAAAACTATGACAAACGAGTCGAGATAAGGTCAGAACACGATGTTCATCAAATGCATGAATGCTGCTGGGGCATTAGTCAACCCAAAAGACATCACCAGGAACTTATAATGACCATATCGGGTCCTGAAAGTTGTTTTAAGAATATTTAAGTCCCTGATCTTCAACTGGTGATAACCTAAACGGAGATCAATATTGGAGAACTCTTGCTCCCTGAAGCTTGTCGAATAAATCATCAATGCGAGGCAAATGATACTTGTTCTTAGTTGTTACTTTATTCAACTGCCTATAATCAATGACGTCCTCATTGTGCCATCCTTATTCTTCACAAATAGAACCGACGCACCCCAAGGCGACACACTGGGCCGAATGAACCCCTTATCAAGGAGTTCCTGAAGCTGCTCCTTTAACTCTTTTAACTCCGCTGGTTCCATACGATACGGCGGAATAGAAATGGGTTGAGTGCCCGGCACCAGGTCAATACCAAAATCAATATCCCTGTCTGGTGGCATGCCCGGCAGGTCTACAGAAAACACATCGGGAAAATCCCTCACAACTAGAACAGAATCAATACTGGAAGTCTCTGTACTGACATCCCTCACAAAGGCTAAATATGAAAGACAACCCTTCCCAACCATACGTTGGGCCTTCAAGAATGAAATTAACCTATTGGGAACAGAATCAGTCAAACCTCCCACTCAATCTATGGCACACCCGGTACAGCCAATGTCACTATCTTAGCATGACAGTCCAGAATAGCACGACACGGAGATAGACAATCCATGCCCAAAATAACATCGAAGTCTACCATACATAATAGAAACAGATCCACTCGGGTCTCCAGACCCCCAGTAGTCACCACACATAACCGATACAAACGGTTTACAACAACAGTATTACCCACCAGAGTATATACATGAACAGGTGAAACAAGGGACTCACGGGGCATATCCAAATAACGAGCAAAGTATGATGACACATCAGAAAATGTGGAACCGAGATCAAATAATACAGAAGCATCTCTGTGGCAGACTGAGACAATACCTGTAACAATAGCATCAGAAGTAATAACATCGAGTGTAGATAGAAATGCATAGAAACGGGCATGACCGCTTCCTGATCGACCTCCCCCTCTGGGACAGCCCCTAGCTGACTAACCTCCACCCTTAGCTGGGTGGTTGGGTGGTGGTGAAGTAACTAGTGCTGAAGCCGATGGCTGACTCCTCTACTGAGATGAACCCGCAAGACGACGAGGACGCTGCCTCTACATATGACCCATCTCTCCACATTCATAGCAACTCCCAGGTGGTGGAGATGGGGACTGAAGGGAACCCATAACACCGGAATGACTAGCAGATGCACCTGGCATAGAAGAGCCATGAACTAATAGAGCATGGGATGAACTCTGAGCTGGAAGGGCACTAAATGATGACTAGCCCTGATGAGAACTGTGAGAACCATGACCCGATGATGCCCCACGATAACCTGGGCAAGCTGGCTGAGCATGCCTGAATGGACGACCTCTGTCGTGTTGAAACTGACCTCTCGAAGGAGCACCACCATAACTACCAGATTCTCGAGGCCTCTTGGCCTCCCTCTCATCTCGATCGTAGCGACAAACTGACTCAATCTCACGAGCTATCTCTACAACCTCCTCAAAAGTAGCACCAGTCACCCTCTCTCTTGTCATGAGAATACAAAGCTGATAAGTAACCATCAACAAACCTCCTAATCCTCTCTCGATCTGTCGGAACCAACCAAATCGCATGACGAGCTAACTCGGAGAACCTCATCTCATACTACGTCACAGTCATCTCTCCCTGACGTAACCACTCAAACTGCCTGTGCAGCTCCTCTCTGCGAGACTGCGGCACATACTTCTCCAAAAAGAGAATGGAGAACTATTGCCAGATAAGGGGTGCTGCACCAACAAGCCTACACCTCTCAAAAGGCTCCCACCAAGTGAAAGCAGCTCCAGAAAACTAAAAAGTAGTGAAAGCGCCCTCGCTGGTCTCCAGAATACCCGTTGTACGCAGCATCCTCTGACACTTATCCAAGAAACCGTGGGCATCCTCGCCCTCTGCACCACTGAAGGTCGGAGGCTGAAATCTACCAAACCTTTCCAACCTATACTGCTCGTCCTCTAGCATGGCAGGAGCTACATAGTCCTGAGCAGCTGCAACCAGCTGGGCTAGATGTGCCCCCGATGTCTGAAGTCCCTGCACTACCTACTTAGGTGTGCGAGCGACGAGAGTCTGAGTGCCTCCCCCGACCTGAGAAGTAGTTGCGACTGTAGTAACTAAGACCGCCTGAGCTAGGCCAGTGCATACTGATAGAATCTGAGCCAAGGCCTTCTGAAGACCCAGAATCACAATGGGCACAGCTGGTGCCTGAGCCGGTGCTGCTGGAGCGTCCACAATTGGGAGCGTCCACAATTGGGACCTGATCTTGAACTGGGGTGGCTGGTGGATCTACAGGTGCTGCCCTAGCTGCTGTGCGGGCCATACCCCTGCCCCTACCGTGACCACGACTGCGTCCTCAACCTCTAGTGGGCATAGTTGGTGGTACTGGTGGTCGTCCATCCTGACCAGTAGCGCATGTCTCACCATCTGCGAGAAAATAGAATAACAAAAGTTTAGTACTCGGATCAACATATTCGCACGATAAGAATTTCAAGAATATGAAGTTTTTCCTAAAGGTTCTGCAGCCTCTCGAGGATAAATACAGGCGTCTCCGTACCAATCCGCGATACTCTACTAAACCTGCTCATGACTTGTGAGACCTATGTAACCTAGGCTCTGATACCAACTTGTCACGACCCTAAACTTAGACCCGGTCGTGATGGCGCCTCTCGTGAAGACAAGTCCAGCCAACACACTCCCAATTCATTTTAAGCAGTTAAAATAATACAAATTAAGTCTTTAACATAATAATAATTCCAAATTAAGGTGAAATAGTACAATTGTGGAATAGACATAGCCCGACATCGGGGTGTCACCCATCATGAGCATCTACAAACCGATTTAAAACAGGAAGAGTCTACATAGTCTATTACAGAACTAAAACAAGAGAAAATAAGATAGAGGGAGAAGCACTGGGCTGCGAACACCGAGCAGCTACCTAGTGAATCTCCGAATCTGCTGGAAACTCTCAACCCTCGCAAGCAGGACCTAAAGCGCCTGAATCTGCACGCAGGGTGCAGGGAGTAAAGTGAGTACTCTAACTCAGTGAGTAATAATAATAAATGAAGACTGAGCGATAAGAAATCACGTAAAGACACATCAACATGCTATAAAGAAGCAATATAAAACCAGTAAAAACAATGAAACAGTGAAAACATATAAAGTCACCTTAGTTCAGTTTAAGCTTCCTAAACATACCTTTTTAACAGTTAAGCAGGCAAATGACAGGTAGCTAGAAAAGATAAACACATAAAAAACCGCCCCTCGGGCACAATACCAACAGAATCAGCCCCTCGGGAAACACATGGAACAACACCAACCCCTCGAGCTATATCTCATATCACAATGGGTACCCGCGCTCACTGGGGGTGTGTAGACTCTGGGAGGGGGCCCTTACATCCCAAGCGCAATATCAAGCCATCTCATGGCATAATCAATAGGCTTTCGTCCTCATATCAAGCCACCTCATGGCATACAACTCAGGCCCTCAGACTCATAATCATAAATCAGTGTATCCTCACAACACAGGCCCTCAGCCTTACTCAGTCAGAATCTCATAAGCCACTCGGCCAACAGTAAAACATGATACTCAGCCCAAATTATCATTTAAAATATTACTTAATGTATTAAAACAGAGTAAACATGGCTGAGTTATGAAAACAGTAGAATATAGCATGACTGAGTATAAGTATAAAGTCAAAATAGTGAGGAAATATCAGTAAAGATCCCCTAATGGTCCAAATAGTTGGCACGAGGCCCATATATGGCATTCCGCCCAAAAAATGATGATAGCAAATAGTTTTCAATCAAATACGTGGTAAAACAATCATTCGAGACGGACTAAGTCACAATCCCCAACGGTGCACGACCTCACGCTCATCATCTAGCATGTGCGTCACCTCAATATAGCACAACAATGTGTAATCCAGGGTTTCATACCCTCAAGACAACATTTAAAATCATTACTCACCTCAATCCGGTCCAAACTCTAGCCCGTGACGCCTTTGCCCCTCGAACCGGCCTCAACTCAAGTCGAATCTATCCAAAATCAGAATCACAACATCAAAATATGCTAAGGGAACGAAGCTCATGCGAAAATAATCAATTTAATACATAAGTCCCGAAATTAACCAAAACCCAACCCCCCACATCTCGGAATTCGATAAAATTTACATTGATAGATTCTTTATCTCCTCACGAGTTCATACATATCAAATGTCCCAAAATCCGACCACAAATGGCCCCTCAAATCCACAAGTCAAGGTCTATAATACCAAGCCCTAGTTTCCCAATTTTTAACCCTTAATTTCCATAATTACAGCTCTAATCCGTGAAATAATACCATAGAAATGAGTTTTAGGTTCAACAATCTTACCTCAACGAATCTCCCTTGAATTCCCTCTTTAAAATCTCCCAAAAATCTCCCAAACCGGCCTAGAAATGGTGGAATAACCCAAAAATTCGCGAAGGAAATAATTTATACCTTCTGGCCTAGGCATTCCGCACCTGCGGTCCAGATACCGCTTCTGCGGTCCAAGACGTCGCATTTGCGGTCCTTACTTAAGTGGCCAAAATCTGTATCTGTGATGCGTAATCCGCACCTGTGCCATTGCAGGTGCGACTCCTCAACCGCTTCTGCGATTCCTGCCTTCCTAGGCTCTTTCCGCTTCTGCGACACTGCACCTGCGGTCCCCTAGCCGCAGGTGCGGTTATGACAGCAATGGCACATCTTCAGCTACCAAAACCAACTTCTAAACTTTTCGCCAACCATCCGAAATTACTCTGAGACCCCAGGGACCCCAACAAAAAGCACAAACACACCATATACCACCATCAAAACTTATACCAATCTTCAAAATACCTCAAACAACATCGAATCCACCAAAAAACCTCGGATTCAAGCCTAAGTTTCCAAAATCTTTCGCATTATGCTTTTGATCAGAAAGTCTAGCAAACCACGTCTGAATGACCTAAAATTTTGCACACATATCCCAAATGACGCAATGAAACTACTGCAACTCCCGGAATTTCATTCTGACCCCTATATCAAAATCTCACCTATCAACCGGAAAATGTCAAAATTCCAATTTCGCTAATTCAAGCCTAAATCTACTCCGGACCTCCAAAACACATTCCGATCACGCTCCTAAGTCCCAAATCACCTCCCAAAGCTATTCGAACCATCGAAACTCACATTCGAGTTATTTAACACATAGGTCAATATCCGGTTGACTTTTCCAACTTAAGCTTCCTCAAATGAGACTAAGTGTCTCAAACCTTACCAAAACCTTTCCGAACCGGAGCCAACCAACCCGATCACACATAGAACCGATAAAGAAAGCAATAAGAAGCAGAAATGGGAGAAACGGAGCGGTAACTCATGAGACGACTGGCCGGGTCATCACAGAGGCAAATCCTTAGTCTGTTTTTCCGCAACTTAAATCCGATTTCTCCCAAACATTATATTTTCTATCCAAACATCATATATATAGTCATATTATGACTTTGAACTCATTTAAATCATGATTAACAAGTCTCATATTCATTATATGTCACATTGGGACGCACATGGTGTAACATAGCTTATGACTCAGTTTCATCGATTTCGGGAAGTGTGTTGTTGAGATTCTATTTCGGAAGGTTATGCGAGTTTATCGGTCTTGCTTTAGTTTTTCTGTTAATTATTTCTGTCAAGTTATTATTAAATATTAAGCTCACCTAGTCTTAGAAACTAGGTGCAATCACGACGTACTGTTAATACTTATATTCATCACTTGAATAGCTTTGTCACGATCATACTGTTAATACTTATAACAACAACAACCTAGTAAAATCCCACAAGTAGGGTCTGGGGAGGATAGTATGTACGCAGACCTTACCCCTACCCCAAAGGCGTAGAGAGGCTATTTCCGAAAAACCCCTAGCTCAAGATAATAAGAAAAACAAAAGGAGAGAATATTAGTTTCACCATAGAGATCATAGGAAAAATAGGAACATAAATTGCAGAAGAAAAATTTAAGGAAGAAATGATGGCTAGTAAATAGATCTTGCACCGAAAAGAGAAAGTATTAAGACATGGCAATGCTCCTAGTTATTTTAGACTAAAACCTCACTGGACTAGGCTCACAAAGGTACAAAGTAATGTGAGACTCAACTACCTCCTAGCCTACAACCGTAATACTCGATTTCCACAACTTCATATCAAGTGTCATGTCCTCGGAAATCTGAAGTTTCGCCATATCCTGCCTGATCCCTTCTCCCCAATACTTCTTAGGCCGCTCTCTAACTCTTTTTGTGCCCTCCACAACCAGCCGCTCACACCTCCTTACTAAAGCATCTAGGCTTCTCCTCATTACATGCCCGAACCATCTGAGCTGCGCTTCCCGCATCTTGTCATCAATGAGAGTCACGTGCACCTTCTCCCGAATATTATCATTTCTGATCTTGTTCATCCTAGTGTGTCCGCATATCTACCTCAACATCCTCATTTCTGCTACTTTCATCTTTTGGATATGTGAGTTCTTAACAGGCCAACACTCAGCCCCATACATCATAGCCGGTCTAACCACCGCTTTATAGAACTTGCCTTTGAGTATTGTCGGCACTCTCTTATCATACAAAACTCTGGATGCTAACCTCCACTTCATCCATCCTACCCCGATACGGTGTGCGACATCTTCATCGATCTCCCCTCCCCCGTGGATAACCGATCCAAGGTACTTGAAGTTGTCTTTACTTGGGATAACCTGTGATTCAAGCCACACATCCACGCCCACTTCTCCCGAATCAGTGCTGAAAATACACTCCAAGTATTCTGTCTTAGTTTTGCTCATCTTGAAACCTTTAGACTCAAGTGTTTGTCTCCAAACTTCCAGTCTCTCGTTAACACCGGTTATATTTATCATAAATTTTATAGTTATATATTAATTAAAGAAAACAATTTAGCAAGGTAATATTAATTAATTTTAAACTTTTAAATATGATAATTTCCTTCATAGTTCAAGTGAGAGAAAAATCTAATAAATACAGTTTTATTAATTTAAAAGTTCTTACTATTAGGAAAATAAGTAACTGACCCTAATTATTCTTATTGTTTACTTAGGAAAATAAGTAAATGACCCCAGCTGTTCTTCATAATTTGTATTCTTAATTTTCATTTAATATGAAAGTAAGAAATAACTGAAAAATATTATATATATATATATATATATATATATATATATGTAACTTTTCAACTACAGTACTATCTTGGTTTAACTTTGTATAATCATTAAGAAATTAAGAATAATACATTATCTGTTTGCATTTAATAAATAAGACATTATGTTACTTAACTTAATCAAAATATAATAGAAAAAATAATTATCTTAAGAAAAACTATTCCTTACCACTGTAAAATATTGTTTACCTTTCTTTTACTTGTCACTAAATAAATTCTTTGAATTGAATTGAATTTTTAATTTATTCTAGTCCATAGATTTTTAATTGATACGACATTTAAGCAGAAGGGTCAAACTTTCTAGTATTTGGTAAGAGGACGTTTAAGTCAAAATCGTGTTTTGATATTTAGCTTAGAATTATTGTTTAAACTTTGGTGTTAGAAGTAATCTATATCTATATTATTATAAAAGCATTAATAAAATGTTGGATTACAAAAATAACCTTTTAATATTAAGTATAGTAACTCACAATAAAAGGACATAATCGAAATTCTAGACATTAACCTTGTAATCCTATTAGTTTTAGGTCATAATACTACACGTTAGGAATCCTACATGATTATCTTTAGGAATCCTACTATTATAATTATTTTAGATATTAGCCTTGTAATCCTATTACTTTTATGATATACATCTTAAAAAATCCTACAACTAATTTAATTTGAAAACATATTATATTGTCCAAATTCATTTAGAAACAGGAGAGCCTATATTATTATAAAATCGATTATTAAACAGAAGAACTTATAGGGAAAGGACATAGCTATAACAACTTATTTTTTTGGATTACAATAACTTATATATTAATTTTTCTAATATTTAAGATTTTAAAATTAATACAATCTTGTCTATTGAATTCTTATTAAAAATATGTAGAAAGGTTTAATAAAATCACTTCTATAATAATCCTCCATATTGATAATACCTTATCACTCTATAATATTCAATACCAAAAAAATAAATGTAATGCTAAACGGACTGCATAAAGCATTGAAATTGAAAATAATTTCTCAAGATAATATATTGTTATATTATATTTGAACTGCTTTTCTACTCAAATAATACTTTTTTATTATTAATTTTTCGTGTAATATAGAAAATATACCAAATTATTAAATAACAACTAAGAAAACTTTTAAGAATATAAATGTGTGAGAAAAGAAATAAAAAGGTTGGTAAGAGCCAATATCACTAATGATTTTGCAAACATAAAGATCTAAAATTGGAATATCATCGATCAACCGTTTATTTTTTGAAATAAAATTTTTGGTGGATAAAATTATAATCACGGTTAAATATTAAAACATGAGATGAACTAATATTAAGAATCTAAATCAACAAAAAAAAAATTATATTTTATGTTAAAATCAAATAATCAAATCTTTCAATTAATTATTTAGCAAGAGAATCCAATTAAATTATTTTTTAAATCATCATATGAGTAAAATTATTTTTCACATTAAAAAAAAATCTTAGGGTACATAAATTTATTTCAAAAAAAGAGTGGTAGAGATTAAAAAAATAGATCACAAAGTAAAAGAGATTAGTATAATATTAAGAAGGTCATACAAGTATTTGAGAAAGCACAATCAAAGTTAAATCCTGAACAAGAATAAGCTTTCAAGACTATATTATAAAAAATTGACTCTGGTATAGCGGGATTATCCTTTGTAGATGCCTCCAGTGGAATCGAAATAATATTTCTATGTCATGCATTACTAGCAAATGTCAGATCAAGAGGGATGATATTGTTAGCAATAAGAACAAGTGGTATACAAACAATGATTTTAGTATGAGGTCGTACAACTCACTTCAGATTTGATATACCTCTTCAAATAACTGAAATAACAATCACAAATATATCAAATCAGAGCAATAGTGCTTGTCACGACCCTAACCCGGACCCGGTCGTGATGGCGCCTCTCGTGAAGACAAGGCCAACCAACACTTCCCGTTTTCCAATTATTAATAGTTAAGCATTTAAGAGACAGTCTAAACATGATAAAATAAATCTGAAATAACAATGATAACATAAATACACGGAAGAACACCCATACACAGCCTTAACCAGGATGTCACTAGTCACGAGCATCTAACAACATTGAATACTCAAATGTAACTACAGAGTTTAACACTGAACTAAGGACATAAGGAAAAGAGATAGGGAGGAGCTCCAGGTTGCGAACGCCAACAACTACCTAAAGACACCTCGAGATCCGCCTGAAGCTGGAATGAATCAGCACTCGTGAGCGGGGCCAGCAACGCATGAATCTGCACAAAGGGTGCAGGGAGTAAAGCGAGTACTCCAACTCAGTGAGTAACAAATGTAAATAACCACTGAAAGTAAGAAAAAATGTAAGGCACAAGGCATTCTATAATAAAGCAGTAAAATCATTTAAAAGCAATAAACCAGCGAAAGTTAAGTAAAATACTTTTTCAACAAGAAAACAGGTAATTGACGAGCAGTTAAGGTAAAGTAAACAAATAGAAGTTTGCCCCTCGGGCACAATATCAATAAATCCGCCCCTCGGGCAATATCTCAGAACAGTACTAGCCCATCGGGCTCAATCTCACATCACAATGGGTACCTGCGCTCACTAGGGGTGTGCAGACTCTTGGAGGGGCCCCTTACGGCCCAAGCGTAATATCAAGCCACCTCGTGGCATCATCACTAGGCCTTCGGCCTCATATCAATCAAGCCACCTCGTGGCGTACATATCTCAGGCTCTCGGCCTCATAATCAGTATCAAATATTTTCTCACAACATAGGCCCTCGGCGTCACTCAGTCAAAAATCCTCACAAGCCACTCGGGCTATAGTAAAACAATGTTTCTCAGCCCAAACATCATTTAAGTATTAAAACTGAGTAAATATGGCTGAGTACGAAAACAGTGGAAAATAACATGACTGAATTCAAGTATATAGTCAAAATAGTAAGGAAAAACCAGTAAAAATCCTCGAAGGGTTCAAATAGTTGGCACAAGGCCCAAATATGGCATTCAACCCAAATAATGATGATAACAAATAGATTTCAGTCAAATATGTGATAAAATCATCAATCGGGGCGGACCAAGTCACAATCCCCAATAGTGCACGACCCCACGCTCGTCATCAAGCATGTGCTTCACCTCAATATAGCACTATGATATGCAATCTGGGGTTTCAAACCCTCAGAATATCATTTACAATCATTACTTATCTCGAACCGGCTAAATCTCTAGCCCGCGATGCCTTTTCCCCTTGAATTGGCCTCCACACGCGTCGAATCTATCCAAAATCAGAACGAGGGCGTAAAAATATGCTAAGGAAACGAAGCCCACGCAAAAACAATCAAAAAGGGCACAAATCCAGAAATTACCAAAACCCGACCCCCGGGACCATGCCTCGGAATTCAATAATTTTTACATCAATAGGTTCCTTACCTCCCCACGAGTTCATACATATCAAAAGTTCTGAAATCCAACCTCAAATGGTCCTTCAAATCCTCAATTAAAGGCCTAAATTCCCAAGCCCTAGTTTCCCCAATTTTAACCTTTGATTTCCATAATTTCTAGCTTTAATACATGAAATAATAGCATAGGAACGAGTTTTAGGTCCAAATTCCTTACCTCAATGAAGTTCTCTTGAAATCCCTCTCTCAAATCGCCCAAAAAGCTCCCAAGCCGAAGTCAAAAATGGTGAAATAACTCAAATTCGCGAAATGAAATAACTTATATGTTCTGCCCAGTTGTTCCGCATCTACGGCATAATAGACGCTTATGCGGTATCGCATATGCGGTTTTTCCTCCGCTTCTGTGAAAATCACTTAATGGGCCAAATCCGCATCTACGGGCAACTCTAGTCGCATGTGCAGTCAAACTACAACATCTGCGGTTCCTGACACTTCCTCATAAATCCACTACTGCGGCTCCACTTTCGCACGTGTGGCACCGCACCTGTGGTCCCCAAACCGCAGGTACGAAAACACCAGAAGTAGTATTTTCAGCAGCTCCAATAACATCCCAACTTCTCCGTTAACCACCCGAAATCACCCCGAGGCCCCCAGGACCTCAACCAAAAGTACAAAAATATCCTAATGTCTTATTCAAACTTGTTCCAATCATCAAAACACCTCAATCAACATCAAATCACCCAAAACACATCAGATTCAAGTCAAACCTTCTAAAATCTTTCAAATTACGCTTTCGATCAAAAACCCAACCAAACCACGTCCGAATGACCTAAAATTTTGCAGACGCATCCCAAATGACACCACGGAACTATTGCAACTCTCAGAATTCCATTCCAACTCCTATATTAAAATCTCGCCTACCAACCGAAAATCGCCAAAATATCAACTTCGCCAATTCAAGCCTAAATCTACTACGGACCTCCAAAATTTATTCCGATTGTGCTCCTAAGACACAAATCACCTCCCGAAGCTAATCGAACCATCAAAACTCACATCCGAGCCCTCTAATATATGAGTCAACATCTAGTTGACTTTTCCAACTTAAACTTCCTTAAAAGAGACTAAGTGTCTCAAACCTTACCAAAATATTCCGGATTCGATCCGACCAACCCGATACCACAAAACACGAATAACAAGGCATAAAGAAGCAGAAATGAGGGAAACAGAGCGATAACTTATGAGACGACTAGCCGGGTCATCACATCCTCTCCAACTTAAACAAATGTTCGTCCGCGAACGAATCAAGAAACATACCTGAAGCCTCAAACAAGTGAGGATATCTGCCCCGCATCTCCCGCTTGGTCTCCCAGGTAGCCTCCTATACGGGCCGATCTCTCTACTGCACTTTCACTGAAGCTAAATCCTTTGATCTCAACTTTCGAACCTGACGACCCAAAATAGCTACTGGCTCCACATCATAAGTCAAATCATTACCAAACTAAACCGTGTTGAAATCCAGAACATGAAACGGATCCCCAATATACTTCCGAAGCATAGAAACAAGAAATACCGGTGTGAGCATGTGTTTTTTGCCATACATGAAATACTCCTACAAAATCCAAGGAAATAGATTTTTTTCTTAATTATTTGCCATTTTTTAGGAATTTTTGTAGATTATTATTAATTGATTGCATTTTTCCTGCATGTTTAATTTTTTATTTTAAATCATAAAAATGCCAAAAAGAATATCATGCATTGCATTTAGGATTTATTTTTATATTTTTTAGAATTAATCAGTAATTATTTACTTTATAAAAAATTTGAAAATCACAAAAAATAGCTCATTTTTACATTTTTGGCTTTTAATTTTATTTTATTGATTTTTCTCTTTTAATTTAGATTTAAGTGATGTTTACAATTTTTATAATTAGTTAATTAGTTAATTTCACATTTTAGATAATTTAGGATTTTTTTAATTATTAGGTTTTTAATTAAAAAGAGAGAAGAAAAGAAAAGGAAATTTAGAAATAATGGAAGAATTGGAAAAGAATTGAATTGGGCCATCTTTAATTTAATTATCCCCAGCTCAAACATTTCCCTCTCTACAGCCCAAACCGGATCCAAACCCAACCAAATAAACTGACCTGCCTCGTTTCCCTCAGTATATAATCCCTCTTAAACATTTTCCCGAAATTCCCCAAACCCTAGAGAAATCAGAGAAACAGCGCTGGGGACTGTTCATCATCTTCCTCAGCCCTCAACAAGCCATAACTCACCCGAGTTCACTCAAAATGGTCCCCCTCCACGTTATTTGATTCCTAACATTTTTTGTCAGAAGGAATTCGAATATTCTCTGCTAAATCATACAAATTTCTGTACAAAAGGACAATTATTGGATGAATGGGAGTCGTGGATAGATATGAATCAATCCACGCCCTCCATTTGTCCCAAAATTGTTCAAAAACTTGTGCGATTTTCGGATTTTGGGGAGGTTTTTTGTAGATGTTTGAAGACTATATATACGAGGTAAGCTTTCTTTGTAAGGTGAAGAAAAATCGGAGAAAAATCTTCAGAACATAGTCGAGTAAAAATATAGGATTTTTAATTGTCACTTTTCTTCAAGCTATTTTTAGTCTGCTTCTTGTTTTTTTCAGAAAAGATAAAAAAATACAATGGCTTGAGGTCAACATTCATTCGAGTTCATTTCTTTTTTTTTAGAGAAAAAAATCAAAAAAAAAATTACTAAAATAAATGTTCTTCTAGCCTTGTTTCTTTCTCTCGATTTCGGGTTCTAAAAAGGAAGTTTGGATTAAATTTCGAGTTAAAGTTTGTGGTTGGGTTCCGAACTTTTGGCATTTTGGGTTTTCTGTCCAATTTTCGGTTCAGATTTAGATTTGTTTGGCTGGTCTGTGGGGCTGCTGTTATTATCGCTGAATCTCTTCTCCCATCTCAAGAGTTTCGTTTGATATATTTTAGTTATTTTTGCTAATAGGTATGTTTCTGAAATTTCAAATTTTGAACTGGTTGTATGCAAAATAATAAATTAGAATTCAATTCTCCTTAATTTTGATTATGGTTGCCATGAGTTCTGCTTGTTTGAAATCGTTGGTTATTTGTTGCGGTTTGGTGCAGTTGGGTTCATGTTCTTAACCTTAATGTTCGGATCTTTGTGTTATGTGTGTATGAATGCTATAATTTGGTTCAGTTGGTATGCTGTAGCTGAGCACCACTTTGTATTTGTGAATGTCAATGTTGAAGTCTACTCATTCATGATTTATTACATGTGTTCTAAAAGCAAAGTTTTTATGTTATTTAATCCTAAATTTACTGAGATATAACTTGTGTATTTGAGGTGATTGCTTGTCTTCTTATGCCTTGAACAAGAAATTTCAGTCAAGAGCCAACTTTGAGGTTCCTGTTCCGTTCGTAATCTGAGTATTAGTATAGATATTACAGTTGGATTTCTCCTTTGCTAGTTTGACTGTGATGTGTAAGTTGTTTTGAGACTTTAAAATTTGATCCGGAAGAGATATTTCAATTAAAAGGTCTGTTGCATATCTTTTAAAGTAAGCTTTTAGTCTTTTTAAAAAAAATATAATCAATATGATTGTTTCAAAGATTCCTTCATCCATTTTTCTTGATGTTTGCCTTGGTCTTAGATTCTTTCACTTACTCAATAGAAGCATGAAAATCATGAAAGTTGTATGAAGTGATTGTTAACACTGAATTGGGGCATATGGTTTGGTTCAGACCGGCCTAGTTTTTCTCTTCTGTGAAGTCGATTTATGCATATTTGCTTTGCGACACAATCTGCTTTTGTAAGATAAGCAAAAAGCACGAGAGAGTTTTGTATATTGAAGCCATATTGTCGTAATTAGTGGTATATCTTAATTCACTTTAATGACGGTTTAAGTATACTAATTAGTTTAATGGTGCGAATCGACATGTGGGCTGGCCTCTTAGTTCACTTTGCTTTATCTCAAATTATTATTGCTTTTTAAGAATGTTTGCAAAATGTTTAGTTGGTAACTGTGGCGTTCCAAATTTTGTTTCAAAATGTTGTTTATTGATTAGTTTTGTTTAGACTTTAAAGCTAAAGACCAAACGAGCAGCATTAGATTTTTCTCTTTGCTAATAGCTGCAGGCGATTTAATATTCCAACCAACAGCCAACTAACCGTAGTGTGCTTTAAGCGCGCAATTAAAATTATTACAAGTACGGGTACGACTCTCGTGGCGTGGTTGCAATAATTAGTTTTAAATTAGTTTAAAAATAAGAATACCTTTAGTTTGCCTTTTAAAATATATATAAACCTTTTTTTAGAATAACTTGAGTTGTGCCATGCTTTAGATCTATAACACTTGGCCCTCACAAATTTAGATCAAATAAATTGGGGTGTGCCATATACAAATAAAATCTTTTAATTTATGGCCCTCATATAAATACAAAATTAGTTTAGAAATGCTTTGAACCTTTCGTAGTTTGCTTTAGGCGCGTTAATTAAATAATTGTCGTAGTTGCGGGTACAGTTCCAGTGACGTAGTTGTGATGCCTAATTACTAAAATCCGGGGTTACATTTATGTGACCCGGCCACAATTTAATCTTTAAAAATTAAACATGTTGTAGATCGTGGGTACGACTCCCGTGACATGATTCGCAATATGTAACAATAATTAGTTAAAAGTGGTTATAAAGTTAAAAATACACAATAGGTTTAAAAATGTGTAATAAATCAGATATTAGGCCAATTTTAATAGTTTAAGAGACCGTGCTAGAACCACGGAACCCGGGAATGCCTAACACCTTCTCCCGGGTTAACAAAATTCCTTACTTAGAATTTCTGGTTCGCAGACTTTTAAATAAAGACGAAATTTCCTCGATTTGGGATTTTAAAATAAACCGGTAACTTGGGACACCAAATAAACTATTCCAAGTGGAGACTCTAATTAAATAAAATAATCTCATTTCGAATAATATTACTTTAATTGGAAAAACTCCTATATTACCCTCGGGCGGGTGTAAAAAGGAGGTGTGACAGCTCTGGCGACTCTGCTGGGGATCATAACCCAGAACTTTTGTTCAGGGTTTAAGAATTCGAGCTTAGAATAACTTTTATATTTTGGCTTTATTCATTATCTGATTTTTACATATTTGAGACTAATGTGCTCAATGCCGCTTTTTACCGCTTTGATATTATTTGAATTGTATATAAATTGTTATGAAACCCTTCTCTTCTCATCTTCGGGGATGTGCACGCCGGCGTGACTCCTCTTTCTATTAGTGTCATACCTTGAAATAAGAAAGAGGCTCGGACAAGTTACAAAGCCGGATGGCCATTTGTTTCCCGTACGTAGCCCACCAACTCGAGTTGTCCGCTCGGGTACACAAGTCTAGAATAATATACCCAGGTTTTAAACTTAGAATAACTCAGCCTCATGCCGGATCCCTAGTAGGAACGTTTGTTTGCATCATGTGCATTTGACTTTGGGGACTCAATATAGGGGTTGGGTCCGTCTAGGACAGGTGGACACCAAAATCAAAGACCATCCTGATGCATATTTTATGTGCTACTTGTACAGTTATTTGCTTCGGTTTGCATGTTGACCAGTTGCAAGAATAGGAAAGGAATTGGGAAAATAAAATTGAGGTATGAGAGAATTGACTACCCGCCTTTGAAAAAGAAAAAACCTGGTATCCAAAATAAAACTGACCGAACTACGCAAGTTTGATTCTCACCGGATGTGGGATACGTAGGCAACCCCCATCGGGTCCAACTTTATTTTTACAAAAATAACCCAAAAAATTGAAATGTTGTTATTTTGTTTAAATAAAATTAGGTAGTGTCGTTCTTTTATAAATAGCCTAAAATGTCCCCAAAGGACGCCGGAAGGCTGTTTTTGCAAGAATAACCACCTACTGCCTTTTTTCAAATTTTTGGCTACCTAGCAAGCACAACCCTAAAATCTTCCCTTTCGAAGTGCTGAAGGGCCGTATTTGCAAAAGTAGCCGCGTTATTTAAATGTTTGCAAAATTGACCTCTTTTGTAAAATTCGCTCTGTTTTAAACCAATCGCCTTAATTTAAATGTGCAGAATGAGCACGAGTCAAAACTTGCCAATGATGGTCATGACCAAGATTCCTTTGGAACTGTATATATGGTGGGAAGATCTGGGTAAATTAGGACAAGATGTGGTCAACCTCTACTTGGGGGGTCTCACTGGGTTATTGAAGATCAGGCCTAGAGGAGACATAATAAAGGCACTGGTTACGTTTTGGGATCTAGCTCACAACGTATTTCATTTCTCGGATTTTGAATTCACACCCACTTTGGAAGAGATAGCTGGGTATATCGGGAGCACTGAAGCCCTGAGACACAAGTATTTGGTCGCTCCAAGAGCTGTCACTCCACACAAGTTTATAGACTTGCTAAAGATAAGCAGGGGAGTCCAATACCCAGATTTGGCAGCTAGTTTTTCCACTCCACAGTTCATATACTAGCGATACGGACACATAGGGGGTTTCAACAATTCAGAAAGCAAAATTTGCAGCAAAGGGAATCAACTAAAATGGGAAGAACACAGGTGCTTCGCTTTCATGGTGGTATTTTTGGGTATTCTAGTATTTCCCAGGAAAGATGGGAATATTGATGTACAGATAGCTGGGGTCGTCAACACTTTGCTTACTCAGTCTAAAAGCACCCTTGCACCCATTATAGTGTCTGAAATCTTCCGAGCTCTCACAGCTTGTAAAGCCGGAGGAGACGTTTTTGAAGGGTGCAACTTGATGCTACAAATGTGGATGATTGAGCATCTATGTCATCGTCCTTAGTACATGAACTATGGGTCAACAGGGAAAAGCTGGATAGGGGAGTTTTATACAAGGGTCGATGGGTTTAACATGCCAGAAGGGGTTGCAGAATGGATATCTTTCCTCCGCTCCATCACTGCGAATCAAATAGAGTGGACGTTCGATTGGCTTCTTGTTGATGAAATCATGTACATACCAGCTAACGGTCCTCACTTCCTCCTGATGGGTCTCAAAAGCATCCAGCCTTATGTCTCATGCCGGGTTTTGAGACAGCTAGGGAGATGTCAAATAGTGCCCAAGGATGAAGACCTTAGCCTTCATGTGGTCGAGATCCGTTCTGATGGCTAGTTTCACGAAACAGTAGTTCGCCAGATTGTGAATGACAATATCTGACAGCAAATACTCGAGTGCATGATCTATCCAAAGGTGAAGTCTCGCCCGGTTACCTCGCTTGGTACAAAAGGAAAGTTGAGTTTGGAAGGCCAGCTAAAAGACCTCACCTCTAAGAGTTTGTCGAACCATCACAAGAATAGTGGGAGTGGTTGACAAAAGAAAATGAATATCGGGCCACCATAAGCAGGTTAGAAGGACAGATCAGAGACCTCAAGTTTGATATTTATGCGCAAACCACTACAGATGAGGGTGAGAAGAAAACATTAGCCCAAGAAAATGAAATCCTCCAGGCCTAGATCCAAAGGATGAATATAGTTGCGAAGAATCCGGAAAGAAGCCGAGCAGATAAAAACTCATTAATGGCCTTAGGAATAAAATATGTGAGTACGGGAATGATCTAGAAAAATCCAAAGGCAGTTTGGCAAGAGCTAGAGCACAGTTGGCAAAGAACGCCGAGGGGCGGGCAGAGTTTGTTCGACAACTAAAAAGGAAATACGATGGAGAAGTCACAAATTTGAAGAAAAAGCTAACCACCCTCGAGAATGAGATGGCCAAGCAAGCCAAGAGCTTCAAAGCCGAGAGAGAACACTGCTGCGCTTTGATGGCACAACTAGAGGGAGACCTACAGCATTTGCAAGAACAGAATCATACTGCCACTCAGGTCTTGGAGGCTAGATCTCAGTAGATTGGGCGGTTGTTGCAAGTAAAGGGCATTATCAGGGGAAGGGTTAGAAGAATCGCCGACTACATCGTGATGAAATGCAATGAGTGTGAGGACATGCCCAGATCCATGTTCTTCACCTTAGTAATGATCTTTGTCCGCCAAATAATGGACGATCTCTATCGCCTCCAGGATGACATGGCACGTAGGCCCACAACAAGACCAGTTGGTGTTCCTAGGACAGGATTGAAGGCACTAATGTACTCCTGAATGTGTTTTCTTTTCCGAGTCTATATTTTCATTCCCTAAAGTCTATTTCGAGTCTATTGTAGTTTTCAATTCTCAAGTATGTAGGATCTAGTCTTTGTAATAGAGAAAATTAAAGGTTTTGTTTCAATGAAAATTTGAAAAGAAAAAAAAACCAAAAATGTTTTATTTTGTATTTATTTCTTGAACTACGTGATGACTTGATTCACGCGGCGCCGTGATACGTAGGCAATCCTCATCGGATCCGGTCATAATTTTATAAATAATTCAAATGAAAGAAAAACCAAAAAAAAGAGAAAGAGAAAGCCAAAACCGAAAAGAAAAGAGAGAAAACAAGGAAAAGAGAATAAGAATAAGAGAGAAAATAAGAGCGCAAAAAGAGTAAGAGAGAAAATTGGGGAGATAAACAAAAGTCGGGATGAAACACGCAACCGTTGCAAAACATATAGAAAACACACTTAACTGTATAGGTGCATCACACCCCCAACGTGCGATTACCTATGTGTTAATTATCTCACACTAATCGGTTTGTTGTGTTGGCTATCAAATAGGTTCTATATTAAAATGGTTGGTTTTGTGGTAATCTGGCTTCACATTCGTACTTCACAAGGTCAAAAGGAAGTATTGAAATGTCTTCGGAAAGTCATCTGTCGACAGTTCCTATTCCAGAGGATAGCCCGATCTCGGCCATCCCAACTTCAAAATCCGTAGTTGCTGAGGAAAATAGAATTCTGCGTCTCCGCATGATGGAAATGTGGGACACTTAGGCCAACGGTAGGGAACCATCGTGTGCGATACCTGGATTCCCTGAGTTATTTCCCAGGGCAAGTGGGACTTCCAACATCCCCATAATTTATCCAAATACCCCACTGGGATATCCTACCATCTCAGCCCACTTTGTTGGAACACCTTTCGAGGCTCGCCCCCCAGGTGTTAACTTCAGGTGCAGCCTCAAACATATTCACTGCGCCACCTGTTCAGCTACGACACAACCCACTCTGCCCAGGCATAGCTTTGATCCATCAGCCTTTACCTTTCAAGCACCATCTTTCCCATTGGAACCAACCCAGTTCACTACCAATGCTTACCCTCAACCACCCCGGTACGAGTTTACCGCGGGGCAGGAGAAAACCACAAAAAATCCTGAACAAGAGGAGATTACCAGAAAGATGAAGAGCATGGAGCATAGTCTCAAAAATATACAGGGTCTGAGCGGGCAAAAGAGCGTATCCTATGTTGACCTGTGTATGTTACCACACATGCACTTACCCTTGGGTTTCAAAACCCCGAAGTTTGAAAAGTATGAGGGGCATGGGTATCCCATAGCCCACCTCAAGAGGTACTGCAACTAATTGCGAGGAGCAGGTGGAAAAGAGGAGCTTCTCATGGCTTATTTTGGAGAGAGCCTGGTCGGCATTGCTTCGGAATGGTACATGGATCAGGATATATCTCATTGGCATATCTGGGATGACCTGGTTCGGGACTTTGTCAGGCAGTTTCAGTATAACATTGACATAGCCCTAACAGGAACTCATTGCCAAATCTAAAGAAAAAGTCCTCGGAAATCTTCCGAGAGTATGCCGTCAAATGGCGCGAGCAAGCCGCCAGAGTCAAGCCTCCAATGGATGAAACAGAGATGGTTAGTGTTTTTCTTCAAGCCCAAGAGGCTGATTATTATCAGAACATGATGTTTGCGATGGGGAAACTGTTTGTCGAGGCTATTAAAATTGGTGAAATGATTGAGAATGGTTTAAAAATAGGGCACATCTTGAGTCAGTCTGCTATAAGGGATACCTCCCAAGCAATTCAAGGCGGGTCTGGAGGTGCATAAAACCGAAAGAAGAAGGAAGAAGCGGCAATGGCAACTTCAAGTGTAAGAAAACCCCGTCCGCCCAAACCTTACTTCCCTGCAAGAACCCCACAACATTACTATCCCCATCAGGATGTAGCCTATGATATGGTTCATCAGCTATACGCAGTGATGAATGCCCAGCCCTACGTTAGGACGCAACAACAATTCAACAAAATCGAGCTCCATTTCCCAGAAATCAGACTCCTCACCAAGCTTAGTATAATCCTCAACCTCCAACAGAACAACTTCCCCTAAAATGCTCGTGCCTGGGAACCACCCAGGAGGGCAAACTTCACACCCATTGGTGAGTCATATTGGGGCCTATTCCCCAAACTTGTCCAGATGGGTCTGTTGCAGCCCGTACCCCAAACTAGGCAGAACCTAGCGTCGCCCTCCTACAGAATCGGTACTCGGTGTGCTTACCATTCGGAAGCGGAAGGGCACAATAAAGATGACTGTTGGACCCTGAAAAGGGCCATTGAAAATCTCATCGAACAAAAGCGGATAGTGCTAAAGGACGAAGATGTTCCTAATGTAACCAACAATCCATTACCGGTTCACAACAATGGGCCGGTTATTGGAATGATTTGTGAAGATAAAGAGTTTGACCCAGCTCTAAAAGCCATTATTGCCATAGACGATGTGGAAAAGAAGCCAAAGGCTGCTGTAAAACAAGACAAGGGGGAGAAGAAGAGTAAACCCACCCCTCAAAATACAGAAAAGAAAGTGGAAACCGAAACTGGGGCAGCGCCCTCAAAAGATGTCGTTCTCTATGTTCCCCAGGGCCACAAGAAGGAACAAATGTCATTGAGCCCTCCAAGAAGGTTTGAGCTAAACAAGGGATCTAAAATGTATGTGCCTAAAGGGACCTATGTGGTGCGGGGGCCGGTAATTTCACCAAGGCTGAATGAGCCTGTGGTTATTGGCCGTGCACCACAGAGGCCCATGACAGATCCCACTACCGCCCCATGTAATTACAACAAGGCAGTAGTGACCTATAAAGGAAAAGAGATCTCGGGAGAAGCAAATGAAATTAACCCACCAGAGAAGTACCTCAATTTGGAGGAAGTGAATAATGCCATGAAGAAGCATTTCCCACTCAAGAAGCCAGTTAGTGCTGAAGAAGCAGAAGAGTTCTTTCAAAAAATGAAAATGGCGGACTACGAGATAATTGACCAACTCCAGAAGTCTCCTGCTCAGGTCTCTTTGTTGTCTCTACTAATGAATTCAACTGAACATCAAAAAGTGTGGATCAAAACTCTCAATGAAGCATATGTTCCCATTGAAACCACTGTGGAACAGCTGGAAAGGATGGCGGAATTTTTTTTTGCAGTCAATCAAATTTCTTTCAGCAAGAATGATCTGTCCCAGGAAGGGGCTGCCCATAACAAAGCCCTTCATCTAACAGTTAAATGCGAGGGATATTATGTGAAAAGGTTCATGCTGGATGGTGGTTCCGGAGAAGATATTTGCCCTCTCAACTCTTCAAAGAATGGAGATCGGTACTGAGAGAATCAGGCCCAACAACGTCTGTGTGCATTCCTTTGATGGCATCAAGAGAGATACCATTGGTGAGATTGATTTGATTTTGACTATTAGTCTGGTGGATTTCGAGGTGACCTTTCAGGTCCTAGATATGGATACTTCCTATAATTTTCTCTTGGGAAGACCTTGAATTCACGCAGCAGGGGCTGTACCTTCTACTCTCCACCAAATGGTTAAATTCGAACATGAAGATCAAGAGATTGTAGTTCACGGAGAAGATGAGTAGTCGATTTACCGGGACCAGTTAGTCCCATGCCTTGAAGCTAAGGAAGGAAGTGAACACATAGTCTATCAAGATTTTGAGGTCGTGGTCGCAGACCAATGTCAAGAAGGAAAGCCTTGTCCTCAACCCCTTTTCTCGAATGCGTCAATTATGGTTTCCAAGGAAATGATCAGGCATGGTTACAAACCAGGGAAGGGGCTCGGGACGTCATTGCAAGGAATTACCGAACCTATCACTCTAGCTGCTAGCGAGAAGTTCTTTGGAGTAGGTTTCCAACCCATGCCAGCTGATGAAAAATGGGCAGATAAACGAAAAAATAATGGTTGGGTCTTGCCTCAGCTGATTTCGCAGCTTTATAGAACATTTGTCAGGCCTAAATACAATGAGGAAGAGGAATATATGGCCTTCACGGCCGAGAAAATTGAAGAAATTTGTGGGGCTATGAGGCATATGCTGTATGAAACACGCATGGTCCAACCGGGAGAAGGCTCATTCACCACTGAGGTGTTGTATATGGGGTCCAATTCCAAATTGAAAAATTGGAAGGCTACTCCTTTCCCAATCAGGCGGGAATCCCGGTAGTCCAGTCCTGCCACCTTTTCTGCATCACGAGTTATCTCGGGGTGTAATTCGGATGTTTTCTTTTTAGGTTCCTATCTTTAATTTCCAATGTAAATCCTGTTATCTTCAAAATTCAAAGAAATAAAATCAATATTTCATCGTTCATCTCTCTTTATTCTTTTTGATTTTTTTTTACTTTTTCTTATTTTTTCTTTCAGTTCTAGTGATGCGGCTTTAAATAACATGACATGTTTGCGAACTTCATGCCCAGATCCAAACACGCTATCTAATTGTGAAATAATGAACCAAGAACCAGAATATGATGAAGAAGAGGCTTTTAGGGAAATAAATCGAGAATTGGAACAATTAGAGAATAAACCTAAGCCGAACTTAAATAATACTGAGCCGGTTAATTTGGGTAGTTCTGAAGAAGTCAAAGAAACCAAGAAAAGCATTCACATAGATGAAAAAACCTGGGACGCATTGATCCAACTTTTGTTTTAATTCAAAGATGTGTTTGCTTGGTCATATGATGACATGACAGGACTAAGTGTCCATTTGGTGGTTCACAAGTTGCCAACCTACCCCGATTATCCCCCTATCCAGCAAAAGCAAAGAAAGTTCAAAACTGATATCAGTGACAAGATTAAAGAAGAGGTCACAAAATAGTTTAAAGCGGCGGTGATCCGAGTGATTCAATACACCACATGGTTAGCCAATGTAGTTCCAGTACCAAAGAAAGATGGGAAAACTCGAGTGTGTGTGGACTATAGAGATCTAAACAAAGCAAGTCCCAAGGATAATTTTCCTTTGCCAAACATCCACATCCTTATTGATAACTGCGCCAAACATGAGATGCAGAAAAGACAGCTTTCACCACACCCTAAGGCACCTACTATTACAAAGTCATGCCTTTTGGTATAAATAACGCCGGGGCAACCTATATGAGGGACATGAGTGCCATTTTTCATGACATGATGCACCAAGAAATCGAGGTGTATGTGGACGATGTGATCATCAAATTCAGGACCCAGGACGACCATGTTCGGGACTTGAGAAAATTCTTTGAGTGGCTACGTAAATATGATTTGAAGCTTAACCCAGCCAAATGTGCATTTGGGGTTCCGTATGGCAAGCTCTTGGGATTCATAGTTAGTCGGAGGGGCATCGAGTTAGACCCAACAAAGATAAAGTCTATCCGAGATTTGCCTCCTCCAAGAACCAAGAAAGATGTTATGAACCTGCTGGGAAGGTTGAACTACACTAGCCGATTCATTGCTCAGTTGACTTCTACATGTGAACCCATTTTCAAGTTGTTAAAGAAAGATGCAACAATTAAATGGACAGACGAGTGCCAAGAAGCCTTTGACAAAATCAAAGAATATCTATCGAACCTACCAGTCCTGGTCCCACCTGAACCTGGGAGGCCTTTGTTTCTGTATTTGACAGTCTTGGAGAATTCTTTTAGATGTGTCCTCGTATAACATGATGTGACCGAGAAAAGAGAGCAGGCGATCTACTATTTGAGCAAGAAGTTTACCAGTTATGAATCCAAATACACTTTGTTGGAATGAACTTGTTGCGCTCTAACTTGGTTTACCCAGAAGCTGAGGCATTACTTGCTAGCCTACACCATTTACCTCATCACCAGGTTGGATCCTTTAAAGTACATATTCCAGAAGTCGATTCCCACAGGGAGGTTAGCAAAATGGCAGATACTGCTCACTAAATTTGACATAGTCTATGTCACCCGCACGGTAATGAAGGCCCAGGCTCTAGCAGATCACCTAGCTGAAAACCCTGTTGATGATGAATACCAACCTTTGAGCACCTATTTCCCGGATGAAGAGGTAAATTCAATTGAGGTAATATCCGAAGACACCAATACTTGGAAAATGTTCTTCGATGGAGCTGTGAATGCAAAAGGTGTCGGGATTGGGGCAATTTTATCTCACCCACTGGTCAACACTATCCAGCCACATCCCGGCTTCGGTTTTTCTGCACAAACAACACTACCGAGTATGAAGACTACATTATGGGTATGAATAAGGCAATCGACCAAGATGTCAAAGAATTGTTAATCATGGGAGATTCGGATCTGATCCGACAAGCTCAGGGAGAATGGGAAACTCGAGATGTCAAGCTCATTCCCTACAGGCAACATGTGGAAGATTTTAGCAGGTTGTTCAAGTCAATAGAGTTCAAGTACATTCCTCATTGTCATAATGAGTTAGCCGATGCGCTCGCTACTTTGTCCTTGATGCTGCCATACCCAGGCAATGCCCACATTGACCCTTTAGAAATCCAAATCCGAGAAAGGCACGACTACTGCAATACGGTTGAGGCAGAACTGAATGTTCAACCATGGTATCATGATATTAAGAGGCTTCTGAAAACTAAAGAATATCCCGATCAAGCCAGTGGAGACCAAAATAGAACTATTAGACAACTTGCAAGCGGTTTCTTCCTGAGCGGCGAGGTCTTGTACAAAAGGACTCCAGATCTCGACTTGTTAAGATGTGTTGACACCGAAGAGGCCGGAAGAATCATGTATGAAGTGACGCAGGAGTGTGTGGACCCCATATGAATGGGTATGTTTTGGCAAAGAAAATCCTTCGAGCAGGTTATTATTGGATGACTATGGAAAAATATTGCTTTAGTTTCATCTGGAAATGTCATCAATGTCAGGTGCACGGTGATTTGATTCATGCACCGCCTACAGAACTGCATCCTATGTCAGCACCTTGGCCGTTTATTTCCTGGGGTATGGACGTCATTGGGCCGATCGAGCCAAAAGCTTCAAATGGACATAGATTCATATTGGTCGCCATCAACTACTTCACGAAGTAGGTTGAAGCAATTACTCTCAAATCTGTCACTAAGAAAGCAGTGGTAGACTTCGTGCACTCCAATATCATCTGCCGTTTTGGTATTCCTGCAACTATTATTACGGATAACGCTGCAAACTTGAATAGTCACTTGATGAGGGAGATATGTGAGCAGTTTAAGATCACGCATCAAAATTCTACTCCTTATCGGCCCAAAGTCAATGGTGTTGTCGAAGCAGCAAACAAGAACATCAAGAAGATTCTGAGAAAAATGATCCAAAGTTCCAGGCAATGCCATGAAAAGTTGTCGTTTGCACTATTGGGATATCGCACTACTGTGCGCATATCACTCGGAGCAACCTCATATCTATTGGTTTACGGCACTGAAGCTGTAATACCCGCCGAAGTTGAAATCCCTTCTCTTCGGATCATTGTTGAAGTTGAAATTAAGGACAGTGAATGGGTCAAAATCTGTCTAGAACAGTTAACCCTAATTGATGAAAAGCGAATGGCCGCAGTCTGCCACGGGCAGTTGTATCAACAAAGAATGACCCATGCCTACAACAAGAATGTACGGCCTAGAAACTTTGAAGTGGGGCAACTCGTTTTAAGGCGTATTCTCCCCCACCATCAGGAAGCAAAAGGAAAGTTCGCTCCTAATTAGAAGGGACCATACATTATCAGAAAATTGTTTCCAAAAAGGGCATTGTACCTGGGAGACATCGAAGGAAATAACCCTGAAACAGTTGTAAATGCAGATGCAGTCAAAAGGTATTATGTCTAGTCTTACTGCAGCAACAACATTATCCGATTAGGATGACAAAGGCCTTCATTCTCGCTATCCCAAACACTCCAATCATTTGCTAACCTTTTGAGTCGGTTACTTTTCTTTCATTACCCTCTTTGGAACTTGAAAACATTTGTAAAAAAAAAATCAATCAAAACAAAGAAAAAAAAGGGAAAAAAGAAAAAAAAGGGAAAAAAAGAAAAAATAAAAACAACAAAAACAACAAAACAAAAAGTTTCTTGAACTACGTTCGACTTGATTTCGAAAAGATATGTAGGCAGCCTCTCTCTAGGGTTCAGTCACACCAAAACAAAAATTTAATTTCCCCCAAAAGTGAAACTGGGGAAGATGTTATAATGGTTCGGTGATGATCCCGCGTGAATGGTTCCAAAGTTGTAATTTGATCCAAATTCTTTTTACCCAAACCTCGTTCAAGTCCTTCCGATCAATCGGTGAAAGGTGTTCAAAATCAGAAAATGCATTTGTTTGGATCTGATGCCATCAAGATGAGAGAAATAAAATGAGAGAGTCTTATTAGTGAAAACCCACGGGCACCATAAGTTGATGGTGAGCAGAGAAATTAAAAATGAGAGAGTCTTGTTAGTGAAAACTCGTAAAGAGCACTATAAGGCGATGGGGAGAAGAGAAATGAGAGAGGTCGATTGGTGAAAAACCGCAAAGGGCGTCGTTGATCGAAAAGAAGAAATCCCTCACCACCATTGGCACCGAAAGAGTCCTAGCAAGGCTTCTCGGTTTTAAAACACGGTTCGCAATGGGTTTATGAGATGTTGCATAGTTGTGCAGATCGGGTATCCGGTCCAAGAAGCATGTCATGTCTATTAAAGTCTGCATGCACTCCAGATAAGTTCTTCTTTCCTCCCGAAAGGGACACTTCTCCTTAAATTCACTTTCTTGTCCTTTGTTTACTTTTCTTTGAATCCCTTTCGGTCTAACTTTGTTCCGAAACTAATACAAAGAAAAGGTGGCAAGATTGGTTTTACAGGGTTCTTCTTAACAAAAGCCAAATCCAAAGAAAGTACCTAGCCTCAGTGGGTCCATCAAGTCGATCCCGACTGGCCGTGATGGCCGATGCTCTGAAGTCAAAATTATTGAAAATAAAAGAAATCCGAAGTCAAATGCCCATAGAGGCAGAATAGGATGAAAGTGTCAAAGCCCCAGATAGGTGAACCGTCATGTGAAGTTTTGGAAAGTTGAGTTCCTCTGTTTTAGGAGAGAGATCAATCTTCAGAAAACCCAGCCAGTAGTAGAGGTTCTCACCAAAAGAGTTGGGCCGAGATCAAGTGATCAAAAACAATCAAGGCCATAAAACCAACCACCGTTTCACACTAAAATTTGTTCTTTGTTTGAAAACTTGAAACAGGTGCAATCCAACGCAACCGTACAACAAGCAGGTGCAACTAAAAAGAAATGTGCAAGTTCTGGAAACAACTTTGCAGCAACAGTCCATAAAAAGGGAAGTCCCCTCCAAATTTTTCCTGCATTTACTCATTCTTTGAAATAAGTAAAAATAAAGAAAACAAAGCAAGATGAAAAAAAAAAGATAAGAAGAAAATTAAAAAAAAATGGTAGTTTAGGATCCTAAGTCTCAATCTTTTACGCTTTTCCAACATAGGGTCTCCATCCCCTAGTCATTTTTTGCCAACATAGGGTCTCCAATCCCTAGTTGAGATTACTTTTAAACATAGGGTCTCCACTCCCTAGTCGCCTTTGCCAACATAGTATCTCCAATCCCTTGTTGAGATTATTTTTAGACATAGGGTCTCCATCCCCTATTCTCCTTTTGCCAACATAGGGCCTCTAATCCCTAGTTGAGATTATTTTTAGACATAGGGTCTCCACTCTCTGTTGATACCCAATTTTTCCCTATATTTTTTATATGCAAAACACCTTTAAAAATAGCATATATAAGTATATCCCAGGGTTACATTATTTTTTCTTAATTTTTCAAAGATTTTCAAATCAATTTACTGCCTTATTTTATCAAGAAAACCCAATAATTATCCCCAAATTATCATTTTGGTGATTTATTTATCGAATTCTCATGTTTATATTAAAACATAGCTAAAACATTTTTCACACATTTTTTTTACAAATTTATTTGTTTTTTTTAAGGATAAAATTGCATAATTGCAATATTAGCCATTTTTATGTTTAAATCCGTCTCATGTTTATAAATGAGATTATGTATTTTTAAATTGATAATTATACGTTATAAATCATTTTAGTTCTTTTAATTTATTTTCAGAAATTTGTTTATTATTTTTTTTTATAAATTAAATGAGGAAAAATGGGCTATTTAACTTATAGCCACATTTGGCCTTTTAATTTGGCCTGATTAAACCCAATACCCAACCCAAATTAAACCAACCCAAGACTAATCCTAAATCTATTCCCAACCCGGACTAAATCCTGGCCGTTGATCATTTTTTATCAACGGTTCAGATCCGCCCTTACCAAATTAAACCAAACGACCCCCCCAAGACCCCTCTCATTCTTCACTCAACAGACTCTCTCTCTATCTCTCTATCTCTGGTTCTCTCTAGAACCTTCCCCCTTCCCCTTATCTCCGATGAGTTCCATCCATCTTTCACGGCCACCTCCTGGCCTGAATCCATGGTGGTTCCACCACCCACCAGACTTCTATGGCCCCTCACGCTTGGTTACTGAAGTTTCATGACTTGACCATGAAGAGCTAGGTCCAGACTCTTGTTGATTCAAGTTTCACGGCCTTGCTCTGGCAAGCCATGTCTGTTTCGAGCATGGCCTCGACTCCTCCTGCTTAGATCTAAGCCTTTCTCACCGTTTGGGTTTCTATGAAACCCTAGTTTTTGAGGTTTTTCTGATCTCTATAGATCTGTTCCAGATCCATGTTTTCCCTAAGCTTTTAAACGATTTTCTGATATTTCTTTCAAAAGTTATGCTTTCAAAGCCTTTATTTTCCGATCTAGGGTTTTTAGATGTTTCTCAAGTTTTTCTTTTTCTTTTGTGTGCTTCTTCTTCTGTGTTCTTTGTGTTTCTTATACTATGTTTCTTCTACATCGTTATCGTTAAGTTTCTGCTGCCATATTTTTATCAGTTTCCTCTACTGTGTTTTTAAGTTTCTGCTACTGTGTTCTTAATCAGTTTCGTCTACTATGTTTCTCATTAGCTTCTTCTACTATGTTTCTTTTACTGTGTCTCGCATGTTGTTCTTTTACTATCCTTCTTATGAGTTTCTACTACTGAAAGAGCATGCTAAGGGTTTCAGTTCCTTTCTGAGACCTCTGAACCTGTTTCGATTAGTATCTTTTCCTTGATTGCTTGTCCTCTCACTTTTGCACTCGATTGATGGTAAAAACCCTAGAATTTGGGGGTTCATCTGAGTTTTGAGACCATTGGCTATGTGATTTGCTTGTGCTTCATCTCTGAACTTTCCTGATTTCAAAAACCCTAATCTTTTGGACCTATTTGAGTTCCTGGAGTTGTTTCATCTACTGCTTCATTAAGTTTCAAAATCATTGTTTCAATTTTGTTTCTTCATATGATTCTGACTTTTGCTAAACTCTATAAGACCTTTTACTTGACCCCTTTTCGCATGCCTGATACTTGTGTGCTCTTTATATGTGCTGAACTTCCCTCTAAAAGGGCTTTTAATTGATTAATTTTAGACTTCCTTTTGTACAAGTTTGATTGATTTCTTTCCTTGTTTGCTGACTTTTCTATTACTCGACTTAAGTTAAAAAACTTTTCTTGGCTTTACTGACTTGGTTCATTCATAGACCAGTGATTACAAAATTCTGATCCTTGATTTACTGGCTACTAATTGATTTTTCTTACCTTATTTATGCAACCGTGTATTTCAAAGCTCTGCCCCTAAAATAAACTTCTATGTATTTACCCCTAATTGCCTACTTTACACAAGATGTTTATTTGATTTCTTTCCTTAAATAGTTTTACCTTTTGAGTACGAATTCCTTAATTAAAGAAAGTCTTGTATTGATTGATTCTTAATTGACATCCAATTCTTTAATTGTTTTCTTACCTTATTTCTGCCTGTTTTTCACACTATAAATACACGACTCTTTCATTAGCACACCTACCACTCATAGTCTTTCTGAACTTACACTTACACGCAATAGTATTCTCTCTTATTGTCTGCATTGTGGCCTGTTTACAAGACCTACTGCTTTCTCTATTTGTTTCTTTGAAGTTGGTATGTCCTGATTTAAGCTTTAGCACCACAAAAAAGTGTTTATTTACTGCTTTCGTATCTATGTCTACTCACTATTTCTGTATAGTTCAACACTTACTTTAGCATGCTGGTTTCTTTCTGCCTGTTCTATTTTGAATCCCAAACCCCTGCCCCCTATGTGTTTGAGATATGGTTTAAGGCATGACAATATGCAAATTATTGTCCATGAATTAAATTTGATCCCTTGGGATCCTAGCCTCTAAATAGTGTGTTCTAACAGGCTTATGGGTATGCTGGCATTCTCCATTGCTGGGCATACCCACAGCCTTCCCTAGCCTCTTTCAATTTCCCTATTCCCCCTGAAACCCTTATATGCACTTATCTGTAGCTCTTTCCCTCTCCTTTCCCCCTTTTAGAATTCTGTTTCTGCACTTGCACACTCTCTTAGTCTTTATGTTCTGCCCCTCTCTTGTGGGCCTTGCCTTGGGACCCTTTGAGCTCCCTCTGAACTTGGACACTTGAGGGCTGGCCCTTCCATACTGCACTTGTCCTAATCTGATAATACATTTGGGTGTGAACATTGCCTGGAGTCCTTTTTTAGGCTCTAAGGGAACTTTGACACACTCGAATGGGAGAAAGGCTTTGGATCTTGATCTTATGGAGTTGGTTTACCTCATATTTCAGACATGAAGTCTGAATCAGGCTCTCCTTTGGTTGTACTTTTATTTACATTTTTCTGATGTATTTTACTTTATTCTGGGCTGTAATAATTTGTAATAAACTCTTGGGTATGGCTAGTGAAAAGGACGGGTAACTATGTATGCAAAGGGTAGATACCATGCCTATAGGTCATTCTAAATTTTGCAACTCTCATATAGAAATCATGCCTATAAGTCATTCGGAATTCTGCATACGCATATAGAAAATATGCCTATATGTCCTCCTGAATCTTGTATATCCATTTTCATCTAGAAATCATGTTCATAGGTCTTAAAAAATCAACTGCATATAGATATCATGTTCATGTCTTAAAACAAATTTTGCCAGTTAGATACCATGTTTAGAGGTTAAAACCCGTCTTCAGCACCTATATATCATGCCTATAAGGTTTCTGCACTTTTACCATGCCTATAAGGCTTCTGACCAACTACGCGCAGAAAGCATGTCTATAGGAATTATTAATCGAATCTGAATCGCTTTATTCACGTCTAGAGCTAAACCAGTAATAACAAGGATCATCATTTGCAGAACTCATGACCTTCGTAAAAAAACTTGCTTTCTTTAATAATCTGACAACCTTTTTAACCAGTACGTATTCAGTTTATTATTATTTCTTTCTGAATTCAGTAGATACCATGCCTATAGGATCCTTGTCCAACACTTAGGCAAGTCTTAGGGCGAAGTTATAAACTGAATTTGTGCTATTAACTACAACCAGTAGGCAGGCCTGATTCGGGCTTCTTATCTGAATTATGTAATAAATCAGTCTGCCTCAACCTTTAAGTTCCTAATCAAACCATAAACAGTATGTTAAAGTCATGCTAATTATGTGCTTCCTTTGTTCAAGGAGGTATATCTGAGCCTTTTACTTATTATGTGCTTTCCCCTAACTTGCTATACATGTTTTTTGTATGTCGCCTTAGAATTTTGCCTTTGAAACTACAAATAAGCCTAATATACCTCCCCCTTAGGTTAGTAGTCCTAAATGCTTTAGGGACAGATAGGATTGGGATGGGTAATAGCATGCAATAAGTAAACGAGACCATTCCGCGCTTTAGTACCTTAACGGGGTGGGAAAGGGTAGATATGGATATGATGACCACGCGATAACGTCTCGTGTAACCCCTCACTGAGGAGTGATTACCGGATGTTGTGTGGGGTGATCCATATTATTAATAAACCGAGGACCCCCCCCCCCTTTTCCCTTTGTTTCTTTGTTTCTTCTAAAGATTTCAAACTATTTCTTTTAAGAAAATCAGCTTCCTTTTAATTCTTTCCAATTTTGTTTGTAATCATTATGCGAAAATCCCCTCTTATTTGAAGTTTTATTTGCCTACATGTTATTTGCACCTAAATTCACAACAATAGTCTTACCGGGAACCACACTAGTGGATCCTGAAGGGTGCCTAACACCTTCCCCTTGGGATAATTTTAAGCCCTTACCCAATCTCTGGTTACTCAAATCAGACCTTCTTGGTGTCCTAATGCACCTTAATTATTAGGTGGTGACTCTTCTATTCAAACCCAAATTCCCAAAAAGGGAACGAGTTGTCCTCCCAAATGTCATAAACCCGATTTCGCAAGAAAAAGGGGGCGTGACACTCCCTAGTCGCTTTTGCCGACATAGGGTCTCCAATCCCTAGTTGAGATTATTTTTAGACATATGATCTCCATTCCCTAATCGCCTTTTACCAACATAGGGTCTCCATTCCCTAGTCGCCTTTTACCAATATAGGGTCTCCAATCCCTAGTTGAGATTATTTTTAGATATAGGGTCTTCACTCCCTAGCCATCTTTTGCCAACATAGGGTCTCCAATCCCTAGTTGAGATTATTTTTAGACATTTCTCCACTCCCTAGTCGCCTTTTGCCAACATAGGGTCTCCAATCCCTAGTTGAGATTATTTTAGACATAGGATCTCCATCCCCTAGTCGCCTTTTGCCAACATAGGGTCTCCAATCCCTAGTTGAGATTATTTTTAGACATAGGGTCTCCATTCCCTAGTTGTCTTTTGCCAACATAGGGTCTCCAATCCCTAGTTGAGATTATTTTTAGACATAGGGTCTCCACTCCCTAGTCGCCTTTTGCCGACATAAGGGTCTCAACTCCCTAGTTGAGATTAATTTAGACATAGGGTCTCCACTCTCTAGTTGATTTTTTAGTATGGATATAGGGCTCCAATCCCTAATCTCTTTCTCCTAAAGATACACGTTCCTTATTTTATTGCTTTTAATAGAGAAATAGTTTAGATTTTAGTTACAAATAACTTACAAAATTTTCCTAGTGAAAACTGTGGTAGAAAAATTTCGTTCATTTGTTTGTTTTGGTGTCTGAGTAGGTTTTACCTCGAGGTACAGGGTTCTAGACGACCAAAAGAATGAGTCTCAATCAGAATAAAGAAAAGAAGAAAAGAACAAAAAGAAGTGAACTCAAAGTGCTAAAGCGGAGAGAGATGCGGACTACTCAAAATATGATTGAAGTCACAAGCTTCGCGTGCCTCACCTTGATCCAAAGTTGAAGAATGAACCAGGGGCTACAGCTGATGAGCATCAAGATTCAGATCGGAGTCTGTACCAAGAACCAGCCAAGACTCAAGATCAAGCTTCAGAAGATTTATAGATAGGAATCTTGTAACTCGTAGTTGATAGGCTTAGTTAGTTTAGCTTTTTATTTTCCATTTTTGGTGTAATAAGGAGCTCAGCAAGCAGAAACAACAACAACAACAACAGTGAAATCATAGCTTCCTGGTAGTCCCAGCTACCAAAACTTTCAGAACTATACTGACCTGATTCCTTTATAGTAAAGGATATGTAGGCAACCTCTGAAGCAAGGTTCGGTCAGACTCTTTCAAAAATGCTTCTCATGGAGTTTCTAATGGGCAAAAATCCCTCGTAATTGCTCATTTTATCTTTGCCCGAAAACCCTTAGTGTCTCCGAGCAAAGAGGGGCAGCTGTGAGCACGTGATTTTTGCCATACATGAAATACTCCTACAAAATCCAAGGAAATAGATTTTTTTTCTTAATTATTTGCTATTTTTTAGGAATTTTGTAGATTTTTATTAATTGTTTGCATTTTTCCTACATGTTTAATTTTTCATTTTAAATCATGAAAATACAAAAAATAATATCATGCATTGCATTTAGGATTTGTTTTTTACATTTTTTAGAATAAATCAGTAATTATTTGCTTTATAAAAAAATTAAAAATCACAAAAAATAGCTCATTTTTACATTTTTGGCTTTTAATTTTAGTTTATTGATTTTTCTCTTTTAATTTAGATTTAAGTGATGTTTACAATTTTTATAATTAGTTAATTAGTTTACTTTCACATTTTAGATAATTTAGAATTTTTTACTTATTAGGTTTTTAATTAAAACAAGAGAAGAAAAGAAAAGGATATTTAGAAATACTGGAAGAATTGGAAAAGAATTGAATTGGGCCATCTTTAATTTAATTTCCCCCAGCCCAAACATTTCCCTCTCTACAGCCCAAACCGGATCCAAACCCAACCAAATAAACCGACCCACCCCATTTCCCTCAGTATATAATCCCTCTTAAACATTTCCCCCAAATTCCCCAAACCCTAGAGAAATCAGAGAAACGACGCTGGGGGTTGTTCATCGTTTTCCTCAGCCCTCAACTCGCCATAACACAGAGTTCACTCAAAACGGTCCCCCCCCCCATCCACATCATTTGATTCCTAACGGTTTTTTTCAGAAGGAATTCGAATATTCTCTCCTAAATTATAGGAATTTCTGTACAAAAGGATAATTGTTGGATGAATGGGAGCCGTGGATAGATGTGAATCAATCCACCCCCCTTTTTGCCCCAAAATTGTTCAAAAACTTCAGGGATTTTCGGATTTTGGGGAGATTTTTTGAAGATTTTTGAAGACTATATATACCAGGTAAGCTTTCTTTGTAAGGTGAAGAAAAATCGGAGAAAAATCTTCAGAACATAGTCGAGTAAAAATTTCTAGGGTTTTTAGTTGTCACTTTTCTTCAAGCTATTTTCAATCTGCTTCTTGTTTTCCCAGAAAAGATTAAAAAAAACAATGACTTGAGGTCAGCATTCATTCGAGTTCATTTCTTTCTCTTTTTTTGAGAAAAAAATCAATTTTTTTTACTGAAATAGATGTTCTTCTAACCTTGTTTTTTTTTCTTGATTTGGGTTCTAAAAAGGAAGTTTGGATTAAATTTCGAGTTAAAGTTTGTGGTTGGGTTCCGAACTTTTGGCATTTTGAGTTTTCTGTCCAATTTTCGGTTGAGATTTGGATTTGTTTGGCTGGTCTGTAGAGCTGCTATTATTATCACTGAATCTCTTCTCCCATCTCAAGAGCTTCGTTTGATATTTTTCAGTTATTTTTGCTAATAGGTATGTTTCTGAAATTTCAAATTTTGAACTGGTTGTATGCAAAATAATAAATTGGAATTCAGTTCTCCTTAATTTTTATTATGGTTGCCATGAGTTCTGGTTATTTGTTGTGATTTGGTGCAGTTGGATTTATGTTCTTAACCTTAATGTTCGGATCTTTGTGTTGTGTGTGTATGAATGTTATGATTTGGTTTAGTTGATATGTTGTAGCTGAGCACCACTCTGTATTTGTGAATGCCAATGTCAATGTTGAAGTCGACTCATTCATAATTTATTACATGTGTTTGAAAATCAAAGTTTTATGTTATTTAATCCTAAGTTTACTGAGATTTAACTTGTGTATTTGAGGTGACTGCTTGTCTTCTTATGCCTTGAATAAGAAATTTTAGCCAAGAGCCAACTTTGAGGTTCCTGTTCCGTTCGTAATCTGAGTATTAGTATAGATATTACAGTTGGATTTCTTCTTTGCTAGTTTGACCGTGATGTGTAAGTTATTTTGAGACTTTAAAATTTGATCCAGAAGAGATGTTTCAATTAAAAGGTCTGTTGCATATCTTTTAAAATAAGCTTTTAGTATTTCTTTTTTTAAAAAAAGATACAATCAATATGATTGTTTCAAAGATTCCTTCATCCATTTTTCTTGATGTTTGCCTTGGTCTTAACTTATTTCACTTACTCAACAGAAGCAGGAAAGTCATGAAAGTTGTATGAAGTGATTGTTAACACTGAATTGGGCATATGGTTTGGTTTAGATCGGCCTAGTTTTTCTCTTCTGTGAAGTCGATTTGTGCATATTTGCTTTGCGACGCAATCTGCTTTTGTAAGATAAGCAAAAAGCTAGAGGGAGTTTTGTATATTGAAGTCATATTATCGTAATTAGTGGTGTAGCTTAATTCACTTTAATGACTGTTTAAGTATACTAATTAGTTTAATGGTGCGAATTGACATGTGCGCTGGCCTCTTAGTTCACTTTGCTTTATCTCAAATTATTATTACTTTTTAAGAATGTTTGCAAAATGTTTAGTTGGTAACTATGGCGTTCCAATTTTTTTTTCAAAATACTGTTTATTGATTAGTTTTGTCTAGACTTTAAAGCTAAAGACCAACCGAGCAGCATTAGATTTTTCTCTTTGCTAATAGTTTCAGGCGATTTAATATTCCAACCAGCAGCCAACTAACCATAGTGTGCTTTAGGCGCGCAATTAAAATTATTACAACTATGGGTACGGCTCCCGTGGCGTGGTTGTGATAATTAGTTTTAAATTAGTTTAAAAATAAGAATACCTTTAGTGTGCCTTTTAAAATATAAATAAATCTTTTTTTTAGAATAACTTGAGGTGTGCCATGCTTTAGATCTATAACACTTGGCCGTCACAAACTTAGATCAAATAAATTGGGGTGTTCCATATACAGATAAAATCTTTTAATTTATGGCCCTCATATAAATACAAAATTAATTTAGAAATGCTTTTAACCTTTCGTAGTTTGCTTTAAGCGCGTTAATTAAATAATTATCGTAGCTGTGGGTATGGTTCCCGTAACGTAGTTGTGACGCCTAATTACTAAAATTCGGGGGTACATTTATGTGATCCGGCCACAATTTAATCTTTAAAAATTAAACATGTTGTAGATCGTGGGTACGTCTCCCGTGACATGGTTCGCAATATATAACAATAATTAATTAAAAGTGGTTATAAAGTTAAAAATGCACAATAGGTTTAAAAATGTGTAATAAATCAGATATTAGGCCAATTTTAATAGTTTAAGCGACCGTGCTAGAACCACGGAACCCGGGAATGCCTAACACCTTCTCCCGAGTTAACAGAATTCCTTACTTAGAATTTATAGTTCGCAGACTTTTAAATAAAGTCAAAATTTCCTCGATTTGGGATTTTAAAATAAACTGGTAACTTGGGACACCAAATAAACTATTCCAAGTGGCGACTCTAATTAAATAAAATAATCTCATTTCGAATAATGTCACTTTAATTGGAAAAACTCCTATATTACCCTCGGGCGGGTGTAAAAAGGAGGTGTGACAACCGGATGCACACTCGATAAGCTAGGTGGCAAAGCAAGCTCATAAGCCACCTCCTCAATCCTCTTAATCACCTCAAAAGGCCCAATGAACCGAGGACTCAATTTACCTTTCTTTCCAAATCTCATAACACCCTTCATGGGCGAAACCTTCAACAGAACCTTTTCACCAACCATGTAGGACACATCTCGAACCTTCCTGTCAGCATAACTCTTTTGCCTCGACTGCACTGTACGAAGCCTCTCCTGAATCACTTTCACCTTCTCCAAAGCATCCTGCACCAAATCTGTCCCCAATATCCTAGCCTCACCAGGCTCGAACCAACCAACTGAAGATCAATACCGCCTCCCATACAAAGCCTCATATAGAGCCATCTGAATACTCGACTGGTAGTTGTTGTTATAAGCAAACTCCATAAGCAGTAGGAACTGATCACATGACCCTCCGAAATCAATAACACAAGTACGCAACATGTCCTCCAATATCTGAATAGTGCGCTCGGACTGCCCGTCCATCTGAGGGTGAAAAGTTGTGCTCAACTCAACCTGAGTATACATCTCTCGCTGCACAGACCTCCAAAACTGCGAAGTAAACTGAGTGCCCCTATCTGAAATAATGGAACCTGGGACACCATGCAAACGAACAATCTCCCAGATATAGATCTCTGCCAACCGCTCTGCAGAATAGGTAGTACACACAGGAATGAAGTGTGCGGATTTGGTCAGCCGATCCACAATCACCCAAATAGCATCGAACTTCCTCAAAGTCCGTGGAAGTCCAACTACAAAGTCCATAGTGATCCTCTCCCACTTCCACTCGAGAATATTCATCTGCTAAAGCAAGCCACCTGGTCTCTGATGCTCATATTTCACATGCTGACAATTGAGACACCGAGCTACAATTCCCACAATGTCTTTCTTCATTCTTCTCCACCAGTAGTGCTGCCTCAAATCATGATACATCTTCGCGGCACCCGGATGAATGGAATACCGCAAGCTATGGGACTCCTCCAGAATCAACTCCCGAAGCCCATCTACATTGGTCACACAAATTCGGCCCTGCATCCTGAACACCCCATCATCTCTAATGGTCACATCTCTAGAATCGTCATACTGAACTCTATCCTTATGGACAAACAAGTGCGGATCATCATACTGGCGCTCTCTGATGCGATCATATAAGGAAGACCGATAAACCACACAAGCTAATACCCGACTAGGCCCCGAAATATCTAGCCTCACGAACCAATTGGCCAAGGCCTGAACAACAACTGCAAGAGGTCTCTCCCCAACTGGAATATATGCCAAACTCCCCATACTCACTGCCTTTCGGCTCAAGGCATCGGCCACCACATTGGCCTTTATCGGATGGTACAATATAGTGATATCATAATCCTTAAACAACTCCAACCATCTCCGCTGTCTCAAATTAATATCCTTTTGCTTGAACAAATACTGGAGACTATGATGATCAGTGAACACCTCACAAGATACGCCATATAAGTAATGCCTCCAAATCTTCAATGCGTGAACTATGGCAGCCAACTCCAAATCATGAACAAGGTAGTTCTTCTCATGGGACTTCAACTAATGAGAAGCATAAGCAATAACTCTATCCTCCTGCATCAATACACAACCAATCCAACTCTCGAAGCATCACAATACATGGTATATGAACCTGAAGCTGATGGCAATACCAACACTGAAGTTGTGGTCAAAGTTGTCTTGAGGTTCTGAAAGCTCTCCTCACACTCGTCCGACCATACAAATGAAGCACCCTTCTGAGTCAACTTGGTCAAGGGCGATGCGATAAATGAGAATCCCTGAACAAAACGGCGATAATAGCCTGCCAAACCAAGAAAGCTATGAATCTCCGTGGCTGAGGACGGTCTGGGCAAACTCTGAACCGCCTCTATCTTCTTCGTATCAACCTGAATACCCTCGTTGGACACCACGTGCCCCAAGAAATCCACTAAACTGAGCCAAAACTCACACTTGGAGAATTTCGCATAAAGCTTCTCCTCTCTCAATATCTGCAACACAACTCTCAAATGCTCCGCGTGCTCCTCCTAACTACGTGAATATACCAGAGTGACATCAATGAAGACTATGACAAACGAGTCAAGATAAGGCCGAAACACATTGTTAATCAAATGCATGAACGATGTTGGGGCATTGGTCAGCCCAAAAGACATCATCAAGAACTCATAATGATTATATCGGGTCCTGAAAGCTATCTTAAGAATATCTGAGTCCCTGATATTCAACTGGTGATAACCTGAACAGAGATCAATCTTGGAGAACACTCTCGCTCCTTGAAGCTGGTCGAATAAATCATCAATGCGAGACAAAGGATACTTGTTCTTAATTGTTACCTTGTTCAATTACCTATAATCAATGCACATCCTCATTGTGTCATCCTTCTTCTTCACAAATAGAACTGGTGCACCCCAAGGTGACACACTAGGCCGAATGAACCCTTTATCAAGGAGTTCCTGAAGTTGCTTCTTTAATTACTTCAACTCTGTTGGTTCCACACGATACGGCGAAATAGAAATGGGTTGAGTGCCCGGCACCAGGTCAATACCGAAATCAATATCCCTGTCTGATGGCATGCCCTACAGGTCTATAGGAAACACATCGGGAAAATCCCTCACAACTAGAACAGAATCAATACTGGGAGTCTCAGCTCCGACATCCCTCACAAAAGCTAGATACAAAAGACAACCCTTCCCAACCATACGCTGGGATTTCAAGAATGAGATCACTCTACTGGGAACATAATCAGTCACACCTCGCCACTCAATCCATGACATACCCGGTATAGCCAATGTGATTGTCTTAGCATGATAGTCTAGAATAGCAGGACATGGAGATGGCCAATCCATGCCAAAAATGACATCGAAATCCGCCATACACAACACTAAAAGATCCACACGGGTCTCCAGACCCCTAATAGTCACCACACACGATCAATGTACACAGTCTACAACAATGGTATCGCCCACTGGGGTAGATGCATGAATAGGTAAAGCAAGAAACTAATAGGGTGTACCTAAATAACGAGCAAAGTATGATGACACATAAGAAAAGGTGGAACCAGGATCAAATAATACAGAGGTATCTCTGTGGCACACTGAAACAATACCTGTAATAATAGCATCTGAAGCAATAGCATCGGGTATGTTTGGAAGTGCATAGAAACGGGCTTGACTGCCACCTGATCGACCTCTCCCTCTAGGGCGACCCATAGTTGACTGACCTCCACCCCTAGCTGGCTGGGCGGGTGGTGGTGAAGTAACTGGCGCTGAAGCTGATGTCTGACCCCTCTGCTGAGATGAACTCGCAAGACAACAAGGGCACTGCCTCCACATATGATCCATCTCACCACACTCATAACAATTGCCAGGTGCTGGAGAAGGGGACTGAAGGGAACCCCTCGCACCAGAGTGACTAGCAGATGCACTCGGTATAGAAGAACCCTAAACTGATGGAGCACGAGATGAACTCTGAGCTGGAAGGCACTAAGTGATGACTAGCGCTGATGAGAACTGTGAGAACCATGACTCGATGATGCCCCACGATAACCTAGGCAAGCTGGCTGAGCATGCCTGAATGGATGGCCTCTGCCGTGCTGAAACTGACCCCTCGAAGGAGTACCACTATAACTACCAGATCCTTGAGTCCTCTTAGCCTCCCTCTCCTCTCGCTCCTGGCGATGAATAGACTCAATCTCATGGGCAATATCCATAACCTCCTCGAAATTAGCACCAATCACCCTCTCCTGGTCATGAGAATACGAAGCTGATAAGTGAGGCCATCCACAAACCTCCTAATCCTTTCTCTATCTGTCGGAACCATCCAAATAGCATGATGACCTAACTCGGAGAACCTCATCTCGTACTGTGTCATAGTCATCTCTCTCTGACGTAACCTCTCAAACTCTCTACGCACCTCCTCTCTACGGGACTGCGGCACATACTTCTCCAGAAAGAGAATGGAGAACTTCTGACAGGTAAGGGGTGCTGCACCAACAGGCCCACACCTCTCAAAAGCCTCCCACCAAGTAAAGGTAGCTCCCAAAAACTGATAGGTAGTGAAAGCGACCCCGCTGGTCTCCAGAATACCTGCTGTACGAAGCATCCTCTGGCACTTATCTAAGAAACCCTAGGCATCCTCGCCCTTTGCACCACTGAAGGTCAGAGGCTGAAGCCTACCAAACCTCTCCAATCTACGCTGCTCATCCTCCAGCATAGAAGGAACTGCATAGTCCTGAGCAGTTGCAACCAGCTGGGCTAGATGTGCCCCCGGCGTCTGAAGTCCCTGCATGACCGTCTCAAGTGTGCGAGCGGCGGGAGTCTGATTGCCTCCCCCGGCCTGAGAAGTAGCTGCGGCTGTAGTGGCTGAAACCGCCTGAGCTAGGCCGGTGCGAATTGATAAGATCTGAGTCAAGGCCTCCTGAAGACCCGGAATCACAATGGGCACAGCTGGTGCCTAAGCTGGTGCTGCAGGAGCATCCATAACTGGGACCTGATCCTGAACTGGGGAAGCTGGTGGATCTGCAGGTGCCGCCCTAGCTTTTCTGCCCCTACCACGACCACGGCCGCTTCCTCGGCCTCTGGTGGCCACAGCCAGTGGTACTGGGGGTTGTCCACCCTAACCAGTAGCGCGTGTCCTCACCATCTGTGAGTAAGTAGAACAAAAGAAGTTTAGTACTCAGGTCAATAAATTCGCACGATAAGAATTTCAAGAATATGAAGCTTTTCCTAAAGGTTCTGCAGCCTCTCAAGGATAAATACAGACGTCTCCGTACTGATCCGCGAGACTCTACTAAACCTGCTCATGACTCATGAGACCTATGTAACCTAGGCTCTGATACTAACTTGTCACAACCCTAACCCGGACCCGATCGTGATGGCGCTTCTCGTGAAGACAAGGGTAGCCGACACTTCTCGTTTTCCAATTATTAACAGTTAAGCATTTAAGAGATGGTCTAAACATGATAAAATAAATTTGAAATAACAATGACAACATAAATTCGCGGAAGAACACCCATACACAGCCCTAACCAGGGTGTCACTAGTCACGAGCATCTAACAACGCTGAATACTCAAATGTAACTACAGAGTTTAACACTGAACTAAGGACATAAGGAAAAGATATAGGGAGGAGCTCCGGGATGCGAACGCCAACAGCTACCTAAAGACTCCTCGAGATCCGCCTGAAGCTAGAATGAATTAGCACTCATGAGCGGGACCAGCTACGCCTGAATCTACACACAAGGTGCAGGGAGTAAAGTGAGTACTCTAACTCAGTGAGTAACAAATGTAAATAACGACTGAAAGTAAGAAAACATGTAAGGCACAAGTCATTCTATAATGAAGCAGTAAAATCATTTAAAAGCAATAAACCAGTGAAAGTTAAGTAAAATCCTTTTTCAACAAGAAAATAGGTAATTGACGAGCAGTTAAGGTAAAGTAAACAAATATAAGTTCGCCCCGCGGTCACAGTATCAACAAATCCACCCCTCAGGCAACATCTCAAAACAGTACTAGCCCTTCAGGCTCAATATCACATCAAAATGGGTACCCACGCTCACTGGGGGTGTGCAGACTCCTAGAGGGGACTCTAACGGCCCAAGCAAAATATCAAGCCACCCGTGGCATCATCACTAGGCCCTCGGCCTCATATCAATCAAGCCACCTCGTGGTGTACATATCTCAGGACCTCGGCCTCATAATCAGTATCAAATGTTTCCTCACAACATAGGCCCTCGGCCTCACTCAGTCAAAAATCCTCACAAGCCACTCGGGCTACAGTAAAACAATGTTTCTCAGCCCAAACATCATTTAAAAATATCATTTAAGTATTAAAACTGAGTAAACATGGCTGAGTACAAAAACAATGGAAAATAACATGACTGAGTTCAAGTATATAGTAAAAATAGTGAGGAAATACCAGTAAAAATCCCTGAAAGGTTCAAATAATTGGCACAAGACCCTAATATGGCATTCAGCCCAAATAATGATGATAACAAATAAATTTCAGTCAAATATGTGGTAAAATCATCAATCAGGACGGACCAAGTCACAATCCCCAATAGTGCTCGACCCCACGCTCGCCATCAAGCGTGTGCCTCACCTCAATATAGCACTACGATGTGCAATTCGGTGTTTCAAACCCTCAGAACATCATTTACAATCATTACTCACCTCGAACCGGCTAAATCTCTAGCTTGCGACGCCTTAGCCCCTCGAATCGGCCTCCACGCGCGTCGAATCTATCCAAAATCAGAACGAGGACATAAAAATATGCTAAAGGAACGAAGCCCACACGAAAATAATCAATAAAGGGCACACATCCCGAAATTACCAAAACCCAACCCCCGTGCCCACACCTTAGAATTTAATAATTTTTACATCAATAGGTTCCTTACCTCCCCACGAGTTCATACATATCAAAAGTTCTTAAATCCAACCTCAAATGGTCTTTCAAATCCTCAATTAAAGGCCTAAATTCTCAAGCCCTAGTTTCCCCAATTTTAACCTTTGATTTCCATAATTTCTAGCTCTAATCCATGAAATAATAGCATAGGAATGAGTTTTAGGTCCAAATTCCTTACCTCAATGAAGTTCTATTGCAATCCCTCTCTCAAATCGCCCAAAAAGCTCCCAAGCCGAAGTCAAAAATGGTGAAATAACTCAAATTCGCAAAATAAAATAACTTATATGTTCTGCCCAGTTGTTCTGCATCTGCAGCACAATAGCCGCTTCTGCGGTACCGCATATGCGGTTTTTCCTCTGCTTCTACGGAAATCACTTAATGGGCCAAATCCGCATCTACGATCAACTCTCCGCACATGCGACTCCGCAGGTACGGTCAAACTACCGCATCTACGATTCCTGACACTTCCTTCCAAATCCGCTTCTGCAGCTCCACTTCCGCACATGAGGCTCTGCACCTGCGGTCCCCAAACCGCAAGTGCGAAAACACTAGAAGCAGCATTTTCAGGAGCTGCAATAACATCTCAATTTCTCCGTTAACCACCCAGAATCACCCCGAGGCCCCCAGGACCTCAACCAAAAGCACAAACATATCCTAATGCCTTATTCAAACTTGTTCCAATTATAAAAACACCTCAAACAACATCAAATCACCCAAAACACATCGGATTCAAGCCAAACCTTCTAAAATCTTCCAAATTACGTTTTCGATCAAAAACCCAACCAAACCACGTCCGAATGACCTGAAATTTTGCACACATATCCCAAATGACACCACGGAACTACTACAACTCTTAGAATTCCATTCCTACCCCTATATCAAAATCTTGCCTACCAACCGAAAATTGTCAAAATATCAACTTCGCCAATTCAAGTCTAAATCTACTACGGACCTCCAAAATTCATTTCGATTGCGCTCCTAAGCCATAAGTCAATATCTGGTTGACTTTTCCAACTTAAACTTCCTTAAAAGAGACTAAGTGTCTCAAACCTTACCAATATCATTCTGGATTCGATCCGACAAACCCAATACCACAAGACACAGATAACAAGGCATAAAGAAGTAGAAATGGGGGAAACGAAGCAATAACTCATGAGACAACTGGTCGGGTCGTCACAGTGCTGAATTTATAAGGAAAAAAAGTGATAATATAGGATGAAGGGCTTTTGTCACAACCCATATTTTTCACCCTCGGGAGTCGTGATGGAGCCTACTAGTAAGAGGTAGGCAAGCCGATTATTTCAATTATTTAACCATTTTCCTTTTAAATCCCTTAACAATTGTAAATTAACATTTTATAGGAGCGAAAATTAAATAAGCGGAAGAATGAAATTCAACAATTAAGCCAATACCAATACGAATCTATAACATAAACCACCCAGAACTGGTGTCACAATCTCACGGACTATCTAAGAAAACTACAAATAAAGTCTAATCAAGAAAGTACATGTCTGTCTTTGGAATATAAAAGAACAGAAAAGAAACTAGATAGGGAGTGGACGCCAAGGCCTGCGGACGCTTGCAGGACTACCTCGGGTCTCCTGATGAACTGAAGGCAGCAACCTCTCTCTACGGTCCAAATGCTCCAGCACCGGAATCTGCACACAGTGCAGAGTGTAATATCAGCACAACCGACCCCATGTACTGGTAAGTGTCGAGCCTAACCTCGGGGAAGTAGTGACAAGGCTAGGACACGACTACCAAATAAACCTGTGCAGCTAAAGCATATATGGCAAGAAATAATAACGAAAACTAGCAGTTAAAGATGGGAAGGGGAACATGTTGCGGGAGAATATCAAATACCAACAGTAACTTAGGAGAAAAGCATAAAGAATATTTTAAGGTTTGCATTAGTAAGAAAAAGGAAAACAGTAACAAATCACTATCCATTTTTATTATTTATTGTTGCGGCGCGCAACCTAACCCAAATCATATAACATTGTTGCGGTGTGCAACCCGATCCAATCATATATCATTGTTGCGGCGTGCAACCTGATCCAATCATATATCATTGTTGTGGCATGCAACCCGATCCAATCATATATCACTATTGTGGAGTGCAGCCCGGCCCGTCATGTCCTCCCTTATTACTCCATGTTGCGGCGTGCAACCCGATCCCATATAATATTATTGCGACGTGCAACCCGGTCCCAATATACAATTCAACACTAAACACAAATGAATCCCGACAAGGGAACAATAAGGAAATAATAATGTCCCTACAAGGGAGTCAACAATGAGAATAAGCACATCCCGGCAAGGGAACCAACAATAATAATTAAATATGTCCCAGCAAGGGAATCAACTATAACCAAACTTATACCAACATTTAACTTCACGAATGAAACCTCAACTGGAACCAATACTTAACAACAACAAAATACCATGAGAATAATCGTAATTCTTGCCCAATACAGAGAATCAACAACTTAGGCATTTGTAGTATTTATCAAGAATACAACGATTACAATTTAAGACTCACGGGTGTCACACCTCCTTTTTTACCCCGCAAAGGGGTATAGGGAGTTTTTTTCAATTTAAGTGATAATCGAAACAGGATTATTTATTAAATTTAGAGTCGCCACTTGGGATAATTTATGGTGTCCCAAGTCACCGGTTTAAAATCCCGAATCGAGGAAGATGACTCTATTTATGTTCTGCGAACACAGAAATCCGGGTAAGGAATTCTGTTAATTTGGGAGAAGGTGTTAGGCATTCCAGGGTTCCGTGGTTTTAGCACGGTCGCTTTGATCATACTTGGCTTATTAAATTGTCTAATTACTTATTTTAGAACCTATGTGCATTTACCTCTTTTAATTAAGAAATTATCCTAAAATAAGTCACACGTACGTGTACTCATTTCATTTGGCGCGTAAAAATCATGTCACACGTACGTGTCCACAATTAATCACACTTTATTATTATTAAGAAATTTTGGTCAAAGTTGCGCGAACACATACTCCGGGTTTGTATTTAGATAGATTAAGTTGCGCTTAAAGCATTTTCTACAATAATTCATTTTTTAAAAACGTACTCGTGTCACGCGAACGTGTATACAACTAATAACATTTTATTATTATTAAGATTATTTAGCCAAAGTCACGCGAACGTGTACCTTGATTTTGGTCACGTAACTTTTCATGTATAAATCACAAAGGAATGAAACCAAACATATAATCCCAAAGCCCTAAAATATGTTATACAAATTCAAAGCTACAAGCAGAAAGAAATGAAACATATCTATCGAAAACACATGTTTCAAATGCATTTTTTATATTGAATTAGCTAGAGACAGTAGTCAAAAAGCTTTTAACCAAATTTCATGTGCAATTGGATAGCACCAGTCCACCCACGTTCCTGAAGTTCCATTTTTTTTGCTTCAATGTTCAAAATTAACTCGTGAAATAATTTCTTTTATTCTTAGCTTGGTCTTTGCTTAACAATATAAACCACTCAAATTAACCCATATTACAACTAAATATAAGAGATCAACAACTAAACAATAGAAATATTTCCAGTAACTCTACATTAACGAACAAACGATAAACTCCGCATCCAAACCAAATTCATAAGAAAATCATGTTATTTTATTACAATTAGCAAAAGATCGAGTCAGAGAAAGAATGAAACTTTTGCAATAGCTGAAAATTCTTCAAAATTTGTCTAAAAGGGAAGTTGACTAGGGACCTTTATCGACAACGGAGCAGAAACCGCGACTAGCGATGCCGAACGGAACACCTATCGACCTCGAATCGGAAATGGACAGTCAAAATCAACTCCAAAATTCAAATCTCGAACTGTTTTTGTAGTGAGAAGAAATAGAATTTCTTTTGATAATTTTGATACATGAAAATTAAAACCGAAAATCAGAAGAGAAATCCTCTGATCTGTCCAAAACTCCTTTTGTCCGTTTTCACTCTACTTTTCTGATTGTCCCCTCTATTGTATCTACATCTATGGGTGGCCGGTGGTAAAGAGGAAGGTGAAGATAGGGTCTGGTTCGTCGATGGCTTTGGTGGTGAGCCGCTGTTCTAGGTTCGAAATGGAGAGGGTGGGATGGCTAGGTTTTCGGCGAGTCAGAGGCTAGCAGCGGCTGTGTGGGTCTCTCTAGGGTTCAGGCAATGTAAAACCCAAGAAGAAACAATGGCTGAAGGGTCTTGTGTCGTTGTTTGTTCTCTTCGGTCTAAAGAAGAGAAAGACGTTGAGGGTTGGTTTGTGTTCTGGCGGAGATGGGGCGGGGCTATAGAGAAGTGGCATTGGTTGCGTTAGGTTGTTGAGTTCTTGGTAGAGATGGGGTCGTTTGGTATAAGGTGGGGCGGTGAGAGGTTTTTTTTGCTGGGTGGTGTAGAGACGAAGAAGTTCAGGGGGAGGGGTCGTGTGTTTGGTTGAAGAAGAAGTAGAACGGTGGGGGAGGGGTCTAGGTCTTCTGCAGCTGATCTCCTTAGGTATCTCTAGGGTTTTTCTTTTAATGTGGAGATGAAGGGTCTTTAGGTTAGGGAGAGGTATGGGCTTATGGGTTGGAGAAGAAAGAAATTGGGCTTAGTTAAAGTGTTGGGCCAACTTTTGTCTAAGAATGGCCTTCTCTTGGACCTTCTTTTGATTTTAAAATCAAGACCATGTCCATCTTAAAATTAAATTGGTTTTTTTTTCTAAAGAACAAAATAAAATACAACTATTACTAATTCATGCTAGTTAAGTAAATAATTATAATGCAAAAATACTAAAATTACATATTGAGGTAACAAATAAAACTATTTTTTGGTATTTTTTTTAAAATTTTATGAAAGTTAAATAAGCTGAAAGTAACAAGATAAAATATCAATTACCTAAATAAGAGAAAATATTTTTGTAATTTTCATTTTTTATGATAAAACAAAGTAAAATGGTCAAAACTAGTTAAAATATCGATATTAGGCCTAAACTAAATATTTACGCTAAAAATGTGTAAAATCTTGGGGAGGGTAAAAAATTACATGTCTACAGCTGCCCATCTTAGACTAGAAATACGAAGTATTTTTCAGACAAAAAATGACTAGAAAGGTTTTTTGACCCGACCCTTATTTAGAGAGACCAAAAACTAAAAGAAAGGAGAATGTGACCGAGCCATGGTATCTGAGCTGCCTACATATACTTGGCTATAAAGGAATCAGACCACGTGTAGTTCAAAAGTAGAAACAGTGATGGAGTATACTGAGGTGGAGAGTCGGTCGAGGTGCCGTTTTGTCGAGGTTCTGGTCCGCGGTCCTGTTATTACATCAAAATCAAAAATGAAAAAGATGAAAAAGACTAACTAAGCCTGTCAACTATGAGTTACAAGATTCCTATCTATAAGTCTTCTGAAGCTTGATCTTGAGTCTTGAATGGTTCTTCATGTAGGCTTTAGATTTGAACCTTGACGCTTGCTAGTTGCAGGTGCTAGTTCACTCTTCTTCGGATTAAGACTGGACATGCAATGCTCGTGATTTCAACCATGTCTTGAGCAGTTTACATCTTTCTCTACTTCTGCATTTTGGATTCACTCCTTTCTTTTTCTTTTTTTTATTGTGGATTGAGACTAACTTCTGTTGATCATCTCGGACTATTGACTCGCATTCTTGCCGCGAGCTTCTGCTACTTCTAACTTGAATTGAATTCTGAAATGACTTCCTTGTTCTCCAGGTGGGCGCCTGATTTCCGAAACTTGAATTGTATTCCCTTGTAGGTGCTTAATTGCCGAAACTTAAACTGTATTTCCTTGTTCTCCAGGTGGGCGCCTGATTGCCAAAACTTGAACTATATTCCCTTGTTCTCCAGGTGGGCGCATTATTGCCAAAACTTAAACTGTATTCCTTTGTTCTCCAGGTGGGCGCCTGATTGCCAAAAACTTGAACTATATTGCCTTGTTCTCTAGGTGGGCGCCTGATTGCCAATAACTTGAACTGTATTCCCTTGTTCTCTATGTGGGTGCCTAATTTCCAAAAACTTGAACTGTATTCCCTTGTTCTCCATGTGGGCGCCTGATTGCCAAAACTTAAACCGTATTCCTTTATTCTCCAGGTGGGCGCCTGATTGCCAAAACTTAAACTGTATTCCCTTGTTCTCCAGGTGGGCAAATGATTGCCAAAACATAAATTGTATTCCCTTGTTCTCCAGGTGGGCGCCTGATTGCCAAAACTTGGACTACATTCCCTTGATTTCAAGGTGAGCCCCTGATTGCCAAAACTTGAATTGTATTCCCTTGTTCTCCAGGTGGGCGCCTGATTGCCGAAACTTGAAATGTATTCCCTTATACTCCAGGTGGGCGCCTGATTGCCGAAACTTGAACAGTACTCCTTTTTTCTCTAGGTGGGCACCTGATTGCCACAACATAAACTGTTTTCCCTTGTTCTCCAGGTGGGCGCCAGATTGAGAAAACTTGAACTGTATTCCCTTGTTCTCCAGTTGGACGCCTGATTGCAAAAACTTAAATTGTATTCCCTTATTCTCCAGGTGGGCGCCTGATTGCCAAAACTTGAATTATATTCCCTTGTTCTCCATGTGGGATCCTGATTGCCAAAACTTGAACTGTATTCCCTTATTCTCCAGGTAGGCGCCTGATTGCCAAAAACTTGAAGTGTATTCCCTTGTTCTCCAGGTGGGCGCCTGATTGCCGAAACTCAAACGGTGTTCCCTTGTTCTCCAGGTGGGCGCCTGACTGCCAAAACTCGAACTGTATTCCCTTGTTCTCTAGGTGGGTTCCCTATTGCCAAAACTTAAACTGTATTCCCTTGTTCTCCAGATGGGCGCCTGATTGCAAAAACTTAAACTGTATTCCCTTGTTCTCTAGGTGGGCGCCTGATTGCCAAAAACTTGAACTGTATTGCCTTGTTCTCCAGGTGGGCGCCTGATTGCCAATAACTTGAACTGTATTCCCTTGTTCTCCAGGTGGGCGCCTGATTTCCAAAAACTTTAACTGTATTCCCTTATTCTCCAGGTGGACGTCTGATTGCCAAAACTTAAACCGTATTCCTTTGTTCTCCAGGTGGGTGCCTAATTGCCAAAACTTAAACCATATTTCCTTGCTCCAGGTGGGCAAATGATTGCCAAAACATAAATTGTATTCCCTTGTTCTCCAGGTGGGCACCTGATTGCCAAAACTTGAACTCTATTCCCTTGTTTTCCAGGTGGGCCCCTGATTGCCAAAACTTGAACTGTACTCCCTTGTTCTCCAGGTGGGCGCCTGATATCCAAAACTTGAATTGCATTCCCTTGTTCTCCTGGTGGGCGCCTGATTGCCGAAACTTGAACTGTTCTCCCTTTTTCTCCAGGTGGGCGCCTGATTGCCAAAACTTGAACTGTATTCCCTTGTTCTCCAGGTGGGCGCCTTATTGAGAAAACTTGAATTGTATTCCCTTGTTCTCCATGTGGGCGCCTGATTGCCAAAACTTGAACTGTATTCTCTTGTTCTCCAGGTGGGCGCCTGATTGCCAAAACTTGAATTGTATTCCCTTATTCTTCAGGTAGGCGCCTGATTGCCAAAAACTTGAACTATTTTCCCTTGTTCTCCAGGTGGGCGCCTGATTGCCGAAACTCAAACGGTGTTCCCTTGTTCTGCAGGTGGGCGCCTGACTGCCAAAACTCGAACTGTATTCCCTTGTTCTCCAGGTGGGTACCCGATTGACAAAAATTAAACTGTATTCCCTTGTTCTCCAAATAGGCGCCTGATTGCCAAAACTTAAACTGTATTCCCTTGTTCTCCAGGTGGGCGCCTGATTGCCAAAAACTTGAACTGTATTGCCTTGTTCTCCAGGTGGGTGCCTGATTGCTAATAACTCGAACTGTATTCCCTTGTTCTCCAGGTGGGCACCTGATTTCCAAAAACTTTAACTGTATTCCCTTGTTCTCCAGGTGGGCGCCTGATTGCCAAAACGTAAACCGTATTCCTTTGTTCTCCAGGTGGGCGTCTGATTGCCAAAACTTAAACCATATTTCCTTGTTCTCCAGGTGGGCGCCTGATTTCAAAAACTTGAACTGTATTCCCTTGTTCTCCAGGTGGGCGCCTGATTGCCAAAACTTAAACTGTATTCCCTTGTTCTCCAAGTGGGCGCCTGATTGCCAAAAACTTGAACTGTATTCCCTTGTTCTCCAGATGGGCGCCTGATTTCAACAAAACAGACAAAACAAAAGAAACTTTTCTGGCCCAGTTTGGTATCTGGGCACATCTGTGAGTGTTAATCAGATCATGTTACCCAAACTTCCAAGCTTTTATTTAGACACAATTTTCGTCCATGTTTCAAACAAAGAAAACTTGTGAGCTATAAATATAGTGGTTGGTTTGTGGCCTTGGCCTTGAGGTCTATTGCTCTTTCACTTGCCATGATAACTTTGATTTCCACTTGGACGACCTTGCTTGTTATTGGTTAACCACTTTCTCTGTCAACCTTATCATAAAAAATACCTTTGATCCATTCAAAACCAACACCCTCTATCTGTTGCATTGTTCATGAATTGACATATACCGAACCTTTGTATTTCACATGAATCCCAAAGCACATTGATTGTTACCAACTCAGTGCGTTTTCTATTCTTTCTTGACTTATGCCACTTTGATGTGCTAGCCAGATTCCGTTTTGGGCAATTGGAAAGCTGGTGGCAAATTTTGAAGTCATTCCTCACTTGTTCTGACCAAACAGGCTCAGGAAGAGGAAGTAAACAAGACAAAGGAACAGAGTAAAGGACAATGGAAAGACATGATTCCTAACAAGACAACTACAAAGTAGAAACTTATCAGATATGGATACCAACTCTAATGACCATGACATGCACCTTTGGATTAAATGTCCTAATCTGTCAAGCAAGTCTAATGTTCAACTCTCGTTGTACCTCTGAGTCGTGAAACTGGGCTTCCATGCTCCGATTATCCTATCTGATTCACGATCCTTATTCGACTTGTAGTGCCCGAAGGGTTTTCACCATCAAGTCTCTCTCATTTTGTTCTTTCTCTCAACTCACCATCGCCTTATGGTGCTTGTGAAGGTTTTCACCAATAAGACTCTCTCATTTTGTTCTTTTCATCTTATTTCCTCTGATATTGCAGATGACAAGGCATTAACCATGGTAAAAACATCATATACTCTTGGCATGTCTAAACTCGGCACTCTCAAAGATTATCTGGGAGGTCTTTTTTGGACTGTAATGTGGCTTTTGGATAGGGTTAGAAAGAAAGGATATCATAAAAGCTCAAAATAACTAAGACAACGGGGTTAATTTATTTATAACTTTTGGAATCCATTCTAAAAACTTTTTCCCAATTTCTAAAACAATGGAATTTGATTCTCTTTTTTCTGTTTTTCTTTTTGATGGAGTTACTAAGAAAGACCGCCCCACTTTCGACTTCATGGGATTATAAAATATTTTATTTGGTATGACCAAACAATAAGACTGCCTACGTATCTTGTAGTGACAAGAATCAGGTCAAACGTAGTTCACAAGACTACTTTTTGTTATTACTTGCCTTTTTCTCTTTTTTTTCTTTTTTCTTTTTCATTATTCTTTTTTTTCTTTTTTTCTTTTTTCCTTCTTTTTTCTTTATCTCTATTTTTCTCTTCTTCTTTTTTTGAATTTTCTTTTTGGAATAAACTTTCTAAAATAAACCTATGGAGTCATGAACTCCTTTTTTTTCGTACGACTCTAACTTGATTCCAAAAGAGGGAGGTCAAAGAAATCAGTACAGGATCAAAAGGGTATCGAATGGTATAAGTGTTTGGGTAGATGAAAGAGGGCCTCTCAATCTCTAAAAATGCCAAGTACAACATATGCAACTTGAGAATGAAAAAGGAAGATCATGCACAACATTTCTTTTGCAGCTTCGGCATTGCTATCACTAATAAGCTTTCCACTTTTTTTTAGTGTCTTGTCAAATACAGAACTCTCGTTGGGTGATTTCTTCTTCACAATGGATACCCTCCGTCTGTTCAAAACAAAATCTCTTGACTTTATCTTGTAAATTGAGGTGCACTTGAACTCAAAACTGCTCGCTTCAAATTGTTTGGGATGCACTCTCCTTTAACGAATCCTTATCATCATATTAACTTCCCAAATTATCTGCCCCAGTTTCACACAATTCGGGCTTCAAATGGTCTCAAAATGTCCTAATCTGTACTTATTTTCCTCAAATATCCCGATCATCTTCAAAATTACTTTATTGCTTCATGACTAAACTAACCTTTAAGACCGGACCTAGAATTATGCTTGCATGTCATATCACTAGAGCCAGCATGAAAAGAACTATAAAAGGAGAAGAGAACTAAACAAAAAATGACTAGAAATAACAAAAAACAGAAAGTTGCACTAGACAGACGGTGACAGGGTTTGAACAACAAAACAAGCAAAATAAACTGGGGTTACAATCCTGAAACAAACCTAGACAACGTTAAACGAGTTACAACGACTAAACGAACTAGGCAAAATAAAAGGATAGAAGGGTTTGAGACACAAGACAATATCCGGATTACAATCCTGAAATAACCCGGACAACAGAAATGACAACAAAATTAACCACCGGAACTCCTCCCCGGCTAACCAAGGAAAGAGCATCTTTCCAAATACCAAGCTCGGCATCTTAGCCACTATTTTCCACGCCAATATTATGGAGACCATTACCAACTTCAATATCATTAACTTCTCCAAGTGGCTCATTGACTCTTTTGACTAACCCGTCGTCATTTCAAACCATCCCACCAATTTGTGTGTTGTCATGTACCTATAGAGGATTATGTATGACACTTGGGGTATTACTGCCTTGGACCACAATTATTCTGTAATGACCCGATCGGTCGTTTTGAGCTCTAGCGTGTTGTTCAGCAGTTTGAGGCCGTGAGCAGCTTCATTTCAGGTATTATGACATGTACGCGTGGTCGGAATCGAATTCTGGGAAATTCGGAGTTGATTTGGAAAGAAATTCTCATTTCGGAGGCTTTAAGTTGAAAGAATTAACTAAGATTGGATTTTTGAGTAAACAAACTCGAAATTGGGATTCGAAGGTTCTAGCAGGTTCGTATGATGATTTTGGACTTAGGCGTATGTCCGGACTGGGTTGTGGAAGACCCGGGAACATTTCGACGCCTATTGTGGAAGTTAGCATTTTTGGAAAAATCTCATAAGTTTGGATTGAAGTTCATTTCATGGTTATCAATGTCCGTTTGAGATTCCGAGTCTAGGAATAGCTCTGTAAGGTGATTCTGGTGTTGGGAGCGTGATCGAAAGTAAATTCGGAGGTCCGTAGGTCATTTTGGAGTTATTTGGCTAAATAGAAATTTGAAGGTTTTTGAGAAGTTTGACCGGAAGTGGACTTTTTGATATCGGGAGCGGAATCCGATTTTGGAAGTTGGAATAGGTCTGTAATGTCAAATGTGACTTGTGCACAAAATTTGAGGTTAATCGGACGTGATTGGATATGTTTTGGCATCGAATGAAAAAGTTTGAAATTCTTAAGTTCACTAAGCTTGGATTGGAGGTCGATTCATGATTTTAGCGTTGTTTGATATGATTTGAGGCCTCGATCAAGTCCGTAATGTGTTTTGGGACTGGTTGGTGTGATTGGACGGGTCCCGAGGGCCTCGGGTAGATTTCGGGTGGTTAACGGATCAAATTGGAACTTGGAGGAAGAGCTGAAGTTGCTGCTATAACCGCACCTATAAGACTTGAGCCGCAGGTGCGGAGCCGCTGAAGCGGCCCTTGTGTCGCAGAAGCGGAAAATGGCTGGGCTTTGCTGGGGTCGCAGGTGCGACGAATCTTCCGCAGAAGCGGACTTGAGCGAGTTGGCTGAGACCGCACCTGCGATAGAAATTTCCGCAGGGGCGGCTGGTGCACCGCAGGTGCAAAAATACTAGAGGCAGTGAGTTTTTTTAAATCGGGGGTTGGGTTCATTTCAACCCCATTTCTTCCATTGGAGCCAATTTTGGATCAATTTTGAGGTGCCATTTTCAACACCAAGCATGAGGTAAGTGGATTCTACTAGTTTTGAGTTAATACTTGGATTATATACGGATTTGAGCATGAAAGTTGGGTTGAAATTGTGGGTTTTTGGTAGGAGACCTAGAAATTTATATTTTGGATTTTTACCACGATTTTGGGCATGGAACTAAGAGAAATCATATATTTGAGTTCGTGAGTTCATGGGTAAACTTTATCTTCGAAATATTTCGGAATTCGGGCACGTGGGCCCGAGGGCAATTTTGTCAACTATTCGATTGGGGTTAGGAATTGTTATAAATTGAATTATAATGATTAATTAAGCACAAATTAATGGGTTTGCATAATTATTGACTAGTTTTGGAGCATGGTGTATCGATTCGTGTCTTCGGAAGAGCGTGGAATGTCAGTTATGGATCTTCGGAGCGAGGTGAGTCTCCTTTCTAACCTTGTAAGAGGGAATTGTCCCCATAGGTGAAATAATTAGTTATGTGCTTCTATTTGTGGGGTGACGTACGCACGAGATGACGAGAGTCCATGAATAGATACTATTATATATAAGTTCGGGTAGTCTAGGACTCAAAAGCATGTTATACTTGGAATATCTATAATCTTATTGACAGTTGAATTGCTTGAATCCTATCGAATTGGTAAATGAATTTATAAAAGGATTAAACTTCATTTTCTTAAATCGTTAAAAGAGTATTGGCTTTTATTTGGATAAACGTTCCCCGATAAATTCTTAATTGGTTGTTTGAATGTGTGTATCTATGTGTGCCTGCGTCGCATGTATGATTCGCGAGTAGGGTTTTTTTGTTTATTTATGTTGACCACGTCGCATGTATGATTTGCGAGTGGGGTAATAGATGCATCTATGGTTCGGGCCGTTCGACCCTCGGTAGTGCTCATTTTACATTTATGTTGGATCGGGCCGTATGACCTTGGCATGATATGCGCATGCTTGGATTGCTGCTTGAGATTTATAAATGTTGATAATTGCCCTTCCTGGCTAGTGATAAATTGAAAAAGATAATGCAAAGTAAATCCTTGGAAATCCTTTATTATTTGATAATTTGTTTACATGCTTTCCGGCATGAGTTAAATTTTGCTTTATGAAATCCATAAGTTCCTCACACTTTTACTATATTATCATTGGACCATTAGTAAGTGTCGAAGTCGACCTCTCGTCTCTACTTCTTCAAGATTAGACGGGATACTCATTGGGTACACGTTGTTTTCGTACTCATACTACACTTGCTGTGCATTTTTGTTGCACGGGTTCATATGTGGCTAGTGGCTTAGTGGCATAGCGGCATGGTTGATACGGAGACTTAGGTGAGCTACATTTGTCGAGATGACCCGCTGTCAGCAGAGTCCCTTTCAGAGTATTTTACTGTGTTTTTTTCATTTCTGTCCACTTTGTATTCTGGACAGTTACTTTATTTTATTCTATTCCCTAGTAAATGCTCATGCACTTGTGACACCGGGTTTTGGGATGATAATGGGGTATCTTGTATTAACTTCTTAATATTCATATTTGATTTGAAACGATTATCTTTTACTGGTAAAATTGAAGGAAAATCATAGTTTTCAAAACTATTAAAACGAAAATTTAATTAAGTATTTTGGTTGGCTTGCCTGATAGTGGTGTTCGGCGCCATCACGACCCTTAGTGGAATTTGGGTTGTGACAACATGGTACCAAAGCACTAGGTTCCCTTGCATCTCACGAGTCATCAGCAAGTCTAGTAGAGTCTCGCGGATCGGTACGGAGACGTCTGTACTTATCTTCGGGAGGCTACAAGGCTGTTAGGAGTACTTCCCTTCTTAATTCCTCATCGTGCGGATTGATTCCTTTGAGGCTTATGCCCCTGTTTCCTTCCTACTCAATCTTATGCGACACGAAGCGCTTGTTATAAATTGAGAAATGAAGAATTTTTATGATACTACAGATGGGTGCGGGATGTTTCTCCCGGTATAGTTGGTTGGGCTATTGTCGTTGCCTTGCGGAAGGATATCTTGTCATTTCACCTCGGTAGCAGTATTCTTGAGAGCTTTGAGGCTATGCACAGATTGTTATGATGCTCACGATTGGTTATCGCACAGTATTGACTTGATGGTAGGATACTTGCCTATATGTTAGGGCAGTGAATGATCTGAAAGGAAGTCTACTCAGTGCACGATTCAGACATCTGATATTTCATTTCCGGCGGAGGAAAAGAAACTGGGCTAGGGATGTCCAGATTTAGAGTGATGGAGTAACAAGTCTTGGTGATTTCAAGTGTGATGGGATTTTCATCTGCGACGTGGTGTCACCTTCCGTGATTGAATATGTTAAGTTTGCCGGTGTTATGGTTTTCTTCAATCCGCCTTTGGGGTAGGGTATTGTGGAATAGTATTGGAGAAACGACTGTCGTAGATCGCGGGGTGCGGTGGTTCAGGATTGAATCGGTATTTCTAATATTGACGGCTCGAGAAAAATGATCTTTGGAAAGGTTTAAAGTTAGTAGCAATTTGTGTGTTCAAGTGCTACGAAGATAGATCTTATTTAAAGCAACAGTTGAGCATCAAAGGATGAGGACGGATATGTGGGGAGTGTCAGGTGGTGGTTAAAATTTCTAGAAGGCCAGGAATAAGAAGCGAAGGTCGAGTAGTTGATTAAAGGGGTGAGTTCCGCCAAAGTGAAAGAGTGGCGGAGTTGCATGTGGGTTTTGTGGTAGGATGACTCTACACCTTAAGGAGAGTTTGGAATGATTTGGGAATTTTACTGATTGGTGATTGGGGTCTACGGATTTAATTTGAAGTATTGTCTATTACGCGGCAGGAGATTTGATATAACAAAAATGATCTGCTCGATATGAAGAGGGATACAACATAACTTTGAATTTGAAGGATGTTGTCGCACATTTAATTGATGTCCACGAGGGGTGAATGGACTTGTGTAGTTAGAGAGTGAGCTCGGACTCAGGATGGGTTATTGATGTCATAGTGATTGTACCCCGTGCAGCATCGTTGGAAGATGTCGGCACATAAATTCCACAGGTGGGTTATCTCCAGTGAGTAGATCGGCGATCGCATGGTTGGCGAAGCTTCTGCGAAGAATTCCATTGGTTATATAGCAAAGAGATCGGACGTGTAAATGTGGTTAATGATTCAGAGTATAAAAAGGGGTTTACAGAAAGATTCCGAGAATTTTGGCGGTTGATTACGCAAGGTTATTTCAATAGGAGATAAAGAATCCTGGAGAATTCCAGAGTTGTGTAATAGTGGATTCAAGCTAAGTGGGAGAGTCCCACCGCCTATGATTGGGTTGCACGGTTAACTACTTGCAAGGATTCTGGTTATTAGCATATTGATGGTTATTTCAGCTATAGGGAAAGAACATAAGTGGTAATTTGAGCAAAAGAATTGTTAAAGGCGTGTTATGGTTGGCCTTATTGGCTCATGTTCAGACTTGGGTAAGGATGCATGATTTATGCCTTGTATAGATGCGGGTTTCAAGGGAAGTGATTATGTCGGGTGCTTCGTCGAGAGGGTATTCATATGCTAGAAGATTCATGGAGTTGATTATATTCGGGGCCAAGTCAGAGCGGGTGGCTCTCAATAACGGTCCTAGTGGATTCATAGGGGTAAAGTGTGGTGTCTAATGATTTCGAGCCGATAGGTATGGTTAAGAATTCAAGCTTTGTAGCAGCTTATGAGAAGAGGCCCAGAATGTTCTATGATGTTTGACTTGCAGTGTAGCATTTGGGAGGTATGAAATGGTTCGTGGGATTTGAGACAGCATGGTCTCGTGATTCAAGGTCACTCGGGATGAGTGCGGATGGAGCGTGTTATGTGTCGAATGGAGTTATCTCTAAGGCAATCAAGGATAAATTGGAAGAAGATAGATTGGTTAGCCATAGTTGAATTGGCATATTGGTGGTAGTGATCAGTTCCTTCAGTGTGATCAAGTTGTGCAAGTGATTTGTGACGATACGTGTGAGGCTTGTCGGCGGCCATAATCGATGTTATTCAGAAGTATTCTACTGTTATAGCATGTTATGTGTAGGTGGATCTCGGAAGGGCTATGGTGGCTTAGTCCACTACTTAGAAATTTGCATATTCTACGGTTATGAGAATTCACCTATGTGTTGCTATGGTTCTCCTTAAGTGAGTTAAGTGAAATGTTTTTATATGATGAAGTGTTAATCTATTAGTGGTTCCAGAGTTATGATAAAAATCGTGTTCTATCGTATATTGGCATGTTGGGTGCAGTGAGTGGTATGGAATTTGAAGTGAGGATCAAGGTTGCAGTTCGGTGTTGATAAGGATGTCACGAGCTCGGATGAGCAGGAAAGGAGTTGGGATTTTTAAAGTAAGTTGGCAATGTCTTCAGCGTCACCTGGGATTGGTGTTTTGTGAAAGAGGCTTTTCATCCTGGTTAATGATTCTTGATCGCTCTTCAGCGTTAGTATGGCCAGTGGTTTGGATGCACAGGCCTGTTATCTGTTATGGAATATTGTGGGAGCGTGCCCCACGGGAAGGTTGTATAAGTGTGGCATGTAGTCACTTGATTGATTGAAGAGTTAAACCAAGTATGAAGATTGTAGTGATGCCGTTAAATTGAGAATTGATGCCTAGAGGGCACTCGGTTTAATGGGTTGTGGACTGTTGAGGGTTATTCCTGTTATGATGGTTGTTCTTGTGTTTTATAAGAAAAAGGGGTGATTATGGATCTGTGAAAGGTTATTAGCCTAGTTCAGTGTGATCAGAATCAGCTTGAGGTCTGTGGATGGATTTAGATGTGAATATGGGCTCTATATTAGGCCAGATGTGTTCATTTCAGCAATGCGCTCCTTATGGAAGAGTAGTCGGGGTGTTATTTCGTCGTCAGCTATTTCATCTAATGATATATCGCGCCGTGTGAGTTGTGAGACAGCTTGGTGAATTTCTTATGTGTTAAGGTTCCGCGTAGTGATGATGTTATATGAGCAGGATGGCTCTTGAGATTCAGATTGTATATCGCACCTTAGTTGTGCTTGAGTTTGTAGCTTATAGCACTATATGTCTCCCTAGGGAATGGTATTATGCACCTAACGTGCTTGTGACCGATATTTGGTATTTTTGTTGTAATGAGCAATTTAGCTCGGTGTGTATCACCTTGTGTGAATTTTATATGTGGATTGGGTGGCACGCCGCCATGGGTATGTTGTTTGGATCGGGAGTGTGATGTTGAGTACAGTTTCCCATATTTGTTTTTATGTGTTTTGTTTCCTATTTTTCTGAGGAAAACTCATATTAGTTGTGTGCCCGCGTCGCCATTATAATTCGCGAGCGAGGTGTTTGCTTAATTATGTTGACTACGTCACATGTATGATTCACGAGCAGGGCAATTGGATTTCCTTTTCAAAGTTCGTTTTCCTTTGTATCACGTCTGAATTGGTAGCCTATTGGCACATTGTGGCATCATATGATACTTTTGATTGTGTTCGAGATGGCTTATTACCTGAGCAGTTCGTACTGGATGAGACGAGATCATTGGATTTAGGACCAGTGCAATCTGATTATATGAAGTATATTAAGAAGATAAGACCATTATTTGGTTCAGCATGAGGTGATGGTTCTTGTCAGTAGTATAGACCCAATGATTTATTGATTCAGTAGTTGGTTATGAATTTCTACAATCGTGGCGGTATTGTAAGAGTTAGAGCAAGACCTATGTATGTCATGAGGTGCAATGGGAGCATCAGAGTCATGGAATTTCGACTAAATTGATCAGAGAATGTTATTGTGGTATTGTAAGTAAAATGGTGCAAGGTGTGAATTCAGCTAAGGTATGCAGTCATGTTTTGGTACTGCGTGTACTTATTGATTCGGTGAGCGTATGTTGGAACAAGCCTGGCAGAGAATTCTGGATGTTGGAATTGGACTCTAAGGCTTATTTGCTTGAATAAAAAGGAATATCTTCAGAATTGATCGGGCTAATGTGCTCAACTGAGTGGTGGTATCCCGGGTAGGTGCACGAGGTGTTAAACAGTGATTTCAGACTACTTCAGTGTAGTTCTCAGCACGTTCGAGGACGAACGTATGTTTAAGTGGGAGAGAACGTAATGACCCGACCGGTCGTTTTGAGCTCTAGCACATCGTTCAGCGGCTTCAGGCCGTGAGCAGCTTCACTTCAGGTATTATGACTGGTACGCGTGGTCGGAATCGAATGTTGGGGAATTAGAAGTAGATTTGGAAAGAGAATTCTCATTTCGGAGGCTTTAAGTTGAAAGAATTAACTAAGATTGAATTTTTGAGTAAACGACCTCGAAATTGGGATTCGAAAGTTCCAGCGAGTTTGTATGATGATTTCGGACTTGGGCGTATGTCCGGACTGGGTTGTGGAAGACCCGGGAACATTTCGGCGCCTATTGTGGAAGTTACCATTTTTGGAAGAGTCCCAAAAGTTTGGATTGAAGTGCATTTCAGGGTTATCAATGTCCGTTTGGTATTACGAGTCTAGGAATAGCTCCGTAAGGTGATTTTGGTGTTGGGAGCGCGATCGTAAGTGAATTCGGAGGTCCGTAGGTCATTATGGAGTCATTTGGCTAAAGATAGAAATTTAAAGGGTTTTGAGAAGCTTGACCGGAAGTGGACTTTTTTATATCGGGGTTGGAATCTAATTTGGGAAGTTGGAGTAGGTCTGTAATGTCAAATGTGATTTGTGCGCAAAATTTGTGGTCAATCGGACAAGATTGGATATGTTTTGGCATCGAATGAAGAAGTTTGAAATTCTTAAGTTCATTAAGCTTGGATTGGAGGTCGATTCATGATTTTCGCGTTGTTTGATATGATTTGAGGCCTCAAGCAAGTCCGTAATGTGTTTTGAGACTGGTTGGTGTGATTGGACGGGATCCCGGGGGCCTCGAGAGGATTCCGGGTGGTTAACAGATCGAATTGGAACTTGGAGGAAGAGCTGAAGTTGCTGGTTGTTGGTGTAACCGCACCTGCAAGACTTGGGCCGTAAGTGCGGAGCCGCAGAAGCGGCCCTTGTCTCGCAGAAGCGGAAAATGGCTGGGCTTGGCTAGGGTCGCAGGTGCGACGAATCTTCCACAGAAGCGAGACCGCAGAAGCGGCCCTGGCTCCGCAGAAGCAACTTGAGCGAGTTGGCTGAGATCGCACCTCCGATAGAAATTTCCGCAGGTGCGGCTGGTGCACCGCAGGTGCGAAAATGCTGAAGGCAGTAAGTTCTTTTAAATCGGGGGTTGGGTTCATTTCAACCCCATTTCTTCCATTGGAGCCGATTTTGGAGCAACGTTGAGGTGCCATTTTCACCACCAAGCATGAGGTAAGTGGATTCTACTAGTTTTGAGTTAATACTTGGATAATATATGGATTTAAGCATGAAGATTTGGTAGAAATTGTTTTGATAGGAGACCTAGAAATTTATATTTTGGATTTTTACCACGATTTTGGGCGTGGAACTAAGAGAAAATCATATATTTGAGTTCGTAAGTTCATGGGTAAACTTTATCTTCGAAAAATTTCGGAATTTGGGCACTTGGGCCCGAGGGCAATTTTGTCAACTTTTCGATCGGGGTTAGGAATTGTTATAAATTGAATTATAATGAGTAATTAAGCATAAATTAATGGGTTTGCACAATTATTGGCTAGTTTTGGAGCATGGTGTATCGATTCGTGTCTTCGGAATAGTGTGGAATGCCGGTTACGGATCTTCGGAACAAGGTGAGTCTCCTTTATAACCTTGTAAGAGGGAATTGTCCCCATATGTGAAATAATTGGTTATGTGCTTCTATTTGTGGGGGCAACGTACGCACGAGGTGATGAGAGTCCATACGTAGATACTATTATATATAAGTCTGGGTAGTCTAGGACCCAAAAGCATGTTATACTTGGAATATCTGTAATCTTATTGACAGTTGAATTGCTTGAATCCTATCGAATTGGTAAATGAATTTCTAAAAGGATTAAACTTCATTTTCTTAAATCATTAAAAGAGTATTGGCTTTTATTTGGATAAGCGTTCCCCGATAAATTCTTAATTGGTTGTTTGAATGTGTGTATCTATGTGTGCCGGCGTCGCATGTATGATTTGCGAGCGGGGTGTTTGTTTATTTTTGTTGACCGCGTCGCATGTATGATTCGCGAGCGGGGTAATATATGCATCTATGGTTCGAGCCGTTCGACCCTCGGTAGTGTACATTTTACATTTATGTTGGATCGGGCCGTACAACCTCGGCATGATATGCGCATGCTTGTATTGCTGCTTGAGATTTATAAATGTTGATAATTGCCCTTCTTGTCCAGTGATAAATTGATAAAGATAATGCAAAGTAAATTCTTCGAAATCCTTTATTATTTGACAATTTGTTTACCTGCTTTCCGACTTTATGAGTTAAATTTTGCTTTATGAAATCCATGAGTTCCTTACACTTTTACTATATTATCATTGGACCATTAGTAAGTGTCGAAGTCGACCTCTCGTCTCTACTTCTTTGAGATTACACGAGATACTCATTGGGTACACGTTGTTTTCGTATTCATACTACACTTGTTGTGCATTTTTGTTGCACAGGTTCATATGTGGCTAGTGGCTTAGTGGCATAGCGGCATAGTTGATGCGGAGACTTAGGTGAGCTGCATTTATCGAGACGACCCGCAGCCGGCAGAGTCCCCTTCAGAGTATTTTACTATTTTTTTTCATTTATGTCCACTTTGTATCCGGACAGTTACTGTATTTTATTTCATTCCCTAGTAAATGCTCATGCACTTGTGACACCGGGTTCTGGGATGAATATGGGGTATCTTGTATTAACTTCTTAACATTCATATTTGATTTGAAACGATTATCTTTTACTGGTAAAATTGAAGTAAAATCATAGTTTTCAAAACTATTAAAATGAGAAATATTAAGTATTTGGGTTGGCTTGCCTGACAGTGGTGTTCAGCGCCATCACAGCCCTTAGTGGAATTTGGGTCGTGACATATTCCTTCTTGAATCATTCTTTCTATTTCTCTTTTCAAAGCACGACAATCTTCAACATTGTACCCTGGGCGTTGGAATGGTATTTACATCTTTTAGCAGGGTCAAAGCTTCTCGCACGTGGGTCTATATAATTTAGAGGATTAGGTGCAATCATGTCGTAATACTTTAATTATCAAACAAGCTTGCATAAGACTCTCCTATTGGTGTAAAATTATCTTTCAGCCTTTATTCCCTTCTACACCCTTGGATTGAATGTGGGCTATAGGGCACTTGAAAATTTTGTGGAGGCTGGTGGGGATTTGTGGTGCTCGTGCTCGCCTTTTGGAGTGACCTAGTGGTTGGACAGATGGCCAGACACGTTGTTCGGAGGATAATACTAGGGTAGATTATGTGGAGCTCGGGGATATTCATGGGTTCGGTATTGAGGCTGAAAGCGTTTAGCAGGAATGCACACTGGATCCCGTCGTTGGCGGGACTCATCAACATCTTTTCTATCAATCAGAGGACTGACTCGAGCGACTTGTTCGTTCCATCTGAGCCAAAATTTCCTAAAACTTTCCTTGAGTTTCTTTTTCATCTGAGATAGGGAAGAGCGGTCTGGGACAATGTCTATATTGTATTGAAAGTGTCGCACAAAATCTTGAGTCATGTCATCCCATGTATGCCACTTACCGACATTTTGATGAGTATGCCATTCCAAAGTTGCCCCAATTAGGCTCTCACTAAAATACGACAACGGCAACTCATCTTTCCCGCCAACACTTCTCATTTTACTGCAATAACCCCTCAGATGGGCTACTGGATCTCCACGCCCATCATACAAATTAAACTTTGGCATCTTAAACCCTTTCAGCCTTCTGGATATCTCATCTTGCTCCACTGTCTTAGTAGGCTTTGCAGCGTTACCGGGAGGCTCAAAATGAGGACCGTGAGAGTATGGACCCGAGACCTTGAAAATTTATTCTGGAGCATAGTGTTGGGCATCTGGGACTTTGAGCATAGTCTCGTTAGAGGATCGAGGAAAAGTAGCTGGTGGAGGAGCTACAAAATCATGAGTGGCCAAAGGAGCAGGATATGAGGTGGTTTTGGCGAGTGGAGTATGAAAAGGTTGCAGGTAGACGTCAGCAGCAGTAGGAAGCTAGATTTGTGATAGTGGCGGAATGGTGACAAGGCTTTCAGTGTAGTTAGTGGGAACTGATGGTGGAGGATGCCCACTAATCCAGGCTTGGTATATTTCGGTCATCTGTCCTTTCAAACTTAAGACCTCTTCTTTCAACTCATACTCTGATTCAACAATTCCCTTAGACGGATCAATGACCCTTGTGTCCCACTCTTTGCCAGCCATGACTACCTTGCTTTTTGACCTTGTGTTGTATGGATGAGTTACTTAAGAACCACAAACCAACCACCATCCTGCTCAATGAAGATAACAAGAGGAACAAAATGGGGTCATCCTGTTAGCGTTAGGGCATTTAACATAAGATAATCTCATATTATGTGCAATGCACCTAGTCATAGTTATCGGTTGTAGAATGACTTCGCGGGTCACAAGATCACTTGGCATCATCCCAATTTGTTCATTCCAATCTTCTTTTTACTTTTCTTTTCTGGCACTTCTTGGCTTACTCATTTTATTTCCTCTTTTTCTTCTAATTATCACTCTTTTCTTTCCTCTCATTTCTCACATCCCATAATTTTACCTCTCTTTTTTCTTTTTCATTTTTTTAATTTTTTTTGTTTCCTTTTTTTTCTTTTCTTTTAATAAAAAAATTGATTCGATCGAACCCTATGTAGGTTGCCTACGTATCATGACGCCGCATGAATCAGATCTTTGCGTAGTTCGGGAAAATCGAGAATAGACTAAACAAACTAACGATCTTTTTTTTACCTTAATGACTACTCTAACGAGAAAAGGGAAATAAGAGAAGCAAATTTTATTTTTTTAAAATTTTCTAGACATAATGTTCTATGACCTATTCTAAACTCGAGCATGTGTTTTTTCTCTTTTTTTCTTTCTTTTTGAAACAGATACTCTATGAGAAATTATTAAGGAAAAACCCCTAGAAGAGAAATATTTTTTGATTCTTTTTTTTAGGAAGGAAATCTAAATAATGAACCAAAGAAAAATATTTTGAATTTTTACTTGATATCCTGAAGAAAGATTTCGAAACAAGAAATGAAAAAGATAAGAAAATATTTTTGGATTTCAATTTTTGATTACCTAAAGGAGAAATTCTAAGGATGAACAAAAGATAAAGTATGTTTTTTTTTCTATGTACAATGTCCTAAAGTTCTAGTGAAAATAAAAGGAATTTATTTTTGTTATATATATATATATCCAAAGAAGAACCTCAAAAGAAAGTTTTTTTTTTATTTTTGGAATTAATATCTTAAGAAAACTTCTAAAGAGGTACTAAAAGAAAAATCTCTTCTTTTTTGAATTTTTAGTCTTAATAACTAAAGGAAATATAAAAATAATTTTTATTTTGAGTTCTTGACATTAATTTCCTAAGGAAAACCACAAAAGATTTTTTTTTGAACTTCCAGAGTTAGTATTCTAAAGAAAATATCTAACAGAAATATAAAACACAAAATCTCTTCTTTTTTTTGGATTTTTGATTTATAACACATCTTTTTTTCAAATACAAAATAGGAAATACAATAACAAAAGACTCAACAAACTTAACTAGCCTATGACAGACTTTAATATCACCTAAAAAACTTGGCATTATTGTACAAAACTAGAAGGTAAAAGACGACATAAAAATAAAACAGACTCAAAACATAACATTAAAAAAAATCCTTAAGCAAACTCCTGAATGAGCGATCTTGACTGGATGGTCCTAAGGCGTCTGTCATGCCCAAACTCCGGTAAGTAGATCCACACATGTATGAGAAAATTAAGAAAAAATGAAGTTAAAGACCTAGAACGCTATGTGAGACAATAACCCTTCTTGTTGGACACAGGCAAGACATGATTGTGACTATTTTTCTAAAATTAACCTATGTGGCTAAAAATGCAAGATTTGGCTAAGACTCCGCGAAGCCAAGAACCTAAGACTTACTAGGAAGATCGGACCCTATGTGGGCTGCCTACGTATCCCACCCTGAAAGACGAAAATCAAGTATGCGTAGTTCGGGAAGATTGGATACGGGCGAGAATAAAGAAAACAACTAATTTAAAGAAAAATATTTTGTTTTGTCTTTTTTTTCGAAAAATGATGAAACATGTAAACTCTTTTTTGGATTTTTTCTTTTCCCTTTTTTTGATTTTTTTCTCTTTTTATTTTGGAAAATGATGGGAAAGTGTAAAATCTTTTTCTTTTGGATTTTTCATTTTTTTCTTTTTCTTTGAAAAAGAAAAAATGTGAAAGAAAAACATAATTGGGGCCTATTTGCTTTATTTTCACACTTCATCCTCTTTTCTTTCTCATTTACCCTCGACCATCATTAGTCCGCCAAATGACCCTTTGCCCTTGAAGAAATGCAACATGTAGCACATATGATGCATCAGGATGGTCTTTTATTTTTTAATACACTTGTCCTAGATGGACCCAATCCCTGTGTTGAGTCCCCTAAGTTAAATGTACGTGATGCAACAAATATTCCTACTAGGGATCCGGCATAAGCTTATGTTATTCTAAGTTTAAACCTGGGGTTGTGTTCTTGACCTGGCTTACCCGAGCGGACAACTCGAGCCGAAGAGGGGACAACATATGGGGAGCACGAAAGTCTACCCGGCCTTGTTGCTAGCCCAGCCTCGTTCTATTTGGTATAACTTCTAACAGAAAAGTGGGTCATGCGAACGTGTGCACCATTTTTTAGAAGACTCAGGTTGGAGGCGTAAGAAGAAAGTTTAATACAATTCAAATAATATCAAAGCGGTAAATAAACGGTAATTAACACATTAGGTCCACAACATACAGTAATATCAACAATAAATAAAGCCAAGTAAAAATCATATTAACAAGCTCAAATTTCTGAACCCTTAACCAGAAGTTCTGGGTTCTTATCCCCATCAGAGTTGCCAGAGCTGTCACACCTCCTTTTTTTACCCCGCAAAGGGGTATAAGGGATTTTTTTCCAATTTAAGTGACAATCGAAATGAGATTATTTATTAAATTCAGAGTCACCACTTGTGATAATTTATGGTATCCCAAGTCACCGGTTTAAAATCCCGAATCAAAGAAGGTGACTCATATTTATGGTCTGCGAACACAGAAATCCAGGTAAGAAATTCTGTAAACCCGGAAGAAGGTGTTAGGCATTCTCGGATTCCGTAATTTTAGCACGGTCGCTTTGATCATACTTGACTTATTAAATTGTCTAATTACTTATTTTAGAAACTAAGTGCATTTACCTCTTTTAATTAAGAAATTATCCTAAAATAAGTCACGCGTACGTGTACTCATTTCATTTGGCACGTAAAAATCATGTCACGCGTATATATCTACAATTACTCACGCTTTATTATTATTAAGAAATTTTGGTCAAAGTTACGCGAACGCATACTCCGGGTTTGTCTTTAGATAGATTAAGTCACGTTTAAAGCATTTTCTACGAATATTCATTTTTTAAAAACATACTCGTGTCACGTGAACGTGTACACAATTAATAATATTTTATTATTATTAAGATTATTTGGCCAAAGTCACGCAAATGTGTACCTTGATTTTGGTCATATAACTTTTCATGTATCAATCACAAAGGAATGAAACCAAACATATAACCCCAAAGCCCTAAAATATGTTATACAAATTCAAAGCTACAAGCAGAAAGAAATGAACCATATCTATCGAAAACACATGTTTCAAATGCATTGTTTATATTGAATTGGCTAGAGACAGTAGTCAAAAAGCTTTTAATCCAAATTTCATGTGCAATTGTATAGCACCAGTCCACCCACGTTCCTGAAGTTTCATTTTTTTTGCTTCAATGTTCAAAATTAACTCGTTAAACAATTTCTTTTATTCTTAGCCTGGTCTTTGCTTAACAATCTAAACCACTCAAATTAACCCAAATTACAACTAAATACAAGATATCAACAACTAAACAATAAAAAATATTTCCAGTAACTCCACATTAACGAACAAACGATAAATTCTGCATCCAAACCAAATTCATAAGCAAATCATGTTATTTATTACAATAAGCAAAAGATAGTTAGAGAAAGAATGAAACCTTTGCAATCACTGAAAATTCTTCAAAAATTATCTAAATGGGAAGTTGACTAGGGACCTTTATCGACAACAGAGCAGAAACCGCAACTAGAGATGCCGAACAGAACACCTATCGACCTCGAATCGGAAATGGACAGTCAAAATCAACTTCAAAATTCAAATCTCAAACTGTTTTTGTAGTGAGAAGAAACAGAATTTCTTTTGATAATTTTAATACATGAAAATTAAAACAGAAAATCAGAAGAGAAATCCTCTAATCTGTCCAAAACTCCTTTTGTCCATTTTCACTCTGCTTTTCCGATTGTCCCCTCGATTGTATCTGCATCTATGGGTGGCCAGTGCCGAAGAGGAAGGTGAAGATAGGGTCTGGTTCGTTGATGGCTTTGGTGGTGAGCCGCTGTTCTAGGTTCGAAATGGAGAGGGTGGGATGGCTAGGTTTCTGGCGAGTCAGAGGCTAGCAGCGGCTGTGTGGGTCTCTCTAGGGTTCAGGCAATGTAAAACCCAAGAAGAAACAACGGCTGAAGGGTCTTGTGTCGTTGCTTGTTCTCTTCGGTCTGAAGAAGATAAAGACGTTGAGGTTGGTTTGTGTTCTGGCGGAGATGGGCGGGGCTATAGAGAAGTGGCGTTGGTTGCGTTAGGCTGTTGAGTTCTTGGTGGAGATGGGGTCGTTTGGTATAAGGTGGGGCGGCGAGAGGTTTTTTTTGGTGGGTGGTGTAGAGACGAAGAAGTTCAGGGGGAGGGGTCGTGTGTTTGGTTGAATAAGAAGCAGAACGGTGGGGGAGGGGTCTAGCTCTTCTGCGGCTGATCCCCTTAGGTCTCTCTAGGGTTTTTCTTTTAATGTGAAGATGAAGGTTCTTTAGGTTAGGGAGAGGTATGGGCTTATGGGTTGGAGAAGAAAGAAATTGGGCTTGGTTAAATTTTTGGGTCAACTTTTGTCTAAGAATGGCCTTCTCTTGACCTTCTTTTGATTTTAAAATCAAGACCATGTCCATCTTAAAATTAAATGGTTTTTTTTTCTTTTTTTTCTAAAGAACAAATTAAAATACAACTATTACTAATTCATGCTAGTTAAGTAAATAATTATAATGCAAAAAAATTAATTACACATTGAGGTAACAAATAAAACTATTTTTTAAAAATTTTTATGAAAGTTAAATAAGCTGAAAGTAACAAGATAAAATATCAATTACCTAAATAAGAGAAAATATTTTTGTAATGATCATTTTTTTATCATAAAACAAAGTAAAATGGTCAAAACTAGTTACAATATCGATATTAGGCCTAAGCTAAATATTTACGCTAAAAATGTGTAAAATCTTGGGGAGGGTCAAAAATTACATGTCTACAACGGGCATGCTTGACACCAACGTATAGATACTCGTCACCATGCCTATATGTCGTACTCAACACTTATCACAGAGCAAATAAGACACAACTCCTAATCCCTCAAGCTAAGGTTAGACCAAACACTTACTTCAATGCCACGAACACAATTCAAGCCTCAACTACCGCTTTACCTCTTGTTTCCACCACCAATTTGCTTGTATCTAGCCACAATTTACTTAACGATATCAATAAATGCTAAATGAATCAATTCTAATGCATGAAAATGGGTTTTCCAATGATTTTCCCAAAAAGTCAAAAATCGACCTCTGGCCCACATGGTCAAAACCCGAGGTTCGAACCAAAACCCGATTATCCATTCACCCACAAACCCAAATATATAATTTATTTTGAAATCGGACATCAAATCGAGGTCCAAATCCCCAAAATTTGAAAATCCTAAGTTCTACCCAAAACACTCAATTTCCCCCATGAAAACCCTTGATTTTGGATTGAAATCATGTGAAAAGATGTTATAGATTAAAGAAAATGAGTTAGAAATGACTTACAATTGATTTGGAGAAGAACTTTTATTTAGAAAATCGCCCAAGAGAGTTTAGGTTTTGAGAAAGTTGTAAAAATGGTTGAAATCCCGTCTGAAATTCATTTAACATGTCTCTGATGTCGCAATTGCGAACCCTTAAGGAACCTGTCATCTTCGCATTTGCGATTAGGAGTTCGCAATTGCGAACCCTGAGGATTTCTGCTCCCTTCGCATTTGCGAAGGGATTGTCGCGTTTGCGACATCTGAGGATTTCTGAGGCATTTACATTTGCGAAAAAATGCTCGCAATTGCGAGCAAGGCTGGCCAGGGCTTACTTCACAATTGCGAAGAGCCTCTTGCAATTCCCAAGCTTACAGACTTCGCATTTGCGAGATCAGAGGCCAGCACCAGACCTGCAACCTGCAACTATTTTTCCTAAGTCTAAATTCACTCTGTGGCCTATCCAAAACTCATCTGAGCCCTCGGGGCTCCAAACCAAACATGCAAGCAAGCCTAAAAACATCATAAAGACTTGCTCGTGCGATCAAATCATCAAAATAATATCAACAACTATGAATTAAACCTCAAATTCATGAAATCACTCAAGAACATCAAAATTACTATTTTCTCAACTATAAGTCCGATTTATACCAAACCAACTTCGATCTTTACCAAATTTTACAAATTCATCTTAATTATTATTTTAAACTTGTACCGGTCTCCGAAACCAAGATACGGGCCCGATACATCAAGAAAATGCATCAATTCACTTCTAAAAACCTTTATATTTTCCAGAAAATAATTTTCTTTAAAAATTCATTTCTCGGGCTTGGGACCTCGAAATTCGATTCCGGGCATATGCCCAAGTCCCAAATTTTACTACGGACCCTACGAGACCGTCGGATCACGGGTCCGGGTCCGTTTACAAAGAATGTTGACCCAAGTCAACTTTATTCAATTTTAAAAGCCAATTTCCTTATTTTACTTAGTTTTCACATAAAAGCTTTCCGGAAACGCGCCCAGATTGCGCATGCAAATCGAGGTGAGATAAAAAGAGGTTTTTAAGGCCTTAGAATACAAAATCAACTTGTAAAATAAGTGATGACCTTTTGGGTCATCACAACTTTTGGTTAAGCGTCAAACGATTGAAACAATCACCAGAGCTTTAGAGATATATTGGATATCGATGAACCGTTTGGTGAAAACGTAATAGTTTGGGAGGTGATTTGTCAAGTACGATGAGTAGTTCTAAAATTGACCAAAATAGAAGCTGTAAAAGCTAGCTTGCCAAAATTATACTTGTGACCTCAAATGAAAAATATTCAAATGACAAGAAATATAAAAGTAAGAACAGATCTAACATTCAGTGACTTCTTGCTTCGTGTAGGAAACGAAGAAGAGTATCCAATAAAAGATGATTTGGTTCTTGTAGAACACTTGGTTATCAACTCCAATGATAATAGTAGTGCATTTAATAAGGAAAATATTTTCATCATTAGATTAAAATGCAATTTGTGCAAATTACATGATAAAAATTAAAGAGATATCTTAGCTAGTAGAAATGAATATGTTGTTCGACTAAATAAAAGGTTGATTGCTAAGTTTTATGATAAAAACAGAATATTTTTCAGTTTTGACTCAGTAGAAGATGATACCAACAATAACTATCAAGAAGAATACTTAAATACTTTAATACCAAATGGCCTTCTCCGGTACGTAGTTGTTTGTTGTCAAGTTCATTATTTCTTACGTATGTTAGTGTCACCATATATATAATAAACTAAATTAAAATTGATCTTCCATTGCATATAGGTTGATTTTGAAGAAAAATATGTCTGTCATGCCCCCGAAAATGTAGATCCACTGAATAGCTTATATAATTGTATCCATATGGTATATAGAAGTTTTGACAATAACGTCATACATGCAGAACTTATGATACTAGTCAATGTGCTTCTAAGTATGTGTTTATCCTCGAATTCAACTTTCGTCTTCCAAAACTAAAGAATATCCTTTTAAATTTTTGTGAAAATAATTTTCAGTATTTTTATGTTTTGTAGTTATAACAAACAAAGCACAAGGACAAACATCCTAAATATTGAACTATATTTACCACAATATATTTTCTTACATGAATAACTATATATTGCACTTTCAAGAGATATATCAATATAAAGAAGTGTTCAGTAAGATACCATCACATTAAATATCTTTAAACCATAATACATAATTATCTACTTAACATGAGTAAAATTGATGATTTATGTAACTTTTGATGATATCCTTTTATTTTAAATTCACGTATTATGCTAATGTAACAATATTTTTCGGCATTTAGATGATTTTTGTATCATATATAAAATTTCTCTCATTAATTAAATTGTACTGTTCCTTCATAAAAAATAAATATTTAAACCACCATGTGCCATTATTAACGTGCAACGCACATTTATAGATACTAGTAAATTTTAAAAGGAAAGAATGTATATAACTAAAATCTTTCTTAATTTCAAATTTTTAAATAAAGAAGTTTGTATATAGTTCAAATAAGGAAAGATTTAATATATAAACTTTAATTAAATTTGAGTTCTAAATATTAAAGAAATAATTAAATGAGTATTCCTAAATATTAAAAAAATAATTAAATACATATTCCTAAATATTTGTTAAATTATTAAATAAATATTCCTTAATATTACGATAATAATTAAAAGACTATTTTAGTCTAGCATGAACTCTATTTTAAAAGGGTAAAAACGGCGAATGATATTTTGTTAAGGGCCTTCGTGATTTTAATATAGACTAGTATTAGGGTACGCGCGACGCGCGTGAATCCTGTCTTAATGAGTATAAATTTATTTAAAAATAGTATTGAATTATAAAATAAAATTGTAAGTTTCTAAAGATGGTATGAATATTCGTTGTGTATAATTCACTCAATAATTAAAGAAACTACCCTAGAAGTCCTAAATCATCAATAGTTCAACTTAAGATTTGTTCAAAGTTTGTAATTTCATAATATCAGTTTCACGGGAAAGAACCTTGAAAATATAAATAATATTGAAGGATACAACTTATAACATATAAGCAGACAATTAATAATCTACGAACTTTAAATAACATAAAATAAAAGTGTAATAATAAACAAAAAAGGACATTAAAAAAATAAAAGAAAGCAAGCTAGTAAGAAAATCCACAATTGAAAGCTAATTGATAAACCCTCTCATGTTTAGCTAAATATACCATGGATTAAAAATTAAAGAATCTAAAAACTTATCTTGTTATTTTGTGCATTTTATTGATTTCTGCTCGACCTTGTTCATAATTGTAAAAGGCATTTAAAACTTTTGAAAGTTAAAAGTGTAATGTTGAATAAAATTATTGGTACAATATATTTTTAAAAATTAAACTATCTACGTTATTGTTCAGGAACCCATACCTCTTCTTTCTTAAATCTTTTTATTCTTTTTATTCGGATTATAACCCTATCCTAATAGAATTAATCCCTAAAAATAGAATTCTTCACAAACAATCCTTGAGGCTTGAGACCTTTTGGTGTAAACGTCCAGAATTTCAATCTATAAAAAAAATAATTGGTGTGACTCTAACTACTTTATAGTTAGCCAAAATTTTATGGTCAACATTAGAGATTGGAAAGATAGAACTTTTGGTGATATAATGGGTAGAAAAAGGAAAATTCTAGCACAACTTCATGGCATTCAGAATTCCAGGAATTATGCCTATAGTAATTTCCTTCAAACTCTTGAAAATGAATTATAAAGGGACTATAATGATTTGCTTAAGATTGAAGAGGATTATTGAAAAATAAGATCTAGGGTAATGTGGCTCAATGAGGGAGATGCCAACGCAAATTGTTTTTCACATTTCTGCCTCTAATAGAAAAAGGAGAAACAAGATAAAAAATTTTAAAGATGATGCAGGGAATTGGATTAATGACCCCCTCTTAATTATGTCACATGTCCAAAACTACTTTACAAATATTTTCACCACTTCTCACTCCAAAACAAGTTGGATTAGTCCGTTAAAAAATAGCTCAATATATTGCCTTTTAAACCTAAGCTCATTAGACAATCCTTTGCTTGATATTGAAATTAAAGGGCTATGTTTTCTTTTAAACCTTTCAAAGCTCCAGGACGTACGGACTTCACCCTTTCTTTTTCCAAAAATACTAGTGTAACGACCCGGCCGGTTGTTTCATGAGTTACCGCTCTGTTTCCTTCATTTCTGCTTCTTATTGCCTTGTTCAGCTGTATTATTTGTTATCGAGTTAGTTGGTTCGGGTTCGGAGAGGTTTTGTTTAGGTTTGAGACACTTAGTCTCTTTTGAGTAGGCTTAAGTTGGAAGAAGTCAATCGGATATTGACTTATGTGAAAAGGGCTTGGATGTGAATTCCGATGGTTTGGATAGTTTCGGGAGGTGATTTGGGACTTAGGAGTGTGATCGAAACGTGTTTTGGAGGGCCGTAGTAGATTTAGGCTTGATGTCACGACTCCAGTTCGCCCTCCGTGAACTATCGTGACGGCACCTAGTCTCTATGACTAAGTAAGCCTAACAAATGCGGAAAAAAGAATAATTACGGAAAGAAAATAATTAAAAATCGAGATAACAAAATGAAACAGTGTTTAAGATGCCGCCTGACATATAACAGTAAAATAATCTCAACCTAACACTCCCAAAATCCGGAACCCCATGAATCACAAGCTAAGAGATACATAAAAAGCTCTAACTCCAGGAATGTCTATCAAAAGAAAAAATACAGAAGGTCTAGACTAGTACAGAAAATAGAAAGGAACTCCTCGGTCTGCGGATGCGGCAGATATAGCTCGAAGTCTCTACAAAAGCGCCTCGCCTCAAAGATGATAAGACTGAGTGGAAGTACCTGAATCTGTACATGAAAAACATGCGCAGAAAGGGCACGAGTACACTACAGCGGTACTCAGTAAGTGAAGCCTAACCTCACGTAGTGACGAGGAAAGTCAGAGCCCTACTGAGATTAACTGAAATATAAGGTATAACAGTATAGAATGAGACAGTATAATTAAGTGCAACAGTAAGAAATAACGCAGAATAGAAAGAAGAATAGCAACTATAACAGAGACAAAATAATCACGGTGAGGAGTACAGCTCAACACAAAGATAACAACCGGGGATCTCACAGTATCTCGAGGATCTCTTAGTATCCTCAATATGTGTGTCGGGGATCTCTCAGTATCCCAAGGATCTCCTAGTATCCTCAATATATATGTTGGGGATCTTTCGGTATCCCAATGATCCCTTAGTATCCTCAATATGTGCTGGGGATCTCTTAGTATCCTGAACTATAGTCCAAATCAATATATATGTGCAGGGGATCTCTCGGGATATCGTCCCGTAGTCCCAAAGTAAACACGCAGCAACAACACGAACAATACTCAATTAAATTAAATTTCACACCAAGGTAAAACAGGTATTTTCTAACCTAGCATGCTTCACATAGTCCAAAAAGGCAGTTTGAGCAAATAAAGCAATTAAATCAATTAGACATGATTCTCTAAGCTAACGGCAGGCTTAAATTGCAAGTAGATTAAACAGGAAGGGAAAATACAATTAAAGTTACTTAATGAAGATAGGATTTTCAACAATTAGCACAAGTACGCACTCGTCACCTCACGTATAAGGCATTTCAATTATCAACAATATCAAATCCTAAGAGGAGTTTCCCCCACACAACGTTAGGCAAGTAACTTACCTCGAACCGGGTTAAAATTAACCCGAAACCACGTTCTTGCCACGAGTACTCGACTCCAAATGGCCCAAATCTATTCAATTCAATTGCATAATGTAAATATAACTTCAAGTAACTGATTCCACAAATAAATTCTAATCTAATATGCGAAATTAGGTAAAATTACCAAAATGCCCTCTGGGTCCACATCTCGGAATCGGGTAAAATTTACGGATTATAAACCCTCATTTACTCACGATTATAGCCATACCAAAATTATCCAAATCCAATGTAAAATCCCCAATCAAAACCCGAAAATTAGGTCTATAAACTTTTCCAAATTCTCCCCCAATTTCTCACCCCAAATCCGAAATTAGATGAAGAATTCATGTTTAGATTTATGAGTTATAAGCAAAAAGGAGTTAAGAATCATTACCCGCAAACTCCCTCCGAAAATCTCTCCAAAATTCGTCTCCTACCAAGATTCCAATTTAATTTTGTGATATAAACTCAAAACTCTCAATTTTGAAATTTAAGTTCTGCCCAGACGCGTTCTTCTTCGTGATTGCGAGACTACGTCACAAATGCGATGCACAAAATTCCACTGGCCAGCCTTTCTCTTTCGCGAACGCGATGCCCAAGTCGCGAATGCGATGACCATCCTCCCTCCTCCTATGCGAACGCGGGACCATCTTCGTGAACGCGTAGGTATAAGACCCCACAGCCTCGTGAACGGGGGAATACCTTTGCGAACGCGAAACATTAACCTCCACCAGTCCCAACTCCTCTTCACGAACACGAGACCCCACTCGTGAACGCGAAGAAGGAAACCAGCTGCAATTTTTTTCCTCCAATTTTCTAAGTTCCAAAAATGACCCGTTAACCATCCGAAATACACCCGAGGCCCTCGGGACCTCAACCAAACATGCCAACTAATCCTAAAACAGCATTCAAACTTGTTCCAATCTTCGGAACGCTTAAAACAACATCAAAACACCAATTTAACATCGGATTCAAGCCTAAAAACTCCAAAAACTCTCAAATTACGCTTTCGATTAAAAAGTCTATCAAACCTCACCCGAATGACCTGAAATTTTGTGCACACGTCACATTCAACACTACGGAGCTACTCCAACTTCCGGAATTCCATTCCGACCCTTAGATCAAAATCTCACTATCGAACCAGAAACTTCAAAAATTCAACTTTCGGCATTTCAAACCTAGATTAGCTACGGACCTCCAAAACACAATCCGAACATGCCCCTAAGCCCGAAATCACCCAATGGAGCTAACAAAATCGATGGAATTCCATTCCGAGGCCATCTTCATGTTGCTCCAACTACGGTCCAAATTCTAAAGCTTTAGCTCTCATTTAGGGATTAAGTGTCCCAAAATACTCTGAAACTCAAAACCAAACATCCCGGCGAATCAAAATAGAAGAAACAAACACAGGAAAAGCAGTTAATAGGGGACCGGGGCGTAAATTCTTAAAACGACCGGCCGGGTCATTACATCCTCCTACACTTAAACATTCATTCGTCCTCGAACGAGCATAGAGACATAGCTAAAGTAGTGAAAAGATGAGGGCAACGGCTGCGCATATCCTGCCCGGTCTCCCAGGTCGCCTCCTCGACCAGTTGACCTCGCCACTGAACCTTTACTAATGCAATGTTCTTTGACCTCAACTTTCAAACTTGCCTGTCCAATATCGCCACTGGCTCCTCAATATAAGATAGATCCATGTCCAACTGAACTGAACTGAAATCCAACACGTGCGACGGATCACCGTGATACCTCCAAAGCATCGAAAGCTCATAAGCAACCTCCCCAACGCACCGTAATATCTCAAAAGGGCCAATAAACCTTGGACTCAACTTCTCTTTCTTCCCAAATCTCATAACGCCCTTCATAGGCGAAACCCGAAGCAGAACTCGCTCTCCAACCATATAGGAAACATCACGAACCTTCCGGTCCGCGTAACTCTTCTGTTTGGACTAGGCTGTACGGAGTCTATCTTGAATCACCTTAACCTTCTCCAAAGCATCTTGAACCAAGTCTATGCCCAATAATCTAGCCTTACCCGACTCAAACCAACCCACCGGGGATCTACACCGCCTCCTATATAAAGCCTCATACGGTGCCATCTAGATGATGGACTGATAGTTGTTGTAGTAGGCAACTCCGCCAATGTCAAAAACTGATCCCAAGAATCTCCAAACTCAATCACACACGCACGGAGCATATGCTAAAGAATTTGAATAGTGCGCTCGGACTGTCCGTCTGTCTAAGGGTGAAATGTTGTACTCAACTCCACCTGAGTACCCAACTCATACTGTACGACCCTCTAGAACTGTGATGTGAACTGAGTACCTCTATCTAAAATGATGGAAACTGGAATACCATGCAGACGAACAATCTCCCGGATATAAATCTCCGCCAATCGCTCCGAAGAATTGGTAGTACACATAGGAATGAAGTGTGTGGACTTGGTCAGTTGATCCACAATCACCCAAATGGCATCAAACTTACTCAAAGTCTGTGGGAGCCCAACTACAAAGTCCATGGTGATCCGCTCCCACTTCCACTCCAGAATCTCTATTTGCTGAAGCAACCCACCCGGTCTTTGGTGCTCATACTTCACCTGCTGACAATTGAGGCACCGAGCTACAAACCCAACTATATCTTTCTTCATCCGCCTCCACCAATAGTGTTGCCTCAAATCCTGGTACATTTTCGCGGCACCCGGATGAATGGAATACCGCGAACTATGGGTCTCCTCTAGGATCAACTCCCGAAGCCCATCAACATGGGGTACACAAATCTGACCCTGCATCCTCAATACCCCATCATCACCAATAGTTACATCTCTGGCATCACCGTGCTGAACCTTATCCTTGAGGACAAGCAAATGAGGGTCATCAAACTGATGCTCCCTGGTACGATCAAATAAGGAAGACCGATAAACCACGCAAGCTAGAACCGACTGGGCTCTGAAAGATCCAATCTCACAAACTGGCTGGCTAAGGCCTGAACGTCCATCGCCATGGGCCTCTCTACTGCTGGTAAATAAGCCAAACTCCCCAAACTCTCTGCTCGGTGACTCAAAGCATCGGCCACCACATTGGCCTTGCCCGGGTGATATAAAATAGTGATATCATAGTCCTTCAGCAGCTCTAACTACCTCCTCTAGCTCAAATTAAGGTCCTTCTGCTTGAACAAATGTTGCAACTCCGGTGATCAGTATAAATCTCACAAGGCACACCGTACAAATAATGACGCCAGATCTTCAAGGCATAAACAATAGCAGCTAACTCGAGATCATGGACATGATAATTCTTCTCATATACCTTCAATTGTCTAGATGCGTAGGCAATCACCCTACCATCCTGCATCAAACCGCTCCAAGGTCAATCCTCGAGGCATCACAATAGATAGTAGAAGACCTCAAACCTGTAGGCAATATCAAAACTAGGGTTGTAGTCAAAGCTGTCTTGAGATTCTGAAAGCTCGCCTCACACTCTTCCGTCTACTAGAACGGAGCACCCTTCTAGGTCAGCCTGGTCATAGGGGCTGCAATCGATGAAAACCCCTCAACAAAATGACGCTAGTAACCCGCCAAGACTACGAATCTCTGTAGCTGAGGATGGTCTGGGCCAACTCTGCACTACTTCCACTTTCTTCGGATCCACTTGAATACCCTCATTCGATATCACATGGCCTAAAAATGCCACGGAATCCAACCAAAACTCACATTTCAAGAACTTTGCATATAGCTTCTTTTCCCTCAAAGTCTGAAGCGCAGTCCTCAGGTGCTGCTCATGATCTTCCTGACTCCGGGAATACACCAGAATATCATCAATAAAAACAATGATGAACGAGTCAAGATATGGCCAGAACACACTGTGCATCACATGCATAAAGGTTGTTGGGGCATTGGTCAGCCCAAATGACATAACAAGGAACTCGTAATGACCATACCGAGTCCTGAAAGCAGTCTTCGGGATATCTGGCTCCCGAATCGTCAATTGATGGTAACCTGAGTGCAAGTCAATCTTAGAAAACACTTGTGCACCCTGAAGCTAGTCAAACAGATCATCAATATGAGGCAAAGGATAACGGTTCTTCACTGTAACTTTGTTCAACTGGAGATAATCAATACATATACGCATAGAACCATCTTTTTTATTCGCAAACAAGATAGGAGCACCCCAAGGTGATATACTGAGCCAAATAAAACCCTTATCAAGAAATTCATGTAATTGATCCTTCAACTCAGGAGGGGCCATACAATACGGAGGAATAGAAATGGGCTGAGTGCTCGGCAACATATTAATGCCAAAATCAATATCTCTATCGGGCGGCATGCTCGGAAGATCAGCTAGAAACACATCAGGAAAATCCCGTACTATTGGGACTAAATCAACTGTAAGGATATCAATACTGACATCTCTCACAAAATCTAGATACGCATCACACCCCTTATCAACCATACGCTGAGCCTTAAGGAAAGAAATAACTCTACTGGAAGTATGATCTAAGGTACCATAGCCAGCATCACAGTTTTGGCGTGACAATCAAGAATAGCATAATGGGGTGACAACCAGTCCATGACCAAGATAACATAAAAATCTACCATGCTGAGCAATAATAAATCGGTTCTGGTCTCAAAACCACTAAGAGCAACCACACACGACCAATAAACGCGGTCCACAACAAGAGAATCTCCCACATGAGTATAAACATAAATAGGGGAACTCAAAGAATCCTGAGATACACTCAAATGCGGAGCAAAATAAGAAGACACATAAGAATAGGTGGAGCCTGGATCGAATAAAACCGATGCATCTCTATGACAAACCAGGACAATAACTGTGAGGACATAATCAGAGGCGATAGTCTTAGTATGAGCAGGAAGGGCATAATATCTGGCATTGCCTCCCCCTCTAGGCCGACCTCCACCTCTAACTGGCTGAGCAGGTAAGGTAGCAACTGGAGTTGTAACCGCAGCCTGAGAACTCTGCGGGCACGCTGTGGCTGAGAAGTCTGTGGAGGTGCACTCCTCCCAAGTCTAGGGCAATCCCTCACCATATGGCGTGTGTCACCACACTCAAAACAAGCCCTGGGAGGACGTAGTTATGACTAGCTCGGGCCAGGTCTGCCAAACTGACCTCTAAAAGCACCCCGCGCAGGAGGCGCACTAGATACTGGCAGTGCATAATAAGGCTTTTGAGGCCTAAGAGGAGCTGGAATACCACTGGCTGCTGGAAGATCTGAATGAATGGGGTGACTTATATAACCCCTACCATGACGAACTACAGCTGGAGCGCAGGCACTAGAATAATGGCCTGACTCTCAAGGCCTCTTGGCCTCCCTCTCCTCTCTATCCCTAGCATGCATACCCTCAATCCTCCTAGCAATGCTCACAATCTGCTGATAAAAAATATCCATACTCACGAGCCATGCTAGACCTGATGCTGGGAATGAGCCCCTCAATAAACCGGCAAACCCTCTCGCAAACAGTAGAAACCAAGGCTAGGGCATGTCTAGCCAAGCTAGTGTAACGGATAACATACTCCGAGACAGTCATAGTACCCTGGCGCAAATGCTCAAACTCTGCGCGCCATGCGTCCCTGAGGCTCTGAGGAACATACTCCCTCAGGAACATATCTGAAAACTGAGTCCAAGTCAGGGAAGCAGCCTCATCCGGACTGTCTAACTCATAGGTGCGCCACCACTCATAGGCAGCTCCTTGAAGCTGGAAGGAAGTGAAGGAAACCCCACTAGATCTTGATATACCCATGGTACGGAGAATAGGGTAGCACTCATCTAGAAATCCCAGAGCATCATCTGATGCTAGACCACTGAATATGGGAGGCTTGTACTTATTGAATCTCTCAAGCCTCAGCTGCTCATCCTTAGAAATTGCTACCCTGTCCTCGGGCTGATCTAGGACTGCAAGTTGTACAGGAATAATATTAACATGCACTCACTGCTCAGGAGTGCGAGCGGCGGGAGTTTGTGCTCCTCCCCCGGCCTGAGATGTAGCTGCAACAAGGGGAAGCAACCTTGCCTGAGCCAGAGTGGTGTACATGCTCATGAACTGCACAAGAGTCTCCTAGAGAGCTGGAGTAGTAGTGGTAGTAGGCGTATCAGGTGCATAGAATGCGTCTGGAACTACTAGTGGCACCTTGCGCGGGTGCTTTGGATGCACCGCGTGCTTGTCCTCGGCCTCTACCCCGGCCCCGACCTCTGACGGCTCTCGCAGGGGGTGCGGGTGCCTGATCATCTCTAGTAGCACGTGTCCTCACCATCAGTGAGAGAATAGAAGATAGAAGTTTAGAATTGTGACATCAAATATCTCGTACGACAAGGAAATCAAATGAAGTGGAATTTTCCTAATAGTTACATAGCCTCTCATAGATAAGTACAAACGTCTCTGTACCGATCCGCGAGACTCTAATAAACCGGCTTGTGATTCATGACTCCTATGAACTTAGAGCTCTGATACCAACTTATCACGCCCCCAGTTCGCCCTGCGTGAACTATCGTGACGGCACCTAGTCTCTACAACTAGATAAGCCTAACAAATGCGGAAAAAAAATAATTGCATAAAGAAAATAATTAAAAACAGAGATAAAAAAATGAAACAGTGTTTAAGATGCTGCTTGGCATATAACAATACAAGAATCTCAATCTAACACTCCCAAAATCCGGAACCCCATAAATCACAAGCTAAGAGATACATAAAAAGCTCTAACTCCAGGAATGTCTATCAAAAGGAAAAATACTAAAGGCTAGACTAGTACATAAAATAGAAAGGAACTCCTCGGTTTGCGGATGCGGAAGATATACCTCGAAGTCTCTACAAAAGCGCCTCGCCTCAAGGATGATAAGACTGAGTGGAAGTACCTGGATCTGTACATGAAAAACATGCACAGAAAGGGCATGAGTACACTACATCGGTACTCAGTAAGTGCCAAGCCTAACCTCGGGTAGTGACGAGGAAAGTCAGGGCCCTACTGAGATTAACTAAAATATAAGGTATAATAGTATAGAATGAGACAGTATAATTAAGTGCAACAGAAAGAAATAATGCAGAATAGAAAGAAGAACATCAACTATAATAGAGACAAAATAATCACGGTAAGGAGTACAGCTCAACACAGAGATAACAATCGGGGATCTCACAGTATCCCGAGGATCTCTTAGTATCCTCAATATGTGTGCCGGGGATCTCTTGGTATCCCGCACTATAGTCCAAATCAATATATATGTGCAAGGAATCTCTCGGGATACCGTCCCGTAGTCCCAAAGTAAACACGCAGCAATAACACGAAGAATACTCAATTAAATTAAATTTCACACCAAGGTAAAACAGGTATTTTCTAACCCAGCATGCTTCACATAGTCCAGATAAGGTAGTTTGAGAAAATAAAGCAATTAAATCAATTAGACATGACTCCCTAAGCTAACAGTAGGCTTAAATTGCAAGTAGATTAAACAGGAAGGGAAAATACAATTAAAGTTACTTAATGAAAATAGGATTTTCAACAATTAGCACAAGTACGCACTCATCACCTCATGTATAAGGCGTTTCAATTATCAACAATATCAAATCCTAAGAGGAGTTTCCCCCACACAAGGTTAGGCAAGCAACTTGCCTCGAACCGGCTCAAAATTAACCCGAAACCACGTTCTTGCCACGAGTACTCGACTCCAAATAGCCCAAATCTATTCAATTCAATTGCATAATATAAATATAACTTCAAGTAACTGATTCCACAAATAAATTCTAAGCTAATACGCAAAATAGGTAAAATGACCAAAATACCCTTGGGGCCCACATCTTGGGATCGGGTAAAATTTATAGATTATGAACCCTCATTCACTCACGATTCTAGCCATACTAAAATTATCCAAATCCAATGTCAAATCTCCAATCAAAACTCGAAAATTAGGTCTATGAACTTCCCCAATTTCTCACCCCAAATCCAAAATTAGATGATGAATTCATGTTTAGATTAATGAGTTATAAGAAAAAAGGAGTTAAGAATTATTACCCGCAAACTCCATCCGAAAATCTCTCCAAAATTCATCTCCTACCGAGCTCCCAATTTAATTTTGTGATATGAACTCAAAACCCTCAATTTTGAAATTTAAGTTCTGCCCAGACGCGTTCTTCTTCGCGAGCGCGAGACTACGTCGCGAATACGATGCACAAAGTTCGACTGGCCAGCCTTCCTCTTTCGCGAACACGATGCCCAAGTCGCGACCGCGATGGCCATCCTCCCTCCTCTTACGCGAACGCGGGACCATATTCGTGAATGCGTAGGTATAAGACCCCACAGCCTCGCGAACGCGGGAATACCTTCACGAATGTGAATCATTAACCTCCACCAATCCCAGCTCCTCTTCGCAAACACGAGACCCCAATCACGAACGCAAAGAAGGAAACAAGAACTGACTGCTGCAATTGTTTTTCTACAATTCTCTAAGTTCCAAATATGACCCGTTGAGCATCCGAAATACACCCGAGGCCCCCGGGACCTCAACCAAACATGCCAACCAATCCTAAAATATCATTCAAACTTGTTCCAATCTTTGGAACGCTCAAAACAACATCAAAACACCGATTTAACTTCGGATTCAAGCCTAAGAACTCCAAAAACTCTCAAATTACGCTTTCGATCAGAAAGTCTATCAAACCTCGCCCGAATGACTTGAAATGTTGCACAAACATCACATTCAACACTACGGAGCTACTCCAACTTCTAGAATTCCATTCCGACCTTTAGATCAAAATCTCACTATCGAACCGGAAACTTCAAAAATTTAACTTTCGGCATTTCAAGTCTAGATTAGCTACGGACCTCCAAAACACAATCCGACTACGCCCCTAAGCCTTAAATCACCCAACTGAGCTAACAAAACCGACGGAATTCCATTTTGAGGTCGTCTTCACACTGCTCCAACTACGGTCCAAATTCTAAAGCTTTAACTCTCATTTAGGAACTAAGTGTCCCAAAACACTCCAAAACTCAAAACTAAACATCCCAGTGAATCAAAATAGCAGAAACAAATACGGGGAAAGTAGTTAATAGAGGATCGGGCGTCAATTCTTAAAACGACCAGCCAAGTCGTTACACTTGAATTGGCGAAATTGGAATTTTGGCGTTTTCCGGTTGGAAGATGAGATTTTGTTATAGGGGTCAGAATGGAAATACTGGAATTGCAGTAGGTCCGTTGTATCATTTGGGATATGTGCACAAAATTTCAGGTCATTCGGACGTTGTTTGATAGACTTTTTGATCAAAAGCGGAATTCGAAAGATTTTTGGAACCTTACGCTTGAATCCGATGTTATTTGGTTGATTCGATATTGTTTGAGGTGTTTTGAAGATTGGTATAAGTTTAGATAGTGGTATATGACTTGTTAAGGCTTTTGGTTGAAGTCCCGGGAGCCTCAGGGTGATTTCGGATGGTTGATGGGAGATTTTGGAGTTGTGTTTAGCAGCTGAAGTTTATTGTTGCTGTCATAATGGCACCTGCAGTTGGGAGGCCGCAGGTGCGATGCCCGCAGAAGCGAAAGGCAAGCCACAGATATGGCCAAGAGAAAGGTCAGTCGAAGCTGCAGAAGTGCACATCTGGGTGCACCTGCGATGGCGCAGGTGCGAGAGAGTGACCGCAGGTGTAGTCCTGAGGATTTTAAGTCATTTTCGTAGGTGCGCACCTGGGACCGCAGGTGCGACCATTTAACCGCAGGTGCAGTTTTGCTGGTCCAGAAAGTATATAAACCCTCTTTCGCAATTTTCAGCCTTTCTTCACCATTTTTAAATCGATTTTGGAGCTTTTGGAGGGATTTTGAAGAGGGAATCCAAGGGAACTTCATTGAGGTAAGATTTTTGAACATAAAACTTGTTCCTATGGTGTTATTTCATTGATTAGGCTTGAAATTTATGGAAATTTGTGGGTAATATTGAAGGAACTAGGGCTTGAGATTGGAGACCTTTGATTAAGGGTTGGAGAGGTCATTTGTTGTCAGATTTTGGCACTTTTGATATGAATGAACTCGTGGGGGAATAAGGATTTCATTAATGTAAATTTTGTCGGATTCCAAGATGTGGGCCCGAGGGTCGGGTTTGGTAAATTTCGGGATTTGTGTTGTAATTTGATTATTTTCGAGTGGGCGTTATTCCCTTAGCATGTTTTGATGATTATATACTGATTTTGGTTAGATTTGGAGCATCCAGAGGCCGATTCGAGAGGCAAGGGCATCACAGGCTAGAGTTTGGACCGGATAGAGGTTAGTAATGATTGTAAATGTTGTCTTGAGGGTATGAAACCCCGGATTTCACATTGTTGTGCTACTATGAGGTGATGCACATGCTAGATTATGAGCGTGGGGTCGTGCACCATTGGGGATTGTGACTTAGTCCATCCCATATGATTGTTTAACCGCGTATTTGATTGGAAACTATTTGCCATCGTCATTTTTTGGGTTGAATGCCATATTTGGGCCTCGTGCCAACTATTTTAGACACTTAGGAGAATTTTACTACTATTCTTCACTATTTTCACTTCATATTTGTACTCAATCATGTTGTATTCTACTGTTTTCATAACATAGCCATATTTACTCCATTTTGACATCTTACATGATATTTTGGGCTGAGCATCATATTTTTACTGTGCCCGGGTGGCTTTGAGAGATTTCTGACTGAGTGAGGCCGAGGGCCTGTGTTGTGAGGTTATTATAGGATCGGGCTACGTAGCGTAGCAGTATTGTACGGATTCATGATTATGAGGCAGAGATCCTGAGTTGTTACGCCACAAGGTGGCTTGATATGAGGCCGAGAGCCGGTTTGATTATGCCACGAGATGGCTTGTTATTGTGTTTGGGCTGTAAGGGGGCCTCTTAGAGTTTGTACACCCCCAGTGAGCACGAGTACCCAGTGTGAGATGTGATATAGCCTCAGGGGCTGATGTTGTTCCGTGTTATTTCCCGAGGAGCTGATATGAGTGATTAAGAGATAGCCCGAGGGGCTAATTTTATGTGTCTATCTTCTCTCACTGCTTTTCATTCACTCGTTTAAACTGCTAAAAGATATTTTAAAGAGGTTTTTATTGAACTAAGGTGTTTCTATGAGCTTTTACTGTTTTATTACATTGTTCTGGTTTTATACTACCTATTTGTAGCATTTTGGTGTGTTTTACGTGTTTTTCTTATCGCTCAGCTGCCTTTACTTTTATTACTTACTGAGTTGGTGTACTCACATTACTCACTGCACCCTCTATACAGATTCGGGAGTCTCGAGCCACACTAGCGAGGGCTGATTTGCTTCCACCGCAGGCCTATTCGGAGTTGACTAGGTAGCTGATTGGCGTTCGCAGCCCAGTGCTTCTCCTTCCTATCTTTACTTTCCTTGTACTAGCTTTTTACTAGACTGTGTAGTCTTTTCATACTCTTAGACTGATGTTTAGATGCTCATGATTGGTGATACCCCGATGTCAGGCTATGTTTGTTTCCATATTTTTCTATTCTAATCTATGTTTTGTGATCTATTAATGACTTAAAATGAATTATTATAAACTGTTTAATTGGTTTAGGGGTTTGTGTTTACTGGGCTTGTTTCATAATAGGCACCATCACGACCGGGTCCGGTTTAGGGTCTTGACAAGTTGGTATCAGAGCCCAGGTTACATAGGTCTCACGAGTCATGAGCAGGTTTGGTAGAGTCTCGTGAATCGGTACAGAGATGTCTGTATTTATCCTCGGGAGGCTGCAGAACCTTTAGGAAAACATCATATTCTTGAAATTCTTGTTGTTCGAATTTGTTGATCCGGGTACTAAACTTCTGTTATTCTATTCTCTCATAGATGGTGAGGACACATGCTACCAGTCAGGATGGACGATCGCCAGTACCACTAGTTGGGGCCATTAGAGGCCGAAGATGCAATCGAGGTCATGGTAGGGGCAGGGGTATAGCCTACAGATCCACCAGCCGCCCCAGTTTAGGATCAGGTCCTAGTTGTGGACGCTTCAGTAGCACCAGCTCAGGCACCAACTGTGCCCATTGTGATTCCGGGTCTTCAGGAGGCCTTGGCCCAGATTCTATCAGTATTCACTGGCCTAGCTCAAGCGGTCTCAGTTACTACAGCCACAGCTACTTTTCAAGCGGGGGGAGGCACTTAGACTCCTATCGCTCGCATACTTGAGCAGGTCGTATAGGGACTTCAGACACTGGAGGCACCTCCAGCCCAGCTGGTTGCAGCTATTCAGGACTATATAGCTCCTGATATACCAGAGGACGAGTATGCCAAGGGTTTCTTGGACAAGTATTAGAGGATTCTTTGTACAGTGGGTATTCTGGAGACCAGCGAGGTCACTTTCACTACTTTTCAGTTTTCTGGAGTTGCCTTCACTTAGTGGGAGGCTTATGAGAGGTATAGGCATGTTGGTGCAGCACCCCTTACCTGGCAACAGTTCTCTGTTCTCTTTTTGGAGAAGTATGTGCCACAGTCTCGCAGATAGGAGCTGCACAGACAGTTCGAGTGGTTGCATTAGGGAGATATAACTGTGACGCAGTATGAGATGAGGTTCTCGGAGTTAGCTCGTCATGCGTTTTGGTTGGTTCCTACGGAGAGAGAGAGAGAGGATTAGGAGGTTCGTTGATGGCCTCACATATCAGCTTTGTATTCTCATGAATAGGGAGAGGGTGTTTGGTGCTACTTTTGAGGATGTTGTTGACATTGATCGTGAGATTGAGTCAGTTCGTCACTAGGAGCGAGATGAGAGCGAGGCCTTGGGGATCTGGTAGTTATGATGGTGCTCCTTCGAGGGGTTAGTTTTAGCACGTCAGAGGTCATCCATTCAGGCATGCTCAGTCAGCTCGCCCAAGTTATCGTAGGGCAACATTGGGTCATGGTTCTCATAGTTCTCAACAGGGCCAGTCATCACTCAGTTCCCTTCTGGCCTAGAGCTCATCCCGTGCTCCGTCAGTTCAGGGCTCTTTTATGCCAGGTGCATCTGCTAGTCATTTTGGTGTTAGAGGTTCCCTTCAGTCCCCGTCTCTAGCATCGGAGAGTTGCTATGAGTGTGGAGAGTTGGAACATATGTGGAGACAGTGTCCTCGTCGTCTTGGGGTTCATCTCAGCAGAGGAGTCAGCCATCGGCTTCAGCGCCAGTTACTTCACCACCACCCACCCACCCAACTAGAGGTGGAGGTCAGTCAACTAGGGGTTGCCCTAGAGGGGGAGGCCGATCAAGTGGCGGTCAAGCCTATTTCTATGCACTCCTAGCTAGACCCGATGCTATTGCCTCAGATGTTGTGATTACAGATATTGTCTTAGTCTGTCGCAGAGATGCCTCTGTGTTATTTGATCATGTTTCCACTTTTTCATATGTGTCATCATATTTTGCTCATTATTTGGATACGCCCTATGAGTCTCTTATTTCATCTATTCGTGTATCTACTCTGGTGGGCGATACTATTATTGTGGACCGTGTGTACCGGTTGTGTGTGGTGACTATTGGGAGTCTAAAGACCCGAGTGGACCTGTTATTGCTTTGTATAGTGGACTTTTATGTGATATTGGGCATGGATTGGCTATCTCCATGTCGTGCTATTTTGGACTGTCATGCTAAGACAATGACATTGGCTATGCCGGGTGTGCCACGGATTGAGTGGCGAGGTTTGACTAATTTTGTCCCTAGTAGGGTGATTTCGTTCTTGAAGGCCCAGCGTATGGTTGGGAAGGGTTGTATTTCTTACTTAGCCTTTGTGAGGGATGTTGGTGCAGAGACTCCTAGTATTGATTCTATTCCTGTTGTGAAAGATTTTACCGATGTGTTTCCTGCAGACCTGCCAGGCATGTTGATAATAGGTGAATTGGACTATAATTAGGCCCTAAAGAACCACCTTCTTGTATAGTTTTTGTGGTAAAAAGTGATAACAAAATGCTCTGATTAGTGCTTTTCATGCTTTGTAGGCCATATACAATAAAAGAAGTCTATGGAGTACTTTTGCGATCAATTATGGAGAAAAAGAGGCCAATCGTACAATATCCGCTAAGTGCACCACGCGAAGGCAGCAAAAACCAGAACTGGAGATGGACTGTTGCGGTCCCGGCGTAACCACGGTCGGACCGCGACAGAAGGCTGTTGCGAATTCTGAGAGGCTAGTTGGTCGCGGTCCTGGCTTAACCGCGGTAGGACCGCAATAGGAAGCGAAAAATTGAGGGATTAAAGTGCAAAACACGGGAATTTTAGCCCAAAACCCTATATTAAACAATAGAACTCGTCCAATGGAGGCATGTAATGTTTTAGAAAGTACTTTGGCAAGAGAAACAAGTGTGAGAGATCATCCAAAACATCATATTTTCTTCTTCTCTTTATTTTTCTTGCAATTTTGATCAAGAATATTTTCATAGTTTATTTACCCATTGTCATGAGTAGCTAAATATTTTGTCTAGGGTTTTGATGGAACCTATTGAAGGATGAACTTCTTGAGTATGTTAATATAGTTTGCCAGTTTAATCTCTATTTGTTTAACTACGTGTTTGTTGTAGTTAATTGACAGGATCCTCAATTAGTTGTGCCAATTTAGTATGCATAACTCGGGAGAGAGTGCATATTTAGGTAATTGTTGAACAACATCACTCCCAAAGTATAAGAGGGATCTATAACTGCGGGTTTAAAGGCGGGATTAGGGATAACAAAGTCTTGGGTGTAATCTAAAGTGAATTGTAATAAACAAAGCCAACTAGCGTATCTCGGGAGAGTGCATCTAGTAAATTATCGTGATTACTCGGGAGAGATTCACGGTAAAAAGAGTGTTCATGGTTGAAAGAGATGTGTAGGTAAATCTATATGAAACATAAATAGAAGGGATTCCATCAATAGGGAAAATCACTACCTTGGAACCTTCTCATTATTGTTCACAACTTAAGCTTATTTAGTTTACAATTGTTTATTGACTTTCAATCTTAGTTATTAAATATACCATCAACTGTTATTCACAACGTTTGGGGAAGTTGATTCTAAAGAATTTAGTAAGTCCAACGAAAGTAATTGATAGGTTAATTCTCTGTGGATTCGACTCTGGGCATAAATACTCAGGTTATATTTGCAACGTCCGCATTGTCCTTTTATAAGGCATAGTTGGGCGTGATCAAATTTTGGTTCCGTTGCCGGGGAATTTAACGGTGTTATCAATTACAATTGAAAGAAGTACAAAAATTCTTATGTAGCCATTTTTTTTCTATACCCAATTTTTACATTGAAATTTTAACGTTTGTTGACTTGGTTGCACAGGTACATGCCTAGAAATTCATCGAGATCTGGTGAAGTATTTGAAGCATTATCAGATCCCGAGAAAGTTTTCAAAGCCTTGAATCGGGCTAATCGGAAAAATAAACAACAACCAACAACTGCACAATTCGAAGCAGTCATGGGGGATCACGACGAAAACCTAGCGGTACCAATAGTGCTAGAGGCTGCTCTCTATGACTGGGCACAACACACAATTGAAAATTTGTCCACAACCATTGTAGTTCCGCAGATACAGACTGAATCATTCCAAATTATGAATAACATGTTGTACTTGTTGCAGAACAAGGGACTATTTTCGGGGTCGCAAGTCGAAGATCCTCAGCAGCACTTGAAGAACTTCCTCTCTATCTGCAAAATGTAAAGGCAGCCCAACGTAACTCCTGAAGCAATCAAGTTGTTATTGTTTCCATTCTCAGTGACAGGAGCTGGCCAGACTTGTCTAAACTCACTTCCCATAATTTCTATAACAACATGGGATGAGTTAGTCAGGCAATTCCATAACAAGTTCCACCCACCCAATAAAGCTGCTCAACAAATTGATGAAATTTTGAGTTTTAAACAGAGACCAATGGAGACACTGCATGAAACATGGAAGCGCTTTAAAGGGATGCTAGTTATATGCCCGCACCATGGTATTCCAAATCTGATGTTGGGGCAGCGGTTTTACATGGGATTGTCAGATAGCGTGAAGAACATTGTTGATGCTTCAGCTGGTAGAGCATTTTTGAGCAAAACATGGAGAGAAGGCCAGAGTCTGCTTGACAAGATGGCACAAAATTCGGGATGGACAACCAGGAATGCACCTATCACTCCAGTGGTTCACTCAGTGCCCTTAGATCCATCCAACTCTATGGCTGAAAATATGGCCACCTTATTGACACAAATGAGTATACTCACCAAAAAGGTGGAAGAGTCAGGGCAGAAGCAGTAGGTACACATCGTAGATACTACCAATGGGGGCTTGTGCACATCTTGCATTAGTCAGCCAATCGGTAACCAATGGAATGCAGAACATGATCATCACCACTACCCTGAAGACATGAATTATGTGTCTAATTATGGAGGCCAGAGACAGGGTGGTCAGAATTGGGGCCAGCAAAATCAGCAATATAAGCCAGTCCATCCACAGTTCAACAATGGAAACATGGGAGGTATGAGACCCCCTAACAATATGGCACCTTACCCAAGGCTGCAGGGATATAATAATTAGAATTAGCAGCAGGGGTATCACCCTCCTCAGCAGCAGCATGGTGAAAGGCATGAAGATGGGTTTGCTAGACTTGAGGTAATGATGCAACAGGTTATTGGGTCTAATGCAAAGATAAATGAGAGAGTGGATGCACATGATGCAACAATCAAGAATATTGAAATGTAGGTGGGCCAAATTTCTATATCTCTGAACAATCGTCCTCATGCGACACTACCTGCAGACACCTAGATAAATCCAAAAGATCAAGGCCCAAAGTAGTTGATGGCGGTAAGTCTACGTAATGGCAGAGATCTGGATGTAGAGAAAGAGAGGGCTCGAGAAACTAGACAAGCTGAGACACTTATACCAGTGCCCATTGAGCTGGATGAGTCAACGAAACTGATGGAGGTGCCAGTCCAGCCTACCCAGGAAGAAAATAGCATCTAGAATGCGACCGAGAAAGAAGCTGAGACAGTCCAAGAACCAGTAGTTGATGTAGCAGCTGATAAGGATCAATCCCAGTTGATTGGGAAGAAGAGACCTGCACCTTTCCCTCAGAGGTTGGCTAAGTATCAAAAGGAGGAACAATACAAGAAGTTCTTCGAAATGCTGAAACAAATCCAGGTAAACATACCATTGATTGAAGCTTTGAAGGAGATGCCTGGGTATGCAAAAATGATGAAGGACTTGATGTCCCGAAAGTTTGATTTCCAAGACTTGGCCACAGTTACTCTTACTCAGACATGTAGTGCAGTGGTGACTAGACCAATTGCAGAAAAGCTGTCCGACCCGGGGAGCTTTACAATTCCATGCACTATTGGTAATTTTGCTTTTGCTAAAGAACTGTGTGATCTAGGGGCTAATCTACTATGCTAGTAGAACGTTGAGTGGAGTAATAAAGTGGTTAGACGCGGGAATTATCTTCCCAATCTCTGACAACTGTTGGGTTAGCCCAGTTCAATGTGTACTTAAAAAGGGTGGCATGATGGTAGTTAAGAATGATAACAATGAATTGATCTCTACAAGAACAGTCACGGGCTGGAGAATTTGCATGGATTATAGAAAGCTAAATCTAGCCACCCGGAAAGACCACTTCCCACTTCCCTTCATTGATCAGATGTTAGACAGACTGGCAGGGAGGTCACACTTCTGTTTTCTGGATGGGTACTCAGGATACAACCAGATTTCCATTGCACAGGAGGACAGAGAGAAGACCTCTTTCACTTGTCCTTATGGCATTTATGCCTTTCGGAGGATGCCCTTTGGCCTATGCAACGCACCCGCCACATTCCAACGGGTGCATGATGGCCATATTCACTGACATGGTAGAGGACATAATGGAGGTGTTCATGGATGACTTCTCAGTGGTGGGAAATTTATTTGATGAGTGCCTGATAAATCTGACGCGTGTGCTGAAACGGTGTATCGAGACTAACCTGGTTCTGAACTGGGAGAAGTGCCACTTCATGGTACAAGAAGGCATAGTCTTGGGGCACCGGGTGTCAAGCAAAGGAATTGAGGTGGATCATGCTAAAGTGGATGTAATAGCAAAGCTACCTCCTCCAACTTCAGTCAAAACAATCAGAAGTTTCCCTGGGCATGCCAGTTTCTACCAGAGATTCATAAAAGACTTCTAAAAAATTGCCAACCCTCTCTGTAAGTTGTTAGAAAAAGATCACCCTTTCTTGTTTTCTGATGATTGCAGGGTAGCATTTGAGGAGCTGAAAAAGAGACTGGTCACAGCACCTATCATTGTTTCCCCCAACTGGGAGCAGCCATTTGAACTCATGTGTGATGCCAGTGACTACGCAGTGGGGGCTGGGACAGCGGAAGGACAAGCTGATGCATCCAATCTACTATGCTAGTAGAACGCTGAGTGGAGCCCAGCTGAACTATACTGTGATTGAGAAGGAGATGTTGGCTGTGGTGTTTGCTTTCGACAAGTTCAGATCATATCTGATTGGTTCTAAGGTAATTATATACACTGATCATGCAGCTCTCAGGTACTTGATTGAGAAGAAGAAGTCTAAGCCGCGCCTGATTCATTGGGTGTTGTTGCTACAAGAATTCGACCTTGAAATTCGTGACCGTAAGGGCACAGAGAACCAAGTCGCTGATCATCTATCACGACTTGAGGGAGCTGAAAATGCAGTTGAGGTTGAAGATATTCTGGAAACCTTTCCAGACGAGCAGCTACTCGCTACTAATCTTGAGAAAGTGCCATGGTATGCAGATTTTGCAAATTACTTGTCCAGCGGTATAGTTCCCTATGACCTTTCATCTATACAAAAGAAAAAGTTTTATCGTGACTGTCGCATGTATTATTGGGATGAGCCTTACCTGTTTAGAATTTGTGTTGACAATATGATCCGGAGGTGTGTCCCCGAGATAGAACAATCTTCTGTTTTGTAGGCTTGTCATGCATCGGCTTATAGAGGACATTTTGGAGGGGTCAGGATAGTTGCGAAAGTGCTTGAGGCCGGATTCTTTTGGCCAACAGTGTTTAAAGATGCGCACTAATGGGTGAAGGGCTACAATGAATGTCAGTGGGCCGGGAACATTTTCCGTCGCCATGAGATGCCCATGAACCCAATTCAAGAGGTGAAAGTGTTTGATGTCTGAGGGATTGACTTCATGGGTCCCTTCGTCAGCTCCTATGGCAATAAGTACATACTTGTTACTGTGGATTACGTATCCAAATGGGTAGAAGCTGCAGCGTTGCCCACTAATGATGCAAGAGTGGTGGTTGGTTTTTTGAAGAAGAACATATTCACCAGATTTGGGACACCAAGAGCGATTATCAGTGACGGAGGCACTCACTTATGTAATAGAGCTTTCGAGAAATTGCTTGCAAAGTATGATGTACGCCACAAGGTGGCTACCCCTTATCACCCGCAAACTAGTGGGTAGGTTGAAATGTCCAACAGAGAGATAAAGAGTGTGCTAACCAAGACTGTGAACGCCACAAGAACTGATTGGGCGAAAAAGTTAGATGATGCACTCTGGGCCTATAGAACTGCTTTTAAAACACCGATTGGTATGTCACCATATAAGTTGGTGTTCGGGAAGGCCTGCCATTTACTAGTGGAACTTGAACATAGAGCGTGGTGGGCATTGAAACAGCTGAATCTAGACATCGAGGTTGCGGGCACAACAAGGATCACAGAATTGCATGAGCTCGACGAGTTTAGACATCTTGCTTTTGAGAGCACAAGGTTTTACAAGGAAAGAATGAAGAGGTTGTATGACAATAACATTGTGGAGCGAAATTTCAATCCTGGAGATATGGTGTTGCTTTATAACTCACGATTAAGGCTATTTCCGGGTAAACTCAAGTCACGATGGTCTGGACCATTTAGAGTGGTCGAAGTTTTCCCTTCAGGTGCTGTCAAGATTGCCACAGAGAAAGACTCTTGTACATTTAGAGTCAATGGGCAGAGATTGAAAGTATATGTGGGCATGAGCGAACCAAAGGAAGTGTCTGAGCTACACCTGACTGAACCACAGAGGTCGAGCGAGCCTTAAATGCGCTCAACTGCGTTATGTCGTGACGTTAAATCAGGCGCTGCATGGGAGGCAACCCATAAATGTGTTGTAAGTGTAATGCATACTTCAAAAAAAAACTAATTCAGAATGAGTTACATGCCAAGTGTGTGTGAGATAATACTTGTATTCTGTGCTTGCATGCGATACCTAGAACTTGCCCTGTGTGTTTGCAAAGCGAAATAGAAGTTGTTTGGTCTTAGAGATGATTGAGGCATTTCCTTGTGTATCCTGTATAATTGTGAATCCACCTGTACATATAGCCATAGTTAACCCCTTCGAGCCTAAAGCCTGTTCTTTGATAACCTTACAACAACCTACATTCCTGTGTTTGAATAGTTGACTGTTTGAACCTGTACCTTCTAGAAGCACTTGAATCGTTAAAGAGCATATAAAAGTCAAAGTGTGGGGTAGTAATGGAGTGGGAAAAGGAAAATCAGGAAAATACTTGAATGGTGCAATGGCTATGAAAAAAAGAGAGGCTAGTTGCACCTAAAGAAAAGTGGGGGTAGCCTATGAAACAAGTGTGGAAGAATGATTGGGTTGAACAGGGAAATTGGAATAAAGGGAACGATTGTATTAAAAGTGCTTAGGGGGTTAGTCACTATATCCAAATATATCCTACCCGTCCCTTAGCCTACATTATAACCAAATAAAGACCTCTTGATCTTGGACTGAACAACTCGATTAGTAGAGTATTACACTAAGGGCAAGCTTATGGTTTATCTGTGTGGCATGTGAATGTTCTTTGCTGAGAGTGAGTGGATTCGTTCTATCTATAGTTCCTTGTTGCTTGATTTTATGTGTGTGGAACTTCTCTCAGAAATGTTATGTGAGGGCATGTGACTCAGGAAGAAAAAGCAAGTTTTCACCTCTGTTTAGAGTAACTAGAGTAAGCACGAGTGTGGCCTGGCATTAGAGTCTTCATCTGAGGTGTGGTTGTTGCACTGCTTAGGTTGTTCTTTCATAATGGTGGGTGTTACATAAACTGGGTAATGCATCGAACGATTAGGCCCAGAAGTGTGGTTCAACTTGCTCGAGGACGAGCAAAGATTTAAGTGTGGGGTGTTGATAATAGGTGAATTGGACTATAATTAGGCCCTAAAGAACCACCTTCTTGTATAGTTTTGTGGTAAAAAGTGATAACAAAATGCTCTGATTAGTGCTTTTCATGCTTTGCAGGCTATATACAATAAAAGAAGTCTATGGAGTACTTTTGGGATCAATTATGGAGAAAAAGAGGCCAATCGTACAATATCCGCTAAGTGCACCACGCGAAGGCAGCAAAAACCAGAACTGGAGATAGACTGCCGCGGTCCCGGCGTAACCGTGGTCGGACCATGGTAGAAGTCTGTTGCGGATTCTGAGAGGCTAGTTGGCCGCGGTCCTGGAGTAACCGCGGTAAGACCGCGATAGGAAGCGAAAAATTGAGGGACTGAAGTGCAAAACACGGGATTTTTAGCCCAAAACCCTATATTAAACAATAGAACTCGTCCAATGGAGGCATGTAATGTTTTAGAAAGCACTTTGGCAAGAGAAACAAGTGTGAGAGATCACCCAAAACATCATATTTTCTTCTTCTCTTTATTTTTCTTGCAATTTTGATCAAGAATATTTTCATAGTTTATTTACCCATTGTCATGAGTAGCTAAATCTTTTGTCTAGGGTTTTGATGGAACCTATTGAAGGATGAACTTATTGAGTATGTTAATATAGTTTGCCAGTTTAATCTCTATTTGTTCAACTACGTGTTTGTTGTAGTTAATTGACAGGATCCTCAATTAGCTGTGCCTATTTAGTATGCATAACTCGGGAGAGAGCGCATATTTAGGTAATTGTTGAACAACATCACTCCCAAAGTATAAGAGGGATCTATAACTGTGGGTTTAAAGGCGGGATTAGGGATAACAAAGTCTTGGGTGCAATCTAAAGTGAACTGTAATAAACAAAGCCAGCTAGCGTATCTCGGGAGAGTGCGTCTAGTAAATTATCGTGATTACTCGGGAGAGATTCACGGTAAAAAAGGTGTTCATGGTTGAAAGAGATGTGTTGGTAAATCTATATGAAATATAAACAGAAGGGATTCCATCAATAGGGGAAATCACTACCTTAGAACCTTCTCATTATTGTTCACAACTTAAGCTTATTTAGTTTACAACTGTTTATTGACTTTCAATCTTAGTTATTAAATATACCATCAACTGTTATTCACAACGTTTGAGGAAGTTGATTCTAAAGAATTTAGTAAGTCCAACGAAAGTAATTGATAGGTTAATTCTCTATGGATTCGACTCTGGCATAAATACTCAGGTTATATTTGCAATGTCCGCATTGTCCTTTTATAAGGCATAGTTGGGCGTGATCACATGCCGCCGGAAAAGGATATTGATTTTGGTATTGATCTAGTGTTGGTTACTCAACCCATTTCTATTCCACCCTATCGTATGGCACCAGCGGAGTTGAAGGAATTAAAGGAGCAGCTTTATGAACTCCTTGATAAGGGGTTTATTCGGCCTAGTGTGTCATCGTGGGGTGCGCTTGTTCTATTTGTGAAGAAGAAGGATGGCACGATGAGGATGTGCATTTATTATAAGCAGTTGAACAAAGTTACAATCAAGAACAAGTATCCTTTGCCTCGTATCGATGATTTGTTTGACCAGCTTCAAGGAGCGAGAATGTTCTCCAAGATTGATCTCCATTCAGGTTATCACCAGTTAAAGATCAGGGACTCGGATATTCTTAAGATAGCTTTCAGGACTCGATATGATCATTATGAGGTCCTGGTGATGTCTTTTGGGCTGACCAATGCCCCAACAACGTTCATGCATTTGATGAATAACGTGTTTCGGCCTTATCTTGACTCGTTTGTCATAGTTTTCATTGATGATATTCTGGTGTACTCGCATAGTCAAGAGGAGAACGCGGAGCATTTGAGAGTTCTATTGCAGAGATTGAGGGAGGAGAAGCTTTATGCAAAGTTCTCCAAGTGTGAGTTTTGGCTCAGTTCAGTGGCTTTCCTGGGGCACGTGGTGTCCAGTGAGGGTATTCAGGTTGATCCGAAGAAGATAGAGGCGGTTCAAAGTTAGCCCAGATCGTCCTCAGCCACAGAGATTCACAACTTTCTTGGTTTTGCGGGTTATTACCATCGGTCTGTTCAGGACTTGGCAATCAGTTCATGAGGTTAGATATTTTGGAGCCCAGTCGGGTATTGGCTTGTGTGATTTCTCGGTCTTTCTTATTTGATCACATCAAAGAGTGCCAGTATTATGATCCTCATTTGCTTATACTCAAGGACAGAGTTCAACACGATGATGCTAGATGTGTGACTATTGGTGATGATGGGGTGTTGAGGATGCAAGGTCGGATATGTGTGCCCAATGTAGATGGGCTTCGGGAGTTGATTCTTGAGGAGGCAGGCCCATAGCTCACGGTATTCCATTCATCCGGGTGCTGCGAAGATGTATCAGGATCTGAGATAGCATTATTGGTGGAGAAGAATGAAGAAGAACATTGTGGGATTTGTAGCTCGGTGTCTCAATTGTCAGCAGGTGAAATATGAGCATCAGAGACCGGGTGGCTTGCTTCAGTAGATGGATATTCCAGAGTGGAAGTAGGAGCGAATCACCATGGACTTTATAGTTGGGCTCCCACGGACTTTGAAGAAGTTCGATGCTATTTAGGTGATCGTGGATCGGCTGACCAAGTCCACGTACTTCATTCATGTGTGTACTACCTATTCTTTAGAGCGATTGGCAGAGATCTATATCTGGGAGATTGTTCGTTTGCATGGTGTCCCAGTTTCCATCATTTCAGATAGGGGCACTTAGTTTACTTCACAGTTTTGGAGGTCTGTGCAGCGAGAGTTGGGTACTCAGGTTGAGTTGAGCACAGTTTTTCACCCTCAGACAGACGAGTAGTCCGAGCGCACTATTCAGATATTGGAGGACATGTTGCGCGCTTGTGTCATTGATTTTGTAAGGTCATGGGATCTGTTTCTACCACTTGCAGAGTTTGCTTATAATAATAGTTACCAGTCGAGTATTCAGATGGCTCCATATGAAGCTTTGTATAGGAGACAGTATAGATCTCTGGTTGGTTGGTTTGAACCGGGTGAGGCTAGGATATTGGGAACAGACTTGGTGCAGGATGCTTTAGACAAGGTGAAGGTGATTCAGGAGAGGCTTCGTACAGCGAGACAAAAGAGTTATGCTAACAGGAAGGTTCGGGATTTTTCCTACATGGTTGGTGAGAAGGTTCTGTTGAAAGTTTCACCCATGAAGGGTGTTATGAGATTTGGGTATAAGGGTAAATTAAGTCTTCGGTTCATTGAGCCTTTTGAGGTGCTTCAAAGGATTGGGGAGGTGACTTATGAGCTTGCTTTTCCACCCAGCTTATCGAGTGTGCATCCGGTATTTCATGTTTCTATGCTCTGAAAGTATATTGGCGATCCGTCTCATGTTTTGGATTTCAGCACGGTTCAGTTAAATGATGATTTGACTTATGATATGGAGCCAGTAGCTATTTTGGAGCGTTAGGTTCGAAAGTTGAGGTCAAAGGATATAGCTTCAATGAAAGTGCAGTGGAGAGGTCGGCCTATAGAGGAGGCTACCTAGAAAATCGAGTGGGAGATGCGGAGCAGATATCCTCATCTATTTGAGGCTTCACGTATGTTTCTTGACCCGTTCGAGGACAAAAGTTTATTTAAGAGGGGGAGGATGTAACGACCTGGCCGATCGTTTCATGAGTTACTGTTCTGTTTCCCCCATTTATGCTTCTTATTGCCTTGTTCAACTATATTATGTGTTATCGGGTTGGTTGGCTTGGGTTCGGAGAGGTTTTGGTAAGGTTTGAGATACTTAGTCTCTTTTGAGTAAGCTTAAGTTGGAAGAAGTCAACCGGATATTGACTTATGTGAAAAAGGGCTCGGATGTGAATTTCGATGGTTCGGATAGTTTCGGGAGGTGATTTGGGACTTAGGAGTGTGATCAGAATGTATTTTGGAGGGCCGTAGTAGATTTAGGCTTGAATTTGCGAAATTGGAATTTTGGCGTTTTTTAGTTGGTAGATGAGATTTTGATACATGAGTCGGAATGGAATTCCGGGAATTGTAGTAGGTCTGTTGTGTCATTTGGGATATGTATGCAAAATTTCAGGTCATTCGGACGTGGTTTGATAGACTTTTTTTATTAAAAGCGGAATTCGGAAGATTTTTGGAACCTTAGGCTTGAATCCGATGTTATTTAGTTGATTCGATATTGTTTGAGGTGTTTTGAAGATTGGTATAAGTTTTGATAGTGATATATGACTTGTTCGTGCTTTTGGTTGAGGCCCCGGAGGCCTCAAGGTGATTTCAGATGGTTGACGGGAGATTTTGGAGTTGAGTTTGGCAGCTAAAGTTTATTGCTGCTGTCATAACCGCACCTGTGGTTGGAAGGCCGCAGGTGCGATGCCAGCGGAAGCGGAAGGCAAGCCGCAGATGCGGCCAAGAGGAAGGTCAGGCGGAGCCGCAGAAGTGCACATCTGGGCGCACCTGCGAGAGAGTGACCGCAGGTGCGGTCGTAAGGATTTTAAGTCATTTTCGTAGGTGCGGGTCCACAGGTATGACCATTTAACCGTAGGTGCGGTTTTGCTGGGCCAGAAAGTATATAAACCCTCATTCGCGAGTTTCAGCCTTTCTTCACCATTTTTAAATCGATTTTGGAGCTTTTGGGGGGAATTTGAAGAGGGAATCCAAGGGAACTTCATTGAGGTAAGATTTTTGAACATAAAACTCGTCCTATGGTATTATTTCATTGATTAGGCTTGAAATTTCTGGAAATTTGTGCGTAAATATTAAAGGAACTGGGGCTTGAGATTGGAGACCTTTGATTAGGGGTTGGAGGGGTCATTTGTTGTCAGATTTTGGTACTTTTGATATGAATGAACTCGTGGGGGAATAAGGATTTCATTGATGTAAACTTTGTCGGATTTTGAGACGTGGGCCCGGGGGTCGAGTTTGGTAAATTTCGAGATTTGTATTGTAATTTGAGTATTTTTGAGTGGGCGTTGTTCCCTTAGCATGTTTTGATGATTATATACTGATTTTGGTTAGATTTGGAGCATCCGGAGGCCGATTCGAGAGACAAGGGCATCGTGGGCTAAAGTTTGGACCGGATAGAGGTAAGTAATGATTGTAAATGTTGTCCTGAGGGTATGAAACCCTAGATTTCACATTGTTGTGCTACTATGAGGTGACGCACACGCTAGGTGACAAGCGTGGGGTCGTGCACCGTTGGGGATTGTGACTTAGTCCATCCCATATGATTGTTTAACCGTATATTTGATTGGAAACTATTAGTCGTCGTCATGTTTTGGGTCGAATGCCATATTTGGGCCTCGTGCTAACTGTTTTGGACCCTTAGGGGATTTTTACTACATTTCTCACTGTTTTGACTTCATATTTGTACTCAGTCATGTTGTATTCTACTGTTTTCATAACCCAGCTATATTTACTCTATTTTGACATCTTAAATGATATTTTGGGCTGATCATCATATTTTTACTGTGCCTGAGTGGCTTTGAGAGATTTCTGACTGAGTGAGGCCGAGAGCCTATGTTGTGAGGTTATTATGGGATCGGGTTGCGCGCCGCTGCGGTATTGTACTAATTCATGATTATGAGGCCGAGGGCCTGAGTTGTTACGCCACGGGGTGGCTTGATATGAGGCCGAGAGCCTGTTTGATTATGCCACAAGATAGCTTGTTATTGCGCTTGGGCCGTAAGGGGCCCCTCCCGAAGTCTGTACACCCCTAGAGAGCGCGGGTACCCAGTGTGAGATGTGATATAGCCCAAGGGGCTGATGTTGTTCCATGTTATTGCCCGAGGTGATACGAGTGATTGAGAGAAAGCCCGAGGGGCTGATTCTGTTGGTATTTTGCCCGAGGGGCTGATTTTATAAATCTATCTTCTCTCACTGCTTTTCATTCACTCGTTTAAATTGCTAAAAGATGTTTTAAAGAGGTTTTTACTAAACTAAGGTGTTTCTATGAGCTTTTACTGTTTTATTACATTGTTATGGTTTTATATTGCCTCTTTGTAGCATTTTGGTGTGTTTTACGTGTTTTTATTATCACTCAGATGCCTTTACTTTTATTACTTACTGAGTTGGCATACTCACATTACTCATTGTACCCTGTATGCAGAATTGGGAGTCTCGGGCCACGCTAGCTAGTACTGATTTGCTTCCACCGCAGGCCTATTCGGAGTTGACTAGGTAGCTGCTCGGCGTTCGCAGTCCAGTGCTTCTCCTTCCTATCTTTACATTCCTTGTACTAGCTTTGTACTAGACTGTGTAGTCTTTGCATACTCTTAGACGGATATTTAGATGCTCATGACTGGTAACACCCCGATGTCGGGCTGTGTTTGTTTTCGCATTTTTCTATTCTACTCTTTGTTTTGGGATTTATGGCTTATTAATAGCTTAAAATGAATTATTATAACTGTTTAATTGGTTTGGGGGTTTGTGTCGGCTGGCCTTGTTTCACGATAGGCGCCATCACGATCGGGTCCAGTTTAGGGTCGTGACAACTGGAAAATTATAGGCCCTTTAGTAGTGAAACTATGTCATGACATTTTTAACACTCAAGAAATTCCCAAAAAAATCAACAAAACCTATCTTTGTCTAATCCCAAAAATTCCTAACGCAAATAACATTAGGAATTTCAGACCAATTGGCCTTTGCAACATCATTTACAAAATAATTCTAAAAATACTTGCAAATCGCCTTAAGCCTTTCCTTGAACAAATTATAAGCCCCTTTAAAGCAAGCTTCATGAAAAATAGAAGAGCTTCTGACAATGTTGTTATCATTCAAGAACTAGTTTCCAACTTAAAAAAAATTAAAAGGAAAATAAAGTCACATGGTTCTTAAAATTGATCTGGAAAAAGTGTTTGATCGACTAGAGTGGTCTTTTGTCCATCAAACTCTTAAATATTTCAACTTCCCTCCAAAATTCTCAAAACTGCTATTAAATTGTATATCAACAAGTTCTATAACAGTTTTAGTTAATGTTTCCATCATAAAATTCTTTGAACCAAGCAGGGGAATCAGGCAAGGTGATCCCATATCACCTTATACCTTCATCCTTTGTTTAGAAATGCTATTAAGATATATAAGTCATCAAGTTGATATTAAGAATTGGGACCCAATAACCACAGGAAGAAGAAGTCCAAATTTTTCCCACTTATTCTTTGTAGATGATCTTACCCTAATGGCAAAGGTCAATAAGAAATCATGCCATACCATTAAGAGTGGATTAGATTATTTTTGTAACTTGTCAGGACAATATATTAACACTACTAAATCAAAAATTCTCTTTTTAAAAAATTGTCCTCAAACTCTTATTAAAGATGTTACCAATACATTAGATATTAAAAGAAGTGATTTCTTTGGTACCTACATAGGTTTCCCTATTTTAAACACATACCGTAGGCCAAGGGACTACCAATTCATAATTGATAAAATGCGTACTAAACTAGCAGCTTGGAAAATGAAGTTCATCAATATAGCAGGTAGAACAACCCTACCCCAATCGTGCCTAAACTCAATACCAAAACATTATATGCAATACATATTACTTCCAAGAAAGATCATTAACCAAATTGATAAAGTTCAAAGACATTTTATATGGGGTACAACCACTGAAAGGAAAAAAAATCATCTTATCAAATGGTCTACTATTTGCCAACCAAAGCTAATGGAAGTCTTGGACTCCATAATACAAATTCTAAAAATTTATGCACTCTAGCTAGCCTAGTATGGAGAATGCTTACTAATGGTACTACATCCTGGGCTAGACTAATGATCTCCTCCTATGCATCTAGCAATGCTAAAAACAAAAATTCTTTCATCCGAAAAAGCATTCAAAAAGGATGGGATTTATGTTCCAAGGGTATTATTTGGTCACCCCATCGTCATTTCAACATAAACATATGGGAAACCAATTGGATTCCAAAGTTAGAAAATCTTAGGAAAACAATAGAAGACCCTTTCTTAAATACGGATTGTTCCATAAAATTAAAAGACATCTTTGATGGGAAAAACTGGTTCTTTAATAAAATCTCCTTCAATATTCCTAATGACGCTAAAGAAAACATCACCAAGGTAAGAATTCGTCTAAAGGGACCAACGAGTGACATTTTAATATGGTCACCAACTACAAAAGGTTTTTTTACGACCAAAACTTGCTATAACCTAATGGAGCCTCCAACAAATACCCAAATAGATTTCAAATGGATTTGGAAATTAGCCTGCCCAAATAAAATCAAATTCTTCCTATGGCAATGTCTCCATAATAAAATACCTTGTAGAAAATACCTAGCAAAGATTGGCTTAAACATTGATCCAAATTGCCCTATATGCAAATGTAAAGAAGGGGAATCTATAATTCACATCTCTTTAACTGCAAAGCCTCTAAATTTTTTTGGGACAGTCTTGGGTGGCAACATTACTATAAAACTCAAGATGAACACTGGCTTATTCAGCTAAAAGCTTTTGATTACCTAATAAAAAATAATTTTATAAATTGAGATTCTTTCTTTCCTTTTGCTATATGGTATATTTGGTAAAATAGGAATAGTAACAATCAAAACAACACTGAAACTCCTATTAATGGTGATTATATTATTGAAAAGGCTACTGAATTCAAACACCTCACTGAAAAAAGTATATACACTCCTCAAAAAATTCCCATCAAAATTGGATGGCACAAACCACCAAAAGGATGGTTTAAACTAAATATTGATGCTAGTTTTAACAGTTATACACAAAAATATGGCCTGGGAGGTGTATTCAGGAATGCCAATGGATATTGGGTAGTGGGCTCTGGAAAATCATCCCATGCTAGCGGATCATTAGAAGCAGAAATCAAGGCTCTACTAGAGGGACTCAAAACAACATAAGAATGAGGAATGTTCCCTTTTGAGATAGAGACAGATTCCATGGAGGTAATTCAATCAATCCAACAAGGCAATAGATTATATGATGACATTGTTAATGAATGCAGGTTGTTAATGTACCGACAGAAGGACATAACCCTCCAGCACGCATTCAGGTAAGGGAATAGTATAGCTCATCAAATGGCTAAGAAGGCTGCTGTTCAAACGAAGGGAAAAAAAAACTTTTGTTGAACCTCCATCTTATGTAAAATGTATTGTGGAAAGGGAACTAGTAGAACACTATGTTTTGTGAAATTTCTATCTTATAAAGCTTGCAATACTCTAGCAAGCGTAGGAAATCAAAGTGTCCTTAATGACACCAAATATGCAAGTCATGTACTAAATGCTACTTAGTTATTAATATATATATATATTTCCTGTTTGCTAAAAAAATAATCTTTTTATTCTTCTTTTATCTATTTTTTTTAAATTATTTTTTATATATAACTTACGTGTAAGGCTTATACGAAGTGAGATTTTAATAAATCTCTAAATATTATAATTTTCTACATGGTTCGAATAAGAAAACAAATTAATAAGTAAAATTTTAATTAATTTTAAGCTCTTAAATATTTAAAAAGTAATTAAATAACTTTTAAATGAAGTGTTTTTTTAATAACATTTAACATAAAATTTGAGGGACTTCACAATATTTTTTTGTGTGACAAAGATTAAGTTTGAAATGAAAAAGAAAAGCATTAGCATAAATTTTAGTGTGATAAAGATTAAGTTTGAATTAAAAAGAAAAAGCATTAGTTTAAATTTAGTATTTATTCTCGTAAATATTATTTTATTAATAGTACTATGTTGGATGGTAATACTCACGTTTTCTTATTTAATTAACATGTTATGGTGAAGGCTAGGAATTAGAACGTCTTAATTAGCTCAACAATTAAATATTTAATAACCAAAATTTTAGGTAATTTAAATCCTAAATATTAGAAAAGTAACTTAAATTACAATTATGTCCAATGTAAAATTTATTTTTAGTTGAATTTTACTAGGTTGTTGTTGTTGTGAAATTTATTTTTAGAGTGTAAAAAAGGAGAACAATATTTCGCTAAAGGCCTTCATGCTTTTAATATAGTATAAATATAGATATAGATAGACAAATAATAAATAATAAATATAAATATAGATTTGTAAAAGATATAATCAAAGAAAATCTTATTTGACTCCTCAAATAACAATATGTTTATATTTTTTAAACAAAGGGAGAAATAGATTTAAAAAAGAAAAAAAGAAAAGTTATATTAAATATAATTATTATCAATTCTCACCTATTAATGAGTATAAGTATATTTTTTAATTATACTTATATCATATTAACCAAGTAATTATTTGGCTAGACAAAAATATTAGTATATAATTACGCCCAATTATGCGGCTTTCCAAACAAGCTTTAAAGATAAGAATTTTGGGTAGGATTGTGAGACGGTGTGATAGAGCCGCCTACGACCACATCAAGGAGGAAAAAGAAAAAAGAAAAAAGAAAAAAGACGCCTTTTTTCCAATGATTTTCATGTAAAAAGTCTTCTCTTCTTCTCTCCTCTTTCTCTTCGTTTCCCCCATTCTTCTCTTATGGCTTCAAAATAGCTCTAAAATTCCTCTAACCCTACTATTCTGAACCCCTTCTAAACGTGGATTACATATATATACATATAAGGCTGACACTTCGAAAAATTTGGATGAATCGAGGCGATTCTAAGTGGGATTTTGCTAGATCTGTTTTTTGTTTTAGGTAAGTTCTTGGCTATATGGGTAGATTTTGTTTGGAATTTGCACGTGCCAATTTTGGAATATTTGATCTGTTTCTTCATATTCTTGTCTTATTAAGGTTTTTCTTGTATTCGGGTGTGTGTGAAATTTTTTGGTTCGTTATTGTTTTTCTCTTGTGAATCCTTTGTCTTTAAGTCTAATTTTTTCTGTCCTTGATAAGAATCTTGGGAAAATCAGGTTTGCTTATTTATTTATTTAATTATGGGAACAATGATCGCGTGTTTCGAAAATAATGATGATAGTTTTGTTTTTTCGTCGTGGATTAGAGTTTCTGCTAGTATAATTGAAATTGGTTTGTCTCCAAAAGCTGGTCTCAGCTTATATAATGTAAATTGACAGTTTCGAAGTGAGTATGAAAAACCGGGGCTTATATGATGGTTGTTACAGCTTAAGCCTTTTGCCTTTTTTAACCAAAAAATTAAAAAAGAGAGAGAAACTTGTTGGGCATAAATGTGATTTTTATAGCTTAAGTTGGACCCCTTTTTTCGTACTCAAGACTGAATGTGATATTGCAGCTATTTATCAACTTAAAAAATGGTAATATTGTGGTTTCTGTATGCTCGTGTTGCAGTGTTATTTTATTTGAAGAACGCATTTGCCATATTGGAGTAAGGGTGTGAATATGATAGATGCTTCACAATTTCACTCTTAGGATGCTGATTGATGGGTGTAAGGTTGCATCTCCTTTTTCTGTTTTAATAATTACCTATTGATATCTTATTGAGATGTTATCCTGCAGATTAAATGTTTTGGTGTTGCTTTTGGAATCATTGGGGATGTTTTGTCTAATTGATGGATGATGACCATTCAATGGATAGTGCTGTCGATCAATTGTCTCGCGAGCAAGTTCAGCGCCTCTACAACAAGGTTGCCTTATCCTCTGATTGCTTTTCCATTTGAATTGAGTGTTTATATATATAAAAAAATCATGCATTCATTTGTGTTGCTTTACTTGTAAAGCTGCAAGTTGGACATCCTTGCATAAAGACGTATTTGTTGACTGTAAGGCTGCTAGCTATATCTGTCTAGTTTATCTTCTTGCATAAAAAGAGCAACTGCATATTTGCTTGTTTGGAGCTTGTAATTGACATTTTTTACTTAACATAATTTTCCCCCCCAAAAGAATGTTGAGTTGGAGAATAAACGTAGAAAGGCAGCACAAGCTAGAGTTCCTTCTGACCCAAGTGCATGGCAACAAATGCGAGAAAACTACGAAGCTATCATCCTTGAGGATAATGCCTTCTCAGAACAACATGAAATAGAGTATGCCTTGTGGCAGTTGCATTACAGGAGAATTGAGGAATTGCGCGCACACTTCAATGCTGCTGTAAATTCTAATGTGTCAACCAATTCTCTGAATGGGAAAGTTCCCCATCATAGTGGACCTGATCGCGTCACAAAGATCAGAACACAGTTTAAAACTTTTCTTTCAGAAGCAACAGGATTTTATCATGATTTGATGCTAAAAATTAGGGCTAAGTATGGCCTGCCGCTGGGATATTTCTCTGATGATCAAGAAAATCAGATTCCTTCCTCTAAAGATGGTAACAAATCTGTGGAGGTGAAGAAAGGATTGATATCCTGCCATCGTTGTTTGATTTATCTTGGCGATCTTGCTCGGTACAAAGGCTTATATGGTGTGGGTGATTCCAAAGCTTGTGATTTTGCGGCTGCTTCGAGTTATTACCTGCAAGCTTCTTCACTTTGGCCTTCTAGTGGCAATCCTCATCACCAGGTATTTTCTGTGAGCAAATGGGGAATATGGTTATTGAGTAACCTTCATATGAAACATTTTGTTTTTCTGTCTGTTCTTATTGTGATGGCTGACTGTGTTTCCTCAGCTTGCAATACTGGCTTCCTATTCCAATGATGAGCTTGTGGCTATTTATCGCTATTTTCGCAGTCTTGCAATAGAAAGCCCTTTTGCCACGGCAAGGGATAACTTGATCATTGCATTTGAGAAGGTAAACTGCCTATTGAGAAGATATTTCAAGATTTTGCTGGTAGTTTGGTTAAGATCCTAGACAGCTCTTTCTTTTTTTCTCCTGTATTTATGACGCCTCCCCCCCCCCCCCCCCCCCAAAAAAAAAGCCATACCAGACACACACACTCACTCTTGTGTAATGTGATCATTAGATAATTGATTTAGGTGCCCCTCCGGTTCAAATTATATGACACATTTCCTTATTAGTCCGTTCCAAAATAATGACATATTTCTACATTTGAAAATAATTTATCTTTAAACTTTCCCTTTTATCCATTTTACCCTTAGTGAGAAGCTTTTATAACCACACAAATTGAAAGCCCCACAAAAGTATTTATCCTTAAGCTTTTAAAATCACAAGTTTCGAAAGTCTTTCTTTTTTGTTTAAACTCCGTGCCGAGTCAAACTACGTCACATAAATTGAAATGGAGGTAGTAGACTAATTTTTTTTTAATGTTGGAAAAATTGCATCCTTATGTTGGTGGTGAGAATGTTTATGATTGACCAACTGGAGTTTGTTATGTAGGATCATGACTACTAGGTATTATTTAGTCTGGATTGAGATCTTTACTTTAGTTGTTGGCTTGGTACGTTCTTTTTTTTGGGTATAACCATGGTGTTTGGACGAGTTTGTATGCACTTCGACTAATTTCACGGGATACTTGATTCCTCCTACTAGAACAAATGAGAAGAAAACACCTAGTGTTTCTGCTGTATTTGAATATGAGACCTCATGGTTCTCATCCTTGGTGCCTTCTTGAGAAAATAGATGTTCGATGTTACCCATATGCGGATGCAGGAAAAGATTTAGTAGTGAGAGTTATTTAGAATGGCTTGAATTATGTCATATATCTCCTGCTTGTCTGTGTTAGAACTGCCGCAAATATCTTGTAGCAGCGTGGTATTTCTTGTGGTACGTAACCATAAATGATTTTGGTAAAAGCTAAGAATGTTGTACCGTAACCTGCTCTAATAGCGGACAATATTGATGATTTATGTAATAGCTAACCATAGACAGGTAATGAAGTTGGTTTGTGGCTTAGAGAATGTTTAATTGTATGCTATATATGTGTAGTTGTACTGTACCCGTTTCTTTTGGCCTAGTAGACAGGGGAGTACCACATGTTAGGTAGGGGGTTCAATTCTTCATCCCAACTTTTGATTCCACTTCAAATAAAAAAGCTTATAGTGTAGTGGCAAAAGTGGCTAAAAATAGAAGATGGGGCGTTAGTATTCCTGGCTCTACCACTGTTAGTAGAGATAGGAATGTGTTAAAATTTTGACATACATGCGTATCATTTTTGTAATTCCGAAAGAGATTGGGGAGGAATTTCAATTATTTTTAGTTTAGCGTGGTTTGGACATAGACGGTTTCCAGAATATTTGCTATTTCGAGTGACCTTTACTGGAAGACTCAGTGATGTTACTCTTGTGTCGATGGCCTTTAGTTTTATCTTTTGAATGGTAAGATTAACTCTATTACTTTGAACGCATGTTAACTCTCAATGTGAATCACCAAGAACTTATGGACTCAGTGATGTTACTCTTGTGTCGATGGCCTTTAGTTTTATCTTTTGAATGGTAAGGTTAACTCTATTACTTTGAACGCATGTCAACTCTCAATGTGAATCACCAAGAACTTATGGAACCCAAATAAATTGTGGATTTCTGTTGTTCCTCATGTAAATTTTATTTGTTTAACTAGATGTTATTGGTCCTTTGTAAAATTTGTGAACAGTAGCATCTGTTAACATCTTTTGGCAGAACCGTCAGTGTTACTCTCAACTTGTGGGGGATACTAAAGCTTCCTCCACCAAGGCCGTACGTCCTCGTACAACTGGCAAAGGAAGAAGCAAAGGAGAAACGAGGCATCCACTGAAAGATGGTAGGGTTGAAGCAAGTTCAGCCCAGGAAAAAGGTTCTAGTATGTCTGACATCTTCAAAACCTTCAGCACAAGATTTGTTCGATTGAATGGTATTCTTTTCACTCGCACTAGGTATTTTCCTGTCCATGCTGTAATACAAATCTCTGGTGTTTTGACTACAATATATCATTAAGATATTATTGCTTTGTTTTCCATCTTTAACCAGTTTGGAGACTTTTGGAGAAGTGCAATCGGTGGTTAAAAATGATCTGCTTGAGCTTCTCTCCTCTGGGACTGATGAGAAGTATAATTTTGGTTCTGACACTGCCGACTGTAAACTGGCTTTTGTGAGGCTCGTGGCCATCCTAATATTCACTGTTCATAACGTGAATAAGGAAAGCGAAAACCAGTCATATGCTGAGATTTTACAAAGATCGGTTCTCCTACAGAATGCATTTGCTGCTGTGTTTGAGTTCATGGGTCATGTAGTTGAAAGATGTGTCCAATTAAATGATCCCACAACAAGTTTCCTTTTGCCAGGGGTTTTGGTGTTTGTAGAATGGTTAGCGAGCCGTCAAGATGTTGCACTTGGCAACGAACCAGAAGAGAAGCAAACCAGGGCTAGATCATTTTTCTGGAAGAACTGCATTGCTTTCTTTAATAAGCTTTTGTCTAGTGGGTTTAAGTTTGTTGATGATGACAAGGATGATACATGCTTCTTCAATATGAGCAGGTATGATGAAGGAGAGAGCGATAATCGTCTTGCATTACCCGAGGATTTTGAGCTGAGAGGATTTATACCTTTTCTTCCGGCACAACTTATCCTTGATTTTTCAAGGAAACATTCTTTTGGTGGTGATGGTGGCATCAAAGAGAAGAAATCACGTCTCCAGAGGATAATAGCAGCAGGAAAGGCTCTTGCTAATGTGGTCCGTGTTGGAGAAGAGGGAATATATTTTGACGGTAGAGCAAAGAAATTCATCATTGGCATTGAGCCTCAAGTATCTGATGATTATGCGCTTAATTGCTCCATGGAAGTTCCCAAATTGAGTGGTATTGAGTTGGAGAATTCAGCTGCAGGGCAGTTAACTGTAGGACCTCTGCAGCCAAAGCAGCAATTGTATGTGGAAGGTGAGGAAGAAGATGAGGTAATTGTTTTTAAGCCATCGGTGGTAGAAAAGCATGTGAATGGAAGTGCTTCAAACATGATGACCTCAGAAGGTCATGATTCTGGTGTTAGTGCTGCCAGTGTTCCTCCTGGGGTTAGCGTGGCCTCTGTTGGTCTAGGAAATGAAATGGGTCCATTTTCAGCTGCACTTGATGGATTGATCATGCAGAGTGCATTACATGCTAGTGCAAGGCCACCCTCAAGTATTGCCAATAACAGTGGCCAATATATGCAGCCTATTCAACCAAGTACTTCATTGTGGTCCGTTGAACGAGCTGCTGTTATGAATGGACTTGCCAGCTTGAACATGATAGGAAATGGTCCAACTGTAATATCTGAGTTGCAAGATCAAGTATTTCCACCTGAGCCATATTCTGTCCCTTTTCCCCAGTCTGTCAATTTTGGCATGACAAATAATATTCGTGTGCATATCCCAGATGCTGCCATACCATCTAACTTCAGTTCACTTTCATCCTCAGTAGTTGGTATTGATAGCATGTCAATTAAGTCCCCATCAGTCATGTCAACAGGCATAAGGAAAAATCCAGTTAGCAGACCTATTAGGCATCTGGGTCCGCCTCCAGGCTTTGGTTCTGTTCCTTCGAAAGTCCTGGAGGAGTCTTCTTCAGCAATGACCATAAAGAATGAACATACTACTCTTCCTCCTATGGATGACTATAGCTGGCTGGATGGATATCAGTTGCCTTCATCACATCAGAGCATTGGTTTCAATAACTCCATTAATCATTCAACACAAAACTACCACTCAATGAGCAAGAGTAGTAGCTCCGTTGGGATGGTGAGCTTTCCTTTCCCTGGGAAACAGGTAAACTCTCTGCATGTGCAATCAGGGAACCAGAGAGGTTGGGAGGACTACCAGATATCTGAACAATTAAAACTGTACCAGGGGCAACCTCAGCAACTCCAGAGTGGAAACCAACAATCTGTTGAACTGCCTCAGCGGCATGAAGGACAGTCTCTGTGGGAAGGCCATTTTTTTGTGTGATATGGATACAGGAGATTAGATGGTAAAATGACATTTTTCTGTACCTTTACAGAGAATTACTTGAACACATTCTCCATGACTGCTTTTATCTTTCCGAGCCCTGCATTTTATCTTTCTTACAGTTGGCTGCTCAAGCTTTTCCAGGTTGTTAACAGTTACAGTGGCGATGTCCAGCGGCCTGTTGCTATGACGTTCAACCATCATATTTGCAGTGTCGCCAAGGTTAATTAAGTTTTCTCGCAGCATGGATGGTCTTGGAGTGTTGCGGGCACTTGCTGTTGAGCAGGTATTCGTGCTCTCTCTTCCTCCCTTACTCTCCCCTCCCTTCCTCCCTCCCATTCTCTTGGATCTCTACTGTTGCATTTGAGTCCACACGATTAGTTAATATGTTGGACATACTTTTAACATTTTTTGATAATTCATTAATGAGGGGATGGCTTTTATTTTCTCGGTAGTCCGCTGAGAAAGTTCCCCTCATTTTTATTTTTCTTCCTAGCATGGGAGGAAAACCCCGAAGAATTTACATAGATTCCAATGTAAGAACAAATTCAAGCTCTTGATGGCTCTTTCATTACCCTGATATTTTCTCTGAGCGAGCTTAATAACTATTATGTGCTTTTGCTGGTTGGTCTGGAAAGTATTTGGGGGCACTGGTGTTTTTCTTTTTCTTTTTTTACCTTTGGTGGGGCTGGGGTTAACTTAGGGCTGGAATCTGAGTACTATTATGCTTTTCTTATTTGAAGGAAAATGAGTGCCTAAATAACTATGATATTTTCATTCTTCAGTTATTGAATTCCAATTTAAAACTTCCCACACTTTGGTTGTGTTTGGTACGAAGAAAATATTTTTCAATTTTCACATGTTTGGTTGGCTTAAATGTTTTGGCAAACATTTTCCTCATGGACTTAACAACATTTTCCTCGTGAACTCATTTTACGTGAATTGGAGGAAAATGACTTCCCTACCAAGAAGAGTAAAATAGTTTTCAAATCTCTTTTTTAACCTTCCCCATCATATTTCTCACCACCCCCACCCCTGCCACCCACCCCCTTGACCCTCACCAGCACCCACCCTCACCATCCCACTCCTACCCCCAACCCCTACCCTGCCACCCTTTCACCCCACCAACACCCACACTGCATTTCCATCACCCACCCCCACCCACCCAACTCACCCACGCACCCCCTCCACCCCACCCTAGCCCCTAGACCCCGACCTTCCACCCTTTCCCGCTTTTGCACATTTCTTCTCCTATACTGTTTTCCTAAATAATATATTTTTTAAAAAATATTTTCTGCTACCTAACCAAACACCAGATAGTAAGTAAGAAAATGTTTTCCTTCGTACCAAACACACCCTTTCTTTCCTGTTTTCAGCTTGAGGTTATTAAGGTTAATTCCCTGGTTATGCATCGACACAGTTTACCCTTTCTTAAAAATTCTCACTTAGGAGGGCAAGGTGAGAGGACCCACTTTCCACCGAGCTTCGAAGACAAAAATAATGGATTTCTCAGATATCCAAGAAATCTATTTATAGAAAATAACTCACTTTTTTTGGTGTATGCCAGCTTGTGCCTAGCTCTTCAGACTGGACAAGTCAGACTCAGGTCAGTAGGTGCAGGGGTTGGGAGCTTTGGAAGTAAGAACCTTGCCTGTTTGGATGGTGCACGGTTGGTATGTCAGATTTTGGTGGATTGCTGGTTGGTGTCAATGAGTGAGAAGCTAGTCTACCTATCTTATAGGAGATCTCTCTTACCAAGTTCTGCTACATGCGATGGTGCGCAGTTTCCAAATATTAAATGTGTAAGTGGATGTCTTGGCAGCAGTTAACATGTCTGCCTGAAAATTCTTCAATGGGATTTTGCATGAGATCGCGGAGGAGTAGTTATCAGGGGCTAACTATGGATGTTTTATGGAAATAAGTTTGTGATTATGTATGCATATGGTTATCTCAACTTTTGATTTGTTTCAATGTCAACTAGTGGCAATATCCTGTCATGTATGTTATTTAAATTTGTTGTGCTTGTGATCCAGTAACAGATTGTTGTTGGATAATTGGTGTTTGGTCATCTGTATCTTGGTATGGCATTTTCCCAAGCTGAGAATGCCCAAACCTTTTGTTTCGCTAGGCACCCTGCTGTATTTGTTTCCACTATGTGCATCATGCCTTTTCGTTCTTCAATGTTGTGTGTCGTATTTGGCCTGGATTTTGCCAGTCGCAAGCATTGGCTCTCTGTTATGATGCTGTAAATATCTCCAGTGCTATCCAAGTTGGGGGCCAACAGTTAGCAAGATTAACTAGTAATCTTATATGGTCAAAAGGAAAATCCTTTTCGTTTGAATTCTTTTTGTATTATATATTTGCAGTTTTACTAAAATTGATTAGAGAAAAGGAAAATGAACAAATAATTTTGTGCCCAAAAGTTATGCTTTTTAGTGTTGAAAGACGGTAACATTGTTTCTTTCCCTACGTCATGATGTGAACGCTATTCTGAAACTATTAACTTGTCAACAATTGCAAAAAATAAATCTTCGGAGTCGTCATTTCTTGCTTATTCGCCATAAAAATTCCATAACTCAGCCATATAATAGCTAGTACATTTTCATGGCTTTAGCTTCTGGTTGGCTCTGGAAATACATAAAGCCAAAACAGGGATTACTACTGATTCCAAACACAACACAAGAAGCACAAGTTGCTTAGATGGAACTATTCTGGCAACTACACTGTCACTTGAATCCTGCAAAGCCTAAAGTGAAAATAATAAAGTAACTTATAAAAGGAGATAGGATGCAAGTTCTCCGATTCAATTTTCCTAGTTGAGTGGTGTTTGCGCCATCTAGTTATGTGGCCGCATCTTTGAGTGGAGATTGCGCCATCTAGTTGTGTGGCTGCATCTTTGCTTTTTTTCTTCCAACGAACTCTAAACTTGGGTGACACATCTAATATTAGTGATATACCAGCTCAAGATTTACATCAAAATCTATGTATAAACAAGGGAACATGGATGTATATTACATATTCCAAGAAAATAGAACTTATCTTAATAAATTAAAGATATATTTTTTTTCTTTAAAAGAAACTTACATTAAGCTAAAAACCAATATCACAGGAAGGAGAGTGCCCGTGGCACATTACAAAAAGAGAGTTCATCGCCAACGTAAAGTTGTGGCAAGTAGAACTAGTACATCCACTCATAGTAGTACAAAAAGGGATATCTCCATAGTAACACTTTCCAGCTGTATCTGCGTCAACTAGTTTCAAAAATGAAGACTGAGGGAACAGCAAAAAGTTGAGTGGTGATTGCGCCATCTACTCTGCAACCATGCTTGGCCAAAAGATCAGCTACCATATTCTGCTCCCTAACTATGTAAATAGGTGGATTACTAGCTGGCGAATCACGAACCTGGAATTATGTGTAATGTCAGAATACCATAAATTTGCAATTTGTAACCATAGCAAAATCAGCAATTACCTATGTTGCATCAGCAGTTATTTTGAATTGGTGACGGTGGAAGCGTTGAGCAATTTGAGGCCCTTAAAACAAGGTTTGACATTCTGCATTTAGGATTTAATTCTGGTAAATCCTAATCCACTTACCCAAAGAATCTCGTATCAACTCACCAATACCACCCTTACCAGGGTTACCAAGGGCAGCCCCATCGGTGCTGAGTTCATAAAAGTTGGGTTTGAAAGGGATCTATCTAGTGGTGGGAAACGGGCGGATCGAAACAGATATGAGCAGGTAAAAACGGGTAATACAAAAAAACGGACAAATTATCCTATCCGACCCATATTTAATACATATAGAAAATGAATTAACCAACATATTATACATGACTTCATGAGTATGATCACTTTTGGGAGAATTTCTAGCCTCCCAACTTAAAGAACCTCCAATTTGAGTCTCTGCAAATATAAAATTTAAACTCATTGGTTATCCATTTTTTTAATGGATAATATGATTCTTATTTATAGTTGACCCATTTTTAATAAGTTCATCGTATTAATCAAAATCTGACCGCTGCCATCAAGCCGACCAACGTCCCGTCCAAGCGGCAAGGCGGTGAAAGACGACATGGCCTATTCCACATCAAGCATTCTCGATACCCGTCAAGCCAGAAGAAACGATGTTTAGAGGACGACCAAGACGGACATAATGTAAGAGCGTCGGACCAAGTAGATAGCAAAGGTCCCATGACTATATATAGTAAGGAAAAACCTTCGGTTAAAGGGAATCAGGATGGCTTCTCCTTCTCTCCTTACTTCCCTCTTCTACAATCTTCCTAAAAACAAAAGGAACAATTTAGCAATCTCCAAAGAAGGATATTGAAAACAACCTCCCCCATTGATTAAAGGGAGACACAACGAAAGTTCCAATAAGATTGGTCACCTCGGTTTCATCTTATGTATTATTTATTCAGTTAGCTCATTGATCTGGAATTTATTATGTCTAACTAAGATTTACGCCTTCATTTTTCTTTAATTGATTTGTTCGAAGAGATCCCAATATCTTTTTAGTCAAATAATTTGGCGCCGTCTGTGGGGATTTCTTAGTGAAATTTCCTAGTCTCTTCCAGATCAAAGACAAGAAACACGATTACCCACTAAAAAGAGCGCTAAGGCAAAACCCAACCCACGCGGGAAAAAGGCGCAACACAAAAGGGGAAGGAGAGCCGAGTAGAGTCACCGAATTTAGAAATCCTCGTCCCATCAACCATCGAAATGCCAAACAAAACGAGCAACGTTACAAACATGCTCTCATTCACCGGTCCATCGGATGGGGGTAAGGAAAGTATCATTTTAACTTACCTTCTGCTCTTTGCTCAAGCAGGAACGCAAATGCCGTGCGGGCGAGCAAGCAAAGAAACGTCTCAATTAAAGAATGAGAAACTACTACAAGACAACTGAAATACCACTCGCTAGTGACACCTCCAAGCCGGAAGGCAGGAATCAGACAAGGAAACTACAATGTGTGCGGAGAACGAACCTAAGCGAAACAGCAACGGCTTCGTACTCTCCAACATTGAACTCTCTTATGCAAACAATGTCAAACGAACTGGGACTCCCCCAAAGGATTTCTGATTCTCCAAAAACTAGGACTGACGACGGGTTACTATTTCGATAAGTTCGAAATAACACCCTTTAAGGCCAAGGGCCTTCGCCAAAAAGAAGAGTTCAACCTCGATCGAACGACGACGGGTTACTATTTCGATAAGTTTGAAATAACACCCTTTAAGGCTAAGGGCCTTCGCCAAAAATTAAAGTTCGACCTCGATTGAACAACGATGGGTTACCATTTTGATAAATTCAAAATAACACCCTTTAAGGCCAAGGGCCTTCGCCAAAAAGAAGAGTTCGACCTCGATCGAACGACGATGGGTTACTATTTCAATAAGTTCGAAAGAATACCCTTTAAGGCCAAGGGTCTTCGCCAAAAAGAAGAGTTCGACCTTGATCGAACGACGACGGGTTACTATTTCGATAAGTTCGAAATAACACCCTATAAGGCCAAGGGCCTTCGCCAAAAAGAAGAGTTCGACCTCGATCGAACGAAGACGAATTACTATTTCGATAAGTTCGAAATAACACCATTTAAGGACAAGGGCCTTCGCCAAAAAGAAGAGTTCGACCTTGATCAAACAACGATGGATTACTATTTCGATAAGTTAGAAATAACACCCTTTAAGGCCAAGGACCTTCGCCAAAAAGAAGAGTTTGACCTCGATCGAACGACAACGGTTACCATTTCGATAAGTTCAAAATAACACCCCTTAAGTCCAAGGGCCTTTGCCAAAAAGAAGAGTTCAACCTCGATCGAATGATGATGGGTTACTATTTCGATAAGTTCGAAATAACAACCTTTAAGGCCTAGGGCCTTCACCAAAAAGAAGGGTTCGACATCGATCGAACGACGACGGGTTACCATTTTGATAAGTTTGAAATAACACCCTTTAAGGCCAAGGTCCTTCGCCAAAAAGAAGAGTTCGACCTCGATCGAACGACGATGGGTTACTATTTCGATAAGTTCGAAATAACACCCTTTAAGGCCAAGGGCCTTCGCCAAAAAAAAGAATTCGACCTCGATCGAATGACGACAGGTTACTATTTCGATAAGATCGAAATAACACCCTTTAAGGCCAAGGGCCTTCGCCAAAAAGAAGAGTTCGACCTCGATCGAACGACGACGGATTACTATTTCGATAAGTTTGAAATAGCACCCTTTAAGGCCAAGGGCCTTCGCTAGAAAGAAGAGTTCGACCTCGATCGAACGACGACAGGTTACTATTTTTATAAGTTCGAAATAACACCCTTTAAGTCCAAGAGCCTTCTCCAAAAAGAAAAGTTCGACCTTAATCAAACAATGATGGGTCGATATTTCGACACAAGTTCGAAATCACACCCTCAAGGCCACGAGCCATCGCCAAAGGGAAAAATTCAGAATATATTTTAAGGCCAAGGGCCGTCAGCAAACAAAAAGGGAAGAAAATACCGGGACTCACCATGCGGGAATCCATCCCGCACCAAAGTCAAAAAAAGCAAAAACAAAGATAAAGTACGGGGTGGATAACAACGAAAAATTTCTTCTTCATACAAGGTCACCATGCTAACGGTCGCAGATTATATACGGCCCAAGCCAACAATAAAAAAAGAGAAAGGAACAATGACAATCGACGATGAATATAAATAAACAGAAAACAGACTAAGACAACGTTCTTTCACTCGGCGTCACCACCGCCACCATAATCTCCAGGAAGCTCTCCCTCATCATCCGCGCCCTCTTTGGCCTCCGGAGTTGCAGAGTCATAACCACAGTTGACACGGGCCTCTCGCGCCTTTGCTCGTGCTCCTCGTATGCGGCCTCAGTAATATAACCCGCCTCTCACAGGCTCTTGTATATATCCCCCTAAGCTTCAGCATGAACCTAAAGCTCGTGTAGGCGGCGGGGAACAACGGCGGAGGAAGACTCAATTTGAGCCAACAGTCGCTTCTTTTCATTCTCAAGAGCGGCGACCCGATCTCCTAAGGTCGAAGCTTCCCGATCGATCTCACCATTACGCTCATCAAGCCTCGCCTCCATTAGCGTTGTCGTCTCTCTCTCCGACTCCTGCTCAGACTGGAGGACGCGGATAGTGTTCTCTAGGGCTACCGCCCTTGCTGATGCCGCAGACCAGGTACTCTCGATACTCTCCAGCCCAGCGACCTTTCTCTCCAACTCGGCCATCTTTCCCATCCACTCTGCACTCATCGCCTCGACCTTGATAAGGTTCTGGTCCATTTCGGCCTACATTGACCTCAGCCTCCCCTGCAGATAATCACACTCTATAGCCACCCCCTTTCCCACCTCGAGCTCTTCATCCTTCACGCGAAGCTGCTCTTCGAGCACACTGTTCTTGCAAATGGCCTCCATCTACTGCTGATCTCTCTACTCTAATACAGCGAGCACCAGGATTCTCCCTCAGTCGCTCGTGCATCTCACGACACTTGTTTCAATAGTGTCGATACTTTTCCAACATCTTCAAGAAAAGCTTGGCCCAAATGTCGGCCCTGTGCATACTCTCCACTTCCTCCATGTACGTCTGGAAAACGAGAAGATGGGTTAAAGCCATATCAATAAGAAAAATAGGAGAAGTATAAAAGAAAAGTGCAACGTACCCTCAAACTAATAACGGCCACCGCATTCATCAAATCGACATCAGGAATATTCCATAGAGCCTCGTTCTCGGCAGCAGAACACAAAATGTTGAACTGTGGCACCAGATTCTCCATGTCCCCCAGGAGATTAACATCCGAAGAAATATCAAAAATACGGTCCGGCCCTCCCGCACGAACTGCCGAGTGGGTAATACCCTCTTTAAATATCCTAACATCATCAGGATTGAGGTCTGACTCGGATTCATAATCGTCGACCATAATGCCTTTTCCTTTTTCAACAGCTTAGGACGAAACACGACCAAGTACGGAGGACGAGGGTACGTCCAAAACTACAACGGTAGCCTCGGAAATCTGGCCCCTATTACAACAGGTTGCTGATCAACAATAGCAGCAGGAACCTCCATCAACGGGGCAGATACGGCGACTGTCTCCATCTCTACAGGCGAAGCGGTATCAACCCCTGCCCCAGATTCTATCAAGGGAGAGTCGTCTAGGTGAATTACAGTCAGAGGGGCTTCCTCGAATTCCACTGTCCGCCTCTTAGATGACTCTTCTTCTTCCTCAGCGTAAGGAGATTCACCTGTCTAACGAGCAGCACGAGTCAGGACCTCAGTCTGAGAAGTGACCTCCACAGGAATAACCATAGCCGCTAACTCTACCGAAGCATCCCTCGATGAAGGCTGAGCGATAGGTGCTGCAACGGGGCGAGCAGACAAGGTCGGCTGATGAAAAGCCAATGGAGGAGCCCTCGCTCTCCGCACTCTCCCTGACATCGACAAACAACACATGAGAAACTAAGTAAAAAGAGAGGAAAATAGCAAACAGAAATGACATCTCACCTGTAAGGGGTCTGCGTCCAAATTTTCATAAAAAGGCCGACCATGTGCGAACCCCCGCCGTATGGGGAAGGATGGTGCTCACCCACTCACGGATACCTTCGACAGATGGAGGAGGCAATTTCTCGACTGCGGAGACATAACAGGGTTTAGTACTTTAATAGAAAGTGGTCGAATATATCTCTGACTAAAAACATAAGAAACTTACGTGCAAAGTTCCACTTCTCAGGGAACCCCGTTGGATCCGCCATAATGTGTTCGGTACGCACATAGAAATAATTCTCCTAAAAACGACGGTTAACCCTATCATCCATTTTCACCACTAGATTCTTCGACCCCCGAGGATGCATGTGAAGCATTGTGCCACGGATAAGCTGAGGGGCGAAGATATTGAGCATGTGATCCAAAGTGATCACATGGCCGGCAGTTCTGCAAACTTGATCAACATAAGGAACAACTTGTACAGGTACGAAGAAAGTTGGGCGGGGCATACCTCATAAAAATGGTAGAAATCTACCACCAAGAGAGGGAGAGGAAGTGTGTATCCAATAAGAAAGGGGTAGGCGTAAAACACGCAATACCTAGGACGGTCAAAATAAACTATGTCGTTCCCTATCGCCGGTCACATGTCAATGTAACCGGGGATCCCCCAACTAGCTTTCAACTCTGCAATGTCTTCTTCTATCATAACTGAAGGGACAGGTTCTGGCTCTACCCCGGCGCAACTTCTGAAGTCGGTCAATTCTCTTCCAGGATGAAACAAAATCTCAATTACCGACGGGACCTCCTCGTCTTCCACCACTTCTGCCCCTCCGGTGGTTTGAGCAACATTTTTTGGTGCCGGAATTGTGACAGGGAGATCGGTGCGAGAGGAATCACCAGCTATTTTGTCAAGATGATGTGGCAAAAAGACAACGGAAAGAAAGGATGAAAATTTTCAGTTAATTGAGGGCAAACGAAAACTCGGAGTATCAGGAAGAAAGTATATCTGCAGAATTCTTTCAAGCAAAAGGCAAAGAAGTGTGTCAATCGAATGATGAGTTCCTCCTATTTATAAGAGACATAAATCCCCCAAGCATGAAACCCAAGAGTCGCCAATTGAATCTGATAGGGCACGAAACGTTTTGGTTCCTCAGGAACGTGTGTCATAATGGTGACAGCCACGAAATAATGCTTCAATTCCAAACAACGTTTCGGTTCCGAAACAGCCACAACGGTCCAAGGATATCGAAAGAACGCTGTCATCCCATTTGAAACCTAAAAATCATAACCAAAGGAACAAGCAGTCAGAATTCTCTAGAATTTGTAGCAATCATGATCCATCTGCCTAGCCCGACAGGGGGAGACCCCGACAGATGGAAGGACTAATTGTATTGGTCAAAATCAGACCGATGCCGTCAAGCTGACCAACGTCCCGTCCAGGCGGCAAGGCGGTGAAAGACGACATGGCCTATTCCACATCAAGCATTCTCGATACCCGTCGAGCCAGAAGAAACGATGTTTAGAGGACGACCAATACGGACATAATGTAAGAGCGTCGGACCAAGTAGATAGCAAAGGTCTCATGACTATATGTAGTAAGGGAAGACCTTTGGTTAAAGGGGATCGGGGGGCTTCTCCTTCTCTTCTTACTTATCTCTTCTACAATCTTCCTAAAAACAAAAGGAACAATTTAGCAATCTCCAAAGAAGGATATGTAAAACAACCTCCCCCATTGATTAATGGGAGATACAACGAAAGTTCCAATAAGATTGGTCACCTCTGTTTCATCTTATGTATTATTTATTCAGTTAGCTCATTGATCTAGAATTTATTATGTCTAACTAAGATTTACCCCTTCACTTTCTTTGATTGATTTGTTCGAAAAGATCCCAATATCTTTTTAGTCAAACATTCATTATCCTATTTATTTTCTGTGGATAATATGGATGTATAACTATTATTTATTTATTATTTATTTTTCTACCACTAAGTCATCTATGTCAATGCAGTCTTGACTTTAGTGCACTGTTAACTGTGAAGGTCCGTAAGGTTGAAAAACTTAGTGGCACGATAATACATCCTATGGTGATACAAAAAGTGTCTTACCACTAAAAAAGATTTTGGTTGCGTGTTAACCATAGCGTCTAGAGACAAAAAAGGATTAATCTTGGCCCAGGGGTGTTGTTACGACCATCAGTGGGCATGTTGTGGATGATCAGGTTTAGCCAGTGACTTGGATCAGTACAAGAGAAAGGTACAATTGAATTTGTAACGAGATTTATAGACACGTCAATTAATTTGACCCAGAAATATGAAATAAATAGGAACATAAATAAGATTATAAAATGAACTTAAAGGAAATATAAGTCTATCTACGAATTTAGCTCTCTGGTAGCAAAAGTGAGAACAATATTAAGAACAAGATAAAAGAGTAATGTTGTAGAATGAGAGCTGATTCAAGCTTTTGTGTACAGTATGTTTCGTGTCCTATAATGGACACTAGTTCTCCTATTTATAGCTCTATTTAGGGAGACAAAATTCCCAAATCAAGCTCATCTTGAATTAGAATAAAACCGTCATTGATAGTTGCATAACGATTGACTATAAATGCAGATATTCTCTGTAACATTTGTTCATCGAATGTTATCCAATATCAATTCTTCAAATCTTTGTTATCGGTTACCATGTCTTCGGAATTCACCTAGCACTAGTCACACGCTTGCAACCAGTGTCGCGCCCCTTTTTCTCGCGAAATCAGGTTTTGACACGTGACAACTCTTTTAAAGGAGGTATTAAAAGAGGAGAGTCGCCACCTAACGATTTTTAAATTGCATTAGGGCACCTATTTACAAATAACTCTATTTGACTAGTCAACACCACCAAAGATTAGGTAAGGGCTCAAATTACCTTGAAGAGAAGGTGTTAGGCATTCTTCGAGGTCCACAAATGTGGGTCCCGACCGAACTTAAATTATATGGATTAGTCTATGTAATCAATAAAAAAAGGGAGAGCACAAAATTTGAGAATTTATTATAAAAAGATTTTGAACAAAAGGGGTACAACTATTTTTTATTATAGTAGGAAAAGAAAGAAAATGGGGGGAGGGGGGTCCTAAGTTTTTTAGCCTAAAGGATCACCCAATGCAACATAAATAATATTTTGTAGCTCCCTCGAGATAGGGTGTTACTCATATTATTCAGCGGGCACAGACTATCATCTCCTGCTACCCGATTACTATATTAAAGTTGTTTACCTAAGGGCACTCTAATTCAATTCTAAGTCGTGTCCTACGCGTGCACTACCCGTCCCATACCTATGGCCTAGGAGGTTTTGGACCTCTATTTGGATGGTTCTAGACTTTATCTAGGCTGCTCAAAAATGCAAAAACTAGGCGACAAGCAAAACATGTAGGACTTCACATAAAGACAGCTAAAGGCCCAAGTTATTCTCCACACATAAAAAAACAAATGCACGCGGGAAATTTAAGCAGTACATAGTTTCAGAATTGAGACTTAGAGTCCTATATGCATGGATTCTAGGTGATTCTAAATTTCAACATCGTATATGCGGTGCTGTTGTTCTAAATTAACTGATTATAGATTATAGGTATTATAAAACCTATAGACATGATTTCTAAGTTGTTTGCGCAACAGGCAGTGAAAGTTATTAAAAACATGGAATTATCAGTGTTTGATTCTATAGGCATGCTTTCTAGGCGAATAACAGTATCCTATAGGCAAGATTTCTAATGGTTGGTACTCGAATTCGCTTTTATCATACTTATTCTTGTAGACGTGCTATCTAGGTGGCAGTATGACAAAACAACAGAAGCAGCCAATTAATTAATTAATTAAGACCCTATAGTCATGGTATCTAGAGGAGTATTGACAAACGTATGTATTATTACAACCCTATAGGCATGCTATCTACTAATCAGACAGAAGTAGACATAAGAGCAGGTAAAATATTTAGTCAAACAATCATGCTTTTGAATAATGTACATGTATTAGGCAAGTTAAGTATAGTGTGTGATTTTCTATAGACATGGTTTCTAGGTTTACAAAGAATATGTTATACATCCTATATGCATGCTTTCTAGTGAATAACATGCTGCCTATAAACACGCAACAATAGACATAGCATCTGAATTCGTGATTAATAGTAAACAAGTAGCGTGTATGTACTTCCCCTAATATCATGATTTCTACAGTGCTCATGTAATCGAACAACACATATAGCAAACAAATTGTCAAGTCCTATAGGCATGTCATCTATCCGCTATGCATGTAAATATCATATTCTACCCATTCCCTTTTTGCTAACACCCTAATTGTTCATACAAAGGTTATTACAAGCCCAATAATGAGTAAAAACGCAAATTTACATAATAGTGACAATAAGCCTACAACAGGCCTAAATAAAAATACCCAGCATTGTCTGGGACTTCGATAACTTTTACATAGTATACCCAGACCTTCAGCAATGAGCCATTTTCAATACACAACTCAGGGATTCATAGATGAGTCCCAAACCAAATTATCCAAACAAAGCACCAATTGTTGCACCATTTAAATCAGCCAATTCAGGTACACAGCACATAACAGGGGAAGGTAGAGTGAATAGGAACAATTAAGATTGAGGGAGTGACTAAGGACCGAGCCCTAGTGTGTCAGAGTTCACAAGGGTCTCAATTGGACCCCGAGAAGTGCTCACACTAGGGAGGCCAAAAATAGAACCTAGGTAGCCTTGGCTTTTAGCCAGCTAAGAATGAGGAGTTCAGAATAGCATAATTTGCAAGTAAGGAGAGTTGACAGAAGTTAGGGGATACATTTATATCCTAAAGTAGACATAGCCAAACTGAGTATACAGAGTAACCAATCAAATAGGCCAATAGGTTCAGCAGGAAGCAAAGTAACACATAGATAGCCTCACATTGAAAGAAATTGGGGAAGAAACATGCTTGCAGGATATACATATATTATCATTCATGACACTAAACCAATTGAGTCCTAAGAGGTTCAGATTAAGATAAGCATGCATCCTAGGGTCATGCTAATCAGTATTTAGACATGATGGGGACACACATTGTAATAAACACTGGGAGAAACAGGGTATCAACTGAACAAAATCCAGACTGGAAAAATAGTAGCATAGAAGCAAGATCATAGTTGATAGAAAATGGTTTTAACACAACTTACAACATATTGTACATGCAAGACATTGCATATATTCAGGACAATGTGAGATAGCAAACACATGTAGATATTCTGGGGTTGATATAATAGTTTAATCAACTAGAGAAGACCTAAGTTATGTCATAAATAAAATGGTTCAAACAGGGTAGAGAGATCAAATTGAGATAACTGGCAGGTCTCAGTCAATCACTAATGGGGTAGGGGTTCACACTGAGTGACAAAATAGCAGGTGAATATGTCACAATTAACACAGAAGTTCTATCATTTACTATAGAGATTAAAGACAAAGCAAATAAGCATATATTAGGGAAATATCTAGACGCCCATACGCTTAAGAGGATCAAATTATCCAAGTTAGGCTTAAGCAAACTCAGAACTAGTAGCATTAGGGGGAAATTAGATGCTAACAGACTTCAAACAAGGTAAAATTAACAAGATTGTGCACAAAAAGTAATCCAGAAAACATATTAATCCAGAAATTTTAGATGTGAGAATACGTGCAAATCAAAGACGCATAGGAATGGAACTGCAAGAGTCAAGTAACTTACTAGTTAATCGGACAACAATAAAGAACAAAAGATCCACAAGAACCCAGAAAACTTGATGCGTCAAAGTTCCCAAGAGCTTCAAAAGAACCCCCGGCAAAGCTCACACCAAGAACGAGTTAAGTAACAAAATGCTAATGGTTTTGGCTTTCAGCCGGCCAGTACAGAATACAAAGCAAGAAAGTAGGAAAAATCCCAAGTTTTAGTAAAAATCGATTTCAAAGTCTGGCCCAAAAGGGGAAAAGGAGGGGGTTTATATAATAGTCAAAAATCGAGCAAACATATAAGGAAATAGAATAATTTAAACAACAAACAAGGAAAAGAAACAAGAAAATCGATTTGAAATCAATTTAAAGAAAATTCTTGTCACGCCCCGAGCCTGGGGGGAGACCGGCACCCAGCGCCGCACCTATCCTTGCATACCACTTGCGACTAAGAGACTCTGAACATGTAATGCCATACTTTGGCCATGGGCCACATTGCAAGATAATGTACGATGCAAAAACTAAAACTGAATAGAGACTAACGCTGACTAAACGTCAACATAAAGCTGGGCCAACAAGGCCGTCATAATTACTACAATTAACAAGCCAACAAAATATACATGCAAGGCCTACAAGCCCAACATACTGCACTAACTGACAGGATATATCTACAAGCCTCTACGGATAGATGCACTGTGATTGGAACAGGGCCCCGACCTACCCTTAACCTATCAACATATATGCACAAGATGTACACCAAACTGCTAAACCCGGCAACTCTGAAAGATGGGGAGCTTACCAATAAGGCTGAACTCGGGCATACACCTACTGAGGAGGTCTACCCGTCTGTATGTCTGAACCTGCATGCATGAAATACAGCGCCCCCATAAAGGGACGTCAGTACGAAATAATGTACCGGGTATGTAAGGCAATATATTGAAAGTTGAAACTTAATTGATAACTTAAACATATGCTTAACTGATGATACTAACTCAATTCTCTCAATATAATAAGTAAAATAGATGTTCGGCCCTATAAGGCTCGGTATATATATATATATATATATATATATATATATATATATATATATATATATATATATATATATATATATATATATAACTGCTCTGCCGTAGTAGGCTCGCTCATAGGCGCTCGATCATACTAGGCTCTGTATCTCGGCCAACTAGGCTTGCTCATAGGCGCTCGGCCATAGTAGGCTCGGTGTATAACTTACCATCTGATCAGAGGTTGACCAATAGGGGCATGCCCATCGATTATAGCTCGATGGTAATGAAAATAATTTAATACTATATATATAAATTCTCTGCTCTCTTGACTAGAATAAGGAATTACTCAATTGAATATGAAGTCCCGATAAGGAGAATATCGTAACTTACAAAACTAGGAAAATATACGTAACTTGCGAGACTAGGAAAATATATGTAAATTTCGGGATATGAATTTTTCTTTATGATATCAAACTTTTATAATTATGAGATCATGCAAAATGAAGGAAGAGATTAGCCTTAACATACCTAGAGTGGAAAAAAATACGTATGATATCTTTGGAAAAAGAATACACTATACTCCTTTAGAACCGCAAAATTTTACATTGCTAAATCTTGTTGGAACCATTGAAACTTGTAGGATCTGATTCAATGTTCTTTGAGAATGAAATTGAAAGAACTTTTATGAATTATTAACAATGTCCTCCTCTGTTAATGCCTTGCTAAAAGTCTTTGCAAGAATTGTAAAATGATTTGGTTTTAAAAATCTTAAGGTATTAGGTGTCTTGCAATTGAATTGTCAAGATGCCACCTATTCTAAAGTGATCATGAGTCACATAATTTGCTGGTGGCTTGCTTCCTCATGGGGTGGGTTGGGGTGTTTTTAATTTTTATCACTTATTAGGTAATTAGATAATGTCCCGTTACCCAGTAATTAATCAATTACCCACATAATTAAAAATTATCTCAAATTACTTAAAATTCTACTTATTTTTAATATACGTTATACATTATACTACCGTGGTCATATAGTACCTTGTATGGTACTAGTCCATAAATATCGGGTATTATCACTTGATCCGTATTTTATCCCAAATTGGCCATTTTCAACAAAACTCGTTTTTTCTAGTTCGTGCATCCTTTATCCTTCATGACACTTATTTATCACTTGTTATAAATAGCATAAATACATTAACGTCAAGATGATATCACCCCCGAGTCTACGTCAATTAACTGAAGACGAAATTTTATCGTACGAAAAATGCGAGATGTAACATCCTTCCCCCCTTAGGAACATTCATCCTCGAATGTCTATTCTAATACTTTTGGGAAATTTTTGCCGGAGCCTCTTTCGTACTTTAGACTAAAACGAACCTGTACGCAGTCAGAAAACTTACTATACATGCCACACATGGCCACTGTCTATAAATAGCAACACTTAGCTCCACATAACTATCCATTATAAATTCTGAGAGTTAAAAATGAGAGTTTACCTGATGACCTACTGGTCTGAGAGTTTATACCCTCGAGTCATATCTTCAGTTTAAAATAGGTGGGGGTATTTAGACTTCATTTCTTCCTCTACTTCCCACGTCATCTATTCAACCTTCTTACTTCTCCATAAAACCTTCACGAATACTATCTCCTTATTTCGTAGCTTGCAGATTTGTCAGTCTAGGATGGCAACCGGAATTTCCTCGTATGACAAGTCCTCTGCAACATCATCTATGGGAACCACTTGGGTAGGATCGCCAATGCATTTTCATAACATAGATACATGAAAAAACCAGATGAACAGACTCCAATTTCAAGGGCAATTCTAACTCATAAGCTACTTGGCCCACTCTTCGAATGATCTTATAAGGCCCAATATACCATGGGCTAAACTTGCCTTTCTTGCCAAACCTCATCACACCTTTCATATGTGACACCTTTAAGAATACCCAGTCATTAATCCTGAATTCTAAATCTCGTCGCCGCATGTTAGAATATGACTTCTGACGACTCTGAGCTGTCAAAAGTTGCTCCTAGATAAGCTTTACTTTTTCTATGGCCTGCTGAACTAGGTCTGGCCCATGTAACCCAGATTCTTCAACATTAAACCACCATATGGGAGATCTACACCTGCGCCTATACAAAGCCTCGTACAGAGCCATCTGGATACTGGAGTGGTAACTGTTGTTATATGCAAACTCGATAAGAGGTAGATGTTCATCCCAACTTCTTTTAAAATCCAGCACACATGCTCATAACATATCCTCGAGCGTCTGAATCGTGCGCTCGGCTTGTCCATCCATTTGTGGATGAAAAGTTGTGCTGAGATGCACCTGAGTTCCTAGACCTTTCTGAAATGACCTCCAAAAATGTGCTGTAAACTGGGCCCCACGGTCAGATATAATATATATTGGTACTCCGTGTAGTTGCACTATCTCTTTAATATATAATTTTGCATAATCTTCTGCTGTATATATAGATCTAACCGAAAGAAAATAAGCTGATTTAATGAGCCTGTCTACTATCACCCATATGGAATCAAACTTACGATGGGAACAAGGTAAACTTGCGATAAAGTCCATGTTTATCACCTCGCATTTCCATAACGGGATCTCTATAGTCTGCATTAGCCCTCTGGGCTTCTGGTGCTCTATTTCACCTGCTGGCAACTAGGGCATTGAGCGACATACTCAGCAATGTTCTTCTTCATATCGTTCCACCAATACACATCCTTAATGTCATGATATATCTTTGTCGACCCAGGGTGAATGGAATACCATGAATAATGTGCCTCTGACATAATCCTGCCTCGTAGCCCTACTATATCTAGAACACATAAACGACCCCTGTATCTGAGAACCCCATCTCCTTTGAGTTCTAACAATGGCTTCTTCTGTTGTGGAACCCGCTCTCTCAACTTGACTAACTCTAGATCCTCGTACTGCCTCTCCTTTACTTTAGCTATGAGAGATGATTTTGTAGCATTTTGGAGTACAACTCCTCCATTGCCAGAGTCTACTAACTGAACCCCCAAACAAGCCAATTGATGAATCTCTCTTGTTAATTGTCTTTTCTCGGCCTCTACATGTGCTAAGCTACCCATAGATCAATGACTTAAGGCATCTGCTACAACATTATCTTTCCCTGGATGGTAGAGAATGCTAACATCATAATCTTGCAATAACTCAAGCCATCGCCTCTGTCATAAATTCAACTCTTTTTGCTTGAAGACATATTGCAGGCTTTTATGATCTGTGAACACATCAACATGAACACCATATAAATAATGCTGCCATATCTTAAGTGCATGGACAACCGCAACTAATTCGAGGTCGTGGGTCGGATAATTCCGCTCGTGCTTCTTTAACTGCCGTGAAGCATACACAATTACTTTCCCATGTTGCATCAGGACACATCTTAACACGACACCTGAGGCATAACAATACATGGCATAACCATCTGGACCTTCTGGAAGTGCTAGAACTGGCGCTAAGGTCAACCTGTTCTTAATCTCTTGAAAACTCTGCTCACATGCCTCTGTCCACTAAAACTTAGTCGCTTTCTACGTCAGCTTTGTTAATAGTGCTGAAAGAGAAGAAAAACCTTCTATGAACCTCCAGTAATATCCTACTAAGCCTAGAAAGCTACGAATCTCTGTCGAAATGGTAGGTCTAGGCCAGGATTTCACAACCTCAATCTTCTGAGTGTCTACCTTTATACCTCCGTTGGATACAATATGCCCTAAGAATGAACTTTAACCAGAACTCACACTTAGAAAACTTAGCATACAATTTATTATCGCGGAGGGTTTAGAGTACTGCTCGCATGATCCACATGCTCATCCTCTGAAAGTGAATAAACCAGCATATCATCGATAAAGACTATCACGAACCGATCCAAATATGGCCAGAATAGGCTATTCATCAAGTCCATAAATATGGCAGGTGTATTCGTCAACCCGAAGGATATAACAAGGAACTCAAATTGGCCATATCGGGTCCTAAAGGCTGTCTTGGGAAAATCTTTCTCCTGAACTCTGACTTGGTGGTACCCCAACCTCAAATCTATCTTTAAAAAGCATCTAGCTCCATGCAACTGATCAAACAAGTCGTCTATACTTGGAAGGGGATACCTATTCTTAATATTTACCTTGTTCAGCTGCTTATAATTAGTACACATCCTTAACAAGCCGTCTTTCTTCCGTAAAAACAATACCGGTGCACCCCAAGGTGAGGTACTGGGTATGATGAAACCTTTCTCCAGTAAATCGTTTAACTGCTCCATCAACTCCTTTAATTCGGCAGGTGCCATTATATATGGAGGGATGGATATTGGTTGCATTCCTGGAAGCAAATCGATGCCAAAATCAATTTCTCGCACTGGAAGAATACCTGGAAGTTCATCTGGAAATACATCCGCATAATCTTTGACTACTGGAATAGACTGAAGTATAGGTATCTCAGCACTCGCATCTTTAACTCGCACAATATGATAAATGCACCGTTTTGCGATCATTTTCCTCACCTTCAGATAGGAAATAAACCTACCTCTGGGTGTTGCTGTATTACCTATCTATTCAAGGACTAGCTCACTCAAAAAATGAAATCTGGCTGTCTTTGCTCGACAATCAACTGTGGCATAACAAGCTGCCAACCAGTCCATGCCCATGATAGCACCAAAATCCAACATTTCTAGCTCAACTAGGTCGGCTAAGGTCCGACGACCACAAACTGATATCATACAACCTCGATAAATGCATCTAGCAAAAATCGATTCTCCGACCGATGTAGATACCGCAAAAGGATCACTTAGTATTTAAGGTATTATACCAAATTTCCGCACGACAAATGGGTTAATACATGATAAAGTAGATCCTGGGTCTATCAAGGCATAAACATCGTGAGAACAAATGGTCAACATACCTATCACCACGTCTGGTGAGGACTCTTGGTCCTATCGACCTGCTAGCGCATAGATACGATTTTGGTTACCACCTGAACTGGACCCTCTTCCTCTGCCTCGACCTCTACCAGCCAAAGACTGAGACTCGCGCCCTGAAGGATGCACAGACATAGCTGATCCTATTGTTGAATTCGCTGGTTGCGCCATACCCCTAGAATCTCTATTTGGGCAATCTCGCGTCATATGCCCTGGACATCCACATGTATAACAAGCATCGGAACCGGCTCGGAATTGGCCAAAGTGTCCTCTACCGCATATGGCACACCACGGCAGGATTGACCATGTTTGCCCTAAACCTTGCTGTCGCTGCAAACCGGATGCCTGGAAGCTTTCACCTGGTCCTGACTGAGTATGGCGGTCATACTTGTAACCCTATAGCTTAAGTGGCGGAGGTATAGGTGTCCGTTCGAAATACTGGGGCCTGTAACTACCCTGAGACTGATCCTGAGACCTCTCATCCTCTTATACTGCCCTGACTCAGTCCTCTCCGCACCCTGCTACCAATGCCTACCCATTTTTATATTCTGGGAAAATGCCTGAATCTGGGAGATATCCATACTATCCTGCAATGCAGCGGTGGCACACGCCTCGGTCAACTCTAGGGCCAACCCTGCTATAGACCTATGGATTTTATCCCACATAGTAGCAACTAGGGATGGTGCATATCTGTCCAATGAGTCAAAATAGAGACTATATTCTCGAACATTCATATTGTCCTACTTGAGGGCTAGAAACTGATCGAGTCGGGCCTGTCAGATCTCTTATGGTAAGTACTGGTCAAGGAAGGCATCTGAAAAATTCTCCCAAATAGCAGGAGGTGCATCACGTCCCCTGGACCTTTCCCATCCCTCATACCAAAGGATGGCTATATCTTGGAGTCGAAAAGCTACTAACCCAACCCCTCTTTCTCCGTGGCATGCATAATCCGAAAGATCCTATGAAGCTGATTTATGAAATCCTGCGGGTCCTCCCTCTGATCTGGCCTCGTGAACTCTGGGGGATTCAAAGCAATAAACTCTTGGACCCTTGAACTTCCAGATCCCTCAGAAGGTCCTGCACTAGCGGATGCCCTGGCCTGTTGCTGGGTAGCTACCAACTGTGCCAATAAATGCACCGCACTCCTCAAGTCCGGATCTGATGGAAGCGGAGGGGGAACTGGATGTGCGGTCTCCCTAGGAATCTCCTCATGTGGCGGAGGAGCCGGTAATTGTTGTGTAGGGGTCTCTCCTTGCGACTCAGATTGGGCCCCATCTGCTGGGGGGTACCCTACTAGTCCCCTCACCTACTATTGTTTCTCTTCTCTGGCTAGCCGTAGTCTTACTTGTTACCGTCATCTGTGCATGCAAACGTCAACACGTAAGTTTAACTCAAATTTCCTAGAACTCTATGCTACAACACAATTTAGATTTAAAAGAAGGGTAACCAACTCGTAAATGCCATGTAGTCCCCTGCTTATATAATGTGGTGCACCACACATGTATAAACAAGACCCTACTAGACATGGCTTATAGACTCCCTAGGACAGAACTGCTCGTATACCACTTTTGTCATGCCCTGAGCCTGGGGGCGAGACCGGCATCCAGTGCCTCACCTATCCTTGCATACCACATGCGACTAAGAGACTCTGAACATGTAATGTCATACTTTGGCCATGAGCCACATTGAAAGATAATGTGCAATGCAAAATATAAAACTGAATAGAGACTAACGCTGACTAAACGTCAACATAAAGCTGGGCCGCAAGGCCATCATAATTACTACAACTGACAAGCCAACAAAATATACGTACAAGGCCTACAAGCCCAACATACTGCACTAACTGACAAGATATACCTACAAGCCTCTACTGATAGATGTACTATGATCAGAATAGGGCCCCGACCTACCCTTAACCTATCTACATATATGCTCAAGATGTACGCCAAACTGCTAGACCCGGCAGCTCTGAAAGATGGGGAGCTTACCGATAAGGCTGAACTTGGGCATACACCTACTAAGGAGGTCTACCCTTCTGTATGTCCGAACCTGCACGCATGAAATGCCGCGCCCCCAGAAAGGGACGTCAGCACGAAATAATGTACCGAGTATGTAAGGCAATATATTGAAAGCTGAAACTGAACTGATAACTTAAACATATGCTTAGTTGCTGATATTGACTCAATTCTCTCAATATAATAAGTAAAATAGTTGTTCGTCCCTATAAGACTTAGTATATATATATAACTACTCTGCCGTAGTAGGCTCGCTCATAGGTGCTCGGCCATACTAGGCTTTGTATCTTGATCAACTGGGCTTGCTCATAGGCTCTCAGCCACAGTAAGCTCGGTGTATAACTTATCATCTGATCAGAGGTTGCCCAATAGGGCATGCCCATTGATTATAGCTCGATGGTAATGAAAATACTTTAATACTATATATATAAATTCTTTGCTCTCTTGACTGGAAGAAGGAAATACTCAATTGAATATGCAGTCTCGATAAGGAGAATAGCATAAATTACAAAACTTGGAAAATATACGTAACTTGCAAGACTAGCAAAATATACGTAAATTCCGGGATATGAATTTTTCTTTATGACTCATTATTAAACTTTTGTAATTACGAGATCATGCAAAATGAAGGAAGATCTTAGCCTTAATATACCTGGAGTAGGAAAAAATATGTATGATATCCTTGGAAAAAGAATACACTGTACTCTCTTAGAACCGCAAAATTTTACATTGCTAAATCTTGTTGGAACCGTTGAAACTTGTAGGATCTGATTTCAATGTTCTTTGAGAATGAAATTGAAAGAAATTTTATGAATTATTAACGATGTCCTCCTCTGTTAATGCCTTGCTAAAAGTCTTTGCAAGAATTGTAAAATGATTTGGTTTTAGAAGTCTTAAGGTATTAGGTGTCTTGCAATTGAATTGTCAAGATGCCACATATTCTAAAGTGATCATGAGTCACATGATTTGCTAGTGGCTTGCTGCCACATGAGGTGGGTTGGGGTGTTTTTAATCTTTATCACTTATTAGGTAATTAGATAATGTTTCATTACCCGGTAATTAATCAATTACCCACATAATTAAAAATTATCTCAAATTACTTAAAATTCTACTTATTTTTAATATACTTTATACATTATACTACCGTGGTCATATAGTACCTTATATGGTACTAGTCCATAAATATCGAGTATTATCACTTGATCCGTATTTTATCCCAAATTGACCATTTTCAACAAAACTGGTTTTCTCTAATTCATGCATCCTTTATCCTTCATGACACTTATTTATCGCTTGTTATAAATAGCGTAAATACATTAACGTCAAGATGATCTCACCCTGAGTCTACGTCAATTAACTGAAGAAGAAATTTTATCGTACGAAAAATGCGAGATGTAACAAATCTGTAAGCCCTAGTTTTTTAGGAAAAGTGTGAATCAGCAGAATCCAAACAAAATCGGACTCACACAATGTAGTATTGAACGTATATAGATGAAATAGTGATCAAAATTAAAGATTCAAACTACTTTGGTTCTATTTCAGAAGATATTGCTTGCCATGTTTAGGCAAGCACCTAAGTTTCACCACAAACGGACAACCAACAGTAAAAGGAGATCAATAAGATTCATTGATTGATTTAATCTTAGGGCCGGATTCAGCGAGATTGAGATCCATCAGCTAGGGTTCGTAGGAGAAGAGATTGGAGAGTGTTTGAAGGCGGCTGTCGAAAATAATGATAGAGTTAGGGGTGGGTTAGGTTAATTAAAACGAGAGCATGAACAAGGGTCGTTGATCTTGAGAAATCAACGGCCAGGATTTAAAAAATGAGTGGGGTGAGTCAAATATATCGAGTACCGATGGGGTTTGGGTTAAGGGGTTGTTTGGTCTGGATTGGGGCTATTAGGCTAAGGTATTGGGCTGATTTTGGTCCGAATATTAGTTAAAAATTGGGATGTTGTTTAAATACCCAAAATTTATCAAAATATTTTATAAAAAATGCTTAATAAATAAATAAATATTATTTATACACTGGGATGCTTGAAATAATAACTTTGTATTGTAAAAAATATAAAAATGATATTTTGACACAAATAGCATAAATAGAGAGCCTTTGTATATGAATACAAGCTATTATTGCAAAATTAGATAAATAGCTTAAAAATGCTAATGTAATTGCATGAAAATGAAATAAAAATATTTGAGACATATATTATAGGTGCAAAATAATAATTTAGGTAACTATGTCTTCACAAAATAATTTAAAGGGATAATTAATAAATATTTATATAATTTAAATGCAAGAAAATTAATTTAAGAGCTCTAAGAAATATGAAAAATTATAGGGAATACTTGTATAGATTTGTAAACTACATTATGATGCATAAAATTCCATTTTGAAGGTATGTATATATTTTGAAAAATATGAGGACAAAATTAGGTATCAACAGCTACCCCTCTTTCCCCGGGAATAATGAAAGAGTTGTCGGGTAAAGAAAATGATGACCAATTTTGGCCGAATTGAGTGAGGGAAGATGTAATTTTGAAAAAATGAGGGTCAAACCCTGATTCTTGAGTTGCCTACATATCCCTGGTGTTACGGGAATCAGCCCGTGTGTAGTTTTGGATCCAACGGTGAACGAAACCGATGGAGTTGTTATATGAATGGTTGTATGTTTTGGAAAAGTTTCTTTTGGGTAGGATAGTATCAGATGAATTTATGCAAAGTCACGAATATGAATTTGAGACGTAATGGATGTATCACAGGGCCGATATTCGAACGGTTATCGAGTAAAAGTGGGTAACTGATGGTGGTTGGTTACGTTTGAAATAATTGTAGGATGTGAACGTTAAACGGAAACCGGAGCGAAGATTGCTCCCGTTATGAGAATGGTTACTTCCTGGATCACATGCAAAATTTAGAACATGATGCATGCAGATATATTTGGATTATTGCGAGAATTTAAACATGATGCAAATTTCCTTCGGACGATGAAAATTGTCTTTGAACGGTGAGGATAATGTCCTTAGATCATGACGTCATGGGCCATGAATCATGTGATAAGGGATTCGCAAGCCATGAAATGATGTCCTCGGGCTATGCGAATGGTGCCTCTGAACCATAACGCCTTTGAATAATGATGTTCAGTTTTGAGAGATCCTCGAGCCATGGAATGGTGTCTTCCGGCTATGAGAATGATGCCTTCAAACTATGATGCTTTTGGAAAAAATGGCAATGTTTCAGTCCACAAAATGCAAAGGCATGATGTTTGGTCATATGTGAAGATATGACAAGACAAAGCTTAGTCTTAGGTAAGATGAGGGGAATGCTTAGCCCTAGGTGAGTAGAGGATATTTCTAGGTCTTAGATGGCGTAATGAAGATAGCCTTTGGTTTTGAGGAAAGGACAGTGCTTAGCCTTATGCAAGAAGGGGAGGCAGGGCTTAGCCTCATGCAAATAGTATACAATGCTTAGTCTCATGTAAAAAAAGGCAGTGCTTAGCCTTACACAGTTAAGGAGGATGGGCTTAGCCTCATGCAAATATGAGACAATGCTTAGTCTCATGCAAAGAAAGGCAGTGCTTAACCTTATGTAGTTGAGGAGACAGGGATTAGCCTCATGCAAATAGGAGACAATGCTTAGTCTCATGCAAAGAAAGGCAATGCTTAGCCTTATGCAGTTAAAGAGGCAGGGTTTAGCCTAATGAAAATAGGAGACAATGCTTAGTCTCATGCAAGGAAATGCAGTGTTTAGCCTTATGCAGTTAGGGAGGCAGGACTTAGCCTCATGCAAGAATAGGAAACAAATGGAAAAGTGGAGTGTTTCTTAGTTGAAGATGTTCGTGCTAGATAATTTGTTGTCTTGAAGGCAGTGTCTTGATGTATCTGTGAGTATCGTTGTCTTATTGTACCTGTATTCAAAGAAAATTTGTGAGTTCTGTAGGGGAAGATTGGTTCGCGCTTTTGTCTTCTGCCTTGCTTGTGCTCCTACTTTAAGATCTTGTTTGAGTTACCCTAGGTAACATCTAGCTGCTATAGAAATAAAGTTTTCAAAAAATATGTATGCATTTGATAAATATAGTTGTTTAAAATATAGTAGTATGTGATATCAAGTAAGTTAGATGAACCAATGATTATGACATATTTTAGAGACATTGCGACCTCCTTGCTTTAGAATTTTGAGGATTCTCCTCAAAATTCTGCTCCAATTTGAAAGCAATTCCTTGATTGTTTTGCGTATGAAGAAATTGGCTAGACTTGCTTCAGAATTTTGAGGTCCACAAAATTCTGGCCCAGTTTCTGACCATGGCAAAATGAAGATTTTATTAAGATGTGATTGAACCCACATGGCTACCTACGTATCCCCTCTTAAACGGGAAGCAGGTCACGCGTAATTCAGTTACATTAAGTGAAGAAATGTAAACAATCCTAAACATAATATCTTTTGACTGCGTCTGAATTGATAGGTTTTGGCCAAATCTCTTCGTCCATTTCTGCAAGTATAAGTGCTCCTTCTGTTAGTACTTGGTGAACCATGTATGGACCTTGCCAGTTAGATGAAAACTTCCCTTTGGATTCATCCTGATGTGGGAAGATTCGCTTTAGCACTAACTTCCCCAGTGTGAATTGTCTAGGCCTGACCCTTTTGTTGAAAACTCTGGACATTCTGTTCTAGTAAAGTTGACTGTGACATACCGCATACATTTTTTTTTCCGTCAATGAGAGCTAGTTGTTCATAATGACTTTGCATCTATTCTGCATCGCTGATTTCAACCTTTTGTATGATTCTCAAGGAAGGAATTTCTACTTCGGTGGTAATGACGGCTTCAGTACCATAGACCAGCAAATAAGTAGTTGCCCCGGATGATGTCGAACCATGGTACGATATCCAAGTAGGGCAAATTGTAACTTCTAGTGCCATTGTTTGTGATTATCTACCATCTTCCTTAATATCTTCTTGATGTTCTTGTTGGCGGCTTCCACAACTCCATTCATTTGCGGCTTGTATGTTGTGGAATTCTTATGCTTGATCTTGAAAGTTTCACACATGGCCTTCATCAGATCACTGTTGAGATTGGCGACATTGTCGATGATGATTGACTCTGTCACCCCGAACCGACAAACAATGCGATCCCGAACAAAATCTGCAACGACCTTCTTAGTTACAACCTTGTAGGATGCGGCTTCAACCCATTTTGTGAAATAGTCTATCGCCACTAGAATGAGCCTGTGCCCATTTGAAGTGGTGGGTTCGACTGGACTGATGACATCCATCCCCCAAGAAGAGAAAGGCCACGGTGCACTTGTTACGTTGAGTTCATTGGGCGGCACTCGTGTCATATAAGCATGTACTTGGCATTGGTGGCACTTTTGGACATGACTGATGCAGTCTGTTTCCATAGTCATCCAAAAATACCCTACTCTTAATATCTTCTTAGCTAAGACTAATACATTCATGTGTGGTCCACAGGTTCTGGCATGTACCTCATTGAGTAATTTGGATGCTTCCTTGGCTTCGACATATCGTAATAACCCCAGATCCGGAGTCTTTCTGTATAAAATTCCTCCGCTTTGGAAGAAATGGTTGGATAACCTTCATAGTGTGCGTTTCTGAATATGATTTGCGTGCTCCGGGTATTCTCCTTTTGCCAGATATTCTTTGATGTCGTGAAACCATGGATTTCCATCCATTTCTTCTTCAATATGAGCACAATAAACTGGCTGATTTGAATCCCTACTGGGATAGGGTCGATGAAATTCTTGTCTGGGTGTTGTAACATGGAAGATAGAGTGGCCAATGCATCTGCGAACTCGTTCTGGATTCTCGGAACGTGTTTGAACTCTATTTTTGTAAATCTCTTCATCAATTCTTGTACATAATACAAATATGGCAACATCTTGGTATTCTTTGTAGCCCATTCTCCTAGAACCTGATGTACCAAAAGGTTTGAATCTCCAATTACCAGCAATTCCTAAACGTTCATATCGATGGATAACCTGAGTCATAAGATGCATGCCTCGTATTCTACCATATTGTTGGTAGACGGGAACCTGAGCTTTGCAGATACTGGATAGTGTTGACCTGTTTTTGACACTAAAAGTGCTCCAATACCCACTTCTTTGAAGTTTGTAGCTCCATCGAAGAACATTCTCCATCCATCATATGTTTCGGTGTTATCTTCTCCTACGAATGATACCTCTTCATCGGGAAAATATGTTTTTAGTGGTTTGTATTCTTCACCTACAGGATTTTGTGCAAGATGATCCACTAATGCTTGCCCTTTGACCGCCTTCTGAGTTACGTATATGATGTCGAACTCACTCAGTAGTATCTGCCATCCTTGATATGAGATATGTGGTGTAAGCATAGAAGTAATGCCTCAACTTTTGAGCTATCCATGTTAAAGCACAGCAAGTGCGTTTCAGCAAAGAATACCATACTTCGTAGGGCGTGAACTTCTTACTCAGATAGTATATGGACTGCTCATTTCTTCCTGTTTCGTCGTGTTGTCCCAAGACACAACCGAAATCCCCATCTAGTACAGATAAGTACAGTAACAGAGGTCTTCCACGTTCCGGTTGGACCAAGACCGCTGTCTTGGACAAATATTCCTTGATTCTATCAAAGGCTTTCTGACATTCTTCAGTCCAGCTTGTTGCAACATATTTCTTTAGCATTTTGAAGATCGGCTCACAGATCATGGTTGGTTGTACTATGAAACAAACTATGTGGATCTAAATTATACCTATGTGGAAGGGAGGTCATAAAAGAGATAGAAGATGTGATGCGTGATTTTAAGGCAAAGGTAAACAACATATGAGAAACTCAAATACAGAAGGTTGTGAACAATTCATACTTCGGATAGAAGGCTAGAAGCGCGGGGATTCAGTATCCAGGAATGATAGCAGCGTCGTTAATGTCATATCTTCCAGCTTATGGTTTCTAGGTATCGAGAGGTCTAGTTAACAGAGTAAAGAAGAGTTTGAGACAATGTGATGTCTCGATTGATGTTCTAGAAAAGCATAAAGAAATCAGTCACAAGCTAAAGTATGGTATAGCGACAAGGTTTTAGGAAGACATGAGTAAAGATAAGAAATGGTATGTCACGACCCGAATCAGAGGGCCGTGACGGGCACCCGGTGCTTTACTCAACCGAGTACCAACGTAACATATCTTTCTTATCGTACTATCATGAGTAAATGAGCTAGAAAATCGGTCATGAGATAACAAGAATAAAACATAAGGGAATACTCAACATATGAAGACCCAAAATGATATACAAACTTATATATGTGACATACGGGCCTATAAGGCCGACATGACCATTTGTAAACTCAAAACATAGGCCGACAAGGCCATACAAGTGTCCCTACACCTGACATCTGTCTACAAGCCTCTAAGAGTACATAAAATCATAAAGATCGGGACAGGGCCCCGCCATACCAATCAATACATATCCAAAGCATACTGACCAACTAGGCAACTCCGGAGCAAGTGGAGTGCACCAACACCTTTGCTGATAGCCTACTAGGAGGACTGTCAACCTATCAATCGGGACCTACGGGCATGACACGCAGCATCCCCAAGTAAAAGGGATGTCAGTACGAATAAAGTACCGAGTATGTAAGGCAGGAAAGCATAAACAAGAACATTAATGTAAAGAGAGATAGAAGAGATACAACCTGTAACATCTGAGTGCCTCTGGGGGCTACTGACATGAAATGCATAATACATATATATACATGAACTTTTTAAAAACATTCGCCTCTGTGGGCATCATCATCATCATATCGTACCCGGCCTCAAAGAGGACTCGGTAAAAACGTACCCGGCCATCATAAGGCTCGGTAGAATCGTACCCGGCCATGTGAAGCTTGGTAAACCCAACTTATCAGTGGTTGCACAATAGGTGCCATACCCGGCCGACTATAGCGCGGCTCGGTAGAGTAAAATAGATACATATATATAATGCATGCTCGACTCATGGAATCACGTTCTAACCCTTTCGGAGTGATGTAAGGTCATTGCACCTTCGATTAACATTATGGACATCCCTACCATCAATATGAACCTTAGTGGGATTTAAGGATCATACACACTTGTTTAGAATAACTTTATAAGGAAAGAACAACATGGACAACCTTAGTTTCTAGGAGTAGATCCGTTATGAATTAGCGTACCGTTTATGTTCATGTCACTTTAGATCATGCCAAAAGAAAGAAGTAAGTGCCTTAACATACCTTGTATATTCTTCCCAACCTCAAGCTATGCAATTTCACGGCTCCTTAGTCTACAATAAGAGAAATGACACTCTCGTTATCGTTTAAGCGTCGTAACTATTATGTATCGACCACAACCTATTTTACAATGAAACGGATAAAACCTCCCCTATATATATATATGACTTCACACTAGTTAAAACAATCACAAACAGCCCAACATACCCCTATCACTTCATACACAACACGACAACCATAATAGTGTCAACCAACCCGAAAATGTTACGACGAACGACCAACAAACAACCTTGCCATTATGTGGTGTTTCTCCACAACCTTCCTCCTCTCAACTCCATAAAAATAGTAGTAAAAGAGACAACCCAATACCAACACGAAACAGCCCAAAAATATTCCCACAAGTTCATCAACTCAAAAATAATTTTTCAGTTTACTTAAACACGTTTCGACTTGTCTTTTCTTTCAAATTGGGAAATACAACCAAAAGTACATCATTATACCTCTTATCCAATAAACCAGCCATGAATTCAACTTAAAAATAAGTTTACAACCAGCCAACCATTACACAAGAACAAACAACATACCATTCTTTCGAAACTAGCTAGGTCTATTCTTTACGATCGAGTTACAACTCGCAAACGCATAGATAATGGAAGGAGAAGCATAAACTTACCTTGTAATGAGTATAATCCACGAAACCTGGTCCTTTTTCATCAAAAATAAGTTCCTCAACACGGCTACAAGAAGGAGAAAGAGAAACTAGCAAGTTGTCCGGACTTTTCAGCACTAGAATAGCGTCGTAACACCCGGAATACCCTAGGGTTTGTGTGGGATTTTTGGGGAGGAGTTGCAGGGGTTCTGTCACACCTCCTTTTTCACCTACACCCCGGAAAAGGGTATATGTAAAGGGAATTTTTCTAATTAAAGGACAATCGAAACGGGATTTATTTTAAGAAATTCAGAGTCGCCACTTGGGAGATTTATGGTGTCCCAAGTCACCGATTGAATCCCGAATCGAGGAAAATATGACTCTGTTTAACAGTCCACGAACCAGAAATCCGAGTAAGGAATTCTGTTAACCCGGGAGAAGGTGTTAGGCATTCCCGAATTTCGTGGTTCTAGCACGGTCGCTCAACTGTCATATTCAGCTTATTTATCTGATTTTAATACATGTTGAACCTATGTGCGAATTTTAGCTTTCAACCGCTTTTATTCAATTATTTTTAGAGAAAATTGAACGTCATTTAAAACGTGTCTTTGGATTGCGCAACATGAAATGCACCCGCAATCCTGAACACATTTTATTCAACGTTTTTGGGATTTGATTTGGGTCACAAGAAATGCACACCCGAGTTTAATAAGGTAAATTATTAAAAGCGCACCTAGAGTGACTAATGCGTTATTATCTTTGGGGAGGGTTGTGAAATTCGCTAAACGGCCCATCTCGAATTCTAAGTATTTTATTATAGACATTTAAGAGGACCCCGCAATTTATGCATTTTTGTTTAGCAGGGCTCGCCTCATTTATTATTTAAAGGCCAACCTAAAGCAAACTACAATTTTCTACTTAGTTTGTCTCTAATAATAAAAGAAAAAGTCCTAATTAATTAGTATTGTTCAAGAACTAAACATGTCCACAATCACGATAATATTTTAAACGGCCCTAAAGGTTTCTCTAGGAATATTTATTATTTTACCTCTACATTATGAAATTAACACAAGAGCCATTTGTTACTAAGTGTCTAACTATGGCTTGCCTCAAATTTCCATTTTTTAAGACCCTAATTATTTAACACTAAAGTACTTGAGAAGTCCCTTCCAAACAACAAGGCTTTATTAAACCATTTTATTAGCGGAAGGGCCTGAATATTTTGGCAACGCCGGCTGCAAGCAAGGACTTCAGGATCGAATCCCTGAAGCCATACCTACTAGTGATCTCTCATAATCTTTTTAAGCGTTGAGGAGGGGAGAAAAACGAGTCGGGGCATGAATAAAAACTTTATATATATATCAATCAACAATAATACCCTTTTAAACTAAGGCATAAACTATATGGAAACACCAATTGGTTACAGTTAAGACCAGGCAATCTATACATACATAGCCAAAATTTCAGCAGAAGCTATTGTTGTATACAATCTATACCTTGAGCACAGTTGGACAACTTAACACATGAATCATAACAAGAAAACAAAAGTATAAACAGCAGAAGCTAATAGAATTTAACATTCAAACAAGACTCTTATTCAAATTCCAATTCGAACATCCAAATCTGTATACAAATTCAATCTGGTTCCAACTTGTGGCACTTCATTTGTTAGCAAAGGGTATGAAGGAATACCTGGAAATGAAAGTCAAAAGGGGTGAGATCAGAAGTAAAAACAACAGCAATTACCAGCAGCAACAAAACAGTCCTAGTTTTAATCCAGCTATTAACCCCCGATAGTTCAATGAAACAGTATATGGAAGATGGTTTCAGCCAATTCGAAATTGAAAACCAGAAAATAGAAATCAATGAAACAGTAAATTCCAGTTTTTTTCCAGTATTTTCAGAATGTTTTCTTGTCTCCCTCTCTCAGAATCTCTTCCAAGTTTTCTTAGCTCTCTGCCCCTGGATATCTAGTGTATCCAGAGTGTATATCGATTGTATACCGCTCTCTCCGCCTCCTCTTTTTTTTCCTCTCCGAATTTCCTAGCCTTCTACCCTCTTTGAATGTTCTCCCTCTCTCAGAATCTCTTCCAAGTTTCTTAGCTCTCTGCCCCTGTATATCCAATGTATATCGAGTGTATACCGCTCTCTCCGCACCCCTCTTTTTTTTCCTCTCTAATCTGATTTTCAGCTCCCTTAAATGGGCATTCAATTAGTGCATTTTACACTACCAATTTCATTTCTTTAATCATCCACTTAATTGTCCACTCAATTAGTGCTTTTAATTAATTTTATAATGCAAATACTACCCTACCACTATTAGAAGCTTCTCAATTAGTAAATTGGCCCAACCAGATTTTCCTCTTCTTATTCTCAATGGGTTTGGCTGAGTTTTGATTTTAGACCTGGCTAAATTGGCCCAACCAGATTTTCCTCTTCTTATTCTCTTTTCCTTTTCAATTTTCTTTTCCTTTTTATTTTCAACAATTAAAACTAAAATCCTAATTAATTATAAAATACCAAATTAACTTAAAAATACTAATTAATTCTAACTAATAATTATCACAAATAATTAAATGCCAAATTAAAAGAAAATCACACAATTTGACTAAAATTACAAAAATATGTTATATTTTTTTTGAATTTTCATTTTTGTAAAACATCTAATTATTAATTAATTCCAAAAATGTAAAAATCAAATCTCAAATGAAAATGCTATATTTTTGTATTTTTAATGCATTAACAAAATTAAACATGCACACAAATATATGCGAACAATCAGGAAAATCACACAATAATTCCTAAAATAACACATAATTAAAGAAAAGACCTAATTTTAGGAATTCTTTTGGAGTAATTCATATGAGGCAAAAAATCGCGTGCTCACAGGTTCAATTAGGTTTTCTTGGTCTGAAAGATAGGTGAAATAACTGAGTTTATAATCGCTTAAAAGTCCCCTCTTGACCGACTTAGTTGAGGCCTCTCTTTTTGGCAAGTAGGTGATGCACCTACTAGCTGCGCGGTCTCGCGAAAATGCAAATATCTCTATACTCCGAGATCGTATTGATAAACGGTTTAATGAGTTGAAAACTAGACTCATATATCTTAAATTTCATATGTAGATCATCCCTCGATTCAAAGTATATTGGGAGAAAAGCTCAGCTACATTTAACCTAAGTTTCAACTCATTTTTAAATGTAACTTGTGATGACCTTTTCCAACTTTTGTTCCACAACTTGCTTGACTTAAAAACATAACACACGACTATCATATGACTAAACTAACTCATAAAACATAACCTCATCATCATGTTAATAACCCTTGTCTCACCCCAAAAGTATAGGTTATAACATTCCAAACTTGTCGACATTCGACGAAACTTATTTTCTTTAATTCATTTAGCGCCTAAGCTTTCCAACCCTTTTGGTACTCGTTATTCATGATCATAAAGATTTGTAACCTCCATTATAAAAAGATTAACTTACTTTACGTACTTTCAAAGTTGATCTCATTTTTGAGCTTACATCAATTGACTTACGGATACTCTAACATACGAAAACATAGGGTGTAACATCATTCCCCCCTTTGGAACATTCGTCCTCGAATGTTGACTGATCCACTTATCATTTTCATAACCCATAGCTCTTGTGAACACTTTAATACTCTTCTAGCCATGTAGGCAACTATTCTTTGAATAAATCCAAAGTCTAGGGTATTCCCCCTTTAGTCCTCCTTCTGATACCACGACTTGTGGTCGGACCCCTTCCAATCTTGTAATTGTTGCTCCTTTTTGTCATGCAACCTGTACGACTTTTTCCTTGTATGTGCGCCTATGCGACTCTTTTTTTTCTCCAGCTTTTATCCAATCTCTAGGTAGCACGTTGTAAACATATACAAAGCTTGATATGTTGTCCGTCTGGGCATCTATGGGTATACTGAAGTTCTTCACTCGGTACTTTGTTAAACTTACGACTTTTGCTATATCTTGTTTAATAGCCTCAGTTATCTATGCTTATGGCTTTAATACAACTAGGTAGGCCATATTATACAATAACTCTTACTTCGGTTTACTATTACCGAGGTCTTCCACCCAACTCCAGGTTACTCTTTCACCGCTTATCCTATATGTATAATCCTTATTACTGTTCATCTAAAGAATGACATCATAATCTCCTCTCATACTTTGGAATCTTTATCCATATATTATTGATTTACCTCAATGTTAATTTATAATCTACCACTGATAACTTGAAACCTCTTACGTAATATATTGCCACATGTCTCACGTCTCATCGGGGAACATTTGAAGTGGTTTTCCTAATCCACCTAGGGACAATACTATACTTCAATAACCGTATTTCATAGCATCCTAATGTGATTCGTCTTATGGGGGTATCCTAGTCCCGTGCCATCCATGAAATCTCTTCTCTTTGAATCATTACTCAAATAAGGCCTATATATCGTCCTTTTATAATTTACCACTATTACATACTTACATTACGACCAGAGGAGCATTCCATCTCTTCTAAATGCTCCTAGTCTTAGACTACTCCGTGTTAATTCAAGTTATACTGAGCCTTTTATAACAAATATAAACCATCAGCTCTCTTGTTTGATGGGCTTAATACCGAGGTCTTACCTATTCTTATCAGCTTCTAACTCACCTTTTCTCACCCTTACTCACATCTACCCAAAATCTTTTCACTCTACTATACTTTCGCTTGCGACCTACACATATTTATTTATTCTACTCAGAACCTTCCTTTAACTTGCTAGCACCTTAGATTCCCTTTTGCGCATTCTCAGCTATCTTTAAATGTAAATAATTACTTTTTCTAGTCGTTTTGCCACTTGCTACATGGATACTTGGCTTATCATAGTGCCCACGAACACTAGAATTCCCTGTAACTCGTATGCTCTCAAGTATCACCTTTGATGTTTTTTTTCCCATTTTTTTCTGTTCATTAGCCATGATAGATGCCACTTTTTTATGGAGTGCATGCAATATTATAGTGAGACTGTTGTTACAAGATCAAAGATCATTTCCTTTTTAGGTCACTATGCTTAGGTGGAAACCTTCTTCCTTATTTCCTCAGCTAGTCTTTCGTGGTAGTACTTAGGAGACCTTTTGGATCTTGTAAAGTTGTGATCTTGTTATACTGTATACTCGAAGGAATTTTTGATATTCTTACTCGCCTACAAACATCCTTACTTACATACCTCCATGCCGTTGTGCTCGTAGGATTACTTGTAAAATCAGATTTTGATTATCTCCTTAGTGGCACCCTCCATTATTCCCGTAATACTTATACAATACCTTTGAATACCCCAACTCTTATTTGAGCATTTCTCAAGGTTTATAACGTCATATTTGCGAGACTGAATTCACTATATTAGGATTCACTACGTTTATCTTGCATGATCTGTTGACTCGTCTATAACCTCCTGTTTAGCCATAACTGGGCTCTTCCTTAATCAAATCCCAAATACTCGTTGGCCTATCCTCACATCAATTTTCCGCGTAATCTTTCTTGGGTTATTTCCTTTGTTTTAACTTACCTCATGCACTGGCCTCTGATCTATCAATGACATTTAGGGCAGGAACCCTTACTTCCTTTCCTTGACGTCGTGTTTGTATAATGCACTGATATCGTGGCATATTTGTAGGCTTTGAATAAGTACAATCTCATCCCTTTTTCACATTACCGCATTATTCTTCTACCACTCCATGATTAGTAGAACCACTAAATTCTGACTTCATGCCACATCACTCCATATTCCCCCCATTAGAGGAGTACTAAGAACTGGAGCTACGACGATCTACCTATAGATATTTTACCTCAATATATTTGATGTCTTTCACATCATCGATTACCCTTACTCGCCTTGTGGTAATGCTTTTTGTACCAAAGATAATAAAATTCCTTGCTCGCAAGGATGACACTTAGTGTAACTGGCGCACATAGTCCCTTAAGCTTAACTTTGCTCATATTGCTTGCTTTAGGAAAGCGACTTCCTGAATGACCATTAAAGGGCATTCTTTTGTCATCCATTCTATTATCGTCGGAACGCAACCTCTGAAATTCTCATGATACCGACTATTATCATATCATTTAGTCCCTAGTTCACGTTTAGTTTATCTTGTTTACCAGCCCATACTGATTTCTACTACTCTGGGGGTATATCTTTTCCGGCTGGTAATCGCATTAGAGTTACGAACTTATTTCTCGAAAAGAAGATATGACTTTGTGGCCTATACTCCTTTGTTGTTTCAAGGCCTGTCACCTCTCATTTTTTCCTTCACTTAACTATAGACTCTATAATTGTGTCATTTTCATCATCATTTGTTTTCCACCGTTGTCATCCGTGTGGACATCTTACTCATAATTCTTCATTAACTCTATTCTTATTTTCCTACTAACATTTATGTCTATCACTTTATTCTGAAAAAATCAACAAGACATTCATTTGCTTTTAGCTCCCCTTGCTTCATCTCACTGGCTCTTCGGGATGCCTAAAATTCTCTCTCCTAGGAACACGAGCCATGCTAAGGTAATATTTATCCCTTCAAGGCTTCTAGTGGCTATCTTTATAGTACTCATATCTAGCTGTACTATTTTAGAGTGCGCCATATGGGTATCTCACAAAGAGATTTATTAGCACATTTGAATTATGCTTCAGAAATTGTCAACTAACACAAACAATCAATTCACCATTATGGGTTATCCTAACCCCAACCGGATCCTGATATCTCGTCCTTTTCTTAATCTACACATGTTAGCACCCAATAGGGTATAACTGAGATGGGTATGGTCAATTATACATACCTCTGTTACTGTTGAGGGTAACTTACAATGCTTATATTTTTCTGTCGGAGATGAAAATACCGATAATCTTTATTAACTAGGTGCCTTGTACCCTTCCCATCTTGCTCCTTTTACTTGTTGAAGCTTGTATCTATCTTTTGAATCTTTCATTGCCTTTAGGGGTGGATAGATATTCTTTGCCTTAAGGCTCCTTATAGAGAAGCTTACACTTCTTAGTACACACATGATCTACTAAAGACCTTATATTTACCCATCATATGCATCATGCAAAATCGAGCTCCTCTAACTCAACTCTTTCACAACCACATACAATCTTTTACCAACCATCTTTTTAAATATAGGTATCGTTGTATTATGACTAAAGTCGAATTTAGGAGTTTGAATTCTTACAACAGAGCTCTACCACACGATCTAGAATAAGAAGAAAGAGTGACAATCCTAAATGCCCTGTAGCCTCCTGCTTATAAGTGTGGTGTACTACACACCCATAAACAAGACTCTACTAGACACGGCTTGTAGAATCCCTAGGACAGAACTACTCTGATACCACTTTTTTCACGACCCGAATCAGAGGGCCACGATGGGCACCCGATGCTTTACTCAACCGAGTACCAATGTAACATATCTTTCTTATCATACTATCATGAGTAAATGAGCCAGAAAACTGGTCATGAGATAACAAGAATAAAACATAAGGGAATACTCAACATATGAAGACCCAAAATGATATACAAACTTATATATGTGACATACGGGCCTATAAGGCCGACATGACCATTTGTAAACTCAAAACATAGGCCGACAAGGCCATACAAGTGTCCCTACACCTGACATCTGTCGACAAGCCTCTAAGAGTACATAAAATCATAAAGATCGGGACAGGGCCCCGCCATACCAATCAATACATATCCAAAGCATACTGACCAACTAGGCAACTCCGGAGCAAGTGGAGTGCACCAACACCTTCGCTGAGCTGATAACCTACTAGGAGGACTGTCAACCTATCAATCGGGACCTGCGGGCATGACACGCAGCATCCCCAAGCAAAAGGGATGTCAGTACGAATAAAGTACCAAGTATGTAAGGCAGGAAAGTATAAACAAGAACAGTAATGTAAACAGAGATAGAAGAGATACAACCTGTAACAACTGAGTGCCTCTAGGGGCTACTGACATGAAATGCATAATACATATATATATACATGAACTTTTTAAAAACATTTGCCTCTGTGGGCATCATCATCATCATATCGTACCCGGCCTCAAAGAGGACTCGGTAAAAACGTACCCGGCCATTATAAGGCTCGGTAGAATCGTACCCGGCCATGTGAAGCTCGGTAAACCCAACTGATCAGTGGTTGCACAATAAGTGCCATACCCGGCCGACTATAGCGCGGCTCGGTAGAGTAAAATAGATACATATATATAATGCATGCTCGACTCATGGAATCATGTTCTAACCCTTTCGGAGTGATGTAAGGTCATTACACCTTCGATTAACATTATGGACATCCCTACCATCAATATGAACCTTAGTGGGATTTAAGGATCATACACACTTGTTTAGAATAACTTTATAAGGAAAGAACAACATGGACAACCTTAGTTTCTAGGAGTAGATCCGTTATGAATTAGCATACCATTTATGTTCATGTCACTTTAGATCATGCCAAAAGAAAGAAGTAAGTGCCTTAACATACCTTGTATATTCTTCCCAACCTCAAGCTATGCAATTTCACGGCTCCTTAGTCTACAATAAGAGAAATGACACTCTCGTTATCGTTTAAGCGTCGTAACTATTATGTATCGACCACAACCTATTTTACAATGAAACGGACAGAACCTCCCCTATATATATGACTATATATATGACTTCACACTAGTCAAAACAATCACAAACAGCCCAACATACCCCTATCACTTCATACACAACACGACAACCATAATAGTGTCAACCAACCCGAAAATGTTACGACGAACGACCAACAAACAACCTTGCCATTATGTGGTGTTTCTCCACAACCTTCCTCCTCTCAACTCCATAAAAATAGTAGTAAAAGAGACAACCCAATACCAACACGAAACAGCCCAAAAATATTCCCACAAGTTCATCAACTCAAAAATAATTTTTCAGTTTACTTAAACACGTTTCGACTTGTCTTTTCTTTCAAATTGGGAAATACAACCAAAAGTACATCATTATACCTCTTATCCAATAAACCAGCCATGAATTCAACTTAAAAATAAGTTTACAACCAGCCAACCATTACACAAGAACAAACAACATACCATTCTTTCGAAACTAGCTAGGTCTATTCTTTACGATCGAGTTACAACTCGCAAACGCATAGATAATGGAAGGAGAAGCATAAACTTACCTTGTACTGAGTATAACCCACGAAACCTGGTCCTTTTTCATCAAAAATAAGTTCCTAAACACGGCTACAAGAAGGAGAAAGAGAAACTAGCAAGCTGTCCGGACTTTTCAGCACTAGAATCGCGTCGTAACACCCGGAATACCCTAGGATTTGTGTGGGATTTTTGGGGAGGAGTTGCAGGGGTTCAATTAGGTTTTCTTGGTCTGAAAGATAGGTGAAATAAATGAGTTTATAATCCCTTAAAAGTCCCCTCTTGACCGACTTAGTTGAGGCCTCTCTTTTTGGCAAGTAGGTGATGCACCTACTAGCTGCGCGGTCTCGCGAAAATGCAAATATCTCTATACTCCGAGATCGTATTGATAAACGGTTTAATGAGTTGAAAACTAGACTCATATATCTTAAATTTCATATGTAGATCATCCCTCGATTCAAAGTATATTGGGAGAAAAGCTCAGCTACATTTAACCTAAGTTTCAACTCATTTTTAAATGTAACTTGTGATGACCTTTTCCAACTTTTGTTCCACAACTTGCTTGACTTAAAAACATAACACACGACTATCATATGACTAAACTAACTCATAAAACATAACCTCATCATCATGTTAATAACCCTTGTCTCACCCCAAAAGTATAGGTTATAACATTCCAAACTTGTCGACATTCGACGAAACTTATTTTCTTTAATTCATTTAGCGCCTAAGCTTTCCAACCCTTTTGGTACTCGTTATTCATGATCATAAAGATTTGTAACCTCCATTATAAAAAGATTAACTTACTTTACGTACTTTCAAAGTTGATCTCATTTATGAGCTTACATCAGTTGACTTACGGATACTCTAACATACGAAAACATAGGGTGTAACATGGTAAGTGAGAAGGTGACAAAAATGGATAAGTCCTCGGGATTACGTCCACCAAAACAAGAGAGCTGGTGGTTTCTCTAAGTTATACAAAGCTCAGTATAGCTTGAATGAACCCAAAGGAGTCTAAGACTAGTAGCATTTAGAAGAAATGGAATGCTGCCCTTGTAGTAGAATAAGGGTGTAATTGTGACAGATAAAGGATGACGTTTAGGCTTTCGATTGAGTAATGATTTAAAGAGGATTTCATGAATTGTACGGGATTAAAATACCCCATAAGGTAAATCACATTGGGATACTATGAAATACGGTTATGGAAGTATGGTATCGCCCCTAGGTGGATCAGTCTAATCACTTCAGATATTCCCCAATGAGACATAAGCCCTAGTGGCAAGGTATTATGTAAGAAGTTTCAGTTATTAGTGGTAGATTGTAGATCGATATTGAGGTGAATCAGCAATGGATGGATAAAAGTTACAAAGTATGAAATGAGATTAGGCCGTCATTCTTAAGATAAACAGTAATGAGGAAGTATTAAAGGACTTAGATTTATACATATGGGATAAGCAATGAAAGTAACATGGAGTTTGCTAGCAGACCTCAGTAACGATAAATCAAAGTAATAATTATGGTATAGTATGACCTACATAAATGTAGTAAAGTCATACGAATGGATAACCAGATCTATGAAATAATATATGGCCATATTCGCAAGTTCTACAAACTACCGAGTAAAGAACTTTAGTACACCTATAAATACCCAGAGAGGCATCCTATTAAGCCATGTATATGTTTATACAGTAAGGCCTAGAGATTGGCTAAAAGCTGGAGAAAAAGGAGATAAGAGTCGCATAGGCACACTTACAAGGTCAGTATCGTAGAGGCTGCATGATAGAAGGTAGCAACAGTTACGAGATTGCACGGAATTCGATCACAAGTCATAGCGTGGGAAAAAGGCCTAAAGGGAGGAATGCCCTGGCCTTTGGATTTATTCACAAAACAACTGCCTAAATGGCAAGGGGAGTATTAAGGTATTCACAAGAGCTATAGGTTATGAAAATGATAAGAGCATCAGTCAACATTCGAGGACGAATGTTCCAAAGGGGGGAATGATGTTACACCCTACAATATTACGTCGATATTATGTCCCGCAGTATTATATTATGATGATGTTACGCCTTATAGTATTACATTACGATGATGTTACACTTTGCAGTATTAAATTACGATGATGTTGCACCCTATAGTATTGACGTTGAATTTGTCGTAAGGTAATTGATATCAATCTAAGGAAAAGATTATTTGGAGATTATAAGGATTATGCTATTTCAAACAAGTGATGAGTAAATTCATGAAAGTGAGAGGGGAAGCAAGTCAAAAAAATAAATTTCCGTCCAAGTTTGGCATGTTGGGATAAAATACGGCCCGAGCTAAAATACTCACTATTTATGGGCTAGTGTCATACAAGGTACCACATGACCATGATAGTAAGATGTATAAGGTATGTGAAAAGTGAGTAGTATTTTAAGTAATTTGAGATAACTCTTCATTATGTGGAGAACCGGGTAATTATTGATTTTAGTGGGTAATTGATTAATTATTAGGTAATGAGATATTACCTAGTTAATTAATAATTGGTGGTGGATGAAATAAAGCCTTTGGATAAAGACTAAATCAAAAAATGTGGCAGCCCTTTGTAATGCATTAAGTGACTCATGACTTGGAAGGAAATGTGTCCACTTAAGTGTCATATACATGAAACTTCTGTAGGCTACTTAGAGTTTGCCTTGGAATGTCAAGTTAATCTCAAATCCAAACAATTCCAATAAAGATTGGAATTCCATAAGCATACACATGATCCCTTTGATTGTTTCAAGTTAATCTAAAATCCAACAGAAGACGTGAGAATTCCTACAGGTTTCAATAATTCCAACAAAAATTATTTACACATTAGCAACATAAGATTTTGCGGTTATAAGGGAATACAGTGCAATCTTTCTTAAGAATATCATATGGATTTTTCCCTACTCCGATTTTGCCGTCACGTGTTTGTCGAAATTAACGTATGTTAGAGGAATTGTCAAGAGAATTGACTCAGTTATGTTAAAGTTATATCTTCTTTTTTTTTGGCATGATCCATATGATACAAATAAAATGAGCAAGCATGCCTCTATTCATAAAAATACTAGGGGTTATCCTGATTACCCATGTGAATTATTATTATATCTTCTGTTCATGGATCTCAGAAAAATACGTAATTGATAAAGTTTATCCGAAAGGTATATTGATTTTTATGGCATTCCGAGAAGATTTTATTAAAATATTTCATATGCATTTCATACATTTATACATGCATATTGACCCATGACCAGATGGCGTTATATACGCGTATATATATATATATATATATATATATATATATATATATATATATATGGTATATGGAAAAGGTTATGGCGATATACGCACCACCACCTAATCAGCTGGTATACGTTGATGATTTGCCCACAGTGGCTGAAATGATATGATGGGATGCCCTCAGAAGCTTGATGATGTTATGAACACATATACCTGTGATGACCCGAAAGGTCATCACTTGTTTTAGAAAATAATTTAGTGTTCTGAGGCCTTAAAACCTCCTTTTTACCTCACCTCGATTTGTGTGTGTGGTCCAGACGTATATCCGGAAAGCTTTTATGTGAAAATATGAGAAATAAAAATTTCTAGAGTTAAAATTTGATTATGGTTGACTTTGGTCAACATTGTGAGCAAACAGACCCGGATCTATGTTCCGATGATCCAGGGAGTTCGTAGTAAAATATGAGACTTGGGCATATGCCCGAAAATGAATTCCAAGGTCTCAAGCCTTAGAAATCAATTTTTGAAAGAAATTATTTTGCTGAATTATTTATGAAATAAAGAAAAGAATTAATGTTTGAAACCATTGGTATCGGTCCCGTATTTTGGTTACGGATCCCGGTACAAACTTGTTAAAGTATTTAAATGATAATTGTAAAATTTGGTGAAAAAATAGAGTTTATTTGACGTGATTTGGACCTCCGGTTGAAGAGTTATGAACTTTAAGTGTTCTTGATGAAAATGATGAGTTTTGAGGTTTAATTCATAGTTTTACATGTTATTTTCATGATTTGATTGCACGAGCAAGTTCTTATGATGTTTTTGGACTTGCGTGCATGTTTGTTTGGAGCCCCGAGGGCTCGGGTGAGTTTTGGATAGGCCACAGAGTGTTTTGAACTTAGGAAGTTTCAGATTTTCAACTGTTGTGTGTTGCAGGTCTGTAGGCTTCGCAATTGCGAAGCCTGGCTCGCAATTGCGAGATCACATTTGTGAGAGACCCATCGCAACTGCGATGATGGGCTGGGGCAGGAACCCTTGCATTTTGCGAGGCTTATGTCGCAAATGCGACTTCAATAGGGACGCAAATGCGAACAATTGTTCGCAATTGCGAAAACATCAGGATTTGGCCTACCTTCGCATTTGCGAAGCCTGGGCCGCATTTGCGAGTTCGCATTTGCGAACTTGACTTCGCAAATGCGATATCTGCACCTGTGCAAATTATAACTTAGCCAAAAATCTCTCATTTTTCAAACCCTTTCAAAACCAAAACTCTCTTGGGCGATTTTTCAAAGACAAGTACTCTTCCAAATCGATTGTAAGTCATTCTAACTTATTTTTATTAATCTTTAACATCTTTTTTCATGATTGCAACTCAAAATCAAAGGTTTTCAAGGGGGAAATTGGGTGATTTGGGTAGAACCTAGGTTTTTCAAATTTTTGGGATTTGGACCTCGATTTGAGGTCCGATTTCAAAATAAATTGTATATTTGGGTTCGTGAGGGAATGGATAATCGGGTTTTGGTTTGAACCTCGGGTTTTGACCATGTGGGGCCGAGGAGATTTTTGACTTTTTCGAAAAAAACTTTAGAAAACCTATTTTCATGCATTGGAATTGATTCATTTAGCATTTATTGATATAGTTAAGTAACTTGTAGCTAGATACGAGCGAATTGATGCTGGAATCAAGAGGTAAAGCGATAGCTTGAATTGTGTTCGTGGCATCGAGGTAAGTATTTGGTCTAACGTTAGCTTGAGGGATTAGGAGTTGCGTCTTATTTGCTATGTGTTAACTGTGGAGTATGACGTATAGGCATGGTGACAAGTATCTATACGTCGGTGTCAAGCATGCCCGTGAGTCTTGTATTGCAATTTTTATGACTCCGTTGTGGTTTATTCGTGCTTCATATGAGAATTATATTATTGTTCCCTTGCCGGAATGTTGTTGTGATATTATTGTTCCCTTTCCGGGATGTTGTTGCAATATTATTGTTCCCTTGCCGGGATGTTATTATTATATTATTGTTCCCTTGCCGGGATGTTGTTGTTACATTATTGTTCCCTTGCTGGGATGTTAATGTTATACTATTGTTCCCTTGCCGGGATTCTTTTATGATTGGTAGTGATAAATGAAATGGGAGCGGGTTGCACGCCTGCAATAGTAATATATGAAATGGGAGCAGGTTGCACGCCTACAACGGTAATAGATGAAATGGGAGCGGGTTGCATGACTGCAACGGTAATACATGAAATGGGAGCGGGTTGCACGCCTGCAATGGTAATATATGAAATGGGAGCGAGTTGCACGCCTGCAACGGTACTATATGAAATGGGAGCGGGTTGCACGCATGCAACGATATTATATGAAATGGGATCGGGTTGCACGCCTGCAACGGTATTACATGTGTACCTGTTTTTCTTATTTCCTTATCTTTTACTGGTAATTGATTATGGCATTCCTTACATTTCTCTACTGTTATTCTATTGTTATTTGTTACTCCCCGCAACATGTTTCCCATGAACAACTTTAGCTGTAATTATCTGCTTTTATTTCTGTTGTATATGATTTAACTGCACATGTTTATTTGGTAGTCTAGTCCTAGCCTCGTCACTACTTCACCGAGGTTAGGCTAGGCACTTACCAGAACATGGGGTCGGTTGTACTGATACTACACTCTGCACTATGTACAAATACTGATACCAGAGCGTTTGGACCTCAGTGAGGGTGTTGTCTTTAATCCACTGACCCGAGGTAGTCCTGCAGACGTCCGCGGGCCTTGGAATCTCCTCCTATCACTTCTCTTTCTGTTTTTACTTATTCAGAGACAGATTCGTGTAATTTTATTCAGACCTTATTTGTAGTATTCTTAGATAGTCCGTGACTTGTGACACCAACTTCTGGGTAGTATTGTACTTCAAATTATTTATCAATGTTTGGTTAAATTATTAAGTTTTCGTCTTCCGTATTTCCGTTTATTTAACTTATTCCGCATGTTAATCACTTATTATTCTAAATTGTTGAACATGTTTAATAAAAAAGGGTAATGATTTTATAATGTTTGGCTTGCCTAGCTTCCACGAGTAGGCGCCATCACGACTCCCAAGGGTGGGAAATCCGGATCGTGACAATACCCATGCATGGTATGACATTTATACACATATGTATGACATTATATAAATGAAATGATTGACAGAGCTATGCAAAAGTACATGTCGAGTCTTTTACTCCATGTTTCTCTCATGTCTATTATTTACTGGTTTTTATTCCTTACATACTCGGTAAATTATTTGTATTAACGTCCATTTTGCTTGGGGACGCTGCGTTTCATGCCCGCAAGTCCCGATAGATAGGTCGAGAGCCTTCCAAGTAGGCTATCAGCTCAGCGGAAGATGTTGGTGCGCTTCATTCTCTTCAGAGTTGCTTGTTTGGTTAGTATGATTTAGATGTGTATTGTTTGGTGTGGCGGGGACTCTGTCTCGACCTTTATGAAAATTATATATTCTTAGAGGCTTGTAGACAGATGTCATATACGTAAAGGATTGTATGGGCGGCCTATGTTCAGTGTAGGAGTGGTTATTTTAGCCTTATATGCCCGTATGTCTTATATATAAGTTGGTATCACATGTTGTATTCTACTTATCTCATAGCAGCCTTTCGGCTCAGCTATCTATGATAGTATGACATGAAAAGATACGTTATGTTGGTACTCGGTTGAGTAAGATACCGGGTGTTCGTCGCAGCCCATCGATTTGGGTCGTGACAATGCCCCTTTTCAGCTTCTGCCCCAACCCAGGCCTCTCGCGATTCTAGTAGGGGGCACGGGTATCTGATCGTCGGATCTAGCAGTGCGTGTCCTCACCATTTGTGAAACAAAAGAAAGAAAGTCAAAGATTCAGATTTCGAAGTCAACCAATTCGCACGATAAGGAAACAAAGAAGTGAAATTTTTCTAATAGTTTCATAGCCTCTCGAAGATTAAGTATCGATGTATCCGTACCAATTCACAAAACTCTATTAAACCTGCTTATGACTGGTAACACCTATGAACCTAGAGCTCTGATGCCAACTTGTCACGACCCTAATTTTTCACCTTAGGATGTCATGATAGCACTTAGTCTCTACGACTAGGTGAGCCTAACATGCATAGAGAAATAGCTGAAATAATACTAAAATCTCAAATTAAACAATTACACTATTATAATAAAACTCAACAGTACAATAGTCAACATTTTCCAAAAACTTGGTGGAACAGAGTCCTAAGCTCTACAAGAAGGTACTAATAGTCTCTTAATACAATATTGTTTTGAAACAAGAAATAAACAATAGAATATCTAAAAATAGAAGGTGACTCCCAGGCCTACAGAATCGAGTAGTTATACATTGAAGTCTCCAAAAGTGGCTAGTCAATAAATCTCTAGCATCCAACATGGGCAGACGTACCTGGATCTACACAAAAATATGCAGAAGCGTAGTATGAGTATACCACAACGGTACCCAATAAGTATCAAGTCTAACCTTGGTAAAGTAGTAACACAACCAGGTCAAGACACCTACTAGGACAAGATAAACAGGACAAAAATATAATAACAAGAAGTAATGGAAAGTGGAGAAATGTATGATAACGAAACAGTTTAATAACGTAAACTAATGACAAAATTGTAAGCATAAAGATAACGGAAGGAAACAAATAACGAGAACCACAAATAATCAAATAAGGACAAAACAAATAAGATAAGGAATAATAAAAGCAACAAGAACTGGTCGACCAATAACTCTTTTCAATATGAAATGCACATCAAGAATCACAACCCAGGTACCACCTCGTATTCACATTTCTCAATTTCAATTACAATCTTTCCTTATACTCACCGCAGGAGCCTTGTATTTAGTTTTGAAAATTATTTTTCCCGAAATAGTTGCCCCCGTTTTAGCCCACCTTATCACACCGTGTGGATTCAAGTAGTTCCCCTACTAGCAACACGCGTATCAAATCCACCGTATCTCACCGCATGTGTATCCACCCCTAGCCGTATACCGCCACATACTTATCAATATCATAATATAATCACAACTCGCACCACAAGTCCCCATATATCACAACTTGCCAAAAAAATCAATAATACCAATATTTCCACAACAAATAGCCCATGACTCAATCACAATGTGTACAACAATTTCAACAATAACAAATGAATGTAAATTTCTCAAAAAAAAGTTATCTCAACAATTAACAACTTCACTTCAATATGATAATGACTTTTGCAACTTCAACACAAATAACTCAACAAGAAGATATTTCACGAAATAACAATTTCAAGTAAAGGTAATTCAACAATTAAAGAGGTAACAAGACAATAAGGAAGACAATAACCTCAACTAATGCATGTAAGAATAGTAACAAGTAAGAGGTAGAACAAGTGTTAACAATGTCAAATAAAACATATAAGGGTAGATTAAAGCATATAAGAGTGGATTAACAATGAGAAATATAACATGTTATGATAATTTAATTAAAGGAATGAAAAGAGTCTAAATAGCCTAAACCGATCAAATACCACATATAGTCCGTGTATCCACTCGTTACCTTGCGTACACAGATTTCACGTAACACAAATAGCACAATCAATTCCAAATCCTAAGGGGTAGTTCCCCCACACAAAGTTAGGCAAGATACTAACCTCAACTAAGATAACTCAACCCTCGAAAATAACTTTTCCCCTAAAATTCGACTTTACATGGCTTAAATCTAACCAAAAGTGACTTAATATTATCAACCAATGCAAGGAAAAATAATTATAATAGATAAAGCTTTGACCTTTACAAAATTTTCAAAAATTCAACAAAGGTTAACCCCGGGTTTGCCCGGTCAAAACCCAAGTCCAAGGATAGATTCCGATTACACATAATCCTACGAGTCCATATATGTGATTAGTTTTCAAATCCGAGTCCGAATCGACTCTCAAAACTCAATTCTTCATTTTTCAAAAAACTTGACAAAATTTCCTAATTTTTCCTCTTTGAATCACATAAATTTGATGTTAAATCTAAGATATATTCATGAAATACAACAACAACATACCCAGTATTATCCCACACCGTGGGTTCTAGGGAGAGTACTGTGTACGCAAACCTTACCCCTACCTTGTGAGGATAGAGAGGATGTTTCCAATAGACCCTCGGCTCAGGAAAGGATAAGCACCACATAAATGAAAATATAGACAAGAAGGGACAATACCAAAAAATATATAAAAGCAGAATAAAAATAACAAGATAGTAAGGTGATCAACAATGAAAGAAAACAACGGTTACGAACCTTGTTCCCTTCGCAAATGCAACAGTTTCATTGCAAATATGACAATTTCATCACAAATGTGAAATTTCCTAGCCAGACCCATACTTTGCAATTGCGAACCAAGAATCATAATTGCGACACCCGAGACCCCCCTGCTATGTTCGCAATTGCGACATCTGAGCACCAACACACTAACAAGTTCAGTTTTTAGTCCAAACCCAACACGTCTGAAACTCATTCGAGCCCTCGGGGCTCCAAACCAAACATCCACACAAGTCTAAAAACTTCATACGAACTCGCTCGTGTGATCAAACCACAAAACTAATATCTAAAACTATGAATCAGACACCAAATTGCATGAATTTCAAAGTAAAGTTCAAGAACCTCTAGAATTGCACAAGCATCCGAATACTATCAAATCAACTCCAAATGATATAAAATTTGTAGGCAAGTTCTAAATATCATAACATGCCTATTTCAAGTCCCAAAACCAAATTTCGAACCCAGTAGCCAAAAGTCAACCTACGGACAAACTTCTAAACCTCAAATTGCCAATTTTCGGTAAAATAACAAAAATCAACCTACAGACTTCCGAATTCGATTCCGGGCATATGCCCAAGTCCGAAATCACGATATAAAGCTATCGAAGCCATCAAAATACCGTTCCGGGGTCGTTTTCACAAAAGTCATATATTGGTCAACACCTCTAACTTAAGCTTCTAAGCCAAGAACCAAATGGTCTAAATCAACTTGAAATCTTTACGGAACGAAACCAATCAAACTCGCAAGTTATAAAACCTAAATTACACATTTGTGAAATATCAAAAGGAAAAACGGGGCGCAAACACATAAAATGATTGGTCAGGTTGTTGCATGAGTTCATTGAGAACTCAAGCTTAAATTCAAGGAACTAGGCCGCTTCCTTGTCACCTGTTGAAGTACGCTGTTGATTTGAGTCCAACTGGGCCTAGCTACTTGCCGGCCCAATATCGAGAGTCCAGTAAGGGTGTTAATCGGGCCGGGCTGACCCGTTTTCAGCCCGCTTCAACCCGGGTCAACCCGCTACTGTTCATATTAGGACGGGTTGGGACGGGTTGTTAAGGGGGGTGGGTTGTGTACATTCACGTTTAGATTAACGGTGCCCTGACCCCGTTGAACCCGAAATCGCTTAACGGGTTGAACACGGGCTGCAGCCCGGTTACCGTTTGAATTTTTTTAAAATTAAATTCGATCGTTCCCAATGGTCAAATTCAGAAATGACCATTGGGGAATGGCCCGAAATTGCAGAAATGGCCAATTTCGGCCCCCCATTAATAATATAGCCCTCCCACCCCAAAATCTATAAATAGCCCCCCTTCTTCTTCATTTTTTCTCACAAATTCACTCTCTTACTACTCTAATTCTCTCTCAAGTATCAAACTCTCAATTCTCTCTTGATATTATAGTTCTTAAATTCTCAAATCTCAAATTCTCAATTATTTATTATTTCAAGTTTCATCAATTATTTAGTTTAGCCATTACAAAATTACTATTATCAATATCAATTATTCAAGTGTATCAATTATCAAGTATTCAAGTATTATCAACTATCAAGTTTTGGTCTATCAATTGAAGTTTGAATTTTGATATCAAAAATTCAAAATTAGTGCGGCATAAGGAATCTCGGTACACTCGTTCCATCTCTTTCTCTTATTTGGTGTACACTTATTTTATTAATTAGTTTCTTAATTTAATTTCTTACTTGAATTTCCTAATTTAATTTCTTAATTTAATTTATATAATGGATTTACTTAGAGCGGCCAAAAAAGCGTGCACTAGTAGAGGTGGTAGTAAGAAAACTTCAAAAAGGATAAGAGATGGTGTTGGTTCTTCTAGTAGCTTTACACATATTTCTGAAAGTTCACCTGAGAATTTAAATGTAGATTATGATCGAATGCAGGAAAATTTTGGTATAGATGATGATTTAGATGCTTTGTTAGATGATATTCAATCACCCGATAATCTTGAAACACTACCACCTACACCTGGTAATGCTAGTCAAACTCAAAATGTTAGGGGTGAAACAAGTAGGCCTCCTCTCCCTATTAAGAAGAATCGAAGATTAAAAAGTAAGTGTTGGATATTTTTTGAAAGACTAGAAGATCAAAAAAATTATGTAAAATATAAAATTTGTAGTGAACATTATAAACATGAGCCCGGTAAAGGAGGGGGAACGGGTCAACTTCGTAGGTATATGGAAGAGAAACACCCTCTTGATTGGGGAGTAGATGAGGAATCTGGGCAACAAAAATTTAACCCGAGTACTGGGGGGTTATTGGGGAAATATAATATTAAGAAAGATCGGGAAGAATTAGCTAAAATGATTGTTTTAGGTTGTTTACCTTTTAGTTTTGCTTCTTCAATGTATCTTGTTACTTATATTCAAAGAATTTATAACCCTATGTTTAAAGGTATTCCTAGAAGTACTTGTAGAGCTGATATCTTTAGGCTTTTTGGACAATATCAGACATATATACGTTATTTGTTCGCAAGTCTTCCTTGTAAAGTTTCTCTTACTTCTGATATTGGTCGTGCTGTGAATGGAAATGATTATTTGACTGTTACATGCCATTGGATAGATGATAATTTTTGTATGCAAAAACGTATTATTGCTTTTAAATATGATGAAGATCAAAGTCATACTGGTGCATTTATAAGTAATACTATACATGAAGTTGCTATATTTTATAATCTTGCAGAAAAAGTTTTGTGTATGTCATTTGATAATGCTTCTAACAACACTGCTGCTATTACAATATTAAAATTGCATCTACACCCACCAATTCCTGAAATATTTCATGTTAGATGTGCATGTCATATTTATAACTTGATTGTGAAGAGTGGCCTTGAATTATTTAGAGATGAAATTACTTTAATTAGGAGAGTTGTTGGTGTAATTCAAGGAAATAATAGAGGTGCTAGATTAAATGCATTTAAGGAAAAATGTGTATACTATGGACTAAAACCAAGACTCATGCCTAAAGAAATAGTTACTAGGTGGAATTATACTTATTTGTTCTTAAGATGTTGTTATAAATATAGAATGCCTATAACTGAAGTTGCTAATTCTCATTGTACCGATCCTAACCGTTTGTTAACATCTAGAACTTGGGAAGTCATTCATGATGTTATACAATTTTTACAAAAAATTTATGTGGCTACACTTGAGTTTTCTGGAGCTTATTATCCTACCATTTCAAATGGTTTAGTTCATATTGCTGAAATTTCTCTTTTACTACATAATTTGAAGCAGAAAGAAGGATATGCTACTGTTGTTGAATCTATGCTAGATAAGTTTAAAAAGTATTTCTACCCAATTCCCTATATTTACCTAATTGGTGCTATTTTAAACCCTACTGTCAAAATGATAAAGTGTCGCCAATTAATTAGAGCTTTATATACTTATATGGATATTGGCCCAACTGAAACTCCTGATATTGACACTTGTATTTCTGAGCTACACACACATTTACAAACTTTATATAATTATTATGCTAACATTGTTGATGCTTCTTCGGTTGTAGATGCAAATATTCCTTCAACTAATCCTTCAACATCTGGAACAACTATGGATGATGATGATTGTGTTCAAGATTATCAGATTTGGTCTACACTAGGAGAGCATCAACAAATCAGTAGCAGGAATATTGATGAACTACAATTCTACTTGCAAAAGTCACCAGAGCCCCTCACAAAGGATTTTCTACCACTGAGTTGGTGGAGGAGCAACTCAAATCAATTTCCTGTTCTTTTGGTCATGGCTCGAGACGTGCTGAATGTGCCGATTTCAACAATCGCATCAGAGAGCGCATTTAGCCAAGCAAGGCAGCAGCTAGGAGATACCCGTCATTCATTGAGCAGCAACGCTTTGGAAATTCTAGTGTGCTTAAGAGATTGGATAAGATCAGAATGGCAAAATCAAGGGCGTGACGAGGTAGACGAAGAGGAGGACCAAGAAATTGGAGATATAATGGTTTATGGTTCCGATTCAGCCAATCCCGGAAACCAAGAACCTCATGTTGACATGGAAGAACTTACAAAAATGATGCAAAGCATGTGATGTACTATTTCTTATTTTTTATAATTATTGTAAACTTTAAGTTTTAATTTGCAAGTTCAAAAATAAAAAAATAAAAAAAGAACTTGCAAATTAATTTGAAGTATTAAAAATATAAATGAAAGCCCTCAGAGTTTGTTCCTTACATTTGCCTATTGGTCTTATACTCTTATTAAATAATATTTTGTAGCCACTTACTTTCTAATTTCAATTTTATAATTTTAAAATACAAATTTCAAATTTAAAACTTTAAACTTCAAAGTTTAATTCTAACCTTTAAAAGTTTGCAAATACTTAACTATCAATGACATTGAATAAGAAAAATAAAATTTAAATTAAAAAAAAAAGAAAAAAATTGGAGCCCGGCCCGCCCGAGCCTGAGACCTAACTCGTACGGGTTCACAAAACCCGAAAAATCACATCCCTATAACAGTCTGTTATCCCCAGCCCGCTAACAGTCCGCCCGCTAACCGAACGGGTTGGGGATTTTCCCGTTCAGCCCGTCGCAGCCCGCCCGATAAACACCTCTAGAGTCCAGCGTTCCTTCCCTTTATTTTAAAATAATTGCTGTTATTATTTACTGTTCCTATGTATATGTCTTTGAAGAATTAACCTTATTAATTGGATATCCTTTGTCATCTAATCATCTTGATTGTTTTTGGAAAACCAGGCAAACAAAGACTTATAGGTAAAAGGTAAATTTGATCATAAGGTTTACCTGCTTCAACTATTTCAATGTTTTGAATCTTAATATTTTGAGACTAATTATTTAATAAGCAAACAACTTTCCTACTTACGTTTTTCGCTAATGAGTTTTCGTTGATTTTGAACTTTGGCAGATTTGAAAATTAAAAATAAAAATAAATTCTCTTCGGAAAATCTTCAAACGGATCACGTAGAATACATGAACTGTTTCAAAACAAAAGGGCAATTATATACAATCGGGTTCGAAAGGAATTGTTAGATAGTTATGTGTAAATAGTCCTAGTCTCGTATATAGTAAAAGTAAAATATGTCCTAGTCCCATATATAATAGGGGTAGAATACGTATCATATACAGGGTTCATCGTATCATTGTTAATAAATAAAAAAATTTCCCATGTATTCTCAGATGGTATGAAAGCTTTAGTGAGAAAATTATCGTTATGCGTCATTCCAGCGACATCCGGGAAGAAAGATCTCATCGCCGTGTAATTTTTCGGCAGCTTCGTCTTGTTCCCAGGATCATTGCTACAATGGTACTGTGCATATACCTCTACTACCATCATATTTGAACCCCTTGTGCGACCAAACCTTAGAAATTCTAGTCCCATCTGAATAAAAAAGTCAGTCATCGTGCGTCTTTCCAGTTGATGACTCAAGACTGATTTGCGTTATCTCCTCATCGGTAAGTGTTGTGCGAAAACTATCACTACCATCTTGTTCGGAAAAGTCAAGCGACAAAACCCCAATCAATCGCTTTGGCAGAAAGTCACGCGTCTCTATGCACCGCTAGAACTAGGGTTTTGCCAAGCTATAGTAAGTTTTCCCGTGCATTTGAGCCATTCCGGCCACTTTTTGAGAAAACTTCTTTAGGAAAACTTACTCGTCCAGTGATTCCGAGCCTACCCATATAAATAACATCAAATTCTGATAACTTTTATTTTTTTTCGGCGTGAAAAATGATTTTCCGGCCTTGTATGTCGAATGAACAGCTTGCAGATATTTTCACCAAGTCTCTCACTGGTCCTCGTATTAGTTACATATATAATAAGTTCAGTACATATGATTTGTATGCACCGGCTTGAGGGGGAGTGTTAGATAGTTATGCGTAAATAGTCCTAGTCCCGTATGTAGTAAGAGTAGAATATGTCCTAGTCCCGTATGTAATAGAAGTAGAATATCTATTATATATAGAGCTCATCGTATCATTGTTAATAAATCGATTTTTCTCTAGTGCATTCTCACAAGAATAATACCAATAATTTTGAAAACACGAGGGCTTTTACTAGAACAGGTTTTCAATAAACAAACAAGGAAAAAAATTAAAAAAAATTTAGTTGAGGTGTTAAGTGTTCGATATGAACAACCCTTAATTTAAGTGTGTAAATGAAAAAATGGACAAGTTTAAGTGGACACATATGTATTTAGCCTTTTAATTTTTTTTTATAACTCAATTACATAATTTAACAATATTATTTAATATTGTATATTCGATGTAAATATTTTTGAAGAAAAATAATGGGTTATACTAAATTAAACTTAGAGGTCGTTTGGTAGAGTGCATTGCAGAAAATAATGCATGCATTAGCTTTGTGTATTAGTAATATCTTGTTTGATATACTTTTTCAACCTATGTATAACTAATACAAGCATTAGTTATATACCCTGTTTGGTATTATCCTATGTTTAACTAATGCATACCAAACCATAGTATTAGCAATACCAAGACTATTAATGCCATTAGCGTAGTTAAAGACAAAATCAACTTTAAAGTCCTTTAAAGTTAAAGAATATAGAAGACATTTTTGTAAATAACTAATTTTCTTAAAAATTATGTAATATATTTTAATTTTTAATATACCAAACGACCCCTTAAAAGTATGGCTACATATGTACCTATGTAGTATGTGCAATGTAGTATGTTGGGCTATATTTTCTTTTTTCTTTTATTTAGTCTTTAGATTCCTCACTACACTAGTACTAGTATACAATGCTAACCAGGGTAAGTTAACTTGCCTTCTGCCGTATCCTCTGAGTACCCTTGAGAAGTCAGAGATCGATCTTATTCGCTGCCGGGAGATCTGATTACTTCACTTGTTTTGTTCTTTTAGGTACTCATTTTTTTTCGATATTTGCTTTTAATCCATCAATTTGGATTTCCCTTTCTTGATGTCTTTTCCAGATAAAGAAATTGCTTATACCGTACGACTTATCTTTGTGATGCGGAATACGATTGACTAACTACGAATTATTTTTGTGCCAAGTCGTTAAAATGTTGCTAGGAATAATGTTATACTATAGAGGTTATGGCTGAGGCAGTGATTCTTCTTGAATATGTGGAGATCTCTTTACAGATTTTCAATCTACACTTAACCACATGACTACATCTAAATTCAGTTGCTCTTCACTCTTTGAATTGTACTAGTTCTGTGATATGCATTGGAGATTCAAATGAGATCCTTATCTGCCTGGAGAGGTTCTTTCAATTGTGGTGTTAATACATTAGAAGCTCTTCACAATATTTTGCCACATATTTAGTCTCTTTCAAGATAATTATGAAATTTAGGGCATTATTCTATTTCTTGTTTCTGTTATCTCCAGTTATTTCCAGTTCACACTTCCCTGAATTACTCTAGGAATTTGAGCTTTTGTTAATACCTTTAGCATATAATTGGGGGTCTGCAGTGAGATATTTTAATTGTGAAATGCCTTTATGCATGTTGATACCATGATTGACATGTCCTTTTCAATTGGGTGCTACGTATCGTAAATGCAAAAGGAGTCTGATGTTATTGTGCAATTCAACTATGTCGTCGGTGTCCTTGAGCAGGAAAGATATCGGATCTGACCGTCAAACAAAGTAAAAGATGCAGGATCAGGAAGGGCATGTGGCTGATGCAGGAAAAGAAACATTGACATCTGTTCAAACATCTGAAATTGAAGATTGGACAAAATACAAGGATGATGATATTATGCAACAGCAATCTTCCATCCAGGCTGAACAAGCTGTAAAAACTCAATTTGTTGGCGATAAGGCAAGTGCTATCCTGTTTTCGAAGCATTAACTTATTTCTTTCTTATTATTTACATTGTTTATAGTCAAGGTACTAATTGGATTCGAAACCATCTAGCTCTCGGCATCTCAGTTCCCCGGCTCAACATATTAGTGTTCTATAATCAAGTTTGCTTGATTCCTGCAGTTTTTATGTGTTGTATATTGATAGAACTTTCATGCATAGGACAGTAGGAACGAGTTAGTATTTTTTTGACTGGATGCTAGGTATTCTGTTAACAAGCTTTAAGGAATTTCTTCTTCTTCTGAAGGTGAGTTAATTATGTGTCTGAGGAAAATTCTTTATCAATGAAAATATGTTTTTGACATAATATTGAGCTGATTCTGCTCTACTTGTTTCTTTCAAGTGGAATATTGTTTTTCTTGATTCTTTCTGGAAACAAAATAAGTCATGGCTTATCAAGATGGGTACGACATATTCCTGAACGGATACATTCTGCTTGATTTTCTGAAAATTCACCTCGGTATTGCAAATGAGCAACTTATGGATAGTTTGAACAATAATAAAATGTTCTCACTAGAATTGAACTGAATACCAGATAAAATAGTCGGGAGCATAGTGCTGCCAGCAAATGTCTTCATGCAATGTAAACTCTTTAAGCTAATTTCAGGAAATTTTTCATCTTTACATCTTGCTGATGTATCATTCTGCAATTTCTCCTTCCTTTGTTTATCATTTCTTCTGTTTTAAAAGAAGTAACTTGCGTGTATATCTTTTAAAACTTGTTGTGCTTTCTAGAACGCTTGGGATTGTTTAAGATCCTTAAAGAAAATGTTCTAAAGAATTAAAAATGCACAAATTGTTGATATGTGTCTCTAATTACTTGAATACATTGATTAACTTGAGTATTTTGTGGGGGTGATAACTGCAGGAACCTTTGTCTTCATTAGAAGCTGAATACCATCTGGGAAATTCAATTTTGCTGGAGAAAATAAAGGTTTGAACATTATATCTTTGTCTTTGGGGTGATTGTACTGTGTTGCTCAGTAGTTGATGTCACTTCTGCAGGTGCTGAGTGAACAATATGCTGCCCTTAGAAGAACACGTGGAGATGGAAATTGCTTTTTCCGCAGTTTCATGTTTGGTTACCTTGTATGCTTAAATTCTTATACTGCATTTTATTTTGTAGAACATATGTGGTCTTCTGCGTGGACTTTGAGTTTTGGCATCTTTAGTTACTAAATGATCATGTATTTCAACTAAAGGAGCACATTCTGGAATCACAAGATCAAAGCGAAGTTCATCGCATTAAAGCTAGTATTGAGGAATGCAAAAAGACACTTCAAAGTTTGGGCTACGCAGAATTCACATTTGAAGACTTTTTTGCGGTATTCTTGTCTTTCTACCTTGATATGTTTAAGTATTTCTTTTCGCATGTTAGGTGCATTTTGCGTGAAACTATCATGTCTTGATGCTTTAAATATTAGATTTTTTCAATCTACTTTTGTAGTGTATCCGGATATATTTAATCTGTCTAGTTTTTAAATGATGTACGATCAATTGAACATGAAATGGAAACTTGTTGGTCCAAAGAATAGTTCACAGTTCCAAACTTGACATATAGTGTAATAGAAAAGCTGCTCTCTATTCTCTAATCAATGAATTTTCAAGAGAAACTGTTAAAGTGTTCTATAATAATAATAATAATAATAATAATAATAATAATAATAATAATAATAATTAAATCGGCATATCCTTTCTTGTTTACATTCTGGAGGTTGTTCGAATAACCATATGATCTTATCATCGTGAATTACCAGAAAATGTTACAAAAGCACAAGCTCCTCCTGATTGTGTTTTTGCTCCCAACTGCATTTTCAACAGTGTGCTAAACTTTTTTTTGACAAGTGTGAGATTTGTTGGCATTAACCGATATTAGTTCGCATTTGGGTAGATTAGGTTGAACTCCCAGTTTCACTCCATTTCATGAAGAACGAAATTTGATTCTCTTGGATTCGTGAATTTGAACACCGTTTCTCTTTCTTTTGGTTCATATCATGTTATTACAGTGCCAATATCTCCTCCTCCTTAGTTTTCCTATCTTCATCTTTCTTGAAATGTATTCCTACATCTTTTTATTTGAGACCCTGAACCTTGATCAGTCCATCCCGCTGATACATATGCCAGGAAACCCTTGCTTGTTGCAGTTCTTCGCATCACAATTTGGTCAAGGGCTTTTAGTTGATCTTCAAACCCATTCCTATCCTGACCTTTCACGCCTTTAATTTATCTTTTTCACATGTCTAAATCTTTTTGCTTCAAAATTTAAGGCAGTGCCAGTGATTTGAGTAACAATCACTAGCATGTATTTTCCATAAAGATATAAACAATACAGTAAGGGCTCTTGGTTATTATGATCACTGTTGTCAGAGGCGCGCTTAAGCGAGGTGCAATAAATGTTGAGTACTTCGCCTTGTCATCAAGGCTCTAAGGCATACCTTTTCTTGCCAATGAGCATAATCTTGAAGAGGCGACACTAAACAATTGATATTTCAATTTATCATAATTTTTTTCAATTTCTTTTTTCATATATTTGTTATTCATGCTTATAATTATTAGTCTTGGATTACACATACATACTTTTTCTTCATCTGCGCCTTTCTTCATTGAAGCCGACGCTTTATTTGCGCTTTGCGCTTAAAGCCCCAATTGACCTTAGATCTTTTTGCGCTTTTCGCCTTTGATAATACTGATTATGATAATAGAAGGGACGACTGTATTCCTAGCCCGTGGTCAATATCTAATCTTAAAACGAAAACCAGGGAAACTGCATGTCCAGGAGTTGCATGCTCTCTTGACTAGATTACGTGTTTGTTTGCATAAAGGCATTTGCGGGTAAGTGAATTGAGAGGGGAAGATCTGATATTGATGGTATGTCGGAAAAATGTTTTCAGTGTTGTTAGAGCTTATATTGTGGCACACTTTTGCCAACTATTAACCTTATCATTACTCATATATGTTGTATTCCATATAGATTGAGTAGTCACCTTCATTCATGCATCACCTACCACATTGGGATCTTGCATTTGTTCATTTTCTTTCGTTTGATTATGAAATTTGTCGCCCTGAGGCTCTGTCGTCTTTTTGGACTATCATAGTTATTCCTCGAGCAACTCGATAATGTTCTTCAAGGTAGCAAAGATTCCATAAGGTTTGAGTTCTAAAATTCTCTCGACTTAGAATTTCCATTTAGCTGTGCACTATCTTAATGCTTCCACTGGTCAACTGGAATCGGTACTAAAGGAGCAAAATTGGTTATTCATTGCAGTCATGAAGAACTCCTACGCAGAAGTCGTGATCCGTCCATTTCTGACTATGGTGAGGGCCATTGGCAACCTTTTGTGAATGTGAGATAACAAGTGTTGTATTCTTCTCTGTGACCTGACGATATGTGCTGTTTAGTTGTGATGTTCTTCAGATTTGTAACATCTGGTGAAATAAGGAAGCGCTCGGAGTTTTTCGAACCATTTATACTAGGACTAACAAATGCCTCAGTGGAGCAGGTTCGTTCTTAAGACATGATATTTTCAAACTTATTCTTGTACCAATGAACGTATGCTTATAAGAATTCGTCCACTAAATACACTGACTTTTACGAGCACCGCTGCTTTTAGAATCCAAGTAAGTGTTAACTCGCTTTCTTTTTATTTGAAAATTAAAACACAGTTTTGCAAGTCATCAGTGGAACCCATGGGCGAAGAGAGTGATCATGTGCAGATTATAGCCCTATCAGATGCGTTGGGTGTACCAATCCGTGTCGTATATCTTGATAGAAGCTCATGTGAGAACAACAGCATCAATGTAAATCACCACGACTTTGTTCCTACAAGCGATGGCATGGGGAATAGTGGTGTTTCCAAGACCACAAATCCATCTATTACCTTGCTGTATCGCCCAGGACATTACGACATTCTCTACCCCAAGTGATGTTCTTCATTTAGGGGTCGTTTGGTTTGAATACAGTTTATGTCGGGATAAGTTATACTGGTATAAGTTATGTTGGGATTAGTTATGCTAGGATTGTTTTTTATCCATTGTTTGGTATGTTGTATTAAATATGACAATTGCATAATCTGTAAGAAGATTGTATACCGGTGCTAATTACCCCACCCTCGAAAAGGTATAAGTTATCCCGGTGTTAATTTTAATCCTGGGATAACTTATACGTGGTTTGCTAACCAAACGAAGTATTAAGGTGGTATTAAATTTTTATATCAGCACTATACCTTCTTATACTTCGTACCAAACGATCCCTTAGTTTGTGAAAACAATCTCACAATGAAAACTTGGCTCATACACTTTGGCATGTATGATCGATCAGAATAGAAACTTGTGTGTTCGTTGACCGGTGCAGAATTGTAGATAACCGGAGCTTTCTTTATCCATAAATTTGTCTGCAAATTTCTTTACATTTATGAAATAATCTTTCTCTAGTATCTTGATTATTACAGACAACCAAAAGATAATGTATACTATTAGTGTATTCAAATATTTTTCAAAACATCTGGTTGACGCCCTTAGTTTTCAATTTACTATTGACATTTTTTTGAAAACAAAAATTTGCAATAGTATTTTTATCTTTAATTTCTATAGTTTTACATAATGTTTGGAGTAAGTTTTTATCTTTTATTAATATTTGAATACATTTTAATCTCTCAAACAATTAATTTTTTTTTGTTTTTTCATCCTTGTATAAGTTTAATTGTTTATATATTGAAATACATAATATTACTATTAGGACCGTAAAAATCAGGTGTCATACGGAAGTTAGCAAAATAAACCTTGAGCGACGATAAATCATACAACAAAGGAGAAATATACCAAAAGAGACACAAACATTTAACGTGGTTCGGTCAATTGGCTTACGTCCACCGCGGAGATGAGCAATCCACTATATAAAAAGAGAGTACAAAATATCGAGAGAACAACCTCACAAAGAGGCAAACACAAGTGACACACTAATACTTGTCTCGTAAAGTTCTCCCCCTAAACACTACTCTCAAGCCCCTATGGCTACATTGTGGATGCTACTGAATGAGAAGGACGAATCTTCAATTTATAGAACTCCAAACCTTTTTCCTACACGAAAAAGGACTAGCCAAATATAGGAGAATTATAATTTCCTTCTACAAAAAGGAAAACTCAATTAAGGTAATTATATTTTCCTTTCCTTCAACAAATAGGAAAATCAAATATGGTAAGAAAATTATGGCAAACAACTAACAATTACTTGATATAAGTATGTTTATTTTTATTTGATTTCTTAAAAAGTGATGTTTTCGTACTAGAACTTTCTCCTGTGTCGCACCCTGCAAAATATTGTTTTTTGGCTTTCAAATAAATATATAGGGGAGTTTTAACGCCACATATTGACAATTCAAAAGTGTTATACATAGTATTCAAAACTTATTAGAGCTTTTATAGTTCAACTATTTTCATTTACTTCATATAATACTTGATTTTAACGTGCCTTTCTTATATAGTGGTACTAAAATTAGTTCAGTCTCTTTATTTTATATTTACAAGTCAAGATCTATTAAATGAACCAAATTGGCTGTTGACTGCTTGAGTTGGGAATAGAAAAGAATAAAGAGATTGATTTGAAGTCACTACCTAATTATGATTTGGAGTCATCATCTAGCAACAAAAAGAATTAGTTTGAGTAGGTGTGTTGGTATAAGGCCAAATGGTGAAAAATCTATACGAACAATATAAATGGTAAAAATTGCACGGGACGTCCTATTTGGTCACCCCCATTTAATATATACCTATTTTTTTTTAAAATTTTTTAACTTGTACCCATTTTTTAAACAACTTCAGTCTCCTTTCTCCTCTTCCTTCTCCCATTGATCTCCATATCTCTCCGGAACTTAACATTAATGTAACAATGAAACGTCTGTGTTTTCTTCTTATTCTTTCTTTTTTCCCCCTCATAGCTAGGACACTAGTGTTGTAGGAAACAAAGAATGATAAAAGCACAAACATCTGAATAAATATACTACTTTAATTTGATTACGTTGATCTATCAAAAGGATCTAGCAGCTGAAAGAAGACAAAATATTTTCATTGTTTGTCTATCCAAATCCCTGAACGCTGAACATGAGCATTTCTGTTCTCAATTGATGATAACCTTTGTTCCATCATTTTAATTAGGTCAACAGACAATTGAGGCTGCTGCAGCTCTTCTGTAGTATAAACGAACAAGATTGAAAACAGTAGGGGTTCTTCTTCTACTCGTTGTCGTCACTGTAGATGTAGAGAGTGCAGCAATACATACTCAAGGGTTTTAAAAACTTTGCCAGTTAGAAACAAAAACTTCAGCTCTAGAGCTGAAGTTCGCTAGTTACAAAACAAAAACTTCAGCTCTAGAGCTGGCCAGTTACAAAAACAAAAATTTCAGCTCTAGAGCTAAAGTTCGTGAGTTACAAAATAAAAACTTCAACTCTAGAGCTGAAGTTCGCCAGTTACAAAACAAAAACTTCAGCTCTAGAGCTGGCCAGTTACAAAAACAAAAACTTCAGCTCTAGAGCTGAAGTTCGCCAGTTACAAAACAAAAACTTCAGCTCTAGAGTTGAACTTCAGGCCCGGCTACTAGAATGCTGACGTTTTGCGTGATTGCCTTTGCTACTTCAGCCCTATATGCTGAAGTTATGCAAAAAAGCGGGTACGCTTGCAATTTTGTTTGCAAAGCGGACACAAGTTAAAACGTAACACAAAAAGTGAGTATAGATGCAAATGCTAAAAGTATTAAAGTCTACTAGTCTTAGGATACGCGCTTTGCGAGTGTATCCTATTTAATGAGTAAAAATCTACTTAAATATTATGTTTAAATTATAAAATAAAAGTATAAATTCCTAATGGTATTGAATATTGATCGTGCATAACTAACTCTATAAAGAAATATAGAATTAAAATTGATTTTGAAGCGATATTGTTTAAATGAGATCAGTATTTAAATAGTTTTAGGATTTCAGGTCCAACCCTTAATCTTAAGACTACAATATATAGTATTTAACTGTCCTTAATTTTGAAAGCTAAAAATATAATATAGAATACCATTATTTGTGTTAAATTATTTTAATATAACAAAAGTTTCATATAAAATGAAATGTAAAAGAGCTCTTGATCTCTCCCCCCCCCCCCCCCAAAAAAAAAAACAAAGGTAACGTAAAAAGCTAGCAAAAAGATGTGGACCATTTCCGTTATTATCGAAGAACCCTGGACTTCCTCCTCTTACTTTTTTTTTTTTTTTAATTTCTCCTTTGTTTATTTAGTTTGTCATGATAATATATAAGGTAAAATGAAATCTACTTTTAAGGAAAAAAAAGTTTTGATTAAAATTTCATGGTTCGGCTCCTCCTTTTATAATAGAACAAACAACTTGCATTTACCTATTAAGTATATATTCCGTCGAATTTTATAATAGAACAAACAACTTGCATTTACCTATTAAGTATATATTCCGTCGAATTCTAATATCTTCCATGCTAATCCAATCCTATTGAAATTCTAATTTTTTTAAAGTCTAAATCGCATTGACATGGATATAACTAATATCTTTCATGCTAATTCCATTATAAAGGTGTTGCATATTTCTTATTACAAACAAAGTTAATATGCACCATCACTTAATTGGAAAGATATAACGTAGCGAACAAACATAAATTCTCTAAATTTTGAAAAGGAAAACAGCAAGAAGTCAAACCCTGGCAATTATAAATTTACCTTTTAAGTATATATTCAGTTAAATTCTAATATCTTCCATGCTAATCCCATTGAATTCTAATTCTTTTTAAGTCTAAATCGCATTGACATGGATATAACTAATATCTTCCATGCTAATTCCATTGTAAAAGAAAAATATAGAACACTGGACAAACATATATTTCTCTAAATTTCGAAATGGGAAGAAGTAAGAAGTCAAATCTTGATACTCACAAACAATTAACTACTTTTTCTTCTCTTTTTTCCCCCATAAGGTGTAAGATTATATCTGTTGCTTTATATAAAAATTATGTTGCATAAATCCAATTATAAGTTAGGGGATTTTAAGACTTTACAATAGACTACACACAATTTAAAACCTGAACATGGAAATCATTGTCCAATGCTGGTCATAAAATAACACGTTTATGCTAATGCTGCCAAAGAATCAAACAAGAATAAAAGTAAATGAAAACCAAACACACAAACCTACAGAAGAACATCAAGCTGAAAACCAATCCCATAAATGAAAAGAAAAAAGAGAAAGAAAAGATTTAGCCATAAAAAAATACATGAATGATATCTTAATGAAGACAGTTGACAAAGGTAAACTTATGGCAATGAAATTCTTTATATAGTCGTGCTTTTGTGATTCAAGTGTAATTCTTATTTGTTTCTGCATATTTATATTAGGAATAGGAGACTGAAATTTAAATGCATAGGACGGCATGTAAATTTCATATATTTATTATTTATAGTTGTATTATATCTTTTAACTAATAAAATCATTCCTAATCTAATTTAGTATAAAATACTTAAATTAACTAACAAAATAAAAACATAGGAAGAAGCAATAATTCTCACTACTGTTCGGTAAAATCTCCAGCAAGATATACAAATATGCTATAGTACGAACATTAAATATGGAAGAACTTAATACGCCAAAGTTAGGTGATTTCAAAATCCTAAGTAGTAGGAAAATATTTAAATGGCTATTCCTATATATTAAATAAATAATGTAATTACACTTTTATCTACTGTGAACTCTATTTTCAAAGGATAAAAAAGGCGAACAACATTTCGCTAAGGGTCTTCGTGCTTTTAATATAAGACATTTGCATCTATACCCGCTTTTTGTGTCACTTTTTAACTTGTGCCTGCTTTGCAAAAATAATTGCAAGCGTACCCGCTTTTTCGCATAACTTCAGCATACGGGGTTGAAGTAGCAAAGGCAATCACGCAAAACTTCAGCATTCTAGTAGCCGAGCCTGAAGTTTAGCTCTAGAGTTGAAGTTTTTGTTTTTTAACTGGCGAACTTCAGCTCTAGAGCTGAAGTTTTTGTTTTTGTAACTGGCAAACTTCAACTCTAGAGCTGAAGTTTTTGTTTTGTAACTGGCGAACTTCAACTCTAGAGATGAAGTTTTTGTTTTTGCAACTGACGAACTTCAGCTCTAGAGTTGAAGTTTTTGTTTGTAACTGGCGAACTTCAGCTCTAGAGCTGAAGTTTTTGTTTTGTAACTGAACTTCAGCTCTAGAGCTGAAGTTTTTGTTTTGTAACTGGCAAACTTCAGCTCTAGAGCTGAAGCACCACAATTAGCAGTGGTTTTTTAAGAAAAATAATGTACATCTTTTCAGCTCAAACACGAATAAACATACAAAAACTCTAAAATTTTACAGCTCATCCTACTGGTAATTTAAACTTTTTCCTAAGACTAATTTGCTGTGAATTTGGAGCAGAAGTACAACTGTCGAACTGTTCAATTAAAAAAATTGACCTTATAACTAAAGCAGCGTTGCTTCTGGAGATAAATACCAGTTTGTTCTGTAACTTGAAGAAGAAAACGAAGGAGGAGAAAGAGGGCTGAAGTTATTTAAAAAGTGGGTACAAGTTAAAAGTTTTAAAAAAATGGGTATAGGTTAAATGTGGGCGACCAAATAGGGCGCCCCGTGCAATTTTTACTTTAATATAGTATAGATATAGATTTACATTTACCAAATTTACAACTGACCCCATTTGTAACGACCCGACCAGTCGTTTTGAGAATTAATGCCCCGATCTCCTATTAACTATTTTTTCCGTGATTGTTGTTGCTATTGTGAGTTGCCAGGAAGATTCGTTTTGAGTTTCAGGGTGTTTTGGGACACTTAGTCCCTCAATGAGAGCTTAAGCTTTAGAATTTGGACCGTAGTCGGAGCAGTATGAATACGGCCTCGGAATGGAATTTCGTCAATTTCGTTAGCTCCATTGGGTGATTTCGGGATTAGGGGCATGTGCAGTGTTTTGGAGGTCCGTAGCTTATTTAGACTTGAAATGCTGAAAGTTGAATTTTTGAAGTTTCCGGATTGATAGTGAAATTTTGACATCGGGATCGGAATCCGATTCTGAAAGTTGGAATAGCTCCGTTAGTGTTGAATATGACTTGTGTGCAAAATTTGGGGTCAATCGTACTTGGTTTGTTTCGGCATCGGTTGTAGGATTCTTGAAATTTCAAGTTCTTTAGGCTTGGATTGGAGGATGATTCACGGTTTTAACGTTGTTTGATGTGATTTGAGGGTTGGACTAAGTTCGTATGATGTTTTAGGATTGGTTGACATGTTTGGTTGAGGTTCCGGGGGCCTCGGGTGAGTTTCGGATGCTTAACGGAAGTTGAATTGGACTTAGGCTATTTTCTGAAGTTGCTGCTTCTGGTATTTTCCTACCTGCAGTGAGGAGCCCGCAGGTGCGGCTCACAGAAGCGATGAAGAAGGTCACAGGTGCGGTTTGGGCACTACTAGCCAGTGACCGCAGATGCTGCTAAAGGACCGCAGAAGCGGACCGCCTCTGCGGTGAAGGGAGCGCAGGTGCGGTTCTTGGAGAGTTAATGAGATTCCGCAGGTGCGGTCCTGTCACACCTCCTTTTTACGCGCCCGGGGGGGCGCAAGGGTAGTTTTTTCCAATTAAAGGACAATCGAAACGGGATTGGTTTAATTATTTCAGAGTCGCCACTTGGGAGATTTAGGGTGTCCCAAGTCACCAATTTTAATCCCGAATCGAGGAAAAGAATGACTCTATATTACAGTCTGCGTACCAGAAATCTAGATAAGGAATTCTGTTAACCCGGGAGAAGGTGTTAGGCATTCCCGAGTTCCGTGGTTCTAGCACGGTCGCTCAACTGTTATATTTGGCTTATTTATCTGATTTTAATACAATATGAACTTATGTGCAAATTTTAACTTTTAACCGCTTTATTATTATTGTTTTTTACAAGAATGTGAACATCGCTTAAAACACGTCTTTGGACTGCGTCACATGAAATGCACCCACAATCCGGAACGCATTTTATTTGATGTTTTGAGATTTGGATTTGGGTCGCATGAAATGCGCACCCGAGTTTAAGAAAGTAAATTATTAAACACGCGCCTAAAGAGACTATCGCGTTATTATTTTGGGAAGGCCACGAAATTCACTAAGCGGCCCTCCTGAATTCTAAGTAATTTAAAACAAGTATTTACTGAGGGCCCCGTAATTTGTACTTTTATTCGGCGAGGCTCATCTCATTCTTATTTTTTAAGGATATCCTATAGCAACTACGTTTCTTGTCGCGTTTGTCTCTGTCAATCGAAAGCAGTAGATAATCCTAATTAATTAATGCTTGCGAGTTATTTTGTGACAGAATTCGGAAATACTAAAATCAGGAATAGGGCTGCGCGCACAGTCAGTCGAATAAGTAGTCATGGGCCCAAATTCGACCCATGCGTGATGGGCCAAACCTGGGCCACTGCTTGCTCGAAGCAGGCCGGCTAGGCCTGTTTTGGTCTGAACTCGACCTTTACGGGGTTGATATTGCAAGTTTGGTATTCTTTGTCCTAACAGGTGGTTTACTAGTTATATGAGACCATCAATCAAAAAAAGGAGAACTTAATCCAGGATGTACAGTGTTCATACTTGGTATACATATCAACATATACTGCAAAGTAAACTAGAATCTGAAATGCAACATATCTCATTGAACATATTATCACCTATCAACATACATATGTAAGCTACTATTTAGCTAACTTATATTAATATACACTAGGCATATAGGCTGCTTCGATTGTCAACACAAAAATGAAAATTATCATACAATACGTGATATCTAATATAACAGTATATATATGAAAATCAACTTCAAGTCTTTTTCCTTTCTTTTGCATTCATGCTCAATGTTCTAATTACATTTTTGATAGTGCCTTGGTTGTGTACCTGACGTAGAGGAACAGAAGAAAGAAAGTGATCAGTTGAGTAGTATGCACGAATACAGCGACAGCAGATAACACCAACAACACAGCAACAACAACCAGCCACAATGATGAAGCTCACAAGTGGTCGAGCAACAAACAAATAGTCCCAGAAACAGAATGATGAACCAACAGAAATCCAGAACAAAGAGGAACCACCAATAGTCGAGTACCAAACCAATGAACCCAGAAAAGAAAGATGAAACAACAGCAACAACAGAGTATTCAATGCAGCAACACTACCAATTGAATAACCAGAAACAGCTCAACCAATGCAAACCAAGAACTTGGCCAAGACAGCTTGACCAATATGCACTCTTATACAACCTTCAGGCAGTGTTTGGTTGCAGTGTTTATTGGAAACTAACTTGTGTTTTTCAGTTTTCTTTGAACTCACTAGACCTCTCTTTAGACTAAAAATTTTTCCAGCCCTTTGTTTTTCCCTCTCTGAAAGCTAAAAGTCCAGCCTAAGACCCTTAAACTTCAGCCCCTGTTTTAGTTATCAAATGGCCTATTTATAGGCCAAATGCACCATTACAGCTGAGCTGCCCTGCCTGCCAATTGGCAGAATGCCCATACTCTTTAAGCCCATGCTCAGCATGCTTGGTGTCAGCTCCCTTTATTCCCCACGCCTGGTTTTGTTTAATCCAGAATTATGGGTTCATTTTAGTGTTCATTTTAAATTCCCATGCTCTTATGTCTTGTTCCCCATTGGCATTAATTTAATCCCAAATTAGTACCCTATTTGTCAGCTCACTTAAACTAATTACTTCTGTTCTTTTTAACACCCCAGATTACCCCCGTTAACCTTGATTATTACTGCCCCTGCCTATTGCAGCATTAGGGCATTTTTGCACTGATGAAAGCTCGAACTCAGGACTGCCTAGTCTGAACCTTTTCAGTCAGTTTTATAGTGCAAACAAACCATTTCAAACAATGCTGGGGCATACAGTCAGTGACAAAACTCAATTAGTCATGAGACCTTATTAGCTCATTCGATTTATTAGTTATAGAAAGCTAATCGACGATATTTATCGAGTCGACTATACTAATTATAACAGATAATAATCAATCGCTCACATAACAATTCGTTTAGGGATCTAAAGGGCATCAAACAATTCTGTGTTCAATAACTGGGAACCTATATAAGTTTATTCATTTGACGACCAATCTAACCGAACATGTTCATCACAGAGTACATACAGAATACACCCATAGAAAATCAACCGACCAAAGAAAAAGGTCTTTAAAGAGATGAAAGGAATCTGGATGAAAAATAACAAAAAACAACAAACAAACACAAAAAGATATGCTGACAACTTATTTGGAAATAAAACAAAAAGAACGGAAAACTTACCAAACGTTTAAACCAAACAGACCCAAATCAAACTCGACTTCGAACTTTTGAGGCCGAACAAACTTTAATCAGGGTGTTCTCACATGAGAACACCTTGGTTAAGGTCTATTAGACCTCAAACCTATGTCAAAACTGGCCGGGTTCCACAGGTGCATGTGTTTCAAAAGTCTGGATTTCCAGATCTGGATTTTTGGGAGTTGTGGGTAGATTCGGACCAAACCAAGCTTGGTTTGGTCACGAGGAAGGTCAGGGGGGTGTCTGGTATGAAGATGGGGTAACTTGGCATAGGTACGGGTTCGACTCAAATCTTCAAATGAAGATTCGAGACGAACGAAAGTGATTCGAGGCAAATGGATAGTAGATCCATGTTCAGGAGAGTGAGGGGGTCTTAGGGTGTTCAGGGGGTGGTCACCGGCGTTCGTGCCGCCGGCTTTAATGGCGAGGGATACTGGGGCGGCTGCTAGGGTTCGAGGATGAGAAGGGGTTGGGGAAGGAGATGACTGAAGGGTGGGGTTCGGATAGGGGGTGCGGGGTAAAGGGCTGAGTTTATATATGGGGGGGTTGATTGGATCTGAGCCGTTGGATCATACGATCTCAACGGCTTGGATCTGAGGGTGAGAAACAAGACGGGGTCGTTCAGTAGTTAAACGGGGTCGTTTGGTTTAAGTGAGGGGTCGGATCGGATTGGTTATTGGGTCGGGTTTGAACACGGGTTGTTGAAGATGATCCTGAGCCGTTGGATTGGCCTGGACGGACGGCTTAGATCGAACGCCCTATACGGCGTCGTTTTGGGGCGTGCCTTGGCAGGCCTGGTTTTGGACTGGGTCTTGCCTTGGCTTTGGGCCTCATTTTGGGGCCCAATCCGATTTTCTTCTCTTTTGTTTTTTTTTTCTAATTTCATTTTTTCTTTTAAAACAAAAATAAAAATAATAAAACGAAATTAAAACTAAACAACAATGCAACATTTTAACACAATTATCACAAAAAATTATTTAAACAAGTTAACTAAAGCCTAGAACGAACGATGCACATGTATATATATTTTGAATTTTCTTTTGGAGCGATTGTCCGTGAAGCAAAAATCACGTGCTTACAGCTGCCCCTCTTTGCCCGAAGACACGAAGGGTTTTCGCGCAAAGATAAGCGAGCGATTTTTGCCCTTCTGCATACTCCGTGTGAAGCATTTTTTTGAAAAATATTTGACCGAACCTTTGCTTCAGAGGTTTCCTACATATCCTGGGCTGAACAGGAATCAGGTCAATGTAGTTCGGGAAATTTTGGTAGCTGGGACTACCATGTGACTGTATTGCTTGCTGTTGTTGTGCGCTGTTGTATGCTGCTGTAGGATGCTACTGCTCAACCGATCTCCCTATTACATTGCTCTAAAAGGAAAACAAGAAGCTAAGTTAAACTGAGGATCCTGAAATTTCATCCATCTTCAACTTGTTCTTGTTGCCTTGCTTTCTTGTCGGCTAATGCTTTCCTCCGACGCCTTTATTTTGTGAACTTGGAGATGATGCTGGTCCTTCACCTTTTCTGAATGTCAGTTCTCATCACTTTGCTTGATTTGCTGGGGACACGGCTTTCTTCTTTAGATCTTCCAATGGTTTCTTCAGTGGTATGGCTTTTCATCAGAATTGTTATACTGGGCATGCTACAACGTTCCCAAACTACTTCTTTTGAGACGCGTTCCTTCTTCCCTTTGAATGTGCGCTTGCTTTTGCAGTTGTCTGCTTCTTGGTGCTGGGGATTTTATTGTTTCCCGTTTGGGGATCTCTGTTGTAACCTTCTGTCTTCAGGTGGGGTGACTGATTCCAAAATCTAGAGCTGAATGTATTCCCGCATTATACTGGTGGGCGACCTAGAACTTAAATGTATTCCCGCATTATACTGGTGGGCGACCTAGAACTTAAATGTATTCCCGCATTATACTGGTGGGCGACCTAGAACTTAAATGTATTCCCGCATTATACTGGTGGGCGACCTAGAACTTAAATGTATTCCCGCATTATACTGGTGGGCGACCTAGAACTTAAAAGTATTCCCGCATTATACTGGTGGGCGACCTAGAACTTAAAATGTATTCCCGCATTATACTGGTGGGCGACCTAGAACTTAAAATGTATTCCCGCATTATACTGGTGGGCGACCTAGAACTTAAAAGTATTCCCGCATTATACTGGTGGGCGACCTAGAACTTAAAATGTATTCCCGCATTATACTGGTGGGCGACCTAGAACTTAAAAGTATTCCCGCATTATACTGGTGGGCGACCTAGAACTTAAATGTATTCCCGCATTATACTGGTGGGCGACCTAGAACTTAAAAGTATTCCCGCATTATACTGGTGGGCGACCTAGAACTTAAAATGTATTCCCGCATTATACTGGTGGGCGACCTAGAACTTAAAATGTATTCCCGCATTATACTGGTGGGCGACCTAGAACTTAAAATGTATTCCCGCATTATACTGGTGGGCGACCTAGAACTTAAAAGTATTCCCGCATTATACTGGTGGGCGACCTAGAACTTAAAATGTATTCCCGCATTATACTGGTGGGCGACCTAGAACTTAAATGTATTCCCGCATTATACTGGTGGGCGACCTAGAACTTAAAAGTATTCCCGCATTATACTGGTGGGCGACCTAGAACTTAAAAGTATTCCCGCATTATACTGGTGGGCGACCTAGAACTTAAATGTATTCCCGCATTATACTGGTGGGCGACCTAGAACTTAAAAGTATTCCCGCATTATACTGGTGGGCGACCTAGAACTTAAAAGTATTCCCGCATTATACTGGTGGGCGACCTAGAACTTAAAAGTATTCCCGCATTATACTGGTGGGCGACCTAGAACTTAAAATGTATTGAAATTGTTTCCCCGTTCTTCCGAGAAAATTTTCGACAATCGGCAGAAAATTTTCTGCCCCGGTTTTTGGTAACTTCCATGGCATTGCATCTTGTTGCCGTCATCAATTCTTTGCTCTCCTGCAAAAGACAAAAGGTTTTAGTCAGTTTTAATCGTGGTGGTAGAGGGTGCCTTTCTGGCGAGCCATTTTTCTCTCTTCCCCTTTTCTTGCTCTTTGTCCCCATAATTGGTTGGCAGGCAAAGTTGCCTGTTGGGGATCTCTAGCCTGCTGGGGATATGGTTTTCAATTTATCCCCTTTTCTGCTTTCTTTTAAAACACATGATGTGGGAGTCTGCTTCTAACTCCCGAAACCACTCCCTTTGGAGCTTACTTCTTCCAACATTTCCGAGCACAATCCCTGCATCGCCTGGGGCCGGCCTTTTAAGACTGTTTGTATTACCCTGCATTGGGTGAATTTCCCTTCGGTTTCTGGTAGTAAGCTTTGAAAAATCCTTTAAAGAACACTTTTTTAGGAAAAGAAAATAAAGATATGGAAAAGAGAAAATCTTTCTGAACCAATCTTTTGTGGGAGGAGACAATCAAAAGAACTTATCTGGATGACACAACTGGTCCCCGTGATCATGACATGCACCATAGATTCCCGACCCAGTCTATTTGTATCAATTGATTTGTCCGACGGGCTGACTTGCTGGGGATGATAAATGGATGTTCATCTTGTTGCGAATGTGGTAGGTTTCGCTGCTCTATCTTGTCGCCTCATAGTGCCCTTCGAGGGGTTTTCACTAATGAGACTCTCTCTTTTCTCTCATCTCCCGGCGCCTTATGGTGCCTGTGAAGGTTTTCACCAATAAGACTCTCTCATTTCATATCCCTCATCTTACATCGCCTCTCGGTGCCTGTGAAGGTTTTCACCGATGAGACTCTCTCATTTTATTTCTTTTCGAGGAATCGGGGTGTTGTAGATATGATCCTCTCTTCTGGAGATTCTTTTGACTATCAACTCATTCCCAGTCTTACGATCCTTTTCTTTGCTGGGGATCGGTGTATCATTCTCGGCCTTATTTGCCGGATTTGGCATCTCTCGAACATTGATCGGGAGGTCTTTTGGATGTCGATGTTGGTTTTGGTGTGGGATTGAAGGAAGGCTAAAAAAATGAAAACAACTTGGAGGGTGATGTGCTACAACTTTTGGAATCAAACCTTTGTCGGAACTTAAAACATAACTTCTGCCCCAGTTTTCTTGCTCGGGGAATTTATTTATTTTTTACTTTTATGTTGTGCTACGTGCATTACGCACGCTGTGTCTATTATGCACACTATGTACATTATGCATCCTACATTTATTATGATGCATACTATGACCGAGCCGTGAGGCGCCTACGTATCCTCTTTGAGGAATCAGGTCAAACGTAGTTCCCACGGTTTTGTATTTCTTTATGATTTCATCTTCTTTTCTTCTTCTTTTTCTTTTTTTTTTTTTTTTTTTTCATGTCCTTTCCATTAGTGATTCCAAAAGAGGGGTATGAAAGGATTACTTAAGGCTCAAAGGGGGAAGCAAGGGTTAAACAGTGTTTGGATAGAAGAAAGAATTGCCTCCGTCATCTCATTATCCATCAAATGCCAAATACAAACAAATAAACCAAAAATTGCCATAATTAGAGAAATTACGCATAATATCTCTTGACTGCATCTGAATTGATAGCCATGTCGACACATCTACCTTCGATATCTGTCAAACACAGAGCGCCGTTGGACAATACTCTGGTCACGATATAAGGCCCTTGCCAATTTGGGGCGAATTTGCCTTTTGCTTCGACCTGATGTGGGAGGATCTTCTTCAACACCTGCTGCCCTACCTCAAACTTCCTGGGGCGCACCTTCTTGTTATATGCTCTTGCCATTCTCTTCTGATACAGTTGACCATGGCACACTGCTGCCAATCTTTTCTCATCTATCAGGCTCAACTGTTCCAATCGAGCTTTTACCCATTCATCATCATCAATCCCGGCTTCAGCGACAATTCGGAGGGATGGAATTTCGACCTCCGCTGGTATCACGGCCTCAGTTCCATACACCAACAAATAAGGAGTTGTGCCTATGGAGGTCCGGACGGTAGTGCGGTACCCTAACAAAGCAAAGGGTAATTTCTCGTGCCATTGTCTGGACCCTTCCACCATTTTTCGTAGTATCTTCTTGATATTCTTATTGGCTGCTTCGACTGCTCCATTCGCCTTGGGACGATATGGGGTGGAATTGCGGTGTGTAATCTTGAATTGTTGGCACACCTCTCTCATCAGGCTGCTATTAAGATTCGCACCGTTATCCGTAATGATCACTTTTGGGATCCCAAATCTGCAGATGATATGGGAGTGAACAAAGTCCACCACCGCCTTCTTGGTTACCGATTTGAAGGTTTTAGCCTCAACCCATTTGGTGAAGTAATCAATGGTCACTAGAATGAACCTGTGACCGTTGGACGCTGCTGGCTCGATGGGCCCAATGACATCCATGCCCCATGCTACAAACGGCCAGGGTGCTGACATCGTATGTAACTCTGTTGGCGGAGAATGAATCAAATCTCCGTGTATCTGGCACTGATGGCATTTCCTTACGAAAGTGATACAGTCGTGTTCCATGGTTAGCCAATAACACCCTGTTCGAAGGATCTTTCTTGCCAATATATATCCGCTCATGTGTGGCCCACAAACTCCGGCATGTACTTCCGCCATAACCGTCGTTGCCTGCCCGGCATCTATGCATCTCAACAATCCCAAATCCGGGGTTCTTTTGTACAATACTCCTCCACTGAGGAAGAAACCATTCGACAAACGCCGAAGGGCTCTTTTTTGGTCTCCAGAGGCATGTTCTGGATATATCCCCATTCTGAGATATTCCTTGATATCATGAAACCAGGGTTCGCCATCTGCTTCTTCTTCTATGGTATTGCAGTAGGCGTGCTGATCACGGACTTGGATATGCAGAGGATCAACATACATTTTGTCAGGGTGGTGCAGCATTGATGCTAAGGTGGCTAAGGCATCTGCAACCTCATTGTGAACTCTCGGGATGTGTTTGAACTTCACCGATCGAAATTGCTTGCTCAGATCATGCAAGCATTGTCGGTATGGTATGAGCTTTAGATCTCGTGTTTCCCATTCACCCTGAATTTGATGTACCAAGAGGTCCGAGTCTCCCAAGACCAAGACGTCTTGGACATCCATGTCAGCAGCCAAGCGCAGACCCAGAATGCAAGCCTCATATTCGGCCATATTGTTAGTGCAATAGAAGCGCAGTTGGGCCGTAACAGGATAATGCCGTCCTGTTTCAGAAATGAGTACTGCCCCTATTCCAACCCCTTTTGCATTTGCCGCTCCATCAAAGAAAAGCTTCCAACCCGGTTCCTCGGGTAATTCCAACTCATTTGTATGCATCACCTCTTCGTCAGGAAAATACGTTCTTAAAGGCTCGTATTTTTCGTCAACGGGATTCTCTGCCAAATGGTCTGCCAGTGCCTGGGCTTTCATGGCCGTCCTCGTTACGTAGATGATATCAAACTCTGTGAGCAGAATTTGCCACTTTGCCAACCTTCCCGTGGGCATAGGTTTCTGAAAGATATACTTCAATGGGTCCAAGCGGGATATGAGATAAGTAGTATATGAAGACAGGTAGTGCTTCAACTTCTGAGCTACCCAAGTCAGGGCGCAGCATGTTTTCTCGAGTTGAGTGTACTTGACCTCATGCACTGTGAATTTCTTGCTAAGATAGTAGATGGCCTGCTCCTTCCTTCCTGTGTCATCATGTTGCCCCAGTACACAACCAAATGAATTTTCCAAGACCGTCAGGTAAAGGATTAGGGGTTTCCCGGGCTTAGGTGGGACCAACACGGGTGGATTAGACAGATACCCTTTGATTTGGTCGAAAGCCTCTTGACACTCTGTCGTCCAACCTTCTGCAGCATCCTTTCTCAGTAGCCGAAATATGGGCTCACAAGTTGCTGTGAGTTGAGCGATGAACCTGCTGATGTAATTGAGTCTACCCAGCAAACTCATTACCTCTGTTTTGTTCCTTGGCGGTGGCAAATCTCGGATGGATTCAATTTTGGACGGGTCTAACTCAATCCCCCGTCGACTGACGATGAATCCTAGCAACTTTCCTGATGGAACCCCGAATGCGCATTTGGCTGGGTTAAGCTTGATATCATACCTCCGGAGTCTTTGGAAAAATCTCCTTAGGTCTGCCACATGGTCCTCCTGACGCCAAGATTTGATGATCACATCATCGACGTACACCTCTATTTCTTTGTGTATCATGTCATGAAACACAGCAGTCATTGCTCGCATGTACGTTGCCCCAGCGTTCTTTAAACCGAACGGCATTACCCGATAGCAGTAGGTTCCCCATGGCGTAATAAATGCTGTCTTCTCAGCATCCTCTTCATCCATTAGGATCTGATGATATCCCGCATAGCAATCCACAAAGGATCCGATCTCGCGCCCAGCGCAGTTATCGATCAAGATATGAATGTTGGGTAACGGGAAATTATCCTTGGGACTTGCTTTGTTAAGGTTGCGGTAGTCGACGCACACCCTGATTTTTCCATCCTTCTTTGGGACTGGTACTACATTGGCCAACCATTCGGGATACCGAGTGACCCGAATGACCTTCGATTGTAACTGCTTAATCACTTCTTCTTTGATCTTTACACTCATTTCTGTTTTAAATTTCCTTAGTTTTTGCTTGACCGGAGGGTATGCCGGGTCAGTGGGCAATTTGTGAACCACTAAATTGGTGCTCAATCCAGGCATATCATCATATGACCATGCAAAAACATCTTTGAATTCCCTGAGAGTTTTGATCAATTCTGCTTTGACATTTGGCTCAATGTGGATGCTAATTTTGGTCTCTTGGATGTTATCAGCGTCTCCTAGGTTCACAGCCTCAGTGTCATTTAGGTTAGGCTTGGGTTTCTCTTCAAATTGGCACAGTTCTCGATTTATTTCTTCGAAGGCTTCTCCTTCGTCACATTCGGATTCATTATCACAAACGACCTCTTGCATTGTTGAGTCAGATTCAGATTGATTTATTAGACTAGGTCGAAGATCCGCTGTGCATGCCATGTCATTAGGACCAGTAAAAAGAGAACTGTTCAGAAAGAAAAAGAACAAAACAAGAAATTAAAATGGGACAAAAGAAAAGAACTTTATTAAATTCGCAGGATAAAAAGGGTTCACACTTTTACAAAACGAAAGTAAAATTGGGATTACACCCTTGGATAATCCGATCAAACAAACAAACAAACAAAACATTAATCAAAGCCTACTACCAAGACTCCCCTCGGACAGGAAGAGGAGTAACCGTCCAATTGTTGGTCTTGGCCTCAGGCCCCACAAATTGTATCTCTGCCCTGCTGGAACCCTCTCCAGCTTCCACCACACTGACATCCGCGAATAGTCTCTCAAAACTCTGATTCAGGTCTTCATTTATGCCGATCAAAGGTCCTTGAATCTTTGGGATCGCTGACCCCTTGGCACTAGCTTTAACAAAAGACCTCGAGAGGCGTGGTACTGGTTTAGGCAGAAACCAGACCCTCTTCTTCATTTTTCGCGCTTGCTTCCTGTCTGCTGGGGTTGGTTTGAACCCCAACCCGAAAGTTTCCAGATTCTTAGGAAGGGAGACAGGTTGGACTATCCCTTGAAGTTCAACTCCCAGGCCTTTTCCCGGCACAAACCCATTACCCAGCATCTCCGATACCATCATGACTGTTGCGGCAGCTACCCTAGGGTGCGGGATGATTTCTCCTTCAGAGATTTTGTTGGCCGACCCTGTATCGAGAATCTGGTAGACCCAAGGACCCTTGTCATCAGTGGTCTCTATGAAAGGCACAATGGTTCCGCCCATGGTGCATGTTGTATCCTCACCGTGCAACACGACCTCTTGTCTTTCCCACTCGAACTTCACTGTCTGATGTAGGGTGGAAGGCACCGCTTTAGCTGCGTGAATCCAGGGTCGTCCTAACAGCAAGTTGTAAGATACCGTGGCGTCCAATACCTGGAATTCCATGGTAAACAGGACCGGGCCAATGGTTAGTTCAAGTACAACATCCCCCACAGTGGCTGTTCCGTTTCCGTCAAACCCTCGGACACAGATGCTATTCTCCCGGATTCTTCCACGGTCAATCTTTAACTGGTCCAGGGTGGATAATGGACAAATATTGGCGCTTGAGCCGTTATCCACTAATACTCGGGTTACCACCGAGTCTTCACATTTGACAGCTAGGTATAGAGCTTTGTTGTGCTCTGTACCTTCCACCGGCAGGTCATCATCTGAGAATGTCACTCTGTTCACCTCGAAAATCTTGCTAGCAATGGTTTCCAGGTGGTTTACAGAAATCTCACTGGGTACATGGGCCTCGTTCAATATCTTTAACAGGGCTCGGCGATGTTCCTCGGAATGGAGGAGTAATGACAATAGTGAGATCTGGGCAGGTGTTTTTCTCAGCTGCTCAACCACAGAATAGTCTTGCACTTTCATCTTCCTCAGGAAGTCTTCGGCCTCTTCTTCTGACACTGGCTTCTTGGTTGCCACTGGGTTGGTTTTCCTTAACTCCATCGGAGCAAAACATCGACCTGATCGAGTCAGCCCTTGCGCTTCACAACTGACTTCTTCCACCTGTTTTCCTTGGTACGTTACCACTGCTTTTTCATATTTCCAGGGGACAGCCCTGCTGTCAAGCATTGGAAGTTGGACCACCGGCTTTATGGTTACCCGTTCTCTACATACCCCTTTCAACACGACCGCCGGTGTGGGCGGGATCCCTGGTATTACCAACTTGCTTGGCTCGGGTTTGCTTGCTATGACGGACGGGTTCTTCCCCCATAATACTACCAGCTTGACGCCTTCTCCCTGCGACTGTACATTTGTTCCTCCACTGGCTAAGACTTCTTTTGGGGCAGCTTGGATCATCATCACTGTTTGTGAGGGTTTTCTTAATTCACCTCCCTCACACACCAACTCAATCATGTGAGCTTCGTGGTGCGCTGGCAGCGGATTTTGGTTGATGTTAGGAGCCTCCGGTGTCTGGACCTCGATCTTATTGGTGTCAATAAGATCCTGTATGGCGTGCCTTAACTTCCAACACTTCTCGGTATCGTGCCCAAGCATCCCTGAACAGTATTCACAACTGATTGAACGATCCAAATTCTGAGGCGGGGGATTTGGTTCCCGGGTATGGACGGGACTAACCAAACCCAATTGCCGCAGCTTGTGGAACACAGCGGTGTAGGTTTCTCCCAGTTCGGTGAAGGTTCTTTGCTTCCGCAACCTGTCATTTCTGGCATCTGGATTTCCCCGGAAACCTGCCCCTGAAGGATTTCTATATGCCCTTGGTGGAGGGTAAGTGTTTTGTGGTGGTGCATATATGTTCTGGGGAGCCGGTGCGCGCCATTGTGGGCGAACCGGAGGCTGAGTGTATACCTGGGCTTGGTGTACGGAACAATGTGGTTCTCGAGGTGGATAGAAATTTTGTGGTGGGTTGTATGGATAGTTTGACCTGTGAGGCCTGGGTTGGTTGTAGTGTGGCCTGCCAGCCCTGGACCAACTGCCTGCCTCGATCGTGGCAACCTCTTCTTTCTTTCTTCTTAGCGCACCTCCCGTGCCGCTTTGAATAGCCTGGGTTGTGGCCTTAAGTGCCGAATAGTTTAAGATCTTGTCCGACCTCAAACCTTCTTCTATCATGACCCCTATTTTGACCACCTCGTTGAAAGATTTTCCAACCGTTGTCACCAAGTGACCAAAGTAGGTTGGATCCAATGTCTGCAAAAAGTAGTCTACCATTTCTCCCTCTCTCATGGGAGGATCGACTCTAGCTGCTTGTTCTCTCCAGCGGAATCCGAACTCGCGAAAACTTTCCCCGGGTTTCTTCCCAGTTCTCAATAATGTGAGACGGTCGGGGACTATCTCTAGATTGTACTGGAAATGACCTGCAAAAGCCTGTGCCAGATCATCCCACGTGTACCACCTGCTGAAATCCTGCCTGGTATACCATTCCAGTGCAGATCCGCTCAGACTTTGGCCGAAGTAAGCTATCAAAAGCTCATCCTTGCCTCCTGCCCCTCTCATTTTGCTACAGAATCCCCGCAAATGTGCCATGGGATCACCGTGCCCTTCATATAAATCAAACTTGGGCATCTTGAACCCAGCCGGGAGTTGGACATCTGGGAAAGGGCACAGATCTTTGTATGCCACGCTGACTTGATTGCCCAGCCCGTGCAAGTTTCTGAAGGATTGCTCCAGGCTTTTGAACTTTCTTAACACTTCATCCTGTTCTGGGGCCTTAACAGGCTTCTCAACCTCTGCCGGTACTTCCAAATGGGGATTGTAAACCTGTGGTTCCGGTGCGTGGAATGTAGGCTCAGGGGGATAGTACTGTGTATCGTGAGCCTGAAACAATGGCTCACTGGTCGTTCGCTGCAAAGGGGCTGATGCAGGTCCCACAAAAATGGGAATATTGGATGTTGGGAGAGGTTGGTGGGGTGGTGGAGCTTGGGAATCATGAGGGCTTCTCTCTTGATGATAGAGGGGGTTTGGGCGGCTTGTGGAAGGGCCAGAGTGAGGGTACTCCGGTACGTGTCCCAGTGTCTCAGGGCTCTTTTGCGTTTTGGCCAGGGCTAGCTGCATGGCATGCATCTCCAGTCCCATCCTCTCAATCTTTTCCATTGCCTCTTTTAGCAACTGGCTCATCGGCCTTTCTTCCTCATTACTATTCTCAGAAGTGGTCATGCTTGTTGCTACCGGTCCTTTGGATCTGGTTTGGTATGAATGTGTTGCCAGAATTCTTTAACAACTAACTGTCTGGTATCAGACAACAACAAACTTTGTTAGTGTTAGAGCTTAACAGATTTGATCATAACACATAGAGGATGCAATGCACCTAGGCAGTTGACCGTTTCTACATGCTTTGCTTCAAACCACATGCGTCATCCCGGTTTGTTCATTCGTCTCTTTTTTAGAGTATTATGCGAAACCCCGCGTTTTTATTTTATTTACATTTTCTTTTCTTTATTTAAAAAGCGGTCGAATCTTATGGGGATTGCCTACGTATCACGTCCCCGCGTGAATCAGACCAGGCGTAGTTCTGCCTTAAAGTAAAGACACATAGAAATTCTTCCGGAGTCACTTAATTTCATTATCAAAATTTGCTATTACACATTGCTTAAATAAAAATAGCAGAAGTACAGACTCCATGGTTTTAAACTTGGTTTGATGAAAAGGAAACAACATATGGAAAAACAACCAAAGCCAAATAAACAGGACTCGACCAAAACTAATTCTCCAATTTAAGGGCCCGCGAGGCATCATTCGGCCTTTCCGCGGCTCTAGGTGTAAGGTCTCTTTGCAGGTTCTTCAACTCGCTCATAATCCGGCGGACGCAGCCCATGATGGAAACAAGGAGGGTCTTCCGAGGTGTTTGCTCACATGCCAAGCATTTCATGTAGATGTAATGCCCTATTTCATCAATCCTTGCTCGGATGTCATCTCTTTCACTGAGCAACTGCCTGATTTGTTGGTTTTTTAACCCCAGTGCCTGAGCATCGTCAGCAATTCGATCCTGAAACAACCCCATTTGTCTTTCCATGCAGGCCATTGCATCATAACACTGTCTTCTGTCGGCTTGGGCGTCTCGTGCTTGTTTGACGATCCGATCATGTAGAGTGGAGCTCGTTTCCCTTAATATTCTGACGCTCATTTCATAATCCCTTATGACCTGTTGCAAATGCTGCTTCCGGGCCATTGCGTATTTTGCCCCTCTGACCTTCATCCTTGTTATGCAAGCTCTTGATTGTTCTAATTCTTCTTGGCCTTGGATGACCTGATTTCTCAAACTTGCTATCAATCTTTCATCAGAGCGACGCTTCTGTCGGTCAACGTTACTCTTACTGGCTTGGCGAAGGCGGGCCTTCAAGGTTTGGTTTTCTTGGGCTAACTTGTTTCTTTCAGCCTGCTCCGAGGCGACTTGCACATTGTTCTCAAATACAAGCCTTTCAACTTGTTGCTTTAGCTTCCCGATTTCGACCCGGTAACCTTTCTCCCTTTTTAACCATCCCCATTGCTCTTGTGAATCATTGGTGAAGTGTTGGACGTGGGCCCTTTTAGCAGGTCTTTGCCGAGTCTGAAACCTTCTTTCGAACCAAGCATCGTACTTTGGGTCTACCTCACCTTTAGCTAGCTCTCGTACCATGGTTTTGGGCTCCAAGAATCTACATTCATGCCACAGTTTTCTAATCTTCCCCTCGGGGAATATGACTCCCGGGCTTAATTCCAAGGCATGCTTGCTCAGATTTTCATCATTAGGGACTACTTGAAACCTGCCCAGTTGTCGTAATACCCGATGAGGGGCATATGGCTGGATGCTGCGAAGCCCCATTAAGAGAACATGACATTCTTCAGCCGACATGTAGATAACCTCAGTATCAGTCAACCAACCAAATGCCCATTCAATTTGGTCAGATGTTGTTGACCTTAACCGTGTAAACCATTCTTCGACACCTTCAGGAAATCTGGCGCCTGTCATGCGCTCCTTGAATCCGCTGATACAGTTCCTCTCGGTCAACCCGTAGTTCATGTATCCTACTCGGTGATGGAGGTGTTCCTGCATCCATAGTTGAAGTAACAGGTTGCAACCTTGGAAGAACTTGCCTCCTTCTCGGCATATAGTCAGAGCCCGGTAGATTTCGGACAAAATTAAAGGAACCACAGTACTATTGGTTCTTTTGATTGCCACGTCGGCCATCCCTACCAGACCTATCTCTATCTTTTTGTCCTTCCTTGGGCAGACCATGACTCCCAAGAATGCTGTGATAAAAGCCAAAGTACGTCTTGCTTCCCATTTGTTTCTGTTCCCGCCGTGAGTTAGCCCAAGGTTCGGTTCCTCGAAACCCTGCGGGGTCCCGTACCGCTGATACAAGAAATGGAGATCACAACACCCTCTCGACAAATCGTCATGTTGTACCTTCCGACTAATGCTTAGTAGATCCAGAAACGCATGCGGGGACACTGGCCTTGGCGAAAGCAAATATTGCCCTCTTAACTTCTCATTCAGTCCCGCATACCCGGCAACTTCCTCAAGTGTCGGTGAAAGTTCGAAATCAGCAAAACGGAATACATTGCAGGTGGGGTCCCAAAATGGTATTAGAGCTTCAAGAATATCTGTCCTCGGCTCAACACCCAACAAATTTACAAAACCTCCCAATATTCTTCCTATTACCCCTTTGCTATCGGTTTCCAAGTCATTCCACCACATGTGGAGTTGTAGAGGGACTTCGCTGAGGGCTGAGAATGGTTCATTTTGCTCTGTGTTCATCCTGCACATTTATTAGGGTGACTTTTTAGGTGAAAACAAAAACCTTTATTTTGCCTCTAACCAAAATCTTTGGACAAAAACAAAAACAATTATTTATATACACGTGTATACATATATACATATATGCTTTATGGTATATTTTATTTATTTATTTTTTTTTTTTTTTTATTTATTGTTTATTTATATTTTTTTTTTTTTTATATTTATATATATACATAATTTTTTGTAAACTTTTCCCGACATTCAAAACCGGTCATCATGCGTGTTTGAAGCAAATAAATGCACAAGCAGTGAGTAGGATGCATCAGGATGGCCCTTTTCTATTTCAGGTTGCTAATCCTAGACGGACCCAACCCCTGTGTTGAGTCCCCTAAGTCAAATGCACGTGATGCAAATAAACGCTCCTACTAGGGATCCGGCATGTGGCTTTGTTATACTAGGTTCAGAACCTGGGTGTTTGTTCTAGACCTGGCTTACCCGAGCGGACAGCTCGAGCCGAGGGGGGCAGCGTACCGGGAATACAGAAGCTTCACCGGCTTAGCAACTTATCCGAACCTCGTTCTAAATTGGGATTTGACACTATACAGAAAAGAAGCCATACGAAGTACGCCCTTCTTCATGATTTAGAAGACTCAGAGAGAAGATGGGTTTCGGCACAATTTATATACAGTTCACATAATATCAAAGCGGTAACAGCAGCATTTAGCACATTAGGCTCAAACATGTAAAAATCAGATAATAAATAAAGCCAAATAATAACAATTATTTTAAGCTCGAATTCTTAACCCTGAACCAGTGGTTCTGGGTCTGATCCCCAGCAGAGTCGCCAGAGCTGTCACACCTCCTTTTTCCGCGCCCGGGGGGCGCAGGGGGAGTTTTTTCCAATTAAAGGACAATCGAAACGGGATTGGTTTAATTATTTCAGAGTCGCCACTTGGGAGATTTAGGGTGTCCCAAGTCACCAATTTTAATCCCGAATCGAGGAAAAGAATGACTCTATATTACAGTCTGCGTACCAGAAATCTAGATAAGGAATTCTGTTAACCCGGGAGAAGGTGTTAGGCATTCCCGAGTTCCGTGGTTCTAGCACGGTCGCTCAACTGTTATATTTGGCTTATTTATCTGATTTTAATACAATATGAACTTATGTGCAAATTTTAACTTTTAACCGCTTTATTATTATTGTTTTTTACAAGAATGTGAACATCGCTTAAAACACGTCTTTGGACTGCGTCACATGAAATGCACCCACAATCCGGAACGCATTTTATTTGATGTTTTGAGATTTGGATTTGGGTCGCATGAAATGCGCACCCGAGTTTAAGAAAGTAAATTATTAAACACGCGCCTAAAGAGACTATCGCGTTATTATTTTGGGAAGGCCACGAAATTCACTAAGCGGCCCTCCTGAATTCTAAGTAATTTAAAACAAGTATTTACTGAGGGCCCCGTAATTTGTACTTTTATTCGGCGAGGCTCATCTCATTCTTATTTTTTAAGGATATCCTATAGCAACTACGTTTCTTGTCGCGTTTGTCTCTGTCAATCGAAAGCAGTAGATAATCCTAATTAATTAATGCTTGCGAGTTATTTTGTGACAGAATTCGGAAATACTAAAATCAGGAATAGGGCTGCGCGCACAGTCAGTCGAATAAGTAGTCATGGGCCCAAATTCGACCCATGCGTGATGGGCCAAACCTGGGCCACTGCTTGCTCGAAGCAGGCCGGCTAGGCCTGTTTTGGTCTGAACTCGACCTTTACGGGGTTGATATTGCAAGTTTGGTATTCTTTGTCCTAACAGGTGGTTTACTAGTTATATGAGACCATCAATCAAAAAAAGGAGAACTTAATCCAGGATGTACAGTGTTCATACTTGGTATACATATCAACATATACTGCAAAGTAAACTAGAATCTGAAATGCAACATATCTCATTGAACATATTATCACCTATCAACATACATATGTAAGCTACTATTTAGCTAACTTATATTAATATACACTAGGCATATAGGCTGCTTCGATTGTCAACACAAAAATGAAAATTATCATACAATACGTGATATCTAATATAACAGTATATATATGAAAATCAACTTCAAGTCTTTTTCCTTTCTTTTGCATTCATGCTCAATGTTCTAATTACATTTTTGATAGTGCCTTGGTTGTGTACCTGACGTAGAGGAACAGAAGAAAGAAAGTGATCAGTTGAGTAGTATGCACGAATACAGCGACAACAGATAACACCAACAACACAGCAACAACAACCAGCCACAATGATGAAGCTCACAAGTGGTCGAGCAACAAACAAATAGTCCCAGAAACAGAATGATGAACCAACAGAAATCCAGAACAAAGAGGAACCACCAATAGTCGAGTACCAAACCAATGAACCCAGAAAAGAAAGATGAAACAACAGCAACAACAGAGTATTCAATGCAGCAACACTACCAATTGAATAACCAGAAACAGCTCAACCAATGCAAACCAAGAACTTGGCCAAGACAGCTTGACCAATATGCACTCTTATACAACCTTCAGGCAGTGTTTGGTTGCAGTGTTTATTGGAAACTAACTTGTGTTTTTCAGTTTTCTTTGAACTCACTAGACCTCTCTTTAGACTAAAAATTTTTCCAGCCCTTTGTTTTTCCCTCTCTGAAAGCTAAAAGTCCAGCCTAAGACCCTTAAACTTCAGCCCCTGTTTTAGTTATCAAATGGCCTATTTATAGGCCAAATGCACCATTACAGCTGAGCTGCCCTGCCTGCCAATTGGCAGAATGCCCATACTCTTTAAGCCCATGCTCAGCATGCTTGGTGTCAGCTCCCTTTATTCCCCACGCCTGGTTTTGTTTAATCCAGAATTATGGGTTCATTTTAGTGTTCATTTTAAATTCCCATGCTCTTATGTCTTGTTCCCCATTGGCATTAATTTAATCCCAAATTAGTACCCTATTTGTCAGCTCACTTAAACTAATTACTTCTGTTCTTTTTAACACCCCAGATTACCCCCGTTAACCTTGATTATTACTGCCCCTGCCTATTGCAGCATTAGGGCATTTTTGCACTGATGAAAGCTCGAACTCAGGACTGCCTAGTCTGAACCTTTTCAGTCAGTTTTATAGTGCAAACAAACCATTTCAAACAATGCTGGGGCATACAGTCAGTGACAAAACTCAATTAGTCATGAGACCTTATTAGCTCATTCGATTTATTAGTTATAGAAAGCTAATCGACGATATTTATCGAGTCGACTATACTAATTATAACAGATAATAATCAATCGCTCACATAACAATTCGTTTAGGGATCTAAAGGGCATCAAACAATTCTGTGTTCAATAACTGGGAACCTATATAAGTTTATTCATTTGACGACCAATCTAACCGAACATGTTCATCACAGAGTACATACAGAATACACCCATAGAAAATCAACCGACCAAAGAAAAAGGTCTTTAAAGAGATGAAAGGAATCTGGATGAAAAATAACAAAAAACAACAAACAAACACAAAAAGATATGCTGACAACTTATTTGGAAATAAAACAAAAAGAACGGAAAACTTACCAAACGTTTAAACCAAACAGACCCAAATCAAACTCGACTTCGAACTTTTGAGGCCGAACAAACTTTAATCAGGGTGTTCTCACATGAGAACACCTTGGTTAAGGTCTATTAGACCTCAAACCTATGTCAAAACTGGCCGGGTTCCACAGGTGCATGTGTTTCAAAAGTCTGGATTTCCAGATCTGGATTTTTGGGAGTTGTGGGTAGATTCGGACCAAACCAAGCTTGGTTTGGTCACGAGGAAGGTCAGGGGGGTGTCTGGTATGAAGATGGGGTAACTTGGCATAGGTACGGGTTCGACTCAAATCTTCAAATGAAGATTCGAGACGAACGAAAGTGATTCGAGGCAAATGGATAGTAGATCCATGTTCAGGAGAGTGAGGGGGTCTTAGGGTGTTCAGGGGGTGGTCACCGGCGTTCGTGCCGCCGGCTTTAATGGCGAGGGATACTGGGGCGGCTGCTAGGGTTCGAGGATGAGAAGGGGTTGGGGAAGGAGATGACTGAAGGGTGGGGTTCGGATAGGGGGTGCGGGGTAAAGGGCTGAGTTTATATATGGGGGGGTTGATTGGATCTGAGCCGTTGGATCATACGATCTCAACGGCTTGGATCTGAGGGTGAGAAACAAGACGGGGTCGTTCAGTAGTTAAACGGGGTCGTTTGGTTTAAGTGAGGGGTCGGATCGGATTGGTTATTGGGTCGGGTTTGAACACGGGTTGTTGAAGATGATCCTGAGCCGTTGGATTGGCCTGGACGGACGGCTTAGATCGAACGCCCTATACGGCGTCGTTTTGGGGCGTGCCTTGGCAGGCCTGGTTTTGGACTGGGTCTTGCCTTGGCTTTGGGCCTCATTTTGGGGCCCAATCCGATTTTCTTCTCTTTTGTTTTTTTTTTCTAATTTCATTTTTTCTTTTAAAACAAAAATAAAAATAATAAAACGAAATTAAAACTAAACAACAATGCAACATTTTAACACAATTATCACAAAAAATTATTTAAACAAGTTAACTAAAGCCTAGAACGAACGATGCACATGTATATATATTTTGAATTTTCTTTTGGAGCGATTGTCCGTGAAGCAAAAATCACGTGCTTACAGGTCCCATGATCGCAGAAGCGGAAATCGCTGGGCAGAAATATGAAATTTCGAGAGTTTGAAGCTCATATCACCAAATTTGTTTTTTAGCTCGGGAGAAGGCGATTTTTGAAAGATTTTGAAGAGGAAATCAGTAGGTAACGATTCCTTATCCCTTTCTAGTTGTATTCTATCAATCTAATCTTAGTTTTGTCATTTAATTTCGGATTTGGGGTGAAAAAATGGGAGAATTGAAGAAAAGTTCTCCAACCAAGTTTTTGGGTTTTGATTGGGTTTTAATTATCGGAATTGAGTGATTTTTGGACGAGTGTTCTCGTGAGTGAATGAGTGTTCTAAATTGGTACTTTTAACCGATTCCGAGACATGGGCCCGAAGAGGATTTTTGGGCGTTTTTCTATTTTCTTACCTTAGCCTCGATTTCTTTAGCTAAATTAGTTTTTTGTAGTTGTATTTACGTTATGAAATTGATTTGAATAGATTTGGGCCACTCGGAGTTGGATACTTGTGGCAAGAGCGTGGTTTCGGATTGATTTTGAGCTGGTTCGAGGTAAGTGGCTTGTCTAATCTTTTGTGGGGGAACTTCCCTTAGGATTTTGGTACCGTTGTTATATGAGTGCCGTGTACGTGAGGTGACGAGTGCGTACACATGTTAATTATTGAAAAACCCCATTTTCATTAAGTAAATATCTATATTTTCTTGTAATTGAGCAATACTTGTACTTGAAGCCTCTTGTTTAGTTTAGGAAAAGTATGCTTATATGATCTAATTGTCTTACCTGCTTTGACTGCTTACTTGTATTCTGTGCAGCATGTTTAAAGTAGAATTCTTGTTTATTCTTGAATAGAACTGTAGATTCTTTCTTGATACTGTTGTGTGTTTACTTTGGGACTATGGGACGATATCCCGGGAAATCCTCCTATATATTTACTTTGAGACTACGTATCGGTATTTCGAGAAATCCCCCTGCACATTTACATTTGGGACTATGGGACGGCACCCAGGAGATTCCCCTGTATTGGATATTTACTTTGGGACTATAGATTGGTATTCTGGGAGATTCTCCTGCATATTTATGATTCGGACTACGAGACGATATACCAGGAGAACCTTTGTACATTTACGTTTGGGACTACGGGACGATATCCTGGGAGATCTCATGTTGCTATCTCTGTGTATTGAGTATATTCTGTCTGTGATTTACTCTTTATCGACTGTTAGTGTTTTTAATTATACTATCGCATTTCATACTATTTTACCTTTTTATATATATATATAAAACTAGTAGGGCCCTGACCTTCCTCGTCATTACTTGACCGAGGTTAGGCTTGGCAATTACTGGGTACTGCTGTGGTGTACTCATGCCCTTTCCTGCACATATTTTTCGTGTGCAGATCCAGGTTCTTCGGCTCAGCCATACTATCAGTAAGGCGAGACGATTTTCAGAGATTTCGAGGTATATCTGCCACGTCCACAAACCGAAGAGTCCCTCTCTATTCTCTCTTTTAGCTATAGACCTTCTGTAATTACTTTGTTTAGACTTCTGGAGCTAGAACATTATGTATTTCCTCTAGTTTGTGATTCATGAGATTCCGGGTTTTGGGAGTGTTAATATTCGAGAGTTCTATTATTGTATATGCCGAGCGTCATTTTAAACTTTTCTATTATATTACCCGTAAATTACTAGTTTCATATCTTTATTTCCTTTTTCCGCAAATAGTTTAGCTTACCTAGTCGTAGAGACTAGGTGCCGTCACGACAGTTCACAGAGGGAGAACTTGGGTCGTGACAAGTTGGTATCAGAGCTCTAGGTTCATAGGAGTCATGAATCACAAGCCGGTTTATTAGAGTCTCGGGATCGTTACGGAGACATCTGTACTTATCTACGAGAGGCTATGTAATTGTTAGGAAAATTCCACTTTATTTGATTTCCTTGTCTTGTGAGATTTTTGATATCGAAACTCTAAACTTCTGTCTTCTATTCTCTTACAGATGGTGAGGACACATGCTACCGGAGATGACTAGGCACCCGCGCCCTCTGCTAGAGCCATCAAAGGTCGGGGCCGGGGTAGAGGATAAGAACACGCAAGTGGTGCAGCTAGAGCACCCGCGCGAGCTGCCACAGATGGGCCACCAGCAGCTCCAGCCGGAGCCCAGGCACCTGATACGCATATTGCTATTACTACTCCAGCACTCCAGGAGACCCTTGCACAATTCATGAGCATGTACACCACTCTAGCTTAGGCAGGGTTGATTCCCCTTGCTGCAGCCGCATCCTAGGCCGGGGGAGGAGCACAGACTCCCGCCGCCCGCACTCCAGAGCAGCAGGTCCAGATTGATCAGATCCTTAAGGTTATACCGGTACCGCCTGCAGCCCCAGTTCAGCCCGAGGACAGGGAAACAACTTCAGAGGATGAGCAACAGAGGCTTGAGAGGTTCAAGAAGTACAAGCCTCATATATTCAGTGGGTTAGCATCAGATGCTGCTCTGAGATTTCTAGAGGAGTGCTACCGTATCCTTCACATTATGGGTATATTAGGGTCGAGTGAGGTTTCTTTCACTGCTTTCCAACTTTGAGGAGTAGCCTATCAGTGGTGGCGTACTTTTGAGTTGGACAGTCCAGCTGAGGCAGCTTCCCTTACATGGACCCAATTTTTAGAGATGTTTTTGAAGGAGTATGTTCCTCAGAGCCTTCGGGATGCATGACACGCAGAGTTTGAGCATTTGCGCTAGGGTACTATGATTGTTTCGGAGTATGCTGTTCGTTTCACTTACTTGGCTAGGCATGCACCAGCCTTGGTTTCTACAGTTCGTGAGAGAGTTCGCCGATTTATTGAGGGGCTCATTCCCAATATCAGGTCTAGCATGGCTCGGGAGTTGGATATGGATATTTCTTATCAGCAGATGGTGAGCATTGCTAGGAGAGTAGAGGGTATGCATGCTCGGAAAAAAAAAAAGATGGAGGCCAAGAGGTCTCGAGAGTCGGGCCATTATTCTGGTGCCTGTGCCCCCGCTGCAGTTCGTCATGGTAGGGGTTATATGAGTCGCCCCGTTCATTCAGCTCTTCTAGCAGCTAGTGGTGTTCCAGCTCTTTCTAGACCTCAGGAGCCGTATTATGCACTTCCAGTATCTAGTGCGCCTCCTGCACGAGGTGCTTTCAGTGGTCAGTCCAGCAGACCTGGCCCGATCCAGTCACAACCGCCACGTCCTCCCAGAGCTTATTTTGAGTGTGGCGACACACGCCCATATGGTGAGGGATTTCCCCAGACTTAGGAGGGGTGCACCTCAACAGACTTCTCAGCCGCAGCGTGCTCCGCAGAGTTCCCAGGCTATGATTACAGCACTATTTGCTGCCCCACCTGCCCAGCCAGCCAAGGGTGGAGGTCAGGGAGATAGAGGTCACCCTAGAGGGGGAGGTCGGGCCAAATATTATGCCCTTCCTACCCATACTGAGGCTGTCACCTCCGATTCTGTCATTACAGGTATTGTCCTGGTTTGTCATAGAGATGTATCAGTTTTATTCGATCTAGGCTCCACTTATTCTTATGTGTCCTCTTAATTTGCCCCTCATTTGGGCGTATCTCGGGATTCTTTGAGTTCCCCTGTTTATGTTTCTACTCCTATGGTAGATTCTCTTATTGTGGACCGCATTTATCGGTCGTTCTTGATTGCACTTAGTGGTTTTGAAACCAGAGCCGATTTCTTATTGCTCAGCATGGTAGATTTTGATGTTATCTTGGGCATGGACTGGTTGTTGCCCCATTTTGCTATTCTTGATTGTCATGCCAAAACTGTGATGCTGGCTATGCCAGGTGTACCATGAGTAGAGTGGAGTGGTACCTTAGATCACACTCCCAAAACATTTTATTTTGTGTCTCATACAACTTACACTAATTGTATGAGGCATCTTTTTTGTCTCACGGTTTTATGGACCCAGATTTTTGTGGACCAAAAAGTGTAAGATTGGGATCCACAAATTTGTGAGATAAAAAGGAGCCTCACACAACTAATGTCAGTTGTGTGAGACACACAATAAAACTTCTCCACACTCCTAGTAGAGTTATTTCATTTCTTAAAGCTCAACGAATGGTTGAGAAGGGGTATGACGCGTATCTAGCTTATGTGAGAGATGTCAGTATTGATTCCCATACATATGATTCACTCCCAGTAGTATATGATTTCCTTGATGTGTTTCCAGCTGATCTTCCGGGTATGCCACCCGATAGAGATATTGGTTTCGGCTTTGATTTATATCCGGGCACTCAGCCAATTTCCATTCCTCCTTATCGTATGGCCCTTCCTGAGCTGAAGGAATTGAAGGATCAGTTATGGGAATTGCTTGATAAGGGTTTTATTCGGCCTATTGTATCACCTTGGGGTGCTCCTGTCTTGTTTGAGAAGAAAAAGGACAGTTCTATGCGTATGTGCATTGATTATCGCCATTTGAACAAAGTTACAGTGAAGAACATGTATCCTTTGCCTCGTATTGATGATTTGTTTGACTAGTTACAGGGTGCACGAGTGTTTTCTAAGATTGACTTACGTTCAAGCTAGCATCAGTTGAAGATTCGGGAGCCAGATATCTCGAAGATTGCTTTTAGGACTCGATATGGTCATTATGAGTTCCTTGTTATGTCATTTGGGCTGACCAATGCCCCAGCAGCCTTCATGCATTTGATGCACAGTGTGTTTCAGCCATATCTTGACTTGTTCTTAATTGTCTTTATTGATGATATTCTGGTATACTCCCGGAGTCGGGAAGAGCATGAGCAGTACCTGAGGATAATGCTTCAGACTTTCATAGAAAAGAAATTATATGCAAAATTCTCGAAATGTGAGTTTTGGTTAGATTCCGTGGCATTCTTGGGTCACGTGGTATCGAGTGAAGGGATAAAGGTGGATCTGAAGAAAGTGGAAGCAGTGGGGAGTTGGCCCAAACCATCCTCAACTACAGAGATCCGTAGTTTTTTTGGCTTAGCGGGTTATTGTTATGCCTTACAATATTACGTCTCGTAGTATTATATTACGATGATGTTACGTCTTGCAGTATTATATTACGATGATGTTACGCCTTGCAGTATTATATTACGATGATGTTATGCCTTGCAGTATTATATTAAAATGATGTTACGCCTTGCAGTATTACATTACGATGCTGTTACGCTTCACAGTATTAAATTACGACGATGTTTCACCCTATAGTATTTTACGTTGAATTTGTCGTGAGGTAATTGACATCAGTCCAAGGATAAGATTATTTGGAGATTATAAGGATTATGCTATTTCAAACAAGCGATGAGTAAATTTGTGAAGGTGAAAGGGTAAACAAATTGAAGGAAATGAATTCCGTTGAAATTTGGCATTTTGGGATAAAATATGGCCCGAGCTAAAATACCTGATATTTATGGACTAATACCATACAAGATACCACATGACCATGATAAAGTGTATAATGTATGTAAAAAGTGAGTAATATTTTAAGTAAGTGGAGATAATTCTTAATTATGTGGACAATTGGTTAATTATTGGATTAGTGGGGGATTAATGAGTTGATTAAGGAATTAAGTAGATGAATTTTGGATAAGCCTTATAATCATTTATGTGGCAGCCATAAAGGTCTTGAATAATGACTCATAAGTCACATTTCAAGGGGGCACAAATTGATGAATCTAGTGGCTTAGTCATCTTGAAAAGTGGGGCCCACCTAATAATTAAGAATAACTTTCCAAATACAACATTTTCTTCACATCTCTTAAGAAAAGAATATAGTAACGTTCTTTCTAAGAGAGTTCAACCAAGCTTTCCATTTTCATGTAACATTATTCCTAAACTCTTAAGAAGAGTTTCAACAAGCTTTCCATTATATAACATTAATTCTAAATTATTGAGAAAGAGTTTCGACAAAGATGATTTTGCAGTAGCAACCTTATTGCTTTGAGCATTTCATACGGATTGTTCCATATTTCGATCTCGACATTACGTGTTTCGTCACAATTAAAGTGTGTTAGAGGGATTGCCAAGAGAATCGACTCAGGTATGTTAAGGCTATCACTTCTTTCTTTTGGCATGATCTATACGACACAAACGAAACGTGCAAATGCACAATTTTCATAAATGACTCTATTCATAGAAATATTAGAGATGCTTATGTTCTTAATTCCCCATATATCATATTATTCTATCATCTGTTCATGGGTCTCATAAAATACGTAAGTTTATAAGTTTACTTTATGGTATTACTCAAAGGAAAAATGGTCTTATGACACTCTGAAAGATTTTATTGACGTACTTCTCATGTATATATATATATATATATATATATGTGTGTGTGTGTGTGTGTGTGTGTGTGTATGTATATGAGATATGGGAAAAGGTTATGGTGTTATATACGCACCACCACCTGATCAACTGGTATACGTTGATGATTTTGCCCACAGTGGCCGAAATGATATGATGGGATGCCCTTAGAGGCCTGATGATATTATGAAACATGTACCTATGCACGACATAACATTTATATGCATATGCATGACACTATAATTATTTCATGAATTACATAATTATCCAAACTTATAGGCTGAGTCATTTACTCCTTATTTCTTTCATGTCTGTTATGTACTTATTTATGTGCCTTACATACTCGGTACATTATTCGTATTGACGTCCCTTTTACCTGGGGACGCTGCATTTCATGCCCACAGGTCCCGATAGACATGTCGAGAGCCCTTCAAGTTGGCTATCAGCTCAGCGGAAGGTGTTGGTGCACTCCATTTACTTCGGAGTTGTTTGTTTGGTTTGTATGATTTAGACGTGTATTGTTCTTAATGAAAATTATATATTCTTAGAGGCTTGTAGACAGGTGTTATGTACGTAAGAGATTGTATGGCCTTGTCGGCCTATGTTCAGTATAAGAGTGGTTATTTTGATCTTATAGGCCGTATATCTTATGCATAAGTTAGTATCACATGTTGTATTCTACTTATCTCATGGCCGCCTTCCGGCTCAGTTATCTATGATAGTATGACATGAAAAAATACGTTATGTTGGTGCTTGGTTGAGTAAGGTACCGGGTGCACTTCTCGGCCCATCGGTTTGGGTCGTGACAAAAGTGGTATTAGAGCAGTTATGTCCTAGGGAATCTACAAGCCGTGTCTAGTAGAGTCTTGTTTATGGGTGTGTCATGCACCACACTTATAAGTAGGAGGCTATGGGGGAATTTAGGAGTGTCACTCTTTCTTCTTACTCTAGATCATGTCATAGAGCTCAATTGTAACAACTCAATTTCGTAACTCTATCTTATTAGTAATATGACGATGCCTACATCCAGAAAGACGGTTAGTAAGAGATATAGCTGTGGAAGAGTTGTGTCAGAGGAACCCGATTTTTGCATCATGCTTATGATGGATAAATTTGAGGTATACAACAGATCATGTGTGTACTAAGACGTGTAAGTTTCTTGATAAAGATCCCTAAGGCAAGATTGTCTATCTACTCTTAAGGTAAAAAGGAATAAGAGAATCGGAAGGTAGACACAAGTTTCAGCAAGTAAAAGAAGCAAGGTAAAGAAGGGTACGTGGTACCCAGTTAATGAAGATTAACAGTATTTACAATGCAAGTAGAGAAATATAAGCATTTCGAGATACCTTCAATTGTAACAGAGGTATGTGAAATTAGTCACACCCATCTCAATTATGCTCCATGGGAGCTAGCAGAAATAGTTAAGAGAATGATGAATATCAGGAACCGGCTGGGGTTAGAGTAACCCAAAATGATAGTTGGATTGCTTGAGTTAGTTTACATTTTTGAAGGATATTGTAAATATGCTAACAAAATCTCCTTGTGAGATACCCAGATGCTACACTCTGAAATAATACAACTAGATATAAGTCCTATAAAGATAGGCACTAGGAGCCTTGAAAGGATAAATGCTACCTTAGTATGACTCCTGTCCCTAGTAGAGAAAGAATGTTAGGCAACTCGAAGAGCCAATAGATAGAGCAAGGGGAGTTAAAAGCAAAAGAATGTCTTGTTCGAGTTTTCAAAATAAAGTGATATGCGTGAATGTTAACGGAAATAAGAAGAGAGTTAATGAAGCATTATGAGTAAGATGTGATGCATGGACGACAATGGTAGATAAAAAAATGGCAGTATTACAGAATCAATAGTCAAGTGAAGGAAAAGATGAGAGGTGACAAGCCTTGAGACAACAAAAGAATATAGGCCATAAAGTCATATCCTCATTTCAAGAAATAAGTTTGTGACTCTAACCTGATTACCATAAGGAAAAGTTAGACCCTAGAATAATAGAAATCAATATGGGCTGGTGAACAAGATAGACTAAAAATGAATTAGGGACTGAGTGAATTGATAATGGTCGAAATCATGAGAATTTCAGATTGCGTTCCGATAATAATAGAATGGCCAACAAAAGCATATTCATGAGGAACTCAGAGAAAGGTCATTCAGGAAAACGCTTCCCTAAAGCAAGCAATGTGAGCAAAGTTAAGCTTAAGGGGCTATATGTTCCAGTTATACTAAGTTTCACCCCACGAGTAAGGAAAGTTGTTATCCTTGGTATAGAAGGATTACCGCAAGCGAGTAAGGGTCATCGATGATGTGAGAAGACGCCAAGGCTAAAGAGGTAAAACATCTACAGGTAGATCGTCGTGGTGCTAAATCTTAGTACTCCCCTAAAAGTGGGGAATATGGAGTGATGTGGCATTAAGTCAGAATTAAGTGGTTCTAGTAATTATGAAATGGTAAAGGAAGAATGCGATAATATGAAAAAAGGATGAGATTGCACTTATTCAAAGCCTATAGATATGCTACAATACCAGTGCATTATGCAAATACGACGTCAAGGAGAGGAAGTAAGGGTTCCTATCCGAGATGTTATTGATTAATAAGGAGCCAGTGCGAGAGGTAAGTGAAACAAAGGAAATAACCCAAGAAAGATTATGCAGAATGATACAAGAATGGGTCAACAAGTAGTTATTAGTTGATTCAGGAAGTGCCTCGTTATGGCTAGACCAGAGGATACAAACAGATCAACAGATTATGCAAGATAAACATAGTGAACCCCAACATGGGGAATTCAGTCTCGCAGATATGACATTGTAATCCTTGAAAAATATTCAGATAGGAGTCGGGGTAGTTAAAGGTACTATATGAGTATTACAGAAATAAAAGAGAATGCCACTGGGAAAAACTATCAAATATCAAGTTCAGAAACAACCCTACAAGCATAAGGGCGTGGAGGTAAGTAACTATGGATAATTATAGGCGAGAAAGGACATCAAAAATTTTGTTGAGTATACAATGTAATAAGCTCGCAGCTTTACAAGAGTCGGAGGGTCCTCCCTAAATACTACAATGAAAGACTAGCTGAGAAAATAAGGAAGAAAGCTTCAAGCTAAGCTCAATGACCTAAGGAGGAAATGGTCTTATAACAATAATCTCACAACAACATTGTATGTACTCCAAAAGAAGATGGCACCTACCATGGCGGGGAGTAAAAACCAAAAATAATATTCGAGGCCATATGAGTTGCACAAAAACTTTGACATGTGCGAGGACTCAGATAAGCTAAGTATGCACACAAAAAGGGGCAGACAGATCAGGAAAAGTAAATGCTTACATTTAAAAAAAAAGCTGAAATGGAATGAAGGGAATTATTCGATTAATGATCAGCCGTAGAAGACTCCGGTATAAGTTAAAAGAAGGAATTGGCTCTAGGTCATAGACAAAGGATTGAATCATTAGAAGATTATATCATGGTTCTCCATAGCGTCTATAAAAGGCTAAAGTAATAACTAAATGCCATGAGCCACATATCAGAAGATAGCTTAAGCCTACATAAAGGCTCATCAGAAGAAGGATAAAACTAAAGAGTTACATCAACGAAGTAAATTAGGAATCTGATTATTGGACCCAGAAAATTATAGAAATCGTGATTGAGAACATTACAAGATTACTCTTAATATCAGAGATACCAAAAGGATAACAGCCTCATAAGAATTCAGTATGAAGCTCCCACCGGATTGTATAGGCACCTGAGGTGCAAGTATTAAAATAGAGCTTCAAGTTATGGATGTGAATTATACCTATGTGGAAGGGAGATAATGAAAGAGATAAAAGATACGATGCGAGATTTAAGGTAAGTAAGGTAAAAGTGAACAACGTACAAGATACTCAAAAGCAGAAGATCGTGAATAGTCCATGCTTCAGATAGAAGGCTAGAAGCACTAGGATTCAATATCCAGGAATGATAGCAATGTCGCAAATGGTGTACCTTCCAGCCTATGGTTTCTAATTACCGAGAGATCTAGTCAAGAGAGTAAAGAAGAGTTAGAGACGATGTGATGTCTCGCTCGATGTTCCAGAATAACATATGGAAATCTATGGTGCAAGCAAGTTGAAGGAAGGTTGTGAACAAGTATGAATAGATATGTGTAGGTTGCAAGCTAAAATATGGTAGAGCGACAAGGTTTTAGGATGGCATGAGTAAGGATAAGAAAATGTAAATGAAAAGGTGACAAGAATGGATAAGTTCTTGGGATTAAGCTCATGAAAATAAGAGAGATGATGGATTCTCTAAGTTATAGAAGGCTCAGTGTAGCCAGAATGAACTCAAAGGAGTCTAAGACTAGTAGCATTTAGAAGAGATAGAATGCTGCCCTGGTAGTCGAATAAGGGCGTAATTTTGATAGATAAAGGATAACATTTGGGCCTTCGATTGAGTAATGACTTGAAGAGGATTGCATGAATTGTAAGGGGCTAAAATACCCATATAAGGTGGCTCACATTGGGATGTTATAAAGTGCGGTTATGGAAGTATAATATCACCCCTAAGATCAACCTAATTACCCCTGATATCCCCGATGAGATGCGAGCCCTAGCGGCGGTGTTACATAAAAGATCAATTTATCAGTGGTAGATGATGAATAAATATTAAGGTGAATCAACAATAGAAGAATAAAAGTTCAACAGTATGAGGTGAGCTTACACCATCAGTCTTAAGGATAAGCAACGAGAGTAACCTGGAGTTGGTTGAAGACCTTAGTAACGATAATTCGAAGTAAGAATTATGGTATAGTATGACCTACGTAGAGGCAGCAAAGTCATACGAATGGATAATAAGGTCTATGAAATAAGATATAGCCATATTCGCAAGTTTTACAAAGTACCGAGCAAAGAACTTCAGTACACTTATAGATGCCCAGAAAGACATCTTATTAACCTCTGTATATGATTAAAAAGTAAGGCCTAGAGATTGGCTAAAAGCTGGAGGAAAAAGGAGAGAAGAGTCGCATAGGCACACTTACAAGGTCACTATCGTTCAAGCTACATGATAGAAGGTAGCAACAATTATGAGATTGAAAGGATTTCGATCACAAGTCATGACGTGGAAAAGAGGCCTAAAGGGGGGAATGCCCTGACTTTTGGATTTATTCATAGAACAACTGCCTAAATGGAAAGGAAAGTATTAAGGTATTCACACGAGCTATAAGTTATGAAAATGATAAGAGCAGCAGTCAATATTCGAGGATGAATGTTCCAAAAGGGGGAATGATGTTATGCCCCACAATATTACGTCGATATTACGTCTCGCAGTATTATATTATGATGATGTTACGTCTTGCAGTATTATATTACGATGATGTTACACCTTGCAGAAGAGTGTCGCAATAGATTTTACCCAATTTGTGGGCCGGGATCGATTTCCACAGAGAGCTAGGAATGGAGTCAAGTATCTATTTAGGTGGGAATTGCGTATTTGTTCCAAATATCACTTCTAATCATTTTTGGATTTTCTTTATATTCTACTATTATCAAACTACAAATTACAATTGTACTAAATTAACTATGAGTAAATTGTTACAAGTTGTATCTAATAGTTTAAAATGCACTAGGGTAATGACATCCTCCTAGGTGGCCAATTGACGGGTAATTGAATCTAAGGCACGATTGGGAAATATGCTATAACCATTGCACAATTTTACCCACTCTCACACCTCTCGGAAGAGAGAGTGATTTTGCCCAATTGACTTTCTCAAGACCAATAGGGTAGGCAAATTTGCTCAAGCAACTGGGGTTCAAGTCAGGTACTACTCTCTCGAGGTTTAACCCTTTAATTGGGACTATCAATTCTCTTGAGTCCATCCCAATTCCTTGTTGGGTCAATTTCGGAGACTTAGGCTCTCTTTCTCAAGAAGAACCCAAGTCATATTACGATGATGTTATGCCTTGTAGTATTATTACGATGATGCTATGCCTTGCAGTATTACATTACGATGCTGTTATGCTTCACAGTATTAAATTACGACGATATTGCACCATGTAGTATTGTACGTTGAATTTGTGGTGTGGTAATTGACATCAGTCCAAGAAAAAGATTATTTGGATATTATAAGGATTATGCTATTTAAACAAGCAATGAGTAAATTCGTGAAGGTGAGCGGGTAAGCAAATTGAAGAAAATGAATTCCGTTGAAATTGGCATTTGGGATAAAATATGGCCCGAGCTAAAATACCCGATATTTATGGACTAATACCATACAAGGTACCATATGGCAATGATAGTAAGGTGTATAAGGTATGTGAAAAGTGAGTAATATTTTAAGAAAGTGGAGATAATTCTTAATTATATGGATAATTGGTTATTTATTGGATTAATGGGGGATTAATGAGTTGATTAAGGAAATAAGTGGATGATTTTTGGATAAGCCTTATAATTATTTATGTGGAAGCCATAGAGGTCTTGAATAATGACTCATAAGTCACATTTCAAGGTGGCACAAATCGATGAATCTAGTGGCTTAGTCATCTTGGAAAGTGGGGCCCACCTAATAATTAAGGATAACTTTCCAAATACAACATTTTCTTCACATCTCTTAAGAAAAGAACATAGTAACGTTCTTCCTAAGAGAGTTCAACTAAGCTTTCCATTTTCATGTAACATTATTCCTAAACACTTAAGAAGAGTTTCAACAAGCTTTCCATTATATAGCATTAATTCTAAATCTATTGAGAAAGAGTTTCGACAAAGATGATTTTGCAGTAGCAACGTTATTGCTTTGAGAATTTCATATGGATTGTTTCCTATTTCAATCTCGATATTATGTGTTTCGTCACAATTAACATATGTTAGAGGGATCGTCAAGAGAATTGCCTCAGGTATGTTAAGGCTATCCCTTCTTTCTTTTGGCATGATCTATACGACACAAACGAAACGTGCAAATGCACAATTTCCATAAATGACTCTATTCATAGAAATATTAGAGATGCTTATGTTCTTAATTCCCCATGTATCATATTATTCGATCATCTATTTATGGGTCTTAGAAAATACGTAAGTTTATAAAGTTTACTTCATGGTATTATTCAAAGGAAAAATGATCTTATGACACTCTGAAAGATTTTATTGACGTATTTCTCATGCATTACATTCATGTACGTTGACTCATGACCAGATGACGTTATATATGCGTATATATGTATATATATGCATGTATGGTATATGGGAAAAGGTTATGGCATTATATACGCACCACCACCTGATCAGCTGGTATACGTTGATGATTTTGCCCACAGTGGATGAGATGATATGATGGGATGCCCTCAGAGGCCTGATGATGTTATGAAACATGTACCTATGCACGACATGACATTCATACGCATATGCATGACACTATAATTATTTCATGAATTATATAATTATCCAGACTTACAGGCTGAGTCATTTACTCCTTATTTCTTCCATGTCTGTTATGTACTTATTTATGTGCCTTACATACTCGGTACATTATTCGTACTGACGTCCCTTTTGCCCGGGGATGCTATGTTTCATGCCCGCAGGTCTCGATAGATAGGTCGAGAGCCCTCCAAGTAGGCTATCAGCTCAGCGGAAGGTGTTAATGCGCTCTATTTGCTTCAGAGTTGCTTGTTTGGTTGGTATGATTTAGACATGTATTATTCTTGATGAAAATTATGTATTCTTAGAGGCTTGTAGATAGGTGCCATGTACGTAAGAGATTGTATGGCCTTGTTGGCCTATGTTCAGTATACGAGTGGTTATTTTTTTTTTATAGGCCGTATATCTTATGCATAAGTTAGTATCACATGTTGTATTCTACTAATCTCACGGCCGCCTTCCGGCTCAGTTATCTATGATAGTATGACATGAAAAAATATGTTATGTTGGTGCTCGGTTGAGTAAGGTACCGGGTACCCGTCTCGGCCCATCAGTTTGGGTCGTGATAGTTATTACCGTCGATTTGTTGAGAGGTTTTTATCTATTGCATCACCTCTGACCAGGCTGACCTAGAAGAGTGTTTCGTTCCCTGCACATTTACATTTGGGACTGGATATTTACTTTGGAAATACGGATTGGTATTCCGGGAGATTCCCCTGCATATTTATGATTCAGACTACGGGATGATATTCCGGGAGATTCTCTGTACATTTACGTTTGGGACTACGGGACGATATCCTAGGAGATCCCCTGTTGCTATCTCTGTGTACTGAGTATATTCTGTCTGTGATTTACTCTTTATCGACTGTTAGTGTTTTTAATTATACTGTCGCATTTCATACTGTTTTACCTTGTTATATATATATATATATATATATAAACAGTAGGGTCCTGACCTTCCTCGTCACTACTCGATCGAGGTTAGGCTTGACACTTATTGGGTACCGTTGTGGTGTACTCATGCCCTTTCCTGCATATATTTTTCGTGTTCAGATCCAGGTTCTTCGGCTCAGCCATACTATCAGTGAGGCGAGGCGATTTTCAGAGACTTCGAGGTATATCTGCCGTGTCTGCAGACCGAGAAGTCCCTCTCTATTCTCTCTTTTAGCCATAGACCTTCTGTAATTACTTTGTTTAGACATCTGGAGTTAGAACTTAATGTATTTCCTCTAATTTGTGATTCATGAGATTTTGGATTTTGGGAGTGTTAATATTGGTCGAGAGTGCTATTATTGTATATGACGAGCGGCATTTTAAACTTTTCTATTATATTACCCGTAAATTGCTAGTTTCATATCTTTATTTCCTTTTTCCGCAAATGGTTAGGCTTACCTAGTCGTAGAGATTAGGTGTCGTCACGACAGTTCACGGAGGAAGAACTTGGGTCGTGACACCACTCCTGGTAAAGAGATTTTGCAAATGAGAAATCATCAAATAAGATAATAATCTCCGTGGCAAGATTTGGATATTCGTAAAAAAATTTATTCATGAATACTGCAAATAAAGTAGAATAATATATTAAGTATGTATTAGTGTATACCTTAGAGCCGGAAAAAGAATAAAAATAAAGAAATTCAACTTTTATACATAGACAATCAAAACAAATTTAATACTATCAAGGCACTTAGCAAATAACTATAGCTAACTAATCGAAAAATGAACAAAAATAAAGATCGTTATATACACAAAATATATATAAAAAAGAATAAATATCTGTGTTGCAATGAATAAATTAGTTCATGTTCTAATGATCGCAACTTGAGATCAATATTAAAAACGGAACTCCTCGTACTCAACCAATTGAAGAAAAAGAGATATGAATACAATCTATGTAAGACACACTATCTATCTATTTAAGATAAAAGGAAATTACATACCTTCTTTTCTTTTCGCCTTTAATAACAATTAACTTAGATAAAATTGTACGTTCATATGAAACTACTATATTCGATTTACGACTCCACTCCAATCATAATCATTAAAGAATAGTTGCGTAGTCTAAGTCGTAGGAATATTAAATGAAAATGGCTAGCCCTATTTTCAAATATAGAATTTTAGGTTCTTTTATTCAATGCAAGACAATAGAATAAGAATTTCTGCCAATTCCAAATTGTACATCTTACACTTATTTTATCCCTTTATTATCATGTATGATACTGAAAATACATAAATAAAATTGTTACATCCCATACTTTTATGCTAAAATGCGTGTTAAATGAATCAATATAAGATAGAGAGCTTAAGGACTTTTACAAAGATAATGATGGGTTAAGACGAGTGTTAAGGAAGTATCGTGAGGGTTGGAGGTTAAACGAATCAAAGATACTATAACCTGCACATTCAGGGTAAACTAGAAGTACTTATTATCCTAAGGAAGTCATGTTCTGAGGTAATTGAACTATATAATATTCGTATGTTAAGTTTTGAAGTCAAACAAGTCGTAAACAAAAGTCGGCAAAAGTTATCAAAAATTACATTTATTATTTTACTGAAATATAGGCCTAATTTCCCTGAGCTTTTCTCTCGATATACTTCGGGTTACGGGGTGATCTACTACCAAATTAAATATCAATGAGTCTAGTTTCCAATGCATTAAACTGTTCGTGATACGATGTCGGCGTAGAGAGGTATTAGTATTTTCGCCAGATTACGCAGGCAACCCCTTTGGGACCCACTTGAGGCGGTGGAAACCTTTTGGTCGTATAAAGGGCGATTCCACTTTGTTTTAACTTATATTTCTTGCCCAAATCAAACTCAAAACACTCCTAAACAATCTCTAAAGGTTCCCCTACCACCCCAACTAAGATCAACGAGTTTATGATATAATTTCACAGCCGGAAAGTTATTCGTAGATTGTGTTACTCTTTTCCTCCTCCTTGCTTGTAATTTGGAGGATTCTTTTAAGGTGGAGTAAGCTTGGATTCGGGTTGTCCTTTCTCTTTTGAGGTAAGAATCTCCCTTTTCATCTTGTGTTGAGTGTATTTATCTCTTGGCTATGCTATTTAAAGCTAGAACATGTGAATCGACGACCGGGAATAGTATACTGAGTTGTTATGTGATGTTGGAGTATTTTAAGGAGTTCTTGAGATGTTAATATTTTTGGCGTTATGAGAATATATTATATATGATATGTTGATGCTGCTGATATGAAGTTTGAAGGAAGGAAGAGTGTAGGGAAGAGTTGTGTTATTTGCTATAAGCCGATCTTGCCGCTCGACAAGTTATGTACGAGTTTTTGTTAAGGTGTTGTTATATTGTATTAATGGACTATTATGGGGTCTTTTTAAGGTTGTGTTATGGCTGAAAATCAATATAAATAAATGAATACATTATGGTTGATATTGTTAACAAATTTCAGAAGGAAAAGGGATTTAAAGCTATAGTTTGTTTAATCGTAAACCGTGCTTGCCTCTCATTGTACTATTGCTTGAGTTGCTGGTTTTTGATGGTATAGAGTGTTGTTGTTCTGGTTGTTATAGATAACATTTTGAATTGGGAGGAATTGAAATTTATAGGGGAGGTGCTCCCCAATTTTCTAAAAATGAGCTACTAGATAGAAATACGTTTTATGTTGTTCATAACTTAACCATAGTTTTAATGTCTTAATGTAGGTTGAAGTATGTCATGCAGTATATACATATATATTGTTCCGTTGACTAAGCGACAAATGTATGTAATGGCTATCCCTTTTCTTTCATTGGCATGAATCCGTAGTAAGCAAGTAAGAGTTGAATGAATCTTGTACAAGGAACGCATACTATAGAGCTCGCATCTCATAGGTGTTTCATCTTTTTGTATATTTCCATTGTTTCTTATTGAGATAGATTCTTATCTGCTTTGTGTAATTTTATGATATTGATAGAAATAGAGAAGTTACATACGCACCCTCATACATTCTACTATATATGTGATGTACGACATCAAATACATATATTTTATGTTACCTGAACACTTGGTCAGTGAGAGATACTATTGCCTGACCTTATGGTCAGTGAGAATATTTGCTTGGCCACTTGGTCAGTGAGCGTTTAATTGCATGGCCATTTGGTTAGTGAGAGTTTATATTTGTGTGACCACTTGGTCAGTGAGTGTTTATATTTGTTTGGCCACTTGGTCAGTAAAAGTTTATACTTTCCTGGCCTAATGGTCAGTAAGAGTTTTACTGTTGCCTAGCCGTTTGGTCAGTGAGAAATACATCGAGCCCTATATGTGGCCTGCTAGTTATAATATCACTATATTACATTGTATTGATTCGGAACAGGTGAGTATGTCTCAAAGCATTCCCTGGCTCTTACTATGTACTTTAGTTCAGTTTCAGCTTTTTGTTATTCTATTGCCTTACATACTCGGTATATTATTCCGTATTGATATCTCTTTTGTTGAGGGCACTGCATTTCATGCCTGCAGGTCTTGATAGACAACCGGATAGACCTTCCAGGTAGATAGAGCCACACATCAGTTTGATCGGTAAGCTCCACTCCCCTGGAGTTACCAGGTCTATACTTTGGAGTCTATTTTGTATAGACAAATTTGATGGGTAGGCCAGGGCCCTGTTTCAACCATGATATAGTTCTGCTATCTCAAGAGGCTTATAGATGAGTTCTGTATGTTTTGTATGTCTTTATTATGTCCTTTCCGACCATGTGTACATGTTCAGTTTGGTATTTTTGGTTGTAGACATTCATGGAGGCCTCGTCGGCTTGCGTAGTTATTTATATATGTTTTGGTTTGTTTATACTTTAGGAGAATTAGATATTATTTTCAGAAGATTTCAATGTACGACCTTGTAAGCCTTGGTTGGTATTGGCTACTTGTAGGTAGGCCTCATCGGCCTAAGTTGAGGGTTATCCCTCCAAGGTTCACAGTTACATAATGGTACGTTTGGGCCGAGTATGGCATTGGGTGCCGGCCACGCCTCCCCAGCTTTGGGGCGTGACAAACACTGGGATGTATGTGCTGTAAATTGAATTCATATTGCTTGAGGAATTTCGGACGACTATCACGAGGATGAATATGCGTTTGGTAGATGATTTGAGGTGTATTATGACTAGTACTACATGAGCTTATGAATAATTCAGCTGTGTAATAGTGCGAGACCATGATAGCTATGAAGAAAGTGTATTATGGGTTATCAGATGTTATGTTTTATGGATTCGAGCCAAGTGGAGGAGTATACCATCGACAATAAAATTGCATAGTCATGTATTATATTAGTTTTGGACCGAGGCATGCATCTGGATCAGTTATGAATTGAAGGGGCTGATTTCGAGGATGATGCGGGGAAGGAAATTACTGGATGCATGATTTACTATACTTTATGGGCATATGGAAATCTTGGAATGATTCAGGTTTGATATTCATTGAGTTCATGGGTGCAAGGAAAAGGAATCGCTGGGGTGCTTCTTTTAGAGTATTCAGGTTCTAATGAGGCACAAGTCGTTCTTCGTGTATTGGTCGTGCATCAAGGATTAGAGTATATAAGTGACTCTCGGGAAGATTCTAATGAGTTCAAGATTCATATATGATATTTGAGGGTTTTCCCGATTAGTATAAGTCTAAAATTTGAAATTTGCATTGGATGGTGCCAAGATTTGCGGTGTTTCTATATCATTATTGATTCTACATTTCAGTATCAGAGAGGTTAAAGAAACAACTTCAAATTCATAGAAGGTCTCTTTAGAGTGGGCATTTAGGTTGCGGTACTATTGGGTACTTAAGAGGGAATACAATGGCTTATGGGCCTTGTGATGACGTGGTTTCATGCTAGGATCTCTAGCGATGTGCTTTTATTAAGAACCATAGTGTACTGGCAAGGAGAAGTGTTAACTTGAAGGAAAGTCAAGAGGAACTCGAAGAAATGGGTTAGCTTGGTAGTGGCTTGGATCAACATAGTAATAAAAGTGATCGATTCCTTGGTGTGAAACTTTACAGGTGCTTGTGGAAATACTCTTGTGTTTGGTGACCTGTGTGACTTGGTTGAGTTAGAGGGATTCAGTTCTGATGGCTTAGATTTGTGCAAATGGGTTTCGAAGAATTATCGATGGTTTTGACCACGACTTGAGACAAATTTCTTCTACAGGCATAGAGAGTATGTTGCATGTTGTGATTTCTCTCCTGGATGGGGTCAAATGGAAGGGTTCTAGCTGATAGAGTGTGTATCCTACTTGTGATTCAGAGTTGATAATAAGATTCTCGTATTTTTTATATGATGGAACGATAGATTTGGTGCATGGTGTACGATTGAGATTGCATGTACAAGGTTACTATTTAGATTCGAAGGGGAGGTCATGATTCCTAGACATCATGAACAATTTTAGATGTTTAGAAGAATGTTGATACTATTTGGTAGCACATGAGAAGGTGTGCATTTAAGAAGACACATTGTATTTTGACTAACAGATGTTTGACTGGTATTGCGGTAATTACCTAGTTATTGCCTGCCGATGTTCAGATTTTGCTACGTGGCACAGAAGATTCATGGGAGTATTTCTCATGAGATGATTGTGTATGAGGGACGTGTCAGTAATTTAAGTGGTAGAGTTGGGATCGAATATGGAGATTCCTGCATTCTAAGGGTTTAGAGACAGGACATTCTCAAAGGCAGATTGTTCCTTGGTTGTGGATGGTGAACGTATATTAAGAGTTTTACGACTGATTGTATGTGTTATGGTTAGGTTACTGTGAATTTTTTGGAAGGTTATTTACCTAATTTGTGGATGATTGGAGTTGATTTGGGAGTCCATTGGTAGGCCTAATGAGAATATGTGTTCTACATCAGGTCAGGTTTGTTTACCCCACATAGCTAGTTGAGGGGTGTGCCATGAACTAGAGTTGATCTTATTCATGTCCTGATATGTTCCATGTGCTACTCTCTTATGCTATGATGGGTTGCGAGACTGTTGACTAGTTACACACATGATGTGGTTCTATTTGGGCCTAGTAGAAAAGATTGAGCGAGATGGCTCTTGGGATGTCAAGTTGCTTATTGCACTTGGTTGTGTTTTTCCTATTTGTGGTATATGGTTCTATCCTTGTCTCCAAAGTTATGGTCATGTTCTTGGCATGCTTGTTGTTGGTACGCATGTGTTTGTTGATTGTGAGAATTATGGTTCGCCGAGGTATTCCATGTCAGCCGGTGTGTTTGGATCGGGTTACGCGCTGCAATGATGTTGTGTTAAGATATGATCCTTTGTGACTATTCCATGTGTTTTTATTCCCCCTTGTGGGATGAGTTCATAGCAGTGTTCTTTGTGGTTTTATTTGTTGAACTTGTGGGGATAGTTCTCTCATTTGGTTCTCTTTCCATCATTGGTTATTGAGTTATTGCTTAAGGGTGCATAGATTGCACCGTATGTAGCCCTAAGTTTCATTGGTATGGCCTATCAGTCGAGAGATTTCACTAGGTGAAATAAGGGTTTTGGACTTGGAATTTGTGCCATTGGATTTGGTTAGGGTATGTTTGGAAGATAGTGTCATTAATCAGCTCAGATTATGGCTATCATTCTTGTCGGGCGAGAGAACTCCATGAATTATTGATTTGATGGGTGGTTATGAGTTTCCATATGTTTCCTTCATTTTAGAAGTATACAAAGGTTTGGAACAAAGTTTTATTTGATATCAAGTTTATTAGCGGCACCGGGTTTAGTAATGAGCAGCTATTGTGGTAGAAAGATATCACTATGAGTGCATCAGATGTGGAATATCGTGTGATTATATATTTGAATGTGATTATGGCTTTATGCATCTTGTTTATACGGTGTATAGATACGAGAATCAGATCTTATAGTAAATTCCGGATGTTGGAGATTGGGTTCTAAGGTTTATGGACTAAGGTTGAAGAAAGAATCTTTGATTATGTTGGTGTTGACAGACTTATATGGGCTGAGGTGACATGGGATCACCCATGGGTATGTGTATGATGCGTTTATACAGTGATTTGATAGCTTTGGAATGACTCTTGGCATGTTCGAGGATGAGTATATATTTAAGTGAGAGAGAATGTAACGACCTGACCTGTCATTTTGAGAATTAGCAACCCGCTCAGTAGTTTGAGGTCTTGAGTAGCTTCGTATGATGTATTAAATCTTGCATGAATGGTTGGTTTCGATGTTTGAGAGGTTCAGGATTGATTTGGAAGAGAAAATTTTATTTTTGGAGTCTTAAAGTTAAAGAGTTGACCAATGTTTGATTTTTGTGTAAACAGTCTCCGGTTCATATTTTGGATGGTTCCAATAGGTTCGTATGGTTATTTTTGAATTAGACGTATGTCTGGATTCATATTTAGATATTTCAAGAAGGTTTTGGCTCTATTTGGAAAAAGTTGGAAATTTGAAGGTTTGGAAAGTTCATAGGTTTGACCGGGAATTGACTTCGATATTATTGTATCTAGATTGTGATTCCAAGAGTTGGAACATGTTTGTTATGATATTTGGAACTTGTGTACAAAATTTGGGACCATTCCGAGTTGTTTAGACGTGTTCGGTGTAAGTTTGGAATTTGAAATTTTGAAATAGTTCATTAAGCTTGAGTTGAAGTGCGATTCGTGATTTTGATGTTATTTGGTATGATTTGAGGCCTCATCTGTATTATTTTTTGGGACTTATTGGTATGTTCGGACGGGGTCCCGAGGACTTCAAGTAAGTTTCAGGGTGATTTTGGACTATTTTTCCCTTATTGTTGATAGCTGGTTTCTCTGATTTCTAGTGTTGGTCTGATGAGCATCGCGATTGTGTAGGAGCTTCGCGATCGTGGAGTGTGTTTTAGGTCCCTGGTAGTTTATGGATCGACATTGTGGAGCTTGGGGGCCAGTTGGCCATCACGTTCGCGTGCGTTAGGTCGCGTTTCCGTAGTGGTTTATGAGGCAGTGTACTTTGTGCATCATGATCGCGATGGTACAACCGCGATCTCGTAGGGTTCTGTTGGGCAGTGCATATAAGTTGTTATTTTCGGACTTGGAACTCATTTTATCATATTTTAAGATTGGAAGCTCGAATTGAGGCAAATTTTTAGGTGATTTTCATCCAATTGGATTGAATAAGTATTCTTCATTTGGATTTGATTATTATTCATGATTCATTTTTGATTTTAGCATTTGATTGGTGGAACTAAAAGAGAAATTTAGGGTTTTTGGCAAAACTTTTCTAAAGTAAATAATTAGATTTTGAGCATCGATTCAGAGTCGAATTTAGATGAAACTTGTATGGTTGGACTCGTATTTGAATAGGTTATTGGAATTCCGAGACTGTTTAGTTAACTTTTTTATTTTTGATAAAGGTCAGAGCTTTATTAATTGGAACTGATTTCTATAGTCGTGTTTGATATTATTGAGTTATTTTTGGCTATGTTTGTCCGTTCACAGGCCGATTTGAGAGGCAAGGGCTTTTTAGAGTATCGATTGGGCTTATTTGTGGTAGGTATCTTGCCTAACTTTGTGTGATGGAATACACCTTAGGATTTAACCTTAATTTCTTATTTGTGTTATGTGAAAAGTGACTTGCACACGAGATGATGCGTGTGTACATAGGTGTATTTGTAGATTATGACCGGATTAGACCTCAGGCTATTATTATTCCTTAATTTGGGTATGCATTGTATTTAAAATATGCTCCATCACTTTATGGCTATACATGATCACAACACTTGTTTTAGCCATGGTAATATTTTATTTGTTAAATACCTATCCACATTTTACCATTTTATGTCCTTGTCTACCTTGTTGATAAATTATAAACTCATATCCGTGATGAAACTTTGGCATTATTGCTTTGTGATTTTTTGTCGCACATGTGGGCAAGTTGGGCGAAGAAATTTGGGTGACTATTGTGATATTGTTAGGGCGGATCTATAAGGGTGGTTATTGTGATACGGTCAGGACGGAGCGATACGGGTGGTTATTGTAATATTTTTAGGTAAGAGAGATACATGTGGTTATTGTTATATTGTCATAGCGGAGCGATACGAGTGGATATTATGATATTGTTAGGGTGGATCGATATGGGTGGCTATTGTAATATTGTCAGGGCGGAGTGATACGAGCATTGTAATTTTGTCAGGACAAGTGATACGGGTGGCTATTGTTCTTGTGATAAAATTGTGGGTACAATGTGTTATTTGTTTGTGTTTCTTTGTGATGACTTGTTATCAAAACTGAGCCTTTACTTGCATTAAATTGTTATCACTTATTCTAAGAAGGTTATTGCTATTGTTTTCTGCTATACTTTTGTTTTCAGTCTTTGATTTATTGCACATGTTATTTTGACTAGTGAGTATCACATAACTTGAACCTCGTCACTTTACTGAGGTTAGTCTTGATACTTACTGAGTACCAGCCTTTGTGTACTCATACTATACTTCTGCATATTTTTGTGCAGATCCAGGTGTTGGAGGCAGTAACCTTAGGCAGTGAGAGCTCACTTGACTACGAGGATTCAGGGTAGAGGTGCATTGGCCATCGTAGTCCCTTGGAGTCCTATCCTTATATTGATACTATCATTTTATTATCCGAACATTATTGTACTTGGATATATTCTTATGTATTCCGTTAGAGCTCGTGACTCTATATTATCTAGTTCTAGAAGATGATTTGATTATAGCCATTATGACTTGTATTACCTCTATTTTCGCATTTATGTTAAACTCTGCTTTATTATATCATGATTTGTTAATTAAATATTGATAAGCGATCGAGGTAACTAGTTTTAGAGTCTAGGTTCCATCACGACCCCTGAGATGGTATTTGGACAGTGTCACTTATGACATGATATTTGTTAGCACTTGAACTTCTATTTTGAGAGTGAATGACTTTGTTGATATGTCGTTGTTGTTGTTGTTGCTACTGTTGCTGCTGCTATTGTTCTTCTTCTTCTTCTTCTTCTTCTTCTTGTCCTTGTGGTTGTTGTTATTGTTGTTTCTATTGTTGTTCTTGTTGTTGATGTCATTTTGAATTGGGAGGAAGTGAAATTTATAGGGGAGGTGCTCCCCAATTTTCTAGAAATGAGCTACTAGATAGAAATACGTTTAAGTTGTTCGTAGCTTAACCATAGTTTTAATGTTTTAATGTAGGTTGAAGTATGTCATGCAGTATATCCATACACATTGAACCGTTGACTAAGCGACAAATGTATGTAATGGCTATCCCTTTTCTTTCATTGGCATTAATCCGTAGTAAGTAAGTAAAAGTTGATTGAATCTTGTACAAGGAATGCATACTATAGAGCTCACATCTCATAGGTGTTACATCTTTCCATATATTTCCATCGTTTCTTATTGAGATAGGTTCTTATCTGCTTTGTGTAATTTTATGATATTGGATAGAAATAGAGAAGTAACATACACACCCTCATACATTCTACTATATACGTGATGTACGACATCAAATACATATATTTTAATCTTGGATAAGACAAAATCGTGGTTGGAAAAGATTAATTAAGAAGAACTTGAGGCATTAACCGTCATTTTATATATTCTACCTAGGGATAGGATTGAACTACTTGTAGCCACATTCGGGAGTACTTAATTCTCTTAATTCTATTACAGAAAATTCAATTAGAAAGTCTTATTAGTCTTTGGAAGAAGATAATATAGAATTACTATCTGAGGATAATTAACATAAACTCACTCGTATTTGTAAAATTATAATATACATAAATTGTTACGTGAGTGTAATTTCCCTTGTATCCACGCTTGTAGCCGTTGATAATTTTACTTGCATTTCTGCATTAGTTATAATATTTTCAGTAAAACCCCTATTGGTATTTGACTTAGCATATAAAGCGATAATTCTCTTACTTGCCTAATCGTCTACATAATTGTTCCGTGTAGGATTCATCCCTGACTCATAGTTTTATAAATTATATTGCATGTGACTGTATACACATACTCTTTGAGGGGTGAATTTGGACGTCATCAATGTATGAGCCTCGTGAGAAAGCAAACCACCCAAATCACTGCGAACACGAGCCCCGTGTCGCGAACGCCATAGCCAATGAGCCCCCTGCCTGATCCGACTATATGCGAGCACGACCACATATCGTAAATATGGAGGTCTTCCTTCCAACAGCTCGCGAACGCGAGACAAACCATGTGAACATGGAGAATAAGGCTCCAGCTCCAAAAACACACATCGGAAACACACCACTAGGACCGCGAACACGAAAAACAAATGCTCAACTAGCTAAACTCCTTCTCCATATCACGAGACTAGCTATACGATCACAAAGCTCTGCAAAACACCAATGACACATCAACTCCAACTCAACCAAAATGGTCTGAAACTATCCCGAATCATACCTGAGCCCTTTGGGCCCCCATCCAATCATACTAACAAGTCAATAAAATATCCAAACTTACCCAAAGACCCAAAACACCGCAAATAATATCAAAATGAGTCGAATGTCAAAATCATTCTCTTAACTTCAAGATGTTCTAACTTCGCCGAACTCATCCGAATCATACATAGACATTCTGGATCACAACTGAACTTTGCACACAAGTTATAATCAACAAAATGAACCTATAAAAGGTCTCAAAACCACAATCTGAGACCGATAACACAAAAATCAACCTCTGATCAAACTTATGAACTTTACAATTTTTAAATTGCCAACTTTCGACATATAAAGCCAAAGAAGGAAAATTCAAATTCAAATCCGAACATATGCCCAAGTCTAAAATTACCATGTAAACCTATTGAAACCATCAAATCTCGATTTTGAGGTCGTTTACTTTAAGGCCAAAACCTTGGTTGATTCCTCCAACTTAAAGCTTCCAAACTGAGGATCATTCTATTAAATCTATTCCAAACATAGCGAACATCAAAATCAACCATATACGCAAGTCATAATATGTCACATGAGCTACTCAAGGTCTCAAACTGCCAAATGAATTACCAAAGCTCAAAACGACCGGTCGGATCATTACATGTTCTCCGGACATGACTTTTTACTCCCATAAAGCAGGACATCTTGCCCACAAACTTCAATCAACCTTAGGAATTCCTCGATATTTTGCATCTTCAAATCTCAAGGATTTTTCTTATACTGTGCATTTACTCTTTGTAGTTAGACTTTATTCTCTAATAGACATTATTTTTCATAACCTTTCTTTCACTCATACATCTAGTTTACTTAATCCGAGATTTCTTCCAAAATCTGATGTCACATGAATCGACCATGCATCCATTTAAATGCACGTTTGTCTCGATTCTCAGGAACACAATGAAGCTTTATATACAACAAACCAGTTCTTTCATGTCTCCCACTACGAGTATCATATAGGTTTCTAAAAATACAAAAATATTGGCTCGTTATTTAGCACTTGATCTACACCTAAGAATTGTGGTAACCCTTGAAATCTACTCTAGCAAATGTGCAAGCCATGACATTTTCACTTCTTTCTAATGTTTTTCCTTCGTGCCAATTGTTGCACTCTAAATTGGTAGATGTCCAAATTTATTTGCAGAATCTACCAAAATAATGAACATTGATATTGGGCTGATTTTCCACTGATAAGTCATTCTAAAATGACTATTTGAGAAAATATCTCTCTCGAGCCTTCATCTATCCGAGTCGCCAAAATTTATCTTTGTGCACCCGATTAGACACAAAGGCGTTTATGAAAAATTAAATTAATATTTTTGCACATCTTTAATACTCTAAATATGCAATGAAGTCTCCAATTTGAGTATCCAAAATTGTCAATACCAAGTCATCCACTCTTGACATCTTCACAAAGTCAAGACTGACAGGATCAAACTTTTCTAATTATAGGCTTAAGTTGCATCTCCTAAGATATCTTCCCTCAATTTTATTTTAGGTTTGCAATTGCATACCTAATTGACCTAAAAATATCTACGCGAGTTGTTACTCGTTCTACATACATGTCTCTAAGTATTCTTTCTTCATAACAAGTGATTAAAATCTCTAACCTTGATGACAACCTAGTTTATGCATTTCGGTTATCGATTTATCGTTCACTCATTCCTTTACAATCAAGGTTGGGTCATTCTTTCACCTAATCTTTCAAATATCAATGTCAACTTAGCTTGTCCATCAAGTTGTCAGAATTAACTTTCGCTTGCCCAAAAAACTAAAAAAATTCTATAAATTATCTAGATTGGGCCGATTAGTTTTCCACATGCCAAAGAATAATTAATGTTTTGACTACTATATAGATATATTGACTACTTCTAAAAGTTCTCAAGAAAGTCTACATAGCATCTAATGTAATGACACGACTAGTTGTTTTGAATGTTAACTTTCAGTTTGGTGGTTTTGTAATGACCTGATCAGTTATTTTATGTAATTGTGCCCGTTATCCCTTTTGATGCTTCACACATGTGTGTTTATAGTTTTATGACTTGCGGAGTTGGTTAGTTTCATTCCGGGAAGCTTTCGGGTTGATTCAGACCCTTTGATTCTTAACTTAGAAGTTTAAATTAGGAATGTTGACCAAACTTTGAATTTTGTGAAATAATCCCAGAACAGTATTTTGATGACTCTGATAGTTTCGTATAGTGATTTCGGACTTGGGAGCATAACCGAAATTAATTTTGGAAGTACGTAGGTTGATTTGTGTTGTTTTGCCGAAATTTGGCAATTTGAAGTTGAAAAGTTTGACCATAGGTTGACTTTTAGCTATCGAGCTCGAAATTTGATTTTGGGACTTGGAATAGGCTCGTTATGCTATTTAGAACTTGTCCACAAAATTTTGTATCATTTGGAATTGATTTGATAGGGTTCAAACACTTAGTTGTACTTATAGAGATTCTTGAAATTTACTTTGAAATCCATGCATTTTAGATGTTATTTTTGTATTTTGATCATGCGAGCGAGTTCGTATGATGTTTTTAGACTTGCGTGGATGTTTGGTTTGGAGCCCCGAGGGCTCGGATGAGTTTCGGACATGTTTCTAGAAGTTTTGAATTGAAATTGAACTATTGATGTTGCTGGTGCCCAATTATCGCAAATTCAAGCACCAGCCTCGCAATTGTGAAGGTGGTAGTGGGGGCTCTAATGTCGCAATTGCAGCTACCCTTTCACATTTGCGAAGTCAACAGGAGTCTAGCTAGGTTTGCATTTGCGAACAATGGTTCGCTTTTGCGATGATGTCCAGTTCGCAATTGTGAAGCCTCCTCTTGCAATTGCAATGATTCATGAGGCTGTCAGGGTTCACAAATGCGAGATCTGGTCCAAAATTGCGAGGGTTTGCAAATGCGAACCCTATGTCGCAAATGCGATAACTGCAGCTGGGACAAAAGGCTGGGAGATGGGATTTTCAACACATTCTCTCACATTTAGAACCCTAGACTCGGTAAAAGGCGATTTGGAGAGGGATTTTCATACAAACTTTGGGTAAGTGATTATAATCTAGTTCTAATCATATTCAATCAATATTTCTTAGATTTTAATACCAAAATCATGTGAATTAAAGTGAAACTTTGTCAAGTTTTTTAAAAAATAAGAATTTGAGTTTTGAGAGTCGATTTGGACTTGGATTTGAAACTAATGTTTATGAACTCGTGGGGCCATGAGTAGTCGAAATCTACCATTGGACTCGAGTTTTGACTGGGCGGGCCTCAGGTTGACTTTTTTTGACTTTTTAAGAAAAGTGTAAAGATTATAGCCTTTTCTATTGTAATTGACTTCCCTTGCATTATTTGATAATAATAAGTCAATTTTAGTTAGATTTGGGTCGTGCGGAGGTGAATTTTAGGGGAAAAGCTATTTTCAAGAGTTGAATTGGCCTAGTTGAGGTTAGTATCTTGCCTAACTTTGTGTGGGGAAAACTACCCTTTAGGATTGGTATTGATTGATTCATTTGTGCTATGTGAAAACCGTATACACAAGGTGATGAGTGATTGAGTACTTTGAGAGTGTGAGTATGTGAGGCTTCTATTATAGTGCATCACATACAACATCCACAGTGGCATGTAGATATAGAAATGTCATATCCTTCATATCATTCAGAGTTGATTCATTTTACTGGTATTGAGTTTTTATCTGATGAACTTGCAAACATGCCTACATTTTGTACTGTCATTTCTATAATGAACTGTACCTGCTGAGTTTGTCATTACTTTCATTCCAATGGTTAGATTTGTTATTTATTGAGTTAGTTGTACTCACGCTATACCCTGCACCTCGTGTGCATATCTAGGTGCTTCCGGTCACGGCGGTTGCTGAGTTGCGAAGTCTGGACCTTCGGAGATCATCAAGGTAGCTGCTTAACATTCGCAGACCTTGACTCTTCTCCCGTATCTATCATTTTATCTTTCAGTTTTATATTGTAGACGGTGTATCAGACTATAACCTTATGTAGATGCTCATGTACCTGGTGACACCTCGGTTTTGGGAGAGATTATGTATTGAGTTATGACTTCCTGTCCTGTTTTTAAAAGATTTTTCCTTTAGTTAACTGTTTCCATATCTTTCAAACATTTAAAGTATTAGAAATGTCTAAGTAGTCGACTTGCCTAGTTCTATGGTAGGAGGCATCACGACGGGTTGGTTTTGGGTCCTGACAAGTTGGTATCAGAGCCTGGGTTACATAGGTCTCACGAGTCATGAGCAGGTTTAGTAGAGTCTTGCGAATCGGTACGGAGACGTCTGTAATTATCATCGAGAGGCTGTTGAACCCGTAGGAAACTTCACATTCTTGTATTTTTGTCGTGCAGATATGTTGATTCTGGTAACTAAACTTCTATTATTCTATTTTCTCATAGATGGTGAAGCCACGTGCTACCGGACAGGACAGACAACTACTAGTACCACCGACTAGGGCCACGAGAGGTCGAGGTCGTAGTAGGGGCCGCGATAGGGGCAGGGGTGCATCTCGTACAACAACTAGAGCAGCACTTGCAGACCCACTATTTGCTCCAGCTCAGGAGTAGGTTCCATATGTGGTTGAGCCAGTGGGTCCGACTCAGGCACCAGATATTGCCATTGTGATTTCAGGCCTTCAGGAGGCTTTGGCCCAGATTTTGACTGTGCACACCAGCCTTACTCAGGCGGTTTCTGTTCCAGCCGCAGCAGCCATTTCTCAGGCCAGGGGAGGTAATCAAACTCCCACTGCCCGTACTTTAGAGTAGGTGATGCAAGGACTTTAGATACTGGGGGTACTACCAGCCCAGCCGGTTGTAGTTGCTCAGGCCTAGGTGGGTCCTGTTACTGATGATGAGCAGAGGAGACTAGAGAAGTTTGGGAGGCTCTAGCCCCCAACTTTCAGTGGGGCAGAGGCAAAGGATGCCCAAGATTTCTTGGATAGGTGCCAATGGCTTCTTCGCATGACGGGTATTCTGGAAACCAGTAGGGTCTCATTCACTAATTTTTAATTTACTAGTGCTGCCTTTACATGGTGGAAGGCTTATGAGAGGTGCAGACCAGTCGGTGCAGCACCACTTACATGGCGTGAGTTCTCCATTATCTTTTTAGAGAAGTTCATTTCACAGTCTCGCAGGGAGGAGCTGTGCAGGTAGTTTGAGCAACTACGACAAGATGGCATGCTATGACCCAATACGAGATGAGGTTTTTCGAGTTGTCTCATCATGCAGTTTGGTTGGTTCCCACGGATAGGGAGAGGATTAGGAGGTTCATTGATGGCCTCACATATCAGTTGCGGTTGCTTATGACTCGGGAGAGGGTATTTGGTTCTACTTTTGATGAGGTGATCGATATTGCTCAGCAGATAGAGATGGTGCGAAATCAAGAGCATGGGGGGGGGGGGAGAGGCGAATAGACCTCATAGTTCAGGTGGTTACGGTGGTGTTCCCTCTCGAAGAGAGTCTTACCACAGCAGGGGTCGTTCTTATAGGACCGCTCAGATGGCTCATCCAGTTCACCATGGTGTATCATCTAGCCATGGTTCAAAAAGTGCTCGCCCGGGTCAGTCATCTCTCACTGCCTTTCTACCTTAGAGTTTATCTCGTACACCATCAGTTCAGGGTTCATATGTACCAGGTTCTTTGTTATGCCCCGACCTCGGAGAGCACGACCGATGCTCAACCGAGATGACCCGACCGAGCAAGCTTGTACAATACCTCCTACCCAAACTCCCCCATGATTAAAGAGAATATCTCTTTCATTAGTTAGACAATAAAGATGATCACGTGAACAACATCAATTCACTAACATTAGTCACATCATTTTAAGTCCCAAAATACATACACTTTCATAGTTTGAAGTGGTACAAATACCACATTACTAGTTTGACCTTCCCAATGCCAACATACTACCCATACTATGTCGACGGAGCATGTAATACATACAAAGGAGTACAATGATAGTGTCAGCAACCTCCGACTATACCTCAAAATTGAATGTACAAAGAGCAAAAGATATATGACCCCGAAATAAGGTGGGACTTGCCAAGTCAGTTGGGAGGAGGGCACACTGCTATCACTGATCAAAGACGCCTGGAGAGGAACCACCTGCATCCATTAAAGACGCAGCGACCCCGACAAAAGGGGCGTTAGTACATGTTGAATAGTACTAGTATGAAAACCAAACAACCTATTCAAGGATTTGAAGTGAAACATACATGTGACAAATCAAGAAAACAAAATAAAGAGCTTAATAGCCGTTAAAACCATGGCAAAATAATTTAAAGCTTTCAAAAACATTTATTAATTTCAAGTTGGGAATTCTTTATATGACCTCTGTAACAATGCCTCAATCTCTACACAAAGCGGCCCCGCCGCCTCACTCGAATGTGTGCGGGTGGAGATGTATTCACAATACCACAATCTCAACACAAAGCGGCCCTACTGCCTCACCCCAATGTGTGGGGGTGGAGGTGCATTCACAATCACATTCTCTACACACAACGCCTCTCCCCCCCCCCCCGCCTCACCCTAATGTGTGTGGGTGGAGGTGAATTCACAATCATATTCTCTAACAAAAGTGGCCCCTCCGCCTCACCCCAATGTGTACGGGTAAAGGTAAATTCACAATCACATTCTCTACACAAAGAGGCCCCGCCGCCTCAACCCAATGTGTGCGGGTGGTGGAAGTGTATTCACAATCATATTCTCTACATAAAGTGGCCCCGCTACCTCACCCCAATGTGTGCGGGTGGAGGGGTATTCACAATGCCATACTTTGGATTCCTAAAACGGTAATAGTTGTACAACAGATTTCTTTTCAAATCAACCATTCGGCACCTTTGGACTTAACAAGTATAAGTTTATAAGATTTCATCATATGAGAAATATGGATTTGATCACATTGATTTCGTACAAAGTTTTCTTCCCAAAAAGGGTATAACATAACTAAGTCGAAATAGAAAATTATTAACACATGAGGGTTCAGATACGTTATGCAATTTGAGAATTAATTTGCTTGCTTGAATATCCCACTTCAATAGTATCTCAAGTTCGGACTGCATATGACGGCGTTTTGTAAGAATTCGGGAATTCCGATACTAGAAGAAGAGTTTAGCCTTCATACATGAAATTCACACCTTAATAATACTATGATGGTCACAATTTCAATCTACAACAGTGCAAGAAATTAGTGCTAATACTAGTAAGATTTCTATACTTTAAGTCATTTAGACTTTTTATCAAACATCTAATGTGCATATGCCCAACTTCCATTAGCACATGCATCCCCAACACTTCACTCCCAACCCATAAATGTTATCAATTAATTCATTTAACAATCTCTACAATACCAACATAACCTAAGTTAGGAACTTATGGCTTCCAATCACCATCCCATAAGTCATAACACATATTTCATACATAATTAATCATTATTGATTAGTTAGAGATGGTAGACATACTGTCACTACCCGAATTTCCCACCCTCGGGAGTCGTGATGGCGCCTACTAGTGAAAGCTATGCAAGCCAACCAACTGAACTATCTACCTTATTTCCATTTTTTAATCTGATAACGGTTAAGAGCCAACAATTAGATAACAACAAAATTGAATAAGCGGAAGACTGCATTGTAGAGATTTAATAATACTGCTAATACCAAACCATAACAAATCTACCCAAGACTGGTGTCACAACTTCACAGACTGTCTAGGAGTACTACAAATAAAGGTTTGAAAGAAATAAATACAATACTGTCTCTGGAAATACATGAAAGAAACAGGAATAGTAGATAGAAGGAGACACGCCAAGGCCTGCGGACGCCTGCAAGACTACCTCGGATCGCCTGATGAACAAGAAAACAGCAATCTCACTGCGGTCCGAAGTCTACAACACTGGGATCTGCACAATAGAGTGCAGAGTGTAGTATCAGCACAACCGCCCCCATGTGCTGGTAAGTGCCTAGCCTAACCTCGACGAAGTAGTGACGAGGCTAGGACCAGACTACCAAATAAACCTGTGCAATATAGCGTACAAAAATAATAGGAAGCAGATAACAATGATGGCAACAATGACCAACCAGTGATGTAAATAGCAGGCCACAAGAACACCATAAATGTTTCTCAACAAATAATAGATACAAGTGCAATCAATTCATCAAGTCCTTCAAATATAAATCTTTCGCCTATAAATCCTTCAAGTAATAATCTCCAAGATAATATGCTTTTCAATGAATATATATCGAATATATTTCCTTTAAATAAAATATCTTTCAAATAAGCATCTTTCGAATATAATTCTTTCGAGTAAATGTCACCTTGTGACGCCTCATTCACTTAACATAAAGTAGAGTACAACTTCCAACCCAATTAGGAAATCAACAAGAAAATATGAAGTTATTTTTAGAAATCATTTGATAAAGAAGATACCCTTTTCAATTAAAGTACAATATCGAATGAATCCTTCACCTTTAATACGAGAAATCAATAAATCAAAACATAGTAGAAATTCCTTTTTTTTGTAAAGTACAACCTCAAACGGTTTAAGGAAAATTTAGTTGAGAAATCAATTGAGTTAAAAAAATGTAACAATTGTTGAAATTTGGAGTATTGAACATATATAAAAAAAAAGTAAAAATAGAATATCAAGAGAATTATAAAGGAATCAAAATCCAATCACTAACAAGAATAAGGGAAACAAAAGCATATTTCACTTTCTTTTCACATCTTGTTGCAGGCGTGCAACCCGATCCCATTTCATGTATCTCGTGGCAGGCGTGCCACCCGCTCCCATTTCATGTATCTCGTGGTAGGCGTACCACCCGCTCCCATTTCATTATGTCTTGTGGTAGGCGTACCACCCGCTCCCATTTCATTATATCTTGTGGTAGGCGTACCACCCGCTCCCATTTCATTATATATCTTGTGGTAGGCGTACCACCCGCTCCCATTTCATTATATATCTTGTGGTAGGCGTACCACCCGCTCCCATTTCATTATATATCTTGTGGTAGGGGTACCACCCGCTCCCATTTCATTATATATCTTGTGGTAGGCGTACCACCCACTCCCATTTCATTATATATCTTGTGGTAGACATACCACCCGCTCCCAGTTACAAGCCAACAATAATCACAAGGAATCCCGACAAGGGAACAAGAGCAATATAACAACTTTCCGGCAAGGGAACAATAGTATTTCAACAACATCCCGGCAAGGGAACAATACTATCAAAACAAACATCCTGGCAAGGCAGGCAAGGCAACAATAATATCAAACAAACATCCTGGCAAGGGAACAATGGTGATAATAACATATGAAGCGCAATAAACCACAACGGAGTCATAAAAATTATAGTACAAGACTCACGGACATGCTTGACGCCAATGTATAGATACTCGTCACCATGCCTATACGTCGTACTCTACAATTAACATGTAGCAATTAAGACATAACTCTTAATCCCTCAAGCTAAGGTTAGACCAAACACTTACCTCGCTTTGCAACCAATTCAAAATTCCAACAAGCCTTTGCCTCGCGAATTCGTTTGAAGCTTCAAATCTGGTCATAATAATTCAATATACTCAATATAAATCGTACGAATTAATTCCATATGAAAATACTAATTTTCCAACAAAATCCGAAATTTAACTCAATATCGCTCGTGGGGCCCACATCTCGAATTCCGACGAAACTTACAAAATCCGATAACCCATTCAACCACGAGTTCACCCATATAAATATTATCAAATTCCGATAATAACTCGACCTCCAAATCTAAAATTTTCATTTTTGGAAGATTTTGCAAAAATCTTGATTTCTTCCATTTAAATCTGAATTAAACGATGAAAATAACCATGGAATTATGTAATATAAACACTTTCGAGTATATGACACTTACTTGAGTTGAAATCGTGAAGAACACCTCAAAATCGCCCAAAATCCGAGTTTTAAACTCAAAAAAATGAAAATAAAAACGTGTTGTTCGTCCTGTAACTGACCAGAATTTTCAGGGGCACTATTCATGCGCTTTTACTGTTCACGGGGTATTGTTCACGGGATATTGTTCCCGGGGTACTGTACACTGGGTACTGTTCATTGGTACTGTTCATGGGGTACTATTTCTGCAAATTTTTCTGCTATTTTCCCAAGTCCGAAATCACTCCGAGACACCTCCGAAACACTCACGAGCCCTCGGGGCTCCTAACCAAACACATGCACTAACTCAACAACATCCTACAAACTTAACCGTGCGATCAAATTGCCAAACTAACATCATATACCACGAATTAAGCTTTAAAATCCAAGAATTCTTTCAAATTTCATAAAACATCAAATTTTCCATTTTGAGTCCGAAACACGTCAAACGACGTCCGTTGTCAACCAAACTTTACAGAAAGTGCTCAAACCATATATAAGACCTGTACCGGACACCGGAACCAAAATACGGGCCCGATACCATCACTTTCTAATCAAATTTCATTTTCATTTTCCTTAAATATTTTCAGAAAATAATTTTACTCAAAAATTCATTTCTCGGAACTAAGACCTCGGAATTCGATTACGGGCATACGCACAAGTCCCATATTTTCCTATGGACCTCCTGGGACCGTCAAATCTTGGATCCGGGTTCGTTTGCTCAAAATATTGACCGAAGTCAACTCAGTTGAGTTTTAAAGCTCTAATTCATAATTTAATCCATTTTTCATACAAAAACCTTCCAGAAAATTATACGGACTGCGCACGCAAATTGAGAAATTATTGATAGCTCTTTTCAAGTTCTTAAAACACCGATATAATTATTTAATTTAAAGATGACATTTTGGGTCATCGAACATACCTCTTATAGTGAAACTCTTGAGAATCCCAACTTGTAGTGTTCTTGACCAATTTGGGGATTTGAATGGAAATTTATGGATCTTCAAAATTCATCCTTGTTAATATAAGTGTTTAGGAGTAGTAATCTGTTACATCTCACGTTTTCGTATGCTAAAAGTTTCGTCTTCAGTTAATTGACACAGACTCGGGGGTGAGATTATCTTGAGGTTAATGTATTTACGCTATTTATAACAAGCGAGAAGTAAGTGTCATGAAGGATAAAAGGTACATGAATTAAAAAAATGAGTTTCGTTGAAAGTGTCCAATTTGGGATAAAATACGGGTCGAGCGATAATACCCGATAATTAGGACCTAGTACCATGCAAGGTACCACATGATCATGGTAGTACAACATATAAAAAATATTAAAAAATGAGTAGTATTTTTAGGTAATTTAAGATAATTTTAAATTATACAGGTAATTGGTTAATTATCGGGTAACGGGACATTACCTAGTTAACTAATAAGTGGATAGAAATTAATGAATTACATGTGGCAAGAAGCCACAAAATTAAAAATGACTAAGTAATCATTTATGCCTAGGTGGCTACCTAAGCATTAAATGAAAATTAATGAGTAATAAAACAAGACTTCTAACAAAGTCTTGTTACATTGGCATATTAGACAAAAGAGAACAAAAAAAAACGTTATCAATTAAAAAGGCAAACCTATATTCTTGGTTGATGTCCAGAAAGCTTCAAAGAAGTGAACAAAAGCATCTTGGTTTGATGTCCAGAAAGATTCAAATAGGCAAATTTCGTTCAAGTAATTTCAAAGAAGCAGAAGCAGATTTCGTTCAAAGAATTGAAAAAGCAGAAGCATAATCTGATTTTTTTAGTTCTAAGTTCAATCAACGAAGGTTTTCCAACAGAATATTATACGGAGTTTTTCCTACTCCAGGTATATTTAGGCCATCTCTTCTTTCTTTTGGCATGATCCAAATTATTCAAAAAAAACGAGCAAACGCACAGTTTCCATAAATTATTCTATTCATAAAAATAGTAGGGGTGTCTATATCCTTGATTCCCTATGAGAATTATTATTATCTTCTGTTCATGGGTCTCAAAATAATACGTAGTTGAAAAAGTTTATCCAAAAGGAATATTGAGATTATTACGTATTTTCATGCATTTCACTCATTTATACATGTGCATTGACCCATGACTAGATGGCATTATATACGCGTATATACGTAAATATATATATGGGATATGGGAAAAGGTTACGGCGTTATATACGCATCACCACCTGATCAACTGGTATATGTTGATGATGTTGCCCACGGTGGCCGAGACGATATGATGGGATGCTCTCAGTGGTTTGATGATATTATGTACACTCATACCTATGCATGACACGACATTTATACGCACGTGCATGACATTATAAATGTTTCAGAATTTACAAAGTTATTCATATTTAAAGATGTGTTTCTTTATTCCATGTTTCATCTATGTCTTTTACGTACTAATTTTCATGCCTTACATACTCGGTACATTTTTCGTACTGACGCCCTATTTTACGGGGCCTGTGTTTCATGCCTACAGGTGCAGGCAGGCAAGCTGACGGTCACTCTTCCTAGGATCCCTGATCAGCGAGAGTTAGCGTGCTCCACTTGATCGGGAGCTGCTTTTGATTTTGGTACGATGCGTCTATATATATATATGGGTATGACGTGGCTCAGTCCTATCTTTGTACAGTTATGTTCATATTAGAGGTCTGTAGACAGTATGTCTAGTTGGGTTGTATGTGGCCTTGTCGGCTTTCAGTTTTGAATGTATATTTATTTATAGCAGCATTGCCGGCTCGCTCACTGTATTCTACATGTATATACATATGCCTTGTTGGCAGGTTTCCTACATGTATGTTATTTTCGTAATTCAGCAGATGTTATTCAGGTTCATATCTTAGATGCATGCTTAGGGGTGTTTGACAGGTAGGACTCAGACACCCGTCGCGGCCCATCGGTTTGAGTCTTGACAAAAGTGGTATCAGAGTAGTTCTGTCCTAGGGTTGTCTACAAACCGTGGCTAGTAGAGTCTTATTTATTGGTATGTTGTGCACTATACTTATAAACAGGAGGCTACAGGACATATAGGATGTTATCCTCTCTTTTTATCTTAGATCGTGCGATACAAGAATTTATGTTCCTAACAATATGTTATATTTTCAGCGATGCCTCCAAAGAGTAAGGCTACCTAGGAAGGAAAGTCCATGGCTAGTAAGACTACTAGTCGAGCGCCACGAGTTACCAGGGCTCGAGGAGAATCTCATGGTGACGTTCCATCTCAGACTTCACATACCCCGCCCTTTCCAGAGGAGCTCTGAGGGGCACCAACTCCAGTGCCCGCCCCTATACATTTAGCACCTCAGCTAGATACACCAGGTCAGGAAATGAGAGATGTTATTCAGTTATTGACCCAATTAGTAGCCATACAAGCTCAGCGTCAGGAAGTAGGTATTGGTCATGCAGATAGGTCCGTGAGTGCGAGGGTTCGTGACTTTAATAATTTAGACCCTTAGGTATTCATTGGATCAGATCCAAACGAGTACCCTCAGGTATTTATTGATAGAATGCAGAGGACGTTAAGGGTAATGTAGGCCACTACGACTGAGTTAGTTGAGCTAGCTTTCTATAGACTCCGAGATATTGCAGTTAATTGGTACGAGTCTTGGGAATTGTCCAGAGGTGAGGATGCCTCTACAGCAGTATGGCAGGAGTTTATAGAAGCTTTTCTTCATCATTATCTGCCACTAGAGTTTAGACGAGCCAGAGTTGATAGGTTCTTGACCCTTCGGTAGGATAACATGAGTGTTCGGGAGTTGAGTACAAGATTTCACCCTCAGACAGAGACAATCCGAGGGCACTATTCATATATTGTAGGACATGCACACACTTGTGTTATTGATTTTAGGGGCTTTTGGGATCAGTTCTTGCTGCTCGTGGAGTTTGCCTACAACAACATCTACCAATCAAGCGTTCAAATGGCTATATATGAGGCTTTGTACGGGAGATGATGTTGATCTCCGATGGATTGGTTTGAGTTAGGTGAGTCTAGGCTATTGGGTATTGACTTGGCTCGAGATGCTTTAAACAAGGTTAAATTGATTCAGGATCGGCTTCGCACGGCGCAGTCCAGACATAAGAGTTAAGCTAATCGGAAGGTTCGTGATGTTGCTTACATGATTGGGGAGAAAGTTCTGCTAAAGATTTTACCCATGAAGGGTGTTATGATGTTCGGGATGAAGGGCAAGTTGAGCTCTTGGTATATTGGGCCGTTTAAGGTGCTTTAGAGGATTGGAGAGGTGGCTTACAACCTTGTCATGCCACTTAGTTTGTCGAGTATGCATCTAGTATTTCATGTTTCTATTCTCCAAAAGTATGTCGGAGATCTATCTCATATTTTGGATTTTAGCATAGTTCAGTTTGATGGTGATTTAACTTATGATGTGGAGACGGTGGCCATTTTGGGTCGGCAGGTTCTAAAGTTGAGGTCAAAGGATATAGCTTCAGTGAAGGTGCAGTGGAGAGGTTAGCCAGTTGAGAAGACCACTTGGGAGACCGAACAGGAGATGCAAAGCAGATATCCATGCCTATTTGAGACTCCAAGTATGTTTCTAGACCCGTTCGAGGACAAACATTTGTTTAAGAGGAGGAAGATGTAATGACTCGACCGGTCATTTTGAGAGTTGCAACCCTGTTCCCCCGTTTATTTCTCATTTTATGCTTTACATTTGTTATGTGACTTGACGGGGTAGTTGGTTCGGGTTCGCAAAGGTTTCGAAATGAGTTGAGACACTTACTCTCAAAGTTTAAAGCTTAAGTTGAAATGGTTGACCAGATATTGACTAATGTGTAAATGACTCTGCAATGGAGTTTTGATGGTTCCGTTAGCTCCGTCAGGTGATTTTGGGCTTAGGAGTGTGTTCGGATTGTGATTTGGAGGTCCTTAGTTTAATTAGGCTTGAAATGGAAAAAAGTTAGAAATTTGGAAGTTTGACCGACAGTGAACTTGGTAGTTACCAGGCGAATTGGGGTTCTGGGAGTTGGGGTAGGTCCGTGGTGTCATTTCTGACTTGTGTACAAAATTTAATGTCAATCGGACATGATTTGATAGGTTTCGGCATCGGATGTAGAAGATAGAAGTTTAAAAGGTTCATTAGGCTTGAATCGACGCGCGATTTGTGGTTTTACCGTTATTTAAGATGATGTGAAGGCACAACTAAGTTTGTATTATGTTTTACGACTTTTTTCTATATTTGTTTGAGGTCCTGGGGGTTTTGGGTTGATGTTTTATATGTCAATACCATACAAGAGGAGGGGTGATTTGTGTGGTACCTAATTTTTGCTTAACTAGACTATAGAAGGACCTGGTTCTTCTATGTGTTCCAACTACTACTGTTTGCGGAATAATAAGTAAAGAAAATAAAGAACAGAGAGATTTTTATGTGGAAAACACCTGGCTCAAAAGGTGAAAAAACCACGACCTACTACTCAGTAGGATTTTCCCAAACCTTCACTAAAATCACTGAGCCAAAAACTGCATTTACAAAAACTCTTTTGTAAACCTAGGATTAACTCTAATCCCATTGTGGAACACAGCCTCAACTGTTGCAACAACTTCAAGTTAACTCTAACTTGAACACTCTAGGTACCTAATACAATTGCTTCTATAAAAGCTGAAAGGTACAATGTAAAATCACCTACTATAATTGAACTAGAATAAAAGATAGACACTTGGAACTGGTTCCTCTATCTTGTTCAAGTAGCTTCAGGATTGCACGCTTGAATCACACATAAATTGCTTGCAAAATCACCTTGCTCTTTTGCTCTCAATTTAAGTTTAACTTCTGCTTATGTGCATTACCTGTAAAAGAGATTAACACTTATATTTAATGGGTTAGTAATTAGAGATTGACTGGGATTCAGATGCTACTCTTCTATCGTAGAAGAGTTCTAGTTGATCTCATACTCTAACACTATATTCTTCCTAAACTATATTCTCTTCGTGTAAGGAGTCTTTCTCTCCTTGTCCAATATGCAACATTTTCGATCAGATCAGGAGATATGACTTCCGATAAGTTAGATTTATCTCCTTCACGTGCATCTCACATGTTTAGGTTGATCATGACTGTGCTTCACAAGATGGACCTGGTCTATGTCTGAGTTCTCTTGTCAATCTTCAAAAATTCACCTGTACTTGGGCCAACAAATTCCCCCTCTTTGATGATGACAAACTCTGTGCTTTTTACTTACTTGGATCCTGTAAGAACTTAGCTTAACCATCAATACAAAGTTTAGAAAATTCACTTATCATCAAGGACCAGGTTAATTAGGTTATAAATATCACTTATTCAGAATATGTAAAGCACAATATCTCTTCCCTCTTTTGGCATCATCGAAAAGTTACATACAAAGTGTGAGTCCCAGATTTTAATAAGTACTCATGGCCACTGGGCAACTGCAAGTGCAATCATGGATTAATCATCAGTAATCGAGCAAACATATTTAAACTATCAAGGAAATATTAACATTTAACAAGAGAAAAAACAGTAGATATCATTGATAGAAGATATGTTGCTACCACAGTCCACAACCAGAAAGCAAAAATATTCAAAACATGAGCAAAAAGATAGAAAAATCCCTAATCCGGGTCACTGAAGGTACTAGACAGGTTCAGGAGATAACGGCTAGAATTCCTAAAGCTTGGGAGAGCTAGAGGGTTGGTTTTGGGCTTGGAGAAGATTCACATATTCTGAAGAATTCCATCATTCTTATCCTTTTCCTTGGTAAGCTCAGTTCTGAGAGCACCCCTCTCAGATTCCACCTCTGCCACACGAGCCTTTAGCCTAGTTATCTCAACATTCTTGGCTTCACTTTCCTGAATAAGAGCCCTGACTTTACTGTTGATAGGAGTCTTCTTGGATGAACCAATTTGGGATGGCATCGACTAAGTAGTCACAAGCAATCAGAGTATTAATACCAAAGTAGTCCTTGCTTGTAGCCATTTCCCATTTCTTCAGAGGCACATTGCACATATCCAGAACTGTAGTCAGAATAAAGCCATAGGGGGTAGCATGAGCCTTGGAGCCATTGATAACCCTGTCCAGTAGCTTGATGATGAATGCAGGCCAATTGATTTGCCTTCCACTTTCAAGGCACTCCATAAGAACTAAGTCCATATAATTTGCAATATGCCTTCTCTCCTGCCTGGGCAATAGGCACCTGTTGACAAACTCAAAAATGACTTTGTGCTATGGCTTTATTTCATTCTTGTGCACAAACTTGGCCTCATTCACGTCTTCATCACAAAATCTCCTAGTGATTGTAAGGGCAGATGGAAGGGAATCCACACTTGGCCATCTCTGTCTGGTGTAATCATCATATCCCTCAGCAGGGATGTCTAGAATCTCTCCCAGTTTCTCTGCATCAAATGTCACTTGAACTCCTTTGACTTTGCTTGTAACTCTGCCATCTTTGACTTCAGCATTTGTCATGAATTCAATGATTTCATTTCTGGCCAATCTCCCATCCATCTGAAGGACCATGTCCTTCCATCCCTGAACAGCCAGTGTGTTAACCAAACGAACCATCCCAGGTTCCACCAAATCTTTCAGCAATCTTCCCTTCAAAAATATTCTTTGGCCAAACATGGCAAGCTTGTCTTGTTCACCATCAGTCTCATTTTCTTCTTCACCACTCCATTCCTCATCTTCAGAAACTCTAACTAGTTTACTTTTCACTGCAGACCTTGTCCTCTTGGCCAATGAAGGTTCAGCAGCCTCAGACACAGAGGAAGACTTCTTGGAAGAAGTCTTGGGCTTTTTGGGCTTGGGGGTCTGAACCTCCACTGTTGTAACTTTCTCCTGATGGACCTGTTCCATCTCCTCAATATCAACAACTTCTGAGGACTCTGCAACCTTACCCTTTCCTTTAGCAATCCTTTTCTTCTTACTTTCAGCTAGAGTTTTTTGTAGATCACTCTCACTCTGTTCATCCTTCTTCTTGTGGCTCTTCCATTGGGCACTGAAGTTTCAGTAGTTGTTGGGAAGGAAGCCTATCTTTTCTTGGAGGGTTTAGGGGCACCGGGGGCTTTTGGTGTGGGAGTTCTCCTTTTCTTTGGATCGTAACTTGCCCCTACCTTTTTCAAAAGGTCTGCTAAGGTCTCTTCAGTTGATGAACCAGGTTCATCTCCTTGTGCACTTAAATGAACTAACCCTTTAGCAGCTTCACCAAAACTACTTCCCCCTGACTTCTTGCCACTTTATTCAATATTTTCTTGTACAATCCCACAAATAGCAGGTACAGACAAATTAGCAGTGGGTGAATGATCAACCACTCCTTTCCCTTTTCCCCTCTCGTCACCACATTCACCCACTCTCTCTTTTTCTTTTTCAGATTTCTTTTTACCTCCACTCCTTCTTAACTCAGGTAATTCCACATCCCCGATAGGCCCAACCAAAACAAACCTATTTTCTAAATTCTCAGTCAAAAAAGAACTTACCTTAGAAGGAGATTTTTTAGCCTTCTCAGAGTCAGAAGACCCAGGTCCTTCCTCCTCACTAGCAGATTTGTACGACTCAGAATCAGAGTTAGAATCAGAGTCTTGAGCCTGACTTGCCTTCAATTACTCATTCAATTTCTTTGAGAAAGCACCAGATGCCACCGTTTTGCGAGCAAGCATTTTTACTCTTCTTAGCCTGGGTTTGGGAGTTGTGCTAGGTGGAGGAGAGGTAGATGAATCAGAGGGAGTAGGCTATGGAGGATTTCCAGGATTGTCTTGTGGGTTTGTCATTATAGCTGATTTCTTGAGAGAATTGGTGAGTTAGAACTTTGGAGAAGAAAACAATTGAGAGTGAAGAAGGGTTTTTGACGGTTTAGAATTATGAAGATGGTAGGAGGTAATAATGCGTATTTAAAAAGAAATACTCATTTAATGGATAACGACAACTTTTAGCAGTAGTCAATTAGAGGTCTAATCAACCTGAAATTTTAGGTTTGAATGAACGGTTAAGCTTCCCTAGATTTTAGGCAATTTTTGTGGTTTAGAGTTCTAATGCGGACGGAACTAGTACAAAAACAAACGGATAGAATTTTCTAAGGAGTTGAACAATTGTAGGACTTCTGCTCATGATTTATATATTTATATTTCTAATTGTGCAGAGTATAGAAAACATACCTTAGCATTCAGATGAACCAATACTGATGAACCAGGTTCTTTATATAGAATTCTCTTGACCATGCCTCAATTTACCACAATAGAGAAAATTTTGTAAGAGATCAGTGAGTCATATTAAAACATGTCATAGGAGTATACTATTTACAGTATGAAGCTGAGTAAAAATTAATCTAGATATTTACACAAGTTCAGATTTCCTAGACAAAAAATTCTTATTTATTTATTTTTCCAATGTTTTTTTCATTTTTTTCATTGTGCATTGTGAGCTGGTCCTATTAGGTGATCTTAATCATCCCTAATTCCAACCGGTTCCTTTCAAAGTTTTCTCTACTCAGTGCTTTAGTAAAGATGTCGATAATTTGTTTATCAGTAGCACAGAATTCTATGGTGATCAATCCTTTCTCATAATTATCTCTTAAGAAGTGATGTCTAACATCTATGTGCTTAGTCCTCTTATGATGAACAGGGTTCTTTGTCATACTTATAGCACTAGTGTTATCACAGAAGATAGGAATGCAACCAACTTCAATGCCAAAATCTATCAGTTGATGTTTGATCCACAACAATTGAGCACAACAAGAGGCAGCAACAATATATTCAGCCTTAGCAGTGGATAAGGCCACTGAATTCTGCTTTTTAGTGGCCCATGACACAAGACATGAACCAAGAAAATGAGCCATACCTGAGGTGTTCTTCATATCCACAAGGAAACCTGCATAGTTAGCATCAGCATACCCTATTAGATTGAAATTACTACCTTTAGGGTACCAAAGACACAGATCAGTAGTGCCTTTCAAATATCTCAGTATCCTCTTAACAGCAGTCAAGTGAGATTTCTTTGGATTTGCCTGAAAACGAGCACAAAGCCCTACACTGAAAACTATGTTAGGTCTGCTGGTAGTAAGATACAAAAGTGAACCAATCATCCCCTATACAACTTCTAATCAACAGATGAACCAGGTTCATCTATGTCTAATTTAGTAGTTATTGCAATGGGAGTTTTTATTTCCTTTGATTCATCTATTTTAAACTTTTTAATCAACTCTTTCGCATATTTCTGCTGATGGATATTGGTTCTATTTGGGTTTTGTTTGATCTGTAAACCTGAGAAAAAGTTAATCTCACCCATCATACTTATTTCAAACTCACTCCCCATTAATTTGGCAAAATCCTTACTTAGTTTGTCAGTGGTTGCCCCAAAAATTATGTCATCAACATATATTTGTACCACAAGAAGATCCTTACCTTTTTCCCTCAGAAATAGAGTACTATCAATTTTACCTCTTTTGTAGCCATGTTCAAGCAGGAATTTGGACAATCATTCGTACCATGCTCTAGGAGCCTGCTTGAGTCTATAAAGAGCCTTGTCTAATTTGTACACATGTTCTGGACACTCCTTGCTCTCAAACCCCGGAGGTTGTTTAACAAACACTTCTTCTTTTAGGTAGCCATTTAGAAAGGTACTTTTGACATCTATCTGATGAAGAGTGAATTCCATGTGTGTTGCAAAGGCTATGAGGAGTCTTATTGCCTCCAGTCTTGCAACTGGAGCAAAGGTCTCATCATAATCTATGCCCTCCTCTTGACTATAACCTTGGACCACCAGTCTTGCCTTGTTTCTTGTAACTGTTCCATCTTCATCAAGCTTGTTTCTAAAGACCCATTTAGTGCCAATTACTGATCTGTCCTTGGGTCTTGGAACTAGATGCCAAACTTGACTTCTCTCAAACTGATTGAGTTCATATTGCATTGCATTTACCCAATCTACATCCTTCAAAGCCTCAAAAACATTTTAGGTTCAATAAGAGATAGGAAAGCATCAAAAGCGCACAGATTCTTTAATTGTGATCTAGTTTTAACTCCAGAGGTTGGATCAGTGATTATGTTCTCAATGGGATGAGAACTTTGATACTTGTGAGGTTTCACAACCAACTGATTTCTGCTTGATGTTTCTCCTATGTTCTATTGTTGAGGAACAGGGTTATGAACAAGTTCCTTTAAGGGATTGGTTTCAGTTCCTCTTGGTTTAGTTCCCTCTGTCAGGTTGCCCTGGATAGAAGAACCTAGTCTATCACATGTTCCTTCTTTTGGTGCAACTTTAGCTTGAGCTGAGACTTCACTCAAATCTTTTACCAGCCCAATAGCTTCATCCTCATGTTCCTGTATCTCAGAAAGAATGTTAGTTTCATCAAAAACTACATGTACACTTTATTCTACACACAAAGTTCTTTTATTGAACACTTTATAAGCTTTGCTATGTGAAGAATATCCCAATAATACTCCCTCATCACTTATGGGATCAAACTTACCTAGGGAGTCCTTTCCATTATTGTGCATAAAGCACTTGCATCCAAATGCCCTAAGATGGGATATATTTGGTTTTCTCCCTTTAAGTAACTCATAAGAAGTCTTCTCTACAAGAGGTCTAGTCATGCATCTATTAATGATGTAACATGCAGTATTTACAGCCTCTGCCCAGAAGCTATGGGGCAGTTTACTAAAAAGAATCATAGACCTAGCCATATCTTCAAGAGTCCTATTCTTTCTTTCAACTACTCCATTTTGTTGAGGAGTCCTACGGGCAGAAAAATTATGATCTATACCATGCTCATCACAAAATTCAGCAAACTTAGCATTTTCAAATTCTGTTCCATGATCAGACCTGATTGATGCAAGTTGATTACCTAGTTATTTCTGAGTTTTTCTAACAAAGGCAGTAACACATGTCAAATGCTTCATCCTTAGATGTGAAGAATAGTACCCAGGTAAACCTAGAGTAATCATCAACAAGTACCATCACAAATTTCTTACCACCTCTGCTCAATGTTCTCATTGGACCATAGAGATCCATATGCATTAGTTCTATCGTCCCGGTTGTGCTTACCATTTTCTTTTTTTTAAAGGATGATCTTACCTGTTTCCCCCTTGCACAGGCCTCACAAACTTTGTCTTCCTTGAACTTGATGCTAAGTAACCCTATCACCAAGACCTTGGAGACTAATTTGTTGAGTTGATTAGACTTGCATGACCAAGTCTTTTGTGCCACAGGAGGGGATCATTGTCCAACACACTCAAGCAAGTGAGTTCATTTTCTGAAAGAGTGGACAAATCTATAATATAAATATTGTTAACTCTGTTTCCCTGCAAAACAATCTTGTCAGTGGTAAGATTAATCACAAAGCATTGATTAATAATCTCTGTCACACAGTTGTGATACATTGATTAGGCTATATTTCAAGCCATCTATCAAGTAGACATTCTCAATGGAATGTGAGTCTGTCTTACCTACCTTTCCAACCCTAATAATCTCACCTTTCTTCCCATTTCCAAAGGAGACATTACCTCCTTTTAATTCCTCAAGTAAAAGGAACTGGTTCTTGCTTCCAGTCATATGTTTTGAGCATCCATGTACCATATTTGGCTACTTCCTTTCACTTGGACCTGTAAAAAGAAATCAGGGGTTAGTCTTAGGAATCTAAACTAGTTTGGGTCCCTTTCTATAGGCAAATGGGTAAATTAAATTCCTTTTGGCCCACCCAGGCAACCTATTTTTCTCTTGAACAAAGGTTTTGTTCTTTTGACTGGCCTTTTTTTTTGCATTACATTCATTTTTGACTGGCCTTTTCTCTTGAACCCAGGCAACCTCAAAATTTTTACTATCACTCTCATTAGCCCTAGATTCTATATTTTTGCACTTGGCTTTTAAGATCACACACTCCCTAGACAGTTGTTCCTTCTCATTTTTAATTACCTCAGACTCATCTATGAAGTCTAGCAAAATTTCAGATAACCTTTCTTTAGACAGAAATTTAATCTTGTCTTTGAGATGAATCACACTTACCTCTTGTTCATCATCTGATTCTCCGATGGCCATAAGTTCTTGTTCATCTCCAGCTTCATCTTTTGAATCCTTATCTGATGTTTCTCCCCAAGCAGCAACCGTAGCCTTTGTTGATCCTTTGTTGCTTTTGGGTTGAACCTGTTCCTTCTTCTTGTTCCTTCGTTCAGCCCTTTCCTTCTTCCATTCAATTTCCCACTAAGGACAGTTCTTGATCATGTGATCAGTCTTGCCACATTTGTAGCAACCCTCGTTGGTCTATTTCTCATGAGCCCTTGGTTTTTTAAAGGTTATACCTCTTGAATAACCCTTTCCTCTCATTAGGTACTTTTTGAAATCACTTGTGATCATGGCCATTTCATCATCCTCTAGATCTGCACCTTTAACTATTCAAAGAGCTAGACTCTTTTCCTTCTTGGGTGAATCCATTTTCATAGTTTGCCTTCTTAGTTCATAGGCAGTGAGATTTCCAATCAGTTCATCCAACTTGAGAGTAACAATGTTCTTTGATTCCTGAATAGCTGTGATTTTGCTTTCCCAAGTTACTGGTAAGACCTTTGTCAAGATTTTCTCAATCTTGTCTTCCTCAAGGATAATTCTCCCAAGAGATTTAAGTTCATTTGTTAGTGTTGTGAACCTTCTGTACATCTCCTAGATAGTTTCTCCTTCCTTCATAGTGAAATTCTCATAATGAGAATATAGCAGTGTTCCTCTTGATCTCTTTACTTGATGAGTTCCTTCATGAGCCACTTGTAAAGTGTCCCATATCTCTTTAGCAGTGGTACAACTTTGAATCCTGTTGTACTCGTCTAGACCCAGTCCACACACAAGCCATTTCTTGGCCTTAGCATTCTTCTCCCATTTCTTCAAGTCTTCAGCAGTGCAATCAGCTCTTGTCTTTGGCACGTCCACTCCTTCAACATTCTTCTTTGTAGTAGCCAGGGACCATCAATGACTACGTCCCAAAGTTCATAGTATTCTCTTATGATGTGATCTCTCATCCTATTTTTCCACCAAGAATAGTACTGACCATTAAAGAGTGGGGGCCTAGCAGTGGATTGCCCTTCCTAGTTTCTAAGTGGTGCACTCATCTTGATCTTTTCCTAAGGTGTTAACCTCTTCAAGGATAATCGGCTCTGATACCAATTGATGTTTTATACGTCAATACCATACAAGAGGGGAGGTGATTTGTGTGGTACCCTATTTTCGCTTAACTAGACTATAGAAGTACCTGGTTCTTCTATGTGTTCCAACTACTACTGTTTGCGGAATAATAAGTAAAGAAAATAAAGAATACAGAGATTTTTACGTGGAAAACACCTGGCTCAAAAGCTGAAAAAACCACGACTTACTACTTAGTAGGATTTTCCCAAACTTCCATTAAAATCATTGAGCCAAAAGCTGCATTTACAAAAACTCTTTTGTAAACCTAGGATTAACTCTAATCCCGTTGTGGCACACAGCCTCAACTGTTGTGACAACTTAAAGTTAACTCTAACTTGAATACTCTAGGTACCTAATACAATTGCTTCTATAAAAGCTGAAAGGTACAATGTAAAATCACCTACTATAATTGAACTAGAATAAAAGATAGTCACTTGGAACTGGTTCTTCTATCTTGTTCAAGTAGCTTCAGGATTGCACGCTTGAATCACACATAAATTGCTTGAAAAATCGCCTTGCTCTTTTGCTCTCAATTTAAGTTTAACTTTTGCTTATGTGCATTATCTGTAAAAGATAACAACATTGATATTTGATGGGTTAGTAATTAGAGATTGACTGGAATTCAAATGCTACTCTTCTATCTTAGAAGAGTTCTAGTTGATCTCATACTCTAACACTATCTTCTTCATAAACTGTGTTCTCTTCGTGAAATGAGTCTTTCTCTCCTTGTCCAATATGCAACCTTTTCGATCAGAACAGGAGATATGACTTCTGATAAGTTAGATTTATCTCCTTCACGTGCATCTCACATGTTTGGGTTGATCATGACTGTGCTTCACAAGATGGACCTGGTCCATGTCTGAGTTCTTTTGTCAGTCTTCAAAACATCACTTGTACTTGGGCCAACATGGGTTGATTCCAAATTGTTTACGGTTCGAAAATGAGACGTAGAGGACTGCTGAATCTAGGAGTCTTATGGTATGATCGCACCTGCAAGGGTTTGGCCACAAGTGCGATATCGTAGGTGCGGTTGGAGTGGCGCAAAAGTGAGGTTGGCTTGAACTAGGGAATTCCGCAGGTGCGAAGGATTTCCTGCACCTATGAGGTTGCGAATGCGGAGCAGCGTTGCAGTTGTGCGTATGGGAGAGGAAGCCTAGAGGCGCAGGTGCAGAAGTAAATCCGCTGGTGCAGATGCGCATCTGCGTATGAGTGATCACAAAAACGGAGGTGGGTTGGGGTCCTGGTTCACCTAAGCAAGGAAAATCCACAGAAGTGGGACCGCAGATGCGGTCAAGTAGAGCGCAGGTGCGAATCCCTGCATAAAACATTAAATTCGAGCGTTTCATGATTTCTCTCATTTTGGACTTTGCAAACTCAGTCTAAGGCGATTTTTGAGTAGGATTTTGAGGGGTTTCTTGAGGTAAGTCACTTGTGGTGAAATTTATTCATTAATTATGTTTCCCCATCGAATTTCCCACCTAGATTGTGTGGTTTTAAGGTGTAATTTTAGGGTTTTGAGGCTAGAGATTTGGAGAGTTTAACTTTGGAATTTGAGTGATGATTTGGTATCGGATTTTGGTAAAATTTGGTATGGTTGGACTCATGGTTGAGTGTGCTTTAGGATTTTATGACTTTTATCAGATTTTGAGACATGGGCCCGGGGACCAATTTTTGAGTTGATTTTTTGACTTTTGATTAAGAGCTTAGTATTTTCTCATGGAATTGATTCCTTTAGCTCGTATTGATTGTATCGAACTGTTTGTGGCAATAGTTTAGGCATTTAGAGGATGTTTCGCAAGGCAAGGGCTTGTCGGAGTAGGGATTTGCATAACTTGAGGTAAGTAATACTTCTAAACTTGGATCTGAGAGTATGAAACCCCGAATTTCATGTTATGTGATATATGTTGAGGTGACGCGCATGCTAAATGACAGACATGTGGGCGTGAACCGTAGAAATTTTGATTTAGCCATTTTATTTGAACATTCTTGTTGTACTCTATGTGTTAGAGCACTTGAGTTGTGATTCATGCTAGGAATCATGTTTAGGCTATATGTTGGTACTATTGGGACCCATACTGGTCGTTCTTTGTTGTTGACTTATTTGTTAAAATCTAGTTATGTACTCAGTCTTATTTATCATTTCATATCACATCTTAGTCTATGTTATTCTGTATTGGCATATCACGTATCATTGATTAGGGCTGCTTAGTATGAATATTGTGAGCTCGGGGGACTGGAGAGATCGATGACTAAGTGAGCCGGGGGCCTAATTATGAGTGATATTTATGGGATCGGGTTGCACGCCGCAGCATGTTTTTATTTATTTATGCATGGATCTGGCTTGTTATAGCGCTTGGGCTGAAGGAGCCCCTCCGGAGTCTGCACACCCACAGTGAGCGTAGTTGATTTATATTTGGGGATGGATTTTCCCTGGGCTAGATTGGCCTTATACAGTACTGATTGACTGACCGTTAGTTAATGTATCTATATATTTGGGATAGATCTTCCCTGGGCTGGATTGTCCATATATAGTACTAAGTGATTGAGTACTCTGAGAGTATGAGTACGCGAGGCTTCTATTGTAGTGCATCACATACAACATGCATAGTTGCATGTAGATATAGAAATCTCATATCCCTCATATCATTCAGAGTTGACTCATTTTAGTGGTATTGAGTTTTTATCCGATGAACTTGCAAACATGCCTACATTTCTATACTGTCATTTCTATAATGAACCGTACCTGCTAAGTTCGTCACTACTTTCAGTCTAAAGGTTAGATTTGTTACTTATTAAGTTAGTTATACTCATGATACACCTTGCACCTCGTGTGTAGATTCAGGTGCTTCCGGTCACGGCGATTGCTGAGTTGCGGAGTCCGGACCTTCGGAGATCATCGAGGTATCTGCTTTACATTTACAGACCTTGACTCTCCTCCCGTATCTTTCATTTTATCTTTCAGTTTTATTTTTTAGACATTGTATCAGACTATAACCTTATGTAGATGCTCATGTACTTGGTGACATCCCGATTTTGGGAGAGATTATGTATTGAGTTATGACTTCCTATCCTGTTTTTAAAAGATTTTTTCCTTTAGTTAACTATTTCCACATATTTTAAAGATTTAAAATGTTGGAAATGTCTGAGTAGTTGGCTTGCTTAGTTATATGATATACGCTATCACGACGGGTTGGTTTTGGATTGTGACACAGACCAAGGCAAATTTGAAGATGAATTTCACATATATTCTGAGGGTAAGTGGATTTTTACTTGAATTTGATCATATACCATGAATTTCTATATCTAAAATCATGGAATTTTGAGATGAAATTTGGGATTTTTTCTTACACTTTAAGAGAGTATATTTTTAGGATTTGAGTATCTATTTGCACTCAGTTATGGAATCAAATAACATATTTGGACTCGGGTAGTTATGCTGTCATTGAGATTTAGTATTGATTTTGGATTTCGAGCACGCGGTCATGGCTTAACTTTTATTGACTTTTTGGAAATTCTTTAAAAATTAAATCCTTATGGATTGGGATCGTTTCTATGGCATTGTTTGACTTTCATGGTTGATAATTGGCTTGGATTTGTATGATTGGAGGGCTAGAGCGAGGTTTTTATGCTATTTGAGGTTGAAGTCTATCTCGGATGAGGTAACTATCTCTCCTAATCTTGTTGTGAGGGAATAACCCTTGGGATATGACCATATTTGTCCAATTGGAATGTGTGAGAAGCGATGTATATACGAGGTGACAGGCGTATATTCAGGGTACTATGTAGGATTTATAACCATAGTGGTCCTTAGGCTGTATCATGCCTTATTTTGAATACTATACGTCATGTTATCATGTTTATATATATATATATATATATATATATATATGATTGCGTGAACTTCTTGAATCATGCTAGAGACCATGTGCAGACATGAATTCCCTATTTGAACATGAGGCTTGTTATTGTTTGTTATACCCGCACTACAGTTGTACACTTTGCACATGCATACACTTTGAAATGCTATTTTCCTTAATCCATGAATATGTGAGTTGAAATTCCTTTGATTACATACATGTATTCTTGTATATGCTTTGTGTGTGATGGAATGGATTGACAACACATGAGTTATTCATGCGGTGTTATAATTATGGCACATGAATTGTCCTTATGGTGCATTGATTATGACATATGAGTTGTCCGTGTAGCATATGAATTGTCCATACAACACATGAGTTGTCCATGGAATTGTTATTATTGGCACGTGAGTTATCCTGCAACATGCGATAAGGATCTATCCCTCTAGGGTCTCCCTCTCATGGTTCTCTTGATGGCGTACACATAGGTCATGAGAAATTGATGAGTTTCTGATTGACGTGGTATAAGGTAACTGATCAGTGCTTGAGCTTTGCATATCTTCTCTATTTGTAAGCTCCTTGGATATATATATATATATATATATATATGATTTTTACCATATATCTTCTTTATATGCTAGGATTGGAATATATACATATCATTTATGCACATCTTCTCTATACGCTATTTTACTTGACGAAGTGACTCATGGTGCATATCTTTTATATTTGTTCGTCCACGTAACTTGACTTGTTTATTCATGCATATCTCCTCTATATGCAATTACTAACAGTTACTTGATATCAAATGCGTATCTTCTATATATATTAAAATGTGTGTGGGTTACAATGCTTGTGCATATCTTCTCTATCTGCACAGATGGCCTTATATAGACTTCAGGCTTAGATTTTGGTATCGTTGATATGTGATATATATATATATATATATATATATATATATATATATATATATATGTTATCGAGTTGTACAAGTTATGTAAAGTGAGTATACTTGACGTGAAACCTCGTCACTACTTCACCGAGGTTAGTCAGCATAATTACTGAGTACATGGAGTCGGCTATTTATACTATACTTTTGCACCTTGCATACAGATCTTGGAGCTGAGTCGTTGTGGATGACGAAGGTTGGCATTGAAGTTGTAGTTTTGATCCAGATTCAAGTTACCACTTGTTCATGGTAGTTTAAGACTTATAATTTTGTTTATGTAAACTTTAACCAGATATTGTATTATTTCTTTGTACAAGAGTTGTATTCTTAATATTAGTAGCTCATGACTTGTACTAGCAGTCCTTGGGATATAGTATGGAGTTCAACCATTTTATTTATTTATTTTTGATAATCTTATATTCAAGTTGTGTTATTTGTTGTTTGGCTTGCCTAGTGGATTGGGTTTGGTGCAATCACGACTTGGAGGGATTTTGGTTCATGAAATATTCATGTTTGGGCTTCAAATTTCACTTGTTTGGTCCATCTCTAAACTAGAGTTGGATCATACTTAAGTACACAGTAATATATTTGTACATAGACAACCACTATTTGTGGCAGCTAATACGACCATGTAATCCTTGATCAACAAGGAAATAAGGGGATCCCTCTACAAACAATTTTGAGGAACAAAAATGTTAGCTCTCTTTGTAAACCATGAACGAACGAAATTAATCAGGAGACATATGCCTGAAATCAACCCTTTTTGAAAAGAAAAAATCATGCACCCCGGGATGCTTTCATCTATCATCCTTAAAATTCTTCTTCTAGGTCATTAGGTGTACTTGAATCAACAAAAAATTACATGCATGCAGATCAAGAAGAATGAAACAAAATATATCCTCATCGTTTTATCGAACTCACACTCTGATAGTAAAGCTCAAATTAAAACCATATTCATAGCCGAATCAAAATCAAAATAAAAGAACAATTAAAGATCTGAATATAAAGAAAAAGAAAAAGAAAATCAAGGCTAACGAGCATCGAAGAAGCATAGTGAACGGGTTATTTTTATCAGTAGTCCCATAAATTTAAATAATTGATAAGATATTGTACCTACCGATAATTATATCAAGATCTGATCTCATTCAGTAAGAACTTTTGTATTAAGTCACAATATTCATGTATAGGCTTCAAACTTTCAGTCATTTTGTCCATCTACGATATTAGAGTTCAATTACACTCTTTCAAAACATCCATTAAACTCCCAAAAGAATACTTACATAAAGCACTCAAAGATGCAAAGATGATAAACAGTCCAACAATAAGCAATGAAGTAGAAAATCAAAGAAGATATAGAGGGTAAAAAGTCAGAGAACAATAAGCAACAAATAAGAAAAGAAAGAAAAGAAAGAAGTAAGAAATCTAGCAATAAAGTTACTATTCTACCCTTGGTCGACCTCCACTCTCTCTTCTATATAGAAATAAATAAATATAAATATATATGCATGTCATGAATTAAATACTTATCCTAACTTTTATCGGGCTTCTCATTGATACTTATTGAGTGTGATTGTACTCATGCCTTGACCACGTGTGCTCTTTCCACTTTTGCAACAGATACCTCACACGGAGGAGAGTCCAACTAGATTTCATGAATTCCTTAGCTACAGTGGTGAGCCCCACTAGTACTTTGGTAGTGGCCAGTTGTTATTTCTTAATTTTTATAGGAATATTTCCTAATGAGATTTAGGTATTCATGTGTATCGAGTGGCTGATGACTAGACTAGTGGGTTATTCTTTTGGATACTTATATGTATATTGATGTCTTCGAGATTTGGGGTTTACATATCATGTTGATATCATGGCTCATGTGCAACTATGTGTTACAACGTTTGAATAATTATTGTATTATGGTAAGAATTGCCCTAGAGTGAATGTTGGTTTTCTCTAGGGATTTGGATAGTCGAGTGACATTCATATAATTTCTGAATTTTTGCACAAACCAATTGCTACCTGAGCCGAGAGATGCTGAGATGAAGATTGGAACAAAGCCGGAACCAAAGCAGAGAGATAAATAGAGATATGAATCGAAGACGAATGAAAAACTCACTAAGTTTGGTATAAGAAATGAGACAAGAGAGAATGAAGGAGAAATTTGCTTGAAACCACTATCGACACTATTAATCGATTAACCTTTTTCGAATTGAATTTTTGTTTATACTTGATTTTTGTACATCCCTAAAAACATTCCATGTTTTGCACCGTATTCCATATCCTCTTCTTTCAGTCCTTTCTCTTCTTCTCCCTTCTTACAAATAAAGATAGGATAATGTGAACATAGATTGATTTTTTGAGTCCCTCTTTTTCTTTTACTTCTTGTGCTTTCTCTTTTTTGTGAAAGAAATAGGTGTTTGGACAATTAATTGAAGCTATAGTTGAAAGGAGGAAGTATTTGAAAGTTGAAATTGTATTTCGACTGATATGAAAAACTTGTGAGTAAGAATTATTTAATCGTAAAATGGTACAGTTGGATTTATACGTGGTTTCTAGACAAGTGAATTAATTTGATCCTGAAATAATAAAAGAATTGAAGAAATACGCAAAAGTTAGCCTTGAGATAAAGATGAAATAATAGAAACAGTAGTTTTGGGATCAAGGCTTCCGGGCACAACAGTAATAAAAATAGAAAGTAAAAAGGTAAATTTGTATAAAGCTTTGAGTAGATTATAGAATAAGTTTGCTAGAAAAGTCGTCTCCTTTACAATGATAACAAAGCTCATTATTTATAGATGTACCCTTTTTTAATGTCAATTATGAGGGTCATTAAAGAATGTGTAACGGTGATCATGAATGAGAAATTCCTTATAACGGGTAGTGTATTAAATATTGTAGAATATTCTCCATTAAATGCCACCAGGTGGCAGGCATTTATTGTATCTTTATAAGCATCTTTCTCTCCGGTAGCAAACGAAACAATTATCTTTAGTCTTAGCTATCCTCTACCCCCGGTACCACGTGTCATCCTCTTATGCAATTACTTAACATAGTATATTTACCCTATATAGATAGTTTCTCTACTTTCCGGTGACATAACTTTGTGTCACCGGGAAGTTGGTAGAAATATTCTTTTTGGCGAAAATTTCTCTAACCTCTTCTAAAAGCTTCTAAAGGTTGATTAGACGCACGTCTCTCTGCATTTAATGCCCCGAACACCCGTCATCCCACAATTCAGCATAATTTTTGTCGTTTATTGAGGTAATTATGGCCACGGATTTAGCCGCCTAAACCATTAATTATACGCATGTACTTCCTTAATTTTACATTTCATGACACTTTGAATTTTCTAAGACTTTCTTTACTCAACTCACCTTCCGACTTCAACCCTTCCTCAACTTTATTCTTTGAGAGAAAAAACACTTTCGCTAAAAAGAAATGGTCTCCTCTTCAAGAAAACCTAGTTTTTTAAAGAACAAAAGAAAAACTGACAATGCTGCTCCCCTTACAGTGAGTACCATCGTCCCAAAGAACATGATTACCACCAAAGACTTTGAAGAGAAGTTTCCTTCTGCTAACCCTCGTACATGGACCATTGGCAGATACACTTCTTCCATTCGTGCTTCCAGTATTATTGCTGTGAAGGAATATTGTCATTGCCAGGATTTAGACATTATCGCTCCCCATCTGGCGGAGCGGGTAACCTTACTCAAGAAGGGTTTCATGCATTTTTATATGTATCCTTCTACTTTGGGTCCATTCTCTTTGAGCGGGGAGATCTATTTCGTTATTATGGAATTTTTTGTCTACTACTAAGCGAGCCTGGAACAGGTAAGTCCTTCTGTATGGAAGACAATCGCTTCTCGTTGGCGTTTTGTGCCAGGAAACGGGAGAGAAACTAACCCTAGCTCGGTTAATGAATCTCTATTCCCCCAAGATCTTCCGTTGGGAAATGGTAAATTTTAGAAAACATGGCCACCATGCTCTACTATCTAGCATGGATGATGACAATGACCGTGGGTGGATGAATTGGTTCATTGTAGTTTCCACAAATGATATCATTCTGGCAACGGATTCATCCTTTCCGGCGTCAAGAAATCGTACTCGTAAGTTCCTTGTTTAATCTTTTTTTATTAGAGATCATTTTATATCATTATTGCCCCTCTTTCTTTTTCCTATTTCAGCAACTCGATGGATATCAACTAGGGTTGAAGGCTTGGACCAGTGGGTCCAGAAAATCTTGGACATCACTAAGCCCGAAACCCGTACGCGGAATAAACTGGCCTTTAAATACGGGTGGAAGGCCAAAAATCATGGTAACTAAGACTTGTCTCGTCTTTGCTTTTTATGTGAGGAAATTGATTAATCATTTCTGTCTTTGCTGAATTTAGGTCTACCCTGGGGCTCAGTTGTCGTTTCTGAGGAGGACATTTTGGCTGATCCTGCTGACGCGGCGAGGCTGCTGCAAAAGGCTTTTACACAGACAGGCATCTCCAGGCCTACTTCTGGTGCGAGTGCTTCTTCTCGAAGTCCCCATCCAGATAACAAGCAACCAAAATTAAGGCACTCCTCCACGATCGGGGGAAAGAATAAGAGGGTGAAGAACGCTGCCCCCGAGTCATCTCTAGAAGTTGTGGTGAAAAGCATCGTGCCCGAGCCGATTCCAGAAACCATGATGATCGATGTTGATGGATAGGCCAATGGTGATAGGGCTTCTCTACATAGAGGACGACGATCTTTATCAACTCAACATAATGCCCAATCTATTAAGTTAGTTGCACCAACCGAGGATGATGTCTCGGTACTGTAGGGGAGTTTGATATGGTATAAAATACCAACTCACACTTCCGAGTCCCAGCTGCCATGCCCGATACTATAGGGCTAAGTATGGGGCCTATTTTGTCTTCGGTTAACGAGCAATCACCAACTATTACTGCACCTTCCACAGCCATTTCTCACTCTACGATACCATCTCATTATTCACCAACTCTTCCACCAATAACTGCTACATCATCTCCACCGGCCGCATCTATTCGAGAAGAGGATTTTTCTCTCCCCCATTCCCTAGTTCATGGGAATTTGGGGCAATATTATACCGCCCTCTCAGAAGATCCGCAGAGGAGGAGGAGCATTACTCTCTTGGTCTCTACCAGGTGCAATCTGCTATCTCAGTCGGTGGAACTTGCTAACTATCTGAAGCCTTTGGCTTCAGAAAAATATTGGGAAAAGATATAGGCTTTCTTGGGAGAGTTCTTGTCGAACAATTCTATGCATAACGCCGCAACAGTATACTCTTCATTTCCTCTGTCATTTATTTTGTCCTTAATTTAGTAGTATTTTGAGTTTGCCTTTCTTGTTTTGCAGGCCAATTTCCTTACCTCTGAGGGCCTTCAAAGGTTGATTTGTGATAAAGAGGAACTTACCACCGAGTGGGATCAACTTTCGGCCGAGAAGTTCCAAATTTATGCTCGCCTGTCAGAACTGGAAACTCGAGCTGCCGAGGTTGCTGAATTGCAGGTTCGGTTGCAACAAAGTGAACAGTAAGCAATGACTCTTAGCCAAGAAGTTGTTTCATTAAGGGCACAATATGAAGAAACTAAGGCCAAATGGGTTGAATCTCATAATCTTGTCCTTACTACATCTAATTGTGAGGTTGCTTCTGCTGAAAGATTGCATAATTTAGAGGTAGCCTTAAACCCTAAGGCTAAAGAACTTGCTGATGCCGAGGAAAAACATGACCGGTTGGAGGAGAAATATAGGAAATCCTTAGAGTGTAATAAGATTTATGGCTCCAGTGTCCGTGATTTTGAAGCCAGCCTCCAATCCATGAGATTCGCGCTAGATAACCTCTTTGATGAGGTCGGCTAGCTTAAAAGAGATCTTTAGTGCCGAGCGGCTTCCCTCATTGTTGGAAAAACACATGCTATGTACAACATAAGGAGAAAAATCTTGGATGGAAAGCGAGTGTCCTTGACTTTGATGCCAAAATCGCTAAAGCTCGTGAGCTAGAGTCAACTGCTAAAAGGGGGCTTCCGGCCAGGCCTGCTACTTCTAGTTCTTCTAGTTTCGGTTTTGAATTCTCGGTAACTGAAGAGAACCGAAAGGTGATGATGCTGAGGGCTATAATGATGAAGCCCAGGATATCGAACTGGCAGTGGATTTATCCACTTCCCTCGGGGGCGCAGATGTTTCTCTTCCTCCGTGTTCCGGAGATGCCGTTTTAGCATATTTATTGTAAATAAAAACGTCTTTTGCTCAAGTATTGCATGAGTCTTTCTGCGTTCCTATGCTTGAATGTTTACGCAAGTTTAATCTTTGTGTTCTTTTTTGCCAAGTGTTTTGCGCAAGTTTTACTGTTTGCCTAATTATGTAAGGCCTTGGGTGTATTTTCCCCCAAAGGCAAATTTCGGGCACAAGTTCTTCCGAAATCAATCCTTTATCATGAGGATTTTTATAAGAGAGTGCCCTCTTATGTTTACGGCGCTTTTGAAGAGGACGTCTCTTGTTCATACGGTACTAGCATTTGAAGTACTTGTTTAACTTTCAAATTATAAAATCAATTCATCGTTCAAACAAGAAACAAGATAGAAATAAAAGGACTTTACTTTATTTCTCCCACTTTAAAATAATGGAGGTTGGCTCTTCGATTATAATATATTTCCATTCTCTGCTTTTGGGCTATCATTCTTATATGCGTCAAATCCATGCGCTCATCAAGTAGCTCCAAGTTGATTAACATTGCTTCATTGTTTGTCTCTTCATTGCTTGGAAATGTCTCAAGGTAGGCTCTCTTACTTCCACCGGATTAAGGCTTTTGTTCCATACACAAGGGGGAATCATATTATTCTTTTGATTTTCAAGTCTTCAAGGAACTTCATGATCTTTGCGCTTATAAACTGTGGACCATTATCGCAGGCTATCTCTTTTGGTATTCCAAATCTGCAAATTATGTTCTCCCACAAGAAATCTACCACTTCACATTCCTCGATCTTCTGATAAGGACCTGCTTCAACCTACTTAGAAAAATAGTTAGTTAAAATTAAAAAAAATCTTACCTTACCAGGGGAGGCGGCAGTGATCCGACGATATCCATCCTCCACTTCATGAATGACCATGGAGATAGAACTGAATGTAATGGTTCTTATGGTTGATGTACTAGTGGTGCATAGCATTGGCACTTATCACATTTTTGCATGAAAGCTTTAGTGTCTTGTTCCATTCGGAGCCAATAGTATCCTACCCTTATCAGTTTTAGTACTAAGGAGTCTACACCCAAATGATTCCCACATATCCCTTCGTGGACTTCTCGCATAACATAATTGGCTTCAGAGGTTCCCAAGCATCGGGCCAGTGTGCCTTGGAAAGATTTCCTATACAATTGACCTCATTTAAAGCTATATCGTGTTGCTTTGGCGCGCAGAGCCCGGTATGCCTTGGAGTCTTCGGGCAACTTCCCGTGTTCGAGATAATCAATGATTTCATTCCTCCAGTTCCAGACCAAATTAGTTTTATTTACCTTATAGTAACTATCTACGTCCAGAATCGAGTGCATAAGTTGTACTACTGTCACGTCCCAAACTACCCTCTAGACGTGATTGGCACCCAACTAACACCACTTGTCGGGCGAACCTTACTTTCTTATCTTAGCCATTAATTTGCAGTATTTAATTAATTAAATGAGTATCCAAATAATCTGATAACTATTACGAACAATTAATATCTCAAAATTTTTAGATTAAAACTCTATACCAAATCCCACATTAGACCATAGAGCATCTAAGAGAATTACAAAAGACCTCATATGAATAAATGATAAAGACTCTTTGGGCAGCCTCCACAAAATAATGCGGCGACTCACCTCAACAACTGAATCAACTCTAGTGAACTTGTCGGCTACTAGCTCTGTCTTCACCAATAGTATCTGCATACACATGCAGGTAAAGAGTGAGTTATACATAAATATAACCTAGTAAGATCCTCGATCCGCCACTCTAAATACCTCTGGAACAAGTGTTAGAAAATATAAATACACAACGAGCACACAAATAATATGCACAAAATTCCTTTTATCATATAATTACTCTATAAGGTCCAAATAGTTAATAACAATACTATATATATTTCAACACAATCTACACTAAGGACTTGTCATTAATGGTAGTGTAGGAAATTAACCAAATACCCGAACGAGTCCACGGCAGCATACACAATGCCCCAAATCTATCACGGAGGAATACACAATGACCCAAATATATAGCGACGGCATACACAATGCCCCAAATATATAGCGGCGGCATACACAATGTCCCAAATGTATTACGGCAGCGAAGAAATAATTTCTGAGGCTCCAACGTCATAGCACAAGGCTACGCCACATCACACTACACCACAAATCACTAATTAAATTATTTTAGCTTTTTACAAAATAATATATATTTGCGGCTGGTCAAGGACCACCGATTCTACCAAGCGCACGCTCGTCCCAACACATGGACCATGCAGAAAAAAATACTTTCAAAACGGGTTTTGGAAAAGCAAGCATCAAAGCTTAAAGTCTCACTTACCTCGCTAAAGGAGAGTTCTCCAACCTTGCAACTCCTAAAACACCAACCAAACGGCTCCCAATGGCCTCAATCTATCCAAATATTGAATGACATGTCCTAATTAGTCTAGGTAATTAATTTTCATAATCTCGGAACAAATCAAAATCAAAGTCAAAGCCTCAGCTAATTAAGAAAAATTTGTACACAAATAAATGCAATGCGAGGCACTATATAGTGAACTAAAATGTCGAAATAGAGGTGGTTCCAGAAGCCATCACGTTGGCTTTTTCTCAGAAGTTCAAAAACACATAGTAATCATGGCATGATACTTTTATCTCCAAATTAAAGAACTGGAACAGTATATTGACGGAAAAATTTCTAATTCTTGAATCCCATCATTATATAATTATTATTCTAATTGGGTAAAATCTTTCTGCAAATTTATACTCCCTCCGTTTCAATTTATGGGAACTTATTTGACTGGGCACGGAATTTAAGAAAAGAGAGAAGACTTTTGAACTTGTGGTGTAAAATGAAGCACATATATTTTATGTGGTTATAAATCACTACATAAAGGTAAATTATTTCCAAATAAGAAAAGAGGTCATTCTTTTTTGCACGAACTAAAAAGGAAATAGGTTCACGTAAATTGAAAAGGAAGGAGTAACTATTTCCTTCCAATAGATTCCCTTTTCTTTTTTTTGCTATCCACTCATTAGCTAATATTGAGTCTCCAAATTTTGAAGCCGAAAAGTACAATTAATATAATTTCCATAGCAAGGTTTTAATTGTAGACTCTTTATTATATGCAATCATGACATCATGATTAATTTTCTATTTCATTCTTAAGCACATCTCTGTTATAATGATTGTCCCAACCATCGTCGTCAAGATTATCTAATTCCATGAATACTACTATATGTAAATATTAAAAATAGACATACCTTACAATTGGTCTTTTCCCTACAATGGTCCTCACGCCTTATAATTTGAAGAATGACCCCGTAGTCACGGCTTCTAATGTACTCACGCAGACAGAGTGTTTCTGTCTTCTAATATTCTTTCCTCAGAGAACCAAGTATATACCTAAACTTATAGCAGTATAAGGTTTGGGCCTAAATTATTTTTTTTCAAGCCCTTTTATTATCTAGGATTATTATACTACTCCTGGTATATGCCTAATTATAAATTAGGTCCACTAATTGTTATATGGTATACTACCTTATATATTATAATAATTTTCTACACTAGCTTAGTATTTGACCCAATAACTATCAATAAAATTACTTCTTCAACCTCACAATTAATTAGTATATAAGTATATTTCAGGTTATTACAACTACCGTCTTGGAATTTGATCCCTTCATTTTTGTTGATGAACCGAGGTTAGCTAATGAATCTGCTTCTGCATTTTCTTCTCTCGGGATATGAGTAATCAACCACTCCTGCAATCGAGCAAGCAGAGCCTGGACATTCACTACGTATTTTTGCATGCGCCCCTCTTTGGTTTTGAAGATCCCATAGACCTGATTTACCACCAGCTGGGAGTCGCATTTAATTTCTATGACCTTGAAATCTAGTCCTCGGGCCAGCTCGAGTCCTGCAATCAAAGCTTTATACTCTACTTCATTATGCGTTAAAGGGACCGTTCTTATGGCCTGCCTTAGGATTTCTCTCGAAAGCATGGTTAATACTATGCTAAGCCCAGACCTTTTATGTTGGAAGCTCAATCTATAAATAAGGTCCAAACTCTCGATATCAATTCTAACACAATCACTGCTTCCTTGGTTACCAGAGGCAGCAAACCCGGACTGAAGTCGGCCATAAAGTTGGCCAAAACTTATGACTTAATCGCAGTCCTAGGCTTACACTCTATGTCGAATTCACTCATTTTGCCGGCCTATTTGGCCAATCTACTCGAGAGTTTGGGTTTGTGAAGGATATTCTACCTGGGAAAGGTGGTCACCATAGCTATCGGGTGACATTGGAAGTAAGACATTTGCTTTCGATTAGCGACGATGAGAGCTAAGGCCAGCTTCTCCAAATGCGGGTAGTGAGTATCTGCTTCTGTTAAAATTCTACTAATGTAATAAATGGGAGATTGCATTCCTTCATCTTCACGGACTAAAACAGCGCTTACCGCTACCTCCGAGACTGCTAGGTAGATTAACAGTGTTACACGTTCCTTTGCTTTTGATAGTAACAGAGGGCTTGACAAGCACCTTTTCAAATCCCTCAAAGCTTGCTGGCACTCTTGAGTCCATTCGAAGTTGTTTTTCTTTTTGAGCATCGCAAAGAAATGATGGCACTTCGCTGATGACCGGGAAATAAACCTACTCAAAGTGGCCAATCTCCCTATGAGCCTTTAAACTTCTTTCACTCTTGACAGCCGGTCCAAGATGTCTTCGATGGCTTTGATCTTATCGGGTTTATCTTAATACCCCTTTGTGATACTAGAAATCCTAGGAACTTGCCGGAGCTGACCCCGAAAGCGCATTTCTCAAGGTTAATCTTCATGTTATGCTTTCTCGGGATGTCAATAGTTTCTTGAAAATGCTTAAGATGATCACATGCATTCAAAGACTTAACAAGCATATCGTCTATAAAAACTTTCATGGTTTTCCCTATCTATTTTTCGAACATCTTGTTTACGAGCCATTGATAAGTGGCTCCAGCATTCTTTAGCCCGAAGGGCATCACATTATAGCAATATGTGCCGAAATTCATTATGAACAAAGTATTTTCTTGATCCTCCGGATTCATCTTAATTTGGTTTTACCCGGAATAAGCATCGAGGAAACTCATTAACTTGTGTTCGGTTGTTGCATCAATCAATTGATTGATGTTTGGCAGTGGGAACGAGCCTTTTGGGCACGTCTTATTCAAGTTTTTATAATCTACACAAGTGAGAAATTTATTGCTCTTCTTAGGAACTACTACTACATTAGCTAGCCAGTCTGTATATTTTACCTCTCGGATCGATCCAATATCAAGTAGATGAGTTACCTCTTCTTTGACGATTTTTTTCCTGGCCTCTGCAATAGGACATTTTTTTTTGTCTTACCGGAGGGATGTTGGGTTCCAAGCTTAGCTTGTGTATGGCCACTTTTGTTGGGATACCTGTCATATCCGCATGCGACCACCTAAAACAATTGGCATTACACTTAAGAAATTCAATAAAGCCAGACCTGAGCTCGGGGTGCAATCCTGTCCCCAAGTGAAATTTCCTCTCCAAGAACTTTTCAAGAAATGCAACTTGATCGAGCTCTTCCACTGTGGACTTTGTTGCATCCGTCTCTTCTGGTGCCTGGAAGTATCTTGGCACCTAATAGGATTCCAACGCTTCTTCCCTCTAGTTAGCTTCCTTTGATTTGGGAACAGACACCAGTTCTTGTAATTGCTATGCCGCATGCTCCTTCCCTTTACTACTAGATACCGAAACGGCAATCATCCCCTTTGCCGCCGGTTGGTCGCCTTTTATCTGTTTGATCCCTTTGGGAGTTGGGAATTTCAGCAACTGATGATATGTTGATGGTACAGGTCTCATCTCGTGTAACCACGGTCTCCCCAGAATAATGTTATAACCCATATAACCCTCCACAACCTCAAAAAGGTTGTCTTTATAATCCTCTCAGCATTTGTGGGCAGTAGGATCTCTCCTCAGGTTGTAACGCTTGCAAGGTTGAACCCAACGAAGAGTTTTATGGCCAGAAGGATGCTTACAGTAAGTTTGTCTTGCTCCACTACCCATTGTACGATACTAGCCGAACTTCCTGGATCCACCGGAACACATTTAGTTTTGAACTCTAGTATATTTAATGAAATTAGCAGTGCGTCGTTGTGCGATAGCAACAATCCATCTGCAGCCTCCTCCGTAATTGTGATCCCTCTAGCTAGATCGGACCTCATCGTCTTCGGGAACCGTGCTTCTCTAATGTTCCTCATAGCCAATACCAACCCTACTACACTGACGTTGAAGTTGTACTCTAATAGCCTAGGATAGGAAGGATCCCATGTACCTGATGTTCTTTGTCCTGCAATGATCTGTTGTTCCGACCGCGATCAGTTCTTCTATCAGTAACGAACCTGTTTGCCTACCGGAAACCTCTGCTGCATCCTTCAGACCGTTCTTAGGGCAATAATTGTCCCCTCGAAGACTGTCTATCTGTATCAAAATTGTCTATTATTTTTTCTTTATTCTTCTCTCGACCTTTTGCCGATGCTGGAAGCCAATTTGATCATCTTTAATCCTTATCTTGGACTTGTACCAGTTATGAACATCTGCCCAAGTCGTCGCTTGGAACTCAAGCAAGCATTCCTTCAATTTCTGGGAAGCATCAGAAATTTTCGGGTTCAGACCTTTGGTGAATGCTTCAGTTGCCCATTCGTTCGGAATAGCCGGGGCAACGTTCCTTCCTTTTGGAATCGAGTTTTGAATTCACGTAGCAACTCGGACTCTCCTTGTGCAATTTAACTATGTCGGCCTTTCGGGCCTGCACCTTTCTGACCCCGGTATGGGCCTTATAAAAGAATCCGCAAGCATCTCAAAGGAATCTATAGAATGCTCGGGCAATAGTGAGTACCATGTCAAGGCTCCCATTGTGAGAGTCTCTCCAAATATCCTCAGCAAAACAAGTTCGATCTCGTGGGGCACTAAATTGTTCCCCTTCACCGCCGTTGTATAGGTGGTAACATTCTCCTGAGGGTCCAAATTCCCATCATATTTCGGCACGTCATGCATTTTAAACTGCTTCGAGATCAATTCTGGTGCCGCATTTGGTTTATACGGCAACTGGGTATACTTCTTTGAGTCCAGCCCTTTTAGCATCGGTGGTGCACCCAGGATTTGGTCCATGCGGGCATTTACTTTCCTCATAAACCGTAAGAGTTCACTTTTAAAGGGATCGTTCTCGTTGTTGTGACCGGACCTGCTCCCCCCGACTCCGTCGAAGCCGACATCGCCTCTCGGGGTGTTGTTGTTGACCCTCATGCGTTGCTTGATTTGCGAGTGCACAGGGAGGAATTGGACCTCGTCCATTTGCGTTATGGAAGCACCCGACGGTGCCTACTTTAGTTCTATCATAACCTTGTCCTACCGTGTGAGATGGCTTAGAATGGACTCATGTTGCTCCTCAAGGACCCTTACTTCTTCAACAATATGCTCCTTTTCAGCATCATCAGGGGCTGCCTCCCGAATATGACGCGGGTACCGTCTGTCGTGTATCGGCGTGGCATCACTCCTCTCATTGCGGGTATCACTAATTGAAGCCCCACGCTGAGGCTGGTCTTCTTGGGCCTCAAGATTCTGTGTGTCGTTAACACCATTATATGTCATTTCCTATGATTTTTGCTAAGAACAAATGATCAAAACAAGTTAGTAAAAGAGGCAAGGACACACTTAATTAGATGACTGTCTAGGCCCCACGGTGGGCAACAAATTGTTTATCCGTAAAATGGTACGGTTGAATTTTTATGTGGTTTCTAGACAAGTGAATTAATTCGATCCTGAAATAATAAAAGAATTGAAGAAATATACAATACTTAGCTTTGAGATAAAGATGAATAGCAGAAATAGTAGTTCTGGGAGCAAGACTTCCGGACACAACAATAATGAAATCAGAAAGTAAAAAGGTAAATTTGTATAAAGCTCTGAGTAGATTATAGCATAAGTATGCCAGAAAAGTCGTCTCCTTTACAATGGTAATATAGCGCACTATTTATAGTTGTACATAGGAAACAAGGTCCTAGGATCATGCCCTTCTTTAATGTCAATTATGAGGATCATTGAAGAATGTGTAACGGTGAGCATGAATGAGAAATTCCATGTAACATGCAGCGTATTAAATATTATAGAATATTTTTCATTAAATGCTACTGGGTGGCAGACATTTATTGTATCTTTATGAGCATCATTCTCTCCGGTAGCAAACGGAACAGTTGTCTTCGGTCTTAGCTATCCTCTGTCATCCTCTTATGCAATTACTTAATATAGCATATTTTATCCTTTACAAGAATATTCATTTCCTTAAAGTACTTCCCAATCCAGTATATGCAAATATTGATGCTCAATATTTACAAATACTGATGATAAAATTACTATTAGTATTTATTGAAGTTTAGTATTAAAAATAAGGAAATTGTATTTGATGCCCAAATGGACTTATTCGTATTGTCGTACACGTTTTGGGCACTAAAATATACTTACTTAACAATAATATACCAGGAAAATTTTCATGAATATGTGATGAATCTCAAAGCAGCTGCCTCCCACACTCTACCAAAACCATCCTTTATAAGAACAATGTGACATTCCTTCTTTGGTAATTCTTTAAGATATTTCTCACTCAGCCCCATCCACAAAATAATTTTCTTATTTTAAAAACGAAAGAATGTCCCAAGGTTTATTTGAAAAGAATCTATCTCTAAATACGGGAAATTAGATTACCCTAAATACGCTTATCCTTCCTAGTATAACGAAGCCTTAAATTTAATAGCCGTTCTAGCTGTAATAAAACATGAACAAGTCCACTTTGAAAAAAAAAATGCATCTACCACTTAGTTGGCTCCTTTTAGTTACTTAATATTTTCTAATCTCTTCCGCATTATGTTGGTAATTCATTTATTCATTAAACTTGCAATGTCCCAATTTTGACCAACACCTTCACATTAATTGCGTCCTTGTACTCGTTACTTTAGTAGAGTACCACTCAAAATATTTTAAACTATAAAAATTTAAATTAAAAAAATGTAATACAATATATATATATATATATAAAGAGTCAAAAAAATGGACAAAGAAAGTGATTGTTCTTGGTTTGTGTTGGTTTTCTTCTTCATTCCATCGCACGTTAGGAGAGGAGAGAGAGAGAAAGCGAGCAAGACGGAGCTGATAGAGAGAGGGAGAGAGAGAGAGAGAGAATGAAAGAGGAGAGTGATTCTCTATCTCATCATCTGCATGTCTTTGCATGGCTGATCAACAATAGCTGGTTTGATGCATTTCCTCATCCAGGACGAGTATTATGAAAATCTATCAACCTATTTTAGCTATTATCTGATTAAAACCATAAATACATTTCGAGATAAAGAAAAAGTTATTAGAAGAAAGGATTTAATCTTATCATGAAGGCTTGGGAGGCAACCGTTAAGAAAACACAGGCAGTAGCGAGGAAACGAGCCAACACAATATTTGGTACCTATGGACCATCTCAGGCTGAGGAAGAGATTATTGATCAACTAGATCCAGAAAATGACAACGAGGGGCACGCTAGTGGAGAAATTTACCATTCGGAGAGGTTCCTTCCTAATGGAGATTACTATAGTGGCTATTGGGTCGATAATTTCCCCCATGGACACGGCAAATATTGGTGGACTGATGGGTGCATGTATTTAGGTGATTGGTTTCGAGGCAAAAAGATGGGAAAAGGTACATTTAGTTGGCCCTCTGGAGCTATGTATGAGGGGAATTTCAAGAGTGGATATATGGATGGCGAAGGAACGTATATGGCGCCTAATGGGGACTCATTTAGAGGTTCTTGGGTGATGAATTTGAAACATGGACATGGTGTTAAGGAATACGCGAATGGAGATTGTTATGATGGGGAATGGAGTCGCGGATTACAAGAAGGACATGGTAAGTATACATGGAAGAATGGGAATTGCTATGTTGGTGAATGGAAGAATGGTGTTATATGTGGGAAAGGTAAGATGTGTTGGACAAATGAGAATGTATATGAAGGGAATTGGGAAGATGGAGTGCCTAAGGGAAATGGGACATTTAGATGGGCTGATGGGAGCTTGTATATTGGGAATTGGAGTAAAGAACCAAATGAACATAATGGGACATTTTATCCATCTGGATCATTGTTACAAGGAGGAAACCTTGATTGGGATCCTCAGCAGGTTTATTATACTGATTTGATGGAATGTACCATTTGTCCAAATGAGAAGGTTTCAATATTGCCTTCTCAGAAAAAGCTGGCAGTTTGGAGGTCTGCTAAGGCGGCAGAAAACAACGTTCGGCCAAGGAGGATGTCCGTAGATGGTCGAATAGATGCAGCGCCTGTAGATAGGGAATTTGGGCGAACGCGCTTATCAGATTGTGCAGGAACACCTCCAAATATTTCTTATTTAGATGATGCCATAGCTGGTTCACAGGAACATGATGGGTATATTAGAGGGAGCCCCATTAGACTTCCTAAGTCAGCAAAAAGGCAAGGAGAGACTATTTCCAAAGGGCATAAAAATTATGAGCTTATGCTCAATTTGCAGTTGGGAATCAGGTAGTACTTACTTTTAATTTGTGAATTTGTGCTAATTTCTCGTACATCGTCAATTCTTGTATCTCTTTTACAGGGAAAGCCCATAATAACTAAAAGAAAGCAATATTCATTTTCACGGCATTAGCTGCAACATGTTGCTGCCATGTGACCAGGAAATCACGGGTTCAAGCTGTGTAAACAGCCTCTGACAGAAATGCAGGGTAAGGCGGTGTACAATAGACCCTTGTGGTCCGGCCCTTCCCCGGACCTCGCGCATAGCGGGAGCTTAGTGCACCGGGCTGCCCTTGCCTTGCCTTATCTGCAACATGAGAAAATTATCTTTAATTTTTTGTTCTATACAAAAAAAATCTAGATGTTTCCTTGTGCATGTTCTCATCAATTTTGAAAGCTCGATATAGTACTTATGTTATTGTCTTATCTTTGGTTCTGATGTGAAATTATATGATAGGCATTCAGTAGGAAGGCCAGGACCTGCTCCATCACTTGATCTCAAGTCTTCAGCATTTGATCCCAAAGAGAAGTACTGGACAAGATTCCCACCTGAAGGATCCAAAAGCACACCTCCTCATCCATCTTGTGAATTCAGATGGAAAGACTATTGCCCAAAAGTTTTTAGGTAAGTTCGTGGTTCATGACATTCTTTGGTTTACAACATTGGATACCTCTATAGTCTTCATGGATGACTACATTTACTAGGGCTTTAAGGATGTTATTCAAAGTGGATGCAGCTGATTATATGCTGTCTATTTGTGGCAATGACGCCCTTCGGGAGCTATGCTCCCCAGGAAAAAGCGGAAGCTTCTTCTACTTGACAAATGATGATAGATACATGATTAAGACAATGAAGAAGGCAGAAGTGAAAGTGAGATTTCTGAATCCTGCTGCTATATATGTATATGGTTAGCATGGATTTTCTCTCCCAAAAAGTAATCCCTTTTCACTTTTCTTATCAATGGATTGTTCTTAGGTGCTTCTAAGGATGCTGCATGCCTATTTCAATCATGTTCGTGCTTTTGAGAACACCCTTATGACTAAGTATTTCGGCCTGCATTGTGTTAAGCTAAACGGACCAGCACAGAAGAAGGTAGTGGACATGAGGAAACACAAAAAATAAGTTAGTCATAAAATATATCAATACGCGAACTTCTTATATGTTTGATTTATTTAGGTACGATTTGTTATAATGGGGAATCTCTTCCGCACTGATTATACAATTCATAGACGATTCGACTTGAAAGGATCAACGTTTGGCCGGATGACAGATAAGCCAGAATCAGAGATCGATGCAACCACAACTCTGAAAGACCTTGACCTCAACTTTATATTCATGTTACCAAAGACATGGTTTCAAGAATTCCGCAGGTTGGATCCTAGTTCATTCTTTAACATTAATATCATTCTTTTTGCATTGCAAGAAACAACACTAAGATTTTTTCAACTTTCAGGCAAGTTGATAGGGACTGTGAACTACTGGAACAAGAGAGAGTGATGGACTACAGCCTTTTAGTTGGTCTTCATTTTAGGGAAGCAAGTATCACTGGAGACCAAACTCCTTCTGGTTGTAGAACACCTACTGGTTGGTGCTAATTTTATGATACCTGCATTTTTGTATTTCCACTTATTTCAATCTTATTGAACATTAGTTTAAGCTTTTCATCATGAAACATTAGTCATTTGGAAAATTTCAGGCTTTTAATCCTTTAACTGTCATGTTTCCTCCAACTTTGTAATGGATCATTTATAGAACAATCAATGACATTTCCCCTTGCTTGCAGATAATGAAGGATTGGAAGATGGATCAGTTCCTCGTCTTTCTCGATCAGATAGGGATCAATTGCATCTTGATCCAGCAGGGTACAGTTTCTATCTTCCATTTGGCCAACTACAATTGATGCCAGTTTCTTCTCCTTTTTTGATTTTATGAGTGAATGTTGCAGGTGGGCTAGCATAAGTTTGGGTATAAACATGCCCGCACGAGTTGAAAGGACAGAGAGGAAAAATGACTTAGACTTTCAGTTAGTAGGAGAACCAACAGGGGAGTTTTATGATGTGATATTATTTTTTGGAATCATAGACATACTTCAGGACTATGACATTACCAAAAAGCTTGAGCATGCATACAAATCTATCCAATGTGACCCCAACTCTATCTCAGCTGTCGATCCAAAGGCGTACTCAAGGCGTTTTCGTGATTACATATTCAAAGTTTTTACAGAGGACACTTAGGAAGAAATACCTTCAGTTTTCAGTCCCTTTGTTCTGAATCTAGCGGAGAAGCTTCAAGCTGCAACATGGAAAAGGACATAAGCTTGGCAAGAACTGTATACCATTTTGGTAATCGTCTTTGAAAGTTTACTATGGTTGCATCCAAGAACTACTACACCTCCATTTCATTTTTCTTATGATTTTTAAGTCTTAGTCTCATAGATACAGTCACTAATTTGAGATGACAATTGTATAGAAAGAGTTGTAAGAGTAATAGCACCAATGTAACTAATTTACTTGTGAAAAAAAGTTGGTTCAGAGTTATTTGCACAGCAGAATTGTTACGACCAAACTCCCACCGGGGCATCACCATACCTAACACCACTTGATAGGCAAGCCAACAATTAAACAATAGCAATAATCACAATAATGGAACTAAAGAAATCTGAACATTGGGATAATCATAAAACATATGAAATAACAACAATAATGTTGCTACAACCCCATGATTTGGTATCTAACGAATACATAAGCACTATAGAATCTCAAAATACAGAGTCAATCCTCAATACAAAAATGTCTGAATGGTGGATTAGTGATAATGAAAATAAACAAAAGAGAACTTAAAAGGTCCACGAACGATATAGCAGCTACCTTGTAGTCTCCACAAGTTGAAACGGGTGCGAACTCTAGCAATCATCGTGCCTCGAAGTACCTGGATCTGCACATAAAGTACAGAGTATAGTATGAGTACAACCAACAACATGTACTCAATAAGTAACAAACCTTACCTCGGGCTGAAAGGAATGACGAGCTCGGGAGAAAGTCAGCGTTCAACACCAATAATCAATAACAACACATGATAAAATGATGATAGTAAAAGTAAATAACTCAAAAGATATCATGTTTAGCTCGTTCACAAATACGGAAAATTAGACATGCTTTCCAAGTATAACAATCAAAGCCCAATCTTCCACTGAAATCACTAAAACAAGAGTTTATCAAGGAAATAATGATTTTTCCAAACTTTTAACAACAGATAAGATATTTCATTCACCATCTAGCACGAGAAAAATATATCTTTATGCTACATGTCAAATATACATGTCAAGTCAATACATCATAGTGAAGCCATCAAGTATACACACACTCAGCACAATCACGGTGCATGTCACAAGTGCCTCTCACCATAACACATACAACCATACTCAACAGTATACGGGTGCCTGCCATAAATTCCCCTCAGCAAAGCACATATAAGATCATGTGCCTATGCTCACTATGAATACCATACTCTAAGGGGCAGATTCTTGCCCAAGCGCTAATCGAATATAAAGTCAACAATCAACAAGTAGTCCCATCATGTCTCAATTAATCACATTTCATAGTACTCAGTCCAGTAGTCTTACACATATGAGACATTAACAATATGTTAGAAATCATAGTAAGAATGCACGGAGAAAGAGATATCATACACAGATATAGCATCTTGGCTGAGAATACATCTACATTTAAGGCAAATAGCTCAAAAACAGCAATAATAGCCCCATCATGTCTCAAACAAATAAGCGCATAGCCTGAATATGATTTCTAGCATGAATCATAGTTCAAATAATTATACAAGTAGAGAAAATACGGATATAACGAGGTATGATTAAAAAACAAGTCTTATAGCAGTCTAAAGTTTACCCGCACTATGAATATCTTGGTGTACACATACATGCCTATCACCTAGCACGTGTGTCACCCTAACACATATCAAGTATCGTAGTTCACACGGATAATTACCCTCGAGCCAAGTTTAGATATGTAACTAAACTCAAAGCACGTGAATCAATACTCCAAAAATCCATTCTAGTGCGAATCAACCTCTGAAAGGCTCGAATATATTCAAACAATTTAATAATATCAAATAATGCCATAGGAAACAACCCCAAACAATAAAGTTTTGATCTTTATCAAAATCAAAAAGTCAACCCGGGCCCACCTCTCAAAATCTAGCAAACGTCATAAATTTTGAACACTCATTCAAATACGAGTCCAACCGTACAAGTTTCATCCAATTCTGATTCTAAATCGGGATTCAAATCTTCAAGTTTTATTTAGAAAAGTTCTTACTAAAATACTTAATTTCTTCACTTAGATTAGTTATTAGATTGCTAAAATAAAGATTGGAATCATGAATAATCATAAAATTCAAGTCAAAAATCGAAACAGCTTTTTTGCAGTCGGTCAGCTTTTCATACCAACAAGACAACACACAAAACGTAGTATTTAACCGCGCTATACATATTGACTTTTTATGAAACAAAACAGCTTTTTCGCAGTCGGTCAGCTTTTCAGACCAACAAGACAACACACAAAACGTAGTATTTAACCGCGCTATACATACTGACTTTTTCTGAAACAAAATAGCTTTTTCGTAGTCGGTCAGCTTTTTAGACCAACAAGACAACACACAAAACGTAGTATTTAACCGCGCTATACATATTGATTTTTCTAAAACGAAACAGCTTTTTTGCAGTCGGTCAGCTTTTCAGATCGACAAAACAACAAACAAAATGTAGTATTTAACCGCGTTATACATATTGATTTTTCTGAAACGAAACAGCTTTGTCTTGATTTATCCTTTTATTATCTTTTATTTTCATACATGTTGTTTTAGTTATGGTTGTTATGTTTTTTTTTCTCTTCAAGTATTATGTTATGAAATTTCAATCTTCATATTGGTCTTCTTTACTAACACCAATAAGTTGAATGTTGGAACTATCATATCATCATCCCAATTTAAAAGGTCATGTTAGATAATAAGATGTAATAAGACTGTGGAACATAATTTTATTTGATAGATATTGCAACATAAACAAGTACAGATACTTATTATAAAAAATATTACGAAAATAAAACACTAGGTGTATCCTTGATAGTTGGGTACATTAGACGAACTTGCACCGGGAGCTGGATTACCACCGCCACTCAGACCAGCTGAAGGACATTTACAATGGTTGTGTCCTATTTGTGAGCGTATGCACATTTACACGCATAAACGGTATCACCAACATCCATTTGTTTCCGTATACGTGTTCTTTTTTGCACTTGCAGCTTGCGCAAATAGTCCTTGTGACACAACATTTTAAATGGTTCCGACAGCCAATAATGCTCAGCACCTAATAGCTGCAACTGCCCACTATATGTGTTTACGTATGCAGCAACACTGTATTGCCTATCAATATAGTTGGTTGCCCCTAAACTAACTTGTTGAAAGCACGTCATGGCATGTGCGCACAGCATGTGGTAGATGGTCCATTTCCCACATGAACACAACCTGCTGGATTCATTCACGGTTTGTAGATTATTCCCCATGTGTCCGTGGATAACAGCGCGAACTTCAAAAACACCCCGGGCATGATCATACTGTAAAAATGAATGCCAATGTGCTCGCTTCCTGTATTTCTCAAATCTTCTCATCGGTATTGGCATAAATTGAAGACCATTGTCCATTAATTTCGATGCAGCTCTATGCCTTTCAACAAACCTCTCCGCAATCTGTTTGAATATCATCCGGACCATGGCAGTGACAGGCAATCCACGTGCAGACTTCAACAAGCCGTTGAATGACTCTGACACATTTGTAGTCAGAGCTTCCCATCATCTGTCACCATCAGCATGCAATGTCCACTTGTAAAGCTCATGTCCCATCAGCCAATTATAGGCTCTTTCGTCAAACTACCGGATCGCTTCCATGCGCCTCGTGAATTTGCACTGCTGGTGCTCAGTTGCAACCATCCACATTAAATCATGCAAGACCTTGTCGGGATATTTCTTCTAAAAATTGGCCTTCAGGTGCCTCACACAGTAACGGTGGTATGCATAGGGTTCCTTCCATTCAAGAAAATGTCGTACAGAATTTAAAATACCACCATGCCGATCAGATATTAGACAAATACCTGAACGTTGTTTGACAACGTGCTGCTTCAAGTGGTTCAAAAAAAAAGCGTCTGCATCTCTTCGCTTTCATTGGCACAAATGGAAAAAGCTAGTGGAAATATTTGGTCGTTGGCATCTACTGCAACTACGATCAAAAGCTTAATATCATACTTTCCATATACATGAGTACCGTCTATGGAAATTACCGGACGGCAATGCACAAAACCATCAATTGTTGGTTTAAATGACCAGAATACATAGTTGAAAATATATTCCGGTATTCCCGAACTCCGCCCATGCCTCCATTCAACAACAGTCCCGGGGTTAAAGTGTTTCAGTGCGGCCATGTACCTGGGTAGAGATGAAAATGACTTATCCCAGTCACCATAAATAATTTCAAATGCACGTTTACGCCTGAGATATGCCTTTCTTTTGGTTATAGTACACCCATATTCCTGGTGGACGGATGTAATATACTCTTTGATCTTGTACCTAATGGACACTTCCAAGTGTGGAATCAAGACAAGAGAAATCAAGTCTATATCCAAGTTGAAGTGATTCTGATTGAATGTGTCCATTTCACATCTGTGGGTGCTAATATATTTATCCACTTTCCACAACACTGTTTCCTTCTTGATCGCACGCAATATCCAGTTACAACCCATAAAGTATCTACGACATATGACCTTGTATACCTCCGGAGTTGACTCCCTTACTGTCATCTTACGGCACTCTCTTACGCTGTACATTTTACAAGCCCTGGATAGGCGAGCTTTATCGGAAAAATACATGTCATTTGTCAGCACCGTTGGTCTAGACTCATCCCACATTGCTGACCGAAATTCGTCAGCATCCCTTGTGAGGGCATCCACATCCAGCATACTTGGAAAATTATCAAGGTAGGGAATATTCCGCTTATGAAACGGCACGTGGGACTCGTACACTCTTGGTCTAACGGGAGGTGGAGGAGCATGCTCTCTCGTCAGCTCAGGTTCGACATTCACTTCCTCCTCATCATCACCCTCGTTAGGGAAGAGCGTGTCATCTCCAGACTCATCGGCATTGTTGTCATAATCACTATTATCCTCCTGACTTTGTGCATCTGCCAAATCACGAGTAAATATGTCGTCTACGGGCAATTGAGGTAGGTCATGACCATCAAGTTGCTCGTTTTCACTGCATAAAAAGAACAAAATGATAAGCTACTCAAATTGATAAATATTTTACATATAGCTATATCACTTCACTTACAAGTCGTACTGCGTTGACATTCCATGATGGACATTTTTCTGTTGGTGATGACTCCCGGATAGACCATTGTGATCCAATACGCCAAAACTACGCATATTCCAACTGGACGTGGGGTCATAACTTGTCAAATTCATATTCGGATGGTACCCCCTGTGGAAAATATGAGTGTTAATACAAATTCAATTCAACAAAAAATAAATATCGTAACAGAAAGGAAAATTAAAGTTTACTAGTCATCTTGTGGATTATGTAAAGTAGGAGAGAAATTATTTCCTCGCTCTTCGTTCGCCCGCGGAGATAAGTTAAGATCCGGCCAAACTCTTTCAGCCGGAACCTGTTAGGCTAAAATTGCTCCAGAATAACCAATCGATGACTAGGGGTTATCCCTGCTTTGCGCAATCTCATTATTGCGAACGTCTTCAGCCTTAACGTACATTTCCAACAATTTTATCACAATAAATTACCTGTATTCATCCGGAATCCGCAAAAAATCTTTAAGAGTTTCATCATATTCAACATTAAACTCAGAATAACAAGCAAACCCCTGTGGAGTCACAGAATACGGAAATCTACTGGTTACTTTAAGGTTCACCGAACGTTTCCTCACACTCATTTTTTTACGTAACAACGATATCAATTTATCGTACTCCATTGTAAGCGGCAATTTAACATGACACTGTGAAAATGAACTATACCTCACAGAGTTATTCTCCACTACAACCTCCCCCCTCCCCCATCCAATATAATGAAACCCTTATTTTTGGCTCTTCAGACATTATAATAAATGCTTGATAACAAGAAGAAAAGTTTGAACGGAAGTTAGAATATTTTTTGAATGGATTCTCATAAAATCCTAACGCCTTTAAATAAGGCAATGCCTAGCTCGAGGGGCTGAATTTTTTGATGTATAGCGTGGTATTACACCGCGCTATACCCATTTGAATTATTGTTATGTTAGTTAACCGCATGAGACTTATTGATGGGCCCACAAAGAGGTATATCGCGGTGTAATACCATGCTATATATATTTGAATTACAGTTATATCAGTTAAATGCATGAGACTAATTGGTGGGCCCACAAACAGCTGCTATACCTTAACGGCAGAAACACCGTTTAAGTATAGCGCGGTATAATACCGTGTTAGATATAGAAAAGTATCTTTTTTTAGGCAGTAGAAACGTATTTTGAGTCCAAAAAGTTGGCATTTAGGTTTCGGACTATATAACTTTGCATCTGTACGAAAGGTTATTTGATTTATCCAGAGTAGATCCTTTTTTATTTATAGCCATGGTGTCCGGGCCAACTTGCATGCACCTTAACTAATTTCACGGGATACCTGCTACCTCCCACCAGCAACAGGTACTAGGTAACTCTGTCCACCAAAGCTTTGACACATGGGAAGAAATTGCCTAGTGTTTTTGTCATTTCAACCTAAAATCTCATAGTTCTTAACCCACTGCTGACCATTAGACTATACCCCAAAAAGAAATCACCCAGAGCAGGTCCTTTTAAAGCTGATGATTTAAAGAGCTCAAACCAGGACAAAGATTGTCATCTAAAAGTAACTTCATTCGAAATGCTGCTGACTTGATCTGTGTTGATAGACAATAAATATGTCAAATTCCAACACATGCACTTCTCATAGTTGTTCAAAATGGCCTTTAAAGAATAACCAACAGACCGACAATTTATTTTTATTTTTTTGTACAAGAGAAGATTTACGTGCCATTTACATTGAAATAAGCTCTTAGTTCGTTATATTTACAAATACAAAGAACAAATTAAAAAATAAAATTTGTAGCAACGTCTCCAGGAGCCATCAGTCTCAATATCTTTAGTCATCCTTGGAAATCACTGTATCCTCCTGGCTGATATGCCATTAGTAATCTTGTCATTTTTGTTCTTGTCTTACCGCAATAGCTTTTGCCTCTCTATCCTCGCAAGGTAGGGGTAAGGTCTGTGTACACACTACCCTCCCCAGACCCCACGGTGTGAGATAATACTGGGTATGTTGTTGTTGTTCTTACCGCAATCCATAGACTTCTGCCAATTCGCAACAATGTCTCTAAGAGCGTCAGATAGGCAATTTCAAGAGTAATTTATCAGAATTTTGAGTATGAAGCCTCGTCTGATAGTGTAAATTATATTTAGATTCCATGATGTAGTGTAGAAGTAGCAGAAAAGGTTTGCATAATTAATATTTATGTCAGCGGAAGCTACTGCCAAGGAACATCTCCATTATAAAGGATTGGACTACTTTCATGTTACCTGTACAGATTTCACGTCCAGTGCAAGGAAATGGGAAGCTCCAGAGGGCCAATGATGGAGCAAATTCCATATTACTCACCGAGAGGGCAAAACAGACAAATTCTATTTAGATGGATACATAGACAGCCTAGGAGCAGGGGCATATCACCAGTAATCACCACATGAACAAGCTCCATTTTGGAAGTGGTGAAACCTATTTATATCTCTTACAACAATTTCTCGCTGCACTATTGTTGATATAAACTTGATTGCTGCATGACAGTCCAAACATATTCGTAGATTTTTTATAATCCGGATTGGGCTTCCAGGTAGCGTTCTAAGTAAAGCAAAGGCTAAAGCTAATCTCTCACTATGTAACCACAGGAGGCGTGTCTTTTCATCATCGTCTACGTCAAGTAGAACAACATCACAATTAGGAACATAACCTCCCCTCTTACTTTTCAAGTTAAACAATTCCAACATTCCATGTATAAGTTTGATATCAGGATGTGAAGCATCACCAACAGAGAAATAATGAACACTGCCCTGGTGTTCAACCCAACTAAGTCCTGGTTCCTTCTTTAGTCGTTTCTTCTTCATGCTTCTCCGAACAAAAGCTACATTATTCCACCTTTTTGAAGTGGCATACATATTTGATAACAACACATAAGTCGCTTCATCTTGTGGTTCCAATTCAAGCACATGCTGAGCAGCTGTTTTCCCAAGCTCAACTTCATTATGAAGAACACAGGCACCAAGCAAAGCACGCCATACCATGACACTTGGCTCAAATGGGATGTCTTCAATCAACTTAACAGCCTTATCAAGGTGACCTAAGCGCCCCAAAAGTGATACCATGCATGTGTAATGCTCAACGCACGGTTCAATACCATAATCATCTAGCATTAAAAAGAGATAGGCATATCCTTGATTCAAAGATCCTGAATTGCTACAAGCTGAAAGAACACCAAGAAATGTTAATTGATTAGGCTTGACTTCCGTTTTGCGCATTCTCTCAAAGATATTGAGAGCCTCATTCCCAAGACCATGCATGGAATATGCTGAAACCATAGCATTCCATGAAACAACATCTCGCTCATTCATTGTTTCAAATGCTAAACGAGCATATTTAATACTCCCACATTTTGCGTACATATCCACTAAAGCATTTCCAACAGCAAGATCTTGATTGTAAGTGGTTTTTATAGTCAAAGAATGAATTTGAAGACCTGGCTCCAATGCAGCTAGGGTTGCACAAGCACGCAGCAGAGAAGAATATGTCACCGATGAAGCCCGTACTTGAGCTTCAAGCATATCCGTAAATAGATTTAGCGCCTTCTCTCCATCTCCACATTGTACATGGCCAACAATAATAGTGTTCCATGATACCTCATTTCTGTTTTCGGTCTCCAAAAACATGCTTACTGCATTTTCCACCTTTCCGCACTTAGCATACACATCCATGAGGGCATTTGTAACAAACACATCAGAATTAAGACCAGACTTTGTCACGTAGGAATGGATTTGCCTACCAAGGTTTAAAGCCTCCACTGATGCACATGCATGCAGCACACTAGCAAAAGTAAACTGGTTTGGAGCAACTAATGCTCTCCTCATTTGGGAGAAAAATTCCAGTGCCTCGTCACAGCGGTCACTTTGTGAATACCGAGCTATAATAAAACTCCAATGAACTACATCACGTTCAGGAATCTCTTGAAAGACACGTGCAGCATCATTCAGATCTCCAGATTTACAGTATAGGTCGAGCAACGAAATACCAACTGAAGGATCCATCTCATACCTAGTTTTCAATACGCATCCATGAAAACTCTTGCCCACATTTATAGCCTCTAGACCAAGGCAAGCCTTCATGACACTCGCAAATGTATAGTTGTTTGGAATCCAACCTGCCATCCTCATTTGAGAGAAGCATCCCAGTGTTTCTTCAAACTTATCATTTTCTGCATAGCAAGTAATCATCCCTGTCCAAGAAACCATGTCCTTATCAATAATGCCATCAAAAACGTCCCTTGCAAAATCAACAAGTCCAGAAACAGAGTAAGAATCGATGAGGGCAGTGCTGACAAAAGGATTAGAGTCATGTCCAAGCTTATAAATACACGCATGAATGCTCGAACCCATCTCTGCCTCATCCATACTCACAAGCACTTTCAAGATTGTTGTGAATACAAATGGGTTCAGCTCATGACCTTCTCTATGCAATCTAACAAACAATTCAACAGCTGCAATGTATTGCTCTGCCCGCAAAAAACACTGAAGTAAAGTAACAAATGAAACCACGTTTCTCATAGGCATTTCGTCGAACAGCCGAACTGCATCATGTAATAACTCAGACTTGACGTACAAGTTGAGCAAAATATTCTGCCCAAATAGGTCTAAACATTCACCTCTTTTCAAAATGTCGCAATGGAGTGCCTTTGCGGCTCTGAAATCCCTGTTCATTATGCAATTCTGAAGCACATTGGCGTATGCAGATGAATCGAATGATGGAATTTCCAAATTCTTGTTTTGTTGTTTGGTCAAATGGAGGACTTGGGATGAGATATGGCAGTGCCGAAACAGAACCCAAACGTGGGATGTTGCAAAATCGGTCCATGACTGCCTTCTGCCCAGTGCGTATCTCAGCATGCGTGTTTCGGCAAGACAACGCTGGTTTCCCTTAATGAGCAGCCAACGTAAGCCTAGATTAACGGGCTTCGCTTAGACATTTTCTCATATGTCCTGTGAAATTAAGAGGGAAGTGCACACTTAGTCAATAATAACACTTGTATTTATTTTTAAGCAACTGTTTAAAATGTCTATAGTCTTTAGCCACTACTTTAATAAACTTTTATCTGCCCGGACGAAAATACCCTTCTGCTCATAAAGTTCAGGACCTAGTGTCCTTAACTTATGGGTTTGTTACTGTAAGTTCAGGACTAGTTGTCCTTAATTTATGAGCTTGTAAGTCTAAGTTTAGTATTACATATCCTTAACTTTTGAACTTGAACTTTAAGTTCAGGGCTACATGTCCTTAACTTTTGAACATGGAACTTGAAGTCAAGACTACCGGTCCTTAATTTCTGTGCTTGTAACTCTAAGTTAAGGACTACATGTCCTTAATTTTTGAACTTCCAACTCTAAGTTCAGGACCAAGTGTCATTAACTTATGAGCTTGTTACTGTAAGTTCAGGACTAGCTGTCCTTAATTTATGAGCTTGTAAGTCTAAGTTAAAGACTATATGTCCTTAGTTTTTGAGCTTGTAACTCTAAGTTTAAGACTACATGTCCTTAACTTTTGAACTTGTAACTTTAAGTTGAGGACTATATGTCCTTATTTTTTGAACTTGAAACTCTAAGTTCAGGATTACTTGTCTTTAATTTCTGTACTTGTAACTCTAAGTTAAGGATTACCTATCGTATGCTAGGCATTGAAATATTTTGTACTAAATCACTTTCCCATATCCTCATGCTCTGCAAAGATAGAGAAGGATGTAAATGAAATTGATGAGTGAAAGAATGTTGGTTACTGTGACATGTTCAAATGTGATACACAGATTGCCCTGAACATTGTGAACATGTTAATGAAAATGTCATGATGTTGCAGTAGACAGTGTACTAACATATGTAGCGGAGTTTGTACGAACATGCTAGCAAACTCTTTTTTTAAATAAGGAGCATTCCTGCAGAACGGGAGAAAGGGTTTTGAAATATAGAGGGTTTGGGAAGGAAAAGAGATAGAAGAAAGGGTAACGCCGTCTTTTCATATTAATTTTAATAGATTAGTGACTACTTTTGCTCAGCATTAAAAATACTGGATAAAAAGTAAATACCACTTTAAAAAGTGACTACCCCACACAATTTTTACAAATTAAGAAGGGTAAGAAAGGTAGAACACTTTGGTGCCACTATTGATTTTTTAACCATGCTTGTCGTATGGACAAACTTTTAAGTTTAACAAATATTGTCTCTCACTTGTTCCATTGGGTGTAATTTTATGGGTAAGAAATTGAAAGAAATTCTATTTTTTCATACGAAAATAAAATTTGGATAAAAATATCCTTAGTTAAAATTCGAAAAGATTCCAGCATAATATCCTGAAATTCGAGTTTCTAACCTATGAAATCCTAGCATAATATGTTGCAATTCATAATGTGTTGAAATTCCAAAATAATATGTTGGAGATTTACATACAGGAGTTCCATAATCTAGCATATTTTACTTAATTTTTTTAGTGTTTTAGCTAAGAATATTTTTGTCCAAATTTTATCTATGTGTTTATAAGTATTACAAATATTGGATATTTTTCAATTACAATTTCAAAATTTGGTCAGCCATGCTATTTTGGTTAAGAAATACTCCTAATAGGCTGGACTTCTTAAATAAAAATTGGACAGAAAGACCCGACAGGTCGTTTTCAGTTCTAGCTTCTCATTTCGTGATTTAAGACCTTATATAGCTTTATTTGGTGATTTATGACTTGCTATGACGATTCAATAGGTCGTTTTAAGTAATAGCCTTTATTTACGTATTTTGAGACCTCTTATAGCTTCCTTTGATGTTTATTAATTTGCGTGCGTGGTCTATGCTATTTTTTGAAAAGCTTTTACACAAAATTTAGAAGAAAATGTGATTTTTGGCCGAAAATATGACTTGAGTTGACCGCAGTCAATATTCTTGATAAACGACCTCAGATCGATATTTTAACGATTTCTGGTATGTTCGTATGATGTTTTTGGACTTGTACGCATGTTTGGTTGGCGTCCGGGGTGGCCTGAGCGCATATTGGCGTGTTATGTGAAAAATTATGAAAATGAATTTTAAAGTTAAAATTCTTGAGTTTTGATGACTGATACATGTTATTTGATGTTATTTTGATGGTTTGAGATAGAGAGAAAGTTTGTATGATGTTATTACACTTGAGTACATATTCGGTTTGGAGCCCGAGGGGCTTGGGTGAGTTTCGGATTGGTTTCGGACCATTTTGGGACTTGTTGAACTGCTGGTTTCTCTTCTGGTGCTCAGTGCTTCACGATCGCGAAGGGGGAATTTATGGCTGGGGCGGGTGGTTTTACGCGAACGTAGGCTCGCGAACGTGAGGGACTGACATCCGCGAACGCGGCTAGTCACTCGCGAAAGCATAATGTTGGGGATAGTCCGGGAGGGTTGATGGCTCTTCATCGCAAACGCGATCCATGGCTCGCGAACGCATAGGCTTGGCTGGGAAATATCTCCGCGAATAGGGTAGGTGCTTCGCGAATGCGAAGATCATCTGACGCCCAGTTAAATGAAAGCTGAAAGTCAGGAATTGGTCATTCTTCACTATTTTTGAAACCTAAAGCTTGGAGTAGAGAGGATTTTGAAGAGATTTTCATCCCTACTTCATTGGTTAATACTTTTTAACTAGTTTTGATGTATTATCATAATCACCCATTGATTTTAACCTTAAATATATGGATTTCATGGTAGAAATTAGGGGTTTTAGGTAGAATTTAGGGATTTTATAAAATTAAAATTTATACCTCAAATTGAGGTCAGATTTCGAAATAAATTACATAACCGAGCTCGAGATGAGTGGGTAATCGAGTTTTGGTCCGAATCGCGAATTTTGACCAAGTACGCCCGGGGTTGACTTTTTTCAATTTCATTAAATATTGAATATTTTTCATTCGTGGGTAGTTTCTAAATCTTATTTTGAATTGTTTGAATGATATTTGGCTATATTTGGTTGGTTTGGAGGCCTGTCTGAAAGGAAAAATCGTGTTTGATTGTTGGTTTGGTTGCGGAAGAGGTAAATGTATGGTCTAAATTTGATTTGAGAAAATTAAGACTTGTTGGTCTATTTGTTACATAAATTATTTGTGGAAACGACGTATATGCGAGGTGACAAGTGTAAATGCGATGTCATGGGTTGAAGCATGCGGGTTGGGCTATTTACCTTCACGTCGTTATTTATTCCATGTTATATTTCGTTACATGATTTAGTTGCTACATGTCCTTACTGATTATCCATGCCTTATTTGTTATCTGTTATTTAATTATTACTCGTTTCTATTTATTCATTCCTCGCTTAATACTAGCTTACCTTCTGTATGTTCCTACCTGTATTAATTGTATATCTTCATTGCCTCATGTTTTTACACATTTTTATTGTCTTCACATTACTTGTTGTACTTCATTATGTTATTCCGATATCATACTATACTTCTGCACATCTTGTGCAGATCCCAGTGTTGGTCCCAGCAGTATGTAGAGGAGTTCGCTCGGATCCGACTTGCCCAGGAGACTTGAGGTAGAGCTGCTTGGCGTCCGCAGTCCCTGAAGTCCCCTTATATCATGTTTTTATTGTTCATCTAGTTTCAGACAATTTTATTTTATATTAGACCGTATTTGTAGTATTTAGTCGTTCATGTACTTCTAACTCCGGATTTCTAGGATATATTTAGATTGCGTTACTTTTGTATTAATCACATGTATTTCAAATTATTTCAGTTTTGAATTATTAATGATCTGGATTTAAATTATTAAAACTTGTTAATGCTTTAGCTAACGTTGGCTTGCCTACAAGTGGATGTTAGGCGCCATCATAACCCGGTTGTTGGGATTTCAGGTCGTGACAAGTTGGTATCAGGGCACTAGGTTGCCTAGGTCTCACAAGTCATAAGCAAGCTTAGTAGAGTCTGGAGGATAGGTATGGAGATGTCTATACTTATCTTCTAGAGGTTATAGGACCTTAGGAAATGTCACTTCTTTCTTTCTCTATCGTTCCACTTTATTATATCACTAAAGTTTGAATCATTATATTCTTGTTCTCTCACAGATGGTGAGGACACGTCAACATCCACAGTCGAGCAAGAGTCGGAGACTTAGGTTGCAGCCACTACCAAGGGTTGGGGCCGTGGCCGAGGTTGAGCCAGAGGCAGAGACAAAGATCACCCTAAAGCCCGTATAACATCACATATGCGAAGTCTCAAATCGAGCAGGAGGAGGAGATACCAGCTCCAACTGAGCCAGTTGGACCAACTCAGGTTCTAGAGGGGTTCATTGCCACCCACGTACTTCAGGATGCACTAGTCAGCTTAGTGGGCCTAATGGAGAGTGTGGCACAGGCTAGTGCATTTCTAATAGCACTAGCTCTCTCAAGATAGGGGAGGAGCCTATACTCCCGCCACCCACACTTCATAGCAGGTGACTCATGGATGTCAGACTCTGGCATATCCGATAGTTGGAGCAGTTCAGTATGTCATTGCTACACAGCCCATAGAGGGACCCGCTATGTCGTTCGAGGGGCTGAAGAGGTTGGATAAGTTCACCAAGCTCATTCCTATTCATTTTGGTGGTACACCTTCTGAGGACCCACAAGATTTCTTAGACCGTTGCCATGAGGTGTTGCACAACAAGGGTATTGTGGAGTCCAATGGAGTCAACTTTGCAGTGTTTCAAATGCACGGTCCCACCAAGAGGTGGTGGCAGGACTATGTTAGAGACCAGCAGGTTCACCTCTACTCACTTGGGATCAGTTGTCACAGCTATTCTTGGAGAAGTTCATCCATTTTACTCTGACAGAGGATTACGGCATCTAGTTTGAGCGTCTACAGCAGGGTAGCATAATTGTTACCTAGTACGAGACCTGAATTGTGGACCTATCTCGCTATGTTGTTGTCTTGATCCCTATTGAAAGGGAGAGGGAGAGGGTGAGGTGATTTATAGATGGCCTTACTTATGGTATCAGGTTGTAGATGTCTAGAGAGACTGAGGATGATATTTCTTTCACTCGGGTTGTAGAGATTGCTAGACAGATCGAGAGGATTTGTGGTCAGGGCAGAAAGGCAAAATCTGAGAATATGCCTCATTATTTTGGCGGTTTCAGCGGTGCCTCGTTTGGAGGCAAGGGTTCATTTGTTATAGGCCATCCTCCCAGGATGATTTAGTCAGTGCTTCAGGTAGCACACAGTGCTTCGAGCAGTCATGGTTCTTATGGGTCTCATCTTGAGAAACTATTATTCAGCACACCTTCAACTCATATTAGTGCACCACCGTTGCAGAGTTACTACGGTGATCATTAGGGATCATCTCAGACTCAGCAATTATGCCAGCCACTGGGTTATTTTGAGTGCGACGATGCTGGTCATATCAGGAGTTACTATCCTAGATTAAGGAGCAGTAGACCACAACAGGGTACTCGTGCCATGATTCCGGTACCGATTACGCCACCACCCGTTCAACCAGATAGAGGCGGGGTTCAGGATGCCAGAGGCGGTAGTCAGGCCATTAGAGGTGGCAGCCAGCCAGTTAGAGGTCGTCTGATAGGCGAAGGTTAGATTTGTGGGGCTCAGAATTGTTGTTATGCTTTCCCAGCTAGACCCAAGGTAGAGCCGTTTGATGCGGTTATCACAAGTATTGTTCTAGTTTGGCATAAAGTGCATCAATTTTATTTGATCTGGGTTCCACTTATTATATATGTCATCCTATTTTGCTTCATGTCTGGATATGTCTCGTGATTCTTTGAGTGCTCCTATCTATGTATCTACGTCTGTTAGGGATTTTATTGTGGTAGATCATGTTTATTGCTCATGTTTGGTCTCTATCAAGGGTTATAAGACTAGGGCAGACCTTCTATTACTCAGTATGATGGACTTTGACGTGATATTGGACATGGATTGGTTGTTGCCATATCATGCTATCTTAGATTGTCACGCTAAGATTGTGACATTAGCCATGCCGGGGTTGCCTCAATTGGAGTGGATAGGGGCTCCTGGTCATTCCACTAGTAAGGTTATTTCATATGTGAAGGCTCGGCGTACGGTAGAGAAGGGGTGTCTGGTGCATTTGGCCTATATGTGTGATTCTAGTGCGGATGTTCCTTCCATGGATTTGATTCCGATTATGCGTGAATTCCTAAAGGTGTTTCTTACAGACTTGCCAGGCATGCCACCCGGCAAAGATATCGACTTTTGCATAGACTTGATTCCGGGAACTCAGCCCATTTCGATTTAACAATACCTTATGGCCCCAGTTGAGTTAAAAGAATTGAAGAATCAATTGTAGGATTTTCTTGACAAGGAATTCATTATACCTAGTGTCTCGCCTTAGGGTGCACCCATGTTGTTTGTGAAGAAGAAAGACGGCTCTATAAAGATGTGTATCGACTACAGTAAGCGGAACAAAGTCATTGTCAAGAACAAGTATTTGTTGCCGAGGATTGATGACTTATTTAACCAACTTCAGGGTGCTAAGATATTTTCGAAGTTGTATTTGAGGTTTGACTACCATCAGTTGAAGATTAGGGCATCAGATATCCCAAAGATAGCTTTTCAGACTCTATATAGCTACTGCAAATTCTTAGTGATGTCATTTGGCTTGGCTAATGCCCCAGCAACCTTTATGGATTTGATGAACCGAGTGTTCAAGCCCTATCTGGATTCCTTTGTGATTGTCTTCATTGACGACATCTTTGTTTACTTTCATAGTCAAGAGGAGCATAAGCAACATCTGCGAATCGTACTTCAGACTCTAAGGGATCGTCAGTTATATGCCAAGTTTTTAAAGTGTGAGTTTTGGTTTGGACTCGATTGCCTTTTCAGGGCCATGTTGTATATTTCGAGGGCATTAAGGTGGATCCTAAGAAGATTAAGGCAGTTCAGATTTGGCCTAAACCTACTTCAGCTACAGAGATGAAGAGTTTCTTGGATTTGGAGGGTTATTATCACTGGTTCGTGGAGGGTTTTCATATATCTCAGCCCCATTAACTAAGTTAGGGGGCTCTTTTTAGATGGTTCAACGAGTGTGAGTTGAGCTTTCAGAAGTTCAAGACTGCATTGACTACAACCCTAGTGTTGGTGTTACCTATAGGTTGGGGATCATACACCATGTATTGTGATGTATTATGTATTGGGATTGGCGATGTGTTGTTATACGATAGTAGGGTGATTGCCTGCATGTATCGATAGTTGAAGGTTCATGAGAATAATTTCCTTGTGCGCGACTTAGAGTTGGCAACCATTGTTCACGCGATGAATATTTGGAGGCACTATCTATATAATGTTCTGTATGAGGTCTATACCGACTATCGGAGTCTCTAGCACATGTTCAAGCTAAAGGACCTTAATTTGCGATAGCAAAGATGGTTGGAGTTATTGAAAGACTATGATATCACAATACTATATCATACAGGGAAGTCCAATGTAGTGGCCGATGCGTTGAATAGAAAGGCAGACAGCATGGCACATTTATCGGCAGTTGAGAGGGCATTAGCCATGGATGTTAAGGCTTTGGCTAATCAATTTGTGAGATTGGATATTTAGATCCTAGCCGAATTCTTGCTTGTGTTGTGGCACAGACATCGTTGTTGGAATGTACCAAGGCTCGCAAGTTGGATGATTCTCAATTGTTGGTGTTAAAGGACACAATGCAGTGGGGTGGTGCTAAGAAGGTTGTGATTGTTTTTTGATGGTGTTATGTGGCCTCAGGGCCGGATTTGTATTCCAAATGTTGATGGGTTGAGAGAGTTAATTCTTAAGGAGGGACACAGTTTGCGATATTCCATTCACCCGGGTGTCACGAAGATGTACTATGACTTGTAACAACACTATTGGTGGCGGAGAATGAAGAAAGATATTAATGGTTATGGCTCTCGGTGTTTGAATTGTCAATAGGTGAAGTACGAGCATAAAAAATTGGGTGGATTAACTCAGAGATGGGCGATACAGAAGTGGAAGTGGGAGTGCATCACTGTGGATTTTGTAGTATGCTTACCATGGACCTTGAGGAAACTCATTAGCACTTGTTCTACATCCTATTTGATAAATTACTCTCATGCTTCAGTTGACCTTGTTTTCTCTTTTATTGTTACATGTTATTTCTTTCTTTGTTGATTATTATTTATTTGAAGTTATCATTCATGTTATCTCTTTCATTTTTTATTTCCATTATTTGAAGTTATTGCTACACCTTATCTCTTCCATTAAGAGTTATTCTTATTTAATATTGTTGTTATACATTATCTATCTCTCATTATTGAGTTATTAGTGTTGAAGTTGTGAAAGTCGTTATCACGTTGAGGCAGAATTGTTTATTATTGAGGCATCTTTCTTGTTGAGAATTCTTACATTCATTGTTATTGTTGATATTCTTGTACCCATTGTGGTGGAGCCATAGGCTATTATTGTGAAAACATTGACATTGTTGATTATTGGCAAGTTGTAACATATGAGCACTTGTGGTGCGGGTTGCTATTGTGATGTGATATTGACACGCATAAGGCGGTATAAGGCTAGGTTTTAATGTTCATGCAGCGGTATAAGGTGGTCCTTATGTGCTTGTTGCTTGTAAGGGAATTACGTGAAGTCACGCGGCGTCATAACGCAGGCTAAAGTGCGTGTAGCTATTTTGGGAAAACTATTTTAAAGATAATATAAATGTAAGGTTCACACAATGCTATAAGAAAAGATTGTGATTGAGATTGTGAATTGTAAATACAAGGCGATACCTCGGTTTTGATTCTTGATATATACGAGGCGGTACCTCGGTTGTGATTCTTTTGTACATAAGGCGCTACCTCATTGTGATTCTTGTTGTTTATCTCGTGTTGTAAAGAGTTATTTGGTGGGAACACTTCTTCTTGTTTTGTTCTTCATTGTTTTATCAGTTATTGTCCGCATATGAACATTTTGGTTCTTTTCAATTGCTTTCCTTATGTTATCGCTATGCTTACACTCCTTTCGTTAGTCTTGGTTATTAACTTGCTTCATATTACTCATTGCTCAATTTTCCATTACTTCTTGATATTATGTTTTCATTATGTTTACTATATCCTAGTAGGTGTCTTAACCTGGCCTCGTCACTACTCTATAGAGGTTAGGCTTGATACTTATTGGGTACCATTGTAGTATACTCATACTACGCTTCTGCACATCTATTGTTCAGATCTAGGTACGTCTGTACGTGGCAGACGCTAGAGTTGATTTGAGTTGCTATTTTTGGAGACTTCAATGTATACCTGCTCCACATCTGCAGGACTTGGAGTCACCTTCCTTTATCTTTACTTCCTATTATATTTTCATCTAGACAGTGATGTAGTAGATATTTTAGTTACTCTGTAGAGCTTATGACTCAGCTCCACCGGTTTTGGGAAGTGTGTTGTTGATATTCAATTTCAGAAGATTATTTCAGTTTATCTGACTCGCTTTAGTATTTTGTTAATTATTTATGCTAGGTTATTATTAAATGTTAGGCTTACCTAGTCGTAGAGACTAGGTGCCATCACGACATCCTACGGAGGAAAATTGGGGTTGTGACACTAGTCCAAGACTAGGTAAGTCTATCACGCGACAACATCAAATAATATATCACAACAACATTAAATAAGCTGAGAAAATGGTCCGAAGCATAGCCAATATGGTAATACAACAATCATAAATCCTAAAACCCGGTAATACGAAATCATAAGCTCTACAAGAAGTACATAATAAGTCTCAAAGTGTACATCAATGTTTGGAATACATAAACAATAATAAAGAACAATAGAAGGTGACTCCGAGGCCTGCGAGCAGAACAACAAGTATACCTTGAAGTCTCAACATCAAGTCAGAATCGGCTGACTAACGACCAACACGCTCAGAGATACATGGATCTGCACAAAAATGTGCAGAAGTGTAGTATGAATATACCACAATCGGTACCCCGTAAGTATTAAGACTAACCTCGGTGGAGTAGTGACGAAGTTCAAGCCGAAACACCCACCAGAAAAATAACATGTGCATGATATCAATATAAAACTAACAACGGAAAGCATGACCAAATAAATAGCAATAAAGGATAGGCATGTGATAAAACGACAAATTAACCAAAATACGTAAAACACAAAGTGAAATCATTTAGGAAAATAAAGACATGTTCAAATCATCAACCCTCCAACACAAGAATAACATCAAGTATCATGCTAAAATACCGCTGTAACATAATCATAAATCACCATTATGACGTCGCGTGAGATTCACAATGAAATCTTTCCCTTTACATAGCTACACGCACATAAGTCCCCTTATCTCGCTGCGTGTGGATCACAATAAAGTATTTTCCCGTACTTGCAATACGTGCATAAGACCCTTTATCTCGCTACATGCGCATCAGTACACACCACAATTATGTCGCTGTATTCACATCTCATTCACAACACAACAATCTACCCGCACCATGCGTGCGCATATGCCACAACATCGCCCAAACAAAATTACCAAAGCCACAACAGTACATAATCCACGGCTCAACAACAAAGTGTACAAGAATCACAATAATAGCACAAGAGTGCGGGGAGTGAATCAGCAATTAACCATGATTCATATAACAAACAACTCCAAATCAAGGTATATTAATAGCCTATGGTCTAATCTGGTCAATTAACACACATACGCTCATGTACACATTTGTCGCCTTATGTACATGCCAGTTCTCCATATTACAAATAATGTAATTAGATCAAATTCTAAGGGGTAATTTTCTCACAGAAAGTTAGGCAAGATACTTACCTCAATTAGACCAATTTAATACTCTAGAAATGTTTTTCTCTTAAAATTCGCCTCAAATCGGCTTAAATCTAACCAAAAATGACTTAATAGTATCAAACAATGCAGGAGAAACCAATTTCGATTAATAAATTTGAGATTTTTACACAATTTTCTAAAAGTCAACAAAAGTCAATTCCAGGCTTGCCGGGTCAAAGTCCGAGTCGAAGGGTAGATCTCGACCACCCACAATCCCAAGAGTCCATATATGTGTTTGGTATTCAAATTCGAGTTTATTTCAACTCTCAAATCTCAAATTTTTATTTTTCAAAATATAGTAAAAAATTCCCAAAATTTCTCTTCAAATCCCATAATTTAGATGTTAAAATTTATAAATAATAATGTTTCAAATTGAGTCAAAATCGCTTACCAAATAGCTTTGTATGAAAATCTTCTACTAAAATCGCTTCCCACTGAGTCTAGGGCTCCAAAATGTGATAAAATGAGACTAACTCCCGAAATTCCACTATTTTGATCAGCTGAGGATGTCACAAATGCGCATGGAATTCGCAAATGTGAACCCTTGCAAATACGAAAAAGGCATCGCAAAAGCGATGCCTGAGCGGCCTTCACAAATGCGAAGACAGACCCTCCGCAAAAGCGACGCCTGAGTTGCCTTCACAAATGCGAAGACAGACTCTCTGCAAAAGCGACATCCTGATTGCAATTGCGGTCACCCCTTGACCATATGTCGATCGCAAATGCAATCCTAAAGTTTGCAAAAGCGAACATTCCAGCCCTTAGACCACCTTGCAAATGCGAATAAGATCTCGTATTTGCGAGACCTGCAACATCAACCCAGCACCAACAATCTGAAACTCACTCAAAACACTTTGAAGCGCATCCAAAACTCAGCCGAGCCTCCGGGGCTCCACACCAAATATCCATACAGGTCTAAAAATATCATACAAACTCGCTCGCGAGCTCAAAATACCAAGATAACGTCTGGAACTACGAATCGAACACCAAAATGCATGAAATCTACAATGAAAATTAAGAATCACTAAAATCATAACCAAGCGTCCGGTTCTTACCAAACCAACTCAGAATGACACCAAACTTTGCGTAGAAGTTCCAAATGAGAAAACAGACCTAATTCAAGTCCTGAAACCAAAATCCGAAGCCGAACCCGATAGCCATGAAGTCAAACCATGGTCAAACTTAGGAAATTTTAAATCTTCAAATTGCCAACTTTAGGCAAAATAGAGCCAATTCAATCTAGGAACCTCCAAATCCAATTTCGAGTATACGCATAAGTGCAAAATTACCTTACAAACCTACTAAAACCATCAAAATATTATTCTGGGATCATTTTTACAAAAGTCAATCATTGGTCAATATTTCCAACCTAAGCTTCCAAGTTGAGAACGAATTATTCCAAATCAACCATAAACCTCCCCAAAACAAAACCAACCATCTCCGCAAGTCATGAATTCATAAATGCACCCGTGGGAAGCTTCAAAAGGGAAAATGGGGCACAAATACACAAAACAATCGATCGAATCGTTACAAATAGAGGCTCGCTTCTGGTGTCTTATATGATTAGAATGTGCCACCACGACTTAAAAAAGAATTCTATAGAGCGGTGGTCAAACCGACTATGTTGTATGGGGCTGAGTGTTTGCTAGTCATGAACTAGAAGATGAAGGTGACTGAGATAAGGATGTTAAGATGAATGTGCGGGCATACCAGATTAGACAGAATTAGAAATGAAGTTATCCGGGACAAGATGGGTGTTGCTTCTATGGAGGACAAGATACGGGAGGCAAGACTAAGATCGTTCGGGCATGTGAAGACATAGATGTACCAGTGAGGAGGTGTGAGAGGCTAGCCTTGGAAGGCCAACAGAGAGGTAGAGGAAGCCGAATAAGTATTGGGGAGAGGTGATTAGGTAAGATATAGTGTTGCTCCTGCTTATTGAGAACATAACCATGCATAGGAAGGTGTGTAGGCTGAGAATTAGGGTACAAGGTTAGGTAGTAGAGCTTTGTCTTTGTTTGTTACAATAGCTTTAGTACACCACTTAGTCTCTTTCGTGTATTTTCGTCTTTCTAGACGTCATTATTACTTATTATTGCTTTTGCCTCGATTTTTAATTGCACTACCTAGTGTTAGTTTTGTATGTTCGCTTGATTTTCTGATTGGTTTGCTGGTCATTGGTCCTTCCCTTATCTTTCTTGAGTCAAGGGTCTACAAGAAATAATCTCTCTACCTTTTCAAAGGTAGAGGTAAGTTATGCGTACACATTACCTCCCATACCCCACACGTGGGCATACACTGGGTTTTCTGCTGATACTAGTTTTAGTGTACGTGCGTTGCACGTGTATATCGCGTCAATTAGTATAAAATGTGTAAAAAATTTTATTGAAAAATAACAATTGATGATAAACCAAATGCGATATTTGTCAAATGATCAAAATAAATATTATTACATTAATACAATAGTTGAATACAATATCTTCAAAATATATAAAGATGATGAATTTAGTTGAATTAGTTATATAGTATTTGGAGTTTTGAGATTTTATTATCATTATTATATAAGTATATGGTAAGTTGTTATAATCTCACGCAACATCTCTTTTATTAATGTTATAATCATAATATCATAATACAAGAAAATAATAAATTAGTTACTACTTAATTAGTTGTTACTTTTGGACAAACAAGTTTTTTCAACGCAACTAAGCACACAGTCTTTCAGTTGGTACAAATGAAGCATAAAAACTTTATGTTAATCATCTTGTAAGGAATAAATTAGTTTTCTATTTTATTGGGCGATACAAAAATAAAATCTAATTTTAATTTATCAAGATTCTAAAATATATATTTTATGCAGAAAAATGAGGTTAAGCTACTTTATAACAAAAGATATTAAAAGTTTAAAAACGTGTTATACTCTTTTCTTTTTTTCTTTTTGTCTTTTTTGGGTTTAGTCTAACATTAATTTTTCTTTATTTAAATATTTATATGTCTGTTTTTAGCATGTGAAATTTATTCTTTGTAACTTAAGTACGTAGAATTCTTATTTGTTCTGGTGGCACTCATAACACCACTTCAGCCTCTTCATGTTTCCCTAATAATTCTGACTCTTTAAAATTAAAAGAAAAAAAATTAACATGCATTGGTCATGTATTTTAGGTAATCAATTATTGAAAGTATTTGTAAAAATAATACTAACAATTATATACATCAGAGGCTAAGAATACACATTAAACTCCAAAAGCATATTTAAAGTCTACAAGGATATAATGTTGGTATAAGGAAAGAATTGAAGTTAAGTAAATTTAATTGAATTTGAAATCCTAAATATTAGGATATTCTATGTAGTTTAAATAAGACAAAAAAAATTTTAAAAAAATATTTAGTTGATTTTGAACTCCTAAATATTAGAAAAATAATTAACTAACTGTTTTATCTAGTATGAAATCTATTTTTAAAAGGTAAAAAAAGAACGAACAACATTTCGCTAAGGACCTTCGTGCTTTAATATAGTATAGATAGATAGATTACGCGCATTACGCATGTTTCTCTCTGATTGAATATTTAAAATTTTAACATTAATATTATTTAAAATATGTTTGAATTGTAAAATAATTTTTTAAAATTATAAGTTTCTAAAATAATGAATGCTTGATAAAGAAACCTTATATAACAATTTTCTTTTCTTTCCTACAATCAAATAGTAGAATACAAGTCCATTTAGGCTTCAAAAATTAGAAGTGTAGAAGGGCTTATATTCTACAATCAAACGGTAGAATACAAGTCCATTTAGGCTCCTAAAATTAGAAGCCTAGAAGGACTTATATTCTACCGTTTGATTGTGGGAAAGAAGAGGAAAATGTTCAAAGTTTCCTTTCTTTTTTTTTCTTCCTTTTTCTGTTTAATAAGCAACAAAGTTTTTGAAATATTCTTACATAAAATAGACAGTTTCCTTCATACGCAGTTTTGAAAGAATTGTAGTTAAAAAATTATAACTCTAAAATATTAGTTTAGTCCTAAATATTAGAGTGTGGTTTTTTTATTTAGGTGCAAAGATCTAGAAAAGTCAAAGTAGTGTATTTATAATAAACACCTAAATTTGCGTCACATAATAAAGTTAAAAAACAAATAAAAGAGAATAATAAATTTTTTAAATATTAATTGTTATTAAGAATCCAACATAAGTGCGGTTACGAAAGGTTAAAAGTTGATTAGCTATGTTAATTTGAATACCTTCGGCTTCCAGTATTGAATATGAAATTCACGCGTCACCGAGTTTGAAAACTTACAAGTAGTTGTAGCTAATGTTTATCTTTCTTTCTAATATTTAGTATAACTACTTTTAGTTATGTAAAATAAGAGATAAAGAAAAAATCGGACTCCTAAACCTAAAAGAAAGGGAAAGTGCTCGATCAATAAGAATTGTTTATGAAAAATATGTGATTTTCGTGTACTATTAATATTGGAGTATATTTTTTTTATTATATTACATAGTTCTAAAAAAGAGAAAAATTTAATACAAGATTCAGTTGATTTCGAAATCCTAAATATTAGGAAAATAAAATGACTATTTTGTCTGATGTGAGGTTAATACTTACAGGGTAAAAAAAGACGAACAACATCTCGCTAATGACCTTCGTGCTTTTAAAAAAATAATAAGTTCCTAAAATGATGATTGTTTTTCTTATTTATCTAAGCCAAGGAAGAAACTCGGTTCGCAGAAATTTTCAATCATTTCAATCAATATGTTCGACTTAAATTTTATAATCTGATTACTTCAAGTTTACAAATTACCATACTTCTTTTTTAGTTTCAACTAGAATGCTCCTTTTGATTTTTTCCGGTAATTTAATGTTTTAAGTTTAATTGCAAAAAATACAAACAAGATGTACTAACTGACACACGGTCTATTTTTTGCTGTCAAGCAAAATACAAATTACTCTATTTATTGATCAATGACAAATATTATGGGAATTGTTTTATTGCAAAAGTAGAAATGGCTAAATTTTGATTAATTTAAGTTTTTATTTTTTATTTTTTATTTTTGAGAGGCTTTCATGCTCTATACAAGGACATAATTATGCATTCACAAGTTTTCTTTTTTATAGAAGAGTTCATGCATGTTAAAAACAGATTTAGAATTCAATCCTAGAATATGAGTGAAAATATGGGTTCATGCATGTGAATATCAGATTTAGAATTTAATTTTTATCAATTATCACAAATGTAGTGTTTTAATTTTTGTGTGTCTATAGTCAGTTCACATTTAATTTTGAATTGAAACTTTTTAAAAGCAACTTCGATTTAATTCCAAAAAATATTAAATTGTCTAACGTTAAGGTGTATACAAATTAAAAGGAAAGGTATATATTATAGCTAATTTTACATATTATCCTAAATATTAGGAGTTTGTACATAATTCAAATTTGAAAAATATTTAATAACCTAACTTTTAGTTGATTTCAAATTAGTCCTAACTATTAGTAGTAAATTAATTAAATTGCATGCTTACAACTTTGTCCAATCTAACAGCTATTTTTGAAGGGCAAAAAGATGAGCTAAAGTATAGATATAGATTACGCGCGTTGCGCATATACCCTATGTCGATGAGTAATAAGTTCTTAAAAATCATAAAGATTATTAAAAATTATCTATTGAGTTATACAATAAAAGTTTAAAAAGTAGTTTAAGTTTCTTGAAATGATGAATGTTGGTTATATTTAGCAAACTCATAACCAATATTTTTGTTTTGTTCCACAAAAGTCATCATAGCCCCAACTCAAATTATTTACTCATTTATTATATGGTGGAATAATTTATTTATTCAAGAGAACGACTTGAAATCAGAATTAGAAATATATATCAATGATTCAGCTCTGCATTGTCTTTGTTTAAGTGGGATTTATATTTAAAAAATTCTATTAGTATTAGTTAACTTCATACCCTAAATATTTTTTCCTACAAATTTTGGATTTTGAATTTGTAACTATGTCTAATATTAGTAGATTCTATCGTTCAATATGCTTGAAAACCGTGGTAGATATTTATGAAAAACTAAATCAAAACGTACAGTAGCTAATTTTGCAAAGAAATCTCTATTTGTTTTCTTATAAATATGGTTTTGGCAAAGAAATATTAACTTGAACATATGATATGTACAAACATGTAATTAAAATCTTAACAACATAAATAGAAACAATATAAATTAAAAACAAACTTCGGAAAAAACTTGCTTTAAAATCTCATCCTATCGGCACTAAGTCTCAATCACAGGCTCCACGTGAGTCTTCCTTCAACTGCCAAAGAATATTGAATAATCGACCAATAATTACTCATATAAATTTGTTAAATACATATTGTTATAAAAAGCTGAGAAATCTAATAACTTGAAAAAAACAAAACAGATACCGATAAGAAAAAAGGTAGAAAACGAACATCAATATCTATAGAACATTAGATATCTCGAAGAGTTAGCTTGTTTTACATCTTAAACTCATGTTGATAGAGAACTAAAAATCGGATGAAATATTCCAAAGCAGTCAAACCTAAAAGAAAGCCACACACGTTGGTAAAGAATTCTAATCCTAAACAAAAAATGCCTAAAGAATCCTAAACGTAAAATAAAGCAAAGTCATAGCCAATAGAAACTGTAATACACGATAGTTTTGGTGTTATACCAAAATAAGAAGAAAAAAAATAGTACTGAACAATTACAATTATATCCAACGTAAAATACACTTATGAAGGATAAAAAAGACGAACAACATTTCGATAGGGGTTTCATGCTTTTAATATAGTATAGATTATCTAAAAAAAATAGTGGTGATTGCCCTATGTTCTCTAGCAATAGTATTAATTTTTTTCCAAAAATGAAGAAAAAACAGAGGCCTAAGCATCGAATCGAAGTGAGCCACGTTTGATCTTATACTACAGTTGAAGACATTACCCCTGTATAACAAATTTAGGGATCCATTTAGCAATAAACCAAACTCCTTGGTTATTATCCGCTAACGAGTACTACGAGACGTACCGTCTAATCCAAAGCGGTGCTCCACAAATATCATCATCATCTTCTTATAAAAGTATAACCTAAAGTAAAAGCAAGACCACAACAGTTAAAAGACAACACATTTTCAGCACGACGTACAACTCAAAAGCCATGGACGATGACAGCTTCAGAGCCCGTGTACACAAAGTTTTCGGCGCTCTCTCTTCATCAGCACCGTCGTCGGCGTGGTCTCTCACCGACGATGAAGTGGAGAAGAAAGAGTGGAACCGAAGCGCACTGAAGCAAGGGAAAGAGGATGATGACCAAACCCTTTGTTCTTCGTCATATGATGGATTATTCAAACAAAATGGCAGGAGGAACTTGACCACTCAAGGGCTCCAAAATGATCCAAATGATGAGGAAAGTCGTTTTGAGGACCCTAATGATGTTTGGGAAATCAGATCCTCCATTGGCTTGGATCCCACGCTTGATAATGAGGTACTTTATATGGATTTTAATTTTTTATATATTGACATCGAAGGTACTTCTACACAAATTACTAATCTTTGTCCTAGTAGTAGTAGTGTAAGAAGTTAATTCATTTTATATTGCACTCCCATTACCATCAAAATTTGAAATGCACTCCCTTTTTTTGTGATACATTGAACTTTGTATTCCTTAATTTTGATTTGAACTAAACTATGGGCGTTTTGTATGGAGGAGAAGAATAATTTCTTCATTAAAATCTGGTGTTTGTTTCGTTAGGTATAATTTAGGTAAGATGACACCTTCAAATAAATTACACAAGTTATTTTCTCCCTTTTGGTATTGATTTTCTAGCTTCAAGAGCGCAGACATATTACCTCAATAGGGGCTAATTCAGGCATGGACGGGCCTCTATCCTATAGCTATTTGATATGCTGTAACAAAATACATTATTGCAAGTGGATCAGAGACGTCATTGTTTTATTAAACTTTTCTTGTAAAGCTACTGCTTGATACTGAAATTCTAAACAAGGATTAATTTACTGTGTCTTTTATTGGAGAAAGGTTATGTACTTGTTATTCTATGATTTTTTAATTGCAATGTTTGGCTATACTGCTATTATGTTTGTATGGTCTGTGCACTTGTGTTTGACAGTGAATATGCTTTGAGAAGTATCACTTTGGTGCATATATATTCTGTTCTACTTAATTCAATGTCCCGGAACTTCAAAGAGAACTAGACACAATCTGTATATTTTGGTGTTCGAAGACCATCCATTCTTTCCTTACTATTTAGTATGGAAGGGGGGGATTGCCATAGGAAGCTACCATTACTTCTTTAATTTCAGTTATTCATGTGCTCTAAGCTTATCTCGTTTCACTTAGCAAAAATGGTAACCATTTTTTATTTTCTTTTTCTTGAAATTTAGAACTTAGTATAAGGAAATTTCTCATAATCGATTCCTCATTATTTTGGGCAATTTTACATATCATACTTGTTCCCATTCAATAGCTAATAATACTTCCTTTCTCCTCCTCCTTATTCTTGGGAGCACAACTTGGTTCCTTGTTTCACCGATTGGATAGCTGGTATTGTTTGACCTATGTACCCACTTTCTTGGTCTGTGCGATACGAGGGAGAAATTTTATTTTGGGTGTGAGAACTTTTACTAGTTGTGTGAGGGGTATATTTAATTGAGTAAAATGTGTGACCATAACGTCCATATCATCCCATCTCCTCCTCCTCAATTCTTGCTCGCTGTTCTTCTTCTTTTCCTTTTTATTCCTCTTCTCCGACGCCATGCTCGTTACTTTTTTTTTTCCTTCTGTTTTTCATCAACTCTTAAACCATGTATTGGTGGGTGAATGGGTGGAAAATCTATGTCTGCTAATATTTGGCTACTAGAGTACTAGAGTTTACTTGTCTCTCCTGAATTTCACATCAAAATCCAACTACATCAAATAAATGAAAGAAAAGACAGTCTAGTTCCATCCAATTTAGACCAAATTTTTTCAAGATTACTTCAGTTTCACTACCTACTTCTCAACTTCTCCAAAACAATTCAAATTTCCACAATAACCACCTCAAAATTTCCTTCAAATAATTGGAATGGAGAAAGAATAAATATGCTAGGCATTGCCGGAGTCCCATTTCTGATTTCAAATTGCATACTGGTGTTGAGTTTGAATTTGGCTAGGGATTATACGGGTTAGAAAATACTTTAACCTAATTTGTCTTTGTCATCTGATATTTGAGGAATGCTCTCAGAGGAGATGGTCCGCATTGCTGCTTCGGCATCAGTTTTCTGGCACCTACTTTAAACCCTAAAATAAGCATACTACATGCAAAACAAAAAGTTCTGCAAAAAATAGTGGAATAAGCATTTGAAAATTGTTTGCTATAAAAAAGCTGAAGGAGAAGATGGGAATTTTAAAAAAAAGAGTTGTGGAGTGTGAACTAGTCAGAAAGGAAGATGCGCAGATAAAGAAGGGGCGAGTAATGAGAAAATGGGACCCATAAATTCCAAATGTTAAGCATTGAATACCCTCACACTTGAGAAGTACTAAGGGGTCATTTGGTTTAAAGATAGGTTATGCTAAGATTAGTTATGCTGGGATTCACTCTTCTGGTATTATTTCTTGTTGACCGGTTGATATGTTGTATTAATCATGGCATTGTCAATTTTACTGCTTTATTGGAATTATTATTCCATCCTCTGGCAGGTATAAGTTATCTCGGTACTATTTTTAATCCCGAGATAAATTAGTAACCAAACAAGGGATAAGGTGGTATTTAATTTTTATCTCAGGATTAGTTTTGCTTATCCATCACACTAAACGACCCCTAAGTGTCTTTGCCCCTAAAAGAGACTGTTCTTTTTTTTTTTTTTGGTTTTGTTTGAGACTTATGATCCTTCTTGATTGCTTCTCCAGGACGAGGAAGATGAATATGATAGAGTGGCGGAAGGCAGAGTGGGTGCTGCTGATCGCTTGTACATGAACGCTATTGATCAGGAAACATCTTATGATCCTTCAGGACGTAACATCTGTAGAGACGCACGTGCAAATCATATGGCTGCACAAGTTAGGCTGAAGGAAGATGCTGATGCAGCTGTGAAATGTGAAACTCATTTTGATGGTATCACTCTATGTGGTGAGCAGCAGTCTACTGAACCACTTCAGGTTCATAGTAAGGTGAAGCCAATTTTGAAAAGAACAAGGAAATCTGAGAATGGTGTGCTCAAGTCCATGAAACGAGTCAGGTTTAATCCTAGTTGTAAAGATAAATGTGAAGGGGCTTCAGAGCTAGAAGTTTCTTGGGCAGCTCCTGCAGCAGCAAATTCTAGTTCTCAAAAAAATGAATCTATTCTTGACAACAGTAGGCCGAATGTTCCTGATCATATTCTCAACCCTTCAAAGTATACTCACTATAGTTTGGATTCTCCTAGCAAGCTTGATGATGAATCAAATATTCAAGCTTGCGTATACCTTCTCGAGGAGGTTAAGAAGTTGAAGCATGATCAATTGGCACGAGAAACTAGGGACGTGTCAGCTACTAATACTAAATCAGTAGCCTTTGTGCCTAGGCAGAAGAACTCATATGCTATAGCAGCAAAGGATGCAACTCCGTCAAAGGAAATGATTAAAGAAGCTTGTAATGTATCCTTGCACCCAAAAGGCTTTCCTGTTGCCATTGCCGCTGTAGAGGCTCAAGAAAGTGGAGATCCAATGGAAGAAGATATGGAAGCACATGTAGGTGACAATAACATCGTCTCCCATAAACCAGTTCGCCATTATCGAAGCAAGGCAGAGATGAACGACTCTGTTACTTGATCTTATGTTGTTACTTGAGGCTAGTATGTATGTATGTTATATAATTCCATTAGCAGAAATGCTTGATAACTGCATCTGTTTGCAAGTTCTTGTCTTAGCTGGATCTCCACCCCTAACCCCTCCAGAAAAAAAAGGAACAGAAAAGGAAGAAACGTACAATATATAACTATAGGGGGAGTCCCCTTGCACGACATAAGCATGGAGTGTTCTGACTTTTTGCATGAACTATCTGTTTTTAAGGGCGTTGAGTGATTCTTGATGGATTATTCTTATTATGTTTTGCGTCCTTAAATTAGGTAGTTTTGCGTCCTTAAATAAGTTTCTCCTATTCAAAAGAATAAATAAATGTTTGGCAAGTGCATTATAGGTCACATGTTCTTGGGTATTGAAATTACATTCAAATTTACTAACACTTCTATTGCAAATTATGCGACCATATGCAAGATTGTTCATGTATGTGAAAGTTGAAAAATATATGTGGATGCTTCTCATGTGGGAAGACTCAACCAAGCCATTGGGATGGCTTACTCTTGCAACACCTTTATTCAGCTTACAATTGTTTGAGTTATCACTATGTCGAGGGCTATATATGGAGTGGAAAGAACAACTACACTAAGGTATAGAGGTTCAAGGCCGAGACAAAAGAGATATACGAGCCGGAGGGTTCAGGCAGTGAATCGGGCTCTGACGAAGACTAGGCGGAAATGCTTTAGTTTATTTTTTATTTTCTTTTGTACATTTTTTTTAATTTTGGGGCCGAATTACAGTGCCTCTGTAAATATTTTTGATATATATAAAAAAATTTCCTTCGGCTATACTGTGTCCTTTACTTTTCAGCATCCGCTTACAACTCTTTGTTTGAAATATGTCATTAATGCCTTAGCATAGAGATTGACATAATTTAGAGTGTTTGTTCCCCCCAGAATGAGGCCTGGTTTAAGTAACAACTCCGAGTTGCTTTGGCTTCGGATTATCTGATAAAAAATGAAGTCTTTAAAATACTTGAATGTTTCAACCAGACACAATGATATTTTGCCGAAGGTGGCCTTTTTTATAGCCAGGTAGCATTCTTTCATAGGTTTTAACCATGTGTAGGGATCTTACTTTCTACGTACAGACTCGGGCGTCTCCAAGCCACTTCAAGTTGGCTGTAGCCTTTCATGTTTGGGCCCTGCCTAGTAGAATCGGTACCCCCAAGCTTCGATAGCTAGAGTTGTCCGATCTTATTATCGGATAGCAGTCCCCGACTCTGGGAGGCCCGTGGGCTCTAGGTTTTGAACCCATTATTTATTCTAAGTAACTTAACGATAATACCGCTGGGACAAATGTGAACTGATGAAATATAGAAGGCAAATTTCTTTTATTACTTTGAATATAGAGTACAGGATCGAAGGCACAAAAGATTTCTGCCATGGCAAGAATAAGCTACACGGGCACGGTTCGTTTGACCGTTTGACTCTTACAATTAATTCTAATATTCAAGCCCTGCTTTTAATATCAAATCTGACTTATGGCGTAATGGCTCCCCGAGTATTTGAGACTGAGCTCGTGAGGGCTCGAATACTGTCGATCAAATACGAGTGATCAACAATCCCAGCCTCAGTCCCAAACTAGGGTATCACGTTTACTGGTGCCTCGTTAAAAACCTTGCCGTAAAAGCCACTTCGGGAAAGATCGGTTCAAGGAAAAAAGAGTGCAACACATGCTTTCAGACCTATTCGTCAGATTTAACCTCTACCGAATACCTGCATGGTTTAGTTCAAAGCATAACAAACTTCAAAGGAAATTGTTTGTACCTTAGCAATAGTACCGCTTTAAGTGTGCCACATTCCAGTTGTTCGGTAGCTGTACATTGTTGTTCCCTGACTCGAGCTTATATGACCCTTCCTAATTATACCGGTAACTATGTACGCACCTTCCCAGTTCGGGCCTAGTTTCCCATCGTTTGGGTTCTTGGTATACAATATAACTTTCCTTAATACCAAATCCCCAGCTTGGAAGTGTCAAACGTTAGCCCTTCAGTTGTAGTCTCTCCCCGTTCACTACTTTTGGGCCGCTAACCGGACCAGGGCGGCTTCTCGCCTTTTGTCCGATATGTCTAAGCTTGTGGCCATGGCCTCGTCATTTGACATCTCGGTAGCGTATTGGAACCTTAGGATCGGTTCTCCTACTTCGACCGAGATTAGAGCTTCTGCATCGTAGACTACAGAAAACAGGGTCGCACTGGTGCTTGACTTCGAAGTCGTTCGGTATGCCCGCAAGACCTCGGGCAAAATTTCATTCCACTTTCCCTTTGAATCGGTCAATCTCTTTTTCAAGTTTTGGAGTATAGTTTTGTTTTTTGACTCCGCTTGATCGTTCCCACTAGGGTGATAAGATGTTGACAAGATCTTTTTAATTTTGTGGTCTTCAAGAAACTTTCTTTTTAATTTTGTGGTTGTACCCGGAATAGGTATTGAGAAAACTCAGTATCTTGTGTCTGGTCGTCGCATCGATCATTCGATCGATGTTAATCAAAGGGAATCAATGAGTTTTTTCTTGAGCTCGGGAGTCAACCCCGTGCCAGGTATATCTTTTTATCCGGTAGGTGCTCGATCAACATAACCTGCTCTAATTCCTCGATTGTTGATTAGTGGCATTGGTATCATCGGATGCTATAAAGGACCTTGGGACACCGTAATCATCCCCTTCGTTTGTTGTATGCTCCTCTTGTCTTTTTGGCTCGTTCGAGGTCGGGATCGTTGATTGCTATTTGGTTTCCTTTTCTTCACCCAGTTCCCTATTTTTTTATGCCGGGATTGCAGGCACCGGGATCACTTCATCGATAGCAAACATCTCCTTTGCGGTCGGCTTTTCCCCGCAAACCATTTTGATTCCCCTCGAAGTGGGAAATTTCAATGGCTGATGTACCGCCCTCATGTTTTGAACCCATGGCCTTCCAAACAAGGTGTTGTACGTCATATCCCCCTCGATCACGTAGAATTTCATTTCTTAGGTTTCGACAGTGTTTACTGGTTGGATTATTTCTCCCTTCATCGTCTCGCACGCCATGTTGAACCCGTTCAACACTCGGATTGCCGGTACGATTTGGTCAAATAATCCCAACTATTCTACCACCCTCCATCAGATGATGTTGGCCGAGCTACCTCGATTAATTAACACACATTTAACTCGAGATTTATTGATAAGTACGGATATTACCAGCGCATTATTGTGAGGCTAGATAATGTCCTCGGCATCCTCATCACTGAACGAGATGGCCCCCTTCGGGACGTAATCCCAGGTGTGTTTTCCCCTTGTGATAGAAACTTTGGTGCATTTTATCATTGTCCCTTGGGGGATATCCACTCCCCCAATGATCATGTTGATCACATGTTGGGGCTCTTTGTTCAATTTGTTTGTTGGCATCCTTGTTCTTGAAATAATTTTTGGCCCGTTCACGTAGGAATTCCCGAAGATGTCCATTATTGAATAGTCGAGCCACCTCTTCCCTCAGGTGTCGACAATCTTCAATCCTGTGACTATGAGTACCATGGTACTTACATACCAAGTTGTGATCCCTCTGTGCGGGATCGGACTGAAGTGGCCGAGGCCACTTGGTCTCTTTGATGCGACCAATAGCTAACACTATACTCGTAGCATCTACATTAAAGTTGTACTCTGATAATCTCGGTGCTTCTCTGCCTCCCGAGCGATCTGTCAAAACCGCTCTTACTCATCAAAACCCAGTTGCTTGGTCCTTGATCACTTCTCCTATTGTTCCTGGTTGGGTGGCGACCGAATCCGTTTCCCCTTCTATTCGAGCTGTACGGCTGATACCGATCTCGGACCAGCCTTGGCTCTTAGTCCATAATCCTTTTAGATCTGTCATTCGCTCTGTTTGGGTAAATAGACCCCAAGGGAACCATCAGCTGGTCATCCTCTACTCTGATCTTTGACTGATACCTATTATGGATGTTGGTCCAAGTAACTGTTGGGTACTCCACCAAGTTTTGCTTTAATTGCCGAGAAGCAATGAAACTTTGGGGGTTGATCCCTTGAGTGAACGCCCGAGCGTCCCAATCATTCGCGACCGGGGGAAAGTTGATCGAGGCCAACCATGCAATACTATTGAGTAGTGAGAGAGGGTCGAAGCAGCTTTTACCCGATTAAGGTCGGGATCGATTTCCACAGGGAGTTAAAAGTTGGAGTTGGGTGTCTATCTAATCGAGAGTTGCGTATGTGTTCCAAATTGCACTTCTAAACATTTTTGGATTTTGATTTACTTCTAATTATATAAACTACAATGCGCAATTAAACTAGAATAAGCTAAGAGTAAACTATTGCGAGTTGTTCAAATAGTTAAAAGGCACTAGGGTAGTGATTTTCGCCTAGGTGGTCAATTGACGGGTACTTGAGTCTAAGGCATGATTGACATATTTGGGGAGTATGATATAATCGTTGCACGATTTTACCCACTCTACACCTCTCGGCGGTTTGAGCGATTTTCCCTGAATTGACTTTCTCAAGACCAATTGGGTATGCAAATTTGCACAAGCAATCAAGGTTCAAGTCGGGTATTACTATCTCTAGGTTTAACCCTTTAATTGGGGTTATCAATCTCTTGAGTATGCCCTAATTCCTTGTTGGATCAATTTCAGAGACTTAGGCTCTCTTTCTCAAGAAGAGCCAAAGTCAACTAAACACTAACTAGTGGTTGCAACCACTAATTCAGCAATTAAACATGAAATTAGTCCAAATATCAAACACCCATAGACAATCGAGCATCAAAATACAAGACTCATCAATTACCCACACTAGGGTTGAGCCACAACTCTAGCTTATAGGTCTAGGTACTCATAATTAGAGAAGAAAACAAAGAAATAGATGAAGAAAAACTCATATTAATTAATTGCTAAGATAAACTAAAAGATTCAATGTAGAAATGAAGCTAAAATTGCTCAAAAAGCTAAAACTATTGAAGTCACGAGCGCAACTCAGTACAAAATATATCTGATGACCTAAAAAATGGGAAAAGAAGCTATTTATACTAAGCTAAAAAATTTGGACAAAAATACCCCTGCAGGGCTAGTGCAGACCGCACAAAATCGCGTGCGGCCGCACTAGAGCTCTGAACTTGAAAATCCAACTCTCTGAACTCGGGCAATGCGGACCGCACAGAATTGAGTGCGGCCGCGGTGACTTCTAGTGCGGTCTGCATGAAATGGAGTGCGGACCGCATTGGCTTCAATCTCCAAACTGGCACTTCTCTGATCCTTGGTTCTGCGGACCGCACTAAATCGAGTGCGGCCGCAGTGACTCCAATGCAAACCGCATTAAATCTCATGCGGCCGCATTGCCTGTTGGCCTGGAAATCCACCTCTTTGAACCTCACTTGTGTGGACTGCACAGAATGGTGTGCGGACCACACAGAATAGTGTGCGGCCGCATTGGTCTTGCTTTGCTTGAGCTTGTCTTATCTTGGTACTTGTGCAAGTTTCACTCCTTTTTTGAGCTGATCTTTGACATCTTGTCACTTTGTTGATCAAACCTGCAATCAAGCATAACTTGTGAGCCTTTTGGGACTATTTTGTACAAATTTCTAATCAAAACATAAGCAAGAAGGAGTATAAAATGTATCAAAATCCCTAGTTATCAACTCTCCCAAATTTAAGCTTTTGCTTGTCCTCAAGCAAACAAAATAAGACCCACCCTTTAAGGAAAATTCCAAGAAAATTCAGCTGTCCTAAATTGCCCTCATCTAGCATCAATTGGGACTAACAATTGCTCTCAATACAAATGAATCATTAACAACATTTACTCTTTGAAACACCATGGATTAAGTGCGACGCACGAGTATCAAGAGTCGACTCAACACATCAAAGAACTCTTTCTATTACTTTGGTCATTGTGGAACCCAAACTCATACATCCTCAACTCTCCCTAAGCAAACCTCACCTTTAGAATAGCGGCACTCAGAACGAGGTTAATGGAAAATCACTCATCTCTCTCAAGAAATCACAAGTCCGGCTCTAAGTACCATATGCTTGTCCCTTATGTGAGTCACCACTAATGTAAGTTTCATTCAACTCAAGATCATATAGGGATTTTGTGGAGACATAGTGAAGGCTTTTGGTTTATGGTAGGTAATGTTTGGTCTAAGTAGGTTCCATCTTCCCTTAATCACTTCTTTTGTTACATTTTGGCTCAAATTCATTTGACTTTTTGAGTCTTTTCACTTCTTTCTAAGGGGTTAGAGAGACATACTGTCACTCTTTCTTATACATTTCAAATCTTTTCTCCTTTCTCAACTGTCCACACCTTTTATTCTTTCCTTTTCTTGAATCCCTTTTTATTCAATTCTACTTTGAGCATTCTTTTTGTCTTTGTGCTTTTCTTTCTTTTTCATTGCCTTTCCTTTTCTCTCTCCCCAAACTTACACTTTTGCCATGTGCTAAATGAAAGATCGGGTGCCAAGAGAGGGTAACCTTTAGAACAGGTAAAGGCTTGTATCATGGTTCTTTGAAGGAAAAAGGTTTAAGGCTCAAAAGAGTTGACTAGGGATCTTATCATTGGTAGGTTATGGAAGTGTTCAACCTATAATCATGTCTCAAGCCAAATTTCACTTAGGATTTTGCCTCAACAAACATTCAGGGCAAGTTCTATACCAATGGCTCGGGACTTGGACTTGCAATGCAATTTCTCACCACACAAGCTATGAGATTGATAAAGACACAGAGTCGGGGCCCACAATGACCTTAGATAAGATTTGAGCGCACAATGGTCCCAAAAAACCACTTGATGATTATCGGTCAACACAAGAGTCTCAAGGTCATACCTTTTACCATCCTAAACTCAACAATTTGTTTTTGACCATGAGATCAAAGGAAAATGTGCTAGGCCCAAGTAAAGCTTTGCTTGAGGCACCCTTAATCACTAACTACTAACAACGAAAAGAGAGACAAACTCAAAGGCTTTTGGAAAGAACCGTCCATCATTGGGAAAGCCACCTGGTTCACACAAACTCCACTTTTGGAAAGAACCGTGGCATTAAAAAAACCAAAGGCTTATTGCAAACATTCAAAACAAGAAGCTATGAACATAAATAAAGAGCTACGGAAAGGAAAAATGCAGAAAGTAAAATGAATATTTACAATAGGGGATTTAATCGAATATACAATAGATGGGATGAAAATGTACAATGTAACATAACTTTATATACAAACCCAAAGTAAAATAAAAGTACGAGAAATGTAACGAAATGTTAAAATTATATACAAACCAAAGATGAAAAATAAAGAAAGCATATAAACTGTCAAATATATATAATAATCCAAATCCATAAAAGTAGGGCCTACCCTCTTAAATGAAAGCTGGCATTGTCCCCAATGCCAACTAAACCAAATAAGCACCAAAAAGAAAAGGGGAAAAGGATATAGAGACTCCCTATGGCTCGTCTGTCTGCATGGGCTCTTGAGTGGTCCATCGGTCCTCAATATGCTTGGGAACCTCAGACTAGTTCCTTATGGCCTGCTGCTCTACTGCTGGGACCTGGGCCTGGACCTGGGCAAGCTCTTGAGGTGCATCCTGTGGCTGACTGGAGAAGGTCTCCGGTGGGTCTGCCAACTGGATGACTGCATTGTCTGCTCGGGGAATCATCCTCTTCCTCGCCTATGGGACTGCTCTGGCTGGGAATGAGCTACTAGCACCGGGTGCTATAGCAATAAGTCCAAAGGCAGATGATCTGCCTTCATCCTGTCAACCTCAACTCTCAGCTCCTTTACGGACTCCTTAGAAGCCCACGTCTTTCTCATTTTCTTGGCCTCCTTCGCAAGCTCCTTGAGAGCTCCCCCATGAGACTCCACAACGTCCGCAAGAACCTTTTGTGTGTCAAGGATTTTCTTCTGGTTGTCCAGAATATCCTTGAGGGCGTCCTCAATAGACTGTAGGACCTGCGGAGGCGGAGGTGCCAACTGAGCTTCCACTGTAGTAGTGAGGATAGACAACTTGGATGAAGCTGTCTGCATCTAGTTGTTGATGCTAAGAAGAGCTTGGCTCAGTCAGTGTGCAGTCACTGGGTAGGCTCGGGAAGAGGGTCTCTCGGGATTTGCTGAAGTGGATGGACCAAGAGGAATGTTTGCGGAGGTGGACGCAGGCTGAGTAGGAGCCACTATCACAATTGGCTCTTCAGACTGGCCAGTTGGAGCAGTAGCTGTTCCTTTGAAGTTCTTGCTCTTTGGGTTGTCATCACCTTGCATACTGTACCATAAGAACGGGACCTTCGCTTTTACCTTTATATCAAATATCCTCTTTTCAACTTTGAGGTCCCTGAAGTACATGGTCAAGAAGCTGGGGAAGGGGTAGTTTCTGTCACCCTCACTGACTACCTGCGTAATTACCCGAGATATTACCTTTCCGAGATTAATCGGGTACCCCGCCATGATCGATGCCACCAAAACTCTCCGATGAAGAGGGAGGGAGTTGTCATGAGTAGTGGGGTCCAATCTACTGCACACAAATGTTTCCCACCCCTTGGCTTCGAAACTCAGACTTCTTCTCAAAATTTTCACTCTCGCATTTAGCCAATCGGTAGTGGTACCTGGGATTTCCAGATACTGTGCCAACCAGGGACAGACCTCCTCGCCCAATTCCATATTTGCCATATACAGTTCCTCATCCTCCTCATCAAAGCTGAGGTAATCATTTATTATTTTTCCGTCAAAAAACACCTTCAGATTTTGCACCTTGGTCACTTTTGTGCCCTTTTTATGTGGGCAACATTGGTATAGAATTCCTTGACCAGGTGCTCGTTTGCATCCTCACAGTTGTTTAAGAAATACTCCCAGTCCACTCTCTCTCTAAACTGCCTTCTCACATTGGGGTTGTGAGGTAATAAGTCTCTATCAACAAAGCTCCTCTCCGGGATCAACTTCCTCACTGGCCACCATTCCCTAAATTTGTGATAAGCTACTTCGCTCACAAACCGGTCTTGCCACACCTCCGGGTTTCTAGTTCATTCTACCCCACCAACCTGGGGCTCACCCCTTCTCCTACTACCTCTTCTTCTCCTACTGCACCCTCTCCGGATAATGAAGCTGTGGGAAAGATGGAGTATTCATCCCCACTACCTTCAGCTGATCCCTCAGACGACCCAGAAGATACATTTACTGACGCTTGGGCAGCAGGGGAAGGTGGAGGAGTGTCTCTTAGCCTGTTCCTCTCCGGCCAATCAGGGATGTATTCTGGCACAGAGTCTGAAGATATCTCCCGGGAGGGCTCGTACTCACTCCCAGACATGTCAATAGCCATATCAGCAGCTTTAATCATCTTCCTTATGTTTTTAATGTTTTGTCGGGCTTGAGGAGTCAGTCTTATCATTTTCTGTTTCCCTCCCCCGGGAGGATTCACCTCGACCAGCTTGGTTAGAACCCTTACCTTTTGTTTCACCATTGCTGCAAACAACATCCATTAGGCTTGTTAGTATCAGTAAAAACAATTAAGATCAGAGTTGTAGAAAAGAAAAAGTTGCAGGCAGTTGCAGAGGTGACACAGTGGAACCGTACAAAATGAAGTGAGGCCGCATAGAGGTTAATGCGAACCACACAAAATGGAAATGCAGTCCGTATAGAGGTGGGGTTCAGACTACCCACTCTCTGTATCTAGGCAATACGGACCACACAAAATGTAGTGCGGCCTCACAGGGACCAATGCGGATCGCACAAAATGTAGTGCGGCCGCAATCCCCAAAGATCAAATTACAGACACTCATCAATGCGGTCCACACAAAATGCCATTGCGGACTGCACTAAGGCACCAGGGACCGCACAAAATCGACCGCAGTCCCCACTGAGTGCCAAAAGCAACACTAACTTAGGGTTCAATGTATTTTGATTTTAAGTCCAATTTTACACCTAAGAAAGGTTCCTATGTGTTTGCCCAGTGTTAATAACTATCAAATTCTACTTTAATCAAGAAATTAACTAACCTAATTTTACCAACTCAAAAGAAGTACGGGAAGAACAGAAGGGAAGCAAGAATTAAGAGAAATTTACAAAATAAAACAATTAAAAAGAAGTTAACGATACCAGATGTGAGATGAACTGAAGGTAAACGAGTCCAAGCAGTTAATTACAAGAAAAAGGAAAAATGAACAATGCTTTTATGAGTTCTAAGAGTAAAGGGTCGAAAAGTGTGAAAGGAGGAGCTCAGGTCCTATTTATAGAAAAAAGACCTGGGGCCCAGCTTACCAACCCAATGCGGACCGCACAAAATGGACTGCGGTCCGCAACACACAACATTTTTTTAAGTTTGAGAAGGCAACCCACTGCAGTTCGCACAAAATGCCGTGCGGACGCAGTGGTCCACCGCGGATTGCAAAAAATGTAGTGGGGCCGCGGTGGTAAACTTCAGAGAGCTGGACTTTTCATCCTTCATCAGTGCGGTCCGCACTAAATGTAGTGCGTCCACAGTGGAAATTTTAGAGACCTGGACACTTTTTCCACTATGTCCTGCATTGCATCAACACAATCCTGTAGCATCTCACAACCAGTTAGTCCAAAAATAAATCCTATACTACAATGAAAATCAAATAAAAACAAGAAGTAAAACACATGGGTTGCCTCCCAAGAAGCGCCTGATTTAACGTCGCGGCACGATGCAGGTTACCATCAAATCATTTGAGATAAAGAAGTGCCACCACGTGGCTGTCATCAATTTTCCCAAGTAGTGCTTGACCCTATGCCCATTCACTCTGAAAACTTTCCCATTTTTGTTCTTTAAATCAAGTGCACCAAATGGGGTCACACACACCACTTCAAAAGGTCCACTTCATTTAGACTTAAGCTTTCCTGGAAACAGACGTAACCGAGAGTTGAACAAGAGAACCAAATCACCTACTTTGAACTCCTTGCTATGAGCATATTTATCATGAAGGTACTTCATCTTGTCCTTGTACAAGGACGAACTGGAGTAGGCATAGAATATGAATTCATCAAGTTCATTGAGCTACTCCACACGAAAATTGGCTGCACCATCCCATTCAAGATTTAACTTTCTCAAAGCCCACATGGCCTTGTGCTCTAACTCGACCGGTAGATGGCAAGCTTTCCCAAACACCAATCGATACGGAGACATACTAATCGAAGTCTTGTAAGCAGTCCTATAAGCCCATAGAGCGTCATCCAACTTCTTTGACCAGTCGGTCCTATTTGTATTGACCGTCTTTGACAATATGCTTTTGATTTCCCTATTAGAAACTTTAACTTGACCACTTGCTTGAGGATGATAGGGAGTAGAAACTTTGTGATTGACACCATACTTTGCAAGCAAAGTGTCAAAAGCTCTATTGCAAAAATGAGACTCCCCCATCACTTATGATTGCATGAGGAGTACCAAACCTTGTAAAAATGCTCTTCTTGAGAAATGCAACAACACTCCGAGCCTCATTGTCGGGCAAAGCCACGACTTCAACCCACTTTGAAACATAGTCCACCGCCACAAGAATGTATGTGTACCCACATGAGCTAACAAACGGGCCCATAAAATCAATGCCCCACACATCAAAAATATCAACCTCAAGAATGGTATTGAGAGGCACCTCATCTTTCTTCGAAATTCCACCCGCTCTTTGACATTCATCACACCTCTTCACAAGTTCACTTGCATCTTTGTACAAAGTTGGCCAATAAAAACCACAACTAAGAACTTTGGAAGCTGTCCTCGCCCCGCCATGATGGACACCATAGGGAGAGGAATGACAAACCTCCAAGATACTCAATTGCTCTTCCTTTGGGACACACCTTCGGATCACACCATCCGTGAAAATCTTGAACAAGTACGGCTCATCCCAATAGAAATCCAAACTATCCCGCTTGAGCTTCTTACTTTGGTTAGAAGAGAGCTCACATGAGATTATACCAGTCACAAGGAGATTAGCAACATCGGCAAACCATGGCATATCATTCATCAACACCGAAATGAGTTATTCGTCGGGAAATGAATCATTGATCTCTAGGCCGTCACGAGGCCTCCCTTCCTCCTCCAAGTGGGACAAGTGGTCTGCCCTTGGTTCTCACTACCCTTCCGGTCCACAATCTCCAAATCAAACTCTTGAAGTAACAAGACCCATCACATCAGTCTAGCTTTGGAATCCTTCTTCGTCATCAAGTACCGGAGTGCGGCATGGTCGGTATGAATAATAACCTTAGCACCCATAAGATACGACCAAAATTTTTCCATTGCGAACACAATAACTAAAAGTTCTTTCTCGGTCACCGTGTAGTTCACTTGAGCATCATTCATTGTCTTGCTCGCATAGTACACCAGATGAAACATTTTGTTCACTCTTTGACCCAAAACCGCCCCAACTGCAACATTGTTCGCATCACACATGAGCTCAAAGGGTAAGCTCCAATTAGGTGCGGTAATGATAGGAGTAGTGGTCAACTTATACTTGAGAAGTTCAAAGGCTTGCATACATTTTTCATCAAACACAAACTTAGCATCTTTTTCCAACAACTTGTACAAGGGATTCACTACCTTCGAAAAGTCTTTGATAAACTTTTGTAGAATCCAGCATGCCCAAGAAAACTTCGAACTCCCTTGACAAATGTAGGGGGAGGGAGCCTTGAAATCACATCAATTTTTGCTTTGTCTACCTCAATACCATGCTTTGAAATTTTATGCCCAAGAATTATCCCCTCTTCCACCATAAAGTGGCATTTCTCCCAATAGAGAACAAGATTGGTTTCTTCACAACGGGCTAAGACCCTATCAAGATTTTTCAAGCACTCATCAAATGAATCCCCCACAATACTAAAGTCGTCCATGAACACCTCCAAAATGTCTTCCACCATATCAGTGAAAATGGCCATCATACACCGCTGAAATGTAGCCAGTGCATTACACAATCCAAAAGGTATCCTAGAGAAAGCAAAGGTGCCATATGGACAAGTCAATGTGGTCTACTCCTGATCTTCCAGAGCAATCAAGATTTGGTTGTACCCAGAATACCCATCCAAGAAACAGTAGAAGGCATGCCCAGTAAGTTGATCTAACATCTAATCAAGAAAAGACAAAGGAAAGTGATCCTTGCGGGTCACTTTATTCAACTTGTGGTAGTCCATGCATACCCTCCAACTAATGACAGTTCTTGTAGGAATCAACTCATTTTGGGAATTTGTAACCATGGTCATGCTACCCTTCTTCGGTACACATTGCACCGGTGAAGTCCAAGAGCTATCAGAGATGGGGTACACAACCCCGGAATCCAACCACTTGATCACCTCCTTTTTCACCACTTCTTGCATTACCTCGTTCAACCTCCGTTAATGCTCCAAGGAAGGCTTTGCATCATCTTCCAGAATAATCTTGTGCATATAGAATGCAGGGCTTATCCTTTGAATATCAGCTAAAGTCCATCCAATTACCTTTTTCCGCTTTTGAAGCACCGCCGATGTGGCATCAACCTGCATGTTAGTAAGGCATGAAGAAAGAATAACTGGCAAAGTAGAATTTGAGCCTAAGAATTCATACTTGAGGTGTGGAGGCAGTAGTTTCAACTCCAACACCGGAGGCTCCTCAATTGAAGGTTTTGTTGGTGGAGTCTTCCTATTTTCAAGGTCCAAAGATAATTTCCTAGGCTCATACGAGTAAGAGCCCATTCCATGTAAAGTGTTCACGCATTCTACTCGGCCCTCATCATCATTGACATCAAGATTCAGCAATATGGCCTTCAATAGATCCTCCACATTGTTCATTGCACTGGTGTCATCAACTATCACTGCTGTGACGAGGTCCACAAAAGAGCACACCTCAGTACTGTTGGGCTGCTTCATTGATTTGCAAACATGAAATACCACTTTTTCATCACCCACCCGGAAGGTGAGTTCCCCTACTTCCACATCAACTAAGGCCTTCCCCGTAGCAAGGAAAGGTCTCCCCAAAATGATAGGAACTTCATAATCCACCTCACAATCCAAGATCACCAAGTCAGCTGGCAAGATAAATTTTTCCACCCGGACAAGCACATCATCAATAATACCTAATGGTCTCTTCATCGTTCTATCTACCATTTGTAATCTCATGGAAGTCGGCCTCGGCTGCCCAATACCCAAAGTCTTGAAAATGGAATAGGGCATCAAATTGATACTAGCCCCCAAATCACATAGAGCTTTAGTAAAATCCGCACTCCCAATGGTGCAAGGAATGGTGAAAGCACCAGGATCTTCAAGCTTCGGGGCCATTGAATGCACTATTGTACTAACTTGGTGAGTCATATTTATAGTTTCATAATCCATAGACCGCTTCTTTGTTACCAAGTCCTTCATGAATTTAGCATAGCCCGACATTTGTTCAAGAGCCTCCACCAAAGGCACATTGACGGATAAGCTCTTCATCATGTCAATGAACTATTTAAATTGATTTTCATTTTTCTACTTCGCGAGCCTTTGAGAATAAGGCAGAGGTGGCCTTGGCAAAGGAGCCTTGGCTTTAGGCACAACCGACTCCGACATGTCTATTATGTGTTTCCTAGACGGGTTCACATCATTTTGAGTTTCCACCTCGACATCTTTAATATCAATCCTCACTTCTTCATTCACATTTTCATTAATCACATTTTCGACTACCAAAGGAACTTCATCTTCTTGCATCTCAACATCATCATCCACAATTTGCTTTTGTTTGGAGGCATGCACATCACCGCCTCTCCCACTTCTTGTTGTTACCACCATAACATGATTGTTCCTACCCTCCGGGTTCACTACCGTATCACTTGGTAGAGCACCCTTAGGGCGTGCATTCAAGGATTGAGAGATTTGGCCTAACTGAACCTCCAGATTTCTGATTGAGGTATTGTGGGAATCCAACTGTGCATCAGAATCCGCATTCTTCTTCATCATCTGTTCAAACATCATTTCAATTATACCCATATCATTTCTAGAAGAACTAGGACCTTGAGATAGAAATGGGGGTGGATTGTTCGATTGTTGGTACATTAGGGGCCTTTGAAAGCCTTGCTCCCGGTTTCCTTGGTTTCCATTGTTCCATCCACCTTAATTGTTATTACCACCCTAATTATTGTTATTACCATTCCAATTTCCTTGGTTGTTTTGATTGTTGTTCTGATTGCCCCAGTTGTTGTTTTGGTTGTTGTTCCCCCAATTATCATTGCCTTGTTGTTGATTACCCCAATTGCCTTGGGGTCACCATTGTTGTTGATTAGAAGAGTTGCCCCTTTGGCCTTGATAATTATTCATATATTGTACCTCTTCGTTTTGTTCATCATAACCATCACTTTGAAATCCACCACAATCATTATCAAATTGCTCAGAATTCCTTTGGTTTTGTTGCCCTCTTTGTCTTGTTTTGTTGACAATCATGTTAACACCCTCCATGGCATTCACTTGGCGAGGATTTTGAACTTGTTGCAATTGTTCCTTCGCTAGTTGGTTCATCGTGGTTGTCAACTCAGCTATAGCCTGCCCATGATCATGTAATTCATTGTGCAAATGAATAACCGTGGGGTCACCCTGGGGCATATTGGCTCTACTTTGCCAAGCAGAAGAAGTGTCAGCCATCTCGTCAAGAATGTCACAAGCCTCATCATAAGACAGCTTCATGAAGTTGCCCCCAACAAGTTGGTTCACTATGCATTGGTTTGTGGTGTTAATACCCCGGTAGAAAGTCTGTTGGATCATCGCCTCGGTCATATCATTGTTGGGGAATTCCTTCACCATTGTTCTATAACGCTCCCAAATCCCATGCAAAGGTTCCGTGGGCTCTTGCTTGAACGCCAAGATCTCATCTCTCAATGTAGCCATATGCCCCGGTGAGAAAATTTTTGCAATGAACTTATCCGCCAACTCATCCCAAGTAGTGGTGGAATGGTTGGGAAGTCGCTCAAGCCAATCAAGTGCTTTCCCTCTAAGTGAAAATGGGAAGAGTCTCAACCGGAGAGCATCCTCGGACATGTTAGTTTGCTTACTCCCCCAACATGTATCCACGAACCCCTTGAGATGTTTGTAAGCATTTTGATTTGCAGCGCCCGTGAAATACCCACGTCGCTCTAGTAAGGTCAACATCACATTGGTTATTTGAAAATTTCCCGCCCAGATTCGGGGTGGGACAATAGCACTTGCATAGCCTTGGTACGGAAGCACTCTAGGAGCCACTCTTGGAGGTGGCGGAAGAGGGTCTAGAATATTGTCATCTGCATTAGCATTGGCCTGGCGGCCTCTGTGTTGTCCTTGAGGTACAAGAGGCACCTCATCATCTCCGACGTCGTCTATCTCCTCTCCCGCAATCACATTTCCAAGAGGGTCATTGGCATTGTTTGCTGCTATGTGGTACCTGAAGTTGTGACACACACAAATTAGTAACAAAGAAGGAAAGAAGAACAATACACAAAACTAGTTAGATAGATAGCCAAAACCTTTAGCTCCCCGCAGCGGCGCCAAAAAGTTTATCGAGGCCAACCCTACACTACTATTGAGTAGTGAGAGAGGGTCGAAGCAGCTTTTACCCGATTAAGGTCGGGATCGATTTCCATAGGGAGCTAGTAGTTGGAGTCGGGTGTCTATCTAATCGAGAGTTGTGTATGTGTTCCAAATTTCACTTCTAACATTTTTGGGTTTTGATTTACTTCTAATTATATAAACTACAATGCGCAATTAAACTAGAATAAGCTAAGAGTAAACTATTGCGAGTTGTTCAAATGATTAAAAGGCACTAGGGCAGTGACTTTCGCCTAGGTGGTCAATTGACAGGTACTTGAGTCTAAGGCATGATTGACATATTTGTGGAGTATGATATAACCATTGTACGATTTTACCCACTCTACACCTCTCGGTGGTTCGAGTGATTTTGCCCGAATTGACTTTCCCAAGACCAGTTGGGTATGCAAATTTGCACAAGCAATCAAGGTTCAAGTCAGGTATTACTATCTCTAGGTTTAACCCTTTAATTGGGGCTATCAATCTCTTGAGTACGCCTCAATTCCTTGTTGGACTAATTTCAGAGACTTAGGCTCTCTTTCTCAAAAAGAGCCAAAGTCAACTAAACACAAACTAGTGTTTGCAACCACTAATTCAGCAATTAAACATGAAATTAGTCCAAATATCAAACACCCATAGATCAAGCATCAAAACACAAGACCCATCAATTACCCACACTAGGGTTGAGCCATAACCCTAGTTTATGGGTCTAGCTACTCATAATTAGAGAAGAAAACAAAGAAATAGATGAAGAAAAACTCATATTAATTAACTACTAAGATAAACTATAAGATTCAATGTAGAAATGAAGCTAAAATTGCTCAAAATAGCTAAAACTATCGAAGTCACGAGCGCAGCTCAGTACAAAATCTATCTGATGACCTAAAAAATGGGAAAAGAAGCAATTTATACTAAGCTAAAAAATCTGGACAAAAATACCCCTGCGGGACTAGTGCGGATCGCACAAAATCACGTGCGGCCGCACTAGGGCTCTGAACTTGAAAATCCAACTCTCTGGACTAGGGCAATGCGGACCGCACAGAATCGAGTGCGGCCGCGGTGGCTTCTAGTGCGGTCCGCATTAAATGGAGCGCGGACCGCATTGGCTTCAATTTCCAAATTGGCACTTCTCTGATCCTTGGTTCTGCGGACCGCACTAAATCAAGTACGGCCGCAGTGACTCTGATGCGAACCGCATTAAATCTCATGCGTCCGCATTGCCTGTTGGCCTGGAAATCCACCTCTTTGAACCTCACTTGTGCGGACCGCACAGAATGGTGTGCGGTCGCAATGGGCCTGCTTTTTCCTGAGCTTGTCTTGTCTTGGTACTTGTGCAAGTTTCACTCCTTTTTTGAGCTGATCTTTGACATCTTGTCACTTTGTTGATCAAACCTGCAATCAAGCACAACTTGTGAGCCTTTTGGGACTATTTTGTACAAATTTCTAATCAAAACATAAGCAAGAAGGAGTATAAAATGTATCAAAATCCCTAGTTATCACAAGTCCATTTGCTCCATTTGGAACCTTGACATGAACTCCCTAAGCATCTCGTTATCGCTTTGCTTGACTTTAAAAAGGTACGATTTCCTCGTCTCAACCTTGATGGATCCCGCATGGCCTTTTATGAAAGCATCTGCAAGCATAGCAAATGAACCAATAGAACTCGGAGGTAAGTTATGGTACCATATTATCGCTCTTTTGGACAATGTTTCCCCAAATTTCTTCAGTAACACTGATTCAATCTTGTCATCTTCTAGGTCATTGCCTTTGATTGCAAGCGTATAGGAGGTTACATGCTCGCTTAGATCTGTGGTCCCATTATATTTGGAAATGTCGGGCATTTAAAATCTCTTCGGGATTGGCTTCAATGTTGTACTCGGGGGGAAGCTCCTGATTTTTTTTGGAATCCAGCCTTTTCAACATTGGAGGAGCTCTCGGGATCTGATCGACCCTTGAATTATAAGTTTCCACCTCTTTGTAGTTTGCCTCTATCTTTTTCTCACCAGAATCAACCCGATTTGTTAGTGCTTCGAGCATTTTCATCACCTCAAAAGTTTCTTCGGGCCCAAATTCATCTGTTTCCACGGTAATTTGTTCATCCATTCGATCATTTTCTCTGACCCGCTTGGGCTCGATCCTATTAGGGGCATGACTTTGGCATTGCAACTACGCTATTTCTGCTTGTTGAACTTGTTATATTTCGAAGATCAACCAAGAGCTAACTCCATCACCTTCCCCTTCGGGTTCTTCTCGAGTCGATGGTCGGGGTGCCCTGCGAATGCTATTTTCGAGGTCAGTTGGCAAGTTGATGTTGATGGCAACCGTGAGTTAGCGTCGACCCGGTCAGCGATTGGGACACCATTGGGATCAATAGGGGTTACGTCATTGTTGGGTACCACATTTTTATACTCATCATGGTGGCTTGACTCGGTGTCAACGTTCAAGTAAGAGGACTGAGACTTTGACATTCTTAGATTAACCTGAAATCAAACTTCGAAGAGCAAGTTTAAAATAGGGTGTGTTATGGAGATTCGTATTAAATCACCATTATTATCCTTAGCCAATGTTGGGCACCAAAATGTTTACCATTAAAATGAGTAATATTTAAATTTGTACGGGTTAAAGGATACAAGATTTAATTTAACATGAATGATCTATGAACAGAAATTAAATAAAGTAAAGGGAAGCAAAATAATTAAAATAAACGTGATAAACAATCAAGACTAGTCTTTTAGAAGAACACTAAAAATTGACCTCGGTTTCTCGAGACTGGCTCGGTTGTAACCGAATAATTAAGTAGCTGAAGAATACAATGAACAATATCGAGAGAATGATACCGATTCACTTCGCATAGAATTCCGCCAGGACCCACTGCTTCTTCGATCTACATTGTAAGGCTGATACCGATCCCTGTTTGACCTCGGTTCACGGTTAATATCTCTCTTGCCTCCATCGATGGTTCTGACAGGATAAACGGACCCCGAAAGGGCCTAAGTTGATCATCTTCGACTCTAATTTTTTATTGATACTGGTTATGCACGTTGGCCCAAGTAACAGCCGGATATTCTATCAAATTTTGTTTTAACTACTGTGAAGACACCGAGCTTCGAACATTAAGTCCCCGGGTGAAAGCTTGAACGGCCCAATCTTCAACGACCGGTGGCATGTCTATCCGTTCCATTTGAAACCAGGACACAAACTCTCTGAGCATCTCATTATCCTTCTATCTTACTTTGAAAAGGTCTAACTTCCTGGTTTCGACCTTGATAGCCCCGGTGTGTGCTTTCACGAAAGAGTCTGTAAGCATAACAAATGAGTCAATAGAATTAGAAGGTAAGTTGTGATACCATATCATAGCTCCCTTTTACAAGGTCTTTCTGAATTTCTTCAACAAGGCAGACTTGATCTCATCATCCTCCACGTCGTTCCCTTTGATGGCGCACGTGTAGGAGGTAACATGCTCGTTTGGATTGGTCGTTCCGTTGTACTTCAGAATCTCGAGCATGCAGAATTTTTTAGAGATCGGCTTTGGAACCGCACTCGGAGGGAAAGGTTTTTGCACGAACTTCTTGGAATCCAGGCCTTTCAGTATCAACAGCGCTCCTGGGATTTGGTCGACCCTGGAATTGTAGGTTTCTACCTTTTTGTCATTTGCTTCGATTTTCTTCTCCCCTGATTCTATCCGTTTTGTCAGCTCCTAGAGCATTTTTATGATCTCGGGGTTAGTCCCCGACTCGTTTCCATTCAATCTCTCTGTGAATGGTTCGTTCCTGCGGATGACTTCCCGGGACAGATCGGGTTCAATTTCGCTCGGTGCACGACTTTGGTTCTGTAACTTAGCTATCGCCAAATGTTGGAGCCTGTAACATTTTGAAGATCATCCGTAAATTGATCCCGTCTTCTCTATTATTTTATGTATTTTGCGTTGCTGATCAGGCTCCACCACGGATGCTATTCTCGGGATCGGTAGGCAGATCGGTGTCGATAGCCACATGCGAGTTAGCGTCCAACGGGTCAGCGGGTGGAATCCCAATGGGATCAACGGGCGATACCTCGTTACCAGGCATTATGTTGTTATTTTCACCGTGATGACCGGACTCATTGTCAACATGTAGGGGTGTTCATTGAAAGTTTGACATTTTTTAGTTTTAACCTAAAATTAGAGACACTTCAAAGAACAAGTATAAAGTAGTGTGTGTGATGGAGATATGTATCAAATAACCACTATTATCCTAAGCCCCATGGTGGGCGCCAAACTCTTTACCCTCAAAATCGGATAACAATTGAATTTGTTAGTGGTTTTAAGAATATGTGGATTAACTTGACACAAAGCGATAAATTAAGTTGCAATTGAAATAAAAAATGATAAAGTAAATTCAAACCACACATCTTGAACAGTTACAGTCTTGGAAAGTCAGTCACACTTGAACTGGATGCAATTCGATCGATATCAAGATACAAAAGAACAAGAGCTTAAAGAAAGAAAATAAAAATATACTACTTTAGAATGCGTGTTTTCCTAAATGAATTATCAGACCCCCCTTATATAGTAGATAAGTCCTACTTTCGGTACAATTCTATAAAAGGTAAAAATCTCTTGATTTATTAATTGCTGGTCCTTCATTGATACGTGTCGAGATTCTCACCGTAATATCCGACCAGTCACGGATATTTCAGTCTTCTGTTGGTTACGCTAACAATGTTTCTTCGAGCTCATTTGGGGTCAGGGTCGATTCCGGGAACGCGGACTCAATGTTCTTGAAGACAGACATTCTGACTTCGGGCTCTTGTATGGTGGGATTTGGGGTTAATCTTCAATCTCTCATGTTCCGAGCCCGATCTAACATGTCATAGACAAGACCGGTTTCGACCGTATACAATAATATTAGAGAGTTTGAGAACTAATAGCCTATCCATGAGCTTCTATTATAGCAGCAGGCGGCTTTGGGATATCTCAAGTAAAACTCAGACTCTGACCATTAGCAGATTGTTAAACTTTTGTTTTCCTTTTTTTTTTTCTTAAAAAAAAACAGAGCTATTCAAACTTCTAAGATCATTAATTCTGAAAGTTCATCAATAGCAATATTGTTAAACTTAGATAGACTGATCAGTCATAACTTCAGATCATTAGTATACAGTTACGCGGCTGATGTTCAGATCAAACATTGCCAGTGGAAACAAATTGACACAGATAAAGTGTGCAACAATCTCCAAGTTACGCTTTGGAAAATTCCGAGGCGTACTACAAATGGGAAAGGATAACAATCGCACAAAATTTTATGAAATATGCTTGGCGAAATGTCCCAAAAAAGACTGGAATCCTAACTTGTATGATGTTGTCTTGGGTTTTTGGATTCCCAAGAATTTATCACCACCAGGGACTGATCTGCAATCCACGAAGCAGTTCATCAAGTCTTCTTACACTACTGTTCAAAGATCTAAATGCCACCCATCCTTGCATGTACAGAAAATTTTATTGCTATTTAATGTATCTGCATTCAAAGACTCCATTAGATTTGACAAAAATTGATCTTTACACAAAGTAATGCACCACAACCACAATTATCTCACTAAAAGTAAAACCTCAAATAAAGAACTAATTATGAAGTTGATAAGTTTATTTACACTGATGACATCTCAGCGGAAGGAGTAAATAAACAAAAAATAACGCAACTAAAAAGCTTGACAAGTCAGCTCAGGAGTGAAGCAATTGAGACTCCAAAACTCAACAAAATCAACTCTACTAATTTTACAAGAATAATTTCAAAATGAACATAATTTACAGGCTGTTTTGGTTGTCTTTACATATTGGATAACCATGTCCCGCTGCTTCTAATTTGGCTTCTTCGGCAAAGACAACAAAATAAGAGCAAGCTAAAGGGTGGGGAGAAACTGTACACAAGATGCAGAACAAATGGGGGTATCGCATCGCATGATGAAACTCGTTTTTTCTTATATTTAATTCTTCCACTTATTGGAGGACCGTGCATGCCTTTCATGTGATGCTAGACCATGCATGCCTTTCAAGTGCCAACAAGAGAAGAGCAGCGTATTTTATTGCCAAAACATTTCATAAGACGTTTGTATAGTCATGGCTAACTTTTCATTTTATGGACCTTGATCCTGCTTGCCATTTGAATCAGATGTGGTCGAGACTGGAGGTTTTGCTTGACCAGTTTGCATGGGAGGAGCTGTCAGAACATAAGTCAGCCTGGAGGAGGAATTCTCAATTAATCCAGCAACTCCAGCAGCTGCAGATTGGGCGTTTGAAGGGAGGAACAGATCATGTCTCTGATCCTTATAAGCACTCCAAACCTGCAAGTTAAGGATTGTTCGCAAACATGATCAACATATCTTGGTTTCATTAGAAGGTCCAACTTAGAACAAAGTTAACACTTTTTTGAGGTAAGAGTTGGTCCAGACTACAACTCAGTCCCACGGCCCAACAAGGAGAGGGATGATATCTAAGCAATTCTAGACCTGCATTTATTATTTTCATTTAGCATTATTGTCATCTAGAATACGGCAAGAATAAAAGAACAAACAACTAGATGGTCACAAACTAGGTTTTATAGAAAACAACAAAAAAAGAGCATGTGTCTTTGATTGTTTCAAGATCTTAACAACTCAAACTGTAAACTCTTCTTCTTTAGAAAATCCAATTCTAGAAACTGAATTCTCAAGAACAGTTCCCATGATGAAGCAGAAAGTATTCAAATTCTGCCACAACTATTTTGTCAGTTGATTTGAATCTGTAAAACTGTAAACTTATTATTTTGATAAAGAAAAAAACTGTAAACTTATTATGTTCTAACAGACAAGCAAATTCAGTTGGATGTCTAGATGACTTCAGAATTAGTCAGTCCCTGAATAGATTTTCATCAAAGATATAGCAATATTCCAATGTCTCTTATGCCTCCCATTCCCACTCTAGGAACTTTTTCTGATTTAGCATATTATTGTGAAGGCAACCACGGGGGAATCTGCCCCACTCCATACTGGACACGCTGAAATACTTAAAGATTGCAATTGTGATTCAAAGTTTTATTAGGTTTGCCAAGCATGTTATAAACGTTTCTAAATTCATCTTATTCCAACAAGTTAATTTCTGTTCCCTTCCTCGTATTCTAGATAAAGATCTTTCTCAACAAGTCCATAGGAACATCTTAACATCCAGAATTGAAGAATTGATTTCGTACATGGGTGGTTGAAAGCCTCAGAATTTGAAAAAGTTTTGAAACAGTCACAAACTGGACAACACAAGTATACCATTGTTTACGGGTTTGGACTTACATCGGAAGCATTTAGTATCTCGCGAACTTTAGTACAATGGGCCCCTTCTGCCGCAAAAGCATGCAAAACCTGGATAAATATGTAACACTAATTAGTAATGGATATCCAGAAATATATAACTGGTGAAAGCATGCAAAGAGTGGGAGAGGGGTTAAACATGTCTCTACTGAGTAACTTAAATTCAATCTCATACATTTTCCTTCGATTCTTTCTTTAGCCATTCCTTTTTCTGAGTTCTATCTTTTTCTATCACTTATTTGTTTCTTCCCCGGTTCATTGCTTCTTGTTAACAGAATACTTTTCACTGAGTAACTTAAGCCTACTCTACAGCGACGAGAAAAGTGAAGGTGGAAGTTAACAAGTTAGAATGGGAAGAGTGTTTTTTCACTTCAGGGACCAAATCTTTTGATGTTTCGGAACTCAGTGACTACTGGTATGAAATCTTGGGAAGGAGGAAAAATCAAATGAACAGAGTTACTTTTGATAGACACAACATCTGGGGTTATGCAAATGTATGGAATCAGCAACAGAAGGACAATGTAACATTTGCAGAAGCTGGAATTATCAACGTCAATCGTATTCATATCGGATATTCCAGAACTTTAAAGGGATGAGAAGATTTGTCGGAGTTGTGGCAATTATAAATCCATGATCATAATCCCTGAGATTAGTGTGAATAATCCACGATCAGGATGGTGCGATTTTGCAGTTTAAGTTAAAAATTATGTTTTGGAGAAGGAGGAGCCGAGGTATGAGCCAAGAAAGCCCAACAGCGAATGGAATTATGCCCAGATAGCACAGGTAGAAGAGTGGCCAAAGGAGGAGAATAAAGTTGTGAAGGATGATTCTTTAGGTCCGAATCAGCTTCGAATCGAAACAACTTCTTTAAGGAGTATGGTGGAACTTCATCGCAGATGTTTGTTGGGTTCTTTTAGATATTATACTCATAAGCCTCCAAGTTACACGGAAATTCAAGAATGGGTCAATAAAAATGGAGGATCCCGGCAGGGGTAAGAGTTAAAGTGGTGAATGATGAATATTTTCTGTTGGAATTTCCTTTGAGATTGGAATCAGAGAGATTCAAAATGGAAAAATGGAAGTTCAACAATATGGAATTCTTCCTGGAATGGTGGTCCCCTGTTTCGATTTGCAGTGGTAAAAATTCCAAGTCTGAGAAAGTGTGGCTCAAATTAATGGGTCTTCTATCTCATTTATGGTCAGAAAACATTTTTAAACTGGTTGGTGATCGTCTTGGAGGGTATAGTTGAAGAGACAAGAGATAGGTGTCATTTGAGATGGGCAAGAATCTGTGTGAGAAACTCCAACGTATCTTTTCCGGAAACTGTGGAGCTAATAGTGGATGATTTGATTTTTAAAGTGCCTCTATGGGTTGAATCGGCCAGTGTTGTCAAAGCGCGCTTAAGCCCTGAAGCGAGGCTCAAAACATGTTGAGCGCTTTGCCTCGCTTTGTGGGCGCTTTAGTATCGCATCAAGGCTCTAAGGCATGCTATTCCTTGCCAATGAGTGTAATCATGAAAAGGCGATATTAAGGGTGTGTTTGGTACGATGGAAAATATGAAAAATGAGTGGTTTTATCACTTATTTTCCCTTGTTTGGTTGGTGAGTGGAAAACTTTTTCCAGAAAATATTTTCTAGTGTTTGGTTAGAGAGTAGAAACTATTTTTTTATGTTACTCTCCTCACCCCCTTTCCCCAAGTCTCGATGTTTCCTTGCTCCCCCCCCCCCTACCCAACGTTTTCAGGACTATTTTCTTCAACAATTTAATTATTCTTCTAAAAATTCACACAAACCCAAAAGAACTAATGTGATACTTTACTTTTTTACGCAAAACGACATTGAAATTTATGCTCCATAACTATAAAGAAAATACACTTTTTTAGTTGAAAAAGTACTCTTTATAATATGAAAATAAAGTAATTATTTATTGAAATAAAAGAAAATACTTTTTCTACATCATGAAAAGAAAATACTCATTTTGTTGAAATGAAAATAAAAAACTTTTTCTACATTATGACAACAAAATATTGATTTTGTTGAAATGAAAACATGAAAAGAAAGTATTTGTTTGTTGCAATGAAAGAAAATACTTTTTCTACATCACGAAAAGAAAATACTCATTTTGTTGAAATGAAAGAAAATATTTTTTCTATATCATGAAAAGAAAGTATTTTTCTGTTAAATTGAAAATAAATACTTTTTTATATCATGAAAAGAAAATACTCATTTGTTGAAAAAAATCTATCTATAATATGAAAAGAAAGTACTATAAATAATATTTTTATTTAGGTGGGGTAGGGGGCGAGGGTGATAATATGCTGGGGGTGGGTGGGGTGGGGGTGGGTATGGGGAATAGGGTGGAGAAGATTTGAAAAAGAGTTTTGAAAATCCAATTGGAGGAAAATGAGTTCATGAGAAAAATATTTTCCACAACATTTAAGCCAACGAAACATGGGAAAATGGAAAATATTTTCCGGAAAATGTTTTCCTTCGTACCAAACACACCCTAAGCAATTGGATATTTCACTTTATCGTAACTCTTTTCCAATTTTTTTGTCCATATATTTGTTATTCATGCTTATAATTATTAGTCTTGGACTACATATGCATATTTTTACTTTTTCTTCAATTGCGTCTTTTTTCATTAAAGCCCACGCTTTATTTGCGCTTAAAGCCCCAATGGACCTTAGACCTTTTTTGCGTTTTTCGCCCTGACTGCCCAACCTGAGAGCGGACAGCTAATGCGTTCCACTTATTGAACAGGGTTCTATGGTCGGTCCATGACCCCTGGATGCCGAAGGCGTCCTTGGGGTGATCTCGTAGTTCCTACGCCTGGAATCAGCAACATGGGGGGAGCAAAGTGACCGGAAAAATAACTGTGATGATGATCGAAGAAAAAGAAACGGCACACTGTGAACTACCACAAAATTCGAAGCGATGCATTAATGTGAAAGACTCGGCGCCTTCGAGTTCCGAGAAGAATGAGAAGCAGGGTTTGGATGCATGTGGTACGCGCAATAACCTATAATCTAATTTTGGGGATAAGCACATGTCAATTAAAGAGAAGGGTAAAATGCCTCTTAACATACTAATCTTAATATTTCAGGGAATGACATTGGGCCTATGGTTTTCAAGAACCCAATTCGAAAGGCAGGACCAAAAGGTGATTTTAAAGGAAAGGGCAACACATCAAAGAAGGGACAAAATTTTATTTATAGACCAAGAATGGCTGACCCATGTATTAGCCCAGCAGTCTCATTCCAGCAGAGATCTCAGGGACAATTTTATTTATGGACCAAGAATGGCTGACCCATGTATTAGCCCAGCAGTCTCATTCCAGCAGAGATCTAGAGATCTCTAATTTCTTCGATACACTGAGTCTTGAGATAGAGGCGAAATCACCGCAAGCAAAATCCATGGGGAAAGAGAGACGGAAGAGGACCAACTACAAGATGAAACATGCTACATAGATTGAAGAAGAGAGAGGTCTGGAGAATCTTCAGAATGATGAAGATATTCTTAGTGCAAAGGGGGATGATATGGAGCATCTGCCAAGCAATAATTCTCATAATGAAAGAGCGGAAAACCATTCTATGATGAATTTTGAAGAGCAATTTGATGTTGCCATACCACTTTTAATGCTCCCTTGGTATGAAGGATAGGTGCTGCATATGCAACAAAGATTGAACCAATTGGAAGCTTCGACATAGGTGAAAAGGAATGGCAAAAATTAGCAAACAACTGGGAATAAAATCGGATGAAATTGGGGACAGGCTATTGGAGCTACTGCGGCGTATTGAAAGTTCAAGACCCAAGAAACCTTCTACATCTTCTTCAGTGAGCTCCACCTCACCAAGTGAGAAATGTGAGAGGGAACCGAAGCTACTTGAGTTTGGGATGGGATTCCAAAGAGGTGCACATAATGGGGGCAGAGACAAGGGTAGGAGGGCTTTGATAACTGAACAATGATGAAAATCATATGCCGGGATATGAGGGAAATCAACAAGGCAGATAAAAGAGAAGGTAAAATTGCTTCTACAAAAATAGAATGCATATATTGTGTGTTTAACAGAAACAACAATAAAGGGGATGGATCCAGCTTGCATAAAACAAATTGGAGGGTCTAGGTGGACTGACTGGGTTGAGGTGGAGGCAAAAGGAAATAGTGGGGGAATTATCATTTTTTGGGATAAGAGGAGGTGGAAGTGCTTGGAAAAATTTATGGGGATGCATCATATACTGTTTTATTGGAAGAAGAAAATCTGTGCTGGTCTGAGAGTCACCGCCCTCTCTCACAACCAGTTTCTATTTGAGTTTCCTTCAAGACAAGAAGCGGCGAGAACTCATGCTGGTGAATGGTTTTGGAACGGTCGTCGCCTGTCTCTTGAGTGGTGGTCACCGGTGGCAGGAACTGATTTGGGCTGCCAGAGATCAGAATACAAATGGGTCAAGGCTTTTGGTATTCCCATCCACGCGTGGTCACTTGAAACCTTTAAGACTATTGGTGATCTTTGTGGTGGTTTCGTCGGAATTGATGAAGACACAAAGCATCGCAGTCACTATTCCTGGGCGAGAATTTGTGTTAATACTAGCAGGAACAAATGCCCAGACAAAATTGAGCTTGATATGGAGGATTGGAGGTTTGAGATCTCGATCCTAAAGGAGGTTGCTGCTACCCCTAAGCCAATTCCAATTCGAGCCCAGATACAGGGGAGAAGTGCCGGAGTTGCAAGGGAGAAGAAACAGGGGAAAATCTCGGGGATTGTAGCAGAAGAGAAAGTACCATCGTACCACGTGGGGAGTCTAGGTGGCAGAGGAGAACTTTAATTCAAATTTATCTGGCCGCACTCCAAGTTATTTGGACAATAGGGCAGGAAAAAAATATCTCCTGACCCGGCCCAGTCAAGCAAGCTGCTCAAGAGTTAAAAGTCCATCATTTTTGGGCCCTATAGAAACTCAGTCCTATTATTTTAGAGCCCCAAGTCTGAAGGCCCAAATAAAGGGCAAATCAAAGAAGGCCCATTCTGTATGGAGAGTAAAAGACCCTTGCCCCCAAATTCATATCAACAACTCTCCAAATACCACCGAAGCTCTGCCACCAGAAAACTCACAGAAGACTCACATCCATGGAGCTAGGGCAGAGTCTTCTTCGCATGCAACCATCAACGAAACTGAAGCTGACAACGAAGCTGATGATGAAGCAGAAACTTGGGTAAACAATCTCATGAGTCTTTCAAATCGTCTAAATTGGTCAGATGCTGCCTCTACAGCTCTTGTTTGCTCAGACACTGATTCATGCAGTGAGCCACTCTTCCTACCTTGGCATGACGAAAATCTCATGCAATCACAAGTAATTCATCATCCCAACACAATAGATACTTCTAGATGGGCAAAATTGGTTATGGGTAAAGCATGCAAAGCGGGATCAATACAGTCGGGTTCGAACATGAACTCCTGGATTTAATCTTGAGGATGGATCAGAATCGACAAACTCTAATTCAGAAGAGAGGGTCACCTTCCACAGCAAATAAAAAGGGGAAGAAGAAAGGGGAAATAGAGGTACAAATGTTAATTAGTGGGATTAAATATGATGGGTGCAGTAGTAAAAGGGGCCGGCATTGCAAGATTGTATCAAGATGAAAGTTAAAATCCTAAGTTGGAACATACAGGGTCTCAATAAAAGGAAAAAGAGAAGCACTTTAGCATCACTAGTTCGAAAATGGAGGGCATATTTACTGTATCTACAGGAAACCAAAATGGAAAACATTCCAACTAGTCTCATTCATCATATTTGGGGGAACAGGTGGGCTGAATGGGTAGAGTTAAAAGCTTGTGGTACCAGAGGTGGCATTATCATCCTATGGGATAAACGTTTGTGGAAATGCATCGACTCTCATCAAGGCATCTACACGATCACTTGTATGTTTGAAAGCCTGCAGGAAGATTTTAGGTTGTCTTTCACCGGAGTATATGGCCCACATACCAACCCTAAGAGAGAAGATTTATGGCAGGAATTGGGTGCAATAAGGGGTATCTGGGAGGACAAATGGGTGATTGGAGGGGACTTTAATGTATGTAGATATGAGATTGAAAGACTCAATTGTTCCAGAAGATCCACAGCTATGAGGAACTTCACAGAAACTATTTTGGACCTCCAATTAATTGATCTACCTCTTCATGGGGCACAATACACCTGGTCAAGGGGAGAAGACATTCTACAGGATTTCTTGTTTCTGCAGAGTGGGAAGAGAGCTTCAAAGCAATCAAGCAACTGGCTCTCCCAAGACCAATTTCAGACCATAGACCATTGTTGTTGGAGTGTGGAGAATGGGATTCTACACATTCCTATTTCAAGTTTGAAAACATGTGGTTACAACAAGAAGGGTTCATAGATATGTTGAAAGGTTGGTGGCAGAGTTACATGATAGGGCGTAGTCCGGATTTCATTCTCTCTCAGAAAATGAGGAATCTGAAAAAGGACATCTCCAATTGGAACAAGGAAACCTTTGGCAAGCTGGAAGTCAGGAGAAACAGAGCATTGGAAGAACTAGCTGCATTAGAACACATCACAGAAAATAGAATCACAATACAATCTGAAAAGCAGAAGATCTGGAGTTTAAAAGTGGGAGCTGGAGGAACTAGCCAAAGCTGAAGAAACATCTTGGAGACAAAAATCAAGGTGTCAATGGTTAAAAGAGGGTGACAGGAACACAAAGTACTTCCAATCAATTGCCAACTCTCACAGAAGATTCAACAATATCGACAAGCTCCAGGAGGATGAGGAATTAATAGAAGACAAGGCAAAAATCAAAGAAGAGATTCTGAGCTTCTATCAGAACCTGTACACAGAGAATGAGGGATGGAGACCTACAGCTAATTTTGAAGAAGTTGCTACACTTTCAGGGGAAGACAGGGAGATGCTAGAGAAAGCCTTTGACGAAGAAGAAGTGCATGTTATTCTTTCATGTGCCCCAGATAAAGCTCCAGGTCCAGATGGCTTCACATTGGCTTTTTTCCAAAAATCCTGGGAGTTTATCAAACCAGAGGTCATGGGGGCTCTCAACAATTTCCATCAGCAATGTTACATGGTGAGATCATGCAATGCTTCTTTCATTGCCTTGATCCCTAAAAAGAAAGGGGCAATTGAGCTCAATGACTACAGACCAATAAGCTTTATTGGAAGTGTTTATAAGATTGTGGCCAAGTTGCTAGCAGAAAGGCTGAAGAAGGTTATTGGTAAACTTGTGTCCAGTCACCAGAATGCCTTCATCAAACATAGACAGATCACAGATGCAGCACTTATAGCTAATGAAATTTTAGATTGGAGGATTAAAACTGGGGATCCTGGTATTATGTGCAAGCTGGACCAGTGTGGTAAATAGCGCTCGCCTCAGCGCTAATAGCGTGAGGCGATGCGATGCGAGCCTCCAGCGCTATTTGCCTCTGTTGCATGGCGATTTCAAAAAGGCGAGCGCCTCTGCCTGTGTAGCGAGAGGCGCCTATAGCGTCGCTTTTTGAAAAAAGAAAAGAAAAGAAAAAGGCAGCAGACCGGCGATTAAAAGAAAAAATTCAGGGCTTAGCGATTTCTTCTTCTTTCTCCTTCAAGTCAACCAGTCACATCAGCGATTCTTCTTTCTTCTTCAAGCTTCTTCATCAGGTATGCTTCTCTTTCTTCTCCTTTCTTCTTCTTCGAGTTTCTGCCATTTTTTTTCTTTCTTCTTCTTTCTTCTTTCTTTTTTCTCCTCTCCTTCTTTCTTCCTTTTTCTTCTTCTTCTCTTCTTTTTTGCTTTGTTGTTTTTGATCGAGCAGCAGCAGAGAGTTTTTTCTTTCTTTCTTTCTTTCTTCTTTCCTTTTTCTTCTTCTCTTTTTTTTTGGCTCTGTTTTTCAATTCCTTCACGGGCAGAGGTAGAGAGCTTCTTCAAACCTGAGTTTTTAATTGATATATTTTTGAATTGACATATATATATATATATATATATATGCAAATTTAATATTTTATTTTTTTATATAAATTGTCGCTTCACATCAAAAAGGCGAGCGCTTCGCTTCTCGCGTCAACGAAGCAGGCCCTCATTGCTATTTGTCGCCTCACGCTATTCAAAACACTGAGCTCGACATAGAGAAGGCTTTTGACAAACTGAACTGGTCCTATCTAATCTCTATACTAAGGAAGATGGGATTTGGAGACAAATGGATAAGGTGGATCAGATTCAGCATCTCAACAGTGAAGTACTCAGTTTTAGTCAATAGGGAACCAGTGGGCTTCTTCTCCCCTCAAAGAGGGATCAGGCAGGGAGACCCACTCTCTTCTTTCCTGTTCATTCTAGCCATGGAGAGACTAAGCAAGATGCTAGAAAAAGTCAGAGAAATGCAGTGGATTCAGGTATTCAAAGTAGGCTCCAATATTGGGAACTCAGTCACTGTTTCTCACCTGTTATATGCTGATGATACTTTGATCTTCTGTGAGGCAGATAAGTCGCAAGTTATGTACCTGAACCTCACTCTTCTCCTCTTTGAAGCTCTGTCAGGGTTACATGTAAATGTGCTGAAAAGCAAAATTTACCCTATCAATCAGGTGCCTAATGTAGAGGAGCTGGCAGGCATTATGGGTTGCAGCATTGGGACTCTACCTACAACATACCTGGGCCTACCATTGGGTGCTAAGTTCAAAAACTGTGAGGTATGGAATGGGATCATTCAAAAATTTGAGAAGAGACTAACCTCCTGGCAGATTCAATATATATCCATTGGTCGCATATTAACTCTCATCAACAGTGTGCTTGACAGCATACCAACATACTTCATGTCATTGTTTCCCATTCCAAAGAAAGTTCTAAAGCAATTGGATAGAATCAGGAGAAACTTCCTATGGGAGGGAAATAGCAACACCCACAAATTTCATCTGATAAAGTGGGACAAAGTCACTCAGCCGAAATGCAATGGAGGATTGGGAGTTAGAGATCTAGCAGCCCACAATAAATGCCTACTAATGAAGTGGCTTTGGAGATTTGGCACAGGAGAATCAAGCCTATGGAAGGAAGTGATCACTGCCAAGCATGGGAAAAGAGATAACTGGAGCACTAAAAGTTCTAATGCACCTTATGGTGTGGGTCCTTGAAAGTACATCAGTAAATTGGGGAGTGAATTTTTCCAGTGCATCCACTTCAAACCAGGCAATGGGGCTCACATAATATTCTGGAAAGATAAATGGCTAAACAGCTCTTCACTCATGGATGAGTTTCCTAGCCTATATCAGATTGCTCTACACCAGAATTCCTCTATAGCTCAAAACAGAAATGGTAGCAACTGGGATGTTCACTTTAGAAGAGCAATTGATAGCCTATATGATTTGCTAGCAAAAGTGGAGGGGTACAATATTGATGTGAGCCAACCAGATACCATATGCTGGGGAAGCAAGGGCACCTTCACAATAAGAGATTGCTACAGGCAAACTGATTCCCAGAACCAGGTGTTAGATGCATGGCCCTGGAAGTTAATATGGAAGACCAAACTGCCTATCAAAGTCATTAGCCACGACTGGATTGCCCTCAATGAGGCCTGCTTAACTCAAAACAACCTCAACAGAAGAGGTTTCCAGTTGGTCAACAGGTGTTATCTATGTCTGAGAGATGCAGAAACTGTCAACCACCTGTTTTTGCATTGCCCTGTGGCTTTTGACCTTTGTAATATGTTCCTTTGCATTTTTGGCTTGATTTGGGTCATGCCACAGAATATGAAAGAGTCACACTTGAGCTGGAGTTTATGGAGAGTTGACAAGACCATCAAAAAAATCTGGTTGATGATCCCTGGTGCTATTTTTTGGTGTTTATGGAATGAAGGGAATAGAAGTTGTTTTGATGGAATCTCAACTCCAATTCAAACTCTCAAAGCTAATTGCCTACTCAATCTTTTTTGTTGGACTAAATTAGCTTCTGTAATTAGCACTGACCAATTTTTGGACTTTGTTAGCTCCCTGGTCTTAGATTAACACTGTAAAGTGAGCTATATTTCTTATATTTTTCTTTTTTCTGCATTTCATTACTTTTGTAACTTGCATCTCCTTGATGCCTTTTGCTAATGAAACACCTTATTTCATCAAAAAAAAGAAAACTCAGAAATTCAATATGCATTAACTGGGGTATATGGCCCTTGTGATAGGAAAGCTAGGAGAGGCTTGTGGAAACAACTTGCAGCAATCAGTGGTCTGTTTCAACAATGGACAGTGGGAGGAGACTTCAATATAATCAGGCTTGAAGAGGAGAAGAGAGGAAGAGCTAGAAACACAAGGGCAATGAGAGAGTTCTATAAGTTAATAAATGAACTCTCTTTAATTGACCTGCCACTTCATGGAGTTCTTTTACATGGTTCAGAGGCAAAAACAGTCAGAGTGCATCCAGGATAGACAAATTTTTAATATGAAGGTAGGGATGAACATTTAAAAAATATGAAGCAGGGAGTCCTTCCACGAACTACTTCATATCACTGTTCAATTCTCTTAGAATGTGGAGATTGGAGAAAAGGAAAAGACTACTTCAAGTTTGAAAATATATGAAGGCTTTACAGATCTTGTTGATAAATGGTGGAAATCTTATGACATACAGGGTGAACCAGATATTATTCTTGCAAAGAAGACTATGTTTTTGAACAGTGACCTAGAAAAATGGAACAGGGAGGTGTTTGGGCAGTTGGAGGTGTTAGATAGTTATGTGTAAATAGTCCTAATCCCATATGTAGTAGGAGTAGAATACGTCCTAGTCCCATATGTAGCAGGAGTAAAATATGTACATAGGGCTCAGTATATCATTGTTAATAATTAGATTTTTCTCCCGTGCATTCTCACATGGTATCAGAGTTTCAGTGAGAAAGTTATCATTGTGCGTCACTCCAGCGACATCCGGGAAGAAAAATCTCATCGCCGTGCAATTTTCCGGCAACTTCGTCTTGTTCCCGGGGTTCATCACTCCTACAGTGGTACTGTGCATATATCAGTACCACCATCGGATCCGAAACCCTTGTGCGACCAAACCCCAGAAACTCCAATCCCATCGGAACAGAAAAATCAGTCAACGTCTTTCCGGTTGACGACTCAAGATTGATTTGCTTTATCTCCTCATCGGTAAGTGTTGTGTGAAAACCAACTCTACCATATTGTTCGGAAACAGTCAAATTGCTCCGGCAGAAAGTCCCTCACGCGCCTCCACGCGCCGTCAGAACTAGGGTTACGACGAGCTACAATAACTTTTTCGGCGCGTGTGAGCTATTCCAGCCACTTTTTGACAAAACTTGTTCGGGATAACTTACTCGTCCGGTGATTCCGAGCCTACTCGTATAAATTAAATCAAATTCTGACAACTTTTTTTCCCGGCGTGAACAGTGGCCTTTTTCCGGCATGAACGATGATTTCCGGCATGAATAGTAATTTCCAGAAAGTTTCCGTGTTTCCAGTGGTGTTTTAGAACTTATTTTATAGTATGAAATTCGGCTTAATCTCACTATTTTCAAATTTTTCCAGCGACCTTTCAACCAACTTTATTTATCAGCAACCACCTGGTTTTGTTGCTCGGGAAGTTTATGTTCTTCTATGTCGAATGATCAGCTTGCAGATATTTTTACCAAACCCCTCACTGGTCCTCGTATTAGTTACATATATAACAAGCTCGGTACATATGATTTGTATGCACCGATTTGAGGAGGAGTGTTAGATAGTTATGTGTAGAATATGTCCTAGTCCCATATGTAATAGGAGTAGAATATGTCCTAGTTCCCGTGCATTCTTACATGAGGATAATAAAAACAAGACTTTGGCTAGATTGGAAGAATTAGACCATCGAATGGTGGTGGCTTAGGAAGAACAGAGAGAAGCAGAAAGAAATTTAATTCAAAGGGAGTTAGAGGAAGTGTTAAAAGCTGAGGAGACTTCGTGGAGGTAAAAGTACGGATGCTTATGGTTAGAGCAAGGAAATAGAAATACTAAGTTTTTCAATAAGAGATTTAATTGTATTACCAAATTAGAAATGGATGGAGAACTGGTAGAAGATGAGAAATTGATAAAGGAACACATACAAGTGTATTATGAAAAAAAATTCAGAGAGACCGGAGAATGGAGACCAAGATGGGAGGAGGAGAATCTCAGAAAGCTCTCTCATGATGATAAAGAATGCCTGCAGAGATCATTTTCTTTGGAAGAAGTGGAAGCTGTGATTAAATCATTTAGAGGTGATAAAGCTCCAGGCTCTGATGGTTCCAACCTTCACTTTTTCCCGAAATGTTGGAGTACAGTTAAGGATGGCATGTGGAAAACAGTTGAAATTTTTCATCAAAAAGGAATCTTTGTCAATAGTTTAAATTCTAATTTTATAGCATTGATACCTAAGAAAGGGAGCAGTGGAGGTGAAAGATTTTAGGCCCATCAGTTTGTTGGGGTGTGTCTACAAGATTATTGCAAAATTACTGGCTGAAAGACTTAAATAGGTTATTGACAAATTAGTTTCATAGAGCTAGAATACGTTCATTAAAGGCAGACAAATAATAGATGATATGGTGGCTAATGAAAGTGCTGAGTATCTGATGAAGATGAAGAAAAGGGGTATTGCTTGTAAACTGGATCTTGAAAAGGCATATGACCATGTTAGTTGGCCTTGTCTGCTAAACATTTTTATAAAGATGAATTTTGGAGACAAATGGATTGAATGGATCAACTTTTGTATCTCCACTGTCAGGTTTTCTATATTAATAAATGGAAGCCCCCAAGGTTATTTTAGATCTCAAAGGGGATTGAGGCAAGGGGATCCATTATCCCCCTATTTGTTTACTCTGGTAATGGAAGTTCTTAGTAATGAAGGCGGAAAATTTGGGGTGGATTAAAGGCATGAGCTTTGGAAGAACTGTTGAAAATAAGGTTACAATTTTTCACCTTTTATATGCTGATGACACTCTACTTTTTTGTGAGGCAGAGAAAGAACATATGTTGTAGCTCAAAGGTGTTCTTTTGATCTTTGAAGCAGTTACAAGATTAAGAATAATTTGGCTAAAAGCAGTTTCAGCATAAATGCTGATGATAATATTGATGAGATGGCTGAAATTCTGGGTTGTAGGGTGGAAAAGTTTCCAACAGTTTACTTAGGGCTCCCTTTGCGGGCAAAGAAAATGATAAAAACATTTGGCAGGGGGTCCTGGATAGGTGTGCTAGTAAGCTAATCCCTTGGAAGAAATAGTACCTTTCTTTAGGGGGTAGGCTCAAACTAATTAATAGTATGTTAGATGGTATGCCAACATATTTGATGTCTCTATTTTCAGTGCCTGCAGCAGTAGGAAAAAAGCTGAATTCCATGAGGAGTCAGTTCTTTTGGGATGGAAATGCTCCAAAAAGGAAAATGCATTTGGTCAAATGGCAGGTGGTGCTGAATGATAAAAAAAGGAGGTTTCAGTATAAGGAATTTGAAAATGCATAATAAAAGCCTACTCTTCAAGTGGCTATGGAGATACATGCTGGAAGATAATGAAGTTTGGAAGAGCTTGATCCATGTTATATATGGTAAAAAGGAAGGGTAGAGACCTCCCTCTTTACACTAAAATGTAAGAGGGGGTATTTGGAAATACATAAGTAGACTATGGGGAGAGTTTTTAGAATATACAAAGTTGGAAGTTGGGAATGGTCAGAAAATTAAATTCTGGACAGATCTATGGACAGGGCATGAAAGCCTGAAATGAAGTCCCTAATTTGTTCAACTATTCTGTCAATAAGGCTGGATCCATTGCTGATTTCTACTCAGATACAGGTTGGCAAATAGTTTTTAGAAGAAATTTGGATGACTGGGAAGTTGAGGGTTTCTGTCACCTGCTCCAACAAATTGAATCTATTTCAATTGATCAGAGCAAGGTGGATACACTATCGTGGATTGTCAGCAAGGATAAAAAAATTCAGCGAAAAGTTGTTACAGCATGAGGTAGAGAAGACAAATCACAGAGATGCTAATTGGCCTTGGAAGATGATTTGGAAAACCAAAGCTCCAGTTAAGGTAGCATGCTTTGGATGGATACCTATTTGGGAGGCCTGTTTGACTCAAGATAACTTGCAGAAAAGAGGTTTCAGGTTGTGCAATAGATGTTACTTCTGTAAAGAAGAATAGGAATCAGTAAATACCTTCTCCTCCATTGCAGAGTATCTAGGCAATGCTGGGATCTATTTTTCAGCATTTGTGGCATTTCTCGGGTGATGCCTCAAACAGTAAGGGGTCTTATAGAAGCTTGGCAATCTCAAAGAGTATCTAGAAGGCTGAAACAGATATGGAGAACCATTCCATTGTGCATTATGTGGACCTTATGGTTGGAAAGGAACAAGGCTTGCTTTGAAGGGAACAGGAATCGCATTATTAGAATTAAGAAAACATGTCTTCATGATCTGTAACTTTGGTGTAATTGTAGTAGTTTAGTAAATCAGAATCAGTGTATTGACTTTCTGAAGATGTTATCTGGGCTGTCTGTTGTACTATTTTGTACCATCTTGGTACTTATTACTTTTAACCAAAAAAAAAAATGTCTCTACAGCAATAAGATTCTTCAGAGAATCAACATTAAAATTGCTTGTACACAATCCACACAGAATAAAGCTCTCCATCAAGCAGTCAACAAGTCAGCGAAAGATCAAAATCCTAAGGCAGGCTTTCAGAAAGGGCATATTTTTTCGATTAAAAATTTAATTGTGTACAAAACTGCTCTAACTGGGCTCTGACGGTTCAAGCTTGGCTCAAGACTCGTTTAATGAACAAGCTCGGGTTGAAGCTCCACCCAATTATGTTTCTATGAGGTCAAGCTTGAGCTCATTGTGAATTTAACTTATACGAGCTAGGCTTGATTTGGCTCGTATCTAGATGAGTCAATATTTTCTTAATTTTTATGAATACAAACAACACTCACATTACAAGCCAAATATCGAAAATGCATACCAAGTAAAAGTGATGCATAAAAACTAAATCAAAAAACTTCTTTCTCAAGTAATTAGCCAAATTTTGACGTACTATAAACGAGTTATGCCAAGTTTTCTGCAGCTAAGCTCGTTATGGATAATCGATCTTGAAAGTTGGATCGAGCGCAGTGCTCATTAAACAAATAAGCCGCACATGAGCTTTAAACAAACAGAGTAAATAAAAGCGAAAAGAACTGCTGAAGTCTATTGGAGCTTTAAGTGCAAAGCGAATTCAAATGGGGACTTTACCGAAGAAAAGTGCCAATGAAGAAAATAGAAAATAGAAAAATACAATGTAACAAAATGCTATCATAAACACAAACAATAACTCACGTGGGGTCTTTACTGAAGAAAAGCACCAATGAAGAGAATATACGAAACAGAAATGCAATGTAAGAAAATGTTATTATAAACACAAACAATAATTATTTGGATAAAAGAATGGAATTAAGTTCAGAGTTCATCTTAAATATTTTATTTAGTTGAAAAAATGTAGTTTTAGGTTTTTAGTGATTAGTTTCTCATACTAAATTTCTAATTTCTTAGTCTTAATCACTAAAAGTAGCCAGGTGTTGTCTTAAAAACTAATACATCACTTTGTCAAGTATATTCATTGGATAGTGGTGTGCTCTTAAAGACAGAGCCCACTGACGAAGATATGCACGCCTTAGCACCTTGACGCCTGCACTAAAGCGTCAAATAAGCGAGGCGAAGCACACAACCTAGGCTTCTGAGCTTCAGGGCTTAAAAGCACTTTAAATAAGCCTTTAACACTGCACACAAATCAAATCACACTTTATTTGTGAACAGTCAGTTCATTTAGAGCTCCAAATCCATATAAAGTCAGTTCATTTAGAGCTCCAAATCCATAAAAATTTGCCAACATTTGCACATCATTCTCATAAGAACAAACCAAATGAGGTTGTATTGGATTCCACAATGATCATATCTCCAATTAAGTTTTACAGGTTTACAAATCCTAACCGGAAGGGTAACAATGTTCAAAAATTGGGAATTGTCTGTTATAATGAGATGACTCAGGAAGTATTTCCAAATACTTAAAAACGAAAAAGTAGACTACAAAATCATGCAAATACAGTAAGAATATCAAGACATACTGACCTCAACTGCAAGCACCCTGCCAATGGATGCTTCAGACTCATTCCACTTCATCTGAGAGCGAAGTCCATTTCTTCCTCCAGCTCTCCAATCAAGAAGGCCTAGGAGTACTTCAACAAGACCAACCCTATATTATAGAAAGCTCTTCGAGTGTAAGTAAAGAGAAGGGGGGGGGGGAGGGACTAAGAATATCCTTCTCAGACTCAATAAAATCGTTAATTTTGTTGGACATCACAAACAAAAGACAAAACATAAAACCCAAAAATTTGTCGAAGAAAACTGAATACTTTCTAAGTGCCAAGCAAACCATGAAAGTACCGAGGGCAGTTCACATTCATCATAGTATTAATGACCCATATTGAAGAGGTCAACGTTCAAGCAGTCTTAAGCAAAATCAGTAATCTAGATTCCTTGGGAGTATCTTTATCCCATTCTCATGTCCAATTTTACCTCAATCTATAGAAGGTGGGAAAAGAATTCTGATTTCCAATAATCATGTTTTAGGACAAGGTAAAATCATTTGAAGCGTTATGTTATGATTTGCACCATATTCCCTTTAAGCGGCTGGCTTTGATGGGTACGAGGAGAGGTAAAAGGCGGCCTAAGAAGTATTGGGGAGAGGTAATCAGGCAGGACATGACGTGGCTTCAGATTACCGAGGACATGGCCCTAGATAGGAAGTTGTGGAGGTCGAGAATTAAGGTTATAAGTTAGGAGGTAGTTATGCTTTTTTCTACGGCGCACGAGAGTGAGAGTGAGGCTAGTCTGTTAGGATTTTGTCTTAGACTGCTAGTGGTTAATGTTGAGTTCACACTACTATTTCGTTCCTCTTAGTGTCGGGCTTTATCTAGTGGTTATTGTTTTGCTTTTCATCTATTTTCTGGTTCTTGTGATGCTGTTATTTTTTTCTATGATTTTTATTGATGGTACTGATATATTGTCTCTTTTCGTCTTCTTGAGCCGAGGGTCTATCAGAAATAGTCTCTCTACCCTTTCAGGATAGAGGTAAGGTCTGCGTACACATTACCCTCCCCAAACCCCACTAGTAGAATTTCACAAGGTCGTTGTTGTTGTTGTTGTTCCTTTAAGCAAATCAGGTTCCGTCGTTGGTTTAGCTCCCATTTTTTTTTGGCAAACAAGTAGTAAACCACATAATACAAACCGTGATCACTCTAGATTAGAATGATTGATCCATGATTAAGGAATCAGATTAAGGGCTTTAGAACTAGATCCTACTACTATTTTATAATGATGGTGTTCAGGGCAGCTTGTGCACACTTCGCCTATTCCGCCTGCTACCCTCCACCAATGCAGGTAACACCGTATAGGATAACTCTGCATTGGCTTAGGGAGAAGCGAAGAAATCACCGAATGTAATTGGTCTGTGCGGGAATAGCCACCTGGTACATCCAAATATCTCTAAATTACAAAAGATGGTCCCAAGTCTCTCGAGTTTGACTTCGAGTTAATACTACCTTAGGAAACACACTTCTACCTCTTTCCCTAAATGAGTCCACCACAGAATCACATCTATGTTTGAAATAGTCCAATCAGATATAAGGGGTCCAATATTTAAGGCTTTCACAATTTAGTTAACTTTGTTGATGACTATTCTTGCTATATTTGGCTTCTTCTTATGGAAAATAGAACCGACTAATTTCCTACCTTTAAAGCCTTTTATGTTAAAAGATGTAAATAGTTCAGTATTTCTATTAAAAAATCAATCAGTAATATTGCACAAGAATATTTCTCTATACTCATCTCTTCCTTTATGTCTTCCAAAGGCACTTTGCATGTGCATATACTCCTCTAAAAATAGAGTTCCTCTAGGCAAAACTAGATATTTAACTGAAGCTACCCGTACATTACTGAGTCTTGCTCATGGTTTTATTCACCTTTAGGGAGATGATATTTTGACTGCCTGTTACTTGATCAATCACAAGCCTTCTTTTGTTTTGTAGCAGAAGAGTCCTTATTTCATTCTTTATCCCAGTGAACCTTCATTTCTACTCTCGCCACGGGTGTTTGGCCCAACTAGATTACTCTCGGGCATGACAAACTTCAACCAAGATCCTTAAAATACATTTATAGAGTATTCCCATCTCCAGAAATGTTACTAATGATAAGATCATACAATATAAGTAATTTGTCTACGCAAGATGTAATCTACTTGGAGACATCCCCGAACTTCTCACCAAATTCACTAAATTACAGCCATATCCACCATTCTTCTCATGATAAAAGTCCCACAAACTACGCCTAATGACTCATTGCCTATCATGTAAGGCAATATTACTACTGCTCTTCGAAAAGTTACTTGGGCCACTTGCAGTGTATGTCATTTGTAATTTCTTAAGTTATCAGCGTTTGTCACCTACATCTCATACCTTTATTACTGTCTTTCCCTGTCCAAATACTGAAGATTGTGAAAGACGCGGGCTCATCCAGGTTAAGCTATGCTTAAGGAAATAATTGTGTTTTATGATAGGGGTACTTGGGAAATAGTACTTTTACCATAAGAAAAAACAAAATTGGTGTTTACTCTCTATGCAACAGCTGACAGATAGGTTGGTTGTCTGAACGCTAGATTAGTGCCCAAGGAATATCCTCAAAAAAAGGTCTTGATTATGGTAGCTTTTGGCTGATAGACATGATCTTATATGTCTATCTCCTCCTTTCTATGGCAACCACGTTTTATTGGACTTTCAACCAGTTGGCTATCAAAAATGTTATCTTTCATAGTGATCTTGCTTAAGAGGTCAAAATGGAGTAACCACTATGATTTGTTGCTCTGGGGAGTCTGGGTTATATATATATATTGCATCGGTCTCTTATGGTCTCAAGTAAAAACCAAGAGCATGGTTTGTGCATTGTAGCATTGTAGTCCAACAGTTTTGCAGCTCTGAAGCACAGCTAGTTGTTCTAAGTATATCAAAGGTTCACCAAGACAAGGTCTATCGTATAAGGGAACATGCAAGTATCATGGGATATTCTAAGCAAGTATTATGGAATATTCTTATGCAGGCTGGGTTACATCTCTTTTAGACAGATAGTCCACTTCAAGGCACTATGCTCTAATCAGAGGGAATTATATCTTGCAGAAGCAAAAAGCAATATGTAATAGCTAACTCAAGCACAAAAGCAGAACACCCAGCAATGGCTTTTGCAGTTTGCTACATATGAGCTTATCTGTAATGAAACTTCTTTGAAAATTGAGTTGTGGAGGGGTAAACCAGTGAAATTGCATCGTGACAATCATGTTGCAAGACTCATTGTCTCAAATCTGGCATTTCACGAAAGAATGAAGCATAGAGAAGTACACAAATTGATTTGGGGTGCAGTGGTGACACGTTTTGTCAGCTCGAATAATCAGCTAGTAGATGTTCTTGTAGAATCACCTGCCGGATCACTTCGTGGCTCCAGAATTCAGTATGCTCGCAAAAATTAGGAGCATACAACTGTAGAGCTCCAACTTGAGGGGAAATGTTAAAATGTTAGGAATTTGCATATATGGCAAGAATTCATGCCTTGTTATGAATAGACATATTTTCCTTTTTAAATTACCTGTAAATATTATATATATATATCCCTACATGTTTGAGAGAATAATCAAGAAATTCTATTCCCAAAACTTCTCTTTTCTTCTTTCTTCACAGTTAAAAGATACATATGAACACTTTAATCCAGCTTATCCTCTTTCTTCCCCCTCCCCTTTCAACATGTGTGGATGAGTGCAGATCTAAAGTCTTTGACTGAACCTAATTATAGCATTGGTTCAAAACTGCACCTAGTGGACTATGCAGCACCTGCTCCTTTGGGGATCATTGTAACAGAATTGAAAAAATGAGGACAATGTAGCATAAAAGACACTATCACATATAATCCTACTTGATCAAGTCTCGGTCATTTCCAACACATAGCCTAAAGCTTTCTAAGAGAAGCAAGTCCCCAACTTTCAGAATGAAACATAAAATCTGTAAACTAATTATTATTTTATTTTTTGATAGGTGAAATCTGTGATAAGAAATTACCACAAGTATAGTCGGAGAAATAATTTGCGCAACTCCCAAATATAGAAAACTAAGTATTAATCTTTACAAGTCTAGAACACAAAAATCTAACTTTTCACAGAATTAAATTATGTACTCACTTAAGTCCCTGAGCAACCAACGCATCCCTAGCTCGGTTTCCAGCAACGACTACACGTTTTAATGTTTCAAGAGCGAGAATACTTCCACCTTGCCATCCGATAGCTTTCATCAAAAGGGGAACAACCTGAGTGAGCCACCAAAGGCACAGATGATAGTTAAAGTATGATTTTGCAGCAAAGATTTTTATTTTAAACAGCAGAAAATCCCTGGAAACAAAAATCAGCCTACTTATTCTAAGTTATGTATTAATAAAATACCTGGGGTGTCCCAACACTAGTAGCTGCCATAGCTTCGGCGCACGTCGTACTTGCTGCAAGTTGATGCAGAACACGCAAACAACTAAGACGCACACGCTCTTGTAGTGTTGGTGAAGGGGGCTGCATTGAGCTATCATCAGCCTCATAGGCTTCCTTGGAGTGGTCAAAATTTTTCACTTCCCCAATGGCCATTGTTTCTCTTCTCCCTTCATATGCCACTGCAGACACAAGTTTTGGCACATATCCTAAAAATCCAACATGATCTGCAAGAGCAGGGTGCACCCTTAATAAGGACACCAGAGCAGCAGATAGAAGCAGAGGAAGTTCGGGGTCAACAGATTGGACATCATAATGTGTCACAGCAATTGATGAAAGATATTGATCCAGTAGTCCTTCCAAAAATCGCTTCGGATTTCTAAGAGGAAATTTTGGATCTTTTAAAAAAAGTCTAACATAGATTCCTCCAACCTACATCACAATAGCAATTCTCCATCAAAAAAGAAAAAAGTAGAGTTATAAAAAATGGTTCTGCACCTTGCATTTATCAATAAGTACCTGCGGCTCATCCCTCATTTCCTGTTGGCCAGTTGCCTGCTCAGGTACATCCCAATCGACAACACTGCCTTTCATCTGTTCTCGATATAGTTCTGATGCCATGGTTGCAATTTGAGCAGACAAAGAAGCAGCCATTGCTGGAGTCCACACGAGTTCTGGAGTCTCTGTCGTTTGTTCAACAATGCTCACAACAGCTTCACCAGGACCATCCCTGATGACCGATACCAAGCCATCAGGAAGAAACCTAGCCAGAGTTATAGCAACTCTAGGTCCATGCATCGGCTGTCCAACAAGCTTTCCCAACAACGAGGCAGCTGCTGCTCTTTGCTGCAGAGGGACTTCTGCACAGCATCATTCAATATTTTTAAACTACTGTCTAGGATGTTGATCTAGAAGAGAATGCCAGGAAAACAAATTACCTTGCAAAGGCAGGAGAAGTTCAAGAATGTAAACTACTCCACCATGCTTCGCAGCTGCCCATGCAAGCTCTGGTGTGCTAGCTAAAGCATATAGAACATGAAGAGCTCCTTCACGACAGCTAGGAGAGGAGTGAAGCATTTGCAATAGAAGTAGCAGACTGGATCCATCAGAAACAATTGCCTCCAAGCACGGAGCATATGTTGTCAAGCGTGACAGGACACTCAGACACAGTTGGGGAACAATGGTTGTTGAAGCAACAGGAACAGAGAAGCATTCAAAAATTGGTAATAATTTTTCTTTTGCAGAAAAAACTGATGCCAAATCTGGGGTGCTCGTCAGGAGGTTCTGAAGAAAGACTACCAGATGTCAAACATCAAATCAATACATATTCAAGAGGACAAATGATTTCTATATGTACCTGGAGCGCAATTAGAGCAAACTGGAGTTTCTTAACCAATTCATTTTCCTCTTTCTTCATCTGTTTCACATCTGAAGGAGTTGAAGGATCATTAGACAGCTGCTCTTCATTATATGGTCCATTAGTCGTATCATTTTGGAAATCTGATGTCCCGGTGGTTGACGGAATATCTGATCCCGCTGCAACATCACTCCGTACTAGACATGATATAAAATCAACAAGGGAAACACAGAAAACCTCGGGTTCACTAGTTTCATAGTCCGGCTGGTCATTGTATACTCTCAAATATACATTTCCAACAAAAAGTTCCTTAGATAATGCTTCATATGCGAAGGAATGAGAATCATTCAGGTCATATGAACCATTGGGATCCTGGCTAGCACGCTGTTCGTCAACAAACTTTAAGAGTTCTGCTCGGGTTGACGTATTCCAAATTATCTGTATTCAGAAGCAATAGTAAATTGAGAGGGACAAAAGAACTCAGAATAGGCATTGAGTTTTAAAAAGGATAAATAAAAAGGAAAAAGGAGGAAAATAAACAATAAGTTTTATGAATGCAATATGGAGAAGAACATTTTAGCTCTATCTAAAGGATGATTGCCCAATTTTTCACATGCACAGAGATTGTGTCTCAAAGAAAGTCTTTTCTGGGGAAAAAAAACTCTCAAGAGCTCCAAAGGGGGTGCAGAATACTTTTGTACAAGTTAGGACCAACTCCCACGAGTTCCCTATCAGCATAGATTAGCGGGTGCATTTTGTGGAGGACTATGTTGTTGTAGGTTGTCCACTTTCCATGTACCACTTGTATACTGGGGCTTTCTCCCATATTAACAAATAAGCTTTTACATTACAAGAAAAAAGAAAAGAAGAGTAAAGTACAACAAAACAACACCCGGTAAAATCCCACAAGTGAGGTTTGGGGAGGATAGAGTGTACGCAGACCTTACCCCTACCCCCGAGGAGTAGAGAGACTGTTTCCGAAAGACCCTCAGCTCAAGAAGATGAAAATAAATAATATACCAGTGACAACAACATAAGTCAAAAAAATAATATCAGCATCGTAAGAGACAGAAAATAGATGGAAAAGTAATAACAATATCAGTAATAATGCCACAGTACAATGAAAAAACAGAAAAATAGTGCGGACACTACACAAACCACTAGTAGTCCAAGGCAAAATACTATTAAACTAGCCCTGTCCTCGGTATAAAGTAGAAAAACGCTCGACTCCCTCCTAACCTTCAACCCTAATGCTCGACCTCCACACCTTCCTATCAAGAGCTATGTCCTCTAAAATCTAAAGTCGCGCCATGTCCTGCTTGATCACCTCACCCCAATACTTCTTAGGCGACCCTCTACCTCTTCTCATACCTGCCAATGGCAACTGCTCACACCTTCTAATCAGGGCATCTAGACTTCTCCTCTGCACGTGCCCGAACCATCTAAGTCTCACTTCCCGCATCTTGTCGTCCATGGGAGTCATACCCACCTTCTCCCGAATATCTTCATTCCTAATTTTATCCAACCTAGTTTGTCTGCACATCCATTTCAACATCCTCAACCTCATCCTCATCCTCATTTCTGCTACTTTCATCATCTGGATATGAGAATTCTTGACTAGCCAATACTTAGTCTCATACAACATTCGTAAATAGTGTTTAAGAAAAAAGGAAAGAAGAGTAAATAGTGTTTAAGTATTATTCTTTCACGAAACATACTGAAGCTGAGTTAATATCAGAATAGTCAACTTTTTGGGCCTTCTTTTTGTTACTCCCTACAGGAGAAATTGAATCCCCCGGAGCTTTAGACAACTGAGAAATAACAACAAAACAGAGGCATCCCAAACCATTTAAAAGTATTACCCTTTATCATACTGACAAAGCTGTTAAGGAAAAAACTCAGTTTTGCATATGCAACAGAATTATCCACCAAGTGAACTTAAAAGATCTGCAGCAATCACCTCTGGGGTCTCCAAGTTCGAATTTAGTTTGAACAATAGATCTTTCGGAGATTGATCTTTCAGCATACTGGCAAGCTTTGGTGTCAGCAAAGCTCTAAGCGCATCAGCAGCAACCATATTATATGGTGTCTGATTCTCATCAGCACCCAACCCACTAAGTCTTGCCAAAGCCAGCGCTGTCCGTACAGCATGCATATTCTTTGCAACTTGAACACTAACACCAACACCATGAGCTTCTGACTTATCCGTCTCTTCTGCAGTAGAATCATACTGAAACAACAGTGGAAACAGGTACCTAAAGAAGATGACCATAAGAAAATGAATACCATATGTTCCTGAAACCATGACTTAAAAAAGAAAAGTATAAAGAATTCAATATCAATGGACCATCCACACTTTATGTGACAAGTTGGATCAATTTCATGGTTTATTTTAAGGGTGGAAAGGGCCCTTGAACAGTGGGACAGGAAGATTGAACAAAGGAGGCTTTTGATTGATTAGAATCCTTGCACCTTTTGGAGGGTGAAGTCGCAATCTCTGTTGCAACTCCGATCCCCACTTCGTGGTTTTTGCTATGAACTTTTATTTTTGTTTTGATTTTATTATTATAAATATGATTTACTAGGTAAGTATTTAAAATAAATCCAAACATAGCGATAGATAGACTTTTAAATATAGTTTTTAAATTTGTCATGTTTGATATTTTCCACACAATTAATCCAATTAAAATTTAGAAAAGTGGCAAGACGTCACCAGTCAACCTATGCTACATTAAAAGGGATCAAAGGAGTAATCTATTTTAGGTTATAAGAAACTCTTTGGGTATAAAATAGTTGCTAATTTTCTGATACTTGAATGATCCTAAGGCACAAAATTAGCTACGTAAGGTATTAGCAACTTAGCATTAGGTAGCACATAAATAAAGAAAAGTGCTATTTCAGAAACTGGACACATACTACATGAAACAGACAGGACATGAGAATGCATGATTGATAACCTAAGTCATAAACTCAAAAAGCTAAAGATAAAACACTAACTGACAGTTTCAGGTTCTGTAAATGCTTAGAACCATGGCAGTCAAATCACTCATTGTCAAGATATTCTGTCAGCTTGAATACTAGTATTTAACATTCATAAATGAGTGATTCCTAAAACAAGCATTCGAAAGTCCTTTTTTAGTTCAACAGCAAATAACTGATACAATGAAGGTCCAGTCATATCACCTGTTTGGCTCATCGTGAAAGCGGGAACACAAAGCAAAAACAGAGGTATGATTAGGCAAAAAGTAAACAACAGGTTTGACACTATTCAGCAAGTACCATAAATCATCTATTCTTCGTTTAATCTATGCGGTTTATCTGGTGTTAAATAATTAGTAATGTATAGTGTTCCATATCGGGAAGTAGATACTTATTATTATGTAATCACTGTATATAAATAAGGCATTGTACAACACTTTAGATATAATTAATAAAACTTTTATGTGCTATACTTCTCACATGGTATCAGAGCGTTGGTGCCAAACAGTCGCCGTGCATCAATTTCCGGTGACTTCTAGGGTTGTTATTGCATCACCTACGTTTTCCTCAGTGTTGTGCTAAAACCAACACCACCACAGGGTCCTACACCTTCCGGCAACCAAACCCCAGCAAGCCCTGCTGGAAAATAACCTCTCACGCGCCCACACGCGCCAGCCGGAAGAAGCAAAATTCCGGCGAGATCTCCTCACGCACCGGTGCGTGAGCTACCCTCTGGCCATTTTCTGACAAAACTTGTTTTGGGCAGCATACTCGCGAGGCTATTCCGAGTCCATCCAAGTTACATCAAATTCCGAAGACCTTTTTATTTTCCGGCGAGTTTTCCGGCTGACTGTTCAGTTTCCGGCGAGAGGCAATATTTTTTCTTCACTGTTCCGGGGAGTTTTTCATTGTTCTTGATTGTGTGTGCTATTTGGTCCAACAATGTCTTTGGGACTTGATGTTTTTGGTTCTAAAAGCACGGGTTCTGGAAATTCGAGTTTGATGATTACTTCAAAACTCTTAATGGGAAGTTCAAACTACTTAGCTTGGGCTTCTTCTGTTGAGTTGTGGTGCAAGGGTCAACGTATTCAAGATCACCTAGCCAAGAAAACTAGTGACGGAGATGAAAAGGCCAAAGCACTCTGGGAGAAAGTTGATACTCAATTATGTAGTTTGTTATGGCAATCGATTGATGCCAAGATAATGCTTTTGTTTCGTCCATTCCAAACATGTTATTCAGTCTGGGAGAAGGCTCGTACTTTATATACTAATGACATATCTCGTTTTTATGATGTGATATTTCGGATGACAAGCTTAAAGAAATAGGAATTGGGTATGTCTACCTACTTAGGACAGGTACGGGCAGTTATGGAAGAATTTGAGAAATTGATGTCGGTCACGGCTAGTATTGAAAAACAACAAGAGCAACGATAGAAGATGTTTCTAGTTCTTACACTTGCTGGACTGCCTAGTGACTTTGACTAGATGAGAGACCAAATTTTGGCTAGTCCTTCGGTCCCTACCGTTGATGAACTATTCTCTCGATTGCTTCGTCTTGCTGCGCCACCCAGTGGTCTCACCACCAACTATTTATTCCTCAATTCTCGCATCTTAGACAATGGAAAATCGGACATCTCGGGCTATGGAGAATTAACGTGAAGGAGGTTATTTTGGGAGATTCGACCCAAGTGTTCTTATTGTAATAAAGTTGGACACACTCATGAAGTGAGTTATTCTTTACATGGTCGACCACCCAAAAACGCTCATGTTGCTCAAACCGAGACTACAGGTAATCAGGGATTTTCTTTATCTGACGGGGAATATAATGAGTTCCTTCAGTATCGAGCAAGTAACTAGACTTCTCCACAAGTAGCCTCGGTTGCTCAGAGTGATACTCCTGTTGCTGGTAATTCTTTTGCTTGTATTTCTCAGTCTAGTACTCTTGGATCGGGGGTCATGGACTCAGGAGCTTCTGATCATATCTTTAGTAATAAATCACTTTTGTCGAATATTGTGTATCTACAATCTCTTGCTACTGTTACCTTAGCCAATGGGTTCCAAACTAAAGCAAAAGGAGTTGGACAAGCTAATCCCTCATCTTTTGTCACTCTAGATTGTGTTCTTTATGTCTCTGGTTGTCTTTTTAGTCTTGCATCTGTTAGTCGTTTGACTCGTGCCCTCTATTGTGGTTTATATTTTATTGATGATTCTTTTATTATGCAGGACCGCAGTAAAGGGCAGATGATTGGCACAGGGTGTGAATCACAAGGCCTTTACTACCTCAACTCACTTAATCCTTCCACAGCATGTCCATTTATAGATCCTCCAGACCTAATTCACAGACGCTTAGGACATCCGAGTTTATCCAAGCTTCAGAAGATGGTGCCTAGTTTGTCTAGTTTGTCTAGCTCCGGTATTGTGATCTCGCAGCAGAAGTATGCCTAATACATTCTTGAGGAGACAGGAATGACAGGTTGTAGACATGTTGACACTCCTATGGATCCGAATTCTAAACTTCTGCCAGGATAGGGGGAGCCACTTAGTGATCCTGCAAGATATAGGTGGTTGGTTGGTAGATTAAATTACCTCACAGTGACTAGACTTGACATTTCTTTTCTTGTGAGTGTTGTACGTCAGTTTATGGATTTTCCCCGCGATGGTCACTAGGATGCAGTTGGCATTCTTCGGTATATAAAGTCAGCTCCAGGCAAAGGATTACTATTCGAGGATCGAGGCCACGAGCAAAACGTTGGGTACATACATGCTGATTGAGGAGGATCACCTTCTGATAGACGTTCTACGTCTGGATATTGTGTTCTAGTAGGAGGTAATTTGGTCTTCTGGAAGAGCAAGAAACACAATAGTTGCTCGATCTAGTGCCGAAGCAAAATATCAAGCCATATCTATGGCAACGTGTGAGCTAGTTTGGGTCAAGTAGTTGCTCAAAGAGTGAAGTTCGGAGAAAGCAGTAGGATGGAACTGGTGTGTGATAATCAAGTTGCTTTTCATATTGCGTCAAATATGGTGTTCCATTAAAGGACTAAACACATTGAGATCAACTGTCACTTTGTCAGAGAAAAGATACTCTCAAGAGATATTGTTACAAAGTTTGTGAAGTCGAATGATCAGCTTACAGATATTTTCACTACGTCTCTTACTGGTTCTCGTATTAGTTACATCTGTAACAAGCTCGGTACATATAATGATTTATATGCACCGACTTGAGGGGGAGTGTTAAATTGTTAGTAATATATAGTGTCCCACATCGGGAAGTAGATACTTATTATTATGTAATCACTGTATATAAATAATACAACACTTTAGATATAATTAATAAAACTTTTCTATGCTATACTTCTCACATCTGGAAAGGGTGAAAATAAAAATATTCACTTACCACAAAACACCAGCCTTAAGTAACGCATCTTGAAATTCAGATGACACAGAAACATGAGCAATTGTCTGAAGGGCAGCGTCAACAGCAGCTGGTACAAGCTCAAGTTTAGTACAATGTACAATATCATCAACTAGGCCAGAAAATTCAAGCATGTCAGCTCTGGCACTCTCAAACTGACTCAAAACTGAAAAGGTTCTCATCACATTTGTGACAATGACAGTCGATAGTTCACTGGAAGGAGTAGTTGGTTGTACTACACACATGCAACGGGACAGAAGATTTGCAAGAAGTTGTATTCCGGCATCCCTTACAAGTTCTTCACCATTCAGTGAAGAAGATGCACACCTGAGACAAAAAAAAAACATGGAAATAGTTCATATAGCGGAAAGAGAATAGTATAGAGAACAAAATTCTATTCTATTCAGATAACACACGTTAGCCATATCAATTCAGATGCGGCAACAAGAAGAGATGCTCGATCAGAGGAAAGGAAGTTGTTGTCATCTTTGTCCAGGGTGATTGCATTTAACAACATTGGGTAACCAGCATATTTAAACGGCTCCAGTACATCTCCATATCGTCTATACAAAATGCATTGTCCTTTCAATAAAAGCAATAGTCTCCAAAGTTGTGGACCTTGCAGTCCTTGCATTGTAGCCTGACCAAAGTGTTTAAGAAAGAAAAAAGTAAATGGATAGAAGTAAATATACACATGCATTTAAAGGCAGTAAGAATAAAAATATTGTCAAAACACTAGAAAAATAAATAACCAACACATGAAGACAGCAAACGCAGCTACAAGCTATACTTTCCTCCCTCCAAGCTTAGAATATTTGCAAAACTTTTCTTTGGGTTTTCTCAAGAGTGTTCCACCTTTCTTTACAAGAAAAGCTAAATTTCACAGCAATCCTAACCTTATCATCAAAACTTACAGCGCAAAAGAAATGAACAATCAAGATCCTATATTTGGATTATCCTTAATTCTTGTTTCTTTCAACGTTCTCTGTTGCAAGGAAGTTGCCATAAAGCTAACAGGTGGAACAGACTTTCAATAGATTTATCATTTTAAGTAGAATTGTCACTGAAGGACAAAAGACGACCAGACATCTGGTACGGCAACAAAATGATATATTGAATATAGATTAACAGAGGGACTGTTATACGCAAATATTTCACTATGTAGGGATTTGTAATAAAAGGACTATAGTCATAATGTTTATTTAAAGATATTAAGGACCTTATCTCTTCTATATTTAGCATAAGCAGCAATCTTTTGGGGGCAAGATATTAAGGGTCTCACTGTTTCTAATGCTTGTATATTTGTTCACTGTCAGCGCTTCAAGATTGCACATAATGATGTCAGAATATTAGAAGGCAAAAGTCATGCGGCTTAAACTCATAGTCTCTAGCCTTACAAGTGATAAAGCCTATTCATAACTGCATTAGCGCACTGAGCTCATTTACAATGTGTTACCGATCGAAAAAAAGGAAACATACTGAGCTTAGGAAAACAAAAGGAATCAGAGATTGAAACTATAACATATGGTGAAAAGAGATTTCTCTCTCCTGAAAAAATGCTCCCAGGATTTGCTCAGTGACTGTCCAGAAATTAAGTCGAGTTAACATGGGTGAAGATAGGATTTATTATCATGCTGGTTTTAAATCCTTTGACATTACTAAAACTTGTTCAAGGTCTGAAGTCTGGTTTGAATGGGTAGAACGCAGCAAGAACTTGATGAGGACAACAACATTAAGTCTCGAAGTTATGAAGTGGTTGTAGATGTATTTAATGTAGCGTCGAAGGAACACAGCAGATCAGTAAGGAGATGGAGCATATGAGATCGTTACACAGACTTCTTCTGCACTCTTAAATACTGTAGAAAGTTGATATGTACAGTAGTATGTATAGTGCCCTATATTGGTAGAGAAGGGTTTAGTACTATGTAAACACCCTATATAAATAGGGGTAATGTAACACACAAATGAATACAAGAAATTCTTTCTTCCCAATGTCTAACTCTCACAAATACAACGAACACGGAAGGTACATTATTTTCATTGCCGTACAGGGAGAGAACAAGTCAGTCATTATTAAACCTCAAGTTACGTTAAAGGCTGGGTGGGGAGATATAGACCAGAAGATTTTAAGGCTCATAAATGATGAAAATACAAGCTCAAATCATGATGCTAAGGAAGCACAAGTGGAGGCCATGTTTTCTGCAACAATGGAGGCTTATTGGGCTCATGAAGGTGTCAATGGATTTAGGGAATTGGGCCACAAATTTAAAATGCTTACAATAATTAGCCTTAGTCCAATTGAGGCCCAAGAATCTCAAGAAATTGAAGAAGTCCAAGAATCCATTCAAGATTAGGATTTATATTCCTAAAAGATTAGGATTTCTTAATTATTGTTTTAGTAGGAATATATTTATAGTTTTAGGCCAACTAGGACTGTTAGTTGATACTCTATTCCCACTAAAATTCTTTTTCCTATTTTAGTTAGGATATGTTTTCCTTAACCTTATTCTTCAACAACAACAAACCTTATTCTTATTCTATTTTAATTAAGATTAGTTTTCCTTAACCTTATAAATTTTACTCATTGTAAGGCCTATTTAAAGGGCTCAATATGCTGAAAAGAAACACTTGTGATTAGTTTTTCTAAGATCTTGCTTCAAAAACATGATTTCACTTTTGGTTGACTCTTCTTTCTTTATTCAACGGTTCTTGCAATCTTGCGTGATTGAAGAACGGCTGCTGTCCATTATTTTCATGAACATGGAGTCTGTGGAAAGAGTTTTACTGTCACCTTTGGGGCATTAATACCTAAGAAGGTACTAATGCCAAGGAACTTAGGGATTTCAGACCTATCAGTCTGATTTGAAAAAGTATGAGCAAACTTGTGGATGCCCAGCAGTTGGCTTTTATCAATGGTAGATAATGGATGATATACTCATTGCAGATGAATGTGTAGATGCTAGAGTAAAAAGCAAAATTCCAGGGATATTGTGTAAGTGGGAAATAGAAAAGGTTTATGATCATCTAAACTGGGATTTTCTAACGGATTACTCACAGTAAAGTTCTCAGTTTTGATAAATGACTCTCCTGCAGGTTTCTTCTCTTCTCAGAGAGGATTGAGACAGGGTGATCCTATGTCACCTTTTCTCTTTATCATGCAATGGAAGGGTTAAATGATATGTTAAGAATTGCACAAGTAAACAACTGGATTAAGGGTTTCAGGGTTAACTTTAGGGCTAACATTAATCTAGAAATCATCTATCCACAAAATATGCAGATGACCCACTAGTGTTTTGTGATGCTGAAATTGAACAAGTGAAGATGCTGAGGGTGATATTTATCTTATTTGAAGCCACATCTGGACTAAACATTAACTAGAATAAAAGTTACATATATCCAGTTAATGATGTAATTGAGATGCAATGTCAGGCGGGTGTGCTTGGAGGTAGGATGGGAGAATTGCCAGCAATATATTTGGGAATGCCAATGGGGGCAAAGAGTCAACCAAAGGGGATATGGAATGGAGTTTTGGAGAAATATGAAAAAAAAAATAGCAAACTGGAAGAGTCAATACCTGTCTCTAGGAGGTAGACTTATCCTTAGTAACAGTGTCCTTGATGCTATGCCTACTTATATGATGTCCCTATTTCCTATCCCTGCAAGTGCGATGAGAAGAATAGATGCTCTAAGGAGGAATTTTCTTTCGCAAGGCAGCAACAAGAATAAAAGAATCCATCTAGTCAGATGGGATATTCTCACAACAAGCAAGAAAGAAGGGGGTCTGGGGATCAGAAACATAAGAGTTCAAAGCCAAAGCTTGATGATGAAGTAGTTATGGAGGCTTGCTGCTACAAAGCGATCACTGTGGAAGGCTGTAATCAGAGCAAAGTATGGGATGGAAGGGAAGTGGACAACCAACATGGTGTCCATTAGAAATCTATGGCCTAGTTCAGCAATAACTCTAGCTTTAAAGTTGGAATTTGTATGAAGACATCCTTTTGGGATGACAATTGGCTAGGGCAAAGATCTCTGAAGCAGTTATTTCCTGATATCTGCAACCTGAATCAACAAGGAGCATATGTGGGAGAGATATGGTCAAATCAAGGTGGAATCTTACTTACAGAAGAATGCTATATGACTGGGAAATTGATAGGCTGATGGAATTCTACAATTTGTTAGAGAAATTGAAAGGGACATTTACTAGTGAAGACTGTATGCTCTGGCAAGGGAATAGGCAAGGTATTAGGGAAATTAAAAATCTCTGTGAAGTTTGCCTATAAGAAGTTCAATCATTCAAACAATCAGATTGACTCTTGGCTTGGAAGTTAATATGAGAAGTAAAAATTCCATACAAATTTGCCTGTTCTAAATGGCTCTTAGCAAAAGAGACGTCCTGACGCAGGACAACCTTATCAGGAGGGGATATCAACTTAGTTCCAGATATTACTTATGTGGGGCTCATGCAGAGACAATCAATCATCTTTTTTTTTTTTTTTTTTGCATTGCAAATTGATAGATCAATTATGGAAAGCCTTCATCAAGCTGAGAGGGATAAGGTGGGTCATGACAAGGAAAAGTCAGGAAGTCCTAGCAAGCTGGAATAGAGATGGTAGTCAATCTAATAGAGAGATGGATGTCCCAGCTTGCATTTGGCGGACGATTTGGAGCGAGAGGAATCAAAGGTGTTTTGAAGACAATCATAGTTATATCCAGAAGCTGAAGATGAATTGTCTAGTTCTTTTTTATTTTTGGTGTAAACACGAGTATTTAGAAGATTGTGCAGCTATTTTTGATGTTTTAGATTATTTGTGAATAGACCAAGGACCAGGATCTCTTTCCTGTACTCCACTTTGTAATTATGGATAACTACTCAGTCTTTGAGTAGTCTGCCTTATATATACACAATTATTATATAGGAGCACTAATATTTTACTATTTATATACCAAAATATATGGATAAAGTGACACGCCTGTATTAGAAGTTAAAGCAAAAATTGGTTAATTATTTACTTTTGTGCATACATCTATGATCTAAATATCTAATACAAAATTCCTGGTATCTGATGTCATGTCAAAGTAAACTGGGCCCCACGGATATAAAGAAGATTGAACTATGGTGTCTTAAAGGGTCAAATTGTCTGCACAACTAAATGAAATCAAAGCAGCTACTATAAGAGAAAATATTTGGACCAATGGGAATAATGTGCTTAGGTAAAATTATGAAATTGCCCTCTTTAACAAGCAGGCATGTTGATGATACAACCACCTTCTAATATAATTCTTGTTAGAGATAGCTATGTAAATGTTAGAGATAGCTATGTAAATGTCCCACATTGGAATAGGAGTAGTATCCCCTTTGTATAGAGTAGCTATAAATAGCATCTCTTGTATTGCATCACACACAATATCAATATATCATATTTTCTCCCGTGCCTTCTCACATGGTATCAGAGCTATCGTGAGAGATTTATCGTTGTGCATAAATTCCAGTGATTCCGGGAAGTAAAATCAGTCACCGGAAACCTTTTTTTCCGGCGACTTTCAAAGTTGTTTTGCGTCTGCTTTGTCTCGGTCAGTGTTGTGCACAAAATCCAACACTACCACAAGAGTAGTCACTGTCCGGCGACCAAATCCCAGTGAAAATCTCCGGCGGTACTGTAGCTGTCCAAAGAAAATTTTCCGGCGAAGTTCCAACGTTGTGTGGGCCACCTTTCGGCCATTTTTTGGCGACGACTCTTCAGGACAGATTGTTTCCCTTGCAATTCCGAGTCTACCCATCCAGGTTACACCAAATTCTGACCACTTTTGTATTTTTCCGGCGTGAATAGTGATTTCAAAAAGTTGACTTCCGGCCATTTTTTGAAAAAAGTTCCTTCAGAACAGTTGGGTCTTCTGGTAATTCCGATCCTACCCCTACTGTTTTTATTTCATTCCGACCACTTTGAATATTTTCCGGCTGCAACAGTAACTTTCCAACTGCTACAGTAGTTTACTATTCTGGTTCAGTGTTCCTTACTCTATTTTCAGTGGATTACAGTTGATTATTTCTCTTATTTGGTAATAATTTACAAGATGTCTTTGGGAATTGATGTTTTTGGGTCTAAAAGCATGAGTTCTGGAAACTCTAATGTTATGATTACCTCGGAACCTTTAATGGGAGGTTCAAACTACTTAGCTTGGGCTTCATCTGTCGAGTTGTGGTGTAAAGGTCAAGGTGTGCAAGATCATCTGATTAAACAGTCTAGCGAAGGAGATGAAAAGGCGATAGCGCTTTGGGCAAAAATTGATGCTCAATTATGTAGCATCTTGTGGCGTTCTATTGATTCTAAGTTGATGCCTTTGTTTCGGCCATTCCAGACATGTTATTTGGTTTGGGCAAAGGCTCGTACGTTATACACTAATGATATATCTCGCTTCTATGATGTGATATCACGGATGACAAACTTAAAGAAGCAAGAATTAGATATGTCTACTTACTTGGGTTCAGGTACAGGCAGTCATGGAGGAATTTGAGACATTGATGCCAGTTTCTGCTAGTGTGTCAAAACAACAAGAGCAGCGACAGAAAATGTTTCTAGTTCTTACACTCGCTGGACTTCCTCATGATCTTGATTCAGTACGAGACCAGATTTTGGCGAGTCCGACTGTCCCTACAGTTGATGAATTATTCTCTCGATTACTTCGCCTTGCTGCAGCACCAAGTCACCCAGTGATTTCATTACAGATATTTGATTCCTCTGTTTTTGCATCCTAGACAGTGGATGTTCGGGCATCTCAAGCTATGGAGAATAGACAAGGAGGCGGTCGTTTTGGGAGATCTAGACCCAAGTGTTCTTATTGTCACAAACTTGGACACACTCGCGAAATGTGTTATTCCTTAAATGGCCGTCCACCCAAAAATGCCTACGTTGCTCAGAGCGAGACTACAGGTAACCAGGGCTTTTCTGTATCTAAAGAAGAATATAATGAGCTCCTTCAGTATCGAGCAAGTAAGCAAACATCTCCACAAGTAGCCTCAGTTGCCCAGACTGACACTCCTATTGCTGGTAATTCTTTTGCTTGTGTTTCCCAGTCTAGTACTCTTGGACCATGGGTCATGGACTCAGGCGCTTCTGATCATATCTCTGGTAATAAATCACTTTTGTCGAATATTGTATATTCACAGTCTCTTCCTACTGTTACTTTAGCCAATGGATGTCAAACTAAGGCACAAGGAGTTGGACAAGCCAACCCATTGTCTTCTATCACCCTAGATTCCGTTCTTTATGTTCCTGGTTGTCCTTTTAGTCTTGCATCTGTTAGTCGTTTGACTCGTGCCCTCAATTGTGGTATATATTTTATTGATGATTCTTTTATTATGCAGGACCGCAGTACGGGACGGACAATTGGTACAGGTCGTGAATCAGAAGGTCTTTACTACCTTAACTCGCTCAGTCCTTCCACAACATGTCTAGTTACAGATCCTCCAGATCTAATCCACAGACGTTTAGGACATCCGAGTTTATCCAAACTTCAAAAGATGGTGCCTAGTTTATCCAGTTTGTCTAGATTAGATTGTGAGTCGTGTCAGCTTGGGAAACATACCCGAGCTTCCTTTACGCGTAGTGTTGAGAGTCATGCAGAGTCTGTTTTCTCCTTGGTTCATTCTGATATATGGGGTCCTAGTAGAGTCAGTTCAACCTTGGGATTTCGTTATTTTGTTAGCTTTATTGATGATTACTCAAGATGTACTTGGCTTTTCTTAATGAAAGATCGTTCTGAGTTATTCTCTATATTCCAGAGTTTTTGTGCTGAAATCAAAAACCAATTTGGTGTCTCTATCCGCATTTTTCGCAGTGATAATGCCTTAGAATATGTATCTTCTCAGTTTCAGCAGTTTATGTCTTCTCATGGAATTATTCATCAGACATCTTGTCCTTATACCCCTCAGCAAAATGGGGTTGCAGAAAGAAAGAATAGGCACCTTATTGAGACTGCTCGCACACTTCTAATTGAGTCTCGTGTTCCGCTGCGTTTTTGGGGCGATGCAGTTCTCACAGCTTGTTATTTGATTAATAGGATGCCTTCATCTCCCATCAAGGGTCAGATTCCACATTCAATATTGTTTCCCCAGTCAGCCTTATACCCTCTTCCACCTCGGGTTTTTGGGAGCACATGTTTTGTTCATAACTTAGCCCCGGGGAAAGATAAGTTAGCTCCTCGTGCTCTCAAGTGTGTCTTCCTTGGTTATTCTCGTGTTCAGAAGGGATATCGTTGTTATTCACCTGATCTTCATAGGTACCTTATGTCAGCTGACGTCACATTTTTCGAGTCTAAACCTTTCTTCACAACTGATGTCACTTCTGCTGACCACCATGACATATCTGAGGTCTTACCTATACCGACTTTTGAGGAGTTTAGTAATCCTCCTCCACCTTCAACCACAGAGGTTTCACCCATACCAACTTTTGAGGAGTCCAGTGTTATCCCTCCTAGTTCCCCAGCCACAAGAACACCACTTTTGACTTATCATCGTCGTTCGCGCCCTACATCAGGCCCATCTGGTTCTCGTCCTGCACCTGACACGGCTCCTACTGCGGATCCTGCTCCTAGTACACCGATTGCACTTCAAAAAGGTATACGGACCACACTAAACCCTAATCCCCATTATGTTGGTTTGAGTTATCATCGTCTGTCATCTCCCCATTATGCTTTTATATCTTCATTGTCCTCGGTTTCCATCCCTAAGTCTACAGGTGAAGCATTGTCTCATCCAGGATGGCGACAGGCTATGAGTGACGAGATGTCTGCTTTACATACAAGTGGTACATGGGAGCTTGTTCCTCTTCCTTCAGGTAAATCTACCGTTGGTTGTCGTTGGGTTTATGCAGTCAAAGTTGGTCCCGATGGCCAGATTGATCGACTTAAGGCACGTCTTGTTGCCAAAGGATACACTCAAATATTTGGGCTAGATTACAGTGATACCTTCTCTCCAGTGGCTAAAGTGGCATCAGTTCGCCTTTTTCTATCCATGGCTGCAGTTCGTCATTGGCCCCTCTATCAGTTGGACATTAAGAATGCCTTTCTTCATGGTGATCTTGAGGATGAGGTTTATATGGAGCAACCACCTGGTTTTATTGCTCAGGGGGAGTCTCGTGGCCTTGTATGTCGCTTGCGTCGGTCACTTTATGGTCTAAAGCAGTCTCCTCGAGCCTGGTTTGGTAAGTTCAGCACGGTTATCCAGGAGTTTGGCATGACTCGTAGTGAAGCTGATCACTCTGTGTTTTATTGCCACTCTGCTTCAAGTCTATGTATTTATCTGGTAGTCTATGTTGATGATATTGTTATTACGGGCAATGATCAGGATGGTATTACTAATCTGAAGCAGCATCTCTTCCAGCACTTTCAAACTAAGGATCTAGGCAGATTGAAGTACTTTCTAGGTATTGAGGTTGCTCAATCTAGCTCAGGTATTGTTATTTCTCAAAGGAAATATGTGTTAGACATTCTTGAGGAAACAGGGATGACAGGTTGCAGACCTGTTGACACGTCGATGGATCCGAATTCTAAACTTCTGCCTGGACAGGGGGAGCCGCTTAGCGGTCCTGCAAGCTATAGGCGGCTGGTTGGTAAATTAAATTATCTCACAGTGACTAGGCCCGACATTTCTTATCCTGTGAGTGTTGTAAGTCAGTTTATGAATTCTCAATGTGATAGTCATTGGGATGCAGTTGTCCGCATTATCCGGTATATAAAATCGGCTCCAGGTAAAGGATTACTGTTTGAGGATCGAGGTCATGAGCAGATCGTTGGGTACTCGGATACTGATTGGGCAGGATCACCTTCTGATAGACATTCTACGTCTGGATATTGTGTTTTAGTAGGAGGAAATTTGGTGTCCTGGAAAAGTAAGAAACAGAATGTAGTTGCTCGGTCTAGTGCAGAAGCAGAATACCGAGCAATGGCTATGGCAACATGTGAACTAGTCTGGACCAAACAATTGCTCAAGGAGTTGAAATTTGGTGAAATCAGTCGGATGGAACTTGTGTGCGATAATCAAGCTGCACTTCATATTGCATCAAATCCGGTGTTTCATGAGAGAACTAAACACATTGAGATTGATTGTCACTTCGTCAGAGAAAAGATACTCTCAGGAGATATTACTACGAAGTTTGTGAGATCGAATGATCAACTTGCAGATATTTTCACCAAGTCCCTCACTAGTCCTCGCATTGATTATATATGTAACAAGCTCGGTACATATGATTTATATGCTCCGGCTTGAGGGGAGTGTTAGAGATAGCTATGTAAATGTTAGAGATAGCTATGTAATTGTCCCACATTGGAATAGGAGTAGTATCCCCTTTGTATAGAGTAGCTATAAATAGCACCTCTTGTATTGCATCACACACAATATCAATATATCATATTTTCTCCCGTGCCTTCTCACAATTCTAATATAATATAAATATATTAGAAGCGAGAGTTGACCAGCATGTTTCATCAACATGCATGCCCGGCATGTTGTTTAACAAAATTATGCGGCTTTACAAAAAGTTTGGGTGGGCCCATGTTGTTGCCAGGCATGCATGTTGATGAAACATGCTGGTCAACTCTCGCTTCTAATATAAGAGAAATTAGGTAACCTTCTAAAAAGACAACTACAACATATCGAATAAATCGTGGCCTAGGGTCAGACAACCATTCACTCTCCTGCTTTCACAATTTAAACTTAGGATCAAGTAACTACCTGCAGCCGTTCATAAGCTTTCTGCACTGCCAGAAACTTCTCCCTCCCCTCAGGATTTTTGTCTGGATGATACTTCATTGCAAGTTTTCGATATTGTCGCTTGAGCTTTTCTTCATCAATGTTCTCAATCTGCTTAGAAATATTAACTGTCTCCTGTGATTGTCTTTTGGGAGCATCATCTCTTGATACCTCATCCAAGGAAATCTCCAGTATTTTGCAAGCCTCTTCTTCAGAAAGATCCATGGGTCTCCGAGTTAACTCTTCTCGCCACATAACCAGCAGTGATTGCAGGAATTCAATGTGTTCAACTATTGGCCAATTAGGAAAGCGGATTTCATCACATAAATTACGAAGGTAATAACGGTGGCACCACATCTCATCCCTTAGCTCTGGGTATGTCACAGGTGGCATTGGAGCATATTCATACAAAGAATGACAGTGTTGTGACAACTTCTGTGTAAAATCACCTAGATGCTGAAGGACCTGCAGAGATAGAGGTAAAGTTTAGCAGAAACTCATAATCTTGGAAAGATACAAGGAATTTACAGAAAATTCTTGTTAGTCTGAACAACCTGACGAATAAGATTTTCAACTCGCATCTTGTGCGTCCAAATAATCTCAGGAGTGTCAGAATCAGAAACCATTGCTGCTGCAAATGCAGCAGGACCGCTACGTTCCAGAACATATAGCAATGACTCAGGTAAAAGCCCACCCAAAACACTGCGTTTTGCCAAAGGCAAAGAAGAGGAGACAGCGGCTTCTTCCCCTCCATGAAATGTTTGATGAACATGAGTCACAGAGAACAGCTGAGCAATTGAGAGGAGATTGGAACCAGGATAAGCTAGAGCAAAGTAAAAGGCTCCAGTGCTATATAGTTTTATCATTGCCTTTGGGTTCCTAGTAACAATGGCCTTCAACAAAGCAGCAGCACTTTCTACAACACTCGGTTCTCCAGAGAGCATAGCCTATAAATCACCGTTTTAAAGGAGAATCAAATAAGAAAAAATCAGAGAACATCCCCATGTCACTCTTTAAAAGCGTAATCCAAACTTGAAATTTAAGCAAACAATCAGAGATGAATATGAAATAAGATAAATTGCATATGGTACAGTGCTGAGTAGAGCTCGAAGCCCTTATATCTATTATAAAAAGGATAATTTTGACAGTGAATGGTAGTTCAGGTACTATATGGTTTCCTGTAGTGTTCTTCAATTAGTAAATCATGCTGACTTTCATAACTTGGACTACTTATTCTGCAACCGCCTCTTTCATTGCCGATGAACTTAAAGAATCTTGCATTTTCAAAGTATTACTTGATCCAACAAAAAGTCAGGACTTATAGTTCTAGAAGGATCATTTCCTCCACTTTAATCCTGGAAGTGGCAGAACACCTCGAAAGTCTGACACCCACAGCTTGCCCATCTTTCTCTATGCATTTTGATGACATCAAGCTTCTCGGCTGGAATCCAACATTTAAACAACACCTAACCCTCAATTGGATTTATTTCCCCATTCGCATATCAAACGTTATTTCCAGTGAAGTGAGGAGCTTTAAATCTAGCCTTGACTAGTCAATCTTATGTTGTCAATCCTTATTCTGAAAACGTGTCCCAGAAACTAGCATGTGCACTATTATTTCATTGTGGTATTCCAACTCGGATAGAAGAATATGATTAAAATATTACACATCGCTGCACAACTTTTTACATGGATCATAGGAATACTGGAAAGAGGAAGAAGTAACATTTTAATGAAGGAACAGCATGGCGTATCAAGAGAGCATCAAGGAACTCTGGAAGCTAGTGTCCAGCTAGTTGTTACGTAAAAAGTGATAGAGTAAGCTGTTCAAATTGTTTGTTCCGACCTTCACATTGACTATTGAGCATTCCTATGGATACTCAGAATCAGCCACCTATGTTTCTATATTTCAAAAAATACATGTTGGACACGTCCAACTACGAAGACAACATGATTAAACAGATTTTTTGTTTTTTTTTTAGAATGCTAACAAACCTAAACAGAATAACAGAATCAAGAAATTTCAAGAAGTACCAATTCACACATTAAATAATATTGCAGAAAAAAGAGAAGGACAGTATAAATATATGAAGAAGAAAAGCAACAGCTATGCCATCAACGCTTTTTCCAAATATAATCTAGATGCCAGTTGCTCCTAGTCCACACAATAAACTGAAACTTCCTTGTTCATCAAATATAACGACGATGATCACCACGGACTCTTTTACTACAAAAAAGCATACCAAAACAAGCAAACATTAACCTGAGCAATATGCGGAATGCAACGTGGACTTGATAAGATCCGCTTGACCCTAGGTGTTGGCGTAACTATCTCACCAGCATCATCTATATCCGAATGTGCTGCAACCATGCTATGTAATATGCTCAATGCTACTTCTCCTACCTGAAATGACATTACCATTTTGAGTGATCATATAGGTAGTAGTTTAGTACAATTAGAAGCATGTGACAAACTGTTACTGTATTCTCAAACCCCAATGACACATACATAGACAAATATTTGTGCAGAAACAAGCTTCCTGATTGTTTCCTCCTTGATTAGGCAAAACATAAACAAGCGGACAGAAATATGTACCTTAACTTGTTAAGTGAAAGACTAGCAAAAAAATCAAGCCATGAATTAATTCTCCTAGCCCCAAACTGATCCTCCTCCATTTTCAGGCCATTATACGAGCAATCGAAAAGATTCTGGAGCATCTTCGGGATTAGGTATTGTTCCCCCAATGATCGTAGTACCAAGTACTTCCTGGCGAGCTCTAATATGATCCGATTTATAAGTAAGCATCTCTTGTAAAATATGAGCAACCCCAAACCCTTCTAGAGCCCAAACCTCCATTTCTCCTACCCGCTGTCCCCCCTGTTTGGCTCTTCCTCTAAGGGGTTGTTGTGTAACAAGCGCATAATGTCCACTGGAGCGCCCATGGATTTTATCATCAACTTGATGAATTAATTTCAAGATATAAGGCTTTCCTATTATAACGGGTTGTTCGAAAGGATTCCCCGTCCTTCCATCAAATATTCACTTTCTCAGAATGCAATGTTTTCCCCTAATCCCAAAGTGAGATCCATCCTCCATATTCAGGCCATTACAAAATGTCATCCCTGTCTAAGGTAACAGATGCCCTAAAGTATTCACCAGAATTTTAACAAGTAAAAAAGGTTGCTACGAACATTTATACAGCAAAATACCATAATTTTCTCTTAAAGAAGATCCATTATCAACTTCAAAACCACTCAGTTCAAGTGTTACAAAATTTCGAAGTTGTTTTCAACTCTAATAAATGTTAAAACAGGACGCAGGAAATTGGGAAAACGAGTTTTCAACTGTATCAAATGACAGTATCGTGATACCTGGGTTGGAGTGAGAACAGGAACTCGGACAGCCAAAGCCCACCTAAGCTCACGAATATCTCGCAACTTCTTCCAGTCTGGCATCCCAGAAGCCCAACATCTTGTGGTCCAATCTATTTCCTTTTTTGACCAGAGTCTCCTAATAGCGTCCTTCTCCATTGGTCCAGCTTGTGCACCATCCTTGTCAAGAAACATCCACTCCTTTAATGGTTCCGTAAAAGCAGAAGCAGCAATCAAGTTCGACTGCAGAGGTATAGTTGTTCTTTCTGAAGCTTCATGAACTACTGTTAGTAGATCAACAGCCAGTACACAGCCACCAACCAAGACACATGACTCTACATTTGCCAAAACCTTCATCAAGACCTGCGCAGGTGGAAAATATTGAAAAATGGAATAACAATCTCAAAGTTAAGACTCTTGCCAAATAATATTTTGATCAGACATATAAATGTAAAATTAACCAGAGAGACTCTCTCCGTAATAACATGGATTTTCAAGTAACAGTTCCGAAGTCGGTGCATTATAATTCCTGTTGCATGGTAACCTTGCTAAGAAAACATTTCTAACAGGTAAAGATGGCCCCCCCTTCACTACACATATCATATGACAGCAGCTGAGAGAGCTTACATTTGTTTCATGTGGGCATTAGCTGTTATGCATTAAATCCATTTTCAAAATATAAAGCGTGTTTGAGGAACAGTTATTACGCGAGATCAGAGGAGCAGAAATTTTAGTCTTCAGCCTCAGAAACAAGTGTAGAAAGTGAAAGTGTTTTGCTCTTCCACACAGTGTCATTAAAAGGCAGCATTTCGTCGCTTAAAGTGATGAAGCAACGCGAAGGGAGGAGTTTTACCTCTTCATGGTCGAGCCATGCGCTTTAGAGAAGTTCGCACTTTAAACAATGGCGCACAAAGTCATCTCAATGAGAATCAGTCACTTCTTTAATGTCAACTTTGAGGAGTTGGATCAATAATGGCATTACTCTATATTGAATATTGAATTGCAATTCAATTTTTATCGTACTAAATTCATAGATGTTTGATATTTTTTAATTCTCTGCAAATTGTGCACTTCACTTCAAATAAGCGTATGCTTCACTCTCGTTTTTGCTTCAACCCGATAGACCTTGTTGTCTTTTTGCGCTTGTCCCTTTTAAAATGTTGCTTCCACAGAAGTGCTTCCCTTCTATAATATCAAGAGATGATGAGTTTCAAAAGTGTTATTGAGGAATTTGGTATTTATACATCCATACAAAGTGGCATGCTTTACTTGGCTGGTTGCTAAAAAAGCTGCTCTAACATAAGATAAACTGAGAAGTTACTAGTCAGCTGTGGAATTTGTTCATCAATATCAGGAGTATTAGGTGGACAATGCCAGGAAGAACAACTGATCTCTTGTCATGCCCGAATGCAGGGGGGGAATAACACTATCTTATCTCTTGTCATGCCAGAATGCAGGGGGAAATAACACTCTCTCTCACAAAGACAGATGGAGAATTGTCCCTACAACTATTTGGTGGACATAATGGAAACAGAGAAATTCAAGATGTTTTGAGGATACAGTCAGCCCAATCCAAAAGATCAAGATGAACCGTATTCTCCTTCTTTTTTTTTTGGTGTAGAGCAGAATATAGTGATGATCTAAAATAAACTCTACAAGTCTTAGATTCCTTGTAAGAAGATCAAGGGTTGTAATTTTGTTTCCTCTTTGATCTTTTGTAATGATCCCTTTTGGCTCCCAACACAAGCTTGGTGCTGAAGATTTATTAATATACTGATATATGTTACCTTTCAGAAAAAGGTATTTCAATTGGATCACCTCATACATCGACTGGTAAACAATATCTTTTGAGAAATGGGAAGTGTATTAGATTTAAATAAAAGCACCAAGAAGGTGTGCACAAAAAAATAGAAGATCCCTTTCAATTCTTAAAGGAATTCAATAAGATCTAAAACAGCTTCTGCATCAAACTTTTGTTTACACCAAAAAATAAAACAATAGTAAACAGTCCATTTTGATTTCTGAATGGAACAACCTTCTGCATTAAAGGAACTCTTTTGCTTACTTCTTATTTCTGAGGTACAAGCAAGATATTAGCAGGAGAGTTACTAGATATTAAAGTGGCAAAGACTGGTTACACAACCAAAACGCCAGTTTTCAAATAAAGCAGTAAGAGCATGGGAAATGCCAAAGCATATAGGAACTGCAGTCAGAAGACTCCTAACTGAGGCAGATAGGAGGTGAAAGGCATGCATCAACGACAGAGATTAGGTAGGCGTTTTGGCATATATGTTATTTGCAAATCAATGTTGTTTTAAAATTTTGTCCATTATTTAAACTTCAGCTTGAAATAGAGAATTTGAAGTTGAAAGCTATTTTGAGGAGTATTTCATGTGAATAAAAGGTTTTCAATCACAAAACTTCAACTTTTTTCCAAGTGAAATTCATTTCCAAGCTCAATTTCTAACTTCCAAGTACTCTTTTCCTAAGTACCTTGGACACGGATGCGGGTGTCTGACACGGGTGCGGATCTAGAGGTCGGATCCTTCGAGATGTAAATTCTAGGATTCGAGGATACGTATCCTAGTACGGATACGGGTACGGGAATCCGGCTAAAAATAATTCAAAAAGATAAAAATATCTCTAAATTATGAGAAATTTTGTGGAATACTTATGTATAGCTGGTAAAGTGTGGATTTCTTTTTTATTCTCTAGTTGTAGATAAGTAAATGATTAATTTCCTCGATAAGGTATGCTATTTTCTTCAAATTTACCCTAGTTTTGGTTCTGATTTTGGGAATCAAATTGTATCTCATCTCGAATTTTTCTGTACGTCGTAGTCAAAGTACCCAAATTGTTTGACCGGATCCGGTACAGATCTCATACCCACACCCATACTAGTGTCGTGCCGACACGGGTGATGCACCTAAACTGCCATGTCGGAGCAACTTAGCTCTTTTCCAACTCCAACTTCAAATATTTCAACTTCATCATAATATTGTCCAAATGGACACTAGATTTTGTAATAAGGGTGTAAATCTTCATCATTCTAGTGAATTGAGGAACCAATAGAAGCTCTCCCCTTAAATGGGTCTTTTTTATATCTTTTCATACTAGGAACCATTATTATCCAACAAACCTCATTTGCCATCTTTCTTTAGTCCTTATACTTAATAGAAGCAACTTCTTTCTTTTCCAAGGACAGATGGTGTTATTTTACAATCACAAACATCATTCGCTATTTTACTTTTTACTCCTCATACTTGAAGAAGAAATCCTCTTTTCCTTTTTACCAAAAAATGTGGTGTTATTTAAAGACAATCATTAAATACAACAGCAAGGTAAACGAGACGCACCTTTAGAAGAAGAAGAAGACGGTGTCGTAAAGCTCTATCATCAGTCCTGTCCAAGAGAACTGTAATATGTGATGTGCCTTCAAATGAGCCAACTGTGTTGTAGTGTTGTTCATAAACAATTGCCATGGCCCGGGCACAGAGCTCCCTAACTGAGGAGCCTCCCCCTCCTCCAAAACCATCTAATCTTCCTATATCACACCAATTATCAGAAGCACCTAATTCATCAGGAATAGCACCATCGACAGTAAGCCCAGTGTCAGCATCACATAGAAACCGGTGATAGAGGGCTCTGAAAAAAGCAACAGGGTCACGTAGTGGAAAATCTTGTGCCCTCCCACTGGTTCCACTCTCAAGAAGTAAACGCAAATAGTATTGGCCTACGCAAACTTCTTTTGATAAGCTAGGATATCTAACAGAAAACTCGCTGTAGTTCCACGATATTTGAGGCGCACTCTCTTTGTCAGTTATTGAGTCTCTGTTTGCACCGCCAGGAACAATATCCTCAGTGCGTTCTTTTTCAACATCTAGATTATGAACCTCAGCCTGCAACGACTCTCTTAATTCCTGCCTGGTCCGCTCATTCCAAATCAAGTCAGCACGGTTATGGTCAAGACTGAAAGCTCGCCAAAATTCTGGCCAATTCAATAACAACCTTCCACATCCAACAGGTGCATCTTCGACCACTACCTGTGCAGGAGCTGGAAGACCTGTATCCTGGGAAATTGCACTAACATCGGAATCCACAGCATTTGCAACATTTGATTCAGCCAAGTCAGGTATATTTGTCGAAGGACTGTCAAGAGCAGGAATGGTTGACGACTGATCAGTTTGAGGAACAGCAGCAGCAGACAGCTCACCTTGGAAGTATTCACCTGCATTCACAGCTGAAGATTGCATTGTTGGCACCTGTCCAGGAACTGAATCAACAGCAGCTCTCTGATAACCATCAGAAGTTCTGAAAGGGACAGCACTTCCAGGAGCTTGCTCACTAACTTCATAGTTAGTAGGAGAAGGCAAAGAATGCCCTTGAGGTGTGATCCCTTTCCCAGGATGAATCCTCCTTTGGTGAAGCAAGCGTCTACGTCTCCTACTCAGCAATGAATTTTCCTGGTCAGTCACACCTTCAACTGGAACCACATTGGATCTGGTGTGCAGATAAGCAACAAGTCCTGGAGGCAAAACTCTAGATAACAGAACAAGAGCAGGTTGATAAGAGTCAGCCCAAAGAGCCACAAGTTGCCTGCTAACTTCACGTCGCTCACCAGCTAGAAGGTAAAGTGCATGCAACAAATGCCGCAGTAGTGCACCATCTCGTAAAGCAGCGTCACGCATTGATTCTGCTGCAACTGCATCTTCTTCAGCAATTGTTCGCATAATGACAGCTACTGTTTCTCGCACACTTTCAGCAGGATGTCCAAACAATGCAAACAACCGGCGGCGCAAGCCAGCTACTAGACGTAATAACTCCACAAACACTGTATACTGGGTTGTTTCTCCATGTGGTTCACAGACCATTGCCTCAAGAACTTCAACAATAGACATTGACAAAAATGGCGATACTGATACAGGCCTTAGCCGATTTACCAGAACTACAAGATTACTTTGTTGACCAAACAGCACAGACTTGGTATGCATTATTGTTGCATGCCATTCCCCCTTTGTATCTGTTTGCATATTAGTTTCCCCTGGACCACCACCAATAAGTACCGCCACAAGGCCTGCAGTTTCACCAGCTACTCCTTCAGACCCATTTCTAAATAGACCCATTATACGGCCAACAGCAGCAGGAAAAGACATCACATGAGAAGCAGCACTTCTTGATGAAAGCAACCTACGCAAACAAGCAATGAAACCCATCACTGTAGCAGCAGCTTTAGGAGACGGCGGGGGAAGTGGTGGTGACTCTGGTGGGAGATTGGGAGCAGCTGGAAGCATTGTAATCAAAGCCATCAGTGTCACCTCAGGTACTTCAATACCAGAAGGTACTCCACCATATGGAATACATGCATTAAATTCCCGTATCCGCCGCCATAATTTTGCTCTTGATCCAGGAATGGATCCTCCCTCGGCCACAGCATCTTTAGCGGCTACTGCCAAGTGTTTTAAATGCAGAGTCGCAGTTTCCAAATCAGCAACAGGTTGTTGTGAAGCAGGAAATTTTAAGTGAAATCTGCCACATGGCGGATCAATTCGATGACCAGGCATTGTTAGCCTTGGTAGCACCGGGATGGAACACTGGCACTACAAAAAACAAAACCACCATATAAACCAGATTTCTAAAACAATAGAATTTCAAAAAATCCATGCATTCAGTGATGCCTAAACGTGCATGGAGCAGAGAATGCACTCAATCCAACCCCTTGAAAAGGAGAAAAAATTCTTCGTGACCAAGAAGAGCATATCCACTTACTTCTGTTTGCAAGACATCACGAACTGCTGCAAGTAAGTTATCACGAGAAGTGCTAGCATAGACCTGAAGTAAAAGGGACATAAAACTAAAATCCTAACCAAACAAGTAACAAGTAAACAAACAAAATTGACCTCCAGCAAAGTCAGAAAGACACACATGAATTGGGCATCCATCATAAAACTCGATAGCAAACATTTGGGGCTCCTCAGCAAATCGAACAAGAGCACCAACGGCAGATAGAGGACGCACGATAACAGCCTGCAAGCATTCACTAGAAAGTATTAATAGCTTTTTACATTGAATCAAACAAAACAAGCATCATAACAGATTCCTAAAATAGGAGATCAAGAAGGATACAGATTTGTCCCCTCCTCCTAGTGCTAAGGTTGGTGAAACTAGGTGAATGTAACTCAGTGATAATTACAACAACATACACAGTATTATCCCACACCGTGGGGTCTGGGGAGGGTAGTGTGTACACAGACCTTACCCCTACCTTGTGAGGATAGAGAGGTTGTTTCCAGTAGACCCTCGGCGCAGGAAAGCATAAGCACCACATTAATAAAAATATAGACAAGAAGGGACAGTACCAAAAAGCCATATAAAAGCAGAATAAAAACAACAAGACAGTAAGGTGATCAACAATGAAAGAAAACAACGTTTAGGCATAAAAACCTACTACCAACAGAAAGCGAGACTGCGTGCCAATACTACTGCTATGAACACTCTAGACTACCTACTCTACTACCCTAATCCTCGACCTCCATACCTTCCTATCAAATCATGTCCTCGGTCAGCTGAAGTTGTGCCATGTCTTGCCTAATCACCTCTCTCCACCTCTTCTTTAGCCTACCTCTACCTCTCCGTACTCCCTCCAATGTCAACCTCTCACACCTCACCGGGGCGTCTGTGTTCCTCCTCCTCACAATGACCAAACCACCTAAGCCACGCTTCCCGCATCTTGTCCTCAATAGAGGTCACACCCACCTTGTCGCGAATAACCTTATTTCTGATCCTATCTAACCTGGTGTGACCACATATCCATCTCAACATCCTCATCTCTGCTACCTTCATCTTCTGGACATGAGCGAACTTGACTAGCCAACACTCAGCCTCATACAACATCGTAGGTCTGACCACCACTCAGTGATAATTCTGTAGTAATATCTCGAAAGCTATTGCTCATATTGAACCATCATGTCCATAGCCAACACCTCTTAGACATGCCATAAAACTATATAGATAATTTGATAATTAAAATTATGGAATCACTTGAGTGTATATATACTGCTAATGTTGAACTTTTAAGAATTACTATGTTTTTGCTTTTTAGCTTGATTGATTAGGAAGAATAAAAATTCAATCTCAAATTTTTAATGAATATACAGAATGTATTAACCACAGATATATAATAGCTCTTCCATGTCCTGCTATGTAGTATGTCCTATTTAAAATTTTAAAAGAGATAGAGAGAGACACTTGTGCCACCCTTGTCTTTACGTTTGCAACATATACCTTGCTAGACATACTTCATGTTAAACCAGAAAAATCTCTTCTCAGTTTCCGGACATCAAAGCATGTTCATAAAGCAATAACTAATATGAAAACACCAATTGTTTGCAGATGTCCAGGTTTCCATGCCGGATATACAAAAAAGCAGGGATTCCCCATCTAATTTGAAATCTCCAATTCCATATGTTCATTATCCCTTCTTGGAAAAATCCCAGAAAAGTTTGCATGAAAGAAGACCTTACCCAGTAAAAGTTTTTGTGAAGTTCAAATTATAAAAGGACAATAGAACGATGAACCAAAAGACCTGCTACAAAAATAACTGATATTTTAAACCAAATGTAATGCAATTTTCCAACACAGCATGGCCAAAGAGGACAAATTGAAGTAGGGTAATGCATCCAGGATAGCCTCTCAGAATACAGTATTTGGTCCACAAGAGAGAATGACAATAAGTAAAACATCTGTGTGAACAAATGCAACACCGGGCATTAGGAATTCTCTGAAAAGAGCTTGATTAGATAATTTGATATGTTTGTTGCCTTCTTTAAGTAAGCCACTGGACCAAGCAAGATGCAAACTATTCAAATAATAGATAAGATTTTTCCTATTCTGAGGGATTAAGAACAAAGATTTGTATGAGAAAGGAGAAGCGTATCAAAATTAAAACTCCTGATAAATAAAACAACAATATCCAGCTTACTTCATAGTTCTCAGGTCGTCTTTCCACAAGTGAGGCCTTAGTGAGAATGAGTTGACGAGATACCGCATCGCCATGTTCTCCAAGGCCCCCTTTTGGGCCAATAGACATACTTACTCCTGGAGTATTCAGAGTCCCCCGAGCAGCTGAGCGCAATCTTGTTACTAACCAAGCACCACAAGGAGTTTCATCTGCCCCGACAGCCTCTTTTGCTGAATTTTAACATCAATGTAGTCAAACAAATAGGATATGACACTGTGTGATTACAAGAATATCACAAGAAGAAAGTGAGTAAATATATAATTCTTCTCTCAAGAGATACCTCTCCTATTTATGTACTCAGATAAGGTCACTGCTTGAGAATTGTCGACAGTTAATCCCACACCCACCATGCATGTCGCAGTTTTAGTCTGATCAAAAAGATGTGGCAAATTAAACATCATAAGAATACGATTATAGCATGCAAATGACTCATGGTTCAGAAAGTGAAGTCTCACTGGATGAGAGTCATCCTGATTCCAGGGCCAAAAGTTAATGACTTGGAGAGCAATACAAGGACATTTTTATTACTTTTACCATTATCAGAAAGAAAAAGGACAACTTCATTACCAGATTTGATATGATGGCAGAGTTTGTAGTTCCCGAAGCAGCTTGGAAAGCTTTAGATTTTCTTCCATAAAGCGGGCAAAGAACAAAACCTCCGGAATCTGTATTTTTCTTCCCATAAGGGTCAGATAGAAGGATAATGGAAGGAGAGGCCATATCTCTAAAGTCCAAGCACCAACGAAGTTCTCCAGATTTTGATTCAATAAGCTCAACTCCTATATAAGTAATTTTCAACTTCTGCACCCCAAAACAGAAAAGGGAAAATTATCATTGCATGCTTTTGTTTTGGAGCAGGGGGTTTGGAAGGAAAAGAGGGGAAGGGAGAGGAATAAAACAGTACACACTCTATCATACACAGCATTCCAGAGTTGGTGTATACATTACTGGACTTATCAAGTTAAAACGGAAAAGGCAAACATATAAAATAGTAAAGCAAATCATCAAAACCATCATATTGATGATGCCAAAGCATAAGGAGCATTAGGCTGTTAGCATCAGAGATCAGGACTAGAAATATGGTGACAATGAAAGCATATAAGCATCTGCCACTAGTTCCTTGAAACATGGTGAAAGAGAAAGCTAATAATAGTAAATGTATAAGCATAGAGCATAACTGTGCAAAAAGTGAATGAGCAGGATAAGAACAGACAGTTTGGCCAACAACGAAGAAGGAGAAGACCAAGGAGAGTTGTGCAAGAATGGAGATCAAAAGAAGTAAATGTTTAACAGGGTGATATTTCAACAACAAGTGAATTGAATCAACAATATCACCAGTGAAGCAAAGTCAAGAACATGATAGGGAAAACTCACTAGAGATGCAACAAATCAGAAACAGATACAGAGAGGATAGCAGGGGAAAGGGACAAATGAAGCCAACCCACAACGTTCCTAAGAGAGGGAAGGTTGTGATCACTGAACCAACTAGGAGTGTATGGTTTTGAGGCTTTACAAATTGCGGAACATGTAATTGAGAAGACAAAACCACCAGATCATGGTAGAGGATCCTCTTAATCAATGACTTGGGTGATTTGGAACATAAGGGGTATCAATAAGAGATATAAACAAAAAGAGTTGAAGAAGTATTTGAAGTCAATAACATTGCTCTGGCAGGCTTGTTAGAAACTAGAGTTGAGGAAAATAACGCTATTAATAAAGCCAGTAGCATAGCACCTGGCTGAGAAATGGTAAACAATTATAGCAAGGCCCCCGTTAACAGAAGAATCAGGTTTAACTGGAATAACAGTCTGTTTGATGTAGCTGTGGTCAGAAAGGAGGCTCCATACATGCAATGTCAGATTAAAGGAAGATAAAGTGGTATAGATTGGCTGACCATAGTGTATGGCTTCAATACAGTGGAACAAAGGAGAGAGAATTGTGGGTAAATCTGAATATTATGGCATTTCAGATTGTGAGAATGCACGAGAGAAAATATTATTGATTAATATTGACAATGATACAATGAGCCCTATATACATATATAATACATGTCATACTCCTAATACATATGGGATTAGGGTTATTTACTACTATTTAACTATGAAACTAACACTCCCCTCAAACTGGTGCATATAAATCATATGTACCGAGCTTGTTACATATATAACTAATACGAGGACCAGTGAGGGACTTGGTGAAAATATCAGCAAGCTGATCATTTGACTTCACAAATTTCGTAGCAATATCTCCCGAGAGTTTCTTTTCTCTAACAAAGTGACAGTCAATCTCGATGTGTTTAGTTCTCTCATGGAACACTGGATTTGACGCAATATGAAGAGCAGCTTGATTATCACACACAAGTCTCATTTGACTAATCTCACCAAATTTCAACTCCTTGAGCAACTGCTTGATCCAAATTAGCTCACATGTCACCATAGCCATTGCTCGATATTCTGCTTCCGCACTACACCGAGCAACCACATTCTGTTTCTTGCTCTTCCAAGACACCAAATTTCCTCCTACTAAGACACAATATTCAGACGTAGAACATCTATCAGAAGGTGATCCTGCCCAATCAGCATCTGAGTATCCAACGATCTGCTCATGGCCTCGATCCTCAAACAATAAGTCTTTGCCTGGAGCTGATTTTATATACCGAAGAATCGGACAACTGTATCCCAATGACTATCACATGGAGAATCCATAAACTAACTCACAACACTCACAGGAAAGGAAATGTCAGGTCTAGTCACTGTGAGGTAATTTAATTTACCAACCAACCGCCTATATTTTGCAGGATCGCTAAGTGGCTCCCCCTGTCCTGGCAGAAGTTTAGCTTTCGGATCCATCGGAGTGTCAACAAATCTACAACCTGTCATTGCTATCTCCTCAAGAATATCTAAGGCATACTTCCGTTGTGAGATCACAATACCTGAGCTAGACTGAGCGACCTCAACATCCAGAAAATACTTTAATCTGCTTAGATCCTTAGTCTGAAAGTGCTGAAAGAGATGTTGCTTCAACTTACTAATACCATCCTGATCATTGCCGGAAATAATAATATCGTCAATATAAACGACCAGATAAATATAGAGATTTGAAGCAGAATGTCGATAAAATACAAAGTGATCAGCTTCACTACGAGTCATGCCAAACTCCTGAATAACTGTGTTGAACTTACCAAACCAGGCTCGAGGAGACTGCTTTAGACCATAAAGGGACCGGCGCAACCGACATACAAGGCCACTAAACTCCCCCTGAGCAACAAAACCAGGTGGTTGCTCCATATAAACCTCATCCTCAAGGTCACCGTGATGAAAAGCATTCTTAATGTCCAACCGATAGAGAGGCCAATGGCGAACAGCAGCCATGGATAGAAAAAGGCGGATTGATGCAATTTTAGCCACGGGAGAGAAAGTATCACTGTAATAGAGTCCAAATATCTGAGTATACCCTTTGCCAACAAGACGAGCCTTAAGTCGATCAACCTGGCCATCTGGACCAACTTTGACTGCATACACCCAACGACAACCAACAGCCGATTTACCCGAAGGAAGAGGAACAAGCTCCCAAGCACCACTCGTATGTAAAGCAGACATCTCGTCAAGCATAGCATGTCGCCATCCGGGATGAGACAGTGCTTCACCTGTAGACTTAGGGATGGAAATAGAGGACAAAGATGACACAAATGCACAATGGGATGAGGACAGACGATGGTAACTTAAACCGACATAATGAGGATTAGGATTAAGTGTGGACCGTATACCTTTTCGTAGTGCAACCAGTTGATTAAGAGGAGGCAAGTCCGCAGTATTAGCAGGGTCAGGTGCAGGACGTGAATCAGCTGGGCCTGATGTTGGGCGCGGACGACGATGATAAGTCAAGAGTGGTGGAGATGTAGAAGGTTGAACTGGACTAGGTGGTGGCACTGGAGCTATAGTTGGTGGAACTGGACTAGGTGGTGGCACTGGACTCAGTGGTGGCATTGGAGCTATAGGTGGTGGAGTTGCAACTGGAACTGTAGGTGGTGGAGCTACGGAGTAAGATGATGGGAAATAGTGACTGAATCTCCAAAAGAAGGAACTGGTAGCACCTCAGAAATATCCAAGTGATTAACTGGACCTGTGAAGTATGATTGGGTTTCAAAGAAGGTAACATCAGCAGACATAGGAAATCGCTGAAAGTCAGGAGAATAACATTGATATCCCTTTTGCGTTCTCGAGTAACCCAGAAATATGCACTTAAGAGCACGAGGAGCTAACTTATCTTTTCCTGGGGTAAGGTCATGAACAAACACGTACTCCCAAAGATACGGGGTGGAAGAGAGAACAAAGGTAAGTGGGGAAACTGGACAGAGAATGAAACTTGATTCTGGATAGCTGAAGATGGCATACGATTAATAAGATAACAAGATGTAAGAACTGCATCCCCAAAAACGCAGCGGAACATGAGATTGTATGAGTAGGGTACGAGCAGTTTCAATAAGATGTCTATTCTTTCTTTCAGCTACCCCCTTTTGTTGGGATGTGTACGGACAAGATGTTTGATAAATAATCTCATGGGAGTTCATAAACTGCTGAAATGGGGAAGACAAATACTCTAGGGCATTATCACTACGATATGTACGGAGAGAAACCCCAAATTGATTTTGAATTTCTGCATGGAAGGTTTGGAAAATAGAAAACAACTCGGATCGATTTTTCATCAAAAATATCTAAGTGCACCGGGAATAATCATCAATGAAAACATCTGAATGGACTAAGGTAAAATGTGACTCTGCTCGATTATCAAGACGTCGCGGGAAATGGGAGCGGGTATGCTTACCGAGCTGACATGACTCACACTCTAGAGTGGACAAGTGAGATAAGCCAGGTACCATTTTCTGAAGTTTTGACAAACTGGGATGTCCTAACCGTTTATGTAATAAATCTGGTGAATCAGTAACGGACAAGTTACTGGAGGAAGACAAGATGCGAGTCCATGTGATTTTGCAAGGATAAGGTAATAAAGTCCATCTGATTCATGTCCGGTACAAATGATCCGCCCTGTATTGCGTTCTTGAATAAAAACAAGGTCATCAAGAAATAAAACAGCAGATTTAGGTGATTTGGCTAAGCGACTAACGGCTATGAGATTAAGAGGACTACCGGGAACATAAAGAACTGAGTCTAAAGGTAAGGAAGGAAGTGGACTTGCTTGACCTATTGCAGTTGCCATGGTTTGAGACCCATTGGCCATTGTGACTGTTGGAAGAGATTGAGAGTATGAAATACTAGTGAAAAGAGATTTATTTCCCGAAATATGATCAGATGCACCTGAATTAATGACCCAAGACTCAGAAGTTGAAAATTGGGAGACACAAGTCATGCTACTATCTGTTGGAACAACGGAGGCTAATCCTGAAGATGTCTGTTTACGTGCTTTGTACTGAAGGAACTCAATATAATCCAGTAAAGAAACCATCTGGATTGGATTCATTGCATTTAATCCAACGGATTATGAGTAAAAGGCTTCAGGTATGAATGCCATTATAATATTGCACCGGAAAAAGCAGAAATTTTTTGGAAATTACTGTTCACGCCGGAAAAAATCACTGTTCACGCCAGAAAAATATAAAAGTGGTCAGAATTTGATTTAAATTGGTTGGGTAGGCTCGAATTTGTGAGGAGAGGACACTGTCCTAAAGAAGCTTTTTCGAAATCTAACCGGAAACAGCCTCTTGCCAAAAAAACCACTGCTCTTACTGGAAAACACTTTTCCGGTAACTGAGAAACCACAAAATCTTGATGGGTTGAGTCGGAAGAGACAGGCGACCAGCCCAGTAGAAAAATTGAACTTGAAAGATGCCGGAAAACTACCTCACTCTCGTCGGCGCGTGAGGTGACACTCTCGCTGGAACCCTAACTGCCGGAAGCGCGTGATGGCGTGTGTGAAGTGTTCTGCCGAAGGTGTCACTGGGGTTTGGTCGCAGGTGACAGGAGAATCTTGTGGCGGTGTTGGAATTTGCACAAACCCCATTGACGTAAACAACTACTTAAGTCACCAGAAAATTGCATGGTGACGACTGATTTCTTCCTGGATGTCGTTGGAATGACGCACAACGATAATTATCTCACCAATGCTTTGATACCATGTGAGAATGCACGGGAGAAAATATTATTGATTAATATTGACAATGATACAATGAGCCCTATATACATATATAATACATATCCTACTCCTAATACATATGGGATTAGGGTTATTTACTACTATTTAACTATCAAACTAACACAGATTACAAAACCATGGTTAATCGGAATTTCAATGCATTACTATACCCTCGTGTCCCACGCAGAAATTGAAGACTTCTCTGACTGCATTCATGGACTACTGCTCAACCGAACTACCATGGTGAGAAGAGTATTACACACTAAGTTGCTCTGACACGGGTACGGGTATCTGACATGGGTGCGGATCTAGAGGTCGGATCCTTTAAGATAAAAATTTTAAGATTTGGGGATACGAATCCTAAAACCGACACGGGTGCGGGGATCCGGCTAAAAATAATTTAAAAATAAAAATAAATATATCTCTAAATTATGTGGAGTACTTACCTATAAGATATTAGCCTACTATAATCGGTTAAAGTGCCCTAACAGTCTTGATAGTCTTAACGTATATAATATAAAATCTTATAAATATAACTTATTCTTCTTTATTCTTTTTTGTTTTGCGCAAATCAAAAAATTGAAGCTCAAAGCACACTTATATTAATATTTGCTACATAACGTGGCTATAGAGGAGACAGCTATAATTTGATGGGAGAGAGCTAAAGGCCTACTTATATTAATATGGTCAAAAAGCTCGCTTTTTTAAAAGTGCTACAGTACTTCTTTTTGTAATTTGATGGGAGGCAGCTAAAGGCCTGAAACACTCCATTATGTAACCCCATTATCTCATAAACAATTGGAAAAATATGTGTTGTCAATTAAAAAGTATTCACTTCCTAATTTGTCCCTTTCTTCTTCATCCATTCTCTGCTGCCTCTTCTCTTTCCATCTCTGAGACATTTCCCCAGCAAAACATTTTCCATGTGTCTTTTTTTCCGATACAAAACTCAAAACTCATTCGAGCCCTTCCCACGAGCTCTTGATTTTAGAAACATACAACATGAACAAGAAGATTGACCAAGACAAAAAGCTTCAAAGAAGATAAAAGGACTAGTATAAATTACTACATAGCAGTGAAATTAAGGTATTTCGTTTCTCATCTCTTCAGATCTTTACTTAGTGAAATCAACTGGGAAAATTTTTGGGCAACGCACCCGATGTTGCCTGACCAGATCCGACACAGATCCCACACCCTTACCCGTGTCGTGTCGACACAGTTACGACACTCAAATTGTCGTGTCCGAGCAACTTAGATTACACATGTTCCAACAAGCTGGTGGAAATACAGTGTATACTAGGCTGGTAGATCATTGGGGAATGATGAATTATGGTGCAGTATGGTAATGTTATTTCTAAGTATGGGGCCTTTCATATCTGATCACTCACCAATGTTTAAATCCTTTGTTGATGGTCAACAGGGTTTTAAGGTTCCGTTCAAGTTCTTTAATGTATGGGGCCTTTCATATCTGATCACTCACCAATGTTTCAATCTTTTGTTGATGGTCAACATAGTTTTAAGGTTCCGTTCAAGTTCTTTAATGTATGGGCTGACCATCCACAATTCTTGCATATTCTGGAAAGGGAATGGGCTAACAAGCTATCTTATGGCAAGACCAAAACTGTCTAGGTAAAATTGAAGTTATTGAGATCACATCGGAGGAAGTTGAACAATGATGAATTCAAAAGCATAAGTCAGAAGATTGATAATGCTAGAGCTGACTTAAGGAGATTGCAGAATACAAATACAATAGCAATACACTGATGAGCTGGCTATACAGGAGAAATAAGCTTTACTACAACTAGAAAAGTGGTCTATGATAGAGGAAAGTATCTTGAAGAAGAAAGCAAGGGTTAACTGGATAAAGCTAGGAGACTCCAACAATAAATACTTCTCAGCTGTGTTGAAGGAGAAAAAAGTAGCACAAACACATTGTGGAACTCACAGCATTAAATGGAGGTAGATTGACTAATAGCGGAGACAGTAGAGAAGAAATCATCATGTTCTATAAATCATTAATGGGATCTACTGCACATACTTTTCCAGCTGTTCTCATGAAGCAAGGACCAACATTATCACATCATCAGTAGCTTGATTTGTGTAAAGATGTGACAGAATATATGAAGGTCTTTGCTCTATAGGTGATGACAAAGACCCAGGTGTGGATGGGTACAATGCAATTTTCTTCAAGAAGACATGGCATATAATTAAAGCAGAAGCAAGTGTGTGCAGTCCTGGATTTTTTTAGAACTGGGAATCAACGAACCAAGAGATGACTTCTTAAAAGTTCGCAAATGGAGAAGTGTTAATATAGGCACGGACCGCGAACCTAATAGTTGGATCCATGAGGAAACAGGAGAGTCATTCATTAGATGTACAGAGCTATAAATTGTACAGCTATTACTCTAATTTCTAAAACATTTAACCCTACTACACTCAAGGAATAAAGACCTATAGCATGCTATTGCTATGTTGCTCGGACTTGGGTGCAGGCATCCAATCTAGGTGCGAATCTAGAGGTCGGATCTTTCATAATCTAAACATTAAGATTCGGGGGTATAGATCCAAGTACGGATATGGGGGTGGGGATTCAGCTAAAAATAGTTCAAAATTCTAAAAGTAGATCTATAAAAATATCCTAAATTATGAGAAGATATTCTGTGAAAAACTTAATTGTAGGTTGTGGAATGCAACCAATAATTCAATCTTTCATTTTGAGAATTTCTCAAGTTGTAGGCACTAGCACTAGTACAATCTTTCATTTTCATTTTTTATTTTTCCTCAAATTTGTTGTGGATTGTAGTCAAAGTACTCGATCTCAATTGACCAAACCCAGTACGAATCCCACACATTTACTAGTACCAATGTCGTGTCGACACGAGTGCGGTAAGTAAAATGAAGAGTCCGCGCAACGCAGAAAGCATGTTGTACAGTTTTATATAAACTTGTAGCTAAGGTGTTCGCATAAAGGATTCAGAAGACAATTGCATTTGTTGTTAGTGAAACACAAGATGGATTTATCATGGTAGGAAATTAGCTCATAATGTGATATTGGCTCATGAGATGGTAAAAGCACATGCAAGAAAACAAATCTCTCCTAGGTGCATGATTAAAGTGGACATGCAGAAGGCATATGACTCAGTGGAGTGGGCATTTGTTGAACAAGTTCGGGAAGGGCTAGGATATGCATCAAAATTGTCAATTGCTCTATATATCAACAGGGAGCCAGATGAACCATTTGATGCAACTAGAGGGTTAAGTCGAGTGACCCAATGTCCCACTCTTGTTTGAACTTGCAATGGAATACCTGAGTAGAAATCTAAATGAACCTCGCAACAGAGATGGAATTCAAATACCATCTACTGCTTTTTGCAAGAGATGACCTTATGTCTTGTAAAGCTACTACATAAGAAGTTCATACAATTTTCAAGGCTTCAGGTTTATATCCAAAAGTTGTGTGTATTTTAGTGGTGTTAAACCTACCGTAAGGCTTGAGATCCTCCAGCAACTTGGTTACTCTCAAGGGGACTCGCCATTTAGATGTTTGGGATACCATTAGCTACTATAAAGTTGTCTTTGGTTCAATGGCATCCCATCATAGAGAAGATTGTAGCAAGAATGTCATCATGGAGTGCTAAGAAGTTGACATACACAGGGAGGATTCAACTAATGAAGCATGTGATATTTGAAATCCAAGCCTATTGGTCCCAGCTATTTTCATTGCCTGCTAGGGTAACTAAGACCATTGAGGCTTACTTTAGAAGTTACATCTGGTCAGGGTCCAATACTATAACTAAAAAAGCACTGGTAGCTTGAGAGCAAATGTGCTTACCAAAATCTGTGGTGGATTTAATCTAACCAATCTCAAGATACGGAACAAGGCAATTATAGCAAAAGTATGTTGGGATTTAGAATGTAAGCAGGACAAACTCTGGGGTAAGTGGATCCACTCCTACTACATCAAAGGCCACCAGTTAAGTAACATGCCTATTCCTCGCCAAACCAACTAGATGGTTAGGAAAATATTAGAAGCAAGAGATTAACTGAGCCAGATACAAGTCAATGCAACAAGAATCAGAGCACGATCAGATATATATGTATATATATATATATACACACACACACACATACACACACACAACTAATTGGAGTCCATCCAAAGGAACCTAAGTTGTTCGGACTCTTCACTTTCAGTGTCGCACCCACGATGATACGACATGGGTGTGGGTGTGGCTGGTCAACCGATTTTGGGTACTTTGACCAAAATCAACGAGAAAATTTGGGACAAATACAATGAATTCTAAAATCAAATAACAAGTAGGGTGAAATTGAAGAAAATGAAATACCTTGTATATAGAAATTTCTACGTCAGTCCTTTTCCTCTAATCATATTATCTCCTTTTCGGTTTCTCGTTTTAGTCAATATTTTTTCCTTCTCAAAATACCTTGTAAGCTTTCCACATAATTTCTCATAATTTAGAGATAAATTTATAACTTTACTTTTAGAAATTTAAATTATTTTTAGTCGAATCTCCCCATCCGTATTTGTAACTGGATATGTATTCCCGAATTTTAGATTTAGATCATGAAAGATCTTACCCCACTAGATCTGCATCCGTATCGGACACCCACACCTGAGTCCAAGCAACATATAAAGTTACCATGGAGATGTCTGTTATTAAAAAATAATGCTAGACCTAAAACAGTGTTTACAATGTGGACTCAATTACATGAGGGGTTGAACACAATTGATAGACTGGCCAAATGGGGTATCGAACTGGATCCAGTTTGTGTGTTATGTCAGAGTCAACCTGAAACAAGTGCCCATCTACGATGAATGTGTTTTCCCAAAGAGCTTGTGGGTAAGGTTACTTCAATGGGTACAATGGAGACAAGGGGTTATCGCTTCTTGCGAGTAGCAGCAACTATGGGTCCTGCAGAAGGCGGAAGTCTAAGCAAGCACAAGTTATGAAGATGTTGTATGCCGAAAGTGTTCATGCCATTTGGTGTGAGAGAAACTGCATGATTTTTTAATAAGTAACAAGAGTAGTGGACAGCTTAGCTAAGCTAAATGCATCTGTATGCAGTCTAAGAGCAACGGGAGGAGCTAGAGACTTACTATAGAATTGTTGTTTTTGGTTCTGTGTAGTATAGTTCTGTGTTTTATGTGTACGAGGGATTCTGGATTTTCTTTGTTTGGAGACAGGAGCTGTGTGGGCTAAGCTGTGTTTTTTAATTGAATACTTGGTGATTAATAAAATGCTTAATTACCAAAAAAAGGAAAAAGTGAAGGCTAACTGCAAATATTTTGCCACTAATGCTTCAAGCATGGACTTTTGGGAAGATGAGCTAACTCTTGAGACAGGAAACAAGAAGAAATATTAAAAATTATCTTTTCCATCTTTACAATTCGAAAGCAAAAAAGCTCAAGAGCTATAGACAATTCACAAAAGAATTTCTTCTACAAAAAAGGTATAATTTGAAAGCATTCAGTAATTCAATTAATGAACATTTTATGCCATATGCCAATAGCAATTGTAAGCAGAGGACCAAGTCCCCAAACTCATTATAAGATATCAAGGTGTCACAGTTTCAGGGACCGGACACCTGAAAACCCAAGTAGATCCAGAATGACTGCCTAGTATGTATCACCAACTGGGATGGCAAATGGAACATAAATAATTTCACCAGATCTGCCATACTGATGTACTTTCAAGGTTTTGCACCCCTCAAGCACAAAGAGAGAAAAACAAAAGTACCCCGCTAAAGTTTTTCTCAAAACTAGAGAAAGCGTTCTTTAAACTCACGTGAGAAGAATGTAGTTGGAAAGAACCTTACCCACTCGTTCTTCAATCCCGCAAGATTGCAAGAAGCGCTCAATAAAGGAAGAAGAAATAAACAAAATAGAAATCATGTTTTTGAAGCAAGAGCCTAAATAAACTAAACACCCATTTTTATTTTTTGAGCCCTTCAAATAGGCCTTACAATGAGTAAAATTGATGGAGGTTAAAAAAAATTAATCCTAATTAAATTAAAATAAGAATAAGGCTAAGAAAACCTATCCTACCTAATTTAGGAAAAAGAATTTTAACAAAAATGGATTACCAACTAACAATCCTAGTTTGACTAGAGCTATAAATATAATCCTATCAAAACAAGAATCAAATTATTAGGAAACAAAAAATAAGAAATCCGAATATTTATGGAAAAGAAACTCTAATTGAATGGATTCTTGGACTTCTTAAATTTCTTGGATTCTTGATCTTGCATCACATACTGTGTTCCAATGATTTGTGGATCTTTCAATAACCAAAAGAGAAGGAAAGAGTGCACACGCACACACAAAGAAAAATTTCAAAGACTAGCATCAAGATATAAAAAGTGACCACGGCCTACAAATTAATAGGCTTGACCTATAAGCGTAAAGCAAGATATCTACTTTATACACGAAGGACATGTTGGTGCTTGCATCCCAGGATATGTTGGTTGCACCTAAACTTAACCCATATCATCTTATGACAAACAGTTACCCACTCAAATCCCCATTCTCATAGAAGTAATAGTTGTCCCAGTTGATAAATAGTAGTGGATTGAAATAGCCTATATGAAGATAAAGTTACGAATCCTTAAGCCCAACTACTCATCATAATCATTCAATCCAGTTTTGTTCTCAACTAAATCCAAGTACCTTAGTCTGCTTTCTTGGTTCAGCCCAACATATAGGGACAATTAGAGACAGAAACAGTAAAATCCATTAGTTGTTGCAAAATTAAAAACTCTCCAACGACTCAAAACTAAAAGGAATTATTCTTATCGACAGACAAAGATCATAAAGCAAATAAGCTGTCCACATGTACTTTCCAGGGCTTCCCACCTTAATAAAAGACACTTGCAGCCAAATATTACAAAAGATATATTGAAAAAGCATTGAATCATCATGTCCTCACTACCAATCTCACTGTTCCTGTATCAACTCAAACTTGGTGTTTTAACAACATTCTAAACTCCTTTTTGGTGGCAAGTACATTCTGATAGGGAACACTTGGTTTTAACTAATACCATTGTTCCCTGAATGATTCTCGCTGTATAAATCATATTTTCAAAGAAGTTAAAAGAAAAAGCATCCACCACAGAAACAAGTATCTGCAGCTAATATTATAAGAGTGCTGCTAGCTATTAATATCACACAAGGGAAAAAAGCACTTACAAAAGGAACCCACTCAGAAGTCCTCCTCCTTAGATGCAAAACAGGGAACTCTGCAACCACTCCAAGCTTATTCCACCTAATTCTATGCAACTCAGTCAAAATGCTTGCTCTATACTTGGAAGAGAACTTCATAGCCTTGAACTTCCCGCGGCCATCAGTCCTCACACTTATGGTAAACTCATTTGAATTGTCGTCTCTCCCAATAATAGGGGCCGCACCATCATAATCACTCCCAACATCGTATGAGTTAGTGACTGATAATGTACCGGGATCCAGTGTAATCAAAGTGAAATTTGAAATGCAAAGAATCCTTTTGTATCGACCTCGCCAGGAGTGTTTGACAACCATGTAACGGGCCAAGTACTCGGGCTCTTCGGAGCCATGGGCATGAGAGGAGGAGGGTGGAGCAGAAGAGGAGGATGTGGTGGATTCAGAAGTTGGAGGTTGGTGGTGGTCAGTGGCGTGACGGCTGACAAAATCCATTTGAGGAAGGTATTGGAGAGAATAAGGCTGTGGTGGACTAGGGCGCAGGAAATACCATATTCCCGAACCACCGTCCGATGACGGTCTCCCCCGAGACTGATTCGCACCCAGCCTTCAATCTTCTATTTCACTGTTTGTTTTTTTGTCAAACTCCAAACTTTCATCGGTATTTCCCAAATTTTAAAGGATATATATGTATGTGCCTTCAATTCAAGACCCTGCTGAAACAAGTACAAAAACCCCCAAATGTCAATTTCGACTTCAGTTTTCCTTGGAGAGGAGAAGCCAATCACTTGTCAATTTCAAAAAAATCATCACAATAGGCGAATTTCGAAAGATCAGAAATAAAAAATGAATGCGAAATCACAGTAGAAGATCCAGCAAGCTTCAATGAAGAACTTGTGGCAGTATATTTAGATATTAACTTTTTAGCTATGAAATATGAATGAGATACGCACTATATTGGAAAAAATAGAACAGATCATGGAAGAGAGAGAAACCTTGTGATAGAAGCCGGTTGATCACTACTGATACATTGAGTTGTAAAGAAAGAAACATTCGTCATTGACATCCTTGATTATGTTATGCCTAAGCAGTCACTTCTTTTTCAATTTTTGCGCAATGCTCCCTCGTGTTTGAAATATTCCAGTATGCTCCTCTACACCTGGCAAAGACTGGCAAAGTACACCGATGACGGACGAAAATAAAATTTACCAGAATTGTTTTAGTTCTATGCTATGATTTGTTTTTTGTTTTTAAAGGCAGAGCTCCTCGGCTTATGTGTAGCCATGTAGGACGTAGACCTCATTTGTTTTTATTAAATTAAAATGTATGAATCTGCATATCTGAATATCAAGATGTGTATCTTAATACACATTTGAATATATTAAGATGTGTATTAAGATTAGAATAGAAATAATTAAGATTGTTTGATTTTTAATATTTGAATGTATAAAATTTATCTTTATTTGAAAATTAATAAACATAAAATTCAAATGAAATACTAACTAATCTAATATTCTATCAATAAAATATATAGTTTTTTAAAATATGATAGTTGTTATTGGTGATGTCTAACGGATGAATGCTAACTAGAGACGGTGGTAGTTTTGGTTGATGATGGCGGTTCGTGCTAGTAGCTAGTAGTGATTGGTAGTGGTGGCAATTATGATTGAGGATGGTGGTGGTAGGTGGTGATAGTTAATAATGGTGGATGGTGGTAGCAGTTTTGACTGAGGAAGGTAGTGGTGGGTGGTGGTAGGTTATTATTGATGGGCAGTTTCGGTTGTGGTTGTTGATGGTGATGGAGTAGTCAATTGTGGTAGTTGAGGTGGATGAGTGATGATTGTGGATGAGAATGCTATATGGAGGTCGGAGTGGTGGGGATAGTGGGTGTTGATGGTCGATAATGTTCGCGGCTATAATTGAGGATTATGGTGGCATGGTGGCATGGTGGTGGTGGTGGTGGTGGTGGTGGTGCTGGGGTGGGGGTGGTTGAATGGTGGTAGTTGATAATGGCAGGCGGTGGCGTCAGTTAATATGAATATGTGATAGTATCTTAATGAAATTAACTTTCTGTTATAGATCTTAATCATACAAACCCATTAAGTGATTGTGAAGTAAAAAAAACACTTAATGATTAAGATCTCACTAATTAAGATTCAGATTTTAAAAACAAACACACTTAATGTCTGAGATCTGGATGATTAAGATTCAGTCATGCATTAAGTCCAAACAAATGAGGCCTTAGTTTCGTGAGACTTACGCCTCGGTCATCGGGGCTTAGGCCCCGGATACGCCCAACACCCAACATATTGGGCTCGCCTAATAGAATTTTATGCAATTGTATGTAACTAACTTTGTAAATCCTCAAATTTTCTTAATAAATTGTTGACTATTAAGAATTACTTTTTTCTTAATTATAAATCATTAAGTTGAGAGTATTTATGTTATAATATAAATAAAAATTATTGCACGTTATCACTAAGACTACTATGATAGTGGTCGGGGTAGAGGTGCAGCTCGCACAGCAGCTAGGGAGGCACCTGCAGATCCACTAGTTGCCCCAGTTCAAGATCAGGTCCCAGTTGTGGATGCACCAGCAGGGCCAGCTCAGGCACCAGCTGTGGCCATTATTATTCTAGGCCTTCAAGAGGCCTTAGCTCAGATTTTGACCGTGTGCACTAGTCTTGCTCAGGCGGTCTTTGTTCCGGCCACGGCATCCACTTCTCAAGTTGGGGGAGGTGCTCAGACTCCTGCCGCCCACACACCTGAGCAGGTGGTGCAGGGACTCCAGACACCAAGGGAACCACCGGCCCAGCCGGTTGCAACTGCTCAGGACTATGTGGTTCCTGTCATACCTGATGATGAGCAACGTAGATTGGAGAGGTTTGGGAGACTCCAGCCTCCGTCTTTCAATGGTACAGAGGGAGAGGATGCCCAGGGTTTCTTGGACAGATGTTAGAGGATCCTCCATACAGCAGGTATTTTGGAGACTAGTGGGGTCTCGTTCACTACTTTTCAATTCACTGGGGTTACCTTCACTTGGAGGGAGACTTATGAGAGGCGTAGGCCAGTTGGTGCAGCACCACTTACTTGGCAGGAGTTCTCCGTTCTTTTCTTGGAAAAGTATGTGCCGCAGTCTCGTAGAGAGGAGCTGCGCAGACAGTTCGAGTAGTTGCGTCAAGATGATATGACTGTGACGCAGTACGAGATGAGATTCTCTGAGTTAGCCCATCATACTGTTTGGTTGGTCCCCACAGATAGAGAGATGATTAGGAGGTTCATTGATGGCCCCATGTTTTAGCTGCGGGTGCTTATGACTAGAGAGAGGGTGACTGGTGCTACTTTTGACGAGGTGGTTGACATTGCTCAAGAGATAGAGTTTGTCCGCTGCCAGGAGCGGGTTGAGAAAGAGGCCAAGAGGACTCGTGGATCCGGTAGTTTTGGTGTGTTCCTTCTGGAGATCAGTTTCACCACGGCAGGGGTCGTCCCTACAAGCATGCTCAGACGGCTCATCCAATTCACCCTGGTGCATCATCTGGCCATGGTTCTCACAATTCTCAGCAGGGTCACTCATCTCTCAGTGCCTTCCCATCTCAGAGTTCGACTCATGCACCATCAGCTTAGGGTTCATCTATGTCGGGTCCTTCTAGTGGTTATCCCGGTGTTTGGGGCTCCCTTTAGTCCCCACCGCCATTTGCAGGGAGAGGCTGCTTTGAGTGCAGGGATTTGGTTCATATCAAGAGGTACTCTCCCCACTTTACAGGAGGTTCATCTCATCAGAGGAGTCAGCCTTCGACTTCAGCACCAGTTACTTCATCGCCCGCCCAGCCAGCTCGAGGTGGAGCTCATTCAGCTAGGGGTCGCCTTAGAGGGGGAGGTCGATCAAGTGGTAATCAGACCCATTTCTATACACTCCTTGCCAGACCAGATGCTATTGCTTCAGACACAATGATCACAGGTATTGTCTCAGTATGTCACCGAGATGCTTCTGTATTATTTGACCCTGGTTCCACCTATTCATATGTATCATCGTATTTTGCTCCTTATATGGATATGCCTAGTGAATCTTTAGTTTCATCTGTTCATGTATCTACTCTGGTGGGCGATACTATTATTGTAGATTGTGTGTATAGGTCGTTGTAGTGACTATTAAGGGGTTAGAGGCTAGAGTTGATCTGTTGCTGCTTAGTATGGTTGATTTTAATTTGATATTGGGTATGGATTGGATGTCTCCATGTCATAATATTCTGGATTGTCACGCTAAGACTGTGACGTAGGCGATGCCGGGTTTGCCACGGATTGAGTGGCGAGGTTCTTTAGACTATGTTCCCAGCAGAGTGATTTTATACCTGAAGGACCAACGGATGGTTGGGAAAGGTTGTCTTTCTTATTTGGCCTTTGTGAGAGACGTCCGTAAAGAGACCCATACTATTGATTCTGTTCTGGTGGTGCGAGATTTTCTGGATGTGTTTCCTGTAGACCTATCAGGCACGCCACCAGGTAGGGATATTGACTGTGGTATTGATTTGGTATTGGGCAATCAGCCTATTTCTATTCCTACGTATCGTATGGCACTGACGAAGTTGAAGGAGCAGCTTCAGGAACTCCTTGATAAGGGGTTCATTCGGCCTAGCGTGTCACCTTGGGGTGCACTAGTTCTATTTGTGAAGAAAAAGGATGGTACCAAGAGAATGTGCATTGATTACAGGCAGTTGAACAAAGTCACAATTAAGAACAAGTATCCTTTGCCTCGTATTGATGATCTATTTGACCAGCTTTAGGGAGCGAGAGTGTTTTCTAAGATTGATTTGAGGTCTGGGTATCACCAACTAAAGATTTGGGACTCGGACATTCTTAAGACAACTCCTAGGACCTGTTATGGTCATTATGAGTTCCTTGTGATGTCTTTTGGGCTGACCAACGCCCTAGTAGTGTTCATGCATTTGATGAACATCTCAGCCTTATCTTGACCCCGTTCGTTATTGTGTGCATCGATGATATCTTAGTGTACTCTCATAGCCAGGAGGAGTACGCTCAGCATATGAGGGTTGTATTGCAGCGGTTGAGGGATGAGAAGCTTTATTCTAAGTTCTTCAAGTGTGAGTTTTGGATCAATTTAGTGGCATTCTTGGGACACGTGGTGTCCAATGGGGGTATTCAGGTTGATCTATAGAAGATAGAGGCGGTTCAGAGTTGGCCCAGACCGTCCTCGGCTACAAAGATTCAGAGCTTTCTAGGTTTGGCTGGTTATTACCGTCGGGTCATGTAGGGTTTCTCATCTATTACATCTCTCTTGACCAAACTGACCCAAAAGGTGCTCCTTTCAGGTGGTCAGATGAGTGTAAGGCGAGCTTTCAAAAGCTCAAGACTACCTTGGCCACAACTTCAGTTCTAGTTCTACCATCAGTTTATGGTTCTTATATAGTATATTGTGATTCTTCTCGGGTTGGTATTGGGTGTGTTTTGATACAGGAGGGTAGAATGATTGCTTATGTTTTGCGTTAGTTGAAGCCTCATGAGAAGAACTACCTTGTTCATGATTTGGGGTTGGCTGTCATTGTTCATGCGTTGAAGATTTGGAGGCATTATCTCTATGGTGTATCTTGTGAGGTATTTACTGATCATCGTAGCCTCCAGCACTTGTTCAAATAGAAAGATCTCAATTTGAGGTAGTGGAGATGGTTGGAGCTGCTAAAGGACTATTATATTACTATTCTATATCATCTAGGAAAGGCTAATGTGGTGGCCGATGCCTTGAGTAGGAAGGCGGTGAGTATGGGTAGTCTTGCATTCATTCCTGTTAGGGAGAGACCTCTTGCAGTTGACGTTCAGGTTTTGGCCAACCAGCTAGTGAGATTGGATATTTTGGAGCCTAGTTGGGTCCTATCTTGTGATGTTTCTCGTTCTTCCTTGTTCGATCGCATCAGAGAGCACCAGTATGATGATCCTCATTTTCTTATTCGCAAGGACAAGGTTCAGCACGATGATTCCAGGGATGTGACTATTGGAGATGATGGGGTGTTGACGATGCAAGACTGAATATGTGTGCCCAATGTAGATTGGCTACGAGAGTTGATTCTAGTCCATAGGTGCCGCGAAGATGTACCATGATTTGAGACAACACTATTGGTGGAGGAGAATGAAGAAGGATATAGTTGGGTTTGTAGCTCGGTGTCTCAACTATCAGCAGATAAAATACGAGCATCAAAAACCGGGTGAGTTGCTTCAAAAGATAGAGATTCCAGAGTGGAAGTGGGAGCGGATCACCATGGATTCATAGTTGGGCTCCCACGGACTTCGAGGAAGTTTGATACTATTTGGGTGATTGTGGATCGGCTGACCAAGTCCGCGCACTTCATTCCTGTGAGTACTACTTATTCTTCAGACCGGTTGGTTAAAATTTACATCAAAAAGATTGTTCGCCTGTGCAGTGTGCCAATTTCCATCATTTCAGATAGAGGCACGCAGTTTACATCACAGTTTTGGAGAGCCATGCAGCGAGAGTTGGGCACTCAGGTGGAGTTGAGACACTTAGTCTCTTTTGAGTAAGCTTAAGTTGGAAAAGTCAACCGGATGTTGACTTATGTGAAAAAAGTGCTTTAAGTGAAAATCGTAGATGCGGTGCAGAGTTGGGGTTTTAAGTGAAAACTGCAGATGCGGTGCGCTCAACCACAGAAGCAGTAGCGCAAAAGCGGATTTGGGTCGCAAGTACGAAAACCCTGGGCCAGAAAGTATATAAACCCTCCTTCGCGATTTTCGGCCTTTCTTCACCATTTTAAAATCGATTTTGGAGATTTTTGGGGGATTTTGGAGAAGGAATCAGAGGAAACTTCATTGAGATAAGATTTTTGATCATAAAACTCGTTCCTATGGTGTTATTTCATTGATTAGGCTTAACATTTATACAAATTTGTGAGTAAATATTGAAGAACTAGGGCTTGAGATTGGAGACCTTTGAGTAAGGGTTTGAGCGGTCATTTATGGTCGGATTTTGGTACTTTTGATATGGATGAACTCAGGGGAGGATAAGGAGTTTATTGATGTAATTTTTATCAGATTCCGAGACGTGGTCCCGGGGGTCAGGTTTTTGTTAATTTCGGGATTTGTGTTGTAATTTGATTACTTTCGAGTGGGCTTTGTTCCCTTAGCATATTTTGATTGTTATGTACTGATTTTGGTTAGATTTGTAGCGTTCGGAGGCCGATTCGAGAGACAAAGACATCGCGAGCTTGAGTTTGGACCGGATAGAGGTGAGTAATGATTGTAAATGTTGTCCTGAGGGTTTGAAACCCAGGATTTCACTTCGTTGTGCTACTTTGAGGTGACATACACGCTAGATGACTAGCGTGTGGTCGTGTACCGTTGTGGATCGTGACTTAGTCCGTCCTGTATGACTGTTAACTGCGTATTTGATTGAAAACGGTTTGCTATCATCATGTTTTGGGTTGAATGCCATATTTGGGCCTCGTGCTAACTATTTTGGACCCTTAGGGGATTTGTACTACTATTCCTCACTGTTTTGACTTCGTAATTGTACTCAGTCATGCTATATTCTACTATTTTTCACAACTCATCCATCTTTACTTATTTTTTATATTTTAAATGATATTGTGGGTTGAGCTCATGTTTTACTATTGCCCGAGTGGCTTACGAGATTCTAATTGAGTAAGGCCGAGGGCCTGTATTGTAAGGATACCTTTTGGATCGGGCTGCACGTCGCAACAGTGATATACTGATTCATGATCCGAGGGCCTGAGTTGTTACGCCACGAGGTGGCTTATTATAAGGCCGAGTGCATGTTTGATTATGCCACGAGATGGCTTGCTATTGTGCTTGGATCGTAAGGGGTCCCTATCGGAGTCTGTACATCCCCAGTGAGCGCGGGTACCCAGTGTGAGATGTGATATATCCCAAGGGGCTGATATTATTCTATGTTATTGCCTGAGGGGCTGATACGAGTGATTGTGAGAAAGCCCGAAGGGCTGATTCTATTGGTAGTTTGCCCGAGAGGTTTATTTTATGTGTCTAACTTTTCTCACTGCTTTTCATTCACTCGTTTAACTACTAAAAGTTGTTTATAGAGATTTTCACTGAACTAAGGTGTTTGTACAAGCTTTCACTGTTTTATTTCATTGTATTGGTTTTATACTGCCTCATTGTAGCATTTTGCTGTGTTTTACGTGTTTTCTTATCGCTCAACTGCCTTTACTTTTATTACTCACTGAGTTGGCGTACTCACATTACTCCCTGCACCCTGTGTGCAGATTCAGGAGCCTCGGGTCCTGCTGGCGAGGGCTGATTGCTTCCAACAGGCTGTTCGGAGTTCACTAGGTAGCTGCTCGGTGTTCACAGCCTAGTGCTTCTCCCTCTTATCTTACTTTCCTTTGTACTAGTTGTGAGAACCTAATTTTTGATAATATTTAATTTTTTATCACTTCTTCTATGTAAATATTTTAGGGGTTTTAACCTACAATTTTTAGCTTTGTTACACTTTTTATTATAGGGTAAAAATATAAAATTTAAAAGGTGAATTATTAATATTACTATTATGTTATTTTTATTTTTATTTTAAAATAAAAAACAATTCCGAAAAAATATTAATTTTTTTTTAATTTTCAGGAGTGATTTAAAAAATAAGAAAAAGGGAAGTATTGAATAAAAAAATAAAAGTAAAAGTTGGTGGAATTCTCTTTTAAAAAGTAAAAGAAAGTAGAAAATTAAAAAAATAAAAGTAAAGTTTTGTGGAAATTTTAAAAAAATAAAAAGTAAAAGAAAGTTGGAATTAAAAAACAAATATAAAGGTATCTGAAAATTAAAAAAATTTAAAGTAAAAGAAAGTAGCATTTTTAAAAGAAAAGCAAAAGAAAGTGGATTGTTTTTTTAAGAAAAGTTAAATAAGTGGAATTCTCTTTTAAAAAGTAAAAAAAGTGGGATTTTAAATAAGATAAAAGTAATTAAAATTGGAATTTAAAAAATAAAAGTAAAGAAAGGTGGGATTTCTTTTTATAAAAAAAATAAAAGCAATTTGTAAGTGAGATTTTTTTTAATTAAAAAATAAAAAAATAATAAATATTTTTTTAAAAAATCTGAAAAATCTCGAAAATTTTGCTATAAATAGAAGAGAAAATTTGAGAAAAAGGAAAAAAAAAAAAGAGGGGGAGGAGAGAAATTTAGGTTAAAAATTTTCATTAAAGTTTTCTTTCAATATTTCAGGCCTTGAATCTTGGGTTTGAAGAAAAGTTGATAGAGATTTTATTGTTGCTGCTATATTGACTTTACAACTTTCAGTTTTTATTAATTTGAATTCACTCTCTTGTAGGTATGTAATTCAAGCTCTTGAGTTAAAAAAATATCGGAGCATCTTTATTGAAGCAGAAGCAAATTGATTTGGTTCTTTTGATAAAGTTTCTTTCGTATTTAATCTGTTCGCATGAATGATGTTTTTTTTGATTGAGTGAAGTGAGATTTGCAAATGTTAACGTTATTTTAGTATGTTCATGACTCTGTCTCGTTTTTTTTCTTTTTATTTTTTATTTTTCTTGGCTCATGACTTGTAACTAGCAGGTATTATTTTGTTTACATTTAGATTTCAAGCTCATGTAGCACCATGTTCATATTTTGAAATTTAAAGAAGTATGTGAAGTTGAACAATTTGTCAACATTAAGATGTAAAAAAAATAGATTGCGTTAGTGGAAGGATCTTATCTTCAGTTTATGTTATTGGCTGCATATTTTCTTAAATTAACCATGTGAAGATTCAACTTCCTCTGCTTCAAAATGGTACTGTAGAAGTTATAGTGGTGATACTACAACTTTCTCTTTAGCATAGTGTTAAATAAATTAATTACTTTAAGTGTTCTTTGTTATAATCAAGTTTAAAATGCATTTTTGTATGTCCATGTTTGTTTTGTTCCTTCTGGTTTATCCGAATAGTTCTCAACATGGTTTTTGTTTTGTGCTCATATGGTCATTTAAGATTCATTATTTTGTTATAAAATTTTGTTAGTTTCTTTCTAGAATTTGAAAACGAAAGTCGGTCTTTTGAAGATGATATGAAGATGAACCTAAAGCTGGCACCTGTCTTTTGTTATTTTCACATAAATGCTAACTCCACCTTTCTGAATTGTAGTATGCTATAACAAAAGGCTCCAGTGATATACATGTAGCTAACCCATTTCTTTAGGCCTTTTGTACTTATCAATTTATACCACTCCATCCACAATAAAACATCAAAACTCATGGCCCTAATTTAATTAATTTTAAATCCTTAGAATTCGAGGCATGCCATTTAGCGAATTTTCTATGGCCCTCGCAAAGTTGAAAACTGCGTAGTTGCTTTAGGCGCGTAATTTGAAATTATCTTCCTAAACTCGGGTGTGCGTTTCATGTGACCCAAATCCAAATCTCAACAACGTTAAATAAAATGTGTTGTGGACCGCGAGTGCATTTATGTGACGTGGTTCAAGACATATTTTAAATGACATTGCAATCTTCCTAAAAATGAATAAGAGCGGTTAATAAGTTAAAACTGAACCATAGGCTAAAACATGTATTAAAATCAGATAATAGGCCAATTATAGTAGTTGCGCGACCGTGCTAGAACCACGGAACCCGGGAATGCCTAACACCTTCTCCCGGGTTAACAGAATTCCTTATCCAGATTTCTGTGTTCGCGGACTGTAAAACAGAGTCAATCTTTTCCTCGATTCGGGATTTGAACCGGTGACTTGGGACACCATAAATTATCCTAAGTGGCGACTCTGAATTTTTAATAATAAATGAATCCCGTTTCGATTGTCACTTTAAGTTGGAAAAAACTCCCTTATACCCTTTCCGGGGTGTAAGAAAAAAGGAGGTGTGACACTAGTTTTGTAATAGACTACATAGTCTCTTTCATACTCTTAGATAAATGTTTAGATGCATATGACTGGTGACACCCCAATGTCAGGCTGTGGTTGTTTTCGCACTTGTTCTATTTCACTTTATTTTGGAATTTATCACTTATTAATGACTTAATTATAAATTATATACCTGTTAATTGATATTGGGGGTTTGTGTCGGCTGGCCTTGTTTCACGATAGGCGTCATTACGACCAGGTCTGGTTTAGGGTCGTGACATTTTCGCTTCTGCGCTCCCAGGACCGCACTTGCGGTCCCGCACCTACGGAAAATCAATCGCAGGTGAGAAATCCAACTAAATAGGCTGGGACCGCATCTGGGAGCATTGGGTCGCACCTGCAAGTCTCTCCTGCGGTCCCCAGCCGCTCCTACACTTCTGCTTCTACAAACTTTCCACTGCACCTGCGATCCTAGCTGACAAGGTCCAAATCCCCATCTGCGGTTCCCTAGTCACTTTTGCGGCTCCTCACCTGCGGCCCAAAATGCACAGGTGCGGTTCCACTAGATACAACAGCATCAGCCTTTTTCCTAAGTCTCAAACCAATCCGTTAAGTACCCGAAACTCACCCGAGACCTCAACCAAACATACCAACCAATCCTAAAATACCATACTAACTTAGTCGATCCCTCAAATCACATCAAACAACGCGAAAATCACGAATCACCCTCCAATCCAAACTTTAAGAACTTGAAACTTCAAAATTCTATAACCGATGCCGAAACCAACCAAACCACGTCCGAATGACCCCAAATTTTTCACACAAGTCATGATTAACCCTACATACCTACTCCAACTTCCAGAATCAGATTCTGACCCCGATATAAAAAATTCCACTATCGGTTCAAAACTCCAAAAATTCAACTTTCGCTATTTCAAGCCTAAATGAACTACGGACCTAAAAAACACAATCCGGACACGCCCCTAAGCCCAAAATCATCCAACAGAGCTAATGGAATCGACAAAACTCCATTTCGGAGCCATCTTCACACTGTTCCTACTACGGTCCAAATTCTAAGACCTAAGCTCTCATTTAGGACCTAAGCTCTCATTTAGTGACTAAGTATCTCAAAACACTATGAAACTCAAAACGAATCATCCCGTCAAATCACAATAGCAGAAAAATACACGGGGGAAGTAGTTAGTAGGAGCGGGGCATTAATTCTCAAAATAATTGGTTGGGTCGTTACTTCCTCTCCCTCTTAAAACATTCATTCGTCCTCGAACAAGCATAGAGACATACCTGAAATGGTAAAAAAATGAGGATAAAGGCTGCACATATCCTGCTCGGTCTCCCAAGCCGGCAACCGACTGACCTCGCCACTGAACCTTTACTGATGCAATGCTCTTTGACATCAGCTTTCAAACTTGCCTGTCCAATATAACCATTGGCTCCCTAATATAAAATAGATCCTTGTCCAAATGGACTGAGCTGAAATCCAACATGTAAGACATATCACCGTGATACCTCCGAAACATCGAAACATGAAATACCGGATGAACTCCTTCTAGGCTGGGAGGTAAGGCAAGCTCATAAGCAACCTCCCCAACACGCCGCAACACCTTAAAGGGACCAAGAAACCTTGGGCTCAAATTGCCCCTCTTTCCGAATCTCATAACGCCCTTCATAGGCGAAACGCGAAGCAAGACACGCTCTCCTACAATAAATGAAACATCGCAAACATTCAGGTCTGAATAACTCTTTTGTCTAGACTGGGCTGTGCGAAGTCTATCCTGAATCACCTTAACCTTCTCCAAAGCATCCTGAACCAAGTCTGTGCCCAATAACCTAGTCTCACCCGGCTCGAACCAACCCACTGGGGACCGACACCGCCTACCATATAGAGCCTTATACGGTGGCATCTTAATGCTGGACTGATAACTGTTATTAAACGCCAACTTCGCAAGTGGAAAGAACTGATCCCAAGAACCTCTAAACTCCATCACACACACACAGAGCATATCTTCAAGAATCTAAATAGTGCGCTCGGACTGTCCGTCCGTCTGGGGGTGAAATGTTGTGCTCAACTACACCCGAGTACCCAACTCATGTTGTACGACTCTCCAGAACTGTGATGTAAACTGCGTGCCCTGGTCAGAGATGATAGATACCGGCACACCATGAAGTCTGACAATCTCACGGATATAAACTCGAGCCAAATGCTTGGAAGAATAGGTAGTCATCACAGGAAGGAAGTGAGCCGACTTGGTCAGCCTATCTATAATCACCCAAACTTCATCAAACTTCCACTAAGTCCGTGGGAGTCCAACAATAAAGTCCATAGTGATCCGCTCCCATTTCCACTTTGGAATCTCTAACTTCTGAAGCAATCCACCCGATCGCTAATGCTCATACTTCACCTGTTCGCAATTTAAACACCAAGCAACATACTCTACTATGTCCTTCTTCATTCTACGCCCCAGTAATGCTATCTTAAGTCTTGATACATCTTCGTGACACCCGCATGAATAGAGTACCGTGAGCTGTGAGCCTCCTAAAGAATCAACTCACGTAAGCCATCTACAATAAGCACACATAGCCTGACTTGCATCCTTAACGCACTATCATCCCTAATAGTAACCTCCTTATCATCACCGTGTTGAACTGTGTCCTTAAGGACAAATAGATGGGGGTCATCATACTAACGCTCCTTGATACGATCATAAAGAGAAGACCGAGAGACCACACAAGCCAATACTCAACTAGGCTCAGAAATATTCAATCTCACAAACTGGCTGGCTAAGGCCGGAACATCCAACGCTATGGGCCTCTCTATTGTAGGTAGATAAGCCAAACTCCTCAAATTCTCTGCCCGGTGACTCAAAGCATCGACCACCACATTGGCTTTCCGTGGGTGGTACAAAATAGTGATACCATAATCCTTAAGCAGCTCCAACTACCTCCTCTAATGCAAATTAAGATCCTTCTACTTGAACAGATGCTCCAAACTCCGGTGATCAGCATAGATATCACAAGGGACACCGTACAAATAATGCCTACAAATCTTCACGGCATGACAATAGCAGCTAACTCCAGGTCAGAGACAAGATAGTTCTTTTCATGCACCTTCACATGTCTGGATTTGCAGGCAATAACCCTACGGTCCTGCATCAACACCGCGCCGAGGCCAACTCGCGACGCATCATAATAGACTATATAAGACCCCGAACCTGTAGGCAATATCAATATTGGGGCTATAGTTAAAGTTGTCTTGAGCTTTTGAAAGCTCTCCTCACACTCTTCCATCCATATGAACGGAGCACCCTTCTAGGTCATCCTGGTCATAGGTGTTGTAATAGATGAGAATCCCTCAACAAATCGACAGTAATAACCCGCCAAACCAAGAAAACTCTGGATCTCTATAGCTGAGGATGGTCTAGGCCAACTCTACACTGCCTCCACCTTCTTTGGATCCACCTTGATCCCTTCACTCGACACTACGTGACCCAAGAATGCCACGGAATCCAACCAGAACTCACACTTTGAGAACTTTGCATATAATTTCTTTTCTCTCTAGGTTTGATGCACTATCCTCAGGTGCTGCTCATAATCTTCCCGACTCCGGGAGTACACTAGAATATCATCAATAAAGATAATGACGAACGAGTCAAGATATGGATATATTGTGCATTAAATGCATAAATCCCACTGGGGCTTTGGTCAGCCAAATGACATATCAAGGAACTCGTAATGACCATACCGAGTCCTAAAAGCAGTCTTCGGGATATTTGGCTCCCGAATCTTTAACTGATGATAACCTGAACGTAAATCAATCTTGGAAAACACTCGGGCACCCTGTAACTAATCAAATAGGTCATCAATACGAGGCAAAGGATATCGGTTCTTCACTATAACTTTGTTCAACTGACGATAATCAATGCACATATGCATAGAACCATCCTTTTTCTTCACAAACTAGATGAGAGCACCCCAAGGTGACACACTGAGCCGAATAACCCTTATCAAAAAATTCCTGTAACTGTTCTTTCAACTCCTTCAACTCAGGAGGATCCATACGATAAGGAGGAATAGATATGGGCTTGTGAGCACCTAATTTTTGATAATATTTAATTTTTTATCACTTCTTCTATGTAAATATTTTAGGGGTTTTAACCTACAATTTTTAATTTTGTTACAATTTTTATTATAGGGTAAAAATACAAAATTTAAAAGGTGAATTATTACTATTAATATTATTTTATTTTTATTTTTATTTTAAAATAATAAAAAAATTCCGAAAACATATTATTTTTGTTTTAATTTTCAGGAGTGATTTAAAAAATAAGAAAAAGGGAAGTATTGAATAAAAAAAAATTAAAAGTAGGTGAAATTCTCTTTTAAAAAGTAAAAGAAAGTAGAAAATATAAAACAATAAAAGTAAAATTTTGTGGAAATTTTAAAAAAATAAAAAGTAAAAGAAAGTTGGAATTAAAAAACAAATATAAAGGTATCTGAAAATTGAAAAAATTTAAAGTAAAAGAAAGTAGCATTTTTAAAAGAAAAGCAAAAGAAAGTGGATTGTTTTTTTAAGAAAGTTAAATAAGTGGAATTCTCTTTTAAAAAGTAAAAAAAGTGGGATTTTAATTAAGATAAATGTAATTAAAGTTGAAATTTAAAAAATAAAAATAAAGAAAGATGGGATTTCTTTTTATAAAAAAATTAAAGCAATTTGTAAGTGGGATTTCTTTTAATTAAAAAATAATAAAATATTTTTTAAAACAAAATCTGAAAAATCTCGAAAATTTTGCTATAAATAGAAGAGAAAATTTGAGAAGAAGGAAGAAAAAAAAAAGAAGAGAGGGGGAGGAGAGAAATTTAGGTTAGAAAATTTTCATTAAATTTTTCTTTCAATATTTCGGGCCTTGAATCTTGGGTTTGAAGAAGAGTTGATAGAGATTTTGTTGTTGCTGCTGTATTGACTCTACAACTTTCAGATTTTATTCATTTGAATTCACTCTCTTGTAGGTATGTAATTCAAGCTCTTGAGTTAAAAAATGTCGGAGCATCTTTATTGAAGCAGAAACAAATTGATTTGGTTCTTTTGATAAAGTTTCTTTCGTATTTAATCTGTTCGCATGAATGATGTTTATTTGATTGAGTGAATTGAGATTTGCAAATGTTAACGTTGTTTTAGTATGTTCATGACTCTGTCTTATTTTTTTTTCTTTTTATTTTTATTTTTCTTGGCTCATGACTTGTAACCAGCAGGTATTGTTTTGTTTACATTTAGATTTCAAGCTCATATAACACCATGTTCATATTTTGAAATTTAAAGAAGTATGTGAAGTTGAACAATTTGTCAACATTAAGATGTAAAAAGAAATAGATTGCGTTAGTGGAAGGATCTTATCTTCAGTTTATGTTATTGGCTGCATATTTTCTTAAATTAACCATGCGAAGATTCAACTTCCTCTGCTTCAAAATGGTACTGTAGAAGTTATAGTGGTGATACTACATCTTTGTCTTTAGCATAGTGTTAAATAAATTAAATTACTTTAAGTGTTCTTTGTTATAATCAAGTTTAAAATGCATTTTTGTATGTCCATGTTTGTTTTGTTCCTTCTGGTTCATCCGAATAGTTCTCAACATGGTTTTTTTGTGCTTATATGGTCATTTAAGATTCATTATTTTGTTATAAAATTTTGTTAGTTTCTTTCTAGAATTTGAAAACGAAAGTCGGTCTTTTGAAGATGATATGGAGATAAACCCAAAGTTGGCACCTGTCTTTTGTTATTTTCACATAAATGCCAACTCCACCTTTCTAAATTGTAGTATGCTATAACAAAAGGCTCCAGTGATATACATGCAGCTAACCTATTTTTTAGGCCTTTTGTACTTATCAATTTATACCACTCCATCCACAATAAAACATCAAAACTCATGGCCCTCATTTAATTAATTTTAAATCCTTAGAATTCGAAGCATGCCATTTAGCGAATTTTCTATGGCCCTCGCAAAGTTGAAAAATGCGTAGTTGCTTTAGGCGCGTAATTTGAAATTACCTTCCTAAACTCGGGTGTGCATTTCATGTGACCCAAATCCAAATCCCAACAACGTTAAATAAAATGTGTCGTGGACCGCGGGTGCATTTATGTGACGTGGTTCAAGACATATTTTAAATGACGTTGCAATCTTCCTAAAAATGAATAAGAGCGGTTAATAAGTTAAAATTTAACCATAGGCTAAAACATGTATTAAAATCAGATAATAGGCCAATTATAACAGTTGAGCGACCGTGCTAGAACCACGGAACCCGGGAATGCCTAACACCTTCTCCTAGGTTAACAGAATTTCTTACCCAGATTTCTGTGTTCCCGGACTGTAAAACAGAGTCAATCTTTTCCTCGATTCGGGATTTGAACCGGTGACTTGGGACACCATAAATTATACCAAGTGGTGACTCTGAATTTTTAATAATAAATGAATCCCGTTTCGATTGTCACTTTAATATGAAAAAAACTCCCTTATACCCTTTCCGGGGTGTAGGAAAAAAGGAGGTGTGACAGGGCTAAGTGTGTGGCAACAAATCAATGCCAAAATTAATATCTCTATCGGGCAACAAGCTCGAAAGATCAACTGGAAACACATAAGGGAAATCCCTTACTACTGGGACTAAATCAACTGTAGGGGTATCAATACTGACATCTTTCACATAAGATAGATACGCATCACACCCCTTCTCAATCATTCGCTGAGCTTTAAGAAAGGAAGTAACTCTACTGAGAGTGTAATCTAAAGTACCCCTCCACTCTAATCGCGGTAAACCTAGAATAGCAAGTTTCACGGTCTTGGCATGATAATCAAGAAAAGCATAATGGGGCGACAACCAGTCCATGCCCAAGATAACATTAAAATCTACCATGCTGAGCAATAATAAATCGGCTCTAGTCTTAAAACTACTAAGAGTGATCAAACACGACCGATACACGCGGTCCAAAACAAGAGAATCTCCCACAGAAGTAGACACATAAATATAAGAACTCAAAGAATCCCGAGATATGCCCAAATGCGGGGTAAAATAAGATGACATATAAGAATAAGTGGAGCCTGGATCGAATAGAACTGATGCATCTCTATGACAGACGGGAACAATACCTATAATGACAGAATCGAAAGCAACAACCTCTGTATGGGTAGGAAGGGCATAGTATCTAGCCTGGCCTCCCCCTCTAGGGCAACATCTACCTCCTCGACCTCCACCTCTAGCTAGCTGAGCAGGTGGGGTGGCAGCTGGTGTTGTGACAATAGCCTAGGAACCTTATGGAGCGCGTTGTGGCTGAGAAGTCTGTGGAGGTGCACCCCTCCTAAGCCTAGGGCAATCCCTCACCATATGGAGAGTGTCGCCACACTCAAAACAAGCTTTGGGAGGGCGTGGCGACTGTGACTGGCTTGGGCCAGGTCTGCTGGACTGACCATTGAAAGCACCTCGTGTAGGAGGCACACTAGATATTGGAGGTGCATAATAAGGCTTCTAAGGTCTAGCAGGAGTTGGAATACCACTGGTTGCTGGAAGAGCTGAATGAATGTGGCAACTCACATAACCCTACCATGATGAACTGCAGCTAGGGTACGGGCACCAGAATAATGGCCCGACTCTCGAGATCTCTTTGCCTCTCTCTCCTCTCTATCTCGAGCAAGCATGCCCTCTACTCTTCTAGTAATATTCACCACCTGCTGATAGGCGATATCCATCGCTAACTCCCGGGCCATACTAGACCTGATGCTGGAAATGAGCCCCTCAATAAACTTGTGAACTCTCTCTCAAACTGTAGAAACCAAGGCCGATGCATGTCTAGCCAAGTCACTGAAACGGACAACATAGTCTAAAACAATCATAGTACCCTGGCGCAAATGCTCAAACTCCGCGTGCCATACGTCCTTGAGGCTCTGAGGGATACACTCCCTCAAAAACATATCCAAGAATTGAGCCCATGTAAGGGAGGCTGCCTCAACCGGACTGTCCGACTCAAAAGTATGCCACCACTAATAGGTTGCCCCCGAAGCTGGAAGGCAATGAAAGAAACCCCACTCGACTCTGCTATGACCATAGTACAAAGGATACGGTGGAACTCCTCCAGAAATCCATGAGCATCCTCTGATGCTAGACCACTAAATGTAGGAGGGACATACTTCTTGTACCTCTCAAGCCTCCGGTGCTCCTCCTCTGAAACTGCTGCCCTACCCTCGGGCTGAGCTAGGGCTACAGGTGGTACCGGTATAGCCTCTAGGATCTGATCGACCTAAACCCGCTGCTCTATAGTACGAGCGGTAGGAATCTGTGCTCCTCCCTCGACATGAGATATGGATGCAGCAAGGGGAATCAAACCTGCTTGAGCTAGAGTGTTGTACATGCTCATGAACTATGCAAGAGTCTCTTGGAGAGCTGGAGTAGTAGTTGTAGGCGTATTAGGTGCTTGGGCTCCGGCCGAAGCTACTGGTGGCTCCTCTGTAGCAGCTCGCCCGGGTGCTCAAGCTGCACCACGTGCACGTCCTCAGCCTCTACCCCAGCCCTAGCCTCGAGCGGCCCTAACCTCTCCGGTAGAACGTGTCCTCACCATCTGTGAGAGAATACAAGATAGAAGTTTAGAATTTCGAAGTCAATAATCTTCCATGACAAGGAGTCAAATAAAGTGGAATTTTTCTAACAGTTCTATAGCCTCCCGAAGATAAGTACAGACGTCTCCGTACTCGATCCATGAGACTTTAATAAACCGACTTGTGACCCATAACTCCTACGAACTTAAAACTATAATACCAACTTATGACACCCTAGTTCTCCCTCCATGAACCGTCGTGATGACACCTATTCTCTATGACTAGGTAAGCCTAACACTTTGCGGAATTTAGACGAAAACATGAAAAACTAATAATTTAACAAGTAACTTTAATTAAGAAATTTAGATACCGCTTGGCATATACAATAATCACTTTCGAACTGAACGAAAATGCTCCTAAAACCCGGAATATCATGAGTCACAAGCTACATAAGTAAATAGTTCTTCTAAACTCCAGAAACTATCAACGAAGAAAAATACATGAAAGTCTTTAACTTAAGGAAGAGTAGATAGGGACTCCTAGGTCTACGGAAGTGGCAGATATATCTCGAAGTCTCTACAGTCGTCTCGCCTCATAGGAAATGTGGCTGGTAAGAAGTACCAGGATCTGCACACGAAAAACATGTGCAGAAAAGGGCATGAGTACACCACAGAGGTACCTAGTAAGTGTCAAGCCTAACCTCGGTCGAGTAGTGACGAGATCAGGTTAGGGCCCTACTGGTATATATGCAAAATAAAATAATACAGTATGAAATAATGTAGTAAAGATAAATACTAACATTTAACGAGAATGAAATCACAGAAAAACAACAACTTAGTACACAGAGATAGCAACAGGGGATCTCTCGGGATACCGTCTCGTAGTCCCAAACGTAAATGTGCAGGGGATCTTTCGGGATACCGTCCCGTAGTCCCAAACATAAATGGATAAGGGGATCTCTTGGAATACCATTCCGTAGTCCCAAAGTAAATATCCAGTATAGAGGGATCTCCCGGGATATCGTCCCATAGTCCCAAATATAAACGTGCAGGGGGATCTCTCGGAATACCGTTTCGTAGTCCAATTTAAATATGCAACTCAATCAACATAAACAACAATTTCAACGAGGAATTCTACAGTTTAGACTAAGTTCATCTCAAGTAAAGACAAATACTTTTTCACTAAACACATTGCATAGAGTTCAGATAGGCAGTTAAGGCAATTAAGACAGTTAAGGCATGTAGGCATGCTTTCCTAAGATAAACAGGATAGTTATATATATTAGTATTGCTCAATTAAAGGAAGACAAATATTTGCTTATTGAAAATGGGGGTTTTGAACAAAATAGCCCATGTACGCACTCGCCACCTCACGTACACAGTGCTCATATATCAAACACTACCAAATCCTAAGGGGAGTCCCCCACACAAGGTGAGGCAAGCCACTTACCTCGAACCAAGCCCAAATCAATCTGAAATCATGCTCTTGTCACGAGTATCCAACTCTGAGTGGCCCAAATCTAATCAAATCGATTACGTAACGTAAATATAGCTACAAACAACTAATTTAGCTAATGACATCAAAGCTAAGATGAGAAAATAGAAAAACGCCCAAAAATCCTCCCCGAATCCACGTCTCGGAATCGGGTAAAAGTCATAAATTATGAACACCCATTCCCTCACGAGATCACTCGTACAAAAATCATCTAAATCCGATGCCTAAATCCCACTCAAATCTCAGATTTTTGGTTGGGGAATGTTTCCCCCAATTTCCTAATTTCCTCACTCAATCCTCTAATTAGATGAAGAATACAACAATAGATTATAGTAATATGATCAAAATCGAGTTAGGATTAGTTACCGTATAGCTTTCCTTCGAAATCCATCGAAAAATCGCCTTCCACCGAGCTCCAAATCAAAATTTTGTGATATGAATTTCAAACCCTCGAGATCTCCTTTTCTGCCTAGCGATTTTTGCTTCTGTGCTCCCAGGACCGCACCTGCGGAAAAACAACCGCAAGTTCTAAATCGACTTAAATATGCTGGGACCGCATCTGCGAGCACTAGGTCACACCTGGGAGTCGCCAGCTGCTCCTGCACTTTCGCTTCCGCGGACTTTCCACCGCACCTGCGATCCCAGCTGACAAGGTCCAAATCTGCATCTGTGGTTCCCTAGCTGTTTCTGCGGTTCCCTAGTCGCTTATGCGGCTCTGCACCTGCGACCCAAAATTAGCAGGTGCAGTTACCCCAGATACAACAGCATCAACATTTTTCTTAAGTCTCAAACCAATCCGTTAGGCACTCGAAATTCACCCGAGGCCCCCGGGACCTCAACCAAACATACCAAACAATCCGAAAACACCATACAAACTTAGTCGAGCCCTCAAATCATATCAAACAATGCTAAAATCATGAATCACCCTCCAATCCAAACTTTAAGAACTTGAAACTTCAAAATTCTACAACCGATGCCGAAACCAACCAAACCACGTCCAAATGACCCCAAAATTTGCACACTCGTCATGATTAACAATACAGACCTATTCTAACTTTTGGAATCAGTATCCCACCCCGATATAAAAAATTCCACTATCAGCCCAGAACTCCAAAAATTCAACTTTCATCATTTCAAGCCTAAATGAGCTACGGACCTCAAAACACAATCCGGACACGCCCCTAAGCCCAAAATCACCCAACGGAGCTAACAGAATCGACGAAACTTCATTTTGGAGCTTTCACATTATTCCGATTACGGTCCAAATTCTAAGATTTAAGCTCTCATTTAGGGACTAAGTATCCCAAAAACACTCTGAAACTTAAAAAGAATAATCCGGGCAAATCACAATAGCAGAAATAGATATAGAGGAAGCAGTTAATAGGGGATCGAGGCGTTAATTCTCAAAATTACTGGTCGGGTCATTACAAAAGTCTACATTATTGAAAGAAAGTTTGGACACATCGAACCAATTTCAACTTTCAGGAATCAAAATGTCACGATCCCGGTTCGCCCTCCATGAACCATCATGACGATACATAGTCTATACGACTAGGTAAGCCTAACAATGCGGAAAATAAACAAAATTACGGAAGAAATAATTAAAAACCGAAATAGTAAAATAAGACAGTGTTTAGGGTGCCGCTCGACACATACAATAATAACTCTCGAAACTAACAACATTTCCCAAAACCTGGAATCTCATGAAACACAAGCTTTTGAATGTCTATAGTGTCTAACTCCAGAATATCTAACAAAGAAAAGAAATACATAAGGGCTAATACTTAAAATGAAAGTAGAAAGGGACTTTTCGGTCTACGGACGCGACAAATATACCTCGGAGTCTCTACAAGCACCTCGTCTCAAGCATGATAAGTCTGAGTGGAAGTATCTGGATCTGCACATGAAAAACATGCGCAGAAAGGGCATACGTACACAACAACGGTACTCAGTAAGTGCCAAACCTAACCTCGGTCGGGTAGTGACGAGGAAGGTTAGGGCCCTACTGAGGTTAAATAAAATTTAAGGTTCAACAGTGTAGAATAAAACAATATAAGTAAGTACAACAGTAAAAGTAACACATGATATAAAGGACAACAACAACTACTACAGAGGCAAAGTAAACACAGAAAGAAATACAGCTCAGCATAAAGATAACAACAGGGGATCTCCCAGGATACCGTCCTATAGTCCCAAATATAAATATCAAGTGGATCTCCCGGGATACCGTCACGTAGTCCAACTCATAATGCGAGGGGATCTCCCGGAATACCGATCCGTAGTCCCAAATGTAAATACTCAGTACAGGGGGAATCTACCGGGTGCAGTCCTATAGTTCTAATGTAAATGTGCAGGGGGATCTCCCGGAATACCGTTCCGTAGTCCCAAAGTAAACATACAGGGGGATTTCCCGGGATACCGTCCCGTAGTCCCAACGTAAACACACAACAACAACAAGAAGAGTACATAGTTCAATTCAAGTTCCATACTAAGGTAAAACATGTATTTCTAACCTAGTATGCTGCACGTAATCCAAATAAGGCAGTTTGAGCAAGTAAGACAATTAAGTCAATTAGACATGCTTTCCTAAGCTAATAATAGGCTTAAATTACTAGTATAAACAGGAAAAGAAACATACTAGTAATTACTTAATGAAAACCGAATTTTCAATAATTAGCACAAGTATGCACTCGTCACCTCACGTACAAGACATTTCAATTATCAATAATACCAAATCCTAAGGGGAGTTTCCCCCACACAAGGTTAGGCAAACCTCTTACCTCTTACCGGCTTAAAAATCAACCCGAAACCACGTTCTTGCCACGAGTACTCGACTCCAAATGGCCCAAATCTATTCAATTCAATTGCATAATGTAAATAACACTTCAAATAACTGATTCTACAAATAAATTCTAAGCTAATACTCGAAATTAGGTAAAATGACCAAAGCGCCCCTTGGGCCCATGCCTCGGAATTGGGTAAAATTTATATTTTCAGAATCCTCGTACTCTCACAAGTCTATACATATCAAGAACACTGAAATCAGAGTTCAATTGATCTCTCAAATACCCATTTTAAGGTCTCTTAATCTCAAGCCCTAATTACCCATTCTGCGTTGATTTTTCCCTAATTTTTCACCACTAATTAGACCTTTAATCACATATAAACGAGTTATAAAGTCAAGAATATTACCTTCAAGTGATTCCCCTTTGGTTTCCTCGAAACTCTCCCTCAAAAGCTTCAACCCCGTTCAAAAATGGTGAAAAAGGGAAGAAGGGTCGCGGATGGGCTATTTAAATACTGCCTAGGCATTCCCTTCTTCGCGAACGCGGGCACTACCTCGCGTTCGCGAAGCACAAAAAAACCTACCAATTCAACTCCTCTTTCGCAAACGCGAACACCTCCCCACGAACGCGATGATCAAACTCTCCAAGCCTTCGCGAACACGACTCCACCTACGTGAACGCGAAGCACGAAGCTCCTGGGATCCCAGCTGCCCCAAATACTCTACGCGAACGCGGAACCTGACTAGCGTTCGCAATGCACACTATGTCGTACCCTTCACGAACACGGGAGCAACGTCACGAACGTGATGGGCAAATTCTCTACAACACATAACTGAAGAAATCTGCAACTTTCAAAACAAGAATTTGGTCCGTTTAACCACCCGAAACTCACCCGAGGCCGTCGGGACCTCAACCAAACATGGAAACATATCCCATAACATCATTCAAACTTGTTCTAACCTTCAGATCACTCAAAATAACATCAAAATACCAATTTTACATCGGATTAAGCATAAGAATTCCAAAAACTCTCAAATTACGCTTTCGATAAAAGTTTATCACACCTCGTCTGAATGACCTACAATTTTGCACACACATCACATTCAACACTACAGAGCTACTCCAACTTCAGAAATTCTATTACGACCCTGATATCAAAATCTCACTATCGAATCGAAAACTTTAAAAAATTTAACTTTCGGCATTTCAAACCCAAATTATCTACGGACCTCCAAAACACAATCCAAACACGCCCCTAAGCCCGAAATTATCCAACGGAGCTAACGGAACCAACAGAATTCCATTCCGAGGCCGTCTTCATACTGCTCCGACTACGGTCCAATTTCTAAAACTTAAACTCTCATTTAGGAACTAAGTGTCCCAAAACTCTCCGAAACTCAAAACCAAACATCCCGGCAATTCAAAATAGCAGAAACAAACACGGGGAAAGTAGTTAATAGGGGTTCGGGCCGTTAATTACTAAAACTACCGGCCGGGTCGTTATATGCTCCCACATTTAAACATACGTTCGTCCTCGAACGAGCATACAGACATACCTAAAGTAGTGAAAAGATGAGGGTAACGGCTGCGCATATCCTACTCGGTCTCCTAAGTCGCCTCATCGACCGGCTGACCCCGCCACTAGACATTCACTGATGCAATGTTCTTTGACCTCAGATTTCTAACCTGCCTGTCCAATATTGCCACTAGCTCCTCAACATAAGATATATCCTTGTCCAATTGGACTGAACTGAAATCCAACATGTGCGACGGATCACCGTGATACCTCCGGAGCATCGAAACATGAAATACCGGATGAATCCCTACCAAGCTAGGAGGTAAGGCAAGCTCATAAGCAACCTCCCAAACACGCCTCAATATCTCAAAAGGCCCAATAAACCTCAGACTCAACTTCCCTTTCTTCCCAAATCTCATAACGCCCTTCATAGGTGAAACCCGAAGCAGAACCTGCTCTCCAACCATATAGGAAACATCACGAACATTCCGGTCTGCGTAGCTCTTCTATCTAGACTGGGCTGTACGGAGTCTATCCTGAATCACCTTAACCTTCTCCAAAGCATCCTGAACCAAGTCTGTGCCCAATAATCTAGCCTCACCCAGCTCAAACCAACCTACCGGGGATCTACACCGCCTATCATATAAAGCCTGATACGGTGCCATCTGAATGCTGGACTGTTAGCTGTTGTTATAGGCAAACTCCGCCATTGGCAAGAACTGATCCCAAGACCCTCCAACTCAATCACACACACACGAAGCATATCCTCAAGAATCTGAATAGTGCGCTCGGACTGCCGTCCGTCTGAGGGTGAAATGTTGTACTCAACTCCACCCGAGTACCCAACTCATGTTGTACGACCCTCCAGAACCGTGATGTGAACTGAGTATATTTATCTGAAATGATGGAAACTGGAATACCATGCAGACGAACAATCTCCTGGATATAAATCTCCGCTAGAAGCTCCGAAGAATAGGTAGTACCCACATGAATGAAATAAGCGGACTTGGTCAGCCGATCCACAATCACCTAAGTGGCATCAAACTTCCTCAAAGTCCGTGGGAGCCCAACTACAAAGTCCATGGTGATCCGCTCCCACTTCCACTCTGGAATCTCTATTTGCTGAAGCAACCCACCCGGTCTCTGGTGCTCATACTTCACCTGCTGACAGTTGAGGCACCGAGCTACAAATCCAATATATCTTTCTTTATCTGCCTCCACCAATAGTGTTGTCTCAAATCCTGATACATCTTCATAGCACCCAGATGAATGGAATATCGCGAACTATGGGCCTCCCCTAGAATCAACTCCCGAAGCCTATCAACATTGGGTACATAAATCTGACCCTGCATCCTCAATACCCCGTCATCACCAATAGTCACATCTCTAGCATCACCATGTTGAACCTTGTCCTTGAGGACAAGCAAATGAGGATCATCATACTGATGCTCCCTAATACGATCAAATAAGGAAGACCGAGAAACCACGCAATCTAGAACCCGACTGGGCTCCGAAAGGTCTAATCTCACAAACTGGCTGGCTAAGGCCTGAATATCCATCGCCATGGGCCTCTCCGCTGCTGGTAAATAAGCCAAACTCCCCAAACTCTCTGCCCGGCGACTCAAGGCATCGGCCACCACATTGGCCTTGCCCGGATAATACAAAATAGTGATATCATAGTCCTTTAGCAACTCTAACCACCTCCTTTGGCGCAAATTAAGATCCTTTTGTTTGAACAGGTGCTGCAAGCTCCGATGATCAATATAAATCTCACAAGGAACACTGTACAAATAATGACGCCATATCTTCAGGACGTGAACAATGGCAGCTAGCTCGAGATCATGGATAGGGTAATTCTTCTCATGTACTTTCAAATGTCTGGATGCGTAGGCAATCACCCTACCGTCCTGCATCAATACCACTCCAAGGCCAATCCTCGAGGCATCATAATAGACGGTATAAGACCCCGAACCTATAGGCAATATCAAAATTGGGATTGTAGTCAAAGCTGTCTTGAGCTTCTAAAAGCTCGCCTCAGACTCTTCCGTCCACTAGAACGGAGCACCCTTCTGGGTCAGCCTGGTCATAGGCGTTGCAATCGATGAAAACCCCTACACAAAATGATGGTAGTAACCTGCCAAGCCAAGAAAACTGCGGATCTCTTTAGCTGAGGATGGTATAGGCCAACTCTGCACTACCTCTACTTTCTTTAAATCCACCTGAATACCCTCACTCGATACCACGTGGCCTAAGAATGCCACGGAATCCAACCAAAACTCACATTTTGAGAACTTAGCATATAACTTCTTTTCCCTGAAAGTCTAGAGCACTGTCCTTAGGTGCTGCTCATGATCTTCCCAACTCCGGAAATACACCAGAATATCAGCAATGAAGACAATGACGAACGAGTCAAGAGATGATCGGAACACACTGTGCATTAAATGCATGAAGGCTGCTGGGGCATTGGTCAGCCCAAATGACATAACAAGGAACTCGTAATGACCATACCGAGTCCTAAAAGTAGTCTTCGGGATATCTGGCTCCCGAATCTTAGAAAACACCCGTGCGCCCTGAAGCTGGTCAAACAGATCATCAATATGAGGCAAAGCATAACGGTTCTTCACTATAACTTTGTTCAACTGGTAATAATCAATACACATACGCATAGAACCATCCTTTTTCTTCACAAACAAGATAGGAGCACCCCAAGGTGATACACTGGGCCTAATAAAACCCTTATCAAGCAATTCTTATAACTGATCCTTTAACTCCTTCAACTCAGGAGGAGCTATACGATATAGAGGAATAAAAATGGGCTGGGTGCCTGGCAACAGATCAATGCCAAAATCAATATCTCTATCGGGCAACATGCCCGGAAGATCAGGTGGAAACACATCATTAAAATCCCGTACTATTGGGACTGAATTAACTGTAGGCGTATCAATACTGACATCTCTTACATAAGCTAGATACGAATCACACCCCTTCTCAACCATTCGCTGAGCCTTAAGGAAAGAAATAACTCTACTGGGAGTGTGATCTAAAGCAACCCTCCACTCAACATGCGATACACCTGGCATAGCCAGCATCACGGTTTTGGCGTGACAATCAGAAATAACATAATGGGGCGACAACTAGTCCATGCCCAAGATAATATCAAAATCTACCATGCTGAGTAACAATAAATCGGCTCTGGTCTCAAAACCACTAAGAGCAACCAAACACGACCGATAATCGCGATTCACAACAAGAGAATCTCCCACAGGAGTAGAAACATAAATAGGGGAACTCAAAGAATCTCGAGGTACACCCAAATGCGGAGCAAATAAGAAGACATATAAGAATAAGTGGAGCTTGGATCGAATAGAACTGATGCATCTCTATGATAAACCAGGACAATACCTGTGAAGATAGAATCAGAGGCAACAACCTCGGTACAAGTAGGAAGGGCATAGTATCTGGCCTAGCCTCCCCCTCTAGGGAGACCTCTACCTCCCCGACCTCCACCTCTAGATAGCTGAGTAGGTGGGGTAGCAACTGGAGCTGTAACCATAGCCTAAGAACTCTGCGGGGTACGTTGTGGCTGAGAAGTTTGTGGAGGTGCACCCCTCCTAAGTATGGGGCAATCCCTCACCATATGGTATGTTTCACTATATTCAAAGCAAGCTTTGGGAGGACGTGGCAGCTATGACTGGCTCGGGCCAGGTCTTCTGGACTAAACACTGAAAGCACCCCGCGTAGGAGCGCACTAGATACTAGAGGTGCATAATAAGGCTCCTGAGGCCTAGGGGGAGCTGGAATACCACTGGCTGCTGGAAGAGCTGAATGAACGGGGCGACTCATATAACCCCTACTATGATGACCTGCAGTTGGGGCACAAGCACTAGAATAATGGCCCGACTCTCAAGACCTCTTGGCCTTCCTCTCCTCTCTCTCTCTAACATGCATACCCTCTACCTCCTAGCAATGCTCACCACCTGCTGATATGAAATATTCATCTCTAACTCACGAGCCATGCTAGACTTGATGCTGGGAATAAGCCCCTCAATAAGCCGGCGAACCCTCTCGTGAACAGTAGAAACCAAGGCTGGGGCATGTCTAGCCAAACTGGTATAACGGACAGCATAGTCTGAGACAGTCATAGTACCCTGGCGCAAATGCTCAAAATCTGCGCGCCATGTGTCGCTAAGGCTCTGAGGAACAAACTTTCTCAGGAACATATCTGAAAACTGAGTCCAAGTTAGTGAAGCTGCCTCATCCATACTGTCTAACTCATAGGTGCGCCACCACTCATAGGCGGCTCCTCGAAGCTAGAAGGCAGTGAAAGAAACCCCAATCGATCCTGATATACCCATAGTGTAGAGGATACGGTGACACTCCTCCAGAAATCCCAAGGCATCATCTGATGCTAACCCACTGAATATAGGAGGATCATACTTCTTGAACCTCTCAAGTCTCCGCTGATCATCCTCTGAAGCTACTGCCCTGTCCTCGGGCTGACCTGGAACTACAGTCTGTACATGAATAATCTCTGGGACCTGATCAACATGCAATCGCTGCTTAGGAGTGCGGGCAGCGGGAGTCTGTGCTCCTCCCCCAGCCTGAGATGTGCCTACAGCAAGGGGAAACAACCCTGCCTGAGCCTAAGTAGTTTACATGCTCATGAACTGCGCAATAGTCTCCTGAAGAGCTAGAGTAGTAGTAGCAGTAGGCATATCAAGTGCATGGAATCCGGCTGGAACTGCTGGTGTTACCCCGGTGGCAGCTCACGTGGGTGCTCTTGCTACACCACGTGCACATCCTCGGCCTCTACCTCGGCCCCAGCCTCTGACGGCTACAATAGGGGCGCGGGTGCCTGATCATCTCGGGTAGCGCGTGTCCTCACCATCTGTGAGAGAATAGAAGACAAAAGTTTAGAATTGTGACATCAAAATCTCGCATGAAAAGAAAATCAAATGAAGTGGAATTTTCCTAACAGTTATATAGCCTCTCGCAGATAAGTACAGATGTCTCCGTACCGATCCGCGAGACTCTAATAAACCGGTTTGTGATCCATTACTCCTATGAACCTAGAGCTTTGATTCCAACTTGTCACAACCCCGGTTTTCCCTCCGTGAACCATTGTGATGACACCTAGTCTCTATGAATAGGTAAGCCTAACAATGCGGAAAATAAACAAAATTGCGGAAGAAATAATTAAAAATCGAAATAGTAAAATAAAATAGTGTTTAGGGTGCCACTGGGCACATACAATAAAAACTCTCGAAACTAACAACATTTCCCAAAACCCGGAATCTTATGAAACACAAAATTTTGAATGTCTACAGTGTCTAACTCCAGAATATCTAACAAAGAAAAGAAATACAGAAGGGCTAACACTTAAACGGAGAGTAGAAAAGGACTCTTTGGTCTGCGGACGCGGCAGATATACCTCGGAGTCTCTACAAGCGCCTCGTCTCAAGCGTGATAAGTTTAAGTGGAAGTACCTAGATCTGCACATGAAAAACATGTACAGAAAGGGCATGAGTACACCACAGAGGTACTCAGTAAGTGCCAAGCCTAACCTCGGTCGGGTAGTGACAAAGAAAGTCAGGGCCCTACTGAGGTTAAATAAAATATAAGATTCAACTGTGTAGAACAAAATAGTATAAGTAAGTACAACAGTAAAAGTAACACAGGATATAAAGGACAACAACAACTACTACAGAGGCAAAGTAAACACAGAAAGAAATAGAGCTCAGCACAAAGATAACAACCGAGGATCTCCCAGGATACCGTCCTGTAGTCCCAAATATAAATATCCAGTGGATCTCCCGGGATACCATCCCGTAATCCAACTCATAATGCGAGGGGATGTCTCGAAATACCGATCCGTAGTCCCAAATGTAAATACTCAGTACAAGGGGAATCTACCGGGTGCAGTCCCTTAGTTCCAATGTAAATGTGCAGGGGAATCTGCCGGAATACTGTTCTGTAGTCCCAAAGTAAACATACAGGGGGATCTCCCGGGATACCGTCCTGTAGTCCCAAAGTAAACACACAACAACAACAACGAAAGTACACAGTTCAATTCAAGTTCCATACCAAGGTAAAACATGTATTTCTAGCCTAGTATACTGCACGTAATTCAAATAAGGCAGTTAGAGCAAGTAAGACAATTAGACATGCTTTCCTAAGCTAACAACATGCTTAAATTGTAAGTAGTATAAACAGGAAAAGAAACATACTAGTAATTACTTAATGAAAACAGGATTTTCAACAATTAGCACAAGTACACACTTGTCACCTCACGTACAAGGCATTTCAGTTATCAATAATACCAAATCCTACGGGGAGTTTCCCCCACACAAGGTTAGGCAAGCCACTTACCTCGAACCGACTCAAAAATCAATCCGAAACCACGTTCTTGCCACGAGTACTCGACTCCAAATGGCCAAATCTATTCAATTCAATTGTATAATGTAAATAACACTTCAAGTAACTGATTCTACAAACAAATTCTAAACTAATAAGCAAAATTAGGTAAAATGACCAAAATGCCCCTTAGGCCCACGTCTCGAAATCGGGTAAAATTTATATTTTCACAATTTTTGTACTCTCACGAGTCTATAAATATTAAGAACACTGAAATCAGAGTTCAATTGACCCCTCAAATAGCCATTTAAGGTCTCTTAATCTCAAGCCCTAATTACCCATTTTGCACTGATTTTTCCCTAATTATTCACCACTAATTATATCTTTAATCACATATAAATGAGTTATGAAGTCAATAATATTATTTCTAAGTGATTCCCCTTTGGTTTCCTCAAAAATCTCCCTCAAAAGCATCAACCCTGTTAAAAAATGGTGGAAAAATGAAGAAGGGTCGCGGATGGGTTATATAAATACTACCCAGGCATTCCCTTCTTCGCAAATACAGCCACTACCTCGCATTCGCGAAGCATAAAAACACCCACCAATTCAACTCCTCTTTCGCAAACATGAACACCTCCTCGCGAACGTGATGATCAAACTCTCCAAGCCTTTGCGAATGCGACTCCACCTACGCGAACGCAAAGCACGAAGCTCTTGGGATTCCAGCTGCCCCAAATACTCTACGCGAATGCGGAACCTGATTTGCGTTCGCGATGCACACTATGCCATACCCTTCATGAATGCGTGAGCAACGTCGCGAACGCGAAGGGCAAATTCTCTGCAACACAGAACTGAAGAAGTCTGCAACTTTCAAAACAAGAATTTGGTCCGTTTAACCACCTGAAACTCACCTGAGGCCCTCGGGACCTCAACCAAACATGCCAACATATCCCATAACATCATTCAAACTTGTTCCAACCTTCGGAACACTCAAAACAACATCAAAATACCAATTTTACATCAGATTCAAGCCTAAGAATTCCAAAAACTCTCAAATTACGTTTTCGATAAAAAAATCTATCAAACCTCGTCCGAATGACCTGAAATTTTGCACACATGTCACATTCAACACTACGGAGCTACTCCAACTTCCGGAATTCCATTCCGACCCCGATATCAAAATCTCACTATTGAACCGAAAACTTCAAAAAATTCAACTTTCGGCATTTCAAGCCTAAATTAGCTACGGACCTCCAAAACACAATCCGCACACGTCCCTAAGCCCAAAATCACCCAATGGAGCTAACAAAATTAATAGAATTCCATTCCGAGGCCGTCTTCACACTGCTCCGACTACGGTCCAATTTCTAAAACTTAAACTCTCATTTAGGGACAAAGTGTCCCAAAACTCTCCGAAACTCAAAGCCAAACATCCTGGAAAATCAAAATAGCAGAAACAAACACGGGGAAAGCAGTTAATAGGGATTCAGGGCGATAATTCTTAAAACAACCGACTGGGTCGTTACACAAAATCCGACCCCGATATAAATAAAGTCAATTCCTAGTTAAACTTCTCAACCTTCCAAATCTTCAACGTTCTAACTTTTGCCAGTTCAAGCCAAAACGGCCTATGCACTTCCAAATCAATATCTAGACATGCTCCTAAGTGCAAAATTACCATACTAAGCTACAAAACTGTCAAAACTCTATTTTAGAGTCGTCTACACAAAAGTCAAACTCAGGTCAACTCTTTCAACTTAAGCTTCCAACTTTGGGACTAGTATCCTATTTTACTCCAAAAATCACCCGAAACCAAAATCAACCACCCCAATAAGTCACATAACCATAATAGAACATAGTGAAGGCAATAAATAAGGAAATAAGGCTAAAATACTCAAAACGATCGGTCGGGTCATTACAACGGATATGTACTGTAACCTTTGAATAGGAATTCCAGTTCCAACTATTTGGCCCCTCAACCTATTTAATGGAATAAAAATCATATACTAATATATAATTTCTCATTATTCTATTGCGAACCGATAGTCTATTTTTATAGTGGTCTATTATACACTAGTGATCGAGTACCGTACATAAAAAATCTGCATAAATCCAAATGAACAACGACGAAAAAGATAAGATGCAAATACTTACAACACAAAGGAATTATACAATATACCTCTTAAAATAAATTGTCAATCCAATGTACTGCCAATTTTATCCCCAAATCGATAGATGTAAAAATTTGTGCTTTCTCTCCGTAATCGATAAATTGGAAAGAATAAGACTTTGAGAGGAATATGGAATAAGAGAGACAACCTCTGTATAAGGAATAAAGAAAACAAGCTTTAATGGAGGATTCAACCGTGGGAAATGGGGATTAGAACGTTGCTGAAATGCGGGTATCAAATGAGGAGTTTTGTTTTTTTTTAAAAAAAAAAAAATTATGGCAATATTATATTTATGCATGTTGGGGCCAAAGTGTAATAATTAAAATATCAAAGATAAAGTCTGAACTTATTCGCTTCACTTTATAATTAACCCAAATCTCATTTAAGCTCTAATTAAGCACGAAGGTCAATGTCACACCTCCGTTTTCCTACCCCCGGAAGGGGTATAGGGAGTTTTTTCCAATTTAAGTGACAGTCAAAATAGGATTATTTATTTAAAATCAGAGTCGCCACTTGGAATAATTTATGGTATCCCAAGTCACTGGTTTAAAATTACGAATCGAGGAGATTTAACTCTATATTAATGTCTGCGAAATACCAAAATCCGGGTAAGGAATTCTGTTAACCCGGGAGAAGGTGTTAGGCACTCCCGAGTTTCGTGGTTCTAGCACAGTTTCTTTGATCATACTTGGATTAAACAAATTGTTTGATTACTGATTTTAGAACCTATGCGCATTTACCTTTTTTAATCAAGAAGTTATCTTGAAACAAGTCACGCGTACGTGTACCTATTTGTTTGGCGCGTCAAAATTATGTCGCGAACGTGTCCAAAATTAATAACGCTTTATTATTATTAAGAAAGTTTGGCCAAAGTTGCGCGAATACATACTCCGGTTTTATTTTTAGAATCGTAATTATGTCACGCGAACGTGTACACAACCACGATGGTATATTAAGCATGCCTAAAGCAAACTACGAATATCATTATTCTTAATATCTAAGTCATAAAATTAATACGAGGGCCATGAATGATTAAATTGTGGATGACACACCTCGATCTGTATGAACCAAATTTAATTTTACGGCCTATTAAAAACAATTTTATTATTGAGAAAGTTTGATCGAAATTGCGCGAACGCATACTCTGAATTGGTCTTTAGAATCGTAATTATGTCACGCGAACGTGTACACAATCATAATAATATTTTAAACGCGCCTAAAGGCTTTTCTACGAAAATTCATTTTTAGTATCTAAGTTATAAGATTAATAAGAGGCCCATAAATGAGTTAATTAGGATGGAACACCTCAAAATAATTGAAAGAGTTACACCTAATTGGGCCTAAAGGGTATTCCTACTCACAAACGATTTTTTTTAAAATTAAGGTATAACTATTAGTAAGAGAGAAAAGAGAGTTGATTCTCATGCTAGGTCCTTAATTATTTAGGCCAATTCTGGTTTGGGCTTAAACCCAAAGAAATTGTTTAAAAGAACAATTAGGCTCGAAGGCTAGCCCGTGGTTAGGCAGATGATTGCCCATTTCAAAGTGGGCCAAATCCAGGCCCAACTCGGCAAAAGCTCTTCAGGCCCTAATGAGGCCCAACTAAACATGATCCATGCACCATACATAATATACAGAACTCTGAAAATCATAACACTTAAACAACCTTGTCACACACTTCTGATTTTATGATTTTACATATTAATGTTAGGGGAACACATTTGGAATTATAATCTACTCATTAATCATGTTGAATTCACAGGTACAATCTTCCTAATAGTATTGAGACCCTAAACAGTTGAACTGGAAATACAACAAATCATCAGACATATACACTCTTGCTCAAATTATAGCTCTAAAAAAAATTCAGATACTAAGACCAAACTCTGCTGGAAATAAAACAACGAAATCATAATATGGACTAGCCATAGACTGAAAATCGACACTGACCTAAATAAGTCTAAACAAAGCCAACAAGTTTAAATTACAAATCAACACAATAAGCTAAGTTCCTAATCCAAACTTGAAAATGAAATATAGCATCAGTAAAGTAAATGAGCAAATGAACACATAATGTAAAGCTAACTTAATACAAAAGTTGGGCAAAACTTTAAAGACCACATGAATAAACTTTCAGCAAAGCTAATATTCATCCTTATGTCTCCACACTTGATTACATGGTTTCAGATTTGCACTTCACATATTACACAAGGTCCAAAGAATACCTGTATTTCAAAATAAGGCAAAAGAGAGTGAGGATTCAGTAGTAGCAGCGTGAGTAACACAACAAAACAACAACATCCACAACTTCCAAAACTAAACCATGCTTCAGCCCTTTTTGAGTTCGAAAATTTCAAAAAGTTTCTTCTAGTTTTCTTGTCAAAATCTGAGAAATTTTAGCTAAACAATGCAAAAAAATTTTGTGCCAGAGAATGATGCTTTTTCTGTCCTTTAGAATGAAAGAAAGGGCCTACTTTATAGGCCTCTCATCCATGTGCTTAAAACAGAAAAATAGGAATTATTCCAAGCCTGCAAAATGCATCTTTCTAACAGAATTGGGACAGTTGTCACCCTCTAATTGGTTTCAGCATTTATGTTGGCCAAATAGGGCCAGCTGCCCTAAATTCTAGAAGCTTCTAACCTTAACTTTATCTGAAAAATCTTATTTCTAACTCCCAAATAACCCCCCTAAGTTCCTACTTGTTCAATTAACCCCTCCTAAGTTTCTAATGGTTGACAAATTATGGCAAACAAAACAAGGCAAGCAAACATTGGGAAAATAGAATCAAATAACAAACGGAAATGCAATTAAACCTTCAGACTAACCTTAAATTCATTTATCATGAACCAAATTAGCCATGAAACAGAAATAGAAATAACTCAAACCTAATACTAACACAAGTTTCAAAAGAAAAGTTATTAAAGCCTATTAATAGATTATTGGGAGGGGAATTCAACAAACATCTAACTAAGTATCGAACACAAATGCTGAAATTAGCCTAATTGACTCGTGCAAACTAAGCAAGGAAAGCAGGTATGGAAACTAAACATCAACCAGAAAGCAAACAAAGCTGTCAGTGATTACCCTAGCCAAATCATTTGAATCTTCTGACCTTAATTAGCTAACCATGAAATTCAAATAAACCCAACCTATCAAAGGCTGCTTAATTAACAAAAAACAGAGATGAATGAAAGCCTTAACAACATATTTTTTTTTGTTTTTATGGATGTGAATCAGCACAAACGAACAAAAGAATAATAGAAGACAAAAGAACAAGAAGACCAAGAGAGGAAATACCTACTGAAGGACGGAGAAGAAATGAATGGACTTGTGCTTGGCTTTGGATGCTTCTAAAGGCTTGAAGTTGACCCAAATGGTTACTCTGGTAAAGAATAACCTAATTGGGCAAACTTCCAGCCAAATTAAGCAAAACTTCGAGAAACATTCCCAAAGAAACAGAAGGGGTCGAACCCTAGATCCAAAATTCGACGAGCTTCAAAGACTCCTAGGGGAAATTGCTGGATATTTTGGGTTTGGGGAAGCCGAGTGACTACAGGGTATGGACTTGGGGCGGTTTGAGCGAGTTAGGGTTTTTGGGGTTGGTGCTTTAGATCTGAAATCGGAAAATATTGGCGGGGATTTGAAGGATTTGGTTTAGGGATTTGGAAAGAGGAAAGAAAGGGGGTTGCCTGGTAAATATTTGGGGAGGTTTGGACCACCAGACCGCCGTGAGGCGATTTCTGATGCTAGTTAGCGGCGGAGGCGACGAGGTTCTTTTAGGCGGCTAGGGTTTGCTTCATGTTGAAAGAGACGATGGAATGGTTGGGGTTGAGAGGGGGGGTCTATGTTAGGACAGTTATAAGGTTTAGGTTGATTAGTTCCGCACCGTTGGATCACGAAGATCCAACGGCTGCGATCAGATTATTACAAAACGGGGTCGTTTGGGCTGTGAGGGGTTGGACCGGGTAGGATGGTTATTTTGGGCTTGGGTTTGGACTAAATTGGGTATAAAGATCAGCCCAATTTCAATTAAAAAAGACCCTTTTTCAATTACCTCTTTTTTTCTTCTTTTCTTTTTTTAATTAAAAATCCTAAATTAATCTAAATTGAAAAATTAAACTATTACCTAATCACAATAATTATAAAAATTACTCAGTCCTAAATTAAAAGAGAAAAATCAACAATCTAAAAGGCAAAAAATGAAAAATGAGTTATTTTTGTGATTTTCATTTTTAACAAAATAAATAATTAACTTATTAATCTTAAAACTATAAAAACAAAAGGAAAAATGCATAAGTACCCCCTAACTTATACCCGGATTTCCAACTACACACTTTTTCTTTGCGGGAATCCTATTACCCCCCTAAACCTATTTTAAATGGAATTATATGCACCCTAAAACTAGATAACCAAACTCTTGGCAAGTGGTGAGCTACACGCGCCCCCACATGTATTTTTAGTACTTTTTTTATTCTTTCTTCTTTTTCTTATCCTTTTTTCTTATTTCTTATTATTCTCATTTTTTGGTTATTTCATTCTCTTTCTTTTTGTTTTGGTCACCGACGGAATAAAATGGTGGTCGTCGGAATTTCACAAACACCATTCTTTCCGGCGAATATTTTTTCCTGGCGACAGATTTTTATCCTGATCTAAGTGTGTTTTGTTATATATATATATATATATATATATATATATATATATATATATTCTTAAATTGTAATTTATGGGTGTGAGGAAGAGCAAAAGAAATAAAAACGAATATAAGTTGAGAAAATTCTTTCTAGTTAAAATTTAAATACATCATTGTTTTCCGGTGTGGGAAGGTTTTCTGATGATGAATTTTTCCCCCTAAATCTGAGTGTATTTTGCTTTGCTTATGAATAAAACCTTTTGAGAGTTTAATTTGTGTGTGAAAAGAAAAAATGGAAGAAAAAAGGTTAGACAAAGTCACCGGTGAATGAATATCCGCCGAAATTAGAGAAAAAAACGAAAAAAAAAGTAAAAGAAAAAAGACAAAGAAAAAGGAAAAGGAAAAGGAAAAGGAAAAGGAAAAGAAAAAAAAGTAAGAAAAAATGGTAAAAAAGAATAAAAAATAATCTGAAAATCGTTTTTTTGCTTCTCCCTCTCCCAAGGAGAGTGAAATACACACAATCTGCCACATCAACGTTAAGGGTGTAAGTAATTCCATTTAAAATAAGTTTAGAGGGGTAATAAGATTCCCGCAAAGAAAAAGTGTGTAGTTGGGAATCCAGGTATATGTTACGGAGGTACTTATGCATTTTCCCAAAACAAAACCTAAATGCAATGCATGGTATTTTTGACATTTTTCATGATTTTTAACAAAAGTAAACATGCACAGAAATGCAAACAATTAGCACAAATTCTCACAAAATCCTATAAAATTGCAAAAAATGGAAAAAATTGTTTTCTTATATTTTATGGGAGTAATTCCTATGGGGCAAAATCCATGTGCTCACAGCTGCCTCTCTTTGCTCGGAAACACGAAAAGTTTTCATGCAAAGATAATGAGCGGATACGAGCGATTTTTGCCCGTTTGAATACTCCGTGGGAAGCATTTTTGAAAGATTTGACCGCACCTTGCTTCCGAGGTTGCCTACATATCCTTGGCTATAAAGGAATCAGGTCAGTGTAGTTCGGAAAGTTTCGGTAGCTGAGACTACTGGGAAGATGTGATTTCACTGTTGCTGCTACTACTGCTTGATGAACCCTTATTACACCAAGACAAAATAAGAAGCTAGACTAAACTATGACCTATGAATTACAAAAATCCTATCTACATATCTTCAAACTTGATCTTGTAGTTTCTGTTGCTCTGTTGACTTGTACTCTCGAGGTGAACTTCCTTTATTGCTGACTTGAATTGCATTCTGAAGTGAATTCCTTTGTTTTCCAGGTGGGTGCCTGATTGCCAACACTTGAACTGTCTTCCTTTGAAACTTGAACTGCCTTCCCTTGTTCTCCAGGTGGGCGCCTGATTACTAAAACTCGAACTACTTTCCCTAAAACCTGATCTGCTTTCCCTTGTTCTCCAGGTGGGTGCCTGACTGTTGAACTTGAACCGTCTTCCTTTCCTCTGAAACTTGAACTGTTTTCCCTTGTTCTCCAGGTGGGCGCCTGACTGGTGAACTTGAACCATCTTCCTTTCCTCTGAAACTTGAACTGTTTTCCATTGTTCTCCAGGTGGGTGCCTGATTGTTGAACTTGAACCGTCTTCCCTCGAAACTTGAACTATTTTCCCTTCTCCAGGTGGGCGCCTGATTGCTGAACTTGAACCATCTTCCTTTCCTCTGAAACTTGAACTGTTTTCCTTTGTTTTCCAGGTGGGCGCCTGATTGCTGATCTTGAAATGCTTTTCCCTTGAGACTGCTTTTCCTTTGAATTGTCTTCCTTTCCTCTGAAACTTGAACCATCTTCTCTTGTTACTTGCAACTATTTTCCCTTGTTCTCCAGGTGGGCGCCTGATTATATCAAAACAAACAAAACAAGAGAAATTTCCTGCCCCAGTTTGATATTGGGAACATTTGTGAGTGTTAACCGATTCTTGTTATCAAAATAAGTTCTAAGCTAAATTCCCTTATCCTGAAAATTTCAAACCAAGTCTCATCTCAAAAAGTGGGAACTCAAATGCCAAATTATACTTCCCAAAAGTAGAACTCTCGTCATACCTTGTCATTTGCGAGGGTCTCAAAACTTACTAAATCCCGTTATCCGGGAAGGTACTGGAAACTTACTACCGAGCCTGTCTGGTACGTGCTTTTGTCACGGAGGGTTTCTCCGAAACAAATGAAATTTCGTGCCTCTATTTCAATCAAAGAAAAATTTCGTCAGTTTGAAAATGTGGTGGTTAGTTTGCGCCATTCTTGTTGAGGGTGGCCTTTCCACTACCATGCTTTATTCTGCTCAGTTGCATCTGACTGGCCAAGAATTGTTTCACCTTCTGATTGAACCTTAACCACGAAGCCCTGAATGACCCGAGTGCTTTATAGTCAACCTGTTGTTTTAACATATCTGTCTTTCCCATCTGAACCTCTGTATTTCTCCCCACAATTCACGAAACCACTTGATCACTTGAAGCTCGGCTAACACCTTGTTTTCCACTTTGCATCATGCTATTTCTGGCATGCTATGGCCGTACTTTGCTTTTGCGTAATTTGGAAGTTGGTAATAAGCTTTGCAATCCTTTCTTTTTGCTTAGCAAGGCTAAAATTGAAAAAGCCTTAAAGGAGTAGACCCAAAAAGGAATGAAATGCAATGTCTTCGAGAGTTATGAATAGAGAAGGAAAATCAAAACAGAACGACTATTTGAGGAAGAAAAAGAAAAGGGACTTATCTGAGTGAGGCTGCTGGCATCAATGAATATGACATGCACTTCGGATTAATCAGCCCAGTCCATTCAATCAATCCTCTTTCAGTCTTCACACTTTATGCCTGGGGTTCCCATAATTCGATTCCTTTGAAAAGTCAACAACCTTATTCGGCTTGTGGTGCCCTGAAGGGTTTTCACCAACAAACCTCTCTCATTTATTCATCTCTCAACTCACCGTCGCCTTACGATGCCCGTGAGGGTTTTCATCAATAAGACTCTCTCATTTTTAATTTCTCTAAGCTTTCCATTGCCTTACGGTACCCGTGAGGGTTTTCACCAATAAGACTCTCTCATTTTTTCATTTTTCTTGCTTAGAATGGAGTGTTGCCCCCAATATGAATCACACCTCTACTTGATCGACTTGGCATACCTCGAAGATTTGTAGGAAGGTCTTTCTTTGGACCGTAATGTGAGCTTTTGGATAGGGTTAGAAAGAAAGGATATCACAAAGGCTCAAAACACTTGAATGGGTTCAAAATTACAACTTTTGGAATCAGATCTTTTACAGGTCACAACTTCTGCCCCAGTTTCTTTGCCTGGGGCTTTTGAATTTTATATGATGGGATTGAACCATGAGGCTGCCTACGTATCCTTAAAAGGAATCATGTCGAACGTAGTTCATGTCATAGGAATTGCTTTGTTGTTGTTACTTTTCTTTTTCTTTTTTTCTTTTTTTTTCTCTCTTTTCTCTTTTTTCTTCTTCTCTTTTTTCTCTCTTTTTTTTCTTTTTTTCTTTTCCATTCCTTTCTTTCTCTTTTACTCTTCTCTTTTTCTCTTTTTCTTATTTATTTACCTTTTGTGTCTGTGTTTCTAAATTTTGCTACTGATTCTAAAAGAGGGGTATGAAAGAAAACAAATAAGGTTTAAAGGGGTAACAAAGGATAAAGTGTTTAGATAGCTGAATAAAAGGCCTTCGTCATTCCAATCTTCAAAACATGCCAAGTACAAACAACAATTATACAAACCAAAGAAATCATACATAATATCTTTTGACTGCATCATAATTGATAGCCATATCTACACATTTGCCTTCTATATCTATTAAATATAAAGAACCATTGGACAACACTCTTGTTACAATGAATGGCCCCTGCCAATTTGGGGCAAACTTGCCTTTCACTTTAGCCTGATGTGGAAGGATGCATTTAAATACTTGCTGACCCACCTCAAATTTTCGGGACGCACCTTCTTGTTGTATGATCTCGCCATTCTCTTTTGATATAACTGGCCATGACACACTACTGCCAATCTTTTCTCGTTAATCAGACTCAATTGCTCTAAACGGGTTTTGACCCACTCATCATCATCAATTTCGGCTTCAACAACAATCCAAAGGGATGGAATTTCAACTTTTGCGGGTATCACTGCCTCAGTGTTGTATACCAATAAATAAGGAGTTGCACCTACTGAAGTGCGAATGGTAGTGCGATAACCCAGCAAGATAAAGGGCAACTTTTCATGCCATTGCCTAGAACCTTGCACCATCTTTCGAAGTATCTTCTTTATGTTCTTGTTGGCTGCCTCGACTGCTCTATTCACCTTGGGGAGGAATTTCGATGCGTAATCTTACACTATTGACATACTTCTTTCATCAGATGATTGTTAAGATTAGCACCATTATCTGTGATGATCACCTGTGGGATTCCGAACCGACAAATGATATTTGAATGAACAAAATCGACCACTGCCTTCTTGGTCATAGATTTGAAAGTTTTAGCTTCAACCCACTTAGTGAAGTAGTCAATGGCCACCAGAATGAACCTATGTCCGTTTGATGCCGCAAGCTCAATTGGTCCAATGACATATATGCCCCAAGCAACAAAGGGCCACGGTGCAGACATTGTGTGCAACTCAGATGGGGGAGTGTGAATCAAGTCTCCGTGTACCTGGCATTGATGACACTTGCACACAAAACTGATGCAATCTCGCTCCATGGTGAGCCAACAATAACCCGCTTGTAAAATTTTCTTTGCCAGAACATAACCACTCATATGCGGCCCGCAGACTCCGGAATGCTCTTCGATCATGATAGTCATGGCTTGTCTGACATCTATGCATATTAATAATCCAATTAGAGTTCTATTGTACAAAACTCCTCCACTGAAGAAAAATCTGCTTGCCAAATGCAGAATTGTTTTCTTTTGATCTTCCGTGGTTTGTACCGGATATACCCCCGACTTGATGTTCTCCCTGATATCGTGGAACCAAGGTTCACCGTCAAGTTCTTCTTCCACCATGTTACAGTAAACATGCTGATCATGGATTTGAATATGCAGAGGGTCAATATAAGCTTTATCTAGATGATGTAACATCAATGCCAGAGTAGCCAAGACGTCAGCAACCTCATTGTAGATCCTAGGGATATGCCTGAACTCCACTGATCTGAACCGCTGACAGAGATCCTGTAGGCATTGCTGATAAGGTATGAGTTTCAAATATCAAGTCTCCCATTCTCCCTGAATCTGGTGCACTGACAGATCTGAATCTCCCAAAGCCAGCACTTCCTGGACTCCCATGTCCACATCTAACCTTAAACCCAAAATGCACGCTTTGTACTCAGCCATGTTGTTGGTACAATAGAAACGAAGTTGAGCTGTGACAGCATAGTGGTGCCCTATTTCAGAAATGAGTACAACTCCTATTCCAAAACCTTTCATGTTAGCATCCCCATCAAAGAAGAGTTTCCAACCGTACTTTTCATCCTTCTCGAACTCGTCAATATGCATTACCTCCTCGTCAGGAAAGTAAGTCTTCAAAGGTTCATATTCTTCATCCACCGGGTTCCCGGCCAAGTAATCAGCCAAAGCTTGGGCTTTCATTGCCGTCCGAGTCACATATACGATGTCAAACTCCGTGAGCAAGATCTGCCACTTTGCGAGCCTTCTTGTGGGCATGGGCTTCTGAAAGATATACTTTAACGGATCCAGGCGAAAGATGAGGTAAGTAGTGTAGGATGACAAATAATGCTTCAATTTTTATGCTACCCAAGTCAGGGCGCAACATGTCTTTTCAAGGGGAGTATACTTAACCTCATAAGATGTGAACTTCTTGCTGAGATAATAGATGGCTTGCTCTTTCCAGCCAGTAATGTCATGCTGACCCAACACACAACCAAATGAATTATCTAGGACTGTCAAATAAAGAACCAAAGGTCTCCCGGGTTTCGACGGGACCAACACAAGTGGGTTCGACAAATACTCTTTGATCTTATTGAATGCTTCCTGGCACTCATCAGTCCATTTAACCGTATCATCCTTCTTTAGCAACTTCAATATGGGCTCACAAGTTGTCGTGAGTTGAGCAATAAACCTGCTGATGTAGTTTAACCTCCCTAGCAGACTTATCACCTCGGTCTTGTTCCTTGGTAGTGGTAATTCCTGGATAGCTTTGATCTTTGACGGATCCAACTCAATGACCCGCCGACTGACTATGAACCCCAACAGTTTCCCAGATGGAACACCAAATGCACACTTTGTAGGGTTGAGCTTAATATTGTACCTACGAAGCCTCTGGAAAAACTTTCTTAGATGTTTAACGTGGTCAGACTGCTTCCTGGACTTTATGATCACATCATCTACGTAAACCTCAATCTCCTTGTGTATCATGTCATGGAATATAGTAGTCATTGCCCTCTTGTAAGTTGCCCCAGCGTTTTTCAAACCAAATGGCATGACCCAATGCAATATGTTCCCTATGGCTTGATGAATGCCATCTTTTCCGCATCTTCCTCATCTATTAAGATCTTATGATACCCCGCATAGCAGTCCACAAAAGATCCAATCTCATGCTTGGCACAATTATCAATCAAAATGTGGATATTTGACAGTGGGAAGTTGTCCTTTGGACTTGCTTTGTTGAGGTCACGGTAATCAACACACACTCTGGTTTTACCATCTTTCTTTGGCACAAGCACAACATTGGCTAACCATATGGGATACCGCGTGACTCGAATGACCTTTGCATCAAGCTGCTTTGTGACTTCTTCTTTAATCTTCACACTCACATCGGTCTTAAACTTCCTTAATTTCTGCTTGACGGGAAGGAATGCTAGATCAATTGGCAATTTGTGGACCACCAAATCGGTAATCAAGCCTGGCATGTCATCATACGACCATGCAAAAATATCCTTATATTCAAATAATGCTTTAATTATTTCTTCCCTGATTTGTGGTTCAAGATGGACACTTATCTTGGTTTCTCTGACATTATCTGGATATCCTAAATTGATTGCTTTCGTTTCATTCAGATTAGGATTGGGTTTTTCTTCAAAATGATTTAATTCCTTACTAATATCCTCCAATGCCTCGTCCTCATCATATTCTATTTCATCATCACACTCTATTTCTTGGATTATTATTTCAGAATTAGATTGACTTTTAAGACTTGGCCGAAGATTCCTCATGCATGTCATGTCATTGAAACCAGCATAAAAAGAACTGTACAAAGAAGAAAAGAAAAAACAAAAATAAAAACTATCAGGAATGATGGAAAAGGGAAATTGCATTTCATTGAAAATAAAGGATACAAGGGTTTGTACATCAAACAAGAGAAAAATAAAAATCTGGGTCACAACCCTGGAATAACCCAGATATAAAGGAAAACAAAACAAACTACCAAAACTCCTTCTGAGTAGGGATATGAGTAGCCTTCAAATTGTTAAGCTTTACATTCAGCCCGACGAACTGCACGTCTGCTTTGCTAGAACCTTCTCCAACTTCTACCATGTTCACATCATCAAATAACCTCTAGAACCTTTCAATTAACTCTTCATCAATGTCAACCACAGGACTTGGCACTGCTGACACTGGGTGTTTCCTGGCACCGGGCTTGACAAAGGACCTGGAGAGACGCAGGATAGGCTTTGGAAGTGCCCAAGCCTTATGTTTCAACCTTTTAACCCTTTTCACATCTACCACTGTGGGTTTGAATCTAATACCGAACGTACCCAAATTTTTAGGGAGGGACACTGGCTGTACGATACCTTGCAAAGATGCACCCAGACCTTTACCTGGCACAAAGCCATTTCTCAACATTTCAGAAGCCACCATGATGGATGCATAGGCTATTTTTGGAGTTGGAATATATTTCCCTTTTGGAACCTTCTCAACCGACACTATTTCAGAAACTTGATATACCCAAGGCCCTTTGTCATCTTCGGTCTCAATAAATAGGACAAAGGCATCACTGTGAGCACACAAATTCTCCTCACCATGCACGATGATCTCCTGTCTATCCCACTCGAACTTAACCATCTGGTGCAAAGAGGACGGGACTGCTTTGGCGGCATATATCCAAGGCCGACCCAACAACAAATTACAATGAACTTAACCATCTGGCGGCATATATCCAATTCATTGTAACTCTTGTTACAATGAATGGCCCCTGCCAATTTGGGGCAAACTTGCCTTTCACTTTAGCCTGATGTGGAAGGATGCATTTAAATACTTGCTGACCCACCTCAAATTTTCGGGACGCACCTTCTTGTTGTATGATCTCGCCATTCTCTTTTGATATAACTGGCCATGACACACTACTGCCAATCTTTTCTCGTTAATCAGACTCAATTGCTCTAAACGGGTTTTGACCCACTCATCATCATCAATTTCGGCTTCAACAACAATCCAAAGGGATGGAATTTCAACTTTTGCGGGTATCACTGCCTCAGTGTTGTATACCAATAAATAAGGAGTTGCACCTACTGAAGTGCGAATGGTAGTGCGATAACCCAGCAAGATAAAGGGCAACTTTTCATGCCATTGCCTAGAACCTTGCACCATCTTTCGAAGTATCTTCTTTATGTTCTTGTTGGCTGCCTCGACTGCTCTATTCACCTTGGGGAGGAATTTCGATGCGTAATCTTACACTATTGACATACTTCTTTCATCAGATGATTGTTAAGATTAGCACCATTATCTGTGATGATCACCTGTGGGATTCCGAACCGACAAATGATATTTGAATGAACAAAATCGACCACTGCCTTCTTGGTCATAGATTTGAAAGTTTTAGCTTCAACCCACTTAGTGAAGTAGTCAATGGCCACCAGAATGAACCTATGTCCGTTTGATGCCGCAAGCTCAATTGGTCCAATGACATATATGCCCCAAGCAACAAAGGGCCACGGTGCAGACATTGTGTGCAACTCAGATGGGGGAGTGTGAATCAAGTCTCCGTGTACCTGGCATTGATGACACTTGCACACAAAACTGATGCAATCTCGCTCCATGGTGAGCCAACAATAACCCGCTTGTAAAATTTTCTTTGCCAGAACATAACCACTCATATGCGGCCCGCAGACTCCGGAATGCTCTTCGATCATGATAGTCATGGCTTGTCTGACATCTATGCATATTAATAATCCAATTAGAGTTCTATTGTACAAAACTCCTCCACTGAAGAAAAATCTGCTTGCCAAATGCAGAATTGTTTTCTTTTGATCTTCCGTGGTTTGTACCGGATATACCCCCGACTTGATGTTCTCCCTGATATCGTGGAACCAAGGTTCACCGTCAAGTTCTTCTTCCACCATGTTACAGTAAACATGCTGATCATGGATTTGAATATGCAGAGGGTCAATATAAGCTTTATCTAGATGATGTAACATCAATGCCAGAGTAGCCAAGACGTCAGCAACCTCATTGTAGATCCTAGGGATATGCCTGAACTCCACTGATCTGAACCGCTGACAGAGATCCTGTAGGCATTGCTGATAAGGTATGAGTTTCAAATATCAAGTCTCCCATTCTCCCTGAATCTGGTGCACTGACAGATCTGAATCTCCCAAAGCCAGCACTTCCTGGACTCCCATGTCCACATCTAACCTTAAACCCAAAATGCACGCTTTGTACTCAGCCATGTTGTTGGTACAATAGAAACGAAGTTGAGCTGTGACAGCATAGTGGTGCCCTATTTCAGAAATGAGTACAACTCCTATTCCAAAACCTTTCATGTTAGCATCCCCATCAAAGAAGAGTTTCCAACCGTACTTTTCATCCTTCTCGAACTCGTCAATATGCATTACCTCCTCGTCAGGAAAGTAAGTCTTCAAAGGTTCATATTCTTCATCCACCGGGTTCCCGGCCAAGTAATCAGCCAAAGCTTGGGCTTTCATTGCCGTCCGAGTCACATATACGATGTCAAACTCCGTGAGCAAGATCTGCCACTTTGCGAGCCTTCTTGTGGGCATGGGCTTCTGAAAGATATACTTTAACGGATCCAGGCGAAAGATGAGGTAAGTAGTGTAGGATGACAAATAATGCTTCAATTTTTATGCTACCCAAGTCAGGGCGCAACATGTCTTTTCAAGGGGAGTATACTTAACCTCATAAGATGTGAACTTCTTGCTGAGATAATAGATGGCTTGCTCTTTCCAGCCAGTAATGTCATGCTGACCCAACACACAACCAAATGAATTATCTAGGACTGTCAAATAAAGAACCAAAGGTCTCCCGGGTTTCGACGGGACCAACACAAGTGGGTTCGACAAATACTCTTTGATCTTATTGAATGCTTCCTGGCACTCATCAGTCCATTTAACCGTATCATCCTTCTTTAGCAACTTCAATATGGGCTCACAAGTTGTCGTGAGTTGAGCAATAAACCTGCTGATGTAGTTTAACCTCCCTAGCAGACTTATCACCTCGGTCTTGTTCCTTGGTAGTGGTAATTCCTGGATAGCTTTGATCTTTGACGGATCCAACTCAATGACCCGCCGACTGACTATGAACCCCAACAGTTTCCCAGATGGAACACCAAATGCACACTTTGTAGGGTTGAGCTTAATATTGTACCTACGAAGCCTCTGGAAAAACTTTCTTAGATGTTTAACGTGGTCAGACTGCTTCCTGGACTTTATGATCACATCATCTACGTAAACCTCAATCTCCTTGTGTATCATGTCATGGAATATAGTAGTCATTGCCCTCTTGTAAGTTGCCCCAGCGTTTTTCAAACCAAATGGCATGACCCAATGCAATATGTTCCCTATGGCTTGATGAATGCCATCTTTTCCGCATCTTCCTCATCTATTAAGATCTTATGATACCCCGCATAGCAGTCCACAAAAGATCCAATCTCATGCTTGGCACAATTATCAATCAAAATGTGGATATTTGACAGTGGGAAGTTGTCCTTTGGACTTGCTTTGTTGAGGTCACGGTAATCAACACACACTCTGGTTTTACCATCTTTCTTTGGCACAAGCACAACATTGGCTAACCATATGGGATACCGCGTGACTCGAATGACCTTTGCATCAAGCTGCTTTGTGACTTCTTCTTTAATCTTCACACTCACATCGGTCTTAAACTTCCTTAATTTCTGCTTGACGGGAAGGAATGCTAGATCAATTGGCAATTTGTGGACCACCAAATCGGTAATCAAGCCTGGCATGTCATCATACGACCATGCAAAAATATCCTTATATTCAAATAATGCTTTAATTATTTCTTCCCTGATTTGTGGTTCAAGATGGACACTTATCTTGGTTTCTCTGACATTATCTGGATATCCTAAATTGATTGCTTTCGTTTCATTCAGATTAGGATTGGGTTTTTCTTCAAAATGATTTAATTCCTTACTAATATCCTCCAATGCCTCGTCCTCATCATATTCTATTTCATCATCACACTCTATTTCTTGGATTATTATTTCAGAATTAGATTGACTTTTAAGACTTGGCCGAAGATTCCTCATGCATGTCATGTCATTGAAACCAGCATAAAAAGAACTGTACAAAGAAGAAAAGAAAAAACAAAAATAAAAACTATCAGGAATGATGGAAAAGGGAAATTGCATTTCATTGAAAATAAAGGATACAAGGGTTTGTACATCAAACAAGAGAAAAATAAAAATCTGGGTCACAACCCTGGAATAACCCAGATATAAAGGAAAACAAAACAAACTACCAAAACTCCTTCTGAGTAGGGATATGAGTAGCCTTCAAATTGTTAAGCTTTACATTCAGCCCGACGAACTGCACGTCTGCTTTGCTAGAACCTTCTCCAACTTCTACCATGTTCACATCATCAAATAACCTCTAGAACCTTTCAATTAACTCTTCATCAATGTCAACCACAGGACTTGGCACTGCTGACACTGGGTGTTTCCTGGCACCGGGCTTGACAAAGGACCTGGAGAGACGCAGGATAGGCTTTGGAAGTGCCCAAGCCTTATGTTTCAACCTTTTAACCCTTTTCACATCTACCACTGTGGGTTTGAATCTAATACCGAACGTACCCAAATTTTTAGGGAGGGACACTGGCTGTACGATACCTTGCAAAGATGCACCCAGACCTTTACCTGGCACAAAGCCATTTCTCAACATTTCAGAAGCCACCATGATGGATGCATAGGCTATTTTTGGAGTTGGAATATATTTCCCTTTTGGAACCTTCTCAACCGACACTATTTCAGAAACTTGATATACCCAAGGCCCTTTGTCATCTTCGGTCTCAATAAATAGGACAAAGGCATCACTGTGAGCACACAAATTCTCCTCACCATGCACGATGATCTCCTGTCTATCCCACTCGAACTTAACCATCTGGTGCAAAGAGGACGGGACTGCTTTGGCGGCATATATCCAAGGCCGACCCAACAACAAATTGTAAGAGACAGCCACGTCCAGTACCTGGAACTCCATGGTGAATTCGATCGGTCCTATTGTCAATTCAAGCACTATATCACCAACCGAGTCTTTTCCTCCACCGTCAAAACCTCTGCTGTTCTTGTGAATCCTCTCATCGTCAACTTTTAACTTGTTTAGAGTAGATAGAGGGCAGATGTTTGCACTGGAACCATTGTCAACTAACAGTCTAATGACCACAGAATCTTCACATTTTACCATAAGATAAAGAGCTTTGTTGTGTTCAGTACCTTCTACGGGCAACTCGTCATCAGAGAAGGTGATCCTGTTCACCTCAAATATTTTGTTGGCGATCTTCTCCAGATGGTTCACTGTGATTTTGTTGGGGACATGAGCTTCGTTCAGAATTTTCATCAGGGTCCGATGATGCTCACCTGAATGGATCAACAATGATAGCAAGGAGATCTGAGCGGGCATCTTTCTCAACTGCTCCACGATGGAGTAATCTTTCACCTTCATTTTTCTCAAAAACTCCTCTGCTTTTTCTTTAGTGACTGCTTTCTTTACTAGAACTAGATTATCTCTGGATGTTTTAGCTTTCCTTAACTCATCCGGGGCAAAGTATCTCCCCGAACGAGTTAATACTTGGGCCTCATTGACTTCTTCTTTCACTTCCTTCCCCTTATAGGTCACTATCACCCATTCATAGTTCCATGGGATAGCCCTGGTGTTGATTACCGGCAACTGGTTACAGGCTTGATGATGATAGGGTCCGTACGGGCACCTCTACAATTATGATAGGATTATTCACCAACCCTGGCATGACTACTTTTGACTTTCCTTGCTTTGCTACAACATCACTTGGGGATCTTTTCTCAACTACCACAGATGGCTCACCATTTGTCATGCTCAACTTGTTCACTGATCCTTCAACTGTTGGTTTTTTGACTAGCTTGACCTCACTAGATCGAATCATCATAACAGATTGTGAAGGCTTCTTGGGCTTCCCCTCCTTGTGTACTATCTCAATCATGTTGGTTTTATCATGGGTTGGCAATGAGTTCTGATTGATGTTGGGTGCTTCCGGAGTTTGGACCACAATATGGTTTGTGTCGATGAACTCCTGGATAGCATTTTTCAAGTGCCAGCACTTCTCCATATTATGCCCTGGAGTACCAAAACAATATGCACAACTCAAGGAGTAATCAAGATTCTTTGGAGGAGGGTTTGGCAATTTCGACTCAATTGGCCTTAGGACATCCAACAACCTCAATCTCTGGAATAAACTAGTATAAGACTCCCCCAACGAGGTAAAAGTTTTCTTTCGCTGCAACCTCTCATTTTTGAACACTGGTTTGGGCTAGAAACCTAGATCGGTAGGGTTTCGGTAGGGTCATGGGGGTGGGTAAGCATTCTGTGGAGCTAAGTAGATGTTTTGTGAGGCTGGGGCACGCTATTGTGTAAGAAGTAGGTTGAGTATATGACTGGGCGTGGTGAACAGAAATTTGAGGGTCTGGTGATGGGAAGTAATGTTGTGGTGGATTATATGGGGTTTGGGTGTAGGTTCAGTGATGGGGTCGAGGCTGCGAATAATGGTATGACGGCCCCCACAATCCTGAATCAACTGTTGCCACATCTTCTTTCTTCTTCTTTCCGATCACTCCCCTGGTACTATTATGAATGGCTTGGGTAGTTGCTTTGATGGCCGAGTAGCTCATGATTTTGCTTGATTTAAGATCTTCTTCCACCATGCCACCCATCTTCACTACCTCGTTGAAAGACTTGCCTATGACCGATATTAGATGGCCAAAGTAAATAGGGTTCAGAGCCTGCAGAAAGTACTCCACCATTTCGTTCTCCTCTATCAGGGGGTTAACTTTTGCCGCTTGTTCTCTCCAGCGAAAACCATATTCCCTGAAACTCTCACTAGGCTTCTTCTTAATCTTAGTTAAAGACAAATGATCTAGAACAATCTTGATGTTGTATTGGAAATGACGAGCAAATGCTTGGGCCAGATCATCCCAGGTATACCATCTACTGTGATCCTGACGAGTATACCACTCCAATGTCGCGCCACTCAGGCTCTGGCTAAAGTATGCCATCAACAACTCATCTTTACCATCGGCTCCTCTCATTTTATTGCAAAATCCCCTCAAATGGGCCACCGGGTCCCCATTCCCGTCATATAGGTCGAATTTAGGCATCTTGAATCCCACAGGCAACTGAACATCGGGAAATAGACACAAATCTTTGTAGGCTCCGCTCACTTGGCCTCCCAATCCCTACATGTTTCTGAACGATTGTTCCAGGCTTCTTACCTTCCTGAACATCTCCTCCTGTTCTGGGTTTTTAGGTGGTTTCTCAGTCTCAATAGGGAGGTCGAAACAAGGAGTGTGTGAGTAATAATCTGAAGCCTTGAAAGTAGGCTCTGGGGGATAGTATTGATTATCTTGGGTCTCAAAAAATGGCTCACTGGAAGATCGATGGAGTGTAGCTGGCGGGGGTGCTACGAAAATAGGGGTGATTGGTGGTGGGGGTATGGGATTGGTTTGGCTGGTGGTGCTTATGTGGTTTGGGAAGTGGTGGGGAAGCCTGATGCATGTTGCGGAGATGAATCAACAATGGGAGGTTCCTGGGATTGAGCTAGTGGCGGGATGAAAGCAGGGTTGGCGGGGTATGATGGTGGTGGATGCCCTTTCATCCATGCCTGGTACATTTTTTCCATTTGGTGTTTCAACTTATGTAACTCTTTCAGATTAACATCAGACTCTTCTCTCTCTGTCGATGGATCAATAACACTTGCATCTAGCTCTTGGCCAGCCATGATCAATTTATTTTTAGACCTGGTGTTGTACAGGTGGGTTGCCAGAATGCCGAACAAACTAACCACCTGCCTGTACTTGATGACAACAAGCAAACTTGTTAGCGATTAAGAGCTTAACAGATAGGCAACCGCACGTTGGGGATGCAATGCACCTAAGCAGTTAACCATTTCTATTATGCATTTGAATGGCTGCTTATGCCACCCCGGCTTTCACTAATTTTCATTTTGCAATTTTCTTTCTCTCTCTCTCTTTTTCATTCTTGCTTTTCTTTGCTTGATTCTTGTCTTTATTCTTTTATTCTTTCATTTTTCCTCTCTTATTTTGCCATTATTTCTTTCCCCGCAATTTTCTTGTTTTCTCTCCTCTTTTTCCTTTTCATTATGGTTATGATTGAATCCTATGGGGATTTCCTACGTATCATAACACCGCATGAATCAGACCAAGCGTAGTTCTGGGAACATGTGCGAAATAAAAAAAATAAAAAACATTTTTGGGGTTTTCAAATTTTCATAAAACAAAATAAAAAAACATATTGATTACGACGACTTCCCTTACAGATTTAAACATAAAAACTGATAGACTCAATGAGTGGACCAACAGATTTCAAAAGAAAACTGAAAATATAGACTCGAAAATGAACTAACAGACTTGAAAATGAACTAACAAAATACAGACTCGAACAAACAAAGTCAAGAATACATAAGTGCCTCAACTACTGCTCCAGTTGGCCTTGCTGCGGGCCTTTGCGCCATATCTTCTTGGAGGCGAAACAAGTCATCCATGATCTGTCGGACAAAAATCATAACTGAAGTGAAGAACATAGACCTGGTCATGTGTTCACATTCGTTGCACTTCATCATAATGTAGTCTGCAATTCTCCTATCCCTCTCCCGGATGATACCCTTCTCTTGTAGCAACCATCCAATCTGCTGAGATCTGGCATCCAAAACTTGTTCGGCTGTATGATTTTACTCTTGAAGCTGCTGCAGGCCTTTTCTAACTATGACATCATGCCATAACAGTGCTCCCTTTCTGCTTTGAAGTCTCTTGCCTGCTTGGCCATTTCATTCTCAAGGACATTGACCTTTTTCTTTAGATCCAACATTCCTTCGTCGTACTTCTCCTTCAGTTGCCGAACAAAATTGTTCTGTCCCTCTGTATTCTTAGCTAACTTGGCTCGGGCATTTGCTAGTTCAGCTTTAGTGTTTTGCAAATCATCCTCATAGTCACGTACTTTTTGTGTAAGGCTGTAGATGAGTTTTTCATCTTTTCTGCTTCTGCCCGGGTTCTCAGTTGCTATTCTCATTTTTCGAACTTGGGCTCGGAGAGCTTCATTTTCTTGGGCCAACCTTCTTCTTTCACCTTCAGCCTCTTGTGCCTAGAGATCATTATTGAATTCCATGTTTCTCAACTTCTCTTCCAAGGTGTGAATCGCGGCTTGATATTTTTTCTCCTTTTCTCCCCAGACACACTTTTCTTGGATTTTATCATCAAAAGCTTGAACATGAGGTCCTTTGGCAAGCCTCTCGGACTCGGGATCGGGTTTAGGCCCTGGCTCGTTATTTACACAAGACCTTTTCTCAAACCATGCAGCGTAATCTGGATCCACCCCCCCTTGCAACATCTGGTACATGGGTGCCATTATTCAGATATCAGCAACCATTCTAATCCTTCTAAACTAAGGTTTTGGGAAATGCAACTTCTAGATGTAGCTCAATGATCTGGGTGGTTAGATCTTCATCTTCGAGCACCACCTGATATCTTCCTAACTCCCTTAAGACCCTTCGCGGTGCATATTGTTGGACACTCTTCAAACCCATCAACATTAGGTAACCCTTGGTAGCCATCATGTATATGGATTCTGTCATCGGAAGCCATCTTATAGTCCACTCGACCTGACTTGTTTTGAGAGCTCTCAAGTGGGAGACCCTGGCTTCAAACCCTTCTGGAGCATTGTAGTCTTTCACCCTTTCCTCATAGCTCTTGATGAAGTTATCTATGCTTGAACCATAACTCATGAATTTGGAGTGATGGCGGAGATGCTCGATCAACCACATTTGCAGAAGAATATTGCAACCTTCAAAGAATTGAGCCCCGACCTTGCACAATATCAATGCTCGATAAATGTCTGCCAGCACTAACGGAGCAAGTGTATGATCTTTCTTGGTAGTGAGGATTTGTGCAATTCTGGCCATATGGATATCCACTATCCCTTCCGCATTTGGAAATACCATGATCCCCAAAAAACGCCACAATAAAAGCTAACCGACGATGAATTTGCCAGAGGCCCTTATTGTGTTTGTTGTTCAAACCCTTTTCATGCATTTCGAACCCAGCTGAGTTCCCGAACCTGAAGTACAAGAAGCAGAAATAACAACACCCTTTGCTTACATGGGCCTTCTTCATCTGTTTACTGATATTTATGAGGTCAAAGAACTTGTGCACAGAAGGAGCCCTCAGAAATATAAGTTGTTGTTTCCTCAAGTCCCGGCCAAACTCAATATACCCGGCCATCTCTTCCAGAGTAGGGGTGATCTCGAAATTCGAGAAGCGAAAAACATTGTGGATGGGGTCCCAAAAAGTTACCAAAGCCTTGATTAGATCTTCTCGTGGTTTGATTTCCAGAATGTTTATAAGGGCATCCAACTGCTCTTTCACCCAATCCCAACCATCTTCATCTGGATCATTCCACCACATACGCAGCTGCAGCTGAGCATGTTCTATGACCAACTCTGACGGATTTTGGACAGTATTCATTTTTACCTATGGAAGGTTAAGGTTAGGTTTGACTCAGGTGGACCTTTTTTTTGCAAAATAGGTTTTCCAATTTCAAAAAAGAAAAATCAACGGACCATGACTCCCTCCCCTCTATGCTATTTTTAGCAAAAGTGGTCATTTTTGCAAACGTGGCCCCTTCACAATTTCAAATAAATTTTGAGGCCGGGGATAAGTTCTTTATGAAAAATAACAAAATGACACTTTACCGACAGGCTTATCCGTTCTTTACGAAAATAGCCCTTCGACAACTGAAGATACTCTAAGGCTATCCCGGCAAGAACGACTTAAGATATTACCGAAGCTAGATCGGCTTAAGACATTTATTTGGCCAATTACTTTTTTTCTCTTTTTTTTTTGAAAAATAAGGCCAAACCTTATGTAGGTTGCTTACGTATCCCACATCCAATGGGAATCAGACCTGCGTAGTTCGGTCGGTTTTGACACATTTGAAAAGGACACAGTATTGACTTACTTTGAAATGACTTTTTTTCTTTTCCTCTTTTTTTGAAAATTTTTGGCAGAGTTTCAGGACGTTTCCAAATATCAGGGATTTTTCATAACCGGGCTTTATTTCCTTCCATACATCACTCTTGTTTTTTTTCTTGATTTATTTTTCCCTAGCCGGTCAGCATGCAGGCCGAAATAAATAAATGTTCACATAGCACATAGGATACATCAGGATGGTATGTTATTTTGGGTACACCTGTCCTAGACAGACCCAACCCCTGTGTTGAGTCTCCAAAGTCAAATGCTCATGATGCAAACAAACGTTCCTACTAGGGATCCAGCATGAGGCTGTGTTTTTCTAGGTTTAAAACCTGGGGATGTGTTATAGACCTGGCTTACCCGAGCGGACAACTCGAGCCGAAGAGGGGGCAACGTACTGGGAGCACTGAAGTCTACCCGGCCTTGTTGCTGGCTCAACCTCGTTCTATTTGGTATAACTTCTATAGAAAAAGTGGGTCACGCGAATGTGTGCACCATTTTCAGAAGACTCATAGGGGTGGCGTAAGAAGACATTTTAATACAATTCAAATAATATCAAAGCGGTAAATAAACAACATTTAGCACATTAGGTCCACAAATACGATAATATGAACAATAAATAAAGCCAAGTAAAAATTATAAAAACAAGCTCGAATTCTTGAACCCTGAACCAGAAGTTCTGGTTCCTTGTTCCCAACAGAGTCGCCAGAGCTGTCACACCTCCTTTTTCCTACCCTCGAAAGGGGCATAGAGAGTTTTTTCCAATTTAAGTGACAATTGAAACAAGATTATTTATTTAAAGCTAGAGTCGCCACTTGGGATAATTTATGGTGTCCCAAGTCACCGGTTTAAAATCCCGAATCGAGGAGATTTGACTCTGTATTAATGTCTGCGAAACACATAAATCCGAGTAAGAAATTATGTTAACCCAGGAGAAGGTGTTAGACACTCCCGAGTTCCATAATTCTAGCACGGTCGCTTTGATCATACTTGGCTTAAACAAATTGTTTTATTACTGATTTTAGAACCTATGAGCATTTACCCTTTTTAATCAAGAAGTTATCTTGAAACAGGTCACACGTACGTGTACCCATTTTTTTGGCACGTCAAAATTATGTCACGTACCCACAATTAATAACGCTTTATTATTATTAAGAAAATTTGGCCAAAGTTGCGCAAACGCATACTCCGGTTTTATTTTTGGGGTTGGTGCTTTAGATCTGAAATCGGAAAAGATTGGCAGGGATTTGAAAGAATTTGTTTAGGGATTTGGAAAGAGGAAAGAACAGTGGTTGCCTGGTAAAAATTTGGGGAGGTTTGGACCACCAGAACCACAGTGAGGCGATTTCCGGTGGTGGTTAGCAGCTGAGGTGGCAAGGTTCTTTTAGGCGGCTAGGGTTTGCTTCATGTTGAAAGAAATGAGGGAATTGTTGGGTTTGAGGGGGGGGGGGTTGTGTTAGGACAATTATAAGATTTAGGTTGATTAGTTCCGAACCGTTAGATCACGAGGATCCAACGGTTGCGATCAGATTATTACAAAACGGTGTCGTTTGGGGTGTGAGGGGTTGGATCGGGTAGGCTGGTTATTTTGGGCTTGGGTTTGGACTAAATTGGGTATAAAGATCAGCCCAATTTCAATTAAAAAAGACCCCTTTTCAATTACCTCTTTTTTTATTCCCTTTTTTTTTAAATTAAAATTTCTAAAAGAAATCCTAAATTAATCTAAATTGCAAAATTAAACTATTACTTAATCACAATAATTATAAAAATTACTCAGTCTTAAATTAAAAGAGAAAAATCAACAATCTAAAAGGCAAAAATGAAAAATGAGCTATTTTTGTGATTTTCATTTTTAACAAAACAAATAATTAACTAATTAATCCTAAAACTATAAAAACAAAACCTAAATGCAATGCATGGTATTTTTGATACTTTTTATGATTTTTAACAAAAGTAAACATGTACAGAAATGCAAACAATTAGCACAAATTCCCACAAAATCCTATAAAATTGTAAAAAATGGAAAAAATTATTTTCTTATATATTATGGGAGTAATTCCTATGGGGCATAAATCACGTGCTCACAGTCAATGCTACAAATTAAAACTTAAAGGTCAATTTGCAATTCAAGTTTTAAAAAGGGTCTGTGTCCAAGAGGCTCATGTTTCTTTGTTTCTCTCTTTCCTCCCACCAATTTTATCTAATTAATCAGATAATCTCATTTATTACTCCTTTAGTTTTCTAAAATCTTAGAAGATATCTTCTCTCCCGTATTAAATTCTTCTTGCCATGTTAAAATATCCGGTCTTTAAATTCAAAGAGAAGACTGTATATGTATTTCTTGTTTCTCACAGTACTAATAACACATATCATAAAAAGATAAGTAAACTAGATATACTTCAATGATAAAGTCCAAAAGGGATGGTTTGTTTGGTTTTGGGAAGGTTTTGGAGTGAATTAAAACATTTAGTTCCATAGTTGGAAGCTTAAGTGGTAAGAGTTAACCAATATTTAATTTTTGTTTAAATGACCTCACATTCATATTTCAATGGTTCCAATAAAAATCTTATTTTCCGATACATAGTCCCTCGTGACCAAGGTGAACAGTAGCAGTGCGTCGGAAAATGGACAATGTTCCTCCGTCCGATGGTGAAAAACCACCGGACCAGTCTCAAATTAACCCCCTACAAAATGTACACCCCCCCAGCAAACAACACTCTCAGATTCACTCCCAGTAGTTACATGTCTTCCTTTTGGTGCGCAAGTCACTGTAGCAGATAATCACATGGGAGGAAAGAAAGATTCTTCATCCATTTTTGGGTCAAATCGAGTCAATGCAAGTGCTGGAGATTTTTCTCCAAGTCAAGATGTCGATGCCCACCAATTTTCAAGTCATTTAACAATAGGAATTGAGAGGTCTGACCAACTGAAAACCTATGGCGAACACCAGTTGATCGCAGATGGCGTTCCTGTTGTTCAAACTGAACGAAACCAAAGTGAAATTGTTCTTGCTGCCATAGAGAATATTCTCCAACAAACACCACTGGACTTCACTCAGCTAAAGTCCACAACTCTACAAAAAGGTAACACAACTGAAATGAGCAACCCAAGTGTTCGACCAAATGCTACAACCAGCTTCATAGGCTCACTTTGATGCTCGACAATGAAAATCAATCAATTAATGATAAGGAAGCTCAACAAATGAATGGTAGGACAACTATTTGATCGAAATTGGGTGACCAAGCATTGAACCATTCTCAAGCCTCACATGAGATCATCAATGGCATCCCAGCAGTCCAAGGTGATCAAGTTGATTTGATTAATCTTCTAGATCCCCCCTCCCCCCAAATGAACCTGTTGACATTGCTGAGCCAATTGATCACACCAAACCAAAGAACCAACCTTACAATAATGTAAACTTATCACCAGAATTAAGCCAAGATCATGCTAGACCCAAACCTTCAGAAGCATTAAAAAATCAAGTACTGACCCAACCCAAACCTACAATTGATACCATTAACCCAAACCCCACCACCACAAGTAACTTGATCCCAGGCAATGAGGATAACAAACCATCTGCAAATGGTACTTCCCAGGACAAATCCAAAGATACAAATAACCAGGGAAAGACACAGTTTAAACCTCCACAACGAAAAGTATCTGCCAACTTTGATAGTCCAGCCAAATATACTCCTCCCAAAATACCTGTTCACACCCCTCCAAGCTAGGAACATACAACTACCAATCCCTCACAAACTACCCCACCAAAAGACCAAGCCATGAAACCACAAAACACCCCTGAACCTCCCCTACCAACTATAACTCATTCACTTGCAACCAAAATTAGAGCAAAGCTGGCTCAGGAAAGAACTCCAATTGAGTTTACCCCTCCCAAGATCACTACTAAACAAGGAAAGCCTGCAGTGATATTCAAGAAGGATGACATGTTTAAGTTGACTGCTAGGTGTCAATATACTGTGGTTGGCAAATTTTCCAACACAATGCCCAGGATGGAGGTCATTAGAAGGAGCTTCATTACTCATATTGAGCTCAAAGTTGGAGTGAAGATTGCTTATTTCAATTCCAAGACAGTGTATATTGATTTAGACAATGAGTATGACCATACAACAGTTTGGAACAAACGTTATATGTATATCAGGGTCAGATGATGAAATTAGAAGCCTGGTCTCCACTACTTAATCCAAATGAAGACTCTCCTATCGTGCTTGTGTGTGTGGTGATACCTGAGCTCCCATGATATTTTTACTATATGGAAATCCGTACCCCTCTGCTATCTTCAGTAGGCAAGGCACTATTTTTGGACTTAACATCATTTTAAAAGACCAGAGGCAGTGTCGCAAAAATCAAAATGCAAATTGATCTTACAAAAGATAGACTCTCTCATGTATGGCTTGGTTTTGATGAATACCAAGATGTAAATGGTGATGGCAAATGGTTGGAGGTACAATATGAGAGCTTGCCTGAGTACTGTTCTTACTGCAAACACCTTGGTCACCTCTCTCATGTTTGCCCCAAAAGACTGAAAGAGGAAATTATGTAGAAAAGGCTGGCTATTTCCTCCGCCTCTGCAGAGAACAACCCAAATATAAGCACGGATCAGTTGGAGCTAAACAACCACCACATCATCCCATCCAAGGTAAGCAGCACCAGAAAATAGAGCAGGATCATAGTAACATGAATCAACACACTGGAGACCAACAAGAGAAGACAAACCAAAGCTACGCAGCCGCAAATATTATTATGCAGACTGTAGAAAGAGAGCAGTGCGGCCACAATTCAGAATTACGCGGTCACAGATTTCCAATCCTGTCAAGCTGAAGCAAAGTGCGGACTACACATGGAATTGTACGGCCGCAGAACCTTCGAAAGGGCATTTTTGTCTGAAAATTCTAGCCCTGTATAAATAGAAGAGTTTCATTTTTTAGGTCACGTTTTGACATTAGTCGCTACAGTAACGGGTTCTTTACTCTTTTTGGTAGTTTTTGCTATTTTGAGCTTTTTGAACATTGATTTCATCATTTTAATTATCAATATGGGTTTAATTATCATTGCTTCTTCTAATTATTCTATTTTAAACATGAGTAACTAGATTTTTACCAGGGTTGTGACCCAACCCTAGAGTGTGATCTTAATAGGTATTTGATTTATTGCTTGTTTATGGTTAGGTATTTATTATTTAGCCTTGTTCTTGCTTTTAATTGTAGAATTAATGGTTGAAAATATTAGTTCATGCCTTTTTAACTTGGTCTCTACTTGAGAAAGAGAAACTTAGTCTAGAAAAACTTGACTAACAAGAAATTAGGTCAATCGAGAGATTGATAAGCCCAATTAAAGGGTTGAAACTAGAGATAGTAAAACCCGACTTGAGCTTTTTATCAACTGTTTTGTTCAATACCCATTTGGACTTGAGAAAGCCAAATTGGAAAAAACCACTCTCTAACAGAGAGGTATTGAGTGAGTACTTGAGTGTTGATAGCTATAATACACTCCGTCCAATAAAACAAGCTTTAAAGTTTACAACCCATTAGGCAAACACCTAGACCTTTTATATCATTTGAAAAACAACAAAAACAATTTCCTTATTTATTTCTTAGTTTGTAATCTTAGTTTAAATTAGACCTAGAAACAACCCAAGACTGTGGAAGTGTAAATTGAGACAGTTTAAGCTCATACACTATAATATATACCCTTAAGTCCCATTCATAGCTCCTTGTGGAAAATTGACCCCGACTCCTTGTTGGGTATTACTATTGCATCGATCGTTTTATAACCTTAAATAGAGGTGTGATTTGGACAAAATCAAGGTCATTTGTAGATGCTTGGAGGCTAGAGGTGTTCTTGTAGCGTACATTAGAGTGATTAAGGATATGTATGATGGAGCTAAGACTCGGGTGATGACAGTGGGAGGAGACTCAGAATATTTTCCAATTAGGATGGGGTTACACCAAGGATCTGTGCTCAGCCCATTCTTATTTACTTTGGCAATGGATATACTGACGCATCATATTCAAGGGGAGTTACCATGGTGTATGTTATTCGTTGTCGACATCGTGCTAATTGATAAGATGCGAGATGGTGTCAATAAAAAGTTGGAGGCTTGGCGATAGAACTTAGAGTCTAAGGGTTTCAAGTTGAGTAGGATGAAGACGGAGTACCTAGAGTACAAGTTCAGTGTAGTGTCAGCGGGAGCAGATATAGATGCAAGGCTTGATTCACTAGTCATCCCCAAGAGGGAAAGTTTCAAGTATCTCAGGTCAGTTATCCAAGGGGACGAGAAGATTGACGAGGAAGTCACACACCGTATAAGGTCAGGGTGGATGAAATGGAGACTAGAATCCGTCGTTCTGTGTGACAAGAATGTGCCACCAAAACATAAGGGTCAGTTCTACAAGGCGGCGGTTAGACGGTTATGCTGTATAGGACAGAATGCTGGCCAGTCAAGAACTCTCATATCCAGAAGATGAACGTAGCCTAAATGAGGTGCTGAGATGGATGTGCGGGCACACTAGGTTGGACAAGATTAGGAATGAGATTATTCGGGGGAAAGTGAGTGTGGACCCTATGGAAGATAAGATACGTGAAGCGAGGCTTAGATGGTTCGGGCATGTGAGAAGGAGAAGCCTAGATGCCCCAGTAAGGAGGTGTGAACGGCTGGCACTGGCATGTATGAGAAGAGGTAAAGACCAGCCTAAGAAGTACTGGGGAGAGGTCATCAGTCAGGACATAGCGTGACTTCATCTTACCGAGGACATTGGCCCTTGACATGAGGGTATGGAGGTTGAAGATTAGGATAAAAGGATAATAGGTCGTCGTATGTTTTTTTGATCTGTTCCACGTTTAATAGGACTAGCTGACCAGTACATTGTCTTTGATTCTTAGAATGCCAGTATTAGAATTATTTTAGTACTATCTTCTACTTCAGTTTTCTAGTACCCTGTCGTGTTACTGCTTATGGCTTTTATTTTTGCTATTGCTATTGCTACTGCTTTCTTCCATTTATTTTTCTCCGGTCCTTACATTATTGATATTATTTTTCAGATCTGGTTGTTGTTATTTACTTGTTCATATTCTTCCTCTCAAGCCGAGGATCTTTCGAAAATAGCCTCTCTGCCCTCCAGGGTAGGGGTAAGGTATGCGTACGCATTACCCTCCCCAGATCCCACTTGCGGTATCCCACTAGATTGATATTGTTGTTGTTGTTTGCTTCATTGAGTATTTTTTGGGCTAGATCGGACTCGTTCGACGAATTTAGATCTAGAAAAGGCGAATTTTGAAGAACATAGCTAGCCAGAGAAAAAAGAAAAGTATCTAGTTTAACCTTTACTTATGGGAACTTTTTTCATAAAACTAAATTTTGTGCTACATTCTACTTATTTGGGTTAATGTATATGCGAAGTGGCGAGCACATATGTAGGGGTCGAGGTTGTACCATATTTGGGGTAGATTTTAGGCTTCTTTATACCTTGGTTTCATACATGTTTTACTTGTGATATGCTTTACTTGTTTGCATGACCGCGTGAGTATTATCATTCATGCTAGAAATCATATCTAGACTTGTAATATATTTGGACATGATGTGCTATTTGTATGTTGGATTACATATTGTAACCGTAGTCAGATTATGCACATGCACACATCTCTTCATGTATCTCTACTCCCGAACCCCTGGGACCCGAGCCATTCATACCCGCAGGTTATGAATCACCAAATAAACTTACTAGAAGTCTCAAACAATGAAACAAAATGACTGAACTCAAAACGACCTATTCGATTATTGTATAATGAGAGCTAGAGCATAATAATACCAAATTGAGGGAGATAATTTGATAAAAACTCTACTAATCAGCTATATATAGAGTGAGCAATGCTATGCTTAACCTTATTTGAGTAAATCCAATCTTATTACTTGTGTTTTCAGTTGAATAGTTTAATTTATGTTTTAGTTCCTGATCACCCCATTCTAAAAAAGTTAATCGGTTTGTGCATGGCTTGTTTGTTCAAACATAGACACTACTAGAATTCCGGAAAAAAGCGATCAAACTTTAGCGACCAAAGTTGGTCTGTCAAGAAAAGCGACCAAAGTTGGTCGCTAAATTGGCGAAAATAATAAAATAATTATTTGATATACATTAGCGACCAAGGTTGGTCGCTACTTGGTCGCTAATTTTGTCAAAATATTGACCGAACTGGTCAGACTTGCTTGGTCAAAGGTATACTGAGATTAGCGACCAACGTTGGTCGCTACAGGGGGACCCACTTATATAATTATAATAATTATAATATTATTTTAAAAAAATTATAAAATATAAATAAATATAACTTAAATTAGCGACCAAAGTTGGTCGCTAATTAAGGGGTAAGCAGATAGCGACCAACTTTGGTCGCTAAAATGGGACCCAATTATAAAATTTTAATAATTATATTTGTATTTAAATTTTTTTATAAAATATAAAAAAATTATAATTCAAATTTAAAGACCAAAGTTGGTCGCTTACAAACATAGAGACCAACTTTGGTCGCTAATCTGGGACCGAGTTCCAACGTTTAACAATTATATTATTATTTTAAATATTATATAAAATATAAATAAATTTGATTTAAATTTAGCGACCAACTTTGGTCGCTAATTTAAATTTATGTATATTTAGCGACCAAAGTTGGTCTCTTTTCAGGTCAACAATGGTCAAAATTAAAAATCACTTTTGTATTTACTATCTAAATAATATAAATGTAACCCGTTAACACTTTTGTAATACAAATGATGAATAGACTAAAATATACTCTAACATGCTATATATGCAGTTAAGCAGTACTACGAAGCGTGCGTGTGTGTCTATATATATATATATATATATATATATATATATATATATATAAGAACATGAAACGCTCGGAACACAGGGACGGGTTCTGTTAGGTATTGATACACTTGTAATTTGATTCATCGACTTATAACATATATATATATATATATTAACAATAAATTAAAATGTCTCGACTTATATCAATTAATGTATGTATGTATGTATGTATGTATGTATGTATGTATGTATGTATGTATGTATATATATATAAGCTATATACGATATAATATTAGCTAATGCACTAATACTTAGTGCATAGTATAGTATAGTATAGTATAGTATAGTATAGTATAGTATAGTATAGTATAGTATAGTATAGTATAGTATAGTATAGTATAGTATAGTATATATACTAAGTGTATTATATATCAAGGTATATTCGATATATATAGTATAATATAGTATATAGTATATAAGCTATATATATATATACACACACACTATATACTCCAATATATACAGGGACGATTTCTTTTAGGTATTAAAACGTTTCGACTTATATATATATATAAGCTATATTCGATATAATATTAGGTATGTATATATAAGAACATGAAGCGCTCGGAACACAGGGACGGGTTCTTTTAGGTATTGATACACTTGTAAATTGATTCATCGACTTATAACCTACTCATATGCATATATATATATATATATATATATATATATATATATATATAAAAGCTATATTCGATATAATATTAGCTAATGCACTAATACTTAGTGCATAGTATAGTATAGTATATATATACTAAGTGTATTATATATACTAAGTGTATAGTATAGTGTATTATATAATACACTATACTATATATATAGTATATATATATATATATATATATATAAGCTATATTCGATATAATATTAGCTAATGCACTAATACATAGTATAGTATAGTATAGTATAGTATAGTATAGTATAGTATAGTATAGTATAGTATAGTATATATACTAAGTGTATTATATATCAAGGTATATTCGATATATATATATATATATAAGAACATGACGCGTTCGGAACACATGGACGGGTTCTTTTAGGTATTGATACACTTGTAAATTGATTCAGCGACTTATAACCTAATCATATGCATGTATATATATTAACAATAAATTAAAACGTCTTGACTTATATCAATTAATATATATATATAATATTTTATTAAATATTATATATTTATTTATATATATATATATAGCTTAAATTGAATTAAAATCCTAAATTTATACTACATATGTACATAATTTTAAATTGAATTAAAAGTAATTTAATTTTTTTTAGAAATAGCGACCAACTTTGGTCGCTATTTTGGTCAAAAAGTCAAAACTTATTTTGCTACCAAAATAGCAACCAAAGTTGGTCGCTATTTTTAATTCCAGTGTCAAAATCGGGTTTCCCCTCCCATTCTTTCAAAAAAATTCCCCAAAATCTTTCTTTTCTCTCTCACACTCAAACCCCCCCGACTCCCAGCAGCAGCGGTGCCATCCACGACCACCGACGGTAGCAGCTCCATCGCCGGCGACCTCCATTCCCAAGGTAGGTTTCTTTCTCCTTTCTTTGTTTTTTTCGAAATACAGTGATTTTGTTTAATTTATCCATGTTAGGGTTCAAAGTTATATATTATTTGTTCAACCATGTTAGGGTTCAAAGTTAATTTCTCCATATTAGGGTTTAATTTCTCCATGTTAGGGTTCAAAGTTAGCTCAACCATATTAGGGTTCAAAGTTATATATTATTTGCATTTTTTAGGGTTCTTATTAATACATTTAGTCCAAAATATTTAGTTTTACCTACTAATTTGGGGAAGAAATTGTTTGAAGAGAAGAAACCCTAAGAGTTGTACCTTTAGGATTATGTATTGGAATTTTAGTTTATAAATTAAAATTTTAGGATATGACTTGAACTTTTGTGGATATGAGTTGAACCTTTAGGATATGAATTGAACCTTTAAGAGATGAATTGAAATTTTTGGTTTATGTATTGGAAGTTTAGTTTATAAATTAAAATTTTAGGAAATGAATTGAACTTTTGTGGATATGAGTTGAACCTTTAGGATATGAATTGAACCTTTAGGATATAAGTTGGACTTTTAGTTTATGTATTGAAATTTTAGTTTATAAATTGAAATTTTAGGATATGACTTGAACTTTTGTGGATATGAGTTGAACCTTTAGGATATGAATTGAACATTTAGGATATGAATTGGACTTTTAGTTTATGTATTGGAATTTTAGTTTATAAATTGAAATTTTAGGATATGACTTGAACTTTTGTGGATATGAGTTGAACCTTTAGGATATGAATTGAACCTTTAGGATATTAGTTTATGTATTGGAATTTTAGTTTATAAATTAAAATTTTAGGATATGACTTGAACTTTTGTGGATATGAGTTGAACCTTTAGGATATGAATTGAACATTTAGGATATGAATTGGACTTTTAGTTTATATATTGGAATTTTAGTTTATAAATTGAAATTTTAGGATATGACTTGAACTTTTGTGGATATGAGTTGAACCTTTAGGATATGAATTGAACCTTTAGTTTATATATTGAAATTTTAGTTTATAAATTAAAATTTTAGGATATGACTTGAACTTTTGTGGATATGAGTTGAACCTTTAGGATATGAATTGAACCTTTAGGATATTAGTTTATGTATTGGAATTTTAGTTTATAAATTGAAATTTTAGGATATGACTTGAACTTTTGTGGATATGAGTTGAACCTTTAGGATATGAATTGAACATTTAGGATATGAATTGGACTTTTAGTTTATGTATTGGAATTTTAGTTTATAAATTGAAATTTTAGGATATGACTTGAACTTTTATGGATATGAGTTGAACCTTTAGGATATGAATTGAACCTTTAGGATATGAATTGGACTTTTAGTTTATGTATTGGAATTTTAGTTTATAAATTGAAATTTTAGGATATGACTTGAACTTTTATGGATATGAGTTGAACCTTTAGGATATGAATTGAATCTTTAGGATATGAATTGGACTTTTAGTTTATGTATTGGAATTTTAGTTTATAAATTGAAATTTTAGGATATGACTTGAACTTTTGTGGATATGAGTTGAACCTTTAGGATATGAATTGAACCTTTAGGATATTAGTTTATGTATTGGAATTTTAGTTTATAAATTGAAATTTTAGGATATGACTTGAACTTTTGTGGATATGAGTTGAACCTTTAGGATATGAATTGAACCTTTAGGATATTTGTTTATGTATTGGAATTTTAGTTTATAAATTGAAATTTTAGGATATGACTTGAACTTTTGTGGATATGAGTTGAACCTTTAGGATATGAATTGAACCTTTAGGATATTAGTTTATTTATTGGAATTTTAGTTTATAAATTGAAATTTTAGGATATGACTTGAACTTTTGTGGATATGAGTTGAACCTTTAGGATATGAATTAAACCTTTAGGATATTAGTTTATGTATTGGAATTTTAGTTTATAAATTGAAATTTTAGGATATGACTTGAACTTTTGTGGATCTGCGTTGAACCTTTAGGATATGAATTGAAATTTTTGGTTTATGTATTGGAATTTTAGTTTATAAATTGAAATTTTAGGATATGACTTGAACTTTTGTGGATATGAGTTGAACCTTTAGGATATGAATTGAAATTTTTGTGTATGAATTGAACTTTTAGGATATGAATTGAAATTTTTGTGTATGAATTGAACTTTTAGGATATGAATTGAGCCTTTAGGATATGAATTGAAATTTTGTGGATATGAATTGAAATTTAGGATTGCGGGAGGATTTTGTAGAAGGGGTTGATGACTTTATTAGACATGCAATGCAACTTCCACCAAGAATAACTTAGACACAGTACCTGGCATAGTGTGCCTTTAATTGTTGTTCTCATTAGCGACAATGATGATGAGAAGGCAATGGCATGTGTTTCAAACTGTGATGATGTAGGTAGGAATTTAACATTTCCTAAATTGATAAAAGAAAAGGTTATAGAGGAATTCTCTACTTCATTTTCCAAGAGGAAGTAGAGAATTCCTCTATAACCTCTTCTTTTATCTGCTTAGGAAATGTTAAATTCTTACCTACACCATCACTGTTTGAAACGCATGTCATTGCCTTCTCATCATCATTGTCGCTAATGAGAACAACAATTGATCAAAGACACACCCTGTCGGGTACTGTATTCAAGTTACTCTCTGTATCTAAGTTCATCCCGAGTAATAGTACCACGAGGATAATCACCAAAGCCACCATACAACTTTATGATGCCAATGAAGTAAGATGAGTTATTCAATGAGACTCGTATTGTAAAGAAGAAGAAAGAGATTGATCCAGAAAGGTGGGTCGAGGGTCGAGCCTTGACTATACATGTAAGTTTTTACTTTTTATTAAGTATTTTGATTTACTTTTATATAAATATTGAAATACTAATTCAATAAAAATTTTCTTATAGGTTCGCTTCACAACTGATGTGGGGGAATTCATACGCAGTCAGCCACCTAATGAGTCGGGCGAGGCAATCCAACTTTCGGATGAGGATGCTGAAAGAACACTCCTTGAGTACTTTATATACTTTGAACTAGACAATAGAACCAGTTTTCGAATGGGCTTGTAATAAGCGTTAACTTAGTTTTGTTAGCTTAATTTTTAGTTCTATTGAACTTTATACTTTGTTGCTTTTTATTGTTGTTGTTGTTTATTGTTGTTGTTGTTGTTAGCATAAAATGCATGTTTAGGATTTTTGGTAAGCTGGCAGGTGGTGTAGCTGCCAAAACAGGCATTTTCTGGCAAAAATATACCAAGAAAAGCGACCAATGGTCGCTTTTCCCTTAAAAAAAACAATTTTCTGGGCAATAGCGACCAACCTTGGTCGCTATTTAACCCAGATTTCTCAAAAGCGACCAACTTTGGTCTCTATTCTATTTTAAAAAAAAAAATCTGGCAATATAGCGACCAAAGTTGGTCGCTTATAATTAAAAAAAATTTATTTCTTGAAGTTAGCGACCAACTATGGTCGCTTATTTTTTTTTTAAAAAAATAAATAAAAAAGCGACCAATCTTGGTCTCTATTTTCCAGATTTTAAAATATAATATTTGGATGAGAGACCAAAGTTGGTCGGTTTTTTATGATTAATAATAAATAAATAAATAACGTATTTTACATTTAGAGACCAACTTTGGTCGCCAAAATTATATTATTAAAATAATAAAGCGACCAAAGTTGGTCGCTATAGTCTTTACCCGGAATATTTGGTCCTTTTACCTTAGAGACCATCAATATTGTGACCATGCATGTTTGGTCGTTTTTTGGTCGCTTTTAGGCCTATAAGCAACCAATTTTGATCTCTTTTTGTGATCGCTTTTTACTGGATTTCTAGTAGTGAGACTTAACCACCCTCGTGGATTCGACCTGGTCTTACCAGTATTATATTGTGACAGGCACTTTTATGTCTGATATAAGAGTACGGTTGGGCATTACCAATTATTTTCAAGGTGGTATGAATATGAATTAGCCTTATATATATATATATATATATATATATATATATATATTATTTTACTTGGATGCACCATATCTATATTTGAAATATATTACTTTCTTTGTTTCAATTTAGATGACATACTTTCCTCATTAGTCCTTTCCCAAAAGAATGACACATTTCTACAATAGAAAATATTTTAACATTAAGTTCTTTATTTTACCCATTTTACTCTTAATGCGAAGCTTTTTTAAGCACATAAATGTCATGACCCCACAAAGTTTTTAATCCTCAAGTTTTTAAGACTATAAGTTTCAAAAGTCTTCTATTTTTGTTAATCTCTGTACCGAGTCAAACTAGCTCATCTAAATTGAAATGGGGGAGTATAACATTTTGCGGTATAAAGAAAATACTGGTCTTTATTAGCATATCATTTTGAGTCTTATTAAAGGTCTTTATATGTACTTTATGTCTTCCAATGAGAAGTAAATATTACTAATGTTTTGGGCATTATACTTGGCAACAATATGATTTAGATTTGTCATGAATATGACACTTGAACTATATAAAAATACTACGCATCTCATTTGATATAAGATACCTATTATTGTTATTAATGCTAAATTCCTCATTTTGGGCCGAATTCTCCCATCAATCAAAGCATTATAAAGACAGAGAGACATTAATAAACAAATGCATATTTTTGGGTATACTTTCATCTCATAACTTGTGTGAATGTACGAGGTTACATGAGTTTTTGTAGTGAATTATGCTCATTACATGCATTCTTATGTGTAGGATCAAGTTGGACGAAATGTGAGCAAAAGAAGTTGATTCGGGATAAAAAGACAAAAAGAAGAACTTCGCTCGTTCACTCTCGCGTGCACACTAGAGTGTGCACGAGCTAGCTGAGCGGAGCTTAAAAAAATAGTGGATTATGGCAAAAAGGCATGGAAATGCACGAGAGACCTAGAAGAAAAAGAAAAAGAGAAGAACTTCGCGCGTTCACTCTCTCGTGTGCATGAGAGAGTGAACGAGCTGACCTAAAAAGACTATTCTGAACTGGGCTCGTATTATTTCGCCCCATACAAATCTTATCACATATAAATAGTCCTTAAACTCACTTTAGGAGGAAATTCGACCTAAGGAGGCAAGAAAACACAAGGAGTAAGACAAATAATTCTTCTACGAGTTTTTCACTTTCTTCTTCCTATTTTCATTATTGGTTATGAATTCTAGTATCGTAGTTTTGCATACTATTATGAATAACGAATTTGTTATCTAGGATTTTGATGGAAACTTTTGTAGGATGAATTCTTGATATGTTTTGATATAATTAAATTTTTTAATTTTTCTACTTGTTCAACTACGTGCTTATTTTAGTTAATTGAAGAGCTCTCAATTAACGATGCCGATTTATTGTGTAATTCTTGAAAAAGTATATATATTTATGTGGTTGTTAAACAACATCACTCCTAACATATATGAGAGATTAATACGGTGGGTTTAAAAGCGAGATCAGAGAATCGAAGCTTTGACGTGATCATAGTGAGTGGTGAAAAAGTGCGAGCTAGCGTAATTAGAGAAAATATGACTAGTACATTATTGTAGTTGCTCGAGAGAGAATTACAATAAGTCGAGTTCTCACGATCAGTAGAGAATAATTAGGCGAAATTATAGAAGATGTAGCGGATAGGATTCCGGCAATTGGGAAAATCATAACTCTAGACCTCCTTAATCTTGTCTCCAACCCTTAATATCTTTAGTTGTTAATTTACTTTTTTAATTTGTTAGTTGATTAGTTAGACATAAGAATCTTGATATTTATAACTTAGAAATTGTTCGAACTTGTTTTCTTAGTGATACTTTACAATTATAGCAAAATCGTAGTTCTCTGTTAGATTTGACTCCGGACTCTTAGACCGGATTATATTTGCAGTGGCCGCTTATCCTTTTTAGGACTAGAGTTTGGCATGATCAAATATTGGCACCGTTGCTGGGGAACTAACGGTGTAGTTGTAGCTGTATATATTTCTAGGTTTCAAGTTTGAACTTTTATTTTGTTTTTTTATTTTATTCTACTTTTTAATTTGAGAAACATGACATCTAGGAATTATAGGAGTTTAGGTGTTGGTCATTCTACTTTTGATCCTTATATATATTGCGAAGGAAACCACCAGTGGAAAAATTATCATAATGTTCCTGTGAGCGAGTTATGTGCACCAACTCAACCTTATTTATGGAATGTGTGTGATGTGTGTGGTGGTCAAGATGATCACTTGCATGGTTGTGATTATATTCCTTATCCTCCCCCAACCCCTTACTATGATGGTTCTGCTTTTTCTTGTGAAGTTAATAGGAACAAAAAACTTAGGGATAATTACTTAAAAGAGATCAAAGATATGTTAAAGTACATTGTGAAACAAAATGATGAAAGACAGCTACAGATAGAAAGGCAAGAGGCAACTATTTGCAACTTAGAGGCTCAAGCGAGTCAACTGGTTGAAGCTTTTAATGCTCAACAAACCAATATTGTGGATAGTAGCCAATAAGAGCGTGAATTAAATGCAAAAAGTGGGGTGATAACGAAGAAGGTCAGAGTAGAAAACCAACAATCTATCCAACTAGAATTTGAGGATGCCCATGTTAAAGTAGTGGTACTAGAGTCAACTAAGAATATTAAAGAAGCAATTTTAGTTGACTCTAGTTTGTATCATGAAGAGGGTGTGAATAAGCCTGTAAATTTTTAGTCTAAGAGCAGTTGTCCTCACTCCAAGCATTTTTCCACATTGTGTGTAGATGATGATATAGAAATAGAGTCATCCGAGCCAATCAATGAGTTAAGGAATGCGGAATAAGGTGGCTACATTCTGACATTTTTCTTCCGAAAAATCAGGATTACACACCTCATATAAAGGCCAAAAAGTGCAGAATACTACATTGGTTACTTGGGCCACTTAGATTTTTTCCGCCACCCATGGAGAATAGCCGAAAACTTGATGCCAAATTGGGGGTCCAATTCATAAGCTCGATGTGGAAGCAAAAAGTAATTCATGTCATGCCGTGACGTTAAATCGGGCGCTTGTTGGGAGGCAGCCCAACTTTACTACTTTCGTTGATTTTTTTGTTTTGTTTTTTAAACTATTTTTATTGTGTTATTTTTTAGTAGAGCTTTTGATTTTCAAGGAGCATGAGAAGAAAAGCTATTGGAAGGAAGCAAAAGAAAGCAAGATGGCTGGAACAAGTGTGGGATGCTCGCATAATCGATCAATGACTGGGAGAAGTTTAAGTACCCCATGAGCTGCTAATGCTTCGGCCTTTGGCCTACCTGAGAGTTTTTTTACCCTCGTATTATTTATGGTGTGCATTAGGAACAATACACAATTTTAAGTGTGTGGTGGGAGAAGATTGTCTAGGTGATTTCTTGTGCTATATTATGTATGTTAAAAAAAAAGGTATGTTAAAAAAAGTAGGTAGAAATATCCCTCTTGGTTTTCTTATGGCAACGGTTTTTTTTCAAGGGATGACTCTTTGAACCGGGCATCAATTTTTTAGGTAGAATTTTAAAAAAATTTGGACTTTTCCCGACGATGGATTTCTTAGACAGTTTTCTTAAGGGAGTAAAGTCTAAAGAAAAAAATACAAAAAGATTTTTCTTTTCTTTTTTAGAAACGATAATAGAATGAGAAAAACTTGAGTATCTGTGCTTTTTGACATGTTTTATATTGGGACTTAGAGCTATAATATTTGAATTAATTATCTTCTTCGTTTTCTATGTGCCCACATGCCTTGAGAATATATGTGACTTTCCTTTTACGCTTAAGTTCATTTGTTGACTCCTGTGATTACTTTCCATGTGTTGAGTTAATATGATGACTTTGCTTAGTTGTTTAACTTGAGTGTCGGGTCTGAACCGTCCAGAGTAAATCATGTGTATTGTGTGATGTGAGGCTTGATTACATTATGTGCTATCCTGTGTTAGTCTAGAACTTTCCCTATATGTTAATAGAAGCGAAATAAGTAAGCTTTGTGTGTCTAAGAGATGATGTAGGTAGGGGTGGGCATTCAGGCAGTTTGGATTGCATATGAAAACTTCAGTTTGGATTTTCAATTTTCAGATTGAAGAAATAACAATTCAAATCCAATCCAAATAAGTTCAGATTGGATCAGATTTTTTAACTTTGATTTCGGATTAGTTGGTTTGGATATTTTGGATTTTCGGTTTTGAGCTTATAAGTTGAGATGTTTCTTCTTTTCACACAAATGAATATCCAAATGAAGTACTCATGTTAAATTGCCGAAAAAGTTCCTCATTCTCACTGCAATCATCCAAATGAAATATTCAAGTAATGAAATTATTATCAAAAAAATACAATAGAGACATTAATACGACAACTGAGAAGTAGAAATAGTAAAACCATGGCCAAATAGAAAGTATTCTCACAGTAACTTAGTAATTAATATAGAATATATGAGATAATATCTAATGGGTACAATATTGAACTTATTACTATTGACATATAAATAATGGACTAAAAATAAAGTATAAGAATTTCGGATTTTCGGATATCTAAAAAATCGAGGTACCAAATCCAATATCCAATCCGAAATTCAAAAATTTTAAAAATTAAATCCAAAATCCAATCCGTAATCCGAAAATACAAACCAAAAATTCAAAAGATTCAAATTTTGGTTTGGATTTTGTATTTTCCCAAACTATGCCCACCCCTAGATGTAGGAGTTTATTTGATTGTCCATTGATCTAGTATGCCACCATAAATAAATTAATTCTTAGATAGCTCATTTGAGCCTATAAACCTTTTTTTTTGACACCCACTTTATAGACGATTCCCTTTTTGTTCTTAATTAGATCTTTTTGAACCTTTACCTCCGAAAGCACTTTAAGTCTCTAGAAGAGTAAGGTGAGAGTTGGGGTAACTTTTGAGTGGAACCACAAAAATAAAGGTGTACATATATTTTGAAAGATAATTGGCCACACAACCCAAGTTTGGAGAGTGTTGGAAAAAATAAGAAAAAAAAATCAAATAAAATACAAAAAGAAAAATAAAAAAAATAGAAAATACACCTCCTATTCCTCTTAATCCGGGCTAGTGAATGCGCAGTCGTGCTTAAAGAAGAAGGGTTAAATTGTATATGGTTTCGTAACATTGCTTGAATTGGTCATGAAGAGTATGTATTTAAAAGTTAAGTGTAGTGTATTAAAGTGCTTAGGAGGGTTAGTCACGATACCCAAAATATCTTACATTACAACCTGGAAATACCTAATTGATCCAAGACTTCGCAAGCTTAAAATAGTAGAGACATATACTACGGGCAAGCATATGATATGACCCAGGATGCACATGAATTTCTTTGTGAGAATGAGTAAATTCTTTCGATTTGTAAGTCCTTAAATTATACGTAAATTCATAGTTGAGTGTGTAGACTAATTTCTCTCTTTGATTGTTTTGAAAGCACATGATGTACAAAGGATTGGTAAAGTTCAGGCATTTTGAGTTGACACAAGAAGTGAAACATAGTAGGAAATGTATTGGAGTCATCTTTTAATGTTAGGATGTTAGAAGAAGTCGCACATATATTTTAAAAAGTCTTGGCATGGGTCAAATTTTAAAGAAAGATGTCAGTAGTTCTTATGTTGGGTTCTAAGTGTTAGTAAAAGCCATTGTCATTAGTATGATGCTTGAGTAATTTTTGTTAAAATGTGTTTCTTGCCAATGTACTTAATTTTGAAAGATGCTCGAGGACGAGCAAGAGTTTAAGTGTGGGGTGTTTATAAACGGTGAAAAATGCATATTTTTGGGTATACTTTCATCTCATAACTTGTGTTAATGTTGGAGGTTACATGCGTTTTTGTAGTGAATTATGCTCATTACATGTATTCTTATGTGTAGGAGCAAGTTGGACGAAAGGTGAGCAAAAGATATTGATTCGGGACCAAAAGACAAAAAAAGAACTTCACTTGTTCACTCTCGCGTGCACACAAGAGTATGAACGAGTTACCTAAGGGGAGCTTGAAACAAAATCAGAGGATTATGGTAAAAAATCATGGAAGTGCACGAGAGACCTAGAAGGAAAAGAAAAAGAAAAAGAAAAAGAGAAGAACTTCGCTCGTTCACTCTCGCGTATGCACGAGAGAGTGAATGAGCTAACCTAAAAAGACTATTTTGAAGTAGGCTTGTATTATTTCGCCCCATGCAAATCCTATCACATATAAATAGTCCTTAAACTCACTTTAGGAGGAGATGGAGATTCGACCTAAGGAGGCAAGAACACACAAGGAGCAAGGCAGAGAACTCTTTTACGAGTTTTTCATTATCTTCTTCCTATTTCCATTATCGGTTATGAGTTCTAATATTGTAGTTTTGCATACTATTATGAATAACTAGTTTTTTCATCTTGTTTTTTGTCATGACCCAAAATTCCCACCGCCGGGACCGTGATGGAGCCTAACATCTCACTTGCCAGGCAAGCCAACATTAGAGGATTCTTAAGTCAATTTCTGCCAATTTCAATAACAGGAACAATTAAGGTAAACAAAAGCTAAAACTGTTTTGCGGAATAACATAACCCATAATATTTGATGCATTTAGGATCTGGAGTCACAACTCACGAGCTACTATGAATTACTACAACTAGAGTTTGAAAGAAAGTACACAGTGTTGAAAGAAAAGAAATAGTAAAATAATAAGACTAGGAAGAGACTCCAGGGTCTACGGATGCCAGCAGATCTACCTTGGGTCTCCTGACGAAAAAGTCCAGCAGCTAACCTCCCGATCAGCTAAGGCCGGTACAAAAATTTGCACAATAAGTGTAGAGTGCAGTATCAGTACAACCGACCCTATGTACTAGTAAGTGTCGAGCCTAACTTAGACAAAGTAGTGACGAGGCTATAACAAGACACATACAAAATAAACCCGTGCAATTTAATAGTATATGTATGAAATAACAATAAATAGAAGTTAGGCGAGTAAATATCGGGAGGGGGACATGCTGAGGGGGAATATAAGATAAAAGAATCACCGCATCAATGATAAATGTAATAAACAATATGCCTTGAACCAATGAAACAATTAGATACAGTAAAGAAAAGTGCACGACATGACCCTTCGAGATTTTACTCTCAACCTCACCATGTAAATCAATAGAAACGGCATGGCATCACCCTTCGTGCATTAACACTCACGATATGGCACGACATCATCCTACATGCACTAATACTCACAATATGGCACGGTATCACCCTTCGTGCATAACATTCTCAATATGGCACGACATCACCCTTCATGCATTAACACTCTCATAACATGACATGAAATCACCCTTCGTGTATTAACACTCTCTCTTACCATAAAGCAATAAACAAATAACAACAGTGAGATAAAATAGCGAGAACAAGCCTTACTTCAACATTTGGTTCCACCATACCAACCTCAACCTTGAAATCAATATTCAATTATCACCAAGAATCCGTAAACCTGATAAGAACGATTAGTTTAACAATTTGCTAGTCTAAGCATGGATAATATGACCAAGGAAAGCAACAATTACAAGAACAAGTCCCACCTGCATGCTATAACCCGACAACAACAACAACAACAACAACAAACCCAGTTGGATCCCAACCTCACATATACGTTGTACCCAATATCTAAACACGCATTAAATAGACAAATAAGTCCTAATCCATCAAGTCAAGGTTAACCACGATACTTACCTCGCTCCAACGACCAAACTCAAAGCTCAACCACAACTTTGCCTTTCAAACAAGCCTCCGAACCAATAGAATCTAGCAATTTACCAACCAAACATTTCAAATTAACTTTTTGGAACTACCTATAATTGTAAAGAATTCAATTTAGTCATTATTGAAAAAGTCAACAAAAGTCAACACCCAGGCCCGCTTGGTCCAAACCCGAAATTCGGACCAAAATCTGATTACCCATTCACCCTCGAGCCCGGTTATGTGATTTGTTTTGGAATTCAACCTCAATTTGAGGTCTAAATTCCCAATTTACCAAATCCCTAATTTATACCTGTCACACCTCCTTTTTCCGCACCCGCGGGGCGCGTAGGGAGTTTTCTCCAAATGAAGGACAGTCGAAACGGGATCTATTTATTTGTTTCAGAGTCGCCACCTGGGAATTTTAAGGCGTCCCAAGTCACCGGTTTTAATCCCTGAATCGAGGAGAATATGACTCTGTTTGTTATTCTGCGAACCAGAAATCCTGAGTAAGGAATTCTGTTAATTCGGAAGAAGGTGCTAGGCATTTCCGAATTCTGTGGTTCTAGCACGGTCGCTTAACTGTTTTTTTATTTTTGGCTTAATTATCTTGATTTTACTAAATACGTTTTTTATTACATGATTTTATTACCGTTGTCGTTTAGATTATTTACAAATTAAAGATTTTCTTGAAACAAATCACGCGTACGTATATTCGCCTTATACATTTTTATAGATATAAAAAATCGTGTCACGCATACGTGTACACAATAAGATTGACCATATTATAGTTTTTATTAAAAAATCATATGTTCGAGATTTAAAATAAAATTAAGAACGTCATCACCCTTATATTTAAACAGTGAGCAGCACATCCCGGGTTATATGAAACTATTTTACATCCTCGGAGAAATCCCTTTTATTAAATATTCACTCGAAGTTGCGCGAACGCATAATCCGAATTTGCTTTTAAAAATATAATCAGGTTACGCGAACGCATCCCTAATCGCGCAAAATATTCGTAATGGTATTATGGATTTTCCACAAATTGTTTATTATATCCATACATTTTTATATGAAAATCATGAGATATTCCCATTTAAGGAGCCCTTAAATTCTTCGAAAAGAATTCACAATTTATTAAATGTTTACCGCTGATTATATTTTCACGTGTGAATTATATTCTTTTGAGCCATTCAAATTTTAGGAGTAAAAATAAACAAAGCGTGATTAAGACTACCATTTTTCTCGTAAATACAATATATATATATATATATACCCAAAAATGAATTGCATATGAAACTAAAAAATGATTTATAAAGGGAAGAGATATTTTTGAAGAATTTTCATTATTTTTATTTAATGCAAATTCTATTTCTACTTACCATTGATATAAAATGTTGCAATTCGTGCTTATACATCTCATCTCATTCTCATATACTTGTTTTTAATCTAATAGGCGAAATTATTTTAATTAATTCTGCTTATGATTGAGTTTGGGATATATATATATGATTTTGGGATATATATATATATATATATATAATCAAACCAATTTGATTCTCAATCTATGTGAATTATTGCTAAACACTAACTTTCGCATTGTATAAATTCCTAGGCCCTTTGTTATTAAGAAAGAGAACAAGTCTACCTGTTGACTTAATAAAATGATATTGCCTACAATATTATTCGCCATATTTTGACATTGTGAACATAGCGGATTTTACTAATGCATCTTTCAACTATTGATTATAAACATAACCATTGTTATGCCAAAATATAGCAAATTGCAACCAACATCATCTAGCTTTAAACAACAACTAACTAACTAACAAAATAAACTAATAACGTATTTTTCCTTGATATTTCCATACTATGCTATACCTAACTAACAATATCATAAAGTGTAAATAAAGGTCAACTTCCTGCCATGTTCCCTATTTACACAATTCAAATATAACTAAACTAATGAGAGTTCGAAATGGATAACATTATTACAAAGCTTTTATACGAATTTCAAAATAAGACAATTAACTTGTAGCCATCGTGTCGAACTCACTACTGCTTAACCAACATGAAACAAAGCTGAAATTTAAACTAATGAGCTTAAACGAATAGAAGACATTATTACAATTCAAGCTTCATTTATTTGTCATGTTGAGGCTCTTCACAACATGAGTTTAAAAGATATGTACATGGAAATGAAGGTAGAAGGAGTAAATTTCAGCAATAATAGCAGCAACAAAACACCGGCAGAATATACCAATAACACAGCAAGTCTGAACAAAACCCGTTAACCCAGATGAACAGTGACAGAAACTTGAGAAAAATTTCAGATTTAAACCGAACAATATCCACAAACAAACAACGGACAGATTCTAGAAAAATAACATTTCAGATTTCAGTTTCTTTCCTCTATCTGTTTCAGATTCCTATTTCTGATTTTTCTGTTTCTGCTTTTGTATCTGTTTCAGATTGTGTGTGTGTGTGTGAATGTTCTCTTTTCTATTTCTTTTTCTGTTTTCTTCCTCTCTTTCCTTTTCTTAAAAAAAATCTGAGTTCTTTTCTTTTCTTCAAAATCTCAGTCCTTAAAATCTGAGTTTTTAAAATCTGTCCTTTTTCTCTTCAGTCCCAATCCCCTTTTATATACAGGACTGCCTGGACCCTTTAAAATCAGAAAAAATCCCCTCCAATAGCACTAAGGCTGTTTTTTAATAAATCAGCCACTAAAGGTACCCTTTTCCTTATTTTCAGCACTCCCATTACCCTTTGTTTCCCATTATCTCATTAAGTAATAGCCACTAACATTCCACTTCCAGCACATTAGCACTAACACTGTTTTATTCCCAAAAATGCCCTGAAATCCTACTGTTATTACTGCCCATTAATACAAAATCAGAATCTATTACAAAACAGATTTAAAAATCTGTTCAAACCTAATTATCAACCTGATTTAAAACAGCTAATACCAATTCTCTTAAGTTCTGGACTGAATCTTAACTGAGAATGTACTTTTCTAACACAATGGTATCTAATCAACACTTGTGAAATTGAATTTAAACCTAATATCACAACAAATTATACTGAATTCAACATAACAAATTATACTGAACTTCAACTTTGAACTAAAATCAAACAAACACAGGAGCATTGTCAATATATTGACAATGCCCTGAAACTTAATATTCAGACAATAACATATACACAGCACTTATTTTGACAGATTCATATAAACCAGGATGACTTAACTGACGAGTATTAATTAAAATGATTATCTACAACATCTGTCAACAATAGTCTATAAAAATAGAAACAGATTGTTTCAATCAGTATTATCATAAACGAGAATTCATAATATAACTAATCGATGAACTTAATCGAGTCGATTACTCACATTGTAAATAATCACAACCAACAGAAACAATTTCATATTTTGATCATATAGACGGGTATGAGACAGAATAACAATAAAAGATGGGAAAATTACACAGACTAATGAAACAAACATAAAATACACGTAGAATACACAAAAGAAATAGAAAAATACCTCTGAATCTTCAAATTTATTCAGACACAGTCTCAACTTGAATTCGGACATTTTTGAGGCTGAACAGACTTTATTCGAAGTATTCTCAGTTGAGAATACCTCGATTAAAGTCTCTTAGACCTCAATCCTTCACTCGAATCGGAAAAATTCCCAGATGGAAAATTTTTAGGGTTTCTGATTCTTGGATCTTAAATTCGAACACTTCTGGGCAGATTCGAAGGGAACCAAAGATGACACAAGGGTGAGGGAGGCCTAGGGGTCATTTGGTGTTAGTTTGGAACGAATCTGAGTGAGTTCATGTTTGGTTCGAACCTTCAAAAGAAGATTCGAAGAACTCTGAGGTGATTCGAACCAAACCAACACCAGATCCATAGCCAGGGTAGTTAGGGGAAGCTACGGTGTTAATTTGGGGACCATCGGAGGTGGTTGAGTTTGGATCTGAGTTTGGCTCGAATCTTCAAATGAAGATTCGAGAACCTTCAGGAGGATTCGAGCCAAGTGGCTAACATATTTGGATAGAGGATGGTCAGGGGGTTCCGGGGTGTTAAGGTGGTGACCGGCGGCGTTGTTGCCGCCGGGTTTCAGGCGGTGGGGAATGAGGGCGGCTAGGGTTAGGGGTGTGTTTGAAGACGATGATGAACAGGAGAGGAAGGGGGGGGGGGGTGTTCAGTTAGGGGGGCCGGGGTAAGGATTTGGGTTTATATAGGGGTGGGGTGGATTGATAATGATCGTTAGATCAAGCAGAATGGATGGCTAGGATCTATTCACTTAACCAAACGATGTCGTTTGGTTTAAGTTGGGGGGACGGGTTGAACCGGGTACTGGACCGGGTAAAGGGTTACGGGTAAAGGGGTGAGACCTCAGCCGTTGGATAGATTTAATCCAACGGCCCTTGATGAAGGATGATGAAACGCCGTCGTTTGGTTTGTTTAAATTGGACCGGACATGGGGTTGTTTGGACTGGGCTGTGGGGTTTATTTTGTTTGGGCCTAGATTTAGGTCCAGGTCCGATTTTTACTTTTACAATTTATTTTTTATTTTCTAATTTTATTCTTAATTATTAAAATCTTAATTAAAATTATAAAAACAAAAATTATCATTACAAAAATACTGATTACTTTTAACAAATATTAACACATAGACAAAACATTAATCACACAGTGAAACATTTAAAATAGAACCAATGCATATTTTTGTGATTTTATTTTTGAATCAATTATTAAATGCATAATTAAATCCTAGATATGCATGAAACATATATTTTTATTTTAATTTTGTTTAATTATAACAAAGCAAACATTTACGGACAACACAAATAATTAACAAACACCACACAAATTCTAAAAATTGCACACTAAAAGAGATTTATTTTATTTATTTTTGATTTATTTTGGAGTTGTTTTCGGGAGGCAAAAATCACGTGCTCACAATACCCAAATACCCTTAATTCCACCATGAAAACTCTAGATTTTAGGTTGAAAACTTGTGAAATGTAGTGAAAGATTGAAAGAAAATAGGTTAGAATCACTTACCAACGATTTGGGGAAGAATGAGTCTTGTAAAAATTGCATCTAAGGATTTAGGTTTTTGAAAATTTGAAGAATAAACCAAAAATCCTGTCTAAGTCATATTTTGTTCAGCTGCAGATGTCACATTTACGACCTGGGCTTCGCAAATGCGAAGCCCGCAAATGCGAGAAATCCTTCGCATTTGCAAAGACTACCACACCTCTGCAATCATCACATTTGCGATGAAAAGTTCACAAATGCAAACACTGACTGGACCGCAAATGCAAAGAATCTCCCTCCCCAGCTCCTATCGCAAATGCGGACGCTGGCCTTCCGCAAATGCAACCTCATGATCGTAATTGCGAACCTAGGCTGACCCAGGCACCCTTCTCAAATGCAAAGAAATGGCTCGCCAATGCGACACTGACAGAAGTTAGAAATGTTTGCAAATACGAACTCTGATCTCGCAAATGCGAGATCAGAGGCCAGTTCTCAGAAATTGAAGACACCAGCAAATGTTCTAAGTCCAATTCACTCTGTAGCCTACCCGAAACTCACCTGATCCCTCAGAGCTCTAAACCAACTATGTTCAGAAGTCTAAAAACATCATACGATCTTGCTCGCGCGATCAAATCGCCAAAATAACACCTAGAACTACGAATTGAACACCAAATCAAATGAAATTTTCAAGAAAACTTTGAAACTTCTATTTTCACAACTGGGCGTCCGAATCACGTCAAACCAACTCCGTTTCTCACAAAATTTCACAGTCAAGTCATAAATACGGTAGTGGACCTATACCCTGTTCTAGAACCAAAATACAAACCCGTTATACAAAAAGTCAAACATTGGTCAAAAATTGCAAATTCAATAAGCCTTTAACTTTTGAATTTCGACAAAGTCCGATATCTCGGGCCAGGGACTTCCGAATTCGATTTCGGGCATATGACCAAGTACCAAATCACGATACGGACCCATCGAGACCGTCAAAATATGAATCGGGGTCCGTTTACTAAAAATGTTGACCGAAGTCAACTCAAAAGAAGTTTTTAGGCAAAAATTCTTTTTTTTATCAACTTTTAACATAAAAGCTTTCCGAAAACACGCCTGGATTGTGCACACAAATTGAAAAGGGATAAAATGAGGTTTTTAAAGCTTAAAATAGCAGAATTGAGTTCTAAAAGATAAGATGACCTTTTAGGTCATCGCATTCTCCACCTTTAAAACAATCGTTCGTCCTCGAACGGACATAGAAAAGTATGTGGACTGGTGAAAAAGTGGGGATATCTACTCTGCATGTCCGACTCGGACTCCCAAGTAGCTGTCTCAATGGTCTGACCTCTTTACTGCACTCGAACTGAAGGAAAACTCTTTGATCTCAACTGACGAACCTGTCGGGCTAGAATAGCCACTAGCTCCTCCTCATTAATCAAATCCTTGTCCAACTGGACAGTGCTAAAATCTAACACGTGGGATGGATTGCCGCAATACTTCTGGAGCATGGACACATAGAACACTGGGTGAATTGCTGACAAACTAGGTGGCAATACGAGCTTGTAAGCCACCTTACCCACTCTCTGAAGAATCTCAAAAGACTTGATGTACCTATGGCTCAACTTGCCCTTCTTTCCAAATCTTATTACACCCTTCTTAGGTGACACACGGAGCAACACTCTCTCTCCGACCATGAATGCAACATCACAAACCTTACGGTCGGCATAACTCTTCTTCTTTGACTAAGCTGTGCGAAGTCTATCCTGAATAATCTTGACCTTATCTAAGGCATCCTGTACCTAATCTGTGCCCAATAACCAAGCCTCCCCCGGCTCTAATATTCCAATTGGCAATCGGTACCGCCTACCATATAATGCCTCATTAGGAGCCATCTGAATGCTTGACTGGTAGCTGTTGTTGTAGGAAAACTCCGCGAGCGGCAAGAACTGATCCCAGGAGACTCCGAAGTCTATAACACAAGCACGGAGCATATCCTCCAATATCTGAATAGTGGGATCGGACTGTCAATTCGTCTGAGGATGAAATGGTGTGCTCAACTCAACCTGCATGCCCACTTCATGCTGTACTGCCTTTTAAAAGTGCGAGGTGAACTATGTACCTCGATTAGAAATGATAGACACGGGCACACAATGAAGACGAACGATCTCACGGATATAAATCTCTGCCAACTGCTCTGAAGAATAGGTAACTGCTACATGAATGAAATGCGCTGACTTGGTCAGCCTATCCACAATGACCCAAGCTGCATCAAACTTCCTCTGAGTCCGTGGGAGTCCAACAACGAAATCCATAGTGATACGCTCCCACTTCCACTCAAGAATCTCTATCTTCTGAAGCAAACCACCAGGTCTCTGATGCTCGTACTTTGCTTGCCAACAATTTAGACACCGAGCTACATATGCAACTATGTTCTTCTTCATCCTCCTCCACCAATAATGCTTCCGCAGGTCCTGATACATCTTGGTGGAACCCGGATGAATAGGATACCGGGAACTGTGGGCATCCTCTAGAATCAACTCACGAAGTCCATCCACATTAGGCACACAAACATGACCCTGCATCCTCAAAACTCCATTGTCTCCAACCATAACCTGCTTGGTATCACTTGCCACACTATGTCCCTAAGTACAAGCAAATGAGGGTCATCATACTGACGCTTCCTGGTGTGCTTAAATAAGAAAGACCGAGCGACTGTACAAGTTAGAACACGACTGGGCTCAAAAATATCCAAACTCACGAACTGATTGGCCAAAGCCTGAACATCTAATGCAAGTGGTCTATCACTGATTGGAATGTACGCAAGGCTGCTCATACTTACTGACTTTCTACTCAAAGCATTGGCCACCACATTGGCCGTCCTAGGGTGATACAAGATGGTGATATCATAGTCCTTCAATAGCTCCAACCACCTCTTCTCCCTCAAATTGAGCTCCTTTTGCATGAACAAATACTGCAAACTCCGATGATCTGTGAATACCTCACACAACACGCCATAAAGATAATGCCTCCAAATCTTCAGTGCATGAACAATGGCTGCCAACTCTAAGTCATGAATATGGTAATTCTTCTCGTGAACCTTCAGCTGCCACGATGCATATGCAAACACCATACCATCCTGCATCAATACCGCACCAAGTCCAACACGAGATGCATCACAATAAACCGTATAAGGTCCTGAACTAGTGGGCAAGACTAACATCGATGTTGTAGTCAAAACAGTCTTGAGCTTCTGAAAGCTCGCCTCACACTCGTCTGACCATCTGAACGGGGCACCCTTATGGGTCAACCTGGTCAATAAGGCTGCTATAGATGAGAACCCTTCCACAAACTGACGGTAAGAACCTGCCAATCCCAAGAAACTCCGGATCTCTAAAGCTGAAGTGGGTCTAGTCCAGTTTTGAACTGCCTCAATCTTCTTAGAATCCACCTGAATACCCTCTGCCGACACAACGTACCCTAAGAAAGCGACTGATCTTAACAAAAACTCGCATTTTGAAAACTTAGCATATAATTGGCTGGCTCTCAGAGTCTGAAGAATGATCCGAAGATGCTGCTCATGCTCCTCTCTACTGCGGGAGTAGATCAAGATATCATCAATAAACACAATCACAAAGGACTCCAAATAGGGCTTGAACACCCGGTTCATTAAATCCATAAATGCTGCTAGGGCATTTATCAACCCAAATGATATCACTAGAAACTCATAATGCCCATACCGAGTCTAAAAAGCTATCTTAGGAACATATGATGCCCTAATCCTCAACTGATAGTATCCAGACCTCAAATCGATCTTTGAAAACACCTTAGCACCCTGAAGTTGATCAAATAAGTCACCAATCCTTGGCAATGGATACTTGTTCTTGATGATGACTTTATTCAATTGTTGGTAATCTATGCACATCCTTATCGATCCATCCTTCTTCTTCACAAACAACAAAGACGCACCCCAGAGCAAGACACTAGGTCTAATGAAGCCCTTATCAAGCAAATATTGCAATTGCTCCTTCAATTTTTTCAACTTTGGCGGGGCCATACAATATGTCAAAATAGAAATGGGCTGAGTGCCTGTAGCCAAATCAATACAAAAGTCGATATATCCATAGGGCGGCATCCCCGGCAGGTCTGCAGGAAACACCTTTGGAAACTCACGAACAACCGGTACTGAATCTATGGAAGGAACCTCCGCACTAGAATTGCGGACATAAGCCAAATAAGCTAGACACCCCTTCTCGACTATATGTCGAGCCTTCACATAAGAGATAAACTTGCTGGTAGAATGGCCAGGAGTCCCTCTCCACTCTAATAGAGGCAACCCCGGCAAGGCTAAGGTCATCGTCTTGGCATGGCAATCCAATATAGCATGATAAGGTGACAACCAATCCATACTCAAAATTACATCAAAATCAACCATACTGAGAAGTAAGAGATCTACATGAGTCTCAAGACTCCCAATGGTAACCACACACAAACAATAAACACGATCTACAATAATAGAATCACCTACGGGTGTGGACACACACAGAGAAGCACTCAAAGAATCATAAGGCACAACCAAATATGAAGCAAAATAGGATGACACGTAGGAATAAGTAGAACCCAGATCAAATAGAAATGAGGCATCTCTATTGTAAACTGAAACCATACCTGTGATAACCACGTCAGATGACTCAGCCTTAGGCCTGGCTGGAAAGGCATAACATCTGGGCTGGGCCCCACCACTCTTAACTACATCTCGAGGACAGGCCCTAGCTGACTGACCTCCACCTCTAGCGGCCTGACCTCCACCTCTAATAACCTGACCTCCACCTCTAGATTCTTAACCCCTACCCCTAGCTGGCTGAGAGGGCGGTGAAGCACTTGGTGCCGGGACCATGGCACGAGAACCCTGATGCTGAGAACCACTCTATGCTCTAGGGAAAAATCTAGCAATATGCCTCGGCTGCTAAGACTGCTGACTCTGAAACTAACCCTGTCGGCCCGAGTAACCACCCTAAAAACTCTGGAGTGGAGGTGCACTAATAGGAGATACTAGTGCAATGTAGGCTAGCTGATCGGAATAAGGCATATGAGAGCCACATCCACCTGAAGCACCGTGGGATGCCTGGAGTGCTGAATGAAATGGCCTGGGAGTATGGCCTCTACCAAAAGTACCCCTTCCTCCAAATGAAGCACCACTGAATGCACCAGAATGACGAGGTCTCTTGTCAGACCTCTGATCTCCCCCCTGTGCTAGAACTATCTTGACTCGCCTGGTGATATTGCCAGCCGCCTGAAAAGAAATCTCACTCCTAGTCTCCTTGGCCATCTACAACTTGATAGGTTTAGCAAGTCCCTCAATAAACCTCCTCACCCCCTCTCTCTTTCTCTAGGTAGGAATCAGAAGAATAGCATGACATGCTAAATCTACAAATCGGGTCTTGTACGGAGTGATAGACATAGTACCCTGCTGAAGACGCTCGAACTTCCTCCAATAGTTATCTCTCAATGTGACAGGAATGAACTTCTCAAGAAATATCTAAGAGAACCAGTCCCAAGTAAGCGCAGGCGACCTAGGTGCTCTGGTCGATACAAAGTCCTTCCACCATCTCTTCGTAGAACCCATCATCTAGAACACAGCAAAATCGACCCCATTGGTCTTAACTATCCCCATGTTCCGCAACACCTCATGGCAGCGGTCAAGGTAATCCTGTGGGTCCTCAGAAAGTGCACCACTGAAGTGAAATGGGAAAATCTTGGTAAACTTGTCCAATCTCAATAAGCCCTTATAAGACATAGTTGGTCCATCACCGGCCTGCGCTGCAACTACCGGCTAAACTATCCTAATGGGCTGAGCTATTGGAGTCTGAAATTGGGGAGCCATCTACTCTGGAGTGTAGGTAGCGGGAGTTTACGCTCCTCCCCCTGCCTAAGAGACGGCTGGTGCCATAGGGAATGTGCCGGCCTGTGCCACACTCTCTATAAGGCCCACTAAACGAACCAAAACACCCTGAAGTACTGAGGTGGCAATAATCCCCTCAGGGACTTGATCTGGTCCAGCTGATACAGTCTCGACTGGAACCTCCTCATTGAACTCTACCTGAGGCTCTACTGCTAGTGCTGTTGCTCGAGCTCTAGGCTGAGCTCTGCCCCTGCCTCGGCCTCTAGCAAGACCTCGGCCTCGACTTCTGCCCCTCCTAGGAGCTGCCACTAGAGGCTCTGGCTACTGCTCGGCTGAAGATGTAGTACGTGTTGTCGCCATCTGTCAGAGAACAAGAGTAGAAGAGTTCAATTAGCAATGAGAGATTAAAATCTCACGAAAGAGAAGAATAATAGTGAAATTTGTTCATAAACTTCATAGTCTCTGGAAGATAAGTACATACGTCTCCGTACTGATCCTCTAGACTCTACAAAGCCTACTCTTGAATTGTGAGGCCTAGGCAAGCTAGTGCTCAGATACCAACTTGTCACGACCCGAAATTCCCACGTCAGGATCGTGTGTCATGACCCAAACCGATGGGCCACGACGGGCACCTGGTACCTTACTCGACCGAGTACCAATGTAACGTATCTTTCTCATTACATCATAATATACATGTGACATACGGGCCTAGTAGGCCAACATAATCATTTATAAACACAAACATAGGACGACAAGGCCGTACAATATTTCACATATACGACATATGTCTACAAGCCTCTAAGAGTACATAAAGGTCGAGATAGAGTCCCGCCATACCAAACAATACACGTCTAAATTATACTAACCAAACAAGCAACTCCGAACCAAATGGAGCGCACCAACATCTTCCGCTGAGCTGATAGCCTACTTGGAGGGCTCTGTCTATTGGGACTTGCGAGCATAAAACGTAGCGTCCCCAGGAAAAAGGGACGTTAGTACGAATAATGTACCGAATATGTAAGACACAAGTACATAAGAGACATAGAGGAAATATAGAGTACATGACTCAACCTACAAGTCTAAATAACTTTGTAAATCATAAATTACTTTTAGCGTCGTGCATATGTGTATGAATGTCATGTCGTGCATAGGTACATGTTTCATAACATCATTAGCCTCTGAGGGCAACCCATCATATCATATCGGCCACTGTGGGAAAAATAATCATCGTATACCAGTTGATCAGGTGGTGGTGCGTATATAATGCCATAACCTTTCCCATATCCCATATACATTTATATACATACATATATACGCTTATATAACACCATTTGAATACATACATATATATGCGTATATAACACCATTTGAATCATATTTTAGCCACTGTGGGAAATATCATCATCATATACCGGCTGATCAGGTGGTGGTGCGTATATAATGCCGTAACCTTTTCCCATATACCATATATATATTTACATATATACGCGTATATAACGTCATCTGGTCATGGGTCAATGCACATGTATAAATGAGTGAAATGCATGAAAAATACGTAATAATCCCAATATTTCTTTCGGATAAACATTTTCAACTGTGAATTATTCTGAGACCCATGAATATAAGATAATATATTATGACATATGGAAATTTAAGAACATAGATATCTCTAGTACTTCTATGAATATAGTCATTTATGGAATTTGTGCATTTGCAAGTTTCGTTCGTATCGTATGGATCATGCCATAAGAATAGAAGGGATAGCCTTAAAATACCTGCTCCTGGAATTATTTGAACAAATCTGCTTCTGCGAAATATGGACGAAACTTAAACTTGGACAAACTCAAATTTCGGACAACTACTCTACCCTTAACGTTTTTCATAAAGGAATTTGGTTAAGGGGTGAATTGTTGTGACATTCTTGCAACCTTCACGTTCTTGGTCATTTAACAGAATGTTAAAGTTGCTCCTTGGTCTTGAAAATGAGATGTTTTATCTCTTTTAGATTGAATAAGCTTTCTACAAAGTCTTGATAAGACTTTTTAAGCCTTTGACACATGGTAAAGGTGATAAATGAATCACCTTAAATAGGGGGGGAGGGCTGCTGCCACGCATGTACTTGGGAAGATAATTTTATTAATTTATCCACTTATTAGTTAACCGGGTAATATTTCATTATCCGGTAATTAATCTATTACCCGCATAATTTAAGAATTATCATAAATTACTTAAAATTCTATTTATTTTCAAAATATTTCATATATACTTTATATATTATACTACCATGGTCATATGGTACCTTGCATGGTACTAGTTCATAATTATCGGGCATTATCGTTCGACTCGTATTTTATTCTAAATTGACCACTTTCAACGAAACTTGTTTTCTTTAATCCGTGTACCATTTTATTTTCATAACACTTATTTATTGCTTGCTATAAATAGCGTAAGTACGTTAACGTCAAGATGATCTCATCCCCCGGATTACATCGGTTAACTGAAAACGAAATTTTAACGTACAATACTTCAGGGTGCAATATCGTCGTAACTTAACACTACGAAACGTGATATCACCGTAATGTAATACTACGGGACGTGACATCTTACTTCCGGGATCTCATTAATTTATTTATGGCGTATTTTCATGTACGAAAATATGGGGTGGAACATCATTCCCCCATTCGTCCTCGAATGTTGACTGATGTGTTTATCGTTCTCATATCCCATAGCTCTTGCGAATACTTTAGTAGTCCTCTTGTCATCTAGGCAACTATTCTGTGAATAAGTCCAAAGGTCAGGGCATTCCCCCTTTAGGCCTCTTTCCCACGCCATGACTTGTGATCGAATTCCTTCCAATCTCGTAACTGCTGCTACCTTCCATTATGTAGTTTCTACGACACTGACCTTGTAAGTGTGCCTATGCGACTCTCTTCTCCTTTTTCCTCTAGCTTTTAGCCAATCCTGAAGTTCTTCGCTTGGTATTTTGTCGAACTTACGAATACTGCTATATCTTATTTTATAGACCTGGTTATCCATTCGTATGACTTTACTGCATCTACATAGGTCATACTATACCATAACACTTACCTCGATTTCTCGTTACTGAGGTCTGCTACAAAATCTCAAGTTACTTTCATTGCTTATCTCGTACGTATAAATCTATGTCCTCTAATGCCTCCACATTACTATTCATCTTTAAGAATGACGACCTAATCTCCTCTCATATTTTATAACTTTTATCCATCCATCGTTGATTCACCTCAATTTTGATCCATAATCCACCCCTGATAACTTAACCTTTTATGTAATATTGCAACTAGGATTCACGTTTTATCAGGGAACATCTGAAATGATTAGATTGATCCACTTGGGGAGATACCCTGCTTTCATAACCATATCCCACGACATCCCAATGTGATTCACCTTGCGTGAGTATTTTAATCCTGTCCAATTCATGAGATCCCTTTCTTTTATCCGTCAGATCATTACTTAATTGAAGGCCCAATAATAATTACCCCTCATTCTACTAACAGGGTAGCATTCCATTTCTTCTGAATGTTATTAGTCTTAGACTCTTTTGAGTTTATTCAGGCTATAATGAACTTTCTATAACTTAGAGAAACCATTAGCTCTCTTGTTTTCATTGACTTAATCCTGAGGACTTATCCATTCTCGTCGCTTTTTCACTTGCCTTTCCTCATTCTTACTCATGTTTTCTCAAAACTTTGTCGCTCTACCATACTTAAGCTTGCGGCCTGTAAATATCCATTTATAATACTCGCAAATTTCCTTCAACTTGCTTGCACCATAGATTTCCTTATGTTATTCTGGAACGTCAATCGATACATCACATTGTCTCCAACTCTTCTATACTCTCTTACCTAGATCTCTCAGTACTTAGAAACCATAGGTTGGAAGACATGTCGCTGATGATGCCGCTATAATTCCCGATTATTGGATCCCCATGCTTATAACCTTCTATCCGATGTATGGACTATTCATAACTTTGTGCATTTGAGTATCTCGTACGTTGTTCACTTTTACCTTACTTACTTAAAATCTCGTATCATATCTTTTATCTCCTTCATAACCTCTCTTACACCTAGGTGTAATTCACGTCCATAACATTGAAGCTCTATTATAATACTCGCACCTTTGGTACATACATAATCCGGTGGGAGCTTCATACTGACTTCTTATGAGACTGGTACTTCTTGTAACTGGCTTCCTTGTAGAGCCATTATAGATTATGGTTGTTGTGTTATTTCTCTTGAACATCTGATATTAAGAGTGATTCTGTCATGTTCTCAAGCACAACTTCTCTAATTTTTCTAGGTCCAATAATCAGACTACTGATTTACTTGGGTGATGTAATTCTTTAGTTTCCTCCTCCTTCTGATCAGCCTTTACATAGGCTTAAGCTATCTTTCTATCTGTGGCTCATGGTATCAGTTATTACCTTAGCCTTTCATGGGCGTTATGGAATATCCATGATACAATCTTTTAACAATTCAATCATTTGTCTATGCCATGTACTCAATTCTTCTTTTTAACTTATACCAGAGTCTTCTATGGATGTATGATTGCCAACAAATATAATGCTCCAAAATCTTGAGTGTGTCCATAACGTACTAACTCTGGATCATTGATCGAATAATTCCTTCCTTTCCATCTCAGCTCTCTTAAAACGTATGCAATTACTTTTCCTGATCTTTTTGTCCCCTTGTTGTGTCTATACTTAGTTTATCATAGTGCCTATACTTGCCATAGTTTTCATACAACTCATATGATCTCGAATATTACTTTTAATTCTTACTTCCCGTCATTAGCGACGGTAGGTGCCATTTTCCTTCGGAATGCTTACAATGTTATTGCGAGATTGTTATTACACGACCATTTCTTCTTTAGGTCATTGTGCTTAGGTTGAAACCTTCTTTCTTATCTCCTCAGATAGTCTTTTGTTGTAGTACTTAGGGAGAACCCTTGACTCTCCTAAAGCCATGAGCTTATTACGGACCTTTTTTGATGTCCTTACTTACCTATAATCATCCGTAGTTGCTTACTTTCATGCCCTTGTGCTTGTATGGTTGCTTCTGAATTGATATTTTGACTGCCTTCCCAGTGACACTTTCTTTTATGCCCGTAATACTCATACAGTACCTTTAACTACCCCAACTCCTGTTTGAATATGTCTCAAGTATTATAATGATATTCTTTGAGGCTAAATTCTCCATGTTGGGATCTACTATATTTATCTTATATGATCTGATGACTCGTCTGTAACCCCGTGTTTAGTCATAACTGGGATTTTTCCTGACCAATTACTAACTACTCGTTGGCCCATTATCATGTCAACGTTCCTAGTAATCTTTCTTGGGTTATTTCCTTTGTCTTAACTTACGATCTCGCACTGGCTCCTTATTTATTAATAACAGCTCATGAAGGAACCTTTACTTCCTCTCCTTGACATCATGCTTGCACAATATTCTTGAATCGTAGCATATCTGTAAGATTTGGATAAGTGTCATCTCATTCCTCTTTCATTTATCGCATTCTTCCTTTATCATTTCATAGTCACTAGAACCACTTAATTTTGACTTAATGTCACATAACTCCATATTCCTCCCTTTAGGGGTGTACTAAGACTTGGAGCTATGACGACCTGCCTATAGATGTTTTTCCTCTTCATCTTTGGCATCCTTTATTATCAATGACCCTTACTCACCTTACAGTAATCCTTTTGTACCAGGGATAACAAAATCCCTCGCTCGTGATGGTGACACTTAGTGTAATTGGCACATATAGTCTCTTAAGCTTAACTTTTCTCACATTGCTTGCTTTAGAGAAGCATCTCCCTGAATGACCATTCTCTAAATTCATCATGGATCTTTTTCTGCTATCCATTCTATTATTGCCAGAATATAATCTGCAATTCTCATGATGCTGACTATCATAAAATCACTCAGTTCCTTATTCATGTTTAATTTATCTCATTCACCAGTCCATACTGGTTCTATTACTCTGGGGTCTAACTTTTCCTCTTGGTAATCACGCTAGAGTTGCAAATTTATTTCTTGAAATAAGGATATGATTGTATGGCCTATACTCTTTTGTTGTCCTAAGGCCTGTCACTTCTCGCTTCTTCCTTCACTTGACTATAGATTTTGTAATATTCTACCGTTGTCATCCATGTATCGCATCTTACTCATAATTCTTCCTTATCTCTCTTCTCATTACTCTGCTAATATTTCTGCCTATCACTTTCTTTTGAAAACTTCAACATGACATTCTTTCGCTTTTAGCTCCCCTTGCTTTATCCATTGGTTCTTCGGGTTACCAAGCATTCTCGTTCTACTAGGGATGGGAGCCATACTAAGGTACTATTTATCCCTTTAAGGCTTCAGTGCCTATCTTTGTAGTACTCATATCTAACTGTACTATTTAGATTGCACCATCTGGGTTTCTCATAGAGAGATTTATTAGCAGATTTGCAATATTCTCCGGAAATGTCAGCTGACGCAAACGATTCATCCAACATATCTTCTTATACTACTTATGTTATCCCCATAGGGCATATCTAGAATGGGTGCGGCCAACTGTATATACATGTGTTACTATTGAATATAACTAAAAAAGCTTATGTTCCTTTGCCTCAATTATAAATGTTGTTAATCTTCATTAATTGGGCGCCTCATACCTTTCTTCATCTTGCTTCTTTTGCTTGTTGAAACTTGTATTTATCTTCTTAATCTCTTATTATCCTTCACCATAAAGATGGATAGACATTCTTGCCTTAAGGCTTCTTATCAGGAAGCTTACACCCTTTAGTACACCCATGATATGCTAAAGACCTCACATTTACTTATCGTAGGCATCATACAAAAATCCAATTCCTCTGACTCAACTCTTTCTCAACTATCTCTCTTTCCAACCTCCTTTCCAGATGTAGGTATCGTCTTATTACGAATAGAAGTTCAGGACTTGAATTCTTATAAGTGAGCTCTACCACACGATCTAGAGTAAGAAGAAAGAGTGACAATCCTAAATGCCCTGTAGCCTCCTGCTTATAAGTGTGGTGCACGACACACCCATAAACAAGACTCTACTAGACACGGCTTGTAGACTCCCTAGGACAAAACTGCTCTGATACCACTTTTATCATGACCCAAACCGATGGGCCACGACGGGCACTCAGTACCTTACTCGACCGAGTACCAACTTAACGTATCTTTCTTATTACATCATAATATACACATGACATACGGGCCTAGTAGGCCAACATAATCATTTATAAACTCAAACATATGCCGATAAGGCCGTACAATCTTTCATGTATACGACATATGTTTACAAGCCTCTAAGAGTACATAAAGGTCGGGATAGAGTCCCGCCATACCAAACAATACACGTCTAAATTATACTAACCAAACAAACAGCTCCGAAGCAAATGGAGCGCACCAACATCTTCCGCTGAGAAGATAGCCAACTTGGAGGGCTCTCGACCTGTCTATCGGGACCTGCGGGCATGAAATGCAGCGTCCCCAGGCAAAAGGGACGTCAGTACGAATAATGTACCGAGTATGTAAGGCACAAGTACATAAGATACACAGAAGAAATATAGAGTACCTGATTCAACCTGCAAGTCTGAATAACTTTGTAAATCATAAATTACTTTTAGCATCGTGCATATGCGTATGAATGTCATGTCGTGCATAGGTACATGTTTCATAACATCATCAGCCTCTGAGGGCATCCCATCATATCATATCGGCCACTGTGGGCAAAATCATCATCGTATACCAGCTGATCAGGTGGTGGTGCGTATATGACACCATAACCTTTCCCATATCCCATATACATTTAGATACATACATATATATGCATATATAACGCCATTTGTATACATACACATATACGCGTATATAATGCCGTTTGAATCATATTTTAGCCACTGTGGGCAATATCATCATCATATACTAGCTGATCAGGTGGTGGTGCGTATATAACACCGTAACCTTTTCCCATATACCATATATATATTTACATATATACGCGTATATAACGTCATCTGGTCATGGGTCAATGCACATGTATAAATGAGTGAAATGCATGAAAAATACGTAATAATCCCAATATTTCTTCCGGATAAACATTTTCAACTGTGAATTATTCTGAGACCCATGAATATAAGATAATATATTATGACATATGGAAATTTAAGAACATAGATATCTCTAGTACTTCTATGAATATAGTCATTTATGGAATTTGTGCATTTGCAAGTTTCGTTCGTATCGTATGGATCATGCCATAAGAATAGAAGGGATAGCCTTAAAATACCTACTCCTGGAATTATTTGAACAAATCTGCTTCTGCGAAATATGGACGAAACTTAAACTTGGACAAACTCAAATTTCGGACAACTACTCTGCCCTTAACGTTTTTCAGAAAGGAATTTGGTTAAGGGGTGAATTGTTGTGACATTCTTGCCACCTTCACGTTCTTGGTTATTTAACAAAATGTTAAAGTTGCTCCTTGGTCTTGAAAATGAGATGTTTTATCTCTTTTAGATTAAATAAGCTTTCTACGAAGTCTTGATAAGACTTTTTTAGCCTTTGACACATGGTAAAGATGATAGATGAATCACCTTAATAAGGGGGGCTGCTGCCACGCATGTACTTGGGAAGATAATTTTATTAATTTATCCACTTATTAGTTAACCGAGTAATGTTTCGTTATCCGGTAATTAATCTATTACCCGTATAATTTAAGAATTATCATAAATTACTTAAAATTCTATTTATTTTCAAAATATTTCATGTATACTTTATATATTATACTACCGTGGTCATATGGTACCTTGCATGTTACTAGTTCATAATTATCGGGTATTATCGCTCGACTCGTATTTTATTCTAAATTGACCACTTTCAACGAAACTTGTTTTCTTTAATCCGTGTACCCTCTTATTCTTCATAACACTTATTTATTGCTTGCTATAAATAGCGTAAGTACGTTAACGTCAAGATGATCTCATCCTCGGGTCTTACTCGGTTAACTGAAAATGAAATTTTAACGTACAATACTTCAGGGTGCAATATCGTCGTAACTTAATACTGCGAAACGTGATATCACCATAATATAATACTATGGGACGTGACATCTCACTTCCGGGCTCTCATTAATTTATTTATGGCGTATTTTCATGTATGAAAATATGGGGTGTAACACCGTGATGGCTCCTAACATTTCACTTGCCAGGCAAGCCAACGTTAGAGTATTATTAAGTCAATTTCAGCCAATTTCAATAATAGGAACAATTAAGCTAAACAAAAGCTAAAACTATTATGCGAAATAACATAACCCATAATATTTGATACCTTTTGGATCTGGAGTCACAACTCATGAGTTACTATGGTTTACTACAACTAGAGTCTGAAAGAAAGTACACTGTTCTGAAAGAAAAAAAATAGTAAAATAATAGGACTAGGAAGAGACTCCAAGGTCTGCACAATCCAGTAGATCAAGCTTAGGTCTCCTGACGAACAAGTCCAGCTGCTAACTCCCGATCAGCTTGGGTTGGTACCAAAATCTGCACAATAAGTGCAAAGTGTAGTATCAGTACAACCAACTCCATGTACTGGTAAGTGTCGAGCCTAACCTTAACGAAGTAGTGACGAGGCTATGATAAGACACATACATAATAAACCTGTGCAATTTAACAGTATATGTACGAAATAACAACAAATAGAAATTGGACAAGTAAATATCGGGAGGGGACATATTGAGAGGGAATACAAGATAAGAGAATCACCGCAACAATGATAACTCTAATAACTAATATGCCTTGAACCAATGAAAACAATTAAACACAGTAAAGAAAAGTGCACGGCATCACACTTCGTGCTTTTACTCTCAACCCACCATGTAAATCAATAGAAACGGCACGCCATCACCGTTTGAGCATTAACACTCACGATATGGCACGACATCACCCTTCGTGCATACTTATAATATGGCACGACATCACCCTTCGTGCATTAACACTCTCAATATGGCACGACATCACCCTTCATGCATTAACACTCTTATAACATGGCACGACATCACCCTTCGTGCATTAACACTCTTTCTTACCATAAAGTAATAAACAAATAACAATAGAGAGATAAAAAACGAGAACAAGCCTTACTTCAACATTTGGTTCCACCATACCAACCTCAACCTTGAAATCAATATTCAATTAACACCAAGAATCCATAAACATGATAAGAACGATCAATTTAACAATTTGCTAGTCTAAGCATGGATAATATGACCAAGGAAAGCAACAATTACAAGAACAAGTCCCACCCGCATGCTATATAACCCGACAACAAAGCATAAGTACTGGTAACCTCACATATGCATTGTACCCAACATCTAAACACGTAGAAAATAGACAAATAAGTCTGTGTGCGGTGAAAATCGGGGGACCGATTTCCCCCTGACATAATGCTTCGGATAATACGGGATCTCGGGTCGGTCGCTTCCCTCAAAACCCGTCGATGCCCTGCCAAGAATAAACATCGGCTGAGACCCCGACGAGCCCAGTAATTTCCCGAGGAATGCACCCGGGGTCGATCAGATCTATCCAAGCGGCTCGACGCCAGCCCTTTTACGACGTAAAACTAACGGGCTGTCACATCTCATTCCTTTTTTTCATGTTAAGTATTTTTGTACTAAGTTTGGGCGCCCCCTTTCTATAAAAAGTGGGTCACCAACACCTTGTATGCAGAGCTCCAACGATCCTATTCAAGTGCAATAATATCTTCTCTCCCTCTCTTCTCTAAAAATAGCTTATTCCCCTTGGCTCAAAGTTATTTGCCTCCAATCATTCTTCTTATCACTTGGTATTGGCCCGAGACCGCCCCCGTATTCATTTCTTCTTAATTTATTCTTCATTCTATAGCTTAGGATTAGCCGAAAAGAGCACTATCTAATTGCATCTTTAACTGTTATCCCATCCCTGACTGTCCCTAATAGTCCGAGATCGATATCAACGCCGACCTTGAAGGTCTCATCGACCATCCCTAAGCTTGGCCAATAGGCCCCTTTGGTTAGATTACTGCCTCGCCTTAACTCATATTTTATCTTTATATTTTACACTCTTAGCATTAACTGCTTTAATAACTAGCTTGGGAATAGATCACGTATTTTTAGAGTCCCATTTATAAATTTAATTGTTGTTACCATTTTCGCGGTAAATAGTTTGGCGCCCACCGTAGGGCTAAAAATAATGTGATTATTTTCTTGTTGGTTTCGTCACACAAATGCACATTATCTTTCACACTTTTTCTTGTCCAAGATCCTTTGATTTCAGGCCAAAATGTCCGGCTCGGTAAACGAAGTTGAGAACGACAACCTCGAAAATCACGGGGAAAATGGCGTGGCTATCCCAGCCGCTGGAGCACCTCCGCGAAATCCTGGTATCGCTCCCGCACCGATCCTAGCAGACGAAGATTCACAGGACGCACAACAAGTCGACGAAACTTCTCACACCGACAGGAGCGTACGACACAGCGACCAACATGAAGCACAAAAAACCCCAGCCCGGGAAGAACAAGAAGTTAATTTTCATGTTATTTTTGAGTTGTTATAGACACAACAACTGGCCATCGCTCAGCTATAAAGCCACCCAAGAACCCATGCACAGCGGCACCAGAGACGGCTCTTCCTACCCAGCGAGTACTCGAAAGGTCGAGAAACAACGGATCAGTGGATGATCCTACCATCGTGAAAATGCTCGAAGACCTCACCAAAATGATCGAATCAGGTGAGAAAATGATTGCAGCCAACAATAAATAAGTCGAGACCTACAACTCAAGGGTCGACTAGATCCCAGGTGCGCCCCCAGTCCTCAAAGGTCTGGATTCAAAGAAGTTCATTCAAAGGCTGTTCCCCGAGGAAGCGGCCCCAAAACCCCTCCCAAAAAAGTTCAGAATGTTGAAACTCCCTAGGCGATAGGTTCGATCCCATCTTGTTGAGAAAGTTTGAAGAAACTCTTTCGAGAGGAACCATGACGCAACGCCATTGCCTGGCACCTGACCTCACAGACTCGCTTCTATACCAGCATGGTCCCCCATGAAATCGCATGCTAGTGCCACCAAAGCAGCACCGAGAAGGCCCGATACACCTGAGGCCGAATGAAAAAGAAATAAAATTCCGCGGGAAGCCGTACCCTATCCCCTGATAAGACAAATCAGATCGCTCCGGATCTCGGATGACTGGCCAACACAAGCCCTCACCTAAAGCCTAAGAAAAGCATGCCCAAAGACTCTGGGGCATTTCGAGCGGAGCCTGATCAGGTACCCAGCGGAGGTCCGGTTGGATACCCACACCTGGAACCAGTCCCAAATCAGGGCCATGGACAACCCTCCAAGAACCCCCTCGGGTTCAGTATATCCAAGCAGACCCCCGACGAAGGAGCTGATACAAAGTAGACAGAGGTATCATCCATGCAGGACGAATGGAAGGAACGACTTGAGAAGCAACTTACCTTGCAACAGCAGGGGGATGGCCCGAGGACAAAACCCTCGAGGAACCTCCAAAGGAACCAGATTCAACAAGGCACAACTGGTAGGGAAACCTCGCCCAGCCGAGCATGATTTTAGCATTGCTGTACCGAACATCGTGATCACCATAAGCGAATCCGGAAATGCCAGGCGGCTCAGACCTGTTTGACCAAGACTCCTCCAAGAGAACTATGGCTTTGCGCAAGAACCACAAGGCGAGCGAGATCACCAGCCCAAAAGAACAACAACCATGCTATTCAATAGAGGTCGCCTCCAAGTATCATCGAGCAGTCAGGATCGAATCCAACTCCAAGGGAGGAAGGATATTGAGAAAAACGAAGCCGACAAGCCACATCGTATTGCCACGATAGTAGAGGGGCGGCGACACCCTTCAAAGATCCGTAAAATGCAGAGAGAAAGCGCTCATCGCCAGGAAAAGGCGGGTTTGGGGAATATACCCGAAGGATACCCTTGCATCCAGGGAAAGGGACGCCGAGACTTTGCCTCGGCTTCGTATTCACGCGTTGGTAACCCCCTCCCTCATTTAACCTATTCCAAGTAAAGCATGTGTTCATGAATGCAGGTGTTTCGACCAACTACACCAACGACATCAGGCCAAAGCCAATAAGGCAGTTCGGACTAGCAAACCAAATCACTCCTACATCTCATATCCTTGATGGATTCCAGACATCGATCGCCATAACAATCAGGAATGTCGTTCCCTCTACACATCTCGCTTGAGCTCGGACTGGAATGCCGAGTCCACGAAGCACGAACATTTTTATTCGGACGATAATGGGCGCACCGCCCAGAGGCGATTTCGACCCCACTTCGCCAAAAGGGTAAAACTCCCTGACAAAGGTTGGACTAAGGCATTCGACAAAAAGCTACACGCGACGAGAGGAAATCCCTCACCATGTAAGCAGTAGCTGGCATCAACGACTCTGCCCTCGAAGTGATCAGAGGGTAAGTAGAACCGCCTCTTCGGCCGAGCCTGGTTTAACGCGGCAGAAGGCTGCATTATGGCTCGCACCTCGAAACGGCAGGAACATACCTGACCTCAAAAACGTCTCCTACACACCCTGCAACATGGAAGAACTACTCCACTCCTTTGTTGCTTCTTTCCTTTTACTAACCTACATGCAGGCAGTCGGCCAAGGCATTCAGAAATCCTAAACTCCACTCAGAGAACCGAGGCCTCCGGGGGACCCGCCTAGCTCTCTCTCCTCGACCAGTTTTTTCAGTCTAAAGGTCCCGCCAACATGATTATTAGCGAAACAACATACCCTCAATAAAGGGATTCGACAAGATCGCAGTCCTTTCTTCTACAGTCGGATGACGTGCGATGATCTCCTCCTAAGGGTACCATCCCCTCGGAAGGGCCAACAATTGGCAAGCTAAGTTCCAAAACCGGAATCATGTAAATGGATTAGATAATCTGAGGAGCCGCACCCATGTGGGCCGAGCTCGCGACAACGGGACAATATGTATTTACAACATATATTTACGCCAAGCAATAAAGAATACCCTTTCGGCATTTCTTATTTCGGGAAAATTTCGACATATTCGCAGCAAATGCTTCTCTTTTAAATGAGCCCTGATATACTCGGAGACTCAGCATCAGCAATTCGACAACTTGCATGACCTCAGGGTCGGAACTCCGAGCTCATCAAGCCCCTGGAAAGCAACTCTGAGCTCACGAGAATCTGTCTTCAAGCTCAAACAAACTCGATGACTTGGAGACTATTGTTAATCGCCATACAACTGGAAAACCCGAAACTGTAAGACCCCTAGCGGGCAGCCTCGACATAACCAGATCTATTCTACAAATTGTAAGACCTCAATAGGCATGACAAACTATAAGACCTCAATAGACATGGCAAACTGTAAGACCTCAATAGGCATGACAAACTGTAAGACCTCAACAGGCATGAAAAATCCCGAAGTTTAGGCTATACATCGCATTTGTAAGAATCCCTAAAGGGCATACCCTCAATGCGGATGCCTAAACTATCACTAGGGATCAAAAAAGGCTACGGCCAAAAGCATATGACTACTGTCAAAACGGCTGATACAACCAAAATAATGCGACTCGGGGACGCCCGACTATCGCTAAAAAATCGCAGGCCACTACTCCGAATATACTTCAGAAAGAACCGGTTAAAACAGGCTTCCCTCCACAGGCAAAAACGAGCTCCGACAATGTGGGCTCCAAAACTCAAGAGCGTCGATCAACTCGACCTACGAGCTATGAACCTTATAAGGTGCTCAAAATATCGCCGACAACGACTTGAAATCGAGGTTCCTCTGCGACTGACAACGAGTCAGGCAAAAATATTATAAAAAGACCTAAACAAGCGGAATCAAAGCCTACAAAAAACCCACGAGCAAAAATAGTGTAAGAGCCATTGTCGCCAGCTAAGCAAGCCTATGGGCCTCATATTGAAAGGTCTCTACGACCAAACAGCGTAAGAGTCATTGTCGCTAGCTAAAAAATCTTGACAACTTGAGGATTAAAATGAGCTCGAATCGTAACCCGAATACAAAATAGTTAACTATGAAAAACCTCCGGGCCACATACTAAAAGGTCTCAACGACCAAAAATGCCACTACCGCCGGCCAGGAACTCAAGAAAATCTAAGGGTCGATTAAAACTCGAATCACGATGTGACTCGAAGACTGCACCCAAAAATTACAGTATGCCTAAAGGCGCGGCATAAATGCCACTATTGCCGGCCAGGAACTCAAGGAAATTTAAGGGTCGATTACAGCTCGAATCACAATGCGACTCGGAGATTGGACCCGAAAATTACAATATGCCTAAGGGCGCGGCATAAATGCCACTATTTACAGGTCGAATCACAATGCGATTCGGAGATTGGGCCCAAAAATAGTTAAATTGTAGAACGCCTAAGGGCACGGCTCAAAAGATACCATTTTCAGTCGATTAAATTTTCGGGCCATACACCCGTGAGGTCACTTCGACCCAAAGACCAAAGAGCCATCATCACTCGCCCATGCAGGCAGAAGAAAGCTTAAGGGTCGACTGAAGCACCAATCACAATGCAACTCGGAGACTAGACCCAACAAATAGTTGGGGCGGTGAATGGCTAAAAGCGAGAGATCAAAACAAATACTACTTTTCCACACGGGCACGGAAATTCAAAAAACCAGAAGGCTCGAGTCGGAGCCCGACTCGGAGACCAAGCCTAGACAGTCGGACCAAGCATGGAGGCCCCGACACCTGCTCACATAAAAAACTGTACTTAAAAGTCCTCGGTCTGCTCGATTAGTTCGGGACCTATGAGAATCCCGCTGAACTTCAAAACTAGCCCGCCCGTTCGAAGGCAATAACAAAGAAAAAGGTACAGAATAAACAAAACTTCAAAATTCCTTCTTATAAAACTGCATACGCAGAAAAGGTGCACTCTACATCTACATGCATATTCCGTATATATTAGAAACGAAGCGACAAAAAATAGCAAAATCTACACTGCGCTAAAAAAAGGATATGGCTTGTCAAAAATCGCCCTCCCACCACGGTTATTCCCCTGGCTTAAGCCAATTCCTTCGGGAAAAAGGAGCCCTTTGCACCAACCTACTCAAGTGCCTTTCCTCAAGACCTGCGGCGAACAAATCTCTCAAACCTCTTCTCTCGGCCGAGGGCTCGCTGCAGTTCGGTTTGGGCATCGATAACACCCTTCATACGAGTCTCCATCTCCCGACCTGCCTTGGTTCGGCTTAGTGTCACTTCGTCTCGAGCCTCAAATTATCTCGGCTATAAAGATCAAATTTGAAGTTTCCCAGTCATACCAGGCTGAACTTTGGCGCTGCCACAAAGGCAGTTGGACCTCGAAAGGCAAAGACCTTGTCCGAGATATTCGTCCCCTCAGAAGCTTGAGCCTACACTTGGACCCTTAGCTCCCCACATGCCGCTCTGACGAAGTTGACGTCACCCTTAAGGTACTCTGAAACCTCCACTTTTTCTGCAGCTGATATAAAGGGGGGGTTAGCCCTAAGGGTAGAATGGGGCGGAGCGCGTACTACAGGAAGCCACCTACTCCACCTAATAGCCCCCATAGTTTGGGCCCGTCGCCTCGGAATCGAGGGCTCCGGGAACACGCGGCTCAATCGATGCTTTCCTCTCGGAGGAGTAAAATGGCCTCGCCTAGATAAAAGGCCCCCTCATATCACACATCTCCCTATCATCATTTCCTGCCTAAAAAACTACGACCCCCCGGAGGAGGGGGGGAGGGCATGTCCGCGCTCCCAAAAGACCATCCGACACCAACAACGCCCACGACGAAGAAAGGAAAGGACGTCAGCTGAATTCGCCATCATCATAGATAAAGCCTCCAAAGCGTAGGCCGCACCGCCTGAAAGACATCCTTTTACCCCTTCAAACAACTGAAGAAGGTTTTGAAAGTGTGGCACTAACACCTGGGAGGAACGATTCGCCCGAGCCCAATCTCTGCCTTCCCCAAATAAAGCAGCTATTAAAGGCAGATTCCGACGACCCCGAGGAAGCGAAAGCAGCCTCACATCGCGTGTAAGAAGAATGGTGACAAATTCAAAAACTACCAAAGGCACCAACCATCAGCATTGCACCCAGCGCCAACGTGACAGTCAACCCCGGAAGCCTCCATCGCGATAAGATAAAGCCCCAAAAGGCAACAATGCCTTCGCTAGCACAAGATCAACATACAAAAGTCTCCGCCAAAGGAAGCCAACCAGCAAATATAGTTGCATCTTAAACATATGCTCATACGAAACAATCTCTCGATATCGATATAGATGATCCTAACGCAGGCAGATCTCTGTCCGAAAACGCATTCGAGAAGCAGCCGCCGGCACCCCTAAAAATTTGCCAGCCCTCAGTCAAGCCTCCCCTCAAAAGCCGCTACGAAGAACAAAAACACAACCCATACCTTCACGGTAAAGGTCTAGCGGCCCAATATTAATGGTCTTATTTTGGGTCGGGACATGAGAAACCCTATGCGGAGCCAGTTTATCAATCAAAATCTCCACGAAGCGCCCAAATACAAACAAACTCAGTCAATCATGTACATTTTAAAAAGGGTTATCTACATCGAGATCAACAGGGACCCCGGGTACCCAAAGATGACCTTCACCCGAAATAACGTCCCCGAAGGCCCCAAAATTCAATGCATAATCTCCAAACAATTCGGGGGCCCTGATAGCCCGGACCTATCGAAATGAATGCTCGCACTTAAGTCAGATGTCGACGGTCAGCAAATAAAAGAAGGCATTTAAAGATCCTCAAAAAGCATGAGGGCATACAGAAAAAAAAAGCAAACTAAGGAAAGTAGAAGTCTAAAAGGTTTGTTCATATTCATAAGAAATCCATAAACAACGGCCCTCGAGGGGTCCTTACATATGATTACAAAAGCTCGTGAAGGGGATCATCACGCAAAAAAGAAATCCAAAGATATGCTGACAGCAAAAGCCTAAGGGTCTAGCCTACTTTTTGTGCAATATCTCTGTCGTCATCCCTTCGGGCATATGACCTCAAAGACAATATCTTCCAAGTCCGAGGCCCTCGGAGACCTCACCTCGTTTCCTTAGAATGGCATCTTCAAAGGGAAGTGAGGTGAGGGAAGGAGACAAGAAGTGACTGGGTGAAAAATCTGGCTGTCGTGAAGCCGGCCAAAGCCAATCCCACAAAGCCACTTCTTGAACATTGCCTCGGCCCGGGAGGAAACAGCCAGCAGGAACCGCCGCCACCCCCCAGGAATCCAAAAGGGGTGTAACGCGCCTAGCCAAGGAAGGAGGGTGAGCAGCGGTGTATAATCTAATCCCCCTCCTAAGCAGCGGTGCATAGTCCGAAAAATACCCCCAGGGTCGAAATAAATCGGCCCTCCGCCTCATCGCCTCGAGATGGCAACGATTGCAGCAGCAACAACAACAACAACAACATCATGGCGGCACAACTCCGCCCAACCAAAAAGAGATTAAGAAAGGAGTCAAGGCGCATATGGCATAAATTCTTGAAGTTTGGGGCCTCGAACATGACAATATAGCGGAACTTCAAGATGGAAGAAAAGGAAGGAGAGATAGGTATCAAAGAAAGTTTGGGTAGAAGATCCATCCACAAGGAGCCCCATTTATAGGGAGGGCAGAGCAACTAACGGTGCTATTACCGCCCTCGAAAAACGTAATGGCAGGCGCAATCAATGCAATCATAGAAGATGAACTGATAGCAACGATATGACTCCAAGGCTCGTGACGTTTCGGAAATCCTGAAGAAGCGGAAAGGCAGAGTACCTCGATACCTATCAGAAGAGGGCCGCACCATCGGCATAATGCCGCTATAATAGATCAGGGAATGATATGTCTATATCGTTTCTTATCACTTTCCTCCAAGAAATGCGGAGACTATCTGTGTGCGGTGAAAACCGGGGAACCGATTTCCCCCTTAACTTAATGCTTCGGAGAGTGACCCCGGAAATACGGGATCTTGGGTCGGTCGCTTCCCTCGAAACCTGTCGACGCCCTGCAAGAATAAACATCGGCTGAGACCCCGAAGAGCGCAGGAATTGCCTGAGGAATGCACCCGGGGTCGATTAAATCTATCCAAGCGGCTAGACGTCAGCCCTCTTACGACGTAAAACTAACATGCTGACACATCTCATTCTTTTTTGTCATGTTAAGTATTTTTGTACTAAGTTTGGACGCCCCTTTCTATAAAAAGGGGGTCACCAACACCTTGTATGCAGAGCTTCAATGATCCTATTCAAGTACACTAATAATATCTCTCCCTCTCTTCTGTAAAAATAGCTTATTCCCCTTGGCTCAAAGTTATTTGCCTCCAATCATTCTTCTTATCACTTGGTATTGGCCCGAGACCGCCCCGTATTCATTGCTTCTTAATTTATTCTTCATTCAATAGCTTAGTATTAGTCGAAAAGAGAACTATCTAATTGCATGGTTAACTGTTATCCCATCCCCGACTGTCCCCGATAGTCTGAGATCGATATCAATGCTGACCTCGAAGGTCTCATCGACCATCTCCGAGCTCGGGCAATAGGCCTCTTTGGTTCGATTAGTGCCTCGCCTTAACTCGTATTTTATCTTTATATTTCACGCTCTTAGCATTAACTGCTTTAGCAACTAGCTCGGGAATAAATCATATATTTTTAGAGTCCCATTTACAAATTTAATTGTTGTTACCATTTTCGTGGTAAACAAAATCCTAATCCCTCAAGTCAAGGTTAACCATGGCGATTACCTCGCTCCAACGACCAAACTCAAAGCTCAACCACAACTTTGCCTTTCAAACAAGCCTCCGAACCAATAGAATCTAGCAATTTACCAACCAAATGTTTCAAACTAAGTTTTAGGAACTTCCCACAATTATAAAGAATTCAATTTAGGTCATTATTGAAAAAGTCAACAAAAGTCAACGCTCGGGCTCATTTTGTCCAAACTCGAAAGTCGGACCAAAATTCGATTACCCATTAACCCCCGAGCCCGGTTATGTGATTTGTTTTAGAATCCGACCTCAATTTCAGGTCTAAATCCCCAATTTATCAAATCCTTACTTTCTACCTAAAACCCCTAATTCCACCATGAAAACTCTAGATTTTAGGTTGAAAACTCGTGAAAAGTAGTAAAAGATTGAAAGGAAATAGGTTAGAATCACTTACCAATGATTTGGGGAAAAATAAGTCTTGGAAAAATTGCCTCTAAGGTTTTAGGTTTTTGAAAATATAAAGAATGAACCAAAAATCCCGTCTAAGTCATATTTTGTTCAGCTGCAGATGTCGCATTTGCGACCTGGGCTTCGCAAATGCGAGAAATCCATCGCATTTGCGAAGACTCCCACACCTATGCAATCATCGCATTTGCAATGAAAAGTTTGCAAATGCGAACACTGACTGGACCGCAAATGTGACCCAATGATCGCAAATGCGAAGAATCTTCCTCCCCAGCTTCCATCGCAAATGCGGGCACTGGCCTTCCGCAAATGCGACCTCATGATCGCAATTACGAACCTCGGCTGACCCTGGCACTCTTTTCAAATGCGAGACTGACAGAAGTTGGAAATGTTCGCAAATGCGAACTCTGATCTCGCAAATGTGAGATCAGAGGCCAGTTCCCAGAAATTGCAGACACCGACAAATGTTCTAAGTCTAATTCACTTTGTAGCCTACCCGAAACTCATCCAAGCCCTCGGGTCTCTAAACCAACTATGCTTACAAGTCTAAAAACATCATAGGAACCTTCTCGCGCAATCAAATCTCCAAAATAATACCTAGAACTACTAATTGAACACCAAATCAAATGGAATTTTCAAGAAAACTTTGAAACTTCTATTTTCACAATCGGACGTCCGAATCATGTCAAACCAACTCCGTTTCTCACCAAATTTTACAGTTAATTTATAAATATGGTATTGAACCTGTACCGGGTTCCGTAACCAAAACATTTCAAATTCAGTAAGCCTTTAACTTTTAAATATTGATAAAGTTCGATATCTCGGGCTAGGGACTTCCGAATTCAATTTCAGGCATAAGTCCAAGTCCCAAATCACGATATGGACCCACTGGGACCATCAAAACACGAATCTGTATCCGTTTACTCAAAATATTGACCAAAGTCAACTCAAATAAAGTTTTTAGGCAAAAGGTTTTATTTTTTATCAACATTTAACATAAAAGCTTTCCGGAAAAACGCCAGACTGTGCACGCAAATCGAGGAGGGATAAAATAAGGTTTTAAAGCTTAAAAGCGCAGAATTGGGTTCTAAAACATAAGATGACCCTTCGTATCATCACAGTTTGATGGAACCTTTTGTATGATGTATTCTTGATACGTTTTGATATAATTGAATCTTTGAGTTTTTTTACTTATTCAACTACGTGTTTATTTTAGTTAATTGAAGATCTCTCAATTAACGATGCCTATTTATTATGTATTGCCTGAAAAAGAGTATATATTTAGGTGGTTGTTGAATAACGTCACTCCTAACATATATGAGAGATCAATACGGTGGGTTTAAAAGCGGGATTAGAGATAACGAAGCTTTGACGTGATCATAGTTAACGGTGAAAAAGTGTGAGCTAGCGTAATTCGAGAGAAATGACTAGTACATTATTGTAGTTGCTCTTGAGAGAATTATGATAAGTGGAGTGCTCAGTAGAGAATAATTAAACGAAATTATAGAAGACGTAGCGGGTAGGATTCCGACAATTGGGGAAATCATAACTCTAGATCTCCTTAATCTTGTTTCCAATCTTTAGTATCTTTAATTATTAATTTACTATTTTAATTTGTTAGTTAATTAGTTAGACATAAGAATCTTGATATTTATAACTTAGAAATTGTTCGAGCTTGTCTTCTTAGTGATATTTAACAATTACAACAAAACTTTAGTTCTCTAAAGAATTTGATTCCGGACTTTTATACCGAATTATATTTACAGCGACCGCTTATTCTATTAGGATCAGAGTTGGGCATGATCAGACATCAAATAGACGTCTTATCCAAAGAGAAGTGACATTAATAGACTGCAAAAGTCAAACCAATCTATCAAATCGCAAAGACAACAGACAGATAGCACATGCAATTAAACATAGGCAACACTTGCTCTCACTGTACAAATAACTATAACTAGAGTAGTAAAAATAAGAGAGCACAACTTAACCATCAGTGGTGGAGACAAAATTCTAGCACTTGTCATCGGCAGCATTTCCATTTTTCACAGTCTCCATCTGTACGGCAGATTTAGACTTCCTTGGCTTGAACCATATCGCAGCAATTAGGTAAAGCGCAAAGTTTATGACTCCCAATATAGCAAGAAGGCCATAGAAACAATCAAGCCTTGCGTAATTAATGTTGTCTGCAAGCCAGCCATCACCACCATTGCTTCCTGTCACCTTCTTGATAATAGAGACTAAGAAACTACTAAAAAAGAAACCAAGAGAAAGGGTTGTCAAGAAAAGGCCAGTGCTCATTGTTTTCATCCCTTTTGGTGACTGTGTTATGAAAAAATCGAGTTGGCCGGTGTATATGAATCCTTCCCCAGCTCCAACCAAAAAGAATTGTGGGATCAAATAGAATACACTAATAGGCAAAGTTGACATGTTTCGCCCCACAGATTTTGCCACTGACAACCTTTTTAAATCAACTAGAGCAGCTATTGCCATTCCTATAGTAGAAAGCACAAGCCCTATGGCTATTTTTTGTAGGCTGGTAAAACCTGCATGCAGCAAGCCATGACTTTTCAGTTCTCAACTGATATTAATGGAAGAGATTCAATAAAACTGCTATATATAGGTATAGTTATAAAGAAAATATGAGGAGGGTGCAATATATTATATAATGTACATGTTCAGAGTGATCAGTACCTGGTTTTCCCTTCAATTTCTGCCAGAGTGGCATGATAAATCGGTCATAAATAGCCAAAGAGATTAAGATGGCAGACACAAAGAAGACAGTAAGAGAGCCTGCTGGAATTTGGAATTTGCCAACTGATCTATCCATAGTGGCAGCTTGTTCGACTGAAAATGTAATCATTTGTGCATAAGTTGTCCAGAAAAGGATAGTTGTGGCCCAAATTGGAAGTAGCCTAGCCATCATTTTTACTTCCTCCACCCTGGTCACTGTGCACAGCTTCCATGGATTTGGAGCAGATGTATCAAAATCTCCTTGTGCTACAATTGCAGCCTTGTCCAGAAAGCGGAATTGTTCACTATGTTGGATTCTTGAAGCCTCTGGATTGGTCTCGTAAAGCATGCTTACATCATAGGGAACATCCATATTCCTTTTCCTTGAAGCAGCTACTATGACTTGAAATATTTGGACTATAGGACTTCCTGAGCTTTTCTTGTAGCGGTACATTCTAGTCCCCGAAAAAAAGATTATGATTGCAATTATCATGGAAATGCAGCAAATACCATAAGCCCAGCTTCTTCCAACTTCATCTTGAACGTAAACTAGCACTGTAACTGCTGCCAAAGTTCCCATGCTGATGAATAAGAAGAATCTGTTAAAGAAATAGGCCATTTGCGACTTTTCCTTCTCGTCTTTATCATCAAATTGATCTGTTCCAAATCCAGATACACTAGATTTTAAGCCACCAGTGCCTAATGCTATTAGATATAAAGCTAAGTATAGAATTCCCATCTGGAAGCCAGTTGCTGGTTTGCACTTCTCATGAGGATGACAAGGTTGTGGCCTCAGCTGTGGCAGGCCCGTTGCCAGTGTTAACATGCCAGTTCCCTGAGTTTCACAGCATAATTTAACATTCACATGCATTAAAATAAATTACTTTATAATTATGTCAAAATGCTGAAACTTAAAGAACATGGCAGTAGGTATTTACCAGTGATTGTATAATAGCAAAGATTGCAATGGTTTTGTATCTGCCAAGGAAAGAATCAGCAAGAAAACCTCCAAGGAGGCAGAGAAGAAACGCTGTGCCCATAAAATCTGTCACAATATTGGCTGATGCTGCACTTGGTAGATGCATGACACCACCCAAATATGTCACTAGATTTACTGCTATTCCCATTGTTGAAAGCCTTTCATTGATTTCAATCCCTGTCAAATTTTATTTAAAACAAACTTATATATAACCCTCCAACATTAATTTATATCACATCTAACATGTCTTGTTAATTTGGTAGCATGAGCAAACACCTAATTCGAAGTTTCTTTCTTGCTTATTTATCTACCAGTTTATTTTATTCATTGTTAAATGAGATGTAATAATTTTTTTTTTGCTTTTTTTTATATATTATTTTGGCATGTAATATTAATTTTTATTATTCTTGTAGTCGTCCCGGTAATATTAGATCTTTAGAATAACATGAACTGACCTCTTAAAGAGAAGATAATTGGCACCTCCCACATGCCAAGAAATGTATTTATTTCTCTCTCATCCTGTTACCTTTTTCCCTTTTTCTAATTAGAGAATTTATCATATTCTTTATTAATTAAATTTTGCATATATTGCAGTCGTCCCAGTAATATTAGATTTCTACAATAATACGAACTGACGTGCTGAAAAAGAAGATTGGCATCTCGCATATGCCAAGAAATGTATTTATTTCTTCTCTCATTCTTTTACTTTTCCCCCTTTTACCTACCTAGAGAATTAATTATTTTCCCTATTAATTAAATTTTGCATACAATGCTAAGTTAAAATAAGAAAATAAATATTAATAAAACATTATTTTATAAAGACTCATTAATTTGGAATACTAAAAGGTGCATGAAAGAGCAATTATCTCAAAATATGACAACAATTTCTCATAAATGAGTCTATTGTAATTTTTTTTTTACCAAATTTACAATAGGGTAATATGAGCATTTTTAGAAACGGAGAAAGTATCCTTGAAGTCCACTGTTGTTTACTTCCCGCGTGACAATTTTGATATGTGAAATAGGTTTCTAGACCTTTCTCGTTTTCTTTTTCCTTAAGTTTCTTTCTTATTCATAATGTAGTCTGCTTTAACAAAATAATTTATTTATGAACCAACTGTTTTTGTCTAATTCCTTTTACTAATTATGCGTAGAGGAAGAAATACTAAATTTTATAATCATGGCACAAGACGACTAATATTTGTTGACAAATCTACTATGTTATGGAATGAGAGCTAATCCATCAAATTGCCTTCAATATTAAGACAGTGACTTGCCATATTATCGTACCCCTTTTTTGTAACTGGGAATCTTTCTGTTTTATCCCCCTTATAATTTTATATAATTTTAACTAGTTTTTAGTGTACGTGCGTTGCACGTGTCTATCGTGTTAATCACTAAAATATATACAAAAAAACAAATTTATTCTGCATGTATCCTATACACTCCTATAATTTAGGTAAACTGATCTGTATTTCAGTCATCTTCGTAGGCCGTCAGCCACACACTCCCAATTTAATTCCCTTTTTTGAGTCTTATGTTTCTTCTCATCTCAAAGATTTTTATTTAACTCTAACTTATGCACCACATGAGAAAGTAGGAACACTCCAAAAGAACTCATTCCACCCAATCCCTTCCTAAATAATTATATTTATGGATTACATAATTATATATATTCAAAGTAAATATATAACATTTCAAAATTTAGTATGTAAATAGAAAAGTTTTTTTTTAAAAGGAATAAAGGATTCTACTTTTTGTTTGACAAAGTTGCCGAAAAATTGCTCATAAAAAAAGTAGCTAAGAGTTTCCTTTTAATGTATTGTCCTTTTCTATTTATGCATAGGAAAAAATAGAATTTAAAATAATTTGATTCCTTCTTGAAATATATATTTTCTTTTAATTAACTTAAGATTTTAGGAATCGAAGATATTTTAACTCCTTCTGTAAAACGTACTTTTCTCATTTACTTATGGTAGGAATTTTAGGAATGTGTTTTTCACTTTTCTAAATCAAGGTCCTAAATAAGAAAGTAATTAAATGACTATTTCTAAATATTAGGAAAGTAAATTGAATGATTAATACTATATAAAGAAAAATAATAAAATAACTATTTTGTCAAGTGTGAACTCTATTTTAAAGGAGTAAATAAGACGAATGATATTTCGCTTAGGGCCTTCGTGCTTTTAATATAATATAGATAGATATAGATTGGTTTTTCCTTTTCTTCTATGTCTTTTCTTTTGTTTCCTGTCCTTTTTACCTTTTTTTTAAATTTGTACATGAGAAAAACGAGAAAATTGACAATTGAACATAAGTCTCAAACAATTCATATAAAAATAATTCTAGGAAAAAAACCTTAAAGAAGAAAAGATATGGAGTGATATCTTAGGTTTATATCCCTAAGATTTTTTGCATTACTATTTTTTATATTTTCATTATTTTTTATTTTTCTATTTTAGCATTTTTTATTCAAGTTCACATAAGATTAATTGAATAGATTGTTTTATTTAATTTGAAATGTTTCTCATACAACCTTTCTGTCAAATAAATATAGAATGTTAAAATTAATTTATCGTGAAAATATGCTAGAATCGTCATAGACATTTGATTCATAAAGATTATTTTTTATATTAAAATTATGTATTTTTATTTATTTTTACAATTACACTAGTTATTCTATAGAACAAAGGAAGTGAAGCATCAAGATTATGAGAAGCAAAAAGTAAGTAAAAAGACACCGTAAACGCATCGCGATTAAAGAAAAGTAAGAGAATAAGAAAAGTATAAAGCAAAATTTTCACATGAAATTAAGAGAATGGATGTTACATGTATGACTTTCAGAATAAGAAATGGGACAATGCTTAAATAATTGTCAAAAGCTGTTTTAATAATTAAGTAGTAGTAGTAGTAGTATATTTTCACGTGATCTACAGAAATTGGATGTCACATGTGAGCTTCGAAACGAGGAAACAGGATGATGCTTAAATACTGTTTAGAAGCTGTTTGAATATTAAGTGGAAAAGAGTACAGAAGTAGAATGCCTAAAGGTCACTAGGATGTATCTTAGTTATCTGAATCACCACCATAATGGTGGGAAAAGGTTCATCTAGGTACGTTTGTATAAAGATGTATAAAATATGTTTATACACTATTATACAAAATTATACAAAAAATTGACTTCGTCTTCATCCTTGCGTTTTTTCTGAAATTTAACTCAAATCTTGTTCAAATCTACTCCAAATAACTTCAAATTTAAATCTTGAACTCCTTTTGATATTTGCAATCAATTGGAACAACACCCAATCCAAAACAACGAACAAACTCAAAAAACGGAAAAGGGTTTAAAATGCCTCTAAACTATTGGAAAAGATTTAAAAATACCCTTCATCCATCTATTGGGCTAAAAATACCCCTCCATCCACTTTTTTGGTTCATTTATGCCCTTTGACCGTTAGGTCAATGCTAAATTAAAAATAATTATTATTCTTTTTTTAAAACGTAAAAAAAAATTGCAAAATATTTTTGTTTTTTTAAACTAATGCACCAAAAGTCCACTAATTTAGTAAAGTCTTCTATTTTTTTTTTTCATTTTACAAAAAAAATCAATTTTTACAAAAAAATATTTTTTTTCAATTTTTTTGTAAAAACTAATTTTTTTTTGTAAAAACGGAAAAAAATGTTTTTAACAAAATATTTTCATTTTTTAAAATCTGAAAAAAATATTTTCAACAAAATATTTTCGTTTTTGAAAAATATATTTTATTCATTTTTTCAGTTTTTGTAAAGCATTTAGTTTTATTTTCGTTTTTCATTTTTTTAAAGAAAAAATATTTTTGTTTTTTTAAAAACACTGAAAAAATGAAAAAGAATATTTTTCAAAAACAAAAATATTTTGCTGAAAATATTTTTCCAATTCTTAAATAAGAAAATATTTTAATAAAAATATTTTTTTCTGTTTTTACAAATTTTTTTCAGTTTTTACAAAGAAATGCTTTAAAAGAACTGAAAAAAATGAAAAAAGATTTCTTGTAAAAACTGAATTGTTTTTTGTAAAAATTGAAAAAAGAAGAAGAAGACGACGACGACTTTACTATTTAGTGGACTACTAGTGCAATAGTTTACAAAACGAAAATATTTTTTAATTTTAGAAAAAGAATAAATTCAGCATTGACCTAACGGTCAAAGAGCATAAGTGAACTAAAAAGGTGGATGGAGGGGTATTTTTAGCCCAATAGGTGGATGAAGGGTAATTTCATATTTTCGAAAGCAAAGCTTCAAATGACTTTCAATGGTGGACTTCTAGTTTTCAATTTTCTTACATTGCAACCAGGTGACACAGGGGGAGAAGCAGAAAATACTCAGCCCCTTGAAACATATATAGAAGATGTGAGAAGAAGAGAGTGTGAAAGCAATGGTTGTGAGAATACATATTTAACTCCATAGCTTTTAGAAGCAATGATTGTAAAAACACATATTTTGAATCTGCAAGTGCTTTTAAAATATACAATATGGGCTAGGTATGGTAAAACTTAAAAACATGAGCCATTTTTTGTTATGGTGTGAAGTCATGTGTATTTTCTTGTAATTCTTTCTGCTATATATATACTGAATTTGTTGTTGTTGTTGACGATATACATTTACTAGTGTAGTATATTGGTAGTATCATATCATTTTACCTTATTTTTTTGGTAATAATTAATCTATGTTTAATATAGATTTTGTTTACCCCGTACTAGGTTGTAAATAGTTTGGGAGATTGAGAGCCTATTTGGCCAAGCTTATGGGAGGTAAAAAATACTCTCTGTTTTAAGTTATATGAACCTATTTGACTGGACACGGTGTTTAAGAAAAGAAAGAAGACTTTTGCATATGTGGTGTAAAATGATTTACATATATTTTGTGTGGTTATAAATCATTGCATAAAGGAAATGAGTCATTCTTTTTGGCACGTATTAAAAAGGAAATAGATTTACATAAATTGAAACGAAGGGTGTACTTCGAAAAGTGTTTTTGAGTAGCAGTAGAAGCAATTTTTCTACTTTTGAGAAAAAGCTACAAATTTTAGCTTATACCAAGAAGCAAAAACAGAAAATTACTTTTTTCACGACAAAAATATCCTTAACATAAAATTATATTTCCTAAATTATTCCTTATCAATTTAACCTTTACTTTTTTATCTTTCTCTTTTTTATTTTCACCGTATTTTTATTCTTCTTCTCGTATTCTTATTTGGAATAATCTCTACAATAAATAGATCTCTTTTCTTCTCTTTCATCGTTTATTCTTTTCTTCGTCTCCTATTACTCTTTGAACTAACAAAGCTATTCACAAGATTCAAGCACTTTTTTTATAATGTATAATTTTTTTTTCTTTGTAGTATACCAATATTATATGATCTCCAATTTGTAGTTTTATTAACATTTTCGTTTTTGGCGTGCATGCATATAATATAGTTGAAATAATGCAATACTACTTAGTTTGTTGGTTTCTCAAGAATTACATGTAACTTCCTAGCATACATGTTCCTACCAACATTATTGCTTTTCTATAGTTATATTTTATATTGATTAAATCTTTAATATATATTACTTTATGTTTTAGGCTTTAATTACATAAAAATTAAAATTAATTAAATTCTTCTATAATAAATATTTTTGAAATACTTTTTAAAATTATGCTAATTATAAAGTAAAATTTTACTGTCCTTTATCGTAATTTTGCACTCAAAAAGACTTTTTTGAAAGATTGGCCAAACATAATGTGCTTATCAAAATCGTAAAAGTACTTCTCAGATGAATTGGTCAAACACAAAATACTTTTAAAAATAACATTTTCAAAAAGCACTTTTGAACACAATTATTTTTCAAAATGAGTAGTTTTTGACAGCTTGATCAAAGGGACTTGAAAATCATTGTACTATTTGAGTATAACTTTAAACCCACAAAATATGGAATATGATGTATTTCCACTCCTAACAGAGGGGAAAAGTTGTGATACATACTCCGAGTATATTGATTATGGTGGACCTTTATTTCATCGTATTTGCATGAATCACCTGTTTTTCATCCTTCCAAGAACTAACCTGAAGAGCCTCAAATTAGACCCACCCAGGCCGCCCCTAATTTTCAATTCTATAGTCTCCATGACGACTGTCATGTTGCAGAAAAAGGAAAAAAATAGAAAACAACCATGCATCCTTTCACGTCACGCTTAAAGAGTCTTTAACCGTTTAAAGAAGTATTAAGTTTTGCTAATATTGATATTTCGTTAGCTAAACTCTTTAGCTGTTATGAACAGAAATAATATATAGGCGTTCAAACTGCCTATTGACAAATGAAAATGCTATATATGTGAAATACTTGTTGATTATATATATGCAATTAGAGGGATTTAATTAACTACTAACCCAGGACAAGAGCAGCAGGAACCCAACCACCAGTTTTAGATCTATCAGCAGGGAGACCCTTGTAGTTTACAGCATCTGCAACTGTCAAGCTCATCTTTCCCTCCTGTGGGGTGGAAACAAATGGATCCAAATTATTGGACATAAAAAATAATAATATTGAATCTCCATTGACTCAGATAAAAGTGAAGATTCTGCAATGATGGTTTTAACTTCTACTAACCATTATTTCTTTTCCAACTGTCTCAACGGTATTGAAAAGAGCTCGTAAAACTGAAAAGAAAAGCCTAATTAGGAAAATATATGTTGTTATTGAACTCCTTAATTACTCTGCTAGCTCTTCTTAGCAGTCACACTTAGTTTGCTTAGAAGTCCTGTCCTTTTATAGGCAAAGACTTCTCACTCTAAAACGACCCCCACTACAAAATTAAAGACGGATTGATGCACTGCTACTTCGTTGGGATTAGGCCTATCCCATTTTAAGATGGAAGGTTCTCAAGGTTGATATTTTAAAGTGAAAATGGTAATGTGAATTTTAAAGTTGATGTTGATTTGGTGATATTGGTGGGGGTGCCAGGGGGAAAGAAAGGGAATCTGGAACATGCAATACCATTAAGGTTGTTTGTTTCTTTCTCAATCTCTCCTCCTTTTTTGTGTATCCAAACATTGGTTTTGGAGGTTGTGAACCATAGTGACGCCGGCCATGCCTCATTCTTGAATCCTAAGTGCTTTTGTTACCCCACAACTGAAGGAAAGCTACCACCTTTTGTTTTCCACCATTGTCTTCTGTATGGACAAGAAAATTACATTACCCCTATATATAATACGTGGAACAGAAAACTACACTGTAGATAATATTCTCTATGAAAACAGAATCTCCTTATTTGTATATTTGCTTTCTCGATCTGCTTCCTTTAACATGTTGTGTCATTTTCAATAAAGAGAAATACCGAAGACCTCATGGAATGATGGATGTGTATTGATCGAACAAGTGCCAGAGAGTTAACCATAGCTTCAAATTATTAAAGTTAAAGTCAATGTACATCATTATCTTGTCTTGGGGAAATTAATTAGTGGTCATGGCTTTGCCGAAGTGGATACCAGAAAGTATTGTTGAGAAGATTTGACACGGATACTTTGTTCTTCAAAAACAAATAGGCTACTTAACAACTTTTTTAAAATAACTGTATGGAAGTCAATGTTGGGGTGGGGTGGGGGTGGGGGTGGGGGTGGGGTGGGGGGTGGAAGCGCCTAGCTAGCTGAGCTACTTAAAACCTTAGGCATATATGTTTTGTTACTAGGTAAAGGTTAAACCGTGCGCATAAATCAAGCTCATTATTGACTTAACTTTATTTTCTGCTAATTTAAATTGTTTGACCAAAAATATAAATCTTGGTTTAACCAATTAGATTTAAATAAAGAAGAGTTAACTTAGTTAATAATAATAATATCCTAAGGCCAAAGCTATCGGTGTTGTGACAAATAACTTGTATATTTGTCCGGATAGCAATGAATATAAGCAATAATAACAATATTCAATGATCCAAAAAGATGGAATATGATATCAAATAGTAATAAATAGCAATAAGTGACATTTAAGTTAACAAAACGTGTGAGTAACCCGAAAAAGGATGAGATCAGTGGATATTCTCTCTGACAATGATGAATAATTGATAAGCCTCTGAACACTTAGGTTGTTCTTGGATCCAAAGGAAATGCTAGACAAGAATCTTAGCAAAAGGTTGTTTTTGTATGCTTGCAATAGGACTAGATTCTCTCTATAAAGTCAATATATTTTTTACAAATGAATATCTCACGTCCCATATCATTGTGTCTCTTTCTATTTATAGGGAACATGTTCCTAGAAACCCTAATAGTATAGGTGCAGAGAATATCCACTAGAATATTCTCTTTAGTATCCTATCTTGAAAATAACTGTTATAACTCTGTCAAGGATGTTCGACCACGATCTTGATCTTTCCGAAAGTCAACAGAATTCAACAAAAGTCAACAAAATTCAACTCGGGCCCACGTGCCCGAAATTCGAAACCTATATCAATATCCAATGAACCATAACCTTCCAAGTCCAAATATGTAATTACTTTCCAAATCCAAGTTTAAATCGGTGCTCAAAACCCCAAAATATACTTTCTTATCTTGTAAAACCTCAAAATTTACTTTTAAAATCCATGTTTTAGGTGTAGAAATCCATGTGATATATATATATCAAATCCAAGTAGAAATTACTTACCCATAAAGTAGTGATGAAAATCTTCTCGAAAATTGCCTCTTCCCGAGCTCCAAAACTTTGTGTGAAAAGTGACTAAATCCCGAAACAAGTAATAAAGTAGTTGTTCCAGTCAAACTTAGATGCTAGATGTAATGACCCGACCGATCGTTTTGAGAATTACCATGTCTTTCGATGGTTTGATGTCTAGAGTAGTTTCATATGATGTATTATAACTTGCGTGTATTGTCGGTTTTGGTTTTTGAGTAGTTCGCGATTGATTTAGAAGAATGGTTCTCAATTTAGAAGCGTTAAGTTGGAAGAGTTGACCAAGTTTGACTTTTGTGTATTTGACCTCGGACTGGAATTTTGATGGTTCTGTTAGGTTCGGATGGTGATTTTGGACTTGGGCGTATGTCGGATTCATATTTGGATGTTTCTAAACAGCTTTGGCTTTTTTGGTGAATGCTTGCAATTTGAAGGTTTGAAAAGTTCATAGGTTTGGCTGGAATTTGACTTCGATGTTATCAGGTTCGAATTATCATTCTGGGAGTTGGAGTATGTTTGTTATATCATTTGGAACTTGTGTGCAAAATTTGAGGTGATTCCGAATTGTCTAGATGTGTTCGGCGTATGTTTGGAATTTGAAAATTTGAAATAGTTCATTAAGCTTGATTTGAGGTGTGATTAGTGGTTTTGATGTTATATTGTGAGATTTGAGGCCTCAAGTAGGCCAGTGTTATGTATTGTGACTTGTTGGTATGTTTGGACGGGGTCCCAAGGGGCTCGGGAGAGTGTCGGGGTGGCTTCAGACCATTTTCTTTCATGTTTGCATTGTTGGTGTTCCCTAATATAGGTGTTGTGTGCCTTCTTCACGATCGCGAGAGGAAGACCGTGATCACGATGTGTAAGTTGGTGTTGGGTACTTTTCTTCCTCGCATTCAAGACTGGACGTAGCGTTCGCGTAAGTTTAGGGGGCTTGAGCATCGTGTTCGTAGAAATGGTACGCAATCGTGGTTTAGTGTGGGAGCTGGGGGAGTTTGTCTTCGTGTTCGCATTGACAAGGACGCATTTGTTGAGGTTTGTTACCTATGATCATCGCCTTCACAAGGGCAGTGACGCAAACGTGAAGTGTATTTTTTGGCAGTGTTCATTTAGTGCTTCGCGATCGCGAAGTTGGTCCCCCGTTCGCGAAGCATACACCTGTAGGAGTGGTATAAGTTTATATTTTCTGACCTTGAGTTTATTTTATCACATTTAGAATTGGGAGCTCGAATTTGGGAGAATTTTGAGGGAATTTTCACTACTTGGATTAGAGTAAGTGTTCTTGACTCGGATTTGATTGTTATGCATGATTCCATCTTTGATTTTGACATTTGATTGATGAATCTAAAAGAGAAATTGGAGGTTTTTGGCAAAACTTTTTCTAAGATGAATATTCTAGATTTGAACATCGATTCAGAGTCCAATTTGGATGAAACGTGTTTGTTTGGACTTGTACTCGAATGGGTTGTCGGAAATTTTGAGTTTTGTCAGGTTTCGAGGTACGGACTCGGGTTGAGTTTGAGTATCTGATTAAAGATTCGACATTTATTGTCATGACCCAAAACTCAACATGTCGTGATGACGCCTATCACAGTACTAGGCAAGCCGACAACTGAGTACATGAGCATCTAAATGACAATACACTCTAACTGCTAAAACAATTGTCTAGCAAGATAGAACAATGCTAATAAACTAAAAAGAAGGATAGTCGAGGCCTGCGGACGCCAAGGCAGCTACCTCAATAGTCTCCGAACAGTTGAAGCTCCAAATATAGCAACCTCCGTGCCTAGAAGTACCTGGATATGAACACGAAGTGCATAAGTGTAGTATGAGTATAACCGACCCAATGTACTCAATAAGTAACAGGATTAACCTTGGGCTAAAAGTGGTGATGAGCTCAGATAGGTACAATCCAAATACAGATTATAACAGTACAGATAAGACATGAAAAATGATAGTATATCTCAAAGAAAACTCATAATCAATTTGTACACAGTAGAAAAATGGAGACATACTTTCATGTTTAATAGTTTAAGCTCAACAAGAATAAAATATGCCAAGTATGACTAATATGAAGAATGTTACATCTCTATATCTACATGTCAAATGTACATGTCACATGTAATGCAACACAATGATAAAACCATATAATCATACTCTCACATTATTCAACCTCACAGCATGCTCAATCACTCAACACTCAACATTCTCAATCACTAAGCATTCTCAATCACTCGGCACTTGCGCTCAGTAGGTACCTGCACTCACTGCTGGTATGTCAGACTCTGGAGGGGTGGATCCTACCCAAGCGCTAATATAATCCAATCATGGCAAGAATAAATAAAGCCTATTATGGCGTGCAACCCGATCCCATAAATATCATTCACAATCAGGACCTCGGCCTCACTCAGTCATCAATCTCTCCAGTCTCCCAGACTCACAAATCTCATAAAAATCATCCCAAACAATGATAATATTATGTAACAATAAATGGCAACAGAGGTTGAGATATGATATACAAATGATAGATGTGACTGAGTACATAATTGCAATTTAAGCAAATAATTCAATCAACGGAAGCGACCTTTATGGGTCCCAACAAAACAAACATATAGTTTAAGCATGATTTCTATTACACCCCATAGTTTCATACGTGAGAGTACATCGTAAGTCAATTGATGTAAGCTCTGAAATGAGATCATCTTTGAAAGTACATAAAGTAAGTTAATCATGTTAACTTGGAGTTTACAAATATTTAATATCATGGACTGCAAGTACCAAGAGAGTTGGAAGGGTTAGAAGCTAAACCAATTGAAGAAAATAAGTTTCGTCGAAAGTCGACAAGTTGGGAATGCTATAACATGTACTTTTGGGGTGATACTAGGGTGCTCAAAATGATAAGGAGGTTATGCTATGAATTATTTTTGTCTTATGATAGTCGTTTGTTATGTTTTGAAGTCAAGCGAGTTGTGGAACAAAAGTTGGCAAAGATCACCACAAGTTACATTCATAAATATGTTGAAGGTTAGGTCAAATGTAGTTGAGTATTTCTCTCAATGTACTTGGAAGTACGGGATTATAAACATATCAAATTTATGATCTACGAGTCTAGTTTCTAACTCATTATATATATATATATATATATATATATATATATATATATATATATATATATAGGGTTTTACATCTTCTTTCTCTTCATTTTTCATAGAACACGACTAGAGAATCCCTAAAAACTTACCCTTAATCTCTCTACAAGAGTTTGAAAGAAGATTAACATCCCGGGAATGAAATCAAGAAGCGATAACATTAGAATGATCCTAAGATGTAAGTATCGCTATATCACCTATCTTTTTCTTTGTAGTTTGATTTTTTAAGGTACTTCATATTGAAGAAAACTCCTAATTTATGTATTTAAGCTTTTAAATGTCAAAGAAGGTTGATAAATTCGCTTCCTAATAGTTAGAACTCACCAGACGGTGATCGGAAGCCGTGAGTTCGATTTATTTCACCTTTAGTGGACTGTTTTGTAGTCCACTCATGTTTGCCTCTTGTACTGATGTTTTATAGAGTTTTGGAGGAGATAAGGCGTGGAGAAACACCACACAATTATGGAATGGTGGGCTGGTCATTTGTCGCTACATTTTTTAGGTTGTTTGACTCTACTTTGATTGTCGTTTTATGTATGAAGTGATTAGGGTGTATGGGCTATTTTGGATTATATATGGAGATAAGGTTGGAAAATGATGCATACATGTTGTTATTTTTATGTTCTTGTTGTTTTTGGTATATACTATTTGAGGAGGACCTTTTTATAGGGGAGATGCTCCCCAAATTTATGTAAACGAGCTACTCGTTTAAGTTGCGGACTTAGCCTTTACTCAACACTGGTTTTAAATCTCCTTATGCTGTGGTAGATTGAGTTGAGTTGTTTAAAAAATTGATTGGAAGGTATTAAGGACTCAAGGAGTTAAGATATGTTAAGGCTAAACCTTTCTTTCATTTTGGTATGATCCCGTAATTACATGCATTTGATACCGATGCATAAAAAGAAGTTCTTATTCATGAATTTATGTACATTATCCTAGTCTTATAAGCTATAGTATTCTCCCTTATCGGGACTTTATATTTAGTTAAGTATTCTCTTCTTTCAGTTAGGAAAGTAGGGAGTTTATATATATAAAGTATATCAGTATTTTCACCACCACCGAGCTACAATAGAGGGGCATGCCCCTATTGGGCAACCTCTAATCAGATGGTAAGTTATATACCAAGCCTACTGTGACCGAGCGCCTATGAGAAAGCTCAGAAATAGAGCCTAGTATGGCCGAGCGCCTATGAGCGAGCCTACTATGGTAGATCAGTTACACATACTGAGCCTTATAGAGTTGGACAACTATTTTACTTACTATATTGAGAGAGATGAGTCAGTATCAGCAGATAAGCATATCTTCAATTATATCTGACTCCCACGTACATTCAGTTATTATATTATTAGTTCAGTTTCAACTTTTAGTTATTCTGTGGCCTTACATACTCAGTACATCATTTCGTACTAACGTTCCTTTTGCTGGGGATGCTGCATTTCATGCCTGCCGGTCCTGATAAATAGCTAGATAGACCTTCCCAGTAGACAAAGTGAAACATTAGCTTGGTTGGTAAGCTCCACTTCCTCAGAGTTACCAGGTCTATACCTTGGAGTCCATTTTATATATACAGGTTTGATGAATAGGTCAAGGCCCTGTCCCCACCATGATACAATTCAATTATCCCTATAGGCTTGTAGACGAGTCCTGTACATTTTTTTATATCACTATTGTGGATTTACCAACCCTATATAGATGTTTAGTTTGGTATTGCTGGTTGTAGACGTTATTTTCAGATGATTGAGATATGGCCTCATTGGCCTAAGTTAAGGGTTACCCTTCTAGAGTTTACAGTTACAGAATGGTACGCTCGGGCCGAGTATGGCACCAGGTGCTGGTCACGCCTCTTCAGGTTTGGGGCGTAAGAAACTTGGTATCCGAGCAGTTCTATCTTAGGGAGTCTAAAAGCCATGTCTAGTAGAGTCTTGTTTATGGATGTGTTGTGCCCCACATATATAAGCAGGAGGCTAGAGGGCATTTAGGACTTTCACTCTTTCTTCTTACTCTAGGTCGTGTGGTAGATTCAAACTCCTAACTTTTATTTTATTCGTAATACAATGATGCCTACATCCAGAAAGATAGTTGGTAAGAGATTGAATGTGGCTGTAGAAGAGTTGAGTCAGAAGAACTCGATTTTGCATCATGCTTACGATGAGTAAATGTGAGGTCTTCAGCAGATCATGTGTGTACTAAGATGGGTAAGCTTCTTGATGAGGAACCCTAAGTCATGAATATCTATCTACCTTTATGGTAAAAAGCAATAAGAGAATCAGAAGGTAGACACAACTTTCAACAAGTAAAGAAGCAAGGTGAAGAAGGATACGTGGTACCCAGTTAGTGAAGATTATCGATATTTACAATTATGGCAGAGAAATATAAGCATTCTGAGTTACTTTCCACAGTAATAGTGATATATACAATTGGCCACACCCATCTTAGTTATGCCCTATGGGAGCTAACATTTATTGTTTAAGAGAAAGATCGGACATCATGATATAACTGGGGTTAGAGTAACCCAAAATAGTGGATGGATTATTATAATTAACTAAAATTTTCGAAGGATAGTGCAAACGTGGTAATAGATCTCCTTGTGAGACACCCAGATGGTGCACTCTAGAATAGGACAGCCTGATATGAATAATAGAATGCTCAAAATTTTTAGAAGACATGCAGTGGAATCCTAGAAGGGATAAATATTTACCTTAATATAACTCCCTTCCCTAGTCAAGAGAGAATGTTAGGTGACCCGAAGAGCCAGTAGATAGAGCAAGGCGAGCTAAAAGCGAAAAAAATATTTTGTTGAAGTTTTCAAAATAAGGTAATAGATAGAGATATTAGCAGGAGAATAAGAAGAGATTAAATGAAGTATTATGAGTAAGATGTGATAAATTGGTGATAACGGTAATTCAAAATATGACAGGATGACAGAGTCTATAGTCAAGTGAAGGAAAAGACAACATGTGACAGGCCTTGAGACCATAAAGAGTATAAGCCATAAAGTCATATCCTTATTTCGAGAAATAATTTGGCGACTCCAACATGATTACAGAAGGATAAGTTAGACCTCCTGAGTAATAGAAATTAGTATGGGCTAGTAAACAAGAAAAAAAATTGAACATGATTTAGGGATCGAAGAATTTTATAATAGTCGGCATCGTGAGAATTTTATAGATCACGTTCTAGCAATAATAGAATGGACAACGGAAGAATAACCTTAAAAGGTCATTCGGGAAGACGCTTCCCTAGCAAGCACTGTGAGTAGAGTTAAGCTTAAGGGACTGAGTGTTCTAGTTACACTAGGTGTCACCCTCGTGCATAAGAAATTCAGTTATATGGGGCACAGAAGGGTTACCACAAGGTGAGTAAGAGTCAGTGAAGACGTGAAAAGACGTCGAAGATGAAGAGGTGAAATATTTATAAGTAAATCTTCATAGCATTAGATGTTAATACTCCCCTAAAGAGGGGAAGATGTTGTGATAACGTGTTAAGTCGGAGTTGAATGGTTCAGGTAACTATGAAATAGTAAAGGAAGGATATTCCATTTATTCAGATCCTACAGATATGCTATGACTCCAGAACATTATGCAAGCATGACGCCAGGGATAGGCAGTAAAGATTCCCATACCAGATGTTATTGATAAATAAGTGCGAATGAACATTTGTTACATTAGGAGCCAGTGCAAAAGGTAAGTTAAGACAAAAGACATAACCCAAGTGAGGTTATGCAAAATATAAATATGAGCATGGACTGAAGAGTTAGTAGCTAATTCAGGAAGAGCTTAGTTATGGCTAGACAAGAGGTCTTAGATAAATCAGTAGATCGTGCAAGATAAATGTAGTGAAACCCAACATAGGAAATTCAGTCTCGTAGAATAAGACATCGTAATCCTTGATAAATATTTAGATAAGAGTTAGAGTAGTAAAAGGTACCGTATAAGTGTTATAGAAATAAAAGAGAGTGCCACTAGGGAGACAATCGAAATTTCAGTTAAGAAGTAACCCTACGAGCAGAAGGGCGCAGAGATAAGTAACTAACGATAATTATTGGCGAGTAAGTACATCAAAAATTTCATCGGGTGTATGATATAAAAATCTCTCAGCTTTACAAGAGTCAGAAGGTCTTGCCTAAGTGCTACAACTAAAGACTAGCTGAGGAAATAAGGAAGAAGGCTTCAACATAAGCATAGTGACCTAAAGAAGAAATGATCTTGTAACAACAATCTCATTACGACATTGTATGCGCTCCATAACAAAGTGGCAACTGTCGTGACTAAGGAATGAGAAGTAAAATCAAAAGTAATATTCGAGATCATATGAGTTGGATGAAGTTCCAATAGGTGTGGGCACTAATATAAGCCAAGTATTTATGCAATAAGTGGCAGAACGACCATGAGAAGTAATTGCTTACTTTTAAAGAAAGTTGAGAAGGCATAAAAGGAATTATTCGATCTACGACCCGGAGCTAGTTACATTATTACCACACTCTAGATTTAGGAGTACTATCCATACAACATATATGTTGACATTCATACAGTTATGAGAGACTTTGGTATATGTTAAAAGAAAGAGTTGAATCCATGTTACAGACAATGGCTTGAATTGTTAGAAGGTTATATCATGGATGTTCCATAGCATCTACGAAAGGCTAAAGTAATAACTAATATCCTAATCCGCATATTGAAAGATAGCTTAAGCCTACAAAAAGGCCGAGAGAGAAGAGGAATCCAAAGAGTTAATCAGCTAGTAAATCAGGAGTCTGATTAATAGACCAAGATAATTATAGAAATCATTATTGAGAACATTACAGAATCACCCTTAATATCAGAGGTACAAGAGAGATAGTATAATAGCCATATTCTATAACAGCTCTACGATAAAGCCAGTTAGAAGAGCACCAGCCTCATAAAGGAGTCAGTATGAAGCTCCCACCGGATTGTGTATGCACTAGAGTTGCAAGTATTATAGTAGAGCTTCAAGTTGTGGATATGAATCCTACCTATGTGGAAAGGAGGCTATGAAAGTGATAGATATAAGATGCTAGTTTTAATGGTAAGTAAGGTAAAAGTGTAGAAGGTACGAGATACTCAAGTGCAGAAGGTTGTATATAGTCCATACCCAAGTAGAGTTCTAGAAGCACTGTGACTCAGTATCCAAAAATGATACTGGTGTCGTCAGTAGCATATCTTCCACCCTATTGTTTCCAGGTACCGAGAGGTCTAGTTAAGAGAGTAAAGAAGAGTTAGAGATAATGTGATGTCTCGTTTGAGGTTCCAAAATAAAAAAGAAATCTATGGTGCTAGAAAGTTAAAGGAAGGTTGCGAGTAGTATAAATAAATATGTGTAGGTTGTAAGCTAGTGTATGGTAGAGCAAAAAGGTTTTAGGTAGACATGAGTAAGGATAAGAAAAGCTGAATGAGAAGGTGACGAGAATAGGTGAGGCCTTAGGATTAAGCCCATCAAAACAAGAGAGCTAGTGGTTCCCGTAAGTTATAGAAAGCCCTGTATAACCTGAATAAACTCGGAGGAGTTTAAGACTAAGAGCATTTGGAAAGGAGGGAATGCTGCCCTGGTAGTAGAATAAGGGTGTAATTATGATAAATAATAAGTGGATGAAATTTAGGCCTTCGATTGAGTAATGATTTAGAGAAAAAGGGATTTCATGAATTGCACAGGATTAGAATACCCCCATAAGATGAACTACACTGGGATGCTGTGAAATACGGTTAATGAAGTATTGTATCGTCCCTCAGTGGATCAGGCAAATAACTCCAGATATTCCCCAATGAGACGTGAGCCCTAAGGACAATGTATTACATAAGATGTTTCAAGTTATCAGTGGTAGATTATACATTAACATTAGGTGAATCAACAATAGGCAGATAAAAGTTCCAAAGTATGAGTTGAGATTAGGCCGTCATTCTTAAGATGAACAATAATGAGGAAGAACTAAAGGACTTAGATTTATACATATATGATAAGCAGCGAGAGAATAACCTGGAGTTGGGTAGCAAACCTCGGTAATAATAAACTGAAGTAAGTGTTATGGTATAGTATGACCTACCTAGATGTAGTAAATTCATAAGGATAGATAACCGAGGCTATGAAACAAGATATAGAAATAGTTGTAAGTTCGACAAAGTACCAAGTGAATGACTTCAATACACCTATAGATGCCTAGAGGAACAACTTGTCATAGTTTTGTATATGTTCACAAAGTGAGGCCTAGAGATTGGATAATAGCTGAGGAAAAATGAGAGAAGAGTCGCATAGGCGTACATACAAGGATAGAGTGGTAGATTCTGCATGACAAAGGTAGAAACAGTAACGAGATTGGAAGAATTCCGACCACAAGTCGTGGTGCGAGAAAGAGGCCAAAAGGAAGGAATGCCCTAGGCTTTGGATTTATTCACAGAATAATTGCCTAGATGTTAAGGACAATGCTAAATTATACCTAAGGGCTATAGTTTATAAAACTGATAAGCGCATCAGGCAACATTTGAGGACGAATGTTCCAAAGGAGGGAATGATGTTATACCCCATAGTTTCGTATGTGAGAGTACGTCATAAGTCAATTGATGTAAGCTCTGAAATGAGATCATCTTTCAAAGTACATAAAATAAGTTAATAATGTTAACTTGGAGGTTACAAATATTTAAGATCATGGACTGCAAGTACCAAAAGGGCTGGAAGGCTTAGAAGCTAAACCAATTGAAGAAAATAAGTTTTGTTGAAAGTCGACAAGTTAGGAATGTTATAACTATCACGACCCTAACCCGAACCCGGTCGTGAAAACAACGCCAGCCGACACTTCCCATTTTCCAATTATTAACAATTAAGTATTTAAGAAACGTTCTAAACATGATAAAATAAATCCGAAAATAACAACGATAACATAAATACACGGAAGAACACCCATACACAGCCTTAACCGGGGTGTCACTAGTCATGAGCATCTATAAGTCCTGATACAATTCTGCTAAATCCATAACTAGTACAATTGTCTGAAAGGAAATAGAAGCGATAAAGGTGTAGAGACATGGGGCTGCAGACGTCAACAACTACCTCGTAATCTCCAAAAGACCTCCTGAAGCTGGAGGAATCAGCACTCGGGAGCGGAACTAGCTATACCTGAATCTGCACACAGGGTGCAGGGAGTAAAGTGAGTACTCCAACTCAGTGAGTAACAAATGTAAATAATGACTGAAAGTAAGAAAACACGTAAGACACAAGGCATTCTATAATGAAGCAGTAAAATCATTTAAAAACAGTAAACTAGTGAAAAGTCAAGTAAAATGCTCTTTCACAAGCAAACAAGTAATTGACAGGTAGTTAAGGTAAAGTAAACAAATAGAAGTTTGCCCCTCGGGCACAGTATCAATAAATCCTCCCCTCGGGCAACATCTCATAACAGTACCAGTCCTCGGGCTCAATCTCACATCACAATGGGTACACGCACTTACTAGGGGCGTGCAGACTCCTTGGAGGGGCCCTTACGGCCCAATCGCAATAACAAGCCATCCCGTGGCATCAAATCTAGGACCTCGGCCTCATACCAATCAAGCCACATCATGGCGTACATATATCAGGCCCTCGGCCTCAAAACAGTATCAATGTTTCCTCACAATGTAGGCCCTTGGCCTTACTCAAAAAATTCTCACAAGCCACTCGGACAATAGTAAAACTGTGTTTCTTAGCCCAAACATCATTTAAAATATCATTTAAGTATTAAAACTGAGTAAACTTGGCTGAGTATGAAAACAATGGAAAATAACATGACTGAGTGCAAGTATATAGTCTAAACAGTGAGGAAATATCAATAAAAATCTTCGAAGGGTTCAAATAGTTGGCACGAAGCCCAAATATGGCATTCAGCCCAAATCATGATGATAGCAAATAATTTCAGTCAAATACGCGGTAAAATCATCAACCGAGACGGACCAAGTCACAATCCCCAATAATTCACGACCCCACGTCCGTCATCAATTGCGTATCTCACCTCAATATAGCACTATGATGTGCAATTCGGGGTTTCAAACCCTCAGAACATCATTTGCAATCATTACTCACCTCGAACTGGCTAAATCTCTAGCTCGCAATGCCTTTGCCCCTCGAATCGGCTTCCACGCACGTCGAATCTATCCAAAATCAGAACGAGGACATCAAAATATGCTAAGGGAACAAAGCCCAAGCAAAAACAATCAATAAAGTGCACAAATCTCGAAATACCAAAATTCGACCCCCGGGCCCACGTCTCAAAATTCAGAAATTTTTACACCAATAGATTCCTTACCTCCCCACGAGTTCATACATATCAAAAGTTCTCAAATCCGATCCCAAATAGTCCTCTAAATCCCCAATTCAAAGTCCAAATTTCCAAGCCCTAGTTCTTCAATTTTTAGCTTAATTTCCACAATTTTCTAGGTGGAATTCAGATAATAATCGAGTTTTAAGTCCAAGAATCTTACCTGCTAACAATTCCCCTTGAATACCTCTTCAATCTCTTTCAAAAATCTCCTAAAATGACCAACTATAGAGGAAATAAACCCAATCCTTGCGGACAAAATGAGTTTTAAAACCCTCTGCCCAAGCATAAATTCCTTCTTCACGAACACGGTCAAAGCCTCGCGTTCGCGAATCACAAAATAACTTTGACCAAAATCTTCTTTCGCGAACGCGACACGACCATAGGGAACGTGATGCTTTACCCAGGCAAACCTCCGCGAACGCGTTCAGCCCATCGCGAACGCGATGAGTTAAATCCACTGAAGCTCAGCCTTACCATTCTTTCTATGCGAACGCGACACCTATCCTGCGAACGCGACCTCAGCCCTTCGCAAATGCGGAGCTCCCATCACCAACGTGAAAGCTTAATCTTTGCCTTCCCCAACTGACTCTTCGCGAACACGAGGGTCCACTCGTGAACGCGAAGGGTAAAATCCCTGCAATAGCTGAACAGATTTTCTGCAATTTTCTTAACTCCAAAATGATCCGTTCAACCCTTCAAAAACTCACCTGAGGCCCCCCCAGGACCTCAACCAAAGGCACAAACACATCCTAATACCTTATTCAAACTTGTTCCAATCACCAAAACACCTCAAACAACATCAAACTACTCAAAACACATCGGATTCAAGCCAAGCTTTCTAAAATCTTCCGAATTACGCTTTTGATCAAAAACCCAACCAAACCACGTCTGAATGACCTGAAATTTTGTACACACATACCAAATGACACAACGAAACTACTGCAACTCTCGGAATTCCATTATGACCCCTATATCAAAATTTCACGTATCGACCGGAAATCGCCAAGATATCAACTTCACCAATTGAAGCCTAAATCTACTCCGAACCTCCAAAACTCATTCCGATCACACTCCTAAGTCACAAATCACCTCCCAAAGCTAACTAAACCATCAGAATTCACTTCCGATCCCTCTAATACATAAGTCAACATCTTGTTGACTTTTTCAACTTAATCTCCCTCAAAAGAGACTAAGTGTCTCAAACCTTACCAAATTCCTTCCGGATTCGATCCGACCAACCCGATATCACATAATACGGATAAACAAAGCATAAAGAAGCAGAAATGGGGAAAACGGAGTGGTACCTCATGAGACGACTGGCCGGGTCGTCATATCATCCCCAACATAAACAAACATTCGTCCGCGAATGAATCAAGAAACATACCTGAAGCCTCAAACAGGTGAGGATATCTGCTCCGCATCTCCCGCTCAGTCTCCCAAGTAGCCTCCTCCACGGGCCGACCTCTCCACTGCACTTTCACTGAAGCTATATCCTTTGATCTCAACTTTCGGATCTGACGACCCAAAATAGCTACTGGCTCCACATCATAGGTCAAATCATCATCCAACTGAACCGTGATGAAATCCAAAACATGAGATGGGTCCCCAATATACTTCCGGAGCATAGAAACATGAAATACGGATGCACACTCGACAAGCTAGGTGGTAAAGCAAGCTCCTAAGCCACCTCCCCAATCCTCCGAAGCACCTTAAAAGGCCCAATGAACCACGGACTCAATTTCCCTTTCTTCCCGAATCTCATAACACCCTTCATGGGCGAAACCTTCAACATGACTTTCTCACCAACCATGTAGGACACCTCTCGAACCTTCCTGTTCGCATAACTCTTTTGCCGCGACTGCACTGTATGAAGCCTCTCCTGAATCACCTTCACTTTCTCTAAAGCATCCAGCACCAAGTCTGTCCCGAATAGCCTAGCCTCACCGGTCTCGAACCAACCAACTGGAGATCTACACTGCCTCCCATACAAAGCCTCATATGGAGCCATCTGAATACTCGACTGGTAGCTGTTGTTATAAGCAAACTCCACAAGCGGTAGAAACTGATCCCATGACCCTCCGAAATCAATGACACATTCACGTAACATATCCTCTAATATCTAAATAGTGCACTCAGACTGCCCGTCCGTCTAAGGGTGAAAAGCTGTGCTCCACCCAACCTGAGTACCCAACTCTCGCGGCACAGACCTCCAATAACTACAAAGTAAACTGAGTGCCCCTATCTGAAATGATGGAAACTAGGACACCATGCAAACGAACAATCTCCCGGATATAGATCTCTGCCAGCCGCTCTAAAGAATAGGTAGTACATACATGAATGAAGTGCACGGACTTGGTCAACCAATCCACAATCACCCAAATAGCATCGAACTTCTTCAAAGTCCATGGAAGTACAACAACAAAGTCCATAGTGATCCTCTCCCACTTACACTCGGGAATATACATCTGCTGAAGCAAGCCACCCGGTCTCTGATGCTCATATTTCACCTACTGACAATTGAGACACCGAGCTACAAATACCACAATATCGTTTTTCATTCTTCTCCACCAGTAGTGTTGCCTCAAATCCTGATACATCTTTGCGGCACCCGGATGAATGGAATACCGCGAGCTATGTGCCTCCTCCAAAATCAACTCCCGAAGCCCATCCACATTGGGCACACAAATCCGGCCCTGTATCCTCAACACCCCATCATCACTAATGGTCACATCTCTAGCATCATCATGCTGAACTCTGTCCTTAAGGACAAGCAAATGTGGATCATCATACTGGCGCTCTCTAATGCAGTCATATAAGAAAGACCGAGACACCACACAAGCCAATACCTGACTGGGCTCCGAAACATCTAATCTCACAAACCGATTGGCCAAAGCCTGAACATCAACTGCTAGAGGTCTCTCCCCAACTGGAATATATGCCAAACTACACATTCTCACAGCCTTTCGGCTCAAGGCATCGACCACCACATTGGCCTTTCCCTGATGGTACAATATAATGATATCATAATTCTTAAGCAACTCCAACTATCTCCGCTGCCTCAAATTGAGATCCTTTTGCTTGAAGAAATGCTGAAGACTGCGATGATCAGTGAACACCTCACAAAATATGCCATACAAGTAATGCCTCCAAATCTTCAATACGTGAACTATGGCAGCCAACTCCAAATCATAAACGGGGTAGTTCTTCTCATGGGGCTTCAACTAACGAGAAGCATAAGCAATAACTTTACCCTCATGCATCAATACACAACCAATTCCAACTCTCAAAGCATCACAATAAACGGTATATGAACCTGAAGCTGATGGTAAAACCAACACTGGAGTTGTGGTCAAAGCTGTCTTAAGCTTCTGAAAGCTCTCCTCACACTCGTTCGACCATACAAATGGAGCACTCTTCTGAGTCAACCTGGTCAAGGGCGATGCGATAGATGAGAATCCCTGAATAAAACTGCGAATCTCTGTGGCTGAGGACGGTCTGGGCCAACTCTGAACCGCCTCTATCTTCTTCGGGTCAACCTGAATACCCTCATTGGACACCACGTGCCCCAAGAAAGCCACTGAACTGAGCCAAAACTCACACTTGGAGAATTTTGCATAAAGCTTCTCCTCCCTCAATCTCTACAACACAACTCTCAAATGCTCCGCGTGCTCCTCTTGACTACGCGAGTACACCAGAATATCATCAATGAAGACTATGACAAACAAATCGAGATAAGGCCGGAACACGTTGTTCATCAAATACATGAATGCTGCTGGGGCATTGCTCAGCCCAAAAGACATCACCAAGAACTCATAATGACCATATCGGGTTTTGAAATGTGTCTTAAGAATATCCGTGTACTTGATCTTCAACTAGTGATAACCTAAACGGAGATTAATCTTGGAGAACACTCTCGCTCCCTGAAGCTGGTCGAATAAATCATCAATGCGAGTCAAAGGAAACTTGTTCTTAATTTTTACCTTGTTCAATTGCCTATAATCAATACATATCCTCAAAGTGCCATCCTTCTTCTTCACAAACAGAACCGGCGCACCACAAGGTGACACACTAGGCCAAATGAACACTTTATCAAGGATTTCCTGAAGCTGTTATTTTAATTCCTTCAACTTTGCTGGTGCCATACGATACGCCGGAATAGAAATGGGCTGAGTGCCAGAACCATGTCAATACCAAAATTAATAGCCCTGTCCGGTGGATGCCCGACAGGTCTACAGGAAACACATCGGGAAAATATCTCACAACTGGGACAGAATCAATATTGGGAGTCTCAGCCGATGTCCCTCACAAAAGCTAGATACGAAAGACAACCCTTCCCAACTATACACTGGGCTTTCAAGAATGAGATCACTCTACTGGGAACATAATCAGTCACACCTCGCCACCCAATCCGTGGCACACTCGGTATAGCTAATGTGACTGTCTTATCATGACAGTCCAGAATAGCACGACATGGAGATAGCCAATCCATGCCCAAAATGACATCGAAATCCACCATACACAATAATAAAAGATCCACACGGGTCTCCAGACCCCCAATAGTCACCACACACGACCGGTACACATGGTCTACAACAACAGTATTGCCCACTGGGGTAGATATGTGAATAGGTGAAGCAAGGAACTCACGGGGCATACCCAAATAACGAGCAACCTATGATGACACATAAGAAAAGGGGGAACCAGGATTAAATAATACAGAGGCATCTATGTGGCAGACTGAAACAATACCTATAATAACAACGTTTGAAGCAATAACATCGGGTCTACCTAGGAGTGCATAGAAACGGGTCTGACCACCACCTGATCGACCTCCCCCTCTAGGGCGACCCCTAGCTGACTGGACTCCACCCCTAGATGGTTGGGTGGGTGGTGGTGAAGTAACTGGCGCTAAAGCCGATGACTGACCCCTCTGCTGAGATGAACTCGCAAGACGACGAGGGCACTACCTCCACATATGACCCATCTCACCACACTCATAACAACTCCCAGGTGCTGGAGAAGGGGACTGAAGGGGACCCCTCGTACCAGAGTGACTAGCAGATGTACTCGGCATAGAAAAGCCCTAAATTGATGGAGCACGGGTCGAACTCTGAGCTAGAAGGTCACTAAGTGATGACTGGCCCTACTGAGAACTGTGATAACCATGACCCGAAGATGCCCCACAATAACCTAGGCGAGCTGGCTGAGCAGACCTGAATGGACAGCCTCTGTCGTGCTGAAACTGACCTCTCGAAGGAGTACCACTGTAATTGCCAGATCCTCGAGGCCTCTTGGCCTCCCTCTCCTCTCACTCCTGGCGACGAACAGACTCAATCTCACGGGCGATATCCACAAGCTCCTCAAAAGTAGCACCAGTCACCCTCTTCCTGGTCATGAGAATACAGAGCTAATAAGTAAGACCATCAACAAACCTCCTAATCCTCGCTCTATCTGTCGGGACCAACCAAATGGCATGATGAGCTAACTCAGAGAACCTCAACTCATACTGCGACATGATCATCTCCCCCTGACACAACCACTCAAACTGCCTACGCAGCTCCTCTCTTCGAGACTGCAGCACTTACTTCTCCAGAAAGAGAATGGAGAACTGCTGCCAAGTAAGGGGTGCTACACCAACAGGCCTACGCCTCTCAAAATCCCCCCACCAAGTGAAAGTAGCTCTAGAAAACTGATAAGTAGTGAAAGAGACCCTGTTGGTCTCTAGAATACTTGCTGTACGAAGCATCCTCTGACACTTGTCCAGAAAACCTTGGGCATCCTCGTTTACCACTAAATGATGGAGGCTGAAGTCTACCAAACCTCTCCAACATACGCTGCTCATCCTCCGGCATGGCAGGAACTACATAGTCCTGAGCAGCTGCAACCGGTTGGGCTGGATGCGCCCCCGGCATCTGGAGTCCCTGCATGACCCGCTCAAGTGTGTAAGCGGCGGGAGTCTGTTTGCCTCTCCCATCCTGAGAAGTTACTGCGGCTGTAGTGGTTGAAACCGCCCGATCTAGGCCAGTGCAAACTGATAAGATCTGAGCCAAGGCCTCCTGAAGACCCGAAATCACGATGGGCACAGCTGGTGCCTGAGCTGGTGCTATAGTAGTGTCCATAACTAGGACTTGATCCTAAACTGGGGCAGCTGGTGGATCTACAGGTGCTGCCCTTACTGCTCTGCCTCTACTATGACCACGACCGCGTCCTCGGCCTCTGGTGGCCACAACTGGTGGTACTGGGGGTCATCTACCCCGACAAGTAGCGCGCGTCCTCACCATCTGTGAGAGAATAGGATAACAGAAGTTTAATACTCGGATCAACAAGCTTGCACGACAAGAATTTCAAGAATATGAAGTTTTTCCTAAAGGTTCTGCAGCCTCTCGAGGATAAATACAGACGTCTCTATACCGATCCGCGAGACTCTACTAAACCTGATCATGACTCGTGAGACCTATGTAACCTAGGCTCTGATACCAACTTGTCACGACCCTAACCCGGACCCGGTCGTGATGGCGCCTCTCGTGAAGGCAAGGCCAGCCGACACTTCCCATTTTCCAATTATTAACACTTAAGTATTTAAGAAACGGTCTAAACATGATAAAATAAATCCAAAAATAACAACGATAAAATAAATATGCGAAAGAACACCCATACACAGCCCTAACCGGGGTGTCACTAATCATGAGCATCTATAAGTCCTAATACAATTATGCTAAATCCATAACTAGTACAACTGTCTGAAAAGAAATAGAAGCAATAAAAGAGTAGAGACACGGGGCTGTGGACATCAACAGGTACCTCGTAATCTTCGAAAGACCGCCTGAAGCTGGAGGAATCAGCACTCGGGAGCGGAACCAGCTATGCCTGAATCTGCACATAGGGTGCAGGGAGTAAAGTGAGTACTCCAACTCAGTGAGTAACAAATGTAAATAACGACTGAAAGTAAAAAAACACGTAAGGCACAAGGCATTCTATAATGAAGCAGTAAAATCATTTAAAAACAGTAAACCAGTGAAAAGTCAAGTAAAATCCTCTTTCACAAGCAAATAAGTAATTGACAGGTAGTTAAGGTAAAGTAAACAAATAGAAGTTCGCCCCTCGGGCACAGTATCAATAAATCCGCCCCTCGGGCAACATCTCAGAATAGTACCAGCCCCTCGAGCTCAATCTCACATCACAATGGGTACCTGCACTCACTGGGGGTGTGCAGACTCCTGGAGGGGCCCCTTACAGCCCAAACGCAATAACAAGCCATCTCGTGGCATCAAATCTAGGCCCTCGGCCTTATACCAATCAAGTCACCTCATGGCGTACATATCTCAAGCCCTCGGCCTCAAAACAGTATCAGTGTTTCCTCACAATGTAGACCCTCGGCCTTACTCAGTCAAAAATCCTCACAAGCCACTCGGGCAATAGTAAAACATTGTTTCTCATCCCAAACATCATTTAAAATATCATTAAGTATTAAAATTGAGTAAACATGGCTGAGTATGCAAACAGGGGAAAATAATGTGACTGAGTGCAAGTATACAGTCAAAATAGTGAAGAAATATCAATAAAAATCCCCGAAGGGTTCAAATATTTAGCACGAAGCCCAAATATGGCATTCATCCCAAATCATGATGATAGCCAATAATTTCAGTCAAATATGCAGTAAAATCATCAACCGGGATGGACCAAGTCACAATTCCCAATAGTGCACGACCCCACGCCTGTCATGAAGCATGTGTCTCACCTCAATATAGCACTACGATGTACAATCTGGGGTTTCAAACCCTCAGAACATCATTTACAATCATTACTCACCTCGAATAGGCTAAATCTCTAGCTCGCGATGCCTTTGCCCTTCGAATCGGCCTCCACGCGCGTCGAATCTAACCAAAATCAGAACGAGGACGTCAAAATATGCTAAGGGAACAAAGCCCAAGTGAAAACAATCAATAAAGGACACAAATCCCGAAATTACCAAAACCCGACCCCCGGGCCCAAGTCTCGAAATTTAGAATTTTTACACCAATAGATTCCTTACCTCCCCACGAGTTCATACATCTCAAAAGTTCTCAAATCTGACCCAAAATGGTCCTCCAAATCCCAATCAAAAGTCTAAATTTCCAAGCCCTAGTTCTTCAACTTTTTAGCTTAATTTCCATAATTGTCTAGGTGGAATTCACATAATAATCGAGTTTTATGTCCAAGAATCTTACCTCCCAACGATTCCCCTTGAATCCCTCTTCAATATCTTTCAAAAATCTCCCAAAATGACAAAAGATGGAGGAAATAAACCCAATCCTTGTGGACAAGACGAGTTTTAAAACCCTCTGCCCAGGCATAAATTCCTTCTTCGCGAACGCGGTCAAAGCCTCGCGTTCGCGAAGCACAAAAATAACTTTGACCAAAATCCTCTTTTACGAACGTGACACGACCCTAGCGAACGCGATGCTTTACCCAGGAAAACCTCCGCAAACACATTCAGCCCATCGCGAATGCAATGAATTAAATCCACTGAAGCTCAGCCTCACCATTCCTTCTATGCGAACGCGACACCTATCCTGCGAACGCGATGCACCAATCCTCAGTCCTTCGTGAACGTGGAGCTACCATGGAGAATGCGAAGGCTTAATATTTTCCTTCCCCAACTGACCCTTCGCGAACGCGAGGGTCCACTAGCGAAGGGTAAAATCCTTACAACAGCTGAACAGATTTTCTGCAATTTTCTTAACTCCAAAATGATCCGTTCAATCCCTCGAAACTCACCTGAGCCCCCCCGGACCTCAACCAAAGGCACGAACACATCCTAATACCTTATTCAAACTTGTTCCAATCACCAAAACACCTCAAATAACATCAAAACACTCATAACACATCGGATTCAAGCCAAGCTTTCTAAAATCTTTCGAATTACGCTTTTGATCAAAAACCCAACCACACCACGTCCGAATGACCTGAAATTTTGCATACACATCCCAAATGATACAACAAAACTATTACAACTCTCAAAATTCCATTTCGACCCCTATATCAAAATCTCGCCTATCGACCGGTAATTGCCAAAATATCAACTTCACCAATTCAAGCCTAAATATACTCTGAACCTCCAAAACTCATTCCGATCATACTTCTAAGTCACAAATCACCTCCCCAAGCTAACCAAACCATCAGAATTCACTTCCGAGCCCTCTAACACATAAGTCAACATCCTGTTGACTTTTCCAACTTAGGCTCACTCAAAAGAGACTAAGTGTCTCAAACCTTACCAAATTCCTTCCGAATTCAATCCGACCAATCCGATATAACATAACACGGATAAACAAAGAATAAAGAAGCAGAAATGGGGAAAACGGAGCGGTACCTCATGAGACGACTGGCCGTGTCGTCACAATAACATGTACTTTTGGGGTGACACTAGGGTTCTCAAAATGATAAAGAGGCTATGTTATGAGTTATTTTTGTTTTATGATAGTCGTGTGTTATGTTTTGAAGTCAAGCGAGTTGTGGAAAAAAAGTTGGCAAAGATCATCATAAGTTACATTCATAAATATGCCGAAAATTAGGTCAAATGTAGCTGAGCATTTATCCCAGTGTACTTGGAATTACGGGATGATCTATATATCAAATTGATGATCTACGAGTCTAGTTTCTAACACATTAAACTATTCATGGGTGTAACATCGGAGTAGAGAGATATTGCAGTTTCGCGAGACTACACAGACTGCATAGGTGACAAGTAGGTGTGTCACTGAAGCTTTTTGAGCAATACATTTCATGTGCTATATGAGGTCTTTTTGGGACTTATTATATACTAAATTGAAGGTCTAGTAATGTAGTTTCTAACTATATTAACCATTTGTTCATACGACATCCAGATAAAAAGATATAAGCGCCAGATGAAGGGCCAATGCTAAGGTGCCAAGTTAGCACCTCTTTGACTTTTCAAAAGTTGATATATATATAGGGTTTTAAATCGTCTTTCTCTTTTTTTTTCCATATAACATGACCATAAAACCCCCCAAAAACTTACCCTTAATATCTTTACAAGGGTTTCAAAGAAGATTAACATCCCGGGTACGAAATCAAGAAGTGATAATATTAGAAGGATTCCTATAACGTAAGTATCGCTATATCGCTTATCTTTTCCTTTGTAGTTTGAGTTTTGGAAGGTAATTCATAGTTAAGAAAACTCCTACTTTCTTTATTTAAGCTTTTAAATGTCAATGAAGTTTGATAAATTTGTTTCCTAATAGTTAGAACTCACGGGACGGTGATCGGAAGCCGTGGGTTCAATTTATTTTACTTTAGTGAACTATTTTGTAGCCCACTCGTGTTGGACTCTTGTGATAATGTTTTATGGAGTTTTGGAGGAGAAACAGTGTGGATAAACACCACATAATGATAGAATGCTGGGTTGGTCGTTCGTCGTTACATTTTTAAGTTGTTTGACACTACTTTGGTTGTCATTTTATGTATGAAGTGATTAGGGTGTGTGAGTTGCTTTTTGGTATATTGTGATGGAGATAAGGTTGGAAAATGATGCATACATGTTATTGTTATGTTCTTATTGTTGTTGGTATATACTTGTTAATACCCAATTTTGCCCTCATATTTTTCCAAATAGTATATATATTTTCAAAATATCATTTTGTATCATTATTAAATTTAAAAGATTTATACAAGTATTTTTATAATTTTTAGAGCCTTAAATTAATTTTCTTGCATTTGAATTACTTGATTATTTATTAATTACCCTTTAAATTATTTTGTGATTACTTAATCGTCTAAATTCATTATTTTCATTCATATATAAGGTTCAAAATATTTTACTCTATTTTATATAATTATATTTGTATTTATGAGCTATTTACACAATTTTGCAATAATAATCAATATTGTACACATAATTGTATTCGTTATATTATCTATACTGAAATATCATTTATTATATTTTTATTATATTAAGCTATTATTTTTAAATATTTTAATGCAATAACATTTTATTATTTATTAAATCATTTTTATAAGTTATTTTTGATAATTTCGTATATTTAAATTACAGCTCAATTTTGAGTCAATTTCGGAGCAAAATCAAGGTCCAAACACCCACACACTCTGGCCCAACTTCCCTAGCCCAATACCAGTAACCCACTACCCTATACTCGTCCACTAACCCGATCCGCCTCTCATTAAATCCCAGATCAACGACCCATATGTGATCTCCCTCTTTTAATTAATCTAACCCGGAAACCCTAGCCCATTTTTCCGAGATGGCCGCCCTTGAATCCTCTCTATTCTCTCGTCTCTCAAACCTAAACCCTAGCTGCCTTATTCAAATCTTTTCCAAATCCGATCAAATCATGGATTCTTTCTGTGATTCTCTTACCTTTTACGAGTTACCTCATCGCAACGTACAAAATTATGGTATTACTTAGTATTTACCTCACTTTTGGATAATATTGGTCTTTGAATCAAAGGATATCAACTTTATTCTCCAATATTTGGATGATATTTCGTCCTTATACGTCCATAGCAAGATCATACAGGTCCGATTTGACAAGATTCTTCGGCCAATTTGTTATTCTAGGCAAAATTAGGGTTTGCCTGATTTTCTCCTAATTTGGTTCTTGATCGATTCTGCATGCTCCCCTTTCCTTATTTTTGTTTGATTTATTATGTTTCCTTATTTGGATGTTTGATTTTGGCTACTATATAAACCCCTCCCTGATTTCCCCTTGAGACAGACTTCATTACTACTATTACTCTCACTATTCTCTTCTTTCACTCGTTCACTTATTCCGATACACTCGAATATTTTTTGAAATCGTTGAATTCTTGGCCGGCTTAAAGCCAAGGCTATAATACTGTTAAAATGACCTCCTCCAGTGCAAGCACTGCTCGGAGCCCTTCTTGAGGCTCTTGTAAACTCTGAAGCATCGGGGATTTGGGGTTCCCTTTCAGTTCCTGCTACTGAATCACCACCTATATTCTAAACTCCTCACTCTTTTGCTTGTTTAACTTTGTTATTGGTTAGTGTCCTTGACTCTTACAGTTTTAATTATTTCCCTTTCTGTTTGTCTATGACATGTGTGTCCTATGTGCCAATGTTGTTTTAACTTTTTGTAAGCATGATGCAGTTTTCCTTGATATTCATGGATCCCTAATAATGTGTTAGTATTTTCTTTACTGCAATTATATTGTCTTAACAATGCCCTGTAGTTCCGTGTTCTTTATTACTTGAATTCAGTAGGCTTCAGTACATGTAATATGCTTTCATGATGGGAATGGATTCCTGTCTTCTTAAGTGCTACTAAACTAATGTGTGTTCCCTACCTTGTCCTGTATTTCTATGTCTGTGTTCCAGACCTTGTTGAGTTATTCTTGCCCAACATGATAAATCTCTGAGGCTATATTGATTCGCTAAGGCATGTTTTCCATTCCATTTAAGTTCTAATGTATGTTTGGTTTGTTAATCTTATGCCTTTAGAATTGCTTTTAGGGTAAATTTCTATGTTAGCTTCTCTCATGTCTAGGTAATTGGTATAAGTGGTTATGCTCACCCGTCCTATTCCTCTTATATGATATATATTCTCATGATTTTATACACTATTGTGGTCTATTATAGACCATGCTACTAGGTTGTTGCTATACTGCTTATGACCATATTAGGCTCCCATATTAGAAATCTTCATGTGAAATTGCTATCCCTCTAACAATAATTATTTTGAATAAGGTTCACTTGTTTAAAGTCTTTTCTGACTAATTCTGGTTAATATCTTGTGCTAAACTTGATTTCTGGAAACTTAGAATGTGTGTGTGTTTATCCTGTTAACTCATTAGACCTGCTTCTTAAGCCCTCTTAATGTATGACTGTGTTCAGAATGCTATGCCCATTCCTTTGTTGAATGATTGCTCAATATGGTGTTTGTTTTCTATATCAAACTTGCTATGTTAAAGCTATCCACCTAGTTGGCATGTTCAATCCCTCTTGTTTGACCAATCTTGTTCCCCTATCTTCTAAAAAAAGATAATATGTTTATGTAATCGTGTCCCTACGAGGTATCACCATTAATAGACTTTAGAGTTGTCAATTGGTTTCCATATATGGTTCCTCCTTCTAAGCCTGGTATGAGTATGTGTGTGTCCCCGGGGTTGTGCAATTGATACAATCTCACGCTTGAGATATGCTTGGATTTGGGTCTACTATTCGTGTGAAAAGTAATCTTGCTGAAGGCCCAGTGTTACTGGTTTATTTCTCTTTTGGTCATGCTCTGTTTATTAGGACTGTAGTCTTTTATTGTGTAATATTTGCACTTGTATTCATTAATTTGGTCCTGTAATAATTTACAAACAAAACAGATGGGGAAATTAGTAAAAAGGGGGTAGGGTACTCTAATTCTCACGTAAATAGGTAGAAAGCATTCCTATAGGATCTATGTGGTCTATTTGCTATTTGCTTTACATGCTTTAATTTCATGTGTAGAAAGCATGCCTATAGGAGTCACGCGCACACACTTTACTTAACTTGTCAAAATATGTTAGTTCAAGTATTTGCTATACCTGTTTCCACTACTACACACACTTAAATAACATGCCTATATAATGCAATAGCACATGCCTCACCAATCGTGATACCATGTTTATAGGACTTCAAATAATCAATTGGTCAAATTGCTTCAATTACTTTAGTACGCTGCTTATCTAAACATCATGGATGTAGGATTCTAATACTTTAATCGACTGTTCTCGTTGCTTTCATTTCATTGTCGCTTGTCTTAAAAGCATGCCTATAAAACCAGCATTAGTAATTCAGAATAATGATTGTTTTCACTAACTTTTTATGCAATGCGCTTAGATATCATGTCTATAGGATTTGCAACATTCAATTTGCCTAAAAGATAGTCCAGAAATCACCGCATTGCCCATATATTACTGAAAATTAGAGTCACTTAGATACCATGCCTATCGGATTTGCAATGTTTTAAATTCGCCTGAACGCTGCTCATTCACAATACAGGAAATCAGAATCATGTAGAGATCCTGTCTAAAGGTCTTGAATAATTTAACATGCCTTAACCCCAAATCTGCCTAACTATAGCTACCTGTTTAAATAATTTAAACCTCTCTAGTATAAGCTATAACTTGTCTTGCTAATTGACAGCATGCATACGTGTCTATATGAGGAGGTGAATCTAAGCCTTTGGTGTTGATTATGTGCAGTCCTATTTGTTTTGAATGCACGATTAGTTTTATCATTTTTGAGCAACCTAAGTAAGTCTAGAACCACCAAAATAGAGGTCCAAAGCCTCCTGGACCATAGGCATGGGACAGGTAGAGCACGCATATGGTACGACTTAGAAATAGATTAGAACGCTTTTAAGTAAACAACTTCAACATATTAATTGGGTAGCAGGAGATGATAGTCTATGACCGCTGATTAATATGAGAAACCCCTATCAAAAGGGAGTTGCAAAATATTATTTATGTTGCACCGGGTGATCATTTAGGCTAAAAAACTTAGGACCCCCTCCCCCGTCCTTTATATACTTGTTATTCACACTTAGTCATTTAACACAAACTAGTGTATTTGTACCCTTGTAATCATTAAGGAATTGTACCAATTCTCATGTGTTATAATAAGACTCTTCGACTTTTATGCTATTTTGTTTATTTGATCACCTAGCCTAATTTCATAATCCACATAGTTTAAAGTTCGGCCAGGACCCATAATTGTGGACCTTGAAGAGTGCCTAAAACCTTCTCTTTGAGGTAATTTGAGCCCTTACCCGATCTTTGATGACACAAATTAGTTGAAACAGAGTTATTTGCAAATAGGTGCCCAACGCACCTTAAAAATTGTTAGGTGGCAGCTCTTCTCTTTTAATACCTCCTTTAAAAGGGTTGTCACACATCGATATATGCTTTCGTGAGAAAATGGGGCACGACAATACTATTGGAGGAGGGCCTTGTTACAGGGGAGATGCTGCCAAAATTTACGTAAACGAGGTACTAGTTTAAGTTGCGGACTTAGCCTTTACTCAGCACTGATTTTGAATCTCCTTATGTTGTGGTAGATTGAGTTGAGTTATTTGAAGAATTGCTTGGAAAATATTAAGGACTCAACTGAGTTAAGGTATGTTAAGGCTAAACCTTTCCTTCATTTTGGCATGATCCTGTAACTTCATCCCATTTGATACCGAGGAATAAAGAGAAGTTCTTATTCCTAAATTTATGTACATTATGCTAGTCTCATAAGCTATAGTATTCTCCCTTATCGGGACTTTTTATTTAGTTATGTATTTTCTTCTTTCAGTCAAGAGAGTAGGGAGTTTATATATATAAAGCATTACAGTATTTTCACCACCACCAAACTATAATCAGGGGACAAGCCCCTATTGGGAAACCTCTGATTAGATGGTAAGTTATATACCGAGCCTATTGTGACTGAGCGCCTATGAGCGAGCCCAGAATGGTCGAGATACAGAGCCTAGTATGGTCGAGCGCCTATGAGTGAGACTACTATGGCAGATCAGTTACACATACCGAGCCTTATAGGGCACAACTATTTTACTTACTATATTGAGAGAGATGACTTAGTATCAGCATGTAAGCATATCTTCAATTATATCTGACTCCTAGGTACTTTCAATTATTATATTATCAGTTCAGTTTCAGCTTTCAGTTATTCTGTTTCCTTACATACTCAGTACATTATTTCGTACTAACGTCCCTTTTGCTGGGGATGCTGCATTTAATGCCAGTAGGTCCTGATAGATAGCTGGATAGACCTTCCTAGTAGACAAAGTCAAACATCAGCTTGGTTGGTAAGCTCCACTTCCTCAGAGTTACCATGTCTATACCTTGGAGTCCATTTTATATATACAGGTTTGATGGGTAGGTCAAGACCCTGTCCCGACCATGATACTATTTAATTATCCTAGAGGCTTGTAGACGAGTCCTGTACATTTTTTTTAAATCAGTATTGTCGCTTTACAAGCCCTATGTAGATGTTTAATTTGGTATTGCTAGTTGTAGATATTATTTTCAGATGATTCAGCTATGGCCTCATTGGCCTAAGTTGAAGGTTACCCCTCTAGAGTTCACAATTACAGAGTGGTACGCTCGGGTCGAGTATGACACCGGGTACCAGCCATGCCTCTTCAGGTTTAGAGTGTGACAATTTCTAACATGGATTGTCGCTCAGTTACTCTATCAAGTAGGAGTTTCATTAATAGCAACAAGGTTTGATAATTATAGAGTACCGCAGAATCAACTAAGTCACAGTTATCACGGTGCACGCCCATATGCCCATCACCTAGCATGTGACTCACGTCAACACCAACCACATAAAACGTATTTCAGGGATTCATACCCTTAGAACCAAGTTTAGAAGTGGTACTTACCTCTAACTGCTAAAATCTCTACTCTAAGAAGCCTTTGCCTAACAAATCGGCCTCCGGATGACTCGAATATAGCCATAAACAACTTAATACAATCAACACATGCTAGAGAAATCAATTCCATATGATAAAGCTAGGTTTTTTAACAAAAGTAAAAAATTTAACTGTAGGCCCACATCTCGTGTCACGCCCAGATCTCGGGGAGTGCGACTGCCGCTCAATCGAGATAACACGGCCAAGCAAGCTTGCACAATGCCTTCTACCCAAACTCACCCATAAATAAAGAGAAGATATATTTGCATTAATTGGATAATGAGGGGTCATGTGAACTACGCTAGTTCATTACCATTAGTTACGTCAATAACAAGTTTCAAAATAATACACTGTCGCGCCCTTTTTTCTCGCAAAATCGGGATTTGACACGTGCCAACTCTTTTAAATGTGTATTAAAAGAGAAGAATTGCCACCTAATGATTTTTAAGGTGCATTAGGGCACCTAAAGCAAATAACTCACAAACCGGTTTGCATTACTAGAGATTGGGTAAGGGCTCGAAATAACCTTGTGTTTACCATGAAAATGGTAATAACAATTAAATTTATTAATGGGACTCTAAAACAATGTGATCTATTTTTATGCTGGTTGTTAAGGCAGTTGATGCTAGATATGTGCAGCTTAACGGCGAAATACGAACTAAAATAAGGTTATAATCAAACTGAGGGGCTTACTGTCCGGGCCTCGGACTGACCGATGAGAGGCCTCAAGGTCGATGCCTGGGCTTGGGCTCAAGCTATTGGGGATAATATGGAAAGGGCTAACAGTTAGGATATAATTAAAGGAGGCTCTTTATGGCCAATATCAAGCAATAAACTAAGAACAAGTGTGAAAGAAATAGATGAAAGAGGTAGCCTCGAGCGAGTAAGTTTTAGAGAAAAGAAGGAGAGAGTTGTTATTGATATTGTGTAGAATAGTTGGAGCCACAGCCGCCCCTTACAAAGTGGTGAGGATCCCCTTTGTATAGGAGAGGAATCCCGTTATAGTACAAATATATTAATTGTAAAGGCATGGAGATGGGATGGCTAGACGCGACACCTTGACACATGCTCTTGGTAGGACGCTTTGTCAGACTTAGTCGTGCGCCTTGGGAATTCCCCATTTTACTCTGGCCTCGATCTATGTCCTCTTTGAGTCAGACCTCGAGGAGCTCCGAGGGAGGGAACTCGGTCACAACTTTGCGTCCTCGGCGTCTCGAGGTATTCTTCTTATGTGACTCGATAGCAAAAATTTAGACCTTCTGATTTCGTCGCATACAGATAGTCTCCGCATTTCTCAGAACGAAGTGATGGGAAATGATTATGATACCCGACTCTTAGGGCTTGCCATGACGACATTGCACCGATGATGCGATCTATGGCGTGAATTTTCATGATAAGCAGGACATTCCATGAACTTGTCTTTTTGACGCCATTCAATGCGTTGTCAATTCCCGTTCTCCAAAGTGGCAGTACCGGAGCTCGAATTACGAGAGCTATTTGATGAAGCGGGTAATTTCCCGTGGTATGCGTTTCGTTTTTTAACCCTTTGGGTTAACTTTTTACCTATCTCAGTTGCAAAAAAAGACGAAGGCTCTAGAGCACCTTAGGGGCGAAGCCGACCGAGCTAGGAATGACTGTGGCGAGCTAAGAGCTCAGGTGCAGGCTCAAGCTTCAGAGGAAAAGGGTGCCTTAGCTAAAGTTCCTGCCTCCGAGGCCCAACTTTGCTTGGCTTGTGACAACGCTTCAGTTCAAGCGGACATGATCACGAAGCTCGAGTCCGAACTTTCGAAGGTCAGGGCTGAGATCGTTGATGCTCGGGCTGAAGCAGCATTGAGCCGGACTAAGGCTGATCAGGAGATGACGATTCATTTGAAGGATGCTACTGATGCCCAAGCCGAGTTGAAGAGGGCCCTCGATCGTGAAGAGAGTGTGAGCACGTGATTTTTGCCCTAATATAAATTGCTCTTATAAAATCAAAGAAAATAAAAAAAATCCAATTATTTGCCATTTTGTAGAATTTTGCAGGATTTTTATTAATTGTTTGCATTTTTGTGCACGTTTAATTCTTATTAAAATCATAAAAAATACCAAAATACCATGCATTGCATTTAGATTTTTTTTTAATACTTTTTAGGATTAATGAGTTAATTAATTATTGTATTAACAATGAAAATCACAAAAATAGCTCATTTTACATTTTTACCTTTTAATTTTTAGATTATTGATTTTTCTCTTTTGATTTAGGATTAAATGATTTCTATAATTATTATAATTAGATGATTAGTTAGTTTTACAATTTAGATTAATTTAGGATTTTAATTTAAGATTTTTAATAAAAGGAAAAGAAAAAAAAAAGAAAGGAAAATAAGAAGAGAATTTGAAAGAGGGGGTTTTTAAAATTTGGGTTGTTCTTATACCCATAATTTGGCCCAAACCACTCAACGCCCAAAATTCCTACCCGGTCAGACCTGCCCGACCCGACCCCTCCTATTTAATTAAAATACCTAGACCTAGAGACCTAGGAGATAGACCCCTTCATCAGACCAAACGGTGCAACCCCCATCCCCGAATTCTCTGAAGAACAAAAAAAAAACCTTCCTTCTTTACAACCAGAAAATCCCCTCCCAAGCAAAAATAGCGACCTCCCTTCCTCATATTCTATCGCTCAACAGAACAGAGCATACACACACACAAAATCATTCAGCGCCAAAAAAAAAAGCAAGAAGAAAATTTGAAGTTCCAAAAGTTTGGAAAGCTGAAAATGATAAAACAGATTTCAAGCAGATTTCCGTGGCGTTATCTCCTTAATTTCTGGGTTTTTGAGTTTATTACGAAATGGGAATTTAAAGCTACGTGTTGTTGATTCTGCTGTTGCCGAGCTCCGATTTTCTGTTTTCCTAGCCTTGACTTGGCTTAATCTAGTCATTTCTTTTGCAGGTAAATACGAAACCATGTATTTACTTGAAATTTGAATGATCAAAAAATGTTGAATTCTGGAATGAAGATTGTTTCTGTTGTTTAGTTTCCACTTATGTGATTTTGTTAAGATAAATTGCTTATTAGATTTAGATATGCTCATTTTTGACTTATTCAGTGATTAAGTGTTCCTTTTGCTATTTTAGGTATTTTCGCTGCTTGATACTGTTAAAATTGATTGGCTAGGAAGAAGGCTGAATACTCTTCAATCTTATATATTTAAACTGGCATGTGTAAATAATCATGTGGTGTGGCTCCACTGTCCATGCAATGATGTTTACTATCCTTGAATTCGTGCAAACGAATTTGTTAATATCTGATAGAGTTGTGTTTGACTAGAAGAGGGAAGTCTGAGTACCTCTTGACAGAAGTTTACTCCAGCTGATTTATGTCTGCTGGTACTCTTATGTGCTTGATCTTGTGCTTTTCTGTGTAATTACCAGAGTAGTGTGGGACTCAAAATCAATTATTGTCATATGTGTTTAAGTGCGTGACTTAAGCTTTTAGTTCCATGTATGCTAGTGTTTTCTCCATATTTTTTCTGAAGTATGCTCCCTTCTGGTTGGTTACTGGCATTTTATAATTAGGTTTGAGTAGTTGTGTTACATAACTTTGTGGCGAGACTTGAAAGAGTAGTATAATACCTGATGATATGTTTATGTGTATGAACCAACTTCTGTGGGTTTTATGAATCATTGCAATGACTCGTGACTTTAAAGCACATATGTGGTGTTATTAAATTACTATTAGTTTATTAATTGGATAAATATGTTTAATCCTTTAATATTTTCTCCATTACTGATGTTTGTCAAGGCCTTGTGTAATGTTTTAGTCTTGGTTCTCAAGTTGGGATAACTTATTTCTTGAAAGGTGTTATTCTGTTTATGAAAAATGAAAGAACAACGATCCAACAAGATTATGTTCTAACAATCCCATTTCTATAACGTGATACCTTCACGCAAACCAAAATTAATTTAGAAAACAATTGGTTAAACACCGTAGTTTGCTTAAAGCGCGATTAATAAAATTATCGTGATTACGGGTACGGTTCCCGTGGCATAGGCATGATACCTAATTCCCAAATTCGGGAGTGCATTCCATGTAACCTGATCATAACAACTTTGAATTTAAATAAAATAAACATGTCACGAACCGCAGGTGCATTTCATGTAGCGTGGTTTGTGGAGTGTTGCAAAACAAACAAGTGTACGACAATTGTAATTTATTCAAGAAATAATTCCATAAATCCTAAAAAAGCGGTAAAATAATTAAAAGTAGTTATAAAGTTAAAAATGCACAATTGGTTTAAAATATATACTAAATCAGATAATAGGCCAATATTATTAGTTTAAGCGACCGTGCTAGAACCACAGAACCTAGGAATGCCTAACACCTTCTCCTGGGTTAATAGAATTCCTTATCTAGAATTTCTGGTTCGCAGACTTTTAAATAAAGTCGAAAATTTTCTCGATTTGGGATTTTAACTAAACCGGTAATTTGGAACACACCATAAATTATTCCAAGTGGCGACTCTGAATTAAATAAAATAATTCAATTTCGAATAATGTCACTTTAATTGGAAAAACTCTCTTATACCCCCTCGAGGGCGGTAAAAAGGAGGCGTGACAACTCTGGCGACTTTGCTGGGGATATAAACCCAGAACTTTCGGTTCAAGGTTCAAGAATTCAAGCTTAGAATAACTGTTATAGTTGGCTTGTTTTTATTTTCTGATTTTTACATGTTCGAGCCTAATGTACTAAATGCCGCTTTTTACAGCTTTGATATTGGTTGAACTGTATATAAATTATTACGAAACTCTCCTCTCCGAGCCATCTAAATGATCTGGGAAGTGTGCACTTCGTTTAACTTCTTTTCTGTTAGAGTCATATCCTAATTTTAGAATGAGGTTCGGACAAGTTGCAAAGTCGGTGAAACTTCTGTATTCCCGGTACGCTGCCCCCGGGCTCGAGCTGTCTGCTCGGGTAAGCCAGGTCTAGAACAAATACATCCAGGTTTTTAAACCTAGAATAACATAGCCTCATGCCGGATCCCTAGTAGGAATGCTTGTTGCATCACATGCATTTGACTTTGGGGACTCAACACAGGGGTTTGGTCCGTCTAGGATAGGTGTATCCGAAATCAAAAGACCATCCTGATGCATTTTACTTGTTACTTGTACATTTATTTGCTTTGGATTGCATGTTGACCGGCTTTTAGAATAAGGGAGAAAAATTAGAAAAAATCAAATTGAGTTATGAGAGAGATAATTACCCGTCTTCAGAAAATTTGGTGTCCAAAATATACCGAAACTTTGCCAAAATTTTGAAAAAAAAAGAAAGGAAAAAGGGAAGGGAAAATGGTTTCAAAACATTTCATGTCTTTTTATTTTTATTATGTCAAAACTGACCGAACTACGCGGGTCTGATTCTCACCGGATGTGAGATACATAGGCAAATCTCATCGGTTCCGACCCCAATTTTCAAAAATCCAAAAATATTTTCCTTTATTTCCTTCTTTAGAAATCTTTCCCTAGAAAATTCAAAAAAAAATTTGTTTCCTTCTTTCTGAAGTCTTTCATATGAAAAAAAAGAATAAAATAAAAATCAAAATTCAAATACGGGTTTCCTTTATTTTGAAGTATTTTTCTCAAAAATTCAAAAAAAAAATCTTTTCCTTGTTTAAAAGTCGTTCTTTCAAAAAACAAAATTAGAAAAATTGAAGACCAAAAATATTTTCGCTTTTCTTTAGAAGTGCTTTTATAAATAAATAAAAACTCAGAAATCCAAAACATTTTCTTAAATGTCCCTCTTTCAAAAATTAAGAGGTAACATCCAAAATTCAAAAATATTTTCTTTCTTCTTTATAAAAAGAGAAAACAAATGAAAATTCAAACAAAAATACTTTCTTTTTACTTTTAAAATTCCCAAATTTCAAATCAAAAGCAAATGAATTTTTAGAAGCCTTTCCCGCAAAAACAAAACAAAAATCAAAATCAAAAAATCAAAAAAAAATATTTCCTTTCTTCTTTTAAAGCATTTCTTTCAAAAATTCGAACAAAAAAAATTAGTTTACTTACTCCATTTTCGATCTTCCCGAACAATGCAATATTTGATTCATGCGGTGTCATGATACGTAGGCAATCCTCATTGAATTCGATCATAGTCATAAAATTTGCCGAGTGAAAAATAAACTGAAAAAAAAAGAGAAAGAAAAATTGAGTGAAAAAAAAAGAGCGACAAAAAATAAAAGAGTGACAAAAAAAAGAGTGTGCCAAAAAATAAAAGAGCAACAAAAACGAAATGAAAAAAATCAAGAGTGATTAAGAGAGGCAGAAATAAAAGAAAAGAGATACATACTGAAAGGGTTAACTAAGGTCGGGATGAAACATGCAACCGTTCAAACACATGGTAGAAACGTTTAACTGTTTAGGTGCATTGCATCTAAACGTGTGATTCCCTATCTGTTAAGCGTCTCAAAACTAACAAGGTTGTTGGGTGTGCAAACTAGCCAGATTTTGGTGGTTGGTTTTGTTGGTAGTCTAGCCTCCCCTCCTTCACAAGTTCCAAAGGCACAGATGGCCTCCGCAAGCAATCTACCAATCATCGGTCTTGAGGATAGCCCGACATCGGCTATTCTACAGCTAGAATCAGCAGCTGCTGAAGAGAATAAGATGTTGCATCTCCGCATATTGGAAATGTGGGACGCCTGGTCTAATAGTAGGGAACCGCCAAGTACAATCCCTGGGTTCCCTGAGTTGATCCCCATGTCAAATGAGGTCACCAAAGCCCTTGTGCCTAACCCGCTCATCCCATGCGGGCACCCTCCAATGCCATCCAATGTTCCTGGAATGCCTTCTATGGTTCGCCCCCAGGCACCAGTTTCTTGAGCACCTCCAATATTGTTCTCTACAGCACAGTCTGCACCAGAACACAACCAACTTTACCACGACCGTATGTTGAGCCTCAAATGTTCACCTTTCAGCGTCCACAACTTCAATCAGAAATAACATAAGTGACCCCGTACTCTTTCATTCAACCTCCGCAATATGATCTCTCGGTGGAGCAAGAAAAGGTTGTTAAAAATCCCGAGCAAGAGGAAATGGCTCAGAAAATGAAGAGCCTGGAACAAAGCCTGAAAAACATGCAAGGTCTGAGTGGTTAAAAGAGTGTCTCATACTCTAACCTCTGTATGTTTCCCCATGTCCACTTGCCAACTGGCTTCAAGATGCCAAAATTTGAAAAGTACAACGGGTACGGAGACCTGGTTGCTCATCTAAAACAATACTGTAACCAGTTAAGGGGTGCTGGTGGAAAAGAGGAGCTGCTAATGGCCTATTTTGGGGAAAGCCTCACCGGAATCGCTTTTGAGTAGTATACGGATCAAGAAATTACTCATTGGCATGTGTGGGATGATATGTCTTGAGATTTTGTCAGCCAATTCCAATATAGTGTGGACATTGCTCCCGATAGAAACTCCTTGTCCAATTTGAAAAAGAAAACCGCGAAAAGCTTCGGCGAATATGCTATCAAATGGCATGAGCAAGCTGCCAGGGTAAAGCCTCCAATGGACGAAATTGAAATGGTCACGATTTTTCTGCAGGTCCAAGAGGCTGACTACTACCAGAACATGATGTCTGTTATGGGTAAGCCGTTCACTGAGGCTAAAAAAATTGGGGAAATGGTTGAAAATAGTCTAAAAATGGGCCAAATCTTAAGTCATGCTGCTTTCAAAGCCACATCACCAGATGTTCAAAATGGTTCGGAGGGTTTGATGTACAGAAATGGGAGTGACGAGGGAGCCATGATGGTTTCAAGCTCGAGGGAGGCCCGCAGGTCATTTAGCCAGTCATATGTGCCTCCTATGGTCCCACCACACTATTATCCCCTTCAAGATGATGCTTATGCTGTGGCACCACCTCCCTATGCAGTGATGAGCGTGTATCTTACACCCAGCCACAACATTATACACAAAACCAAGCTCCACCTCCCAGAAATGCCCATCCTTAACAAGCTCCATATAATCCTCAACCAAATGATCCCCAATACAATCCTCGCCCAAGAGAAACTTTCAGAAAGAATTAGTTCACCGGCAAAGAAACTTAAGCTTGTTCCAAAAGCTAATCAGGCTAGATCTACTGCAGCCAGTGGCCCCAAACCGGCCGAACCTGAGTCCCCCTCACACCGAGATGATGCTAGATATGAATACCACTCTGGAGCAGTACTGTTGGACCCTCAAAAGGGTAGTTGAGGATTTGATTGAAGCTGAAAGAATTGTTTTTCAGGATGAAGAAGTTCTTGATGTGATGAACAATCTGTTGTCTGCACACAACAATGGGCCAATAGTCAGAATGATTTTTGAAGATGAGAAATTTGATCCGGCACTGAAGGCCATTGCAGCCATTGTCGAGATAGAAGAAAAGCCGAAACACGGTCGCCAATCTTGAAAGTTCCCTATCAAATAGGAGTCTCGGTAGCCTCTCTCTATTATCTCAGGGTGTGATCCGGATGTTTTACCTTATTGTCTTACTTTCTGATGTAAACCCTTCTATCTTCAAAAAATTAAAAACAAAAAAAAAATCAATCAAAAATCAAATGAAATTAATATTTCATTGTGCAGGAATGTCTCTTTTCTTAATCTTATCATTTTTCTTTCTTATTCTTTTTTTAGTTCTGTTAAATGCAGATTTCAATAACATGACATGCTAGCGGATTTCATGCCCAGATCCTGAAAACTGTCAGACCTCAAAATAATGAATCAATGATTAGATTGCAATGAAGATAAGTTTAAGGAAATAAAACAAAGAGTTGGAACAGCTGAAGGAAAATTGGTTCCAGAATTGGAAAGGTCCATACATTACAACAAGAGTACTGCCAAAAGAGTGTGTTGTACTTCGGACACATAGAAGGAAATGTCCCTGAAACAACTGTCAATGCAAATGCAGTCAAAAGGTACTATGCTGGATCCTTTATATAGCATTAATGTTCACCGATTGGGATAAAGAAGGCTTTTATTCTCGCTACCCAAACATTACCAGCCATTTGCAAACCCTTTGATCCGGTTACTCTTCTTTGATTTTCCTCTTTGGAACTTGAAAGTGTTACCGAAAAAAATTTGATTGAAAGAAAAGAAAAGAGAGATACAAAAATGAAAAAAAGAAAAGAAAAAGAAAGATCAAAAGAGAGAAAAAATGAAGAAAAGAAAAAAAGAAAATGAAATGAAAAAAAAATGAATGAAAGGAAAAAGGGAAGGAAAAAGAAAGAGAAAACAAAACAGAAGAAAAACAAATCAAAATTAAAAACAAAGTTTGTGTGAACTACGTTCGACTTGATTCCGAAAGGATACGTAGGCAGCCTCTCTCTGGGGTTCAGTCACACCAAAATAAAAATCCAAATTCCCCCAAAAGTTGAAACTGTGGAGGATGTTATAATGGTTCGGGGATGATCCCGCCCAAAAGGTTCCAAAGTTGTAACTCAATCCAAATCCTTTTTTACCCAAACCCTGTTCAAGTCCTTCTAATCAATCGATGAGAATGTTCAAGGACCAAAGAATACAGTTACTTGGATCTGATACAGTCAAAATGAGAAAAATAAAATGAGAGAGTCTTATTGGTGAAAGCACACACGGGCACCGTGAGACGACAGTAAGCAAAGAAATCAAAATGAGAGAGTCTTGTTAGTGAAAACTCGCAAAGAGCAGTATAAGGCGATGATGAGTAAAGAAATGAGAGAGGTCAGCTCGTGAAAACCCGCAAAGGGCGCCCCTGATCGAAAAGAGGATTGTCACAGCCATTGGCATCGAAGAGTCCTGGCTAGGTTTCTCGATTTTGAGGCAAAGGTTGTGATGAATTTTTGAGAGTCGGACGGTTTACACAGATCAGGCGTCCAATCCAAAAGGCATGTCATGTTCATTGAAAATCGCATGTACTCCAGATAAGTCCTTCTTTCCTTTCCCCCAAAGGGACACTTCTTGTTTTAAACTCATTCTCCATTCCATTGTTTGTTTTCTTTGAATCCCTTTCGGTCTAACTCTGTTCCGAAACTAAGACAAAGAAAGGATGGGAATACTAATTTACAGGGTTCTCATTTGATACAAGCTAATATGCAAAAGGCACCTAGCCTCGTCAGGGGCATAAGTCGGCCTCGACTGGCCATGGCGGCAGATGCTTCAAAATCAAAACTCTTGGAGGAGAAAATCAAATTGAAGTGCCTATAAAGGCAAATGAAGTTGAAATGGTTGAGTCCCACGTGGCCAACCATCTCGGCAAAAGTTTGAAAAGCAAATGATCCCAAATGCTCTGAAGCTAAGGTTGGAAGAAAGAAGTTAGAAATGAAAGGCCTAGAAGGCAAAAAAAAGTTGGAAAAGGTTAAGTCCCACGCATTAGCCGTTACGACAAAGTTTGAGGAGCCAAAAGTCCCCCAATACTCCGAGGTTAAAAAAATAAGAAAAAAATGGAAAGAAAGGAAAAGAAGTCAAAAGCCAAAGACCTACGAGGGAAAAATAAAGTCAAAAAGGTTGGGTTCCATTGACCAACCATCATGGCAAAGTTGGAAAAAACCAGAGGTTCTCCAGGGCCTGAAATTAAATCGGTCCTCAGGGAACAAGCAGTTGCAGTTGAGATTTTCATCCGAGAAGCCGAGTCGAGAGCGAGTGATTGAAACAATCAAGGTCACAAAACCAACCACCGTTTCAAACTACCAATTGTTCTTTGTTTGAAAAGATGTAACGGGTGCAATCCAAAGCAAGCTTGCAAAAGAAGGTGCAACCAAACAGAAACTGTGCAAGGGCTAGAAACAGATTTGTGGCAAAAATCAATCCAAAAGGGAAGTCTTTTCAAAATTCTTTCCTGCATTCTTACTCATTTTTTCTTAAATAAAATCAAATAAAAAAGAGAAGAAAATTCAAAAACATGGCAGCCTAGGGTCTCCACTCCCTAGTTACTTTTCCAACATAGGGTCTTGACTCTCTAGTTGAATTTATTTTAGACATAGGGTCTCCACTCCCTAGTCACTTTTCTAACATAGGGTCTCCACTCCATAGTTGAATTTACTTTAGACATAGGGTCTCCACTCCTTAGTCTGCTTTTCCAACATAGGGTCTCCACTCCCTAGTTGAATTTATTTTACATATAGGGTCTCCACTCCCTATTCGCTTTTCCAACATAGGGTCTCCACTCCCTAGTTGAAGTTATTTTAGACATAGGGTCTCCACTCCCTAGGCGCTTTTCCAACATAGGGTTTCCACTTCCTAGTTGAAGTTATTCTAGACATAGGGTCCCCACTCCCTAGTCACTTTTCCAGCATAGGGTCTCCACTCCCTAGTTGAATTTACTTTAGACATTGGGTATACAGTCCCTAGTCTGCTTTTCCAACATAGGGTCTCCACTCCCTAGTTGAAGTTATTTTAGACATAGGGTCTCCACTCCCTAGTCGCTTTTCCAACATAGGGTCTGCACTACTTAGTTGATTTTATTTTAGACATAGGGTCTCCACTCCCTAGTCTACTTTTCCAATATAGGGTCTCCACTCCCTAGTTGATTCTATTTTATGTATAGGGTCTCCACTCCCTAGTTTGCTTTTCCAACATAAGGTCTCCACTCCCTAGTTTGCTTTTCCAACATAGGGTCTTCACTCCCTAGTTAAAGTTATTTTAGCATAGGGTCTCCACTCCCTTGTCTGCTTTTCCAACATAGGGTCTCTACTCCCTAGTTGAATTTATTTTAGACATAGGGTCTCCACTCCCAAGTCATTTTTCCAACATAGAGTCTCTACTCCCTAGTTGAATTTACTTTAGACATAGGGTCTCCACTCCCTAGTTGAATTTATTTTAGACATAGGGTCTCCACTCCCTAGGCACTTTTCCAACATAGGGTCTCTACTCCCTAGTTGAATTTACTTTAGACATAGGGTCTCCACTCCCTAGTTGATTTTATTTTAGGTACAGGGTCTCCACTTCCTAGTATGCTTTTCCAACATAGGGTCTCTACTCCCTAGTTGAAGTTATTTTAGGCATAGGGTTTCCTCTCCCTAGTCTACTTTTCCAACATAGCGTCTATACTCCCTACATGAAGTTATTTTAGATATAGGGTCTCCATTCCCTAGTCTGATTTTCCAACATAGGGTCTCCACTCCCTAGTTGATGTTATTTTAGACATAGGATCTTCGCTCCCTAGTCGCTTTTACAACATATGGTCTTCACTCTCTAGTTGAAGTTATTTTAGACATAGGGTCTCCCTTCACTAGGCGCTTTTCTAATATAGGGTCTCCACTTCCTAGTTGAAGTAATTCTTGACATAGTGTCTCCACTCCCTAGTCACTTTTCCAGCATAGGGTCTCCACTCCCTAGTTGATTTTATTTTAGACATATCTTCACTCCCTAGTCGCTTTTCCAACATAAGGTCTCCTCTCCCTAGTTGAAGTTATTTTAGACATAGGGTCTCCACTCCTTAGTCTGCTTTTCCATCATAGGGTCTCCACTCCCTAGTTGAATTTATTTTAGACATTGGGTCTCCACTCCCTAGTCACTTTTCCAACATAGGGTCTCCACTCCCTAGTTGAATTTACTTTAGACATAGGGTCTCCACTCTCTAGTCTGCTTTTCCGACATAGGGTCTCCACTCCCTAGATGATTTTATTTTAGGCATAGGGTCTCCACTTCCTAGTATGCTTTTCTAACATAGGGCCTTTACTCCCTAGTTGAAGTTATTTTAGGCATAGGGTTTCCACTACCTAGTCTGCTTTTCCAACATTTGGTCTCCACTCCCTAGTTGAAGTTATTTTAGACATAGGGTCTCCACTCCCTAGTCTGCTTATCTAACATAGGGTCTCCACTCCCTAGTTGAAGTTATTTTAGACATAGGGTCTCCACTCCCTAGTCGCTTTTTCAACATAGGGTCTGCACTCCTTAGTTGATTTTATTTTAGACATAGGGTCTCCACTCCCTAGTCTGCTTTTCCAACATAGGGTCTTCACTCCCTAGTTGATTCTATTTTAGACGTAGGGTCTCCACTCCCTAGTCGCTTTTCCAATATAGGGTCTCCACTCCCTAATTGAAGTTATTTTAGACGTAGGGTCTCCACTCCCTAGTCACTTTTCCAACATAGGGTCTCCACTCCCTAGTTGAATTTATTTTAGACATAGGGTCTCCATTCCTAGTCACTTTTCCAACATAGGGTCTCCACTCCCTAGTTGAATTTATTTTAGACATAGGGTCTCCATTCCCTAGTCACTTTTCCAACATATGGTCTCCACTCCTTAGTTGAATTTATTTTAGACATAGGGTCTCCATTCCCTAGTCACTATTCCAACATAGGGTCTCCACTCCCTAGTCTCTTTTCAAACATAGGGTCTCCACTCCCTGGTTAATTTTATTATAGATATAAGGCTCCACTCCCTAATCTCTTTTTCCCAAGGATACACAATCCTGATTTTATTGCTTTCAATAAAGAAATAGTTTAGATTTTTGTTGCGAATAACTCACGAAATTTTCCTAGTGAAAATTGGGGCAGAAAATTTTGTTCGTTTGTTTGCTTTGATGTCTATACAGGTTTTCACTGTGAGACACAAGGTTCGAGATGACCATATAAAGAAGTCTTAACCCAAGTAAAAGAATAGAAGAAATAAGAAAAGAAGTTGAACTCTAAGTGTAGAGGCGGAGAAAAGACGCAGACTGCCCAAGATAAGATTGAAGTCACAAGTTTCGCATTGGCCCCCCTTGATCCGAAAAGCTGAAGAAGAATGAACCAGCAGTTGCAACTAACAAGCATCAAGATTCAGATTAGAGTCTGCAGGAAGAACCATCCAAGACTCAAGATCAAGCTTTATAAGGTTTATAGATAGGAATCTTGTAACTCGTGGTTGATTGGCTTAGCTAGTTTAGTTTTTCATCTTTCATTTTGGTGTAATAAGGAGCTCAGCAGGTAGAACAAGTAGCAACAACAGTGAAATCATAGTTTTTCGGTAGTCCCAACTACCAAAACTTCCAAAACTACACTGACCTGATTTCTTTATAACCAAGGATATGTAGGCAACCTCCGAAGCAAGGTTCGGTCAGGCTTTTTCAAAAGATGCTTCTCATGGAGTTTCAAACGGACAAAAATCGCTCGTAATTGCTCATTTTATCTTTGCCCGAAAAACCCTTCGTGTTTCCGAGCAATGAGGGGCAGCTGTGAGCACGTGATTTTTGCCCTATATGAATTGATCCTATAAAATTAAAGAAAATAAATTTTTTCCAATTATTTCCCATTTTATAGGATTTGCAGGATTTTTTGTATGCGGCAAAATCGGAGGACTTAATTTCTCGCTATCAAGCCACTTCAGAAGAATACCTCGAGGTCCCGAGGACCTGGAGCTGCGACCGAGTGCCCTCCCTCGAGTCTCGTCAAGGCCCGACTCAAAGAAGATAAAGGTCGAGGCTAGAGCAGACGGGGAAGTTCCCAAGGCACACGGCTAAGTCTGACAAAGCTGGCTTACCCAGAGCCTATGCGGAAGCATCGCGTCTAGCCGTCCCATCTCCATACTTTACAATTAATGCATATTGTACTATAATCGGGTTCCTCTCCTATATAAAGGGAACCCATACTACTTTGTAAGGGCTTGATGTTGCTCCATCTATTTCTCCACAAGATTAATAATATCTTTCTCTCTTTCTTCTCTCTAACTTACTCGTTCCTACTGGCTCGAGGCTACTCTTAGCGTTTATTGCTTCCATACTTGTTCTTTATTTATTGTTTAGTATTAGCCATAAAGAGCCTTGTTTGGTCATATCTCAACTATTATCCCATCCCCGACTACCCCCGATAGCTCGAGCTCAAGCTAGATATCAACCCGAGGTCCTTCATCGACCAGTCCGAGGCTCGGGCTGCAGGCATCTCAATTTGATTACTGCCCCGTTTTAGCTTGTATTTCTTCATTAAACTTCATACTCTTAGCATCAACTGCTCTAACAACTAGCATAAAAATAGATCACGTATTTTTAGAATCTCATTTACAAATTTAATTGTTGTTACCATTTTCATGGTAAACAGTTTGGCGCCCACCGTGAGGCTAAAAATAATAGTGATTATTTTCTTGCTGGTTTCATTGCACAAAAGCAAGTTATCTTTCACACTTTTTCTTGTCCAAGATCTTTTGATTTCAGGTCAAAATGTTTGGCGCGGTAAACGGGGTTAAGAACGACTATCTCGAAAATCACGGAGAAAATGGTATGACTATTTTAGTCGTTGGCACGCCACCGCAGAACCCCGATAACGCACCTGGACCAATTCTAGTGGATGCGGTTTTGCAAGACGCATAGCGGGTCGATGAAACCTCGTGCACCGACGGAAGCATACGACATAGTGACCGACAAGAAGCCCAAAAGACCCCAGTCCGGGAAGAACAAGAAGTTGGTCTTCATGTTATTTTTGAAATGTTGCAGGCACAATAGTTGGCCATCGCTCGGCTACAAAACAATCCGAAGACTCCCAGCACAGTAGCGCCGGAAACAACTCCCCCAGCCGAATGGGTACCGAAGAGGTTAGGCAACGACGGATCGATAGCCAATCCTGCCATCGTGAAAATGCTGGAGGATCTCACCAAAAGGATCGAGTTAGGCGAGGAAATGATAGCAGCCAATGATAAGAAGGTCGAAACTTATAGCTTCAGAGTTGACCAAATCCTGGGCGCACCCCCGGTCCTGAAAGGTGTAGATTCAAGGAAGTTCGTGCAACGGCCATTCCCCGAGGAAGTGGCCTCCGAACCCATTTCAAAGAAGTCCAGAACGCCAGAACTCCCTAAGTACAATGGGACCTTAGATCCCAACGAACACATCACCGCCTATACGTGCGTGGGAAAAGGCAATTACCCAAAAGATGATGAGTTCGAGCCCGTCTTATTGAAAAGGTTCAGGGAAACACTCTCGAAAAGAACCATGATATGGCATCATAACCTAGCGCCCGACCCGATAAATTCACTTACCATACTGGCAGATTTCTCCATAAAGACACATGCCAATGCCATCGAAGCAACGACGACAAAAACCGGCACATCCAGGGCTGAACAAAGGGAAAATGAAACGCCACGGGAATTCGCACCTCACTCCCTGATGGAACGAGTGAGATTACCTCTAATCTCAAATGACTGGGCAATACAGGCCTTCATTCAAAACCTAAACAAACCAAGCCCGACGATTTCAGCGCAAATCAAACAAAACTTGATCAGGTATCCAGCCAAGACCTGGTCGAATGCCCGTACACGGCATCAGTCGCAAATCAAGGTCGTGGATGACCATCCGGGAGCCTCCTCAGGCTCAGCTTACCCAAACAGGATCCTGGCAAATAAACCAATGCCAAACAGAGGGAGGTACTGCACGTGCGCCGCAGACAGGAGGAACGCCCCGAGATGCAATCTACCTCATAACGATCGGAGAATGGCCCGAGGACAACATCCTTGAGGAATTGTTAACAAAGCCAGATTCGATGAGGATGCATGGCCGGCAAGGTCACCTCACCCAGCAGAGTACAATTTCCACATTGCTATACCAAATATCGTGTTCACCGTAGGCGAAACCAGGGATGTCAAATGGCTCGGACCAATTCGGTCAAATTCCTCTCAAAGGAATCATAGCCCAGCGCGGGAACTACATAGCAAGTGCTGACACGGGGCCCAAGATAGCCACCAGCTCCGAAGGAAAGGCGCCAAGCCGCTCGACAAAAATCACCGCCGAGAACTGATGAGCGACCAAGTTCAAGTTTAGTCCCCAATGTGGAAGGCGGCCAGGAGGAACAAAGCAAACGGGCCGCAACACATTACCACGATAATGGAGGAGTGATGACCCTTTTCAAGTACTTGTAAAAGGGAGAGCAAAATTTCTCGTCACCAGATAAAGGCAGATCTGGGGATATACCCCCAAGGACGCCCTTACATTCAGCAATGAGGATACCGAGACCTCGTCTCGACCTCACAACGACGCACTAGTAACCTTCCTACTCACTCGATCCATTTTAAATAAAACATGTGCACATGAGTACAGGTGGCTCAATCAGCACTGTCGGCCGAGGATGATGGGGCGACTCGGACCGCCGGGTCAAAACACAACCACCTCTCGAATCTTTGACAGATTCCAAAATGGCAATCGCTATAACAAGGAGAAAGACCATTCTCTCAGTACAGCATGACCGGCCCATACCGGAACGCCGAGTTCCATATCTTCAAGGGAGGCGCAAGAAATGGACGCCTTATTCAAACAACCACAGGCGCATCACCCAAAGACAGGGTCGTCCCCGCTTCACCAAAAGGATGAAATTCCACGCAAGGGATGGAATTAAAACCGTCGGCATGAAGCAATATGCGACAAGGGGAAACTCCACATCACATGATGCATTGTCGGCACCAATATCTCCACTCTCTAAAGAGTCAAAGGGTAAGCGAACCACATCTTCGGCCAAGCCCGATTAAACACAGCGGAGGGCTGTACTAGAGTCCACACCCCGAAACAGCAGGAACACACCAAACCTCGGAACATCACCTACACATCCCGCGGTAAAGAAAACCTACCTCCCTACTTCGTTATTTTTCACTAACCTATATGCAGACACCCGACCAGGGCGTTCGCAAGTTTTCACTCTACCCGGAGACCCCAAGGCCTTAACAGAACCCGCCGCACTCTTTCCCCTCGGCCAGACTTCTGCCCCAAAGAGGGTCTCGCCTGCGAGGTTCTTAAGTGGAGCAACGTACCCCCTGAGGAGGATCCGACAAGATCACAGGCCTTCTTCTACAATAAAATGATGAAGGACATCCCCCCCCCTTTTGAAGGCGCCGCCCGCTCAGAAGGGCCGAGGAACGACAAATTGAGTTTCAATAGGGAATCATGTACCGGATCAAATAGTCTAAGGAGCCGTGCCCGCTCGGGTCAAGCTTACAACAATGATATGATATGTATTTACGCCAAGCAATAAAAGAATATCTTTCAGCATTTCATACTCCAAAAAAAAGAAGGGGGGAATTTCAGCATCCTCTCGGCAGGGATCCTTCCACCAAATGCGTCCCAAAATTCTCGGAGACTTAGCGTCAACAATTTGGCACCCGCACGACCCCAGGGTCAGAACTTCAGGTTTATGAAGCCCCAGCAAGGTAATTCCGAGCTCACAAATAACGGCCTTCGAGCCTAAGCAAACTCGATGACTCGGAGACTATTGTCAATCGCCGTACACTAGAAAACCCGATGACGTAAGACCCCGAGCGGGCAGACTCGGTATAACCAGATCTATTTTACATAGCAACAAAAATTGTAAGACCTCAACAGGAATGACAAACTGTAAGACCTTAACATGCATGGCAAACTATAAGACCTCAACATGCATGACAAACTGTAAGACCTCAACAGGCATTAAAATTTTGTAAGACCTTAATATAGACATAAAAATCAATCCCAAAGTTTAGGTTGTACGTTGCATTTGTAAGAATACGAAAGGGAATACCCTCAGTGTAGATGCCTAAACTATTACTCGGGATCAAAAATGGCTCCGGCCAAACAAATATGACTACGGTCAAAATGGCTGCTCCATCCAAACTAACGCGACTCGGGGACGCCTGACTGTCCCTAACAAAATCGCAAGCCATTACTTTGAATATACTTCGAAAAGAACTGGTTAAAACAGGCTTCCCTCAACAAGCAAATGAGCTTCGACCATGTTAGCTTCAAATCACAAGTCTCCGAGCTACTCAGCCTATGAGCTAAGAACCTTCTGAGGTGCTCGAACATTGCCACTAACGACTTAAAATCGAGGTTCTTCCCGAACTGACAACGGGTCAGGCAAAATCATTTCAAAAAGCCCTTAACAAGAGGAAAACAAAGCCTACAAAATGTCCACGGGCAAAAGAGTAAGAGCCATTGTCGCCAGGCAAATGAGCCTCCGGGCCGCACGCTAAAAGGTCTCAACAACCAAATAGTGTAAGAGCCATTGTCGCCAGCTCGAAAATTGAAAACTTGAGGAATAAAATGAGCTCGAGTCGTAACCTAATTCGGAGACCGGATCCAAAATAGTTAACTACACATGCCTAAGGGCACAACGTAAGTGCCATTGTCGCCAGCCAAACAAGCCTCCGGGCCACACACTTAAAAGGTCGCTTCGACCCGAAACACAAAGAGCCATTTCCATCCACCCATGCAAGCACGAAAAAACTTGAGGGTCAATTAAAGTTTGAGTCGCTGGACCTAAAATAGTTAAACACAAATGCCCAAGGTCAAGGATCAAGAAAAATCATCATCCACCCATGCAGACATAGAAGATTGAAGGTCAGATAAGCTCGAGTCAAGGCCTTACTCGGAGACTAGTCCTAAACAGTTGGGCAACGCACAAAGGACCTAATGCCTACTTGCATCGAAAAATCGCACTTAAGAGCCTCCAGGCCTGCCTAATTAGCTCTGGACCCACGGGGCTCCCGCCAAAACAGCAAAACCAGCTCGTTTGGTCGAAAGCAATGCAGAAAGAGATACAAAAAGAGATAAAGCTTCAAGTTTTCTCTTATTTACATACGCAAAAGGCGCGTTCTCCATCTACAAACATGCCCCACAAATATCAAATACAAAACAAAAAAGTGGCGAAATCTACGCTCCGCTCCAAAAGGCTACAGCCTGCCAGCCCCGGATTTGCTCTCCGTGACGTCGGTAAGAAGTGACCGAGCATCGCGCTCGTCCACCCTTGCTCGAGCCAACTCTTCCGAGAGAACGAAGCCCCTAACGCCGATCTCCTCGAGTACCTCTCTCCAAGATCTGCAACGAACATATTCCTCGATCTTCCTCTCATGACCGAGGGCCCGCTTTAACTCGTCTTGGGCATCAGCAGCGTCCTTCATATGAATCACCATCACTTGATCAACCTTGGTTTGACTTAATGTTGCTTCAGCCCGGGCATCAATTATCTTAGCCTTGATCTTCGAGAGATCAGACTTGAGCTTCACGATCATATTCGCTTGAACTGTAGCATTGTCATGAGCCAAGAAGAGTTGGGCCTCGAAGGTGGGAGCCTTGGCCTAGGCACCCCTCTCCTTTAAAGCTTGAGCCTTCGCCTAAGCCCTCAGTTCACCGCAAGCATTCCTGACGCGGTTGGCTTCGCCCTTAAGGTTCTCCAAAGCCTTTGTGTTTTTCTGCAGCTAAGATAGGCAAAGGGATTAACCTTAAGGGTCAAAAAGAGCAAAACATGTACTACGAAATGTTACCTACTCCATCAAATTGCTCTTGTAATTCGAGCTATACATTTGGTTTCCGCAACAATTTGAAATATCAGCTACCAACTTGTCATCTTGGTCATACAACAATATGTATTTTCATAGCAACAAAAAAATGAGTATTTTCATAGACTTAGTGATTACTCTTACTGTTTTACCAACTTCTGTACTCATGCAGCTTAATTGTGATATGGTACGCCTCATATCGCTAGTGCATCAACTCAGCCTCCTTCTCCTTAAGGAGCCTAAGGGACTCACCCTCATCTAGAGATTTCCGAAGCCTAGCCCCATGATGGAGCAGCTCAAACCTGATCCTATGGAAGGCCTACAAAAGAAGAACTCGATAAAGAAAGGAAGATGCAAAATACAGAAGGACTGCACAGAAACTCACCATGTCGTGAAGACGGCAGACTTTCTCGAAGGCGTAGCACACTCCTGTTGGTCCTGCACCTTCGGCCCCGGAAGAACCAACCTCGGGCAAAGCATATTCACTTAGAGGAACCATCGTTTTGGAATCGGATGCTCCAGGAACATCAGGCTCGGGCGATGTCCTCTCTGCGAAGACACGGGCCCGTTGAGCCCCATTAAAAGCTCCATCACACTGCAAGTGCGTATCCTGTTTATCACCATTGTCCCTCAGCTCGGAGGCCGACGACTCCTTCCCCTCTCTGGAGGAGCACAGACGCGCCCCAAGGAACCACCCATACCTGCAACGGCAAAGCCGATACAAAAGAAAGATGGAAATGTCATCTCAAATATACAAAGACCAAGGCATGAGCAGCATACGCGCATACCCTGGTATTTTGCTTCCCATCTGTCACGGGACACAGCTCTCCACCTATGCTCATCGCAAGTCAAATGGGTCGCCAACTTTCGGACCTAGCCAGGCAGATTGAGAACTTCGCCGGGCATCCATGAAGTTGCTGCAAAAAAAAGGAAGGAGACACAATTACTCAACTGGTTTTCACTATGAGCAAATCTAAGGAAGCACGAGACATTCCACTCATGCGCGTAATTCTATCCCTCGGGAAATGGCATGAGCTTAACGGGGATAATGTCAGCCGTCTGGACCTGGACAAATCGACTGACCCACTCTTGATCCCCATCTTCTTCATCATCGATAGCAAAGGGCGTAAACGAACGACACTGCAAGGTTAATAGGCCTCGGTGATGAAAGGGTTGGTACAGCCTGACGATGTGGCTGAGCGTGAATTCAAGCCCAGCCTTCTCCATAGAGAACCTCATCATCAGCACCACTCACCAGAATGACGAATGTATCTGTGCCAAAGTAACCCGATACTTCAAGAAGAAATAAAGCACGACCCTATCAAGGGGGCCAAATGCGAAAGGATATAGGTATACGTTCGAGAATCCATCAGTAGAGTCCGTAATACTCTCATCCGGGGAAAGCACCTGCAGCGTTATCCCCTCGCTCCATCCGTAGTATCTCCTCACCATCTCCAGATGTTCTTCTCTTATCAAAGACGTAGTCTTCAGAGTGAATCCCGCGGATCCTGAATGCTGGGAGTGGGACTCTCCTCTCCCTGTTGGGCCGGCCCCAAAGTAGCTGCCATGACTATGGTAGAATTGGTAGACCAAAGCAAGGACGTGCGCCAACGCTTTTTGCGCTTGAAGAGACGAAGGACCCGATTCCAAGGCGGAGGGATAACTATCCAAAATAATGATATCTCCCAAAGAAGCAAAAGCCACCCCATATATATGTGGGAAAAAACAATGATTCACCTATCCAGAGTAAGCCCCGGGAGGCCAACGACCTCGGTACAGATCCCGGGGTGATACCCGACCCTAGAGGCATCTATCGACAAGACGTTAGGCCTCAAGGAGTCAACTGTATCGTCTACAGTCTCGTGGTAGTGCCCGACCTCGAGGATCTCTGCCAAAAAAGAAGTCAAGCTTCAGGAAGCCTTCAACACTATCATGGAACTCGAGGCGGTACCCGATCTCATGGTTTCCTTTCTGAAAATAAAAATAAGCACGCGAAGCCCTAATCATTAAGGCTCTAGGAGGGCTCGAGGCATTGCCTAAGTATAGGCAACCCCTCAACGGAAGTCTATCCACTACACTTTGAAAGGCTATCTTCATCAAGTTCAAAGCATACCCCCAGGTACCCGGAGATGACCTTGACTCTGGATACCACTCTCGAAAGCTCCAAAACTCAGTGTATTGTCTCCATGCAACGCGAAGGGCCCGATAGCTTGAGTCTATCAGATCAATTCAGGCTTGGTCTGAGGTACGACGATGGGCTCTAAAAAGATCCATGTCAATCGGCAGAGGATCAAAAAGATTCAAAGGCCTCGAAGCGCACGCGAACATACAATAATAGGGCAAGAATCGAGAACAGAAATCAAAGAAGTATCTTTATATTCATAAATATCCGTGTACAACAGCCCTCAAAGGGTCCTTACGTACAATTACAAAAGCCTACAGAGGATCTCTACACAAAAATGGAGGAACAGAAGGATGTACATGTGATGAAACCCGAGAACCCTGTCCATCCTCGAAGGTCCATCTCCAGTATCAACATCCTCGAGCACCTCCCTCTCGAGCTCGCATCCTCGAGGGCGATTCCTTCGACCGCCACCTCCTCTAGGTTCCAAGCTCAATCTTGCGGAGGGTCCCCACCGAGGGAAAAGATGAAGAAGAGGAAAGGGAGGGGATGCAGAGGAGACAGAGAAATGAGACATGGCCCACCAAAGCCAAAGGTTGAAGATGCAGTGGGCCCTAGCCTCAATGGATAGTAGTGCCATTTTATCCCTTGGGAAATAAAAAACCCAATGGATGAAATGCCACACCAGGCCTAGGTAGGAGAGAGAACAGCGGTGCATAGTCTGAATGACTGTCTACAAAAAGGGAGAACCGATTCCCTGTCTATCACCATCTCGGGCCAATGACAGCAGCAACAACAAACGTAAAAAAAACCACAGTAGCAACGGAATAGCACGGTCGTGCTCGACAAAGGGAAGCTCCGACAAAAGGCCACAACATAGCCTACGGGAGCTCTGTCGAACGGCCTTGAGGCCATGAGCCCCAAACATAATGTTCAAGGGTAGAGGAAGATGATAAGAAGAAATGGGCAAATGAGCCAACGAAGGTACTTGGATAGAAAAAACAATGCCAAAGCACCCCATTTATAGTGGGTAACGACACCATCATTGAGGCTTTGAAAGATTGACTGAAGAACGCAATAACTACTTTCTTGAAGAACCGAATCGATGGCGGAGCATTCATTTTGGAGAACGGGAATCGACCGTGCATTGAATGATGTCAAATATACAAGTCCATAGGACACCCCAGTTGTCGAAAAAGCTCGCGCCACAGGTTGCATCATTGGTATGAAGTCGTCGTAAGAAGCTCGTGGAGTCAGGTGTCAGAATTATTTCCCATCTCTTTGTTCTGGGAAACGTGGAGACTATCTGTAAGCGGCAAAATCGGAGGACTTAATTTCTTGCTATCAAGCCACTTCAAAAGAATACCTCGAGGCCCCGAGGATGTGGAGCTACGACCGAGTCCCCTCCCTCGAGGATTGTCAAGGCCCGACTCAAAGAAGACAAAGGTCGAGGCTAGAGCAGATGGGGAAGTTCCCAAGGAACACGGCTAAGTCTGACAAAGCCGGCCTATCCAAAGCCTACGCGGAAGCATCGCGTCTAGCCGTCCTATCTCCATACTTTACAATTAATGCATGTTGTACTATAACCGAGTTCCCCTCCTATATAAAGGGAACCTATACTACTTTGTAAGGGCCTGATGTTGCTCCATCTATTTCTCCACAAGATCAATAATATCTCTCTCTCTTTCTTCTCTCTAACTTACTCGTTCCTACTATCTCGAGGCTACTCTTAGCGTTTGTTGCTTCCATACTTGTTCTTTATTTATTGTTTAGTATTGTCCATAAAGAGCCTTGCTTGATCATATCTCAACTGTTATCCCATCCCTGACTACCCTTGATAGCTCAAGCTCGAGCCATATATCGACCCCGAGGTCCTTCATCGACCAGTCCGAGGCTCGGGCTGCAGGCATCTCAGTTTGATATTTGCCCCGTTTTAGCTTGTATTTCTTCATTAAACTTCATACTCTTAGCATCAACTGCTCTAACAACTAGCATAAAAATAGATCACGTATTTTTAGAATCTCATTTACAAATTTAATTGTTGTTACCATTTTCACGGTAAATATTTTTATTAATTATTTGCATTTTTGTGCACAATTCTTATTAAAATCATGAAAATACCAAAATAACATGCATTGCATTTAAATTTTGTTTTTATAATTTTTTTGGACTAATTAGTTAATTAATTGTTGTACTAAAAATAAAAATTACAAAAAATAGCTCATTTTACATTTTTACCTTTTAATTTTTAGATTACTGATTTGTCTCTTTTGATTTAGGATCAAGTAATTTTTATAATTATTATAAATAGATAATTAGTTAGTTTTACAATTTAGATTAAATTAGAATTTTTAATTAAAGGAAAAGAAAAAAATAAAAAAGAAAAAGGAAAATAAAAAGAGAATTTGAAAGAGGGGATTTTTAATTCAAATTTGGGTTGTTCTTTTACCCATAATCTGGCCCAAACCACTCAAAGCACAAAAACCTGACCCGATCAGACCTGCCCGACCCGCCTACCCAATCACACCCCTCCCCTTTAATTAAAATACCTAGACCTAGAGACCTAGGAGATAAACCCCTTCAACAGACCAAACGACGCAACCCCCCATCCCTAAATTGTCTGAAGAACAAAAAAAACCTTCCCTCTTTACAACAAGAAAATTCCATCCCAAGCAAAAACAGTGACCTCCCTTCCTTCTATTCTATCGCTCAACAGAATAGAGCACACACACATAAAAAAATACACACACACATAAAATCATTCAGCGACAAACAAAAAGCAAGAAGAAAATTTGAAGTTCCAAAAGTTTGGAAAGCTGAAAATGATAAAAGAGATTTGAAAAAAAATGGAAGAAAAATCGGAGAATAGTGAATTTCTAAGGCTCTGCTGATTTCCGTGGCGTTATCTCCTTAATTTCTGGGGTTTCGAGTTTATTTCAAAATCGGAATTTGAAGCTGCATGTTGTTGATTCTACTGTTGCCGAGCTCCAATTTTTGTTTTCCTTGCCTTAACTTGTCTCAATCTAGCCATTTCCTACGCCTAGCAGGTAAATACGAAACCATGTAATTACTTGAATTTTGAATGATCAAAAAATGTTGAAATCTGGAATGAAGATTGTTTTTGTTGTTTAGTCTCCACTTATGTGATTTTGTTAAGATAAATTGCTTATTAGATTTAGATATGCTCATTTTTGACTTATTCAGTGATTAAGTGTTCCTTTTGCTATTTTAGGTATTTTTGCTGCTTGATGCTGTTAAAATTGATTGGCTAGGAAGAAGGTTGAATACTCTTCAATCTTATTTATTTAAACTGGCATGTGTAAATAATCATGTGGTGTGGCTTCACTGTCCATGCAATGATGTTTACTATCCTTGAGTTCGTGCAAACGAATTTGTTAATATCTGATAGAGTTGTGTTTGACTAGAAGAGGGAAGTCTGAGTACCTCTTGACAGAATTTTACTCCAGCTGATTTATGGCTGCTGGTGCTCTTATGTGCTTGATTTTGTGCTTTTCTATGTAATTACCAGAGTAGTTTGGGACTCGAAAATCAATTATTGTCATATGTGCTTAAGTGCGTGACCTAAGCTTTTGGTTCCATGTATGCTAGTGTTTTCTCCATAATTTTCCTGAAGTATGCTCCCTTCTGGTTGGTTACTAGCCTTTTATAATTAGGGTTGAGCAGTTGTGTTACATAACTTTGTGGCGAGACTTAAAAGAGTAGTATAATACCTGATGATATGTTCATGTATATGAACCAGCTTCTGTGGGTTTTATGAATCATTGCAATGATTCGTGACTTCAAAGCACATCTCTGGTGTTATTAAATTACTATTAGTCTATTAATTGGATAAATATGTTTAATCCTTTAATATTTTCTCCATTACTGATGTTTGTCAAGGCCTTGTGCAATGTTTTAGTCTTGGTTTCTCAAGTTGGGGACTAACCTATTTCTTGAAAGGTGTTATTCTGTTTATGAAAAATGAAAGAACAACGACCCGACAAGATTATGTTCTAAAAATCCCATTTCTATAACATGAAACCTTCACGCAAACCAAAATTAATTTAGGAAACAATTGGTTAAACACCGTAGTTTGCTTAAAGTGCGATTAATAAAATTATCGTGATTACGGGTACGGTTTCCGTGGCATAGGCATGATACCCAATTCCCAAATTCGGGGTGCATTTCATGTACCCCGATCATAACAACTTCGAATTTTAATAAAATAAATATATCACGAAACGCGGGTGCATTTCATGTAGCGTGGTTTGCGGTATGTTCCAAAACAAACAAGTGTACGACAATCGTAACTTGTTCTAGAAATAATTCTATAAATCCTAAAAAAGCGGTTTAAAATAATTAAAAGCAGTTATAAAGTTAAAAATGCACAATTGATTTAAAATATGTAGTAAATCAGATAATATGCCAATATTTATAGTTTATGCGACCGTGCTAGAACCACGGAATCCGGGAATGCCTAACACCTTCTCTCGGGTTAATAGAATTCTGTATCTTTACAGAATAATCAAGATTTCTAGGGGGAGGATTTGGCAATTTTGACTCGATCGGCCTCAGCATATCCAATTGTTTTATCCTGTGGAACAAACTAGTATAGGACTCTCCCAATGGAGTGAAGGTTTTCTTCCTCTGTAACTTTCGTTCTTAAATGCTTGATTGAGTCGGAAATCTGGTCTAGGAGGGTTTCGGTAGGCTCGTGGGGGCGGATAAGTGTTTTGTAGGGATGGCTCACACCATTGTGCGTGGGCGGGGGGTTGGTTATATGTTTGGGCATCGTGGACAGAAAAATGGGGGTCTAGTGATGGATAGTAATGTTGGGGTGGATTATACGGGGTATGGGGGTAGGTTTGGTGGTGGGGTCGAGGCTGATTATAGTGGTGAGATGAGCCCCTAGGTCCGAACCAAGCTTTTGAATCAATCGTTGCCACATCCTCTTTCTTCTTCTTTCCGATTACTCCCCCAGTTCCGCTCTGAATGGCCTGGGTAGTTGCTTTAATAGCCGAATAGCTCATGATTTTGTTTGACTTGAGCCCTTCTTCCACTATACCGCCCATCTTCACTACTTCATTAAAGGACTTGCCTATAGCTGATACCAGATGGCCGTAATAAGTAGGCTCTATGGCCTACAGAAAATAATCCACCATTTTGCTTTCTTTCATTGGAGGGTCAACCCTTGCTGCTTGTTCTCTCCATCGAAAACCATACTCCCTAAAGCTTTCATTGTGCTTTTTCTCAATCTTTATCAACGCCAGATGATCTAGAACAATCTCAAGATTATACTAAAAATGACAAGCGAATGCCTGGGCTATATCATCCCATGTATACCATCTGCCGTGATTCTGCCGAATGTACCACTCCAGCGTCGAACCACTCAGACTTTGACTGAAATATGTCATTAGCAACTCGTCTTTCCCTCTAGCTCCCCTCATTTTGCTACAGAAACCTCTCAAGTGCGCCACCGGGTCTCCCTGCCCATCATACAAATCAAACTTGGGCATCTTAAATCCCACCGACAACTGAACATCTGGAAATAAACATAGATCTTTGTAAGCCACGCTTACCTGACCTCCCAACCCCTGCATATTCCTGAAAGACTGTTCCAGGCTCTTAACCTTCCTAAACATCTCCTCTTGTTCAGGATTTTTAGATGGTTTCTCAGTTTCCACAGGGAGATCAAAACAAGGAGTGTAGGAATAGGGTTCTGTAGCTTTGAAAGTGGGCTCCAGGGGGTAATATTGGTTATCATGGGCCTGGAATAAAAGCTCACTAAAGGATCGGTGGAGTGTAGCGGGTGGGGGTGCCACAAAAATAGGAGTGGCTGGTGGAGGAGGGTATGGAACTGGTTTGGGTGGTGGAGCTTGTGGTGTTTGGCAAGTAGTGCCTTGATAGTGGTGGTAAATGGGAAAGCCCGTGGATGAATCGGTCGTGGGAGGTTCCTGGGATTGAGCCAATGGCAGGACGAAAGCAGGTTTGGCGGGGTAAAGCGGTGGTGGGTGCCCTTTTTCCCATGCTTGATACATCTCGGCCATCTATTGTTTCAGATTATACATCTCTTCTTTCAAATTAACATCCGACTCTTCCACCTCTCTCGAAGGATCGATAACACTCGCATCAAGTTCCTAGTTTGCCATGATCGACTTGTTTTTGGACCGGGTGTTGTATGGGTGAGTTGCCAGAATGCCAAACAAACTAACCACCTTCCTGTACTGATTATCAACAACAAACTTGTTAGCGATTAGAGCTTAACAGATAGGCAACCGCACATTTAGGGAATGTAATGTACCTAAGCAGTTTAACCATTGCTATCATGCATTTGATCGGTTGCTTGCGTCATCCCGGCTTTCTCTAATTTCTATTTGCAACTTCTCTTTTTCCCTTTTTTTTTCCTTTTTCTTTTTCTCTTTCTTTGCTCGATTTCTCGTTATTCTTTGTTCTCTCATATTTCTCTCTCTTATTTTGCCATTGTTTCCCTCCCACGGCTTCTTGTTTTCTCTCTCTCTCTCTTGTTTTTCTCTCTCTCTCTCTTTTCTTCTTATTTTTCTTTTGGTTATGATCGAATCTTATAGAGATTGCCTACGTATCATGACCCCCCATGAATATAGTTCTGGAGGATAAGTGTAAAAATAAATAATAAAATATTTTGGGATTTTCAAACTTTTCATAAAAAGAAAATGTTTTGATTACAACGACTAAAAACTAATAGACTCGAAAAGGAAACTAACAGACTCTGATGTAAAGATGAAACTACAAACTCGAAAACAAACTAACAGACTCCAATAAAAATCATGAATCAATGCTTCAACAGCTCCTTGGAGATATTATTATTCAGCCTCGCCACGGGCCTACGTGCCAAATCCCCTTGGAGATGATAGAGATCTTCCATTATCTGGCGAACAAAGGTCATTATACTGGCAAAGAACATGGATCTAGTCATGTCCTCACAAATACTGCATTTCATCGCGATGTAGTCGGCAATCCTTCTGACCCTTTCTCTTATGATGCCCTTTTCTTGTAACAAACGCCCAATCTGCTGAGCCCTAGCTTCCAGAATTTGTTCAGCTATATGATTTTGTTCTCGGAGTTGTTGTAGATCTCTTTCTAACTTTGCTATTGCTGCATAACAGTGTTCTCTTTCTTCTTTAAAGTCTTTTGTCTGCTTAGTCATTTTGTTCTCAAGGACGGTGATCTTTTTCTTCAACCCCACAACCTTATTGTCATATCTCTCTTTTAACTGTTTAACCAAGCCTGCTCATTCCTCCGCATTCTTAGGCAATTTTTTTCGAGCCCTTGCTAGTTCACCCTCGGCCTTATTCAAATCAAAACCATACTCACTCACCTTCTGCCTAAGGTTATTTATAAGCTTTTCATCTTTTGCACTTATGGCGGGGTTTTTGGCTGCTATTTTCATTTCCCGAATCTGGACTCGGAGGGCATCATTTTCTTTAGCTAGCTTTTTCTTTTCGCCCTCATCCGCGGCGGCTTGCAAACCGTTCTCAAACTGAAGATCCCTGACTTGTTTTTCCAACTTTGCTATTGTGGCCCTGTATTCATTCTCCTTGGACAACCAAGCCCACTGTTCTTGCGACGCCTCAACAAATTCCTGGATGTGAGGCTTTTTGGTTGGTCTTTCAGGTTCGGCTCTTGCGGTGTTCTTCTTCCTATACCAGGCAAGATAGGTGGGTGAGACCTCGCCTCTAGATAAGTAACGCACTCGAGTGTTTGCTGTCAAATACTGGCACTCGTTCCAAATATGACGAACTGTTTCTTCATGAAATTGGCCGTCGGAGCTGACTTCGACCGCATAAACACTAAGATCTTCATCCGGGTGCATCACCTGGCATCTTCCTAACTGTCTCATCACCCGGTAAGGACCGTGAGGCTGAATGCCTCGAAGACCCATTAGGAGGAGGTAAGGACTAGTGGCAGGCATATACACAATCTCTTCAACAGGAAGCCAACCCAATATCCACTCTACTTGCCCCGCAGTGATGGAGCGAAGGCGGGATACCCAATCTCCAAACCCTTCTGGCAGCTTGAACCCTGAAATCCTTGTGTCAAACTCTTCAATGCAGCTTTTCTCTGCGGACCCTTATCTCATATACTGAGGGTGGTGACACAGGTGTTCGATCATTCACATCTGTAATAGCAAATTGCATCCCTCAAAGAAGTCTGCCCCAGCTTTACAAGTTGTGAGAGCTTGGTATATCTCAGATACTATCATAGGGGCGAGGGTGCTCTTGGTGTTGGTAATCTGTATTTTGACGACTCCAGCCACCCGCAGATTGATATTCCCATCTTTTTGGGGAAACACCACGAGACCTAAGAAATCTACCATGAAAGCGAAGCGCCTATGCTCATCCCATTTTGTTCAGTTCCCTTTGCTACAAACCCCGCTCTTTGGATTGTCGAATCCTCCTACATGCCCGTACCTCTTGTATATGAAGTGTAGCGTGGAAAACCGTCTGCCAAATCAGCGTATTTGACCCCCTTGCTTATTTTTAGCAGATCCATGAATTTGTGAGAGGTAACGGTTCTGGGAGTGATCAAATACTTATGCCTTAGACCTTCAGTACTTCCCATATAACCCGCTATCTCTTCCAAGGTGGGTGTGAGATCAAAATCTGAAAAATGCAAGACGTTGTGAGCTGGGTCCCAAAATGTTACCAATGCCCTTATTATGTCTTCTCTAGGCCTGATCTTCATTAATCCGGTGAGCCCTCCCAAATAATGGTTGACCACATCTCGTCCTTCTTCACCCAAATTCTCCCACCATATGTGTAGATCCAACGGAATCTTAGACATGACCTTCGTTAAGCGAAATCATGACTCATTTGACTCAAGAAAAATTAACACTATTTTTTTTCAAATTTTCATTTCAAAATAAAACCCGGTTTTGCAAATACGGCCTTTCAGCACTTCCGGAGAGAAGATTTTAAGTTTGTGCTTGCTAACCGGCAAAAATTCGAAAAGAGACCAAAGGTGGCTGATCTTGCAAAAACAGCTTTCCGGTTCTGGGGACATTCGGCTATTTTCGACAAGAATGACATCACCTTATTTATTTCCAACAAAGTAATAAAATTTGGTTCTTTTTGGGCTATTTTGTAAAAGGGAAGTTGGACCCGATGGGGGTTGCCTACGTATCCCACACCCGGTGAGAATCATACTGGCGTAGTTTGGGCAGTTTTGATAAAACAAAAATCAACAATTTTTCTTTTTTCCTTTTTAAAAAAAAACAAAAATTTTTTTCTTTTTTTTCAAAATTTTGGCAGAATTTCAGTATGTTTTTCAAAAACAGGCAATTATATCTCTCAGTCCCCACATTGATTTTCCTTTCCTCAACCTTTCCCTTATTATTTGATAAGCCGATCAACATGCAAATCCGAAGCAAATGAATGCACAAGTAGCAAGTAGGATGCATCAGGATGGTCTTTTCATTTCGGGTACATCTGTCCTAGACAGACCCAACCCCTGTGTTGAGTCTCCAAAGTCAAATGCATATGATGCAAACAAACGTTCCTACTAGGGATCCGGCGTGAGGCTGAGTTATTCTAGGTTTAAAACCTGGGTGTATTGTTCTAGGCCTGGCTTACCCGAGCGGACAACTCGAGCGGGAGGGGAGGGGGCAGCGTACCGGTAACCAAAAGATCATCTGGCTTTGCAACTTGTCCGAACCTTGTTCTATTTGGGATATGACACTAATAGAAAGAAGTCACGCCAGCGTGCACTCCTCATAAGAGAGAAGAGAGGGGTTTCGTAGCAGTTTATATACAGTTCAAATAATATCACAGCGGTAAAAAGCAACATTTAGCACATTAGGCCCAAACATGTAAAAAAATCAGATAAATATAACCAAATATAACAATTATTCTAAGCTCGAATTCTTGAACCCTGAACCAGAGATTCTGGGTTCGGTCCCCAGCAGAGTCGCCAGAGCTGTCACACCTCTTTTTTTCCTACACCCTCGGAAAAGGGAGTATAAGGGAGTTTTTTCCAATTTAAGTGACAATCGAAACAGGATTATTTATTTATTAAATTCAGAGTCGCCACTTGGGATTTATGGTGTCCCAAGTCACCGGTTTTAAATCCCAAATCGAGGAAAGATTGACTCTGTTTTACACTCCGCGAGCACAGAAATTCGGGTAAGGAATTCTGTTAACCTAGGAGAAGGTGTTAGGCATTCCCGGATTTCGTGGTTCTAGCACGGTCGCTCAACTATTATAATTGGCCTATTATCTGATTTTAGTACATGTTTTAACCTATGGTGTAATTTTAAACTTTTAACCGCTTTGATTTGATTATTTTTAGGAAGATTTCAACGTTATTCAAAACACGTCTTGAACTACGTCACATAAATGCACCTGCGGTCTCCGACATATTTTATCTAACATTGTTGAGATTTGGATTTGGGTTACATAAATTCACACCCGAGTTTAGGAAGGTAAATTATTAAAATAACACGCCTAAAGAAACTACGCATTTGCAACTTTGCAAGGGCCATGGAAAATTCTACTAAATGGCTCGCCTTGATTTCTAAGGATTCAAATATTAAATAAATGAGGGCCACGAATTTTGAAATTTTATTTGGCATAGCTCGTCTCAAATCAACTACAAGGATCTACCAATTAAATAAGGCTAAAAGAATCACAGCTACTTCAAAACTATAACTGAATTCAAATTGTGAATCTAAAGGTTAACACTAAGTGAAGTCTACTCTATTTCCGTTTCAGAACTTGGGCCTGGCCTGATGCCCGATAGCTAATTGCCATGACAAGCAAGGAGGCATGATTGGGCTCACCATGGGGCCCAGATTAAAAGCTTAACACAAACGGGGAAGCTCAGTGCATATGGATACCTGTTGATGGCTAACCCAATGTTGTTCTATTTGAGAGTATTACATCTTCTATACCACTTTCCACTTTGAACCAAATATTGGCACACATTAAACGCATGAAAATCACATTCGGAGAACAATACAAGTATTCTATGGCAAAGTGAAACTCCCAATCATGTTAATAAGCATATGCCCAAAATACCCATCATTTGACATCAAAACTTAATGATCATAAACTCATGCAATATCTGATTCAAACCAACACATTTAGCAGGACTAAGTTGATTCGATTCTTTTCAAAGAAGAAGAAAAACCAAACATAATAAACTAATTCAAGTTTGGAGGTTTCCAAAGATAAAATAGGACTCATATTCGTTTGAAAGCCCCTTTGAAATGCAAAGAGCCCAATATATAAACAAAAGCAGAACTGTATGATAAATTTTAAACACTACAAGACCAAATCACATGCATAAAGGGGAGACCATTTCTCTGAATTCAACAAACAGCATTATTCATGCACTTTTACTCGATCCGAACTTCCTTCACCCTATCCAAATTCCCATATCAAGTTATAAGTGATCATGCTGGGCTTCGAGCCCTGAATCAAAAAACCTCAACATAAAGCCATATCGACTACCCTAGAGTTCAATGTTCAGAGATTTCAGTAGAACTAAACAAAGATTAAATACATACACCTCACACTACAGAGAAAACTAGTAGAATTCTCACATAATTAAACTAACACAACATATTAAGTGAAAAACGAAATAACAAAGGAAACCAAGGTTGAATAGCATGAATCTTCTATTATGTCCTTGTTCACTTGTACACCCATATTCTACAGATTAACCAAAATGCAAAGTGTTACCTGGAAATGAAAAAAGAAATAAAGAAGTAAGGAATCAGCAAAAATCAGCAGCAGGAAAGCTCAATAACAGGAGGCAACAGCAGAACCAGCTAAAGCCCAGCAATGAAACAGTGTTTCACAACCAAATCCACACCCAAACTTTTAAATATCCAATATTTCAATCCATTTCAAACCAGAATGCAAAACTGTAAAATTTCAGTGGTTTTTTAACTAGACTATGAGGATCAAAGGAACAAAACCAAGCAGAATTTCCAATAATTTTCCAAAAAATGCAAGGAATTCAAGGTTATTTCAAAATTTCTTAAAGAAAGGCAGCCGTTTTGATTTTTTCAGAATTTTTACTCTTAATTTTTTTCTTCGCCTCCTGAATGCCAAGTTAGGGAGCCTTTATAGGCAAGGTTCTAGGGCAGCCTCAAAGAAATCAATTTTGCACTTAGAACCTTCTGAAATTTTCATTTTAGCTTAGGAGCCCTTAGTTTAAAAAATAAATTTCCACATTAGTCCCAACACCCAACTTCCTAGAGGTTTCCTTAGGCTATTATAAAGATTCCTCTACCTAGAGTTCCTAAACTACCCCCTAAAGCCCCTGTTATTACCCCTTGAGGCCAGGCAGAACCCGGGTCCAAATGACCTAATTTAATGGGTCTGAAAAGACCCAATTCAATTCCCTTCTGGGCTATTTGATCTTCAAGAACCAAATCCATATGAAGAAAAACAAAAACAACCAAGTGTTCAAATTCAGAACCTTAAAGACTCGAAATAAAATTGGGCCCAAAACAAGAACAAAAAATCAACCTATCCAGACTTGGAAACAGAACACAAATAATCTCGGACATAATATCAAGAGGTAAAGAAAAATACCTAAGAATCTCGAACAAATAAGAAATATGAACTGATGCTTTGAAATCTTCAATTTTCCGCCCAATCCGAGATTAATCATGTGTTCTTTATCAAAAGCACACGAATAAAGTCAAAATGGACCTAAAATCTTCAATGAGAACTTGAATTGGAAATTTGGGATTTTAGGGTTCATCTTTTGATCTAATATTCGAGAAGCTCGGGCAAGATTCGAGGAAAACATAGTGAGGATTTGGAATGAGGGGGTCTTGGTGGTCATGGAGTGTTATTTCAGAAGTGCTTGGAGGTGGCGCCGCCACCCTAAAGCGGTGGGAGAGTGGGGGCGGCTTCTGTGGTTCATAATGAGTTTTCTGAGAGTGAGTTGAACGAGAGACGATGAGAGGGGGGGGTTTTGAGGGGGGGAGGTCTGGTTCTGACACTTATATGTTGGGAAGGGAACAGGTCTGGACCGTTTGATCATCTGAGATCAACGGTCCAGATCAACAAGCAAGAAACGACGTCATTTTGGTTAAGTGTGGAAACAGACCGGGTAGGGGAACGGGTTTTGGGCCGGACTAAACGGGTATTAGGGGTAACTGACTTGGGCTCAAGAAAATTAAATCAAAAACGGCCCAAAATTGGATTTTCCTTTTTTCCCTTTTCAAAAACCTTCTTAATTCCTTTTCTTTTGTTTTTTTTCCTTTTTTTCTAAAAATAAAATAAAACCCAACTCAATTCTTAACCCAAATTATCCTAGAAAATTAATTTAATTACTAAAAATAATACTTACTTCAACTAATTAAAACCAAATTAAAGGAAAAACTACCAAAATTCAAAATTAAAATTAAAAGGTGCAAAAATAAACTATTTTTTGTGATTTTTCCATTTCTTAAAATAACTAATTTGCTAATCAATCTAAATATGTAGAATTAAATCCTAAATGCAAATGCAACATATATATATTTGATTTTTTTCATGATTTAAACAAAAATCTACAAAAATAATGAGAAATCTACGAAATTGCAAATACAAAATAATCAAAAATATATATATGCAAATGCAAACAATTAACGAAAAATGCTACAAAAATCTACGAAATTGCAAATAATGGGAAAATTTATTTTTCTTGAATTTATGGGAATAATTCACATAGGTCAAAAATCATGTGCTCACAGATACAACTCCTAATCCCTCAAGCTAAGGTTAGACCAAACACTTACCTCAAACTTCCACGGCCAACTTAAGCCTCAAACACCGCTTTTCCTTTAGAATTCACCTCCAAATTACTTGTATCTAGCCCAAATTAATTTAACAACATCAATAAATGCTAAAGAATTCATACCCAATGCTTAATTATAGGTTTTCTATCATTTTTTCCAAAAAGTCAAAAATTAACCCCAGCCAGCTTGGCCGAAACTCAAGGTTCGGACCAAAACCCGATCACCCATTCATCCACGAGCACAAATATGCAATTAGTTTCGAAATTCGACCCCAAAACGAGGTCTAAATTCCAATTATTCAAAAAGCCCTAACTCTACCCAAATTCCTAATTTCTACCATAAAAACCCAAGATTTTTGGATGAAAATTGATGAAATGTAATGAGAAATCGAAAAAAAGGTTTAGAATCGTATACCAATGCTTTGGTGAAGAACTTGTTCTTTGAAAATCGCCTCAATGCTCTCTAGTTTTGAAAATATGAAGTTATGGACTCAATCACGATTTGCTACTGTTTTAATTCACTGGACAAGCCTTCTTTGCGTTCGTGATAGGGCTGTCACGTCCGCGAAGGGTCAGGCCCAGTTGCCTTCGCATTTGCGTTTAGTGGCTCCCGTTCGTGAAGCTTTAGCTCCTCAAGCCATCGCATTCGCGGGAAAGTGGTCGCGTTCGCGTAGAACAAAAATCCCTTTCCCCTTATCCCGGCCAAAAGGCCTTCGCGATAACAGGTCCGCGTTCGCGAAGGATAGCACCCCCAAGGCTTCGCGTTCACATCCTTTTTCTTGCGTTCGCATAGAAGGAATTGTCCTTCAGCTTGACTTACCTTTCGCGTTCGCAAGATTCCTTCCACAAACGCGAAGAACAAAACTCCAGAATACCAGAAACTGAAAACCTGCAACTTTTCCTAAGTATAAAAACCTTTCGAAACCTATCTCAAACTCACCCAAGCCCTCGGGGCTCCTAACCAAACGTGAATACTAACTCAAAAATATCATATGGACTTACTCGTGCAATCAAATCTCCAAATTAACAGCTTTAACAACGAATTTAGCATCAAAATCAAAGAAAAATCTCAAGAACACTTAAGTTTCAAATTTCACAACCGAGGGTCCGATTCACTTCATTTCAAGTCATTTCTTACCAAATTTTACAGGCTCAATCTAAATACTATATAAGACTTGTACTGAGCTCTAAAACTAAGATACGGGCCCGATACCATCAATTTCAAATACATTCAAATTTCCAAAACACTTGAAATTTCAGTTAAACAATTTTCTTCAAAAATTTATTTCTCGGGCTTGGGTCCTCGGAATTCAATTCCGGGGATACGCCCAAGTCCCATATTTTCCTACGGACCCTCCAGGACCGTCAAATCATAGGTCCGAATTCGTTTACCCAAAATGTTGACTGAAGTCAACTTAAATTAAATTTTAAAGGCCAAATTAACATTTTCATCAAATTTCCACATAAAAGCATTTCGGATATACGCCCGGACCGCACATGCAAATCGAGGTGAGGAAAAAGGAGGTTTCTAAGGCCTCGGAACACAGAATTTACTTGCAAATCAAGTGATGACCTTTCGGGTCATCACATCTTGCTTGACCAGGTATCTCGGTTGAGCGGCGGTCACGCCTCCAGGTCGGGGCGTGACATACTTGGGTATATTCTCAGACATTAAGGGTTTGGCTAAAGGCAGTGAAATATCCTCCAATTTATCCTTCTCTTTATTCTTAGAAAAGGACCTCGTAGTAGAGGAACCTACTCTACTCACCATGAACCTAAGTGGGACTTCAATGTTTGGTAACTCAACACCTAGACCTAACTGGAACTTCAATGTTTGGTAACTCATCGACAATGATAGCACGATGAGCATACCTTTAAGGTTATAAGACACAGAAGGGACAATGTTTTCAGAGGCCATGATTATAACGAAGAAAGCAAAGTAAAGAAAAAGTAGGGAGCAAAGCAGAGAGAAAGCGCAAAAGAAAATAGATGAATGGATGCAAAGAAAATAGTAAGAGAAGGCAAGGTTTGAGGGTTTCTAATTTATAGGAGCCTAGAAACTTGTTGTAAATTATAGAGTCAATTGCGTTGCGCCATGTGTCTCAAGCATTAATTGGAAGCGGCGCATGTCGCTTTATTTCTGCAGCCCGTCATCGGAATTTCGAGATGAAGAGACAAATACTCCTCTAATTCCAGCAATAAAATTGTTTACCGCTTCCCGAATAATCATTTGAGATTATCTGAAGTGCAAGGACTGTCGGTATAGGTAAAAAAATAGACTTACCATGTGGATTAACTAAGTCTTGACACGTGTCAATGATATTAGAGGATCACCAAAAATTTGGACTCCGATATCAATTGAAGTTGAGAGTCATTCTGTACTGATATTATTGGTACCATAACCGTTAGTACTGGAATCACTCGTAATGAAACCATTCACGAGCTAGCACGCAGAATCTCTCGTGGATACAGAAAAGAGGAGAACTGTTCAATTTTGAATAAAGCGGGATCTGATATAATTCCCCAATCAATTAAGTTTTTTAACTTATTTGTGATGACTTTCTTCGCCGTTATAGAGTAGTTTACCTTAGGGTTCGACGAATATGGTATTTTGATTGTTGTTTGTGGATTTAACTCTAGTTTAATTGCATAAATTCGTTTATAAAGCTTTGAATTGATTGTTAATTTGTTCATCAGTTTATTTAACCGAAAGAGAAATATTTTGGTGATTATCTTTGTGTTATTTGGTTTGGTTTAAATTAGTGATTCTTCTAACTAATCGAGAGAGCTTTTTGAATTGTTAATTAAACCAAGTTAGGAGAATATTCAAGAGACATTTTCCTAAAGACTAATCCATTAACGTGTTATTGTATATCTTCACAGTGTTTCAAATTTGTTTACCCCGTAGAGTTCAAACTTAATCAAGAGAGGACTTTTGACCTTACGTTTAAATTAATCATTGAATGGATTCGTGAGAATCATTAGAACATGAGAAGTGATTTTAAATAGGATTCAACCCTAATAACTATCTTGCACCTATCATGTCACTACCCTTATTTTTCAGATGCGCAAGTACATTAGGATATTGAGATAGATATGTCGGCACACTAGGATAGATGTAATTAGGAACAATGTTATTCCGAACAAGGTGGGTGTGGCCATTGGGAGGACAAGATGCGGGAAGCGAGAGATAAATGATTTGGACGTATGAAGAAACACATATGCCCCAGTAGGAGGTGTGAGAGTTGGCCTTGGAAGGACCAAGGAGAGGTAGAGGTAGGCCGAAGTAATATTGGGGAAAGGTGATTAGGCAAGACTTGGCGAAGCTCCAGTTGGCTGAGGACATGACCCTGGATACGCATATGTCGAGATCAAGGATTAGGGTAGAAGGTTAGGTAGCCTAGTGCTTTCCTTGTTCATATCGGTAGTATTAGTACGTACTCTCATATTTTGTTGGTATTAGGTTTCTATTATTATTTGTCGTTTCTTTCATTTCGGCCATTTTACTATCTTGTTGTTATTACTGCTGCTTTTCCATGACTTTTTATTGTTGTTTCTTGTTGTTTTTCTTTTTATTACTGTTGTGCTTATGCTTTCTTAAGTCGAGGGTTTATTGAAAATAACTTCTCTATCTCCACAAGCTAGGATACGGTCTGTATACATACTATCCTCCACAAACCTCACTATGTGGAATTAAATTGAGTATGTTGTCGTTGTTGTCACCTACTGAAGAAAAGGGAAGATATCTACGTTTCTCAACAATGTAATAAGAGAATGGTGTTGGAAGTCACTAGAAAATAGAAACAGGAAGTGCAAAGATCGGAGAATCATCATAGAAGTTGCTAAATGGATAACATGGATGCAAAGAATAGAAGAGCCCTGAAGTAAAAGGCAAAATAGTCAAGTCACTTGCACCAGCTGGGACATTTAGAGGATACGATTAGTAAAAATCTTCTCCAGGGAATGCAACAGGGCTATACATTTGGGAGTCCGAAACCTAAATGCTAACTTTTTGGACTCAAAATATGTTTTTACTACCCAAAAAAAAGATACTTTCTACATATAACGCGGTATTACACTGCGCTATACCTTAATGATTTTCTGCCGTTAAGGTATAGAACGGTGTAATACCGCGTTATATATAGCGTGGTGTAATACCGCGCTATACCTTCTAATTAAAACCCCTTCTTCTTCCCCAACGACAGAACAGACCCCTTCCCCCATTTTTTTAAAAACAGAACCATCGCCCCCCCCCCTCCCCTTTTTTTCTCCAAAACAATTCGAGTGAATACCACCCGTCACGCAAAAAAATAAGATTGTAGGTCCCGCATCCAACCCAAGTCTTCTATTGTTGTGGTTTCTTCGTTTCGGGCTCAAAATTTTAATTTTTCGACTTTTCTAAAAACATAAATCGAGGTATTCCGATTTAATTTATGTCGAAACTCGTATAATAATGCATATTAGTTGTCTTTAATGTGTTTCCATGTTGTTTTGTGTTTTGTTTGCGATTAAACTAGTATATTATTTTTATCCGGATTAAGATATTAGTGTTTTAAAAAAATAGTTAAAAGTTGAGAAATAATTTTTTTTGTTAATAAAAATGTTCATAAATTTCTTTTATTGTTTCATATGTAATTTCGTGAATGTTATGTTATTAAAATATATTTGTTGCTTTTATTTAGTTTAGATTATTTATTTGCTTAAAGACTAGTGCCCTTTTAACGTAGTAAAATATAGAGCCTTTTAGCGTAGTAAAATGTAGAGCCTTTTAGCGTAAAATTCCCGTAATTTAAGTATCTACTATATTGATAGATCAAACACAAACTCTGTCCAATTACAATTTACAAAAATGAATTATTTAATTTATAAAACAAACACACAAAATTATGAAAAATAATGAAATTGATACACATAAGAATCCAGGATAGTTTGGTGCTACTGGGCCTCAAATATCGAGCCTGGAACTCATAGGTATATACTCTGTTCAATTAAATAATTAAAAATGAATCATTTAATTTACAAAACAAACGCACAAAATTATAAAAATATTGAAATTGACACACAAAAGAATTCAAGAAAGCTTGGTGCTACTGGGCCTCAAATATCGAGTCTGGAACCCATAGATATATACGTTGTCCAATTAAAGATTAATTATTTAATTTTCAAAACAAACACACAAAATTATAAAAATATTGAAATTGACACACATAAGAATTCAGGAAAGCTTGGTGCTACTGGGCCTCAAATATTGAGTCTGGATTCCATAGATATATACGTTGTCCAATTAAAAATTAATTATTTAATTTAAAACAAACACACAAAATTATGAAAAAAACTAAAATTGACACACATAAGAATTCAGGATAGCTTGGTGCTACTGGGCCTAAAATATCGAGCCTGGAACCCATAGATATATACTCTGTCCAATTAAAAATTAATTATTTAATTTATAAAACAAACACACAATTAAATGAAAAAAACTGAAATTGACACATATAAGAATTCAGGATAGTTTGGTGCTACTGAGCCTCAAATATCAAGCATGGAACCCATAGATATATACTCTGTCCAATTATATAATTAACTATTAATTATTTATAAAACAAACACACAATTAATATTGTTTAATTTATAGTAGACGACATGGATGTGATGCATGTACATCCTGGACCTTTCTCCGATGAGCTATTAGTGTTACTGGGCGATCATAGGTCCGCCTACGTATGGGAGGGAGAGCTACTAGACTAGACTCTCCGCGCCAGGAGAGTGGATGACTTGTGGGTCTTTATGAGGGGCAGAGATTTCCATCTCTGTGTAGTCCAGCGCTTGCGGAATACGGGCTTCTATAGGATTTTTCAATTTAGGTGGCTGCAGCTCGACTGGTCTCTGATCACGGCCTTGATAGAGTAGTGGCGACCAGAGACGCACACTTTCCACCTGCCCATTGGCGAGGCCACCATCACGCAGTAGGATGTTGAGGTTTTATATGGACTGCCCGTTGTGCTACCTCAGTATATGAGATCTATGTCGTGTGCCCAGTATTTGGACTTGCTCCAGCAGTTCACTAGTTTCAGGCCATAGGATGAGACTGCAGCTTCAGGGGCCAGTCGCATGGCTTTGACAGCTATTAGACAACATTTGGAGATATTGCACTCCGACATTACCGGCGAGACAGATGATCTATATATTCACCAGTACACGAGGTTGGTGTTACTCTTTCTTTTTGGGGGTGTCTTTTTCCTGAACATTTCTAGAAATATAGTGAGTTTGCAATTTCTACATCATCTTCAGCAGCTAGATGATTTACCCCAGTACATCTGGGGTGCTGCTATTCTCGCTTACCTATATTGGCATATGTGACGAGCGAGCATGGGCACCCAAAGCGATGTATGTGGTTTTCTGTCGCTTCTACAGGTGACAACATATTCAAATACTCTGTTCATTACTTCCAATTCTATCTAGTCAAAAAATTTCTTAAACTTTACGTCAACTTTGTATGTTAGGTTTGGGCATGGGAGCGGTTCCTGCAGTTATAGCCATCTCTACCACCATTACCACCGGATGTAGAACCTCTGTTTCTCTCTCTAGAGACGAGGTGGGTTCTCCGGCGTCGAAATTACCGAGCCATTGATGCTCATCATAATCTCCCATTGTCAGGGATGTGTTGGATATGCTGGAGGGTGCACAGGTAAATGTGTACCTAAACTTACTTGTTATAAATTCACTTGTGTTGCACATACTCACTAGCATGGCTAGAGGCACAGGTCCATACTTGGGACGGGCGAAAGGACCTGATTCCGTCTCCACCTTCACAGATCCAGGCGGCGACTATGCAGATGTATACGTCTTGGTACCACCGCATCACCCGACTTTTTATCGGGAACCCCATTCATCAAGCTGGCGGTCGGTACATACCATACGCCGGGAGGCACTGGTATGTTATTTGGTATTCTTACTTATAACTGTGATATAGCGTTCTGTAATTAATATTTTAAATGTTGTGCTGGCTATTGGTCATCATTTATTCTACCAGTTGGGACTGCAGATGTAGCAGCATGTCGGCGATCCTTCCGTCGCTGAGTATGGCCGGTAGGTGACAGAGATGGCTCTCCGGACACTACAGCAAGCCAGAGAGGACGAGCGCTTAGATCACGACCCTAATTATGTGGCGCCAGAGCACCACCAGTGGGGTAGGCCTGTCACATGCCCGAGGGAACGGGGATGAGGCAGGGCTATCCCACGAGGTGGGGGTGCCTCACGAAGTAGGGGTGCCCTACGGGGTCGTGGGGGCCGGTGAGGAGGTGGTCCCCAACAAGGGGGCGTTGAGGCACCTATTGAGGCACCTGATGAGGAGGTTGGAGTTGATCTGTCGGGTGACATTCCTTGTCCAGACGAGCATCCCAGCAGCATGACGTCGTATAGCCTTCAGCTGGCGTTGCCAGCATCACACGTGACCTCGTCAGATCCATTGTTGATTACGGGCATGAGCTTTATCGGAGATTGGGAGAAATGTTTTAGGCTTATCGACTACAGCTGAGGATCGGCCAACTCGAGACATGGATGTTGGGCGCAGGTTGAGTTTTGGCTCATCGTCTTCGGGTGCGGCGAATCTATCACAGGATCAAGTATGTTTGTATTACTATTAAATTTTAATTTGTTTTTTTTTCTCATTGTTTTTCCATAAATTAATTTTTAATTTTCTTATTAAGGCTTCATCCCAGCCCATCATGAAGGCCACTTTGTGCGATGCTGAGGAAACCACGGGTGCTTATATTTAGGATCCTGACGAGACCATGGTAAGAAAATATTTTTGACTTAACACGTACATTACTAATATACATTTTCATATACTGAGCTTACTTATTGTTTTATAGGTTTCCAATGGACTGACGGCCCCTTCTACCGACCCTGCCAGCCCAACTAACGATCATGCTGCAGCGCATCCTCATATAAAGAGGCGACGTGATGAGGATGATCCTGATAATGTATCCGGGCAGGAGGGGATGCGACTCAGGCCAGCGGCTGCATTGAAGCATAAGGGTTGTGGGACTCATTGATTTTCTTTTTTTTGTATTTTATGTAAATAATAATTATGTAAATATTAACAACTATTTTATATGCTTACATAATATGCGCATTATGTTTTTATTACCTCATTTCTTCTTTATTTTAACAGTACAATGCAAACACAAACATAGAAACTTAACATAACTTAAATTCAGTACAACTAGTAAAAACACATGACACGGGAAACATAAAGATACACTACTACATTCAACACGTGCATGTCATTGTTTAGTCACCACCGCCTAGAATTCTCTGTTCCAACCACTTAAATTTTTCTTCCAGCTTATTTTTTTCTTCTTCCACCTCTTTGAGCTTCTCCTTCAACTCCGCAACTTCTCGTTTGGATTGTCGCTCTCTTTCCCACTGCTTCAAACACAAATAATGAAGATGCTGCAACTTTTCTTTGTAGTATTCCTGCTGACAGGGTTCATCAATCCATACCTCAAAATTGCAAATACGTTCGTCGGGGACCCTATAAAACTTGTTCATACACGCCTAGTAGCGGCGTCCAGCTTCACCATCATCCCAACAGTCTTGCATCATGCATTTTTTGCCACGTTCGTACCTCGGCACAGAAAGGGGTTCAGACATTTGTTAAAGCGTAAAAAACCTTGCTTTTACAGAAATATTTGCTATTGGTTATTATTAAGCGCAGAAAATAACTAGAATGCGCCCGTTATTTATAGGCAAGACAACACACAAAATGTAATATTTAACCGCGCTATACATATTGACTTTTTCTGAAACCTTACCCCAATCCAAATCGTGAATATTCCCTCAAAAATCGACCAAATCTAAACTCCCAATCTAAAAATATGATAAAACAACTAAAACCCTCGAAATGAAATTATTTAAATCTGCCCAGGCTTGTGCATCGCGATCGCGGGACCACCATTGTGATCGCGAAGGCCAAAAATACTAGCTCCATAAAAGACCATGCCTCATGCACACTATCGCGTTTCACAAGCTGCCAACCTTACGCAAATGCGGGGCCCTTCCGTGAATGCGAAGGCAATATGGACATGCCTCCCCTACCTACCCTACACGCTATGCGAGCACAACCCTCTTCTCATGAACGCGAAAATTCAGCTCCCAACCTTCCGCGATCACGTCCACACCTTAGCAAATGCGATGAATAAAAGTATTCTAGCCACCAAATGCCCTCCACAATTGCGACCCTCTTTTTGCAATCGCGATGAACACCACTAGACTGCTGATAAAAACAAGGGAAAATGATCTGAAACCACCTCAAAACACACCTAAGGCCTCCGAAACCCCGTCCAATCATACCAACCAATTTCAAAACATAACACGGACCAGCTCGAGACCTCAAATCACATAAAACAACATCAACACCACAAATCGCTCGTTGATTCAAGCCTAAGGAACTAATCCAAATTTCCAAATTCAAAACTTGCGACGTACATGCCTAAACAACTCAGAATGATCTCAAATTTTGCATGCAATTCCCAATTGACACGATGGACCAATAATAACTCCTGCAACCAAATTCGGGCCTGATATCATCAAAGTAAACTCTCGGTCAAACCTATGAACCTTCCAACCTTCAACTTTCCAACTGTCGCCAATTCAATCCAAAACGAACTAGGCACTTCCAAATCCAAATCCGGACATACACCTAAGTCCAAAATCAGCATACAGACCTACTAGAACTATCAAAACTTCGATCTGAAGTCAAATACACAAAAGTCAAACTTCTATCAACCTTCACAACTTAAGCTTCCAACCTTGAGACTAAGTGTCCCAATTCAATCCAAAACGTTCTCGAAGCCAAACTAACCATCCTTGTAAGTCATATAATAACAAATACACATATGTAAAGCATAAAAAGAGAAAATAGGGCTAAAATACCAAAAACAACCTGTTGGGTCGTTACATTCTCCCCCTCTTAAACAAACGTTCGTCCTCGAACAGGTCTAGAATCATATTTGGGGTCTCAAAAAGGTGAGGATATATACTCTGCATCTCCTACTCGGTCTCTCAAGTATCCTCCTCGGCCGACTGACCTCTCTAATGAACCTTCATTGATATTCTTCGACCTCAACTTTCAAACATGCCAATCCAAAATGGCCACCGGCTCCACATCATAAGTCAAATCCTCGTCCAATTGCATTGTGCTAAAGTCTAATACATGTGATGGATCTCCATAATACTTCCAGAGCATCAAAACATTAAGCACTATGGTAACAGCATGACATGAGTCCAAGAATTACTAAAGAAAAATAAAAAAATCATTAAACATGTGGAAGCCAAAAAGAAAGTAGAGAAATGAAAAGGAAGATTGAAATTAAAGATAGATTGAATTCAAGAAGTCTATTCTTGAAGTTTGTGAAACCCGACCCTTTAGAATAACAAGATAACAATAAGCCTAAACCTATCACCATTCTTGAATACCTAAAAGTGATTTAAGCTTCGAAGAATTCATCTTACCACCTTAAGTTGAGTCTTGAAGGTTGAAAAATAATCCAAGAGTACCCACACACAAAAGTGCAAGAAAAATCTCATAATTTTCATTGATATTGTCTATAATAATGTAAGTCTAAAAAAAAAGAAGATACCACTTTAGTAAGGGTCACGAGATAAAGGACAAGAAACAAATAAACTAAGTCCTATACTACTTTGGATAACAAGTCCAACTACCTTAGAAAAACGAAAAATACTAGAAAATAAAAATTAAGTCAATCTCGGAAAGTAACTCCACCAATCTTAGAAAAAGGAAAACATAATCTTAACTACCAAGGAAAGAAATAAATATAGTCTCAAAATATATTGAAATAAGTTAAAAGCAATCTAGGATAAGATCTTGAATATCTTTAAATCTTGAAGGAAATTTGCAAGCAACTTGGCACCAACTAGCACTCAACTTTTAGCATGCCTATTGTACCCTTATTGGACATCAAGCAAGTCCTTTTATGTAATAATAACGTATTTATGTGGGACTTCTTGGGCTGGAAGTTTGTACACATTTTAGGTGCCAAATAGTTTCAAAACTAGACTGATTTGGACCTTCTTCAAAGGTTGTCTCTTGGGATCTAATCCACCTATTTTTGGACATGAATTTGGGCCATAAAATAATTGTAACACCTAGACAACTCATATCCTTTACCCTTGAGCTCTTCCTCCCAACTAACAACTTTTTGTTTGCTCTTCAAGTCCAATGACCTTGTTTTGGAACTCTTTAGCTTCAGATCTTGTTAAAGGCCCTCTTTAAGATTCCAAAACATCATACTTTTCCTTGAATAGAGCTAAGATTCCTAGGATGATGTCACACATCGAACTCGGGGAGCGAGACCGGCGCTCAACCGAGTGAACTCGGTTAAACAAGCATGTTAGATACTTTCTACCCAAACTCACTCATGCTTAAAAAGAATAAATATTTCCGTTAATTAGACAATAAGGAGATCATTTATACAATACCAAATCATTGCCATTAGTTACATCATTTTTAAAGTCTCAAAATACACATATTTTCATAGTTTGAAGTGGAACAAGTGATCAAACACAACATAAGTTGTTTGACTTCCTAGCACCAATATACAACCCACACTATGTCTACAGAGCCTCTAATAGATATAAAAGAGTACTATGATAGTGCCGGCAATAAGGCCTTGACTATACCTCAAACACAATACACAAGGAACAAAAGATACATGACCCCAGAATAAAGTGGGGCTCACCAAGTCAGCTGGGAAGAGGGTGTACTGCTATCACTGATCAATGCCTCCTGTTGTGGAACCACCTGCATCCATTGAAGATGCAGCGCCCCCGGCAAAAGGGACGTTAGTACATATGGAATAGAACTAGTATGAATGACTAAATACCCTCTCAATAGAATGAGTAATAATACAAGAAGGAACAATCATAAAATCAATGGAAGCTTCAAATAATACCAAATCAACAAGTTAAGAACAAGATAAGTTTTCAAGTGACTTTCCATAATTTAGGTTGGGAGATTTTTAGTACCGATATACCATCACTCACAATACCACCGTTCTTTTAGCACGGAGTATGATCATGACCCGATCGTCTTGGCCATCTCATCCGAGACATCAACTACAATCACAATTTCAATTATAATTTCCAGCACAATCACCACCATCTATGCGGCATGGCATCCGATCACGACTCGATCGGCTAAGTCGTCTCAGCCGAGACATCATCCTTTTCTTTCAATCATCTCGTTTCATACTTCTTTCACATCTTTTTATTTCATTGGCACTAGTGGCTAATAGTATCATTATTAGCACTTGGCCGTATTCATATTCCATGTCATTATCAACAACAAAACTTTTCAATTCAAGACTATACACATGTAAGCAATTAAGAGTCTTAGGCGCATAGAGATTTTTCACACAATTTGGCATAATAACCTTCATTCGTAACATTTTTAATACACAGCCCATACTTTGAACACATTCTCGAATGATAACATATCATGATAAAAGCATTTGGAATAGATATTGAACATATATCTTTCAACACAAGCTTATTCGGAATAGCAAATTTTATAATGATCGATTCGGGACTTACTTAAATTACACGAACATCGTGGGATTAAATTCTAAGAGAGGAGTTTAACCAACATACCTCATTTTGAGCTTTCCTTAAGTTACTACAATGTTCCGGAAATCCTAGCAACTTCAATCTATTTAGAGACATAGCAAAATTGAACCATAATTAGGAAGATATTCATGATTTCAGCTCATTTGAACATTTTATCAAACACTAGGTGTGCATCTTGACTTCAAGGTTCTTCTATGCTGGATTCTTTCATCCCACAACCCAATCTTTACCCATACTAGTTCAATGACCTTTCCACAACCCTTGATAGTACATACATGTATACATAATACTCTCACAACCAAGAATCATACTCCTAATCACCTATATTTTACCCCAAACTCAAAATTGAAGAATATGGTTAGAACCTTACCTCTTGGGTGAAGATCTTTTGAGATTCCCTTGTTGGATTTCAAAGCTTGGACAAGATCTTGATGAAAAAATTACTTGGTCTTCTTCCTCTATCAAGAACACTCTCCCTTCTCTCTAAAATTATCAGATTTGTGCTCCAAAATGACCTTCAATTGCTATTTATCGAAGTTGGGCCGGGTTATAAAAATCAAAAATTGGACCTTTCGATTCCAGGACTTCGATCGCAGAGTGAACCATAGAACTACTGTGCGTCCCACAAAATGGACCATGGAATTGATCTTCAAAAACTGAGTTCTAAGTTGTTTCGGGTTGGGTCTGCGGCAGGTTTACGGCCCACAGACCTGTTTTGCGGTCGCATATTGCACCGTAGACCTATTCTACGATTGCATAATACACCGCAGAATTTCCCTCCAGAAATCTCCATGTTGGTTCTATGATCGTTGTATGGCCCGCAAAACGATTATGCAATCACACAATTGGCCCCAATATATCATCCAAACTTGCTTAGCTTTCTACTTCACTGTGCGGCCTTTCTGTGGCCCCCAGAGTGATTCTACGGCCGCCTAGTGGGCTGCATAAATGTCTTTTTCTACCAAAAATGTTCCTCAACACTTCAGTGTATTCTTTAACCCAACATTTCAGTGTATTCAACAACCTTCATACTCATTAGTCTACCTCGCCACTAATAAACCTTAAATTCCTTAGCGAAACTTTCCGAGGCCTTACATTCTCCCGCACTTAGGATCATTCGTCCTCAAATGAGAAGTAGAGTTTGCCCTAATCACTAGACATAACTTATCTCTTTTCTCACATACCTTTGACTCCCAAATTTTGACTAACTCTCAATTTTTTCATAAATTTCGACAGAGTTTCCCCTGTAATTGGGCCTATCCACCTGCCAGAGAATCCTAAAAACCAATTCTAACAACATATAAATAATCCAATGATGTAACATAACATAAAAACAACACTAACCGCGGCTTCATAAGCAATATATTACCAAAAAGGAACACCCTTAACATAAACTGTACAAGTGATGCATAATTCATGGGGAACAATTTCATAGAACGATTACATAACTATTCAAACAAATGAGGGTACTTCTTCTTCATTTCTTCCTCGGCCTACCAGGTGGCCTCTTCGACCTGCTAGTTTTGCCATAACACTTTCACGGAGGCAATTTCTTTATTTTTTAACTTTCGTGCTTGCCTATCAAGAATGGCAACTAGAATTTCTTCATAGGTCAGTTCTTCATTAATCTCAATAGTCTCCACCAGGACGATGAGTGTCGGGTCTCCAACTACTTTCGTCAACATAAACACATGAAATATCGGGTGTACTAATGACATCTTAGGTGCTAGCTCAAGTTTGTATACCACTTGACTAATCCTAAATGATTCTGTACGGTCCGACATACCTCAGACTTAATTTCCCTTTCCTACCAAACCGCATTATACCCTCATGGTAGAGACCTTCAAGAATACCCAATCCTCTTCTTTGAACTCTAAATCACTATGATGAACATCCAAATGGGACTTCTGACAACTCTGAGCAGTTTTCAATCGCTCCCTTAATGATCTTAACCTTCTCCATAGCCTGATGCACGAGGTCCGGCCCTATCAACTCTGCTTCCCCAATTTCAAACCACCCAATGGGAGATCTACATCCCATACCATATAAAGCCTCGAACGGTTCCATTTGAATGCTAGCATGATAACTATTGTTGTAGGAAAATTCTATGAGCAGTAAATGATCATCCCAGCTACCCTTGAAGTCAAGAACATGAGCGTGCAACATATCCTTAGGTGTCTATATAGTCCACTCTGACTGCCCGTCGGTCTACGGGTGAAAGGTTGTACAAAGATTCACCTGAGTAGCCAAACCTTGCTGAAATATCTTCCAAAGATTAGTTGTGATATTGTGACCCCCGATCAGAAATGATAGAAATTGGAGTGTCATGCAACCTTACTATTTCCTTGATATACAACTGAGCATATTGTTCCGCCTAGCCTTAACAGGCAAGAAGTGTGCTAATTTCGTGAGTCGATCCACAATCACCCAAATTGAATCAAATTTGCAAGGATGCGAGGTAGTCCTACCACAAAGTCCATATTTATCATCTCCCACTTCCACATTGGAATTTCTATGTTCTGTGCCAACCCACCGGCCCTTTGGTATTCGGTCTTCACTTGCTGACAATTTGGACATCTCGCCACAAAGTCCGCTACATTTCTGTTCATGTCATTCCACCATTATACTTCCTTAAGATCATGATACATCTTTGTAGAACCTGAGTGCACGGAATATCTAGAACTGTGAGCTTCAGCCATGATACTTTCCCGAAGACCAACTATATTTGGAACACATAATTGCCCTTGGTACCTTAATGTACCATCTTCCATGCCAAGAGAAAAAGATATGGTCTTGTGTTTCTAAATCTCCTCCTTTAGTTGTACCAACAATGGGTCATTGTATTGATTCTCCTTGACTTCCACAACAAGCGATGATTCAGCCCTATTTTGCGCAATCATCCCTCCTTCACTAGCGTCCGTAAGACGAACTCCCAAACAAGCCAACTGGTGAACCTCATTGGCCAACGACATTTGATATGCCTCCAAGTGGGCCAAACTGCCCATAGATTTCCGGCTAAGAGCATCTGCCACAATATTAGCCTTCCCTAGATGATGTAGAATATCAATGTCGCATTTTATGAGTAACTCAAGCCATCTTCTCTGCCTCAAATTCTATTCCTTCTATATGAAAATTCACTGGAGTCTCTTATGGTCCATGAATATATCTACATGGACCCCATATAAATGATGACGCCAAATCCTCAATGCAAAAACCACCACCGCAAGTTCTAAGTCATGTGTGGGATAATTTTTCTCATGATTTTTGAGTTACCTAGAAGCATAAGTGATCACCTTGCCATGTTGCATTAATACACACCCAAGTCCAATTCTCAAAGAATCACAATATACTACAAACCCATATGTACCCTCTAGTAGGGTCAACACCGGTGCCATAGTCAATCTTGATTTTTGCTCCTTGAAGCTCTTTTCACAAGCATCAGACCATTGAAACTTAATTGCCTTCTGCGTCAATTTAGTCAACGGAGATGCAAGAGTAGAGAACCCCTCAAAAAACTTCCTGTAATATCCAACTAAGCCCAAAAAACTGAGAATCTCTATTGGAGTTGTAGGCCTCGGCCAATCTTCACAGCTGCAATCTTCTGAGGATCAACTTTGATTTCTTCAGTAGAGATAACATGTCCCAAGAATGTGACAGATTCAAGCCAAAATTCACACTTTGAATACTTTGCATATAACTTGTGCTGACATAGGGTCTGCAGAACTACCCTGAGATGATCAACATGATCCTGTCGACGACATGAATATACAAGAATATCGTCAATGAACACTATCACAAAAGAGTCAAGAAAAAGGTTGAAGACTAGATTCATAAGATCCATGAATGTCAGCGGGGCATTTGTTAGCCCAAAAGACATCACCAAAGATTCAAAGTGCCCATATCGAGTTCTAAAAGCTATTTTAGAAATATCCTGCTCTCTGATTTTCAATTGGTAATACCCAGATCGTAAATCAATTTTGGAGAAGTACCTAGCACCCTACAAATTGTCAAACAAATCATCTATCCTTGGTAATGGGTACTTATTCTTTATTGTGACCTTGTTGAGCTGCCAATAGTCGATACACATTCTTAGTGACCCACATTTCTTCCTTACAAAGAGAACTAGTGCGCCCCAAGGTGACACACTCGGCCAGATGAAACCCTCTATAATAAATCCTTCAGTTGTTCCTTTAGTTCCTTCAATTCTGCCTGTGTCATTCTGTACGGTGGAATAGATATAAGTTGTGTGTCTGGCATCACATCAATCCCAAAATCAATCTCCCTGTCTGGTGGGATTCTAGGGAGCTCATCCGAAAAGGCATCCAAAAATTCATTCACAACTGGCATAAACTCAAGTGTAGGTGCCTCAGCATCAATGTCCGTAATCCGGACCTAATGGTAGATACACCCCTTGTTAATCATCTTCGTGGCCTTAAGTAGGAAATAAACCTACCCTTCGGCACCACATTATCCCCCTTCCATTCAATCACTGACTCACTTGGAAACTCAAACCTCAAAGTTCTAGTTTGGCAATCAAGCTTGAAAAAATATGAATAAAGCCAGTCCATCCCCCTTATCACATCAAAATCAACCATCCCCAATTCAATAAGATCAGCCATGGTGTCCGTACCACGCATCATGACAAAACAATCCCTATAAACCTGCACGGCCAAAATAGACTCACCAACCGTAGTAGATATAGATAATGGTTCATAAAGTTGTTCTGGTTCTATCCTAAATTTCATAGCAACATAAGGAGTAACATATGACAAAGTAAAACGGGGATCAATAAGAGTATATACAACATGAGATTGGACAGTCTGTGACAACATCTGGAGAAGCCTCTAAATTCTGGTGACCCCTCATAGCATATAAACGGTTGGATCCTCCCAAATTTTTTGCTCCACCCCTAGCTGCACCATGCCTTGCGGGTGTTAGAGTGCCTCGATCTGGAGGAGGTGCTGCAAAGTTAGCTGGCTGTGTCGTTCCCCTTCCCGTACCCTGGTAGGATGAACGACACTCTCTCTGAATGTGACCCCTTAATCCACACCTGTAGCATATAGGTAAGTCCATGTAGCAGATTCCTAAGTGCATCTTTCCGCACCTAGGGCATAGGGGCCTCCGTTGCTGCTGGAATCTACCACCATGCCGACCTTGCTAGTAGGAGTCCCTATTGTTTTTACTAGGCCTAAAACAGCTCCACTACTGCTGATTAGACTCTTATGGCAGTGCACTAACCGAAGACTGAGCAAAGCACTGGGATGGTCCTGATGAGCCTCCTCTGAATGCTGACCTGCCACCACCACCAGATGAACCACCAAAGTTGCCCACAGACCGGGCCTTATTGGTACCATATCTCTCCATTCTATTCCTCAATTTGCGGGTCTCTATGGCTTGAGAAAATACCATCATCTTCCCATAGTTCATATAATAATTCAAGGCTATAGCAATCTCATTAATAACCAAAGAGCTAAGGCCCTGGACAAATCGGCGCACTCTAGCCTCCATAGTGGGAAATATGTAAATAGCATACTTGGACAGGTGCGAAAATCTCATATGGTACTCCCATACACTCAGGCTATCCTTGCCTCAGGCTCTCAAACTTAGTGGCACGGGGTGCTTTAGTCTCTGCATGCATGAAATGATCAATGAAGGCATCATCAAATTCACCCCACCTCGCCGGAGAGCTCCCTTCCTCGCGGGACTTCTACCATAGCTCAAACCAAGAATATGCCACCTCTTTCAGGCGTTAGGAGGCCAACTCCACTGCCTCTGTCTCAGTAGCACGCATAACTCGGAAATTCTTGTGCTTCTCATCAATGAAGTCATAGGGGTCCTCCTCTAGGTTAGCACCCGTGAAAACTAGAGGATCTAACTGAAAAAACCTGTTAACCTTGGAATTAGCAGAATCTCTTTGTTGGCTGGAAGAAGTAGGTGCAATATTCGATCTCTGGTCATGGGAAGCTACTATCTAATCCAAAATCTGTATGGATCCCCTAAGTTCCCCATCAAAAACACTAGGGCTAGAATCTAAGGCTAGAGGTGGAATTGGAATATCAGTTGGAGGAATCGATGCACCCTCAGTGGGCATAGGAACTGGTGCAGTCTGAGCAGCAGTATTATAATCATGTAGTGTAGTAGTTGGGAGAATATCTTCACCTCTCATGTGCTCACCCGCATCATCGAGTATAGGATCAACTGCCACTCTAAGAGTGACATTGGCTCTCTATCCAGTTCTTGCCTTCTTCTTAGGTGCCATGTACTGAAAATTAAAGCAGCGCACGAGTTAAAGGAGGAACAATCTTATAATCTGCTTTATCGCACGATCTAAAACATCAAAGAAGGGTGTTATTCTTAAAATGCCCAAGTAGCCTCCTAATTATAGATGTGGTCGACAACACACCGATAAGAAGGACTCAACTAGACATAGCTCTGAGACATCCTAAGATACTTTAAAACCTTAAGCTCTCATACCAAGTTTGTCACGCCTCGAACTCGGGGAGCGCGACCGACGCTCAACCGAGTGAACCCGGTCAAGCAAGCCTATTAGATACTTTATACCCAAACTCACTCATGCTTAAAGAGAATACATATTTTCGTTAATTAGACAGTAAGGATATTATTTATACAATACCAATCATTGCCATTAGTTACTTCATTTTTAACGTCTCAAAATACAAACATTTTTATAGTTTGGATTGGAACAAGTGATTCAAACATAACATAACTTGTTTGACTTTCCCAGCACCAATATACAACACATACTATGTATACGGAGCCTATAATATATACAAAAGAGTACTATGATAGTGCCAAAGTTTCGGCTATACCTCAAACACAATACACAAGGAACAAAAGATACATGAGTCCGAAATAAAGTGGGGCTCAATAAGTCAACTGGGAAGAGGGTGTACTGCTATCATTGATCAATACCTCTAGCTGTGGAACCACCTGCATCCATTGAAGATGCAGAGCCCCGACAAAAGGGACGTTAGTACATATGGAATAGTACTAGTATGAATGACTGAACACCCTCTCAATAGAATGAGTAATAATACAAGAAGGAACAATCATAAAATCGATGGAAGCTTCAAATAATACCAAATCAACAAGTTAAGAACAAGATAAGTTTTCAAGTGACTTTCCATAATTTAGGTTGGGAGATTTTTAGTACCGATATACCATCACTCACAATACCACCGTTCTTTTAGCACGGAGTATGATCATGACCCGATCGTCTTGGCCATCTCATCCGAGACATCAACTACAATCACAATTTCAATTATAATTTCCAGCACAATCACCACCATCTATGCGGCATGGCATCCGATCACGACTCGATCGGCTAAGTCGTCTCAGCCGAGACATCATCCTTTTCTTTCAATCATCTCGTTTCATACTTCTTTCACATCTTTTTATTTTATTGGCACTAGTGGCTAATAGTATCATTATTAGCACTTGGCCGTATTCATATTCCATGTCATTATCAACAATAAAACTTTTCAATTCAAGACTATACACATGTAAGCAATTAAGAGTCTTAGGCGCATAGAGATTTTTCACACAATTTGGCATAATAACCTTCATTCGTAACATTTTTAATACACAGCCCATACTTTGAACACATTCTCGAATGATAACATAGCATGATAAAAGCATTTGGAATAGATATTGAACATATATCTTTCAACACAAGCTTATTCGGAATAGCAAATTTTATAATGATCGATTCGGGACTTACTTAAATTACACGAACATCGTGGGATTAAATTCTAAGAGAGGAGTTTAACCAACATACCTCATTTTGAGCTTTCCTTAAGTTACTACAATGTTCCGGAAATCCTAGCAACTTCAATCTATTTAGAGACATAGCAAAATTGAACCATAATTAGGAAGATATTCATGATTTCAGCTCATTTGAACATTTTATCAAACACTAGGTGTGCATCTTGACTTCAAGGTTCTTCTATGCTGGATTCTTTCATCCCACAACCCAATCTTTACCCATACTAGTTCAATGACCTTTCCACAACCCTTGATAGTACATACATGTATACATAATACTCTCACAACCAAGAATCATACTCCTAATCACCTATATTTTACCCCAAACTCAAAATTGAAGAATATGGTTAGAACCTTACCTCTTGGGTGAAGATCTTTTGAGATTCCCTTGTTGGATTTCAAAGCTTGGACAAGATCTTGATGAAAAAATTACTTGGTCTTCTTCCTCTATCAAGAACACTCTCCCTTCTCTCTAAAATTATCAGATTTGTGCTCCAAAATGACCTTCAATTGCTATTTATCGAAGTTGGGCCGGGTTATAAAAATCAAAAATTGGACCTTTCGATTCCAGGACTTCGATCGCAGAGTGAACCATAGAACTACTGTGCGTCCCACAAAATGGACCATGGAATTGATCTTCAAAAACTGAGTTCTAAGTTGTTTCGGGTTGGGTCTGCGGCAGGTTTACGGCCCACAGACCTGTTTTGCGGTCGCATATTGCACCGTAGACCTATTCTACCCGATCAGCTAGGCCATCTCATCCGAAACATCATCCTTTTCTTTCAATCATCTCGTTTCATACTTCTTTTACATCTTTTCATTTCATTGTCACTAGTGGCTAATAGTATCATTATTAGCACTTGGCCATATTTTATCTTTCATTCTCACCTTTTTCACTTTCAAACTTCATCGTCATTATCAATAACAAAGCTTTTCAATTCAATACTGTACACATGTGAGTAATTAAAAGTCTTAGGCACATGGAGATTTTTCAAAAATTTTGGCATAATAACCTTCATTCGTAACATTTTTAATACACAGCTCATACTTTGAACACATTCTCAAATGATAACATAGCATGATAAAAGAATTTGGAATAGATATTGAACATATATCTTTCAACACAAGCTTATTCGGAATAGCAAATTTTATAATGATCGACTCAGGACTTACTTAAATTACACGAACACCGTGGGATTAAATTCTAATAGAGGAGTTTAGCCATCATACCTCATTTTGAGCTTTTCTTAAGTTACTACAATGTTCCAGAAATCCTAGCAACTTCAATCTATTTAGAGACATAGCAAAATTGAACCATAATTAGGAAGATATTCATGGTTTCAACTCATTTGAGCATTTTATCAAATACTAGGTGTGCATCTACTTCAAGGTTCTTCTATGGTGGATTCTTTCATCCCAGATCCCAATATTTACCCATACTAGTTCAATGACCTTTCCACAACCCTTGTTAGTACATATATGTATACATAATACTCTCACATACTTCTAATCGCCTATCTTTTACCCCAAATTCGAAATTGAAGACCATGGTTAGAACCTTACCTCTTGGGTGAAGATCTTTTGAGATTTTCTTATTGGATTTTAAAGCTTGGACAAGATCTTGATGAACAAAGCATTTGGGCTTCTTCCTCTCTCTAGAACACTCTCCCTTCTCTCTAAAATTATCAGATATGTGCTCCAAAATGACCTTCAAGTGTTAGTTATCAAAGTTGGATCGGGTTATAAAAATCAAAAATTGGACCCTCCAATTCTAGGTCTGCGATCGCTGAGTGAACCGCAGAACTGTTGTGCAGCTCACAAAATGGACTTCGCAATTGATCTCCAAAAACTGAGTTGTTTCGGGGTAGGTCTGCGGTAGGTTTGCGGCCCTCAGACCTATTCTTCTGTCGTATAATGCACCGTACACCTGTTCTGCGGTCACATAATGCACCGCAGAATTTCCCTCCAGAAATCTGCATATTGGTTCTATGGTCGTTGTGCGATCGCACTATTGATCGCGAAATATCATCCAAACTTGCCCAGTTTTCTGCTTCACTATACGGCCTTTTTGTGGCCCACAGAGTGATTCTGCGACCGTATAATAGGCCATAAAAATGTCTTTTTCTGCCAAACATTTTCCTCAACACTTCAATGTATTCTTTAACACAAAAAGTCTGACCTACGGCAAGCAAGCTCACCGCGAGAAATTTCTACAACTTTCGTTCTCATTAGTCTACCTTGCCACCATTGAACCTTAAATTCCTTAGTGAAATTTTTTGGGGCCTTACTGATGCTATCACACTAGGTGAACTCTTCATAAACTAAGTGTCATGGCAAGTCTATACGCCACCTCTCCAACTCTCTCTAGCACCTCAAAAGGACCAATATACCTAGCGCTCAACTTGCCCTTCTTTCCAAACCTTATCACACCCTTCATGGGTAAAATCTTAGTAGAACCTTCTCACCTACCATATATGCCACATCACGAGCCTTCCTGTCAGCATAACTGTTCTGCCTGGACTGTGTTGTACGGAGCATCTCCTAATTCAACTTCACGTTCTCCAAAGCATTACGGACCAAATAAATTCCCAACACCCTAACTTCCCCAGAATCAAACCAACCGACTAGAGAACGACATCACCTCCTATATAAGGCCTCATACAGAGCCATATGGATACTCAACTAATAGTTGTTGTTGTAGGCAAACTTCGGTAGAAACTTATCCCATGATCCCCTGAAATCAATGACACATATTCGAAACATATCATGTAATATCGTAATAGTACGCTTGGACTCTCCATCTATCTAGGGATGAAATGTCGTACTCAGCTCGACCAGTATGCCCAACTCATGATGCACTGCTCTCTAAAAATACAATGTGAATTTAGTTCCTCGATCTGAGATGATAGACACGTGCACACTATAAAGGCGAAAAATCTCACAAAGATAAATCCGAGCCAGATGCTCTGAAGAGTAGGTAGTTATGACTAGAATAAAGTGTGTAGACTTGGTCAGTTTATCCAAAATAACCCACACTGCATAAAATCTCCTCAAGGTTTGTAGGAGAAGTTTGTCATGACCCAACCTCGGGGAGCGCGACCGGCGTTCAACCAAGTGGACCCGGTCAAGCAAGCTTGTTAAACACTTTCTACCCAACTCACTTATGATCAAGGGAGGGCATGTTTTCATTAATTAGACAATGGAAAGATCATATATACATTACTAAATCATTTCATTAATTATGTCATTGTTAAGTTTCAAAATACACACATCCTTATGATTGAGTGGAACAAAAGTCTAAAACACAACATAATCCGTTGACCTTCCTAACTCCCATATACAACCCACATAGTATCTACGGAGCCTCTAAAGATACAAAAGAGAGTTATGCTAATTCCGGCAATAAGGCCCCGGCTATACCTCAAACCGTAGTAAGAATATGAACAAAAGATGCAGTACATGACCCTGGAATGAAATGGGGCTCACCGAGTCTGCTAGGAAGAGGATGCACCACTAACTACGATCTATACTCTCTGTTATGGAACCACCTATATCCATTTAAAGATGCAGCTCCCCCGGCAAAAGTAACATTAGTATTGTCGAATAGTACTAGTATATAAAGCTAAAACACCATCTCAATAGAACGAACAATAATACAAAGGGAAAAACAGTCATGAGTTCAATAAGAGCTTCAAACAATACTAAAACATCAAGTAAGGATCACATAAGTTCTCAAGTCAATTTCCATCTTATTAGTTTGGATGACCTTTAGTGCCGATATGCCCCAATCCACAATACCACCATGTTCTTACACAAAGTCCGATCTCGACCTGATCGGATAGGTCATCTCATTTGAGACATCAACCATATCCACAATTTCAATTATCATTCACAACACAGTTATCACCATGTGTGCGGCAAGGCATCCGATCATGGCCCGATCGGCTAGGCCATCTCAGTTGAGACATTAACCTTTCAATCAATCATCTCACTTCATATTTCTTTCCCATATTTTCAATACGTTAGTATGAGTGGCCTCATTTATAAAGTCGTTTATTTGGCACTTGGCCGTATTTCACAATTCCAATTTCCCTTTTTACACATTCAAATAACATTATTATCATCAAAAATAAGGCCTATCATGTAAGGCATTTGTACACATACGGGAAAAACTTGGAAAATCCTAAGCACATAGAGGCTTTCTCATACAATTTGACATAACAATCTTTATTCAATTTTGACATGAAATCTTAACCTTTCTTAACACATATTCCACATTTTAAACACATCCTCAAATGGAAAGATGACATGATAAGCATTTAGAACAAATATTGAACACATACATCATTCAACACAACACATTAGGGGTAGTCAATTCTAGTATGATTAATTTGGGGACTTACACCAGCTATACGAACACCAGGGGATCCGATTCTAAGAAGAAGGGGGTTTTTGCCAAACATACCTCACTTGAGCTTCTTAAAACTCTAAGATGTTCCGGAATATTAGCAACTTCAATCTATTTTAGCAATATAACAAAATTGAACCAAAAATTAGGAAAGCGATCATGATTCTAGCTCACTTGCACATTTTATCAAACATTATGTGTGTATTAAGGTTTCAAGGCCCTTTTATGAAAGACTTCACCATCCCACACCCCATTATTTACCATCTTTAGCTCACAACCTCCCCACATACTTTAAAAACACATGCATGCAAGATATGCACCCCCACACTCCACAGTTGTCTTTCTAATTATCCCATTTTTTACTAAATTTTTTAAATTAAAAGCTAGAGTATAGATTCTTACCATCAATATGAGGACCTTCTTGATAATCTTCAAGGATTGAGCAAGAATTGTTGGATATTAGCGTGAAGGTTATTCTCTCTCTAAGAACCCTCTCCCTCACTCTAGAAATATCAGGAATGAGCTCAAAATGGTCTATGGTATGTGTTTTAATGGAAGGGGGTCGGGTTTGAAATTAGAAAATAGGAGCCCCGACACAGATCTATGGTCGCAAATGCGACCGCATAATGCTACTGCTATCCGCAAAATGGGCCATATAATTGGCCCTCCGGAGCTGACATTTCTGCTTCAGTCTGCGACCAGTCTGCGATTCGCAGACCTGTTCTACGGTCATATAATGCATCGTAGAACTATCATCTGAAAAATCTCAAGGTTGGATATGCGATCGGAGTGCAGCCCATGAAATAGTTATGTGGTCGCATAATGGACCGCAAAAATGACATCAAAAATGGCCAAAAATACTGCCTCACTCTACGGCCATTCTGCGGTGCGCAAAGTGATTATACGGCCGCATAATGAGCCGTAAAAACGCACACTTCTACAAAATATTTTCCTTTAACTCTTCAGCGTACTGCTCAACCCAAAAAGTCTGAACCACGGCGAGCTTGCAAGCAGTGAAGAATTTTTACTATTTTTAACCCATAAGCCTATCTTGGTACCATGAAATTCCGTGTATCTAGGAAAACTTTTACGGGGCCTTACATCTAACTACAAAATCCATGGTGAGGTGATCCCACTTCCACCCCGTAATATCACCGTGTTGTACTGTGTCCCTTTAGACAAGCAAGTAGGGATCATCATAGTGAGATGCCTTGATGCGTTCAAACAAGAACAATCATCATACAACACAAGCAAAAACCCTGCTAGTCTCCAAAATATCCAACCTCACGAACTTGTTGGCCAAGGTCTGAACATCCAAAGTTAATGACCGCTCCCCGACTAGAATAAATCAGCCCCATATTGGCCTTCCCCCGATGGTAAAGAATGGTAATATCATAATCCTTTAGTAGCTCTAACCACCTCTTTTGCCTCAAGTTCATATCCTTTTACTTGAATTAGTGCTTGAGATTCCTGTGATCCGTGAACACCTCACAAGATACACCATAAAGATAGTGCCGCCAAATCTTGAGCGTGTGAATAATGGCTTCTAACTCCAAATTGTGCAATGAGTAGTTCTTCTCATAGGGCTTCAACTGACGAGAATAATATGCAATCACTCTCCCTTCCTACATTAACGTGCGCCCAATGCCAATCTGTGAAGCGTCATAAAAGGTTGTATAAGAACCTGATCTCGAAGGCAAAACCAGAACTGGAGTTGTAGTTAAGGTAGCCTTGAGCTTCTGAAAGCTCTCCTTACACTCATCAGACCACCTGAATAGCGCACCCTTATGTGTTAATCTAGTCAATGGGGTTGCTATAGATGAAAACCCCTCCATAAATAGCGATAATACCCAACTAACCCAAGGAAAATCCGGATCTCTATAGCCGTAGATGGACAAACTCTAAATTGCGTCAATCTCTTTTGGATCCACCTTAATCCTCTCACTGGATAATACATGACCCAAGAATGCCACCGAGTCTAACCAAAACTCACACTTGGAGAATTTAGACATAGCTTCTTCTTCCTCAAAGTCTTGAGCACGATCCTCAAATGCTACTCATTGTCCTCCCGGCTATGAGAATACACCAATATATCATCAATGAAAACTATGACGATGGAATCCATGTAAGGCTGAAATACGATGTTAATCAAGTGCATGAAAGCTGTTGGGCATTGGTCAACCCAAACGACATCACCGAAAACTCATAATGGCCATGCGGGTTCGGAAAGCAGTCTTTGGAATATCTAAAGCCCTGATCTTCAACTAATGGTACCCCAACCTCAAATTAATCTTTGAGAACACGATCAAATAAGTCATCAATACGTGGCAGTGGGTACTTGTTCTTGATAGTAACCTTTTTCAACTACATGTAGTTAATGCACATCCTCATAGAAATATCTTTCTTCTTCACAAATAGCATCGGTGCATCCCAAGGCGACACACTGGGCATGATGAAACCCTTATCAAGCAATTTCTGTAATTGTTCCTTCAATTCCTTCAACTCCACTTGTGTCATACGATATGGTGGAATAGAAATAGACTGAGTGTCTGACACCAAATCAATACCAAAATCAATATCCTTGTTGGTGGCATGCCCAACAGGTCTATAGGAAACACATTTAGGAACTCCCTCACTATTGGAACTAACTCAATAGTAGGAGTATCAACACTAACATCCCTCACAAAGGCTAGGTATGCAAAGCACCCCTTTCTCAGCCATCCACTGAACCTTTAGAAAAAACACCACTCTACTAGGAACATGACACAATGAACCTCTCCACTCCACTATAGACAACCCCGGTATTGCAAAGTCAGAGTCTTAGCGTGATAATCAAGAATAGCAGGGTACGTAAATAACCAATCCGTACCCAAAATCACCTCAAAATCAACCATGCTGGTCAATAAGAGATCAATTGTAGTCTCATAGACCCAAATGGTAGCCACATAAATCGATATACAGGTCCACCATAATAAAAACATCTAACGGTGTGATACATGAACACGCATGTCTAAAGAATCACGAGGTATATCCAAATAACGAGAAAAGTATGATGACACATATGAATAAGTGGAATTAGGGTCAAATAAAACTGAAGCATCCCTCTAGCACACAAAAACAATATCTGTGATCACAGTGCAGGAAGCAACTACCTCTGGCCTTGCGGGAAATGCATAGAAACGAACCTATACACCACCTGATGACCTTTCCCTCTAGGGAAACTTCGTCCTACACGACCTCCACCCCGAGTTGCATTAGCGGGTGGTGTAGTAACTGGTGCAAAATTCATAGTTTGATCTCCCTATTGTATAGGACCTCTATAAAAACGAGAGCAATAGTTCCTCACATTTCTCACACTTATAGCAACCTCGAATTGGGAATGATTGTGGGGCCTGAGTCAGACCCCGTGAACCAGAATAACGACTGGAAGAGCCCAGTAATGATGAGCCCTGAACTGATAGAGTACGGTAAGAGCTCTAAGCTGGGAGTGCACTACACGAAGACTGTACTGAAACTCCTCGACTGGGAGGTGGCGAATGATAAAATGGTGTGTTAGATTGTCACCTCACAAACCAACCTCGGCTCCAGATGAGGCACCACTGAATCCTCCAAAATGATGAGGATTCTTGTCGGAGGCCGTCTCCTACCCTGACCTCTGATGCGCTCGATTCTCCTGGCGATCTCCACTACCTGAGTAAAAAAAATATCATCCTAGGTCTCTCTTACCATCTGTAGCCTAATACCATATGTAAGTCCATCTATAAACCTCTACACCCTCTCCCTATAAGTTGGGATCATGATAGCTGCATGGTGTGATAAATCCACAAATCTAGTCTCATACTGAGTAATGGTCATGCTACCCAGCTAAAGGCACTCAAACTAACTATGAAAGTCCACTCTCTAAGTGAATGTAATGAACATCTCTAAGAACAACTGTGAGAACTGACCAGGTGAGAGGAGGTGAACTTGCTGGCCTGCCGAACTGAGCCCAGGTGAGAGGAGGTGAACTTGTTGGCTTGCCCCGTACATACACTTGCCACCACCTCTTGGCAGCACATGCATCTTAAAAATTGTAAAGTCAACTCCATTGGACTCTAATATACCCATGTTGCGCAATCTCTCATGGCAACGGTCTAATAAATCTTGGGGTCCTAAGAAGGTGTACCACAAAAGCGAGGAGGAAACAACTTGGTGAAGTTGTCCAACCTCTTCAGCCCCTCAACTAACATTGTGGGTCTCTCTGCGGACTATGTAAAATTAATAGGTTGAACTGCTCTAACTAGTAGAAATGTTGAGGTCTGATACTTGTGATCCATCTGCTATAGAGTGTGAGTAGCAGGAGTTTGGGCTCCTCCTCGGCCTGAGAAACGGCTGGTGCTATAGGAAATATACTAGCCTAGGCCACACTCTCCTTCAGACCAACCAAACAGACTAGGGCATCCTAAAGTATATGGGTAGAGATGAACCCCTCGGGGACCTGAGCTGGTCCTATTGGCTCGGTCAAAATAGGGATCTCCTCCTCCTGATCTATCTGAAGCTCAACATCAAGTGCCACAGCACGTGCTCTAGGTTGAGCTTTGCCTTTACCTATAGCACTACTTCAGCCCCAGCCTCTACCCCTGGTAGTGGCTGCAGTCTGGGGCTCTGGCTCCTAATCAATTGAACATGTCCTCACCATCTGTGAGAGAATAGAAGGCTAAAGGGTCAAACTTTAAAATTAAATAATCCGCACGACACAAATGAAAGAAAGTGAAGTTCCTAATAGTTCGATATCCCTCGAAAATAATTACAAATGTCTCGATACCGATCCACAAGACTCAACTAAACTTACTCATGACTAGTGAGACTTAGACAACCTAGTGCTCTAATACCAACTTACTATGACCCAAACTCCCACTGGAGCAGTGATAGTTACTAACACCGCTTGCTAGGCAAGCCAACAATTAAACAATAGCAATAATCACAATAATGGAACTAGTGAAATTTCAACAACCATAAAATATCTTAAATAACAACAATAATGTAGCTACAACCATCCCATGATCTGGTGTCAGTGAGTACATAAGCATTGTAGAATCTCAAAATACAGAGTCAATCCTCAATATAAGACTATCTAAATGATAAAGAAGTGATAACAAAAATAAACAAAAGAGAACTTCAAGGTCTGCGAATGACATAGTAGCTACCTCATAGTCTCCACAAGCTGAAACCAGTGCGAACTCTAGCAATCACTGCGCCTGAAAGTACTTGGATCTGCACATAAAGTGCATAGTGTAGTATAAGTACAACCGATCTCATGTACTTAATAAGTAACAAACCTAACCTCGAGCTAAAAGCGGTGACGAGCTCGAGATAAAGTCAACGTTCAACACCAATAATCAATAACAACGCATGATAAAATGATGACAATAAAGGTAAATAACTCAAAAGATATCATGTTTAGCTCGTTCACAAATACGGGAAAAATTAGACATGTTTTTCAAGTATAACAATCAAAGCCCAGTCTTCCATCGAAATCACTAAAACATTAGTTCATCAAGGAAATGGTGATTTTCCAAACTTTCAACAACAGATAAGATATTTCATTTACCAAATAGCATGAGGAAAATATATCTCTATGCCTATATGTCAAATATACATGTCAAGTCAATACATCATAGTGAAGCCATCAAGTATACTCACACTCAGCACACTCACGGTGCCCGGCACAAGTGCCCCTAACCATTACACACACAACCACACTCAACATCGTATGGGTATTTGGCATAAATGCCCCTCACCAAAGCACATATATGACCATGTGCCAGTGCTCACTGTGAATACTAGACTCTGGAGGGGTGGATCCTTGCTCAAGCTCTAATTAAATATAAGTCAATAATCAATATCACAGAGCCCAATCATGGGGCATGGTGCACGCGGCACCCTCTAGTCAGTGCCACTTAGCCAAATATAGGCCTGGCGTACGCGTCACCTCAAAATCAATACTAAATCGGCTCTATGGACCAAGATCAGTCATAAACCGCTCAAGTCTCAATTAACCACATCTCACAGTACTCAGACCAATTGTGTTACACAAATGAGGCATCAAAAACATGTGATAAATCATAATAAGAATGCATCGAGACAAAGATATCATACACGGATATAGCATCATGACTGAGAATATGTCTACATTTAAGGCAAATAGCTCAAAAAATAGCAAGGATAGCCCTATCATATGTCGAACAAATAAGAACATAGCCTAGAAATGATTTCTAGCATGAATCATAGCTTAAATAATCATACAAGTATAGAAAACACAGATATGGCAAGGCATGATAGAAAAACAAGTCTCATAGTAGTCTAAAGTCTACCCGAACTATGAATACCCTGGTGTACACATACATGTCCATCATCGAACATGTGTATCACCCCCAACACATCTCAACTCTGAACATAAATCTTTCGTGCCACATAGCAAAATCTAAACATCAACAGCCAATCAACCAGCGATTACCATAATACAAGTCAAGCATCTACAAGTCAAAATATAGTGCGCCTTCTGAAATGCGCACCCTTCAAAGGTAATAATAGATAGCTCCAACATCCTTCAAAACATCTGAAACCGTCCATTCTGTCTAGAACTAGTGATCTTCCCTTCAAAACTGAACCACAAAATTGTACATGTATTTCTCAATCCCACACGTCGCACCACATCTATCATGCCATCAAATAAAAATGCGAGAGTCCCATTATTAACCCTAAATCACAAGCATGATACACATTCTGCCAACAAGAAATCTTCCACCCCATCCAAGATAAAATCGCAACACGCAACATACCCCTAATGCCTGTCGAAAACATATGTCCCAAGACGTGGTCAACCCCATTGAGAACTTTTCGATACCTGTTTACATATAACCAAGACATCACAACTAAACCCCTATAACTCAATCGAGTCACTCAGATCACCAAGCCCAAGAGCATTGCCACAACATACCTACGAAGCCTTGCCTCACCAAGAGAATCCAAAGAACTGGATCATTTTTATAACCATGTTCATCCAAACTACTGCCAAGCTGACCTATCTCTTCGGTTCCCTCTCGACTTGCCTTTAAGATATCACTTCTCTACGATCCTTAACCGTAAGCTCACCACAAGAGATCCTAGCATGAAACCACGTCGTCTTAAGACCTATAAGCTATTGTGTTACCTCTTAAGCATCCAAAAGTACCGCAACCGAAAAGTCCACTCTGAAGAGACCTTCTGTGAGTTTGAATTTGTTTTTTAACCTCTCTGATACTGAAATATAGCATCACCAATGATACAAAAATACCACAAATCTCAGCACTAACCAAATGCAAATCTCAGATCTTATCCATATACAAACCCAGAGAATGCTCATATACCATATATGAATCATGAACTCATTAGAACCTTTTCGAGGGTCATCCACTCTGCTCAAATATCCAATGCATGGCCCAAACGAGCGTTACGGCTTGTACTCCATTAGCATACAAACACCTCAAGAAGTAACCCCTACCTTGAGCAACCCACTTAATCCCTACTCCATGCACACTACATCCACCACGAATAACAAACCTCAATCATTCTAAGTTTTCCATATGCCCATAAAGTGTAATACATCATGCATATAGAAATTTCCTTACTTGAGACATCCTCGAAATCCACCACTTCAAGTCATAACTGAACCATAAGTATGCCTCAAACCAGGACTAACTTAACACACGACCATGCAATTTCATCGCCGCTAACAAACTCCCCCACTTGGCTTGAAGCCATGGAATATTATATTCGATAACCCAAAATACCCTTACTCGTTAACGGCCATAATCCTGATCTGTAATTCAACTAAGTCCTCCATTCGCTCATATTTCTCTAATCATAAAATATCTCAAATCATCTGTTAAGCACATGCCCATCCTCATGACAGTCGTGCGAACTTCTTCAAGTGATCAGAACTAAAATGCGGTTGATGCACATCCCCTTGGTAGAAAGAAAGCTCTTTACATAAATATCATGGGTATCACACAGCCTCAAAACCTTCTGCAAAAGATAACCCACCTACTTAGCTTCAAACTGGAATCTCTCTATGACCACATCATGGTCGCAACCACTATGCAATGGATAAATCCTCCCGAGTCTGAACTCGTCTTCAAGACATAAGAATCTACTTCATTCCACAAATGAGCAACTGAAAGATCCCCCAACACACTCATAACTCGAGATTGTGCAACACATCAAGATAGAAATCAAGCACTTATATCCTTTTCACATTCAAAGCAAATTCTTCTCGTCACATCCAAATCATCTAAGCATAGTTCTTAGTCACATAATACTCATAATATAGATATCTAACCACTCACAGACCTATCAGTCCTACTTCTATGGACACTACTGGACATATAAATCCAAAAGCACATACTCGTGCAACTGAAACTGCTGAGCCCAAGCTGCGGTAAGAACATGGCCTAAAGTCCTCCAGACTGGCCTATCTCCACAACACAGAAAACACATCTCGTACTTCATCCATGACAATACAAGTCGTCGATGCACAAATGATACCGAGTGCATAACATAATGTACAAGTGTATAGAAGAAATTCAAAGAGATACACTTCAAAGTGAATCAATATCGAATGATAAAAAAGGAAAGATGGGAGGTTTCCTAGATACCTAGTAGCTTCTCGAAGATAGGTATGGATGTCATCATATCAATCTTCAATACTCTACTAGACACTTGCTCATGACTCGTAGAACCTATGAACCTAGGGCTTTGATACCAACTTTTTGTGATCCGAAATACACCTAGTCGTGATGGCACCTAACTCTACCCGCTAGGTAAGAAAAATAAAAGTCAACATACTCAAATGAGAATAATAAGAATCAATAAGTGAAATAATTAAATTTCTACACAATATCTCAAGGATTGGTTGTACAAGTCATGAGCCACTAAGACATAGATTTACAAATCTGGTATGAAAATAAATACAACTTCTGTTTGGAATGTATATAAACAGAATTCGAATCTTAAACTACCAAGGATAAGGAGTAAAATTAACCGAAAAACAGGTACATCTTCAGTGCCAGCTCCTGTCATCCACAACATCTCAGCTCTAAAATATGCATGTAAGGTGCAGAGGTATAGTATGAGTCCAACCGACCTCATGTACTCAGCAAGTATCATAACTAACCTCGGCGAGGTAATAGAAGCAAGAATTATAAAGGGAAAAGGTCCAAAATTACCCCTCTACTATGGTATATAGTTTAAATTTATCCCCCGTTATACTTTTCGTTCAGATCCACCCCTATCATTAACAAACTTTCTAGAATTTCCCTTAACCCTAACGTCCCTCCACCGTGGCACCCAATCCCTCTATTAATTTGTCCATATCAGCTGCCATATCAGCAGGTCCCACACACTAAAAGTCATAAAAAAATATTTTCTACTCTTTCTGTTCTTTATTTCACTTTTTCCCCTCTTTTCACGTTTTCTTATTCTTCTTCGGTGACCTAAATTCTCAAAGGAAAGTCATCTCTATCCCTAATTTCTCAGAAACCAGATCTGATTTCACGGAAAGCCATATGAAGCTTTGAGTTACTAAAAGGATCTTTGAATTTTGATTGATCTGAGCTTGCTCACACTTTGTCCCTGTGTAGAGGCTTCAACTTAAGCTTGGAAGGATCTATATCGCCGGAATCATGTCTTTCTAAAGAACTAGCATCTCCGTTTTCCTCTTCATAAGGCCTTGTCTTCTCACTTCCTGGTGTTGTTTTTGGAGTGGGACTCCTTGATTCTGTCTTAACCATTTGATGGAAAGATGTCGAAAGAACACTTCTTTGTAATCTTCCCATTTTATAGGGTGTTGAGAGTGGAGGTGGGGTGGAGGAGGAGGATGAAGGGGAGGGGGAGGCAGAGGAGGTGGTGGTGCCTTCGATATTTGTTGGGCTTGGTTGCTTATCAATTAAAGCCTTGACATGTCTGGTGGAGGAGGTGCTGATGAAAAATTAGCCCTTTTGGGAACAAATGACAGTGCTGGATATGAAGATTTAGAGGTTCTCTGTGTGATTTGAAGCTGGAATTGAGGGGATAAATTGTTCCTAATACTTGATTGCTGTTGGGAAACGAATTAGAGAAAGAAATTGAAACCACCATTATTGAGCAGCTTTGAAGTTTTGAAGTGGGTTTGAATAGAACTCAAATTTTTATGTTTGAAATCAATTGTAGGTATTGTCAAGTAGAAGACCTTGTCTCTGAATCTTGAGAGCACTTGGATTGATTTGGTTCAGATTAAATTGAGTTTTGGATTTACTTTAATAGTGAATTTGTTTTAGATCTAAAGAGGAAGATGAAGGTCATGGAGTCTGGTATGTGAGGATGAGGTTAATTTTAATGTGGGACCTACTGATATGGCAACTGATGTGGATAAATTTATAGAGGGATTGGGTGCCACAGTGGAGGGACGTTAAGGTTAAGGGCAAATCTAGAAAGTTTATTAATGGTAGGGGTGGATCTGAATGAAAAGTATAACGGGGGACTACTTAAACTATATACCATAGTAGAGGGGTAATTTTGGACATATTCCTAATTATAAATAATACCCGCTAATCACCTATACAGTTTATAAATTCAACAAGTACAGAACAATAATATGATCAAGTCATGAATCACAGAAGGAACCACCTTGGTTCACATAACTTTCATAACGTACTCTGCTTAGTCAACAATCTAGCATATACGGGAAATATGCAAATAATCAAGTAAATAGCCAAGGAAATTGCAAGTAAGGATGAAATGCAATAATCAAATATCAATATGTTGCATCCCACAACCGATTCAAATAGAAATCACAATACGGCTCTAAGTCCCACAATAGAATCTCAATAATCGAATCAAGCCACTGATCAACCTTCCCAAGGCCCACATCAATCAGAAACCCATCAGTTTCTCACAATTCGCATGTACACCATCAAGAAGGAACATAAGAGGGTGACCTTAGGGGGATAGATCCATATCCACACACTATACGGACAACTCACGTGATGCACAGACAACTCACGAGCTAATAATATCAACCGCATGGACAACTCGTGTGCTAATAATAACAAAAGTCACGTGCTCAATATCACAATCCTCCCGACGTGGTCACAATCTCAATATCACAGTCTGCCTGGCGTGGTCACAGGATCAATATCAAAATCCACCCAGTATGGTCATAGGCTCAATATCACAATCAGCACGGTGTGGTTGTCACACCTCCTTTTTACCTACACCCCCGAAAGGGAGTATAAGGGAGTTTTTTCCAACTTAAAATGACAATCGAAATGAGATTAATTTATTAAAAATTCAGAGTCGCCACTTGGGATAATTTATGGTGTCCCAAGTCACCGGTATTAAATCCCGAATCGAGGAAAGATTGACTCTATTATCGGTCCGCGAACACAAAAATCCGGGTAAGGAATTATGTTAACCCGGAAGAATGTGTTAGGCATTCCCGAGTTCCGTGGTTCTAGCACGGTCGCTCAACTATTATAATTGGCCTATTTACTTGATTTTAGTATATGTTTTATCCTATGGTGCAATTTTAACTTTATAACCGCTTTTAATTATTTTTAAGGAAGATTGCAACGTCATTTAAAATACGTCTCGAACTACGTCACATAAATGCACCCGCAGTGCGCAACACATTTTATCTAACGTTGAGATTTGGATTTAGGTCACATAAATGCATACCCGAGTTTAGAAAATTAACTTTATGACGCGCCTAAAGCAACTACGCATTTTCAAATTGGTGAGGGCCATGGAAATTCAACTAAATGGCACACCTCGATTTCTAATGATTAAAATATTAATTAAGCTAGGACCATGCATTTTGAGATTTTATTTGGCATGGAACGCCTCGATTCCAATTTTTAAGGAAAAACTCGAACTAAACTTTGCAGGCCATTAACTATATCTCATTTGCCATGGCACACTTCAAATCTTTTTGCTGAAATATATTTTATTAAGCATTAAGGGGAGATTTTGTCTAAAAAATAACTTGCGTTAGAAGAACAAACAAAGAAATCAATCAGTTAAAAAAAGTGGCTTGTGCCATCATAAACACTTAATGGAAGATTGGGCTCAGCCAAACGAAACAAGTTCGAATTTTATTTAGGAATACCCTCGGACTTGGGCTCAAAATGAGCCTAATTATGACAAGAGAATGGACGACCATTAACTGGGCCAACTTTAGGCCTAACTTTCAAACCAACAATTGTACAAAATCCATCAGATGCCAATCAGCTAGGACCGTATGGAACAAATGATCAAACTAACATTTAGATTCTGAATTTTAACTGTTCGAGCACAAAACAACCAAGTGACGTTTTGATTCATGCCAAATTTTAACATAGACTAATAGGCAAATCAAATTATTCTCAACATGAGTTTGTAGTCACACTTTACAAGACAAATAATTCAGAGCAAAACAATCCATCACAATGCCTTCGAGTAACATACTACACATCCTCATTTCATCCTTAACCCCTCCATAATCTGTTCAACATGAAATTGTCACCAAACATGAATGCCTATTTCGTCCGAGGCTAAAGCAAATCTAATACATATATAAATTAACTGAGTCTTCTAACACAATGTCTTAACAGTCCCAAAGTCACATATGATTAAAAGAGTTCAACTATCCAAAATAAAAATCAACTAGAATATACATCGAATCAGGTTGATAGAGACACAAATATCATGAAGAAAGCACAACTGAATCATAAATAAAGCTATTACTACGCTCTCAACTCTGTTTTTCATTTCCATCTTCAAATTGAGCCTCACATCTGATAAGATTCAGAACATGTACCTGGGAACTAAAAGGGAACAAAGAGGTGAAGAATCAGTAAGGAGCAACAGTATAAACCAACTTAAAATTCAGCAATGAAACAGTATAAAATCAGCAGAACAAGCTTCAAAGCCTTGATCAATTCCAGACTTCTAAAACCCAGTTTCAACCCTTCTACTGAACCCCTGAAATTCTAATTTACCCAAAGGAAAAGAAAACTCGGAAACCAAGCCAAGACTTCAAACAATTTTCAGTGTTTTCATTTGAGAGAAAATGCCTAGCTGTTTTCAGAATTTTGTGTCTTTCAATCCCTCTTTTTTTCTGACTTGAGCTTGAAGTAATGTGCCTTTATAGGCGAGGATTTTAGGGCTGCAGAAGTAAGCTCATTTTTGCACTTAAGACCTTTTGCCATTTTGGTTTTTGCTCGCATACCCTTAATTTAAATTTCAGATTTCATTCAGGTCCCAATGACAGCTTCTAGAAAGCTTCCCTCAGCTAGTTATAGATTATTCAATCACCCATATTACCTAAATTATCCCTTAAGAGCTATATTATTTACTTCGGAGACCAAACAAGTATGGGTCAAGTTGACCCAAATTAAATTACCATGGGTGTCAGGTCAAATCCTTTTTTGGGCTTTCTGATTTCAGAATTCAAATTGAGCCCTAATCCAAAATTCCAATTTAACGGGCTAAGAAAAAAACTGGAACCTTTAATATGAAACCAAAACCCAAAAGAAAAGGGAAATGAACTAATTAGTTTTAAACAATAAAAAAAACTATGTTTGATTATAAATCTACTTATGCATGTGCAAAATTGAAGACGAACACATAACGAAGAAAAAGAGATGAAGAGACAGAAAAGAGATGAAGAAATAAATAGAAAAATATATTTTAAAAAAAAGATGAAAATACCTAAACCGGGTTGGCCAGACCTTGAAGTCATTACTCGAGCCTTCGATTTTGACCGAAATGGGTCTTAATCATGTGTTCTCAAACGAAAACACATGAACAAGGTCGATTTCGGCCTCAATCTTCATGAAGCTTTCCGATTTTAGGGTTTTGAAATTTTAGGTTTCATATTTTGATTCAAGATTCGACGAGTTCTAGGGGATTCGAGGGTAAAGAATTAGGGATTAGGGAAGAGGAGGTGGAGGGGGTTCTAGGGTGCTAAGATTGGGATGATTGGAATGGTCGCCGCCACCTGAGGCAGTGGAAATGGAGGCAGCATCGTTAGGGTTTACAGGTTAGAGTCTCTGCGAAAGAGACGACGAGGGGGTAGGGGGTGCGTTTGGACACTTTTATACGTGGGAAACCTGGCTTCTCGACCGTTGGATGAGGAAGACCTCGACGGTCCTGATCTCCCTTAAACGAAACAAGGTCATTTGGATGGTGAGGGGAGGAGGTGGACCGGGTCACGGCTTGGGGCTGGGGCGGATTTTGGGCCGGATTGGGGTAATTTGGGCGGGGATCCATTTGGGCTGAGAGGAAAATCACTAATTTTGGCCCAGAAATTTATTCCTTCATCTAATTCCTTTTCTTCTTCTTTTTTTTTCATTTTTCCTTCTTTTTTTTCCTAATTTTTAATTTAAAAATAAAACTAAATAAATTCCTAATCCAAATTATCTAATCAAATTAAATTAACCAACTTTAAATAACATTAACCACAAATTGTTAAAAAACCCACCTTAAAGGGAAAAACTATCAAAAATGCAAAATTAAAGATTAAAAGTGCAAAATGACTATTTTCGTAATTTTCCATTTTGTAAAGAAACTAAATTGCTAATTAATATTTAACATAGCAAAGTTAAATCCTAAATGCAAATGCAACATATTTTGTATTTTTTCATAATTTAAACAAAATTAACATGCGCAGACAAATGCAAACAATTAACAAAAATGCTACAAAAAACCTACGAAATTGCAAATAATGGGAAAATTATTTTGTTTTGAATTTGTGTGAGTAATTCATATAGGGCAAAAATCACGTGCTCACAGCTGCCCCTCTTTACCCGAAAATACGAAGAGTTTTCGTGCAAAGATAAAGTGAGCGGATACGAGCGATTTTTGCCTGTTTGAATACTCTGTGGGAAGCATTTTTGAAAGATTTGACCGCACCCTGCTTCCAAGGTTGCCTACATATCCTTGGCTATAAAGGAATCATGTCAGTATAGTTCGGGAAGTTTTGGTAGCTGGGACTACCATGAAGCTGTGATTTCACTGTTGCTGCTACTGCTTACTGAATCCCCTTATTACACCATAATAAAATAAAAAGAAGCTAGACTAGACTATGATCTATGCATTACAAAATCCTATCTATATCTTCAAACTTGCTCTTGTGGTTCTTGTTGCCTTGTTGACTTGGCATTCTCCCGGTGGAATCCCCTTGTTGCCGCTTTGAATTGTAATCTGAGATGTTTTCCCTTTCTCCAGGTGAACGCCTGACTACTGAAACTTGAGTGTATACCCTTGTTTTCCAGGTGGGTGTCTGATTACTGAACTTGAAATGTATTCCCTTGTTCTCTAGGTGGGAGCCTGATTACTGAACCGAAAATGTATTCCCTTGTTCTTCAGGTGGGCGCCTGATTGCTGAACTTTGAAAAATATATTCCCTTGTTCTCCAGGTGGGCGCCTGATTTCCACAAAATAGACAAAAACGAAGAAACTTCTACCCGAATTTGACATATTACCAAATATCACCAGGAACTTGAAACCCAAAACATGGACTATACTCCCTTGTTCTCCAGGTGGGTGCCTGATTACTGGATTTGAAATGTATTCCCTTGTTCTTCAGGTGGGCGCCTGATTTCTAAACTTGAAAATGTATTCCCTTGTTCTCCAAGTGGGCGCCTGATTGCTGAAACTTGAAAATGTATTCCCTTATTCTCCAGGTGGGCGCCTGATTGCTGAACTTGAAATGTATTCCCTTGTTCTCCAGGTGGGTGCCTGATTGCTGAACTTGAAATATATTCCCTTGTTCTCCAGGTGGGCGCCTGATTGCTGAACTTGAAATATATTCCCTTATTTTTCAGGTGGGCGCATGATTGTTGAACTTGAAAATGTATTCCCTTGTTCTCCAGGTGGGCGCCTGATTTTCACAAAATAGATAACAACAAAGAACTTCTGCCCTAGTTTGGCATGTTACCAAATATCATTAAGAACTTGAAAACTGAAACTCAAACTAAACTCCCTTGTTCTCCTGGTAGGCGCTTGATTACCAAAACTTGAAATGCATTCCCTTGTTCTTTAGGTGGGTGCCTGATTACCAAAACTTGAAATGTATTCCATTGTTCTTTAGGTGGGCGCCTGATTACCAAAACTTGAAATGTATTCCCTTGTTCCGCAAGTGGGCGCCTGATTGCCGAAACTTGAAATGTATTCCCTTGTTCTCCAGGTGGGCGCCTGATTACCAAAACTTGAAATGTATTCCCTTGTTCTTCAGGTAGGCACTTGATTGTTGAACTTGAAATGTATTCCCTTGTTCTTCAGGTGGGCGCCTGATTACCGAAACTTGAAATGTATTCCCTTGTTCTCCAGGTGGGCGCCTGATTACAAAAACTTGAAATGTATTCCCTTGTTCTCCAGGTGGGCGCCTAATTTCCACAAAATAGATAACAACAAAGAAAACTTCTGCCCCAGTTTGATGCTGGGCGCATCTGTGAGTGTTAATTGAATCATGTTGCCACATATCTCTATGACTATGAAAGCTAAATCCCATTATCCATGAGGGTCCTGAAAACTTTTAGCTAAATGATGGCCTTAAAAATCTGAATTATATCTTCTAAAGGTGTGACTCCCGGTAAATCTTGTTATCTAAGAAGGTCTTAAAACTACATACCATTATCCAGGAGGGTCCTGAAAATCAAACATTAAGTCCTATTTTAAGAGTGACGACTTTTACGGCTGAATTAGACTACCCTACAGCAGCACTTACGCTAAATGTTGTTATCTGATTGAACCCTTAAAACTAAGTCTCATTATGCAGGAGGGTCCTGAAAACTCCTAATTGAATCCTATCTAGAACATGTAAACTTCTAAACCAACTTATATTCCTTTGGGATACATTTGTGCAAGATTATGATGTTTCTGAATTTTAAACTAGGTCCCATTTTTTAGGAGGGTCCTGAAAACTTTAAATTAAATCTCATTATCCAGGCGGGTCCTGAGCACTTAAAATTAAGTCTCATTATCTAGGAGGGTCCTGAGATTTTAAAATTAAATCTCATTATCCGGGAGGGTCCTGAAAACTTAAAACTAAATCCCATTATCCATGAGGGTCCTGAAAATCAAAAGTCAAACCTATCTGGTGCTTGCCTTTCCCCTGCGGAGGATTTCTCCGGAACAACCGAAATTTTCCTACCCCTATTTCAATCAAAGACAAATATTGTCAGTTTAAATGAGGTGGTTAGTTGATGGAATTCTTTGCTGAAGGTCTCTCCACTGCCATGCTTTGTTTTGATTGGCTCCCTCTGAACTGTCTAAGAACCGCTTGACTTCCCGTCTGACTTTCAAACCCCCATGACCTTGGATGACCTGAGTGTTCTATACGCAAACCGTTGTTTTTCATTTCTGGCCCATCTATTTGACCCTCTGCATTTCCCACGAAATTACTAAACCGTTTCACCGATGGAACTTCCACTTGACCTTTTATACCCCTATTCCACATCATGCTACCTCTAGCAACGCCTTGTCTGCCTTGCGTCTTGTGCAATTTTGGAAGTTGGTAGTAAGCTTTGAAATTCTTTCTTATTTGCTTAAACAGAACTGACATTGAGAACATCTTAGAGAAATAAACTCAAAAGAAATGAAATGCAATGACTTTCAGAGTTAAGGATAAGAAAATCCAAACTGGAAGACTATCTGAAGGGGAAAAAGAAAAGAGACTTATTTGAGTGGAGCAGCTAGCACCAATGATTATGACATACATTTCGGATTAATCGGCCAAATCTGTCCAACCAATCAACTTTGAGTTGCCATACTTTACTGCCCCGGAGTTTCCATAACCTGACTTCTTCACCAAAACCTTGACCTTGTTCGGCCTACGGTGCCCTGAAGGGTTTTCACCAACAAACCTCTCTCATTTGTTCATCTCTCAACTTACTTTCGCCTCGAGGTACCCGTGAAGGTTTTCACCAATAAGACTCTCTCATTTTATTTCTCTCAGCTCTCATCGCCTTACGGTGCCCATAAGGGTTTTCACTAATAAGACTCTCTCATTTTCAATATTTTCTACTTGGACTAGAGTGTTGCCCTTGATATGAATCACCTCCACCCGCTTGACTTGGCATCTCTTGAAGACTGATCGGAAGGTCTTTCTTTGGACCGTAATGTGGGCTTTTGGATAGGGTTAGAAAGAAAGGATATCAAAGGCTCAAAACAATTCGAATGGGATCAAAATTACAACTTTCGGAATCAGATTTCTGACAACAACCAAAACTTCTGCCCCAGTTTCTTGTTTGGGGACTTTTGAATTTTTATTTTGATGGGACCGAACCGTAAGGCTGCTCACGTATCCTTAAAAGGAATCAGGTCGAACGTAGTTCATGTCATAGAAATTACTTTGTTGTTGTGATTTTCTCTTTTCTCTTTCCTTTCTTTCTCTTTTTTGCTTTCTTTTCTCTTTTTGTTGTTTTTTTCTTTTTTTCTTCTCTTTTTTTTTTCTTTCTCTTTCCATTCTTTTCTTTCTTTTTTCATTCTTTCTTTCTCTTTTCTTTTTTTTTCTTTCTCTTTTTCTCGTCTTCTTTTGCATATATTTCACGCTTGTGTTTCTGATATTTGCTACTGATTTCGAAAGAGGGGTATGAAAGAAAATAAATAAGGCTCAAAGGGAGTAAGGTCTGCCTTTGGGGTAGGGGTAAGGTCTGCGTACATATTACCCTCCCCAGACCCCACTTGTGGGATTATACTGGGTCGTTGTTGTTGTTGTTGTATAGCAGAACAAAACGCCTTCATCATTCCAAATCTTCAAAAATATGCCAAGTACAAACAAATATAAATTAACCAGAGAAAATCATGCATAGTATCTCTTGACCGCATCGGAATTGATGGCCATTTCTACACACTTGCCTTCTATATCTGTTAAATACAAAGCGCCATTTGACAACACTCTAGTTACGATGAATGGCCCCTGCCAGTTTGGAGCGAACTTGCCTTTGGCCTCAGCCTGATGTGGAAGGATACGTCTCAATACTAACTGACCCACTTCAAACTTCCATGGACGCACCTTCTTATTATATGCTCTGGCCATTCTCTGTTGATACAACTGGCCATGACACACTGCTGCTAATCTTTTCTCATCAATCAGACTCAATTGTTCCACGCGGGTTTTGACCCACTCATCATCATCGATCTCATCCTCCGCGACAATTCGAAGGGATAGAATTTCCACTTCTGCGGGTATCACTGCTTCGGTGCCATACACCAACAAATAAGGAGTCGCCCCTACTGAAGTACGGACAGTAGTGTGATAACCCAGCAATGCAAACGGCAGCTTTTCATGCCATTGCCCAGAACCCTCCACCATTTTTCGGAGTATCTTCTTTATATTCTTGTTGGCCGCCTCAACTGCCCCGTTTTCCTTAGGGCGGTACGGGGTAGAATTGCAATGTGTAATCTTGAACTGCTGACATACCTCTTTCATTAGATGGCTATTGAGATTAGCCCCATTGTCTGTAATGATCACCTTTGGTATCCCAAACCGGCAAATGATATTTGAGTGCACAAAATCAACCACCGCCTTTTTGGTTACAGACTTGAATGTTTTAGCTTCTACCCACTTGGTGAAGTAGTCTATGGCCACCAAAATGAACCTGTGCCCGTTTGATGCTGATGGATCAATTGGCCCAATGACATCCATGCCCCATGCAACAAAAGGTCATGGTGCAGACATCGTGTGCAATTCAGATGGTGGAGAACGAATCAAATCTACATGCACTTGGCATTGATGACATTTACGCACGAAACTGATCTCGCTCCATAGGGAGCCAATAATAACTTGCTCGGAGAATTTTCTTTGCCAACACGTACCCACTCATGTGCGGTCCACAGACTCCAGAATGTACTTCGATCATAATAGTTGTAGCCTGCCTAGCATCTATGCATCTCAGTAGCCCAAGGTTTGGAGTTCTTTTTTACAGAACCCCTCCGTTGAACAAAAAACCGCTTGTCAACCGCCTAATTGTTCTCTTTTGATCACCTGTGGCTTGTACTGGATACACCCCCATCCTGATGTGTTCCTTGATATCGTGAAACCAAGGCTCCCCATCGAGCTCTTCTTCCACCACATTACATAAGCATGCTGGTCGTGGACCTGAATATGCAAAGCGTCCACATAAGCCTTATTTGGATGATGTAACATTGACGTCAGAGTAGCCAAAGCATCACCGACCTCATTGTGAATCCTCGGAATATGCCTAAACTCTATTGATTGGAATCGCTGACAAAGATCATGTAAACATTGTCGATACGGTATAAGTTTTAGATCCCTAGTTTCCCATTCTCCTTGAATCTTGTGCACTAGAAGGTCCGAGTCACCCAAGACAAAGACTTCCTGGACACCCATATCCATATCCATCCTCAAACCCAAAATGCATGCCTCGTACTCAGCCATGTTGTTAGTACAGTAGAACCGAAGTTGAGCCGTAACAGGGTAGTGATGCCCTGTTTTAGAAACAAGTACCGCTCCTATCCCAACGCTTTTCATGTTAGCAGCCCCATCAAAGAAAAGTTTCCATCCTGGCTTTGCAATCTGTTCCAATTCATCAATGTGCATTACCTCTTCATCAGGAAAATAGGTCTTCGAAGGTTCGTATTCTTCATCCACAGGATTCTCAGCCAAATGGTCGGCCAATGTTTGTGCTTTCATCGCAGTCCGGGTCACGTAGACAATGTCAAATTCTGTGAGCAAAATCTGCCACTTTGCGAGCCTCCCTGTAGGCATAGGCTTCTGAAAGATATACTTTAACGGATCCAAACGAGAGATGAGGTAAGTAGTGTAAGATGACAAATAGTGTTTCAACTTTTGTGCCACCCAAGTAAGGGCGCAACACGTCCTCTCAAGATGAGTGTACTTAACCTCATAAGATGTGAACTTCTTGCTGAGATAATAAATGGCCTACTCCTTCCTGCCGGTAATGTCATGCTGACCCAACACACAACCAAATGAATTGTCCAAGACCGTCAAATACAAAATCAAAGGTCTCCCTACTTCTGGAGGGACCAACACAGGTGGGTTTGACAAGTACCCCTTTATCTTATCAAATGCTTCCTGACATTAATCTGTCCACTTGACCGCAGCATCTTTCTTTAAAATTTTGAAGATAGGCTCACAAGTTGTCGTGAGCTGAGCAATAAACCTGCTGATGTAATTCAATCTCCCCAACAGATTCATCACCTCAGTCTTGTTCTTTGGGGGCAATTCCTGGATAGCTTTGATCTTTGACGGGTCTAATTCAATACCTCGGCAGCTGACTATGAATCCCAACAACTTTCCAGACGGAACATCGAACGCGCATTTTGCAGGATTGAACTTGAGATTGTACCTGCGAAGCCTTTGGAAGAACTTTCTCAGATCTCTGACGTGGTCAGACTGCTTTCTAGACTTTACAATCATATCATCCACATAAACCTCGATCTCCATGTGTATCATGTCATGGAATATGGTTGTCATTGCCCTCATGTAGGTTGCCCCAGCATTTTTTAAACCAAATGGCATGACCCGATAACAGTACGTTCCCCATGGCGTGATTAATGTCATCTTTTCTGCATCCTCCTCATCCATTAAGATTTGGTGGTAGCCCGCATAATAATCCACAAAAGAACCAATCTCATATTTGGCACAATTATCGATCAATATATGGATGTTCGACAATGGGAAGTTATCCTTGGGAATCACCTTGTTGAGATCTCGATAATCAACACACACCCTGGTCTTGCCATCCTTCTTCGGCATAGGCACAACATTGGATAACCAGGTGGGATACCGAGTGACCCGAATGACCTTGGCCTCAAACTGTTTGGTGACTTCTTCTTTAATTTTCACACTCATATCAGTTTTAAATTTCCTTAGCTTCTGCTTGACAGGGGGGAATGTCGGGTCAGTGCGCAATTTGTGAACCACCAAGTCAGTCCTTAAACCCGGCATGTCGTCATAGGACCATGCAAAAATATCTTTATACTCGAACAGTGCGTTAATTATCTCCTCTCTCAGTTGTGGTTCAAGATGGACACTTATTTTAGTTTTCCGGACATTATCTTGGTCCCCTAAATTGATTGCTTCTGTATCACTCAGGTTAGGCTTGGGTTTTTCTTCAAAATGGCTTAATTCTTTACTAATCTCTTCAAAGGCTTCATCCTCGTCATATTCCAATTCACCATCACACTTTATTTCTTGAATTACTATTTCAGAATTAGATTGGCTTTTAAGACTAGGCCGGAGATTCCTTATGCATGTCATATCATTGAAGCCAGCATAAAAAGAACTATACAAGGAAAAAAAGAAAAATAAAAATAAAACTATCAGGAAGGAAGAAAAAGGGAAATTGCATTTCATTGAAATTAAAGATAACAAGGTTTATACATCCAAACGGACGGAACATAGAATCTGAATTACAACCCTAGAGTAATCCAGATAAACTGAAAGAAAATCAAAGCACACTACCAAAACTCCTTCCTGGTGGGGAGAGGAGTAGCTTCCCAATTGTTAATCTTTGCACTAGGCCCAACAAACTGCACATCCACTTTACTCGAGCCCTCTCCAGCTTCCAACATGTTCACATCGGCGAATAACCTCTCGAACTTTTCAATAAAATCTCTATCTACATCAACCACTGAACTGGGAACTGTTGCCACTGGGCGTTTCTTGGTGCCAGGCCCAACAAATGATCTGAAGAGCCGTGGGATGGGCTTTGGGAGGACCAGGCCCTCTGTTTCAACTTTCTAGCTCTTTTCACGTCTGCAGTTGTGGGCTTGAACCCCAAACCAAACGTATCCAAGTTTTTGGGGAGAGACACCGGCTGTACGATACCTTGCAGAGATGCACCCAAACCCTTGCCTGGTTCAAAACCATTTTTCAACATTTCGGTAGCTACCATGACTGATGCGGCAGCTACCCTCAAGGTTGGAACGCACTTCCCTTCTGGAATTTTCTCTACCGATACCGTGTCAAAAAACTGATAAACCCATGGCCCCTTGTTGTCCTCGAACTCTATGAACGGAACAATGGCATCGCTGGGAAGACACCAATTATCTTTGTCGTGCACAACGATTTCCTGTCTATCCCATTCAAACTTGACCATTTGATGCATAGTAGACGGGACCACTTTGGCAGCATGAATCTAGGGTCGACCTAACAGCAGATTGTAAGAAACAGCCACATCGAGCACCTGGAACTCCATGGTAAATTCAACTGGCCCTATTGTAAGCTGAAGCACTATGTCCCCGGCTGAATCTTTCCCTCCGCCATCGAATCCCCGAACGCAGATACTGTTCTTGTGAATTCTTTCATCATCCACCTTCAACTTGTTCAGAGTGGAGAGAGGGCAAATGTTTGCACTGGAACCATTGTCAACCAGCACCCGAGTAACCATGGAGTCTTCGCATTTCACTGTTAGATAGAGGTCTCTATTGTGCTCGGTACCCTCCATGGGCAACTCATCATCAGAAAAAGTGACTTTGTTCACCTCAAATATCTTTTTAGCTATCTTTTCCAAGTGGTTTACTGAGATTTTGTCAGGAACATGGGCCTCGTTCAGGATCTTCATCAAAGCCCGACGGTGCTCATCTGAATGGATTAATAATGACAATAATGAAATCTGAGCCGGTGTCTTCCTCAACTGCTCCACAATGGAATAATCCTACACTTTCATCTTTCTCAAGAACTCCTTTGCTTCTTCCTCAGTCACAGCTTTCTTCACCAATACCGGGTTATCTTTGGAACTTTTAGCTTTTCTCAACTCTTCGGGGGAAAAGCATCTTCCCGATCGAGTCAAACCATGGGTCTCACATACTTCTTCTTTAACTTCTTTCCCCTTGTAAGTCACTGTCACTCGTTCATAATTCTACGGGACTGCCCTGCTATTGACTATTGGTAATTGAATTACTGGCTTGCTGATGACAGGGTCTATGCGGGCACCTTCCACAATTACAATAGGCTTGTTCTCCACTCCTGGCACAACCACTTTCGCTCTTTCATGTTTCCCTGCGATGTCACTTGAGGATCCCTTCTTGACCACCATAGATGGTTCACTATTTTCCCCATTCAACTTGATCGCAGACTTCTCACTTGTTGACTTTTCGAACGGCCTGGCATCACTGGACCTAATCATCATGATAGTTTGCGAAGGCTTCTTAGGCTCCCCTTCTTTATGCACTATCTCAATCATATTCGTCTCTTGATGAGCTGGCAATAGGTTCTGGTTGATATTAGGTGCCTCCGAAGCTTGGACCTCAATCCGATTAGTGTTAATGAGCTCTTGAATAGCTGTTTTCAATTGCCAGCACCTCTGTGTCGTGCCCCGGGGCACCAGAACAATATTCGCAACTCACGGAGTGATCAAGATTCCTGGGGGGAGGATTTGGCAGTTTTGGCTCGATCGGACTCAGCATACCCAATTGCCTTAACCTGTGGAACAAACTGGTATAGGATTCTCCCAATAGAGTGAAAGTCTTCTTCTTCTGTAACCTCTCATTCTTGGTGGCTTGATTGGGCCGGAAACCTGTTCCAGGGGGATTTCGGTAGGCTCTTGGGGGTGGATAGGCATTTTGTGGAGCTGGATAGGTACTTTGTGGAGCTGGCGCATGCCATTGCATGTGCGCGGGAGGTTGAGGATATGTTTGTGCATGATAGACGGAAAATGGGGATCTGGTAGTGGGTAATATTGTTGTGGTAGGCCATATGGAGTGTGGGGGTAAGTTTGGTGATATGGTCGAGGCTGGTTGTAGTAACGTGAAGGGCCCCTGGGTCCGACCTAAGCTCCTGACTCAACTGTTGCAACATCCTCTTTCTTCTTTTTCCCAAGTACACCTCCAGTACCGTTTTGAATGGCCTGGATGGTTGCTTTTATTGCTGAATAACTCATGATCTTGTTGGAATTGAGTCCCTCTTCAACCATGCCTCCCATTTTTACAACCTCGTTAAAGGACTTGTCCACTGCTGACTCCAAATGACCAAAATAAGTGGCCTGCAAGAAATAATCAACCATCTCGCTTTCTTTCATTTGAGGGTCAACCCTCGCGGCTTGCTCCCTCCAACGGAATCCATATTCCCGGAAACTCTCACCAGGCTTTTTCTTATTCTTCGTCAATGACAGACGGTCTAGGATAATTTCAAGATTTTAATAAAAATGGCAGGTGAAGGCTTGGGCCAAATCGTCCCATGTGTACCACCTATTGTGATCTTGTCTAGTATACCATTCCAATGCCGATCCGCTAAGACTTTGGCTGAAATATGCCATCAATGATTCATCTCTTCCACCCGCCCCTCTCATCTTGCTACAAAATCCTCTTAAGTGTGCTACTGGGTCACCATGCTGTCGTACAGATCAAACTTAGGCATCTTGAACCCTGATGGTAACTGAACATCTGGGAACAGACATAAATCCTTATAGGCCACACTTACTTGACCTCTCAACCCCCTCATATCTCTCAATGATTGTTCCAAGCTTTTGACCTTTCTGATCATCTCCTCATGTTCGGGATTTTTGGGTGGCTTCTCGCTCTCTGCCGGGAGATCAAGATGAGGGGTGTAAGAATATGGTTCCGGAACTTTAAAGGTGGGTTCAGGGGGATAATACTAGTTGTCATGAGTCTGGAACAGAGGTTCACTGGAAGATCGGTGTAATGCAGCAGGTGGAGGTGACACAAAAATGGGAGTGACTGGCGGAGGAGGGTATGGGACTTGTTTGGGTGGGGGAGCTTGAGAAGTATGGGAAGTGGTGACATAGCATTGTTGGTAGACAGGAAAGGCTGGAGATGAGTTCATAGTGGGAGGCTCCTAAGGTTGGGCCGATGGTGGGATATAAGCAGGGTTGGTGGGATAAGTTGGTGGTGGATGACCATTTGCCCAGGCCTGGTACATTTCATCCATTTGCTATTTTAACTTATATATCTCTTTCTTCATCGTATTAACATCCAATTCTTCCACCTCTTTTGACGGATCAACAATACTTATCTCCGGTTCTTGGTTGGCCATGTTCAGCTTGTCTTTCGATCGGGTGTTGTATGAGTGAGTTGCCAGAATGCCAATCAACTAATCACATGCCTGGACTCAGTATATCAACAACAACCTTGTTAGCGATTCGGGCTTTAACAGATTAGTAACCGCACATTTTGGGGAATGAATGCACCTAAGCAGTTAACCGTTTCTATTAGGCATTTGATCGGCTACTTGCGTCATCCCGGCTTTCCATTTGCAATTTCTCTTTTCCCCCTTTTTCTCTTTTTTTTCATTCTGGCCTTTGCTTTTTCTTTGTTTTTATCCTCTCATTTCCCTCTTGTTTTACCATTGTTTCTTTCTCTTGGTTTTCTTATTTTTCTCTCTTTTCTTGTTTTTCCTCTCTCTTTTTCTTTTTGTTCTCTCTTTTTTTTCTTTTGGTTATGGTCAAATCCTATGGAGATTGCCTACGTATCATGACCCCGCATGAATCAGACTGAGCGTAGTTCTGGGAGATAAGTATGAAAGTAATTAATAGAACATTTTTGGGATTTTCAATTTTCATAAAAGCAAATGTTTTGATTACAAAGGCTCAAAACTAACAAACTCCAAAAGAAACTAACAGAATCTGATGCAAGGACAAAATACAAACTCTAAATATAGACTATCATACTCCCACAAAAGAAAATATAGACTCGAAAACAACTGACAAACTCCAGCAGAAAGAAAATACAGACTCAAAACAACTGACAGACTCTAACAAAAAAGGAAATACATACTCAAATGAAAAATCATGAATACATTAATGCTCCTGGTACCCGCGGGACATCATTCGATCTCGCCGCGGGCCTATATGCAAGATCCATTTGAAGTCTATCCAAGTCACTCATTATCTGTTTAACAAATGTCTTCACTGCCGCGAAGAAGGTGGTGCGAGTCATATCCTCACAGGCTTGGCACTTCACAACAATGTAATTGGATATGGTTCTAGTTCTTTCTCTTATGACACATTTTTCTTGTAACAAACGCCCGATTTGTTGGGCCCTGGCTTCCAAAGTTTGCTCGGCCACATGATTCTGCTCCTGAAGTTGTTGCAAATCTATTTCTAATTATGCCAATATTGTATAACAATGTTCTCTTTCAGCCTTGAAATCTTTCGCCTATTTGATCATTTTGTTCTCCGCGGTAATCACCTTCTTTTTAAACCCCGCAACCTCATTGTCGTACTTTTCTTTCAATTGCTTAATCAGGCGCGCTCGTTCATTCGCGTTCTTCGCCAATTGCTTTCGAGCCCTGGTTAGTTCATTTTCTGCTTTGTTCAAATCAAAACTATATTCGCCTACTTTCTTCCTCAGGTTATTTATAAGTTTTTCATCTTTGGTACTTCGGGCGGGGTTTTCTATCGCTACTTTCATTTCTTGAATTTGGGCTCGAAGGGCCTCATTTTCTTTGGCTAGCTTTTTCTTTTCACTTTCATCCGCTGTGGCTTGCAAGCTATTCTCGAATTGAAGTTCTTTGACTTGTTTTTTCAACCTTCCTATTGTGGCCCTGTACTCATTCTCCTTGGCCAACCAAGCCCACTATTCTTGTGACCCCTCGACGAATTCCTGAAGGTGGGGTATTTTGGCCGGCCTCCCAAACTCAATTTCTTTTCTGTACCAAGCAAGGACCCTGGTGAAACCTCACCTTTGGATTGATCACGTACACATGTATTTGTTGTTAAGTATTAACATTCGCTCCAAATTTGGTGGACTGCTGCTTCATGAAACTGACCATTAGGTCCGATCTCGACTACTTGGGCACTAAGATCTTTATCTCTCGGAACTATTTGGCATCTCCCCAGCTGCCTCAAAACCCGATATGGGGCATAAGGCTGGATACTCCTGAGTCCCATCAGGAAGAAATGAGGCCCAGTGGCTGGCATGTATATGATCTCATCCATAGGCGGCCATCCAAATGTCCACTCTATTCGGTTTGCAGTGATGGAACGGAGGCGTGCTATCCACTCTGTAACCCCTTCTGGCAGGCTAATCCCATCAACCCTCGTATAAAATTCCTCTATACATGTTTTCTCTGTCGACCCATAACTCATAAATTGAGGACGATGGTGTAAGTGTTCGATCATCCACATCTGCAACAACACGTTGCACCCTCAAAAAAATCTCCTCCGGATTTGCAGGCTGTGAGAGCACGAAAGATTTCAGCTACTATCGTGGGTGTGAGGGTGTTGTTGGCCTGAGTAAGCAAAGTGCTGACAACCCCGACTACTCGTATGTTAATATTCCTATCCTTTCTAGGAAACGTCAAAAGTCCCAAAAAGACTACCATAAATGCAAAACATCTATATTTTTCCCACTTAAGGCAGTTTCCTTTGCTGCAGATTTTGTTTTCTGTCTTGTTGAACCCCCCCCCCTATATGACCATATTTATTGTATATAAACTGCAAAGTACAAAAACCAGCTGCCAAGTCTGGGTTGTGGACCCCCTGCTTATTTTCAAAGAGTCTAGGAACCTGTGTACGGCTACGGCCCTTGGAGGAATCAGGTACTGGTGTCTCAAGGGAACTTTGGGACCCCCAATATATCCGGTTATTTCTTCCAATGTTGTGGTAAGTTCAAAATCTGAGAAATGAAATACGTTGTGGGCTGGGTCCCAGAATGTAACCAATGCCTTTATGAAGTCTCCCCTAGGATTAATCTTCAGCAACCCAGTGAGGTCTCCCAAGTATAGATTGACCGTGTCTTGTCCCGATTTACCCAGATCATCCCACCATATATGCAACACCAAAGGGATCTTGTTCACAATAGTTATTGGCAAATTCTGACTTGTGCTCATTCTGCACATTTGTTATGGTGGTTAAGCAAAAATCACGATTCAATTGACTCAAAAACAAAGCTGACACTTTTCAGATTTTTATTTCAAAAGTAAAAACCCAGCTTTGCAAATACGGCCTTTCATCACTTCCAGGGAAAGATTTTAAGGTTGTGCTCGCTAAGCGGCTAAAAATTTGAAAAAGAGACCGAAGGCGGCTGTTCTTGCATAACAGCCTTCCGGTGTCCTTTTGAGGACAATCGGCTATTTTTGGCAAAAATGGCATCACCTTAACCATAAAAATAATTTTTTTGTTTTTTTCGGGTTATTTTTTGCAAAAAGGAAGTTGGACCCGATGGGGGTTGCCTACGTATCTCACACCCTGTGATAATCAAACTGGCGGAGTTCGGGCAATTTGACAAAATAAAACCAACTATTTTTCCTTTCTAAAACACAAAGATTTTCCCTTTTTTTTCTTTTCTTTGAAAACCACAAAAGTCTTTTTCTTTTTGTTTTCCAAAATTTCGGCAGAGTTTTGGTATGTTTTGGGACATTGGTTTTTCAAAACAGGCACTTATCCCTCTCAACCATCTAAGTTTTTCTTGTAAGTCGGTCAACATGCAAATCCGAAGCAAATGAATGCGCAAGTAGCAAGTAAGATGCATCATAATGGTCTTTACATTTCGGGTACACCTGTCCTAGACAGACCCAACCCCTGTGTTGAGTCTCCAAAGTCAAATGCACATGATGCAAACAAACATTCCTACTAGGGATCCGGCATGAGGCTGAGTTATTCTAGGTTCAAAAACCTGGGTATGTGTTCTAGACTATGTACCCGAGTGGACAACTCGAGCCGAGGATGAGGCTACGTACCGGGAACCAAAAGGCCATCCGGCTTAGTAACTTGTCCGAGCCTCTTTCTTATTTCAAGGTATGACACTAATAGAATAGAGAGTTTCGACCAGCGAGCACATCCCCGAAGATGAGAAGAGAAGGGTTTTGTAGCAGTTTATATACAGTTCAGATAATATCAAAGCGGTAAAAGCATCACTTAGCACATTAGGCCCAAACATGTAACAAAATCAGATAAAGCCAAATAAAACAATTTATCTAAGCTCAAATTCTGAACCCTGAACCAGAGATTCTGGGTTCGATCCCCAGCAGAATCGCCAGAGCTGTCACACCTCATTTTTACCTACACCCCCGAAAGGGAGTATAAGGGAGTTTTTTCCAACTTAAAGTGACAATCGAAACAGGATTAATTTATTAAAAATTTAGAGTCGCCACTTGGGATAATTTATGGTGTCTCAAGTCACCAATATTAAATCCCGAATCGAGGAAAGATTGACTCTATTATCGGTCCGCGAACACAGAAATCTGGGTAAGGAATTCTGTTAACCCGGGAGAAGGTGTTAGGCATTCCCGAGTTCCATGGTTCTAGCACGGTCGCTCAACTGTTATAATTGGCCTATTTACTTGATTTTAGTACATGTTTTAGCCTATGGTGCAATTTTAACTTTATAACCACTTTATTTATTTTTAAGGAAGATTGCAACGTCATTTAAAATACGTCTCGAACCACGTCACATAAATGCACCCGCAGTTCGCAACACATTTTATCTAACATTGAGATTTGGATTTGGGTCACATAAATGCACACCCGAGTTTAGGAAATTAACTTTATGACGTGCCTAAAGCAACTACATATTTTCAAATTGGCGAGGGCCATGGAAATTCAACTAAATGGCACGCCTCGATTTCTAAGGATTAAAATATTAATTAAGCTAGGACCATGCATTTTGAGATTTTATTTTGCATGGCACGCCTCGATTCCAATTTTTAAGGAAAAACTCGAACTAAACTTTGCGAACCGTTAACTATATCTTATTTGCCATGGCACACTTCAATTCTTTTTGCTGAAATCTATTTTATTAAGCATTAAGGGAATTGAGATTTTGTCTAAAAAATAACTTGCGTTAAAAGAACAAACAAAAATATCAATCAGTTAAAAAAAGTGGCTTGTGCCATCATAAACACTTAATGGAAGACTAGGCTCAGCCAAACGAAACAAGTTCGAATCTCATTCAGGAATACCCTCGGACTTGGGCTCAAAATGAGCCTAATTATGACAAGACAATGGACGACCATTAACTGGGCCAGCTTTAGGCCTAACTTTCAAACCAATAATTGTACAAAATCCATCAGATGTCAATCAGCTAGGACCATATGGAACAAATGATCAAACTAATATTTACATTCTGAATTTTAACTGTTCGAGCACAGAACAACCAACTGACATTTTGATTCATGCCAAATTTTAACATAGACTAATAGGCAAATCAAATTATTCTCAACATTAGTTTGTAGTCACACTTCACAAGACAAATAATTCAGAGCAAAACAATCCATCACAATGCCTTCGAGTAATATACTACTCATCCTCATTTCATCCTTAACCCCTCCATAGTTTGTTCAACATGAAATTGTCACCAAGCATGAATGCCTATTTCGTCCGAGGATAAAGAAAATCTAAGACATATGTAAATTAACCGAGTCTTCTAACACAATGTCTTAACAGTCCCAAAGTCACATACGATTAAAAGAGTTCAACTATCCAAAATAAAAATCAACTAGAATATACATCGAATCAGGTTGATAGAGACACAAATATCATGAAGAAAGCACAACTGAATCATAAATAAAGCTATTACTATGCTCTCAACTCTATTTTTTATTTCCATCTTCAAATTGAGCCTCACATCAAATAAGATTCAGAACATGTACCTGGGAACTAAAAGGTAACAAAGAGGTGAAGAATCAGTAAGGAGCAACAGTAGAAACCAACTTAAAATTCAGCAATGAAACAGTATAAAATTAGCAGAACAAGCTTCAAAGCCTTGATCAATTCCAGACTTCTAAAACCCAGTTTCAACCCTTCTACTGAACCCCTGAAATTCTGATTTACCCAAAGGAAAAGAAAACTCGAAAATCAAGCCAAAACTTCAAACAATTTTCAGTGTTTTCATTTGAGAGAAAATACCTAGTTGTTTTCAGAATTTTGTGTCTTTCAATCCCTCTTTTTTTCTGACTTGAGCTTGAAGTAAGGTGCCTTTATAGACGAGGTTTTTAGGGCTGCAGAAGTAAGCTCATTTTTGCACTTAAGACCTTTTGCCATTTTGGTTTTTTCTCGCATACCCTTAATTTAAATTTCAGATTTCATTCAGGTCCCAATGACAGCTTCTAGGAAGCTTCCCTCAGCTAGTTACAGATTATTCCCTCACCCATATTTCCTAAATTATCCCTTAAGAGCCCAATTATTTACTTCGGAGACCAAACAAGTATGGGTCAAGTTGACCCAAATCAAATTACCATGGGTCTCAGGTCAAATCCTTTTTTGGGCTTTCTGATTTCAGAATTCAAATCAAGCCCTAATCCAAAATCTCAATTTAACGGGCTAAGAAAAAAAAACCTTTAAGACGAAACCAAAACCCAAAAGAAAAGGGAAATGAACTAATTAGTTTTAAACAATAAAAAAACCAAAACAAAATAAAATATGTTTGATTATTAATCTACTTATGCATGTGCAAAATTGAAAACGAACACATAACGAAGAAAAAGAGATGAAGAAACAGAAAAGAGATGAAGAAATAAACAGAAAAATATATAAATAAAAAAAACAGAAAAGATGAAAATACCTAAACCGGGCTAGCCAGACCTTGAAGTCATTACTCGAGCCTTCGATTTTGACCGAAATGGGTCTTAATCATATGTTCTCAAACGAAAACACATGAACATGGTCGATTTCGGCCTCAATCTTCACTAAGCTTTCCGATTTTAGGGTTTTGAAATTTTAGGTTTCATATTTTGATTCTAGATTCGACGAGTTCTAGGGGGATTCGAGGGCAAAGAATTAGGGATTAGGGAAGAGGAGGTATAGGGGGTTCTAGGGTGTTAAGATGGGGATGATTAGAGTGGTCGCCGCCACCTTGAGGCGGTGGAAATGGAGGCGGCGGCGTTAGGGTTTACAGGTTAGAGTCTCCGCGAAAGAGACGATGAGGGGTTAGGGGGTGCGTTTGGACACTTTTATACGTGGAAACCTGGCTTCTCGACCGTTGGATGAGGAAGACCTCGACGGTCCTGATCTCCCTTAAACGAAACGAGGTCGTTTGGATGGTGAGGGGAGGAGGTGGACCGGGTCATGGCTTGGGGCTGGGGCAGATTTTGGGCCGGATTGGGGTAATTTGGGTGGGGATCCATTTGGGCTGAGAGGAAAATCACTAATATTGGCCCAGAAATTTATTCCTTCATCTAATTCCTTTACTTCTTTTTTTTTTTTCATTTTTCCTTCTTTTTTTTCCTAATTTTTAATTTAAAAATAAACCTAAATCAATTCCTAATCCAAATTATCTAATCAAATTAAATTAACCAACTTTAAATAACAATTACCACAAATTGTTAAAAAAACCACCTTAAAGGGAAAAACTATCAAAAATGCAAAATTAAAGATTAAAAGTGCAAAATGACTATTTTTGTGATTTTCCATTTTGTAAAGCAACTAAATTGCTAATTAATTTAAACATATCAAAGTTAAATCCTAAATACAAATGCAACATATTTTGTATTTTTTTCATAATTTAAACAAAATTAACATGCGCAGACAAATGCAAACAATTAACAAAAATGCTACAAAAAAACCTACGAAATTGCAAATAATGGAAAAATTATTTTGTTTTGAATTTGTGGGAGTAATTCATATAGGGAAAAAATCACGTGCTCACAATGGTCACGTGCTACCGGTCCAATCTGTATCACACAGAAAGCATATATACAATAATACATGTACATGATCAAAGAATATCAAATTTCATAATCCTGGACTAGTATAAGAGACATGATAAGGTGTATGCATGTGCAAAATATGATATCATAGCTCAAATCAGGAAAATACATCACAAAAGTAGCAATTGTCACACCTCTTTTTTTACTTACACTCCCGGAAGGGTATAAAGGGAGTTTTTCCAACTTAAAGTGACAATCAAAACGGGATTATTTTATTTAAAATTCAGAGTTGCCACTTGGGATAATTTATGGTGTCCCAAGTCACCGGTTTAAATCCCGAATCGAGGAAAAGATTAACTCTATTTAACAGTCCGCGAACCAGAAATCCAGGTAAGGAATTCGGTTAACCCGAGAGAAGGTGTTAGGCATTCCCGGATTCCGTGGTTCTAGCACGGTCGCTCAACTATTATAATTGGCCTATTTACTGATTTTAACACATGTTATAACCTATGTGCAATTTTAGTCTTAGCCACTTTTATTCATCTTTTAAAGAAAATTGCAACGTTATTAAAACACGTTTCAAACCACGTCACATAAATGCACCTGCGGTTTTTGACATATTTTAACATCGTTGAGATTTGGATTTGGGTCACATAAATGCGCACCCGAGTTTAGGAAGGTAAATTATTAAAACAACGCTCCTAAAGCAACTACGCGTTTGCAACTTTGCGAGGGCCATGGAATTTGCTAAATGGCACGCCTCGAATTCTAAGAATTTTTTAAAAGAATAATTAAGCGAGGGCCATGCAATTGTCATTTTTGTCTGGCATGGCGCGCCTCAATTCCAAATTTAAGAAAGGGAATTCAACTGCATTTAGAAAGCCATAACTATTTGTATTATTTAATACAACTCTCCTTGATTAGTTAATAGTTTGACCAATTAGCACTGCGTATAATTAGAGGTTCTATCTATACTAGTTAGCGTGTCTTATATAAGGGGAAATTAATGCATTGTATAAGAGAAACTTGAGCTAACGCACAAGGAATGATGGCTCAAACGGGAAATGGTCCGACTATGATTCAAAGAGACCTTTAGGATGGGGCCTCGGAATGGCCCAAATGCGGAGCCTTGCAGCTGCTAGACCGGGACCCAGCATCGAACCCTTACCACGTGAACAAAGATTGAAGTGATCAAAGGATTCAAAAGAGCCCAGAACGAGGCTAATACCTATGCAAGCAAACTGGAGAATCCTTTTAAATTCATTATTAGCCAATCAGACAACACCCAATAATAGCTTGATCATGAAAGCAATCGTGAATTCCAGATTTAATAACTAATAATAAGTTGTGGATCTTAACAGCTAATCACACTACTCCTGCACAAAGGTTACAATATCTATTGACTTTTGATCATTCAACATCCAATTAAGCGGGTTGCTACTTAAGATTATATGCAGAACTTTATTAATGACTCAACATAGACATCTATGTTATTCCATCTTCCAAGCAGATTTAAAACATTGGACCAGATCTGTTTATAAAATACAGGTTTCCAGATTATAGAACATCCGACCAGAATTGAACCTCATACCCATTTTAAAATCAAACTCAACCCCTAAAGAGCACTGTCACCAACCAACATATAAACGCAAACATATTCAAACTAAAGCTCGAAATAAAAACAAGATTAAACTCCTATAATGAGAACAAGATGGCCAATATGCTTCCAATCTTCCAAATTTCCATGTCACAATGTTTCTACAATGGATAGAGTTAAAACATTGTACCTGGAAATGAGAATAAATGTGGTAAGATTCAACAGTAGCAGTAGCAGTCAATGACCCAAAAGCAGAGATAACCAAGAGGAAAAGAACTTTGAAACCAAGCTTTACACCCAATCGACCAGAGCTTCAAATCAGACCCTTTTTACCACTATCCTTAAACCATTTTAGCTTTATTTAGATTCAAATTTGTTCGTAGAAGCTGGAAAATTAAGAAATCCACAGAGAAGACCCAATGTAACCGTATTTCCACTGAATGTTTTGCAGCTATGATTTTCTTATTATTTTTTCACTCAGCTCTCTTGAGTCTGCCTTTTAATGCAAGAAAAGGTGCCTTTATGGGAAAGCCAATAGGGCAACCTTTCAGATTTTAGTTTTAACCTTTAACCTCTTTTCAAGTATGCTTTTAACTTAGAGATCCCTAGCCAATTTTTGTTTTTGCTTAGCTACCCTTAGTTCAAATATCAGAGTTTCAAAACAGCTCCCTCCCCAGCTTCCTAGAATCTTCTTTTTCTGTTACAATGAGATTACCTATACCAATTTCCCTACATTGCCCCTGAACCCTTGTTTATTTACCTCTGGACCTCAAATGGGTCATAAGTCAATGACCCAAAGGCTCAGGTCCTAGTGAATATATCAGATGGACCTAAAGCCCAAACCAAAGGGGTCAGGAATCAAGCTAAATCACTGACAAAATAGAAAAAAAATTCAAATGATTTCAACACTCAGATATGGACCAACAGGTAATGAATTTCAAATTAAGCCCAATCATGCTAAATCGAAGTGAGAATTTAACCGTAGTCCATCTTAAGCTACTTACAAAAATGTTCATGATTAACTGAAGGAAACAAAGACAACAGAAAACTAGAAAATCCATACCTAAATATAACTAAAAATCCAGCCAACTAAACAAACAATATAACCAGAAAACTGAAACCAAAAGCGGAGAATCCCTAGCAACTTCTTAGTCAAGAACAGAAAGACAAAGAAAGTGGAGAAACAGAACATCACATGCAAATAAACAAATCGGAAAAGAATGGCAATGAGGCATTAGAAAGGAAAATAAAGAAACGGGAACCATACCCAAACTGATCAAATGCAGACTTGAAAAAAAACCTCGATGGATCTTTCGATTTCTTGACCGGAATAGACCCTAACCGTGTGTTTTTATGCAAAAACACACGATTATCATCTATTACGATCCTGAATCTTCAAATAGGCACGTTGATTTGGACTTGGGATTTTAGGGTTGTCTCTTCAAATCAAGATTCGAGGACTTCCAAGGTGATTCGAGGGAAGTGAAGTGGATATTTGGAATGAGGAGAGGAAGGGGGTTTTAGGGTGTTAATTTGGTGGTGATTGGATGAGTTGGAGTTTTGGTCGTTTTTTCGATCCAAGATTCAAGAGGCTAGGCTGGGATTCGAGAGTGGGGATTTGGAGATTTAGAAAGAGGAGAAGGAGGAGAATCGGTGGTCTGAAAATGGGGTCGATTGGAGTACTGCCGGCGGCAGAGACGATTTCCGACAGGCGGTTCACGGCGGAGGCATAAGGTTCAGCGAAGGAGATGAAATGGGGTAGGGGTCTAAGGGGGGGTGACTGATTCGGACATATATATATCAACAAGAAACCAGTTCATGTCCGTTGGATTGGGAACTATCAACGGCTCAGATCAAGCTTGACGAAACGACGTCGTTTTGGCTTTAGGGTGGGGCAGACCGGGTTAGGGGACGGGTCTGGGCTGGATTTACATGGATTTGGGAAGAAAAATAATTTGGGCTGGGAATTTAATTAGTTTGGCCCAAAACTTTGACCCTTTTCCATTCTTTCCTTCTCTCTTTTTTTCAATTCATTTTTCCTTTACAATTCTTTTCTTTTTTTAAAAATTAAAATTAAAAACCTAAATTAAATCCTAAAACTAAATTAATCTATCGAAAATATTAATTAATTCTAAATAATAACTAACATGACCAATTAAAAACTAAATTTAAAGAAAACTACCCGAAAATCAAAAATTAAAATTAAAGGGTGCAAAATGACTATTTTTGTGATTTTCCTTTTTATAAAACAACTTAATTACTAAATAATTCTTAAAATAAAAAATTAACTCCTAAATGCACCTGAAACACAACTTTTGTATTTTTCACTAATTAAAATGCACAAACAAAAACGCGAACAATTAACTAAAAATGCCACAAAACCCACAAAATTGCAAACAATGGAAAAATTATTTTTATTTTGAATTTGTGGGAGTAATTCATATATAGGGCAAAAATCACGTGTTCACAGCTGCCCCTCTTTGCCCGAAAAGACGAAGAGTTTTCGTACAAAGATAAAGTGAGCAGATACGAGCGATTTTTGCCTGTTTGAATACTCCGTGGGGAAGCATTTTTGAAAGATTCGACCGCACCCTACTTCCGAGATTGCCTACATATTCTTGGCTAAAAAGGAATCAGGTCAGTGTAGTTCAGGAATGTTTGGTAGCTGGAACTACCATGAAGTTGTGATTTCACTGTTGCTATTGCTGCTACTACTGCTTACTGCATCCCCTTATTACACCATGATAAAATGAAAAGAAGCTAGATTATACTATGATCTATGCATTACAAAATCCTATCTATATCTTCACACTTGCCCTTGTGGTTCTTGTTGCCTTGCTGACTTGATGAAACCCCTTTGTTGCCGCCTTGAGTTATAATCTGAGATGTTTTCCGCTTCTCCAGGTGGATGCCTGACTGCCACCTACACTTTGAGATATTTTTCCTTTCTCCTAGTGGACACTTGACTGTTGAACTTGAATGTATTCCCTACTCTCCAGGCGGGCTCCCGTCTGCTGAACTTGAAATGTATTCCCTGCTCTCCAGGCGGGCTCCTGATTGCTAAACTTGAATGTATTCTCTGCTCTCCAAGCAGGCTCCTGACTGATGACTGGAAATGTATTCCATGCTCTCCAGGCGGGCTCCTGACTGCTGACTTGAAATATATTCCCTGCTCTCCAGGCGGGCTCCTGATTGCTGAACTAAAATGTATTCCCTGCTCTCCAAGAGGGCTCCCGATTACTAAACTTTAAATGTATTCCCTGCTCTCCATGCGGGTACCTGATTTCAACAAAAAATAGACAAAACAAAGAAAGTTTTTCTGCACCAGTTTGGTAACTGGGCGCATATGTGAGTGTTAAACTGAATCATATTACCAAATATTACCAAGAATTTGAAAGCTAAGTCTTATTATTCAGGGGGGTCCTGACAACTCTTAACTAAACGGCAATTTTAAATCTAAGTTATATCTTTTACAAGTGTAACTTCTGCTAAATCTTGCTATCTAAGAGGATCTTTAAACTACTCTCATTATCTAGGAGGGTCCTGAAAATCAAAGGTCAAGTTTTATCTTAAGGGCGACAACTTTCATGGTTGCATTATACTACCTTACAGCAGAGTTTATGCTAAATGTTGTTATCTAATCGAAATCTTAAAGCTAAGTCCCATTATTCAGGAGGGTCCTAGAAACTCCTAATTGAATCTTATCTCGAACATGCAAACTTCTAAGCTAACTAATATTCTTTTGGGATACATTTATGCTAGATTATGTTATTTATGAACTTTGAACTAGGTCCCATTTTCCAAGAGAGTCCTGAAAATCAAAAATCCAAACCTGTTTGGTGACTGCCTTACTCCACGGAGGGTTTCCCCGAAACAACCAAAATTTCCTGCCCCTGTTTTAAAGAAAAAATTTGTCAGTTTAAAATGTGGTGGTTAGTTGATGGCATTCTTTGCTGAAGGTCTCTCCGCTGCCTTGTTTTGTTTTGACTAGCTTCCCCGAACCGGCCCTGAACCGCTTGACTTTCCGACTGACTTTCAAAACCCCATAACTTGAATGACCCGAGTGTTCTATACCCGAACCGTTGTTTCACACCTCTGACCCCTTTAACTGACCCTCTACATCTCCCATGAAATTATCAAATCATTTTGCCGATGGAACTCTTGCTGGCACTTTACCCCACTTTACATCATGCTATCTTTGGTATGCTCTGGCCGTACTATGCTTTGCAGTCTGGTAGTGAGCTTTGAAATTCCTTATTATTTGCTTAAATAGAACTGACATTGGGAACATCTTAGATAAATAAACCCAAAAGAAACTAAATGCAATGACTTTCACAGTTAAGGATAAGAAAATCCAAAACTGGAAGACTATCTGAAGAGGAAAAAGAAAACACACTTATCTGAGTGGAGAAGCTGGTACCAATGACCATGACATGCATTTCGGATTAATCGGCCCAATCTGTCCAACCAATCAACTTTCAGTTACCATACTTTGTTGCCCTGAAATTTCCATAACCTGATTTTTTCACCCAAATCTTGACCTTGTTCATCCTGCGGTGCCTTGAAAGGTTTTCACCAGCAGACCTCTCTCACTCGTCCATCCATCAACTCACTTTTGCCTTAAGGTGCCCGTGAGGGTTTTCACCAATAAGACTCTCTCATTTTTATTTCTCTCAGCTCCCGCCGCCTTACGGTGCCCATAAGGGTTTTCACCAATAAGACTCTCTCATTTTCATTTCTCTCAACTCTCATCGCCTTATGGTGCCAATGAGGGTTTTCATCAATAAGACTCTCTCATTTTTAATTTTTCTCTCTTTGGACCAGAGTGTTGCCCCTGATGTGAATCACCGCTACCTACTCGCCTTGGCATTTCTTGAAGACTGATCGGAAGGTCTTTCTTTGGACCGTAATGTGGCTTTTGGATGGGTTTAGAAAGAAAGGGTATAAAAAGCTCAAAACAATTCGAATGGGTTCAAAATTACAACTTTCGGAATCAGATTTCTGATAACAACCACAACTTCTGCCCCAATTTCTTATTTGGGGACTTTTGGATTTTTATTTTGACGGGACCGAACCGTGAGGCTGCCTATGTATCCTAAAAAGGAATCAGGTCGAACGTAGTTCATGTCATAGAAATTACTTTGTTGTTGTGGTTTTCTCTTTTCTTTCTCTTTAGCTTTCTTTTCTCCTTTTTGTTGTTTTTCTTCTTTTTTTTTCTTTTTCCATTTTTCTTTCGCTTTTGATTCTTTTCATTCTCTTTTCTCTTTTCTTTCCTTTTTTTCTTCCTTTACTTATCTTTTGCGCTTGCATTTCTGAACTTTGCTACTGATTCCAAAAGAGGTGTATGAAAGAAAATAAATGAGGCTCAAAGAGGTAACGAGGAATAAAGTGTTTAGATAGCAGAACAAAATGCCTTCGTCATTTCAATATTCGAGATGCCAAATACAAACAAGTACAATCAAAGAAAGAAATCATACATAGTATCTCTTGACTGCATCAGAATTGATAGCCATTTCTACATATTTGCCTTCTACATATGTCAAATACAATGCACCATTGGACAACACTCTAGTTACAACGAACGGCCCCTGCCAATTTGGGGCGAATTTTCCTTTTGCTTCAACCTAATGAGGAAGAATGTGTTTCAATACTAACTGCCCCACTTCAAACTTCCGTGGATGCACCTTCTTATTATATGCTCTTGACATTCTCTGTTGATACAACTGGCGATGACACACTGCTGCCAGTCTCTTCTCATCGATCAAACTCAATTGTTCCAAGCGGGTTTTGACCCACTCCTCATCATCGATCTCAGCCTCCGCGACAATTCGAAGGGATGGAATTTCCACTTCTGCGGGTATCACTACTTCGGTTCTATACATCAACAAATAAGGAGTCACCCCTACTGAAGCACGGGCAGTAGTGCGATAACCCATAAATGCAAACGGCAGGTTTTCATGCCACTGCCTAGAACCTTCCACCATTTTTTGAAGTATCTTCTTTATGTTCTTGATGGCCGCCTCAACTGCTTCATTTGCCTTAGGGCGGTATAGGGTAGAATTGCGATGTGTAATCTTGAACTGCTGACATACCTCTTCCATCAGATGACTATTGAGATTAGCCCCATTGTCTGTAATGATCACCTTCGGTATCCCGAACCGGCAAATGATATTTGAATGCACAAAATCAACCACCGCCTTTTTGGTTGCAGACTTGAATGTTTTAGCCTCTACCCACTTGGTGAAATAATCAATGGCCACTAGAATAAACCTGTGCCCATTGGACGTTGCTGGCTCGATTGGTCCAATGACATCCATGCCCCAAACAACAAAGGGCCACGGTGCAGACATCGTGTGTAATTTAGATGGTGTGGAATGAATCAAATCTCCATGCACTTGGCACTGATGACATTTACGCACGAAACTGATACAATCTCGCTCCATAGTGAGCCAATAATAACCTGCTCGGAGAATCTTCTTTTCCAACACGTGCACACTCATGTGCAGTCCACAGACTCTAGAATGTACTTCGGTCATAATAGTTGTAGCCTGCCTAGCATCTATGCACCTCAGCAACCCAAGATCTGGAGTCCTTTTGTACAGAACCCCTCCGCTAAAGAAAAAATCGCTTGCCAACCGCCTAATTCTTCTCTTTTGATCACCTGTGTCTTGTACTAGATACGCCCCCATCCGGATGTATTCCTTGATATTGTGGAACCACGGTTCGCCATCGAGTTCTTCTTCCACCACGTTACAATAAGCATGTTAATCGCGGACCTGAATATGCAATGGGTATACATAAACCTTATCTGGATGATGTAACATTAATGCCAGGGTAGCCAAAGCATCGGCGACCTCATTGTGGATCCTCGGGATATGCTTGAACTCTATTGATTGAAACCGTTGACAAAGATCATGCAAACATTGTCGATACGGTATAAGTTTTAAATCCTGTGTTTCCCACTTTCCCTGGATCTGGTGCACCAGAAGGTCCAAGTCACCCAACACCAAAACTTCCTGGACACCCATATCCATAGCCATCCTCAAACCCAGAATGCATACCTCGTACTCAGTCATGTTGTTAGTACAGTAGAACCGAAGCTGAGCCGTAACAAGGTGATGATGCCCTATTTCAGAAACAAGTACCGCTCCTATCCCAACGCCTTTCATGTTAGCAGCCCCATCAAAGAAAAGTTTTGATCCTAGCTTTTCAACCTGTTCCAACTCATCAATGTGCATTACCACTTCATCAGGGAAATAAGTCTTCAAAGATTCGTATTCTTCATCCACAGGATTCTCAGCCAAATGGTCGGCCAATGTTTGTGCTTTCATTACAGTCCGAGTCACGTAGACAATGTCAAATTCTGTGAGAAAAATCTGTCACTTTGCGAGTCTTCTCGTGGGCATAGGCTTCTGGAAGATATACTTCAACGAATTCAAGCGAGAGATGAGGTAAGTGGTATAAGATGAAAAATAATGTTTTAACTTCTGAGCTACCCAAGTTAGAGCGCAACACGTCCTCTCAAGATGAGTGTACTTAACCTCGTAAGATGTGAGCTTCTTGCTGAGATAATATATGACCTGCTCCTTCCTGCCAGTAATGTCATGTTGTCCTAACACACATCCAAATGAATTGTCCAAGACCGTCAAATACAAAATCAAAGGTCTCCCTGGTTCTGGTGGGACCAACACAGGTGGGTTTGACAAGTACCCCTTTATTTTATCAAAGGCTTCCTAACATTCATCTGTCCACTTGACTGCAACAACTTTCCTTAACAATTTGAAGATAGGCTCACAAGTTGTCGTGAGCTGAGCGATAAACTAGCTGATGTAATTCAATCTCCCCAACAGACGCATCACCTCAGTCTTATTCTTTGGGGGTGGCAATTCCTGGATAGCTTTGATCTTTGATGGGTCTAATTCAATGCCTCAACGGCTGACTATGAATCCTAACAACTTTCCACACGGAATACCGAACGTGCATTTTGCAGGATTGAGCTTGAGATTGTACCCGCGAAACCTTTGGAAGAACTTTCTCAGATCTCTGACATGGTCAGACTGCTCTCTAGACTTTACAATCATATCATCCACATAAACCTCGATCTCCCTATGTATCATGTCGTGGAATATAGTCGTCATTGCCCTCATGTAGGTTGCCCCAGCATTTTTCAAACCAAATGGCATGACCCGATAGCAGTACATTCCCCATGGCGTGATGAATGCTGTCTTTTATGCATCCTCCTCATCCATTAAGATCTGGTGGTAACCTGCATAACAATCCACAAAAGAACTAATTTCATGTTTGACACAATATCGATCAATATATGGATGTTCGGCAATAGGAAGTTATCCTTGGTACTTGCCTTGTTAAGGTCTCGATAATCAACACACACCTTGGTCTTGCCATCCTTCTTCGGCACAGGTACAACATTGGCTAACCAGGTAGGATACCGGGTGACCCGAATGACTTTGGCCTCAAACTGTTTGGTGACCTCTTCCTTAATCTTCACACTCATATCAGTTTTAAATTTCCTCAGCTTCTGCTTGACAGGGGGGAATGCCGGGTCAGTAGGCAATTTGTGAACCACCAAGCCAATGCTTAGACCTGGCATGTCGTCATAGGACCACGCAAAAACATCTTTATACTCGAATAGTGCTTTAATTATCTCCTCTCTAAGTTGTGGTTCAATATGGACACTTATTTTAGTTTCTCGGACATTATCTTGGTCTCCTAAATTGATTGCTTCTGTATCACTCAGGTTAGGCTTGGATTTTTCTTCAAAATGGCTTAATTCTTTACTAATCTCTTCAAAGGCTTCATCCTCGTCATATTCTGATTCAACATCACATTCTATTTCTTGAATTACTATTTCGGAATTAGATTGGCTTTTAAGACTGGGCCGGAGATTTCTCATGCATGTCATATCATTGAAGCCAGCATAAAAAGAACTGTACAAGGAAGCAAAGAAAACAAAAATAAAACTAACAGGAAGGAAGAAAAAAGGGAAATTGCATTTCATTAAAATTAGAGATAACAAGGCTTATACATCCAAACGGACGGAACATAGAATCTGAATTACAACCCTGGAACAATCCAGATAAACTGAAAGAAAATCAAAGCAAACTATCGAAACTCCTTCCTGGTGGGGAGAGGAGTAGCTTCCCAATTGTTAATCTTTGCACTGGGCCCAACTAATTACACATCTGCCTTGCTAGAACCTTCTCTAGCTTCCACCGTGTTCACTTTGTCAAATATCCTCTCGAACTTTTCCATCAAATCTCCATCCATATCAACCACCGAACTGGGAACCGTCGTCACTCGGCACTTTCTGGTACCAGGCCTGACAAATGATCTGGACAGATGCGGGACTGGCTTTGGAAGGGCCCATGCTCTCTGTTTCATTTTTCTGGCTCTTCTCACGTCTGCGACTGTGGGCTTGAACCCCAGACCAAATGTATCCAAGTTTTTAGGAAGAGAAACTGGTTGTACGATACCTTGCAGAGATGCACCCAAACCCTTGCCCGGCACAAAACCATTTTTCAACATTTCAACGGCTACTATGACTGATGCAGCAGCTACCCTTGGAGTCGGCACGCATTTCCCTTCGGGAATTTTCTCTACCGATGCCGTGTCAAAAAACTAATAAACCTTGTCGTCTTCAAACTCTATGAACGGAACAATGTCATCACTGGGAACACACAAATTATCTTCGCCATGCACAACAATTTCCTATCTATCCCATTCAAACTTAACCATTTGATGCAGAGTGGACGGGACCGCTTTGGCAGCATGAATCCAGGGTCGACCTAACAACAGATTGTAAGAAACAACCACATCGAGCACCTGGAATTCCATAGTAAATTCAACTGGCCCTATTGTAAGCTCGAGCACTATGTCTCCGATTGAATCTTTCCCTCCACTGTGGAATCCCCGAACGCAGATACTGTTCTTGTGAATTCTTTCATCATCCACCTTCAACTTGTTCAAAATGGCAAAAGGGCAAATATTTGCACTGGAACCATTGTCAACCAGTACCCGAGTAACCACGGAATCTTCACATTTCACCGTCAGATAGAGGGCTCTATTATGCTCAGTACCCTCCACGGGCAACTCATCATCAGAAAAAGTGACTCTGTTTACCTCAAATATCTTGTTAGCTATCTTTTCCAAGTGGTTTACTAAGATTTTGTCAGGAACGTGGGCTTCATTCAAGATCTTCATCAAAGCCCGACGGTGCTCGTCTAAATGGATCAATAATGATAAGAGCGAGATCTGAGTCGGTGTCTTCCTTAACTGCTCCACAATGTAATAGTCATGTACTTTCATCTTTCTCAGAAATTCTTCTGCTTCTTCCTCGGTCATAGCTTTCTTCATCAACACTGGGTTATATTTTGAGGTCTTAGCTTTTCTCAACTCTTCGGGGGCAAATCATCTCCCCGATCGAGTCAAACCATGGGTCTCACAGACTTCTTCTTTAACCTCTTTCCCCTCGTAAGTCACTGTCACTCGTTCATAATTCCATGGGACTGCCTTGCTTTTGACTATGGGTAATTGAGTTACCGGTTTGATAATGACAGGATCTGTGCGGGCGCCCTTCACAATTACCACAGGCTTGTTCGTCACTCCTGGCACAACCACTTTTGCTCTTTCATGTTTTCCTGCAACGTCAATTGCGGACACCTTCTTGACCTCCACAAATGGTTCATTATTTGCCCCGCTCAACTTGATCACAGACTTCTCACTTGTTGACTTTTCAAACGGCTTAGCTTCACTAGCCTGAATCATCATGATGGTTTGCGAAGGCTTCTTAGGCTCCCCTCCCTTATGAACAATCTCAATCATATTTGTCTCATGATAGGCCGGCAACGGGTTCTGGTTGATGTTGGGTGCCTCCGGGGCTTGGACCTCAATCCGATTAGTATCAATGAGCTCTTGAATAGCTGTTTTCAATTTCCAGCATTTCTCTATGTCATGACCCGGGGTCCCTGAACAATACTCACAACTCACCAAGCGGTCAAGATTTCTGGGAGAGGGATTTGGCAGTTTAGCCTCGATCGAACTCAACATACCCAACTGTCTCAATCTGTGGAATAGGCTAGTATATGATTCTCCCAAAGGAGTGAAAGTCTTCTGTTTCTGCAACCTCTCATTCTTAAAGGCTTGATTGGGCTGAAAACCTGTTCCAGGGGGATTTCTGTAGGCTCTTGGGGGTGGATGGGAATTTTGTGGAGCTAAGTATGGACTTTGTGGAGCTGGCGCAGGCCATTGTGCGTGAGCGGGAGGTTGGGTATAGGTTTGTGCGTGATGGATGGAAAAATGGGGATCGGGCGGTGGGTAATGGTGTGGTGGTGGGCTATATGGAGCGTGGGGGTAAGTTTGGTGGTAGGGTCAAGGCGGGTTGTAGTAACGTGGAAGGTTCCTAGATCCAACCCAAGCTCCCGATTCAATTATAGCAACATCCTCTTTCTTCTTCTTCCCGAGTACACCCCCAGTACCGTTTTGAATGGCCTGGGTGGTCTCTTTGATTGCTGAATAACTCATGATTTTGTTGGACTTGAGTCCCTCCTCAACCATGCCTCCCATTTTTACAACCTCATTGAAGGACTTGCCCTCTGCTGACACCAAATGACCAAAATAAGTGGGCTCCAAGGCCTGCAAGAAATAATCAACCATCTCACTTTCTTTCATCGGAGGGTCAACCCTCGCTGCTTGCTCTCTCCAACGGAACCCATATTCTCTGAAACTCTCACCGGGCTTCTTCTCAATTTTTGTTAATGACAGATGGTCTGGGATAATTTCAAGATTGTACTGAAAATGGCAGGCAAAGGCTTGGGAAAAATCGTCCTATGTGTACCACCTATTGTGATCTTGTCTGGTATACTATTCTAATGTCGATCCACTCAAACTTTGGCTGAAATATGCCATCAGCAATTCATCTCTTCCTCCTGCTCCTCTCATCTTGCTACAGAATCCTCTTAAGTGTGCCACTGGGTCACCATGCCCATCGTACAGATTGAACTTGGGCATTTTGAACCCTATAGGTAACTGAACATCTGGGAACAGACATAAATCTTTATATGCCACACTTACTTGACCTCCTAACCCCCTCATATCTCTGAACAATTGTTCTAAGCTTTTGACCTTTCTGATCATCTCTTCATGCTCGGGATTTTTGGGTGGCTTCTCGGTCTCTGCCGGGAGATCAAGATGAGGGGTGTAAGAACATGGTTCCGAGATTTTGAAGGTGGGTTCAGGGGGATAATACTGGTTGTTGTGAGTCTGGAATAGAGGTTCACTGGAAGATCGGTGTAATGCAGCGGGTGGAGGTGCCACAAAAACAGGAGTGATTGGTAGAGGGGGGTATGGGACTTGTCTGGGTGGAGGAGCTCGTGATGTATGGGAAGTGGTGTCGTGGCATTGTTGGTAGAGGGGAAAGGCTGGATATGAGTTCACATTGGGAGGTTCTTGAGGTTGAGCCAATGGTGGGATATAAGCAGGTTTGGCGGGATAAACCGGTGGTGGATGCCCCTTTGCCCAGGCTTGGTACATTTCAGCCATTTGTTGCTTTAACTTATACATCTCTTCCCTTATCGCATTAACATCCAATTCTTCCGTTTCTTTTGACGGGTCGACAATACTTGTCTCCGGTTCTTGGTTGGCCATATGCAGCCTGTCTTTTAATCGGGTGTTGTATGAGTGAGTTGCCAGAATGGCAATCAACTAACCACCTTCCTGGACTCAATACATCAACAACAACCTTGTTAGTGGTTAGGGCTTTAACAAATTAGTAACTGCACATTTGGGGAATGAATGCACCTAAGCAGTTAACTGTTTCTATCATGCATTTGATCGACTACTTGCATCATCCCGGCTTTTCCATTTGCAACTTTCTTTCTTTTCTTTTTTTTTCTTTTTCATACCGGCCTTCGCTTTTCTTTGTTTTTATCCTCTCATTTCCCTCTTGTTTTGCCATTGTTTCTTTCTCTTATTATTTTTTTTTCTCTCTTTTCTTTTCTTTTTCTCTCTTGTTTTTTCCTCTCTTTTTCTTTTCCTTTGGTTATGGTCGAATCCTATGGAGATTGCCTATGTATCATGACCCCACATGAATCAGACCGAGCGTAGTTCTGGGAGATAAGTGTGAAAGTAAATAATAAAACATTTTTTGGGATTTTCAATTTTCATAAAAGCAAATGCTTTGATTACAAAGACTCAAAACTAACAGACTCCAAGAGAAACTAACAGACACTGATGAAAGGACGACATACAGACTCCAAAAGTAAACTATCATACTCCAATCAGAAGAAAGTACAGACTCGGAAACAATTGATAGACTCCAGCAGAAAGAAAATACATACTCAACACAACTGACAGACTCTAACGGAATAGGAAATATAGACTCAAATGAAAAATCATGAATACATCAATGCTCCTGGTGCCCGCGGGACATCATTCGGTCTCGCCGCAAGCCTATATGCAAGATCCCTTTGAAGTCGATCCAAGTCGCTCATTATCTGTTTAACAAAAGTCATCACTGCTACGAAGAAGGTGGTGCGAGTCATATCCTCACAGACTTGGCACTTCACAACAATGTAATCAGCGATGTTTCTAATTCTCTCTCTTATGACACCCTTTTCTTGTAACAAACGCCCAATCTGCCGGGCCCTGGCTTCCAAAGTTTGCTCGGCCACCTGATTTTGCTCCTGAAGTTGTTGCAAATCTATTTCTAATTGTGCCAACGCTGTATAACAATGTTCTCTTTCAGCCTTTAAATCTTTCGCCTATTTGATCATTTTGTTTTCCGTGGCGATGACCCTTTTCTTCAATCCCGCGACCTCATTGTCGTACTTTTCTTTCAACTGCTTAACTAGACGTGCTCGTTCATCTGCGTTTTTAGCCAATTGCTTTCGAGCCTTGGCTAGTTCACTTTCTACTTTGCTCACATCAAAACTATAGTCACTCACTTTCTGCCTCGGGTTATTTATGAGTTTTTCATCTTTGGCACTTCGGGCGGGGTTTTCTGCCGCTATTTTCATTTTCTGAATTTGGGCTCGAAGGTCCTCATTTTCTTTGGCTAGCTTTTTCTTTTCACCTTCGTCCGCCGCTGCTTGCAAGCTATTCTCGAATTGAAGTTCTTTGACTTGTTTTTCCAACTTTCCTATTGTGGCCCTGTACTCATTCTCCTTGGCCAACCAAGCCCACTATTCTTCTGACGCCTCGACGAATTCCTGAAGATGGGGTCTTTTGGCCGGCCTCCCAAACTCAATTTCTCTTCTGTACCAAGCAAGGTACCCTGGTGAAACCTCACCTTTGGATCGATCACGTACACAGGTATTGGTTGTTAAGTATTGACATTCGCTCCAAATATTGGGGACTGCTGCTTCACGAAACTGACTGTTAAGTCCGATCTCGACTACTTGGGCACTAAGATCTTCATCTCTCGAAACTATCTAGTATCTCCCCAGCTGCCTCAAAACCCGATGAGGGGCATAAGGCTGGATACTCCTGAGTCCCATCAAGAGGAAATTAGGCCCGGTGGCTGGCATGTATATGACCTCATCCACAGGCAGCCATCCAAATGCCCACTCTATTTGGTTTGCAGTGATGGAACAGAGGCGCGTTACCCACTCTGTGACCTCCTCTGGCAAGCTGATCCTGTCAACCCTCGTGTAAAATTCTTCTATGCATGTTTTTTCTGTCGACCCATAGCTCATAAATTGAGGACGATGGCATAAGTGTTCGATCATCCACATCTGCAACAACACGTTGCACCCCTCGAAAAGGTCTCCTCCGGCTTTGCAGGCTGTGAGAGCGCGGAAGATTTCAGCTACTATCATGGGTGCGAGGGTGTTATTGGCCTGAGTGAGCAAAGTGCTGACAACCCCGGCTACTCGTATGTCAATATTCCCATCTTTTCTAGGAAACACCAGAAGTCCCAAAAAGACTACCATAAATGCAAAACATTTGTGTTCTTCCCACTTAAGGCGGTTTCCTTTGCTGCATATTTTGTTTTCCGGCTTGTTGAACCCTCTTATATGACCATATCTGTTGTATATAAACTGCAAAGTACAAAAACCAGCTGCTAAGTCTGGGTCGTGGACCCCCTGCTTATTTTCAAAAAGTCTAGGAACCTGTGTACGGCTACGGCCCTTGGAGCAATCAGGTACTGGTGTCTCAGCGGAACTTTGGGACCCCCAATATATCCGGCTATTTCTTCCAATATTGGGGTAAGTTCAAAATCTGAGAAGTGAAATACGTTGTGGGCCGGGTCCCAAAATGTAACCAATGCCTTTATGATGTCTCCCCTAGGATTAATCTTCAGCAACCTAGTGAGGCCTCTCAAGTATAGATTGACCGCGTCTTGTCCTGATTTACCCATATCATCCCACCACATATGCAACTCCAAAGGGATCTTGTTCACGATTGTTATTGGCAAATTCTAACTTATGCTCATTCTGCACATTTATTAGGGTGGTTAAGTAAAAATCACGATTCAATTGACTCAAAAATAAATTGACACTTTTTTTCATTTAAACATAAAATACGGTTCTGCAAATACGGCCTTTCAGCACCTCGGAGTCGAAGATTTTAAGGTTGTGTTGGCTAACCGGTGAAAACCTTGAAAAAATGACCATATGTGGTTGTTCTTGCAAAACCAGCCTTCTGGCGCCCTTTTTAGGGACATTCGGCTATTTCTGACAAGAATGGCATCACCCTAACTATTTTCAAATAAAAGTAAACTTTTGTTCTTTTGGCTATTTTCGCAAAAAGGAAGTTGGACCCGATGGGGGTTGCCTACGTATCTCATCCCCTGTGAGAATCAAACTGGCGTAGTTCGGGCAAATAAAACGGACTATTTTAGAAAACCAAACTTTCTTTCTTTTTTCTCATTTTTCAATTCGTTTTTCTCCTCTCTCTTTTTTCAAAAAATTCGGCAGAGTTTCGGTGCTATTTGGACACTGGTTTTTCTTAAAACAGGTGATAACTCTCTTAACCCTCTACACTGCTATTTCTTTTCCGAACTCTCTCCTTTTATTCAAAAGCCGGTCAGCATGCAAATCCGAAACAATTAAATGCGCAAGTAGCAAGTAAGATGCATCAGGATGGTCTTTTTATTTCGGGTGCACCTGTCCTAGACAGACCCAACCCCTGTGTTGAGTCTCCAAAGTCAAAATGCACATGATGCAAACAAACGTTCCTACTAGGGATCCGGCATGAGGTATTGTTATACTAGGTTTAAAACCGTGGGTTTATTTGTTCTAGATCTGGCTTACCTGAGCGGACAACTCGAGCCGGGGAGGGCTACGTACCGATAACCAAAAGATCATCCGGCTTTGCAACTTGTCCGAACCTCGTTCTATTTGGGATATGACACTAACAGAAAGAAGTCACGACCAGCGTGCACTCCTCAAGAGAGAGAAGAGAGGGATTTCGTAGCAGTTTATATATACAGTTCAAATAATATCAAAGCGGTAAAAGCAACATTTAGCACATTAGGCCCAAACATGCAATAAAATCAGATAACAGATAAAACCAAATATAACAATTCATCTAAGCTCGAATTCTGAACCCTGAACCAGATATTTTGGGTTCATTCCCCAGCAGAGTCGCCAGAGCTGTCACACCTCCTTTTTTACTTACACCCCCGGAAGGGTATAAAAGGAGTTTTTCCAACTTAAAGTGACAATCGAAACGGGATTATTTTATTTAAAATTCAGAGTCACCACTGGGGATAATTTATGGTGTCCCAAGTCACCGGTTTAAATCCCAAATCGAGGAAAAGATTGACTCTGTTTAACAGTCCGCGAACCAGAAATCCGGGTAAGGAATTCTATTGACCCGGGAGAAGGTGTTAGGCATTCCCGGATTCTGTGGTTCTAGCACGGTCGCTCAACTGTTATATTTGGCATATTTACTTATTTTAACACATGTTTTAACCTATGTGCAATTTTAGTCTTAGCCACTTTTATTCATCTTTTAAAGAAAATTGCAACGTTATTAAAACACGTTTCCAACCACGTCACATAAATACACCCGTGGTTTTTGACATATTTTAACATCGTTGAGATTTGGATTTAGGTCACATAAATGCGCACCCGAGTTTAGGAAGGTAAATTATTAAAACAATGCTCCTAAAGCAACTACGCGTTTGCAACTTTGCGAGGGCCATGGAATTTGCTAAATGGCACGCCTCGAATTCTAAGAATTTTAAAAAAGAATAATTAAGCGAGGGCCACGCAATTGTCATTTTTGTCTGGCATGGCGCGCCTCAATTCCAAATTTAAGAAAGGGAATTCAACTGCATTTAGAGGGCCATAACTATTTGTATTATTTAATACGACTCGCCTTGATTAGTTAATAGTTTGACCAATTAACATTGCGTATAATTAGAGGTTCTATCTATACTAGTTGGGGTGTCTTATATGAGGGGAAACTAATGCATTGTATAAGAGAAATTTGAGCTAACACACAAGGAATGATGGCCCAAACGGGAAATGGTTCGACTATGATTCAAAGAGACCTTTAGGATGGGGCCTCGGAATAGCCCAAATGCGGAGCCTTGCAGCTGCTAGACCGGGACCCAGCATCGAACCCTTACCACGTGAACAAAGATTGAAGTGATCAAAGGATTCAAAAGAGCCCAGAACAAGGCTAATTCCTATGCAAGCAAACTGGAGAATCCTTTTAAATTCATTATTAGCCAATCAGACAACACCCAATAATAGCTTGATCATGAAAGCAATCGTGAATTCCAGATTTAATAACTAATAATAGGTGGTGGATTTTAACAGCTAATCACACTACTCCTGCACAAAGGTTACAATATCTATTGACTTTTGATCATTCAACATCCAATTAAGCGGTGTTGCTACTTAAGATTATATGCACAACTTTATTAATGACTCAACATAGACAACTATGTTATTCCATCTTCCAAGCAGATTTAAAACATCGTGACCAGATATGTTTATACAGTACAGGTTTCCAGATTACTGAACATCCGACCAGAATTGAACCTCATACCTATTTTAAAATCAAACTCAACCCCTAAAGAGCACTGTCACCAACCAACATACAAACGCAAACATATTCAAACTAAAGCTCGAAATAAAACCAAGATTAAACTCCTATAATGAGAACAAGATGGCCAATATGCTTCCAATCTTCCATATTTCCATATCACAATGTTTCTACAGCGGATAGAGTTAAAAAATTGTACGTGGAAATGAGAATAAATGGGGTAAGATTCAGCAGTAGCAGTAGCAGTCAATGACCCAAAGCAGAGATAACCAAGAGGAAAAGAACTTTGAAACCAAGCTTTACACCCAATCGACCAGAGCTTCAAATCAGACCCTTTTTACCACTATCCTTAAACCATTTTAGCTTTATTTAGATTCAAATTTGTTCGTAGAAGTTGAAAAATTAAGAAATCTACAGAGAAGACCCAATGTAACCGTATTTCCACTGAATGTTTTGCAGCTATGATTTTCTTATTATTTTTTCACTCAGATCTCTTGAGTCTACCTTTAATGCAAGAAAAGGTGCCTTTATGGGCAAGCCAATAGGGCAACCTTTCAGATTTTAGTTTTACCCTTTAACCCTTTTTCAAGTTTGCTTTTAGCTTAGAGATCCCTAGCCAATTTTTATTTTTTCTTAGCTACCCTTAGTTCAAATATCAAAGTTTCAAAACAGCCCCCTCCCCAGCTTCCTAGAAGCTTCCTTTTCTGTTACAATGAGATTCCCTATACCAATTTCCCTACATTACCCCTGAACCCTTGTTTATTTACCTCTGGACCTCAAATGGGTCATGGGTCAATGACCCAAAGGCTCAGGTCCCAGTGAATATATCAGATGGACCTAAAGCCCAAACCAAATGGGTCAGGAATCAAGCTAAATCACTGACAAAATAGAAAAAAAAGAAAAATTCAAATGATCTCAACACTCAGATATGGACCAACAGGTAATGAATTTCAAATTAAGCTCAATCATGCTAAATCGAAGTGAGAATTTAACAGTAGTCCATCTTAAGCTACTTACAAAAATGTTCATGATTAACTGAAGGAAACAAAGACAACAGAAAACTAGAAAATCCATACCTAAATATAACTAAAAATCCAGCCAACTAAACGAACACTAATATAACCAGAAAACTGAAACCAAAAGAGGAGAATCCCTAGCAACTTCTTAGTCAAGAACAGAGAGACAAAGAAAGTGGAGAAACAGAACGTCACATGCAAATAAACAAATGGGAAAAGAATGGCAATGAGGCATTAGAAAGGAAAAAAAAGAAATCGAAACCATACATAAACTGATCAAATGCAGACTTGAAGAAAAACCTCAACGGATCTTTCGATCTCTTGACCGGAATAGACCCTAACCGTGTGTTTTTATGCAAAAATACACGATTATCGTCTATTACGATCCTGAATCTTCAAATAGGCACGCTGATTTGGACTTGGGATTTTAGTGTTGTCTCTTCAAAGCAATATTCGAGGACTTCCAAGGTGATTCGAGGGAAGTGAATTGGATATATGGAATGAGGGGAGGAAGGGGGTTTTAGGGTGTTAATTTGGTGGTGATTGGATGAGTTGGATTTTTGGTCGTTTTTTCGATCCAAGATTCGATAGGATGGGCTGGGATTCGAGAGTGGGGATTTGGAGATTTGGAAAGAGGAGAAGGAGGAGAATCGGTGGTCTAAAAATGGGGTCAATTGGAGTACCGTCGGCAGCGGAGACGATTTCTGGCAGGCGGTTCACGACGGAGGCAGAAGGTTCAGCGAAGGAGATGAAATGGGGTAGGGGTCTGAGGGGGGTGACTGATTCGGACACATATATATCAACAAGAAACCAATTCCTGTCCATTGGATTGGGAACTATCAACGGCTCAGATCAAGCTTGACGAAACGACGTCGTTTTGGCTTTAGGGTGGGGCAGACCGGGTTTGGGGACGGGTCTGGGCTGGGTTTACACGGGTTTGGGAAGAAAATGATTTGGGCTGGGAATTTAATTAGTTTGGCCCAAAAATTTGACCCTTTTCCATTCTTTCCTTCTCTCTGTTTTTCAATTCATTTTTCCTTTACAATTCTTTTCTTTTTTCAAAAATTAAAATTAAAAACCTAAATTAAATCCTAAAACTAAATTAATCTATCAAAAATACTAATTAATTCTAAATAATAACTAACACGACCAATTAAAAACTAAATTTAAAGAAAACTACCCGAAAATCAAAAATTAAAATTAAAGGGTGCAAAATGACTATTTTTGTGATTTTCCTTTTTATAAAACAACTTAATTACTAGATAATTCTTAAAATGAAAAATTAACTCCTAAATGCACCTGCAATACATTTTTTGTATTTTTCACTAATTAAAATGCACAAACAAAAATGCGAACAATTAACAGAAAATGCCACAAAAACCCACAAAATTGCAAACAATGGAAAAATTATATTTGTTTTAAATTTGTGGGAGTAATTCATATATAGGGCAAAAATCACGTGCTCACAGCAATTATCAGGTTCAATAAGGAGATTAACCTCTGTGTAACCTCAATTATGAAGCTTAGCAATCAATTCAAGGCATATTATAGCCTAACCACTATCCCGAGCATGAAAAATACCCGGGTGCACGCACATGGGCTCAACCCCACACACGTGCGCAACCCATAGCATGTAGCTATCACAAATAACTCAGGCAACTAGAGTCTCAACCAAGTTTAGGTACGATACTTATCTCAAGCAAGACAAATCAATACTCTAGAAGCGTTATATTGTACGTAGGATCTCCGAATGGCTCCAAACTAGCTAAAAGCATCTCAAAAATATCAAATAATGCCATAGGAATCAAACTCAAACGATAAAGGTCAAATCTTAAATCAAATACGTAAAGTCAATCAAAATGTAAACCTGGGCCCGCATCTCAGAACCTGACAAAACTCAAAAATTTCGATAAACCATTTGAATACGAGTCTAACCATATGAGTTTCGTCCAAATCCGACCTCAATTTCGTGTTCAAAACCCCAAAATGCATTCTCTTAAGCTCTAGTCAAAAAAACCCAATTTCTTCTCTTCAAATCCTTGATTTAAGTGTAATAATTCATGAAAAAATAAAATATATAATCAAAACAAAGATAAAATTATTTACCCTCAAGATTTGAGTGTTTATTTCCTCTAAAATCGCCTTACTCATGCTCCAAGAACTCAAAAAGTGAAAAACAATTAACTCAAAATCTCAAAACTGGATATTTTAATGCACTGCCAGTCGTCCTTCTTCGTGAACGCGGTCACAAACCTTGTGATCTCAATTCCAAATATGTCCAACATGGCATTACCCTCCATGATCGCGACCATGAATCCTCGTGATCGAGATGAACAATCTCCATTAAACCTTCATAAACCTTTTCTAGATAGCTTGTAGTATAACAGACATAACCTTTTGTACAAAATTCTAAATGACAAACGGTTTAATTTTTCGAAAATTAGATACAAATAACTACAACTTTTATTTTTGATTCACCTCTAAATTCCTTATAGATTGCAAGATATAAGCTCCCAAATTCAGCTAAGTGATAGCAGAAATTTCTTCTTCACGAAAGTGAACCTTACCTCCGCGAACGCGATTCACAAGTCCAATATTGCATTTTCCTCTTCGTGGTCATGGCCTAGAGCTCCGTGATCGCGATGTACACCCAGTAGCCAAAAATCAGCATTTAAAAAGGGCCTAAAAATTATCCGAAACTCACCTGATCCCCTCGGGACCCCGTCCAATCATACCAACAAGTCCATATACCTAATCCAAACTTATCCAAAAGCGCGAAACATTACAAATAATATCAAAACCAAGAATCGAAGATCAAGATCATTCTCTTAACTTCCAAACCTTCAAACTTTTGTTGAGTGCGTCTGAATCCTACAAAATCAACTCGAAATGAAACCAAACTTTGCACACAACTTCCAAATGACAAAATTTACATATTCCAACTCCCGAAATGACAATTTGAACACGATAATATCAAAGTCAACTCCTTGTCGAACCTATGAACGTTAAAACCTTCGAACTATCAATTTTCGCCAATTTGAGCCAAAACCTTCTAGAAACATCCTAATGTAAATCCGGACATACGCCCAACTCCAAAATCACCATCCGAACCTAATAGAATAATCAAAACTTCGAGCCGAGGTCAAATGCACAAAAGTCAAACTTGATCAACTCTTCCAATTTAAAGCTTCTTAGTTAAGAATCATTCTTCCAAATTAATACCAACCACTCAAAAACCAAAACCGACGATACACGCAAGTCATAATATACCATATGAAGCTACTTATGACCTCAAACCATTGAATTTAATGCAAATGATCAAAACGATTGGTCGAGTCGTTACAACATTGCAATATGTTCCCATGGTTTGAAGACCAAGAATTGAGGCAAGAGGATAGACTTGGAGTAGATTCTACCCAAAGTGGCTAATTTACATTTTAAGCCACTCTTTGGGGCTATTTTAGGAATTCCTTGTACCTAAATTAGCACTAGTATAAATAGCTAAGCATTAGTGCCTTTAGATTTAGACTTTGATGAATGATAAACTTGAAGACATGAAAGTCTCATACTCTTTACCTATTTCTTAATTAATGTATTTATGTGTTTATGGCTTTCATTCATTTATTGCTTTGTTTATGCTTTCATTAGTGTTAAAGTAGACTTAGTTGGTGAGCAATTAATGGTGAATGCTTAATTGCTTAACTTTATTCGAGTTTTAAGAGTTGCTAAACTCTTGAAGGTTCTCTTAGCTTAGGGTTACAATTGATTGAATTCATAGAGGTAATTAAGCTTCATAGTATTGGTTCTTATTTTTTCAATCAATTGTAGGTGTAGCTCTTATTTTTTATTCTGCGTGTTTTGCTATATAATCACTTGTTAAAGCTAACTCTATGTTCTTTCTGACCTCTTTGGATGTTGAACAAATACTTCACGTTGGATGTTAAAACACAATAACATAGGAGATAAAGAAATTTTCCAGTTTGTAATGTAAATATTCTCGATTTAATATGGATTAATAATCTCAAGAAGTCAACAAAACTGATAGAATTATTCTTTTTTTTTTTTTTGTCAGAGTAATAACATATAATGCTTATCACAGGAAGACCTCATATTCATAATAACTTATCAAATCAAAACTTAAATATCATTTTCTTGATCTGAAAAAAAATAAGTGATAATATAAGCCTAATTCATGTCGTAAAACCTTGAAAATAATCTTCTATATACTACATGCATGTAATCAATGTAATTCATTTGGTAAAATGAATTAACAAATTAACCTTAAAGAATATGTTATCTAAATCATCACACAATGCAAAAATGTCATATTTTGAGATTATCACTTCATGGACATCTACCTAATAATCATTTATAAAAATAGAGTTTCATAAATCACAAAAAAATACTACAACAACAACAACAATAACAATAACAACAATAACATATATAATCTCACACGTGAAATTTGGGAAGGATAGTCCTTACCTTTATCCACAGTGACGAATTCTTCATTTTTATTGAAAACTAAAGTATTCTTTGGGAGCAGTTACTTCCATAATTCCATGAAGAACTTGACCAAGACCATCTTAGCATTGTATGGAAGCCTGAATCTCCGTTTACCGCTGCTGCATGCTTCATTCCATAGAATGCCAATTATCATCTCATCTGAATCTTAGCTTTGTCATGCCAAAAAATAACGGTTAGCTTTGTCATGCCAAGAAATAACGGTTGTAGCCGCTGGTTTTGATCATCTATTGAATGGATCAACGTTGACGTTGGTACATGCACTTCACTGTATGTTCTACTTTTTCTTCTATAGCTTCTATATTCTTTTTGAAGAAAAATGTATTTTGCAACTCAAAATCTCCAGAGGCATAACTACTCTATGATATTGAGTCCAATTCAACATTTTCAGCCACCATATTATTCATCCTCCAATATTTTAGCAATTTGAAAATTGATGTTATCCAGATACTTAAAGCGTCATTTCTGGTGCGTGACAGTTTTGAAAACCCATTATTTTCTTCATGTAGTAGTTATATTTAACTCAGTCTTAAAATAGTAATTACTCTTCGAGGAAGGGAAGGAGCGGTTTCAAACAATAATTAGCCGTCGAGAAGGCAAGGAGTGCTTTTTATTTTTATTTTTAAACAGCGAATTGATGTCCACGAACGGACGTAAGGAACCGTTACGAAGTATTGAATTTTCATCATTTTTAAAAGAAGAAAAGGCAAAATTCTGGGAAAAAAGATAAATACAGTAGCTTCCCAAAGAGAGGTGCCCCTCTATATATATATATATATATATAAGTGCGTGTATTGTCTTTGAAAGAGAGTATCACAGTTTAAGTGGGCAAAATTTGTCTCTACTTTGTGAAAAGGATGAATTTAGTAAGGTGGGTACTACGTGTTCCTCTTTCAATTCAGCTTTTTTATAACCCTCCACGAGCAAAATGACATCCCTTTCTTGCTTTTCAAAATTCTTCTTTTGCTAAACGTTTGTGCCTGTCTCATACTATCTCATTCCTATATTGCAGTTCTACTTTCCCGTCTCGCACCAGTGGATAGTAATAGCCTTGTGAAGCTTGCTATGCTACTTTACTAACACACCAATGAAAGCATTATAAGAGGGCTTTATTCCCAGAACTAAAACATAGTGATCTCCAAAAGAATTATGTCATCAAGCGTCCCTCCAAATTTAACCTACTGGGTAATTACTTGCAATCTTTAGTCTTTCTGATCAACCCTCATAATACACAAGTTATGGTTTTGCATAATTTAACCAAGAACATCTAAGTGGAAACAGTATTTACTGTTAAAAGGTTACTATCATAAACAAAAATTGTGGATATTAATTATACTAAGAAGTCACTATAGTAGTGACAGTATCTAAATCCCGAGACTTGGAACTAAGCAAATCAATCCCAGAACAACAAGCATAGCCAAATCCTCCTTTCTAAATACAGTTCACTTCAGAATTTATGTACGGTCATCCTCAAGATACTCATGTTTGTACTAAACAAAAACCTGTGTAACCTCTTAACTGGACCCCTTCCCTTCCTGTTGTGTCTAAAAAGAAAAGATTGGGACTTTGTATTACATGACTCTTGAGAATAATACTGTTGTAAGTGGAAAAGGAGAGTAAGAGACCCTTGTATGCAGTGAGTAAAATAGAGAGCGGGCAGTAATATTAGACTGCAGGGAAGATTTCTCTCCAGTAACAGAAGAATCTCAACCAATGCCCAATTTATCTCCGAGATGATTCCCATAGTTTTTGTTCAATGCCCAACTTCCTTAGCTCCATCAGACCTTGCTCAACTAAAATATAAAGTGTGAACTATTAGAAAATGAATCAGTCTTTATATGTATAAGAGTTTAGAATTGCAAGGAAGGGATCATAACTTCTAAGACAATTCAAACTAAAATATTTCAAACTCCAAAACAATGTATATACTACTTATTTTGCAATTTATATTTTGAGTGTATCATCTACATGCACAGACAACCTTATTTGTGGGAGGCATATACGTACCACTTAATAGTTAAATCTTACCGAAAAAAAGGCAATATTTGCCCCTTTACTCGAAAATAAGTTACATCTACCCGCTTCAGTTTCTTGGTATAACTACCTCATATGTTGTTCGGACTCTCCAAAAATGTCGTTGGGTGTGTCGGATCCTTCAAAAGTTGTGCATTTTTGAAGGAAACCAATACGGGTACAGCAACATTTTGGAGATACACGTTGGCAAGCCTACAATGACTTGAAGAGACCTGCCTTACTTTAATTTAAAACCCACCTATAATATCCCATATCATTAAAAAGGGGTAAGTAAGTAATTAACTAAACAAAATAAAAAGAGAAAAAGGTCACAGAGGTGCCGAAGCCCAAAGGCTTAGGCAGAAGTGCATCAAATTAAGTTTATAAAAGGGTGAAATATGAGATTCTTTGCAAAATCTCAAAGAAGCAAGATCTGGTAGGGGAGGCAGAGCACTACAGCTCCTGCACGTAATAACAGGAGCTATCACCAAGCCTTAATGAAATAAAGAGGAGGAAACTTTAGAGTCCTAGTTCAAGTTGAAGCTCCAGTACCGTGATTCTTGATTCTAAGGGATTTTCTGTCCATCTTGGGTTTCTTTTTGTGGAGAAGAACAAGGTAAATTGAATTTACTCAATACCTAATTTATTATTAGCTATTGTTCCGTTAACTAAAGGGAAAAAAACTGGAACTTAAGGTATTTTGATACATGAACTTTCTACCAAATAATTAAGATTTCTATAAGTTTAAAGCAAGCACTCTACTGTAGAGAGTATAAGTGCTTAGTAACACTACGTGTGGACAAGAGTACAGTTAATTAGTATGTCAAACAAATCAGATTCTTTTTTAGTATATTAGTTGGTTAGCAGAAGATAAGTCATATCCCGAGGAATGAAAACAGGGAAATGAATTAAGTTTAACAGAATTTAACCGACTATACTGGTACTCGTGGAGTTGATACATAAATTGGTTTTGTAACGATATAGGTAGTTGAAGTCAAACGAAGTACTCGCAGCGACAAGTTCAATATTTCGACATGAGTACAATGAGTAGTAACCTTACCGCAGTTTATGTTTCCATAACTCGCATGATTTACACATAATTGTAAATATGAATATGTTACCGCCTGGTTTGAATTTGCACGTAGGACAAGTCCTTTACTTGATATATTAAAGAAATGTTTATTTAAGATGATTAGCGTTATTTTAAATGTTCTCACTCTACTAGACATATTTTACCGTTACTTGAAATATGATTATTGTTATCGATTGAAATTACATGATTTAAATAAGAATTGAAATGTCCTGTACTTTTTTAAAAAAAAAATTCATACGAGTATCGACTGATTACAAAGACAAGCGTAAGTGGGAGGAGACTTTGAAGGATCCCCTAGCTAACGACATGTTCCTTGGACCGGGTGCACCTTGTAAATTACGGATAACCAATTACTGGACTACCATTATATTTGACTACCGTTATATTTGACTACCAATTACAGTGCACCTTGTTACCGATTTCCCTCGAATAGGGACTACCGTTATATTTGACTTCCTGCGAAGAGGTCAAAAGTTATACCGATTACATGATCCGTTCCTGGAAGCCTCCCAAAGATGAATATTTGATATTATATGGCGTTTACCGAGCTTATTACCGAATTGTTAATTGTTTCTATTTACATGAAACACATAAAGAGACTGATTATTGTTTAGTGTTTCTGAAAGGGCATTCTTAGGATATTTTTTGTTTAATATACTAGCATGTTTCGTGACATGCCTCTCTACCTTCACAAGGTAGGGATAAGGTCTGCGTACACTCTACCCCCAAACCCTACTAGGCTTGCCACGTGTATTTTTTAAGTTGGGATGAAGGATTTAACGGGTGAGGGGAAAATATGATCCAAAAGTGCAACGGTAGGGTAGTTATACTAAGAAACAGAAACAAGGGTACATGTAGCTTATTTTCGATAGGAGAGGAGCAAATATGACCCTTTTCCGTAAATCTTATTGTTGTGTTTTGACTTATTGCGGGAGGGATATACGTCTTTTGAAAGAAATAACCATATTTATTTACATATAAGTACATCAAATTATTCTGTTTATTCAACATATATTAGAAAGCTTGCATAACAACTTCATTTACTAAGCAAGATTTATTCTGCCTCTTTTAGTAATTTACTGTACTATTTACTTTACCTTTTTGGCTAATTTATCGTGGAACTTTTTATTTCAAGAAAAAGTAATATTGTAGGAGTCCTTCAACTTGTCAAAAGTCTCAGCAAAGCGTAATTAAGTAATTTTACCTCCTGCACCCTAAGCTTGTATCCACTTCTATGTTAACATTTCTCTCATCTTCTCGCCCATGCATATTTGCAACAAATATAGAAAAATAACTTAGAGATTAATCTACTGTGACATTAAAAATTCGAAGCATGACATAATTTGAAACTAATGGAGTACTACCTTGTTTATTTTACCAACTTAAGTTTTCACAACACATTTAAATAATTATTGTGTGCAATATAATAGAGATCACATGGTGGTCTAAAGAATTTAGTACTTCTAGACATGGTTTATCAAAAAAAAAACCTAGATAACAGGCTTTATAGGTGTGGAATGTACCATCAACAGCGTCATGAGAAGTTGGTGCGTGCCCACTGCGACTACTCCAAAATTGAAAATTTTTATTGGCTTTATCCTCCTGTATACCATGAGCTTTGGCTCTCCTCCAAAAGTAAGTTAGCCATGCCTAAGCAAGTGAAATTTTGAAGGCAAGCTTAGCGTAGAGAAAAGGAGCAGAGCAGTGTGAACTAAAAGATGTAATTCATCTCAATGTTGTCCTGATAAGAACAAAGTATGCTGAATTTTCAGAACTCTCCTATTATAGTGTGATAAGATACAGATTCCTATTTAAGTGAAGAAAATTGTTATTTTGCAAATTGGTAATTTATATTAAGACGTAGAATAGAACTGTTTTTACATTTATCGCACTTAGTTTTGAGAGAAGTAAGCAGACTTGTGAAAAACAAAAAAAAAAAAAAAAAGAGGAAGTACTCAATGACAAGATGATTAAGGATCCTAGCTCGCTGGATATGTGGTATAACGAGGAATCAGAAAGGTAAATGTAACTACAAGATGTATTATATACCTCCTTGAAAAGGACATCTTCAGACTCCTCGGGGCTGAGTTCTGAAAAATAATGAAAATTTTACATAATATTCTCTCTAAAAAGGATTCCAAAAAGCTGTTACAAGATCAAGGCATTGGAAAACTTATTCAAATCAGACAAGACCAGGGATTTGCCAAAACAAGCTCAAGATAGGCACACCGTTCTTTTGCCATGTCTAAGCCGATGACAAGTATGTAAATAAATAGACAAGTTTGGATGAGCACCTCGCTGTTTTCCATGTTTAAGCTAAAATCAAAGTATAACATAAAAAATTAAAAATTAAAATTAAAAATCCAAAGGAAAGAAAGTTACAAATTTTAACAGATTGAGTTGCTTGTTTATTCCAGCTAGTTAAGTAGGATTCTGTGAGAGGGGCAATTACTTTGATAAAGGAATCTAAAGACCTAAATGCAAAAATTGTGTCCTCACTAGAATGATAAATCAGATGGACTTACCAAATGCCTCGATATACTTCGGATCAATTGGTGATTTGATGTCTGCAATAATTAATTCAGATAATAAAACACAATCAATCTAGAAGGATCATACTTCTGTAGTTAAAAGAGAAGATGACTTTTAGAATTGTAGAACAGATGGAAGGAATTAACAAAAGAAAATATATAAACGAGCATCTGCATTTAAAATCAGCTGACAGGTTTGCATATGCCACAACATAGAAGATCTTATTATTGAGAAGGTAAACCTAGATGTGCTAGTATCCACACCAACTCTTTCCACCAACTCTTCCAATTGGCATGCCATTGTTGATTAAACATAAACCAACATTTTCAGCATGTCATTGTTGACTAAACATAAACCAACATTTTCAATCTCCACCTTGGTTTGCGTTTCGAGCGTGTGAACAACTCTGGCCAAAACTTCTAAGCTTACTGGGCAACCCCGTTGTAAGAAACAAGAAGAATCAAACCATTGTTGAACATACCACCTCCACCTAGCAACTGTTCTCTTCGGAGTTGCATCAGTTGATGCACACCCCCGCCAAGTCCTTGCAGTGTGCAAACTTAGCGAGCGGGACTATCTTGGTCAACATGTCTGCAGCATTATCGTCTGTGATAACCTTCACGACCTTGATAGTTCCCTCATCAATAACATCTCGAATAAAATGAAATCTGACAGCAGCAATAAGCATATCATCAACATACAACAGTAAATAAATCATTGAGTTACCAGACATCTTCTTGTGATACACACAGCTATCAAATGCACTCCTTGAGAATTCATGTGTAGTCATGAATGCATCAAACCTCTTGTACCACTGTCTAGGGGATTGCTTCAAACCATACAAAGACTTCTTTAGTTGGCATACGTGATCTTCTTTTCCCTCAGCTAGGAAACCTTCAGGTTGATCCATATAGATTGTCTCTTCTAGATCACCGTGTAAGAAAGCAGTTTTGACATCAAGTTGTTGAAGCTCCAAGTCAAATTGTGCAACCAATGCTAGTAGCACGCGAATTGAGCTATGCTTCACGACCGGAGAGAAAATCTCATTGTAGTCAATTCCCTCCTTTTGGCTGAAACCTTTTGCAACCAATCTCGCCTTGAACCTAGCATCTTCCACTTCAGGAATTCCCTCTTTCTTTCGGTAGACCCACTTGCATCCAACTGTCCTCTTCCCCTTTTGTCTTTTCACTAAGACCCATGTCTGATTCTTGTGAAGAGACTCCATCTCTTCAGTCATGGCTAACCGCCATTGTGCGGCATCCTTGCAAGAAGTTGCTTCAATATACGAGGAGGGCTCCAGATCTTTAATCTCTTCTTGTGCAGCTACGAACGCATATGCAATCAAGTTTGCTTGATTTATAAGGCGTTCCGGTTCTCGTGTCTGCCTCTTCTCCCTCCCCTTCGCAATTGTGTATGGTTCATTGACAGCAAGTTCTTCAACGCCTACATCTTCTGACTCATCTTTAACCTGAGTCTCTTGATCCTTTTCCTTGGCAAGCTCCACCGGAAGCTCCACCTGCTCGTTGTTCTTGTTTCCTGAAAACTCCACGGAAACTTTACGGGGATCAAGTATAGAGGATTCATCGAAGGTGACATCTCTACTAACTATAAATTTGAGTAAAGACAAACACCAAAGTTTGTACCCTTTTACTCCATCCACATACCCTACGAATATGGCCTTCTTAGCCCTTGGTTCAAGCTTTCCTTCATTAACGTGATAATAAGCTGGACACCCAAATACTCGTAAGTATGAATAGTTAGAGGGTTCACCTGACCATACCTCATTCGGAGTCTTAAAGTCAATTGCCGATGCTGGAGATCGATTGACAATATGAGCAGCAGTGTGAACTGCTTCAGCCCAAAATACTTTGGACATTTTGGCTTGTAGGAGCATACAACGAGCCTTTTCAAGAAGAGTTCTGTTCATTCTCTCGGCAACTCCATTCTGCTGTGGGGTATGCCTGACAGTCCTATGTCTTGAGATCCCATGAACCTTGCAGAATTCATTAAACTCTTCATTGCAAAACTCCAAGCCATTGTCTGTGCGAAGATACTTGATTTTCCGCTCCATTTGATTTTCAACCAAAATCTTCCACTCTTTAAATGCTTCAAAAGCATCACTTTTTGCCTTCAAAAAATACACCCAAACCTTTCGTGAGAAATCATCAATAAAAATGAGAAGATACCTCTTTCCGCCCTTCGATGGAAGTTTAGAAGGACCCCATAAATCTGAATGGATGTAGTCTAGCACTCCTCTTGTCTTGTGTTTGCCAGTGCTGAAGCTGACCTTCTTCTGCTTCCCTAGAACGCAGTGCTCACAGAAGTCAAGCGTGCTGATCTTCTCACCTTCCAAAAGTTTACGATTGCTCAACATCTCCAGTCCACGTGCGCTCATATGACCCAGTCTCATGTGCCATAGTCTTGCCTTGTCATCATTAGATAACTGCACTGTAGATGCATTTGCAGAGCCAACAATGGTGCTTCCGGCCAATGTGTAAAGGCCGTTCTCCAGCTTGCCTTTCAGCATGACTAAAGAACCTTTAGTCACCTTCATAGTTCCTGCTTCGCTCATGTACCTGTAGCCTTGTTCATCCAGAGTACCCAAGGAGATCAAATTCTTCTTCAGATCAGGAACATGACGGACTTGTGTAATAGTCCTCACGATTCCATCATGGCAGCGAACCCGAACTGAGCCAATGCCAACTATTGCACAAGTTGCATTATTGCCCATTACTACGGTTCCTCCACTTTTCTCGTAGCTGCTAAACCAGTCTTTTCGGAACGTCATATGCAGAGTACAAGCAGAGTCTAACACCCATTTGTTTTCATAACTACTATTATTATTACACGATGTTGTTAGTACATAATCATTATCAAAATTATGTACCTGTTCAACTGTAGATGCACTCGCCTTTTCCTTGGACTTTGACATTGGGCAGTCTCGTTCAAAGTGCCCCTTCTTGCCACAACCCCAACACTCTGTATTCTTCTTGTTCACACGAGACTTTGATCTGTGCTTTGATTTGCTCTTTCCCTGTTGGCTAGTCCGGCCTCTCACAAAGAGCCCACTTGCCTGGTCATCTCTATCTCCTTCAATGTGCCTCCGCACATCACTAGAGTTAAGTGTCTGCCGCACTTGCTCAAGCTTGATAGGCTCCTTGCTATACATCATTGAATTCTCAATATCACGATATCCTGAAGTCAATGAAAATAGCAAAGCACATGCAAGCGTCTCCTCCTCCCTTTTAATTCCTGCAATCTGTAAGTCCATGACAAGTTTATTAAACGCATCTAAATGATCTTGTAACGAAGTACCTGGCCCCATCTTAAATGTGTGAAGACGCCGTTGTAACAACATTCTTGTTGTCACTGATCGGTCTTGGTATAGCCCTTCTAGCTTTTCCCACAACTGTTTGGCCGTCTCTTCGGTACCCGTACTCACTTCACAAAGCACGTTAGGTGCAAGGGATAGTTGGATTGCACTCAATGCATCCCCTTCAATCTTCTCCTTGTCGGGAGCTGATATATCCGTAGGATACTTTCCGTCAATAGCATGGATTGAACCTTCCCTCCGCAGTAACGCCATCATCTGGATCTTCCAGATATTGAAGTTGTTGCGTCCATTGAATCTATCAATTTCAAACTTCATGGAACTCATATTTGCTTGTTCTTTCTCCTTGGATCGTTAAAGAATCCTGTCGCTCTGATACCAATTGTTAGCGGAAACGTAAAAGAAAGAACACAAGATTTAACGTGGTTCGGATCAAAATAATCCTACGTCCACCAGAGAACAGTTGCCTTTTTAATATTAACAAAGGAAGGGGAGAGTTCCCAATTACACTTAAGAGAATTTCTCTCTTAACTCTCTACTCACTACAATGTGTTGTATTATTTTTGGGATGGTTTCTACAAATGAAGGAGTGCATCTATTTATAGAGGTAAAGACCTCCTCTTGATGTCATTGGTGACATCAAACTACCTCCTCTTGATGTCATGGGTGACATCAAAGGAGGAAGCTTCCTCCTAGCATCCACACCAACTCTTTCCACCAACTCTTCCAATTGGCATGCCATTGTTGACTAAACATAAACCAACATTTTCAATCTCCACCTTGGTTTGCGTTCTCTAACAAGACTAAAACCTATTCTCGACTAGCTGATATCACCTATATGCATCTTTTCTTTCATTGTGCCCTATTTGTGTTAGATAGCTATGTAAACAACGTAAATTAGTCCGAGTCCCACATAAAATAGGAGGAGGATATGTATTATATAAATAGAGCTCACTGTATTATAATTGAATAGAATATCAATAATATTTTTCTCCCGCGTTTTCTCAAATGGTACCAAAGCAATCGTGAGAGATTTATCGCTGTGCATAAATTTCAGCGACTCTGGAAAGAGAAATCAGTCAACCGGAAGTCTTTTTCCGGCAAACACAGGTCTGTCACAAGTAAAAAAAATCATTATTTGTCAGTGTTGTGCAAAAACCAACACTACCACGAAGTAGATCGGCCTCCGGCGACCAGCCCATAAAAAAAACTCTGTCACAAGACCTTCCACTCTCCCTCACGCGCTGCCGGAAGAAAATTTTCCGAGGAAGTTCCGACGTCACGCGTCGACGCCTGGGGCACCTTCCGACCATTTTTTGCGACAACTCTTCAGGACAGCTTGTTCCCCTTGCAATTCCGAGCCTACCCATCCAATTTAAACGAAATTCCAACCACTTTTATATTTTTTCGGCGTGAACAATATCTTCCAGAAAATTTTCTGATTTTTCCGGAGTGAACATTATAATGTCATTCGTATCAGAAGCCTTTGACTCACAATCCGTTGGATCCAATGCATCGAATCCAATCCAGATGGTTTCTTTACCGGATTATATTGAGTTCCTTCAGTACAAAGCATGTAAACAGACATCTTCAGGGATAGCTTCCGTTGTTCAAACAGGTAGTAGCGTGACTTGTGTCTCCCAGTCTTCAACCTCCGAGCCTTGGGTCATTGATTCAGGTGCATCTAATTATATTTCTGGTAACAAATCTCTTTTCACTACTATTTCATATTCTCAATCTCAATCTCAATCTCTTCCAACAGTCACAATCGCCGACGAGTCACAAACCATAGCAACTGGAATAGGTCAAACAAGTCCACTTCCTTCCTTACTTTTAGATTTAGTTCTTTATGTTCTCGATAGTCCTTTTAATCTCATAGTCGTTAGTTGCTTAGCCAAATCACTTAAATGCTCTATTTTATTTTTTGATGACCTTGTTTTTATACAAGAATGCAGTACGAGGCAGATCATTAGTACTGAGCATGAATCAAATGGACTTTATTACCTTATCCTTGCTTTTATCACATGAACTCAAATCTTGTCTTTCTTCAACAACTTGTTATGTTACTGGTTGGGACATTTCAGTTTGTCAACACTTCAGAAAATGGTATCTGGATTATCTCACTTGCCCACTCTAGAGTGTGAGTCATGTCAGCTCGGGAAGCATACTCGCTCTCATTTCCCTCGGTGTCCTGATACTCGAGCAGAGTCACCTTTCACTTAAGTCCTTTCAGATGTTTGGGGTCCTAGTCGAGTCAGTTCTACCTTGGGATTTCACTACTTTGTCAGTTTCATTGATGATTATTCCCGATGCACTTGGATATTTTTGATGAAAAATCAATCTGAATTGTTTTCTATTTTCCAAACTGTCAACGCTGAAATTCAAAACCAATTTGGGGTTTCTATCCGCACATTTCGTAGTGATAATGCCCTAGAGTATTTGTCTTCCCCATTTCAGCAATTTATGAACTCTCATGGAATCATCCATCAAACATCTTGTCCGTACACATCTCAATAAAATGGGATAGCTGAAAGAAAGAGTAGACATCTCATTGAAACTGCTCATACCCTACTCATACAGTCTCATCTTCCGTTGCGTTTTTGGGAGGATGCAGTTCTCATATCTTGTTATCTTATTAATCGTATGTAGTCCTCAGATATCACGTGTTTTGGTCATAACCTCACTCCAGGAAAAGATAAGTTAGCTCCTTGTGCTCTTAAGTGCATATTTTTGGGTTACTCGAGAAAGCAAAAGGGATATTGATGTTATTCACCTGACCTCCAGCTGTACCTTATGTCCGTTGATGTTACCTTCTTTGAAACCCAGTCATACTTCACAAGTCCAGCTGATCACTTAGATATTTCTGAGGTGCTACCAGTTCCATCTTTTGGAGATTCAGTCACTATTTCTCGTTCATCTTACTCCACAATTCCAGCTCCACCACCTAAAACTCCAGTTTCAGCTCCCCCGCCTACAGCTCCACCACTTCTAACTTATCATCGTCGTCAGCGCCCAGCATCAAACCCAGCCGATTCACGTCCTGCACCTGACCTTGCTCCTACTGCAGACTTGCCTCCTCTTAGTCAGTGATTGCACTTCGAAAAGGTATACGATCCACACTTATCCCCACAATGTCGGTTTAAGTTATCATCGTCTATTATCACTACATTATGCGTTTGTATCATCTTTGTCCTCTGTTTCCATCCCTAAGTCTACAGGTGAAGCATTATCGCATTCAGGGTGGTGAAAGGCTATGATTGATGAGATGTCTGCTTTACATACGAGTGGTACTTAGGAGCTTGTTCATCTTCCTTCAATTAAATCTACTATTGGTTGTCGTTAGGTGTATGTAGTCAAAGTTGGTCTAGATGGCCAAGTTGATCGACTTAAGGCTCGTCTTGTTTGCCAAAGGGTATACTCAGATATTTGGGCTCGATTATAGTGATACTTTCTCTCCCGTGGCTAAAATAGCATCAATCCGGCTTTTTCTATCCATGGTTGTTGTTCGCCACAGGCCTCTCTATCAATTGGACATTAAGAATGTTTTTCTTCACGGTGATCTTGAGGGTGAGGTTTATATGGAACAACCACCTAGTTTTGTTGCTCGGGGGGAGTCTAGTGGTCTTGTATGCCGATTGCGCAGGTCACGATATGATTTGAAACAGTCTCTTCGGGCTTGGTTTGGTAAGTTCAGCACAGTAATTCAGGAGTTTGGCATGACTCGTAGTGAAGCTGATCACTCTGTATTTTATCGGCATTCTGCTCCAAATCTCTGTATTTATCTAGTGGTTTATGTTGACGATATTGTTATTACCTGCAATGATCAGGATAGTATTACTAGTTTGAAAAACCATCTCTTTCAGCACTTTTAGACTAACGAACTACGCAGATTAAAGTATTTTCTAGGTATTGAGGTCGCTCAATATAGTTCAGGTATTGTGATCTCACAACAGAAGTATGTCTTGGACATTCTTGAGTAGACACGAACGACAGGTTGTAGACTTGTTGATACTCCTATGGATCTGAATTCTAAACTTCTGCAAGGACAGGGGAAGCTGCTTAATGATCTTGCAAGATATAGGCGGCTAGTTGGTAAATTAAATTACCTCACAGTGACCGGACCTGACATTTTCTTTCCTATGAGTATTGTGAGTCGGTTTATGGATTCTCCATGTGATAGTCATTGGGATGCAGTTGTCCACATTCTTCGGCATATAAAATCAGCTCCGGGCAAAGGATTATTGTTTGTGGATCAAGGCCATGAGCAGACTGTTGGATACTCAGTGTTGATTGGGCAGGATCACCTTTTGATAGACGTTCTATGTCTGGATATTGTGTTTTAGTAGGATGTAATTTGGTATCTTGGAAGAACAAGAAACAGAATGTGGTTGCTCGATCTAGTGCAGAAGCAGGCTATTGAGCAATGGCTATGGCAACATGGGAGCTAGTTTGGATCAAACAGTTGCTCAGGAGTTGAAATTTGGTGAGATCAGCAAGATGGAACTTATGTGTGATAATCAAGTTTCCCTTCATATTGCATCAAATCTGGTGTTACATGAGAGAACTAAACACATTGAGATTGATTGTCACTTCGTTAGAGAAAAGATACTCTTAGGAGATATTACTACAAAGTATCAGCTTGCAGATATTTCACCAAGTCTCTCACTAGTCCTCGTATTAGTTACATATGCAACCAGCTCGGTACATATGATTTGTATGCATCGATTTGAGGGAGTGTTAGATAGTTATGTAAATAACGTAAATTAGTTTGAGTCCCACATAGAATAGGAGTAGGATATGTATTGTATAAATAAGACTCACTGTATTATAATTGAATAGAATATCAATAGTATTTTTCTCTCGTGCTTTCTCACAATCTGCATTGATTCCAAGAATTTGCAGGTTTTTTGGGAACTTCCTTCCATGTGATTTTTGGTCTACTCGTCCCCTTTTAACACTTTCATTCACCATATTTTTACACCTACAGACTGGTACATATGTAGGTCGATGTGGAATATGACTGAACCATCGTAAGCGATCTTTTCTCATTTATCCCCAGTGCGTGCTACTTGCATCTTCTGGCGAAAGTCAGATGCAACCCCCAAATTTTTTTAAGAGAAGCTTGCAACACTAAAAGTATTGGGGTATTAACCCCATGAGATTCTTGTCCTTCCGAGTTCATTTAGAGTCTGCCTCCCACAGGGTGAGCCATGAGGTGAGTCCCAGCTTGTGATTCCCAATTTTGCCTTGAAAATTACTGGTTATTGATATAAAGAGCTCAATTTATTCTTCGACATTTTCATGAGAACATGTGGAGGCAGGCAACCAGTTACCATTTTATTTGTTAACAAACAAAAAAGGAAAAAACTGCAAGACAACTGTCATGTAAAGTTTCTGCACTACATAACAATGATGTACCATTTGCTTCCTATCATATAGAAGTCTATAATTTGAAAAGACATAACGGTACAGGTGGATATCTACATTAGGATAGAGGGTATAAACAGCCCTAAATTTTAATATTAAGATTTATGAGGCAGAGCATTTCAAGCAGCAAACCACAATCCTTGACCGTAGAGTCTCCATTGACAGATTTATAAATGTGCAAACAAATGACAGCTGATTAGAGCATGCAACACATACATTTATTTGCAAGCAGGGCTTAAGGAAGTTCAGAGATCTGTACAGAAGCATCTGAACATATCAATAGTTAATTACATGTTTAAGAATCAGACGAGAAAAACCTGAAATTGATGTTCGAGTGGAGTTTGGACGTCGTTGCTGAGCCAGTGCAAGCACTATGGCATCCTCAACCTGGATCAAGGATATCATTAAATGGTAATGCAGTGCTCTATTCTTCCACCTAGAAAGGAGAATAAAAGAATACTAGACCCTGGTGGACAACGTTTCTACTTGCAAGTGATTATTTACACACACACACACACACACACTTCTAGAAAAAAGTAGCAAAAGAATTGAATGGAGTAGATTTCATCCCTATCAATATGCACTTGGTGTTCCAAATCCTGGGACTGGCCTGATGTTGGCCCATGCCTTTATCCCTCGGCTGAACACCATAACTAACATAATTCCACCCATCCTAGTATAAAAGCAATGATTTTCACTTTCTGTAATAACTACGTGTGATCAATATGGTACATATTCAGTAGGTCTTCTCTTATTTTACCAATTCTTTTTATTAATCTCAACTTATGATTTAACAAATTCATAATACCAATCTATATCGATCATATTCTTCTTAAACTGCATAAGTGGAAATTTTGAAGTTGAAATTGATCATTGACTTGGTGATCATTAGTACTGGAAGCTAAAGTTTAGAAACAGGGCAACGAATGCATGTTGTATTTTGTTCAAGGAACCAAAAAAAATACAGAAGCAAGAACTAGATAATGACTCTAGTTATTAGAGTAACCTTCAAGGAAACAAGTTCATTCAAGCCCATTTCAACAGAAAGCATGCTTTCTATATTTCCTTCTCCAGTGAGATCATTCAAATCCCGAACAAGATTACCCCTCTCTGGATTGTCATAACCTGCAAAAGAGAACACTAAGAACTCATCAATGCCCATTGAAAAAGTCTACCATTTACACAGACAAGTAGCTAGGTTTAATCATGCTTGCCTTTTTCCAAAAATTCTTCCTTTGCCTTTTGTCCAGCAGAGATAACCAATTCAAAAGGAAGAGGTGCAAAGGATGACCAGTACTCGTGTTTTGAAGCAGCAATATCTGCACAAATACCTGGAAGAGAAAAAAGAGCAACATTAACTTTACACTCAAAACTGGTAACACTTCTTATATACAAAGCACTAAGACAAGAACAGAGGGGTACACGGGGTCAACGCTTACAAAAAATAAAGCATTGAGTGGACACAAATGCAATTAGAACCTAGCAGCAGACAGAGCATTCATCTGCGGCAAAATAGCAAAAGAAGTATCCAATTGATGCAATCCATTACGAAAAGTCAATCTCCTTTTGTATAGTTGTAAAACAATGTAATGATAGTTAATTTGCATTAAGTTTTCTAAGTGAGGTTACTGGCACTGATATCACTTATTATATGTTCCCTCTTTGCATTGTCACATTTGGAGTAAAAAGCGCTTCCTTACAATCTAACAATATTCAAATGCGCTATTGTAATTTTTGCGTCTCATTTATTGATTTTCTATCTCTTATGTACTTTTTTGCCTCTTTTTTCGAAAGCTAAATTGACATGACTTGGGGGACTTCATAAAACCATTTCAAGTCTATAACTAATGATCAAAGGTTGGTATGAGCAGCATAGACAGGAAATATCAAAGGAAAAAGGAAAGGGTTGAAGTCAGGAAAAAATGTTTTTCTACTTCAGACAGTAGAGATCTAGTGTAACTAGGAAAAAGACAAATCTCGGATGCATTACTTACCAAACTGAGCTGCTAAACCCCAATAACGTGCAAGCCAGCATCTTTTAAGAACAACATCTTCCTGCAATATGAATATGCCAGGAAGTTAAAGTATTGTAATGAAAAATTATAATTACGAAAGCAGTATAAAAAGGTGCAGCTAGATACCATCTCATTCTGGGTTAAAACCATCCTTTGTGTCATAGAGCGTAGAGTTTTAACCTCAGATTCAGCCCCTTGAAGTTGATATACAGCAGCAGCTGCGTCCTCTTTTGCTTTCTAGGTCAAACATAGTATTAAAAAATTAGATAAAACAAACCAGACATTCAGTAGCATTACATGGTGGTCATGTTCACCTGAACATTAGAACAGAGGTTTGCAAGTTCCACATCTATCCCATTCTTGGCTTGTTTTGCGTCTTTCAGTGCAGCCTGCATCAATTAATCTTCCACTATGATTGAAATTGCAGTACACTTGAAAGCAGTTACACAGACAGAACAATGCTGATGTAACATGTGGGCATGGTATTCAAGGAAGACTCAGACAGATTAACTTATAAAGAATAACATAAACTTCTACTTAAAAGTTTATTGAGAATAAGGAAATGAATATACTCTACCATGTGTCCATACTAAAAGTAATCATATGGCCCGTGCTACTCTGACCCTGTGTTTGTGTCTGTATTTTCCTAAATATGTGGAGTAATGTCTAGCCATACAGGCCAAGATAAACTTTTTCTTCTGTATTCTGCTATTCATTCGATGATGAATGATTTTTAGTATTTTATGCTTTTTAAATAAACTTCCTCTCAAACAAAAAGCCAGAGACAAGAATCAGCCTGACAAATTAATCTGCAATTAACTCAATATCCCCACTGACCTCCCTTTGGCGCAAAGAGGCTTCCTTCCTGCAAATGATAAAAAGTCTTATCATGATATATACATATCCACCAAAAACGAATCTTATCATCGTATTAACACAAAATTCAGTGCAAAGATGAATACGTGGAAGACTTTTACCTGCTTAACAACTTTGCTTCTAAAGATACTCCTTCTCCAAGTGCTGCAACCTGATGCATAAGAAATGCCTTTCAACTGTCAGATGAAGTTTAAATTGAAGATGCCCATGGTGCATAAGTCATAAAATAAGAATCAATAACATTTATCCAGCAAAATTTCCAAATAAGGTGTTTATAATCATTATCATCTCTTTTCTTTTTTGTGATAAAGGAGGTGTTCATACTAGAATGACACGCTGATTATGTTTAAGGTTTTCGCTTCTTACTTATCAAAATACAAAGATAAAAACATAAGTTTATTGCTTTCATTCTCTTTCAGGGTTTTTGTCTAAGATAGCTAGTGGCAATATTGTGTCTTACTATTTCGCTTTTCAGTGTAGCTATCGCTTTTGCTTTGCATCTTTAGTCTGGATTTCATGTTGTTCATATTTTTCCTATGATTTCTGTGGTGATACTAATATTGTCTTCTTTTATCTTTTTGTTTTCTTGAGCCAAGGTTCTTTCGGAAACAGCCTCTCTACTCCTTCGGGGTAGGGGTAAGGTCTGCGTACACACTACCCTCCCCAGACCCTACTAATGGGATTTTACTGGGTTGTTGTTGTTGTTCTCTGTCAGGTAAACAAGTAAAATTCCACTAATGAAGCACTGAGGCTCTTATACACTGGAGGGGGAAAACAAATGAATATTACAAGTTTTCCAGACAAAGGATTATTACACAATTTGGCATAACAATGGCATAACCTGTTTCTCAAGCTCCTTCACTCTAGCTTCTGCTTCATCGTAACTCATTTCAGTACCTCTAAGCTGCACAAATAATTCGCAACTTCAGTATAAACACATGCAGAGATGCATAGCTTAATGCAAATAAAGCAGAGGAAAAGAATTGCTGAAACATGCACCTTTCCAAGCAGATTTTCATTTTCTTCTTGTAGCATATCAAGCTGCCAAAAAAGTAAAGGTTAGAGCAGAAAGGAGGCACTGAAGTCAAGTGGTATATCCAAGTGTTTACATGCATAAAGAGACAGCAGGTACTTTACTTGTCTGATGACTGAATACTATGCATGTAAGAATAGAAAGGTATCAATTTGATAGCAAAAAGAACATACTTCATCATGAAGCGCAGAAGCAGCACGGTTATCTCCTGTATCTTTCAAGTTAAATTGTCTTAAATCTGGCGAGAATCTGCATTACAAGTTAGATGATGAGTGCAGAGAAAAGGAACTGAATCTTGCTAAAGCATCTTCTGCATATATATGGAGGAAGCTCATGCGCCTTAAGACACTTGCACTGCTTCAGTCTTGCCATTAACAGAACTACACGAGAACAGAAGGTTTAGGCCAGTCCAACATCCTTTTGAACTATCATAGCAATAGCATACAATCAAAAGGCAAATATTTTTAGACTTAAAAAATTTATTAATGACACAATTGCAAGAACTTGGTAAACTATGGAATATGTAACAAGCAGAAGATACAACCCACAAAAGAAAAGAAAAAACACATGTTTTAGACCCTTTGCTCCAGCTGCTTGTTCATGGGAATGTTAGACTGAAAAGAAAAAAAGGAAAACCAGAAAAAGAAGCTCATTATACCTTTTCTCTCTCAGCTTGTTGGTTGGAGGCTCGATTGGGGGTATAGGTGAAGGAGTCTTCACAGGCTGTCGGGTACTTGGTATTGATGGTGGAGGACGAGTTGGCACATTTGCTCTTCCTGCTGATGTTGAACGAAGAGACGACGGGTTTTCCTCAACAAAATTCCTAGCTAGCTACTCACAGAAGCAGCAAATGGAGACAATTATCATACAGAGGTAATTACAACTCAAACTAACATGTCACTGCATATGCTCATCTAGATTAAATTTGTTTAACTGTATCCCCTCCGTACTTTATATCACAATTTTTAGGAAAAACCCAGAATTATCCAAAGAGATTTAACAACTAGCCAGTCTCTTGAGCTAGAGCCACTTTCTGAAGGGAGCCAACACAAAGATTTTCAGAGCTTTTTTGCAATACGGTTGAAGAACAGAACTTATATAACTGAAATCAGTTACAAATGCAGTTCAATTTGAACACATTCATACTGGATTATACTTCATTATCTATGTAGAAGTGAAATGTTGTCAATATTTCAGAACTCTCCGGTCTCCATCAAAACAACAGCAACGCTGAAGCTAAATCTCATAAAGTAACATACACACACAAGGAAATGTAAATCAAGACTGGATAAGCAGATCGAGGTCTTGATATTACCAGAGGGGAAGATGATCTACTATTATTGAGCTTAGCGGACTGAATAGCCGCAGCATTAGTGTTGTTGGTAGCATTAGTGTTGTCGGTAGCACTAGTGCCGTTGGAACGGGAAAAAGAGGGAGGTGCAAATCGGAATCCAAGATCATCATTATCATCGTCGTCATCGTCATTACCAGCAGAAGCAGCTTGTGAGGCCATGACTTGAGCGAGGCGCTGGGCAGCAGCTTTTGCAGCAACATTCTGAGTGCGCTTAATGTTGGACATCATGCCGCCGGAGACTGAGGAAGACCGGCCATGATGATGTGGACGTCCAGGTGATGAAGACCCGGAAATCAGAGTCGGAGCTGCTCCGGATTCGCTGCTCCATTTCCTTAACTGCCTTGGACTTGCTGTTCTCGCCCGATCCATTTTAATACTAGTTGTTGATGAGTTCAGTACAAAATTATTTAGGTTACGAAATGGTGAGGGAGAATGTAGGTCGAAACTGGCTAGATTTGGGGGTTCATTATTACAGAAGCTTCTCTTCTCCGCCGGAGAGATTGACGGAGACAGATATTTGCCTTGTACAGTTGGAGCCAATTACCATCAATAAACTTTTAAAATCACTCGGTCCGTCGAGTGAGCCAAAATTTCTCAAATTATTTTAGTTAAGTCACTCTTTCTTCTTGATCCACTATTTTCAAAATAGTTGGCAACTTGGCATTTACATGCTTTTGCAATTGACTAGATAATATGTATGTGTGTTGCACATAAATTTTTAGTAAGAACTTTTCTGTGAAAAAATAACTAACTAAATTTAGTAATAAATTATACGTTGAAATGATCATTATAAAGTAATTAACATGATAAAAATACAGTATTCATTTAAATACTAAAATATACTTGAATTCAAAATGATATCGCCTTAGAGGGTGTTTGGATTGCCTTATTTTAAGCGCTTATTGGCTTTTAAGCACTTTTTTAGTTTGTGTGGTGTTTGGCAATGATAAAAGTGCTTAAAAGCACTTACTTTTAGGTATAAAAAGTACAAAATAAGCCAAAAGCTAAAAGTTGGGTATTACCAACTTATGACTTTTGGTTTTTAGCTTAAAAACTACTTTTTATAAGCCAATCCAAACACCCTCTTATTCTATAAAGATGATCAATTTAGTTAAGTTAGAAAGTATCTAATTTACAGTGTATAAATATTTAGTGTGTTAATATCATATCTAATTCTTCTTTATAGATGACGTTTTTCGTGTAGATTTTCTATAACTTTGGCTTCTCTCTCTTAAAAGTAAAATATATAATTGTCCATCTTTAAATCACCTCCAAACAGTATTACTTTTTTCTATTGTACTTTGACAATTATTTATAAAGTTATGTCAAATTTACCTTATGACGTATATAACACAAGTAAAATTATTATTGCTTTATCATATTCAAAGCAATAAAATATTAATTCATGTTCTGATAAATCAAGTCCATTGTACTTTGACAATTATTTATAAAGTTAATGTCGAATTTACCTTATGACGTATATAACTCGAGTAAAATTATTACTGCTTTATCATATTCAAAGCAATAAAATATTAATTCATGTTCTGATAAGTCAAGTCCATGATTAAAAATGTTAGAAAAATATATATTTTAATACAAAAATAATAGCAGATAAATATATATTTTTGTATATATGTGATGTGACATCCCGGCCAGTCGTCTCATGAGTTACCGCTCTGTTTCCCCCATTTCTACTTCTTATTGCTTTGTTTATCGGTTCTATATGTGATCGGGTTGGTTGGCTCGGGTTCGGAAAGGTTTTGGTAAGGTTTGAGACACTTAGTCTCTTTTGAGGAAGCTTAAGTTGGAAAAGTCAAACGGATGTTGACTCGTGTGTTAGAGGGCTCGGATGTGAGTTTTGATGGTTCCGATAGTTTCGGGAGGTGATTTGAGACTTAGGAGCGTGATCGGAATGTGTTTTAGAGGTCCGGAGTAGATTTAGGCTTGAATTGTCGAAATTGAAATTTTGGCGTTTTCCGGTTGATAGGTGAGATTTTGATATAGGGGTTGGAATGAAATTTCGAGAGTTGTAGTAGTTCCATTGGGTCATTTGGGATGTGTGTGCAAAATTTCAGGTCATTCGGATGTGGGTTGGTATATTTTTTTATCAAAAGCGTAATTCGAAAGATTTTGAAAACTTAGGCTTGAATCCGATGTATTTTAGCTGATTCGATGTTGTTTGAGCTGTTTTGAAGATTGGTATAAGTTTAGATGGTGGTATATGATGTGTTTGTGCTTTTGGTTGAGGTCCCGGGGGCCTCGGGGTGATTTCGGATGGTTGGCGGAAAAAATGGAAATTGGAAATGGCAGCTGAAGTTGTAGTCTGTCGTCATAACCGCACCTGCGGCTAGGGGACCGCAAGTGCTGGCTCGCAGAAGCGAAAAGGGAGCCGCAAATGCAGCCAAGTGGAAGGTTAGCTGGAACCGCAAAAGCGATCGAGGAAGCGCACCTGCGATGGCGCAGGTGCGATATTTTAACTGCAGATGCGGAAGTGGTCAAGTAAGTGGAAACCGCATGTGCGGTGGTCTAGACCGCAGAAGAGGTAAAAGGGTCGCAGGTGCGAAATGCCTGGGCCACTAGGTATAAATTATTTCCTTCGCGATTTTTGAGTTGTTTTTCACCATTTCAAGTCGGTTTTGGAGCTTTTTTGGAAGATTTTGAAGAGGGAATCAAGGGATATCGTCTGGAGGTAAGATTTTTAAGTCTAATAATCGATCATATGGTATTATTTCACGGATCAGAGCTGTAATTATGGAAATTTAATGGTTGAAATTTGGGAAACTAGGGCTTGGTATTGGAGACATTGGCTTGAGGATTTGAAGGGTCACTTGTGGTCGGATTTTGGGACTTTTGATATGTATGAACTTGTGGGGAGATAAGGAATCTATTGATATAAATTTTTTCGAATTTCGAGACGTGGGCCCGGAGTTCAAATTTTGGTTAATTTCAAGATTTATGTTGTAAATTGATTATTTTCGCATGGGCTTCGTTCTCTTGGCATATTTTGACGTTGTGATTCTGATTTTGGATAGATTCGGCGCGAGTGGAGGCCGATTCGAAGGGCAAAGACATCGCGGGCTAGAGATTGGATCGGATAGAGGTGAGTAATGATTGTAAATGTTGTCCTGAGGGTATGAAACCCCGGGTTTCACATCGTTATGCTATATTGAGGTAACGTACACGTAGATGACGAGCGTAGGGTCGTGCACCATTGGGGATTGTGATTTAGTCCATCCCGAATGACTGTTTTACCGTGTATTTGACTGAAAACTGTTTGCTATCATCATGTTTTGGGCTGAATGCCATAATTTGGGTCTTGTGCCAACTATTTGGACCCTTAGGGGATTTTTACTAATATTTGCTCATTGTTTTGACTTTATACTTGTACTCAGTCATGCTATATCCTACTGTTTTCATAACTCAGCCAAGTTTACTCTGTTTTAACACATTAAAAGATATTCTAAATAATAATTTGAGCTGAGCATCATGTTTTACTGTTGCCCGAGTGGCTTATGAGATTCTGACTGAGTAAGGTCGGGGGCCTGTATTGTGAGGATACACTGATTTATGATTATGAGGTCGAGGGCCTGAGATTGGACGCGTGCATAACATCATTTTTGCAGATATATAGGTGTATCATTACCAAAAGAAAGGTGTTTATCTAGTGTAAATGTGCGTTTGAGATTGTATATGGCAACTAGGATAAGTCGTTTACGGCTCTACCGAGGTATATAGCTGTTTTGCAACACTTTAATCTAGGGACAATTTTTGAATGGAAGCACGACAGACATCCTGACATTCCAGATAATATATTCAGATATGTCTTCTGGGCATTTAAACCATTTGTTGATGGTTGTTCATTTACAATATAAAGATGTAGATTATAGTTGGGGTAGATGCTAATGGCCAAATATTTCCCCTCGCCTTTGCTATTTGTGCCTATGAGAATCAAAAGAGTTGGACATGATTTTTAAACCACTTAAAGAAGCACAATGTGAGACAATATTTAGGTATTTGTCTAATATCTTTTCAATATACAGGGATTTTAAGTTCTGTGCGTGATTTGGATGAATGGAAGGAGTCGTACGGTTACCACCATTATTGTGTTAGGCATTTAAAGGTCAACTTCCAGCGGGCTTATCCGAACAAGAGGTTGCATGATCTAATATGGATGGCTGCAACATATCATCAAGAGAGAAAATTCATGATGCTAATGAAATTGATTAGGCAGGAAGAAGAACGAGCTTATGTTTGGTTGAAGGATCTTGAGGTTGAGAAATGGACTCTGCATAAGGATGGCGGCAGAAGATAAAAATTTTTAACTACAAATATCTCAGTCTTTCTATCAAGATCCAAAACCCCCCACCAAGTCACGATGACATCTAACCTAATCCGCTAGGTAAGCCAAACGATATAAGTTACTACTATAATGAGAAATCATCAATATTATAAATAAAATCACAAAATAATTCAATATGACTATGTTACACCTCATGTTTTTGTACGTAAGAGTACGTCGTAAGACAATTAATGTAAGCTCACAAATGAGATCATTTTTGAAAGTACATAAAGTAAGTCATTCATGTTACCTTCACTACTAAAAAACTGCTTAAATTCGTCCAGGAAAACCGATCGAAATCGGTCGGAAATTGAGAAAAGTGACCGATTTCCTACCGCTTTTAACTAATTGGAAAAATGATGGTCGCTAAGGTGTTTCAACCGAAAGCAGTCAAAATTCTCCGACCGAAAACGGTTGGTTAATTCAATGCGTTGACTGACTGTCAAACTGCATTTACCGATCGAAATCGGTTGGTATTAATTAAAAAAATTATTTAATTTTCAAATACCGTCCGAATTCAAAATTTTAAATAAATAATAATTTTATTTAAATATATAATAATTTGTAAATTGTAATAAATTGTTAATTTATTTAAATAAATAAATTTAAATTTAAAATTTCCGACGGACTTCGGTCGAAAATTTCAAGAATCTGGAGATTTGATTTGAAATTTCCGACCGAATTCGGTCAGAAATTTTGAATATATAGGGAAAAATAATTAGATTTCTTTTAAGCTTCATCACCTGCCAATTACAACCAATATCCATCCTATAATAGCAGCATTACATTGCTGTCGTTTAATTTCTAACAATGAACTAAATTACTTAACAGACACCCAATTGATAACCAAAATTAGATTTGGTCTATATGATACTAAAATCACCTAGTTGAGCATATAATGCATTTGATTACGGAAACCAGAAGCCACTATATAGATAGTAGCACGAGTTGCAGCCTCTTTTGAGAACAATATTCCTTAATCAATTGACCAAAAAAAAAAAAAAATCCTTAATCAAACTATGAGAATGAATTTGTACAAACATACAGAGAAGTGAAACTAATATCACCTAAAGTTGACGAAAAGTTGACTAGTTGGCCAAGAAAAACTAGAATGGCAAATTAAAATGCAGTTAAATGTAAACAAACAATTTAAAAGAAAATTCTAAAATTCTATAAATTCAAAAACAGTTAGAAAAAATTTATTTATTTTTTATGAATTTTGTAGGAATGTTTTCTGTAGGGCAAAAATTACGTGCTCACAATGCCTCGCCTCACGCCCCCGCCTTTTATAATAATGACATATACATACATACATTACATACATACATACACACATACATACACACACACACACGTATATATATTAATTAAGTATTAAATATTGTTGATTTAAAAGCTATTTATATAAAGGTTGACAAAAAACGACCGACTTCGATCAGTAATATTATTAAATTTATCTTTTAATTATTTTAAAATTATTTTTCCGGCCGAACTCGGTCGGAAATATTTAATTATAACTTATTCCGATTGGTAAATTAAATATATAATTTTTGTTATATTAAAAACAAATTACCTTAGGCGGGAAAGCATAATTTCAAATATTCCAACCGAAATCGGTTGAAAATTTTAATAAAAAAATTATTTTTGTAGATTATATACAAGTATGACCAGGTCTTGGTCAAATATTGACCAAGTTCCGGCCGAAATCGATCGAAAATTTTATTTTTTTTGCTGTGGGACCACTATTTTCATTGTCAGAAATATTTTCTTTGACTTTTGCGACCAATTTACTTAATTTTCAACCGATTTCGGTCATTTTTTTTCGACCGACTTCAGTCGGTATTCTTTGGACGAATTTTGCAGTTTTTCTAGTAGTGCTTGGAAGTTACAAATCTTTAAGATCATGAATAACAAGTACCAAAAGAGTTGGAAAGCTTAGAAGCTAAACAAAAAATAAGTTTCATCGAAAGTCGATAAGTTTGGAATGTGATAACATGCACTTTGAGGTGAGACTAAGGTTTTGTCACGACCCAATATCTAACCATGTCGTGATGGCGCTTATCGTGATACTAGGCCAGCGACTTATTTCCAAATACTCCATTTTTCAAATAAAAACTTAAGAAAAATCGTAATTTTAACAGAAATTCAACAAGATAAAAGTAGAAATCAAAATCCAACGGAAAGACACAATCCCGACCTCGGGTGTCACTAAGTCATGAGCTAAAACTACTACATCCGTCCGAAAACAACATGACCAACACGGTCTGAGAATATCCAAATAAATATATTAAAGGAAGATAAGGAAAGGAGAAGGCGGAACTGCGGGCGCCAAGCAGCTACCTCGCAATCTCCACAGAAAGTCTCCAACTGGTGTGATCAACAACCGCTGCCGTGCTCTGAGATACATGGATCTGCACACAGGGGTGCAGAGGGTAACGTGAGTACACCAACTCAGTAAGTAACAAGTCCAAACTATGGACTGACGGTAGTGACGAACCAAACTTCAACAGGTTGCAACAGTTAATTGTACGGAAAAGTAGACATGCTTACAGTTCAGGTAGTTTCTCAGCAGTAATTAAATACAGTATGAACGATACAGAGTATAAAGCTCAGGAAAACTCTAAATACCAATGCACAGATAGCATGATCAATGTTACGTATAATACTTCCACTCACAGTGCTCAACCACTCGGTACTGTATACGGCCCACTCGGCCCAGGGAAGATCCATCCCGGAATGTATATACATCATAGACTTTAAGTCACCCAGTACCGAGGAAGCATGCCAATCTAACCTCATGGAGAAGATCCATCTCCATACCAATACTTCGGACAAGATCCATGCCCGGGGAAGATTCATCCCTCAATATCATCAACTGCGCTCACTGGGGGTGTAAAGATTCCGGAGGGGCTTCTCTGAACCCAAGCACTATACCAATGCCAGCGAAGGCATGATCAATATCTCGCTGCGGCGTGTAGCCCGATCCCATACTGCCAATCAATATCAGGATCTCGGCCTCGCTCAGTCAATACTCTCCAGCCTCACACATACGGGCTAAAAATGTCATGATACAAGCCCAAACAATGATATGATATGTCAAATAGCAATAATCGAGACTAAGGCATGATATAATATGTATTAACATGACTGAGTATAGTTTATAAATGAAACTAATGACATGGCAACAAGAAACGACCTCTCGGGTCTCAACAGTGTTGGCGTGAAGCCTTAACATGATAATTAGCATGATTTACAGCTCATTAACTTAATCACGTAGTTACAACACTGATATCAACATAAACGAGTCACTAAGAGGTGCCATGCAATGATCCAGGCCGCATTGCTCACGGTGCATGCCCATACACCCGTCACTTGGTATTGCGTCACCTCAATAGTAATCATAGAACATACAGTTCGGGGTTTCGAACCCTCAGAACCAAGTTTGGAAGCGTTACTTACCTCAAGCCAAACTCTAGCCCGTGACGCCCTTGACTCTCGATTCGGCCTCCAAATGCCTCGAATCTAACCAAAATCAATATATAACCATCAAAATATGCTAAGGGAACAAATCCCACTCGAAAATAATCAAATTAAATCAAAATCCCGAAATTGGTCAAAACCCGACCCTGTGCCCATGCCTCAGATTCCGATAACAATCACAAAACAAGAATCCTTACACTCTCACGAGTTTATACATACTAAGAATACCAAAATCCGACCACAAATGACCTCTCAAATCCCTACATTAAGGTTTCCAATTTCCAAGCCCTAACTCTCCAATTTTAGGCTTCAAATCCCCCAAATATCATATTTAATTAGGTAGAAATCACAATAGGATCGAGTATTAAGTCCATAAATCTTACCTCAAAGAAGTTCTCTTGAATTACCTCACCAATTTCCCTCAAGAAGCTCCAAAACCGACTTAAAAATGGTGAACTATGGCCAAAGATGGCGAAAATGGCCTTTTAAACATTCTGCCCAACGATTTAAATTGCTTATTCATAAATGCGGTCAAAACCTCGTGTTCGCGAAGCACAAAAACTCATTGACCAGAATTTCTCTTACACGAACGCGACCTCCAACTCGCGAACGCGAAGTTTCCGCTTCCCAAACCATCGCGAACACGACCTCCACAACACGAACGCGAATCACAATGACCAAGACCCCATCTGCTCCCATTTACTCTACGCGAACGCGGGAACCTCATCGCGTTCGCAAAGCATACTGACCCTCACCCTTCGCAAATGCGGGACCACCATCGCGAATGCGAAGGCCAAATTGACTCCTTCACTTATCATCCCTTCTTGAACGTGAGATCCCTCTCGCAAACGCGAAGGCCAAAAGTGTGCAACACCAACAACAGAAAATCTGCAACTTTCAAAACAAGGATTAGATTCGATTAACCACCCGAAACTCACCCGAGGCCCTCGGGACCTCAACCAAACATGCCAACATGTCCCATAACATAATTAAAACTTGTTCCAACCTTTGAAACACTCAAAACAACATCAAAACCTCAAATCATCATTGGATTCATGCCTAGAAATTTCAAAAACTTCTGAATTTCGAATTCGATCAAAAAGTCTATCAAACCTCATCCGAATAACCTGGAATTTTGCAAACACGTCACAAATGACACAACAGACATACTCCAACTTTCAAAATTTTATTTCGACCCCTATATCAAAATCTCCCCTATTAACCGGAAAACGCCAAAATTCCAATTTCGCTAATTCAAGCCTAAATCTACTCCGGACCTCCAAAACACATTCCAATCACGCTCCTAAGTCCCAAATCACCTCCCAAAGCTATTTGAATCATAAAAACCAAATTCCGAGATCGTTTACTTACAAGTCAACTACCAGTTGACTTTTCCAACTAAAAGGCAACTTAAGAGACTAAGTGTCTCATTTCTCTACAAAACCACTCTGAACCCAAACTAACCAACATGATGCCACATAATACAGCTAAAAAGGATATAAATAAGCAGAAATGGTGGAAACATAGCAGTAACTCATGAAACGACCGGTCGGGTCGTTACACCCTCCCCCTCTTAAACAAACGTTCGTCCTCAATGAGTCAAGAAACATACCTGAAGCCTCAAATAGGTGAGGATATCTGCTCCGCATCTCCCGCTCGGTCTCCCAGGTAGCCTCCTCCACGGCCCGACCTCTCCACTGCACTTTCACTTAAGCTATATCCTTTGACCTCAACTTTTGAACTTGTCGCTCCAAAATAGCCACTGGCTCCACATCATAAGTCAAATCACCATCCAACTGAACCGTGCTGAAATCCAAAATATGAGTCGGATCGCCAATATACTTTTGAAGCATAGAAACATGAAATACCGGATGCACACTCGATAAGCTGAGTGGCAAAGCAAGCTCATAAGCCACCTCCCCAATCCTCTGAAGCACCTCAAAAGGCCCAATGAACCGAGGACTCAATTTACCCTTCTTCCCAAATCTCATAACATCCTTCATGGGTGAAACCTTCAGTAGAACCTTCTCCCCAACCATGTAAGACACATCACAGACCTTTATGTCAGCATAACTCTTCTGTCTCGATTGCGTTGTACGAAGCCGCTCCTGAATCACCTTCACCTTGTCCAAAGCATCATGCACTAAGTCTATACCCAAAAGCCTAGTCTCGCCTTACTCAAACCAACTAACTGGAGATCTACATCGTCTCCCATACAAAGCCTCATATGGAGCCATCTGAATACTCGACTGATAACTGTTGTTATAAGCAAACTTTGCGAGCGGTAGAAACTAATCTCATGACCCTCCAAAATCAATGACACAAGCACACAACATGTCCTCCAATATATGATAGTGCGCTCGGACTGCCCGTCCGTCTGAGGGTGAAAAGTTGTGCTCAACTCAACCTGAATACCCAACTCTCTCTGCACGACTCTCCAAAACTGCGAAGTAAACTGAGTACCTCTATCTGAAATGATGGAAACCGGGACACCATGCAAACAAACAATCTCTTGGATATAGATCTCTGCCAAACGCTCTGAAGAATAGGTAGTACACACATGAATGAAGTGTGCGGACTTGGTCAGCCAATCTACAATCATCCAAATGGTATCGAACTTCTTCAAAGTACGTGAGAGTCCAACTATAAAGTCCATGGTGATCCGCTACCACTTCCACTCTGGAATATCTATCTACTGAAGCAAGTCACCCGGTCTTTGATGCTTATATTTCACCTGCTGATAATTGAGACATCGAGCTACAAATTCCACAATATCCTTCATCATCCTTCTCCACCAGTAATGCTGTCTCAAATCCTGATACATCTTTGCGGTACCCGTATGGATGGAATACCGTGAGCTATGGGCATCCTCCAAGATCAACTCCCGAAGCCCATCAACATTGGGCACACATATCCGGTCATGCATCCTTACTACCTCATCATCACCAATAGTCACGTCTCCGGCATCGTCGTGCTGAACTTTGTCCTTAAGAACAAGCAAATGAAGATCATCATATTGACACTCTCAGATGCGATCAAATAAGGAAGAACGAGAAATCACACAAGCCAATACCCGACTAGGCTCCGAAATATCCAACCTCACGAACTGATTGGCCAAGGCCTGAACATCAACTACAAGAGGCCTCTCCCCAACAAGAATATACGCCAAACTCCCCATACTCACCGGCTTCCTACTCATGGCATCATCCACCACATTGGCCTTCCACGGATGGTACAAATTAGTGATATCATAGTCCTTTAGCAGCTCCAACCATCTCTGCTGCCTCAAATTGAGATCCTTCTGTTTGAACAAGTGTTGGAGGCTACGATGATCAGTAAACACCTCACAAGACATACCATAAAGATAATGCCTTCAAATCTTCAACGCATGAACAATGGCAGCCAACTCCAAATCATGAACGGGGTAGTTCTTCTCATGGGGCTTCAACTAACGAGAAGCATAAGCAATAACTCTACCTCATGCATCAACACACACCCAACACCAACCCTCAAAGCATCACAATACACTGAATAAGAACCCAAAGTTGATGGCAACACTAACACTGGAGTTGTGGTCAAGGCAGTCTTGAGCTTCTGAAAGCTTACCTCACACTCATCTGACCACATAAATGGAGCACCCTTCTAAGTCAACTTGGTCAAGGGTGAGGTGATAGATGAAAATCCCTGAACAAACCGACGGTAATAACCCGCCAAACCAAGAAAGCTGCAAATCTCTGTGGCTGAGAATGGTCTGGGCCAACTCTGAACCACCTCTATCTTCTTCGGATCAACCTGAATACCCTCACTGGACACCACGTGACCCAAGAAAGCCACTGAATTGAGCCAAAACTCACATTTGGAGAACTTTGCATAAAGTTTCTCCTCCCTCAATCTTTGTAACACAACTCTCAAATGCTCCACGTGCTCCTCCTAACTACGCGAGTATACCAGAATATCATCAATGAAAGCAATTACTAACGAGTCGAGATAAGGCCGAAACACGCTGTTTATCAGATGCATGAACGTTGTTGGGGTATTGGTTAGCCCAAAAGATATCACAAGGAACTCATAATGACCATATCGAGTCTTGAAAGCTGTCTTAAGAATATCCGAGTCCCTGATCTTTAGCTGGTGATACCCTGAACGGAGATCAATCTTGGAGAACACTCTCACTCCCTGAATCTGGTCAAATAGATCATCCATAAGAGGCAAATGATACTTGTTCTTGATTGTGACCTTGTTCAACTGCCTGTAATCAATGCACATCCTCATAGAGCCATCCTTCTTTTTCACAAATAGGACAGGCGCACCCTACGGTGACACACTAGGCCGAATAAACCCCTTATCAAGGAGTTCCTAAAGTTGCTCCTTCAATTCTTTCAACTCCACTGGTGCCATACGATACGATGGAATAGAAATGGGCTGAGTGCCCGACACCAAATCAATACCAAAGTCAATATCCCTGTCCGGCGACATGCTCGACAGGTCTATAGGAAACACGTTGGGAAAATCCCTCACTACAGGAACAAAATAAATACTAGGAGTCTCTTCACTAACATCCCTCACAAAGTCTAAGTATGAAAGACAACTCTTCTCAACCATCCGCTGGGCCTTCAGAAATGAAATCACCCTACTGAAAATATAATCAGTGGAACCTCGCCACTCAATCCGTGGCAACCCCGGCATAGCTAATATCACTGTCTTAGCATGACAGTCCAAAATAGCACGACACGGAGATAACCAATCCATGCCCAATATCACGTCAAAATTAACCATACTAAGCAACAAGAGGTTCACTCGGGTAACCAAACCCCCAATAGTCACTATACACAACCGATATACACGGTCCACAATAATAGTATCGCCCACCGGAGTAGATACATGAACAAATGAAATAAGAGACTCGTGGGGTATATCCAAATAATGGGAAAAATATGATGACGCATAAGAAAAGGTGGAACCAGGATCAAATAATACAGAGGCATCTTTGTGGCAGACTGAGATAATACCTATAATCACAGCATCTGAAGCAATAGCATCTGGTCTGGCTGGGAGGGCATAGAAATGGGCCTGACTACTACCTGATCGACCTCCCCCTCTAGGGCGACCCCTAGCTGACTAACCTTCATCTCGAGCTGGCTGAGTGGGTGGGGAAGTAACTGGTACTGAAGCCGAAAGCTGATACCTCTGCTGGGATGAACCTCCCGTAAGACAGGGACAGAACCTCTTGATATGACCCAAATCTCTACACTCGAAGCAACCTCTCGCAACAAGTGGTGGTGGGGACTGAAGGGAGCCCCGCGCACCGGGATGCCCACTAGAAGAACCAGGCATAGATAAACCCTAAACTGATGGTGCCTGAGTCGAACTCTGAGATGGAAGGGCATTAAAAGACGAGTGACCCTGATGTGAACTGTGAGAACCATAGCCAGATGACCCACTACGGTGACCTGAACGGGCTGGCTGAGCATGCCTGAATGGACGGCCTCTGCCGTGCTAAGACTGACCTCCCGAAGGAACACCGCTGAAGCTACCAAATCCTCGAAACCTCTTGGCCTCCCTCTCATCCCGCTCCTGGCGGTGAACTGACTCTATATCTCTAGCAATGTCAACCACCTCCTCAAAATGAGCGCCAGATACTCTCTCTGGTCAGAAAAATCCGTAGCTGATAGTTGAGGCCATCAACAAACCTCCTGATACTCTCCCTATCCGTGGTAACTAGCTAGATAGCATGACAGGCCAACTCGGAGAATCTTATCTCATACTTCGACACGGTCATATCCCCCTGACGCAGTTGCTCGGACTGCCTACGCAGCTCCTCTCTGCGGGAATGCGGTACATACTTCTCTAGGAAGAGAATGGAGAACTGATGCTAGGTAAGGGGCGGTGCACCAACATGCCTACATCTCTCATAAGCCTCCCACCAAGTGAAGGCAGCTCTAGAAAACTGAAAAGATAGTAAATGAAACTCCACTAGTCTCTAGAATACCCGTTATACGCAACATCCTCTAGCACTTATCCAAGAAACTATGGGCATCCTCGCCCTCTGCGCCACTGAAAGTCGGAGGCTAAAGTCTACCAAACCTCTCCAATCGACGCTGCTCGACATCAGGCATAACTGGAACCACAAAATCCTGAGCAGGTGCAACCGACTGGGCTAGTGGTGCCTCCAGTGTCTAGAGTCCCTGAACAACCTGCTCGGGTGTACGGGCGGCGGGAGTCTGAGTGCCTCCCCCGGCCTGAGAACTAGCTGCTATGGTAGAAACTGCAATCGCCTGAGCAACGCTAGTACACACGGTCAAGATCTGAGCCAAGGTCTCTTGGAGACCCGGAATAACATTAGGCACAGTCGGTGCTTGAGCTGGTGCTGCTGGAGCATCCCCCGTTAGAGCCTGATCATGAACTGGGGCAGCGGGTGGATTTGCAGGTGCTGCCCGAGCTGCTGTACAGGCTACACTACTGTCCCTACCACGACCTCGAATGCGTCCTCAGCCTCTAACGGCCCCAACTGGTGGTACTGGTGGAAGTCCATCCTGACCGGTAGCACGTGTCCTCACCATCTATGAGAGAATAGAATAACAGAAGTTTAGTTACTAGAGTCAACAGATTCACACGACAAGAATTCAAGAGTGTGACATTTTTCCTAAAGGTTCTGCAGCCTCCCGAGGATAAGTACAGACATCTCCATACCGATCCGCGAGACTCTACTAAACCTGTTCATGACTCGTGAGACCTATGTAACCTACGCTCTGATACCAATATGTCTAAGGAAGATCCATCCCTCAATATCATCAACTGCACTCATTGGGGTGTAAAGACTCCGGAGGGGCTTCTCTAAGCCCAAACGCTATATCAATGCCAGGGAAGGCATGATCAATATCTTGCTGTGACGTGCATCCCGATCCCATACTATCAATCAATATCAGGATCTCGGCCTTGCTCAGTCAATACTCTCCAGTCTCACACACACGAGCTAAAAATGTCATGATACAAGCCCGAACAATGATATGATATGTCAAATAGCAATAATCGAGACTGAGACATGATATAATAAGCATGAACATGACTCAGTATAAATTATAAATGAAACTAATGACATGACAGCAAGAAACGACCTCTCGGGTCTCAATAGTGTTGGCGTGAAGCCTTAACATGATAATTAGCATGATTTGCAGCGAACTTAATCACATAATTACAACACATATATCAACATAAAAGAGTCACTAAGTGGTTCCATGCAATGATCCAGGCCGCATTTCTCACGGTGCATGCTTAAACGCCAGTCGATTGGCATTGCATCACCTCAATAGTAATCATAGAACACATAGTTCAGGGTTTCGAACCCTTAGAACCAAGTTTAGAAGCGTTACTTACCTCAAGTCAAGCCAAACTCTAGCCCGCGATGCCCTTGCCTCTCGATTCGGCCTCCAAATGCCCCGAATCTAACCAAAATCAGTACATAACCATTAAAATATGCTAAGGGAACAAAGCCCACTCAAAAATAATCAAATTACATCAAAATCCCGAAATTGGTCAAAACCCGACCCCTGGGCCCACTCCTCGGATTATGATAAAAATCACAAAACTAGAATCCTTACACTCTCACGAGTTTATACATACCAAGAATACCAAAATACGACCACAAATGACCCTTCAAATCCTTTGATTAATATCTCCAATTTCCAAGTCCTAACTCCCCAATTTTAGGCTTCAAATCCCCCCAAATTTCATGTTTAATTAGGTAGAAATTACAATAGGATCGAGTATTAAGTCCATAAATCTTAACTCAAAGAAGTTCTCTTGAATTCCCTCTTCAATTTCCCTCAAGAAGCTCCAAAACCGACTCAAATATGGTGAACTATGGCCAAAAATCGCGAAAATGGCCTTTTAAACGTTCTGCCCAGCGATTTAAATTCCTTCTTCGCGAATGCGGTCAAAGCCTCGCGTTCACGAAGCAGAAAAACTCATTGACCAAAATTTCTCTTACACGAACGCGACCTCTAGCTTGCGAACGCGAAGCTTCTGCTTCCCATACCATCGCGAACGCGACCTATACAATGCGAACGCGAATCACAATGACCAGGACCCCGGCTACTCCCATTTACTCTACGTGAACATGGGAACCTCATCACGTTCGCGAAGCATACTGACCCTCACCCTTCGCAAACGAGGGACCACTATCACAAACGCGAAGGCCAAATTGACTCCCTCACTTCTCATCTCTTCGCGAATGCGAGAACCCTCTTGCATACGCGAAGGCCAAAATCTGCAACACCAACAACAGAAAATGTACAACTTTCAAAATAAGGATTTGATCCGTTTAACCACCTGAAACTCACCCGAGGCCCTCAGGACCTCAACAAAATATGCCAACATATGCCATAACATCATTCAAACTTGTTCCAACCTTCGGAACACTCAAAACAACATCAAAACCTCAAATCATCATTGGATTCAAGCCTAGAAATTCCAAAAACTTCTGGATTCCGAATTTGATCAAAACGTCTATCAAACCTCGTCTGAATGACCTGGAATTCATAATGCGCTGAAAGTTATTTCAAATGTAGTAGAAAGTTTCTCCTAATATACTTGGAATTACAGGATGGTCCACATATCAAATTAAATATATACGAGTCTAGTTAATAACACATTAAACTTTTTGTCGATACGACATTGGAGTACAGAGATGTTCACGTTTTCGTGAAACTGCGCAAGCAACTTCCAATGGGACCCACTTAGGCAGTGGTCAACCTACTTCACTTTTAAAATGATTTGGATGACCTTTATTTCTCATTTTTCGACCCAACCTTGTCCCTACACTCCTCCTAACCCTCTAAACAAATACCATAAGGGTTTGAAGTGATTCCAAAGTGATTACACCATATTTCAACATCAGAAGTTAGTTCTAGTAGAGAACAACACCTTTCTAAGGTTGTATTGTAATTGAGGATAATTGTGGGATGTGTTTGGCTAAAATTTCAAGTTGTGCTTACGCTTGCTTTTATGTTGGTTAAGTTGTTAGGATGATAAACTACAAGATAATACTTGGATTAGCTTGAGATGTTGTTGTTTTGGATGGATTGATTTGAAAGTTGCTCTTATGGACTTTAAGTGGCTGGAAATTATGAAAATAAGTTGGCTATGATATTGTTACTATGATTATATCAGTTTAGATGTCAATCTTGTTGAGGAAATAGCTAACTAGAATAAAATGGTTATAAAGCACTTGAAAGTTGTCCATAGTGATGTTATCTTGTGTTGGGCAATTTCGGGCAACTTTGAAATTGAGTACAAGGTTGGAAATCCTTTAAAAGGTATTGGTTATTATATTGGATATATTACTATGTTCAAGAATGAATGATAATGAGGTTGAAGGGTTATAAAGGGATTCAATCCGAGCTTGCCGCTCGTCGTGATATGTTGATGACTTGTTAATGAAATATTTTGTACCCTATTGTTAATGTTGTTCTTATTGTATTGACATCTTTTGTTGTTGGTATATATTATTGGAGGAGGCCCTTGTTACAGGGGAGATGATGCTCAAATTTACATAAATGAGTTACTAGTTTAAGTTGCGGACTTAGCCTTTACTCAGCAATGATTTTGAATCTCCTTATGATGTGGTAGATTGAGTTGATTTGTTTGAAGAATGACTTGGAAGGTATTAAGGACTCAAAGGAGTTAAGGTATGTTAAGTCTATACCTTCTTTCCTTTTGGCATGACCCATATAATACAAACAAAACGAGCAAACACACAACTTTCATAATTGGACTCTATTCATAGAAGTATTAAGGGTGTCTATGTTCTTGATTCCCCATGTGCCCTATTATTGTATCGTATGTTTATGGGTCTCAGAAAATATGTAAGTTGATAAAGTTTATTTCATGATATTAACCGAAAGCATATTGATCTTATGATATCCCGAGAGATCTTATTGACTTACTTCTTATTCATTGCATTCATTTATACATGTACATTGAATTATGACCAGATGACGTTATATAAGCATATTATATATATATATATATATATATATATATATATATATATATATATATATATATATATATATATAGGGTATGGGGAAAGGTTATAGCATTATAGACGTACCACAACCTAATCAGTTGGTATACGTTGATGATTTAGCTCACAAAGGCTGAGATGATATGATAGGATACCTTCAGAGGCTTGATGATGTTATGTACGCATATATCTATGCATGGTATGACATTTATACGGATATGCATGACATTATAAATGTTTCATGGTTCTGTCACACCTCGACCTTGGGGAGCGTGACTGGTACTCAATCGAGATACCCCGGTCAAGAAAGCCTACTTGATGCCTTCTATCCAATTTTACCCAAGACCAATATAAAATCAATATCAAGAGATATACATGAGGGGAATAAAGTGTTCCACATTCTTTTCCCATTATTCAAAAGATATCCATTTACGATTTCCAAAATATTACAAGTTTATAGATATGATGCAAAACAGGTTTGTCGAATACCAACACTTCTAGTTCAATTCCCAACATCAGACACCACCCACAACCTGTCTACGGAGCCTCTAAGTACAATAGAAGTGAAGAATGGAAGTACCAGCGACAAGGCCCCGACTGTAACTCAAAGCACAAAATACAATATCATATGATATTAAGCCCGAAACAGAGTAGGGCTCAGCAAAACCTACTAAGTAGAGAATAACTGCTAACGAGGATCAAGGTTGCCCATTGGCGAACCACATGCATCCATTAAAGATGCAACGCCCCAAAATGTTCTTTTTCAAAATAGAATGCCAATATAACAAAGGGGAAAACCATGGAAATAGCAACAACGACCAATGATATCCAAAAGCCAAGTTAAACATAATATTTTCAAAATACAATAGTAATATTATCTTTGGTTGGGAGATCTTTAGTACCGATATACCACTGTAATTTTAGCATGGAATCCGATCACAACCCGATCGGCTATACTGTCTCACCCAAAGACATTCAATTTACACAAAGTGGCCCTGCCGCCTCACCCCAATATGTGTGGGTGGAAGTGTGATCATAATACTACAATCTTTACAAAAAGTGGCCCTGCCGCTTACCCCAATGTATGCGGGTGGAGGTGTATTCACAATCACAATATCTACAGAAAGCGACCCTGCCGCCTCACCCCAATGTGTGCGGGTGGAGGTGTATTCACAATCACAATCTCTACACAAAGTGGCCCTGTCGCCTTACCCCCAATGTGTGCGGGTGGAGGTGTATTCACAATCACCCAATGTGTGCGGGTGGAGGTTTATTCACAATCACAATCTCTACACAAAAGTGACCCTGTCGCCTCACCCCAATGTATGCGGGTGGAGGTGTATTCACAATCACTATCATGTGTGCGGCATGGCGTCCGATCACGATCCGATCAGTTAGGCCGTCTCACCACAATGCCGTGTGGATCAACATCACCCTCTGCTAGCAATCATCTTATCCCAATTTAGGGAAAAATTCTCATCACATCAATCTCATCCCAAAATAAGGGGAATAATCACAATGCATTCCTACACCGGCACATGTAGTTTTGGGGTTAGGTTATTTCAACCTACCCTTCCTCGGTGATTACCTATACTCTCAAAAATGTTTTGTTTTGCATATAAAAGAAAACAGAAATACAAATACACATTCATAACCTTTCACACTATTTATATAGTTTTATTAGTACTTTCAATACAAATACAAAGGCATTCATACTTCGCACATTCAATACAAATACAAAGGAATTCATACTTTCAATACAAAGGAAACAGAAATACAAATACACACCTCATAACCAAGGCACAGTGGTCGTAATTCATACTTCACACTTTCATTTCTTTACTTTCAAAGATTACCATTATCCACATACCCACATAGAATATTCTAGAAATCATCACTTTAAGCTCATTAACAATGGAAACTTTAACCACTATAGATTTATCTCCAAAGTATGGAGCAAAATGACTAGCAATTGAAACACAAGTTAAAATCATAACGAGCAATACACCGTTTATTTTGAAATACTTTTTTCCAACAAGGGCAAGACACAATTTCAACACAGTGAGTATGTAAGAACTCAAATCGCATTGGAAATATTTATAAAGGAGAGCATGATGATTTACGATTGAAACACAAATTCAAATCAAGTGCATTGGTTACCACAACCATGGCCACATCTATATCTCACTCTTACTTCTTTCACTTCCATACATAGTCATAGTTTATCAACAATAAGGTTATTTGGGAATCGAGATTTGACATGTATATAACAATAAGATTCTTAGCACATAGAGTTTTCTTCCACAACTTGGCATAATAACTTGCAATAAAAAACATGATTGAAATCATAGTATCCCGACACGTTGGTCACATTTGAATACATTCCTAAAGGAGGACACAATACGATAGGGTCATTTGGTATACATTTATAGTACAGATCTTTTAACAGAAGCTTATTCGGAATCATAAAATTTATAAGGAATAACCCGGAACGTGGGAACTAGGAACTTGGGCCAACCACACCTCAAACTTAGCAATGAAAACTTTAACCACTATAGATTTATCTCCAAAGTATGGAGCAAAATGACTAGCAATTGAAACACAAGTTAAAATCATAACGAGCAATACACCGTTTATTTTGAAATACTTTTTTCCAACAAGGGCAAGACACAATTTCAACACAGTGAGTATGTAAGAACTCAAATCGCATTGGAAATATTTATAAAGGAGAGCATGATGATTTACGATTGAAACACAAATTCAAATCAAGTGCATTGGTTACCACAACCATGGCCACATCTATATCTCACTCTTACTTCTTTCACTTCCAAACATAGTCATAGTTTATCAACAATAAGGTTATTTGGGAATCGAGATTTGACATGTATATAACAATAAGATTCTTAGCACATAGAGTTTTCTTCCACAACTTGGCATAATAACTTGCAATAAAAAACATGATTGAAATCATAGTATCCCGACACGTTGGTCACATTTGAATACATTCCTAAAGGAGGACACAATACGATAGGGTCATTTGGTACACATTTATAGTACAGATCTTTTAACAGAAGCTTATTCGGAATCATAAAATTTATAAGGAATAACCCGGAACGTGGGAACTAGGAACTTGGGCCAACCACACCTGAAACTTATGGAATCCGATTCTAAAAGAGAAGTTTAGCCAACATACCTTTTTTGAGTTTTTCTTATGTTACTACAACGTCCCAACACTTCTAGCAATATTAATCTATAGAAAGATAGCAAAATCAGACAATAATTAAAGGGATTCTCATGGTGTAACTCTCTTAGAAATTTTGTTAAACACCTATTATGCAAAATAGACTACAAGGCTCTACAATGCTTATCCCGTCCTCCCTCAATCAATTTCAAAATGCCCACATACTACAACCTATTGTCACATGCATGTCCTATTTCCAACCCCACAATATACTTCAACTCATAACCCCTTGCATGGAATCCTAGGAATAGGACATACCCAGATAGGTGATGGTTTAGTGAGTAGCTTCCATGATTCTTGAAAATTGCTACAAGAATGGATGATTAGAATGCTATGTCTTCTCCTTCTCTCTCTAAAATACTCTTACCTCTCTCTAATTCACCAGACATTTGTTTTAAAATGAGCCCCAAAGGTTATTTATCAAAATGGGGTCGAGTTAAAAAAATAGGAAAATAGACCCTCCAAACTCAAGTCTACGGTCGCAGAATAGACCGCAAAATAGATATGCGGCCCATAAAATGGACTGCGAAAGCGGTGCCAAAAACTGGGATGGTCTGGAGCGGTCTATGATAGGTCTGCGGTCCGTAGACCACTTATGCGACCTAAAATGGACCGCAAAATCACTCTCCCAGAATTCTTCATGCCAAATTTGCGAAGGAAATGCAGACCTCGAAATAGATAAGCGATCGAAGAATGGACCGCAAAACGACCTTCAAAAATTAACCATTTTTTTGCTCAACTCTGCGATGGGTATACGGCCCACAAAATGGATCCGCGGTCGCAAATTTGACCGTATAATTGCCTTATTTTGCCAAAAATTTCACCAACTTCTTCAATGCATTCTACAACCCAGAAAGTATGTACTACGGCTCGCAAGCTCGCCGCGAAGATTAATTACCACCTGCATACACATTACCCTACCTCGGTACCACAAAACCTGAATTCTTTGGCGAAATTTTATGGGGCCTTACAGGTTTACAGAGCTATTCAGACTTATAGGTTGAGTCCTTTACTCCATGTTTCTTTCATGTCTTTTATATACTGCTTTACATACTCGGTACCTTATTCATACTAACATCAGTTTTGCCTTGGGATGCTGCATTTTATGCCCGCAGGTCCCGATAGACAGGTTGGCAGTCCTCCTAGTAGGCTATCTGCTCACCTGAAGGTGTTGGTACACTCCATTTGCTCCGGAGTTAATTATTTGGTCAGTATATTTTGGACATGTATTGATTGGTATGGTGGGGCCCTGCCCTGGCCTTTATGATATTTATGTACTCTTAGAAGCTTGTAGATATATGTCATGTATATAGAAGATTGTATGGCCTTGTCGGCCTATATTTAGCATACAAGTGATCATTTTTGTCTTATAGGCATGTATGTCACATGTATAAGTTTGTATTCCATGTTGAGTCGTCCTATGTTGAGTATTCCCTTATATTTTATTCTGGATATATTGTGACGGCCCTTCTGGCCCATTTACCCATGAGAGTATGATAAGAAGGATACGTTACGTTGATACTTGGTTGAGTTAGGCACCGGGCTCCTTTCGCGGCCCTTCAGTTTGGGTCATGACAAAAGTGGTTTCAGAGCAGTAATGTCCGAGGGAGTCTACAAGCCATCTCTAGTAGAGTCTTGATTGTGGGTGTGTTGTGCACCACACTTATAAGAAGGAGGCTCTGGGGCATTTAGGACTGCCACTCTTTCTTCTTACTCTAGATCATGTGGTAGAGCTTAGTTGTAAGAATTCAAACTCATAAATTCTACTTTATTCATAATACAATGATACCTACATCCACAAAGACAGTTGGTAAGAGACTGAATATGGATGTGGAAAAGTTGAGTAAGAGGAGCTCGATTTTGTATCAGGCTTATGATGAGTAAATGCTATCTTCAGCAGATCATGTGTGTACTAAGACATGTAAGATTCTTAATAAGGAGCCCTAAGGCAAGAATATCTATCCACCCATATGGTTTAAAAAGCAACAAAAGAATCAGAAGGTAGATACAAGTTTCAACAAGTAAAAGAAGCAAGGTGAAGAAGGGTACGAGGTACCCAGTGAGTGAAGATTTTCAGTATTTACAATTCAGGCAGAGAAATATAAGTATTTTGAGTTACCTTCAGCAGTAACATAGCTATGTACAATTGGCTATACCCATTTTGGTTATGCCTTATGGGAGCTAACAAATATAGGTTAAGAGAAGAATGAGATATCAGGATCTAGCTAGAATTAGAGTAACACAAAATAGTGGATGAATTGTTATCATTAGCTAACATTTTTGAAGGATAGTGCAAACGTGGTAATTGATCTCCTTGTGAGACACCCAGATGGTGCACTAAGAAGAGAGTAAATGAAGTATTATAAGCAAGATGTAATAAATGTGTGATGACGGTAAATCAAAATATGACAGGATGATAGAGTTTATTGTCAACTGAAGGAAAAGACAAGAGGTGAATGGTCTTGAGACAATAAAGAGTATAAGCCATAAAGTCACATCCGCATTTTGAGAAATGAGTTGGTGACTCTAACGTCATTACCGGAAGGAAAAGTTAGACCTCTGAAGTAATAAAAATCAAAATGGGCTAGTGAACAAGATATACTAAACATGAATTAGGGATCAAAATATTTGATCATAGTCAACATCGTGAGAATGTCAGAGATCGCGTTCTGGAAATAATAGAATGGACAAGAGAAGAATGACCTTTAAAGGTCATTCAGGAAGACGCTCCCCTAAAGTAAGTATTGTGAGCAGATTTAAGCTTAAGAGACTAAGTGTGCCAGTTACACTAGGTGTCACCCTCGTGTGTAAAAAAATTCAGTTATCCTTGTATAGAAGGGTTACCGCAAGGTAAGTAAGATGTCACTGAAGATGTGAAAAGACGCCAAAGATGATAAGGTAACTATGGAATAGTAAAGTATGAATGTGGTAAAAAGGCGAAAGGAATGAGATTTCATTTATTCAGATCCCACAAATATGTTAAGGCTCCAGAATATTATGCCAGCACGACGTTGGGGAGAGGAAGTAAGGGTTCCCGCCCATGATGTTATTGATAAATAAGTGCAAATAAACACTTGATACATAAGGAGCCAATGCAAGAGGTAAGGTAAGATAAAGGAAATAACCCAAGAAAGATTACGCGAAATATAGATATGAGAATGGACCAACGAGTAGTTAGTAGTTGATTAAGGAAGATCCTAGTTATGGCTAGACAAGAGGATACAGACAAATCAACAGATCATGTAAGATTAATGTAGTAAACCCCAACATAGTGAATTCAGTCTCGCAGATATGCCATTGTAATCCTTGGGAAATATTCAGATAGGTGTTGGGGTAGTTAAAGGTACCGTAAGTGTTATGGAAATAAAAGAGAGTGCCACTGGGAAGACAATCAAAAACTTCAGTTCAGAAGCAACCCTACGAGCACAAGGGCCTGGAGTTAAGTAACAAAGGATAATTATAGGCGAGGAAGAACATAAAAAATTCAGTCGGGTATAAGATGTAATAAACTCGCAGCTTTACAAGAGTCATAGGGCCTCCCCTAAGTACTACCACGAAAGACTAGCTGAGGAAATAAAAGAGAAGGCTTCAACCTAAATATAGTAACTTGAAGAAGAAATGATCTTGTAACAACAACCTCACTACAATATTGTGTGCACTCCATAAGAAAGTGGAACCTATCGTGACTAATGAACAGGAAGTTAAAAGTGATATTTGAGATCATACGAGTTACAGGGAATTCCAATATTTGTGGGTACTAAGATAAGCCAAGTATTTATGCAACAAGTGGCAGAACGACCATGGAATGTAATTGCTTATTTTTAAAGACAAATGAGAAGGCACGGAAGGAAATATATGATGCTATAAAGTTAAAGGAAGGTTGCGAGTAGTATAAATAGATATGTGTAGGTCGCAAGCTAAAGTATGATAGAACAATAAGGTTTTGGGTATACAGGAGTAAGGATGAGAAAACGTGAGTGAAAAGTGACAAGAATAGGTAAGGCCTCAAGATTAAGCCCATCAAAACAAGAGAGCTGACGGTTTCTGTAAGTTATAGAAAACTCAGTATAGCCTGAATAACTCAAAGGAGTCTAAGACTAGGTGCATTTAGAAGAGATGGAATACTTCCCTAGTAGTAGAATAAGGGTATAATTGTGATAGATAAGAGGATTATGCTTAGGCCTTTGATTGAGTAATGATTTAAAGAAAAGGTATTTCATGAATTGCACAGGATTAGAATACCCCCAGAAGATGAATAGCATTGGTATGTTATGAAATATGGTTATTAAAGTATAGTATTGTCCCTAGGTGGATCTGGCAAATAACTTCAGATGTTCCCTGATGAGACGTGAGCACTAGTGATAATGTATTACATAAGAGGTTTCAAGTTATCAGTGGTAGATTATGGATCAACATTAAGGTGAATCAACAATGGATGGGTAAAAGTTACAAAGTATGAGATGAGATTAGACCGCCATTCTTAAGATGAACAGTAATGAAGAAGAACTAAAGGACTTAGATTTAAAAATATAGGATAAGCAGCGAGAGAGTAACCTAGAGTTTGGTAGCAGAGTTCGGTAATAATAAACCGAAGTAAGTGTTATTGTATAGTATGACCTAACTAGATGTAGTAAAGTCATAGGCATAGATAACTGAGGCTACGAAGCAAGATATAACAATATCGACAAAGTACCGTGCAAAGAACTTCAGTACACCTATAGATGCCCAAGGGGATAGCTTGTCATTGTACTGTATATGTTCACAAAGTAAGGCCTAGAGATTGGCTAAAGGCTGGAATAAAAAGTAGGGAAGAGTCACATAGGTGCACTTACAAGGTCAGAGTCATACAGGCTGCATGATATAAGGTAGCAACAGTTACGAGATTGGAAGGATTCCAACCACAAGTTGTGATGTGAGAAATAGGCCTAAAGGGGGGGGGGGGATGCCCTGGCCTTTAAATTTATTCACCGAACAATTGCCTAGATAGCAAGAAAAATATTAAAGTATTCACAAGAGCTATATATTATGGGACTGATAAACACATCAGTCAACATTCAAGGATGAATGTTCTGCGGGGAGGGGGGGAATGATGTTACACCCCATGTTTTCGTATGTAAGAGTACGTCGTAAGACAATTAATGTAAGATCAAAAATGAGATCATTTTTGAAAGTACATAAATCAAATTAATCATGTTACCTTGGAGGTTAACAATCTTTAAAATCATGAATAATAAGTACCAAGAGTGTTGGAAAGCTTAGAAGTTAAATGAAAAATAAGTTTCGTCGAAAGTCGATAAGTTTGGAATGTGAACATGCACTTTGGGGTGAGACTAGGGTTCTTAACATGCTAAGGAGGTTATATTATGAGCTATGTCATGTGTAACACATGCTAAGTCATGTGTTACATTTTGATGTCAAGCGAGTTGTGAAACAAAAGTTGGCAACGATCATCACAAGTTACATTCATAATGAGCTGAAAATTATGTCAAATGTAGCAAAAAATTTCTCTTAATATACTTGGAATTACACGATGATCCATCTATCAAATTAAATGTCTATGAGTCTAGTTTTTAACGCATTAAACCATTTGTCGATATAAAGTCGGCGTGGAGAGATATTCGTATTTTCGCGAGGCTGTGCAAGCAGCTACCAATGGGACCCACTTAGGCGGTGGTCGACCTACTTCACTTTAAAAACAATTTGGACGACCTTTATTTCTCATTTTTCGACCCAACCTGGTCCCTAATTTCCTCCCAACCCTCCTAAATAGATACCATAAGGGTTTGAAGTGATTCCAAAGTGATTACACCATATTTTAACATCAAAAGTTAGTTATAGTGGAGAACAACACCTCTCTGAGGTTGTGTTGTCATTGAGGATAATTGTGGGTTGTGTTTGGCTAAAATTTCAAGTTGTGCTTAAGCTTTCTTGTATGTTGGTTAAGTTGCTAGGATGATAAACTACAAGATAATACTTGGATTAGCTTGAGATGTCGTTGTTCTTGATGGAATGATTTGAAAGTATTTCTTACGGATTTTAAATGGCTGAAAATTATGGGAAATAAGTTGGAATATGATATTGTTAGTATGATTATATTTGTTTACATGTAATCTTGTTGAAGAAATTGGTAACTATAAAGGAAGTGGCTATAAAGCACTTAGAAATTATCCACAGTGATATTATCTTGTGTTGGGCAATTTCGGGTAACTTTGAAATTGAGTACAAGGTTGGAAATCCTTTAAAAGGTATTGGTTGTTATACTGGATATATTACTAAGTTCAAGAATGAATGATAATGAGGTTGAAGGGTTATAAAGGGATTCAATCCGAGCTTGCCGCTCGTCGTGATATGTTGATGACTTGTTAATGAAATATTTTGTACCCTATTGTTAATGTTGTTCTTATTGTATTGACCTCTTTTGTTGTTGGTATATATTATTGTAGGAGACCCTTGTTACAGGGGAGATGCTGCTCAAATTTACATAAATGAGCTACTAGTTTAAGTTGCGGACTTAGCCTTTACTCAACACTGATTTTGAATCTCCTTATGATGTGGTAGATTGAGTTGATTTGTTTGAAGAATTGCTTGAAAGGTATTAAGGATTCAATGAAGTTAAGGTATGTTAAGGTTATCCCTTCTTTCCTTTTGGCATGATCCATATGATACAAACAAAACGAGCAAACACAAACTTTCACAATTGGACTCTATTCATAGAAGTATTAGGGGTGCCTATGTTCTTGATTTCCCATGTGTCCTATTATTATATCGTATGTTCATGGGTTTCAAAAAATACATAAGTTGATAAAATTTATTTCACGATATTAAGCAAAGGCATATTGATCTTATGACATCCCGAGTTATAAAGGTCTTAGAAAAATGTGTTGGTACACTCCACTTGCTCCGGAGTTACTTATTTAGTTAGTATGTTTTTGATATGTATTGATTGGTATGGCGGGGCCCTGTCCCGACCTTTATGACATTTAAGTACTCTTAAAAGCTTGTAGACATATTTCATGTATATAGAAGATTGTATGGCCTTGTCAGCCTATGTTCGGTGTACAAATGATCATTTTTATCTTATAGGCCCCGTATGTCACATGTATAAATTTGTATTCCATGTTGGGTTGTCCTATTTTGAGTATTCCCTTATGTTTTATTCCGGTTATATCATGACGCCCCTTCTAGCCTATTTACCCATGAGAGTATGATAAGAAGGATACATTACATTGGTACTCGGTTGAGTGAGCCATCGGGTGCCCATCGTAGCCCTTCGGTTTGAGTCGTGACAAACTACCCCAAGGACTAGTAATACAAGTCACGAGTCACTATGATTCAGATTTATAAAACTGATTTGAGAAATAAATACAATATATGTTTCAACTTTTTATAAACAAAATCGAAATCCTAAACTACCATGAATAAAAGGTAGCTTGAATCAAGAATGCTGGTACGTTTCCAATGCAAGACTTCATCTTCCACAACTACTCAGCTCCACAATCTGCACGCAAGGTGAAGAAGTGTAGTTTGAGTAAAATTGACCTTATATACTCAGTAAGTACCTTGGCTAACCATATAGAAGTAGTGACAAGGTTTTAAAGTCAAAGATACCCATTTTGTAGAACATGTACACCTTAATAATGTGTAGAATATAGAGCAAATATTTTAGAAAGACAATTATAGGATAAAAATATCAATAGTAAAGGCACATAACTAGATAGGGTAATAAACAACTCTACCAATTGACATGTTCAACAAATACAACTCGCACCAACCTCGCACACAAAGAGGTATGCACCATATAATATGTGTGCTAAATACTCATACATGACTGTAAACATGTGCCAAATATGATCTGATTCCGTATCAATTGCCAAATAACACGTTCAAGAGAACCTTTCAAGAATCAAATTTATCAATACGTGATGACATTCCTTATCACGTCATTTCGATACGCTACCAATAACTCAACAAAACATGAGATATCAACTCCACTTAGGTAAATCCATCTTGATAATGAAAACATTAAATATTAACAGTCTCATAGATTAGCATGTTAATTGCAACACAAAAATCATGTAAAAATGCATGACTAACATAAGGGATTCACATGCATATTCATGAATTTCACCCTCGTATTCCATATTTTATCACAATAACAATATCCACCTTTATCGCTTGTCCTGACACAATAACAATATCCATCTGCACCGTTCCGCCCTGACACAACAACACTATCCATCTATATTGCTTTGCCTTGAAACAATAACAATATCAATCATTATCGTTTTGTCCTGACACAATAACAATATCCATCCATATCACTTTGCCCTGACACAATAACAAAATCCAACTGTATCGCTCCGCCCTGACATAATAACAATATCAATCATAATTGCACGACAAAAACGTCGTGCCACACCCAACCAATCCATCCAACATATACACATATGCCATAATCATAACAATGCAATAATCCAAATCATTATCAGAGACGTACACTCATAACTTATTAACAACGTACACAAGGGTATGGAAAATAAATGAATGCGGATGAAGGTTCAACATGTAAAGTATGACTACGGTGAAATTAATTTAGCAACCAAGTTCAAGTAATCATAAAAGGATCACATATGTGTCACAGAGTGCACGCGTCCCAATCAAGGTACAACACAAGAACAATTACAGATGTATGTTTATAACATACATGTATCTACTTCCGAGGCAAGTATAGCATAAATATCAAGATTAGTTCGTCATGTTAAAACTAAGGCACCAATAGCCTTAACATTAGCTCTAGCATTGCATTTTATTTGGTGGTTTTAGGTTATGAATAACTTCATATGAGGTATTACGACTTGCATTCATGGTTGGTTTGGTTTCGGAAAGATTTCAAAGTGATTAGGAACAATTAGTTCCTAATTTGAAAGCTTAAGTTGGAAGTGTTAAAAAAGTTTGATTTTTGCGTACTGAACCTTGGATTAGAGTTTTGATGGTTCCATTAGATGCAAAATGGTGATTTTGGACTTGGGCGTATGACCGGATTTGAGTTCTGGTGTTCCTAGATAATTTTGAGGCTAATTGCCGAAAGTTGAAAGTTTGATAGCTTGGAGAGTTGATAGGTTTGACCCATAGTTGACTTTGTATTTTGTTGATGTCCATTTGGAATTTCGAGCCTTGAAATAGGTTTGTATGGTGATTTATGACTTGTGTGTACATTTGAGGTCATTTCGATTTGTTTAGGAATTTCGGCGTAAGCTTAGAATTCGAGAATTTAAAATAGTTTATTAGGCTTGAATTGGTGGATTTTGATGTTATTTTATATGATTTGAGGCCTCAAGTAGGTCCATTTTAAGCTTAGGGATTGGTAGATGTGATTGAATGGGATCTCAGGGGCCTCGGGTGTGTTTCCGATGGGTTTCAAACCATTTTCCCTTGTTTTGGATCAGTTGTCTTCTGGTGTTAATCACGATCGCGGAAGGCTACCGTGATTGCGTAGTGTGTTTTGTGACTGTCACCTTTTTCTTCTCGCATTCGCTTTGTTTAGGTCGCGATCATAGTCACTATGGAGCTGAAGCATCATGTTAGCGACCGTTGGTCGCGATCGCGTAAGGATTTTGTCAGGCAGGGGAAGTCAGGTGGTTTGTTCTTTGTGTTCGCGTGTGAGCATCTTGTTTGCTTTGGCTTAGGTGATTGATGAATTGCTCATGAGTGTGTTGCACGCCACACTTATGAATAAGAGGTTGCGGGACATTTAGAATTGTTACCTTCCTTTCATATTCTAGATCATGCGAAAGAGTGGAATTGTAGGGAATCGAGTCTAACGTATGCGTTGATATAGCTGTGGCTAGTTCAGATATTAAGGAAGGATTGGTAAGGGGTATGGGACGTGCGCCCTCTATTGAAACATATCCGTATGAAGACTAGGGTGACTCGCTCCCTCACACTGCCCCAATTCCACTAGTACTAGAGGAGCTGAAGGAGGCTCCAGTATCATTAACTCTGCGAGTTCCACCATTGACTCTATCTATGTAAGAACAACAGTACAAATATTAACGCAGTTGGTAGCTTCTCAGGATTGACATTACCCGAGGACCCTTAATAATAGAGCCCTTGAAGGGTAAGGAAATTCTCAACCTAAGGATTTCAGAGAGCGAGAGCCATCTATATTTCCAAGAGATAATTCTGATGAAGCTATTGGATGGACTAAGAGGACCAGAACAGTTGATGATTATAGAGGGCTTCTAGGTGGTGGTAGGTTATAGCAGATTGGGTTTGCACAGTGACTTGCATGTGATTAGATAAGTAAAGAAATATTAGACAACTAAAGAATGGGGTCTGTTAGAATACGAGAAGTCGAGAATCAAGGATATTTTGTTGAAATTACTTCAAAAGAAACGAGAAGTGGAATGTTGTGAAAGGTTTGTGCAAAAACAAATAGAGCAATATGAGTAAATAGGAAAGACTATTAAGGGACATAAATTAAAGTATGAGAGTACAATAAGATTCGTTGGCAAGTGAGCTCTAAGTTTATAAAGCAATATGGGCTTTGTTGTCCTTAAAAGTGGATTAGTAATTTTACAAGGGATTATCGAAAGGTTAATTTTACCATACATATGTGAGGTACTGATATCGAAGCATGACTTAGGATGAACTAGAACTAAGGTACCAATTAGAGACTCAAAAGATTCTCACACTGGCTAACATTCTAATAATAGAACCCTAAAAGAATTGGTAAAGATATCCTTGACAAACCATGTGAACAAAATTTAAACTCGTCGAAAGAAGGCATGCCGACAAGAACGTATGACTCGCTACATATATAGACCCTTATAAATTGTTGCAGAGGAAGAAAGGTTACTCATAGGACAATTGTAAGCTAATAGGAATATAGACCTACGAAAGGCAGAGAGACGAGTAGGACTTCAAGCGTGAAACATTGAACTAATTTCCTTAGGGGGAAGACAAGATGGTAAAGCACTAATTCAAGAGCATTTTAGTTTAACAACAAAAATATTGGAGGATTGGGACAGAAAGGCATATAAGCAATTTTAAAGTAACGCACGGGTACAAAGGATATGGAAAAAAGATAATACAGGTTTATAAATAGACGACAAGCATAGTCAAATACTTTATACATGGGAATGTTAACGTGAGGAATTCGTTAAAGTTGGAATATATAACTCCAAATGAAATTGATGAGATTGAAAGGAGAAGGAAGAACAATCATAAGGAGTTAGTAAGGGACCCGATTAAGATGCTTCTTGAAATTAAAGATAGACAATGGTAATGTCTAAATGTTGCAACCATGAGGTACAATCGAGATGATAGCAAGAATAAGGGAGTTAGTACGATATTTCAAGGAAAAAATAATCTAAAGAAGAGAAACCATTAAAGTTGAAACAATAAAGTCGACATCAAGGATACCACTTATGAAAGACAATAAGGAAAGGACGAAGTAGTATGAAGGTAAGTTGTTTCACAACATCAGTTTCTTCTATAAATTGGAACCTAACAACGAAGAATACGTCAAATATATACAGTAACAAGAAGATGAAAATCAATAGATGAGGTCCGAAACTATATATATGAGGGATTCAGAATGTGTGGGAATTATACCAGGGTTTAAATAATAAATATCATAATATAAGCCAAATAAGAAGCCGTTGACAACTAGGGGAAGTGAGAAGAATAAGGAGGAATGGAGAACCATAATGATATACATGTTTCATATTAGACGTCTTAGAACTAGAATAAAAAAAGCGGAGCTAAGATTGTAAGGGAGGCATTTAGTCGTAAGTCACAGGTGGTTTGATAAATGAGCAAGCCCAAAAGAAAAAGAATTTGACTAGAGGTCTTCACCAATTAACTGGTTCAAAATATGCTTGGCAGAATCGATTAATAAAAATATAATGGCCAAGAATATGGTAGAGTCATCTCTTGTAGATAGGGAATATTTCCATTTTAGGGAAAGTGAAAAGAAGTATTTGGCAAGAGACAACTACAGATTTTTGAGTCTATTGAAGGAGAGATCTTGAAATATCATGGTTGATTGCGCATTGGGACAGAGGTTCATTATTCACGCTATTCTACCATCTTGGAACATCAAAAGTACACCATGATGTTAAAGGATTACATTGGTAGGACGACATGAAGGAAATCATTGTAGGGTTCGTAGCTTAATATTCCAGTTGGTAAATACAACATCAGGAACCCAATGGACTGACACGAATAAAGTAACCCAATATGGAAAGGAGAAAAGATTGGCACAAAATTCGTTACAAATATAGCAAGTTCGAATCCACATGGACGACTGTGGTTAGTTTGACAAAAATCAGTTTACTTTTACGAGACAAATTACTAAAGGTTATGTAAAACGGAAGGGTGTGCAGAAGGTAGATCTGGTACAAAATATTTGTACCTCGATTACGGTTGATAGAGGTGCTCAATTATAGATAGCTTCTAACTTTCTACGTATTTACGGAGGGCTGATGGATTGGCAACGGCCATATATATGACCAGGATCATCGCAGATGCGATGTCATAGGAGAGAAGGAAGGTTGTATCTACGAGCCCACTGAAGCGACAGGTGCACCGTAGGTGTGATGGTCGGCATCTCGCAGATGCTAGGCTTATGTCACAGAAGGGATAGTATGGGCCGCAGGTGCAAGGATGCCTGATAAGAGGGTTTTAAGTGGAGTTTTAGCTCATTTTTCATTATTTGAAGTTTTGGAGCTCTACAAGAAGCGATTTTTTAGGAGATTTTCATCACTACTCAGTGGGTAAGTAATTTTCACTTGGATTTGACTATATATCTTGAATCCCCATAGATTTATACACTTTAATCATGAGATTTTGAAGAGAAAAATGGGGTTTTTGTCTTTGACTTAAGAGGATGAATTTTAGGAATTTGAATGTAATTACATATTTAGACTCAATTTTGGAATCTAATCACATATTTGGATTCAATTTTAGAATCTAATCACATATTTGGACTCGTGGGGTTACGGGTAGTCAAGATCTACCTCTTGACTCAAGTTTTGACCATGCAGGCCCAAGTTGAATTTCGTTGACTTTTGGAGATTTGATTAAATATTGGAACTTTATCCTTTGGATTGATTGCTATAACTTTGCTTGACGTTACTGAGTTGTTTTTTACTAGATTCGAGTCTTTTGGAGGTCGATGTGAGTGGACAACCTATTTTGGGAGGTTGAAGCTATTACCAAATGGAGGTAAGTCTTTTATCTATCCTTGTAAGGCGGAATTCTCCCCATAGATGATCTATTTTTTACTTGTTGCTCGATTTAAGAGCCACGTATATGCGAGGTGACAAGTGTATATGCGTAGCTAGGTTTTAGCCATATCTGGTATTGTTGACTTGAATTGTCTTTTGTTGGAATATATGAAGTTAATATCCATGCTTCAATTGACTCTATGACTATGTGATAATGTATAGAAATAATTTAGAAGCATGCTTAAGATTTTGACTTGTTGATTTTGGCATAAAAGATTGTTTTTCCATGTTGAGCTTTATTATTAATTCGAAGTAATACATTTATCTTATTTGCTTCATGATTTAGTGGTTATGTGGCTTAATTGACTCATGTTAAATAATATCATTAGCAAGTGCATGCTTAAATAGTTTAATGAGTCGTTGTGACATATTGATTTACATGATTAGCATGTGAATGCTTAAATAGTTTAATGAGTCGTTGTGACAAATTGATTTACATGATTAATTATAATCATCTTCTAGTCATATGAGCTTTTATCCGCATTTTTGGTGTTATTGTCCGGTGCTTTATATTTTTTTATATACACATGTATGAGGGGAGAGTTTGTTAACGAGGAAAGTTGATGATTTTGGGCACTACAGACACTTTAAGCGGATATTGATTATAGGTTACTAATTAGGGATGGGCATAAAATCGAATTCCAAATCGAACCGAACCGAATTAATTTGGTATTTTGGTTTCGGTTTTTTCCGATATTTCGGTACAAAAATTTCGGTATTTTGGTTCGGTATACGGTATTGGATTTTTGATACCGAAATACCGAACTACGGTATTAAAAGCATTGATTAGTTTGTCGGCTACTTGATTTATAACCCGCAATTTTCAATCTATCGTCTTTGTAACTTTCACCAACCAGCCGCTGCAGGACGAAGGAATCACAGTTCTACTGTCCATGCTCGCCGAGCTAGGGTACACAGTTGTTAACTGACCGAAACAAAGTAGATTCCTAACGTAGATAAAAATGGTAAAACTACATTCCTCAAAATTCCTAGACTAAATAAAAGAGATACTACATTTCAGGAAGGAATTAAACTTTTCTCAATTCCTGATTTACCTTTCCAAGAGAGGAATCAAATCGGCTTCCTTTACAATTGAAAGTTAAAGGCTCAGCTTTAAGCCGTGCAAATGCCAAAATATATAAGAAGAACGGTGAAGATATACATAGAGGTTAGCCAAAGGGTAAATTTTTACGCTTTTGGTCTATGTTAAATCGTATTTGGACATAACATAGTGATTTCAAGAATTAATGGAGGTCAACATGTGTTAGCACAATGATCAACATGGATTACATTAGTTAATGGAGTGGGGGAGATAGTAAAGATTTGGTTTAAACCGAAACTGTACCGAACCAAAATAAGAAATACCGAACCGTACCGAAATATTTTGGTACGGTATTTGGTATACACAATTGATAAACCGAATACCGAAATACCGAATCGAAATTCTTAAATACTGAAACCAAAATATCGAATGTCCACCCATCATTAACGTAAAATGATCAATGCATGGATATGGGTACGTCCCTCTGGAGTCAGGACATTACCCATACTACCTTAGGCCCCGGTGAGCGTAGGCACCAAGTTTTTGGTGCTTGTTTGAACATGTGACCTTTGTCAGGTAGATGGATTTGTAATGTGAGGTATTGAAAAAGGATTCTAAGCATGCATATGTATATTTTGACTCATGCGGTATTCCTTACATAATTATTGCTAACGTGTACCATGTTTTGATGTGATAAATAAGGTGATGACATTATACTTGATCCCTTTATCTGTAAAGCATGTCTAAAATTTCGTATAAAGTGTGTTTTGAGATTTTATACTCAATTATTGATATCATGATGCGTTTTGAGATTTTATACTCAATTATTGAGGCTAGACTTGATACTTACAATGTACCGTAAGTATACTATACTTCAACATATTTTGTGCAAGTTCTGAGGTTGGTATTGGTGGTGTACATCCATCTAAGTAGAAGGCATAGAGGAGACTTCATGATGAGCTAATTTACTTGACCGATCCGCATCACATGGAGTCCCCCTTCCTACTTATCTATTCGGTCTATCTATTTCCTTCGGAAAAACATTGCTATTCGGTTTAAATCCTGACTCTTGTTAAATTACTTGTGATAGTTGTGACATCGGGTGTTGGGGTATGCAGACAATTGTGGTCGTGTTTAAACTCTGTCTTAGATATTTTCATCTATGCTAATGGTTTGAGACTATTTCTGTTTTCTTATTATATTTTGATTATGCTAAAGATTCAGTTAATTTGATTCAAATTATGATTGATTAAGTGTCGGTTTGCCTAAAAGCGGGCTAGGCGCCATCACTACCTTTGATGGGATTTTGGATTGTGAAATAGCCAATAAATTATAAATCGGATGACAATTGTATAATTACATCTAAATTAAAAAGCCCAACACGGTGAAAGAAGCCTGTCATGTCCAAATAAACAAGTCATAAGCCTAGCATGACCTCTAATCATGATGAAGATTCATCACATAGTCATTGAATCAACAAAAAATCGAACAAACAATTCACATAGTCCAATAAGGCACATCATAAGCCTAAGTCATCCCAACTTAGGTCATAAGCTAGCTATGAATATACGCTCGCCACCTCGCATGTACGCGGCACCTAAATCAAGCAACAAGTAGCAAATAGATCACCTATGGGGAGGTTTCCCTCTCACAAGGATTGACAAGAGACTTACCTCTTCTCGAGAACATCATTAACCTTCCAAAATATCATTTCTTTATCAATCCAACCCCAAACGACTCAAACCTAACCAAATATTACTCAAATGAGTCAATACAAGTTTTAGGAATTGATTTCATATAAAAGAGATTCAATCTTTAATCCAAATTAAAAATAACAAAAATTCAACCTCGACCCTCGAGCCCAAAATTCATAATTGACCATAGATATAGATTACCCATAACTCCATATATTTCAAACTTATGAAAAGATTTCAAATCGGGTTCCAATGTCATGCTCAAAACCTCCAAATTCACTCTCTTAAGTTGTAGACAACCAAATATTAACTTGTTTAATCCAATATTCTGATATTAAATCTAGTGTTAGGTTCATGTATAACGCACATATAGGTTGGAATCAGTTATCCCGATCTTGTAGATGATGATCTAAGTCAAAACCCTTTAAAATCGAGCTCCCAAGCCTCTAAAGTGGTGAAGAATGAAAGATTCAAAAATCTCGTTTATATACGTCAAAAACTAATCTCACATAGTGCTGGCCGCACTTTCCTAGTACGGGCATCACTTCTAACCACACTACAAGCTTTGCAGCCACAATCCATGTTATGCGCTTCGTAATCCAACAAAGACTGCACTACCATCCTTCAGTAAAATGGCCATAACTCTTCATAAAATTGTCCAAATGATGACCACTTTGAAAGTTTAGAAATTAGATTCTAAGGGCTATAACTTTTATTTACGAATTATTCCAAAATTCTTTATAGATTAGGAGATATAAGCTTCCGAAATAAGATCAACAAAACTGCAGATTCCTGTTGTGGCCCTCAGTGCGGTCTGCACATTGGCCATTGCCCTCACAATTAGGAGGTTGCCACCGCACCTGAGGCCTTGCCTCAGAACTCTAAAAGTACCCTCAACACTCCAAATATTGCCCTCCCGCACCACTGAAACTACTTAACATCATTAAAGTACCGAAATGCTCAAGCTTGTTCAAAACCCACTCGAACCCTTCCGAGACCCCATCCAATCATCCCTAGTTTATATACCCTATTCAAACTTGTACAATGGCTCAGAACACGAATAGTAATATCAATCTAATAATCAAAGGCCAAACCACATATAGAGATTCTCTTAAATTCATCAACCTTTATACTTCCAATCAAGCGTCTGAATCATACTTAAACATCTCGGATTGAAACCAAATTTTGTGCACATGTTCAATAAAAATATATAGACCTATTTAAAGTCTCGGAACATCAATCTGAGTCCAATAACATCACTCAACTCTTGGTCAAACTTATGAACTCTTGAATTCTTCAAATTGCCAACTTTCGACAATGATGTCGAATTCTTCTAGGAATTTCCAAAACGAAATCCGAGCGTACGTACAAGTCCAAAATATCATATGAGTGTAATGGAACTATACAAACCCAATTTTGAATGAGCTTATCCATAAGTAAAACATTGGTCAACTCTTTCAATTTAAAGCTTTCATTTAGAAATTGTGTTCCAAATTACTTCCAAACCTCTTGGAATCAAAATTACTAATACCCACAAGTCTTAAACATTAAATGAACCTTTGGAAAGTTTTATCACTGAACGATATTAGAGCTCAAAACGACTGATCGGATCGTTACATTTACAATAAAATACCAACAGAGTTGGACAGGCAAAGGCGTAATTTGGGATCGCCGACTACGAAGTATTAAAGCTCACTTTAAATTATTGGGCGCGACTTTCAATCAATTGCATCCAAACTGAAGTACTAAAGCACACTTTAAATTATTGGACGCGACTTTTCACCGACTGCTGTCTTTTCAATCAATTGCGTCCAAATCTTATTTAGTACTAAAACGGTTTGAAGTTCGTTCTTAGCCGAATATCTCTCTTTCTTAGTCGTCCATTATTGAGGTCCACTTTGCCCATCTTTTTCTTTCCATTGATTGTCCAAGGATTAAAATCATAAAGCCAACACACGAGGAAAAATGTAAGAGAGGGAGACAGGGAGAAACATTATTTTTGTCTTTCAACATCGTCTCCCAAATTTTATCTGTATTTTGCATAAAAAACGACACGTCCTGAAAGAAAGTTATTTTGCTGAAGTTGGGAAACAATAATTTTTCATCAGGGACAGAACAACGGATAAAACAGACGCAGTATTCTCCTCTATAAAAGACACTCCCTTTGTTTCATTTTGTGTGTCTTAATTTGACCGAATATAAAGTTTAAGAAAAGTAAAAAAGACTGGTTAATTTTTATGGTCTTAAATTAAAAACGTGTGTAGTGTATTAAAATGTCATTAAATTTTATGATCTTAAATATGCCATATCTATAAAATATTGAATTTAAAGAGTTAATAAATATAAAAATAGACATTGTCTTTGAAACCAACTAAAAATAATGCTCCCTCTGTTTCAATTTATGTGAACCGATTTTCTTTTTAGTCCGTGCAAAATAGAATGACCCATTTCCTTATTTGGAAATAATTTATCTTTATGCAATAATTTAAAGACACACAAAATTTATGTGCCTAATTCTACACTACAAGTTCAAAAGTCTTCTCTTTTCTTAAACTCCGTGCTCAATCAAATGAGTTCACATAAATTGAAACGGAGAGAGAAAGACACATAAATCTATACTATATTAAAAGCACGAAGGACCTTAGCTAAATGTCGTTCGCCTTTTTTGCCCTTTAAAATTATATTTCATATTAGACAAAATTATAATTTAATTATTTTTCTAATATTTAGAAATTTGAAATAAAGTAAAATTTTGGTCATAAATCTTTTCTTATTTGAATTATTTATGAAGTCCTAAAAGTTAGGACTTTGATATTGATTAAATTTTGATTATATACAAATCCTTTCCTTAACTATGTAACATAACTATAGGAAAAAGAATACTGTTGTTTGACTCAAAAGATATTAAAACCTTTTCGAGCAAATCAATCAAAGATGAAGGGGTAAATCTTAGCTGATGATAATAATCTCTAGAAAGATCGATAGACAAAGTGAAGATAGGACACAGGGCTTCTTTTCATTCATAAACAGTAATGTCTCCAGAGTGTTCACTGCCAGTTACAAGGTTATTGTCCTCCTTTTATACTAAGAGAGAAATTCTTCTAAACTATAGGAGACAAAATACAAGGAATATTCGAATGAATATTCCCAGTGTCCCCTGATGGCCATACATTATTATAAAGGTCGTCCCGTCTCTGGTTTGTCTTAGGGTTGTCTCCTTTAGAGCATAAATTCGAGGAGACTCCGTCAATCGTTATACACATCGTCGGTCGTGGTTGGTCAAATTTGGACCCATACAATTGCATTCCGCCGTCTCTTGATTATGAAACAAGTTAACTTTTTTATATTTTCTTTAGGCGTAATGACTTCCTGGCCACTTAAACTTGTACCGAATTTTTAAACCGATATACAAACTTACATTATTCCCATTTGAACACTCAAACTCACAAATCCGATAACTAATAAACCTATTTGACCGTTGACCATGCATATGTGACAGTAACAGAGATGATATGGACAAAGTGTGTGCAAGTCACGAAAATTACGTGCGTGACTACAATAATTTTGATTTAAAAAAATCTAGAACCAAAAAAAATACAAATTAAAAAGAAAGAAAATAAATCAGGCCCACTTCCCCATCCCCCAGCAAAATTCCCTTCACCCCCTGTGTTCTTTTCCCCATTGTCGTTCTGCCCCACCTCCCCCTTCTTTTCTTTCTCCCCCTCTCTAATCTACCCCCTTCCTCCTCTTGTCTTGGGGGGAATTTCCTACCAGATGCACATCAAAAGTTTTGGGGATAAAATCAAATTCTTTGATTTCACCATTTGCGTATAAAGATTTCAACGTTGTCCATAGTATAAAACTACTCATAGTGATTGTTTTCTGTCAATTTTGTGATTCAGGTGTATTCTAAATCCTAATCTAAGTAATCTAATTCATTTGATCTAAGTGAGGCCATTAATTAGTCTTCTACATATATAGGAAATTCTTCAAAATAGATATGTCTTTCAGTTGACCACCAAAAAAAGAAGGAAAAAGAAATTACTTGTATCCTTGGCAGACAAACGAAAATTTGATTTAGAAATAAGAGAGAGAAAGAACAGTGAAGAAAAGGAAAAAAAGAAAAAAATTTAAGGAAAGGAATGAAGGTGGGTGAACGGAGAAGAAGGGAGATGTGGGTGAACGGAGGGTAGTGTCAGGTCTTTTTCTCTCTTTCTTTTTTCTTTTCTTTTTTAAATTTGTGACTTCTTTTTTGCTTATTTAGTATTTAAGAATAGGACCCACAAATAACACATGTCAAGTAATAAATAGTCTAGTATATGACGTGTTGTACATGTCAGCGAAATTGATATACACGCACTACTGGATGTATTTATTTGTACTCATTCCGTCAAGTTTGAGTGTTCAAATGGGAATAACGTAAGTTTTTATATCGGCTTTAAAATTCGGTACAAGTCTACAAAGAACCTCTGGATGATTTTGAAGAGCCACCTTTCAAAACTATATGACAAAGAGTCGACTCTGATAAAATAGGATTGTTCTTTGTAGGTGGAGTTTTGAGGAACCGAAAAACATTTCTATAGAGCCGCATTACTTGCAAATATCATATCAAGAGATATGATAGTCACAATTATTCCTAGGGGACATAGATCAAGATTCGACATACCTCTTCACAAAACTAATACAACCATCACAAATATACCAAAATAGAGTGATAATGCTAAATTGATAAGACACACATAGCTGATAATTCGGGTTGAAACATTTATGGTCAACCATTAGACGATTAAAACAGTTGGAAGGAGATTTTAAATATATATCGGACGTTAATGAACTATTTGGTGGAATCTAATAGTTTTTCAAGGTTATTTTTATCCAAGTACTACTGGTACCTCCAAAGTCTACGAGAGTTGAAACAACAAATGCAAGCTTGGAAAAATCATACTTGGATTATCAAATGAAAAAAATTCAATTAACCAAAAGTACGAGGGCAAAAAAAATCCAATATTCAATAATTTCTTACTCTACATTTCTAAGAGATAATTTGGTCCTTTTCTAGAAACTTCGGTTGTTATACATATATGCTTAATATTTAAATACCAACAACCACAATATAAAGAGTATTTAAATATTCTAACACTAATTACCCTCACCAAATAGTTTTGTTGCCAGACTTATATTTTTTCTTTGTCTAAATTCAACTGGCAAATTAATTTTTTATTGTTATTTACAAGTTGATTTTGAAGAAAAATACACTAATTATATCGCTAAGAAATTTGGATTCTATAAACGGCTTATGTATTGATACAAGAGTGATATGTAGAGATTTTGACAAAAATATCATACATGCAGAAATAATGATGGAACAAAATGCTTCCAAACATGTGCTTATCCCCAAAATTCAACTTTCGCTACTAAAAAATGAAGAATACTTGTAAGCACGTGATTTTTGCTTTACGAGCAATCGCTCCAAAAGAAAATAAAAATAGTGACAAATGATTTCGCTGTACAATTGTTCGAGTTTTTCGTGACATGTGTTGTTAGTCATTTGTGGATCTGTCCATTTTGCATTTAATCATTAACAAACAAAATACAAAATATGCATGTCAGGGTGATTAAACCATAATTCGGTCAGTAAAAGAAAATTCAAAAAATATATGTGCATCGTTCGTTCTAGGCTTTTAGTTAACTTACCGAAATATTTTTGTGATAATTGTGTTAAAATGTTGCATTGTTGTTGGTTTTAATTTCATTATTTTATTGTTTGTTATTTCATTTTTTTGTTTTAAAAGAAAAAATAAAATAGAAAACAAAAAGAGGGATTGAAAATCGGGTTAGGCCCAGGAAATAAAACAAAAAGATGGGCCCAAACCAGCACAAGTCCGGTCCAGACCAGGCCTGCCCAGGCACCTCCTGAAACGACGTCGTTTCAGGGACGGTTAATCTGGGCCGTTCATTTCCATTGATCCGAGGGCCCTTATTAGCCCTCATGACCCGACCCATTCCCGTTTTTGACCGACCCCTTGATTAACCAAACGGCACCGTATGGTCTAGCCTCCCCAATCCTGGCCATCAATTTTAATCAATCCAACGGCCAGGATTGAATCAGCCTCCCCGTATATAAGCCTCCTATCACACCCCACGCCCCCTATTCTAACCCCCCCCACTCATCATCGTCTTCATCCAAACACTGAAGCCCCCCCAAACCCTAGCAGCCGCCCTAGCTTCCCTTTCACCAGAACCCGGCGGCATGGACGCCGGTGGCCACCTCCTGAACACCCTAGGACCACCTCACTGTCCTGAACACAAATCCACTAACCACGAGCCTCGAATCACTTCCGTTCGTCTCGAATCTTCATTTGAAGATTTGAGTCGAACCCGGATCTATGCCAAACCATCCCATCTTCATACCAGACACTCCCCTGACCTTCCTCGTGACCAAACCAAGCTTGGTTTGGTCCGAATCTACCCACAACTCCTAAAAATCCAGATCTGGAAATCCAGAACTTGAAACACATGCACCTGGGGAACCCGGCCAGTTTTGACATGGGTTTGAGGTCTAATAGACCTTAATCAAGGTGTTCTCATGTGAGAACACCCTGATTAAAGTTTGTTCGGCCTCAAAAATTCGAAGTTGAATCAGATTTGGGTCTGTTTGATTTAAACATTTTGGTAAGTTTTCCTTTCTTTTGTTTTATTTCTAAATAAGTTGTCAGCATATCTCTTTGTGTTTGGTTGTTATTTTGTTATTTTTTTGGATTTCTTTCATCTCTGTAAAGACCTTTTATTTGGTCAATTGTTTTCTGTGTATGATTTGAATGTATTCTGTGATGAACATGTTCGATTAGATTAGTCGTCAAATGAATAAACTTATATAGGTTCCCAGTAATTGAACACAAAATTGTCTGATGCCCTTTAGGTCCCTGAACATATTGTTTATGTGAGCGACTGATTATTACCTGCTATAATTAGTATAGTCGACTCGATAAATGTCGTTGATTAGTTTCTATAACTAATGAATCAAACGAGCTAATAATGTCGCATGACTAATTGATACTTTGCCACTGATTGAAGGCCCCAGCATTGTTTGAAATAGTTTGTTTGCATTGAAAAATGACTGAAAGGTTCAGTCTAGGCAGTCCTGAATTTGAACTTTCATCAGTTCAAAAATGCCCTGATGCTGCAAAGGGTCAAGACAGTGATAACCAGGGTTTAACAGGGGTAGTCTGGGGTTTGCAAAGAACAAAAATGATTAGTTTAAATGAGCTGACAAGTAGGGTACTAATTTGGGATTAAATTAATGCCAATGGGGAACAAGACATAAGAGTATGGGACTTAAATTGAATAAAAAATGATGCCCATAACTCCTGATTAAACAAAACCAGGCGTGGGAATAAAGGGGGCTGACACCAAAAGATGCTTAGGCATGGGCTTTAAAGAGTATGGGCAGGCTGCAAGTTGCAAAAAAAGGGCAGCTTAACTGCACTGGGTTTTGGCTTATAAATAAGCCATTTGAGAATTTAAACGGGGCTGGACTTTTAGTCTTCAGAAAAAGAGAAAACAAAAGGCTGGAAAATTTTTAGTCTGAGGAGAGGTCTTGTGAGTTTAAAGAAAAAGACTGAAAACATAAGTTAATTTTCAGTAAACACTGTAACCAAACACTGTCTGAAAAGTTGTATAAGAGTTCATATTGGTCAAGCTGTCTCGGCCAAGTTCTGTGGTTTGCATTGACTGAGCTGCTTGTGATTGTTGAACTGTTGGTGTTGCTGCATTGAATACTCTGGTATTGCTGTTGTTTCATCACTCTTTCCTGGGATTGCTCATTTGGTGCTCGACTATTTGCTGGTTTTCTTTGTTCTGGGAAATATTGCTGGTTGTTTGTGGGCTGTGGAAAACATTTGTGGTTGTTGGATTGTTGCTGTGTTATTGCTGTTTATCTGCTGTTGTTGTATTTGCCGCATACCTCTCAGCTGACAATTCTCCTTCTTCTTCTGCTTTGCTATACCAGGTACGCGATTAACAGTGCCAATGTAACTTGAGAGTTTAAGCATGAATATAAAAGAGAAGAGCTGAAGTTGTTTATTTCGTACATAGACTGTTATATTGAACCTCATTTAGTGTATAATAGTTTACATTCTTGTTTAGATACTGAAGGTAGCCTGTGTGCCCAGTAGATATCAATATATGGTGATTGAATGTTAGTTTGTATATGTAGGCTGATAGATAAAAGGGTCCCCAATGCAGTAGGTTGTATCTTAGGTTTTATAAGGTTAGCATGTCTTTAAATACATAGAACTATCCATGTTAGTTAATTTTGGGTCCTTTTGATAAATTGTCCCCCTATAATTGGCAAACCATTGCCTTAAAATAAACGGCGCAAGCCTGCACTTCTCAACCTCACGAAGGTCGATCCCGGATCAAACGAACCCAGCAGGCTTTCATCAGAAAGGCATCGGCCCAGGTCCAGCCGATACTGTGTGGGCTGGGTTTGGGCCCCCAATGCTCGATTAGCTGCCCATGTGCATGGCCATGTTTTCTTACTTTGCAAAGGCACTCGGAATTCCGTTATAATAACCTGCAAGCATGTAATTGAGTAGGGTCATTTTTTATTCTCAACTAATGGAGACAAATGCGGCAAGAAACGTAGTTGCTATAGGATATCCTTTTAAAATAAAAACGAGATGAGCCTCGACAAATAGAAACGCACAAGCTACGGGGCCCTCGCTAAATGTATATTATCGAAGCATTCAGTTTTCCAGGATGGGTCGTTTAGCAAACCTCACGGCCCTCCCAGAATAATAACGCGATAGCCTCTTTAAGCGCGTATTTAATAATTTTACCTTCTTAAAATCGGGTGCGCATTTATGTGACCCAAATCCAAATCTCGACGGATTCGAAATGTATTTCTAATCACGGGTACATTGATTGTGACGTGGTTCGAGATGCATGTCCATGACGTCGCAAATTCCTTTTAAAAGTAGAATGAGACGAGCCTCGTCAAACAAAAAATGTACACAGCTGCGGGGCCCTCTAACTGTATATATATTAAAACACTTAGAATTCGGGACAGGCCGTTTAGCGAATTTTTCGGCCTTCCCCAAAACAACAATACGCTAGTTGCTTTAGGCGCGTCTTAATAATTTATTCTCCTTAATTCGGGTGCACATTTATGTGACCCAAATCCAAATCTCAACCGAGTCGAGATATGTCAACAACCACGGGTGCATTGATGTAACATGGTTCGAGATATGTTTTCACGACGTTGCAAGTCTTATAAAATAACAGTAAATGATAAAAGCGGTTAAAAGTTAAATTTTGCACATAAGTTCACACTTGTATAAAATCAGATAATCAAGCCGAATGTAACAGTTGAGCGACCGTGCTAGAACCACGGAACTCGGGAATGCCTAACACCTTCTCCCGGGTTAACAGAATTCCTTATCCGGATTTCTGGTACGCGGACTGTAATATAGAGTCACTGTTTTCCTCGATTCGGGATTAAAATTGGTGACTTGGGACACCCTAAATCTCCCAAGTGGCGACTCTGAAATAATTAAACCAATCCCGTTTCGATTGTCCTTTAATTGGAAAAAACTCCCTTGTACCCCCTCGGGTGCGGAAAAAGGAGGTGTGACAGCTCTGGCGACTCTGCTGGGGATTCCTGTAACCCAGAACCAATGGTTCAGGGTTAAGAATTCGAGCTTAGAATAATTGTTATTATTTGGCTTTATTTGTTATCTGATTATTACATGTTTTGAGCCTAATGTGCTAAATGCTGCTTTTACCGCTTTGATATTATTTGAACTGTATATAAACTGTGCCGAAACCTTTCTCTTCTTACCTCCGGGGATGTGCTCACTGGTTGAGACTCCCTATTCTGTTAGTGTCATACCCTAAATAAAAGAGGCTCGGAAAGTTTCTAAGCCGGCTGGCCTTTTGGTTCCCGGAAAGGAGCTCCTTCCTCAACTCGAGTTGTCCGCTCGGGTACACTGTCTAGAACACCGACCCAGGTTTTGAACATAGAATAACGTGACTTCATGCCGGATCCCTAGTAGGAACGCTTATTTGCATCACGTTGCATATGACTTAGGGGACTCAACACAGGGGTTGGGTCCGTCTAGGACTAGCAACCTGATATGAAAAGACCATTCTGGTGTATCCCATTGTTGTCCGTGCATTTATTTGTCTCATGCCCGCATGCTGACCGGTGTTTGAATATTTGGAATATTGTGAAAAAAAAGGGAAATAACGGTTAGGAATTGATTGTTTATTGTTGAAAAAAAAAGAAAAAAACAAATACTGTCAAAACTCTGCCAAAATTTTGAAAAGTCGTTGTTCTGTCTTTCAAAAAATAAAATATCAATAGAAATATATAGTTTGTCTTGTCATGAAAAAAAAAAAAAAAGACCCTATTCTTAAAATGTTTTTTATGAAAATAATAGTAAAAAAAAAAAAAAAAGTTTTTCTTTACTTCAAAAGTTTTGTTGCAAATATATGTATATATAAGTAAAAAAAAAAAAAAAGTTTTGTCTTAACTTTTATTATTTGTTGCAAATATATGTATATATATAAGTAAAAATTTCAAAAGTTTTTCTTTACTTCAAAATGTATATATATCTTTATTTGTGGCAAAAGTATTTGTCTTGCTAAAGGTCTAGAAAAAGTCCTTTCAGGCTCCCAGTTTTCGAAACAAAAATCCAAAATATTTTCCGTTATTAACTTCTTTAGAAAGTATTTTATATATATATACGAAAATTCAAAATTCACAAAAATCGCATATATTTTGTTTTTATCAGGATAAGTGTCGTCTGTTAAAATCTTATTAATAAATGTGCAGAATGAGCACGATGCCGAATGAACCCTTTTTAATCATGAGCAAAGTTCCCCTCCAATTGCGGCTCTGGTGGAATGATTTGGGCAAAGAAGGTCATGACGAAATCAAGAAGTATCTGAAAGGCCTCACGAGTTTGTTGGATATCAGGCCACGAGGAGATATCATAAGGGCACTAGTCCCCCACTGGGATCCTGCGCACAATGTCTTCCGTTTCTCAGATTTTGAACTTACCCCAACTTTAGAAGAAATAGCAGGGTATATCGGCAGCACTGAGACTCCTTTGAGGCACAAATATCTGATTGCTCCAAGAGCTGTAGCAATACACAGGTTCCTGGATTCTTTAAAGATAGTCAGAACAATTCATAACCCTGACTTGGCAAAAGGTTTTTGCAGCATGAGTTTCGTATATCAAAGATATGGTCACATAGGAGGATTCGACAAGCCAGAAAACCAGTTGTGCAGCAAAGGTAATCGCCAAAAGTGGGAAGAACATAGACGGATTGCTTTCATGATAGCTTTCTTAGGACTACTGGTATTCCCAAGAAAAGACGGGAATATTGACATAAAGATAGCAGGGGTCGTCAGTACGTTGCTCACACAGAGGGATAGTACGTTGGCGCCCATGATAGTATCTGATATATTCCGGGCACTCACTTCTTGCAAAGCCGGAGGAAGCTTTTTCGAGGGTTGCAATTTGTTGTTGCAAATGTGGATGACCGAACACCTATGTCACCGAGCCCAGTTTCTGAGCCATGGATCCGCTGGAAAGACCTGCATAGAGGAGTTCTATACCAGAGTTAATGAAACCTACCTACCAGAAGGAGTCACAGCATGGACCTCATATTTCCATACCCTCAACGCCAGTCAAATACAGTGGGCGCTAGGATGGTTACCGATCGACGAAGTCATATACATGCCAGCAGCCAGGCCCCATTTTCTCTTAATGGGACTTAAGAGCATTCAACCATACGCGCCGCATCGGGTTTTAAGGCAACTTGGGAGGTATCAGATAGTGCCAAAAGACGAGGATCTGAGCATCCAGGTAATCGAGATCAGTCCCGACGGCCAGTTTCCTGAAGCAAGGGTTCGTCAAATTTGGAGCCAATGTCAATACTTAGAAGCAAATACTTGTGTAATGAATCAGGCAAAAGGGGAAGTTTCGCCCGGGTATCAGGCCTGGTACAAAGGGGAGACATCATCTGGAAGACCGACCAAAAGACCTCACCTGCAAGAATTTGCCAAATCTTCACAAGAACAGTGGGGCTGGTTGGCCAAAGAGCAGGAATATCTTGTCAAAGCAGGCAAACTGAAGCAACAAGTTCAGGATATGAAGTTTGAGTGCCAATTACAGTCTGCTGCCCACAAGGGAGAAAAGAACAAGTTAATCAGAGAAGGCGAGATCCTCAAAGCTCAGATCCGGAGAATGAAAAAAGAGGCTAATAGCCAGCTAGGAAGCCGGGCAGATAAAAGATTGATAGCAGGGTTAAAAGATCAGGTTGCGGAATGCCAGGAAGATTTGGAAAAAGCCAGGGCCAGCACAGCAAAATTGCGAACCAAGTGGGCAAAGGGTGCGATGGCTCGGAGGCAGCGCCTGCAACAAGTCATAAGGGAGTATGAACTGAGCATCGGGACATTAAGGGAAACGAATGCCTCTCTTCGAGAAAGGATCCTCAAGCAAACACGAAATGCCCAAGCCGACAGAAGGCAATATTACGATGCAATGACCAGAATGGAAAGGCAAATGGAGATGTTCCAGGATCAGCTTGCCAACAATGCGCAAACACTGGGATTGAAGAACCAACAGATAAGGCATTTGTTCACAGAAAGGGACAACATCCGGGGAAGGATTGATGAAATAGGGCATTACATCTACATGAAATGCTTGGCATATGAGCGAACACCTCGGAAGACCCTCCTTGTTTCCATCATGGGCTGCGTCCGCCGGATTATGAACGAGTTGAAGAGCTTGCAAAGAGACCTTACACCTAGAGCCGCGAAAAGGCCGGATGATGCCTCGCGGCCCCTTAAATTGGAGAATTAGTTTTGGTCAAGTCCTGTTTATTTGGCTTTGGTTGTTTTTCCATATGTTGTTTTCTTTTTCGTTAAACCGAGTTTAAAACCGTGGAGTCTGTACTATTGCTATTCCTTGCTTGATGTAATTTGTAATAGCAAAATTTTGAGAATGAATTCAATGATTTCACAAGAATTGTGTGTTTCTTTACTTTAAGGCAGAACTACGCCTGGTCTGATTCACGCGGGGACGTGATACGTAGGCAATCCCCATAAGATTCGACCGCTTTCAAAAAAAAAAAAAAGAGAGAAAATGTAAATAGAATAAAACGCAGGGTTTCGCAAAATACTTTAAAGAGACGAATGAACAAACCGGGATGACGCATGTGGATTGAAGCAAAGCATGTAGAAACGGTTAACTGCTTAGGTGCATTGCATCCTCTATGTGTTATGATCAAATCTGTTAAGCTCTAACACTAACAAAGTTTGTTGTTGTCTGATACCAGACAGTTAGTTGTTAAAGAATTCTGGCAACACATTCATACCAAACCAGATCCAAAGGACCGGTAGCAACAAGCATGACTACTTCAGAGAATAGTAATGAGGAAGAAAGGCCGATGAGCCAGTTGCTAAAAGAGGCAATGGAAAAGATTGAAAGGATGGGACTAGAGATGCATGCAATGCAGCTAGCCCTGGCCAAAACGCAAAAGAGCCCTGAGACACTGGGACACATGCCGGAGTACCCTCACTCTGGCCCTTCCACAAGCCGCCCAAATCCCCTCTATCATCAAGAAAGAAGCCCTCATGACTCCCAAGCTCCACCACCCCATCAACCTCTCCCAACACCCAATATTCCCATTTTTGTGGGACCTGCATCAGCCCCTTTGCAGCGAACGACCAGTGAGCCATTGTTTCAGGCTCACGATACACAATACTATCCCCCTGAGCCTACATTCCACGCACCGGAACCACAGGCTTACAATCCCCATTTGGAAGTACCGGCAGAGGTTGAGAAGCCGGTTAAGGCCCCTGAACAGGATGAAGTGTTAAGAAAGTTCAAAAGCCTGGAGCAATCCTTCAGGAACTTGCACGGGCTGGGCAATCAAGTCAGCGTGGCATACAAAGATCTGTGCCCTTTCCCAGATGTCCAACTCCCGGCTGGGTTCAAGATGCCCAAGTTTGATTTATATGAAGGGCACGGTGATCCCATGGCACATTTGCGGGGATTCTGTAGCAAAATGAGAGGGGCAGGAGGCAAGGATGAGCTTTTGATAGCTTATTTCGGCCAAAGTCTGAGCGGATCTGCACTGGAATGGTATACCAGGCAGGATTTCAGCAGGTGGTACACGTGGGATGACCTGGCGCAGGCTTTTGCAGGTCATTTCCAGTACAATCTGGAGATAGTTCCTGACCGTCTCACGTTACTGAGAACTGGGAAGAAACCCGGGGAAAGTTTTCGCGAGTTCGGGTTCCGCTGGAGAGAACAAGCAGCTAGGGTCGATCCTCCCATGAGAGAGGGAGAGATGGTAGACTACTTTTTGCAGACATTGGATCCAACCTACTTTGGTCACTTGGTGACAACGGTTGGAAAATCTTTCAACGAGGTGGTCAAAATAGGGGTCATGATAGAAGAAGGTTTGAGGTCGGACAAGATCTTAAACTATTCGGCACTTAAGGCCACAACCCAGGCTATTCAAAGCGGCACGGGAGGTGCGTTAAGAAGAAAGAAAGAAGAGGTTGCCACGATCGAGGCAGGCAGTTGGTCCAGGGCTGGCAGGCCACACTACAACCAACCCAGGCCTCACAGGTCAAACTACCCATACAACCCACCACAAAATTTCTATCCACCTCGAGAACCACATTGTTCCGTACACCAAGCCCAGGTATACACTCAGCCTCCGGTTCGCCCACAATGGCGCGCACCGGCTCCCCAGAACATATATGCACCACCACAAAACACTTACCCTCCACCAAGGGCATATAGAAATCCTTCAGGGGCAGGTTTCCGGGGAAATCCAGATGCTAGGAATGACAGGTTGCGGAAGCAAAGAACCTTCACCGAATTGGGAGAAACCTACACCGCTGTGTTCCACAAGCTGCGGCAATTGGGTTTGGTTAGTCCTGTCCATACTCGGGAACCAAATCCCCCGCCTCAGAATTTGGATCGTTCAATCAGTTGTGAATACTGTTCAGGGATGCTCGGGCACGATACCGAGAAGTGCTGGAAGTTAAGGCATGCCATACAGGATCTTATTGACACCAATAAGATCGAGGTCCAGACACCGGAGGCTCCTAACATCAACCAAAACCCACTGCCAGCGCACCACGAAACTCACATGATTGAGTTGGTGTGTGAGGGAGGAGAATTAAGAAAACCCTCACAAACAGTGATGATGATCCAGGCTGCCCCAAAAGAAGTCTTAACCAGTGGAGGAACAAATGTACAGTCGCAGGAAGAAGGCGTCAAGCCGGTAGTAATATGGGGGAAGAGCCCGTCCGTCATAGCAAGCAAACCCGAGCCAAGCAAGTTGGTAATACCAGGGATCCTGCCCACACCGGCAGTCATGTTGAAAGGGGTATGTGGAGAACGGGTGACCATAAAGCCGGTGGTCCAACTGCCAATGCTTGACAGCAGGGCTGTGCCCTGGAAATATGAAAAAGCAGTGGTGACGTACCAAGGAAAACAGGTGGAAGAAGTCAGTTGTGAAGCGCAAGGGCTGACTCGATCAGGTCGATGTTTTGCTCCGGTGGAGTTAAGAAAAACCAACCCAGTGGCAACCAAGAAGCCAGTGTCAGAAGAAGAGGCTGAAGAATTCCTGAGGAAGATGAAAGTACAAGACTATTCTGTGGTTGAGCAGCTGAGAAAAACACCTGCCCAGATCTCACTATTGTCATTACTCCTCCATTCCGAGGAACATCGTCGGGCCCTGTTAAAGATATTGAACGAGGCCCATGTACCCAGTGAGATTTCTGTAAACCACCTGGAAACCATTGCCAGCAAGATTTTCGAGGTGAACAGGGTAACATTCTTAGATGATGACCTGCCGGTGGAAGGTACGGAGCACAATAAAGCTTTATACCTGGCTGTCAAATGTGAAGACTCGGTGGTAACCCGAGTATTGGTGGATAACGGCTCAAGCGCCAATATTTGTCCCTTATCCACCCTGGACCAGTTAAAGATTGACCGTGGAAGAATCCGGGAGAATAGCATCTGTGTCCGGGGGTTTGACGGAAACGGAACAGCCACTGTGGGGGATGTTGTACTTGAATTAACCATTGGTCCGGTCCTATTTACCATGGAATTCCAGGTGTTGGACGCCACGGTATCTTACAACTTGCTGTTAGGACGACCTTGGATTCATGCAGCTAAAGCGGTGCCTTCCACCCTACATCAGACAGTGAAGTTCGAGTGGGAAAGACAAGAGGTCGTGTTGCACGGCGAGGATACAACATGCACCATGGGCGGAACCATTGTGCCTTTCATAGAGACCACTGATGACAAGGGTCCCTGGGTCTACCAGATTCTCGATACAGGGTCGGCCAACAAAATTTCTGAAGGAGAAATCATCCCGCACCCTAGGGTGACTGCCGCAACAGTCATGATGGTATCAGAAATGCTGGGTAATGGGTTTGTGCCGGGAAAAGGCCTGGGAGTTGAACTTCAAGGGATAGTCCAACCTGTCTCCCTTCCTAAGAATCTGGAAACTTTCGGGTTGGGGTTCAAACCAACCGCAGCAGACAGGAAGCAAGCGCGAAAAATGAAGAAGAGAGTCTGGTCTCTGCCTAAACCAGTGCCACGCCTCTCAAGGTCTTTTGTTAAAGCTAGTGCCAAGGGGTCAGCGATCCCAAAGATTCGAGGACCTTTGATCGGCATAAGTGAAGACCTGAATCAGAGTTTTGAGAGACTATTCGCGGATGTCAGTATGGTGGAAGCTGGAGAGGGTTCCAGCAGAGCAGAGATACAATTCGTGGGGCCTGAGGCCAAGACCAACAATTGGACGGTTACTCCTCTTCCTGTCCGAGGGGAGTCTTGGTAGTAGGCTTTGATTAATGTTTTGTTTGTTTGTTTGTTTGATCGGATTATTCAAGGGTGTAATCCCAATTTTACTTTCGTTTTGTAAAAGTGTGAACCCTTTTTATCCTGCAAATTTAATAAAGTTCTTTTCTTTTGTCCCATTTTAATTTCTTGTTTTGTTCTTTTTCTTTCTGAACAGTTCTCTTTTTACTGGTCCTAATGACATGGCATGCACAGCGGATCTTCGACCTAGTCTAATAAATCAATCTGAATCTGACTCAATGATGCAAGAGGTCGTTTGTGATAATGAATCCGAATGTGACGAAGGGGAAGCCTTCGAAGAAATAAACCGAGAACTGTGCCAATTTGAAGAGAAACCCAAGCCTAACCTAAATGACACTGAGGCTGTGAACCTAGGAGACGCTGATAACATCCAAGAGACCAAAATTAGCATCCACATTGAGCCGAATGTCAAAGCAGAATTGATCGAAACTCTCAGGGAATTCAAAGATGTTTTTGCATGGTCATATGATGATATGCCTGGATTGAGCACCAATTTAGTGGTTCACAAACTACCCACTGACCCGGCATACCCTCCGGTCAAGCAAAAACTAAGGAAATTTAAAACAGAAATGAGTGTGAAAATCAAAGAAGAAGTGATCAAGCAGTTGCAATCGAAGGTCATTCGGGTCACTCGATATCCCGAGTGGCTGGCCAATGTGGTACCAGTCCCAAAGAAGGATGGAAAAATCAGGGTGTGCGTCGACTACCGCAACCTCAACAAAGCAAGTCCCAAGGACAATTTCCCGTTACCCAACATTCATATCCTGATCGATAATTGCGCTGGGCGCGAGATCGGATCCTTTGTGGATTGCTATGCGGGTTATCATCAGATCCTAATGGACGAAGAGGATGCTGAGAAGACAGCGTTTATTACGCCATGGGGAACCTACTGCTATCGGGTAATGCCGTTCGGGTTAAAGAACGCCGGGGCAACGTACATGCGAGCAATGACTGCTGTGTTTCATGACATGATACACAAAGAAATAGAGGTGTACGTCGATGATGTGATCATCAAATCTTGGCGTCAGGAGGACCATGTGGCAGACCTAAGGAGATTTTTCCAAAGACTCCGGAGGTATGATATCAAGCTTAACCCGGCCAAATGCGCATTCGGGGTTCCATCAGGAAAGTTGCTAGGATTCATCGTCAGTCGACGGGGGATTGAGTTAGACCCATCCAAAATTGAATCCATCCGAGACTTGCCACCGCCAAGGAACAAAACAGAGGTAATGAGTTTGCTGGGTAGACTCAATTACATCAGCAGGTTCATCGCTCAACTCACAGCAACTTGTGAGCCCATATTTCGGCTACTGAGAAAGGATGCTGCAGTAGGTTGGACGGCAGAGTGTCAGGAGGCTTTCGACCAAATCAAAGGGTATCTGTCTAATCCACCCGTATTGGTCCCGCCTAAGCCCGGGAAACCTCTAATCCTTTACCTGACGGTTTTAGAAAATTCATTTGGTTGTGTACTGGGGCAACATGATGACACAGGAAGGAAGGAGCAGGCCATCTACTATCTTAGCAAGAAATTCACAGTGCATGAGGTCAAGTACACTCAACTCGAGAAAACGTGTTGCGCCCTAACTTGGGTAGCTCAGAAATTGAAGCACTACCTGTCTTCGTATACTACTTATCTCATATCCCGTTTGGACCCGTTGAAGTATATCTTTCAGAAACCTATGCCCACGGGAAGGTTGGCAAAATGGCAAATTCTGCTCACAGAATTTGATATCATCTACGTAACGAGGACGGCCATGAAAGCCCAGGCACTGGCAGACCATTTGGCAGAGAATCCCGTTGATGAAAAATACGAGCCCTTAAGAACGTATTTTCCTGACGAAGAGGTGATGCATACGAATGAGTTGGAATTACCTGAGGAACCGGGTTGGAAGCTTTTCTTCGATGGAGCTGCGAACGCAAAAGGGGTTGGAATAGGAGCAGTACTCATTTCTGAAACAGGACGGCATTATCCTGTTACGGCTCAACTGCGCTTCTATTGCACCAACAATATGGCCGAATATGAGGCTTGCATTCTGGGTCTGCGCCTGGCTGCCGACATGGATGTCCAAGACGTCTTGGTCTTGGGAGACTCGGACCTCTTGGTACATCAAATTCAGGGTGAATGGGAAACACGAGATCTAAAGCTCATACCATACCGACAATGCTTGCATGATCTGAGCAAGCAATTTCGATCGGTGAAGTTCAAACACATCCCGAGAGTTCACAATGAGGTTGCGGATGCCTTGGCCACCTTGGCATCAATGCTGCACCACCCTGACAAAATGTATGTTGATCCTCTACACATCCAGGTCCGTGATCAGCACGCCTACTGCAACGCCATAGAAGAAGAAGCAGATGGCGAACCCTGGTTTCATGATATCAAGGAATACCTCAGGATGGGGATATATCCAGAACATACCTCTGGAGACCAAAAAAGAGCCCTCCGGCGTTTGTCGAATGGTTTCTTCCTCAGTGGGGGAATATTGTACAAAAGAACCCCGGATCTGGGATTGTTGAGATGCATAGACGCCAGGCAGGCAACAACGGTTATGGCAGAAGTACATGCTGGAGTTTGTGGGCCGCACATGAGCGGATATGTATTGGCAAGAAAGATCCTTCGAACAGGGTGTTATTGGCTAACCATGGAACACGACTGTATCACTTTCGTGAGGAAATGCCATCAGTGCCAAATACATGGAGACTTGATTCACTCTCCGCCAACAGAGTTGCATACGATGTCAGCACCCTGGCCGTTTGTAGCATGGGGCATGGATGTCATTGGGCCCATCGAGCCAGCAGCGTCCAACGGTCATAGGTTCATTCTAGTGACCATTGATTACTTCACCAAATGGGTGGAGGCTAAAACCTTCAAATCGGTAACCAAGAAGGCGGTGGTGGACTTTGTTCACTCCCATATCATCTGCAGATTTGGGATCCCAAAAGTGATCATTACGGATAACGGCGCGAATCTTAATAGCAGCCTGATGAGAGAGGTGTGCCAACAATTTAAGATTACACACCGCAATTCCACCCCATATCGTCCCAAGGCGAATGGAGCAGTCGAAGCAGCCAATAAGAATATCAAGAAGATACTGCGAAAAATGGTGGAAGGGTCCAGACAATGGCACGAGAAATTACCCTTTGCTTTGTTGGGTTACCGCACTACCGTCCGGACTTCCATAGGCACAACTCCTTATTTGTTGGTGTATGGAACTGAGGCCGTGATACCAGCGGAGGTCGAAATTCCGTCCCTCCGAATTGTCGCTGAAGCCGGAATTGATGATGATGAATGGATCAAAGCTCGCTTGGAACAGTTGAGCCTGATAGATGAGAAAAGATTGGCAGCAGTGTGCCATGGTCAGCTGTACCAGAAGAGAATGGCAAGAGCGTATAATAAAAAGGTGCGCCCCAGGAAGTTTGAAGTAGGGCAGCAGGTATTGAAGAAGATCCTCCCACATCAGGTCGAGGCGAAAGGCAAATTCGCCCCAAATTGGCAAGGGCCTTATATCGTGACCAGAATATTGTCCAACGGTGCTTTGTGTTTGACAGATATCGAGGGTAGATGTGTCGACATGGCTATCAATTCAGATGCAGTCAAGAGATATTATGCGTAATTTCTTTAATTATGGCAATTTTTGGTTTATTTGTTTGTATTTGGCATTTATTGAATAATGAGATGACGGAGGCAATTCTTTCTTCTATCCAAACACTTTTAACCCTCGCTTCCCCCTTTGAGCCTTAAGCAAATTCTTTCAATACCCCTCTTTTGGAATCACTAATGGGAAAGATACGAAAAAAAAAAAAAGAAAGGAAAAGAAAAGAAAAAGAAAGAAAAGGAAAAGAAAATGAAAAGAAAGAAAAGAAAAATCAAGGAATATAAAACCGTGGGAACTACGTTTGACCTGATTCCTCAAAGAGGATACGTAGGCGCCTCACGGCTCGGTCATAGTATGCATCATAGCAAATATAGGATGCATAATGTACATAGTGTGCACAATATAGCACAATGTGCGCAACGCACGTAACTCAACATAAGCGTAAAAAATAAATTCCCCAAGCAAGAAAACCGGGGCAGAGGTTATGTTTTAAATTCCAACAAAGGTCTGATTCCAAAAGTTGTAGCACATCACCCTTCAAGTTGTTTTCATTTTTATAGCCCTTCTTCAATCCCACACCAAAACCAACGTCAACATCCAAAAGACCTCCCGATCAATGTTCGAGAGATGCCAAATCCGGCAAATAAGACCGAGAATAATACACTGATCCCCAGCAAAGAAGAGGATCGTGAGACTGAGAATGAATTGATAGTCAAAGGAATCTCCAGAAGAGAGGGTCGTATCTACAACGCCCCGATTCATCGAAAGAAATAAAATGAGAGAGTCTTATCGGTGAAAACCTTCACAGGCACCGAAAGACGATGTAAGATGAGGGATATGAAATGAGAGAGTCTTATCGGTGAAAACCTTCACAGGCACCATAAGGCGCCGGGAGATGAGAGAAACGAGAGAGTCTCATTAGTGAAAACCCCTCGAAGGGCACTATGAGGCGACAAGACAGATCGGCAAAAGCTACAACATCCAAAACGGACACTCCTTTATCATCCCCCGCAAGTCAGACCATCGGGCAAATCGATTGATACAAATAGACTGGGTCGGGAATCTATGGTGCACGTCATGATCACGGGGACCAGTCATGTCCTCCAGATAAGTTCTTTTGATTGTCTCCTCCCACAAAAAATATTGGTTCAGAAAGATTTTCTCCTTTCCGTATCTTTTATTTCTTTCCTTAAAATGTGTCTTGAAAGGATTTTTCAAAGCTTACTACCAGAAACCAAAGGGGAATTCATCCAATGCAGGATAATACAAACAGTCTTAAAGGCCGGTCCCAGGCAATGCAGGGATTGTGCCCGGAAATTTTGGAAGAAGTAAGCTCCAAAAGGGAGTGGTTTCGGGAGTTAGAAGCAGACTCCCACATCATGTGTTTTAAAAGAAAGCAGAAAAGGGGATAAATTGAAAACCAATCCCCAGCAGGCTAGAGACCCCCAACAGGCAACTTTGCCCGCCAACCAATTATGGGGACAAAGAGCAAGAAAAGAGGAAGAGAGAAAAATTGCTCGCCAGAAAGGCACCCTCTACCACCACGATTAAAACTGACCAAATCCTTTTGTCTGTTGCAGGGGAACAGAGGATTGATGAGGGCAGCAAGATGCAACGCCATGGAAGTCACCAAAAAACCGGGGCAGAAAATTTTCCGCCGATTGTCGAAAATTTTCTCGGAAGAACGGGGAAACAATTTCAATACTTTTAAGTTCTAGGTCGCCCACCAGTATAATGCGGGAATACTTTTAAATTCTAGGTCGCCCACCAGTATAATGCGGGAATACATTTAAGTTCTAGGTCGCCCACCAGTATAATGCGGGAATATTTTTAAGTTCTAGGTCGCCCACCAGTATAATGCGGGAATACTTTTAAGTTCTAGGTCGCCCACCAGTATAATGCGGGAATATTTTTAAGTTCTAGGTCGCCCACCAGTATAATGCGGGAATACATTTAAGTTCTAGGTCGCCCACCAGTATAATGCGGGAATATTTTTAAGTTCTAGGTCGCCCACCAGTATAATGCGGGAATACATTTAAGTTCTAGGTCGCCCACCAGTATAATGCGGGAATATTTTTAAGTTCTAGGTCGCCCACCAGTATAATGCGGGAATACTTTTAAGTTCTAGGTCGCCCACCAGTATAATGCGGGAATATTTTTAAGTTCTAGGTCGCCCACCAGTATAATGCGGGAATACATTTAAGTTCTAGGTCGCCCACCAGTATAATGCGGGAATATTTTTAAGTTCTAGGTCGCCCACCAGTATAATGCGGGAATACTTTTAAGTTCTAGGTCGCCCACCAGTATAATGCGGGAATACTCTTAAGTTCTAGGTCGCCCACCAGTATAATGCGGGAATACTTTTAAGTTCTAGGTCGCCCACCAGTATAATGCGGGAATATTTTTAAGTTCTAGGTCGCCCACCAGTATAATGCGGGAATACTTTTAAGTTCTAGGTCGCCCACCAGTATAATGCGGGAATACTTTTAAGTTCTAGGTCGCCCACCAGTATAATGCGGGAATACTTTTAAGTTCTAGGTCGCCCACCAGTATAATGCGGGAATATATTTTAGCTCTAGAGTTTGGAATCAGTAGCCCCACCTGAAGACGGAAGGTTACAACAAAGATCCCCAAGCAGGAAACCATAAAATCCCCAGCACCAAGAAGCAGACAACTGCAGAGGCAAGCGCGCAATTCAAAAGGAAAAAGGAACGCATCTCAAAAGAAGCAGTTTGGGAGCGTTGTAGCATGCCCAGTATGACGATGCTGATGAAGAAACATACCACTGAAGAAACCATTGGAAAATTTAAAGAAGAAAGTCGTGTCCCCAGCGGATCAAGCAAAGTGATGAAACTGGCATTCAAACGTCAGCAAAGGACCAGCATCATCTCCCAAAGTCACAAGATAAAGGCATCGGAGGAAAGTGGTAGCCGACAAGAAAGCAAGGCAACAAGAACAAGTTGAAGATGGATGAGATTTCAGGATCCTCAGTTTAGCTTAGCTTCTTGTTTTCCTTTGAGCAATGTAATAGGGAGATCGGTTGAGCAGTAGCATCCTACATCAGCATACAACAGCGCACAACAACAACAAGCACTACAGTCACACGGTAGTCCCAGCTACCAAATTTCCCGAACTACATTGACCTGATTCCTGTTTTCAGCCCAGGATATGTAGGAACCCTCTGAAGCAAAGGTTCGGTCAAATCTTTTTCAAAAATGCTTCACACGGAGTATTCGGACGGGCAAAAATCGCTCGCTTATCTTTGCGCGAAAACCCTTCGTGTCTTCGTGCAAAGAGGGGCAGCTGTAAGCACGTGATTTTTGCTTTACGAGCAATCGCTCCAAAAGAAAATAAAAATAGTGACAAATGATTTCGCTGTACAATTGTTCGAGTTTTTCGTGACATGTGTTGTTAGTCATTTGTGGATCTGTCCATTTTGCATTTAATCATTAACAAACAAAATACAAAATATGCATGTCAGGGTGATTAAACCATAATTCGGTCAGTAAAAGAAAATTCAAAAAATATATGTGCATCGTTCGTTCTAGGCTTTTAGTTAACTTACCGAAATATTTTTGTGATAATTGTGTTAAAATGTTGCATTGTTGTTGGTTTTAATTTCATTATTTTATTGTTTGTTATTTCATTTTTTTGTTTTAAAAGAAAAAATAAAATAGAAAACAAAAAGAGGGATTGAAAATCGGGTTAGGCCCAGGAAATAAAACAAAAAGATGGTCCCAAACCAGCACAAGTCCGGTCCAGACCAGGCCTGCCCAGGCACCTCCTGAAACGACGTCGTTTCAGGGACGGTTAATCTGGGCCGTTCATTTCCATTGATCCGAGGGCCCTTATTAGCCCTCATGACCCGACCCATTCCCGTTTTTGACCGACCCCTTGATTAACCAAACGGCACCGTATGGTCTAGCCTCCCCAATCCTGGCCATCAATTTTAATCAATCCAACGGCCAGGATTGAATCAGCCTCCCCGTATATAAGCCTCCTATCACACCCCACGCCCCCTATTCTAACCCCCCCCACTCATCGTCTTCATCCAAACACTGAAGCCCCCCCCAAACCCTAGCAGCCGCCCTAGCTTCCCTTTCACCAGAACCCGGCGGCATGGACGCCGGTGGCCACCTCCTGAACACCCTAGGACCACCTCACTGTCCTGAACACAAATCCACTAACCACGAGCCTCGAATCACTTCCGTTCGTCTCGAATCTTCATTTGAAGATTTGAGTCGAACCCGGATCTATGCCAAACCATCCCATCTTCATACCAGACACTCCCCTGACCTTCCTCGTGACCAAACCAAGCTTGGTTTGGTCCGAATCTACCCACAACTCCTAAAAATCCAGATCTGGAAATCCAGAACTTGAAACACATGCACCTGGGGAACCCGGCCAGTTTTGACATGGGTTTGAGGTCTAATAGACCTTAATCAAGGTGTTCTCATGTGAGAACACCCTGATTAAAGTTTGTTCGGCCTCAAAAATTCGAAGTTGAATCAGATTTGGGTCTGTTTGATTTAAACATTTTGGTAAGTTTTCCTTTCTTTTGTTTTATTTCTAAATAAGTTGTCAGCATATCTCTTTGTGTTTGGTTGTTATTTTGTTATTTTTTTGGATTTCTTTCATCTCTGTAAAGACCTTTTATTTGGTCAATTGTTTTCTGTGTATGATTTGAATGTATTCTGTGATGAACATGTTCGATTAGATTAGTCGTCAAATGAATAAACTTATATAGGTTCCCAGTAATTGAACACAAAATTGTCTGATGCCCTTTAGGTCCCTGAACATATTGTTTATGTGAGCGACTGATTATTACCTGCTATAATTAGTATAGTCGACTCGATAAATGTCGTTGATTAGTTTCTATAACTAATGAATCAAACGAGCTAATAATGTCGCATGACTAATTGATACTTTGCCACTGATTGAAGGCCCCAGCATTGTTTGAAATAGTTTGTTTGCATTGAAAAATGACTGAAAGGTTCAGTCTAGGCAGTCCTGAATTTGAACTTTCATCAGTTCAAAAATGCCCTGATGCTGCAAAGGGTCAAGACAGTGATAACCAGGGTTTAACAGGGGTAGTCTGGGGTTTGCAAAGAACAAAAATGATTAGTTTAAATGAGCTGACAAGTAGGGTACTAATTTGGGATTAAATTAATGCCAATGGGGAACAAGACATAAGAGTATGGGACTTAAATTGAATAAAAAATGATGCCCATAACTCCTGATTAAACAAAACCAGGCGTGGGAATAAAGGGGGCTGACACCAAAAGATGCTTAGGCATGGGCTTTAAAGAGTATGGGCAGGCTGCAAGTTGCAAAAAAAGGGCAGCTTAACTGCACTGGGTTTTGGCTTATAAATAAGCCATTTGAGAATTTAAACGGGGCTGGACTTTTAGTCTTCAGAAAAAGAGAAAACAAAAGGCTGGAAAATTTTTAGTCTGAGGAGAGGTCTTGTGAGTTTAAAGAAAAAGACTGAAAACATAAGTTAATTTTCAGTAAACACTGTAACCAAACACTGTCTGAAAAGTTGTATAAGAGTTCATATTGGTCAAGCTGTCTCGGCCAAGTTCTGTGGTTTGCATTGACTGAGCTGCTTGTGATTGTTGAACTGTTGGTGTTGCTGCATTGAATACTCTGGTATTGCTGTTGTTTCATCACTCTTTCCTGGGATTGCTCATTTGGTGCTCGACTATTTGCTGGTTTTCTTTGTTCTGGGAAATATTGCTGGTTGTTTGTGGGCTGTGGAAAACATTTGTGGTTGTTGGATTGTTGCTGTGTTATTGCTGTTTATCTGCTGTTGTTGTATTTGCCGCATACCTCTCAGCTGACAATTCTCCTTCTTCTTCTGCTTTGCTATACCAGGTACGCGATTAACAGTGCCAATGTAACTTGAGAGTTTAAGCATGAATATAAAAGAGAAGAGCTGAAGTTGTTTATTTCGTACATAGACTGTTATATTGAACCTCATTTAGTGTATAATAGTTTACATTCTTGTTTAGATACTGAAGGTAGCCTGTGTGCCCAGTAGATATCAATATATGGTGATTGAATGTTAGTTTGTATATGTAGGCTGATAGATAAAAGGGTCCCCAATGCAGTAGGTTGTATCTTAGGTTTTATAAGGTTAGCATGTCTTTAAATACATAGAACTATCCATGTTAGTTAATTTTGGGTCCTTTTGATAAATTGTCCCCCTATAATTGGCAAACCATTGCCTTAAAATAAACGGCGCAAGCCTGCACTTCTCAACCTCACGAAGGTCGATCCCGGATCAAACGAACCCAGCAGGCTTTCATCAGAAAGGCATCGGCCCAGGTCCAGCCGATACTGTGTGGGCTGGGTTTGGGCCCCCAATGCTCGATTAGCTGCCCATGTGCATGGCCATGTTTTCTTACTCTGCAAAGGCACTCGGAATTCCGTTATAATAACCTGCAAGCATGTAATTGAGTAGGGTCATTTTTTATTCTCAACTAATGGAGACAAATGCGGCAAGAAACGTAGTTGCTATAGGATATCCTTTTAAAATAAAAACGAGATGAGCCTCGACAAATAGAAACGCACAAGCTACGTGGCCCTCGCTAAATGTATATTATCGAAGCATTCAGTTTTCCAGGATGGGTCGTTTAGCAAACCTCACGGCCCTCCCAGAATAATAACGCGATAGCCTCTTTAAGCGCGTATTTAATAATTTTACCTTCTTAAAATCGGGTGCGCATTTATGTGACCCAAATCCAAATCTCGACGGATTCGAAATGTATTTCTAATCACGGGTACATTGATTGTGACGTGGTTCGAGATGCATGTCCATGACGTCGCAAATTCCTTTTAAAAGTAGAATGAGACGAGCCTCATCAAACAAAAAATGTACACAGCTGCGGGGCCCTCTAACTGTATATATATTAAAACACTTAGAATTCGGGACAGGCCGTTTAGCGAATTTTTCGGCCTTCCCCAAAACAACAATACGCTAGTTGCTTTAGGCGCGTCTTAATAATTTATTCTCCTTAATTCGGGTGCACATTTATGTGACCCAAATCCAAATCTCAACCGAGTCGAGATATGTCAACAACCACGGGTGCATTGATGTAACATGGTTCGAGATATGTTTTCACGACGTTGCAAGTCTTATAAAATAACAGTAAATGATAAAAGCGGTTAAAAGTTAAATTTTGCACATAAGTTCACACTTGTATAAAATCAGATAATCAAGCCGAATGTAACAGTTGAGCGACCGTGCTAGAACCACGGAACTCGGGAATGCCTAACACCTTCTCCCGGGTTAACAGAATTCCTTATCCGGATTTCTGGTACGCGGATTGTAATATAGAGTCACTGTTTTCCTCGATTCGGGATTAAAATTGGTGACTTGGGACACCCTAAATCTCCCAAGTGGCGACTCTGAAATAATTAAACCAATCCCGTTTCGATTGTCCTTTAATTGGAAAAAACTCCCTTGTACCCCCTCGGGTACGGAAAAAGGAGGTGTGACAATACTCATTTAAATTCACATGAGAACAATTTTTAGTACGTTCATATTTATCAATAACAATAAATAAAGCAGGGTCAAACAATCCGTATTGTTTGACTATACTTGTCGCAACATATTTGCTTGCATGTACAAACTATATGTGATACTTTCAAGGATAAATTTTTATTTCAACAACAAAAATTTTGGTCTAGAAGAGCAGTTGAAGCAACAAAAAGGAGCATAAACTAGGAATATCGTCTATAAAAAATATTAGGTTAATAAACGATTTATTCAAACAACAGCAAGCTAAAAGTTATTTCAACTAGAGATCAGTCTAGGTAACATAGTGCCTAAACTGTTTCTTTTAAGTACATGAACAACAAAAACAGGCGGAATAACATAAGTTTGCAAAATACAAAAAGTGTCCAAGCTACAACTATTTTTAGCTAACAGGTCCGCTACTCCATCAGGGTCAAACAATCCGTACTGTTTAACTATACTTGTCGCAACATATTTGCTTGCATGTACAAACTATATGTGATACTTTCAAGGATAAATTTTTATTTCAACAACAAAAATTTTGGTCTAAAAGAGCAGTTGAAGCAACAAAAAGGAGCATAAACTAGGAATATCGTCTATAAAAAATATTAAGTTAGATACAATATAATATATCATTTTCTCATGCAATAAATATCTTCAATTACAAATACTATAAACTTGACAAAATATATTCATCTTTGTCAGTTTAGAAGGTATCTAATTATTTTGAATTCAATTATTGCGTCAAAGGTAATAATATTTTTTTTCATTTAAATAAATATTGCATCTATTTCATCCTTATTCTATTTGATTTCTTATGGTTAAACACAAAAAACACGCGTAAAATGCGTACACTAAACTTAGTTAAAACAAAAAGTACCCATTACGTGAAATATCATAAAAGAAGTGATGTGTGATGATTTCGGTGAAGCAGGAGGATTTGGACTTTTGACCGTGCTGTATCCCCTTCACTGCCCCTAGGAATTTCTAAATTTAAAAAGATACTCCACTGAGGAAATGAAAAGCAAAAGGCAATCCTTGTCACCTCGTAACGATTTTTATTTGGTACCATGTTCGAACGTGGATACTAGATTACTAGTGTGTGGCTTTTTGAGGGGTTTTCGTGTATTTTGATTCATTTCATTTTATATTATCTAATTCTAATTTAACTTTAATTTTATACTAATATCAGTGTAAAAACTATCTAAATCATTGTTGAAAAATATGTGCTTTAAAGTTTAAACCCTATTAGAAAAAATAATTTTACTCTTTTATTTTAGACATAACTTATAAAGTAGTATAATTTATAATTGAAATGACAAACACTATGACTGCTTTAAGGAAGTTTAAGGATTTTGATAAAGAGTTAAATACAAGAAAAACTTGTAAAAAGGCTTCTTTCGTCATCCATGACAATATCAAAAGGCATATTTGGCATTTTTGAATTATGAATTAGGATTTGCGGCTACCTCTAATCCTCCATCACCAATATAATGTCATCCCTGACGTTATTTCCTCTTCCACCTGCCATCATTTTCCTACTTGTAAATTTAATTTGACAAGCTACCAAAAGAAGCACTTTTTGAGAGAATCAAACTGCGTTTCCCTTTTCCGATTACATCATCTTTTTACTATAAATATCACAAATATATCACTTATCAGTTTATATGACTCCACCAAACTACAGAGTATCTGATCCTCTATGAGTTTTCATTGAGAATACTAATAAAACAGTAAGTAAATAAGACACGGAATTTTTACTTGAAAAAATCCCAACTCAAGGGACAAAAACCACGACCTACTATTACAAGTCACTTTGTAATGACTCTATTACAAAGACTTTAACTCAACTAACTTATGATACACTTACCACAAGCCACTTTGTCACTCACTAGTTACAAAGACTTTAACTTATGACTAACTCTAGTCACAATACAAACTCAGAAAGTTTATGATTTTACAAAGGGGTTCCTAAGCAACGCTTCTAGGTAAGCAATTTAGAAATTACAATAAGAACAATCACAAAATTACAACTCAACTAAGGACAACAAAATACTAGATTTAGGAACTGGTTCGTAATAGCGTTTAACTTTATTCTTCAAGCTCTTGAGAATTAAGTTCACTGTGCGGAAGACTTGAATGCTTGAAGTGAATTCTCAAGTGTTCAAGTGATATTTTGTTATAATGCTCTTGTTAATACACCTTTGATGACATCACTTGAATGATGTAAGTACTTGGTAGGTCAAAGGGCAAGTGACTGCAAAACTGTTGCACTGTGTGCACTATTTCTATGACAGTCACTTTCCAGCTGTGCACGGTTGACTTTCGTACTACTGTCAGGAAAACACAAGGGATCAGGTCCTTGTCTTGTTTCTCTATTTTCTACACTTGCAGCAATTCACATTAGCTGGAGTTTTGGCTGGAATCCGTTCATTTGTAATGTGTATCAAGTGTGTCAGGTTCCCTATATGGTTCTTGACAGTAAGTTTGTTAGATCATCAAAACATAAGGCAAAGACATTGAAAACCCATCAATTTCTCCCTTTTTGATGATGACAAACTTAGACATTGATAACATGCATTTAGAGCAAAAAATAACCTAATGAAGTAACAAGAACTTCACAAGTTCTCCCTGACTTTATGCTTCCCCCTCATCAAATCCATGTTTCAAATATACCAAATATACTTCCCCCTTTTGGCATCATTAAAAATACACTAGCAAGCAAACAACATAAAGAAGTCTAGCATAACTAACTCATGCCACATATGTGCACACAACATGATAGAGAAGAGAAATAGAGAATACAAACATTGAGATAACAAAATAGGATAGATTTTATATATAAAACACATGCCTTTGCTTAAAAAGCAAAGGCAGAATTGGACTGTTGAAAATGGGAGCAATACTGATACATCCCAACCACATCAAAATAAAAGAAACAAAAACATCTGCCAAGTCATATAAACTAAAAGAGACAATCCAGAAATTGGTCACTGAAGGGGTTGCTTAGGGGGCACTAGGAGTAGAGGGCTTGGAAGTTGCAGCAAGAGTTTGGAGAACTAGGTCTATTCGGGCATTGGCCGACTTTTGCTCATTGAGCAGTTCTGCTTTCAGGTTCTCTACTTATGCCCTGAGATCAACAATTTCTTTTGTTAAACGAGCCGCCTCCTCATTCGACTTAGGAGCCCCTTGGGCCTGCTGACCTTCCAGGATAACATTCCTAGCCTTCAACCTTCGAATCTCCTCAGTTGCACTATTTTGAGCATTAATGAGCTGTGAGATTGTGGATGTACTGCCTAACCCCCCCCCATTCTTCTCGATGCACTCACACTCTTCCAAAGTTGTTTGAGAGAAGGTCTGCTTCTTGGTTCCTACCTTGCCTTGTCCCAGTGGCACCTTGAAAAACTTAAACACTTGCGTAAGTAGAAACCTATATGGAAGACCATGATTGCCATCCTTGAATGTTGCTACTTTTTGCATGTGTTCGATCATGATAGCAGGCAGGTTGACAGGGTTAAAGCCATCCAGTTGCTCCATTAGAAACATGTCAGACTTAGAAGTCACGGACCTCCTCTCAGCACGAGGCAACAAAACTTTATTCACCAACTCGAAGAGCAACTGATAAACAGGGAGTAATGTCCTCTTGTGAATCTAGTCCCCCTTTTGGTTCGCATTATCCTTTACCACAGCATTCTGAAAATCGTACGCACACGCATCTTTCACATTAGACACACCAATCGTAAGGACTTGTAGAATATCCCCAAGCAGACTCACGTCAAACATAATGTCTACCTTATTCACCAAGTCACAGATATGGTCGGTATCAACGGGAAAAAAGCTGGCATAAAAGCTTTGAACCTCATCCTCATACACTTTGGGTGCATCCATTTGGAATAGATGCCCCCACCGTTGAAACTCAACCATTGCCAGGACTTGTCTCATACCAACCAATTCCAAAATTGCTGGGTTAAAAGTACGACCCAACAGAACTTTTTGGTGCCTTAATCTTTCTGAAGTAGAACTGGTTTCACTTTTCATCCTCTTTGCAGAAACGGGTTCCTTAACAGGTTGCAACTTTCTCTTGCCATACTTAACACCACTTGATTTTTCTTTTCCCTTAGACTTGACTGACACATCCTCATCAGAAACTGAAGGCTCACTTACAACATCCTTCGACTTTGAACTGGGAGTTGTAACATTCTCTATGGAAGCAGATTGCTTCTTCTTCTGGGACCTTCTCACTAGGGAACTAGGTTCCTCTGTTGTTTCTTCCTCAACCTCCACCACAGGGACAACCTTATCACACACTATTACATTGTCTTTCACCAGTCTCCTCTTTTTCTTCTTACTGTTTTTTCTACTCTTTTAAAGAGTAGAGTCATAGGCTACTTTGCTTGGAACCTAGTAGTAGGTCACTTAGTAGAAGACTCGGGAGTGGACACTACCCTTCACGTGACTATGAAAACATCAAGAGTAATGTTTTCTTGATCCTCTTCATCACTAGACCTCATCTCAGGAACTTGAATGTCCAAGGGCTCAACAACAAATGCAAGAGTAGAACTGGCTTAGGAGTGAGAACCCTGACCCGTTTCCTCCGAAGAGGGGTCAGGTTCCTCACGAGAGGGCCCAGTAGTTTCTACTAGTGCAGAGTTTTCAACAGCCACCATGTCTCTTTCTCCCCCATACCCTGTGTCTCGTTCCTCTGAGACATGGAAGCACCAGAAATTACCTCATGTAAGACGCCATCAGCAGATACCACAAAGATGGTCGCGACATTTTCTTCCTCAATAGGCTCCATGGCCACCACAGAATCTAAAGCAACAATGGCGGAAACCTCTGCGACCTCAAGACTTTTACCATGTTCATCACTTTTCCCTTGATCAACGGGAACCTCAGAAGATAGAAAAGAATGATCAAAAATTTTAGGGGTTTCTAAGATAGTTGTCTTAGAATTGGAGGGAGACGAGAAGTCTGGGTTAGGAGTGATTTCAGTGAAGAGAACAGGAATGGTTACAGAAGACCCATTGGGGACGGAGGACTCAATAGGTTTTTCAGTGTTAGAGACGATTGAGGCAGGAATTTCGGAGTTTGTGTCAGCTATTAAAGAGATAGAGAGAAAGTTCTTTGGAGAGGTGCTAATGGAGGACTATGGTCTGTGAAGAAAAGAGAGGGTTTTTAATGAGAGAGGATAATTATGAAGAGAGAGATAAGAACCGGTTCTGAAACGGGGGTTGTACTTGGAGAGTTGCAGCATTTCAGAGGGAGATGGAATGGTTTGAAGTGAATGGACGTGACAGCAGGGTCTGAAAAGGTGGATGACATGGCAGTTAATATTTTTACCTTTTCAAGACGTGTATTAAAGAATGCACAGAACTACTAACATTTGGTACAAGAACCAGGTTCTTGACCTATCATTGAAAATTTCAATCCTTCTTTATCATCCATGCAATGCATCTACAGCTTCTATAATCATCATGCATGTTTACCTACAACAGTGAAGTGAGTTAGACTTGGCTAGAAAATATTTTAGCTAATTTTACCTGAAGGTGATTTTCATAGCCAATTGATGAGGCATCAGGTTATCAATTAGGCTTTAATAGCCCCAGCTTCACCCTGTTTCTTTCAAAATGTTCCCTACTCAATGCTTTGGTGAAGATATCTGCAATTTGGTCTTCTGTGCTGTAGAACTTCATACATATCAGCCCTTTCTCCGCGTTGTCCCTTAGAAAATGATGTCTCACATCAATGTGCTTGGTTCTTTTGTGTTGAACTAGATTCTTGGCCATGTTGAGTGCACTGATGTTATCACATAGAAGAGTCACACACTCAGTAAATACCCCAAAATCCTCCAGTTGCTGCTTAATCCATAAGAGTTGAGCACAGCAGGATGTTGCAGCTACATATTCTGCTTCAGCTGTTGAAAGAGCCACTGAGTTTTGCTTCCTTGTGCCCAAAGAGATGAGACATGATCCTAGAAAGTGAGCCATTCTAGAAGCTTTTTCTATCGACAAGATAACCTGCATAGTCAGTATCAGCATACCCAATGAGATTAAAATTGTCATATAAGGGGTAATACAGGACCAGGGCCTGTGATCCCTTGAGGTATCTCAAAATTCTTTTGGCAGCCTTCAAATGAGATTCCTTGGGATTGGATTGAAACCTTGCACATAGCCCCACACTGAAGACAATATCGGGTCTGCTGGCAGTGAAATAGAGAAGAGACCCAATAATGCCTCTATACATAGTTTGATTCACAGGAGATCCAGATTCATTCATGTCCAGTCGAGTAGCCATTGCAATGGGAGTGTCTATAACTTTTGATTCTTCCATATCAAACCTCTTTAAGAGATCCTTGATGTATTTCCGTTGACAAATGAATGTGCCCTTTGTGGACTGCTTCACTTGAAGACCCTAGAAGAAATTCAGCTCCTCCATCATGCTCATTTCAAACTCACTTCCCATGAGTTTTTCAAACTCTTCAGACAGAGAATCAGCGGTTGCCCCAAAAATGATATCATCAACATAGACCTGAACAATGAGCAGGTTCCTTCCCAGTTTCTTTAGAAACAAGCTGTTGTCAATTTTCCCTCTTGTAAAACCATTTTCTAAGAGGAATTTTGACAACCTTTCATACCAAGCTCGAGTAGCCTGCTTCAATCCATACAATGCTTTGTCCAGTTTAAACACATATTCAGGGTGTTCATGATATTTAAACCCTGGAGGTTGCTTCACATAGACTTCTTCCTTAAGAAGTCCATTCAGAAATGCACTTTTGACATCTATTTGGAACAAGGTGAATTCCATATGAGATGCAAAAGCGATTAGGATTCTAATAGCTTCCATGCGAGCAACCGGAGCAAACGTTTCATTATAATCAATGCCTTCCTCCTGATTATAGCCTTGAACAACTAGCCTGGCCTTGTTTCTTGTAGTGTTTCCATGTTCATCAAGCTTATTCCTGAAAACCCACTTGGTTCCTATAATGGTTCGATCTGAAGGTCTAAGTACCAGGTTCCAGACATTGTTCCTTTCAAACTGATGCAGCTTATCTTGCATGGCTGTAATCCAATCTGCATCTTTCATGGCTTTCTTGATATTTTTGGGTTCTATTTGGGAGAGAAAGGCTGAGAAGGCAAGTGAATTTCTGGCTTTTGACCTGGTTTGTACTCTAGAATCTAGAGGAGTGATTATGTTGTCAAGAGGATGAGAGCTTTTGTGTTTCTAGCTGGGCATTTGGGGTTCATTTGTAGAGGAGCTGGGTATATCTAACTAGTTCTCTTGTGTTCTTCTCTCAGGTACTAGTGGAGTACCCTGTACTGCATCAATCACTCTTTCTTCAACTTCAGTAGTTGTAATTGAGGTGCCTGGTTCCATTGAAGAAGATGCTAGATCGTCTCCACTCGGCTCCTTCACTTGGCTCATCATATCTACCTTTCCATTAGTCATGTTAATAAATTCACCAGGAACCAGTAAGGGCTCTCCATCTTGATCATCTTTAGCACTTTTCTCCCAGGAAGGATAGTACTCATCAAAGATAACATGAACACTTTCCTCAATACATTGAATTCGCTTATTGTATATCTTGTAAGCTTTGCTTTGAGAAGAATACCCCAGAAATATTCCTTCATCACTCTTGACATCAAATTTACCAAGCTGATCCTTTCCATTATTGAGAACATAACATTTGCACCTAAATGTTCTTAGGTGAGTCAACTTGGGTTTCCTTCCATTCAACAACTCATATGGGGTTTTGTTCGTGAGAGATCTGATCATGCACTTGTTCACTAAGTAGCAGGCAGTGTTGACAGCTTCAACCCAAAAGTTCTTTGCAATCCCACTATCGATCAACATTGTTCTTGCCATTTTTTCAAGAGTTCTATTCTTCTTTTCTACTATTCCATTTTGTTGGGGGGTTCTTGGAGCTGAGAAGTTGTGAGTAATGCCATTTTCATTGCAGAACTCATCAAATTTGGCATTGTCAAATTCTGTTCCATGATCTAATCTAATACATGCGACTCTAGACTCCATCTTCACCTGGATTTTCTTCACAAAAGCCACAAACACCTCAAAGGTTTCATCTTTAGTTATAAGAAACAGAGTCCATGTGAATCTGGAGTAGTCATCCACTGTCACAAAAATGTATATTTTTCCTCCCCTGCTTTTCACCCTCATAGGACCACATAAATTCATATGCAGAAAATCGAGTGGCTTTGAGGTGCTTACATCCATTTTAGACTTAAAAGAGGACTTCACATGCTTTTCTCTAGCACAGGCATCACATACTTTCTGTACTTTGAACTTTGACATGGGGAGACCATGGACCAGGTCCTTATGAATTAGTTTGTTCAGAAGAGAGAAGCTTACATGCCCCAATATTCTATGCCAGAGTTCAACATCATCATCAACAGCTTTCAGACAACTCAGATCACCACTTTGTATGGACTCGAAATCAGCAACATACATGTTCTTGTATCTCTTGGACACAAGTACCACTTCACCCGTTACCAGATTAGTAACTGTACATATCTTGGGCAAGAACTCCACATTGTTTCCTTTATCTGAGAGACACTCAAGAGACTGTACTTAAGACCATTGGCATAGTACACATTCTCAATAGAGTAAGTGAGTGATTTTCCAACTTTTCCAACTCCAAGAATGTACCCCCTTTTCCCATTGCCAAAGGATACACTCCCTCCTGTAGGGTTTTTAGTGAAAGAAATTCCATGGTATTTCTAGTCATGTGCTTTGAACATCCACTATCCATCAACTATTGTTGACTGCTTCCTTTATTCCCTACACAAGGAGATCAAGAATTAGTTTTAGGAACCCAAGAAAGTTTGGGTCCCTTGTAGTAGGCAAGAGGATGAATAAGAGCTATCTTAGTCCATGTAAGCAATATGCATTTTTTTGTGGGTGGAACCTGGTCCCTTTTTAGTAGTTATATTTTCAGCAAACACTTTGTTTTTCTGAATGGACTGGACCCCGGCTAGGCAATTTTCCTTGAAATGCCCATTGTTCCCACAGTGGGTACACAGCCAGTTATCTGGTACAGTAACATACTTGTTATGGAGGTTGTAAGGGGTTTTCTCCCGTTGGAACCCTATTCTTTGCCTGTTCCCACCATTATTAGCGTATATGACAGTGATAGCTTCTGAGAACCAGGTCCACTTTAGGGACTTTTCAAGATCATTTTTTACTCTTTCCAGATCAATTTGGAGATGTTTGTTTTTTTCAGTACAGGCTGGTTCTCACAGCTTTCAACTTGTTTTCATGCCTAATGTGTGCCTTACTGGTTACCTCTTTTCCTTTTCCAGAATTTCCAGGTTTACACTCAGTACCTAGTTCCTCTATTGTTTCCCTCAAGACTGTAATTACTACCAAGAGATCATCTCTTTCTTCCTCAATCTCAGTCACTCTCTTTACTAAGGCCTCCTTTTATTTACTAAAGTTCTCAATGTTTCCTTATGGTCAACAACTACCACCACTAAGTCATCTCTTTCATGTTCTATGTTAGCAATTTTTTCAGTTAAAACTAGTTTTTCTCTCTCCAACTCACACATGGTTTCCTTCAGATCAACTACACACACCACCAGATCATCTCTAGTTTGTTCAGCTTCTCCTAGCTAAGGTCAAGGCATCCTTATCCTCCACAAGACTATGATAGGCATCAATCAGTACACTAGCTAAAGACATGAGTTTCTTAGGAGAGTAAGATTTCAGATTTCTCTGAACATCCCTGAAATTTACCTCACTGTTGTCATCGTCTTCATCATCATCTGATTGAGCCATCAAAGCAAATATTGAATCATATACATTTTCCTCACTTTCAACTACCATCATGGAGCTGTCACCTGCATCAGTTTCATCTTCACTCACTATAGGAGTCTCCCCATGCTGCAAGAGCTTGTTTCACCATATTGTCAACAGATCTCTTCCTTTTGAAGTGTTTGTCAGGAACTGGGTTCCTCTTGGCTGCTTTCTCATGGTTGTACTTGGAATGTTCTTGCTTCAGGAGAGGACAATCTTTGATGAAGTACCCTGGCTTTCCACACTTGTGGCAGAGATCATAGTTATTTGGTTTGCCGGAGTTGCCCCTTTTCAGTATTCCTCCATTTCTTCTGACTATCTTTTGAAGTCTTTTGGTTAAGTAAACTATGTCGCTATCCTCCTCACTCGAGTCATTACTATCAACTTTGAGTACCAGGTTCTTTTCTTTCTCTAGTTCTCTTCTTTCACTGTCTATCTTCCTCTTAATCTCGTACGTCTTTATATTTCCAACCAGCTTGTCTATGGTCAGCTCCTGCAGGTCCTTTGCTTCAGTAATAGCATTCACCTTGCTTTCCCAAGAACTGGGCAGGATACTGAGAATTTTCCTCACTAGCTTGTTCCTAGGAATGGTTTCACCAAGTGAGTGTAACTCATTTATGATGGAGGTGAATCTTGTGTGCATATCTTGAATAGATTCATCGTACTTCATCCTAAAGAGTTCATACTCGGTAGTGAGCATATCAATCTTAGATTGTTTTACTTGAGCGGTTCCCTCATGTGCTGTTTGCAAAGCTTCCTATATCTCCTTAGCAGTTTCACAAGCAGATATTCTATTATATTCATCAGGTCCTATTCCACATACCAAAATTTTCTTGGCACGAAAAGTTTTCTCTACAGCTTTCCTATCTGCGTCAGTATATTCTTTTCTGGTTTGGCATTGAAAATAGAAGGTCTGCAAGTGCCTTTGTTGGGATGTAAGGACCATCACATAGATATCCCACAAATCAGAATCTTCAGCCATGATAAAATCATGCATTCTTGTCTTCCAATCACCCATAGTATTGCCCATTGAACCTGGGTGGTCTGTACGTAGATTGATCTTCTTCAAACTTTGGTGGAGCAGCCATACAGATCCTTCTTAGGTGTTAGCCTGATAGGAGGAACCCGCTCTGATACTAATTGTTAGTTTATATGAGTCCACCAAACTATAGAGTATCTGGTCCTCTATGAGTTTCCACTGAGAATACTAATGAAACAGTAAGTAAATGAGACACGAAATTTTTACGTAGAAAAATCTCAACTCAGGGGGACAAAAACCACGACCTACACTTGTAGACTTTCAACTTCACTAACTTATAAACACACTATTACAAGCCACTTTGTAATGACTCTATTACAAAGACTTCAAGTCAACTAACTTATGATACACTTACCACAAGCCACTTTTTCACTCATTAGTTACAAAGACTTTTACTTATGACTAATCTAGTCACAACACAAACTCAGAAAGTTTATGGTTTTACAAAGGGGTTCCTAAGCAACGCTTCTAGCTAAGCAATTTAGGAATTACAATAAGAACAATCACAAAGTTACAACTAAACTAAGGACAACAAAATACTAGATTTAGGAACTGGTCCGTAGTAGCGTTTAACTTTATTCTTCAAGCTCTTGAGAATTAAGTTCATTGTGCAAAAGAGTTGAATGCTTGAAGTGAATTCTCAAGTGTTTAAGTGATGTTTTGTTATAATGCTCTTGTTAATACATCTTTGATGACATCACTTGAATGATGTAAGCATTTGGTAGGTCAAAGGGCAAATGACTGCAAAATTGCTGCACTGTGTGCATTGTTTCTGTGGTAGTCACTTTCCAACTGTGCACAGTTGGCTTTCGTACTGCTGTTAGGGAAACACAAGGGATCAGGTCCTTTTCTTGTTTCTCTATTTTCTACACTTGCAGCAGTGAATATTAGCTGGAGTCCTGGCTGGAATCCGTTCATTTGTAATGTGTATCAAGTGTGTCAGGTTCACTATCTGGTTCTTGACAGTAAGTTTGTTAGATCATCAAAACATAAGGCAAAGACATTGAAAACTCATTAGCACTATAGTCCATTTGAAGTTCTTTACTCACGTAAATTTATTATTCGTGGGAGTACTAAATCAAACCTTTCTTCTACAGGTTTTATTAGTATCCTTCCAATTTTATCATATGTCCCCGAAGGGACATTTCATTAGTAGGTGCTTTTTTATTTGTTGAGAAATTCATGCGATTAATTAGAAATAAGTTACATAAGGATTACCGATAATTCACAAGTAAAATTTGATAGGACCCAAAAATCTTGACTTTTATATGTTACTGTATAGGATAAAATGCTCGCATAATAAAGCGATGTTGAGATTTTTAAGCAAAAGGATAATCTTAAAAGATGGTGAATGGGAATTCCCCTCTTGACAATGAGACATTATCCCATATTGGAAGAGGAAAAGGTTTTTGGTGGGTATATTGACAATTACTCTTCTTGTATCTCTTAAAGAGTTAAGAAGAAGGCAAACCTCGCACCGTCATCATCGTCGCTCGCTCGGCTCTGGATTCGGATTCGGATTTGGATTTGGTTAAATGATCGATTGATTAATTAATATTTTGGACCAAATTTATTTGTTAATAGTGAATATTAACATAATATTATCCGAGTTTGTAATGGATGAGTTCCAATCCGTGTATTAGTCTCACCAATTCCAATAGCAGCCTAGTGCTTCTCCCACCATGGCCAAGTGCTTGCTCCATAATAGCCTTAGTGCTCCGGCCACCATGAGCAAATGCTCCACCAAATGAGTGGAAGCGGGTCCGTGTTTAGGAGATAACTGCACTATAAATAGATGGTGCCAGCAGCTTGTTGAAAAAACACACAGACACAAAATTTGGTTTGGCTATCACTGATCTACTCCTCAGTTAGAACTCAACGTTGGCTATAAATTTCATTCCTTCCTCTCAGAATTTCCATACGATTTTTGAGTTTCTCCTCCCTTGTTCTGCATTGTTTTTAACTTCAAAGCAAGCAACCGTAAGTGTGATTTGTTACCGAACTTTGTGTTCGCTGAAACACTGGAGTTTGAAGTACCACTACACCAGTGTGTAATTCGTTCTATACTAGGAGAAAATAATCCATAAGCTTGGGTACTAGGAGGGGGTTAAATTTCTTAAGGAAATATTGTGAATTCAGTGGGCTCGAATTAACTACTGTTCCATTTATATTTCCGTTTATACGCTAATTTAATTTTTTTAGAATTATTATTTACAAATATAGCAAGGAATAACAAGCTTAAGGAATTTAATATTTTTTTTATTTCTGTATTTGTGTTATACTTATTGTTCTGAAAATTAAAACCTTTGTGGTTTTGTACTCCCGTTTTGGAGATTAAAGCCTTCGTGGCGTTTTGTTGGAGATAAAATCTACGTTATTTTTTTTACTCCGATTTTAAATGTTTATTCAAAGTTTGTTTGTGTCATTATTTTATAGAAAAATGACGAGTGACAACGTAAACCGAACTGTTCTAATGGTGACTGCCAACACATCGACAAGCCGAACATCGACGTTGTCACCGACAGAAAAACCCAAAAAAAATTCGGGATTAATTTCAAGTGCTGGCAGTAGAAGATGTTCTTCTACTTGACTACTTCATGTCTACAGAAGTTCATCAAGGAAGATGTTCCTAATCTGCCCAATGAAACTCCAGAGAATGAACGCTTTCTTGTGATTGAGGTGTGGGAGCATTCTGATTTTTTGTGCAAGAATTATATTCTTAGCGGATTGGAGGATAATCTATATAACGTCTACAGTGACGTGGAAACGTCAAAAGAACTGTGGAGTGCGCTTGAAAGAAAATACAAAACTGAAGATGCCGGGATGAAGAAATTCGTTGCCGCAAAATTTTTGGACTACAAAATGGTAGATAGCAAGTCTGTTATTACCCAAGTCCAGGAATTCTAAGTGATTATTCATGATCTCCTTGCTGAAGGTATATGCCAAATGAATACTAATGTTGAAAGTAAAAGTTTTAGTATTTTTACTAACATAATTTTCATTGAAGATCTTGTCATAAATGAAGCACTCCAAGTTGCAGCAATGATTGAGAAGCTGCCTCCTTTGTGGAAGGATTTCAAGAACTACTTGAAACATAAACGAAAGGAGATGTCCCTTGAAGATCTCATTATTCGGTTGAGAATCGAAGAGGACAACAAAGCAGCTGAAAAGAAAGGCCGTGGAAACTCAATAATAATGGGGCAAATATTATTGAGGATACTTCTCAAATTAAAAGGAAGAGGAAGCAATCTTCTGGGCCAAGAAGTAACCCAAGCAAGAAGTGGTTCAACGGAAATTGCTACAACTATGGAAAAGCTGGACACAGATCTGTAGAGTGTCGTGCTCCAAAGAAAGACAAGAAGAAAGGTCAAGCAAACATGGTTGAAAAGCACGAAGATATTAATGACTTGTGTACTATGCTTTATGAATGCAACCTGGTAGGAAATCCTAAAGAGTGGTGGATTGATTCTGGAGTCACTCGCCATGTTTGTGTTGTTAGGGAAGCATTTTCTACATATGCTCCTGCTGGACCCGAAGAGACGATTTCTATGGGAAATGCTGCAACAGCAAAAATTGAAGGATATGGAAAGATATTTCTCAAAATGACTTCTGGCAAGGTCATGACTTTGAATAATGTCCTTTATGTTCCCGAAATTAGGAAGAACTTAGTCTCTACTGGACTTCTTGTTAAGCACAGTTTTAAGTGTGTTTTTGTATCCGACAAGGTGGTAATAAGTAAGAACGAAATGTTTGTAGGAAAAGGTTACCTTACTGAGGGCCTTTTCAAGCTGAATGTAATGATTGTCGAAAATAATAATAAAATTTCAGCTTCTTCTTACTTACTTGAGTCAAATAATTTATGGCATACGTTTGGGTCATGTCAATTATAAACCTTACAGAAAATGATTAACTTGGAAGTATTGCCTAAGTGTTGAATGCGAAAAATTAAAATGTTAAATATGTGTGGAATCTAAGTATGTTAAACATTCTTATAAGTGGGTTGAAAGGAATTCAAATCCTTTAGACTTAATTCACACAGATATTTGCGACATGAAGTCAATACCGTCTCGCGGTGGAAAGAAGTATTTCATAACTTTAATTGACGACAATACTCGATATTGCTATGTTTACTTACTTTATAGTAAAGATGAAGCAATAGATGCATTCATGCAATGCAAAAATGAAGTTGAAACGCAACTTAACAAGAAAGTCAAAATGATAAGAAGTGATAAGGGTGGTGAATATGAATCTCCTTTTGAAGAAATATGTCTAGAATATGGAATTATTCCTCAAACAACAGCCCCTTACATGCCCCAATCTAATAGGATTACGGAAAGAAAGAATCGTTCATTAAAGGAGATGATGAACACATTGTTGCTAAGTTCTGGTTTGCCACCGAACTTGTGGGGGGGAAGTCGTTCTTACAGCTAATCGGATACTAAATCGAGTACCCCATAGCAAAACACAATCCATTCCATATGAAAAATGGAAAGGAAGGAAGCCCAACTTGAATTATATTAAAGTGTGGGAGTGTTTGACAAAAGTGCAAGTTCCTAAACCCAAAAGGATAAAAATAGGACCGAAAATCGTTGATTGTGTTTACATAGGATATGCAACCAATAGTAAAGCATATCAACTTCTGGTTCATAAATCAGAAAATTCCGACATTCATAATAACACGGTTATAGAATCAGATAATGCTGAGTTCTTTGAAAATATATATCCGTATAAAAAGGAATGTGAGTCAATTGGTGAAGGATCTAAACGACCTCGGGAAGAAACAAAAGGAAGTACATTTAATTAGGAAGATCCAAGACGTAGTAAACGTCAAAGAACGTCTACTTCATTTGGACCAGATTTTATGACTTTCTTATTGGAAAATGAGCCTCAAACATTTAAAGAAGCTATGTCTTCTTCGGAATCATTGTTTTGGAAAACGGCAGTCAATAGTGAAATAGAATCCATATTGAATAACCATACATGGGAATTGGTTGATCTTCCCCCTGGAAATAAACCTTTGGGTTCTAAATGGATTTTTAAGAGGAAAATGAAAGATGATGGCACTACTGATAAATTTAAGGCAAGACTTGTAGTCAAAAGATATAGACAACGAGAAGGTCTTGACTACTTTGATACATACTCTCCAGTTACAAGAATTACATCCATACGGATGTTAGTAGCATTATCTACAGTGTATGGCCTTGAAATTCATCAAATGGATGTTAAGACGACCTTCTTAAATGGAGAGTTGGAGAAAGAAATCTACATGGAACAACCTGAAGGGTTTGTGGTTCCAGGTAAAGAAAAGAAGGTATGCAGAGTTGTTAAGTTCCTCTACGGACTAAAACAAGCACCCAAACAATGACATGCAAAATTTGACCAAACAATTTTGTCAAATGGGTTTAAAATAAATGAATGTGATAAATGTGTGTATATTAAAAATGTTTCAAATCACATAGTCATTGTTGGCCTATATGTGGATGATATGCTGATAATGAGTAATGACATTGCCAACATAAATACTACTAAGCATATGCTAACTAGCAAGTTTGATATGAAAAATTTAGGAGTTGCTTATTTAATTCTGGGAATTAAGATCCATAAGACTCCTCAAGGTCTGGAATTGTCACAATCTCATTATATTAAGACAGTACTTGAAAAATTCAAGCACTTAGGGTTTAAAGTTGCAAAGACTCCAATTGACGTGAATCCTGCATTAGCAAAGAACAAAGACCAAAGCATATCACAATTGGATTATGCTCGTGTGCTGGGATACTTAATGTATACCATGAATTGTACACGACCAGATATAGCTTGTGCTATAAGTAAACTGAGCCGATATACGAGCAATCCGGGTCAATCTCATTGGATGGCAATGAAACGAGTTTTGGGATATTTAGAACATATCCATAACTTTGATTTGCACACAGTAAATATCCTACGGTGATTGAGGGATACTGTGATGCAAATTGGATCACCGGTTCAACTGATTCTACGTCCACGAGTGGATATGTATTAATGATTGGTGGAGAACGGTATCTTGGAAGTCGTCCAAACAAACTTGTATTGCCCGCTCTATAATGGAGGCTAAGTTCATAGCCTTAGATAAAGCCAGTGAAGAAGCTGAATGGCTCCAGAATTTCTTGGAAGACATTACATTTTAGCCCAAACCGTTGGCACCAATATGCATATATTGCGATAGCCAAGCGGCAATTGGAAGGGTTGAGAGCGTTATGTATAATGGTAAATCTCGTCATATACGACGAAGACATAAAACCGTTAGGCAACTACCCTCTAGAGGAATTATCACGATTGACTACATAAAGTCAAGTGATAATGTGTCGGATCCACTTACAAAAGACCTAACTAGAGAGGTAGTTGAGAAATCATCGAGGGGAATGTGACTATGGCCGAGAAAAAGTCATTGCGGCGGTAACTCTACCTAGAAGACTGGAAACCCCAAGATCTAGGTTCAAGGAGATCAAACAAAGTCATTAATGACGGTTCAACATTGTCAACTAAAATTTTAGTCCATTCTCGTGATGAGACAATGTTCTGTACCAAGGATAAAACATTAAGGGGTTTTAACAATTTCTAAGTTTGATACGGGGTATATCAAATAGTGTATCTACGGGATGACACGTTTAGGAATCACCTATGTAAGTGTGAAGTGTTAGCCACTTCAAGGAGAATTTTGTAAGGCCAATTCTCTACGCACTTATGAAACCAGGTAGTGTTCATGGCTGAAACGAATACAACAATGAGAACCAAAGACGGTTAAGGGTCGATTGTGTGACTTATGGTTGTCTAGGTATACACCAAATATCGACGGTTCAAAGATATCAAATCTACCGATTGACCGAGTATATCCGACATAAGTTCAGTACGGAAAGTTCAAAGGGAAACCTACTTATCCAGATGAAATTAATCCTTGCTTGCGAATCACACAATTTTTTCATGCATACTTTCGTGATATAACCATTCCCCATTCATGTGGGGGGGGGGGGGATTGTTGAGATTTTTAAGCAAAAGAATAAGCTTAAAAGAGGGTGAATGGGAAATGGAGAGAAAATGAAAATTTTTAGTGAAATTTTAAGTTTCCCCCTCTTGACAATGAGACATTATCCCATATTGGAAGAAGAAAAGGTTTTTGGTGGGTATATATACAATTGCTCTTCTTGTAGCTCTTAAAAAGTTATGAAGAAGGCAAGCCTCGCGCCGTCGTCGTCGTCGCTCGGCTCGGCTCCGGCTTCGGATTCGAATTTGGTCAATTAATTGATTAATTTTTTGGACCAAATTTATTTGTTAATAGTGAATATTAACGTAATACTATCCGTGTTTGTAACGGATGTGTTCCAATCCGTGACTTATTTCTTATTTCTGCTATTATATTTCTTTTTTGGTTTTATTCGATTAGCAAAAGATAATATCATAGGATTGAATCAATTGCTTGTGGCCTTACAATTATAAATTTAATTGATTAATTTGAGGGTCAATTTTGGGGTTATACACCTACACTCCACGTCTCAGGACTTATGACTTACCCTTGTTAGATAAAAACGTCACGCCGATGTAATCAAGGGGAAAGTAGAAAGGAAAATTAAACAAAAATGAAAGATAGTTGAGCCGAGAACGCAAAACTGAACCTCACAATGGTGGAAGGAGTCAGCATCCATTTGAAAACGTTACACATGGGGAATTTGCACAGGTATTGGTCTTTTATTTCAGAAAAAAGAGGACATGAAATTTCGAGTCCGAAACTGAAATGACATTTTTTTTTGTACTTAAAATACGTTTATATAGATAAAAAAGGTTATATTTCTATATAAAACGCAGTATAATATTGCGTTTTATTAAAAAATTAATTTTTTTAATAGGAAAATGCAGTATAGTACTGCATTTAAGAAAAATGCAGTATTATACTGTGTTTTCCTATAATAAAATATAGGCCAAATACATATACAGACCATTAAACTTGGCCCAATTTTTCATTTTGGCACTTTAACTCAGTCTTGTTTCATTTTTACCCTCCAATCCCATTTTTTTGGTTCCACTTTGACACAAAAAATTTCCTCCCTGGTAAAAATGCAGCGCGTACAAATACCCAGCTGCTACCCCCACCCCACCCCCCTCCCCGCGCAAAAAAAATGTTTACTTTTTTTTTGGTAATTTCAAATTATTATTTTTTTCTGCCCACATCCCGGGGAAAATATTTTTTATATATATATTTTCATTAATAACTACGGGTTCAATTGAACCCATAATTTTCGACGCGGAGTAAAACTTTATATGTAAAATTCATTGAAATTGCAAAAAAATAGATATAAACCCATAACATTTAAAAATTTAATGGGTTCTTTTGTTCCACTTTGACACAAAAACTTTTATCTCGAGTAAAAATGCAGCGCAGACAAATACCCAGTTGCTACCCCCACCCCACTGCCCCCACCCCCCGCAATTTTTTTTTGTAATTTCAAATTATTATTTTTTTCGTTTTTCTGCCCCCCTCCTGTGGAAAATATATTTTTTTTATATATATTTTCAGTAATAACTACGGGTTCAACTGAACCCATAACTTTCGACGCGGAGTAAAAATTTGTATGTAAAAATTTATTAAAATTGTAAAAATAAAATAAAATAGATATAAACCCATAACTTTAAAAATATAATGGGTTCAATGTTAAAAACATTAAAATTAAATCCATAGGATTTAAATTCTGGATCCGCCTCTACGTTGGGAGTATAAAATTTGACTTAAAAAATGGTTCTCACGCGCTTACAAGGGTGAGGCAAATCACATATGGAATCTAGTTAGCTTTTGTGTCAAAGTGGAACAAAATAAAAGGAGTTGGAGGGCCAAAATAAAAAATTGAGCCATGTTTAATGGGTTGTCTATGTATTTGGCCTAAAATATAACCCCTCCTTCTTCTTCCCGACGATCTATCTTCTTCCATTTTTAAAAAAAACGCACCCCACCACTGCTGGTCCCCCCCCCCCCCTTAAAAAAAAAATCTTGGGTCCCACCTGTCACACAAAAAGTGAAGAGCGTAGGTCCCGCATACAACCCAAGCTTTGGATTCCTTCTTTCGGGGTCAAATTTCGATTTTTCGATATTTCAAAAAACTTAAATCGAGGTATTTCGATTTAGTTTATGTCGAAACTCGTAGAGTATATGCATATTTGTTTTGTTGAATGTGTTTCCACGTTGATTTGTGTTATGTTTGCGATTAAATTTGTATGTTATTTTTACCCGGATTGAATTATTAGCCTTGGGACAAAAAATAGTTAAAACTTGATAAATAATTTTTATTGTTAATGAAATTGTTCACAAATATCTTTTACTGTTTTATATGTAATTTTGTGAATGTTATGCTCGTATGTTTGTTGTTTTTATTTAGTTTAGATTATTTAGTTGCTTAAAGAATAGTGGCCTTTTAACATAGTAAAATATAGAGCTTTTTAGCGTAGTAAAATATAGAGCCTTTTAACGTAGTAAAATATAGAGCCTTTTAGCGTAGTAAAATATAGAGCCTTTTAGCGTAGAGTCTCTGTAGTTTAAGTATGTACTAACTGCAAACTCTATCCAATTACACTTTACAAAATTAATTATTTAATTTATAAAATAAACTTACAAAACTAACAAATTAATATATGTTGTCAAATTAACTCAAATATCGAGCCTGGAACCCATAGATAATTACACTGTCCAATTAAATAATTAATTATTTAATTTATTAAACTAACAAAATTTTAAACTTATTGAAATTGACACACATAATAATTAAGGATAGCTTGGTGCTACTGGGCCTCAAATATCGAGCGTGGAACCCATAGATAATTACTCTGTCCATTTATAAAATTAATTATTTAATTTATTATAATGCACAAAATTCTAAAAAAGTTAAAATTGATACACATAATAATTAAGGATAACTTGATGCTACTGAGCCTCAAATATCAAGCCTGAGACCCATAGATAATTACTCTGTCCAATTATAAAATTAATTATTTTATTTATAAAACTAACAAAATTCTAAAAATATTGAAATTGACACACATAATAATTAAGGATAGCTTGGTGCTACTGGGCCTCAAATATCGAGCCTGGAACCCATAGATAATTACTCTGCCCAATTATAAAATTAATTATTTAATTTATTATAACACACAAAATTCTAAAAATGTTGAAATTGACACACATAATAATTAAGGATATCTTGGTGCTACTGGGCCTCAAATATCGAGCCTGGAACCCATAGATAATTACTTTGTCCAGCAAGGGGGCGTTGAGGCACCTGTCGACCCACCTGTTGAGGCACATGATGAGGATCTTGGAGATGATCAGTCGGGTTATTTCCCTCAGCTAGATGAGCCTTTCAGCAGCATGTCGTCGTACAGTCTTCAGCTGTCTCTGCCAGCATCGCAAGTCACCCCGTCAGATACATTATTGATCACGGGTACATTCGATGGAGATGTAGACCAATTCTTTTCAGGCCCATAGACCACAACTGAGGATCGACCGACCCGAGATGTGGATAGCGGGCGCAGGTTGAGTTATGCCTCATCCCCGACGGTTGATGCGGATCTACCATAGGCACAGGTATATTTGTATTACTGTAAAATTTCAATTGGTTTTCTTTTCCTTAATGATTTGCCATAAATTAATTTTTAATTTTCTTATTAAGGTTTCATCGCAGCCCATCACGGGGGCCACTGTATGCGATGATGAGGACACCACAGATGCGTATACTCAGGAGGCTGACGAGACCATGGTGAGAAAATATTTTTGACTTAACACGTACAATACTAATATACATTTTCACATGCTAAGCTTAGTAATTATTTTGTAGGTTGCTGACGGCCCGACGACCCCTTCTACCGATCCTGCCAGTTGTATTGTCGATGCTGCTGCGCATCCTCACATAAAGAGGCCACTTGATGATGATGATCGTGATAGTGCACCCGAGCGACGGAGGATGCGACTCAGGCCAGCGGCAACACTGAAGCACACAGGTCGCGGAACTCATTGATTTACTTTTGTTTGTGTTTTGTGTAAATACTACATTATGTAAATAATGGCAACAATTCTATTTTAACAATGATTTAACAATTCTATTTCACCGAACGTTTCCTCACACTCATTTTTTTACGTAACAATGATACTAATTTATCATACTCCATTGTAAACGACAATTTAACATGACACTGTAGAGGTGAGCTATACCTCACAGAGTTATTCTCCTTGCAACCTCACCACCCCCAATATAATAAAACCCTTATTTTTGGCTCTTCAAATATTATTAAAAAATGCTTGATAAGAAGAAGAGAGAAGTATGAACGGAAGTTTGAAAGAAAGTTTTGAATGGATTTTCATAAAAATCAAACGCCTTTAAATAAGGCAAGTTCGAGCTTGGGGTGCAGATTTTTTCCCCGTAAAACGCAGTATAATACCACGTTTTATGTATTTGAATTATTGTTATGTCAGTTATCCGCAGAACACTTATTGGTGGGTCCAAAAATTAGTGTAAAATGCAGTATAATACTTCGTTTTAGCGTAAAACGTAGTATTATAATATGTTTTACACTAAAAAATAAATATTCTCTGCAGTCTTGCAGAACTCTTATTATTGGTGGGCCCAATTTTATAGGGAAACGCAGTATAATACTGCTTTTTCCTTAAACGTAGTATTATACTGCGTTTCCCTTAAAAAAATAATTTTTTTAATAAAACGCAGTATTATACCGCGTTTAACTTTAACGGCTAACTTTTTATTAATATAAGTTAGAAATGTAACTTTTTTTTTAAATTGTATAAAGGTATTTTATGCCCAAAAAGACATTATTTGAGTTTCGGTCTCTCTCTGATTTGACCGGTACCCGTTTCTTGCTCACTTCACTCTCTCTCAGTCTCCGTTTTTTCTTAACCTATGCTATGTACTATTTCTTCCACCTCAATTTATGTAGCACCAAAAGAAATGAAAATTCTTAAAATTTGTGATTTAAATTAAGTTTTAAATATATATGTCATTATAAATCTTTCTTTTCAAAAATAAAAAAATAATATTTCTTTCGAGACAAACTAAAAAAAGTTACCACACAAATTAAGAGCCCGTTTGGACATAAGATTTGTTTCACTTTTTTTTTTAATTTTTTTTTTTACTTTTTTTTTGAAATCGGTGTTTGGCAATAAAATTTCAATTTTTGCTTGAAGATGAATTTTGAAATTTTTCGAAAATTATAAAAACTCCAAAAAGTCATTTTTCAAAATTTTTACTTAGATCACTCACAAAAATTTAAAAATAATCAAAAATTATATTCATGTTCAAATACAACTCTAATTTTTAAATACTATTTTTTTCACTTGAAAATTTCACTTTTTTTTTTTTTAAATTTTACAATTCTTATGTCCAAGCGCCTAGTGAGATAGAGGGAATGCAGAACTACTCCTTAGCGATTCACTGCTACGTTAATTACTGCAGCACATGTTAATAAAATATCGTTGTCTTGATGTGACCGCACTACGTTGTTGTATGCTAGTAACATGTTGTTGACCCACCCTAGTTTAAACTTTAAGTTTAATTTTTAAGATTTTTAGCATTAAATTAATTATAAAATTATGAGTTTATATCTATTATTTTTATAATTTAATAAAATTTTAATTATAAATTACTCCGCATCAAATATTATGGGTTCAACTAAACCCATAATTTGCGCACTTCATTCGCGTCTCATAAATTAATTTAATCTGAGACTGTACAACATGAAAGTGAGACTATATGAGTCCAAAACTTTTTTGATGTTTTTTTGGACAAAAAATACTTTTCTACTACTTAAAAAAAAGTTACATTAATGAGTAAAACGCAGTACTATACTGCGAACTACTTTAACGGAAATTAGTCCGTTAAAGTAAAACGCAATACCATACTGTGTTTTACTTTAATTTTTTTTTTTTGTAATTCGCAGTACCATACTGCGTTTTACTTTATTTTTTTTGTTTTTGTACTTCGCAGTATAATACTACGTTTTACTTAAACGTATTATTATACTGCGTTTTACTCTGTTTTTTGGCCCACCAACAATGAACTGACATAACAATAATTCAATACATAAAATGTAGTATTGTACTGCGTTTTACATTCGGACTTGCCTTATTTAAAGGCGTTTCAATTTTATGAAAATTCATTCAATCTTCAAACTTACGTTCATACATCTCTCTTCTTCTTATCAATCATTTTTTTACAATGTCAGAAGTGGCAAAAATAAGGGTTTCACTATATTGGGGGGGGGGGGGTGAGGTTGTGTTGGAGAATAACTCTGTGAGGTATAACTCACCTCTACAATATCATGTTAAATTGCCGCTTACTATGGAGTGCGATAAATTGGTATCGTTGTTACGTAAAAAAATGAATGAGAGGTGGCGTTCAGTTAACCTTAAAATAACCGGTAGATTTCCGTATTCAGTGACTCCGCAAGAGTTTGCTTATTATTATGAGTTTAACATCGAGGATGATGAAACTCTTAGAGATTTTTTGCGGATTCTGGATGAATACAGGGAATTTATTGTAATAAAATTATTGGAAATGTATGTCAAGGTGGAAGACGTTCCCAATAATGAGGGCGTGCATAGTAGGGATAATCCTCAGTCATCGAGTGGTTATTCTGGAGCAGTTTTTGTCGGACAGATTGCTGATGAAAGAGTTTGCCTTGATTTAAACTTGTCACCACCAGCGAATGAGCAACAACAAAATAATTTTTCGACTTTATATAATCAACAAGACAACTGGTAAACTTCAATTCCGTAGGTGCTTTAGCGATGTTTATTTTATGTTTTAATTGGATTTGTATTAACACTCATATTTTTCATAGGGGGTACCGTCCGGATACGAATTTTACAAGTTATGACCCCGCCCCTAGTTGGAATATGTGTAGTTCTGGAGTATTGGACCACGGTGGTCCATCCGGGAGTCATCACCAACAAGCAAATATCCATCATGAAACGTTAAGATAGTACGACTTGTAAGTAAAGTGATATAGCTATATCTAAAGTATTTATCTAGTTGGGTATATTATCATTTTATTATTTTTGTGCAGTGAAAACGAGATTCTTGAAGCTCCTAACCTCACACAGTTGCCCATAGACGACGTATTTACTCGTGATTTGGCAGATGCGCAGAGTCAGGAAGATGATAGTGATTATGACAACAATGCGGATGAGTCTGGGGATGACACACCCTTCCATGATGAGGGTGATGATGAGGAGGAAGTGAATGTTGAACCTGAGCTGACGAGGGAGCATGTTCCTCCACCTCCAGCTAGACCAAGAGTGTACGAGTCCCACGTGCCATTTCATGAGCGGAATATTCCCTACCTTGATAATTTGCCAAGCATGCCGAACGTGGATGCCCTCACAAGGGATGATGATGAATTTCGGTCAGCGATGTGGGATGAGTCTAGACCAGCTGTTCTGACAAAGACATGTATTTCCCTGATAAAGCTCGCTTAATTAGGGTTGTAAAAATCTACAGTATAAGAGAGTGCCGTGAGATGACGGTAAGTGAGTCAACTACGGAGAAATACAAGGTTGTATGCCGTAGAGACTTTATGGGTTGTGTGTGTTAGCTTAATAAATTAAATAATTAATTATGTTTAAAATTGGACTGAATAATTATGTATGGGTTCCAGGCTCGATATTTGAGGCCCGGTAGCACCGAGTTATCCTTAATTATTATGCGTGTTAATTTCAACATTTTTAGAATTGTGTGTGTTAGCTTAATAAATTAAATAATTAATTATGTTTAAAATTGGACTGAATAATTATGTATGGGTTCCAGGCTCGATATTTGAGGCCCGGTAGCACCGAGTTATCCTTAATTATTATGCGTGTTAATTTCAACATTTTTAGAATTGTGTGTGTTAGCTTAATAAATTAAATAATTAATTATGTTTAAAATTGGACTGAATAATTATGTATGGGTTCCAGGCTCGATATTTGAGGCCCGGTAGCACCGAGTTATCCTTAATTATTATGCGTGTCAATTTCAACATATTTAGAATTGTGTGTGCTAGCTTAATAAATAAAATAATTAATTATGTTTAAAATTGGACTGAATAATTATGTATGGGTTTCACGCTCGATATTTGAGGCCTCGGTAGCATCGAGTTATCCTTAATTATTATGCGTGTTAATTTCAACATTTTTAGAATTGTGTGTGTTAGCTTAATAAATTAAATAATTAATTATGTTTAAAATTGGACTGAATAATTATGTATGGGTTCCAGGCTCGATATTTGAGGCCCGGTAGCACCGAGTTATCCTTAATTATTATGCGTGTTAATTTCAACATTTTTAGAATTGTGTGTGTTAGCTTAATAAATTAAATAATTAATTATGTTTAAAATTGGACTGAATAATTATGTATGGGTTCCAGGCTCGATATTTGAGGCCCGGTAGCACCGAGTTATCCTTAATTATTATGCGTGTTAATTTCAACATTTTTAGAATTGTGTGTGTTAGCTTAATAAATTAAATAATTAATTATATTTAAAATTGGACTGAATAATTATGTATGGGTTCCAGGCTCGATATTTGAGGCCCGGTAGCACTGAGTTATCCTTAATTATTATGCGTATTAATTTCAACATTTTTAGAATTGTGTGTGTTAGCTTAATAAATTAAATAATTAATTATGTTTAAAATTGGACTGTATAATTATGTATGGGTTCCGGGCTCGATATTTGAGTTAATTTTGCAACATATATTAATTTGTTACTTTTGTAAGTTTATTGTTATAAATTAAATAATTAATTTTGTAAAGTGTAATTGGATAGAGTTTGTAGTTAGTACATACTTAAACTACATAGACTCTACGCTAAAAGGCTCTACATTTTACTACGCTAAAATGCTCTATATTTTACAACATTAAAAGGCTCTATATTTTACTACGCTAAAAGGCTGTTTATTTTACTATGCTAAAAGGTCAATATTACATATAAAAACAACTAACATAAAATACAAATATGAACAACAAACAAAATAAATAATATTAACTTTTTAACAATACAAATAATTTATCAAATTTTAACAATTTTTTGTACCAAAGCTAATAAATCAATCCGGATATAAATAAGATAAAATTTAAACACAAACATAACACAAATTAACATGGAAACACATTAAACAATACAAATATGCATGTACTATACGAGTTTCGACATAAACAAAATCGAAATACCTTGATTTAAGTTTTTTGAATTTGATTGAAATCGAATTTTTGCACCCGAAAGAAAGAATCCAAAGCTTGTCTTGTATGTGGGACCTACACTCCTTGCTCTTTAGGTGACGGGTGGGGCCGAATTTTTTTTTTTGAAGTTTGTCGCGGGGTGGGGGAGGGGGGACCAGCAGAATCGGAATTTTTAAAAGAGGGGGCGTCGGTTCAGTGGTCCAAGGAAGAAGAAGGGGGTTTATTTTATTAAAGCTATTCGCAGTATTATACTACGTTTTAAGTAAAACGCTGTATAATACTGCGAACAACTTTAATAAAATATAGTTGGGCCCAGATTTTCGTATAAAATGCAGTATTATACTGTGAATTACAAAAACAAAAAAAAATTTAAAGTAAAATGCAGTATGGTACTGCGAATTACAAAAAAAATAAAAATTTAAAGTAAAACATAGTACATGCTGCATTTTACTTTAACGGTTTCCGTTAAAATAGTTCGCAGTATAATACTGCATTTTACTCGTTTATGTAACTTCTTTTTTAAGTAGTAGAAAAATATTTTTTGTCCAAAAAAACATCAAAAAAGTTTTGGACTCGAGACTATACAGCAGTAAGTAAATAAGAGTAGGAATAATAGTCATTTAAAAAGGTTGGTGAGGTCAGAAAAGATGCAACCGTACGCCAGTCAGCGAAAAGTTGTAAGATATTTTAAGATTTAGGAACCCCACCTCTTCGCCCTCCCCTCCTCATTCCATCCAATTTGCGCGAGATCATCTATCATCTCTGTCCATTTCAAAGTTTGAAGAACAAACATTGAACTCTTGTTAAACATTCAGAAAATCCAAAATCCAAATATCATCAACTAATTAAACCTAGCCTTCAAACTCTTGACATACAAAAAATAAAATCTTTTTGTGTTCTTATCAAGACAAGATTGCACAATATTTCTAGCTTAGCGCCGCCAAACCCAGATCGTTTTCCTAGGGTTTTGGAATCGTAATAATGAGCCAGAGAAGCAGTGGAGACAGCCGTCCCTGCGATTTCTGCAATCAGCAGATTGCCGTACTTTACTGTCGAGCTGATTCAGCAAAGCTGTGTCTTTTCTGTGACCAGCACGTTCATTCAGCTAACGCCCTCTCCAAGAAACACATCCGATCTCAGATCTGTGACAACTGTGGCTCCGAGCCTGTCTCCATCCGTTGCGCCACTGACAACCTCGTACTCTGCCAAGAATGCGATTGGGATGCTCACGGCAGCTGTGCACACGATCGGACCCCTGTTGAAGGGTTCTCTGGATGTCCTTGTGCTTCTGAGCTTGCTTCAGCTTGGGGTTTAGATATTGAGGCCAAGAAACCACCAACACCTACTCATTTACAGCCCACTTGGAATGGTTTTTTAGAGCCTTGTAATTGGATGTGTAAGGATGTTATTCCTCCTCCTTCTTCTGTCTTGTTGAAAGATTTAATGGTACCTAACGCTAATAATAACAATTCTGGGATTTACTCCACAACTCGTGAGGTGGGTAGAAAACAAAATCCAACTTGTGGCAAGCAGAAACAAGTGATATTGAAACAATTAATTGAGTTATTCAAGAGAGATTTGGCAGATGGGGTTGGAGGTGGATCGGAAGATTTAGTTCCAAAGACACCTAATGGGAGTAGTGATTGGCAGGGAAATGTTAATGTGACGGAGGGGAGTGATGCGGTTATGGGTGGTGTCAATCAGCAGCTTGAGCCGCAGAGTGTGCCGTTTACCTCTTTGCTTATGATGCAGAAGCCTCATAATTCAAAAAACAGTGACCGCATGGTGGAAGGGAATATTTTGTCGAGCGGAAATTCCTATGTTCAAAACACCCAGGTATTATCATAATTTCATGGTGCTAATTATAACTTTATCGGTCATAGCTAGGATATTTTGCATAGCCTGAACAAGTGTGATGAATTAATCCACTTCTGTTGTCTTGTTCTTTATATCACATATTGTTCAATAAAATTGCCTTTGTTTCAAATGTGAAAAGCTAAAGCGTGTCGTGCAGAATTGCAGAATAAAAACTGTTTTTTTAGCATCGAGTCGTCATTGAACTGGGCATTTCTTCATACTAATAGTGATTTGATTGATAATTGAACATCCAACATGAATCTGCACGTATGATGATTCGTTTGAGTTGAGAAAAGAATAGATGATAAGCCCATATCATTATAGTGTTTGGTGCCTTTTGAGTATATTTGGGATGTGAACAGACTTGAGATTCTGCTTTGATTTGTTTCCAGTGCGCATCTACAAAGCAGAGGAAAATTCTGTCATATTGGAATCTTGGGGGTAGGCGTTTTAGAGGTTGGGAAAAAAATTTCTTGTACTAATGGAATTGGTTATGTCATATTTGTACCGGCAGCATGCAAAATTTCCTTTTCTGTCAAGTTTTGTTAGATCTTGAGTTGGTTGTGGGTAATAATCTAGATCTATACCAGTCGATCCTCGTTTTTGTGGTTTTTAGTGATTTTGGCATATGCATAAAGTTGCATGAGAACCACATATTCTCTCTATGGTCTATTTTGGTTGTTGAGGTGTGTCTCAAGATAGTATCTTCATTTTTAAGTAAATAAAGATACATAATGCTACTATGTTGCATTTGATATTCTGTTTCAATATTAAGACAATCTTCTATTCCCGTTTCTTTTTCTAAAATGGGATTGTCTATTTCCATTTTTGAAAAAATATGATATTCAGAACTATCTTTGAGCTGTCAAAATCAGTCGTACACCTTTAATCTTCTCTGGTGAAAAGCATTATGAAATTTAAAAACATGCAACGAGCTTAATGACTGTAAAATAGACTTGTCAGAGAATTATACTTTTGCTCTTTTGAACTGACAAAATTTAAAAGGAAGAGATATGGTTGAACAGGACATGTTGCTGATATACTTTATTTTGTACCCTCTTTAGTTACCTGAAATGATACTAGCTTCTTCTCCTCTACTGCTTCCTTCTTTGATCCAGTTCTTGAAGTTGGACTGATTGTATTCACGGCCTTGTTGTGTTTGCTTTTTCAGATATGGGATTTCAATCTGGGGCAGTTGAGGAGCCATGAACAGTCAAGCTCAGTGGAAGCCGACTACAGTGAGAGCGACATGGCTTACATGATGAAAAGCTATGGTGAACTCATAAAAGGAACATCATTAGCAACTTCAAAAGGATTAGAACTCTCAGGCATTAACCGCTCAGTTGCCCATGAAGATATGACAGCTTTCAGTGTAAGCTCTAGCCACCGTTAAGTTTATCTCATTTGTTCTATTTTAATCCATTAAATCAATTATTGTGGCATGATTGAGTCTTGAAACCCGTACTTTAAGTGACAGATAACAAAAATGTCTGAGTGACAGATGTCTGTTACCAACCTTGTCAGTTCTTTGTTCTGTCTTGGAGGATTGTTGAGGTTTCTTTTGTGTTAAGGAGTCGGATATATAATACCTTTACAATTTTGTAAATTCTAACAAAGGCATGGTGTACAACTGATTCTGCAATACATTTAACCAGAATACGGCCATGTCAATTTTAATTAACTCTAGAACTTTCTATAGTCTGCTTTAGGAACCACGACCATTAGTGGTTCTGTTGATTCACCTTGGACACTGCTTTTGACATTACTTTTTCCAATTAGCTTGGGTTAATGTTATTGAGAATTTGAGGTACCACATTATTACCTGATTAATAAATAAATGATCGATAGTGAGGCCATACATAGTAATGCTGACAGTAACGCTTCATTTTCTCTTTGGTATACATGGATGGATAGTGAAGTTATCTGCAAAAAGACGGATGTGTCAAATGGTATGGTATAATAATGTCTTCCTCTTGAATCTGAGAAATTACTTGCTTCATGCCTTGCAGAATAATTCGAATAACCGAGGGGGAAGCCAGGGGCCAGCTACATCTGAGAGCAACAATTTACCAATAATTAAGCTTTCTTCTGACTCTGGTTATGCTAAACGGAAATGCTGTGGTGTGTCTAAAGATTTGAACTTTATGGAGCAAAGCATTTTTGTGGGAGGTGAAAACACCGGTGAGGAAATACTCAAGGCTGATATGGAGCTTCTGGCGAAGAACAGAGGAAATGCAATGCAACGTTATAAGGAGAAAAAGAAAACACGAAGGTAGGTTATTTCTTTTAGTTTTCCTTCAGCATAGTTTTCCCTTGTCACCTCTTGAGTTTATCCCTATATCTCGGTTTTGTTGAATCTCTGAGTGTGAGTTGTGATGTCCAGATATGATAAGCACATTCGTTATGAATCAAGGAAGGCAAGAGCTGATACTAGAAAGCGAGTTAAGGGTCGATTTGTCAAGGCTAATGAAGCTCCAGATGGCTGAATACCCGTTGAATGACAGAGGATAAGGATCTTTCTGTCTGTATGTATATATTTCTTAGCCTGCTTAATATTTGTAATCTTAGGATGCGTTGTGCATCTGTAGCACCATTTGTTAGTTAATATTCTACTCACTCTTCGTGCTTCTGCATATATATCAAGTGCTTGCATGTACAACCTTGATTGGGACCAGCCTTTTGAGGCAAGTCTTGGAAGTGAAATCTTGGCTAATTTTGTCTGGCATTGATTGGGATATTTTATGATATGAATCCACAAAGAACAAAAGTGATATCCACAACCCTAACAACTATAGGGGTATCAAATTATTGAGTCATGCTATGAAAGTTTGGGAGAGGGTGATAGAAGTGAGGTTGAGGAGGACGGTGTTTATTTCAGACAACTAGTTCGTGTTCATGTCAGGGCGTTCTACCAAGGAAGCTATCCACCTTATTAGGAGGTTGGTGGAACAGTACAGAAGGACCTGCATATGGTGTTTATTGATATGAAGAAAACGTATGATAAGGTTCCTAGAGAGGTTTTATGAAGATGCCTGGAGGCAAAAGGTGTACCGATTACTTACATTAGGGTGATTAAGGACATGTATGATGGAGCTAAGACTCGGGTTAGGACAGTGGGAGGCGACTCGGAGCATTTTCAGATTGTTATGGGGTTGCACCAAGGGTCGGCGCTCAGCCCATTCCTATTTGCCCTGGTGATGGATGCACTGACACACCATATCTAAGGGGAGGTGCCATGATGTATGTTATTTGCTGACGGCATCGTTCTAATTGATGAGACGCGAGGCGATGTCAACGAGAGGCTGGAGGTTTGGAGACAGGCCCTCGAGTCTAATGGTTTCAAGTTGAGCAGGACTAAGACGGAATACCTAGAGTGCAAGTTCAACGCCGACCCGAAGGAAGCGGGAGTGGACATGAGGCTTGAATCATAGGTCATCCCCAAGAGGGGCAGTTTCAAGTACTTTGGGTCGGTTATACAGGGGGATGGTGAGATCGACGAGATTGTCACACACCGTATAAGGGTGGGGTGGATGAAGTGGAGATTAGCTTCTGGAATCCTGTGTGACAAGAAAGTGCCACTGATACTCAAAGGTAAGTTCTATAGAGCGGTGGTTAGACCGACCATGTTGTATGTGGCTGAGTGTTGGTCAGTTAAGAACTCGCATATCCACAAGATGAAAGTATAAAAAATGAGGATGCTGAGGTGGATGTGCGGGCACACTAAGATGGATAAGATCATGAATGAAGATATTCCGGAGAAGGTGAGTGTGACCCCATAGATGACAAGCTGCGCGAAGCAAGACTCAGATGATTCATTTGTTTAATAATGCAACTCGATAGAAGAAAATTTGTTTGGTGATGTGGGTTAATTTGTTTGTATCTGACGGTTCTCGTTTACTAACGTGGAATGATTATCTTAACCCCGTGCAGCTGTTGCTTTCTTATTAAATTCAACATAGTACTCCCTCTGTTTCCAATTAGATAGGTGCTTTCTTTTTTGGTCTGTTCCAAAATAAATGACACATTTTTAAATTTGAAAATAATTTAACTTTAAACTCTTCATTTTACCCATTTTACCTTTAATGAGAAGCTTTTATAACTATATAAATGTCATGATCCTACAAAACTTTTACCCCTTAAGCTTTTAAGACCACAAGTTTCAAGTCTTTTTTTCCCTTAAACTCCGTGTCGAATCAAACAACCTCATCTAAATTGAAACGGGGGTAGTATTAAAATTCAAATGATGTATTAACATTGCGGATGTAGATGACGGCTCTTAATTGTGTTTTGGAGGAAATACTGTTGGTTCATCAAGGAAATGAAGAAGCAAATGTAGATGAGTGTTAATAAAAGATGCAGGCATAAATTAAGCCACTTGCGCATTGATCCGTGATAGTATAGCTTTTTCTTGCGGAGATGTGAAGTGTGTAGGTTGGGATATCTTGTGAAAGCTCTTTTATCCTGTGAATGCTTTTAAGGATCATCTAGCAGAGAAAAGAACCTACCGCTTCCTATTTACTTCATTCACGCCTTTGCATTTCTTTCTTTATGAGACAATTTGAACAATGTTTTCAGTCACTTGAATTATTCAAACTAAAACAGAGTAATATTGGTCTCCATGAAGGACTTGTCTTTCTTTCAGTTGAAGAATGTCATGGGAGCTAAGCTGAGGAAAGGCTTTAAAACCTTCTGTAATAACGAAAGCTCTACCTCCACCCTCAACCATCAAACTGCAGCCTCTGCCCGCCCTCTCTCATCCACTTACATGATGGTCACTGCTACTACTGATCTAAAGCTGAACGAAAGGGATAACCCGACAACCTTGGAGGAGATGTTGCTCCAATTGGACATGGGTTGCCACTTGCGCATTGATCCGTGATAGTATAGCTTTTTCTTGCGGAGATGTGAAGTGTGTAGGTTGGGATATCTTGTGAAAGCTCTTTTATCCTGTGAATGCTTTTAAGGATCATCTAGCAGAGAAAAGAACCTACCGCTTCCTATTTACTTCATTCACGCCTTTGCATTTCTTTCTTTATGAGACAATTTGAACAATGTTTTCAGTCACTTGAATTATTCAAACTAAAACAGAGTAATATTGGTCTCCATGAAGGACTTGTCTTTCTTTCAGTTGAAGAATGTCATGGGAGCTAAGCTGAGGAAAGGCTTTAAAACCTTCTGTAATAACGAAAGCTCTACCTCCACTCTCAACCATCAAACTGCAGCCTCTGCCCGCCCTCTCTCATCCACTTACATGATGGTCACTGCTACTACTGATCTAAAGCTGAACGAAAGGGATAACCCGACAACCTTGGAGGAGATGTTGCTCCAATTGGACATGGGGGAGAAAATGGCTAGAAGAGAAAAGCTGAACGAATATGGGCAGCATAGAATGTCTTGTGCCAACAGTTCAGACATTCTTCGAACTGCAAGGAACGCGCTAAACCAGTATCCTCGCTTTTCTCTGGATGGCAAAGATGCCATGTACCGGTCTTCTTTCCATGACATGTCTCCTTTGCTAACCACAAGTGTTGGTGTTAGAAAATCAGTATGCTGCAACCGCGAGCTGAGGAAAATGGAGATGAAAACTCAAACTCAAACTCAAAACATGCCCCCGGCAATAGCAGGGGAGCGAGTGGTTTGGTGTAAACCAGGAGTAGTAGCTAAGTTAATGGGACTTGAGACCATGCCAACATCAATACACAGAAAGCATAGTAAGGATAGAGTGAGTGCAATTATCAAAAGCCAACGCCTGAGGAAACGGTACCAGATGGAGAGTAAGAGAAGAGGAAGGGTGGTGGTGGAAACGAGCTGTGGTGGCCACAACTGTAGTGTAAAGAGAGGGACGAATAATCAGAATGTGATGAGCTCTTGTTCAAGAAATGGCTATTGCGTTATGAAACCCGTCGCAATGGACCTACCAAAAGCTCACAAAGAAGTAGGCTGGCCAATGCGAGGTGGCGTTTTGTACAGAAATAACAATGACATGTAGTAAGATTTTTCTTTTTACTTATTTGTTCAACTCAGGTGCTTTTGTCAATCATATATAGAAGCGGACTATCTTTTGTGTATGCCAAATTAATTGTCTCTATGTTTTTTCTAATTAGTTGGATGTGTGATGTGTATAAAAATTTCATATGTGAATCCGAAGTTCTACCAGTAACAAGTTTTAAACTGGAACTGCTAATGTACCAAAATTGTGTTTGAACATTTTAGCGTCAAACGTTTGTAGGGTTTTAAGGTGTGAATAGGAAAATGTACCTTTTGAACTGCACATCTTCATCTAACCATTTCTTTGCCTTTAAATACTAAGGCATTATTTCAGATATTTTCAACGAATTGCCAAATGTTTCTCCATATTTTTAAAATCAAACAGAATCTGCATTGTGTGATTTGTTTCCTATCTTTGAGTTTGAAGTATTGCTACTCCAACAAGGTAAATTCGTTCTATGTTGAGACAAAATAATCCTATACCTTGAATACTGTGAGGGGATTAAATTCTTTAAGGACACACAATGAATTCTGTGGGCCCGAATTAATTTACTATGTTTGTGTTATTCTAGTTATTCGGTTTTCTTTACTGTTTCGAACACAGTTTTTAATAAGCTTAAGGAATTTAAGATGGGAACTATTTCTTCTGATGGCTGATAGAGGAAAAATTGTGGCAGTTTTTCTGCTACGAAGAAAGAAAAAAAAAAGCAGCAGCAGCGAACATTGTCGGATGGTCCTTGGCTGAATCTGTCTGTGTTTAAAGTCTTGGGGCGCAATTTGCTTGATCGATTTGCATCAAAATTATTTATTGAGTAAATTGCATCTTGTTTTTGGATTCTTTTATTAAAGGACGCATATACATTTTGGATTGCTTGGACCAAAGGCCGCTTAACATGCCACCCTCAGTCATTGTTTTGGTTTGACTAATGATGGAATTATTATGACTTGGTTTCAATATCACATATTCACAATCAGAGATCAAAAGTCAAAAGTCACGCTTGACATGAACGGTTGCAAAATATGTTTACTCCTCACAGTATGAGTATTCTTCACAAAAAAAAAAATAAAAAAAAAATAAAAAATCATGCAGAATACTGATCGTCAACACAAAAGAGATTTGCCATGAATTAGCACTTGACTTCACAAAGTTTGCTTCAAACGTGCCAAATGATACCAGTTCTCACGGTTGAAATAGAGTTCTCTGGTAAAATTACTTTATGTAAAATGTTACAACCTGGCAAGGATTCTGATGTTTCAAGCCATTATTCGAAGAGATTGGAAAGGACGGTTTGATGACAGCAAAATGGATTCTATTTTTCTTTCACTTTGTCTTATATTTACTATTTTTTATTTCCTACCCTTATGATTGATAAAACATAAATGATATAAATGTTGAGGCAGATGTTTCATTTTCATTTCCTTTGAGCCGAGGGTCTTTCGGGAACAGTCTCTCTATCTTCATCAGGTAGGGATAAGGTCTGCGTACACTTTACCCTCCCCAAACTCCAGTTGTGGGCTTGTTATTGTTGTTGTTGTTGTTATTGTTAAGGCAAATGTTTATTACATGATGATCTCTTATTATATATTTAGAGTTACATGCATGCTTAGGAGTAACATATATTCCCTATATTTTTAAGGTAAATTTATTTTTTCCCTTGACCAATATAAAACTGTTTGTTAATATACAATTTGGTAGAATGCATGACATCTTCAAGGAAGTAAGACATTATTTAGGCTTATACTAATACTCGAAAGAATTGAGATCATAAATATAATAATATATAAAGATGTACATATACTTGTTCGATTAGAGTAAGAGATCAAATTATTTAAGTGTTGTAATGACTTAGTTGAGAAGTCATTTGAATTTCTTTTAAAACCCTCGTAATTTTCTACTCCTGTTTGGAGACTAAAATCTTCTTGATTTTCTACTCTTTCTTTGAGATTTAAAGTCTTTATAATTTTCTCTCATTTTTCAGATAATAAAGTCTAAGTGACTTTTTACTCATTTGGAGATTAAAATCTATGTGACTTTTGACTCCGATTTATTACTTAATTGAATGTTTAAAAACTTTGCCATTCTTGTAATTATGATAGTGTGAGATATTACTCGGTTTGAAGATTAATATCTTCATGGTTTATTAAGAATAATTGTGTCGTGCTTAATAAATATGACACACACAACAGTTCCGGTGGTTGGCTTTACAAGACAGACTATCTCTTCAAGCCACTTTGTACCTCCACCGATATCGATTTCGGCAGAAAAGCCCAAAATAATTTTGGCACTAATTTCAAGAGATGACAACAAATGATGTTCTTTTATTTGACTGCTCTAAGTTTGCAAAAGTTCATTAAGGAGGATGTTCTAGTCCTACATAAGGAACTCTCGACAATGATTATTGTGACTGAGGCATGGAAATGTTCTGACTTCCAATACATGAACTATATCCTTAGTGGATTGGAAGATGACTTGTGTAAACTGATTGTCACGACCCAAAATCCACATAGTCGTGAAGACACCTAACCTAACCCGCTAGGTAAATCCGACAACAGTCAATACAATTCTAATGAAATAAAAGTGGTCAACAATAATATAACTGAATTCCATATAATATCCCAAGGACTGATAGTATAAGTCACGAGCAACTATGAATAAGATTATAATTTCAGTTTGAGAAAAGATACATCATTTATTCGAAATTTACGTATACAAAAATATAAATCCTAAATTATCGGAAACAATTAGTAGGTGGTATCTGGAGTGTGGATACGTCTTCAATTCAAGGCTCTGTCTTCCACAGCTAAACCACTACAAGATCTGCACGCAAGGTGCAAAAGTATAGCAGGAGTATAACCGATCCCATGTACTCAATAAGTATCTTAACTAACCTCGCTGAAGTAGTGACGAGGTTTTTAAGTCAAAAGATACTCACAAATATAACCTGTGCAGTAGATTTGCAATAGAAACAATACTAGAAATAACAGAGAAGAGTACAAGAACAAATATGCGAAGCAGTAATGATTGCAAAAAGACATCACAGTCAGTATGAGGAATGTGTTTAAGAAATCAACTTAAATGGCACGGTAACACCCTTCGTGCATTTATCTCATCCTCACCAAATATGTGTATGTATGACAAATTAATTGGCACGACAACACCTTTCGTGCATTTATCTCATCCTCACAGAGCATATGTATAACAGTACCAACCAGGTAAAAGAAATATCCATAATAGTATCTATGAAATAGAGAGTACACAGATAACAACAATAAACAAGTCAAAAGCATATGGAAAACAATAGCAGACGAGGTAAGAGACAAAAAAGTAGTGACAACAAGTAAGGTAGAAGAACATATGTTTCAACAACTAATGAGGTGGAAGGTTTAGGTGGCATCACAACAAACGAGAAAAAGGCATGATGTACATATAACAAACAAGAAGGTATACATGAACGTAACAATAAGTAACAAATAGAAGGAACATATAGAACAATATCAAATAAGGAAAAAAGGCAAAAATGTGACAACCACAAGCATCATAAAAATATAGGTGTAACAGTAACAACTAAAGATAAAGGCATAAACGTATACACAAGGAAAATATATCACAAAATAATGCATGTTTCTCGTCCGCACATGCACAAAAACTCCATTCATGCCAAAAACACATGATAATATAGAAATAATGGCACGACATCACCCTTTGTGCTTTTACTCTCGTCGTCACAAGATAATGTAAATGCAATGGCACGACATCACCCTTCGTGCTTTTACTCTCATTCTCACATGATAATGTAAATAAAATGGCACAACATTATCTGTCGTGCATAATAATATATATTAAATGGCACGACATCACCCTTCGTGCTTTACACTCTTCCTCACCATATATAAACACACACACACACACACATCAACAACCAGCAAGGCAGGAAGCACGGATAACATCAAGAAGAGTGGTTAAATAAAATACACCACGCGAATGAGAATCACAACTCTTACACAATTAAACAATTCAAAAGACTTCATGAACCCTAAGTGTCTCAACAAATCTCTAAGGCGATCTTCAACTCAAGTATGGAACCCAAGCATCTCTAGAAGAACGGTCGTAGCAATGTATTCGTGATTAGGTATAGTGATGACCGAATTTAGCACATCAATAGTTTCCCAAAAATCCATCAAATTTAATGAAGTTATAATAAGCTGAATCATGGTTTCTGACATTGAATTTCATATTCATATTATTATAGAAGTCAAGTAAAACATGAGGCAAGAAGTTCACATAATCCAATAAGCACAAAGAATCGTATAATCTATCCCGAGCATGGATAACCTGGCACATACATGTACGCTTGTCACCTCGCATATGCATCACCCCGTATGTAGCAAACAATATCAATTAATAGGAAAAATTACTCCAACAAAGCTAGGCAAGACACTTACCTCAAAAAAGCTAAATTAATACTCTAAAAAGCCTTTCCTGCGTGAAACAACCTCCGGATGGCTCGAATCTAGCCAAAATAATTTAATATTATAAACAAAAGCCATAGAAAATGATTCTGAATAATAAAGCATCGATCTTTAACTAAAATCTTTAAGTCAACCCAAAAAGTCAATCCCGGCCCCGCACTCCGTAACCTGACAAAACTCACAAATTCTAAATACACATTTTGATAACAGTCCATCCATACCAATTTCATCCAATTCGGACATCAAATCGGTCTTCAAATGATCAATTTGTGTTTTAGATGGATTTTTACTAAAATCGCCAGTTTCTTCAGTTTGATTCATCAAACAATTGCTAAATTCAAGGTTGGAATCAGGAAATATAAACAAATTCGAGTCAAAATAGTTACTCCAATCAAAATTGTGAAAATTCCCTCCAAAATCGCCCAAATCCGAGCTCTGAAACCTTGTGAGAAAAGTGACTAAATTCCGGAACAAGTAAAAAATGCAACAGTTGTTCTAGCTCGAATCAGATCCTAGATGACTCTGAAACTCACATTTGATAAGCCCAATATAATCCTTGCAAGATTACACCCAAGATAGACATTTGAATCACCTAATTTGGCCTTAACACGAGGGAATTAATGTTTTTAAGTTTTAACGGATGTTTGAAAATTTCAGGGACATAAATGATATTTTCGTAATTATTTACCCTAGAAAAAGAACCAGCAATAAGAAAACCTTCGTTTTAGCACCCAAAACTCATTCAGAACCTCAGAACACAAACCATATATGCATTTCAAGCACAGAATACGCTATGAACCTGCTCGCGTACCCAAAACACGGAAAGAGGTCATCTTGACCCGATATTGACCACGACCAAACTCCAAATTCTTAACTTAATTAGTTTATCAACCAATGATCCAAAACACACTCGAGCCCCTGGAGACCCCATCCAATCATACCAACAAGTACAAACACATTATCCAAACTTATCCAAATCCTCAAAACACCCACAGGAACATCATAACAAATAATCGAGGCTCAAACCGAGTATAATTTCTCTTAAGTTGTTAAATCATTATTATTTCAAACACTTCAGATTATTTCAAAACTTTGCACACAGGTTCAATTCAACTATATAGACCTATACAAAGTGTCGGAACACCAATTAGAGTCTAATAGCATCAAAGTCAACTCTTTGCCAAACTTATGATATCTTAATTTCTTTAAACTGCCAACTTTTGATAAATCGTGGCGAATCCTTCTAGGAACCTCCAAAATCGAATTCGAACATACGTACAAGTCCAAAATTATCATACGAACCTATCGAAATTATAAAAACCTTGATTTTGCGTTTGTTTACCTAAAAGTCAAACCTCGGTAAACTCTTCCAACTTAAAGCTTCCAAATCGAGGGTCATTCTTCCAAATCTATCCCGAACCACTCGAAAACAAAAACCAATCATACACATAAGTCATAATACAACATATGAATCTACTCAAAGTCACAAACCACCGAATAGAACAATAAAGCTCAAAATGACTGATCAGGTCGTTACATTCTCCCTACTTAATGTGATGACCCAAAAGGTCATCTTTTGTTTTAGAATCCGTTTTCATGTTCTGAGGCCTTGAAAACCTCCTTTTATCTCTCTTCAATTTGCATGCGCAGTTCGAGAACGATACCGGAAAGCTTTTGTATGAAAAATTTGAGAAATAATGATTTTTGGCTTAAAAAGATGATTTTAGTTGACTTCGGTCAACATTTTGGGGAAACGGACCCGGACCCATGTTCCGATGGTACTAGAGGGTCTGTAGTAAAATATGGGACTTGGGCGTATGCCCGAAATCGTCCGAGGTCCCTAGCCCGAGAAATGAATTTGTGAAGAAAATTATTTAACTGAAAATGTAATGGTTATTGGAAATCTAAATAGATTTGATCTTGTTGGTATCGGGACCATATTTTGGTTCCGAAGCCCGGTACATGACCATTATGGTATTTAGACCCTATCTGTGAAATATGGTGGAAAACAGAAGTAATTTGACGTGATTTGGACCATTGGTTGAGAAAATAAGAAGTTTAAAACTATATTGAAAATTTCATGAGTTTTGGTGCTAAATTCGTTGTTTGAGATGTTATTTTGGCTATTTGATCGTACGAGCAAGTCCGTATGATGTTTTAAGGCTTGTGTGCATGTTTGGTTTAGAGCCCCAAGGGTTGGGGTGAGTTTTGGATAGGCTACAGGGTGTTTTGAGACTTAAAGAATTAGCTGTTGTGTTGCAGATATGCAGACTTTGCAATTGCGAAGTCTGCTCGCAAATGCAAGCATCACATTTATGAAGTTTCACCGCATTTGCGATCAAAGGTCAGGGAGGGGGACCTTCATATTTGTGAAGCTCATTGTCACAATTGCGACTCCAACAGTCACCACATTTGCGAACAATAGTTCACATTTGCAAAGGCAGCAGCTCAGGCCAAGCTTCCCATTTGTGATGCTTTAGTCGCATTTGCAAGTTCGCATTTGCGAACCTGTTATCGCAAATGCGATATCTGCGACTGTGTAAATCAAAACTTAGAAGGTATTTTCACCCATTTTTCAAATCTCTCGAACCCTAAACCTTTCTAGGCAATTTTCCAAAGACCCAAACTTCTCCAAATCATAGGTAAGTGATTTCTAACTCAACTCTTTTAATCTATCTCATCTTTTTGCAAGATTTCATTATGAAATCTTTCATGGGAAATTGGGTGTTTTTGGGTGGAATTTGGGAATTTTGAAATTTGGGGAATTAGACCTCAAATTGAGGTCGGATTCCAAAACCAATTGCATATCCGGGCGCGGGGGTGAATGGGTAATCGGGTTTTGGTCCGAACTTTGAGTTTTGACTAAGCGGGCCCGGGGTCGATATTTGACTTTTTGGGGAAAATGGTAGAAAACCTTTAATTATGCATTGGAGTTGAATTATTTAGCCTTTATTGATGTTATTGAGTTAATTATGAGTAGATATGAGTAAATTGATGGTGGAATCGAGAGGTAAAACGGTGATTGAGTGTTGAACTATCCGTTGGCTTGAGGTAAGAGTTTGGTCTAACCTTGACTTGAGGGAATAGGAATCTCCGACTTATTTGCTATGTGAAATTTCATGTGTGTGGTGTATAGGTGTGGTGACGAGTACCTATGCACCACCAAATTACCATTTTTAGTTTATTCCCTTACCCGTTTCCTATTATACTATTTCTTGTCTTAATTGCTACTTGCTTATAACTGTTTCCATGTCTTAATTGCTACTTGGTCATAAATTTTACCATGCCTAATTGCTTCATATTAACAGTTGCTATCTTTATTGAAGTATCTAATTATTTCATGGTTTCACTTTATTACACTGTTAACTTATATTAGCTTATTGGTGCTTGATAGTACACCTTGGTTGGTCTCGCTGAGTAGTTTACACTGGTAAAGTTTCATAGTCGTAGTGATATTTCGTTGTGTGGGTTGAGGTATAAGTATATTGGAGGATTTGAATTAATATGTGAAACACTTGTCTTTATTTTGTGATTGGTGTTGATTTATATATTGGGATCGAGTTGCGCGCTGCAACAGGAGGAATAAGGGAGAATGTGATTGTCTGGTGGGATCGGGTTGCGCGCTGCAACAAAGAGTAATAAGGGTTGACATGTGGGATCGGGTTGCACACTGCAACATGAGGAATAAGAGTGATATGTGTTGAGGAGTAATAAGGATGAACATGTGGGATCGGGTTGCACGCCGCAACAAAGAGGAATAAGGGTAAATATTATTACTGTTGTTGTTTATATGATGGGATCAAAATGCGCGCTGCATCAGTTGTTGTTATGTGTTCATATCTGTTGAGGTCAGTTATTGTGATGTTGAAACACCCTTAAGGATTGGTTATAGCTGAATACTAGTAGAATAGTTGGGTTCCAGATTTATTTAATGCCAGTTATTACTTTATTACATTATATATTTCCTTTCTATTTAGTATAAATTGTTCCAGGTTGTAATTATTGTATGCCCTGCCATAGCCTCGTCACTACTTCATCGAGGTTAGGTTCGGCACTTACCAGTACATGGGGTCGGTTTTACTGATACTGCACTCTGCACTTTCTGTGCAGATTTTGGAGCTAGTGGCTGATCATGTTCGGAGACCCAAGGTAGTCTTGTAGGCGTTCGCAGGCCCTGGCGTCCCCTTCTATCCCATTTCATTTTCTGTTTTATTTACTTTCAAGATAGATGTAAGCTTTTCGTTCGGACCTTTATTTGTAGTAATCTTAGACGGTTCGTGAGTTGTGACACCAATTCTGGGTGGATGTTATTTCGATTTTCGTTATTGCATAAAGTTAAGCTTTTAAACTATTTTCTTCCGCATATAATTCTGCTGGTTTATTTTGTTAAGTCTTAAATATTTGAAAGATAAAGGAAAAAGGTAGGATATTCTGAAACGTTGGCTTGCCTAGCGGGTACAATGTTAGGCGCCATCATGGTCCCGACGATGGAAAATTCGGGTCGTGACAAGTTGGTATCAGAGCTCAAGGTTGCTTAGGTCTCAGAATTGACGGACAAGCTTGGTAGAGTCTGAGGGATCGGTACAGAGACGTCCATGCTTATCCCCAGAGGTTACAAAGTTAGGAACATTTTTACTTCTATTCATCTTTGTCATGCATTTTGATCTCTCAATGCTAATTGAACACTCTACTCTATTCTTTCGTAGATGGCAAGAACGCGTAACGCTTCATCAACTGATCAGCAGCCCGAGCCCAGTGGCAGCTCCTATGAGAGGTAGAAACCGAGGCCCCGCTAGAGGCCGAGGTAGGGGTATAGCTCAGCCCAGAGCTTGAGCAGCAAACACCAGCGGCAGAGCCTCTGGTGGAGTTTGACGATTTGGTTCCGGCCCAGACTGTTCCAGCAGGGCCATCTCAGGTTCCAGAGGGTTTCATAGCTACACGGTACTTCAGGATGCTTTGGTCCGCCTAGTGGGCCTTATGGAGAGTGTTACTTAGGCAGGCATACTACCTGTAGCACCAGCCATCTCTCGGGATAGGGGAGGAGCACAGACTCCCGCTACTCACACTCTGGAGCAGATGGCTCCCCAGGTTTAGACTCCAGCAACTCAGCTAGTTGGGGTAGTTCCGCCGAGTGTTGTAGCACAGACCGATGATGGATCAGCTATGTCTTTATATGCTTTGTAGAGGTTGGATAGGTTCATCAATGTTTTCACTACTACCTATGGCGGTACATCTTCAGAAGATCCCCAGGACTATCTGGACAGTTGCCATGAGGTTCTACAGAACATGGGAATAGTGGAGACCAATGGGGTCCACTTCACTGCTTTTCGCTTATCAGGTTCCGCCAAGAAATGGTGGAGGGATCTTTGTTTGCTAGACTAGCTAGATTGGCTGCTTTGACTTGGGATCAGTTTTCTCAGCTATTTTTGGAGAAGTTTCTCCCTATCACTCAGAGAGAGGAATATCAGAGGCAGTTTGAGCGCCTTCAGCAAGGTTCTATGATCACCATTCAGTACGAGACCAAATTTATTGACTTGGCCCGTCATACTCCTCTTATACTTCCCATCGAGAGGGAGAGGGTGATGAGGTTTATCGAGGGACTCGCTCAGCCTATCAGATTGTAGATGGATAAGGAGATATGGAGCGAGATTTCTTTCCAGGATGCGGCTAATGTGGCCCAACGAGTTGAGGCAGTTCTATCTCAGGGGAGTGGTCAGGGGTCTGACAAGAGGCCTCGTCATTTGGGTAGGTTCAGTGGTGCCTCGTCTGGAGGCAGAGATTCTTTTGGTAGGGACCATTACCCCAGACCGTTTCAGTCAGCACTTCAGGCATCTCATGGAGCTTCAGGGGGTCGTGGTCCTTATGTACCTCCTTCAGGACAGCCAGCTCATAGTGCACCGCCAGCTCCTATTAGAGCACCTCCTCTTCAGAGCTATTATCGTGGTCAGCTAACCCGCCAAGGTCAGTCTCAGTTTTCTCAGCTGTAGTATTCAAATGGATGTTTTGAGTGCGGTGAGTATGGTCATATTCATAGGGCTTATCCGAGATTAGTGGGTGTCCGGTCGTAACAGCAGAGTTCTCGTGCCATGATTCCGGCATCGCCTGCCCATCCAACTAGAGGTAGGGGTCAGAGAGCCAGAGGTAGGGGTCAGCCCGCTAGAGGTGGAGGTCAGACCATTAGAGGTGGAGGCCAAGCTGCTAGAGGTGGATGCCAGCAAGCAGGAGGCTGTCCCAGATATATAGTTCAGGGTGGTAGGGCCCATCCCCAATGTTATGCTTTCCCAGCCAGGCCTGAGGCTGAGTCCTCTGATGCTATTATCATAGGTACTATTTGGTTTATAGTAGAGATACTTCAGTTTTGTTTGATCCAGGGTCTACATACTCCTATGTGTCTTCATATTTTGCTTCATGTTTGGTTGTGCCTCATGATTCTTTGAGTGCTCCCGTATATATTTCCATATCGGTGGGTGATTCTATTATAGTAGATCGTGTCTATCATTCATGTATGGTTGTTATTGGGGGTCTTGAGACTAGTATAGATCACCTACTTCTCAACTGGTTGACTTTGATGTTATTTTGGGGATGGATTGGTTGTCGCCTTATCATGCCATATTGGATTGTCACGCCAAGATCGTGACCTTAGCTTTACCGGGGTTGCCTCGATTGGAGTGGAGAGGGACTCTTGGTCATTATACCAGCATGGTTATCTCTTATATGAAGGCTCGACGTATGGTCGAGAAGGGATGTTTGGCTTATTTGGGTTATGTTCGTGATTCTAGTGCTGAGGTTCCTTCTATGGATTCTGTGCCAGTTTTTCAGGAGTTTCCAGAGGTATTTCCTGCAGACCTGCCGGGGATGCCACCCAACAGGGATATTGACTTTTGCATTGATTTGGCTTCGGGCACTCAACTCATTTCTATTTCGCGTATCATATGGCCCCACCAGAGTTGGAAGAATTGAAGGAGCAGCTGCAAGATTTGCTTGATAAGGGCTTTACTAGACCTAGTGTCTCGCCTTGAGGTGCGCCGGTATTGTTTGTTAAGAAGAAGGATGGGTCGATGAGGATGTGTATAGATTATCGATAGTTGAACAAAGTCAACATTAAGAACAAGTATCCACTGCCGAGTATTGATGATTAGTTTGATCAGCTTCAAGGTGCCAAGGTATTTTGGAAGATTGATTTGAGATCTAGCTACCATCAGTTGAGGATTAGGGTATCCGATGTCCCTAATACAACTTTTCGGACTCGGTATGGGCATTATGAATTCTTAGTGATGTCATTTGGGTTGACAAATGCCCTAGCAACGTTTATGGATTTGATGAACCGAGTGTTCAAGCCTTATTTGGATTCCTTTGTGATTGTCTTCATTAATGATATTTTGATCTACTCCCGTAGCTGAGAGGAGCATGAGCAACATCTTCGAGTCATTCTTCAGACTCTGAGAGACAGTTAGTTGTATGCAAAGTTTTCGAAATGTGAGTTTTGGTTGAGTTTAGTTGCATTTTTGGGTCAAGTTGTATCATCAAAGGGTATTCAGGTGGATCCTAAAAAGATTGAGGTAGTCAAGGACTAGCCTAGACCCACATTAGCTACAGAGATCCAGAGTTTCTTGGGTTTGGCGGGTTATTACCGTCGGTTTGTGGAGGGTTTTTCATCTATTGTAGCCCCGATGACTAGGTTGACCCAGATTGGTGCCCAGTTCAGGTGGTCGGACGAGTGTGAGGCAAGCTTTCAGAAGCTCAGGTCAACTTTGACTACGACTCCAGTGTTGGTGTTGCCCACAGGTTCAGGGCCATATACAATTTATTGTGACACATCTCGTATTGGACTTGGTGCGGTGTTGATGCAGAATGGCAAGGTTATTGCATATGCTTCGCGGCAGTTGAAGATTCACGAGAAGAATTACCCACTTCATGATTTGGAGCTAGCAGTCATTATTCACGCGCTGAAGATTTGGAGGCATTATTTATATGGCGTGTCATGTGAGACATTCACGGATCATAAGAGTTTACAGTATTTGTTCAAGAAGAAGGAGCTAAATTTGAGGCGGAGATGGTGGTTGAATGTCACGCCCCAAGAATTGTGGAACACGACCGACGCTCAACCGAGTAAACCCGACTAAGCAAGCCTGTTAGATTTCATTCCACCCAAGCTAGTTCATGAATAAAGAGGGAATGTTATACCATTTATCAAAACACTAAGCAATCTTCCACTAGCAACTTTCATTTCATTTCCGTTAATGACTTCATTCATAGTTTACAAAATATTACAAGTTTACAAGTTTAATGTAAAACATGCTTATCAAGTACCAACTTTTCTAGTCTAGACTCCCAACATCAACCACCACCCACAAACAGTCTACCGAGCCTCTAAATACAATAGAAGAGTAATAGGTAAACGCCGACAACAAGGCTCCGTCTATACCTCAAAACGTGATGAGAAAATGAACAAAAGATACATGACATGACCCCGGTATGGAGTGGGGCTCACCAAGACTGCTGGGAAGAGAGTACCGCTATCACTGGCCGGTGCTGCCCGCTATGGAACCACCTGTATCATTAAACGATACAGCGCCCCCGGCAAAAGGGACGTTAGCACCGTCGAATAACACTAGTATGTAAGGCTAAAAGTCCTCTTTCAGAATAGAATAACCATACAATCCAAGAAACCACAAATCAGTAAGTCAAAATCAACAATATACTAGCATCCAATTGAAACATGTAAGTCTTCTAGTTTACAAAAATAATACATATAATATTTGGTTGGGAAATCATTAGCACCGATATGATTTATACCACCGTCTTTGTTAGCACGGAGTCTGATCACGACTCGATCGGCTAGGTCGTCCCTTTGGGGACATGTACCACAATCACAATTTCCAGTTTTTTGATTCCCAGCACAATACCACCATGTGTGCGGCATGGCGTCCGATCACGACCGGATCGGCTAGGCTGCCTTCCCACATATGCCGTGTGGGTTGGCATTACCAATTTACAAATATTACCAAGTTCATCCCAATTAATGGGAATAAACCACGATCCATCCCTACACCAACACATGTAGTTTCAGGCGTGAGCCTTATGACCCACCCTTCCTCGGTTTTGCTAATGATACTCCCAAAAACATCTTTGATTTGATTTGATATTGCACACAATTGTAGTATAAATACAAGTATACAAATATAGCATAAACACAACCATGTTTACCTCAATACCTCTCACATTTTATAGTTTTTATTAATGTCCTCAATCTCTCTCGATAACAATATTTCTTTGGCCTTCTGGGCCTTTCACAAGGTTCATCTTTTTCATGGCACGAAGGCCGCATTTGGTTTTCCACATTTTCCATCTCCTTTATTTCCAAGGATCACCAACCAATATCAATGTACCAAATATTCCGTGTATCATATATTTTCGAGTCAATAGTAATAAAATCATCAAACACAAATGATTCTTCCCAAAGGGGAACATGCCAACCAACAATTGAAATACACATTGAAGTTATAAGCAAGCAATCACCTCAATTATCCTTGAATTACCCTTTTTTCCATCATGACAAATGCACAATTTCAACATTGGAATGTGTAAGAACTAACATTAAATTGAATGTATTTATAAGGCAAAGCATTATCTAAAACAACCACTTATGGGCATAGTTCAGGTACAAGGCCTTTAGGCCATTCTATTTTTGAAGTTAGTTCATAAGAGTTGAGTCGAGGCTTATTTCATAATTGTTTCACATTTTCTCATTCGATTCATTTCTAAACATCTTTACAGTTTATCAACAAATAGGCACATTCAATCAAGGCATTTAGTACACATAAAAGAAACCAGGAGCATTAAACAGATCGAATTCTTCTCACCCGATTAGTATACTAACCTTCATTTAAAATATGACTCAAGGCTATACCACTTTGGTAGACAAACCACACTTAAACTTACAAAACAATATGGAATTCACTTCCGAGAGAGAAAGTTTAGCCTACATATTTCGATTGAGCTTTCCTTATGTCCTACTATACTCCGAGACTCTTAGCAACATCAATCTCTTAGGAATATGACAAATCGAACCACAAATTAGAGGGGTGATCATAGTTCTAGCTCATTTTAGCATATTTTCAAATACTAAGTGGGCGTTATGCTTTTAAAACTATTTGTGAAAGATCCTACCATCCCTCATCCCATCCTTAGCTCAAAACCTCACCAAATACTTTAAGAACTCATGCATGCAAGATATCCACCACCATCCTCATGGATTACCCTTATAATGGTCTATCCTTGTTATATCTAGTAATTAAGAGCTGCGGTTATATAATCTTACCTTTTAGGAAGAAGACCTAGGTGCCTTTCTTGACAAATCTTCAAGGTTTAAGCAAGATCTTAGGAGAAATGTGATGAAGAACCCCTTCTCCCTCTAGGACCCTCTCTCTCTCTCTCTCTCTAAATGCATAAAAAAATTGCCTAAAATGAAGGGTAGCATATAATATATCGACATGGGGTCAGGTCAGAAAATTAGAAATTAGGAGCCCCGACACAAATCTGCGATCGCATAATTGACATGCGGCCTGCAAAAGGGACCGCAAAAATGGCCCCAGAAACCTGAATAAACTGCTTAGGTATGCGACAAGAATGCAGTCTACATACCTGTTCTGCGGTCACATAATGCACCGTAGAACTTCTTCTCACAAAAATTCCAAGGAGATTATGCGATGACTATGCGGCCCCCATATTGATTATGCGTTCGTATGATTGGTCGCATAGCTGACCTCAAATTTAGCCAACATACTATCTCACTCTGCGGTAGATATGCAGCCTGCATTGCTGTTATGCGGTCGCATAATGAGCCGCAGAAATGCACCCTTCTGAAAAACATTTTCCTTAACTTTTTAATGCACCGACCAATCCAAAGGGTCCGAACCGCAGCTCGCAAGCTCTCCGCGAAGAACTTTTACGAATTTCTAACACATGTTCCTAACTTGTCACTACGAGATCTCGGGTTTTGAGCAAAAATTTTCACAGGGCCCTACATTGAAGCTATTGAAAGACTATGATATCACCATCTTGTATCATCTAAGGAAGGCCAACGTTGTGGCCGATGCTTTAAGTAGGAAGTCAGCCAGTATGGGCAGCATTGCGTATATTCCGGTCGGTGAGAGACTGCTTGCTTTTGATGTTTAGGCTTTAGCCAATCAGTTCGTGAGGTTGGATGTTTCTGAGCCCAGTTGTGTTTTAGCTTCCACAGTCGCTCAGTCTTCATTATTTGAGTGTATCAGAGATCAGTAGTATGATGACCCTTATTTGCTTGTCCTTAGGGACACAATGCTTCACAGTGGTGCCAAGCAAGTTACAGTTGGAGATGATGGAGTCTTGAGGATGCATGGTCGTGGTTGTGTGCCGAATGTGGATGGACTTCGTGAGCTGATTCTAGAGGAGCCCTATAGTTCCCGGTATTCTATTCATCTGGGCGCCGCTAGGATGTATCAGGATTTGTGGCAACATTATTGGTGGAGGATAATGAAGAAGGATATTGTTGCATATGTATCTCGGTGTTTGAATTGTTAGCAGGTAAAGTACGAGCATCAGAGACCTGGTGATTTTCTTCAGAAGATTGAGATTCTTGAGTGGAATTGGGAACGTTTCACTATGGACTTTGTTGTTAGACTCCCACGGTATCAGAGGAAGTTCGACGCAGTGTGGGTTATTGTAGATAGGCTGACTAAGTCAGTGCATTTCATTCCTGTGGTAGTTTTCTATTCTTCGGAGCGGTTGGCAGATATCTATATCCGTAAGATCGTTCGTCTTCATGGTGTGCCCATGTCTATCATTTCTGACTGAGGTAAGCAGTTTACCTCACACTTCTGTAGGGCAGTACAGTATGAGTTGGGTACGCAGGTCGAGTTGAGTACAACATTTCATCCTCAAACAGATGGACAGTCCGAGCGTACTATTCAGATTTGGGAGGATATGCTCTAGGCATGTTTATTGACTTTAGAGGTTCTTGGGATCAGTTCTTGCCATTCGCAGAGTTTGCTTACAACAACACCTACCAGTCGAGCATTCATATGGCCCCTTATGAGGAACTATATGGAGATGGTGTCGATCGCCGGTTGGGTGGTTTTAGCCGGGAGAGGCTCAGTTGTTGGGTATAGATTTAGTTCAGGATGCCTTGGAAAAGGTTAAGATCATTTAAGATAAGCTTCGTGCAACTCAGTCTAGGCAAAAGAGTTACGCCGACCATAAGGTTTGTGATGTGGCATTCATGGTCGGAGAGCGAGTGTTTCTTCGGGTGTCGCCCATGAAGGGTGTGATGAGATTTGGGAAGAAGGGCAAGCTACGCCCTAGGTTCATCGGACGTTTTGAGATCCTTGATCATGTGGGAGAGGTGGCTTACAGACTTGCGTTGCCATCGGGTTTATCAGCTGTGCATCCAGTGTTTCATGTGCCCATGCTTCGGAAGTATCACGACAATCCATCCCACATGTTAGACTTCAGCACTATCTAGTTGGACAGATATTTGACCTATGAGGAGGAGCCGGTAGCTATTCTATATCGGCAGGTTCGTCAGTTGAGATCAAATAGTTATCCGTCGATTCGTGCGTAGTGGAGAGGTCAGCCTATTAAGGAAGCTACCTGGGAGTCTGAGTTCGATATCCGTAGCCGATATCCACATCTTTTCACCGACTCAACTACTTTTCTATGTTCGTTCAAGGATGAACGATTGTTTTAGAGGTGGAGAATGTGATGACCCAAAAGGTCATATTTTGTTTTAGAATTTGTTTCCATGTTCTGAGGCCTTAAAAGCCTCGTTTTATCTTTTCTCGATTTGTGTGCGCAGTCTGACCGCGATACCGGAAAGCTTTTGTATGAAAAATTTGAGAAATAATGATTTTTGGCTTAAAAGATGATTTTAGTTGACTTCGGTTATCATTTTGGGTAAAAGGACCCGAACCCGTGTTCCGATGGTCCCGAAGGGTCCATAGTAAAATATGAGACTTGGGCGTATGCCCGAAATCGAATTTCGAGGTCCCTAGCCCGAGAAATGAATTTGTGAAGAAAATTGTTTAACTAAAAATGTAATGGTTTTTAAAAACCTAAATAGATTTCATCTTGTTAGTATTGGTCCCGTATTTTGATTTTGGAGCCCGACACAAGACCGTTATGGTATTTAGGCCCTATCTGTAAAATTTGGTGGAAAACAAAAGTAATTTGACGTGATTTGGACCATTGGTTGAGAAAATAAGAAGTTTAAAACTATATTGAAAATTTCATGAGTTTTGGTGCTAAATTTGTTGTTTGAGATGTTATTTTGGAGATTTCATTGCACGAGCAAGTTCGTATGATATTTTTAGACTTGTGTGCATGTTTGGTTTAGAGCTCCGAGGGCTCAGGTGAGTTTTGGATAGGCCACAAAGTGTTTTGAGACTTAAAGAATTAGCGGTTGTGTTGTAGATATGCAGACTTCACAATTGCGAAGTCTGGCTGACAAATGCGAGCATCACATTTGTGAAGTTTCACCGCATTTGCGATCAGAGGGAAGGGAGGGGGACCTTCGCATTTGCGAAGCTCATCGTCGCACTTGCGACTCCAACAGCCACCGCATTTGCAAAAAATAGCTCGCATTTGCGAAGGCAGTTACTCAGGCCAAGCTTCGCATTTGCGGTGCTTTGGTCGCATTTGCGAACCTGTTATCGCAAATGCGATATCTGCGACTGTGTAAATCATAACTTAGACGGGATTTTCACCCATTTTTCAAATCTCTCAAACCCTAAACCTCCCTAGGCGATTTTCCAATGACCCAAACTTCTCCAAATCATAGGTAAGTGATTTCTAACTCAACTCTTTCAATCTATCTCATCTTTTTGCAAAATTTCATCACAAAATCTTTCATGGGAAATTGGGTGTTTTTGGGTGGAATTTGGGAATTTCGAAATTTGGGGAATTAGACCTCAAATTGAGGTCGGATTCCAAAATTAATTGCATATCTGGGATCGGGGGTGAATGGATAATCGTGTTTTGGTCCGAACTTTGAGTTTTGACCAAGCGGGCTCGGGGTCGATTTTTGACTTTTTGGGAAAAATGGTAGAAAACCTTTAATTATGCATTGGAGTTGAATTATTTAGCATTTATTGATGTTATTGAGTTAATTATGACTAAATACGAGTGAATTGGTGGTGGAATCGAGAGGTAAAGCGGTGATTGTGTGTTGAACTACCCGTTGGCTTGAGGTAAGTATTTGGTCTAACCTTGACTTGAGGAAATAGGAATTCCCGACTTATTTGCTATGTGAAATTTCATGTGTATGGCATATAGGTGTGGTGACGAGTACCTATGCGCCACGAAATTACCATTTTTAGTTTATTCCCTTCCCCATTTCCTATTATACTATTTCTTTTCTTAATTGCTACTTGCTTATAACTGTTTCTATGTCTTAATTGCTACTTGCTCATAAATGTTACCATGCCTAATTGCTTCATATTGACGGTTGCTCTCTTTATTGAAGTATCTAATTGTTTCATGGTTTTGCTTTATTACATCGTTGACTTATATTGTCTTGTTGGCACTTTATGGTACACCTTGGTTGGTTTCGCTGAGTAGTTTACACTAGTGAAGTTTCATAGTCGTAGTGATATTCCGTTGTGTGGGTTGAGGTATATGTATATTCGAGGATTTGAATTAATCTGTGAAACACTTGTCTTTATTTTTGTGATTGGTTTTGATTTATATATTGGGATCGGGTTGTGCGCCACAATAGGAGGAATAAGGGAGAATGTGATTGTCTGTTGGGATCAAGTTGCATGCCGCAAAAGGAGTAATAAGGGTGGACAAGTGGGATTGGGTTGCGCGTCGCAACAGGTGGAATAAGGGTAATATGTGTTGAGGAGTAATAAGGATGGATAGGTGGGATCGGGTTGCACGCCGCAACAAGGAGGAATAGGGGTGAATATTGATACTGTTGTTGTTTATATGATGGGATGAAGATGCCCGCCGCATCAGTTATTGTTATGTGTTCATATCTGTTGAGGTCAGTTATTTTGATGTTGAAATACCCTTAAGGATTGGTTATATCTGAATACTAGTAGAACAGTTGGGTTCCGGATTTATTTAATGCCAGTTATTGCTTTATTACATTCTATATTTCCTTTCTGTTTAGTATAAACTGTTACTGGTTGTAATTGTTTTATGCCCCGCCGTAGCTTCATCACTAATTCTTCAAGGTTAGACTCGGCACTTACCAGTACATGGGGTCGGTTGTACTGATATTGCACTCTGCACTTTCTGTGCAGATTTTAGAGCTAGTGGCTGATCATAAGGTCGGTTGCCATCACTGCGTACCGGAGATCTAAGGTAGTCCTGTAGGTGTCTGCAAGCCTTGGCGTGTTCTATCCCATTTCATTTTCTATTTTATCTACTTTCAAGACAGATGTAAACTTTTCGTTTAGACATTTATTTGTAGTAATCTTAGACGGTTCGTGAGTTGTGACACCAGTTCTGGGTGGATGTTATTTTGATTTTTATTATTTCATAAAGTTAATCTTTTAAACTGTTTTCTTCCGCATATATTTCCACTGGTTTATTTTGTTAAGTATTAAATATTTGAAAGATAAAGGAAAAAGGTAGGATATTTTGAAATGTTGGCTTGCCTAGCGGGTACAATGTTAGGCGCCATCACGGTCCCCACGGTGGGAAATTCGGGTTGTGACACTTAAACATACGTTTATCCTCAAATATGCTAAGAGTCGTTTCAAAGCCATCATTCATTGCATAAATCCATCATGCACATACTCATGGGTGATCCCAATTCACCTCAATCCATAAAATTCCATCGACAATATTTCGACTGAAGATTCTTCCTTTAACCTTAACCAATAAGCCTTAGAACCAAATTTCAATATCACAGACTCCTTCTAAGATCCGATTCTCGCATACATATATTGTATAGATATAACCACACAATGTAGCCTATCACCCATATGCCCATAGCAATATATTTGACCATAATAGCTGCTCATTACCAAACCGGGTACCTATAACCAACCTCATACCAAATAAACCTTTTTCCAAACTTTCGTACTCTGCTAATGATGAAAGAAACATATAGAAACTCATAACCAATCACCAAATCAACAAGCAGTGGAGTTCTCTCCTCCGACATGGACCATTGACAAATTTTGAACGAAAATATGGTATTATTCTTCCGAACATTCCTCACCCCAATACGATAGTGCAATCCAAATTCCAAATACCTCATCACCCTATACAAACAGCCCAATAAATAAGTCACACCAAAATCCACATGGAACCTCACACATCGCAGACACCAAAAGTACAACAAACAAGCAATAACTCAAATATATCCAAAAATGGAAAGAAAACAAGGTATGAGGACTATCCAACAAGTACAACTGATATAACAACAAAAGAATACTTTTGTGAACTCATCCCACAAAGGGAAAACAAAACACAAAAAATAAACACAAGGAAGGATATCCCACATAACTCCGTTGCAGCGTGCAATCTGATCCCAAACATATCGATCCATGTAAGGATACCCAACGAGCCATAATACTCGTGCTCACTAAGCACATGTGCGTCAACATCAAACACGATAGAGTGCACAAATATAATGGTGGGAAAGTGAGTAGGTATAATATAGTACGGAAAAAGGGCGCGCATAACTAGGGTGCAATAAGCAAATCAACATCATAAGAGACATCTCGCTCATATATCTCCACAAGGACTAAACGAGATTACGACATGCGTGCAATAATCAAGTAGCCTCACAACCCGTCATAGTATAAGAGAGAACCATATAACATAGACTAGGGCACAAATAACATCCATTCTATTCGATGATATACCTGCTGGAACAGTTGCGTAAAAGTAAACAAACCCGATCTGATATAGAATACCCAGTCTCGTTAGTCCTATAAATAGCCCCCAAACCAATTCCGATCATCCCAAATAGGTAAGCAACCTTCCAAAAGTCCATAGAAATCTATCCATAACGCATACCATCAACTATCCAATTCGTATTCATATCTTCACAGTCCGCAATCAAGGATTAGTCTATCTACGTGAACATTTAGTCTCTAACCTCAAGAATGCCGGAATCTCCATATTTGATCCCAAATCCACTACTAAAATGACTGATACATCACTCATACACAATTATCTTAAGAAAATTTTTCACATAGGTCTTCTATGCTACATAGCAAAACCTAAACCTTAGCAGCCCAAAACCAGGCGATCACCGTAACACTAGTCAAGCATTCGCACGTGAAAAAACAATGCACCTCCTAAATTGCACACTCTACTTAAGCGACATGAAATAGTGCTAGCATTCTCTTAAACACTTGAAATCGTCCATGCCTTCGAGAACTCATGACCTTCCCTTTGAAACTAAACCGCAACCTTGACCATGCAAATCTCAATCTCGCATGGCTCACTGCAATTATCACTGCCAACTGGTGGAAATTTGAAAACTCATTATCAACTCTGGACCACTAGTAGGATAAATACACCATCGACAAGAAACTTCCTACTTAACCTAATCCATGAGAACATCACAACGTAACAAACCTCCTATACGCATAGAAGACACCAACTTCGAACCATGGACATAACCATCATGAATTATTCAAAACCCATTAACACATAATCAAATCATCAGGACTGATTTCCTCTAACTCAATCGAATCACATAGACTGCCAAACCCATAAGTAACTAAGCCTGAAATGCTTGCTCTAAAGGGACCTTCTGCGAACCAGAATCTATTTCTTGCATCTCTCTAATGCTGCCATGTATAGTCAATATTGATATAGAAGTACTGCAAATCAAGATAGCATCCACTACTGATCTCAAGCCCTAGCCATACACAAATCCGAAAATCCTTAAATACCATATGTGAATCTTGAACTCATTAGCACCTCATCGATAGCCATTCACAATAACTAACAAATTAAAGAATGGATAGAACAATAGCAAATAAGGAAAAAGGCAAAGATAGGACAACAACAAGCATCATAAAAACATAGGTGCAATAATAACAACTCAAGATAAAGGCATAAAGGTATACACAAGGAAAAGATATCATAATATAATGCATGTCTCTTGTCCTTGACTGCATAGAAATACCATTCGTGCCATGAACATATGAATACATAAAAATAATGGTACAACATCACCCTTCGTACTTTTACTCTCATCCTCACATGATAATGTAAATGTAATGGCACATCATCACACTTCAGACATTTACTCTCGTTCTTACATGATAATGTAAATGAAATGTCACGACATTATCCTTCGTGCATAATAATGTATAACAATGTCACGACATTATCCTTCGTGCATGATAATGTATAACAATGTCACGGCATCACCCTTCGTATTTTACACACATACTCACAAGATAATGTATAACAATGGCATGACATCACCCACCAACAAGTCAGGAAGCACATATAACATCAAGAAGAGTGGCTAAACAAAATATCACGCGAATGAGAATGGCAACTCTTACACAATTAAACAGTTCAATAAACTTCAAGAACCCCATTGCTCAAGTGTCTCAACAAATGTCTAAAGCCATCTTCAACTCAAGTATGGAACCAAAATATCTCAAGAATAATGGTCGTATCAATATATTTGTGATTAGGTATAGTGATGAACGAATTTAGCACATCAATAGTTTCCCAAAAAGTCCATCAAATTTTATCAAGTTATAATAAGCTGAATCTTGGTTCTAGCATTGAATTTCATATTCAAATTATTATAGAAGTCAAGTAAAACATGAGGCAAGAAATTCACATAATCCAACAAGGCACACATAATTGTATAATCTACCCCGAGCTTTGATAAACCTAGAACATTCATATACGCTCGTCACCTCACATATGCATAACCCCTACATGTACCAAACAATATCAATTAGTACGAAAAATTTCTCCAACAAAGCTAGGAAAGATACTTACTTTAAAGAAGCTAAATAAATACTCTAAGAGGCCTTTTCCGCGTGAAACAATCTTGCAAAAATAACTTAATATCATAAATAAACCTTAAAAAATAATTTCGAATAATAAAGATTCAATCTTTAAAATAAAATCAAAATTTCAACCCAAAAAGTCAACCCCAGGCCCGCACTCCGGAACCTGACAAAACTCACAAATTCCAAACACCCATTCTGATACGAGTTCAACCATACCAATTTCATCCTATTCCAACCTCAAATCGGCCTTCAAATCATCAATTTGTGTTGTAGAAAAGTTTTTACTAAAATTTCCAATTTCTTCAACTTGATTCATCAAACAATCGCTATATTCAAGGATGGAATCATGAAATATAAACAAATATGAGTCAAAATACTTACACCAATCCGAATTGTGGAAACCCCCTCCAAAATTGCCCAAATCCGAGCTCCAAAACCTTGTGGAAAAGGACTAAATTCTGGAACAAGTAAAAAATGTAGCAGCTGTTTTAGCTCAAGTCAGATCCTATATGACCCCGAAACCCACATTTGATAAGCCCAACATAATTCTTGCAAGATTACACCCAAGATAGCCTTTTGAATCACCCAATTTGGCCTTAACATGAGGGAGTTGATGTTGTGGTGTTTTAAAGGAAGTTTGAAAATTTCAAGAACATAAATGACATTTTCGTAATTATTTACACCAGAAAAAAAACTAACAATAAGAAAATCTTCATTATAGCACCCAAAACTCATTCGTAACCTCCCTGATAGAAATTATATATGCATTTCAACCATAAAACACGCTATGAACCTGTTCACGCATCAAAACACCAACAATAGGTCATTTTTACCATGGCCAAACTCCAAATCCTTGTTACGCCCTGTAGTAATATATTGCGATGATGTTATGCCCTACAGTATTACATTATGGTGATGTCACACTTCGCAGTAATAAGTTACGATGATGTTGCACCGTGTAGTATTGTACGTTGAATATGTCGTAAGGTAATTGGCGTCAGCCCAAGGAAAAGATTATTTGGGGATTATAAGGATTATAAGTGATGAGTAAATTCGTGAAGGTAAGAGGGTAAGTAAAATCGAAGAAAACGAATTTTATCGAAGTTTGGCATTTTGAGATAAAATACGGCCCGAGCTAAAATACCCGGTATTTATGGACTAGTACCATACAAGGTACCCCATAGCAATGATAGTAAGGTGTATAAGGTGTGCAAGAAGAGAGTAGTATTTTAAGTAATTCGAGATAATTTTTAAATTATGTGGGTGATTAATTAATTATCGGGTAACAGAACATTACCTAGTTAACTAATAAGTAGGTAAAGATTGATAATCTTCACCCATCCTTCCATGTGGCATAAAGCCACAATGGCAAAAGATGACTCTTGGTCACCTTTCCAGATGGCTACTATGTAGTAACCAAATGATGATTTAAGTTAAAGTCTTGATAAGAATTGAAAATCTTATCCATGAACTTAGTAGGAATTCCTTGTATAAGGCCAAACCAATATGCCTTTGGCTTAAAAATCCAAGAACGATAAGCAAAAGCATTTCATTTCAAATGAAAGCTTCATTAGAAGCAATTTCATCCAAATTTTAGCAAATCAAAGTGAGATTTCGTTCCTCAGTTTCAAGCGCATAAGCTTAATCCGATTTTTAGGTTCTAAATTCAATCCATGAAGGTTTCCAACGGAATATTATACAGAGCTTTTTTGTACTCCAGGTATGTTAAGGCTATCCCTTCTTTCTTTTAGCATGATCCATACGATACGAACGAAACGTGCAAATGCACAAATTCCATGAATGACTCTATTCATAGAAGTATTAGAGATATCTATGTTCTTGAATTTCCATGAATCATAATATTTTATCATCTGTTCATGGGTCTCATAAAAATACGAAAGTTGAAAAGAGTTTACTTTATGATATTACTCAAAAGCAAAATGGTCTTATGACATTCCAAAAGAATTTATTAACGTACTTTTCATGTAATGCATTGATGTACAGTGACCCGTGACCAAATGACATTATATACGCACATATATGTATGTATATATATATGTATATGGGATATGGGAAAGGTTCTGGCATTATATACGCACCACCACCTGATCAACTAGTATACGTTAATGATTTTGCCTACAGTGGCCAAGATGATATGATGGGATGCCCTTAGAGGCTGATGATGTTATGAAACATGTACGTATGCATGACATGACATTCATACGCATATGCATGGTACTATAATTATTTCATGATTTACAAAGTTATTCAGACTTACAGGTTGAGCCATGTACTCTATATTTCTTCAATGTCTCTTATGTATTTATTTATGTGCCTTAAATACTCGGTACATTATTCGAGAGCCCTCCAAGTAGGTTATCAGTTCGGCGGAAGATGTTGGTGCGCTCCATTTGCTTCAGAGTTACTCGTTTGGTTTGTATGATTTAGATGTGTATTATTTGGTATGGCGGGACTCTGTCCTGAGCTTTATGACATTTATGTGCTCTTAGAGGCTTGTAGACATATGTCGTGTACGTGAAAGATTGTACGGCCTTGTCGGCCTATGTTTTGAGTTTATAAATAATCATGTTGGCCTATTAGGCCCGTATGTCACGTGTATATGATGATGTAATAAGAAAGATACGTTACGTTGGTACTCGGTTGAGTGAGATACTAGATGCCCATCGCAGCCCATCGGTTTGGGTCATGACAAAAGTGGTATCAGAGCAGTTCTGTCCTAGAGAGTCTACAAGCCCTGTCTAGTGGAGTCTTATTTATGGGTGTGTCATGTACCACACTTATAAGCAGGAGGCTACAGGGCATTTAGGATTGCCACTCTTTCTTTGTACTCTAGATTGTGTGGTAAAGCTCATTTATAAGAATTCAAATTCCGAAATTCTATTTTATTCGTAATAAGACGATACCTACATCTGAAAAGAAGGTTGGAAAGAGAGATGATTATGGAAGAGCTGAGTCAGAGGAATTGGATTTTTGTATGATGCCTACGATAAGTAAATGTGAGGTCTCTAGCAGATCATGGGTGTACTGAAAGGTGTAAGCTTCCTGATAAGAAGCCTTAAGGCAAGAATGCCTATCCATCTTAATGATGAAAGACAATGAGAGATTAAGAAGATAAATAAAAGTTTCAACAAGGAAAAGAAGCAAGATAAAGAAAGGTACGAGGCGCCCAGTTAATGAAGGTTAACAGTGTTTATAATTCAGGCAGGGGAACATAAGCTTTTTGAGTTATATTCAGTAGTAACAGAGGTATGTACAATTGGTCACACCCATTCCAGTTATGCCCTGTGGGGGATAACATGTATAGTTTAGAGAAGGACGAGATATCAAGATCCGATTGGGTTTAGGGTAACCCAAATTGGTAAATGGATGGTTTGCATTAGTTGACAATTTTGAAGAACATTGCAAAAAGTACTAATAGATCTCTTTGTGAAACACCTAGATGGTGTATTTTAAAATAACACCACTAGATATGAGTGCTACAAAGATAGGCACTGGAAGCCTTTAAAGGATAAATATTATCTTAGTATGACTCCTATCCCTAGTAGAGATATAATTCTAGGCAACCCGAAGAACCAATGAATGGATCAAAGGGGAGCTAACAATGAAAGAATGTTGTGTTGAAGTTTTCACCAAAACAAAGAGGGATATGCAGAAATATTAGCAGAGTAACGAGAAGAGAGATAAGGAAGCATTATAAATAAGGTGTGATAAATGTATGACAATGGTAGAGTGTTACAGAACCTATAGTCAAATGAAAAAAAAAGATGAAAGGTGATGGGCCTTAAGAAAATAAAATAGTATAGGCCATACAGTCACATCCTCATTTCGGGGAATAAGTTTGTGACTCTAACGTGATTACCAAAAGGGAGAATTAAACCCCAGAATAGTATAAATCAGTTTGGGCAGGTGAACAAGATAAACTAAACATGAATTAGGTACTGAGTGATTTTATAACGATCGGCATCATGAGAATTTCAGATTGCGTTCCAGCAATAATAGAATGGACAACAAAAGAAGATTCATGGGAAATTCAGAGAATGGTCATTTAGGGAATATGTTTCCCTAAAGCAAGCAAGGGGAGCAAAGTTAAGCTTAAGGAAATATATGTGCCAGTTACACTAAGTGTCACCATTGTGAGTAAGAAATTTTGTTATCCTTGGTACATAAGGATTACCGCAAGGCGAGTAAGGGCCATCGATGATGTAAAAGGACGCCGAAGATGAAAAGGTGAAACATTTATAGGCAGGTCGTCGTAGCTCCAACTCTTAGTACTCCTCTAAAGGGGGGAATATGAAATGATAAAGGAAGAATGCAATAAAAATGAGAAAGGGATGAGATTGGACTTATCCAAATGCTACATATATGCTATGATTCCAGAACATTATGCAAATGCGACGTCAAGGAGAAGAAGTAAGGGTTCCTGCCCGAGATGTTATTGACAAATAAGGAGCCAGTGAGAGACGTAAGTTAAGACCAAGGAAATAACCCAAGAAAGATTTCGCGGAATATTGACATGAGAATGGGCCAACGAATAGTTAGTAGTTGATTTAGGGAGAGCCTAGTTATGGCTAGTCAAGAGGATACAGACAAGACAACAGGTCGTGCAAGATAAAGATTGTAAAACCCAATATAGCGAATTTAGCCCCGCAATTATGACATTGTAATACTTGAGAAATAGGAGTTGGGGTAGCTAAAGGTACTGTATGAGTGTTACGAAAATAAAAGATAGTTCCACCAGGAACACAGTCAAAACTTCAGTTCAGAAGTAGCCGTACGAGAAGAAGAGTGTGGAGGTAAGTAACTAAGGATAATTACAAGTGAGCACGAACATAAAAAATTCTATCGGGAATACGATATAATAAGCTCGCATCTTTACAAGAGTCAGAGGATCCTCCCTAAGTACTACAGTGAAGGACTAGCTAAGGAAATGAAGAAGAAGACTTCAACCTAAGCACAGTGACCTAAAAAGGAAATGGTCTTGTAACAACAGTTTCACAATAATATTGTACGTCCTCCATAAGAAAGAGGAATCTACCGTGGCTAGTGAACGGGAAGTAAAAATCAAAAGAAATATTCGAAGATCAAATGAGTTGTACGAAAATTTCGGCATGCGTGGGTGTAGACATGTGATTTTTGACCCTCCCCAAGATTTTTTATATTTTAGCACGTAAATATTTAATTGAGGCCTAATATAGCTATTTTGACTCATTTTGACTCTTTTACTTTATTTTATTAAAAGAAAAATAAAAATTACAAAAAATATTTTAGTTTATGTATTTTTCACAAATTTTTAAAAAAATAAATACAAAAATAGTACCTTATTTTTATCTTTGTATAATTTTGAAAACACAAAAATAGTTTCATGTTTAGTTTAATTAATTAGGATTAGCTTTGGCATTGTGTAGTATTTCTATCTTATTTTAAAAGGCATTGTGTAGTCTAGAGATCCTTCTAGACTCTTCTTTGGGACAAAAAATAAATAAAAAGACCCTAACGACTTAACACAAAAGGACCTAGGGACTAATTGGCAAATATACATAAAATACACCTAAAACCTAGACCTATATAATAGGGCTAACACCTATCACCTAAGGGACCAAAAATAAATACGCCTAAAACCTCGGGACTCTAAGGAGCTAACGATCAGCCGCTAGAACCAAACGACAACCCCCATTGAAGTCCATCGACTTTTTCATTCCAACAGCAGTTATCTCCGCCAACCTTGCGCCGAAAATTCCTCAATCTCGCCGGAAATTCGACCACGTTAACACGCACACACTAACGTTTCTCGGACGGAAAATAAGAAAAATGCACACACAAGAATTCTGCTTCCTTTTAATTTCGATTTTGGTGTTCCAAAAAGTGGAGATTCAATTGAGGTTTGAAGTCCGGTTCTGAGGTCTTCATTGTCCATTGAGGTCTGGTGCGTCGAGGTCATATGGCAAGGAAGAAGATTAATCTTCAAATCTACTCTGCCTAAGTAACTCTCGTTTTTTTACTATTCCTATACTGTGTTAATGATCTCCTTACCGTCGAATTGTAATATAAATTTCGTTAATTAGTTTTAGTATTGGTTTTTGCAAATGGAGTTCGATCTGTGCATCTTTTCTTTTCTTGTTGTATGACTAGTTAATCTCGAATCTGCTGTCCCATGCTTCCTCTTCTATTCCTTACTACGTTCTTATTCGCTATTTTGTGTAAATCTGACCGTTAAAAGTTGAGTTATTTCATAGTTTTTTATGATTGACTTATTCGTATCTGGGTGTCAATTTCGATCTGCATTTTTCTTCCTATTCTTGTATTGAGTTGCATCACAATGCATTCTTGTTTTTAACTTCACGAATGTTATGGAGAATCTGATGAACTTGGGGACAAACTTGTTAATGTGATGTGGAAGGTACTCCTCATCTTCTGCTTGAAATTTAGTGAACACCATGTGTGCTCATATTTAACTTCATGCACGTCAGTGAGAATCTGATGAACTTGTTTACCAAGTAAAGTTGGTTTTCTATTCAAAATAGAACGAGGCTCAAGATTTGGCATAATAAGTATTTGCTAGGACTTGTGCTCAAGAAGAGAAACTCAATGTATCTGTATCGCCTAATTTCGAGCCTAATGATTGGGGAATGCTACTTATGCAAACTATGAATAGTTCTGATGGTTGGGATTCTTATTCTTGGGGTTTTCTTGGTTGAGGATAATGAAATTGATGTTGTGACTTTACAAAAAAAATGAAGTCATGTGCTAGTTTGGAAGTATTTCTATCATTGTGGCTATAGGTACGGTTCCAGTGGCATGGCCGCGATACATAATTCCAAATTCGGGTGTGCATTTCATGTGACCCCATTCTAATTTTCAACGAGGTTGAATAGAACGTGTCATGACTCACAGGTACATTTCATGTAGCGTAGCTCGCGACGTGTTTTAAACAACCTTGAAATAATTCCTTAAATAAATAAAACCAATTTTAAAGTTAAAAATTCACATAGATTTAAAAGTATTTAAAATCGGATAATTAGGCCAATAATAATAGTTGAGCGACCGTGCTAGAACCACGGAATACGGGAATGCCTAACACCTTCTCCTGAGTTAACAGAATTCCTTACCCGGATTTTTGTGTTCGCGAACTATAAAACAGAGTCAATCTTTCCTCGATTCGGGATTTGAACTGGTGACTTGGGACACCATAATTATCCCAAGTGGCGACTCTGATTTTAAATAAATAATCCTATTTCGATTGTCACTTAAATTGGAAAAAACTCCCTTATATACCCCTCGGAGTATAAAAAGAAGGTGTGACAGCTCTGGCGACTCTGCTGGGGATCATAACCCAGAACTTTGGTTCAGGGTTCAAGAATTCGAGCTTAGAATAACTGTTATACTTGGCTTTTATTTATTATCTGATTTTTTACATGTTTGAGCCTAATGTGCTAAATGCCACTTTTTACCACTTTAATATTGTCTGAACTGTATATAAATTGTTACGAAACCCTCTTCTCTCTGAGTCTTCTAAATCATCTGGGAAGTGTGCACTTCGTGTGACTTCTTTTATGTTAGAGTCATATCCCAATTTTAGAACGAGGTTCGTACAAGTTGCAAAGCCGATGAATCTTTTGTATTCCCGGTACGCTGCCCCTCCTCGGCTCGAGCTGTCTGCTCGGGTAAGCCAGGTCTAGAATAATACACCTAGGTTATTAAAACTAGAATAACATAGCCTCATGTCGGATCCCTAGTAGGAACGCTTATTTGCATCACGTGCATTTGACTTTGGGGACTCAACACAGGGGTTGGGTCCATCTAGGACAAGTGTACCCAAATTAAAAGACCATCCTGATGCATCTTACGTGCTACTTGTGTATCTATTTGTTTCAGCTTGCATGTTGACTGGCTTCTATAATAGGGAAAGAAAATGAAAAAAAAAAGAAAAAAAAGAGAGTGAGAAGTAGGTATTTGAATTATCCTGAAACTCTGCTGAAATTTTGAAAAAAAGAGAAAAAGTCATTTCAAAATAAGTCATATTTTCCTGTTGCATCAAAACACCCAAACTATGCGGGTCTGATTCTCACCGGATGTGAGATACGTAGGCAAACCTCATCGGTTCCGGCCCATAATTTTCAAAAAAAAAAAATCCAAAAATATTTTCCTTTACTTCCTCTCTAGAAAAGTCTTTTTTTTTGAGATCCCAATTTTCAAAAATTCCAAAAATATTTTCCATTACTTGCTTCTTTAGAAAGTCTTTCTTTTAGACCCTTTTTTTTTAAAAAAAAATATACAAAAATATTTTATTTTAATTTCTTCCAAAAGTCCAAAAATATTTTCATTCTTCTTTCAAAATTGAAAAGAAAATTCAAAACTCAAAAATATTTTCTTCTTTTAGAAGCATTTCTTTCATAAATTCAAAATAAAATTCCAAAAATATTTTCTTTCGAAGTTCCAAAAAAGAAAATTAAAAAAAAAATCTTTCTTCTTTAGAAGTCTTTCTTTGCAAAAATGCTGAAGAAAAAAAAAATCCAAAAATGTTACCTTTCTTCTTTATATGTCTTTCTTTCGAAAAATAAAATAAAAATATTCAAAAAAAAGTTAGTTTATTTACTTTATTCTTGATCTTCCCGAACTACGCAAGATCTGATTCATGTTCCCACATGATACGTAAGCAACCCACATCAGGTTCGATCACCATTAAAAAGAAATAAAAAAAATGAAGACATGAAAATATTGATCATAATAAGGACCGATTGAGTCCATTCTAACATGTTTTGTTTTGAATTGTGAAGAAAGTTGAGGTGGTCGGTTTGTGGTAAGCTGGAAACACAAGATCCAAGGAAAAATGATAACTGACATCGAAGCTGTTACAAGTGCTCAAGAGACTCAGGGTCAGAGGGTTCAACAAGAGTCTACTGTGTTTGGTAAAAATAGAATACTGAAACAGCAAATGACCAAAATGTGTCAAGCATGGGCCAGTGGTCAAGGACAGCCTCGTCATGAGTCATAATTTGCTACACAATAAGAGCAGTACCACTCGTACTCATTTGATCTTCCTGCAAACATTGAGAAGCCTGCCCGAAAGATGGTACAGGAAGAAATGACCCAAAGAGTGAAAAGCTTAGAACAACAGTTGAAAAACATGCAAGGGTTGGCAGGTCAAAAGAGTGTTGCCTTCAAAGATCTATGTACGTTCCCTGATGTCCACTTGTCGCCTGGTTTCAAGACTCCTAAATTTGAAAAGTATGATGGACATGGAGATCCCGTAGCCCACCTGAAAGGGTATTACAACCAACTGAGAGGTGCAGGAAGAAATGAAGAATTGTTGATGGCTTATTTTGGGGAAAGCCTTACGGGAGTAGCCTTCGAATGGTTTATGGATCAAGACACGTCTCACTGGTATGTATGGGATGACATGGCATAGGCCTTTGTCAAACAGTTCCAATACAACATTGACATTGCCCCAGACCGCAATTCCCTTTCAAACTTGAAGAAGAAACCAACTGAAAGTTTCAGGGAATATGCCATTAAATGTAGAGAGCAAGTGACCAGAGTTAAGCCACCCATGGATGAGCACGAGTTAATCACTGTCTTCTTTCAGGCTCAAGATCCAGATTATTTTCAAAACATGATGTCCGCAGTGGGTAAATCCTTCCCGGAAGCAATCAAAATGGGGGAAATGATTGAGAATGGTTTTAAGACAGGCAAAATTATAAGTCAAGCAATTCTCAAAGCCGCAACTCAGGCTGTCCCGATTGAATCCGATAATTTTAGTGACACGAATGAGAAGCACAAAGAAATCATCATGACATCAAGGTCAAGAAGAGGTCCTAGTAGAGCATCTCGAAGGTATGAGCAACCTCATCAGGTTTCCCATGATTCCCCTGAATACTATTATCCACTCCAGAACCCTCAATACTCTGTTGCTGCACCTCAGTATGTTGCCCGGCTACCAAGACACCCCAGAAAGCGAGCACCATCACCGCAAAATCTCTACTAGCCTCCACAAAATTTTCAAATGCCCTATAACCCACATCCAAGCCAGGGGTATAGAAGGGAACAAAGGCTGAAAGATAATTTTACGCCAATAGGAGTGTCCTATGCAAGCTTATTTGAGAAGTTAAAGCATTATAACATGATTGCACCCATTCCTCCAAATCATATGGACCCGCGTGCAAGAATCTTCGACCCTTCTAAAAGGTGAGAATACCATTCCAATGCCCAAGGGCACAATATTGAAAGTTGTCGGGATTTGAAAAGAGAAATAGAAAAGATGATCCAGGAGAAATTGATTTTAATCCCAGATAGTGACACCCAGAGTATCGCACAGAGTATTTTACCTGCCCATGATGATGCACACTTTGTGAGGATGATGCGTGGTGACAGGGAGTATGAGAATCCTCTCGGGAACTTTCTAACTGAAGTTAATGATTTTGAAATTGGAGAAGGCTCTGCTGATTCTGATGAGCAAATTTATGGCTAAATGTCAAGCCTAACAATTGAAAAGTCATTCCCTCCTCACTAGGAAGGAATCTTGGTAGCTTGTTTTGATGTTTTTTCTACTATCTGGGTTATTTCAGGGTTGTGATCTAGATTTTATTTGTTTTATTGAGTCAAACCCTTCTATCCCTCCATTCTATTTGTGTGAGTCTTGTCTGTCTGTTATGTTGCTATTTTCATTATCCAGGTTATTTTAGGGTTGTAACTCTGATTTTAGGTTGTTTGTCTTGTTGTCAAACCCTTCCATCCTTTACTCAATGAAATACAATTTGTCCTTTTGTGTCATTTTGTTCTTAGTTCTTTTCTCGCTAGTTTTAATGACATGACATGCATGCGGAATTTTTGGCCAGATCTTAGAAAATTGATTTAAGTTTGAATTGGACAACTGAGGAAAATGCATTTTTGAGGATGAATAAAGAGTTGAAATACTTTAGAATTAAGGTCGACTAAAATTCACCTTCAAATCATTGTGAAGATCGAGCTTGAGGAAGTTTAATCAATTGAAGTTTGTTAGAAATTTTGACATTAAGGGATGGAAAGTGTCTTGTGACCATGACACACCAAGAGGACATACATGTTCGTCAATGCTGTGATCGCAAAAGATACTATGTTTGGCATTCTCGAGGTTGGGAGGCCCTCTTGCTGCTATCCAAACTCTTTATATCCTTCGCTACCCCTTTTTGAGCCTGTGTTATTTTTCTTTGACTACCCTCTTTTGGAATCAAGTTTAGAGTCAAGAGTCAAAAATAAAAATAAAAAAATAAAAAAAGTCCATGTCCCAAGAGTACAAACTGGGGCAATTTTCAAGTGAAAAAAAATGAAGAAGAAAAGAACGGGCAAAGATCCATGCCCCCAAAAAATAGAAGCTGGGGCAACCTATTTTGAAAAAAAAAGACAAAAGGGAAAAAAAGACAGAGAAAAAAAAATGAAAGATGAAAAAATAGTTAGATTAGATGTTTGAACCACGTTCAACCTGATTCCTTAAAAAAAGAGATACGTAGGCAGCCTCACGGTTCAGTCCAACCCAATAAGAATTAAAAAAAAAAAATCCCTAGTAGCTGAAATTGGGGCAAAGATTTTATTTCACTTTTGAAAGAGTCGATTCCAAGAGTTGTAAGTCTGCAACCCCATCTTTTTTAGTCTATTTTGAGCCTTCATGACGTCCTTTCTTTCCAACCCTATCCAAAATCCTTTCAAATAAAGATCTCCTGATATGCCTTCAAGAATGCCACGAGAAGCATGCAATGAGCAACGGTTGTCACACGACATATAGCACTGTCAAGTTACTCACAAAAGTGAGAAAAAGAAAAAGAAAAAGAAAAATGAGAGAGTCTTACTAGTGAAAACCTTCACGGGCACTGTAAGGTAACGGTAAGCAGAAATGAATAAATGAGAGAGTCTTGTTGGTGAAAAACCCTCGAGCACTACTTGTCTAAAATGAGTCGTGAAGCTGATGCGAAGAATTGGCATAAACATGCCCGACTTCAAATGTCATAAGAATGGTAAAAGGGAAGATTGGATTAGTTTGGTAGATCGACCGTGAATTCCAAAATGCATGTCATGATCATTAAGGCTAGTTATTGAAAAAGAAAAAAGAAAAAAAGAAAAAAGAACTCTTCCTTCCGTCCTTCCGATAGGGGCATTTCTTGTTAATACTTGTTTATTTGCATAATTGTGTCCTTCACTCCGAGTCGGTCCTTGTCAAAACAAGCAAGAAAAGATTTCAAAATCTGCTACCAGCTTTTCAATTGTGTAAAGCAAATTTGGCCAGCACTAAGTTGTTTCTGTCAATATACCTTGAGGATTCATACAAAGGCTTCCCCAAAAAGACTTTTCTCAGCCTACTTGGTGCAAGAAAGATAACTGGTGATTCTCTTTGACAGAAAAATTGCTCAAAAAGTAGAAAGTCATTGAAGATATCGGAAAGGGTCACCTAGGCAAAGATCTCCAGTTGAGATAAGGCTGATTGAGCCACAAGTACAAATGATACTAGGTGTGAAATAATTAGGGTTGATGCAAGGCAAAAGTCTCTTGAAGCCGACTCAAGCTGATTGAGCAGAAGCCAAGCTGCCCAAGACTCAAGGCCACAAACCGACCACCATTTTCAAAACTGACAAATTTTTCTTTGTATGAAACAGGAACAAAGCGGTGTAAGGAAAGTGATTCAAAAAGAGAAAAAAAACAAAAAAAGAAAAAAAAAACAAAAAAAGAGAAGAAAAATAAAAGACGAGAAAAGCCGACAAAGGGAAGTTTCTCAAATCTTTGCCTTTATTTGTCTTGCTATTGTGCATAAAATCTTGCCATTGATCTTCAAATTTTTCCTCCTAGGATAAAAAATCCTAGTCTGATGGATTTTCCTCCCAATATAAATCTTAGTCTGATGAATCTTTCTCATAAGATAGAAAATCTAGTCCGATAAATTTTCTCCTAGGATAGAAATCTTAGTCTGATGAATCTTTCTCCTAAGATAATAAATTAGAAAACCTAGTCTGATGAATTTTCTCCTAGGATCACAATCTTAGTCTGATGAATTTTTCTCCTAAGATAGAAGACCTAGTCTGATGAACTTTCTCATAGGATAGAAATCTTAGTCTGATGAATCTTTCTCCTAAGATACCAAAAAAGTGATCTAGTCTGATGAATTTTCTCCAAGGATCGACATTTTAGTCTGATGAATTTTTCTCCTAAGATAGAAGACCTAGTCTGATGAACTTTCTCCTAGGATCAAAATCTTAGTTTGATGAATTTTTCTCCTAAGATAAGAAAAGAGACCTAGTTTGATAAATTTTCTCCTAGGATCAAAATCTTAGTCTGATGAATCTTTCTTCTAAGATAGAAGACCTAGTCTGATGAATCTTTCTCCTAAGATAAGAAAAGAGACCTAGTCTGATGAATCTTTCTCCTAAGATAAGAAAAGAGACCTAGTCTGATGAATTTTCTCCTAGGATAGAAATCTTAATCTGATAAATCTTTCTCCTAAGATAGAAAACCTAGTCCGATGAATTTTCTCCTAGGATAATAATTTAATAAAAGGGAAGTCTGAATTTGAAAAAAAGGGGGGTCATTTTTTTTAGTTTTCTTAAGATTATTAATGTTTAGTTTTCCTGAAATCAGGGAGCCCTGCCTGGAGAATAGGGTCAGTTTTTACTTTAGTCAAGCTTAGTTTATAGTTTTCCGCAAGCTCAATCATGTTTAGAAGACCCATATCCTAGTCGAGTCATTAATTTTACTATCATCATTGCATTCTTCATCAGCAGCGCAAGTGATGTATAGTTTTGTTAACACTCACAGATGTTCCCAATATCAAACTGGGGCAGGAAAATTTCTTTTGTTTTGTTTGTTTTGTTGTAATCAGGCGCCCACCTGGAGAACAAGGAAAGATAACTCAAGTTTCAAGGGAAAGCAATTTCGAAGGAAGACAACTCAACTTTCAAGGGAAAGCCGTTTCGAAGGAAGACAACTCAAGTTTCAAGAGAAAGCAGTTTCGAAGGAAGACAATTCAAGTTTCAAGGGAAAATGGTTCAAGGTGCAAGGGAAAACAGTGTCAAGTAACAAGAGAAGGCGATTCAAGTTCAGCAATCAGGCTCCCACCTGAAAAAAAGGAATTCAATTCAGAATGCAATTCAGGTCAGCAACAAAAGAAGCTCACGTCAAGAATGCGAGTCAGCAGTTTAAGATGATCAACAAAAGTTAGTCACAATCCAGAATAAAAATAAAAAAAGAAAGAAAGACAAGAAGTGAATCCAAATGCAGAAGTTAATGAAAGATGTGAGCTGCTCAAGACAGGGCTGAGGTTACAAGCTTTGCATGTCCCGTCTTGGTTTGAAAAACTCAAGAAGATTGAACCAACACCTGCGGCTAACAAGCATCAAGATTCAGATCAGAGTCCTCATGAAGAACCAACCAAGACTCAAGATCAAACTTCAGAAGACTCATAAATAGGAATTTTGTAACTCGTAGCTGATAGGCTTAGTTAGGTTTTTTCAATTTTGATTTTTGATGTAATAACAGAACTGCAGACCAAAACCTCGACGGAACGGCACCTCGATCGGCTCTCCTCCTCGGCATACTCCATCATCTCACACACTTCTGAACTACACATGGCCTGATTCCTTTATAGCCAAGGATATGTAGGCAGCTCAGATACCAGAGCTTGGTCACATTCCCCTTTTCTCTTAGCTTTAGTCTCTCCAAATAAGGGTCGGTTCAAAATACCTGTTTAGTCGTTCTTTGTCTGAAAATACTTCGTCTTTCCAATCAAAGAGGGGCAGCTGTAGACATGTGATTTTTGACCCTTCCCAAGATTTTTTATATTTTAGCACGTAAATATTTAATTGAGGCCTAATACAGCTATTTCGACTCATTTTGACTCTTTTACTTTATTTTATTACAAGAAATGAAAATTACAAAAAATATTTTAGTTTATGTATTTTTCACAAATTTAAAAAAATATATACAAAAACAGTACCTATTTTTATCTTTATATAATTTCGAAAACACAAAAATAGTTTCATATTTAGTTTAATTAATTACGATTAGCTTTGGCATTGTGTAGTATTTCTATCTTATTTTAAAAGGCATTGTGTAGTCTAGAGATCCTTCTAGACTCTTCTTTGGGACAAAAAATAAATAAAAAGAACCTAAGGACTTAACACAAAAGGACCTAGGGACTAATTAGCAAATACACAAAAAATACACCTAAAATCTAGACCTATATAATAGGGCTAACACCTATCAGCTAAGGGACAAAAAAAAATACTCCTAAAAACCTAGGGACTCTAAGGAGCTAACGATTAGCCGTTGGAACCAAACGACAACCCCCATTGAAGTCCATCGACTTTTTCATTCCAACAACAGCTATCTCCGTCAACCTTGCGCCGAAAATTCCTCAATATCGCCGGAAATTCGACCACTGTTAACACACGCACACACTCACGTTTCTCGGACAGAAAATAAGAAAAACGCACACACAAGAATTCTGCTTCCTTTTAATTTCGATTTTGGTGTTCCAAAAATGGAGATTCAGTTGAGGTTTGAAGTCTGGTTCTGAGGTCTTCACTGTCTATCGAGGTCCGGTGCGTCGAGGTCATATGACAAGGAAGAAGATCGATCTTTAGATCTGCTCTACCCAAGTAACTCTCGTTTTTTACTATTCCTATACTATGTTAATGATCTCCTTACCATCGAATTGTAATGTAAATTTCGTTAATTAGTTTCTGTATTGGTTTTTGCAAATGGAGTTCGATCTGTGCGTCTTTTCTTTTTCTTGTTGTATGACTAGTTAATCTCGAATCTGCTGTCCTGTGCTTCCTCTTCTATTCCTTACTATGTTCTTATTCGCTATTTTGTGTAAATCCGACCGTTAAAAGTTGACTTATTTCATAGTTTTTTATGATTGACTTATTCGTATCTGGGTGTCGATTTCGATCTGCATTTTTCTGCCTATTCTTGTATTGAGTTGCATCACAATGCATTCTTGTTTTTAACTTCACGAATGTTATGGAGAATCTAATGAACTTGGGTACAAACTTGTTAATGTGATGTAGAAGGTACTCCCCGTCTTCTACTTGAAATTTAGTGAACACCATGTGTCCTCATATTTAACTTCATGCACGTTAGGGAGAATCTGATGAACTTGTTTACCAAGTAAAGTTGGTTTTCTATTCGAAATAGAACGAGGCTCAAGATTTGGCATAATAAGTATTTGCTAGGACTTGTGCTCAAGAAGAGAAACTCAACGTATCTGTATCGCCTAATTCCGAGCCTAATGATTAGGGAATGCTGCCTATGCAAACTATGAATAGTTCTGATGGTTGGGATTCTTATTCTTGGGGTTTTCTTGGTTGAGGCTAATGAAATTGATGCTGTGATTTTACAAAAAATGAAGTTCTGTGCTGGTTTGGAAGTATTTCTATCATTGTGGCTATGGGTACGGTTCTTGTGGCATGGTCACGATACATAATTCCAAATTCGGGTGTGCATTTCATGTGACCCAATTCTAATTTTCAACGAGGTTGAATAGAACGTGTCATGACTCACGGGTACATTTCATGTAGCGTGGCTCACGACGTGTTTTAAACAACCTTGAAATAATTCCTTAAATAAATAAAAGCGATTTTAAAGTTAAAAATTCATATAGGTTTAAAAGTATTTAAAATCGGATATAGGCCAATAATTATAGTTGAGCGACCGTGCTAGAACCAAGGAACACGGGAATGCCTAACACCTTCTCTTGAGTTAACAGAATTCCTTACCTGGATTTTTGCGTTCGCGGACTATAAAACAGAGTCAATCTTTCCTCGATTCGGGATTTGAACCGGTGACTTAGGACACCATAATTATCCCAAGTGGCGACTCTGATTTTAAATAAATAGTCCTGTTTCGATTGTCACTTAAATTGGAAACAACTCCCTTATATACCCCTCGGGGTGTAAAAAGGAGGTGTGACAGTGGGAACTAAGATAAGCTAAGTATGCATGCAACAAGGGGGAAGAAAGATCAGGAAGGGTAATAACTTACGTTAAAATAAAGATGAGAAGGAACGAAAGGAATTATTTGATCAATGATCTCAAGTTGGTGACATTATGAATGCACTTAAGAGTTTGAATTTTTATACATGCAGCATATATGTTGATAATCATACAGCCGTAAAAGATTCCGATATAATTTAAAAGAAAGAATTGAGCCCAGGTCATAGACAAAGGAATGAATTGTTAAAAGATTGTATCATGGATATTCCATAGTGTCCATGGAGGGCTAAAGTAATAACTAATACCATGAGTCGCAGATTGGAAAATAACTTAAGCCTGCATAAAGGCCGATCAGAAGAAGAAGGAAACTAAAGAGTTTCATCAACAAAGTAAATAAGGAATCTAATTATTGGACCCAGAAGTTATAAGAATCATGATTGAGAACATAGCAGAATCACCCTTAATATTAGATGTGCAAGAGAGATACCAAAACAACTATGTTCTATAATGGCTCTACGATAAAGCCAGTTAGAAGGGTACCAGTCTCTTAAGAAGTCATATGAAACTCCCACAAGATTGTGTTTGTACCAGAGTGCAAGTATTATAATAGAACTTCAAGTTATGGACGTGAATTACCCCTAGGTGGAAGGGAGGTCATGACAGAGATAGAAGATACGATGCGAGATTTTAAGGCAAGTAAGGTAAAGGTGAACAACATACGAGATACTCAAAGGCAGAAGACCGTGAATACTCCATACTTCAGATAGAAGGCTATAAGCACGGGGATTCAATATCCAAGAATGATAGCGACATCGTTAGTGGCATATCTTCTAGTCAATGATTTCTAGGTATCGAGAGGTCTAGTTAAGAAAGTAAAGCAAAGTTAGAGACGATGTGATGTCTCGCTTGATGTTCTAAAATAATACAAGGAAATTCAAGCAAGTTGAAGGAAGATTACGAGTAGTATAAATAGATGTGTATAAGTCACAAACTAAAGTATAGTAAAGCGACAAAGTTTATGACAGGATGTAAGAACGAGAAAAAGCGAGCGAGAAGGTGAGGAGAATGGATTAATCCTCAGGATTAGGCCCATGAAAACATGGGAGCTAATGGCTTCTCTATGTTATAGTAAGCTAAGTATAGCCTAAATGGACTCAAAGGAGTTACTCTTCATAAGTAGCATTTGGAAGAGATGAAATGCTGCCCTAATAGTAAAATAAGGGTGTAATTGTAATTGATAAAGGATGACGTTTGGGCATTCGATTGAGTAATAATTTGAAAAAAAATTAGAAAAGGGATTCATGAATTGTATGGGATTAAAATACTCATGTAAGAGAATCACCTTGGATGCTATAGAATACGGTTATTAAAGTACAGTATCGCCGCTAAGTGGATTTGAAAAATTACTTTGAATATTACTTGATGTAACGTAAGCCCTAGGGGAAAAGTATTACTTAAGAAGTTTCAAGTTATCAGTGGTATATTGTAGATCAATATTGAGGTGCATCAACAATGGATGGACAAAAGTCACAAAGTATGAGATAAGATTATTCTAAAGATGAGCAGTAATGAGGAAGCATTAAAGGACTTAAATTTATACATATGGAATAAGCAACGAGAGTAAGCTAGGATTTGGTAGCATACCTCAGCAACGATAAATTAAAGTAAGAGTTATGGCAATAAATTCATACGAATGGCTAAACAGACCTATGGGATGAGATAAATATTCGTGAATTTAACAAAGTACCAAGAAAAGAACTTCGGTATACTCATAGATGCCCAAAGGGACATCTTATCAAGCTCTATATATGAATCCTAGAGATTGGGCACACTTACAACGTCAAAATTGTACAGGTTGCGTGATGAAAGGTAGCAACAACTACGAGATTGGAAGGATTCTAACTACAAGTTGTGGTGTGAAAAGGAGGCCTAAGGGGGGAATACCCTGGACTTTGGACTCATTCACAGAATAGTCGCCTAGATATCAAGGGAAGTTCGAAAGTATTCGGAAGATATAAGTTATGAAAATGATAAGTGCATCAATCATAATTCGAGGACGAATGTTCCAAAGGGGGGAATAATGTTACACATCCCGCAGTAATATATTACGATGATGTTATGCCCTGCAGTATTACATTACGGTGATGTCACATTTCGCAGTAATAAGTTACGACGATGTTGCACCCTGGTATTGTACGTTGAATTTGTCGTAAGGTAATTGGCATCAGTCCAAGGAAAATATTATTTGGCGATTATAAGGATTATAAGTGATGAGTAAATTCGTGAAGGTAAGAGGGTAAGTAATATCGAAGAAAATAAATTTTGTCGAAGTTTGGAATTTTGAGATAAAATACGGCCCGAGCTAAAATACCCAGTATTTATGGACTAGTACCATACAAGGTACCCCATAGCCATGATAGTAAGGTGTATAAAGTGTGTTAAAAGAGAGTAGTATTTTAAGTAATTTGAGATAAATTTTAAATTATACGGGTAATTAATTAATTACCGGGTAACGGTACATTACCCAGTTAACTAATAAGTGGGTAAAGATTGATAATCTTCACCCACCTTTCCACATGGCATAAAGCCACAATGGCAAAAGATGATTCTTGGTCACCTTGCCAGATGGCTACTATGTAGTAACCAAATGATGATTTAAGTTAAAGTCTTGATAAGAATTGAAAATCTTATCCATGAACTTAGTAGGAATTCCTTGTAAAAGGCCAAACCAATCTGCCTTTGGCTTAAAAAGCTAAGAACGTTAAGCAAAAGCATTTCATTTCAAACGAAAGCTTCATTAGAAGCAATTTCGTCCAAATTTCAGCAACTCAAAGTAAGATTTCGTTTCTCAGTTTCAAGCGCAGAAGCTTAATCCGATTTTTAGGTTCTAAGTTCAATCCACGAAGGTTTCCAACGGAATATTATACAGAGTTTTTTCTACTCCAGGTATGTTAAGGCTATCCCTTCTTTCTTTTGGCATGATCCATACGATACGAACGAAACGTGCAAATGCACAAATTCCATGAATGACTCTATTCATAGAAGTATTAGAGATATCTATATTCTTGAATTTCCATGTGTCATAATATTTTATCATCTGTTCATGGGTCTCAAAAAAATACGAAAGTTGAAAAGAGTTTACTTTATGATATTACTCAAAGGCAAAATGGTCATATGACATTCCGAAAGAATTTATTAACGCACTTTTCATGTATTGCATTCATATACATTGACTCGTGACAAGATGGCGTTATATACACGTATATATGTATGTATATATATGTATATGGGATATGGGAAAGGTTATGGCGTTATATATGCACCACCACCTGATTAGCTGGTATACGTTAATAATTTTGCCCACAGCGGCCAAGATGATATGATGGGATGCCCTCAGAGGCTGATGATGTTATGAAACATGTACCTATGCATGACATGACATTCATACACATATGCATGATACTATAATTATTTCGTGATTTACAAAGTTATTCAGACTTACAGGTTGAGCCATGTACTCTATATTTCTTCCATGTCTCTTATGTATTTATTTATGTGCCTTAAATACTCGGTACATTATTCGTACTGATGTCCCTTTTGCCTAGGGACGTTGCGTTTCATGCTCACAAGTCCCGAAGATGTTGGTGCGCTCCATTTGCTTCGGAGTTGCTCATTTGGTTTGTATGATTTAGACGTGTATTGTTCAGTATGGCAGGACTCTTCCCGACCTTTATGATATTTATGTACTCTTAGAGGCTTGTAGACATATGTAGTGTACGTGAAAGATTGTACGGCCTTGTCGGCCTTGGCCTATTAGGCCCATATGTCACGTATATATGATGATGTAATAAGAAAGATACATTACGTTGGTACTCGGTTGAGTGAGGTACCAGGTGCCCATCACGGCCCATCGGTTTGGGTCGTGACAATCCTTACCTTAACTAGTTTCTCAACCAATGGTCCAAAACATACCCGAGTCCCTCGGGACCCCATCCAATCATATCATAAATAAAAATACATTATCCAAAGCCTCAAAACATCCACAGGAACATCACAACAAATAATCGAGGCTCAAATCAAATATAATTTCTTTAAAGTGTTAAATCTTCATTCTTTCAAAAGAGTGCCCGAATCACACTTAAACATTTCAGATTACTTCCAAATGTTACACAAAATTTCAATTAAACTATATATACCTATCCAAACTCTCGGAACACCAATTGGAGTCCAGTCACATCAAAGTCAAGTCTTTGTCAAACTTATGAATTATATTCTTAATTTCTTCAAATTGTTAACTTTCGATAAATAGTATCGGTTCCTTCTAGGAACCTCCAAAACCGAATCCGAACATACTTGCAAGTCCAAAATCATCATACAAACCTATTGAAATCATAAAAACTTGATTCTGAGTCTGTTTACCCAAAAGTCAAACCTCGGTCAATTTTTCCATTTTAAAGCTTCCAAATCGAGGTTCATTCTTCCAAATCAATCTCGAACCATTCGTTAACTAAATTTGACCATACACGCAAGACATAATACATCTTATGAATATGCTCAAAGTATCAAACAATCGAACATAATACTAAAGCTTAAAACGATCGATCAAGTCATTACATTCTCCCCCATATAAACATACGTTCTTCCTCGAACGTGCTAAAAGTTGTTTCAAAGTCATTTCATCCTCAAACAGTATTGTTATATAGTTTACAGACTTGTATTCCATTTTAGAGATCCTGACTCCGTATTTACCAGTTCCTACGGGTTCATCTTGTATTAGCAATATTTTGTTACATTGAGGTTTCAGACTTATGTTATTTCTATATATTTCTAATATTTTGGTTCTTTATTATTATGTTTAACTTGCCTAGAAAGTTTGTTAGGAGCTATCAAGATAGGTTGGGATTTTGGATTGTGACAAGTTGGTGTCAGAGCCCTAGGTTCATAGGTATTACAAGTCATGAGCAAGTTTAGCAGAGTCCTGTGGATCGGTACGTAGACGTCTATACTTATCTTTGAGAGGCTACCGAACTGTTAGAAAACTTCATTTTCTTCTATTCCGTCGTGTGGATTTGTTATTTCTAAAATTTGAAATTGACTCTTCTATACTTTCACAAATGGTGAAAGATACGTGCGACCGGGTCAGACGAACGACCAGTAGCTATAAAAGCCCCATAAATTTTTCATAAAAATCAGAATTTCGTGGTGCCAAGTTAGGATTATGTGTTAGAGATTGTTGAAGTTCTTCATGGTGAGCTTTCTCGCCACGGTTCTGTCACGACCCAAACTGGAGGGCCATGACTAGCACCCGACCATACTTGCCAAGCACCAACGTACATTTTATCTAACTTTTTTTTATTATCTTTTAGAGTTGACGAGATCAATATAAATGGTAGACCTGGATCATGGACAACCAACAATAAAATATGACGGCATGAACATATATAGCAGGGGATGACCAGACAATCAAGAAACTACATATAAGGTATGAGCTACCATGCTACCATGAAAGACTATACAACAAAAACCAGCTGACAAGGCATACCAAACTATACATGAGTCGACACTTGTCTATGAGACTCTAAATGAACATAAGTGCTGTAACATAGCCGGAACAGGGCCCCGACATACCCATAATGTCTATAACAGAAATGCATACCAAGACCACGACAAGTTCGGAGAAGGGATCCCGCCAATCACTGCTGAACTGAACAACCTACTGTGGTGGGGGAGCTGCACCTGCCTGTCTATTAGGGCCTGGAGCACGACATGCAGTGTCCACAAACAAAAGGACATCAGTACGAATAAAGTACTGAGTATGTAAGGCAGGGAACCATAAATACGAACAGTAATGTAAGCAGGGATAAAGAATATACAACTTGGAACATCTGAGTACCTCTGAGGGCTATTGACATGAAATGCATGATACATATGTATGTATACATAAACTTTTAAAACATATGCCTCTGTGAGCATCATCATTATCATATCGTACCCAGCCATAATAGGCTTGGTAAAAACGTACCCAGCCGTCATAAGGCTCGGTAGAATCGTACCCGGCCACGTGGAGCTCGGTAAAACCCAACTGATCAGTGGTTGCACAATATGTGCCGTACCCGGCCGACTATAGTGCGGCTCGGTAGAGTAAAATAGATACATATATATAATGCATGCTCGACTCATGGAATCACATTCTAAACCTTTTGGAGTGACGTAAGGTCGGTATCCTCTGTACACGTTATTAGGACCAACTCTTCATTACGAACCTTATAAGAATCAGGAAGTACCAACAACATTGATAACATAAGAATAAGAGAAGCAACATTAACATCAATCATTCCATAAGAGGGAAAGCAATGTAAGTACTGCTAGCTTCTAAGAGTAGAGTATCTTTGGAAGCTCGTTTATTACATTATGTACAATCGGAGTCGTGCAAAAGAAGAAAATGGATAGCCTCACATACCTTGTATATACTGCCCCAATCACAAGCTATGCAATTTTCAGAACTCCTTAGTCTACAATAAGAGAAACGATACTATCGTTATCATTTAAGCGTCATAACTGTTATGTATCGACCACAACCTATTTTACGTTGAAACGGACAGCACCTACCCTATATATATGACTTCACACCAATCCAAAAAATCAACAAATAGCCCAAACAACATCAATAATAAACATATTGAGCCTCCCAAAACAGTCCACGCACAACCTAATTACATCATACATACGACGACCACCGTAGTCGTGTCAAATGACCCGAAAATGTTACGAATCACTATCAGCCCACAACCCTACATATATATGGTGTTACTCCACAAAATTCCACCTCCAAAACTCCACAAAATAGTAGTAAAACACACAGCCCAATAGCAACACAAAACAGTCCACAAAATAGTCCGCTACAAGTGAATAACTCGAACTCACGGCTTCCGATCACCGTCCCGTGAGTTCTTACATGTATAGAACGAATTACCATGAATTCACAGCAGAGAAAAATGTATGAAAGATGGCAGTAACTTACCTTACTTGTTGGATAACTCATCCCTTCCCTTGGTTCTTCAAACTCTAGGTTTTACCTTCAAATAGAACTTGAAAGAGAGGGAAAATCGATTAGGGTTTGTGTGGGATTTTTGGGGAGGAGTTGCAGGGGTTAACTTTGGTTTTGAGGGTCTGAAATATGGATGAAATAACTGAGTTCATAACCCCTTAAAAGTCCTCTCTTGGCCGACTTAGGTCTTTTAATTTTGTCCTATCATTTTGGCAAGTAGGTGATGCACCTACTTGTCATCTACCAATCTGCGCAGGCTTGCAAAAATATAAATATCTCTATTCTCCAAGATCGTATTGACAAATGGTTTAATGCGTTGGAAACTAGACTCGTAGATCTTTAATTTGGTGGGTAGATCACCCCGTAATTTCTTGTAAATTAGGAGAAAAGCGTAGAAACATTTAACCTAATGTTTAAGTAAAATTATGAACCTAAGTTGCGACAACGTTTGTCGACTTTTGTTTCATAACTCGTTTGACTTCATGACTTATGATACGGATATTATAAGATTCAAACACCTTAATATATGACCTTGAGTGTATTAAGAACCTCTAGGTTTACCTGAAAATATGAGTTACCACATCCTTGATTCGTTTAACTTCTAATACTTGTTAATCACCCTTATACACCCTTGTATCACTTAAGACCAATAGGATTAACTTCTTATCATCTCAAAGGTAATTCCTTCTTGAATTTATGTTAACTAATATATGGCATGAACTAACGCGTGTGGATATGGGTTGTAACACCCTTCCCCCCTTAGGAACATTCGTCCTTGAATGTAAGGGTTCATGAGGAGTTTAAATCATCGTGGATTCCGGTCAAGTTTCTCCCATAAATAGAGGACAAACTTGCAAGCGGTTAACTCAACGTATGGCCTTACAAGAGTATGCAAAGCATTATGGACATGTACATTATCTGCATATCGCCATTTTGTATTAAGGAAGAGTATTCTCAAGTTATTGCTTACCTCATAGAGCCATTTCACCTTCCAATGTATCATGTGTTCCACCAGCATCCTTGTTATCTTCATTCTGGAATAGGTACGGGTATTTAGACTTCATCTCCTCTTCTGCTTCCCATGTTATTTCTTCCATATTCTTGTTCCTCCACAATACTTTGATGGAAGCTACATCTTTTGTTCTCAGCTTGCGGACTTGTCGATCTAATATAGCCACTGGCACTTCTTCATATGATAGGTCCTCTGTAACCTGTACATCTTTGATAGGGACGACTCGAGAAGGGTCTCCAATACATTTCCTCAACATAGATACATGGAATACAGGGTGGACAAATTCCAATTCGGATGGCAATTCTAACTCATAAGCAACCTGTCCAATCCGTCGAAGAATTTTATACGGCCCGATATACCTTGGACTCAGCTTACCTTTCTTCCCAAAACGCATAATACCCTTCATTGGTGAGATCCTCAGGAAAACCCAATCACCAACCTCAAACTCTAGATCACGACGTCGGACATCAGAATAAGATTTTTGCCTGCTTTGTGCCGTCCTCAATCGCTCCTGTATCACTTTCACCTTCTCAATAGCTTGGTGAATCAAATCTGGCCCATATAATTCTGTTTCACCGACTTCGAACCATCCAACTGGTGATCTACATCTTCTCCCATATAGTGCCTCGTATGGGGCCATTTTAATACTGGAATGGTAGCTATTATTGTAGGCGAATTCTATGAGTGGAAGATGGTCATCCCAATTTCCCTTAAAATCTAGAACACATGCTCGTAGCATATCTTCCAGTGTCTGAATGGTACGTTCAGCCTGTCCGTCAGTCTGCGGATGAAATGCAGTGCTGAGATTCACTTGTGTGCCTAAACCCTTCTGAAAAGACCTCCAAAAGTTAGCTGTAAATTGAGCTCCTCGGTCTGATATAATAGATACCGGCACACCATGAAGCCTAACAATCTCCTTGATATACAACTTCGCATAATCTTCAGCCGTGTAAGTTGTCTTAACTGGCAGAAAATGGGCACATTTTGTAAGTCGATCAATTATCACCCAGATGGAGTCAAACTTATGATAAGAGCGAGGTAATCCAATAATGAAGTCCATATTAATCACCTCCCATTTCCAGGTCGGAATCTCTATATTCTGAAGCAATCCACCGGGTTTCTGATGTTCTATCTTTACTTGTTGACAATTGGGACACTGGGCTACAAATTCTGCAATAGACTTCTTCATGTTATCCCACCAATACTGCTCCTTGACATCATGATACATCTTTGTCGAGCCGGGATGGATGGAATATCGGGATTGATGAATCTCATTCATAATCTTCTCTCGCAACCCTGCCACATTAGGCACACATAATCGGCCCTGGTATCTCAGTGCCCCATCTCTTCCGATCTCAAAAGCCATAATTTTACACTGCTGAATGCTCTCTCTTAATCGTACTAAGATAGTATCTTCATATTGCCGTGCTTTTACCTCAGCTACCAAAGATGATTCTGATGTATTCTGTACAGTAACACCTCCGTCATTAGAGTCTAACAATTTGATTCTCATATTGGCTAGCTGATGAAGCTCTTTAGTCAACCCCCATCTACCTGCCTCAATATGTACTAAGCTTCCCATTGATTTACGGCTGAGAGCATCTGCCACAACATTGGCTTTACCGGGATGATACAATATCTCGACGTCGTAGTCTTTCAATAATTCAAGCCACCTACGCTGCCTCAAATTCAACTCTTTCTGCTTGAAGATGTATTGTAAACTCTTGTGATCTGTGTAGATGTCAACATGGACGCCGTATAAGTAGTGCCGCCATATCTTCAAAGCATATATTACTGCAGCCAATTCCAAATCATGGGTTGGATAATTCTTTTCATGCTTCTTCAATTGTCTTGATGCATAAGCAATCACCTTCCCACGCTGCATCAATACGCACCCCAAACCTATACCTGAGGCATCACAATATACCACATAACCTTCTGTTCCTTCAGGAAGAGTGAGCACTGGTGCGGATGTCAATCGATTCTTCAGCTCCTGAAAACTACGTTCACAAGTGTCAGACCACTGGAACTTGGTAGCTTTCTGTGTTAACTTAGTCAATGGTGATGATATAGAGGAAAACCCTTCCACAAACCGCCTATAATATCCTGCTAGCCCTAGGAAGCTGCGGACTTCTGATGGTGTTGTAGGTCTCGGCCAATTCTTTACTGCATCGATCTTCTGAGTGTCGACACTAATACCCTCGTCAGATATCACATGGCCAAGGAACGCTACTGAGTTCAGCCAAAATTCACATTTGGAGAGCTTAGCATATAACTTACGATCCTGAAGCGTCTGTAATACTATCCGCAAGTGGCCCGCATGTTCCGCCTCCGAACGAGAATATACTAGAATGTCATCAATGAATACAATCACGAACACATCAAGATAGGGCCTGAATATAGTATTCATGAGATCCATAAAAGCTGCTGGGGCATTTGTTAGCCCGAACGACATCACCAAGAACTCAAAGTGCCCGTATCTTGTCCGGAAGGCCGTCTTTGGAATATCCTTCTCCTTAACCCTCACCTGATGATACCCTGAACGTAAATCAATCTTGGAGAAATACTTGGCACCCTGGAGTTGGTCAAACATGTCATCAATTCTTGGAAGTGGATACTTGTTCTTTATAGTAGACTTATTCAACTGTCGATAGTCGATACACATCCGTAACGACCCGTCTTTCTTCAGCACGAATAGGACTGGTGCACCCCAAGGTGAAGTGCTAGGTCTAATGAAGCCCTTATCCAGCAAGTCCTTCAACTACACCTTCAACTCTCGCAACTCTGCCGGGGCCATTCAGTATGGAGGGATAGAGATCGGTTGAGTGTCAAGCAACACATCAATGCTAAACTCAATCTCCCTTTCAGGAGAAAGGCCTGGGAGTTCATCTGGGAAAACATCTGGGAATTCGTTGACCACGAGGATTGATTGTAAAGTAGGCGGTTTCCCATACGCATCCCTAACGCGAACGAAATGATAAATGTAACCTTTTGAGATCATTTTCCTTGCCTTAAGATAAGAAATAAACCTACCTTTTGGTGTAGCAATATTCCCTTTCCATTCAATGATGGGTTCACTAGGAAATTGAAACCTAACCATCTTCGTACGACAGTCAACATTTGCATAGCATGAGGCCAACCAGTCCATTCCCATTATCACATCAAAATCAACCATTTCTAACTCAAATAAATTTGCCGAGGTTTGACGACTACAAATCATCACAGTGCAACCTCTATATACCCTTCTAGCAATCACAGAATCTCCTATCGGAGTAGATACCGCAAGGGGTTTACTTATCAATTCAGGTTCAATGCCAAACTTATTAGCCACAAAGGGTGTAACATATGATAATGTAGATCCCGGATCAATCAGCGCATATACATCATAAGAAAACACAGATATAATACCTGTAACAACATCTGGAGACGACTCGAGATCCTGTCGACCTACTAGAGCATAGGTTCGATTTTGAGCACCACTCGAACTCGGCACTGCACCTCTACCCCTACCACGACCTGTCGACTGCTGAAAACCCCGTGCTGGAGGTCGAACTGATGAGGAAGAACCAGACACAGATCCAGTCGGCTGAGCCATACCATCGCCTCCCCTATTAGGAAAATCCCGCATCATATGGCCAGGTTGTCCGCAAGAATAACATGCATCAGAACCTCGACGGCACAGTCCAAAGTGGGCCTTGCCGCAATGATCACAACGTGGTGTTGTGGGTCTCGTCTGACTAGTATCCCTGTGATGTTGCGAGTCTGATGCCTGCGAACTCTGACCTGGACCAGAATGGGTAAATCGATCATATTGAGGCCTTTGAAACTGTGGGGGAGCACTAGCTACAGGTGGCACCGAACTCCTCGAAGACTGGGGCTTGACGCTGCCTCTGAAGTGATTAGAATATCTTGCAAATCTCGCCCTCTTATGCTGGCCCCTATCCTGCTCCCTATCTGCCCTCTGCTGGCGCTTACGATCCTCTAGGGTCTGGGCATAAGCCTGAATACGGGAAATATCCATGCCCTCCACCAAGGAGGCTGTCGTGCACTCATTTATCAGATGTGGTCCCAATCCGTTCACGAACAAATGCACCCTATCACTCATCTCAGCCACCATATGGGGAGCATACCTTGCTAAATAATCGAACTGCATACTGTACTCTCGCACACTCATATTACCTTGTCTAAGGTTTAAGAACTTATCAGCTCTAGCTCGTTGTATCTCAACTGGCAAGTAGTGACAAAGAAAGGCCTCAGAAAATTCCTTCCACACAGCTGGAGGAGCGTTCGAACCCCTGGATCTCTCCCAACTATCATACCAGAGAACCGCTAAATCCCGTAGCCGATAAGAAGCCAACTCTACTGCCTCTATATCATTAACATGCATAACTCGAAGTGTACGATGAACCTGGTCAATAAAAGTCTGCGGGTCCTCCTTGGGGTCTGATCTGGTAAACACTGGAGGGTCTAAATTAATAAAATCACAAACTCTCGTACTAACTGGTGTCTCAGCAACACCTGTATTCTGCCTCTGAGCCTGAGCAACTACCAAGCTAGTCAATAACTGCAAAACACTCCGCATATCCTGGTCTGTAGTGCCAGATGGAGGAACTAAAGGTGCTGGGTGCCTCCTAATATCCTCTGGAGGAGACGGGGTAGATGAGGTATGAGACGGCATCTCACTCCGAGCCTCACTTTGGCATGCTCTAGCTTGGGGAACCTGACTGGTACCCTCTCCCGCAGCTGTATCAAGCCGTCTACTAATTGTTTGCTTCCTAGTCAAAGGCATCGCTGAAAGAAAACAAGGTGAATATTAGAGACAAACACTTACGACTCAACTCTACGCACGATCTAGATTCAGGAAGAAGGTAACAACCCTAGATGTCATGTAGCCTCCTGATTATAAATGTGGCGCGCTACACATCCATAATCAAGACTCTACTAGACATGGCTCATAGACAATCCCTAGGACAGACTTGCTCTGATACCAAGTTTGTCACGACCCAAACTGGAGGGCCATGACTAGCACCCGACCATACTTGCCGAGCACCAACGTACATTTCATCTAACCTTCATTATTATCTTTTAGGGCTGACGAGATCAATATAAATGGTAGACCTGGATCATGGACAACCAGCAATAAAATATGACGGCATGAACATACATAGCAGGGGATGACCAGACAATCAAGAAACTACATATAAGGTATGAGCTACCACGCTACCATGAAAGACTATACAACAAAAACCAGCCGACAAGGCATACCAAACTATACATGAGTCGACACTTGTCTATGAGCCTCTAAATGAACATAAGTGCTGTAACATAGCCGGAACAGGGCCCCGACATACCCATAATGTCTATAACAGAAATGCATACCAAGACCACGGCAAGTCCGGAGAAGGGATCTCGCCAATCACTGCTGAACTGGACAACCTACTGTGGTGGGGGAGCTACACCTGCCTGTCTATTAGGTCCTGCAGCACGACATGCAGTGTCCACAAACAAAAGGACATCAGTACGAATAAAGTACTGAGTATGTAAGGCAGGGAACCATAAATACGAACAGTAATGTAAGCAGGGATAGAGAATATACAACCTGGAACATCTGAGTACCTCTGAGGGCTACTGACATGAAATGCATGATACATATGTATGTATACATAAACTTTTAAAACATACACCTCTGTGGGCATCATCATCATCATATCGTACCCAGCCATAATAGGCTTGGTAAAAACGTACCCGGCCGTCATAAGGCTCGGTAGAATCATACCCGGCCACGTAGAGCTCGGTAAAACCCAACTGATCAGTGGTTGCACAATATGTGCCATACCCGGCCGACTATAGCGCGACTCGGTAGAGTAAAATAGATACATATATATAATGCATGCTCGACTCATGGAATCACATTCTAAACCTTTTGGAGTGACGTAAGGTCGGTATCCTCTGTACACGTTATTAGGACCAACTCTTCATTACGAACCTTATAAGAATCAGGAAGTACCAACAACATTGATAACATAAGAATAAGAGAAGCAACATTAACATCAATCATTCCATAAGAGGGAAAGCAATGTAAGTACTGCTAGCTTCTAAGAGTAGAGTATCTTTGGAAGCTCGTTCATTACATTATGTACAATCGGAGTCGTGCAATAGAAGAAAAGGGATAGCCTCACATACCTTGTATATACTGCCCCAATCACAAGCTATTCAATTGTCACAATTCCTTAGTCTACAATAAGAGAAACGATACTATCATTATCATTTAAGCATCATAACTATTATGTATTGACCACAACCTATTTTACGTTGAAACGGAAAGCACCTCCCCTATATATATGACTTCACACCATTCCAAAAAATCACCAAACAGCCCAAACAACATCAATAATAAACATATTGAGCCTCCCAAAATAGTCCACACACAACCTAATTACATCATACATACGACGACCACCGTAGTCGTGTCAAACAACCCAAAAATGTTACGAATCACTATCAGCCCACAACCCTACATATATATGGTGTTCCTCCACACCCTTCCACCTCCAAAACTCCACAAAATAGTAGTAAAACACGCAGCCCAATAGCAACACAAAATAGTCCACAAAACAGTCCACTACAAGTGAATAACTCTAACTCACGGCTTCCGATCACCGTCCCGTGAGTTCTTACATGTATAGAACGAATTACCATGAATTCACAGCAGAGAAAAATGTATGAAAGATGGCAGTAACTTACCTTACTTATTGGATAACTCAGCCCTTCCCTTGGTTCTTCAAACTCTAGGTTTTATCTTCAAATAGAACTTGAAAGAGAGGGAAAATCGATTAGGGAAAATCGATCAGGGAAAATTGATTAGGAAAATCGATCAGGGAAAATCGATTAGAATTTGTAAATGAGATTCTAAAAATACATGACCTATTCCTGAGCTAGTTGTTAGAGCAGTTGATGCTAAGATCGTGAAGCTTAACATTGAAATGCGAGCTAAAATAAGACAGTAATCAAACCAAAGGAGCCTGTTGCCCGGATGCAAAGCCGGTCGATAAGGACCTCAGGGTCGGGACTCGAATCGAGCTCAAGCTATCTGGGGCAACCAATAATAGGATAACAATTAAGGATACGATCAAACAAGGCTCTTTACGGCCAAAGTTTCACAATATAGCATGAAATAAGTACGAAGACAATAGATGTTAAAGCGGCCTCGAGCAAGTGAGAATGAACGAAATAGGAGAAAGAGAGAGAGATTATTGCTTTTGTGGAGAAAAGGAGCAACATTAGCCTGCCTTACGAAGTGGTGGGATCCCCTTTATATAGGAGAGGAATTTCTTATAATACAAAATGCATTAACCGTGAAGGTACAAGGACAAGATGGCTAGATGTGACATCTTGGAAATAGGCCTCAGATAGGCCGACCTTATCAGGTCGAGTCGCGTCACTTGGGAACTTCCCCCTCGCTTGCTACAGCCCGCTGCATTAGTCGGAATGCAATACTCTTTGGATCAACTCTAGATGAACCCCGAGGATGAGTCTCGACCTCGGCTTCGTGCTTTGAGGGGCATGACCGCGAGATGACCCTATGATGGGGAATTTGGGCCCTTGGATTCACCATATACAGATAGTCTTCGTGTTTCTTAGAGTGAAGGTGATGAGAAGTGATGAGAAATGGTTTTGAACTCCTACTTCTTCCGGCGTCCCTACGAATAGTTACATGCTGTCAAGGCGTGCCATGTGCGCCATTACTACGGATTCCATCATTGGCTGGGGCGGTTGGCCTTCTTCAATGTTCCCATGATGCTCTTATAAATATTCGCCTCTTCCCTTTCGGATCCTATTTCACATCCAGAACCTTTTAATGAAGTCTATTTTTCCCATGCACTTTGCTTTTTTCTTTTCAGGAACGCGAGCCCCCTTTTCTTCTTCTCTTGTATTTTCTCAAGGATGGCGAATATTTCTACTGCTGCTTCTTAGGAGGTCGCAGGCTCTTCTTCTTCGGTCTTCTTCCAAGGAGAAGTGGCCACCCCACCCTATTTTTAGGAGTGCGTCCCAGGACCTTTTGCGATAACTTCAGATTTCAGGGTCGAGAGACCCTCCTTGAAGTTAGGACGCCATGAGCTAGTAACTCGATATACCAGTTCTATAACGGATATCGAGAGAGTGAGGGCTGATTGTTGCTAGGGGGATGCCGTGCTTGTGGAGATTCCTACTCAGGATGAAGACATTATGGCTCACAAAGCCGACTTTCTAAGCGTGTACACCTACCTATTTACTTGGGACTGGAGGGACCATCTTCTCCCCCAATCGACCATGTGATTCCCGATTTCTATCGGAGCTTCTAGGTGACTCTGGGTCAAATCCATCCTTCGTTCTAGCATGTGGTTTATATGATCAGGCATTACTCGCGCATGATAGAGGGAATGCCCTTCACTCGAAATCATTTGATCCGGATGTACAGTCCTTGTCTCCTTTGTGGGGGCTTAATCAAGCTTCGCTGTCGAGCCCCGAGATCCCTTTATGCCTCTATCGAGGAATTTGGGGACGACGGGTGGTTGAGTCGGTTCGTCCGAGTGAGGACGTCTGATCTGATCCCAATGGAAGGGATGCCATTCCCTGAGAAGTGAAAGGCCGGGCGTAAGTGAATGCGAAGCCTCTGCTCCCCGTTGATGATTTCTCCTTATGTCCCTGACTCTGTTGTTTCTTCTTTGTCTTTTCAGCCGCAGCGGTCTATCCCGGAGTGGTGCCGGATCTTCAAGGTTGGGTTGGCAATTTATACTCGATCTACCGTGTAATGATCTTGCATGGAGGGATTTATCCCTAGGCTGGTAGGAAGCAAAAGATCATGCTAAGTTCCGAGGTTTGATGTATCCGTGCATTTTAGCGCAGCTTGCTGCTAGCGGCTCATTCCTTTCTGTTCATTTGATCCCCGAATATATGTAGGGTTGGGAAGAATCCTACTGACAAGGGAGATGCCGCCCATTGGAGGGGACATCCCGGTGCTTAACGAGGAGAAAAAAAGGCAAAGGGGCGCATCGGCTGAGCCACTGAAGCCTAAGATGACCAAAGTGGAGGAGTCCAAGGTTGATTCGTCATATCAAACTTCTTGGGCGGCAGGAAACCCTCGTGCTGAGGGTAAGGGAGAGAGCAGTTTATTGGCACCCCCCGAAGATCGTTTGGGATTGATTGCTCCTCGTGCCGAGGGGATAAATGCTTTCACACAGGAGCCTGATGCTGGCACGACCCGTCTTTGTGGCGGCAAGGCAGCGGATGGGATATCGAGCACTGGCCTTGACTCGGCAGGTGGCCAGAGTTCTTCTCGAGCCGGGACGCCCTTAGTAGGTGATCTGGAGGAGCCTCAATCGGATACCCGGGATGAGCGGGGGGCGAACATTCTAGCCGACCTTGTTGGCCCGTTGGTTATTGCTGATTCCTCAAAAGGGGGAATACTTCCATCTATCAGAATGCAAGCTGAGTCCCGCAAGGATCTTTTAGAGGAGGGAGTACTGACAAAGGCAGAGACGCACTCGGGAGGCCGGCGATCATTGCCTCATTTATTTTTGGCGAGATGGGCAGGATTTGTGAGCAGGTAACTTCATCTATCCTTATTTGTTGCTTCGGGTTGCTCCAATCTTTATTCCCTTAACTCTTTTTACGTAGTTTTAGGACGAAGCACTTTATAATCAGGCCCTCGCCCAGCATCAGGAAGAGGTGAGCTGTCGCGAACATGAGAAAGCCCTTTTATCCGAACATGTTATTCATCCCCTGTTTTTACTATTATTTGAGCTTTTGTGGGATTCTATTGCTTTTAACCCCTTGGGCCTTGATTCATACAATTCGAGAAGGAGAAACTCTTACTGAGAGAAGAGCTTCGGGCCAGGGATGCTAAAATCTCCGAGCTTAGTCGTCATGTGGACGAGGTGGTTTCTAAAAGGGACAACCTTAAGAGAAGAGTCACCTCGATTGAGTGTCAGCTTTAGGACATGAAATAGGATAGTGGCAAGTATAAGAGCCTTCACTTTGAGCTGGTGGTTGCACTGCTCCGGATTAGAGCTGAGGTCTAGGCGCTTGTATCTTTGCATGGGGGAGGAGCAGTTGCCAAAGGTTCTTGTGTTGAGAGGACCTTTGGACGGTCAGACCCAGCTTTACCTCGGGCCACGGACCGTGCCTTGCCGGACTTTCGAAAGTTGACCATCAAGGGTGCATTGGAAGGCAACTCGAGCGGTGTTAAAAATGGGGGTGGATCCCCGGAGAGAGGGGACGCCGTCGAGAAGGGACCGTCAGGGAATTCGTAACCGCCTGGATGCAACCTTTGAAGCCGCCGATTTGGTAATAGATTTAGGCTGTGTTGTTTTTTCCTTTTGATCTCCCTGTCTATATATGGAGCTTTTATTTTGGCATATGTATAAGGAGAAATCTCGTGACTCTATTCCCCTTTTTTGGCGAAAGAACTTTGGACCCGTAACGTAGATCTATGGCTTGTTTAGGCTGGTTGATACAACCTCTGATGTTAATTGTTGTGGGGGGTCTCACGCCTTTACTCAGCCGTTTTGCATTGAGTCTTCGGGTCAGGTTAGTCCCGAGCTTTACTGATTTCTGCTTTCCTTCGCGATCGAGCGATGGCAGTTTTTTGTCCCTTGCCTTTGGGCATTCCGTTGTTTTAAACTATTTTAGGTCCAATATTCGAGTCGTATTGCGACTCGAGCTGTAATTAACCCTCAAGTTCTTTCCTGCCTGCACAGGCAGATGACGATGGCCTTTTGTGTCTTGAGTCAAGGTGACCTTACAGGTGCATGGCCTAGAGACTTTCTCGGCTGGCAATGATGGCGTTTATGCCATTCCCTTAGGCATTCTGCAGTTTAACTACTCCGAGTCCAGTCTTCGAGTCGCATTGCGATTCAAGCTGTAATTGACCCTTTCAGTATGTGGCTCAGGGGCTTGTATAGTTAACTATTTTGGATCCGATCTCCGAATCGTGTTACGATTCGAGCTCATTTTAATCCTTAAGTTGTCAATTTATAGCTGGCGACAATGGCTCTTACACTGTTAGGTCATAGAGACCTTTCAATATGAGGCCCGTAGGCTTGCTTAGCTGGCGACAATGGCTCTTACGCTGTTTTTGCCCGTAGGCTTTTTTGTAGGCTTTGTTTCCGCTCGTTAAGGTCTTTTAGAGTACTTTTGCCTGACCTGTCGTTGGTTCTAGAAGAACCTCGATTTCAAGTCGTTGTCGGTGATGTTTTGAGCACCTCGTAAGGTTCATAGCTCGTAGGTCGAGTAGATCGACGCTTTGCAATTTGGAGCTGACATGGTCAGAGCTCGTTTTTGCCTGTTGAGGGAAGCCTGTTTTAACCGGTTCTTTCCGAAGTATATTCAAAGTAGTGACCTGTGATTTTTAGCGACAGTCGGGCGTCCCTGAGTTGTGTTATTTTGGCTGTATCAGCCGTTTTGACCGTAGTTATGTACGTTTAGTAGTAGCCATTTTTGATCCCAAACGATAGTTTAGGAATCTACATCGAGGGTATACCCTTTCTTACAAATGCGATGTATAGCCTAAACTTCGGGGTTTTCATGCCTGTTGAGGTCTTACAGTTTGTCATGCCTGTTGAGGTCTTATAGTTTGTCATGCCTATTGATGTCTTACAGTTTGTCATGCCTATTGAGGTCTTATAGTTTGTCATGCCTATTGAGGTCTTATAGTTTGTCAAGCCTATTGAGGTCTTACAGTTTGTATGATGTATAATAGATCTGGTTATGCCGAGTCTGCCCACTAGGGGTCTTACAGTTTCGGATTTTCCAGTGCACGGTGATTGGTGACAATCCCCGAGTCATCGAGTTTGTTTAAGCTTGAAGACCGCTTCTCGTGAACTCGGAGTTGCATTGTGAGGGCTTTATAAGCCCGGGGTTCTGACCTTGGGGTTGTGTGGGCGTTGAACTGTTTAAGTCTTCGAATATCTCGGGACGTATTTGGCGGAGAGGCCTTTGCTGTGAATATGCCGAAATAGCCTTTTTCGGAGTATGAAATGCCGAAAAGATATTCTTTATTGCTTGGCGTAAATATAGGATGTAAATACATGTTGTCCTGTTGCTGCGAGCTCGGCCCACGTGTGTACGGCTCCCCGGGCTGCTTGGCCTGGTGCATTGCTGTCGAAGCCTCGTTTGTCATTTTTCAAAGTCGGGCGGACTACAAAGGGAGTCCCGTAGGCCCTTTGAATTCTTCTTTCCGGAGTGAGCGGACGTCGCCTTGTTGGAAAATCCTACCGGCAAGAAACTTGTTTCGGGATAAAAAGCCTGACTGAGGGAAAAAGAGTGCGACGCTTGCTTGAGGGTCCCTATGGGGTTTTATGATCGGGGCGCCCTAACAGTAATACCGCTTGAGCATCGACACATTCCAGTTGCTCGGGAGCTGCTCACCTTCCATGGTGCCAAGCTTATAGGAGCCTTTGCCAACTATCCCGAGGACACGATATGACCCTTCCTAATTCTGCCCTAGCTTCCTTTCATTGGTGTTTCGCGTGTTGAGAGTAACCTTCCTTAGGACTACGTCTCCGATTCCGAAATATCAGAGATTTGTTCTCCTATTGTAGTATCTTTTAATTTTCTGCTTCTGGGCAACCATTCAAACCAACGAGGCTTCCCGTCTTTCATCGAGCAGCTCGAGGGCCATTGCCATGGCCTCGTGGTTTGATTCTTCGCTAGCGTGCCGGAATCTGGCACTTGGTTCCCTGACCTCCACTGGTATTAGTGCATCGGTACCATACACTAGAGAGAAAGGTGTCTCCCCTATGCTTGATTTTGGAGTTGTCCGATACGCCCACAGCACCTCGGGCAGCGTCTCTCACCATTTTCCCTTGGCGCTTTGTAATTTCTTCTTCAGGTTTTGAATGATGGTTTTATTCATGGATTCGGCCCGGCCGTTCACACACGGGTGGTATGGCGTCGAAAGGATCCTTTTGATTTTGTTGTCCACAAGGAACTATGTTACCTTGCTCCCGATGAATTGCCTCTTGTTGTCGCATGTTATTTCGGATGGGATCCCGAACCGGCATATGACGTGTTCCAATATAAAATTGATGACTTCCTTATCTCTTTTCTTTTCGAAGGCCTGCGCTTCCACCCATTTTGAGAAGTAATCAGTCATAAACAAAATGAATCTAGCTTTACCTGGTGCCGTTGGCAAGGGGCCAACGATGTCCATTCCCCATTTCATGAATGACCATGGTAATAAAATGGAATGTAGCTGTTCGCCGGGTTGGTGGATCATGGGGGCGAATCTCTGACACTTGTCGCATCTTTAGAGGAACTCCTTAGCGTCGCTTTCCATGCTATCCCAGTAGTAGCATGCTCTGATTACCTTTCTACTAGGGAGTCTGCCCCAGAGTGGTTTCCGCAGGTGCCTTCGTGGATCTCTTGGAGCACATAATCCATGTCTCCCGGTTCTAGGCATACTGCCAGGGGGACATCGAAATTTCTCCTGTACAGGGCCCCATTTTCGTCGAGCAAGAACCGGGCCACTTTGGTTTGCAAGGCCCTTGACTCTTTTGGATCGGCAGGCAGTTTCCCGTCCTTTAGATAAACAGTGTATTTGTTTCTCCAATCCCATGTCAAGCTGGTGGAGTTGATTTCTGCATGGTCTTTCTTGACCAGGGTCTTGAATAATTAGACAATAGCTCCGCGGAGCAGGTCTTCCTCCTCAGCAGACGATCCTAGGTTCACTAGGGCATCGGCCTCGCTGTTTTGCTCTCAGGGTACATGGACTAAGGTCCATTCTTTGAAGCAGCGCAACGTGATTTGGATCTTATCCATATATCTCTGCATCTTGTCCTCTCGGGCTTCATAGCTCACATTCACTTGACTTACCACGAGGAGTGAATCGCATTTTGCCTCGATAACCTCGACTCCCAATCCCTTAGCCAACTCCAAACCTCCAATCATAGCCTCATACTCGGCTTTGTTGTTAGTTAGCTTTGTAGTTTTTATAGACTATCTGATTATGTCGCCGACGAGTGGCTTTAAGACTATACTGAGTCTGGATCCTCTAACATTTGTGGCACCATCCGTGAACAGGGTCCATACCCTGGAGGACGTGCCCGATTTTAATAAAAGTTACTTCTCTACCTCGAGGACGAGGGATGGCAAAAAACCAGCCATGAAATCCACCAGGATTTGGGATTTAATGGTCGTCCGAGGTTGATACTCGATATCATATCTTCCAAGTTCAATGGCCCATTTGGCCAGTCGACCCGACAACTCAGGTTTGTGCAGTACACTCCGGAGATGATAAATCGATAGGACACAAATGCAGTGGCACTAAAAGTAAGGCTTCAGCTTGCGCGAGGTGCTTATTTATGCGAGTGCCAATTTTTTTAGATGGGGGTACCAGGTTTCGGTGTCCCCCAAGGTTCGACTTACATAATACACATGAAATTGCATACCTTACTCTTCTCGGACTAATACACCGCTCATCGCTATTTCGGACACGGCCAGGTATAGGTACATCGTTTCATCCTCCTTGGGCATATGCACCAAATGCGGGCTAGACAGATACCGTTTTAGTTCTTCCAGGGCGTGTTGGCATTCTGGTGTCCATTCGAAGTTGCTCTTTCTTTTGAGTAGGGCGAAGAAGTGGTGGCTTTTGTTTGACGACCTTGATATGAATCTACCCAGGGCCGCGATTTGCCCCATCAGTTGTTGGACTGCTTTCACGTTGTTCACCACCGTGATTTCTTCGATGGCCCTTATTTTGTCGGGGTTGATCTCAATACCCCTGTTTGAGACCATGAAACCCAGGAATTTGCCCGAGCCTACTCCGAAGGCACACTTTTTGGGATTGAGCTTCATGTTGTTGTTGCTTATGAGGATGTTGAAAGTTTCCTGCAAATGGGTCAGATGGTCCTCTGCACGCAGGGATTTAACTAGCATATCATCAATGTATACTTCCATTGATTTACCTATTTGATGCTCGAACATTTTATTAACTAGGCGTTGGTATGTCGATCCTGCATTTTTTAGCCCGTAAGGCATCACATTATAGCAATATGTACCATATTTCGTGATGAATGAGGTCTTTTCCCGATCCTCGGGGTTCATCTGGATCTGATTGTACCCCGAGTAGGCATCGAGGAAGGTGAGGGTCTCGTGGCCGGCCGTGGTATCGATCAGACAATCGATATTAGACAGCGAGAAGGAATCTTTGGGGCATGTTTTGTTTAAATCTTTATAATCTACGCACATCCTTAGCTTATTCCTCTTTTTTGGAACTACCACTATGTTAGCTAGCCATTCGGGATACTTTACCTCCCTAATGGATCCGATTTTAAGTAGTTTCGTTACCTCTTCTTTGATGAAGGCATGTTTTACCTCGGACTGTGGTCTCCTCTTCTGCTTAACGGGTTTGAATTTGGGATCGATGCTCAGCTAGTGGGAGTTTATTTCCGGTGGGATACCTATCATATCCAGGTGGGACCAGTACTGTGATTTATATCAGTACTGTGTTAGATTGAGTTTCTATTTCATATTGTATATCACCATACTATTTTTTAACTATTAAAATTGGTTATTTAATTATCTTACATCGGATTGCCTAGAAAGTGGATGTTAGGTTCCATCACGACTCCGAGGTTGGGATTTCGGGTCGTGACAAGTTGGTATCAGAGCACTAAGTTGTCTAGGTCTCACGAGTCTTGAGCAAGCTTAGTTTAGTTTGTAGGATAGGTACTGTGATGACCCAAAATGTCATATTTAAATTAAATAATTATCTTGGTATTTTAAGACCTTGAAAAGTGCTATCAATAATTCCTCAACTTGCGTGCGTAGTCCGTATAATTTTTCGGAAGGTTTTTATGTAAATAAATTGATTAAATTGTGAATTAGAGCTTTAAAACTCAACAGAGTTGACTTCGATCAATATTTTGAGCAAACAAACCTGGATCCAAGTTTTGACCATTTCGGTAGTTCCGTATCGTGATTTGGGACTTGGTCATATACCCAAAATCGAATTCGGAGGTCCCTAGAACAAATTATCGCCATTTAACGGAATCTATAAATCTAAGGCTAAAGATTTCTTAATTTTGACCGGAGATTTGACTTTTTAGAAAACAACCCCAAATTGGAATTCTGATGATTCCAATAGCTTCGTATGGTGATTTCGGACTTAGGCGCATGTTCGAATTTGGATTTGGAAGTCTGTAGGATAATTCGGTGTATTTTGGCGAAAGCCGCAAAATAGAAGAATTTTGGAAAGTTTGACCGAGGGTTGACTTTTTGATATCGGGGTCAGAATCCAGTTCTAAAATTTTTTATAGCTTCGTTATATCATTTATGACTTGTGTGAAAAATTTGAAGTCAATCGGATTTGATTTGATAGGTTTTCGCATCGAATATAGAAGTTGGACGTTCCTAGTTTCATTAGGCTTGAATTAAGGTGTGATTCGCGGTTTTAGCATTACTTAATATGATTTGAGGTTTCGAATAAGTTCGTATGATGTTTTAGGACTATTTTATATATTTTGTTGAGGTTCCAAGGGCCTCGGGTGGATTTCGGAAGGTTAACGGATCGATTTAGACTTGTAGAAAAGCTGCTGCATTTTTTTTCACAGCAGCATGAAAAGTAGCCATGAATAGTGCCCCTGAATATTAGCACGTGTAGACAGTGTCGTGAACAGTAGCGTGAACAGTAACCCCGAAAATTCTGGATAGTGTAAAGGATGAGCAGTCCAGTTTTCCTCATTTTTTGGAGTTCCAAGCTCGGATGTTTGGCAATTTTGAGCGGAAGTTACGAAAATTCTTGGGGTAAGTGTTCTTGACTCTCTTGTGATTATATTTCCCGAATAAATATTCATTTTTGGTTTTAAATTATTGATATTTGAAGAGAAATGGAGGAATTTTCTAAAATTCCATAAAAATGAATTTTCAAGATTTGAACATCGATTCAGAGTCGGATTTGAGTAAAATTAGTATGGTTGGACTCGTAATTGAATGAGTTGTCGTATTTTATGAATTTTTTCATATTCTGAGACGTGAGCCCCACGGGCATTTTTGGGTTAATTTCGGTTTTTGTTGGAAAATTAGTATTTTCATATGGAATTAATTCCTAGAATATGTATTGAATGAATCGAGTTAATTGTGACTATATTCGGGACGTTTGGAGGCCGATTTAAGCGAAAAAGGCATTGCGGAGTAAGATTTTGCTCGGATTGAGGTAAGTAACGGTTATAAATCTAGTCCTGAGGGTATGAAACCTCAGACATTGTGTCGTATGACTATTTTGGAGGTGACACACATGCTAGGTGATGGGCATGTGGGCGTGCACCGTAGGGATTGTGACTTGATCCGTCCCGCGAGACTGTGGAATTAATTTGCCTACTGTTTAGTACATGTTCCCTATGTTTTCATAGAAATTAACTCTACTTCATGTAAGAAATCATGTTTAGGCCTTATGTGATCACTGTTGAGACCTGCGAGGTTATGTACTTGCTGAATTAGCTACTAAATTGCCGATTTGTACTTAGTCATAGCTTTTCTTGCTTATTATGCCTCCGTCTCTTATTGTTTATTGTTGATACCAGATATTACTTCTATTTGGGCTGTTTATATAATTTCTGAGAGTTCGAGAGACTAGAGAGATTGATGACTGAGTAAGGCCGAGGGCCTAGTTGTGAGGTTACTGATACTATAGCACGTGAGTTGTCCGTGCAACACGTGAGTTTCCCGTGCAGATCTAGATATTATATTATAGCACGTGAGTTGTCCGTGCAGATTATAGTGCTTGGGCTGAAGGAGTCCCTCCAGGAGTCTACACACCCCCAGTGAGTGCATGTATATGATTGCATGTGAGTTGTTCGTGCAACACGTGAGTTGTCCGTGCAATTTATAGTGCTTGGGCTGAAGGAGCCCCTCCAGAGTCTGCACACCCCCAGTGAGCGCAGGTACCTATTGAGTATGATTATTGAGGGCTGAGAGCCGAGTGATTAAGCTGTTGAGATGAGTTGAGTGAGTGTTGCCTTGAGAGGCCATATTTGTTTTCAGTTAATTGCTACACTTAGTTGCTATTTGTCCCGGTCGTTCATATTTCTAGAATATTTGATATCTTGTTTATTTGAGTACGCACTAATGAGACTTAAACTGTTAAATCGAAAGTATGACTACTATTATTTGAAAGTTATTGAGATAACTGTATTTACATAGCTCGACACTACTTCTCAGCTCCTTATTTATTTCTGTTACTTACTAAGTTGGTGTACTCACGTTACCCCCTGTACCTCATGTACAAATCCAGACACTTCTTGTCACGGCGGTTGCTGATTGAGGAGTCAGACTCAGGAGACTATTGAGGTAGCTGTATGGCGTTTGCTGACCTTGACTCTCCTTTCCTTTCATGTTGTATTGTTCTTTATTTTCAGATAGTGTTTTATCAGTCAGATATTGTTATCATATAGATGCTCATGCACTCAGTGACACCGAGTTTTGGGGATGGATTGTATAGTAATTTTGGAGTTATATTCTATTTTTAAAAGGATTTCTTTAATATTAACTGCTTTTGCCTTTATTTAAAAGTTCTACTGTATTGAGATATCGAGTTGAGGCTTGCCTAGTTCCACGATAGGTGCCATCACGACAGGTGAGATTTTGGGTAGTGACAAGTTGGTATCAGAGCCTAGGTTACATAGGTCTTACGGGTCATGAGCAGGTTTAGTAGAGTCTCGCGGATCGGTACAAAGACGTCTGTACTTATCTTTGAGAGGCTGTAGAAACTTTAGGAAATCCCACGTTCTTGAATTCTTATCGTGCGACATTGATTCAGCTTGAAATGTAACTCTTTGAATTCCTTCCACGCGTTCTTATGCGCATATGAGTGCTCAGTATCAGCTGTGCATCGACGGTTTGTGATTCCCTGATCAAGGGACGAGATGTGATTTTTGTGTGTTGATGTTGGGCCAGTTTGGAGGACTTGAGGCTGGGCTCTGCTTGTAGCTGGAGCACTAAAGTGTTGACTGTGTGAGTTCACGCTTTTAGATTTATATGTTCGATAGTGTCCCTATTCGTGGAAGTGATGGCTGGTAGCTACGTGATGAGTATGATATCACTATGAGATATGTTTATATGATTTGAATGTGACGAGAAGGGTCTGCTTGAGGGTAGAAAGAACTATCTGGTGCTTGATTTCCATCGCGATTTGATGCATAGCCCCGAGATGTGGGTATGTTGAAGGATCTTTTCATGTTGTCTAGTTGGGAGTGAAGTAGATTTCACATTGTGATATGAGTTTGGACTTAGGAAGAATTAAGTGATTGCATAATATTAGATTATGGAAGAATGTAGAGAGATACTAGTTGAGGCTAAGCGGGTGGGTTATCTCCTGCGGGGTATGTCGAGGTTTGTGCGAAGCCTCTATTGTTTTGTAGCGATTCCTCTTTTACTAGTGAGCTACATGTGTTGCAGTTTGAGTTTGGATCGCATATGAGAGTTAGATTGATTGTTACGAGGGTGAATGCGAGATTTGCAAATGGTTTGAGGAATTAGATGGGTTGTGTTGCATGAGCTTATGAAGGATTTAGCTTAATCTCATCTAGTTGGGGCAGTTTAACCAGTTATTGCGGCACAAGCCGAAGAGAGGCATGCCTTGTGTTTTGAAGCTTTGCTGAGATTGGACAAGTTTACCAAGCTATTTCCAATCCATTTCAGTGGTACACCTTCTGAGGACCCACAGGATTTTCTCAACCGCTGCTATGAAGAATCTAGAACATGGGAATAGTTGAAAGCAATGGGGTTGATTTTAATGTGTTTCAGATGACGGGTTCCGCCAAGAGGTGGTGGAAAGATTATGTATTTACTAGACCCGTTATGGTTCTTTCTGAAGATGCAGACGCATTGAGAAGATCACCCAGTGAATCATGTAGGGGTGCAACGGACCTTGGCGTCTGGTTGATTTATATGAGTTACAAAGGTCAACATTGTGGATTATTGGACGTTGTGACCCATGACTTCGCGCCAAATGGGGATGTCTACTATCAATGAATGGATCAAATGGTCATATGTTATATAAGATTCCCAGATCATTGCATTTTTTGTGCCACCAGCCGCCTCTCAGGCTAGGAGAGGAGCACAGACTCTCTCTACTCACACCCCAGAGCAGGTGGTTCCTATATATCAGACTCCAGCAACCCAACCAATTAGGGTAGTTCAGCCAGTTATTGCAGCAGAGGCCGGGAATAGGCCTGCTATATCTTCTGAGGCCTTGTTGAGGGTAGATAAGTTTACAATGCTCTTTCCCATTCATTTTAGCAGTGCACCTTCTAAGGACCCACATAATTATTTGGACCACTGCCATGAGATATTGCACAACATGGATATTTTTGAGACCAATGGGGTCGACTTTGTAGTGTACCAGATGACCGATTCTGCCAAGAGATGGTGGAGATTATGTGTTGACTATACCAGCTGGTTCTCCTTCACTTACCTAGGATCAGTTTTCACATCTATTTCAAAAGATCATTCCTTTCACTCTGATAGAGGAGTACTGCTGTAAGCACGTGATTTTTGCCCTATATGAGAATTACTCCCAAAAATTCAAAATAAAATGATTTTCCTTTGTGTGCAATTTTAGAATTTTTGTGACATTTTTGGATAATTATTTGTGTTTGTCTGTGCATGTTTATTTGTTAAATTAATAAAAAATACAAAAATATGTCGCATTTTGCATGTAGGATTTAATTCTACAATTGTTAGTAATTAAGTTTGTTTTACAAAAATTAAAAATTACAAAAATAGGCATCTTTTGCATTTTTAGCATTTAATGTCCAAATATACAATTTTATGCTTAATTATTACTTAATTGTACGTTAATTGTTAGTGGGAGTTAATTTGCGCTTTTATAACTTAATTTAGTTCTTAATAATAATTTAAGTATTTTTATAATTTAGTTTTAGAAAAATAAAAGAAGAAAAGAGAGCAAAAATACAAAGAAAAATCGGATTGGGCCACTTCTTCAATTGTGAGCCACAAGCCCAAAAATTGTCCAACCTTCTCATGAACCGGTCCACTTCAAACCGGGTCGACCCAATCCATAACCCAACACCCCCTATCTTGCATTTCAAAAAAAAAAAAACCAAACAAAACAAAACAAAAAGAAAAAAAAACCTAAAAAAACCCTAAACTCATGCCATCCGCCCCCCTTTCTTTCTATTCATCTTCTCATCATCTTCGACGTCAGCTCCACAGTCGACGACCAGCAGCTCCAACGATCCTCCATATCTATCCACCAACAACCCAGCCCCATCGTTCATGGCTGAACGTCCACCATGACAGCCCAGCAGCCCACGACAACCCAAGCCATGGCTACCCCGTCACAGTCATCATTCACCCCTAGTCCCGCCTCGTCGTCGTAGCCCGTCGTTTGTTCGATCTATTGGTCTGCGGAGTGTTAAAAGCTATTAAGGTCCGTCTCATCTCCCTTTCTCATTTTTAGGATCTATATGCGAGTGAGATAAGAGCCGCTAAAATCTGTTTAAATGTTATGGTTTAAGGAATTCGAATTTCTTCTTAGTTGAATTTGGGTTGTAAAAATTAGATTTTTGTTTAATCGAATTTGAGTTTGATTGGTTTGTCATTCGTGATTATTAGTTGTAAAATGTATAGTATCTTTGCTAATATTGAGTTGGTTCGGATGATTTCATTTTGTGTGATGTTTGGTTTCATTTCTTGTCGATTGTTCATCATTTTCTTGCATATGAAGTTAGTTTGTTTTCATTCAGTATGTTGGCAGTGTTCATTTGTTCTTGTTTAGGCTTAATCTAGAAGTGTGTCAGTTTAGTCACGCAATATTTATTTTGATGATATTTGGTCTGAATCGAGTTTCATAGTTTAAGTTGTGATTTGAGTTTGTTGAATCTTTTCATTTATGTTCATACTTTGTTTGATTGATCTTGAATCCGAAATTAGTATAGTTTGATCTTCTTGATTGTTGATTATCATTTTTGATTATTTCTTCAGTTTGCTTCATGATTTTGTTTAGTTTTAATATAGGAATTGTTGGTTGTAAAGTTGTTAGATTTTAAGTTCAAATGATTATTGAATTTAGAAATCTGAATATATTTGTTTGTTGTTGTTGTTGTTGAATCTGAAAGTAGGTTTGTTTGTTGTTAAAGATGTTGTTCAATCAAGATAATTTTAGTTGTTTCTTTGTTGTTCATCATTTAGTTTGAATTTTGTTGTTGAACATTGTTAGAAATTGATCATATTGGCTATATTTTGGTTAAGATTGATTAGGTGAATTGGTTATAGCTGATGGGGGTAGTTTGGTAATTTGTAGTACGTTCAGGGGTAAAATGGTAATTTCAATAAGGTCGGAGGGGTAGTTTAGGAATTGTACATTTTGTAGTTCTTTATGTTAAGCATGGGGGACAAAATGTAATGGGGTGTGGGTGATATAATTGTTTAATATAATGGGGGACAAGACATAATGTAGTGGAGGGGAATATTGTATTTGTTTATGTTAGGCATGGGGGACAAGATGTAATGGGGTGGGGTTGATATATTTGTTTAATGTAGTGGGGGATGAGTGAGAAGATAATGGGTTTGGTAGGAGAAAGTGTGGTTTTATTAATGGATTAAAGGGTTTGGGATGGAAAATAAATAAGAGGTCTTGAATCAGATTTTAAGGGGGGGAAGAAGAGAAAGAACGGACAGAGAAGAATAGGGAGAATAAGAGAGAGAGAAAAAAGAGCTGAATATTTAAGAGAGAAAGAAAAATTCCGAAAAAATATTAAAACTTTCAAATAAAAAAAACTAAAAAAAATCTTCTGCTTTCTTTCATTGTTTGAAATCAGCATTTATTGTTGTTGTTTCATCGAAGCTTGAAGTTTTTGTTTTGGGATTACTACTCCAGTGGTTTGCAAACTCTGTTCCTGGGTTGTTACTGTTGCTGGACTGATTGTTGCTGTGCTGTATTGTTATTACTGCTGCTGATTCTCATATTCATTTTCTTTTGCTTCCAATATCAGGTACACAACTGACACGCTGATTATTGTAAACTGAAACAGGAAGCATGAATACGAAAATGAAGAGTTGAAATTCTAAATTTACTTTAATTATATTCTGAATTTTATTTGTATGTATAAATTATTTAGCTTGCAAAAAATCAGAATCATATAGCTATTTAATATATATAGTGGAACATCCGACGATAGCTTAACGGATGAACTATCTATATATTGCCTAAAAATAAATAAATTGTGTAGTAACTCCGCCTAGTCAAAAAATCAAACGAATATGCCATTTAGGAACTTGGTAGGAATATTGTTTAGTTAAATAATATTGGTTAATTTCAGCATGTAAATGGTCTAGGATTAAATTTAGATTGGTAAGTTTTTTTTTAATTTGACAAACCGAGAACATGCCTAGTATAATGTAACTAGGTAGTAACATGTGAATAAGACGGCCCAGGTCTAGTTTTATGTCATACACGTTGGGCCTGGGCCCGCAATGGCAACAGACTGCCCTGTTTGCATCATTTTCAGATTTTATGAATCATATTCGAAACCCATCTATAACAACTTGAGAATGTAAATAAATTAAGACATTTTCTCTTTTATTTTGTAAAGACAAATTTAATAAGAGAAAAATGTAGGCATTTTAGGACTGTCCTTTAAAAATAAAAATGAGATGAGCCCCGCCCAATAAAATGCACCAATTGCGGGACCCTCAATAAATGTTTAATTGAATATTTAGAATTTGGGATGGACTGTTTAGTGAATTCCACGGTCTTACCCAGAATTAATAATACGCTAATCGCTTTAGGCACGATTTTAATAATAATACATTTCTAAACACGGGTGCGCATTTATGTGACCCAAATCCAAATCCCAAAACATTGAATAAAAATACGTTCCGGATCGCGAGTGCATTTTATGTGACGCAATCCAAAGACATGTTTTTAAACGATGTTCACATTCTTTTAAAAATATAATAATAAAAGTGGTAAAGAGTTAAAACTTGCACAAGAGCACACAATTGTATAAAATCAGATAAACAAGCCGAATATGACAGTTGAGCGACCGTGCTAGAACCACGGAATTCGGGAATGCCTAACACCTTCTCCCAGGTTAACAGAATTCCTTATCCGGATTTCTGGTTCGCAGACTGTAATACAGAGTCATTCTTTTCCTCGATTCGGGATTAAAATTGGTGACTTGGGACACCCTAAATCTCCCAAGTGGCGACTCTGAAATAAATAAATAAATCCCGTTTCGATTGTCCTTTAATTGAAAAAACTACTGCACCCCTCGCGGGGGCGGAAAAAGGAGGTGTGACAGCTCTGGCGACTCTGCTGGGGACTAGAGCCAGAATCTCTGGTTCAGGGTTCAAGAATTCGAGCTTAAAATAACTGTTTTGGTTGGCTTTGTTTGTTATCGGATTTTTTTTATGTATTCATGCTTAATGTGCTAAATGTTGCTTTTTACCGCTTTAATATTATCTGAATTGTGTATATAAAACTGCTACGAAACCCTCCTTCCTTCTGAGTCTTCTGAATTTATGGTGCACACGTGCGCGTGACCCACCTTTCTGTTAGAAGTCATACCAAATAAGACGAAGTTGGGACAAGTAACTAGGCCGGGTAGACTTTCGTGCTCCCGGTACGTTGCCCCCACTTCAGCTCAAGCTGTCCGTTTGAGTAAGCCAGGTCTAGAACAAATGCCGAGGTTATGAACTTAGAATAACTCAGCTTCATGCCGGATCCCTAGTAGGAACGTTTATTTTCATCACGTGCATCTGACTTTGGAGGCTCAACACAGGGGTTGGGTCTGTCTAGGACAGGTGCACCAAAATGAAAATGACCATCCTGATGCATCTTACTTGCTGCTACTTGCGCATTTATTTGATTTGGACTTGTGTGTTGACCGACTTTTGAATATCAGGAATATTGTGAAATCGAAAAAAAAGAAAAAAAAAAGAAATAGCGGTTAGGGAATTGATTGTTTATTTTTGAAAAAAACCAATGCCCAAATACTGTCAAAACTCTGCCGAAATTTTGAGAAAATGAAAAAAAATGTCTTATTAGTTTGTTTTATTAAAAGCAAAGGAAAAATTTAAAAAAAAGGGTCGTTATTCTGTTTTGTTTTCAAAAAAAGAAAGAAGGGAAAATAGTTTATCTTGCCATAGAAAATGAAAATGTAAAAAAGGGGTCCTATTTTTACAATATTTTTTTTATTTATGAAAATGCCTAAAATCGAAAAGGAAAATAAGCGTGCTTTGAAAGTGGTTTTGATATTTGCTACCAAAAAATGAATGAATTTTTTTTTTTTAAAATAGTTAAGTTAATGACCCGAACTACGTGGGTTTGATTCTCACCGGATGTGAGATACGTAGGCAACCCTCATCGGGTCCAACCCCACCTTTTGCTAAAATAGCCAAAAATAAATAAATAATAATAAAAAGAAAAAAAAACATGTCAAAATTTTAATTCTGTCATAAAGAAGTCGGGTGACGCTGTTTTGTCAAAACATAGCCGAATGTTCCCGAAAGGGACGCCGGAAGGCTGACTTTGCATAAACAGCCACCTTTGGGTCATTTTTTAAGATTTGGTCCACTTGACCCCCACAGCCTTAAAAATCTTCGTCCCCGAGACGTTGACGGGTCGTGTTTGCAATATTGAGTTTTCTAATTTGAAAAACGATAAAAAGAGTCATAAATAAGTCAGGTGATGCTGTTTTGTCAAAACATAGCCGAATGTTCCCGAAAGGAACGCCGGAAGGCTGACTTTGCATAAACAGCCACCTTTTGGGTCATGTTTAGGATTTTTGGTCCAGTTGACCCACATAGCCTTAAAAATCTTCGTCCCCGAGGCGCTGAAGGGCCGTGTTTGCAACACCAAGTTTTATTGTAATTTGAAAATAAAAAAAAACAAAGAGTTAGTAGTCAGGTGAATACCGTTTGGATTTTTAGTCAAAAATAAGGCGAGCCAGCTTCGGCCGCGTCTTAAACCGTTCTTGCCGAAATAGCCTCAGAGTATCTTTCAGTTATCGAAAGGCTATTTTCGTAAAAGAATGGGCAAGTTTGTAAAGTGTCATAAAATAATCCTCCCCGGCCTCAAAATTCATGTGAAATTTGGAAGGGGCCACATTTGCAAAAATAACCATTTGGTTGCATTTGTCAAACGGAGAAAGGAAGCTGGCCATTTGTTTTTGGAGTTTGTAAACCTTTTAATTAGAATATGTGGGTTGTTTGATTTTCGAGTTTGTAGGTCATCTTCAAACCTTTGAAACCCAATTTGTTTTAATATGAAAATTGAAAAAATTGTTGTTTATCTTTATTTGGTCCGAACTACGCAAGGTCTGATTCATGCGAGGTCATGATACGTAGGCAATCTCCATAAGATTCGACCACAACAAAAAAAAATCGAAAAAAAGGAAAAAGATGTTGCTAGTAATAAGAACCGACTGAGTCCATTCTAACATGTTTTGTTTTGAATTGTGAAGAAAGTTGAGTTGGTCGGTTTGTGGTAAGATGGAAACACCAGATCCAATGAAAATGATAACTGACATCAAAGTTGTTACAAATGCTCAAGAGACTCAGAGTCAGAGGGTTCAACAAGAGTCTACTGTGCCGGAGAAAAATAGAATACTGAAACAGCAAATGACCCAAAGAGTGAAAAACTTAGAACAATGGTTGAAAAACAAGCAAGGGTTGTCTGGTCAAAAGAGTGTTGCCTTCAAAGATCTATGTATGTTCCCCGATGTCCACTTGCCGCCTGGTTTCAAGACTCCCAAATTTGAAAAGTACGATGGACATGGAGATCCCATTGCCCACCTGAAAAGGTATTGCAATCAACTGAGAGGTGCGAGAAGAAATGAAGAATTGTTGATGGCTTATTTTGTGGAAAGCCTTACGGGAGTAGCTTCCGAATGTTTTATGGATCAAGACACGTCTCGCTGGTATGTCTGGGACGACATGGCACAAGCCTTTGTCAAACAGTTCCAATACAGCATCGACATTGCCCCAGACCGCATTTCCCTTTCAAACCTGAAGAAGAAACCAAGTGAAAGTTTCAGGGAATATGCCATTAAATGGAGAGAGCAAGCAGCTCGAGTTAAGCCACCCATGGATGACCACGAGCTAATAACTGTCTTCCTTCAAGCGCAAGAGCCAGATTACTTTCAGAACATGATGTCCGTAGTTGGCAAATCCTTCTCGGAAGCAATCAAAATGGGAGAAATGATAGAGAATGGTCTTAAGACAGGAAAAATTATAAGTCAAGCAGTTTTTAAAGCTGCAACTCACGCTGTCCGGGTTGAGTCTGATAATTTTTGCGACACAAATGAGAAGATTGAAGAAATCATGATGACATCAGGGTCAAGAAGAGGTCCTAGGAGAACATCTCGAAGGTATGAGCAGCCTCCTCAAGTTTTCTATGAATCCCCTGAGCAATATTATCCCCCTCAGAACCCACAACACTCTATTGTTCCACCTCAGTATGTTGCCCGGCCACCAAAACGCCCCAGAAGGCGAGCACGAGCATCACGAAATCTCCAGAAGCCTCCACATAACTTTCAGGAGCCCTATAACCCACATCCAAGCCAGAGGTATAAAGGGGAACGAAGGTTGAAAGATAATTTTACACCAATAGGAGAGTCCTATGAAAGCTTATTTGAGAGGTTAAAGCATCACGACATGATTGCATCTATTCCTCCAAATCATGTGGACCCACGTGCAAGAAGCTTTGACCCTTCTAAAAGGTGTGAATACCATTCCAATGCCCAGGGGCACAATGTTGAAAGTTGTCGGGATTTGAAGAGAGAAATAGAAAGGATGATCCAGGAAAATCTGATTGTGATCCAAGATAGTGAGACCCAGAATATCGCGCAAAATCATTTACCTGCACATCATGATGAACACTTTATGGGGAGGATGCCTGGTGACATGGAGTTTGAGAGTCATCCCGGGAAGCTGCTAACTGGTGATAATGATATTGAAGTTGGTAATGGTCTTGGCAATGATGATGCAGAACTCAATGGCTAAAACATCGTGTTTGGCAATTGGAAAGGCACTCCATCTCCTGGTCAGCCAGAGAGGAGTTTTGGTGGTTTATTTTGTTGTCATTTCTGTCGTCCAGATTATTTTAGGGTTGTAATCCGGATATTGTCTTGTGGTCAAACCCCCTTATCCTTTTATTTGTCTAGTACCTAACGTGGTGTTATTTGGTTTGGTTATAGGGTTGTAACTGTTTATTTTGTTGTTTAAACAGTTCTACCGTTTGTCTAAATGCAAATTCCGGTCTTTTATTATCTCCAGTCATCTTCTTTGTTTAGTTTTCTTTACCCTTTTGCTTTGCTTTTGTTCAACGCCGATTCTAGTGACATGACATGCGCGCACAGTTTAGGCCTAATCTTAAAAGTTGATCGTAAAGCCATTTGGGGATAATCGGGACCCCTTTGAAAATAAGAACAGTTTGAGATCATTTGAAGCCCGAACCGTGTGAAACTGGGGTGAGGTAAAACATAAAGAAAAGCAAATTATCCATATTGACAAGGGGGCCGTTCGTGGTGATGAAAGTGAGAGTATTGCCCAGCGTTGTTTTAAAAATGACAAATAAAAAGTTGAATTCATGGATATTTAATGTTGCGATATTTAATTGTGTTGTTTGCACTTGGCACGTTTTGAAGACTGGAATGACGAAGGCATTTTGTTCTGCTACCTAAACACTTTATCCTTCGTTACCCCTTTTGAGCTTTATTTATTTTTCTTTCATACCCCTCATTCGGAATCGGTAACAACAGGTTAGAAACATAAAACATGGAAGATAAAAAAAAAAGAAAGAGAAAAGAAAAGAAAAATGATAACAAAAAAACAAAAGAAAGTCAGAAAAAAACAGAGGAATTGGGAACTACGTTTGACCTGATTCCTCAAAGAGGATACGTAGGCGCTTCCCGGCTCGGTCATAGGGTGCATAATATGCATAGTGTAACATAGTATAACAAAAATAAAAATCCCCAAAACTAAAAACTGAGGCAAGAGTTGCGCTTGTTGTAAACAAATATGGTTCCGAAGGTTGTAATTTTGAACCACAAATTGATTTGTTTTTTGAGCCTTTAATACCCTTTCTTTCTAGCCTATCCAAAAAACTACATTACGGTCCAAAGAAAGACCTTCTGATCAGTCTTCAAAAGATGCCAAGTGAGATAAATGAGAGTCTTACCGGTGAACATAACACTCTGTTCCACAGCAGAAAGGACTCTAATCCCCAACAGAAAGAGTCATACCGGCAACACTCCAAATTCCCAGCTAGAAAGTGATACAAATGAGAGAGTCTTATCGGTGAAAGTCTTTACGGACACCATAAGACAATGAAAGCTGAGAGAAAAAAACCAAAATGAGAGAGGCTTGATAGTGAAAACCCTTCGGGCACTACAAGTCGAATAAGATTAAGAATCAGATGGGGAATCTCCAAGTGAAGATTGAAAGACGATTGATGGCAGAGGATAGGCCACATGTGCATGTCATGATTATTAGAGTCGGTATCGGCATTTGATATACTTTTATTTATAGTTTCTTTTGTTAAAGAGTCATCTTTTTTCCTTTATCTTTTATTCGGTTCCCCTTTTGTTTATCTTTCTCCTTTCATGGAAAAATTCCCCAGTAGAGTCTGTTTGGTCAGAACCAGTGGGAAATGACTTCAAAATAGGCCATCAGCTTTCCAATTATGCAAGATGAGATCTGACTAGTACATCCAAGTGGTATAGTCAGCAAGGAACAAGCGCGAGGCCAATGTCAAAAAAAGATATCCCCAGCAAGAGGGAATTGACAAAAGGATTGACGAGTGTCAAGAGGGATACCCTTGCCAAAATCAAAGGTTATAAACCTCAAGGCTAAGGCTCGTGAACAAATCAAGGAGAGCAATGAGCATGATTTGGGAAATTCATACGAGACTAAAAGGTCGGGAAAATGACAGTTTCCGAACTATGCCACAAAAGAAGAGGGATATCCCCGTCAGAAAGGGATCATTCCCAGCAAATAATATCATCCCTAACAAGTTGTGAAACACAGAGCAAGAAAGGAGAAAGGGAAAGCCATCCCCAGTAGGAGTATCACAACCAACCACCGTGTTTTAAACTAACAAATTTTGTTTAATTTGAAACAGGTAAAGGAAATGGCATTGATGACAGAAATGCATGCCATAAGGGAGACTGTCAAACTGGGGCAGAAAATTTTCCTTTCATTTAGAAAATTTTCTGGAAGTCAGGTATCCATTCGAGGAAGAATAAAGATAACACCAGCCTCAAGGGAAGTGGTCTTTGAACCGGTGTTATCCCCAGCAGTGTTAAAAGAAAGAAAATAATGAGTTTTAATAAAAGGAGTTGTATCCCCAGCGGACAGAACCAAAGAGATGAAACTGGTGTTTAGAAAAAGCAAAACCAATTATCATCCCCAATAGCTTCCAGAAGAAGGAATCATCGATTTGAAGGGAAAAAATTCCCCAGCAGCGTTATCCTCAACAACGTTATCCCAAGAAGATAACACTTTTATCCCCAGCAGTGTTGAGAGAAAATAAAAAAAAAAAAATTTGAAGGAGGGGAAGAAAGGAGACTCCCCCAGTGGTACTATTATCCCCAGCAAGCAAGAACAAAGCAGCGCAAAGGAAAAAGAAAAGAAAAGAAGAAATTACAAAGGTAAGTTTCTCAAATCATTGATCTTTACATTTTCCTCCTAGGATAAAAAGTCCTAATCTGATGAATTTCCCTCCCGATACAATCTTAGTCCGATGAATTTTTCTCCTAAGATATCAAATCTTAGTCCGATGAATTTTTCTCCTAAGATATCAAATCTTAGTCTGATGAATCTTTCTCCTAAGATCACAACAAAATGGACCTAGTTTGACGATTTATCTCCTAGAGTCACAATCTTGGTCCGATGGAATTTTTTCTCCGAAGATAAGATATCAAATCTTAGTCCGATGAAATTTTCTCCTAAGATACCAAATCTTAGTCCGATGAATTTTTCTCCTAAGATAGAAATCTTAGTCTGATGAAATTTTCTCCTAAGATATCAAATCTTAGTCCGATGAATCTTTCTCCTAAGATCACAACAAAATGGACCTAGTTTGACGATTTATCTCCTAGAGTCACAATCTTGGTCCGATGGAATTTTTTCTCCCAAGATAAGATATCAAATCTTAGTCCGATGAAATTTTCTCCTAAGATACCAAATCTTAGTCCGATGAATTTTTCTCCTAAGATAGAAATCTTAGTCCGATGAAATTTTCTCCTAAGATATCAAATCTTAGTCCGATGAATCTTTCTCCTAAGATCACAACAAAATGGACCTAGTTTGACGATTTATCTCCTAGAGTCACAATCTTGGTCCGATGGAATTTTTTCTCCCAAGATAAGATATCAAATCTTAGTCCGATGAAATTTTCTCCTAAGATACCAAATCTTAGTCCGATGAATTTTTCTCCTAAGATAGAAATCTTAGTCCGATGAAATTTTCTCCTAAGATATCAAATCTTAGTCCGATGAATCTTTCTCCTAAGATCACAACAAAATGGACCTAGTTTGACGATTTATCTCCTAGAGTCACAATCTTGGTCCGATGGAATTTTTTCTCCCAAGATAAGATATCAAATCTTAGTCCGATGAAATTTTCTCCTAAGATACCAAATCTTAGTCCGATGAATTTTTCTCCTAAGATAGAAATCTTAGTCCGATGAAATTTTCTCCTAAGATATCAAATCTTAGTCCGATGAATCTTTCTCCTAAGATCACAACAAAATGGACCTAGTTTGACGATTTATCTCCTAGAGTCACAATCTTGGTCCGATGGAATTTTTTCTCCCAAGATAAGATATCAAATCTTAGTCCGATGAAATTTTCTCCTAAGATACCAAATCTTAGTCCGATGAATTTTTCTCCTAAGATAGAAATCTTAGTCCGATGAAATTTTCTCCTAAGATATCAAATCTTAGTCCGATGAATCTTTCTCCTAAGATCACAACAAAATGGACCTAGTTTGACGATTTATCTCCTAGAGTCACAATCTTGGTCCGATGGAATTTTTTCTCCCAAGATAAGATATCAAATCTTAGTCCGATGAAGAGAGGAAAGACGTTTTATTTTTAAAAGTTGTTGAAATCTCGCCAACCTAAAGAAAGGAATGGCATTTTATTTTTAAAGTTGTTGAAGTCAGGAGCCCGCCTGAAGAGAGGAAAGGCGTTTATTTTCAAAGTTGTTGTTGAAATCAGGAGCCCGCCTAAAGAGAGGAATGGCGTTTTATTTTAAAAAGTTGTTGAAATTTCGCCAGCCTAAAGAAAGGAATGACATTTTTATTTAAAATTGTTGTTGAAATCAGGAGCCCGCCTGAAGAGAGGAATGACGTTTTATTTTTAAAAAGTTGTTAAAATCTCGCCAACCTAGCAAAAGGAATGGCATTTTATTTTTCAAAGTTGTTGTTGAAATCAGGAGCCCGCCTGAAGAGAGGAATGGCGTTTAAAGTTGTTGTTGAAGTCAGGAGCCCGCCTGAAGAGAGGAATGGCATTTTTATTTTAAAAAGTTGCTTGTTGAAGCTAGGCGCCCACCTGTATAACAAGAGGAATACTTTTTAGTCTTATACTGCAGATTTTGAAATCAGTAACCCCACCGGAAGGCAGAAGGTTACAACAGGAATCCACAGTAGGAAACCATAAAAATCCCCAGCACCGGGAAGCAGAAGGTTGCAACAAGAGGTCCCAGCACAAACTCAAGTGCATGTGTCAAAAGGAAGAAAAGACGCATTTTGAAAGAAAGGGCATGTGAACATTAAATTATGCCCAGCATATCAAATCTGATGAAGAAAGCCGTATCCCCAGAGGAGCCGCCGAAAAGCTTAATGAAGAAAGCCATGTCCCCATCGGACCGAACAAAATGATGAAAACTGGTATTCAGAAAAGCAAAGGGCCAGAAGTCTCGGAAGAAAAGCATCGGAAGAAAAGCACTGGAAGAATTGCAAGCAGACAAGAAAGCAATGCAACAAGAACAAATTGCAGTCTAGCCTAACTTCTTGTTTTCTTTTAAGCACGGTGTAACAAGGAGATCGGTAAGCAGTGGTAATAGCATGCAACAACAGTAACATTGCAGTCCCACGGTAGTCCCAGCTACCAAAACTTCCCGAACTACATTGACCTGATTCCTGTTTAGCCCAGGATATGTAGGAAACCTTTGAAGCAAAGGTTCGGTCAAATAAATAAAAAAAATGCTTCACACTGAGTACTCGGATGGGCAAAAATCGCTCGCTTTATCTTTGCACGAAAACCCTTCGTGTCTTCGGGCAAAGAGGGGCAGTTGTAAGCACGTGATTTTTGCCCTATATGAGAATTACTCCCAAAAAATTCAAAAAATAAAATAATTTTTCTTGGTGTGCAATTTTTGTGATATTTTGTGTAACTATTTGTATTTGTCTGTGCATGTTTATTTGTTAAATTAATAAAAAATACAAAAATATGTCGCATTTTGCATGTAGGATTTAATTCTACAATTGTTAGTAATTAAGTTTGTTTTACAAAAATTAAAAATTACAAAAATAGGCATCTTTTGCATTTTTAGCATTTAATGTCCAAATATACAATTTTATGCTTAATTATTACTTAATTGTGCGTTAATTGTTATTGGGAGTTAATTTGCGCTTTTATAACTTAATTTAGTTCTTAATAATAATTTAAGTATTTTTATAATTTAGTTTTAGAAAAATAAAAGAAGAAAAGAGAGCAAAAATACAAAGAAAAATCGGATTGGGCCACTTCTTCAATTGTGAGCCACAAGCCCAAAAATTGTCCAACCTTCTCATGACCCGGTCCACTTCAAACCGGGTCGACCCAATCCATAACCCAATTCCCCCTATCTTGCATTTCAAAAAAAAAAAAACCCAAACAAAAAGAAAACAAAAACCTAAAAAAAAACCCTAAACTCATCCCATCCGCCCCCCTTTCTTTCTCTTCATCTTCTCCATCACCTTCCCCAAGCGAGCAACCATGGCTTCCCCCCCGTTGCTGCTACCCTACTGCCCAACGTCGACCACCCCCTTACACCCCAGCCTCCATGTCGAGCCATAAAAACGAACCTTACTGCTGCGTCGTCTTCACGTTGTTCGTCACCACCATGACCGCCTTTCTCGTCGTTGTATCCTCCATGGCGAGCTCAAGCTCGTCCATGGATGCTTCACCATCTCCAGTAGCTCCCCCCGCCTCCAACGAGCCAGCCTGCTCCGTCGACACAGCCGGACGACCACCAGTCTTTCGTCGACGTCAGCTCCACAGTCGACGACCAACAGCTCCAACGATCCTCCATCTCCATAAACCAACAACCCAGCCCCATCGTTCATGGCTGAACATCCACCATGACAACCCAGCAGCCCACGACAACCCAAGCCATGGCTACCCCGTCACAGTCATCATTCACCCCCAGTCCCGCCTCGTCATCGTAGCCCGTCGTTTGTTCGATCTATTGGTCTGCGGAGTGTTAAAAGCTATTAAGGTCCGTCTCATCTCCCTTTCTCATTTTTAAGATCTATATGCGAGTGAGATAAGAGCCGCTAAAATCTGTTTAAATGTTATGGTTTAAGGAGTTCGAATTTCTTCTTAGTTGAATCTGGGTTGTAAAAATTAGATTTTTGTTTAATCGAATTTGAGTTTGATTGGTTTGTCATTCGTGATTATTAGTTGTAAAATGTATAGAATCTTTGCTAATATTGAGTTGGTTCAGATGATTTCATTTTGTGTGATGTTTGGTTTCATTTCTTGTCGATTGTTCATCATTTTCTTGCATATGAAGTTAGTTTGTTTTCATTCAGTATGTTGGCAGTGTTCATTTGTTCTTGTTTAGGCTTAATCTAGAAGTGTGTTAGTTTAGTCACGCAATATTTATTTTGATGATATTTGGTCTGAATCGAGTTTCATAGTTTAAGTTGTGATTTGAGTTTGTTGAAGCTTTTCATTTATGTTCATACTTTGTTTGATTGATCTTGAATCCGAAATTAGTATAGTTTGATCTTCTTGTTTGTTGATTATCATTTTTGATTATTTCTTCAGTTTGCTTCATGATTTTGTTTAGTTTTAATATAGGAATTGTTGGTTGTAAAGTTGTTAGATTTTAAGTTCAAATGATTATTGAATTTAGAAATCTGAATATATTTGTTTGTTGTTGTTGTTGTTGAATCTGAAAGTAGGTTTGTTTGTTGTTAAAGATGTTGTTCAATCAAGATAATTTTAGTTGTTTCTTTGTTGTTCATCATTTAGTTTGAATTTTGTTGTTGAACATTGTTAGAAATTGATCATATTGGCTATATTTTGGTTAAGATTGATTAGGTGAATTGGTTATAGCTGATGGGGGTAGTTTGGTAATTTGTAGTACGTTCAGGGGTAAAATGGTAATTGCAATAAGGTCGGAGGGGTAGTTTAGGAATTGTACATTTTGTAGTTCTTTATGTTAAGCATGTGAGACAAAATATAATGGGGTGTGAGTGATATAATTGTTTAATATAATGGGGGACAAGACATAATGTAGTGGAAGGGAATATTGTATTTGTTTATGTTAGGCATGGGGGACAAGATGTAATGGGGTGGGGTTGATATATTTGTTTAATGTAGTGGGGGATGAATGGGAAGATAATGGGTTTGGTAGGAGAAAGTGTGGTTTTATTAATGGATTAAAGGGTTTGGGATGGAAAATAAATAAGAGGTCTTGAATCAGATTTTAAGGGGGGGAAGAAGAGAAAGAACGGACAGAGAAGAATAGGGAGAATAAGAGAGAGAGAAAAAAAAGAGCTGAATATTTAAGAGGGAAAGAAAAATTCCGAAAAAATATTAAAACTTTCAAATAAAAAACAACTAAAAAAAAAAATCTTCTGCTTTCTTTCATTGTTTGAAATCAGCATTAATTGTTGTTGTTTCATCGAAGCTTGAAGTTTTTGTTTTGGGATTACTACTTCACTGGTTTGCAAACTCTGTTCCTGGGTTGTTACTGTTGCTGGACTGATTGTTGTTGTGCTGTATTGTTATTACTGCTGCTGATTCTCATCTTCATTTTCTTTTGCTTCCAATATCAGGTACACAACTGACACGCTGATTATTGTAAACTGAAACAGGAAGCATGAATACGAAAATGAAGAGTTGAAATTCTAAATTTACTTTAATTATATTCTGAATTTTATTTGTATGTATAAATTATTTAGCTTGCAAAAAATCAGAATCATGTAGCTATTTAATATATATAGTGGAACATCCGACGATAGCTTAACAGATGAACTATCTATATATTGCCTAAAAATAAATAAATGGTGTAGTAACTCCGCCTAGTCAAAAATCAAACGAATAGGCCATTTAGAAACTTGGTAGGAATATTGTTTAGTTAAATAATATTGGTTAATTTCAGCATGTAAATGGTCTAGGATTAAATTTAGATTGGTAAGTTTTTTTTTAATTTGACAAACTGAGAACATGCCTAGTATAATGTAACTAGGTAGTAACATGTGAATAAGACGACCCAGGTCTAGTTTTATGTCATACACGTTGGGCCTGGGCCCGCAGTGGCAACAGACTGCCCTGTTTGCATCATTTTCAGATTTTATGAATCATATTCGAAACCCATCTATAACAACTCGAGAATGTAAATAAATTAAGACATTTTCTCTTTTATTTTGTAAAGTCAAATTTAATAAGAGAAAAATGTAGGCATTTTAGGACTGTCCTTTAAAAATAAAAATGAGATGAGCCCCGCCCAATAAAATGCACCAATTGCGGGACCCTCAATAAATGTTTAATTGAATATTTAGAATTCGGGATGGACTGTTTAGTGAATTCCACGGTCTTACCCAGAATTAATAATACGCTAATCGCTTTAGGCACGATTTTAATATTAATACATTTCTAAACACGGGTGCGCATTTATGCGACCCAAATCCAAATCCCAAAACATTGAATAAAAATACGTTCCGGATCGCGAGTGCATTTTATGTGACGCAATCCAAAGACATGTTTTTAAACGATGTTCACATTCTTTTAAAAATATAATAAATAAAAGTGGTAAAGAGTTAAAACTTGCACAAGAGCACATAATTGTATAAAATCAGATAAACAAGCCGAATATGACAATTGAGTGACCGTGCTAGAACCACGGAATTCGCGAATGCCTAACACCTTCTCCCGGGTTAATAGAATTCCTTATCCGGATTTCTGGTTCGCAGACTGTAATATAGAGTCATTCTTTTCCTCGATTCGGGATTAAAATTGGTGACTTGGGACACCCTAAATTTCCCAAGTGGTGACTCTGAAATAAATAAATAAATCCCGTTTCGATTGTCCTTTAATTGGAAAAACTCCTGTACCCCTCGCGGAGGCGGAAAAAGGAGGTGTGACAACTGCTGGCAGTTTGAGCGCCTTCAGTAGGGTAGCATGACTGTTACCCAGTATGAGACTCGATTTGTGGACCTAGATCGCCACGCTATCATCTTGCTCTATACTGAGAGGGAGAGAGTTAGGAGATTCATTGACAGGCTCACTTTCACTATCAGGCTACAGATGGACAAGGAGACCGGAGATGATATTTCTTTTTAGAGGATTGTAAAGATTGCTAGACGGATCGAGATGGTTCGTGGTCAGGAGATGGGACCAGTATCTGATAAGAGGCCTCGTCATTTTAGTGGCTTCAGTGGTACATCGTATGGAGGTAGTGATACTTTTGTAAGGCCCCATAAAATTTCACCTAAAATCCGAGGTTTCGTGATGCCAAGTTGGGCATTTTCTGCAGTCGCAGAACTAATCTGCGTGCCTTAGATATGTCGTAGAGTGAAGCAGAGAACTGGGAAAATTTTGGACATTATTCTACGGTCAATTATGCGATCGCATAATCGTTTCGCGGCTGCACACCTATCGCAAATCCAAAATGGATATTTCCAGAAGAGGGGGTTCTCCGACGCATTGTGCTATCACAAAACTGGTCAGCAGACCGTGGACCTGAGACCCAACCCGAACAACCCAGTTTATGGACCCTTTTCTACGGTCCCCTTTGCAGGCAACATACTTTTTCTGCAGTCCAGTCTGTAACCGCAGACCCGACTTTACAGAATTTAAGTTTGAGAAAATTTACCCAATCCCATTTTTCATAAAAATACCTTGTTGATTATTTTAGCTGGTCCTAACTGATATTTAGAGAGAGGGGAGAGGTCTATAGTGAAAGGGGATGTTCCTAAGGTTATTGTTCATCAACTCTTGCTCAAAGTGAAGAATTCGCAAGAGAAACTCATTGGGTCTTCATCCTAGAGGTAAGAATCTAATCCCTAGCCCTTAATTCCGGGATTTGATTTGGAAAGAGATAATGAGAAGAGCAATTCTTGGGTGTGAGAGTTGTTTTTTATGCATGCATGTACCGCCAAGGGTAATGGAAGGATTATTAAACTCAATTGGGTAAACTTTGGGTAGTGGTATGAAGAAATCCACCATAGGAGGACCTTGAAACCTTAATGCACACATAGTGTTTGATAAAATGCTTAAATAAACGGGAACCACGAAGTCCTTCCCAATTTATGTTCAATTTTACTATATCTCTAAATAGTTCAAAGTTGCTAAGAATTCCGGAACATCGTAGTAATTTAAAAGCTCAAGGCGAGGTATGTTGGCTAAACTCCTCTCTTAGAATTGAACCCCATAATGTCCTTGTAAGTCCCGAATTGTTCATTATAATTGATTATCTCGAATAAGCTTTGTGACATAAGATATGTACTCAATATGTGTTGCTGATACCCAATTTTTCTCTCATATATTTTAAAATGCATATATACTTTCAAAATAGTGCATGAGCATCAACCAACATTTTTCCATGATTTTCTGTAATTTTAAAAGAATTTTAATTAATTTATTCTAGCATTTTATTATCCAAATAATTACTAATTGTATCACAAATGGTTGATAATTTTATTGCTTAATTTTATCATTTATATTTATACTAAGCTTTAATTATTTCATGAATGGCCGTATGTACATGTTAGGGTTATAACTGCAATAACTTTGCAATAATAGCCCCATGTGTACATAATTACCTTATTTCACAAGAAAATAACCTTTTATATTTTGATAATACTAAGTAATTATTTTAAATCATTTTCATGCACAAATGATATTTTTATCATTTATAAATTATTTTATAAAATTGTTTTATTAAGTTAATTGGGTATTTAACAAATAGCCTATTTAATTTTTGTCTAATTTCGGACTTTGGACCAAATTACCACCCCAGACCAATTAAACTAACCCAATATCCATAACCAATTTTAACTCGCCCAACCCCAGATTCAATCCTGGCTGTTGATCTCAAGAGATCAATGGTCAGGACATTCTTTCCTTTTTAATATACCAAACCCCCAAACCCTACCTCATTTTACACAAACCGCCACCCTTGAATCCCTATCTCCTCTCTTCTCTCTCGACCTCCCCCTAACCCTAGCCCGCCGTCACCAGAAACCCTTCAATCCATGAGGGTTCCCTTCGATTTTAGGCCACATCTAGCCTCTTATTTCTACTGGATATTCGATTTCCTTGTTGTTTGATGGCCTCTCGAAGAGATTCAACACAGACCTGGCTTTAGCTCTTCATTTTTCTTGATGAACTTGCCTATATTCATCTCTATGTTTATGAGTGCTGGTATCTTCGTGTTCATGGCTTCAAATCTCTGGTTCAAACAAGATTTTTCTCACCTCTGTCTATTTTGTGCATGACCTAACTATTTTTGGTCGAATATGTTTAGATCTCTTTAGATCTGAAGTGTTTGGGGTTTGTTTAACCATTTTCCTTTAAGGTTCTTTTGTTTTTACCGCTATTATCTACCGTTTCACTTTTTCCTTAAAAATTGGGGTTTCATCTTTTAAGTTTCTGCAAATGTTTTAAATCATTTAAAGGTTCAACCATGGCCTTTCTTCTTTACTACTTGACTAATTCCTTTGCTTGATGTTTCATCTATGTGCTTCCACATGCTTAAAGCTTTCCGCTATTCAATTATTTACCTCACCGATCTTGCTCGTTTATTTTGGCTTTGTTGAATAAACGGATTAATTGGTTTACTTGCTTGACTAGGGTTTGAAATTATATTTTTCTTTTAATAATGGTATCTTTATAAGATTTTTATTTTTTCTTTCCTATATGTGACTTATAATTGGTACTGTCTTCCTTAATTATGCTACTGGCCTAATTTCTGGGTTTGATTTGTTCTGACCAACCTATAAATGGTCTCTGACTTATTTCCTACCTTATTAAACCTCAATTTTGTCCGCTAAATTGATTTCGTATGAGATTTTCCCTAATTTAAGGGGTCTTTCCGGATCCTATCATGTTAATTGATTGAGTTTAGCCTTAATTAATTGATTGAGTGATTTGTATACCTTATTTGTGAACTCTTAATTTCCTTTACCTTGTTTGTTCTACTCTGCTGAATGCTATATAACCTCACCATTCTGATTTTTTTAAAACATACGAACACACGCTCAGACTCAGACATCTATACCCACAAGCACATACTGATACACACTTACACAATTTCAGTTTCTTTGATTTATTGCACTGTCTAGCTGGCTGAAAGCCAAGGCTAGACTCTTGGATTTCATTCATCTTCACCTTCCTGTTTACTGCCCCTTAACCGGTATGCCTCAATTTCTGTTATCATGTTCTCTTCTATATGCTATGTAGTTATACCTCAACATGATTCTATTTGCCCTATGTTTTCCTGTTTGCTGCTCTCTTAGTTAGTATGCCTCAATTTCTATTACCATGTTCTATTCTATATGCTATGTAGTCAGTTCACAATAGACATCAACATGTATCTGTTTCATGTTTGTTTCTCTATTAACTAGCAAGCCTCAATTCCTGTTAACCTATCCTATTCTGTATGCTATTATGGATAGTTTACATTAACATGTTTCTATTTGATCCATGATTTCTGGGTACTTCTTTCCAGACTAGAGAGCTTTTTTGTTCCTGCTATCCTGTGCTATATGTTTGTTTGTTAGTTGTTTCATATTCCAACATGCTTTTGTTCAGTATATGTTTACATGAGTCCACCTAGTTAATAAACTAAGTTATATGAAACCCTGTCTAAATCAGTTGTATGTTCCCTGTTCTGAACATGGCTGGATACTGCAAACATGTAATGTGGTTAACTCTGTTTGTTATTTCAAGTTCCCTTGCTTCTGTGATTACTGATATAAGTATCCAATCTAAACAAATATCAATCTTTCTGAATCATGTGCTGTGTATGGATCATATTTTTGCAACCCCTATAGCCTGAATCTATTGGCTACTAAAATTAAACTGTTTTCTAAAACTGTCCCCCTTACTTTCTATGTACTGGTTTTCAAATTGCTACTATTAGTCATTTAGGTTCCTAACATCCCCAGTGTGAGCATTGCCTAGGGTCCCTGAGGCTCCTTTGAACTCTGACACATTGGGGCTGAATTTCCAACCCTTTATGAGTTCCGTGTTGAATACATGGCTCCAGTGTGAGCATTGCCCGGGGTCCTTGAGGCTCTTTAGGAACTTTGACACACTGGAAGTTTGGTTTAATGTGTTATGAATGGATCCCTGCCACTGTTTCAAGACTGTTGTGCTGAAGGCCTGACTCTCAGGTTTATATTGGGCCTGCTAAGGCTCCCTATAGTATAATGAATCTTATTGTGTAATTTATTCATATTGGCCTAATAATCTTTATAAAAATAGATATTGGGGTTATTAGTAAAAGTTGGGGGGGGAGGGTCTATTCTTACATCTCTGTTGAAATTGGGTAGGGAACTTGTCTATAGGACTTAACTATGTTTGATTGCACTATGTGGATGCTGTACTGTGATCCTGCCTATATGATTTTATGATTGTTTGACTTTGTGCTGCATATCTGCATATTAGAAATCCTGCTATAGGACTTTACGTTTAACTTTGCACATTGGAAATCCTGTTTATAGGATCTGCACGTATTTTCAATTCAATATGCATTAGTAACCATGTCTATAGGATCTTGTCTGTTTAAATAACCATTTTCCTGGCAATGTGCTTAAAAGAATTCTGCCTACACATGAGTAATAGAGATCCTGTCTATATGAATTTACGTCAGCTAGATATCATGCCTATAAGGTTTTAAAATTAGTTTTGCGTTTAGAAATCATGCCTATAGGATTTCAAAAAATCGGTTTCTGCATTCAGATATCATGCCTATAAGGTTTTAAAATCAGTTTCTGCATTTACAAATCTTGCCTATAGGATTTCAAAACCCGTTTCATCACTTAGAAAGCATGCCTATAGGATTTAAAGATAAAATCTGCCTGTTAAAAATTAGCAGTTTATTTACAGCTTAGATGCCATGTCTATAGGGTTCTGCCCGACTATCCCTTAGGCAAGCCTATAGGTTAATTAAAATTCTGGGTCTAAAACTGTGATTGCTTGTTTGAAATATGCCTAGATTCAGAGTATTAACCAAATTAGTAGGCAACTGATAGGTACTCATCTGCTCGCTTTAATAAACTATTGCATATTCTGTTTGTGCTCATTTAGATATCCTGTCTATAAGATCCTTAAATCATTTAAAGTTGTTTGTTTGAACAACGTGCATTTGTTTGTCTACTTGTGGAGGTTAATATGAGCCACTTAATTTCTCCTTATGTGACATTCCTTCTTGACTTTTGTTTGTCACTTAGTTTTCTCCTTTTAAACAACATAAGTGAGTCTAGAACCGCCTTAAATAGAGGCCCTAAACACCTACAGGGCCAGAGGTACGGGACGGGTAGTGCACGTGTAAGGTACGCATTGGAGGTTATTAGAACACTTAGGTAATAATAAAAAAGGTCAGGGTAATTGGGTAGTTAAAGGAAATGATGACCTGTGCGCTAATGCTATGTGTAGCACCCCAACTTGGGGACGATTACCAAGTATTGCACAGAAGTGATCCTATAGGCTAAAAAAGCTAGGACCCCCTTTACTCCTTGTTTTAAATGTAATATATATTTGTTTAAATTTATTTATTTCCTTATAAGACTAATTCGTTTAAATTGAGTTTGGCCGGACCCACCGTTGTGGTCCTCGATGGGTGCATAATACCTTCCCCTAAAGGTAATTTTGAGCCCTTACCCAATCTCTGGTAATGTAAACTAGTTCATGAGTTATTTGCTCTAGGTGCCCTAACGTACCTTAATCAGTTAGGTGGCGACTCTTCAAATCTCTTACCCAATTCCCAAAAGGAAAGGAGTTTTCCCAAAATGTCGAAACCCGGACTCCGCGAGGAAAAAGGCGCGGCGACAACATGGCGACTCTACTGGGGATATTTTTAGGCTCTTACCATAACAAACTTGTTTTTGTGAATTAGTCTTAAGCATGATTTATTCTGTTAATACACGTCCACCCTTTCCCTCCCCCCTTATTTAGATTTAATTGCCTATTTTTCAAGCATTTATGATTTCCTTTATTACAGAAACTGACTTGTCTTCTTGTTTTGTTTCTTAAAAGTCTTTCAATTATTAAATACCGCATTTACCATTTTTAACGTGCAAATACATGACAACATGCTATCTATTGTTGCATAAATCATGCTCACCATCATGTTCCACTGGTGCGTAATCAATCCTATAGCAACGCTTGATGAGTGTTTGCGCCCTTCCTATATATCACCCTTTAAATTCGAAAAGGCGTATTTGCGGTAAAACTAGTCGATCAGCGGTGCAGTCGATGGTTCCGTGCCTTTCCCCTTCAAGTTGTCCGCTTGAGGCTACCAGTCTAGACCTCTCTAGAAACCTTACTCTGATTAATTGTACATGCATCATGGTCAAACCTAGTCGAGTTTAATATGTTGTCCACATAATAACCCTTTAAGACAAGCCTTGTCCAAAAATCCATCAGGTTTTCCATAATTCCAATGGACGCAACCCCGATTGTGTGCATTAATTTTGGAGAAATAAGTGCCAATATGCTAGTCATTATTGTATAAATAGTCGGATCTAGAGGGGGAAAGGGCCTAACCATATTTGTTTTGCAGAAAATGAGGCACGAAGTCCCCAGGTTCGGCATGGTCCGTAACATACCGCCATTGTTGCTAGATTGATGGGAGGATCTTCCTTCAAGTGATAAAAATCATATGAAAAGGGTCTTGGGAAATTTGCCTTCTTTATTGGACCTCCAGCCGAATAACATGTTATCGAAGCTGCCACAATGTTCTGGGACAAATAAAGAGTCGTGTTCCGCTTTGGAAACATAAGAAATGACCCCTCTCTTGGAAGAAATAGGGGATTCGCTGGGCTACCTTGGGATAGTCTTGGTTTATTGGTGCCGGAAAATCGCTCTACTAGGAGGTTTTTGAAGATGATGGGATTAAAGAAGAATGATGACTTGGAGTGCATGAAAAATTCCTACATACCCTTCGACTTCCTCTATGAACGATACGGTCACAATAGATCTTATCAAATTTTCGATGATGAATTCTCCATCGCTTCCATGGGTTGGATCCACCGCATGGTTTTTGTGTTCATTGTCTATTTCTTGGGTATGTTAGTGTTCCCAATCCAAGGGGACATAATCCACACCAGACTGGCCATGGTAGCCAAAACCTTGATGGATGGGATCGAAGGGAAAACATATACCATTGTCCCTATGATCATAGCAGACATATACCGGGCCTTAGAGCGCTGTTAGAAGGGGTACAAATACTTTGTAGGTTGTAATCTGCTGTTACAAGTTTGGTTGTTAGAGCATCTCCAAAAAGGTAAATACCGTCAAGAGCTTCCGCGAAGGCTGTGGAATGACCACATCGCTTTCCATCATCTAAAGAGAATGACTTATATCCCAGATAGGTTTGCTCAACCCGAAAATGCTATAGGATGGGTGCAGCTTTTCAGCAATTTGACCTAGGATCAGGTTCAGTAGATGTTTGAATGGTTCCCTACCGACGAGTTCATCATAAGATCTAGGGGTGTTCCATACTTGGTACTGATCGGGCTGAGGGGCATATACCCTTATGCTCCCCTCAAAGTTATGAGACAGGCATGCATGAAGCAGGTCATACCGCGTGTTGCTAAAATGAGTCACTACAAGGCAGATTTTCAGAATGATGACGTCCCATACAAGTGTGAAGCTCAGCACATGTGGCATTTGATAATCATCGTGGAAAAGGATACCATCAAGCCAGATCGATATCTTGCTGGTCATGTTTACTTTTACCCATCATGGTCAGAGGATAACATAGCAGGAGTATTCGATCCAAGGGTTAGTCCGGGAAATAGAGTCATAGATGAAGCTGCCGAGGCACAATTTAAGTATAACAAACTGCACAAAAGAGTTCACGAGTCCGAGGCCAAGTACATGGAGTGACACAAGACCGATATGGAACTAATTAATGAATGGAGGGAAATGGCTGTTAAATCAAGCGAAAGGTTGGAATATCTAGAGTACAGTCTGATGGAATTGGAGGGAAAAATGAGGAAGAGAGTCACCGATTGACAGAACACTGAAAGAAGCAAAGGAGGACATTTAGCAAGGGCATGCCTACTACTAAACCTGCGCGAACTAGAGACTTTGATCGACGAAGCCAAGACATCCAGCCCGGAGAAGGTCCTTTTGGGACCAAGTAGATTAGGTTTATTTGCTTTTTCAAATGTAACAAGGCCAAGTGCCATTAATGACTTATCTTATTTAGTGTCATTTTAGATTTATTTATTTTTAGATTAATGAAATGAGGCAATTATTGGCACTAAAATTCTCCAAATCTATTTGTCGCTAGGCCTACCTTAGGCACGACAAGGCTCCCAAATTAGGACGCGAATTTACATTCCCGCAATATATGTTCAAATACTGCAAACACTTTCAGAATCATTACTGACTTGTTTACTTTTTGTTTTTCTTTATTTTTATTATTCCCATCCCCTAAGGTTGGTTCGCACATACTGGCATCATCAGCATATCACACTAGATCTAGAGGCCCTCCACCACCTCCTCCTCCGAGTCATCTGAAAAGCAGAGGAAAAACTAAGATGGATGACTTGAGTGGTATACGAAAAGAAAATGCTAAGAATATTGAAACTTCAGACGGTCGGAGTACTCCGGCCCAGAATGATTTGGTCCTATAATTAGAGCAGAAAATACTGGAGTTACAAGGAGAACTTGAGCAGGTCCACAACTTGGCAAACCTCTCCCTCACTCTGAACGTCCCAGACATTAACTAACAAAATATTCAAAACCCAACACCTCCTCAAAATACGCCAAACCAATGTCCACAAAATCCTCTCGCACCCATCAATATGCAACTCCTCCCCAAAATCCAAATTATCCACCAGTACCCACTTTTCCTCAGTACCAACATCTTTCTACCTAGTACCCACAAACCACTGCCTATCACACTCCTCTAAACACATCATAACCTATTTACGATCCTCAAAACTCGACCAACGACCACCACTACACCCAAATTCCTAGCACCCACCAAAACAACCCCATATATATGGAAACCCTACCTCACTCCACTTAACCAATCTCCTATACACGAGAATCCGCTGAGAAGGACCTGCTCATCAAGAACATGGCCGAGGAGCTCAAGAAGTTGACAAGTTGAGTTCAGGGTGTTGAAGGAGGTAAAGGGATAGAAGGTCTAAACTATGAGGATTTATGCATTCAACCAGATGTGAAACTGCTGGAGGGTTACAAACCTCCCAAGTTTGAAATATTTGATGGAACATGTGATCCCAAGGTTCATTTGAGAACTTATTGTGACAAGCTTGTGGGAGTCAGAAAGAATGAAAGGATTCGAAAGAAGCTCTTCATGAGAAGTCTTACCGGAGATGCCATGTCCTAGTACATAAGCCAGAATCCTAAGAAATGGGCCAATTGGGTGAGCATGGCATCAGACTTTATGGACCGGTTTAGGTTTAATACGGAGAATGCACCAGATGTTTTCTATATCCAGAACCTAAAGAAGAAGCCAATTGAGACTTTTCGTGAGTATGCTACTCGATGGAGGTCAGAAGCAGCCAAGGTCAGACTAGCATTAGACGAGGAACAGATGAACAAGTTCTTTGTTCGAGCACATGACCCACAGTATTATGAAAGGCTAATGTTTATTGAGAATCATAAGTTCTCCAATATCATCAAACTCGTAGAAAGGATTGAAGAGGGTATTAAAAGAGGGATGGTGACAAATTTTGTGGCACTGCAGGCCACGAACAAAGCATTGTAATCAGGTGGCATATAAAAGAAGAAAGAAGTAGGGGCAGTAATGGTAGCCCAAGGCCCAAAATCTCTACTCACATACCAAACACCTCCACCTACATACCAACCCTCACCTCCCAGATATTCTCAAGCCGCCACCGCCTATCACACTTACAACACCCAGCCAACCTACTATCATTCACCTCTAACTCGTCCAAATTACCAGAAACCCCGACCTAATTTTGATCGCAAACCACCCAAAAAATACATTGCCATTGCTGAACCCATCGACCAGCTGTACGATTGAAGGCTACTAGTTATGTCACCCTTATTCCCACTGTGGCAATGGAGAATTCATCTCAATGGGTCAACCCGAACAAAACATGTGCATATCATTCCGGTATGAAGGGGCACAACTTTGACGAGTGCCTAACATTGAAAGATAAGATTTAGACATTGATTGATAACAAGGTCATACAGGTGAAGGAAGCTACACCCAACGTCCGCAACAATCCTCTTCCAGATCATAGGGGTGAAGGGATCAATGTGATAGAAACTGATGAGGAGTGGGATCTCGAGGGATCAATTGGACTTATCAAAGAGGGCGACGATCCTAAGAAACCTACAGTCATGCTCAATCCTATTATGGTCCAAGTACAGCCACTAGTTGAGGTTGAGGTAACCGCATCGGTTCCATTTGAGGTAGAAGTAACACCACCTATAGCCACACCTGTTCCATTTGAGGTAGAAGTGGACACACCTTTCATAGTGATAGTAACAACCGCCTCCTTTCAAGTCCAACGCCATACCTTGGGATTATGTTGCCGAAGCTAGGTGAATGGGAAAAGAAAATATGGAATAATCTAGTGCCGCACAGGGAATGACCAGAACTGGAAGGATCTATACACCCGTAAATTTGGGAGGATCAAGCAAGAAGGCTACTATCAAAAACCTGTCATTGAAACTGGACCGGACGATCTTTGGAGGAAAGTATAAGTGAGGGAATACTCTGTTGTTGATCATTTAAACAAGACCCCTGCCTAGATATCCATCCTATCAACTATTGCAAAATTCAGAGGCACATAAGAATGCTCTAATGAAGGTGTTGAATGAAGCTTATGTTCCCAACAATATCACCAGTGGAGAGATGGCCAACATGGTAGGCAAAGTACTGGAGAGTCACAAGATCACCTTCCACGAGGATAAACTACTGCCTAAAGGGTTAAGTCACAATATGGCACTGCATATCACGGTACAATTTGAAGACAAATTCATTTCCAGGGTCCTAATAGATGGGGGTTCAAGCCTCAACATTTGTCCGTTGACTACTCTAAAAAGATTGGGCAAAGATTTCCATGAGATACGGGCAGGAAGTATGAACGTAAAAGCAATTGATGGGTCTCAAAGGGCCATGATTGGGGAGATTAACCATTGTCTGCAGATGGTACCAACTTGGTTCGATGTTGAGTTCCAAGTACTAGACATATCAGGCATCAGCTACATACAATCTTCTAATGGGTCGACCTTGGATACATGCTGCTGGGGCCATGGCTTCCACGCTACACCAGGCCGTGAAGTTAGAATGGAACCATCAGGAGGTAATCATTAACAGAGATGGAAGTAACCCCATTTACACCAGTCAAATTATCCCAGTTATCGAGAATTGAAGAAGGCTGGGTAGAGAAACTTATCACCACATTGAACATGTCAATGCAATTGAGAAGGGCAAGTGGTGGAGTAACAAAATAGAAAGCATACTAGCATGGTCTGGGTATGAACTCAGCAAAGGGCTGGTGAAGAAACTCCAAGGCATTACTAAATCGATACAGTTAAAAAGTCAAGGCATAACATTTGGGCTCAGATATCAGTATACATGGCAAGAATATGATGATTGGTCGCCTCTATGGCGTGGTCCTTATTACCCTCTCGAGCAGCCAATACCACACTAAGTCAGACTTTTCATCAAGCCGATACAATATGGGGATCTGTAGATGAAGAAGCTTTGGATGGGTTGAGAAACTTGTTCCTAGAAGACGAGAATATGGATTGCAATGTGATAGTTGAGGAGGAGGAGGAAGAAGGCCTTACCATTCAGACTGTAGAGAAGGGATCTATTCTCAAGAATTGGACTGCCACACGATCCCGGGCCCACCAAGTTCCTGGGTAATTTGGCAATTAGCCTGACTTGTTTTAATATCCATACTATGAATTTAAGATATTTTCAGTAGTTTTGTTTTAAACACGCATTTTATTTCAAAATAATTGCTCGAGTCATTGAGCCATACCTGTTTTGGATATTTTCAAAACTAATTAATGCATTGCTATTTAGTATTCATTATTATCTTTCACATTTTTTCTTCTACAACATTATTATTACTTTTCCTGATGAACCGATGATTGTGACATGTAATGAGATAACACAATATAAGGATAGTGACTCAGAAGAAGAAGATGAAATACCTGAGGAAGTTGTCAGAGAAGTTGAGAACTTTGAGAACAAACCTATGTCCAACCTGGACAAAACCGAAGCAATCAATTTGGGAGACACCGAAACCTTTAAGGAGACTCGCATAAACATTCACTTATCACCGTTAGAGAAGGAAGAATATATTCGTTTTCTAAAGGAATATGAGGATATCTTTGCATGGTCATATGATGACATGACCAGTCTGAGCACACTCATAGTGGCTCATAAGTTGCCTACCAATCAAATGTGTCCGTCGGTGAAGCACAAACTTAGAAAATTCAAACTAGATATGCGCCTGAAAATCAAGGAGGAGGTCACTAAGCAGATCAAAGCCAAAATCTTCAGGGTAGTTGAGTACCCAACCTGGTTAGCCATCATTGTACCAGTTCCAAAGAAATATGGGAAAGTCAGGGTGTGTGTTGACTCTTGGGATTTAAATAGAGTAAGTCCCAAAGACGATTTCCCACTGCCAAATATACACATCCTGATCAACAATTGCGCCAAGTATGAACTCCAATCCTTTGTAGATTGCTTCGCGGGGTATCACCAGATTGGATGGATGAAGAAGACGTAGAGAAAGTAGCTTTCATTACACCATGGGGAGTGTACTGCTACAAAATGATGTCATTCGGTCTAAAGAATGCTGGGGCTACCTATATGAGAGCCATGGCGACCATCTTCCATGATATGATACACAAGGAAATAGAGGTGTATCTTGACGACGTCATCATCAAATCCAAGAGGGCCGGAGATCACACAGTAGACCTGAGAAAGTTCTTTGACGCGGTCTCTGAAGATGGGAGATGAAGAGTGAAGGGGACGAGTTAGGGGGGGGGGTAAATGCTTTAGACAGTCTTATACTGTCGATCGAACAGTTCCAAGCCGTTCGATCCAGTATGATAAATGGCTCAGATGATGAACGACTAAAATGATACCGTTTAGTTACTTAAATGACCGAACCTGGTAGGGGAACGAGTTTTGGGCTGGTTTGGTCGGGTTTGGATGGGTAAAGGGTGAAAATGTTTTGGGCCTGGGTGAATTGGAATTAAATTAGCCCAAAATCTGATCCCCTTCCTTTCTTTTGTTTCTTTTTTCTTTTCTTTTTATTTCAAAATTCCTTTTTTTTTTCAAAAAATTAAAAATAAAACCTAAATTAATCCCTAAACCAAATTATCTTACCAAATTAAATTAATTAACTCTAAGGCTAAGGAGGTACAATCTAAAACTGAACCCCGTAAAATGTGCATTCGGGGTTCCCACAGGAAAGCTGTTGGGATTCATCATCAGTTGTCGAGGAATCAAGTTGGATCCATCCAAAGTTAAGGCTATCCAAGATTTACCACCACCAAAGAGCAAAAAGGACGTGATGAGCTTCCTAGGATGCCTCAACTACATCAGCCGTTTCATAGAATAGTTCACAGTAATATGTGAACCCATCTTCAAAATGTTAAGGAAGGATGTTGAAACCAGTTAGACCGAGGATTGTCAGAAAGCTTTTGATAAAATCAAGGAATACCTGTCTACACTGCCAGTCCTAGTCCTAACAGAACCTGGGAGACCTTTACTACTCTATCTATCCGTGTTAGATGGAGCTTTCGGATGTGTTTTGGGACAACATGATGAGACAGGAAGAAAGGAGCAAGCCATATACTACTTGAGTAAGAAGTTCACACCTTATAAAGCACGATACTCTCTACTTGAACGCACTTGCTGTACTTTGACCTGGACAGCTCAGAAATTGAGGCATTACTTCTGTGCCTATACCACATACCTCATATCTAGGATGGACACTCTAAAATACATCTTTTAGAAGCCCATGCCGACCGGGAAGTTAGCCAAGTGGTAGATATTGTTAAGTGAGTTTGATATCATCTGTGTAACTTAGAAGGAGGTCAAAAGACAAGCACTAGTAGACCATATTGCTAAAAATCCGGTGGGAGGAGAATACGAGCCATTGAAATCGTATTTTCCTGATGAAAAAGTATCATTCGTAGAAGAGGACATTGCTGAAGCCTACGAAGGATGGATAATGTTCTTCGATGGGGCTGCAAACTTCAAAGGAGTGGGCATTGGAGCAGTTTTGGTATAACAAATAGGTCAACATTACCGGGTATCCAAAAAGCTTAGGTTTCCGTGCACCGACAATATAACAGAATACAAGGCTTGCATTATGTGGCTCAATTTGGTCATCAATATAAATATACAAGAGTTGCTGGTAATTGGCGATTTGGATCTTCTGGTACATCAAGTTCAAGGAGAATGGGCTACGAAGAACACCAAGATACTACCATACTTGTATCATGTGCGGGAATTGATTAAGAGATTCACAAAGATAGAATTCAAACATGTGCCCAGAATTCAAAATGAGTTCGCAGATGCACTGTCTACCTTGTCATCAATGATACAACATCCGGATAAGAATTTCATCAATCCCATCCTGGTAAGGATCCATAATAAACTGGCTTACTGTACTCATGTTGAAGAAGAAATAGAGGGAAAACCTTGATTCCACGACATCATGGAATATTTGGCAAAAGGAAAATATACAGAACAGGCAAGCCATACCCAGAAAGGCACACTGCAGAGGTTGTCCAATCACTTCTTCCAAAGTGGAGGTACCCTGTATAGAAGAACTCCTGATCTAGGGTTGTTAAGGTGTATTGACGCAAATGAGGCTTCTAGATTGCTTGAGGAGATACATTCCGAAACTTGTGGACCATATATGAACGGTTTTTTTTCTAGCCAAAAAGATACTCAGAGCTAGATATTTTTGGATGACCATGGAAACGGATTACATCCGATACATCCATAAATGCCACCAATGCCAGGTACATGCATACATGATAAGGGTACCACCAAACGAGCTCAATGCAACAAGTGCATGATGGCCTTTTACTACTTGGGGAATGGACTTCATTGGTCCAATCGAGCCCACAGAGTCTAATAGGCACCAGTTCATTTTAGTGGCTATCGACTATTTCACAAATGGGGTAGAGGCTGCATCTTACAAAGCTGTAACCAAGAATTCATCGTAGATTTTGTCAAGGATCGTATTGTTTGCCGATTCGGGGTTCCCGAGTCCATTATCACTGATAATGCTGCCAACCTCAACAGTGACTTGATGAAAGCCATGTGTGAATCCTTCAAAATCAAGCACAAGAACTCTATAGTGTACAAGCATCAAATGAATGGAGCTGTGGAAGCTGCCAACAAGAACATCAAAAAGATACTAAGAAAAATGGTAGAAAATCACAAACAATGGCACGAGAAGTTACCCTTTGCCCTATTGGGGTACTGCACTATGGTTCGCATATCAATTGGGGAACTACCTATTTACTGGTTTATGATACTCAAAGCTGTCATTCCAGCTGAGGCAGAAATTCCTTCTTTAAGGATCATACATGAAGCCGAACTCAGTGATGCAGAATGGATAAGGAGCCGCTATGAGCAACTAGCCCTCATAAACATAAAAAGAATGAACGCAATATGTCACGGTCAGCTTTATCAAAATAGAATGTCTAGAGCTTTCAACAAAAGGGTCAGTTCGCAAACGCACTAAGATTTTACTACAAATACAAGTTTGAAAGAAGTATAATTGTTCTCGAAATAGAAGAGATGAAAGAAACTAAAATGGGGAGAAGAGGGACTTCAGGATCTACGAACGCCAATAGATCTACCTTGGTCTCCCTGGACTGAAGGCATCTACGTCAAGCTACTCACAAGGTCCAGCACCAAAATCTGCATAAAACAGTGCAGAGTGTAGTATCAGTATAACTGACCCCATGTACTGGTAAGTGTCGAGCCTAACCTCGGCGAAGTAGTGACGAGGCTAGGACTCGACAACCATATAAACCTGTGCAGTTAAATCATATACAAACAGAACAATAGAAACAAGAAACAACAGATAAAGATGGGAAGGGGACATGCTGCGGGGAATATTGAATTCTAACAGTAACCCAATAGTGAAGCATAATGAACATCATATTTGTATCAACAAGAATATTGAAACAATAACACGTGCACGACATCACACTTCATGCTTTTACTCTCATCCTCACCATATGAAACAACTGAAATGGTACGGCATCACCCTTCATGCATTGCCTCTCATAATCATGGCACATCATCACCTTTCATGCATTAACTCTCGCAATATCGGCACGGTATCACCCTTCGTGCATTAACTCTCAAATCATGGCACGACATCAACCTTCATGCATTAACACTCATGATATCGGCACGACATCACCATTCTTGCTTTACACTAACTCACAATATCATGCACGACATCACCCTTCATGCTTTACACTCTTCCTCACCCAAATAATAGAAACAATACGTCCCTAGAAGGGAATCAACAATAGAAACAATAACATCTCGGCAAGGGAATCAACTATGACCAATATCGTTTTAACAGTTACTTCACAAAATAAATCTCAACTTGAGTCAATACTCAACAATGGTCAATTACCAAGAAATTATCATAAGTCTTGTTCAATATTGATAATCATCAATTTATGCATGAACAATACATATTAGAGTCACAACAATCATGGTACACGAGTTATAGGCATGCTTGACACCAATGTATAGATACTCGTCACCACACCTATACGTTGTACTCAACATTAACCTGTAGCAAATAAGACCATAACTACTATTCCCTCAAGCTAAGGTTAGACCAAACACTTACCTCAATTCCATGGACAAGATTAAGCCTCAATTACCGCTTTACCTCTCGGTTCCACTTCCAATCCGCTTGTATCTAGTCATAATTTACTTAATAACATCAATAAATGCTAAATAAACCAATTCTAATGCATGAATATAGATTTCCCAATGTTTTCTCCAAAAAGTCAAAAATCAACCCCGGGCCCGCTTGGTCAAAACTTGAAGTTCAAACCAAAACCCGATCACCCATTCACACACGAACTCAAATATGCAATTGGTTTTGAAATTCGACCTCAAATTGCGGTCCAAATCCCCAAAATTTGAAAATCCTAATTCCTACCCAAAAACACCGAATTTTCCATGAAAAACCCTAGATTTTGAAGTGAAATCATGTAAAAAGATGAATTAATTGAAGAAGATGAGTTAGAAATCACTTACCTATGATTTAGAGAAGTTTGGGTCTTTGAAAAATTGCCTAGGGATGTTTAGGGTTTGAGAAAATTGCAAAACGATGAAAATCCCACCTGAAATCTCACTTAACAGGTCGCAATTATCGCAATTGCAATCAGGGGTTCGCAATTCCGAATGCTTTGAAATACTCCTACCTTCGCATTTGCGAAGAAAACATCATATTTGCTATTGAACGACCTTCGCAATTCCGGCCCAGAGTTAGCATTTGCGAGAGTGGCTTGCCCAGGCCTGGTTCGCATTTGCGACATATTTGTCGCATTTCCCAGGCCTGTTCACTTTGCAATTGCGAAGCTTGATCTCGCAATTGCGAGATTAGAGGCCTGTGCAAAAATACCAGATGCACAACTGAGTTTCCTAAGTCCAAATCACCCTGTGGCCTATCTAAATCTCACCTGAGCCCTTGGGGCTTCAAACCAAATATGCACGCAAGTCCAAAAACATCATACGGATTTGCTCGTGCGATTAGATCATCAAAAGAAAATCAACAACTACGAATTTAACCTCAAATTCATGAAATTCATAAGAGAGTTCAAATTTTCTATTCTCTCAACCTAGGGCCGATTTATATCAAATCAACTCTGATTCTTACCAAATTTCATAGATTCGACTTAAATATTATTTTAAACCTGCATCGGGCTCCGAAACCAAAATATGGGCCCAATACCATTAAGAACACACACCATTTCATTTCCAAAAGTCTTTATATTTTCTAGCAAACAATTTTCTTCAAAAATTCTTTTCTTGGGCTCGGGACCTCGGAATTCGATTCTGGGTATACGCCCAAGTTCCATATTTTACTACAGACCCTACGGGACCATTAAATTATGGTTCCGGGTCCATTTACCAAAAATATTGACCGAAGTCAACTTTAATCAATTTTAAAAGGCTAAATTCAATATTTCTCCTAAATTTCACATAAAAGCTTTTCGAAAACGCGTTCGGACTGTGCATGCAAATAGAGGTGAGACAAAATGAGGGTTTTAAGGCCTCAAAACATAGATTTGACTTCAAAAACAACAGATGGCTTTTTGGGTCATCACAGACACGAACGAAACGAGCAAATGCACAACTTTCATAAATGACTCTATTCATAGAAGTGCTAGAGATGCTTATGTTCTTGATTCCCCACGTGTCCTATTATTCTATCATCTGTTCATGAGTCTCAGAAAATATGTAAGTTGATAAAATTTACTTCATGATATTAATCAAAGGCATAATGGTCTTGTGACACTCCAAAAAATTTTATTGACATACTTCTCATGCATTGCACTCATTTATGCATATACATTGACCTATGACCAGATGGAGTTTAATATATATATATGTATGTATGTATGTATGTATGTATATATATATATGTGTATGTATGTATATATATATATGTGTGTATATATATATATATATATATATATATATATATATATATATATATATGTATATATATGTATGTATGTATAAGGAATATGGGAAAAGATTACGGCATTATATATGCACCACCACCTGATCAGCTGGTATACGTTGATGGTTTTGGCTACAGTGGCCGAGATGATATGATGGGATGCCCCCAGAGGCTTGATGATGTTATAAACACATATACCCATGCATGATATGACATTTATACGCATATGCATGACATTTTAAATATTAAATGATTCACAAAGCTATTCAGACATACATGTCGAGTCCTTTACTCCATGTTTCTATCATGACTCTTATTTACGGATACCCATTCCTTACATACTCGGTACATTATTTACTAACGTCCCTTTTGCCTGGGATGCTACATTTCATACCCGCAGGTCCCAATAGACAGGTCGAGAGTCCTCCAAGTATGCTATCAGCTCAGAAGAAGATGTTGGTGTGCTCAATTTTCTCCAGAGTTGCTTGTTTGACCAGTATGATTTAGACATGTATTGGTTGGTATGTCGGGGACCTGTTCTGGCCTTATGACATTTATGTACTCTTAGAGGTTTGTATACATATGTCATATATATGAAAGATTATATGGCCTTGTTGGCTTTTGTTCAATATACGAGTGATTATTTTGGCCTTATAGGCCCATACGTCATATGTATAAGTCAGTATATCAGGTTGGGTCATTTTATGTCGAGTGTTCCCTCATGTTTTATTCTTGTTACCTCATATGTACCTTCTATCCCATTTATCCATGTTGATGTAATGATAAAGATACGTTACATTGGTATTTGGTTGAGTAAGGCACCGGGTGCTCGTCGCGGCCCATCGGTTTGGGTGGTGACAAAAGTGGTATCAGAGTAGTTCTATCCTAAGGAGTCTACAAGCCGTGTCTAGTATAGTCTTGTTTATGGGTGTGTCATGCACCACACTTATAAGCAGGAGGCTATAGGGCATTTAGGACTGTCACTCTTTCTTCTTACTCTAGATCGTGTGGTAGAGCTCAGTTGTAAGAATTCGAACTTCTAAATTCTGTTTTATTTGAAATACGACGATACCTGCATCCAGAAAGACAATTAGTAAGAGGTTGCATGTGGCTATGGAAGATTTGAGTTAGAAGAACTCGATCTTTCGTCATATTTATTATGAGTAAATCTACGGTCTCTAGCAGATCATGTGTGTACTAAGACGTGTGAGCTTCTAGGAAAAGGAGTCCTAAGGCATGAATTTATATCCACCAAATGATAAAAAGTAATGAGAGAATCAAAAGGTATATACAAGTTTTCACAAGTAAAAGAAGCAAGATGAAGAAGGGTACGAGGTACTAAGCTAGAGAAGATTATCATTACTTACCACTCAGGAAGAGAGATATAAGCATTTTGAGTTACCTTCAATAGTGACAAAGGCATGTACAATTGGCCACACCGAACTCAGTTATGCCCTATGGGAGCTAACAGATATGGTTTAAGAGAAGGATGGGATATCAGGATCCAGCTGGGGTTAGAGTAACCTAAAATGGTGGATGGTTTATTTGCGTTAGTTGACATTTCCAAAGGACATTACAAATGTGCTAATAGATCTCTTTGTGAGACACCCAGATGGTTCACTCTAAAAGAGGTACAACTAGATATGAGTACTACAAAGATAGACACTAGAAGAATGGAAGGGAAAAATATAATCTCAGTATGGCTCACGTCCTTAGTAGAGAGAGAATGTTAGGCAACCCGAAGAGCCAGTAGATGTAGCAAGGGGATCTAAAAGCAAAAGAATGACTTGTTGGAGTTTTCAGAATAAAGTGATAGACAAAAATATTAGCAGGGAAATAAGAAGAGATATAATAAAGCATTATGAGTAAGATATGATACATAGATGACAACGGTAGATAAAAAAAATGACAATATTACAGAGTCTATAGACAAGGAAAGGAAAATATGAGGTAACAGGCTTTGATGCAATAAAAGAGTATAGGTCATAAAGTCACATCCTCATTTCGAGAAATAAGTTCGTGACTCTAACGTGATTACCAGAAGGAAAAGCTAGACCTCTAGAGTAATAGAAATCGGTATGGGTTGGCAAACAAGATAAACTAAACATAGATTAGGGACTGAGTGATTTGATAATGGTCAACATCATGAGGATTTTAGATTTCATTCCGACGATAATAGAATGGACAACAGAAGAAGATTCATGAGAAATTCAGAGAATGGTCATTCAAGAAGACGCTTCCCTAAAGTAAGCAATGTATGCAAAGTTAAGCTTAAGGGACCGTATGTACTAGTTATACTAAGTGTCACCCTCGCGAGTAAGGAATTTTGTTACCCTTGGTACAGAAGGATTACTGCAAGGTGAGTAAGGATCATCGATGATGTGAAAGGACGCCAAAGGGGAAGAGGAAAAACATCTATAGGTAGCTCGTCATAGCACTAAATCTTAGCACCTTCCTAAAGGGGGGAATATGGAGTGATGTGGCATTAAAACAAAATTAAGTGGTTCTAGTAATTATGGAGTGGTAAAGGAAGAATGCGATAAAATTGAGAAAGGAATGAGATTTCACTTACTCAAATCCTACTGATATTATACGATTCCAGAACATTATGTAAACATGACGTCAAGGTGAGAAAGTAAGGGTTCCTACCCGAGATGTTATTGATAGATAAGGGGCCAGTACGGGACATAAGTTTAAACAAAAGAAATAACCCAAGAAAGATTACGCGGAATACTGATATGAGAATGGGCCAACGAGTAGTTAGTAATTGATTCAGGAAAAGCCTAGTTATGGCTAAACAGGAGGTTACAGACGAGTCAACAGATCATGCAAGATAAATATAGTAAAACCCAATATAGTGAATTCAGCCTCGCAGTAATGTCATTGTAATACTTGAGAAATATTCAGATAAGAGTTGGGGTACTTAAAAGGTACTGTAAAAGAGAGTGCCACTAGAAAGATAGTCAAAATATCAGTCCAAAGGCAACCCTACAAGTACAAGGGTGTTTACTGTGAAAATGGTAATAATAATTAAATTTGATTATGGGACTCTAAAAATACGTGATCTATTTTTATGCTGGTTGTTAAGCAGTTGATGCTAAGTGTGAGGTTTAGAAACGAGATAAGAGTAAGGAGTAAGGTGACAATCAAACCGATAGGTTAATAATCGGGGCCTTGAGCTTGTCGACTCAAGGGCCTCGGGGTCGATCCCGAGGGTTAGCTATGAGCTATTGAAGGTGATCGAAGTATGACTAATATTTATAATAAAATCAACGAAGGCTCTTTATGGCCAATGATAATCAATAAATGAAGAACAATAATGAAGATAGTAAATAGGAGCAATAATATCAAAGAATATGTTAGAAAGCAAAGAGAATGTTCTTGTATATTTTGTGTGGAGCAACTAAAGCAATAGACCTATCTAAAATGATAAGGATCCCCTTTATATATGAGGGGAATCCCAACATTGTACAAAATGCATTAATTACAAAGATAGGGGAATGGGACAGCTAGACACCCTGATTCAGTGTTAGGGTAGTCCATTAGGCTCTGTTAGTTCTAGTCGTGTACCTTGGGAACTCCCCATTTATACCATAACTGTGGTCGACATTATCCCAAGGTCGGACGTCGACAAACCTCGAGGGAGGAAACTCGATCATAGCCTATTAGCCTCGAGGCTACGAGATGATCTTATTAGGTGCCTCGATGGCGAGGAATTGGACCCTTCGATTTCACCATCAGTCAAAGTCTCCGTCCCTTGTTCACCCTAGACCCCAGAGCTGGGCCCCTCCGAACTACCCACCAAAGGCACCTCAACTCTGGAAGAATTCTGGCCACCAGCCGACTTGGGGATAGTACTCCATACTCCATCTGTTGCCTCCCCACCACGAAGATAAGCCACATCGGCATCAGTCTCCGGTTCGAAAGCCTCCATCCCCACGGCCCGACAATCGGCCAAGTCTATACGCTCCTCGGAGGCCGTTGGGAAGCTGCTTTCCCCCTCACCTTCAGCCCGAGGATTTTCTGCCGTCTTCAAGGTCGGAGCTGCCAGGTCAACCTTGGATCCCTCCGTCTTAACCCTCTTGAACTCCAGAGGCTCGACCGGCAAATCCCCCTGCCTTCTCTTCCTCTCGCCAGGCACTAGGGCGTCCTCTTCGGCGGTGGTGCCCCCTTCGTCAAAGGGACTTCCCCCAGACCTATACAAATGCAGAAGTTAAACACAAAGAACGGAAAATGCTACTGATAGCGATTTGCGTCAAAATATGTGGATGCAATAAGGATCGAAGCTTACCGTGGTCTTTGGCTTCCCACTGGACTCGGGATAAATCCCGCCACACTCGTTCGACGTAAGGGCAAATTGAGTATAAGCGGCCGACCCAGCCCTGGAGGTCTAAAACCTTACCAGGGTATATTTCTAGGGCTAAAAAGGCAAGAAAAATGGAGCTAAATGCTTGAAGAAATATTGCCAAAGAGAAGCGAAGGAAGACCCGACAACGCGTTTACTTATGCCCAGCGTTCCACTTCTCAGGGAGCGGCATCTTTTCAGCCAGAATCAGGTCAGAAGTCCTCACTCGAATGAATCGACTTATCCATCCTTCGTTACCGAGCTCCTCGATGCAGGCAAAAGGGGACCTCGGGGCTCGAAAGCGAAGCTTGATTAAAGCCTCTCGGAGGAGACAGGGACTATACATCCGGATCAGGTCGTTGAGGGTGAAGGGCATCTCCTTTATCATGTTAGAATAATACCTGATCATATAAACAATGCGCCAGAACAAAGGATGAATTTAGCCTAGAGTCACCTAATAACGTCGGCAGAAGTCGAGAATCACGGGGTCGATCGGGGGCGACAATGGCCCCAAGGTAATAAACGAGATAAGAGTAAGGAGTAAGATGATAATCAAACCGATAGGTTAACTATCGGGTCCTTGAGCTTGTCAACTCAGGGGCCTCGGGGTCGATCTCGAGGGTCGACTGTGAGCTATCGAAGGTGATCGAAGTATGACTAATAGTTATAATAAAATCAACGAAGGCTCTTTATGGCCAATGATAAGCAATAAATGAAGAACAATAATGAAGATAGTAAATGGGAGCAATAATATCAAAGAATATGTTAGAAAGCAAAGAGCATTTTCTTGTATATTTCATGTGGAGCAACTAAAGCAACGTGCCTCTCTAAAATGATAAGGATCCCCTTTATATATGAGGAGAATCCCAACATAATACAAAATGCATTAATTACAAATATAGGGGGATATGACAGCTAAATGACACCCTGATTCAGGGTTAGGGTAGTCCACTAGGCTCTGTCAGTCCTAGTCGTGTACCTTGGGAACTCCCCATTTCTACCATAGTTGTGGTCGACATTATCCCAAGGTCGCATGTCGATGAACCTCGAGGGAGGAAACTCGATCATAGCCGTGTAGCCTCGAGGCTTCGAGATGACCTTCTGAGGTGCCTCAATGGCGAGGAATTAGACCCTCTGATTTCACCGTATACAAAGGGTGTGGAGGTAAGTAACTACTGATAAATATAGGTGAGAAAAAACATCAAAATATTTATTGGGTATACGAAGTAATAAGCTCGCAACTTTACAAAAGTCAGAGAGTCTTCCTTAAGTACGACAATGAAAGACTAGCTGAGGAAATAAGGAAAAAGGCTTCAACCTAAGGATAATGACCTAAAGAGGAAATGGTCTTGTAACAACAGTCTCACAAAAACATTGTATGCACCCCATTAGAAAGTGGTACCTATCGTGGCCAATATGTGTGTGCACTAAGATAAGCCAAGTATTCATGCAACAAGTGGCATAATGAGTGTGAGCACGTGATTTTTGCCTTACGAAAAACTACTCCAAAATAAATCAAAAAGTAAAATAAATTTCTTTTACTGTGTAATTTTTGAATTTGCGTGGTGTTAAATATTTGTGTTATGTCCGTAAATGTTTACTTTGTCATAATGAAAGGAAAATTAAAATAAAATACATGTTGCATGCATATAGGATTTAATTATGTATTTAAAAGATAATTTAAACAAAATCACAAAAAAATATGCAATAGTTCTATTTTAAATATTCCACTGTGTGATTGATGTTTTGTCTATATGTTAAATAATTGTTATAGAATAATTAATATATTTTTGTGAAGTTAAAATTGTTTTATAATTAAAATTAGAAATTTAAATTAGAAAAAATGAAAAAAATAAAAAATAAAAATAAAAATAATACATATATACAAAATCGGACCTGGATTAAAATCCAGGCCCAAATCGAATTAATTCCCCCCCTCACAGCCCAATCCAAACCAACCTGTCCGGTCCAACTCAGGAGTAAATCCAAACGACGACGTTTGGTCACACTCCATCAAGGACCGTTGGATTAAATCAATCCAACGGCTGATATCCCCTACCCTTACCCGTAACCCGTAACCCGACCCATTGACCCGATTCAGTCCGACCCCAACGTTAAACCAAACGACGTCGTTTGGTTAAGTGAGATGATCCTGACCGTGAATCTTACTTGATCGGACGGACAAGATCAATCCACCCCTCCCCTATATAAGTTCCAGACCCCTACCCCGGCCCACTAATTGAACACCCCCCCTTCCTTACTATTCATCATCGTCCCCAAACCCCCACTCCTAACCCTAGCCGCCCTAGGATCCCACCGCCTGAAACCCGGCGGCATCAACGCCGCCGGTCACCAAAATAACACCCTAGAATCCCCTGAACATCCTCTACACAGATCTAACATTGGTTTCCTTCGAATCAGGCCCCAACTCTTCGAATCTTAAATCGAAGGTTGGCCTGAAAACCTTATCTTCTCCGATGACCTCCAAAATAACACCACAGTTTCTCCTAAATTCCCTCACCAAGGATCTGTTAGTTGCATGGTTCGAATCATACTGGAACTACTCGAATCTTCATTTGAAGATTCGAGTACAACCTGACCTTATCCCAACCTACTTCAAACTCACACCAGTTACCCCCCTGACCTCCCTCGTGCCTAGAACATCTTTGGTTTCCCTCGAATCTAACCAGAAATGAGTAAATCCCAAATCGAACTTTCAAGAACCCTAAAAATACCAGACTTTTGGATTCTGTCCAGATTGAATAAAGATTGAGGTTTAATCGACCTTAGTCGAAGTATTTTCAGTGGAAAATACTTCGACTAAGGTCTGTTTGATTTCAAACAAAGTCCAAATCCAAGTCGAGTTGAGTTCAGTTGAATTTAAAGGTTCAGAGGTAATTTCTGTTTCTTATGTGCATTCTATGTGTATTCTATGTTCGTTTCATTAGTTTGTTTAATTTTTCATAATTTTCTAGTCAAATTTTGTTATACTGTCCCCTACCCGTCAACTTGATTCTAAATGTGAATTGTTTCTGTTGATTGTGATTATGTACAATGTGTGTAATCGACTCGATTAAGTTCGTCGATTAGTTGTATTATGAATCTTGCTTTTGGAAATGTTGACTGAGATAGCCTGTTTTGAATAGATTATTTTGCTATAACCAGTTAATTAGTTATTGTTAAGCAGTTAGTTCTTGTTTAATAAACCAGTAAATTCAAATGAATGCTGTATATGTGTTGATTTCTGAGCATTGAGTTTCAGGGCATTGTCAGTATATTGACAATGCTCCTGTATTTGTTTATTTTTTGGTTCAGTTTTGAATCTCAGTCGAAATGATCCTGCATATTCTGTGTAATGTTAGTGGGTATTATTCAGGTTCAGTATTCAATTGAGAATCATCTATCTTAATTCAACTCTTGTGCATAAATGTGATGTACTGTCTTTAATCCTAGGACTGGTTATAACTGTTAAAGCAGACTTTAAAATCTGTTTTGCAACATATTCTGATTTTAGTTTAAGGGCTGTAATTACAGAAGGATTTCAGGTTTATTTTAGAATGAAACAGTAGGGTAATGTGATAGTGTGCTTTCAATAATATGATAGTGGCTATAATTTAAGTAATAATGGGGAACAAGGGATAATGGGGCTGCTGAAAAACAGGATAAATAGCACTTAGTTTTAAATTATTCAAAAGTAGTTTTAATGGAAAAACTTTCTGATTTTTAAAGGAGAAAAGGGTCCATCCAGCACTAAAAGAGTATAGGACCAGCCCTGTATAAATACAGGGAGCTGGACAGACTTTAGAGGGTAGATTTTTTAGATTGAAGAAATCTGATTTAGGAGAAAAAAGAGAAAATCTGAAAAACAGAAGATTTTAAGAAAGAAAAAGAAAGGAAATCAGATTAGAAGAGGGAATTGAGAGAGAAAAATTTGATTTAAGATCAGTTTTCAGAAAAGAGGAGTTTTTTTTTTCAGAGAAGAGTTTGAAAGAGAAATAAAAATCAGATTTTAAGAGAGTTCAGGAAAGAGAAAAACAGAAAGAAAGAAAGAGATAGAAATAGAATCAGAAATAGAAATTTGAAAAGAAAAACAAACAAAAAGGAACACTCACACAGTGAAGCTGAAACAGATACCAGAAAAGAAAAGAAAAATCTGAAACCTTGTTGTTCTTTTTGGAATCTGTCCGGGTCTGGGTATTGATACTATTTGGTTTTAAAAAATCTGAAATTCTTTAAGAAGCGTTGCTCTTGTGAATCTGGATTTCTCGGGTCTTATTATTACTCAAATCTGTGGGAATACTGATATTCTGCCAGTATTTTGTTACTGCTGCTGTTGCTGAAATTTACTCCTTCTACCTTCATTTTCAGGTACATGCCTTTTAAATTTTATGTTGGAAAGAGATTCAACATGACTAATCAATGAAGTTTGAATTGCAATTCTGTTTTCCATTTGTCCAAGTTCATCAGTTTAAATTTCATTTTTGTTTCATGGTAGTTAATTAGTAGAGAATTCAATTTGATAACTATGAGTTAATTGTCTTACTTTGAAATTTGTATAAAGCTTTGTAATAATGTTAGCCCTTCATCTCATTAGTTTAGTCATGTTTGAACTGTCAAGGTAGGAAACATGACATAAAGATTGGCCATTAACTAGGCCTTGTGACGTTGTTAGTTGAATAAGGAATAGCGTGAAAATGTCAAAACCATATTGCTAGTTTATTCTGATAATCTGATTTAGTTGTGGAAGGAATGATATAAGTTGTACGTTCTTATGTGGCATTATAACAGGTATCTATAGAACCATTAAGTGGATGGCAAGTTGAGTTGTTATGGCTCATTATGATGTTAAAGTGCTATGAATGTTTTAGACATACAAACTATGTTACATGTAAGGCAATATTATTAATTGATTTATAATTCCCTTTCTTATCAATTTGATGCCTATTTACCATCTTAAATAAATAATTAGGCCTATTGGATTAAAAACAAGTATGTGAGAATGAGATGATATGTATAAGAACAAATTGCAACAATTTATGTCAATGGTAATTAGAAATAGAATTTGCACTAAGTAAATAATGAAAATTCTTGGAAAATATTTCCTCCCCTTATGAATCATTCATTTTCAGTTTCATATGCAATTTATTCTTTGGCATATATATATATGTCATATTTGTTTAAAAAAAAATAGTATTAATCATATTTTTATTCTGTTCTCTGAATTTGAATAGTTGGAATGAATATAATTTATACTCGGAAATTATAATCGACGGGCAACCTTTAATAGATTGTGAATTCTTTTCAAAGAATTTATAGGCCTCTAAAATGGGAGTTTCTCATGATTTTCACATATAAAATGTGTAGATATAATAAACAATTTGTGGAAAATCCCTAATACCATTACAAGTATTTTGCGCAATTAGGGATGCGTTCGCGTACCCTGATTATATTTTTAAAAGCAAATTCGGATTATGCGTACGCGCAATTTCGAGCGAATATTCAAGAAAAGGATTTTTCCAAAAGCGTTAAATCAATTTCATAAAAACCCGAGATTGTACGGTTCACTATTTAAGAAAAACAAATTTTCTTGATTCGACACAATTTCGAAAAAATGATTGTTTAATAAATATATTATCAAAAGTTATCGTGTACACGTACGCGTGACACAATTCCGCAATTTTAAATTTATAACACGAATATACGTACGCGTAATTCGATTCAAAGAAGCGTCCTTAATCACAATAAGTAAAAGTGGTAGAAAAATCACGTAACAAATGTATTTAATAAAATCAAGATAATTAAGCCAATAATAAAAACAGTTAAGCGACCGTGCTAGAACCACGGAATTCGGAAATGCCTAACACCTTCTTCCGGATTAACAGAATTCCTTACTCAGGATTTCTGGTTCGCAGAATAATAAACAGAGTCATATTCTCCTCGATTCAGGGATTAAAATTGGTGACTTGGGACGCCTTAAAATTCCCAGGTGGCAACTCTGAAATAATTAAATAAATCCCGTTTCGACTGTCCTTCAATTGGAGAAAACTCCCCACGCACCCACGCGGGCGCGGTAAACAGGAGGTGCGACAACGAGCAGAAAAAGCAATTGCTTGCATTTAAAGAAAATTGAGAAGGAACAAAAGGAATTATTCGATCAATGATCTAGAGATAATTACATTGTGAATACACCTAAGATGTTAGAGTATTATCCATGCAACATATATGCTGATAATCATACAGCTGTAGAAGACTCCGGTATAAGTTAAAGGAATGAATTGAGTCCAGGTCATAGACAAAGGATTAAATTGTTAGAAGATTGTATCATGGATATTCCATAGCGTCCATGAAAGGCCAAAGTAATACCATGAGCTGCAGATTGGAACATAGCTTAAGCCTACATAAAGATTGATCAAAGGGAAGAGGAAACTAAAGAGTTACTTCAACTAAGTAAGTCAGGAGTCTGATCATTAGAACCAGAAGATTATAGATATCTTGATTGAGAACATAGCAGAATCACTCTTAATATTAGAGGTACAAGTGAGAGAGTGGAATATCCATATTCTATAACGGCCCTAAGATAAAGCCAGTTAGAATTGAACCAGCCTCATAAGAAGTCAGCATGAAGCTCTCACCAGATTGTGTATGCACTAGAGGTGCAAGTATTATAATAGAGCTTTGAGTTATGAATGTGAATTATAACTATGTAGAAGGGAGGTCATGAAAAAAATAGAAGATGTGATGCAAGATTTTTAAGGTAAGTAAGGTAAAGGTGAACAACATTCGAGATACTCAAATGCAGAAGGTTGTAAATTGTCCATACTTCGGACAAAAGGCTAGCACTGGGATTTAGTATCCAGGAATGATAACGGCATCATCAATGGCATATTTTCCAGCCTATGGTTTCTATGTATCGAGAGGCATAGTCATGAGAATAAATAAGAGTTAGAGACGATGTGATGTCTTGCTTAATGTTCCAAAATAACATAAGAAAATCTATGGTGCAAGCAAGTTGAATGAAGGTTGCGAGTTGTATAAATAGATATGTGCAGGTCACAAGCTAAAGTATGGTAAAGCGGCAAGGTCTTAGGAAGACATGAGTATGGATACGGAAGGGAGAATGAGAAGGTGACGAGAATGGATAAGTCCTCAAGATTAAGCCCATAAAAACAAGAGAGCTGATGGTATCTCTAAGTTATAGAAAGCTCATTAAAGCCTGAATGAACTCAAAGGAGTTACTCATTATAAGTAGCATTTAGAAGAGATGAAATGCTGCCCTAATAATAGAATAAGGGTATAATTGTAATAGATAAAGGATGACATTTGGGCCTTCTATTGAGTAATGATTTGAAGAAAAAAAAGAAGGGATGCTATGAAATACAGTTATGGAAGTACAGTATCGCCCCTAGGTGGATCAATCTAATTACTCCAGATGTTTCTGATGAGACGTGAGCCTTAGCGGCAGTGTTACATAAGAGATCAAGTTATCAGTGGTAGATGATAGATCAACATTAAGGTGAATCAACAATGGATTGACAAAAGTCACAATGTATGAGGTGAGATTAGGCTGTCATTATTAAGATGAACAGTAATGAGGAAGCATTAAAGGAAATAGATGTATACATATGGGATAAGCAACGTAACCTAGAGTTTGGTGTCAGAACTCAGTAACGATAAATCGAGGTAAGAGTTATGATATATTATGATCTATTTAGATGCAGTAAAGTCATAAGAATGGATAATCGAGTCTATAAAATAAGATATTGCAATACTCGTAAGTTCGACAAAGTACCCAGCGAAGAACTTCAGTATACCTATAGAGGACCCAGAGGGACATCTTGTCAAGCTCTGTATATGTTTACAAAGTGTGGCCTATATATGGGCTAAAAGTTGGAGGAAAAAGGAGAGAAGAGTCGCATAGGTGCACTTGCAAGGTCAGAGTCGTACATGCTGCGTGATAGAAGGTAACAACAGTTACGATATTGGAAGGATTCTAACTATAAGTCATGGTGTGAGAAAGAGGCCTAAAGGGAGAAATGCCCCGACCTTTGTATTTATTCATAGAACAATTGTCTAGATGGAATGGAGAGTACTAAAGTATTCAGAACACATAGGTTATGAAAATGATAAATGCATCAGTCAACATTCTAGGACGAATGTTCCAAATGGGGGGAATGATGTTACACCCCATATTTTCATACATGAAAGTACACCATAAGTAAATTTATATAAGTTCGGAAATGAGATGTTACATTTCACATTTTCGTACATTAAAGTTTTGTCGTAAGTTAATCAACGTAAGTTCGGGAATGTGATTTATTTTGGAATTATTGGTATTACGCTATTTCAAACAGGCAATAAGTAAATTCGTGAAGGTGAGAGGGTAAGCGGTTCGAAGAAAATGAGTTTCGTTGAAGTTTTACAATTTGGGATAAAATACGGTCCGAGCTATCATACCCGGTACTTATGAACTAGTGCCATACAAGGAACTACATGACCATGATAGTAAGGTATATGAGGTATGTTAAAGTAAGTAGTATTTTAAGTATGTTGATATAATTATTAACTATGTGGGTAATTAGTTAATTATTGGATAATGGGAATTACCTAATTGATTAAAAATTGTTGGGTGAGTAATTAGAGAAAGTGTATAAGATTAGATCCTTCCTCAATGTGGAAGCCCAATACTATAATTAGTGACTCATGAATTATGTTGCAAAGTGGCAAAGCTAGGTAAATTTTGGGTGGCTTAGTCATTATGCAAGTGGGTCCCACAAATCTTAAATGTAAGGGATTTTCATATATCTTTAAGTGAGACACTTACAGATGGAAAATCTCTAACAAGATTCATATGAATCTTTTACAAAGTAAGATACATTTACATGAGTTTGCTTAAGCAAAAATTTCATATGAAATTACATTGTGTAATAGCAATGAGATTTTGCGATTCTAAGGGAGTACAGTGCAATTTTTCTCAAGAATATCATACGGATTTTCCCCTACTTCAATCTGTCGTTACGTGTTGTCGCAACCAACGAGTGTTAAAGGGATTGTCAAAAAAAATCGGTTCAGGTATGGTAAGGCTATTCCTTTTTTTTTGGCATGATCTATACGACACGAATGAAACGAGCAAATACACAACTTCCATAAATGACTCTATTCATAGAATGCTAGAGATGCTTATGTTCTTGATTCCGTATGTGTCCTATTATTCTATCATCTGTTCATGAGTCTCAGAAAATATGTAAGTTGATAAAGTTTACTTCATGATATTAATCAAAGGCACAATGGTCTTATGACACTCCGAAAGATTTTATTGACGTACTTCTCATGCATTGCATTCATTTATGCATATACATTGACCCATGATAGGATGTATATATATATATATATATATATATATGTCACGACCCAAACCGATGGGCCGTGACGGGCACCCGGTACCTTACTCAATCGAGTATCAACATAATATATCTTTCATATCATTCTACCATAGGTAAATGAATTGGAGTAAAGCATGAGGGAATACAAACTTATGCATACAAAGTACGCGCCTATAAGGCTGGCATGATTCTTTATATACTCGAAACATAGGCCGACAAGGCCATACAAGTATCTGCATACATGACATCTATCTACAAGCCTCTAAGAATACAAAATATCATAAAGGTCGGGACAGAGTCCCACCATACCAATCAATACAAGTACTAATCATACTGACCAAAGAAGCAACTCCGGAGCAAATAGAGCGCACCAATAGCTTCTGCTAAGCTGATAACCTACTTGGAGGACTATCGACCTGCCTATCAGGACCTGCGGGCATGAAATGCAGCATCCCCAGGCAAAAGGAATGTCAGTACAAATAATGTAAGGCACATATAAAGTACATAACAGACATGGAAGATATGTGGAGTAAATGACTTAGCCTGTAAGTTTGGATAATTCTGTAATTCATGAAATAATTATAGTGTCATGCATATACGTATGAATGTCATGTCATATATAGGTACATGTTTCATAACATCATCAGGCCTCTGAGGGCATCCCATCATATCATCTCGTCCACTGTGGGCAAAATCATCAACGTATACCAGCTGATCAAGTGGTGGTGCGTATATAATCCCGTAAACTTTTCCCATACCCCATATCCATATAATATACACATATACGCGTATCAAACTCCACCTGGTCATGGGTCAATGTACATGTATAACTGGATGAAATGCATGAGAAAGACCTTAATAGATTTTGTCGGAATGCCATAAAAATCAATATACCTTTTGGCTAAACTTTATATAATAAGTATTTTTCTGAGACCCTTGAACAAAAGATATAATAATAATTCACATGGAGAATCAAAAATATAGACACCCCTAGTGTTTCTATGAATAGAGTCATTTATGAAAGTTGCGTATTTTGCTCGTTTCATTTGTATTATTTGGATCATGCCAAAAAGAAAGAAGGAATAGCCTTAACATACCTGGAGTAGGGAAAATTCGTATAATGTTCTTGGAAAAAGTTGCACCGTACTCCTTTAGAACCGCTAAATTTTACGTTGCTAAGTTTCAAATAATTGTTGTTGGAATCGATTTTGTCGCAAGAATTTTGTTCGAAAACTCGTAGGAAATAACGTTCTGGTTGTACAAACCTGTAGGAATTTGGGTAGAATTTTCGTTGGTATGGAGCCAAGTCTCATATTTGATAGTCTTTCATGTTTTCAAAATAATAGGAATGAATGGTTTTTTGTATATTACTTACAAGTCTTGGTATTTTAATTATGAGAAAATAAGGTGTCTTGACACATTACTTGCCAACTAATCAAAACTAGCTAATAGTCATGTTCTTAAGAAAGGGCTTGCTGCCACGTTTTGGGGGTGGGGGGAATTTTGATCTTTATCCAACAATTAATTAATTTAATTAGTTAATATCCTGCTATCTGGTAATTAATCAATTACTCGCATAATTAAGATTTGTCTCTACGTACTTAAAATTCTACTTATTTTTAATACACTTTATACATCCTACTATCATGGTCATAAGGTACCTTGTATGGTACTAGTCCATAAATATCGGGTATTAATGCACGGCTCGAATTTTATCCCAACATGCCAAACTTGGATGAAAATTCATTTTTTTGACTTGCTTCCCCTTTCACTTTTACGAATTTACTCACCATTTGTTTGAAATAGCATAATCCTTATAATCTCCAAATAATCTTTTTCTTGGACTGATGTCAATTACCTTACGATAAATTCAATGTACAATACTACAAGGTGCAACATCGTCATAATTTAATACTGCGAAGTGTAACATCATCGTAATATAATACTGCAGGAAGTAATATCGATGTAATATTGTGTGGCGTAACATCATTCTACCCTTTGGAACATTCATCCTCGAATGTTGACTGATGCTCTTACCATTTTCACAACTTATAGCTCTTGTGAGTACCTCAATACTCTCTTTGCCATTTAGGCAGTTGTTCTGTGAATAAATCCAAAGGCCAGGGCATTCCCTCCTTTAGGCCTCTTTCCTATGCCATGACTTGTGATCGATTTCCTTTCAATCTTGTAAATATTGCTACCTTCTATCATGCAACCTCTACAATACTGACCTTGTAAGTGTGACTATGCGAATTTTCTCTCCTTTTTCTTCCAACTTTTAGCCAATCTCTAGGCCTTACTTTGTAAACATATACAATGTTTAATAGGATGCCTCTCCGGAAATCTATAGGTTTTACTGAAGTTCTTTGCTTGGTACTTTGTCGAACTTGGGAATATGGCTATATCTTATTTCGTAGACCTCACTATCAATTCGTATGACTTTACTGCCTCTACATAGGTTATACTATACCATAATTCTTACTTGGATTTATCATTACTCAGGTCTGCAACCAACTCCAGGTTAATCTCAATACTTATCCTTAGGACTGATGGTCTAATCTCATCTCATACTGTTGGACTTTTTTCCATATATTGTTGATTCACCTTAATGTCGATTCATTATCTACAACTGATAACTTGATCTTTTATGTAATACCGCCGCTAGAGCTCGCGTCTCATCGGGGACATCAGGAGTAATTAGGTTGATCCTAGAATTGATACTATACTTCCATAACCGCACTTTATAGCATCCCAATGTGACTCACCTTATATGGGTATTCTAGCCCCTTATAATTCATACAATCCTCTTCAAGTCATTACTCGATCGAAGGTCCGAACGTCATCCTTTATCTATCACAATTACGCCCTTATTCCACTACCAAGGCAGCATTCAATCTCTTCTAAAATCTACTAGTCTTAGACTCCTTTGAGTTCATTCTAGCTATACTAAGCCTTCTATAACTTAGAATCCATCAGCTCTCTTATTTTCATGAGCTTAATCCCAAGAACTTATCCATTCTTGTCACCTTTTCACTTACATTTTCTTATCCTTACTCTTGTCTTCCTAAAACCTTGTTGCTCTACCATACCTTAGCTTGCGACCTACACATATCTATTCATACGTGTTCCCAACCTTCCTTCGATTTGCTTGCACCATAGATTTCCTTATGTTATTTTGGAACATCAAGCGAGACATCACATCGTCTCTAACTCTTCTTTATTCTCCTAAATAGACCTCTCGATTCTTAGAAACCATAGGCTGGAAGATATGCCACCGACAACACTGCTATCATTCCTAGATACTGAATCCCAACGCTACTAGTCTTTTACCTGTAGAATGGACCACTCCTTCTATACTTGAGTATTTCGTACGTTATTTACTTTTACCTTACTTACTTTAAAATATCACCTCACATTCTTCTATTTCTTTCATAATCTCCCTCCCACAAAGGTATAAATCACATCCACCATTTGAAGCTTAATCATAATACTTGCACCTCTGGTGCCTATACAATCCAGTGCGAGCTCCATATCGAATTCCTATGAGGCTGGTAGTTTTCTAACTGGCTCTATCGTAGAGCTATTATAGAATATGGCTACTGTACTATTTCTCTTGCACTTATGATATTAAGAGTGATTCTACAATATTCTCAATCTTGATGCTTGTAACTTTCTGGGTCCAATAAGCAGACTCCTTATTTACTTAGTTGATGTAACTCTTTAGTTTCCTCTTTCTTCTGATTGCCTTTATGTTAGCATAAGTTATCTCCCGATTTGTGGTTCATGGTAATAGTTATTCTGTTTAGCCTCTCATTGGCGCTGAGGAATATACATGATATAATCCTTTAACAATTTAATCTTTCGTCTAAGTCCTGGGCTCAAGTCTTTCTTTTAACGTATACTAGAATCTTCTATGGTTGTATATGCTGTACGTATAAAACTTTGAACCCGTAAGTGCGTTCATAACGTAACCCACTATGGATCATTGATCAAATAATTTCTTTCGTTCTATCTTAACTTTCTTTCAATGTAAGCTATTACTTTTCCTAGTCTTTCTGCCTATTTGTTGTGTCCATACTTAGCTTATCTTAGTGCCCATATTTACCAGAGTTTTCATACAACTCATATGATCTCGAATATTACTTTTAATTTTACTTCCCGTTCATTAGCCACGGTAGGTGCCACTTTCTTTTAGAGTGCTTACAATGTTGTTGCGAGACTGTTGTTACATGACCATTTCCTCTTTAGGTCTCTATGCTTAGGTTGAAGCCTTCTTCCTTATCTCCTCAGCTGGTCTTTCATTGTAGTACTTAGGGAGAACCATTGACTCTCGTAAACCTGTGAGATTATTACAGATCTTTTTGATGTCCTTCCTTACCTATAATCATCCGTAGTTGCTTTCCTCCATGTCCTTGTGCTTGTAGGGTTGCTTCTGAACTGATATTTTGACTGCCTTCCTAGAGGCACTTTTTTTATCCCCGTAATACTCATACGGTACCTTTAACTACCCCGACTCCTATTTGAATATATCTCATGTATTATAATGACATTACTGTGAGGCTGAATTCTCCATGTTGGGTTTTACTATGTTTATCTTACACGATCTGCTGACTCATCTTTAACCTCCTGTTTAGTCATAATTGGGATCTTCCTGATCAATTACTAAATACTCGTTGGCCCATTCTCATATCATTATTCCACGTAATCTTTCTTGGGTTATTTCCTTTGTCTTAATTTACGTGTCGCACTAGCTCCTTATTTATTAATAACAGATCGGGCAGGAACCTTTACTTTCTCTCCTTAACGTCGTTCTTGCACCACATTTCATAATCGTAGTGTATCTGTAGGATTTTGGATAAGTGCCATCTCATTCCTTTTTCATTTTTATCGCATTCTCCCCTTACTATTCCATAGTCACTAGAACCACTTAATTCTGATTTAACGCCACATCACTCCATATTCCCCCCTTTAGGGGAGTACTAAGAGCTGAAGCGACAAGGATCTACTTATAGATGTTTTACCTTTTCATCTTTGGTGTCGTTTCACAACATTAATGATCCTTACTCACCTTGCAGCAATCCTTCTGTACCAAGGATAACAAATTCCCTTACTCGCGATGGTGACACTTAGCGCAACTGGCACATACAGTCCCTTAAGCTTAACTTTGCTCACATTGCTTGCTTTAGGGAAGCGTCTTCCTGAATGACCTTTCTCTTAATTTCTTATGAATCTTCTTTTGTTGTCCTTTCTATTAAGGCCGGAATGCAATCTGAAATTCTCATGATGCCGACCATTATCAAATTACTCAGTCCTTAATTCATGTTTAGTTTACCTTGTTCACTAGTCCATACCGATTTCTATTACTCTAGTGTCTAACTTTTCCTTCTGGTAGTCGTGTTGGAGTCACAAGCTTATTTCTCGAAATGAGGATATGACTTTATGGCCTATATTCTTTTCTTATCTCAAAGCCTGTCAGCTCTCATCCTTTTTTTCTTCATGACTATAGATTCTGTAACACTCTACCATTGTCACTCATAGATCACATTTCACTCATAATTCTTCCTTATCTCTCTTCTCTTTACTCTGCTAATATTTCTGCCTATCTCTTTCTTATGAAAACTTCAACAAGACATTCTTTCGCTTTTATTTCTCCTTGCTTCATTCATCGGCTCTTCGGGTTGCTCAACGTCCTTGCTCTACTAGGCACGAGAGTCACACTAAGGTAATATTTATCCTTTCCCGTCATTTCAGTGCCTATCTTCGGATTTTTTTTTGATCATGCGTGTATTCACATCTAATTGTAATATTCTAGATTGCATCACCTGGGTGTCTTACAAGGAGATCTATTAGCATATCTATAATATCCTTTGGAAATGTCAACTAGTACAAACAATCCATTCACCATTTTGGGTTACTCTAACCCCAACCGGATTCTAATGTTCCACCCTTTTCTTAAACTACATATGTTAACCCCCATAGGGCATAATTGAGATGGGTGCGGCCAATTGTACATACCTCTGTTATTAATGAAGGTAACTCAAAATGCTTATATTTCTCTTCATGTATTGTAGGTAATGTTCATCTCTACTAATTAGGTACCTCGTACCCTTCTTCACCTTGCTTCTTCTATTTGTTGAAACTTGTGTCTACCTTCTGATTCTCTTATTCCTTACCATAAGAGTGGATAGACATTATTGCCTTAGGGATCCTTATCAAGAAGCTTGCACGTCTTAGTGTCCTCATGTTCTGCTGGAGACCTTACATTCATCATAAGCATGATGCAAAATCGAATTCCTCTGACTCAATTCTTCCACAACCACATCTAATTCCTTACCCAACATCTTTCTAGATGTAGGCATCATCGTATCATGAATAAGATAGAATTTAGGAAATTGAGTTCTTACAACCGAGCTCTACCACACGATCTAGAGTAAGAAGAAAGAGTGACAGTCCTAAATACCCTGTAGCCTCTTGCTTATAAGTGTGGTGCATGACACACCCATAAACAAAACTCCAATAGACACGGCTTGTAGACTCCCTAGGATAGAACTGCTCTGATACCACTTTTTCCACGACCCAAACTGATGGGTTGTGACGGGCACCCGGTACCTTACTCAACCGAGTACCAACATAATGTATCTTTCATATCATTCTATCATAGGTAAATGAACCAGAGTAAAGCATTGTTGATACCCAATTTTTTCCTAGATATTTTTCAATATGCAAACTAACTTCAAAATGGCATATATATGCATATGTGAGCATATCCAAGTGTTTTGTTATTTTTCCATAATTTTTAAAGGTTTTTAAAATCAAATTTATTTCCCTCTTTTATCCATAAAAACCTAATAATTATTTCCAAATTTATTATTTTGGTAATTCATTTATTGGACTTTCATATTTATGTTAGAATATAGTTAGGGTAATTTTTGCATATTTTTACAAATTTATTTAGTATATTTAAGCTAAATTGCACGTAATTGCAATATTAGCCTCTTTTAAGATTTAACTGCGTTTATATTCATAAGATCGAGTCCTATATTTTTAAATTGTTAATTTTATGTTAAAATAATTTTAGTGCTTTTAATTTGTTTTCATAAATTAATTTACTATTTTTATAAAATAAATAGGAAAAAATGGCTATTTAAAATCTAGCCAGATTGGCTTTCAATTTCAGCCTAAAATTGAGCCCAAATAAAACCCAATTTCCCAGCCAAATTGTTTTAAGGGTTTTCTGAAACCCTAATCTTTAAAATCTTAATGGTTAGGGGTCGGGTTTGAGTTGCAATTTGACTGGGAAATTGGGTCTTATTATATGTGTATATTATATGGATATGGGGTATGGGAAAAGATTAGGGTTTTCCGAAACCCTAATCTTTAAGATCTTTTGATTTTTCTATCAGATATACTTTAGACCTGTACTTCCTATAAATGTTTTAAGTGGTTTCTCGAAAGTTCTTCAACTTTTCTTTCAAAACGACCCTTCATTTTCTCCGATTAGGGTTTCTCTTAACCTCTCTTTTAAAAAATCTCTTCTCTGATTCTTGGTATTGTTTTATGGTTTTACTATGTTCAAACAACTTTTTATGCTTTCCTTCTACTTGAGTCAATATGTTAAAACCCTAGTTCCTTTTTTGTCTCATTCGAGTTCTGAAACTGCATGTTTGAATGTGTACTTGCCTGATTAAGTTCTTCGTTCTTGTTTAACTTATTAGATTATGAGTTTTACCATCTTTTAAACTCGATTATTGTGGAAAACCCTAGGTCTTTTGGTCTGAGACTGCTTGTTTGAAAGTATACTTGACTCGATTAAAGGTTCCTTGTTTCAGACTCTCTTGTCTTTTATGTGACCTATCTGATTCTGAGTTTCACTATCTTTTTAACTTGACTATTGTTGAAACCCTAATTTCTTAAAAGTTTTTCCTCACTTGTTACTGTGAGACCTTTACTTGTTTTGACTCTCTTCTTCACTTTGGCTATACGTGTGAGCCATGGCTATCTAACTTTGTTCACTACTGAATCCTATGCTTATTTCTCCTACTATTGTATATTGTTTCTTTTGCCAATGTGCTTGGCCTCACATGTCTGATGCTTCTGTTCACTCTATTTATATACTGAAGTGCAGAATCATGTTTCTTCCTTGATTGATCTTGGTCTTGTGACTGATTGCAAAAGCTTTTCTTTTACGAGCCCTAATTTGTACTCATCTATTTAAAGTTAATTGATCCTTTTCCATTACTATGATATTTTACCTTACTGAATCTTTTCCAAAATAAGCATGTCTTTGTACATAGACTTGATTTTTTACTTCATGTTTTTACTACCCCTTTTATGGCAATAATCAATCTGTTTCCAAACAGATTTTCCTTCCTTAATTAGACCTGCTGCTACCCGTTAAACAGTGATTCCTTAATTAAAGGGAATCACTTGGGTTAATTGTTCTGACTTGTGATTGTTTCCATGTTTGTGTTAAGACTTAACTTATTACCTTATTCTTCACCTGTTTTCAAACTATAAATACCCACCCTCTTTTCTTTCAAAAAGACGAACCATATGAGTTCAGAACACATACTTCACTCAAAACTCTCTCATTTCTCTACTATTACTTGTGCTACTGCTTTGTCTAGCCGGCTGAAAGCCAAGGCTAGGCTGTGAAATTTGCTTACTTTTCCTTTCTGCACTTTGCTTCTTACTGGTATGTCCTAGTTAATCTTCAAGCATCAATAACAACATGTTTCTTTAGCTATTTCAGTTTCCTTCACTCTTGCCTGCTTTTGCTTATGTTTATGCAATCAAGTAACATTACTAAGCATGCTGCAATCTGCTCCCTCCCCTTATAAATTAATATTTTCCCTTATGTATGTATTCTGTCAGTCACTTGTTATGTGATTTGCTGACTCTTAAATCCCAAACCTCCATATCCCCCTATGTGTTTGTGTTCTCTAGCTAGTTTGTGGGCATGTCAGCATCATCTATTGCTGTGCATGTCCAAACCTGGCCTTTTCGGGGGTCATATGCTTCATGCTATGTATTCCTAAAACCCCTGACCCCTTTGTGCAATTACTGGTTCTGTGTAGTTCAAGTTTTACTACTACTGTTTCAAATCACCCTTATCCCTTAATATTCTCACCCAGTTTTAAATAAATCTCTATTTCTGCACTTCCACTGTACTCTTAGAACATAGGTTCTACCCCTCTTGTGTGATCCTTGCCTTGGGACCCTTGAGCTCCCTCTATACTTGGACACATAAGGGCTTGCCCTTCCACACTGTACTCATCTCTATCTGGTTATGCAAACCTGGGTGTAAGCACTGCCCGGCGTCCCTTGAGACCCTTAGGGAACTTTGACACCCAGGTCTGAGAAAGGCTTTGAAACAAGTGGCATTTGAGGTAGTTTATTCCATAACTCAGAGAGGAAGTCAGAATCAGGCTTCCTATGGTTGTAACTTCTTATTTTGCACTTTTCTGTTGTAATTCAGTACTTGGTCTGTAATAATTTAAAAAATATTGGGGTTGTCTAGTTAAAGGAATGGGGTAACTATTCATGTTTAGCTATTAGAACGGTAGACACCATGCCTATAGGATCTATTCTGTTTTAATTCAAGTTCTGCATTCTCCATTTTCACGCAGATAGAGAATATGCCTATAGGACTTGTTTAATGAACTCTACATGTTCTATTACCACACTTAGATACGATGACTATAGGATCTAAATGGCTATAATCAGACTTCATATCTATAAGATTAAAATCAGTGTTTTTCATAGAAATCATGCCTATAGGAATTTCAAGTAAGTCCTGCCTGCTTCATTTCAAGTTCAACTAGATATCATGTCTATAGAAATAAAAATCAGCCTTTAATACTTAGAGATCATGCCTATAGGATCTAAAATCAGCTTAGTTAAAATTAGTTTGACTCATGCCTGTCTGAATCAGTTTTAAACAGCCTACTCCTTTTATTAATACGGTTTAGATAGCATGCCTATAGGATCCAAATCGATCGTTTAAAACTGTCACTGCTTTACTGCGTTCTTAATCAGTAATAGACATCATACTTATAGGACATCACGAATACACACTTAGGCAAGCCTTAGGTAATAACAACAAAACTGAATCCGCCTTTGTTTAATTAGCAACTGCTACAACCAGCAGGCAGGCTTGATTCGGACTTCTTATCTAAGTTATGTAATAAATTGGTCTGCTTCAACAATTAAAACTTCCCTGCCTTAGTACTTTAAATTCTGACCCTAAATGTGTTTAAGTCATACTATTTATATGGTTTACTTGAGGAGGTATATATGAGCATCTTAGTTGTTTATATGTTTCCCCTAATGTGCAGTCCTATGTGTTTTGAATGTCGCCTTAGTCTTTTACCTTTAATAACTCAAGAGTCAGCCTAAAATCCTCCCTCTTATAGGAATAGTAGTCCTAGGTTCCTCCAGGACTGATAGGAATGCGACGGGTAATAGCATGCAATAGAGGTCGAGACCAATCCGCGCTTTAATACCATAATAGGGTGGGAAGGGTAGATATGGATATGATGACCGGTGCGCTAATACCACATGTATCCCCTCTTCTGAGGAGTGTCATACCTATCGCATTGATGTGATCCATATTATAAATAAACCTAGGACCCCCCCCCTTTATTTTATATTCTCAAGTATTTGTAGAACTGTGACTTCTTTTCAAAATTCGCCTTTTAATAATTGTTCTTTCAAACTCTTATGTGTTTAAACCTAAATCCCCTACTATTTGAGCCTACACCTGTCTATCTGCTAATTGTACAAAATTCACAAACCTATCTGGCCGGGAACCACACTAGTGGATCCTGAGTGGTGCCTAACACCTTCCCCTTAGGATAATTTCAAGCCCTTACCCTATCTCTGGTTATCAAACAAACTTAGAAATGAACCTTATAGGTGTCCTAATGCACCTTAAATCATTAGGTGGCGACTCTTCAAATGCAAAACCCAGTTCCCAAAAGGAATGAGTTGTCCTATACCCAGAATGTTTTAAACCCGATTTTCCGATGCAAAGGAGGAAAAAGGGGGGCGCAACAACATGGCGACTCTGCTGGGGATACTTAGGCTTTTACCACTTCAGATTGTTCTTGTGAATTTGTACCCTCCCTTATGTTCAATTACTTGTTTAATTCCTTTAAGTATTTAATTTCTTTTCAAAAGCAAAACTGACATGTCTTCTTGTTTCTTTCCTTTATTGCTGCTTTAAATTATGAAACTACTGTATTTATCACTTTCTTAACATACGTGCCAACATTTTTTAATTATTGCATAATCATGCTCAACATCATACTCCACTCGTGCCAAACAAATACTATAGAAATACTTATAATGAGTGGTTGCGCTCTTCCTATATCATTACCCCTAAATTCGAAAAGGCATATTTGCGGTAAAACTAGTCGATTAGCAGTGCAGTCGACAATTCCGTTCCTTCCCCCTTGAGTTGTCCGCTCAAGGGTACCAGTCTAAAACCCCATAGAAACCTTACTCTGTTCAAATTGTGCATGCATCATGGTCAAACCTAGCCGGGTCAGTTATGTTGTCCACATAATGATCCTTTAAGATAGCCTTGTCCAAAGTCCACTAGGTTTCTCTAAACCCATACGGACATCACCATGTTCTGTGCATTTATTTGGAGAACTAAATGCTTCATGCTAATTGTTGATGTTAAATAGTTGAGTCCGGTGGGAGTAAGGGCCTAACCCTTTTGTTTTACAAAAAATGAGGCACGGGGTCCCCAATTTCGGTATGATTAGCACGCCCCACTCCTGTTAGACTGGTGGAGGAATCTTCCATCAAATGACCCAATCAATAAGTGGAAGGAGAGGGCCGCCAAAGCTAGCGAAAAGTTGGAATATCTGGAAGACAGTCTTCTGGAATTGGAAGGAAAAGTGAGGAAGAGAGTCACCGACTGCCAAAACACTGAGGGAAACGAAGGAGAACACATGACAAAGGTATTTTTACTGGTGAACATACGCAAACTAGAGCATTTGATTAACGAGAGAATTCAACCTGAGGAAGGTCCTTCTAGGACCAAGTAGATAGGAGTTTACCTTTTTTTGCTTTATGGATGTAATAAGGCCAATGACCATTAATGACTTTTTATTTCCTGTTTATTTAGTGTCAATTTGGGATTCGTCTATTTTTTATCAACAAAATGAGGCATTTAGCATCCTAAGTTCTCCAAATCAATTTGTCGCTAGGCCCACCTCGGGCATAAAGAGGTCCCCAAATTAGGACACGATCTAAATTCCCGCACTATGTGTTTAAATATTACAATACTTTTTATGATCCTCACTAACTTGGTTACCTTTTTGTTTTATTATTTGTTTTGTTTTTATTATTCCCCTCCCCAAAGGTTAGTTCGTGCACTCTGGCAACATCATCCTATTCCATGAGATCCAGGGGCCCTCCGCCCATTCCTCCTCTTAGTCCTGTCACAAACAAGAACAAAGGCAAAATGGAAGATTTGAACAACGTCAGAAAGGAGAATTCAACTGAATGGGTAGAGGCCACCAATGGCGATGGTACTCAGGTTCCTAAGGAGAATGTATCCCAACTTGAACAAAAATTGCTAAAATTCCAAGAAGAGCTCGATCAGGTCCGAAATCTGGCAAACCTGTCATTTTCCCTTAGCACCCCAGATATCACCTTTCCCAATACTCAAAACCCTACACCGCCTCTAAACATCCCAAAGCAACAGAATCATCCCACTCTTCACCATCACACTATTCCACCAAAGACCCAATGCAACACATGCCATACCCCAAACCATACTCCGCTACTCATCCCGAAACCCCAAAACTCCACAGACGACCACTTTCACACCCACCATAACACCCCTATATATGTGGAGACCATGCCACACTCCACCCAACCTATCTCAAGTATACCTGAGTCTGATGAAAAGGACCTGCTTATCAGAAACCTAGCTAAGGAACTTAAGAAATTGACTAGCCGGATTCAGGGCGTTGAGGGAAGCAAAGGAATCGAGGGGCTGAACTATGAAAATATTTGCATACAGCCTGATGTCGAACTGCCCTAGGGGTACAAACCTCCGAAGTTCAAAATGTTTGATGGTACAGGGGATCCAAAGGTCCATTTGAGAACGTACTGTGACAAGCTAGTTGGGGTAGGGAAGGACGAGAGAATCTGCATGAAGCTGTTCATGAAGAGTCTGAAAGGAGAAGCGTTGTCCTGGTACGTCAGCCAAGATCCAAAGAAGTGGTCAAGCTAGGTAAGCATGGCGTCCGACTTTATGGACAGGTTCAGGTTTAACAAAGAGAATGCGCTAGATGTGTTTTATATTCAGAATTTAAAGAAGAAGCCTACAGAAATGTTTCGCGAGTATGCTACTCACTGGAGGTCTGAAGCTACTAAGGTAAGACCTTCCTTAGAGGAAAAACAGATGAACAAATTTTTTGTCCGGGATCAGGACCCACAGTATTATGAATGATTAATGATGATCGAGAGCCACAAATTCTCCGACATTATCAAAATGGGTGAAAGGATTGAAGAGTGTATCAAAAGCGGAATGGTTACAAACTTCAAGGCCTTACAAGCTACAAATAAGGCCTTATAGTCTGGTGGTGTGTCTAAGAAAAGGGACGTAGGGGCCATAATGGTTTCACAGAGGACCAAATCTCCCCTCAAATACCTAACTTATCCAGCACCTCCACTCATATATCAGCCAACCTCAAATTACCAAGCACCTTCACCCTCATACCAAGCTCCACCACCCACTTATCAATCACCTCCACCTCCCACATATCAACCTACTTCACCTAGATATTTCCAACCCACCCATTTCTACCAAACCTATAATGCTCAACCATCCCACTATTAGTCATCCCTTGCACGCCAAAACTTCCATAAGCCCTGGCCTAATTTTGATCGCAGACCTCCAAAGCAATATACAACCATTACTGAACCCATTGACCAATTGTATGAGAGACTCAAAGCTGCTGGTTATGTCACCCTTATCCCTGCTGCAACGCCTGAGAACCCTTCTCAGTGGGTTAACCCAAACAAATCCTGTGCATACCACTCCGGCATGAAAGGGCACACCATCGACCAATGTCGTTCCTTGAAAGACAAGATCCAGACTTTAATTGATAACAAGATTATTATGGCAATGGAACCCGCTCCAAATGACCGCAACAACCCTCTGCCAGACCATAAGGATGGAGGTATCCACATGATTGAAATAGAGGATGATTAGGGTCCCGAGGGATCAATCGGGTTGATCGCAGAAGGTGATGACCCAAAGAAGCCAATAGTTACTATTAATCCAATCATAGTCCAGATTCAACCATCTGGAGGCGCTGAGGTAAATATGTTTGTGCCACTTGAATTCGAAGCGACATCGTTTGAAAAGACACCAGTACCAATTGAGGTCGAATTCGTGTCTTCGGAAAATGCACTCACATCGTTTGAAGTTGCAGTTTTACCACCCAAGGCACATGCTCTGTTTGGAGTAAGGATAGCCATGCCGATCCCAGTGGCGATGTCAGCCATGACACCATTCCATACAAAGGCTGTACCCTAGGACTATACAGCTGAGGCAAAGAGGAAAGGCAAGGTCAAGTTAGAAGAGACTGTTGCAGCACAGGGTATGACAAGAACTGGTAGAGTCTATACCTCGGAACATCTAGTTGAGTCAAGCAAACAGGCCTCCAATCGACCACCCATAATTGAGACATGTCCAGACGATCTTTAGAGAAAAATACAGGCCAAGGAGTACTTGTCATCGACCAGTTGAATAAAACACCGGCGCAAATCTCCATTCTTGCTTTGCTATAAAATTCTGAGGCACACAAGAATGCTCTGCTAAAGGTACTAAGTGAAGAATACGTACCAAGTAACATCACTGGTGGGGAAATGGCTAACATGGTAGGACAAGTGTTGGAGAGCCATAAGATCACCTTTTATGAGAACGAGCTGCCACCTGAAGGTTTGGGGCACAACAAGGCATTGCACATCACCGTGCAATGCGAGGACTATTTTATCACCAGAATCCTGATCGATGGAGATTCTAGTCTTAACATTTGTCCACTAGTAACACTCAAGAAATTGGGTAAAGGGCTGCATGAGATAAAAGATGGAGCAATCAATGTGAAAGCTTTTGATGGTTCTCAAAGGTTCACCATTGGTGAGATTAGCCTATGCCTTCAGATGGGATCGACATGGTTCAATGTCGATTTCCAGGTGATAGACATGCCAGCATCTTACAACCTGCTGTTAGGACGGCCATAGATTCATGCTATTGGGGCCGCAGCATCAACACTACATCAAGCAGTAAAATTCGAATGGAATCACCAAGAGGTGATCATTCACAGTGACGATAGCAACCCTATATATAGTCGTCGGATCATTCCGACAATCGAAGGAAGAAGGAAGCTGGGTGGAGAGACTTACTCTCACATTTAACGGGTAAATGATGTTGACAAGGACAAATGGCGGGATAACAAAATCGAGAGTATACTGAATTGGAGTGGGTACGAACCTGGCAAAGGGATCGGCAAGAACCTCCAAGGAATCGCTAAGACCATAAAACTCAAGAAGTATGGTACTACCTTCGGTCTAGGATATGACTACACATGGGAAGAATTCAACAACTGGTCGCCACCGTGGCGCGGTCCTTACAATCCACTGGAGCAGCCAATACCGTGTTTGGAGCAGACCTTTCAACAGGCTGACATCGTTTACGGATCAGACGAAGAAGAAGCACTGGCAGCAGTGAAGAACTTGTTCCTAGACGACAATGACATGGACTGTTGTGTTGTTCTCGAGGAGGAGGGGGAGGAAGGCCCTTCCATACAGATTGTGAGCAGAGGGGAACGCCTCAATAATTGGACCATCAGGACAGCCAGAGCCCGACGAGCCTCGTGGTAGCAAGGATAAAACAAGCATTATTCACTGTTTTATTTACTAAATGATTTTCTTTCCGCATTTTCAATTCCCGCAATAAGATCTTCTATGTTCAAAATAGTTATGCAATTTATCAAAGCATTTTGACTTTCCTTATGAATCAACACTCATTATTATTTTTCTCTCATTACTTTACTTATACAGCATCACTATTACTTATCTTGATGAGCCAATGACTGTGACATGAAATGAGACAATGCAACAAAGGGACATTGATTCAGAGGAAGATAACATACCAAATGAGATTGTCAAACAAGTTGAGAACTTTGAGAACAGACCTAAATCCAACCTGGACGAGACAGAAATTGTTAACTTGGGAGATGCAGAAAATGTCAAGGAAACACGAATCAATGTTCACTTATCGCCATCAGAAAAGAAGGAATACACAGAATTTCTGAAGAAATATGAGGACATATTTGTCTGGTCGTATGATGACATAACTGTTCTGAGTACGTCTATTGTGGTGCATAAACTGCCAACTGATCTGACATGTCCGCCGGTAAAGCAAAAGCTCAGAAAATTCAAACATGATATGAGTTTGAAAATCAAGGAAGAAGTCACTAAGTAAGTCAAAGCTAAGGTTCTCAGGGTAGTAGAATACCCGACATGGTTTACCAACATCGTGCTAGTGCCAAAGAAGGATGGGAAGGTCAAAGTCTGTGTCGACTACCGGGATCTCAACTGGGCTAGTCCAAAAGACGACTTCCCTTTGCCAAACATACACATCTTGATTGACAATTGCGCCAAGCATGAGCTGCAGTCATTTGTAGATTGCTTCGCTGGTTATCATCAGATCTGGATGGATGAAGAAGATACTGAGAAAACGGCTTTCATTACGCTGTGGGGAATGTATTGTTACAAGATGATGTCGTTCGGTCTGAAAAATGCAGGGGCCACCTACATTAGGGCCACGACTACCATTTTTCATGATATGATACACAAGGAGATTGAGGTATATGTAGATTATGTCATCATTAAATCCAAAAAGGCCACTGATCACATGGAAGATTTGAGTAAGTTCTTCAATAGATTGCGAAGGTACAACCTGAAATTAAATCCCGCGAAGTGCGCATTTGGGGTTCCTGTTGGAAAATTGCTTGGGTTTATTGTGAGTCACCGAGGAATAGAACGGGATCCTTCAAAAGTCAAAGCTATTCAAGAATTGCCACCGCCAAGGAAGAAGAAGGACGTGATGAGTTTCTTGGAAGACTTAACTACATCAGCCGGTTCATTACATAGTCTACAGTTATCTGTGAGCCAATCTTTAAGATGTTGAAGAAGGACGCCACCACCAAATGGACCGATGACTGCCAAAAGGCATTCGATAGAATCAAGGAGTACCTGTCAACACTACCAATCTTGGTCCCGCCTGAGCCGGGTAGACCCTTATTACTCTACCTTGCAGTATTGGATGGAGCTTTTGGTTGCGTTCTGGGGTAGCATGATGAAATGGGGAGGAAAGATCAGACCATCTATTATCTTAGTAAGAAGTTCACCCCGTACGAGGCCCGGTATTCTCTGTTAGAGCGCACTTGTTGTGCTTTGAGCTGGGTAGCTCAGAAGCTGTGACACTACTTCTCTGCCTATACTACATATCTCATATCAAGGATGGATCCTTTGAAGTACATCTTTCAGAAGCCCATGCCCACTGGCAAGCTAGCCAAGTGGCAATTCCTGTTGAGTGAGTTCGACATTGTCTACATAACTCAGAAAGCGGTCAAGGGACAAGTGCTGTCAGACTACCTTGCTGAGAATCCCGTGGATGGAAAGTACGAACCCCTGAAAACGTATTTTTCTGATGAAGAGGTATCATTCATAGGAGGAGATATTACAAAATCCTATGACCGTAGGAGAATGTTTTTCGATGGAGCAGCAAATTTCAAAGGAGTTGGCACAGGAGCAGTCCTAGTATTGGAAACCGATCAGCATTATTCGGTGTTCGCCAAACTCAAGTTCCTATGCACCAACAATATGGCCGAGTATGAAGCCTGCATCTTAGGCCTCAAAATGGTCATTAACATGAACGTTCAGGAAATGCTAGTAATCGGAGATTCAGACTTGCTTATACGTCAAGTACGAGAAGAATGGGCAACCAAGAACTCTAAGATACTCCCGTATCTGCATCATGTACAGGAACTGAGGAAAAAGTTCACAAAGACGGGTTCCAACATGTTCCCAGAGTCCAGAATAAGTTCGCCGACGCATTGGCTACCCTGTCATCTATGATATAGCATCCAAACAAAAATTTCATCGATCCCGTTCCAGTAAAGATCCATGATCAGCTATATTATTGTGCCCATGTCGAAGAAGAAGCAGATGGAAAGCCTTGGTTTCATGATATCAAGGAATATTTGGCAAAAGGAGAGTACCCAGAACTTGCAAATCCTACTCAGAAACACACACTTCGGAGATTGGCCAACAATTTCTTTCACAATCCTGTATAAGTGGACTCCTGATTTGGGACTATTAAGGTATGTCAACGCAAAGGAAGCATCCAGGCTACTAGAGGAAATTCATGCCGGGACCTGCGGTCCACATATGAACGGTTTTGTCTTAGCAAAGAAAATACTCCGGGCTGGTTACTTTTGGATGACTATGAAAACAAATTGCATCCAGTATATCCGAAAATGCCATCGCTGTCAGATACATGCGGACACGATAAAGGTACCTCTAAATGAGCTTAATATAACAAGCTCACCATAGCCGTTCGCCGCCCGGGGAATGGACGTTATTGGACTAATCGAGCCTACCGCTTCCAACGGACACAGGTTTATCCTAGTAGCAATCGATTATTTCACCAAATGGGTTAAAGCGGCATCTTATAGAGCAGTAACTAAGAAAGTCGTGACAGACTTTGTCTGCGACCGTATTGATTGTCGATTCGGGATTCCAGAGTCAATCATTATTGATAATGGCTCCAACCTCAACAATGACTTGATGAAAGTTGTGTGTGAAACTTTCAAGATCAAACCCAAGAATTCCACAACCTATAGGCCTCAAATAAATGGAGCTGTAGAAGCCGCCAATAAGAATATCAAGAAGATATTGAGGAAAATGATAGAGAAGCATAAATAGTGGCACAAGAAGTTATCATTTACTCTATTAAGGTATCACACCACAGTCCGCACATCAACCGGGGTGACCCCTTATATGCTGGTTTATGGTACAGAGGCTGTCATTCCTGTTGAGGTAGAAATTCCTTCCCTAAGGATCATACAAGAAGTTAAGCTCGACGACGCAGAATGGGTGAAAAGTCATTATGAGCAGCTAGCCCTTGTCGATGGAAAGAGGATGAATGTAGTGTGCCATGGTCAACTCCATCAGAACAGAATGTACAAAGCCTTCAACAAAAGATTAAAGCCGAGACAGTTCACACCGGGGCAGCTGGTGTTAAAGAAAATTTTTTCGCATCAAGACGAAGCCAAAGGGAAGTTCTCTACCAACTGGCAGGGTCCATACATGGTTCACCGGATTCTGACAGGAGAAGCCCTCATACTTGCAGAAATGGATGGAGAGGTCTGGCCAAAGCCGATCAATTCAGATGCAGTCAAGCGCTACTATGTGTAATCTTTATGCTTCCTTTATATGATGTAAATTGAACTACGCCTGACCTAATTCCCGTTTAAGGGGGGATATGTAGGCAGCCCTATGGGTTCAGTCGCGATTCAATAAAATTTCATTTCCCTTCCGCAATTGGAAATTGGGGTAGAATTTTGAGGAGGACTCTCAAAATTCCGTAGCAAGAGAGTTTGCAATGTTCTGAACCATGTCACAGTCGTCGGTTCATCTAAAGCTTTTTATTATACGCTTATGTCATACTTTTACAAAATCATGCATGTTTTTTGTCGAAACTGCTTTGTTTAGCAACGCTACCCCAATGATACATACAGTATCACCAGATCAAAGCCGAGAAGGTCAAGCAAAGCCAGCGAGATATGAACTAAACTCCCCCCTTTACAAAACTCACGATTTTTCTTTGGATGTAGGCACTTGGATTGCAAAATCATCAAACATACTATACACCCATGGGACAAACATTATTTAGGAACACAACTCTCAAAACCATTGAACTTACCAACCTTTGCTATCCGCACACACCAGTGATATTCCGCATGTCACAATGTCCCCAACAATCACAATGTCGCAATCTGCTATTAGCTAAGAAAGTTCTACTACCATTTGCCATTTTATTTCTTGCATAAGGCTATCATTCTGCCTTTCGAGACTAAAAGTTGTCTCCATCTGCATTTTTGCATTGCATAAGGCTACCATTCTGCCTTCCGAGGTTAAGCTCTACCTCCATCTGCATTTTGCATTGCATAAGGCTACCGTTCTGCCTTTCGAGACTAAACGTTGTCTCCATCTACATTTTTGCATTGCATAAGGCTACCATTCTGCCTTCCAGGGTTAATCTCTACCTCCATCTGCATTTTGCATTGTATAAGGCTATCGTTCTGCCTTCCGAGACTAAACGCTATCTCCATCTGCATTTTTGCATTGCATAAGGCTACCATTCTGCCTTTCGAGGTTAAGCTCTACCTCCATCTGCTTTTTCATAACACTGCATTCATCCTTGCATAAGGATAAACACTACCTTACTGCATCTCATGGCTAAAAGATCGCCACACACTGCATCGGCATGGCTGAAAGATCGCCACATACTGTATCGGCATGGCTGAAAGATCACCACATACTGCATCAACATGGCTGACAGATCGCCACATACTGCATGCTTATGGTTGAAAGATCGCCACATACTGCATCGGTATGGTTGAAAGATCGCCTCATACTGCATCTGCATTGGCTGAAAGATCGCCTCATACTGCATCTGCATTGGCTGAAAGATTGCCTCATACTGCATCTGCATGGCTGAAAGATCGCCTCATACTGCATTTGCATGGGCTGAAAGATCGCCAAATTGTTCGAAGGCATCATCATTCGGAGGCATCATCTTCATAGCCCGAGAACACCATGTCATGGCCTGATGATCCCTTTTAATCTTTTACACATTATTCAAAGGCATCATGGTTCGGAGGCATCATCCTCATAGCCCGAGAGCATCATTTCATGGCCTGCAAATCCTTTATTGTACACTTCATGGCCCAGGACGTCATCTTAACCGTCCAAAGACAACATTTATGGTCCGACAGGAATTTGCATCATGTTTAAATTTATGCACAATATACGCTTGTAGTTTTTCTAATTGCAGGTACACCGGCGAGCAACGGCCATCCCGGCAGAAGCAAGACCGCTCTAGTTCCCACAACCATATCAAACCTTAACCATTCTCACAAGCCGCCCATCACCCCGTCCTGGATATTGCATCCATTCTTGGAAAGTCTCCATCGGCATACTCCGCCGACGGATCCTGAACTACATATGGCCCGATTCCTATAAAACCAGTGATATGTAGGTAGCTCAGAAGCCAGGGTTCATCCTATCTTCTTCGAAGTGTTTCGTTGGTCAAAATTAGCCATCATATCATTACCCAACAACTCTTTCATCCTTCCTGGGTAAAGAGGGGCAGCTGTTGATACCCAATTTTTTCCTATATATTTTTCAATATGCAAAATAACTTCAAAATGGAATATATATGCATATGTGAGCACATTAAAGTGTTTTATTATTTTTCCATAATTTTTAAAGGTTTTTAAAATCAATTTATTTCCCTCTTTTATCCATAAAAACCTAATAATTGTTTCCAAAATTATTATTTTGTTAATTAATTTATTGGACTTTCATATTTATGTTAGAATATAGTTAAGGTAATTTTTATATATTTTTACAAATTTATTTAATATTTTTAAGCTAAATTGCACGTAATTGCAATATTAGCCTCTTTTAAGATTTAACTGTGTTTATATTCATAAAATCAAGTCCTATATTTTTAAATTGTTAATGATATGTTATAAATCATTTTAGTGCTTTTAATTTTTGTTTAGAATTTAATTTACTATTTTTAGAAAATAAATAAGTAAAATGGCTATTTAAAATCTAGCCAGATTGGCTTTCAATTTCAGCCTAAAATTGAGCCCAAATCAGACCCAATTTCCCTGACCAATTGCAACTCAAAACCAACCCCTAACCCATTTAAATGACCTAACTCGGACTCCCCACCTAACCCCTTTAATCCTAGCCGTTGATTATTTAGATCAACGGCCACCGTCCTCCCTTTCCTTTTTAAACCCTGAACGACCCCTAAACCTAAATCATTTCTTTACACCTGTCACCTTTGAATCCCCTTTCTCTCTCAACTCTCTCTGAAACCTCTCAAGAACCCTAGCCGCCGCCATCTAACCCCACCCTAATCTACCTCAACCCCTGCCTAATCCATGGCCTCTCATGGTCATTTGAGATATGTATCAGCCTCCTACGACTCCTGGGTACTTGTTTCTATGGTTTCATGGCCAGACCTCAAGGGAATCTGGTCCAATCCTTGCTCGACTTCTGTTCATAGCTTTTCTCCGATCAGCCATGACCTCTCTCCGTCCATTCATGGCCTTTCAAGGCAGATCCTTAACTTTCCTGGTTAGATTAGAAACTTTCAAGGTCTTTCTAACTTTTTCAGGGTTTTCCAAAACCCTAATATTTAATATCTTTTGATTTTTCTTTCAGATCTACTTTAGACCTGTACTTCCTATGAATGTTTTAAGTGTTTTCTCGAAAGTTCTTCAACTTTTCTTTCAAAACGAATCTTCATTTTCTCTGATTAGGATTTCTCTTAACCTCTCTTTCAAAAAATCTCTTCTCTGATTCTTGGTGTTGTTTTATGGTTTTACTATGTTCAAACAGCTTGTTATGCTTTCCTTCTACTTGAGTCAGCATGTTAAAACCCTAGTTCCCTTTTTATCTCATTCGAGTTCTGAAACTGCATGTTTGAATGTGTACTTGCTCGATTAAGTTCTTCATTCTTGTTTGACTTATTTGATTCTGAATTTTACCATCTTTTAAACTCGATTATTCTGGAAAACCCTAGATCTTTTGGTCTGAGACTGCTTGTTTGAAAGTATACTTGACTCGATTAAAGGTTCCTTGTTTCAGACTCTCTTGTCTTTTATGTGACCTATCTAATTCTGAGTTTCACTATCTTTTTAACTCGACTATTGTTGAAGCCCTAGTTTCTTAAAATGTTTTCTTCACGTGTTACTGTGAGACCTTTACTTGTTTTGACTCTCTTCTTCACTTTGGCTATACGTGTGAGCCATGACTATCTAACTTTATTCACTCTGAATCCTATGCTTATTTCTACTACTATTGTATGTTGTTTCTTTTACCAATGTGCTTGGCCTCGCATGTCTGATGCTTCTATTCACTCTATTTATATACTGAAGTGCAGAATCATGTTTCTTCCTTGATTGATCTTGGTCTTGTGACTGATTGCAAAAGCTTTTCTTTTACGAGCCCTAATTTGTACTCATCTATTTAAAGTTAATTAATCCTTTTCCTTTACTATGATATTTTACCTTACTGAATCTTTTCCAAAATAAGCATGTCATTGTAATTAGACTTGATTGTTTACTTCATGCTTTTACTACCCCTTTTATGACAATAATCAATCTATTTCCAAACTGATTTTCCTTCCTTAATTAGACCTGCTGCTACCCATTAAACAGTGATTCCTTAATTAAAGGGAATCACTTGGGTTAATTGATTCTGACTTGTGATTGTTTTCATGTTTGTGTTAAGACTTTACTTATTACCTTATTCTTCACCTGTTTTCAAAACTATAAATACCCATCCTCTTTTCTTTCAAAGGGACGAACCATCTGAGTTCAGAACACACACTTAACTCAAAACTCTCTCTTTTCTCTACTCTTACTTGTGCTACTGCTTTGTCTAGCTGGCTGAAAGCCAAGGCTAGGCTGTGGAAATTTGCTTACTTTTCCTTTCTGTACTTTTCTTCTTACTGGTATGTCCTAGTTAATCTTCAAGCATCAATAACAACATGTTTCTTTAGCTGTTTCAGTTTCCTTCACTCTTGTCTGCTTCTTCGTATGTTTATGCAATCAAGTTACATTACTAAGCATGCTGCAATCTGCTCCCTCCCCTTCTAAATTAATGTTTTCCCTTATGTATGTACTCTGCCAGTCACTTATTATGTGATTTGCTGACTCATGAATCCCAAACCCCCATATCCCCCTATGTGTTTGTGTTCTCTGGTTGGTTTGTAGGCATGTCAGCATCATCTATTTTTGTGCATGTCCAAACCTGACACTTCTGGGGGTCATATGCTTCATGTAATATATTCCTAAAACCCCTGACCCCTTTGTGCAATTACCGATTCTGTGTAGTTCAAGTTTTACTACTACTGTTTTCAAATCACACTTATCCCTTACTAATCTCACCCAGTTTTAAATAAATCTCAGTTTCTACACTTCCACTATACTCTTAGAACCTAGGTTCTACCCCACTTGTGTGCGCCTTGCCTTGGGACCCTTGAACTCCCTCTGAACTTGGACACATAAGGGTTGGCCCTTCCACATTGCACTCATCTTTATCTGGTTATGCAAACCTGGGTGTAAGCACTGCCCGGGGTCCCTTGAGACCCTTAGGGAACTTTGACACACCCAGATCTGAGAAAGGCTTTGAAACAAGTGGCATTTGAGGTGGTTTATTCCATAACTCAGAGAGGAAGTCAGAATCGGGCTTCCTATGGTTGTACCTTCTTATTTTGCACTTTTCTGTTGTAATTCGGTACTTGGTCTGTAATAATTCAACAAATTTTGGGGTTGGCTAATGAAAGGGATGGGGTAACTATGCATGTTTAGCTATTAGACGGGTAGACACCATGCCTATAGGATCTGTTCTATTTTAATCCAAGTTCTGTATGCTACATTTTCACGCAGATAGAGAACATGCCTATATGACTTGTTTAATGAACTCTGCATGTTATTTACCATACTTAGACACCATGCCTATAGGATCTAAATGGCTATAATCAGACGTCATGTCTATAAGATTAAAATCAGTGTTTTCATAGAATTCATGCCTATAGGAATTTCAAGTAAGTCCCGTCTGCTTCATTTCACGTTCAACTAGATATCAGGTCTATAGGAATTAAAAATCAGCCTTTAATACTTAGAGATCATGCCTATAGGATCTAAAATCAACTTAGTTCAAATCAGTTTGACTCATGCCTGTCTAAATCAATTTTAAACAACCTACTCCTTTTATTAATACGATTTAGATAGCATGCCTATAGGATCCAAATCGATCGTTTAAAACTGTCACTGCTTTGCTGCTTAATCAGTAATAGACATCATGCTTATAGGACATCATCAATACACACTTAGGCAAGCCTTAGGTAATAACAACAAAACTTAATCAACCTTTGTTTAATTAGCAACTGCTACAACCAGCAGGTAGGCCTGATTCGAACTTCTTATCTGAGTTATTTAATAAATTGTTCTGCTTCAACAATTAAGACTTCATTGCCTTAGTACTTTAAATTCTAACCCTAAATGTATTTAAGTCATGCTATTTATATGCTTTACTTGAGGAGCTATATATGAGTCTCTTAGTTGTTTATATATTTCCCCTAATGTGCAGTCTTATGTGTTTTGAATGTCGCCTTAGTCTTTTACCTTTAAAAACTCAAGAGTCAGCCTAAAATCCTTCCTCTTATAGGAATAGTAGTCCTAAGTTCCTCCGATACTGATAGAAATGGGACGGGTAATAGCATGCAATAGAGGTCAAGACCAATCCGCGCTTTAATACCTTAATGGGGTGGGAAGGGTAGGTATGGATATGATGACCGGTGCGCTAATACCACGTGTATCCCCACTTCTGAGGAGTGTCATACCGGGTATCGCATTGATGTGATCCATATTATAAATAAACCTAGGAACCCCCCTCCATTTTCTTTCATGTTCTCAAGTATTTGTAGAACAGTGACTTCTTTTAAAAATTCACCTTTTAATAATTGTTCTTTCAAACTCTTATGTGTTTAAACCTAAATCCCCTACTATTTGAGCCTACACCTATCTATCTGCTAATTGTACAAAATTCACAAAACTATCTGGTCGGGAACCACACTAGTAGATCCTGAGGGGCGCCTAACACCTTCCCCATAGGATAATTTCAAGCCCTTACCCTATCTCTGGTTATCAAACAAACTTAGAAATGAACCCTATAGGTGTCCTAATGCACTTTAAATCATTAGGTGACGACTCTTCAAATGCAAAACTCAGTTCCCCAAAAAAATGAGTTGTCCTATACCCAAAATGTCATAAACCCGATTTTCCGATGCAAAGGATGAAAAAAGGGGGCGCGACAAGCATGAGGGAATATAAACTTATACATACGAAGTACGGGCCGACATGATTCTTTATATACTCAAAACATAGGGCGACAAGGCCATACAAGTATCCGAATACATGACATCTAACTACAAGCCTCTAAGAATATATAATATCATAAAGGTCGGGATAGGGTCCCGTCATACACATCAATACATGTACTAATCATACTGACCAAAGAAGTAACTCCGGGGCAAATGGAGCTCACCAACACCGTCCGCTAAGCTGATAGCCTACTTGAAGGACTCTCGACCTGTCTTTAGGACATGCGGGCATAAAATGCAGAATCCCCAGGCAAAAGGGACATCAATACGAATAATGTACCAAGTATGTAAGGCACATAAATAAGTATATAACAGACATGAAAGAAATGCGAAGTAAATGACTCAGCCTATAAGTCTGGATAATTCTGTAATTCAAGAAATAATTATAGTGTCATGCATATGCGTATAAATGTCATGTCGTGCATAGGTACATGTTGCATAACATCATCAGGCCTCTGAAGGCATCCCGTCGTATCATCACGGCCACTGTGGGTAAAATCATCAATGTATACCAGCTGATCAGGTGGTGGTGCGTATATAATCCCGTAATCTTTTCCCATACCCCATATCCATATAATATACATATACATGTGTATCAAACTCCATATGGTCATGAGTCAATGTACATGTATAGCTGCATGAAATGCATGAGAAAGACGTTAATAGATTTTCTCGGAATGCCATACAAATTAATATACCTTTTGGCTAAACTTTATCAGATACGTATTTTTCTGAGACCCATGAACAAAAGATATAATGATAATTCACATGGGGAATCAAAAATATAGACACCCATAGTATTTCTATGAATAGAATCATTTATGAAAGTTGCGTATTTTTCTCGTTTCATTTGTATTATTTGGATCATGCCAAAAGGAAAGAAGGGATAACATTAATATATCTAGAGTAGGGAAAATCCGTATGATGTTCTTGGAAAAGATTGTATCGTACTCTTTTAGAACCGCAAAATTTTATGTTGCTAAGTTTCTAATAATTCTTGTTGGAATCGATTTGGTCGCAAGAATTTTGTTCGAAAACTCGTAGGAAATAACGTTCTAGTTTTACAAACTTGTAGGAATTTGGTTAGAATTTTCGTTGGTAAGGAGCCAATTCTCTCACCTGATAGTATTCCTTGTATTCAAACTAATATGAATGAAAGGTTTTTGTATATTACTTACAAGTCTTGGTATTTTAATTATGAGAAAATAAGGTGTCTTGACACATTACTTGCCAACTAATCAAAACTAGCTAATAGTCATGTTCTTAGGAAAGGGCTTGCTGCCACGTTTTTGGGTGGAGGAATTTTGATCTTTATCCAACAATTAATTAATGTAATTAGGTAATATCCCGCTATTCGGTAATTAACCAATTACCCGTATAATTAAGAATTGTCTCAAATTACTTAAAATTCTACTTATTTTTAATACACTTTATACATCCTACTATCATGGTCATATGGTACCTTGTATGGTACTAGTCCATAAATAACAGGTATTAATGCTTGGCCCGAATTTTATCCCAACATGCTAAACTTGGACGAAAATTCATTTTCTTTGACTTGCTTCCCCTTTCACCTTCACGAATTTACTCACCACTTGTTTGAAATAGCATAATCCTTATAATCTCCAAAAAAAAAATTCTCTGGACTGATGACAATTACCTTACGATAAATTCAACGTATAATACTATATGGTACAACATCGTCGTAATTTAATACTGCAAAGCGTAACATTATCATAATATAATACTGCCGGATGTAATATCGATGTAATATTGTGGGGCGTAACAATATATATACATGTATAAGGGATATGGGAAAATGTTACAGCGTTATATATGCACCACCACCTGATTAGCTGGTATACGTTGATGATTTTGCCCAAAGTGGCCGAGATGATATGATAGGATACCCTCAGAGGCTTGATAATGTTATGAACGCATATACCTATGGTTGGTATGACTTTTATATGCATATGCATGACATTTTAAATATTAAATGATTCACAGAGCTATTCAAACTTACATGTCGAGTCCTTTACTCCATGTTTCTATGACTCTTATTTACTGATGCCCATTCCTTACATATTCGGTACATTATTTATATTGATGTCCCTTTGTCTGGGGACGTTGCGTTTCATTCCCGCAAGTCCCAATAGACAGGTAGAGAGTCCTCCAAGTAGGCTATCAGCTCAGCGGAAGATATTGGTGCGCTCCATTTGCTCCAGAGTTGCTTATTTGGTCAGTATGATTTAGACATGTATTGATTTGTATGTCGGGGCCCTGTTATGGCTTTATGACATTTATGTACTCTTAGAGGCTTGTAGACATATGTCATATATATATATATATATATATATATATATATATATATATATATATATATATATATATGAAAGATTGTATGGCCTTGTCGGCCTATATTCAGTATACGAGTAATTATTTTGGCCTTATAGGCCCATACGTCATATGTATAAGTCAGTATATCAGGTTGGGTCGTTTTATATCGAGTGTTCCCTCAAGTTTTATTCGTGTTACCTCATACGCCCCTTCTATCCCATTTACCCATATTGATGTAATGAGAAAGATATGTTACATTGGTACTCGGTTGAGTTAGGCACCGGGTGCTCATCGCGACCCATCAGTTTGGGTCGTGACATTGCTTCTCTTATCTCGTCGAGGTTAGTTATGATACTTATTGAATACATTAAGTTGGTTGTACTCATACTACACTCTGTATTTAATTGTGCAGATCCAAGTGTTGGTACTTTTTATCCATAGCAGTGTTGCTTGTTGGGCTGAGTATCGAGAAACGAGGTAAAACTGCATGTTCCACTCGTAGTCTTGGCTTGTCTTTTCTTATATACTGTTGTTGTCAGTTCAGACAGTATTGTTATATTGTATTCAGAATTGTATTCCGTTATAGAGCTCATGACTCTGTATTTATCAGTTCATAGGGAATTCATCTTGTATTAGCGGTATTTTGTTGCATTGAGGTTTCAAACTTATGTTATTTCTATATATTTCCGATATTTTATTTCTCTATATGTTCGGATTGCCTGGCAAGTGTATTAGGTGCCATCATGATAGGTTGGGATTATCGGTCATGAAAATCACCCAATTTGGCATTAAAATAAGGGAGTTAATGTTTTGATGTTTTAAAGGAAGTCTGAAAATTTCAGGAACATAAATAATATTTTCGTAATTATCTATACCAGAAAAATGTCAGCAATAAAAAAATCTTCATTTTAGCACTCAAAACTCATTCTAACCTCCCGTACACAAATCATATATGCATTTCAACCATAAAATACGCTACGAACCTTATCGCACACTCAAAACACAGAAAAGTGGTCAGTTTGACCCAATATTGACTATGGCCAAACTCCAAATTCTTAACTTAACTAGTTTCTCAATCAATGATCCAAAACTCACCCGAGACCCTTGCGACCCCATCCAATCATACCAACAAGTACAAATACATTATACAAACCTATCCAAAGCCTCAAAACACCCACAGGAACATTACAAAAAAATAATCGAGGCTCAAACCGAATATAATTTCTCTTAAGTTATTAAATCTTCATTTTTTTAAAAAAGTTCCCGAATAAATCTTAAACACTTTGGATTACTTCCAAACTTTGCACACAAGTTCAATTCAACTATATAGACCTATCCAAAGTCTCGGAATATCAATTGGAGTCCAATTATATCAAAGTCAACTCTTTGTCAAACTTATGGACTCTTAATTTCTTTAAATTGCCAATATTCGATAAATATTGTCGAATCCTTCTAGGAACCTTCAAAACCAAATCTGAACATATGTATAAGTCAAAAATCATCATACGAACCTATCGAAACCATAAAAACTCGATTCCGAGTCTATTTACTCAAAAGTCAAACCTCGGTCAACTCTTCCAACTTAAAGCTTCCAAATCGAGGGTCTTTCTTCCAAATCAATACCGAACCACTTGAAAACTAAAATCAACCATAAAAACAAGTAATATATCATATGAAGCTAATCAAAGTCTCAAACCACCAAAAGGAACACAAAATCTCAAAATGACCGAGTTGGTCGTTATACTGATATTTGTCGTATGAAGTAAATATCATCACGACGGAAAGGAGTACTTCATAAATTTAATTAACGACACTTAGTTACTAGTAAAGATGAAGCAATAGATGAATTCAAGTAATATAAAAGTAAAATTGAAACCCAACTTAACGGAAAAATCAAAATAATAAAAAGTGACAATGGTGGCAAATATGAATCTTTTTTTGAAGAAATATATTTGGAATATGATATAATTAATCAAATAAATGCCTCTTACTTGCCACAATCCAATGAAATTGCAGAAAGAAAGAAGAGAACATTAAATGAGATAATGAATGCTTTGTTCATAAGTTTTGATTTACCCTAGAACTTGTGGGGGAAGATATCCTTACAACCAATCAAATACTCAATCGAGTTTCAATAGAAAAACACAATCCATTCCATATGAAAATTAAATAGAAAGAAATACTAACTTAAAATATTTTAAAGTTTGGGGATGTTTTGCAAAAGTACGACTCCCTAAGCTCAAGAAGGTAAAGATATGACTGAAAATTGTTGATTGTGTTTTCATAAGATATGCAACAAATAACAAAGCATATCGATTTCTTGTTTACAAATTAGAAAATTCCGACATTTATATTAATACGCTTATAGATTCGGATAATGCTAAATTCTGAAAATATGTATCTGTATAAAAAAAAGTCATATAGTGAATAATCTAATGAGGAGAATTCAGGACGTAGGAAACGTCAAAGGACATCTAATTCCTTTGGACTTAATATTTTGACATTCTTGTTGGAAAATGAATCACAAACTTTTAAAGAAGTTATGTCTTCCCTCGTAAGCACACTTTTAAACAGAGGCAGTCAATAGTGATATATAATTTATATTAAATCATTCTTGGGAATTGGTTTTCTTCATCCACGAACATATCTTTAGGTTCCAACTATATTTTCAAGAGAAAAAATGATGATGGTATTATTGACAAATATAATGTAAGACTTATTGTAAAAGGTTTTTAACAACGAGAAAGTCTTGATTATTTTGAGACATACTCGCCAGCAACGAAGATTGCATCCATTCATGTGTAAATAGAATTTGCCACCATGTACGATCTTGAAATACATCAAATAGATGTTAAAACAAAATCCACATGAAACAACCTGAAATATTTGTGGTTCTCAAAAAAGAAAAGAAGGTGTGAGTACTTGTTAAGTCTTTTTACAGATTAACACAAGCACATAAACAATGAGATGTGAAATTTGATCATACAATATTGTCAAATAATTTCATGATTAATGTGTGTGATAAATATGTCTACATTAAGAATAATAGATGTGACAACCCGGTCGGTTGAATTAAGAATTAACGCTCTGATCCCCTATTAACTGCTTTTCCCAAGTTTATTTTTGCTAATGTGATTTGCCGGGATGTTCGGTTTTGAGTTTCGGAGAGCTTGCAGACACTTAGTCCCTAAATGAGAGCTTAAGTGTTGGAAAGTTGACCATAGTCGGAATAGTGTGAAGACGTCCTCAGAATGGAAATCCGATGGTTCCGTTAGCACCGATGGGTGATTTTGGGGTTAGGAGCGTGTTCAGATTGTGTTTTGGAGTTTCGTAGCTAATTTAGGCTTGAAATGCCGAAAGTTGAATTTTGGAAGTTCCGGTTCGATAGCGAGATTTTGATCCGAGGGTCGGAATGAATTCCCAGAGTTGCAGTAGTTCCATTGTGTCATTTGGGATATTTGTGCAAAATTTCAGGTCATTCGGACGTGTTTGGTTGGGTTTTTGATCGAAAGCGGAATTCGGAAGATTTTTGAAACTTAGGCTTGAATCCGATGTGTTTTGGTTGTTTTGATGTTTTTTGAAGTGTTTTGAAGATTTGTACAAGTTTGAATAAGGTTTTAGGATATGTTGATGCCTTTCGTTGAGGTCCCGGAGGCCTCAAGATGAATTCAGATGGTTAACGGAGGAAATTTTGGAGTTGAAGTTGTTGCAGTAGCTATTCTTCTGGTATTTTCGCATCTACGGTTTGGGGACCGCAGATGTGGTGCCGCAGAAGCAGTGAAGAGGACCGCAGAAGCGAAATTTGGGATTTCCCTCAGGAATCGCAGATGCGGTGAGATGTCCGCAAAAACGGAACCGCTCCTACGGTTAGAGTTCCGTAGATGCGAAAGTTGGGTCCTTAAGTCAAAGTCGCAGATGCAAAAGCTGGGTCCTTAAGTCAAAGTCGCAGATGCGACACTTTTCCACAGAAGCGAGATCGCATATGCGGTCCCAGGGTCGCAAATGCAGAAATCGCTTGGCAGAACATATAAATAGTTGCCTTCACGAATTTGAGGGATTCTTTCACCATTTTCATACGGGTTTGAAGCTTTTGAGAGAGATTTTTGAGGAAAACAAAGGGGAATCGCTTGGAGGTAACGTCCTTGACTTCATAACTCGTTTTTATGTGATTAAAGACCTAATTAGTGACGAGAAATTTGGGAAAAATGGGTAATTAGGGCTTGAGTTTAAGAGGCCTTTAATTGAAGATTTGAGGGGACATTTGGACTCCGATTTCAGTGTACTTGTTATGTATAGACTCGTGAGAGTACAATGCTTCTGAAAATATAAATTTCTCCCGATTTCGAGATGTGGGACCGAGGGGAATTTTGGTCATTTTACATAATTTCGCGTATTAGCTTAGAATTTAATTGTATAATCAGTTACTTGAAGAGTTATTTACATTATGAGATTGAATTGAATAGATTTCGGCCATTTGGAGTCGAGTACTCATGGCAAGAGTGTGGTTTCAGGTTGACTTTGAGCCGGTTCGAGGTAAGTAGCTTGTCTAACCTTGTGTGGGGGACCTTTCCCTTAGGATTGGTATATTTGGTAATTGAAATGCCTTGTACGTGAGGTGACAAGTGCGTACTTGTGCTAACTGTTGGAAATCTGGTTTTCTTTAAGTAATTACTAGTATGTTTCCTTTCATGTTTCTAGTTCTTGCACTATTAAGCCTGTTGTTAGCTTAGGAAAGCATGTCTAAGTGACTTAATTGGTTTATTTGATTCAACTTGCCTTACTTGAATTCTATGCAGCATGCTAGGCTAGAATCACTTATTTCCTTAATATGAAATTTTTCCATTTCTGTAAATCTTCCTGCTGCTGCTGTGTATTTATTTTGGGACTAGGGATGTGGGATTCCGATAGATCCCCCTTGTCTGTTTACTTTGGGACTACGGGTTAGATTCCCGGTAGATCCCCCTCCATATTTATTTTTGGACTACAGATGTGGGATTCTGGTAGCTCTCCCTTGTCTATTTACTTTGGGACTACGGATTATATTCCCGGTAGATCCCCCTACACATTTACTATGGGACTATGGTTAGATTCTCGGTAGATCCCCCAACACAATTATATGGAACTACGGGAATACACCCGGTAGATTCCCCAGTACTGGGTATTTACATTTGGGACTACGAAACGGAATTTCGGTAGATCCCTGCGCACTATGAGTTGGACTACGGGACGGGATCCTGGGAGATCCATTGGATATGTACATATGGGACTACAGGACGGTATCCTGGGAGATCCCCAATGGTTATTATTGGTGCCGAGCTGTACTTCCTTTCCATGTTTACCTTGTTTCTATATAGTTATTGTTGTCCGGTACATACTGTGTTATTTTACTACCATATTTATTTATATCGTTTTGTTCTATACTGTTAATCTTGATATTTATTTAGCCTCAGTAGGGCCCTAAACTTCCTCGTCACTACCCAATCGAGGTTAGGCTTGGCACTTACTGAGTACCGTTGTGGTGTACTAATGCCCCTTCTGCGCATGTTTTTCATGTGCAGATCCAGGTACCACTACTCAGGCCTATCATCCTTGAGGAGGTGACTGATCTAGAGACTTTGAGGTACATCTACCGCGTCCGCAGACCAAGAAGTCCCTTTCTATTCCCGCTTTTAGTATTTAGCCCTTTTGTATTTTTCTGTTCTTATTAGACATTCTAGAGTTAGAGCCATGTAGTATTGATCTGAGCTTGTGATTCGTGGGTTTTCGGGTCTTGGATTTAAATATTGGTTTTGAGATCTATATAAATTGGTGTATGCCGAGCGACACATTTAACAATGTTATTGCCTTATTTCTGTTTTAAATTGTTTTACTTCCGCAAGTTTTGGTTATCTTCCACAAGTTTTGGTTATCTTCCGCAAGTTTAGGCTTACCTAGTCGTAGAGACTAGGTGCCGTCACGATGGTCAAGGAGGGCGAACCGAGGTCGTGACAAGTTGGTATTAGAGCTCTTGGTTCATAAGAGTCATGAATCACAAGCCGGTTTATTAGAGTCTCGTTGATCGGTATGGAGACGTCTGTACTTATCTACGAGAGGCTATGTAACCGTTAGGAAAATTCCACTTCATTTGATTTCCCTGTCATGCGAGATTTTTGACATCACGAATTCTGAACTTCTATCTTCTATTCTCTCACCGATAGTGAGGACATGCGCTACCTAAAAAGATCAGGCACCAATGCCTTTACGAGAGTCGCCAAAAGTCGGGGCTGGAGCAGAGGCCGAGGACACGCACGTGGTGCAGCCAGAGCACCTGTGCGAGCTACTACCAAAGTGCCACCAGCAGTTCTAGACGGAGTCCAGACACCTGATACGCCTACTGCTACTACTATTCCAGCACTTCAGGAGACTTTGGCGCAGTTCATGAGCATGTATACCACCTTGGCTCAGGCAGGGTTGCTTCCCCTTGCGGCAGCCACATCTCAGGCTGGGGGATGAGCACAGACTCCCGCCGCCCGCACTCTTGAGCAGCGAGTGCATGTTGAGCAGGTCCCTGAGATTATTCCTGTGTCGCCTGTAGTGCCAGTTTAGCCCGAGGATAGGGCAGCAACTTCCGAGGATGAGCAATTGAGAGGTTCAAGAAGTACAAGCCTCCTGTGTTTAGTGGTCTAGCATCGGAGGATGCTCTGGGATTCCTTGATGAGTGTTACCGCATTTTCCATACCATGGGTATCTCAGGATCGAGTAGGGTTTCTTTCACTACCTTCCAGCTTCGAGGAGCCGCCTATGAGTGGTGGCACACCTATGAGTTAGACAGTCTAAATGAGGCTGCTTCACTGACTTGGACTCAGTTTTTAGATCTGTTCCTGAGAGAGTATGTTCCTCAGAGCCTCAAGGACGCATGGCGCGCAGAGTTTGAGCATTTGCGCCAGGGTACTATGAATATCTTAGAGTATGTTGTCCGTTACACCAGTTTGGCTAGGCATGCGCCAGCCTTGGTTTCTACTATCCACGAGAGGTTTCGCCGGTTTATTGAGGGCCTTATTCCCAGCATCAGATCCAGCATGACTCATGAGTTGGATATGGATATTTTTTATCAGTAGGTGGTGAGCATTGCTAGAAGGATCGAGGGTATGCATGCTAGGGAGAGAGAGGATAGGGAGGACAAGAGATCTCGAGAGTCGGGCCATTATTTTGGTGCCTGTATCCCAGCTGCAGGTCGTCATGGAAGGGGTTATATGAGTTGCCCTATTCATTCAACTCTTCTAGAAGCCAGTAGTGCTCCAGCTTTTCCTAAACCTTAGGAGCCTTATTATGCACCACCGGTATCTAGCGCGCCTCCTGCGCGAAGTGCTTTCAGAGGTCAGTCCAGCAGACCTGGCCCTATCCAATCACAGCCACCACGTCCTCCCATAGCTTGTTTTGAGTATGGCGACACACGCCATATGGTGAGGGATTTTCCTAGACTTGGGAGGGGTGCACCTCCCCAGACTTCTCAGCTACAGCGTTCCCCGTAGAGTTCTCAGGTTACAGCTCCAGTTGCTACCCCACCTCCGCAGCCAGCTAGAAGTGGAGGTCAGGGAGGTAGAGGTCGCCCTAGAGGGGGTGGCCAGGCCAGATACTATACCCTTCGTGCCCGTACCGAGGCTGTTGCGTCCGATTCTATCATCACATGTATTATATTGGTTTGCCACAGAGATGCATCGGTTCTATTCGATCCAGGCTCTACTTACTCTTATGTGTCTTCTTATTTTTCTCTGCATTTGGGTGTACCTTGGGATCCTTTGAGTTCCCCTATTGATGTTTCTACTCCTGTGAGAGATTCTCTTGTTGTGGACCGCGTTTATCGGTCGTGTTTGGTTGCTCTTAGTGGTTTTGAGACTAGAGCCAATTTATTATTACTCAGTATGGTTGACTTCGATATTATCTTGGGCATGGACTGGTTGTCGCCCTATTATGCTATTTTTGATTGTCACACCAAAACCTTGACGCTGGCTATGCCAGGTATACCACGTGTTGAGGAGGGGTACTTTAGACCACACTCCCAGTAGAGTTATTTCTTTTCTTAAAGCTCAGGGTATGGTTGAGAAGGGGTGTGATGCGTATTTAGCTTATGTGAGAGATGTCAGTATTGATAACTTTCAAATGATTCAGTTCCAGTAGTACGGGATTTTCCCGATGTGTTTTTAGCTGATCTTCCAAGCATGCCGCCTGATAGAGATATTGATTTTGGCATCGATCTGTTGTCGGGCACTCATCCCATTTCTATTCCTCCATATCGTATAACTCTTCCTGAGTTGAAGGAGTTGAAGGATCAGTTGCAGGAATTGCTTGATAATGGTTTTATTCGGCCCAGTGTATCACCTTGGGGTGCTCTTATCTTGTTTGTAAAGAATGGATGGTTCTATGCGTATGTGTATTGATTATCACCAGTTGATCAATGTTACAGTGAAGAACCGTTAACCTTTGCCTCATATTGATGATCTGTTTGACCAGCTTCAGGGCACACGGGTGTTTTCTAAGATTTATTTGCGCTCAGGTTACCATCAGTTGAAGATTCAAGAGCCCAATATCTCGAAGATTGCTTTCAAGACTCGTTATGGTCATTACGAGTTCCTTGTTATGTCATTGGGCTAACCAATGCCCCATCAGCCTTTATGCATTTGATGCACAGTATGTTTCGACCGTATCTTGACTCGTTTGTCATTGTCTTTATTGATGATATTCTGGTATACTCCCGGAGTGGGGAAGAGCATGAGCAGCACCTGAGGACTGTGCTTCAGACTTTGAGAGAGAAGTTATATGCTAAGTTCTCAAAATGTGAGTTTTGGTTGGATTCAGTGGCATTCCTAGGCCTTGTGGTATCGAGTGAGAGTATTCAGGTGGAAACGAAGAAGATAGAGGCCGTGCAGAGTTGGCCCAGTACATCCTCAGCTACAGAGATCCGCAGTTTCCTTGGTTTGGCGGACTACTACCTGTGAGCACGTGATTTTTGTCTTACGCGACAATCGCTCCAAAAGAAATAAACAATAATAACAAATGGTCCTGCTATACAATTTTTGGATTTTACATGGCACTTTGTTAATTATTTATGATATTTTTGCCCATTTTATCTTATTAAAACAAAATACAAAAAATGTATGTGTCATGCGTAATTGGAACCGTAATCCGGTTGTTAAATAAGAAAACCATAAATAGGCATCTTTGTCCGTGATTTTTGTTTTGATTTTTACCTGCTTCAAATATTTTAATATGTGTGTGCAAATAATTGTATTAAGTGTCTATTTAATTTTATTTCTGATTTACTTAGGTCTTGTTTTAAAATAAAATATAATAATAATAAATAAATAATAATAAAAGAGAGTGCAAAATTGGGTTGAAAATCAGTTGGGCTTATTTTTACTTTTAATTCAAGGCCCAAAATTCAAATCCAAAACCCCTGTGTGACCCGGTCCAGACCAGCCTACTCCAAAAGCGTTCAAACGACACCGTTTTAACCTGATCTAATCTGGGCCGTTGATCTCAGATTGATCAACGGCCTAGATCACATTCCCATACCCATGAACTAACCCGACCCGTCTTACCCAAACCAACCCCCAAACCCTGAATGAGAAACGACACCGTTTCCTCATCAGATGAAAGATCTGAGCCTTCCATTTCGCCTCATCCAACGGCTGAGATCAACCCCACCCATCTCATATATAAGTTTCCAACCATACCCTGCCCCCCTATCCAATACCCCAGCCTTCGTCTTCATCCCCTTCCCCACGAAACCCTAGCCGCCCCCTTATTCCTCGCCATTAATCCTGGCGGCATGAACGCCGGTGACCTTCACCTTAACACCCTAGGACCACCTTGACACCCTGAACATGAATCTGTTGACCGTTTAGGTCGAATCATCCTCTAGGTTCTCGAATCTTCGAATGAATATTCGAGCAAAAAACTCGATCCACACCGATGCACCCCAGTTTCGTACCAGATAGTCCCCAGACGCCCCTCGTGACCAAACCATGCTTGGTTTGGTCCGAATCTAACCATGGAAGCCCAAATCCCAAATCTACCATCCACGAACCCTAGAAACCCCAAGCCTGGTCCGTGCCTGCTCAAGCCAAGAGATTAGGGTCTAATGGACCTTAATCGAAGTGTTTCTCATCTAAGAAACACTTCGATTAGAGTTCGTTCAACCTTAAAAAGGGTCTGTTCAAACACAATGCTGATTTTCTGTTTCTTCTTTCAAAGCTTCTAAGGTAAGTTTGTTTTCTCCTTGTTATTCAGTACGTGTGTGGTTTCAAGGTCTGTTCATATTTTGTGTAATTTGTTTCGAATTTTATCAACTGTGTCCTGTCCACTTTGCCTGAACCTCGGTGTTTTGAGTCCTTCTTCTATTTGTTCTGATAATGTGTATGTATGTATGTGTTGTGCAATTAGCTGAATTTCAAATTTGAACTGATTAACTGATTCCTTGAGTAACAATTCTGCTTAGTCAGTACAATTCAAATCATGTGCTTGATACTGTTAAATGTCTGATTTTTGACTACGATTGTACATGTTATGTTTAGTATAGTCGAGTCGACATATGTCGTCAATTAGTTTCGATTGTCCGAACAATAACCAATTGACCTGCTTCTGTTAAGCATTGCTTGAATCAATTAGGAACTGAGTTTAGTTACTTATAATTGTTAATTTGATTTCAGAAATCTAAGGTGTAGTCTGTTAATTGTAATCTGAATTGATGGCATGTGCACTTGTGCACAACATGTGCATAAAGGCCCTTTTTGAATTAAAATAGTTTTGACAGCATATGCTGTCAGACTACATTCTGCTGCCCATACTCTACTTTAGTTTCAGAAATAATAAACATTACTCAAAAGTGAGTCTGCCAGGGAATATCATGGGGTTTGTTTATACTTAAATAGCTAAGTGGAATCTGAAAAGAGGATAGCACATGGGAGGGGTGTTTTGTGATTGATGAACAGGCTGTTAAAGGGCTAAGTTTTAGGTTTATAAAAGGGGGGAAGAGAGAAGTAGATAGGATACACACAGACACACAGAGGGAACTCAGATTAAAAATTGAGAGCTGAGTTCTGAAAAACAGAAAAACTGGAAAAAGAATTCTTCTTGATAACTCAAGTAGATTTTTAAAAACTGAAAATTGGCACTGGAAAGAGATAGTGAGAGGAAAAACAGAGAGGCTTATACAGACACACTCACGAGAGAGAAAAACATACAGAAAATCAGAAACTGTTTCTTCCTACAGTTTGTTTGATTCTCAGTTTGTTTAACTTGTTCAATCAAGTCTGTTTTCTTTCAAGTATCAGCTGAGTTCATTGGTTGATTCACATTGTTTGTTTCTCCTGGATTTGGTCTGTCTTGGAGTCTTGTTGCTACTGCATTGTTTGCTGCTGTCTTTCTGCCATTTTTCCATCGGCTCTAACTATATCTTGCACTGGGAGCTGTTCTATTTGTTACCTGTTGTTACTGCTGCTGTTTTTGTTGCCATTGTCATTCTACTGACTTCCCTTCTTCTTCGATTGTAAGCATTCCCAGGTACACACTCCTGAAACCTTGTTGGCTGAAAGTTTGAAGTTTGAAACAGAAATAAAGTATTGAACATCTGTTTACTTTACAATACTTGTGTTCAAAAATAGGTCGAATGTTAGTTTGGCCTGTATTTGTTTAAATTCAAACTGCAAACACTCTGTATGAATTAACATACATTCTGATTTGAGATGAACTATTAGATAGCATTTGTTTGTTAGAATCAGACGTGTTTAATGCATACAACCATTAGGTTTTGTTTTAGTTATGACATTATAACATAGAATCATAGCAAGCATCTGTATGTATTTTGTCTAGATCCCTGAACTGTCAAAACTGTTATATTTGGTCCCATTTGATTTCAAGATAAGTGTACCCCAAACTAATTCTCATGCGGCGTTACGATTAACAGGGTGATAATGTATGCCAACCCTCTTGTTAGATTACTTGTTCCTATATAGGATCGACATGGGCTTCAATATAGATTCATTGTTTTCGAAATAATGCGATGACTTTTGAGGAAAACTAATAGGCATTTTCGAATCTAATTAGTAGTAGTTTTCTTAATAAATAGCCGATTTCATTTATCAAGCCTAAATAAGTTAATTTTAAAATTCAAACTTGAGGGTCGCTTAATGTAAATTTAGTATGTGTTATTAGTTTGCTTGCAATCTCCCTTATCAAATTAACAAAGCTTATTCACTCTTTGAAGACAAGGCATGAGGTAATTCTCATCTCATAAACAACCAATTAGGTAATCAAACAAAGTTCGGATTCGTCAAACATACTAGAGATTTAGTATGTAGTTGCTTAAACAAGTAAGTTTGATATCTTTCTCTTTTATTTTTAGAGACAAATGTAATAGAAATGTAGTCGCTTTATGATATCCTTTTCCAAAATAATAAGACGAGCCTCGCCAAATAAAAATGCAAATTGCGGGGCCCTCAATAATTAACCATAATAAATATTTAGAATTCAGGAGATGGACTGTTTAGTGAATTTCACTGCCTTCCCCAAAGATAATAACGCGTTAGACTCTTTAGGCGCGACTTAATTAAATTACATTCTTAAATTCGGGTGCGCATTTATGTGACCCAAATTCAAATCTCAACGGAGTCGAAATGTGTTAACAACTACGGGTGCATTGATTGTGACGTGGTTCGAGATGCATTTTCACGACGTTGCAATTCTATAAAAAATAAATGATAATAATAAAAGCGGTTTAAACTTAATAAAAGCACATAAGTCACAACATGTATTTAAATCAGATATTTAGCCATTATAACAATTTAAGCGACCGTGCTAGAACCACGGGATTCGAGGGTGCCTAACACCTTCCCTCGGGTCAACAGAATTCCTTACTTAGAATTTCTGGTTCGCAGACTTCATTTGGAAAAGTCGAAAATTTCCTCGATTTGGGATTCAAGATAAACCGGTGACTTGGGACACCAAAAGCCAAACCTTTCCCAAGTGGCGACTCTGAATTAAATAAATAATCCCATTTCGAATATTGTCACTTAAATTGGAAAAACTCCCCTCGCGCATTTAACCCTTCGGGGCGGGCGCGCAAAAAGGAGGTGTGACAGCTCTGGCGACTCCGCTGGGGAATTGACCCAGAACCACTGGTTCAGGGTTCAAGAATTCGAGCTTAGAATAATTGTTATATTTGGCTTTATTATCTGATCTTTATTACATGTTTTGCATAACGTGCTAAATGTTGTCTTTTACCGCTTTGATATTATCTGAACTGTATATAAACTGTGCCGAAACCCTTCTCTTCTTACCTCCGGGGAGAAGCTCGCTGGTCGAGACTCCCTATTCTGTTAGTGTCAATACCTGAAATAAGAAAGAGGTCGGACAAGTTACAAAGCCGGACGATCTCGCGGGTCCCCGGTACGTAGCCCCCTCCTCGACTCGAGTTGTCCGCTCGGGTACACAGTCTAGAACAAATACCCAGGGTATAAACCTAGTATAACGAAACTTCATGCCGGATCCCTAGTAGGAACGTTTATTTGCATCATGTTGCATTTGACTTAGGGGGCTCAACACAGGGGTTGGGTCCGTCTAGGACAGGCAACCTGAAATGAAAAGACCACCCTGCTGCATCCTATTTGTTTTGCGCATTTATTTGCTTCGGTTCCGCATGCTGACCGGTTTCTAAAAAAAAAGAACAAAAATAGCAGCGTAGGGAGATAATTACTTATTTTGGAAAAATAAAACCAATGTCCAAGTAGTGTCGAAACCTCGCCGGAATTTTTCTAAAAAAAAAAACAGAATAAAACCAAAAGTTGTCTTTTAGTTTGATTTATTAAAAAAAACATATAAAAATTTTTCTTTTCTTTTTTTTTTTAAAAAAGGGGGTATTTATTTAAAAGTAATTTTTTTTTTGGCAATTCATCATTCAAAAAATATTGTTGTTTCTCTCGTAGTATCTCTTTTATAAATTCAGACTAATAGTCTAAATACTTCCTAAAAGTCTTTATCTCTTTTCGAAAGAAAATAATAAAAAAAAATATTCTTGTTTTCTGGGTTTAATTGATTTTGTCTATTCATGATGGGCCGAACTACGCCGGTTTGATTCTCACCGGATGTGAGATACGTAGGCAACCCTCGTCGGGTTCAACCCCATTTTTGCTAAAATAGCCAAAATCAATAAATAAGTAAAAAAAAAAGAAGAAAAAGACGTGTCAAATTTTTAAAAAAAAGAGTCATAAATAAGTCAGGTGATGCTGTTTTGTCATAAATAGCCGAATGTTTCCGAAAGGGACGCCGGAAGGCTGACTTTGCATAAACAGCCACCTTTAGGTCTTGTTTAGTATTTTTGTCCAGTTGACCCACACAGCCTTAAAATCTTCGTCCCCAAAGTGCTTAAAGGCCGTGTTCAAAACTTGATCCCCTTTGTAAAATATTTTTGAGTCAAGTCATTTTGTTAAAATCACCTTAATAAATGTGCAGGATGAGCACGATGCAAAATGAACATTTTTCAATAATGACCAAAATCCCTGTCAAGTTACGGCTATGGTGGAATGATCTAGGTGTTGAAGGACAAAATGAGGTTAAGAAATATCTGAAAGGTCTCGTGGGTTTGTTGGAAATCCAGCCTCGGGGAGATATCATAAGAGCTTTAGTCACTTACTGGGACCCGGCGCACAATGTTTTCCATTTCTCTGATTTTGAACTCACCCCGACTTTGGAAGAAATGGCTGGGTACATCGGAAATGCTGAACTTCCGTTGAGGCAAAAATACTTGGTCGCCCCAAGAGCTGTCACGGTACATCGGTTCCTAGATTCACTGAAGATACCCAGAACGGTCCACGACCCGGATCTGGCTGCCGGTTTTTGTACTCCATGCTTCATATATGATAGGTACGGTCATGAGGGAGGATTCAATAATCCAATCAACAAACTGTGCAGCAAAGGTATTCGTCAGAAGTGGGACAAACACAGACGGGTAGCCTTCATGATGATGTTCCTGGGCCTTCTGGTATTTCCAAGGAAAGACGGAAACATTGATTTGAAGATATCCGGGGTCGTCAGCACTTTACTCACGCAAAGTGACAGTACTCTCGCGCCTATGTTGGTATCTGACATCTTTCGAGCTCTTACAGCCTGTAAAGCTGGAGGAAATTTCTTCGAAGGTTGTAACTTGCTCCTACAAATGTGGATGACCGAGCACCTCTGCCATCGTTCCGAGATTTTGAGCCATGGTTCCCCGGAAAAGACTTGCATAGAAGAATTTTACACGAGAACCAAAGAGATTAGTTTGCCCAAAGGAGTCATGGCGTGGACCTCGATCTTTCAAGCTCTTACTGCCAGCCAAATACAATGGACACTGGGATGGTTGCCTGTTGACGAGGTCATATATATGCCGGCAGCTAAAACCCATTTCTTACTGATGGGGCTTAAGAGAATTCAACCTTACGCACCCTGCCGAGTTCTGAGACAACTCGGAAGATGCCAGACAGTACCTTATGAGGAAGATCTTAGCACTCAAGCAGTTGAGATAAGTCCTAACGGACAGTTTCTAGAAGCGAAAATTCGCCAAATCTGGAGTGAGTGTCAATATTTGAAATCAGATACTTGCGTGCGGGATCGAGCCAAAGGGGAGACGGCGCCAGCTTACCTGGCATGGTATAGAAGGGAACTTGAGCATGAAAGGCCGGCTAAGAGACCCCACATCCTGAATTTCGCTGAAACATCGCAAAAACAATGGGATTGGCTAGCAAAAGAAAGAGGCTATTGCGCCGAAATCAGCAGGTTGAAACAACAAGTGGAAAGCTTGAAATATGAGCACAATGTGCAGGTTGCTACCAATCTGGGAGAACGAAACAGGTTGATTCAGGAAAACGAAATGCTCAAAGCCCAGATCAAACAGACAAGGATAGATGCGGATAAGCAGCCAAGGCGTCGAGCAGATGAGCAGTTGATAAAAAGGCTAAAAGGCAAAGTCAGGGAATGGCAAGAGGATTTAGAGAAATCTAAAAACATCATAGCAGAGCTCAGGGCACAATGGGATACAAGAGCAGATAAGCATCGCCGACACTTGAATCAATTGGAAGGCGATCACGAGAAAACTGTTGCTAAAATAAAGAGAGAGATGGCTACACTTGAGATCAAAGCAGCTAATCAGGCCCAGGATTTCCAAATTGAGAGCAGATACTGGTACGATTCGTTGGCCCAGATGAAGTTAGAAGTACGACAACTAAAACATCAGCATATACAGGATGCTCAGGTGTTCAAGATATGTAGCGATCAGATAAAACGCCTAATCATAGAGAAGAAGCAAACCAGAGATAGGATCAAGGCCATTGCACATGCCATCACCCGACGATGCCTACAATGTGAGAACATGACCAGCGTTACCGTCCTCTCGGCAGTAATGAGCTATGTCAAGAAGACCATGCATGAGCTGGAGCAACTTGAGAGGGATCTCGCACCTAGGACCGCGGCGAGGCCGAACGATGCCCCGCGGACACAAATTGTCAAAACTATAATGTACTCATAAGTCGAGTCTGTATCTTAGCATCTGTTGCTTGTTTTTCCCATCAGTTTGTTTAGTCTAGGATGAGTCTAGGTTTATTTTTAAAGTTTGCTCTTTCTTTTGCAAAATGTAGTTTTGTAATAGACTGTTTCGACAATAAAAGGTGTGTTTCTTTCATTTGTGTTTCGAACTACGTAATGATCTGATTCACGTAGGCATCGTGATACGTAGGCAATCCTCATCGGATCCGGTCGCATTTTTACCGCAAAATAAAAACATAAAAGAAAAAAAAAATAATAATAAGAAAAGGGAAGCCTAAAAAAGGAATGCCGGAATGACGCATGCTTTCATCGCAACCATGTAGAATTCACTTAACTGTATAGGTGCATCATGCTCAACGTGAGGTTGCCTATCTATTATCTTGTTTCAAATTAACCGTGCGTTTGTCGTTGAGTATATCCAGGGTTTTTGGAAAAGACGGTTGGTTTGGTGAAAGTCTGGCCTCGCACTCATACTTCACGAGGTTAAGGAGAAGTGTTCAACTACCTGTTGTTAGGACAAGAAGCAGTACTCACACTTACTTCACCAGGTCAAAAGGAAGTGTGGAAATGTCTTCAGAAATTCCGTTGCAAACAATCCCTGTTTCCGAGGAGAGCTCGATCTCAGTCGTCCTCACACCTGAATCCGCAACTGCGGAGGAAAATAGAATCCTACGGCTCCGCATGTTGGAAATGCTGGACGACTGGAATAATGGGAAAGAGCCGCCAAGTGTCATTCCCGGATTCCCTGAATTATTCTCCAGGTCAAGTGGGACTTCTAATGTCCCCATAAATTATCCTGCTACCCCATTCGAGTACCCAGCCTTCTCTGCTAGATCGCCTTCTGAGCCTCATCCCGGAATGTCAGCCACCGATACAAGCATGAACATCTTTACTCCCACCGATTACGGCACAGCCTGCCACATACAAGCCGAGTTTTGACTCATCCTCTTTTACATTCCAAGCACCATCGTTCTCAATGGAACCAACTAGGTTCGCTACCAGCACTAATCCTCCACCGCCTCAGTGCGAGCTTGCACCCGGGCAGGATCAGAACCCCAGAATTGCAGAACAAAATGAGATTGCCAAGAGAATGAGAAGCCTTGAACAAAGTTTGAAAAACATGCAAGGATTGAGCGGGCAGAAGAGCGTCTCTTACGCCGAGCTATGCATGTTCCCTCACGTGCATCTTCCAGCGGGTTTCAAGACCCCAAAGTTCGAGAAATACGATGGGCACGGTGACCCCATTGCACATCTTAAGAAATACTGCAACCAATTGCGGGGAGCCGGCGGAAAAGAAGAACTGCTAATGGCATATTTTGGGGAAAGTCTAGTAGGGATAGCCTCGGAATGGTATATGGACCAGGAAATGTCTCGATGGCATATATGGGATGATCTCGCCAGAGATTTTGTGAAACAATTCCAGTATAACATCGACATTGCGCCAGACCGAAATTCTCTGTCGAATTTGAAGAAGAAACCTTCAGAAAGCTTCAGAGAATATGCTATTAAGTGGCGTGAACAGGCGTCAAGAGTGAAGCCTCCCATGGATGAAGTGGAAATGGTCACTACCTTTCTCCAGGCTCAAGAGTCTGACTATTTCCAAAACATGATGTCAGCCATGGGTAAGCCATTCGCGGAAGCGATCAAGATTGGAGAGATGGTGGAAAATGGTCTGAAAACAGGTAGGATTCTAAGTCAAGCAGCCATAAGGGCGACCTCCCAAGCCGTCCAAAGCGGGTCCGGAGGAATGACAAGAGGGAAGAAGAAGGAAGAAACGACCATGGCAGCCTCGGAAGCAAGGGAGTATCGTCATCCCAGGCCCCGTTTTCCGGAAAGAACCCCACAACACTACTACCCCCACTCAAATTTGGCATGCGCTCATCAACCTTATATGGTCATGAATGCCCAGCCTTATGCCCATCCACCACAACAAGCCAACCGAGGCCCAGCTCCACCTCCCAGAAATCAGCCTCCTTACCGCAACCATTATAACCCACAACCCCCGCAGAATAACTTCCGCCCTCAGGAGCCACCCAGAAGGCGGACTTTCACGCCCATCGGTGAGCCATACTCAACTTTGTTCCCAAAGCTGGTCCAGTTGGGTTTCTTGCAACCAATCCCTCAAACAAGGCAAAACCCGACGTCACCTTCTTACAAAGCTGGAGTCAGATGCGCCTATCATTCAGGGGCCGAGGGACATGATACAAATGACTGCTGGTCGTTGAAAAGAGTGGTCGAAAATTTGATAGAGCAAGGGAAAATAGTGCTAAGGGACGAGGAGATCCCGAATGTAACTAACAATCCATTACCTGTTCACAATACTGGGCCGCTGATCGGAATGATTTGTGAAGACAAAGAGTTCGACCCTGCTCTGAAAGCCATAATTGCCATTGTCGACATGGGGAAGAGGCCCGAAACAGACCAGAAACCAGAAAAGGGGGAGGAGGCCAAGGCTATAAAGAGCGAGCCTGAAAAGAAGGTGGAGAAGAAAGTGGTACCGGTAAAGGATGGAGTTCTTTACATACCACGAGGTCGAGCTGAGAAGACGCAGAACTTCGGGATCAAAAAGACAAAACCTATGTACGTGCCAAAAGGGGCCTATGTGGTCCGGGGGACGATTCAACCACCTCGGCTGAATGAGCCAGTGGTTATCGGACGCGTGCCACAAAAGCCAATGACCAACCCGTCCACAGTGCCGTGGAATTATCAAAAGACTTTGGTAATGTACAAAGGTAAAGAGGTCATGGGAGAACTTCCAGAAAATACTTTCATTGGAAGGTATTCAAATACCCAAGAACTGAACAACGCCACACAAAGGCGCTTCCCGCCAAAGAAGCCCGTAAGTGTTGAAGAAGCGGAAGTGTTCTTCCAACAAATGAAAATGCCGGATTACGAAGTGATAGATCAACTGCGCAAGTACCCCGAGCAAGTGTCCATGCTATCATTGTTGATGAGGTCGGCCGAGCATCAAAAGATCTTACTGAAGACCCTGAATGAAGCATATGTGCCAGTTGAAACCTCAGTTGAACAACTAGAGCGGATGACAGAAAGATTCTTCGCCGTCAACCAAATCTCTTTCAGCAAGAATGATTTACCCCCGGAAGGAGAGGCACACAACAAGGCTTTGCATCTAACAGTTAAATGCGAAGACTATTATGTCAAGCGGGTAATGTTGGATGGGGGTTCAGGTGTTGACATTTGCCCGCTCTCCACGCTGCAAAGAATGGAAATTGGGACCGGATGAATCCGACCCAACAATGTCTGCGTAAGAGCTTTCGACAACATCAAGAGAGATACCATGGGGGAAATAGACCTGTTGTTGGTCATAGGACCAGTTGAGTTTGAAATAACCTTCCAGGTGCTCGACATGGACATATCCTACAATTTCCTCCTCGGCAGACCTTGGATCCATGCGGCAGGAGCTGTGCCTTCCACTCTTCACCAGATGGTGAAGTTTGAGTACGAAGACCGAGAGATCGTGGTCCATGGAGAAGATGAGCATGCTATCTATCGGGACCCATCCATCCCATATCTTGAACCGAGAGAAGGGAGCGAACATACGGTCTATCAAGCTTTCGAGATTGTACTGGCAGAGCAGCACGAAGAGGGAATACCCTGCCCCCAGCCTTTCTTGTCTAACGCCTCGGTTATGGTGGCCAAAGAGATGATCCGGCACGGATTTAGGCCAGGGAAAGGGCTTGGACGAACCCTTCAGGGAATAACAGAACCCATTACCTTGCCAGTCACCAAGAAACCTTTTGGACTAGGCTTCAAACCTACTCCAGCAGACGAAGAGTGGGAAAAGAAAAGGAAAAATGAGGGTTGGAAGTTACCTCGACCATTGCTGGATTTATATGCAACTTTCATCAGGCCAAGGTACGCTGAAGAAGAAGATGATGAGGTCTTCACAGCTGAGGAAATCGAGGAGATATGTGGGGCAATGAGAGAGATGCTCTACGAGGTCCACATGGTTCAACCAGGTGAAGGCACAAGCACTGCTGAGATGCTGTACATGGGGCCGAGCGCCCAACTTCAAAACTGGGAGGCCACGCCATTCCCGACTAGACGGAAGTCCGGGTAGACCTGTCCTGCCACCTTTCCTGTGTCACAAGTTATCTCCAGGACATAACTTGAACGTTTTCTTCCTTTCAATTGTTGTTTTGAATTCCTAAGTTGTAAACATTGTTGTCTTCCAACTTTCCAAAGAAAATAAAAAAAAATCATCATTGCTTTCCCATTCTTTCTTTTGTTCTGATTTTTGTTATTTTTCCTTTTATCTTTCTTTTCAGTTATAATAATGCGGCTTTAAATATGACATGCTTGCGGACTTCACGCCCAGATCACAATGAGCTATTTAACTGCGAATTAATGAACCCAGAACCAGAATATGATGCGGAAGAAGCTTTTAGGGAAATAAACCGAGAGTTGGAATATTTTGAGAATAAACCTAAGCCAAATCTGAATGACACCGAACCGGTTAATTTAGGAACTCCTGAAGAAATCCGGGAGACCAAAATAAGCATTCACACGGACAAGAAAACGCGAGAGGCGATAATTCAACTTCTTTTTGAATTTAAAGACGTGTTTGCTTGGTCATATGATGACATGCCGGGTCTAGGTGTTGATCTAGTGGTTCATAAATTGCCGATTCATCCTGATTGTCCTCCAGTTCAACAAAAGCAACGAAAGTTCAAAACTGAGGTCAGTGACAAGATTAAAGAGGAGATCACCAAACAACTGAAAACGGGAGTGATTCGGGTAGTCCAATATACAACATGGTTGGCGAATGTGGTTCCAGTACCAAAAAAGGACGGGAAAACTCGGGTATGTGTAGATTACCGAGATCTGAACAGAGCAAGTCCTAAAGATAATTTCCCGCTGCCCAACATCCACATCCTCGTTGATAATTGTGCCAAACACGAGATACAGTCTTTTGTAGATTGTTACGCTGGGTATCATCAGGTATTGATGGATGAAGAGGACGCCGAGAAAACTGCCTTCACCACGCCTTGGGGCACCTACTGTTATCGGGTCATGCCATTTGGTTTGAAGAATGCTGGGGCTACTTACATGAGGGCCATGACTGCCATTTTTCATGACATGATGCATCAGGAAATAGAGGTGTACGTGGACGACGTGATAGTCAAGTCCAGGACGCAGGATAATCACATCCAAGACTTGAGGAAATTCTTCGAGAGATTAAGGAAGTATGACTTGAAGCTGAACCCAGCCAAATGCGCTTTCGGAGTTCCGTCGGGCAAACTTTTGGGCTTCATCGTAAGCAGGAGAGGTATCGAGCTAGATCCAACTAAGATAAAATCCATCAGAGATCTGCCTCCCCCGAGAACAAAGAAAGACGTGATGAGTCTGTTGGGCAGGTTAAACTACATCAGTCGGTTTATTGCCCAGCTGACAAGCACGTGTGAGCCCATATTCAAGCTATTAAGGAAAGATGCGGCGATTAAATGGACAACTGAGTGTCAAGAAGCCTTTGATAAAGTCAAAGAATACCTTTCGAATCCCCCAGTCTTGGTCCCTCCAGAACCAGGAAGGCCACTTTTCTTGTATCTAACAGTCTTGGAGAACTCTTTCGGTTGCGTCTTCGGGCAACACGACTTAACCGGAAAGAAGGAGCAAGCAATCTACTACTTGAGCAAGAAATTCACCGGCTACGAGGCCAAATACACTATGCTGGAAAGGACATGTTGCGCTCTCACGTGGGTTGCTCAAAAGCTGAGACATTATCTCCAAGCCCACACTACATTCCTCATAAGCAGGTTGGATCCTTTGAAGTATATATTTCAGAAACCGATGCCTACTGGGAGACTGGCCAAGTGGCAAATCCTGCTTACTGAATTCGACATAGTCTATGTCACTCACACGGCAATGAAAGCCCAGGCGCTAGCAGATCATTTGGCCGAAAATCCAGTCGATGAGGAATACCAGCCTTTGAGTACCTACTTTCCAGATGAAGAAGTAAACACTGTAGAGGTGGTCTCGGAGGAAGCCCATGTTTGGAAGATGTTCTTTGATGGATCCGTGAATGCCAAAGGTGTAGGGATTGGGGCAATTTTGATTTCGCCTTCTGGTCAGCATTATCCCGCCACAGCTAGACTGCGTTTCTTTTGCACAAACAATACAGCTGAGTATGAAGCCTGCATCATGGGCATGCATATGGCAATCGATCACGATGTCGAAGACTTACTGATTATGGGAGATTCTGACCTGATTATCCGGCAAGCCCAAGGCGAATGGGAAACTCGGGATGTCAAACTTATCCCTTACCGGCATCATGTGGAGGACCTCGGCAAGCGCTTTACATCAATAGAGTTCAGGTATATCCCGAGGTGTCACAATGAACTGGCGGACGCACTTGCTACTCTGGCTTCAATGCTACCCTACCCGGGCAACGCCCACGTCGATCCTTTGGAAATCCAAATCAAGGAAAGACACGGTTACTGCAATGTAATCAAGGCGGGATCAAATACGCAGCCTTGGTACCATGACATCAAGAGGTTCTTGAAAACGCAAGAATACCCCGAGCATGCTACTGGAGATCAAAAGAGGACCATTAGGCGACATGCAAGTGGTTTCTTTCTGAGCGGTGAATTGTTGTACAAAAGAACCCCGGACCTCAACCTCCTAAGATGTGTCGACGTTGAGGAGGCGAGAAATATCATGCACGAAGTACACGCAGGTGTGTGCGGACCTCACATGAACGGGTATGTCTTAGCAAAGAAAATCCTTCGAGCAGGTTATTACTGGATAACCATGGAAAAGGACTGCTTTAGTTTCGTTCGGAAGTGTCATCAGTGTCAGGTGCACGGTGATTTGATTCATGCACCTCCCACCGAGTTGTATCCCATGTCTGCACCTTGGCCATTTGTCGCCTGGGGCATGGATGTCATTGGACCAATCGAACCAAAGGCTTCGAATGGACACAGGTTTATACTGGTTGCCATCGATTACTTCACAAAATGGGTAGAGGCTGTCACTCTCAAGTCGGTCACTAAAAAAGCTGTAGTGGATTTTGTACACTCAAATATTATCTGTCGTTTCGGTATTCCTGCGACTATCATTACAGATAACGCAACAAACTTGAACAGTCACTTGATGGGGGATGTATGCGAGCAATTCAAGATAACGCATAGGAATTCTACTCCTTATCGGCCAATGGTGCTGTGGAAGCGGCAAACAAAAACATCAAGAAGATTTTGAGGAAAACGATCCAAAGTTCCCGACAGTGGCATGAACAGTTACCATTTGCATTGTTGGGATATTTTACTACGGTACGCACGTCAGTAGGAGCAACTCCTTATCTTTTGGTTTATGGGACAGAGGCTGTAATACCGGCAGAGGTAGAAATTCCTTCTCTTCGAACCATTGTCGAAGCAGAAATCGAAGACAGCGAGTGGGTCAAGACTCGATTAGAACAATTGACTTTGATTGATGAAAAGCGAATGGCCGCGGTTTGTCACGGACAGTTGTACCAACGAAGAATGGCTCGCGCTTACAACAAAAAAGTTCGACCCAGGAATTTCGAAGTAGGTCAGCTGGTACTGAGGCGTATTCTGCCACATCACGAGGAAGCGAAAGGGAAATTTGCTCCAAATTGGAAAGGCCCATACATCATAAGGAAGATATTGCCGAGAGGAGCATTGTATCTAGGTGATATCGAAGGAAATGATCCCGAAACAGCAGTAAATGCAGATGCAGTCAAGAGATACTACGTCTGAATTATACTCCAGTGGTCCTGACACATTTGAAATTGACGAAGGTTTTACTCCCCACTACCCCCAAACACTACCAATTCTCTCTACAAGCCATTTGAGCCGGTCACATCCCTTCGGCGACCATTAAAAAAACATTGATTGAGGCCTGAACTACGTTTGACTTGATTCCGAAAGGATACGTAGGCAGCCTCTCCCTGAGGTTCAGTCACACCAACAATAAAATCCCATTCACCCTGAAATTGAAACCGGGGCACGTCGAGCAGTTTAGAAGTTAGTATCATCTACCTCTCTTTACCAAGCACAAGCCTTCAGATCAATTACCAAAGATAGTGGGAAACCAATAAGCGTCACAAATGGAGACCGGCACACTCTGAATTGAGAGAGATAAAATGAGAGAGTCTCGTCGGTGAAAACCTTCGGGCACCACGAGGCGACGGGAGTAGAGAAACCAAAATGAGAGAGCTTGTTTAGTAAAAACTCGCAAAGAGTGCTATCAAGCGATGACAGGAAGAGAAATGAGAGAGGTCAGCCAGCGAAAACCCGCAAAGGGCGCTGTTGGCCGAAAAGGAATGACGCCACCCCAAGAAGGTCTCGGCAAAGTTCCACCGGTTTTGGAATCACAGATCTGTTCTGGTTCAGGGAAATGCAAGTTCATGGAAGGTCAGGCGTCCAGTCCAAAGAGCATGTCATGTCATTTAAAGCCAGCATTATCTTCCTCAGATAAGTCTTTCTCATCCCAAAAGGGACACTCCCTTCTTGAAATTTGTTTTCTCCTTTCTTTGTTTCTCTTCGAATCCCTTTTATGTTTTAACCCCAAGTTCAGGATACACCAGAAAGGGTAGGTGGCAGGTTTGTTTTCACGGAATTCCGTTTCATGAAGGAAAACACCCCGTTTCGTTGGTACGTCTGTCCAAACTTGATGAATCACGATGTTTGATGGCGTTCGAAGTAAAGAGTAAAAAGAGAAATTTCCCCCAGCAAGTCCTCCTTCGGACGAATCCCCACAGAGTCTCCCCTTGTACAATTCCCCACAGAGTCTCCCCGATATATATATAAAAAAAAATCCCCGTTGGAATTTCCCCAGCACATCCCCAGCGAGTCCCTTTGTAAAAATTCCCCAACAAGCTTACCCCAACAAATCCTAGAAAGCCCGCTTCGAAACAAATCCCCAGCATGCCCCATTGTACAAAAATCCACACAAAGAATCCACTTTGTAAATATTCCCCCACAGAGCTTCCTTTTGTACAAATCCCCGCAGAATACCTCCAATAAAATCCCCGTTGAGAACCTCTAAGCAAAACGGGACAAAAAAAAGAGAGAAAAGAAAACAAAAAGAGCCTTACGAGGCAAATCATCACAGAATCTGGAAATACAAGCCTGAGCAGTCTAAAGGGTTTCGACATATGAATCAAATCAATGGCGGGACTTCGCAACAAAAATGAAGACGCAACAAAGCAACCGGGAACGATCAAGGTCACCAAACCAACCGTCATTTCCGAACTAACAATTGTTCTTTGTCTGAAAAGTTGAAACAGGTTTAATCCAAGACAACCGTGCAAGAAGCAGGTGTCGCCCAAAGAAGAAGGTACATGGGTACAAGAAATATTTTGGCAATAAGGAATTCATTCGAAAGGTAAGATTCCACGAAACTCCCGTTTATCTTCTACTAAAACAAGAAAATTCAAAAAAAGAGGTCAGTTGTTATTCTTGAATTCTGTCCCCAGCCAGTCAGCATTAGGGTCTTAAACCCTAAACTGAATTTTTCCTTTAGTCAGCATTAGGGTTTTAAACCCTAAACTGAATTTTTTTCCATTCAGCCAGCATTAGGGTTTTAAATCCTAAACTGAGCTTTTCCATGCAATCAGCATTAGGGTTTTAAACCCTAAACTGAATTTTCCTTTTAGTCAGCATTAGGGTTTTAAACCCTAAACTGAACTTTTTCCTTTCAGCCAGCATTAGGGTTTTAAACCCTAAACTGAGCTTTTCCATGCAGTCAGCATTAGGGTTTTAAACCCTAAACTGAATTTTTCCTTTAGTCAGCATTAGGGTTTTAAACCCTAAACTGAACTTTTTTCCATTCAGCCAGCATTAGGGTTTTAAACCCTAAACTGAGCTTTTTCATGCAATCAGCATTAGGGTTTTAAACCCTAAACTGAACTTTTTCCATTCAGCCAGCATTAGGGTTTTAAACCTTAAACTGAGCTTTTCCATGCAATCAGCATTAGGGTTTTAAACCCTAAACTGAATTTTTCCTTTAGTCAGCATTAGGGTTTTAAACCCTAAACTGAACTTTTTTCCATTCAGCCAGCATTAGGGTTTTAAACCCTAAACTGAGCTTTTTCATGCAATCAGCATTAGGGTTTTAAACCCTAAACTGAACTTTTTCCATTCAGCCAGCATTAGGGTTTTAAACCTTAAACTGAGCTTTTCCATGCAGTCAGCATTAGGGTTTTAAACCCTAAACTGAATTTTTCCTTTAGTCAGCATTAGGGTTTTAAACCCTAAACTGAACTTTTTTCCATTAGGGTTTTAAGCCCTAAACTGAACTTTTTTCCATTCAGCCAGCATTAGGGTTTTAAACCCTAAATTGAGCTTTTTCATGCAATCAGCATTAGGGTTCTAAACCCTAAACTGAACTTTTTTCCATTCAGCCAGCATTAGGGTTTTAAACCATAAACTGAGCTTTTCCATGCAGTCAGCATTAGGGTTTTAAACCCTAAACTGAATTTTCCTTTTAGTCAGCATTAGGGTTTTAAACCCTAAACTGAACTTTTTTCCATTCAGCCAGCATTAGGGTTTTAAACCCTAAACTGAGCTTTTTCATGCAGTCAGCGTTAGGGTTTTAAACCCTAAACTAAATTTTCCTTTTAGTCAGCATTAGGGTTTTAAACCCTAAACTGAACTTTTTCTTTCAGCCAGCATTAGGGTTTTAAACCCTATACTGAGCTTTTTCCTTTAGTCAGCATTAGGGTTTTAAACCCTAAACTGAACTTTTTTCCATTCAGCCAGCATTAGGGTTTTAAACCCTAAACTGAGCTTTTTCATGCAATCAACATTAGGGTTTTAAACCCTAAACTGAACTTTTTTCCATTCAGCCAGCATTAGGGTTTTAAACCTTAAACTGAGCTTTCCCATGCAGTCAGCATTAGGGTTTTAAACCCTAAACTGAATTTTTCCTTTACTCAGCATTAGGGTTTTAAACCCTAAACTGAACTTTTTTCCATTCAGCCAGCATTAGGGTTTTAAACCCTAAACTGAGCTTTTTCATGTAGTCAGCATTAGGGTTTTAAACCCTAAACTGAACTTTTTTCCATTCAGCCAGCATTAGGGTTTTAAACCCTAAACTGAGTTTTTCATGCAATCAGCATTAGGGTTTTAAACCCTAAACTGAACTTTTTTCCATTCAGCCAGCATTAGGGTTTTAAACCCTAAACTGAGCTTTTCCATGCAGTCAGCATTAGGGTTTTAAACCCTAAACTGAATTTTTCCTTTAGTCAGCATTATGGTTTTAAACCCTAAACTGAACTTTTTCCATTCAGCCAGCATTAGGGTTTTAAACCCTAAACTGAGCTTTTCCATGCAATCAGCATTAGGGTTTTAAACCCTAAACTGAATTTTTTTCCATTCAGCCAGCATTAGGGTTTTAAACCCTAAACTGAGCTTTTCCATGCAATCAGCATTAGGGTTTTAAACCCTAAACTGAATTTTCCTTTTAGTCAGCATTAGGGTTTTAAACCCTAAATTGAACTTTTTCCTTTCAGCCAGCATTAGGGTTTTAAACCCTAAACTGAGCTTTTCCATGCAATCAGCATTAGGGTTTTAAACCCTAAACTGAATTTTCCTTTTAGTCAACATTAGGGTTTTAAACCCTAAACTGAACTTTTTCCTTTCAGCCAGCATTAGGGTTTTAAACCCTAAACTGAGCTTTTCCATGCAATCAGCATTAGGGTTTTAAACCCTAAACTGAATTTTCCTTTTAGTCAGCATTAGGGTTTTAAACCCTAAACTGAACTTTTTCCTTTCAGCCAGCATTAGGGTTTTAAACCCTAAACTGAGCTTTTCCATGCAATCAGCATTAGGGTTTTAAACCCTAAACTGAATTTTCCTTTTAGTCAGCATTAGGGTTTTAAACCCTAAACTGAACTTTTTCCATTCAGCCAGCATTAGGGTTTTAAACCCTAAACTGAGCTTTTCCATGTAATCAGCATTAGGGTTTTAAACCCTAAACTGAATTTTCCTTTTAGTCAGCATTAGGGTTTTAAACCCTAAACTGAACTTTTTCCATTCAGCCAGCATTAGGGTTTTAAACCCTAAACTGAGCATTCATATCTTCTTTCATCAATTGTATGAACTTCTTGGCGAATAATTCACGAAATTTTCCTAGTGAAACTGGGGCAAAAAATTTCGTTCGTTTGTTTTTCCCGCAGGTCTAACCTCGAGCCACACGGATCGAAATGACCCACGAGATGAGTCTCAACTTAGAATCTAAGAAGAAAAAGACAAAAAAAAGATGTCCCAAGATATTCGGAAAGGCGAGAGGCGGATCGTTCAAAGGTTTGATCAAGGTCCCGAGTTCTACCAACCCCGTCCTATTCAGTATCGCAGAAATAAATAGGCGCCTACAACTTGCAAGCATCAAGATTCAGATCGGAGTCTACAAGCAGAATCAGCTAAGACCCAAGATCAAGTCGCAAAAGAATCATAGATAGGAATCTTGTAACTAGCAGTTGACATGCATATAAGTGTTTAGTTCAGTTTCAATTTTTCTTTGGTTGTAATAAGGCGGTCAGTAAAGCAGCGGTGACAACAGCAACAGCAGTAACAACAAGCATTGCAATCCCATGGTAGTCCCAGCTACCCAAAGTTCCTGAACTATATTGAGCTGATTCCTGTTTAGCCCAGGATATGTAGGAAAACTTTGGAGCAAAGGTTCGGTCAAATCTTTCAAAATATGCTTCACACGGAGTAGTCCATAGGCAAAAATCGCTCATATCTGCTCACTTTATCTTTGCACGAAAACCCTTCGTGTTTCTGAACAAAGAGGGGCAGCTGTGAGCACGTGATTTTTGTCTTACGCGACAATCGCTCCAAAAGAAATAAAAAATAATAACAAATGGTCCTGCTGTACAATTTTTGGATTTTACATGGCACTTTGTTAATTATTTATGATATTTTTGCCCATTTTATCTTATCAAAACAAAATACAAAAAATGTATGTGTCATGCGTAATTGGAACCGTAATCCGGTTGTTAAATAAGAAAACCATAAATAGGCATCTTTGTCCGTGATTTTTGTTTTGATTTTTACCTGCTTCAAATATTTTAATATGTGTGTGCAAATAATTGTATTAAGTGTCTATTTAATTTTATTTCTGATTTACTTAGGTTTTGTTTTAAAATAAAATATAATAATAAAAAATAAATAATAATAAAAGAGAGTGCAAAATTGGGTTGAAAATCAGTTGGGCTTATTTTCACTTTTAATTCAAGGCCCAAAATTCAAATCCAAAACCCCTGTGTGACCCGGTCCAGACCAGCCTACTCCAAAAGCGTTCAAACGACACCGTTTTAACCTGATCTAATCTGGGCCGTTGATCTCAGATTGATCAACGGCCTAGATCACATTCCCATACCCATGAACTAACCCGACCCGTCTTACCAAAACCAACCCCCAAACCCTGAATGAGAAACGACACTGTTTCCTCATCATATGAAAGATCTGAGCCTTCCATTTCGCCTCATCCAACGGCTGAGATCAACCCCACCCATCTCATATATAAGTTTCCAACCATACCCTGCCCCCTATCCAATACCCCAGCCTTCGTCCTCATCCCCTTCCCCACGAAACCCTAGCCGCCCCCTTATTCCTCGCCATTAATCCCGGCGGCATGAACGCTGGTGACCTTCACCTTAACACCCTAGGACCACCTTGACACCCTGAACATGAATCTGTTGACCGTTTAGGTCGAATCATCCTCTAGGTTCTCGAATCTTCGAATGAAGATTCGAGCAAAAAACTCGATCCACACCGATGCACCCCAGTTTCGTACCAGATAGTCCCCAGACCCCCTCGTGACCAAACCATGCTTGGTTTGGTCCGAATCTAACAATGGAAGCCCAAATCCCAAATCTACCATCCACGAACCCTAGAAACCCCAAGCCTGGTCCGTGCCTGCTCAAGCCAAGATATTAGGGTCTAATGGACCTTAATCGAAGTGTTTCTCATCTAAGAAACACTTCGATTAGAGTCCGTTCAACCTTAAAAAGGGTCTGTTCAAACACAATGCTGATTTTCTGTTTCTTCTTTCAAAGCTTCTAAGGTAAGTTTGTTTTCTCCTTGTTATTCAGTACGTGTGTGGTTTCAAGGTCTGTTCATATTTTGTGTAATTTGTTTCGAATTTTATCAACTGTGTCCTGTCCACTTTGCCTGAACCTCGGTGTTTTGAGTCCTTCTTCTATTTGTTCTGATAATGTGTATGTATGTATGTGTTGTGCAATTAGCTGAATTTCAAATTTGAACTGATTAACTGATTCCTTGAGTAACAATTCTGCTTAGTCAGTACAATTCAAATCATGTGCTTGATACTGTTAAATGTCTGATTTTTTACTACGACTGTACATGTTATATTTAGTATAGTCGAGTCGACATATGTCGTCAATTAGTTTCAATTGTCCGAACACTAACCAATTGACCTGCTTCTGTTAAGCATTGTTTGAATCAATTAGGAACTGAGTTTAGTTACTTATAATTGTTAATTTGATTTCAGAAATCTAAGGTGTAGTCTGTTAATTGTAATCTGAATTGATGGCATGTGCACTTGTGCACAACATGTGCATAAAGGCCCTTTTTGAATTAAAATAGTTTTGACAGCATATGCTGTCAGACTACATTCTGCTGCCCATACTCTACTTTAGTTTCAGAAATAATAAACATTACTCAAAAGTGAGTCTGCCAGGGAATATCATGGGGTTTGTTTATACTTAAATAGCTAAGTGGAATCTAAAAAGAGGATAGCACATGGGAGGGGTGTTTTGTGATTGATGAACATGCTGTTAAAGGGCTAAGTTTTAGGTTTATAAAAGGGGGAAGAGAGAAGTAGATAGGATACACACAGACACACAGAGGGAACTCAGATTAAAAATTGAGAGCTGAGTTCTGAAAAACAGAAAAACTGGAAAAAGAATTCTTCTTGATAACTCAAGTAGATTTTTAAAAACTGAAAATTGGCACTGGAAAGAGATAGTGAGAGGAAAAACAGAGAGGCTTATACAGACACATTCACGAGAGAGAAAAACATACAGAAAATCAGAAACTGTTTCTTCCTACTGTTTATTTGATTCTCAGTTTGTTTAACTTGTTCAATCAAGTTTGTTTTCTTTCAAGTATCAGCTGAGTTCATTGGTTGATTCACATTGTTTGTTTCTCCTAGATTTGGTCTGTCTTGGAGTCTTGTTGCTACTGCATTGTTTGCTGCTGTCTTTCTGCCATTTTTCCATCGGCTCTAACTGTATCTTGCACTGGGAGCTGTTCTATTTGTTACCTGTTGTTACTGCTGCTGTTTTTGTTGCCATTGTCATTTTATTGACTTCCCTTCATCTTCGATTGTAAGCATTCCCAGGTACACACTCCTGAAACCTTGTTGGCTGAAAGTTTGAAGTTTGAAACAGAAATAAAGAAATGAACATCTGTTTACTTGACAATACTTGTGTTCAAAAATAGGTCGAATGTTAGTTTGGCCTGTATTTGTTTAAATTCAAACTGCAAACACTCTGTATGAATTAACATACATTCTGATTTGAGATGAACTATTAGATAGCATTTGTTTGTTAGAATCAGATGTGTTTTAATGCATACAACCATTAGGTTTTGTTTTAGTTATGACATTATAACATAGAATCATAGCAAGCATCTGTATGTATTTTGTCTAGATCCATGAACTGTCAAAACTGTTATATTTGGTCCCATTTGATTTCAAGATAAGTGTACCCCAAACTAATTCTCATGCGGCGTTACGATTAACAGGGTGATAATGTATGCCAACCCTCTTGTTAGATTACTTGTTCCTATATAGGATCGACATGGGCTTCAATATAGATTCATTGTTTTCGAAATAATGCGATGACTTTTGAGGAAAACTAATAGGCATTTTCGAATCTAATTAGTAGTAGTTTTCTTAATAAATAGCCGATTTCATTTATCAAGCCTAAATAAGTTAATTTTAAAATTCAAACTTGAGGGTCGCTTAATGTAAATTTAGTATGTGTTATTAGTTTGCTTGCAATATCCCTTATCAAATTAACAAAGCTTATTCACTCTTTGAAGACAAGGCATGAGGTAATTCTCATCTCATAAACAACCAATTAGGTAATCAAACAAAGTTCGGATTCGTCAAACATAGTAGAGATTTAGTATGTAGTTGCTTAAACAAGTAAGTTTGATATCTTTCTCTTTTATTTTTAGAGACAAATGTAATAGAAATGTAGTCGCTTTAGGATATCCTTTTCCAAAATAATAAGACAAGCCTCGCCAAATAAAAATGCAAATTGCGGGGCCCTCAATAATTAACCATAATAAATATTTAGAATTCAGGACAGGCCGTTTAGTGAATTTCATGGCCTTCCCCAAAGATAATAACGCGTTAGACTCTCTAGGCGCGACTTAATTGAATTACATTCTTAAATTCGGGTGCGCATTTATGTGACCCAAATTCAAATCTCAGCGGAGTCGAAATGTGTCAATAACTACAGGTGCATTGATTGTGACGTGGTTCAAGATGCATTTTTACGACGTTGCAATTCTATAAAAAATAAATGATAATAATAAAAGCGGTTTTAAACTTAACAAAAGAACATAGGTCACAACATGTATTTAATCAGATATTTAGCCATTATAACAATTTAAGCGACCGTGCTAGAACCACGGGATTCGAGGGTGCCTAGCACCTTCCCTCGGGTCAACAGAATTCCTTACTTAGAATTTCTGGTTCGCAGACTTCATTTGGAAAAGTCGAAAATTTCCTCGATTTGGGATTCAAGATAAACCGGTGACTTGGGACACCAAAAGCCAAACCTTTCCCAAGTGGCGACTCTGAATTAAATAAATAATCCCATTTCGAATATTGTCACTTAAATTGGAAAAACTCCCCTCGCGCATTTAACCCTTCGGGGAGGGCGCGCAAAAAGGAGGTGTAACACTACCGTCATTTTGTGGAGGGGGTTTCATCGATTGCATCCCGTATGACCAGGTTGACCCAGAAGGGTGCTCCATTTTAGTGGACAGAGGAGTGTGAGGTGAGCTTCCAGAAGCTCAAGACAACTTTGACCACAGCCTAATTTTGATACTGCCTATAGGTTCGGGGTCTTATACGGTCTATTGTGAGGCCACGAGGGTTGGACTCAGAGCGGTGTTGTTGTAGGACGGTAGGGTGATTGCCTACGCGTCCAGACAGTTTAAGATACATGAGAAGAACTACCCTGTTCATGACCTCGAGTTAACTGCCATTATTCACGCCCTAAAGATTTGGCGCCATTATTTATACTGGGTTCCCTGTGAGATTTATACTGGCCACCGGAGCTTGCAGCACTTGTTCAAACAAAAGGATCTAAATTTGCGCTAGAGGAGGTGGTTAGAGTTGCTGAAGGATTATGACATCACTATTTTGTATCACCCGGGTGAGGCCAATATAGTGGCTGATGCCTTGAGTTGTCGGGAGGAGAGTTTAGGGAATTTGGCTTATTTACCAGTATTAGAGAGGACTATGGTGATGGATGTTTAGGCCTTAGCCATCCAGTTTGTGAGATTCGGGTTCTAGCTTGCGTGGTTTCTCGATCATCCTTATTTGATCGTATCAGGGAGCAGCAGTATGATGACCCTCATTTGCTTGTCCTTGAGGACAAGGTCCAGCACGGTGATGCCATAGATGTGACTATTGGTGATGATGGGGTATTGAGGATGTAGGGTCGGATTTGTGTACCCAATGTTGAGGGATTCTGGAGGAGGCCCAAAGCTCGCGGTATTCCATTCATCCGGGTGCCGCGGAGATGAATCAGGATATGAGGCAGCATTACTGGTGGATGCGGATGAAGAAGGATATAGTTGGATTTGTAGCTCGGTGCCTCAACTATCAACAGGTGAAGTATGAGCACCAGAGACCGGGTGGGTTGCTCCAGTAGATAGAGATTCCGGAATGGAAGTGGGAGCGGATCACCATGGACTTTGTAGTTGGGCTCCCATGAACTTTGAGAAAGTTCGATGCTATTAGGGTGATTGTGGATTGGCTAACCAAGTCCGCTCATTTTATTCCTGTGTGCACCACTTATTCTTCGGAGCAGTTGGCGGAGATTTATATCCGGGAGATTGTTCGTCTGCATGGTATTCCAGTGTCCATCATCTCAGATAGGGGTACTCAGTTTACATCACGGTTCTGGAAGGCCGTCCAGCATGAGTTGGGTACTCGGGTGGAGTTGAGTGCCTTATTTCACCCTTAGATGGACGGACAGTCCGAGAGCACTATTCAGATTCTTGAGGATATGCTCCATGCGTGAGTGATTGAGTTTGGAGGGTCTTGGGATCAGTTCTCGCCATTGGCGGAGTTTGTTTACAATAATAGCTATTAGTCCAGCATTCAGATGGCACCGTGTGAGGCTTTATATGGGAGGCAGTGTAGATCCCCGGTGGGTTGGTTTGAGCCGGGTGAGGCTAGACTATTGGGCACAGACTTGGTACAGGATGCTTTAGAGAAGGTTAAGTTGATTCAGGATAGACCCGTACAGCCCAGTCCAGATAGAAGAGTTACGTGGACCGGAAGGCTCGTAATGTTTCCTATATGGTTGGAGAGTGGATTCTGCTACGAGTTTCGCCTATGAAGGGCGTTATGAGATTCGGGAAAAAAGGGAAGCTGAGTCCGAGGTTTATTGGTAATTTTGAGATATTGAGGCGTGTTGGGGAGGTTGCTTATGAGCTTACCTTACCTCCCAGCTTAGCAGGAGTTCATCCGGTATTTTATGTTTTGATGCTCCGGAGGTATCACGGTGATTCTTCGCATGTGTTGGATTTCAGTTCAGTGCAGTTGGACAAGGATCTATCTTATGTTGAGGAGCCAGTGGCAATATTGGACAGGCAGGTCAGAAAGCTGAGGTCAAAGAACGTTGCATCAGTGAAGGTTCATTGGCAAGGTCAGCCACTCAAGGAGGCGACCTGGGAGACCGAGCAAGATATGCGCAGCCGTTACCATCATCTTTTCACTACTACAGGTATGTCTCTATGCTCGTTCGAGGACGAACGAATGTTTAAGTGTAGGAGGATGTGACGACCCGGCAAGTCATCTTAAGAATTAATGCCCCGATCCCCTATTAACTGCTTTCCCCAAGTTTATTTTTGCTAATGTGATTTGCCGGGATATTCGATTTTGAGTTTCGAAGAGTTTTGGGACACTTATTCCCTAAATGAGAGCTTAAGTGTTGGAAAGTTGACCATAGTCAGAACTGTGTGAAAACGGCCCCGGAATGGAAATTCAATGGTTCTGTTAGCTCCGTTGGGTGATTTTGAGGTTAGGAGCATATTCAGATAGTATTTTGGAGGTCCGTAGCTAATTTAGGCTTGAAATGGCGAAACTTGAATTTTGGAAGTTCCGGTTCGATAGCGAGATTTTGATCCGAGGGTCGGAATGGAATTCCGAGAGTTTCAGTAGTTCCTTTGTGTCATTTGGGATGTGTGTGGAAAATTTCAGGTCATTCAGACGTGTTTGGTTGGGCTTTTGATCGAAAGCGGTATTCGGAAGATTTTAGAAACTTAGGCTTGAATCCGATGTGTTTTGGTTGTTTTGATGTTGTTTGAAGTGTTTTGAAGATTTGTACAAGTTTGAATAAGGTTTTAGGATATGTTGATGCCTTTGGTTGAGGTCCCGGGGGCCTTGGGATGAATTCAGATGGTTAATGGAGGAAATTTTAGAGTTGAAGTTGCTGCAATAGTTGTTCTTGTGGTATTTTCGCATTTGCGATTTGGGGACCGCAGATGTGGAGCCGCAGAAGCGGCGAAGAGGACCGCAGAAGCGAAATTTGGGATTTCCCTCAGGAACCGCAAATGCGGTGAGATGTCCGCAGAAGCGAAACCGCTCCTGCGGTTAGAGTTCCGCAGATGCGAAAGCAGGGTCCTTAAGTCAAAGTCGCAGATGCGACACTTTTCCACAGAAGCAGGATCGCAGATACGGTCCCAGAGTCGCAAATGCAGAAATTGCTTTGCAGAACATATAAATAGTTGCCTTCGCGAATTTGAGGGATTCTTTCCCCATTTTCTTCCGGGTTTGAAGCTTTTGAGAGAGATTTTTGAGTTAAACAAAGGAGAATCGCTTGGAGGTAACGTCCTTGACTTCATAACTCGTTTTTATGTGATTAAAGACCTAATTAGTGATGAGAAATTTGGGAAACATGGGTAATTAGAGCTTGAGTTTAAGAGGCCTTTAATTGAAGATTTGAGGGGCCATTTGGACTCCGATTTCAGTGTTCTTGTTATATTTAGACTCGTGAGAGTACGGGGTTTCTGAAAATGTAAATTTCATCTGATTCTTAGATGTGGGCTCGAGGGGCATTTTGGTCATTTTACATAATTTTGCGTATTAGCTTAGAATTTAATTGTAGAATTAGTTACTTGAAGTGTTATTTACATTATGCGATTCAATTGAATAGATTTCGGCCATTTGGAATCGTGTACTCGTGGCAATAACGTGGTTTCGGGTTGACTTTGAGCCGGTTCGAGGTAAGTGGCTTGTCTAACCTTGTGTGGAGGACCTTCCCCTTAGGATTGGTATATTTGGTAATTGAAATGTCTTGTACATGATGTGACGAGTGTGTACTTGTGCTAATTGATGGAAATATAGTTTTCTTTAAGTAATTACTAGTATGTTTCCTTTCCTGTTTCTATTTCTTGTACTATTATGCCTATTGTTAGCTTAGGGAAGCATGTCTAAGTGACTTAATTGCTTTATTTGATTCAACCTGCCTTACTTGAATTCTGTGCAGCATGGTAGGCTAGAATCACTTATTTCCTTAATATGAAATTTTTCCATTTTTATATATCTTCCTGTTGCTGCTGCTGTGTATTTATTTTGGGACTACAGATGTGAAATTCCAGTAGTTCCCCCTTGGCTGTTTACTTTGGAACTACGGGTTAGATTCCCGGTAGATCCCCCTGCATATTTATTTTGGGACTACGAATGTGGGATTCCGGTAGCTCCCCCTTGTCTGTTTACTTTGGGACTACGGGTTAGATTCCCGGTAGATCCCCCTGCACAGTTATATAGAACTACGGGAATGCACCCGGTAGATTTCCCCAGTACTGGGTATTTACATTTGGGACTACGGAATGGGATTTCGGTACATCCCCGCGCACTATGAGTTGGACTACGGGACGGGATCCTAGGAGATCCATTGGATATGTACATATGGGACTACATGACGATATCCTGGGAGATCCCCGATGGTTATTAGTGGTGCGGAGCTGTACTTCCCTTCCATGTTTACCTTGTTTCTATATAGTTATTGTTGTCCGGTACATCCTGTGTTATTTTACTGCTATATTTATTTATATTGTTCTGTTCTATACTGTTGATCATGAATTTGATTTAGCCTCAGTAGGGCCCTGACCTTCCTCGTCACTACCCAACCGAGGTTACGCTTGGCTCTTACTGAGTACCGCTATGGTGTACTTATGCCCCTTCTGCGCATGTTTTTCATGTGCATATCCAGGTACCACTACTCAGGCCTCTCATCCTTGAGGAGGCGACTGCTCTAAAGACTTCGAGGTACATCTGCCGCGTCCACAGACCGAGAAGTCCCTTTCTATTCCTGCTTTTAGTATTTAGCCTTTCTGTATTTTTCTGTTCTTATTAGACATTCTGGAGTTAGAGCCATGTAGTATTGATCTGAGCTTGTGATTCGTGGGTTTCCGGGTCTTGGATTCAGCTATTGGTTTTGAGATCTATATAAATATGGTGTATGCCGAGCGACACATTTAACACTGTTATTGCCTTATTTCTGTTTTTAAATTGTTTTATCTTCCGCAAGTTTTGGTTATCTTCCGAAAGTTTAGGTTTACCTAGTCATAGAGACTAGGTGCCGTCACGATGGTTCACGGAGCGCGAACCGGGGTCTGACACTCAAAATCATGTGGTTATTTCTTGTTTATATATGGATGATATGATGATAATGAGTAGCGATATTGCTAACATAAAGGCTACTAAGCACATGCTTACTATTAAGTTTGATATGAAAGACTTAGGAGTTGCCGATTTAATTTTGGGAATCAAAATCCATAAGATTCATCAAGGTTTAGCATTGTCTCAATCACATTAATTTAAAACATAAGTTGCAAAGACTACAATTAATATAAATCTTGCTCTTGCAAAGAATAAACGTCAAATCAAGTCTTAATTGGAGTACGCTCGGGTGTTGGGAAGTTTGATGTATGTCATAAATTATAAACAACCAGATATTGCTTGTGCAAGCAAACTGAGCCGATACACGAGTAATTCCGACCAAACCCATTGTTGAAAATGAAACGAGTTTTGGAGTACATAAAACAAACTCAAAACTTTACTTTACACTACAGTAAGTCTTTTGCGGTTATTGAGGGTTTATGATGCAAACTGGATCACTAGTGCAATCGATTTTAAATTTACAAGTGGATATATTTTTACAATTGATGGAGGGGCAGTGTCTTGAAAATCATCCAAATAAACATGCATTATCCTCTCTACAATGGAGGTTGAGTTCATTTATCTAAACAAGGTGGTGAAGAAGCTGAAGGACTCTGAAATTTTTAGGAAGATATTCAATTTTCGCCCAAACCATTAAACCCTATATATATATATATATATAACCATAGCTAAGCAGCAATTGGAAAGGCTGGGAGCACTAGGTATAACAGAAAATCTTGTCATATACAGCAAAGACATAAGACCATAGGAAAACTAATATTAAGGAGAATTATTGCAATTAACTACGTAAACTCAAGTGATAATGTGTTGGATCCTCTTACAAAAGACATAACTAGAGAGGTAGTTGAGAGAACATCAAGGGGAATAGGACTATGACGAGGATAAGTCATTACAGCAGTAACTCTACCTAGAAGACTAAAAATTCCTAATGGTAAGCTAGAAACATGATATTTGGAATTATTTCCCTATTGTTGACTACACTATAATCGTGTTTGAGGTTAAATGTGAGAAATTTATACCTATTACGTAATTTCTAGGTGCAGGACTTGATTCCGAGGTAAAAATGGTCTTTTAGGGCTAAAGCAAGACATATGGAAATTCAAAGTATGAGTAAAAGTCCAAGAAAGTCATTCGGGATATGCCCAAAATTTGAGGACCAACTCTGCATAAAAAAAATTAAAGAAAACTAAGAAGCCGAGAAAAAACGGCCTAAGGCATCACGTTGGCAACACATAAGCCATTTTGTTTGCAAAGAAGGAAAACCAAAACCATTTAAATTTTGATTTAGCGCGACGCGCAGGATGTCACAACCCAAAATCCCACCATAAGCGTCATGATGGCACATGGTCTCTAAGACTAGTTAAACCGATTACTTACAATAATTTAGCCAGTTTAACAATGATAATTTTAAAATAGAGTTTAATATGAATACCAAAACAAAAGCGAAATAAGCCTGTGCGGCCATAATCATCACAACCTCCCAAGATTAGGTAATACAGAGTCACGAATCCTAGTTGAATACATAGAAAGAGCTCAAAGATCAAAATACAATATTGTTCTAATAATAAGCTGACGGTACAATGTAAGAAAAAGACTCCAAGAAGCTCTACCTTGAATCCCCACGATCAATAAGCTAACTCTCCCTGAGTACGATATCTCCATGTAACGACCCGACCGGTCGTTTTGAGCATTTGCATTTCGCTCGCCAGTTCTCGGGCATGAATAGCCTCGTATGATGTATTATGATTTATTTAAATCGCCGGTTTTACTTTCAGGTTAATCGGAATAGATATGGAAAAATGATTCTCAGCTTGAAGGTTTAAATTTGAAAGGTTTGACTAAGTTTTGACATTTAGTGTTGGATCTCGGAATTTGAATTTTAATGATTTAACTAGCTCCTTTGGGTGATTTTGGACTTGGGAGAGCATCCGAAATGTGATTTGGAGATCCGTGGTGGAATTTGGCTTGAATTGGCGAAACTAAAAATTTGGTGATTTCCGGTCGGTAGTGGAAAAAAATTTTATATTGGAGTCGGAATAGAATTCTGAAAGTTGGAGTAGGTTCGTAGTGTCATTTGTGACATGTGTGCAAAATTTCAGGTCATTCGGAGGTGATTTGATAGGTTTCGGTGTTGTTTGTGGAATTTGAAAGTTCCTTAGTTCTTAGGCTTGAATACGAAGTTGATTTGGTGTTTTGGTGTTATTTTGAGTGATTTGAAGGCTCGACTAATATTTAATGATGTTATGGGATGTGTTGGTATGTTTGGTTGAGATTCGGAGGGCTTCGAGTGAGTTTCAGGTAAGTTTTGAGTGAGTCCGGGCATTACGGGGACTTAGGCATGGATTTTGGTGTTTAATTTTCACTGAGTTGGAAGGGATATTCCCTGAGGGCGATGGATTTCGCTGAGGCGGAGTAGGGAGCGCTGAGGCGGAAAATGGGGCGCTGAGGCGCTCCAGGGTAGAATCTGCAGGTTCAATGGTTTGACTTCGGAAGCCTATATCTTTTGATCTACAAAGAATTTTGAGATGATTCAAAAATGAAAGATGTAGACCTTCATGTCTAGTTTCCAGAAAGGTAAAGAAATCATAATTTAGACATCTGTAGAGAAAGTTATGTCAACAATACTAAGGCTTGACTGTGCAGCCACCAAAAGCGCGGTCAGCGGTGAAGAGAAACTGAAAGGTGCACTATAAATACGAGATTTGGGGTTTTATTTCATATTTTGAACTAGAGAGCTCGGGCTTTGGCGATTTTCGAGGAATTTTCAAGAGAACCATCGGGTAAGTGATTCTAACTCAACTTTTGCTAAATTACAAGATTATAACATTGGACTCATCATTTGAGTAGAGATTTGGGGTGAAAATTTTGGAAAAATTGTGGAACTTCATAAAAATGAATATTTGGAATTTGAAAGCCGATCCGTAGTCGAAATTGAGTGAAACTAGTATGGATAGTCTCGTAATTCAATGGGTTGTCAGATTTTGAGACTTTGGTCAGATTTCGAGATGTGGGCCCGGGGGTCGGGTTTGAGCAATTTCGGGATTCTTGAGTTAATTTGATTATTTTCGCTTGGGCTTTGTTCCTTTAGCGTATATTGATGACAATATAATGTTTTTGGTTAGATTTGGAGCATTTGGAGGCCGATTCGAGAGGCAAAGGCATCATAGGCTAGAGTTTGGACCAGTTTGAGGTAAGTAATGATTGTAACCGTTGTCCTGAGGGTATGAAACCTCGGATTTCACATCGTTATGCTACTTTGAGGTAACGCACACGTTAGATGACGAGTGTGGGGTTGTGCACCTTTGGAGATTGTGACTTGGTTCATCCCGTACGACTATTAAGTCGCGTATTTTATTGAAAACTATTTGAAATCATTGTGTTTTGGAAAGTATTACTATGTTTTGGGTTGAATGCCATACTTGGGCCTAGTGCCAACTGTTTGGATCCTTAGGGGCTTTTTACTACTATTCCTCACTATTTTTTATTTAATATCTGTACTCAGTCATGCTGTATTTTACTGATTTCATAACTCAGTCATATTTACTATGTTTTGATACTTTAAATGATATTTTGGGTTGAGCATCCTGTTTTACTATTAGCCCGAGTGGCTTGAGAGGTTTCTGACTGAGTGAGGCCGAGGGACTATGTTGTGAGGATATTATGGGATCGGGGCTGCATGTCGCAGCAGGTTGTTACTGATTCATGATATTGTGAGGCCAAGGGCCTGATTGATTTATGCCATGAGGTGTCTTATTGTTATGTGAGGACGAGGGCCTGATTGATTATGCCACGTGATGGCTTGTTATAGCGCTTGGGATGTAGGAGCCCCTCCGGAGTCTGTACACCCCCAGTGAGAGCGGGTACCCTGAGTGAGTGATATGATGTTAGCCCGAGGGGCTGGTTATGATATGATATGTTGCCCGAGGGGCTATTCTTGATCCATGTTTTGCCCAAGGGGCGGTTCTTGATTCATGTTATGCCCGAGGGATTTATTACGAGTGATTGTGAGGTAGCTCAAGGGGTTGGTTCTGTTGATATTATGCCCAAGGGACGGTATATGGTACATGTTTTTGTTCGAGGGGCTGTTTACATTTCTATCATTTTTACTCACTGTTTTATCAGTCGTTTGAAACTATAGAAAGAAGTTTTCTTTTTAAAAGAGAAGGTTTTACTGAAATTGAGCTTGATTTATGAGATAATTGATTTCTATACTATTTTGGAAATATACTGTATTCACTGTGGCGTTATGATGTGGACTATGTGTTCTCTTACTGCTCTATCTTTATTTACTTTTATTACTTACTGAGTTGGGGCACTCACATTACTCCCTGTACCTTATGTGCAGATTCAGGTATTTCTGAACCCGGTGATTAGTGTTGATTACTTAGTGATAGGTTCATTGGAGATAACAAGGTAGTTGTCTGGCGATCGCAGCCGTGCTTTCCTCCCTCCTTATTCTTCCTTAGAGTATTTTTGTAATTTTCCCAGCCATGTTGGTCTTGACGTTGTCAGACAGTTGTAGTAGATGCTCATGACTAGTGACACCCTGATGTTGGGCTTTCATTCTACACTATTGTTTTGTTTTAAACACTGTATAAAGGTTTATTGTTAAATAGGTTTGATTTTATCCTAAGAAAGGAAAATACTAATTGGTTTTTGGTTTGTATCGGTTGGCCTAGTTCCATGATAGGCGCCATCACGACCGGGTAGGTTTTGGGGTCGTGAAAAGCTGGTATCAGAGCCTAGGTTACATAGGTCTCACAAGTCATGAGCGGGTTTAGTAGAGTCTTGCGGATCGGTACGGAGACGTCTGTACTTATCTTCGAGAGGCTACAGAACCCTTAGGAAGCTTCACATTCTTGAATTCTCATCGTGCGACATTGATTCTGCTTGAAGTGTATCTCTTTGAATTCCTTCCACGCATTTGTATGTGCACATGAGCGGTCGGTATCAGCTGTGCATCGACGGCTTATGATTCCCTGATCGAGGGGCGAGATGTGATTTTTGTGTGTTGATGTTGGGCCAGTCTAGAGGACTTGAGGCTGGGCTCTTCTTGTAGCTTGAGCACTGTATTGATTGTGTGAACACATACTTCTGGATTTATATGTTCGGTAGTGTCCCTATTAGTGGAAGTGATGACTGGATGGCTATGTGATGAGTATGATGTGACTGCGAGATATGTTCATATGATTTGAATGTGACTAGAAGGGTCTGCTTGAGGATAGAATGAACTATTTGATGCTCAATTTCCATCTTGATTGGATGTATAGCCCTGAGTTATGGGTGTGTGAAGAATCTTTTCATGTTGTCTAGTTGGGGAGTGGAATAGATTTCATGTTACGATATGAGTTCAGACTCAGGAAGATTTAGTGATTGTATTATGTCTATGACGGTGGAAGGGTATAAAGAGATGTTAGTTTGAGGCAAAGCATGGGGTTTTCTCCTACTGAGTGTTCTGAAGTTTGTGTTATCCTTATGTTATTTGTTGGAAGACCTCTTTTACCAGTGAAATATATGTGTTGCAATTTGAATTTGGATCGCTAAGAAGAGTGGGCCTAACTGTTACAAGGGTGAATGCGAGATTGCAGAAGATTTAAAGTACTAGATGGCTTGTGTTGCACGAGCTTATGAAGGGTTGAGTTTAATCTCACTATGGTATTATGACAGTACTAGAAGTATAGGCATTGTGAGTTATTGTATGTTTTGATCTATGGCTTTGATCCAAGTGGGGGAGTCTGTTATCGATCAGTTGATTGCACGGTTATATGCTATGTTGGTTCCAGTTTGAGCAGAGTAAATGGCGCTCGAGAGTGGTTTAAAGGGTTCAAGATTTACATGTAGCAATTGGGGGATCTTCAGGATGTGTATTTGGCTAGAACCTGAGGTTTACATTGGAGGGTGTCAAGACTTGTGACATTTCTATATCATTATGGATTCTATATATCAGTATTAGGAAGGTGAAGGTAATGGCTTTAGATTCGTAGAAAGTCTCTTTAGGGTAAGTATTCAGAATATGGTGCTCTTGGGGATATTTGAGAGAGTATTTAGAAGCTTATGAGCCTTAAACAGTGTGGGTTTATGCTTGGGTATCGTGTGGTGAGTCTGGGTTGAGGATTGCAATATCATGGCAAGGAGAAGTATCAATTCGAAGGTAAATAAAAAGAAACTTGGGATAAATAAAACAGCTTGGTAGTAGGTCGAATCGGCATGGTAATGGGTATGATTAGTTCTTTGGGTGCTTATAAGGTAATGAGTTTCTACAGATGTCTTGTGGCAATGCTCTTGGGTTTTTGGTGACCTGTGTAGCTTGGATGAGCTAAAAGGATTTAGTCATGATGGTTTGGTTTTGTGCAAATGGGATTTAGAGAGTTCTTGATAGTTTTCTACCATGGTTAGAGATGTATATTTTCTACTGGCGTGAGGAGCATGTGATGTATAGTGATTTTCTTTTAGATGGGATCAAATGGAATGTTCTTGGCTAGTTTAGTACATAGTTGCTTGTCGTTTGGAGTGGATTATGAAGTTCTCACATTTATCATAGGATGTCATAGTATGTGCGGTATGTTGTGTAAGTTTGAGATTGGCATGTTTAAGGTCACAATTCAATTCTGAAAGGAAGGCCATAAATTCTTAGGCAGCATGGACAGTTTCAGATGATTAGGCAAATGATTTTGCTAATTGGTGTGACTTGAAGAAGGCATACATTTCAGATAGGGCAATGTGATTGAGTTAATAATACACCATTGGTATTGCGACACTCTCTTGTTTGATCGACTGCTGATATTCGAGTTTGATTGGTGGCACAGAAGAATTTTAGAAGTATCCCTCATGGAGTGATTGGGTATTAGAGGTGTGTTATATATTCAGACGGTGGAATTGGGATCAGATATGGTGATTCGTGTGCTATATGGATTTGGAGACTGGGAGTTCTCATAAACAGGTTATGTTGTGGTTGTGAGTCGCATGTATCGGCCTTGCGTGGTGACTATCGAAGGTTTGGAGACCCGAGTAGATCCTTTGTTGCTTAGTATATTAGATTTTAATGTGATATTGGGTATGGACTGGTTGTCTCTGTGTCGTGTTATTCTAGGTTGTTGCGCTAAGACGACAATGTTGGCAATGCTGGGGATGCCACTAATTGAGTGGCAAGGTTCGATAAGTTATGTTCCTAGTAGAGTGATTTTATTTTTGAAGACCCAACTGATAGCTGGGATGGGTTGTCTTTTTTATGTGGCCTTCGTAAGGGATGTCAATGTAGAGACTCCTATTATTGATTCAGATCCGGTGGTGAGAGATTTTCCGGATATGTTTCCTGCAGACCTGTCGGGCATGCCACCGGACAGGGTTATTAATTCCGGTATCGATTTGGTGCCCGACACTCAGCCTATTTCTATTCTACCATATCGTACGGCACCGACGAAGTTGAAGGAGTTAAAGGAGCAGCTTCAGGAGCTCCTTGATAAGGGGTTCATTGGTAGGCCAATACAGATGTGTGTTGTGTATCGAGCCAACTTTGTTGACTCCGAACTGCTATTGTTGAGGGATGTGCCATTCGATTGTTGTTGAGCTTATTCGTGTTCTAGAGTGATCTATGAGTTACCTTTCCATGTTGCAAGGCATTATGATTTGTTGGTTATAGGCACATATGGTGCGGCCCTATTGGGATTTCATAGTGAAATTCGAGCAGGAAGATATTGGGTATTTCTCGGTGGATGGCATATTGGTTATGTCCTTTCGAGTTTGTGTGGTGTTATGTCATTTTATTTGCCATGGTTATGATGATTTGCTTTTGGTACTAGACATCAAATTGCGTGTGGTTGTTGATTTTGAGCATAGCGACTTGAGTTTTTTCACGTGGACCAGTGTTTGGATAGGGTCGCACATTGCAACAAAGTTATGTGGAAGTATGATTCTTCGGTTTAGATCTGTGTGTTCTGGTTCTACGATATGTCATGGGTTCTCAGCATTGTGTTGTGGTGGTACTAGTGAGCTTGCGGTACAACTCTCTCATTTGAGTCATTTTTCCATGATTTGAGTACATTTGGACTATTGTTTATTGGTGTGCAGGTCGCATGGGTTATGGATTTAGATTGTATCGATGTGTCATGTCACTAGAATAGTCGTGTTGGATGAGATGAGGTCATTGGAATCTAGAATGAAAACTATCAGATTTGATTCCAGTATGTTGGAAGGATAATATCGAGATTCGGCTTAGAATTTACGACAGTCCTTGCCGAAGGAGAGGGAGCTCCACGACTGGTTGGTCTGAGGAATGGTTATGACTTTCTACATGTTTCATTCATCATTGGCAGTATACAAAAGTGTTGGAATAAGGCTTTGGTTTGATAAAAGGGTTATTACTATAATTGGGTTATTTGAGCAACTGCTGTGATTAGAAGTTATCGCTATGAGTATTTGAGTTGTGTGGTATATTATGTGATTTTCATCTTGAATTGCGGTTATGGCTTGTTGCAGTGTGTTCAGACTTATTCAGTGTGTAGATGTGATATTCTGATCTTATAGATAGTTTCAGAAGTGGAAAATTGGTTCTACAGTTATGGGCTAGGGTGAATTGTGAAATTTTAGTTATGTTGTGTTATCGGACCTGTATGGGATAGGGTGACGTGGGATCACCCCCGGGTATGAGCATAGTAAGGATACAAGGCTATTTGTTGGCTTTTGGAGAAACTGTAGACACGTTCGATGATGAATGTATGTTTAAGTGAGGGAGGATGTAACGACCCGACCGGTTGTTTTGAGCATTTGCTTTTTGCTAGCCAATTCTCGGGCATGACTAGCCTCGTATGATATATTATGACTTATGTAAATCGTCGGTTTTGGTTGGCTAATCAGAATAGATATGGAAGAATGATTCTTGGCTTGAAGCTTTAAATTTGAAAGGTTTGGCCAAGTTTTGACTTTCAGTGTTAGATATGGGAATTTGGATTTTTATAATTTGGCTAGCCCTATTAGAAGATTTTGGACTTGGTAGCGCGTCCGGAATGTGATTTGGAGGTCCATGGTGGAATTTGGCTTGAATTGGTGAAATTGGAAATTTGGTGATTTCCGGTCGGTAGTGGAAAAAAATTTGATATCGGAATCGGAATGGCATTCCGAGAGTTGGAGTAGGTTTGTAGTGTCATTTGTGACATGTGTGCAAAATATTAGGTCATTTAGAGGTGATTTGATAGGTTTTGATAGGTTTCGGCGTTGTTTGTGCAATTTGAAAGTTCCTATGTTCTTAAGCTTGAATCTGAAGTTGATTTGGTGTTTTGCTGTTGTTTTTAGTGATTCGAAGGCTCGACTAAGTTTTAATGATGTTGTGGGATGTGTTGGTATGTTTGATTGAGGTCCGGAGGCCCTTGGGTGAGTTTCGGGTAAGTTTTGAGCGAGTCCGAGCATTATCGGGACTCATGCATGGATTCTGGTGTTTAATTTTCACTGAGAAGGAAGGGATTTTCCGCTGAAGGCGATGGATTGTCGCTGAGGTGGAGTAAGGAGTGTTGAGGTGGAAAATGGGGCGCTGAGGCGCTCTAGGGTAGAATCTACAAGTTCGTTAGTCCGACTTCGGAAGCCTATATCTTTTGGTCTACAAGGAAATTTGAGATGATTTAAAAACGAAAGTTGTAGCTCTTCGTGTCTGGTTTCCAGAAAGGTAAAGAAATCATAATTATAACATCTGTAGAGAAAGTTATGGCCAAAATACTAAGGCCTGTCTGTGCAGCCACCAGAAGAGCGGTCATCTGTGATTTTCCGCAGTCAGCAATGATTTACCGCGGTCAACGATGATTTTCCACGGTCGGCAGTGATGGGAATCCGAAAGGTGCTCTATAAATACGAGATTTGGGGTTTTATTTCATATTTTGATCTAGAGAGCTCGGGCTTTGGCGATATTTCGAGGGATTTTCAAGAAAACCATCGGGGTAAGTGATTCTATCTCAATTTTGGCTAAATAGAAGATTATAACGTTGGATTCATCATTTGAGTAGAGATTTGGGGTGAAAATTTGGGGAAAATTGTGGAACTTCATAAAAATGAAAATTTGGAATTTGAGAGCCGATTCGGAGTCAGAATTGAGAGAAACTAGTATAGATAGTCTCATAATTGAATGGGTTGTCAGATTTTGAGACATTGGTCGGATTCCGAGACGTGGGCCCGGGGGGCGGGTTTAAGCAATTTCGGGATTCTTGAGTTAATTTTATTATTTTTGTTTGGGCTTTGTTCCTTTAGCGTTTATTGATGATAATATACTGATTTTGTTTAGATTGAGCATTTAGAGGACGATTCGAGAGGAAAAGACATCACGGGCTAGAGTTTGGACCGGTTGGAGGTAAGTAATGATTGTAAATGTTTTCCTGAGGGTATGAAACCCCTGATTTCACTTCGTTATGCTACTTCGAGGTGACACACATGTTAGATGACGAGCAAGGGGTCATGCACCGTTGGAGATTGTAACCTGATTCATCCCGTACAACTATTAAGTCGCGTATTTGATTGAAAACTATTTGACATCATTGTGTTTTGGAAAGTATTACTATGTTTTGGGCTGAATGCCATAGTTGGGCCTAGTGCCAACTGTTTGAACCCTTAAGGGTTTTTTACTACTATTCCTCACTGTTTTGACTTAATATGTACTCAATCATGTTGTATTTTACTGATTTCATAACTCAACCGTATTTACTCCGTTTTGATAATTTAAATGATATTTTGAGCTGAGCATCTTGTTTTACTGTTAGCCCGAGTGGCTTGAGAGGCTTCTGACTGAGTGAGGCTGAGGGCCTGTGTTGTGAGGATATTATGGGATCAGGTTGCATGCCTCAGCAGGTTGTTACTGATTCATGATATTGTGAGGTTGAGGGCCTGATTATTTATGCCACGAGGTGGCTTGTTATTATGTGAGGTCAAGGGCCTGATTGATTTATGCCACAAGGTAGCTTGTTGTTATGTGAGGCCGAGGGCCTGATTGATTATGTCACAAGATGGCTTGTTATAGCGCTTGGTCTATGGGAGCCCCTCCAGAGTCTGTACACCCCCAGTGAGCGCGGGTGCCCTGAGTGAGTGATATTATGTTAGCCCGAGGGGCTGGATATGATATGATATATTGTCCGAGGGGCTATTCTTGATCCATGTTTTACCCGAGGGGCGGTTCTTAATTCATGTTATGCCCGAGGGGCTGGTTAAGAGTGATTGTGAGGTAGCCTGAGGGGCTGGTTCTGTTAATATTATGCCCGAAGGGTGGTTTATGGTACATGTTTTTGCCCGATGGGCTATTTACGTTTCTATCATTTTACTCACTGTTTTATCACTCGTTTGACACTATTGAAAGAAGTTTTCTATTTAAAAGAAAAGGTTTTGCTGAAACTGAGCTTCATTTACGAGATAATTGATTTTTATACTGTTTTGGAAATATATTGTACTCATTGTGGCGTTATGACGTGGACTATGTGTTTTCTTACTGCTCAGTCTTTATTTACTTTTATTACTTACTGAGTTGGCGTACTCACATTACTCCCTACACCTTGTGTGCAGATTCAGGTATTTCTGAACCGGTGACATGTGTTGATTACTCAGTGGCAAGTTCATCGGAGATAGCAAGGTAGCTGCCTGGCGATCGCAGCCCTGCTCTCCTCCTTCCTTATTCTTCCTTAGAGTATTTTTGTGATTTTCCCGGCCATGTTGGTCTTGACGTTGTCAGACATTTGTAGTAGATGCTCATGACTAGTGAAACCCCGATGTCGGGCTTTCATTCCGCACTGTTGTTTTGTTTGAAACACTGTATGAAGGTTTATTGTTAAATAGATTTGATTTTATCCTAAGAATGGAAAATAATGATTGGTTTTGGGTTTGTATCGGCTGGCCTAGTTCCATGATAGGCGCCATCACGACCGGTTGATTTTGGGGTCGTGACACTCTAATACCTGGATCTGCACAAATATGTGTAGAAGTATAGTATGAGTACACCACGGTTGATACCTAGTAAGTATAAAGACTAACCTCGGTGGAGTAGCGACGAGGTTCAAGTCAAGACACCTACTAGTCAAATTAATCTTTGCAGTATCCAAGTATAAAGCTAATAATAAAAGTAGCAATCAGTAAACGGCAACAAGGATCAACATGTGATATAAACAGTAAAGTAATAAGAACACCGTGAAAGACCTATTGAAATCAAATAAGGGAAACCAATAATAGCCAATTAATCAAGCCGTTCTAACACAAGTTTCGTAACGAAAATTTCTCCGAGATACCTTATCTCATAATCACAAGTCACGAGTATCAACCAATAAATCATATGATCACGGCACCTGGTGCCCATATTTCTAATCACAGCAGCACGACAATGCACGTGCCAACATCTCAATCTATTTGGCATGATCACAAGCTCACAATCACAATCTGGCTGACGTGGTCACCAGCTCACTATCACAATCCGCCCGGCATGGTCACAGACTCAATATCACATGAATGCAGATAATACAAGAATACAGAGGCATGATCAACAAATGTTACGTTTCGTACTCCTTGTTTACCGTGAAACTGGTAACAACAATTATATTTGTAAATGGGATTCTAAAAATACGTGATCTATTTTTATGCTAGTTGTTAGAGTAGTTGATACTAAGAGTATGAAGTTTTAATGATGAGATGCAAGCTAAAACAGAGTAGTAATCAAACCGAGGGGCTTGCTGCCCGAGCCTCCGATTGGTCGATGAAGAGCCTCGAGGTTGATGTTAGGCTCAAACTCGAGCTATCAGGGGTAACCGCGGAGGGGATAACAGTTAGAATATAATTAAAGAAGGCTCTTTATGGCCAATATCAAGCAATAAATGAAGAACAAGTATGAAGGCGATGAATTCTAAGAGGGGACTCGAGCTAGTAAAAGTGAGTAAGTTAGAGAGAAGAAAAAGAGAGATATTATTGATCTTGTGGAGAAAAGTTGGAGCAACATCAGCCGATTTCAAAGTAGTGTGGGTTTCCTTTATATAGGAGGAGAAACCGTTTATAGTGCAACATACATTAATTATAAAAGCATGGAGATGGGACGGCTAGACATGACGCCTTGACACAAGCTCTGGGTAGGGCGGCTCTGTCAGACTTAGCTGCGTGCCTTGGGAACTCCCTTTTTTGTTCCAGCCTCGATCTTCGTCTTTTTTGAGTCGGGCCTCAACAAGCCCCGAGGCAGGGGACTCGGTCGCAACTCCATGTCCTTGGGGTCTCAAGGTATTCTTCTGAAGTGGCTTGATAGGCGAGAAATTAAGCCCTCTGATTTTGTCGTATACAGATAGTCTCTGCATTTCCTAGAATGAAGCGATGGGAAATGATTCTGACACCTAACTCCACGAGATTCCATAATGACATCGTGCTGATGGTGCAACCCCTTTTACAAGTGCTAGGGCATTTCACCCTTTCGCTTCTTCAGGGTCGTCTAATGTGTTGTGACTCCTCGTTCTTCGGGGTCATCATGTTGTCGTTGATTCAACTTCCATGAACGCATTGATGGCGCTTGTTGTTATGCTTTTGTTGGTGTTGTTGCTGTTGTCTTCGTTAGCTCGGGGCGATGGAGCGGAGGACCGATTTTCTCCAACCTGGGGAGATACTTGGATTATAAACCGCTGCTCAAGAGGGGGCTCGGATTATACTGATCAGGGTGGGATTAGATGGTGGTGTGAGCACGTGATTTTTGCCCAAAGCAAATTATTCTCAGAAATTCAAACAAAAATAATTTCTTTATTATTTTTACAATTTTTGTGAATTTTGATGTCATTTTCTGTTAGTTGTTGCATTTTATCTGTGCATTTTAATTCATATGAAAAATACAAAATATGCATTTGCATTTAGGATCTAATTTCATATTTTAGTATTAATTAGGGGTTAATTTGTTTTAGAAAAAAATATGAAGAAAATAACAAAAAATAGTTCATTTTTACATTTTTAATTGTTTAATTGTGAATTCGTCCCGAAATAGTTTTTAAAATAATTTTAGAAATCAATTAGTTTAATTTTGAAATATATTAGGACTATATTTTAATTGTTGCAATTTTATAAAATTAAAAAAATATATACAAAAAAAAATATACAAGATAAAATACAAAAATTAGATAAAAGAAACAAATGAAAAGGAAAAAGAAAACCGGCCCAAAAGAAAAAAACCAAAACCAAACATACCACAGAAACCGGCCCAAACCCGTCCCTCTACCCGGTCCGCCCCTCTTTCCCTAGAAACGACGTCGTTTCGTTCCCAATTATTATGGACCGTCGAGGTTAATCAATCCAACGGTCGAGAAGTGTGGGTCGTTGAGTATATTAGTGTCCGAAAGTTAGCCCACCCCTCTCAGACCCCCCCTCCCCCCGTCCATTTCTAACCTAAACCCTAAAAACTAGCCGCCCTCATATCCTTTCACCAGAGCTCGCTGGCGCTGAACGACACCTACTCCAAATTACCCCAAAATAACACCACGAGACCTCCTCTTCTCCCTCGTCATGAATCCACCACCTGTTTCCTTCAAATACAGCCCTAGCTCGTCGAATCCTCCATCAAAGATTCTCCGGCCAAAACCCAAAGTAACCCAATCACCACTAAATTAACACCATGTGACCGCCTGAGCCTCCTCTACCCAACCCCTATAGCCCTGGCTCTCGAATCTACCTGGAACAGCTCGAATATCAAATCGAAGGTTTCCGACCAAAACCCTAATGCAAAATCTCCATGATTTCGGACCCTAACAATCCTAACCAGGTGTTTTCTTATGAAAACACGTGGTTAAGGATGTTACGGGTCAGAAATTTCGGGGGATTTGAAGAAACAACCACTGGCCAGAGCTCTTTGTTGTTAGTGAGTTCTTGTTGGTATTTTCTTTTCTTTTACATTTCTTGTTCCTTTTCCGATTTTCTGCATGTGTGAATTTCATGGTCAATCTCTAGTTTAATTTGCGTTTTAAATTTTTGTCAATATTGTTCTAGTCTTGTGTCCTGATTTTTTTTGTGATTAAGTCTAGTTATTTGTTTGATTTTAATATATTCCAATTCCTGATCTTAGTTTGATTTTATTTAAGCCGTTGATAATTTGTTAATTAATTTTACTAAGTTTTGCTTGAATTAATTTCTGGTGTTCCTTTAGTTTAGGTTAATTACTAATTAGTTCAGTTTCAGTTTAATCAATCATCATGATTTGTTGAATTTGGTTATAGTTGATAGTTTAATTTGGTCATTAATTCTGAGTTCAATTGCTAGACTCAAAAGAGTTTAAATCGGGATAGATGCAGAGTTTAGGAAAATGTTTGGTTATAAATGTACTTTTAGTTTAAGTTTAGGGGTAGTTTAGGCATGGAAAAGGGTTGTTTTGTTAAAGAATAGTAATTTCAAAACCAAAATAAGGGTAGTATAGGTATTCTAGAGGTAGAAGAATACCCTAGGGCCTTCTAGAAGGGGGCCTTGGTGTAAGTTTCAGTTTTTTAGAAGCAGTAACTTGAGTAACAAGTTAGGAAATGAGGGTGTTAACTTGTGTAATAAGTTAGAAAACAAGGGACTAATAGGCAATTGAAAATCTGAAGCTTCCCCTTAGTTTTGCCTATAAAAGGCAGTCTTTATTGCTTAGTTGAAGGAGGTTTTTTTTTTGCACCCCAAAAATTCTCCAAAATTCCCCCCAAAAATCATTCTGCAGATCTGAGATTCAGAATTTGAATTTCAAATCAAAAAATTTCAAACTCTGAACTCTTATAGCCCAAATCCCCTTTTAGATTTTAGATTCTGCTAAAAAATCCAAAAACAAACACAAAAGCAATAGAAAAGTCCCAAAAAAAAAGCTACTGCCACCTTAGTTTCCTTAAGTCATTTTTAGAGTTTAGCACTTAATTCAAGTTTCTAGCTCAATTAGAATCCAAAACTGCTTGAATTCCTTTGTTTCTATTTGGTATTTGAGGTCTGAAGGTAATTTGGGTCAGCTGGGCATTGAATATGATTAAATCAAGTTGATTATGGTAATCTGTTAAGTGTGTGGGTATGCTGGGTTCATTATCTGGTTATTTGATATAGTTTTGGGTTAATTTGTTGATTCTCCTTGGTCTTCAATTCATTTTTGAACTGCTGAATCCTTTCTGGGCTGTTGTACTCGTTCATTGACTGCTGCTGGGTTATCACTGGTTCCCTGGAACTGTTATTGTTGCTAACTTCTCCTTCTTCCTTTGATCTTCTAATTTCCAGGTACACGTTTTTTAACCTGTTTCGATGTATCATCTCCTGTTGACAACATGAAATGAAATTGAAGCAAATTCTCTGTTGTAGATCTGTTAGCTTGTTATGTTTGAGATAGTTTGTCGTGATTTGGTGGTTGTACACTGTTATCAAATTCGAAATGCATAATTGAACTGACTGGTTACGTATTAATGGGACTGTAAACTGTTATGTCTCAGATTCATGTGAGTTTATTTTTCGAGTTAATTACTAGTTGTAGTTAGTCCCCTATTAGCTGATGCATACACGTGTTAAGTACTAGTTTTAATTAATTTCATAGAATAAGTCCATACTAGTTGTAATTAATTCCCTATTAGCTGGTTCATGTCCCTGTATTAACAGACGGTTTAGTACGAGATAGAACTTCTACTAGTTATTTTCACATTCTCAATCTGTAATTAAGTAGATCATAGTCATAGATAAATACGTTGGTTTAAATGTTGGATTTAAGTTCGAGCCTCAGCATGTTGATTCATAGGTAAGGAAACTATTGTCCAATCCCACTAGGATTCTGAAATTGACGATAAGTCTCCAGTTTTGTTTTCTAAAAATCGAATTGTTGTTTCATATTCCTGAACGATTTTGAATGTCAAGTAGTGTATTATAGATGTTAATCCAACGATGTGAAAGGATTATGGCCTGGTGATCATTTGAATTCAATTTCGTTTCATAATTAGTATTGTGGCCTGTTTCAACTTGAGCCATATTTCTGGGCTCACTTTGGCCCAGTGGCGTGAAGCCCTACCAGAGTAGCGCACGACCCATTGCTGATCACTTAATTGCTAAGAACTGAAAGATGGCGTATGTTTGGGACCTGAAGCTCGAGCTTCTTGTGAATCGGACTGGGGCCCAACAGACTGAAACCCTATTGGGCTGTTGAATCATAGCCCTAAGGTTTGGGCCTCTTTGAATGCTTCCAGTGATAATTGATTGGTTAACTAATAAATTAGGGCCTTTAGAGACAAATAAAAATAGAAGAATATAGTTGCTTTTAGTTTGTTTTTTTTATAAAATGAGACGAGCCTCGCCCAATGAAATATAAAATTGCAGGGCCCTCAGTAAAAGCTAAAAAATATGTAGAAATTCGGGACGGGCCGTTCAGCGAATTTCATGGCCTTCCTCAAAATAAATATGTGTTAGATTCTTTAGGCACGATTTTAATAAAATCATCTTCTTAAACTCGGGTGCGCATTAATGCGACCCAAATCCAAATCTCAACGAAGTCGAAATGTGTTAACAACCACGGGTGCATTGATTGCGACGTGGTTCGAGACGCGTTTTCGCGATGTTGCAATTCTTTTAAAATAATAATAAATGTGCTTTACGAATAAAAAGCACATAAGCTAGCATGTATTTAAATCAGATAAAATCAAATACAACAGTTAAGCAACCGTGCTAGAACCACGGAACCCGGGAATGCCTAACACCTTCTCCCGAGTTAACAAAATTTCTTATCCGGATTTCTGGTTCGCAGACTGTGATACAGAGTCATATTTTTCCTCAGTTCGGGATTCAACCAGTGACTTGGGACACCATTAATCTCCCAAGTGGCGACTCTGAATAATTAATAATTAAATCTCGTTCTGATTGTCCTTTAAGTGGAAAAACTCCTTTATGCCCTCGCGGGCGTAGGTGAAAAAGGAGGTGTGACAGCTCTGGCGACTCTGCTGGTGATCGAACCCAGAATCTCTGGTTCAGGGTTCAGAATTCGAGCTCAGATAAATTGTTGTATTTGGTTATATCTGATTTTCCTACATGTTTTGTGCTGAATATGCTAAATGATACCGCTTTGATATCATTTGAACTGTATATAAACTGTGCCGACACCCTTCTCTCTTCACCTCCGGGGATGTGCATACTAGTTGAGACTCCCTATTCTGTTAGTGTCATATCCTAAAATAAAAAAGAGGCTCGGATAAGTTGCAAAGTCGGACGATCTCGCGGGTCCCCGGTACGCTGCCCCCTCCTCGACTCGAGTTGTCCGCTCGAGTGCACTGTTTAGAACACATACCCAGGATTTGAACCTAGAATAACTTGACTTCATGTCGAATCCCTGGTATGAGCACTTAATTGCATCATGCTGCATTTGACTTAGGGGACTCAACACGGGGGTTGGGTCCGTCTAGGGCTAGCAACCTGAAATGAAAAGACCATCCTGATGCATCCTATTTGTTCTGTACATATATTTGTTTCGAACCAGCATGTTGACCGGCTTTTGAATCTCGGGAATGTTGGAAAATTGAGAAAAGGAGGAAAAGAGGAAAGAGAGAAATAACAGTTAGGGGGTTAATTGATTATTTTAGAAAAACCAATGACCAAATGCTGGCGAAACTCTGCCGAAATTTTGAGAAAATAAAAAGAAAAATGCTTTATTAGTCTATTTTAATAAAAGCTAAAGAAAAATAGAAAAAGAGTTTTTATTTTTGGAAAACTGTTTGTTGAAAAGGAAAAGGAAAAAGAGTCTTTATTTTAGTTTGGGAAAAATAAGTTGTTTCTTGTTTGTCGAAAATGAAAAAGAAAACAAGAGTCGTTATTTTGTCTTGTTTTCAAAATACAGAAAGGGAAAAATAGTTTGTCTTGCCATGGAAAATAAAAAAAGGGTCTTGTTTTCAAAATATAGTTAGTTTCTTTGCCCGAACTACGCAGGTTTGATTCTCACCGGATGTGAGATACGTAGGCAACCCTCATTAGGTCCAACCTCCCCTTTGTAAAAAATAGCAAAAAAAATATATATCAATTTTCGTCGTAAATAAGTTAGGTGATGCCGTTTTTGTCAAAAATAGCCGAATGTTCCCGAAAGGGACGCCGGAAGGCTGACTTTGCAAAGACGACCATTTTTGGTCATTTTGATTTTTGATTGGTTGACTCTCACAGCCTTAAAATCTTCGTTCTTGGGAGTGCTGAAAGGCCGTGTTTGAAAACCGAGTCTGTCATTTTAAATTTGGAAAAGGAAATAGTTAATTTTGTTTTGAGTCAAATAAAAGTTTTGTTTTTTGCTTAAATCATCTTAATAAATGTGCAGGATGAGCACGATGCAAAATGAACCTTTCTCAATAATGAATAAAATCCCTTTCGAGTTGCGGCTATGGTGGAACGATTTAGGCAAAGAAGGACAAGACGAAGTCAAGAAATATCTGAAAGGTCTTACGGGTTTGTTGGAAATCAAGCCTCGGGGTGATATTATAAGAGCGTTGGTCACTTGCTGGGACCCGGCGCACAATGTCTTCCACTTCTCAGATTTTGAGCTCACCCCAACTTTGGAGGAAATAGCCGGGTACATTGGAAATGCTGAGGTTCCGTTAAGAGGAAAATATCTGGTTGCCCCAAGAGCCATCACGGTGCATCGGTTTTTAGACTCATTAAAGATACCAAGGATAGCCTATGATCGTGTCTGACATTTTCCGAGCTCTCACTGCCTGCAAAGCCGGAGGCAACTCTTTTGAGGGGTGTAACTTGTTGCTACAAATGTGGATGACCGAGCATCTATGCCCTCGTTCCCAGCTCTTGAGTTATGGTTCGTCTGATAAAACCTGTATAGGAGAGTTTTACAAAAGGATTGACGGGGTTAGTCTGCCTGAAGGAGTAACAGTGTGGATATCATACTTTCGTACTCTCAAGGACAGTCAGATACAGTGGACGTTGGGATGGTTGCCTATTGAAGAAATCATATACATGCCAGCAGCTAGGTCGCATTTTCTTTTGATGGGACTTAAGAGCATCCAGCCTTATGCTCCATGTCGGGTTCTGAGACAACTCAGGAGATGCCAAACAGTGCCACGTGAGGAAGATCTTAGTGCTCAAGTAATTGAGATTAGCCCTGACGGACAGTTTCCTGAAGCAAAAGTCCGCGAGATTTGGAATGAATGTCAATATCTACAAGCAGATACTTGTGTGCAGGATCGGGCCAGAGGAGAAATGTCGCCAGAATACCTCGCATGGTACAGAAGAGAATTGGAGCATCAAAGGCCAGCTAAAAGACCCCACATCCAGGATTTCACTAAATCATCACAAGAACAATGAGGTTGGCTAGCAAAAGAAGAAGGCTATCAGGCTGAAATCGGCAAGCTGAAACAACATATTGGAGCTCTGAAATTTGACAACAGTGTGCAAGTTGCTGCTGATCAGGGAGAAAAGAACAGGTTGGCCTAAGAAAACGAGGCACTTAGGGCCCAAATCCAGCAAATGAGGATAGCTGCCAATAACCAACAAAGGAGCCAGTCGGATGAGCGGTTGATAAAGGGGCTGAAAAAGGAAATTAGTGAGTGCCGGGATGAGCTGAAAAAATCCTAAGGCACCATAGCTGGACTCCAGGCACAATGGGTAAAAAGAACAGAAGAACGGACCCATTACATGCAACAATTAAAAAGGGATTATGAAAAGACCATTGCTAGTCTGAAAAGAAAAGTGGTCACCCTTGAGGATAAAGCCGCTAAGCAAGCTAAAGCTTTTAAGATCGAAAGTGGACACTGCTATGATTTACTGGCCCGAATGGAAGTAGAAATACAACAGCTGCAGGATCAGCATATTCAGGATTCTCGTGTGCTGGAGGCTTGCAATAATCAAGTAAGGCGATTGCTTATATAAAAGGGTCGAACAAAAGACAGGATTGAGACAATTGCCCACGCCATCCTTAGGAGATGTCGGGCATGTGAAGACATGACCCGCACTACCTTCTTCTCGGCAGTGATGATTTATGTCAAACGAACCATGTATGAGCTGGAGCAACTTGAAAGGGATTTGGCACCTAAGCCCGCGGCGAGGCCGAACGATGCCCCGCGGGCACCCACTTTTGAAGCACTAATGTATTCATAGATCGAGTCTGTATTTTCCATTCTAGAGTTTGTTGTTTGTCAGTCTGTTTTCTTTTTGCTTCCAATTATGCTAGTATGTTCGGAGTCTGTATTTGAGTTTAGTTGGAGTCTGTTATTTTCCATTTCAGAATGTTTAGTTTGTAATAGAATGTTGTGGTAATGAAAATTTGAAAATTCCCAAAAATTTGTTACTTTATTTTGGCACTTATTTTCACGAACTACGTCTGGTCTGATTCGTGCGGGGTCACGATACGTAGGCAATCTCCATAGGATTCGATCGTAACCAAGTAAAGGAAAGAAAACAAAGAAAGGGAAAGAAGAAAGGGAAAAGCGGAAAGACAAGAGAAAAAAATGAATGAAAATAAGAGAAGAGAAAAAAAAGAGAAGAGCGGGAAAATAAGAAAGGAATAAAATAAAGGAGGAAGGAAAGGAAAAAGAAAAAAGAGGAGAAAAGAAAGAGAGAAAAAAAAAAGAGAAAACAAAACAAAAAGAAAAGAGAAAGCTTACAGTTGGAACTAAGGAAACACTGGGATGACGCATGCGATCGAACAAATGCATAATAGAAATGGTTAACTGTATTGGTGCATTCATGCCCAATGTGCGGTTATCCAATCTGTTAAAGCCTAATCGCTAACAGAATTGTTGTCTAAATATGTGAGTCCAGGTAGGTGGTTAGTTGTTTGGCATTCTAGCAACCCATCCATACAACACCCAGTCTAAAGATAAAGTGAACATGACTGGCCCGGAATCTGATACGAGTATTGTTGACCCATTGAAAGAAGTAGAAGAAATGGACGTTCATGTAATGAGGGAGGAAATGTATAAGCTGAAACAACAGATGGCTGAAATGTACCAAGCCTGGGAGAAGGGGCATCCACCGCCAGTTTATCCCACTAACCCCGCTTATATCCCACCATTGGCTCAGCCTCAGGAGCCACCCACTGTGAATTCATCTCCAGCATTTCCCCTCTACCAATAATGCCAAGGCACCACTTCTCATACATCACAGTCTCCTCCATCCAAACAAGTCTCATACCCTCCTCCACCAATCACTCCCGTTTTTGTGGCACCTCCGTCTGCTACCCTACACCGATCCCCCAGTGAGCCTTTGTTCCAGACGCACGACAACCAGTATTATCCCCCTGAGCCTACCTTCAAAGTACCAGAACCCTACTCTTATACCCCTCATCTTGATCTCACGGCAGGCACCGAGAAGCCGCCCAAAAACCCTGAACAAGAGGAGATGATCAGAAAGGTCAAAAGCCTGGAGCAATCATTCCGAGACATGAGGGGTTTAGGGGTCCAAGTAAGTGTGGCCTATAAAGATTTATGTCTGTTCCCAGATGTTCAGTTACCGGCCGGGTTCAAGATGCCTAAGTTTGATTTGTACGACGGGCATGGCGACCCAGTAGCATATTTAAGGGGATTCTGTAGCAAGATGAGAGGAGCAGGAGGGAGAGATGAATTGCTGATAGCATATTTCAGCCAAAGTTTGAGCGGATCAGCGTTGGAATGGTACACTAGACAAGACCATAGCAGGTGTTACACCTGGGATGACTTGGCCCAAGCCTTCGCCTGTCAGTTTCAATACAATCTTGAAATCATCCCAGATCGACTGTCATTGACAAAGATCGAGAAGAAGCCCGGTGAGAGCTTTCGAGAATATGGGTTCCGTTGGAGAGAGCAAGCGGCGAGGGTTGACCCCCCGATGAAAGAGAGTGAAATGGTTGATTATTTCTTGCAGGCTCTGGAGCCCACCTATTTTGGTCATTTGGTATCAGCAGTGGGCAAGTCCTTTAATAAAGTCGTGAAAATGGGAGGCATGGTTGAGGATGGACTCAAATCTAATAAGATCATGAGTTATTCAGCAATCAAAGCAACCACCCAAGCCATTCAAAACAACACTGGGGGTGTGCTTGGGAAGAAGAAGAAAGAAGAGGTTGCAACTGTCGAATCCGGAGTATGGTCCAGGTCTAGAAGCCCTTCACCCTATTACAACCAACCCAGACCCCACCACTCAAATTACCTGTATACCCCATATGGCTCTCCTCAACACTATTATCCACCACCAGCGCCATACTTTTCTGTCCATCATGCCCAAACTTATACCCAACCTTCGGCTCACGCGCAATGGCGTGCGTCGGCTACCCAAAACACATACCCAGCTCCACAAAACACATATCCACACCCGAGGGCTTATAGGCCAGGGTCCGGCTTCCGCCCAAACCAGGCTTTCAGAAACGAGAGAATGCAGAAACAGAAAACATTCACTCCGCTGGGAGAATCCTATACCACTCTTTTCCACAAACTGAGACAGGTAGGCCTGTTGAACCCGGTTGAGGCCAAAATGCCAAATCCCCTTCCTAGAAATCTGGACCATTCAGTGAGCTGTGAGTATTGTTTAAGGGCTCCCGGACATGATACTGAGAAGTGTTGGAGATTGAAAACTATTGTGCAAGAGCTTATTGACACAAACAGAATCGAGGTTCAGGCCCCGGAGGCGCCCAATATCAACCAGAACCCGTTGCTGGCGCATCATGAAGGCAACATGATTGAACTAATACATAAGGGAGAAGAGTCTAAAAAACCCTCACAGACAGTCAAGCTGATCCGTTCTAGTAAAGCCAAAGGGAATGAAAAGTCAGCTAGTGTGAAACCATCGGTCCAGTTGAAAAGAAAAGACAACAAGCCAGTTGTGGTGATGGGGAAAGGATCTTCCGTTGTTGTGAAGAAACCAGAGCCAATTGAGCCAACAGAGCCAGTTGTGGTCATTGGGCCAATTGAGCCAGCAGCATCAAATGGACACAGGTTTATTCTGGTGGCCATTGATTATTTCACCAAGCGGGTTGAAGAGAAAACTTTCAAATCCGTGACCAAGAAAGCAATGGTTGATTTTGTGCATTCAAATATTATCTGTCGGTTTAGGATTCCGAAGGTAATCATCACGGACAATGGCGTTAATCTCAATAGTCATCTGATGAAGGAGACATGTGAGCAGTTCAAGATTACTCATCGTCATTCCACTCCATACCGCCCTAAGGCAAATGGTGCGGTTGAGGCAGCCAATAAGAATATAAAGAAAATACTCCGGAAAATAGTAGAAGGATCTATACAGTGGCATGAAAAGTTGCCTTTTGCATTGCTGGGATACCGCACCACTGTTCGTACCTCGGTGGGGGCAACTCCTTACTCTTTGGTGTATGGCACGGAAGCAGTGATACCCGCAGAAGTGGAAATCCCGTCTCTTAGAATCATTGCGTAGGCCGAGATCGATGATGATGAATGGGTGAAAAGCCACCTTGAGCAGTTGAGTTTGATTGACGAGAAGAGATTGGCATCCGTGTGTCATGGTCAGCTGTACCAGCAAAGAATGACAAGAGCGTACAACAAGAAAGTGCGTCCAAGGAAGTTTGAGATGGGACAGTTAGTGTTGAGACGTATTTTGCCTCATTGGGCCTAAGCAAAAGGAAAGTTTGCTCCAAATTGGCAGGGACCATTCGTCGTAACCAGAGTGTTGTCTAACGGTGCGCTATATCTGACAGATGTGGAAGGAAAATGTGTAGAAATGGCCATCAATTCCGATGCGGTCAAGAGATACTATGTATGATTTCTTTATTTTGATTGTACTTGTTTTTATTTGGCATATTTTAAAGATTGAAATGACGAAGGCATTTTGTTCTGCTATTTAAACATTTTTACCCCTTGTCATCCCCTTTGAGCCTTATTTATTCTCTTTCATATCCCTCTTTCGGAATCAATGGCACCATTAAGAAACGCGAGTGCGGAAGAAAAGAAAAAGAAAAGAAAGAAAAGTGGAAAAAAAAAGAGAAAAGAAGGAAAAGAAAGGAAGAGGAAAATTGAAAGTGAAAAGAAAAAAGAAAAGAAAGGAAAAAGAAAAGAAAATGAAGAAAAGAAAGGAAAAGAAGAGCAGAAATGAAAAAAAAATAGCGTAGTCTCTATGACGTGAACTACGTTTGACTTGATCCCGCAAGGGTACGTAGGCAGCCTCGCTGAGGTTCAGTCATACCAAGATAAAAATCCAAAAGTCCCCAAGCAAGAAAGTGGGGCAGGAGTTGTGGTTGTTGTGAAAGAAATTGGATTCCGAAAGTTGTAATTTTAATCCATTTTGAAATTGTTTTGAGCCTTTCATACCCTTTCTTTCTTACTCCGTCCAAAGCCCACATTATGGTCCAAAGAAAGACCTTCTGATAAGTCTTTGGGGAATGCCAAGTCAAGGAGGTAAAAGTAATTCCCGTCAGGGGCAACACTCTGGTACAAGTAAGGAGAGAAATTAAAATGAGAGAGTCTTATTGGTAAAAACCTTCATGGGCATCGTAAGGCAACGAGAGTCGAGAGAAATTAAAATGAGAGAGTCTTATTGGTGAAAACCCTCAAGGGCACCGTAAGGCGAAAGTGAGTTTGAGAGATGAACGAGGGAAAGAGATATGCTGGTGCAAATCTTTCAAGGCGCCGCAGGATGAACAGGGTTAAGGTTTGGGTAAAGTAATCAAGTGATGGAAATTCTAGGGCAACAAAGTATGGTGACCAAGAGCTGGTTAGTTGGGCAGATTGGGCCTATTAGTACGAAATGCATGTCATGACCATTGGTACCAGCTCTTCAAGTCAGATAAGTTTCTTTCCCTTTTCCTTTTGTAGCAGTCATATGGTTTTGGATTCTTCTTATCCTTAACTCGCAAAGTCATTGCATTTCATCTTCTTTTGGGTTCGTTTGTATAAGATGTTTTAATGTCAGTCTTGTACAAAGCAAGTCAAAGCTCACTACCGGCATCCATATTTTCAAAGCACAGTGTGGTCAAAGCGTACTAAGGATAACGTGATGTGAGAAGGGGTTACAAGGAATCACCGGAAGTTTCATCGGTGGAATGGCTTGGTAATGTCATGGGAGACGCAAAGGTTTGGATAAAGGGGTCAGAGGCAAAATAACAGCATGAGTATGAAATACTCGTTTCATCAAAGGTCAGGGGGTTCGAAGGTCAGTCAGAAAGTCAAAGCGGTTCAGGGCAGTTCGGGAAGCCAGTCGGAACAAAACAATGCAGTAGAAAGATCTCCAGCAAGAATGCCACCAACTAACCACCATTTTTGAACTGACAAATTTTCTTTGATTAAAACAAGGGCAGCAAAGTTTGTTTGTTTCAGGGGAACTCTCTGTGGAGAAAGGCAGTCACCAAAAAGGTTTGCTTTTTGATTTTTAGGACCCTCCTGGAAAATGGGACCTAGTTTAAAGTTCAAAAATAGCATAATCTAGCATAAATGTATCCTAAAGGAATACAAGTTGGCTTAGAAGTATGCATGTTTGAGACAGGATTCAATTAGGAGTTTCCAGGACCCTCCTAAATAATGGGACTTAGCTTTAAGATATCAATTAGATAACAACATTTAGCGTAAACTCTGTTGTAGGGTAGTATAATTCAGACATGAAAGTTGTCACCCTTAAGATAAAATTTGACCTTTGATTTTCAGGACCCTCCTGGATAATGGGGAGTAGTTTAAAGATCCTCTTAGATAGCAAGATTTAGCAGAAGTCACACCTGTAGAAGATATAACTTAGATTTTAATCTGTAGTTTAGTTAAGAGTTGTCAGGACCCCCCTGAAAAATGAGACCTAGCTTTCAAATCCTTAGTAATACTTGGTAATATGGTTTAGTTTTACAATCACATCTGTCCCCAACCACCAAACTGGGGCAGAAAATTTTCTTTGTTTTGTCTATTTGAAGTCAGGAGCCCGCCTGGAGAGCAGGGAATACTTTCAAACGCAGCAGTCAGGAGCCCGCCTGGAGAGCAGGGAATACATCTCAAGTTAGAAGTCAGGAGCCCGCCTGGAGAGCAGAAAATACATTTCAAGTCAGCAGTCAGGAGCCCGCCTGAGAAGCAGGGAATACATTTCAAGTATGGAAGACAAGAGCCCGCCTGGATAACAGAGGAATACATCCAAGTTCAAGTTCAGCAGTCAGGAGCCCGCCTAGATAACAGAGGAATACATTCAATTTCAAGATTCAGAAGTTAGGAGTCTGCCTGGAGAACAGAGACATACAGTTCAAGTTTCACTAATCGGGAGCCCACCCGTACAACAAGGGAATACATTCAAGTTCAGCAATATGAAGAAAGGAACAATACCTCAGTTTGTAGTTTGCAATGGCAACAAGGGATTTTACCAAGAAAACACAAGACAACAAGGCAACGAGGAAGTACAATAACAAGTTTGAAGAATTTAGATAGGATTTTGTAATTCATAGTTTAGTTTAGCTTCTTTTATTTTGACGTGGTGTAATAAGGAAGGTCAGCAAGCAGTAGCAGCAGCAATCGCAGTGAAATCACAGCTCCTGGTAGTCCCAGCTACCAAACACTCCCGAACTATACTGACCTGATTCCTGTTTAGCCTAGGATATGTAGACAACCTCTGAAGCAGGGTACGGTCAACTTTTTCAAAAAATGCTTCACACAGAATATTCAAACGAGCAAAAATCGCTCATTTCCTCTCACTTATCTTTGCACGAAAACTCTTCGTGTTTCCGGGCAAAGAGGGGAAGCTGTGAGCACGTGATTTTTTCCCAAAGCAAATTATTCCCAGAAATTCAAACAAAAATAATTTCTTTATTATTTTTACAATTTTTGTGAATTTTGATGTCATTTTCTGTTAGTTGTTGCATTTTATCTATGCATTTTAATTCATATGAAAATACAAAATATGCATTTGCATTTAGGATCTAATTTCATATTTTAGTATTAATTAGGGGTTAATTTATTTTAGAACAAAATATGAAGAAAATAACAAAAAATAGTTCACTTTTGCATTTTTAATTGTTTAATTGTGAATTCATCCCGAAATAGTTTTTAAAATAATTTTAGAAATCAATTAGTTTAATTTTGAAATATATTAGGACTATATTTTAATTGTTGCAATTTTATAAAATTAAAAAAATATATACAAAAAAAATATACAAGATAAAATACAAATATTAGATAAAAGAAACAAATAAAAAGGAAAAAAGAAAACAAAAAGAATAAAAGAGGGATGCTCACAATTGGGCCATTTAAATTAACTCACCCAGCCCAAAAGAAAAAAACCAAAACCAAACATACCCCAGAAACTGGCCCAAACCCGTCCCTCTACCCGGTCCACCCCTCTTGCCCTCGAAACGACGTCGTTTCATTCCCAGTTAATATGGACCGTCCAGGTTAATCAATCCAACGGTCGAGAAGTGTGGGTCGTTGAGTATATTAGTGTCCGAAGTTAGCCCACCCCTCTCAGACACCCCTCCCCTCCCCCCCTCCCCCGCACCCGTCCATCTCTAACCTAAACCCTAAAAACCAGCCTCCCCCATATCCTTTCACCGGAGCTTGCCGGCGGTGAACAACACCTACTCCAAATTACCCCAAAATAACACCATGAGACCTCCTCTTCTCCCTCGTCATGAATCCACCACCCGTTTCTTTCAAATCCAGCCCTAGCTCGTCAAATCCTCGATCAAAGATTCTCCGGCCAAAACCCAAAGTAACCCAATCACCACCAAATTAACACCGTGTGACCGCCTGGGCCTCCTCTACCCAACCCCCATGGCCATGTCTCTCGAATCTACCTGGAACAGCTCGAATATCAAATCGAAGGTTTCCGACCAAAACCCTAAAGCAAAATCTCCATGATTTCGGACCCTAACAACCCTAACCAGGTGTTTTCTTATGAAAACACGTGGTTAAGGATGTTACGGGTCAGAAATTTCGGGGGATTTGGAGAAACAACCACTGGCCAGAGCTCTTTGTTGTCAGTGAGTTCTTGTTGATATTTTCTTTTATTTTCAATTTCTTTTTCCTTTTCCGATTTTCTGCATGTGTGAATTCCATGGTCAATGTCTAGTTTAATTTGCATTTTAAATTTTTGTCAATATTGTTCTAGCCTTGTGTCCTGTTTTTTTTTTGTGATTAAGTCTAGTTGTTTGTTTGATTTTAATATATTCCAATTCCTGATCTTAGTTTGATTTTAGTTAAGCCGTTGATAATTTGTTAATTAGTTTTACTAAGTTTTGCTTGAATTAATTTCTGGTGTTCCTTTAGTTTAGGTTAATTACTAATTAGTTCAGTTTCAGTTTAATTAATCATCATGATTTGTTGAATTTGGTTATAGTTGTAGTTTAGTTTGGTCATTAATTCTGAGTTCAATTGCTAGACTCAATAAGAGTTTAAATCGTGATAGATGCATAGTTTAGGAAAATGTTTGGTTATAAATATACTTTTAGTTTAAGTTCAGGGGTAGTTTTGGCATGGAAAAGGGCTGTTTTGTTAAAGAATAGTAATTTCAAAACCAAAATAAGGGTAGTATAGGTATTCTAGAGGTAGAAGAACACCCTAGGGCCTTCTAGAAGGGGGCCTTGGTGTAAGTTTCAGTTTTTTAGAAGCAGTAACTTGAGTAACAAGTTAGGAAATGAGGGTGTTAACTTGTGTAATAAGTTAAAAAACAAGGGACTAATAGGCAATTGAAAATCTGAAGCTTCCCCTTAGTTTTGCCTATAAAAGGCAGTCTTTATTGCTTTGTTGAAGGAGGTTTTTTTTTTTTGCACCCCAAAAAATCTCCAAAATTCCCCCCAAAAATCATTCTACAGATCTGAGCTTCAGAATTTGAATTTCAAATCAAAAAAGTTCAAACTCTGAACTCTTATAGCCCAAATCCCCTTTTAGATTTTAGATTCTGCCAAAAATCCAAAAACAAACACAAAAGCAATAGAAAAGTCCAAAAAAAAAACTACTGTCACATTAGTTTCCTTAAGTCATTTTTAGAGTTCAGCACTTAATTCAAGTTTCTAGCTCAATTAGAATCCAAAACTGCTTGAATTCCTTTGTTTCTATTTGGTATTTGAGGTCTGAAGGTAATTTGGGTCAGCTGGGCATTGAATATGATTAAATCGAGTTGATTATGGTAATCTGTTAAGTGTGTGGGTATGCTGGGTTCATTTTCTGGTTGTTTGATATAGTTTTGGGTTAATTTGTTGATTCTGCTTGGTCTTCAATTCATTTTTGAACTGCTGAATCCTTTCTGGGCTGTTGTACTCGTTCATTGACTGCTGCTGGGTTATCACTGGTTCCCTGGAATTGTTACTGTTGCTAACTTCTCCTTCTTCCTTTGATCTTCTGATTTCCAGGTACACGTTTTTGAACCTGTTTCGATGTATCATCCCCTGTTGACAACATGAAATGAAATTGAAACAAATTCTCTGTTGTAGATCTGTTAGCTTGTTATGTTTGAGATAGTTTGTCGTGATTTGGTGGTTGTACACTGTTATCAAATTCGAAATGCATAATTGAACTGACTGGTTATGTATTAATGGGACTGTAAACTGTTATGTCTCAAATTCATGTGAGTTTTTTTTTCGAGTTAATTACTAGTTGTAGTTAGTCCCCTATTAGCTGATGCAGACACCTGTTAAGTACTAGTTGTAATTAATTTCATAGAATAAGTCCATACTAGTTGTAATTAATTCCCTATTAGCTGGTTCATGTCCCTGTATTAACAAACGGTTCAGTACGAGATAGAACTTCTACTGGTTATTTTCATATTCTCAATCTGTAATTAAGTAGATCATAGTCATAGATGAATACGTTTTTTTTAATTGTTGGATTTAAGTTCGAGTCTCAGCATGTTGATTCATAGGTAAGGAAACTACTGTCCAATCCCACTAGGATTCTGAAATTGACGATAAGTCTCCAGTTTTGTTTTCTAAAAATCGAATTGTTGCTTCATATTCCTGGACGGTTTTGAATGTCAAGTAGTGTATTATAGATGTTAATCTAACAATGTGAAAGGACTGTGGCCTGGTGATCATTTAAATTCAATTTCGTTTCACAATTAGTATTGTGGCCTATTTTAACTTGAGCCATATTTCTGGGCTCACTTTGGCCCAGTGGCGTGAAGCCCTGCAAGAGTAGCGCAAGACCCATTGCTAATCACTTAATTGCTAAGAACTGAAAGCTGGCATATGTTTGGGCCCTGAAGCTCGAGCTTCTTGTGAATCGGACTGGGGCCCAACAGACTGAAACCCCATTGGGCTACTGAATCATAGCCCTAAGGTTTGGGCCTCTTTGAATGCTTCTAGTGATAATTGATTGGTTAACTAATAAATTAGGGCCTTTAGAGACAAATAAAAATAGAAGAATATAGTTGCTTTTAGTTTGGTTTTTTTTTATAAAATGAGACGAGCCTCGCCCAATGAAATATAAAATTGCGAGGCCCTCAGTAAAAGCTAAAAAATATTTAGAAATTTGGGACGGGTCGTTCAGCGAATTTCACGGCCTTCCTCAAAATAAATATGCGTTAGATTCTTTAGGCACGATTTTAATAAAATCATCTTCTTAAACTCGGGTGCGCATTGATGCGACCCAAATCCAAATCTCAACGAAGTCGAAATGTGTTAACAACCACAGGTGCATTGATTGCGACGTGGTTTGAGACGCGTTTTCGCGACGTTGCAATTCTTTTAAAATAATAACAAAAGTGGTTTACGAATAAAAAGCACATAAGCTAGCATGTATTTAAATCAGATAAAATCAAATACAAAAGTTAAGCAACTGTGCTAGAACCACGGAACCCGGGAATGCCTAACACTTTCTCCCGAGTTAACAGAATTCCTTATCCGGATTTCTGGTTCGCAGACTGTGATACAGAGTCATATTTTTCCACAATTCGGGATTCAACCGGTGACTTGGGACACCATTAATCTCCCAAGTGGCGACTCTGAATAATTAATAATTAAATCTCGTTCCGATTGTCCTTTAAGTGGAAAAATTCCTTTGCGCCCTCGCGGACATAGGTGAAAAAGGAGGTGTGACAGTGGTGGCTAAGGTTCACGAGGGTTTCAGAGAGAATTGAGAGGGAAAGGGAATTCATAGGCGGCGTTTGGTGAAGAATGAGGTAGGGTAAGGGGTCGTTTGGGTTTAATTATGGAAGGGCAGATAGTGGTCGTTGATCTAAATGATCAACGCCTAGGATTAAAGGGGTTAGGTGGGGAATCCAGGTTGGGTTGTTTAAATTGGGTTAGGCGTGGGGTTTGAATTGCAATTGGGCTGGGAAGTTGGGTCTGATTTGAGGCTCAATTTAGGCTGAAATTGAAAGCCAATCTCGCTAGATTTTAAATAGCCATCTTTCCCTATTCATTTTATACAAAATAGTAAATTAATTTCTGAAAACAAATTAAAAGCACTATTATGATTTATAACATATAATTAAAAATTTAAAAGAATTTATGAATATAAACGCGATTAAATCTTAAAAGAGGCTAATATTGCAATTACGTACAATTTAGCTTAAAAAATACTAAATAAATTTGTAAAAATATGCAAACATTACCTTAGCTATATTTTAGCATAAATATAAAAGTCCAACAAATAAATTAACAAAATAATGATTTGGAAATAATTATTGGGGTTTTTATGATAAAAGGGGAAATAAATTAATTTAAAAACCTTTAAAAATTATGAAGAAATAATAAAACATTTGGACATGATTATATATGCATATATGCTATTTTGAAGGTATTTTGCATATATAAAAATATATAGGGAAAAATTGGATGTCAACAGCTGCCCCTCTTTACCCGGAAAGGATGAAAGAGTTGTCGGGTAAAGATATGATGGCCAATTTTGACCAAGCGAAACGGTTTGAAGAAGATAGGCTGCACCTTGGTTTCTGAGCTGCCTACATATCCTTGGTTTTACAAGAATCAGGCCATATGTAGTTCAACATCGGTCGACAGAGTATGTCGATGGAGACATTTCAAGAACGGACGCAATATCTAGGGCCAAGTGATTGGCAGGTTTGTAGGAATGGTTAGGTTTGATGTGGCTGCGGGAACTGGAGCGGGATCGCTTCTACCGGGATGGCCATTGCTCGCCGGTTTACCTACAATTAGAAACAATAAGCGTATATCGCGTGTAAATTTAAACATGGTGCAAATTCCCGTCGGACCATGAATGTTGTCTTCGGACTGTTAGGATGACGTCCTTAGAACATGACATCCTAGGCCATGAGGCATACAATAAAGGATTCTCTCGGGCTATGAGGATGGTGCCTCTGAACCATGATGCCTTTGAATAATGATATACAAAAGATTAAAAGAGACCCTCAGGCCATGACATGGTATTCTCGGGCTATGAAGATGGTGCCTCCGAATGATGATGCCTTCGGATAATTTGGCGATTTTTTAGCCCATGAGATGTAGCATGTGGCAATATTTCAGCCCATGAGATGCAGTATGAGGCAATCTTTCAGCCATGCAGATGCAGTATGTGGCGATCTTTCAGCCCATGCGATGTAGTATGTGGCGATCTTTCAGCCATGCGATGCAGTATGAGGCGATCTTTCAAACCATGAAATACAGTATGTGGCGATCTTTTAGCCCATGAGATGCAGTATGTGGCGATCTTTCAGCCCTCTACTCACCCTCATTCCTCGGCTCGACGAGTTATACCCCATCAAGATTCCTAGGGTATGGCGACAATCTCTACTGGTTGTCGCCTCTCTTAGCCGAGGCAACCTCTGAAGAAGTGGCGTTATAATAGTAGTACTGGCGGAGTTCGTACTAGCCAAATTTTTCACCCAGCCACTTCTTGTCTTCTTTCGGCATTTCATTCGTCATTTTTCTCTTCTCCATCACTTTCCTCTCCTATATCCTTTCTTTTGAATATGCCATTCCGGGAGGGTCGAGATGAGGTCCCCAAGGGGATTGGACTTGGAAGATATTGTCTTTGAGGTCGCACGCCTAAGGAGATGGTGTCAGAGATGCCGCACTTTGGGAATAGGATAGATTCTTAGAATTTTGTTGTATGCACACCCTTGAATTTCTTGGTTTCCGTGTAAGGATGCCCTTATGGGCTTTTGTAATCATATGAAAGGACCCGCCGAGGGCCATTGTAAGCGAACATTTTATGAATATAAAAATATTTCCTTTACTCCTGCCTTTGATACTTGCTGTATTTCTTTGTATTTGCGGTAGCTCGGAATGCATGATCATGTTTTGTCGTTGCTAACACTAAATCCGGATGCGAGTATTTCTTTCAGCCTTCGGTTGATGGAAATGGCTTCACGTGGGTCCTTTTGTGGTTCCTCGAACTAAACCCGAATAAGGCTAATAACCTCGGGCCGCCAGGACCCTGACTTCGCATGAAAATGAGGATAATGTTTTTGGGCCTCATAATAACCTTTAAGAAGAGATTTGCTTGGTGACCCGTGGATGGGGGTGCTTGTGATTTCCTTAAAGTAGTCCCTGAGTAGAGGCTCGCTTCGCGCTCGGACCATTCTGGACAGCATTCGGAGCCCGGTTCATGTGGGTGATGTTCAAAAAATAAGCTTATTTCTTCATAGATTGGTTCCCTTTGACGGAGATCCTCGAAGTTTCATCCCACCCTTGTGTTGGTGAAGGCATTGTTGTCTCTCCGGAGCACCGTCTTTCTATGATGGAGGTCTTCGAGACTGGGTATCACCTCGAGGCTGGAGATGGTGCTATTGGTTAGCGTCTTCGGTCAGCTTCGAATCGTTGCCGCTCTTTCAATATATAACATGAGGTTGTTTCCGCCTTCCTAGGGGTTACCTTGTCTCGCGCAGTTGCCATTTTCTGCACCATATTTCTGGTATCAACATGCTTGTACATTTTTCCGCCTTTTAGTCTTTCAATCTTGCGACTGCTATGGCGGCAATGACGGGATTAATCTGATAGGGGGGAAGCTCCCCCCCGGTTTTCGGGGTCATCGGGGTCTGCTGACTCTATGGTGCCAGTTGATCATGCCCTAAATTGCTGTTATCAGGGACGGCAGAAACCGGGCATGGACAAGTCGCTTTGCTCGGGTGCTGACCGCTGGTATTATACCTTACGAACTCGTATTATTTGATTGAAAAATAAAGCAATACTCTTAGGCGACACGCCCCGTGCTTTTCCAATTCTGCCTATGGCGAGAGCGAACTTAGTAGTTGTGTCTTCCTTCTTCTGTCATGTTTATACAAACGTTGTAGGTATCGGGTTGTCCCCCAGGGGCAAGGTTATGCTCCTCCGGAGAGGGGGAGGAGTTGCAGGCTTCTAAGCCAGGGGACGATGGCGATAAATGGGATATGCACTTGTAGTGCGATGTAGATTTTAGCGGGGCTAAACGGGTTCGTGTTTCCGGCGAGAAAACATCGTCCGAGCCTATTGTTCTTGAAGTTTTTGGTTTCGGAGTGGTGGTTCCTCTAAGTGATTATGCTTCAACCGAGGTTGGTTCTTTCCAAGGCCGAGGGGTCAGGACCAACAAGGATGTGCTTCGGCCTTCGAGGAAGTGTGCCAGCTTTACTTCGCGGTGAGTTTCGTCACAATTCTTTCGCATTTTTTGTCTTCCCTTCCTTATCGAGTTTTCCTTCTGTAGGACTTTGATAGGCTCAGGTCTGAGCTGATTCGCCATGGGGCTAAACCTTGGAGAGCTCGGGATGAGGTTAAGTCCCTTAGGCTCCCTAGCGAGGAGAAGGAGGTTGAGTTGATGCACTAGTGATATGGGGCGTACCGGAGCTCGAATAACGAGAGCTATTTGATGGGGCAGGTGACCTCTCGTAGTAAGCGTTTCGCTTTTTTTTTTAACCTTTGAGGTTAGGCTTTTTGCCTATTTTAGTTGCAGAAAAAAGATGAAGGCTCAAGAGTACCTTAGGGGCAAAGCCGACCGAGTTAGGAATACTTGTGGTGGACTGAGGGCTCAGGTGTAGCCTCAAGCTTTGGTTCGAGTGGATATGATCGCACGTATGCTCAAATTGAAGCAGTATTGAGTCAGACCAAGGCTGATGAGGAGATGGTGTTCCATCTAAAGGACATCATTGATGTCCGAGCTGAGTTGGAGCAGGCCCACAATCGTGAGAAGAGGATCGAGGGATACGTTCATTGTAGACCCCAAGGAGAGATGTTTAAAGAGATCAGCGCTAGGGGTTTGTTCTCCTGGAAGAGTTGGCTCGAGCGAAGGCGGACGAGTGTGATGCTTGGTTTACTTCTTGCCGACATCACGAGGAGCAAAACTGGGGCTAGTAGGTCGTAGCACTCTGTAGTGGAGCATAGATTTTACCATTTTGTATTTGCTATTCGCATAGCATGTTAGTAGATAGAAACCACACCTTTGCGCTTGTAAAAAGAAAAGAAAACTTGAAGCTTTATCTCCTTTGTATTTTCCTCCGCATTGCTTTTGACCAGGCGGGCTGGTTTCGAAGTTTGCCAGGCAGGCCCGGGGCCTCTTGTATGCTCGGTAGACGCGACCTTTAGTGCAAGCTGGCGTTATAGTGCTTAGGCCTTGCCCTTGGGTATTTACTTCTTAACTACTTTGGGTTCAGACTCTGAGTCAGGTTGTGACTCGTGCTTAACTGACCCTAAAAGATTTTTGTGCCTGCATGGGTGGACGACAATGGCTCTTACGCCTTGGGTCGAAGCGACCTTTTAAGTGTGTGGCCCTGAGGCTCGTTTGTCTGGCGATAATGGCACTTACACTGTGCCCTTAGGCATGTGTAGTTAACTATTTTGGATCTGGTCTCCGAATCGGGTTATGACTCGAGCTCATTTTAATCCTCAAGTTTTCAATTTTCATGTTGGCGATAGTGACTCTTACGCTGTTGATCATTGCGACCTTTTAGTATGCAGCCCGGAGGCTAGTTTGGCTGGCGATAATGGCTCTTACGCTTTTTCCCATGGGCATATTGTAGGCTTTGTTTTACTCTCATTAAGGTCTTTTTGAAATAATTTTGCATGACCCGTTGTCGATTTAGGAACAACCTCGATTTCAAGTCATTAGCGGCGATGTTCGAGCACCTCGGAAGGTTTAGCTCGTAGGCTGAGTATCTCGAAGCCTCGTGATTTGGAGATGACATGGTCGAAGCTTGTTTGCCTATTGAGGGTATCCTGTTTTGACTGGTTCTTTTCGAAGAAGATTCGAAGTAATGGCCGACTGTCGAGCGTCCTCGAGTCACGTTAATTTGGCTAGTGCAGCAGTTTTGACCGTAGTCATATGTGTTTGGCCAGAGTCTTTTTTTTATCCCGTATAATACTTTAGGCATCTATATTGAGGGTATGCCCTTTCGGGAGTCTTACAAATACGATATGTAGCCTAAACTTTGGGATTGAGTTTTATGCCTGTAGTAAGGTCTTACAAAATTTTCATGCCTGTTGAGGTCTTATAGTTTTGTCATGCCTGTTGAGGTCTTATAGTTTGTCGTGCCTGTTGAGGTCTTACAGTTTTCTCATGCCTGTTAAGGTCTTACAGTTTTCTCTTGCCTGTTGAGGTTTTATAGTTTTTTCATGCCTGTCGAGGTCTTACAGTTTTCTCATGCCTGTTGAGGTCTTTTCTATGTAAAATAGATTTGGCTTAGACCGAGTCTGCCTGCTTGGGGTCTTACGGCTTCGGGTTTTCCAACGTATGGCAATTGGCGATAGTCTCTGTATCATTGAGTTTGCTTAGGCTCGAAGGCCTTTACTTGTGAGCTTGGAATTGCCTCATTGGGGCCTTATGAGCCCGGAATTCCGACCCTGAGGTCATGCGGGTGCCGCATTGTTGACGCTAAGTCTCCGAGTATTTCGGGATGTATCCGGTGGAGGGAATCCTTGCCGTGAGCATGCCAAAATTTTATATTTTGGAGTACGAGATGTTGAAAGATATTCTTTAATTGCTTGGCGTAAATACATGTTGTTTCGTTGTCGTGAGCTCGGCCCGTGCAGGAACGTTCCTTTGACCGTTTGGCCCAGTACATGATTTCCCACTAGGACCACGTTTGTCCTTTCCGAAACGGGGTTTATCGCGAAGAAAGTCCGGTAGGCTTGTTGAATCCTTCTTAGGAGGCACGTTGCTCTACTAAAAACCTTGCTGGTGAGACCCTCTTCGGGGCAAAAGTCCGGCTGAGGGGAAAGTGTGTGACGGGTGCCGTTAAGGCCTTGGGATCTTCAGGTAGAGTTAGCACTTCTGAGCGCCTTAGCCGGGTGTCTGCATATAGTTTAGTGCAAAATATCGAAGGGGGAGGTAGTTTTACTTTACCGCGGGATGTCCAGGCGACGTTCTGGGGTTCAATATGTCCCTGCTGTTCTAGAGCGACGACTCTAGTGCGACCCTACGCTATGTTTAATCGAGCTTGGCCGAAGATGTGGTTCGCTTACCCTTTGACTCTTTCGAGAGTGGAGATATCGGTGTCGGCGCCACATTTCATAACGCAAACATTTTCCTTGCTGCGTGTCATTCCCCGCAGGCGGTTTCAATTCCGTCCTCTGTTGGGGGTTTCATTCATTGGCGAAGAGGGGGAGGTAACATTTTCATGTGGTGTATCTATGGCCGCCTGGATAAGGTGTCCATGCCTTGCGCCTCTTTTGATGATGCGGGATTTGGTTTTCTAGTATGTGCCAGCCGCGCTTACTGAGAGAGTAATCTTTCTCCTTGTCGTAGCGATCGCCATTTAGAATCCGTCAATGATTCGAAAGGTGGTAGTGTTTTGACCCGGCGGTCCGAACCGCCCTATCATCCTTGGCCCGACAACATTGATCGAGCCATCTGAACTTATGAACACATGTTTTATTTGAAAAGAGTTTATAAGGAAGGAGATTACCAGTACATCGTTGTGGGGTTGAGACAGGATCTTGGTGTACTCTTCGCTGAACGTGAGGGCATCTTCGGGGATATATCCCTGAGTCCGGTTTTCTCTGGTGATGGATATTTTTGTTCTTCTCATTACAGGCTCCTGCGGGGCATCGACACCCCCCATGATCATGTGGATGATATGTTGCAGCTCGTTTGTCTCATTCTTTTTAGTTGCCTCCCTTTCTCGGAACTAGTTTTTGGCTCGACTACTAAGGAATTCCCGAAGATGTCCTTTGTTAAGAAGCCGAGTTACCTCTTCTAGTAGCTGATGACAATCCTCGGTCCTGTGGCCATACGTGTTGTGAAACTCGCATACTAAGTTGAAATTCCTTTGCGGAGGATCTGACTGTATAGGTTTGGGCCACTTGGCGTCTCAGATTTTACTGATAGCAAACACGATGTCTGACACATCGATGTTGAAGTTGTATTCTGACAGGTAGAGAGCACCTGTTGGCACTACGTTTTGATCGAACCTGGTCCTGTTGATGAGCCCTTTAGGGTCCTTCCCTCGATCCATTCTCCGATCATTGCGAGGTATGTTATGCTTCGGAGCATTCCTCTTTTCCCCGAGGTATGGATGATACCTTTCTTTGTTTGGTTTCGGTTCCTTTGCCAGGAGCTTGATTGGGTATATGGAGCCCGAAGGGGCTCCCAACTGGTCATCCTCGGCCCTGATCTTCGACTGGCACCGGTTGTGGACATTTGACCAGGTCACGGCTGGATACTTGATTAGAATCTATTTCAGCTATTTTGAAGCCACCGAGCTTCGTTCGTTCAGGCCTTGGGTGAAGGCTTGTACTGCCCAGTCGTCGAAGACTGGCGGTAGCTCCATCTGTTCCATCTGAAAGCGAGACACAAATTCCCGCAGCATCTCGTTTTCTCTTTGCTTGATTTTGAAAATGTTAGACTTCCTTGTCGCTACCTTGATGGCTCCGGCATGTGCCTTTACGAAAGAGCCTGCTAGAATGTCGAATGAATCTATGGAATTAGGAGCCAAGTTGTGATACCACATCATGTCCCCCTTTAAGAGTGTTTCCCTGAATCTTTTCTGCAATACAGATTCGATCTCGTCATTGTTTATATCATTGCCTTTTACCATGCATGTGTAGGCAGTAACATGTTCATTAGGGTCGGTGGTCCCATTGTACTTAGAGAGTTTTGGCATTCTAAACTTCTTCGGAATGGGCTTTGGGGCTACTTCCTCGGGGAACGGTCTTTGTATGAACTTCTTCAAATATACGCCCTTGAGGATCGGGGCCACACCCGGGATCTGGTCGACCCTAGAGTTGTAGGTTTCGACCTTCTTATCGTTGGCTGCTATCATTTTCTCACCCGATTCGATCCTTTTGGTGAGGTCCTCAAGCATTTTACTATGGCAGGGTCGACTACCGATCCGTTATTGCTTGATCTCTAGGTTACTTGTTTGGTGGGGGAACTATTTTCGGCGCTGCTGTGCTGGGAGTCTTTGGATGGCTTTGTAACTGAGCAATGGCCAACTATTGTGCCTGCAACATTTCAAAAATAACATGAAGACTAACTTCCTATTCTTCCCGGGCTAGAGTTCTTTGGGCGTCCTGTCGGTCGTTATGTCGTGCTCCTGTCAGTGTGTGAAGTTTCGTCGACCTGTTGTGCATCATGTGAATCCGCATCTGCTAGGATCGGTCTGGGCACGTTATCGGTATTCTATGGTGGTGTGCTGACAGCCGAAATAGCCACACCGTTTTCCCCATAGTTTTCGAGGTTGTCGCTCTCGACTCTATTTATTGAGCCAGACATTTTGAACTAAAATCAAAGATCTTGAACAATAAAAGACGTGAAAGATAACTTGTGTTTGTGTAATGAAACTAGCAAGAAAATAATCACTATTATTTTTAGCCCCACGGTGGGCGCCAAACTGTTTATCGTGAATATGGTAACAATAATTAAATTTGTAAATGGGATTCTAAAAATACGTGATCTATTTTAATGCTAGTTGTTAGAGTAGTTGATGCTAAGATTATGAAGTTTTAACGATGAGATGCAAGCCAAAATGGAGCAGTAATCAAACCGAGGGGTTTGCTGCTCGAGCCTCGGATTGGTCGATGAAGAGACTCGAGGTCGATGTTAGGATCGAACTCGAGCTATCGAGGGTAACCGGGGAAGGGATAATAGTTAGAATATAATTAAAGAAGGCTCTTTATGGCCAATATCAAGCAATAAATGAAGAACAAGTATGAAGGCGATGAATGCTAAGAGGAGCCTCGAGCTAGTAAGAGCGAGTAAGTTAGAGAGAAGAAAGAGAGAGATATTATTGATCTTGTGGAGAATAGTTGGAGCAACATCAACCAATTTATAAAGTAGTGTGGGTTTCCTTTATATAGGAGGAGAAACCGTTTATAGTACAACATACATTAATTATAAAAGCATGGAGAAGGGACAGCTAGACATGACGCCTCAACACAGGCTTTGGGTAGGCCGGCTCTGTCAGACTTAACCGCATTCCTTGGGAACTCCCCTTTTTGTTCCAGCCTCGATCTTCGTCTTCTTTGAGTCCGGCCTCGACGAGCCCCGAGGGAGGGGACTCTGTCGCAACTCCACGTCCTCGGGGTCTCGAGGTATTCTTCCGAAGTGGCTTGATAGGCGAGAAATTAAGCCCTCCAATTTCACCGCATACACTCCTGAATTAGTATAAGTGGCATGCTATGATGTATGCTTGTGCGAGTGTACAATTATAGCCCAAGACAACAAGTAATAAATAAGATATCGAGTAGTTCATTGAAAGCAAGACAACAAGTCACGTAAGGTGTATAACATACACGAGTAGAATCATACTAACATGCAAATATCGTCAACATAATACCCCCATGCCATCACATACCATCCGTGACATTGCCAACCTTATCTCTCCGATAGCCACCCGTATCACTTCGCCCTGACAATATAATTAGCCACTTGTATCACTCCGATTGCCACCCATATCACTCCGTATAATAGCCACCCTTTTTGCTCTGCCCGAACAATAACACAATAGCCACTCGTATCACTCTGCACAATCGACAACAGTGGGATGCCACCCTTATGCCCCCCAAAACAACAATAGTGAAATGCCACCCTTATGCTCTTCATAACGACAACCAATCCACACAATAATTTACATGTGCTACGATAACACGACATATCAACTCGTACCACAAGTGCCCATAGGTCACAATCTTTCCAAAAGAACCAACAGTATCAGTATTTCCACAACAAATAGCCCACGGCTCAACAGAATGTGTATAGAATCTCAATAAGAATAAATTATCGGGAAACTAACGCAACAACACCCCCATTAAGCTTAATTTCAATTAAAGTAGATTAATGACTTTCAGTAACTTCAACTTCAATTAATTGCTCAACATAAACTCGATAATGAAGGTATTTCCATGAATTGGCTAACTTTGGATCCTAGTGTATGAAATAGGCTAACAATGAAAGAGATGGCACGAACTAGGAATTAAGTGTAAATGCATTAGAATAACTCAACAACAAAAGTATATCATGTAACAACAATTTCAATTAAGAGTAATTCAACAATAAAGGAAGTTACATAATGATAAAAAAAGGTAACAACTTAAAATAAACCATATAAGAGTAAACTTGATAAGTAAAGGATGTGACATGTAACAACAACTTCAAATAAAGCATGAGAAAGTGAACATGACAAATAAAAGGACATAACATGCGCTAATAATTTCAAATAAATATATGAAAGAAGTCTCAGAATCTAAACCGGTCAATTTTCACATATAAGCCCGAGTCCGTACTCGTCACCTCGCGTATACGGCTTTCACATAACATAAATAGCACAAAAACTCTAATTCTAAGGGGTAGTTCCCCTACACAAAGTTAGGCAAGATACTTACCTCAAGGAAGCTAAACTGATGCTGTAAAATAACCATCTCGTCTGAAACAACCACCAAATGGCTCAAATCTAGCCAAAATGACATAATATCATAAATAAAACCCATAGAAAACAATTCCGGATAATAAAGTTTCGATCTTTAATGAAATTAAAAGGTAAACACAAAAAGTCAAATCTGGGCATGCACCTCGGAACCCGATAAATCCCACACATTCTAACAACCCAGTCAATTAAGAGTCCAACCATATTAATTTCATCCAATTTGACTTTGAATCGATGTTCTAAACCCAATTATTCTCTTTAAAAAACTTTTTGATAACCCTCCCCCCCAAATTCTCCAATCAAAATATAGATTAATTCACAAATGAACTATTGGAATCATGTTGACATAATAAAATTGAGATTAGATAGCAACCCCCATGAAAATACGAGAAGAACGCCATAAAAATCACCTTAATCGGAGCTTTAGAACTCAAGATATGCTCAAAATATCAAAAGACGTAGTCTGATTTTTTATACACGGGCATTTCCACTTTTGATCCCAAAAAGCCACACCTGCACATTTCCAGCTGTAATTTCCACTTTTGCAGACAATTTTTCGCACCTGCAGGGTCGCAAGTGCGGACCCAAATTCGCATCTACGAAGCACCAGCACCATCTCTCATTCCGATACTAAAATGAGCATAACTCCCTCATACGAGGTCCAAATTCGACGATTCTTTTTGCTATGGCTCCATAATTATGATATGGATCTAATGCTTCAATCAAAATAGAAATTGGAGCTCATTTTCATAACGTGGTATCATTTATGCTTGATAAAATGACGGCGAAACATCTAAAACGAGTGCAACACAACCCAAACCTATCCGAAACTCACCCGAGCCCATCAGGACACCATCCGAACGTACCAGTAAAAACACAATACAGACCTACTCGAGGCCTTAAATCCCACATAACAACATGAAAACCACGAATCATCGATCAAGATCAACATAAACTTCAAACTTCAAACTAAGCGTCTGATCCAAGCCAAACCAATCCGGAATGAACCCTAATTTTGCATATAAGTTCCAAATGACATATCGAAACTATTTCAACTCAACAATAATCCAAACCCGATAACATCGAAGTCAACTCCCAGTCAACTCTATGAACTTTCCAAACCTTCAAATTGCCAACTTTTGCCAATAGTGGCGAAACCTTCTAAAAACATCCAAATGCAAATCTAAGGATATGACCAAGTCCGAAATCACCATACGAAGCTATTGGAATCATAACAACACCATTCCGGAGTCCTCTACAAAAATTCAAACTCCGATCAACTCTGTCAATTAAGCTTCTAAAAAAGAATCATTCTTCAAAATCAACCCTGAATCATCAAAAAACTAAACCCGGCCACACACGCAAGTCATGATACACAATACGAAGCTTCTTGAGACCTTAAACCATCGAACAGAATGCTAATTCTCTAAACGACAGGTTGGGTCGTTACATTCTCTCCCTCTTAAACAATCGTTCATCCTCAAACGTGCTAAGAACCATTTTGAAGCCACAAAATCACTGAATGAACTCACCATACATATACTCGTGGAAGTGATCCCACGTCACCCTAATCCACATAAGCCGAACAATACCATCTCAACTAAAGATTATTACTTCCACCCACACTGATAAGCCTTAGAACAAAAATTGTAACCATCCGATCATTCCCCAAAGACCGGATTCCCGCATATATACATTGTATGAACCTCAACTAGGTGCCATAGCTCATGCATACACCCACAAGGTATTACCACACAACGTAACACATCCCACATATGCCCATAACAACAATTCTAACCACGATAGTGTGATGACCCGGCTAGTCATCTCATGAGTTACCACTCTATTTTCCCTATTTCTTCTTCTTTATGCTTTGTTTATCCGTGTTATGTGGTATCGGGTTGGTCGGATCGAATCCGGAATGATTTTGGTAAGGTTTGAGATACTTAGTCTCTTTTGAGGAAGCTTAAGTTGGAAAAGTCAATTGGATGTTGACATATATGTTAGAGGGATAGGATGTGAGTTTTGATGGTTTAGTTAGATTCGAGAGGTGCTTTGGGACTTAGGAGCGCGATCAGAATGAGTTTTGGAGGTTCAGAGTAGATTTAGGCTTGAATTGGCGAAGTTGATATTTTAGCGATTTCCGGTTAGTAGGCGAGATTTTGATGTAGGGGATAGATGGAATGGAATTCCGAGAGTTGTAGTAGTTCCGTTGTGTCATTTGGGATGTGTTTGCAAAATTCCAGGTCATTCGGACGTGGTTTTGTTGGGTTTTTGATCAAAAGAGGAATTCGGAAGATTTTAGAAAGTTTGGCTTGAATCCGATGTGTTTAGGTTGATTTGATGTTGTTTGAGGTGTTTTTAAGATTGGAACAAGTTTGAGTGAGGTTTTGGGGTATGTTGGTGCCTTTAGTTGAGTCCTGGGGGCCTCGGGTGAGTTTCGGATAGTCAATCAGACCATTTCATGCCTTGGAGAGTTGCAGATTTTGGAGTTCAGCTATTGTTGAGTATTTACTCTTCGCGATCGTGTAGGGGGTCTCGCGATCGCGTAGAACTGTTGTGGGGGAAGTCCAATTTGCTCAATGCATTCTCGAAGCTGGGGATGTGATCGTATAAGGTGAAGGCATTGTTGATCGCGAACGCGTGGAGTGGGTCGCGTTCGCGTAGAGTTAAGTAGACCAGGGGTCTTGGCTTGAAGTTGTTCATTGCGAACATTGTAGCCAGTCCGCGATAGCATAGTGTTAGATGCCTGAGCATCGCATTCTCATGGGATTTTATGCGTTCACATAGGGTTAATTTTGGGAGCAGAGAATTTGTGCTTCGCGATCGCGAAGGATGTCCCGCGATCGCGATGAAGTAACTTAGGCCTGGGCAGAAGGTTTAAACACCCGTCTTGTCCGCAAATGTGGGGTTTATTTCTTCCATTGTTCATCGTTTTTGGAGATTTTTGAAGGGTATTGAAGAGGGATTCAAGGGGGATCACTTGGAGGTAAGATTCTTGGACTTAAAACTCGATTCTAATGTGAATTCCACCTAAATAATCATGGAAATTAAGCCAAAAATTAAAGAACTAGGACTTGGAAATTTAGACCATTGATTGAGGATTTGAAGGACCATTTGAGGTCGGATTTTAGAATTTTTGATATGTACGTGGGGAGATAAGGAATTTATTGATGTAAAACTTATCGAATTCCGAGACGTAGGCCTAGGGGTTGGGTTTTGGTAATTTTGGGATTTGTGTCATATATTGATTATTTTCGCTTGGGCTTTGTTCCCTTAGCATATTTTGATGTCATGGTTCTGATTTTGGATAGATTCGACACGATTGGAGGCCGATTCGAGGGGCAAAGGCACCGCGAGCTAGAGATTTGACCGGTTCGAGGTGTGTAATGTTGTAAATGATGTTCTGAAGGTATGAAACCTTGGATTGCACATCTTTGTACTATATTGAAGTGATGCACACGCTAAATGACGAGCGTGGGGTCGTGCATTATTGGGGATTGTGACTTAGTCCATCCCGATTGAATATTTTATCGCGTATTTAACTGAAATCTATTTGTTATCATCATTATTTGGGCTGAATGCCATATTTGGGCTTCGTGCTAACTATTTCAACCCTTCGGGGGCTTTTATTGAAATTTCATCACTGTTTTGACTTTATACTTGAACTCAATCCTGATATATTTCACTATTTTCGTACTCAGCCATGTTTACTATGTTTTAAATACTTAAATGATCTTTTAAATGATAATTGGGCTGAGAATCACTGTTTTACTATTGCCCGAGGGGCTTGTGAGGATTTTGACTGAGTAAGGCCGAGGGCCTATGTTGTGAGGAAACATTTGACACTGAGTATGAGGCCAAGGGCCTGAGATATGTACGCCACGAGGTGGCTTGATTGATATGATACCGAGAGCCTAGTGATGATGCCACGAGATGGATTGATATTGCACTTGGGTCGTAAGGGGGCCCTCCAAGAGTTTGCACACTCCCAGTGAGTGTGAGTACCCATTGTGATGTGAGATTGAGCCCGAGGTGCTGGTATTGTTCTAAGATGTTGCCCGAGGGGCGGATTTGTTGATACTGTGGTCGAGGGGCAAACTTTTATGTGTTTATTTTTCATAATTGACTACCAATTACCTGCTTACTTGTTGAAAAAGGCTTTTCAGGAAGTTAAATTTGAGTTAAAGGATTTTTTAACTGTCTTTCCCTGGTTTTACTATTTTTAATGGTTTTACTGCTTCATTATAGCATGCTTTGTGCCTTACGTGATTTCCTGCATTCAGTCTTTATTTATGATTATTACTCACTGAGTAGGAGTACTGACTTTACTCCCTGCACCATACGTGTAGATTCAAGCGTATCTGGTCCCACTTCCGAGTGCTGATCATTTATGGCTCAGGAGGATCCAAGGAGTCTCTAGGTACCTGTTGGCGTTCACAACCTGGAGCTCTTCCCTATCTTATTCCTTCATGTTCTTAGTTTTCTGTATTAAACTCTATAGTTTGATTTGGAGTAATTCCGTGTTATTAGATGCTCATGACTAGTGACACCCCAGTTTCGGGCTGTGTTGGGTTATTTTCCATGTATTATGCTATTAACTGCTTAAACCTTGGTTTATTTGATCGTGCTTAGATTGTTTCTTAATGCTTCACTGTTAAATACTAAAAGGGGTAGTGTTGGCTAGCCTTGTCTTCACGAGAGGTTCCATCACGACTGGGTCCGGGTTTAGGGTCATGAAAAGTTGGTATTAGAGCCTAGGTTACATAGGTCTCACGAGTCATGAGCGGGTTTAGTAGAGTCTCGCAGTTCGTTACGGAGATGTCTCTACTTATCCTTGGGAGGCTATAGAACCTTTAGGAAAAACTTCACATTCTTGAATTCTTATCGTGCGTCCCTGATTCAGCTTGAAAAGTAACTTTTTGAATTCCTTCCACGCGTTCATATGCACACATGAGTGCTCTGTATAAGATATGCATTGATGGCTTGTGATTCGCTGATCGAGGGGTGAGATGTGATCTTTGTGCGTTGATGTTGGGCTAGTCTAGAGGACTCGATGCTGGATCTTTGCCTATAGCTTGATCCCTGAGCTGTTGATTTCGTGAGCACGTGTTTCTGGATCCATATGTTCTGTTATATCCCTATTAAGGGAGGTGATGACTAGATAGTTACGTGATGAGTGTGATGTGACTACGAGATGTATTCATGTAATTTGGAAGCGACGAGAAGGGTCTGTTGGAGGATAGAAGAACTATTAGGTGCTTGATTTCCATCCTAATTTGAGGTATTGCCCCAAGTTATGGGTGTGTGAAGAATCTTTCCATGTTTCCTAGTTGGGAGTAGTAAATTTCATGTTGCGGTCTAAGTTCAGACTCAGGAAGTTTAAGTGACTGCGTAATATTTATGACAGTGGAAGGTATACAGAAATGTTAGTTTGAGGCAAAGTAGATGGGGTTATCTCCTGCGGATTGTCTTGAAGTTTGCGTAATCCCTTGTGTCATTTATTGGAAGATCTATGTTACCAGGGAAATATATGTTTTACAATTTACATTTGGGTTGCTCAAGAGAGTAGGCTTGACTACTACGAGAGTGAATGCGAGATTTGCAGAAGATATAAAGTACCAGGTGGTCTATGTTCCACGAGCTTATGAAGGATTGAGTTTAATCTCACTATGGTATTATAGTAGCAATAAAGTATATGCGTTATGAGTTATTGAGTGTGTTTTGATCTATGGCTTCAAGCCAAGTGGGGGAGTCTGCTATTGATAAGTTGATTGTACGGTTATGTGCTATGTTGGTTCCAATTTGAGGCATTTCGGAGAATCAGTTATGGCTTACAAAGATTTGAGACCGAGGATGGCTCGAGTAAAGGAAAGGTCATGTTATGCTTCATAGGTGTATGAGAATCATGGAATATCTTGAGTTGTTATGAGTGTGGAGAAATGGGCCATATTTGGAGGCAGTGCCCTCGTCGTTGTCACGACCCAAACCGATGGGCCGCGATGGGCACCCGGTACCTTACTCGACCGAGTACCAACGTAACATATCTTTCTTATTACATCATTATATACATGTGACATACGGGCCAAATAGGCCAACATAATCATTTATAAACTCAAAACATAGGCCGACAAGGCCGTACAATCTTTCACGTATATGACATATGTCTACAAGCCTCTAAGAGTACATAAATGTCATAAAGGTCGGGATAAAATCCCGCCATACCAGACAATACACGTGTAAATCATACTAACCAAACATGCAACTCCGAAGCAAATGGAGTGCACCAACATCTTCCACGGAGCTGATAGCCTACTTGGAGGGCTCTCGACCTGTCTATCTGGACCTGCGGGCATGAAACGCAGCGTCCCCAGGCAAAAGGGACGTCAGTACAAATAATGTACCGAGTATGTAAGGCACATAAATAAATATATAAGAGACATGAAAGAGATATGGAGTACATGACTCAACCTGTAAGTCTGAATAACTTTGTAAATCATAAATTACTTTCAGCGTCATGCATATGCGTATGTATGTCATGTCGTGCATAGGTACATGTTCATAACATCATCAGCCTCTAAGGGCATCCCATCATATAATATCCGCCACTGTGGGAAAAATCATCATCGTATACCAGCTGATCAGGTGGTGGTGCGTATATAACGCCATAACCATTCCCATATCCCATATACATATACATATATATATATATATATATATATACGAGTATATAACACGCGTATATAACACCGTTTGAATACATATATATGCGTATATAACGCCATTTGAATACATACCCATATATGCGTATATAACGCCGTTTGAATCATATTTCAGCCACTGTGGGCAACATCATCATCATATACCAGCTGATCAGGTGGTGATGTGTATATAACGCCGTAGCCTTTTCCCATACCCCATATACATATATACGCGTATATAACGCTGTCTGAGTCATGGGTCAATGTACATGTATAAATGCATGAAATGCATATGAAATACGATAACAAAATCTCTTGGTACGTCATAAGACTATTATACCTCTGATTAATATCATAAGCTCATTTTACGTATTTTCTGAAACCCATGAACAGACGATGGAATAATAAGACATATGGAAATTTAAGAACATATGCACTTCTAATACTTCTATGAATAGAGTCATTCATGGAATTTGTACATTTGCACGTTTCATTCGTATCGTATAGATCATGCCAAAAGAAAGAAGGGATAGCCTTAACATACCTGTTCTTTGAATTATTTGAACGAATCTGCTTCTGCAAAATTTACACTGGGATTCCATGAAATCTTGGACGAATTTGTTCTGCTTTGAACCTTTTTGAACTAAAGAATGGATTTAAACTTTAAGCTTGTTCCAACGTTTTTTTGAAGCTTCTATTTTCATGTTCTTGATTTCAAACCGGCGAAATGAATTGAGGCTTAAGGATTTTTTTTGGACGAAATGAAATGACTTTTGTTTCTCACGTTTTTGGTTCAAATACAGAATGTGATTTCTTTGATGAATTGCTACTAAGTCACAAGCTTTATTTGTTAAGACTTAAATTCAAATTATGTCTTAGTCATATACATAAATTGCCATCTGGCGACAGTGACTTACTTAGTCATTTGCAATGTTGTGTCTTCTTGCCACGTGGGGTGGGGTGGAATATTAATTTTTATCCATTTATTAGTTATCTGGGTAATGTCCTGTTACCCGGTAATTAATCAATTCCTTGCATAATTTAAAAATTACCATAAATTACTTAAAATTCTATTTACTTTTAAAATACTTCATATATAATTTTTATATATATTATACTACCGTGGTTATATGGTACCTTGCATGGTACTGGTTCATAATTATCGCTCGACCCGTATTTTATTCCAAATTGTCCACTTCAACGAAACTCGTTTTCTTTAATCCGTGTGCCTCTTTATCCTTCATGAATTTATTCATCACTTATAATCTTTATAACCCCCAAATAATCTTTTTTTTGGACTGATGTCAATTTCCTTATGACAAATTCAACGTACAATACTACAGGGTACAATGCTGTCATAACTTAATACTACAGAGGGTAACACCATCGTCGTAATATAATACTGTGGGACGTAATATTGACGTAAAATTGTGGGGCGTAACATCATTCCCCCCTTTGGAACATTCGTCCTCGATTGTTGACTAATGCTCTTATCATTTTCATAACTTATATCTTCCGAATACTTTAGAACTTCCCTTGACATCTATGCAATTGTTCTATGAATAAGTCCAAAGTCCAGGGTATTCCCCCGTTAGGCCTCCTTCTCACCCCACAACTTGTAGTCGGAATCCTTCCAATCTCGTAATTGTTGCTACCTTTCATCATGCAGCCTGTACGATTTTGACCTTGTAAGTGTGCCTAATCTCTAGGCTTCATATGTAGAGCTTGATAAGATGTCCCATTGGGCATCTATGAGTATACTGAAACTCTTTGCTCGGTACTTTGTTGAATTCACGAATATTTATCTCATCGCATAGGTCCGTTTAGCCATCCGTATAAATTTACTGCCATAACTCTTACTTTAATTTATCGTTGTTGAGGCCTGCTACCAAATCTCAGTTTACTCTCATTGCTTATTCCATATATATAAATTTAAGTCCTTTAATGCTTTCTCATTACTACTGATCTTTAGAATGACAGCCTAATCTCATCTTATACTTTGTGACTTTTGTCCATCCATTGCTGATTTACCTAATTATTGATCTACAATATACCACTGATAACTTGAAACTTTTTACGCAATAATTTGCCACTAGGGCTTACGTTATATCAAGGAATATTCGAAGTAATTTTCCAGATCCACTTAGTGGCGATAATGTACTACAATAACCGTATTCTATAGCATCCCAAGGTGATTCTCTTACGTAGGTATTTTTATCCCGTACAATGCATGAATCCCTTTTCTTTTACTTTTTCTTTTTTTTCCAAATCATTACTCAATCGAAGGCCCAAATGTCACCCTTTATCTACCACAATTACACCTTTATTCTACTATTAGGACATCATTCCATCTTTTCTAAATGCTACTTATGAAGAGTAACTCCTTTGAGTCCATTCAGGCTATACTGAGCTTACTATAACATAGAGAAGCCATTAGCTCCCTTATTTTCATGGGCCTAATCCTGAGGACTAATCCATTCTCATCACCCTTCCACTTGCCTTTCCTCATCCTTACTCATGTTTCGTTAAAACTTTGTCGCTCTACTATACTTTAGCTTGGGATTTATACATATCTATTTATTCTATCCGCGGCCTTCCTTCAACTTGCTTGCACCATATATTTCCTTATGTTGTTTTGGAACATCAAGCAAGACATCACATCGTCTCTAACTATCATTTACTCTCATAATTAGGCTTTTCGATACCTAGACCATAGGCTGGAAGATATGCTACTGACACCGCTGCTATTATTCCTAGATATTGAGTCCTCGTGCTTATAGCCTTCTATCTGAAGTATGGACTATTCACGATCTTCTGCCTTTAGGTATCTCGTGCGTTGTTCACCTTTACCTTACTTACCTTAAACTCTCGTATCGTATCTTCTATCTCTTTCATAACCTCCCTTTCACCTAGGTGTAATTCATGTCCATAACTTGAAGCTCTATTATAATACTCGCACCTATGGTATATACACAATCTAGTATGAGCTTCGTACTGACTTCTTATGAGGCTGGTACTTCTTCTAACCGACTTCCTTGTAGAGCCATTATAGATTATGGTCGTTGTGTTATTTCTCTTGAACGTCTAATATTAAGAGCGATCATGTCATGTTCTCAAGCACACTTCTATAATTTTTTCTAGGTCCAATAATCAAACTCCTGATTTACTTAGGTGATGTAATTCTTTAGTTTCCTCTTCCTTCTAATCAGCCTTTACGTAGGCTTAAGCTATCTTCCGATTTGTGGATCATGGTATTGGTTATTACTTTAGCCTTTCATAGGCATTGAGGGATATCCATGGTGCAATCTTCTAATAATTCAATCCTTTGTCTATGCCCTAAGCTTAATTCTTTCGTTTAACTTATACCAGATTCTTATATGGTTGTATGATTGTCAACAAATATGTTGCCTGGATAATGCTCCAAAAACTTGTGTATCCATAACGTACTAACTCTGGATCATTGATCAAATAATTCTTTTGTTCCATCTTAGCTTTCTTTCAACGTAAGCTATTACTTTTTCTGGTCTTTCTGCCGCCTCGTTACGTCCATAATTAGCTTATCTTAGTGCCCACACTTGCCAGAGTTTTTTTTTTATACAACTCATATGATCTCGAATATTACTTTTAACTCTTACTTCCCATTCATTAGTCACGGTAGGTGCCACTTTCCTTTGGAATGCTTACAATGTTGTTGCGAGATTGTTGTTACACAACCATTTCCTCTTTAGGTCGTTGTGCTTAGGTTGAAGCCTTCTTTCTTATCTCCTCAGCTAGTCTTTCGTTATAGTACTTAGGGAGAACCCTTGACTCTTGTAAAACTGTAAGCTTATTACGGATCCTTTTTGATGTCCTTACTTTTCTATAATCATCTGTAGTTGCTTACTTCCATGTCCTTGTGCTTGTATGGTTGCTTCTGAACTGATATTTTGACTGCCTTCCTAGTGACACTTTCTTTTATCCTTATAACATTCATACGTATCTTTAACTACCCCGACTCTTGTTTGAATATATCTCAAGTATTATAATGATATTCTTCGAGGCTGAACTCTTCATGTTGGATTCTACTATGTTTACTCACACGATCAGATGATTTGTCTGTAACCTCCTGTTTAGCCATAATTGGGATCTTCCTGACTAATTACTAACTACTTGTTGGTCCATTCTCATATCAATATTCCTCGTAATCTTTCTTGGGTTATTTCCTTTGTCTTAACTTACGTCTCGCACTGACTCCTTATTTATCAAAAACATCCCGGGCCGGAACCCTTACTTTCTTTTTTTGGTGTCGTGTTTACATAATGTTCTGGAATCATAGCATATTTGTAACATTTGAATAAGTAAAATCTCATCCCTTTCTCATTCTTATCGCACTCTTCTTTTATCATTCCATAGTCACTAGAACCACTTAATTCTGACATAATGTCGCATCACTCCATATTCCTCCCTTTAGGGGTGTACTAAAAGCTGAAGCCACGAGGATCTACCTATAGATATTTTATCTCTTCGTTTTTGGCGTCGTTTCTCAACATCAATGATCCTTACTCACCTTGCGGCAATCCTTCTATACCAAGGATGACAAATTCCCTTACTCGCAAGGATGACACTTAGCATAACTAGCACATACAATCTCTTAAGCTTAACTTTGCTCGCATTGCTTGCTCTAGGGAAGCGTCTCCCTGAATGACCATTCTCTTAATTCATCATGAATCTTCTTCTGTGGTCCATTCTATTACCGCCGGAACAGAATCTGAAATTACCATGATGCCGAGTACTTTCCAATCATTCAGTCCCTAATTCATATTTAGTTTATCTTATTTACCAGTCCATACCGATCTTTGTTACTCTGGGGGTTAACTCTCCCCTCTGGTAGTGGCGTTGGAGTCACGACCATATTTTCGAAATGAGGATATAAGCTTATGGCCTACTCTTTTGTTGTCTTAAGGCCCATAACCTTTCGTCCCTTTCTTCATTTGACTTTAGGTTTCGTAACACTCTACCGTTTTCATCCATGTATCACACCTTATTCATAATGTTTCCTTATCTCTCTTCCCATTATTCTGCTAATATTTTTGCATATCTCTTTTCTTGTGAAAACTTCAATACGACATTCTTTCGCGTTTAGCTTTCCTTTGCTCCATCCAGTGGCTCTTCAAGTTGCTTAACATTCTCGCTTTATTAGGGACGCGAGCGGTACTAAGGTAATATTTATCCCTTCAAGACTTATAGTGCATGTCTTTGTAGTACTCATATCTGGCTGCACTATTTTAAAGTGTACCATCTGAGTGTCTCACAAGGAGATCTATTAGCAAATTTGCCATATCCTTCGAAAATATCAACTGACGCAAACAATTCATCCATCATATCTTCTTATACTACTTTCTATTAAACCCCATAGGGCATATCTGGAATGGGAGCGACCAATTGTATATATCTCTTGTTGCTATTAAATATAACTCAAAAAGCTTATGTTCCTCTGCCTCAATTATAAACGTTGATAACCATCATTAACTGGGCGCCTCATACCCTTCTTCTTCTTGCTTCTTTTACTTCTTAAAAGCATTGTCTTTTACCATAAAGGTGGATAAATATTCTTTCCTTAAGGTACCTTATCAAGAGGCTTACACCTTTTAGCACACTCATGATCTGCTAAAGACCTCACATTTATTTATCGTAGGCATCATACAAGAATCCAATTCCTCTGACTCTGCTCTTCCACAACTATCTCTTTTATTGTTCTTCTTTCTGAACGTAGGCCTCGTCTTATTACGAATAAAAATAGAAGCTCGGAACTTGAATTCTTATAAGTGAGCTCTACCACACGATCTAGAGTAAGAAGAAAGAGTGACAATCCTAAATGCTCTATAGCCTCCTGCTTATAAGTGTGGTGCACGACACACCTATAAACAAGACTCTACTAGACACGGCTTGTAGACTCCATAGGATAGAACGGCTCTGATACCACTTTTGTCATGACCCAAACCGATGGGCCGCGATGGGCACCCGGTACCTTACTCGACCGAGTACCAACGTAACATATCTTTCTTATTACATCATTATATACATGTGACATACGGGCCAAATAGGCCAACATAATCATTTATAAACTCAAAACATAGGCCGACAAGGCCGTACAATCTTTCACATATATGACATATGTCTACAAGCCTCTAGGAGTACATAAATGTCATAAAGGTCGGGATAAAGTCCCGCCATACCAGACAATACACGTGTAAATCATACTAACCAAACATGCAACTCCGAAGCAAATGGAGTGCACCAACATCTTCCGCGGAGCTGATAGCCTACGTGGAGGGCTCTCGACCTATCTATCTGGACCTGCGGGCATGAAACGCAGCGTTCCCAGGCAAAAGGGACGTCAGTACAAATAATTTACCGAGTATGTAAGGCACATAAATAAATATATAAGAGACATGAAAGAGATATGGAGTACATGACTCAACCTGTAAGTCTGAATAACTTTGTAAATCATAAATTACTTTCAGCGTCATGCTTATGCGTATGTATGTCATGTCGTGCATAGGTACATGTTCATAACATCATCAGCCTCTAAGGGCATCCCATCATATAATATCGGCCACTGTGGGAAAAATCATCATCGTATACCAGCTGATCAGGTGGTGGTGCGTATATAACGCCATAACCATTCCCATATCCCATATACATATATATATATATATATATACATATATACGCGTATATAATGCCGTTTGAATACATATATATGCGTATATAACGCCATTTGAATACATACCCATATATGCGTATATAACGCCGTTTGAATCATATTTCAGCCACTGTGGGCAACATCATCATCATATACCAGCTGATCAGGTGGTGATGTGTATATAACGCCGTAGTCTTTTCCCATATCCCATATACATATATACGCGTATATAACGCCGTCTGAGTCATGGGTCAATGTACATGTATAAATGCATGAAATGCATATGAAATACGATAACAAAATCTCTTGGTACGTCATAAGACTATTATACCTCTGATTAATATCATAAGCTTATTTTACGTATTTTCTGAAACCCATGAACAGACGATGGAATAATAAGACATATGGAAATTTAAGAACATATGCACTTCTAATACTTCTATGAATAGAGTCATTCATGGAATTTGTGCAATTGCACGTTTCATTCGTATCGTATAGATCATGCCAAAAGAAAGAAGGGATAGCCTTAACATACCTGTTCTTTGAATTATTTGAACGAATCTGCTTCTGCAAAATTTACACTGGGATTCCTTGAAATCTTGGACAAATTTGTTCTGCTTTGAACCTTTTTGAACTAAAGAATGGATTTAAACTTTAAGCTTGTTCCAACGTTTTTTTGAAGCTTCTATTTTCATGTTCTTGATTTCAAACCAACGAAATGAATTGAGGCTTAAGGATTTTTTTGGACGAAATGAAATGACTTTTGTTTCTCACGTTTTTGGTTCAAATACAGAATGTGATTTCTTTGATGAATTGCTACTAAGTCACAAGTTTTATTTGTTAAGACTTAAATTCAAATTATGTCTTAGTCATATACATAAATTGCCATCTGGCGACAGTGACTTACTTAGTCATTTGCAATGTTGTGTCTTCTTGCCACGTGGGGTGGGGTGGAATATTAATTTTTATCCATTTATTAGTTATCTGGGTAATGTCCTGTTACCCGGTAATTAATCAATTCCTTGCATAATTTAAAAATTACCATAAATTACTTAAAATTCTATTTACTTTTAAAATACTTCATATATAATTTTTATATATATTATACTACCGTGGTTATATGGTACCTTGCATGGTACTGGTTCATAATTATCGCTCGACCCGTATTTTATTCCAAATTGTCCACTTCAACGAAACTCGTTTTCTTTAATCCGTGTGCCTCTTTATCCTTCATGAATTTATTCATCACTTATAATCTTTATAACCCCCAAATAATCTTTTTCTTGGACTGATGTCAATATCCTTATGACAAATTCAACGTACAATACTACAGGGTACAACGCTGTCGTAACTTAATACTACAGAGGGTAACACCATCGTCGTAACATAATACTGCGGGACGTAATATTGACGTAAAATTGCGGGGCGTAATAGTCGTCTTGCGAGTTCATCTTAGTATAGGGGTCAGCCATCGGCTTCAGCGCCAGTTACTTTACCACCACCCGCCCAGCCAGCTAGAGGTGGAGGTCAGTCAGCTTAGGGGTCGCCCCAGAGGGGGAGGTCGATCAGGTGGTCAGGCCCATTTCTATGCACTTCCAAGCAGACCCGATGTTATTGCTTCAGATGCTGTTATTACAGGTATTGTTTTAGTTTTCCACAAAGATGCCTCTATATTATTTTATCTCTGTTCCACCTTTTCTTATGTGACATCATAATTTGCTTGTAATTTAGGTATGCCCCGTAAGTTTCTTGCTTCACCTGTTCATGTATCTATACCAGTGGGCGATACTGTTGTTGTAGACCGTGTGTACCGGTTGTGTGTGGTGACTATTGGGGGTCTGGAGACCTGTGTGGATCTTTTATTATTGTGTATGGTGGATTTCGATGTCATTTTGGGCATGGATTGGCTATTTCTGTGTCGTGCTATTCTGGATTGTCATGCTAAGATAGTCACATTGGCTATACCGGGTGTGCCACGGATCGAGTGGCGTGGTGTAACTGATTATGTTCCCAGTATAGTGATCTCATTCTTGAAAGCCTAGCGTATGGTTGGGAAGGGTTGTATTTCGTGTCTAACCTTTGTGAGGGATGTCGGTGCTGAGACTCCTAGTATTGATTTTGTTCCAATTGTGAGGGATTTTCCCGATGTGTTTTCTGCAGACTTGTCGGGCATGCCACCAGACAGGGATATTATTTTGGTATTGACCTGGTGCCAGGCACTCATCACATTTCTTTTTTGCCGTATCGTATGGCACCAGCAGAGTTGAAGGAATTAAAGGAGCAACTTTAGGAACTCTTTGATAAAGGGTTCATTCGGCCTAGTGTGTCACATTGGGGTGTGTCAGTTCTATTTGTGAAGAAAAAGGATGGCACTATGAGGATGTGCATTGATTATAGATAATTGAATAAGGTAACAATTAAGAACAAGTATCCTTTGCCTCACATTGATGATTTATTCGACCAGCTTCAGGGAGCGAGAGTGTTCTCCAAGATTGATCTCTATTCAGGTTATCAATAGTTAAAGATCAGGGACTCGGATATTCTTAAGACAGCTTTCAGGACCTGATATAGTCATTATGAATTCTTGGTGATGTCTTTTGGGCTGACCAATGCCCCAGCAGCGTTCATGCATTTGATGAATAGTGTGTTCCGGCCTTATCTTGACTCGTTTGTCATAGTCTTCATTGATGATATTCTGGTATTTGCGTAGTTAGGAGGAGCATGCAGAACATTTGAGAGTTGTGTTGCAGAGATTGAGGGAGGAGAAGCTTTATGCAAAATTCTCCAAGTGTGAGTTTTGGCTCAGTTCAGTGGCTTTCTTGGGGCACGTGGTTTCCAGTGAGGGTATTCAGGTTTATCCGAAGAAGATAGAGGTGGTTCAGAGTTAGCCCAGACCGTCCTCAGCCACAAAGATTCACAGCTTTCTTAGTTTGGCAGGTTATTATCGCCGTTTTGTTCAGGGATTCTCATCTATTCCATCTCCCTTGACCAAGTTGACTCAGAAGGGTGCTTCATTTGTATAGTCAGATGAGTGTGAGGAGAGCTTTCGGAAGCTCAAGACAGCTTTGACCACAGTTCCAGTGTTAGTTTTGCCATCAGCTTCAGGTTCATATACCATGTATTGTGATGCTTCGAAAGTTGGTATTGGTTGTGTATTGATGTAGGAGGGTAGAGTTATTGCTTATGTTTCTCGTCAGTTGAAGCCCTATGAGAAGAACTACCCCATTCATGATTTGGAGTTGGATGCCATAGTTCACGAGTTGAAGATTTGGAGGCATTACTTGTATGGTGTGTCTTGTAAGGTGTTTACTGATCATCGTAGCCTCCAACACTTATTCAAGAAGAAGGATCTTAATTTGAGGCAGCGGAGATGGTTGGAGTTGCTAAAGGATTATGATATCACTATATTGTACCATCCGGGAAAGGCCAATGTGGTGGCTGATTCTTTGAGACGAAAGGCGGTGAGTATGGGGAGTTTGGCATATATTCCAAGTGGAAAGAGACCTCATGTAGTTGATGTTTAAGCTTTGGCCAATCGGTTCGTGAGGTAGCTATTTCAGAGCCCAGTCGGGTATTAGCTTGTGTGGTTTCTCGGTCTTCTTTATATGATCGCATCAAAGAGTGCTAGTATGATGATCCACATTTTCTTGTCCTTAAGGTCAGAGTTCAGCATGATGATGCTAGAGATGTGATCATTGGTGATGATGGGGTGTTGAGGATGCAGGGCCAGATTTGTGTGCCCAATGTGGATGGGTTTTAGGAGTTGATTCTAGAGAAGGCCCATAGCTTGCGGTATTCTATTCATCCGGGTGTCGCAAAGATGTATCAGGATTTGAGGTAACACTATTGGTGGAGAAGAATGAAGAAAGACCTTGTGTGATTTGTAGCGCGGTGTCTCAATTGTCAGTAGGTGAAATATGAGCATCAGAGACCGGGTGGCTTGCTTCAGCGGATGGATATTCTAGAGTGGAAGTGGGAGCGGATCACTATGGACTGTGTTGTTGGACTTCTATGGACTTTGAAGAAGTTCGATGCTATTTGGGTAATTGTGGATCGGCTGACCAAGTCCGCGCACTTCATTCATGTGTGTACTACTTATTCTTCAGAGCGGTTGGCAGAGATCTATATCCAGGAGATTGTTCGTTTGCATGGTATCCCAGTTTCCATCATCTCAGATAGGGGCACTTAGTTTACTTCATAGTTTTGGAGGTCTATGCAGTGAGGGTTGTGTACTCAGGTTGAGTTGAGCACAGCTTTCACCCTCAGACGGACGGGCAGTCCGAACACACTATTTAGATATTGGATGACATGTTGAGTGCTTGCATCATTGATTTTGGAGGGCCATGGGATCAGTTTCTACCGCTTGCAGAGTTTGTTTATAACAACAGCTACCAGTCGAGTATTCAGATGGATCCATATGAGGCTTTGTATGAGAGGCGGTGTAGATCTCCAGTTGGTTGGTTCGAGCAGGGTGAGGCTAGGATATTGGAGACAGACTTGGTGTAGGATGCTTTGGAAAAGGTGAAGGTGATTCAGGAGAGGCTTCGTACAGCGCAGTCGAGGCAAAAGAGTTATGCTGACAGGAAGGTTCGAGATGTGTCCTACATGGTTGGTAAAAAGGTTCTGTTGAAGGGTTTGCCCATGAAGGGTGTTATGAGATTTGGGAAGAAAGGAAAATTGAGTCTGCGGTTCATTGGGCCTTTTGAGGTACTTCGGAGGATTGGGGAGGTGGCTTATAAGCTTGCTTTGCCACCCAGCTTGTCGAGTGTGCATCTGGTATTTCATGTTTCTATGCTCCGGAAGTATATTGGGGATCCGTCTCATGTTTTGGATTTCAGCACGGTTCAGTTGGATGATGATTTGACTTATGATGTGGAGCTAGTAGCTATTTTGGGTCGTTAAGTTCGAAAGTCGAGGTCAAAGGATATAGCTTCAGTGAAAGTGCAGTGGAGAGGTCGGCCCATGAGGAGGCTACCTGGGAGACCGAGCGGGAGATGCAGAGCAGATATCCTCACCTGTTTGAGGCTTCAGGTATATTTTTTGACTCATTTGAGGATGAATGTTTGTTTAAGTTGGGCAGGATGCGACGACCCGGCCAATTGTCTCATGAGTTACCGCTCCGTTTTTCCCATTTCTGCTTTTTTATGATTTGTTTATCCGTGTTATGTGGTATCGGGTTGGTCGGATCAAATCCAAAATAATTTTGGTAAGGTTTGAGACACTTAGTCTCTTTTGAGGAAGCTTAAGTTGAAAAAGTCAACCGAATGTTGACTTATGTTTTAGAGGGCTTGGATGTGAGTTCTAATGGTTCGGTTAGCTTCGGGAGGTGATTTTGGACTTAGGAGCACGATCGGAATGAGTTTTGAAGGTTCAGAGTAGATTTAGGCTTGAATTGGTGAAGTTGATATTTTGGCGATTTCCGGTTGGTAGGCGAGATTTTGATATAGGGGTTGGAACGAAATTCTGAGAGTTGCAGTAGTTCCGTTGTGTTATTTGGGATATGTGTGCAAAATTTCAGGTCATTCGGACGCGGTTTTGTTGGGTTTTTGGTCAAAAGCAGAATTCAGAAGATTTTAGAAAGTTCTGCTTGAATCCGATGTGTTTAGGTTGATTTGATGTTGTTTAAGGTGTTTTGAAGATTGGAACAAGTTTGAATGAGGTTTTGGTTTATTGGTGCCTTTGGTTGAGGTCCCGGGGGCATCGGGTGAGTTTTGGATTGTCAATCTAACCATTTCATGCCTTGGAGAGTTGCAGATTTTAGAGTTCAACTGTTGCAGAGTTTTTACTCTTCGAGATCGCGTAGGGGGTCTTGCGATCACGTAGAGCTATTGTGGGGGCAGTCCAGTTTGCTCAGTGCATTCGCGAAGCTGGGGATGCGATCGAATAAGGTGAAGGCATTGTTGATCGCGAACGCGTGGAGTGGGTCGCGTTCGCGTAGAGTTAAGTAGACCAGGGGTCTTGGTTTGAAGTTGTTCATTGCGAACGGGGTAGCCAGTCCGCGATCGCGTAGTGTTAGATTCCTAAGCATCGCGTTCGCATGGGATTTTACGCATTCGCATAGGATTAATTTTGGGAGCTGAGAATTTGAGTTTCGCGATCGCGAAGGATGTCCCGCGATCACGATGAACTTAGGCCTGGGCAGAAGGTTTAAATAGTCGCCTTGTCCGCGAATGTGGGATTAATTTCTTCCATTGTTGGTTGTTTTTAGAGCTTTTTGAAGGGTATTGAAGAGGGATTCAAGGGGGATCACTTGGACTTAAGATTCTTGGACTTAAAACTCGATTTTAATGTGAATACCACCTAAATAATCAAGGAAATTAAGCCAAAAATTGAAGAATTAGGGCTTGGAAATTTAGACCTTTGATTGAGGATTTGAAGGACCATTTGACGTCGGATTTCAGAACTTTTAATATGTATGAACTTGTAGGGAGATAAGAAATTTATTGATGTAAAAATTATCGAATTCTGAGACGTGGGCCCGGGGTTGGGTTTCGGTAATTTCGGGATTTGTATTATATGTTGATTATTTTTGCTTGGGCTTCATTCCCTTAGCATATTTTGACGCCGTGGTTCTGATTTTGGATAGATTCGACACGAGTGGAGGCCGATTCGAGGGGCAAAGGCGTCGCGAGCTAGAGATTTGACCGGTTCGAGGTGAGTAATGATTGTAAATGATGTTCTGATGGTATGAAACCCCGCATTGCACATCCTTGTGCTATATTGAAGTGACGCGCATGCTAGATGAAGAGCGTGGGGTCGTTCACTATTGGGGATTGTGACTTAGTCCGTCCCGATTGACTATTTTACCGCGTATTTGACTAAAATATATTTGCTATCATCATTATTTGGGTTGAATGCCATATTTGGGCTTCGTGCCAACTATTTGAACCCTTCGGGGCTTTTATTGATATTTCCTCATTGTTTTGACTTTATACTTGAACTCAGTCCTGATATATTTCACGGTTTTCGTACTCAACCATGTTTACTATTTTTTAAATACTTAAATGATCTTTTAAATGATAATTGGGCTGAGAATCACTATTTTACTGTTGCCCAAAGGGCTTGTGAGGATTTTGACTGAGTAAGGCCGGGGGCCTATATTGTTAGGAAACATTTGATACTGATTATGAGGCCGAGGGCCTGAGATGTACACCACGAGGTGGCTTGATTGATATGAGGCTGAGAGACTAGTGATGATGCCACAAGATGGCTTGATATTGCGCTTGGGCTGTAAGGGGCCTCTCCAGGAGTTTGCACACCCCCAGTGAGCGCGGGTACCTATTGTGATGTAAGATTGAGCCCGAGGGGCTGGTATTGTTCTGAGATGTTGCCCGATGGGCGAATTTGTTGATACTATACCCGAGGGGCGAACCTTTATGTGTTTTTATTTTTCATAATTGACTGTCAATTACCTGCTTACTTGTTGAAAAAGGCTTTTCAGGAAGTTAAATTTGAGTTAAAGGATTTTTTACCTATCTTTCACTGGTTTTACTGTTTTTAATGGCTTTGCTTCTTCATCATAGCATGCTTTGTGCCTTACGTGATTTCCTGCTTTCAGTCTTTATTTATGATTATTAATCACTGAGTTGGAGTACTCACTTTACTCTCTGCACCCTGTGTGCAGATTCAGGTGTATCTGGTCCCGCTCCCGAGTGCTGATCATTTATGGCTCAGGCGGATCCGAGGAGTCTCCAGGTACCTGTTGGCATTTGCAGCACGGAGCTCTTCCCTATCTTATTCCTTCATGTTCTTAGTTTTCTGTATTAAACTCTGTAGTTTGATTTGGAGTAATTCCGTGTTGTTAGATGCTCATGACTAGTGACACCCCGGTTTCGGGCTGTGTTGGGTTATTTTCTGCGGATTATGCTATTAACTGTTTAAACCTTGGTTTATTTGATCATGCTTAGATTGTTTCTTAATGCTTCTTTGTTGAATACTGAAAGGGTTTTGTGTCGGCTGGCCTTGTCTTCATGAGAGGCGCCATCACGACCGGGTCCGGGTTTAGGGTCGTGACATATGGCTACCCATAACAAAATTTAGCACCGGTAAATAATCTCACTATAGCTAGGACCATGATTCAAACCTTCACAACACTGTACATGAGGATCCCATAACCATTCACCAAAATCAACAAGTCACACCCAAACGCCAACTGGGAATATATCTTTTAAGCTAAATCCAATAAGCACAACGCGAATATGGCTGAATATGGAAAGAGAAACACATGAGAAAACTATCAAACACGTCTGATAGGTGCAACTTCCTATCAGTACCATACTACGGATCCATTCCACAAGGGAGAATGAAATCATATGAATTAATCACAATGATCTCATTCTAATATAAATCCACCACGGCATGTAGCTCGATTCAAATATATCAAACCACACAAAAATGCAAGGATCACATTCTCAAATTTGAATCACAAATAGAATACACATCACACCAATTGATACCTTCCACTAACTCAATTCCGCGAATAAAATCACAACATGTAACAAACTTCCCATATCGGTAGAGCACCTAAATCACAAATAATAACCAAACCATCTAGAAATCACATCAAAACCTACCGTAATGAGTATCAGAAAGTCCTTCTAGTCTCATAGATCTCAATAGTGAACAAAGCAAAATGATACACACGGGCTACCATTATAAAATATCTCAACAGAGGTAAACACATAAGTAGAGTATAAGAATCACGAAACTCACCCATATATGAAGCAAGATAGGAGGAATCACATCGATAAATAAAACCATATCAAAATAAGACTGGTACTCCTCTATGATAAATCGAAACCGTACTTGTAATGACACCACTGGTGCAGCGGCCTCAACCATACCACGAAAACCATATCAATGGGTCGCCCCCCTCTACGGTGCCTTCTACCCACTTTTCCTCCACCCTTAGCTGGTTTTGCAGGTGGAGTAGCAAATGGAATGGAGCCCATAGCCTGAGTGCTTTGATAAAATCCACCTCTCTCAAGTCTGGGACAATCTCTCATGATGTGCCTAGTATCACCACACTCATAACAACCTCTCTACGGGTATGGCTTCTCGTACTAAGTCTGTGCCAGATAACTAGAATAATAGTTGTAGGAACCCCGTGCAGGTAGCGTACTAAAAGATGACTACCCCATATGAGTACCATGAGCTCCCTAACTAACTGGAGCACCACGAGTAGTTCGAAGTGCGAACTATACTGGCCGACTGCCTGAGCCTCCACCATGATAGGTCATAGCTGAAAAGTAGAATCCACTGAACCCTGCGAAACCTCGAGACCTTTTGGTCTTCTTATCCTCCCTCTCCTCACCCCGAATATGCTCTAACCTCCTGGCAATCTCCACAATATGCTAAAATAGAGTATTAGTCTCCAACACCCAAGCCATGCTGAATCTAAGACCATAATTGAGCCCCTCAATAAATCTATGGACTTGCTCTTTGATAGTAGGAACCAAAGTAGGTGCATGATGGGATAACTTACTGAACCTGATGGCATACTCTGACATTATGATGGTGCCATGACAAAGCTTCTCAAACTCTATACGCCACGCATCCCCTAGGGTCTAGGGAACAAACTCCATCAAAAACATCTCTGTAAATTGAGTCCAAGCGAGTGGTGCTGCATTAGCTGGCCTACCCTCCTTATAAACCTGCCACCACTTATACGTCGCTCCCGACAACTAAAATGTAGTAAAAGAAACTCCTCTCACCTCCGCAATACCTATGGTGTGGATATATAGTGACATTTATCTAGAAAATCCTGCACATCCTTGGTAGATGTGCCACTAAAAGTAGGTGGACTATACCCCTTGGACCTCTCAAGCCTCTTCTTCTCCTCCTTTGATGCCCTGGGCCTGACCTTAGGCTGAACTAGAATAACAAGCTATACCAGCACTACACCCGGAACCTGACCAATGTGATCCCTCTGCTCTAGAGTACGGGCAATGAGAGTTTGAGCTACTCCCCAAATCTACAAAGTGGTCGGTGCAACGGAGATCAATCCCACCTGAGACTTTACTAAACTTGCTCGTGACTCGTAGAACCTATGAACCTAGAGCTCTGACACTAACTTGTCACGAACCAAAATCCCACCATAAGCATCATGATGGCACCTAGTATCTAAGACTAGGTAAGCCAATTACATATAATAATTTAGAAATTTTAACATGACAATTTTAAAACATGGTTTAATATAAATACCGAAACAAAAGCGAAATAAGCCTACACAGCTATAATCATCACAACCTCCCAAGACTAGGTAGTACAGAGTCACGAATCCTTGATGAATACATGGAAACAACTCAAAGATTGAAATAGAATATTATTCAAATAACAAGATGACAAAACAATGAAAGGAATGGACTCCAATGGATTCCGATGGCTAAGCAACTCTACCATGAATGATCGCGATTAATAAGCTAACACTGCCTGAGTCAGATATCTCAAATACCTAGATCTGCACAAAAATGTCCAAAAGTGTAGTATGAGTACACCACAGTCGGTACCCAATAAGTATCAAGACTAACCTCAATGGATTAGTGATGAGGTACAAGTCAAGACACCTAATAGTCAAATTAACTTGAGTAATATAGAAGTATAAAGCTAATAATGAAAGCAGGAATCAATAAATGGCAACAATGATCAACATGTTATATAAATAATAAAGTAATAAGAACAATGTAAAAGTTCCATTGAAAGCAAATAAGGGAAAAACAATAACAACCAATTAACCAAGCCATTCTAACACAAGTTTCGCAATGAAAATTTTCCGAGATACCTCATCTCATAATCGCAAGTCATGAGTATCAACCCATAAATCATATGCTCACGGCACCTGGTGCCAAATTTCTAATCACAACCATATGGACAACTCACGCGCCAACATCTTTAGCTACCCCGCATGATTACAGGCTTAACATCACAATCCGCCCGACGTGGTCACAGGCTCACTATCACAATCTGCCCGGTATGGTCACAGTCTCAATATCACATGAACATAGATAATACAAGAATACATAGGCATGATCAATAAATTTTACGTTTCATACTCCTGAACTAGTATAAGTCCCATGCTACGGTGTATGCTTAGGCGAGTGTTCTATTATAGCCCAAGTCAACAAGTAATATCAAAGACATCGAGTAGTTTATTGAAGGAACACAACAAGTCATGTAAGGTGTATAATATACACGAGTAGAATCACACTAACATAATACCCTCAGGCTATCACACACCATCCCTGTCATTGCCACCCTATCTCTCTGATAGTTACTCGTATTACAACGCCCTAAAAATATCATTATCCACCCGTATCACTCCATATAATAGCCACCCTTATTGCTCCGCCCGGATAATAAAAACAATAGCCACCTGTATCACTCCGCACAATCAACAATAGTGGGATGCTACCCTTATGCCCCCCTCCTCCCAAACAACAACAGTAAAATGCCACTCTTATGCTCCACATAACAACAACCAATCCACACAACAATTTACATGTGATAACATCACGACAATAGGACATAACAACTCGTACGAAAAGTTCCCATAGGCCACAACCTTTCCAAAAGAACCAACAATATCAGTATTTCCACAACAAATAGCTCATGACTCAACAAAATGTGCATAGAATCTCAATAACAAAAAAAATGAACGGGAAAGCAACACAATAATGAACAACACCCCTTTTAAAAATAACTTCAATCAAAGTAGATTAATGACTTTCAGTAACTTTAACTTCAATTAGTTTCTTAAGTATAAACTCGTAAATGATAGTATTTCCATGAAATGGTAAACTTTGGATTAGTGTATGAAATAGGCTAACAATGAAAAAGATGGCATGGAATAGAATCTACATCTAAATGCATGAGAATAACTCGACAACAAAAGGATATCATGTAACAATAATTTCAATTAAGAGTAACTCAACAATAAAAGAAGTCATTGTAAAGGCCCGACCAGTCGTTTTGAGCTTTTATACTTCGCTTGCCAGTTCTCAGGTATGACTTACTCTGTGTGGTGTATTATGACTTATGTAAATCGTTGGTGTTGGGTTTCAGGTTAATCAGAATGAATTTGGAAGAACAATCTCAATTGAAAGCTTAAAATTTGAAAGGTTTGACTAAGATTTGACTTGTGTGTATTTGATCTCAGATTGGAATTTTTTATGGGTTGGTTAGCTCCATTAGGTGATTTGGGACTTAGGAGCGTGATCAGAATGCATTTTGGAAGTCCGTGGAAGGTTTAGGCTTGAATTGGTGAAATTGAGATTTCGGCGTTTTCCGGTTGATAGGCAAGATTTTGATATAGGGGACGGAATGGAATTTCGAGAGTTGCAGTAGCTTCGTTGTGTCATTTGGGATGTGTGTGCAAAATTTTAGGTAATTCGCACGAGATTTGATAGGCTTTTTGATCGAAAGCATAATTTAAGAGTTCTTTGAGTTCTTAGGCTTGAATCCTATGTTAAATTGGTGATTTGATGTTGTTGTGAGCATTCCGAAGTTTTGAACAAGTTTGAACAATGTCATGGGATGTGTTGGTACAATTGGTTTGATGTTCCGGGAGTTCCGGGTAGGTTCCAGGTAGGTTCCAGGATGTTTTAGGCCGAAAATCATAGTTGTAGCAGGTCCAGAAGGGTTGCAGGCCTCGGAACCCACCCGTGTGGTCCACACAAAAAGAAGTGCATCCGCGGTATGTGTTGTGCGGACCGCACAAAATGAAGTGCATCCGCGGTAGGTGTTGTGCGGACCGCACAAAATGCAGTGCGGCTGCGGTGAGGAGCATTTCACAGGTCCTACTTCGGAACCTTATATCTTTTGATATAAAAGGAGTTTTGCGATTATTCAAAAAACAAAGTTGTAGACCTTTGTATCTACTTTCCAGAAAGGTAAATATGTTGCAATTTAGACATATGTAGCGAAAATTATGGCAAAAATACTAAAGCATGTCACTGCAGAGGAAAGCCTATGTGGCCACAGTCGTTTTTGTGCGGACCGCACTGGTTTTATGCGGTCCGCAGAGGTGGAAATCTGTGGGGTACTCTATAAATACTAGATTTTGGGTTTTATTTGATATTTTGACCTAGAGATCTCGGATTTTGGCGATTTTTCGAAGGCATTTCAAGAAATTCATCGGTGTAAGAGATTCTAACTCAGATTTGGCTAGAATACAAAAATCCATCATTGAATTCATCATTTAATTCGTGATTTGGGATGGAATTTGGGAAGAAAATTGTGAAATCTTTCAAAAATGTAAAATGATGATTTGAAGGACCAAATGGTATCAGAATTGGATAAATTTCGTATGGTTAGACTCGTAAGGGTATAAGATTCTAGTTTTTTAAATTTTGTCAAGTTCTGAGATGTGAGCCCGGGGGTCGGGTTTGACCAATTTTTGGAATTTTGTGGTAATTCCATTGTTTTCGCTTGGGATTTGTTCCCTTAGCATATTGTGACGTATTCGTTCTAATTTTGGATAGATTCGACGCGCGTGGAGGCCGATTCGAGGGGTAAAGGCGTCGCGAGTTAGAGATTTAACCGGTCCGAGGTGAGTAATGATTGTAAATGATGCTCAGAGGGTTTGAAATCCTTTATTTCACATCGTAGTGCTATATTGAGGTGAGGCACACGCTTGACGACGAGCGTGGGGTCGTGTACTATTGGGGATTGTGACTTGGTCCGTCCCGACTGATGATTCACTGCATAATTGACTGAAACTTATATGTTATCATCATGACTTGGGCTGATTGCCATATTTGGGCTTCGTGCCAACTATTTGAACCCTTTGGGGATTTTTATTACTATTTACTCACTGTTTTGACTTATTAATTGAACTTAGTCATGTTATTTCCACTATTTTACTACTCAGCCATTTTTACTCCATTTTGAGACTTAAATGATATTTTAAATGATGTTTTGGGCTGAGAAATACTATTTTACTAATGTCCGAGGGGCTTGTGAGTATTTTTGACTGAGTAAGGCCGAGGGCCTAGTTGTGAGGAAACACTAATACTGATTTGAGACCGAGGGCCTGAGATATGTATGCCACGAGGTCTTGTTGATATTGTTTATGAGGCCAAGGGCCTAGGATATATACGCCATGAGGTGGCTTGACTGAAATGAGGCCGAGGGCCTAGATTTGATGCCACGAGATGGTTTGATATTGCGCTTGGGACGTAAGGGGCCCCTCCCAGAGTTTGCACACCCCCAGTGAGCGCGGGTACCCATTGTGATGTGAGATATAGCCTGAGGGGCTGGTACTATTCTGAGATTGTGCCCCGAGGGGCGAACCTTTATGTGTTTATCTTTTTAATTGCTTGTCATTACCTGTTGATTGTGTATTTATGCCCGAGGGGCGGATTTCTTTGCTTATCTGTACTAATTGTTTGCATTCGTTTGCGTAACTGTTGAAAAAGTCATTTTTAAAGAAGTTTAAACTGAGCTAAGATATTTTAAGAGATTTTTATAGCTTCACTGCTTTCTTATTGGTTTTGGACTGCTTCTATGCAGCATCTTGATATGTTTTACTTGATTTCTTACCTTCAATCTTTATTTATTATTATTACTCACTGAGTCGGAGTACTCACATTACTCCCTGCACCTTGTGTGTAGATTTAGGTATGTTTTGGCTGATCGGAGGCAGAGTCATCAGAGTTTAGCAAGGTAGCTGCAGGTGTTCACAACACTACTTTTCTCTCTCTTCTTTTCATTAGACTGTATTTGTACACTCCAAGCTTTCAGTTGTATTTAGACCTTAGTAGATGCTCATGACTTGTGACACCCCAGTTAGGGTTGTACTTCCGCACCTTATTGACATTATCCGCTACTTAGTATTGCTATATCATGTTTTAGACTGCTTTTATGATATTTAACTATTTAAAAAGTGAATTGGGTATAATTGGCTGGCCTTGTCTTCACAAGAGGCGCCATCACGACCGGGTTCAGGTTTAGGGTCGTGACAAGTTGGTATCAGAGCCTAGGTTACATAGGTTTCACGAGTCATGAGCAGTTTTAGTAGAGTCACGGATTGGTACGGAGACGTCTATATTTATCCTTGAGAGGTTGCAGAACCTTTAGGAAAACTTTACATTCTTGAATTTTTATCGTGCGTCCTTTGATTCAGCTTGAAATGTAACTCTTTGAATTCCTTCCACACGTTTGTGTGTGTGCATGAGTGCTCAGTATTAGATGTGCATCGATGGTTTATGATTCCCCAATAGAGGGGCGAGACGTGATCTCTGTGAGTTGATGTTGAGCCTGTCTGGAGGACTTGAGGCCGGATATTTGCCTATAGGTTGAGCACTGAGGTGCTGATTGTGTGAGCAAGTGTCTTCGAACTTATATGTTCGGTAGTGTCCCTATTAGTGGAAGTGACGACTGCATAACTATGTGATGAGTATGAAGTACTGCGAGATGTATCCATATGATTTGGAAGCGACAAGAAAGGTCTGCTGGAAGATAGAAGAACTATTAGGTGCTTGATTTTCATTTTTGATTTGAGGTATAGCCCCGAGTTATGGGTGTGCGAAGAGTGTTTTCATGTATCCTAGTTGGGAGAGAAGTAAATTTCATGTTGCGGTATGAGTTCAGACTCAGGAAGGCTAAGTGACTGCGTAATATTTGTGACGGTGGAAGGTATACATAAATGTTAGTTGAAGACAAGGCAGGTGGGTTATCTCCTGCGAAGTGTTCCGAGGTTGTGTGATCCTTATGTGTCTTTTAGAAGGTCTCATTTACAAGTGAAATATAAGTGTTGAAATTTGAATTTGGAGTCTCTTAAGAGAGTGGGCTTGACTGTTGCAAGGATGAATACGAGATTTGCTGAAGATTTAAAGTACTAGATGGTCTGTGTTTTTACAAGCTTACAAAGGGATTTGAGTTTAATCTCACTATGGTATTATGGCAGCAAGAGAGTATATGTGTTATGAGTTATTGGGTGTGTGATAATCTATGGCTTCGAGCCAAGTTGGGGAGTCTGCTGTTGATTAGTTGATTGCACGATTATGTGCTATGTTGATTCCAGTTTGAGGTGTGCTGGTGAATCAGTTATGGTTTGCAGAAATTGAGATCGAGGATGGCTCGAGTATAGGAAAATTTTTAACAAAGGTTATAGGATGCTTCACAGGCGTGTGAGAATCACGGAATGTCTTGAGTTGTTGTTGGTAAAGGATACTCGGTGCATAGAGCAGGAAGTTTCTTGGTTGTAATGGAATGATGTCACATTCTGCGGTGTCAGAGTGCCAACGAGGAACGAGTTGTTTGGTTTGCTTGATCAGGCTAATTGCAGTTTGAATAGAGTGAATGACTCTCGAGAATGGTTCCAATGTGACAATGGGGTATTTTAAAGTCGTATATGTGGTTAAGAACTGAGTTTTCATTTGGAAGATGTCAAGACTTGTGGTACTTTCTACATTAACTATGGGATTCTATATATTAGTATTAGGAAGGTAAAGGTAACACATTTAGATTCGCAGGAAGTTTTCTCAGAGTAAAGTATTTTGAATGTGGTGCTTTTGGTAATATTTGAGAGAGCACTCAGTGGCTTGTGAGCCTTAGACAATGTACTTTTATGCTTGGGTCTCGTGTGGTAAGTCTGGGTTGAGGAATTGTGGCGCTACAGCAAGAGGGGATATTAAGTTGAAGATAAATCAGAAGGAAACTCGGATAGATGGGATAGCTGGGTAGTAGGCCGGATTGGTATGGTAAGGATATGATTAGTTCCTTGGGTGTGTACGGGGTAATGAGTTTCTACAGGTATTTCGTGGCAATGCTCTTAGGTTTTGATGGCTTACGTATCTTGGTCGAGTTAGAAGGATTCAGTCCTAATAGGTCTGGCTTGTGCAAGGAAAACTCGGAGAGTTCTTGATGGTTTCTACTTCGATTGGAGATGTATATTTTCTATGGGCATGAGGAGCATGGGATGCATAGGGATTTTCTTCTAGATGGGATCAATGGAAAGTTCTTGACTAGTTGAGTACGTAGATGTTTGTGGCTCGGAAGGGAGATGAAGTTCTCATGTTATCCTAGGATGGTATGGTATATGCGGTATGTTGTAGAGGATTGAGATTTGCGTGTGTAAAGTTACGGTTCAGTTTTGAACGGAAAGTCATAAAATTCATAGGCAGCACGGGCAGTTTCAGATGATTACAGAAATGAACTTCAGATGATTAGAGGGATGATCTCCAGGTGATTAAGGAAATGGTATTTCTAAATAGGAGTGATTTGACGAGGGTATATGTTTCAGAAAAGGCAATGCGATTAAGTTGATGGTACTTTGGTGGAATTGCGACGCTTTCTTGTTAGATCGACTGCTGATATTCGAGTTTGCTTGGTGACACAAGGGAAATTTTAGAGTATCCCTCATGGAATGATTGGGTATTCGAGGTGCGATATTTATTCGGACGGCGGAATTGGGATTAGGTGTATTGAGTCATGTGCCATATGGACTTAGAGTCAGGGAAGTTCTCACATTTAGGCTATATTGTAATTGTGAGTCGTGTGTATCGTCACTAGTTAGTGATTATTGGGGGTTTGGTGTCCCGAGCGGATCTTTTCTTGCTTGGTATGTTAGATTTTGGATGTGATATTGGGTTCAAACTGGTTGTCTCCGTGTTGTGTCATTTTAGACTGTTGCACTAAGGCGGCGTTGTTGGCTATGCCGGAAATGCCACGGATTGAGTGGTGAGGTTCGACGGATTATGTCCTATTGAAGTGGTTTTATATTTTGAAGACCCAGCAGACGGTTGGGAAGACTTGTTTTTCTTATGTGGGCTTTCGTGATAAATGTTAGTGTAGAGGCTCCTACCATTGATTCGGTTCCGGTGGTGATAGACTTTTCGGATGTGTTTCTTGTGGTCGGGCATGTCGCCAGGCAGGGTGGTTGATTTCGGTATTGATTTGATGTCGGGCACCATATTGTATGGCACCAGTAGAGTTAGAGGAGTTGAAGGAACAGCCTCAGGATTCCTTGATGAGGAGTTCATTGGCAGGCCAATGTGGATGCGTATTCTAACTTGAGTCGGTTTGGGTGGCTCTGAATTGTATTGCTGAGAGAGGTGTTGTGATTTGTCGGTTATAGGCACCTAAGGTGCGGTTCTATTGGGATTTCATAGTGGAAGTCGAGCGGGAAAAGAAATTGGGTGTTACTCGGTAAATGGTGTATGGGTTATGTCCTTTCGGGTTAGTGTGGTATAGGTTATTTGCTCTACCGTGGGTATGATGAATTGCTTTGGTTCCAGACATCAAATTGTGTGTGGTTGTCGATTTCGAGCATAGGGATTTGAGGTGGTTCATGTAGAGCAGTGTTGGATAGGATTGCGCATTGCATCGAAGTTATGTGGAGGTATGACCTTACGGGTTAGATTCGTGTGTTCTATTCCTACGATGCGAGACGGGTTCTCAGCCTTGTGTTGTGGTGGTACTGGTGAGCTTGAGGTATAGATCTTTCATTTGAGTCATTTTCATGATTTGAGTATGTACGGACCGTTTCTTATTGGTGCGTGTATTATGCAAGTTGTGGCTTAGGCCTATATTGTTGTGTCATGTCACCAGAGTGGTGTGTTGGATTAGAGGAGATCGTTGGGAACGTTAATGAATACGAACGGATTCGATTTCAGCATATTAGAAGGATAATATCGAGGTTCGGCTCGGAGATTTGCTATGGTATTTGCCAAAGGAGAAGTGGCTTCATGAATGGTTGATCTGAGAGATGGTTATAGTTTATTGCGTGTTTCATTTATCGTTAGCAGTATATGAAAGTGTTGGAATGAGATTTTAGTTGATAGGAGGTTTTCTACCGGTATTCGGTTGTTGTGGGCAGCTGCTATGAATAGAAGTTATCGCTACGAGCATTGAGTTACGTGGTTTATCATGTAATTGCACCTGAGGTTGTTGGTATGGGTTATTACAGCTGGTTCAATCTTATTCTGACTATAGATGTGAGATTCTGATTGTATTGAGGATTTTAGAAGTGGAAATGTGGTTCTATGGTTTGTGGGCTAGATTGAGTTGCGAAATTTTAGTTACAATGTGTTATAGGACCTATATAAGATAGGGTGACGTGGGATCACCCCCAGGTATATGCATGGTAAGGTTATTCAGCGATTGATTGGCTTTTGGAACAACTCTAAGCATGTTCGAGGAAGAACGTTTGTTTAAGTGGGGGAGGATGTAACGGCCCGACCGGTCGTTTTGAGCTTTTGCACTTCGCTCGCTAGTTCTCGGGCATGACTTGCCCCGTGTGGTGTATTATGACTAATGTAAATCGTTGATGTTGGGTTTCAGGTTAATCAGAATGAATTTGGAAGAACAATCTCAGTTGAAAACTTAAAATTTGAAAGGTTTGACCAAGATTTGACTTGTGTGTATTTGATCTCAGATTGGAATTTATGGTTTGTTTAGCTCCGTTAGGTGATTTAGGACTTAGGAGCGTGATCAAAATGCATTTTGGAAATCCGTGGAAGGTTTAGGCTTGAATTGGCGAAATTGAGATTTCGGCATTTTCCGGTTGATAGGCGAGATTTTGATATAGGGGTCGGAATGGAATTTCGAGAGTTGAAGTAGCTTTGTTGTGTCATTTGGGATGTGTGTGCAAAATTTCAGGTCATTCGCACGAGATTTGATAGGCTTTTTGATTGAAAATATAATTTAAGAGTTCTTGGAGTTCTTAGGCTTGAATCCTATGTTATATTGGTGATTTGATGTTGTTGTGAGCATTCCAAAGTTTTGAACAAGTTTGAACAATGTCATGGGATGTGTTGGTACAATTAGTTTGAAGTTCCGGGAGTTCCGGGTAGGTTCCGGGATGTTTTAGGCCGAAAATCATAGTTGTAGCAGGTCTAGAAGGGTTGCAAGCCTCGGAACCCACCTGCGTGGTCCGCACAAAAAGAAGTGCAGCCGCGGTATGTGCTGTGCGGACCGCACAAAATGAAGTGCGGCTGCGGTAGGTGTTGTGCGGACCGCACAAAATGCAGTGCGGCCGCGGTGGGAGCATTCCACTTCTCCTACTTCGGAACCTCATATCTTTTAATCTAAAAGGCGTTTTGAGATGATTTAAAAACAAAAGTTGTAGCACTTCATGTCTAGTTTCCAGAAAGGTAACGATGTCGCAATTTGGACATTTGTAGCGAAAGTTATGGCCATAATACTAAAGTCTGTCACTACAGAGGAAAGCCTGTGCGGCCGCGATCATTTTTGTGCAAACCACACTGGTTTTTTGCGGACCGTGGTCGATTTTGTGTGGTCCGCGGAGGTGGAAATCTGTGGGTTACTCTATACATATGAGGTTTTGGGTTTTATTTGATATTTTGACCTAGAGAGCTCGGATTTTGGCAATTTTTCGAAGGCTTTTCTAGAAATTCATCGGGGTAAGTGATTTTATCTCAGATTTGGCTAGAGTACATGAATCCATCATTGAATTCATCATTCAATTCGTGATTTGGGATGGAATTTCGGGAAGAAAATTGTAAAATCTTTCAAAAATATAAAATGATAAATTGAAGGACCAAATAGTATCGGAATTGGATAATTTTTGTATGGTTAGACTCGTGAGGGTATAAGGATTCTAGTTTTGTGAATTTTGTCAAATTTCGAGATGTGGGCCCGGGGGTCGGGTTTGACCAATTTCTGGAATTTTGTGGTAATTCTATTGTTTTCGCTTGGGCTTTGTTCCCTTAGCATATTGTGACGTATTCGTTCTGATTTTGGATAGATTCGACGCGCGTGGAGGCCAATTCGAGGGGTAAAGGCGTCGCGAGTTAGAGATTTAGCTGGTTCAAGGTGAGGAATGATTGTAAATGATGCTCTGAGGGTTTGAAACCCCGGATTGCACATCGTAGTGCTATATTGAGGTGAGGCACACGCTTGACGACGAGCGTGGGGTCATGTACTATTGGGGATTGTGATTTGGTCCGTCCCGACTAATGATTTTATCGCGTATGTGACTGAAACTTATATGTTATCATCATGATTTGGGCTGATTGCCATATTTGGGCTTCGTGCCAACTATTTGAACCCTTCGAGGATTTTTATTACTATTTCCTCACTGTTTTGACTTATTAATTGAACTCAGTCATGTTATTTTCCACTGTTTTACTACTCAGCCATTTTTACTTCATTTTGAGACTTAAATGATATTTTAAATGATGTTTTGGGTTGAGAAATACTGTTTTACTAATGCCCGCGAGGCTTGTGAGTGTTTTTGACTGAGTAAGGCTGAGGGCCTATTTGTGAGGAAAACTGATACTGATTTGAGGTCGAGGGCTTGAGATATGTACGCCACGAGGTGGCTTGTTGATATTGTTTATGAAGCCGAGGGCCTGAGATATATATGTCACGAGGTGGCTTGACTGATATGAGGCCGAGGGCCTAGATTTGATGCCACGAGATGGCTTGATATTGCGCTTGGGTCATAAGGGGCCCCTCCCGGAGTCTGCACTCCCCTAGTGAGCGTGGGTACCCATTGTGATGTGAGATATAGCCCGAGGGGCTGGTACTATTCTGAGATTGTGCCCGAGGGGCAGATTTATGTGCTTATCTGTACTAATTGTTTGCATTCGTTTGTGTAACTATTGAAAAATTCATTTAAAGAAGTTTAAACTGAGCTAAGATATTTTAAGAGATTTTTACAGCTTCACTGCTTTCTTACTGGTTTTGGACTGCTTCTATGCAGCATCTTGATATGTTTTACGTGATTGCTTACCTTCAGTCTTTATTTATTATTATTTCTCACTAAGTCAGAGTACTCACATTACTCTCTGCACCTTTTGTGCAGATTCAAGTATGTTTTGGCTGATCGGAGGCAGAGTCATCAAAGTTTAGCAAGGTAGCTGCCGGCATTCGCAACACTGCTTTTCTCTCTCTTCTTTTCATTAGACTGTATTTGTACACTCCAGGATTTCGGTTGTATTTAGACCCTAGTAGATTCTCATAATTTGTGACACCCCGGTTAGGGCTTTGTTGGGTTGTACTTCCGCACCTTATTGACATTATCTGCTACTTAGTATTGCTATATCATGTTTTAGACTGCTTTTATGATATTTAACTGTTTAAAAAGTGAATTTGGTATAATTGGCTGGCCTTGTCTTCACGAGAGGCGCCATCATGACTGGGTTCGGGTTTAGGGTCGTGACAGTCATATAATGATAAAAGAGGTAACAACTTCAAATAAAGTATATAAGAGTAAACTTGACAAGTAAAGGATGTGACATGTAACAACAACTTCAAATAAAGCAAGTGAAAGTAAACATGACAAATAAAAGGATATAACATGCACTAACAATTTCAAATAAATAAATGAAAGAATCCTAAGAGTCTAAACAGGTTAATTTTCACATATAAGCCCGAGTACGCACTCGTCACCTCTCATACATGGCTTCATATAACACAAATAGCAAAAACAACTCCAATCATAAGGGGTAGTTCCTCCACACAAAGTTAGGCAAGATACTTACCTCAAAGAAACTAAAACGATACTCTGAAATGACCTTCTTGTGTGAAACAACTTCCATACAGCTTAAATCTAACCAAAATAACTTAATGTCATAAGTAAACCATAGAAAATAATTCCGGATAATAAAGGTTCGATCTTTAACGAAAACTAAAAGGTTAACCACAAAAGTCAACCTCGGGACCGCAGCTCGAAACCTGATAAAACCTACAAATTCTGATAACCCATTTAATTATGAGTCCTAACATAATAATTTCATCCAAATGTGACTCTGAATCGATGTTCAAAACCCAATTATTCTCTTTAAAAAAGTTTTGATAAACACCCCCAATTCTCCAATCAAAATATGGATTACTTCACAAATGAAATACTTGAATCATTTTAAAATACAAAAATTGAGATTAGATACTGGCCCGCATGAAAATATGAGAGTAACACCACAAAAATCACATCAATCGGAGCTCTAGAACTCAAGATATGTTCAAAATACCAAAAGAACGCACTCTGATTTTTTTATACACAGGCATTTCCTCTTTTGCACCCAAAAAGTCGCACCTGCGCACTACAACTGTCATTTCTGCTTTATCGGATGAATTTTCGCACCTGCGGGGTCACAGAGCAACTTTGCATCTGCGAAGCACCAGCACCAGCTCCCTTCTCCGAAACTAAAATGAGCATAACTCCCTCATACGATGTCCGAATTCGATGATTCTTTTTGCTATGGATTCGTAATTATGATATGGATCTAATGCTTCAATTAAAACACAAATTGAATCTCATTTTCATAATATGGTACCATTTATGCTTAAAGAAACGACGTCGAAATATCTAAAACGAGCGCAACACAACCCAAACCTAGCCCCCCAGGACTCTATCCGAACATACCAAAAGGTCCCAAAACATAATAAAGATCTATGCAAAGACTTAAATGTTATGCCCCGTAGTATTACAATGATGTTATGCTTTCCCGTATTAAGTTATGACAGTGTTGCACCCAGTAGTATTACATTACGGTGATGTCATGCTTCGCAGTATTAAGTTACGATGATTTTGCACCCTGAAGTATTGTACGTTGAATTTGTAATAAGGTAATTGACATCATACCAAGTAAAAGATTATTTGGATATTATAAGGATTATGCTATTTCACAAGTGATTAGTAAATTCATGAAGATGGAAGGGGGAGCAAGTCAAAGAAAATGATTTTTTTTTCCAAGTTGGCATTTTGGAGTAAAATACGACCCGAGCTAAAATACCCGGTATTTATAGATTAGTGTCATACAAGGTACTACATGACCATACTAGTAAAGTTTATAAGGTATGTGAAAAGTGAGTAATATTTTAGGTAAGTGGTAATGATTCTCAATTTTGCGGGTAATTGATTAATTACCGGGTAACGGGATATTGCCTAATTAATTGGGGATATATTTGGATAAAGATTAACTTCCCCTACCCCACCCCCATGTGGAAGCATTAGCTAGCCTAGAAAATGACTCTTTAATCTCCTTAATAGGTGGCTATCTAGGATTAATTTTGGAATTAATAATCAAAGACTTATGATAAGTCTTATCTCATTCTTTATTTTGGACCAAAGAAGACAAGAACCTTAATAATCCAAGTAAGGATCATATGTCCCATTTTTCTAGTTCGCTCATAGTGCTTCAAAGAGCAGAAGCTAGTTCGTTCAAATGGCTTCAAGAACAAAAGCTAATCTAGTTCTTGCGATTCTAAACTTAATCCAACATGCAACAACACAATTCCAACGAGAATTTGTTAGAATCGAAGCAACATGAAATTTTGCAGTTCTAAAGGTGTACCTGCAATATTTTCCAAGAGTATTATAGGGAATTTTCCCTACTTCAGGTATGCTAAGGCTATCCCTTCTTTCTTTTGGCATGATCCATACGATAGAATGACACGTGCAAATGCATAAATTCCATAAATGACTCCATTCATAGAAGTATTAGAGATATCTATGTTCTTGAATTTTCATGTGTCATAACATTTTATCATCTGTTCATGGGTCTCAGAAAAATACGAAAGTTGAAAAGAGTTTACTTTATGATATTAATCAAAGGCAAAATGGTCTTATGACATTCCGAAAGATTTTATTAACGTACTTTTCATGCATTGAATTCATGTACATTGACCCATGACCAGATGGCGTTATATACGCGTATAGATGTATGTATATGTATGTATATGGGATATAGGAAAGGTCATGAAGTTATATACGCACCACCACCTGATCAGCTGGTATACGTTGATGATTTTGCCCATAGTGGCCAATATGATATGATGGGATTCCCTCAAAGGTTGGTGTTGATATGAAACATGTACCTATGCACGACATGACATTCATACGCATATGCCTGACGCTAAAAGTATTTCATGATTTACAGAGTTATCCAGACTTACAGGTTGAGTCAATTACTCTATATTTCTTCCATGTATGTTATGTACTTATTTATGTGCCTTACATACTCAGTACATTTTTCATACTGACATCCTTTTTGCCTGAGGACGCTGCGTTTCATGCTCGCAGGTCCCGATAGACAGGTCGAGAGCCCTCCAAGTAGGCTATCAGCTCGGCGGAAGATGTTGGTGCGCTCCACTTGCTTCAGAGTTGCTCGTTTGGTTAGTATGATTTAGACGTGCATTGTTTGGTATGACGGGACTCTGTCCCGACCTTTATGATATTTATGTACTCTTAGAGGCTTGTAGACATATGTCGTGTACGTGAAAGATTGTACGGCCTTGTCGACCTATGTTTTGATTTATAAATGATCATGTTGGCCTATTAGGCCCGTATGCCACATGTATATGATGATGTAATAAGAAAGATACGTTACGTTGGTACTCGGTTGAGTAAGGTACAAAGTGCCCGTCACGGCCCATCGTTTTGGGTCATGACAAAAGTGGTATCAGGGCAGTTCTGTCCTAGGGAGTCTACAAGCCGTGTCTAGTAGAGTCTTGTTTATGGGTGTGTCGTGCACCACACTTATAAGCAGGAGGCTACAGGGCATTTTAGACTGTCACTCTTTCTTCTTACTCTAGATCGTGTGGTAAAGCTCACCTACAAGAATTCAAACTCCTAGATTCTATTTTATTCGTAATATTATGATACCTCCAATTGGTTAGAGATTGAATACGGCTATGGAAGAATTGAGTAAGAGGAACTCAATTTTGTATGATGCCTACGATAAGTAAATGTGAGGTCTTTAGCAGATTATGGGTGTACTGAAAGGTGTAAGTTTCCTGATAAGAAGTTTTAAGGCAAGAATGCCTATCTATTTTAATGGTGAAAGACAATGAGAGATTAAGAAGATAAATAAAGTTTCAACAAGCAAAAGAAGGAAGATGAAGAAGGGTACGAGGCGCCCAGTTAATGAATGTTAACAATGTTTATAATTCAGGTAGGGGAACATAAGCTTGTTGAGTTATATTCAGCAGTAACAAAGGTATGTACAATTGATCACACTCATTCCAGTTATGCCCTATGGGGGCTAACATGTATAGTTTAGAGAAAGAGGGGATATCAAGATCCAGCTAGGTTTAGGGTAACCCAAATTGGTAAATGGATGGTTTGCATTAGTTGACAATTTTAAAGGACATTGCAAAAAAGTGCTAATAGATCTCCTTCTGAAATACCTATATGGTGCATTTTAAAATAGTACCACTAGATATGAGTGCTAGAAAGATAGGCGCTGGAAGCTTGGAAAGGATAAATATTATCTTAGCATGACTCCTGTCCCTAGTAGAGAGATAATGCTAGGCAACCCGAAGAGCCAGTTACTGGAGCAAAGGGGAGCTAAAAGAGAAAGAATGTTGTGTTGATTTTTTCACAAAAAGGGGATATGCAGAAATATTAGCAGAGTAACGAGAAGAGAGATAAGGAAGAATTGTGAATAAGGTATGATACATGGATACCAATGGTAAAGCGTTACAGAACCTATAGTCAAATGAAGAAAGAGACGAAAGGTAATGGGCCTTAAGAAAATAAAATAGTATAGTCCATATAGTCACATCCTTATTTCAGGGAATAAGTTCGTGACTCTAATGTGATTACCGGAAGGGAGAATTAAACCCCAGAATAATAGAAATCAGTATGGGCAGGTGAATAAGATAAACTAAACATGAATTAGGGACTGAGTGATTCGATAACGGTCGGCATCATAAGAATTTTAGATCATGTTATGGCGATAATAGAATGGACAATAAAAGAAGATTCATGGGAAATTCAGAGAATGGTCATTCAGGAAGACGTTTCCCTAAAGCAAGCAAGGGGAGCAAAGTTAAGCTTAAGGGAATGTATGTGCCAGTTACACTAAGTGTCACCATTATGAGTAAGGAATTTTGTATCCTTGGTACATAAGGATTCCCGCAAGGCGAATAAGGGCTATCGATGATGTAAAAGGACGCCAAAGATGAAAAAGTGAAACATCTATAGGCAGGTTGTTGTAGCTACAACTCTTAGTACTCCTCTAAAGGAGGGAATATGGAAGGATAAAGGAAGAATGCAATAAAAAGTGAGGAAGGGATGAGATTGCACTTATCCAAATGCTACAGATATGCTACGATTCCAGAACAGTATGCAAACGCGACGTCAAGTAGAAGAAGTAAGGGTTCCTGCCCGAGATGTTATTAATAATTAATGAGTCAGTGCGAGATGTAAGTTAAGACCAAGGAAACAACCCAAGAAAGATTTTGCCGAATAATGACATGAGAATGAGCCAACGAGTAGTTAGTAGTTGATTCAGGAAGAGCCTAGTTATGGCTAGTCAAGAGGATACAGACAAGACAACAAGTCATGCAAGATAAAGATAGTAAAACCTAATATAATTAATTTAGCCCCTCAGTTATGACATTGTAATACTTAAGAAATATTCAAATAGGAGTTGGGGTAGTAAAAGGTACTGTATGAGTGTTACGGAAATAAAAAATAGTTCCACTGGGAAGACAGTCAAAACTTCAGTTCAAGAGCAGTCCTACGAGCAGATAAGTGTAGAGGTAAGTAACTAGGGATATTTACAAGTGAGCACGAACATAAAAAAAATTCTATCAAGAATATAATATAATAAGCTTGCATCTTTACAAGAGTCATAGGATCCTCCCTGCGTACTACAGTGAAAGGACTAGCTGAGAAAATGAGGAAGAAGGCTTCAACCTAAGCACAATGACCTAAAGAGAAAATGGTCTTGTAATAACAGTTTCACAACAACATTGTACGTCCTCCATAAGAAAGAGGAATCTACCGTGGCTAGTGAATGGGAAGTAAAAATCAAAAGAAATACTCGAAGATCATATGAGTTGTATAGAAATTCCGGCATGCGTGGGAACTAAGATAAGCTAAGTATGCACGAAAAAAGGGGGACAAAAGATCAGGAAAGGTAATAGCTTACGTTAAAAGAAAACTGAGAAAGAACGGAAGGAATTATTTAATCAATGATCCCGAGTTGGTGACGTTATGAACGCACTTAAGAGTTTAGATTTTTATACATGCAACATATATGTTAACAATCATACAGTCATAACAGATTTAGGTATAAGTTAAAAGAAAGAATTGAGACAGGTCATAGACAAAGGAATGAATTGTTAGAAGATTGTATCATAGATATTCCATAGTGTCCATGGAGGGCTAAAGTAATAACTAATACCATGATCCGCAGATTGGACGATAACTTAAGTCAGTATAATGGCCGATCAAAAGAAGAAGGAAACTAAAGAGTTACATCAACAAAGTAAATAAGGAATCTGATTATTAGACCAGAAGTTATAGGAATCATGATTGAGAACATAGCAGAATCACTCTTAATATTAGAGGTGCAAGAGAGATAGCACAACAACTACGTTCTATAACGGCCCTACGATAAAGCCAGTTAGAAGGGTACCCGTCTCATAAGAAGTTAGCATGAAGCTCTCACGAGATTGTGTAAAAAGGTGCATGTATTATAATAGAAGTTCAAGACATAGATGTGAATTATATCTATTTGGAGGGAAGGTCATGAAAGAGATAGAAGATGTGATATAAGGCTTTAAGGAAAGAAAGGAAAAGGTGAACAATGAACGAGATACTCAAAAGTAGAAGGTTGAGAATATTCCATACTTGGGATAAAAGGCTAGAAACGCGGGGATTAAATATCCAGGAATGATAGCGGCAACGTCAGTAGCATATCTTCTAACCTATGGTCTAGATATCGAAAAGCCTGATTATGAGAGTAAAGAATAGTTAGAGATAATGTGATGTCTAGCTTGATGTTCCAGAACAACATAAGGAAATCTATGGTGAAAGCAAGTTGAAGGAATTACGTGAATAATATAAATAGATATGTATGGGTACCAAGCTAATGTATAGTAAAGCGACAATGTTTTATGATAGGAGTAAGAACGAGAAAGGGCGAGTGAGATGGTGACGAGAACGGATAAGTCATTGGGATTAAGACCCATGGAGACAAGAAAGCTAATAGTTTCTATAAGTTATAGAAAGTTCAGTATAACCTGAATAAACTCAAAGGAGTTTAAGATTAATAGCATTTAGAAGGAATGAAACGTTGTTATGATAATAAAATGAGGGTGAAATTGTGACAGATAAAGGATGATGTTTGGGCCTTCGTTTGACTAATGGTTTGGAAAAAAAAGAAGGAGAAAAGATTTCACTGGCGGTACGAAATTAGGATACCCCATAAGGTGAATCACATTGAGACACTATGAAATACGATTATAGGAATTACTTCAAATATTCCTCAATTCAACGTAAGCCCTAGCGGCAAAGTATTACGTAAGAAGTTTCAAGTTATCAGTGGTATATTGTAGATCAATATTGAGGTGAATCAACAATGGATGGACAAAAGTCACAAAGTATGAAATGAGATTAGGCCATCATTCTAAGGATGAGCAGTAATGAGGAAGCATTAAAGGACTTAAATTTATACATATGGAATAAGCAACGAGAGTAAGCTGAGATTTGGTAGCAGACCTCAGGAACAATAAATTAAAGTAAGAGTTATGGCAGTAAATTCATACGGATGGCTAAACGGACCTATGCAATGAGATATAGCAATATTCATGAGTTCAACAAAGTACCGAGCGAAGAACGTCAGTATACTTATAGATGCCCAAATGGACATCTTATCAAGCTCTACATATGAAGCCTAGAGATTGAGCACACTTACAAGGTCAAAATTGTAAAGGCTGCATGATGAAAGGTGACGATAGTTACGAGATTGGAAGGATTCCGACTACAAGTTGTGGTGTGAAAAGAAGGCCTAATGGGGGAATGCCCTGGACTTTGGGCTTATTCACAAAACAGTCGCCTAGATGGAAAGGGACAGTCTAAAGTATTCGAAAGATATAAGTTATGAAAATGATAAGTGCATCAGTCAACATTCGAGGACGAATGTTCCAAAGGGGGAAATAATGTTACGCCCCACAGTATTATGATGATGTTACGCTTTGCAGTATTAAGTTACGACAGTGTTTCACCCAACAGTATTACATTACGATAATGTCACGCTTCGTAGTATTAAGTTACGACGATGTTGCACCCTGCAGTATTGTACGTTGAATTTGTCGTAAGGTAATTGACATCAGTCCAAATAAAAGATTATTTGGAGATTTTAAGGATTATGCTATTTCACAAGTGATTAGTAAATTCATGAATATGAAAGGGGGAGCAAGTCAAAAAAAATGAATTTTTTTTCCAAGTTGGCATTTTGGGGTAAAATACGACCCGAGCTAAAATACCCGGTATTTATGGACTAGTGTCATACAAGGTACTACATGACCATGCTAGTAAGGTTTATAAGGTATGTGAAAAGTGAGTAATATTTTAGGTAAGTGAGAATAATTCTCAATTTTGCGGGTAATTGATTAATTACCGGGTAACAAGACATTGCCTAATTAATTGGGGATATATTTGGATAAAGATTAACTTCCCCCACCCCCACGTGGCAGCATTAGCTAGCCTAGAAAATGACTCTTTAATCTCCTTAATAGGTGGCTATCTAGGATTCTTTTGAAATTAATAATCAAAGACTTATGATAAGTCTTATCTCATTCTTTATTTTGGACAAAATAAGACAAGAACCTTCATAATACAAGTAAGGATCATATGTCCCATTTTCCTAGTTCGTTCATACACTACAAGAAAAAGCCTTATTTAAGATCAATTTTTAGGGACGAGTTAATAATCTCGTCGCAAAAAATATATGTATTGGGACGATATTTTATTGCGGTCCTTAATGCTTTACTTTATTGCGAAGGTATTAAATCCGGTCCTTAAAAAATTAATAATTGGTCCCAAATTATAATTGAGGGACATTGAGTTTGAGAGAGTGTCGCCAAATGTTATACCAAAATATTAGAAATCTACTATTTTCCAAAAATCAGGCGCCAAAACTAATACATTGAAATAAAAAGTTCTGAAAAGTAAAGTGAAGCTCTCTGTATTCTCAAAACACAATTTGCCCTAATACTCCGCCTAGCGCCCATTTGTTCTTATGTGTTTCTCAAAACTAAGATTGCAAATTTTTTGCCCTAATTTCCATCTCGCATTTGATATTAATCCAAGGTATGCCTCCTCTTTCAAGTTGTTTTTTTTTCTTCTCTAAGTTGTTCTAAATTCGCTAATTGTTATTCGAGTTGTTGTTGTTCTTCTTCTTCTCTTGGTAAGATTTCATATATAATTTGGTATTTTTTCTATTGTATAATCGGTGGAAAGATTATTGGGTTGGATTTCTAATTGGATAAATTAATTTTCTGTAGTATATTCAAGTGTATGTAGCGTATTGTGTGTTTGAAGTTTGAAGAATTTTATGTTATATGGAGTGCCTACCAGTTTGAAAAAGCTAATTATTTCATGAATGACATATTAGTCTTATGTATTCAGTGAGGGATTTTGCCAGCCAAAACAGGGACTACTGTATTACTCCTATTGTAATTTTAATTTTACATCTGAAAAGATTTTAACTAAATCCATTTATACCTCAGAACCCTTCTCGTCTCTACTGCCAATTGTATTTTAACATACTGAAAAATAATTGAATCTGGGAAGAAGCAGTCTTTTAGTCGCGCGCGACTATTTTGAATGATCTTGTGTTGTAAAGTATACTATTTACACTTTCTTTGGTGTAAGTACTTACTTCGATCTCGGAACAGACTAGAAGGAACTATGCATGAATGTTTTAGGAACTAACATCTTTAATTACAAGTTAATTTATAATCTTTTATCTAGATTAGTGTCATCTGATTGTATATTACAATGTATTAACCGAAAATAGAGGAGCCAGTTCACTAGAAACTGCAACCTTGGAGGTGAACCAGTTGTGTGCATCTGATCGTAACAAGTTGTGTACATCATAGTATTTTTCTTATCTTTTATCTTTTTTTAATGTAATTTTTATTTATTCTCCAAGGTTATGGCACCTAATAAGCAATGGATGCAACTTGTTAATAATTGGCTCGATGAAGCCTACTTAATCGGAGTACAAAAGTTTTTGGATTATGCTTCTATAGGGAAGGGATGAGAGCAAACGCCTGGATCTTTGTGCTCATCTTTAGGGATTTCTAAAAGCACAAGATCGAATTTTACCATGTCTTCTAATCAAGAGATGCGAACAATAGATAAAAAAATCCTTGGTTCTTGAGAAAGAGCATATGCAAACCAATATTTCATTTCCCCCATCTACTGATCAAGTTATGCAACACTCCCAAACAACTGAAAAAGGTATGATATTTTGAATCCATATGTTATTAATTTGTAGAACTAAATTTTATTGCTATAGTTTTTACCAAATTATGCAGCCGTAGGTTCTTTATCTAATCCTGGAAAGGTAAAAAAAGTTCGAGGGAGGAACAAGTGCAAAGAAGTTTCATCACTTGAAGTCGGACAAAAGTTGAAAGTAACCTTTTACAATAATCGAACAGTTGGAACAAATAGCAAATTATTTTCGAGGCACTTAGGAAGAATCGTTCGTGACCGTAAGATGTGTCCGTTGGGAGTATCATCGTGGAATGATATTAAGGAAGAAAAGTTGAATCACATGTAGGCAACTATTAAGTCGAAGCAGCTAGATATTTATATAGTAAAGATGCATATCATTTAGTCGAATACATGTGTTCCTGTTTGTACCTTTATGTAGGAATCACAACAAGTGAAATGAATCTCTGATTGGTAATTGTTAGTTGTTTTAATTGGTAATTAATTTAGCTCGACTGCTTGAAGGTCGTGCGATAATATCTCCTTCTCATTAGAGAACTGGATGCCCAATTTATTTACAAACAGACTGCATTTTTACCCCTTTTGACATTGAATATGAACCTTTTTGTGCCAAATGAATTTTGATTGTTAGTATATTCCCTTTCAAGTCTCTCTATTACACCCAGCAGTAACTACAAGTTGAAATGTGGCCTCCATCAGATTCAGTCACAGCATTGTTTGTGTAAGAAGTGCATACATAATCTCATGAGATGAATGGAGCGAACAGAGTTTCTAGCATTTAACTAAGTGTTTTAAGTGAAAAGAGGCTATCACATTCAGTAGAGTTTATAGCATTAATTGTTTACAAATAATTAAGGTTATATTATGCTAAGATTTACATATAACTTTTTTCTCATTGAGTACTTTGGGGAATTTTCAGCATAAGATTTGAATTTTCATTGAATGGAATGTATTTTTGAATTCTTGTTGCGCATCCTTCATAAGGTTGATCCCCCTAGGGATCTCGAAGTTGGGTGAAGTCACATTTGAAATTCAATCTTTTTTGTTGGTGGAAGAATAGTGTTTGGATAACTGTGTGGCCATAATGTATTTATATTATAGTATTTGTTAGTCCCCATGCCTGTTTTGGAAGGGCATTTCCCTTTGTAAGGGAAATGAGTAGGTTCAAATAATGGTAGAAGAGCATGTAATTCAGCTTCCTTTATTTCCAGTTCAAGCACCTTACCTTTTAGTTCCTCATCTAGTGATGCCCGTATTTGCCTCAGTTCCAATTCAAACTTTTCTTCCTTAGAGCACAGGATAGTTTGACGTTCATCCATTAGATTTTGATTCCCTCCTGGTTTGCAATTAGAATATCTAGCTAAATATCATAGCTTGATAGAATCTTGTAGATAATTTATCTTTTTCAAGTTACTCTCTTCCTCAAAAGACCCTGAAGGTAGAAGAAGGGTGGAAAATGAACTCAAGACAACATAGGTCATCTTTCATCAATAAGGTAATTAATTTAAATCATCTGCACTAGTTGATTTGGGTAACAATATACCTAGCTTTTTAAGTTTTATAGTTGATTTGAGTATAGTCAAAATTTCTATATTACATATTCTAGTGGTATTTTGACTTCACCCTTCTAAATGGTGAACCATTTAAAGTCACTAATTAAACAGTCATAATAACAAATAAAAACCAACAACAACAAAAATTCTGCAATTCATCAGTGGTACATGAGAAGGGAAGAATGAATTTTTTTTTCCCCGTGAAACTTAACTACAATTAGCAAGCTGGTTTGCTACAGTGTTTCATTCCCTCCAACATGCGGGAAGCATATAGTTGAGACTTAAAATATTAATTTGACAAAGCATATATTATTCCACTGACAACTGGAATCTATGGAAGCATTTGATTGAAGCTAAATATGGAATGCATGTACAATGGTGCAGTAAGTAGCTATAACTTCCTATGGAATTTCGATCTGCTAGCAAATCAGGCATGTGTGGTAGGAATTTGATGAGATTATAGCTGGAAAATGGCAGAAGAATAAGGTTGTGGCAGGATGAATGGCTAGAAATGAGATTCCAATTCTTAAACCTATACATCTTGTCTATGACAAAGATTTTACCATTACAAAGGATTGAAAAAGGAACTGGAATTGAATATTTTATTAGAAGGATTCTACTTATTCAATAGATGTTACTACTGCATAAAATATACTGAATTTGTAAGCACATTATATGAGGGACAACATGCATGTTTGTAAACTTTGGGGGATTATCGGTGAAGTTTGAAAATCTATAAGTTGCGGTAAAGGCTTATCTTTGTTGTTATCTATAAACTTATTCGTTGTATGTCATGTTTGTTCCGTACATAAATGGTAATGGCTGTGCTCAATAGAAGCGGATGATATGGTTCTCTTATGATTAAAAATACCAAGTTCGTGATGTTATTGTCTGTTCATAGTAGTTGTTCTCTTGAATGGTAAATCTCGAATTGTCGTATCAGGATTTATCGAAACAAATTTTGATTTACCATCCCAAAGCTTTTCTAATTAATTTTTCTTATATTTCCCTATATTGCTAGTTTAAAATTTATATATGTTATTTTACCAATAGTATTTATCATCTTTTCAAACTTTTGTACTTACAGGTTTTGAAGATTGAAGCTACAAATCAAGATTCAAGTTTAAAAGATGCACAAACTTATTATTATTTTTATAAGACATAGTCTAGCTCCGGATGTTTGCTAACTTTTTTTATTAAGATGTTGAGGAAATATAGAAAGTAACATCATCATGGGATGCGAACTTGATATATTATCTTTTTGTATCTAGATTTTTCAATAACAATTTGATATTTATTGATAAAAATAACATTTTGCGGTATTGAGCTTTAGGACTACTCATTGTTAATAAGAGACCATGAATACGATTGCTAATTTACAAAATTATTTTAAATAGGAGTGTCGTCTCTAAAATATAATCTAGGACCAGTTAAAGGTTGATCGCTAAAATGGTTTAACGATTGGAATGACGAAATATGTAGTCTAAAACTAATTCACGATCAGATTTTCTGCGCTCTCTAAAAGATAATTTAGGACCAATTAAAGGTTGGTCGCTAAAAGGATTTAGCTATGGGAATATATGTATATTTCCTCATCTATTAGGGACGAGATATGTAGTCTCTAAAAGTATTTTCGGACTAGAATTTCTCCCGATCTCTAAATCTATTTAAGACCAGGTTTTTAGATCTATCGTTATTGACATTTAGCGGTGGAGGCTATTACGACGGGTGACGACCAGATTTTTCCCGTCGTAATTTACCTTTTTAGGACCAGATTTGGACTTTTAGGGACCATATTTCCCTTCCTTAAAGGCCGTTTTTCTTGTAGTGATATAGTGCTTCAAAGAGCAGAAGCTAGTTCGTTCAAATGGTTCAAGAACAAAAGCTAATCCAGTTCTCGCGATTCTAAACTTAATCCAACGTGCAACAACACAATTCCAATGAGAATTTGCTAGAATCGTAGCAACATGAAATTTTTCGGTTCTAAAGGTGTACGTGCAATCTTCTCCAAGAGTATTATATGGAATTTTCCCTACTCCAGGTATGCTAAGACTATCCCTTCTTTCTTTTGGCATGATCTATACGATACGAACGAAACGTGCAAATGCACAAATTCATAAATGACTCCCTTCATAGAAGTAATAGAGATATCTATGTTCTTGAATTTTCATGTGTCATAATATCTTATCATCTGTTCATGGGTCTCAGAAAAATACGAAAGTTGAAAAGAGTTTACTTTATGATATTACTCAAAGGCAAAATGGTCTTATGACATTCCGAAAGATTTTATTAACATATTTTTCATGCATTGTATTCATGTACATTGACCCATGACCAGATGACTTTATATACGCATATAAATGTATGTATATGAGATATGGGAAAGGTTATGGCGTTATATATGCACCACCACCTGATCAAATGGTATAAGTTAATGATTTTGCCCACAGTGGCCGATATGATATGAGGGGACGCCGTCAGAGGCTGATGTTGATATGAAACATGTACCTATGCATGACATGACATTCATACGCATATGCATGATGCTAAAAGTATTTCATGATTTATAGAGTTATCCAGACTTACAGGTTGAGTCAATTACTCTATATTTCTTCTATTATGTTATGCATTTATTTATGTGCCTTACATACTCAGTACATTTTTCGTACTGACATCCCTTTTGCTTGAGGACGCTACGTTTCATGCCTACAGGTCCCGATGGACAGGTCAAGAGCCCTCCAAGTAGGCTATCAGCTCAGTGGAAGATGTTGGTGCGCTCCACATGCTTCGAAGTTGCTCGTTTGGTTAGTATGATTTAGACGTGCATTGTTTGGTATGACGGGACTCTGTCCCGACCTTTATGATATTTATGTACTCTTAGAGGCTTGTAGACATATGTCGTGTACGTGAAAGATTGTACGGCCTTGTCGACCTATGTTTTGATTTATAAATGATCATGTTGGCCTATTAGGCCCGTATGCCACATGTATATGATGATGTAATAAGAAAAATACGTTACGTTGGTACTCGGTTGAGTAAGGTACCGGGTGACCATCGCGGCCCATCGGTTTGGGTCGTGACATTAAATCCCACATAACAACATCAAAACTACGAAGCATCGATCAAGACCAATATCTTAAGTTCATAAATTTCAAACTTCGAACCAAGTGTCTGATTCAAGCCTAACCAATCCGGAATGAACCCATATTTTGCATACAAGTTCCAAATGACATATCAAACCTATTCCATCTCTCAAAACAATAATCCTAATGCGATAATATCAAAGTCAACTCCCAGTTAAACCTATGAACTTTCCAAACTTTCAAATTGCTAACTTTCGCCAAAACCTTCTAGAAATATCCAAATACAAATTCGGGCATATGCCCAAGTCCAAAATCACCATATGGAGATATTGGAATCATCAAAATACCATTCTGGAGTTGTTTACACAAAAGTCAAACTCCGGTCAATTCTCTGTACTTAAGCTTCTAAAACAAGAATCATTCTTCCAAATCAATCTCGAATCATCCGAAAACCAAACCTGGCTACACACGCAAGTCATGATATACAATACGAAGCTGCTTGAAACCTTAAGTTACCGATCAGAATGCTAATCTCTAAACAACTGGTCGGATCATTACATAGGGCATCATCCCTAGCGATGCAAAAGGTCATTTTATGGTAAAAGTAAGGAAGTCAAGCAATCTAAAAAATGGCTTGGTGCAATGCCCATGCTTCCCCTTCCCCGATGCGGCAGTTCATTTTGCTGTCAGATTTTGCATTTTAGCTCACTAAGGATAGTTTGGTCCAAAGTGTTTGTATATGGTATAAACACTTCCTAAACATGCTTTTGAAGGGGTATTTGACCTAGGGAGATATTTGGAGAGCATATAAGGCAGGAAGACACAACATTTTATCTAACTTCCAACCAAAAATCAGTAAAAATAGGAGTTTGTATCGTAAAGTTATTTTTGATATTTTTTGTTTCCTTAAACTTATTTGTGATGGCTTCATCCACTTTTATGGAGTAGTTTACTTTAAGGTTTTGACAGATTTGGTGTTTTAGTTGTTCTCAATGGATTTAACTCACATTTAATTGCTTGAATTAGTGGAAGAAGATTTAATTTATTTGTGAAGTTATTCTTTATCTTGTTCAATCGGAAGAGAAACAACTTATTGAATACTATTACAGCATATGCATTAGTTTATTTTGGTGATAAAGAAGCATTTGAAAGAGTTTCTCTCAAGATCGTTCCTATCAATGATAACCATTCATACTCTCACCATGCTTCACATTAGTTTATTTTGTAAAGTATAGGTTCATTCGAGAGAAGAATCTTGACTATAAGAATAAGCTAGTCACCTATTAAATTTGGGAGAATTAACAAAATCTTTAAAGTGAAACTAAATAGAGTTAGATCCTGGATAGCAATCTTGCACCTATCTTGTCGCGACCCTTATTTGTTATATTGATAGTTAACTATTTTAGCTCAACTCTCAAGCTTATTATGATTAATCTTAATTGTTGCAATATTAGTTTGTTATTAATAGTTTCTAAACATATCAAATTGAAGGTTCATTCATCTTGAACAATGTTAGGCTATAAATTACGAGAATATATATATATATATATATATATATATTAATTCAATTCTTGCGGAGACGATATCTTCTATACTATCTTTGACAAGTACGAACTTTAGTTTTTATACGTTAATGTTGCACTCATTAACCTTTGGTTCTATTTCCGGGAATTGGTATTCAATAATGTTCAAAATAATTTCTGGTGCTAACTTAGGAACAAATTTTATGTTTTCATAACTTACAAGAATTCTTACTTGAACACAGGTGACAAGTGTATGACTCAATCCTTCTCTAGGAAACTGATTTCATATGATCCAGAGCTAGAAAATTGTGAGAATTAAGAAAGAATAAGGACTTTCCAGAAATACGTTAGGGAAATCCTCAATTCAAGGTGAGATGGAACAATAAGCAAGCTAGTGAGAAGCAGCCGCAAGAGAAGCTACTGCAAGAGAGGCCGTTGTAAGAGGTGATAGAGTTTTAGATGAGGCTGAAAATCAAAGGATCAATTCAAATTTTCCTATGGTGGAATATCAGTTTGAGCATGTTAGACCAAAGCCTGAATAATCATTGGGAGACTATGCCAGGGCCTATTCCATTCTATAGTGCAAGACAATCATGTGTAAGGCCCCTACCCATTGATGCGAAAAATTTTAAACTCAAGCAGGGGGTGATCCAAACCATTCAAAATAACTGTAACTTCAGAGCGAACCCAATGAATGTTCCAATAATCTATTAGATTTTGATGAGATCATTAACACATTCTGTTGCAACGGAGCATAACAATATGCTATCTACCTAAGAGCATTCCTCTATTCGTTGAAGGATGATAAAGAATAATGGTTGTGAAGTCTACCTACCTGGTATATTCGTAAATGGAAAGATATGACAAAGAAACTGCTCAATTTGTACTTTTTGAGGCAGTCATTTTTGTGCTTCTTGAACACGAGGCATGTGGAGTGTTCGCGAAGGGCACACTTGGATAGACCTTTTAAGAGATGAACTTCGGGACTTTTATCCATTTTATCATATTTTGAAATTGGGGGCTTAGATTTGGGCAATTTTGAGGAAATTTTCATGACTTAGATTCGGGTAAGTATTTTTTACTCGGATTTGATTGTTATTCATGATTACATCCTTCATTTTAGTATTTTTGGTAAATCTAAGTGAGAAATATTGGAGATTTTGGCAAAATATTTTTAAAACGTGAAATAGAGATTTGAACCTCAATTTAGAGTCAGATTTGGATGAAACTTGTATGGTTGGACTCATATTCGAATGGTTGTTAGGGATTTATATGTTATGTCAGGTTTTGAGGTGCTAACATGGGTTGACTTTGTGCATTTGTATATAGATCAAAGCTTTATTGTTTGGGTTGATTTCTATGGACTTAATTGATGTTATTAAAATATTTTTGGCTAGATTTGATCCATTCGGAAGTTGGTTCGTGTGGAAAGGTTGTTTTAGATTGTTGATTAAGCTTATTTGAGGTAAGTATCTGTCATGCCCCAAACCTGAAGAGGAGTGGCCAGCACCCAATACTATACTCGGCCCGAGCGTACCACTCTGTAACTGTGAACCCTGGAGAGTAACCCTCAACTTAGGCCAATGAGGCCATATTCTGAATAATCTGAAAATATCATCTCTCTATCTAAGGGGTAAACATACCCAAAAGCTCATGTATAGATATACATATAACCGAGCAGGTTGACAATGCCACCATGAACATCTACTGATATACAAACTATATAGGACTCGTCTACAAGCCTCTAGAGATAAGTGAACTGTACCATGGTCGGGGCAGGGCCTCGACCTACCCATCAAACCTGTATATATAAAATGGATGTCAAGTTCTAGACCTGGTAACTCTAAGGAAGTGGAGCTTACCAACCAAGATAATGGTTGACTCTGTCTGCTGGGAGGGTCTGTCCAACAATCAATCAAGACTTGCAGGCATGAAATGCAGCATCCCCGATAAAAGGGACGTCAGTACGAAATGATATACCTAGTATGTAAGGCAACAGAATGACTGAAAGCTGAAACTGAACTAATAATATAATAACTGAAAGTAACTGGGATTCAAAGATAATCTGAAGATATGCTTACCTGCTGATACTGACTCAACTCTCTCAATATAGTAAGTAAAATAGATGTCTGGCCTTATAAGGCTCGATATATGTAACTGCTCTACCATAATAGGCTCGCTCATAGGCGCTCGACCATACTAGGCTCTGTATCTCGATCATTCTGGGCTCGTTCATAGGCGCTCGACCATACTAGGCTTGGTATATAACTCACCATCTGATCAGAGGTTGACCAATAGGGGCCTGTCCATCGATTATAGTTTGATGATAGTGAAAATACTATACTACTATATATATATATATATATAGACTCTTTGCTCTCTTAGATGAAAGAAGACAAAACCAAAATGAATATGAAGTCTCGATAAGGGAGAATGTTGTAACTTATGAGACTAGGAAAATGTACATAAATTCAAGAATATGAACTTCTCTTTATGTCGCGTTATCAAACACATGTAGTTACTGGATCATGTCAAACCGAAGGAAAGGTTTAGCATTAACATACCTTAACTCTGTTGAGTCCTTGATACTTTCCAAGTAATTCTTCAAACAACTCAACTCAATCTACCCCAGCATAAGAAGATTCAAAATCAGTGCTGAGTAAAGGCTAAGTTTAGAACTTAAAACTAGTAGCTCGTTTATGTAAATTTTGGTAGCATCTCTCTTGTAACAAGGCCCTCCTCCAATACCATATACCAACAACAAAAAGAACACAAAAACAACAACAACATGTATGCATCATTTTCCAGTCTTATCTCCATCACAATATACCACAAAATAGCCCATACACCCTAATCACTTCATACATAAAACAACAACCAAAGTAGTGCCAGACAACCTAAAAAAAGTAACGACGAACAACCAACCTACCATTACGTTATTATGTGTTGTTTCCCAACACCCTTTCTCCTCCAAAAATCCATAAAACATCAGCACAAGAGGCCAACACAAAATAGCCCACAAACAGTCCACTACAAGTCAAATAACTCGAACTCACGACTTCTGATTACCGTTCTGTGAGTTCTAACTATTAGGAAACAAAATTTCAACCTTCCTTGATATTTAAACACTTAAATACAGATATTAGACATTTCTTAACTTTGAAGTACCTTCCAATATGTCACGACCCAAACCGATGGGCCGCGACGGGCACCCGATACCTTATTCAACCTAGTACCAACATAATGTATCTTTTCGTATCATACTATCATAGATAAATGAGCAAGAGAGGCTATAGTGAGATAAGTAGAATAAAACATGGAGAAATACTCGACATTGGATGATCCAACATGTAATCCAAACTTATACATATGACGTACGGGCTAATAAGGCCGACATGATCCTTTATATACTCAAAACATAGGCCGACAAGTCCATACAAGAATCCGTATATATGGCATCTGTCTAAAAGCCTCTAAGAATATATAATATCATAAAGTTTGGGACAGAGCCCCGCCATACCAAACAATACACATCTATATTATACTGACCAAACAAGCAACTCTAGAGCAAATGGAGTGCACCAACATCTTCCGCTGAGCTGATCTCCTACTTGGAGGACGCTCGACCTGTCTATCGGGACCTACAGACATGAAACACAGCGTCCACAGGCAAAAGGGACGTCAGTACAAATAATATACCAAGTCTGTAAGGAATGAAAATCACGAGACATTAGACATGATAGAAATATGTAGTAAAAGACTCGACATGTAAATCTCAATAGCTCTGTGAAATCCTTTAATATTTAAAATGTCATGCATATATATATAAATGTCCAATCGTTGCATAGGTACATGTGTTTATAACGTCATCAAGCCTCTGAGTGCATCCTATCATATCATCTCGGCCACTGTGGGTAAAATCATCAACGTATACTAGTTGATCAGGTGGTAGTGCGTATATAACACCATAACCTTTCCCATATCCCATATACATACGTACATACATACATACGTACATATATATATATATATATATATATATATATATATATGACGCTATCTGGTCATGGGTCAATGTGCATATGTAAATGCATGAGATGCATGTGAAAATATGTTAATAAAATCTCTCGGTACGTCATATGACAATTATGCCTCTGACTAATACCATGAAATAAATTTTACCAACTTATGTATTTTTTAGACCCATGAATATATGATAGAATAATATAACACATGGGGGATCAAGAACATAAGCACGTCTAGTATTTCAACGAATAGAGTCATTTATGAAAATTGTGCATTTGCTCGTTTCATTTGTTTTGTATAGATCATGAAAAAAGAAAGAAGGGATAGCCTTAACATACCTAAGTCAATTCTCTTGACAATCCCTCAAACAAACGTCAATTGTTATAATACGTAATGGCAAAATCGGAGTAGAGAAAAATTCGTATGATATTTCTGATAAGATTGCACCGTACTCTGTTAAAATTGCAAAATCTCACTTTGATTTAAATTGTTGAAGCCTTGCGTTGCTTATGTGACTTAAGCCTGTAGTACTCAAATATCTTACATTTGAATTCCTTGAATTCTTATTAGATGCAAATTTGTAACTTACATGGATAAGATTCTTGCACTTCCAAGACTTAGTGGCTTTCCTTTATTAAATAATGCCTTATATTTAGCCAAGACTTTCCTTTATTGAATTCATTTTACGTGGCTTTCCAAGATTTAGTTTGTGACTTAGTGCCAAGTCTCATGTCTTTAATTTAGCCACATATTATAGTGCCTTAAAGAGTCACCATGTGATTTTGAGGGTGTGACGACCCGGCCGGTCATCTTAAGAAATAATGCCCCGGTCCTCTATTAACTACTTTTCCCGAGTCTATTTTTGCTATTTTGATTCGTCGGGATGTCCGGTTGTGAGTTTCTGAGAGTTTTGGGACACTTAGTCCCTAAATGAGGGCTTAAGTGTTGGAAAGTAGACCATAGTCGGAATAGTGTGAAGATGGCCTCAGAATGGAAATTCGATGGTTTCGTTAGCTCCGTTGGGTGATTTCATGGTTAGGAGCGTGTTCGGATTGTGTTTTGGAGGTCCGTAGCTAATTTAGGCTTGAAATGCCGAAGGTTGAACTTTTGAAGTTTCCGGTTCGATAGCGAGATTTTGATCCGAGGGTCGAAATGGAATTCTGAGAGTTGCAGTAGTTCTGTTGTGTCATTTGGGATGTGTGTGCAAAATTTCAGGTCATTCGGACGTAGTTTGGTTGGGTTTTTGATCAAAAGCGGAATTCGGAAGATTTTAAAAACTTAGGCTTAAATCCGATGTGTTTTGGTTGATTTGATGTTCTTTGAAGTGTTTTGAAGATTGGTACAAGTTTGAATAAGGTAATAGGTGATGTTTGTGCTTTTGGTTGAGGTCCCGGGGGCTTCGGGGTTATTTCGGATGGTTAACGGAGAGTTTGGAATTTTTTAGGAAGCTTCAGATTTTCTGCTTCTGGTGTTTCCGCACCTGCAGATTGGGGACCGCATGTGTGATGCTGCAGATGCAGGGAAAAAGAGCGCAGAAGCGGAAAGGGCCTGGGAAGGCCAGAACCGCAGAAGCGGCTTAGGGGTTGCATCTGCGATGTCGCAGATGCGGAAAAAGGGATTGCAGAAGCGAAAATTGGGACTTAAGTGAAAAACCGCAGATGCAGTTCAAGGATCGCAAATGCGGTACCGTAGAAGCAAAAATTGGGCTGCATATGCGAAAATTCTTGGGCCAGAACATATAAATAGTTGCCTTCGCGAATTTGAGCTATTCTTTCACCATTTTCATCCGGGCTTGAAGCTTTTGAGAGAGATTTTTGAGGAAAACGAAGGGGAATCACTTGGAGGTAACATACTTGACTTTATAACTCGTTTTTATGTGATTAAAGACCTAATTAGTGGTGAAACATTTGGGAAAAATGGGTAATTAGGGCTTGAGTTTAAGAGACCTTTAAATGAGAATTTGAGGGGTCATTTGGACTCCAATTTCAGTGTTCTTATTATGTATAGACTCGTGAGATTACGAGGTTTCTGAAAATTTAAATTTCACCCGATTCTGAGACGTGATCCCAAGGGGCATTTTGGTCATTTTACCTAATTTCACGTATTAGCTTAGAATTTAATTGTAGAATTAGTTACTTGAAGTGTAATTTACATTATGAAATTGAATTGAATAGATTTGGGTCATTTGGAGTCAAGCATTCATGGCAAGAGCGTGGTTTCGGATTGATTTTTGAGCCGGTTCGAGGTAAGTGCCTTGTCTAACCTTGTGTGAGGGGACCTTCATCTTAGGATTGGTATATTTGGTGATTGAAATGCCCTGTACATGAGGTGACGAGTGCGTATTTGTGCTAATTGTTGGAAATCCGATTTTCTTTAAGTTATTACTAGCATATTTCCTTTCCTGTTTCTATTACTTGCACTATTAAGCCTGTTGTTAGCTTAGGAAAGCATGTCTAAGTGACTTAATTGCTTTATTTGTTCAACCTGCCTTACTTGAATTCTGTGTAGCATGCTAGGCTAGAATCACTTGTTGCCTTAATATGAAATATTGTCATTTCTGTATATTTTCCTGTTGATGCTGTGTATTTATTTGGGACTACGGATATGGGATTCCGGTAGCTCCCCCTTGCCTGTTTATTTTAGGAATACGGATGTGGGATTCCGGTAGACCCCTCTACACAGTTATATGAAACTACGGGAATGCACCCGGTAGATTCCTCCAGTACTGGGTATTTACATTTAGAACTACAGAATGAGATTCCGGTAGATCCCCGCGCACTATGAGTTGGACTACGGGACCGGATCCTGGGAGATCCATTGGATATGTACATATGGGACTACGGGACGGGATCCTGGGAGATCCATTGGATATGTACATATGGGACTACAGGACGATATCTTGGGAGATCCCCGATTGTTATCATTGGTGTTGAGCTGTATTTCCTTTCCGTATTTACCTTGTTTCTATATGGTCGTTGTTGTCCTGTACATCCTGTGGTATTTCATTGATGTACCTATTTATACTGTTGTGTTCTATACTATTGACCTTATTATTTTATTTAAATTCAGTAGGGCCCTGACCTTCCTCGTCACTACCCAACCGAGGTTAGTCTTGGCACTTACTGAGTACCGCTATGGTGTACTCATGCCTCTCATGTGCATGTTTTTCATGTGCAGATCCAGGTACTGCTACTCAGGCCTACCATCCTTGAGGGAGGCGACTGCTTTAGAGACTTCGAGGTACATCTGTCGCGTCCGCAGACCGAGAAGTCCCTTTCTATTCTAGCATTTAAACATTACCCTTCTGTATTTTCTTTCTTGTCAGATATTCTGGAGTTAGACTGTTAGATATTTCAAAGGCTTGTGTTTCTGTGAGTTTCCAGGTTTTGGGATAGTATACTTGGTTTTGAGAATGTTGCGTTGTATATGCTGAGTGGCATTATAACTATTGTTTCCATTCAGTTATTTTGGTTTTGATTATTTCTTCTGCAAGTTTCATTTATGTTCCGCATTTGTTAGGTTTACCTAGTCGTAAAGACTAGGTGCCGTCACGACAGTTCACGGAGGGCGAATTGGGGTCGTGACAAGTTGGTATCAGAGTTCTAGGTTCATAAGAGTCATGGATCACAAGCCGGTTTATTAAAGTCTCGCTGATCGGTACAGAGACATCTGTACTTATCTACGAGAGGCTATATAAGTGATAGGAAAATTCCACTTCATTTGATTTCTTTGTCCTGCGATATTTTGACATCACAATTCTAAACTTTTGTCTTCTATTCTCTCACAGATGGTAAGGACACGTGCTACCCGAGATGATCAGGCACCCGCGCCCCCTACTGCAGCCGTTAGAGGTTGGGGCCGTGGTAGAGGCCGATGATGCACACGTGGTGCAGCAAGAGCACCTGTGCAAGCTACCGCCAAGGTACCACCAGCAGTTCCAGCCGTAGTCCAGGCATCTGACACGCCTACTACTACTACTACTACTACTACTACTACTACTACTACTACTACTACTCCAACCCTTCAGGAGACTTTGGCACAGTCCATGAGCATGTACACCACTCTGGCTCAGGCAGGGTTGCTTTCCGTTGCTGTGGCTACATCTCAGACCGGGGGAGGAGCACAGACTCCTACCGCCCGCACTCCTGAGCAGAGAGTGTATGTTGAGTAGGTACCTGAGATTATTTCAGTACCGCCTGCAGTGTCAGATCCACCCAAGGATAGGGCAGCGGCTTCCAAGGAGGAGCAGTTGAGGCTTGAGAGGTTCAAGAAGTACAAGCCTCATGTATTCAACAGTCTAGCATCGGAGGATGCCCTGTGATTTCTAGATGAGAGTTACCGCATTCTCCATACCATGGGTATATCAGGATCGAGCAGAGTTTCCTTTACTACCTTCCAGCTTCGAGGAGCCGCCTATGAGTAGTGGCGCACCTATGAGTTAGACAGTCCGGATGAGGCTGCTTCACTGACTTGGACTTAGTTTTCAGATCTGTTCCCGATAAAGTATGTTCCTCAGAGCCTCAGGGACGCATGGCGCGTAGAGTTTGAGCATTTGCACTAGGGTGCTATGACAATCTCAAAGTATGCTGTCTGTTACACCAGTTTGGCTAGGCATTCACCAGCCATGGTTTCTACTGTTCGCGAGAGGGTTTGCCGGTTTATTGAGGGCCTTATTCCCAGCATTAGATCTAGCATGGCTCGTGAGGTGGAGATGGATATTTCTTATCAGCAGGTGGTGAGCATTGCTAGGAGGATTAAGGGTATGCGTGCTAGGGAGAGAGAGGAGAGGGAGGCAAAGAGGTCTCAAAGTCGGGCCATTATTCTGGTGCCCGTACCCCAACTGTAGGTCGTCATGGTAGGGGTTAAATGAGTCGCCCTGTTCATTCAGCTCTTCCAGAAGCCAGTAGTGCTCCAGCTCCTCCTAGGCCTCAAGTGCCTTATTATGCACCTCCGGTTTCTAGCACACCTCCTGTGCTAGGTGCTTTCAGAGGTCAGTCCAGCAGTCCTGGCCCGAGCCAGTCACAACCACCACGTCCTCCCAGAGCTTGTTTTGAGTGTGGTGACACATGTCATAAGGTAAGGGATTGCCTCAGACTTGGGAGGGGTGTACCTCCACAGACTTCTCAGCCACAATGTGCCCGACAGAGTTCTCAGGCTATAGTTACAACTCCAGTTGCTACCCCACCTGCTCAGCCAACTAGAGGTAGAGGTCACCCTAGAGGGGGAGGCCAGGCCAGATACTATGCCCTTCCTGCCTGTACCGAGGTTGTTTCCTCTGATTCTGTCATCACAGGTATTATACTAGTTTGTCACAGAGATGCATCGGTTTTATTCAATCCAGGCTCCACTTATTCTTATGTGTCTTCTTATTTTGCTCCGTATTTGGGTATATCTCGGGATTCTTTGAGTTCCCCTGTTTATGTTTCTACTCCTGTGGGAGATTGTCTTGTTGTGGACCACGTCTATCGGTTGTGTTTGGTTGCTCTTAGTGGTTTTGAGACCAGAGCCAATTTATTGTTGCTTAACATGGTATATTTTGATATTATCTTGGTCATGGACTAGTTGTCTCTCCATTATGATATTCTTGATTGTCACGCCAAAACTGTGACGCTTGCTATTCTGGGTGTACCGCTTGTTGAGTGGAGGGGTACTTTAGATCACACTCCCAGTAGAGTTATTTCTTTTCATAAAGCTCAGCATATGGTTGAGAAAGGGTGTGACACGTACTTAACTTATGTGAGAGATGTCAGTATTGATACCTTTTCAGTTGATTCAGTCCTAGTAGTATGGGATTTTCCCAATATGTTTCTAGCTGATCTTTCAGGCATGTCGCCTGATAGAGATATTGATTTTGGCATTGATCTATTGCCGAGCACTCAGCTCATTTCTATTCCCATGTATCGTATGGCTCTTCCTGAGTTGAAGGAGTTGAAGGATCAGGTACAAGAATTGCTTGATAAGGGTTTTATTTGGCCCATTGTATCACCTTGGGGTGCTCCTGTCTTGTTTGTGAAGAAAAAGAATGGTTCCATGCGTATGTGCATTGATTATCACCAGTTGAACAAGGTTACAGTGAAGAACCATTATCCTTTGCCTCGTATTGATGATCTGTTTGACCAGTTTTAGCGCACACAGGTGTTTTCTAAGATTGATTTGCGCTCAGGTTACCATCAGTTGAATATTCGGGAGCAAGATATCCCGAAGACTGCTTTCAGGACTCGGTATGGTCATTACGAGTTCTTTTTTATGTCATTTGGGCTAACTAATGCCCCAGCAGCCTTTACACATTTGATTCACAGTGTGTTCTGGCTGTATCTTGACTCTTTCATCATTGTCTTTATTGATGATATTCTGGTGTATTCCCGGAGTCGAGAAGATCATGAGCAGCACCTGAGCACTGTGCTTCAGACTTTGAGAGAGAAGAAGTTATATGCCAAGTTCTCGAAATGTGAGTTTTGGTTGGATTCAGTGGCATTCTTGGTCCACGTGGTATCAAGTGAGGGCATTCAACTGGATCCGAAGAAAATAGAGGCCGTACAGAGTTGGCCTAGACCATCCTCAGCTACAGAGATCCGTAGTTTCCTTGGTTTGGCGGGTTACTACCATCATTTTGTGGAGGGGTTTTCATCGATTGCGGCCCCTATAACCAGGTTGACCTAGAAGGGTGCTCCATTTCAGTTGATGGAGGAGTGTGAGGCGAGCTTTCAGAAGCTCAAGACAGCTTTGACCACAGCCCCAATTTTGATACTGCCTACAGGTTCGGGGTCTTATACGGTCTATTGTGATACCTCGAGGGCTGCCCTTAGAGCGGTGTTGATGCATGACGGTAGGGTGATTGCCTATGCATCTAGACAGTTGAAGATACATGAGAAGAACTACCTTGTTCACGACCTTGAGTTAGCTGCCATTGTTTAGGCCCTGAAGATTTGGCGCCATTACTTATACGGTGTGCCTTGTGAGATTTATACTGACCATTGGAGCTTGCATCACCTGTCCAAGCAAAAGGATCTAAATTTGCGCCAGAAGAGGTGGTTAGAGTTGCTGAAGGACTATGACATCACTATTCTGTATCACCCGGGCAAGGCCAATATGGTGGCCGATGCTTTAAGTCGTCGGGCAGAGAGTTTGGGGAGTTTGGCTTATTTACCAGCATCGGAGAGGCCTATGGCGATGGATATTCAGGTCTTAGCCAGCCAGTTTGTGAGATTGGATCTTTCGGAGCCCAGTCGGGTTCTAGCTTGTGTGGTTTCTCAGTCTTTCTTATTTGATCGTATCAGGGAGCGACAGTAAGATGACCCTCATTTGCTTGTCCTCAAGGACAAGGTTCAGCACGGTGATGCTACGGATGTGACTATTGGTAATGATGGGTATTGAGGATGCAAGGTAGAATTTGTGTACCCAATGCTGATGGGCTTCGAGAGTTGATTCTAGATGAGGCCCATAGCTCGCGGTATTCCATTCATCTGGGTGCCGCGAAGATGTATCAGGATTTGAGGCAGCACTACTAGTGGAGGCGGATGAAGAAGGATATAGTTGGATTTGTAGCTCGATGCCTCTACTGTCAGCAGGTGAAGTATGAGCACCAGAGACTGGGTGGGTTGCTTCAGCAGATAGAGATTCCAGAATGGAAGTGGGAGCGGATCACCATGGACTTTGTAGTTAGGCTCCCACGAACTTTGAGAAAGTTAGAAGCTATTTGGGTGATTGTGGATCGGCTGACCAAGTCCGATCATTTTATTCCTGTGTGTACTACTTATTCTTCGGAGAGGTTAGTAGAGATTTATATCCGAGAGATTGTTCGTCTGCATGGTATTCCAGTGTCCATCATCTCAGATAGGGGTACTCAGTTTACATCACGGTTCTGGAGGGCCGTTCAGCATGAGTTGGGTACTCAGGTGGAGTTGAGTACGATATTTCACCCTCAGACGGACGGACAGTCCGAGCGCACTATTCGGATCTTTGAGGATATGTTCCGTGCGTGTGTGATCGAGTTTGGAGGATCTTGGGATCAATTTTTGCCATTGGCGGAGTTTGCTTACAACAACAACTATTAGTCCAGTATTCAGACGACACCGTATAAGGCTTTATATGGGACTACAGGACGGTATCCTGGGAGATCCCCTATCGTTATCATTGGTGCTCAGATGTATTTCCTTTCCGTGTTTACCTTGTTTCTGTATGACCATTGTTGTCATGTACATCCTGTGTTATTTCACTGATGTACTTATTTATACTGTTCTGTTCTATACTGTTGACCTTATTATTTTATTTAACCTCAGTAGAGTCCTGACCTTCCTCATCACTATCCAACCGAGGTTAGGCTTGGCACTTACTGAGTACCGCTGTGGTGTACTCATGTCTCTCCTGCGCATGTTTTTCATGCGCAGATCTCGGTACCGCTACTCAAGCCTACCATCCTTAAGGGAGGCGACTGCTCTAGAGACTTCGAGGTACATCTTCCGCGTCCGCAGACCGAGAAGTCCCTTTCTATTCTAGCTGTTAAACATTGCCCTTCTGTATTTTATTTCTTGTTAGATATTCTGGAGTTAGACTGTTAGATATTTCAAAGGTTTGTGTTTCCGTGAGTTTTCGGGTTTTGGGATGGTATACTTGGTTTTGAGAATGTTGTGTTGTATATGCCGAGCGGCATTATAACTATTGTTTCCATTCAGTTATTTTAATTTTGATTATTTCTTCCGCAATTTTCATTTATGTTCCGCATTTGTTAGGCTTACCTAGTCGTAGAGACTAGGTACCGTCACGATAGTTCACGAAGGGCGGATTAGGGTTGTGACTGAGGGGTGCTGCCATGTTACTACCATACTTATCAAAATTTTCACCATTTTCCTTAATCAACTTATTAATCCCCCACTAATTTAATAATTAACCAATTACCCACATAATTAAGAATTATCTCAAATTACTTATACTACTCACTTTTAACTCACCTTATACACCTCACTATTATGACCATGTGGTACCTTGTATTGTACTAATCCATAAATACCGGGTATTATAGGTCGGCCCGTATTTTATCCCGACATGTCAAACTTAGACGAAAATTCATTTCCTTTAACTTGCTTTACATCTCACCTTCACGAATTTACTCATCACTTGTTTGAAACAGCATAATCCTTATAATCTCCAAATAATCTTTTCCTCGGTAGTTGCGTTGAAGTCACGAACTTATTTTTCGAAGTGAGGATATGACTTTATGGTCTATACTCTTTTGTTTTCCTAAGGCCTATCACCTCTCGTCTCTTCCTTCACTTGACTATAGATTCTGTAATACTATCATCTTTTGATCTACTGTTGTCATCCATGTATCATATCTTACTCATAATGCTTCATTAACTCTTTTCTTATTTTCCGCTAACATTTATGCCTATTACTGTCACGACCCAGACCGATGGGCCGCGACGGGTGCCTAAGTCCTACCTGTCAAACACCCCTAAGCATGCGTTTAAGATATGAACCTGTATAACATCTATTGAACTACGAAGATAACATATATGAATGAAACATTACAACAAGGCATATGTATGTATACATGCATAATACAGTGGGCGAGCCGGCAAGGCTGCTATAGACAACTACACATCCAATAACTGAAAGCCGACAAGGCCACATACAACCCAACTAGACATATTGTCCACAGACCTCTAATAGAAACATAACTATACAAATACGGGATTGAGCCACGTCATACCCATATACATATATATACAAACATATTGTACCAAAATCGAAAGCAACTCTAGTTCAAAAGGAGCACGCCAACTCTCGCTGATTAGGGATCCTAAGAAGGGGAACCGTCAGCTTGCCTACCTGCACCTGCGAACATGAAACGCAAGCCCCATAAAATAGGGTGTCATTACGAACAATGTACTGAGTATGTAAGGCATGAAAATAAGTACGTAAGAGACATTAATGAAACATGGAATAAGGAAACATATCTTTAAATCTGAATAACTTTATAAATTCTGAAACGTTTATAACCTCATGCACGTGCGTATAAATGTCATGCCATGCATAGGTATGGGGGTACATCATATCATCAAGCCACTGAGGGCATCCCATCATATCGTCTCGGCCACTGTGGGCAACATCATCAACATATACCAACCGATCAGGTGGTGGCGCGTATATAACGCCGTAACCATTTCACATATCCCATATACATATATTTACATATATACCCATATATAACGTCGTTTGGTTATGGGTCAATGCATATGCATAAATGGGTGAAATGGATGAAAAATACGTAATAATCTCAATATTTCTTCCGGATAAACTTTTCCAACTGCGTATTATTCTGAGACTCATTAACAGAAAATAATAATAATTTTCATGGGGAATTAAGAATATAGACACCCCTACTATTTCTATGAATAGAATAATTTATGAAAATTGTGCGTTTGCTCGTTTCTTCAGTATAATTTGGACCATGCCAAAAGAAAGAAGGGAAGGCGTTAACATACCTGTTCCTGGAATTATTTAAACGGAATGAAGCTTCTACTTCCGTAAAATATGTTTGAACGAAATTCTTTGGCTAAGTAGTTGAATTGCTTGGACGAAAATATTTTCTGTTTTCCAAGTTTTTGATTTAAACTAATTTGGCAAGAAATGACACTTTGTTTACAAGGTCAGAAGCAACTTTCTAAGCCTAATGAAATGAAATGGAATCTTCAATTTCAGAAAGCAAAAGCAGCGTTGTTGGTTCTTCAGGCTTTAAATATAAAGTCTTCAAAAAATTATCCAAGTCTTATTTTCTAAGACTTAATGCTTAGTCATTTCCATGGTTTAGCCATTTGGCAAAAGTGACTACTTAGTCACTTTTAATTTTATGGCTTTTTGCCACGTGGGGTGGGGATGGGATGTTAATTTTTTTATCCACTTATTAGTTAACTGGGTAATGTCCTGTTACTCGGTAATTAATTAATTACCCGAATAATTTAAAAATTACCACAAATTACTTAAAATTCTATTTTTTTTTTAAAAATACTTTATATATTATACTACCGTGGTCATATGGTACCTTGCATGGTACTAGTTCATAATTATCGGGTATTATCACCCGACCCGTATTTTATTTCAAATTGTCAACTTTTAACGAAACTCGTCTTCTTTAATTCGTGTACCCCTTTATCCTTCATAACATTTATTTATCGCTTGTTATAAATAGCGTAATTATGTTAATGTCAAGATGATCTCATCCCTGAGTCTACGTCGGTTAACTGAAAACGAAATTTTAACGTACGAAAATCGCGAGATGTAACAATTACTTTATTCTGAAAACTTGAACAAGACATTCTTTTGCTTTTAGCTCCCCTTTGCTCCATCCAGTGACTCTTCGGGTTGTTTAACATTCTCGCTCTACTAGGGACGCGAGCAACACTAAGGTAATATTTATTCCTTCCAGGCTTCTAATGCCTATCTTTGTAGTACTCATATCTAGCTGTATTATGTTAGAGTGCACCATCTGGGTGTTTCACAAGGAGATCTATTAACACATTTACACTATCCTTCGGAAATGTCAACTAACTCTACCAATCCATCCCTTATTTTGGATTACTCCAACCCCAGATAGATTCTGATAACCCGTCCTTTTCTTAAACTATATCTGTTAGCTCCTATAAGGCATAACTGAGATCAGTGTGGCCGATGGCACATATATCTGTCACTATTAAAGGTAACTCAAAATGCTTATATCTCCCTTCCTAAATGGTAAATAACGATAATCTTTATTAACTAGGTACCTCGTACCTTTCTACACCTTGCTTATTTTACTTGCTGAAACTTGTGTCTTCCTTCTGATTCTATTATTCCTTTTTACCATAAGAGTGGATAAGTATTCTTGCCTTAGGGATCCTTATCAAGGAGCTTACACATCTTATTATACACATAATCTGCTAAATACCTCATATTTATCCATCATAAGCATGATGCAAAAATTGAGTTCCTCTGACTCAACCCTTCCACGGCTATATCTTTTGCCAACTGTCTTTTTGTAGGTAGGCATTGTTATATTACGACTAAGATAGAGTTTAGGAAATTGAGTTCTTACAACTGAGCTCTACCACACGATCTAGAGTAAGAATGAAGAGTGACAGTTCTAAATGCCTCGTAGCCCTCCTGCTTATAAGTGTGGTGTACGACACACCCATAAACAAGACTCTACTAGACACGACTTGTAGACTTCCTAGGACAGAAATGCTGTGATACATCTTTTGTCACGACCCAACCCGATGGGCCGCGACGGGCACCTGGTACCTTACTCAATTGAGTACCAATATAATGTATTTTTCTGTATCATACTATCATAGGTAAATGAGCCAGAGAGGCTATTGTGAGATAAGTAGAATAAAACATGGAGAAATACTCGATATTGGACGATCCAACATGTAATCCAAACTTATACATATAACGTACGAGCCTATAAGGCCGGCATGATCCTTTATATACTTAAAACATAGGCCGACAAGGCCATACAAGAATCCCTATACATGATATCTGTCTACAAGCCTATAAGAATACATAATATAGTAAAGGTCGGGACAGAGCGCCGCAATACCAAACAATACATATCTAAATTATACTGACCAAACAAGCAACTCCGGAGCAAATGGAGTGCACCAACTTCTTCCACTGAGTTGATCGCCTACTTGGAGGACTCTCGACCTGTCTATCGGGATCTGCAGGCATGAAATGCAGCGTCCCTAGGCAAAAGGGACGTCAGTACAAATAATGTACCGAGTATGTAAGGAATGAAAATCATTAGACAATAGACATGATAGAAACATGGAGTAAAAGACTCGACATGTAAATCTCAATAACTTTGTGAAATCCTTTAATACTTAAAATGTCATGCATATACATATAAATGTCCAATCGTTGCATAGGTACATGTGTTCATAACGTCATCAAGCCTCTGAGTGAATCACATCATATTATCTCGGCCACTGTGGGTAAAATCATCAACGTATACTAGTTGATCAGGTGGTAGTGCGTATATAACGCCATAACCTTTCTCATATCCGATATACATATATATACATACATATATATATATATATATATATATATATATATATATATATATATATATATATATATATATATATATATATATATGGGTCAATGTGCATATTTAAATGCATGAGATGCATATGAAAATATGTTAATAAAATCTCTCGATACGTCATAAGACCATTATGCCTCTGACTAATATCATGTAATAAATTTTACCAACTTACGTATTTTTGAGACCCATGAACAGATGATAGAATAATATGATACATGGGGAATAAAGAACATAAGCACGTCTAGTATTTCAAAGAATAGAGTCATTTATGGAAATTGCGCATTTGCTCGTTTCGTTTGTGTCGTATAGATCATGCCAAAAGAAAGAAGGGATAGCCTTAACATACCTGAGTCTATTCTCTTGACAATCTCTCTAACACACGTCAATTGTTACAACATGTAATGGTAAGATCGGAGTAGAGAAAAATTCGTATGATATTTCTAATAAGATTGCACCGTACTCTGTTAAAATTGCAAAATCTCACTTTGATTTAAATTATTGAAGCCTTGCGTCGCTTATGTGACTTAAGCCTAAAACACTCAAACATTTTACGTTTGAATTCCTTGAATTCTTATTAGATGCAAATTTTTAACTTACGTGGATAAGATTCTTGCACTACCAAGACTTAGTGGCTTTCCTTTATTAAATAATACCTTATATTTAGCCAAGACTTTCCTTTATTGAATTCCTTTTACATGGATTTCCAAGACTTAGTTTGTGACTTAGTGCCAAGTCTCATGTCTTTAATTTAGCCACATTAAAGAGTCACCATATGATTTTGAGGGGTGATGCCACGTTACTACCATACTTATCAAAATTTTCATCCTTCTCCTTAATTAACTTATTAATCCCCCACTAATTCAATAATTAACCAATTTTCCACATAATTAAGAGTTATCTCAAATTACTTATACTACTCACTTTTAATTCACCTTATACACCTCAATATCATGGTCGTGTAGTACCTTATATTGTACTAATCCATAAATATTGGGTATTATAGCTCGTGCCGTATTTTATCCTGACATGTCAAACTTGGACGAAAATTCATTTCCTTTAACTTTCTTCACATCTAACCTTTAAGAATTTACTCATCACTTGTTTGAAATATCATAATCCTTATAATCTCCAAATAATCTTTTCCTCGGTAGTTGCGTTGGAGTCACGAACTTATTTTTCGAAGTGAGGATATGACTTATGGCCTATACTCTTTTGTTGTCCTAAGGCATGTCACCTCTCGTCTCTTGCTTCACTTGACTATAGATTCTATAATACTATCATCTTTTGATCTAATATTGTCATCCATGTATCATATCTTACTCATAATGCTTCATTAACTCTTTTATTATTTTCAGCTAACATTTATAACTATTACTTTATTCTGAAAACTCAAACAAGTCATTCTTTTGCTTTTAACTCCCCTTTGCTCCATCTAGTGGCTCTTCGGGTTGCTTAACGTTCTCGCTCTACTAGGGATGCGAGCAACACTAAGGTAATATTTATTCCTTCCAGGCTTCCAGTGCCTATCTTTGTAGTACTCATATCTAGCTGTACTATGTTAGAGTGTACTATCTGGGTGTCTCACAAGGAGATCTATTAACACCTTTACACTATCCTTCGGAAATATCAACTAACTCTACCAATCCATCCCCTATTTTGGATTACTCTAACCCCAGAAGGATCATGATAACCCGTCCTTTTCTTAAACTATATATGTTAGCTCCTATAGGGCATAACTAAGATCAGTGTGGCCGATGGTATGTATATCTGTCACTGTTAAAGGTAACTCAAAATGCTTACATCTCCCTTCCTGAATGGTAAATAACGATAATCTTTATTAACTGGGTACCTCGTACCCTTCTTCATCTTGCTTATTTTACTTGCTGAAACTTGTGTCTTCCTTCTGATTCTGTTATTCCCTTTTAACATAAGAGTGGATAAGTACTCTTCTCTTAGGGATCCTTACCAAGGAGCTTACACATCTTATTATTCACATAATCTACTGAATACCTCATATTTACCCATCATAAGCATGATGCAAAAATTGAGTTCCTCTGACTCAACCCTATTCCAAGTATATTGGGAGAAAAGATCAGCTACATTTGACTTATGTTTCAATACATTTATGAATGTAACTTGTGATGACATTTTCTGACTTTTGTTCCACAACTCGATTGACTTCAAATCATAACACACGTTTATCATATGACTAAAATAACTCATAACATAATCTCATTATAATTTTAAACATCCTATTCTTACCCCAAAAGTACATGTTATAACATTCCCAACTTTTCGACGAAACTTATTTTCTTCAATTCGTTTAGCTTCGAAGCCTTCCAACCCTCTTGGTGCTTGGTATTCATGATCTTAAATATTTGTATCCTTCGCGTTAACATGATTAAATTACTTTATGTACTTTCAAAGATGACCTTATTTATGAGCTTATATCAATTGACTTAAAACGTACTCTTACGTATGAAAATATGGGGTGTAACATCATTCTTTCCTTTAGAACATTCATCCTTCAATGTTGGATGATGCGCTCATCAGTCTCATAACCCATAGCTGTTATGAATATTTAATACTATCCTTTCCATTTAGGCAGTTGTTCTGTGAATAAATCCGAAGGCTAGGGTATTTCCCCCTTTACGTCTCTTTCTCACACCACGACTTATTGTCAGAATTCTTCCAATCTCGTAGCTGTTGCGACCTTCTGTCATGCAGCCTATATGTGTGCCTATGCGACTCTTCTCTCCTACTTCCTCCAGCTATTAACCAATATCTATGCCTCACTTTGTGAATATATATAGAACTATGGCATGTTGTCCCTCTAGGCATCTATAGGTGTACTGAAGTTCTTCGCTTGGTACTTTGTCGAACTTACGACTATTGCTATATCATGTTTCATAGCCTCAGATATCTATCCTTATGGCTTTACTGTATCTAGGTAAGTAATACTATACCATAACACATACGTTGATTTATTAATATCGAGGTCTGCTACCAAACTCCAAATTACTCTCTCCCTGCTTATCCTATATATATAAATCTAAGTCCTTTAATGCTTCCTCATTACTGGTCATCTTAAGAATGACAAACAAATCTCATCTCATACGTTGGAACTTATACCCATCTATTGTTAATTCCTCTTAATGTTAATCTATAATCTACCATTGATAACTTGAAACCTCCTATGTAATATATTATCACTAGGGCTCACATCTCACACGGGAACATCTGGAGTTATTTGCTTGATCCACCTAGGGACGATACTATACTTCAGTAACCGTATTTCATGACATCCAAACGTGATTCATCTTATGGGGGCATTCTAATCTCATGTAATTCATGAAATCCATTCTCTTTGAATAATTACTCAATCGAAAGTGTCATCCTCTTAAAATTTAGCACAATTACACCCTTATTCTCCTACCAGGGCAGCATTCCATCTCTTCTAAAAGCTCATAGTCTTAACCTCCTCCGAGTTCATTCAGCCTATACAGAGGATTCTATAACTTACGGAAACCATTAGCTCTCTTGTTCTGATGGGCTTAATCCTGAGGCTTTACTTATTCTCTTCACCTTCTCAATCACCTCTTATTATACTTACTCATGTCCACCTAAAACCTTTTTACTCTATCATACTTTAGCTTGCGACCTACACATATCTATTTATAGTACTCACAACCTTCCTTTAACTTTCTAGCACCATACATTTCCGTATGTGATTTTGGAACCTCAAGAGAAATATCACGCCATCTCTCTCTTCTATACTCTCTTAACTAGACCTCTTAGTACCTGGAAACCATAGCATAGAAGATATGCTAGTAACGACACCACTATCATTTATGGATACTGAATCATGACACTTATAGCCCTCTATCTAAATTCTAGACTATTACAAAGCTTCGGCAATTGAGTATCTCATATCTTCGTTACCTTTATCTTACTTACCTTTAAATCTCGCATCATATATATTTTGTCTCTTTTATAACCTTCCTTCCACATAGGTGGAATTCACATCCATAACTTGAAGCTCTACTATAATATTTGCACCTCTAGTATATACACGATCTGGTGGGAGTTTCATACTGACTTCTTATGAGGTCGGTACACTTCTAACTTGTTTTATCGTAAAGCCGTTATAGAATATGGCTAGTGTACTCTCTCTCTTGTACCTCTGATATTAAGAGTGATTTCGCAATGTTCTGAATCCCGATTTCAATACTCATGGGGGTATAATAATCAGACTCCTAATTCACTTAGCTAATGTAACTCTTTAGTTTCCTCTTATATCTTGGCCTTTAAGTAAGCTTAAGCTATCTTCCGATCTGCGGCTCAGGGTATTGGTTTTTACTTTCACCATTGGTGGACACTATGGAACATCCATAATATAATCTTCTAACAATTTGAGGCTTTGCTTGTGAGGTGGACTCAATTCTTTCTTTTAACTTATACCGGAGTCTCCTATAGCGGTAGGAATGCCAACATATATGTTGCATGGATAATACTCCAAAATCTTAAGTGTGCTCATAACGTAACTAACTTTGGGTTTGATCGAATAATTCCTTTCATGCCTTCTCAACTTTCTTTAAAAAGTAAGCAATTACTTTTTATGGTCGTTCTACCACTTGTTTCATGAATACTTGAGTTATCTTAGTGCCCACGCCTATTGGAATTTCGTGCAACTCATATGATCTCGAATATTACTTTGGATTTTACTTCCCATTCCTTAATCAGGATATGGGCCACTTTCTTATGGATTGCATACAATATTATAGTGGGACTGCTGTTACAAGACCATTTCTTCTTTAGGTCACTATGCTTATGTTGAAGCCTTCTTCCTTATTTACTCAGCTAGTCTTTCATTGCAGTGCTTAGGGAAGACCCTCTAATTCTTGTAAAGCTGCAAGCTCATTACATTGTATTCCCCATAGAATTCCTGATGTTCTTACTCACCTATAACTATTTTTAGTTACATACCGTCGTGCCCTTGTTCTCATAGGGTTACTTCTGAATTAAAAAAAAAATTCTCCCCCGTGGCACTCTCTTTTATTTATGTAACACTTATACTGTATCTTCTATTGCCCCAACTCCTATCTGAATATTTCTCGAGGATTACGATGTTGTATCTGAGAGACTAAATTCCCTATGCTAAGTTTCACTACGTTTATCTTGCATGATCTACTGATTTACCTGAGACCTTTTTCTAGCCATAACCATTCTCTTTCTGAATCAACTACTAACTACTCGTCAGTCCATGCTCATATTTATATTCTATGTAACCCCTCTTGTGTTATTTCTTTTGTCTTAAATTACCTTGTGCATTGGCTCCTAATGTATCAAATGTTCATTCGCACTTATTTATCAATAACATCTAGTGTGGGAACCCTTACTGCCTCTCTCGAAACCGTGCGTGAATAATGTTTTGGAGTCATAACATATCTATAGGATCTAAATAAATGCAATCGCATTCCTTTTGCCCTTTTTACTGCATCATTCCTTTACTATTCCATAGTTACTTGAACTACATAACTCCGACTTACTACCATATCACATCGTTCCCCCTAGGGGAGTACTAGCATTTAATGCTATGAAGATTTGCCTATATGTGGTTTACCTTTTCATTTTTGGCATCTTTTCACGTCTTCGCTAGCTCTTGCTCGGCTTGCAGTAATCTTTCTCTACCAGGATAACCAAATTCCTTATGCACGAGCATGACACCTAGTGTAACTAGCACACTTAGTCCCTTAAGCATAACTCCACTCACATTGCTTGCTTTAGGGAAGCTTCTTCCTGAATTATGTTTAAAAGTTATTATTATGTTGTCCATTTTATTAATGCTGGAATGCAATCTTTGAAATTCTCTTGATATCGACTAATATCACATCATTCAATCCGTAATTGATGTTCAATTTATCTTGTTCACTAGCCCATGTTGATTTCTCTTACTCCGGGGGTCTAAATTTTTGTTCTGGTAATCATATTGGACTCACCAACTCATTTCTCGAAATGAGGATATGACTTTTGGCCTATACTCTTTTATTGTCTCAAGGCCTGTCACCTCTTGTCTTTCCCCTTAATTGACTATAGACTCTGTCATCATATCATATTATGATTTACCGTTACCACCCTTTTATCACATCTTACTTGTAATGCTTCATTTACTTTCTTCTTATTCTCCTGCTAATATCTCTGTTTATTACCTTATTCTAAAAACTTCAACAAAACATTCATTTGCTTTTAGCCCCCCTTGCTCTATCCACTAGCTCTTCGGGTCGCCTAGCATTCTCCCTTCACTAGGGATGGGAACCATACAAAGGTACATATTTATTCCTTCTAGGATTCCACTGCATGTCTTTTAAAATTTTCCTGGACATTCTAGTATTTATATCTGACTGTTCAATTATAGAGTGCACCACCTGGGTATCTCACAAGGAGATCTATTACCACTTTTGCACTATCCTTTGAAAATTTTAGCTAATGATCACAATCCATCTACCATTTTGGGTTACTCTAATCCCAACTGGATCATAATGTCCCATCTTTCTCTTAAACAATAAATGTTAGCTCCCACAAGATATAACTAAGATGGGCGTGGCCAATTATACATACTTCTGTTACCGTTGACGATAACTTAAATACTTATATTTCTCTGCCAGAATTTTAAAAACTGATAATCTTCACTAATTGGGTACCTCGTACCCTTCTCCACCGTGCTTCTATTATCTATTGAAACTTACACTCCTACCTTCTAATACTCCCATGGCCTGCTATTCGTGGGGTATATTAGATATTCCCGTCTTAGGGTCTTAAGTAGGAAATTTGCACATCTTGTAAGCACGATCTGATAGGGCCTCAAACTGCACAACATTGTCAAGAATTCTCTCTCTACTAGTGCCTAACCTGCCGCTGTAGTAGCCCTCGGGCTAGCTATAATTATTCAAATTGCAAGCATCTCTATAATTAGCAAACATAAGTCTTGGCTCGAACTCTTATGACTCAGCTCTATAGCACGATGTGGATTTGAAAGAATGGTATCATACTCCTAAATGTTTTGTAGCTTCATGTTTATATAATATGGTGCACAACACATCTATAAACAAGGCTCTACTAGACACGACTTGTATACTCCCTAGGACAGAACTGCTATGATACCAAGTTTGTCACGCCCCAAACCAGAAGAGGCGTGGCCGGCACCCGGTTCCATACTCGGACCAAGCGTACCACTCTGTAATTATAACCTCTGGAGGGTAACCCTCAACTTAGGCCGATGAAGCCATATTCTGAATCATCTGAAAATATCGTCTCTCTCATCTGAGGGGTAAACATACCCAAAATCTCATGTATAGATATACATATAACCGTGCAGGCTGACGATGCTACCATGAACATCTACTGATATACAAACTAAATAGGACTCATCTACAAGCCTCTAGAGATAAGTGAACTGTAACATGGTCGGGACAGGGCCTCGACTAACCCATCAAACCTGTATATATAAAATGGACTCCAAGGTCTAGACCTAGTAACTCCGAGGAAGTGGAGCTTACCAACCAAACTGATGGTTAACTCTGTCTGCTAGGAGGGTCTGTCCAACAGTCAATCAAGACCTACAGGCATGAAATGTAGCATTCCCGGTAAAAAGGACGTCAGTAAGAAATAATGTATCAAGTATGTAAGGCAACAGAATAACTGAAAGCTGAAACTGATAATATAATAACTAAAAGTAACTGTGATTCAAAGATAATCTGAAGATATGCTTACCTGCTGATACTGACTCAACTCTCTCAATATAGTAAGTAAAATAGTTGTCCGACCTTGTAAGGCTCAGTATGTGTAACTGCTCTGCCGTAGTAGGTTCTTTCATAGGTGCTCGGCCATACTAAGCTCTGTATCTTGGCCATTCTAGCTCGCTCATAGGCGCTTGGCCACAGTAGGCTCGATATATAACTCACCATCTGATCAGAGGTTGCCTAATAGGGGCCTACCCATGGATTATAGCTCGATGGTGGTAAAAATACTATAATACTATATATATATATATATATAGAATCTTTGCTCTCTTAGCTGAAAGAAGACAAAACTAAACTGAATATGAAGTCCCGATAAGAGAGAATGTGATAACTTATGACACTAGGAAAATGTACATAAATTCAGGAATATGAACTTCTCTTTATGTCGCGTTATCAAACACATGTAGTTACTGGATCATGCCAAAATGAAGGAAAGGTTTAACCTTAACATACCTTAACTTTGTTGAGTCCTTGATACCATCCAAATAATTCTTCAAACAACTCAACTCAATCTACCACATGATAAGGAGATTCAAAATCAGTGTTGAGTAAAGGCTAAGTTCGGAACTTAAATAAGTAGCTCGTTTACGTAAATTTTGGAAGCATCTCCCCTATAACAAGGTCCTCCTCCAATACCATATACCAAAAACAACAAGAAAACAACAATAACAACATGTATGCATCATTTTCCAACCTTATCCCCATCACAATATACCACAAAATAGCCCACACACCCTAATCGCTTCATACATAAAACGACAACCAAAGTAGTGCCAAACAACCTAAAAAAAGTAATGACGAACAACCATCCTTCCATTACATCATTATGTGTTGTTTCCCCACACCTTTTCTCCTCCAAACTTCATAAAACATCAGCACAAGAGGCCAACACGAAATAGCCCACAAACAGTCCACTACAAGTCAAATAACTCAAACTCACGGTTTCTGATCATCGTCATGTGAGTTCTAACTATTAGGAAACAAATTTATCAACCTTAATTAATATTTAAACACTTAAATACATATATTATATGTTTCTTAACTTTTAATTACCTTCCAAATCTCGAACTACAAAGAAAAAAGACAGGCAGTATAATGATACTTACGTCGTAGGGATCGTTCTAGTGTTATCACTTCTTGATTTAGTACTCGAGATGCTAATCCTCCTTAAAACCTTTGAACAGAGCTTAAGTTAAGTTTAGGGGTGTTCTTTGGTCGTGTTCAATTTATAAATGAAGAGAAACAATGAGAAAGGGATTATATACCAACTTTTGAAAAGTCAAAGATGTGCTAGCTTGGCACCCTCTCATTGGCCCATCTTCAGACGCTTATACCTTTTTATCCAGATGTCATATGAATTAAAAATTAATAGTGTTGGAAACTACATTCTAAGATCTTCAATTTAGTATATAATATATCCCAAAAAACCTCATATAACACACGAAATGTACTGCTCAAACAGCTTTAGTGACACATCTACTTGTCACCTATGCAGTCTCTGCAGTCTCGTGAAACTACAAATATCTCTATACTCCTATGTTGTATTGATAAATAGTTTAATGGGTTATAAAATAGACTTGTAGATATTCAATTTGGTAGGTAGATCATACCCTAATTCCAAGTATATTAGGAGAAAAGCTCAGCTATATTTGACCTATGTTTCAACACATTTATGAATGTAACTTGTGATGACCTTTTCCAACTTTTGTTTCAAAATTAGATTGACTTCAATCATAACACATAACTCATAATATAACTCATTATAATTTTAAACACCATATTCTCACTCAAAAGTACATGTTATAACATTCCAAACTTGTTGACTTTTGACGAAACTTATTTTCTTCAATTTGTTTAGCTTCAAAGCCTTTCAACCCTCTTGGTACTTGCTATTCATCATCTTAAATATTTGTAACATCCATGGTAACATGATTAACTTACTTTATGTACTTTCAAAGATGATCTCATTTATGAGATTACAACAATTGACTTAAGACGTACTCTTATGTACGAAAATATGAGGTGTAATAGTATCTTACCTAAACTTAGTTGAGGCACTAGTTTACTGAGTTATTAGTGTTGGCTACATGCTATGACTGGTACACATGTTAGGGTGATAATAGGTGAATTTAACTATATTCAGGCCCTAAATAACCGCCTTCTTGCATAGTTTTGATAATAAAAGTGATAACAAAATGCTCTTATTAGTGCTTTTCATGACTTTCAGGTTATATATGACTAGGGAAGGCTAGGGAGTACTTTTGGAGTCAAAAATTGAAGAAAGAGAGGCCATCCGTGAAATATCCCAAGTGAACCATGCAAAAACAGGCTGAAGAATTAGAGAAATGATTCTGCCGCGGTTCCACCGCGACCGCGGCAGAACCGAGGTGCAGACTGCTCGCGGACAGAAGGAGATTCAGAGGAGCTGTTTGGCCGCGGTTCCACCGCGACCGCGGCAGGCGCGAGAAAGTTCAGGGACTAAAGTGCAAAATACGGGATCTTTAGCCCAAAACCCTATTTTAAACACTAGACTTCGCCCAAGAGAGGCATGTATTGATTTTCAGAGTTTCTTAGGAAAAAAAACCATTGTGAGAGATCACCCAAAACATCTTTCTTCTTTTCTTTGATTTTTATTGCTAAGTTTATGATGAATCTTATCTTAGTTTGTTTACCCATAGTTATGAGTAGCTAAATCCTTTGTCTAAGGTTTTGATGGAACCTATTGGGGGATGAACTTCTTGTTTATGTGAATACAAATTGCTAGTTTCAATCTTTATTTGTTCAACTATGTTCTTGTTGTAGCTAATTGATAGGATCCTCAATTAGTTGTGCCTATTTAGTGTGCATAACTCGGGAGAGAGTGCATATTTAGGTTATTGTTGAACAACACTACTCCCAAAGTATAAGAGGGATCTACAACTGCGGGTTTAAAGGCGGGATTAGGGATAACGAAGCCTTGGGTGCAATCTTAAGTGAACTGTGTTAATTAAAGCTAGCTAGTGTATCTCGGAAGAGTGCATTGAGCATATTACTGTGATTACTCGGGAGAGATTTGCGGTAAAGTGAGCTTTCATGATTGATAGAGGTGTGTTGGTAAATTTGTATGAAGCATAAACAGAAGGGATTCCATCATTAGGGGAAGTCATTATCTTAGCATTTTCTCATTATTGTTTACAACCTCAGCATTTAGTTTACAGCTTGTTATTTACTTGCAATCTTAGTTAGTAAAGAAACCATCAACGGTGATTCAAACGTCTGGGGAAGTTGGTTCTCAAGAGTTTAGTAGTTCTAAAGATTGTGATTGATAGGTTAATTCTTTGTGGATTTGACTCTGGCAGAATACTCAGGTTATATTTGCAACGTCCGCATTGTCCTTTTTATAAGGCATAGTTGGGCGTGATCAAATTTTGGCGTCGTTGCCGGGAAATTAACGGAATTATCAATTACCATTGATAGAAATACAAAAAATTCTTAGTATAGTCAGTCTTCTCTACACCAAGATTTGATTGAAAATTTTGACGGTTGTTGACGTGGTTGCACAGGTGTATGCCTAGAAACTCTACGAGGACCGGAGAAGTACTTGAAGGACTCTCAGACCCAGAGAAAACATTCCGGATATTGAACCGTGCCAACAAAAGACTTCAACAACCTCATCAAACACACAACCTCAAAATTGACATAGGTGACGTAGACAACGTCAACGGAAACGTCAGAGATAGGGCACCTCCTGTGCCTGAGGCTGCACTATATGACTGGGCACAACCCACAGCTGACAATCTGGCCACTCCCATTGTTGTGCCCGTGATACAAGCTGAATCGTTCCAGATCACGAACAACATGCTGCACTTGCTGCAAAACAAGGGATTATTTTCTGGGACACTAGCCGAAGATCCTCAACAGCACTTGAAGAACTTCCTATCAATTTGCAAAACTCAAATACAACCCAACGTAACTCCGGAAGCAATCAGACTGTTATTATTTCCATTTTCGGTGACAGGAGCTGCTCAGGTCTGGCTAAACTCACTCCCCATAAACTCTATAGAAACTTGGGATGAGTTAGTCAAGCAATTTCACATCAAGTTCCACCCGCCCAACAAAACAGCTCAACAAATTTATGAGATCGTGAGCTTTAAACAGAAACCAATGGAGACACTGCATGAGACATAAAGCCGGTTTAAAGGAATGTTGGTTATATGTCCACACCATGGTATTCCAGATTAGATGTTGGGACAACGGTTTTATATGGGACTGTCAGATAGCATGAAGAACATTGTAGATGCCTCAGCTGGTGGGGCGTTTTTGAGCAAAACTTGGAGAGAAGGTCAGAGTCTACTTGACAAAATGGCTCAAAATTCGGGGTGGATGACGAGGAATGCACCTATCACACCAGTGGTACACTCAGTGCCTTTTGACCCATCAAATTCCATGGCTGAAAATGTGGCGACCCTTTTGACACAGATGAGCATACTCACCAAAAATGTGGAGGAATCGGGGCAGAAACAGCAAGTGCACATTGTAGATACCACCAATGGGGGCTTGTGCACATCTTGCATTAGTCAGCCAATTGGTAATCCGTGGAATGCTGAACATGATCATCATCATCAGCACCCTGAGGACATGAACTATATGTCAAACTATGGAGGCCAGAGACAGGGCAATCAGAACTGGGGTCAGCAAACTCAGCAGCCATACAGACCACCTCAGCCACAGTACAACGCTGGAAACATGGGAGGTATGAGACCCTCCAACAATATGGCACCTTATCCAAGGTCACAAGGGTACAACAATCAACAGCAAGGGTATCTCCCACCTCAACAACAGCATGGTGGAAGGCAAGAAGATGGGTTCACAAGACTTGAAGCAATGATGCAGCAGGTGATTGGGTCCAATGCAAAAATAAATGAAAGAGTAGATGCACAGGACGCAACAATAAAAAATATTGAAGTGCAATTGGGCCAAATTTCAATGTCTCTGAACAATCGTCCTCAGGGGACATTACCTGCAGATACCCAAATCAATCGTAAAGATCAGGGCCCGAAGCAGCTGATGGCGGTGAGTCTCCGTAATGACAAGGATCTTGATGTAGAGCAGGAGAGAGCTCGTGACAATATACAGGCTGAGACACTCATTCAGGTACCCAGTGAGCTAGATGATTCCACAAGGCTGACAGATGTGCCAATCCAGCCTGCTCAGAAAGAAAAGAATACTCAGCAGGAGATCGAGAAAGTTGTTGAAGCAGTTGAAGAGCCGGTAGTAGAGATAGTAGCTGAGAAAGAAAAGTCCCAAGAGATTGGGAAGAAAAGACCTCCTGCTCCATTTCCACAGAGGTTGGCCAAGCATCAAAAGGAGGAGCAGTACAAAAAGTTCTTTGAGATGCTCAAGCAAATTCAGGTTAATATTCCATTGATTGAAGCTTTAAAGGAGATGCCTGGATACGCAAAAATGATGAAAGATTTAATGTCCCGGAAATTTGACTTCCAAGACTTGGCCACGGTGACACTTACTCAGATGTGCAGTGCAGTGGTAACTAGACCTGTTGCTGAAAAACTCTCTGATCCAGGGAGTTTTACTATTCCATGCACTATTGGAAACTTTGCTTTTGTGAAAGCACTCTGTGATTTAGGGGCCAATATTAATATTATGCCCTTGGTCATTTACAAAAGGTTGGGAATTGGGAGAGCTAGACCCACCTCTATGTTGTTGCAGCTGGCTGACAGGACTGTGAAGCATCCATTTGGGATCCTTAATGATGTACTTATTTAGGTGGGGAAATTCGTGTTCCCTGCAGATTTTGTGATATTGGATTGCAAAGTGGATAAAGAAATTCCTATCATCTTAGGAAGACCATTCTTGGCCACTGGGAGAACTCTTATTGATTGTGAGACTGGGGAACTTAAGATGAGTCTCAATGACGAAGAGATTATATTCAATGTGCAGAAATCTATGAGGCGACCAACTGAGTTCGCCAATTGCTCTCTTATTGATGCCATGGATGTAATCGTACAGTCTGATGATGAAGTATTGAAGGTTGAGGATCCCCTCGCTGCATGTTTGACGAATTTGGAGGAAGTGAATGGTGAGAACTTGGCGGAATGGGTGTTGGCACTGGAAGGTAGAGGGTCTTGGGAAAGAAATCTAGAGTTTGAGCCCCTACACTTAGAAAAGAGGGAGACTCCTCCAGCTAAGCCATCCATTGAAGAACCACCGAAGCTGAAATTAAAGCCATTGCCAGCCCATCTCCGGTATGAATTTCTGGGACCTGACTCCACTCTACCTGTTATTATCTCATCTGGTTTGTTAGATGTGCAGGTCCAACAGCTTCTATAGGTATTGAAGGAGTGCAAAACTGCCATTGGGTGGACCATGGCAGACATCAAGGGGATCAGCCCCGCTTACTGCATGCATAAGATTCTGCTGGAAGAGGGGCACAAACTTTCCAGGGAACATCAGAGGAGGCTGAACCCAAATATGAAGGAAGTGGTGAAGAAGGAGGTGATAAAGTGGTTAGATGCGGGAATTATTTTCCCAATCTCTAATAGCAGCTGGGTTAGCCCAGTTCAATGTGTGCCTAAGAAGGGTGGCATGACGGTTGTGAAGAATGACAACAATGAACTAATCTCAACAAGAACTGTCACAGGCTGGAGAATTTGCATGGATTATCGAAAGTTGAATCTAGCCACCCAGAAAGACCACTTCCCACTTCCCTTCATCAATCAAATGCTGGATAGATTGGCAGGGAGGTCACACTTTTGTTTTATGGATGGGTACTCAGGGTACAATCAGATTTCCATTGCACCTGAGGACTGAGAGAAGACCTCTTTCACATGCCCTTATGGCATTTATGCCTTTAGGAGGATGCCCTTTGGCCTATGCAATGCACCAGCCACATTCCAACGGTGCATGATGTTCATATTCACTGACATGGTTGAGGATATAATGGAGGTGTTCATGGATGACTTCTCAGTAGTGGGAAGTTCATTTGATGAGTTCCTGGTGAATCTGACGCGTGTGCTTAAACGGTGCATCGAGACTAATTTGGTGCTGAACTGGGAGAAATGCCATTTCATGGTACAAGAAGGCATAGTTTTGGGGCACCGAGTGTCAAGCAAGGGAATAGAAGTAGATCGAGCAAAGGTTGATGTAATAGCAAAGCTGCCTCCACCAACTTCGGTCAAACAATCAGAAATTTTCTTGGACATGCCGATTTCTACCGGCGGTTCATAAAAGACTTCTCCAAAATCACCAAACCTCTCTGTAAGTTATTAGAGAAATATCACCCGTTTGTATTTTCTGATGATTGCACGGAAGCGTTTGAGGAGTTGAAGCAGAGGCTGGTCACAACACCCATCATTGTTGCCCCCAACTGGGAGCAACCATTCGAACTAATGTGTGATGCTAGTGACTACGCAGTGGGGGCAGTGCTGCGCCAGCGGAAGGACAAATTGATGCACCCAATCTACTATGCCAGCAGAATGCTGAGTGGAGCCCAGTTGAACTATACAATGACTGAAAAGGAGATGCTAGCTGTGGTGTTCGCATTCGACAAGTTCCGATCCTACCTGATAAGATAAAAGGTAATTGTCTACACTGACCATGCCGCTCTCAGGTACTGAATAGAAAAGAAAGACTCTAAGCCACGCCTGATTCGTTGGGTGTTGCTGCTACAAGAGTTCGATCTTGAAATACGTGACCGCAAGGGCACTGAGAATCAAGTCGCTGATCACCTATCACGACTTGAGGGAGCTGAAAATGCAATTGAAGTTGAGGAAATTCTGGAAACTTTTACGGACGAGCAACTGCTCGCCACCACTCATCGGAAAGCGCCATGGTATGCAGACTTGGCCAATTACCTGGCCAGTGGTATAGTTCCTCACGACCTTTCATCGGTCCAGAGGAAATGATTTTTTCGTGAAAGCCGCTTGTACTATTGGGATGAGCCCTATCTCTTTCGAATATTCCTGGATAACATGATCCGGAGATGCGTCTCCGAGATAGAACAATCTTCTATTTTGCAGGCTTGTCATGCATCGACTTATGGTGGACACTTTGGAGGGATCAGGACAGCAGCAAAGGTGCTAGAAGCCGGATTTTTCTGGCCGACTATGTTTAAAGATGCTCACTCATGGGTGAAGATTTGTAATGAATGTCAACGCACCAGGAACATTTCCCGGCACCACGAGATGCCCACGAACCCAATTCAGGAGATAGAAGTGTTCGACGTCTGGGGGATTGATTTCATGGGTCCCTTCGTCAGCTCCTATGGCAATAAGTACATCCTTGTTGCTGTAGACTATGTGTCCAAGTGGGTGGAAGCTGTAGCGTTGCCCACCAATGATGCGAAAGTGGGGTGGGGTTTCTAAAGAAGAACATATTCACCTGCTTTGGGACACCACGTGCGATTATCAGCGACGGAGGCACTTACTTCTGCAATAGAGCCTTCGAGAAGTTGCTTATAAAATACGATGTGCGCCATAAGGTGGCTACTCCATACCATCCTTAGACTAGTGGACAGGTTGAGGTATCCAACAGGGAAATCAAGAGAGTGTTAACGAAAATTGTTAACGCCACAAGAACTGATTGGACAAGGAAGCTAGATGATGCACTCTGGGCCTACAGAACAACTTTCAAGACACCAATTGGTATGTCACCATACAAGTTAGTGTTTGGGAAGGCCTATCGCCTACCTGTAGAACTCGAGCATAAAGCGTGGTGGGCACTGAAACAACTAAACTTAGACATGGAAGCTGCGGGCTCGTCAAGAGTCACAGAATTGCATGAGCTCGAGGAGTTCAGGTATCTTGCTTTTGAGAGCACAATGCTATACAAAGAGAGAATGAAGAGGCTACACGATCAGAACATTGTTGAGCGAAATTTCAAACCTGGGACATGGTATTGCTATACAACTCAAGACTGAGGTTGTTCCCGGGTAAGCTGAAGTCACGATGGTCTGGACCATTTCGAGTAGTTGAAGTTTTCCAGTCAGGAGCGGTTGACGTTGCCACTGAGAATGACTCTCGTACATTTAGAGTCAATGGTCAGAGATTGAAGTTGTATGTGGGTATGAGCGAGCCCAAGGAAGGGTCTGAACTGCAGTTGACTGAACCACGGAGGTCGAGCGAACCTTAACTGCACTCATCTGGGTCGTGCCGCGACGTTAAATCAGGCGCTGCATGGGAGGCAACCCATGAAATTGTTGTAAGTGTAACTCTTCTTTTAAAAAAAAAAGGCATCAGAATCAGAGATGGGCTCAGACCGCGGTTCTACCGCGACCCTTGTCTGAACCCAAGCCATCGCGGTTGCACTGCGACCGCGGTCAAACCGCGGTCAAGATGGCCATGTGAACTTGGCCTACCGCGGTCCTACCGCGACCGCGGCAGAACCGCGGCAGACGCAGACGGGGTCCATGTAAGTTTTTTTTTTGTTTTAATTTTTTTTTCTTTTCCTCTTTACCCAAAATACCCCCCACCTACCACCAAACCCTCCCCCCCACTCCTTTCTCTCTAATTTCTCTCTAACCTCTCTCTATCTTCTCTCTTCTCCTCTCATCTTCACAAAACTTCATTATCATCCTCCCCTACTTTCCACCTTCACCACCCACTTTCCCTCAACCAAACAAGTGAGTTTCTCTTTCTCTCTCTCTCTCTCTCTCTATTTTATCTTCTAACTTAGTGTAAATTTGGTCTAAACTTATTTAGTTAAACCCTAAGTAGGAATAGTGTAGATTTCTTTTCCATTTTTGCTTCTTCTTTTTTTTATTGTTGTATTTGCTTCTTGTGGATTTATTTGGTGCTAAAATGTTTGAGTCTTTCTTCTACTTCGATTGTGGGGGTTGTTTAGATGCTTTGGAGGCCTAGAAATAATTTTTGCGGTGTAGCTTGGTGGTGGGACCTTTTTGGCCGGAAATCTGGGGCTTGTGGTGCTATTTTGAGGCATTTTGTGCCTACCCTAGGTTGTGGTGGTATTGTATTTGGTGAATGGTGGTGTTATTTTTAACGTGACTCACTTGAGGGAGTAAGTGTGGGGTGTTGTATGCTTGTGGGGCCATTGTGGAGATTGTAACTTTGAACACATCACGAGTTGAGGGTTTGGCATAGTGTCTAAATGGAATAAATGGGAGATATTATTTGGTGCCATCGGGTGGTGAAGTCTGAGTAACCATCCGGCTGGCACATGTAGGATATATTTGATGGTTCTTCTGTATTCTTTGCAGGTCATATGGCTCGTAAGAAGAAAAAGAGATCGGCAGGCACATCCCAACAGCCTACTTATGATGCTTCTAGGTTCGAATCCGAAGTGGCAGAGGGCGACTTTCATGCCAAGGCCTCAAAGAGCTTCATCCCTGAAATACCGATTAACAGGGCAGCCCTCCATGCAGAAAAAGAGGAGATGTATGAGGAAATCCGGCGGAGGGAAATGGAGTTCTTATTTGATGAACCTGAAACGGTGAACGAGATGCTTGTACGAGAGTTCTATGCGAACTGCCCAGCTCATATGCTGCGGGAGGTGACTGTGCGAGGCACATGGATAGATGCCTCAGTTGAAACTATTAAACAGGTATTGCGGCTGCCCCGGTTTACTGGTGACATCGACTATTACCAGGATGCCCCAGGTGTCACTTGGGATACTATGACTGAGGTACTCTGCGCAGGGGGGAAACCAATCTGGATACGTGACCACATCACCCTGAACTCCAAATCGTTCACCCATTTGGCTAAGTGTTGGCTCACTGTCATTTGCAGCCGATTCTTTCCCTCAAGCAATACGACTGATGTGAACTTCCAAAGAGCCCTTTTGACGTGGTGCTTCGTCACAAAGAAAGATTTTGATGCGGCAAGGCTTATTGGTGACGAAATGATCATACGGTCCCCGCTGAGGTCAAAAGGGTTCTACTTTCCCTCCCTGGTGACTACATTGTGCCTGCGGAAGAATGTCCCCACAAATCCTGCTGATGGAGAGTTGCCCCTAAAGCAGCCTTCAAAGCTTCGAGCATCAGAGTGGGCAGGGGTGCACGCACCACTATTGAGATCGATGATGAGGATGATGACCCGGTTTCCATGGCACCATCCAAGAGATCATATGATAGTGCCAGACCCTCTCAGCACCCCCATGCTGGGGCTGGCTTATCCAGATCACAGTCCACCCATCTCGGCTTCCGACTCTGATTGAGTCTCAGGGAAGTCTTCTTACCCTTCTGCTCTTTACCTTCTTGATATGACATGGGGACATGCCATGACTTTAAGTGTGGGGTGGGAGACTTGCTTTAGTGATATGTGTACTGTACATAGACATTGTGTGTGTTGTAGCATGAAATTGATGTTGGTGTATACAATTGACTGTACTTATATGAGGAGTCTGACTTGGCCCAACGACGGACACTTGTTGACGGGTCTCTTGAGGGTCCAAATTGGATATAAAAAAATAAAAAATAAAAAAAGGTAGAAGACTCTTCCTGAGGACGGACCACTTGGACAAGTACTCTTGAGGGAAGTAGTCCATGAAGATTTTTTTTTCCTTTTTAGGCAGTGTAGTAAGTCCCCCTTGGTTTTTCTTTTGGCCACAGTTCTTTTTTAAGGGTTTTTCTTGAACTGGGTTAGGTAGATTTTCCTTTTGTAGTTAGGACTAAGATGGGTAAAGGCTAGAATGCTACCCTGGATGTACACACCTGCAAATAACTAAAATGAACTTGAGAGTATGACGTCTAGGCTCAGTTGTGGACTTGTAAATCCATGCCTTAATTTTGCACATCTTGCTTTGCTTGAACGCTCGTATGAGTGTGTTGATAAACTGATTCAGAACGAGTTACATGCTAAGTGTGTGAGATTTTACTTGCATTTTGTGCTTGCATGCGATACCTAGAACTTGCCCTGTGTGTTTGCAAAGCGAAATAGAAGCTGTTTGGTTTTAGAGATGATTGAGGCATTTCTTTGTGTAAGCCTATATATAATGGTGAATCCACCTTTGCCATAGTTAACCCTTTTGAGCCTGAAGCCTGTTCTTTGATAACCCTATAATGACCTATATCCCTGTGTTTGAATAGCTGATTGTTTGAACCTATACCTCTGAGAAGCACTTGAATCACTAAGGAACATACAAAAGTCAAAGTGTGGGGCGGTATGGAGTTAGCGAAAAAAGGGGAATCAGGAATGAATCATTTGAATAGTGCACTGGCATTTAAAAAAAACAAGAAGCCAGTTGCACCTAAAGAAAAGGAGGGGTCACCTGTGAAACAAAAATGTGGAGGAATGATTAGGCTGAGCAGGGAAATTGAGATAAAAGGAAGTGTGTATTAAAAGTGCTTAAGGAGGTTAGTCACTACATCCAAATGTATCCTACCCGACCCTTAGCCTACATTACAACCAAATAAAGACCTCTTGATCTTTGACTAAAACAACTCGATTAGTAGAGTACTACACTATGGGCAAGCTTATGGTGTGTCTGTGTGGCATGTGAATGTTCTTTGCTGAGAGTGAGTGAATTCTTTTTATCTTCGGTTCCTTGTGTTTGAATTTTATGCGTGTGGAACTTCTCTCAGACTTTTGATGTGAGGGAATGTGACTCGGGAAGGAAAAGTAAGTCTTCACCTCTGTTAGAGTAACTAGAGTGAGCGCAAGTGTGTCATGGCAGTAGAGTCTGCATCTGGGGTATGACCGGCACATTGCTTAGGTTGTTCCGTCAAAATGGCGGGTGTGACATACTTGGGGTAATGCATCAAACGGTTAGGTTTAGAAGTGGGGTTTAGCTTGCTCGAGGACGAGCAAAGGTTTAAGTGTGGGGTGTTGATAATAGGTGAATTTAACTATATTCAGACCCTAAATAACCGCCTTCTTGCATAGTTTTGATAATAAAAGTGATAATAAAATGCTCTTATTAGTGCTTTTCATGACTTGCAGGTTATATATGACTAGGGAAGGCTAGAGAGTACTTTTGGAGTCAAAAATTGAAGAAAGAGAGGCCATCTGTGAAATATCCCAAGTGAACCACGCAAAAACAGGCTGAAGAATCAAAGAAATGATTCTGCTGCGGTTCCACCGTGGCAGAACCGCGGTGAAGACTGCTCGCGGACAGAAGGAGATTCAGAGGAGCTATTTGGCCGCGGTTCCACCGCGACCGCTGCAGAACCGCGGCAGGCGCGAGAAAGTTCAGGGACTAAAGTGCAAAACACGGGATTTTTAGCCCAAAATCCTATTTTAAACACTAGACTTCACCCAAGAGAGGCAAGTATTGATTTTCAGAGTTTCTTAGGAAAAAAAACCATTGTGAGAGATCACCCAAAACATATTTCTTCTTTTCTTTGATTTTTATTGCTAAGTTTATGATGAATCTTATCTTAATTTGTTTACCCATAGTTATGAGTAGCTAAATCCTTTGTCTAAGGTTTTGATGGAACCTATTGGGGGATGAACTTCTTGTTTATGTGAATACAGATTGCTAGTTTCAATCTTTATTTGTTCAACTATATTCTTGTTGTAGTTAATTGACAGGATCCTCAATTAGTTGTGCCTATTTAGTGTGCATAACTCAGGAGAGAGTGCATATTTAGGTTATTGTTGAACAACACTACTCCCAAAGTATAAGAGGGATCTATAACTGCGGGTTTAAAGGCAGGATTAAGGATAACGAAGCCTTGGGTGCAATCTTAAGTGAACTGCATTAATTAAAGCTAGCTAGTGTATCTCGGGAGAGTGCATTGAGTATATTACTGTGATTATTCGGGAGAGATTTGCGGTAAGATGAGCGTTCATGATTGATAGAGGTGTGTTGGTAAATTTATATGAAGCATAAACAGAAGGGATTCCATTATTAGGGGAAGTCATTACCTTAGCATTTTCTCATTATTGTTTACAACCTTAGCATTTTAGTTTACAGCTTGTTATTTACTTGCAATCTTAGTTAGTAAAGAAACCATCAACGGTGATTCAAACATCTGGGGAAGTTGGTTCTCAAGAGTTTAGTAGTTCTAAAGATTGTGATTGATAGGTTAATTCTCTGTGGATTCGACTCTGGGCAGAATACTCAGGTTATATTTGCAACGTCCGCATTGTCCTTTTTATAAGGCATAGTTGGGCGTGATCATAGGGGTTTGGCGCATGTGCGTGCACCGGAGTTTTATCCATGCTCGGTAGTGCATAAGCTATGTTATGACTTGAATCGATTGCTAAGCTTTATGCTATCATGCTTCTTACGTTGTACCCCTTTGTGAGATAATTGAATCATGTTAGAAATTATGTGTAGGTTAATCTCTTGTTCAAACATGATAATTGTTATTTTTTAGGCATAATGGCCTAATTTGATCTATGATAGTACACTCTTCACATGCATATACCTTAGCATATCATGTATATCAGACCATGAGTGTGTGATATGATATCCATTGTTCATGTACATATATTCTTGTGTTCTGTGTAATATAGACTTGATTGATAGAAGGTGAGTGGTCCATGCGAATCTGATATATGATAGCACGAGAGTAGTCTATCCGATTGATATATTTGGCACTTGAGTTATCTGTGGAGCGTGTGGATAAGGAATATCCCCTAGGGTCACCCTTTCATGTTTCTCTCTTGATGGTGTACACGCGGTATAAGAAAAACTGATCAGTGTTTGTTTGTTGTATCTCTTCTATATTTGCAAATACCTTGGATGGATACATGTTTTATTTCGCATATCTCTTCTATATGCTAGATATAGAATTTATACATGCCTTGTTTTGCATATCTTCTCTATATATTTTTTGGTTCTATTAGTGAGAGAACGATACATATCTTCTCTATATGCCTACTTATGCATACGAGATTTGATCATATATGCCTATCTTCTCTATATATTGTTTGTTAATTGATAAAGGACTTAGCACATTATATCTCTATGTACCAATGAGATTCTATCTATATTTTTATGGTTAGATGGTACCATTGTTGAGTACTTGTGAAATTTATGAACTAAGCATGTTATTAGCGAGTATCACTAGTAATTCTTGTCACTATTACCTTGCCGAAGTTAGCTATGATACTTGTTCTGTACATGGGGTAGGTTGTACTCATAGTACATTCTGTACTTAATTGTGCAGATCTAGGTATTGGATCCAGCCGAGCGCCGTAGTGATTGCTGTGAGTTGCTGAGAGAAGAGGTAGAGCTGCATTCCGACTGCAGTCATGGTCGTATCTTTCCAATTTAGTTGTTGTTGTTAGTATTCAAACAATATTTTCATTTCATATTTCCAATCTTGTACTGTTATTTTAGAGCTCATGACCCATGTATTACTAGTTCTAAAGGATTTTATGTATTTATGGCATATGTTTTTAGATTTGTATTATTTCCGTTAATTTGTTATCTTGTTCCGCTATTGTTATTCTTGGCTTGCCTAGCAAGTGATTTAGGCACCATCCGACCAGATGGTGGTTTTTGGGTCGTGAAAATAGGATCAAGTTCCAAAATTGTATTGTTAATTATATGAAAAATAATCATAAAATCCGCATAAATATAGGACCTTTTTCCTAAAGTACTTTGTCTAAATACATATCTGCCGCCCATTTAAAAGCCAATTAACTGCCTTTTCAAAATTTGAAACTTGAGCGCCTACATTTCCCTCTTAAAACCGGATTAAGAGTTAAACATTTTGATTGATTGATACTAGAACTATTAAATTGTGTCCTCTATTTAAACCCTTTCCCACGCCATTCTTCTCTAATTCAATCTATCTTTACTTCTCTAACATAATCAGAATCAAAGACAAAAACCCTAATTAAAATTCTTTTAAAAATCCAAAATTGTTTGAGAATGTAGACCTTACCCAACCAACCCATATTTGGTTCCCTTGATTTTGATACCACCTCGGTGACCAATATCCTTTCTTTTTCACCTTGTCAAACTGAGTTTCTCATAAATCAACACCCACTCAGAAAATTCCAAAAGCCGCCACTGGATGAGTTGATTACTCCAGCAAGGAAGACAGTGAAAAACCTGGACATACAAGTCCAGTAGTAGAGGAGTCTCAATCGTAATGGTAAGAAACAATGGATGATGAGAAAGAGGAGAAAAAGAAAAAGAAAAGGAGAGTGGTGACGTTGTTATTGACATGGAGGGCACTGAAGGCCTTGGGAGAGAACCGTAGAGTGAGAGTGCTAGTATTAGTGTAGAAGCACTAGAAGCCCTTAGCCAACAGCCAAGTTCTTCCACTGATGGTAACACCGAAAAGATTGAAGAAGAAAATATTGAGAAAGTTCCTATAGCGGAGACTGTAGGAAAGGATGTTGGGAAAGATACTGAAGAGGTTCAAAAACCTGGTTTGTTGGACTCTAATAATCATAAGTCCTCTTCATTGGGAATATAATGAACTAACACTAAGAAGGAAAACATAACAAATAAGGAGGGAGAGATTGAAGGGAACATGATAGAGAGTAGTGACAATGATGATGTAGTTTTGGCTGGGAGAATTGCTTAGTTGAAGCAGAAGGGTGTGAGTGATGGAGGGAGGGAGTAAAATCATCCATGAGGTTTAAACATATAGCAAAGAATACGGTCGAAAAGGGTATGACTCCAAACACCAGGAGAAAGAGCAAAGCTGCTCTTGAGAAAGCGTTAGAGGAGAATAAGAAAAAGATAAAGGAGAGACAAGAATTCCAGTTGATGGATGAGTATGAGGTGGGAGAAGTTAATTTGGTGCGTGCGGAAGATGAGGAAGAAGGATAGGAAGAGGAGGAGGTTCCTCTTTAGAGGATATAAAATAAGAAGGTTGGATCTTCTTCAGCCACACCCAAAAAGAAGAGGACACCCAGAAAGACAAAATTTGTGGACTCTAAAGTCAGAATCAGTTCCAAACACAGTTCCAAATACAGGAAGAATACTAAGAAAAAGATTACTATCGTAGGCAAAGAGTGTTGGTTCAATGGTTTGGTAATGTTAAAGGATAGAGTGATAGATCTTGCTACTACTGAGATATTTGGAATGGGGAAGTTGTTGGAGAAGCTTAAGCACCAAAAGTGAACGCACTTGTTTCTATGCCCATTTTATGTGATGTATGATGAAGTAATGATGCACTTCTACAAGAATTTCAAATTGCTTGAGAATGGTACAGTGCATACTGAGGTAAGGCGAGTGGACGTAGTTCTTGATGTTGATCTCCTACGAGAAATCTTGAGGGTGCATATGAATGGATTTAATATGTATGCTCGACGAGAATGGCCAAGTTTAGGAGAGGAAGCGAATGATATGTATCTAACCTCGAAGTATACCCAAGGAAAGGAGAAGTAGAAACCAAGAAAGGTAGGTAAAGATGAAATGAAACTAATTCACAAGCTCCTATCGAGTATATGAATAAGTGTATGTTGCCTCGCTCCGAAAGGAGGTATGAGGCTACTTACCTAGATCCAGCAGTGATGAAAGTGCTGGATCAAAACAAGTTGCTTAACTTGCCCTCTTTAATGATCAAATATATGACAAGGGAGGTTAATCAAGCACGAGGCACACACATTCTTTATCCTATGGGTTCTTATTGACTAGGGTGTTCGAATATTTCAAGGTCCCCTTGAGAGGACTAAAGAAGGGGATAAAGATGGATATGCTTGATGAGGAGACGATGAGGGAATGTGACTGCATTTAGAGGCCAGCGGATACAAAGAGCAAGAGTATGGCCACAAATTTATTGAAGTAATTGGTTGCTCCCAATGACGAGAAGGATAAGCTGCATGGTAAAGTTGTTTCCTAGAAAGAGGAAACTAGGCAGCTAAAAGAAGAGATGAAGAAAGAGCAGGCTACTGCTGATGCACACTTTGATAGACTTTTGGGGCTCACTCTTGGAGATTCTTCTTCCAGCAAAGAACGTGATCTTACATCATCTTAAGCATCCATGTCTAGTCCCTAGTTTGTCCTTGTCAAATCCCTTCTATGACCAAATTCTGGATTGTTTATTTCTTTTTATTTTTTAATTTTGGTTGAGTGGTTGTTCGACAAGTGTGTTCAATCATCTTTTGATTTGAGTCCTTCGGGTTTAATTTGGTACAACTTATAATCAATATAAATTTCTATATTTGGGACATATTTATTGCTTTAAAAGATGGATAACTTTATAGGATTAAATATTTGAACTCTTGACATTATGTTCATGTTAGTGTAGCACCTATAGCAATGAGTTTGTTATTGCTTAATTCTCATGTTTAACTCTACTAATGATTTATTTTTCAGTAATTCGAAAAGGGAAAAGTTAAGGATGTACTAATTAACAATCCTAGTTCTTATGCACTTGAATTGCTAAAACTATGTTGAAAGTTTGTCTATTTTTACGATTTAAAATGCTTTATGCTTATTAATGGACGGTGAATCCCTACACTTATATAAAAATGGACGATATGAAGTAGAGTGCTGACAATGAATCTGTATAAAAATTATTCAAAAAATAAGAGTAATTGGCACATGAGTTTGTTATCATTAAAAAAAGGAAATTTTGTTGAGCTGAGCATGTTTTAGCATTAACTTTAGTATTGATTATTAACGAACGTATTGAAAAAACCAGGTTTCATTGGTGTCATTTGCTATACTATAAAAGTGTATTAAGACATTATATGCAGGTGATGAAGGAACACACATCAGTATTGGATGAAGCAAAATATTGAAGATGAGATCAGGTTTAGGGGGAAAGTTGAGTGCAAGCAGGATTCCAGAAAAAAAACTACTTTGTGCGCAATAAAAAAAATATTCGCTGAAGGAATCCGTGTTAAAAAAATATTCAACAAATAAGGAAAACTTGCAAGAAGGAAAAAGGTCGAGGATTTGAAAATAAAGAAGGAAATCAAATTAAATAAGAAGAGATTTTTCTTAACCGAAATATTCCAAGTTTTAGAATATTAATTGGAGAAGAATTTTGGTCATCCTCACACCTATAAAAAGAGACCTATTGTTGTCGTCCAAAACATATGCCTATTTGTACAAATCAAGCATATTATTCTTGGCAATAACAATCACGACAAGAAGATTATCTCAAAGGATTCAAGCTGCTTAACTAAAGAGCCTATTCTTGAAGACGAAACTGTTTAGCTCCTTAGTTGTTATGTTGAGTCTATTGTTCTTAAATTGTAATCTATTTGCTTTTCAGGAGTGTAAGCAAAGGTTACGCAAAAATATTGAAGTTTTTTTTTGCTTTTTTAGACTAGAATTAGTCTCGTTGATTATTAAGTTGTAACCTATAATCGATCTTTGAAGCTAGTGAAGTTCTGAATGCACATCTTATGAGGGTAGGCCATAGTTTTTACTTCTTTGTGTTTACCCAAAAATGTGATTCTTTGGTCAAAGCTAAAGACAAATAGAAATTCGGGCTACTGATAATTATGAGACGAAAAAGAAATAATAGACTTTTTGAGAATGACAAATAAGCAGTAAATAGGTTTGTATTCCAATGTAATGTTTATGATATCCTCTGTCCTTACAAATGACGAGACCTCCTCTTTTATAGTTGATTCTAAGTAAAGGAGTAATACCTTAGTCTTAATGAGATAATTATGAGCAATAAATGACATTAAATAAGACGTTACACAATCATTCCTATTTAATACCAATTCTCTAACGTATTGGGTATTTAATATTGAATTTGGACTCCTTTTCGTCATCATATCCATGTCTTCAATGCCTTCTGATCTCTTGGCTTTAAATGACCTAAATAGGTACGAAGCTTGTATTATTCGAATTGCCTCTCGTGCCTATTTAGCTTTTCTTTCCCCGTATCTGTTGTCACTCGTGCCTCTTAACTGATCATCATGTTTTGACCATTCCTCGTGTCATGCCACGTCACCTTCAATGTAAATTCAGTTTTTTCCCAATACAGATAGTCCCCCCACTTTTCATTTATTTATCAATTAAATATCTGGGAAGTGGATCTTCATAAAAAGGGAATTTTTGCCGTAATTAATTCTATGACAGTAGTGACGCTTCAATTGTCCCTTCTAATTAATGATTTGCATATGTGTCACCTTTTACTTAATGCTCTACACATGTGTCACTTTCTGATTGGTTCTGCAATTCTGCACCCTTTTTTCAAGGCTTCTTTATTTCCACTATTCACGAAGTGATAGTTGCCTTTATTATAGGCTTTCCATCATTACACTTCTAAGTTTGACGGTTGTCATTATAAACATATTTAACCCTCTTTCTTTTATCTTCTTCTTCATAGACCTTCAACAAGCAATTTATTATTCACTTTTGCTTTTTTTCCCCTTTTGTTCATCCTTCTTCAACAATGTCATCTCCAAACCCTAACCCTAGAAAAGTTCCAATTCTAGATCACTTCCCCAATGCCCCCGTAAGACATAGGAGAGGCAGAGGAGGTAGGCTGAGGAGCTTGAGCCTAGGATCCACTCGTGGTGATTCATCTGGTTCTGCTTCTTCTTCTTCTGGTATTAGGAGTTCTATCCCAAAGACCCCTTCTTCTAAAGGTAAAGAACTTTCTGAACCTACTCAGGAACCTTTAGTTGAAGAAATCGTACCCAATGATTTATCTTTTGGGAATGATAGAAGATCTCTCCAAGAACAAGTTAAAAATTTAGAAAAAGTTGACACTGAACATGTGATTCCTACTGTTAGGAAAGATTGTAATTGGAGAGATAATCTTCGTATGATGATTCCTGCCCCAAACCAGAGAATTTCTTCTTTCAGAATTGGATTCTCTTTCGTTTATACTTATCCCTTTACTTTGGGATTTAATCCTGCCATTGACCCAGTTATACTTGAATTTTGCCGCTTTTTCAAAATTTGCTTAGCACAAGTAGGTCCTCTTGTTTGGAGAGTTGTGACTTGCTTAAGGTATTTGTCTACCAAAGCCAATGTTAATTTTACCTTTTCTCATCTTATTCACCTATACCACCCCAAATTATTTCGCCATGGAGTTTTTACCTTGACTGCAAGAAGCAAGAAGGTTTTGGTAAACCCCGAATATGACAAGGATCGAGGGAGGTATTGTCGTTACGTTGCTATACGTACGGTGGATTTATTGGGCGAAACAAACATTCCCTTACCTGAGAAGTGGAATTTTGCACGTAAGTTTTTCTTTTTCTTACCGTATCTACTTTTTAAGAATTTTGATTTCTTTTCTAATCTCGTCTTTTTTTGGCTTTTTGTAGCAACCATAGGAGATGTGGAACACGTTCCTAACTTCTGTGGTTGGGTAGATTCAATTTTGAAGATTGCGCTTATGGAGGCGAGAACTTGGAAATCAATTTCTCTTTTGAATGGTTGGAAAGTGAAGTCCCATGGTATGTATTTCTTTATGCTTTGTTGTATATTGAATTCTTTCTTATTTTAATTCTTTATCCCTCTTTATATCAGGATTTGACTCGAGCCTCTAATCGGAGATATTGAGAAGAAGAAGATGGAGAGCCACAGTTGCTTGACTCTAATGAATGACATAGTTCATTCTACCTTGAAGGTACTTCTCTTTTAACTTACAAGTTTTTTTATGTCTCTCTATATTCTCACATTTGATGCCTTTCCCTGTAGGCTAATCTTATTGCTACTAAGTTATTGGGAAGAATCTCCACTCTAGAGAAGAAGGATCGAGAGTCTGCGAAGGCTATCTCTGAGGCTAGGAGAATAGCCGAGGAAACCCAGCTTGAGGTAGCAAACTGGAAGGAGCAGTTTGAGAATGCTCAGGGGACCATAGAGGAGTTGCAAGAAAGTAGAAATCACCTGGAGCAGCAAAAGCGTGGTTTGACTTCTAAGCTAGCAATTGCCAAGGCTTCTTCAAACCAATTTGAAAAAGATAAGGAGCTGTTGGAGTACTCATTTTCAGAACAATTATCAAAGGCCAGTGAAGAAATCATAGAGCTTAAGGCACTTGTGGAGAAGAAAGAAGAATATGTAGGGGAGTTAGTGCAAAGCTTGACTCAAGCTCAGACTGACTTAAGGATCTCCTCTGACGAGATACGTGCTTTGAAGAGTTATCATGCCTCCCTTGAAGCTTCCCTTGATTTCCACTTAGCTGAACACCAGATATTGAAGAACGATCTTGCTATGTGGGAAATGGAGTATGGACTTCTTGAGGAGAACTTCAACATAGAGGTAAGTTGGGTTTTTCTAAAATCTCGCCGTGATGCTTTGATGGAAGCTACTCAAGAAAACTTTGATTTGCAATCTGAATTAGCCAAAGTCTTAGACACTATTGAAAAAAGCCAACAACCAGTTGATACTCCTTCTCCTGCACTTGGAACTCCTGGGGCAGAAGAGCTTTTAAATGAAGAAGTGGCTACTGCGGCAATTGGAGTTGCAATTCCGGCTCCCGAGGGTGAAACTTCTATGACACAGTCCATGGAAGCTGAAGTTCCCATGACTCTTGCTTCCCTTGGTGATTTTAACACTCCAGGCCCAGTTGAAACCGCTCCTATTGCTGCTCCCTCAGAAGTTGTTACCGTGCCTGTGACTGCCCCTGAAAATGAGATTGCAACTTCTGATGTTCCAACCCCTTCAGTGACTAGTTGAATGTATTTCAAACTTTACTGTTTTTTTTTAAAAAATTCGGTGGTGTTATCCTTTAGCAACTTTAAGGGATCTTTTGATGAAGTCCCCAGTTATTATAATGGGGCATTTGTAAAAAATAAATATTTTGCTGACTAAGTTTGTACTTAGTCTTTTATATTAAGAAGTTTTATCGGTACTTCTGTATATTCTATTCTTGCCTATTTATCTAGAACTTATAGAATAGCTTAGCATTTTTATCCTTTTAAAATGCTTTATGATTCTTCTCATGGATTATCAACATGAGGCTTATAAAAGAGGGCCCTTTTATTTTATCGACACTTAATGAAGAAGACGTCTCAACTTCATAATGGTGTTATAATACGATGAAAGAAATAGGAATACACATGTTTTGTATGAAACAACTTTGACAAGTTTTTATTCATGAACTTTAACAAGTTTTTTGACTATTACATGTATTAAAATACATCTATAACTTCCTCGTAACTGTTTTTCTTGTAACAGATTTTTACATAATATAAAATAAACAAGGTTTTTCTTCATAACCTATTTCAGTACATAGTCATAACCCTATCTTTATATGAAGAGTTTGAGAGGTGACTTCGTTTATGAGTTTGAGAGATGACTCCGTTGTTCTCATGGGAAAAACATTATGATGAATGTCTTGTGTTTGTTGAACATGATGATGAATGTTGAAGACTTCGTAACTTTTTCTCAACACTTGCCTCTTTGTGGCCGACTTTTGTTCGTATTCGTATCTATTTTTCTACACATATCTGTGTATAATATGTAGTACCCCAAGTGTTTGAGCGGTGAAGTATGAAGCCTCGAGCACTTGTTTATTTCTTTCAATTTGGTCCTTTTCCTGAAACAGAAAAATATACGGGACTCGGAGGTGCGATTATAGATGAAGACTGCCTAACTCGTGTGTATTTCCATCAGATTAATTGTAACCCTGGGCTGGGAATTTTAGAGTACTCCATTTTGCCTTGCAGGTCGTGACTCATCATTTGGCACGAGTTAGGGTTTTTGCCTAGCATATAAAATCATTAGTAAAACTTTAATATTTCAAAAGAAAAATTTTAACATGGCGATACCTGGCCGTAGGTACTTTCTCAGAAGTAATATCTCTTTAAATGGACGGCATTCCAATGCGAGGGTAAAACTTTGCCGTCCATTGTCTCCAACTCGTATGCTCCTTTATCCGCAATGTCATGAACTCTGTATGGTCCTTCCCACGTTGGACTTAGCTTTCCTGAATTAGCAGCCTTTGCAGATTGGAACACCTTTTTAAGCATAAAGTCCCCAATTTTGAAAAATCTGAGGTGTTCTTTCCTATTGTAATATCGTTCAATTACTTGCTTTTGTGTTGCCATTCTTATCAATGCAGCTTCTCTTCTTCCTTCAAGTAAATCAAGGTTGACCCGCATCTCTTTATCATTAGATTCCTCCATTGCCTAAACGTACCGTGTGCTCGGTTCACCTATTTCAACTGGAATTAAGGCTTCCGTACCATAAACCATTGAAAATGGTGTTTCTCCAGTGCTTGTTTTTGTCGTTGTACGATAAGCCCATAGTACTCCAGGTAATATCTCAGGCCAATTACCTTTTGAATCCTGTAACCTCTTCTTCAAGTTGTTGATAATGACTTTGTTTGTGGATTCCGCTTGTCCATTACCCACTGGATGGTATGGCGTAGATGTTATCCTTTTAATCTGCCAACTTTGAAGAAATTCTGTGATTTGAGCTCCTATGAATTGTGGTCCATTGTCACACACGATCTCCTTTGGTGCTCCAAAGTGGCATATTATATTTCGCCATATGAAGTCTTTAACTTTCTTCTCTCGTACCTGTTTAAATGCTCCTGCTTCTACCCATTTAGTGAAATAATCTGTGAGTACAAGTAAAAACTTTACCTGACCCTTTGCTTGTGGTAGTGGACCTACGATATCCATTCTCCATTTCATAAAGGGCCACGGGGCTATAACAGGGTGTAGTAACTCAGCTGGTCTGTGCATATTATTGCCGTATCTTTGACATTTATCACATTTGGACACGAAGCTGTTTGCCTCTTCTTCCATCTTAGGCCAATAATATCCTGCTCGAATCAATGTTCTTACCAGTGACCTTCCCCCTGCGTGATTTCCACAATGTCCTTCGTTCACTTCCTTCATCACATATTCTGTTTGAGAGGGTCCGAGACACCTTGCTAGTGGTCCACCGAACATCTTTCGATAAAGATTTCCTTGATACAAACAATATCGAGCGGCTTTTTTGCGAAGCGCATGAGCCTTCCCTTTGTCATTAGGCACGGTTCCGTGCTGTAAAAAAACAATAATTTCGTTTCTCCAATCCCATGTTAAATGATTAAAATTTACCTCATTCTTATCAGGTTCGAGAACGGAATGAAATAAATGTATGACTGAAACATTTGCGTCATTTGCTACGTCAGCTGCAGATGCGAGATTAGCTAAAGCATCTACCTCCACATTCTCATCTCTTGGGATCTGCATTACCTTCCAAGTTTGGAATTGCTTAATTAGTTCCCGTACCTTTTCGAGATATTCTTGCATTCGAGTTTCCCCGGCTATATAAGTTCCCAGCATTTGATTGACCACGAGTTGAGAATCACTCCTGATTATAATTTGTGTTATGCCGAGTTCTCTTGCCAATTCTAAACCTGCAATTACAGCCTCGTACTCTGCTTCATTATTAGTTATAGAATGACATTTTATAGCTTGCCTAATAGTTTCACCCGTAGGTGGTATGAGAACTATACCTAGACCTACTCCTTTTACATTAGATGAACCATCAGTGAATAAAATCCAAGTCCTAGGGTTTGCACCATTAAAAACTTGTAATTCTTTTTCTGCTTCTAAATGCATCCTCTGGCTAAAATCAGCTACGAAATAGGCTAATACTTGAGATTTTATAGCAGTCCTAGGTTGATAAATGATTTCGTATTCACTTAATTCTATAGCCCATTTTGCTAACCTCCCTGACAATTCATGTTTATGCAAAATATTTTGAAGCGGAAAAGCAGTAACTACAACAATGGAATGGCATTGAAAATAAGGTCTTAATTTTCTAGATGCCATGATCAAAGCTAATGCTAATTTTTCTAGCTGTGGGTATCGTGTTTCAGCATCTAGTAAGGACTTACTTACATAATAAATAGGAGATTGTTTACCTTGGTCCTCACGGACTAAAACAGCACTTACCGCAACTTCACACGCAGCCAGATAGATGAGAAGCTTTTCTCCCACCTTTGGTTTTGCCAATAACGGTGGTTTTGACAAATAAGCTTTCAAATTTCTAAGTGCTTGTTGACAATCTTCGTTCCATTCAAAATGATCTTGCTTTTTGAGTGCAGAGAAAAACTTAAAACACTTTTATGAAGATTTGGAAATAAATCTCCCCAAAGCTGCAATTCTTCCCGTTAATCTTTGAACTTCCTTTTTATTAGTAAGGATATCAGGGATTTCTTCTATTGCTTTGATCTGAGAAGGATTTACCTCAATACCACGGTTAGAAATAAGAAAACCCAAAAACTTACCTGATGCAACTCCAAATGCACATTTTTCTGGGTTGAGTTTCATATTAAATTTTCGCAAAATTTCAAATGTAACAGATAGATGAGAAATATGATCATGAGACTGCTGGGGTTTGACGAGCATATCGTCTATATATACCTCCATTGTCTTTCCTAAATGTTCTTGGAATATTTTGGTGACCAACATTTGATAGGTTGCCCCAGCATTTTTGAGACCAAAGGGCATTCCTTTATAACAGTAAGTCTCTCTGTCTGTGATGAAAGAAGTTTTTTCTTCATCACTAGGGTCCATTTTAATTTGGTTGTACCCTGAATATGCATCTAAAAAACTTAAAAGTTCACGTCCTGCAGTTGCATCAATTAATTGATCTATATGTGATAAAGGAAAAGAATCTTTTGGACAAGCTTTATTAAGATCTGTATAATCTATAAAGACTCGCCACTTACCATTTTTCTTAGGTACAACAACTGTGTTGGCTAACCAATTAGGATACTTTACCTCGCGGATTGACCCAATTTTTAATAGCTTTTGGACCTCATCTTGAATCATCTGGTTTTTGAAAGCCCCTTGCTTTCTTTTCTTTTGCTTTATTGGTGTAAAGGATGGGTCTTCGTTTAATTTGTGAGTCATCACATCCGGTGGTATCCCTGTCATGTCAGCATGGGACCAAGCAAAATAGTCCACGTTAGATTTTAGAAATTCAATTAACATACCTCGCATGTTTGAGTTTAAATTAGCTCCAACATAAACTTTCCGTTCAGGCCACTGCTCAAATAATATCACAGCCTCGAGTTCTTCGATGGTTGTTTTGATATTTTCATTCTCCTCAGGTTCTTGAATTGTATCAGGTCTCGAGTCTAAATCTGTTTTCTCTTGCTCAGTTGAGGTTTGATTGCTGACACCTTCAACTGTTTCCTGTAATTGCTATTTTTCTTTGTTTACGGTGCTCGTATCTGTTACAACGTTGATACTCCTGGTTGTATGCTGATCCCCTCGAATTTGACAAATCCCCCACGGTGATGGATATTTAAGAATATGATGTAGAGTTGATGGAACAACATCCATATCATGGATCCAAGGCCTCCCCACGAGCATATTGTAGGCCATTTCCATATCAACTACCTGAAATTTAGTTTCTTTAACAACACCTACAGCAAAAGTTGTTAGAACTACCTCTCCTTTTGTTACAACACTTGAATTGTCGAAGCCTGACAAGGTATACGCCTTGGGTATCATGTTGTCTTCAGCTTGCATTTCATGTAATACCCTTAGTAGTATAATATTTACGGAACTCCCTGGATCAATCAAAACTCGTTTTACATTAGTATCATGTACAAGTAAAGATATTACCAGTGCATCATTATGTGGGGTTATCACTCCTTCGGTATCTGCATCATCGAATGAAATACTTTCATTTTCTAAAACCTGCCGTACCCGTTTCCCGTATGTAATTGTTACTTTAGAAACCTTGTTGGAAGTTGTGTAGGTTATGCCGTGAATATCTTCTCCCCCACTTATCACATTGACTGTTCTCTTAGGTGAAGGAGGCTTTGGAGGCTCTTGCCTATTTTTCATATAGGCTTGTTTATATTTTCACTAAATAACTCAGTGAGGTACCCTTGCTTCAATAGATGATCCACTTCGCTCTACAAGAATCTACATTCTGAAGTTTTGTGCCCGTGATCATTGTGGAATGCGCACCAATGATCTGGATTGCGTCTATTTGGATTTGACCGCATCTCTTTTGGCCATCGTACCTTATCTCCCATGCTTCTCAAAACAGCCACGAGCTCGAAGGTAGTGACATTAAAGTTATATCCGCCGAACCTTGCCTTTAAACTTCTGTCATCATCTCGTGACTCTTGTCTGTTCCGATCATTTCTGAATCTTGATGAAGAACTAGATTCCCCGTTCCTCGATTTTTGATCATATTGCTGGCTATCTTGTTTTGACCGTGAGTCTTTTCCTGCAGGTCCCATATATGGATCGTACCTATTTTTACCTGATCTTTTTTCGGTTTCTGATCTTCTGGAACCGCCCCTTTCTTCATGATGAAACTTAGGTACGGTATCTTCTTCAATTCGCAGCTTCGTACTGTACCTGTTGTAAACATCATTCCACGTGGTTGCAGGGAATTCTCGAAGGCTTTCTTTGAGTCTTCTCGTGGCTTCAGAACTTTTGTCATTTAAATTACTTGCAAAAGCTATTGCATCCCAGTTGTCAGGTACACGGGGTAGAGTCATTCTTTCACGCTGGAATCTATCAACAAAGTCTCTGAGCAACTCTGAATCCCCTTGTTTGATTTTGAAAATATCTTCCATTCTTTTCTCAACCTTTTGAGCTCCCGAGTGTGCTTTAATAAAAGAATCTGCAAGCTCAGCAAAAGAATTTATAGAATTTTCAGATAAAAGAGAATACCAGGTTAATGCACCCTTGGTGAGTGTTTCTCCAAATTTCTTGACCAGTACTGATTCAATTTCTTGTTTGGTCAAGTCGTTGCCTTTCACGCCTGTTGTAAATGCAGTCACGTGGTCACGTGGGTCTGTAGTACCATCATATTTCGGGATGTCAGGCATTTTGAACTTTTTCGGAATTGGAAGGGGAGCAGCACTTGGCTTCCAAGGTTGTTGTGAGTATCTGTCCATGTCTACTCCTTTTATTATAGGCGGAACTCCAGGGATTTGCTCAATACGCTCATTTTGTTACTTAATCTGTTTCTGCAAGGTTAGAACTAAATTTTGCAAATAGGAATTATTTGAATTACCTGGTCCCCCTTCCTGTGGTTCACTGGTGGTTCCTCCATTTCCAGAATTAACAAGACCAAAACGAGGATTCTCCAATGTATTATTATTAGGAGTTGGTGTGGGTGGTGCAACAGGTAATCGACTAACTAGAGCCTGAAGAGCTTTGCCGACCTGTGCATCAATTAGCTTTTGTAAAGCTTCATTTGCACCTCCTTCAAAATGTTCAGATTGTTCTTGTTGATCAGCACGGGATTCAGGGGCAGGAGTGCTTTCACGAGATTAACGTGGTGAATCTAGAGGGGAGGGAACCACGTCAATGTTCGGTAGGTCTCCTTGATTTTGATGGATTTGATTTTCATGGTTTCCCAATGTGTTATCACTGTTATTGTTGTTGTTGTTGTTGTTGTTGTTTGACATGTTGATAAAGACGAATAAAACGTAGCTTCAAAGAAAAGATTATCAGATTCCCGGTAACGGAACCAATTTGTTTAACCAAAAATGTGATTCTTTGGTCAAAGCTAAAGACAAATAGAAATTCGGGCTACTGATAATCAGGAGACGAAAAAGAAATAATAGACTTTTTGAGAATGACAAATAAGCAGTAAATAGGTTTGTATTCCAATGTAATGTTTATGATATCCTCTGTCCTTACAAATGACGAGATCTCCTTTTTTTATAGTTGATTCTAAGTAAAGGAGTAATACCTTAGTCTTAATGAGACAATTATGAGCAATAAATGACATTAAATAAGACGTTATACAATCATTCCTATTTAATACCAATTCTCTAACGTATTGGGTATTTAATATTGAATTTGGATTCCTTTTCGTCATCATATCCATGTCTTCAATGCCTTCTGATCTCTTGGCTTTAAATGACCTAAATAGGTACGAATCTTGTATTATTCAAATTGCCTCTCGTGCCTATTTAGCTTTTCTTTCCCCGTATCTGTTGTCACTCGTGCCTCTTAACTGATCATCATGTTTAGACAATTTCTCGTGTTATGCCACGTCACCTTCAATATAAATTCAATTTTTTTCCAATACACTTTGACCAATGAATTTTCCATATAATGTTGTGTTTTTTATATTCCGCACTTTACTAGATATTTTTTTCTAGTTTTGGATATGTCAAAGAACCTGATTCTTCAATTTGCGAAAAGACGCAATTCATCTTCAGAGGAGGAAAAAAAAACAAATTGAGAAGACAGTCCGTCATTTGGAGTATAATGCGCTATGAAAACAGATAAGAAAGTGGTGCATTGATAGTCAATGGTCAAAAATGTTGATTTTGGTTGGCCTTTTTGTCGAAGGAAATGATTGATTTAAAGAGGGTCTGCAACAAAATGCCTTTTCCCTAATTGACGAGAAGAAGGTCCCTTTTGTTTTAGCTTCTTACTTTCAACAATGTTACTACCTTTTTCAACTGATGCTAATGATAGCCATTTGAAAATCTAGTAAAGAAGACTATTTGCTTTTCAACTTAGTCAAAGTTAGTCCGTCCGTTTCAATTTAGATGAATTTGTTTGATTCGATACGTATTTAAAAAAAATAATACTTTTAACACTTATAGTCTTAAAAATTTAAGGGGTAAAAACTTTGTGGGGCCATAACATTTGTGTGGTTATAAAAGTTTCTCATTAAGGATAAAATGAAAAGTTTAAAGTTGAACTATTTCCAAATTTAGAAATGTGTCATTTATTTTGGAACAGACTAAAAAAGAAAGTAACTCATCTAATTTGAAACCTAGAGAGTATTTCTTTTTAGAGAACATACCACTGATATTATTCCTTTTGTTCCAATTTATGTGAACCTATTTGACCGGATAAGTAAAGAAACAAGTGAATTATTTTTATAATTTGTGGTCCTAAATAAGTCATGGCATTTGTGTGGCTACAATTCTTTTGAAATTTATGATATTAAATTTTTGAGAGTATTTGTATTGCTAAAATAATTTCTCAGTAAAGGTAAAATTGAAAGTTTTAAGTTAAATTACTTTCAAATTTAAAAATAAATTATCCTTTTTGTAACAGATAAAAATAAAATTAGATTCACATAACTGGAACCGACGTGATACTTTTAACAGACATTGCATGTGATAGATTTGTAGTGGGCTTCAGTTTGAGTGCTTTGGGCCTGGGCGTGGGGAGGGGGTATGTCTTTTAAACTCACGCATCTAATCCCATCCCAATTTGAAACTTTGAGAAGGACCCACAAAAAAAAGGAAGCTCAAAACATTTATGTTCATGAAATATTTATTTGTAAAAATAGCACGGTATAACCAGTTTTCGGACTGGTCATTCAAAAATAGCCAGCGTTTACCAAGTCAATGAAAAATAGCCACTATTTTGCTGCAACAGAGATCGGTCCAGTATAATATACTGGAGTTCGGTGCACCTGTGTATGAACTCTAGCATATTATGTTGGACCGGTATACTTTGCTGGCTCCAGTATAATATACTGGAGACTGGAGCACCGGTGCTCCAAACTCCAGTATATTATGCTGGACCGATATACTTGCTGGAACTCCAGTATATTATGCTGGAGTTCTAGTGTACTTATGATGGAACTCCATCATATTATGCTGGAGTTCCAGTATACTTATCCTGGAACTCCAGTATAATATGCTGGAGTTCAAGTATACTTATGCTGGAACTCCAGCATAATATACTAGCGTATTTTCTGGATTTTGAACAGTATTTTCGCTCAGATTTATCTTTGCATGAAAAGTGGCTAAATTTCGATTACTTTTAAAATTGGACTTTTTTTGAACGACCCATTTTAAATCTGGCTATTTTGAATTTCTCCTCATATATTTATATAAATAGATTCATATAAATTGAGACTGATCGAAAATTTATTTTCACTTAGTCACGTCGTATAGAAGATTAAAATGGATTTCGGTGGCCAAGAATTTATTTCGGCCGAACTCATAACTTTGCATGTTTCTGATGACAGCTTATAGTCGACTACCTTTACATAATAACAGAATCTTCCATTAAGTGAGAGAATTTAAGAGAGACCGGAAAATAATTTAGACATATATCTTTACTAAGTTTATCGATATCTTTCTTATTGATTGTGCAAAAATTTTTAAAGATGAAGATTATACACGAAAGAAGTATAAAATAGTAATTAAAAAAAGGCAATTCGGTGTGCTAAACTTCTGCTCTGTGCAGGCTTCGGGGAAGGGCCGAACCACAAGGGTCTATTATAGGTAGTCTTACCCTGCATTTCTGCAAGAGATTATTTTCACTGCTCAAACCCGTGACCTCCTAGTCGCATGACAACAACTTTACCAGTAACGACAAAGCTCCCCTTCAAGTATAAAATAGTACCAATATTAAAAAATTGACATCCTTCTAGATTTGCTGGTAATTTTGATCTTCGGAGAAAGGTGACCATACCATGTTGTTTACTTTATGATCAGAGTATAGATTGTAATATCACCCTTGAAGAGTTGCCCGCTGTATGCGGTAAAATTGGTTAGTGACGGTAAAATTGGTTAGTGACAATTGGACGAATGAAGAAGTGACACGTGAAGCTGAAGACATGTAGAATGTAAATCAGCGAATAATCGATACCGGTTGCAAAGATGTGACCATTGCTGAATGAATTCCAAACACTGAGTTGTCGATGACAAAGATCCAAAATATTGACATCGGATAACTGTCAATGAACAGTCGTTACAGAGAATATCTGTATTTATAGATAATAGTTATGCAGCCATCAGTGACGATTTTATTCTCATTCAAGAGTAGCTTAATTTAGGGACCTTGTCTCCCTAAATAAATTTATAAATAGGGGAAGTAGCATCATTTGTAGAGAAAAAATATTCTGTACACAAAAACTACTTTCTGCTCTCAAATTATAAAATTATTTACTTCCCTTTGTTCTTAATAGTGTTCATACTACTACTTCCGGTGAAACTTATCATTACCAGCATGCTTGTATTTCTTTACATTCTTGATTTTATTTTTGTTTATTTTATATTGTTGGATCAAATTAATTCACTTATTTATAAACTACGTTATAAATTCAATTGTACTGTTCTACGGGTAAATAGTTTGGCGCCCATCGTGGGGCATAGACAATTGTATAATTGCTTTGATACATTCATCTGTTACTAACAATTTTTGATTCCTTTCTTAGCAAAAGAAAAATCAGATATGACAACTAAGAGAAAAATCAAATTATGATGGGACTTCGGATCCACATGAACACATCACGACTTACACTATAGCAGTAAAGGGAAATGACCTAGCCCGACATGAGATCGGAGCTATTTTGTTGAAGAAGTTTGTCGAAACCCTAACTTGGTATTCTCTCTTACCTAAGCATTGTATTAATTCTTTTGAAATGCTTGCACATTCGTTTATGTATACGAGCAAAATCGGGGAGTTCAACTTTGGGGCTACTACGACACTCCACGCCTAACCTCGAGAAGCACGAAACAGAATGTGAAGTGTGACCCCGAGGTGCGTCCCTCGAGGGAGCACATCGAAGGTTCACTATGGTCAATCTCGGAGTAGTACAAATCGATGATCGTCATGGAAAGGCGGGAAAGCTCCCAAGTACACGTGGTTAGAGATGACCAGGTCTGCAAGAATAGTACAAATCCATACTAGGTCATTATACAGCTGTATCAATAGCATCTCCTCGCCATTTAGACATGTACTATGTTGGAATTCCCCTCTCCTTTATATAAAGGGGACCTCTGTCACTTTGTAACACAGACGAATATTGAATACAATAGAACATTCTCAGCTTTTCTTGCCTAAACGTGCTCAATGATTACTCTATAGCTTTATTGTTCCTCATTCATTGTGCTCATTTATTATTCATTTACTGTTCATTATCAACCGTTAAAAGCTGCCCTCGAGGTCTTCTATCGCTGAGCTCGAGGCCCTCAACCTTGTGACCATACGGGTTTGCTTATCATTTCTTGCTCATTTATACTTAGCATTATTCACCTAACAACTAGTATTAAGATAAGTCACGTTTTTTTAGAACTACAAATTAAATATAATTGTTATTACCATTTTTCAAGGTAAACAGTTTAGCGCCCACCGTGAGGCTAAAAATAATAGTGATTGTTTTGGTGCTAGTTTTCTGATAACACACGTTATTATTCACACTTTTTCTTGTCAAAGATATTTTGATTTCAGGCCAAAATATGTCTAGCACACAAAATACACCTCCTCATGACAGTGAAAGACTTGGAGAAAATAGCGGCATAGGGCTTGGTGTGCCACCTGTAAACCCTGAGGGAATGCCAAACGTGGAGCCAGTTGATATCAGCTCCCACAACGTTCTAAATACGGAAGAAGGCGTAAACCCTATAAGGAACGGACGCAGGGAAGCCAAGGCTGGAGGCCAAGAAGCACGAGGAATGGAAGAAGGAGAAGTCAACCTCAAAGTGATATTCGAGATGCTGCAAGCTCAGCAAGTCACCATTGCTCAACTTCAAGTCAGAACAGAACCCCTAACACTGCCGAACTAGTAAACATACAGCATGAACCAGTGCTAGAAAGACCCGATGAAAGCGGCTCGGCGACTGACCCCTTAATCATGAAAATACTCGAGGAATTGACTAAAAGAATTGAGTTAGGAGAAAAGAAGATAGAGGATAACGATAAAAAGGTGGAGACTTATAACTCGAGGGTCGATTAGATCCCGAGCGCCCCCCGATTCTGAAGGGTGTAGATTCAAAGAAGTTCGTGCAAAGACCATTCCCATCAAGTGCGGCTCCGAAGCCCATCCCGAAGAAATTCAGAATGCCCGGTGTCCTGAAGTATAACGGGACCACGGATCCTAATAAGCACATTACCGCTTATACTTGTAGTGTAAAAGGGAATGACTTAAAGGATGACGAGATTGAATCCGTCTTGCTGAAGAAATTTGGAGAAACACTATCGAAGGGGGCCATGATGTGGCATCACAACCTGCCCCCAAAATCGATAGATTCGTTTGCCATGTTAGCAGATTCTTTTGTGAAAGCACATGTCGGTGCCATCAAGGTTGCTACAAGGAAGTCCGACGTCTTCAAGATCAAACCAAGGGAGAATGAGATGCTGAGGGAATTCGTATCTCGTTTCCATATGGAGCAAATGGAATTGCCACCGGTTTCCGATGACTAGGCAGTGTAGGCCTTCACTCAGGGCTTGAACGAGCGAAGCTCAGTAGCTTCAAAGCAGCTAAAACAGAACTTGGTTGAGTATCCCGCTGTGACTTAGGCAGATGTGCACAACAGATACCAATTGAAGATTAGGGTCGAGGATAACCAATTGGGAGACCCCTTGGGCTTAGTATATCCTACCAGGCTCTTAACAAAGGAATAAAGATTTACAGAAGGGGAGTCGAGACCAAACAAGGAAAGATACCAGTCGTGTGTAGAAGATCGAAGAAATACCCTGAGGTGTAATATACCTCGAGGCGATCAGAAGATAGATCGAGGTCAAAGCTCCCGGGGACTCATGAGTAAAGCCGGGTTCGATAGGCATACTGGGAATCGTATCTGAGTACAACTTCAACATCAATGTCTCGGACATCGTATCAGCCATACGTAAAATCAAAGATACTAGGTGGCCAAAACCCATACTGTCAGATCATTCACAAAGGAACCCTAACTTGGTATGCAAATATCATGGCACTCACGGTCATAGGACTGAGGATTGCAGACAGCTTCGAGAAGAGGTAGCCCGACTGATCAGCGAAGGGCACCTTCGAGAGTTCCTCAACGACCGAGCCAAAAACCAATTTCGAGAAAGAGAGGCGAACAAGAAGAATGAACCAGAAGAACCACAACACGTCATCCACATGATCATTGGGGGGATCGATGCCCTACAGGGACCCGTTGTCAAGCGAACGAAGATATCCATCACTAGGGAAAAGCGAACTCGGGGTTACATACCAGAGAATGCTCTCACATTTAGAGAAGAGGACACTGAGACCTTGTCTCATCCTCATAATGACGCACTGGTAATTTCTTTTGTTTTGAATAAATTTCAAATTAAACGTGTGCTTGTGGATCCAGGTAGCTCGACCAACATAATCAGGTCGAGGGTGGTGGAGCAGCTCAGACTGCTCGACCAGATCGTACCCACCTCTCGAGTCCTCAATGGATTCAATATGGCGAGCAAGACAACAAAAGGGGAGATCATCATCCCAGTCAACGTGGCCGGTACAACCCAAGATACCATGTTTCATGACATCAAAGGTGACATGAGATACAATGCCTTACTTGGAAGGCCGTGGATACACAATATGGGGGCAGTGTCGTCAACCCATAATCAAATGATGAAGTTTCCAATCAAGGATGGAGTAAAAACAGTGTATGGGGAGCAGCATGCAACAAGAGAGATGTTCGCGGTGCACGATGTGGCACCGGCATCGATGCCCTCTACATCAAAGTAGCCAAAAGGACAAGCAAACAGCCTAGTAGAAACCATAACCTACTTTCTCGGCTGCACTCGAATGAGTAAATAAAGGATCGTGCCACGTCCTCGAAGCAAGAAATTGAAACTATCGAGGCTCAAAGGCTATCATTGCTAAGGTACAACCCTCTCCCTTTTTCATTTATGTTTTATACTAACTTATTGCAGGTGTTTGATTGAGAGGAATCAAAACAACGTCCATCTCAAAGACGTTGGATTTTAAAGCATACGTTGCTTTTTTCCCTTAGATCGGGTTTTATCCCAAACGGGTTTTACCGGCGAGGGTTTTAACGAGGCAATCCATATTCTACCTAGGGAAAACTCATCAAGTATTCAAGGCTTCTCTTCGATCAACCTCAAATATTGGGGGGGGGGATCACCCCAGGAGGTCACCTCTTTAAAAAATCGAACTACGTCTTGGAGAACCTCGATAGGAGAATGTTGTATTGGGCCAAACGGTCTAATGAACCATGTCCATGTAGAATAATCGAGCCTCTAAAAGCAAAAAACATGTATGCATATATCATGTAATTGAGGAAGCCTCTTTGCTTACCAAAACACTTTATGACTCGAAGAATTTCACTACTTTCTCATAAGGCAGCTCGAGGGCCAAAAACTCTTGAACACTTGGGGACTATCATCGACAATCAGCTCATCAAAAGGGGATGGTCTCACCTCAGAAAACTCACTGATGCCTGCAACAAAGAAATTAGTGTACAAAAGGGAAAGTACTCCTCAAGGGAAGGACTACATAACACATACCATGTTGATTAGCCTCCCATTTTCCCTTCAACAAATCTCGCCAATTGTGCTCATTATAAGTCGACTATTCGTTAACTTTGATAGCTAATTAGCTCTCACGATGCAATTATGACTTTTTGGGAAATGTATCGACAGGGACATTTTGGTCACTTCACGGTCATGTCACATGAGTAATGTCAGCACACCATATTCGAGGCATCGAGGAGTCAAATCGAGTCCTTACCAACCCGACCGAGGGAAGGTATGCGATCGAAACCAGAACAACCCGATCTAGAGGGTCTCTGTTACTCCGAAATCGAGCTCGAAGAAGTTAAATCCAGGTTCGAAGCTTGACTTCGGCATGAACACTAAAAGGCCAAACTTTGAAGATATTAAATAAGAAAATCCTTTGCATTCCAAAAATATATTCACAAAGTTGAATTTACAAAACTCCCACACGAAGTCCATGTGCAAAAGAAGAACAAGTAAAAATAACAAAGGTGGCTCAATCCTCATCTTCGCTACTCCCCGAGCCACTCACGGATCCCTCTTCCGAAGTAGTCGGAGCTACTGAGTCTTCTTCCAAGGCCTTCGTTTCTTCTATCTCATCACAGAGATCAAAAACCTTGGCATGCACTTCCTCAAAGGCCTTTCTCTGAGCTTCTAACTGAGCATATGCAAGGGCGTGATCCAGTTTGAGCTCTGTCTCTTCAGATATCTCCCTGGGTCGAGAATCTGTTGCAATAGCATCATCCTGATACGAGGATAAGAGTGCATCAGCTTCAGACTTCGCCATGGATAAAGCGGCAGCCGACTCAACATGAAGAGCCTTGAATTTGTGAGCCTCCTCTTTAGCGCCTTGAAGAAGACCCCAGGTCGAGGCCAGCTCCCATCGGAGAGTATCCCTTTCCAAGGCCATGCTATCCTTGCACTGCTTCAGCTCAAGGATCTCGACATCTTTGGCTGCAATCTCTTCCAAAAGCTTCTCCGCTAAGGCATCCTTTCACTCAATCTACAAATGCCAAGTCAAGATAATAAACACCAAGTTATGAAAATAAAAAGCAAGCTCATGAATACCAAACTACCTTCTCGGTGAAGTTAGCCCGCTCTTGGAGCACTTTATCCGAGCTTGCTCGAAGGCTGTTCAGTTCCTCATCCCTTCGAACGTATAGAGTTTTTAGATCTTTTGACTCTATAGCAAGCTTCTCGAACTCCTCCTCACTATGAGTTAGTTCAGATCTTAAATTGGAGAAGGCCTGGTCGTACAACATCGTGACCTATAGCACGAAGGAAAGAAGTTAAAAAAACAAAGATCAAAACTCAAGGCACAAAGTTTATGTCAACATCACCTATTTTTGGAGTTTTGCAGCCTCCTCAAGAACGACTGGGGCATCGAGATCATTTTCCTCTTCAACGCCGGCAAAGAAATCTCCAAATGCGTCATCCTCTCCCTCGGATGCCCCCACATTGGGAGTCTCCCTGTACTAGGCATCTCGTATTTGCCCTGGGGAAAATGATGGGCTTGGCTGAAGATCACCTAAGGCATCAACCTCTATCGGGGTTTCCTCTTGCCCTCGAGAGTCCTCTAAGTTGGATCCTCCGAATGTGCCGACCAAGTGCTCATCAGTACTAGTTGCATCTTGTTCGATGGTCGAATCATGGATTGCATCCAAACCCTCCACCAGGGTCCCCTCAATACGAAGTGGGACCGCATCGACCACCTCTGACTCGACAGTCTTCTGCCCAGTAACCTTTGAAGCATCAACTTTTCGTCTTGCTCTATGTACCAGTGGGCAACCGTCATCGTCTTCGTCTTTAGCAGGAAGACTCTCAGCAGCTGCCGAAGTTAGGACCTTTGCATTGGCCCTAGGCTTTTGAAGCTTGGCTCTATTTGGTTTCAGGGACTCCGCCAGCGTCTCCTTCTTTCTCTTTCTATCTTTGGCGGGCTTTTGGGTCTCCTCTTCGCCAGGAAGAGGCAGCCTCATTGAAACAACTTCCCCAAGGCCTGCAGAGGCGTAAATTGTCAAATATAATGCGAAGAAATCTATTCATAAAGGATTTAGAAGTGACGATGATGAGGGCATACCATGATTTTTGGCCTCCTATCGAGTTTTGGCCAAATCATGCCAAACGTGCTTGTCGTATGAGGAGGTGGAGTCTAAGAGTCTAACCCAGCCCGGGAGGTCCTTGACCGCGTCGGGGAACCACATGGTAGCTATCCAACCGGAGGAGAATCAATTCGAAAAAGAAAGGAATTAGTTTGAAAGAGGAAAAAAGGACATTCAGATGATAAAACATGTTCGGTGTAACAACACTTACGTCTCATATTCCATTCCTCATGGAATGGCATATTCTCACCAGGGATGAGGTCCGAAATCTTTGCTCGAATGAAACGGCTCATCCACCTGGCCTTTATCTTCGTCGATGCTGGGAAAAAATGCTTTGGTAGATCGGCACCGTAACTTGACTAGGCCTTCTCGATAGAGGCGAGGGATATACAGTCTAATTAGATGGTCGAGGGTGAAATCCATCCCCTTGACAATGTTCGAGAAATATCTAATCAAATAGACGATTCTCCAAAAAGAGGGAAAAATCTGACCAAGCGTCACTTGATATTGTTGACAATAATCGAGGATCACTGGGTCTATTGATATGCTCAAATTACACTTTAATTAAGTAGTGTAAGGCGGTCGGTGTCAAATATAATAACCCAACAAGGTTGGAGCCGAATACCACAGGGAATATGGTGTGAAAAGCTTACTTAAGTAGTGTGAAACTTGACTTAAGTCGTAATTCTATTCTGTTAACGTAACAAGAGAATGATATGATTTTGAATTTAAGAGATAACTAATCGTAATGTTGAGAATGTAAATGATTTGATTAAGAAAACCAAGGTTGCGTCCCCATCAATGGAATGTAATGCTATCGGTGTTAATATGATATATTTCTAACGGAAGGTCCTTTGATATGCAAATGATTTCTAAATGACTACCCAATATTTTCCTATAGTTGAGTAGTATTTTCCCTTTATAATTTTTCCAAATATAAAAGAGTTGCAATTTAAGAACAACCAATTTATGCCAAGTAGAACCCACTTATTCCTAAGCGATTCTATTAAACAAGATTTAAAGTCTTGAGTTCTTGATATTCAATTCTACCAAACCCTAACTCAATTTTCCAAGTAAAGAAAGAGTTAAATGGAATAGATTAATGTTTGCAACCACCAACTATGAATAAAGAACAAGAATTGAATAAATATCAACCAACCATTATATATATATTCAATATTAAACACCCATTAACATTACACTCATCTAGGGTCCACAACTTTAGTATTTAAAACTAGCTACTCATACTAAAATACAAGAACAAAGTATTTAATAAAGCCATAAAGCTTACAAAACTGCAAGATTCCTTCTTCACAAACCTCCAAATAAATAAAGTGATCAATGCTCTCTAAGTAGGACCTTATTTCAGACTTTAATGACCCACAAAACCTTAGTTATTCTCTTTATAGTGGACCAAAAGTCGTAGTCAAAATCGGACACAAATACCCCTTCAGATGACTTATGTGATTGCATACTGATCGCAGACCAGTTATGCAGACCGCATATTAAATATTCCATCGTAGACTTGTTGAGTTCCAGATTTAGCTTCCATCGCATAACAGTTATGCGGTTTGCATGTATGTTATGCGACCGCATATCCCACCACATATCATGCTGAGGTCTGTTTTCTATTGGAGTTATGTGACCATTATGCGGCTCACATAGGTATTATGCGACCACATAATGGACGACATATTTGCTTCTTCATTTTCCCAAAAGACTGTCTCTATTTCCGATCATCAGGTCAGTTATGTGGTCCGCATGTGATTTATGTGACTGCATACTTGCAGCATATCCGTCTTTTTGTGACTTTTTTGACTTATTTTCCATATTTTCGGGTATTCAAGCTCATGCACTACAAAACAACCAAACTTGATCAGAATTAACCAAAAATGTAGTACTTTAGTTAAAATCTAAGTAATTGGTATCAATTGTGCTGAAATTCTATGGCACATCAACACTCCTAACTTAAACTCTTGCTTGTCTTCAAGCAACTAAAACAAATCTATCTTACTTTATACTACTTTTATTTATCACATTCCATAAAACAGTAGTGACTATAGATGGTTTTGACTGATAGCTAACAATCATGTAACCCCATTTATTTACCCTTCCTGAAAAACAACTTATCATTCAAGCATTCGACTAATCAATTCGTGACCTTAGAGCCTTGACCAAAATGACAAAATGCTATTCATAGTGAAGTGCACTTGTGTTCTACTTCAAGAACCTATCTTCTGCTAAGTATTACAATTCATGCGCACTCACAACAAAGAAAATCCCCACTCACACATATATACAAGGGATGCAATCAAAACACTCTAACACTCGGAACGAAAGCTACATGCTACAAGTATCAGTCCATATGCTTGCCCTTATTTTAGCTTTGCCGCTATCTCAGGAATGATTAACCGTAGATCACTAAGGACTTTTCACGGGTTATAATGTAGGCTTTGGGACGGGTTGGATGAATATTTTGGAATCTAGTGGTTATATCCTCCTTGAACTCTACATACATTATGCTCTTTTACTACACAACCCTTATTTACCTCGGGTTACTGACCTAGAACCACCTCAAAGTATTTCTTCAAGTTCTACAAGACTCCACTCTTTTTCTCTTTTTTTTCCATATCTTTTCTTGGAGCTTGCATTTCGTTATATACACAACTTTGAGGTTATTGTTTTTTTTATTATACACACAGTAGCAAACCTTGCCCATTTCCACTTTATAACGCACCCCGAACATAGGCTTTAAGCCTCAATCTCACACATTCAAGGAGGGATGCGTTCAAAAGAATGAATTACTTCACAGAAGGGGTAAAGGTTTGTAATGTGGTAGCCAATGAAAGGTTAAAGGCTCAAAGGGGGTAACTAGGGTAATTAACGTACCAGAGAGGTCAATTTAGGCAAAACTGGTTAGTAATCACAAGGAGAGCCTAAGATCATTTCAACATCCAATCATTAATATGATAGTCGCACTAACAAACCAATCGGGCAAGTTCTATACATCACAAGTTAGACATGTGCATTATTCATACAAATCGTCACTCACTCACAACACATGAATTGTTCAACTCAACATAGTTTCAGCCCTCAAGAGACACAAGGCAACTCAACACTTTCATCTCAAAATGTGTAAGATTCTGAATAAGCATAGAGTCAAAGAGCGAGCCTCAAATTCACCAGAATGACAAACTAACACATTGTTTTTTTTTTTCAAAAGAAGGAAGGATATCATATATTTACAACACTTGGCACATGCTTGGAGCTACACAGTCCACACCAAATAAGCCAAAACATTTCATGCTACTGCCGTGGTTCCACTATTACACCTTTGGAAAAGAACCCAGCAAAGAAAAACCAAAGGGAATTCATTGCTAAACTACAAGAGTTTATTATACAAACATGGGATACAACAAGCTAAACTACAAGAGTTTTATATATAAACATGGGGTACAATCAAATATTTCCACAAAACATGGGGACAAGATTATGATCATAACTACCCCACCCCCAACCAAAGATCATGCATTTTCCCCAATGCATATATAAAGCAAAAAGAAAGATCAGGGACTCCTTGGGGCACACTAGGTGCTTGGGGGAGCTTAAGGATCTGGGACATCTACGGGAGCGGCTGCTGGTAGTGAAGCTGCAGCCGGTGAGACCTAGGACTGAGTAGTATCCGTCGTGGATAGAGCAATAGGCTCCAACTACTAGGAGGGTAGAGCAGGAAGTTTCACCTGCTGTGAGGCTGGAGCTGGGGCCTGAGAGCTGCTAGCCTCGCTCGGTGATGGCTGAGTGGTCGATGGATGTGACTTATTGACCAGATCTGCTAGCGAATGTGCAATTGTTGTCTGCACAGCTGCTTTTTCTTCATCCTATGCCCTTGTAGAGACAATAACATGTTTACCTTTTCCTGGATGTCCCTCAGTATCCTCACCTAGTGCCTCTTCATCTGTCTCCTCATCTCCTATCTCCCCCTTATCGAACTCTTCAGTATCTCCAGATTCCTCATCTGAAGGAACATCAATGTGAGCAGGAGGAGACTGAGCCTTGGAGGCCTCAACATGTTGTGCTTCTGGGGTTGTCATCAATGTTGTGAAGTCAATATCTATGCCTAGGATAGAAGTATTAGCACCCTGCTCTCCATCCTTCGGGCGAAAGGCAGTCAAATCAACTTCTAAATTCTGCATCTTCTGTAGCTCAGCTTTCAAGTCAGTCATATCTGTCCCGAGCTGAGGCATACCTCCAACTTCACCTCGCTCAACCTTCTCAAGATGCGCTTCAACGCTCTTGAGGCGATCCTCATAAGTCTGATATTGCTGCTAAAAACCAATCATGGAGGAGTGGATAGGGGTCAAATCCTGTCAGATGAGGTTCGGAATTTCCTTGATAAGACGGTCCACCTTAGCATTGGCATGCTGAGCAAGTAGACCTAGCTTGGACAGAGCTGGCAATGGAACTTGGGACTGTGTAGTAGAGGGATGTGGAGTAACTACAGAGGTAGCTGGGGCTTGTGAGGTGTCCGGCAGTGCTGGACTCTCTAATACTGCTATATCTGCAAGATGAGGAATGGGAGTCTCAACCTGAGCTGCAGTTTCCTTTGCTAATGAGTCACTGATTCTCATGATGTCAATGTCTTTGGTAGCATTCTCCATTTTGTCATGCCTAGGCAGAGACTTGCAGCTTGGCAAAGAGCAGTGATCAGGCAGGGTAAAGGAAGGGTTGTCTATTTCTGATTGGCTCTGATTCCTATCTCTTGGAAAATTATCTCCCCCACATCAATCTTGATCCCTATCATGATGCACGCAATGAGAAGTTCTTTCTCAATGTTTATGTCGGTTTCATTTCTGGACGGCATTAGACGGGATGTAACAAAGCTAAGCCAGTAGCGACCCTCCATTGTGAGATCTTCCTTGAAAATTTTGTGTTGCGGGTCAATCTTGGTCGGTGTCCCCTTTGCTATTACCGAGGCATCTCAGGCATGCTCATTGTGCTTATTGGCTACCTTGGTATCATATTCAGCTGTTCCTAGCTATCAATCCTTGAGGTACTGTTCATTGATCGTCTCAGGACCATAACAAACTTCAACCCCTCGCACTCGAACATACTTGGAAAAGATCCTGTTGCGCTTCTGTGAAGCACTCCTCGAGGCACCATATGAAGCATAAAATTCCCTCACAATTGTCTCATTGTATTCATCTGAGACTTCAGTGAAGAACTCCCACTTCCTCTGTTTGATGTTTTCAAGGATGTGAGAGTAATGCTCTGGTAGCTCATTCAAGCTCAATTGCTTTTCCTCTAGAATGTTCCTCTTTGAAAGCGCTGCTTTGTACATATCTATGGAGCCCTTGACCCCAAACTAGAGGTTAAGGTCCTCCCCCAGCTTCCTCTATGCCTCTGCTTGTAAATAAACAGTAGGTCTGAGGTCACTCTGTGACTCCTCCTCTTTAGACTGGGAGGAGTGCTCAATAGTAATGCGGAGTGCCTGAGATCGCTACCTTTTTGCTTGTTGTGCTTGTTGGCTAGGATTGGTAGCCCATTTTTGTCGACCACCGGGCGATGATCGTGTTGGATTAGACCTCTTTGGTGCCATATCTGTTGATGAAACATTGTAGGAGTGAGTGAAAGAGCTTAGGGAAAGACATCAGATATAAAAGAAAAAAGAACAAAACAAAATAATTTTTTTACTATGCGATGGGTTATGTGGTCGCATATCAAGTATGAGAATCGAAGAAATATCACATATGTGCATGAGCAAAAAGGCATTAGAAGTTATGCGATCACAAAACCACCGCATAAGTGGTTATACGATCCTATAACGACCGCATAATGGGGGCTAGAAAGCCTGAGGGACTGCCTCAGTATGCGGCACATTTGCGGACCACATAATAGGTATGCGATCGCAAAGGCAATCGTATAACCTATTCTATCTAGGGAAAAATTGGTACCAAATGCGATGATTATGCGGGCCGCGAAGCAATTATGCAGCCCGCAGAAGTCATCTTCTTCGGGAAAATTTATACTCTCCCCCAATTCTTTTCCATTCATTTAAAAACCTAAATCCACTGCGATTTAGTCACAAGATAAAGAGAGAGGGGGGTACTCAGAATTTCCCCTCTTTGGTTCTTGGCCCAAAAACACACAAACACTCCCTCCATTCACTCCTCACCAACTAAAATCAAAAGCACATAATCCACTTTTATGCCAGTCAACAATTTAAACCAATTTGACCCTCTTCAAGCACATACTTTCAGATATTCATGGCATTTGAAGTAGGTTGTATTCACAAAGGGGTAGAATCAAGAAAGAAAAATAAGAGTGAAGAAAAGAGGAGAGAAATCGAAAATCATACCTGAAACTCGAGGATTCTACAATGGAAATGAGAAAAGTGGTGAGTGTGTTTGGATTCTTTCCCTGGTTCGTCTTAGCAGCCTTTTTCTTCTTTTTCATTTTTTTCTTTATTTTTTTTCTTCTTTTTGTTTCATTCAAATGTGGGTGTGTGCAAAGAGTGCAGAGAGTTGGGGATGTTTATACCTAGCAATTATGCGGTGTAGAAGTTCATCGCATAACACATTATGCGATTGCATAGGTGTTATGCGGTGGGCTGATGACTGGGTCATGTATATGCAACCTGCGATGCAAGATGCGATCGCAAAGTGCACATGCGGGCCGCATAAATGAAAAGTGACCGCATAGTTGACAATGAAATTAGCCAAATACTTTGCTTGGATCTGCGATGACTATGCGGTTCGCGTAGTCATTATGCGATTGCATAATTATCGCTCAATTTGGACCTCTTTTTCCTTCAGTTTCTTCAGCACTAAGACCATGTTCATGATATTTTACCTGCACTCTAGCACACATGTCAACTTGCTCAATCTAATATACATAAATAATAGTAAAAAAAACTACAAAAGAGTGTTACCACACATGGGTTGACTCCCAAGAAGCGCTTGATTTAACGTCGCGACACGATGTAGTTGATTTCTTTTAGATTATTCCTTGGTGGGAGTTTTTGTTGGACTATCCCTTAGAGCAAATTGCTCTATTAAATGCCTTTCTCCTACAGTATCAAGGTAATGCTTGACTCGTTGTCCATTCACCTTGAAAGTTCGAGTCCCATCCTCCGACTCCAGTTCAATAACACTATAAGGAGACACACTCACAACTTTGAATGGGCCAGACCATTTGGATTTGAGTTTACCCGGAAATAACTTAAGTCTTGAATTGAAGAGTAAGACCAAGTCACCAGAATTGAACTCCCGCTTCATGATCTTCTTTTCATGGACAAACTTTATCCTCTCTTTGTACATGGCCGCACTCTCACAGGCATGGAGACGGAATTCTTCCATCTCATTGAGTTGTGTCATCCTCAAGTTAGCAGCTTCAGCCCAGTCAAGATTCAGCTTCTTTAAAGCCCACATGGTTTTGTGTTTAAGTTTCACTGGTAGGTGATAAGCCTTGCCAAAAACCAACCTGTACGGCGAAGTGCCAATGGGGGTCTTGAATGTTGTGCGATAGGCCCACAATGCATCTTCTAGCTTCCTTGACCAGTTGGTTTTGTTTCATTGATAGTTTTTGCTAGGATGTTTTTGATTTCTCTGTTCGAAACTTCAACCTGACCACTTGACTGAGGATGATAGGGTGTGGCCACCTTGTGCTTTACACCATATTTTTCAAGCAGCCCGACAAAAGTTTTGTTACAGAAATAGACTTGCCATCACTCAGGATGGCCCTTGGAGTACCAAACCATGTGAATATGTTCTTCTTCAAAAATGCGGTCACACTCTTTGATTCATTATTCGGTAAGGGGATTGCCTCAACCTATTTAGAGACATAGTCCATAGCCACCAAGATGTAAGTCATGCCATATGAGCTCATGAAAGGGCCCATAGAGTCTATTACCCACACATCAAAGATCTCAACCTCTAGTACAAAGTTCATTGGCCTCTCATGTCTTTTAGATATTGATCATTGTCTTTGACATTGGTCACATGCCTTGACCATTTGGTTTGCATCTTGGTAGATTGTTGGCCAATAGTAGCCACATTCAAGCACTTTTGTCGCAGTCCGATTTCCTCTTTGATGACCCCCAACCGGTGAGTCATGGCATGCCTTGAGAATTGGCATTACCTCATCTTCCATAACACACCATCGGATGATGTTGTCGGCACAATTACGGAACAAGAAGGGTTCTTCCAAATAGTAATGCTTATATTCCCGCAAAACCATTTTCTTTTGATAAGTTTCCAAACCTTCGGGAATAAGGTCACTAACCAAGAAGTTAGCGATGTCAGCATACCAAGGAGCAAATGTGTTGGACAATGCCAATATGTGTTCATCTGGGAAAACATCATTGATTTCTAGATCTTCCTTTTGTCTCACTGCCTCTTCAAGCCTAGATAGGTGATCTGCCACTTGATATTTTGTCCCTATTCGATCTTTGACTTCGAAGTCAAACTCTTGCAACAATAGGATCCACCAAATCAACCTAGGTTTTGCATCCTTCTTTGCCATAAGATAGCGAAGAGAAGCATGGTCGGTGTATACTATCACCTTGGATCCCAACAAATAAGCCCGAAATTTCTCAAAACCATAGACAATGGCAAGAAGTTCTTGCTCAGTCACAGTATAATTTATTTGAGCACCATTGAGTGTCTTGCTTGCATAATAGATAGGGTGAAGAATCTTGTTATGACGTTGACCAAGCACTGCCCCAATAGCTACACCACTGGCATCACATATGAGTTCGAATGGAAGAGACCAATCGGGTGTGACAATAATAAGTGCCGTGGTGAGCTTTTCTTTCAATTCCTCAAAAGCTTTGAGGCACTTCTCGTCAAATACAAATTTTGCATCTTTCTCAAGGAGTTTGCACATGGGATTTGCAATTTTGGAGAAGTCCTTGATGAATCACCTATAGAAGCCGACATGCCCCAAAAATCTCTAGACACCTTTAACTGAAGTAGGTGGAGGAAGCTTGGAAATGATCTCGATCTTCGCTAGGTCAACCTCTATGCCTTGTTTGGAAATTTTGTGGCCCAAAACAATGCCCTCGTCCACCATGAAGTGGCATTTCTTCCAATTTAGCACAAGGTTCGTTTCTTCACATCTCTTAAGCACTTGTCTAAGGTTAGCTGGACAGTGCTAAAAAGAATCACCTATGACAAAGAAATCATCCATGAATACCTCTAAGAAATCCTCCACCATGTCGGAGAATATTGACATCATGTACCTTTGGAAAGTAGACGGGGCATTGCATAGCCTAAATGGCATCCGGCTAAATGCAAACGTCCCATATGGATAAGTGAATGCTGTCGTTTCCTTATCTTCCAATGCAATATTGATTTGGTTGTAGCCGGAATATCCATCCAGGAAGCAGTAGAATGACCTTCCTGCTAGCCGATCAAGCATTGATCAATAAAAGGCATAGGGAAATGATCCTTGCACATAGCACTATTTAGCTTCCGGTAATTTATACAAATCCTCCATGCGGTCACAGTTCTTGTTGGGATGAGCTCATTGTTATCATTTTCAATCACAGTTATGCCTACCTTTTTCGGCACACATTGCACCGGACTTACCCAAGAACTATCGGCAATGGGGTAGACTACCCCGGCTTCTAACCACTTAATGATCTCTTTCTTTACCACCTCCTGCATGGAAGGGTTCAACCTTCATTGATGCTCCACACTTGGTTTACTCTCATTCTCCAACTGGATCTTGTGTTCGCAAATTCCGGCAGGAATCCCTCGGATGTCCGCAATTGTCCACCCAATAGCTTGCTTATGCTCCCTCAAGAAATTTAACAAATGTTCTACTTGCACATCATTCAACAAAGAATACACGATTACCGGTAGAGTATCATTTGAGCCAAGAAATTTATACCTCAAGCGCGGTGGGAGTGGTTTGAGCTCTAGTTGTGATGGCTCAATAATTGAAGGCTTTGCGGGAGGAATGACTCTATTCTCCAAGTCAAGAGAGAGCTTATTTGGAGCATAAGTGTAGGACCCAATCCCTTCCAATGCATTGACTGATTCCATATACCCCTCCATATCTTCACCGTCGAAGTTTACCAAAATAGCCGCCAACGCCTCACCGAGGCATTGTCCTTCCATCTTCATTTCAACTGCATCTTCCCCTTCATCAACAACATCAATCACCAAGATGCTTTCATGTTCATGTGGTAGTTTCATACCCTTGCTTGCTTGGGAGGTAACCTCTTCATCATTCACACGAAATTTGATCTCATTCCGTTCCGAATCCATTAGTGCTCTTCTTGTGGCAAGGACTGGTCTCCCCAAGTTGATAGGGATCTCTTTGTCAACTGCACAATCAAGGATTACGAAATCGGCGGGTAGATGGAACTCTCCCACTTTCACAAGCACATCATCGACAATTCCTACCGGTCTCTTTATGGAACGATCAGCCATTTGCAACCTCATACTTGTAGGCCTCGGCATACCTAACCCCACTTGCTTGTAAATAGAAAGAGGCAATAAGTTGATGCTAGCCCCGTTATCACAAAGAGCTCTTGCAAAATCACGCGCCCCAATAGTGCATGGAATAGTGAAAGCTCCTGGGTCTTCTTTCTTTTGAACGGTGGTTGTTGCAATGATGGAACTAACCCGATGAGTCACATTCACCACTTCATTCTTGGTGGTTCTCTTCTTGGTAATCAAGTCTTTCAAATACTTAGCAAAACCTGGCATCTCTTGAAATGCTTCCACAAATGGAATATTTACCGATAACTGCTTGAGAATGTCATAGAACTTTTCGAGTTTGCTATCATCAACCTTCCTAGCAAGTATTTGAGAAAAAGGAGGAGGAGGTCTAGGAATAGGTGGTAGATTTTTTGGTGTGTCTTTTACCTTTTCCCTTACCTCTTCCCGGTTTACTTCTTGAACTTTCAACTCTTCCGGAACCTCTTTAGCTTCAACAACAATTTGTTCTTCAACTTGTGCCTTAACTTCTTGTTCGGATTCTTCCACTTCAACCATTTGTTCACTCTCTCCTTGTAGTACCTTCCCACTCCGAGTAGTAATCACCATGATATGAGAAGTTGGACCACTCACACTACCATTTGGGTTCGCAATTGTATCACTAGGAAGTGTTCCCTTTTGCTTTGGATTTTGTTCCTTAGAGAGATCTCTCATTGCATCTCCAATTTTTGAATGGATGCGGTTTGAGAACTAACAAGCTCGGTCATATTCCTCATATAAGTGTCAGACCTCTCTTGATTTTGCAATACCCGTTCAAGCATGCTTTCCAACTTGGAATCACTTGAGGAACCTTGATTTGAATATTGACCCTTTGGTGGAACATAAGGGTTTGAACTCCGATTTGAGAAGTTGTTGTTGTTATTCCAGTTTCCTTGATTTGAACTACCTTGGTCATTTCACCACTGTTGGTTGCCTTGCCCTTGCGGGTTAGGCCTCGATTGATTTTGTTGTCCTTGACCTTGGTATTGTTGCCTTTGATAGCCTCCTTGAGAGTTTTTGACATAGTTGGCTTCCACATAATCTTCACTTGAGGATGGTTGAACATCTTCCACCACATTTACCTTCTTCGTTTGGCTTTCAGTGAACATTTTTGTCAACACATTGACATTGGTGGCAAGCCCTGCAATTACTTGATCTCTTTCTTTGTTCTCCTTAATCATGTTGGTCAAGGAGGGAGCACGATATGCAATTCCACCTGTGGTGTCCTGTGAGTGCCAAGCTTGATTATGTTTTGCCATTTTGTCAAGGATTTGTGTGATCCTTGCGAATGTCTTATCCATAAAATATCCATCAGTTGCATTCTTAGCTATAGATTGGTTCATAGAATCTAAAACCATGTAGAATTTCTCCAAAAAGATAGACTTTGGAAAACCATGATTAGGCAACCTCACCAAATATAACTTGAATCTCTCTCATGCCTCATGTATATGTTCTCCCGGTAGTTGCTTGAAAAAGAAAATTTTAAACCGGAGCTCAGATTTCCTGCTTTGCGGGAACCATTTAGCTAAGAATGCTTGGACAAGTTCAGACCAAGAATGAATGGAATTTGGTGGCATATTTTGAAGCCATTTCCTTGCGTCCCCAGCTAGTAAGTACTTGAACACCCTCAATCTTAGGGAATCATCTGAGACATTGTTCTGCTTGTGCATAGCACACGCACCCAAGAAGTTTCTAAGATGTTGTGTCGGATTATCATCAGTGGAATTCCTGAAAACCCCCTTCGCTTTTAGCATTAGGATTAAACCATGTTCCACCTTGAAAGTTGCAGCACCAACAACCGGAGGTACAAGCGAATTTTTATCCTCAGTGTACACATCTATGTCTGTAAAAGGATTTTCTTCCATTTCTTCTCTCATATTCGGTCATGTCATCCTATCAACACCAAGCAAAACAAGCAAAGTGTGATGGAATTGAATAAGACATAAAGTAAAGCACACACTAATTAGTAATTTAAAAACCGTATTCCCCGACAACGGCATCAAAATTTGATACGCTCAAATTACACTTTAATTAAGTAGTGTAAGGTGGTTGGTATCAAATATAATAACCCAACAAGGTTGGGGTCCAATCCCACAGAGAATATGGCGTAAAAAGCTTAGTGTGGAACTTGACTTAAGTCGTAATTCTATTTCGTTAATGTAACAAAAGAATGATATGATTTTGAATTTAAGATATACCTAATCATAATGTTGAGAATGTAAATGATTTGATTAAGGAAACCAAGGTTGTGTCCCCATCAATGTAATGTAATGCTATCGGTGTTAATATGATATATTTCTAATGGAAGGTCCTTTGATATGCAAATGATTTCTAAATGACTACCCAATATTTTTTAATAGTTAAGTAGTATTTTCCCTTTATGATTTTTCATAATATAAAAGAGTTGCAATTTAAGAACAACCAATTTATGTCAAGTAGAACCCACTTATTCCTAAGTGATTCTATTAAACAAGATTTAAAGTCTTCAGTTCTTGATATTTAATTCTACCAAACCCTAACTCAGTTTTCCAAGTATAGAAAGAGTAAAATGGAATAGATTAATGTTTGCAACCACTAACCATGAATAAAGAACAAGAATTGAATAAATATCAACCAACCATTATATATATATATATATATATATATATATATTCAATGTTAAATACCCATTAACATTACACCCATCTAGGTTCCACAACCTTAGTACTTAAATATAGCTACGTATACTAAAATACAAGAACAAAGTATTTAATAAAACCATAAAGCTTACAAAAGTGCAAGATTCCTTCTTCACAAACCTCCAAATAAATGAAGTATTCAATGCTCTCTAAGTAGGACCTTGTTTTAGACTTCAATGACCCACAAAAACCCTAGTTATTCTTTTTATAGTGGACCAAAAGTCGTAGTCAAAATCGGACAAAAATACCCCTTTAGATGACTTATGCGATCGCATATTGATCGTAGACTAGTTGCAGACCGCATATTGAACATTCCATCGCAGACTTGCTGTGTTCCAGATTTAGCTTCCATCGCATAATAGTTATGCGGTTCGCATGTAATTTATGCGACCTCATATCCCACCGCATATCATGCTAAGATCTATCTTCTACTAGAGTTATGCGACCATTATGCGGCTCGCATAGGAGTTATGAGACCGCATAATGGACGTCATATTTGCTTCTTCATTTGGCCCAAAAGACTATCTTTGTTTGCGATCAGCAGGTCAGTTATGCGGTCCGCATGTGAGTTAAGTGACTGCATACTTGCAGCATATCCCTCTTTTGCGACTTTTTGACTTTTTTTCCATGTTTTCAGGTATTCAAGCTCATGCACTACAAAACAACCAAACTTGATCAGAATTAACAAAAAATGTAGTAAAAGACAAGTTAAAATCTAAGTAATTGGTATCATTGTGCCGAAATTCTACGGCACATCAACACCCCCAACTTAAACTCTTGCTTGTCCTCAAGCAACTAAAACAAATCTATCCTATTCTATACTACTTTTATTTCCAACATTCCACAAAACAGTAGTGACTATAGATGGTTTGACTGACAGCTAACAAGCATGTAACCCCATTTATTTACCCTTCCTGAAAAGCGACTTATCATTCAACCATTTCACTAATCAATTCGTGACCTTAGAGAGCCTCGACCAAAATGACAAAATGCTATTTACATTGAAGTGCACTTGTGTTCTACTTCAAGAACCTATCTTCTGCTAAGTCTTACAATTCATATGCACTCACAACAAAGAAAATCCCCACTCACATATATATATATATATATATATATATATATATATATATATATATATATATATATATATATATATATATATATATATATATACAGGGTATGCAATCAAAACACTCTAACACTCGAAACGAAAGCTACATGCTACAAGTATCAGTCCATATACTTTGCCCTTATTTTAACTTTGCCGCTATCTCAGGAATGATTGACCGTAGATCACTAAGGACTTTTCACGGGTTATAATGTAGGCTTCAAGACAGGTTGGATGAATATTTAGGAATGTAGTGGTTATACCCTCCTTGATCTCTACATACATTATTCTCTTTTACTACACAACCCTTGTTTACCTCGGGTTACCGACCTAGAACCACCTCAAAGTATTTCTTCAAGTTCTACAAGACTCCATTCTTTTTTTTTTTTTGGTTTTTCATTTCTTTTTTTGGAGCTTGCATTTCGTTATAAACACAACTTTGAGGTTATTGCTTTTTTTTATTTATTATACTCCACTTTATAACGGCACCCCCAACTTAAGCTTTAAGCCTCAATCTCACACGTTCAAGGAGGTATGGATTCAAAAGAAGGAATTACTTCACAGAAGGGGTAAAGGTTTGTAATGTGGTAGCCAATGAAAGGTTAAAGGCTCAAAGGGGGTAAATAGGGTAATTAACGTACCAGGGAGGTAAATTTAGGCAAAACTAGCTAGTAATCACAAGGAGAGCCTAAGATCATTTCAACATCCAATCATTAACCTGAGAGTCGCACTAAGACACCAACCGGGCAAGTTCTAGACATCACAAGTTAGATATTTGCATTATTCATTCAAATCCTCACTCACTCACAACACATAAATTGTTCAACTCAACATAGTTTCAGCCCTCAAGAGACACAAGGAAACTTAACATTTTCATCTCAAAATGTGTAAGATTTTGAATAAGCATATAGTCAAAGAGCGAGCCTCAAATTCACAAGAATGACTAACTAACGTATTGTTTTTTTTTCAAAAGAAGGAACGATATCATATATTTACAACACCTGGCACATGCTTGGAGCTACACAGTCAACACCAAATAAGTCAAAACATTTCATGCTACTGCCGTGGTTCTACTATTACATCTTTGGAAAAGAACCCGACAATGAAAAACCAAAGGGAATTCATTGCTAAACTATAAGAGTTTTATATACAAACATGGGGTACAACAAGCTAAACTACAAGGAACATGGGTACAAGATTATGATCATAACTATCCCACCCCCAACCAAAGATCATGAATTGTTCCCAATGCATATATAAAGCAAAAAGTAAAGCTCAAGGACTCCCTGGGGCGCACTAGGCGCTCGGGGGAGCTGAAGGATCTGGGACAACTGCGGAGGGGGCTGCTGGTAGTTAAACTGCAGCTAGTGCAACCTCGGACTGAGTAGTATCCGTCGTGGCTAGAGAAAGAGGCTCCAACTACTGGGAGGGTAAAGCAAGAAGCTCCACCTACTGTGAGGCTAGAGCTGGGGCCTGGGAGCTACTAGCCTTACCCGGTGATGGCTAAGTGGTTGAGGGATGTGCTTTGGCGACCAGATCTGCTAGCGAATGTGCAATTGTTGTCTGCACAGCTGCTTCCTCTTCATCCTCTGCCCTTCTAGAGACAACAACTTGTTTACCCTTTGCTGGATGTCCCTCAGTATCCTCACCTAGTGCCTCTTCATCTGTCTCCTCATCTCCTGTCTCCCCCTCACCGGACTCCTTAGTATCTCCAGATTCCTCATCTGAAGGAACATCAATGTGAGTAGGAGGAAACTGAGCCTTGGAGGCATCAACATGTTGTGCCTCTAGGGCTGTCATCAATGTTGTGAAGTCAATATATATGCCTGGGATAGAAGTATCATAACCCTGATCTCCATCCTTCGAGAGGAAGGCTGTCAAATCAAACTCTAAATTCTGCATCTTCTGCAACTTACCTTTCAAGTCAATCACATCTATCTGGAGCTGAGGCATACCTCTAACTTCACCCTGCTCAACCTTCTCAAGACGCAGTTCAACGCTTTTAAGGCGATCCTCATAAGTCTGATGTTGCTGCTGAAGAACAGTCATAGAAGAGTGGATAGGGGTCAAAGCCTGTCGGATGAGGTTGGGATTTCCATGATAAGCTGGTCCACCTTAGCATTGGCATGTTGAGCAAGTAGACCCAGCTTGGACAGAGCTGGCAATGGAACTTGGGACTGTGCAGTAGAGGGTTGTGGAGTAACTGCGGAGGTAGCTGGGGCCTGAGAGGTGTCCGCTGGTGTTGGACCCTCTAATATTGCTATATCTACTGGAGGAGGAATGAGAGTCTCAACCTGAGTTGCAGTTTCCTTTGCTACTGTGTCAATGATTCTCATGATGTCAATGTCTTTGGTAGCATTCTCCATTTTGTCATGCCTAGGCAAAGAAGGCACACTTGCAGCTTGACAAAGAGCATAGACCAGGCTGGGGAAAGGAAGTGATACGCTCAAATTAAACTTTAATTAAGTAGTGTAAGGCGGTCGGTGTCAAATATAATAGCCCGACAAGGTTGGGGTCGAATCCCACATGGAATATGGTGTGAAAATCTTACTTAAGTAGTGTGGAACTTGACTTAAGTCATAATTCTATTTCGTTAACGTAACAAGAGAATGATATGATTTTGAATGTAAGAGATAACTAATCGTAATGTTGAGAATGTAAATGATTTGATTAAGGAAACCAAGGTTGCGTCCCCGTCAATGGAATGTAATTCTATCAGTGTTAATATGATATATTTCTAATGGAAGATCCTTTGATATGCAAATGATTTCTAAATGACTACCCAATATTTTCCAATAGTTGAGTAGTATTTTCCCTTTATGATTTTTTCAAATATAAAAGAGTTGCAATTTAAGAACAACCAATTTATTCCAAGTGGAACCCACTTATTCCTAAGTGATTCTATTAAACATGATTTAAAGTCTTGAGTTCTTGATAGTCAATTCTGCCAAACCCTAACTCAGTTTTCCAAGTAAAGAATGAGTAAAATGGAGTAGGTTAATGTTTGCAACCACAAACCATGAATAAAGAACAAGAATTGATTAAATATCAACCAACCATTATATATATATATATATATATATATATATATATATATATATATATATATATTCAATGTTAGACACCCATTAACATTACACCCATCTAGGGTCCACAACCTTAGTATTTAAAACTAACTACTCTTACTAAAATACAAGAACAAAGTACTTAATAAAGCCATAAAGCTTACAAAAGTGCAAGATTCCTTCTTCACAAACCTCCAAATAAATGAAGTATTCAATACTCTCTAAGTAGGACCTTGTTTCAGACTTCAATGACCCACAAAACCCTAGTTATTCTCTTTATAGCTGACCAAAAGTCGTAGTCAAAATCGGACAAAAATACCCTTTTAGATGACTTATGCGATCACATATTGATCGCAGACCAGTTATGCGGACAACATATTGAACATTCCATAGTAGACTTGCTGAGTTCCAGATTTAGCTTCCATCGCATAACAGTTATGTGGTCCGCATGTATGTTACGAGACTGCATATCCCATCGCATATCATGCCGAGGTCTGTCTTCTACTGGAGTTATGCGACCATTATGCTGCTCGCATAGGTGTTATGTGACAGCATAATGGACCGCATATTTGCTTCTTCATTTGGCCCAAAAGACTGTCTCTGTTTGCGATCGGCAGGTCAGTAATGCGGTCCGCATGTGAGTTATGCAACCGCGTACTTGCAGCATATTCGTCTTTTTGTGACTTTTTGAGTTCTTTTCCATGTTTTCGGGTATTCAAGCTCATGTACTACAAAACAACGAAAGTTGATTAGAATTAACCAAAAATGCAGTAAAAGACAAGTTAAAATCTAAGTAATTTGTATCAATTGTGCCAAAATTCTATGACACATCATCTATCGGTGGAGAGGAAGAATCGGCAGGACCTAAGGTAAAGGGATACGTAAATAAGCTAAGGAAACCAGATTTGTGTTTAGTTACATCCTCTTCCGATGAAGGGATCTCTACTTGTGCCGCCTCTCCCCAGCGGTAATCTATTTTTACCTTCTCTATGTCGGTTATTAAACTGTTGTAGCGAGACATGGGCTCGCATCAGCTCGGTACCGAAGAAAGTTTTTTAATTGATATCAGAGGATATATCGAAGAGCCCAGGAACACACTCCTCAACGCTGGGAAGCACTACCTTTTTGCTCTTAGACGAGCGTGACAAAGAAAGGGCTTCATCTTTTTGAGGTACTGTCTTAGAAGTTTTGGCCATGGTTATAACAAAAGTTTCAAAGCAAGTTGACGAAGAAGTGAACACAGAAGAAGTGTGAAGACAGGAAATTGTTAACAAAGACTTGAAGATCTGAAGGTGTTGCAAAGGTTTGAAAGATAGGGAATTGTAGTATTTATAAGTCATCTAAGTGAATTGGAGGAGTTGAAAGGACGACCAATAGCGATCCGTGGGCTTTTCGAGAATCGTGTTAGACAAGACCTCTGTATAACTTTTCTGTCACGCCATTTAATGATTTCATGCGGCTGACATCACAATAGGGGTATCGAAGAGGCAAGAACTCAAGATCGTTTCTTATAATTTCATTTTAAGAAACGCGAGGACTATCTGTATGTGGCCAAAATTGGGGAGTTCAACTTTAGGGCTACTATGGCACTCCATGCCTAAACTCGAGAAGCTCGAAGCGGAATGTGAAGTGTGACCCCGAGGAGCGTCCCTCGAGGGAACACATCGAAGGTTCACTATGGTCAATCTCGGAGCAGTACAAATCGATGATCATCATGGAAAGGCGGGAAAGCTCCCAAGTATACATGGTTAGAGCTGACCAGGTCTGCAAGAATAGTACAAATTCATACTAGGTCATTATACAACTGTACCAATAACATCTCCTCGCCATTATTAGCCATGAACTATGTTGGGATTCCCCCATCCTATATAAAGGGGACCTCTGTCACTCTGTAATACAGACGAATATTGAATATAATAGAACATTCTCTGCTTTTCTTGCCTAAATGTGCTCAACAATTACTCTACAGCTTTATTGTTCCTCATTTGTTCATTTATTATTCATTATCAAGCGTTAAAGGTTGCCCTCGAGGTCCTCTATCACTAAGCTCCAGGCCCTCAACCTTGTAACCATACGAGTTTGCTTATCATTTCTTGCTCATTTACACTTAGCATTATTCACCTAACAACTAGTATTAAGATAAATCACGTATTTTTAGAACCACAAATCAAATATAATTGTTACTACCATCTTTCAAGGTAAACAGTTTATCAAAGCTCATGCTGGAGCAAGAAATGTCCAGGCAAGAAAGGCGAATATATTCAGAATATCCCAAGGAGAATCTAAACTGTTGCGAGAGTTTGTGATCCAGTTTGAAAAGGAAAGGATGTTCTTGCCAGCATTACCGAATAAGTGAGTAGCGGACACATTTATAAAGGGTCTCAACCTGCTGAGATCTGATGCCTCCCAAAAATTGAAGAAATATTTACTAGAATTTCAAGCAACCACATGGGTAGATATTCACAATTGCTAGAGTCAAAGATAAGAATAGAAGATGATCAACTTGGTTCATCGGTATCGTCCAAAGGACAGAATCGTGATAGGAATCAAGACAAATATAAAAATAATTTTGGTGCAGATCAAAGGTCCTCTATAAGTTATTTTCAACTTTATAAGAGGGTCGGTAGGCATGAAAATAAAGGTTTTTAGTCATCGGATAGGTTCATTTCTGATAGAAGGGCGGATCGTGGTCGAAGTAGCACGTTGTTGCAGGAGAAAGAGACATTGGGGTCTCAAGATTCAATATATCCCTGATTATCCGACTATAATCTTAACATCAGCTTGGTAGAATTGGTATCGGCCATGAGGAATATTAAAGAGGCTAGGTTCCCGAAACCAATCTAATCGGATCCTAGCCAAAGAGATCCTAATCTATGGTGTGAGTTCCATGAAACTCATGGCCATATGATTGGGGACTACCGACACCATCATGAAGAAGTAGAAATATTATTGAAGAATGGTAACCTTAGAGAACATTTGAGTGACCGTGCCAAGAAAAACTATGGGAGAAACCGGGATGTTCCAGAACCATCAAAACCGGCTACAGAGTCACCTCGGACGATGATAAACATGATCTTCAAAGGAGATAAAGTAAATGGGGTGATATTTTCAGTAGTATAAAAGACGAATATATTGGTGACTCATGGCAAGAGGATCCAAGAGATCTCAAAAGATGACATCACCTTCATAGAAGAAGATGCGGATAGACTTCTTCTACCGTACAATGATGCTTTGGTAATTTCTCTTAATATTTTAGATTTTAAAATTAAATGTGTATTGGTGGATCCAAGAAGCTCAACCAACATCATATAATGGAGAGTTTTAGAGCAAGCGAAATGCTGACCGAAAATATAGTTCCGACAATAAAGCTTTTGGCCGGTGCAACCTAATAAGTGTCACAACTCGAGGAGAAATTTTATTGCCCACACATGCCGAAGGAGTAATGAAGACCACCCTGTTCAAAGTGGTAGATGGTGACATGGGCTCTAATGTGATTCTTAGAAGGCCATGGATACATGAAATGAAAGTTGTGCCGTCAACATACCATCAACTATTAGAATTTCCAACACCAGACGGTATCAAGTAGGAGATCAACCGGCTAGAAGGGAGATAAGCACATTAACCATTTCTAGTAGCAAGGAAAAAAAACAAGTAAATAGAAATTACAAAACTAGTGCCTTCTTCTATCTCAATTAAAGAGGATAAAGATGATGAGTCATCAGAATTATATCAGGTACCGGAATAAACGGATGCTACTAAATCAACCGCAAAAGATCTCGAACAAGTGCCTTCTTCCATCTTAATTGAAGATGATAAAGATGAGGAATCATCAGAGTTATATCAGGTATCGAAATAAACGGATGCTACTAGATCAACCACAAAAGATCTCGAATAAGTGGCTTTGTTCGAAGAATTCTTGGAAAGAAAATTCCACCTAGGAATGGGGTTAACTCCCGAACTCGGGTTAAAATTATGGATTTTCTAAATTCTAACATTGATTGTTTTGGATGGCCGCATTCAGATATGATAGGAATTCCATTGAAGGTGGCAATCCACAAGCTAAGTCTAGATCCTAACTTCTCTCCAGTAAGGCAGAAGAAACGACCGATAGCGGAGGACAGGAATAGGTTTGTCAAGGAAGCGGTAACCCGATTACTAAATATTAGTTCAATTCGGAAGGTAAATTACCCTGATTGCCTAGCTAACGTAGTGATAGTACCTAAAAATGATCAAGTGATTGATGTTATGGCTGGGCATGAGTTAATGAGTTTTCTTAATACTTATTTAAAGTATAATCAAATTAGGATGGACCCGGAAGACCAAGAGAAAACTTCTTTGATCACTAATTTTGGCACATACTGCTATAATGTGATGCATATTGGGCTTAAAATATGGGAGCCACTTATCAGAGGATTATTAATAAAATGTTTGAAAAACAGATAGGTAATACAATGTAAGTTTATATTGATGACATGTTAGTTAAGTCTCTTAATGTAGTAGATCATCATATACATCTCTATGAGATGTTTGATATTCTCAAGAAGTACAATATGAAGCTCAACCTGAAGAAGTGCGCCTTCGAAGTTGGTTCTGGTAAGTTTTTGTTGTTTCTGGTCTCTCAAATAGGAAGTGTAGTAAACCGTAATAAATTCAAAGCCATCGAAGATATCCCAGACCAGCTAACAAGTGTGAAGGAAGTACAGAGATTGACCGGTAGATTGGCGACTCTAAGCAGGTTCATCTCGAGATCTTTAGAGAAGTGACATAACTTCTTTTCACTTTTGAAAAAGAAGAACGATTTTGTATGGAATTCAAAATAATAACAGGCACTAAAAGATCCAAAAGGTATCTGTCTAGCCCTCTGTTGTCAAAATCGAAAAAAAGGTGAGCAATTGTTGATTTATCTAGCAATCTCGGAAGTAGCAGTAAGTGCTGTTTTGGACCGAGAAGAAGAAGGTACGCAATTTATCGTTTATTATGTTCGTAAAATATTGTCGGGAGTGGAGACACGTTATCTACACCTTGAAAATCTGGCCTTAGCTCTCATAGTTGCCTCTCAAAATCATTGGCCTTATTTTTAATGTCATCCTATAACCGTTGTGACAACTTTTCCCTTGAGAAATGTCCTTCATATGCCCGAGTTATTGGGTCATTTGGCTAAATGGGTAGTCGAAGTTAGTGAATTCGATATTGAATAAGATCCTAGGACTATAATCAAGTCACAAGTTTTAGCTGACTTTGTGGACAAAATTAGTCTGGGATTAATGCCTTTAGTTACTAAAGAAGTAATGTTGGTATCGAGAACGATATCAGGAGTTTGGAACTTGTTTATGGATTGAGTTTCCTACGTAAAAGGGTTCGGTATCAGGGTAATATTAATCACTCCCTAGGGGGGAAACCCTAAGACAGGACACTAGAACTATGCCGCTAACTAACAATGAAGCTGAGTACGAGGCTTTGGTTGCAGGACTTGAACTGGTTCGGGGACTAGGTTCCTAGGTCATCAAAATAAAATGTGATTCCCAGCTGGTGGTGGACCAAGTATATGGAATTTTCAACACCAAGGAGGAGCGCATGCAGCAATACGTGAATATGGTTTAAGTATTACTTTCCCAGTTCAGGGAATGGTCAATCATGCACATTCCAAGGGAGGAAAATGTGGAGACAGACACATTAACTAATTTAGGTTCGTCCACAAAAATAGAAGTATATGATTCAAGTGCGGTAGTTCAATTCCTGCATTCAATGTTGGATGTGGACGTCTATTGTGAAGTTAATTAAACCAACTTAATCTGGGAGTGGAGGAATGAATTCATTGAATATCTATGTCATGGAATATTGCATGAAGACCCAAAAGAATCTAGGGTGCTACGGACCAAGGGGATCATTATTGTCTTATTGACGACAATTATACAAGAGGTCATTCCAAGGACCATTGGCTCGGTATTTAGTGACATTGAAGGCCGACTATGTGATGAGGGAAGTTCATGAAGGAGTATGCAGGAACCATTCTGGTGCATACTTGTTGGTTTTCAATATCATAAGAGTTGGCTACTATTGGCCCAGGATATAACAAGACACAAGAACATTTGTACAAATGTGTGATAAATGTCAACACCATGCACAATTAGTGCATCAATCAGCGGAACTTTTACATTTGGTGGTGTCACTATGGACATTCATGAAATGGGGGATGAACATAGTTGGTAACTTACCACAAGGTCCCGATAAGGTAAAATATCTTTTGGTTTTAACTAATTATTTTACTAAATGGATTGAAGCATGTGCTTATCAAAAGATCGGAGAACGAGAAGTGATCAATTTATATGGGATCATATCATCTGCCAGTTTGAAATACCAAAAGAAATTACTTGTGACAACATGCCACAGTTCATAGGTTCCAAAGTCACAGAGTTTTTGGAAGGGTTGAAGATCAAACGAGTACATCTTCACCATACCACCTGAGTGCTAATCGACATGCGGAGTCAACCAACAAGGTAATTATCCAAAACCTTAAAAACGTTAGAATATGCTAAAGGTAAGTGGCCAGATGAGCTACCGGGCGTGTTGTGGTTATATCGGACCACAGTGAAGTCGAGCACGGGTGAAACACCTTTATAACTTGTATATGGTTCAAAGGCTTTGATCCTGGTGGAAGCGGGGGAACTGACCTTAAGGTATTCCCAAGAAAACAAAGAGAGGAACAATGAAGCATTACTAGTTAGACTAGATTTGCTCGAAGAGCGCTGGAATCTAGCATATGTAAGGATGGTGGATCAAAAGCAAAGGATGGAAAAATATTATAATCGTAGAGCAAATCTCCATTATTTCAAAATTAGGAATTTGGTTTTAAGAAAGGTAACTCAAAATACTCGGGAGGTTGACACCGGGAAGCTGGGACCAACATGGGAAGGATCTTACCGAATTTCATCTATAATCGGTAAAGGTTCGTATGAATTGAAAAATCAAGATGGATTTAAATTACCAAGCAATTGGATAGTGACTCACCTCAAAAGGTATTATTGCAATAGATCTTTGATGGTACTAAAAGTATGTACGACACCCACTCGCTTCGTTCCCTTCGTTCAATTAGGTTTTTCCCTTCATTCAATTTTTGTCCGATTGAATTTTTCTGGCAAGATTTTTAATGAAGTGGCAATATAAAGCATACTACAAAAGCAGGGTCATCGGCAAATGCAAGACTTCCAGTGTTTGAATTCTCAAACTTAGCATCCGGACACTAGGGGGACTAATTCTTGTCAGAGCACTAAAGGTGCTACGAAGATCGGGAATTGTTAGAACCGGGATCAATATCTTATCAAGACTGGAGACTGCATGATCAGCCCCATAGAAATAAATTGTACAAGTTAGCCACATGTATCAGCGGCTTTATTTACTTAAGAAAAAGAATGTTTATGTAAATGTACTTTCAAAGATATAGGGAATAAATCAAAGGCCTTTTATTTTTATATTATTTCTTGTTTGAATGATAAGTTAATTTTTTTTATCATTTGAAAGTTAGTTAAAACTTCAAATGCTTGTACCGAATGAACAGGAGGTGTCCTCTTCAAGAGCACCGTAATCATAAGGGCCTTCTCTTATTGAACCCTCATAGTCAAAGGATAGATTCCCGAAGTATTTATTCCCGGAATCAAAATCTATCGAATGTAAAAAGATTCCCGAAGCTTTGTTGGCTAAATAAAAAAAGAATATTTTTTTCACCACGCTTAAGCAAAGAGTTTCTTTTATTAATAAAAATTACAAACTCTGTAAAGACATTTTGGCATGATTACGAAAAGTAAAGAAAAAAATATATACATTAGTTCTTGCTGCCAGAACCCGTAGGGAAAGAAGAGTCTTCATTTTCACCATTGGGGGAGGATTGTTCCTCTTCCGGTTCAATGCCTTCATCTTCTTCAGTTTCCCCTTCGGTTCCCGCGTGCTTGGAGTTAGTATTCGAAGAGTTATAAGCAATGGGCCGAGGAGTTTCTCATGAGCTGTTGTGTCCAGCTCCTCGGCCTTAGCAATGCATTCGTCATTGTTTGCTATGCCTTCTATGGCCTCCTCCAAAGTCTTCCTCTTTGTGTGGTATATGGAATAGGTTTTTTCGAAGAGGATAGAATCTTCTTGATCTCGGAATTTAGCTTGATGGTTTTCAATCTTCGCTTTAAGCTTATCATTTTCAGCTTTAACAATGATGATTCTGGAATCAAGATCAACATCTGTTGTGGCATGAATTTGATCATGCTCTATGACTCTTTTGAGCCTTTACTCCAATTTTGCTCTCTGATTTCAGCAACATTGGCCTCCTCAGTTTTGGAGCGTAAGCTAGTTTCCAAGTTATTAACTTGCTCCATCAAAGAAAACTCGTGCTCGTCAGCAACAATCATGGTATCATGCAGTTCAACCCACTTAGCCTTTTCTTCCTTAAGGTTTTCATGTAGCTGGGCAGATTCTTGGCTATGAGCAATTCTAAATTGCTTGGATTGCTGCAACCGAGCCTTGACACCATCTATTTGAGAAATTTTTACCTCCAACACAAAGGCGCTCGACAAACGGATTTCATTAGGCTAAAAGTTGATCTCGTTCCGAAGTAAGCTCTTGCTTGTCCAAAATCAACCTTTGCAGGCTCTCGGAAGCAAAAATGTTGTCTTGAACAAAGGTTAGAACTAAGGTTATTAATGAAAAGTATAAATTGAAAAGAGATAGAAGAAAATTAGATTGATAATTGCGCCGAATAATGCATGCTATTGTTTATTACACTCTGCAGCTTCAGGTAGTTGGCAAGCTCCACCTGGCTTAGAAAGTATATGGCACTCATTTGAAATCGAAAGGATGACACTCCATTTCTATGAGGGTCCTGAGTGGGTTCCGAGTAAGTATTTCCCATATTTCAATGGTTGGGCACTGTGAAGAAGGGGCATTTTCTATTTGTTCAGCTGGAGCCGGTAGATAAGAAGCAGTTGGTGTAGATGGAGATGTAGTTGTTATCAGCTCAGAAGTTGGCAGTGGACGAAAAACAAGTATTGAACTTCTTTGACGAGAAGAAACTGTGGGAATTCGAAAATGAGATGAAGCGTTTTAGACCATTTCCATCCCCCTCAAGAGTCCTTGAACTTCTTCTGCTGATGGAGTTTGAAGCTCTCCCGGCTGAGCATTCAGTTGAGCTGATGAGGATCTTTTTCTTCTCTGAAAAGGAGTCACTTCATCATCGGTTTCTTTATCATCAAGGACCACTGTGGTTAGCCCGATTGTTGTTTCTTTCACTCTCTTCTCGTGAGTCTCAGCCGAGGAGGTACGTTTCCTCTCTAGTTTCTTATTATTGGGTTGGGGACTGCGAGAGGACGTACCTTTACTGGAAGCGTGAGGGCCTCGATGTCGGGGCAAACAACAGATCCCTTCAGATGTCCAGTTTGGCACATGAAGTTAAATTATTTCCAAGTTATATTGAAAGGTTGAAAGAAAGAAGGAAGAATTTTTGTTTTCCGTGATTTTTGGCTTTCCATCCATATTTAGGAGTAATTTTTTTAACCTTCAGGATCCCCCATGTAGTAATGTCTAGAATTTTCTGTAACCATTGGGCCAGATCTTGAACCAGTGGTGGTTTCCAATGAGTAGATGGAAAAAGGTAAATATAAAATTAGCAAAGAAGGAAGGTCTTTTTTAGCATGAAAATAAAGAGGTATCTGAACACATACGAAGAAGATGTTATGACTTGGGAAAAGCGAGTATTGTGGTCGGGAGGATGTCCCTGGTGGTAATGATAACAAACAGTTCCATCCATCCATAGTCGTTGTTATCATCAATGCTAGTAAGGAGGGAATGATGACCGTGTTTACTAAGTTTTAGCACACCCACACGGAAAATCTTTGTGGAGTAGAGATTCATCTTATATGCAAGAGTTAGGATTTCCCCAGTCTCAGAGCACAATTGGCGGAGGCATGCCACCGTACGCTGTACGGAGGTTCCGATTCAAATTTAGTCTCATTTGTTTTGTTCTTCTTTAGGCCTCCACCGAAGAAAAGGCTAGAGTGTAACGATCCGGCCAGTCGTTTCATGAATTACCGCTCTGTTTTCCCCATTTCTGCTTCTTATTGCTTTGTTCAGTTGTATTATATGTTATCGGGTTGATTGGTTCGAGTTCGGAGAGGTTTTGATAAGGTTTGAGACACTTAGTCTCTTTTGAGTAAGCTTAAGTTGGAAAAGTCAATCGGATGTTGACTAATGTGAAAAAGGGCTCAGCTGTGAATTCCGATGATTTGGATAGCCACGGGAGGTAATTTGGGACTTAGCAGCGTGATCAGAATGTATTTGGAGGTTCGGAGTAGATTTAGGCTTGAATTAACAAAATTGGAATTTTGGTATTTTTCGATTGGTAGGCGAGATTTTGATATAAGGGTCAGAATGGAATTCTGGGAGTTGCAGTAGATCTATTGTGTCATTTGGGATGTGCGTATAAAATTTAAGGTCATTCGGACGTGGTTTGATAGACTTTTTGATTGAAAGCGGAATTTGGAAGTTTTTGGAATGCTTAGGCTTGAATCTGATGTGAATTTGGTGTTTTGATGTTTTTTGGGTGTTCTAAAGGTTGGAACAAGTTTGAATGAGGTTATGGGATATGTTGCCATGTTTGGTTGAGGACCTGAGGGCCTCGGGTGAGTTTCTAATGGTTGAACGGATCATTTCAAGTCAAAAAGGATTGTAGAAAATCTTCTCTAGCGTTGCAGACAAATTGTGCTTTGCGTTCGCGAGTAGACCCTCACATTCGCGAAGGGTAGGGGTGTGAGGAAGAATCATTGGCCTTCGCACTCACTATGTGGGTCCCGCGTTCGCGAAGGGCAGTGTCATTGTTCACCGCGTTCGCGAAGGTTCGTGTGGCTGAGGCATCATGTTTGCGATGGGGTGGTCGCGTTTGCGTAAGAGAATTTTGGTCAATGGTATTTTTTGTTTTGCGAACGCGAGGCTTTGGACACGTTCGCGAAGAAGGATTTTTGATCGCTGGGCAGAATGTTTAAAAGGCCATTTTCGCAAGTTTTGGCCTAAGTTCACCATTTTTTACTCGGTTTTGGAGCTTTTTGAGAGAGATTGAAGAGGGAATCAAAGAGAACTTATTGCAGGTAAGAATTTTTGACTTAATACTTGATCCTATTGTGATTTCTACCTAATTAAGCATGAAATTTGAGGGATTTGAAGCCTAAATTGAGAAGTTAGGGCTTGGAAACTTGAGACTTTAATCTAGGGATTTGAGGGGCCATTTGTGGTCGAATTTTGGTATTCTTGGTATGTATGAACTCGTGGGAGGATAAGGATTCTATTGATGTAATTTTTATCAAATTTCGAGATGTGGGCCTAGGGGTCGGGTTGGACTAATTTCAGGATTTTGGTATAATTTGATTATTTTCGCATGCGTTTCGGTCCCTTAGCATATTCTAATGTTATGATTCTGATTTTGGGTAGATTCGGTGTGACTTCACGTAAAGTCAGCGCGGAGTAGTAATTCGTCCGATTTGAGGTAAGTAACCATTGTAAATCTGGAACTAAGGATACAAAACCCTGGTATTTTGTATTGTTTTGATAAATGAGGTGACGCACATGCTAGGTGATGAGCGTGTGGGTGTGCATTGGTAGGGATTGTGACTTGGTTCGTCCCGTAGCGACTATTAAGCCGCGTACTTGATTTGAAATCTTATGATATTCTGTATTTTAGAAAATTATACTGTATTATGGGTTGTATGCCATGTTCGGGGCCTTGTGCCGACCTGCTGAGACCCTTAGGGGCATTTTTAGTGTTTTCCTCACTCTATTTTTTTGAAAGCATATCCTCAGTCATGTTTTACCTGCTTATTGTTTAAAATTGGTTTTATCACTCTACTTCTTAAAATGTGAGAACTGTTTGGACTGAGTTCCCTGATTTCCACTGTTATGCCCGAGTGGCTGTGAGGTTAATGACTGAGAGAGGTTGAGGACCTAATGGTGAGGATTATAAATATTACGGATCGGGCTGCACGCCGCAGCAATATTATATGTATATATTATGGATCGGGCTGCACGCTGCAGCGATACTTATATGGATCGGGTTGCACGCCACAGCAATATATATATATATATATATTAGATCAGGCTGCGCGTCGCATCGATATGACACTTGGGCTGTAGGAGCCCCTTCGGAGTCTGTACACCTCTAGTGAGCGTAGTCGACTATAAACTATGGACAGGCTGCATGTCGCATCAGTTATTATGATTATTACTATTATGAGGTGTTATTGAGATTGAGTGCTTAGTGTGAGTACTAAGTGACGTGAGCTGAGTCACGAGTGGCTGAGAGGCTTGCCCGAGAGACTATATTTATAAGTGATACCTTGCCCGAGGAGCCCATTTATGATATTTTTGCTGATTTCACTCTCCTTTATAATGAGCGTCTGTTGAAAACTGCTAGGTAAATGATTTCAAAGTATTTCAATTGAAATTGAAGCTTTACGAAGGAAACTGGTTTTAAAACTATTGAGTTTGACATGATATTCTGTTGTTTACTCTTTTATATGATTTTTAACTGCTCGTCACTACTTTCAGACCTTATTTGCTTTAGTTACTTACTGAGTTGGCGTATTCACATTACTCCCTGCACTTTGTGTGTAGATCCAGGTGCCCGAGCGGTAGAGTGAGGTTCCCCAGCATTGTCGGAGTTTGCCGAGATTGTAAGGTAGCTGCATGGCATCCGCAACCCTTCTTTCCTCCTTCGTATCTTGTTTCTTTCTGCATTTTAGACTGGTTATGTATTAGAAAGATGAAATTATGTATTTATAGGCTCTAGACTCGTGACACCAGGTTGTTGGGCTGTGGTGGTTTAATGTTATACTCTTTTCCACACATTCCAGTGGTTTAAATATTTCTTATGAAAAATTGAGACTTAACTAAATGTTAGAAAAATGTTTTTAGTAAAAGAAATTGACTGTGGTTACTTTTAGGGTTGGCTTGCCTAGTATTGTGATATGCGCCATCACAAACGGGGATTTGGGGTTGTGACAAGTTGGTATCAGAGCCTAGGTTGCATAGGTCTCACGAGTCATGAGCCGGTTTAGTAGAGTCTCGCAGATCAGTATAGAGACGTCTGTACTTATCCTTGGGAGGCTGTAGAACCTTTCGAAAAAACTTCATATTCTTGGAATTCTTGTCGTGCGAATCTGTTGATCTGAGTACGAAACTTCTGTTATTTCCATTCTCTCACAAATGGTGAGGACACGTGCTACTAAACTTCTATTATTTCCATTCTCTCACAGATGGTGAGGACACGTGCTACTGGTCAGGATGGACGACCACTAGTACCACCAGTTAAGGCCATTAGAGGCTAAGGATGCGGTCGAGGTCGTGGTAGGGGTAGGGGTGTAGCCCGCACAACAGCTAGGGCAGCATCTGCAGATCCACCAACTGCCCCAATTCATGATTAGGTCCTAGTTGCGGATGCTCCAGCAACACCAACTCAGGCACCAGCTGTGCCTATTATGATTCCAGGTCTTTAGGAGGCTCTAGCTCAGATTCTATTAGTGTGCAGTGGGTTGGCTCAGGAGGTCTCAGTTACTACGGCCGCAGCTACCTCTCAGGCCGAGGGAGGTACTCAGACTCCCGTTGCTCGCACACCTGAGCAGGATGTGCAGGGACTTCAGACACTGGGGGCACTTCCAACCCAGCTAGTTGCACCAGCTCAGGAGTATGTGGTACCAGTTATGCATGACGATGATCAACGTCGATTGGAGAGGTTTGGTAGACTTTAGCTTTTGACTTTCAGTGGTACTGAGTGCGAGAATTCCTAAGGTTTCTTGGACAAGTGTCAGAGGATTCTTCGTACAACGAGTATTCTAGAGACAAGTGGTGTAGCATTTACTACCTTTCAATTTTCTAGAGCTTCCTTTACTTGGTGGGAGGCTTATGAGATGCGTCGGTCTGTTAGTGCAACACCCCTTACCTTGCAGCAGTTCTCTATTCTCTTTCTAGAGAAGTATGTGCTATAGTCTTGCCGAGAGGAGCTGCGTAAACAGTTCGAGCAATTGCGTTATGGAGATATGAATGTGACACAGTATGAGATACGATTTTCTAAGTTAGCTCGTCATGCAGTTTGGTTAGTTCCCATAGATCGAGAGAGGATTAGGAGGTTCGTTGATGGCCTCACATATCAGCTTCGGATTCTCACAACTAGGGAGAGAGTGTCATGTTCTACTTTTGAGGAGGCTGTTGCCATCGCCTGTGAGATTGAGTCAGTTCATCGCCAGGAGCGAGAGGAGAGGGAGGCCAAGAGGCCTCGAGGATCTGTTAGCTTTGGTAGTGCTCCTGCGAAAGGTCAGTTTTAGCACTGTATGGGTCGTCCGTTCAGGCAGGCACAATTAGCTCGCCCAGGTTATCGTAGGGCATCATCGAGTCATGGTTCTTATTGTTCTCGTCAGGGTCATTCATCACTCAATGCCCTTCCATCCCAGAGTTCGTCCTGTGCTCCATCAGTTCAGGGTTCTTCCATGCCAGGTCCTTCTACTGGTCATTCCGGTGCCAGGGGTTCCCTTCAGTCCCCGTCTCCAGCACTGGGGAGTTGTTATGAGTGTAGAGAGTTTGGGCATACGAGGAGGCAGTGTCCTTGTCTTCTTGAGGGTCCGTCTCAGCAGAGGGGTCAACCCTCGACTTTAGCTCCAGTTACTTCACCACCCGCTCATGCAGCTAGGGGTGGGGGTCAGTCAGCTAGGGGTCGCCCCTGAGGGGGAGGTCGATCGAGTGGTGGTCAGGCTTATTTCTATGCCCTCCCAGGTAGACTAGATGTTGTGATTACAGGTATTGTCTCAGTCTGCCGCAGAAATGCCTCTGTGTTATTTGATCCTGGTTCCACCTTTCTTATGTGTCATCATACTTTGCTCATTATTTGGATACGCCACGTGAGTCTCTTGTTTTACATGTTTGTGTGTTTACTCCGGTGGGCGATATTGTTGTTGTAGACCGTGTGTGGTGACTATTGGCGGTCTAGAGACCCGAGTGGATCTATTGTTTTTATGTATGGTAGACTTTGATGTTATATTGGGCATGGATTGGATATCTTCGTGACATGCTATCTTGGATTGTCATGCTAAGAAAGTGACGTTGGCTATGCCGGGTGTGCCACGGACTCAGTGGCGAGGTTCTACTAGTTTTGTCCCTATTAAGGTGATTTCGTTTCTGAAGGACCGGCATATGGTTGGGAAGGGTTGTCTTTCGTATTTAGCCTTTGTGAGGGATGTCGGTGCAAAGACTTCCAATATTGATTATGTTCCAGTCGTAAGGGATTTTCCTGATGTATTTCCTGCAAACCTGTCGGGTATGCAACCGAACAGGGATATTGATTTTGGTATTGATCTGGTGCCGGACACTCAACCCATTTCTATTCCATTGTATCGTATGGTACCAACAGAGTTGAAGGATTTAAAGGAGCAGCTTCAGGAACTCCTTGATAAGGGGTTCATTCGGCCTAGTGTGTTGCCTTGGGGTGCGCCAATTCTATTTGTGAAGAAGAAAGATGGAACTATGAGGATGTGCATTACTTACAGGTAGTTGAACAAGGTTACAATTAAGAACAAGTATCCCCTACATCGCATTGATAATTTGTTTGACCAGTTTCAGGGAGCGAGAGTGTTCTCCAAGATCGATCTCCATTCAGGTTAACACCAGCTGAAGATCAGGGACTCAGATATTCTTAAGACGACTTTCATGACCCGATATGGTCATTATGAGTTCTTCGTGATAACTTTTGGGCTGACCAATGCCTCAGCAGCATTCATGCACTTGATGAACAACGTGTTCCAGCCATATCTCGACTCATTTGTCATAGTTTTCATTGATGATATTTTGGTGTATTCGCGTAGTCAGGAGGAGCACGCGGAGTATCTAAGAGTTGTGTTGCAAATATTGAGGGAGGAGAAACTTTATGCAAAGTTCTCCAAGTGTGAGTTTTGGCTCAATTCAGTGGCTTTCTTAGGGCACGTGGTGTCCTGCAAAGGTATTCAGGTTGATCCAAAGAAGATAGAGGCGGTCCAGAGTTGACCCAGACCGTCGTCAGCTATAAAGATTCGCAGCTTTCTTGGTTTGGCAGACTATTATTGCTGGTTTGTTTAGGGATTCTCATATATCGCATCTCCTTTGACCAAGTTGACTTAGAAAGGTGCTTTATTCAGGTGATCAGATGAGTGCGAGGAGAGCTTTCAAAAGCTCAAGACTGCCTTGACCACAACTCTAGTTTTAGTGTTGACATCAGCTTCAAGTTCGTATACCGTGTATTGTGATGCTTCGAGAGTTGGTATTGGGTGTGTGTTGATGTAGGAGGGTAGAGTTATTGCTTATGCTTCTCGTCAGTTGAAGCCCCATGAGAAGAACTACCCTGTTCATGATCTGGAGTTGGCTGCCATTATTCACGTGTTGAAGATTTGGAGGCATTATTTGTATGGTGTGCCTTGTGAGGTATTTACTAATCATCGTAGCCTCCAGCACTTGTTCAAGTAGAAGGATCTCAATTTGAGGCAGCAGAGGTGGTTGGAGTTGCTAAAGGATTATGATATTACTATTTTGTACCATTCGGGAAAGGCCAATGTGGTGGCCGATGCTTTGAGCTGGAAGGTCGTGAGCATGGGGAGTTTCGCATATATTCTAGTTGGGGAGAGAGCTCTTGCAGTTGATGTTTAGGCTTTGGCCAATCGGTTTGTGGGGTTAGATATTTCAGAGCCCAATCGGGTATTGGCTTGTGTAATTTCTCGGTCTTCCTTATTTGATCGCATCACAGAGCGCCAGTATGATGATCCTCATTTGATTGTACTTAAGGACAGAGTTCAGCACGATGAAGCCAGAGATGTGACTATTGGTGATGATGGGGTGTTGAGGATGTAGGACCAGATATGTGTGCCCAATGTGGATAGGCTTTGGGAGTTGATTCTAGAGGAGGCCCATAGCTCGCGATATTCCATTCATCCGAGTGCCGCGATGATGCATCAGGATTTGAGACAACATTTTTGGTGGAGGAGAATGAATAAAGACATTGTGGGATTTGTGGCTCGGTATCTCAACTGTCAGCAAGTGAAATATGAGCATCAGAGACCGGGTGGCTTATTCCAGCAGATGGATATTCTAGATTAGAAGTGGGAGTGGATCACCATGGACTTTGTAGTTGGGCTCCCGCGGACTTTGAAGAAGTTCGATACTATTTTGGTAATTATGGATCGACTGACCAAGTCTGCGCACTTCATTCCTATGTGTACTATCTATTCTTCAGAGCAGTTGGCAGAGATATATATCCGGAAGATTGTTCGTTTGCATGGTGTCCCAGTTTCCATCATTTAAGATAGGGGCACTCAGTTTACATCACAATTTTGGAGGTCTGTGCAGCGAGGGTTGGGTACTCAGGTTGAGTTGAGCACAGCTTTTCACCCTCAGATGGACGGGCAGTCCGAGCGCACTATTCATATATTGGAGGACATGTTGCGTGCTTGTGTCATGGATTTCGGAGGGTCATGGGATCAGTTTCTATCACTTGTAGAGTTTGCTTATAACAACAGTTACTAGTCGAGTATTCAGATGGCTCCATATGAGGCTTTGTATGGGAGGTGGTGTAGATCTACAGCCGGTTGGTTTGAGTGGGGTGAGGCTAGTCTATTAGGTATAGATTTGGTGCAGGATGCTTTAGACAAGGTGAAGGTGATTCAGGAAAGGCTTTGTACAGCGCAATCGAGGCAAAAGAGGTATGCCGACAGGAAGGTTCGAGATACGTCTTACATGGTTGGTGAGAAGGTTCTGTTGAAGGTTTCGCCCGTGAAGGGTGTTATGAAATTTGGGAAGAAGGGTAAATTGAGTCCTCGGTTCATTACGCCTTTTGAGGTGCTTCAGAGGTTTGGGGATGTGACTTATAAGCTTGCTTTGCCACCTAGCTTATCGAGTGTGCATTCGGTATTTCATGTTTCTATGCTCTGGAAGTATATTGGCGACCTGTCTCATGTTTTGGATTTTAGCACGGTTTAGTTGGATGATGATTTGACTTATGATGTGGAGCCAGTGGCTATTTTGGAGCGTCAGGTTCGAAAGTTGAGATCAAAGGATATAGCTTCAGTGAAAGTGCAGTGGAGAGGTTGGCCCGTGGAGAAGGCTACCTGGGAGACCGAGCGGGAGATGCAGAGCAAATATCCTCACTTATTTGAGGCTTCAAGTATGTTTCTTGACTCGTTCGAGGATGAACATTTGTTTAAGAGGGGGAGGATGTAACGACCCGGACGGTCGTTTCATGAATTACCGCTCCGTTTTCCCCATTTCTGCTTCTTATTGCTTTGTTCAGTTGTATTATATGTTATCGGGTAGATTGGTTTGGGTTCGGAGAGGTTTTGATAAGGTTTGAGACACTTAGTCTCTTTTAAGTAAGCTTAAGTTGGAAAAGTCAACCAGATGTTGATTTATGTGAAAAAAGCTCGGGTGTGAATTCCGATGGTTCGGATAGCTGTGGGAGGTGATTTGGAATTAGGAGCGTGATCAGAATGTGTTTTGGAGGTCCAGAGGAGATTTAGGCCTGAATTGGCGAAATTAGAATTTTGGCGTTTTCCGGTTGGTAGGCGAGATTTTGATATAGGGGTCGGAATGGAATTCCGGGAGTTACAGTAGATCTTTTGTGTCATTTAGGATGTGCGTTCAAAATTTCAAGTTATTCGGACGTGGTTTGATAAATTTTTTGATCGAAAGTGAAATTTGGAGGTTTTTGGAATTCTTAGGCTTGAATCTGATGTGATTTTACTGTTTTGATGTTGTTTTGGGCGTTCCGAAGGTTGAAACAAGTTTGAATGAGGTTATGGGATATGTTGGCATGTTTGGTTGAGGACCCAAGGGCCTCGGGTGAGTTTTGGATGGTTGAACGGATCATTTCAAGTCAAAAAGGATTGCAGAAAATCTGTTGTCTTGTTGCAGACAAATTGTGCTTCGCGTTCGCGAGTGGACCCTCGCGTTTGTGAAGGGTAGGGGTGTGAGTCAGGATCATTGGCCTTCACGTTCACAATGTGGGTCCCACGTTCGCAAAGGGCCGAGTCATTGTTCACCGTGTTCGCGGTGGGTTTATCGTGTTCGCGAAGGTTTGTGTGGCTGAGGCATCGCGTTCGCGATGGGGTGGTCGCGTTCGCGTAAGAGAATTTTGGTCAATGGTATTTTTGTGCGTTGCGAACACAAGGCTTTGGCCGCGTTCGCGAAGAAGGATTTCTGATCACTGAGCAAAATGTTTAAAAGGCCATTTTCGCGAGTTTTGGCCTAAGTTCACCACTTTTGACTCGGTTTTGGAGCCTTTTGAGAGAGAGTGAAGAGGGAATCAAAGAGAACTTATTGAATGTAAGAATTTTGGACTTAATACTCGATCCTATTGTGATTTTTACCTAATTAAACATGAAATTTTGGGGATTTGAAACCTAAATTGGGGAGTTAGGGCTTGAAAACTTGAGACTTTAATCTAGGGATTTGAAGGGCCATTTGTTGTCGGATTTTGGTATTCTTGGTATGTATGAACTTGTGTGAGGATAAGGATTCCGTTGATGTGATTTTTATCGAATTTCGAGATGTGGGCCCGGGGGTCGGGTTGGACCAATTTCAGAATTTTTGGTATAATTTGATTATTTTCGCATGGGTTTCAATCCCTTAGCATATTCTAATGTTATGATTCTGATTTTGGGTAGATTCGGCGCGAGTGAGGCCGAGGCCAGAGGCCAAGGCATCGCAGAGTAGTAATTCATCTGGTTTGAGGTAAGTAACCATTGTAAATCTTGAACTGAGGGTACAAAACCCCGATATTTCGTATTGTTTTGATAAATGAGGTGACGCACATGCTAGGTGACGAGCGTGTGGGCGTGCACCGGTAGGGATTGTGACTTGGTCCGTCCCGTAGCGACTATTAAGCCACGTATTTGATTTGAAATTTTATGATATTTGGTATTTTAGAAATTTATACTATATTATGGGCTGTATGCCATGTTTGGGGCCTTGTGCCGACCTGCTGAGACCCTTAGGGGCATTTTTACTGTTTTCCTCACTCTATTTCTTTGAAAGCATATCTTCAGTCATGTTTTACCTGCTTATTGTTTAAAATTGATTTTATCACTCTACTTCTTAAAATGTGAGAATTGTTTGGACTGAGTTCCCTGATTTTCACTGTTATGCTCGAGTGGCTATGAGGTTAATGACTGAGAGAGGTTGAGGACCTAATGGTGAGGATTATAAATATTACGGATCGGGCTGCACGCCGCAGCAATATTATATGTATATATTATGGATCGGGCTGCACGCTGCAGCGATACTTATATGGATCGGGTTGCAAGCCTGATCTAATATATATATATATATATATATCGGGTTGCACGCCACAGCAATATATATATATATATATATTAGATCAGGCTGCGCGTCGCATCGATATGACACTTGGGCTGTAGGAGCCCCTTCGGAGTCTGTACACCTCTAGTGAGCGTAGTCGACTATAAACTATGGACAGGCTGCATGTCGCATCAGTTATTATGATTATTACTATTATGAGGTGTTATTGAGATTGAGTGCTTAGTGTGAGTACTAAGTGACGTGAGCTGAGTCACGAGTGGCTGAGAGGCTTGCCCGAGAGACTATATTTATAAGTGATACCTTGCCCGAGGAGCCCATTTATGATATTTTTGCTGATTTCACTCTCCTTTATAATGAGCGTCTGTTGAAAACTGCTAGGTAAATGATTTCAAAGTATTTCAATTGAAATTGAAGCTTTACGAAGGAAACTGGTTTTAAAACTATTGAGTTTGACATGATATTCTGTTGTTTACTCTTTTATATGATTTTTAACTGCTCGTCACTGCTTTCAGACCTTATTTGCTTTAGTTACTTACTGAGTTGGCGTATTCACATTACTCCCTGCACTTTGTGTGTAGATCCAGGTGCCCGAGCGGCAGAGTGAGGTTCCCCAGCATTGTCGGAGTTTGCCGAGATTGTAAGGTAGCTGCATGGCATCCGCAACCCTTCTTTCCTCCTTCCTATCTTGTTTCTTTCTGCATTTTAGACTGGTTATGTATTAGAAAGACGAAATTATGTATTTATAGGCTCTAGACTCGTGACACCAGGTTGTTGGGCTGTGGTGGTTTAATGTTATACTCTTTTCCACACATTCCAGTGGTTTAAATATTTCTTATGAAAAATTGAGACTTAACTAAATGTTAGAAAAATGTTTTTAGTAAAAGAAATTGACTGTGGTTACTTGTTGGGTTGGCTTGCCTAGTATTGTGATAGGTGTCATCACAACCGGGTATTTGGGGTCGTGACACAGAGTCTCCAATGAAAGCATTGTTAGAAGACATAATGGTAGGAAATCTGTGAAGAAAAATTTTACTTAGAAAGTTGAAGTTTGCAAGTACGATTCTAAGGTAAATCAAAGAAGAAGAAGGAGTTGTAAAAGTAAACAGTAAATATTCAGAGTAATGGAGAAGTTATAGGCAACAAAAATGGTAGTCATAATTGCCTTAAAAACTGACGAAAATATTTGCCAAATCGTGGAGTAACACGTGTTCGGGTCATTAAATGCGGAGAGACGTGCATCGTTTCAAATGTCAGAAGCTGTTCAAAAACATGCCCGGTAAAGGAAAGAGGTTTTCTCTACTTTCCGGTGATACTAAAGTACTGTCATCGAAAAGTAGAGGGACTATCGGTATGCGGTAAAATTAGTTAGTGACAGTTGGACGAATAAAGAGGTGCACATGGAGTGACACGTGGAGCTGAAGATAAGTTGGATGTGAATCAGCGAATAATCGATACCGGTTGCAAACATGTGACAGGTGCTAAATGAATCCCGAAGATAGAGAAGCTGATGAAAAAGATTCAAAATATTGACATCGATAGCATTCAATGAGCAGTTGTTACAGAGAATATCTGTATTTATAGCCAACTGTTATGCAGTCATCAATGACGGTTTTATTCTCATTCAAGAGGAGCTTAATTTGGGGATCTTGTCTCCCTAAATAAAGCTATAAATAGGGGAAATAGCATCATTTGGAGATAAAAATATTTTGTACACGAAAGCTACCTTCTGCTCTAAATTATAAAATTATTTAATTTCCTTTGTTACTGTTCATACTACTATTTCCGGTGAAACTTATCATACCAGCAGACTTGTATTTCTTTAAGCTATCTTTACATTCTTGATTTCATTCTCGTTTGTGTCATATTATTCGATCAAATTAATTTACTTATCTATAAACCACGTTATAAATTCAAATATATGGTTACTAGTAAACACCCACTTATTATTATTCTCAAAAGTCATCTCCCGCTTTGCATAAAAAGGAGGATCAAACTGAATCTTGTTTTACTTTTGTCTTTAATATAAAATAAAGAACTGAAAAATTGTGGTTCGTGCCCTGTGCTACACTAGTATATCGTATTACAAATTCATAAAATATAGGGACCTATTAAAGTTCGCAAATCTAACAAACACATGGAAACTGAACCTAAATGACCTCCACATTTCATTCTTTTCCGCTTGCACTGGTGAAGCCTCTGGTAGTTATAGCAACCTTGCAATAGCAACTAATTGGAGAAAATCTTACTTCCTGGCTGATGCATTACTATGTTTATTATAAACATTAATCTTTCTCAAGAAAGTACCATGAGGAATGAATAACAAAAAGAAAAACATTAACCTAGAAAGGGTAAATGTATAAAAACCGACAATAGCGGATTTCAAAGGTGATGCAATGCATGTTCCAAAAGACTTTGTTGTTGTGTTTACTTGTCTGTAATACTATCAATACATTTTATATATAGTTTTATTGCTCATTTATTAAGGATTATTTGACCTTGCTAAGTTTTGTGTTTTACAGTTTTAGAATTATATATTCTCATTATCTTCTGACTGTAGTGCGCTTAAGATAATGAAATAGTAATTGATTCCAAACCCATTGGCAGTGAATGTCTGTTCCCCATTAAGGTCATTGAGGTTCCATCTCTATCATCTCACTCCTCTAAGTATCTACACATTTTCTTTTGTTTCTCTTTTTCAGAGTAGCTCAAAATTGAAAAACGTTTATATTTCATCTAAATTCAATAAGGTCGAAAATATACTAGTGTTTCTTCCTACATAATCAAATCAAATAAAAGGGAACCTTGTATTCTGTTAAAGTTTTCAGCTTTCTAAGCTCTTGTCTTTTGGATTTTACAATATTTTGGAAACTAGGTGGGCGTTTTTGGACATAAGAATTGTAAAAAATTTTAAAAAAGTGATTTTTTTTTTCCAAATGAAAATGTTATTTGAAAATTATAGTTGTGTTTGGAAATGAATATAACTAGAAAAATTTCGCATAAGAGCAACTAAGCTCCCTAATTTTCTATTTTATAGTCCATATTTCAATTTACAACCAACTAGCCAAAAAATAATAGGTTAAGATTCAACATCCAGCTCCAATAGGTTCTCAAAATTACTATTTAATTTTTAAAAAAGATTGCTCACGCTTTTAAGTTAATTTTCGAATCAGTAATCGTGACTCAAATATTAGTTCAACAAATCAAATCCATTTGTGTGGTGAAAATTAGATTTTGAACAAGCTTAAATATGTGAGTTTAAATTTCGAATTTGATTTTGTGAGAAAATTTGGAGTGGGGTGTTATTTAGACTTGTTAGAAATAGTATAAGGAGGTTGTATATAAAATTTGAAGTCATTTAATGGAGATTTGGACTGGTTTTGAACAAGAATTACAACTGAAAATCGTGGAAGAAGTTCGTCTACAGAAGCTTGTATAAAGGTGTATAAAAGTGTATAATAGCGTATAAGATGTGTTTATACACTATTATACAAGATTATACATAATTATACAAAAAACTGATTTCGTCTTCTTCCTTGCGTCTTTCTGAAATTTAACTCAAATATTGCTCAAATTTACTCCAAATCACTTCAAACCTAAATTTTGAACTCCTTTTGATATTCTCAATCAATTGGAACAACACACAATCTAAACAACTAACAAACTCAAAAAAATCCTATTTTCGAAAACAAAGATTTGAATGGTCTTCAATTGTTGACTTCTAGTCAACCAGGTGACATAGGGGGAGAAGCAGTAATGGCGGACGACTCCTTGAAGCATATGTAAAAAATGTGAGAAGGAGAGAGAGTGAAGGCAATGGTTGTGAGAATACAAATTTAACTCCATAACTTTTAGAAACAATGGTTGTAAAAACATAGATTTTGAATTGGAAGAGCTATTGTTTTAAAAAAATATATAATATGGGCTAGATCGGGTAAAACTTAAAAGTATGGGCCATTTTTTGTTATGGTGTGAAGTCATGTGTATTTTCTTGTAATTCTTTTAATATAATTTTGGGTTGTTTTTGAAATTTTGTGAGTGATCTGAGCGAAAATTTTAACAAATAGCTTTTTGTAGTTTTTTAAATTTTCGAAAAATTTTAAAATCATCTTCGAGCGAAAATTCGAAATTTTATGGCTAAACATAAAGGAAATTGAAAAAATTTCAACAAAAAGTTAAAAAATTCTTATGTCCAAATGGACTCTAGGATCGTAATATCTGTCGGAAGTTGGACCAGTGTAACAAGGACAGGGGAACGACAAACATGGTCCTTTTTATTGCTTCTATAAATTCCTCACACTCTGACAAAGCCTAGCTCTGTAGATTCCTCACACTCCTTTCTTTAAAATTACGTTTACTTACAAGTCATCTTAACACTTGAAGCTTTAGAAATGGGTATCTGCTTTCTGTTTCATATTTTCCTTCTCCTCCTACTAAAACTCACCAACGCAAATTTAGAAGGAGATGCTCTGTATGCATTGAGAAGAGCAGTGAATGACCCAGATAATGTGTTGCAGAGCTGGGATCCGACTTTAGTGGATCCTTGCACTTGGTTTCATGTCACTTGTGACTCCCAAAATCGGGTCACCAGACTGTATATCCTCTTCTCTTTTTGACTGATTTATGCTCTGTTTAAATTGCTCATTCTAAGTTAATTAGTAAGAACATGTTATGCAGTGATCTTGGAAATGCCAAGTTGTCTGGAAAATTAGTACCTGAGTTGGGGAAACTTGAGCGTCTTCAGTACCTGTGAGTCCACTTCTCTTTTGCCTCCTTTAGTGCATTCAATTGTGCTTGTGTGAGTATGTTGGTATACAATTTAGTGAAAGATGAAATCACTAAAGCTAAACGGAATAACTCCTTCTCAAACTTAGAGGGAACTAGGAGTGGAAAACTGGCGGGTCGGGTCGGATATGGTTCGGGTTAAAAACGGGTAATGAAAAATGGGTAAATTATCCGATCCATATTTAATAGGGATAAAAAAGGGTTAATCGGCGGATAATATGGGTAACCATATTATACATGACTTCTTGTATATGATCACTTTTTGACAGAATTCTTAGTCTCCCTAACTTGAGGAATCCCAATTTGAACTTTTACAAATGTAAAAGTTAGACTCATTGGTTATCCATCAGTTACCAATTGGTTATCCATTTTCTAAAAGGATAATATGATTCTTATTTATCTTTGACCCATTTTTAAAAAATTTATTATCCAACTCATTTTTTAGTAAATAATATAAATGGTTAACTGTTTTACTTTTAACTATTTTGCCATCCCATGTACAGGGAACTATACATGAACAACTTAGTGGGTCCAATTTCTTGAGAACTTGGATGTTTAAAGAGTCTAGTGAGTCTTGATCTTTACCACAATAACCTCAGTGGCACCATTCCTCCATCCCTCTCCAATCTTTCCAATCTCAGATTCCTGTAAGTATTTACATTTAATCTCATTTTAATTACATTTATAAATTATGGTTCCATCTGACGCTACTGCTGGTTTAATTTATAGCCGACTCAATGGGAACAGACTAACAGGAAGAATACCAAGGGAACTTTCCAAGCTTGCAAATCTCAAGATTATGTGAGTTGAAACATACATATATACTACTTTCTCCGTTTCAAGACGAGATAATTTACTTTTTAGTTTGTTCCAAAATAAATGATATATTTCTAAATTTGGAAATAATTTAACTTTAAACTTTTCATTTTACCTATTTTATAGAATATTTTATAATCATACAAATGTCATTGACTCCACAAAGTTTTTATCCATTAAGTTTTTAAGATCACGAATTTCAAAAGTCTTTTTTTTTCTTCTTAAAATTCGTGTCAAGTCACACTACCTTATCTAATTTGAAACGGAGGGAGTAATAGTAATATCTAAATAGATGCATGCGAAATGAAATTTCTGGTTCCAACTCATTAGTCCTTTTCTGTATGTATATATGCAGTGATGTGTCCGACAACGATTTATGTGGTTATATTTCTGCCTCCGGCACCTTCTCTAAGTTCACCGAGGAAAGGTGAATCCGCTGGTATTTTTAACTTATTTATTAGGTCTTCTATACTTGCTTTTTCTATTTGTTGATACTAATTAACTTTGGGTTGTCGAATTGCAGTTTTAAGAATAACCAAAGATTAGAAGGGCCTGAGCTAATGTGATTTGTGAGATATGACGCAGGAGGCTGTAACTAAAGCATATGAGAAGCAGATATATTCAATCTCTACTTAGGAATATGTAAACATTTTAATTAATATAAACCCTAGAAGAGCAAAAGTATCTAGGGTTGTGTATGGAGGATCTCGCTCCATGTAGTATAACTATCAATACCCTACGAATCTACGATTGCTTTAATAGGGCATGCAGGGCATATACCAATTGCTGGAAATTAGGATTTGGTCTCCATTTTCTCCTTTGAAGGAGTGAAGTATTAAGATGACTTGCGCTGCTAATAACCTAAAATCAATTTCTTTCCGTTGGCGCATGTTTACCTTGAAAATGGTAACTACAATTATATTTGATTTTGTGGTTCTAAAAATACGTGATTTATTTCAATACTAGTTGTAGGGCAATAGATACTAAGTGTAAGTGAAGAAAATAAGAAATGCAAACCAATAGGGTCACAAAGCTGGCCTCGAGCTGGATGGAGCAGGGCCTCGAGGTCTAGCTGGACTGATAGCGACGAACAATTGATGAAGAATCAATTGTTATGAAGGCCTCAGAAATGGCCTTTTGCGGTTGATAATGAGCAATAAATGAAGAATAATAAATGAACAATGGATGGACGATGAAGGAATAAACAATAAATGTGAAGAATAATTGTGTTAGCAAAGAGCAGAGAAAGTTGTATTGCATTCAATGTGAGTGTATTCAATGATTATCCGAGAGGGCTTACAAGATGATAAGGATCCCCTTTTATAGGAGAGGTGAATCCCAATACAGTACATGGCTAATAAATGACGAAGAAATGCTACTAATATAGCTGTATAATGGCTCAGTACAGATTTGTACTATTCTTGCAGACTCTCAGTCTTTTCATCGTGTGCCCTCGGGGGTTCCCGCCTTTCCATAACGGACATCGATTTTCATACTACCTTGAGGTACACCATGGTGAGTCTTCGACATACTCTGCAGAGGAGAGTGCTTCGAGAACGGGCCGTGGACTATGTTTTGATCCCAACGAGGGGCTTGAACTGCCACGGAAGCCTCAAGTCGTTCTTCCCTGATTTTGATCGTATATAGATAGTCCATGCGTTTCTTAGAATAGAAAGATATGAAACGACTTTAACTTCGATTTTCTCGAGCCTCTCATGATGATGTCATGCTTGTGACGTAAGCTTTCGGGGTGACTGAAACATCCCATCGGTTCGTCTTTCTAGAAGCATTGAATATACTGCTGGTTCATTTTCCCAAAAGCGGTGATTGCACCGCCGATCCATTTCCCCAAAAGCATTGATTGCACCGTTGATACGTTTCCCCAAAGGCATTAATTGTATTGTCGGTTATGTTACTGTCTCTCTATAAATGGGGGATTGCTTGAACCAAGACTTCACTCAGTCCTTCTTCAATAGCCCTTAGCCCTTTTCTTCTCTTCATCCTCATCCAAACCGGTGCAATGTCTCAAGAAGTAGCTTCATAGTAGTAGTGCTGATGAGACCCATACTCGCCAAGTTTTTCACCAGGCCACAATTTTCCTTGCTTGCTAAGAGCTTTTGCTCTTTGAGATGCTATAGCCTCTTCCTCATCTATTGCTGCCTCAGAGGAGGTCCTCGAAGACAACGCTCTGAGGATCGAAATGGGGTCCCCGAGGAAACGGTTCTCGAAGATGTTGTTCCCGAGGATATACCCTCGGAAATAGATTAGGTTTTTCAGATGTTGTTTTTGCTTCTTTGTTTCTGTGTAGGGACCCTTCGTGGGTCATTGTAATCGTCTTTTATTAATATATGAGTTTCTTTATTTTGCCTTTAATTTGGGTTGAACTCTGTTTTGCCTTCGTTTGTGAGAAATCCAAATGCATGACTTCACCGATCAGTCTGAATATTGGACCGGTCATAATAACCCTTTGGCTTTTAATTAGATAACATGACATTCCTTGGAGCTCTCTGCTATCCATTAGACTAAGCTTGGATTGATTTGATGCGAACTTAGGTCATCGGGACTTCTGTGCCGGAATTGAGTGAGAGCAAGGTCTCGATTTTTGGAATAAGGCCTAACCCTTTTAAGCCTCGCTAATAATCCTCGAGTGGTAAGCTCTTCAAACTAAAGTAGCTTTTTGATTCTACAACAGGGGCATTTGCTTGATCATCCAAAAATAAAGATAGCCCTTAGGCCTTTACAAATATTCCCCAAGCGAGAGTTTGCTCGAACTCGGGCAGCACGCAATTTGAGCGAAAATTTGTTCAAACTAAAAGTAAAGATAGCTCTGAGTCCTTATAAATAGTCCCTGAGTGAGAACCTGCTCGGACTTGGGTAGCCCGTGGGCTAAATAATCGAGTGAGAATTCGCTTGAACTTGAAAGAAAAAGTAGCCCTAAGGCTTTATAAATAGTCCCCGAGCGAGAACTAGCTCGAATTCGGGTAGCCCGCGGGCTAAATAATTGAGCGAGTGTTCGCTCGAGCTCGAGAGAAAGAGTAGCCCTGAGGCTTTATAAATAGTCTCCGAGCGAGAACTGGCTCGAACTCGGGTAGCCCGGGGGCTAAATAATCGAGTGAGCGTTCGCTCGAACTCGAGAAAAAGAGTAGCCTTGAGGCTTTATAAATAGTCCTCGAGCGAGAATGTCACACCCCAACCTCGAGAGGCGCGACCAGCGCTCAATCGAGTGAACCCAACTGAGCAAGCCTTATTGACACTTGCTACCCAACTCAATATGATTAAGGAATTCGACTTTCTATTAATTATACAATAGCAAAAATCAAGCTTTCAACATAAGATTTTACATAGTCATAGCTTAGACGAACTATAGGATAGAGTTATAACACAGATCATTAACCCATCCAGCACCCATACACAACCCACACATCGTCTACGGAGCCTCTATGGATACAAAAGACGACTTATGACAACGCCGGCAACAAGGTCCCCGCTATACCTCAAAAGTGGAAGTCTACCACAAAAGATGTACAACATAACCTCTTGAAGGAAAAAAAGGGCTCACCAAGTCTTCGAGAGGAGGACACTCCGCTACGCGCGATCGGAGCTGTCAGTTAAAGAGCCACCTACATTCATTTAAAAATGTAGCGCCCCCGACAAAAGGGATGTTAGTACCATGGAATAGTACTAGTATGTATAACTAAACACCATCTAGTTAGAAAGAACTTTCATACAAGAATAAGAAATCACAAGTATAACTCAAAACATTAGACGATCACTACATTATCAAATAAAAGAAACATACAACTTCCACATCATTTTTTCATAGCTTTTAGTTTGGGGCATTTCACACCATTCATCATTGTTCACAATACCACCGCTATCTTGAGCGGAGTCCGATCTCGACCCGATCGGCTAGGTTGCCTCATTTGAGGCATATACTTCAATCACAATCTCATTTTCCTTTTTTTTGGAATTCATTCACAATACAACCGCTATCTTTAGCGGAGTCCGATCTCAGCCCGATCGGCTAGGCCTCCTTTCCACGACATTGATCTCTTCGCGTTAATCATTTCGTTTCACATATATCATTTCATAGGCACTTGGGGACACAAATTATCACATCATTATTGGCACTAGGACGCATTTTTACATCATTCCCAATTTTAATATTAGCTTTTCCATTTAGGACAATAGGTGTACACAAGAGCAATTTAAATTATAAGCGTAGATAAGACTTCACGTAGGTGGAACAACAATGCAACTTCAATCAAAATTTAAAGTCCAAGCATTTCAATACATAATTCATATCCTTGCCCTTTTCAAGTTATCAAGATAGCACGTTGATCATATTGAGATACATCTTTCACGCATATACGGTTACAACATCAATTCATGTAAAATAACAAGCAATGCAACAATTCAGCTTTAATCTGACCATATTCACACAAATGCCGATGAAGCTCAATTTCTAAAAGACGGGGTTTTAGCCATACATACCTCAATAAGGCTTTCCATAATTCTTACAAAATTCCGGGGCTCTTAGCATTTCAATCCATAGTATAAGAATTACAAATCGAACCAAGAATTAGTGACATGGTTAAGACTTTGGCTCGTTCAGGTATACTATCAAGCACCAAGTGTGAATGGTGATCTTAAATCCCTTTTTGAAAGAGATTTCTTCTATGTTATACTTCAATTGTTGTCTCTTTAGTTCTCATCCTCCCCATACCCCATTACCTCTAATGCATGCAATATTATTAGCCATTTTCCCCAAGAACTCAATTGTTAATCACTTATTTTAAATAGAAAGTTTTAAATTACAGATTATGGAACAAGTTCTAACCTTTTTAGGGTGAAGACCTAGCAACTCTCTTGACCATCTTCAAGATTTTGGGCTAAGAGTTGGGTGGGGATAAGATGAAGGTCACTCCTTCTCTCTCTAGAACTCCTCTTCTCACTCTATTTTCAGTAAAAATGACATAGAGAAGATCAGATGGGGTGTTTTAATGGAATAGGGTCGGGTTTTAAAAATTAGAAAATAGGAGCCCCGACTCAGATCTGCGATCGCATAACGGACATGCAACCCGCAAAATGGACCGCAAAGGTGATCCTAAAATCTGGACAAACTGCTTGGGTATGCGATAGAAATGCAGTCCGCATACTTGTTCTGTAATGGCATAATGCACCGCAGAACTGCCCTTTACAAAATTCCAAGGAGGGTTATGCGATGACTATGCGGCCCGCATATCGATTATGCGATCACATAATTGGCCACATAGTTGACCTCAAATTAACAAGCACACTAATTGACTCTGCGGTGACTATGCGGTTCGCATAGCCATTATGCAACCGCCGCATAGATCAATCCAAAAAGGTCCGAACCGCGGCGAGCTAGCTCGCCACGAAGAATTTTATGAATTTCTGACACATGATCCTAACTTGGCACTACGAGATTCGGGTTTTAGAGTAGGAAATTCACGGGGCCTTACAGAGAACTGGTGAGAACTTGGGTAGCCCGGGGGCTAAATAATCGATTGAGTGTTTGCTCGAACTCGAGAGAAAGAGTAGCCCTGAGGCTTTATAAATAGTCCCCGAGCGAGAACTGGCTCGAACTTGGGTAGCCCGGGGGCTAAATAATCGAGTGAGTGTCCGCTCGAACTCGAGAAAAAGAGTAGCCCTGAGGCTTTATAAATAGCCCCCGAGCGAGAACTAGCTCGAACTAGGGTAGCCTAGGGGCTAAATAATCGAGTAAGTATTCGCTCAAACTCGAGAGAAAGATTATCCTTGAGGCTTTATAAATAGTCCCCAAGCGAGAATTGGCTAGAACTCGGGTATCCCGAGGGCTAAATAATCGAGTGAGCGTCCGCTCAAACTCGAGAGAAAGATTAGCCCTAAGGCTTTATAAATAGTCCCTGACTAAGAACTTCCTCGAACTCGGGTAGCCCGAGGGCTAAATAATCGAGTGAATGACTACTCCAGCCAAACTCGTAGATTGTTCTCAATAATTTTTGACAATCCAATTCCCGATGCTTTGGTTCTGATGTTAACATCATGATGTAAGCGGTTGAAGTGACTGAAGGGTCGCTTCGGCACGACTCTCAAAATCATTAATTGTGGGCAGCCAACGGTCGACCTTCTAGCTTCCTCAGCACGTTCAAACAATTTTTATAAATAGACAAAACGTCATAACTTTGCCGATATTACTCCCTTAGTGCTTCCAATATTTCATTAGCTCCTTTCAATTTCCTTGAACTCTCCCTTTTCTTTTCTAGCGACATTTTCCATTTTTTCGGATCATTTGCTTTAGAAATGGCGAAGACCTCTAAAATTGTTCCTCAAAAGGAAAAAGCTCCATCGTCTTCTTGAACGACCAAAGGTAAACAATAGTTCCTCCTAGTATCGAGGAGTGTACTCTTGGGCCTTGTGACACATATTCTGATTTCCAGGTCGAAAACCCCTCCTCTATTCTGGGACGATGCGAACCCATGTCTCGATATGTCAGTTTAATAACTAAAATCGAGAAGGTGAAGGCTGACTGCCATTGGGGGAAGGCGGTGCAAGTAGAGATTCTTTCACAAGGAGAAGACATAACCAAGCACAAGGCCGGTTTCCTTAGTGTATACACATATCCTTTCACCTTAGGCCCGGTAGAATACGCTTCACCATTGATAGATCCAGTGATCATTGATTTCTGCAGGCAATATCACGTGACACTTGGACAAATTTACCCATCATTCTGGTGCATTTTTTATATGATTAGGTATTTTTCAAACATGGTTGAGGGGATGCCTTTTTCCCTCGATCATCTAATTAGAATGTATAGCCCCCGACTTTATCGAGGTGGCCTGATTAAGCTGAAACGTCGATCCCCGAAGGCCTTTTTTACTAGCATCGATGAAGACAAGGATCGAAGATGGATGAGCTGCTTCGTCCAAGTCCGGACCCAGGACCTGATCCCTACTGAGAGAATGCCATTCCCTGAGGAATGGAATATGAATCGTAAGTAAAACATGTTTCGCTTAATCAAATATCTTTTCTTGCCTTCGAATCAACTCCTTCCGATGATACAGCCACCGAGTGGTACCCTGGTACTGTCAAAGATCTCCCGGGCTGGATCCGACGACTCGATTCGATCTTCCCGTATTCTAAACGCGTGTAGCGCAATATAGCTAAGGCCCGTTGGGAGACCAAAAATCATGGTGAGTTTTATCCCCATTCATACTTGAGCTCTATAGAGAAGGTATCTCTCGCTAGTATTCTCATCCTTTGTGTCTGTGCAGGCCTTGGAGAGGCCGTTTTGATGAGGGAACCCCTTCCTGGGGAAGTAGATATCCCGAAGCCTACTAAGGAGGAAAAAGAGAAAGAAGAAATCACTAGTTGGGTCCCCGATGCCAAAAAAGGCTAAAGTTCAAAAGCCCGAGGCTTGTTCAAAGGCCTCAACTCGGGAGGCAGTCGAAAGTCTTTATGCCGAGGGCAAAGAGAGTGATGACTGCCCGCTAGTACTTAGGGGGAGAAGAAGTGTTGTTGCCTCGAAGTCTACTGATCCGAAGGTGGCTGAGCCAGAGGTTGCTGGAACGGTGGCCGCCGAGGTAGTCCCGACCTAAATTGAGGGATTAGACAAAATCCCTGGGCCGACCATCGACCAAAACACATCGGGTGCCGAGGGGAACCTGGTTGATGAACCTGAAGAAATTGGCGATGAAGCCCCTCATAGGAGGGAGAGGTCCCCTGTCGACCCAATCGAGGTGATCAACATAGATGAGCCTCTATCGAGCCCATCATTCTATCTTGGGCAAATACGGGATGCCCAAGATATGAAAATTCCCATTGCGGGGGCATCCCCCGGAGAGAATAGTATGTTTGAAGTATTTTTTGCAGGGGTTGAGGAAGGCCCCGATATTGATATCTCGTTGATCTATGAAGAAGCCAAGAAGCTTTGGCAACAAGTAATATTGATTTGACCGATGTATCTTGAGTTTCGATTCTTGCTTTTTTGACTCCCTTCTTTTGTATTTTCAGGCCTTCAAGCTCTCCAACCAAGCCTTTTCCATGTCACAAGCAGAGTTGGCTCGTTGTGAGGACGAATTTAGGAAGCTCGTTTCTGAATTGGATGAACTCGAGGCCCTTCATGCCCAAAAGGAGGGGGAGCTAGGTGACGTTCGAGCTCATTTAGAGAGGATATCTCGAGAGCGGGCCAATCTCGATGAGCAGGTAATATGACATTCATGGGCTTATTTTTGTGCTTCAGTCAATTGAGCGTTTGATACCTTAATTTGGCTTTTTTCAGCTCAAGCAAAAAGATGACCTAATGCGGGAAGAGCTTAGAGTGAGAGATACCGAAATCCTTAGGCTGAAGCAATGCGTGAATGAGGTATCTTCCGATAAAGAAACTTTTCGAGAGAAGTTGACCTTAGTTGAGTGCCAACTTCAAGGGGTGAGGGAAGAGAGCCGTGAGTACAAAGATCTCCATGCCGAATCAGTTGCTGAGCTATCTGCAAACAAGTCTGAAGCTGTCTCACTCTTGTCCTCGTACAGAAAAAATGCTGCTGCAGCAAATGCTCAAGCCAGGAAGGTATCCAAAGAGGTCGAGCTTGAACTCTCTCGATCTTTGGAATATGCCCAATTAAGATCTAGGAGATAGGCTCTCGAGGATGTATATGCAAGGGGCATCGATTTGTCTGCCAAGATTGAGAGGGCGAAGGCCCTGGAGGAAGAATTGGCAACTCTACTTTCTCCCGACGATGGTTGAACCAGTGGTTCGACTAGCGACTCTGAGGATGATGAAGATGAAGGTGTCCCCGAGGGGGAGAAGGCCATCGATGACCAAGGGGTCGAGGGCCAGGCCGTTGAAGGCACAACTTCCGAGGGAACTCCGTCTAGTCAAGTAGCCCAGCGGTAGATTAGGTTTTCATTTGTTCCCTTTTTATGTAAGGCCTCCAGGCGTGAGCCTTGTAGATATGGCTTCGTGAAACTTTATCATATACATATATACATATATATATATATATATATCTGGATTTTTGCCTTTCGTCATTTCTTGTTTTTCCTTTGCCTTTTTGGAATAAATCTCGATGCATGTCGATAACCAGTTCGGTGTTCGATCCTCGAGTCAAATGTACGGAGATGGGATGGTTTGACGTGATGCCTCAACATAGGCTCTAGATAGGCCGGGCCTGTCAGAGTAGCCATGTGCCTTGGGGGCTTCCCCCTCCGTCCTAGCTTCGGTCTTTGTTTCCTCCGAGTCGGGCTCCGACGAGCCCCGAGGTCGGGAACTTGGTCGCGGCCTTCCACCCTCGGGGTACCGAGGCATGCTTCTGAAATGTCCCGACATCGAGAAATCAAGTCTTCTGGTTTCGCCGCATACAAAGTTTAAAATCAGTCTTTATATGTCGACAAGGTTTAAATCAGTTTTCTGCATGTCAATAAGGTTCTTAAACTAATTATTGCATTTAGATGCTATGCCTATCGGATTTTTTAAAAACCAATTTCTGCATTTAACTACTAGTGTCTACAAGTCTAAAATTAGTCATTACACCTAGAAAACATGGCTATATGATCCAAACTGCCTGCTTAAAATTGTTTACTGGTTATGTGTAACCCCTCTAGTTGAGAAAGGTTTACCTGGTATTGTACAGATGTGATCCTGTAGGATAGAAAACCTAGGACCCCTTTTACCCTTTGTTTAAACATAATACTAATTTGTCTAATTTGCTTTATCTGTTTATAAGACTAATTCACATAATTTGAGTTCGACCGGGACCTACCATTGTGGACCACGAGGGGTGCCTAACACCTTCCCCTCAAGGTTATTTTAAGCCCTTACCCAATCTCTGGTAATGCAAACCGGTTTTATTAGTTACTTGCTTTAGGTGCCCTAATGCACCTTAAATACGTTAGGTGGTGACTCTTCAAATTCAAATACCCAATTCCCAAAAGGAAATGAGTTGTTCCCAATTAATGTCAAAACCTGGACTCCGCAAGGAAAAAAGAGGAGCGACAAGTGTCATACAAGGTACCAGATGGCCATGATAGTAATGTGTATAAGGTGTGTTAAAAGTGAGTAGTATTTTAAGTAGTTTGAGATAATTCCTATTTATGTGGGTAATTGGCTAATTATCGGGCAACATGAATTTACCTAATTAATTAATAAAAATCATAAGATAAGATTAACCTCCCCCCCCCAAAAGAAATATGGCAGCAAGCCATATATAAAAAGAATGACTCTTAGTGATTGTCTATTGGGTGGCTATCTAAAGTAAGGCACATAAGACAAGTCTACTTACGTGTAATAGTCTCTTAGTCATATGTCTCTTAGTCTCTTAGTCATAAGTCTATTACTAAGTCTCTTAGTAATAAAAATCATATCCCTTTCTTTCTAATTCAAAAGCATTTCAAGAACAAAAACTTAAATCTAACGAGCTTCCAATAGAAATTCTTACAACCAAACAATTCCAACGAGAATTGTTAGAACCGTTGCAACATAAAAAATTTCGATTCTAAAGGAGTACGGTGCAATCTTTTTCAAGAATATTATATGAATTTTCCCTATCTAGCTATGTTATGGCTATCATTTCTTCCTTTTAGCATGATCCAAACGAAATGAGTAAATGCACAACTTCCATAAGTGACTCTATTCATAGAAATACTAAAGGTTCCTATGTTCTTGATTTCCCATGTGTCATATTATTCTATCATCTGTTCATGTGTCTCAGAAAATACGTAAATTGATAAAGTTTATTTCATAATTTTAATCAGAGGCATAATGGTCTTATGACGTTCCGAAATATTTTATTAACATACTTCTCATGCATTGCATTCATTTACATGTATATTGACCCATGACCAGATGGCATTATATACGCATATATATATATATATATATATATATATATATATATATATATATATATATATATATATATATATATATGGAATATGAGAAATGGTTACGGTGTTATATACGCACTACCACTTAATTAGCTTGTATACGTTGATGATTTTGCACACAGTGGCCGAGATGATATGATGGGATGCCCTCGGAGGCCTGATGATGTTATGAAACATGTACCTATGCACGACATGACATTCATACGCATATGCATGACACTATAATTATTTCATGAATTACAGGGTTATCCAGACTTACAGGTTGAGTCATTTATTCTATGTTTCTTCCATGTCTGTTATGTACTTATTTGTGTGCCTTACTTACTCAGTACATTATTTGTACTAATGCCCCTTTTTCCTGGGGACACTGCGTTTCATGCCCGCAGGTCCCGATAAATAGGTCGAGAGCCCTCCAATAGGCTATCAGCTCAACGGAAGATGTTGGTGTGCTCCATTTGCTTCAGAGTTGCTTGTTGGGTTAGTATGATCTAGACGTGTACTGTTTGGTATGGCGAGACTCTGTCCCGACCTTTATGAAAATTATATATTCTTAGAGGCTTGTAGACAGATGTCATGTACGTGAAAGATTGTATAGCCTTGTCAGCCTATGTTCAGTATACGAGTGGTTATTTTGATCCTATAGGCCCCTATGTCTTATGTATAAGTTGATATCACATGTTGTATTCTACTTATCCCACGGCAGACTTCTGGCTTAGTTATCTATGAAAGTATGACATGAAAAGATATGTTATGATGGTACTCGGCTAAGTAAGGTACCGGGTGTCCGTCGCGGCCCATCGGTTTGGGTCGTGACAAAAGTGGTATTAGAGAAGATCTGTCCTAGGGAGTCTAGAAGCCGTATCTAGTAGAGTATTGTTTATGGTTGTGTCATGCACCACACTTATAAGGAGGAGGCTACATGTCATTTAGGACTGTCACTCTTTCTTCTTACTCTAGATCGTGTCATAGAGCTCAATTGTAAGAACTCAATTTCCCAACTCTATCTTATTCATAACACAATGATGCCTACATCCAGAAAGACGATTGGTGAGAGATATAGCTATGGAAGAGTTGAGCCAGATGAACTCGATTTTTTGCATCATGCTTATGATGGGTAAATTTGAGGTATTCAGCAGGTCATGTGTATACTAAGACGTGTAAGTTTCTTGATAAGGATCCCTAAGGCAAGAATGTCTATCCACTCTTACGGTAAAAAGGAATAAGAGAATCGGAAGGTAGACACAAGTTTCAGCAAGTAAAAGAAGCAGGGTGAAGAAGGGTACGAGGTACCCAGTTAATGAAGATTAACAACATTTACAATTCAAGCAGAGAAATATAAGCATTTGAAGATACCTTCAATTGTAATAGAGGTATGTACAATTAGTTAAGGACGAATATCAGGAACCGGCTGGGGTTAGAGTAATCCAAAATAATCGTGGGATTGCTTGCGTTAGTTGACATTTCCGAAGAATATTGTAAATGTGCTAACAAAATCTCCTTATGAGACACCCAAATGGTACACTTTGAAATAATACAACTAGATATGAGCACTATAAAGATAGGCACTGGAAGCCTTGAAAGGATAAATGTTACCTTAGTATGGCTCCCGTACCTACTAAAGAAAGAATGTTCGGTAACTCAAAGATCCAGTAGATGGAGCAAGGGGAGCTAAAACCAAAGGAATGTCCTGTGGAAATTTTCAAAATAAAATGTTTGACAAAAATGTTAGCAGGGAATGAGAAGAGAGTCAATGAAGCATTATGAGTAAGATGTGATACATGGATGACAACGATAGAAAAAAATGACGGTATTATAGGATATATAGTCAAGTGAAGGAAAAGACGAGAGGAGCTAGGCCTTGAGACAACAGAAGAGTATAGGCCATAACGTTATTGTATTGGGAAAAAGTTGCATTTATATATGCAAGTGACATGTTGAGACACGTGGACTGGTCAAATAGTCAAAGAATTATAATTAGTCAAGAGGCACGGGTAGCAGTAGAAACGAGCAAAGGCAAAGGAAGAGGCACGGGAGGACATTTGAAGGATTCAGCGCCCGTACCTATTTAAATCATTTATCAAAAGGAATGGATCTGACCATAATAAAGAGCGCAGATACGAAATTCGACAAGCATTAAATACTGGATACGTTAGAGAATTTGTATTAATTACAATGATTGTGTAACGTAGCATTCAATGTATTTAATTATTCATAATAGCCTCATTATGATTTGGAGGAAACACATATCTTCAAGATACCTATAAAAGGGAGGTATCTGGTCATTTGTAAACACAAGACACAATTGGAATATACTTTGATTCACTTGTTTTCTCCTGATTACACTCTGGTTACTCTAAATTACTTTCTTCTACATATTCTTTTGATTATTAGTAACCCGCGTTCTTCTAAATTCTAACTTTGATTGAAATTCTATTTTTTGGTTAAACAAATTGGTTCCATTATCGGGAATCTGATAATCTATTTTCTTTTCACTCGACCTTTCTTGTTACATCAATTATGTCGAATAACAATGACAACACCCCAGGAAACCAAGAGAACCAACAAAGTCAGGGAGGCCCACAAAATATTAACATTCAAGTTCCTACTCCGCAGGACTCTCCACGGCAATCTCGTGAGGGTACTTCTGATGGATCTCAAATAAACGAGTATGCTCAATTTGAAAATGCTGAAGCTGTTGATGAAGCTTTGCAGAAATTAATTACTGCTCAGGTCAACAAAGCTATTGAGGCGCTTGTTAACCAGTTACCTATTGCAACACCCACACCTTCTCCAAATAATAACACTATAGAAAACCCTCGTTCCGGGCTTGTTAACTCAGGCAGCGGTGAAACTCCTAGTAAACCGCAGGAGAGAGATCCAGGTAATGTAATTAATTATGATTTACAAAATTTAGTACTAACCTTGCAGAAACAGCTCAGGGAGCAAAGTGAACGCATAGAGCAGATACCCGGGTTGCCGCCCATAATCAAAGGGGTAGACATGGACAGATATTCACAACAACCCTGGAAGCCAAGTACTGCCCCTCTCCCAATTCCAAAAAAGTTCAAAATGCCTGATATTCCAAAGTATGATGGAACAACAGACCCATGAGACCACGTGATTGCATTCACAACGAGCGTAAAAGGCAATGATTTGACTAAGAAGGAGATCAAATCGGTATTAGTCAAGAAATTTGGTGAAACACTCACCAAAGGAGCACTAACATGGTATTCCATTTTACCTGAAAATTCTATAAACTCTTTTGCTGAGCTTGCAGATTCTTTCATCAAAGCACACTCTGGAGCCCAAAAAGTGGAAAAAAGAATGGAGGATATTTTCAAAATTAAGCAAGGAGATTCAGAATTGCTTAGAGAATTTGTGGACAGATTTCAACGTGAAAGAATGACATTGCCACGTGTACCTGATAATTAGGCAGCTATAACTTTCACAAGCAATTTGAATGAAAAAAGCTCGGAAGCTACGAGGAGACTCAAGGAAAGCCTTCGAGAATTCCCAGCTACAACGTGGAATGATGTTTATAACAGGTATAGCACAAAGTTGAGGATTGAGGAAGATACTGTTCCCCGATCTCAAAAAGAAGAAAGTATACGTCCAAGACATATAGAGAACGAAAAAAGATCCGATAAAAACAGGTACGAGCCTTATATGGGACATGCGGGGAAAGACTCACGGTCAAAACAGGATAATCAAAGGCACGATCACAGATCAAGAAATAGAGAATCAAGTTCTTCATCAAGATTTAGGAACGAGCGAAACAACTATGAGTCACAAGATGATGATAGAAATTTAAAAGCGAGATTCGGAGGTTACAACTTTAACGTCAGCACCTCCGAGCTCGTAGCTGTTTTGAAAAGCATGCGGGATAAGGTTCGATGGCCAAAGGAAATGAGATCGAATCCAAACAGGCGCAACCCTGACCATTGGTGCGAGTTCCATAATGATCACAGGCATAAAACAAAGATTACAGATTTTTACAAAGTGAAGTTGATCATTTATTAAAACAAGGATATCTTACTGAGTTATTTAGCGAGAAAGGCAAGCAAGCTTACATGAAGAACATGCAGGAGCCTCCAAAACCACCTTCTCCCAAAAGAACTGTTAACATTATAAGTGGGGGTGAAGAAATCAATGGTGTGTCATATACTGCAGCTAACAAAACTTCCAAAGTAACTATTACCCAAGGGAAACGGGTGCGACATGTTCTAGAAGAAGGTAATATTACATTCAATGATGCAGATACAGATGGCGTATTAATACCTCATAACGATGCACTAGTAATATCTTTAATTGTGCATGATACTAATGTGAAATGAGTTTTGATTGATCCAGGTAGTTCCGTGAACATTATTTTGCTAAGAGTGCTACGTGAGATGCAAGCTGAAGATGGAGTAATACCAAAGGCGCATACTCTATATGGATTTGATAATTCCAGTGTCGTCACAAAAGGAGAGGTAACACTCACTACTTTTTCTGAAGGAGTTGTCAAAGATACAAAGTTCCAGGTAGTAGACATGGAGATGGCTTACAACATGATTCTGGGGAGACCATGGATCCATGAAATGGATGTTGTTCCTTCAACCTTGCATCAAGTTATCAAATTTCCATCGCCATGGGGAATTTGTCAAATTTGCGAAGATCAACATACGCCCAGGGCTATTAACTCCGTTGCAGATACAAGCACGAGAAGTGGAGGCAAATAGCAATCACAGAAGGCAATTGAGGACATCACAACTCAAACCTCAACTGAACAAGGGCGAATAGATGTAGACTCAAGGCCTGATACCATTCAAAAACCAGAAGAGAATGAAGATATCAAAACAACGATAGAGGAATTAGAACCTGTCGTGTTACTCGCTCAATGGCTTGATAAAAAATCTATGTCGGAGCTAATCTTGACCAAGGAATGAAAGGTAAGTTAATTGAATTTTTGAAAACTAACATAGACTGCTTTGCTTGGTCCCACTCCGATATGATAGGAATACCACCGGAGGTGATGACCCATAAACTAAATGAAGACCCGTTATATCCTCCTGTGAAGCAAAAGAAAAGAAAGCAGGGAACTTTCAAGAATCAGGTGATACAATAAGAAGTCCAAAAATTGCTAAAAATTGGTTCCATTCGAGAGGTAACATATCCTAACTGGTTAGCCAATACTGTTGTGGTTCCGAAGAAAAATGGTAGGTTGAGGGTTTGTGTACATTATACAGATCTTAACAAAGCCTGCCCTAAAGATTCTTTTCCACTACCACACATAGATCAATTGATTGATACAACTGCAGGTCATGAATTGTTAAGTTTTTTAGATGCATATTCAGGTTATAATCAGATTAAAATGGATCCGACAGATGAAGAAAAAACTTCATTCATAACAGACGGGGGGACTTACTGTTATAAAGTAATGCCCTTTGGTCTAAAGAATGCAGGTACAACGTATCAGAGGTTAGTTACCAAAATGTTTCAAGAATATTTAGGAAAGACAATGGAGGTATATATAGATGATATGCTTGTTAAAACTCAGTACTCAAAAAATCACATATCACACTTATCTGACACATTTTCAATTTTGTGCAAATTTAATATGAAGTTAAATCCCGAAAAATGTACATTTGGCGTTGCATCAGGCAAGTTTTTGGGTTTTCTTGTTTCTAACCGTGGAATTGAAGTAAATCTTGCACAGATTAAAGCCATTGAGGAAATCCCTGACATACTTTCAAACAAGAAAGAAGTTCAAAGATTAATAGGGAGAATTGCGGCCTTTGGGAAGATTCATCTCTAAATCATCAGAGAAGTGTTTTAAATTCTTCTCAGCCCTTAAGAAGCATGATCATTTTTAATGGAATGAGGAATGTCAACAAGCACTTAGGAATTTGAAAACGTACTTATCAAATCCACCTTTGTTGGCAAAACCAAAGGCTGGGGAAAAGCTACTCCTCTATCTTGCTGTTTCGGAGGTGGTGGTAAGTGTTGTTTTGGTCCGAGAAGAGCAAGGTAAACAATCACCTATCTATTTCGTAAGTAAATCTTTGTTAGATGCAGAGACGAGGTATCCTCAGTTAGAAAAACTTGCACTTGCGTTAATCATGGCATCTAGAAAGTTAAGACCTTACTTTCAGTGTCATCCTATCGTTGTGGTAACTACCTATCCTTTACGTAACATATTACATAAGCATGAGTTATCAGGTAGGTTAGCTAAGTGGGCAATAGAGTTATGTGAATACGAAATTGCATACCAACCTAGAACTGCTATAAAATCACAAGTATTAGCTGATTTCGTGGCTGATTTTAGTTAGGGAATACAGTTAGAAGCAGAAAAAGAATTACAGGTGTTCAATGCAGCTAACCCAGGAACTTGGACTTTATTCACTTATGGCTCATCTAACGTGAGAGAAGCAGTTTTGGGGGGTAGTATTGGTACCACCTACGGGTGAAACCATTCGGCAAGCTATTAAATGTCATTCTAGAACTAACAATGAGGTAGAATATAGAGCTATGATTGCAGGTTTAGAATTAACACGGGAACTTGGCATAAATCAGATTATAATAAAGAGTGATTCACAACTCGTAGTTAATCAAATGCTGGGGATTTATACAGCCAGGGAAGCAAGGATGCAACAGTACTTGGAAAAGCTACGGGAATTGATAAAACAATTTCAAGATTGGAAAATTAGACAAATACCCAGAGACGAAAATCTTGAAGCAGACGCCCTAGCAAATCTCGCATCTGCGGCTGACGTGGCAAACGATGCAAATGCCTCAGTGATACATTTATTTCATTTAGTTCTTGATCCTGATGCGAATGAGGTAAATTTTAATAACTTAACATGGGATTGGAGGAACGAAATTGTTGCTTTTTTGCAGTATGTAACCGTCCCTGATGACAAGAAAAAGGCTTATGCACTTCGAAGGCAGGCCACTCAGTACTGCTTAAAACAAGTCAATCTATATCATAAAATGTTCGTTGGACCCTTAGCAAGATGCCTTGGACCTTCGGAAACAGAGTACGTAATGAGAGAAATACACAAGGGTCATTGCGGGAATCATGCAGGTTGAAGATCACTGGTAAGAACCTTAATTAGGGCAGGTTATTTTTGGCCTAAAATGGAAGAATTGGCAGAAAGTTTCGTGGCCAAATGTGATAAATGCCAGAGGTACGGTAACAATATGCATAGACTTGCGGAATTATTACATCCGGTTATTGCGCCGTGGCCATTTATGAAATGTGGAATGGATATTGTAGGTCCATTACCGCAAGAAAAAGGACATGTAAAATTTTTGCTTGTTCTCACTGATTATTTTACTAAATAGGTAGAGGCAGGTGCATTCAAACAGGTGCGAGAAAAGGAAGTCAGAGACTTTATTTGGCGGAATATCATATCTCAATTCGGCGTACCAAAGGAGATCGTATGTGATAATGGTCCTCAGTTTATTGGAGCTCAGATCATGGAATTTTTTCAAAGCTGGCAAATTAAAAGGATTACGTCAACACCCTATCATCCGGTAGGTAATGGACATGCAGAATCAACGAACAAAGTCATTATCAACAATCTAAAGAAATGACTAGAGGAATCAAAAGGAAACTGGCCTGAAGTGTTACCTAGAGTTTATGGGCATATCGCACAACTGGAAAAACAAGTACAGGAGAAACACTGTTCTTATTAGTTTATGGAGCTGAGGCTTTAATTCCAGTTGAGATAGGGGAACCAAATACACGGTTCACAAAGGAGACACAAGAATCTAATGACGAGGAGATGCGGGTCAACCTAAATTTACTCGAGGGGCGGAGAGAAGCTACTTTAATAAGAATGGTAGCACAAAAGCAAGTGATAAAACGATACTACAATAGAAAAGCACGCCTCAGGTTCTTCAAAATTGGGGACTTCGTGCTTAAAAAGGTTTTTCAGTCTACAAAGGTAGCTAACACAGGGAAATTAAGTCCAACATGGGAAGGACCCTACAGAGTGCGTGATGTTGCAGGAAAAGGAGCATATGAAGTGGAGATAATGGATGGCAAAATACTACCTTCGCATTGGAATGCTGCTCATTTAAAGAGATATTATTTCTAAGGAAAACCCACGGTCAGGTATAACCCTTTTAAATTTCATTTTCGAATTGTTAAAATTTTACTAACGATTTTAGATGATAGGCAAAACGCTAACTCAAACACATTCTCCCCTGATTCTTGTATGCGGTGAAATTGGAGGGTCTAATTTCTCGCTATTAAGGCACTTTGGAAGATCATCTCGAAGGATCGAGGCTGCGAGGCTATAGTTGAGTTTCCTCTCTCGATGTTCATCTGCGCTCGACCTAAAGATAATGTCGGCCACGGCTATGATAGAGATGGGGAGTTCCCAAGGTACACGGCTAGGACTGATAGAGTCTAGTGGTACCCTAGCCCTGAATCAGAGTGCCATGTAGCTGTCCCATCCCTTTATCTTTGTAATTAATACATTTTGTACTATGCTGGGATTCCTTTCAAATATAAAGGGGATCCTCATCATTTTGTAACTCTCTGTTGCTCCAGTTTCTCCACACGAAATATACAAGAACATTCTACTTGCTCTCTAACACATCCTCTTGATATTATTGCTTTCCTTTATATCTTCATACTTGTTCATCATTTATTACTTATCATTGGCCATAAAGAGCCCCCGTTAATTTTATTATAACTGTTAGCCACATTTTGACTGCCTTCGATAGCTCACAGTCGAGCTCCGGAATCGACCTCGAGGCCTCGAATCGACAAGCCCGAGGCCCCGACAATTAGCTTAATGGTTTGATTATCGCCCCGTTCTTACTCTCATTTTGTTTCTAAGTATCACGTACATAGCATCAGCTGCTTAACAAACTAGCATAAAAATAGATCACGTATTTTTAGAATCCCATAATCAAATTTAATTGTTATTACCATTTTCACGGTAAACAATTCTCTTAGTTACATTTATTGTGTTTCATCAATTGTTCTTCATTTATTACTCATTATTGATCATAAAGATCTTTTTCAAAGCTCTTAGAATTGTTAGACCTTCATCGGCCAGTCACTTCCTAACACTTAGCTTGACCTCGAGGCCCCATATAGTCTAGCTTGAGGCCCCGATTCTCAGCCATTCGGTTTGCTTAACCTACACTTTTCAGGCTTTTATATTAATCTCTAGTCTCACGCTTAGCATCTACTGCCTAACAACTAGCATAAAAATAAATCACGTATTTTTAGAACCACAAAATCAAATCTAATCGTAATTACCATTTTCAAGGTAAATAGTTTGGCACCCACCGTGGGGCTAAAATTAATAGTGATTGTTTTCTTGTTGGTTTGATACATAACGCAAGTTATCTTTCACACTTTTTCTTATCTAAGAATCTTTGATTTCAGGTCAAAATGTTTAACTCAGTGAATGCACATGAAAATAACGGTCTTGAGGACCATGGAGAGAATAGTGTAGTTGTTCCAGGTATTGGCGTACCACCACAAAACCCTGAGAGTGCACCAGAACCGATCCCCGTGGGTACTGTCTCAGGCAACGATCAACACGTTGATGTGATTTCCCACATTAACGAGAGTACACACCAAGAAAATCAACAGAAAACTCGGGAAAATCCCACCCGAGAAGAAAGAGAGGCAGGTAGGAGAAACAGAGTGGGAAAACCTCAGCACATCGTTCATATGATCATTGGGGGGACCGACAATCCCCAAGGACCCGTGACCAAATGGGTAAAAGTGTCCGCTGCAACGGAAGGATTAATTTGGGGCTGCATGTCCGAAGACATCCTTGCATTCAGCGAGGAAGATTTTGAGACCTTGAATTGACCACATAATGATGCGCTGGTAATTTCATTTCTCTTGAATAACATTCAAACTAGGCGTGTACTCGTGGATCCAGGTGGCTCGGCCAACATAATCAGGTCGAAGGTGGTAGAACAGCTCAGACTACTCGATCAGATCTTACCTACCTCCCGAATCCTCAACGGCTTGAACATGGCCGGCGAAGAAACGAAGGGGGAGATCACCCTCCAGGTCAACATGTCTGGTGTTGTTCCAGATGCCAAATTCCATGTCATCGGAGGTGACATGAGATACAACGCATTGCTTGGTAGGTCGTGAACACACAATATGAGGGCAGTACCGTCAACTATGCATCCGATGATGAAGTTTGCGACAAGTCACGAAATAAAGATAGTATATATAGAACATCATGCGGCAAAAGAAATGTTCGCGGTCCACTAGAAAGCATCGAATTTTATACACTCTTCCCCAGAAGAGTCGGGAGGCAAATAGACCTCCGAGGATGATGAGGAAGATTTTCTTACTCCCCGAACTTTCGTCGCCCCCGAAGAGTCGGATGCAACAAAGTTGAATATTGAAGAACTAGAGCAAGCTATTTTGATCCAGCACCTCCCAGATCAGAAGGTATTCCTTGAAATGGGTCTATCCCCCGAACTCAGGAAAAAACTCATTCAATTTCTTATTAATAATATCGATTGCTTTGCTTGGTCCCATTTAGACATGACAAGAATCCCACTAAAAATAACCACCCACCGACTAAGTGTCGACCCCAGAATCAAACCGGTGAAACAAAAAAGGAGACCCCAGTCTGAAGTAAAACAAGCATTCATCAAGGACGAGGTAACAAAACTCCTCAAAATATGGTCTATTAAGGAGGTAAAATATCCCGAATGGCTGGCCAATATGGTGGTAGTTCCCAAAAATAGAAATACGTTAAGAATGTGAGTATATTATAAAGACTTAAATAAAGCATGCCCCAAAGATTCATTCCTATTTTCTAACATCGACCACTTGATCGATGCCACGACCGGTCATGAGATCCTCACTTTTCTCGATGCCTACTCGAGGTATAATCAAATTCAAATGAACCCCGGGGATAGGGAAAAGACTTCATTCATCACAAAGTATGATACATACTGTTACAATGTAATGCCCTTCGGGTTGAAAAATGCGGGAGCCACGTACCAGCACCTAGTTAATAAAATGTTCAAACATCAAATAGGCAAATCCATGGAAGTTTATATTGCTGACATGCTAGTTAAGTCCCTGCGCGCAGAGGACTATTTGACTAATTTGTAGGAGACATTCGACATCCTCAGAAGCTATAACATGAAACTCAATCTCGATAAATGTGCCTTCGGAGTGGGTTTGGGCAAATTCTTGGGCTTCATGGTGTCAAACAGGGGAATCGAGATCAACCCCGATAAAATCAAGGCCATCGAAGAAATCACGGTGGTAAACAATGTGAAGGCCGTGCAACGGCTGACCGGGTGGATAGCAGCCTTGGGCCGATTCATATCAAGATTATCAGACAGGATTCATCATTTCTTCTCCTTACTCAAAAGGAAAAACAACTTTGAATGGACTCCGGAATGCCAACGTGCCTTAGAGGAGTTGAAGCGATATCTAACTAGCCCACCTTTACTCCATACTCCAAAGGAGGATGAGACACTGTATTTATACCTGGTCGTATCCGAGATAGCGGTGAGTGGTGTGCTAGTTTGAGAAGAGAAAGGTACGCCATTCCCTATTTATTATGTAAGTCGAACCCTGGGAGATGCCGAATCCAGGGATCTGCACCTAGAAAAATTAGTTCTCGCATTAATAAGCATATCACGAAAATTGAAACCATACTTTCAATGCCATCATATTTGTGTTTTAACAACATATCCTCTTCGGAGCATATTGCATAAGCCCGAATTATCGGGCCGACTGTCCAAATGGGCCATCAAATTCGAGGGATATGATATCGAGTATCAACCCCGAACGGCTATCCAGTCCCAAATTCTAGCAGATTTGGTGGCCGACTTCTCGCCCTCCTTCAAGCCCGAGGTAGAGAAAGAGCTTTTACTAAAAATAGTCATATCTTTCGAGGTGTGGACCCTATTCACTGACGACACCTCGAACGTAAGAGGATTCAGGCTCGACATAGTGCTAAAGTCGCATACGGACTGCATAATCAAGCAATCTGTAAAAACTGTAAGGTCGACTAACAATGAAGCCGAATATGAGGCTATGATTGCAGGTCTAGAATTGGCCAAAGGCCTAGGAGCTGAAGTCATCGAAGTAAGATGTGATTCCCTCCTGGGAGTAAATCAGGTAAATGAGAGCTTCGAGGTTCGAGAAGACAGGATGCAAAGATACTTAGACAAAATTCAAGTCACATCGCATCTCTTCAAAGAATGGACTCTGGTCCACATACCACGAGAGCAGAATAACGAGACCGATGCCCTCGCAAACCTGGGATCATCTATCGAAGAAGATGACCTACTCCTAGGGGCTGTTGTTTAGCTATCCAAATCAGTGATCGAGGAAGGTCATGCCGAGATCAACTCCATTAGCCTGACATGAGATTGGAGAAATAAATATATCAATTATTTGGAAAGTGGGAAACTACCCGCGGATCCAAAATTGTCGAGGGCCGTGCGAACCAAAGTAGCCCGATTCTCGCTCGACAAAAACAGAACTCTGTACAGAAGAACCTTTGATGGACCCCTAGCAGTATGTCTGGGCTGGGGCATGCAGATTATGTGCTTTGAGAAATCCACGAGGGCACCTATGGAAATCACTCCGATGCCGACTCCTTAGTCTGAAAGGTGATCAGAGCAGGTTATATAGGGATAAGATGGAAAAGGATACCAAAGAATTTGTCCGTAAGTGCAACAAATGCCAGAGATTTGCCGCGATGATTCATCGACCCGACGAATAGCTGCATTTGGTCTTGTTGTCGTGGCCATTCATGAAGTGGGGGATGGACATCGCCGGACCCCGGCCAATGGCTCTAGGTAAAGCTAGATTCATTTTGTTTATGACTGACTATTTCTCAAAATGGGTGCAAGCACAGGCCTTCAAAAAAATAAGTGAAAAAGAAGTCATTAATTTCATCTGGGACCACATCATCTGTCGATTCAGGATTCCTTCCGAGATAACATGTGATAATGGGAAGCAGTTCATCGGAAGCAAAGTAACACAGTTCCTCGAGGATTACAAAATCAAAATAATCATGTCGACGCCCTACTACCCGTGTGCAAATGGTTAGGCCGAATCTACAAACAAGACCATCATTCAAAACTTAAAAAAAGAAGTTGTAAAGTGCTAAGGGAAATGGAGAAAAATATTACACGAAGTGCTATGGGCATATCGAACAACTCCAAAATCAAGCACAAGAGAAATGCCTTTATCTCAGGTATATGGTGCCGAGGCTTTGATACCGATAGAGGTCGGAGAGCCAAGCGCTGGATTCCGATACATCACCGAGAGCTCAAACAACGAGGCCATGACTGCGGCCCTTGAACTATTGGATGAAAAACGACAAACTTTGCTGATCCGAATGGCCACCAAAAAATAAAGGATCGAAAGGTACTATAACAGGAGAATAAATCTCCGATATTTCTGAGTCAGGGACTTTGTCCTAAGGAAATTCACCCTGAATATTCAAAACCCCAATGAAAGAAAGCTAGGCCAAAACTAGGAAGGACCGTACCGCATCCTCGGAGTGATCGACAAAGGGTCCTACAAGCTCTGTACCATGGAAGGCGAAAAACTTCCAAGCAATTGGAACATATCAATGCTCAAACGTTACTACTGCTAAGGTGTCCGATGGAAGATGCTGAAACATCCCCCGGCTCGAAGTCCTTGGGTTTTAAAGCAAACGTGGCACTCTTTTCCTTCGATCAGATTTTATCAAAAGAAGAGTTTTACCGGCAAGGTTTTTAACGAGGCAACATCTATATGCTACCTAAGGAGAACTTAACAAGTATTCAAGGCTTCTATTCAATCAACCTCGAACAGTGGGGGCATCCCCCCACAAGAACACCTTCTCAAAGAAGTCAAGATGAGACAAAAAGGGTCTCGATAAGAAAATGATATATCCGGCCAAACTGTCGAATGGACCGTGCCCGCATAAAATAATTGAACCTTTTTACCATGAAAATGGTAATAACAATTAAATTTGATTATGGTACTCTAAAAATACATGATCTATTTTTATGCTAGTTGTTAAGTAGATGATGCTATGTGTGAGACTTAGAAAGGAGATAAGAGTTAGGAATAAGGCGATAACCAAACCGATAGGTTAACAATCGGGGCCTCAAGCTTGTCAATTCGGGGGCCTCGAGGTCGATTCTGGAGCTCAACTGGGAGCTATCGAAGGTGGTCAAAGTATGGCTAACAGTTATAGTAAAATCAACGAAGGCTCTTTATGGCCAATGATAAGCACTTAATGATGAACAATAATGAAGATAATAAATGGAAGCAATAATATCAAGAGAATGTGTTAGAGAGCAAAGCAATTGTGCTTGTATATTTTGTGTGGAGCTACTGAAGCAACAAGGGTTTACAAAATGACAATGATCCCCTTTGTATATGAGGGTAATCCCAACATAGTACAAAATACATTAATGACAAAGAAGCGGAGATGGGACAGCTAGATGACACCCTAATTCAGGGTTACGGTAGTCCACTAGGCTCTGTCAGTCCTAGCTGTGTACCTTGGGAACTACCCATTTCTATCATAGCCGTGGTTAAAATTATCCCAAGGTCGGGCATCGACGAACCTCGAGGGAGGAAACTCGACCATAGCCTTATAGCCTCGAGGCTTCGAGATGATCTTTTGAGGTGCCTCGATGACGAGGAATTGGACCCTCCGATTTCACTATATACAGATAGTCCCAGCATTTCTTAGAGAGGCTTTTCAGTGATACTTTTGACAGTGATACTTTTGACATCTGACTCTTCGGACTTCCCGCGATGGCATCATACAGATGATGCAACCCTCTGTGATAACCGAAACGTCCCCTCGTTTCACTCCAAGATCATTTAAAGCATTACGGTTCCTCATTCTTCAAAGCTAAAATGTCTCTACCGGTTCAGCTCCCAAGGATGCATTAAATGTTCCCGCCATTACGTCTTTCGAGGGCAATAATGGTGTCGTTAGTTATGCTGCTTCCCTTTCTATAAATGGGAGCCTCCTGGGATCAACCTTTAACCCAAGTGTCTTCCCATATCTATCCATCCCTTTCCTCTCGCTATCTTTATCCATTGTCGTTCACCATGTTTAAGGCCCATGGCCTCAAGATCATACGACAACGTTTCTATTAGCCATGGCACGGCCTATCTCCTGGACTCTCTTTTGTCGAGTGAGACTACACCATTTTGTTGTTGTTGTCATTATTGGCTCGGGACGACAAAGCACGGGGCTGATTTTTCCTAGCTTGGGGAAATATTTGGACTTTATTATACCGCTGCTCAGGGGGTGTTAGGACTCTACATCGCTGCTCACCTCCCCCGACTACAAGGTGCGACACCTCACTCCCTTTGCTTTCCATGAAGTGAGGTGGTACTATCTACTAACTGTTGCATCCCGCACCGGGGTAACGCCTCAAGAAGTGGCTTCGCACTAGTAGTCCTGGCGAGGTCCGTACTAGCCAGATTTTTCACCCAGCCACTTTTTTATTCATTTCTACTTCTTCTATGTCATTTTGCTCTCCTCAACCACTTTCCTCTTCTTTATATTCCCTTTTGAAGATTCCATTTTGGAGGATAGAGATAAGACTCCCGAGGAGGTGGCGGTCAAAGATATTGTTGCGGGGGATGCATGCCCGAAGAGATGGTGCTCGAAGATGCTGCTGCCGGAGATGCACCTTTGAGAGAAGGCTAGGCTCTAGGCTCTGTACTATATGTGTACCCTTTTGTTTCTTTGTTTCTGTGTAAGGACCCTTCGTGGGCATATGTTATGACCCCCTCGAGGGCTTTTGTAATCAAGTGTTTTCTGAATACAAAGACGTTTCTTCAATTTTATCTTCGATGCTTGTTGTATTCCCTTTATTTACGTTTATGGAGATTCTGAATGTATGACTACCGGTTGGTGCCAATATCGATCACAAATGTGAGTTTTTTTCCTTATTTTTGATTGATTAATATGGCTCTCCGTGGAAACCTTTGCCATTCCTCGAACCAAACCTGGATTTGACCGAAAAACTCGAATCGTCGGGACCCTTACTTTGAGTTGAATGAAAGTAACACCTCAAGCCTTGAGACCGTGATTTATCTTTGAGGGGAAATTCACTCGGAGGTACGAGGATAGGGACTGCCTCTAAGCTTTCGAGAGCAGTCCCCGAGTGGGGGTTCCTTCAAAACCCTGGCCACCTGGAAATTTGTTCTGAAGTTAGCGCAGATAGCCCTAAGGCACGTAGGTAGATCACGGAAGAGGTTTTACCCGAATTCAGATGGTACCCCGTGGCCAATCCTGTACGGGTGGAGTTCAAGTGCTTATTTCCTTCTTGAGTTTTGTGACGATGTCGGTAGCTTCTTGGAGCCTAACCTTTCTTTGGTGGAGATCCTTGAGGTCGGGTACCACCTCGAGACTTGCAATGATGCTATCGGCCTCTTAGAGCCTAACTTCTCTTTGATGGAGGTGCTCGAGGTCAGGTACCACCTCGGGACTTGCAACGATGCTATTGGCTTCTTAGAGCCTAACTTTTCTTTGATGGAGATCCTCGAGGTCGGGTACCACCTCGAGACTTATAATGATATTATTTGCCTCCTGGAGCCTAACTCCTTTCTGACAGAGGTCCTCGAGGTCGGGTACCACTCGGGACTGGCGATGATGCCATTGGCTTCTTAGAGCTTAACTTTTCCTTGCTAGAGGTCCTCGAGGTCGGGTACCACCTCGGGACTTGTGATGATGCCGTTGGCTTCTTAAAGCTTAACTTCTCCTTGCTGAAGGTCCTCGAGGTCGGGTACCACCTCGGGACTTGCAATGATGTCATTGGCTTCTTAGAGCCCAACCTCTCTCTGATGGAGGTCCTCGAGGTCAGGTACCACCTCGGGACTTGCGGTGATACAGGTATTTCCATTCTCAAAACATTACATGGCGTCGCCTAATGTAAGATATGGTTTCCAAGTTGTTGAGATAATTTAGTGATATCGGTAAGTGTTTTTAATAGGCTTTGAGGCATGCGGATCGTCTCCGTTTTTTCCATATATATATATATAGGGTTGTTTCTGCTCTTTTGTAGATCCCACCATTTTAAGTAGTTTCCCTTCTTTTATTTTTCTGCACCGGTTTCATAGGCATCGTGCAACATTCCTGATTTTCCGGATTGGGTTTGGAAGTTGGCGACCCACTCGACATATGATGAGCGCAAGTGGCGAGCTTTGTCCCGAGGCAGATGGGAAGCAAAATAACATGGTGCGTGTTATGCTATTTTTTCCTTTCCCTTCCTTCATCTAGAGAGGTATTTTCTCTTTATGCATATTAATCTTGTTGTTGTAGGTATCGGAGAGCCTTTTGAGGTGAGGCCGTGCTCCCCTAGAGAGGGGGAAGGGTTGCTAGCTTTTGGGCTAAAGAACGACAACAATAAGTGAGAGATGTTTTGCAGGGCGATGGCGCTCAAAATAAGGCAAAATGGGACCGGGGCTTCGGAGTGAAAGCATCGTCCGAGCCTGCCGCATCCGTGGTTCCTGGTTTTGGAAAGATGTTTTCTCCATTGCTGTCGCCTTCTTTTTCCATCGACAGTACTTCAAGGGATACTAGAAACCCGGGGTCGCATACACCGAGCGATCGTGCCTCAACTGGAGTTGACCCTTTCAGAGCTGAGGGAATTGGGTTGGAAAATGTGCGCTCAGCCTTCGAGGAAGCCTGGTGGCTTCACTTCGCAGTGATTTTCAGCACATGCCTTTCGAGCTTTGCACCTTCCCTTCCTTATTGAGTTTTCTTTTGCAGGACTTCGACAAGCTTAAGTCCGGGCTGCTTCGTCTTGAAGCCAGGCTACGAAAAGCTTTAGATGAGGAGAGATCCCTAAGGCTCCTTTGCGATGAAAAGGAAGTCGAGTTGATACACTTGTGGTATGAGGTGAGCCAGAGCTTGAATTATGAGAACTACTTGAAGGAGCAGGTAATTTTCTGTCCCGGATGAGCGTGCATTCTGCCTTCTAGCTTGTGAGGCTAGCGCTTCGTTTATTTCAGTTGCTGAAAAAGATGGAGGCCCTGGAGCACCTTTGGGATTAAGCTAGATGAGCTAAAAGCTCGGGCAGAGGCTCAGGCTTTAGATAGGAAGGGTGCTCTGGCTAAAGTTCCCATTTTAGGCTCAACTTCGCTTAGCTCGTGATAAAATTTCGGTTCAAACTGATATGATTACGAATCTTGAGTTCGAGATTTTGAAGGTCAAGGTTGACATCGTTGATTCTCAGGTTGAAGCCATAATCCGAGCTAAGGCTGACAAGGAGATGTTGATCTATTTAAAGAACGCTACCGATGCTCAAGCTGAGCTGAGAAGGATCCTCAACCGAGAAGAGAGGATTGAAGAATTGTCACGACCCAAACCGATGGGACGCGATGGGCACCCGATACCTTACTCAACCGAGTAACGTAACGTATCTTTCTTATTAGATCATCATATGCACATGACATACGGGCCTAATAGGCCAACATGATCATTTATAAACTCAAAACATAGGACGACAAGGCCGTACAATCTTTCACGTACATGACATATGTCTACAAGCCTCTAAGAGTACATAAATGTCATAAAGGTAGGGACAGAGTTCTGCCATACCAAACAATATACGTCTAAATCATACTAACCAAACAAGCAACTCTGAAGCAAATGGAGTGCACCAACATCTTCTGCTGAGCTGATAGCCTACTTGGAGGGCTCTCGACTTGTCTATCGGGACCTGCGAGCATGAAACGTACCGTCTCCAGGCAGAAGGGATGTCAGTACGAAAAATGTACCGAGTATGTAAGGCATATAAATAATTACATAACAGACATAGAAGGAATATAGAGTAATTGACTCAACCTGTAAGTCTGGATAATTCTGTAAATCATGAAATACTTTTATCATCATGCATATACGTATGAATGTCATGTCGTGCATAGGTACATGTTTCATAACATCATCAGCCTCTAAGGTCATCCCATCATATCATATCTGACACTGTGGGAAAAATCATCAATGTATACCAGCTGATCAGGCGGTTATGCGTATAAATTGCCATAACCTTTCCCATATCCCACATACATATATATACATACATATATATATGCGTATATAATGCCATCTGGTCACGAGTCAATGTACATGAATCCAATGCATGAAAAATACATTAATCAAATCTTTCGGAATGTCATAAGACCATTTTGCCTTTGAGCAATATCATAAAGTAAACTCTTTTCAACTTTCGTATTTTTCTGAGACCCATGAACAGATGATAAATTATTATGATACATGGAAATTCAAGAGCATAGATATCTCTAATACTTCTATGAGTAGAGTCATTTATGGAATTTGCGCATTTGCTTTCGTTCGTATCGTATGGATCATTCCAAAAGAAAGAAGGGATATCCTTAACATACCTGAGCCAATTCTCTTGACAATCCCTCTAACACATGTTAATTACGATAAAACACGTCGGTGGATCGAAGTAAGGAAAATTCGCATGACATTCTTCAGAAAGGTTATATTGTGCTCCTGTAGAATTTGTAATTCACGCTACCATTGTATTATGAAATTCCAACGAAATATTTTGAGGCTCCAAGCTAGCATATGTTCTGGTCAAATTATAAGCATATGTCATACTTAGAGACCAAGAAAATGACTCCTCTTACATTGCCAAATAAAGAGATCAAGATAATGTAATTTTCCAAGAGTCCTTTACGTGTAAGCAAGGCACATATGTGCCATGACTCAACATCACTCTTGTTCCACCTTGGCCTACTTTAGTGCTATGTGGCATCCCACACAAAATAAATTTATCCACTTAATGCAATTTAATACCATAATTATCCCCACCATTAATCAATTATTCACATAATTAAGAATTAGCTCAAATTACTTAAAATAATACTTCACTTTTAATACACCTTATACACCGTACTATCATGGTCATGCGGTACCTTGTATGGCGGTAGTCGATAAATACCGGGTATTATATCTTGGACTGTATTTTATCCCAAATTGACAAACTTTGTTAAAACTCATTTTCTTCGATTTTCTTACCCTCTAACCTTCACGAATTTATTTATTCCTTATTTGAAATAGCACAATACTTATAATTCTATAAATAATCTCATTCCCGAGCTTAAGTCGATTAACTTACGACGAAATATCAACATACAAAAAAATGCGGGACGTAACATCTCACTTCAAAGCTCTCATTAATTAATTAATTTATGGCGTATTTTCATGTACGAAAATATTGGTTGTAACATCATTCCCCCCTTTGGAACATTCGTCCTCGAATGTTGACTGATGCGCTTATCATTCTCATATCCCACAGCTCTTGTGAATACTTTAGTACTCCTCTTGCCATCTAGGCAACTATTCTGTGAATAAGTCCAAAGGCCATGACATTCCCCCCTTTAGTCCTCTTTCTCATATCATGACTTGTGGTCAAAATCTTTCCGATATCGTAATTGTTGCTACCTTCTGTCATGTAGCCTGTATTTCTCTGACCTTGAAAGTGCACCTATGTGACTCTTCTTTTCGCTTTTTTTTTTCTCTAGCTTCTAGCCAGTCTCTAGAGCTCACTTTGCAAACACATACAAAGCTTGATAAAATGTCCCTCTGGGCAATTGTAGGTATACTAAGGTTCTTTGCTCGGTACTTCGTTGAAATTATGAATATTGCTACATCTTATTTCATAGACCCGATTATCTATACCCATGATTTTACTGCATCTAGGTAGGTCATATTATACGATAACTTTTACTTCAATTTATCGTTGCTGAGGTCTGTTACCAAATTCCAGCTTACTCTTATTGCTTATCCCATATGTAAAAATCTAAGTCCTTTAATACTTTCTCATTGTTGTTTATATTAAAAATGATGACCTAATCTCAGCTCACACTTTCTAACTTTTGTCCATCTATTATGATTTGCCTCAATATTGATCTACAATATAGAACTGATAACTTGACACTTCTTACGTAACACCTTGCCACTAGTGCTTACGTTGCATCGAGAAATATTTGAAGTGATTTCCATAGTCGTATTTCATAGTATCTCAATGTGATTCATCTTATGGGGGGGGGTATCCAAATCCTGTGCCGCCCATGAAATCTCTCTATTTATTTTCTTCAAATCATTACTCAATCGAAGGCCCAAATGTCATTCTTTATCTACCACAATTACACCCTCATCTCTTTCAAATGATATTAGTCTTAGACTTCATTGAGTTCATTTAGGCTATAGTGAGCTTTCTATAGCTTAGAGAAACCATTATTTCACTTGTTTTCATGGGTTTAATCGTGAGGACTTATCCGTTCTCGTCACCTTCTTACTCACCCTTTCATATCCTTACTCTTGTCTTCCTAAAACCTTGTCGTTTTGCCACACTTAAGCTTGTGACCTACCCATATTTGTTTATATTACTCGCAACCTTCCTTCAACTTGCTTGCATCATAGGTTTACTTATGTCCTTCTGGAATATCAAGCGCGACATCACATCGTCTCTAACTCTTCTTTACTGTCATAATTAGCCTCCTCGATACCTAGAAACCATAGGCTATGAGATATGCCACTAACGATGCCGCTATTATTTCTGGATACTGAATCCCCACGCTTCTAGCCTTCTATCCGAAGTATGGATTATTCATAACCTTCTGCATTCGGGTATCACATACGTTGTTCACCTTTACCTTACTTACTTTAAAATCTTGCATCATATCATGTATCTCTTACATGACTTTCCTTCCACATAGGTACAATTCACATCCATAACTTGAAGCTTTATTATCATACTTGCACCTCTGGTGTATACATAATCCGATGAGAGCTTCATACTGACTTCTTATTAGGCTGGTATTCTTCTGATGCCCTTATAGAATATGGCTACTGTACTATATCTTTTATACCTCTGATATTTATCTATTTCTGTTTTACTTAGTTGATGTAACTCTTTAGTTTCCTCTTTTTTTTATCAGCCTTTATGTAGGCTTAAGCTATCTTCCAATGTTCGACTCCTAGAATTAGTTATTACTTTAGCCTTTCATAGGCGCTGAGGGATATCCATGATACAATCCTTTAACCATTAAATCCTTCGTCTATGACCTGGGCTTAATTCTTTCTTTTAACGTATACAAGAAACTTCTAAAGTTGTATATGCTACAAGTATAAAACTCTAAACTCTTAAGTGCGTTTATAACATCGCCAACTCAGGATCATTGATCGAATAATTCCTTTTGTTCCTTCTTAGCTTTCTTAAACGTAAGCTATTACTTTTCCTGATCTTTCTACCCCTTATTGCGTGCATACTTATCTTGTCTTAGTTCTCACACATACCAAAGGTTTCGTGTAACTCACATGATCTCGAATATTTCTTTTAATTTTACTTGCCATTCATTAACCACTGTAGGTGCCACTTTTCTTTGGAGTGCTTACAATGTTGTTATGAGACTATTGTTACACGACCATTTGCTCATTAGGTTATTGTGCTTAGGTTGCAGCATTCTTCCTTATTTCCTCAGCTAGTCTTTCATTGTAGTACTTAGGGAGAACCCTTGACTCTTGTAAAGCCGTGAGCTTATTACAGACCTCTTGATGTCCTTCCTTGCCTATAATTATCCGTAGTTACTTATCTCTATGCCCTTGTGCTTGTTGCTCCTAAACTGATATTTTGACTGCCTTCCTAGTGACACTTTCTTTTATCCTGGTAACACTCATACAGTACCTTTAACTAACCTGGCTCCTATCTGAATATATCTCAAGTATTATAATGACATTACTTCGGGGCTGAATTCCCCATGTTGGGGTTTTACTATGTTTATACTGCACGATCTGCTGACTGGTCTTTAACCTCCAGTTTAGTCGTAACTAGGCTCTTCCCGAACAAATTACTAATTACTCATTGGCCCATTCTTATATCAATGTTTCTAATAATCATTCTTGGGTTATTTCCTTTATCTTAACTTACGCTTCACACTGACTCTTTATCTATCAATAACATCTTGGGAAGGGACGCTTACTTCCTTTCCTTGACATTGTGTTTGCATACTGTTCTAGAATCCTAGCATATTTGTAGTCTTTGAATAAGTGCAATCTTAGTTTTATTGCATTCTTCCTTTACCATTCCATAATTACTAGAATCACTTAATTCTTACATAACGCCACATCACACCATATTCCCCCCTTTAAGGGAGTACTGAGAATTGGAGCTACGACAACCTACGTATAGATGTTTTACCTCTTTATCTTCGGCGTCCTTTCATACAATCGATAACCCTTACTCGCCTTGTGGTAATCCTTCTATATCGAGGATAACAAAATTCAGTACTTGCGATCGGGACACTTAGTGTAACTAAAACATACAGTCCCATGAGCTTAACTTTGCTCATATTGCTTGCTTTAGGGAAGCATCTTCCTGAATGACCATTCTCTGAATTTCTCATGAATCTTCTTCTAATGTCCATTCTATTATTGCCAGAACGCAATCTCTGAAATTCCCATGATGTCGACCATTATCAAATTACTCAGTTCCCAATTCATGTTTAACTTACCTTGTGCACCAGTCCGTGCTAATTTCTATTATTTTATGGTCTAAATTTTCCTTCTGACAGTCGCGTTGGAGTCATGAACTTATTTCTTGAAATGAGGATACAACTTTATGTCCTATACGCTTTTGTTGTCTCTAGGCCTAGCACCTCTCATTTGTTTTCCTTCCCTCAATAATCGACTATGTAATACTGTCATTTCATTTTATTTTGCCACCGTTGTCATCCATGTATCACATATTACTCATAATTCTTCCTTATCTCTCTTCTCATTACTCTGCTAATATTTATGCATATCCCTTTCTTGTGAAACTTCAACAAGACATTCTTTTGCTTTTAGCTCCCCTTGCTTCATTCATCGGCTCTTCGGGTTTCTCAACATCCTTGCTCTACTAGGGACGAAAGTCACACTAAGGTAATATTTATTCCTTCCAGGCTTTTAGTGCCTATCTTCAAATTATTTTTGATTATGCTAGTATTCACATCTAATTGTAATATTCTAGAGTGCACCATCTAGGGTGTCTCACAAAAAGATATATTAGCACTTTTGTAATATCCTTCGGAAATGTCAATTAACACAACTAATCCATTAACCATTTTGGGTTACTATAACCCCAGCCGCATCCTGATGTTCCATCCTTTTCTTAAGCTACACTTGTTAGCCCCCATAGGGCATAACTGACATGGGTGCGGCCAATTGCACATACCTTTGTTATTGATGAAGGTAACTTAAAATGCTTATATCTCCCTTTCTGAATGGAAAATAATGATAATCTTTATTAACTGGGTACCTCGTACCCTTCTTCATCTTGCCTCTTTTACTTCTTGAAACATGTATTTATCTTCTGAGTCTGTCATTGTCTTTCACCATAAAGGTGGATAAATATTCTTGACATAAGATTCCTTATCAAGAGGCTTACACGTCTTAGTATACATATGATCTGCTGAATACCTCATATTTATCCCTCATAAGCATGATGCAAAAATTGAGTTCCTCCAACTCAACTCTTCCACAGCTATATCTCCCGCCAACTGTCTTTCTTGATGTAGGCATCACTGTATTACGAATAAGATAGAGTTTATAAAATTTTGTTCTTGCAACTGAGCTCTACCACACGATCTAGAGTAGGAAGAAAGAGTGACAGTCCTAAATGCCAGTAGCTTCCTGCTGATAAGTGTGGTGCGCGACACACCCATAAACAAGACTCTACTAGACACGGCTTGTAGACTCCCTAGGATAGAACTGCTCTGATACCACTTTTATCACGACTCAAACCGATGAGGCACGACGGGAACCCGGTACCTTACTCAACCGAGTACCAACATAACGTATCTTTCTTATTACATCATCATATACATATGACATACAGGCCTAATAGGCCAACATGTAATCACTTATAAACTCAAAACATAGGCCGAGAAGACCGTACGATATTTCACGTACACGACATGTGTCTACAAGCCTCTAAGAGTACATAAATGTCATAAAGGTCGGGATAGAGTCCTGCCATACCAAACAATACACGTCTAAATCATACTAACCAAACAAGCAACTTCGAAACAAATGGAGCGCACCAACATCTTTCGCTAAGCTGATAGCCTACTTAGAGGGCTCTCGACCTATCTATCGGGACCTGCGGGCATAAAACGCAGCATCCCCAGGAAAAAGGGACGCCAATACAAAAAATATACCGAGTATGTAAGGCACATAAATAAGTACACAACAAAGAAATATAGAGTAATTGACTCAACCTGTAAGTCTGGATAATTCTGTAAATCATGAATACTTTTAGCATCATGCATATGCGTATGAATGTCATGTCGTGCATAGGTACATGTTTCATAACATCATCAGCCTCCGAGGTTATCCCATCATATCATATCGGCCACTTTGGACAAAATCATCAACGTATACCTGCTGATCAGGTGGTGGTGCGTATATAATGTCATAACCTTTCCTATATCCCATATACATATATATACATACATATATACTATCACGTCCCAAACCGATGGGCCGTGACGGGTGCCTGAGTCCTACCTGTCAAACACTCCTAACATGCGTCTAGGATATGAACCTGTATAACATCTACAACATTACGAAAGTGACATACATGAAGGAAACCTACCATCAAGGCATATGTACGTGTACATGCAGAATACAGTGGGCGAGCCGGCAAGGCTGCTATACACAACTATATATCAAAAACTAAAAGCTGACAAGGCCACATACAACCCAACTAGACATACTGTCTACAGACCTCTAATGGAAGCATAACTGTACAAAGACGGGACTAAGCCACATCATACCCATATATATATATATATACAAACATATCGTACCAAACTCAAAAGAAGCTCCAGATCAAGTGGAGCACGCCAACTCTCGCTGATCAGGGATCCTAAGAAGGGGACCGTCAGCTCACCTACATGCACCTGTGGGCATGAAACGCAGGCCCCATGAAATAGGGCATTAGTACGAAAAATGTACTGAGTATGTAAGGTATGGAAATTAGTACGTAAAAGACATAGATGAAACATAGAATACAAAAATACCTTTAAATCTGAATAACTCTATAATTCTAAAACGTTTATTATGTCATGCACATGCGTAAAATGTCGTGCCATGCATAGGTATAGGTGTACATAATGTCATCAAGCCACTGAGGGCATCCCATCATATCGTCTCGGCCAATGTGGGCACATCAACATATACAGTTGATCAGGTGGTGGTGCGTATATAATGCCAGAATCTCTTCCAATATACCATATACATATACATACATATATATGCATATATAACGTCATTTGAATCATTTTTCAGCCACTGTGGGCAACATCATCATCATATACCAGCTGATCAGGTGGTGGTGCGTATATAACGCCGTAACCTTTTCCCATATCTCATATACATATATTTACATATATACGCATATATAACGCCATCTGGTCATGGGTCAATGCACATGTATAAATGAGTAAAATGCATGAAAAACACATAATAATCTCGATATTTCTTTCCGGATAAACTTTTCCAATTGCGTATTATTTTGAGACCCATGAACAGGAAATAATATTATTTTTCATGGGGAATCAAGAATATAGATACCCCTAATAATTCTAGAATAGATTAATTTATGGAAACTGTGTATTTGCTCGTTTCTTCAGTATAATTTGGACCATGTCAAAAGAAAGAAATAAGGGAGGGCCTTAAAATGCCTTGAGTAGGAAAACTCCGTATAATACTCCATTGGAAAACCTTCGTTGATTGAGCGAAATTTTCTCTTGCTTCTTAGAAATTCACGGACGAAATTTCTTTTGGTTCCTTGAATTTTGGAACGAAATAACGATCTTGGTTTCCTTGAAATTGAGAGGAAACGTTCTGGTTCTTATATTTGGAAGGGAAATGTTTTTGGATTCCTTTGATTTTGGAAAGGAGTAATGTTTCTGATTGTTTTAGTTTTGATAGAATTTCATTTTGATTCAAATTGAATCTTAGCAGATAAGATATCTTGATTAGTCATCTTTCTCATAAATGACATCCTGCATAAGTGACTTCTTAGTCACATTTTGACATGGTGGCTTTTTGTCACGTGGGGGTAGGGTTAATTTATTAATTTTTATTCACTTATTAGTTAATCAGATAATGTCCTGTTATCCGGTAATTAAATAATTACCACAATTTACTAAAAATTCTATTTATTTTTAAAATACTTCATATATACTTTATATATTATATTACCGTGGTCACATGGTACCTTGCATGGTACTAGTTCATAATTATCAAGTATTATCGCTAGACCCGTATTTTAGTTCAAATTGTCCACTTTCAACGAAACTCGTTTTCTTTAATCTGTGTACCTCTTTATCCTTCATAGTACTTATTTATCGCTTGTATAAATTGCGTAAGTACGTTAATGCTAAGATGATCTCATCCCCGAGTCTACGTTGGTCAACTGAAAATGAAATTTTAACATACGAAAACGCGAGATGTAACATCCTTCCCCCCCTTAGAAACATTCGTCCTCGAATTTTCAACTCCCCGTGATCTATATAACTTCAACAAGGTCGCCTCTGTAACAACACCACTACCAACTCTCCCAATAGATGCTTAATAATGCAACACAAGAATTTATACAGGTACTTTATGACTATGACGTCTCAGTCGGATCCTTCTCTTGAGGAGGAAATAAGTAGGAATATCTAGACTTCATGTCTTCCTCGTCCTCCTAAGTCACATCTTCCACATTATTGTGTCTTCAAAGTACTTTCACTAAAGCTACGTCTTTAGTTTTCTATCTTCGAATCTGTCCGTCTAATATAGCAGTGGGAGTTTCTTCATACGATGGATGCTTTGTGACCTGAATGTCGTCAACTAACAGAATTCTGGAAGGATCTCTGATACATTTACGGAGCATAGACACATAAAAGACTGGACGTATAGACTCCAAGTCCGAAGACAAGTCTAACTTATATGCTACCTGGCTTACTTTGCGTATGATCCTCTATGGTTCCATGTACCGAGGGCTAAGTTTTCCTTTCTTTCTAAACCTCATGACAGCTTTCATCGGTGATACCTTTTTGTAATACCCAGTCGTCCACCTGAAATTCCGAGTCTCGCTATCGATTATCCGTATAAGCCTTCTGACGGCTTTGAGCTGCCAATAGCCTTTCCTGTATAAGCTTAATTCTCTCGATTGCCTGTTGTACCAAATCTGGTCCTACTAATGTAGTTTCCCCAACATCGAACCACCCTATAGGCTACCTACACTTCCGTCCATAAGAGCTTTATATGTAGCCATCTAAATACTAAAATGGTAACTATTATTATATACGAACTCAATAAATGGCATATGATCGTCCCAACTACCTTTGAAGTCTATTACACAAGCTCGTAACATATCCTCTAGCGTTTGAATAGCATGCTTAGCCTGTCCGTCTGACTGGGGATGAAATGTTGTACTAAGACTTACTTGAGTCCCCAATCCTTTTTGGAAGGATCTCTAGAAGTTAGCTGTAAATTGAAATCTTCTATCCGATATAATAGATACAGGGACACCATGCAGTCGTATTATTTCCTTAATATAAAGTCGTGCATAATCCTCTGAGGAATATGTAGTCCTAACGGGCAGAAAATAGGATGACTTTGTAAGCCTATAAACAATCACCCATATCGAATCAAACTCATTCTTGGTACGAGGTAAACCTATGATGAAGTCTATATTGATTACTTCCCATTTCCAAGTAGGAATCTCTATAGCTTGCAATAATCTGTCAAGTTTTTTTATGCTTAATCTTAACTTGCTGATAGTTAGGACACAAAGCAACAAATTCTGCTATATCCTTTTTCATTCCGTCCCACCAATATACTTCCCTGATGTCATGATACATCTTAGTCGATTCTAAATTGATAGAGTAACGAGAATAGTGAGTTTCTCCCATAACCTGCCGACACAATTCTACAACATTAGGCACACACAATCGTCATTGATATCTGAGGACCCCATCTTGTGTAATTCTAAATAGTGTCTTCTCCTTCTGAAGAGTGGTATCCCTATAATGAACTAACACAAGATCCTCGTACTGGCGTTCCTTTACTGCAGTTACTAATGAGGATATTGCTGTATTATGAAGAGTAATTCCAATGTCACGTGAGTCCATTATCCGAACTCCATGACTAGCTAGCTGATGAACCTCATGAGCTATTCCCCTTTTTTGGCTGTAAATATGACATGCTACCTATAGATCTATGGCTGAGGGCATCGACTACTACATTCGCCTTCCCCGGATGGTATAAAATACCAACGTCATAGTCTTTAAGTAGCTCCAACCATCTCCTTTGATGTAGATTCAATTCCTTTTGCTTGAAGAAGTTCTGGAGGCTCTTATGATCCGTATAGATATCAACATGAACATCTTACAAGTAGTGCCTTCACATCTTTAGTGCATGAATCACTGCGGCTAACTCTAGATCGTGGGTCGGGTAATTCTTCTCATGCTTTCTTAGTTGTATATAAGCTACAACCTTACCATGCTGAATCAATACACAACCCAATCCAACGCCTGAAGTGTCACCGTAGATAACCTAACCATTGGTCCTTTCTGGGAGTGTTAGAACTGGTGCTGAAGTTAGTATGTCCTTCAATGCCTAGAAACTCCGTTTGCAAGCATCGGTCCATTGAAACTTAGCTCCTTTTTGAGTTAACTTACATGGGTATTATAATCTTTTACAATTCGTGAACTTCCCCTTTTTAAAGGCCCAAACTTCATCCTCTATTTATCACAATTATGCCCTTATTCAACTACCAAGACGACATTTTATTTATTCCAAATGTTACTAGTCTTAGACTCCTTTTGAGTTCATTCAGGCTATACTGAGCCTTCTATAACTTAGAGAAGCCATCAGCTCTCTTATGAGCTTAACCCCAAGGACTTATCCATTCTCATCACCTTTTCACTCATCCTTTCTTATCCTTCCTCGTGTTTTTCTAAAACCTTGTCGCTCTACCATACTTTAGCTTGCGACCTACATATATCTATTTATACTTATTCGTAATATTTCTTCAACTTACTTGCATCATAGATTTCCTTATGTTATTCGAGAACATTAAGCGAGACAATTATAAGTTTCCTGTAATAACCTGCCAAACGGAGAAGCTATGAACCCCCATCGATGTTGTGGGTCTAGGCCAAGTCTTTAATGCCTCACCTTTTTGTGTATCCACCCGGATGCCTTCACCCGAAATGATATGCCCAAGGAAAGTTACAGAGTTCAACCAAAATTCATATTTAGAAAATTTTGCATACAACTTCCCTTCTTGTAGAACTCTGAGCGCAGTGCGCAGATGATCAGCATGCTCATCCTCTGAATGAGAATACACCAATATATCGTCGATAAATACAATTACGAACTGATAAAAAAAAAGCCTGAACACACAGTTCATCAAATCCATGAATACTGCTAGGGCATTGGTCGGACCGAACGACATAACCCGAAACTCAAAATGCCCATATCTAGTCCTGAATGCTGTCTTCGGAATATCTTCATCCTTAACCTTTACCTGATGGTATCTGGACTTCAAGTCTATCTTTGAGAAATACGTGGCACCTTGCAACTTATCAAATAAATCATCAATTCTTGAGAGCGGGTACTTATCCTTGATCGTCACCTTATTCAGCTGCATATAATCAATACACATTCGTAAAGAACCATCTTTCTTTCTTATAAACAAAATAGGTGCTCCCCACGGTGACGTACTAGGTCTGATAAAACCTTTTTCAAGCAAGTCCCTTAGTTGTTCCTTTAATTCCTACAGCTCTGCGGGGGCCATTCTATGAGGGAGGGGTAGATATTGGATGAGTATCTAGTAGTAGGTCGATGGCAAACATAATTTCTTGCTCTGGCGGAAGACCCGAAAGCTCATCGGGGAAAACATCGGGAATCTCATTCACTACAGGGATGGACTGAATGGTTGGTAACTCTATATCCACACCCCAAACCCGAACTCAGTGATAAATATAGTCCTTTCTGATTATGTTTCTTGCCTTAAGATAGGAGATAAATTTACCTTTTGGAAATGCGGTATTACTTTTCCATTTCATAACAGGCTCTCCTTAAAACTGAAATCAAACCATCTTTGAACCACACCTGATGTTAGCATAACAAAAAGCCAACCAATCCATACCTGTTATAATATTAAGTTCTACCAACCGAACACCACGTACCTTATTCTTGTTTATTATCAAATCTATCACGGGCCATTTCGGGTCACATCCATATATAAAAGTAACAATATTAAAACATAACTTGCATAACTAATTTAGAAAAAGGGTTTATGTACATATGGGTCGACCAGGCCGTAAACATATCACACCCAAAACTATATATAGGATACTATTTGCAAAACCTCTAAGTAGGCATAACCATAATATATACAAGTTGGGACGGGGCTCCCTACATCCTCATAAAACAACCAAACACATTTAGAGCCCTTATTTTGTAATATTCCAAGAAAAGGTGGAACTCACCAACCAAAAACTGACACTTAGAGGAAGTCTACAACAAAGGGTCCTTGCCTCGTCCTATATAAGAACCTCGATCGGACACACTTCGAAGCAACATCTTCATGTCCTTATTAGTTACCTTCCTCCTCTTGGTCCAACTACTATCTTCTTCCTATGCGTATCCCATAACATATACCGACAAGCCTTGATTAACGGACTCCCAAAACTGTGGACTATCCGGAACCTCAGAAGAGCTAGTGTCCTCAAATACCTTAACATAGTTTTGAGCCTAAGGGAATCCCGGCTGTGCCAATCCATGCACTACTTACCTCATACCCTGATCAACAGGCTGTAAAACTAAGGGCCTTGGTGAGGTCGGAACTCCTCTCACCCCATCTACTACTGGAGTGGTCGAAATAGATCGAACGGATGACTCATATAGATCCTCGGATGGATCCTCCTCAATAGAACCAATGATCTCCGATGGGCCTGAATCCATAGTATAACTTATCTCTCTTTCTAACACCTTCGTATCCTTCTGACCCATGCTAGCGGCTTTAGTCTTCTGAGGCATTGCTGAAAACGGAACACATCGTTAGGAACATAAACGCTTATATCTCAAGATCTAAGATAAGAAGGGAAGATAACATCCTATATGTCATGTAGCCTCCTGTCTATAAGTGTGGTGCACAACACACCCATAAACAAGACTCTACTAGACATGGTCTGTAGACAACCCTAGGACAGAACTGCTCTGATACCACTTTTGTCACGTCTCAAAAAGATGGGCCGCGACGGGTACCAGAGTCCTACCTGTCAAACACCCCTAACATGAGTCTAGGATACGAACCTGTGTAACTTCTACTGCATTACGAAATTGACATACGTGAAGGAAACCTGCCATCAAGGCATATGTACGTATACATGCAGAATACAGTGGGCGTGCCGGCAAGGCTGCTATAGACAACTATATATCAAAAACTGAAAGCCAACAAGGCCACATACAACCCAACTAGACATACTGTCTACAGAACTCTAATGGAAACATAACTGTAAAAAGACAGGACTGAGCCACGTCATACCCATATACATACAAACGTATCGTACCAAACTCAAAAGTAGCTCCAGATCAAGTGGAACACGCCAACTCTCGCTAATCAGGGATCCTAAGAAGGGGACCGCCATCTTGCCTACCTGCACCTGCGGGCATGAAATGCAGACCCCGTGAAATAGGGCGTGAGTACTAAAAATGTACTGAGTATGTAAGGCATGAAATTTAGTACGTAAAAGACATAGATGAAACATGGAATACAAAAATACCTTTAAATCTGAATAACTCTATAAATTCTAAAACGTTTATTATATCATGCACAAGTGTATAAATGTCGTGTCATGCATAGGTATGGGTGTACATAATGTCGTCAAGCCACTGAGGGTATCCCATCATATCGTCTCGACCACCGTGGGTGCATCATCAATATATACCAGCTGATCAGGTGGTGGTGCGTATATAACGCCATAATCTCTTTCCATATCCCATATACATATACATACATTTATATGCATATATACCACCGTTTGAATCATATTTCAGCCACTGTGGGCAATATCGTCATCATATACCAGCTGATCAGGCGGTGGTGCATATATAACGCCCTAACCTTTTCCCATATCCCATATACTTATATTTACATATATACGCGTATATAACGCCATCTGGTCAAGGGTCAATGCACATGTATAAATGATTAAAATGCATGAAAAATACATAATAATCTCGATATTTTCTTCTGAATAAAATTTTCCAACTGCGTATTATCCTGAGACCCATGAACAGGAAATAATAATATTTTTTATGGGGAATCAAGAATATAGACACCCCTAATAATTCTATGAATAGAGTAATTTATGAAAACTGTGTATTTGCTCGTTTTTTCAGTATAATTTGGACCATGCCAAAAAAAGAAGGGAGGGCCTTAATATTCCTGGAGTAGGGAAAACTCCGTACAATACTCCATTGGAAAACCTTCGTTGATTGAGCAAAATTTGCCACAGCTTCTTAGAAATTCACGGACGAAATTTCTTTTGGTTTCTTGAATTTTGGAACGAAATAACGATCTTGGTTTCTTTAAAATTGAGAGGAAACGTTCTGGTTCTTATGTTTGGAAGGGAAATGTTTTTGGATTCCTTTGATTTTGGAAAGGAGTAATGTTTCTGATTCTTTTAGTTTTGATAGGATTTCATTTTGATTCAAATTTAATCTTAGGAGATAAGATATCTTTATTAGTCATCTTTCTCATAAATGACATCTTGCATAAGTGGCTTCTTAGTCACATTTTGACATGGTGGCTTGTTGCCACGTGGGGGTGGGATTAATTTATTAATTTTTATCCACTTATTAGTTAACCAGGTAATGTCATGTTACTCGGTAATTAAATAATTACCACAAATTACTAAAAATTTTATTTATTTTTAAAATACTTCATATATACTTTATATATTATACTACCGTGATCGCATGGTACTAGTTCATAATTATCGGGTATTGTCGCTCGACCCGTATTTTATTTTAAATTGTCCACTTTCAACGAAACTCATTTTATTTAATCAGGGTACCCCTTTATCCTTCACATCACTTATTTATCGCTTGTATAAATAGCGTAAGTACGTTAATGTCAAGATGATCTCATCACCGAGTCTACGTCGGTTAATTGAAAACGAAATTTTAATGTACGAAAACGCGAGATGTAACATATACGCGTATGTAACGTTATCTGGTCATGGGTCAATATATATGAATGCAATGCATGAAAAGTACGTTAATAAAATCTTTCGGAATGTCATAAGACCATTTTGCCTTTGAGCAATATCATAAAGTAAACTCTTTTCAACTTTCATATTTTTCTAAGTCCCATGAACAGATGATAAAATATTATGACACATGGAAATTCAATAACATAGATATCTCTAATACTTCTATGAATAGAGTCATTTATGGAATTTGTGCATTTGCGCGTTTCATTTGTATCGTATGGATCATGCCAAAAGAAAGAAGGGATAGCCCTAACATACCTGAGCCAATTCTCTTGAGAATCCCTCTAACATATGTTAATTGCGATAAAACACGTTGGTGGATCGAAGTAGGGAATATTCGCATGACATTCTTGAGAAAGATTATACCGTGCTCCCATAGAATTTATAATTCACGCTACCATTGTTTATGAAATTCCAACAAAATATTTTGAGACTCCAAGCTAGCATATTTTCTGGTCCAATTCTAAGTATATGTCATACTTAGAGACCAAGAAAATGACTCCTCTTACATTGCCAAATAAAGAGATCAAGATAATGTAATTTTCCAAGAGACCTTTACGTGTAAGCAAGGCACATATGTGCCATGAATCATCATGCACTCTTGTGCCACCTTGGCATACGTTAGTGCCATGTGGCAGCCCACACAAAAGAAATTTTATCGACTTAATCCAATTTAATACAATAATTATCTCCACCATTAATCAATTATCCACATAATTAAGAATTATCTCAAATTACTTAAAATACTAATTCACTTTTAACACACCTTATACACCATACTATTATGGTCATGTGATACCTTGTATGACAATAGTCCATAAATACTGGGTATTATAGCTCGGACCGTATTTTATCCCAAAATGACAAACTTAGACGAAACTCATTTTCTTCGATTTGCTTGCCCTCTCACCATCATGAATTTACTTATTCCTTGTTTGAAATAGTATAATACTTATAATTCAATAATAATCTCATTCCCGAGCTTACGTTGATTAACTTATGATGAAATATCAACGTACAAAAAAATGCGGGGCGTAACAACTTACTTCCGAGCTCTCGTTAATTAATTTATTTATGGAGTATTTTCATGTACAAAAATATGGGGTGTAACAAGAATATGCTCGTTGCAAGTCTCGGAGAAAGACCCTTGAGGAGATCCTTGCTAGGGGTTTCGCCCTCTCTGAAGAGTTGGTGCGAGCGAGGGGAGATGAGCGTGATGCTCAATTACTTCTTTCTGATGCCGAAGAAAGCGAAGATGGGCCGGCAGGCCATAGCTTCCAGGGGGAATAGATTTCGCCATCTATATATAGCATTTTCAAAGCATGTTTGTAGATAGATATTGCTTTTTTTGTATATGTATGTAAAAGAAAACCTTGCAGCTTTATTTTTTCTGTATCTCTTTCTGTCTCGAATTTGGCCAGGTGAACTGGTCTTTAAGTTGGTAGGAATCCTTAGATTCGTTATATGGCACTGGGGCTCATTAGGCTGGCCCGTATACTCTTACGCGCTTGGTCGATACGACCTTTTATGTGGACTGGCGACAACAGCTCTTACGCCTTGCTCTTAGGCATATTTAGTTAACTATTTTGGGTTCAGCCTCCGAATCGGGTTTCAACTCGAGCTCATTCTACCCTCAAGTTTTGTATTCGTGTGGGCTGGCGACAATGGCTCTTACGCCTTGAGCCGCTGCGACCTTTTAGTGAGGGCTGGCGACAATGGCTCTTAAGGCCTTGGGTTGAAGCAACCTTTTATTAGCTTTATTTTTCCCTTGTTAAGGACTTTTTAAAAAGAATTGCCTGAATCTTCGATGGTTCGCTAAAAACCTCGACTATGAGTCGTTATACGGCGATAATCGAGAACTTAAGGAGGTTTGGCTCGGAGGCTGAGTATCTCGAAGCCTGTGATTTGGAGCTGACATGGTCGAAACTCTTTTGCCTATGTCAAAAGTGGCCTGTTTAACCGGTTCTTTTCAAAGTAGATTCGAAGTAATTGAAGGCCTGTGATTTTATAGCGACGGTCAGGCATCCCCGAGTCACGTTAGTATGGCTGGTACATCCTGATGATCGTAGTCATTTGTGCTTTGCCGGAGCCATTTTTGATACCAAGTGAAGTAGTTTCGGCGTCTATATCAAGGGTATGCCTTTTGGGGGTCTTATAAGTTCGGTATATAGCCTTAACTTTGAGATCGGGTTTATGCCTTTAGTAAGGTCTTTAAAAAATTTCATACCTTTGAGGTCTTATAGTTTTTAGATACTTCGTACAAGTATGGTTCATGTTTTGCTTGAGATCTTAAAAAATTTTCATTCCTTTGAGGTCTTACAATTTTTAGATACTTGACACAAGTATGGTTCATGCCTTGCTTGAGGTCTTACAGAATTTTCAGATACTTGGTATAAGTATGGTTCATGCCTTGCTTGAGGTCTTACAGATACTGTTACTGCCTTATGTAGGTCTTACGAGACTGAGTCTGTCCGCTTGGGGTCTTATGACCTCGAGTTTTTTAATGAATGTTGATTGGCGATAGTCCCCGAGTCATCGAGGGTATTATGGCTCAGGAGCCGTTACTCGCAAACCTGGTATTGTCTCATTGAGGGCTTACGATTTCAGAGATTCCGACCCTGAGGCCGTGCGATTTTTGAGATTTTGACGCCAGTCTCCGAGTGTTCTAGACAATTTTGGTCTTGGAGATGTTTTGTGATTTTCATGTTGCCTCGTTGAGGGCTTATGAGTTCGTAGTCCCGACCCGGAGGTTGTTCAGATGTTGAATTGTTGACGCTAGTCCTCGAGTGCTCGGGACGTTTTGTCGGAGGAGTCATTTTTGGAAAGGTACCAAATTTCTTTTGGAGTGTGAGATGCTTTGATAAAAGATATTCTTTGATTACTTGGTACAAGTGTACATGTTTTCGCCCTCTGGGCCCCGGCTATACGGACACAGTTTGTTGGACCATTTGGCTAGGTGCATCATTTTCCTATTGGGACCTCATTTGGCATGTCTTGGCTTTTTCGGGTGGATGGCCTTCCCGGGGGATGCTCATCAGTGTTCGGGGTTAATAGAAAAAAATCCTTGAATACTTGTTAAGTATTCCTTAGGTAGCATGTGGATGTTCCTTTATTAGAAACCTTGCCGATAAAACCCTTTTTCGAGATAAAAACTAGGTCGAAGGAAAAGAGTGCAACATATGCTTTGAAACCTTAAGGTCTTCGGGATGCGTTAGCGCTTTAACTGCTTCGGTCGGGCGCCTGCATAAGGGTTAGTATGAAATATAAAATAAAAAGGGAAAGGGTTATACCTTAATGTGCGATGTGCGGAAGACATTTCGAGGTCCGATATGTTCTACTCGCTTGTGATGAGGATGCGGTATGGTCCTTTGCTTTGTTTAATTGAGCTTAATCAAAGATGTAGTTTGATTACCCTTTGGCCCCTTTGCGGGTGGAGGTATTGGTGACGTCGCCACATCGTGCACCGCAAACATTTCTCTTGTCGTATCTTGTTCCCCGTAGACGGTTTTAATTCCAACCTTTGTTAAGAATTTCATCATTTGATGGAGGGTGGATGGTACTGCTCTCATGCAGTGTATCCACGGCCTCCCGAACAAGGCGTTGTACCTCATGACTCATTTGATGACATGGAATTTGACATTCTGGGTTATGCCGGCCACGTTGATTAGGAATGTGATTTCTCCTTTCATTGTTCCACTTGCCATGTTGAATCCATTGATGACTCGAGTGGCAGGCACGATTTGGTCAAGCAGTCCTAGCTACTCTATTACCCTCGACCAGATAATGTTGGCTGAGCTACCTGGATCCACGAGTACACGTTTTATTTGAAATGTATTTTCACGGAAAGAGATTACCAGTGTGTCATTGTGGGGTTGAGACAAGGTCTTGGTGTCCTCTTCGCTGAATGTGAGGGCATCCTCGGGTATATACTCTTAGGTTCGCTTTTCTCTGGTGATGGATATTTTGTCCTTCTCATCACGGGTTCCTGTGGGTCATGGATGCCTCCCAAGATCATGTGGATGAAATGTTGTTGCTCATTTGTTTCATTCTTCTTGGCCGCCTCTCGTTCTCGGAATTGATTTTTGGCTCAGTTGCTAAGAAATTCCCGAAGGTGACCTTTGTTAAGTAGTTGGGCTACCTTTTCTCGGCGTTGGTGGCAATCCTTGGTCATGTGGCCGTGCATGTTGTGAAAGTCACACACGAAGTTATGATTCCTTTGTGAAGGATCTGATTGTACAGGCCTGGGCCACCTGGCGTCTCTGATTTTACTGATGGCGAACACGATATCCGATACATCGACATTGAAGTTGTATTCTGATAAGAGAGGTGCCTTCGTTGGCCCTAGATTCCTATCAAATCTGGCTATGTTGATAAGTCCCCGAGGATTCTGTCCTCGGTCTATCCTTCGATCGTTGCGAGGTAAGTTGCGCCTCGGGGCATTCCTTCTGTCTTCGGTGTATGGCTGATATCTTTCTTTGTTTGGACTTGGCTCCTTCGTCAGAAGCCTTCTTGGGTATACTGAGCCCAAGGGGGCTCCTAGCTGGTCATCTTCGATCCTGATCTTCAACTGGTATCGGTTATGGATGTCTAACCAGGTCACAGCAGGATACTCGACCAAATTCTGTTTCAACTACTTTGAAGCCGCTGAGCTTCGTTCATTCAGACCTTGAGTGAAGGCTTGCACTGCCCAGTCATCGGAGACGTATGCTAGTTCCATCCGTTCCATTTGAAAATGAGATACGAACTCTCACAACATTTCGTTCTCCCTCTGCTTGATCTTGGACACGTCAGATTTCCTTGTTGCTACTTTGATGGCACCGGCATGTGCCTTTATGAATGAGTCTACTAGCATGGAAAATGAGTCTATGGAGTTAGGAGATAGGTTGTGATACCACATCATGGCCCCCTTCGAGAGTGTTTCCCCGAAATTCTTTAGTAAGACGGACTCGATCTCATCGTCCTTTATGTCGTTGCCCTTCACTGTGCAAGTGTAAGCAGTAACATGCTCATTGGGGTATGAGGTCTCGTTGTATTTTGGGAGGTCTGGCATTCTAAACTTCTTTGGAATGGGTTTCGGAGCCGGTTCTTCTGGGAACAGCCTTTGTATGAACTTCTTCGAATCCATACCTTTCAAGACCCGGGGTGCGCCTGGAATTTGGTCGACCCTGAAGTTGTAGGTGTTGACCTTCTTGTCGTCGGATTTTATCTTCTTCTCGCCCGATTCAATCCTCTTTGTGAGGTACTCGAGCATCTTTACGATGACAGGGTCAGCTACCGACCCATTGTTGTTTGACCTCTCCGGTACCTGCTCGGTCGGGGGAGCCGTCCCCGGAGTAACAGCGTTGGGAGTTTTTTGGTGGCTTTGTAACTGAGAAATCACTAGCTATTGTGCCTGCAACATTTCAAAAATAACATGAAGGCTAACCTCCCGTTCTTCCCTAACGGGGGTTTCCTGAGCTTCTTGTCGGTCTGCTTGGTGCACGCTCTTATTAGTATGGGAGCTTACATCGACGTGTTGAGTATCGCGTGAGATCGCGTGCACGGGGATCCGTTCTAGCGTGTTCTCAAGGTTTCGCTGTGGTATGCCAGCACCTGGAACATCTACGCCATTTTCTCTGTGGTTCTCCAGATTGTTGTTTATTGAGTCAGACATTTTGACCTGAAATCGAAGATCTTGGACAAGAAATAGCGTGAAAGATAACTTGCATTGTGTAGCTAAACCAGTAAGAAAATAATCACTATTATTTTTAGCCCCATGGTGGGCGCCAAATTGTTTAGCGTGAAAATGATAATAAAAATTAAATTTGATTATGGGACTCTAAAAATACATGATCTATTTTTATGCTAGTTGTTAAGCAGATGATGCTATGTGTGATACCTAGAAACGAGATACGAGTTAGGAATAAGGTGATAAAAAAACCGATAGGTTAACAATCGAGGCCTCGAGCTTGTCGATTCGGGGGCCTCGAGGTCGATTTAGGAGCTCGGCTGGGAAATATCGAAGGTGGTCAAAGTATGGCTAACAGTTATAGTAAAATCAATGAAGGCTCTTTATGACCAATGATAAGCAATAAATGATGAACAATAATGAAGATAATAAATGGAAGCAATAATATCAAGAGAAAGTGTTAGAGAGCAAAGCAAATGTTCTTTTATATTTCGTGAGGAGCAATTGAAGCAACATGGGTTTACAAAATGACAAGGATACCCTTTATATAGGAGGGGAATCCTAACATAGTACATATTATATTAATGACAAAGAAGTGGAGATGGGACAGCTAGATGACACCCTGATTCATGTTTAGGGTAGTCCACTAGGCTCTGTCAGTCCTAGCCGTGTACCTTGGGAACTCCCCATTTCTACCATAGCCGTGTTCAACATTATCCCAAGGTCGGGCATCGATGAACCTCGAGGCAGGAAACTTGACCATAGCCTTGTAGCCTCGAGGCTTCGAGATGATCTTCTGAGGTGCTTCGATGACGAGGAATTGGACCCTCCAATTTCACCGTATACAGAACCCTTGACGATGAAAACATGTACCAAGTAAACAAAAATGTTTTCCCTCCATCAAAATGCTTTGCACTTCAAAGAAGTATGCTTCTTTTGCGAGAAATAGCTCTAGAGCCAAAACATCTACTGAACACTCGGGGACTGACATCAAAAACTCGAAGCCATATGACCTCCGGGTCAAAAACTTTGAAATCGTAAGCCCTCAATGAGGCAACACAAAGTTTACAAAGAACAACTTCAGAGCCAAGAAAGTTTCGACTTGTTGGGGATTGTCGTCGACTATCATCCCATTGAGCTATCATAAACTCAAGGCCGTAAGACCCCAAGTGGGCAACCTCAAGCCCAAAAGCCCACCATGTGGCAACACTAGAAAATGTAAGACCTCCACGAGGCATTATCTACAGTATAAGACCTCTATAAGGCAACACCAAAACTGTAAGACCTCAATCAAGGCATGAGTTACACTTGTACCAAGTAACCAAATCCGTAAGACCTCAGGTAAGGCATGTTGAAAATTATAAAATCTTCCAAAAGGCATAAATCCCGATCTTAAAGTTAAGTCTATACATTCGAACTTGTAAGACCCCTAAAAAGGCATACGCTCGATGTAAACATCTAAACTACTTCACTCGAGGACTGAAAGGCTCCGACCAAACTCAATGACTACAGTCACAAGGCTCCGGTCAAACTCACACGACTCGGGGATGCCCGACCGTCGCTATAAAATCACAGGTCTTAAATTACTTCGAAAAAACTTCAAAAAGAACCGGTTAATCAGGCTACCCTTGACATAAGCAAAAGAGCTTCGATCATATCAGCTCCAAACAATAGGCTTCAAAACAATTTCAGCCATCGAGCGAAACCTCGCGAGGTAATCATTCATCGCTACATAACAACTCACAATCGAAGTTCTTATCGAGCCGTCGAAGAGCCGGGCGAACACAAAACTTCAAAAATTCTTTATCGAGGGAAAAATAAAGCCTACATTAAAGGTCGTACCGACCCAATACGTAAGAGCCATTGTCTCCAACTTAAAATTACAGGTCGTACCGACCTAATGCGTAAGAGCCATTGTCGCCAGCTTAATATTAAAGGTCATACCGACCCAATGCGTAAGAGCCATTGTCGCCAACTTAAAATTAAAGGTCGTACCAACCCTATGCGTAAGAGCCTATCGGCCAGCTTAAAACTCAAAAACCTAAGGGTCAATAAGCTCGAGTCAAAATCTGACTCAAAGACTGAGCCTGAAACAATTAACTAAAAATGCCAAAGGGAAAATGCGTAAGTTCCTACGAGCCAGCCCAACAAGCCTTAGGGCCGATTTGTAAACCTAAGGGTTTTACCTCGAAGTCCAATTCATCTATCTAATCATTGATGATGGTCAAACTTTAAAGCAAAGGAAAAACGAAAAAATCCTTTACACACATGATGGAAGGTTCACAAAATTGCATTTACAAGACCTATGTCTGAAGCCCTTACAAGGGTAAGAAAGCAAAAAAATCCTAATCTACCACCGGGGCTATGCCTTCAATAGCTCCATCGGAAATTGTGCTTTCAACAACACCAGCCATAACCCCCGGGTTTTCAATGGCCTCTCCCCCTTCGGGGATCTTCCCTCCATCTTCATCATCTTCCGAGCCACTACTCGACTCACCTTCAGAAGAAAGCAGGGCCTCGGCCTCCTCTTCTAGGATCTTCACCCTCTCGATCTCGGCAGACAAATCAATGCTCCCCATATGAATATCCTTGAGAGCCTATCTCCGAGATTCTAAATGGGCATGCTCCACAACTCGGGCCAACCGCATCTCAGCCTCCTCGGACACCTTCCTGGCCAGGGCATTTGTAGTTGCAGCATCCTCTTTATGCGAATACACGAATGCCTCAGCTTCAGCCCTAACCTCGGATAGCACAGAAACCAACTCAGTATGTAGACCCTAATACTTATTACTAACCGCCCTCGAGTCATCAAGTCGATGCCCAACTGAGACCACCTCCCCCTTAAGTGTATCTCTCTTAGAGACTATCTCACTAGCGTGCCGTTTGAGTTCGAGAATTTCAGAGTCCCTGGCTCGGAGCTCCTCTTTCATTAGAACATCTTTCTTCTCAAGCTGCGAAGATCAACTCGGAGCTGTTAAAGCACTGAAGTCGGATAAATATGTAGACAAAAAACAAGCAAAAACTATATAACCTGCTCAGTGAGATAAGTCCTTTCTCGGGACGCTGCCTCCAAACAATCCCGAAGGCCACGGAGTTCCTCCTCCCTCTTGGTAGAAAGATCTCTAAGCTCATCAGCTTCCAAGGTGAGGTTCTTGTGCTCACCCTCGTAACGAGTCAGCTCAGTCTGAAACCTGGCGAAGGTCTGATTGTAAAGCACCTTGGCCTTGAACCATGAAAGAAACAAGGTTAGCAAGACAAAGATCGGGGCACCAAGCAAAATTTACGAAAAGATTACCTACTCGCAAAGCCTGTCGATCTCACTAAAAATAAGCGAGGCATCAAGCTCAGGTTTTTTATCGGGCGCAGCAAAAAACCTTCCAAATACATTTTTATCCCCGGCGAACGTCCCCATGTCGAAGCACTCTTTGTTCTGGGCATCCTGCATCTCCCTCAGAGAAATAGTCCATCCCAAAGGGGAATCACTCACTTCAATAAAACTGACTGAATCAATTGGGGCCACATCCTATTTCTAAAGAGCTTCAGAACTAGGCTCCCCAAGATCACCTAACCGAAGCACCTCAGCTCGAGGAAAGTTTTTTCTGGGGATATAATCCGGCGCACCCTCGAAGACCTCTTCAGTCTGATGTAGGACAACAACGGAATCAATTTCTAATTTGGAAGCCATCGACTCTACAGTATGTGGGATAGTCAAGTTTTCTCCCCCCGTGGGTGCTTCCGAGGAATCATTTTTCCTTTTGCCTTCAGCTCGGGGACTCCTCGGCACTTCTAGAGTTAAGGTTGTTGAATCAACCTTAGGTTCTTCCACTTTTGATTTCTTGGGTTTCAGGGAATGAGTCGACCACCCCTTTCATCTTTTATTCTCTTCGTCAGGTCTTGGGATATCAGCTTCACCAAGCGGTGCTTCCCTCATCAAGGGGACCTCCCCTAGACCTGCATAAATACAAAATATAAACACAGGGAATGAGGGCGTTATCAATAGCAGTTCTATTATGAGATACGATTACAATGAAAGTAAAGGCTCACCATGGTCCTTGGCTTCATATTGAGCCTGGGATAGATCATGCCACACGTGCTAAATATATGGGAAAATTAAATCCAGCTGGTTGATCCATCCCGAGAGGTCCTTAACTGCATTAGGGAACATGGAGATGGCTGCATCAATGGAAGAAGTTAGTTCATAGGGAGATGTACCTAAACACAAACAAGAAAATATTTGATTAGCATATCTACTTACGTTTCATGTTCCACCTTTCTGGGAATGGCATCCGCTCCACTGGAATCAGGTCCGAAGTCTTAACTCGTACAAACCGGCTCATCCACTATCCGTTCCTAACCTTGTTGGTATAGGCAAAAGGGCTCTTGAGGCCCGACAGTGGAGCTTAGTCAGGCCCTCACGGAAGAGTTAAGGACTATACATCCTGACCAGGTGGTCGACAGTGAAGGGCATCCTCTTAATCATGTTCGCGTAATATCTGTTCATGTAAACGATGTGCTAGAACGAAGGATGAATTTGGCCGAAAGTCACTAGATATCGTTCACAAAAGCCGAGGATCACGGGGCCTATTAAAGGAGAGGATGGCTCCACCGGCCCAAGGGTAAACGGATAAGTATACACACTAAGGAAGCCAGCCTTGTATGTCGTTATGTCCTCCCCCCGAGAAGGAATATCCACAAGCACCGCACCCCCCAGTGACAGTCGGCCTTCACCCTTTCAACGTCTGCTATTGAACTAACATATTGGGACATATGTTCGCATCATCCCAGCTTCGAAGAAGGTTATTTGGCCCTAAAATCGGAGGTCGTTTCAAAAGCTCCTGGAATGCATTCCCCGATGCGAGGGGGCATTGTTGCTTTACCCTTAGACGAGCACGAGGAAGAAGAAGGTACATCTTCCTGAGGAACAGAGGTAGAAGTTTCTGCCATTCTCGTAAAAAGATTTTAGAGGAGAAATGTAAATTGTGTTTCAGAAAAGAACATAAGGGAGAGGTAAGCAGAAATCTTTTGAGGGCTTGGTGGTGCAGTGGAAAATAATGAGCGAAAGAAGAAGTATTTATAGAGGTCCCCAAGTTAGAGCAGACTAGAGGACATCTAACCGTTGTAATTAATTCAAAGGCTTTTAAGGGCTGTGTGGATGCGACCTTTGGACACCTTACTTTGTCATGCCAATCGCTTGGTAGGGCATGACTATCATTGTGATGGAAGTATTGAAGGGGCAAGAATTAGAGATCGTTTCTTATCATTTCACTCTAAGAAATGTGGGGTCTATCTATATACGGGTAAAATCGGAGAGCCCAATTTTACGATCATTATGTCTTTCCGTAGCTTCACCTCAAAGGACTTGAAGGCCCGAGGGTATAGTTCGAGTTTTCGACCTCGAGGGTTCTTTATGTACGACCTCAGGGTAGCACAAATTGATGGTTATCTTGGATAAATGGGAATTTCCTCAGGCACGTGGTAAAAGCTGACAACACCTACAAGAATAGTACCAGACTGCTAGGTAGCTCTACCGGCTACATCTCTTTGTAATAAATGCATATGTACTATGTTGGAATGCCCCCTCCTATAAAGGGGACCTTTGCTATTGTTTGCACACATAAGATTCAATATAAGAACATTCTCCGCTCTTTAACTCAAACACATTCTCCCTTGATTCTTTTAGTTACATTTATTACTTACATTTATTGTGTTTCATTAATTATTCTTCATTTATTACTCATTATTGATCATAAAGAGCTTTTATCAAAGCTCTTAGAATTGTTAGACTTTCATCGGTCGATCACTGCCTAACGCTTAGCTCGACCTCGAGGCCCCGTATAGGCTATCTCGAGGCCCTAAATCTCAGCCATTCGATTCGCTTAACCTACTGCCTTCAGGCTTTTATCTTAATCTCTAGTCTCACACTTAGCATCTACTGCCTAATAAATAACATAAAAATAAATAACATATTTTTAGAACCACAAAATCAAATTTAATTGTAATTCCATTTTCAAGGTAAACACTATGGTTTCTAAGTACCGAGAGATCTAATCAAGAGAGTAAAGAAGAGTTATAAACGATGTGGTGTCTCTCTTGATGTTCCAGAATAACATAGGGAAATCTATGGTGCAAGCATGTTGAAGGAAGGCCGCGAATAGTATAAATAGATATATATAGGTCACAAGCTAAATATAGTAAAGTGACAAAGTTTTATGACAGAAGTAAGAACGAGAAAGGGTGAGTGAGAATGTGACAAGAATGGATAAGTCCTCGGGATTAAGCCCATGAAAACAAGAAAGCTAATGAAGAATCATTAAAAGACTTAGCTTTATGCATATAGGATAAGCAACAAGAGTAACCTGGAGTTTGGTTGCATACCTCAGTAACAATAAATCGAAGTAAGAATTATGGTATAGTATGGCCTACTTTGTTGTAGTAAAGCTAATGATGCCCAGAGGGATAGCTTGACATAATTTTGTATAGGTTCACAAAGTGAGGCCTAGAGATTAGCTAAGAGCTTGAGGGAAGGGGAGAGAAGCGTTGCATAGGCGCACATACAAAGTTAGAGTTGTACAAGCTGTATGATAGAAGGTAGCAACAGTTACGAGATTAGAAGGATTCCGACTACAAGTCATGGTGTGAGAAAAAAGCTTAAAGGGGGGAATACCCTAGCCTTTGGATTTATTCAAAGAATAGTTGTTTGAATGGAAAAGAGAATATTGGAGTATTCGCAAGAGCTATGGGTTATGGGAATGATAAGTGGATCAGTCAACATTCGAGGACAAATGATCCAAAGAGGGAATGATGTTACACCCCATGTTTTCGTGTGTGAAAGTGCACCATAAATAAATTAATGGAAGCTTGGAAATGAGATTATTGTGAGATTATAAATATTATGTTATTTCAAACAAGTGATGAGTAAATTCGTGAAGGTGCGAGGGTAAGAAAATCGAAAAAAATGAATTTCGTCGAAATTTGGCATTTGGGATAAAATACGGTCCGAAATATAATACCCGATATTTATGGACTAGTGTCACACAAGGTACCACATGAAAATGATAGTAAGATGTATAAGGTGTGTCAAAAGTGAGTAGTGTTTTAAGTAGTTTGAGATAATTTCTAATTATGTAAGTAATTGGTTAATTATCGAATAACGGGACATTACCTAATTAATTAATAAAAATCATAAGATAAGATTACCCCCCCCCCCCAAAAAAAACAAATGTGGCGGCAATCCACATATTAAAATAATGACTCTTAGTCATTGTCTATTAGGCGGCTATCTAAAGTAAGGTACATAAGACAAGTCTACTTATGTGTAATAGTCTCTTAGTGTCTTAGTCATAAGTCTATTACTAAGTCTCTTAGTAATAAAACTCATATACCTTACTTTCTAATTCAAAAGCATTTCAAGAACAAAAACTTAAATCTAACTAGCTTCCAACATAAATTCTTGCAACCAAACAATTCCAACGAGAATCATTAGAATCGTAGCAACGTAAAGATTTTTGGTTCTAAAGGAGGACGGTACAATCTTTTCCAAGAATATTATACGGATTTTTTTCCTGCTCCAGGTATGTTAAGGCTATCCTTTATTCCTTTTGGCTTGATCCATATGATTCAAACGAAATGAGTAAATTCACAACTTTTATAAGTGACTCTATTCATAGAAATACTAGAGGTTCCAATGTTCTAGATTCCCCATGTGTCATATTATTCTATCATCTATTCATGGGTCTCAAAAAATACGTAAGTTGATAAAGTTTATTTCATGATATTAATCAGAGGAATAATAGTCTTATGGCGTTCCAAAAGATTTTATTAACATACTTCTCATACATTGCATTCATTTACATGTACATTGACCCATGATCAGATTGCATTATACACACGCACACACACACACACACACACACACACACACACACACACACACACATATATATATATATATATATATATATATATGTATATGGGATATGGGAAAAGCTTACGGTATTATATATGTACCACCATCAGATCAGCTGGTATACGTAGATGATTTTGCCCATAGTGGTCGGATGATATGATGAGATGCCCTAAAAGGCTTGATGATGTTATGAAACATGTACCTATGCATGACATGACATTCATACGCATATGCATGACACTACAATTATTTCATGAATTACAAGGTATCCAGACTTACAGGTTTAGTCATTTATTCAATATTTCTTCCTGTCTGTTATGTACTTATTTATGTGCCTTACATACTTGGTACAATATTCGTACTAATGTCCCTTTTGCCTAAGAATGCTATGTTGCATGCCCTTAGATCCCGATAGACAGGTCGAGATCCTCCAAGTATGCTATCAGCTCAGCGAAAGAAGTTTGTGCGCTCCATTTACTTCGGAGTTCCTTATTAGGTTAGTATGATTTATACGTGTATTGTTTGGTATGGCGGGACTCTGTCCTGACTTTTATAAAAATTATGCATTCTTAGAAGCTTGTAGACAGATGTCATGTACGTAAAAGATTGTACGGCTTTGTCAGCCTATGTTCAGTATACGAGTGGTTATTTTGGTCTTATAGGCCCATATATCTTATGTATAAGTTGGTATCACATGTTGTATTCTACTTATCCCGTGGTAGCCTTCCAGCTCAGTTATCTATGAAAGTATGATATGAAAAGATACGTTATGATGGTACTAGATTGAGTAAGGTATCGGGTGCCCGTCGTGGCCCATCGATTTGGATCATGACACAATGTGTGTAAAAGTCATGAATGATGTGATATCATACAACATGAGGAAAAATGCATCTCTATGCCTTTATGTCATATATGCATGCCAATGCCATGTATCTCAGAGATGAATCATGTACTCACACTCTCAGAGTACTCAACCTCATTATATCACACCTTCCAGTCATCATAATTAACCACTCGGTACTGTATATGTCCCATATGGCCCAGGGAAGATCCATCCCAGAATATATACATCACTAAATATAAGTCACCCAATACCGAGAATATGCCAATCCAGCATCATGGAGAAGATCCATCTCCACACCAAGAGAAGATCCATCCCTGAATATAATCAACCGCACTCACTGGGGATGTGCAGACTCCGGAGGGGATCCTTCAGCCCAAGCACTATAACAAGCCAATCATGGCATAAATCAATCAGGATCTCGGCCTTACTTAATAATTAATAAAATATGTTACGGTGTGCATCCCAATCCCACAATTGTCACTATAATCAGTCTCTCGGCCACACTCAGTCATCAATCTCTCCAGTCTCACCCACGGGCTTACAATGTCATGAAACCTGACCTGGAACAATGGTATGATGTATTAATAAGTAACAACTGACATTGGGATATGATATGAGTGCATGAATTTGACTGTAACGACCCGATTGGTCGTTTTGAGAAATTTTGCTCAGTTTGGCATTTTGAGGTCCCAAGCAGCTTCATAATATGTGTATTGACTTGCCTGCATGGTTGAATTTAGTTAACGAATAATTCAGAGTCAAATTGGAAGATGAAAACTACTTTTGGAATTTAAACAGTGCGAATTTTACCGGAATTGGCCTTTTGAGTAAACGACCCTGGAACGGGTTGTGGGTGAACCCAACGACTTTGTATGGTGATTTTAGACTTAGGCATGCATCCGGATTCAAATTTAGAGGTTCATAGGGTAATTTGAGGTGTTTCGGCGAAAGTTGGAAAAGTTGAAGTTTGGAAAATGGAGAGGTTTGACTCATAGTTGACTTTTTTGATATTTGGGTCAGAATGTGATTCCAAAAGTTGGAACAGCTATGTTATTTTATTTTGGACTTGTCTGCAAAATTTAGCGTCATTCCGGGTTGATTTGATAGGTTTCAACACGAGTTTTGGAAGTTGGAAGGTTTAAAAGTTCCTAAGTTCGATTCTTGGTGTGATTCATTGTTTCGGCATTGTTTGATATGATTTGAGACCTCGAGCGAGTTTGTGTTAGGTTATATGACTTGTTTGTGTGTTTGGATGGGGTCCCGGGGACCTCGGGTTTGTTCCGAGTGGGCTACGAGTCTTTTTCCTCCTATTTTGAACTGCTGATATCTGTTAGCTAGTTTCTTCCTTCACGTTTGCGTCTTCTCCTTCGCGTTCGCGAAGAGTAATCTTGGAGGTGGAATTTATTGTTCTTCCCGTTTTCGGTTAACCTCTCGCGATCGCGAAGGTTTGCCTTTCTCCTTCTTTGTGTTCGCATAGTAGAATTAGGAACTAGAGGGCTGGTGACTATTTCTTCTTCGTGTCCACATTCACTCCCTTTGCTTGCGTTTCCGATGGATTTTCTTGGTAGCTTTAGTTTCCCTTCTTCGCGAACGCGATGCACAAAATCTTGGCGGACAAAATATAAATTTCCAAATCTAGGGTTATACCATTTTCACCATAACTTGACTTGTGAGCTCGGTTTTGAGCGATTCTTTGAGGGCTTATCATACAAATCAATTAGTTATGTTTTATTCACCTAGAATAAAACATATTCCACGATCTTATCTTCTTTTTCATCATTTAATTTGTGTTTTGGGTTGGGAGAAATGTTAGTTTTTGAAGGAAATTCGTAAAATGAAAAATCACGAGTTGAGGGGCCAAATAGTATCGGAGTTTAATAAAGTTTGTATGGTTGAACTCATATTGGAATGGGTATTCGGTTTTTGTAAAATTTGTCGGGTTCCGAGGTGCGGGCTTGGGGGTCGACTTTTGGACCGATTTTGGTTTTTGTTAAAGATTGAGACTTTATGATCCGGAATAGTTTCTTATGTGATTTATTTGTGCTTTGAAGTTAATTTGGTTAGATTTGAGCCATCCGGAGGTCTTTTCACCCGAGTAGTGCAATTTAGAGTATTCGGTTTGTCGTCTTTGAGGTAAGTATCTTGCCTAACCTTGTATGGGGGACTTCCCTTTAGGATTTGAGTCTTCTATGCTAATTGTAGTCCGTGCATGCGAGGTTACGAGTGTGTGCTCGGACTTATTTGTGGGAATTTTTCTCTAGGGTCCTTAGTCTGTTATTGGAAAGTATCCTATTATGATTGGGTTTAATAATTGCTTAAATTACCTCTATATGTTTCATATGATGTTGTTAGCTTTTCTCTAATTCTTACGTGTTACATTGACAGTTAATTGCCCTTATTGAAGTTATTGCCTTCCTTATTGTTTTGATTTTCCTTGATTGTGAGTTCCTCTATGACTTCATGTAAATAGGTTATATGTCCAATTGTTGTGGTTACCGGTGTATTTATCACATGCTTATTATGTCTTGTTGTTTTGTCGAGGTTATCATGCTTCTTGGTCTTTCTGTGACCCTTATTATGTACTTGTTGATTCCCTTGCCAGGATGTTATTGCTTATGATATTGTTTCCCTTGCCAGGATATTGTTGTTATACTATTGTTCCCTTGTCAGGATGTTATTGCTTATGATATTGTTTCCCTTGCCGGGATATTATTGTCATACTATTGTTCCCTTGCCGGGATTCTTTTGTGACTAGTGTTGATTTATATATTGTGATCGGGTTGCACGCCGCAACAAAACTACATGGGATCGCATTGTTCTCCGCAACAAGGAGTAATAAGGGTGTACAGGTGGGGTTGGGTTGCATGCCATATCATTATATAATTTGGATCGGGTTGCACGCCACAACAATATTATATGATTTGGATCGGGTTGCATGCCACAACATCATTATATGATTTGGATCGGATTGCGCGCCGCAACAGTAGTATATGATTGGGATCGGATTTCACGCCGCAACAAGAAAGAATAAAAGTGAATATTGATTCTTAGGGTGAGAACAAGAGTAAAAGCACGAAGGGTGATGCCATGCACTTTCTGTTGTTGTGTTTATTTGTTGTTATCAATTCAAGTGCTTTAATTGTTTAAATTCCTTTATTGTTGTGATCCTCTGTGTTAGAACCTACAATGTTTTCAATACCTCGCCGTATTTATATATATACATTCCTATACTTCAAACTTCAATAATTGTTACATCTTTAATTCAATTAGTTATCAATTATATCCCCTTAAACCGTCTGAGGTTGTATTTTACTTAAAAATTAATTTCTAATAAGTTTTTACGTTATTAACTCTCATGTTAAAGGTAATAATCTATTCGATATTGTATTTTAATTGAAAGGGGTACTTTCTTTACTCAAATGATTTAAAAAGAAACAATTTCATCTTTTCTCACTGGCTTTCCTAATTAGTTTAGAAATTACAATTTACTTATATTAGGTAAATGAGACTTCTTGAACATCTTGAGTGCATTTGTACGGACATTATGTATTGTATAGTATGTGGATTTTGTTGTTAAAAGTGAGATGAAAAATATGGGGGCGCAAGGTGCCATGTGTGTTGAAGGTTCGGAAGTTGAGATTATGATATGAGAAACCGAGGTTGGAGATGGTCAGGATTGTGTATTAGACATGATGTGGTTGATTGAGTTTGTTTACCGTGAAAAAGGTAATAACAATTAAATTTGTTGATGGGACTTAAAAATACGTGATCTATTTTTATGCTTTGTTGTTAAGTAGTTGATGCTATGTCTATGAGATTTAGAGACGAAATAAGGTTAAGGAGAAAGCTATAATAAAACCGATAGGCTAGTTATTCGGGGCCTCGAGCTTGTCGTCGATTCCAGGGCTCGGACTCGAGCTATCGTGGGTGATTGGGGTAGGGCCAACAGTTGAGAGATAATTAGGGGAGGCTCTTTATGGACAATGATATGCAATAAATGAAGAACAAGTATGAAGACAATAAATGGAAGCAATAATATTAAGAGAATGTGCTAGAGAGCAAAGAGAATGTTCTTGTATATTTCGTGTGGAGTAGCTGAAGCAACAGGAGAAAACAAAGTGTCATGGACCCCTTTATATAGGAGGGGAATCCCATCATAGTACAAAATACTTTAATGACAAAGAAGTAGGGATGGGACAGCTAGCTAATGTCATGGTGCAGGTTCAGACTAGCCTGACAAATTTTATCGGCCCTTGGCTACACTCATTGGGAATTCCCCATAGGTCAGGCATCGACAAACCTCGATGGAGGAAACTCGTCCACAACCTTGCAGCCTCAAGGCTTCGAAATGATCCTCTGCAAACCTTAATAAAGGGAAATGGGACCCTCCGATTTTGCCGTATACAGATAGTCCCCCCGTTTCTTGGAGAAGAGCGATAAGAAATGACCTTGATATCCGACTCCTCGGACTTCTCGCGATGACATCATACTAATGATGTAATCCTCCATGATTACCGAAATGTTCTGTCATTTTGCTTCTCCGGGATCATTCAAAGCATTGCAGTTTCTTATTCTTCAAAGCCATAATGTCGCTACCGATTTAGCTCCTAATGATGCATTAAATGCACCTGCTGTTAGTCTTTCAAGGGCGATAATGGCGTCGTTGGTTACACTGCCTCCCTTTATATAAATGGGAGCCTCCTAGGGTCAGCCTTCCATCCAAGTATCCTCCTATATCTATCCATTTTTCCCTCCTCACTATCTTTGTTCTTTGTCGTTCTCCATGTTTGAGGCCCATGGCCTCAAGATTGTATGGCGGTACTTTTATCAACCATGTTGCAGCCTATCTCCTGGATCTTCTCTGGTCGAGCGAGATTATGCTGTTTTGTTGTGGTTATTGTTGTTGTTGTTGTTGTGGTTGTCGTCGTTGGCTCGAGACGATGAAGCAGAGGACCGATTTCTGCTAACCCAAGGAAATACTTGGGCTACACACCGCTGCTCAAGAGGGGGCTCGGACTACACACCGCTGCTCACCTCCCCTGATTACCCGGTGCGGCACCTCACTCCCTTTGATTTCCATGGAGTGAGGTGGTACTATCTACTAACTGTTGCATCCTGCACCGGGGCAACGTCCCAAGAAGTGGCTTTACAATAGTAGCCTGGCAAAATCCATACTAGCCAGATTTTTCACCCGGCCACTTCTTCGCTCCTACCGGCCTCTTCCACGTCACTTTGCTTTTCTACATCGCTTTCCTCTTCATCGGCTCCCCTTTTGTAGATGCCATTCTGGAGGATCGAGACGAGACTTCCGAGGGGATTGTACTTGGAAGATATTGTCTTTGAGGGCGCATGATCGAGGAGATGATTCCCAAAAATGTTTCTTCCGAGGATGGACCTTTGATATTAGGCTAGGCTCTCAGGATTTTACCATATGTACACCTTCTTGCTTCTTTTTTTCTGTGTAAGGACCCCCGTAGGCTTCTGTAATTGTATGTAATGACCCCTTGTTGGCTTCTGTACTTGAATGTTCATGAATACAATGATATTTCTTCAATTTTATCTTTGATGCTTGCTATACTTCCTTTCATCTGCACTTATGGAGACTCTGAATGCGTGGTTTAATCGGCTGCTGCTAGCGTCGAACCCAGATGCAAGTGTTTTTTCCGTCCTCTGATTGATTAATACGGTGGAACCTTTTGTGATCCCTTGTATCGAGCCTGGATTGGGCCGATGAACTCAGGTCGCCGGAACCTTAACTTCGAGTAGAATGAAAGTAACGCTTTGGGCCTTGAAACCATGATTTACTTCTTAAGCTCCGTGGTAACCTTTGAGGAGAAATTCGCTTAGAGGCCTGTGGATAGGGACTACCTTTGATCTCTCGAGGGCAGTCCCCGAGCAAAAGTTCATTCAAATTCGGGCCACCTGGAAACTTGCTTTGAGCTTAGTGTAAATAGCCTTAAGGCATTGTAGATAGATCCTAAAAGAGGGTTTGTCCGATCTCAGATGGTACCCCGGGGCCAAGCCCATACAGGTGGAGTTTAAATGCTTATTTCATTGGAGCCTGATTCCCTTTTGAAAAGAGCCCCCGAGGTCGGTTACCACCTCGGGGCTCGTAATGATGCTATTAAATTCCTGGAGCCTAACCTTCCCTTTGATGGAGGTTCTCGAGGTCGGGTACCACCTCAGAACTGGCGATGATGTTGTTGGCCTTTCAGAGCTTAACTTTCCTCTGATGGAGGTCCTCGAGGTCGGGTACCACCTCGGGATTGGCAAGAATGTCGTTGGATCCCCAAAGCTTAATATTCCTTTGATGGAGGTCCTCGAGGTCGGCTACTACCTCGGGACTGGCAAAGGCGTGATTGGCTTCCTAGAGCCTAACCTTTTTCTGAGGAAGGTCCTCGAGGTCGGGTACCACCTTGGGATTGGCGAAGGCATTATTGGCTTCCTGGAGCCTAACTCTTCTTCTGAGGAAGATCCTCGAGGTCGGGTACCACCTCAGTACTGGCGAAGGAGTTATTGGCTTCCTAGAGCTTAGCCTTGTTTTGAGGAAGGTCCTCGAGGTCGGGTACCACCTCAGGACTGGCGAAGGAGTTATTGGCTTCGTGGAGCCTAACTCTTCTTTGATGGAGATCCCCGAGGTTGGGTGCTACCTCAGGACTGGCGAAGGCGTTATTTGATTCTTGGAGCCTAGCCTTGTTCTGGTAGGGGTACTCAAGGTCGTGTACCACCTCGAGACTGGTTTTCATCGGCTTTGAGGCAGGCGGATCGTCGTCGTCTTTTCCATATAAATACAAGGAGATTTTTTCTTTTTTGGAGATCACTCCGTTTTAAGCAGTTTTCGTTTTCTTTCCGCGTCAAACCTTTTGTTATTTCAGTACTAATGTACTTGCACGGATTTGCGCTTTAATTTCCCAATTCTGCTGTAATCATGACTGCTGCATCAGGATATGCCCAGCATAGAGGGGAGGGCTCTGCCTCCGGCATTCGGGACCAATTAGAGTATGCCTTAAAGGTTGCTTCTTCGATAGGAGAAGAACAACTGAGGCTAGTGAGAAAAGACTGTGAATGGGGGAAGAAGGTAGTTTAGAGATACTTCCCCTGGGTGAGGGCATCACGGATCGTGCCGATGGATTGTTGAATGTGTATACATATCCTTTCACACAGGGCCCCCTTGATAGGGTTGTTCTCGACTTCTGCCTAGAGTATCGGGTGACCTTGGCGCAAATCCATCCATCATTATGGTGAATAGTATTAATGGTATGATTTTTCGCGGAGAAGGCAGTGCTTGATTTTACTCTTAGTCATCTTATCTGGTTGTACCGGCCCTTCCACCATCGAGGTCTACTGACCTTGCGATGTCGATCGACCATGCCCTTCGTTGTTGATGAAGAGGGAGACAGAGGCTAGGGATGGATAAGTCGTTTCATTCGGGTGCGGACCACTGAGGTTATCCCATCGAAGCTCATGCCATTCCCTGAGGAATGGAACTATACACGTAAGTGGTGCATTTCGAGCCTTCTCAATTTTGTCTATAGCGAAATCCTAGTTCCATAACCGTTCCTTCTTTTCTTTTCCCGCAGTGGTTTCATGGGCACCGGGCGACATTCCTAATTTTCCGGACTAGGTCCGAAAGTTGGCGACCCACTCGACCTGTGATGAGCACAAGTGGTGAGCTGTGTCCTGGGGAAGATGGGAAGCGAAACATCATAGTGAGTGTTGTGTTATACTTTCCCCTCCCTTCCTTCATTCGGAGAGGCGCTTTCCCTTTATGCGTATTAATCTTGTTGTCGTAGGCATTGAAGAGCCTTTTGAGGCGAGGCCGCGCCCCTCTGGAGAAGGGGAAGGGTTGCCAACTCTCGAGCTGAAGAACGACAACAATAAGCGAGAGATGCTTTTACAGGGCGATGACACTCGAAATAAAGCCGTATGGGACTGGGGCTTTAGAACGGAAACATCATCCGGGCCTTCCGTATCTACGGTTCCTGGCTCTAGAAAGAGGGTTTCTCCATTGCTATCACCTTTTTTTCCGTTGATAGAACTTTGGGAGATACTAGAAAATCGGGGTTGCATACACCGAGCGACCGTGCTTCAACCTGAGTCGACTCTTGCACGACTGAAGGAACTGGATTGGCAGGTGTGCGCTCGGACTTTGAGGAAGCCTAGCGACTTCACTTTGTGGCGAGTTTCGGCGCAGGTCTTTCGAGCTTCGCGCCTTTCCTTCCTTATTGATTTTTCTTTTGCAGGCGTTCGACAAGCTTAAGTCTGGGCTGCTTCTTTGTGAAGCCAGGCTACGGAAAGCTCTGGATGAGGAGAGATCCCTTAGGTGCCTTTGTGATGAAAAGGAAGTCGCTAGTACACTTGCAGTATGAGGTGGGCTGGAGTTTGAATTACGAGAACTACCTGAAGGAGCAGGTAAATTTCTGTCTTGGGTGAGCGTGCATTCCACCTCCTGGTTCCTGAGGCTAACACTTAGTTTATTTAAGTTACAGAAAAATACAAAGGCACTAAAGCGCCTTCAAGAAGAAGTTGGTCGGGCCAGGCATGAGCATGATAAGCTAAAAGCTCAGGCGGAGGCTCAGGCTTTAGAGGGGAAGGATGCCCAGGCTAAAGTTCCTGCCTTTGAAGCTCAACTTCCCTTAGCTCGTGATAATGCTTCGGTTCAGATATAAATGATTGTGAAGCTTGAGTCCGAGATTTTGAAGGTCAGGGCTGAGGTCGTTGATGCCCGGGCTAGAGCTGTAATAAACCGGTCTAAGCCTAACCAAGAGATGGCGATCTATTCAAAGGATGTTGCTGATGCTCAAGCTGAGTTGATAAGGATCTCGACCGTGAAGGGAAGATTGAAGAATATACTTGTTGCAAGTCTCGAAGAAAGACCCTCGAGGGGATTTACGCTAGGGGTTTCGCCCTCTCGGAGGAATTAGAGCTAGCAAGGGCGGACGAGCATGATGCTCGGTTGCTTTTGCCCGATGTCGAAGAAAGCAAAGATGAGGCCGGTAGGCTAGCCCTCAGGGGGGAGGGAGTGTAGATTTTGTCATCTGTGTGTATAACTTTCGTAGAATGGTTGTAGATGGAGATTGCACCTTTTTGCACATGTGTATGAAATAAAACCTTGCGGCTTTGCTTCTTTTGTATATTTTCCTATTTTGAATTTTGCCAGGCGAGCTGGTTTTTGCGTTTGTAGGATTCCTCAGAGCCGTGATGTGTCCCCGGGGCTCGTTAGACTGGCCCGTAGGCTCTTACATACTTTTGTTCTTTGGCATATTTAGTCCAACCTTTTTTTGGCACATTCCCTGAGTTGGGCATCGACTCGAGCTTATTTGCTAGTGGCAAAAATTTAGGCTGGCGACAGTGGCTCTTACGCTTTTGGTCGATGCGACCTTTTAGTGTGTGGGAGCTGGCAACTATGGCTCTTACATTTTTGATCGATGCGACCTTTTAGTCTATTTCGGCTGGCGACAATGGCTCTTACGCTTTAGGTCGATGCGATATTTTATATGTGTGGCCCTAAGGCTCATTAGGCTGGGAACAATAGCTCTTATGCTTTTTCCCTTAGGTATATTTGGTTAACTATTTTGGGTCCAATCTCCGAATCGGGTTACAACTCGAGCTCATTTTGACCATCAAGTTTTCATATTTCAGGCTGGTGACAGTGGCTCTTACGCTTTCGGTCGATGCGATCTTTTGTATGTGTGGCCTTGAGGCTCATTAGGCTGGCGACAATCGCTTTTACGCGCTTGGTCGATGCGAGCATTTGTGTGGGCTTTATTTTTCCCTCGATAAGGATAGATAGTGTTTGACTGACTCTTCGATGGCTTAATAAAAAACCTTGATTGTGAGTCGTTATATGGTGATGATCGAGCACCTCGGGAGGTTTGCCTCGGAGGTTGAGTATCTCGAACCCAATGTTTAGGAGTTGGTGTGGTCGAAGCTCTTTTGTCTATATCGAGGGTAGCCTATTTAACCGGTTCTTTCCGAAGTAGATTCAGAGCAATTGAAGGCCTGTGTGGGCTGGCGACAATGGCTCTTTTGCCTTGTAGCGACGGTTGGGCATCCCCGAGTCGCAATAGTTCGACTGGTACAGTCCTATGACCGGAGTCATTTATGTTTGGACGGAGCCTTTGAGTCCCGAATGATGTAGTTTCGGCATCTACATCGAGGGTATGCCTTGTAAGGGGTCTTACAAATTTGATTTATAACTGAAACTTTGGGATCGGGTATATGCCTTTAGTGAGGTCTTACAAGTTTTACATGCCGTTAAGGCCTTAAAGTTTTCACATGTCGTTGAGGTCTTATAGTTATTGTCACTTGGTAGGAGTGTGGTTTAAGCCTTGCTTGAGGTCTTACAGATATAGTTGTTGCCTTATGTGGGTCTTACGAGACCGAGTTTTCCCGCTCGGGATCTTATGGCCTTGGGTTTTGATAAATCGATAGAGGTGACACTTGACGGCAGTCCCCGAGTCGTCGAGGGTTTCTTGACTCGGGAGCCATTATTTGCAAACTTTGTATTGCCTCATTGAGGGCTTACAACTTTGGATATCTCGACCCTGAAGTCGTGCATTTTTTGAGATTTTGACGCCAATCCCCGAGTATTCGGGGTACTTTTTGCATTGGAGATGTAGTTTTCGGGGAGGTGTCGAGCTTCTTTTGGAGTGTGAGATGCTTTGACGAAAGATATTCTTCAATTATTTGGTACAAGAGTACATGTTTTCGCCATCGGGGTTCTAGATATACCGACACATCTCATTTGACCTTTTGGCCCGGTACATCTTTCTCTTATTGGAACCCCATTTGGCATTTCTTATCTTTCCCTAGTGTACGACCTACCAGTTGGATGCCCCTTAGTGTTCGGGGTCAATTGCAAAAGCAACCATGAACAATTATTGGATTTTCCTAAGGTAGCATATGGGTGTTGCCTCGTTAAAAACCTTGATGGTAAAACCCTTCTTGGGATGAAACTCGGTCGAAGGAAAAGAGTGTATAATATGCATTAAAATTTTAAGGTCTTCGAGCTGTGTTAATGCTTTGACTGCTTCAGTCAGGCACCTGCATAAGGGTTAGTATGAAATATGAAATGAAAAGGGAGATGGTTATACCTTAGTGTGGGATGTGCCAGTGATGTTTCGAGGACCGATATGTCCTAGTTACTTGAGACGAGGATTCGGTACGGTTCTCTAATTTATATAATCAGACGTAATCGAAGGTGTAGTTTGATTAGCCTTCGGCTCTTTTGCGGGTGGAGGTATCGGTGGCGGTGCCATGTCGCACACCGCGAACATTTTCCTTGCCGCATGTTGTTCCCCGTAGACGGTGTTAATCTCGTCCTTTATCGGGAATTTCATAATTTGGTGGAGAGTGGATGGTACTGCTCTCATATAGTGTATCCACGGCCGTCCGAAAAGGCGTTGTACCTTATGTCTCCTTCAATGACATGGAATTTAGCATTTTGGGTTGTGCCTGCCACGGTGATTGGGAGAGTGATTTCTCCTTTTGTTGTTTCACTTGTCATGTTGAATACATTGAGGACTCGAGTGGCAGGCACGATTTAGGTCAAGCAGTCCGAGCTGCTCTATTACCCTCGACCTGATAATGTTGGCCGAGCTACCTGGATCCACGAGTACACGTTTTATTTGAAAAGAATTTACAAGGAAAGAGATTACAAATGCATCATTATGAGGTTGAGACAAGGTCTTAGTGTTCTCTTCGTTGAATGTGAGGGTATCCTCGGGTATATACCCTCGGGCTCATTTTTCTCTGGTGATGGATATTTTTGTCTTCTTGCAGGGCATCGACGCCTCCTATGATCATGTGGATGACATGATGTGTCTCGTTTGTTTCGTTCTTCTTGGCCACCTCTCTTTCTCGGAACTAATTTTTGGCTCGGTCGCTAAGGAATTCCCGGAGGTGACCTTTGTTAAGTAGTCAAGCTACCTCTTCTCGGAGTTGGTGGCAACCTCGGTCCTGTGGTCGTGCGTGTTGTGAATTTGCATACTAAGTTATGGTTCCTTTGTGAAGGATCTGATTGTACGGGCTGAGGACACCTAGCATCTCTGATTTTACTGATGGCGAGTACAATGTCCGATACATCAACATTGAAGTTGTATTCTGATAAGTGAGGTGCCCCAATTGGCCCTGCGTTCCTATCGAATCTGGCTCTGTTGATGAGTCCCCGAGGATCCTATCCTTGGTTTAACCTTCGATCACTGCGAGGTGGGTTGCGCCTCGGGGCGTTCCTCCTGTCTTCGGTGTACGGCTGATACCTTTCTTTGTTTGGCTTTGGTTCCTTCGTCGGAAGCCTGCTTGGGTATACTGAGCCCGAGGGGGCTCCCAAATGGTCATCTTCGGCCTTGATCTTTGACTATTATCGGTTGTGGACGTCTGACCAGGTCACAACGGGATACTCGATCAAATTCTGTTTCAACTATTTTGAAGTCACCGAGCTTCGTTCATTCAGAACCTAAGTGAAAGAGTGCACTGCCCAGTCGTCAGAGACTTGTGGTATCTCCATCCATTCCATTTGGAAGCGAGACACGAACTCTCGCAACATTTCATTCTCCCTCTACTTGATTTTGAACATGTCAAAATTCCTCGTTGCTACTTTGATGGCACCGACATGTGCTTTTATGAAGGAATCTGCCAGCATGTCAAATGAATATATGGAGTTAGGAGCTAGGTTGTGTTACCACATCATGGCCCCCTTCGAGAGTGTTTCCCCGAACTTCTTTAGTAAGACAGACTCGATCTCGTCATCCTTTATATCATTTCCCTTCACTACACAAGTGTAGGCAGTAACGTGTTGATTAGGGTCTGAGGTCCCATTATACTTTGGGAGCTCTGGCATTATGAACTTCTTTGGGATAGGTTTCGGGGCTGCTTCCTCTAGAGACAGCCTTTGTATGAACTTCCTCGAATCCATGCCTTTCAGGACTGGGGGTGCGCTCGGAATTTTGTCGGCCCTGGAGTTGTAGGTATCGACCTTCTTATCGTTGGCTTCTATCATTTTATCGCCTGATTCGATCCTTTTGGTGAGGTCCTCGAGCATTTTTATGATGGCGGGATCGGACATCGACCCATTATTGCTCGATCTCTCCGGCACTTGTTCGGCCGGAGGAGCTATTCCCGGTGCTACCGTGCTAGGAGTTTTTTGGTGACTTTGCAGCTGAGCAATAGCTAGTTATTATGCCTGCAACATTTCCAAAATAACATGAAGGCTAACCTCATGTTCTTCCCTAGTTGGGGTTTTCTGGTCTTCTTGTGGATCTCCTTGACGCACGCTTCTGTCAGTATGCGAGCTTATATCTACCCGTTGGGCGTCGTGTGAGATTGCATCCAAGGGGACTGGCTCTGGTTAATTCCCAGGGTTTTGTGGCGGCACACCAACACCTGAAACAGCCACACCGTTTTCCCTGTGGTCCTCAAGATTGTTGTTTTCACCTCCGTTTATGGAGTTAGGAATTTCGACCTAAAATTGAAGATCTTGGACAAGAAAAAGTGTGAAAGATAACTTGCGTTATAGGACGAAACCAGCAAGAAAATAATCACTATTATTTTTAGCCCCACGATGGGTGCCAAACTGTTTATCTTGAAAAAGGTAATAACAATTAAATTTGTTGATGGGACTCTAAAAATACGTGATCTACTTTTATGCTAATTTTTTAAGCAGTTGAAGCTAAGTGTATGAGATTTAGAGACGAAATAAGGTTAAGGAGAAAGTTATAATCAAACCGATAGGCTAGTTATTCGGGGCCTCAAGCTTGTCGATTTGGGGTCTCGAGGTCGATTCCAGGGCTCGGACTCTAGCTATCATGGGTGATCGAGGCAGGGCCAACAGTTGTGAGATAATTAGGGGAGGCTCTTTATGACCAATGATAAGCAATAAATGAAGCACAAGTATGAAGACAATAAATGGAAGCAATAATATTGAGAGAATGTGCTAGAGAGCAAAGAGAATGTTCTTATATATTTCGTGTGGAGTAGCTGAAGCAACAGGAGGAAACAAAGTGTCATGGACCCCCTTTATATAGGAGGGGAATCCCAACATAGTACAAAATACAGTAATGACAAAGAAGTAGGGATGGGACAGTTAGCTAATGTCATGGTGCAGGTTCAGACTAGCCGGCATATTTTATCGGCCCTTGGCTGCACTCCTTGGGAATCCCCCGTATCTACCGTGGTCGCGGCCAACATTATCCCTAGGTCGGGCATCGACGAACCTCGAGGGAGGAAACTCAGCCACAGTCTTGCAGCCTCGAGGCTTTGAAATGATCCTCTGCAACGCCTTAATGACGAGAAATGGGACCCTCCGATTTGGCCGTATACAGAGTTGGCAATGCCTTCTTTATTTTAATACATTTTTACTTGTCTATTCCTATTATGTTAGTGTTGGTTTACTTGGTTATCTAATGAACTTAGTTATTTAACTTACTTGGTTATCTGATTTGCTTGGTTATCGTTCGTTACTACCCATGTTCTCCCTTTATTGTTCCTACTGTTTGTATTTTGATTTCTCTCCATTGTTAATATTACCTCATTATCTTTATCTCGATATTTTATGATCATATCCTATTTATTTCATCTAACTAGTAGGTGTCTTGATTGTTCCTCGTCATTACCCCACCGAGGTTAGTCTTGATACTTACTGGGCACTGTCGTGGTATGCTCATACTACACTTCTGTACATTTTTTTGTTTACAAATCTAGGTATTGATCGATAGTAGCTATGCATATCGTCGTGGTGGAGACTCACGGTAACATGTTGTTGCGTTCGCAGGCCTCAGAGTCACCTTTATTTGTAATTACGTTCCATTGATTCCTTCTCGTTCTAAAACAATGTTGTATTTATTTTGTATAACTACTCTTAGAAAGTCTTATGACTTGTACTACCAGTTTTGGGAATTGTGATTTATTGAGAGTTATTTAATTTGAAGTCAGTAAATGTTAATGTTATTTCAGTAAATGTTAGGCTTACCTAGTTTAGAGACTAGGTGCCATCACGACTCCTTCAGAGGGATTTTGGGTCGTGACAAGTTGGTATCAAAGCTCTAGGTTCATAGGTGTTATGAGTCATAAGCAATTTTTGTAGAGTCTTGCGGATCGGTACAGAGACGCCAGTACTTATCTTAGAGAGGCTACAGAATTGTTAGGAAATTCCACTTCTTTCATTCCTTATCGTTCGATATTGATTCAGCTCGAAGTATATGACTTATGTCCCTTTACATCCACTCATGTATAATATTACGCTCTCAGCGTTCGCTATGCGCCAATGGTTCGTGATGCTACAGACGGAGTACGAAGGAGTCAGGGATGGTCAGACATTGTCTCAACGTGTTGTCCAGACTGAAGATACAGAGGTATTGAGAGGCTATTCAGTTGTTCGTATGGAGGCGCAATAATTTTTATATCTGGTTGATGAGTGCGAACTTGGGAAGGCTTAATCGGTTGACTAGTCATCGCGATTGTCGCAAGGTCACAAGGTGGGTGTTGATTGAGAATAGTTGGTGGTATTGAAGTACCTTGTGATTTGTGTTGTACGAGCTGTGAAGGTTAGTTTTGCAGATCATCATACATTGTTTTCAGTGTCTTTGCGCCAAGTAGAGGAGTCCAATAGCAGCATTCAGATTGCAGAGTTAGATTTATGCTAGTTTTGGCCTGAAGCATGTGTATATGTGGTATTGGTAGGTTCCCAGAATTTGTATATGACTAAGGTCCGAGATTTACATGGGATGATGTTGGGGATTGCAGTATTTTCACGTCGTTAATGGATCTATATTTCAGCATCGAGGGGAGTCGGAGGAACAACTTCAGATTCACAAGAGGTCTATTCAGCGTGGGTATCGTGGTTGCGGCATGACGGGGTGCTTTAGAGGAAATGCAGTGGTTTATGAGCTTCTAGATACGTGGTTCGTGTTAGGATCATCTGTATTTGGGACTTTGATTGGGATTATTGCATATCGACTATCCGAAAAAATGGGTCAGCTCATTAGTGTTGGGTCAGCATAGTAATGGAAGTAAGTGGTCCTTTTGAATGGGAATTCTCTACTAGCATTTGTGGCAGCACTCTGGTATTGGAAGGTTTGTGTGACTCGGTTGATTTGGGGAGATACGATCCTAATGGCTTAGTTTAATGCGGGTGGATCTTGCGAAGTTCTCGATGGCAACGGCTTGAGTTGGGTGTCTACTATGTGCATAAAGAATATGTGGTACATTGCTGTTTTCTCCTAAATCGGTATCTGAAATTAATAGAGTGTTGGCATTATTGGCTATCATATGTGAAAAGTGTGCATTTTTGGAAAGGACCTTAAGTTTTGGATTGCAGTGCATAGCTGGTAGCATGGTGATTACTGGGTTTTGAGGCTTTCGGGGTTTATGTTGTATTATGCGGCCAGAAACTCTATATGAGTGCTTCAGCAGGATGATTAGGTGTAAGTGATATATCGGCCATTTGATTTGCGTAGTTGAGTTTGAGTTTGGAAATTTTGGTATTCCGGAGGTTTGGGTCAAAATGCCCTCATATGTGGACTATTTCCTGTTTGCGTATTGTGAAGAAACATTAAGGATGAGGTAATTAATAGCATGCATGATTGATAGATCGTTATGGTTTTTTAGGAATGATAATTACCTATTTAGAAATAATCAGGCTCTGGGTTGGAGTCTATTTGAAAGCTCAATGATAATATGTATCTTGTGCCAGGTCCAATTTGTGTGTTCCTGTGAGATTGTCATTATGGTTATGTATCAGGCAGAATGGATATTATTTGTGCCCCTATCCTATGATATGTACTACTCTTTTATGTTGTGTTAGCGGTGAGGTTGTATGACTATTCCCCACGCATGTTGTAATTCTATTCAGGCCTTATGGCGATGCGGGCGACATAGCCCTCGTGATGTTGATTTTCTCATTGCACCTTAGTCGTGCTTGGTTCTTTTATGTTTTAGCACTTTCATTCATTTTCCCATAATTTTATTTGTCCACTCTGTTGTACTTGATATCAGTATTTATATGATTAGCGGACCGGAGCATTTTGGCTCGATGAGCATTTGGGAGCGGGCTGCACGCCGCAGCGGATGTTATGTGGGATACCCTTTCCTTGGTTTATTTGGTGTTTTGTTTTCCCTCTATGGGACGATTTGTCGAAAATTGTACTTTTGCTATTACACATGTTGTACTCGTTAGATAATTCTTATACTTTGCTTTTCTTTATTTGTGTTGCATAATTGAGTTATTGCTGGTTTGGTGTACAAATTGTGTAGTGTGAGAATCTGTGTGGTTCCATGATGATCTGTTAGTTGGGTTGCTTGTATTAGCTGAGATGGGGTTCTTAGACCTGAGATTAGTACTATGGTATCGGGGATGAGGAGTGTTTGGAAGTATAAGGGTGTTTCTGCTAAGATTTGGGTAATGGCCCTTGGCGAGCGAGATAGCTTCTTAACTTGTTGTCTTGGTGGGCAGCTATGAGTTCCCGCACGTTTCTTTATCATGAACAGCGATGTGGAGGTCTAAAATGAGGTTATATTCAATGTGAGGTGTGTTGCTGACATCCAGGATGTAATTTCAGCAGCTATAGTGGTCAGAGGTTATTGCTTCAGGCATTTAAGTTGTGTGGAGCATCATGTGATTGTATTTTGGATTGGATTTTGGCTCGATTCAGAATGTTAAGGCTCATAAAATGTGATGACGTGGAATTTGGATCTGATGATGAATTACAGATGTTGAGATTTGGGGTCTGTTCTAAGGTTATGGGCTAAGGAGGAGATGAGATCTTCAGTTAAGTTGTATTATCAGTTCTGCTTAGGTTGGGTAATGGGGAATCACCCCCGGGTGTATGTATGGTGAGTTCATGCAGTGGTTCGATGGCTTTGGAACAACTCCGGGCACGTTCGAGGATGAACATATGTTTAAGTGGAGGAGGATGTAATGACCCGACTGGTTGTTTTGAGCAATTTTGCGTGGTTCGACAGTTTGAGGTCTCGAGCAACTTCATAATATGTGTATCGGCTTGCGTATATCGCTGAAGCCAGTTAACGAATGATTCAGAGTCAAATTGGAAGAAGGAAACTTGGGTTGGAAGTTTAAATAAAGAGAATTTGACCGGAATTGGTCTTTTGAGTAAACGGCCCTAAAACAGGTCGTGGGTGATATCAACGGCTTCGTATGGGGATTTTGAACTTAGGCATGCGTCCGGATTTGAATTTGGAGGTCCGTAGGGTAATTTGAGGTGTTTCGGCAAAAGTTGTAAAAGTTGAAGTTTGGAAAATGGAGAGGTTTGATTCATAGTTGACTTTTATGATATCGGGGTCGCACTGCGATTCCGAGAGTTGTAACAGCTTTGTTATGTCATTTTGGACTTGTCTGCAAAATTTGGCATCATTCCGGGTTGATTTGATAGGTTTCGGCACGAGTTTTTGAAGTTGGAAGGTTTGAAAGTTCCTAAGTTTGATTCTTGGTGTGATTCGTTGTTTAGGTGTTGTTTGATGTGATTCGAGACTTCGAGCGAGTCTGTGTTAGCTTATATGACTTGTTTGTGTATTTGGACGGGGTCCCGGGGGCCTCGGGTGTGTTCCGGGTGGGCTACGAGTATTTTTCCTCCTATTTTGAACTGCTGATATCTGTCAGCTTCTCCTTCGCGTTCGCGTCTGCTCCTCCACGTTCGTGAAGAGTAATCTTGGAGGAGGAATTTATTGTTCATCGCATTCGCAGTTTTGTCGCATTCGCTAAGGTTTGCCTTTCTCCTTTTTCGTGTTCGCATCCACTCTCTCGTGTTTGCATAGTAGAATTAGGAACTGGGGTACTGGTGGCTCGTTCTTCTTCGCATTCGCGTCACCTCCTCCGCGTTCGCGCAAGCCTTTATTCTTTACTCTTCGCATTCGCATTCCTTTGCTCGCGTTCGCAATGGCTTTTCTTGGCAGCTTCAGTTTCCTTTCTTCGCGAACGCGATTGTCCTTCCGGGTTCGCGATGCACAAAATATGGGCGGACAGAATATAATTTCCAAATCGAGGGTTACACCATGTTCACCATAACATGACTTGTGGAGCTCGGTTTTTAGCGATTCTTTGAGGGCTTTTCATACAAATCGATTGGGTAATTGTTCTTCACCTAGAATCAAACATATTCCATAATTTTATCTTCTTTTTCATCATTTAATTTGTGTTTTGGGTTGGGAAAAATGTTGGTTTTCGATCGAAATTTCTAAAATGAAAAATCACGATTTGAGGGGCCAAATGGTATCGGAATTTAATAAATTTTTGTATGGTATCGGAATTTAATAAATTTAATGGGTATTCGGTTTTGGACCGATTTTTGATTTTTTTTAAACATTGAGACTTTATGATCCAGAATCGTTTCTTATGTGTTTTATTTGTGTTTTGAAGTTGATTTGGTTAGATTTGAGCCGTACGGAGGTCTTTTCACCCGAGGAGTGCATTTTAGAGTATTCGGTTTGTCGTCTTTGAGGTAAGTATCTTGCCTAACCTTATGTGGGGGACTTCCCCTTAGGGTTTCAGTCTTCTATGCTAATTGTAGTCCGTTCATGCGAGGCGACGAGTGTGTGCTCGGACTTATTTGTGGGAAATTTGCTCTAGGGTTCTTAGGTCCTTATGTTCATTATGTGAAAAGTATCCCATTGTGATAAAGTTTAATAATTGCTTAAATTTCCTCTATATGCTTCATATGATGTTGCTAGCTTTCCTCTAATTCTTACGTGTTATACCCTTAATTGCCTTGATTGAAGTGATCGTGTTCCTTATTATTTTGATACTTCTTGATTGTGAGTTCCTCTATGACTTCATGCAAAGGTTACATGTCCAATTGTTGTGGTTACCAATTTAGTTACCACATGATTATTATGTCTTGTTGTTTTCTCGAGGTTATCATGCTTCTTGGTCTTTCCGTGACCTTTATTATGTACTTGTTGATTCCTATGCCGGGATGTTATTGCTTATGATATTGTTTCCCTTGCCGAGATATTATTGTTATACTATTGTTCCTTGGCCGAGATGTTATTGCTTATGATAGTGTTTCCCTTGCCGGGATATTGTTATCATAATATTGTTCCCTTGCCTGGATTCTTTTGTGACTGGTGTTGTTTTGTATATTGGGATCGGGTTTGTCACGACCCAAGGTGATGGGCGGCGATGGACACCCAGTACCTTACTCAACCGAGTACTAACGTAATATATCTTTCATATCATTCTATCATAGGTAAATGAATCGGAGTAAATCATGAGGGAATACAAACTTATACATATGAAGTACGGGCCTATAACACAAAAATAACCACTCGTGTACTGAACATGGGCCGACAAGTCCATATAATCTTTTAGGTACATGACATCTGTCTCCAAGCCTCTAAGAATACATAATTTTCATATAGCTCGGGATAGAGTCCCGCCATATCAAACAATACACGTCTAAATCATACTAACCAATCCAGCAACTCCGAAGCAAATGGAGTGCGCCAACATCTTCCGCTGAGCTTCCAGCCTGCTTGGAGGGCTCTCAACTTGTCTATCGGGACATGCGAGTATGAAACGCAATGTCCCCAGGCAAAAAGGGACGTTAGTACGAATAATGTACCGAGTATGTAAGGCACATAAATAAGTACATAACAGACATGGAAGAAATATAGAGTAAATGACTCAACCTGTAAGTCTGGATAACTTTGTGAATCATGAAATATTTATAGTATCATGCATATGCTTATCAATTCCATGTCATGCATAGGTACATGTGTTCATAACATCATCAAGCTGCTGAGGGCATCCCGTCATATCATCTCGGCCACTATGGGCAAACCATCAACGTATACCAACTGATCAGGTGGTGGTGCGTATATAATATCATAATCTTTCTCATATCCCATATACATATATATACATACATATATATGCGTATATAATGCCATCTGGTCATGGGTCAATGTATATGAATGCAATGCATGAAAAGTACGTTAATAAAATCTTTCGGAATGTCATAGGACCATTTTGCCTTTGAGTAATATCATAAAGTAAACTCTTTTCAACTTTCGTATTTTTCATAGACCCATGAGCAGATGATAGAATAATATGACACATGGGGAATCAAGAATATAGGCATCCCTAGTATTTCTATGAATAGAGTCATTTATGAAAATTGCTTATTTTACTCGTTTCATTTATATCGTATGGATCATGCCAAAAAGAAAGAAGGGATAGCCTTAATATACCTGAGCTGATTCTCTTGACGACCCCTCTAACATACCTCAATTGCAACAAAAATGTAACGGCGGATCGAAGTAGAGGAGAATCCATATGATATTCTTGAGAAAGATTGCACTGTACTCCCTTAGAATCGTAAAATCCCGCTTTTGGAAAATGGGATATTCAGCCTGAAATCTTGTGCATGCAAATTCTTGAGCTTCCTGACTCGTACCAGGCTCTTGCTTCAAAAATTTGTTGCAAGGGAAGGCCAAGACCTCAAAACCTTTATCCTTGTATTTGTTATAGAGTTGAGTCAATTAGCCAAGACCTCAAAACCTTTATCCTTGTATTGGTTATAGAGTTGAGTCAATTAGCCAAGACCTTAAAACCTTTATCCTTGTATTGGTTATAGAGTTAAGTCAATTAGGTATAATTGGTGCTTGTGAACCCACATTTGGAGGCAACATTAATGACAAGAAGCACTTTGCCTTTGTACATGCTAAGGTCTACATCTTTCTCTTTAATGTCCATAGAAGAAACCATTATAAAAGGATGACTCAAGTCTACTGGAGAATTGGCTAAAGGGATTGAAAATGGGTATCTCATATATGGATTTCTTGAATGTGAATGTGTTGGGAGTTGGGACCTTCACTTCATTTGCCACCTTTCTAGTTAACTTAAATAGTCATACATGGGGATTTAGGGGTGCTGCCACGTGGGGAAGTTGATCTTATCCAAATATATCACTAATTAATTAGGTAATGTCCCGTTACCCGGTAATTAATCAATTATCCGCAAAATTGAGAATTATTCCCACTTACTTAAAATATTACTCACTTTTCACATATCTTATACACCTTACTATTATGGTGATGTGGTACCTCGTATGGTACTAGTCCATAAATACCGAGTATTTTAGCTCGAGTCGTATTTTATCCCAACATGCCAAACTTGGACGAGAATTCATTTTCTTTGACTTTCTTCCCCTCTCACCTTCACGAATTTACTTATTACTAGTTTGAAATAGCATAATCCTTATAATCTCCAAATAATCTTTTCCTTGGACTGATGTCAATTACCTTACGACAAATTCAACGTACAACACTATATGGTGCAACATTGTCATAATGTAGTACTGCAGGACGTGACATCTCACTTCCGGGCTCTCATTAATTTATTTATAGCATATTTTCATGTACAAAGTATGGGGTGTAACATCATTCTCCACTTTGGAACATTTGTCCTCAAATGTTGACTGATGCGCTTATCATTCTCATATCCCAAAGCTCTTGTGAATACTTTAGTAGTCCTTTTGCCATCTAGGAAACTGTTCTGTGAATAAGTCCAAAGGCCAGGTTATCCCCCCCCCCTCCCCGCTTTTAGGCCTCTTTCCCATGCCATGACTTATGATCGAATTCCTTCCAATCTCGTAACTGTTGCTACCTTCCATTTTCCAGCTTTTAGCCAATCCTGAAGTTTTTCGCTTGGTATTTTGTCGAACTTACGAATATTGCTATATCTTATTTTATAGACCTGGTTATCCATTCGTATGACTTTACTCCATCTGCATAGGTTATACTATACCCTAACTCTTACCTCGATTTCTCGTTACTGAGGTCTGCTACAAAATCTCAAGTTACTTTCATTGTTTATCTCATACATATAAATATATATCCTCTAATGCCTCCAGTTCATCTATAAGAATGACGGCTTAATCTCATCTCATACTTTATAACTTTTATCCATCCATTGTTGATTCACCTCAATTTTGATCCATAATCAACCCCTGATAACTCAACATTTTATGTAATATTACTGCTAGGATTCACGTTTTATCGGGGAACATCTTAAATGATTAGATTGATCCACCTGGGGCGATACCCTACTTTCATAACTGTATCTCACGGCATCCCAATGTGATTCACCTTGCGTGGGTATTTTAATTCTGTCCAATTCATGAGATCCCTTTCTTTTATACGTCATATCATTACTTAATCGAAGGCCCAAACATCATTTTTTGTCTATAATAATTACCCCTCATTCTATTAACAGGGCAGCATTCCATTTCTTCTGAATATTATTAGTCTTAGACTGATTTGAGTTCATTCAGGCTATACTAAACTTTCTATAACTTAGAAATACCATTAGCTTTCTTGTTTTCATGGGTTTAATCCCGAGGACTTATTTGTTCTCATCACCTTCTCACTCGCCCTTTCTTCGTTCTTACATCCTGTCATATAACTTTGTCGCTTTACTATACTTTAGCTTGGGACCAATACATATCTATTTATACTATTTGCGGCCTTCCTTCAACTTGCTTGCACCATAGATTTCCTTATGTTGTTCTGGAACATCAAGCGATACATCACATCATCTCTAGCTATTCTTTACTCTCATAATCAGGCTTTTCGATACCTCAACCATGGGCTAAAAGATATGCTACTCTATCATTCCTAGATATTGAATCCCAGCGCTTCTAGCCTTCTATCCCAAGTATGGAATGTTCTCAACCTTCTGCTTCTGAGTATCTCGTACATTGTTCACCTTTACCTTACTTTCCTTAAAGCCTCATATCACAACTTCTATCTCTTTTATAACCTTCCCTCCACATAGGTCTAATTTACATCCACGTCTTGAACTTCTATTATAATACATGCACTTCTTTACACAATCTCTTGAGAGCTTCATACTAACTTCTTATGCGGTTGGGACACTTCTAACTGGCTTTATCGTAGAGCCGTTATAGAATATGGCTACTACATTATCTCTCTTGCACCTTTGATAGTAAGAGTGATTCTGCAATATTCTCAATCACGATTTCTATAATTTTCAGGGTCTAATAATCATATTACTGATTTATTTTGTTGATGTATTTCTTTAGTTTCCTCCTTCTTCTAATCAACCTTCATGTAGGCTTAAGCTACCTCCCGATATATGGTTCATGGTATTAGTTATTATGTTTAGCCTTTCATAGGCACTAAGGTATATCCATGATATTGTCCTTTGTCTATGACCTGGGCTCAGTTCTTTCTTTTAACTTATACCGGAATTTTCTATGGTTGTATATGTTGCATGTATAAAACTCCAAACTTTTAAGTGTATTCATAACGTAACTAACTCTGGATTATGAATCGAATAATTCTGTTTTATTCCATCTCAGCTTTCTTTAAATGTAAGCAATTACTTTTCTTGGCCTTTATGCCCCTTCTTGCATGCATACATAGCTTATCTTGGTGCCCACGCATATTGGAATTCCATAGAACTCATATGATTTTGAATATCACTTCTGATTTTACTTCCTATTCCTTAGCCACAGTAAGTGTCATTTTCTTTTGGAGTGCATACAATTTTGTTGTGAGACTGTCGTTATAAGACCATTTCCTCCTTAGGTCACCCAGCTTAGGTTGAAGCCTTCTTCCTTATTTCCTCAGCTAGTCTTTCTTTTTAGTACTTAGGGAGAACCCTTGACTCTCGTAAAGCTGTGAGCTTATTACAGACCTTTTGATATTTTTCCTTGCCTATAATCATCTGTAGTTGCCTACCTCCGTGCCCTTGTGCTTGTAGGGTTACTTTTGAACTAATATTTTGACTGCCTTCCTAGTGGTACTTTCTTTTATCCCCGTAACACTCCTACGGTACCTTTAACTACCCCAACTCCTATTTGAATATACCTCAAGTATTATAATGACATTACTGCGAGGTTGAATTCTCCATGTTGGGGTTTACTATATTTAGCTTGTATGATCTGCTGATTTTTCTGTAATATCCTGTCTATCCATGACTAGGCTCTTCCTAAATCAACTACTAACTGCTCGTCGACCCATTCTCCTATCCATATTCCGCGTAATCTCTCTTGGGTTATTTCCTTTGTCTAACTTACCTCTTGCAATGGCGCCTTATTTATCAATAACCTTCCGGGTAGGAACCCTTACTTCCTTTTTTTGAAGTTGTTCTTACATAATGTTCTCGAATCATAGCATATCTGTAGGATTCGGATAAGTACAATCTCATCCCTTTCTCATTTTTATCGCATTCTTCCTGTATCATTACATATTCCCCCCCTTTAGGGGGAGTACTAAGACTTGGAGCTACGACGACCTGCCTATAAATGTTTTTCCTCTCCATCTTTGGCATCCTTTCGCATCATCAATGACCCTTACTCGCCTTGCGGTAATCCTTATGTACCAAGGATAAAAAATTCCTCACTCGCAATGGTGGCACTTAGTGAAAGTGGAACATATAGTCCCTTAAGCTTAACTTTGCTTACATTGCTTGCTTTAGGGAAGCGTTTTCCTGAATGACCATCCTCTGAATTCGTCATGGATCTTCTTCTGTTGTCCATTCTATTATTGCTGGAATGCAATATGAAATTGTCATGATGTTGACTATTATCAAATCACTCAGTTCCTATTTCATGTTTGGTTTATCTTGTTCACCAGTCCATATTGATTTCCATTACTCCTGGGTCTATCTTTCCCTTTTGTTAATAACGTTAGAGTCGCGAACTTATTTCTAGAAATGAGGACGTGACTATATGGCATGTATTCTTTTGTTGTCTTAAGGCCCATCACCCTTCGTCTCTTTCTTCATTTTACTATAGATTCTATAATACTGTCATCTTTTTGACCTACCATTGTCATTCAGGTATCAAATCTTTCTCTTAATGCTTCATTAGCTCTCTTCTTATTTCCTGCTAACATTTCTGTCTATCACTTTATTCTGAAACTTTCAACAAGATATTCTTTCGCTTTTAGCTCTCCTTGCTTCATTCATCGGCTCTTCAGGTTGCTCAAATCCCTCGCTTTACTAGGGACGAGAGTCATACTAAGGTAATATTTATCCCTTCTAGGCTTTCAGTGCCTATCTCCGAAATTTGTTTTGATCACGCAAGTATTCTCATCTAATCGTAATATTCTAGAGTGCACCACCTGGGTGTCTCACAAGGAGATCTATTAGCACCTTTGTAATATACTTCGGAAATGTCAACTAACGCAAACCATCAATTCCTCATTTTTGGGTTACTCTAACCCCAACAGGATCCTACTGTCTTGTCCTTCTCTTAAACCATATCTGTTAGCTCCCATAGGCCATGACTGAGATGGGTGTTGTTGATACCTAATTTTTTCCTATATATTTTTAATACATATAAATACTTTCAAATAGCATATATGCATATATAAGCATGCATAAGCATTTTTTATAATTTTTCTATAATTTTTAAAGGCTTCAAATTGATTTATTTCCTCCCTTTTTACTCATAAAATTTCTAATAATTATCTTTCAAACTATTTTTTTGAGGTAATTTAGCCATCTAAATTCCATATTTATGCCAAAATACTGCTTAAATATTTTTAGTGCATTTTCTATAATTGTATCTACATTTTTTAGTTAATTTGCATATATTTGCAATACTAGCCCTATTAAAGCATAATTACGTTTTAATACATAAAATGGTCTTTTATATTTTAAAAATATTAAAAAATTATTTTAAATCATTTTAATACATGAAATTATTTTTTCAAAAATCATTTAGCATTTCTTATAAATTATTAGTGTTAAAATGGCTATTTAAAATATGGCCTAGTCATATTTTAATTTTAGCCCCAATCCAATCCCAATACCCAGCCCAATTTCTGATTAAAATACTCGGCTCACACCCCAAATACCCGATCCGGCCCCCACAACCTTTAATCCCAGCCATTGATCACAAAGATCAACGACTACCATTTCCCCCTTCCTAAATTAAACCAAAGACCCCCTAAACCCTATCATTTTCATTTACACCACCGTCTTGAAATCCCCTCTGCTCTCAAACACTCTCAACCTAAACCCTAATCTCCAAACACCGACCCCTTATCTATGGCCATCTCCGGTGACCTTTCACCATCTCTCAAGCCTCCAATGGTTTCTCTCATGTCATTCGTGCCATCTCTAAGGCCCTCAATGGACTAGGGCCATGTCGACTTGCATCTAGGGTTCATCTCTCGACTGTTCCTAGCCATCCCAGTGTGATTTCGAGTGAAATTGTCCTATACTAGCCACGATCTATGATTTTCTAAACAGGTTTCTTCATCTTTGTATGGTTCTCTTCGAAACCCTAATTTCGTTTCTAAAACTCCTACATCTGTACAGATCTAAGACGATTTGAGTTTGTTCTTTGTGTGTTTTACAATAGCCTTGAGTTTTTTTACAAGAATCATATGATTATAAGTGACTTTTCATCTTTTTCTAAAATTAGGGTTTCCAGAATTTCTTTTAAAACTCTGTTTAATGATTTTTTGAGTTTAAACTTCTGTTTCTCACATATTTTGACTGATTCTATGAGTCTACTAAAGCCTTACCTCGCATGTCCTGAAAGCCCTAATTTTTAGGGTTCTTTGTTTGGTTTTTGAGTATTATTATATCTGAATGGTTCTTTCTTTGGGTTCTTGTAACTTTCTTGCCTTAATATGCTTCTACTGAGTTTCTTAGTTTGAGCTTTCACTGATTTTTTGTGATTGTGTTCATCTTGACTACTCACATCAAAACTTGTATATTTCTCCTTGAATCAGTGTTGTTTAACTTTTTTTGTTAAATTTATGTATTGATTTTTTACTACTCATGCTTTACCTCATTTTATATGCTTTACTCCTTTCCCTAAATACTAAGTTTGTTTTACCGTTGGTTGAGTTGTCCCTTGATTAAAGGAATCTTGCTGATTAACGTATGGTTCCCCTGATTTACTACTTAATTGATTTATTACCTTGTTTGTTAAGTTTTTGATTCCTATATAAACCTCATCTTCTTTTAAAAGAAAAGGAGAACAAGGAACTCTAGTTCATCTACACTATTATACTCTCAAAAGCTCTCTACTCTCTACTGTTCCTTGCAACTCCTATTAGTTTAACTAGTTGTAAGCCAAGGCTGATTATTGGCATCATCTTTACTCTGTATTGTGCATTGTTTACCGTGAAAATGGTAACAACAATTAAATTTGTAAATGGGATTCTAAAAATATGTGATCGATTCCCGAGCTAGTTGTTAGAGCAGTTGATGATAAGAACGTGAAGCTTAACAATGAAATGCGAGCTAAAACAAGACAGTAATCAGATCGAAGGGGCCTGTTGCCCAGATGCAAAGTCGGTCGATAAGGACCTTGGGGTCGGGACTCTAATCGAGCTCGAGCTATCGGGGTCAACTAGGAATAGGATAACAATTAAGGATATGATCAAGCAAGGCTCTTTACGGTCAAAGTTGCGCAATATAGAATGAAATAAGTAAGAAGAAAATAGATGTTAAAGTAGCCTCGAGCCACTGAGAATGAACAAAATAGGAGAAAGCGAAAGAGAGAGATTATTGCTTTTGTAGAGAAATGAAGCAACATCAGCCCTTACAAAGTGGTATGGGTTCCCCTTATATAGGTGAGGGAACACGGTATGGCACAAATATGTGGAGATTAAACACAAAGTATGGAGATGGGATGGTTAAACGTCATGCCTTAGCATAGGCTCTGGATAGGCCGGGCCTGTCAGACGCAGCCATGTGCCTTGGGGGCTTCCCCCTGCATCCTGGCTTCGGGATTTGTTTCCTTCGAGTTGGGCTCCGACGAGCCCCAAGTCGGGAACGTGGTCGCGGCCTACCGCCCTTAAGGTCCCAAGTCATGCTTCCGAAATGCCCCAATAGCGAGAAATCAAGTCTTCTGATTTCGCCGCATACAGATAGTCTCCGCATTTCCCATAATGAAGAGATGGGAAATGATTGTGACACTTGATTCCTCGAGCTTCTTTCGGCGATGACATACAGATGATACAACTCCTGGCCTGAGCTTCGCAGTGATTGGACATCTACGGGCCCGTGCTTTTCAACTTTATTCATTGTGCTCCTGTAGGCTTTTGCAAGTAGTATGTAACGACCCCTCGAGGGCTACTTGTACACAAATTTTTATTAATAAGAATATACCCCGTTGACTTTTGCTTTTGAACTTTGCTTTGTTTCTATATGCTCTCATTCCCTTCGGGGCCCTTTGAATGTTTTCTTTTGTTTGCTGGCTGCTGATATTGGGCTTGGGCATGGGCGTCCGTCCCAGTCTTCTACTGATCGGCATAGCTCTCATCCGAACCCATCATCATACTTCGGACCAATGTTGGATTGATCTGATAGGTACGGGCTATCTAGGCCTTCCAAGTTGTATGGAGATCATGCATCGAATTCTAGGGCCTTCGGGAATGTTACCCTGGATGAAGGTCATCTTCGGGTACCCCAGGGGCCCTATTGATCATGATGTAGATAGATTCTTTAGAATGTATAGGATAGACTTCTGCTGAGTAGTTTTCCTGTATTTTGGCGCTTCCTCGGACCTTCGTGGAGCATTCGCGATCGGAGCTTCCTGTGTTTATTCCTCTTTTCAGAAAGAGGGGATCACGAGACCACGTACTTGCCTTGTGTTAAGTGTTGGCGTTTAAAGCTTCCCGAAGTCCGACTTCTTTGGGTCGGGGGTTCTTGATGTAGAGTGTTATCTTGAGCTCAGAGATAATGTGAACGGCCCCTCGAGTCTTTACTTCTAGTCGAAGGGTGCTTTCTAGATCGGGTATTGACAAGTCAACCTTTATCGAGGCTGTTGGCTTCCCGGGGCTTGCCTCGGGCAGGCGAGTCGTCGCTAATTCTCGCATAAATGTGGGGCGGCTTTGGCTTTTTCGCAAGACTTCACTATTTTTAGACAACTATGTTTCTACTTTGGAATGGGGTATTTCATCTCTTTAGGCGCAAAAAGTGTTGGTGCGCGCCCTTGCTTTGACCTGTTAGTTTTACCATAGTCATGGAAACCACTTCGGGGCCGATCCGGTAGGGGACGGGGGGTGCTGCTCCTAGTGCTCATGAACAGAGGGAGTTCGCTCTGGAGACGGCATCCTTGATAAAAGAAGAACACCTGGAGATGGCGAGGAGATACTGCAGGTGGAGCGAGGGGATAATACTGCAGGTTCTTTCCCCAGATGAGGGCATTGCGGACTCCACCGATGGATTCTTGAGCGTGTACCTATAACCTTTCGAATTAGGCCGCCCTGATAGGGTTGAACTTGATATTTTCTTGAAGTATCGGGTTACCCTGGCATAGATACATCCGTCATTTTGGAAAATGCATTGATGATAAGGTTATTCGCGGAGAAAGTCGGGCTTGAATTCACGCTTGATCACCTTGTCAGGATATATCGGCCCTTCCATCATCGAGGTCTTCTAACTCTGAGGTGTCGTTTGTCCATGCCCTTTGTTATTGATGACGAGGAAAGCGGGGATCGAGAGTGGTCCAGTTGGTTTATCCAGGTCCGGACGACCGACATTATTCCTGTGGAGTTTTTGCCATTTCCCGAAGGGTGGAATTATGCACATGAGTGAGGCGTTTGGCGCTTTTCAGGTTTTGCCTATAGCAAAAATCAGCTGAGTAATAATGTTGTCTCCATTGTTGCAGCAACTTCGTGGACGTCAGGTGAAGTCCATGATCTGCTTGGCTGGGTCCGGAAGTTGGTGACCCATTCGTCCTACGACGAGCGTAGGTGACGACTGTACTTCGTACCGGATGGGGAGCGTAGTACCAAGGTATGTGTGTATGCTACCTTTTGTCTTACCTTAGCATACCCGAGGTAATATTTTCCCCTTCCATTTGTGTTGGATTTTCCGTTTGCAGATATCGGGTGGTTCCTTGGGATGAGGCACCCGCGGTGTGACGGAGCCTTTAGTGGTGCTGGTCGGGCTCACACTTCCAAGGAAGGGGATTCACCCGGGTCCGCTACTCCTAGAGTGCCTAATCGCTGGCCGGCGGTTCCTTTGAGCGAATACAATGCGAGGTCGGTTCTTCTGGGTCCACAGGGGCAAGATTAACAGGAGTGTGTTCCGACTTCGAGGAAGTCCATCGACTTCACTTTGTGGTGAGTTTATGTACACTTTCCCTGTGCCTCGTGCCCTCCTCCCTCTATTGAGCCTTTCTTGTGCAGGCCTGTGATAGGCTCAGGTCTGAGCTGCTCCATCAAGGGGCCAAGCTTCAGAAGATTTTGGATGAGGGCGAATCCCTTAGGTTCCTTAGCGAGGAGAAGGAAGTTGAGCTACAGCATTGGTGATATGAGGTGTACCAGAGTTCAAACTATGAGAGCTATTTGATGGAGTAGGTAACTTCATGTAGTACGTGCTTCACTCCTTTCTATCCTTAAGGCTAACCCCTTTTGTCGTATCAGTTGTAGAGGAAGGCGAAGGTCTTGGAGTACCTCAAAGGCGCCGTCAACCATGTCAGAGTTGCTTGCAGGGAGCTAAAAGCTCAAGTTTAGGCTCGAACTTTGGAGGAGATGACTGCCTCGGCTAAGGTTCCTTCCTTCAAGGTCCAACTCCACTTGAATCATGACAACACCAAAGTTCAAGCGGAAATGATTGGGAAACTCAAACTTGATCTCTCGAAGGTTAGAGCTGAGATAATTGATGCCTGGGCAGAAGCGGCACTAAGCCAAACCGAGGCCAATCGTGAGATGGCGATTCATATGAAGGATGCTGTTGATGCCCAGGCTGAGCTAAAGCGAGCCCTCGACCGGGGGAAGAGGATCGAGGAATTGGATCGAGCAAGGGTGGATGAGCGTGACGCTCGGTCATTTCTTGTTTTCGTTGCGGAGGGCGAACTCGACAAGCCCTTTAGCGCAGAGTGTAAACTTTGCCATTTTGTCGCTTTAGACTTTGACATTTTGTCGCTTTGTCTCTGACATACATAGGGCATGCCTGTAGATGGAGAATGCGCTTTTTTCGCGCATGTAATATATAAGAAGAAACTTGAAGCTTTATTTCTTCTGTACCTTTTTCTGTTGTTGCTTTCGATTGGGCCGGCTGGTTTTGGGGTTTAGCGAGGTCCTAATAGGGCTAGCACTGATCTGACAGACCTGGAGGCTCTTAAGTGAGATCCTTGGTGTGAGCAGGTGATGTGGCCTCCATGCTTGGCTCGGCTGTTTAGGCTTAGTCCCCGAGTCGGGCTCCGGCTCGAGCCTTCTTGTCCTCGAATTATTTGTGCCCGTGGGAGCAGGTAGCAATCATTTTTATCTCTTGCCCTTGGGCATTTGCCGTTCAAACTGTTTTGGGTCCAGTCTTCGAGTCGCATTGTGACTCGAGCTTCAATTGACACTCAAGCACTTTCCTGCCTGCATGGGCGGATGATGATGGCCCTTTGTGCTCTGGGTCAAAGTGACCTTACGGGCACGTGGCTTGGAGGTTTACCCGGCCAGTAATACTCGCATTTATGCCATGCCCTTAGGCGTATTGCAGTTTTTGGGTCAAGTCTCCGAGTTGCGTTGCGATTCGAGCTGTAATCGACCCTTAAATTTCCTTGATTTCCCAGACGGCGACAGTGGTTCGTATGTCGTGCCCTTAGGCGTATTGCGGTTTTCGGGTCCAGTCTCCGAGTCACGTTGCGATTCGAGCTATAATCGGTCCTTAAATTTCCTCGATTTTCTGGTCGGTGATAGTGGCACTTATGCCGTTTGGCTATTGAGATCTTTTAGTATGTGGCCCAGAGGCTTGCATAGTTAACTATTTTGGATCCGGTCTCCGAACCGGGTTACGATTCGAGCTCATTTTAATCCTCAAGTTGTAAAAAAAAAAATTTTAGCTGGCGATAATGGCTCTTACGCTGTTTGGTCATAGAGACCTTTCAATATGAGGCCTGTAGGCTTGCTTAGCTGGCAACAATGGCTCTTACGCTGTTTTTGCCCATGGGTTTTTTTGTAGGCTTTGTTTACGCTCGTTAAGGTATTTTAAAGTATTTTTTCCTAACCTGTCATCAGTTCCAGAGATACCTCGATTTCAAGTCGTTGTCGGCGATGTTTCGAGCACCTCATAAGGTTCATAGCTCATAGGTCGAGTAGATCGACGCTCTTGCGATTTGGAGCCAACATGGTCGGAGCTCGTTTTTGCCTGTTAAGGGAAGCCTGTTTTAACCGGTTTTTTCTGGAGTATATTCAAAGTAGTGGCTTGCGATTTTTAGCGACAGTCAGGCGTCCTCGAGTCGCGTTATTTTGGTTGTATCAGCCGTTTTGACCGTAGTCATATGCATTTGGCCGTAGCCATTTTTGATCCCAAACGATAGTTTAGGCATCTACACCGAGGGTATGCCCTTTAGGGATTCTTACAAATGCGATGTATAGCCTAAACTTCGGGGTTTTCATGCTTGTTGAGGTCTTACAGTTTGTCATGCCTATTGAGGTCTTTTAGTTTGTCATGCCTATTGAGGTCTTACAGTTTGTCATGCCTATTGAGGTCTTACGTTTGTCATGCCTATTGAGGTCTTATAGTTTGTATGATGTGGAATAGATATAGTTATGCCGAGTTTACTCGTTAGGGGTCCTACAGTTTCGGATTTTCCAGTGCACGTCATTTGGTGACAGTCTCCGAGTCATCAAGTTTGTTTAAGCTTGAAGACCACTTACCGTGAACTCGGAGTTGCATCGTGAGGGCTTTATGAGCCCGGGGTTCTGACCCTAGGGTCGTGTGGGCGTTGAACCATTTAAGTCTCCGAGTATCTTGGGACGTATTCAGCGGAGAGGCCTTTGCTGTGAATATGCTGAAATAGCCCTTTTCAAAGTATTAAATGCCAAAAAGATACTCTTTATTGCTTGGCATAAATATAGACTGTAAATACATGTTGTCCTGTTGCTGCGAGCTCGACCCACGTGGGTATGGCTCGTGGTTAGATTCTTTGCTAGCGTGCCGAAATCTGGCGCTTGGTTCCCCGACCTTCACTGTTATTAGTGCTTCGGCACCATACAGTAGAGAGAAAGGTGTCTCCCCTATGCTTGATTTTGGAGTCGTCTGATACGCCCACAGCACCTCGGGCAGCGTCTCTCGCCATTTTCCCTTGGCGCTTTCTAATTTCTTCTTCAGGTTTTGAATGATGGTTTTATTCGTGGATTCGGCTTGGCCATTCGCACACGGGTAGTATGGCGTCAAAAGGATCCTTTTGATTTTGTTGTCCTCAAGGAACTGTGTTACCTTGCTCCCGATGAATTGCCTCCCGTTGTCGCATGTTATTTCGGATGGGATCCCGAAACGGCATATGACGTGTTCCCATATAAAATTGATGACGTCCTTCTCTCTTATCTTTTCGAAGGCCTATGCTTCCACCCATTTTGAGAAGTAATCAATCATAAACAAAATGAATCTAGATTTACCTGGTGCCGTTGGCAAGGGGCCAACGATGTCCATTCCCTATTTCATGAATGGCCATGGTGAAAAAATAGAATGTAGTTGTTTGCCGGGTTGGTGGATCATGGTGGCAAATCTCTGACACTTGTTGCATCTTCAGGCGAACTCCTTGGCGTCCCTTTCCATGCTATCCTAGTAGTAGCCTACTCTGATTACCTTTCGGACTAGGGAGTCTGCCCCGGAGTGGTTTCCGCAGGTACCCTCGTGGATCTCTCGGAGCACATAATCCGTGTCGCCTGGTCCTAGGCATATTGCCAGGGGGCCATCGAAAGTTCTCCTGTACAGGGACCCATTTTCGTCGAGCGAGAACCGGGCCTCTTTGGTTCGCAAGGCCCTTGACTCTTTTGAATCGACGGGCAGTTTCCCGTCCTTTAGATAAATGGTGTATTTGTTTCCCCAATCCCATGTTAGTCTGGTGTAGTTGATTTCCGCGTGATCTTCCTCGACCACGGACTTGAATAATTGGACAACAGCTCTGGGGAGAAGGTCTTACTCCTCAGTAGACGATCCCATGTTGTCTAGGGCATCAGCCTCGTTGTTCTGCTCTCGGGCTACATGGACTAAGGTTCATTCTTTGAAGCGGCACAACGTGATTTGGATCTTATCCAGATATCTCTGCATCCTGTCATCCCGGACTTCGTAGCTCCTGTCACACCTCCTTTTTCCTACACCCGAAGGTATATAAGGGAGTTTTTCCAATTAAAGGACAATCGGAACCGGATTATTTTAATTTAAAATTCAGAGTCGCCACTTGGGAATATTTTATGGTATCCCAAGTCACCGGTTCAAATCCCGAATCGAGGAAAAGATTGGCTCTGTTTTACAGTCCGCAAACACAGAAATCCGGGTAAGGAATTCTGTTAACCCGGGAGAAGGTATTAGGCATTCCCGAGTTTCCTGGTTCTAGCACGGTCGCTCAACTATTATTATTGGCTTAATTATCTAATTTAATCACATGTTTTAAAACCTATGTGCACTTTTTAATACTTTAAAACCGCATTTATTCAAATTTTAAAGAAGATTGAACGTCGTTTTAAACACATCTTTGGATCGCGCCGCATGAAATGCACCCGCAGTCCTAAACATAATTTATTCAACGTTGTTGAGAATTGAAATTGGTCACATGAAATGCACATCCGAGTTTAGGAAGGTAACATTATTAAAGTAATGCGCCTAAAGCAACTATACATTTTGCAGCTTTGCGAGGACCGTGGTAATTTTGCTAAACGGCGCGCCTCGAATTCTAAGGATAAAACAGAACTTAATTAAAACGAGGGCTATGCAATTGTCATTTTTGTTTGACATGATGCATCTTGACTCTAATTTAAAAGGGTTCTCAAATTACATTTGGAGGGCCATGGACTATTTATTATCTACTACGGTTCACCCCTAATCTACTTTGAAAATAAACCCAATTAATTAGATAAAGAAAGAAAATTAGAGAACCTCTATTCGTTCGAAATAAAATTTCAATCTACTGGCTAATTAGAAAAATATTGAATTAAGGGAATATTTAATTCAAGAATCTAATTCACAACTGCTTTCAAACTTGACCCAACGAGCCTACTTAGCCTTCCAATTTCCAATTATCCCATTTCCTACCTACTTAGCCTTCCAATTTTAATCATCTTATCCCGTTGTGAATAACACAACTCAGCATTATACAATCAGGTAAGCATGCTTGATTCAGCTTTTACTAATTTTAACATGACTCTGAACCTTAGCTTCACTAATGGGCATGTTTACAAGGCAGAATAGGAGTGAATCGATACAAGCCAATATTTAGCAATTCACTGGAATCAAATGGTTACCCAAGCTAAGGTAACTGGTCTACAGTATAATCTAAACAAGAATCTACAACCCAAAGCATTACACTAAACCTTTATACAAAACCTTAATAAATCTTTTAACTAGCACCCACTTAGATTCGTTAAGAGAAAAATAAGTAAATGGAATCCATAGTTCATACATCAATACAAATGCGAACTTACTACTGCAGACTACTCTTCACGCATGAATTCAGAAAAACCTAACTGACATTTGTAATTCAAAGCCTAACTACGTAATATTGAAACAGCAAGAGAAACATGGGAGGTCAAATTCAAATGCAGCTTCTATTCAACCAGAATTTTGTTAGAATTACATGTCCAGCAGTTGTACGGTACTCATAAGCTAAAGAAAAGTACCTGAAATTCGAAAACAACACGGAAAATGAGGAAGCAGCAGCAGGACAGTAGCAATAACATTGATCAGCAAAAGAAACCACCAGGTAAACCAGTTTTAAACCAGGAAACGAAGTGCAACACTCACGAGAACGCGGCCAGAACTTTAAAAGAAACAAACTTTCTAAAATACCAAACTCAAATCATTTCAGCCTAGATAGCACGGAAACTATTTCAGAAATTGAAAACTTCAGAAATCAAATCAAAGCTCAATGGAACAGTAGCCAATTTTTTAGCAGTTTCAGTTTTTCTTTTTTGAGTCCTTCCCTCTTCCCTTAGGTCTGTCCCTTCTCTTAAGTTGGTATCTCTCTTAGAAAGTTTTTCTTCCTAATCTCCTCAGCCCTCCCTTGTCTCTGTGTGTGTCTATCCTTGTGTGTCTATTTAAAGACTAGAGCCAACTCCCTTTTTATTCAAATTTTTCCCTTTCCATCTTGTATATTCCTTTACCATGTGTATTCCTTAGCCTTTTAATCACCCCCCCCCCATGTTCTTTTGATTTCCAACTCTTAAAAGGGTCCTTAAACGAGTGTAGTTTCCACTATCAATGCCCTTTTCTATTTTTTAATTCATTCCATTAACCTACTGCTTTTAATTAATTCATTAATGCAATTTCTACCCTATCACTACTTCCTAAGTTAGGTAAACAATCTCCTTCTATTGAATAATTCCCAGACTAACCCTTTAAGTTCATAATTATTCATTTAGAATCTCTGAAAGTTATAAACATTTACAGAACTTCTAGGCAACAAAACCAAAGGGCATCAGTTTCTGAAACCTAAATAGGTTTAGCATTGAAACAGAGTCAAAAATAACCCTTCATATGAACAATCTGAACTAACATTAACAAGAAACGAAAATTGAAGAGCCTATTTGAGATTCGACCTTTGACACATTTAACATAATCATCTTAACAAGGAATCAAAACATCACGAGGATACTAATATGCTGCCTATTAGAATAATATAAACCTAAATTGAAAATTGACAACCTATCGATTCAAAGGCAAATCCATGAACTTTAAACAACTATTCACAGAATCTGTAAAACAAACCTACAATCAGAAATCAAAACAAACAGGACCAAATAAATTTAAAAGGAAAATTGAAATTAACAGAAATAAATATGAATAAATAAACTAACCTAAAGCAAAGAAATCGTGTTCGAAGCTAGTCGTAACTTTACTCAGAAAAATTGACCAATCAAAAACATATGTAGAAGAGAAGGAGAAGAGGCAAAGGTGAAATGGATTTAAAGAGGAGCAGAAAACAATAAAGGGAACTCACCGGCTAGACTTGAAATTACCCTTGATACTTCGATTCACCCGAAACTGATGTTACTCATTTGTTCTTTGCCAAGAACAAATGAGTAACATTGGTTTTGTAGTGAATCAACCTTCTAATCATAGAAAACTAGAGGCTTGACTCGATGCATGTCATCAGGTTCAATGGAAATTGATTTTGAAATTTTAGGGTTAAAACTTGGATTTAAAATTCTACGAGTCTTGGTTAGATTCGAAGGAAACTAATGATGGATTTGGTAAGAGGGGCTCGGGGTGGTTCTATGGTGTAAAGATGAGAGTGATTGGATAGGCTAGGGTTTTTGACTGAACTTCGATTGAAGATTCGAGGCGCTTGGCTATGATTCGAAGAGAGGTGTTTGGATATTTGGAATAGGGAGGTCGAGGGGGTTCTGGGGTGTATTTCTGGGGTTGTTTGGCCACCGTCCGTCGCCGTGGGCGATTTCCGGCGGGCGGAAGGCGGTGGTGTGTGGTGGTATGTGTTTTGGTCTCTGAAGAGACAAATGGGGAGTGTTTGGCATATTAAAATGAAGAATTAACCGGGGCCATTGGATTAGAGGAGATTGATGTCCCAGATCAGTTAGGAAAGGGAAAACGGGGTCGTTTGGAGTTTTATCGGGCAGGCCGGGTATGGGAATAGGTCGAGTTGTGGGAAGGCTTGGGACTGTTTGATCAAAGCGTGTCCAAACGACGTCGTTTGGTTTTGGTAGGGGCTGGACCGGTTGGGCTTTGGTTTTGGGTAATCGTTTGGGCTTCTTGAATTAAACTGAATTTGGCCCATTTCCGACTTCCTTTTCTTTTCTTCCCTTTTTTCAAAAATTAAAACTAAAATCCTAAATTAAATTATAAACACCCAAATTAATTTTAAAATACTAATTAACTCTAAGTGATAATTATCACGAATAATTACATACTAAATTAAAAGAAAATCACACAATTTGATTAAAAATACAAAAATATGTTATTATTTTTGAACTTTCATTTTTTGTAAAATACCTAATCATTTAATTAATTCGAAAAAATTTAAAAATCAAATCCTAAATGCAGATACTATATTTTTGTATTTTCAATGCGTTAATAAAATTCAACATGTACACAAATATATGCAAACAATCAGGCAAATTGCACAGTAATTCCTAGAATAATGCATAATTAAAGAAAAAGACCTAATTTTGAGAATTCTTTTGGAATAATTCATGTGAGGCAAAAATCATGTGCTCATAGCTGCCCCTCATTGCCCGGAAACATGAAGAGTTTTCGTGCAAAGATAAAGTGAGCTGATACGAGCGATTTTTGCCCGTTTGAAAACTCCGTGGGAAGCATTTTTGAAAGAATTTGACCGAACCTCTGCTTCAAAGGTTTCCTACATATCCTTGGCTATAAAGGAATCAGGTCACTGTAGTTCGGGAAGCTTCGGTAGCTGGGACTACCATGAGTTGTGGTTTCACTGTTACTGCTGTTGCTGCTGATACTGCTTACTGACAACCTTATTACACCATGACAAAAATGAAGAAGCTAGACTAAGCCATAATCTATGCTTTACAGTGATTTATTTTCAAACTTGGTCTTGTGACTGTTGTTGCCTTGTTGATTTGTATTTCCCTCAGTTATTCCTTTGCTGCTGCCTCGAATTGTATTCTTGAGATGCTTTCCCTCTCCTCTAGGTGGGTGCCTGATTGTTAAACCTCAAAACGTCTACCTTCGACCATTGTTGCCTATCCTCTGTTATATAGGCGGGCTCCTGATTACTCGAACCTGAATTGCTTTTCTCTTCATTCTCCATTTGGACAATTGATTACTGAAACTTGAATTGTATTCCCTTGTTCTCCAGGTGGACGCTTGATTGCTGAATATTCAACTGCTTTTCTTCGTTCTCCAGGTGGACGCCTGATTGCCTGAACTTGAATTGTATCCCCTTATTCTCCAGGTGGATGACTGACCACTAAAACATGAATTGTTGTTTCTCATTCTCCAAGTGGACGCCTGATTACTAAATCTTCAACTGGTTTTTCTCGTTCTCCAGGTGGATGCCTGATTTGCCTGAACTTGAATCGGTGTTCCTTGTTCTCCAGGTGGACGCCTGATTACTAAATCTTCAACTTCTTTTCATCGTTCTCCACGTGGATGCCTGATTTGCCTGAACTTGAATCGCTTCTTCCCTTCGTTTTCCATGCGGGTTCCTGATTATTTGAAATTTGAATTGTATTCCCTTGTTCTCCAGGTGGGTTCCTGACTGCTGAGTGTATTCCCTGCTCTCCAGGTGGGCTTCTGACCTCAAAATGAATAAAGCGAAGAATTTGAAAGCTAAAATTTAAATTGTACTCCCTTGTTCTCCAGGCGGGCTCCTGATTGCTGAAACTCGAACCGTTGTTCCTTGTTCACCAGGTGGACGCCTGATTGCTGATACTCCAACAAAAATAGACAAAACAAAGAAAATTTTCTGCCCCAGTTTGGTGGTTGGGTACAAATGTAAGTGTAAAATGGATCACATAACCAAATATCAATAAGAACTTGAAAGTTAGGTCCCATTTTTCAGGAGGGTCCTAAGAACTCTTAATTAAATGACAATTTTAAATCTAAGTTGTGTCTTCTAAAGGTGTGACTTCTACTAAATCTTGTTATCTAAGAGGGTCTTAAACTACTCCCCATTATCCAGGAGGGGCCTGAAAACTCCTCATTTAATCCTATCTTAAGCATGCAAACTTTGAAATCGACTTATATTCCTTTGGGGTACACTTATGCTAGATCTTGCTTTTTACGATTGTTTCAATTTTTAAACTAGGTCCCATTTTTTCAGGAGGGTCCTGAGAATTTCCGATTAAATTGGGGAAAAGGTGGAAAAAGATGGTGTTTTCTGTAGGGGGAAAAAGTTGAGAAAGCAGAAAATCATAAACATTAATCTGGGAAAGAAGTGAAGTTAGAATCTTTGTTCTCATGGGGTAATGTCCAAAGTGTATCTCAAACATACAAACTTCGGAGCTCCACATATGATCCTTTATGGTGCATTTATGCCAAATTCCGCATGGTTATGTTGAATTTTAAACTAGGTCCCATTTTCCAGGAGGGTCCTGAGAATTTCCGCAATCAAATCTACCTAGTACTTACTCTCCCTACGGATGATTTCCCGAAACAAATGTCATTTTCGCCCCTGTTTCAAATCAAAGAAAATTTCGTCAGTTTAAAACGTGGTGGTTTGTTGTGGCATTCTTGCTGGAGGTGGTTTTCTCTTTGCCATTCTTTGCTTCATCCAACTGCCTTGAACTGATCGAAAAGATTGTTTTGACCTTTTGACTGATCCTTAACTGCAAGATCCCCAACTGCTATTCTCCCCTCCTGACCTTTCTGCCTGAAACCGTACATCTCCCACGACATTACTGAACCATTCAACTGTTTTGACTTTTGCTTACACCATAGGTCCCATTTTTCATCATATCATCTTTGGCACGTTCTAGCTGCATTTTGCTTTGAGCAATTCCGAAACTAGTAGTAAGCTTTGGAATTCCTTCTTACAAGGCTAAACTTGGAAGAGCTTTAGAGAAGTAAAATTAACAGATATGAAATGCAAGGATTTTAAGAATAAAGAAAAGAATCCAAATTTGGATGACTGTTGGAGATAGGAAAAGGGACTTATCTGAGTGGAATCACCAGCGCCAGATCATGGTATGCATTTGGATTAATCAGCCCAGTCTATTTAACCAACCTTTTTTCCAATTGTTTTGCTTTGTGCTCCAAGATCTTCCATAACGCAAATTTACTTTCCACTAACTTTACGGACCTTGTTCGACTTGCGGTGCCCCGAAGGGTTTTCACCGACAAACCTCTCTCATTTGTTGATTCCTCAATTACTTGTCGCCTGATGGTGCCCGTGAAGGTTTTCACCAATAATACTCTCTCATTTTTATTTTCTCTCAGCTTTCGTCGCCTCATGGTGCCCATGAGGGTTTTCACCAATAAGACTCTCTCATGTTCATTACTTTCCCTGCTTGGACCAGAGTATTACTCTGATATGAATCACCTCAATTTGCTCGACTTGGAATCTCTCGAAAACTGATCGGAAGGTCTTTCTTTGGACCGTAATGTGGCTTTTGGATTGGGTTAGAAATAAAGGGTATCAAAGGCTCAAAATAATTTTGACATGGGTTTAAAATTACAACTTTTGGAATCACATTTCTTATTACAAATATAACCTCTGCCCCAGTTCCTTGCTTGGGGATCTTTGGATATTTTATTTCACTTTGACCGAGTCGTGAAGCTGCCTACGTATCCTTAATAGGAATCAGGTCAGACGTAGTTCACACATGAATTTCCTTGTTGTTATACTTTTTACTTCTTTTCTTTTCTCTTTTTCTTTTCTTTCTTTTTCTCTCTTTTTCGTTATTGATTCCAAAAGAGGGGTATGAAAGAAAGAAATAAGGCTCAAAATGGGGAACAAAAGGGTAAAGTATTTAGATAGCATAACAAATTGTCTTCGTCATTTCAACCTTCGAAATAATGCCAAATACAAACAATCAACAATTATACCAAAGAAATCATACATAATATCTTTTTACTGCATCAGCATTGATAGCCATGTCTATGCATTTTCCTTTGATATCTGTTAAACATAAAGCACCATTGGACAATACTCTGGTCACAACGAATGGCCCTTGCCAATTTGGGGAGAACTTGCCTTTCGCTTCAGCCTAGTGTGGAAGGATACGTTTTAGCACCTGCTGGCCCACTTCAAACTTCCGGAGACGTACCTTTTTGTTGTATGCTCTTGCCATTCTCTTTTGATATAACTGGCCATGACACACTACTGCCAATCATTTTTCATCAATCAAATTCAACTGCTCCAAACGGGTTTTGACCCACTCATTATGATCAATTTCAGCCTCAGCGACAATCCGAAGGGACGGGATTTCAACTTCTGCAGGTATCACTACTTCAGTTCCATATACCAACAAATAAGGAGTTGCACCTACTGAAGTACGGACAGTAGTGCGATAACCCAGCAACGCAAACGGTAATTTTTCATGCCATTGCCTGGAACTTTCTACCATTTTCCGAAGTATCTTCTTTATGTTTTTGTTGGCTGCCTCAACTGCTCCATTCGCCTTGGGACGATATTGGGTAGAATTGCGATGTGTAATCTTAAACTGTTGGCATACCTCTTCCATCAATTTACTGTTAAGATTAGCACCATTATCCGTGATGATCTCCTTTGGGTTTCCGAATTGACAGATGATATTTGAGTGAACAAAATCGACCACTTCTTTCTTGGTCACCGATTTGAAAGTTTTGGCCTCAACCCTCTTGGTGAAATAATCAATGGCTACCAGAATGAATCTATGCCTGTTGGATGTTGCTAACTCAATTGGTCCAATGATATCCATGCCCCAAGCAACGAAGGGCCATGGTGCCGACATCGTGTGCAATTCCGATGGTGGATAATGAATCAAATCTCTGTGTATCTGGCATTGATGATATTTGCGCACAAAACTGATATAATCTCACTCCATGGTGAGCCAATAATAACCTGCTTGGACAATTTTCTTTGCCAACACATACCCGCTCATATGTGGTCTGCAAACTCCTGAATGTACTTCGGACATGACAGCCGTAGCTTGTCTAGCATCTATGCATCTTAACAATCCAAGGTCTGATGTCCTTTTATACAAAACTCCTCCACTTAAGAAGAATCCACTCGCCAACCGTCGAATTGTTCTCTTCTGATCCCCCGTGGCTTGCACTGGATATATCCCCATTCTGATGTAATCTTTAATATCATAAAACCACGGTTCGCCATCAAGTTCTTCTTCAATCATGTTGCAGTATACATGCTGATATCGTACTTGAATGTGCAAAGGATTGACATAGGCTTTGTCCGGATGGTGCAACATTGACACTAGGGTAGCTAAAGCATCGGCGACCTCATTATGGACCCTAGGAATATGTCTAAACTCCACTGATCGAAACCGTTGACAAAGATCATGCAAACATTGTCGGTATGGTATGAGCTTCAAATCTCGTGTTTCCCATTCTCCTTGAATTTGATGTACCAGAAGATTCGAGTCTCCCAAGACCAAAACTTCCTGGACATCCATGTCTGCAGCTAGCCTCAAACCCAAAATGCATGCCTCGTACTCAGCCATATTGTTGGTACAATAAAAACAAAGTTGAGCCGTGACAGGATAGTGATGCCCTATTTCAAAAATAAGCACAGCTCCTATTCCGACTCCTTTCATGTTAGCCGCCCCATCAAAGAATAGTTTCCAGCCTGGTTTTTCAATTTGCTCCAGTTCATCGATATGCATCACCTCTTCATCAGGAAAGTAAGTTTTCAATGGCTCGTACTCATCATCAACCGGATTCTTGGCCAAATGATTGGCCAATGCTTGGGCTTTCATCGCAGTCCGAGTCACATAGATTATGTCAAACTCTATGAGCAAAATCTGCCACTTCGCAAGTTTTCCTGTCGGCATTGCCTTTTGAAAGATATTCTTCAATGGATCCAAGCGTGAAATGAGGTAAGTAGTGTAGGATGACAAATAATGTTTCAATTTCTGTGCCACCCAAGTTAGGGCGCAACATGTCCTTTCCAGGTGAGTGTACTTAACCTCATAAGTCGTGAACTTCTTACTAAGATAGTAGATGGCCTGTTCTTTCCAACCGGTGACGTCATGCTGCCCTAGTACACAGCCAAATGAATTTTCTAGGACAGTCAAGTAAAGAATCAAAGGTCTCTCTGGTTCTGGCGGTACCAGCACAGGCTGGTTAGACAAGTATCCCTTTATCTCATTGAATGCTTCTTGACACTCATCAGTCCACTTGATCGCAGCGTCCTTCTTCAGCAACTTGAAAATAGGCTCACAAGTTTTTGTGAGCTGAGCAATAAATCTGCTGATATAGTTCAACCTTCCTAACAGACTCATCACTTCAGTCTTGTTCCTCAGAGGGGGAAATTCTTGTATGGCTTTGATCTTTGATGGGTCCAACTAGATGCCTCACCGGCTGACTATGAATCCCAACAGTTTTCCGGATGGAACACCAAATGCACACTTGGCGGGGTTCAGCTTGCGGTTGTACCTGCGAAGCCTCTGGAAGAATTTCCTCAAATCCCCGACATGGTCGGCCTGATGCTTTGATTTTATGATCACATCATCTACATATACCTCAATCTCCTTGTGTGTCATATCATGAAACACAGTAGTCATTGCCCTCATATAAGTTGCCCCAGCATTCTTCAAACCAAATGGCATTACCCGGTAGCAATAAGTTCCCCATGGCGTGATGAATGCCGTCTTTTCTGTATCTTCTTCATCCATCAGAATCTGATGATACCCGGCATAGCAATCCATAAAAGATCCAATCTCACGCTTGGCACAATTATCGATCAAAATATGGATATTGGGTAGTGGGAAGTTATCCTTTGGACTTGCTTTGTTGAGATTGCGGTAATCGACGCATACTCTGATCTTGTCGTCCTTCTTCGGTACAGGCATGACATTAGCCAACCAAACAGGATATCGAGTGACCCGAATAACCTTTGCATCCAACTGCTTGGTAACTTCTTCTTTAATCTTCACACTCATATCAGTTTTGAATTTTCTCAACTTTTGCTTGACGGGAGGGAATGTTGGATCAGTGGGCAATTTGTGGACCACCAAATCAGTGCTTAAACCCGGTATGTCGTCATATGACCATGCAAAAACATCTTTGTACTCGATGAGTATTTTGATTAACTCCTCCCGGATTTTTGGCTCGAGGTGGACACTTATTTTAGTCTCTCGGACATTGTCTGTGTCCCCTAAATTGACGACTTCTGTGTCATTCAGGTTGGGTTTGGATTTTTCTTCGAAGTAAATTAACTCCTTACTAATCTCTTCGAAGGCTTCATCCTCATCATCTTATTCTGATTCGTAATCACAATCTACTTATTGAACTAATATTCCGGAATCAGATTGATTTTTAAGACTGGGCTGAGGATTCCTTATGCATGCCATGTCATTAGAACCAGCGTAAAAAGAACTGTATAGAAAAGAAAACAAAAAGGAAAACCATCAGGAATGATGAAGAAAAGGAAATTGTATTTTATTGAATGATAAAAGATAACAAGGTTTGCACACTCAAACAGACTGAAAAAATGAAATCTGGATTACAACCCTGGAATAATCCGTACAAACTTAAAGGAAAATCAAACCAAACTACCAAGACTCCTTCCGAGTAGGGAGAGGAGTAGCCTTCCAATTATTAAGCTTTGTTGTTGTCCCGACAAATTGCACTTCTGCGTTGCTATAACCTTCTCCAATTTCTACCATGTTCACACTGTCGAACAACTTCTCAAATCTTTCAATTAACTCCTTGTCCGGATCAATCATAGAACTGGGAATTGTTGTCACTAGGAGACTCCTCATAACGGACTTGACAAATGATCTGGAAAGATGTGGGACCGGCTTTTGAAGGACCCATGCCCTCTGTTTCAATTTCCTGGCTCTTTTTATGTCTGCGGCTGTGGGCTTGAAACCTAGCCAAATGTTCCCAAGTTTTCAGGAAGAGACACGGGCTGTATGATGCCTTGCAAAGCTGATCCCAAACCTTTTCCTGGTACAAAACCATTCTTCAACATTTCATACGCTACCATGATTGATGCGGCGGTTATCTTCGGATTTGGGATACACTTCCCTTCTGGAACTTTCTTGACTGACATTGCGTCAGAAACTTGGTAGACCCATGGTCCCTTATCATCTTCCACTTCAATGAATGGCACAATGGTGTTGCTGTGAGCGCACAAATTATCTTCGTCGTGCAAAACTATTTCCTGCCTGTCCCATTCAAACTTGACCATCTGATGGAGTGTTGATGGTACTGCTTTAGCGGCGTGGATCCATGGTCACCCTAATAGCAAATTGTAGGAAACAGCTATATCCAGCACTTGGAATTCCATTGTGAATTCTACTGGACCTATAGTCAGCTCCAATATTATGTCCCCGACTGAGTCTTTGCCACCACTATCAAATCCTCGCACACAGATATTATTCTTATGGATCCTCTCATCTTCAACTTTAGCTTGCTTAGAGTGGAGAGAGGACAGATGTTCGCACTTGAACCATTGTCAACCTATACCCGGGTAACCACGTAATCCTCGCATTTTACTGTCAGGTAAAGGGCTTTGTTGTGCTCAGTACCCTCTACGGGCAATTCATTATCGGAAAAAGTGACTCTATTTACTTCAAAAATCTTGTTGGCTATCTTTTCCAGATGGTTTACCGAGATCTTGTCGGGGACATGGGCCTCATTCAAAATTTTCATCAGTGACTGATGGTGCTCATCTGAATGGATTAGCAATGAGATCTGAGCGGGCGTTTTCCTCAACTGTTCTACAACAGAATAGTCATGCACTTTCATTTTCCTCAAAAATTCCTCTGCCTCTTCTTTAGTTATAGTTTTCTTTACCGGTGTTGGATTATCTTTAGTTCTTCTTAACTCCTCGGGAGTAAAGCACCTTCCAAACCTTGTGCTTTACAAACTTTTTCTTTGATTTCTTTCCCTTTGTAAATCACTTTCACTCGTTCATAATTCCAAGGAACAGCCTTGCTGTTGATCACTGTAAGCTGAGTTACTGGTTTTATAATAACAGGCTCTGTGCGAGCACCTTTCATGACCACAACAAGTTTACTTGCAACCCCTGGCACTACCACTTTAGCTTTCTCTAGTTTCACTACAACAATGTTTGACGACCCTCTCTCGGCTACCACAGCGGGCTTATCGACTACCGTTTTCGATTGGACCATTGATTTCCCACTAGTTACCTTTTCCTTTGAGTTGGTTTCGCTGGAACGGATCATCATTACCATCTGCGAGGGCTTCCTAGAATCACCTTCTTTGTGTATCAACTCAATCATATGGGTCTCATGGTGAGCTGGCAGTGGATTCTGATTGATATTTGGTGCTTCTGGGGCCAGAACCTCGATCCGATGAGTATCAATAAGCCCTTGCACAGCTGCTTTCAGTTTCCAACACTTCACTGTATCATTCCCCGGGGCTCCTGAACAGTACTCACAACTCACCGAGTGGTCAAGATTTCTAGGAGGGGGATTTTGCATTTTAGGCTTAATTGGATTCAGCATGCCCAACTGCCTCAACCTGTGGAAAAGACTGGTATATGATTCCCCCGGTGGAGTGAAAGTCTTTTGCTTCTGTAACCTCTAATTCTTGAAGGCTTGGTTTGGTCGGAAACCCGTTCCGGGGAGATTTCTGTAGGCTCTTGGCGGTGGATATGTACTTTGTGGAGCTGGGTATGGATTTTGTGGAGCTGGGTATGGATTTTGTGGAGCCGGCGCACGCCATTATGCGTGTACCGGGGTTTGGGTATAGGTTTGTGCATGATGGACAGAAAAATGGGGATCTGGAAGTGGGTAGTAATGCTGTGGACGGCTATATAGAGCGTGGGGGTAATTTTGGTGGTAGGGTCGGGGTTGGTTATAGTAGGGTGATGGGCTTTTAGATCCAAACCAGGCTCTGGACTCAACTGTCGCGACATCTTCTTTCTTCTTTTTCCCAAGCACACCTCCAGTGCTGTTTTGAATGGCCTGGGTAGTTGCCTTGATTGCTGAATAACTCATGATTTTGTTGGACTTAAGCCCCTCCTCGACCATGCCTCCCATTTTTACAACCTCATTAAAAGACTTGCCAATTGCGGACACCAAATGACCAAAGTAAGTCGGCTCCAAAGCTTGCAAAAAGTAATCAACCATCTCACTTTCTTTCATTGGGGGATCTACCCTTGCTGCTTGCTCCCACCACCGGAAACCATACTCTCTAAAGCTTTCACTGTGCTTATTCTCCAGTTTAGTCAAAGATAGTCGGTCTGGAATGATCTCATGATTATACTGAAAGTGACAAGCGAATGCTTGTGCCAGATCATCCCATGTGTACCATCTTCCGTGATCTTGGCGGGTGTACCATTCCAATGCTGATCTGCTCAAGCTCTGACTGAAGTAAGCCATTAGGAATTCATCCTTTCCTCCGGCTCCCCTCTTCTTACTGCAAAAACCTCTCAAATGAGCCATCGGATCACCGTGTCCGTTGTACAAGTTGAATTTGGGCATTTTGAACCCTGCCGATTGTTGTACATTTGGGAATAAACACAGGTCTTTGTAAGCCACACTTACCTAACCTCCTAGCCCTCTCATATCCCTGAAGGATTGTTCTATGCTTTTCATTTTTCTGAACATCTCTTCATGTTCAGGATTTTTGGCTGGTCTCTCAGCTTGTCTCGGGAGATCAGAGCGTGGATCATAGGGGTAGGTTTCGGGAACTTTGAGGGTGGGCTACGGGGGATAATACTAGTTGTCCTGAGCTTGGAACATAGGTCCGCTCGAGGATATATGGAGTGCAGCTGGTGGAGATGCCACAAAGACAGGGGTGACTGGCGGAGGGGGGTATGGAATTGATTTTGGTGGTGGAGCTGTGGCATATGAGAAGTAGTGCCATGGTAATGTTGGTAAATGGGAAAACCTGGATCGGTGGCAGGATGATCCTGAGACTGAGCTAATAGTGGGGTAAAAGTCGGGTTAGCCGGGTAAGACGGTGGTGATTGCCCTTTGGACCAGGCCTGGTACATTTCGGCCATCTGTTGCTTAAGTTTGAGCATCTCCTCCTTTATTTTATTGACATCCAACTCCTCCACCTCAACACTAGTGTCGGCATCCGGGATAGACATGATTTCTGGTATTGGTCCTTTCGATCTGGTTTGGTAATGATAATGTGATAGTATCCTCTAGATAAACTAACTGCTTGAATTCTCTGAAAAACAACAAACTTACTAGTTCTTAGAGTTTAACACAAATGCAATTACACGTTGGGATGCAATGCACCTAGGCAATTAACCATTTTCTATCATGCATTTGCTTCGGTTGCGTGCGTCATTCTGGCCTCTCATAATTGTGCCCCTTCTTTTAAGCTTCTTTTATTCTATCCTTCTTTATTTCCCCTTTTTCCTTTTTAGTGGTGGTCGAATCCTATAGAGATTGCCTACGTATCATGTCCCCGCAAGAATCAGACCGTGCGTAGTTCTGTCAGATAAGTGTGAAAGTAAATAAAACATTTTTGGGATTTTCAGCTTTTATAAAAACAGATGCTTCGATCACAAAGACTCAATACTAACAAATTTCAAAAGATAACAGACTCTGATGCAAAAGACAAAATACAGACTCCGAAATTAAGCTATCATACTTTAAAGAAATACAGACTAACATAAAGAAAATATAAACCCAACATGACTTACGGACTCCGACAGAAAAGGAAATACCGACTCAAACGGAAAATCAAGAGTATATCAATGCTCCTGGTGCCTGCGGGACATCATTCGATCTTGTCGCAGGCCTATGTGCAAGATCCCTTTGAAGTTGGTCCAAGTTGTTCATTATTTGTTTGACAAAGGTCATCACCGCTGCAAAGAACGTAGTGCGAGTCATATCCTCACAAATGTGGCACTTCATAACGATGTAGTCTGCGATGTTTCTAATTCTCTCTCTTATGACGCCCTTTTCTTGTAACAAACGCCCAATCTGCTGGGCCCTGACCTCCAAATTTGCTTGGCTGCATAATTTTGTTCCTAAAGTTGTTGCAAGTTTATTTCTAACTGCGCCAAGGTCGTATAACAGCGTTCCCTTTCAACCTTGAAGTCTTTTGCCTGCTTGATCATTTTGTTTTCCGTGGCGATGACCCTTTTCTTCAACCCCACAAACTCATCGTCATACCTTCTTCTTAACTGCTTAACCAGGCATACCCGTTCATCTGCATTTTTAGCCAATTGTTTTTGAGCCCTGGTCAGTTCGTTTTCTACTTTGTTCAAATAGAAACTATAGTTACTCACTTTCTGCCTTAGGTTAGCTACGAGCTTTTCATCTCTGTTACTTCGGACTGGATTTTCTGCCTCTACTTTCAGTTTCTGAATTTGAGCTCGAAGGGCCTCATTTTCTTTGGCTAGCCTTTTCTTTTCACCTTCATCCGCCACTGTTTGTAAGACATTCTCGAATTGAAGGTCTTTGACTTGCTTTTCCAGCTTTCCTATTGTGGCCCTGTACTCGTTTTCTTTGGCCAGCCAAGCCCACAGTTCTTGCTTTTCCAGCTTTTCTATACCAGGAAAGGTAGGCGGATGTGACCTCGCCTTTAGATAGGTTCCGCACTCGGGTGCTTGCCGTCAAATACTGGCACTCGTTCTAAATAGAACGAACTGTTTCTTCGTGAAATTGGCCGTCGGAGCTAATCTCAACCGCGTGGATACTGAGATCTTCATCTGGATGCATCACCTGACACCTTCCTAATTGTCTCATCACTCGGTAGGGAGCGTAAGGCTGAATACCCCGAAGACCCATTAGGAGGAAGTAAGGACCTGTGGCGGGTATATACACAATTTCTTCAACAGGAAGCTAATCTAGTGTCCATTCTATTTGTCCCGTAGTGATGGCGCAAAGGCGGGCTATCCATTCTCCAAACCCCTCCGGTAACTTGAACCCTGAAACCCTTGTGTTGAATTCTTCAACGCAGCTTTTCTCTGCGGATCCATAATTCATATACTGAGGGTGGTGGCACAAGTGCTTGATCATCCACATTTGTAATAGCAAATTTCATCCCTCGAAGAAGTCTGTCCCAGCTTTACAAGCTATGAGAGCTCGGTATATCTCAGACACTATCATAGGGGCGAGAGTGCTCTTGACGTTGGTAACCAGGACCTTGACGACTCCAGCCACCCGCAAATCGATATTCCCGTCTTTTCGGGGAAACACCACAAGGCCTAAGAATGCTACCATGAAAGCGAAACGCCTATGCTCGTCCCATTTTGTTCGGTTCCCTTTACTGCAAACCCCACTTTTCGGATCATTGAACCCTTCTACATGCCCGTACTTCTGGTATATAAAACGTAGAGTGGAAAAAACCCCTTCCAACTTAGAATATGGGATTCCCTTGCTTATCTTTAGCAAATCCATGAATTTGTTAGAGTTAACCGCCCTTGGAGCGATCAGATACTTATGCCTCAAACCTGCAGTACTTTTCATATAACATGCTATCTCTTCCAAGGTTGGGGTGAGTTTAAAATCTGAGAAGTGAAATACGTTATGGGTCGGGTCCCAGAACGTAACCAAAGCCTTTATGATGTATCCTCTAGGTCTGATCTTTAATAACCCGGTGAGACCCCCCAAATGCAGATTGACCTTATCTTGCTCTGACCTGCCCAAATCTTCCCACCATATACGCAACTCTAAAGAGATTTTGTTCATAACTATTACCGGCAAATTCTGACTCGTGATCATTCTACATGTTTATTGGGGTGTTTAGGCAAAATTTAAGACTTATTTGACTCAAAATATAATTAACACACATTTTTTCAAAAATAAAATAAAAACCTGATTTCGCAAATACGGCCTTTCAACACTTCGAGAATGAAGATTTTAAGGCTGTGTTGGCTCAATGGTGAAACCCTTGAGAAAAAAAAAATGACCACAGGTGGCTGTCTTGCAAAAATAGCCTTCCGGTGCCCTTTTTAAGGACATTCGGCTATTTCTGACAAGAATGGCATCACCCTAATTATTTTTCAAATAATAGTAAAATTTTGTTCTTTTGACTATTTTTGCGAAAAGAAAGTTGGACCCGATGAGGGTTGCCTAAGTATCTCACACCCTGTGAGAATCAAACTGGCGTAGTTCGGGCAATTTTGACAACACAAAAAACAACTTTTTTTTTAAAACAATAAAATTCTCTTTTTTGTTTTTTTTTTCAAAATTTCGGCAGAGTTTCGGTATATATAGGTTTTCAAAATAGGTAATTACCTCCCTTACCCCTCACACTGCTATTTCTTTTCCAAACTCTTTTCTTTTATTCAAAAACCGGTCAACATGCAAATCTGAAGCAAATAAATGCACAAGTAGCAAGTAAGATGCATCAGGATGGTGTTTTCATTTTTTGTACACCTGTCCTAGACAGACCCAACCCCTGTGTTGAGTCTCCAAAGTTAAAATGCGTGTGATGCAGACAAACGTTCCTACTAGGGATCCGGCATGAGGTCTTGTTATACTAGGTTAAAAACCTGGGTTTATTTGTTCTAGACCTGGCTTACTCGAGTGGACAACTCGAGCCGGGGGGCTGCGTACCGTTAACCAAAAGATCATCCGGCTTTGTAACTTGTCTGAACCTCGTTCAATTTGGAATAGGACTCTAACAGAAAGAAGTCACGACCAGCGTGCACTCCTCGGGAGAGAGAAGAGAGGGGTTTCGTAGCAATTTATATACAGTTCAGATAATATCAAAGTGGTAAAAAGCAACATTTAGCACATTAGGCCCAAACATATAAATAAGACCAGATAATAAATAAAGCCAAATATAACAATTATCCTAAGCTTGAATTCTAAAAACCCTGAACCAGAGATTCTAGGTTCGTTCCTCAGTAGAGTTGCCAGAGCTGTCACACCTCCTTTTTCCTACACCCGAAGGTATATAAGGGAGTTTTTCCAATTAAAGGACAATCAAAACGGGATTATTTTTATTAAAAAATTCAGAGTCACCACTTGGGAATATTTTATGGTGTCCTAAGTCACCGGTTCAAATCCCGAATCGAGGATAAGATTGACTCTGTTTTACAGTCCGCGAACACAGAAATCCGGATAAGGAATTTATTTAACCCAGGAGAAGGTATTAGGCATTCCCGAGTTCCGTGGTTCTAGCATGGTCGCTCAACTATTATTATTGGCTTAATTATCTAATTTAATCACATGTTTTAAAACCTATGTGCACTATTTAATACTTTAAAACTGCATTTATTCAAATTTTAAAGAAGATTGAACGTCGTTTTAAAACACGTCTTTGGATCGCGCCACATAAAATGCACTCGCAGTCCTAAACATATTTTATTCAACGTTGTTGAGAATTGAAATTGGTCACATGAAATGCACACCCGAGTTTAGGAAGGTAACATTATTAAAGTAACGCGCCTAAACCAACTATACATTTGCAGCTTTGCGAGTACCGTGGTAATTTTCCTAAACGGCGCGCCTCGAATCTAAGGATAAAACAGAATTTAATTAAAACGAGGGCTATGCAATTGTCATTTTTGTTTGGCATAATGCATCTTGATTCTAATTTAAAAGGGTTCTCAAATTACATTTGGAGGGCCATGGACTATTTATTATCTACTACGGTTCACCCCTAATCTACTTTGAAAAGAAAACCAATTAATTAGATAAAGAAAGAAAATTAGAGAACCTCTATTCGTTCGAAATAAAATTTCAATCTACTGGCTAATTAGAAAAACATTGAATTAAGGGAATATTTAATTCAAGAATCTAATTCACAACTGCTTTCAAACTTGACCCAACGAGCCTACTTAGCCTTCCAATTTCCAATTATCTCATTTACTACCTACTTAGCCTTCCAATTTTAATCATCTTATCCCGTCGTGAATAACACAACTCAGTATTATACAATCAGGTAAGCATGCTTGATTCAGCTTTTACTAATTTTAACATGACTCTGAACCTTAGCTTCACTAATGGGCATGTTTACAAGGCAGAATATGAGTGAATCGATACAAGCCAATATTTAGCAATTCACTGGAATCAAATGGTTACCCAAGCTAAGGCAACTAGTCTACATTATAAGCTAAACAAGAATCTACAACCCAAAGCATTACATTATACCTTTATACAAAACCTTAGTAAATCTTTTAACTAGCACCCACTTAGATTCGTTAAAAGAAAAATAAGTAAATGGAATCCATAGTTCATACATCAATACAAATGCGAACTTATTACTGCAGACTACTCTTCACGCACGAATTCAGAAAAACCTAACTGACATTTGTAATTCAAAGACTAACTACATAATATTGAAACAGCAAGAGAAACATGGGAGGTCAAATTCAAATGCAGCTTCTATTCAACCAGAATTTCGTTAGAATTACATGTCCAACAGTTGTACTGTACTCATAAGCTAAAGAAAAGTACCTGAAATTCGAAAACAACACGGAAAATGAGAAAGCAGCAGCATGACAGTAGCAATAACAGTGATCAGCAAAAGAAACCACCAGGTAAACCAGTTTTAAACCAGGAAACGAAGTGCAACACTCACGAGAACGCGGCCAGAACTTTAAAAGAAACAAACTTTCTAAAATACCAAACTCAAATCATTTCAGCCTAGATAGCACGGAAACTATTTCAGAAATTGAAAACTTTAGAAATCAAATCAAAGCTCAATGGAACAGTAGCCAATTTTTTAGCAGTTTCAGTTTTTCTTTTTTGAGTCCTTCTCTCTTCCCTTAGGTCTGTCCCTTCTCTTAAGTTGGTATCTCTCTTAGAAAGTTTTTCTTCCTAATCTCCTCAGCCCTCCCTTGTCTCTGTGTGTATCTATTTAAAGACTAGAGCCAACTCCCTTTTTATTCAAATTTTTTCCCTTTCCATCTTGTATATTCCTTTACCATGTGTATTCCTTAGCCTTTTAATCACCCCCCCCCCATGTTCTTTTGATTTCCAACTCTTAAAAGGGTCCTTAAACGAGTGTAGTTTCCACTATCAATGGCCTTTTCTATTTTTTAATTCATTCCATTAACCTAGTGCTTTTAATTAATTCATTAATGCAATTTCTACCCTACCACTACTTCCTAAGTTAGGTAAACAATCTCCTTCTATTGAATAATTCCCAGACTAACCCTTTAAGTTCATAATTATTCAATTATAATCTCTGAAAGTTATAAACATTTACAGAACTTCTAGGCAACAAAACCAAAGGGCATCAGTTTCTGAAACCTAAATAGGTTTAGCATTGAAACAGAGTCAAAAATAACCCTTCATATGAACAATCTGAACTAACATTAACAAGAAACGAAAATTGAAGAGCCTATTTAAGATTCGACCTTTGACACATTTAACATAATCATATTAACAAGGAATCAAAACATCACGAGGATACTAATATGCTGCCTATTAGAATAATATAAACCTAAATTGAAAATTGACAACCTATTGATTCAAAGGCAAATCCATGAACTTTAAACAACTATTCACAGAATCTGTAAAACAAACCTACAATCAGAAATCAAAACAAACAGGACCAAATAAATTTAAAAGGAAAATTGAAATTAACAGAAATAAATATGAATAAATAAACTAACCTAAAGCAAAGAAATCGGGTTCGAAGCTAGTCGTAACTTTACTCAGAAAAATTGACCAATCAAAAACATATGTAGAAGAGAAGGAGAAGAGGCAGAGGAGAAATGGATTTAAAGAGGAACAGAAAACAATAAAGGGAACTCACCGGCTAGACTTGAAATTACCCTTGATACTTCAATTCACCCGAAACTGATGTTACTCATTTGTTCTTTGCCAAGAACAAATGAGTAACATCGGTTTTGTAGTGAATCGGCCTTCTAATCAAAGAAAATTAGAGGCTTGACTCGATGCATGTCATCAGGTTCAATGGAAATTGATTTTGAACTTTTAGGGTTAAAACTTGGATTTAAAATTCGACGAGTCTTGGTTAGATTCGAAGGAAACTAATGATGGATTTGGTAAGAGGGGATCGGGGTGGTTCTATGGTATAAAGATGAGAGTGATTGGATAGGCTAGGGTTTTTGACTGAACTTCGATTGAAGATTCGAGGCGCTTGGCTATGATTCAAAGAGAGGTGTTTGGATATTTGGAATGGGGAGGTCGAGGGGGTTCTGGGGTGTATTTCTGGGGTTGTTTGGCCACCGTCCATCGCCGTGGGCGATTTCCGGTGGGCGGAAGGCGGTGGTGTGTGGTGGTATGTGTTTTGGTCTCTGAAGAGACGAATGGGGGGTGTTTGGCATATTAAAATGAAGAATTAACCGGGGTCGTTGGATTAGAGGAGATCAACGGTCCAGATCAATTAGGAAAGGAAAAACGGGGTCGTTTGGAGTTCTATTAGGCGGTCCGGGTATGGGAATGGGTCGGGTTGTGGGAAGGCTTGGGACCGTTTGATCAAAGGAGATCAACGGTCCTGATCAAAGCGTGTCCAAACGATGTCGTTTGGTTCTGGTAGGGGCTGGACCGGTTGGGCTTTGGTTTTGGGTAATCGTTTGGGCTTCTTGAATTAAACTGAATTTGGACCATTTCCGACTTCCTTTTCTTTTACTTAATTCTTTTCCTTTTCTTTTCTTCCCTTTTTTGAAAAATTAAAACTAAAATCCTAAATTAAATTATAAAAACCCAAATTAATTTTAAAATACTAATTAACTCTAAATGATAATTATCACGAATAATTACATACTAAATTAAAAGAAAATCACACAATTTGATTAAAAATACAAAAATATGTTATTATTTTTGAACTTTCATTTTTTGTAAAACACCTAAGCATTTTCTTAATCCGAAAAAATGTAAAAATCAAATCCTAAATGCAGATACTATATTTTTGTATTTTTAATGCATTAATAAAATTAAACATGTACACAAATATATGCAAACAATCAGGCAAATTGCAAAGTAATCCCTAGAATAATGCATAATTAAAGAAAAAGACCTATTTTTGAGATCTTTTGGAATAATTCATGTGAGGCAAAAATCACGTGCTCACAGCTCCCGTTCACTTGACTTACCACGAGGAGCGAATCGCATTTTTCCTCGATAACCTCGGCTCCCAAGCCCTTAGCCAACTCCAAACCTACAATCATAGCCTCATACTCGGCTTTGTTGTTAGTTAGCTTTGTGGTTTTTATGGATTGTCTGATCATGCCGCCGACGGGCGGCTTTAGGACTATATCGAGTTCGGATCCTCTGACGTTTGTGGCACCATCCGTGAACAGGGTCCATACCCCGGAGGACATGCCTGATTTTAGTAAAAGTTCCTTCTCTACCTCGGGGACGAGGGATAGCGAAAAATCGGCCGCAAAATCTGCCAGGATTTGGAATTTAATGGCCGTCCGAGGTTGATACTTGATATCATATCTTCCGAGTTCAATGGCCCATTTGGCCAGTCAACCCAACAACTCAGGTTTGTGTAGTATGCTCCGGAGAGGATAAGTCGATAAGACACAAATGCGGTGGCACTGAAAGTAAGGCTTCAGATTGCTTGAGGTGCTTATTAGTACGAGCGCCAATTTTTCTAGATGGGGGTACCGGGTTTCGGCGTCCCCCAAGGTTCGGCTTACATAATACATAGGAAATTGCGTACCTTGCTCTTCTCGAACTAATACACCGCTCCCCGCTATTTCGGACACGACCAGGTATAGGTACAACATTTCATCCTCCTTAGGCGTGTGCAGCAAAGGCGGGCTAGACAAATACCATTTCAGTTCTTCCAGGTCGTGTTGGCACTTCGGAGTCCATTCGAAGTTGCTCTTTCTTTTGAGTAGGGCAAAGAAGTGGTGGCTTTTGTCTAACAACCTCGATATGAATCTGCCCAGGGCCGCGATCCACCCCTGTCAGCCGTTGGATGGCTTTCACATTGTTCACCACCGTGATTTCTTCGATGGCCCTTATTTTGTCGGGGTTGATCTCGATCCCCCTGTTTGAGACCATGAAACCCAGGAATTTGCCCGAGCCTACTCCGAAGGCACACTTTTCGGGATTGAGCTTCATGTTGTAGCTTCTAAGGAAGTTGAAAGTTTCCTACAAAATGGGTCAGATGGTCCTTTGCACGCAGGGATTTAACTAGCATATCATCAATGTATACTTCCATTGATTTACATATTTAATGCTCGAACATTTTATTAACTAGGCGTTGGTATGTCGCTCCTGCATTTTTTAGCCCGAAGGGCATCACGTTATTGCAATATGTACCATATTTCGTGTTGAATGAGGTCATTTCCCGATCCTCAGGGTTCACCTAGATCTGATTGTACCCCGAGTAGGCATCGAGGAAGGTGAGGGTCTGGTTGCCAGCCGTGGCATCGATCAGACGATCGATATTAGGCAGCGGGAAGGAATCTTTGGGTCATGTTTTGTTTAAATCTTTATAATCTATGCACATCCTTAGTGTATTCCTCTTTCTTGGCACTACCACTACGTTAGCTAGCCATTCGGGATACTTTACCTCCCTAATAAATCCAATTTTAAGAAGTTTTGTTACCTCCTCTTTGATGAAGGCGTGTTTTACCTCGGACTGCAGTATCCTCTACTGCTTTGCGGGATTGAATTTAGGATTGATGCTCAGCCAGTGGGAGGTTATTTTTGGTGGGATACCTATCATATCCTAGTGGGACCAGGCAAAACAGTCGATATTGTTACTAAGAAATTGAATAAACCCTGTCCTGAGTTCGGGGGTCAACCCCGTTCCCAAGTATACCTTGCGATCCAGGAGGTTCTCGATCAGAATGGTCTGGTCCAGCTCTTCGACTATCGACTTGGTCGAATCGGATTCTTTAGGGGCGATGAAAGTTTGGGAGGTGAAGAAATCTTCCTCGTCGTGTCCAAGAGTCCGCATGCTTATCTTCTCGTTTGAGGTCGAGTGTATAGGGGTCGGCGTCTCATGGTGGACCGCAAACATTTCCCTCGTTGCCCGCTATTCTCCATGTATTATCATGGTGTTGTCCCTTGTGGGGAACCTTATCACCTGGTGTAAGGTCGAGGGCACTACCCTTATATTATGTATCCAAGGCCTGCCAAGCAAGGCGTTGTATCTCATTTCACCGTCGATGACCTGAAACTCGGTGCTCTGGGTTGTGCCAGACGTGTTGATCGGGAGGGTGATTTATCCTTTCGTTTCTTCTACGATCTTGTTGAAGCCGTGGAGGATTCGAGGGATGGGAACAACTCGATCGAGCAAACCCAGTTGTTCTACTACTTCTGACCTGATTATGTTGTCCGAACTGCCCGGGTCCACAAGCACGCACTTTATCCTTGTGTTGTTTAAGAGAAATGAGATCACCAGCGCATCATTTTGTGGTTCCCCCATGGCCTCGAGATCCTCTTTTCTGAATATAAGGGTTTCTCTGGATAAGAGTTTTCGGGCCGGTCCCTCTTATGTAGCGGATGTTTTTTTTCGTTTGGACATAGGTCCTTGGAGATCGTTAGTCCCTCCGATAATCATGTGGACACTTTGTTGGGGACCTCTCCATTTCGCCCTAATTGAACCCGGGGGTGCACCAGACTCTAGGTTGGTCGTGCCCACTTCTCTGTCACTTTTGAGGTTTCGATTTCTCATTTCACTAGTCGAGCCAGGCGTCATGCCTTGAAAGTTAAGATCCTGGGCAAGAAGAAGTGTGAAAGATAACTTGCATTTTTGCAACGAAACCAACAAGAAAATAATCACTATTATTTTTAGCCCCACGGTGGGTGCCAAACTGTTTACCGTGAAAATGGTAACAACAATTAAATTTGTAAATGGGATTCTAAAAACACGTGATCTATTCCTGATCTAGTTGTTAGAGCAGTTGATGCTAAGAACGTGAAGCTTAACGATGAAATGCGAGCTAAAACAAGATAGTAATCAAACCGAAGGGGCATGTTTCCCGGATGCAAAGCCGGTCGATAAGGACCTCGGGGTCGGGACTCAAATCGAGCTCGAGCTATCGGGGGCAACCAGGAATAGGATAACAATTAAGGATACGATCAAGCAAGGCTCTTTACGGCCAGAGTTGCGCAATATAGCATGAAATAAGTAAGAAGATAATAGATGTTAAAGCGGCCTCGAGCAAGTGAGAACGAACAAAATAGGAGAAAGAGCGAGAGAGAGATATTATTGCTTTTGTGGAGAAATGGAGCAACATCAGCCCTTTACAAAGTGGTATATGTTCCCCTTATATAGGTGAGGGAACACGGTATGGCATAAATATGTGGAGATTAAACACAAAGTACAGAGATGGGATGGTTTGACGTAATGACTCAGCATAGGCTCTAGATAGGTCGGGCTTGTCAGACGCAGCCATATGCCTTGGGGGCTTCCCCATCCATCCTAGCTTCGGTCATCATTCCCTCCGAGTTGGGCTCCAACGAGCCCCGAGGTCGGGAACTTGGTCGCGGCCTCCCGCCCTCGGGGACCTAAGGCATGCTTTCGAAATGTCTTGACAGATAGAAATCAAGTCTTCTGATTTCGCCGCATACATGCATACTCTTCTTAACTGGTATGTTCTGATTCAATTCACATTCCAAGCTATGTGTTTACTTTGTTCTTGCAGTTTATCAATCTTGATTTCCAGTTTATGAGCTATTTTACTTAGTATACAATCAGCATGCCTAGATTATTGTATCACAAAGCATGTTTTAAGTTTATGGTTTCATAGTGTTTAGCATGACCAAACCCTGCTTGTTTTAAAATCTTGAATGTTTTTCTGGTACAATTTGTTCTAATGTAATTATGTTTATGTCTTAAACCTATGTGTTCTCAACTTAACTTTGCAACTACCATATATGTATTTGGTTTCCATCACTAAAGTGTATGATAGGTGTTCCCCTACCTCTTCCCTTTGTGTGAGATCTATTCTGAAGCTGTATGTTCTCTAGCCTGCTTTTTGACTATTTTTTAAATGTCTTCTTAAACTATTCCTACTCTTAACTCTGTTCTAACTTTCATAAAAGTTCTTTCTGCTACCAAGATCTTCTTTCTCTGTCTACCAAACCCTTTCAAAGTCATTATGCACTCCCACATTACTCCTAGAGTATTAGGTTCTGCCCATCTGGCATGTGTATTGCCTTGAGATCCTTGAGATCTCTCTGAATTCGGGCATGTCAGAGCTGGCCCTTCCACACTGCACTTAAATCAGTTATTGTTGAGAAAGGGTCTAAGTGTGAGCATGGCCCGGAATTCTTGAGGTCCTTAGGGAACTTTGACACACCTAGACATAATATAGTCTATGGAACTTTGGTATTGAGGCTATCAGAGGCTTAGGAAGTCATTTGAGCCTGTTTCAGGCTCCCTATAGTTAACTTCTTCTTTTTCTTCTTTATTTGTTTATGTTATTTATTTCAGTTGGTCTGTAATAATTATTTGTAAACAACATTGGGGTGATTAGTGAAAAGAGATGGATAGTTATATCTGTTAGGGTAATTCGGGTAGATACCATGCGTATAGGATTGTGTTAATACACTTGCTATGTTTGCTTTACTTTCACAATATTAGAAATCATGTCTATAGGGTTAAAATCAACTTTATAATTAGAAATCATTCCTATATGAACTGAATGTCTTTGTAATTAGAAATCATGCTTATAGGATTTAAATGGCTTCAATAACTAGATACCATGCCTATAGAGTGTAAAGTAATTGAGTTCAATTTCTGCCACTGCATGTATTTGCATTTGTTTCACTAGAAATCATGCGTATAAGTTCCAACATCAACTATTAACAAATAGATACCATGCTTATAAGAATTAAAATCAGAAATTCTGCCTACAGAACTAAAATCAGTTTGGTTAAACAAGTCAGTTTAATTCATGTCTAATTCGTGTTCAAATTGGCTCAATTACTGTCCGTTTCTTTAAATGAGTTTCCAAACACTGCCTTAATTTACTACCACTAGAAAACATTTCTATAGGATCTCAAGTATTCGTTTAAAACTGTTCGCTGTTTTACTAAATCAATGTAGATATCCTACTCTTAGGACATCACTGTGTGCGTTTAGGCAAGCTTATAGGGCGATTAAAATTCTGCAACTCTGAAATTGTGCTTTTGCTATTTAAAACTATCCAGATCTAACAGGTTTAAACCAATAGGCAAGCTAAATAGGATTTTGACACTTTGTCCTAATTCAAGGCTGTGTAATCCCTGCTCACCTAGATACCATGTTCTAGGATCTTCTCTTAAATACTTGACTGTTGTTTGAAGACGTGCAATTACTTGTTATATTTGTGGAGGTAACTGTAGGCCTATAACTTGTTCCCTTTTAAATGCAGTCCTAACCGTTCTTGATTGATGCCTAGACTTTTATCCTTTACACCTTTAGGAGGGTCTAGAACTGTCCAAAAGTAGAGGTCCTGAAATACCTCCAAGGCCACTAGGAGGGGACGGGTAGTGCACGCATAAGACATTTTAAGGTTATTAGAACACTTTAGGTTATGACCAAAGAGGGGGAAATTGGGTAGAAAAGGATATGATGACTACGCGCTAATGTCACGTGTAGCCCCTTATTAAGGAGTGTTTACCGGGCATTATGTGGGGTGATCCTGTAGGCTAATCAACGTAGGACCCCTTTCTCCAATTCCCAATGTTTAAACTTTACTCTTTTATATGCAACTTGCTCAAATTCTTTGTCTTATTATTATTTGAGTCAAACAGTGTCCGATATGCTTTCATTTACAAATTATGTGTTTCAACTTCTTGTTTGTTAAAGGACTAATTCATAAGTATCAGTTCGGCCGGGACCCACTATTGTGGACAGAGAGGGAAGCCTAACACCTTTCCTCTAGGTTATTTCGATCCCTTACCCTAAATCTCTAGTAATACAAACTAGTCTAAGAGTTAATTACTCTAGGTGCCCTAACGCACAATAAATCTGTTAGGTGGCGACTCTTTAAATACCCAAATCCCAAAAGGAAATTATTTATTACCCCCATGAACGTCGGAACTCGGACTTCTCTCCGCGGAGGGAAAAATGGAGTGCGACAGGTGTGACCAATTGTACATACCTCAGTTACTGTTGAATATTACAACAACAAAAAACTTATGTTCCTCTGCCGAAATTATAAACACTATTAACCTTCATTAACTGGGCACCTCATACCCTTCTTCATCTTGCTTCCTTTGCTTATTGAAACTTGTATTCGTCTTCTTAATCTCTCGTTGTCTTGTACCATAGAGGTGGATAGGCATTCTTTCCTTAAGGCTTCTTATCAGGAAGCTTACACCTTTCAGTATACCCATGATCTGCTAAAGACCTCACATTTACTTATCGTAGGCATCATACAAAAATCCAATTCCTCTGACTCAACTCTTCCACAACTATCTATCTTTCCAACCTTCTTTCCGGATGTAGGTATTGTCTTATTATGAATAAAATAGAATTTCATAATTTGAATTCTTATAAGTGAGCTCTATCACACGATCTAGAGTAAGAAGAAAGAGTGACAATCCTAAATGCCCTATAGCCTCCTACTTATAATTGTGGTGCACGACACATCCATAAACAAGACTCTACTAGACACGGCGAGTAGACTTCCTAGGACAGAACTACTCTAATACTACTTTTGTCACGACCCAAACGGATGGGCCGTGACGGGCACCCGGTACCTTACTCAACCGAGTACCAATGTAACGTATCTTTCATATCATTCTATCATAGGTAAATGAATCGGAGTAAAGCATGAGGGAATACAAACTTATACATATGAAGTACGAGCCTATATATATATATATATATATATATATACGTGTATATAGCGCCATCTGGTCATGGGTCAATGTACATGAATGCAATGCATGAAAAGTACGTTAATAAAATCTTTCGGAATGTCATAAGACCATTTTGCCTTTGAGTAATATCATAAAGTAAACTCTTTTCAACTTTCGTATTTTTCTGAGACCCATGAGCAGATGATAGAATAATATGACACATGGAGACTCAAGAATATAGACATCCCTAATATTTCTATGAATAGAGTCATTTAAGAAAATTATGTATTTTGCGTTTCATTTGTATAATATGGATCATACGAAAAAAAAAAGAAGGGATAGCCTTAACATACCTGATCTGATTCTCTTGACGACCCCTCTAACATACATCAATTACAACAAAAATGTAACAGCGGATCGAAGTAGAGGAGAATCCGTATGATATTCTTGAGAAAGATTGCACCGTACCCCCTTAGAATCGCAAAATCCCGCTTTTGGAAATTCTTGAGCTTCCTAACTCATACCAGGCTCATGCTTCAAAAATTTGTTGCAAGGGAAGGCCAAGACCTCAAAACCTTTATCCTTGTTTTGGTTATAGAGTTGAGTCATTTAGATATAATTGGTGCTTGTGAACCCACATTTGGAGGCAACATTAACGACAAGAAGCATTTTTCCTTTGTACATGCTAAGGTCTACATCTTTCCCTTTAATGTTGTAATGACCCGGCCGGTCATTTCATGAGTTACCGCTCCGTTTTCCCCAATTCTGCTTATTATTCCCTTGTTCAGTTGTATTATGTGTTATCGGGTTTGTTGGCTTGGGTTTGGAGAAGTTTTTGTAAGGTTTTAGACACTTAGTCTCTTTTGAGTGAGCTTAAATTGGAAAAGTCAATCGGATGTTGACTTAGGTGTTAAAGGGCTTGGATGTGAGTTCTGATGGTTCGGATAGCTTCAAGAGGTGATTTGGGATTTGGAATTTTGGCATTTTTGGGTTGATAGGTGAGATTTTGATGTAGGGGTCGGAATGGAATTCCAGGAGTTGCAATAGGTCCGTGGTGTCAATTGGGATGTGTGTGCAAAATTTCAGGTCATTTGGACGTGGTTCGATAGACCTTTTTGATCGAAAGCGGAATTTAGAAGATTTTGAAATTCTTAGGCTTGAATCTGATGTGTTTTGGTTGTTTCAATGTTGTTTGAGGTGTTTTGAAGATTGGTATAAGTTTGGATGGTGGTATGTGGCTTGTTTGTGCTCTTGGTCGAGGTCCCGGGAGCCTCAGGGTGATTTCGGATAGTTGGCGGAAGATGGAAGTTGGGTTGTGACAGCTGAAGTTTTTCCCATTGCGATCATAACCGCACCTGCGGCTAGGAGACTACAGGTGCGGTCTCACGGAAGCGAGTTTGGAGCCATAGATGCGGCCAAGGAAGACATCAATTGGAACCGCAGAAGTGGTTGAGGTGGCGCACCTGCGATAGCGCAGGTGCGGGATTCGCTTCGCAGATGCGTTGCCTGGGATTTAAGTGGTGACCGCAGAAGCGACGCTTGGGACCGCAGAAACGGTTGCGCAGAAGCGAGGACTAGGTCGTAGGTGTGAAAAGCCTGGGCCAGAAGGTATAAAAGAATTCCTTCGCTCTTCTTGAGTTATTCTTCACCATTTCAAGTCGGTTTTGGAGCGTTTTGGGACATTTTAAAGAGGGATTCAAGGGATATCGTCTGGAGGTAAGATTTTTGAACCTAATAATCGATCCTAAGGCATTATTTCACTGATTTGGCCTATGATTAATGGAAATTAAGGGTTAAAATTTGGAAAACTAGGGCTTGGTATTGGAGATCTTGACTTGGGGATTTGAGGGGCCATTTGTGGTCGGAATTTTGGGACTTTTGATATGTATGAACTCGTGAGGATATAAGGAACCTATTGATGTAAATTTTATCGAATTACGAGACGTGGGCCCAGGGTCGGGTTTTTGTTAATTTGGGGATTTTTGTTGTAAATTTATTATTTTCGCATGGGGTTCATTCCCTTAGCATATTTTAACATCGTGATTTTGATTTTCGATAGATTCTACGCGAGTTGAGGCCGATTCGAGGGGAAAAGGCATCACAGGCTATAGTTTGGACCGGGTTGAGGTGAGTAATGATTTTAAATGTTATCCTGAGGGTATGAAACCCCGGATTTCACATCATTATGCTATATTGAGGTGACGCACATGCTAGATGACGAGCGTGGGGTCATGCACCGTTGTGGATTGTGACTTAGCCCATCCCGAATGACTGTTTTAACGCGTAGTTGATTGAAAACTGTTTGCTATCATCTTGTTTTGGGTTGAATGCCATATTTGTGCCTCGTGCCAACTATTTGGACTCTTAGGGGATTTTTACTAATATTTCCTCACTGTTTTGTATTTTTATATTTGTACTCAGTCATGGTATATTATATTGTTTTCATAACTCAGCCATGTTTACTCTGTTTTAACACTTTAAATGATATTTTGGGTTGAGCATCATGTTTTACTATTGTCGAGTGGCTTATGAGATTCTGGCTGAGTAACGTCGAGGGCTTGTATTGTGAGGATACATTGGGTTGGGCTGCACGCCGTAGCAGTGATACACTGATTATGATTATGAGGCCGAGGACCTGAGTTGTACGCCACGAGTTGTCTTGATATGAGACTGAGAGCCTATTGATTACGCCACGAGATGGATTGATATTGCACTTGGGCCATAAGGGGCCCCTCTCGGAGTCTGTACACCCCCAGTGATCGCGGGCACCCATTGTGATATGAGATATAGCCCGAAGGGCTGGTGTTATTCCATGTTGTTGCCCGAGGGGCTGACTCTGTTGGTATTATGCCCGAGGGGCGATTTTTATGTGTTTATCTTTTCTAGTTGCCTGTCATTTACTTGTTTAACTGTTAAAAAGGTATTTCAAATAAGCTTAAACTGAACTAAGGTGTTTTCATGAGATTTCACTGTTTTATCACACTTTACTGGTTTTGCTCTGCTCTTTATAGCATGTTGTTGTGTTTCTACGTGATTTCTTATCGCTCAGTCTTCATTTATTGTTATTACTCACTGATTAGGAGTACTCACTTTACTCCCTGCACCCTGTGCATAGATTCAGGTGCTTCAGGTCCCGCTAGCGAGTGCTGATTACTTCCAGCTCAAGTGGTTCGGAGTTCACTAGGTAGTTGCTCGGCATTCGCAGCCTAGTGCTTCTCCCGCTATCTTATTTTTCCTTGTTTTAGTTCTATAATAGACTATGTAGACTCTTCCTACTTTTAATCAGTTATTAGATGCTCATGATTGGTGACACCCCGATGTCGGGCTGTGTTTGGTTTTCCGCAGTTGATGTATTTCACTCTATTATGGTATTTATTATTATTAATGACTTAATTATGAATTATTATCTATTAATTTAATTGGGTGTTGTGTCGGCTGGCCTTGTCTTCACGAGAGGTGTTATCACGATCGGGTATGGGTTTAGGGTCGTGACAAGTTGGTATCAGAGCCTAGGTTACATAGGTCTCATGAGTCATGAGCAAGTTTAGTAGAGTCTCGCGAATCGGTACAGAAACGTCTATATTTATCTTCTAGAGGCCGCAGAACCTTTAGGAAAAACTTCATATTCTTGATTTTTTTGTCGTGTGAATCTGTTGATCCGAGTACTAAACTTATGTTATTCTATTCTCTCACTAATGGTGAGGACACGCATTACTGGTCAGGATGGACGACCACCAATACCACTAGTTATGGCCACTAGAGGCCGAGGACGCGGTCGTGGTCGCAGTAGGGGCAGGGGTGTAGCTCGCACAGTAGCTAGGGCAGCACCCGCAGATCCATCAGCCGCCCCAGTTCAGGATCAGGTCCCAGTTATGGGTGCTCCAGTAGCACCAACTCAGGCACCAACTGTGCCCATTGTGATTCCGGGTCTTCAGGAGGCCTTGGCTCAGATTCTATCGGTATGCACTGGCCTAGCTCAGGCGGTTTCAGTTACTACAGCCGTAGCTACTTCTCAGGCCAGGGGAGGCACTCAGACTCCTGCCATTCGCACACCTAAGCAGGTCATGTAGGGACTTTATATATTGGGGGCACATCCAGCTCAGCCAATTGCAGCTGCTCAGGACTATGTAGCTCTTGCCATGCCCGAGGACGAGCAGCATAGGTTGGAGAGGTTTGGTAGACTTCAGCCTCCAACTTTCAGTGATGCAGAGGGCGAGGATGCCTAGGGTTTCTTGGACAAGTGTCAGAGGATTCTTCGCACAGCGAGTATTCTGGAGACCAGCGGGGTCGCTTTCACTACTTTTTAGTTTTTTGGAGTTGCCTTCATTTGGTGGGAGGCTTATGAGAGGCGTAGGCCTGTTGGTGCAGCACCCCTTACCTGGAGCAGTTCTCCATTCTCTTTTTAGAGAAGTATGCGCCGCAGTCTCGCATAGAGGAGCTGCGCAGGCAGTTTGAGTGGTTGCGCATGGGAAAGATGACTGTGACACAGTATGAGATAAGTTTCTCTGAGAGAGGATTAGGAGGTTTGTTGATGGCCTCACATATCAGCTTCGTATTCTCATGACCAAGGAGAGGGGGTCTGGTGCTACTTTTGAGGAGGTTGTTGACATTGCTCGTGAGATTGAGTCAGTTCGTCGCGATGAGAGAGATGAAAGAGAGGCCAAAAGGTCTCGAGGATTTGGTAGTTATGGTGGTGCTCCTTCGAGAGGTCAGTTTCAGCATGGTAGAGGCCGTCCATTCAGGCATGCTCAGCCAGCTTGCCCAAGTTATCGTGGGGCGTCATCGAATCATGGTTCTCACAGTTCTCATCAGAGCCAGTCATCACTTAGTGCCTTTCCAGCTCAAAGTTCGTCTCGTGCTCCATCACTTCAGGGTTCTTATATGCCAGGTGCATCTACTAGTCATTCTGGTGCTAGGGGTTCCCTTCAGTCCCCGTCTCTAGCACCCAGGAGTTGTTATGAGTGTGGAGAGATGGGTCATATAAGGAGGCAGTGTCCTCGTCGTCTTGCGAGTTCATCTCAGCAAAGGAGTCAGCCATCGGCTTCAATGCCATTTACTTCACCACCACCCACCCAGCTATCTAGGGGTGGAGTTTAGTCGGCTAAGGGTCGCCCTAGAGGGGGAGGTCAATCAAGTGGCGGTCAGGCCCGTTTCTATGCACTTCTAGCTACACCCAATGATATTGCTTTCGATGCTATTATTACATGTATTGTCTCAGTCTACCACAGAGATGCTTCTGTATTATTTGATCCCGGTTCCACTTATTCATATGAGTCATCATACTTTGCTCGTTATTTGGATACGCCCTGTGAGTCTCTTGTTTTACCTATTCATGTATCTACTCTGGTGGGCAATACTGTTATTGTAGACCATGTGTACCAGTCGTGTGTGGTGACTAATAGGGGTCTGGAGACCCGAGTGTATCTTTTGTTGTTATGCATGGTGGATTTCGATGTTATTTTGGACATAGATTAGCTATCTCCGTGTCGTGCGATTCTGGACTGTCATGCTACGATAGTGACATTGGCTATACCGGGTGTGCCACGGATTGAGTGGCGAGGTTCGACTGATTATGTTCCTAGTAGGGTAATTTCATTCTTTAAGGCCCAGCGTATGATTGGGAAGGGTTTTCTTTCATATCAAGCCTTTGTGAGGGATGTCGATGCAGAGACTCCCAGTATTGATTCTGTTCCAGTTGTGAGGGATTTTCCCGATGTGTTTCCTACAGACCTATCGGGCATGCCGCCGGACAGGGATATTAATTTTGGTATTGATATGGTGCTGGGAACTTAGCCCATTTCTATTCCATAGTATCGTATGGCACCAGCGGAATTGAATGAGTTAAAGGAGCAACTTCAGGAACTCCTTGATAAGGGGTTCATTCGGCCAAGTGTGTTTCCTTGGGGTGCACCAATTCTATTTGTGAAGAAGAAGGATGGCACGATGAGGATGTGCATTGATTATAGGCAGTTGAACAAAGTAACAGTTAAGAACAAGTATCTTTTGCCTCGCATTGATGATTTATTCGACCAGCTTCAGGGAGCGAGAGTGTTCTCCAAGATTGATCTTTGTTCAGGTTATCACCAGTTAAAGATCAGGGACTCGGATATGCTTAAGACAGCTTTTACGACCTGATATGGTCATTATGAGTTCTTGATGATGTCTTTTGGGCTGACTAATGCCCCAGCAGCGTTCATGCATTTGATGAACAGCGTGTTTCAGCCTTATCTCGACTCGTTTGTCATAGTTTTCATTGATGATATCCTGGTGTATTCACGTAGTCAGGTGGAGCACGCGGAGCATTTGAGAGCTGTGTTGTAGAGATTGAGGGAGGATAAGCTTTATGCAAAGTTCTCTAATTGTGAGTTTTGGCTCAGTTCAGTGGCTTTCTTGGGGCACGTAGTGTCCAGCGAGGGTATTCAGGTTGATCTGAAGAAGATAGAGGAGGTTCAAAGTTGGCCTACACCGTCCTCAGCCAGAGACATTTGCAGCTTTCTTGGTTTGGCGGGTTATTACCGCTAGTTTGTTCAGGGATTCTCATCTATCGCATCGCTCTTGACCAAGTTAACTCAAAAGGGTACTCTATTCAGGTGGTTGGACGAGTGTGAGGAGAGCTTTCAGAAACTCAAGACTGCCTTGACCACAACTCTAGTGTTAGTTTTGCCATCAGCTTCAGGTTCATATACCGTGTACTGTGATGCTTCAAGAGTTAGTTTTTGGGTGTGGGTTGATGCAGGAGGGTAGAGTTATTACTTATGCTTCTCTCCACTTGAAGCCCCATGAGAAGAACTGCCTTGTTCATGACTTGGAGTTGGCTGCCATTATTCACGCGTTGAAGATTTGGAGGCATTATTTGTATGGTGTGTCTGGTGAGGTGTTTACTGATCATCGTAGCCTCCAGCACTTGTGCAAGTAGAAAAATCTCAATCTGAGGCAGCGGAGATGGTTGGAGTTACTAAAGGGTTATGATATTACTATATTGTACCATCCAAGGAAGGCTATAGTGGCCGATGCTTTGAGCCGAAAGGCGGTAAGTATGGCGAGTTTGGCATATATTCCAGTTGGGGAGAGACCTCTTGTAGTTGATGTTCAGGCCTTGGCCAATCGGTTCGTGAGGTTAGATATTTCGGAGCCTAGTCGGGTATTGGCTTGTGTGATTTCTCGGTCTTCCTTATATGATCGCATTAGAGAGCGCCAGTATGATGATTCTCATTTGCTTGTCCTTAAGGACAGAATTCAGCATGATGATGCCAGAGATGTGACTATTAGTGATGATGGAGTATTGAGGATACAGGGGTGGATATGTGTGCCCAATGTAGATGGGCTTCGGGATTATTCAGGAGGAGGCCCATAGCTCGCGATATTCGATTCATCTGGGTGTCGCAAAAATGTATCAGGATCTGAGACATCATTATTGGTGGAGGAGAATGAAGGAGTACATTGTAGGATTTGTAGCTCGATGTCTTAATTGTCAGCGGGTGAAAAATGAGCATTAGAGACCGGGTGGCTTGATTCAGCAGATGGATATTCCAGAGTGGAAGTGGGAGAGGATCACCATGGACTTTATAGTTGGGCTCCAATGGACTTTGAAGAAGTTCGATGTTATTTGGGTGATGGTGGATCGGATAACCAAGTCCGCGCACTTCATTCCTGTGTGTACTACTTATTCTTAGGAGCGGTTGGCATAGATCTATATCCGGGAGATTGTTCATTTTCATGGTGTCCCAGTTTCAATCATTTCAGATAGGGGCACTCAGTTTACTTCGTAGTTTTGGAGGTCTGTGCAGAGAGAGTTGGGTACGCAGGTGGAGTTGAGCATAACTTTTCACCCTCGGATGGACGGACAGTCCGAGCGCACTATTCAGATATTCGAGGACATGTTGCGTGCTTGTGTCATTGATTTTAGAGGGTCATGGGATCAGTTTCTACCACTCGCAGAGTTTGCTTATAACAACAGCTACCAATCGAGTATTTAGATGGCTCCATACGAGGCTTTGTATGGGAGGAGGTGTAGATCTCCAGTTGGTTGGTTTGAGCCGGGTGAGGCTAGGCTATTGGGGACAAACTTGGTGTAGGATACTTTAGAAAAGGTGAAGGTGATTCAGGAGAGGCTTCGTACAGCGCAGTTGAGACAAAAGAGTTATGCTGACAGGAAGGTTTGGGATGTGTCCTAAATGGTTGGTGAAAAGGTTCTATTGAAGGTTTCACCCATGAAGGGTGTTATGAGATTTGGGAAGAAGGGTAAATTGAGTCCTCGGTTCATTGGGCCTTTTGAGGTGCTCTTGCTTTGCCACCCAGCTTGTTGAGTGTGCATCTGGTATTTCATGTTTCTATGCTCCAGAAGTATATTAGGGATCCGTCTCATGTTCTGGATTTTAGCACGGTTCAGTTAGATGGTGATTTGACTTATGATATGGAGCCAGTAGCTAGTTTGGAGCGTCAGGTTCAAAAGTTGTGATCAAAGGATATAGATTTAGTGAAAGTGCAAAGGTCGGCCCGTGGAAGAGGCTACCTAGGAGACCGAGCGAGAGATGCGGAGCAGATATCCTCACCTGTTTGAGGGTTCAGGTACGTTTTTTGACTCGTTCATGGACGAACGTTTGCTTAAAAGGGGGAGGGTGTAACGACTCGGCCGGTCGTTTCATGAGTTACCGCTCTGTTTTCCCCATTTCTGCTTATTATTGCCTTGTTCAGCCGTATTATGTGCAATCGGGTTGGTTGACTCGGGTTCGGAGATGTTTTGGTAAGTTTTGAGACACTTAGTCTCTTTTGAGTGAGCTTAAGTTGGAAAAGTCAACTAAATGTTGATTTATGTGTTAAAGGGCTCGGATGTGAGTTCCGATGGTTCGGATAGCTTCGGGAGGTGATTTGGGACTTAGGAGTGTGATCGGAATGTGTTTTGGAGGTCGGGAGTAGATTTAGGCTTGAATTGACAAAATAGAAATTTTGACGTTTTCTGGTTGATAGGTGAGATTTTGATGTAGGCGTCTAAATGGAATTTCGGGAGTTGCAATAGGTCCGTGGTGTCAATTGGGATGTGTGTGCAAAGGTTTAGGTCATTCGGACGTGGTTTGATAGACTTTTTGATTAAAAGCGGAATTTAGAAGATTTTGGAATTGTTAGGCTTGAATCCGATGTGTTTTGGTTTATTCGATGTTGTTTGAGGTGTTTTGAAGATTGGTATAAGTTTATATGGTGGTATGTGGCTTGTTTGTGCTCTTGGTCGAGGTCCGAGGGCCTCAGAGTGATTTCGGATGGTTGGCGGAAGATGGGAGTTGGGTTGTGAAAGCTGAAGTTTTTCTCATTGCTATCATAACCGCACCTGGCGGATAGGGGACCGCAGGTGCGGTCTCACATAAGCAAGTTTGGAGTCGTAGAAGTGGCCAAGGAAGGCATCAGTTGGAACCGCAGAAGCGGTTGAGGTGGCGCACCTGCAATAGCGCAGGTGCGGGATTTGCTTCGCACATGCGGCACTTGGGATTTAAGTGGTGACCATGGAAGCGGCGCTTGGGACCGCAGAAGCGAGGACTGGACTGTAGGTGCGAAAAGCCTATGCCAGAAGGTATAAAATAATTCTTTCGCGATTTTTGAGTTGTTCTTCACCATTTCAAGTCGGTTTTGGAGATTTTTGGGACATTTTAAAGGGGGATTCAAGGGATATCGTCTGGAGGTAAGATTTTTTAACATAATAATCGATCTTAAGGCATTATTTCACTAATTTAGCCTAAGATTAATGGAAATTAAGGGTTAAAATTTGGAAAACTAGGGCTTGGTATTGGAGACCTTGACTTGGGGATTTGAAAGGCCATTTGTGGTCGGAATTTTGGGACTTTTGATATGTATGAACTCGTGAGGAAATAAGGAACCTATTGAAGTAAATTTTATCGAATTCCGAGACGTGGGCCCGGGGTCGAGTTTTGGTTAATTTCGGGATTTATGTTGTAAATTGATTATTTTCGCATGGGCTTCATACTTTTAGCATATTTTGACGTCGTGATTATGATTTTGGATAGATTCTACGCGAGTTGAGGCTGATTCGAGGGGCAAAGGCGTCGCGGGATAGAGTTTTGACCGGGGTTAAGGTGAGTAATGATTTTAAATGTTGTCCTGAGGGTATGAAACCCCGGATTTCACATCGTTATGCTATATTGAGGTGACGCACATGCTAGATGACGAGCGTGGGATCGTGCACCGTTGGAGATTGTGACTTACTCCATCCCGATTGACTATTTTACCGCGTAGTTGATTGAAAATTGTTTGCTATCATCATGTTTTGGGCTGAATGCCATATTTGGGCCTCGTGCCAACTATTTGGACCCTTAGGGGATTTTTATTGATATTTCCTCACTATTTTGATTTTTATATATGTACCCAGTCATGCTATATTATACTGTTTTCATAACTCAACCATGTTTACTCTATTTTAACACTTTAAATGATATTTTGGGCTGAGAATCATATTTTACTATTGCCGAGTGTCTTATGAGATTCTGGCTGAGTAAGGCTGAGGGCCTGTGTTGTGAGGATACTTTGGGTCGAGCTGCACGCCGCAGCAGTGATATACTAATTATGATTATGAGGCCGAGGGCCTGAGTTGTACGCCACGAGGTGGCTTGATATGAGGCCGAGAGCCTATTGATTATGCCACGAGATGGCTTGATATTGTACTTAGGTTGTAAGGGTCCCCTCCCGGAGTCGTACACCCCCAGTGAGCGCGGGTACCCATTGTGATATGAGATATAGCCCGAGGGGCTGGTGTTGTTCCATGTTGTTGCCCAGGGGGCTGACTCTGTTGGTATTGTTCCCGAGAGGCGATTTTTATGTGTTTATCTTTTCTAGCTGCCTGTCATTTTCTTGTTTAACTGTTAAAAGGTATTTTAAAGAAGCTTAAACTTAACTAAGGTGTTTTCATAAGATTTCACTATTTTATCGCACTTTACTGGTTTTACTCTGCCTCTTTATAGCATGTTATTGTGTTTCTACGTGATTTCTTATCGTTCAGTCTTCATTTATTGTTATTACTTACTAAGTTGGAGTACTCACTTTACTCCCTGCACCCTATGTGCAAATTCAGGTGCTTCAGGTCTCGCTAGCGAGTGCTGATTGCTTCCATCTCAGGCGGTTCGGAGTTCACTAGGTAGCTTCTCGGCATTCGCAGCCCAGTGCTTCGCCCCCTATCTTATTTTTCCTTGTTTTAGTTCTGTAATAGACTATGTAGACTCTTCCTACTTTTAATCGGTTATTAGATGCTCATGACTAGTGACACGAGGTCGGGCTGTGTTTGGTTTTTTGCAGTTGATGTATTTCACTCTATTATGGTATTTATCATTATTCATGACTGGTGACACGATGTCGGCTGACCTTGTCTTCACGAGAGGCGCCATAACGACCGGTTCTGGTTTAGGGTCATGACAAATGTCCATAAAAGAAACCATTATAAAGGGATGACTTAAGTCTACTGGAGAAATGGAGTTAGGAATGGGCAAAGATGACATAGTAATAAAGAGATATTAATTCCAATAATAACAGCTTTTGGCTAAAGGGATTGAAAATGGGTATCCTATATATGGATTTCTTGAATGTGAATGCATTGGGATCTGGGACCTTAACTTCATTTGCCACCTTTCTAGTAAACTTAAATAGTCATACATGGGGATTTGGGGGTGCTGCCACGTGGAGAGGTTGATCTTATCCAAATATAACCTCAATTAATTAGGTAATGTCCCGTTACCCGGTAATTAATCAATTACCCACAAAATTGAGAATTATTCCCACATACTTCAAATATTACTCACTTTACCTTATACACCTTACTATTATGGTCATGTGGTACCTCATATGGTACTAGTCCATAAATATTGAGTATTTTAGCTCGAGCCATATTTTATCGCAACATGCTAAACTTGGACGAGAATTCATTTTATTTGGCTTGCTTCCCCTCTCACCTTCACGAATTTACTTATTACTTGTTTGAAATATCATAATCCTTATAATCTCCAAATAATTTTTTCCTTGGACAGATGTTAATTACCTTACGACAAATTCAATATACAACACTACAGGATGCAACATCGTCGTAAGGTAGTACGGCGAGACGTGACATCTCACTTCCGGGCTCTCATTAATTTATTTATGGCATATTTTCATGTACGAAATATGGGATGTAACAGGGTTGCACGCCGCAATAATATTATCTGGGATCGGGTTGTACGCCACAATAAGGAGTAATAAGAGCGAACAGGTGGGGTCAGGTTGCACGCCGCAACATCATTATATGATTTGGATCGGGTTGCACATCGTAACAATATTATATGATTTGGATCAGGTTACACACAGAAACAAGAATGAATAAAAGTGAATATTGATTCTTAGGGTGAGAACAAGAGTAAAAGCACGAAGGGTGATGCCGTGCACTTTCTGTTGCTGTGTTTATTTGTTGTTATCAATTCAAGTGTTTTAACTGTTTGAATTCCTTGATTGATGTGATTCTTTGTGTTAGAACCTATAGTGTTTTCAATACCTCGCCATATTATATATATATATATATACATACATTCCAATACATCAAATATCAATAATTGTTACATCTTTAATTCAATTAGTTTATCAATTATATCCCCTTAAACCGTTTGAGGTTGTATTTTACTTAAAAAGGAATTTCTACTAAGTTTTTAGTAATTAACTCTCATGTTAAAGGTAATAATCCATTCGATGTTGTATTTTAATTTAAAGGGGTACTTTCTTTACTCAAATAATTTCAAAAGAAACAACTTCATCTTTTCTCGCTGGCCTTCCTAATTAGTTTAGAAATTGCAATTTACTAATATTAGGTAAATGAAACTTCTTGAACATCTTGTGTGCATTTGTACGGACATTATGTATTGTATAGCATGTGGATTTTGTTGTTAAAAGTGAGATGGAAAATATAGGGGCACAAGGTGCCATGTGTATTGAAGGTTCGGAAGTTGAGATTATGATATGAGAAACCGAGGTTGGAGATGGTCGGGATTGTGTATTACACATGATGTGGTTGATTGAGTTGGCATTGCCTTCTTTATTTGAATACATTCTTACTTGTCTTTGTTCCTGTTATGGCAGTGTTGATTTACTTGGTTATCTGATTTACTTAGTTATTTGACTTACTTGGTTATCCGATTTGCTTGGTTATCGTTTGTTACTACCCGTGTTCTCCCTTTATTGATCCTACTATTTGTATTTTGATTTCTCTCTGCTGTTGATATTACCTCGTTATCTTTATCTCAATATTTTATTATCATATCTTGCTCATTTCATCTGACCAGTAAGTGTCTTGATTGTTCCTCGTCACTACCCCACCGAGGTTAGTCTTGATACTTATTAGGCACCACCGTGGTGTGCTTATACTACACCTCTATATATTTTTTTATGTACAGATCCAGGTATTGATCGATAGTAGTTGTGCGAGTCGTCGTGGTGGAGACTCGCGGTAACTTGTTGTTATGTTCGCAAGCCTTGGAGTCACCTTCGTTTGTAATTAGGTTCCATTGATTCCTTCTCGTTCTGGAATAGTGTAGTATTTATTTTGTATAACTACTCCTAGAAAGGCTTATGACTTGTACTACCGATTTTGGGAATTGTGATTTATTGAGAGTTGTTTAATTTTAAGTCAGTAAATATTAATGTTATTTCAGTAAATGTTAGGCTTACCTAGTTTAGAGACTAGGTGTCATCACGACTCCTTCAGAGTGATTCTGGGTCGTGACAGTGACTGAGTACGAAATATTAATGAATTCAATGAGATGACCGCAAGAAACGGCCACAATGGGTCCCAACAATATCACGATAAATCCTAAACATGATATCTAGCATGATGTAGAGCTCATTTATTTTATCACATGGTGAAAACGCAGATATCAATAAAATAAGGCCACTATTCAGTGCCCTGGAAACAACAGAGTCACAACTCATAGGGTGCACACCCACACCCATGTCACCTAGCATGTGCGTCACCTTAACACCAATCACATAAATTTGGGGTTTCATACCCTCAACACTAAGTTTAGAAGAGTAACTTATATTAATTAAGCCAATTCTGACACCGAGCAAGCCAAGTGATGCTCCAAGAATGGCATCACGCGCGTTCCGACCTCCGGACGGCTCGGAACTAATCAAAAACAACTCAAATAAATCAAACAATGCTAAAGAAACCAATCCCAAACGAAAAAGGTCGAATCTTTAATCAAAAGCCCAAAATCGGCAAAATATCCCAACCCGGACCCATACCTTGTTACCCGACAAAACTCACAAAATCTATCAACCCATTCAATTATGAGTTCAACCATACTAGTTTCACTCAAATCGGACTCCGAATCGGTGTTCAAAACTCAAAAATTCATATTATGAAACTTTAGGCCAAAACCCCCAATTTCTTCTTTAAAATTCATCAATCAAAAGCTAAAAGCGAAGACAGATTCACGAAATATAACAAAAACCGAGTAGAGAACATTTACCCCAATTCATATGCTGAAAATTATTTCGAAAATTGCCCAATTTCGAGCTCCCCAACTCAAAATATGTTAAATGCACAAAACCCTCATTTTAACATTGTTCTGCCTCGTTTCTTGTGCTAAAAGATCTCGAAACTCTCTTTTGATTCTTAGGGTGAGAACAAGAGTAAAAGCACGAAGGGTGATGCCGTGCACTTTCTGTTGCTGTGTTTATTTGTTGTTATCAATTCAAGTGTTTTAACTATTTGAATTCCTTGATTGATGTGATTCTTTGTGTTAGAACCTATAGTGTTTTCAATACCTCGCCATATTATATATATATATATATACATACATTCCAATACATCAAATATCAATAATTGTTACATCTTTAATTCAATTAGTTTATCAATTATATCCCCTTAAACCGTTTGAGGTTGTATTTTACTTAAAAAGGAATTTCTACTAAGTTTTTAGTTATTAACTCTCATGTTAAAGGTAATAATCCATTCGATGTTGTATTTTAATTTAAAGGGGTACTTTCTTTACTCAAATAATTTCAAAAGAAACAACTTCATCTTTTCTCGCTGGCCTTCCTAATTAGTTTATAAATTGCAATTTACTAATATTAGGTAAATGAAACTTCTTGAACATCTTGTGTGCATTTGTACGGACATTATGTATTGTATAGCATGTGGATTTTGTTGTTAAAAGTGATATGGAAAATATAGGGGCACAAGGTGCCATGTGTGTTGAAGGTTCGGAAGTTGAGATTATGATATGAGAAACCGAGGTTGGAGATGGTCGGGATTGTGTTTTACACATGATGTGGTTGATTGAGTTGGCATTGCCTTCTTTATTTGAATACATTCTTACTTGTCTCTGTTCTTGTTATGGCAGTGTTGATTTACTTGGTTATCTGATTTACTTAGTTATTTGACTTACTTGGTTATCCGATTTGCTTGGTTATCGTTCGTTACTACCCGTGTTCTCCCTTTATTGATCCTACTGTTTGTATTTTGATTTCTCTCTGCTGTTGATATTACCTCGTTATCTTTATCTCAATATTTTATTATCATATCTTGCTCATTTCATCTGACCAGTAAGTGTCTTGATTGTTCCTCGTCACTACCCCACCGAGGTTAGTCTTGATACTTATTAGGCACCACCGTGGTGTGCTTATACTACACCTCTATATATTTTTTTATGTACAGATCCAGGTATTGATCGATAGTAGTTGTGCGAGTCGTCGTGGTGGAGACTCGCGGTAACTTGTTGTTGTGTTCGCAAGCCTTGGAGTCACCTTCGTTTGTAATTAGGTTCCATTGATTCCTTCTCGTTCAGGAACAGTGTAGTATTTATTTTGTATAACTACTCCTAGAAAGGCTTATGACTTGTACTACCGATTTTGGGAATTGTGATTTATTGAGAGTTATTTAATTTTAAGTCAGTAAATATTAATGTTATTTCAGTAAATGTTAGGCTTACCTAGTTTAGAGACTAGGTGTCATCACGACTCCTTCAGAGTGATTCTGGGTCGTGACAGTGACTGAGTACGAAATATCAATGAATTCAATGAGATGACCGCAAGAAACGGCCACAATGGGTCCCAACAATATCACGATAAATCCTAAACATGATATCTAGCATGATGTAGAGCTCATTTATTTTATCACATGGTGAAAACGTAGATATCAATAAAATAAGGCCACTATTCAGTGCCCTGGAAACAACAGAGTCACAACTCATAGGGTGCACACCCACACCCATGTCACCTAGAATGTGCGTCACCTTAACACCAATCACATAACACATAAATTTGGGGTTTCATACCCTCAACACTAAGTTTAGAAGAGTAACTTATCTTAATCAAGCCAATTCTGACACCGAGCAAGCCAAGTGATGCTCCAAGAATGGCATCACGCGCGTTCCGACCTCCGGACGGCTCGAAACTAATCAAAAACAACTCAAATAAATCAAACAATGCTAAAGAAACCAATCCCAAACGAAAAAGGTCGAATCTTTAATCAAAAGCCCAAAATCGGCAAAAAATCCCAACCCGGACCCATACCTTGTTACCCGACAAAACTCACAAAATCTATCAAACCATTCAATTATGAGTTCAACCATACTAGTTTCACTCAAATCGGACTCCGAATCGGTGTTCAAAACTCAGAAATTCATATTATGAAACTTTAGGCCAAAACCCCCAATTTCTTCTTTAAAATTCATCAATCAAAAGCTAAAAGCGAAGACAGATTCACGAAATATAACAAAAACCAAGTAGAGAACATTTACCCCAATTCATATGCTGAAAATTATTTCGAAAATTGCCCAATTTCGAGCTCCCCAACTCAAAATATGTTAAATGCACAAAACCCTCATTTTTAACATTGTTCTGCCTCGTTTCTTGTGCTAAAAGATCTCGAAACTCTCTTTTGATGCCTCCAATAGATTCCTTGTGAAATTCTGGTCAACGTAGGCTCTTGAATCACTCCATTTGACCTTATATTAAAGGAGATATGTTGGTTTCAATATTTGAAAATAGTACAGATTTTTAAATACACAGTCAAATGCAATTTTGTAATTAATCTGAAAAATCTAGCAACCCAATTCTTAGTAAAATGACCATAAAATCCTCATACGATGTCCAAATTTGACGATTCTTTTTGGTATGGCTCTGTAATTACGATACAGATCTAATTCCTCAATCAAAACAGAAATTAGAGCGCATTTGTTCAATGTTGTACCATTTATACTTGAAGAAACGACGTCAAAACATAAGAAAAACGAGCGCAACACAACTCAAACCTATTTGAATCTTACCTAAGCCCCTCGAGACCCTGTCAAAACATACCAACAAGTTTCATATCATAATACGGACCTACTCGAGGCCTCAAAACACACATAACAATATCGAAATGACGAAACGCACCTTAAATCAAACTTAATGAACTTTCGAACTTTCGACTTCCAAAAATTCACACCGAAACATATCAAATCAACTAGAAATGACCTCAAATTTTGAACCAAGTCACATTTCACATTATGGACCTACTCCAACTTCCGAAATCGGAATTCGACCCCGATATCAAAAGGTCCACTCCCGGTCAAACTTTCCAAAATTCCAACTTTTGCCATTTCAAGCTGAATTCCACTATGGACCTCCAAATCAAAACCCGGACGCACTCCTAAGTCCAAAATCATCCAATGGAGCTAACAGAACCATCAAAAATCCAATCCGTGGTCAAATACTAAAAAGTAAAAACTTGGTCAAACCGTTCAAATTTAAAGCTTCTAGCTGAGGATCATTCTTCCAAATCAATTCGGAATAACCTGACAACTAAAACCAATGATTCACACAAGTCATAATACATCATACGGAGCTACTCATTCCCTCAGAGCGAAGTACAAATGCTCAAAATGACCGGTCAGGTCAATATATTTTCCCCATTTAAACATACGTTCGTCCTTGAACGTGCCCAGAGTTGTTCCAAAAGACATCAAATCACCGTATAACCTTACTATGCACATACTCGGGGGTGATCCCACGTCACCCTATCCCATAGAAATCAGATAACACAACATGACTGAAATTTATTAATCTCTAACCCATAAGTCTTAGAACACAATTTTCAATATCCGAAATTTTCTGTAAGATCAGAATCTCGCATCTACACATTGTATAAGTTCAAACAAGCAGTGTCAAACCATATCCGTAACCCAAGATGTAATCACATGATATACCACATAACTCAAACACCCATGGAGATAACTTCTAATCACAGTAGCTGCTCAAAACAACCCAATACCGGTAATAAACCTCTTATCAAATAAAGCCTCGTTCTAACACCTTCATATACTACCAATGATGAAAGAAACACATAGAAACTCATAACCATTCATCGGACCAACAAGTTGTGAAACTCCCTCTCCTTTGATAGGAACTATAGCAAATTTCTAAGCAGATCAGCATCAATATCCTTCCAAATATACTGCAATCTTATTCAATAGCACCTCTTCTAGAAACAATGACCTCATCACATCTAACATAATCACACTAGTGACATGACACATTAATACAACTTAAAGCCATAACCTGTGCAATTCGTGCACCCAAGAGCAACATCCCAAATGTACTCAATCATGAAAATGACTCAAATGAGAGAACTGTCCCGCCAACTTAACAAGTACCATCACAACACCATGCTAAGAGCCTATCACACTCCATAGAACCAAAACACACAAATCTGACACCAAGGATCATATCTCAACATAACTTCACTGCAATGCGTGACCCCATCCAAACGTCGGTCCAATTTATATTCCTCGAGCCGCCTTGCTCAAAATCAATCACCACATGAAATTTGACATCAAGTACCCAAAGTACATTACCATAACCAGGGAGAGTAAATAACATAGTGCCACCATCCAAAAAGAACATAGCCAACGCGCAATCAATCACACAATACCTGAATACTCATCTTACTCAAATTCTCGCTATAAGCCCAAATAGAACCGCATCATGTGTGCATATAACCAATGATTTACAACTCCTCGTAACATAGAAGGGTAACTCACAGATCATTTCAGAAAACGAATAAGCTCAACAACATCTGAATGGCACATCCCTGAACAATAGCAGTTCAGAGTCAACAAATCTGACTCGATGCAGAAGACATATCCATATTGGGTCTACCAATGAACCCCAAATCATCTATGATCCCCCATAATAGATAAATGGCCCTCCGAAAGTCCACAATGACTGAATCACAACACATACTAACCTTGGCTACATTTTCACATTCCACAACCACGAAACAATCTACTCACGAGAACTCTCAGCCTCCAAATCCTTAGAACATACGAATCACCATACCTGATCTCAACTCCACCGCCTGAATGTCCACACTTCTCCAATTACACGGTCATCCCACTAGGAATACTTCTATAATTCTTCTGTGCCACAAAGCAAAATTCAAACATCAGCAGTCGATCAAACAAGAGAATGCCGCAATACCAATGAAGTGTTCATAAACCAAAACACATTGCCCATTTTGAAATATATACTCTCATCACGCCATACCAAATAGTAATGTCATTTACCTAGTCATCTGAAATAGTCTGTGTTGACTAAGGACTCATGACCTTTCTTTCTAAATTGAACTGTGACCTTCCACATGCCAAATCTCGATGCCCCACAACACACCACATATACCATGCCATCCTATGATATATATGAGAACTTCATAATCCACTCCAAGTCACAAGCAATTACATCCCAATTAGCCAAGAACTTTCTATTTGATCACATCCAGGAAGAAATCACTATACATCACATGCTCCTCGCGCTAGTAGAAAATATATATCTCTAACCGTTGTAAAAACCACCAAAAACTCTCTGAATCCCAGTTGCACATAACCAAACCGACAGAACTGAACCTCTTTAACTCAACCAAGACACGTAGGTCATCAAAACCCAAGAGTATCGCCACACAACACCTGTAGAAACTCACTACATCATAAGAATCGAAAGAGCCCATCCCGTTACTATGTTGATCCAACCCATTACCAAACTGTCCTAATTCACCGAGTTCCTTCTGGATTACCTTCAAATTGATACTTCTCCTCGCCATAATACCACAATCCTCAACTCAGACTCACCACACAAGAACCAAGCATAAAACCATACTGACCTAAGGCTCATAAGCCGTTAATACTCTCTTAAATATTCCCAAAAGTACTACATTGAAAATACTTAGCCTGAAGAGACTTCCTGAGAATCTAAAGCCATTACCTTCACCTTCCTGATACTGATATATAGAATCCATAATGATATAGAAATGCCACAAGTCTTGACACCATCCAATGTAAACCTCGATTTCTAGCCAATTACACATCCCGAAGATCCCCAATTGCTACATATAAATATTGAATCAATTAGAACCATTCTCGAGAGTCATCCACTCTACTCCGGTCTCAATTAAACTGATCAAATGAACCGAACGACCTGCGTCCCATTAGTACAGAAACACATAAGAAAGTAACTCATTCTTTTAAGCCGCCGAGTGATTTCCTACTCTATACACGTTACATCCCTTACAAATAACAACTAAATCACCCAATGTTTCTCATATACCCATAAAGCATAACACAACCCTTATCCAAAATTTCCTTTACTCAAGTCATCCTCGATCTCAACCTCTGTAAGCCATAACTGATTTTTCGGTATACCTTAAACTGAAACTAATACAACACATAATTATGCAATCAACTGATCAATAGCAGACTCCCCCACTTGGCTCAAAGCCATAGATCAAAAAACACAATAACGCACAATGCCCATACTCTATTACTGACATAATGCCATGGTGAGATTCAACTAAACCCTTCATAAGCTCGTGCAACACAAACCATCTAGTATTTCAAATCATCTACAAATCTCGCATTCACCCTTGTAATAGTCAATCCCACTCTCATAAGCGATCCAACCTCAAATTGCGACACACATAATTCACTGGTAAAAGAGAACTAGCTATAAAACAACATGGGAATCACACAACCCTCGGGACACCCCACATGAGATAACCACCTGCTTCGCCTCAAACTAACATCTCTTTATACCCTCCCACCCTTATAAACATTATGCAATCACTTAATCTTCCAGAGTCTGAACTCATATCACGACATAAAATCTACCTCATTCCCCAATTAAACAGCATGAAAAGATCTTTCAACACACCCATAACTCGGGGCTATACATAAATCAAGATAGAATTCAAGCACCAAATAGTTCTTTCTACACCTCAAGCAGACCCTTCTCGTCACATTCAAATCATATGAACACATCGCGTAGTCACATTATACTCATCATGTAGCCATCTAGTCACGAATTCTACTAATAGGGATACTACCGGACATATAAGTCCAATAGCACGTGCTCACACAATCAACACCTATGTGCTCAACTACAATCAAAACCCGGCCTCAAGTCCTCCGGACTGGCCCATCATCAGCATATCGAAATCACATCTCAAACCTCTTCCATGGAATCATAAGTCGTCGATGCATAGCTGATACCGAGCGCTCATGTGCACATATGAATGCTTGGAAGGAATTCAAATGATTACGCTTCCAGCTAAATCGATGTTCCATGATAAGGAAAGAAAGATGGGAAGTATATCCTAAATATCATGTAGCCTGTCGAAGATAGGTATGGACGTCATCATACTGATCTGCAAGACTCTACTAGATACTTGCTCATGACTTGTAGAACCTATGAACCTAGAACTCTAATACCAATATGTCACGACCCAAAATCCACTAGTCGTGATGGCACCTAACCCAACCTGCTAGGTAAGACAACTACTAAATAATTCAATTTCAACATTGTTAATAAGTCAATTAAACAAAATAATTTATCTGAATCTATTACACCTCCCAAAGACTGGTAGTACAAATCATGAGCTTCTAAGAATAGAATTTACAAAGCTTATATAAAGAAAAATACATCCTCTATTTGAAAAGTACATAAACAAAATTTTGTAATCTAAGGCTACCGTGAACAAGAGGCAACTACAGCAGGAACGCATGTACGCCTCAAAATCCAGCAACCATCGAACGCAGCAACATCAACATCGGGGATTTGCACGCAATGTGCAGGAAGTGCAGTATGAGTACAACCGACCCCATGTACTCAAAAATTAACAAATCTAACCTCAGGTTGAAAGCAGTGACGAGCTGGAACATAGGTCGGGTCCAACACCAATAACCAATAGTAGTTCATAGCAGTGTACAACAAGTACGTAAAGAAGCAGCTCAGAGATAGAATGCTCAGTCTTTTCATATTTTTCCAAAAATAGCCCGCCTTTCAAGATTATCAGTGAAAACCCCAAATCTTAACCGAAAACGTGATGAAATATGAGATAGTTTGAAAACTGTACTTTTTTAGAAAAAAAACTCATTTTCACAATAAATAAGATATTTCATTTTCTTTCTTGATAACAAGTGTCAAATACCTCTCTATGCCACATATCAATGTGTGTAAAAGTCATGAATGATGTGATACCGTACAACATGAGGAAAAATACATCTCTATGCATGTATGTCATATATGCATGCCAATGCCATGTATCTCAGAGATGAATCATGTACTCACACTCTCAGAGTACTCAACCTTACTATATCACACCTTCCACTCATCATAATTAACCACTCGGTACTATATATGGCCCATATTGCCTAGGGAAGATCCATCCCGGAATATATACATCACTGATTAGAAGTCACCCAATACCGAGAAAACATGCCAATCTAGCCTCATGGAGAAGATCTATCTCCATACCAAGGGAAGATCCATCCCTAAATATAATCAACCGCGCTCATTGGGGTTTGCAGACTCTGGAGGGGGCTCCTTCAGCCCAAGCACTACAACAAGCCAATCTTGGCATAAATCAATCAGGCCCTCGGCCTTACTCAACAATCAATAAAACATGTTACGGCGTGCATCCCGATCCCATAACTGTCAATCATAATCAGGCTCTCGAGCTCACTCAGTCATTTATCTATCTATTCTCACCCGCGGGCTCACAATGTCATGAAAACTGACGCGGAACAATGATATGATGTATCAATAAGCAACAATTGAGACTGAGATATTATTTGAATGCATAAATATGACTGAGTACGAAAAATCAATGAATTCAATGAGATGACAGCAAGAAACGACCACTGTAGGTCCCAACAATATCAACATAAATCCTAAAAATGATATCTAACATGATGTACAATTCATTTATTTTATCACATGGTGAAAACACAGATATCAATAAAATAGGGCCATTATTCAGTGCCCTGGAAACAACAGAGTCACAACTCACAGGGTGCATTCCCACACGCTCTTCACCTAGCATGTGTGTCACCTCAACACTAATCACATAACACAGATATTCGGGGTTTCATACCCTTAGTACTAAGTTTAGAAGAGTTACTTATCTTAAACAAGCCAATTCTGATACCAAGCAAGCCAACCGATGCTCCAAGATTGTCATAACGTGCGTTCCGACCTTTGGACGGCTCGAAACTAATCAAAAATTACTCAAATACATCAAACAATGCTAAAGGAATCAATCTCAATCGAAAAAGGTCGAATCTTTAATCAAAAGCCCAAAATCGGCCAAAAAGCCCAACCTAGTCCCGCACCTCGGTACCCGACAAAACTCACAAAATCTGTCAAGCTATTTAATTACGAGTTCAACCATACTAGTTTCACTCAAATTTGACTCCGAATCGGCATTCAAAACTCAAAAATTCATATTATGAAACTTAAGGCCAAAACCCCCCAATTTTTTCTTTAAAATTCATCAACCAAAAGCTAAAATCGAAGATAGATTCACGAAATATAACAAAAACCAAGTAGAGAATATTTACCCTAATTCATATGTTGAAAATCGCCTCAAAAATTGCCCAATTCTAATCTCCCCAACTCAAAATATATTAAATTCATAAAACCCCCGTTTTAACACTATTCTGCCCCGTTTCTTGTTCAAAAGATCTCAAAACTTACTTTTGATGCCTCCAATGGTTTCGTGTGAAATTCTAGTCACGTTAGATTCTTGAATCACTCCATTTGACCTTATTGAAGGAGATATGTTGGTTCCAATATTTGAAAATATTGCAGATTTTTAAATCTGCAGTCAATGGCAATTTCGTAACTAATCTGAAAAATCTAGCAACCCAATTCTTAGTAAAATGAACATAAAATCCTCATACGATGTCCAAATTTGATGATTCATTTTGCTATGGCTCCGTAACTACGATACGGATCTAATTCTTCAATAAAAATAGAAACCGAAACTCATTTGTTCAATGTTGCACCATTTATGCTTGAAAAAATGACGTCGAAACATAAGAAAAACGAGCGCAACACAACTTAAACCTATCTGAACTCACCTGAGCCCCTCAGGACCCCGTCGAAACATACCAACAAGTTCCATATCATAATACGGACCTACTCGAATCCTCAAAACACACATAACAATATCGAAACAACAAAACACACCTCAAATCAAACTTAATAAACTTTCGAACTTTCGACTTCCAAAAACTCACGCCGAAACATATCAAATCAACTCAGAATGAACTCAAATTTTGCACCCAAGTCACATTTTATATTACAGACCTACTCAAACTTCTGGAATCGGAATTCGATCCCGATATGAAAAAGTCTACTCCCGGTCAAACTTTTCAAAATTCCAACTTTCGCCATTTCAAGTTGAATTCCACTATCGACCTCCAAATCAAAATCCGGACGCGCTCCTGAGTCCAAATCCATCCAACAGAGCTAACGGAACCATCAAAAATTCAATCCGAGGTAAAATAATAAAAAGTCAAAACTTGGTCAAACCTTTCAAATTTAAAACTTCTAGCTCAGGATCATTCTTCCAAATCAATTCCGAATAACGTGAAAACTAAAACTAGCGATTCACACAAGTCAAAATACATCATACAGAGCTACTCATGTCCTCAAACATCCGAGCGAAGTGCAAATGCTCAAAATGACCAGTCGGGTCGTTACAAGAATAATCTTCCACCGGTCGCCAAACAACTCTTCGCAATATCCCACTCACAATTGCGTATAAAGAAACCAACAACAGAAAATCATCAGTAATTCAAAGTTCCAAAATGCTCCGAACATGATTTAAATCACACCCGAGGCCCCCGGGACCTCAACCAAATATACCAATAAGTCCTAAAACATCATACAAACTCGCTCGAAGCCTTAAATCACATCGGACAAGAATAAAACCATGATTCGCACATCGATTCAAGACTTATGAACTTCTAACTTCCGAAACTAATGTCGAAACACACCAAACCAACTCTGATTGACCTCAAATTTTGCACATAAGTCATAAATGAGACATCAGACCTATTCTAATTTCCGAAACCTAAATTTGAGCCCGGTAACCACAAACTCAACTCTCGATCAAACTTCTCAACTCTCCAAACTTCAACTTTTCCAAATTTCGCCAATTCAAGCCAAAATTACCTACGGACCTCCAAATCAATTTATGGACACACTTCTAAGTCCAAAATCACTATACAGAGTTAACGGAACCATCAAAGCTCCATCTTGGAGTCATTTACACAATAGTCAACATCCGGTCAAGTCTTTCAACTTAGGCATCCTCCCTTGGAACTAAGTGTTCCAATTTATTTTGAAATATCCCTAGAACTAAAATGGGGAAACAAGGCTATAATACTCAAAATGACTTGTCGAGTCATTACATCCTCCCCTCTTAAACAAACATTCATCCTCGAACAGGTCCAGAATCATACCCGGAGTCTCAAATAGGCATGGAGTCTCTAAAACACATCTTTTTCTAATGAATTATTCAAATGAGATCTTTACCGGCAACAGGGAGACCTCTAGCCATGGATGTTCAGACGTTGGCTAATCAGTTTGTGAGATTGGATGTTTCGGAGCCTAGTCAGGTTCTTGCTTGCGTGGTTTCTCGATCTTCTTTGTATGAGCGCATCAAAGAGCGTCAGTATGGCAACCCCCATTTGTTTGTCCTTAAGGATACAATATAGCACGAAAATGCCAATGAGATTTTCATTGGAGATAATGGAGTGTTGCGGATGCAAGGATGGATATGTGTACCCAATTTGGATGGGCTGTATGAGTTGATCCTTGAGAGGGCCCATAGTTCGCATTATTTCACTCATCTGGATGCCGCTAAGATGTATCAAGATTTGAGGCAGTACTATTGGTGGAGAAGAATAAAGAAAGATATATTGGAGTATGTAGCTCACTACTTAAACTGTCAGTAGGTGAAGTACAAGCATTAGAGGCCTGGTGATTTGCTTCAGAGACTTGAGATTTTCGAGTCGATGTGGGAGAGTATTACCATGAATTTCATTGTTGGGCTCCCATAGACTTTGAAGAAATTAAATGTAGTGTGGGTTATTGTGGATAGGTTGAAAAAGTCGGCATATTTCATTTCGATGGTGACTACCTATTCATTAGCAGCTGGCTCAGATCGATATCTGAGATATTGTTCATCTTCATAATGTCCATTGTCCATTATCTCTGATCGAGGCACGCGGTTCACATTTCATTTCCAGAGAGCTGTGTAGCATGAGTTACGCACACAGGTTGAGTTGAGTACGTCATTTCACCCCTGAACGGATAGGCAGTCCGAGCGCACCATTCAGATCTTGAAAGATATGCTACGTGCATGTGCTATGGATCTCAGGGATTCATGGGATCAGTTTCTAACGTTTTTAGGGTTCACCTACAATAACAACTACCAATCGAGTATTTATATGGCTCCTTATGAGGATTTATATCGGAGACGGTGTAGTTCTCCAGCTGGTTGGTTTGAGTTGGGAGAGGCTAGGTTGTTTGGCACTGATTTGGTTCGAGATGCCTTGGAGAAGTCAAGTTGATTTAGGACTGATTTCGTACAACACAGTCTAGAAAAAAGAGTTATGTTGATCGAAAGGCTCGTGATGTAGCATTTATGGTGGGATAGAGGGTTTTTCTTCGAGTTTCACCCTTAAAGGGTATTTTGAGATTCATGAAGAAGGGAAAGTTGAGCCCTAAGTATTGGTCCTTTTGAAATCCTTGAGAGAGTTGGTGAGGTGGCCTACAGACTTATATTGCCACCCAACTTATCGGCAGTTCACCAGGTGTTCCATGTTTCTATTCTCATAAAGTATTATGGCCGTTCCATGTATTAGATTGATCCAGTCCAACAAGACAAGAATTTGACTTATGTTGAGGAGCAGGTGGCCATCTTGGATAGGCAGGTCCGAAAGTTCAAGTTAAAGAATATTGCTTTAGTGAAGGTTCAATGGAGTCATTAACCTCTCCTTTTTGTCACTTAATATATGTCTCTATGCACATTTAAGGACGAACGTTTGTTTTAAGAGGGGGAGGATGTAATGAACTGACCGATCATTTTGTGTATTTGAGCCTTGTTTCTCCTTTAGATGCTTTACACATGTGTATTTGCTATTTTATGACATGTAGGGTTGGTTAGTTTCATTCCGAGAAGGTTTTGAGTTGATTTGGACCCTTTTGGTTCTTGGTTTAGAAGTCTAGTTGAAAATGTTGACCAAAGTTTGACTTTTGTGAAAATGATCCCGGAATGGTGTTTTTTTTTTGCTCTGATAGGTTTGTATCATGATTTTGAACTTAGTCGTATTCCCAGAATCAAACTCGGAGGTCCCTAGGTTGATTTGACTTGTTTTTCGAAAGTTGGCAATTTAATGTTTAGAAATTTTTCCAATCTTAACTGTAGGTTGACTTTTGCTATCGGGTTCGAAATTCAGATTTGGGGCTTGGAATAGGTCTGTTTTGCTATTTGGAACTTATCTGCTAAATTGGATATCATTTGGAGTTGGTTTGAAAGGATTTGGATGCTTGATTGTAATTCTAGAGGTTCTTAAGCTTTCTTTTGGAATTCAAGTGTTTTAATATCCGATTCATAGTTTTAGATGTTATTTTTGTGTTTTGATTGCACCAGCAAAATCGTATGATATTTTTATACTTGTATGGATGTGTGGTTTGGAGCCCCAAGGGCTCAGACGAGTTTTAGACGTGTTTCGGAAAAGTTTGACCCAATTACAGGTTGTTGGTGTGTTGGAGTCTTAGGTATCGCAATTGCGAACACCAACGTCGCGAGGTGACGAGTGTGCAAATGGGCTTATATGTGTTATTTGAGTGGCTTAGACTCTTACTATACTTATAAGTGCTTCATCGAAGTTAGTATTCGTTGTTCTATCTGTTGTCGTAAATTCTATTCTTACATACTTTAATTGAAGTTATTATTACATGTTTTAGACTATCATTGTCAAAGTTACTCTTATACGCACTTATTATAGTTGATGTTACATGCTATCCTTTTCGTTAGAGTGGCTCTCATGCATTTAGACGTTATATTCCATGTTATCCCTTTCATAGTTAAGGTTATGTTATGCACTTGTAGTAAATGTTGCTATTTCTTGGAAATACTTTCTTCTAAGTTATTGGAGTTGTCGTTGTAAAATCTAACAATACATTGAGATTGAAGTTGTTATTTATCAAGATAAATTTTCTTGTGTAGTTATTTCTCATTCATTTTGCTATTATTATCATTCTTGTAAGCATTGTGGTTGAAACGCAGGCTATGAGTTGTGGTGCCATTGTTATTGTTCATTTGGTAATGTTGTGGCATATGGGAATACGTAGTGCGAGTTGATTATTGTGTTGCGATATTTATATGCATGTGGTGGTATAAGAGTGGATAATGAAACCCGTGCCATGAGATAAGGTATGATTTATATGCACGTTGCTAGTAAGGGAATTACTTAAAGTCACGCGGTGAGATAAGAGGGCTAAAACGCATTTAGCTATTTCGGTAAAAGTATTATTAAGAAATAAATGCAAAGCTCATGCGATGATATAAGGAAGATTATGATTGTGACTTGTGAAATGAGTGCCTCGGTTGTGATTCTTGTTTACATTCCATGTTATAAGTCTTGTTGATTTGAATAGCCAGTATCTTTTCTTTATTGTTTTTACTTATATTTTTACGGTACTTGATCACTTGTTATTCATATAATGTGTTCACTCTTTGATGCCTTTATTGCCTTAATTTCCATTGTTAGCCTTATACCATCGTACCGTTCTATGGTTACATATTTACTTGTTTTTTCACTATTAGATTATAACATATTCTTTTTAGGCTTTCTTTTCATCCAGTAGGTGTCCTGACCTGACCTCATCACTACTCTACTAAGGTTAGGCTTGATACTTACTAGGTACTATTATGGTATACTCATGCTATGCTTATGTATATTTTTAAGCAGATCTAGGTACATGCGCTATGGACGGACCCCAGTGATTTGATCAATTACTTCGGAGACTTCACGGTGAACCTGCTTGACTCTCGCAGGCCTCGGAGTCACTCTGCTTTTGGTTGTATTATTTTTTATTATCAATTCAAAATATTATTGTATTTAGAGATTCTAAGTGTACTTGTGTTAGAGCTTATGACTCGGTTCCACCAAATATGAGAGTTATTTGGCAGTTGTACCGTTTGGGTTATATTATGATAGCTTAACAGTTTAGTTTGATATCTAAAATGCTATTTTAGTTAATTCTCAATGTATGTTAGGCTTACCTAGTCTTAGAGACTATTTGCCATCATGACATCCTAATATGGGAATTTGGGATCGTGATATGATGTAGTAGAACTGTCAAAACCTTTCAAGATTAGTTTCATAGGTGGATAATAGGGTGCTTTTACAAGTTGTTCACGGAGTTTAAGAAAAAAGAAGACTTTTGCAACTTTTGGTTTTAAAAGCTTAAGGGTGAAAACTTTGTGGAGCCATGACATTTGTGTGGTTATAAAATCTTCTCATTAAGGGTAAAATAGGTAAAATGAAGAGCTTAAAGTTGAATTATTTCAAAATTTAGGAATATTTCATTTATTTTGGAAAAGACTAAAAAAGAAAGTACCTCATCTAATTAGAAATAGAGAGAGTATTTTTTATGGATCAGAAGTATGGTTGCTATTATACTATCTTAAGTAATAAGCTATGCTTACTATGGACCCTCATAGTTCATATTTAATTGCATCTAAAGATGCAGCTTGAGTAGTGTTTGATCAAAAAGTGTTAAGCTCTTTGCTGAACCAATTAATGAGAAGGTGAATGATAAATCTTAGCCAAGGATAATTAACTTTAGATCTAAGCACATTGAATAAGAGCATAAGATATAATCAAGCTTATAAACTTTATAAGATATCAAATGTAAATGATAGGCTTACATTCTTGACATATTATCCTATGATGCAGCGATTAAGACAGAAAAGACGGAATGCAATCGATGATGACGAGATCTATTTTTATTGATTCAATGAACACGATTACAAAGATTTGTCTTTCCTATTTAAACCCTTTCTTGGTTTTATTCTCTTTCTTTTTCTGGGAGAGAAACCCCCCCCCCCCTTCTTGTCTTCTTACCTCCTATATATATTATCAGTATTCCCTTTTGTCCATTGGTCCTTAAACGGAATACTTTCATCCCTTGACTATCCTTCATGTCGGCTCCCTCAAAGATCACGATATTTACTTCACCATACAGGCTTTTGGACAGCTCGATCTCGGTAGTGGCCGAGCTCTTCGTTGTTATTACACCCTGTGGGTAGGACCACGGCTTAGTCGACCTCTTACTATTCCTGTTAGTGCTAATCCGCGTATGGTGAGATTTTGACCCATACAGTTAGTCCCTTCGCCCATTGGGGTCGCCTACTGGCGAGTTAAATGGGCGGACCCTGTTAATACAAAAGCTGGGAGAAATATGAATGCATTATGTGAGGGGCGAGGTAGCGACGTGATGCTTCGAGAATCTCATCGGACCGTTATATCAGTTCAAGATTGGACTGTCACGTTAGTTCAAGATGTCATCAATATCCCTCATGTGTCATTATGGTGCGCATTTTCTAGGTATTGTATCATTTCCCGTACCTTTTCCATTTTCTAACTGGCGGCTCTTGGTTTTCCCGCTCAGGACATTTATATCCCTATAAATAAGGGAGAGCTCCTCATATTAACGTTACTTTTTTCAGTTGCTTAAGAGAGAATTTCACAAGTCTTCTCCTTTTTCCTTAATTTCTCATATCTCTACTTCTGCTAGGATTTGTGGTGACCATTGTCATTTTCATTTATCATTTTTTCTTCTTTCGACCAAAGAAAATAGATGGCCAGTACTTGTTCCTACTCTGATAAAGTTGTAGGTACTCCGATGCAGGAGAATGACGCATCCCTTCTCAAAGAGGGAGTGGAAATGGTAGAAGATGAGGAGTTCTCGATGGTGGATGAGGTAGTTCCCCGCCTGAGGAAAGCGAGGAACGATTTTAACAGCCCCGTCGTAGATGAACCTAAGCCCATTCCTTCCGTGATGGATGTTGCGGTTCAAAGCCAAATGTGGGATCTCCAATCATATTGAAATGGTGCCGACGGATAAGGATATAATGCATTTACATCGCCTGGATACAAACTTCCCCGTCCTTCCTTGGTGGCTGACTTCTGCCGCTTTTATGAGATGTTCCTATCTCAACTCTCTCCGTATGCGTATAAGCATTTCCTCATGCTTATCAAATATACAGAGCTGTCCGGCCGAGGAATTTCTCTAGGGCACATGCTCTACCTCTTCATGCCCCATTTTCTAAGGGGTACGGTAATTATTATGCGTCATCAAGGAACCAAGAGCTTGGTGGTGAAGATGGATGACAAGACCAACTGACGCTTCTGGGAAAACTACTTTTATGTCCGCATAGAGCACGTCGTATCGAACCTGGCAGGGTTTTTTGAGAAGTGAAATTTCGCTCGTAAGTTCTCCTTTCTGTTTACTTTGTGCAGTTCGTCTCCTTTTGACGAGTTTGCTGAAGATTTACTTTTGTTTTTGTAGCTGAAAGACTACCTCCTCCACTAGTTGTCGATATCTACGAGTGGGTGAGCGCGATTCTCCCTCACACAATGGGGATTCGCGAGTGGGCGTCTTTCCATAAGAAGTTTGGACGCAAGCCACTTACTGGTGAGTGGTTCATCGTAGTTTCGCTTTGTTTTACTTCATAGTTTATTTTTTTATCTCGTCGTTATGTGATCAAACCCCTCCTTACTGACAGGTCAGAGAGGAGAAAGAAGGACGAGGGCTCCTCCGCTCACGTTCCATTAACCGATGCCCTCTACTCGGCCTGCCCCAACAACAATTGTGGGCGAGGGCGTAGAAAGTCCAGCCGCTCATCAGACCATGCCCATGGCCAAAGCCGTACGCTTAGAGGTTACTCCTCAACCGGGGACTCTAGTTCCCGCCGTCTGTTCAATGGGCAAATCTTCCTACGTCGGTAGTATAGAGGCCCCATCGAAGAGGCGAAGGGTAGTGTTTGAAGGGGCTTCTTTAGCCGAATCACCCTCAAGGGGAGACCTTGCTTTAACGGTGCCTGAGACCAGTGGTGGTGCCAGCCTTGATACGAATGTGACGCCCATTGTGAGAGTTCAAGAGGCTATTGTGATGGAGGGCGAAGTTCCGAGGCTACTATTTTTATTCCAAATAGGCTATCATCTCGGCCGAACCGCACCCTTTCTTCGACCAATGAGTGGGGGAAAGGTGTCATGGTTGAGGATTATGAATCTAAATCCGACATTGACCCCGAGGACATGAGGATGTTCGAGAAGGGTTTTACTTGAACTGTGGTAAGGGCGGAAGGCCCTTCTTGAATACTAGAAATTCCGTCGGGCCTCAACCTATTGCAAGACACGGTCGATTTGGTGCCACAGTTCGATCTTCTATGCTCCGCCGCTGAAAGCGAATCTCTTCAAGAGGTCAGCGATTCTGAGTTGTCATGCGGTGTGACAGCGATGGCATTAAGGGTGAGTTCTCTTTTGCTTTCTTCGTTTTTATGACCTTTGTTTATACACTGACTCTTTCTCCACTTTCCTTTTTAGACTTACATGCTGGAGGTCGAGAGTGCTCATAGGGCGGAGACACGGGCTGAGGTTTTTCTAAAAATGGCCGAGAAGTATCGGTGGTACTACAACAGATGTCGTGACATGCGTGAGCAACTCTGAGCGGGCGCTAGTACCTAGTTCATCATGGAAGAGTTGGATAAAAAAGATGAGGAGCTGATGCAGTCTATCCGTAGGTACAGTGAGCTTAAGGAGCTGCTTCATGCCAAGGACGAAAAGCTTTAGGTAGGCAAAGGGGTTGTCGCGGAGCGCAAGGACCTTCAGGCGAAGGTGCTGAACAGTTGGAGAAAAGAGATGAGGAGCTGATGCGGTCTATTCGTAGGTACAGTGAGCTTAAGGAGTTGCTTCATGCCAAGGACGAAGAGCTTTAGGTGGGCAAAGGCGTTATCGCAGAGCGAGAGGACCTTCAGGCAAAGGTGATGTCTTTACGAGTTGAGTTTGAGCAAAATGCTGCTAAAGTCGACGCTCTAAGTGTAGAATGGGCGAAGAACGTGGACGAGCTAGAAAGTAAAGTGGTCGAGTTAGAGGGAGCCAAGGGTGCTCGAGTGTCGACGTTAGTAAGGGAGGCGGTGCTAGAAGACACTATTCATGTCCTCAAATCCGAGCAGGAATCTGAGAGAGGGATGGCCATGCTGAGAGAGGCACGGCTCAAGGAGCGAATTGGTGAACTCGACCGGAATGCTTAGAGATTGGGAGACCGAGTTGTGGCTCTTAAAGTTGAGAAGGCGCAATTATTGGCTCAAGCTCCGCCTCAAAATTCTGCATCGGCTATCGTTCCCCACCACCTGTACGAGCTATGGGTCCATGCTGAGGCCCAACCTGATATATACAAGGGTTTGTGGGAGGCGAGGAGCATTCCTGAGGCTGCTTTTGAAGATGTTCGGGTGAAGGCAGGCGAGGCTCGGTTTGCATGCAGTTACGACCCTGCAATACCGGAGGCTGGTGAGGGTGTTAATATTGAGGATGGACCTCCTTCTGATAATGATGTTGTTGGGGAGAACGGTACTTGGGATAAGGTCGAGTGAAACTTTGTTGCAGCTTCTATACTTAGTTTTTTTTTGTTATTTTGTTGTTTTTTTCTTTTTCTTGAGGGCCTGATTTGGCCTTTTGTAAGGTGCGGCTATTGCACATGTAAATTTGAATAAAATAGTTGTTTCACCTTTGTTTGTGTATCATTTGACTTTATTTTTCCTTCTCTCCCGTTTCTTTGTTTTTTCTCTCTTGTAGAGGTCTTTGGATTTCTCTATGACAAGTCCATGAACTTCTAATTGGGAATTCGAATAAGGACGGATCTAGTTTGCTTGATCTTAGCGAAGTCGGATTTCGTAGTGTGAGTTCGAATGAAATCACTTCGGATCTACAAGCTCGGACGAGGTTGACATCTGATTTTCCAACTTGGGCGGAATCAACCTTGATTTTTATATTCGAATGAGGTCGAATCGACTTGCCAACTTAGGCGAATTCAATGTTGACTTGTACATTCAAGAGAGGTCGAACACAGAGTTTCCAACTTGGGCGAAGTCAATCCTGACTTATATATTCAAACGAGGTCGAATTTAGACTTTCCAACTTGGGCGAAGTTAATCTTGACTTATATATTTGTTTACCGTGAAAATGGTAACGACAATTAAATTTGTAAATGGGATTCTAAAAATACGTGATCTATTTTTATGCTACTTGTTAGAGGAGATGATTCTAGGAATATGAAGTTTAATGATGAAATGCAAGCTAAAACGAGGCAGTAATCAAACTGGGCGGCCTACTGCCCAGGTATAGGACTGGTCGATGGGGACCACAGGGTCGATATCCGGGCCGAGCTCGAGCTATTGGGCATAGTCAGGAATGGAATAATAGTTAGGCTATGATCAAACAAAGCTCTATATCGCCAAGACCAGGCGGTAAATAAAGAACAAGTGGGAAAGCGATAAATGATAAAGTGACCTCAAGCCAGTGAGAACGAGCAAGTTAGAAAGAAGAAAGAGATATTATTGCACTTTGGTAGAATAGTTGGAGCTCTCCTTACAAGGTGTTAGCGACTCCCCTTTTATAGGAGGGGGAGCCCAAACTTAGTACAAGATACATTGCGTGATAAAGGAAATGGGATGGGACAATCGGCTAGCTTAATGACGTATGCGTGGGCCGATGTCGAGCTGCTTAAATAGACCTGATCGACCCCGGATGCATTCTTCGGGAGATTCCCGCATTCGTCGGGACTTCGGTCAGCATTATCCTTGGCTGGGCATTGACAGATCTTGAGGGAAGTGACTGGCTCAAGACCCCGAGCCTACAGGATCACCCACCGGAGCATTTTGTCAAGGAGAAATCGGCCTCCCCGATTTCACCGCAGACAGATAGTCTCTACATTTCTTAGAGGGAAATGATAAGAAATTATTTTGACACCCCACTTCTCGGTCACCCATAACGACGTCGTACTAATGGTGTATCCCCTCTTTTTCAAGTGTCGAGGTGTTTTGCCTTTCCGCTTCTCCAGGATCATCCGAATGTCACGACTCTTCGTTCTTTGGGGTTGTGTTTTTTCTATCGACTCAGCTTCCATGAATGCATTGATTGCGCCTGCTGTTACGTTTTTCGAGGGCAGTTATGGTGTCATCGGTTACTTTTCCCTCCCCCTATAAATGGGGGTTCTTGTGGTTGGCTTCTTATTCAAACTTCCTTTGATACCCATCTTTTCCTCCTTTCCTGCTATTTTTAGTCTTTGCCATTTCGTTATGTTTGAGGCACATGGCCTCAAGATCTTACGTCATGTGTGCCTTGGCCCAACTCTCGATCCCTTTTTGGTTTGATGAAGTTGTGTCATTGTGATGCTATTGTTGCTGTTGTTGTTGTTGCAGTCACTGTTGGCTCGGGACGATGAGGCAGAGGGTCGATTTCCTCCGACCCTGAATGATATTGTGGATTATGCACCGCTGTCCAAGAGGGGGCTCGGATTATACACCGCTGCTCACCCTCCTCCCTCGGCTTGGCACTTACACCCCTTTTAGATTCCTGGGGGGTATGGTGACAGTCTCTGCTGGCTATTACCTCATGGGCCGAGGCAACGTTTCAAGAAGTGGCTTCAAAACGATAGTACTGGTAGAGTTCGTTCTAGCCAAATATTTTACCCAGCCACTTCTTGTCTTTTTCCGACCTCCCCTTCGTCATTTTACTCTTCTCCCCTCCCTCCTCTTCCATATCCTTACTTTTGAAGATTCCATTCCAGGAGGATTAGAATGGGGTCCCCGAGGGGATTGGATTTGGAAGATATTGTCTTTGAGGTCATACGCCTGAGGGGATGATAACGGAGATGCCGCATTTAGGGAATAGGCTAGATTCTTAGGCTCTTGTTGTATGCATATTTTTTGAACTTCTCTATTTTTACGCAAGGATCCCCCTACAGGCTTTTGTAATCATATGTAAGGACCCTTCAAGGGTCATTGTAAGCAAACATTTTTATAAATACAAAGATACTTCCTTGATTCCTTCCTTCGATATTTGTTGTATTTCTTTATGTTTTTGGAAGCTCTGAACGTACGGTCTTGTTTTGTCGTCTATGATACTGACCTCGGATGTGAGTATTCTTCCCGGCCTTCGGTTGATAAAAATGGCTTCGCACGGGATCCTTCGTGATTTCTCGAACCGAACCCGAATAAGGCCAATAACCTCGGGCCGCTGGGATCCTGACTTTGTGTGGAAGTGTGAATACTGTTTTCGGGCCTCACACTAACCTTTCGAGAAGAAATTTGCTCGGGGACCCGCGAGCGGGGAACACCGGTGATTTCCTAAAAGCATCTCCTGAATGGAGACTTGCTCGTACTCTGACCATACTGGGCAGCATCCGGAGCCCGTTTTGTTGGGTGTTGTTCTAAAACGCTTATTTCTTCACAGACAGGTTTCCCTTGGTGGAGACCTTTGAAGTTGCATGCTAGTCTAGTGTTGATGGAGGCGTTGTTGGCCCTCTGGAGCGTCGTCTTATTATGACGGGGGTCTTTGGGGCTGAGCATTACCTTGAGACTGGAGATGGTGCCGATGGTTGGTGTCTTTGATTGGATTTGAATCATTGCTCCTCTTCCCATATGTAACGTAAGGCTGTTTCCGCATTCTCGGGGATCATCGGGGTCTGCTGACTCTATGGTGCTAGTGGATTATGCCCTTATCGGCTGTTATTTGGGGGATGGCAGAGACCGGGCACGGTCAAGTCACTCCGCTCGGGTGTTGACCACTGAAACAATACCTTTGGAACCCGTATTATTTGTTTTTAAAAATAGAACAATACTCTTTAGGAGGCGCGCTTTGTGCTTTGCCGGCTTTACTTATGGCAATAGTGAATTCAACAATCGTGCATTCCTTCCTCCGTCGCGTTTGTACGGGCGCTGTTAGTATTGGACGGTCCTTTAGGGGCGAGGCTATGCCCCTCCGGAGAGGGGGAGGAGTTGTAGGCTTCCGAGCTAGGGGACGACGGTGATAAATGAGATATGTGCTCATAATGCAATGGAGCTTTTAACGGGGCAAGACGGGCCTGCACTTCTGAGGAGAGCACATCATTCGAGCCTGCTATTTCTGGAGTCTTTTGTTCCAAATCAGTGGTTCTTTCGAGTGATTACGCCCCGGCCAATGCTGGTTCTTCCGGGCCAAAAAGATTTGGACTAATAGGAGTGTGCTCAGCCTTTGTGGAGGTCCGCCGACTTCATTTCGCGGTAAGTTTCTGCATGATTCTTCCACAACTCGGATCTTCCCTTTCTTATCAGGTTTTCCCTCACTAAGACTTCGATAGGCTCAGGTTTGAGCTACTCCGCCAAGGGGCTGGACTTCGGGGGCCCTAGATGAGGGTAAGTCCCTTAGGCTTCTTAATGAGGAGAAGGAGGGGTTGAGTCGGTGCACTGGCGATTCGGAGCATATCGGAGCTTGAATTACAGAAGCCTTTGCAGGAGACTTCTTGTGGTAAACGTTTCGCCTTTTCAACCTTTGAGGTTAGGCTTTTGCTTATTTGTAGGGAAAAAAAAAGGCGAAGGCTCAAGAGTACCTCAGGGGCGAAGCCGACCGAGCCAGGAATGCTTGTGGTGAACTGAAGGTTCAAATGCGGTCTCGAGCTTCGATTTAAGTGGACATGATCGCGAAGCTATAGTCTGATTCCTCAAAAGTCCGAGTTGAAAATAACTGGTGCCCGGACTGATGTAGTACTGAGTCGGACCGAGGACGATGAGGGAGTGGTGACCCATTTAAAGTACGTCACTGATGTCCGAGCTGAGTTGGAGCGGGCCCTCGATCGTGAGAAAAGGAACGAGGGATACGTTCGTCATAGATCTCGGGAGAGGCGCTTGAAGGGACCCGCAGCAGGGGTTCCGTCCTCCTAGAAGGGTTTGCTTGAGCGAAGGCGGTCGAGCGTAATGCTTGGTTGCTTCTTGCCTATGCCATGGAGAGTGAGGCTGGGGCCGGTAGGCCGTAACCTTTTGGGGTGGAGCGTATATTTTGCCACCTTTTATTTGTTGTTAGCAGAGCATGTTTGTGAGCGCGCCTTTTGCGCATATATAAAACAAGATAAAACTTGAAGCTTTATCTTCTTTGTATATCTTCCCGTATTGCCTTTTGACCAGGTGGGCTGGTTTCGATGTTTGGCAGAAATTTCGTGGGTCCGGAGCTAATTAGGCAGGCCCGGAGGCTTTTAAGTGCGACTTTTGTCATAAGTAGGTGTTGGGGCCTCTGTGCTTTGCACGGCTATTTAGGCTCAATCTTTGAGCCCGGCCTTGGCTCGAGCTTACCAGACCTCCAGTCTCTTGTGCCTGCATGATCGGATGATAATCATTTTTATTTCTCGCCCTCGGGCATTTGTTGTTTCCACTATTTTGGGTTCAGTCTCCGAGTCGCGTTCCAACTTGAGCGTTAATTCACCCTCAAGTTTTTTCGTTCCTGCATGGGCGGATGATAATCGTTTTTATTTCTCGCCCTCAGGAGTTTGTTGTTTCCACTATTTTGGGTTCAGTCTCTGAGGCGCGTTGCGACTCGAGCTTTAATTGACCCTCAAGTTTTTTCGTGCCTACATGGGCGGATGACGATGGTTTTTATTCCTCGCCCTTGGTCATTTGTTGTTTTACCTATTTTGGGTCCAGTCTCCGAGTCACGTTTCAACTTGACCCTCAAGTTTTTTCGATTTTTAATCTGGCGACAATGGCTCTTACGCTGTTTGGTCATTGAGACCTTTTAATATGCGATGCGGAGCTTGTATAGTTAACTATTTTGGATTCGGTCTCCGAATCGGGTCACGACTCGAGATCATTTTAATCCTCAAGTTGTCAATTTTTAAGCTGGCGATAATGGCTCTTACGCTTTTGCCCGTAGGCATTTTGTAAGTTTTGTATTCCTCTCGTTAAGGTCTTTTTAAAATAATTATGCCTGACCCGTTGTCGGTTCTAGAAGAACCTCGATTTCAAGTCGTTAGCGGAGACATTCGAGCACCTCGTAAGGTTTTTAGCTCGTAGGCTGAAAAGGTCAAAGCCTTGCGATTTGGAGCTGACATGATTGAAGCAGGTTTGCCTGTTGAGGGAAACCTGTTTCAACCAGTTCTTTCTGAAGTATATTCGAAGTAGTGGCCTGCGATTTTGTTTAGCGACGGTCAGGCGTCCCCGAGTCGCGTTAATTTGGCTGGATGAACCGTTTTGACCATAGTCATATGTGTTTGGTCGGAGCCATTTTTGGTCCCGAGTGATAGTTTAGGCGTCTACACCGAGGGTATGCCCTTTCGGGATTCTTACAAATGCGACGTATAGCCTAAACTTCGGGATTTTGAGTTTTGTGCCTGTAGTAAGGTCTTAAAAAATTGGTCATGCCTGTTAAGGTCTTACCATTTGTCATACCTATTGAGATCTTATAGTTTGCCATGCCTGCTGAGGTCTTACAGTTTGTGTTGGTATGTAGAATAGATCTGGTTATACCGAGTCTGCCCGCTCGGGGTCTTACGGCCTCGGGCTTCCCAGTGTAAGGCGTTTAGCGACAATCTCTGAGTCATCGAGTTTGCTTAGGCAAGAAGGACGCCATTCGTGAGCTCGGAGTTACCTTGCTGGGGCTTTATGAGCCCGGAGTTCCGACATGGGTCGTGCGGGTGCCAAATTGTTGACACTAAGTCTCTGTTTACTTCGAGGCGCATTCGGTAGAGGGATCCCTGCTATGAGTATGCTGAACTTTCTTTTTGTTGGAATACGAGGTGCTTTCGGTGGCAGATACCCTTCGATTTATTTACATAAACATATATTGTTATGTTGAATCGATCTATATTAGATCGAATTTGATCGCTCGACGATTTTCATGTTGCCTCGCCTGAGGTTTTTGTGGCTTCAGAGCTTCGACCCGGAGGCCGTCTGAGCGTTTGAACTGCTGGCGTCCATTCCCTAGTTTTTGGGACGTTTTTGGTGAAAGAATTTGTTACCTTACTCTGAGAAGGAGTCTTCTTTTTTCTTTTGACAAAAGGTATTCTTTGATTGCTCGATATAATAGTACATGTATTCGCCGACGGGGGCCTGACTATATGGTCATGGCTCATTCGACCGTTCGGCCCGATACATTGTTTTCCCATAGGAAACTTATTTGGCATTTCCAAAACTCCTTCGAGCGGGTAGCTTTCCGAGGGAATGCCCCTTGCTATTCAAAAATCAGCTGCAAGGGAAGTCTTGAGCATTTTGCGGGGTTCCCCCTTAGGCAGCTCGCAGATGTTGCCTCGTTAAAAACCTTGCCGGTAAAAGCCCTTTTTTGGGACAAAAAACTCGGTCGAAGGAAAAGAGTGCAAAGGGTGTGTTTTTAGAGCCTTGAGGTCTTCTGAGAGAGCTAGCATTCTGGCAGCTCTGGTCGGGTGCCTACATAGGGGTTAGTTCCAAATTTGAAAATAAAAAGGGAGATGGTCATACCTTGAAGTGAGATATGCTGGCGATGCCTCGGGATTGGTTCATTATAATTGCCTGGGGTGGAGATGCGGCATGGATTTCTACTTCGTTTTGTTAAGATCGACCGAAGGTGAGGCCCGATTCGCTTTTTGGTTTATTCGGGGGTGGAGGTATGAGCGTTGGTACCACGTCGTGTATTGAGAACATTTCCCTTGCCGCGTGTTGTTCCCCGTAGACGATTTTGATCCCGTTCTTTGCTGAGAATTTTATCATCTAGTAGAGTGTGGATGGTACTGCTCTCATGTAGTGTATCCACGGCCGCCCAAATAAGGAGTTATACCTCATATCTCCCCCGATGACATGGAATTTGGTGTCTTGGGTCGTACCAGCCACAGTAACCGGAAGGACGATTTCTCTTTTCGTTGTTTCGCTCGCCATGTTGAATCCATTGAGGACCCGAGTAGTGGGCATGATCTGGTCGAGCAGTCCGAGCTATTCTATCACCCTTGACCTGACAATATTGGTCGAGCTATCTGGATCCACGAGTACACGTTTTATCTAAAAAGAATTTACAAGGAAGGAAATTACCAGGGCATCGTTGTGGGGTTGAGACAGGGCCTCGGTGTCCCCTTCGCTGAATGTGAGGGCGTCTTCGGGGATATATCCCCGAGTCCGTTTTTCTCTGGTGATGGATATTTTTGTTCTTCTCATCATGGGTTTGTGTGGGGCATCGGCTCCCCCCAAGATCATGTAGATGACATGTTGTGGTTCGTTTACCTCGTTTTTCTTGGTTGCCTCCCTTTCCCGGAACTGGTTTTTGGCTTGATCACTAAGGAATTCTCGGAGGTGTCCTTTGTTGAGCAGTCGAGCCACCTCCTCTCATAGTTGATGGCAATCCTCGGTCCTGTGGCCGTGCGTGTTGTGGAACTCGCATACTAAGCTATAATTCCTCTGCGAAGGATCCGACTGTATCGATTTGGGCCACTCGGCGTCTCTGATCTTACTGATAGCGAACACGATGACTGATACATCGACGCTGACGTTGTATTCCGATAGGTGGGGCGCATTCGTTGGCACTATGTTTCGATCAAACCTGGTTCTATTGATAAGCCCTTGAGGGTCCTGTCCTCGATCCACCCTCCGATCATTGTGAGGTAGGTTGCGCCTTAGGACATTCCTCCTATCTTCGAGGTACGGCTGGTACCTTTCTTTGTTTGGTTTTGATTCCTTTGCCAGGAGTCTGTTTGGGTATACTGATCCCGAAGGGGCTCCCAACTGGTCATCCTCGACTCTGATCTTTTACTGATACCGGTTGTGGACGTCCGACCAGGTCATGGTCGGTTACTCGATCAGGTTCTGCTTCAGTTGTTTTGAAGCAACCGAGCTTTGTTCGTTCAGGCCTTGGGTAAAGGCCTGCACTGCCCAGTCGTCGGAGACTGGTGGTAGCTCCATGCGTTCCATCTGAAAGAGGGACACGAATTCTCGTAGCATCTCGTCCTTTTTCTGCTTGATTTTGAAAACGTCAGACTTCCTCGTTGCTACCTTGATGGCTCCGGCATGTGCCTTTACGAAGGAGTCTGCTAACATGGCGAACGAATCTATGAAATTGGGAGCCAAGTTGTGATACCATATCATGGCCCCCTTCGAAAGTGTTTCTCTAAATTTTTTTAGCAATACAGACTCGATCTCGTCATTCTTTATATCGTTGTGTTTTACTGCGCATGTGTAGGTAGTAACGTGTTCATTAGGGTCGGTGGTACTGTTGTACTTAGGGAGTTCCAGCATTCTAAACTTCTTTGGAATGGGCTTCGGGGTTGCTTCCTCGGGGAACAGCCTCTGTATGAACTTCTTCGAATCCAAGCCCTTGAGGATCGAGGGTGCACCTGGGATCTAATCAACCCTAGAGTTGTAGGTCTCGACCTTTTTATCATTGGCTACAATCATTTTCTCACCCAATTTGATCCTTTTGGTGAGGTCCTCGAGCATCTTTACTATGGCAGGGTCGGTTGTGGACCCGTTATTGCTTGATCTTTCGAGCACTCGCTCGGCGGGGGGAGCTGTTTCTGGCGCTGTTGTGTTGGGAGTCTTCAGATGGCTTTGTAACTGAGCAATGGCCAACTGTTGTGCCTGCAACATTTCAAAAATAATATGAAGACTAATTTCCTGTTCTTCTCGAGCTGGGGTTTTTTGGGCTTCCTGTCGATCGTTGTGTTGTATGCTCCTGTCGGTGTAGGAAGTTTCGTCGACTTGTTGTGCGTCCTGTGAATCCGTGTCCGCTAGAATTGGTCTGGGCGTGTTATCGGGATTCTGTGGTGGCGCTCCAGCGGTCGAGACAGCCACACCGTTTTCCCCGTGGTTTTCGAGGTTGTCGTTCTCAACTCTATTTACCGAGCCAGACATTTTGACCTGAAATCACGAGACCTTGGACAAGAAAAGGTGTGAAAGATAATTTGCGTTTGTGCAATGAAACCAGTAAGAAAATAATCACTATTATTTTTAGCCCCATGGTGGGCGCCAAACTATTTACCGTGAAAATGGTAACGACAATTAAATTTGTATATGGGATTCTAAAAATATGTGATCTATTTTTATGCTAGTTGTTAGAGGATATGATGCTAGGAATATGAAGTTTAATGATGAAATGCAAGCTAAAACGAGGCAGTAATTAAACTGGGAGGCCTACTGCCCGGGTATAGGACTGGTCGATGGGGACCTCGGGGTCGATATTCGGGCCGAGCTCGAGCTATCTGGGATAGTCAGGAATGGAATAACAGTTAGGTTATGATCAAACAAAGCTCTATATGGCCAAGCTAGGCGATAAATAAAGAACAAGTGGGAAAGTGATAAATGATAAAGTGGCCTCGAGCCAGTGAGAATGAGAAAGTTAGAAAGAAGAGAGAGATATTATTGCACTTGAGTAGAATAGTTGGAGCTCTCCTTACAGGGTGTTAGCGACTCCCCTTTTATAGGAGGAGGGAGCCCAAACTTAGTACAAGATACGTTGCATGATAAAGGAAATGGGATGGGACAGCTGGCTAGCTTAATGACGTATGTGTAGGCCGATGTCGAGCTGCTCAAATAGACTTGATCGACCCCGGATGCATTCTTCGGGAGATTCCCGCGTTCGTCGGGATTTCGGTCGACATTATCCTTGACTGGGCATCGACATATCTTGAGGAAAGTGGGCGGCTCGAGACCCCGGGTCTACGGGATCACCCTCCGGAGCATTTTATCAAGGAGAAATTGGCCTCCCCGATTTCACCACAGACAATATTCATACGAGGTCAAATTCAGACTTTCGAACTAGGGCGAAGTTAATCTTTCATGGTGAGTTCAGCGATGGCAGGGGGTGAGCTTACGTGAGATCGAACCATGACCCATTAGGAGTTCGACGGGGTCAAGCTTTGATTTGTTGATTCGGGTGGGCGAATTTTTACTTCCACTCGGCGATTGTCGACGGCTGTAAGGTCGTTAATTCGAGCAAGGTCAAAATTGTAACCTATCATAAATTCGAGTGGGGTCAAACTTTCTTTCCGTTTGGCGATGGCCAATGGCGCAAGGGTGTTAATTCGAGTGAGGTCGAAATTGTAACCTGTTGTAAATTCGAGCGAGGCCGAACTTTCTTTTTGTTTGGCGATGGCTGTAAGGGTGTTAATTTGAGTGGGGTCGAAATTGTAACCCGTCGTAAATTCGAGTGAGATCGAACTTTCCTTTTGTTTGGCTATGGCCGTAAGGATGTTAATTCGAGCGAGGTCGAAATTAAATTATAACCCATTGTAAATTCGAGCGAGATCAAACTTTCCTTTCATTTGGCGATGGCTAATGGTCGTAAGGGTGTTAATTCGAGCGATGTCAAAACTGTAACCCGTCATAAATTCGAGTGAGATCAAACTTTCCTATTGTTTGGCGATGGCTAATGATCGTAAGGGTGTTAACTCGGGCGAGGTTGAAATTGTTACCCGTTATAAATTCGGGCGAGATCGAACTTTCCTTTCGTTTGGTGATGGCCGATGGCCGCAAGGGTATTAATTCGAGCGAGGTCAAAATTGTAACCCGTTGCATTACTTTTGTTGGAGAACATTAATCGTCACCATATTGTTTATGCGTGCGTTTGGGCAAGTCCCAGTTATCTTAATTTTGCCTTTAGTAGAGAGTACCGTGCATCGGGGTGAGTCCCCGTTTGTTTAACTTAGCTTTTATTGGAGAATACTATGCATCGGGGTGAGTCCCGATCTGTTTAACTTTGCTTTTATTGGAGAAACTATGCATCGGGGTGAGTCCCGGTCTGTTTAACTTTACTTTTATTGGAGAATATTGTGTGTTTCATGGGCCCATCGCCTAGTCCCCAGGTTTTGGAGATTCTTTCTTAATAATGTCGACTTGTTCTGAACTGTTTCTATCATTTGTAGTACGGTACGGCTTAGAGGGCTTTGCTCGGTAATTGCTTACGAGATGGTATGGTACGGAACATTTTCCTAGTCTGTTTGGTGACGCTCTCTCCTTTCTAGCGTACCTGTGAGAATGCTCGTGTTCCTGCTCTGAACTAATAAGAGATCGTGACAAGTTAAACCCAAACAAAATTGCCTATTACCTTGGCCTGGTAAGTCAGTGAAAAGAGAAAAGGCATTGTAGGGTCACTCGTTTCGCCTCGTGCTCGAATAGCGGTATCAGTTTTGGCAGGCGCGTTTGGCTTTGTCGTTAGTCGCATCTAGGCTTCTCATGGGTTGGACTTAAGTTTCCCGTTGGGATATCGGGGTCGAGTCTCAATCTGATCCTGTCCGATATGAGCAAACAATAAGGGAGACATGTCATACTTTGTTTATAAATCACATAGTGCGTGTGGGTACAAAAGTAATACGTGATTCGCTTGTTATTTCAAAGAATCACGCAGTAGTCCATCATCCTTCCCTAAGAGGTGAGAGTACAGGCCTCTATATAAGGGGTGCATCGAATAGTATTGTGATCATTCTAAGTGCGTAGTGACTGTGACCCTACTTTGAACATGCATATGATGTGCCAAACCCATCGCTACAGATGAGGCGTGGGTTTTGCATAGTCATCGGACATAATCTTGATTCGTGTAGAGATCTGACCTAGATTGGTTCGGTTATCTCAAAAGCTTATCTATCACTTTTTCGAGTTGGTGTTTACACCGAGATGGTGAGGCTATGACAGCTTGGAAGCGATACTTGGTACTTGGCTAGTTTTAGATCTAAAGGAAACTAAAAATTTGGCTAAGAAATCCCCACAGGTGGCGCCAAATTGTTTTACCAAAAAGTGTTAAGCTCTTTGCTGAACTAATTTATGAGAAGGTGAAGGATAAATCTTAGCCAGGGTTAATTAACTCTAGATCTAAGCACAATGAATAAGAGCATAAGATATAATCAAGCTTATAAACTTTATAAGATATCAAATGTAAATGATAGGATTACATTCTTGACATATTATCCCATGATGCAGTGATTAAGACAGAAAAGACGGAATGCCATCGGTGATGACGAGATCTAACTTTATTGATTCAATGAACACGATTACAATGATTTGTCTTCCCTATCTAAATATTTCTTGGTTTTCTTCTCTTCTTATCTTTCTGGGAGAGAAAAAAAACCCTTTCTTATCTTCTTACCTCCTATATATATTATCAGTATTCCCTTTTTCCATTGGTCCTTAACCGGAATACTTTCATCCCTTGACTATCATTCACATCAACTCCCTCAAATATCACGATATTTACTTCGCCATACAGGCTTTTGGATGGCTCGATCTGAGCAGTGGTCGAAGTCTTTGTTGTTATTATACCATGTGGGTACAACCACGGCTTAGTCGACCTTTTACTATTCCTGTTAGCGCTAATTCACGTGCGATCAAATTTTGACCCATACAAGTAGCTTAATAAGGGTTCATGTGAATACTCGATTGAACCTTTCTTGGATAATTATTTATCCCAGAGAGTTACTGATAATTTTTTACGTATGTTAGGATGGAAATTGAGTACAGTGTGGTGAAGAGGTGATTCAGAGACCCTCATTTGTTGCATATTGTTGGGATATCACTTTTCAAAGTGTTTAAAAAAAGATTAATAGATGGCTTTGTGTTCAATTGGGTTTGCATATTGGCCTAGTTAAAGCAATAGTTATTGAGTTAGTTCATCCTATATTTGTGTCCTATGCTTTGTTTAAGGTGCCTTATTTCTGGTTGTTGGTGTGGTTGCAAGGAAGAGAAATGTGATATGCTTATAATTTAGAATGTGCATTTCTGCTGCATGTTTTAAGCTACGGAAGAGATTCAATTGAATTCAATACCCATATCTTTCTTGTCAATAATGTATATTAGATATTTGCTTCTCTTTTCTTCGGATTATTTACATTCAATCATGCCAAAAAATAGTTTGGTGCAAAATAGTACCAAGTGGGATGATAATATGCATATTATATTAATTGAGTTATGTGATCAAGAGATTAAAAAAAGAAATAGACCAAATACTTGCTTATATAAAGTTGGGTGAAAAAAATATGATAAATGAGTTCTCTAAGAAGACAGGAAAAGAATATAATAAAGTAAATTAAAAAATTATTGGGATTACATGAAAGCCGAATGGACTCTTTTTAAGCAGTTGATAAGGGGACAGACAGGTTGAGGATGGGATGTCACGAAAAATGCAATTATTGTAGATGATGATTGGTGGGAGAAAAATATTAAGGTACACCTCTAATATTGCTTATGTGTTATTCTTTTTTTTTCATTGTTAAATTTATCTATTATTTTAAAATGGCTTTGAATTTTTGTTTTTTACCGGAGAATGCTCGATATAACATTTATTGGAACCAAGATCTTTTGCTCATATGATTTCGTTATGACACTCTGTTTGATGATGTTGTCGCCACGGGAGAAAGAGCACGTAAAGATAATCAAGAACAAATGTCTGGCATTGGATTAGACCTCGAGGAAGAAGAAATGAATGATATTGATGATTGTGACAGAGAACAATTTACTCATCTTAATATTGAAAGGAGCGATGAAAGTGATGATCTACAAATTATGGATTCTATTATGTTTCCTGAGCCATCACTAAGAAGACGAAAATTAATTGATGGTATTAGCACTAGCAATCAAGTAAAAAAAAAGTAAGAAAAAAACTGGGACATCAATAAAAGAGGAAATACACTCTCTCATAGAGTTTATGTCTAGCAGAAGCACTGTTACATCTCCAGCAAAAGAGGAGTTCACCATCGAGAAGTGTATTAACATGTTGGAAAAGAAACCTGATATTGTTGTTGGGAGTAAAATTTACAACTATTCTATGAATATGTTCTTAAGAAAGACATGCGACAAATATTTTTGAGGGTGCCTATCAATGAAGCTAAGAAGTCTTGGCTGGAGTTTAACTATCAGATGTACCTTAAGAAAAGTGGCTAATGTGTCGTTGTGTTTAAATATTTTAATTAATTTTGTTTGAACATTATGATTGTGATGCCACTGGAATTTTTTGGTTTGTTTTTATTTGAAAAGTAAAAATGTTATGCTACTGGAATCTTTTGGTTTGTTTTTATTAGAATTTAATGTGTGATTCCACCTTGATGGGAATCAGTTTGGAATTCATGGAATAATTTTTTTTCTTTTTTGAGTAAGAAGGGTGTAAAAGTGGGGCTTCTGTGACTATTTGTTGAATGTAATGTGTGGTTTCACCCATATTGTCTTGCATTGTTTGTTACATGAAGATACTCTCACGCCTATCAAGTTGATCAGTATCAGTTAATTATCACTTTAAACTGTTCAAGATTGAGTACATAAGTGATACACTATTAGCACTCAGTGCCAAACTTCTCTTGTATCTGCTAGTGTATCTGTATATCACATGTTATATTTTAAATTATTAATTTGTACTCATTATTTTGTTTTTAGTTAAATGGAGAGTTGGGATATTAGCGATTTGATATATCCCTATCCAGGTGTTTTACTAAATGATGATAACGACGAGGAACTAGAAAAAATTCGGAGGGAGCAAGACGAAAAGGAATGGATGGCATTATGTCAAATAGCAGGTAAATGTATTTTGATGTACTACAAATAAGATTTATGCTAGGAACCATGTCATAGATCTAGTCGCTCGAAAAATATATTTATTCAAGAGATATTACGAGAAAGCGAGACTCGTTTTTATGAAAATTTTAGATTGAGCAAGTCGGTGTTTGTTGATCTATCCAATGACTTAACTGAAAAACACGGTATTAAACCCACGTGTGGAATGTCTATACACGATATGTTAGGCCTGTTCTTGATGACTTGTGCATACAGAGCTGGGAACTGATTGATACAAGAGGTCTTTCAACACTCAGGAGAAACTATTGATAGACGCTTTCATAGTGTTTTGAAAGCCATTTGTGAGCTTGCAAGAGATATTATGAGGCCACATTTAAATTATAACAATAGTGCAGGAGCTCACAAGACATGTAACATACGATATCTTCCTTTCTTTAGAGTAAGGAACAATCTTTACACAATTATGCTTTATTAAACTTATAACGTAATTTCTCTCACTATTACTAGCTTAACTTAAATTAATACATATATATATATTTAGGATTATATTGGAACAATTGATGGCACACATATTAAAGCAAGATTACCGCAAGGTCAAAAGATACCATATATTGAACGTAAGAGTTATCCAACTCAAAATATTCTTGTTGTTGTAGACTTAAATCTGTATTTCACAATTGCATGGGTTGGGTAGGAAGGAGCATCTCATGATAGTCGTATATTTAGTGAGGACATTCGTAGACCAGAGCTCACTTTTTCACTGGAAACATGTATTATCTAGTTTATGCAAGATATCATCACATGAAGGGATATATGGCTCCATACAAAAGAGATAATGTGAAATACCACCTAGCAAAATTTTGATGCTATGCTACATGATAATTGCGAGAACCAAGAGGACGAATTAAAAAATTTAACTATTTGCATTGGTCTGTAGAAATATTATAGAGCACACATTTATGGTTTGGAATGCAATGTGGTCTATTTTGCGAGACATGTCTTTCTATTACATTAACACTTAAAGAGACATGTCTTTCTATTACATTAACACTTAAAGAGACATCGTACTTGCTACTATGGTCATTCACAACTATATTAAAAAAAATACAATGTGGATGATGCATTCTGAGCAGTTGAAAATGAGAGATATGTTCCATCTATTGATCCTGATATTGGTACATCTTCAAGAGCTAATAACAATATAAATGTAGAAAATGTAGAAGAACAAATTGATCTTCTTTGGATGGGTCTTTGCAGTTTGATTGCTGATGAAATTTGTGAAGCTTGATCCTTGTAATTATATGAATATTATATTTGAATCAATTAAAAAATACATTTGAAGTGTTAGCTTTAACTTATGAAATGCTTCAGAGGTCTAAAGCGACTTGATGAATTCTTAAATGTTTATTGAAAGAAAGCGAGACTGAAGATAGTGGAAGAATTACCACGAGTTTAATGAATCTGGGAATGGAGAGATAAAGGGAAAATATATGTTAATTAACAAGAGCTTAAGTTTCTTTATGTTCAAAAATTTGTGGAAACAAAAGGAAAGAATTCCTGTTCTTTGATGTTTCCTGTGATGTCGAAGAAGATGTCCCATCTGCTGTTTCTTTTATTTCTCTCCCTTGCAGTTTAAAACCTCTTTACATAAAGCAAATATAAAACTCACGTGTCTACAGATCTGATTGAGTTTTGGCCCGAAACAGATGTATGAGAAAAGTTTGTCAAGAAGTTACAATATATCATTTTTGTTGTTTCTTTTTCTTATTTATGAAGGACAATGAACTCGTTTTACTTTTATTGAAGTTTACTTAATTAAAAGTGGTAAAAAATAAGCATTCAAGAATTATATATATATAAATTATCTAAAGTTATCAATTAAATTCAAATATAAATTATTTTTTATTTGTATTAATTCAAATTTAAATATATTGTACAAGGTAATAGCTATGAATAGTCATCGACTTCCGGGAAAGAGTACAAGAATGGGATCTATTATGGGACATACAATGCATTAGTATTCAGCTCCTTTATAATATTAACAACTTTAAAAAGTGTTTACGAGTACTTGTTTACTAAACATTTTGACGGTTTTTTTTAAGCTTCATCACTTTTATCCGAACAAGTAATTACTTATTTATAAAATAAGTTTTAGCACTTAAAAGCTACTTTTAAGCACTTGTACTTAAAAGCTACTTTTTTTTAAGCTAATTCAAACAGGCTCTAAGACAATCTTTTTTAAAGAGATGGAATACGAGTTTTTGGTCTCTTGAGTAGGACACTGATGACCTCTATTCACCTATATATATAATCTCTAATTATTTTTTCTAGTTTTCTAGGTAACCTTGTTTAATTTCCTCCAAAACTGTATAAATATATAAAAGGATGGAGATGGAGATGACATGGAAAGATGGATACCTAATAAAACCATAAGATTCTTATAATATGTTAGAATGAATGAGCAAGTTGGTTCACTATAGTTTGCGTTGCTTCTCCTACTTTTTGTTGCCAAAGCTGTTTCTTAGCGCTGGACACGATTTTGCTACCTATGGTAAATACCTATTTCGTGAACGTTTTGTCTTTCTGCCTTTTCACCTAGTTTTTCAGTTACCACCATCATTTAGCTTCTACTTATTCGTACAAGGAATTGTTATTAATGAGCTGATGATAGACTCTTCCCAACTATCTAACTTTGCCCATTTCTTCCAAGCAATTAAACCAGTCTGATACTGAAACGCAGAGTCTTCTTGGGTAAGTAATGCTTCCTCTTAGGTTTCAGATATAATCATCAATACTTCACATGTTCATTCCATAAAATAAAAAAAACGTCTCAAATCAGCTATGTAGATTTATTTCCCTTTTAGTAGGCAATTCATTGTGTCCTCCCATCTTTCTTATTCATCAGAAAAAAACTAGTTGAAACAAATGAAATCGATGTCAAGAATTAGACGTACACATCCACTTGACTGAACTAATTGTTTTGAGTCTGAATAAGAAAATTCGAAAAATTTACTTACATAGAGTGTATGGGTAAAATATGTCCATATTTTATGATGGTATGAGAAAGTGACACCGGGAGGCCAAAAATAGAATACAATTAAATCGAATGCAATGATCTCGCTTGTCCTTGGAGAGAGAAATGTTCATGAAGGCAAAATAAACGTTTGTCATCCGGTAGAATTCAATGAAGAATATTCTATAGCATTACGTGCATGGTCCGTTATAGAGAATATGGCATTCACTACCCACCATTATACATTCTTCAATCGTCCTCATAATTATCATTTAAGAAAGGTTTGATCCTAGAACCTTGTTTCCTAAGTATAGCTATAAATAGTGAACTCTACCATCATTATAAGGACACGAATTTTCTGACAAGCATACACTTTATTCCATCATAAACTCAATAACATTTTACTTGCTTGCTTATTTATACTGTCTTACTTCCCCGGTAGCTTTGCGCCCGTGATCAGGATACCTGTTGTTTCATTTCAATTTCAAGGCTACGTCTTACATTTTTGTCTAATTCATTTATTATTTCAGAATCAAATTAATTCACTTGTCTATAAATCATATATAAATTATACTATATCGTTTTACGGGTAAATAGTTTGGCGCCCACCGTGGGGCATAAACAGTTGTGTAATTGAATTGATCCTTGCATCTATTACTAACGTATTTGATTCTTTGTCCTTAGCAAAAATCATTTAAAATGGAAGATAATGTTGTTAAAAACACACACAACGTTGACACCCAAGGAAATCAGCCTCAGCACGAAGATTCTATCAGCGATACCCGCAATGAGGGGAATGTGGCCACGTAGGTCCCGACGGTCGATGTCCGCGACATGTTTGGGAGGCGACTCATGATGATGCTGAAGAAAAGCACGTCGTCGAAGCAGTAAGGGTATTGCAGGAGCAACAAGAGGCCATTATAGGTTACCTCACACGATAGAATAAAGTCATGACGGAGCTAAAGCAGGCATTGTCGGGTGCTTCTTACAACGCGAATAGACGAGGTCCAGTTCCTCCTGGTGCTCCTGCAAATCAAACAACGCAGAGAGTCGACAACAACACCTCGAGGGGCAAGGTTCGGCTTCGATTGGGCCGGGGGGAGCGAATTTGGTTGCAACAACGAGAGTGATCCCTTTAAAATTGAGCTCATGCGATTTATACGGGAACTAAATGCACGAATGAATCACATTCCGGGTGCCCCACTAGTGCTGAAAGGGCCGGACTAAAAGAAGTACACGCAATTTTCGTACAACCAAGCACGGCACCAGAATTCATCCCGAAGCAATTTAAAATTCTAGATGTGCAAAAGTATGATAGGACTTCAGATCCTCATGAGCATATCACCATCTATACAATAGCGGTGAAGGGGAGCGATTTAGCTCCCTACGAGATTGAGTCATTTATGCTGAAGAAACTCGGGAGACTCTTATAAAGTGAGCCCTAACGTGGTATTCGCTTTTTTCCGAGCATTCCACAGACTCCTTTGAGATGCTCGCGGACTCTTTCGTCAAGGCATATACTGGGGCCAGAAAGGTACAGGCCCGAAAGACCGATATATTCAGGATTGCACAAGGAGAGTCCGAGTTACTGCGAGAGTTTGTAACTAGATTCAAGAAGGAAAGGATATTGCTGCTAGTTGTAATGGACGAATGGGCTACTGAAGCATTCACCAAAGGACTGAATCCGAGAAGCTCTGACATTTCCCAAAAGTTGAAACAAAGTTTGCTCGAGTTCCAAGCAATGACTTGGGAAGATGTTCACAACCGGTATGAATCAAAGATAAGAATTGAATATGACCAGCTCGTTTTCCCGACATTGGTCAAGTGTCGGGACCAGGAGAAGAATAGGCAGAAATCGAAAGATAATTTCGACACAAATCGACGGTTTTCAAGGAGTCAGTTTTTGCCCTATGAATAGGCCGAAGGATGTGGTAGAGATTTCTGATCAGCGAATAGATTCGCTACCTATAGGAGATCTGGTCGCGGCCAAAATAACAGGTCATTATAGGACAAGGAAACATCAGGTTCTCGTGATTCTTCCTATTGCAAGATGTCCGAATACAATTTCAACCTCAGCGAACTGGAGCTGGTGATGACCATGAGGAAAATTAAAAAGCACGGTTCCCGAAGCAAATGAGATTCGATCCCAGCCAAAGGGATCCTAACTTGTGGTGTGAATACCACAGGACAAACGGTCATCGGACAGGGGACTGCCGGCATCTGCATGAAGAGGTGGCGATATTTCTGAAAAACATCCATCTCAAGGAATGTTTAAGTGATCGGGCAAAAAACAACTATGGACGCAATCGTGATAATGCAGAACCTTCAAAAGCAGGAGAAAATCCCGTGCACCTGACGATCAAAATAATTTTTAGGGGGGAACAAGATTAACAGGGTTACATTCTCGGTGGAAAAAAAATACAAAGGTATGAGTAACCCACATCAAGAGACTCAGGGAAGTCGCTGAAGACGACATTACTTTCACGGAGGAAGACGCATATGGATTGCTGCTACCGAACAACGATGCGCTGGTAATCTCATTAAATGTCTTAGATTTAATTAAACGTGTTCTGATGGATCCAAGAAGTTTGCCCAACATCATACAATGGAGGGTATTGGAGCAATCCAAGCTCATTGAAAGCATTATTTCGGCCACAAAACTATTTGTCGGGTTCAACCTAGCAAGTGTGACGACCCGATGAGAGATTTTTTTGCCCACGAATGCTGAAGCGGTGATGAAGATGACACTTTTCAAGGTGGTGGACGGCGATATGGCTATATTATCCTGGGTAGACCGTGGTTGCACCAGATGAAGGTTGTGCCATCGACATAACACCAGTTGTTGAAATTCCTAACTCCCGAGGGAATTAAACAAATAAGAGGTGACCAACCGGCAGCAAGGGAAATGAACGCAATCTCAGTCTCCGATAGCAAAAGGAAGGAGCATGCAACATAGCAATTGTAGGAACCAGTGCCTGCTCCTAAGTCAAGCGAAGTCAACCAAGGGGAAGAGTCGTCGGAACCCTATCATGTGCCAAGGTACTTCAAGGTAGCAGAAGAGACGGACGCAACAAAGTCCACAACGAAAGAACTTGAGCAAGTCACATTATTCGAAAAGTTCTTGGAGAGGAAGATTCACTAGGGGATAGGACTGCAACTCAAACTCATATCTGGATTAATTGAATTATCAAATTTAATGCCGATTTTTTGCATGGTCGCATGCAGATATGACAGGTATCCTGCCAGAAGTGGTCGTACATAAGCTAAGATTGTATCCCAGCATCCCTCCGGTAAAATACAAATAAATATCCTATTACTGAGGCTAGAAATAAATTTGTCAAAGAAAAGGTAACTCGCTTGCTCGATATCGGTTCAATCCAAGAGGTAAAGTATCCTGACTAGCTAGCTAATGTAGTAGTAGTTCCAACGAAGAAGAATAAATTTCGCGGGTGCGTAGACTATAAGGACTTAAATAAGGCGTGTCCAAAAGACTCATTCTCATTACCAAACGTTGATCAAATGATTGATGCAATGGCCGGGCACGAGTTAATGAGATTCCTCGATGCTTACTCCGGGTACAACCAAATCTAGATGAACTCGGAAGATCAAGAAAAAACTTTGTTTGTAATGAACTCTGGCACATATATGTGATGCCTTATGGGCTAAAGAACGCTAGAGCCACTTATCAACAGCTCTTGAACAAAATGTTTGAAAAGCAAATAGGGAAAATCATGGAAGTCTACATAGATGATATGCTTGTTAAGTCTTTGAACACAGATGATCATCTTAAACACTTGCAAGAAACTTTTGACATCTTAAGGAAGCATAATATGAAGCTTAACCCCGAGAAGTGTGAATTCGAGGTTAGCTTCGGTAAGTTCTTGGGATTCCTGGTATCACAAAGGTGGATTGAGGTTAACGTTGATAAAATCAAAGACATCGAGGAAATCTCGAACCAGCTACCAAGCGTAAAAGAGGTTCAAAGGCTAATGGGGAGAATGGTCGATTTGAGCAGATTCATTTCCCGATCTTCAGAGATATGCCATCATTTCTTCTCGCTTCTCAAAAAGAAGAACAACTTTGATTGGACCCCGAAATGTCAACAGGCTTTGAGGCATTTGAAAAGGTATTCGTCAAGTCCTCAGTTACTATCAAAACCGGAGGAAGGTGAAAATTTATTGATCTACTTAGTAGTCTCTGAGGTAGCGGTAAGTATCGATTTACTCCGTGAGAACGAAGATACACAATCGCCTATTTATTAGATTAGTAAAATTTTAACGGGAGCAGAAACTTGCTACCCAAAAATGGAAAGGTTAGCCTTAGCCCTCGTAGTCGTCGCTTGAAAACTAAGGCCTTATTTCCAATGTCACTCGATAGCTATGGCGACCACTTTCTCCTACGGAATATCCTTCATAAACCCGAACTTTCGGGTAGCCGGCTAAGTGGGCCGTCAAAATGAGTGAATTTGACATAGAATATAACTCTTGACTGCAACTAAGTCACAAGCTTTGGCCAACTTTGTGGCAGATTGCAGTCCAAAACCTTTATCTCTCGCTACGAAAGAAGTAGTAATGGTGTCGAAATTGACATCAGGACTTTGGATCTTGTTCACGGACAGAGATTCCAATATGAAAGGGTCTGGGCTCAGCATAGTATTAACCACGCCCTCGGGAGAAACCCTAAAGTAGGCCATAAGAACTGTTCCCTTGACTAACAATGAGGCAGAGTATGAAGCCTTAATTACAGGGCTCGAATTGGCCCCGGGACTGGACTGTGAGATCATAAATATCAAATGCGACTCCCAGTTGGTGGTAAATCAGATCTACGAGATCTTCGAAGCCTAAGAGGAACGCATGCAACAATACGTAGTGAAGGTTCACTCTACTTGCTTAGTTTTGGGAGTGGTCAATTACGCATATCCCGAGGGAAGAGAATGCGAAAGCTGATGCACTAGCTAACCTTGGCTCGTCTACGAAAACGAAAAGATCAGACTCAGGTACGGTCGTACAACTTATGCACTCGGTGGTGGACGCATATAGCTACTACGAGGTAAACAAGAATAATTTGTTCTGGGACCGGAGGAATGAGATCATTTGATTATCTTGAGCAGGGAAAGTTTCCTGAAGATCCGAAGGCATCATGGGCGCTACGCACTAAGGCAGCGCGATATAGTTTCAAAGGAGGTCAATTGTATAGAAAATCTTTCCAAGGCCCGCTGGCTCGATGTTTGGGAGCCTCTGAAGCAAATTATGTTATGCAAGAAGTCCACGAAGGGATCTACGGAAATCATTCAGATGCAGATTCATTAGTATTAAAATTAATTAGGGTAGAATACTGTTGTCCCTAGACGGAACAAGATGCCAAAACTTATGTTAAAAAATCTGATAAATGTCAACGCTACGCACCGTTGATACATAAACCGGCAGAGTCGTTGCACTCAATTTTTCACTATTGCCATTCATGAAGTGGGGAATAGATATCATTGGACCACTAGCACCGGCCCCCGGTAAGGTAATATTTCTTTTGATTTTAGCTGACTATTTTTCTAAGTGGGCTGAAGTAGGTCCTTATCAGAAAATCAGTGAATGTGAAGTGGTAGATTTCTTGTAGGAAAATATAATTTGCATATTTAGGATACCAAAAGAGAGAGCCTGCGACAACGGGCCACATTTTATAGACACAAAGGTCATAAAGTTCCTTGAAGACTTGAAAAGTAAAAGGATCACATCTTTACCCTACCATCCGAGCGTAAACGGTCAAGCAAAATCAACAAACAAGGTGATTATACAAAATCTCAGAAAGAGATTATAAGCAGCTAAGGGTAAATGGCCCAAAGAACTTCCTGGTGTAGTATGGGGGTACCGAACAATGGCCAAATCAAGCATATGAGAGACTACTTTCTCCCTCGAGTACGGAGCAAAAGCCCTAATCTCGGTGGAAGTAGGGGAGTCTACCCTGAGATATTTTTGGGTGAATGAAGAAACAAATAATGAGGCAATGTTGGTCAATTTGGAGCTGCTCGATGAATGTAGTACTTGGCGCATATAAGGATGGCAGCCCAAAAGCAGAGAATAGAAAGATATTACAATCGAAGAGTCAACCTCCATTATTTCAAAATGGGAGAGTTGGTTTTAAGGAAAGTGACTCAAAACACCCGGGAGCTCAATGAGAAGTTAGGTCCAACATAGGAAGGCCCCTACCGAGTTTCCGTTGTCACTGGAAAAGGATCATACGAGTTAGAGAATCAAGATGGAGAAAGGTTGTCAAGCAACTGGAACGTGGCACACCTCAAGAGATATTATTGTTGATGGACATCACATGTACTGAAAGTATGTGCTGCACTCTTTTTCCCTTCTTCCAGTTTTTGTCCCAATTGAGTTTTTCTGGCAAGATTTTTAACAAGGCAGAAACGGACATCATAATACGAAGGAAGTTTCAACAGCAGTAATAGGACCTTTAAATGACAAGGCACACAAGCAAAGAACCGCTTCAGAGTGGTTAGATAGTCTTTTGCTCGATAGCAAAGTTCCTACCGGGAAGTTAAGTTTGCTATCGAAAAGAGATTATCCGACCATTCATAAGTGCAACCCACTGGGGGATTATTAGATAATCTTTTGCTTGATAGCATAAATTCCTAAGGGGAAGCAAAGTTTGTTACTGAACTGAAGATTATTTAGCATTTCACTAGTGGAATCCTCGAAGGCATAAAACTTCCAATGTTCTTTGCATTCAAACACTGGGGGGAATGATATGAGGATTTGGCAACAACGACTGCCACTTGTTGATACCCAATTTTTTCCTAAGTATTTTTTTTTTACACTCAAAATACTTTCAAAATAACATATATATGCATACATAAGCATGCCCAAGTATTTTGGTATTTTTCCCAAATTTCTAAAGACTTTCAAAACCAATGTATTGTCTATTTTAGCAGTGCAAAATTCAATAATTATTCCCAAAATTATTATTTTGGTGAATAATTTATTTATTTCTCATATTTACACCAAAATATAATTAAGGTGATTTTTGCATACTTTTACAAATCTATTTGATATTTTTAAACTAAATTGTATAAAATTGCAATTATAGCCTATATTACGAGTAATAGCGTTTTGCAAGCATAAAATCATTTCTAGTATTTTTAGATTAATGTTTATATATTATTAATTAGCTCAGTGCTTTTAGTTTGTTTTAAAAAAATCATTTTACTACTTTTTATAAATAAAAAGGAAAAGCTGGCTATTTGACATTTAGCCTCATCTCATTGCAATTATAGCCCATTCAGATTTCAATTTTAGCCCTCAATTTACCCAGCCCTAACCCCAATTGGACCGACCCATATTTTCAACCCGGCCCAGCTCCGATTTAATATGAGTCATTGATCAAATGTGATCAACGGCCCAGATTTGCTTGCCTTAATTAAATCCAATTACCCCCCACACCCTTCATTTCCACGAGATTCTCTATCTCTCTCTATTGTCTCTCACTCTCCCTTCTCTCTAGAACCTTCTAGTTCTCTCTTCTTCTCCGATGAATTCACCGCCTCTCCGACCACCTCCAGCCTCACCTCTCTCGACCACCAGCCGCCATGAAACTTTGTCTTGTTGATTCCCTCTATCTTCGAGACCCCAGAAGCCTCTACCATACAAGATGGTCACCGGAAGCTTTGCCTGGTTTGTCTCCGGCCTTTTTCCGATGGGTTTTGGTTCGATGGTGCTACGAACACCATTATTGACGAGTTTCACAGCCAGGTTTCTTACCTCTCACTATTTTATGAAACCATAATTTCTATCTAGACCTCTTAAATCTCTATCTTTTTAACGATTTTTAACTTACTCTTTTATGTTTTACACTACTCTCTACTCGATCTTTACGATTGTTCAAGTTTTAAACGTTTTCGTTCCCTTTTTCAAACTAGGGTTTCTAAACCCCTTTTTGAAATCACTTTATCTTTCTGATTTTGAGTACTATATGTTTGTGTTTGTATTATTTGCTGGTTTGTGTGATCTTGTGGGTTGTTCTCCGAGTTCTATGCTTTAATTTTTGTTGTTAGGGTTCCAACCTTCTACTGTTTCTGTGGTTTCTTGCTTAGGGTTCTCTGATTTTCATGCCTATTGTGTTTTTATGTCTAATTGTTCATCGTTTACCAAATATTCTGCTGATTTTGTGCATCTCTTCGAATCCCTGATTGGTATATGTTTTCCTTAGAAGTTTTACACTGATTTTTTGAATCACTTCCTTATTCGTGAAATGCTCTCCTTACTTAGTACTGATTCCCTGTGACTTTCAATTTCATCTGTGATTCTCTGAACTAATTTGTATGCACAATATGTTGTCCTTATACTTTCCTTACTTGAAATATTCTGTATTCAGTCCTTATCACATGCACCATACTCTTACTACTCCTATTATGGAAATACCAGTCTTGCAAATAATAATTTCCTTATTTGATACAATTTGTACCCGTTTGAGTTATGACTCCCTAATTGAAGGGAGTCTGAGGCTTTAATTGATTCTAATAGGCATTATTTCCATAACTATGATCTGTCTATACGTGTTACCTTATTTTTCCACTTGTTTTCAAAAACTATAAATAATCTACCCTCTTTTTGGAATAAGAGGATATTCAGTGTTCTGAACTCTCTCTTACACACATAAGCATACTCATTGTTCTCTCTTGTTTCTCTACACATCCTCTCTCACTTCCCCTGTTGACTACTGATTACTCAGTCGGCTGAAAGCCAAGACTGAGTGATTTTGGGACTGCTTTACTATACTACTACTCTACTTCTCTGCACACTACTGCTTTATATTATCTCATCCTCGACTGGTATGCCCTCTATTTTGATTTACAGTTTCCAAAACAATATGTTTTTATACATACTGCACTTTATCTTATTTCTTTCATGCTTCTACTTATGGTTCTGTTGTCTTCATTGCAATTAGCATGCTTTTTTTTTGCTAATTCATTGATGTGATCATCTTTCATGTAGTTCAGCCTGTCTATGTTTCCTTTACTTGTTAATACATTTCTTCCTTACCCCCTAACCCCAATACGTTATTAGTTTGTATTCATAACCCTTCCTAGCTATTAAATAATCTTGAATCTCTTTGGGAGGGAGTATGACTGTTGAAGGCTGAAGTGTTTTCTCTGATGTCTATGCTCTTACATGTGAACTACTTGTCCCCACTTCCCTTTTTCCCTATTTGTGTTTACTTCCCTGAACTATATGTGGTATTTTAGCTCTGAGATTGTCAAAATTGTCACATTGTTTTCTTTCAAAACTGGTTATACATGGATCATTTTTTTAAACTGTTTTTCAACTCAATTTCTTTAAAAACTATGTCACGCACTCTCACTAATCCTAGAGTTTAGGTTTTACCCCCTTCGTGTAAGCATTGCCTTGGGTACCCTTGAGTACTCATTGAACTTTGATGCACAAGGCTGGTAATCCCACACTACACTTGTTCAACATTTTGGTAGTGTTTGGGTGCTGGTATTGGCCAAGGATCTCAATGAGCCCTTAGGGAGCTTTACCGCACCCAAACCATGGCAAAGGTTGTGAAACTCGAAAGAAGTGAGGTTGGAAGGTTGGGCCTGGTTAAAGGCTCCCTATAGAGTAACTTCTTATTTTTCTTTACTTATGTGATTCAGCTATCATGGTTTGTAATAACTTGTAAACAACTGATTGGGGCTATAGTGAAGTTGGGTGGGATTACGCATGCTTAGTTTAAATAATGGGTAGAAAACATGTCTATAGGGATTTACTTACCTATTTGTGCAATAGAAACCATGTATAGGACATGCATCTTACATATAGAAATCCTGCTCTAGGCTCTTTACTTTCATATCGTTATTATACTCATTTTGTAATCACGATTAGTAACCAACAAACAACTGTTATAAAAAAATTTACTACTGCATTTAGAGATCATGTTTTAAGAGCTTTATGTGCATTAGACATCATGTTGCTTAGGATTTTATTTCATCTGAGTTGCAATTGCTGAACACCTCGCCAGTTGTTTAATTTAAGTTTTGGCTAAACTGCGTCTTCTCTTTAAAAAATTGGAATTAATATGCACGTTCACCTTTTCAAGTAGGCAATACATACGACGCCTAGGCAAGCTTTAGGCCTAATAAAAATTGATTGATTTTGTTTTATCAGTTTCAGACTACTCAGCCTCTTTTAACTTTCTGAACTCTGTTTCTTGTTTGCCTTTGTAAAGTTCACTCTTTCTGTGAAAATCTCTCTATCTGGAAACCAGTTTCACAATTATACACTCTCGCTAATTTTCTGAGTCTCGCCCTATTAAGCTTTCGAGCTACTAGGTTATCTTTCTGTCCAGGAATGTATTATTTCAAACTACTGTATTTCAAATCTCTACTTTCTTCAAACGGTGTTTTAACAATTCCCTTACATTTTACTTACTCAATTGTTTCCCTCTTAGTTGTATTTCTGCAAGTCAAACATTCATCGGGCCATTCAGGTTTTTTTTTTATTAAACCTTCTGCTTTCACTGAAGCTTATCTTTTTCCGGCATTCCTGTTTTTTTTAAACTCTTATCTTTAAGACCTTAAATGTGTTTGAGACGTGCTAATTACATGTTTACTTGTGGAGGGATTTGTGAGCCACTTATTCGCCTTTGTATGATTCCTTTATGTGTAGTCCTACTTGTTATGTATGTCGCCTAGCATTTTGTCCTTTAAACCTAAGGGTTCAGCCTAGTCCTTACCTCGTAGGAATAGTGGTCCTAAATACCCTTTAGGACTTATAAGATGGGACGGGTACAACACGCAATAAGCTTTCGTGACCCAATCACGCGTTTAAATAACCTTTACGGGGTGGGAAGGGTAGAATATGGAGATGATAACCGATGCGCTAATATCACGTGCGACCGTGATTGCTGGGTATTGCATTGAAGTGATCCATATTAATCACAAACCTAGGACCCCTTTCCGCTTTACTTGTTAATCCTTAAGGTTTCTTTTAAAACTAATTTTCTATACTCTCTACTTCTTCAACTCTTAAACTTGTTTGCAAAACTATGTGAAGCCCTTTGCTTTTTTATTTTTCTACTTGTCTTCTTAAAGTCACAATTGTAGCATGGCCGGGAACCACACTTGTGGATCCTGAGGGGTGCCTAACACCTTCCCCTCGGGATAATTTCTAGCTCTTACCCTAATCTCTGGTTTTCCAACTCAAGCTCTTCTAAAAGTGTCCTAATGCACTATAATCATTAGGTGGCGACTCTTCAACTTCTAAAACCCAATTCTCGAAAGGGAATAGAGTTGTCCTCCCAATGTCGTATACCCGATTTCTAACCCCACGGTTAGAGAAAAAGGGGGTGTCGACACCACTCTGACCGGAGTACAAAACTCAAAAACATAGTTGTATCATCGGGACCGGGGACTGTGTGGCCAGCCCCGTAGAAACAAGTTATACAAGTTAGCCACAAGAAATGGCAATTTCTTTTTAGCATAACGAATGCTTAGGTACTTTTGAAAATGGAAGGAATAAAGTAAAGTCCTTCTATTTCTTCCTTGTTTCTTGTCAGAACGATGAATTGATTTTATCATTTGAAAGTTAAACAAGTACTTCAAATGATAGTGTCGTAATGAATAGGAGACGTTCTCTTTAAGAGCATCGTAAACATAAGAGGGCCCTATCTTATGAAACCCTCATGTTAAAGGGTAGATTTTGGAAAAACTTATGCCCGGAATCCAAAAGCTTTCGGGGGAAAATACACCCGAAGCCTTGCACAATTAGATGCAAACAGTAAAACTTGCACAAACACTTAAATGAAAAAACACACAAAAAGTAAACTTGTGCAAATATTTAAACGAAAAGTACGCAAAGACTTGCACAAATACTCAAATAGAAAGTATACAAAGAGAAATATTCACACAATGCTTGAGCAAAAAAGTGATTCTATTCACAGCAAAAGTAGCACAGATATAAAAGTATGGAAAAGAAAAAAAATAAAAACTAAGCTACTGCATCACTGGGACCCAGAGGAAGAGAAGCATCTTCACTCCCAAGAGAAGTGGAGGATCCACCGCGGGCTCATCATTTTGGCCTTCGGCATAATCACCTTCTGCTTCTTCTTCAGTTCCCGAGAATTCAAAATCGGAACCAAAAGAATCGCTAGGATCAGGCCGGGCTAGAAGACACCTTTTGGCAGTTGACTCCAACTCACGGGCCTTAGCAATTTCGGCATCAAAATCAATGAGATCCGCTTTAGCCTCTTCCAAGGTCTTTCTCATCATGTTGTACATAGCATATGTTGTTTTAACAATGAAGGAAGTCGCTCGGTGCTTAAGTTCTTTTTTAAGTTGGTCAACCTTGACAGAAAGATTTTCCTATGCCGATCTGATGGACCGGAGGTTGACATCGAGCTCACGGACAGTGGAACTATAGACCCTATTGTGCTCGAGGGTCCTATTATGCTTCTCCGCTAACTATGTATACTTTGCCTCGGCAGTAGTAACTTCTTCAATTTTGGAGGCTAAGGCTGCCTCCAAATTATTCAACCTTTCTACAGCGGCAGCATCGCGATCGAAAGCAGCAAGAACGACATTATGGACTTTAACCCATTTGGCCTTAATTTCTTCAAATTGAGCCCTCAACGGGGTGACCTCTTGGCTAAGGGTCACTACTTCTTGCTCAGTTTGCTGCAACCGAGCCTCCGACTCAATGGCCTCAGCAGCTCGAACTTCCAGTTCTGAGAGGCGAACCACAATTTGGTCCCGCTCGGCCAAAATTTGATCTAGCTTGGAGGTAAGTTCCTCCTTATCACGAATCAGCCTTTGGAGACCCTCGGAAGCAAAGAAGTTGACCTTCAAAACAAGAATGCAAATTCAAAACCTTGCCATAACATAAATAAAAGGAACAATAGAGAAATCAAATACTATAATGTTGTTGCATTATGCATGGCATTGTTCAACAAGCACTCTCTCGAGAGAGAGAGCTTGTATCTTTTCCTTATCTTTTTTTGAATACAAAGGCTTTAGGTAATTTGCAAGTTCCACCAGCCGGGATAGCAGATGGCATATGGTAGAAACCAAAAGAGTAACGCTCCTCCTCCTTTGCGGATCTTCTGAGGGGGCTCATCACCACGACTTCTGGAGATTACTCGGGTGTGGCACTTTTTGCCTTTTTATTCTTTCCCTTGATCGTGGAAGAATGCCTTCTTTTTGGTTGCTTGTTCTCCGGTGGGGGACTCTAAGAAAAAGCACTTACACCAGAATCAGGCTCGGAGGTACCTGTTCGTGTAAAAGCCTCCTGCAACAGCCTCGTCGAGTCACCAGGATTAGCCAAAACATCCTCCTCAAGGATGACAACTAAGCCTTGGGGTAGACCTGAATTCAACAAGAGAGAAAGGTTAATCAAATTCCTTATACGAAAAGTAAAGACAAAATAAATCCAATTTATTATGATTTTTGGCCTTCCACCCGTATTTAAGGGCCAGTTCTTTCCACGTGCGGGTCTCGGGCGTAGTAACGTCCAAGATTTTCTGGACCCACTCGTACTAGCCTTCAACCCTATGTGGTACCCACCAAGAAGGGTCAATAACGATATGGGACAATTTTAATGAAAGAAAAGACAAACGAGGAACTTACGAGTACGGTTCCATAGTTCCGGAAAGGATGAAGTTGTGGACGGAATGATGTTGTTGGTGACGGCTGCAACAACCATTCCATCCACCCATAACCGTTGTCATCATCCATGCTAGATAGTAGAGCATAGTGGCCATGCTTGCTAAAATTTATCATTCCCCCGCAGAAGATCTTGGGGCAATAAAGGTTCATCAATCGATCTAGGATTAGCTCATCTCCCGTCTCCTAGCACATACACCAAAGACAAGTGACTATCCTCCACACAGAAGGACTTACTTGTGCCAGACATATCTGGTAGCGGATGCAGAACTGCACGATGACGGAGTCAAGCTCTCCACTCAAAGAAAACTCTCCCTAAAGTAAAGGGATATGTACAAAAATACGTAAATCCCTTCTTGGATAAGGTTATCTGCTCCGCTAGGTCAGGAGCGACAATGTCTAAATCTTGGCAATAGCAGTCTTCCTTCACATCAAGAATACTGGAAGGATGGATGGAGAAAGTTATATGCTAACGGCCCACATATGAGGGTTAGCGGAAGGAAACTTCTCTTCAAAGTCTTTAATTATGACAAGACTTCTTGGGATGATGATGCTCACTGTAGGAGGAGCAGCCTCACCGGCTTTACCTTTATTCTTTAAGGAAATAGGATTTTTAGAAGAAGAAACCATTTTTTATCAGAAAAGAAGGAAAGTTTTCTCTCAAGAAGAAGGTTAAAGAAAGGTTGAAGACAAAGTACGAGTTGAGTGGAGAGAGTTTGAAGAAGTCTGAAGAATTATGAAGTGTAAATGAAGAAGTTTGATGCGTATAGTAAAGGAATAGGCAGCTAAAATCGTGGCCATAATTACCTCGATAACCGGCAAAAGTGATGCTAAATCGTGGGATGATGCGTGTTTGGAGCATTAAATACGGAGAGACGTGCATCTAATCAACTGTTAGAAACTTTTCAGAGGGGGTTAGAGAATTTTCTGCCAAAAAGGTATCTCTACCAATTTTCCTGTGACACAAAGTTATGTCACCGGAAAGCAGGGGGACTATGTGTATGGGGTAAAATATGTTCGTATTTTATGATCGTATGAGAAAGCAGCACGTGGGGCCGAAGTCAGAAGACAGACAAATCTGAAGGCAATGATCTCGCTTGTCCTCAGAGAAAGTAATGTTCATAAAGGCAAAATAAATATTTGTCATCCGGTAGCATTCATTGAAGAATATTCTATAGCATTAAGTGCATGATCTGTTACAGAAAATATGGCATTCACTGCCCACCATTACACATTCTTTATTGGCCCTCATAATTATCATTTAAGAAGGGATTGATCCTAGGACCTCGTTCTCTAGGTACAACTATAAATAGTGAGTTCTACCATCATTGTAAGGACATGAATTTTCTGACAACCATACACTATATTCTATCAAAAGATCAATAATATTTTATTCGCTTACTTATTTATAATGTTCTTACTGCCCCTAGTATCTATGTGCCAGTGATTAAGATAATTGCCGTTTCATTTCAATTTCAATGCTAAGTCTTATATTTTTGTCTAATTCATCTATTATTTTAGGATCAAATTAACTCACTTGTTTGAAAACTACATATAAATTCAACTATACCGTTCTACGGGTAAACATTTTGGCAGCCACCGTGGGCCATAGGCAGTTGTGTAATTGAATTGATCCCTACATCTATTACTAACTTGTTTGATTCTTTGTCCTTAGCAAAAATCATTAAAAATGGCAGGTAATGGTGTTAACAACACACACAATATTGAGGCCCAAGGAAATCAGCCTCAACAAGAAGATTCTATTAGCGATACCCCCAACGAGGGAAACGAGGCCACGTAGATGCACGACAGCCGATATCCGAGACATGTTCGGGAGGCGACTCCTGATGATGCTGAAGAAGAGCATGTCATCGAAGCATTAAGGGTCTTGCAAGAGCAACAGGAGGCCATTATAGGCCATCTAACACGACAGAATAAGGTCATGACGGAGCTAAAGCAGGCGTTGTCGGGTGCTTTCTACAACACGAATGGACGAGGTCCAGTTCTTCCAGGTGCTCCTGCAAATCAAATAACGTAAAGAGTCGACAACAACACCTCGAGGGGCGAGATCGGCTTCGATGGGTCCGGGTGCGGATCCGGTCGAAACAATGAGAGTGATCCCTTTAAAATCGAACTCATGTAGTTTATGAGGGAACTAAACACCCGAATGGATCAGATTCCGAGCGCATCACTAGTGCTAAAAGGGCCGGACTCAATGAAGTGCACGCAATTGTAGTACAAACCAAGCGCGGCACCAGAATTGATCCCGAAGCGGTTTAAAATGACGTGCCGAAGTATAATGGGATTTCAGATCCTCAGAAGCATATCACCGCCTATACAACGGTGGTGAAGGGGAACGATTTAGCTCCCTGCGAGATTGAGTCAGTTTTGTCGAAGAAATTCGAGAAGACTCCTAAGAAAGGAGCCCTGATGTGGTATTTGCTTTTGTCCGAGCATTCCATACACCGGAAAGATGAGAGGGTAGGAGTGCACTTTTAATAAGGCTTTGTGTAATTAAGGCGAAAGGTATGCGTGTGGTGAGCTCCAGCTGTTGAGGCGTGACATAAGGTGACTTCACCCTTGCGAGGCCGCAACTCCTTTTTTACCAAGTACGATGTACACTTTTGGTTGGCCTAATTTATTTCTCACATTAACCACACTTATTAGCTCCCTCTTTGAAATGTCACCCAATTACTCCTACTTTAAAGTCTAAAATACCCCTCCGACCGTCCATCAATTTCTGCCCACAAATCTCCGGAATTCTTCTCCATAGTAATGTTCTTCTCCTACTTGTTGATCACTATGTCGGCTCCTTAGAGACTAATTTCTAAATTGAAAGTGCAAATTCCAGAGTTATAACATTGTACAGAAGGATAGAACGAGACAACTTGAAGTGTTATTATATATAATCACAAACAAGAAAACTATGAAAAGACAATTGAATGTAAATATTTCGTTTATCAAGGCCTCATATCACCATTTGAGCTAAATAGATAATCCAATATAAGAGTAATGTGACGTCTGTTACTGTAACGGATTAAAAACTACTTTGAAAATATCAGTCCAAAAGAGTGTAAAACAGGGAGGCAAACAAAACTCTAGACATTTAAATAACCCAACATAAAAGTGCAAATTTTGCAGGGGAAGAATAGGTTGAAGTGTTTGGTCTTAAGAGCTACGGTTTTTCCGCAGACAACTAAGCTTAGTTTTAGCTGTTTTCGTTATGTCTGTGTGTAAAGACACAGACTTTCCTATTTTTTCTGGCAAAAAAAGTTTTAACCTTTTCGAACAGAAACAAGCATGCACTTGTACAACCACCTACCCTCTCTTCTTTCCCGTCTCACACGTTCTAATTTTTTTTTTTTTTTGGGGGGGGGGAAAGGGGGGGGGGGAGTTGTTTTAAAATTGGAAAGAGATGCGTCAAAGCAAAGGAGATTGAGTCTATTTTACGCAAATTAGATCGTCCTTATTCTATTCCCTTCCTTGTCTTTTTAATAAAATAAAATTACAAAGTCCCACTCTGCCTTGTTCAACATCCCCATTATTTTACTATAAAGAAGCGACAATTTCCCTCTCAATAATCCACCCCCACTCGCTCCGTTTCTCTCTCTCTATCTATGTTCTTATTGTTTTTCTGTTATGGGTATGGAAAAGGTTAATTTTGTGAAAATAGGAGGGGTGAGATTGCCCCCTGGATTCAGGTTCCATCCAACTGATGAAGAACTTGTGGTTCAGTATTTAAAGCGCAAGGTCTTCTCTTTCCCTTTGCCAGCCTCTATCATCCCTGACATAGACGTTCACAAATCTGATCCTTGGGATTTACCAGGTTGGTTCGCATTGTCCATTTCCAAATTCCTTAAAAGAACAAGTTTTTATACTCCGAAATGTGAATTGCAATTTTTTATTGAAGTTTGTGATTTTTGTGAAATTGAATATATTCAGGTGATTTGGAACAAGAAAGATACTTTTTTAGCACAAGGGAGATGAAGCATTTAAAGGGGAACAGGTCCAACAGAGCAACCAACTCAGGGTATTGGAAGGCAACTGGACTTGACAAACAAATTGTGAGTTCCAGAGGCAAACAACAACAACAACTTGTTGGTATGAAGAAAACTCTTGTCTTCTACAAAGGAAAGCCTCTCCATGGTTGCAGAACTGATTGGATTATGCACGAATATCGCCTCGCCAATCTTGAACCCAACAACATTCCTACACAGGTGAACTCAACTTTAAAATAGATTGATATACAGTCAGACCTATCCTATATAACAACACTTCACTATAAAAGTCAAGCTTTTTCGGAAATTTTCATGTTACGTTAGTATAATATAAGCGAAATGGTTTCCTGGCTACTTAGGCTTTTGAAAACCGATACACAAACTTTCTTAACTTGTAAAACCTATAACTAATAAACACATTTGACCATTGACTATGCTTACGTGGAGGTAGCTTATCTGACGTGGACATAGTGCGTACAAGTCACATTCAAATGGCGGTCGTGTATCTGTTACTATTTATTAAAAAGATTGTAAAATAAAAAAAATAAACAGAAACTATAAGGAAAACCAAAAAAGAAAAGAAAAAAACTTTCAACCTACCTCTCTTCCTTCGTCGTTTTCTCTATTCCTGTCCAATTTTTCGTTTACTGTTCTTTTACCCTTTGTCCTCTCCAATGTTCTACTATATTAGTGAAGTCAAAAATAAATTTCTTTTACCATATTTCTCTTCTTGTGTATGCTTCTTCTAATTTCAACAGAGAGAATAAAACTGTCAACAATCGAGCTCAAAATATATCAGATCCAAATGTGATTTTGGGCGTAACTTTGTCGGAAAAACAAAATAAAAGCGCAAAAAGGACATCCGGTTTCATTGCATTCATGGGGTCCAATCATACCCATTGTTTCTGAATTTACAAAAGGCTAGCAAATGTTTTGAAGAAGAGAAGAGTAATTTTTCTTGAAGTTGCAGTGATTTTTCTTGTATATTGACATTGGGTTTCCGTGATTATTTTTTCTTTCTTCTTGATGTTTATCCATTTTGATTTTTTCGACATTGGGAAGTCTCACTTTTAATGGATCAGATCACAAGTTTCACCATTGAAAATGGTGGCTGGGTGGGGAAATTTATTCCAGCACAGCTATGGTGAAGAAGAAAATAAGGAAAACAGAAGAAAAAGTAGAAATTAATAAATTTATTCCACCGCAGCTACGGGGTTTGTATTCGCGCCCTTGACGTGTAACAATCTCATTGGTCATTTGCTGACTGGATGGACACATCTGTGAATGTGTAATACACGCGCGTAGGGTCAAGGGTCAATTGTGTTTATTAGTTAAGGGTTTCACGAGTTTGAGTGTTCAAATGGGAAAGTCCAAAGTTTATGTATCGGCTTTCAAAAGCCTTACAAGTTTAAGTGGCCAGGAAGCCATTACGCCTATAATATATATTCTATATAACAACACTTTGTTATAACATTCAAAAATATTCGGAACAAACAAAGCTGTTATAGAGAGATTTGACTGTATATAGTTCTTGGACATGAGTATTAACATGTGAATTGCAGGAAAATTGGGTTCTCTGCCGCATATTTTTGAAGAAGAGAGGAGGCAGTAAGAATGAAGACGAGAACATGACACAGATATTGGATACAACTAGTTGTAGAGAAGGTGCAAAGAGTAAGCTAGTTTTTTACGATTTTATGAATAGCTGGGTACCGGCTTCTTCATCAGTGTCTGGTTCCAGTGGGATTACTGAGTTGTCTACTAATGAATCAGATGAGCATGAAGATAGTAGCAGCTGCAATAGTTTTACCACTTCGATTAGAAGAAAAAACATGGCCTTAGATTAGAATTTTCTTTTCTTTTCATTTTTTCCCTTGGTACTAATTCGAAAGAATTAACTATTACAAAAGTAGTACGTTGTAGACAAGAAACGTACTACTATATATACATCGACTATATTTTCTCACTATATATACATCGACGAAACAAGAAACAGGGGAAAAAAAAGAAGAGGGAAAACTACCAATTTGGAGTGAGTTGGCATGTTTTTAATTTTAGTTTTAAATTTAAATTTGTTTCCCTTGAAGTACATTATTTAGAACCTAGAGAAAAGGCTTCGTTATTTTCAATTATGCTCAACAATGGTTCCGTAAACTCAATGTAGATTTTCTTTTAACTTTAAGAATAGTATGTGTACCCTTGAAATGGTACAGTTGAATTTATACGTGGTTTTTAGATAAGTGAACTGATTTGATCTTGAAAATAATAAAATATGTAAAGAATTATGCAATACTTAGCGTTAAAATGTAAATGAAACAGCAGGGATGATAGTTCCGGGAACAAAGTTTCCTGGTACAACGATGATGAAATCAAAAAGCAAGAAAGTAAAATTGTATTTAGTTTTGTATAGAATGTAGTGTCAGTTTACCAGAAAATTCGTATCCCACTATTTATAGTTGTGTCTAGGAAAGGAGGTCCTAGGATCGTGCCCTCATTTAATGTGAATTATAAGAGTCATTGATGAAGATATAGCGGTAGATATAAATTCCAAATTCCCTGTAACGGGCCGTTGCTCTTTAATGCTGCAGAATATTCCTTATTAAATGTTACCGGATGCAAAGCATTTAACACATTTCTATGAATGTTATCCCTTCCGGTGATAATTAGAATATATGTGTCCGGTCTTCGGTCATTCTGGTCATGGGTTACACGTGGCCTTCCTTTAGATGACCATGTATCGTATCATATTTTTTATTATAGATAATAATAACGACATTGCATCATGAATGAAACCTTTCTTCTAAGGATGGCCCAGTTTCCGGTGCAAATTAAGGATATTGTAATTGTAGAGTCCAAATTAAAGAGACATTCCATGCCATATTTCAAAATCGTTGGTGATAGTTATTTACTGGCAACAGGAAGTTAGGTGTATATTCGTAAGGGGACAGAGCTAGCTAAAAGTGTTGAATTTACACGACTGGTAGGTGAAAGGGGAAGAAATTGAAATTTCAAACTAAGTGGGCGTTTGGACTTAAGAATTGTAAAATTCCAAAAAAAAAAAAAAAAAAAAAAAAAATTTCAAGCAAAAATGGTATTTGAAAATGAGAGTTGTGTTTGGACATGAATATAATTTTGAATTGTTTTAAGTTTTCTGAGTGATTTAAGTGAAAATTTTGAAAAAACTCTTTGAAGTTTTTGAAATTTTCGAAAAATTCCAAAATGTATCTTCAAATAAAAATTGAAAATTTTATAATCAAACGTTGATTTTGAAAAAAAATGAAAATTTTTGGGAAAAAATAAAAAATTTATTATGTCCAAACGGGCTCTAAAGATGTATGACAGCTTCTGAAAAACAAGAGAGTGGTCCAATGTTTTCAAAATCCAAATGTTGCTCCCTTCAGTTTATCAAGTTAAGAGTCTTTGTTATAGACCCTAATTGGCCAAGAAGAAAAAACTTCCTTTTTGATTGTCCCTGCCGTCCTGATAAATGCATTACTCCAGATTCTTAATTGTTGCGCTTGCGTAAAACAAAATAAAAAGTAATACTCAGTCCGTCCCAATTTATATGACGTTATTCGAATTTCGAAAGACAAATGTGTTGTTCTTTAACCGTAATTTTTAATATACCTTTTAATTATTTTGAATTATTAATTCTTGTGACTTATAGTACGTTTTACGTAGTTTTCAAATATATAAATTTTATTTCAAAAAAGTTAAACATTCTAACGTTCAAATACAGTCAAAACTAAAAAATATGAATCTCAAAAAAATGGGAGTGTTAAATAAATTGGGGCTGATAGAGTAACTTACTACCCTTGTAATAAAAGTACTTACATCTTATTGTATTTTCCAACTCAAAGGATATTAGCAAAAGATACCTCCCACTATCATCCAATAACTTTGTGAGTTTGACTTCATCAAGCAAGAATTTTGTACCTTTGTTTTTGTTAATCATAGCTAATTATATCCTTTTAAATTGAACAGACAGTTCGTGTTGCGCACACGCGTCAAACATCCAAAAGAGGTCAGGGCCCTGAGTGCGGTTGACTTTCCAATCATGGTTTCATAAATAAAGATCCATACATCTTTTAGTGTTACATATATTTATATAATAATAATAATAATAATAATAAAGTATATTGAAGATAAAAGCAAGCAAACTTGTTAATTGATAATCACTACCCAATCACTTGTTTTAATCATTTGAGAGAGTTTATTTTATGCAAGTTAAAGACCTAGGAGTAAATTATGTTGAGACATTATTTCAGGGCTTCAGGCTATGTGGGGGGTGGGGGTGGGGGTGGGGGGGGGGATTAATTAGATGATCTTACATTGCAAACAAAAGGTCAAAAGAGTAAGGCGTAAGGCCATTATGCGTCTTAAAATATCAACAAGTGGGAGTTAAGCGGCTTACGCGCTCAGAGTATAAAACGATTAGTAAAACTTACTTATTGTCAACTTATTAAGGAAGAGAAAATTTTCTCTCTTTTCATTTATTCATAAAATTATAAATTAAAATAAGTCGTTTAAGATAGCTTACTCTTTTTTTTATTCCTCTCGGGGAGCTTCCCATTTTGCTCCCTTTATATTGGGTAAAATTTGCAGTTTACACGTGGACGTCTCTCGAGCAGACATGTGATAGTGATGACAGAGTGCAGATGAGTTAGCAGATAGTTAATATCGGATACAGTCATTTGAGCGATATTGTGTAGATTTCGAGAACACGAGGATCGAGAAGAGAATTTGAAAGTAAGGTACCGGTTGAAAAGAGTAGCATTAAATGAGCAGCCGTTATAAAAAAATACAGCATTTATTCCCAATATTATGCAGTCATCAAGAGGGGGTTTTATTCATCGTTAAGAGGACATGATTTTGGGATCGTGTCTCCTTCGACTTAAATATAAATAGCAACATTTGTACTCATTGTGAGGACACGAAATACTAGAATCATAAAAGCTATCTCTCTTTATCTCATTTTATTAAGTTTTATATAAGGCAAATATCGAAATTTTCCAATCATTCTTGATTACGCTGGGATCAATCCGAATCTCAGGCTTGTTCTTTCCTATTGTTTTATTTCCTTTATTCTTTGTTATTTTACTAATCAGATAAACTTAATCTGCGTGTCTATAAATCACGTATACAAATTCAATTGTACCTTTTTACGGATAAACAGTTTGGCGTCCACCGTAGGGCCAAGACAATTGTGGTGTTATTTTGATTTGCTCATCTTTTACTAGCGTGCTTTAAAGTTTTTTTAAGCATATTACTGTTATGGCACACAATGATGTCAATAGTTTGCTCAATATTGGTACGAACGACAACAACGATCATGTAGACAATTTACACGATGGGATTCAATAGGACGATTCAACTAGTGAAACCCATATTGATAGGAATGAATAAACTTTGAGTCGGGTGGAAATAAATACTCAACATGCGAGGAGTTCTATCTTGATGATTTGGATAATGAGCCTGTGGCCGATACCGTAAAAGTTTTGAGACCACAACCAAAAAAAAATATGAACTATCTCTCAAGACAGGACCTAATAATAACTGAGCTTCAACAAGCGTTATTGGCGACTTTAAATATTTCAAATGGTGGAGTTTGAGCCCCTCCTGGCGTGCCTAAAAATCAAATGGTTCCAAGAACCGGTAACATCGCTTCAAAGGGGTAGTTTAGATGGAACAAAAATCAAATAGGCGGGGCAGACAATGGATCTGGAAATGAAAACAACGCGTACGATCCTTTCAAGACCGAGCTCATGAGGTGAAAGAGAGAAATAAATACTCGAATGGATCAGAATATTGAAGAATTTCAAGCTCAGATGGATCAAACCTTGGGAGCACCTTCGGTCCTAAAGAGCTCGGACTCAAAGAAATATATACAGTTGTCATTCAAACCCAGTGCTGCCCCAGAGTTGATCCCAAAGACGTTTAAGATGCTATATATTCCAAAATATGATTAGAACATCAGATCGCAGAAACACATTACAACATACACCATAGCTGTGAAGGGGAACGATTTGGCTCCACATGAGATTGAATCACCTTTTCTAAAGAAATGCGGGGAAACCTTAACACAAAAGGCTTTAACATGGTATTCACTTTTACCTGAAGACTCAATTAATTCTTTTGAAATGTCTTGCAGATTCTTTTATCAAAGCTCACGCTGGAGCAAAAAAAAGTTCAAGCTCGGAAAGCAGATATTTTCATAATTGCTCAAGGAGAGCTAGAGTTATTTCGACAGCTTGTGATCAGGTTCCAAAATGAGAGATTGATGTTACCGACAGTACCAGATGAATGGGCAGCGGAAGTATTTACCAAGGCCTTAATCCTTTAAGCTCTGATGCCCAATGAAGTTAAAGGAAAGCTTGTTGGAATTTTGAGAAACCACATGGGCTGATGTCCATAACCGCTATGAATCCTAAATTAGAACTAAAGATGATCAGTTAGGTTCCCTAGTATCTTGCAAAGTTTGAAATCATGATTGAAAACTAGAGAAGTCCAAAATTGATCTCGGTATAGACCGGAGGACATCTAGCAGCCGTTTTCAACCATATGTGTCTAAGGAAAAGTCCGATTCACATTCAAGGAGACGTGTAGTTAGAGGTTATAATTCCTTGGAAAGAAATGGACCAGATAGAGGGACTGATCGTAGGCGAAGTGGAAGAACTTTGCAAGAAAAAGAGACGATGGGGTCCCGGGATTCAAGTTATCCTAGGTTGTCCGATTACAATTTCAAAATTAGTTTGGTGGAGTTGGAGTTGGTCTTTACTGTGATGAACATAAAAGAATCAAAATTCCCCAAACCAATTCAGTCGGACCTCAGTTAAAGAGATCCTAGTTTGTGGTGTGAGTTCCATGGTACACATGTGTTTAACCAAAAATAATTTGTGTGGTCAAAGAAAATAAAAGAATAATTCAGGTTTCTAATAACCAATTTTACTTTAATTTTCCGTGTATAAAAGATTGAAATAATGGAAAGCAATATTTAGAGAATGAGGGAAACGAAATCTTATTGATTATTGCAGTTTTCTCCTACATGACATAATATGTTCTTCTAGTAGTGGAGAATAGTAAAGTATAAGCAATTGATAGTATAACTTTGTAAATTTCTTGATAGGACTAATGGGATTTATAAAAGGATACAATTTGTAACTATTTCCCCAACTTAATTCTTGCTCATTACTAATAGTTATAATATTGATTACCATTACATGGGTGATTCGTAACGGTTATGGTAGTAAAAATCAATCGTGCATAATCGGGGATTATGCTGATTTCTTTCCATATTTGTGGGTATTAATGAACCTTCCATCTTCATGGCCTTTAATTAACCATTTCGTACATATTTCCTCTTATTCAGCTGTCAGGTCTAGTATCTTTGTAGACGATCCCGTGGGTGTTTGACTCATGTCTATTCCTTATCTAATCTTTATTCTTCTTTATTGTATTAACTATTATGCCTCAACATATCATTTGTCCACATTGCGATTCTGTTTTTCCACCAATATAGATTGTCTCTGTAACGACCAGGACGGTCGTTTTGAGAACTTATGTCCCGATACCCTATTAACTGCTTTTTTCGTGTTTGTTTCTACTATTGTGAGTTGCCGAAAAGATTCATTTTGAGTTTTGGAGTGTTTTGGGACACTTAGTCCCTAAATAAGAGCTTAAACTTTAGAATTTAGACCGTAGTCGAAACAGTATGAAGACGGTCTCAGAATGGAATTATGTCGATTCTGTTAGCTCCGTTGAGTGTTTTGGAGGTCTGTAGCTTATTTAGGCTTGAAATGCCGAAAGTTGAATTTTTGAATTTTCCGGATCGATAGTAAAATTTTGATATCGGGGTCGGAATCCAATTCCAAAAGTCAAAATCTGATTCCGAAAGTCGGAATAGCTCTGTAGTATTGAATTTGACTTGTGTGCAAAATTTAGGGTCAATCGGACATGGTTTGGTTGGTTTTGGCATCAGTTGTAGAATTCTTGAGATTTCAAGTTCATTAGGCTTGGATTGGAGGGTGAATCGTGGTTTTAGCGTTGTTTGATGTGATCCGAGGGTTGGATTAAGTTCGTATGATGTTTTAGGATTGGTTGGCATGTTTGGTTAAGGTCCCAGGTGCCTCAGGTGAGTTCCGGATGCTTAACGAAAGTGAATTTGGACTTAGGCAAATTCTGAAGTTTGCTGCTTCTGGTATTCTCGCACATGCGGTGAGGAGCCCGAAGGTACGGCCCGCAGAAACGAGGAAAGAGATCGCAGGTACAGTCTGGGGCATGAAGACCAGTGGTCACAGATGCGACTTAAGAACCGCAGAAGCGGACCGCATCTGCGAAGAGTGGATCGCAGGTGCGGCTCCTGGAGGTTTAATGAAATCTTGCAGGTGCGCGTCCTCAGCTGCAGAAGCAGGACCGCAGATGTGGCCCCATGGTCGCAGAAGCAGAAATCGCTGGGCAAAAATACAAAAAATCGAGGGTTTGAGTTCATAACTTGGAAAATCAAATTGGAGCTCGGGGGAAGGCGATTCTGTGGGGATTTTGAAGAGATGACCATTGGGTAATGATTTCTAATCCCTTTTTGATTGTATCCCATTAATCTAAGCTTAAATTCATCAATTAATTTCAGATTTGGGATGAAAAATTGGGCGAATTGAAGAAAAGTTCTTAGGCCGAGTTTTTGGATTTTGATCGAGGTTTTGGTATCGGATTTGAGTGATTTTGGTATGGTTAGACTCTTGAGTGAATTGGTATGTATAATCCGTAATTTTTATCTGATTCCGAGACGTGATCCCGAGGAGGATTTTTGGGCGTTTTTCTATTTTCTGACCTTAGCTTCGATTCTTTTAGCTAAACTCGTTATTTGTAGTTATATTTACATTATGAAATTGATTTGATTAGATTTGGGCTACTCGAAGTTGGATACTCATGGCAAGAGCGTGATTTCGTATTGATTTTGAGGTGGTTCGAGGTAAGAGGCTTGCATAACCTTGTGTGGGGGAACTCCCCTTAGGATTTTGGTACTGTTGTTATATGAGTGTCATGTGTATACATGTGCTAATTGTTGAAACCCCCGCTTTCATTGAGTAAATATCTATGTTTCCTTTTTAATTGAGCAATACTTGTACTTGAATCCTCCTGTTTATCTTAGGAAAAACATGCTTATGTGAACTAATTGTCTTACCTGACTTAACTGCTTATATGGATTCTGTGCAGCATGTTTAGAGTAGAAATTCCTGTTTATTCTCGAATAGAACTGTAGATTTCCTTCTTAAGACTGTTGTGTATTTACTTTGGGACTATGGATCGGTATTCCGGGAGATCCCCCCCTGCATGTTTACTTTGGGACTATGGATCAGTATTCCGGGAGATCCCCCTGCACCTTTACATTTGGGACTACGGGACAAGATCCCGGGAGATCCCCCTGTATTGGATATTTACTTTGGGACTACAGATTGGCATTGAGAGAGGCTCTCCTTCATATTTACGATTCGGACTACGGGACGATATCCCAAGAGATGCTCTGCACATTTGTCTACGAGACGATATCCTGGGAGATCCCCTATTTCCCTCTCCGTGTACTGAAATATATCCTTTCTGTGATTTTGTGCTTGTCGACTGCTAGTATTTTAATTATACTATCTTCGTATTATTTTACCTTTTTATATATATATAACTAGTAGGGCCCTGACCTTCCTCGTCACTACTCGACCGAGGTTAGGCTTGGCACTTACTGGGTACCGTTGTGGTGTACTTATGCCCTTTCCTGCACATGTTTTTCGTGTGCAGATCCAGGTTCTTCTGCTCAGCTGTTCTATCAGTCAGGCGGGCGATATCAGAGATTTCGAGGTATATCTACTGCGTTCGCAGACCTAGAAGTCTCTCTCTATTCTCTCCTTTAGATTTAGACTTCCTGTATTTACTTTTGATTAGACATTCTGGAGTTAGAACACTATGTAGTTTTCTATAGCTTGTGATTTCATGAGATTCTAGATTTTGGGCATTTTGATTCAGTTTTGAGAGTGTGTATTGTATATGTCGAGCGACATTTTAAACTCTTTTCTTATGTTTTACCCGCAACTTTCTAGTTTGGTATTTCATTTTTCTTTTTCTGCAATTTGTTAGGCCTACCTAGTCGTAGAGACTAGGTGCCATCACGACAGTTTACGGAAGGAGAACTTGGGTCGTGACAAGTTGGTATCAAAGCTCTAGGTTCATAGGAGTCATGAATCACAAGCCGGTTTATTAGAGTCTCGCAGATCGTTACGGAGACGACTGTACTTATCTACGAGAGGCTATGTAATTATTAGGAAAATTTCACTTCATTTGATTTCCTTATCGTGCGAGATGTTTGATATTGAAACTCTAAACCTTTGTCATCTATTCTCTCATAGATGGTGAGAACACATGCTATCGGAGATGACCAGGCATCCGCGCCCCCTACTAGAGCCGCCAAAGGTCGGGGCCAGGGTAGAGGCCGAGGACACGCATGTGGTACAACCAGAGCACCCTGCGAGCTGCCACAGAGGAGCCACCAGTAGCTCCAGTCGGAGCCCAAGCACTTGATACGCCTACCGCTACCACTATCCCAGCTCTTCAAGAAACCCTTGCACAGTTCGTGAGCATGTACACCACTTTAGCTCAAGCAGGGTTGATTCCCCTTGTTGTAGCCACATTCTAGGCCAGGGGAGGAGCACAGACTCCCGCCGCCTGCACCCTAAAATAGCAGGTCCAGGTTGATCAGATCCCAAAGGTTATACCGGTACTACCTATAGCCCCAGTTCTGCCGGAGGATAGGTCAGCCAACATTCAGTGGTCTAGCATCAGATGATGCTCTGGGATTTCTATAGGAGTATTACCGTATTCTCCGCACTATGGGTATATCAGGACAGAGTGGGGTTTCTACTACCTTCCAGCTTCGAGGAGCAGCCTATCAGTGGTGGCGTACTTTTGAGTTGGACAGTCCAACTGAGGCAGCTTCCATTACATGGACCCAGTTTTCATATATGTTTTTGAGGAAGTATGTTCCTCAAAGCCTTAGGGACGCATGGCGCACAGAGTTTGAACATTTGTGTTAGGGTACTATGACTGTTTCGGAGTATACTTTCCATTTCACTGACTTGGCTAGGCATGCACCGGCCTTGGCTTCTATAGTTCATGAGAGATTTCGCTGGTTTATTGAGGGGTTCATTCCCAGCATCAGGTCTTGCATGGCCCGGGAGTTGGAGATGGATATCTCTTATCAGCAGGTGGTGAGTATTGCTAGGAGAGTAGAGGGCATGCATGCTCGAGATAGAGAGAAGAGATAGGCTAAGAGATCTCGAGAGTCGGGCCAGTATTCTGGTACCCGTTCCCTAGCTGCAGTTCGTCATGATAGGGGTTATATGAGTCGCCCCGTTCATTCAGCTCTTCCAACAGCCAGTGGTATTCTAGCTCCTCCTAGACCTCAGGAGCCTTATTATGCACCTCCAGTATCTAGTGCGCCTCCTGCACGGGGTGCTTTCAGTGGTCAGTCCAGCAGACCTGGCCCGAGCAAGCCACAGCCGTCACATCTTCCTAGAGCTTGTTTTGAGTGTGGCGACACTTGTCATATGGTGAGGGATTGCCCCAGACTTAGGAGGGGTGCACCTCCACAGACTTCTCAGCTATAGTGTACTCCGCAGAGTTCCCAGGCTATGATCACAACACCAGTTGCTACTCCACCTGCCCAGCCAGCTAGAGGTGGAGGTTAGAGAGGTAAAGGTCGCCCTAGAGGGGGAGGCCAGGCCAGATACTCTGCCCTTCCTTCCCGTACTGAGGCTATCGCCTCCGATTCTATCATCACAGGTATTGTCCTGGTTTTTCATAGAGATGCAGCAGTTCTATTCGATCTAGGCTCCACTTATTCTTATGTATCCTCTTATTTTGCCCCACATTTGGGCATATCTCGGGATTCTTTGAGTTCCCTTGTTTATGTTTCTACTCTTGTAGGAGATTCTTTTATTGTGGACCATGTTTATCGATCGTGTTTGATTGCTCTTAGTGGTTTTGAGGCCAGAGCCGATTTATTATTGCTCAGCATTGTAGACTTTAATGTTATCTTGGGCATGGACTGGTTGTCGCCCCATCATGATATTCTTAATTGTCATGCCAAAACCGTGATACTAACTATGCTAGGTGTACTGCGAGTAGAGTGGATAGGTACTTTAGATCACATTCCTAGTAAGGTTATTCCATTCCTTGAGGCTCAGCGAATGGTTGAGAAGGGGTGTGATGCGTACCTAGCTTATGTGAGAGATGTCAGTATTGATACCCCTACGGTTGATTCAGTCCTAGTAGTATGGGATTTCCTTGATGTGTTATCAGCTGATATTCCGAGTATGCCACCCGACAGAGATTGATTTCGGCATTGATTTCTTGTCGGGCACTCAGCCTATTTCTATTCCTCATTATCATATGGCCCCTCCTAAGTTGAAAGAGTTGAAGGAGCAGTTGCAGGAATTGCTTGACAAAGGTTTTATTCGGCCCAGTGTATCACCTTGGGGTGCTCCTTATGAGCACGTGATTTTTGCCCTATGAGAACTGCTCCCAAAAATTAAAAATAAAATAATTTTCCTTTGTGAGCAATTTTGAGAATTCGCGTGGCACTTTTTGGATAATTATTTGTATTTCGTCTGTGAATGTTTATTCTATTTTAATTAATGAAAAATACAAAAAATATATGTGTTGCATTTGCATTTGCGATTTAATTTTTGCAATTTAGGATTAATTAAACAGTAATTTGTTTTACGAAAAATGAAAAATCATAAAAAATAATGTACTTTGCATTTTTTTTAGCATTTAATGTTGAATTGTGTGATTTTATCGTTAATTGGCATTTAACTATATGTGATAAATGTTATTAGAAGATAATTAGTATTTTTAATAAGTTAACTTGGTTTATAATTTTAGAAAATAATTTAGGAAGAAAATAAAAAGAAAAGGAAAAGAAAAGAGGAAGGAAATAAATCTGGGCCAATTTAATTAATTTTCCAAGCCCAAACACCCAACCCACCGAAAACCAGCCCAAATCACCCCTATCTGGCCCAATCGACCAAGCCAACCAAATGACGTCGTATGGCCACGTTCAATCTGAACCGTCGATCTCCTGAGATCAAATGGTCCAGTCCACCCCCAGCATCGAAGAAACGACGTCGTTTCAAGCCTATCGATCCAGGCCGTCCATTTCATTTGATCCAACAGCTGCAAATCGCCCCCATGTCCCGACCCATTCCCATCCAAAAACCGATCCGGTCTCGAGGTGAACGAAACGACACCGTCTCTTCAAGTGAGTTGATCCAAGCCGTCGATCTCATTTGATCTAACGGCTAGGATCAAATCACTTCCCCACATATATAAGTCCAAACCATACCCCACCCCAAGCCAAACCCCCCCCTCACCTCTTCGTCTCTAAGCCTCAGAGACCAAATGAACCCTCCGCCCCTTACCACCGTGCTCCGCCCACCGGAAATCGCCTCATGGCGGTTCCGGTGGTCCAAACGACCGCAAAATTACACCACAGCCTCCCCAAGACATCCTCTTTCCAAATCCCGAATCAGTTTTCTTCAAATCAGTACCATACGCTTCGAATCTTCAATCGAAGATCAGTCCCAAAACCCTAGTTCGTCCGTTTGACCCCAAAGTTACACCATTGAACCACCTAGCTACCCTCGTCCCAAATCCCAAATCCCACCCCAGTTCTGTCCGAATCTTGTTAGAGCCTTTCGAATTTCAAATCGAAGGAAAACCCTAAAAGAACCAAACTTCAGACTGTGTACAAAGTTAAAAATTTGAGGTTTTAACCAACTTTAGTCGAGTGTTCTCAGTCGAGAATACTCGATTAAGGTCCGTTTTGGCTTCAAAATTTCAAGACGAAGTGTCGACTGAAACGGATTGAGTTTGGTCTGAAATTTCGAGGTATTTCTTTTGTTTTCCTTTTTCTTTTGTTGTTGTTTTATTTGACTGATTAATTCGTCATTTTTGTCAAGTAGTTATTCCTCCACTTTCGGACCTTTTTCTTGGTCCAGTTTTCTTCTGTTGATTAACATATGTTATAAATAGTTTCGTCGATTAATCCGTTCATGTTTGTAGTTTAGTAGTTCTCGTCAAGTTGTTTGGTGTCGATTGTTTTGTTCTCAGCCTCAGGGCTCCATTTAGTATATCCTCATGGTTCCTACATTTTATTGTTTAAGGTTAATTTAGAACTATGAGTGTTTGCTGTTATTATTGATTCGAATTGCTTCATTTTGTGTAATGTTTGGTTCCCTTTTCTTGGTTGTTCATCACTTTTGCATATGAGTTTAGTTTGTTTGTCGATTTAGTGCGTTTACAGTGATCATTCATTTTGCCTAAGTTTTATTTAGAATTGTGAATATAGTTAGTCATTCCCATGTATCTGTGTCAATCATGGTCTGAAATTTGACCTTGGTAGTTCAATATGATTTTGTTCGGATTCATTGGTCTTTATTTTTATGCTATTTGATCTGATCTGAGTTCTAGCTTGAACTACTGATTGTATTTGATGAGTTGAATTGGTTATAGCTGTTACGGTTGGTACCGATTGAAGGAGGAATTGGGATAGGACAGTAATTTCAGGGATATCAAGAGGGTAATGTGGGGGGTTTAAAAGTTTGGCAAATGGTCTTGCTAGTGAGCTGTCAGTAAAGTACTTAATTAACCATTAATATAATGTGTTAGTAGGGAACAAAACATAATGGTATGGGGAGGTTTAAAAGGCATTGATTAAAATATGTTGCTCATACCTGCTTGAACTTTAAATAAAGAAAAGACAAGGGTTAATAGGGAACAAAACATACTCTAGTGGAGTTATAAAGGTATCATAGGCAGAATTAGTTTCTTAATTCTGCCTAGTGTTCTTACGAGCTGGCAGGGTCAGTGTCTGGGTATAAATGGAGGGACTTAGGACAGAGTTAGGGGTCCTTTTTTCAGTCTTTGAGAGAGTCTTCCTTTTTGAATCAGTTTTAGAGAGATATAGAGCTTTTAAGGCATTCAGTTTTGGAGAGAGTTTAAAGACTGGGAATCAGTTTGAGAAAGTTTTGGAAAGCTTTTCTAGGATTGCAGTTCTGAGGGAGCATTTTGAAAACTTTGAGGGCATTCAGTTCTAATTTGAAACATACAGAGAGTTTGAGATATCAATTTTAAGAGTCTTTTTTTAGAGCTTTCAGATTGCTAGCTACTGGAGTTAGTAGTGTTTTCTGCTTGGTTTTCCAGTAGACTTTTGGTTTCAGTCGAGACATTCTAGGATCAGTTTGAGAGTGTTGTTGTTGTGGTATACTTCTAGGTTCAATTTGAAGGTCATTTGGGTTTATTCGAATCTGTTTTGGGTTGATCTATTGATCTTGTTGGTTTAAAACATTTCTGAACTCTTCCTGGATTGAAATATATATTTCTGGGCTGAAGCTGGGTTGATTGGTTGTGTTTGAACTCAAATACCTGGTTGTTGTGATCCACTGTGTGCTGCTATTGCTAACCTCTCCTTCTTCTTATTCCTTTCTGCTTTCAGGTACACATTCTCAGTTATAGTTGGTGTACCTCTTTTGGTTCGAAAAATGCTGAAATGAAATGATTGCATATTCACCTCTTAACATGTGTGGGTCCAAGTTGTTATGCTAAAAATAGATAATAGTTGATTTGTATTTGCTTAGACTTACTTTAGATTTTACATTGTATAACTGAGCTGAAGATTGGATTGTATAACTTAGACTGATTCTGGACTGTAAATTTGGACTATTGGACTCTCATTTGGACTTATGTGTTCATGTTGGTAATTAGGGAGAAATTGAAGTAGTATTAGTACTATTAACAAATTATGTTGAAACTCAACGTAAATGAGAACACTTGTGGTTTAAGACAAAATCGCACATAGAACACTTGTGTCCATTTTTTGTCCTGGATAAAAGAAACGAAACAAAATCATCCGTTGAATCAGCTGATGGAGCCATTTAGATCCACTCCTAAGTTTTAACATGGCTAAAATGAATTGATTTCCTCCTTCTTTTAATTATAATTTTTGTGAATGAAACTCTTGCTAAGGCCCAGTTGTGATGCGATCCATGCCAAGATGGGGCCAAGAATCAAGGTTGTCCAGTTTGAAATTCCGTGGGCCTATACTGAAGTCCAAACGATCTGAATTCAATTAATGTCACCCCTCTCTTAGATAAAAATATTGATAACTAACTAGGGCCTTTTTGTTTTATTTTTAGAGACAAACAAAGATAGAAAACCATAGTCACTTTAGGTTTGCCTTCTAAAATAAAATGAGACGAGCCTCGCAAAACAAAATACGTAAATTGCGGGGCCCTCGATAATTGTATATATTAAAATACTTAGATTTCGGGACGGGCCGTTTAGCGAATTTCACGGCCTCCCCCAAAATCATAATGCGTTAGTCTCTTTAGGTGCGTATTTTAATAACATTACCTCCCTAAACTCGGGTGCGCATTTATGTGACCCAAATCCAAATCCCAACGATGTTAAAGTATGTCCAAAAACCACCGGTGCATTTATGTGACGTGGTTCAAGACTTATTTTAATAACGTTGCAACTTTCTTCTTTTTTTATTTTATTTTTTATTTTTTAAAAAAATGAATAAAAATGGTTTAAGTTAAAATTTGCACATAGGTGTAAACACGTACTAAAATCAGATAATATGCCAATTATAACCGTTGAGCGACCGTGCTAGAACCACGGAACTCGGGAATGCCTAACACCTTCTCCCGGGTTAACAAAATTCCTTATCCGGATTTCTGTGTTCGTGGACTACAAAACAGAGTCAATCTTTTCCTCGATTCGGGATTTGAACCGGTGACTTGGGACACCATAAATTATCCCAAGTGGCGACTCTAAATTTCTAAATAAATGAATCCCGTTTCGATTGTCCTTTAATTGGAAAAACTCCCTTATATACCCCTTACGGGGTGTAGGTAAAAAAGGAGGTGTGACAGCTCTGGCGACTCTGCTGGAGAATTCACCCAGAACTTCTGGTTTAGGTTTCAGAATTCGAGCTTAGATGAATTGTTATATTTGACTTTATCTATTATCTGATTTTATTACATGTTTGGGCCTAAGGTGCTAAATGTTGCTTTTACCGCTTTGATATCATATGAACTGTACATAAACTGCTACGAAATCCTTCTCTTCTCATCTTCGGGGATGTGCTCGCTGGTCGAGACTCCCTATTCTATTAGTGTCATACCTTGAAATAAGAAAGAGGCTCGGACAAGTTACTAAGCCGGATGGCCTTTTGGTTCCCGGTACGTAGCCCCCCCCCTCGGCTCGAGTTGTCCGCTCGGGTATACAGTCTAGAACATATACCCAGGTTTTGAACCTAGAATAACTCAGCCTCATGCCAGATCCCTAGTAGGAACGTTTGTTTGCATCACGTGCATTTGACTTTGGAGGCTCAACACAAGGGTTGGGTCTGCCTAGGACAGATGTACCAAAAATGGAAAAGACCATCCTGATGCATCTTACTTGCTAATTGTGCATTTATCTGCTTCGGACTTGCATGCTGACCGGCTTTTTGAAAAATAGAGGAAAGAGAAATAGCAGTATGAGGGTAAAGAGAATTAATCGCCTGTTTTGAAAAACCAATGTCCAAATGGTGTCGAAACTCTACCAAATTTTTGAGAAAATGGAAAAAAGGAAAAAGAGTCTTGTTTTCAAAAATAGTTTGTTTATCTGCCCGAACTACGCTGGTTTGATTCTCACATGGCGTGAAATACGTAGGCAACCCTTATCGGGTCTAACCTCTCCCTTTTGCAAAAATATCCAAAAAAAATGTCAAAATTTTAGATCTTTCGTCATAAATAAGTCAGGTGATGCCATTCTTGTAAAAATAGCCGAATGTCCCTAAAAAGACTCCAGAAGGCTGTTTTTGCGAGAACAGCCACCTTTGGTCATTTTCAAGGTTTTTGTTCGACACAGCCTTTAAATCTTTTTTGAAGTGCTGAAAGGTCGTATTATCAAGATCGGAGTTTTATTTAAAGGTGTGTCAATTTTAGTTTATTCTTTCTTTGAGTCCAATGAGTCTTACTCACCCTAAACAAACATGCAGAATGAGCACGGGTCCAAGTCTGCCGGTAACAGTTAGGAGCAAGATCCCTTTAGAGTTGCGCTTGTGGTGGGAGGATTTGGAAAAATCAGAGCGAGATAAGATCAAACTACATCTGGGAGGTCTCACCAGTTTGTTAAACTTTAGACCCAGATGTGACATCATAAAGGCTTTGGTTTCATTTTGAGACCCGGCCCACAACGTATTCCACTTCTCAGATTTTGAACTCACCCCAACCTTAGAAGAGGTAGCAGGTTATATGGACATTGCTGAGGGGCTAAGGCACAAATATCTGATTGCTCCAAGAGCCGTCAATGCGCACAAGTTCATGGATCTACTGAAGATAAGCAAGGGAGGCCCGTACTCTGAGTTGGATAGGGGTTTTTCTACTCTGCAGTTTATATACCAGAGGTATGGGCATATATGAGGGTTCGACGATCCAAAAAGCGGGGTTTGCAGCAAAGGGAATCGGACAAAATGGGATGAGCATAGGCGGTTCGCCTTCATGGTAGCATTCTTGGGCATTGTAGTGTTTCCCCGGAAAGACAGAAATATTGATTTAAAGGTGGCGAGAGTCGTCAAAACCCTGATTACCAACAACAAAAGCACGCTTGCCCCTATGATAGTATCCGAGATGTACCGAGCTCTCACAGCTTGTAAAGTCGGGGCAGATTTCTTCGAGGGTTGCAGTTTGTTATTGCAGATGTGGATGATCGAGCACTTGTGTCATCATCCTAAGTACATGAGCTATAGATCTACAGACAAAAGCTGCAGTGAAGAATATAACAAGAGGGTTTTAGGGCTCAGATTGCCAAGAGGGTTTGAAGACTGGGTATCCTATCTCCGTGTCGTCACTGCGGTACAAATAGATTGGACACTGGGTTGGCTTCCTGTTGAAGAAATTGTGTATATGCCCTCCACTGGTCCTTACTTCCTCTTAATGGGATTCAGAGGTATTCAACCTTCTGCGCCTTACCGGGTGATGAGACAATTGGGAAGATGTCAGGTGGTACACCCAGACGAAGATCTCAGTGTTTATGCAGTCGAGGATAGCAACGACGGCCAATTTCATAAAAAGACCGTTTGTTATATATGGAGCAAATGCCAGTATTTGCCGGCAAATACTCGAGTGTGTGACCTATCCAGAGGCGAAGTCTCACCTGCTTATCTCGCCTGGTATAGGAAGAAGAGCATTGCAAGAGACGAACCAGAACGGCCAACCAAAAGACCTCACCTCCAAGATTTTGCCGAGTCATCGCAAGAACAATGGGGTTGGCTTGCAAACTACAGGACAAAAATAGGCAAGCTGAAACAACAGATTAGGGACCTGGAGTTTGAAAACAGTGTGCAAGCTGCTGCCGAAAAGGGGAAAAGAACAAATTGGCCCAAGAAAATGGGGTGCTGAAGGCCCAAACCCGACAAATAAGAAAAGATGCTGACAACCAACAAAGGAGTCGGTCGGACGAAAGGTTGATAAATGGGCTAAAAAATCAAATCACCGAATGTCAAAAAGGTTTAGAGAGATCAGAAGCTAGCGTGACGAGAATCCGAGCCAGATGGGCAAAGGGTACAGAAGCGCGAGCAAAGCATATGCGGCAAATAAAGAGGGACTACGAAGGGAACATCGCTATATTGAGAAAAACAATATCCACTCTCAAAGAGCAGATCTTCAGACAAGCCCAAGATGCCAGAACAGATAGGAAGCGCTGCTATGATCTGATGGCCCGAATGGAGAAACAGGTGAATGAGTCAACTCTTTTACAACGCTCAAGTGTTGGGGACGCATAATCAACAAATAGAGCGATTGTTTATGGAAAGGGACAAAATCAAGGGTAGAATCGACGATATCAGGTACTGCATCACCATAAAGTGCCTAGCTTGTGAGGATATGTCCCGTACCACCTTCTTCGCTTCAATAATGATTTATGCCCACCAGATCATGGAAGATTTGAAAGATCTGCAGAGGGGCCTTGCACCAAAGCCCGTGGCGAGGCCGAACGACACCCCGCGGGCGCCAAAATTCAAAACTCCGAGACATTCATAGTTTGAAGTTTGTAGGTTCCTTGTCTTCAGAGTCTATTGTCCGTTGGAGTTTGTATTTCCCTTTTTGCATAAAGTCTTTAGTCTATATCAAGTCTGTGAGTTTCCTTTCAAAAATGTTTTGCCTTGTAATAGAACGTTTTGCTAATGAAGATTGAAAAATTCAAAAATGGTGTCTTTATTTTTCGCACTTGTGGTCAGAACTACGTACGGTCTGATTCATGTGGGGACATGATACGTAGGCAATCCACATAAGATTCGACCACCATCAAAAAGAAAATATATATATATATATATATATAGAAAAGAGAAAAAGGGAGAAAACAAAGAAAATAAAGGAAGGCGTTCAAAAGGAGCACAATTATAAGAAGCCGGAATGACGCACGTAACTGAAGCAAATACATGATAGAAAGGGTTAACTGCCTAGTTGCATTGCATCCTCAATGTGTGTTTTCCTATCTGTTGAAAACCCTAACGGTAACAGGTTGCTCCCATTTTGTTCTCTTTCAATCTTCAGAAAGGTGGTCGGTTGTGGTTCTAAAGTAACGCTTCCCTGCAACACAAAGGCAAAAGACAATGGCGGAGAACAACAGAATTAAGTGGGTTGGTACCGATGCCCGAAAACAGCTGGTTGAACAGGACTACAGGTTGGTAGAAGAGGTAAAAATGTTGAGATAGCATGTGGCAGACATGTATCGGGCATGAATGACTGGGAAAGCACCACCCCCGCCACCACCTAGCTTCCTGAACTCTATCCTTACCCAAACACCTAACACAATAACGGATGATCCTCTATACTCTCCATATCTACCCACTTTTGACAGCTTTCCCAACCACCCGAGTAGCTCCATCACTCGTCGTCCAACTATATTTTTCCAATGCTACTCCCCTCCCCAACGCTATTTCTCTCCATGGGACTCCCAAATACATGCTTCACTTTCTAAGTACCCATCTCCACAAAATGCCTATCCATCCCCACGAGCACACCAGAAACCCCTTGGATCAGGTTTTAGGCCAAATCAGGCATTTAGGAATGAGAAGTTGCTGAAACGAGAAAAGGCTCTCACCCCTATCGGAGAATCTTATGCAAGTCTGTTTGAAAGGCTAAAGCATGCTGGCCTGATTGAGCCGCTCCCCGGATATACTCCAGATCCACGGGCAAGAAGCTTTGATCCTACTGCACGATGCGCATACCACTCCAATGTCCCAGGGCATAGCATTAAGAGTTGTCATTCGTTGAAAAGGGAAATAGAAAGAATGATTCACGGAGGAGTGATTGCGATCGACGACAGTAATAAAGAGCATGTGAACCTGCTTGGGATATTGAATAAAGCTAAAGATGTTGAAGCGGATAGTGGTCTTGGCAATATTGATGCGAAGCTTAGTGGCTAAGATATCGTGCTTGGTAATTGGGAAGACGCTCCATTCCTTGGTCAGCCGGAGTGGAGCTTTTGGTGGTTTATTTTGTTGTCATTTATGTTATCCGGGTTATTCTAGGGTTGTGATACGGATATTGTCTTGTGTCAAACCCTCTTATCCTTCCATTTTGTCATAGCGGTTTGCTTAGTTTTGTCCAGGTTTGTTTCAGGTTTGTTCCAAGATTGTACTCTAGTTGCTTTACTTGTCTTGTTGTGCGAACCATTTCACCGATTGTCTAATGCAAATTCTGGTCTTTTGTTACCTCCAGTCATCTTCTTTGTTTAGTTCTTTTTTATCCTTTTGTGTTTTCTTTTGTTCAAACGTCGATTCTAGTGACATGACGTGCGCGCACAGTTTAGGCCTAATCTTAAAAGTTAATTATAAATCCATTGGGAGATGATCCGGACACTTAAGGGAAATAGGAACAGCTTGAGATCATTTGAAGCCCGAGCCACGTGAAACTGGGGCAAGTAAAACATAAAGAAAACCATAAAAGCAAGTTAGCCATATTGACAAGGGGGTCGTTCATGGTAACGAAAGTGAGAGTGTTGCCCAACGGTGCTTTAAAAATGACAAATGAAAAGGAGAATGTGTGGATATGGTTATCAAGTCTGGCACAATCAGAAGATGTAGCGAATGTTTAATTGTGTTGTTTGTGCTTGGAATGTTTTGAAGATTGGAATGACGAAGGCATTTTATTCTTCTATTTAAACACTTTATCCTTCGTTAACCCTTTGAGCCTTATTGGTTTTCTTTCATACCCCTCGTTCGGAATCAATAGCAAAGATTAGAAAACACAAGCATGGAAGATAAAGAAAAAGAAAAAGAAAAAGGAAAAGAAAACAACAGAAACAACAAAACAACAAAAGAGAAAGGAGAAAGGAGAAATGAGAAAAGAGAAAGAAAAATAAAAAGAAAAGAAAATAATAAATAAGTGAAAAGGAAAACAAAAAAGGAATTGGGAACTACGTTTGACCTTATTCCTCAAAGAGGATACGTAGGCGCTTCACGGCTCGGTCATAGTGTAACAAAATCAAAAATCCCCAAGCAAGAAACTGGGGCATAAGTTGTGTTTGATGTAAAGAAATCTGGTTCCGAAGGTTGTAAATTTTGAACCCAAATTGATTCGTTTTGAGCCGCTAATACCCTTTCTTTCTAGCCCTATCCAAAATCTCACGTTACGGTCCAAAGAAAGACTTTTTGACCAGTCTTCGAAAGATGCCAAGTCATGCAAGTGGAAGTCGAGAATAACACTCTGATCCCCGACAGAAAAGTAATAAAATGAGAGAGTCTTATCGGTAAAAACCTTCACGGGCACCTTGAGGCGGCTATAAGTTGAGAGAAAAACCAAAATGAGAGAGGCTTGATAGTGAAAACCCTTTAGGCACTACAAGTCGAATAAAGATTGAAACCATGTCACAATCCCTTCGGTGCACGCCCACACGCCCGTCACCTAGCAAGTGCGTCACCTCCAAAATAGTAGCACGATACAAAATCCGGGGTTTCATACCCTCAAGACTAGATTTACAATTGTTACTTACCTCAATCCGAGTGAATCTCTACTCCAAAATGCCATTGTCTCAAGAGTCGGCCTCCGAACATCCCGAATCTAGCCACAAGTAATGCAATACGATCAATATAGGCTAAAGGGATCAGTTCCACAAGAAAACTACCAAAATAGAGTCAAAATCCAAAATCGACTCGAACCTGGCCCCCGATCCCACGTCACATCAGATAGGAAAGCACCAGACGAAGATTGTGAAAGGCGATTAACGACGGAGGATAGGCCACATGTTCATGTCATGGCCAATAGAGTTGGTATCCACATCTGATAGGTTTTACTTTGTAGTTTTTCTTGTTAGGAGTCATCTCTTTCTTTTGTCTTTTACTCCATTCCTTTTACCTTTGTCATTTCCTCTTCTTGAGTCTCTTTGGTCAGAACAAGTGAGAAATGATTTCAAAATTTGCCATCAGCTTTCCAATTATGCAAGACGAGATCTGACTAGTACATCAAAGTGGTATAAGTCAGGAAAGAACAAGTGCAATGAGCTGGTAATAGTCAACATGCTTTGAGGTTCGCGCAAAATACCCAAGATTGGTCCATATCAATTCATGGACACTGCAACAAAAGGAGGGCCAGGGTGATTGAACCAAGGGTATATTCAATGATGAGATTGACAAAAGGGTGGACCAGTGTCAAGAAGGATATCCCCAGCAGAAATCGAAGGTTATAAGGCCAAGGCCAGTGGAAAAATCAAGAAAGAACAACGCGGAGAGCGATAGACATAATTTGGAAATTCATAGGAAACTCAAAGGTCGGGAAATGCCAGTTCACGAACAGTACCACAAAGAAGATATTGGGTCTGCACGGGGAAAAGGTAATTTAGTAACACAGACGATGGAGAAAGTGGTTAATCAATAAACATGCAAGATCTTCAAGTGAAATCGGCTGTCATAGAAAATACATGGGGTCAGATAAGAAGACTGGGAAAATGGTTGAGAGGTTTGTGAATAAGGAATCGTCAAGAAGGTCGGAAGGTATCAGCCAAGTTTCAAGATGGTCAGACAATGCATAGCATGAAAGGAAAAAAAAAAGAAAACCATCCCCAGCAGGAGTATCACAACCAACCACCACGTTTTAAACTGACCAAATTCTTTCTTTGATTTGAAATAGGGACAGGAAATGTTATTGATGACGGAAAGGTATGATATAAGGAAAGTTATCAAACTGGGTTAGGAACCCGCCTGGAGATCGGAATGGCGTTATATTTCTAAGTTGTTGTTGAAGTCAGGAGCCCGCCTGAAGAGAGGAATGGCGTTTTATTTTTTAAGTTGTTGTTGAAGTCAGGAGCCCGCCTGAAGATAGGAATGACATTTTATTTTCTAAGTTGTTGGTTGAAGTCAGGAGCCCGCCTGAAGAGAGGAATGGCATTTTATTTTTAAGTTGTTGTTGAAGTCAGGAGCCCGCCTGAAGAGAGGAATGGCGTTTTATTTTCAAGTCTTGAAGTTGGGAGCCCACCCATATAACAGAGGAATACATTTCAGTCTTTACATTTCAAGTTTTGAAGTCGGGAACCTGCTCGTATAACAGAGGAATACATTGAAGTTTGAAGTCAGTAAAGCGAAGGGTTACAACAAAAATCCCCAGCATAAATTAAAGTTCAGAAGTCGGAAGGAAGGCAACACTAGTCAGAAGAAGGCAGTTCAATCTTCGAAGGAAAAATAATTTGAAGCTCAACAAAAGGAAATAAGCAGTTCAAATTTGGCAATCAAGAGAAGACTATGAGTCAAGACAGAAAGAAAGAAACATCAGAGGAAACACCAGTCAGCAAGACATCAAAGCAACAAGAGACACAAGAGCAAGTCTGAAGATCTAGATAAGATTTTGTAATTCATAGACTACAGTTTAGTCTAGATTCTTGTTTTCTTTTAGCATGGTGTAATAAGGAGGTCAGTAAGTAGCGGCAGCAGCAACAACAACAGTAACAGTAAATCTACAATTCCATGGTAGTCTCAGCTACCAAAACTTCCCGAACTACATTGACCTGATTCCCTTTTAGCCAGGGATATGTAGGAAACCTTCGAAGCAGAGGTTCGGTCAACTCTCTTTCAAAAATATGCTTCACACGGAGTATTCCAACGGGCAAAAATCGCTCGTATCCACTCAATTTATCTTTTCACGAAAACCCCTAGTGTTTTCGGACAAAGAGGGGCAGCTGTGAGCACGTGATTTTTGCCCTATGAGAACTGCTCCCAAAAATTCAAAATAAAATAATTTTCCTTTGTGAGCAATTTTGAGAATTCGCGTGGCATTTTTTGGATAATTATTTGTATTTCGTCTATGAATGTTTATTCTATTATAATTAATAAAAAATACAAAAAATATATGCGTTGCATTTGCATTTACGATTTAATTTTTGCAATTTAGGATTAATTAAACAGTAATTTATTTTACGAAAAATGAAAAATCATAAAAAATAATGTACTTTGCATTTTTTTTAGCATTTAATGTTGAATTGTGTGATTTTATCGTTAATTGGCATTTAACTATATGTGATAAATGTTATTAGAAGATAATTAGTATTTTTAATAAGTTAACTTGGTTTATAATTTAAAAAATAATTTAGGAAGAAAATAAAAAGAAAAGGAAAAGAAAAGAGGAAGGAAATAAATCTGGGCCAATTTAATTAATTTCCCAAGCCCAAACACCCAACCCACCAAAAACCAGCCCAAATCACCCTTATCTGGCCCAATTGACCAAGCCAACCAAACGACGTCGTATGGCCACGTTCAATCTGAACTGTCGATCTCCTAAGATCGAACGGTCCAGTCCACCCCCAGCATCGAAGAAACGACGTCGTTTCAAGTCTGTCGATCCAGGCCGTCCATTTCATTTGATCCAACGGCCGCAAATTGCCCCCATGCCCCGACCCATTCCCATCCAAAGACCGATCCGATCTCGAGGTGAATGAAACGACACCATCTCTTCAAGTGAGTTGATCCAAGCCGTCGATCTCAATTGATCTAACGGCTAGGATCAAATCACTTCCCCACATATATAAGTCCAAACCATATCTCGCCCCCCAAGCCAACCCCCCCCCCTCACCTCTTCGTCTCTAAGCCTCAGAGACCAAACGAACCCTCCGCCCCTTACCACCGTGCTCCGCCCACCGGAAATCGCCTCACGGCATTTCCGGTGGTCCAAACGACCCCAAAATTACACCACAACCTCCCCACGTGACGTCCTCTTTCCAAATCCCGAATCAGTTTTCTTCGAATCAGTACCATACACTTTGAATCTTCAATCGAAGATCAGTCCCAAAACCCTAGTTCGTCCGTTTGACCCCAAAGTTACACCACTGAACCACCTAGCTACCCTCGTCCCAAATCCCACCCCAGTTCTATCAGAATCTTGTTAGAGCCTTTCAAATTTCAAATCGAAGGCTAACCCTAAAAGAACCAAACTTCAGACTGTGTACGAAGTTAAAAATTTGAGGTTTTAACCGACTTTAGTCGAGTGTTCTCAGTCGAGAATACTCGATTAAGGTCCGTTTTGGCTTCAAAATTTCAAGACGAAGTGTCGACTGAAACGGATTGAGTTTGGTCTGAAATTTTGAGGTATTTCTTTTGTTTTCCTTTTTCTTTTGTTGCTATTTTATTTTGACTGATTAATTCGTCATTTTTGTCAAGTAGTTCTTCCTCCTCTTTCGGACCTTTTTCTTGGTCCAGTTTTCTTCTGTTGATTAACATATGTTATAAATAGTTTCGTCGATTAATCCGTTCATGTTTGTAGTTTAGTAGTTCTCGTCAAGTTGTTTGGTGTCGATTGTTTTGTTCTCAGCCTCAGGGCTCCATTCAGTATATCCTCAAGGTTCCTACATTTTGTTGTTTAAGGTTAATTTAGAACTATGAGTGCTTGCTGTTATTATTGGTTCGAATTGCTTCATTTTGTGTGATGTTTGGTTCTCTTTTCTTGGTTGTTCATCACTTTTGCATATGAGTTTAGTTTGTTTGTCGATTCAGTGCGTTTACAGTGATCATTCATTTTGCCTAAGTTTAATTTAGAATTGTGAATATAGTTGGTCATTCCCATGTATTTGTGTCAATCATGGTCTGAAATTTGACCTTGGTAGTTCAATATGATTTTGTTCGGATTCATTGGTCTTTATTTTTATGCTATTTGATCTGATCTGAGTTCTAGCTTGAACTACTGATTGAATTTGATGAGTTGAATTGGTTATAGCTATTGGGGTTGGTACCGATTGAAGGGGGAATTGGGACAGGACAGTAATTTCAGGGATATCAGGAGGGTAATATGGGGGGTTTAAAAGTTTGGCAAATGGTCTTGCTAGTGGGCTGTCAGTAAAATACTTAATTAACCATTAATCTAATATGTTAGTGGGGAACAAAACATAATGGTATGGGGAGGTTTAAAAGGCATTGATTAAAATATGTTGCTCATACCTGCTTGAACTTTAAATAAAGAAAAGACAAGGGTTAATGGGGAACAAAACATACTCTAGTGGAGTTCTAAAGGTATCATGGGCAGAATTAGTTTCTTAATTCTGCCTAGTGTTCTTACGAGCTGGCAGGGTCAGTGTTTGGGTATAAATGGAGGGACTTAGGACAGAGTTAGGGGTCTTTTTTTCAGTCTTTGAGAGAGTATTCCTTTTTGAATCAGTTTTAGAGAGATATAGAGCTTTTAAGGCATTCAGTTTTGGAGAGAGTTTAAAGATTGGGAATCAGTTTGAAAAAGTTTTGGAAAGTTTTTCTAGGATTGCAGTTCTTAGGGAGCATTTTGAAAACTTTGAGGGCATTCAGTTCTAATTTGAAACATACAGAGAGTTTGAGATATCAATTTTAAGAGTCTTTTTTTAGAGCTTTCAGATTGCTAGCTACTGGAGTCAGTAGTGTTTTCTGCTTGGTTTTCCAGTAGACTTTTGGTTTCAGTCGAGACATTCTAGGATCAGTTTGAGCGTGTTGTTGTTGTGGTATATTTCTAGGTTCAATTTGAAGGTCATTTGGGTTTATTCGAATCTGTTTTGGGTTGATCTATTGATCTTGTTGGTTTAAAACATTTCTGAACTCTTCCTCGATTGAAATATATATTTCTGGGCTGAAGCTGGGTTGATTGGTTTTGTTTGAACTCAAATACTCGGTTGCTGTGATCCACTGTGTGCTGCTGTTGCTAACCTCTCCTTCTACCTATTCCTTTCTGCTTTCAGGTACACATTCTCAGTTTGAGTTGGTGTACCTCTTTTGGTTCGAAAAATGCTGAAACGAAATGATTGCATATTCACCTCTTAACATGTGTGGGTCCAAGTTGTTATGCTAAAAATAGATAATAGTTGATTTGTATTTGCTTAGACTTACTTTAGATTTTACATTGTATAACTGAGCTGAAGATTGGATTGTATAACTTAGACTGATTCTAGACTGTAAATTTGGACTACTGGACTCTCATTTGGACTTATGTGTTCGTGTTGGTAATTAGGGAGAAATTGAAGTAGTATTAGTACTATTAACAAATCATGTTGAAACTTAGCGTAAATGAGAACACTTGTGGTTTAAGACAAAATCGCACATAGAACACTTGTGTCCATTCTTTGTCCTGGATAAAAGAAACGAAACAAAATCATCCGTTGAATCAGCTGATGGAGCCATTTAGATCCACTCCTAAGTTTTAACATGGCTAAAATGAATTGATTTCCTCCTTCTTTTAATTATAATTTTTGTGAATGAAACTCTTGCTAAGGCCCAGTTGTGATGCGATCCATGCCAAGCTGGGGCCAAGAATCAAGGTTGGCCAGTTTGAAATTCCGTGGGCCTATACTGAAGTCCAAACGGCCTGAATTTAATTAATGTCACCCCTCTCTTAGATAAAAATATTGAACTAACTAGGGCCTTTTGTTTTATTTTTAGAGACAAACAAAGATAGAAAACCATAGTCACTTTAGGTTTGCCTTCTAAAATAAAATGAGACGAGCCTCGCAAAACAAAATACGTAAATTGCGGGGCCCTCGATAATTGTATATATTAAAATACTTAGATTTCGGGACGGGCCGTTTAGCGAATTTCACGGCCTCCCCCAAAATCATAATGCGTTAGTCTCTTTAGGTGCGTATTTTAATAACATTACCTCCCTAAACTCGGGTGCGCATTTATGTGACCCAAATCCAAATCCCAACGATGTTAAAGTATGTCCAAAAACCACGGGTGCATTTATGTGACGTGGTTCAAGACTTATTTTAATAACGTTGCAACTTTCTTTTTTTTTCTTTTTTTTTTAAAAAAATGAATAAAAGTGGTTTAAGTTAAAATTTGCACATAGGTGTAAACACGTACTAAAATTAGATAATATTCCAATTATAACCGTTGAGCGACCGTGCTAGAACCACGAAACTTGGGAATGCCTAACACCTTCTCCCGGGTTAACAGAATTCCTTATCCGGATTTCTGTGTTCGCGGACTGTAAAACAGAGTCAATCTTTTCCTCGATTCGGGATTTGAACCGGTGACTTGGGACACCATAAATTATCCTAAGTGGCGACTCTAAATTTCTAAATAAATGAATCCCGTTTCGATTGTCCTTTAATTGGAAAAACTCCCTTATATACCCCTTACGGGGTATAGGTAAAAAAGGAGGTGTGACACTCCTGTCTTGTTTGTGAAGAAGAAGGATGTTTCTATGTGTATGTGAATTGATTATGCCAGTTGAACAAAGTTACAGTGAAGAACCGATATCCCTTGCCTCATATTGATGACCCGTTTCATCAGTTACAAGGTGCTCGAGTGTTTTATAAGATTGACTTGCATTTAGTTTATCATCAGTTGAAGATTCGGGAGCCAGATATCCTGAAGACTACTTTTAGGACTCCGTATGGTCATTACGAGTTCCTTGTTATGTTATTTGGGTTGAACAATGCCCCCAGCAGCATTTATGCATTTGATGCATAGTGTGTTCTGGCCCTATCTTGACTCGTTTGTTATTGTCTTTATTGATGACATTTTGGTATACTCCCGGAGTAGGAGAAATCATGAGCAGCACCTGAGGACAGTGCTTCAAACTTTGAGAGAAAAGAAATTATATGTGAAGTTCTCGAAAAGTGAGTTTTGGTTGGATTTTATGGCATTCTTGGGTCACGTGGTATCGAATGAAGGGATCAAGGTGGATCCGAAGAAAGTGGAAGCAGTGCAGAGTTGGCCTAGACCATCCTTAGCTACAGAGATCCATAGTTTTCTTGGCTTGGCGGGTTATTAACGTCGATTTGTTAAGGGATTTTCATCTATTGCAGCACCTATGACTAGGCTGACCCAGAAGGGTGCTCCGTTCAAGTGGACGGAAGAGTGTGAGGAGAGCTTCCAGAAGCTCAAGGTAGCTTTGACTACAGACCCAGTATTGATATTGCTTACAAGTTTGGGGTCTTATACTATCTATTGTGATGCCTCGAGGATTGGACTTGGAGCGGTATTGATGCAGGACGGTAGGATGATTGCCTACATGTCCAGATAGCTGAAGGTACATGAGCAGAATTATCCTGTCCATGATCTCGAGTTAGTTGCTATTGTTCACGCCCTGAAGATCTAGCGTCATTATTTGTACGGTGTTCCTTGTAAGATCTATACTGACCACCGGAGTTTGCAACATTTGTTCAAGTAGAAGGACCTTAATTTGCATCAAAGAAGGTGGTTAGAGTAGCTGAAAGACTATGATATCACTATCTTGTATCACCAGGGCAAGGCCAATGTGGTGGCCGATGCTTTGAGTCGCTGGGCAGAGGGTTTTGGGAGTTTTGCTTATCTACCAGCAGCGGAGAGGCCCATGGCGATGGATGTTCAGGCCTTAGACATCCAGTTTGTGAGGTTGGATCTTTTGGAGCCTAGTCGGATTCTAGCTTGTGTGATTTCTCGGTCTTCCTTGTTCGATTATATTCGAGAGCGTCAGTATGATGACCCTCATTTTCTTGTCCTCAATGACAAGGTTCTGCATGGTGATGCCAGATATGTGACCATTGGTGATGACGGGGTATTGAGGATGCAGGGTCGGGTATGTGTACCCAATGTTGATGGAATTCGGGAGTTGATTCTAGAGGAGGCCCACAGATCGCGGTATCCCATCCATCTGGGTGCCGCAAAAATGTACCAGGATTTAAGGAAGCACTATTTATGGAGGCGGATAAAGAAAGATATAGTTGGGTATGTAGCTCGGTGCCTCAATTGTCAGCAGGTAAAGTATAAGCACCAGAGACCGGGTGGCTTGCTTCAACAAATAGAGATTCCGGAGTGGAAGTGGGAGCGGATCACCATAGACTTCGTAGTTGGACTCCCACGGACTTTGAGGAAGTCCGATGCCATTTGGGTGATTGTGGATGGACTGACCAAATTCGGACACTTCATTCCTGTGTGTACCACCTATTATTTGGAGCGATTGGCGGAGATTTATATCCGGGAGATTGTTCATTTGCATGGTATTCCAATTTCTATCATTTTAGATAGAGGTACTCAGTTCATATCATAGTTCTGGAGGGCCGTACAGCATGAGTTGGGTACTGATGTGGAGTTGAGCACAACATTTTACCCCCAGATGGATGGATAGTCCGAACGCACTATTTAGATTTTTGAGGATATGCTCCATGCGTGTGTGATGGAGTTTGGAGGTTCTTGGGATCAGTTCTTGCCACTGGCAGAGTTTGCCTACAACAACAATTATCAGTCCAACATTTAGATGGCATAGTATAAGTCTTTGTATGGTAGGCTATGTAGATCCCTAATGGGTTGGTTCGAGCCAGGCGAGGGTAGATTATTGGGCACAGACTTGGTTTAGGATACTTTAGAGAAGGTTAAGGTGATTCAGGATAGACTTCGCACAGCCCAGTCCAGACAGAAGAATTATGCGGACAGGAAGGTTCGTGATGTTCCCTATATGGTTAGAGATCGGGTCTTGCTTCGGGTTTCGCCTATGAAGGGCGTTATGAGATTTGGGAAGAAGGGGAAATTGAGTCCGAGGTTTATTGGTCCTTTTGAGGTATTGCGACTTGTTGGGGAGGTCACTTAGGAGCTTGTCTTACCTCCCAGCTTGGCAGGAGTCCATCCGTTATTTCATGTTTTGATGATCCGGAGGTATCACGGTGATCCGTCACATGTGTTGGAATTTAGTTCAGTCTAGTTGGACAAGGATCTATCTTAAGTTGAGGAGCCAATGGAGATATTGGACAGGCAGGTTTGAAAGCTGAGGTGAAAGAACATTGCATTAGTGAAGGTTCAGTAGCGGGGTCAGCCGGTTGAGGAGACGACGTGGGAGATCGAGCAGGATATGCGCAGCCGTAACCCTCATCTTTTCACCACTTCAAGTATGTCCCTATGCACATTCAAGGACGAACGAATGTTTTAAGAGGGGGAGATGTAATGACCAAGCCGGTCGTTTTAAGAATTTACGCCCCGATCCCCTATTGATTGCTTTCCCCGTGTTTGTTTTTACTATTGTGAGTTGCCGGGAAGATTCGTTTTGAGTTTCGGAGTGTTTTGGGACACTTAGTCCCTAAATAAGAGCTTAAGCTTTAGAATTTGAACCGTAGTCGGAACAGTGTGAAGACGGCCTCGGAAGGAATTCCATCAAATTCGTTAGCTCCGTTGAGTGATTTCGGGCTTAGAGGCGTGTTCGGATTGTGTTTTAGAGGTCCGTAGCTTATTTGGGCTTGAAATGCTAAAAGTTAAATTTTTTAAGTTTCCGGATCGATAGTGAAATTTGATATCAGGGTCGAAATCCAATTTCGAAAGTCGGAATAGCTCCGTAGTGTTCAATGTGGCTTATGTGCAAAATTTGGGGTCAATCGAACATGGTTTGGTTGGTTTCGGCATCGGTTGTAGAATTCTTGAGATTTCAAGTTCATTAGGCTTGGATTGGAGGGTGAATCGTGGTTTTAGCATTGTTTGATGTGATCCGAGGGTTGGATTAAGTTCGTATGATGTTTTAGGATTGGTTGGCATGTTTGGTTGAGGTCTTGGGGGCCTCGGGTAAGTTTCAGATGCTTAACGGAAGTGAATTTGGACTTAGGCAAATTCTGAAGTTTGTTGCTTCTAGTATTTTCGCACTTGCAGTGAGGAGCCGGTAGGTGCGGCCCGCAGAAGCGAGGAAAGAGGTCGCAAGTGCGGTCTGGGGCATGAAGACTAGTGGTCGCAGATGCGACTTAAGAACCGCAGAAGCGGACCACATTTGGGAAAAGTGGAGCGTAGGTGCGGCTCCTGGGGGTTTAATGAAATCTCGCAGGTGCGGGTCCCCAACCGCAGAAGCAGAAATCGCTGGGCAGAAATATGAAAAATTGAGGGTTTGAGTTCATAACTTGGAAAATCAAATTGGAGCTCGGGGAAGGCGATTCTGTGGGGATTTTGAAGAGAAGAACATTGGGTAATGATTCCTAATCCCTTTTTGATTGTATCCCATTAATCTAAGCTTAGATTCATCAATTAATTTCGGACATAGGGTGAAAAATTGGGAGAATTGAGGAAAAGTTCTTAGGCCGAGTTTTGGGATTTTGATCGAGGTTTTGGTATTGGATTTGAGTGATTTTGGTATGGTTAGACTCGTGAGTAAATGGGTGTTCATAATCCGTAATTTTTACCCGATTCCGAGACGTGTGCCCGAGGAGGATTTTTGGGCCTTTTTTTATTTTCTTACCTTAGCTCTGATTCTTTTAGATAAACTCGTTATTTGAAGTTATATTTACATTATGAAATTGATTTGATTATCTTTGGGCCACTCGGAGTTGGATACTCGTGGAAAGAGCGTGATTTCGGATTGATTTTGAGCCGGTTCGTGGTAAGTGGCTTTCCTAACCTTGTATGAGGGAATTCCCCTTAGGATTTTGTTACTGTTGTTATATGAGTGTCGTGTACGTGAGGTGGCGAGTGCGTACATGTGTTAATTGTTGAAAAACCCCACTTTCATTAAGTAAATATCTGTGTTTCCTTTTTAATTCAGCAATACTTGTACTTGAAGCCTCCTGTTTAGCTTAGAAAAAGCATGCTTATGTGACTTAATTGTCTTACCTGCTTTAACTGCTTATATGGATTATGTGCAACATGTTTAGAGTAGAAATTCATGTTTATTCTCGAATAGAACTGTAGATTTCCTTCTTAAGACTGTTGTGTATTTACTTTGGGCTACGGATCGGTATTTTGGGAGATCTCCCCCTGCATGTTTACTTTGGGACTACGGATCAGTATTCCGGGAGATCTCCCCTGCACCTTTATGTTTGGGACTACGGGACGAGATCCCGGGATATCCCCCTGTACTGGATATTTACTTTTGGACTACGGATTGGCATTCAGGGAGATTCCCCTGCATATTTACGATTCGGACTACGGGACGATATCCTGGGAGATCCTCTGCACATTTACGTTTGGGATTATGGGACGATATCTTGGTAGATCCCCTGTTGCCATCTCTGTGTACTGAAATATATTCTTTATGAGATTTTGTGCTCGTCGACTACTAGTATTTTAATTATGCTGTCACATTTCGTACTGTTTTACCTTGTTATATATATATATATATAACCAGTAGGGCCCTGACCTTCCTCGTAACTACTCGATTGAAGTTAGGCTTGGCACTTACTGGGTACCGCTATGGTGTACTCATTCCCTTTCCTGAACATGTTTTTCGTGTGCAGATCCAGGTTCTTTGTCTGCTCAGTCGTTCTATCAGTGAAGCGGGTGATATCAGAAACTTCAAGGTATATCTGCCGCGTCCGCAGACCTAGAAATCCCTCTCTATTCTCCCCTTTAGCTTTAGACTTCCTGTATTTACTTTTGATTAGACATTTTGGAGTTAGAACACTATGTAGTTTTTTATAGCTTGTGATTTTATGAGATTCCGACTTTGGGAGTTTTGGTTCAGTTTTGAGAGTGTGTATTGTATATACCGAGCGGCATTTTAAACTCTTTTATTATGTTTTACTCGCAACTTGCTAGTTTCGTATTTCATTTTCCTTTTTCCGCAATTTGTTAGGCTTACCTAGTCATAGATGTCACACCTCCTTTTTTCCAACATCCCGGAAAGGGTATAAAAATGAGAGACAGAGTCATAATCCAAAAAAAAAAGAAAAAAAAAAGAGAGAGACAGAGTCATGAACATACTAAAATAACGTTAACATTTGCAAATCTCAATTCACTCAATCAAAGAAACATCATTCATGCGAACAGATTAAATACGAAAGAAACTTTATCAAAAGAACCAAATCAATTTGCTTCTGCTTCAATAAAGATGCTCCGACATTTTTTTAACTCAAGAGCTTGAATTACATACCTACAAGAGAGTGAATTCAAATGAATAAAATCTGAAAGTTGTAGAGTCAATACAGCAGCAACAACAAAATCTCTATCAACTCTTCTTCAAACCCAAGATTCAAGACCCGAAATATTGAAAGAAAAATTTAATGAATTTTCAACCTAAATTTCTCTCCTCCCCCTCTCTTCTTTTTTTCTTCTCCTCAAATTTTCTCTTCTATTTATAGCAAAATTTTCGAAATTTTTTCAGATTTCTTTTTAAAAAAATATTTTATTATTTTATTATTTTTCAATTAAAAGAAATCCCACTTGCAAATTGCTTTTACTTTTTTTACAAAAAGAAATCCCACCTTTCTTTACTTTTATTTTTTAAATTCCAACTTTAATTACTTTTATCTTATTTAAAATCCCACTTTTTTTACTTTTTAAAAGAGAATTCCACTTATTTAACTTTTCTTAAAAAAACAATCCACTTTCTTTTGCTTTTCTTTTAAAAATGCTACTTTCTTTTACTTTAAATTTTTTTAATTTTCAGATACCTTTATATTTGTTTTTTAATTCCAACTTTCTTTTACTTTTTATTTTTTTAAAATTTCCACAAAACTTTACTTTTATTTTTTTAATTTTCTACTTTCTTTTACTTTTTAAAAGAGAATTCCACCTACTTTTACTTTTATTTTTTTTATTCAATACTTCCCTTTTTCTTATTTTTAAATCACTCCTGAAAATTAAAAAAATTAATATTTTTTCAGAATTTTTTTATTATTTTAAAATAAAAATAAAATAATATTAATAGTAATAATTCACCTTTTAAATTTTGTATTTTTACCCTATAATAAAAAGTGTAATAAGCTAAAAATTGTAGGTTAAAACCCCTAAAATATTTACATAGAAAAAGTGATAAAAATTAAATATTATCAAAAATTAGGTGCTCACAGCTGCCCTCTTTGTTTGGAAACATGAAGAGTTTTCAAGCAAAGATAAGGTGAGCCATGTGACTAATTTTTGAACATATTTTTATTCAAAAGGGAAGAAATAAGGATAAGAGAAAAGAGAAAGGGTGCAACCGAGTCTTGGTTTTGGACAGCCTACATATCCCGGGTTATAGGGGAATCAGTTTGTGTGTAGTTCAAGAAGTTTTGGTAGCTGGTACTACCGAAGAGCTGTGATTTTGCTGCTATTGCTGTTGTTTCTGCTTACTGAACTCCTTATTACACCGTGACAAAATAAAAGAAGCCAGACTAAACTATGATATACGAATTACAAGAATCCTATCTATATCTTGAACTTGCAGTTTCTGCTGCCCTGCTGACTTGTACTCTGTGAGTGAGATTCCTTTGTTGCTGACTTGAATTGCATTCTGAGATGCTTTCCCTCGTTTTTCAGGTGGTTTCCTGATTGCTGAACTCCTTTGAACCTTGCTGCTTCCCTTCGTTCTCCAGGTGGGCTCCTGATTGCCAATACTTGCACTGCTTTTCCTCGAAACTTGAACTGCTTCCCTTCGTTATTTAGGTGGGCTCCTGATTACCAACACTTGACTTGCTTCTTCCCTTCGTTCTTCAGGTGGGCTCCTGATTACCAATACTTGAACTGTATTCCCTTGCTCTCCTGGTGGGCGCCTGATTGCCAAAACTTGAATTGTATTCCCTTGCTTTCCAGGTGGGCGCCTGATTGCCAAAACTTGAATTGTATTCCCTTACTCTCCAGGTGGTCGCCTGATTGCCAAAAATGGAATTGTATTCCCTTGCTCTCCAGGTGGGCTCCTGACTGCTAAAACTCGAATGTATTCTTTTGTTCTCCAGGTGGGCTCCTAACTGCTGAAACTTGAAATGTATTCTCTTGTTCTCCAGGTAGGTTCCTGATTGTTGAACTCGAAATGTATTCCCTTGCTCTCCATGTGGGCTCCTGACTGCTAAAACTCGAATGTATTCCCTTGTTCTCCAGGTAGGCTCCTGACTTCTGAAATTTCAACCGTCTTTCCTTGTTCTCCAGGTGGACGCCTGATTTTTGAAACTTGGTCCATCTTCTTCTTGAAACTGCTTTTCTTTGACTTTTTCTCCCTCGTTCCTCCAGCTGGGCGCCTGATTACCAATACTTGTGCCAATCTTCCTTGAAACCTGATTTGTTTTCCCATGTTCTCCAGGTGGGCTCCTGATTGCCGAAACTCGAACTGTTGTTCCTTGTTCTCCAGGTGGACGCCTGATTGCTGATACTTCAACTGTTATTCCTTGTTCTCCAGGTGGACGCCTGATTGCTATTACTTGGTCACGTTTTTATCTTTGATATCCGTGTTGTTCTCCCTATTCTTTAGATGGGCACCTAACTTCAACAAAAATAGACAAAACAAAAGAAGATTTTCTGCCCCAGTTTGGTAGCTGGGCGCATCTGTGAGTTTAAACTGAATCACATCACCAAATATTACTAAGAATTTGAAAGCTAGGTCCCATTATCCAGGGGGTCCTGACAACTCTTAACTAAATGACGATTTTAAATCTAAGCTATATCTTGTTATCTAAGGAGGTCTTAAACTACTCCCCATTATCCAGGAGTGTCCTGACAATTTTTAATTAAACGACAATTTTAGAGCTAAATTATATCTACTGAAGGTTATGTTTTATGCTAAATCTTGTTATCCAAACCAGTTTTAAACTACGTCTCATTATCCAAGCGGGCCCTGACAACTCTTAAATCAAGTCTTATCTTAAGAGTGACAATTCTAAGGCTAAATTATATTACCCTACAACAAGAACTTATGTTAAACCTTGTTATCTAATGGAGATCTCAAAGCTAGGTCCCATTATCCAGGAGGGTCCTGAAAACTCCTAATTGAATCATATCTTAAACATGTGAACTTTAAAACCATCTTATTCCTTGGGTACATTTATGCTAGATTTTACTACTCATGACTGTTTTAAATTTTAAACTAGGTCCTATTTTCCAGGAGGGTCTTGACAACTCCTAACTAAATTCTATCTCCAGAATGAAAATTTTGAAACCAACTTATATTCTTTTGGGGTACATTTATGCCAGATCTTGCTACTCAGTCGTGTATTTTGAATTTTAAACTAAGTCCCATTTTCCAGGAGGGTCCTGAAAACTCCTAATTGCGTCTTATCTCGAACATGCAAACTTCTAAACCGACTTATATTCCTTTGGGATATATTTATGCTAGATTATTCTATTTCTAAACTTTGAACTAGGTCCCATTTTCCATGAGGGTCCTGAAAATCAAAAATCAAACCTGTTTGGTGACTGCCTTTCTCCACGGAGGGTTTCTCCGAAACAAACAAACTTTTCTGCCCCTGTTTCAATCAAAGAAAAATCTTGTTAGTTTAAAATGTTGTGATTGGTTTGTGGCCTTGACTATGAGGGCGATTGCTCCTTCACTTCCTATGATAACTGATTTCCCCTCGAGGACCTTGCTTGCTTATAAACTAGCCACTTTCTCTGTTATCCTTATCACAGAAAATGCCCCTTCTCTGTTCAGACCCAATTCCTTCTATCTGTTGCACTGCTCATGAACTAACATTTACCAACCTTTGGGTTTTACCGAAAATACCTTTGATCCATCCACCTAACACCCTCCATCTGTTGCATCGTGCTCTTGTTTTGACATGTACTGCACCTTTGTATTTCTCATGAATTCCAAAGCACGTTAATTTCCATCCACTTAGTGCGCATGCTGTTCTTTCCTGACTTAAATCACTGGCCTTGGCCTTGAAGTCTATTGTTCCCTCACTCGTCATGATAACTTTGATTTCTGCTTGGAAGACCTCGCTTGTCACTGGTTAACCACTTTTTTTGTTGATCTCATCACAGAGAATACCATTGACTCGTTCACCCAACATCCTCTATCTGTTGCACTATTCACGAATTGAAATATACCAAACCTTTGTATTCCTCATGGACCCCAAAGCATGTTGATTGCTACCAACTCAGTGCACTTATTGTTCTTTCCTAACTTATGCCACTTTGATGTGCTGGCCAGATCCCGTTTTGTGCGATTGGGAAGCTGGTGGCAAATTTTTGAAGTCATTTCTCACTTATTTTGACCAAACAGACTCAGGAGGAGGAAGTAAACAAGACAAAAGGAACAGAGTAAAGGACAAAGGAAAGAGATGACTCCTAACAAGAAAACTACAAAGTCGAAACCTATCAGATGTGGATACCAACTCTAATGACCATGACATGCACCTGTAGCCTATTCTGTTGAGCAAGTCTGATGTTCGACTCTTGTTGTACCTTTAAACCGTGAAACTGGGCTTCAATGCTCCGATTATCCAATCTGATTCACAATCCTTATTCGACTTGTAGTGCCCGGAGAGTTTTCACTATCAAGCCTCTCTCATTTGTTCTTTCTCTCAACTCACTGTCGCCTCAAGGTGCCCGCGAAGGTTTTCACCAATAAGACTCTCTCATTTTTTATTTCTCTCAGCTCCCGTCGCCTTACGGTGCCCGTGAGGGTTTTCACCAATAAGACTCTCTCATTTTTAATATTTTCTGCTTGGACCAGAGTGTTGCCCTTGATATGAATCCTCCACTTCCTTGACTTGGCATCTCTCGAAGACGGATCGGAAGGTCTTTCTTTGGACCGTAATGTGAGATTTTGGATAGGGTTAGAAATAAAGGATATCAAAGGCTCAAAACAATTTGAATGGGTTCAAAATTATAACTTTCTGAATCAGATTTCCTACCACAACCACCACTTCTGCCCCAGTTTCTTTGCTTGGGGACTTTTGTATTTTTATTTTGATGAGACCGAACCGTGAGGCTGTCTACGTATCCTTAAAAGGAATCAGGTCGAACGTAGTTCATTTCATAAAAATTACTTTGTTTGTTGTGTTTTTTTTCTTCTCTCTTTTTTCTCTTTTGCTTTTCTCTTTTTCTTTTTATTATTTTTCTTCTTCTTTTCTCTTTTCTCTTTTCTTCTTTTTTCTCTTTTTCTTTCTTTCTTTCTCTTTCCTTTTCTTTCTCTTTTTCTTTCTTCCTTTTCTTATCTTTCATGTTTGTGTTTCTGATATTCGCTACTGATTCCGAAAGAGGGGTATGAAAGAAAATAAATAAGGCTCAAAAGGGGTGACGAGGGATAAAGTGTTTAGATAGCAGAACAAAATGCCTTCACCATTCCAACCTTCAAAACATGTCAAGTACAAACAACACAATTAAACAAACCAAGGAAAACATTCGTAACATCTTTTGGTTGCGCCAGACTTGATGACCGTACCCACACATTCGCCTTTTACAATTGTTATATACAAAGCATCATTGGACAACACTCTCACTCTCATTACCACGAACGGCCCCCTACAAATTTTGGGCAAACTTGCTTTTATCTTCAAATTGATGCGGCGGGATGTATTTTAATAGGGGTTCTTTATGTTCTATCTGCCCCAGTTTCACACAATTCGTGCTTGAAGTGATCTCAAAATGCCTTTACTTATTTCCCTCAAATGTCCTTACATCTTTAACATTGTTTCATTGCTTCGTGATTAAACTGACTTTTAAAACCAGGCTGAGAATTACGCGTGCATGTCATGTCACTAGACTCAATAGGAAAAGGACTATAAAAAGAAAAGAGAACTAAACAAAAATAACTAGAAATAATAGAAAACAGAAACTTGCATTAGACAGATAGTGAAAGGATTTGGACAACAAAACAGACAAACTAGACTGGGGTTACAAACCTAGAACAAACCTAGAAAACACTAAGCAGGCTACTAGATTAAACAAACTAGGCAAAATAAGAGGATAGAAGGGTTTGAGTCACAAGACAATATCTGGATTACAACTCTTAAATAACCCGGACAACAGAAATGACAACAAAATAAAGCACCAAAACTCCTCCCTGGCTAACCAAGACAGGAGCGTCTCTCCAATTGCCAAGCTCGGCATCTTAGCCACTGAATTCTGCATCAATATTACTAGGACCTTCACGAACTTCCATCACATTGTTCTTAACAAATTGCTTTAGGGTTCCCTTTGCTGGCTCGTTCTTAAGATCAGCCTCTGATAGCACTGAAAACTTTGCAGTGTGTGGACCTTTGAGGATCTCAGAAGAATTTTTATATTCCTTTTCAAAACAAATCATACTCACCATATGCGTCTCATTGCGAGCAGGCGATGGACTTTGGCTAGTGTCTGCTGCATCTGGATTTTGCACGACAATGCCACCTGCATCAATAAGCTTCTGAATTGCTTTCTTCAGATTCCAACACTTCTCTATGTCATGCCCCGGGGCATCTGAGCAATATGCGCACCTTTGAGAAAAATCAAACTTCTTTGACAGAGGGTTTGTCATTTTTATATGAATCAGCTTCAACAAGTCCAATTGCTTCAACTTTTGGAACAAACTGGCATATGACACTCCCAATGGGGTGAAAGCCTTTTCTTTTTTCAGCAACATCTCATTCTTAAATGCTTGATTGGGCCGGAAACCTGATCCAGGGGATTTTCGATAGGCTCGTGGGGGTGGATAGGTATTTTGTGGAGCTGGGTACTGGGAGAGTGATGTATGACTTTGGGAGTTCTGTGGAGAGAAGTGGCACTGGGGAGGATCATCTGGTGCATAAGGATATCAACAGGGATGATGTCGAGGCTGGAAGTGTTGATCGGGAAAGCCCATTGGATCATCTTTTCTGTTTCTCTTTCTTCCACCCAAGCTTACTGGGATGTTCTGAATGTTTTTCGAACAACTCATGATTTTGCATGACTTGATTCCCTCTTCTACTAGCTCCCCCATTTTTAACACATTAATGAAAGGCTTCCCCATGGCCGGGATCAAATAACTGAAGTAGGTGGGCCCCTAGGCTTGTAGGAAAAGCTAAACCATTTCTTCTTTACCAATCGGGATATTTACTCGAGCCGCTTGCTCCCTCCACCTGAGCCCAAACTCCCTAAAGCTTTCCTCCGGCTTCTTTTCCATTTTAGATAGGGAGGAGCGGTCTGGGGTAACACCTGATCTGTATTGAAAGTATCGAACAAAATCTTGAGCCATGTCACCCAATGTAGGCCACTTACCAACATATTGATGATTATGCCATTCCAAAGCTGCCTCAGTCAGGCTCTCACTGAAGTACGCCATCAACAAATCATATTTCTCGTCAACACTTCTCATTTCACTACAATAATCCCTCAAATGGGCTACCGGATCTCCATACCCATCATACAAGTTAAACTTTGGCACTTTAAACCCCACAGGCAGACGAACATCGGGGGACATAGACAATTCTTTGTAAGACATGTTACCCTGGTCTCCCATTCCTTGCTTGTTCTTTAGGGACTGTTCTATGCCTTTCAGCCTCCTGGGCATCCCGTATCGCCCTTTTCTTCCGGTGAACTCTTCATTTACAACATGAGGCCCATCCCGCGGACCCTGCTTGTATGAGTTGGGAACCTTGTGGGCAACCTCTGAGGGGTAATATTGGGCATCATGAGCTTTGAGTGGGTGTTCATTGTTGGGGATGGTGGATAAGGCCGGAGGGCAATTTTTGGGAAAAGTAATTGGAAGATGAGTGATGGAGCTACTAGGGTGGTTGGGAAAGCCATGATAAGCGGGTGGATCTGGAGAGTATGGGGGATCATCTGGCACTGTGACCGGTGTTTGGGTAAGGGTAGTATTTATGAAGCTAGGTGGTGGCGGGGGTGGTGCCTTCCCAGTCATCCAAGCCTGATACATGTCCGCCATGTGTTGTCTTAACATCTTTACCTCTTCAACCAACCCATTGTCATGTTCAACCAACTGCTTTTGGGCACCGGTATCAACCAACTCAGTTCTGTTATTGTCTGCCATTGCCTTTTGACTTTGTGTTGTAGAGAAGAGTTACCACTTTAAAAACCACAAACCAACCACCCTTCTGCTATGAATATAACAAAATGAGGCCATCACGTTAGTGTTAGGGTATTTAACAGCAAAAATATCACATTGCGTACCATGCACCTAGCCATAATTAACGGTTCTAGAATGACTTCGAGGGTCATAAGGTCACTTGGCATCATCCCAATTTGTCCATTTGAATCTTCTCTTTACTTTTCTTTCCTCGCACTTCTTAGCTCACTCATTTTCTTTCCCTTTTTTTCTTTCTGATTATCGCTCTTTTTCTTCCTTCTCATTTCTCACATCCCATAATTTCATCTTTTTTTTTTTGTTTTTTCTCTCTCTTTTTTTTTCTTCTTTTTTTTCTTTTAATAAATAAAAAATGATTCGATCGAACCCTATGTAGGTTGCCTACGTATCATGATACCGCATGAATCAGATCTTTGCGTAGTTCGGGAAGATCGGGAATAAAATAAACAAACTAACGCTTCCATTTTTCTTTTCTTTTCTTTTTTTAAAACAGGTACTCTATGAGAAATTATCAAGGAAAACCCCTAAAAGAGAAAAATATTTTTTGGTTCTTTTTTTTTTTTGAAGGAAATCTAAGGAATAAACCACAGAAAGACATTTTGAATTATCATTTGATATCCTGACGCAAGATCTCGAAGCAAGCAATGAAAAAGATAAAACAGAATGTTTTTGGATTTCAATTTTGATTGCCTAAAGGAAAAATTCTAATGATAAACAAAAGATAAAGTATTTTTTTTTGTACAATATCCTAAAGTTCTAATGAAAATAAAAGATTTGTTTTTTCATTTTTCACTAATTTCCCGAAGAAACACCTCAAAAGAAAATCTTTTTGGATTTTGGAATTAACACCTTCAAGAAAGCTTTTAAAGAAGTATTAAAAGAAATTGTTTTTTTTTTCTAGAATTAGTATTCTAAAGAAAATTTATAACGAAATATAAAATGCAACATCTCTTTTTTTTGGATTTTTACTTGTAACATATTTCCAAATGCAAAATAAGAAATAAAGTAACAAAAGACTATACAAACTTAACTAGACAATACAAACTAACATCACCTAAAAGACTAAATACTACTATACAGGACTAGAAAAATAAACAAAAACAATTGACTCAAAAACATAAAATGGCTCCTCGAGCAGCTCCTGAATGCAGTGATCCTGGGGTGTCTGTCATGGTCAAACTTCGGTAAATAAATCCACACATGTATGAGAAAACTTTAAATCAACACTATGTGAGATAATAACACTCCCTACTGGACACATGGAAGACATGGTTGAGGCTATTTTTGCAAACTGACTTATTTGGCCAAAAGGTGGCTAGAAGTGCAAAATTTGGCTATGACCCCGCAAAGCCAAGAACCTAAGATTTACTAGGAAGACCGGACCCTATGTGGGTTGCCTACGTATCTCGCCCCGAAAGAGAAAATCAGGATTGCGTAGTTCGGGCAAATTGGATACGGGCGAGAATTAAAACAAAAACAACTAATTTAGAGAATATATTTTCTTTTCTTTTCCCTGAAAATGATGAAACATGCAACATCTTTTTTTAGATTTTCTTTTTCCTTCTTTTTTTTGATTTTTCGGAAAATAATGAAAAAAGTGCAAAATCTTTTTTTTTTCAATTTTCAAGCTCTCTTTTTTTCTTAACAAAAATGTGACAAAAAACATAATTAGGCCCCACTCGCTTTATCTTCACACTTCACCCTCTCTTTTTCTTTTTCTTTTTTTCTTTTTTTTCATATGCCCTTAACAATCATTGGTCCGCCAAATGACCCTTTTACCCCTGAATAGATGCAACATGTAGCACATAGGATGCATCAAGATGGTCTGTTATTTTGGGTATACCTGTCCTAGACGGACCCAACCCCTGTGTTGAGTCCCCAAAGTCAAAATGCACATGATGCAAACAAGCGTTCCTACTAGGGATCCGGCATGAGGCTGAGTTATTCTAGGTTCAAAACCTGGGTATGTGTTCTAGACTGTGTACCCGAGCGGACAACTCGAGCCGAGGAGGGGGCTACGTACCGGGAACCAAAAGGCCATCTGACTTAGTAACTTGTCCGAGCCTCTTTCTTATTTCAAGGTATGACACTAACAGAATAAGGAGTCTCGACCAGCGAGCACATCCCCGAAGATGAGAAGAGAAGGGTTTCGTACCCTAAGACTAGTATATAGTAAAAGCACGAAAACCCTTAGCGAAATGTCGTTCGCATTTTGTTTTCAAAAATAAGTTTTACATTGAACAAAACAGTAATTAAATTATTCCTCAATATTTAGGAATTTAAACTCAACTAAAATTTTGGTTATAAAATCTTTCCTTATTTGAATAATTTAGGAAGTCAGAATATTTGGGACACAAAGTAAACTAAGATCTTTCCTTCTAAATGGAAATTACAATTAATTTTAATAATTTCGTTGTTTTAGTAAAAGAAATAAGAAAAAGAAGAAAAGAATAATAAGGTCTTTAATATTTGTAAGAAAATTCACGCTTTCCTATTATCTTCAAATAGGAATAGTGCTACCGGTAATACTTAAGAATTTATAACTCTATAGGAGTTCTTAGCAAAATATCTTTCGCTTTTTTTTTAATCTTTTAAAAATCACACTTAACAAAATGGTTTTTATTTATTTTCCTAACATTAAAGTTAACTAAAGTTTTAGTATTAATAATTTTTTTCTTTATTTGAATTATATTGAAACTCGTACTATTTAGGAATTTATAATTTTATTGCATTTGTTGTAGAGTTCTTATATCAATTTAATAATAATATGTTGTGATTCCTCTTAAGCTTTCTATTTTTAAATGTGTAAAAAATATATGAGAATAAGAGTTATCTGAATTTGAGATGAAAAATAAAGTAATTGTAAGAATTTTGTTAAAATAATATGATTTAATGTGGTCAAAGAAGACACATTACAGCATGACATATTCAGTGTTATTTAATATTGACACCGAAACGAAATGCAAGTACTAAAATCTTGGAGTTTGGTTGTTTTACATATATAAAATAAGTTATCGACTATGAGATTTGAGAAATTTCTGCTTTTTTATTAACATTTATTTAATAATTATATATAACTTTTATCTAAAAGATCAATGTTTTAAAGTTATTTGCACATAAATCAATAAATTCAAATCACAGGTTTGTGATGCGCGGGTACTAATACTAGTTTAATAATAATATGTTGTGATTCCTCATAAGCTTTCTATTTTTAATAGTAGTATATATGGGAACTCCTAATAATTATGACGAATATATTATTATATTTTAGAGGTCCCCAATTTGCTCCCCTCTGAAATATAATTAAATCCTATTTGGTGTAGAAAACTCCCAATGCTAGGGCTTTAAATCTTTATGTTACGTAATGCTTTAGTTGTAAAAAAAAAAAAAAAGAGTTTCCATGGCGTCTTATTAGTTGGAAAAAACAAAAGGAGGGATCAACATACTTTTGAACTTTTCCTGTATAAATTAACAGGTCCAACTAACACGAATTAAATTTGGAAATGGAATTTAGCATGCCTGAATGGAAGACTAATTGCTCAAATTCGTAAATTCTTCATTAAAATTACTTGCTAAAAACTACCGCGAAGGGTCCGATTAATTGACTCTTTTTCACTCTTCATGGTAAATTTCTTCCTTCGGCTTCAAAATTCATAGGTTCCAAGTTGAACAAATTGATTTCAGTAGGGATGATTGTTTTCATTTTTGGTTAGATAATTTAATTTTGATTTGCAGTATCTATTGAGTTAACGCCTTAAGTACCAGAATGCTAAGAGATGATTGAGTATATTAAGATGTTTATACTCTATATATCAAGGCATTTTTTTTGTTTATTTAACCTTACTTCTTACATGTACAATATGTTTTATTGTTAGTTCTATAATTTTTCCTTTTCTCAATAGATTTATATTGTTGGACTATTATCATCAAACTATTCAAGAGAAAATATTACTGAGATACGAAAAGAAAATACATAATCTATGCTCTCGGGAGTAATTTGATAATAAAATTATAAAATTAGACTAAATTTTAAGTTGAATATATTCATTGAAATGATTCAGGACTTCTATGATATATAGTTTTTTCCTTTAAAGAAGTTAATAGGATCAACAATCATCACTGTCAGGAACTACATTTTTTCCTTTAACTTTTATTTTATTACTTAAATATAATTTTTAATTTAATATATATAATTTTATACTCATTGAGACAGAGTACACGTAGGATTTCTTAAGACTAATTAATATAAAAAATTGCCGACCAAAGTTTCTTGTAACAGTGGTTTAGAATCAGCTACGGAAGTTGGAGTCCTTCACGTCACTGCTTCTATGGATGTTACATATTTTGTATTTGTGATATTTCATTGCCATGGCTAAGCACTTTATAGAGGTGCCATGGGGTAAACTATGGATTGCTGACGCACGATCAGAGTTGGGACAAAGACGAAATTAGAATTTGAAACTTGTCACTAAACTCATTAAACACGTAGCTTTATTTTAGGTGTTAACTCTTAATTAAGTATTTATCTTATTTAATAAATATTTTAATACAAATATAGAGTCTGAAAAAAAAATACTGAATTTGTTAATAATTCTACCCTCGTAGGGGATGAAGGTGTGTCGTCAATCATATGGGCAGGCGGTCATGGTAGACCACGAAAAAATGAATGGCATCATAGCGTAGGGAGGGTGATATTGGAAATATAAAAGAGACGTAAGTTCACGATGACCTGCACGGTGGAATTGTTGACTTGTTCCAAAACAAACCACTTCTTAAAGATGATCTTTTCACTTTGGACAAAAACTACTGATGTGTAGTCAGTTGGGGTTGCTTTTAGTCTCTGTGCAGCAAGGAAAAAGTCTCCAGCCTTTCTAACCCTCCTCCACTCAAATTAAATCGCCCTCTATCACATGTTAATACACCTGAAATGTGCTGAGTGTGACTAGAACTTGCAACTACATTCTGTCGTAAGAATAACACGGGCTAGTCAGTTATCGGACTGATAATTAAAAAATAGCTGGCGTTTGCAAAGTCATTAAAAATAGTCACTACTTTGCTGCAATACGGAAAGTTCCAGCATAATATACTGGAGATTGGTGCACCTTTGTATAGAGGCGGCCCTTCCATAAAGCAAGTAAAGCAACTGCTTTATGCCTCACATTTGTGGGGGGCCCACTTTTTGTTATACTTAATAGATTATGTATAAGTTTAAAAAAAAGGTTTTATGTAGTGAAAACGTTTGATTTCTTTCTTTAACAATAACAAGTATAGAGAAGAAGGATTTGCATAGTTCTTCTAGGATGCGCACATTAACCGTTGCTCTTGGCGCATGATAGCAAGGATTGCGATTGTGACCAGAAACAATGGCTCATCGCCGGAAAACTGTGCATGACACTACTATATCATCGGGGATGCTAATTACTCCAGCAAACGGTGTACAAAAGGAGTTATCAACACTCATATTTGGAAGTTTTCTACCACAAAAATACCAATTGATTGAGAAACTCATGAAACAAGCAGTTCTGATGGGGATGTGCAACTTCAACCTGTCAAAGCGGAAGGAACAACGATACATGTAGTTTGACGATTACAGTACTCTGAAGCTAGTGGATCGGAGAAGCCAACTCCTACAGTAGCTGACATTGTACGAGGGAATCGCAGCTCACAAATGGGTAAACACTTATCTTTTGTTCCTCCAATTGATAGAGATGGTAAGAGAATTGTTAAAATTGAGCGAGGAGGATCTACAATCTCAGGCAGATTATTGGAAAACCTCTCTAATTCGGTACATAATAGGGGAAAATCCTTATGAAAATCTATGGAGAATTTTTTATGAATGTGTGGAATTTTGTTGCTAAACCTCATATTCTGATTCATTCTGAGGGATATTGCATTTTCAAATTTCACACCATAGTTGATAGGGACCAAGTTCTTCCGTCAGGACCATACACATACAGGAACAAACCAATGGTGCTAAGGCTATGAGAAATTGATTTCTCATTCATCAGAGACATTCTGAGCACAGTACCAGTTTGAGTGAGATTTCCTGGGCTACCAATAGGTTAATGGTCGACTGGGGCTCTAGGTAAAATGGCAAGTGCAGTGGGCAAGCCCCTATACACTGATAAATTCACTACTCATTATGAGAAGATATCCTATGCTAGGGTCCTTGTGGAGGTAGATGTTGCATATCCCCTTCCATACCAGATAGAAATAGATCACCTTTTTGCTCAATGGTGCAGACTATTGAATATGATTGGAAACTTGTATTTTGGAATGATTTTCTGAAATTTGGTTCTGATTCTATTGACTGTTGGCACAACACAAAGTATGATGAGGAGGTGGATAACAAGGAAGAGGAAATGCCAAGAAGACAGGGGAAGAGAGCTAAGAAGCAAACTAAAACTGTCAAGCAAACATGGCTGGTGAAGAAGCTAGAAGTGAGTGCTGAAAAAGAACCAGAACCACAAAGGGAAGTAGTCCTACCAGCAGACCCTGCTCATGAGATTGAATGTACTGAGATGGGTAGAGTGAGTATAGAGCATGTATAGCAGAATGTTTCTATGCCATGTCAGAAAAAAGATGGGATTCATACAAGATAACATATGTTGCATTCCTGTGAATGAAGATTGCAATGATAAAGGGAAGGCAACTGCTGAGCTAAAGGATGTTGAGAGAAGAGGACAATAGGAGGACTCAGGTCCATCATGTCCTTTAATTTCCAACTCACTATGATCGTTGTTACCTGGAACATTTGGGGCCTAAATCAGGCCCATAAATAGAAAGAAGTCAAAACCTTTCTAGCTAAAAATAAGGTAGATGTAATGGGGTGTATTGAAACCAGAGTTAAAGAACATAAGGCAAAGAAAATACAAAAAAAGATTGCTCAGGGGTGGAGTATTTACTGCAATTATCCTTATGCTGTAAATGGTAGAATTTAGATTCTGTGAAGAGCACATATACAACTACAGATTATCCACACTACAGATCAATTCATCCATTGCCTAGGGGAGGATACCAGCACTCAAATTACAACACATCTCAGTATCATTTATGTTTAGAATGATGGCCAACAAAGGGAGAATCTATGGAGGGGCCTTAAGCAGCTAAATATGCAGGCTCATGAGACATGGATACTTAGTGGTGATTTTAACAATGTTCTATCCTCTGATGATAGAATAGGGTCCCCTGTAACTACTACTGAAACACAGGGATTCAAAGATGTGATTGTTCTCCACAGCTTACCCCTCTTAGAGCTAAAGAATGGCATTACACTTGGACAAACAAACAAGGTACTGGCTCAATCCGGCTTTGGGAAACTACCAGTGGATACAGTAATATGGTCATGTAGAAGAAGATTTTTGAATCCACCAGTCTCTGATCATTCCCCTATCCTAATCAAATGTGGTCAACAGAAGTTATTATATATTAAACTATTTAGACTGTACACAAATGTCATGGAACTTTCACAATTCCAGAATATTATTCAGCATGCTTGGAGTCAGAATTATAATGGCACACATGTGCAACAGATCTGGTGCAAGCTGAAGGCTATAAAAACATAAATGAGAGACTCTAATGACTATATGGCCTCATATAAACAAAAACTTGAGCAGGAAAGAGAAAAATTGAATATTGTTCAGAACCAAATTCAGCAGGATCCTTTGGCACTGAACCTATTCGATTTAGAGAAAGACACACTAGTTGACATTGATAAATAGAGCAATATTGGGAACAAGTGATGAGACATAAGTCCAAGGCTTGCTGGATTGAATGTGGTGATGCCAATACAAAGTATTTTTATGCTCAATGGAAGATTAGATCCAGTCAGAATAGTATAATATCCATATACACTAATACAGGAATAAAGATAACAGATCCCAAATTGGTTGAGCAGGAATTCATCAAAGTGTTTCAATCTTTGATGGGAGATTACGCTACTGAAATGCCTTGTGCAAATACAGATATAATCAAGGAAGGATCATGTTTAACTATATCACAACAAAGGGATTTAATCTAGGATGTTACAAATGAGGAGATCACTACTACAGTATGGGAAATGCCTAAAGACAAAGCACCAGGAGTTGATGGTTTTCCTGTGGGATTCTTTACTAGGAACTGGAATATAGTGAAGGAGGACATCTTTACAGCTGTGAAGAACTTCTTTTCTACCAGTAGCCTGCTTGGAATGATCAACACTACAACCATCACATTAGTACCTAAAGTTCTAGCACCTTCAACAGTCAAGGACTATAGGTCTATTGCATATTGTACAACATTGTATAAGATTATATCTAAAGCCATTACAAAAAGAATCAAATTTGTTCTTGATGGGTTGATTAGTCACTCTCAATCACCATTCATTGAAGGGGGGTGTATTATTGATAACATACTACTAAGTCATGAACTGTTTAAAAGTTACTCCAAAAAAGGTATCTCTCCTAGATGTATGCTGAAGGTGGATCTGAGGAAAGCCTATGATACTTTGGAATGGGGTTTTCTCAGAAGAATGCTTATTGACATTGGTTTTCCCTTCAAGTTTGTGCAATGGATAATAACATATGTTACTACAATGTTATATTCCTTGGTACTAAATGGAGGACTGATCAAGCCTTTCAAAGGAAAAGGAGGGATTAGACATGGAGACCCAATATCTTCATACTTATTTGTTATTGCAATGGAGTATCTAGGAAGAGAACTGGGACAATTGCATATGAATGGAAATTTCAAATTTCATCCTAGGTGCAAGAAGTTAAACACTACACATATTTGCTTTGCGGATGACCTCTTGATGTATTGCAGAGCTGATTTTGAGTCTATCAAGATCCTAAATGTTGCCTTCCACAGGTTCTCAGTTGTTTCTGGCTTGCAGAAAAATGTAGACAAAAGTTCTATATACATGGCTGGAATCTCACAAACTAAAAAACAGAAAATCCTTCCAACATTGGGGTTTACTAAATGAAAGCTTCCTTTCAAATACTTGGGGATCCCTTTAGATTCCAAGAAGCTAGCAGTCCATCAATACTTACCTCTTATTGAAAAGTTAACTGCAAGGGTCACATGCTGGTCAGCAAAACTTCTATATTATGCTGGCAGATGTCAATTGATTAAGGCTGTTATCTTTGTCATTTAAACCTGTTGGGCACAGATTTTTGTTCTTCCAAAGAAGGTGATGAAAGCAATTGAGGCAATATGTAGAACTTTCCTATGGACTGGTACTGCTACTATTTCAAAGAAAGCGATGGTGGCTTAGAAAAAGGTGTGCAGGCCAACAGATGCTGGATGACTCAATATATTAGACATAAAACTGTGAAATAAAGTAGCAATTATAAAACATATGTGGGATATAACAAGGAAGAAGGACTGCTTATGGATAATGTGGGTGCATAGTTTCTATATAAAGAACAAGAACCTGGAAACAATGGCCATACCAAAGGTTGCATCTTGGGTGGTGAGGAAGATACTAGAAAGCAAAAGTTTGATTATGGAGCATCAACAACTCCAAGGAAACATTCATAGCAGACTACAGACAATGTGTACTAATACAAAGTTCCAGATTAAGCAGATGTACTTGAAATCGATACTATTATACCCTAGAGCTGAATGGAAAAGTTTGATGTTGCACACAAATATTCATCCAAGACATAGGTTCACCCTATGGCTTGCAGCACAACAGAGGCTAGCTACAGTGGAAAGACTGTTGAAGATTGGTATCCAAGTCCCTGCAGCCTATGCATTCTGTGACATAGTTTGGAATCATGTGGCCACTTGTTCTTTGAATGCACTATTACAAAGCAATTGTGGTCCAAACTATGTTCATGGCTAGGATATAAGAGGAGCATTTGAGATTGGGAAACAGAGTTGGAATGGGCATGCAAAAAAGCCAAGAGCAGAAGAGGAACAAATGATATTACTAGTTGTGTGTGCCCCATGACTGTTGCACTGATTTAGAGGGAGAGGAACATAATCAGATTTGACCAAGTTAAGTTTGATGATATCCAAATCTATAGAGAGATAGTATTACACATACATATTAGAGGAAAGAACATAGTCAAGTGGAAAGAAGCATTGCAGCAGCTGGATTGGATTTCATAGATGATTTAGTAGTAGAAATCCTTACTGTAGTTGGTTTTAAACAAGTGTGTGTATTGAAAATAGTGTAGGATAGATAGACACAAAATTATTAGTAGCATATTGTGAAGTATAGTGGGAGCAGCATGTCAAAGCTGCTCCTCGAACTCAATGGTACATAATTTTGAGTAATCAATAGAATATAACTTTAACTCAAAAAAAAGAGAAAGATTTGCAATTGATATGATTTCTGCCAAGATAATTGCACTTGAAAGGAATATCGAACCCGAATTTCGTAGGAAAAGTATGATATATAGAAAGTAACAATTTGATGAGAATGTTGATAATAAAATCTCAGAATCTTTTGAAGAGTCATTTGGAGTTGATTACTTTATACATAGTAGACAATGCTATTTTTTCACTTCAAAATAGATTTGAACAATTCGAAGCATATGAAAATATTTTTTGTTTTCTATTTAGCGGTAAAATTAAGATCACTAGATGATGGAATTTGAAAAAATATTGCCTTAATCTTGAATGTTCTTAAAGCATAATAATCAATTCGATATTGATGGTTTAGATTTATTTTCGGAATTAAAAATATTAAGAAATATAGTACAATTAGAAGATAACAGTTTAATTAATACACTCGGTCAAATAAAAAAGTTTCATTCTTTTTCCAATGCCTATATTACTTATGAAATAATGTTAATAACTCTTATTTCCGTCGCTTCAGCGGAAAGAAATTTTCAAAAATTAAAAGTGATAAAATCTCACCTAAGATCAACAATGTCTCAATAAAGATTAAATTGATTAGCTATATTGTCAATTAAGAAAGACTTATTAGGAGCTAAAGATTATAAGAAAAGTACTAATAACTTCGTATCTAATAACGCTAGAAAAATCGACTTCAAATAAATAAATAATTTTTTTTAAAAAAAAAAAGTTAAGGCCCCTCATAAAGTTTGACTTTAGGCCACAAAACATGTTGGGCCGCCCCTGTCTGTGTATGAACTTCCAGCATATTATGCTGGAACTCCAACACACGGAAAGTTCCAGCATAATATACTGGAGATTGGAGTATGAACTTCCAGCATAATATGTTGGACCAGTATATTATATTGGAACTCCAGTATATTATGTTGGAACTCCAGTATATTATGCTAGAACTTCAATATATTATGCTGGAATATTTTTCGCATTTTGAGCAGTGTTTTCGTTCAGATTTATCTTTACATGAAAAGTAGCTAAATTTCTATTACTTTTAAAATTATGGCTATTTTTCAATGACCACTTATAAATATGACTACTTTTGAATTTCACCCCATCCTATCCCATATATTAATCTTGGATTCTTTCCTTCGTTTAACGTCAAACTTTACCCCAATAAGCACTAAACACTTATGCTGAAGGAAGTGAATATAATTACATTCGACCATTCAAAAGGTGTAAATATTTACAGCTTGTGCACAACTGAAAAGATATTAGTACCGAAATTTTTAATTTTTTCGCTTTTAGGGGATAGTTTCAAATCACATGCATTTGGAGGCTGAGGATCAGTTTTCCTGAGGTGAGACTGTTTCAGTTCCTTCGCCTAACCCTATCTATCTAAGAGGTTTCCTCAAGACTGGAATCAATCAGATTGCTGATCTATAAGACTAACTTTTTCCATGTGGGGTAGAAGAAGTAACCTGTTACGCAATGACGATATCCAGAAATGCAACACACAAGGCAAAGACAATCTCAAACGAAACATATATGAAGACGTTGCTGTCTGTGCAATAGCGTAAGACAGTTGCGTGTGAGAATGCAAGACTCCACAGAGGAAGCATGGGCCTCACTCAAAGAGAGATCATGTTAAAAGTAGCAAAAACCAACTACGACGACAGAGAATGGGCTAAAAGATGGATACATTAAGATTTAATGTGACGTTACATTAAAGGGAAATATGAAGCTCTATTCTAAATTCCTAGCTAGCTGTCAAATCAGTCTCTATGGTTTCAGAAAGGCTAAGTAAGATTGAATTTCCTCATTTCAGTGGTTTCATTTTTCCAAGTTGGTTTGCTCCAATATGGAGATGGACCACATTATTGAAGAGTGTATGACACATCATACACTTTTTTACTGCTTATATTATACCCCCAAAATTCAACATCCATTTCAAAAGGACCCACCCTTTGATATAGCAGAGGGCCAAAACTAATACTCTACAATAACGATCAGCCGAAATGTTAGAACTTACAAGCTATACATCCAATTATCACACAACTAGCTCCAGATAAAACATAGATAGACACATGATCTTAGTGGATCTGTTGAACAATTAAATTGTCACTGAAACAAACATTTGCAATACAACTAAGCTAAGAAAAGTATATTTGATCACCAGAGTGTGAGATTGAATTTAAGTACCTAGCATCGCTTAGGATCTACAAAAATTGACAAATACAAATAACTTAAAAGGGATCGGACATATTGAAATAACACCGCTGAGCAAAATCTTGATAGGTCCATTAATGTAGTTGAGCATGTATAAAAGGACCTTTTCAAGCAGGTCTGTAGGCCATATTCCGTTTTTCTGCTTCTTATTGGAACTCATTTATCAGTTACTATGGCTGCTCTTTAACTGCATCTTACTTAATTCTCCAGCATCTACTTGTGTGATTTCTGAGGGAGCTGCTTCTGAACATGCCCTCAGGACAGCTTCATTCTGTAAGAAAAATATATATCAGACTCCTTGTCTACCTGACATCTTACAGAAGAAGAAAAAGGAACTGAATTACTCCAAAATCTCATTTAAAGACATACGACTTCTTTCGTGTTCTAAATAGATGATTTTCCAATCAAATTAGATCAGACTTTTGATAGCAGGGTAGGAGGATCAAAACCTACCATCAAATATCATAGGTCTTTAGAGGCTGGTAAGACCCCTCTCTTTGGATTGAGATAAAATGAATGCCATCAGATCAAGCTTAAGAGAAAGAACAAAGCTTATACTTCAGAGAGATCTGATATTCATAGGCTGACTAGACCATATGTTGATCAGCAATTCACTTTTCTCAGGCCCATCACGGTGTAACGTTATGCTGACAAAGTGGATTTCACATCTATTGTTTCAAATAATATAAATGTTCCTAAAGGCAGTCAATGGTCATTGGAAAAACAATGAAATGCAGGATCTAGATAGAATCTAATAATCTCTATTTAAGGACGAGAAAATGGTACTGACCAGGTTTTAGGGTAATCAAAAACGGTAATTTAACATTCAGGCAAACTCATTTAAGTCAGTGATTTTTAGTTGAAAGGGATTATTTCACTAGTAGACTTGTTATGACAACTCAAGCATTTTCTTATTAATTGACTGACATATCACTTACTTAGAAAACAGTTAATGATATAGTTTGAGGGACCTCAAAGGTAACTACAGAAAACTTCATGAATCAAGAGGCATGCAGTGGAAACTACTCAAAATAATAGTAGCTTTGAGCACCAGTTTACCATTGTATCTTCCTGATTCACGTTGCATAATTCAATTCAGATATTGCCAAGCTGATTGGTTGATACAAAGCATTTCAGTTCCAGTGCCTTGTTCAGGTATATCAAGAGAAGATTTTCAATTACTCCGACCATGTTGAGCATACCTTGTGATCTTCAAACTCCATCAAACACAGACAAAAAAAAAAAAAAAAAATTCTCTATGTGTCTTAGTTTGACTCAGCCCGAAGTTTAAGAAGGTAAAGAAGTCTTTTGAATGTTGTAGTCATAAAGGGTTTTTACCAGAAAACATCCCTAAAGTATACACCAAAGTTTTAGTGCATCCTTAATGTATACCTTTTAGCACAAAACATCCCTAATGTGTTTAAAAATGAGAAGGTTTAGTCCAAAATAAACTCTCCGTTAAAAAACTATCCAGTTGTAGCCAAAACACAAGTTGTGCACATCACCCACTCCAGGAAAATAGAAAAAGGCTGCAGCCTTTCCCCTCCTTCATTAAACTATATCTTCCATGAGAGGAAAAGAAGAAACGTCTTGCATCTTTAGAACAAAATAGTACAAGAAAAAAAGTGCTTCTACAGTAAAAGCTTCTGATTGAAATACTTAGAGGAAACAAATATCAATGACATGGGCTCAAAGTTTGAGTGATAATCTAAAACGCCCAATTATGGTATTTCAGATTTTTCTGAACTTTGAGTATTATTTGTATACTGTTGTTTGCTACTCCAATGTAAAGTTGCTTCATCATTTATATCTATTTTGAGCTTCTGATGCAAACAAATGCAGAGATAGCAATGCCAAGATCTACACATTCGTGTATGGAGAACCAGAGCACGGATCCAAAGAAGATAAGACATGTAAGTCGAAGTCAAAGTGGACAAAGAAGAAGAAGACGAAGAAGAAGAACAAGAGCTAATGTTTTCCCAATTTTATCCTCAACAAAGAGCTGTGGATGGGGGAAAAGCAGCATATGGGGAGCCACTGCCTATTCTGGTTTCTAAGAATGTGTCACATGCGTAGCATGTGCTTAGGCTTCAACTGTTAGTTTTTTAACTAAGTTAACTTTGGACCAAGCCTGTTTATTTTTAGATACAATGGGGATGTTTCCTGTTAATTGGAATACTCTAAGGACGCACTTGAATTTTAGGGTATACTTTAAAGATGTTTACTATTAAAAACTCTACTGTTAAACTAAAGGTGTGAATAACATCTCAAAAAATTTCTTTGAATCTTGTGATTTTATGCAATTCTCATAAGGAAGTGTCACCAAGGGTAAAATGAGAACTTTGAATTAAGAACTTACTAAATATTAAAAGGTGGCATTCTTTTTGAAACAGACTAATAAGGAAAGTACGACACATGGATTGAAACGGAGGGAGAACTAAATTTCATGCTTAGAAAGGTTATTCTAGAAAGTTTGGTAAAAAGAAACATATATTTGTTCACTGCATTCAGCCCTTTTTCTTTTCTATTTGGTGCATGGAATCTTACAACAAAATCATCTATCCATGTAAGCAGGATTATGCTATTGACAAGAATTTAATGATTTAAAACATAATTAAATGGTATACATATTTTCTTTTAATCATACCATTTTAAAATGGTGTCATCAAAGACGAAGTCCAAAGCATCAATGTGGGCAATGTGGGCTTTATCCGCAAAGCGAAATTAAAGTGCAAGTTTTAGTGGAGAAACCACCTATTTAGAAAATATACACATGCATATAAGTGTGTGTGGGTGTGTAATGTAAGAGAAGTAGAGGTAAATACAAAAAAATTATATGGGCAAATGAATTGAAAAAAGCTCCTTTTAAGTGAAAGTATAAAGTAAAAATCATGTTAAATAAGTTCTTATACCAATTTAAGTTTTATATTCAGATGCAACTATAAGTATCTACAACTACACTGACTAGGTTTCCTCTGTCCCATATAACACCTCAATCCCAATTCAGTTGAAAAGAAACCAAAATTTACTCTATTAAACTGATTTTACCCCGTTTTCATCCAATATCATTACTCTCTAGGCTACTCTTAGATGGGGAAACACTGCCAACTTACAGACTACTTCAGCCTTGTTGGTATGCACATTAGCATCGGAAGATTCATAAGTGTCTCCATCCACTAAGCCCCTAGGTCTTTGGTTCAATGGAAGAGTGCAACACGTAATGTATGAGTTAGACACATGTTACGAGTTTGAACTTTCCGCGAACAAAAGAGCTTGCTATCTAACACATGTTGCAGTAGAGGGGCAGACCCGCCCCCAGGGCATTGATGTAGTGGTGAGAGCGCAACTTGTGGGTGTGTGGGTTAGGCGCACATCAAAGGCTCGAACCTTACAACAACAACAACCACCCAGTAAAATCCCACAAGTGGAGTCTAGGGAGGGTAGAGCGTACGCAGACCTTACCCCTACCCGGAGGAGTAGAGAGACCGTTTCCGGGAGACCCTCGGCTCAAAAAGACGAACAGAGACAATAGATCCGTACCAGCAGCAGTAACCAGAGAGATAATATCAATATCGTAAGAGACAGAAAATAGGTGAAAAGGCAATAACAAAAACCGGTACTAATTACACAGTACTATGAAAACAGAAAAATAGTGTGAACACAACATAAGCCACTAGCAGTCCAAGACAAAACACTATTAGACTAGCCCCACCCCCGATATAAAGTAGAAAAACACTCGGCTGCCACCTAACCTTCAACCCTAATACTCAACCTCCACACCTTCCTATCAAGAGTCATGTCCTCGAAGATCTGAAGTCGCTTCATGTCCTGCCTAATCACCTCACCCCAATACTTCTTAGGGCGCCCTCTAAAGAAAAAAAGCCTGGAATTAAACAGAAAAGGGTAGAGGAGCAGGTGCGCCACTCACCCTCAAGGATTTCTTGATTATTTAAAAAAAGAAGGGGTAGACCCATTATCCACCAAGTTTTGAACCATGTGCAGCTGACCCTCGAGAATTTCTTGATTATCAAAATAAGAAAAAGGCTTCTCAATCCACTCAGAAGCTTAGCAACTAAACTGTCTAATTGATCTCCACTTCAAACATTTTAGAAACCTCCTACTCGAGTTCAAGAAAAGATCATGAAACATCACAGAAGATACAAATAAAAGCCCGCAAATAAATGTTACCAAGCAACAACGGCCAGAACTGCAAATCACCATATAAGATAAAGTGCGGTTCTTTCAAGATAAAGTACAGGCAAGGACTGAGAGAAGTTATAATCCATCACAACTTACCACAGCAAAGATTCAGCAACTAATGGCCTACTGACACTGTTAAGATAGGGTGTCTTAGTACCAGCTATATACGCCAGTTGAACAAAAGCCTTGCAATAAGCTGAGGTAGCTACAGATTTTCTGGGAGACCTTTCGATCCTACAGTATTTTCTTCCATGGTATTAGTCTGATGGTTAGGAGGACAAAAGAAACAATTTTGGACGATGTAATATGCAGGTAAAACCTTCAGAGAAGCCAAACCCAGAAGCATTGATCTTAAACTGGAAATTAGGAACAATAAGTTAACCAAATTTATTGATAAAAAGGACTTTAAAAAGAAAACTCCTCTGAATAGACATTTATTGGTTTCTCATTTGATCAACTCAACCATGGCACACCTTCTCCAGACACTTGAGACGTGTAGTACGCTATCAACTCAAAAGTAAATCACCTCAACAACTAAACTACAACATTTGAAGGTAGCCCAGAATGTCATAAATGGAAATAAAACAGATGAGCCCTAAACTTGGTTATAAAAGAAAGGAAGAGTTTGGGGAAAGAAGAAGAAGAAGAAGAAGAACCTGCCAAACACGGCGAAGACGCTTTTTGGCGTTAGCTTTACGAGTAGAAGTGAGCTTAATTCTCTTCCACAGAAGGCCGCCGGAATCGTGTTTCTTCAAAATTTCCAGGACCCTTGTTCCCCAGAATGCGCCCCATGCCGACGCCATTCTCACCCTTTCTCTCTGCCAATCGATTGATATTTCTTTAAGCCCGTTTACGAAGATTGAATGGGCCACATATAACCTAAGCCCACTCGAATTGATCCAATGTGATCACACACATTCAACATACAAAGGCAAAAACAGTGCCACAAGTTTGAGAGTAGGTTTAAAGTAGTCTCCTAAGTATGTATGTATTGAGTAAACAGTGCCACAAGTTTGAGAGTAGGTTTAAAGTAGTCTCCTAAGTATGTATGTATTGAGTACCTTTTGTCTCCTCAATTTGCCAAAATTTGACACATTATTTAATAATTTTCTGTTAGATTTGATGAAAACTGTGGAAAGAAAGAAGAAGAAAACTAGCGTTGAACTCACATTTAGAGGTACAAATTTTGTACTTTCTAGTATTTTAGATATGTTTTAAAGTTCGGTGTAAATTTTGCTATTTTTCATTTTTTTTGTGTGTCTAGTATAGCTTTTGTATTGTATATTTAATATTTAAAGCAGGAGCGAATCTACATGTAAATTTTGGGTGTTTGAGCACCCATTAATTTCGACTTAGAATATATATAGTTGTACAAGAAGTTTAAGAAAACGGGTATTGTATGGAGTAAAATGGATAAACGATAGATTGATGCTCGATGAGTTGACACATGAAAGTAAAAACAAGTAAGATATGAGTCAACAAATAGTTGGCACCGATTATGAACATGTGACTGGTGTTGAATAAGTTCCCAAGGAATTGGAACCGAGAGCGAAGATTTGAAAGGAAGACAACGGGTAGAAAAGACATCATTCAATGAGTAGCCGTTATAAAGAATCTATGTGTTAGTGTTCAACCGTTATACAACCACCAAGAGGGATTTTATTCATATTAAAGAAGAGCTTGATTTGGAGATCTTTCCCCCGAATAGAGCTATAAATAAGAGAATTTGTATTCATTATAGGATAGGAAAATCATTTGTACACAAAAAAGCAAAAATCTACTATTATTCTATTGAACTGCTTTCTTTTTTTTTTGTCCTTGACATTGCTCTTACTCTTGCTACCGGAGAAGCTGAGTCCATAATCAGGCTTGAATTTTCTCCAAGTTATTTTAACCAATTTATTTTTGTTCTTAGATATTTTATAGTTTGGATTAAATTAATTTACGTATCTATAAATCACGTTACAAATTTATCTGTACTATTTTACGAGTAAATATTTTGGTGTCCACCGTGGGGCATAGACACTAGTGTTATTACTTTGATCCATTCATCTGTTACTAATGCAGTTTGACACTTTTCTTTAGTAAAAGAAAATTCAGATATGGCATCTAACGATATGAACAATTCTTACAACGTTGGAACAAACAACGAGCGAAATGATGTGTTCCAGCGTTATGATTCAACTAGTGAGACTCGCAAAGAAAGAGATGAAACAACTCCGGTTCGCGAAGAACAAAATCATCGGCATGTGGGAAGTCTAACTCCTGATGATATGGATGACAAATGTGTTGTTGAAAAGGTAAAAATTTTGAGGAAGCAACAAAAAATAATTATGAATCATTTCTCAAGACAAAAACCGAGTAATGACGGAGTTGAAGCATACGCTTTCGGTTGCTTCCAAGAACTCCAATAGAGGAATTCGAGTTCCTCCCAATATTCCCGCAAATCAAACAGTGCAAAGAACCGGTAATATCGCTTCAAGAAAGGAGTTCGATTTTAATAAAAATGAGGCAGGTGGTGCAGGTAGTAGATCCGGGAACGACAACAACATTATTTATCCTTTCAAAACTTATTTCATAAGATTCACGAGGGAAATGAATAAATGAATGGACCAAAATGCTAAATTATTCTATGCTCAGATGGATCTGATCCCGGGAGCACCATTGGTGTTGAAGGGCCCGGATTCAAAGAAGTATACACAGTTGCCGTTCAAATCAAGTGCAGCCCTGGAACTAATCCTAAAAAGATTCAAGATGTCCAATATTCCAAAATATAATAGGATTTCGGATCCACAAGAGCATATCACAACTTACACTACTGGTGTAAAGGGAAATGACTTGGCCCCACATGAGATCGAATTTGTCTTGTTGAAGAAATTTGGTGAACCCCTAACGAAGGGTCCTTTAACATGGTATTCTCTTTACAAGAGAAATCAATTGACTATTTTGAAATACTTGTAGATTCTTTCATCAAAGCTCATGTTGGGGTAAGGAAAGTCCAAGCTAGGAAAGTATACATATTCAGAATCGCTCAAGGAGAGTCAGAACAATTGTGGGAGTTCGTAATCTGATTTCAAAAGGAAAGGATATTATAGCCGACAATACTGAATGAGTGGGAAGCTGAAGCGTTCACCATAGGTCTCAAACTGATTATGATGCCTTCAGGAAATTGAAAGAAAGCCTGTTGTAATTTCAAGCAACCACATGGGCAGATGTCCATAATCGTTACGCATCAAAAATTAGAATAGAAGGTGATAAACAAAGCTCTCCGGTGTCAACCAAGGGTCGCAATCACGATTTGAATTAGGGAAAACTCAAAATTGATTTCGATGCAGACCTGAGGTCTTCTAGGAGTCATTTTCAACCTTATGAAAGAGCTGATGGGCAAATGGAAGAAGGATATCTGTGGATAGGCCACTTTCTTTCATTTACTAGATTGATAGTTTCCTTTTGAATTTGAAGGTCCAACTGGGAGTTGAGTTGAGAGGGTATGATTGTGTTGACGGTAGGGGGTTCCGCTTCCGCATTAACTTCCTTAGTTTTGTTCGTTTTAGAAGGACCACCACCAATGTGAAGGCCAGAGTTTTCAAGGACAACGGTAGTAGAAAACATGGTGATAGGAAATCTTAGCAAGGAAACTTTACTGGAAAAAAGGAGTTTGCATAAGTGCTTTGAGGGAATTCGAAAAAGAAGAGTTTGTAAAAGTGAAAGTAAAAAGCGATAAGTAGTGGAGAGGTTTATAGGTAGAAGGATTCATGGTCATCACTACCTTGAAAACTGGCAAAAATATTTGCCGAATCACGAGATAACACGTGTTTGGATCATTAAATACAAGGAGACATGCGTCCTTTCAAGTGTCAGAAGTCATTCAGGAACTTTTCAGCCAAGAAAATGTGTCTTATCTACTTTCCGGTAACATAAAGTTTTGTCACCGAAAAGTATGAGGACTATCTGTATGGGGTAAAATTGATAAATGACAGGTGGATGCTTGACGAGTTGACACGTGAAAGTAAAGACGGGTAAGATATGTGTCAGCAAATAGTTGGCATTGGTTACGAACATGTGACCGGTGCTGAATAAGTTCTGAAGGCATTAGAATCGAGAGCAAAGATGTGAAAGTAAGACATCGGGTGGAAAAGACAACATTCAATGAGTAGCCACTACAAAGAATCTCTATATTAATGTTAAACCATTATACAATCATCAAAAGAGGTTTTATTCATATTAAAAAAAAGCTTGATTTTGGGATCTTGTCTCTCTGAATAGATCTATAAATAGGAGAATTTGTGTAAGGTCCCGTAATAATTTCACCTAAAAACCTGAGGTTTTCATGATGCCAAGTTAGATTTAGGTGTTGATGGTTGTAGCGGTAGGGGCCTTTTGGGTTGAATAGCGCGTGGGGAGTTGAAGTAAATTTTTGGCAAAGCAAGGCATTTTCTGCGAACGCAGAATTATTCTACGGACTACAGATCCGCTGCAGAGTGAAGTAAAAACTTGAGCTAATTTTAGGACCATTATGCAGTCGCATAATCGTTTCGCGGGCCGCACAATCCTTTGCAGATCCAGCATAAAAAAATTTTGTAGGGGAGTTCTGCGGCAGATTATGCGACCGTAGAATTGGTCTGCGAACCGCAGACCTATCGCAGAGTAAAGCAGAAATGCCCAATTCCGGAGGGTCACTATGCGGTCCATTTTGCGGACTGCAGAATCATTATACGGTTGCATATGCGACCACAGATCTATATCGGGGCTTTATTTTTCTAATTTTTTTTAACCCGGCCCTATTTCGATATATAGTAGCTGAAGATCGTTTGTAAGGTAAAAATCTTATATTTTGAGAGTGGGAAAATGTTCTAGAGTAATAAGGGGTTCCTAAACTAATTGTTCATCAATTCTTGCTCGAGGCTTGAAGAATTCACAAGAAAACTCACTAGGTCTTCATCCTAGAGGTAAGATTCTACACCCTAACTCTCCATTTTGAAATTTAAGTAAAAAATAGGTAATAGTAATCAATTATTGGGTATGGGAGTGTATCTATGCATGCATGTACAATCATGAGTGTGGAAAAGTAGTTGAGCCCAAATGGGTAAACCTTGGGTTGTGGAGTGAGGGAAATCCACCATAGGAGAAGCTAGAGAACTTAATGCCCACCTAGTATTTGATAAAATGCTCAAATGAGCTGGAACCATGAACTCCTTCCTAAATTATGTTCAATTTTGCTATATTTCTAAATAGATTGAAGTGGATAAGTTTTTTAGAACATTGTAGTAATTTAAGGAAGCCCAAGGCGAGGTATGTTGGCTAAACTTCTCTTTTAGAATCGAACCTCATGATATCCTTGTAAGTCCCGAGTCGTTCATTCTGAATAAGCCTTGTGTCAAAAGATATATGTTCAATAGGTATTCCAAATGTTCTTGTTATATTATGTTATCATTTGAAAATGTGTTTGAAGTATGAGTTGCATATCTAAATGTTATAATTTCAAGTTGTGATTCAAATAAAAGCTATGATGCCAAATTGTGTAAGGAATCCCAATGTGCTTAACATTCTTATTTTCTCACATGTGGACTTAAAGTCTTGAATAGTAATGCTTTGTTATTGATGATGCATGATGATTTTTGGAAGTGAAAGAGAGAGCATAAAATATGAAATACGGCCAACGTGCCAAGAATGATATTGTGTTATGGCCATTGGTGCCAATGAAATGAATGATATGTAAAAGATTATGAAATGACTGGTAAATTACTTTAAATAATAAATGCTTTGGGAGTATCATTTAGTCACCGAGAAAGGGTAGGTCAAAATAACCTAACCCCAAAACTACATGTATTGGTGTATGAGTGATTGAGGGGTAAGTCCCCGTGTTAATGTGTTGAGGTTGTTTCCCCTTATATAAGATGAGAATAATGTGTTGAGATGTCTCCCCTTAAATGGGAGGAGATTATTGCTAGCAAGATATGATGTGATGTCAACCCACATGATATTGTGGTAAGAGGCTTAGCCGATCGGGATGAGATCGGACACCATGCCACACATATGGTGGTATTGTGAGTGGATGTCTCGGGGTGATACGGCTCAGCCGATCGGGCTGAGATATGAATCCATGCTAAAAACACGATGGTGTATCAGTGCTAAAGATCTCCCAACTTAAAAATATTTAACTTTCTTGAAATTTATCTTTCCCCTAATTTGACACCTTGTTACTATTTGAGTCTCTTATTGATTTCATGTCTCCTTTTCTGTTTACTGTTACTCATTCTATTGAGAGGGTGTTTAGTTTTACATACTAGTACTATTCCATATGTACTAATATCCCTTTTGCCGGGGGGCGCTGCATCTTTAATGGATGCAGGTGGTGTTGAACCGTGATAGTAGCACACCCTCTCCTCAGCTGACTTAGTGAGCTCCACTTCATTTTGGGGTCATGTATCTCTTGTCCCTTGTACATAGTATTGTGAGGTATAGCTGGGGCTTTGTTGTCAGCACTGTTATAGAACTATTTTGTTTATGTTAGAGGCTCCGTATACATAGTATGGGTTGTATTTAGTTTTGGGAAAGTTAAACTGAAAGTATTGTAAATGTATCATATGTATCCACTTCGACTACGAATGTGTAATGCACTATTTTGAAGACTCCTTAATGACGTAACTAATGGAAATGAACTGGTGTTATTCATATGATCTCTTACTTTCTAATTAATGAAATGTATCTTCTCTTCATTCATGGGATAATTAGGTAGACAACATTGTGCAAGCTTGTTAGACCGGGGTATCTCGGTTGAGCGTCGGTCACGCTCCCCTAGGTTAGGGTGTGACAATTTATATCCATTATAATGCAGGAAAATCATATGTACACAAAAATGCCAAAATCTGCTCTTATTCTATTAAACTGATTTCTTTTTTTTTGTTCTTGACATTGCTCTTATTGTTGCTACCAGAGAAGTTGAGCCCATAGTCATGCTTGTATTTTCTTCAAGTTATTTTAATTAATTTATTTCTGTTCTTAGCTATTTGATATTCATGGATCAAATTAATTTATGTATCTATAAATCACGTGATAAATTCAATTGTACCATTTTATGGGTAAACAGTTTGGCGGACAGGTTTGTTTCTGATAAAAGGGCGGATCGTGGTCGGAGTAGCAGAGTTTTATAAGAGAAGGAACCATCAGGGTCCCCGAATTCAACATACCTCGGTTATCCGATTTAGAACTGATTTCAGCTATGAGAAACATTAAAGAGGCATGATTTCTGAAACCAATTCGATCGGATCCTAGTCAAAGGGATCCTAACCTATAGTGTGAATTCCATGAAATGCATGGCCATAAGACTGGGGATTGTCGGCACCTTCGTGAAAAGGTTGCAGCATTAATGAAAAATGGTCACCTTTAGAGAATTTCTAAGTGATCAGGCCAAGAGCAATTATAGGAGGATTCGAGATGTTGAATAACTATCCAAATTGGCTGCAGGGTTGCCTCGCCTAACGATAAACATGATCTTTGGTGGTGTTGAAGTAAATGGAGTGACATTTTCATCAGCGAAGAAGACAAAGATATCGGTTACTCATGGCAAGAGGAATCGAGAAGCATCAGAAGATGATGAAATCACCTTTATGGAAGAAGATGCTGATGGCCTTATTTTTCCACACAACAATGCTCTAGTAATATCACTCAAAGTTTTAGATTTCAAAATTTACGTGTGTTGGTTGATCTAGGTAGTTCAGCCAATATCATTCAATTGAGAGTTTTGGAAAAAGCAAAGTTAACTGGAAACATAGTTCTGGCAGCAAAGCTTCTGGCCGGGTTTAACCTAACAAGTGTAACGACCCAAGAAAAGATCTAATATAAGGCCACGTAAAATATCACCTAAAACTCGGGGTTTCGTAGTGCCGAGGTAAGCTAAGGTATTTTGTGGTGTAGAATTGATTTGCGGACCGTAGACCTGTCACATACCTGCACAGAAGTGCCCAGTTCCGGAAGGCCATTATGCGGTCCATTTTGTAAACCGCAGAAGTGTTAAATGGTCGCATACCGTAGATCTGCATCGGGGCCTCATTTTTCTAATTTCATAACCCGACCCCATCTTGTTTTATCTAGACATAGGGGTTATTTTTTAGGGGTTATATGATATTCTAGAGAGAGAAGAGAGTTATTCTAGAGAGAGAAAGGGGAGGACTCAAGGATTTCACTACTCAACTTGGATCAAGCCTTGGAATTTCATCAAGAGGAACTTGCTAGGGTTTCTAAAAGGTAAGAATTTCTTCCCCCAATTCTCCAATTTCGGATTTTTGGGTTGGTTATAGGTGACAAGAGTAGACATATCACATGCATGAGCTAATAGGGATTATGGGAAAGTTGTTGGACAATCTTGGATGGTTTTGTTGTTGAATTGGTTGAGGAAAGGTTGGGTTGTCATTGTAGCAGCTCTTGCCATACAAATTCCTCTAATAATGCTTGTAAATTCTCCCCTCTTGTATATATTGTAATCGTTAGGAGTGTCGGGATATTTTTGTTACACCACGGAAAGCTCTTTCGAGATATGAAGGCTAAACTCTTCTTCTAGTATCGGAATCCCTATACTCTTACAAAACTCCATCGCGGGTAGTTCGAACTTCAAAACACCATTGACGTGGATATTCAAGCTACTAAATTGATCCCCAATTGCATAACATGTCAAAACCCTCATGTGTTAAAGACTATCTATTTTGATTTAATTATGTTATAGCCCTTTCAGGAAGAAAGTTTTGTACGGAGTCAATGTGATCAAATTCTTATATCTCATATGATGAAATCTTATGAACTTAAATTTGTTAAGGCAAAGGTTCCATAGTGTTTTATTTGGAAGGAAATCTTTTCTACAACTATTACCTTTTTGAAAATCTAGATTGTGGTATTGTGATTACACCTCCACCCGTACACATTGGGGTGAGGCGGTAGGGCCTCTTTGTGTAGAGATTATGGCAGTGTGATTACACCTCCACCCGCACACATTGGGGCGAGGCGGTAGGGATGCTTTATGTAGAGATTGTGGCAGTGTGATTACACCTCCACCCACACACATTGAGGTAAGGCGACATGGCCGATGTGTGTAAAGATTGTGGCAATGTGATTATACCTTCACCCACACACTTTGGGAAGAGGTGGCAAGGCCTCTTTGTGTATAGATTGTGGCATTGTGATTACATCTTCACCCGCACACATTGGGGTGAGGCGGTAGGGCCGCTTTGTGTAAAGATTGTGGAATTGTAGTAGAGGTTGTTAGAGAAGATCCCTAACTTGAAATTCATACATGTTATTGAAAGCTTTAAATGAATTTTCTATGGTTTAACGACTACTTAGGTTCTTTTATTGCTTCCATGATTTGTCACATTCATGTTGGGGTGAGGCGGCAGGCCGCTTTGTGTAGAGATTGTGGGATTTTAGTAGAGGTTGTTAGAGAAGATCCCTAACTTGAAATTCCTACATGTTATTGAAAGCTTTAAATGAATTTGCTATGTTTTTAACGACTATTTAGGTTCTTTTATTGCTTCTATGATTCGTCACATTTATGTTATATTTCCAATCTTTGAAGGGGGTGTTTGGTATTCATACTATTCCATATATACTAACGTCCCTTTTGCCGGGAGCACTGAATCTTTAATGGATACAAGTGGTTCCACAACATGCAACATTGATCGGTAATAGTAGTACACCCTCACCTTAGTGGACTTGGTGAGCCCCATCGCATTTCGGGGTCTTGTATCTCCTGTCCCCTATGTATATTGTTTTGAGGTATAGCTGAGCTTTGCTGCCGGCATCATTATGCTATTCTTTTGTATCTATTAGAGGCTCCGTAGATATAGCATGGGTGGTACCTTTGTTTTGGGAAGTCAAATTAGAAATGTTGTATTTGTATCATTTTGCCCCTTCTAAACTATGAATATGTAATGTATTATTTTGGGAAAATCTTGAATAAAGTTCTAACAGTAGTGAAATTTGGATTGTTCATGTAACCTTCTCATTGTCTAAATTAGTGAAATAAATCATCCCTTTATTCATGGGTGAGTTTGGGTAGAAGGTATCATATATGCTTGCTCTTGGGTTACCTCGGTTGAGCGCCAGTCGCGTTTCTCGATGGTCGGGGCGTGACACATACGATGCGGTTATGTTTGGGCTCTATAGCAAAATTCGAGTGAGATTGCTCTTGTGGTGTTGAGTGGTTGATTGTGCCTTGGTTATGGTCTTCATATTTCTGTTATATAGTGATATCTGTATCTCCATGGTTATGGTCACACACTTTGTATGTTTGTTGTTGATATGCTTATGGTTATTGATTGTAAGTATCATGGCTCGACGTACTCCAAGTAGATCGGTATCAAATTGTACCATGCATCGCAACGACATTATGTTAGGATATGATCTTTTATGCTTATTTTGTGTGTTATGTTTTCCCTTATGTGGTGGATTGATAGCATTGCGCTTCGTGGTGGTATTTGTTGAGCTGGCGGGATGGTTCCTTCATTTCCATTCTCTTTCCATTATTGGGTATATCTGAGTTATTGTTCGTTGGTGCATGAATTGCATGGTATGTGGCTCTAAGTAGGATTTGTGTGACAGTTCAATCGAGTAGCTTGTACTAGACGAGGTGAGGTTATTGGGCCTTTTGATTAAGGTATGTTTGGAAGAATATTGTCTCTATTGGTCATAGATTTTGGCTATGGTTCTTATCGGGTAAGAGAGCTCCACGACTTGTTGATCTGATGGGTGGTTATGAGTTTCTCTATGTTTCTTTCAGCATTGGTAGTTTACGAAGGTTCAGAACAAGGTTTTAGTTTATATGAGGTTTTTTACCTATATCGACTTGATTATCGAGCAACTATTACAGCCGGAAGTTATTGCTGTGAGTATTTAAGTTATGTGGTATATCATGTGATTTTGTCTTGAGATATGGTTGTGGATTGATACAACTTGTTCAGAGTTATACGGTGCATATATGCAAGAATAAGGTCATATAATGAGTTATGGATGTTGGGATATGGGTTTTAAGGTAAGGTTGAAGTAAGGATCCTATGTTAGGTGGTGTTTTCGAGCTTATATGGATTAGGGTGGCTTGGTATTACCCATGGTTATGTGTATGGTGAGGTTATATGGCGATTTGATGGCTTTAGATCAACTCTTAGCACGTTCGAGGATGAACGCATGTTTAAGTGGGGAGAATGTAACGATCCAACCAGTCGTTTTGAGCTTTAGCGTTCCATTCAGTGGTTTGAGGGTTTGAGTAGCTTCATATTATGTATTATGACTTGCGTGTATGGCTGGTTTCGATTTTCGAGCGATCCAGGATTGATTTTGAAGAATTATTCTCGTTTTAGAAGCTTTAAGTTGGAAGAGTTGACCAAGATTTGACTTTTGGGTAAACTGACTTGGAATCGAGTTTTTGATTATTTTGATAGGTTTATATGATGATTTTAGACTTGTACGTATGTTCAAATTTGGTTTCAAAGGTTTCTAGAAGAATTCGACACTATTTGTCGAAAGTTGGCAATTTGAAGAATTTAAGAGTTCATAAGTTTGACCAAAAGTTGACTTTGATGTTATTGGACTCCAATTGGTGTTTCGAGACTTTGGATAGGTCTATATAGTTGAACTGAACTTGTATGAAAAGTTTGAAAGTAATCCAAAGTGTTTAAGTATGACTCAGACACTTTTTTGAAAGAATGAAGATTTCACAACTTAAGAGATATTCTATTCAGTTTGAGCCCCGATTCTTTGTTGTGATGTTCCCATAGGTGTTTTGAGGCTTTGGATAAGTTTGTATGATGTATTTGTACTTGTTGGTATGATTGGATGGGGTCCGAAGGGTCTGGGGTGTATTTTGGAACATTGGTTAAGAAACTACTTAAGGATTTGAAGTTTGATCATGGTCAATATCGGATCAAGATGAACTCTTTTTGGTGTGTTATGTGCGCGAGCAGGTTTGTAGCATGTTTTATGATTGAAATGCATATATGGTTTGTGTTCGGGAAGTTCCGAATGAGTTTTGGATGCTAAAACGAAGATTTTCTTATTGCTGGTTTTTTTCTTGTGCAAATAATTACCAAAATGCCATTGAAAATTTTAGATTTCTTTTAAAATTTCAAATCATCATATCTCCCTTATTTTAAGACCAAATTAGGTTATTCAAGAGGCTATCTTGGTTGTAATCTCACAAAAATCATGTTGGGCTTATCAAGCGTAAGTTTCGGAAACATATTGGGCCTGAATCAAGCTAGGATAACTGCCACATCTTTTTTCATTTTTCGAAATTTAGTTACTTTTTCTCACAAGGTTTTGGAGCTCGATTTTGGGCGATTTTGGAGGGGATTTTTACTACTTGGATTGGGGTATGTATTTTTTTACTCCGATTTTTTATTACATCATAATTCCAACCTCGATTTTAGTGTTTGATTAATAATTTGAATTGAAAAAATTGAAAATTTTGGTAAAAACTTTCTAAAGCATAAATGATGGTTTGAAGGCCGATTTGAGGTCGAAATTGAATGATTTTGGTATGATTGAACTCGTATCAAAATGAATATTCAAAGTTTGTGAGTTTTGTCAAGTTCCAAGGTGCGGGACCGAGATTGACTTTTTGGGTTGACTTTTTAGTTTTTATTAAAGATCAAAGCTTTGTTATCTGAAATTATTTTCTATGGATTTTATTTATGATATTAAGTTATTTTTGCTTGATTCGAGCCGTCTGGAGGTTGTGTCACATGAGAAGGGAGTCTTAGAGTATTGATTTAGCTTCTTTGAGGTAAGTATCTTGCCTAACTTTGTGTGGGGGAAATACCTTTAGGAATGAGTTTGATTGTACTATTTGAATTATGTTGAAGACGTGTACATGAGGTGATGAGTATGTACACGGGCTTATATGTAAAAATTGACCAGTTTAGACTCTTAAGTTACTTATAAGCATTTAATTGAAGTTGCTATTAATTGTTCTATATTTCGCTGTCAAGTTTATTCTTACATGCTTTACTTGAAGTTGTTATTACATGTTCTAGTTTTCATTGTCGAGGTTACTCTTATATGAATTTATTAGTAATTGTTGTTACATGCTATTCTTTCCATTGTTGAGTTATTCTCATGCATTTAGTCGTAGTTATTATTTTATGCTATCTCTCTTATTGTTGAGCTTATGTTATGTATTTGAATTTGAAGTTGTCATTTCATGGAAATACCTTCATTGTTGAGTTATGGAAGTTGTATTTGTTAAGAGCTATTGACACGTTTGTGGTTGAAGTTTTTGGTTAAGGAATACCTTCCCTTGTTGAGTTATTCCTCGTTCATTTTGTTATTATTGAGATTCTTGTACATGTTGTGGTTGAGCTGTTGTCACGACCCCAAAACCAAGCCGGTCGTGATGGCGCCTATCATGGAACTAGGTCAGCCGACACAAACCTAAAACCAATCAGTATTTTCCATTCTTAGGATAAAATCAAATCTATTTAACAATAAACTTTTATATAGTGTTTAAAACAAACAACAGTGCAGAAGGAAAGCCCGACGTCGGGGTGTTACTAGTCATGAGAATCTACAAAGGACTTTCCGATGACACTAAGACATATACAGACTGGAAAATAACTAATAACAACCTATAGGAAGACAAGAGGGAGAAAAGTAGGGTTGTGATCACCGTGCAGCTACCTTACTATCTCCAGCAGATCCGCGACAGATGAAAATAACGCTCACTAGCATGTCCAGCAAATCCCTGGATCTGCACACAAGGTGCAGGGAGTAATGTGAGTAAGACAACTCAGTAAGTAATAAAAGTAAATAAAGACTGAGCAGTAGGAAACGATAAATCCACATCACGATAAACTCAGTAAGCACAACAAGCTTTCAAATCAGAATATGAGTCAATCGTCTCATTTAAAATCTAGCTTTTGGTAAAAATCATTTGAAGATGCTTTCCAACGGTTTCAATAGAGGTTCAATATAGTTTATAGTAAAAGTGATGAAAATCATAAACGGCCCTCGGGCAAAACATAGTTCGTATACAGCCCCTCGGGCAAACATAAATCATATACATCTCATAACATAAAAATCTTAGTGGAAATAACAAAGCCAAATGAGTGATTAAATTCTGAATATCTCGTAAAAACTCTAGTTTCAATGAAATTTGTTTAAAAGCATTTGTTTGACATTTTCAACAGAAGCTCAGTATAAAGAAGAGTGAAAATAGTAATTTCATAAAAACAAGCCCCTCGGGCAAAACATCACTTATTTATATATATATATATATATATATATATATATATATATATATATATATATATATATATATAGCCCCTCGGGCAAACCTCTCAGTCATTCGAGACTCAACTCTCATCGATCAGTGCTCACACTCAGCACTCACGCTCAATAGGTACCTTATAATAACCGATGTGGCCTTCAGCCCCATCCATAAATATATATAGTTGACTGTTCTCATTGGGGGTGTGCAGACTCTGGAGGGGCTCCTACATCCCAAGCGCTATATCATTACGGCGTGCAGCCCGATCCATATATCGCTGCGGCGTGTATATATATATCGCTGCGGCGTGCAGCACAATCCATAACTATATAACCCTCACAACCAGGCCCTCGACCTCTCCCAGTCATCAACCTCACAATCAGGCCCTCGGCCTCTCTCAGTCATCAACCTCACAATCAAGCCCTCGTCCTCTCTCAGTCATCAACCTCATAAGTTACTCGGGCTGTCATTAAAACAGGGTGCTCAACCCAAAATATCATTTTTATGAATCAAAGGAATAATAAATACTGAGTTATGAAATCAATAAAAAAACATAACATGACTGAGTACGGATCTTAAGTCAAAGCAGTGAGGAAATAATAAGGAAAAGCCCCTAAGGGTCCAAACAACTTTGCACGAGGCCCAAATATGGCATCCAACCCAAAACATAGTAATATTTTCCAGAACACAAGTGTATCAAATAGTTTTCAGTTAAATACGCAACTTAAGAGTCGCTACGGGACGGACCAAGTCACAATCCCCAACTGTGCCCTCCCCCACGCTCGTCATCTAGCATGTGTGTCACCTCAATATAGTGAAATGATGTGAAATCCGGGGTTTCATACCCTCAAGACAAGATTTACAATTTACTTACCTCAAACCAGACGAAAATCTACACCGCGATGCCTTTGCCGCTTGACCCGGCCTCAAATCATTCCGAATCTATCCAAAATCAGAATCATATCATCAATAAATGCTAAAGGAACAAGGCACAAGCAAAAATAATCGAATTAACTCAAAAATATCAAAATTGGCCAAACCCGACCCCGGGCCCACGTCTCGAAATCCGATAAATTAACAAAACTAGAAAGCATATTCGCTCACGAGTCCGCCCATATCAAATTCACCAAAATTCGACATCAAATGGCCATCCAAATCCTCAAAATCAACTCTCCAAATTTTCTTCCATTTTCCCCAATTTTCACCCTAAATTCCCAAATTAAATGATAAAAATCAAGACTTAATCATGGAATTTAACCAAATTTGAGTGAAGAACACTTATCCCAATCAATCCTCTGAAAATACCCTCCAAAATCGTCTTCTCCCGAACTCCATAGCTCCAAAAATGCAAAAATGGCTAAAACCCTCGAAATAGAGTACTTTATAATCCGCCCAGGCATTTACCCTATGATATCGCAGACAAACTAGTGCAATAGTGAAGAACAAAAATTTCAAACCCTTTTTTACCCTATGCGATCGCGGCCATTCTCCCGCGATCGCGCAGAACAAATATTTCCAACAGCCTTCTCCAACTTTTCCGGACAACTTCTAGTATAATGGTCATAACTTTTTGTACAAAACTACAAATTACCATTGGTTTAACTTTCTGAAAGCTAGACATCAATAACTACAACTTTCATTTTTGGATCATTTTCAAATTCCTTATAGATTGTGAGATATAAGCTTCCAAAGTTGGGTCAGTGCAGCAGAGATTTTACTCTATGCGATCGCGGGGAGACCTACACAATCGCATAGCACAACTTCATTTTTCCAAATTTTCTCAATGCTAACGCGGCCAGATCTATGCTAACGCACTATACGCCCCTGAAGCCAAAAACCAGCAACTAGAAATGGTTTGAAACCACCCCAAAACTTACCCGAGCCCCTTGGGACCCTGTCCGAACATACCAACAAGTCTCAAAACATATCACGGACTTAGTGAAGGCCTCAAATCACATCAAACAATGCTAAAAACACAAATCATACCTCAATTCAAAATCAATGAACTTTGAAACTTTAAACTTCCACAATCGATGCCGAAACCTATCAAATCACGTTCGATTGACCTCAAATTTTTCACACAAGTGACATTTGAAATTACGGATATGCTCCAACTTCCGGAATTGGAATCCGACCCCGATATCAAAAAGTCCATTCCCGGTCAAACTTTTCAAAATTTCCACTTTCGCCATTTCAAGCCAAATTGTACTACGAACCTCCAAATCATAATCCGGACGCACTCCTAAGTCAAAATCACCCAACGGAGCTAACGGAATCATCAGAAATCCAATACGAGGTCAAATACTAAAAAATCAAAACTTGATCAAACCTTTCAAATTTAAAGCTTCAAGCTGAAAATCACTCTTCCATATCTATTTCGATTAACCTAAAAACCAAAACCGACGATTTACATAAGTTGTAATACATCATACAGGGATAGTCATGCCCGAGAGCTGGCGAGCAAAATGCAAATGCTCAAAACCACCAGTCGGGTCGTTACATCCTCCCCTACTTAAACAGACGTTCGTCCTTGAACGTACCCAGAGTTGTTCCAAAAGCCAACAAATCGTTGTATACCCTTACCATGCACATACCCTGGGTGATACCACGTCACCCTATCCCATATAGGCCCGATAGCACAACACAACTAAAATTTCACAATCCAACCTAGCCCATTAACCTTAGAACCAAAATTTTCCACTTTCGAAATTATCTATAAGATCAGAACCTCACATCTATACTCTGAATATGTCCGAACAAGCTGGAACAAACCATATATGTAACCCTAGATGTACTTACATGATATGCCACATAACTCAAACACTCGTAGCGATAATTTCTAATCACAACAGTTGCTCAAAACAACTGAATACCTATAATAAACCTCTTATCAAATAAAGCCTCATTCCAACACTTTCGTATACTGCCAATGATGAAAGAAACACATAAAAATCATAACCATTCCTCAGATCAACCAGTCATGGAGTTCCCTCTCCTTCGGCAAGGACTATAGTAAATTTCTAAGCTGAATCCCGATATTATCCTTCCAACATGCTGAAACCAAATCCGATAGTATTTATTCGAGATCCCAATGACCTCATCTCATCCCATACGACTACTCTAGTGACATGGCACATCGATACAATCTCAATCCACAACCCGTGCAACCCATGCACCAATAAAGCAATAGTCCAAATGTACTCAAAATCATGGAGTGTGAATCAAATGAGAGAGCTGTACCGCAAGCTTACCAGTACCCCCACAATACGATGCTAAGATTTCCTCATACACCATAGAACCAGAACATACGAATCTAACCCGAAGGATCATACCTCCACATAACTTCGCTGCAATGCGCGACACTTTCCAAACACTGATCCACATGAATCATCTCAAGCCACCAGGCTCAAAGTCAACAACCACATGCCATTTGATATCTAATACCACCAGTGAATCACCATAACCACGAAGAGCAAATGACGCAATGTCATACCAGTCCGAGAGAACATATCCAATGCGCAACCAATCATGCAACACCCAAATACCCGTCTCACTTAAATTCTGCTATAAAGCCCAAAGGGAACCGTACCATATGTACATATAACCAACAAATCACAACTCCTCGTAACATAGAAGAGTAACTCATAGATCACTCCAGAACACGAATAAGCTCAACAACAATTGAATGGCACATCTCTCAACAATAGCAATTCGGAGTCAATAAATCTGACCCGGTGCAGAACACACATCCATGTTGGGCCTATCAATGAACCCCAAATCAAATCTGGTCACCCACAACAAATAAATAACCCTCCAAAAGTCTACAGTGACTGAATCATAACACTTACTACCCTCTGACTAATCTTAGCTACATTTTCATAGTCCACTACCACGAAACCATCTACTCACAAAAACTCTCAGTCTCCAAATCCATTAGAACATACGAATTGCCATTTCTGGTCTCAACTCCACCGCCTGAATATCCACACTTCTCCGATTATACAGTCATCCTATGAGGAATACTCTTGATTTTTTTTTCCTGTGCCACAAGGCAAAAATCTGAACTCCAGCAATCGATCAAATAAGAGAGTGCCACAATACCAATGAAGTATCCATAACTCAATCACATTACCCTTTCTGAAATGTATACCCTTATCAAGCCATACCAATGAGCAATATCATTTACCTAATCATATGAAACTGCCCCCTAAGAATTTATGACCTTCCTTTCAGAACTGAACTGTGATCTTACACGTGCAAATCTCAATCCTACACAACATACCGCATGTACCATACCATCCTAGGAGAAACATGAGAACTTCATATCCATTCCAAGGCACACACAACTACGTACTCAACTAGCCAAGAACTTTCTATTTGATCCCATCTAGAAGAAAATCACTATACATCACATGCTCCTCACGCCAATAGAAAATGTACACCTCCAACCGTGGTATAAACCATCAAGAGCTCTCCGAATACCATTAGCACAAAACCAAACCGTCAGGACTGAATTCCTCTAACTTAACCAAGCTACGCAGGCCATCAAAACCTAAGAGCATTGCCACGAAACACCTGTAGAAACTCATTATCTCATAAGTACCCAAAGAACTAATCATATCCCTTACCATGCCGATCCGACCTACTACCAAGATGTCCTATTTATTTAAGTTTCTTCTAAATTACCTTCGAATTGATACTTCTCCTTGCCATAATACATCAATCCTCAGCCCAGACTCACCACACGAGACCCAAGCGTAAAACCACACCGTCTAAAGCTTATAAGCCGCTGAATACTCTCTTAAATATCCCCAGAAGCACCACATTTCAAATACTTACCTTGAAGAGACTTCCTACGAATCTAAAGCCATTACCTTCACCTTCCTAATACTGATATGTAGAACCTATAATGATATAAAGATGCCACAAGTCTCGACACCCTCCAATGCAAGCCGCCGTTTCTAGCCAAATACACATCCTGAAGATCTCCAATTATTACATGTAAATCTTGAATCATTTAAAACCATTCTCGGGAGTCATCCACTCTACTCAAGTTTCAATTAGACTAATCAAATGAACCAAACGACCTATGCCGCATTAGAATAGCAACACCTATGGAAGTAACCCCACCTTAATGCAACCAAATAAATTCCTGCTCTATGCACCATATATCCTTCCCCAATAACAACTCAAGCCATTTCGTGATTCTCATACACCCATAAAGCATAACATAACCTTTATTAAAATTTCCTTTACTCGAGCCATCCTCGATCTCAACCCCTGCAAGCCACAACTGATTCACTAATATACCTCAAATTGAAACTAATACAATACATAACTGTGCGATCAACTAATCAATAGCAGACTCCCCTACTTGGCTCAAAGCCATATGTCAAAACACACAAAACTCACAATGTCCATACTCTACTACTGCCATAATACCATGGTGAGATTAAACTAAATCCTTCATAAGCTCGTGCAACACAAACCATGTAGTAATTCAAATAATCTGCAAATCTCACATTCATCCTCGTAACAATCATGCCCCCTCCCATAAGCGATCCAAATTCAAATTGCAACAACACACATATATTTCACTAGTAAAGAGGACTTATAACTAACAACATAGGGGTCACACAAACCTCAGAACACTCCGCAGGAGATAACCCACCCGCCTCACCTCAACTAACATCCCTTTATACCCTTCCACCGCCATAAACATCATGCAATCACTTAATTTTCCTGAGTCTGAACTCATATCAAAACATGAAATCTACTTCACTACCCAACTAGACAACATGAAAATATCCTTCAACACACCCACAACTCGGGGCTATACATCAAATCACGATGGAAATCAAGCACCAGATAGTTCTTGCTACCCCTAAGCAGACCCTTCTTATCTCATTCAAATCATATGAACATATCTCGCAGTCACATCACACTCATCACGTAGCTATCCGGTCCTCACTTCCCCTAATAGGGACATTATCGAACATATAAATCCAAAAGCACGTGCTCACACAATTAATACCTCAGTGCTCAAGCTGCAGACGAGCCCAGCCTAAAGTCCTCCAGACTGGCCCAACATCAACACACAGAAATCACAGTTCACCCCTCGACCAGGGAATCACAAGTCGTCGATGCACAGTTAATACTGAGCGTTCATACATGCATACGAACACGTGGAAGGAATTTCAAGAGTTACATTTCAAGCTAAATCAATGTCGCGCAATAAGAATTCAAGAATGTGAAGTTTTTCCTAAAGGTTCTTCAGCCTCTCGAAGATAAGTACAGACGTCTTCGTACTGATCCGCGAGACTCTACTAAACCTGCTCATGACTCATGAGACCTATATAACCTAGGCTCTTATACCAACTTGTCAAGACCCCAAAACCAATCCGGTCGTGACGGCACCTATCATGGAACTAGGCCAGCCGACACAAACCTAAAACCAATTAGTATTTTCCATTCTTAGGATAAAATCAAATCTATTTAACAATAAACCTTTATATAGTGTTTAAAACAAAACAATAGTGCGGAAAGAAAGCCCGACATCGGGGTGTCACTAGTCATGAACATCTATAAAGGACTTTCCGATGACACTAAGACATATACAGACTGGAAAATAACTAATAACAACCTATAGGAAGATAGGAGGGAGAAACGTAGGGCTACGATCGCCGTGCAGCTACCTTACTATCTCCAATAGATCCGCGACGGATAAAAACAACGCTCACTAGCACGTCCAGCAAATCCCTAGATCCACACACAAGGTGCAGGGAGTAATGTGAGTACGCCAACTCAGTAAGTAATAAAAGTAAATAAAGACTGAGCAGTAGGAAATGATAAATCCACATCAGGATAAACTCAGTAAGCACAACAAGCTTTCAAATCAGAATATGAGTCAATCGTCTCATTTAAAATACAGGTTTTGGTAAAAATCATTTGAAGATGCTTTCCAACGGTTTCAATAGAGGTTCAATACAGTTTATAGTAAAAATGATAAAAATCATAATCGGCCTTCGGGCAAAACATAGTTCGTATACAACCCCTCAAGTAAACATAAATCATATACATCTCATAACATAAAAAACTCAGTAGAAATAACAAAACCAGATCAGTGATTAAATTTCGAGCATCTCGTAAAAACTCTAGTTTCAATAAAAGTTGTTTAAAAGCATTTGTTCAAAATTTTCAACAGAGGCTCAGTGTAAAGAGGAGTGAAATAGTAATTTCATAAAAACAAGCCCCTCGGGCAAATCATCACTCATATATATATATATAGCCCATCGAGCAAGCCTCTCAGTCACTCGAGACTCAACTCTCATCAATCAATGCTCACACTCAGCACTCACGCTCAATAGGTACCTTATAATAACCGTTGCGGCGTGCAACCCGATCCATAAATATATATAGTCGATTGTGCTCATTGGGGGTGTGGAGACTCCGGAGGGGCTCCTACAGCCCAAGCGCTATATCGCTGCGGCGTGTAGCCCAATCCATATACATATATATATATATATATATATATATATATATATATATATATATATATATATATATATATATATATATATATATATATGTGTGTGTGTGTATATATATATATATATCGCTGCGACATGCAGCCCGATCCATAAATATATAATCCTCACAACCAGGTTCTCGGCCTCTCTCAGTTATCAACCTCACAATCCACTCGGGTTATCATTAAAACAGGATGCTCAGCCCAAAATATCATTTTTATGCATCAAAGGAATAATAAATACTGAGTTATGAAATCAATAAAAAAACATAACATGACTAAGTACAGATCTTAAGTCAAAACGGTGAGGAAATAATAAGGAAAACCCCTAAGGGTCCAAAAAACTTGGCGCGAAGCCCAAATATGGCATCCAGCCCAAAACAAAGCAATATTTTCCAGAACACAAGTGTATCAAATAGTTTTCAGTACAATACGCAGCTTAAGAGTCACTACGGGACGGACCAAGTCACAATCCCCAATGGTGCCCCCCTCACGCTCGTCATCTAGCGTGTGCGTCACCTCAATATAGTGAAACGATATGAAATCCGGGGTTTCATATTCTTAGGACAAGATTTACAATCATTGCTTACCTCAAACCGAATGAAAATCTACATCGCGATGCCCTTGTCGCTCGACCCGGCCTCAAATCATCCTGAATCTATCCAAAATCAGAATCGTATCATTAATACATGCTAAAGGAACAAGGCCTAAGCGAAAATAATCAAATTAAAAAATCCCGAAATTGGCCAAACCTGACCCCGGACCCACATCTCGGAATCCAATAAAAATTACAAAACTAGAAAGCCCATTCACTCACGAGTCTACCCATATCAAATTCACCAAAATCCGACATCAAATGGCCATCCAAATCCTCAAAATTAACTCTCCAAATTTTCTTCCATTTTCACCCTAAATTTCCAAATTAAATGATAAAAATAAAGACTTAATCATGGAATTTAACCAATTTTAATTTAAGAACACTTACCCTAATCAATCCTCTAAAACTCCCCTCCAAAATCGCCATCTCCCGAGCTCCATAGCTCCAAAAATGCAAAAATGGCTGAAACCCTCGAAATAGAGTACTTTATAATCTGTCAAGGAATTTACCCCATGCTATCACAGACAAACAAATGCGATAGCAAAGAACTAAATTTTCCAGCCCTTCTTTTACCCTATGCGATTGAGGCCATTCTCCCGCGATCGCGTAGAACAAATATTTCCAACAGCCTTCTCTAACTCTTCCAGACAGCTTCTAGTATAATAGTCATAACTTTTTGTACAAAACTCCAATTTACCACTGGTTTAACTTTCTGAAAACTAGACATCAATAGCTACAACTTTCATATTTTGATCATTTTCGAATTCCTTATAGATTGTGAGATATAAGCTTCCAAAGTCGGGTTAATGCAGTAGAGATTTTACTTTATGCGATCGCGGGAAGACCTATGCAATCGCATAGCACATCTCCATTTTTCCAAATTTTCTCTATGCTAACACGGCCAGATCTATGCTAACGCACTATACACCCCTGAAGCCAAAAACTGGCAACTAGAAATGGCCTAGAAATGGTTCGAAACCACCCCAAAACTCACCCGAGCCCCTTGGGACCCTGCCCGAACATACCAACAAGTCTCCAAATATATCACAGACTTAGTGGAGGCCTCAAATCACATCAAACAATTCTAAAAATACAAATCATACCTCAACTCAAAATCAATGAACTTTGAAACTTTAAACTTTCACAACTGATGCCGAAACCTATCAAATCACGTCCGATTGACCTCAAATTTTGCACACAAGTCACATTTGACATTATGGACATGCTCCAACTTCCGGAATCGGAATCTGACCCCGATATCAAAAAGTCCATTCCCGGTCAAACTTTCCAAAATTCCCACTTTCACCATTTCAAGCCAAATTCTACTACGGACCTCTAAGTCACAATCCGGGCGAGCTTCTAAGTCCAAAATCACTCAACAAAGCTAATGGAATTATCAGAAATCCAATACGAGGTCAAATACTAAAAAGTCAAAACTTGGTCAAGCCTTTCAAATTTAAAGCTTCAAGCTGAAAATCACTCTTTCCATATCTATTTTGATTAACCTAAAAACCAAAACTGACGATTTACATAAGTCGTAATACATCATATGGGGCTAGTCATGCCCGAGAACTGGTGAGCCAAATGCAAATGCTTAAAACGACCGGTCGGGTCGTTACAGTTGTGGGCTATGTGTTTTGTTAACACTGTTGTTGTTGACCATTTGGGAAGTTATGGCATATGGGCATTATGGTGCGAGTTGTGATTGTGTTGTGATATTGATATGAATGCGGTGGTATAAGGTCAGGGGCTGATACACATGCGGTGAGATAAGGTAGGCTTGATTCACGTGTTGCTAGTAGGGGAACTACTTGAATCCACGCCGTGAGATAAAGTGGACTAAAAAGCATGTAGCTATTTAGGGAAAATTAATTTTCAAAACTAAATATAATACGCACGCGGTGATATAAAGAAAGGTTGTGATTATGACTTGTGAAATGTGATTTCGAGGCGGTACCTCAGTTGTGATTCTTGTTGTACATTCTATGTTGGGACAACTTGTTGATTTGAATGGTTATTGTTCTTCCGTCAATCATTCATCCGTATTTTGATTGTGTTTGGTTTTTCTTTGTTATATTGGTGTTGGAACAATTGTGGCTTCTTGTGTGAGTCATGCATTCTACGTAATTTGTTCTATTGCTTTAACATGCCAATCTGTGCCTCCATTATAACTTGGGAAATTGATTGTCAATATGAATCTAATTGCGTGAAGTCATTATATCATATTCTGTTGAGTTGTTGGTAACATAATGATTTAAACAATGAAATTATTAACACGTTTTATTTTATGTGTCTCTTAAGATAGAACTCGCTATCTCACTCGGTGCCTTATTATTTTAAATGGTTATCGCCATTTTGCTAATTCGATTCTCAAATTATACCCAACACCCTGTTGATTGGTTACCTTACTTAAAATTATTATCATGTTTCTCTTTTAACAAATTTTATATTTAATTCGTTAATATAACTTATTTTTTGCTTTGTTTAAATATGATATTTTACTCAATTTTATTGATTTCTAAACTAAACCCATATGATACTATATTTTGTTTAAATTATATTTTATTTTACTTTAATTGATTTCTAAAATAAACTTATTATTTCATTTGACGCCTTATTTTATTCAAGATTGTTATTATTCTTTATGATGTTTAAATATAACTCTCAATCATTTTAATTGATATTTGGTACGATTGCAATGCACATGGTAGCACGTGGGCCTTGCCATATGAAGGTAATTGTTATTGTGAGCACAAGGTGCCATACGTGTGAGATTTGGAAATTGTGGTCCATGATTTGTGATTTACGAGGTGTGGTACTTTGGGGTAATTCTTGTTTTACGACATGCGTCTGCAACGATTTGATTATTTGAGCTATCATTAGTTCCTCCTTGTTTGAATTCATTTATATCTCATCGGTGTCCTGATTATGTTGCTTCTCTATCACCCGTTTACTACTTGCTTCCATTTGCGTTCTTATTATTTCGTTGTTGGTTGTAAATCAATAATCTTTCCGCCGTTAGCCTTACATTGATGTTCTTTCCATTATTAGCTTCATGCATATCTTGTACAGATTTGTATGTCTAGTAGGTGTCTTGGCCTGGCCTCGTCGCTACTCTACCGATGTTAGGCTTGATACTTACTGGGTATCATTGTGGTGTACTCATGCTACGCTTCTGCATATTTTTGTACAGATCCAAGTATTTTGATCGTGCTATTGAGAGTTGCGTCTGCGCGATGAAGACTTCAAGGTATATTTGCTTGACGCTCGCAGGCCTCGGAGTCACCATCGTACTTACTTATGCTACTGTTAAATTATAAATCGAACCAATTAGTATTTAGAAATTCTAGCGTATTTCAGTAGAGCTTATGACTCCGTACTACCGGTTTTGGAAAATATATAACTATTTGCCGTTGAAGTTATATATGTCAATTACTGGTTTATGATTTAATGATTAAATAGTTCAATTCTTTTATTAACTCAGAATGTATTAGGTTTACCTAGTCTTGGAGACTAAGTGTCATCACGACATCTTAAGGTGTGAATTTGGGATAGCGACACATCACGACCCCTTTGGTGGAATTTGGGCCGTGACAATATACTAGAGTGATTAAGAACATTATGATGGGGCTAAGAACCGGATGGGGATTGTGGGAGGAGACTCGAAATACTTTCTATTTGTGATGGGGTTGCACCATGGATCAAATCTTAGCACGCTTTTATTCGCCTAGATGATGGACGTACTTACGCGTCACATTCAAGGGAGGTGTCATAGTACATATTATTTGTAAATGACATAGTACTGTCCGACGAGACACAAGACAATATTAATGCGAGGATAGAGGTTTGGAAATAGACCATAGAGTCAAAATGTTTCAAGTTGAGCAAGACCAAAACAGAATACTTGGAGTGCAAATTCAATGACATGAGCCATGAAGCGGACGTGGAAGTGAAGCTTGATATTCAAGTTCTTCCTAAGAAAAGAAGTTTTAAATACCTAGGGTTAGTAATTCAAGATAATGGAAAGATTGACAAGGATGTCGTATTGGAACAAGATAGATGAAATAGAGGTTTGTATCCGGTATTTTATGTGATAAGAATGTGCCGCTTAGATTTAAAGGCAAGTTCTACAGAGTGGTGGTTAGACCTACTATGTTGTATGAGACAGAGTGTTGGCCAGTTAAGAACTTTTGTGTCCAGAAAATGAAAGCAGCAAATATGAAGATGCTGAATGATATGCGGGCATTAGGAGAGATAAGAGTATGAATGATGTTTTTTGGGACATGGTTGGAGTGGCCCCTGTGGAGGACAAGATGCGAGTATTGAGGTTAAGATGGTATGAGCATGTGAAGAGCAGAGGCACAGATGCCCCTGTGAGGAGGTGTGAGAGGTTGACCTTTGTGAGCTTAAAGAGAGGTAGAGATAGGCCTAACAAGTATTGTGGCAAGGTGATTAGGTAAGACATGACGCAATTTCATTTAACGAGGATATGACCCTTGATAGGAGGGTGTGGAGATCGATGATTAGACTAAAGGGTTAGTGGGTAGTTGAACATATTACTTTGTCATACCAGAAGCACTAATATTTAGTCTTGTATTTTCTTATTCATAGAGTTATACTTGACTATCTCAGTATGTCGATGTTAGTGTGCTTCTTCTCATTTTTAAGGTCTTCAAAAATAGTTTCAATATCTCCTCGAGCTAGGTATAAGGTCTGAGTATACACTAGATTTTCCGTACCCTGTCTGTGAGATTTTACTTGTTGCAGTGATAAAGAAAGTAAACGGTCACGTAGTGTGAACGAAGCTAATTGGATATTTTGTTTTTATATAATCCAGTCCAAAATAGGCACCTCTCGCTGAGCCTAACTCATCGTTTCAGTCCAGCTCACCTTTTAGTTAGTAGTATCAATCTTCTTGTACTGCACAAACAATGGATTACAAATCACTGAAAATCATACAAAAATCCCCAACTTCTCGGGTCTATTACTTGTATCTAAACCGACCCGGCCAATTCAACGCTCTGTCACGTGACTTCTTCACTGAATTCCCCAAAGCCATCTCCTCACTCGATCACAACCCCGATGTCGCCGTCATCATCCTCGCCGGCTCCGGCAAGCACTTCTGTTCCGGCATCGACCTTCAAACACTATCTGACGGTTTCAAAGAAACCCACGCCGCTGATCACGGCCGCAACGTCGTGAAGCTCCGGCGACATATCAAGTTCCTGCAAGAGGCTGTTACTGCCTTAGAGAGTTGCAGTAAGCCGGTAATTGCTGCCGTCCACGGCGCATGTATCGGTGGTTCTATTGACATAATTACGGCGTGTGATATTAGGTATTGTTGTTCTGATTCATTTTTCTCGGTGAAAGAGGTGGATTTAGCAATTACGGCTGATCTCGGGACACTTCAGAGGCTTCCGAGTATTGTTGGGTTTGGGAATGCAATGGAGTTGGCTTTAACTGGTCGCAGGTTTACGGCTTCGGAAGCTAAAGATTTGGGCTTGGTCTCTAAGATTTTTACTTCTAAAGAAGCTTTGATGGAAGGTGTCAACGTTGTTGCCGAGGGTAAGGGTATCGTTTTTCAGTTTTTCTCAAATATTTTTTGTAGTAAAGTTCCATCCTTTTTTCATTTACCTCTTCGCTTCAATATTTCTTGGTTGAAGAAAAAAATTGTTGTTGTTTTAGATTGATGCCTAGTTAAGTTAAGTTATTTTTGAAGACCGTACACTAGACATGTGAAATTTAAGCGCATCATGATATCCGGGAAAAAGGGTTGGCTTCTTACTTTTATGAATTGTACCTCTTAAGTTTTGAAAGGATTGTTAAGAAATCTGTACACTGAAAATAACAGAGTGTACTTGGTAGAGGATACTGCCATTCAACATCTAGGCATCCACAATATTAGCTACTAATAATATGTAAATTTGTTTTGCTTCTCAATAGTGATTCAACTGATACTCCCAGCTTTCCAATTTATGTGCATAGTTTGACTCGACACGAATTTTAGAAAAAAAAAAACTTTTGAAACTTGTTGTCTTAAACATTTCGTAACATTTGTGTGGCTGTGAAGGCTTCTCATTGTGGGTAAAATGGAAAGTTTAAACTTCAAACTTTTTCCAAATATAAAAATGTCGCATTTCTTTTTGGAACAGACCAATAAGGAAAGTGTGTCACAAAAATTGGAGCTGAGGGAGTAACTAATGAGTTTGAGCTTTCGCTCGCACCGACACTAGAAACCATCTATAACTTCATTACACCTCCGGATTTTCAAGGCTATGGTGGGAATCACACTGCCCATCTTATCGCCTTCATGCATAAATGGTTCTGAATCTCACTTGGCAGTTGTCCATTCACAATCCCCCTTCGAAGGCTTCTTCATTTATAAGCTTTTTGCGTCCTCCATGCTTAAGAGGACCCTAATGGATTTGGTGCGAAGCAATAAGGCAAAATGGCATTACTGACATGAAGTTATTTGCTCTTTATCTTTGCGTTAAGATGGGAGTAATTGCTTCCTCCATCATGATAAACTTAGCCACTTGACCACAATTGGATAATTCTTCACTCCTCAGACTTTAAAAATTATTGTAATAGCAAGAATCCAGCACTAGCTATTAGTTCTCATTCAATTGTTTTTTGATTGTTCTCGTTCAATGTTTCCTCTACGATATTAGCTTTATTGGCATGATCTTACGAGCTGGGGGCCTGGAACTTTGTAGCGAATGTTAATATCAACCACTTGACGTCCATCCGATGCATCTGTTATGTTTATAGCGGATGTTGGAATCATTGATTGAAGCATTTTTGACCGTTTATATTAGCTTTATTTATAGGATAAATAGTCACTGATAGAACTTTTATATTCAGACTTCTTTTCCCATTTTTCTTCTTGTATTCTAGTCTTTGACTTATTCAATGTAAACATCTTTCTCTTATGGCTGAGGGCTTATAGTAGTTTCTCACTATCCTAATTAGCGTGACCTCAAGTTCTTTTCCTGCAAGTTGGAACGGTTTACTTGTGTATGATCAGTAGTTTGAATGTCTGAAGAGAGACGGATAAAAGTGTAATCGTTTCCATTTCTTATTATCTTTGGAGCAAATTGACCTTCAGTTTACTAGCATCTTACACATGCTTACTCTTCACGTGGAGATTGTGTTACAATCTGCCAAGTTGGGCTTTCTGTAATTGCGATGTCAGGTTGACCACCTACACCACTACCATTAATAAAAGGTCTTTGTGGATTACTGTTTGCATCATAATACATCAGCTCTGTTTGCATCATAATACATCAGCTCTGTTTGCATCATAATACATCAACTCTAGAGAGAGGGAAGATACTCTCCAGATTCGACCATAGTTTTAACATATGCAGCACAAAGACAACTGCTCAGCTCTGTTGCAAGCATTTCCCTACTAGAGGCAACTTTATTTTCTAGAGCTATTTGACAAACCATATCTGTATCCATGGCTTATTATTCACGTTATGTATCACTTGAATTCACATCAAAAGAGCACAAAAAGTATGTGTACCTGCTTGAATTCCTACGTCATATGGAACAATGCAAGTGTTATTCTGGCCTAGGCTCACTTTGGAGCAGCTTTAGCTATTTAGGTTAAGCTTCATCTTCTCCTCCGACCAGAACCTTTTACAAGTTTATGAGTACAACTGGGCAATTCTTATTATAATATTGGACTGCGATGAGCTTAAATGAAGCAACACGGACAATGAGGATTCATATAGCCTTGACGTCTAATTGATGCATAGCTGCTGTTGTTGTATGAGTATAACTTGACCCTGCATCTCTCATTTGGGAAATAGTAAGTTAAACTTTTGATTCAGCGCTTTACTTAATCTCATGCTTGAGTGATGAGAATCGACACTGACACACTTGTGCAAAGTTGTGGGGAGTGTTCCTGAGTCTAACATTCAAAAAGGCATGTAGGTAAGGCTCGATCACCCATGTCTCTTTGATTGTTTAACCTGTCAACATAAAAGCATTGACTTCTGAATGATCTACTTTTATATGTTTTTTGGTGAAACTTTATTGATTTGTCACTGCTGAAGAAGATAGTTGGAATTAGCTTTTGGATTCACAAGGGTCTTTGTGAGATAAAACAGTAAAACAAGGGACGCAAAATGTGATTTGCCATATCTGTTTCATATGAAATTTTTATAAAAATGGGGAATTGAAGATTGAAAAAGTTAAAGTCGAACAAACTAGAGATCCAAGGCGATTCAGATCTTCTATCCTACTTTCTTTCCTTCTCCGTGTATACTACTGACATTGGTTTAATATGGTAGTCTGTGTCAGTTAACTTATGCCTTTCTCAAATCTAATGCAGGCGGTCTTCAATTAGAAAACACTTATGTCTGGAATTACGCTGCCTTCTTTACCTGAAATGGAAGGTCATAGGACCTTGGCATACCATGGTGTGTGGCAGAGATTTGAACTGGTGTCATTAGTATATATCTTTGCATATCTGATTTTGTTCCTTGCTTAAGTAAAATGCGAGCTGTCAGTCAAGTTCTTATAAAATAGGTTATTCATCCACTCAATTGTTTCCACCATGAGCTTTTGGTAACTTACCAGGCCTTTTACTAAGTAGTTTATTTCTTGTGTCTCCTCCTCAATTCTCTCTGGCATTGGTGAATTAGTTCTTTTAGCTGCGTAGTTCTTGCTTTCTTGGAATTGATATTGGTATCTTATGCATAATTACTGTGACATTGATCTTTTACAATTCTTGGCCAAAAAGAAATATTTATATGTACTGGTGGATTTTATATTGTCAAAGTTTCTTGCTTTCTTGGAATTGATATTGGTATCTTGTGCATAATTACTGTGACATTGATCTTTTACCGTACTTGGCCAAAAGAAATATTTATATGTACTGGTGGATTTTGCAGTATTTGTGGTTCTTCATCAAAGAGGAGGGTTTGAAAGCATTGCTGGCTAATATGTTATTGATACTTTTTCTTAAATGCAGAAATAGCTGCAAAGTCTCCACTCGCTGTTATTGGAACAAAAGCCGTGTTGCTGAAAAGTAGGGATTTGACAGTGGAACAAGGCCTAGATTATGTTGCCACATGGAATTCTGGTGTACTTTTATCAGATGACTTGAAAGAAGCAATTTCAGCACATAATGAGAAAAGAAAACCTAGATTTGCCAAACTCTAGTTTGGTAAATGATGACACTGATGGAGTTTGAAAGGGTTAATTGATCTGCATATGACTGAATAAGACTGTCTGTTGGTCGAGGGACGAGATTGATAAGACACACAATGATGCATAAGTGGTCGTCTGCTTATGTAGCTTTAGCTTTTGTCAGAGTTTCTAGTATGGTTATAGTCGACGTGAACATTTGTCTTGTGAAATTGTACTTCTTGTAAGCCCACAAAATCATATCATATCATATGGAAAAATCACCATATATTTTTTTTTTTTGAACGTTCTGCTACATCGTACAAATGTTGCAGCATATGTATCGTCATTATATGACCTAGCTCACATGAAACTTAGGGAACTTGTGAAAAATGACATCTCAACAACACCAATGTCCAGCTTTAAATCACATGCATAGTCCGGCTTGCAGTAAACAGTCAAATGCACTTGCCTAGTATGGTAAGAAGTCTCATGTGGTTGATAACAGAGTTGTCCTGTTGTTCCTTTGTCAATGCCTCATCGAGGGAGTGGTGTGTCATCTTTTGGGTCGTCTATGAATTTATGTTTGTCTTCTAATTAAGCCGTTTGGCCATGAATAAGATTACGAATATTTGATATAATATTTAGAGGTTATTTCAAGTAAGTGTTTGTTTATTAAACTGGTCTATTATTTTAGTGTTGTTTCAAGATGTGCTTCCTTTAATACATCCATCACGGGACAATACTGCGCAATCTTCTGGTGAAATTGCAGTCTCTCTTATCATCAAGTTTAGAGTAAAACTGGTCACTTTTCTCCTGAAGAAAAGATTTTTTTTCCGCGTGCGCGGGGAAGAGAGAGCTTTTGATCCAAAGGAGCACAATAACGAAGAAGGAGGACAGAGATAGAGGGGCAGGGGAGAGAGCAATGAGGTTGCGTTTTCGCAACATGTTACTGCATTTGATTCTGTCCTAAGAATGCAGAACAGGAAAAGATGGGAAACCATCCCTATTCCCTACAGATAAAGGCACAGCGGCAACGCTAATCTTGGCAATTTGCCATCTTTGATGAGTTTTTCCTCTTCTTTTTTTTTTTTTTTTCCTTTTTTCCTTTAAATTGTTATTTGCAGTGCCTTGGGTTTTCTAAAAGAAAAAGAGCAAAGGCTCAAATATATCTTGGATTATACGATTTAGAACAAATTTATTCTCCGTTAAAAACATATCTTCTTTTTACCCCTGTTGTTACCAAAATGACTCAAATTTGCCATTCTGGCCTAAGAGCAGCAGCATAAAGGGTAAATTTAGAATATTAGTAACTTTAAGGGCAAATCCGGATCATTTGGAGAGTTAAAAGGCAAACTATTTTACTTCAATCCTACCTAGAAGCAAATAATGTATTGTTGTTTTAACTAAAAGATTTCCTACAATACGACATCGGAACTATTCGAAATTTGGTTTGGATAAGTCATGTAATAAACGTAGAAAGATAATAAATTATCATAATTAAGTTAGGGTTTGTATACGGTCGAAATCAGATATGCCCGATTCCGTAGGCTCGAGGGCTCGTTTCGAGAACAAGTTCAAAATAGACCGGGCTCGAGCCCCATAGCGGAGTACAAGACTCAATGATCGAAGTGCTCGATAATCACCGAGGCCATGTATGACCAACCTCGAGATAATACCGTTACGGTTTTGTATACGGTCAAAATCGAGAAGTATGATTTTGGAGTCTTAAATCGGGCTATAGGCTCGAGTCCGGGAGACTCGAGGTATGGGGGAGATTCGGCTATCGAGGAAGCTGATCAAAGGCCTGGCGCGGCCTGCATCGAGGACATCATAATCTCGAAGTCAATCAATAAAGAGCGAAAATTTCTCAAGGACACGTGGATCTGGGCATTAATTATAGGATAAGAGTTGTATAAAATAGTACAGGTCCGTACTAGACCGTTATACACCCGTACCAATAGGATTCTATATTGGGGTTTTTCCCTCCTATATAAAGGGGACCCCAATCATTTTGTAAGGCATCAGATCATTTTTACAACAATAGAACATTCTTATTCTTCTCTTGTTTAACGTGCTCAGCAATTACTTTTCAACTTTATTGCCTTTACTTTATTGTTCATACCTTTTTGGTCTTAGCTGACCTCGAGGTCCTTGGATAGACGAGCTCGAGGCCCCCTACTGTTTCAGCAACACTGATTTGATTCATTATTTCTTCTTACTTAAGCTTAATATTACTTGTTTAATCACTAGTATTAAAATATATCACATATCTTTAAAATCACAAAAATATCTTTAATTATTACTCACATTTTTTGAGGTAAACAGTTTGGCGCCCACCGTGGGGCTAAAGAAAATAGTGATTATTTTAGTGCTAGTTTTCTGATAACACACGTTATTCTTTACACTTTTTCTTGTTAATTATTTTTGATTTCAGGCCAAAATATGTCTAGCACCCAAGATGCACCTGCTCATGACAGTGAATGACTTGGGGAAAGCAGCGACATAGGGCTCGGTGTACCACTTGTAAACCTTGAGAGAGTGCCAAACGTGGAGCCAGTTGACATCAGCTCCCACAACGCTCTAAACACGGAAGCAGGCACAGACCCCTTAAGGAATGGACGCAAGGAAACCCAGGCTGGAGGCCAGGAAACACGATGATCGGAAGAAGGAGGAGTCAGCCTCCGGGTGATATTCGAGATGCTGCAAGCTCAGCAAGTCAACATCGCTCAGCTTCAGAGTCAGAACAGGACTCCTAACACCACCGAACCAGTAAATACACAACACGAACCTGTGCTTGAAAGGCCCATTGAAAGCGGCTCGGGGACTGGCCCCACAATCATGAAAATGCTCGAGGAACTGACTAAAAGAATCGAGTCAGGAGAAAAGAGGATAGAAGAAAACGATAAAAAGGTGGAAACTTACAACTCCCGGGTGGACCAAATACCGGGAGCGCCTCGAGTTTTGAAGGGACTAGATGCTAAAATATTTATACAAAAACCTTTCCCCTCGAGTGCGGCTCCGATGCCCATTCCCAAGAAGTTTCGCATGCCCGATATACCGAAGTACAATGGGACAACGGACCCTAACGGATATATTATTTCGTACACTTGTGGGATCAAAGGAAATAACTTGAATAATGCCGAAATCGAGTTAGTATTATTGAAAATGTTTGGAGAAACGCTATCAAAAGTAGCTATGATCTGGTATCACAACTTAGCTCCTAATTCTATTGATTCATTTGCTATATTGGCGGATGCCTTCGTAAAAGCACACGCCGGGGCCATAAAGGTGGCCACAAGAAAATCAGACGAATTCAAGATAAGGCAGAGTGACGACGAAATGCTAAGGGAGTTCGTGTCCCGGTTTCAGATGGAAAGGATGAAATTACCCCCGGTCTCCGATGACTAGGCGGTTCAGGCCTTCATGCAAGGTTTGAATGAAAGGAGCTCGATAGCATCTCGATAGCTAAATCAGAACTTGATCGAGTATCCAGCTGTGACATGGTCGGACATGCACAATCGGTATCAATAGAAAATTAGGGTTGAGGATGACCAGTTGGGAGCCCTATCAGGCTCAGTTCACCCTAACAAATTTGCAGTCAAACCCTCGAGGGACACAAATCGGGGATCAAGATTCAACAAGGAAAGATATCAACCGTACATCGAAGATAGAAGGAACATTTCAAGGCGCAATGTACCTCGAAATGATCAAAGAATATATCAAGGCCAAAGCTCCTCGGGATTCATGGGCAAAATCGGGTCCGACAGGCGCTCGGGGACAGTAGAGGCCCCAAAATTATCAGAATACAACTTCAGTGTCGACGCCTTAAATATTGTCTCGGCCATTGGCAAAATTAATGACACTAGATGGCCTAAGCCAATACAGACAGATCCTTCTCAGAGAAACCCTGACTTAATGTGTAAGTAGCATGGCACTCACAGGCATAAGATCGAGGATTGCAGACAGCTTAGAAAGGAGGTAGCTCAACTATTCAATGTGGGGCACCTTCGTGAATTTCTCAATGACTTGACCAAAAACCATTTTCGGGAAAGAGATGCAAATAGGAAGAATGAACCTGAAAACCCCCAACATGTCATTCACATGATCATCAAAGGAGCCGACGTCCCATAGGGACCTACATTCAAACGCACTAAAGTGTCCATCATAAAGGAAAAATGGACTCAGAGCTATGTGCCCTACGACGCCCTATCATTTTGCGACAATGAAGCAGAAGATGTATCCCAGCCTCACAACGACGCCCTGGTAATCTCTATTCTTTTGAATAAAATTTAGGTTAAATGTGTTTTAGTGGATCCAGGTAGCTCAGCGAACATAATAAGATCGAGGGTCGTGAAACAACTCAATTTGAAAGGTCAGATTGTACATGCATCCCGGGTGCTGAATGGCTTCAACATGGCAAGTGAAACAACGAAGGAAGAAATTATCTTGCCCATAAACGTAGCCAGGACCATACAAGACACCAGATTCCATGTCATCGAAGGTGACATGAGGTATAACGCACTCCTCGGGAGGCCATGGATACACAATATGAGGGCAGTGCTTTTGACTCTCAATCAGATGATGAAGTTCCCGACAGAGGAAGAAGTGAAAATAGTCCACGGAGAACAGCATGCTGCAAAAGAGATGTTCACAATCGATGAAGCGGTGCCGATACCGGAACCCTTGACCTCGAAGACATCGACCTCAAAAGGTAAGCAGGTGGCAAAGTAGTAGTCACAACTCTGAGCCTCAAAGAAAGCAGAATAACAGGTAATTGGAGGTGAAGAAAGGAATTCTCCAGATCCTCGAACCCTCGCTGTTCCCGGAAAGGCTGATGCTATCGCTAAAAGGAAAGGTACACCTGAGAACGAGAAGTAGTCCCCGTTCTCAAGAAAAAACTCATTTAATTTCTTGTTGAAAATATAGATCACATTGCTTCGATATGACAGGGATTCCGCTCGATGGATAAATAGATAAAATAGTTAAAACTTATATTGATTATATGACTGGTTAAGTCCCTATGCGCAGAGGACCACTTTAATTCATTTGTAGGAAATAGTCAATGTTTCGGGGCAATACGACACGAAGCTCATTCCAGAAAGGCGTTCCCTCTGAGTTGGGGCGACTGAGCTTCTCGGCCTTCGCGGCGTCAGGTCAGGGCACCAAAATTAGGGCACTGAAATCATACGCGACCAGGCCAAGGTCCTCGGAGATATCATGGTCACAGACAGCAAGACCTCAGATTTGTTGGTAAAGGAACTTACAGGCTCGACATAATGGAGCCTCTCAAAGGCTCGTGCTCTCGAGAATGCCCCTTCCTACACGAAGGCCGCATGTTATAGAGCATATGTTGCACTCTTTTTCCCTTAGCTCGGATTTTGTCCCAAATGGGTTTTACCGGCAAGGTTTTTAACGAGGCAACACCTATATGCTACCTGAGGAACGACCAACAAGTATTCAAGGCTTCTTTTCAAGTAACCTCGAATACTGGGGGGCATCACCCTCGGAGATTACATTTTTGGGAAAAATATTTCATGCCTAAATGGGCCTCGATAGGAAAACTTTATAATGGGCCAAATGGTCAAACGAGCCGTGTCCATATAGAATAGCCGAGCCCCGGTAGCTAAACATGTACACATGTATCAACTATTTGAAGAAACATTCAGGTTACATCAAAAATACTTTGTATCTCATACAAGCTCTACACTTACAATCCTAAATGGCTTAAAAGCTAAAACATAGAAGCACCCCGAGTACTCAAGGACTGCCATCGAAATTCGAATTAATAAGACCTCAAAGAGGCACCCCTTCGAAACAAAGGCTAAGGCCAATATTCTCGGGGTTTAACTTCTCGAACAAGTTCGGAAAGTTATCGGGGAACAAGTCCAAGTGGCATACCCGAAGGCTACGGCCATACTAAAGACTACGATCATTTAAAGGCTACAACCAAATAAAAGACTATGGTCATATAAAGGCTACGACCAAATAATGCGGCTCGGAGGCGTCCGACTTCCTCTATCAATTAAAAGGCCTTCAAACACTTTGTAAAAACTCGTTAAATCAAGCTACCCTCAGGAAAAGAAAAATACAAAGCGCTTCGATAAATTAAGCCCTCGAAAATTCCAAGGGTTTCGATAACACCGGCCCTTGGAAACACCTCAAGAGGTGTTCGATTATTTTTACACAAACAAATCATTAATAAGGTTCCGATATGTTGAACTTTGAAAAAAAATCTACGGGTGCAAAAAACACGTGCCAAGGCATAATTTCCACTAAGTCTTTTAAGCCAAAATGAGGAAAAAATTATATAGCCATTCTAAGAGGCCGAATCGGCCCAACTTAAGAGCCTAAGGGCCAATATATAAGAGACTAAGGGCCGATAAATAAGAGCCTAAGGGCCGATAAATAAGAGCCTAAGGGCCGATATATAAGAGCCTAAAAGGCTTAAAACTTATAGTTTGAAGACTCCGCTTTCATTTCGATTCAGACTCGAGGTTCACAAAATCCCGATCCAATAACGAGTTGATTTAAACTCGGTTTGAAAATTATTATAAAGATCTAAGGGTTTGTAATACCCGAACCAATCCTCGAACCAATCATTCAAATGAAGTTTTTCATAAATAAAGGCGATGTTGAATACAGGTCTTGTTAAAACCAGCACTAGCCAAAGAGGAGATAAAAGTCCTTCTTGAATTTCCAAAAGATGATATTTACACAAGGAAGGCTTATAAGGAAACAAAATAAAGTAACCTAAAAACTACTTTGGGGCCACACCCTTAGCAGCTGCTTCTTCAGGAGTCACATATCGGGAGCCCCATCCTCGGCGGCTTCATCCTCGTCTCCTTCACCCTTTGAGGCACTGGCTGAATATTCCTCATCGGTAAGTAGAGCGAGCACCTCTTCTTCCAAAGCCTTCTCCACTTCAATATCAGCCGAAAGGTCGAAGCCGCGGGCATGTATTTCCTCGAGGATCATCCTCCGGGATTGTCGTCTAGCATGGTCGAGGGCACTTGCTAATTTAACCTTCACCATAAAAGAGATCTCCCTTGCCCGAGCATTATCTTCCTCGACATCGGCTCGATATGAAGCCATAATTGCTGCAACATTAGATTTGGCCTTGGCCAACTCAGCAACATATCTGATTTTAAGCTCCTCAATTTCAAGGTCCCGAGCTAGGCTCTCCTCCTTCGCGCCTCGAAGATGGCATTCAAATGAAGCTAACTGCTCTTTTAGAGTTTCCTTCTCAGAAGCGAGATCATCCATACCTCGCCTCAAACCCAAGGCATTAGCTTCTTTTATCTTAAGCTCCACCCGAAGCTACGCCTCCATATAGGCTTTCTAACTGAACGCACCAAAATGCAAGCACTTCAACTGCTTTAGCATTACCTTCAACAGATGCAAAGCAACAGCAGGACACAACTCCAACAATAATGACAACTTCTGGACAGTAGTAGCAAAATGACACAAATGTAACTGAAGCCAACTCGATTGTAGTACTAGCCGCAAATCAATCTGGGCAGCAACAGCTTGATCCAAACAATTCATCTGTTATCCATACTTATGGTCAAAAAGCAACAACAATGTCAAAATTGGCATCGACCTTGTCAACTGCTGGACAACACTAACTTATTCCAGCTGCTAGTCCTACACGTGATTGAAAAGTCATAGCAGTAATATCTGGATAGAAGCAAATTATTACAACCATTCAAGCTATGTCAGAGGATGAGAAAATGTTTTTGGTTGCAATGCTAAGTTCCAATTGTCTTGTGAGTAAGAGCAATACACAGGGACAATCTGCATGGGTGGCACTTGATTTCATCCATAATGCTCCATAATTTGTGAATTTGGGGAGAGACTTATATGAAGAAGGAGAGGAAGATCCAATTTTTCAACTGTGTAGGGCAGAGGCAGGAAGAAAAGGTGATTTATCACCTACACACACCGGACAAAGTAAGAAGTCTCATACAAGAGATAAAAGCTGGGATGACAAGGTGAATGAGGAAGGAATTGTTAGGCGACTTCCAATGAGAGTTGCCAAACAAAAGCAGGCTGCCCCAACTACATCAACGAGGTCCAACCGTTCAAAAAAGAAATGATGATCTTTGAATACATTTTGAACGCGGTTGAGGAAAACGACAAAGAATTACAAATTGAAGATTTTACAAGTTTGGAAAAGAAGGGACAAAAATCAAATTGTACTATATTTTATTCTACAACTTTCTTAGTATTCTCATCTGTAATATCATCACAGAGTATGTTATAAACTCTGTGATGATCATAGAATATTTGGTACTTTCAAGTTCATATTTTTTACATGCTTGTTAGTAGGCGAGGCTTTTGTATGCCTCACTAGGATTAGTAAGGTAAGGTTTAGCCCGGTTTGTGTTGCCTTGATCCTATGCCTTTGGAAAATACCCACACGGCTATGAGATTATATACCCTCATGAGACTTTGCCGGCAACTACACCATGAATCCTCTACATGAGGCTGCCATCATAAGGCAATGTGAGGCGCAGAGGAGTGATTATATAGCTAAGGCATATGAGTAACAATACCGGTGATATTGTCCCCCTTATTTGTACTTCTCCTATGTGTTGTATTTTTTATTTTTATTGTTAATAATAAAAAAAACTAGCCCTAGGCGCTTGCCTAGCAGATTGCCAAAATAAATGAGCGCGTAACAAACTCTCGGGAACTATCTTACCTTCTCAACATACTCGGCTCGATCTTGGCACACCCGCATCAACTCAGCTCGAAGATTGTGGATATCCAACTCTTTTTAGCCTATAAGGCTTTGACGACATCCCTCTCCTCCAAAGCCTTCTTAAGATCGGCCTCGCACCGAGCAAGATCGTCTCAGGACTTGGAAAATGCCCTTTTATGGAGCACCGCAGCCTTCAAAAAGAGGGAGGAAAGAACATTCAAAATAGCTAAAACAATGGCGCAGCCATAAAACACAGAAAACTTACTTGTTCAAAAATGAAGAAAGCATCTGGGTCGGGGCTTGGCCATCTTCAAGCCCTACGAGGCATCCTTGAAAGATGTCATGCCCTTCATGGTTTACTTGCGCTCCAGAAGATCTCATATTCACAGCCTCCTGGATTTTCCCCTTGGAGGACTTGGGGCCAAGGGGAGAATCATCCACGTTGATCACCCGAGTGATCTGTTCGGGGCATTTTCTTTTATTTGGAGAGGCTCAGGGTTAGGACGTTCGACCTCGCCCTCGTAATGATCCCCTAAACTAGGCACATCGGAATCGAAGCATCGGCATTCTTTCTTTTACAGTTTACCAACATGCAATCATCATCATCTTCTTCCTCCTGTTCCCGAAGACGTTGGGTCGCTTCTAGAGAAAAGGCCGTTGTGTCAGTCTTGGGCTTTCGATCTACGCTCTTCTTTGGCTTTGGGAGATTTTAAGATGTCTCCTTTCTTCTTTTTCTTTCTTTGGGAGGTTTCGAAGCCTCCACTTCACCAGCTGGAGCCCTCCTCAATTCAATGGCATCCCCTAGATCTGTGTAAAATCAAGATCAACGTCCCATAATAGAAACACTAAAAAATAAACGAAGAACTCACCATGTTTTTTTGCCTCCCATCGACCCTTGGCCAAGTCTCACCAGCAATGCTCCGAGTAAGGGTTGGCGGAGGACAACTTTCGGACCCAGCTCTCGAGGTCCGAGACCCCTTCGGGAAACCAAGTAGCGGCTATATCAACATAAAGAGTTTAGGACAAAGGAAAATATAAAGTGAAGAAAAGAAAGGGAAGCAGGGTATACTCACGCTTCATGTTCCACTCCTCGGGGAACGACATCCAATCAGCAGGAATGAGATTGGAGGTCTTGAATCGAATAAACCGGCTCATCCACCCACGGTCTTTGTCCTCATCGATACTAACAAACAGAGATTTTAAGATCGGCATTGAAACTTTATCAAGCCCCCCTGATAAAGTGGGGGACTATATAATCTGATCAAGTGATCGAGGGTGAAGTACATCCCCTCGATTTGGCTCGAGAAGAACCTGATTAAGTAAACGATTCGCCAGAAGGAGGGGTGTAGGACGAGCGTCACTTGGTATCGGTGGCAAAAGTCAAGAATAACTGGATCTATAGGGCCCTGAGCCGGAATTGCAGGGCCCAACGTAAATGAGTAGGTGTATACGCTCAAGTAACCCGCTTTATATGTGGTAATGTCCTCCTCGGAGGAAGGAATCACTATTTCTTTGTTTTTCTATTTACAATCCCCCTTTACTTGCTTGAGCCCGGCCTCGGTCACCAGACAAATATATTGAGACATGGGCTCACATCGGCCTGGTGTCGAGACATGTCTCTCAATTTTAAAATCGTCTGCTATTTCACATGGCGGGAATACACTCCTTGATACTAGGAGACACTACCGGTTTACCTTTGGTCGATTGAGAAGATGATGAAGCTTTTTCCTTTTGAGGAACAAATTTAGAAGTTTTAGCCATCTCTATGCGGTAGATCTGGGAAAATGAAAAATGCTGTTAAGAGAAGGGAGAGCTCAAGGAAATTGGAAAGGGTTAAATGAGACTTTGAAAGCAATATGAGAATAAAGTTTGTAAGGATGTGGGATCTATCTATTTATAAAGCGTGCTAAGGAAGCCAAAAGGCCGACCGTCAGTTGCTTTCAATTAATGGTTTTGGGAATCGTACAAAAAGCGACTTTTTAGTCACTTCAACCACTTATGTCATGATATTGGAATTAGGACCGAGGCATCGGAAATTAATTTTTCGAAAATCATTAAGGACAGCCTACAAGTTGAGTTCGGGAAAATACCCACTCGATTACCAAACCCAAGGGCTACCCGAGCTCGAGAGAATTCTCACTCGGGGACTACCTGTGCAGCCTATGGGCTAATTTCATTCCGAGTTCGAGCAAATACTCACTCGATTACTAAGCCCAAGGGCTACCCGAGCTCGAGAGAATTCTCACTCAGGGACTACCTGTGCAGCCTATGGGCTAACTTTATTTTGATTTCGAGAAAATACTCGTTCAATTATTAAGCCCAAGGGCTACCCCAAGTTCGAGAAAATTCTCACTCGGGGGCCATCTACGAAGCCTAAAAGAGGTAAATTTATTTCAAATTCAAGACCTTGTTCTCACTCAACTCGGACTCAGGATCCCCAGTGTCTCGAGCTCGCATCGAATCAATCTAAGATTAGCTCGAGGATTAAAAAGGAACCTTAAGAGGTGTTAGTCGATTAAAACCTAAGGGTTTATTATGTTTCGGGTCCAGTATTCAGACTAATCATTAGAGTTATACACTCGGAATTTTCATAAACAAAGGCATAATGGAATTCCACACAAATCGAAGATAAAATATATAAATTCTTATGTTGACAAAAAATGTTTACAAAACCCATGTGGGGCCCTTACATAGAAACAAAGAAGCAAAAACAAAAATCCAAGAATCTATTCTTCTTTAGGGGGCATATCCTCGAGAGTGACATCTTCGGGAACTTCCTCCGCGGGGACTCCATCTCGATCTTCAGAGGAAATTGTGGCATAGTGAAAAACTTGGCGAGTATGGGTCTTGTCAGCACAACTACTGTGAAGCCACTTCTTGAGACGTTGTACCAGTGTGAGATACAAAAGTTAGTAGATGATAGTGCCACCTCATTCCACGGAAAGTAAAGGGAACGAAGTACCACACCAGATTGAAGTTAAGAGAGATGAGCAGCAGTATAAAGTCCACATATCTTCTGATATGGGAAGATTTCAGTGCCCCTCTCTCGTTGTCTCGAGCCAACAACAACAAAATGTTCAACAACAACCCAGTATAATACCACTTAGTGGGGAAAACTTTGAAAAAAGGAAGCTATGGCCTAACTGGTAAAATTGTTGCCATATGACCTTGTGGTCACATATTTGAACCATAAAGATAGGGGATTAAAGGAAGAGATAGCAAAGGGAAATGGTTAAAAGTTGATGAAGAGGCAATGAGTATAATTTGTTCAGCCAAGTAACCCCTTATTTATAGAGATACAATGACGAAACCGATGGCACATTCAATGCTTTAGGGGAAAGGGACCGACAACGCATTCAATGCTTTTGGGGAAATGGACCGACAACACATTCATGCTTTTGGGGAGACGAACCGATGGGATGCTTTGATCTCTGCAAACTCCTACATCATGAGCATGACGTCATCGCTAGGGGCTTGGGAAAATTGAGGCTCGAATCGTTTCATATCATTTCTTTCTAAGAAACGCGGGGACTATTTGTATACAATCAAAATCGAGCATTATGATTTTGGAGTCTTAAATAGGGCTACAAGCTCGAGTCTGGGAGACTCGAGGTATGGGGGAGATTCGGCTAAGGGACACCTACCTCGAGGAAGCTGATCAAAGGCCTGACGTGGCCTGCATCGAGGACAACATAATCTCGAAGTCAATCAAGAAAGAGTGAGAATTTCTCAAGGACACATGGATCTGGGCTTTAATTATAGGATAAGGGTTGTATGAAATAGTATAGGTCCGTACTAGACCTTTATACACCTATACCAATAGGATTATTTACCTTTATGAGCAAGGTACTATATTGGGGTTTCCCCCTATATAAAGGGGACCCCAATCATTTTGTAAGGCATTAGATCATTTTCACAGCAATAGAATATTCTTATTCTTCTCCTGTTTAACGTGCTCAACAATTACTTTTCAACTTTATTGCCTTTACTTTATTGTTCATACCTTTTTGGTCTTAGCTGACCTCGAGGTACTTGGATAGACGAGCTTGAGGATCCCTACTGTTTCAGCAACACTGATTTGGTTCACTATTTCTTCTTACTTAAGTTCAATATTACTTGTTTAATCACTAGTATTAAAATATATCACGTATCTTTAAAACCACAAAAATATCTTTTATTGTTACTCATATTTTTTGAGGTAAACAAGTTTCATAACAGAAAGAACAAGATTCCCGCAGTGGCCCTAAGATCATGGCGTAAATTCCGTAACGGATTTGTTCTAGGCGGTTAGATAGTTGTATAATAAGATTCCCTACTACAATTAAAAGTGTACCTTATTTAGAATTTCCCTTCTATATAAAGGGGATCCCAATCATTTGTAACTCATCATTCATTGACAAGAGAATATACATACATCACTTTCTAGCTTACTGTTCATCTGAATTGCCTTATTATTATTTTATTGTTCTTATTAACCCACCTCGAGGTTGCCATAGCTCGAGGTCGGGACTTGCTTATAGAGTAGTTTGATTTACCTTACTCTTTAATTTATACATTTGATTCCTTATTTATCAGTTAGTATTGGATTAAATCGCATATCTTTAATACCACAATACAAGTTTAATTGTTACTCGGATTTTAGGGTAACCAGTTTGGTGCCTACCGTGGGGCTAAGGATAATAGTGATTGTTTTAGTAATGATATTGATAACACACATTATTTTCAAACTTGTTCTTGTCAAGTTTTTTTTTTCTCAGGTTAAAACATGTCAAACTCACAAAATGCACCCGTAGATGGCGATGATGGTCTTGGATTTCACGGGGAAAATAATAATATAGTTGATCTAGGAGCCGGTGTACCACTGATTAACCCTGGGGAAGTGACGATTGCAAAACTAGTCGATGTTAGTTCGCATATTGCTTTGAATGTAGACTTAGGCGCAGACCCCAGAAGAAGTGTACGCAGGGAGGTTCAATCTGCTGGCCAAGGAACATAGGGTGTAGGAGATAGGGGAGTTAGTCTCCAGGTAAAATTCGAGATGCTACAAGCTCATCAGGTTGCTATCGCTCAGCTTCAAAGTCAACATAAAATTCCGAGTGTGGTCGAACCAGAAATCACTCGCCGTATTGAGCTGGTGCCAGAAAGGTCGAACGATAATGGATCGGGGATTGATCCTGCAATTATGAATATGCTCGAGGAGCTCACCAGAAGAAACAATGGTTCGGGGCGCAATCCTTCTCGGAACGATCGAGAAAATGATCTAGAGCAAAATTCTCGAGGAATTATGATTAAGAATGGTTTTGATAAATATACCGATCCCGCGGAAGTACCTCAGTTATCAGAGTATAATTTTAGTGTCATTGCATCGGGTATTATATCGGCTATCAGAAGAATCAAAGACATCAGGTGGCTTAGACCTATACAACCCGATCCTTCTCAAAGAAACCCAAACTTGATGTGTGAATATCATGGCACACATGGCCATAGGACCGAAGACTGCAGACAGCTGAGGGAGGAGGTAGCTCGATTGTTCAACGAGGGCCACCTTTGAGAGTTCCTCAGTGATCGAGCTAAGAATCACTTAAGAGAAAGAGACGCCAACAGAAAGAATGAGCAGGAAGAACTGCAACATGTAATTCATATGATTGTTGGTGGGGTCGATGTTCCACAAGGGCCTATATTCAAACGTACCAAGGTATCGATCACCAGAGAAAAGCAGACTCAAGGTTATAGCCCGAATTCATCCTATCGTTCAATGACGAAGAAGTAGAGGGCATTTCTCAGTCGCACAATGACACCTTAGAAATTTGTATTTTGTTAAATAAAATTCAAGTTAAACGTGTTCTAGTGGATCCAGGTAGCTCAGCAAACATAATCAGATCGAGGGTCGTAGAGCAGATCGGCCTACAGGACCAAGTTGTGCATGCATCTTGAGTCCTAAATGGATTCAACATGGACAAGTGAAACAATGAAGGGGGAGATAATCCTACCAGTACACGTGGCCGGGACCATCCAAGACATAAAATTCCATGTTATTGAAGGCGACATGAGATATAATGCACTACTCGGGAGGCCATATATCCACAACATAAGGGCAGTACCGTCAACCCTTCATCAAATGATGAAATTCTCGACAATGGATGGTGTGAAAACAGTTTACGGGGAATAACACGCCGCAAAGGAAATGTTTGCAGTCGACGATGTGACTCCGATATCAGCACTTTCGATATCGAAAAAATCGAGCAGCAAAGATAAGTAGATGGCCAAATAGCAATCACCGACCCCAGCCTCGACCGAATCGAAGAAATAGGTAACCGAAGAAGAAGAAGAGGATTTCCTTACTCCTTGAACTTTCATTGTTCCCGAAGAATCGGATGCAACCAAGTCAACAGTCAAGGAGCTGGAACAGGTTATACTGATCGAGTACATGCCCGAGGAAAAGGTATACCTGGGAACGAGGTTAACCCCCAAACTCAGGAAAAAAACCATTCAATTTCTTATCGATAACATAGATTGTTTTGCTTGGTCCCATTTAGACATGACATGATCCCACTAGAAATAATAACACACCGGCTAAGCCTCGATCCCAGATTCAAACTGGTGAAACAAAAGAGAAGGCCCCAGTCCGAGATGAAGCATGTATTCATAAAGGATAAGGTAACTAAACTTCTTAAAATAGGGTCCATTCGGGAGGTAAAATACCCCGAATGGTTAGCCAATGTAGTTGTTGTCCCTAAAAAAGGGAACAAACTTATGCGTAGATTACAAAGATTTAAACAAGGCATGCCCTAAAGACTCTTTTCCACTGTCTAACATTGATTGCATGATCGATGCCACGACTGGCCACAAGATCCTTACCTTTCTTGATGCCTATTCTGGGTACAATCAAATTCAGATAAACTCGGAAGACCAGGAGAAGACCTCGTTTATCACCAAGTATGGAACATACTGTTACAATGTAATGCCCTTTGGGCTAAAAATCGGAGGAGCTTCTTACCAACACCTAGTAAATAAGATGTTCGAAGAACAAATAGGTAAGTCAATGGAAGTTTATATTGATGACATGTTAGTTAAGTCCCTGCGCGCAGAGGACCATTTGACTCATTTGCAGGCAACATTCAAAATCTTGAGGAAGTACAACATGAAACTTAACCCCGAAAAATGTGCCTTCGGGGTTGGCTCAGGAAAATTCCTCGGCTTCATGGTATCAAATCGGGGAATCGAAATCAATCCCGATAAGATTAAGGCCATCAAGGATATAGCCATCATAGACAGTGTTAAAGCCGTACAAAGGCTAATTGGACGGATAGCTGCCTTGGGCCGATTCATTTCGAGGTCGTCTGGTTGAAGCCATAGATTCTTTTCCTTACTCAAAAAGAAAAATGATTTCGCATGGACCCCGGAATGTTATCAAGCATTGGAGGAATTGAAGTGATACTTATCGAGCCCACCTCTGCTCCACACTCCGAAGGCAGAAGAGAAGCTGTACTTATACTTGGTAGTGTCCGAAATAGCGGTAAGTGGTGTACTAGTTTGAGAAAAGCAAGTTACACAGTTTCCTGTTTATTACATAAGTCGGACCTTAGGAGATGCTGAAACTAGGTATCCACACTTATAGAAATTAGCGCTTGCATTAATAAGCGCATCTAGAAAGTTAAAGCCATATTTTCAGTGTCATCCCATATGTGTGATAACCACTTATCCTCTCTGAAATGTTTTTCACAAGCTCGAGTTATCGGGCCAATTAGCAAAGTGGGCCGTTGAACTTGGCGGGTACGATATTGAATATCAACCCCGAATGGCAATAAATCTCAAATTTTAGCAGATTTCGTAGCCGATTTTACACCAACCCTCGTACCCGAAGTGGAAAAGGAACTTCTATTAAAATTGGGTACATCATCAGGGGTATGGACCCTCTTCACGGATGGTGCCTCGAATGTGAAAGGGTTCAGGCTTGGCATTGTTTTGAAGCCACCCACATGTAACACTATTAGACAATCTATCAAAACTTCTAGGTTGATAAACAATGAGGCCAAGTATGAGGCCATGATTGCAGGTATTGAGCTAGCTAAAAGCTTGGGGTAGAAGTCGTTGAAGCCAAGTGCGATTCTTTATTAGTGGTGAACGAAGTAAACAAAAGCTTCGAAGTTCGAGAGGATAGGATGCAAAGGTATTTGGACAAGCTACAAGTAACATTGCACTGCTTCAAGGAGTGGAATCTAGACCATGTACCTCGAGAACAAAAGAGTGAGGCCGATGCACTTGCAAACTTGGGGTCATCAGTCGAGGAAGATGATATTATCCCGGGGACTGTCATCCAGATTTCAAGATCTGTGGTCGAGGAGGGTGACGCCGAGATAAATTCTATAAGTTTGACTTGGGATTGGAGGAATAAGTATATTGAATATTTAAAAAATGGAAATCTCCTATCGGACCATAAAGAGTCAAGGGCTCTAGAAACCAAGACCGCTCGGTTCACATTGGATGAAGATGGAATGTTATACAGAAGGACATTTGATGGACCATTGGCAGTATGTTTAGGGCAAGGGAACACCGATTATGTTTTACAAGAGATCCACGAAGGCACTTGTGGAAACCACTCCGACGCCAAGTCTTTGATTTGCAAAATTGTTAGAGCAGGATATTACTGGGATAGCATCGAAAAAGACACTAAGGAGTTTGTCAGAAAATGTTATAAATGTCAAAGGTTTGCACCGATGATTCATCAGCCCGGAGAGAAACTTCATTCAGTCATGTCCCCATGGCCTTTCATAAAATGGGGAATGGACATCGTTGGCCCTCTACCAACGGCCCCAGGTAAAGCTAAATTCATTTTGTTTATGATTTACTACTTTTCTAAATTGGTGGAAGCACATGCCTTCGAGAAGGTCAGAGAAAAAGAAGTTATAGACTTCATCTGGGACCGAATCAACACACCTACCGAAATCATATGCGACAACAGAAAGCAATTCATCGGCAACAAGGTAACGGAGTTCCTCGAAGCACACAAAACAAAAAGGATCTTATCAACGCCGTATCACACGAGCAGAAATGGATAGACCAAATTGATAAACAAGACTATCATTCAAAACTTAAAGAAAAGGTTGAATGATGCTAAAGCGAAATGGAGAAAAGTTCTACCCGAGGTTCTTTGGGCATATTAAACGACATCGAGGTCCAGCACGGGGCAACCCCATTCTCTTTAATATATGGCTCCGAGGCCTTAATTCCAGTCAAAGTCGGGGAACCCAGTGCCAGATTTCGACATGCATCGGAGGAATCAAATCACGAGGCTATGAATACTAGCCTCAAGCTATTAGATGATAAACGAGAAGCTGCACTTGTTCGGATGACTGCACAAAAGTAAAGAATCGAGAGATATTTAATAGAAGAACCAACCTTCAACATTCGGAATCGAGGACTTAGTTCTAAGGAAAGTCACCCTCAATACTCAAGACCTGAATGAAGGGAAACTAGACCCGAATTGGGAAGGACCATATCGAGTCATCAGAAAAGGATCTTACAAACTCAGCATGATGGAAGGAGAACAATTGCCAAACAATTGGAATGTATCACTACTCAAACGATATTATTGCTGAGGTATGACATTCTCCCTTTTCCCATTTATATTTGATACTAACTTATTGCATGTGTTCGATCGAAGACGTCAAGAGAACCCTTCTACATGAAGATATTAGGTTTTAAAGCACGCGTTGCACTCTTTTCCTCCAAGATCGGGTTTTATCCCAAATAGGGTTTTTCCAGCGAGGTTTTTAACAAGGCAACAACTATGTGCTACCTAAGGAGAATTCAATAGTATGCAAGGTTTCTTTTCAATCAACCTCGAATACTGGGGGGCATCACCCTCAGAGGTTATATTTTTGAGAAAAATACTTCACGCAAAAGAGGGTCTCGATAGGAAAACTTTGTAATCGGCCAAACGGTCAGATGAACAGTGTCCATATAGAATAGTCGAGTCCCGATGGAAAAACATGTACGCATGTATGTATTATTCAAAGAAGCATTCTTTCTATTTCAAACACTTTGTGTTCAAGGAAATTTGCTACTATACGAGCTTCATACTTGTGATTCTATGAGAAACAGCTCAAGAGCCAAAACACAAATACACCTCGAATACTCGGGGACTGTCGTCGATAGTCAACACATTTGAGTTATCTAATCTCGGATTCATAAGACCTCAAAGAGACACCCCTCGACGTAAAGGCCAATGCCATCATACTCGGGGACTAACATTTCGAACACGTTCGAAATGTTGTCGAGAAACAAGTCCAAGAGGCATACCCGAAGGCTACGACCATACTAAAGGCTATGGCCGAAATAAAGTCTACAGCTGAAATAAAGGCTACAGCCGAAATAACACGGCTCGAAGACGTCCGAATCTCGCAATAAAAATAAGCATTCAAATTCTCTAAAAACTAGTTAATAAAGGCTACCCTCGGCAAAATAATCAAATGGCTTCAATAAAATAAGCCCTCGAGAAAACTTTAAGAGGTATCAAATTATTCAAATACAAACTTTTGCTAAGTCAAAAAAAACAAAAGGGTTCCGTTCGACACTAAACCCTTAGAAAACCCAATAGATAAAAAACGCATGCCAAGGCATAAATAAATTTTTACTAGTCTTTAAACCAAAAAGGGGAAATAATAGCCGTCTCTTAAAGACCATATTGGCCCAACCTAAAAGAGCCTAAGGCCCAAAACATTTAGAGTTCGAGACCTTATTCTCACTCAATTCGGATCTAAGGGTCCCACCATCCCGAGGTTGCATAAAATCGACTTAAGAGGTATTCTATTATAAGATTGCCCATCGATTACTAAAAAAATCCTAAGGGTTTGTTTTACTCTGAGTCCGAGCCAGTGCTCACTCGATTATTGAAGTTATAACATCAAAAAATTTCACAGAACAAAAAGGAAGCAGACTTTACGACAAATTGGAGATGGAGCAGAAAGAAAAGGAATCCTTTATATACATAAAAGGTATTTACAATGCCCACAAGGGGCCTTACACAAAAACAAAAAACAAAATCTTAAGGTCCTAGTCTACTTTAGGAGCCGCATCTTGGGGAGCCACATCTTCGAGAACCTCCTCCTTGGGACTTCATCCTCATCTCCTCCGCTCTCGGAACCATTAGCAGATTCTTTATCATCGGATAGTAAAGCGGTAGCCTCATCCTCCAAAGTTTTTGCCTTTTCGATATCAGCTGAGAGGTCAAAACCACGGGCATGCACTTCCTCGAGAGTCTCCCTCCGGGATTGTCTCCTAGCGTGATCAACAACACATGACAATTTGACTTCAGCAGTGATAGCGATCCCCTGTGCTCAAATGTTGACAGCCTTGACGTCAGCTCGATAAGAGGCCACAAATGCCTCCGCCTCAGATTTAGCCTTTGCATGTTTGGCGGAGGATTTAGCTTCGAGCTTCTCAATCTTTCGGCTCCAGGCCAATCTTTCCCACTTTACAATTTGAAGCTGGCATTCGACCGAAATCAGCTGGGCCCGAAACATGTCTTTCTCCGAGGCAAGACAATTCATATGCTGCTTCCACCTTAAGGTCTCGGCCTCTTTCGTCTTGACCTCCTCTCGAAGTTGCTCCACAAGCTCGCCCTTTTGCTGGGCCTGCAAAGTCGAAATGTTAATCTCTAAGTCAAATGAACACATAGCAAACTCCCAAAAAGTTACATTACCTGCTCAATGAGCTTAGCTTGTTCTCGGTGAGCCTTCGTTAAATCGGCACGAATGTCCGTGATCTCCTTATCTTTTTGAACGTAGAGGAGTTTGAGGTTGTCCCTTTCTTCCACAAGCTTCTTGAGTTCGGCCTCGCATCAGGCAAGCTCGGCTCGAGATTTGGAAAACGCTTCTCAATGGAGTGTCATGGCCTTCACACAAAGAAAAGAAGTCAGACTTAGAAAAATGAGAATAAAACATGAACATAATTATAGAGGTAGAAACTTACTTTTTTAGGAAGTCAGTGAGCCTCATCAAAAGTAAATGAAGCATCCGGGTCGGGACCATCTTCGATCCCCGCTAAGCATTCCTGGAAAATATTATTCCCTTTGTGGGTTGTCCCCACGTAGGGAGTTTTCATGGCCCGGGCATCTCGGAACTACCCTTTAGAGAACACAAGGCCGAGCAGCGATTCATCTATGTTAATTATCCCAAGTGATTCACTTGGTACATTCTCTTCTCTTTGGAGGGCCTCAGAATTATGCCCTTCCGGCTCACCCGCCAGATGTTCTTCGCAACGAGGTGCGCTTTTATCACCTGATGGCTCGGGGATTCTACTCGAGCTCCCCTCCGAGATTTCTTCGATTTGAGATTGAACCGCATTAGCCATCGGTGGTTCATCGGCCTTCGAAGCTTCAGTGATTCCCCTCTTTCGAGCTACCAGCAAGTAGTCGTGTTTACCGTGAAAATGGTAATAACAATTAAATTTGATTATGAGATTCTAAAAATATGTCATCTATTTTTATTTTAGTTGTTTAAGCAGTTGATGCTATATGTGAAGTTTAGAAATGAGATAAGTTCAAGGAGCAAAGTGGTAACCAAACCGATAGGCCAATTATCGGGACCTCGAGCTTGTCGATTCAGGGGCCTTGAGGTCGATTCCAGAGCTCGACTATGAGCTATTGAAGGCAATCGAAGTGTGGATAACAGTTATAATAAAATTAATGGAGGCTCTTTATGGCCAATGATGAGAAAATATGAAGATAATAAATGAAGGCAATAATATCAAGAGAGTATGTTAGAGAGCAAACAGAATGTTCTTGTATATTTTGTATGGTGCGACTGAAGCAACAGAGAGTTCTAAAATGATAAGGATCCCCTTTATATATGAGGGGAATCCTAATATAGTACAAAATGTATTAATTACAAAGATAAAGTGATGGGACAACTACATGACACCATGATTCAGGGCTAGGATAGTCCACTAGGCTCTGTCAGTTCTAGCCGCGTACCTTGGGAACTCCCCATTTCTATCACAACCATGGTCAAAATTGTCCTTAAGCTGAGCGTCGACGAACCTCAAGGGAGGAAACTCAACCATAGCCTTGCAACCTCAAGCCTTCGAGATGATTATCTGGGGCGCCTCGATGATGAGGAATTGGACCCTCCAATTTTGCCGTATACGGATAGTCCCCGCGTTTCTTAGAGAGGAGATAAGAAATGATTTTGACATCCAACTCTTTGGACTTCCTACAATGATGTCATACTGATGATATCATACTTACGACGTAAGCTTTCACAATAACCGGGACATCCCATGGACTTGTCTTTTTAGCATCATTCGATGCGCTGCCGATTCCCATTCTCCAATGCGACTGTATCGCCGTCGATCCAGTTTCCAATGGCGCATTGATTGCGCTTGCCGGTCCATCTTTCAAAGGATTTGATGGCATTGTTGGCAATACTATCACTCCTTATAAATGGGGGCCTTCCGGTACTATCTTTCCATCCAAGTGCCTTTCAACACCTTTCCATCCCCTTGTTCCCATTATCTTCCTCCATTGCTACCCACCATGTTTGGGGTTCATGACCTCAAGGTCTTATGGCGGCATTCTTATCATCCACGCCATGGCCTTTTGCCTGGGCTTTCCTCTATCAAACGAGATCATATTGTCTTGTCGCTGTTGTTGTTATTGTTGTTGCTATTGTTATTGCCATTGGCTCGAGACGAGGAGATAGGGAGGCTGATCTCTTCCATCTCGGGAGGATATTTGGACTATACACCGCTGCTAACGAGGGTGCTCGGATTATACACCGCTGCTCACCTTTATACCCCGGTCCGGTGTGGCACTTCGCCCCTTACCGATAGCTTGCACGGCTCAATGTCCCAAGAAGTAGACTAAAAGTAGCTGTGCAAGTAAGGCAGATGCTCGCCAAGTCTCTTATTGGTCCGAGGTTCTCTTGGCCGATGAGGGTCCTCGTCCTTTGGCGAGCTGTGGCATTTTTTCATCCCTTCCTGCCTCTCCACTTTCCTCCTCTTCATCTTCTCCATTGAAGACACTGCTTTGGAAGATCGAGACGAGGCCCCCGAGGTGGTGGTGGTAGAAGATACTTATACTTAGGATGTATACCCGAGGGGATGACGCTCGAGAATTGATTAGACTCTAGGCTTCTCTTGCATATGTACCTTTTTTGCTTCTTTGTTTTTGTGTAAGTACCTCTTGTGGGCTTTTGTAATCAAGTGTTTTGACCCTTCGAGGGATTTTGTAATCAAGGGTTTTCCTAATACAAAGAAGTTTCCTCAATTCTGTCTTCGATGTTTGCTATATTTCCTTTTATTTGCTTCTTTGGAGGCTCTGAATGCATGATTCTATCGGCCACCTGCCAATGCCGAACACAGATGTGAGTGTTTTTTCCGACCTTTTATTGATTAATACGGCTTCTTGCATAGCCCTATGCAGTCCCTTGGATCGAACCTGGATTGGGCTGATAAATTCGGGTCGTCGGGACCCTTAGTTCGAGTTGAAGGAAAGTAATGTTTTGAGCCTTGAGACCGCGATTCGTCATTTAGACCTCGCGGTAATCGTTGAGGGGAAATTTGCTCGGAGGCCCGTGGATAAGGACTACCTTTGAGCTTTCGAGGGTAGTCCCCGAGTGGAGGTTCGTTTAAATCTAGACCACCTGGAAACTTGCTTTGAACTTAGTGTAGATTGCCTTAAGGTGCTGTAGATAGATTCTGGAAGAGGGTTTGCCCAAACTCAGATGATACCCATAGGCCAAGCCCATACAGGTGGAGTTTAAGTTCTTATTTCCTTAGAGCCTGATTCCCTTTTGACAAAAGCCTCTGAGGTCGGGTACCGTCTCGAGTCTTGTAACGATGTCATTGGCTTCCCGTATCCTAATCTTTTTCTGAGGGAGGTCCTTGAGGTCGAATACCACCTCGGGATTAGTGATGGCATTATTGGCTTCTTGGAGCCTAACCTTTTTCTGATGGAGCTCCTCAAGGTCGGGTACCACCTTGGGACTGGCGAAGCTTTTATTGACTTCCTGGAGCCTAACCTTCTTCTAATGGAGCTCCTCGAGGTCGAGTACCACCTCGAGACTAGAAAAGGTGTTATTGGCTTCCTAGAGCCTAACCTTTTTCTAATGGAGCTCCTCAAGGTCGGGTACCACCTCGAGACTGGTGAAGGTGTTATTGGATTCCTGGAGCCTAACCTTTTTTTGATGGAGCTCCTCGAGGTCGGGTACCACCTCAGGACTGGCGAAGGTGTTTTTTGCTTCCTAGAGCCTAACATTTTTCTGATGGAGCTCCTCGAGGTCGTGTACCTCCTCGGGACTGGCGAATGTGTTATTGGCTTCTTGGAGCCTAACCTTTTTCTGATGGAGCTCCTCAAGGTCGGGTACCACCGTGGGACTGGCGATGATACGGGGATTTCCATTCTCAAAACATTATGGCACCGCTTAATGTATGGTACGGTTGCCAAGTTGTTGGGGCGATTTGGTAATATCGGCCAGTGTTTCTAATCGACTTTGAGGCAGGCGGATCATCGCCGTTCTTTACCATATATAAATAGGGTTGTTTCTGCTCTTTTGGAGATCCCACCATTTTAAGTATCTACCCTTCTTTTTCTACGTCAAGTTTTTCATTACTTCAGTACCAACGTATTTGCATAGATTCCTGCGTTAGTTCTCTAATTTTGCCATAGCCATGGCTGCTACGTCGGGGTATGTCCGGCAGGGAGGGGATAGTTCCACCTCTAACATTCAGGACCAACGAGAGCATAACTTGCAGATGACTTTTTTGATAGGATAAGAACACCTAGAGTTAGTGAGAAAAGACTGCGGATGGGGGCAGAAAGTAGTGCTATAGACATTTTCCCCGGATGAGGGCATCACAAATTGTGCCAATGTGTTTTTGAATGTGCACACATATCATTTCACAATGGGACCCCTTGATAGGGTTGTGCTCGAATTTTGTTTAAAGTATCGGGCTACCTTGGAACATATCCACCCGTCATTTTGGCGAACAATATTGATGATGAGATTCTTCGCGGAGAATGCAGGGCTTGAACTTATGCTCAATCATCTCGTTAGGTTGTACCGACCTTATCACCATCGAGGCCTACTAACCTTGCGATGTCGATCGACCATGCCTTTCATTGTTGATGATGAGGAAGATGGAGACCGGGAATGGATGAGTCGATTCATCCGAGTGCGGACCGCAGATATTATCCCCGTGGAGCTTATGCCATTCTCTGAGGAATGGAACTATACACGTAAGTGGTGCATTCTGGGCCTTCTTGGTTTTGTCTATGGCGAAAGATGGTTTCGTAATTGTCCCTTCTTTTCCTTTTCTGCAGTGGTTTCACGGGCGCTGGGCAACGTTCCTAATTTTCTGGATTGGGTTAGGAAGTTGGCGACCCACTCGACCTGTAATAAGAGCAAGTGGCGAGTTTTTTCCTGGGGCAGATGTGAATCAAAATATCATGGTGCGTGTTGTGCTATATTTTCCTTTCCCTTCCTTCATTTGGAGAAGCATATTCCCTTTATGCGTATTAATCTTGCTATTGTAGGCATCGGAGAGCCTTTCGAGGCAAGGCCGCACTCCTTTGGAGAGGGGGAAAGGTTGCCGGCTTCCGGGAAAGAGAATGACAATAATAAGCGAGAGATGCTTTTACAGGGTGATGGTACTCAAAGCAAGGTGAAACAGGACCGAGGCTTTAGAGCGGAAGCATCGTTCGAGCCTGCTACGTCCATGGTTCCTAATTCCGGAAAGGTGGTTTCTCCATTGTCGTCACCTTCTTTTTCCGTCGACAGTACTTCGAGGTATACTAGAAATTCGGGGTCGCATACACCGAGCGAACATGCCTCGACCGGAGTTGAACCTTCCAGAGCTGGGAGAATTGGGTTGGTAGATGTGCTTTCAGCCTTCGAGGAAGCCCACTGGCTTCACTTTGCGATGAGTTTTGGCACATGTCTTTTGAGCTTCGCACCTTCCCTTCCTTATTGGGTTTTCTTTTGTAGGCATTCGACAAGCTTCAGTCCGGGCTGCTTTATTGTGAAGCCAGGTTGCGGAAAGCTCTAGATGAGGAGAGATCCCTTAGGATCCTTTGTGATGAAAAGGAAGTCGAGTTGGTATACTTGCGGTATGAGGCAGGCTGGATCTTGAATTACGAGAACCATTTGAAGGAGCAGGTGATTTTCTATCTCGGGTGAGTGTGCATTTTGCCTTCTAGCTTCTGAGGCTAACACTTTGTTTATTTCAGTTGCAGAAAAAGGCGGAGGCCCTGCAGCGCCTTCGGGATGAAGTTGGCTGAGCCAAGCGTGAGCATGATGAGCTAAAAGCTTGGGCGGAGGCTCAAGCTTTAGAGGGAAAGGATGCTCTAGCTAAAGTTCCCGCTTTTGAGGCTCAACTTAGCTTAGCTTGTGATAACGATTCGGTTTAGACAGAAATGATTACGAAACTCGAGTCTGAGCTTTTGAAGGTCAGGGCTGAGATAGTTGATGCCTGGGCTGAAGTTGTAATGCGCCGAGCTAGGGCTGATTAGGAGATGTCGATCTATTCAAAGGACGCTACCGATGCCCAAGCTGAGCTGAGAAGGATTCTCGACCGTGAAGAGAGGGTTGGAGAATATGCTCATTGCAAGTCTTGGAGAAAGGCTCTCGAGGAGATCCGTGCCAGGCATTTTGTTCTCTCGGAAAAGTTGGTGCGAGCGAGGGCGGAAGAGCGTAATGCTCAGTTACTTCTGTCCGACCTTGAAGAAAGTGAAGATAAGGATGGCAGGCCGTAGCCCCCAGGGGGTGTGGATTTTGCCATTTGTATGTAGCATTTTCAAAGAATGTTTGTAGATGGAGATTGCATTTTCTTCTTATATGTGTATAAAAGAAAACCTTGCGGCTTTATTTCTTTTGTATCCCTTTCTGTCTTGAATTTGGCCAGGTGAACTGGTCTTTGAGTTGGTATGAATCCTTAGAGTCGTGATATGGCCCTGGGGTTCATTAGGTTGGCATGTAGGCTCTTACGCGCTTGGTCGATGTGACCTTTTATGTGGGCTGGCGACAATGGCTCTTACGCCTTGGGCTGATGCGGCCTTTTTTTAGTATAGGCTGGTAACAATGGCTCTTACGCCTTGCTCTTAGGCATATTTAGTTAACTATCTTGGGTTCAGTCTCCGAGTCGGGTTACGACTCGAGCTCGTTCGACCCTCAAGTTTTGTATTTATGTGGGCTGGCGATAGTGGCTCTTATGCCTTGGGTCGAAGCGACTTTTTATGTGTGTGGCCCTAAGGCTCATTAAGCTGGCGACAATGGCTCTTACGCTTTGCGTCGAAGAGTCCTTTTATGTAGGCTTTATTTTTTCCTCGATAAGGATATTTTGAAATAGTGTTTGCTCGACTCTTCGATGGCTGAAAAAACCTCGATTGCGAATCGTTATATGGCAATGAACGAGCACCTCGGGAGGTTTGGCTCAGAATTTGAGTATCTCGAAGCCGATGTTTAGAAGCTGACATGGTCGAAGCCCTTTTTCCTGTATCGGGGGTAGCCTATTTAAGTGGTTCTTTTCGAAGTAGATTTGAAGTAATTGAAGGCCTGTGATTTTGTAGTGACAGTCGGACATCCCCGAGTTGCATTAGTTCAGTTGGTACACCCGTGTGACCAGAGTCATTTGTGTTCGTCCGGAGCCTTTGAGTCCCGAGTGAAGTAGTTTCAGCATCTATATCGGGGGTATGCCTTTTTAGGGGTCTTACAAGTTCGATATATAGCCGAAACTTTGAGATCAGGTTTATGCCTTTAGTAAGGTCTTACAAGTTTTACATGCCTTTGAGGTCTTACAGTTTTGGATACTTGGTACAAGTATTGTTCATGCCTTGCTTGAGGTCTTATAGTTATTGTTCATGCCTTGCTTGAGGACTTACAGGTATTGTTCATGCCTTGCTTGAGGTCTTACAGATATTGTTCATGCCTTGCTTAAGGTCTTACAAGACCGAGTCTGCCCACTCAGGGTCTTATGGCCTCGGGTTTTTTAATGATTGGCGACAGTCCCCGAGTCATCAAGGGTATATTGGCTCGGAAGCCGTTACTTGTAAACTTAGCATTACCTCATTAAGGGCTTACGATTTCGGAGATTCCGACCCTAAAGTCGTGCATTTTTTTGAGATTTTGACGCCAGTCCCCGAGTATTCGGGGCACTTTCAGCATTGGAGACATTTTGCGATTTTCATGTTGCCTTATTTAGGGCTTATGAGCTTGAAGTCCCCACCCGGAGGTTGTTCAGGTGTTGAATTGTTGACGCCAGTCCCCGAGTGTTCGAGACGTTTTCGATGGAGAAGTCATTTTTGCGGAGGTGCCGATCTTCTTTTGGAGTGTGGGATGCTTTGATAAAAGATATTCTTCAATTACTTGGTACAAGTGTACATGTTTTCACCATCGGGGGCCCAGCTATACGGACATGGCTCGTTCGACCGTTTGGCTTGGTACATCATTCTCTTATTGGGTCCCTATTTGGTGTTTCTTGGCTTTTCCGAGCGAATGGCCTTCCGGGGGGGATGCCCCCTAGTGTTCGAGGTTGATTGTGAAAGAAGCCTCAAATACTTGTTGAGTCTTCCTTAGGTAGCATGTGGATATTGCCTCGTTAAAAACCTTGCCGGTAAAACCCTTTTCGGGATAAAAACCCAGCCAAAGGAGAAGAGTACAACACATGCTTTTGAAACCTAAGCCCTTTGGACTGGGAAGAGCTTCGGTTGTTTCGACCAGATACCTGCATTACGGTTAGTATAAAATGCCACTAAAGAAAGGGAGACGGACATACCTTAGTGTAAATGGCACTTCAGATCTTGGTGTGACTCATTCGTTTATTACGAGGACTCGGTATGGTCCTTTGTTTTGTTAAGTCGGGCTTAGCCAGGAATGTAGCTTGTCATCGCTATTTTATTGTTTGCATATCCTTTGCCTCCTTCGGTGGTGGAGGTACTTGCGCTGGCGCTATGTCATGCACCACAAACATTTCCTTTTCCGCATGCTGCTCCCCGTAGATAGTTTTTATTCCATCCTTTGTTGGGAATTTCATCATTTGATGGAGGGTGGATGACACTGCTATCATGCAGCGTATCCACAACCTTCTGAGCAAGGCGTTGTATCTTATGTCTCCATCGATAACATGGAATTTGGCATTCTTGGTCGTGCCGACCACGTTGATTGGATGGATAATTTCTCCTTTCGTTGTTTCACTTGCCATGTTGAATCCATTGAGGACTCAAGTGGCGGGCACGATTTGGTCAAGCAGTCCGAGCTGTTTTACCACCCTCGACCTGATAATGTTGGCTGAGCTACCTAGATCTACGAGTACACATTTTATTTGATAAGAAATTACAAGGAAAGAGATTACCAGTGCGTCATTATGGGGTTGAGACAAGGTCTTGGTGTCCTCTTCGTTGAATGTGAGGGCATATACCCCCGGGTTTTCTTTTCTCTGATGATGGATATTTTTGTCTTTCTCATCACGGGTTCCTGTGGGGCATCGATACCTCCTAAAATCATATGGATGACGTGTTGTTGCTCATTTTTTTCGTTCTTTTTGGCCGCCTCTCTTTCTTGGAACTGATTTTGGCCCGGTCGCTTAAGAATTCTCGGAGGTGACCTTTATTGAGCTGTCAGGATACTTCCTCTAGGAGTTGGTGGCAATCCTCGGTCCTGTGGCCGTGCGTGTTGTGAAAATCACACACCAAGTTATGATTCCTTTGTGAAGGATCTGATTGTATAGGCCTGGGCCACCTGGCATCTCTGATTTTACTATTGGTGAACACGATGTCTAACACATCGACATTGAATTTGTACTTTGATAAGCAAGGTGCCTCCGTTGGCTCTGCATTCCTATCGAACCCAACTTTGTTGATGAGTCTCCGAAGATTCTGTCCTCGATCTATCCTTTGATCGTTACGAGGTAGGTTGCGCCTTGAGGCGTTCCTTCTATCTTCGGTGTATGGTTGATATCTTTCTTTGTTTGGCTTTGGCTCCTTCGCCAAGAGCCTGCTTAGGTATACTGAGCATGAGGGGGCTCCCAGCTGGTCATCCTTGACCCTGATTTTTGACTGGTATCGGTTGTGGACGTTTGACCAGGTCACGACAGGATATTCGACCAGGTTCTCTTTCAGCTGCTTCGAAGCCACTGAGCTCCGTTCATTTAGACCTTGAGTGAAGGCTTGCACCGCCCAATCATCAGAGACCAGTGGTAAATCCATTCGTTCTGTTTGGAAGCGAGATACGAACTCTCGCAACATTTTGTTCTCCCTCTGCTTGATCTTGAACATGTCAGATTTCCTTGTCGCTACTTTGATGGCATCGGCATGTGCCTTTAAGAAAGAGTCTGCCAGCATGGCAAATGAGTCTATGGAGTTGGGAACTAGGTTGTGATACCACATCATGGCCCCCTTCGAGAGTGTTTCCCCGAACTTCTTCAGTAAGTCGGACTCGATCTCGTCGTCTTTTATGTCATTGACCTTCACTATGCAAGTGTAAGCAGTAACGTGCTTATTAGGGTTTGAGGTCCCGTTGTGTTTGGGAGTTCTGTCATTCTAAACCTCTTTGGGATGGGTTTCGGGGCCGCTTCCTCTGGGAACGACCTTTGTATGAACTTCTTCGAATCCACACCTTTCAGGACCGGGGGTGCACCCGGAATTTGATCGACGCTGGAGTTGTAGGTTTCGACCTTTTTGTCGTTGGCTTCTATCATTTTCTTACCTGATTTGATCCTCCTGGTGAGGTACTCGAGAATTTTTATGATGACAGGGTCAGCTATCGACCCGTTATTGCTTGATCTCTCCGGTACCTGTTTGGCTGAGGGAGCCGTCCCCGGTGCTACCATGCTAGGAGTCTTCTGGTGAATTTGCAGCTGAGCAATGGCTAGCTATTGTTCCTGCAACATTTCACAAATAACATAAAGGCTAACCTCACATTCTTCCCTAGTCGAGGTTTTCTAAGCTTCTTGCGGATCCCCTTGGCGTACGCTCTTGTCAGTGTGGGAGCTTATGTTAATGTGTTGGGTGTCGTGTGAGACCGCGTCCACGGGGATTGGTTTTGGTGCATTCCCAGGGTTTTCATGGTGGCACACCAACACCTTGAACACCCATACTGTTTTCTCCGTGGTCCTCGAGATTGTTGTTTCCACCTCTATTTACTGAGTTAGACATTTTGACCTGAAATCGAAGATCTTTGGACAATAAAAAGCGTGAAAGACAACTTGCGTTTTGTAGCTAAACCAACAAGAAAATAATCACTATTATTTTTAGCCCTACAGTGGGTGCCAAACTATTTACCGTGAAAATGGTAATAACAATTAAATTTGATTATGGGATTCTAAAAATACGTGATTTGTTTTTATGCTAGTTGTTAAGCAGTTGATGTTATCTGTGAAGTTTAGAAATGAGATAAGAGAAATGTTCGAAGGGATAACCAAACCGATAGGCCAATTATCGGGACCTCGAGCTTGTCGATTCGGGGGCCTTGAGGTCGATTCCGGAGCTCGACTATGAGCTATTGAAGGCAATCGAAGTGTGGCTAATAGTTATAATAAAATTAATGGAGGCTCTTTATGGACAATGATGAGAAAATATGAAGATAATAAATGAAGGCAATAATATCGAGAGAGTATGTTAGAGAGCAAATAGAATGTTCTTGTATATTTCGTGTGGAGCGACTGAAGCAACAGAGAGTTCTAAAATGATAAAGATCTCCTTTATATATGAGGTGAATCCTAATATAGTACAAAATGCATTAATTATAAAGATAAAGTGATGGGACAACTACATGACACCATGATTCAGGGCTAGGATAGTCTACTAGGCTCTGTCTGCCCTTGCTGCGTACTTTGGGAACTCCCTATTTCTATTACAACCGTGGTCAACATTGTCCTTAGGCCAAGCATCGATGAACCTCGGGGGAGGAAACTCGACCATAGCCTTGCAGCCTCAAGCCTTCAAGAGGATTATGTGGGGCGCCTCGATGATGAGGAATTAGACCCTCCGATTTCCCTGTATACAAGTTGGCATCCTCTCCTTCTTCCTCGTCATCCCGAAGTTGTTGGACCACGTCAGTGGATAGGGATGCAAGATTAGCCCTAGGCTTTCGAGCCCTATTTTTCTTGGGCTTCGGGGAACTTGGTGGCGAAGCCCTTTTTCTTTTTATCTCTTTGGTTGGCTTCAGGATTTCCTCTTCACTGGGCGGAGGCAGCCTCATAAAAACAATGTCTCTGAGGCCTGTGTAAGGGTAAAGTAAGTATTTTACAGAGAAACGTCAACATATGAACAAAGGAACTCACCATGGTTTTTAGCTTCCCACCGACTATTGGCCAAATCACGCTAACAGGGTTCAGCATGTGAAGAAGTGGAGGCCAGTTGTCGAACCCAATCTTTGAGGTCTGGAATCGCACCAGGAAACCAAGGGGAAGCTGCACCATCAAAAAGAAATTAGACCGAAGAAGTGTAGAGTAAGCAGAGTAGTAAGCACCATCGATAGGGTTGCACTTTTGTTTCATGTTCCATTCCTTGGGGAATGACATCCTTTCGGCAGGAATTAGGTCGGAGGTCTTGATTCGGACAAATCCACCCATCCATCCTCAGTCCTTGTCCTCATCGATACTGGAAAATAACACCTTCGAGGATCGACGCTGGAGCTGTATCAATCCACCTCGATAGAGGCGAGGACTATATAGCCTGATCAGATGGTTGAGGGTAAAAGACATCCCCTCAGCCTTGCTCAAAAAATACATGAGCAAATTGACAATGCGCCAGAAAGAAGGGTAGATCTGGCCAAGGGTCACCCGATATTGGTGACAGAAATTGAGAATAACTGGGTCTATGGGACCCATCATGAAAGGATAAGTATACACACTTAAGTATCTTTCCACATGGGTGGCGATGTCCTCCTCAGGGAAGGAATCGCCACCTCCTTATCCTCCCAATTGCAGTCCTTTTTCACCTGCTCGAGATCATCTTCAGTTATCGAGCAGAAGTATCGGAACATGGGCTCGCATCGACCTGGAATTGATGTAGGCTTATCAATTTTGAAATAGAAAGATAGCTCACATGGACCAAGAATGAACTCATCGATACAAGGTGCCACCGTCATTCTACCACTGGCCGACCACGACTATGAGGAGGCTTTTTCTTTCTAAGGAACCGTTTTAGATATTTTAGCCATCACTGTTGTGAAACTCAAGAGAAGAGAAGAAGTTGGTATTGTGACAACCACAAATTAAAGAAAATGATGGACTCAAAGAAGATGAAGAAGCTAGTAAAGATTTGGGAAAGGTTTGAGAAGTAAAGATTGCAAAGGTTGTGAAATTGGCCTATTTATAGTGGCCGCTTCAACGGTTTGAGGAAGCCAATGACCGACCATCAGCTGCCTTCAACTAATGACCTTGGGAACTATGCAGACGCGACCTTTCAATCACTTTTACCGCTGATGTCACGGGATTGACATCATGATCGAGGCATCAGAGGATCGAGGATCAAATTGTTTCTTATCATCTTACTCTAAGAAATACGAGGACTATCTGTATACAGTTGAAATCAGATATGTCCGATTCCGTAGGCTCGAGGGGTCGCTTCATGAAAAAGTTCGAAATAGACCGGGATTGAGCCCGATGACGGAGTACAAGACTCAAGGATCTAAGAGCTTGATGAACACCAATGCCAAGTATGACCAACCTTGAGATAATACCATTATGGTTTCATAACTTAAAGAGCGAGATTCCCGCAATAGTCCTAAGACCATGGCGTAAAGTTCGGAAGGATTTGTACTAGGCGGTTAGACATCTGTATAATAAGATTTCCTGCTACAATTAGAAGTGTACCTTATTTAGGATTCCCCTACTATATAAAGGGGATCCCAATCATTTGTAACGCATCATTCATTGACAAGAGAATATACATACATCACTTTCTAGCTTACTGTTCATCTGAATTGCCTTATTATTATTTTATTGTTCTTATTCACCTACCTTGAGGTTGCCATAGCTCGAGGTCGAGACTTGCTTACACAATAGTTTGATTTACCTTACTCTTTAAGTTATACATTTGATTCCTCGTGTATCAGTTAGTATTGGATTAAATCACATATCCTTAAAATCACAATATAAGTTTAATTGTTACTCGGATTTTAGGGTAAACATGGTTAGAGAAAAAAATTCACTCATTCAATTAATTAAATTGATGTACTCTGGCATGCATTTTTTTCTTTTATAGGCCATTCATAGTTAGGGACACTTAATTACAATGATTTAAATGAACTGTTTAGGGTTTAGAGATTTTCCTATGTACTTTGTGAATTATCCGGATTTGTCCTTGAACATTATGAATGACAAAATTTGTCGTTTATGCTGTTGTTAGGCTTGAAGGGCAAAATTAAGACATTTTGGTAACATTGAAGGTAAAAATAAGATATATTTTTAACGGAGTAAATTTGTTCTAAATCGTATATTCCACGGAAAATTTGGACCTTTGCCCAAAGAAAAATAGAACTTGAGAGGATTAACAGGACGTGATACTTGAGTTAAAATTGTTACTTTTTGTTTACTAAGTTGTTTATTATAACAAATAACAAAAGAGTAAGAAGTTGTGCGTTCAAGACCCCAACATGCTACGTCAGGCTCAAGCTAAAGATTAACATTTGATAGTAAAATTTATTGAAATTACAATATTAATCGTTCAAGCTCTCACTATTAAGGATTATATTTATCCTTGTACAGACATAAAATTTGTTGTGTCTAATCCAAATAAAATTGAGCTTCTGACATACGTGGCCACTCAGCCAAAACATATATCAGTCCATGGCCCATAGTTTACATTACAATTTGTAGCCAAAAATAAATAACATATGCTAACCATTCTAACCAACAAATAGTTTTAAGCATCCCTTTGTCCCTCCTTCACTAGTCCTTTCCTTCTAACCAACATTAACAATTGCCTGATTTTTAGAAACATAATTTGTTAAATTTAGAAAAAAACAAATGAAAGTATTTCAAAACATAGTAAAGATAAATTTGCAATGAGAAATTACTATTTTGATGCACCTAACATAGAAAAATTAAAGGACCTATAACTCTTCCTCATTGGAAGCCTTAGCCATTATTGATCACATTAACCACCCATCAATACTCACTGTGTATTTCCAACAATCACTAACACCCACACTCAAATTATTAACCCTAACTCTAACTCCCCTGATTTTGATTGAACCACAACAGGTATTTCACTCCCAAATTAAACGACCAGTACCAGAAACAAAGATTCAAGGTAGAGGGGAACGTGCGCCATGAAGAAAAAAGAAGAATGAGGTGAATAAAAAAAATGAAAATTTCAAAGCACCTGGATAAGTGGATGGGTGAAAATACATACCAGATGCATGGGGAAATCGAGCAGTTGGGTGTGAATCATTCGAGCAAGGTGAGTTGAGTGTGCAAGCCTTTCTATTTTGTCTTTCTGTGTTTTTTCTTTTGACATTTGCTTTCGTTGTTTTGAGTAGATAGACAGAAATGAGAGAGAAGAAGAGTAGGGTTTAATACCTAAGGGTTCTGCGGTAAAATTACCATTGCAAAACATATTCTGCGATCTCATATGTGTTTTGCGATGGATTAGTACTTGGGAGGTGTGCAACAAATGTGCGACCCATATAGGCTATCAGTTTAGCGGAAGGTGTTGGGGCTCCCCACTTGCTCCGGAGTTGCCTACTTGGGCAGTATGCTTTGTACATGTATTGATTGGTATGGCGGGCCCCTGTCCTGGCGTTTATGACATTTATGTACTTTTAGAGGCTTGTAGACATTTGTCATATATATGGATGATTGTAAGGCCTTGTTGGCCTATGTTTTGAGCGTACAGATGATTATTTCGGTCTTATAGGCTCGTATGTCACATGTATAACTTTGTATACCATGTTGGGTCGTCCTATGTCTAGTATTTCCTTATGTTTTATTCTGGTTTACTCACGACGGCACTTCTTGCCCACTTACCCATGTTGGTACTCGGTTAAGTAAGGCACCAGGTGTCCATTGCGGTCCTACAGTTTGGGTCGTGACATGGTAATCGACCCGTTCTAGCTATATAGGTTCCTTTCATGCTTTTAATTGAGTTGCCATAATATGTTATATTCATCATCATTAGTCTATCTGCACATACTTCACTTGTCATCGTTAATACTTGTCTTAACATTTAATTGCTAATTGTCTTTACATGTTTAGTTGAAGTTATTGTTCTGTCTATTCCTTATTCATTATTTAACCGATGAGTTCCTTACTTGAAATCATTATTTCTTGGAATATCCTATTGTTGAATTGGGTATTGAGTACAAAGGCTGTGATTCACATTGAGGCAAAGTTGTAAATTGTCGAAACACTATTCTTGTTGAGTTATTCATTCTCGGTTTTTATTGTTGAGACTCTTGTACATATTGAGGTTCAGCCATGAGCTATCTATTATTTAAACACCATTATTGTTGACTCCTTTGGCAAGTTGTGATATTGGGCACTTGAGGTGCGATTTGTGATGCATTGTGATATTGATACGTATGCGGTGGTATAAGGATTGAGGTTAAAATGCATGCAGTGAGATAAGGTGGGCTTGATATGCGTGTTGCTAGTAGGAGAACTACTTGAATCCACACAGTATGATAAGGTGTGCTAAAACGCGGGAAGCTATTTTGGAAAAAATGATTGTGAAAAATAAATGCAAGGCTCCCCCGGTGATATAAGGAAAGATTGTGATTTGTTTTGTGTTATGAAACTACGAGGCGATACCTCGGTAGTGGTTTTTGTTAATACTTTTCCATTACATCACTTGTGTTTTGGTTGCTTTGTTTCCTTAGAATATTATTCCTTGTTTTCTTCCGTGATTCCTTATTTGTCTTATTTCAGTGTAACTATTCTTGGTATATTTCTTCATAGTTTCATTTCCACTGTTTATTATTATAACACTGTCATATGCCTATTCAGTTTATTTATTCCAGTAGGGCCTTAACCTGACCTTGTCACTACTCTACCGAGGTTAGGCTTGACACTTACGGGGTACCATTATGGTATACTCATGCTACGCTTCTGCACATCTTTGTGTGCAGATCCAGGTACCTCTTACTAGCCCAGATACTAGTGAGTCGAGTTTGGATTTGGATATTTCAGGGTATACCTGCCGGCACCCGCAGGCCTTAGAGTCACCCTCTATCTAGTTCTACTTTATTTTCCCTATTTATAGATACTGTTGTATATGGGTGTTCAGTATACTCTTGTAGAGCTTGTGACTTGATATCACTAGATTTTGGGAGTTTGTTTCCGTTGTGTTGCGGAGTTCTTTTATGATAGTGGTTGAGTTATTTGAGAGTTTTATCATTATCTCAGTCATATTCTGCATGTATGTTGGCCTTAGCTAGTATTAGAGTCTAGCTTCCATCACGATATCTTACGGAGGAAAATTGGAATCATGACATGTTGGTATCAGAACTCTAGATTCATAGGTGTTACGAGTCACAAGTAGGTTTAGTAGAGTCTCGCAGATCGGTACAGAGACGTCTATAATTATATTCAAGAGGCTATGGAACTGTTAGGAAACTTCACTTCTTTGATTCCTTATTGTGTGAATTTGTTGACTTCAAATTCTGAATCTTTATCTTTCTATTCTCCCACAGATGGTAAGGAAACACACTGTTAGATCTAATGATTAGACACCCGTGCCCACTGCTAGAGTTGCGAGAGGCCAGGGTAGAGGCCGAGGAGGGGCACATGGTATAGCCAGAGAACCTGCCCGAGCTATGATAGAGGAGCCTCCAGTAGCTCCAGTTGTGGGGTGGGCACCTGATACGCCTGTTGCTACCCCTGCACTTTAGGAGACTTTTGCCCAGTTCTTGAGCATGTTTGGTACTCTAGCTCAAGCGGATTTGATCCCACTTGCACCGGCAATATCTCAGGCTGAGGGAGGAGCACAGTCTCTCGTAGACCGTTCCCCAAAGCAGAGGGTCCATGCTGACCAGGTCCTAGAGGTTATACTAGTGCATTCGGTTATCCCAGTTCACCCCAGGTTAGGGCAGTAGCATCCGAGGAGGAGCATCTCAGACTCGAGAGGTACAACAAGTACCACCCTTCTACCATTAGCGGCCTAGCTATAGAGGATGCATAGGGCTTTCTAGATAAGTGCCACCGTATTCTCCATAGTATGGGTACAGTGGAGACAATCGGGGTTGCTTTCACTACTTTCCAGCTGTCAGGACCAACATACCAATAGTGGAGGGCTTATGAGGAGGGTAGCCCCGCCGAGGCAGTTTCACTCACCTGGGCTCAGTTTTTAGAGATGTTCCTGAAAGAGTTTGTTCCCCAAAGTCTTCGGGATGCATGGAGCGTAGAGTTTGAGCAGTTGCGGAAGGGTGCTATGGTGGTATCAGAGTATGCTGTCGGGTTTAGCGAGTTGTCCAGACATGCATGTGCTCTAGTTTCCACAGTCAAAAAGTGAGTCTGTTGATTTATCGAGGGGCTCAACTATGGTATTAGATTTAGCATGGCTCGAGAGTTGGAGACTAATAATCCATACCAGTAGGTGGTGAAGATCACACGAATATTAGAGGGTATGCATGGCCGAAAAATAGAGGACAGGGACGCCAAGAGGCCTCGATATTCTAGAACATATAGTGGTACCCGTGCCCTAGTTGTAGCCCATGAGGTAGAGGGTATGTGAGTCGTCCAGTTCAATCAGCACCTCCATCTTCCAATGGTGTTCTGGCTACTCCAGGTCTTAGGTTGCCTATTATGCACCGCCATTGTTTAGTGCACCTCCTGCACGTGGCGCTTTCAACGATCAGTCTTGCCGACTAGGCTCGAGAAAATTTTAGCAGACATGTCCTCTGAGAGCTTGTTTTGAGTGTGGATACACTCGTCATATGGTGAGGTACTGCTCCAGACTCATGAGGGTTGCACCTCCACAAACTACTCAGACTCCATGTATTCCACAAGGTCCCCAGACTTCTCAGGCCATGGTTACCGCACCAGTTAGCACTCCACCTGCTCAGCCAGATAGGGTTGGAGGTTAGGCGGGTAGGGATCGCCCTCGAGGGGAGGCGAGGCCATATGTTATGATCTTCCAAGCAGGACGGAGGCGGTTGCATCAGACTCAATTATCATAGGTATTGTTCCAACTTGTCATAGAGATGCCTCATTCTTATTTGGTCCAAGCTCCACTTATTCATATATATCATCTTAATTTGCTCCGTATTTGGGTACATCCTCTGATTCTTTGAGTTCTCCTATCTATGTGTCCATGCCTGTGGGAGATTCCATTAATGTTGACTGTGTGTATCAATCGTGTTTAGTTATTTTTGGTGGTTTTGAGACCAGAGTTGATCTATTTTTGCTTAGTATGGTTGATTTTGATGTTATTTTTGGCATGGGCTGGTTGTCGCCCTATCATTCTATTCTTGATTGTCATGCCAAGACGGTGACATTGGCTATGCCAGGTTTGCTGCAGTTGAGGTGGAAGGGTACTTTGAATTATGTTCCTAGCAGGGTAGTGTCTTTCCTTAAGGCACATCGATTGGTTGGGAAGGGTGTGATGCATATCTAGACTTTGTGAGAGATGTCAGTGTGGATCTTCCTACCGTTGAGTCAGTTCTAGTAGTGAGAGACTATCTAAATGTATTTCTGGCGGACCTTCCGGGCATGCCTCCTGATAGGATATCGATTTTGGATTGACTTGTTGCGGGGTACTCAGCCTATTTCTATTCCAACATATCATACGGCCCCAACGGAGTAGATCCGAAGAAGATTAAAGTAGTGTAGAGTTGGCCCAGACCATCTTCAGCCACTATGATCCAGAGTTTTCTTGGATTGGCAGGGTATTATTGTCATTTCGTAGAGAGTTTCTTATCTATTATTGTACCTATGACCAGACTGACCCAGAAGGGTGCTCCATTATAGACCAAGGAGTTTGAGGAGAGCTTTCAAAAGATCAAGACTGCTTTAACTACAGCCCCAGTGTTGTTGTTGCCTACGGGTTTGGGATCTTACACTATGTACTGTTATGCGTCACATGTTAGCCTCGATGTGGTGTTGATGCAAGACGGTAGGGTGATTTCCTATATGTCTAGACAACCGAAGGTGCATGGGATGAATTATCCTGTCCATGACTTGAAATTAGCAGCTATTGTTCATGCATTGAAGATTTGGCGGAACTATTTTGTACGGTGTCCTTTGTGAGGTCTATACCGATCACCGGAGTCTACACCATCTGTTCAAATAAAAGGATCTTAACTTGCCACAACGGAGATGGTTAGAGTTGCTTAAGGACTATGATATCACCATTCTATATCATCCTGGGAAGGCCAATGTGGTGGCCGATGCCTTGAGTCAAAAGGCGGAGAGCTTGGGCAGTTTAACATATCTACCAGCAGTAAAGAGGCCATTAGCACTGGATGTTCTGGCTTTGGCCAACCAGTTTGTTAGATTGGATATTTCAGAGTCGAGTCGAGTTCTGGCTTGCGTGGTTTCTCGCTCTTCTCTATATGATCATATAAGAGAGCATCGGTATGACGACCCCTATTTGCTTGTCCTCAAGGACACGGTTTAGCACGGTGATGCCAAGGAGGTTACCATTGGGCATGACGGTCTATTGTAGATGTAGAGCTGGCTATGTGTGCCCAATGTGGATGGGTTGCATAAGTTGATTCTTTCGAGGCCCACAATTCGCGGTACTCCATTCATCTGAGTGCCTCTAAAATGTGTTAGGACTTGAGGCAACACTGTTGGTGGAAGAGGATGAAGAAAGATATAGTGGAGTATGTAGCTCGATGCCTAACTTGTTAGCAGGTGAGGTATGAACATCACGACTAGGTGGGTTACTTCAGAGGCTTGAGATTCCCGAGTGGAAATGGGAGCGAGTTACCATGATTTAATTGTTGGGCTCCCACGGACTCATGAGAAGTTTGACGCCCTACGGGTGACTGTGGATAGATTGACCAAGTCGGCTCATTTCATTCCAGTGGTGACTACTCATTCTTTAGAGCAGCTGGCTCAGTTCTATATTCGCGAGATTATCCGACTTCATGGTGTGCTGATATCCATCATTTCTGATCGAGGTACGCAGTTTACATTACAATTCTGGAAGGCCATACGACATGATTTAGGCACACCGGTTGAGTTGAGTACAACATTCCACCGTCAGACGGACGGACAATCTGAGCGCACTATTCAAAAACTGGAGGATTTGCTTCACACTTGTGTCATGGAGTTCAGGCGTTCTTGGGATCAATTCTTGCCACTTGCAGAGTTTTCTTACAATAATAGCTAAAAATCGAGCATTCAGATGGCCCCATAAGAGGACTTGTATGGGAGGCAGTGTTGGTCTCTAGTGGGTTTGTTTGAGCCGGGTGAGGCGAGGCTATTGGGTACTGAATTGGTTCAGGATGCTTTGTAAAAGGTTAAGTTGATTTAGAATCGACTTCATATAGCCAGTCTAGATAGAAGAGTTATACAGATCGGAAGGTTTGCGATGTTGTGTTCATGGTTGGAGAGCGGGTCATGCTTCGAGTTTCGCCCATGAAGGGTGCTATGAGGTTCGAAGAAGTGCAAGTTAGGCCCTAGGTATATTGGGCCTTTCAATATTCTTGAGAGGATTGTTGAGGTGTTCTACAAGCTTACATTGCCACCTATAGCTTGTTTAGCCAAGCTTCTCACCATGCCAAAAGTGCTTTTTTTAATTTTTATATAAAAAGTGCCTTTTCCTCAATTTGAGGTGTTGGCCAAACTTTTTTTGGGGAAAAAAATGCTTCTGGCTTGAAGTAGAAGCAATTTTGATGAAATAGAAAAAGTAGCTTCTCTCTAGAAGCAGTAGCAGTTTTGACTTTTCTTCCTACCAAAAAGACCCTTTTCAAAATATTATATATTCCAAAATAACGTTGCTTTGTTTACACTATTAAGTAATATAAATTGACTTTTGGGATGAACTTTCATATTTATTGAATGATTCTTTGAAATATTTAAATTATCTTGAAAGAATAAAGTACTTTTAAATTTTATTTTTAAATTTTACTTAAATAAAATAAAAACTTAATTATTATATTTAATAATAAATATTTGTAGTTATTTATCTACTTATATAATATTGAATATTAAGCAAATCTCTTCATGTCCTTATTTGTAATTTGACACTTAAAAGCACTTTTTGAAAAGCTTGGCCAAGTAGAAATTATTGTTCAAAAGTGCTTTTCAAATATATTAGCCAAACACAAACTGCTTTTCTCCAAAAGTATTTTTTGAAAAGCACTTTTTGAAAAAAGCACTTCTCAAAATAAGCTGGTTTTTCCAGCTTGCCCAAACATGCTACTAGTCTAGCTGCAGTTCATCCGGTATTCCATATTTCTATGCCCTGGAAGTATCACAGTGATTCGTCCCATGTGCTAGATTTCAGCTCACTCCAATTGGACAATGATTTGTCTTATGTTGAGGAGTTGGTGGCCATTTTGGACAGGCAGGTCCAAAAGTTGAGGTCAAAGAGCATTGCTTCAGTGAATGTTCAATGGAGGGGTCAACCAGTCGAGGAGGAGACTTGGGATACCGAGCATGATATGCGTAGCCTTAATCCTCATTTTTTCACCACTTCAGGTATGTCTCTATACTCGTTTGAAGACGAACACTTGTTTTAAGAGGGGGAAGATGTAATGATCTGGCCAGTCGTTTTGAGTATTGCAGCCCTATTCCCCTATTTATTGATTCCTCTATGTTATACTGTGGTTATGTTACTTGCCGGGGTAGTTGATTTTGGTTTCGGGTGAGTTTCGGAGTGAAAAGGGACACATAGTCCCTAAGTTGGAGGCCTAAGTTGAAAGACTTGACCGTAGTTTGACTTTTGTGTAGAAGACTCCAGAATAGAGTTTTTACAATTCCAATAGCTCCGTATGGTAATCTTGGACTTAGAAGCGTGGATGGATGTTGATTTGGAGGTCCGTAGGTCGTTTCGCCTTGAATTGGAAAAAGTTAGAAAGTTGAAGGTTTGGAAGGTTGAGATGTTTGACCGAGAGTTGGATTTATTGATATTGGGGTCGGATTCTAATTCTAGAAATTGGAATAGGTGTGTTATGTCAATTATGACTTGGGTGCAAATTTTGAGGTCAATCGGAGTATTTTTGGTATGATTTGACGTTAGTTTTGGAAGTCGGATGTTCATAGTTTTAATAGGCTTGAATTGGGTTGCGATTCGTAGAATCGATGTTGTTTGATGTTATTTTAGGCCTCAAGTAGGTATGTTATGTGTTTTGGAACTTGTTGGTATATTCGGATGGGGTCCCGGGGGCCCTAGATGTGAATCAGATGAAATCAAGATGATTGTTGGACTTAGTGTTTGCTGAAGCTTCAGCTGTTCTGGTTTCATCGCACCTGTGGTGGGAATGGCCGTAGGTGCAGACTCGCTAGTACGAGTGAAGAAGCACAAAAGTGGAAAGGGGAAGCCCATGCCTTGGTTCGCAGGTGCGTACACCTAGGACTAGATGCACATCCACATGTATGATAGTTCTTCCGCAGAAGCGGAACTGGGGGAGCTTGTGAAGGACCGCAGGTGCAGTCGTGACTTCGCAGAAGAAGGCTCGCAGGTGCGAGCAATAGGTCCAGAAATACGGAATTTCATGGCATTAGTTGGAACCGCACCTGCGATGGCTTTTTCTGCAAGTGCGGCGTCGCTAGGCAGAAAAGGCTTAGGTCGAGGGTGTTATTTCATTTTCATCTTTTGGACCTAGAAGGATCGGTTTGTGGTATGTTGTCGAGGGATTTTCAAGGAAATCATCGGGGTAAGTGATTCTAACCCGGATTTGGCTATATTACATGAATCTATTGTTATTTTCATCATTTAATTAGTGATTTGAGTTGGAAAATTTGGGAAAAAATTGTGAAACTTCTTAGACTAAATTTTGGGGATTTGAAAGGTGATTTCAAGTCGGATTTGAGTAATTCTTGTATGGTTGGACTCGTTATCGAATGGGTGTTCGGATTTTGTAAGTTTGGTTGGGTTCGAGGGCTCGATATTGACTTTTTGAGTTGACTTTTGTTTATCTTTAAAGATTGAAACTTTATTGTTCGGAATAGCTTTCTATAGTTTGTATTTATTGTATGAAGTTGTTTTGGAGGTTCAAGCCATTTGGAGTTGGATAATCGCGGGAAAGGCTTACTAGTGGATTGAGTTAGTGTGTTTTGAGGTAAATGTCTTGACCAACTTTGTGTGGGAGAATTACCCCTTAGGATTGGTGTTGTTTTGTGTTAATTGTGATATGTGGAAGCCGTGTATGCAAGTTGACGAGTGTGTACACAAGCTAAAAGTGTTAATTGACCGGTTCTAGCTAGGTAGATTACTTTCATGCTTTTAATTGAGTTGCCATAATATGTTATATTCATCATCATTAGTCTATTTTCACATGCTTTACTTGTCATCGTTAATACTTGTCTTAACTCTTACTTGCTAATTGTCTTTATATGTTTAGTTGAATTTATTGTTCTCTCTATTCCTTATTCATTAGTTAAAGGATGAGTTCCTTACTTGAAGTCATTATTTTTTGAAATTTCTTATTGTTGAATTGGGTATTTGTGCTATAAAGGCCGTGATTCACATTGAGGCAAAGTTGTAAATTGTTGAAACACTATTCTTGTTGAGTTATTCATTCTCGATTGTTATTGTTGAGACTCTTGTACATATCGTGGTTGAGCCATGGGCTATCTATTGTGGAAACACCATTATTATTGACTCCTTTGGCAAGTTGTGATATTGGGTACTTGAGGAGCGATTTGTGATATTGATATGCATGCGGTGGTATAAGAATTTGGGTTGAAATGCATACGGTAAGATAACATGGGCTTGATAGGTATGTTGCTAGTTGGGGAACTACTTGAAGAAACGCGGTGTGATAATGTAGGCTAAAACGCGGGAAGCTATTTCGGAAAAAATAATTTTTAAAACTAATTGCAAGGCTCCAGCTGTGATATAAGGAAAGATTGTGATTTGTTTGTGTTATGAGACTATGAGATGGTACCTCAGTAGTGGTTCTTGTTAATACTTTTCCATAACATCACTGGTGGTTTGGTTGTTTAGCATATTACTCCTTGTTTTCTTCTGTGATGCTTTATTTGCCTTAGTTTAGTTTAACTATTCCTGGTATATTTCTTCATTGTTTTATTTCCATTGTTTATCATTATCACACAGTCATATACCTGTTCAGTTTTCTTATTTATTCAAGTAGGTCCTTGACCTGACCTCCTTACTACTCTACCGAGGTTAGGCTTGGCACTTACTAGGTACCATTATGGTATACTCATGTTATGTTTCTCCACATCTTTGTGTGCAGATCCATATACCTCTTACCAGCCTAGGCACTAGTGCGTCGAGTTCGGATTTTGAGACTTCAAGGTGTATCTACCGGCATCTGCAGGCCTCGGAGTCACCCTCTATCTAGTTCTACTTAATTTTCCCTTTTTATTGATACTGTTGTATAGGGGTGTTCAATATACTCTTGTAGAGCTTGTGACTTGATATCATCGGAGTTTGGGAGTTTGTTCCTCATGAGTTGCGAAGTTCTTTTATGATAGTTGTTGAGTTATTTGAGAATTTTATCGTTATCTCAGTCATATTCTGCATGTATGCTAGGCTTACCTAGTCTTAGAGACTAGGTACCATCACGACTTCCTGCGGAGGGAAATTGGGGTCATGTCACTCAGCCTCGTTGTTATGTATTTCTAGCTAGACATGAGGCGGAGTCGTGTGATATAGTTATTACATGTATTATCTCAATCTATTATAGAGATGCTTCCATGCTGTTTGATCCGGGTTCTACTTATTTTTATGTGTCTTCATATTTTGCTTAGCATTTGAGTATGCCTCGTGATTCTCTTGATATTCATGTTTCTATGTCTACACCTGTTGGAGATTCTATAGCAGTTGACCGGGTGTATCAGTCTTATGTCATTACTATTAATGGATTTGATACCGTAGTTGATCGTTTGTTGCTGGATATGGTGGATTTTGAGGTCATTCTTGGTATGAATTAGTTGTCCCCATATCACATTATATTGGATTGTCATGCCAAGATTGTGACTTTAGCCATGCCAGGGTTTCCTAGATTGGAGTAGAGAGGGACTCTAGTTGTGAGTGAGTTTCTAGAGTTTCCTACAGATTTATCGGGTATGCCACCCTATAGACATATTGACTTTTGCATTAATTTAGTTTCGGTAACTCAACCTATTTCTATTCCACTGTATTTTATGGATCCAGCTAAGTTGAAAGAATTAAAGGATCGATTGCAGGATTTGCTTGACAAGGGATTCATTAAACCGAGTGTTTCACCTTAAGATGCGTTGGTGTTGTATGTTAAGAAAAAATAAGGATCGATGAGGATGTGCATAGATTATCGGCAGTTAAACAAGGTAATTATAAAGAACAAGTATAGGATTGATGATCTATTTAACCAGCTTCAGGGTGCCAAGGAATTTTCCAAGATTGATTTGAGATCTCGCTACCATCAAGTGAATATTAGGGCATCAGATGTCTCTAAGACATCATTTAGGACTCATTATGTTCATTACGAGTTCTTCGTGATGTCATTTGGCTTACCTAATTCTCTAGAAGCCTTCATGGATTTGATTAACCGAGTGATCAAGCCTTAATTCGATTCCTTATTGATCATCTTCATTAATAATATTCTGGATTACTCTCTTAGTAGAGAGGAGCATGAGCAACACCTACAAATTGTACTTCAGTTTTTGAAGGATCGTCAGTTATATGCCAAGTTTTTGAAGTGTGACTTCTGGTTAGATTCGGTTGCCTTTTGGGGTCATGTTGTGTCATCCTAGGGTATCAACGTTGATCTTAAGAAGATTGAGGAAGTTCAAAATTGGCCTAAACCTACTTCAATTGTAGAGATTCGAAGCTTCCCGGATTTGGCAGGTTACTATCTCCAGTTCGTGGATGGGTTCTCGTCTATCTCAACCCCATTGACCAAGTTAACACAAAAGGGTGCTCTTTTTAGAAGGTCGGACGATTGTGACGCGAGATTTCATAAGCTCAAAACTACCTTGACTATAGCCCTAGTGTTGGCGTTGTCCACAGGTTCGGGATCTTACACTGCAGAATATTAATGCATCGCATATTGGACTTGGAATATATTGATGCAGGACGGTAGGGTGGTTGCCTATGCGTCTCGTCAATTGAAGGTTCATGAGAAGAATTACCTAGTGCATGATTTGGAGTTGGTAGCCACTATTCACGTGCTCAAGATTTGGCGGCACTATCTATACAATGATCTATGTGAGGTCTATATCTATTCAGGAAGAAGGACATTAATTTGGGACAATGGAGAGGGTTAGAGTTATTGAAGGACTATGATTTCATCATATTATATCATCGAGCGAAGGCTAATGTGGTGGCTGATGCCTTGAGTAGGATGACAGAGAGCATGGATAGTTTGACATTTTTATCGGCAGTGTAGAGGACATTAGCCATGGATGTTCAGGATTTAGCCAACCGATTCGTGAGGTTGGATGATTCGGAGCTTAGACGAGTTCGTACTTGTGTTGTGGAACAATCATCATTGTTGAACACATCAAGGCTCGCCAGTTTGATGATCATCACTTGTTAGTGTTGAAAGACACGGTGCAGCGAGGATTGGGGATGATGGTGTTATGCGGCTTCAGAGTTGGATTTGTGTTCTGAATGTTGATGAGTTGTGAGAGTTGATCCTTGAGGAGGATCACATTTCATGGTATTCCATTCACCGAGGTGTAACAAAGATGTATGTGACTTGAAGCAACACTACTAGTGGCAGAAGATGAAGAAAGACATTGTTATCATGTTAATTAGCCGTTTTCTACTTCATTATTTCTTTTCTACTTATATTTGCACAGGTTTATAGTGAGTATCTTGTCATAGCCTCGTCACTACTTCTTCAAGGTTAGGATCGACACTTACAGAGTATATGGGATCGATTGTACTCATACTACACTTCTGCACTGTTTGTGCAGATGCCGGTATTTATCCCAGTGGCGCATAGTGGAGTTTGCTCGGACCCGTCCTTTCAATAGACTTGAGGTAGAGTTGCTTCACATTCTCCAACCCTGAAGTCCCTTCCTATTTATATTGCTATTTATTTTGTGTAGGACAGTTGTATTTCATTTCACACTTTATTTTATTATATATGCTTCATAGTATTTCAATCTTAATTTCTTAAAATATTGCTTTTAAATTGTTAAATTGATTAATTGCATAGCTAATGTTGGCTTTTCTAGCTAGCGGATGTCATGCGCTATCACGGCCCCATGATTGAGATTTTTGGTCGTGACACCATGACACCTTTCGCCCATCCTTCGATACCCCAACCCTGGCAAATCTCCCCCTCTCCAACCAACCCCCAACCCGCTACCCTCTTCTACCCTTACCCCTTTCCCCTATCCCATCTCTCCCCCCTTCTATCCTTCCCTCGCCCATTTATCTCCTATAGTGTTTTCTTAGATTATATATTTTTCAAAAAATACTTTCTACTAACTAAACAAAAAAAAGTAAGAAAACTATTTATTTTTCATGAAATATTTTCTTTCATGCAAAACACACCCTTAATGGAAGTCGTGAAGAAACGATTGTCTAAGAAACATTAAATTGCTAGCATATACTGTTGGAGTTAAGTTGTTTTTTCTATAATTTCCTATCACAAATCACGATCAGATATTCAAATCCACGATGAATAAAAACCAACCACCACTGTCCTTAAGAATGTGGAGTTTTACCCCACTCTACTATTTCCATTCTGAGTCCAATTCCATTTGACTATTACAGACTTTTGGTCAAAATAGTTTCTCGGTTTTATGGAAAAGCTCCATTTTTGCAGTTGAGATTCACATATTTTTGAGTACTTTTGTGAAAAACATCTAGGGTGTGCGCCAAATCTCCCTTTTACTTTGAAAATCTAGAGTTTTTTATAAATATCAAAGCAAAATTATATATGGGTTGTGCTAACTATCTTATCTTCTGTGTTATTGTATATCCGCGACAAAGCATGTGCATTTATACTAGTTATATTTCCTAGCAACAGTTTCTAAGTTTTGCGAAGGAATTAACTGTGAAAAGACAAATTCATTTATTTGTATGACGAAGAAGGAAAACGAAGGAAAATGGGAGGAACAGTATAGGGTGAAGGAATAAAAGAATGGAGAAATCAGAGAAGAGGTCGTTAGCGGTTGGGTTCTCTTCTTGTGTTTTCGTTTAGCCACATGGGATTCACTTGGGAATAGAGGTTAAACTTAACAAACTTTTTGGACAAATCTGTTGGTTATGAGATGGTGGACATAAAAAATACATTTTTCCATACATGAAGAATTATATCTGTTTACCGTTAAAAATGAGTAACAATTAAATTTATATGCATTTTAAAAGATACGTGATTTAATTCAATACGAATGATCTAAGAACAACAAGTAATTAAATTAAAGAGAGAATAAACGACCAAACCAATCGTAATGTGACAATCAAGCATGGTCTCAAATTTGAACACTGAATACGCCTTGATCGAACCCTTGATATGAGCTCGATTGCATTAAAGAAGAGATTAACTAAAGACACTTTGAATAATAGCTAGACAAAAATAAACTTTTATTGCTTTGTTATGCGTGTCAACAACATGTTAAAATGAAGAAAAAAAATCCCCTTTTTATAGTAGGAAAATTTCAATCCTAATACAAATCTAAGTAAGGTAAAAATCTTCTTTTTTCGATAAATGTCGATCCGTATTGGAAGGTATTTGCACCGTAATATCCGACTAACGGTGAATATTACGGCTCCATCAACCGCTTTTATTTTTCCCGTGGTCTTGAAACTTTACTTGATCTGGGTCCGTTGTTTTTCCGTGCCTGATCCGAGATGCATCGTTCATTCCTTTGGAGTTCCGATGTGAGGGATCCTTCGGCCTTGCTTGTAGTTATGTCGGACTGAGCTTCCCTCTCATTCTCTTATTAGGGAATCGAGGGTAACATTGCCCCTAATTTTACCCATACATTGATAGTCCCCTCGTAATTTGTAGAGCAGATTTATCTAAGCGACGAGAAAAGATTAATTGACCTCGGTTCTTTATTCCTTACGCTACAACCGGATCGACGAGCCAGTGAAACGTCCCATTAGTCGTATCATTCTGACTCCGAACACGTGTCAGCCATAGGTTGACCGTCTTCAAATGCAAAACGTCACGCATTAATTACCTCTTCTCCATAAAAGCTTTAGTCTTTTTTTCACTTTTCTACTTTCCGATTCTAGAACTCCTCAATTTACCCCCGAACTTTTCTCTTGCCTTTAACCCCTTCAATCTTCATACATTGTTCTTCGTACCTTCATTTCTTCTTCTTCCCATCTTCAAATCTCCATACTTCATCCTTGATCCTCTATGTTTGACCTTCAAATCTTCATCACCATCCTCAAATCATCATCACCATCTTCAATCTTCATACTCGCCTTCATACATTCATATTTCCCAGAACTCGATGGCGAAGACTTTGAAATCCGTGCCTTAACAGACTGTCTCTTCAACTTCTAATCCAACCACAGATTTTGAGGTGGTCATACCAGAAGTGGCCCTAGAACATCCTCTGAATAACTTCATTCCCGGAGGCTGCTCTATAGAAAATGACTTCAAAGTTGAAAAGGCTTCCAATCAACAGGATCAAGGCGAGGAGGTATGGAGGTAGATATGCTCCATCATAGAGGATGCGTTTCCCACGATTCAGGAGGACTGCAAATGGGAGGGAAAATAAGTGCTCATCCCCGGTGCTGATGAGGACATCATCACACATGTGGAGGGGGTACTAAGTGTTTACACATCACCCTTCACACTTGCCCCGGTGGATCCCATAGTCTTCGACTTTTACAAAAGGTACGAGGTCTACCTCGGGTAGATTCACTTGTCCTTTTGGAGGATTGTGATCCTCCTCCGCCACTTTGTTAGTAACACTAATGCACTCCGGTTCACCATCGACCGTATGCTTCATCTCTAAAGTCCCCGAATCTTCCGATGGGGATTAATAAAACTCATTTTTCGGGCAAAGAAATCTTTATTCTTGAGCATTGACGAAAATAGGGATCGATGATGGATGGGGAGATTTGTTTGGGTGAAAATCGAGGATCTCATTCCCTCTGAGTTCCTGTCGTTCCCTAAACATGGAACCTAGCACGTAAGTTTCTCTCCTTCTCGAGTATTTAGAATTTCTTGTGGATTTTTGTTCTTCTTTTTCATTGACTATTTCTTTCATCGTGCAGCGGTTGCCCGAGTCCCCAACACAGTTCCCTATTTCAAAGAGTGGGTCGAGGGGATCTGCACACAGATGTCATATTTGGAGCACGAATAGCGCAAACTCCAAATGGCAAGTTGGAGGTCCGTTCCCATGGTGAGTGCTCTTCCTAATCAAACTTACTTACATATTGAACTATCATTTTCACTAAATCCCTCTCTTTTCTTTCATAGGTTTGCCCAAAACCACTGAGCTCTAGGCATTAGATGTGGACAAGGCTTCATCCTTACCCTACAAACCCTCATCTTCGGGACAGTCTAAGACTGTTACGAAGAAGGAGGAGAAAAAGAGAAGAAAGAGGAAATCTTTGGGTTCCCCGAACCCTGAAGCCAAGAAGAAGAGGGTAGCGGTCCAGGCCCGAAAGAGCAACAAGAAGAGTACCCGTTTAGGGTACTGGACACCGATTCCCTCTACCGACTTAGGGACTATCCTAAAGATGACTAATTGGAGTTCATCGCTCATGGGCCGACTATTGATAAAGAAGAGCGGGCGACAACTAGGGGAAGTTGCCAAGAGTTTGACCCCTCTTTGGATCGGGAGCCAAAAGGAAAATTAGCGGCTATGGACTCCTAAGAAGCTACCTCTGCTCCAAGGGAATCCACCGATGTCATTGACATCATAAAATCGCTATCTCATAAAAAGTCCTTACTCGTTTGTTTTTCAGGCTTCAGTGCTCCGTCATGAAACCTTCCATTGGTCTTAGATGAAATTTAACCAGCTTGATTTCGTGCTCAAGGAGCAAGTCTGACAGAAGGATATGTATAAGGCTCTTAGCGAGAAAAGAGACGAAGCCCTCAGTGATCTCCCCATTCTCTAAGCTGAGCTAGAAAAAACTCAAAGGGAGGCTTTGTTTGTGAAATGGGAGCATTCCGAACTAGCCGGGAAGGTAAGGATATTTGAGATTCAAAACGAGAGGTTAAGCGTAGCAGCTAATGATGCAATCTTGTAGGTCCAAGATAAGATAGACCTGATTGACCAACTTTGGGCAAAGATAGATGAGCTTAAAGCTTCAGCCAAGAAGTTAAGGACCAGGATGGACCTTCTAGCCTTGGAAAAGGAGGCTACCAAAGAGGAGTTGCCATCGGTCAAGGACCAGCTCTGGGTGAAAAAGGATAAGGCCGACAAGTGGTCTCGACTAAATGATGAGCTCTGAGCATAACTAGGTTTGGCCGTTTTGGAACAGGACGACCTCGCCCGGAAGTATACCGCGTTGAAGTCCAAGTTAAAGGAAACTTCGACCAATTCATCCGAGGTCGAGGACATGCTGGACGAATACAAAAACGACGTGGAAATAGTTGAGGCCCGCTTGATAACAAAGGCTGAGTACATAAAGTGGCTATCCCGGATGGAGACCCTCAAGGGGATTCACGCCTGGGGTTTCGAAGTGTCGGCCGAGATTAAAAAGGCCAAGAGGCTCGAGGCTGAGGCTAAAGAGCTATAGCCCAAGGTTTCTGGTACTGAATCGGACTTTGGTGAAGACTAGGCAGAGATGTCTTAGCTTATTTTTCAGTTTCTTTTGTACATTTCTTTTTATTTTTTAGGCCCTTTTATCATGCCTTTGTAAATATTTTTGGAATATATAAAATTTTCCCTTCGGCTATACTGTGTATTTTACTTTTCAGTATCTATTTGCAACTTTTTATTTGAAGATTGTCATTAGTGCCTTAGCATAAAATGGAACATAATCTAGAGTACTCGTTCCCCCAAAGCTCGAATGAGGCATGGTTTCGATAACAACTCTGAGTTGCTTATGCTTGAAATACTTAATAAAAAATGAAGACTTTTAAGATACTTGAATGTTTAAATCATACACAACGGTGTTTTCCGAGGGAAACCTTTTAATAGTTTTAATCATATGTAAGGACCTTACTTTATGAGTACAGACTTGGACGCCTCCAAGCCGTTTTGAGTTGGCCGTAGCCTTTCATGTTCGAGCCATGTCTAATAGGGTCAGTGCCTCTGGGATTCGATAGACCGAGCTGTTTGATCTTTTTATCGGACAATAGTCCCCGACTCGGGGAGGCCCGTAGGCTCTAGGATTTAGGATCCGTTATTTGCTTTAAGTAACTCAATGAATATATAGAAGGTGTAAATGTGATGTGATAATATATAGGGAGGCAAATTTCTTTCATTGCTTTGCATGTATAGTACATAATCGAAGGTGCATAAGCTTTCTGCCATGGCAAGAATGAGCTACACAGGTATGGCTCATTTGACCGTTTGACCCTTAAAAAAAATTCTAATAATCGAGCCCTGGCATTTAATATCAAATAATAACACATTCTAAGGATCCTAACTTAGGGGGTAATGGCCCTCTAGCCCCAGTATTTGAGACTGAACTTTTGAAGGCTCGAATATTGTTGGTCCAGTACGGGTGGTCAACAATTCCGGCCTCAGGCCGGCCTTCAAAACAAAGGTAGCACATTTTACTATTGCATCGTTAAGAAACTTGTTGTAAAACCCACTTCGGGAAAATCGGTCCAAGGGAAAAAGACACATGCTTTTAGACTTAATTGTCAAATTTACCCTCGGTCGAGTACCTACATAAGTTAGTCCAAAGTATAACAATTTGAAAGGGAATTTTGTTTGTACCTTAGCAGTAGTATTGCATCAAGTGTGCCACGTTCCAGTTGTTTGTTACTTTCACACCGTTCCCCGACTCAAGCTTATATGAACCTTTCCCGGTTATTCTGGCAACTCTATACGTCCCTTTCTAGTTCGGGCCTAGTTTCCCGTCGTTTGGGTTCTTGGTGTGTAGAGTTACTTTCTTTAATACAAAGTCCCCAACTTGGAAATATCAAATGTTAGCTCTTTGGCTACATTACCTCTCCACTCTCTACTTTGGGCAGCTAATCGGACCAGGGCGGCTTCTCCCCTTTCGTCCTATAAGTCTAAACTCGTGGCCATGGCCTTGCCGTTTGACATCTCAGTAGCATACTGGAACCTTAGGCTTGGTTCCCCCACCTCGATCGGGATTAGGGCTTCCACATTATAGACTAAAGAGAACGGGGTCACATCGGTACTTGAATTCGAAGTCATTCGGTATGCCACAAGATTTGGGGCAAGAATTCATTCCTCTTTCTCTTTGAATCGGTCAATCTCTTCTTCAAGTTTTGGAGTATAGTTTTGTTCGTTGAATCCGCTTGTCTGTTCCCACTAGGGTGGTAAGGTGGATAATATCTTTTCGATATTGTGGTCTTCGGGAAACTTGCTTACCTTGTTGCCGACGAACTCCTTTTAGTTGTGGCAAATGATCTCGGCCGGTATCCCGATTCCAAATATTAAGTGATCCCAAATGAAGTCAATGACCTCTTTCTACGAACCTTTTCAAATGCCTGAGCTTTGACTCACTTGGAGAAATAATCGGTCATGAGTAGTTTGTATTGGGCTTTACCGGGTGCCCATGGCAGGGGACTGACGATGTCCATCCCCCATTTTATAAACAGCCACGACGATAGGACCAAGTGAAGCATTTCTCTTGGTTGATAAATCATTGGGGAGTGTCTTTGGCACTCATTGCATTTTTGTACGAAGTCTTTCACATCCTTCTCTATCTTGTTCTAGTAGTAACTGACTCTGATCAATTTCCAAACAAAGGATTCTACTCCTGCGTGCTTTCTACAAGTGCCCTCGTGTACTTCTCTCATGGCATATTCAGTCTCCCCCAGACCCAAACACCTAGCTAGTGGCCCAAAAAAGGATCTTCTAAACAATTGCCCCTCGACCAAGCCAAACCTGGCAGCTTTGGCGCATAGGATTCTTGACTCCTTGGGGTCCGATGACAATTTTCCTTTCTTCAGGTATTCTATGTATTTGTTTCTGAAGTTCCAAGTCAAGCTTGTCGAGTTCACCTCGGCGTGGCCTTCTTCTACTATGGAGTTCATCAACTGTACTACTGCCCCCGAGTCGAATTCATCGAAGTCGACCGACGACTCCAAGTTGGCCAATGCATCGGTTTCGTTATTTTGATCCTAAGGTATATTCTATAGAGTCCATTCTATAATTGGTGTAAGGTCAACTGTAACGTATCCAAGTACCTCCTCATCCGCTTCTCATTTACTTCAAACATCCCGTTGACTTGGTTTACGATAAAGAGAGAGTCACATTTGGCCTTGATCAGTTTGTTCCCCCAGGATCTTTGCCAGTTCTAGACTTGCAATCATATCCTCATACTCGGCTTCATTGTTAGTCAATTTTATAATTCTAATAGACTACCTGATTACGTTACCCGTAGGTAAGTTTAATACAATGTCGAGCCTAGACCCTTCACGTTGGAAGCACCATCCGTGAATAGGGTCTAGATCCCCAAACTAATCCCCAAAGTGAGCAGTAATTCCTTCTCGACCTCGGGGACCAAGGTCGGCATAAATTCAGCCACAAAGTCCGCGAAAGTCATATTCGATATCGTACCCGCTAATTTCTACGACCCTTTTGGCCAACCGACCCAAGAGCTCGGGCTTATGCATGACATTCCTTAGTGGGTACGAGGTCACGACACATATGGGGTGGCACTGAAAGTATGATTTTAATTTCCTAGAGTGCTTAATAAAGCGAGCGCTAATTTTTATTAGCGTGGATTCCTTGTTTCGACATCGCCTAGGGTTCTACTAACATAATAAATAGGAAATTGTATACCTTCTTCTTCCGGAACCAGGACCCCACTTACCTCCACCTCGGAAACTTCCAAGCAGAGGTATAGTTGTTCGTCTGCCTTCGGAGTGTGCAATAAGGGAGGGATCGACAGGTATCGCCTGAGTTCTTCTAAAGCTTCCTAACATTCCGGGGTCTAAGAGAAGCCGATCTTCTTTTCAATAGTGAGAAAACCAGATGGATCTTATCCGACAATCTCGAAATAAACCGGTGTATACGGTGAAATCGGGGGAAACAATTTCTCATTAATAAGGCATTTCGGGAGGTCACCTCGGAGGCTCGAGACCACAGACCGAGTACCACCCCTATCGACACCTGACCTGGGGATAATGTTGGCCGAGACCCCATAGGGCATGGGGAGTTTTCGAAGAATGTAGTCGGGGCCGGTTAAGTCTATCAGTCTAGTCTAAAAGCTGGTCTGTACCTGCATCATGAAGCTAGTCAGCTGTCCCATCCCGCTTTCTTTATCATTAATGTATATTGTACTATGTTGGGATTTTCCCTCCTATATAAGGGGGATCCTTGGCACTTTGTAAACTCTGTTGCTCCAACTATTCTACGAAAGATAAATAACAACTCTCTCTCTCTCTCTCTCTCTCTCTCTCTCTTTTCTCTCTAACATATTCCTTTGATATTATTGCTTTCATTTATTAAGTTCATACTTGTTCTTCATTTACTGCTTATCATTGGCCATAAGGAGCCTCTCTTAATTATATCTTAACTATTATCCCTTTCCCGATTATCTCCGATAGCTCGAGCCCGAGCCTAGGCATCGACCTCGAGGCCCCTTATTGGTCAGTCTGAGGCCCAAATAGCTAACCCCTCGGTTTGGTTTTAACTCTACTTTAGTTCGCATTTCGTCTTTAAACTTCATTACCTAGCATCAACTGCTTAATAACTAGCATAAAAATAGATCTTTTATTTTTAGAGTCCCATCAACAAATTTAATTGTTATTACCATTTTCACGGTAAACAACCGGCCCAACTCGGGTATCCGCCTAATAAGTCTTTGTACTGCCTTAACGTTGTCAATTACGGTGATGTCTTATATAGCTTTTATTTTGTCTGGGCTGATCTCTATTCCCCGGCTAGATACCATGAAGCCAATAAACTTGCCCGAGCTGACCTCGAAGGCATACTTCTCCGGGTTTAGCTTCACGTTGTACTTCCTCAATATGTCAAAGATTTCCTACAAATGTTTCAAATGTTCCTCTTCTCGTAGGGACTTAACCAACATATCATCAATAAAAACTTCCATTTATTTCCCTATTTGTTCTTCGAACATTCGGTTAAAGGCATTGGTACGTGGCATTGGCATTCTTTAGTCCAAACGGCATTACATTATAACAGTAGGTGCCGAATTTGATTATGACATAAGTCTTTTCTTGATCGCCTGGGTCCATCTAAATTTGGTTGTACCTGAAATAAGCATCGAGAAAACACAATATCTTGTGTCCGTCCATCGCGACGATCGTTCGATCGGTGTTGGGCAAAGGAAAAGAGTCCTTTGGACACGCCTTGTTTAGATCCTTATAATCTACACACATCGTAAGTATGTTTCTCTTTTTAGGCACGACTACTACGTTAGCTAACCAATCCTGGTATTAAACTTCCCATATGGATTCAGAAGTTTAGATACCTTCTCTTTGATGAATGCGTGTTTCATCTCGGACTGTGGCCTTCTCTTCTATTTAATCGGATGGAATTTTAGATCCAAGCTCAATTTGTGAGTTGTTACCTCCAGTGGGATCCCTGTCATATCTATATGGAACCAGGTGAAACAATCGGTATTAACTTTAAGAAAACCAATATGTTTTTTCCTGAGCTCGGGGGTTAGTCCCGTGCCTAGGTATACCTTTCGATTTGGTAGGTGCTCGATCAATATAACCTGCTCCAACTCCTCAATCGTTGACTTAATGGCATCAGTGTCATCGGGGGCCATAAAAGATCTTGGGATACCGTAATCATCCTCATCATCCCCTCTGTGCTCTTGCTGTTTTTCCAGCTCGGTTGAGGCCAGGATCATTGATTGCTATTTGGTTACTTTTTCTTTGGTCAGTTCCCTTCTTTTTGATGTCGAAACTGTCGGCACCGAGATTAATTCATCGACAACGAACATTTCCTTTGCGGCTGGTTGTTCCCTGTAGACTGTTTTGACTCCTCCCGGACTAGGAAATTTCAATACCTGATATAAGGTTGAAGGCACCGCTCTCATGCTGCGAACCCATGTCCTTCCGAATAAGGCGTTGTAACTATATCCCCCTCGATCATGTAGAACTTTGTTTCTTGGGTGGTCCCGATAGTGTTTTTTGGTAATGTTATCTTACCCTTCGTGGTTTTGCACGCCATCTTAAATCCGTTCAATACACAGACTGCTAGTACGATTTGGTCCAATAATCCTAATTGTTCTACGACTATTGACCGGATGATGTTTGCCGAGCTACCTAGATCAATCAAAACATGTTTAACCCGATATTTATTGATAAGTACGAATATTACCAGTGCATCATTGTGAGGCTAGATGATGCCCTCGGTGTCTTCGTTGCTGAACAAGATGGCCCCTTACGTGACGTAATCCTGGGTGCATTTTTCCCCCTGTGATAGAAACTTTGGTTTGTTTTATCATTGGCCCTTGGGGAATATCCACTCCCACAATGATCATGTTGATCACGTGCTGGGGCTCCTCCTGTTTAACCTGTTTGTTGGCATCCCTATTTCTGAAGTGGTTTTTGGCCCGTTTGCTTTGGAATTCCTGAAGGTTCCCATTGTGGAACAATCGAGCTACTTCTTCTCTTAGCCGTCGACAATCTTTGGTCCTATGACCATGAGTACTGGGGTATTTACTGTAAGGCCCCGTGAAAACTTGTACTCAAAACCGGGTAGCTCATGGTGCCAAGTCCCTAATATATGTTAGGAATGTGTAAAATTAAGCAAGCCGAGGTTCGGACCCTTTTGGTACTGATCTATGTTATAAAAAGTCAAGAAATACTGTTTTCCAGGAAATGCAATTCTGCGGTCTAGAATGCGGTCGCATAACAGATATGCGGACCACAAAATTGCCGCAAAGTGAGTCAGTGTGTTGGTCGAATTGGAGGTTAAATATGCGGTCCAATATGCGATCGCATAACGGATATGCGGACCGCATAGTCGTCGCATATTTCCCTTGGGATTTTGTGAGGGGCAGTTCTGCGGTGCACTATGCGACTGCATAATGGGTATGCGGACCACATTTCTGCCACATACTCAGGCAGTGTGTTCAGATTTTAGGAGCACTTTTGCGGTCCATTCTATGGAACGCATTTCCACTCTGCGATCGCATACCTAACTCGGTCTCCTATTTTTCTAAATTTTAAACCCTACCCCTTCATCAATAAAACACCCCAACCCCTTATTTTAACATATTTTCTGAACAAAACTAGAGAGAGGGAAGAGAGAATTCTTGAGAGATAAAATCCTACCTTCATCAATTTGATTCTTCAAAGTCATTCGGGCCGGGGAATTTCAAGTAATTGTCTTCATCTCCGTTCTTGCAGGTAAAATCCCCAACCCTTTTTCATTGTTTTCAGATTTAAACAAGAAAGGGGGATTCTCATGCATTAATTCTTGAAAATGGAAGTTGAGATACACATGCATGTCCTTTAAAACCTAGAATCTAGTAAGAGGAATTGGGTAGAACTAAAGATTTGCAAAAAAGGGGTTGATAACCTAAATAAGTTCGGGCTGAGCTTGTGAACTTCAATTCTAAGTTATATGTGTTAACTTGTGAACTAGATTGACGATACCGGGTTGTTGGTGAATTGGAAATAGACGGAAAAAGGGGGGGGGGAATTAGACTCCAAGTATGTACTGCTAACTTTAACCTTTGTAAAGTCACCTTGTTTGGTGTACGAGTAATTGGTATGTGTTACTTATGTGGACTATTTGCGAATTCTTGTGATTAATATGCCTTGAATGTTGTTGGTTAAGTCTCCCGATATAATGGTGTAAGTAAATGGCAACAAACCAAGTGTGTGTGTGAATGTGTTTATGTGGTAAGAGCTGTGTAACAAATGATGGAAAAAAATCATAATTGATGCAATTGAAACAACTGTGGTAATATCATACGTGACTTGTCGCAGGCAATTATCGTTTTGACTTAAGTTGTATACGGGCTGTTGCATATGATGGAAATGGTATTAACGTTTATGAAAATTCTTTGTGAATTGTTGTTGTTGTCGTGTGAAATGTGATTGTCCGGTGGGATCGGGTTGCGCGCCGCAACACGAAGTTATAAAGTGTGGGTTGTGGTGATTAGGGTGGCCGAGGTAATAAGGGTGGCCGAGGTAATAAGGGTGGAAAAGTGATCGAAATCACTACTGAAATAAAAATATGTGAAAGTTGTGAAATCATTGATGTGATGAAATAATGTTGAAAGGGGAAAATGAGAGATTGTGGAGTTTGTTTGGCTTTGGTTGTTCCTTTCATGTGCATTTGATTGTTGATTCTATTACTGTTTGTTATCTGTGTATTTCTTGATTTTACTTGGGGTAAAGTTTGTTCATACGTACCAGTACCATTCAAATGTACTGACATCCCTTTTGCCGGGGGCACTACATTCGTGTTATGATTGTAGGTGGTTCCATAACAGGTACTCCAGCCCACCGACAGTAGCACTCCTTCACCTCCCATCAGCTGAATTGGTGAGCCCCTTTCCTCTCGGGGCCCTGTGTGGCGTATGCCGCTTATCCTCCCGAAAATTCTATTTTGGTATTTGCGTAAGGTATAGCCGGAGCCTTGTTATCGGAAAATATTTTAACTCTCTTTTGTATCTCTAGAGGCTCCGTAGACAGGAAATGTGGGTTATGTACTTATGTATTTTGGGCAGTATAACTTGTAAACCACGCTAAGTAACTATGTATGTTATGTAAATCTCGTAAGAATGTGTTTAAATTTATAAATGACTATTTCACTTGGTTAATGGGTAATGGAAACGCAGGGTATCACGTGGAATAGGAAAGGCACCCAGGTCCGCTTGGCTGGGGGCTACCCGGTCGAGCGCCGGTCGCGCCCCTCGGTTTTTGGGGCATGACAAACTTGGTATCAGAGCCTAAGGTTTTAAAGTGTCCTAGGATGTCTCGGAGCCGTGTCTAGTAGAGTCCTTCTTATCAGTGTGTTGTCGACCACATCTATAAGTTGGAGGCTACATGGGCATTTAGGAAATTACCTTCTTCTTTTTTACTCTATATCGTGCGGTGAAGTGAAAAGTGGAAGTATTTACATCTAACTCGTGCCCTGTTCTAAATTTTTAGTAATGACACCTAAGAAGAGAGCTAGACTCGGCCTCTGGGCCAATGCCACCCCAAGTATGGCTATGAATCATGTACCTGATGTCGTGGGTGAGAGTGACTCCCCAGTCTTGAATCTGCCTGGCCCATCTATTCCAGATCCAAGTATTCCTGTTCCAGCTGCAGCAGAGGGTGCTACCATCCCTCCCGCTGATATTCCTGATCTTGATGCAATTCCAGCTTCCGGTCCCGGGGTTTCTGATGGGGACCTTAGAGGAGCCATCCATATGTTGACCCAGTTAGTGGCTGCTCAGGCCCAGAGATCTCATGATGCCCCTGCACCCCCCAACGGACAGGGAGATTCCGCCAGCTCCAGAGTCAACCAGTTTCTACGGTTGGCCCCTCTAGAGTTCACAGGCACAGACCCAGAGGCCGATCCACAAGATTTCCTTGATGAAATGTATAAGACCCTTCGAGTGATGAAGGCTACAGAGACGGAAGGGGTTGAGTTGGCTTCATACAGGTTGAGGGGAGCAGCGTATTCGTGGTTCAAGATATGGGAGGATTCCCATAGGGAGGGAAGACCTCCGGCTAGATGGGATAAGTTTGTAAATGTATTCATGGACCACTTCTTTCCTGCTGAGACAATGGCGGCCCGTGCCACAGAGTTTGAGGTCCTCAAGCAGGGCCGTATGAGTGTTTGGGAGTACCACATAGAGTTTGTGAGGTTGTCCAAGTATGCTCCTCAGTTAGTGTCGACCATGGATGCTCGAGTTCAGCGATTCGTTCAGGGTCTTAGTCCTTAGGTGGTGAATGAGGTTGCTACAACGGCCTTACACTCAGATATGAATTATGGGAAGATTGTGGGGTTCGCTCAGGCCACAGAGGCTAGGAAGTTGAAAATACAAGTAGAAAGGGAGAGTAGCAGCAGGGCAGGATCAGCGTGTCACTCAGGGAGACCAGTTCCGGGGAGAGGGCCATCAGGGCTATCCCAGTCATATGCCCAGTCCTCAGCAAGCGCACCGCCATCTGTGCACAGTTATCAGCAGAGCAGTCACTTGAGATCAGGTTTAGACAGTAGGAGACCCCATCATTCTGGTCGTCCAGGAGGGAGATCATAGCAGCAGGGGAGGGCTTCATGCCCCAAGTGTGGGAGGTTCCATTTTGAGACTTGTTATTTGGATATTCTGGTGTGCTATAGATGCGGGGTGAGAGGTCATATCCAGCGGGATTGTCGTGCGCCCAGTTAAGGCATGGGTAGGGGATTTGCTCAGTCATCCGGTTCTTCAGCTGCCACATCATCCGTGCGTCCTCCAGCCCCAGCAGGGCGCGGTGTAGTTAGGGGTGGAGCTCATAGCAGAGGTGTACCCAGCCGGTTTTACGCCTTGAGTGGTCGCCAGAGTACAGAGTCCTCCCCAGATGTTGCTACAAGTATCATGTCTATTTAGGCCATTGATTGTTATGCTCTTATTGATTTGGGGTCCTCTTTGTCTTATGTCACCCCATTCATTGCTTCAGGTTTTGGGGTAGAACCCGAACAGCTTCACGAGCCGTTCTCTGTATCGACTCCGGTTGGTGATTCTATTATATCCACATGAGTTTAAAGGAATTGTGTTGTCATGGTATGTGGTCGTGCCACCACGACCAATCTTATTGATCTTGAAATGGTGGATTTTGATGTGATTATGGGAATGGACTGGCTTTATTCGTGCTTTGCTAAACTTGACTGTCGAACGAGAGTCACGAGGCTTGAGTTCCCTAATGAGCCGGTTATTGAGTGGAAGGGAAATGGTGTGGTGTCGAAAGGTAGGTTTATTTCCTACCTTAAGGCTTCGAAGATGATTAGGAAGGGGTGTATCTACCATTTGGTCCGGGTGGCGGACACCACTTCAGAAGTGTCTGTCCCCGAGTCCGTGCCAGTCGTGAATGAGTTTTTTGAAGTGTTCCCGGACGAGCTTCCAGGGATCCCGCCAGATAGGGAGATTGATTTCGGGATTGATGTATTGCCAGATACGTGGCCGATATCTATTCCACCATACAGAATAGCACCAGCGGAGTTAAGAGAGTTAAAGGAACAACTGAAGGATTTATTAGAAAAGGGGTTCATACGGCCAAGTGTGTCACTGTGGGGTGCCCCAATTCTTTTTGTCAGAAAGAAGGATGGGTCGCTCCGGATGTGTATTGATTATCGGCAGCTTAACAAGGTCACCATCAAGAATAAATATCCTTTGCCTCGGATAGATGATTTGTTCGACCAATGGCAAGGTGCGAGGTTCTTTTCCAAAATTGATCTACGGTCCGAGTATCACCAATTGAAGATCATAGAACAGGATATTCCTAAGACCGTTTTCAGAACTCGCTATGGTCACTTTGAATTCTTGGTCATGTCTTTTGGGCTAACCAACGCCCCGACAGCTTTCATGGATCTTATGAATCGGGTCTTCAAGCCATTTCTAGACTCCTTTGTGATTGTTTTCATTGATGACATCCTTGTTTATTCGCGGAGCCGGGAGGATCATGCCGATCACCTCAGGGCAGTTCTGCAGACCCTTTATCAGCACCAGTTGTATGCTAAATTTTCAAAATGTGAATTTTGGTTGGAGTTCGTTACCTTTCTGGTCCATGTTGTTTCCAGTAAAGGGATTCAGGTGGATCCCTAGAAGATTGCAGTAGTAAAAGATTGGCCTAGACCCACGACCCCGACGGAGATCCGTAGCTTCTTGGGTTTAGCGGGTTATTATCGGAGGTTTGTGGAGGGATTCTCTACCCTCGCCTCCCCTTTGACTAAGTTGACGCAGAAAGTAGTTAAGTTCCAATGGTCCGACGCTTGTGAGAAAAGTTTTCAGGAATTGAAGTCGAGATTGACCTCGGCGCCGATATTGACCTTGTTGAAAGGCACAGAAGGATTTGTGGTTTATTTTGATGCCTCCAGGGTCGGTTTGGGGTGTGTGTTGATGCAACATGGGAAGATTATAGCGTATGCTTCAAAGCAACTCAAGAATCACGAGAAGAATTATCCGACGTATGATTTGGAGCTTGCTTTTGTTTTTCCAATCCGCTAGGCAAGCGCCTAGGGCTATTTTTTTATTAATGAAAAAGGAAATACAAATGTCTTGATGTCCTACAAAATGTAAAGCATAAACTTTGTAAAATACATGTACCCTATTATCAAATTGAGTAGATCACTCAAACTTGATATCACAAGTATTACTAATCATTGTATAATAAAATTAGCCCATGAGAAGCATGTGTAGCCCATGAATTAAACACTGAATAGTAGTTCCGCGTTGTCTTTCAGTCCAAACGAAACCCAGTTCATTTGATTTTTCCTTCGATGCCCTTCCTGTTCCTGCGCGACAATGTGTGCATTGGCCATTGTTTAATCACTAGGCATTATTTAATTACAGCTGTCGTTGAAAATAGAGCTGGAATGTTCTCCAAATGCATCCATGACTTGTCTGGCGTAAAGTCTCAAACGAGGCAGGCGTGCGTCCAGTCAACCTGCCTTAATTTGCATACCTATGCACGGACGTGCTGCAATCTAGATTTTCTGGAGTTGCACAATTGAATTGCATGCTTAAATTTCCAATTGATTCCCAATAAAATCTTGCAACAAGGAACAAGCGTGCATTATTCTTCTAATTCAAATCTTTTTTTGTCCCTATTGTTTAATGGCTGAAAGCCTCGTTGAACCATCAAGAACTTCAAGCAATAAACAATTAGCATGTTGGTTGCACAACCAGTGCTTTTCTGTAATTGTACCAGACGAGCCTGCAACATTGGGATAAACGAAAGTGGAAAGGAACAATTACCTTTCCATGTGCTGCAAACTTTTCCATTGCCTTTCCAAAAGAATGCTGGTGCAAACTCCATTGTTACTGTCCAAACATCCTTTTGCACCTGCTTCTTGTAGGTCCCCTCTCTTGTAGCTCCTTGACCGAGTACTCTCCAACATCCAAACATCTTGAAGCATGCTTTCATATAAAAATGCTAGAAGCCTGCATGGATTCCATGTCTTTGATGAAGCATGCATGCATTTTAGAATCAACAACAACTGCATTGTCCTTCGTATCCATCTCTTCTCGTAATCTGGCGAGCTCCATATGCTAAAAGCTGCTTAGGCTTTTGTTTAATGTCCAGATTCTCCTTGACATTATATACTTGTATAGTATGTTGGCTGTATATCCAAGGAATTGCAGTCACGCGAGCACCCCACGCGAGCAGCCCATGCTGGATGTGTTTCCAATCCCATTAGCCTTTCTTGTTGTGCTCGATTATTGTTGTGCTTTTGTTCTTTAGCAGTGGTTGTCTCTAAATGTTGCAGAAGTGAAAGCCATAAGCATTGTGATACTTTAAGTGTATCACAACTTGTGCATTAGCTTTAACTTCACTGCCCCATGCGAAAGAGCTGGGCATTTTGATCCTATGTTCCCTGCTAGTCCATATCATGATATCTCTTTCAAGGTATTGAGTACCATGTACTAATACTACCCATTGAAATTGACAATCATGATAAGTCATTTCCACATTACCAATTCCTGCACAAAAACACCAAATGTTAGTATAACAGAAGACCATCAAGATCTCTTCCCATAGGATTGGACCCTGCTGACCAGTTATGTCCAGTCCTTTTCTCCTCCTCAATTTACTTATGTTCCACTCCATATTTATCTCCTTTTTGGCTTTGATCCTTCCCCTTGTCCTCCTAATTCCTTGCAACCTTCACCCTTATGTAAGGACATTGCATCTTATCTTCGTTAATAATCCTCCTTCCTTTTGAGTCCATATCCCAGAAACCATGGCATTCAGTATTTCCTTCATCTAGAGCATAATTGGCAAGGTGGTCTGCTAATGTATTCCCTTCTCTGAATATGTGTGTGACCTTGAATGGTACTTTGTTCCTTCATCCTTAAAATCTCCTCTACATGTTCAGTAATATACCAAGGAGGTTTCCATGATTCCTCTATAATGTTCTTCAACAGCATAGAATCTGTCTACAGCCATATCTGGTAATAATTAAGATTTTTGCACATCTTCAATGCCTCCACAATAGCTACTGCTTCTGATTCATTGTTGGTTCCTTCAGAAATTTCCCTTCCTTCTACATATATCAAATCACCTGCCTCATCCCTTATGCAGAAACCAATTAAGCTCCTCCCTGGGTTCCCTCTACATGATCCATCCGTATTCACTTTGATCCATCCTGTTGAAGGAAATTCCCATAAAACTTTATCATATTTCAGTCGTGGTGTGTATTGCTCCATCATTGTCAGTAAGTCCAGCCACTTGTGAGGCACACGTAGTCCAGACTTTTTCAATTGGACCAGAGATTGCAAAGTAGATGACACCTGGTAAATAACTCTGCTCACTAACACTGCTTCTCCATATTTCAAACTGTTTCTTCTCTTTCACAGTTCCCATACAATGCATGCAGGTAAAGCTTGTAATACTGGCTTCAATCTAGGTACAACTGCTGTTGTCCAACACTTTGTAATTGCTTGATGTAATGACAACCCATCTAATGCAATTCCTGCTCTCCTCAGGAAGTAACTCCAAACACTTGTAGCTGCATTGGATGTGAAGAACAAATGTAATAATGACTCCTCCTTAGGATCAGCACAACACCAACATTTAGATGGCATGGAGTATCCTAGTTTACGCAAGAAATCATCAAGTGGCAGTTTGGCTTTCCACACCTTCCACAGGAAGAAGGATATCTTGAAAGGTAAACCTTTTACCCATATCATCTTGTAAGCTAATATTGGGTTGGCTCTTCTTCGCACGTAATCCCATGTAGACTTTATTGTAAAATGTCCCCTTGTTTCAAGCATCCAGAAAGGAGTATCTAACTGTGAACTTTCAGTTGGTGGTCTAATATTCTGCACAATGTGGTGCGCCAAATCTTCAGGTAGACTCTCAAACATTTTATCCACATTCCACATACCATTTTCAACCATATCATTGACATTATGAATATCCTCATCGATACCAAACTATGCAGGCACTTGAAAATATAAGGCTCCCATCTCAGTCCAATTGTCGAACAAAAATAGAGCTGATCCCATTCTCAGTTTCCAGTAGATTTGATGCTCAATCAAGTCCCTACATTCTAGCATTTTTCTCCACACGTGGGATCCCCTCTTCCAAGGTACAATTACTGCATTTAGTTTCTTGCAGTACTTTTGACTAATAAATGCACTCCACAAACTGGGCTTTGTCCAGAAATTCCACCACAATTTGCAGAATAGTGCCTTGGATACATCATGTAAGGACCTGAAACCTATGCCTCCCTTCTCATAAGGCATACAAAGGTTAGTCCAAGACGCCCAATGTCTAGTGCTTCCTCCCACATTGCTGCTCCAGAAAAACTTGGCAAAAATGCTATGTAATTTGTTGATCACATAACTTGGAGGATTAACTGCTGACAACATATGAATTGGGATACTCTACAGGACATTTGCGATCAACACAGCTCTGCCTCCTACAGATAGGAGTTTTCCTTTCCATGACTGCAGTTTGTCCATAACCTTGGTGATTAATCCCTGGTAATAGTCTCCCCTTTTTCTTGCATAAAAAATAGGACAGCTGAGGTAGGTCATAGGGAAACCTTGTCTTCTTATGCCTGTAATCCTTTCCACCTTGTTAATCACCTCATTATCCGTTAAATGATGCAGGTATATGGCTGATTTTGCTTTGTGCACCAGTTGACCAAATGATGATTCATAGGCTTGCAAAACCTCCATGACAAGTCTTAACGAAGGTTCATCAGATGAGCAGAAAATGATTGTATCATCAGCGTATGAGAGATGATTTATTTTTGGGCTCCATTTTGGCATTCCAAATCCACATAAATATAGGTTAGTGTGTAGTGAATTCAATCCCCGTGAAAGTGCTTCTGCTGCTAGAATGAATAGAGTTGGTGACAAAGGGTCACCCTGTTTAACTCCCCTCGATGAGTTGAAGAAACCATTAGGCTGACCATTTATAAGAATAGAGTACCAATTGTTCCTAATCAAATCAAAGATCAAGCCAATAAAAGCTTCCGGAAATCCCATTTTCCTTAGTATTTTGGTCAGGAATAGCCATGATAGCCTATCGTAAGCTTTTGTCATATCAAGCTTAATCACAACGTTTGGACCTGCGTTTGTTCTCAACCTGATATCCGTAATGATTTCTTGAGTTAACAGTACGTTCTCAACTATGCTTCTGCCCTTCACAAAACCTGCCTGTTCCTCTGAGATTATGTTTGGTAATAATTCAACCAACCTCTCATGAATAACCCTGGAGAAAATCTTGTTAACAAAGTTGCTAAGACTGATTGGTCTCATGTCTGCAAAGGTCATGACTTCTTTTTTCTTTGGTAATAAAACCAGGTTTGTGTGCGTCACACTTTTTGGCAAATGCTGACCGCAAAAGAAAGCCTTGACCATGCGGACGACATCTTCTTTGATAATTTCCCAGCACGTTTGGTAAAAGGCTCCAGTGAATCCATCCGGTCCACCAGCTGAGTCCCCATTCAACCCCATAACTGCTCTCTTCACTTCTTCATTGGAAGGCAAGGCCATCAATCTTTCATGTTGATCACTATCTACCATTGAAGGTACATGATTTAGAATAACAAAATCATTTGGAAATGCACTCTCAGTAAATTGATCCTTGTAGAACTTTATTGCTTCTTCTGCTATTAAGTGATCTTCTTCAATCCAGTTACCAAGGCTATTCTGGATCCTTGATAATCTCAGTCTCTTCCTTCTCCCATTAACTTGAGCATGGAAGAATTTAGTGTTTCTATCGTTATCTTTGAACTATAACATGCCAGCTTTTTGTCTCCAGAATTCTTCTTCTAATGCAAGATATTTAATCATTTCAGCTTGGACCTGTTGTAATCTTTGTTTATTCATCTGTGTAGGATTGACTTCAAATTGTCTTTCATGAACCAAGACCACCTTCTCAAGTCTTGCAATCTTCTGGAATATATCCCCATATGTAACTCTGCTCCAGGAAGATAGTGCTTGTTTAAGATTCTTTAACTTGTAGTTAAAAATGCAGAAAGGGTTAGCACTAAAATTAGCATTCCAATTCCCCTTTACTACATCTTTGAAGGTTTCACGCTTTGTCTAGAAGTTAAGAAATCTGAATAACTTCTTAATTGGAGGAGTTTCTATATCACATTTCAGCAGCATTGGGCAATGATCAGACCCGATTTTGGATAGGTGAGTTAACTCTAATCCAGGAAAGATCTGTTGCAATTCATTATTGCCAAAACATCTGTCCAATCTTTTAAAAATACAGTCCTCCTCTGATCTTCCATTCTACCATGTAAATATGCTTCCTTTAAAACCCAAGTCTGTCAAATTGCAGGTATTGATGCAGTGTCTGAAGTCATCTACTTCAATGAGAGAAACTGGCAAGCCCCCATATTTCTCTTCCTCATCCCATATCACATTAAAGTCTCCTCCAACTAGCCAAGGTACTGTCATATCTGATGCCATTGCATACAACGTATCCCATAGTTCTATTCTTTCAGTGCGATCACATTTGGCATAAACTAGTGTAAGGATGAGCTCAATATGTGTTTCAGAGTGCATTAATCTCAAAGTTAGCTGTTGAGTCATGTTATATAAAATAGTAACCTCAAAAATTTCATCAATTAAAGCCCAAATCTTGTTTGACACATTCACCACAGCCTGTGCCAAACCAATTCTTGCTCTATACCTCTCCATTTTGTGAGACTGTTGCATAGGCTCAAGGATTCCTATGAACTCAAAATGATGTTTTCTGTGCATTGTAATCAGCCTTTCAAATGCTTGCATTGTGTTTACTGACCTGATATTCCATATAATGGCATCCATTAAATGTTTTGGGATTTGGACAGTGTTCTCCTTGTTTGTACTCCACTAACTGGGATAGTAGAAATCTCTTTTGACTGTTTCTTTTTTCCCTTTGCTGCAGATTTTACTACTTCAATAAGCCTTAGCGACAGATCTCCCTGCCTGGCAACATTAAGGAAATTTTGTGCAGTGGATTCCTCATCCATGTCTCCACCTTTAAGTTCTGCGTCGTTAACTTGATCGTGTGCTTCTACTGCTTCTTTTGATGTAACAATATCCTCTGTGTGGTTGATAAGTTCAGCATCTTTTGCAGCATGTTCATTGGTCAACAACATTGTATTGTTCAGTGGAACGTTACTTCCTGCTACATCCTGCACGGTGCTCAATGGAACAGTACTTCTTGCATAAACCTGCACTGTCATAGCTTGGTTCTTGTCTGCATTCTTGTCTTGTTTCTTGTCTGCATTTTCAGCTTCTTTCAAGACATTACTAACAGCATTATGTGAAGTCCCTCCTGGATCTATAATATTAATGTTCCCCTCTTTTGTCTTTTCTGCTACTGCATTTGTACATTCGCTGATGCTTTGAATATTGATTGCATTGGCATTACAATTAACACTTTGATCCTCATCTTCCACTTCATTTCCTCCAAATTCTTCATCACTATGCATTGTATCTGGAATCCGACCATCTGCTAGGTCTTCCTCTGTTTGGTTGAGCCATAATCTCCCTCCTGCCCATTTTTCTTTTAAATTGGTCCTGAATTTCTCAACATCTGTATCTTCAACAAATTCATTTTCTTTGTTGTTTGCTAATTGTTGTTCAACTTTGGTGTCCTGTGAAAGAATGTCTTGACATGAAGTATTGACTTGAACTACATTATTTTTGAATGCTTTTTGGACCCAATTGGTAGTTGACTCATTGTGAAAATGCTGCTCATTCCCCAAATCTTTTTGTACACAATGAACTATTGCTTCCCTATTTGCTGCATAATTTTTTTATTGTTGTAGGATTGAAAGTAGGTGCTGCAGGGTTCAGTTTCTTGGGTTGTGTCTTGGATGATTGTCTCCTAGATGAGCTAGGAGAAGTTACCTTTTGTACTATTTGTCTAGTTGAAAAATCAAATTCCTGCTCCTCTGAATCATTCTCTACACCTGCTGTGGAATTATTTTGCTAAATGTCATTGTTGCCGGTGGTTTTTTGAAATGGAGTTTCCTCCACAGCTGCCAGTTGGTTACCTTCATTGATCTCACCATTTTCAATTTCAAGCACTGCAAATTGGTTGGTTGTTTGTACCTGTTTTGCTGAGTTATTATCCACAACAACAATTTCTTTCTCAGCTGCACCATTACCCTCAATTTGTTTACCTTTGTTCTGCCCTCTATTGTCCCTTACTTCCTTCCATTGAGGGACTACCTTACCAACCACCTTGCCACTACTAAGAATCATAATAGGGGCATCTTGCTTCCCAGCTTCCTTATTACCCTTACCAACAACTTCTTTATTTTTCTGTTGCTCGACAGTTCTGTTTTCCATTATCTCCGGGTGAATTCTCCAGCATTCGATCATGTCATGCCCTTGCAGTTTACACTCTTTACAAAACTTAGGTAAGTAGTCGTATCTAATCGTCACCCATTCAGTTCTCACCTCTTTTGTAACCTCATTCTCAATATCCATACGAACGTTCTTCGGCATGTCTGTTAATAAGTCAACTAACACTTTCACTCTTGCACAACTTGGCCTTGTTTTGTTGATAGTAGCCATATCGAGGTGTTGTGGTTCTCCTACAGTTGATGCTAAGGAAAGAAGGCATTCTTTTAAGAAATAAGTTGGCAAAAGATTTGGAAAAGAAATCCATGCCATCAGCTTCGAAGTTTCCTCTCCAAGTTTAAATTTTGAATCATATATCAATGTTCTCAGTTGGTATTCTTGTCCAAAGTTATCCTTGATATAGTATACACTTTTCGACGCAAACTCGATATAGTCCTACCATAGAGTTAGTCGTATCAAAATGTGTCTATCCCGCAGATAACCAATGGTGCATTATCCTCTAATTCCATACTGCATTGGTATGATTTTACGTAGTTCTTGCAAATCTGGCCATCCATATGAAAACTTACACACGATGGCATATTACAAACCTTCAATTATGTTCATGCATTGAACTTCTGCCTCTGTAAACTTCACCATAGGTTGTCCTTGCAAGAAAGTTGCACGTCTAGGCATTATTGGCTCAACACTCGATTCAATTGATATTTTTTGCGCAGCAGCATTGATCGCATCTGGTTTTAACACAACAGCAAAATCCATGGGTTTCAAACTAGATGCTATGTTGTTAGGCAGTGCTTGGAATGGCTGACCAGCCATTGTATGAGGCTGGTCACCAAGCTTGGAAGCCATGAACGACTTCAACGTAACTACTGTGTTACTTATCTGAAAAACCCAGATTCTGTCCACCTCAATTACATGAAAAAAAGGCAGTAGCTTTGTCGATGCTACAGTAATTCAGAAAAGTTTTAAGATCTGTTGCTTTTAGCTGTATATTTGTGAATCACGAATGAAGCAAATCATTTAAAATATTCTTCAGCAGTCCCTTCGCTTCACGTTACAGCAGTAACGTTGATGCTTGCTATGGAACACTAGATGCTACAGTAACTTCGAATAGCTTAAATCAAGATCTGTTGTGTTTGGTTAAAGAGTTTTGGATAAAATCAAAGGGAGATTGTTCACAAGGAGAAGGGGGTTCTTTTGAGACCAATCTTGTTGGAAGAACTTGAAGTTCATAAGTTGATTCTATCTGGTTTTGGATTGTGATTCTTAGTTTTTATTTGGAGCTTGCGACAGTCGTATTTGCCTTGAAAATATGACGGCATTATCTTTATGGGGTCCATGTGGATGTGTTCTCGGACCACAAGAGTCTCCAATATTTGTTCAAGCAGAAGGAGTTGAATTTAAGGCAGCGACAGTGGTTAGAATTGATCAAGGATTATGATATGGATATTTTATACCATCCAGGGAAGGCAAATATGGTGGTCGACGCTCTCAGTCGAAAGTCCATGGGTAGTTTGGCTCATTTGGGAGCGGATAAGAGGCCTTTGGCTCGGGAGGTTTATCAATTGGCCAGTATAGGGGTTCGTATTTCGACCTCAGACGAGGGGAAGGTTATGGTGCGTAATGGAGCAGAATCGTCACTGGTAGCAGAAGTCAACGAAAAACAGCTCATTGATCCAGCATTAGCACAGATGAAAGAGGCAGTTTTGAATAACAAGACTTCAACATTTTCACTCGGTGGCGAGGATGGTGTATTACGATGTCAAGGTAGGCTATGTGTTCCAGATGTGGATAATCTTCGGGGGAGGGTAATTGCGGAGGCTCATAATTCCAGGTATTCTGTGCACCCAGGTTCTACGAAAATGTACTGTGATCTCAAGGAAATTTATTGGTGGAACGGTATGAAGAGGGGTGTGGCAGACTTTGTATCTAAATGTCCGAATTGTCAGCAAGTAAAAGCTGAGCACCAGCGGCCCGATGGGTTAACTCAGCTTATGGAAATACCAATGTGGAAATGGGAGATGATCAACATGGATTTCATGGTAGGGTTACCTCGCACTCAGCGTAAGTTCGACTTAATTTGGGTAATAGTGGATCGACTCACAAAATCAGCTCACTTATTGCCAGTCAAGTCCACAGATACTGCAGAACAATATGCTCAATTGTATATCAAGGAAATAGTAAGGTTTCATGGCACACCACTTTCCATTATCTCAGATCGAGGGGCCCAGTTCACAGCTAATTTTTGGAAGACATTTCAGCAAGGTTTGGGTACTCAGGTGAATCTCAGCACGGCTTTCCATCCGCAGACTGATGGTCAAGCGGAGCGGACTATTCAGACGCTTGAAGATATGTACGGCCTTGTGTCTTGGATTTCAAAGGTAATTGGGATGATCACTTGCCACTTATAGAATTTGCTTACAATAACAGCTTTCATGTTAGCATTCAGATGGCCCCATTTGAGGCATTGTACGGGAGGAGATGTAGGTCTCCGATTGGATGGTTTGAAATGGGTGAAGCAGAATTGTTAGGGCCAAATCTCATGCACCAGGCTATGGAAAAAGTTAAAATCATTCAGGAAAGGCTGAAAGCTGCTCAGAGTCGCCAGAAATCTTATGCGGACATTCGTCGAAGAAAATTGGAATTCCAAGTAGATGATTGGGTGTTCTTGAGGGTATCTCCTATGAAGGGAGTCATGCGATTTGGGAAGAAAGGGAAGTTGAGTCCTAGATATGTCAGGCCGTATTGGGTCACTCAAAGAATAGGACAGGTGGCCTATAGACTAGAATTGCACCCTGAAATGTCATTAGTACACCCGGTGTTCCATGTGTCTATGTTAAAGAAAGTGGTTGGAGACTCATCCACCATCGTGCCAATCGAGGCTATCGAGGTCAATGAAGAGTTATCATATGAAGAAATTCCGGTCGCTATTCTTGATAGGCAAGTCAGTAGATTGAGAAACAAGGAAGTTGCTTCAGTTAAAGTGCTATGGCAAAGTCAACAAGTCGAGGAAGCCACTTGGGAAGCGGAAAGTGAAATGAAAGAAAAATATCCCCATCTGTTTGAACAAGTCTAGTAGTGATCGTGCGAACTCTTGTCTCTAAGTAAACTGATGTTGTGTTCAATCTGGTGCAAAGACACCCCATATTTTTCCCTAAATGCTTTACTATTGTAACTCCTCAAGTTGTGCAAGAATTGTATGTGTTGTGATTAATTGAGTCATGCGCAAGCCCCTTTTTGGTAAATGAAAGTTTTGTAAGAACTCATGTGATAAGTGAATGATTAAAGGCAGTGTAGATTGGTAATGATTAATTGGAATACGTATAGTCTATTGGAGTGGTTGAACTGTATGGAACTCATTGAAGTGGCCAAATTATGTGCAGGTGTTGAGGTAATGAATTGTATACCAGTTGTAGGGATAATAGGGATAGCATAATGGTGCTTGGAAATAATATTTTGGGGGCTCTCTGACAGGTAGATAAGTCTAATTACAAAGGGAACTTTGGCAAAATTTTTATTTTTCTTTTTTCTTTTCTTTTCAAAAATTGGGAGTTTGCATATAATGTTTTCAAAACCAACCGATTTCCAAAATCCTCATTCGAGGACGAATGATTTTATGTGGGGGAGGATGTAAGGCCTCGTGAAAACTTGTACTCAAAACTGGGTAGCTCGTGGTGCCAAGTCCCGAATATATGTTAGGAATGTGTAAAATTAAGCGAGCCGCGGTTCAGACCCTTTTGGTACTGATCTATGTTATAAAAAGTCAAGAAATATTGTTTTCTAGGAAATGCAATTCTGCGGTCTAGAATGCGGTTGCATAACAGATATGCGGACCGCATAATCGCCGCAAAGTGAGTCAGTGTGTTGGTCGAATTGGAGGTTAAATATGCGGTCCAATATGCGATCGCATAACGGATATGTGGACCGCATAGGCGTCGCATATTTCCCTTGGGATTTTATGAGGGGCAGTTCTGCGGTGCACTATGCGACCACATAATGGGTATGCGGACCGCATTTCTGCCACATACCCAGGCAGTGTGTTCTGATTTTGGGAGCACTTTTGCGGTCCATTCTGTGGACCGCATTTCCACTCTGCGATCGCAAAGTGCAATCGCATACCTAACTCGAGCTCCTATTTTTCTAAATTTTAAACCCAACCCCTTCTTCAATAAAACACCCCAACCCCTTATTTTAACATATTTTCTGAACAAAACTAGAGAGAGGGAAGAGAGAATTCTTGAGAGATAAAGCCCTACCTTCATCAATTTGATTCTTCAAAGTTACTCGGGCCGGGGAATTTCAAGTAATTGTATTCATCTCCGTTCTTGCAAGTAAAATCCCCAACCCTTTTTTATTGTTTTCAGATTTAAACAAAAAAGGGGGATTCTCATGCGTTAATTCTTGAAAATGGAAGTTGAGATACACATGCATGTCCTTTAAAACCTAGAATCTATTAAGAGGAATTGTGTAGAACTAAAGATTTGCAAAAAAAGGGTTGATAACCTAAGTAAGTTCGGGCTGAGTTTGTGAACTTCAATTCTAAGTTATATATGTTAACTTGTGAACTAGATTGACGGTACTGGGTTGTTGGTGAATTGGAAATAGAAGAAAAAAAGGGGGGAATTCGACTCCAGGTATGTATTGCTAACTTTAACCTTTGTAAAGTCACCTTGTTTGGTGTACGAGTAATTGGTATATGTTACTTATGTAGACTATTTGCGAATTCTTGTGATTAATATGCCTTGAATGTTGTTGGTTAAGTCTCCCGATATAATGGTGTAAGTAAATGGCAACAAACCAAGTATGTGTGTGAATGTGTTTATGTGGTAAGAGCTGTGTAACAAATGATGGAAAGAAATCGTAATTGATGCAATTGAAACAACTGTGGTAATATCATACGTGACTTGTCGCGGGCAATTATCGTTGTGACTTAAGTTGTATACGGGCTGTTGCATATGATGGAAATGGTATTGACATTTATGAAAATTCTTTGTGAATTGTTGTTGTCGTGTGAAATGTGATTGTCCGGTGGGATCGGGTTGCGCGCCACAACACGAAGTTATAAGGTGTGGGTTGTGGTGATAAGGGTGGCCGAGGTAATAAGGGTGGCCGAGGTAATAAGGGTGGAAAAGTGATCGAAATCACTATTGAAATAAAAATATGTGAAAGTTGTGAATTCATTGATGTGATGAAATAATGTTGAAAGGGAAAAAAAAAGATTGTGGAGTTTGTTTGGCTTTGGTTGTTCCTTTCATGTGCATTTGATTGTTGATTCTATTACTGTTTGTTATCTGTGTATTTCTTGATTTTACTTGGGGTAAAGTTTGTTCATACATACCAGTACAATTCAAATGTACTGACGTCCCTTTTGCCGGGGGCGCTACATTCGTGTTATGATTGTAGGTGGTTCCATAACAGGTACTCCAGTCCACCGACAGTAGCACTCCTTCACCTCCCATCAGATGAATTTGTGAGCCCCTTTCCTCTCGAGGTCCTACGTGGCTTATGCCGCTTATCCTCCCAAAAATTTTATTTTGGTATTTGCATAAGGTATAACCGGAGCCTTGTTACCAACAAGTATTGTAACACTCTTTTGTATCTCTAGAGGCTCCGTAGACAGGAAATGTAGGTTATGTACTTATGTATTTTGGGCAGTATAACTTGTAAACCACACTAAGTAACTATGTATGTTATGTAAATCTCGTAAGAATGTGTTTAAATTTATAAATGGCTATTTCACTTGGTTAATGGGTAATGGAAACGCAGGGTATCATGTGGAATAGGAAAGGCACCCAGGTCCGCTTGGCTAGGGGCTACCCGGTCGAGCACCGGTCGCGCCCCTCGATTTTTGGGGCGTGACATTTATACACCAATTTATGATCCCTCTTGGTGGGATCAGACTGCAACGGTCTAGGCCACTTGGTCTCTTTGATGCGTCCTATGGCCGACAGTCTACCCGCAGCGTGTAAGTTGAAATCATACTTCGATAATCTCGGTGCTTCCCTACTCCCGAGTGACCTGCCAAAGTCGTTTTTGCTCATCAGGCCCCGGCTGCTTGGTCTTAGATCATTTCTTTTGTCATTACTTGTCGGGTGGCGCCCAGATCCATTTCCCCTCCAATGCACACAGTACGACTGGTATCGATCTCGGACCGCCCTTGGATCCTGATCGATGATTCTCTTAGACTTGTATCTATTAGGGTAAACAGACCGCGAAGGGGCCCCGAGTTGGTCGTCCTCTACTTTGATCTTCGATTGATACCTGTTATGGACGTCGGCCCAGGTAACCGCCGGGTACATCACCAAGTTTTACTTTAATTGCCGAGAAGCCACAGAACTTCGGGGGTTAAGCCCCTAAGTAAATGCTTGAAAATCCCAATCATCCGCGACCCAGGGCAGATCCATTCGTTCCATCTGGAACCTCGATACGAACTCTCTAAGCATCTTGTTATCCCTTTGCTTGACTCTGAAAAGGTCTGAATTCCTCTTCTTGACCATGATAGAACCGACATGGGATTTTATGAAAGCATCTGCGGGCATAGCAAATGAGTTAATAGAATTTGGAGGCAAGTTGTGATACCATATCATTGCTCCCTTGGACAAGGTTTCCCCAAATGTTTTCAGCAATACCGACTCGATCTCGTCGTCTTCCAGGTCATTCCCCTTGATTCCGTATGTATAGGAGGTTACATACTCGTTTGGATATGTGGTCCCATTATACTTCGGAATATCGGGCATTCGAAAGCTCTTCGAGATCGGCATCCGTGGCGTGCTGGGGGGGGGGATTTTCTGAATGAACTTTTGGGTGTCCGGCCCCTTCAATATTGGGGGTGCTCACGAGATTTGATCGACCCCTAGAGTTATAAGTTTCCACATTCTTGTCATTGGCCTCTATCTTTTTCTCGCTAGACTCCGTCCGCTTTGTTAATGCTTTGAGCATCTTCATCAACTCGAAAGTTTCCCCTGGCCCAAATTCATTCGGTTTCGCGATAACTTGTTCATCCCTTCGAGTGCTTGGTCCTCTTGGGCTCGACCCTGTTAAATCTGTACGCGGTTTAAAGGATACGCGATATAATTCAAAAGAAATAATCTAAGAACATCAAATAATTAAATTAAAGAGAGAATGAGCGATCAAACCAATTGTAATCTAACAATCAAGCCTGGTCTCAAGTTTGAACACTAAAATTCGGCCTCGATCGAACCCTGGATATGAGCTCGGTTGAGAATAAAGAAGAGAGTAACTAAAGAATACTTTGAATAATATATAGACAAAAATAAAATTTTTGCTTTGATATATGCGTCAATAACATGTTAAAATAAAAAAATTCTCCCCTTAATATAGTAGAGAAATTTCAATCCTAATACAAGTCTAAGTAAGGTAAAAATCTTCTTTTTTCTGGTATGATCCGCAGTTGATATTGGACGGGATTTGCACCGTAATATCTGGTTGAGGGAGAATATTATGGCTCCCCCTTGTCATGCTCAATTGTTTTTCTTTTTCCTGTGGTCTTGAAACTTTATTTGATCCGGTTCCGTTGTGTTTGACGTGCCCGATCCCAAATGCATCGTTCATTCCTCTCGAGTTCCGACATGAGGGATCCTTTGGCCTTGCTTATAGTTATGTTGGACCGACCTTCACTCTTGTTCCCTTATTGGGGAATTGGGGGTAACATTGCCCCAATTTTACCCGTACACGATATCAATTAGGATGTAAATACTAAGGACCAAAGAATTCAACTTCAACACATTAAGGACCATTTTGATAATTTCTCGTATCTATGATGAGGAAAATGAATAAGAAAAGGAGGGGGAGGAGGAGAAAACGACTTTGGAGGGGGAGGGAGGGAGGTGGGTTTGGCGTGAAGAAGAGGAACGGAGGGTGGGGAGAGAAAAAAGATCTATTTTTTTGTTCTAATTTGCACTCATATTCGCTTTTTTTTCTATAATTACTTTTTTTTGGCCATGTCAGCTTTTAACGTGGTATTAATTCCACTTCAAAGAAGAATAAGGGGGCAAGAGTCGTCCATAAAATTAAAATTTGTAACTTACTTTTCCGAACAAATTCAAGGGATAATTTATGCTTTTCCCAAAATCTTTGTATCTCCCATACACTAGCTATTGCATTAGAAACGTCATACATACTATCAAAGATTGTGGCGAGATGAATAAAATCTCTTAATTTTTATTTATTTGGATTCAAACTTTAAGAATAAAAAAATATTTGATAGCGAATGTTTTTTCCTTTAATATGCCTTAGGCGGTCAATTAGTCAATATCCCAAGAGCCACCGGGTGGAAAATAAACGGTAAAAAAATAAAAGGCAATACATGACAAGATGATGTACAGACATATTCAAGACCACTTTTGACTCAGGACAGCATGTCTAGTCAAAGCTAGATTTACTTAGATTCACCTAAGGCCATCTCAAGGCTGCACCAAATTTAAATTTGGTATAAAATTTGATATTTTTTTGCTCCAATGGAACACCAAATTTTGCACAATTATAGTGCATGAATAGTATTGCACCAAATTTGATGCAACACTATTCATCACAACAAATTTGATTTATTATTATTTTATTTATTTTTTTATTTTTTGGATTTTTAATTTATCATATATTGTGTATATAATTAATTTTTATATTAATTTTAATTCTATAAAAAGAAATATAACCATAATTTAAAAATAAAAAATACAAACGTAATGGTTGGATAAGTGGTGAATGTGAATTATATATAATGAATATGGAAAGAAGAAAAAAGATAGTATTTTTTTGAAGGAAATAAAAAATAAAATTTAAATAGAAGATAATAATATAATATAGAAGAGAGAAAAGAAATATTATTTTTTGGTGTAAAAAATGGTGTAATGATTTGAATAATTTTAGTGTTATACTATTTTGGTGTGAAATTTGGCGTTAGAGTTGGAGATGTCTAACGTCGCGACAACACAAGTTCTCCTGTGAAAGTACGATTTGAAGATATTATGGATTGCCGAACACTTGTAACTTAGTAGTCTTATCTGGTCGTTTCATGTGAGGTTGTGGCTTGTGGCACAATTGTATTAGAGAAATTGAGAAAGTTAAAAAATTAAAAGGAAATCAGGGGAGACAACTTTTCCCCATAGGGCATTCGCACAAATGATTTCATTCGAGGAGACAACTCTTTAACCTGTGTATTTAATTTCTTTGTAACAGATTTTATTCAGTTACGTACTATTAAAAGTGAACTCTAATTGATTAGATTACTGAGGAACATAATTTTAAGAGTGACCTAAAAAATGGACATATAGTGCAAATAATTCCGTCCATGCGACTTTTCTTAGTGTTAGAGGCGGAACCAGGATATAAAGTTTATGGGTTCTGAATTAGTCATTGAAGATCGTTTAGCTATTGGGTTCACGATTAAATAATTATACATATTTAATAAATTTTTAACACAAATACAAAGTCTAAACAAAAGCCATTGGATTTATCCGAACCCGTAACTCATACGGTAGCTCCGCTCCTATTTATTATGTTGTATCAATCAGCCCATGGGCGAATCCATCATCGAATGCATATTTATTTATATTACTAGTCTTGCGCGCATATCCTATATCACTGAGTATAAAATTTTTAAATTCAATTTGTTAGATATTATATTAAAATGGATTTGAGTAATAAAATTAAATTTTAAAAAATTTAAGTTTCTAAATTAATGAATAAGTTCTTATCCAATATGTAATTGTTGTGTTCTATTCAAGTTTTAATTATTTAACTATACAATAACTCTATTTTCATTTTCGTATAAATTTTTTAGTATTCAATGGGCTAATCTCCAATGATGGATTTTAGTATTTCATAATTACCAAGTATAGATCCTCCTAAATTGGGAGGATAAGAAAAAAAAAAAGTAGGTGTAGACATGTGATTTTTGATCTTACCCAAGATATTTATATTTTAGCATGTAAATATTTAATGTAGGCCTAATATAGCTATTTTAACTATTTTTGACTTCTTTACTTTATTTTCGTCATAAAAATGAAAGATTACAAAAAAATATTTTAGCTTACGTATCTTTCATAAATTTAAATAAAAATATACAACCATAGTACCTTATTTTTATCTTTACATAATCTTGAAAATACAAAAAATATGTTGCATTCGCATCTAGGATTTAATTTTTGCATTTTTAAATCAGTTAGTAATTTATCTGCTTTACAAAATTGAAAAAATCACAAAAAAATGTATTTTGCATTTTTATTGTTTAATTTCGAATTTTTGTAATTTTATTTAATTAGGTGTGGTAATTATTATTCAGAGATAATTAAGTTAATTTGGCAGAATAATTTGGTTTAGGGGTTGTTCAATAAGGGTAATGTTTACCTAACTTTAGGAAGCTTCTACAATGGTAGGGTCTAGGAAATGCACTATTAAATTAAATAAAAGCACTAAGCTAGTGTAGATAATTGAAAAATGGGAATGGGTAATGGAAATGACACTAACTTAATGCCCATTTAAGGGCTGAAAATCATGGTCAGAGGGGGAGAACATTAAAAAGAGGGTAGAAGGCTAGGAAATTCGGAGAGAAAAAAAAAAAGAAGGGGGCGGAAAGAGCAGTATACACTTGATATACACTCTGGGTACACTGGATATACAGGGGCAGAGAGCTAAGAAAACTTGGAAGATTTTCTAAGAGAGATATAGGAAGAGAGATACACAGAAATAGATATAGAAAAAAAAATCAAAAACGATTGCAGAATTTCAGAAAAATACACTGTTTCATTGAGTCATTTGGTATTTTCTGAAGTTTTCTTCTAGTATGGAAGCAATTTCTGGTTAGCTGATAATAAAAAAGGTTTAAGTCGAGTCTGGTTTGGGGTCTGCTGATTCACTAAGACTGAAATTAGGGTCTGACTATCGTATCACATCCCTTGGTTTCAAAATTAGTCTCCTGGTTCATTTTCTGGTGTTGAATACTACTGCTGTTGTTGGTTACTGCTGATACCTCATTTTTCTGCTACCTTCTTTCATTTTCAGGTGCACACTTGAACTCAAATTGATGTAGCTTTGAGATGAACATGAAATGAAAGTACTCAGACATTTGTTTACTGGATGATGCATGTTTGGACGACTATACATCTGTAGTTAAGTAGATATTAATGATATGTAATTGTGTAGTGTAGTCTAATTGGATTTATATTCACATGAAACTCGGACTGCGTAATTTGTACCTAATGAGACTGTTTGGGACTGTTAATTTGTGGTTATCCAGTTGTAGCCTTAGTATAGCTTAGAACTTGCTTTAGTTTAACGGTTTTGTTTTAAAAAATAAAAAAAATCAGAAATAATTTGGGTGTTGCAATTGATTTTGAGATCAGCGTATGATATCCACATTAATTTTAATTTCAAGCTGAAGAGACGTCTCAAACAACTTTGTATTGCAGTAGCTAAGATCAGTAGATTAGTTACTCATATCAACATCTGCGTTTCATTAAGTAGTTTAGTTTAGCTGTATGATGATTAGATGTGAATAAAGTGTGAAGTTAGGCTATTAACCTGTTCGTGTTAGTGTAAGTAAAATCTCGTAATTAAGTTGCTTAGCCTGCTCATCTGAGGTTTATATTCATGACTATTTTTGTTAAAATTCAATTCACGTTTCCCAGTTTGTTTTGCCTTTAGTAATATCCAGAAGTTCACTAGTAGGTAAATAGATAAGAAAAATCTGAATTTTAGAATATAAATCCAATCCAGTCGGTTTAGACGTCTAGCTGTTTTGAATTTTATTGAGTTGAGAATATAAGTATGTCAAGTGTTGATTTGAATAAATGTGAAATAGCTCCATCATTTGCAAGTTAATAAGCCTGAATGTCAAGGTTGGGCCTGAATGAAGTCTGTCCGAAGCCCAACTTGAGTTTTGACTGTGTCTTATTCTTACTGGGCTGAGCTTGAAGCCCAAGGGAATTACTGAAATTTTGAATAAAAGTCAAGGACGTAAGTATATTAGTTCTTGAACAATACTAATTAATTAGGGCTTTTTCTTTTATTATTAGAGACAAACTAAGTAGAAAATTGTAGTTTGCTTTAGGTTGGCCTTTAAATAATAAATGAGGCGAGCCCTGCTAAACAAAATGCATAAATTGCGGGGTCCTCTTAAATGTCTATAATAAAATACTTAGAATTCGAGATGGGCCGTTTAGCGAATTTCACAGCCCTCCCCAAAGATAATAACGCATTAGTCACTTTAGGTGCACTTTTAATAATTTACCTTCTTAAACTCGGATTTGCATTTCATATGACCAAAATCAAATCCCAAAAACTTTGAATAAAATGTGTTCAGGATTGTGGGTGCATTTCATGTGACACAATCCAAAGACACGTTTTAAACGACGTTCAACTTTCTCTAAAAATAATTGAATAAAAGCGGTTGAAAGCTAAAATTGGCACATAGGTTCAACATGTATTAAAATCAGATAAATAAGCTGAATATGACAGTTGAGCGACCGTGCTAGAACCACGGAATCCTGGAATGCCTAACATCTTCTTCCGGGTTAACAGAATTCCTTACTCGGATTTCTGGTTCGCGGACTGTTAAACAGAGTCATATTTTCCTCGATTCGGGATTCAATTAGTGACTTGGGACACCATAAATCTCCCAAGTGGCGACTCTGAATGTTTTAAAATAAATCCCGTTTCGATTGTCCTTTAATTAGAAAAACTCCCTTTACATATATCCTTTTCCGGGGTGTAGGTGAAAAAGGAGGTGTGACAGTAGGTTATAAAAAAAATATTGTTATGAAACAATAAAGGAAGAAGAAATGTATTGCAGAGTAAAGCAGGGAGAGAGAATTCTTATTGAATTTTGGGATGAATTACAATGGAATAAAACTCATTATTTATAGGGAGAGAGTGACTTAACCACCAAGTAATAAACCCTAGAATCTCTCTAAATATAGACATTTACCATAAATAAAATTCTATTTATAACACTCCCCCTTGAATTTCTATTCAACAGATAATGTGCCTCGTTAAAACCTTAACTAAATAAAACCCAATGGGAATACAATTCTAGAGAAGGAAAAAGAGTACACATATATAACAATACGCCTTTTGGTTGTCTCATTAAAAACCTTGCAAGAAACACCCAGTGGGACAAAACCTTGTAAGGAAAAAAGAGTGCAACACGCATTAACTCCCCCTGATGAGAGCATCAATTCACATCTTTAAGCATTTGCATTCCAATCTTGTGTACAATCTTGAAAAGATCTTTGGTAGAGATTTGATAAACAAATCAGCCATATTAACTTGAACAAATTTGTTTCACTTTGAAATCATCACCTAATAGATGTATTGTCTTCATATGATCTTGTTGGAATCGTCAGTTCAATATCTTCACATAGAGGTGAAAACTCTTTCTATCATATTATCATGCTTATAGTTATAGCAAGATACATTTGTGCACAAATTGTACTGAGGAAGTGGTACCTCAAGATCAAGAATTGTAGATGCTTCAAGCAACTTAAATCCTTCATGGATTGTCATATAAGTTAAGTCATATAAGCCATATAATAGACTTTAGATGCATATCAATTTTTCATGTCATGTTAGACACATAAGATATCGACAACCGATTGCACAAACCATTGAGTTTATACTTTCAAGTATTTGAACAACATAGACAAAATTATATGTCTTTCATATGAAACCAATTCTATTCGAATTGTGCCTCTTCCATTTGGCCAATATTTTTGTGTCTATAGGCGACAGACTTAAGATCCTCATCTATATTTAGCGCTATCATAGATGTCGTCGACGAACATTTTATATCGATTCCAACATTTTTTCATAAAAGACATAACATAAAGATCTCTTCATTCATATATTCAGGTAGCTAAATCTCTCCTGAGATTTTATGAAGTTTTATGTCATGTGATCTTCTAGATCACTTGCCTCCTTTATTATGATTATTTTGATCATTTGCTCATCTTCTTTATGAAGAAGTTTATTTGAAACCGATTTGTCTATACACTTTAAGCGTACCATAGACTTTGTCCTTCTAGGACATAATATGAGCATTTGCAATGAGAATATAGTTACTTTCTTTAGGTCAGCAAATGCGTATGGCATGCTTTGCAATATATTGCAAACGAATTATCTTTTTATGAACTTCAAGTTCATATTATGATATTCGAGGATCTATATATAAAAATGATAATCCGTTCCACGTAACTTTTTCTCAACTGTTTATTATGTCTCCCCTTTATGTTAGAAAAACTAACTTGTTTCCTCAACTTTTAGAACCCATCTTTGTGCATTATGGTGTTAATCAATATACACTGCACGTAAATAATAATAAGATGGAATTATTTGGTTCCTGACCCTGAACCATTTGTGAGGGGATAATGTAATATACTTTTGTATATAACCTATATCAAACTAATATAGATAACTTTGTTCTCATAAGCAATAGTTTAGTAATTAAGTAGAGGCGGTAGATAAATTATTTTGCTAAACCAACTGTGATGTAAACCAACTTATGAAGATGAACTTCTTGAATAGAAAATCTGGAAATTATGCTCGAAATTAAACTATTGAGCAAGTTACCTCGCAAAACACCATGTTGCAAGTTAATAATAATTGCATATGTAACCATCTCATAGATGCATCTTATGTGGTATACATGGTAGGTGAATGAGTCCATATTCACCTTTGATATTTCCAGTATTCATGGGATTCAATCCCAATTTTAGTTGGTCTATTAATTAATAAGAACAAGCAATGTAAGAGAATTCGTAAAGAACTTTCTAGTTCTTTAATATTTATCCATGTGAATTCTTTATTATTTTTGCACATCATATTTAAATTGATATGGCTAACCCAAATGCCAACTGAATAAATTATCAATATGATAAACTTCAAATTTACACCATGACGTGTGCAATTATCAATAAACTCCAAGTTTATTATGATATGGGTTTTTATATCAATAAAATTCTACTTTATTATGGCATTCTTTTGTTTATGTAGTACAAATTGGAGAAAAAAGCGGGAACTTTTCACATACATATTACCCCGCTATAAGTTTTAGTAATAGAAGATATTAAACATTTCCTTTATTTATAGTCTCAGTATGACCAACCGCTTTCGTGAATACTTTTGAAACTAAATAAGTTTCTTTGAGACTTACTACAACACAATATCTTATTGATAATCAATTTTATTTCTCCAAAATAGTGGTAATTGGCTCTTCCAGAGCTCTCAATTAATTTTGTACTACCACATATTCATCAACATCCATATGGTCATATATCTCTTTCAAGGAGAAAATTATACCATTATGATCATGGTCAAATTATATGCAAGATCTGTTTCTTGCATTACCATTGTCTTTAATAATCACAATGTCAAAATATTTTGGCGTGCAATAGGTACGTGACCAATGACCATTCATGCCACAATAATGCTACTATTTTCTTATATCATCTCAAACCTCCTTCTAGAGGTGAGTGTGGTGTATTTACTATCACTAGCACGTTCATATTCTTCCAAGAATGAATATGTATTCATAAATCATATGTTGTCACATTCACATCATGAATGGACCTATATGTGATTTATAAAATCTCATGTTAAATCGATGACAAATATTACTTTCACAAAGTGAAGGATTATTTTGAGAATCCTTATTATTCTCATTATAACAATGATGACGATTATAATTTTGTCTGTCGCCACGTCCATATCCATTGATACCTTCACGGTAATAATTTTATCTTCTTTCAGACTTATTACATACTGCTATCACATTCTCTTAAGGGAATGAGAATGGAGCAAATTAAATGGGACGGGTTTCCACTTTTTGTGCTCACGTTCATACATGACTTTGTTAATGGCAAGACATAGAAATTTTACCACTTCGAGTGGTTATAATTTCTTACTAACTCCATTAGAGTTATAATCAAAATTTATTTTCTTTGCTTGTATTTAAAATCAAATTATAGAATAAAAGAGAAAAATATGGTAAAATACATACCTTAAATCCATAATTTAATCATAAAGAAAGTTCATGGAACAATTGACAATCATTATGCTCAATCCCAAAAACTTCTACTCAATTTGCTAGAGTCTCGTGCTGATAACGTGTGATGAAAAGAATAAAAGAAGAACAATATTGCAGAGAAAGAGAGAGAGAAAATTCTTATTGAATTTTGGGATGAATTAAAATGGAATAGAACTCTCTATTTATAGGGAGAGAGTGACTTAGCCACCAAGTAATAAACCCTAGAATCTCTCTAAATATAGACATTCACTATAAATAAAATTCTATTTATAAAATATATATAGAATCTCTCTAAATATAGACATTCACTATAAATAAAATTCTATTTATAATATATATATATATATATATATATATATAGATATATTACCAAATATATATTGGGGAGAGGTTATCAGGCGGGATATGACGAGACTTCAGATCTTCGAGGACATGACACTCGATAGGAAGCTGTGAAGGTCGAGCATTAAGGTTGTTGGTTAGGAGGTTGTTGAGCATATTTAGTCTACCAGTGTGAAGCTAGGCTGATAGAATTTAGTCTTAGACTGCTAGTGGTCATTGCTGTGTTTACACTACTCTTCCATTTTCATAGTGTCGGGGCTTATTTACTGGTCATTATTTCTGCCTTTCATTTCTTCGCTGGTTTTTGTGTTCTTGTTATTATTTCCATGATGATACTGATATATTGTTTCTTTTTATCTTTTCGTCTTGTTGAGCCGATGGTCTTTCGGAAACAAACTCTCTACCCCGATGGGGTAGAGGTAAGGTCTGCGTACACATTACCCTCCCCAGACCCCACTTATGGGACTACACTGAGTCATTGTTGTTGTTGTTGTTGTTGTTTTGAGCATTGATATTCTCCCCCCTTAATCCTATACAATCTCTCTTTGCTCTGACATTTCTAATTCTCCTCTATGTTATAGTTTTTATTATTATCTATGCTATATTTTAGGATTTTACCTATAATTTAAATGATGTTACACGTTACTATAAATTGTAATTTAAATTCATTAAAACTCTAAATAAAATAGTCCTTTTATAAAAAGTTTACAAGATCTACCATATTTTTTAATAACTTTTGTTTTAATATAACATGCATTAAGTGAATATTTAAATTACATTTTCTCACCGTGGACCCATAAGATCAAATAAGAGGATTCAAAAATTAAAAGTGACTTAGAATTAATTTTGAACCCCTTTATTACTATAATACCATCTTCCATTATGTTAAGGGGATTCAACAATTTATGTATAACTAACAAATTTTATTTTGGCATAACAAATTTTATGCTTTTTTATTCTCAATCTAAAGGATTTTTAAGCTTTGGTTGCTATTAATAAAGTTAGTAATATGAGAACTTTTTTTTTTCACTCTTCATTGTCATGATCCAAACTGGACGGCTATGACTGGCACCCGGGCTATACCTGCCGAGCACCAACGTACATTTCATCTAATCTTTTTTTATTATCCATAAGGGCTGACGATATCAACATAAATGGTAGACATGAATCCTAAACGACCAACAATGACAGATAATGCCATGAACATATATAACATAGGCCGACAATGTTGTCATAAAGCTATATATAAGGTACACGCCGATAAGCTACCATGAGAGACTATACAACAAAAATCAGCCAGCAAGGCTATCCAAACTATACATGAGTCGACACCTGTCTATGAGCCTCTAAAGAAATATAAGTGCTGCAATATTGACGAAACAAGGCCCCGACATACCCATAATATCTATAATAAAAGTGCATACCAAGATCACAACAAGTATGGAGAAAGGATCTCACCAACACCACGCCAAGTCCGGAGAAAGGATCTCCCAAAAATGCATACCTAGACCACTGTTCGTCATTTGTATATATCATAGGGTAAAGAATCAAGGAACACGCCTAGCGCGCTCTCTCTCTCTATATATATGTATGCCTGCATGCATCAGAAGATAATATGATCAAATGCCTTGGTTGCGCAGTATTTGATTGGAAACTTAATTGAAACATTATTAGATGCATCATGACGGAATCAATTTCCTAAAAGCCCACGACTAATTGTTGGTAGCAAATTTTAATTACCTAGTTGTTCGTTTTGTGTATTTGAGCTCCGTTTTTTCTTTTGAAGTTTTCCGTATGAGCATTTGTGATTATATGAGTTGCGGGGATGGTTATTTTCGTTTCGGGGAGGTTTTGTATTGATTTGAAAATTGGTTCTTAGTTTAGAAGCTTAAGTTGAAAGTGTTGACCGAGGTTTAACTTTTTCAAAAACAACCTTGGAGTGATATGATGATTTTGGACTTAGGCATATGCTCAGAATTGGATGTGGAGGTTCCTAGGTTAATTTGACTTGTTTTGTCGAATGTTGAAAATTTAAAAGTTTAGAAATTTCTTAATTTTGATCGTAGCTTGATTTTATTGCTATCAGATTCGGATTTTCATTTCGAGACTTAGAATAAGTCTTTTTTGTCATTTAAAACTTGTTTGCAAAGTTTGGTATCATTTCGAGTTGGTTTGGTAGGAATCAAACGTTTGGTTGTGATTTTTGCAATTCTTGAGTTTTATTTTAGTTTTTATATATTTGGTGTCCGATTCGTGATTACGAATGTTATTTTAGTGTTTTGATAAAGAGAGTGAGTTCATAAGATATTCTGAGATTTGTGTGAATGTTTGGTGTGGTGCCCCAGGGGCTCGAGTGAGTTTCGGATTGGTTTGGACTTATTTCAGGTCGTTGGTGTGCTGGTGCTGCAGTTATTGCAATTGCGAGTACCAACATTGCAATTGAAAAGAGGGCAGAGGGCTTCAGGTGTCTATAATATGATGCCTTGATCGCAATTGCGAAGAAGACACTGGTCATGGGCAAGTCGCATTTGCGACCACATGGTCGCTTTTGCAAACAGGCTACAATCGCAATTGCGAAGCCTAAGTCACAATTGTGACATCTATGTGGTCTAATAGGGCTTGCTTTTGTGATCCTTATGTCTCATTTGTGAGGGGTCGCATTCGCGAACCCCAGGTCGCATTCGCGAACCCCAGGTCGCATTCGCGAACCCTAGGTCGCATTTGCTATATCAGCAGCTAAACAAAAGGTTGAGATTTCAGTACTTAGTATCATTCATCACATATTTGAGCCCTAGACTCGGTGGGAGGTGATTTTAGGAGGATAATTTCTTACACAAGTATTGTGTCTATGATTTTGATCCAATTTTGATTATATAATATGATTATTTATGTGTTTTAACATCTAATCCACAAAATTTTAAGAGAATTTTTGGGAATTTTGATTATGTTTAAAAATAATAATATTTGATATTTAAGAGTCGGATTGGACTCTGATTGGAAAACCAAACACATATTTTGACTTGTGGGGTTATGGATAGTCGAGATCTACCCTTTGACTCGGGTTTAACCGGGCAAGACCAAGATTGACTTTTATTGACTTTTGGGATATTTTGTAAAGATCTTAACTTTATTTATTGAAATTGATTACTCTTGCATTGTTCGACATTATTAAGTCATTGTTGGATAGATTTGAGCTGAGCGGATGTGAATCTTAAAGGGAAATATATTTTAGAGTTTTTTGGCCTAATTGAGATAAATATCTTGCTTAACTTTGGGTGGAAAAAACTTTCCCTTAGGATTGGGTCTCATTGTATTTTTTGTACTATGTTAAAAGACGTGTACATGGAGTGACGAATGCGTACACAGGCTTATATGTGGTAATTGACTATATTAGACTCTTAGGCTATTAATATGCCTTGAATTGAAGTTTTTGTTACATGGGACACATATTATTATTGAGTTATTTTCCGTTTCATTGTGTTGTTATTCTTGAACACATTATTGTTGAGCCTTGAGCTATGTATTGTTGTGGTATTTTTATTGTTGTTTCGGCAATTTGTAGTATATGAGCACGTGTGGTGCGGTTGATTATTGAGTTTTGAATAAGATGCGCATGCGGCGACATAAGAGTGGTGTGTATATTGATGCGCATGCAGTGAGATGAGGGGTTTTATGCACGTGTTACTAGTAAGGAAAAATACTTAAGTATGATGCACACGTGGTGAGATAAGGGGGCTCATGCGCGTGAAGCTATTTTTGGAAAATATTTTAAGTGTGAAGCTCACCCGGCGTCATAAGCATCATTTGTGACTTGTGATTTGTAATTATGATGTGTGGTACATCGAGGTGATTCTTGTTGTAAATCTCGGGTTGGACATTGTTTTTTATTAATTGATTTCATTTTTATTTCCACTGTGTTTTGGTTAATATTGTTGTGTTATCACATGTTTACTCTTTGTTGCTATTTATTGATTTTATTTTTTGTTCTTAGCTTTATGTTGATATTTTATACAGGTTTTATGTCTAGTGTGTCTTGACTTGAACCTCACCACTACTCTATCGAGGTTAGTCTTGATACTTATTGGGTACCGTTTGTGGTGTACTCATACTTTACTTATGCATATTTTTGTGCAGATGAGCGTGCCAGACGGTAGAGAGTCGCATTGAGCTAGAGTTACAGAGACGTCAAGGTATACCTTCTATTCCGCTTGTAGTCCTCGGAGTCTCCTTATTTAGTTTCTTTGTTCCTGTTTACTTTATTTCCAAATAGTGTTGTATATCAAAATTTCTAGTGTATTCTCATTAGAGCTTATGACTTCGTACTACCAGTTTTGGGGATGTATGACTATTGATTATATTTAGCTATGTTATGTCATTTATAAATTTTATTTAATAGCAAGGTTGTTAACTTCTGTTAATTTCATCATGTGTTAGGCTTACCTAATCTTAGAGACTAGGTGCCATCACGATCCTTAAGGTGAGATTTGGGGTCGTGAAGAGTTGGTATCCAAGCTCTAGGTTCATAGGTTCCACGAGTCATAAGCAAGTTTAGTAGAGTCTTGTGGATCGGTACGGAGACGTCTATACTTATCTTCGAGAGGCTATAAAACTATTAAGAAATTCCACTTCTTTTATTTCTTATTGTGTGAATTTATTGATTTCAAAATTTGAGCCTTTGTCTTTCTATTCTCTCACAGATGGTGAGGACACGAGTTTCAGTTACTAATGATGCTGCCCCCAGTGCTGGTGCTGCTAGAGGCCGGGGCAGAGGCCAAGGAAAAGGTGGAGCACGTGCTATAGTGGAGCCATGCTAGTGCCACTGTTGCACCCTATTTTACACTAGTTAAAGTATAATAAAACTAATGGTTCATCTGAAGTTTATAAAAGAGAGTCGCCGCCTAATATTTTAAGATATATTAGGATACCTATGAGTTTAAAAGTTTATTCTCCTAATAGTCTACTAACCGATGAGATTTGGGTAAGGGTTCTAGTTATTTTAAGGGGAAGATGTTAGACACCCCTCAAAATCTACCTGAGGCACCTCCTTAGATTTAGACTAGGTTTGGGCAAAGAAAGTCCATACTCTATTTAGTCAATGTTTAAAGTCTTTAGAAAAAAGCTCTAAGTCTTGTCTAAAATTTGAAAAAGGGTGTGCAGTTAGTTTGTAAAGAAATCATAAGTCTTGGAGTTTTATAGGAAATCTCCTTTGTATATTCTTATGAAGTTGAAAAACTAGATATGCTTTAAAAAAATCTTGTAGAAGAATCCTTATTCGAAAGAAGGTTGAGTGTGTGTTTGAAGAGGTAATTGGTTATTAGTAAAGAGAATATTTGAAAATATACCTTAAGTCGGAATACTTTATTAGAAAGTCAATTATAGGGGGAACTTTGCGTTTTCGAAGCTTGTTGAGATTTACCCGTCTATAAATATTAGTTTTGTTTGAATTTTCTTTCTTGAGAAAACCTTAGAATTTTTTTTGCAATTATGTTTATTTTTCTAAAAAAAGGATCCATTTGACTTTTGAATCTGTCGAAGTCCAAAATCATTGAAAATTATTAGTAATAACAAAATAAGCTTTTATTTAGAAAAATTAAACTTAAAGTCAATGTTTAAAAATAATTAAGGCGAGCAGGATTCTTACTTACTTTTTACCTATTAGTTATGGTTTGCCTATATTCCTAGATAATCAAGGCATCGAAAATCATCCAATAGATAAATCAAGGCGGCAATGCAATTAATAAAAACCAAAATACATAGAGTGAGAAACTCCAACTTCTCTTTAGAATGCATTCCCAACCCCTGGAGAAACAAAAGACTATTCCCCCAAAACCACCAGATTTAATCCGACACCCTCCCTTACCAAACAATCTGGAGAGACCAATATCCTTTAAGGATAAACTATTAAAATCTAACCTAAGAATTTTCACTCCGTCCATAGATCATGATGATATGCTTGAACCAACAAAGGCAGTGGAAGACACAAAAGTAGTGCATGATCCAAAGACTACTCTAGGTGAAGCTATACAAATCTCTCTTTCATTGGAAGATAGACAACCTATCTGTGAGCCATGGAAATACTCTATTATAATAAAGTTAGTAGGGAAACGTATGCTACACCATTACCTAAAGAGGAAGATCCAAGATCTATGGAAACCAACGGAGGACTTCTCTTTAATTGATCTTGGTGAGGACTATTACATTATCAAATTCACAAAGAAAGAAAACATGGATAAAACTATTCACCTAGGGCCATGATTCATCAATGGTCATTTTCTATCTATCTCCAAATGAAAACCAAATTTTGTGGCTAGAAATGAAAAACTAACTACCTTAGCAGTTTGGGTAAGGCTGCCCCAATTACCAACTGAATTCTACGATGGTAAAATCCTAGCAAAAATTGGTAATGCAATAGGACGCCTACTGAAAATTGACACATGCACCTCAACAACCTTAAGAGGTCATTATGCAAGGATTTGTGTCGAAATCCCTTTGGAAATTCCAGTTCAATCCTTCCTATTTGTTGGCGATCACAAACAGGATATACTTTATGAAGGGGAGGATTTTCTTTGCAAAAATTGTGGCCGTTTTGGTCACACACTAAGACAATGCACCTATATCAAAATGCAAAGCTTGGATCCTCACCATGCAGGACAAGAGCATCAACAAGTAGCTACACAAGATGCTTGTGACTCTGAATGGAAAACTGTCTTCTTCAATAAGAAGAAGAATCAAGGCAAAAAAACTCCAAACCAAATGACCACCGTCCATGAAAAAGGCAACCAAGGTCCAGGTATTCCGGTTAATTTATTCAATGCAAAAACAGGTAAGTTCTTGTTTACTCAAACACTCCAATATAAAACAAAAAATAATCCTTCAAATAATAAAATTCCTCATGTCATTACCCATCTAGAATCGACTATTGATCAAACTACCTCTCACATGAAAAACCACCTTTTAGAAGAGAGACAAATGGTTTTGACACAAACCACTATGGATAATGTCAATTTTATTAGTAAAAATAGTTTTATTCAATTAAAAAATGAATTGGATCTTAACACACAAGATACTTGCATGCAAGACTCCACCGTGGCACCTTATATTGCCAACTCCTTAGTTAAAACCAATGCCATGCAAAATGACTCTAGTATGGACAAATCTACCCCAACCACTAATTCTACCCCTACTGCCCCATACCCCCTCCTTAATCCGAAATCTCTCCAAAATCTTTCATTATCTAAAGAATCTACCCAAAATCCCTCCTTAAGATATGACAAGATCTCCCCCTCCATGCATGTTGGTCAAATGGCAAAGACCATAGAAGAAAGTAGCCAAATGGACATTCCCATTGGTAATCCAAACAAAACCTTTAAATGTTCTATAAAACATGACCTAGGGAAATCAAAAGCCATAGACAAAAATGAAGCAATCATCACCTCCCCACCCAATCGACTAACCTCTCCTCCTACCCAAAATTCCACGCCAAGTTCCAATGCAATAAATTCAACTTGTTTTAACCAAAATGCCAAGAGTTTCTTCAACCCTAAGGAGAGTAACTCGACTAATCCAAATCCTGAGACAACGACACCCTCTCCAAATGGAAAACATTCCCCCCCTCCATCCTTACGAACAACCCCAAATTATTTACGCTCAACCTCCCCAAGCACAAGATTATCAACCCACGAGTTAGATGGAGTTAGGGCTCATGGGCCATGCACTCTCATTCACAGTGCCGATCAACGACCAAGAAGCCATTGTGATCTTGCACAATACTCAATATCTAGCTCAACTTATCATGGAAGGAATGAGATTGGCAATGAACAATTATCTCAACCAAGTATGGCTCAACAATGTCATTCATCCCATGGCTCCATCATTGAACCCTCAAATGGCCCAAACAATGAGCGAACAATGGAATATGCCTCCTTAATTCAACCCCATGCACCCTCTAAATGCACCACTGGACCTCCCATTCTTTCCAACAGAGATGTATACCCACCTAAACCCCATCTTTCTCCCTTGGGATGTCAATCTAGGGAACCAAGGGATGGTACCCCCCTCCACCACTAGTACCCTCACCACAACAACAAGAAGACCCCATACTAAGGCCAGTGGAGGCAAAGATGGAGGAGTACGATGTCCCCCTAAATCTTCACTTAGGGCCAACCCTAGAACTCTCAAACCTAGACGGAATAAAAATATTTCTCTTCACGGAGAGGCACGAGAAGAGGTATGTTCTCAGCTGCCCGTTAGCCCTATACAAGTGCTCGATGGATATTCGCCCTCCACACGACCCAACTGTGGAAACAAAGCAATGATCCTAGTTTAATGGGGAGATGAACAAAACTGACTCTAACTTAGACATGAATCAATCCAATAATTTCATAATATGGAATATACGGGGAGGAAACAATGACAACTTTAGGAGGAACTTTAGGGAGATGCTAGATACTCATAGGCCGAGCTTGATTACTTTGTTGGAAACAAGGATGAACAACCATGCTGCCATGCTCAATGAATATGGTTTCACTGAGATGATAGAAGTTCCATCGGAGGGGCAGTCAGGTGGTATGGTTATGATGTAGAGGGATGATATAATCAACGTCAAAAATGCTGTTAGAAGAGGTTAGGAGATCCATGCAACCATAGAGGTACATCCTTTACATAAACCTTGTCTCTTTACTTCGATTTATGCTAGTACCAATATTCATTATAGAAATATGATGTGGGATAACCTCGAAAATATTAGTAATACTTATAAAGGACCTTGGCTAGTAGGCGGTGATTTTAATGACATTTTAACCGCTAGTGAGAAATTTGGAGGTAAACCAATCAAAGATAGTAGAGCTAAATATATTTGGTCTAAAATTAATAATTGTAACCTAGTTGATCTAGGATTCAAAGGAAGCAAATACACCTGGACCAATAATAGACATAACAATAAGAGTCTTATTTTAGAAAAACTTGATAAGGTTTTTGGAAATGAAGAATGGATTGAACTTTTTCCTAAAAGATCTATTATCCATCTACCTAGAACCCACTCTGATCACAATCCTATCCTAGTTGAATTAATTCCTAGAAATAGAACTCCTCATAAAGTCCCTTTTAGGTTAGAAACCTTTTGGTGTAAACATCTGAAGTTTCAATCTGTTGTTATAAACTCCTGGAATAATAGTGACTACTTTAAGGCTAGCTCTAACTTTATAGATAATGTTAAACCTTGGAAGGACAACACTTTTGGCAATATCATGGGAAGGAAGAGAAAACTCTTAGCTAGACTCCAAGGCATCCAATCTTCTAACAGCTACACTACCAGCTCTTTTCTAAAAAAATTAGAATTAGATCTTCAACATGAGTTCAATGATATTCTAAAGATAGAAGAAGACTAATGGAAACTTAGATCCAGGATAATGTGGCTTAATGATGGTGACACCAATATTAAATTCTTCCACATTTCTGCCACCAATAGAAAAAGAAGAAACAAAATTACTTTCTTCAAAGACAATGCTGGTAACTGGATAAATGATCATAGTCTTATTCTGTCCCATGTCCAAAACTACTTTACCTCTGCATTTACCTACTGTCAAACTCACTCTTCCTGGACTAACCCTCCTAAATACTCAATCCATATGTAAAAAAATTAACCTAGATCATCTAGATACCCCCTCCTAGATAATGAGATTAAAAGTGCAGTCTTCTCTTTCAAACCATTCAAGTCTCCCGGACCAGATGGCCTGCACCCCTTCTTCTTCCAAAAATATTGGTTCCATATAGGGGATTCTGTCAAGAAGCTATGCCATAACATCTATAACAACCAAAAAATCCCTCCGTAAATTAACAAAACTTTTCTATGCCTCATTCCTAAATTCCATAATGCTAATAATATCGAAAACTTTAGACCTATTCGCTTATGCAACACTATCTGTAAAATAATTACCAAGATTCTAGCCAATCGTATCAAACCTTTCCTTGATCAACTTATCAGTCCATATCAGGCTAGCTTTGTGAAAAGCAAAAGAGCCTCTGACAATGCCATCATCATCCAGGAAATGATTTCTATGTTTAATAACTGAAAGGTAAGCAAGGCCATATGATTCTGAAAATTGACTTGCAAAAGGCTTTTGATCGTCTTGAATGGTCTTTCATTCGTCACAACCTAGATTTCTTTAATTTCCTTCCAAAATTCTCTAAACTACTGCTAAATTGCATCTCTGCCAGTAAAATAACAATCTTAGTCAATAGAGCTGTTACAAGCTATTTTCAACCAAGTAGAGGTATTAGACAAGGCGACCCCATCTCCCCCTACATCTTTATCCTCTGCCTAGAAATTCTTACAAGATATATAGAATACCAAGCGGACATAAAAAATTGGGACCCTATTTCCCTAGGTTATAAATGTCCAAAAATCTCCCACTTATTATTTGCTGACGACCTTTCTCTGATGGCTAGAGCTAATGCTAAATCTTGTCAGGCCATAAAAAATGGGCTCGGCCAATTTTGCTCTCTATCTGTTCAAAGCATCAACATTACTAAATCGAAGATTCAGTTTTTCAAAAAATTATAACCACTCAATCATCACTAACATTACCACTTATCTAGGTATTAAGAAGAGTAACAACTTTGGCATATACCTTGGTTTCCCTATCCTCCACCATAGCCCAAGACCTAGGGATTACCAATTCCTCATAGACAAGATGAGAACCAAACTTGCATCCTGGAAAATGAGGTTCTTTAGTTTGGCAAGAAGAACAACCCTTGCGTCATCATGCCTTAATTCCATCATAAACCATTACATGCAATACGCCCTACTCCCTAGAAAAACCCTTAAAGAGATTGATAAAGTCCAAAGGGACTTCATTTGGGGTAGTACGGTAGAAAAAAGGAAACTTCACTTGGTAAACTGGACCACTATATGCCAACCCAAAAATATGGTGGATTGGGGATCCATAATGCTCTCAATAAAAACCTTTGTACTCTAGATAGCTTAAGCTGGAGACTCCTTACAAATGCTCTAATTCCTTGGGCAAAGCTTATCATCTCGTACTATTGCAATAGCTCCTCTGCGAATAGATCCTCCTTCATTTGGAAAAGTATTTGCAAAGGATGAGACATCTGCTCCAAAGGCATGACATGGTCCCCTCACATCCATTCCAATCTTAATCTATGGGAGGCCAATTGGATACCAAATATTTGTCACCTAAGGAACCTAGTTACAGGCCCTCTTTCAGCCAAAGATTTCTCCACCAAAACTAGAGATGTCTTTGGTGGTACCAATTGGAACCTAAACTGTTTAACCTTCTCTTCCTCTCCTGATTTATTAACTACCGTCTCCAAAACAAAAATCTGCCAAAAAGGCCTTGGCATTGACTTACCTATTTGGTCCCTCACCACTAAAGGATTCTTTACCACCGCTTCTTGTTATACACTACTAGAATCTCCGAAGAACTCTAACTCCGACTTTCAATGGATTTGGCATTTGGAGTGCCCCAATAAAATCAGATTTTTCCTATGGCAATGCCTTCACAGTCGAATCCCCTGCAGGAAGTACCTTTCACATATTGGACTAAACATTGATTCTAATTGTCCCATCTGCAAAAACCCTATTGAAGAGTCAATTGAACATACCTTCCTTGATTGTAGAACTGTCAGTAATCTCTGGAGTGACCAGCAAGGGACCCACCCTATCAACAAAAGTGGGAAGCACTGGCTTCTCCAAATAAGAGACTTCAACATTCCTATAAACCATAACTTTATAAACTGGAATAACTTCTTTCCCTTCATCATCTGACATATCTGGATTAATAGAAACAGTAATAACATCAACAACACTGCCAACGAAATAAGAGGTTCCCAGATCATGCAAAAGGCAGTGGAGTTTAAACTTTTCACGGAAAAATCCTCCATTAATCCTCCCAAATCCCTTATAAAAATCAATTGGTTCAAACCCCCTTGGGGGTGGTACAAACTGAATGTGGATGCCAGTTTTCATAGCTATAACAAAAACTGTGGTTTAGCCGGTGTTCTTAGAAATACAAGAGGTAGTTGGGTGGTTGGTTTTGCAAAACTAGCACATGCAAATGGCTCCATAGCAGCTGAATTAAAAGCACTACGAGAAGGGCTAAGAACAACAAAGGAATTGAATCTCTTCCCACTTGAGATTGAGACAGACTACTCAGAGGCTATCCAGACAATACAAAATGGTAATAAATTATTTAACAAAACTGTTAATGATTGCAGGTCCTTAATGTACCAGCAGAGGGTTACTCTCCAGCACACTTTTAGGTAGGGGAATAGGATTGCCCACCAGCTAGCAAAAGGGGTCCTAGAAAGGGACAACCAAGCTCAGGGATTGGCAGGAAGAAGTAAAGCAGTGAAGTCCACTAAAAAAGTTCTTTTTATACCACCTTTTGATGTAATAGATATTGTTGAAAGTGACAAAATTGAATCTACTTGTCACGAAAACTTCTATGTAATGAAGCTTGTAATAGGCTAGCAAGCTTAGGAAACAAATGCATCCTCCGGGATGCAAGTCATGTCGACTATGTACTAGATGTTCCTTAGTTATTAATATATCTATTTCCTATTTGCTCAAAAAAAAAAAGAAGGCGGCAGACCCCAACATACAAACACGAGCAAGCTGGATTGGATTTGGGCCTGAGTTCCCAATGAAACTCAGTAGGCCCAATATGAACATGCATAAAAATAAGAGATTATTGGTGCATATTGATATTTAGCTTAAAGTATATATATATATATATTTATATGTATATCGCCTCATGTTTTACTCGTATTTCATGGATTTCGAATGTAAAATGTGTTGATTTATATTAATTCGAAGTGTTTTTATGTGTAGGGATCATCCGGAAGCAATTGAAGGCGAATGGTGCGAGATTAGAGCCAAAACGGAGGAAAACGGGAAAAGTTGGATTTTAAGCGCCACAGGCAGCGCTCCGGCCACCTATGGCGCCAGAGGCAGAAAGCTCAATAAGCCAGCGTGGGGCACTAGGCTGGATTCTGGTGACAGGATTTAATCCACGTTTTTACGGGACAAGGTTATTTCGGCCCTAGACCTACCCAACGCGTATAAAAGCAAGACTAAGCTTATTTTTAGAGGAGAGACGCCACTCTGAAGGAAAATTATACACGGGAAATATTCGGGAGCAAGGATATCTCAGATTTCTTCATCTTTTCTTAGTATTTTCAATTATCCAACACTTACGAATTTGTTTGATACTATCATGAGTGGCTAAAACCCATAGTTCTGGGGTTGTTATGTAGCCATGAATATTGTTGTTTAACGTTGATTTAACCTTGATTATAATTCACCAATATATGGTTGTTTTATTCAATTATGTGATTAATTGCTTAATTGTATGGCCATCAGTTAGGTTCTATTTACTATCTATGCTATGCCTGGAAATCCATATTTATATTAGATAAGAATTGAAGAGAGCACGATCTTAACTCTGGGGAGGGGAGGGGGGATTTGTGGTTAGGATAAGAATATACCTAGTCAAACGTACTTAATTTAATATCGTAATCTTAATGTGTTCTCAATAGATTGATTTCATAGGAATATAGACGTTAATTTATTTTGAATAGGCGAGTAGTACTTCGGGAGAAGGGTACGAGAGCAATAGTTCGATTAATTAGCAACCATGAGTGAATTGTATGAAAGGGAAAGTTAACTAGAACACAACAGGATTGGTGAATCAATCACAATCCTGGAATATTTGTCTCTACTGAATACACAACAACCATTTTGCTGCTTGATAATTTAGTTACCACTTAAATTATTGTTTAGTATATTACACTCTTAAACTCAAATTGGCTCGACTGAATAACAATCTTGGTGAATCTAGTGGGTAGTTGATACAAGTCTCAGTGGGTTCGACACTCGACTTATAATTTTATTACTTGTACGACTACTTATACTTGCGTGTGCATTTGGGAGCAACAAGTTTTTGGCGCCGTTGCCGAGGAATTAGAAATTAACTATTCTACTAGATTAGATTTTTACTAATATCTTTACAAGTTTTTTTTTGTAAATAGATTTATTTTTATAACTATTTGATTTTTCTCTTAGTGTGTTTCTAGTTCTCTCAGCATGGTATCTAGGGATGAAGTATATAGAGATAAGGTTATTGATGAAGACTCTTGGTTGATAGAAGACTTTTATGGCCCATATTTCTAGGCTTGTCATGACCTGACATCTTGAAAGTCTGAATTTGAATATGGGAGTAAGAGTTGGTATTGTGATGAATATTATCGATTAAGGGAATATTCGCAACGCCGTTGTTTGCTAACAACATTGTTGAATGATTGGTCTAAGGAAAGAGTTGATCTTGCACAAGAAATTGACATGTTTGGCTTGGCTGTGCGGAACTTGAATGAAGATTTGAGTGCAAAGGTTGATACGTGTAACACCCAACAATTTAGTGATGAGTTGTGTGAATCTGAAAAAGATCTTCTAGACCAAATTAAGGAGCTAAAATGAAAATACCAATTATTAGACCATGTTCTTGTTGATGATATCGAGGTTGAAGGAATATATTATTGAGGATGTAAAAAATAATGCAGTTTTGGAGTTAGTGTCATGACCCGAATTTTCCACCCTCGGGAGTCGGGATGGCACCTACTAGTAAAGGCTAAGCAAGCCAATTGTTCCAATTACTTAATATTTTTCATATATTTTAATCCTTTAACAATGGTGAACAAACATCATATAAACATCGGGAATATAAAGCGGAAGATTGAGACGTAACAATTTAATAATGATACCAATGCCAATCCATAACATAAGCTACCCAGAACTGGTATCACAATATTACAGACAGTCTAGGAATACTACAAATAAGGGTCCAAAAGATAAATACAATGCTGTCTCTAAAATACATAAAAGAAACAGAATGGAGAGATAGAAGGAGACGCCAAGGTCTACGGACGCTTGCAGGACTACTTCGGGTCGCCTGATAGACTGAAGGCAGCCACCTCACAGCGGTCCAAAAGCTACAACACTGTGATCTGTACACAGTGCAGAGTGTAGTATCAACACAACCGACCCTTTGTGCTAGTAAGTTCCTAGCCTAACCTCGGCGATGTAGTGACGAGGCTAGGACCAGACTACCAAATAAACCTGTGCAATTAAATCATATATAGTGGAAAAATAAAAGCAGATATTTACAGTTAAGGATAGGTTGGGGAAAACATGCTACAGGGAATATCAGATAACAACAGAATACCAATAGAGGAATGTAAAGAAAAACCATAATTCAATTTCCAACAAAAATAAGGAAAACAAACACAATATTCATTTTCATTTATTTCTTGTTGCGGCGTGCAACCCGATCCCATTTCATATAGTACCGTTGCGGCGTGCAACCCGATCCCATTTCATGTAGTGTTGTTTCGGCATGCAACTCGATCCCATTTCATATAATACTGTTGCAGGGTGCAAGCCGATCCTATTTCATATTTTACCGTTGCGGCGTGCAACCCAATCCTATTTCATATATTACCGTTGTTGTGTGCAACCCGATCCGATTTTATATTTTACTATTGCGGTGTAAAACCCAATCCCATTTCATATATTACCGTTGCAACGTGCAACCCGATCCCATTTCATATATTACCGTTGCGGTGTGCAACCCGATCCCATTTCATATAATACCGTTGCGGCGTGCAACCCGATCCTATATACAATTCAACATCAGTCATAAAAGAATTCCGACAAGGGAACAAGAGTATAACAACAACATCCCGGCAAGGGAGATAATATCATAAACAATAATATCCCGGCAAGGAAGACAGTATCATAAACAATAATATCCCGACAAGGGAGACAACAATGATAATCATCATATTAAGCATGAATAAATCACAAGAGAGTCACAACAACTACAATACGAGACTCACATGCATGCTTGACACCGACGTATAGATACTTGTTGTCACACCCCGAACCTGGGCCTGGACGTAACACGACACTCGGTACCTGACTACATGTGACCGAGCGAACCAACTGGCTAGCTGAATCAACATGTGGTATCATAACATACTGAATGCGAAAGATAAACTAACACATGCTGATATACTGAAAGTCTGGATGATATAAATCAAAGTGCGGAAATACTAATACAATTGTAAAACATATTTGTAGCCAACATAGCTTAATATGAAAAGCCCGTGACTTTGTCTAACTATTACTCTAGTCTATGAAGCCTCTAAAAAGTACTGAAAACACTGACTGTAACAAAAAAAATACTGAAGACTGTAAGGTAATGAAAATGACCCGAAAGAACTAGGATCACCAAATAGTTGGTACGAGAATCCTAGCGCTCGGAATCATCAACCTGTAAATCATTACCTGCATTGTGAAATCATTACCGGGCAAAAGGGACGTCAGTACATTTGAATTGTATTGGTATGTAAAGCAACTGAAAGAAAGAATTATAAATGCTGAAACTGAAATTAAGCTGATAACCGAGATTTGATAATTGATAACTGAAATGATAACTATTGAAACTGAAACTGAAATGATAACTGACAACTGAACTGATATCTGATAGCTGAACTGGTAACTGATAACTGATAGTTGAACTGATAACTGATAACTAAACTGATAACTGGCAACTAAAATGGTAACTAATAATTGAACTGAACAAAGGAAGTAAGGATATGAATACTCCCTCTCCTGAATGATGAACAACCTGTTTCTTTGAATAATAAACTGCGGCCTCGGGCCCAAGTATACGTATACATAACTGCGACCTCAGGTCCAAAATGCATAAAGCATAAACTGCGGCCTCAGGCCCAAAGATGCATAAAGCATAAACTGCGGCCTCAGGCCCAAAGATACATAAAACATAAACTGCGGCCTCAGGCCCAAATACAGGTGTTCTACATTCAGGGATTTAAAATCAGGAACTGGGAATCATACTGTAATACATGATAGTGAAATACTGAATCACGATGAGTTACATGATACTGGAATACTAGACCATACTAAGTACATAATACTGGAATACTGAATCGTACTGAGTTACATGATACTGGAATACTAGACCATACTGAGTACATAATACTAGAATACTGAATCATACTGAGTTACATGATACTGGAATGGGACATGTATTCTTGAACATTGAAACTTCAACTGTCTATGACATACTGGGTAAGCTGTACTGAGACTTAGGGATATCAAACCCAAGTCTATATTGAGTATGAACTGAGCTCACGACGTTCAAAATGAAAGTCATGAACGAGTTATGAAGCTAGAGAATAGAAGTTCTACAACTATTCAAGGAACTAGACTTAACTATATTTCTGAGGCAATTGATACGTCGTAAAAGGAACGTAGTGTAGGGAGGATCATTAACATTCCCAAACATAGAGAGTTAGCCTCACATACCTCAATGTCGCCCCTTAGTGATACTACAATGATCCATAACACTAAGAACCTTCAATCTACAATAGCAACATCCAATGGAACCCAATATTAGTAATAAATTCCATAACTTATGTCATTTAGGCATATTATCAAACATCTTGTAGGCATAGATATTTACACCTCATAACTATAGTGTTGGTTCATCCAACTATCACCATTAACCAACAATTCATTCCACCATCATTCCTAACAAATTTATAACTTCCAACAACATATGTATGACCATCCATTCACGCCCAACCAACAAATCCTATCAAATAATCACCTTTAAATCCCTACCATGGTCATGCATTTAAATTGGGAATTTATGACTTCCAATCACCATACCATAAGTTGTAATACTTGATTCACACTCATAATTCCATAATAACATCATATATGTAAGTCTAAGGGTGTAGGATTACCTCTTGTAGACCAAATCTTGAAAGACAACTTTTGGGGTGTTCTTGAGATTTTGAAGAAATCCTATGAAACCCAATCAAAATCATGTTGTAACTAGTGATTGAGAAGTGAAATCACCATGAAAACACACTTAAAAACTCACCTTAGGTGTGCAATTGGATGCCTTGGTCGAGTTGGGGTATAGAGGAAACCCTAAGCTTGAGAAGTGACTCAATTTCTATTATTTCCGGCTTTTAAAGTACTTAAAAACCTTCAGTCGCGTAGTTCGCGCGTTTGTTCGCGCGTTTTGCTGAGCATTCTGCCTCAAACGCGCGAAATGCGCGACTTCGCGCGATACTTCGCGCGCTCTGACACCTTCCCAGTAAAATGGTTATAACTTTCTGTATACACCTCCAAATGACAAACGATTTATTGAGTTGGAAACTAGACTCAAAGGGCTTTAATTTGATAGGTTATTCATCACACAACCCGTTATATAACCGGAGATATGATCGTTCAAAGTGAGGTCATGTGCGTATTCATTCACAGCTTTAGTCCATTTTGAAATTTTCCAACTTGGCTTAGACTTAGGCCTCTCCTTAGACCCCAATTCACCTCTAACATAACTTATACACTTATTAACATAACCACTCAATTACCATCATGCTAATACTCGTTTAATGCATCCACAACCGATTCAAATTACGGGGTATTACATAAATAGTCCTTGTCCGTACACAGCTGATTCATATTTACGGAGTATTACATTACCCATACTCATCTTGATAGGGATTCACATGTCTAAAAGATCACATTAATAGTCTTCTAACACATCCACAATTAATCCGGATTTATGGGGTGTTACATTATCTCCCCTTGGGATCATTCGTCCTCGAATGATTATTCTGGTTGTATCTTAGGATAACTCTGGACCATAAATGGGTCTAGTGGGAACATGAACTTTCCTTAACACGTGCATACTAAACTGAATGAATACACGATCACTGAACTGATGAGGTACTGAATTGAATAGGTACTAGACTGAATGGCTACTAAACTTACTAAACACTGAAAGACATGGAGATTTTAATATAAGGCCTGAATGAGAAGGTTAGATAACTTCGACATTTCTCCTAAATACCTACCAGTTAACCGAGTATAACACTAAATCCATAGGGCATAATAATATGCATAACATGAAACATATACATGAATACTGAACTGGCACGAATAATCGAGTGCTGAACTGACGTGAATATCTACTCACTAAACTCACATCAATACCTGAGTATTAAGCTATCATGAATATTTGAGTACTGGACTAGCATGAGTATCTGAGTACTAAACTGACTTGAATGTTCTAACGTGAGATCTGAATACTGAAAACATAAATGTCGTGACATGAGATTTGAATACTTCGAAACTTGAATATTATAACATGACACATGAAATACTGGTGTACAACCGCTAATTATGGTAGAAATTCTAACTCATAAGTTACTTACCCGATCCTTCATAGGATCCTATATGGGCTGATGTATCTGGTATTGAGCTTTCTTTTATTTCCAAATCTTATAACACCTTTCATAGGCGAAACTTTTAGAAACACCCAATCATCCACTTGAAACTCTAGGTCTCTATGTTGCATGTTCAAATAGGACCTTTGGAAACTCTGAGTTGTCTACAAATGTTATTGAATCAACTTGACTTTTTCCATAGACAGATACACCAAATCTGGTCCCCGCAACTCTGCTTCGCCAACTTCGAACCAACTAATTGGCAATCTACACATTCGCCCATAAAAATCGTACTTTCAAAATGAGCGAGATAATCCTATTATAAGGTCCATATTTACCATCTCCACTAACGGATGTGTGTGTTCTGAACTTGGTTTTCTGTTGCTCGACTTTCACTTGTTGACAATTCAAACACTTGGCCACAAGGTCTACAACCTCCTTTTTCATGTCGCTCCACCAATAAGTCTCTCTAAGATCATGATACATCTTTGGGAAACCTAGGTGGATAGAATACCTGAAATTATGGGCATATAGCGTCTTCCTCCCTCGCTAAGTCCATCTATGGTTGGAACACACAATTTATCCTGGTAACTCAAAGTACCATCATCTCCCCTTGTTCAAAAGCCATTATTTTATGCATGTGAATCCTCTATTTCAGCTACAACAAGTAGGGATCATCAAACCGTTTCTACTTCACTTCGGCTACTAAGGAGGAACAGGTCCTGTTCTAGCAATAACTCCACTATCTTTGGTGTCCGAAAGTCGAACTCCTACCTTGGCTAAGTAGTGAACTTCTTTCAACATAGTTATCTTGTCTACCTCATTCATGAGCTTTAATTCCCACACTTGATTATCATTCTAAGCACTTCCTGAAAATACTTATAACATTGTTGTGAGCTAAGTCACTAACCACCACTCGGAATATGAGAGTCTCCTGCAATGGCACTACCATCGTAATACATAACTGGGCATGATTTTATAACTTTGTTGTGATCACTTTATCATCAATAACTAAGCTCGGTGGTCATTCTACTCACTTTGTGTTTCTTATACATGCTATACATATTCCTTGTGGTAATTACAAAATTTTCCCTCATTACCGAAATGATTTTCTTTTTCATATCCCTGCTAACTATTCAGGTTTCAAATCTCTAACTGGACTTACTGAAAATTTTCGCCTCACCCCTTAGACCAAAGGTCTTATACTTGCAGACCATTCCATTTTTGTTGGGATCCAAATAACCTTCCTTATTTTCTGCAATTCTTTGCACTCTACATCAATGACGACTTATATCCCAACTTACTTCTGAGCTAGGGAAACTAAATTATTCACACCTATCATACACAATCTTAAAAATTTAACTTTGCTCACACTGTCAATCTTGGGTAGCCACATTTTGATAATTCCTAACGGCTATTCTTCTATAGCTTGCTCTCTCACTGCTAGCTGTTTTTTTTCCACTATGCATATGGATCACACTTAGGGAGATTTCATATGTCTTTAACAAAATTGGAATATCTACCCCCAACTTTCTATACACTTCAAAATTACTTCAGACTATAAACCTCCGGCCTAAACACATAGTCACATCTTGTGAATGGGAACTGCCATATCGTTTATCTCACAATAATAGCCACTTCGTGTACCAATTCACTAACATGGTACTTTCTAGTTCTGATTTGAATAAATCTAAACAACTTAAAATCATTCCCTAAAATTCAATGTTGCCTGCTCTTGGTTCTCATTTCGTACCACATATTATTCTTAGCTATATTTCCCTTAGGCTCCTTTCAGTCCAAAACTATAGTGATCAATTCCATGCCCGCTGCAGTTGAATTCTTAACCTGATACACCTTAGGGTCTGACATACGGATACACTATCATACACATCTAATAAATCACTTCATGTACCATCTAGTGAGCCTTGGGTCTTAATCCCTAAAACATGCGAATATTTCGCTATAATCACTATTACTTACATTATCTTTGAGAACCCATATGCATCACTGTATACTCATGAGTCACCAGAAATTTTGATACACTGAAAATTGGATATTTGGTAAACATATAACTGAATACTAGCATACTGAATAACCATAAATTTGCTAACTGAAAGACTGTATAACTGGTAACTGAGGTAAACTAATAGCCATGAGACATGATAACTGCTTTGGTACTTTCTGATAAGGTTATGCTATAATCTGTACTTATATCCATTGCATCCCACTTTGAACATCTCCTCAAATCTCATTTGTTACCTACATGTATTCCATAGTAATACCACAATAGGCAAATCATCCTTTCTAGAACCTTATACCTTTCTTACGCGTCGCTTGGGGATAATACGTTTGGAATTCGATAGTAAAAGAAGGTTAACTATTGCTCTAAGCTTCATGGCACGAGCTAGAGTATAAAGAGATGAGACAATCCTGAATGTCTTGGTAGTTAATCGTTTATATGAGTGGCTGACACACACATATAAAGGAAACTCCACTAGACACAGCTTCATAGACTCCCTAGGGTACTTGAACCTAGTGCTCTGATACCAAGCTTTGTCACGCCCCGAACCTTGGCCTGGACGTAACACGGCACTCGGTGCCTGACTACATGTGACCGAGCGAACCAACTGGCTGGCTGAATCAACATGTGGTATCATAACATACTAACTGCGGAAGATAAACTAACACATGCTGATATACTGAAAGTCTGGATGATTTAAATCAAAGTGCGGAAATACTAATACTATTCTAAAACATATTTGTAGCCAACATAGCTTAATATGAAAAGCCCGTGACTTTGTCTAACTGTTACTCTAGTCTATGAAGCATCTAAAAAGTACTGAAAACACTGACTGTAACCAAAAAAATACTGAAGACTGTAAGGAAATGAAAATGCCCCAAAAGAACTGGGATCACCAAATAGCTGGTACGAGAATCCTAGCGCTCGGAATCATCAACCTGTAAATCATTACCTGCATTGTGAAATGCAGGCCCCGGGCAAAAGGGACGTCAATACATTTGAATTGTACTGGTATGTAAAGCAACTGAAAGAAAGAATTATAAATGCTGAAACTGAAATTAAGCTGATAACTGAGATTTGATAATTGATAACTGAAATGATAACTATTGAAACTGAAACTGAAATGATAACTGATAACTGAACTGATATCTTGATAGCTGAACTGGTAACTGATAACTGATAGCTGAACTGATAACTGATAACTAAACTGATAACTGGCAACTAAAATGGTAACTAATAATTGAACTGAACAAAGGAAGTAAGGACATGAATACTCCCTCTCCTGAATGATGAACAACCTGTTTATCTGAATAATAAACTGCGGCCTCAGGCCCAATATATATATATATATATATGTGCACAAACTGCGACCTCGGACCCAATATATATATATGTATATGCACAAACTCTGGCCCCGGGCCCAAGTATACGTATACATAACTGCGACCTCAGGTCCAAAATGAATAAAGCATAAACTGCGTCCTCAGGCCCAAAGATGCATAAAGCATAAACTGCGGCCTCAGGCCCAAAGACGCATAAAGCATAAATTGCGGCCTCAGGCCCAAATATAGATGTTCTACATTCAAGGATTTAAAATCAGGAACTGGGAATCATACTGTAATACATGATAGTGAAATAAAGAATCACAGTGAGTTACATGATACTGGAATACTAGACCATACTAAGTACATAATACTGGAATATTGAATTAAACTGAGTTACATGATACTGGAATACTAGACCATACTGAGTACATAATACTAGTATACTGAATCATACTGAGTTACATGATACTGGAATGGGACATGTATTCTTGAACATTGAAACTTCAACTAGCTATGACATACTGGGTAAGCTGTACTGAGACTTAGGGATATCAAACCCAAGTCTATATTGAGTATGAACTGAGCTCACGACGTTCAGAATGAAAGTCATGAACGAGTTATGAAGCTAGAGAATAGAAGTTCTACAACTATTCAAGGAACTAGACTTAACTATATTTCTGAGGCAATTGATACGTCGTAAAAGAAACGTAGTGTAGGGAGGATCATTAACATTCCCAAACATAGAGAGTTAGCCTCACATTCCTCAATGTCGCCCCATAGTGATACTACAATAATCCACAACACTAAGAACCTTCAATCTACAATAGCAATATCCAATGGAACCCAATATTAGTAATAAATTCCATAACTTATGCCATTTAGGCATATTATCAAACATCTTGTAGGCATAGATATTTACACCTCATAACTATAGTGTTGGTTCATCCAACTATCACCATTAACCAACAATTCATTCCACCATCATTCCTAACAAATTTATAACTTCCAACAACATATGTATGACCATCCATTCACGCCCAACCAACAAATCCTATCAAATAATCACCTTTAAATCCCTACCATGGTCATGCATTTAAATTGGGAATTTATGACTTCCAATCACCATACCATAAGTTGTAATACTTGATTCACACTCATAATTCCATAATAACATCATATATGTAAGTCTAAGGGTGTAGGATTACCTCTTGTAGACCAAATCTTGAAAGACAACTTTTGGGGTGTTCTTGAGATTTTGAAGAAATCCTATGAAACCCAATCAAAATCATGTTGTAACTAGTGATTGAGAAGTGAAATCACTATGAAAACACACTTAAAAACTCACCTTAGGTGTGCAATTTGATGCCTTGGTCGAGTTGGGGTGTAGAGGAAACTCTAAGCTTGAGAAGTGACTCAATTTCTATTATTTCTGGCCTTTAAAGTACTTAAAAACCTTCAGTCGCGTAGTTCGCGCATTTGTTCGCGCGTTTTGCTGAGCATTCTGCCTCAGACGCGCGAAATGCGCGACTTCGCGCGATACTTCGCGCGCTCTGACACCTGCCCAGTAAAATGGTCATAACTTTCTGTATACACGTCCAAATGACAAACGGTTTGTTGAGTTGGAAATTAGACTCAAAGGGCTTTAATTTGATAGGTTATGCATCACACAACTCGTTATATAACCTGAGATATGATCGTTCAAAGTGAGGTCATGTGCGTATTCATTCACAGCTTTAGTCCATTTTGAAAATTTCCAACTTGGCTTAGACTTAGGCCTCTCCTTAGACCCCAATTCACCTCTAACATAACTTATACACTTATTAACATAACCACTCAATTACCATCACGCTAATACTCGTTTAATGCATCCACAACCGATTCAAATTACGGGGTATTATATAAATAGTCCTTGTCTGTACACAGCTGATTCATATTTACGGAGTATTACATTACCCATACTCATCTTGATAGGGCTTCACATGTCTAAAAGATCATATTAATAGTCTTCTAACACATCCACAACTAATCCAGATTTATGGGGTGTTACACTTGTCATCATGCCTATACGTCGTACTCCAAAATTAACACAGAGCAAATAAGACACAACTACTAATCCCTCAAGCTAAGGTTAGACCAAACACTTACCTCGATGCGACAAACATAATTCAAGCCTCAACTATCACTTTACCCCTTGTTTCCACCACCAATTCGCTTGTATCTAGCCACAATTTACTTAACGATATTAATAAATGCTAAATGAATCAATTCTAATGCATGAAAATAGGTTTTATAAAGATTTCCCCAAAAAGTCAAAAATCTACCCGGGCCCACATGGTCAAAACCCGAGGTTCGAACCCAAACCCAATTACCCATTCACCCACGAACCCAAATATATAATTTGTTTTGAAATCGGACCTCAAATCGAGGTCCAAATCCCCAAAATTTGAAAATCCTAAGTTCTACCCAAAACACTCAATTTTCCCCATAAAACCCCTTGATTTTGAGTTGAAATCATGTGAAAAGATGTTATAGATTAAAGAAAACGAGTTAGAAATGACTTACAATCGATTTGGATGAGTAGTTGCCTTTGAAAAATCGCCCAAAGATGTTTTAGGTTTGAGAGAGTTATGAGAAATGTTCGGCTAAGTTATGATTTAGCAGGTTGCAGATGTCACAATTGCGACCAGGGTTCGCAATTGCGAACCCCTTCAGGGCTTGCTACTTCACAAATGCGAAGAATATGTCGCATTTGCGACCATGAGGAAATCCGGTCACCTTCGCATTTTTGAGGGACCTGTCGTATTTGCGATGGAACACTGGGGTCGCAATTACCAAGCATGTCCTCTTCGCAATTGCGAAGCCTGATCTCGCAATTGCGAGATCAGAGGCCTGGGCAAAAATACCAGATACCAGCACTTGCTCTTAAGTGCAATTTCACTCTGTGGCCTATCCAAAACTCACCCGAGCCCTCGGAGCTCCAAACCAAACATGCACCCTAACCTAAAAAGATCATACAGACTTGATCGTGCAATCAAATCATCAAAACAACCTCAACACTTACAAGTTTAGCATCAAAATCAAAGAAATCTCAAGAACTTTAAAAGTTTTAAATTTTACATCTAAGGTTCCGAATCACGTCATATGACCTCCGTTTCTTACCAAATTTTACAGGCTCAACTTAAACGCCATATAAGACCTGTACCGGGATCTGGAACCAAAATACGGGCCCGATACCATCAAATTCAAACACATTCAAATTTCTAAAAACTCTTATAATTTTAGTTAAACAATTTTTTTCAAAAATTCATTTCTTGGGCTTGGGACCTCGAAATTTGATCCGGGCATACGCCCAAGTCCCATATTTTCCTACGGACCCTCCGGGACAGTCAAATCATGGGTCCGAGCCCGTTTACCCAAAATGTTGACCGAAGTCAACTTAAATTCATTTTAAAAGCAAAATTTATCATTTTCCTTGATTTTTACATAATGGATTTCCATATACACGCTCGAACTGCGCACGCAAATCAAGGTGAGATAAAAAGGAGGTTTTAAGGCCTTGGAACACAGAATTTATCTCCAAAACAAGTGATGACCCAAGGGTCATCACATTCTCCACCTCCATAACAACCGTCTGTCCTCGAACGGACATAAGAAGGAAGTACCTGAGTCGGAGAAAAGATGGGGATATCGGCTCCACATAAAGGACTCGGACTCCAAGTCACTGCCTCAATAGGCTGACCTCTCCACTAAACATGAACAAAATTTAAACTCTTCGATCTCAACTGACGAACCTATCAGTCTAGAATAACTACCTGCTCCTCCTCATAGGACAAGTCCTTGTCCAACTGGACAGTGCTGAAGTCTAACATGTGGGATGGATCGCCATGATACTTTCGAAGCATGGACACATGAAACACTGGATACACGACTGATAAGCTCGACGGCAACACAAGTCTGTAAGCCACCTCTCACACTCGATCAAGAATCTCAAACGGGCCAATGAATCTAGGGCTAAGCTTGCCCCTCTTCCCAAATCTCATCATGCCCTTCATAGGCGACACCGGAAGAAACACCCGCTCGCCGACCATGAACGCCATATCACGAACCTTACGGTTGGCATAACTCTTTTTCTTGGGCTTGCTGTGCGAAGCCTATCCTAAATGATCCTAACCTTGTCCAAGGCCTCCTGTACTAGATCCGTACCCAACAACCATCTGGATGCTCGAGTGATAATTGTTGTTGTAGGCAAACTCCACTAATGGCAAGAACTGATCCCACGAGCCTCTAAAGTCAATGATACAAGCTCGGAGCATATCCTCTAAAATTTGAATAGTACGCTCGGACTGCCCGTTCGTCTGAGGATGAAATATTGTGCTCAACTCGATCCGTGTGCCAAACTCACGCTAAACTGCTCTCCAGAAATGTGAGGTAAATTGCGTACCTCGGTCCAAAATGATAGAAGCGGGCACACCATGAAGACGAACAATCTCATAGATATAAATCTCAGCTAACCTATCGGAAGAATAGGAGACTGCCACATGAATGAAATGTGCTGACTTGGTTAGCCTATCAACAATAACCCACATTGCATCGAACTTCCTCTGAGTCCGTGGGAGTCCAATAATGAAGTCCACAGTGATACGCTCCCACTTCCACTCAGGAATCTCAATCTTCTAGAACAAACTACTAGGTCTCTGATGCTCGTACTTTACCTGCTAACAATTCAAACACGAGCCACATATGCAACAATATCCTTCTTCATACTCCTCCACTAATAATTCTGCTGCAAATCGTGATACATCTTAGCGAAGCCCGGATGAATAGAGTTTCGGGAACTATGGGCCTCCTCTAAAATCAACTCTTGATGCCCATTCACATTAGGCACGCAAACTCGACCCTGCATCCTCAAAACTCCATCATATCCTAATGCAGCCTGCTTAGCACCTCCGTGTTGCACCATGTCCCTAAGGACACACAAATGAGGATCATCATACTGCCGATCTCAGATACGCTCAAATAATGATGAACAAGCGACTGTGCAAGCTAACACACGACAGGTCTTAGAAACATCCAACCTCACAAACTGATTGGCCAAAGCCTGAACATCCACAGCAAGCGCTTTCTTACCGACCAGAATATACGCAAGACTGCCTATACTAGCTGACTTTCTACTCAAAACATCGGCAACCATATTGGCCTGTCTCGGATGATATAAGATGGTGATTTCATAGTCTTTAAATAGCTCCAACCACCTTCTCTACCTCAAGTTTAGTTCCTTCTTCTTGAACAAATACTGTAGACTCTTGTGATCCGTGAACACCTCACATGACATGCCATACAGATAATGCCTCCAAATCTTCAATGCGTGAACAATGACTGCTAACTCCAAATCATGAACTGGATGAATCTTCAATTGTCGCGAAGCATAAGCAATGACCTTTCCATCCTGCATCAACACCGCACCAAGTCTAATACGAGATGCGTCACAATAAACTGTATATGGCCCTGAACTTGTAAGCAAAACCAACACCGGCGCCATAGTCAAAGTTGTCTTGAGCTTCTGAAAGCTCGCCTCACACTCGTCCGACCACCTGAACTGGGCACCCTTCTGGGTCAACCTAGTCATTGGGGATGCAATAGATGAAAACCCCTCCATAAACCGATAGTAATAGCCTGCCAAACCAAAGAAATTCCGGATCTCTGTAGCTGATGCGGATCTAGGCCAGTCCTTGACTACCTCTATCTTCTTCGGATCTACCTGAATACCCTGTGCTGATACAAAATGACCCAAGAATGCAACTTAACTCAATCAGAACTCACACTTCGAAAACATAGCATACAACTGACTATCTCTCAAAGTCTGAAGAACCACTCTCAGATGCTGCTCATGCTCCTCTCGGCTGCGGGAATAGATCAAAATATCATCAATGAAGACTATCACAAACAAATTCAAGTAAGGCTTGAACACTCGGTTTATCAATTCCATAAAAGTTGTTGGGGAATTGGTCAACCCGAATGATATCACCAAGAATTCATAATGCTCGTACCGAGTGCGGAAAGTTATATTAGGGATATCGAATGCCCTAATCCTCAACTGATGGTAGCCAGATCTCAAGTCAATCTTCGAAAATACTTTGGCACCCTGAAGCTGATCAAACAAATCATCAATCCTCGGCAATGGATATTTATTCTTGATTGTATCCTTGTTCAACTACCGATAATTTATACACATCCTCATCGATCCGTCCTTCTTCTTAACAAACCACACCGGTGCACCCTAAGGCGAGACACTAGGCCTAATGAAGCCTTTATCAAGAAAGTCTTGCAATTGCTCCTTAAATTCTTTCAACTCAAGCGGGGCCATACGATACGGCAAAATAGAAATGGGCTGGGTGCCCGGAGGCAAATCAATGCAGAAGTCAATATCCCTGTCGGGTGGCATACTTGGCAGGTCTGAAGGAAACACTCAGGAAAATCACGAACGATAGGCACAGAATCAATAGAAGGAACCTCAACACTAGAATCACGAACATATGCCAAATAGGCCAAACACCCCGTCTCGACCATTCGTTGATCTTTCATATATGAAATAGCACTACGGGTAGAATGAATAGGAGTCCCTCTCCACTCTAAACGAGGCATCTCCGGCAAGGCTAAGGTCACAGTCTTGGCATGACAGTCCAAGATAGCGTGGTAAGGTGATAGCAGTCCATCCCCAATATGACATCAAAATCAACAATGTCTAAAAGTAATAAGTCTACTCGGGTCTCAAGACCCCCAATCACCACTATACAAGAATGATGGACACGATCTACAATAATAGAATCACCCACTGGTGTAGACACATATACAAGAGTACTCAAGGAATCACTAGGCATGGTCAAATACGGTGCAAAATAAGAGGATACATAGGAGTATGGATACCCTGGGTCAAATAGTACTAAAGCATCCTTACTACAAACCAGAACAGTACCTGTGATAATTGCATCGAAAGCCTCAGCTTCAGGCCTAGCTAGAAGAACATAACATCAGGGATGGGCCCCACCACTCTAAACTATATCTCTGGGATGGCCTCTCGCTGGCTGGCCTCCACCTCTAGAAGCCTGAGCTCCATCTCTAATACCTCTACCTCCACCTCTAGCACCCTTATCTTCACCTCTAGCTAGCTGAGCTGGCGGTGGAACACTCGGTTCCTAAACCATGCACGGGAACCCTGATGCTGAGAACTACTCGTTGCTCGAGGGTAAAATCTAGCAATATGCCTCATGTCGCCATAGGAAAAACAAGCCCTCGGCTACTAGAACTGACGACCTTGAAAACTCTAGAGCGGAGGTGCACTGATAGGAGCTGACGATGCACTACAGGACTGCTAATCAGAATACTACATGTGAGAACCACGACCACTTGGAGCACCATGAGAAGCCTAAAGTGCTGAATGAAACGGCTTGGGAGGATGGCCCCTACCAAAAGAATCACTGCCTCCAGATGAGGCACCACTGAACCTACCAGAATGACGAGGTCTCTTGTCACACCCTTGACCACCTCCCTGTAATAGGACCATCTCTACTCTTCTGGCCACATTGGTTGCATCCTGAAAAGAAATCTCGCTCCCCATCTCCTTAGCCATCTGTAATCGAATAGGCTGAAAGAGTCCCTCAATGAACCTCCTCACTCTCTCTCTCCCTAGGAAGTATAAGAAGAGCATGACGGGCCAAGTCAATAAATCTGGTCTCACACTGAGTGACAGTCATAGAACCCTGCTAGAGACGCTCAAACTGCCTCTGATAGTTCTCCCACTAAGTGATAGGAAGAAACTTCTCCATAAATAGCTGAGAAAACTGATCCCAAGTCAAAGCTGGTGACCCAGCTGGTCTAGCTAAATAATAATCTCTCCACCAAGTCTTGGCAGATCCAGACAAGCGAAAAGCAGCAAAGTCGACCCCATTGGTCTCTACTATCCCCATGTTCCTGAGAACCTCATGAAAACTATCCAAATAATTCTGGGGATCCTCAGAAGATGCACCGCTGTAAGTGGTAGTGAAGAGTTTGGTGAACCTATCCAATCTCCACAAGGCATTAGCAGACGTAGCTGCTCCATCACCTGTCTGAGCTACCACACCTAGCTGAACTGCTCCAACTGGATGAGCTACTAGAGTCTGAAAGTGGGGAGCCATCTTCTCCAAAGTGTGGGTAGCGGGAGTCTGTGCTCCTCCTCCAGCCTGAGAGACGGTTTGTGATACAGGAAGTAAACCTGCTCGAGTGACTCTCCATAAGGCCCACTAGACGGGCCAGAGCATCCTAGAGTACTGGGGTGGCAATGAACCCCTCTAGGACTTGAGCTGGGCCCACCGGAATTGTCTGGACCTGAACCCCATCATCAAACTCAACCTGAGGCTCCGCCGCTGGTGCTGATGCTCTGGGCTGAGCTCTGCCCTTGCCTCAGCCTCTAGAACTGCCTCGGCCTCGCCCTCTACCCCTCGTGGGAGATGCTTCTACGGGCTCGAGCTACTGATCAGCTGATGAAGCGGTACGTGTTCTAACCATATGTGAGAGAACAAAGTAGAAGTTCAATGAGCATTGAGAAATCAAGTTGCATGACAGGAAAAAATAGATGTGAAGTTTTCCCTAACATTGTAGCCTCTGGGGGATAAATACAGACGTCTCCGTACTGATTCCTCAGACTCTACTAAGCTTGTCCGTGAATTGTGAGACCTAAGTAACCTAGGACTCTGATACCAACTTGTCACGACCCGGATTTTTCCCCCTCGGGAGTCGTGATGGCGCCTACTAGTGAAAGCTAGTCAAGTCAATTTATCCAATTACTTAATCTTTTTCATATAATTTAATCCTTTAAAAATGGTGAACAAACATCATATAAACAGCGGGAATATAAAGAGGAAGACTGAGACGTAACAATTTAATAATGATACTAATGCCAATCCATAACATAAGCTACCCAGAATTGGTGTCACAATATCACATACGGCTAGGAATACTACAAATAAGGGTTCAAAAGATAAATACAATGCTGTCTCTAAAATACATAAAAAAAAACAGAATGGACAGATAAAAGGAGATGCCAAGTCATGCGGATGCCTACAGGACTACCTCGGGTTGCCTGATGGACTGAAAGCAGCCACCTCACAGCGGTGCAAAAGCTGCAACACCGGGATCTGCACACTGTGCAAAGTGTAGTATCAGCACAACCGACCCTATGTGCTGGTAAGTGCCTAGCCTAACCTCGCGAAGTAGTGACGAGGCTAGGACCAGACTACCAAATAAACCTGTGCAGTTAAATCATATACAACAGAAAAATAAAAGCATATATTTACAGTTAAGGATGGGAGGGGAAAAACATATAGCGGGGAGTATCAGGTAACAACAAAATACCAACATAGGAATGTAAAGAAAAACCTTAATTCAATTGCCAACAAGAATAAAGAAAACAAACACAATATTCACTTTCATTTCTTTCTTGTTGCGGCATGCAACCCGATCCCAAATCATGTAATACCGTTGCGGCATGCAACCCGATCTCATTTCATGTAGTACCGTTGCGGCGTGCAACCCGATCCCATTTCATATAATACCGTTGCGGTGTGCAACTTGATCCCATTTCATATTTTACCGTTGCGGTGTGCAACTCGATCCCATTTCATATATTACCGTTGCAGCGTGCAACCCAATACCATTTCATATATTACCGTTACAGCATGCAACCCGATCCCATTTCATATACTACTATTGCGGCGTGCAGTCCGATCCCATTTTTATATATTATCGTTGCATCATGCAACCCGATCCCATTTTATATAATACCATTGCGGCGTGCAACCCGATCTCATTTCATATAATACCGTTGTGGCATGCAACCCGATCCCATATACAATTCAACATCAGTCATAAAAAATCCTGGCAAGGGAATAAGAATATAACAACAACATTCCGGCAAGGAAGACAATATTATAAACAATAACATCCCGGCAAGGGAGACAATATCATAAATAATAACACCCCGGCAAGGGAGACAACAATGATAATCACTATATTAAGCATGAATAAATCACAATGGTGTCACAACAATTACAATACGAGACTCACGGGCATGCTTGACACCGACGTATAGATACTCGTCACCATGCCTATACGTCGTACTCCACAATTAACACATAAAATATAAGACACAACTCCTAATCCCTCAAGCTAAGGTTAGACAAAACACTTATCTCGATGCCATGAACACAATTCAAGCCTCAACTGCCGCTTTACCCCTTGTTTCCACCACCAATTCGTTTGTATCTTGCCATAATTTACTTAACGATATCAATAAATACTAAATGAATCAATCCTAATGCATGCAAATAGGTTTTATAAAGATTTCTTCAAAAACTCAAAAATCAATCCCAGGACCACATGGTGAAAACCTGAGGTTCGAACCAAAACCCGATTGCCCATTCACCCACGAACCCAAATATATAATTTATTTTGAAATCAGGCGCCTCAAATCGAGGTCCAAATCTCCAAACTTAAAAACTACTAAGTTCTACCCAAAACACCCAATTTCCCCATGAAAACCCTTGATTTTGAGTTGAAATCATGTGAAAAAATGTTATAAATTAACGAAAATGAGTTAGAAATGACTTACAATTTGGAAGAGTAGTTGCTTTTGAAAAATCGCCCAAAGATGTTTTAGGTTTGAGAGAGTTTGAAAAATGAGAAATTTTCGGCTAAGTTATGATTTAGCAGGTTGCAGATGTCGCAATTGCAACCAAAGTTCGCATTGCGAACCACTTCAGGGCCTGCTATCTTCGCAAATGCGAAGAAAATGTCGCATTTGCGACCATGAAGAAATCCGGTCACCTTCGCATTTGCAAGGGACCTGTCGCATTTGCGATGGAAGTGTCGCATTTGTGACCAAGGCCTGGCCAGCTTGGTTCCCATTTGCGACACTGGGGTCGCAATTACCAAGCCTGTCCTCTTCGCAATTGCGAAGCCTGATCTCACAATTGCGAGATCAGAGGCCTGGGCAAAAACACCAGATACCAGCACTTGCTCCTAAGTCCAATTTCACTCTGTGGCCTATCCAAAACTCACACGAGCCCTCAGGGCTCCAAACCAAACATGCAACCTAACCTAAAAATATCATGCGGACTTACTCGCGCAATCAAATCATCAAAATAACCTCAACAATTACAAGTTTAGCATCAAAATCAAAGAAAATCTCAAGAACTTTCAAAGTTTCAAATTTTACATCTAAGGTTCCGAATCACGTCATATGACCTCCGTTTCTTACCAAATTTTACAGTCTCAACTTAAATGCCATATAAGACCTGTACCGAGCTTCGAAACCAAAATACGGTCCTGATACCATCAAATTCACATTCAAATTTCTAAAAACTCTTATAATTTTAGTTAAATAATTTTCTTCAAAATTTCATTTCTCGGGCTTGGGACCTCGGAATTTGATTCCAGGCATATGACCAAGTCCCATATTTTCCTACAGACCCTCCGAGACTGTCAAATCACGGGTCCAGGTCCGTTTACCAAAAATATTCACCGAAGTCAACTTAAATTCATTTTAAAAGCAAAATTTATCATTTTTCCCAGATTTTAACATAATGGCTTTCCGGATACATGCTCGGACTATGCACGCAAATGGAGGTGAGATAAAAAGGAGGTTTTAAGGCCTCAGAACACAGAATTTATTTTCAAAACAAGTGATGACCTTTTGGGTTATCATAGTTAGGGCGTGTTGGTACTCATTCTAAAAATAATTCTACATTATGTTTGGATGGAGGCATGGAGATTGAGCATTTAGAGAGATGTATGGATGAAGAACACGACCCATACATTCTGAAATTTGCAATGCCAAGGAGACAAAATGATATCCGTCACTAAAAGGCCAAGAAATTGAAGATGCGACATTGTTTACTTGATTCTTTTCTATTCACACCACCGCCACATAAACTTGATAGAAAAACTGATGCAAATTTGGGGGCACAATTCATATCGTCAAAGTGGAAGGAAAGTGGTGAAAGTGTTTGCATCGTGCCGCGACGTTAGATCAAGCGCTTGTTAGGAGGCAACCCAATTTTATTTTTTGTTTAATTTTTTTTATTATTGTGTTGTTTTTCTATTGTTGTTTTTGTGTTCTGTAGGAGTAGGAGCATGGAGTCAAAGACAATGGGCGTGTGCAAAATCGAGTAGGTAGTTGGAGCTAAGTATGGGGTGTCCGCACAAGGACCATACATGGGAGAAGTCTGAGTATCCCGTGAGCTGATAATACTTCGGCTTTTGGCCTACTAGGGAATCTCTTTTACCCTCTTGTTATTTATTGTATGCATTTAGGACATTGCATAATTTTAAGTGTGAGGTGAGGAGATTGTCTGGGTGATTTTCTGTATTATCCTAGCTTAGTTGTAATTTTTTTTCTTCTTAATGTAGTAGTTTTGTTTTTTAATATATATATATATGACCAAAATAAAAAATAAAAAAGCAGAAAATTTAGACTTTTTCTGACGATGGAATTTGTGGATAACTTTCTTGAGGGATTAAAGTCCAATAATAAAAAAAATCCAAAAAGATATTTCTGTTCTAGTTAGATTTAGTTAGATAATAATCCCCCTTGATTTGTGTTTTTGAATTGGTTCTTTTCCAGGGGATGTAACTTGAACTGGGTCATTTTTTTTTATTTTTAGGATTAGATTTTTTTAGGAGTAGAAAAAGAGGGAGAAAAAAAACCTTTGTGATGTATTTGATACTACTCCCTCTGTTCCAATTTATGTGAACCTGTTTGACTGGGTACAGAGTTTAAGAAAAAATAAAGACTTTTGGAATTTGTGGTCCTAAACAAGTCAAAAAGGGGGTTAAAGTACTTGTGTGGTTATAAAAGCTTCTTATTAAGGGTAGAATTCTAAGTTTAAGCTAAATTATTGCCAAATTTAGAAAGGGGTCATTCTTTTTGGAACAGACCAAAAAGGAAATAGGTTCACATAAACTGGAATAGAGGGAGTAGCATATTTAGGCCCGAGCTTGAGTAGTAGTTTCCTTTAAGTTCTTGAGTAATGAATAAAATAGCAGACTTTCTGACACCTGAGCTCAGGGTTGTGACTTTGTATATAGCTTATTCTTATTTTCTCGTTCGCTATGATCCTATTTGTCTTAGAGTAGAACTGATCCATCTTGATTGATACTTGCACCATGTGTGGTGAGGATTTCTTACATATATTCATGTTTTGAATCTTAGTCTAGAACTTGTCGTGCATGTTATTGAAGTGAAATAAAAGTGTTGCTCAGTTTAGAAGATGATAATAGGATTTATTTGATATGTCTTGTGAATTTTAGCCTTTTCAGATATTGTACTACTAGTTAGCCCTTTGAGCCTGTAGCCTTTTATTTGGAAGTCGTATTCTTGCCTTGATCGTTTTGTTTGAATCCCTAGTTTTTGCACCTTACTCCCTTGAGCACTGTTGCTTGGCTATGATATTAATTGATTAATTTGAAGAAAGGGATGAATAAGTGAAAACTGGTGAGCAACGATTGCTGAATGTGATGACAAGGCCCTCTTGAAAAGAATGTGACATGAAAAAAGAAAAGAGAAAAAAATTGCTTTGAAAAAAATGAAATGTTCTCGATATGAGGGAAATACTTGTGAAACAATTGATGAAGAGAGGGCTAAAAAAATAAAATTAAGAGCTGAAAATAATGGGTGATGAAGTCTAAAAGTGCAAAATGCGTAGGGAAGTGTAAGTAACTATTATATAGTTCTCCTACCCGTTCCTTAGCCAACATTACAACTAGTTAACATCCTATTTGATTCTATCCGAGCATACTTAATTAGTAGATATGTACATAATGAGCAAGCATATGGTTCTTTGTGCATACATGTGAATTCTTTGTAGTGAGAGAGTTGTTCTTTGATGCTAAGTCCTTAAACTATATTCATTATTTGATTTGAGTGTATGGACTATTTATTCTTCTGAGGGCACTAGTTTCATGATAGATATGTGTTGTTATTAGCTTTATTTGACAGAGTTGGTGAGCGAGCTTAAATTTGGTGAGCTAGAGTCCCTCTCTGAGGTTAGGAGGTTAGAAGTTTGTTGTTTGTTTGTGACTTGTATATCTTGCACGATGACCATGACGTTTATATTTTATGAGTTGAGTTACTATAGAGCCTAATTGTTAGTATCAACCGAAATGGTGGTATTTCTAGGCTTGATATATTAAGAGTGGTTTTAATGCTTACTCGAGGATGAGCAAGAGACTAAGTGTGGGGTGTTGATGTTCGACCAAAAATGTGTATATTTAACCATTAGTGCCTCATATACTAGTGCTTTTAATCATCTTTTCAGTATCAATTATATTGTGTTATGCTTAATATTATATTTTAACTATGCAGGATTAAAGTAGTGTAAAGATGAAGAGATTTAGAGCAAAATTAAATAAAATGCGAAAAAAAGAAATAAAAAAAGAATTAAAAAAAAGGAGAAAAAGGTGGGGGGGGGACACCCTTTGGTTTTTGTCCCCCCCCCCACCCCAAGTGCAAGACAAAGAAAAAGGGAGGAAATGCAATCATTGAAGTGAAATTGCAAATCAATTCCGCCTTCAGTGCCAGGGACAGCGCAACGCACTGTCCTAGACGCTGTGTCACGTGATTTTTTCCTATTTCATTTTGGACAAAGTTATTTCGGCCCAACATTGTCCCAACTCGTATAAAAGGAGTTCGAAACCTATTTTGGAGGCTATCTAACATACTTTGAAGGAGAATTCACGTGGGGGAACACAACCTATGCTCGGAGGAGGTTTCTAACTAGTTTTTCTTCTCTTCTCTTCCTTTAATCTCATAGTTTATTAGTTCTAGAGTTGTGGATGCTACATGAACGTTGTAGTTAGAAGCTTGAATTGTTCTTATTATTTAATAACATTGGTTTATTTATTAAATCTTGTTCTTAATTATTTGATTGCTTGAGCACCAATTGAATACTATCTACGAATCTAGGATTGAACTCGGGAGAAGAAATTCTATATTGCATATAAGATTGAGTAGTGCGAGATCTTGAACCTAAGCAGGGGGAACAGATTTGCGGTTAGGATAGAGATATACCTGATCACCTTGCTTGGTTATTATACGGGAATTATTAATGCATGCTTGTTAATCCTAATTCCATAGGAATACAGGAGTTAGGTTAGCTTGAATAGGTGAGTAATACTTCGGGAGAATGCTACGAGTAATATTAACTTTGTCAATCAATAAACTAGATAAATTAATTAGACAATTTAGGTAGAAAACTCAACGGGATTGTTAGCCAACCCATAGCTCTAGAATCTCGTCTCTCATTGAATTTGTGTCTAATTTAGCCAACTTGTTCCTTTAATCTCTTAGTTTGTTACTCTAGATTAGTTTTAGTTAAATGTGACGATCACGCCAGTCGTCTCATGAATTACCGCTCCATTTTCCCCATTTCAGCTTCTTTATGCTTTGTTTATCCGTGTTATATGATATCGGGTTGGTCTGATCGAATCCGAAAGGAATTTGGTAAGGTTTGAGACACTTAGTCTCTTTTGAGGGAGCTTAAGTTGGAAAAGTCAACTGGATATTGACTTATGTTTTAGAGGACTCGGATGTGAGTTCTGATGGATCGGTTAGCTTCAGGAGGTGATTTATGACTTAGGAGTGTGATCGGAATGAGTTCTAAAAGTTCGGAGTAAATTTAGGCTTGAATTGGTGAAGTTGATATTTTAGCGATTTTCGGTTGATAGACGAGATTTGGATATAGGGGTCGGAATGGAATTCCAAGAGTTGCAGTAGTTTTGTTGTGTCATTTGGGATGTGTGTGCAAAATTTCAGGTCATTTGGACGTGGTTTGGTTGGGTTTTTGATCAAAAGTGTAATTCGGAAGATTTTAGAAAGTTTGGCTTGAATCCGATGTATTTTGGGTGATTTGATGTTGTTTGAGGTGTTTTGGTGATTGGAACAAGTTTGAATAAGGTTTTAGGATATGTGGGTGCCTTTGGTTGAGGTCCCAAGGGCCTCGGGTGAGTTTCGGGTGGTCAACCGAATCATGTTGAAGTTTGAAAAATTGCAAATTTTGAGTTCCAGCAGTTGCAGACATTTTGGTCTTCGCGTTTGCGAGAGGACCCTCGCGTTCGCGAAGAGTCTGCTGAGGGAGGTAAAGGTTTAGCCTTTGCGTTCATGAGGCAGGTGAAGCATTCACAAAGGGCTGCAAGGTTGTGCATCGCGTTCGCGAGCGTGTAGTCGCGTTCGCATAGAAGGAATTGAAAGGTCAAGCTTTAGTGGAAATTAACCCGTCGCATTCGCGATGGAAGGATCACGTTCATGAAGGTTCATCTAGGAAAAACATTGCGTTCGCGTGGGTTGTATTGCGTTTGCATAAGAGGATTATGGTCAACATTATTTTGTGTTTCGCGAACGCGAGGGTTTGACCGCGTTCACGAAGAAGGAAATTAAGGCCTGGGCAGAATGTTTTTAACTCGTCTTGTCCGCAATTTTAGGGCTCATTTCCTCCATAGCTGGTCGTGTTTGGAGATTTTTGAAGGAGATTTAAGAGGTGTTCGAGGGGAATCACTTGGAGGTAAGATTCTTGGACTAAAAACTCGATTATTATGTGAATTCTACCGAGAAAATCATGAAATCTAAGCCTAAAAATTGAAGAGCTAGGGCTTGAAATTGGAGACAGAACATTTGGGATTTGAAGGGTCATTTGTGGATGGATTTTGGTGTTCTTTGTATGTATGAACTTGTGGGAAGATAAGGAACCTATTGGTGTAAAAATTTCTGAATTTCGAGACGTGGACCCGGGGGTCGGGTTTTGGTAATTTCGGGATTTGTGCACTTTGTTGATTGTTTTCGCTTGGGCTTTGTTCCCTTAGCGTATTTTGACATCCTCGTTCTGATTTTGGATAGATTCGACGTGCGTGGAGGCCGATTCAAGGGGCATAGGCATTGCGAGCTAGAGATTTAGCCGGTTCGAGGTGAGTGATGATTGTAAATGATGTCCTGAGGGTTTGAAACCTTGGATTGCACATCGTAGTGCTATACTGAGGTGAGACACACACTTGATGACGAGCGTGGGGTCGTGTACTATTAGGGATTGTGACTTGGTCCGTCCCGATTGATGATTTTACTGCGTATTTTCACTGAATCTTATTTGCTATCATCATGATTTGGGCTGAATGCCATATTTGGGCTTCGTGCCAACTATTTGAGCCCTTCGGGAATTTTTATTACAAATTCCTCATTGTTTTGATTTATTACTTGAACTCAGTTATGTTATTTTTCACCGTTTTACTACTCAGCCATGTTTACTTAGTTTTAAGACTTAAATGATATTTTAAATGATGTTTGGGCTGAGAAATACTGTTTTACTATTGCCCGAGGGGCTTGTGAATATTTTTGACTGAGTAAGGCCGAGGGCCTAGTTGTGAGGAAACACTGATACTGATTTGAGGCCGAGGGCCTAGATTTCATGCCACGAGATGGCTTGTTATTGCGCTTGGGTTGTAAGGAGCCCCTCCAAGAGTCTGCACACACCCAGTGAGCGCGGGTACCCATTGTGATGTGAGATTGAGACCGAGGGGCTGGTATTGTTCTGAGATGTTGCTCGAGGGGCGGATTTGCTGATACTGTGCCCGAGAGGCAAAGTTCTATTTGTTTACTTTACCTTAATTACCTGTCAATTACTTGTTTACTAGTTGAAAGAAGCTTTACTTGATTTTTCGCTGGTTTACTGCTTTTAAATGATTTTTACTACTTAATTATAGAATGTCATGTGCCTTACGTGTTTTCTTACTTTCAGCCGTTATTTACATTTGTTACTCACTGAGTTGGAGTACTCACTTTACTCCCTGCACCCCTGTGTGCAGATTCAGGCGTAGATGGTTCCGCTCCCGAGTGTTGATTCATCCCAGCTTTAGGCGGACCTTCGAGGAGTCTTTAGGTAGTTGTTGGCGTTCGCAGCCTGGAGATCCTCCCTATCTATTTCCTTTATGTTCTTAGTTCAGTATTTAAAACTCTGTAGTTACATTTGAGGATTTCGTATTTTTAGATGCTCGTGACTTGTGACACCCCGGTTAGGGCTGTGTCGGGTTGTATTTCCGCTACTTATTATCACTAAATCATGTTTTAGACTGCCTTTATGTTGTTTAACTACTTTAACAAGTGAATTGGGTTTAGTTGGTTGGCCTTGTCTTCACGAGAGGCACCATCACGACCGGGTTCGGGGTTAGGGTCATGAGATAAATATTCATAGTTAGATATTTTCTTGAATAGATTAATTGTTTGGGTTAACTTTAGTAAATAGTTAATCACAAGTCTCTGTGGGTGTGATATTTATACTTACAATCCTATATTACTTGTCAACCACGTATACTTGCGTGTGCGTTTGAGAGAAACAAATTTTTGGCTCCGTTGCCTGGAACTTGAATATTGACTACTTTCTAGTTTTTGCTTTCATTGTTTATTTCGTCAAGTCTAATGTTACTTGATTGTTGCTATGATCTGAGGAACTTGGATAGAATGCGCAGGGTCAGAATCCAGGACAGACGTCAAGGCTTTGACCCCGAACTTGAGAGAACATTTCATAGGAGGTTGCGGGGAGGCAAGGGACATAAATAATCTTCAGGCACTTGTTCAATTTCCTGTGAAAATTCCAGAGGAGCAACATATGACTGTTCAGGAGGTAGCGATGCCCAACATTGCTAATGTCACCTCCAACATTGGTGAAGCCCAGAATCACTGGGCACTTTGAACTGAAATAGAACATGATCCAGCTAATTCATGCGAATGGGCAGTTTATGTGTCTCCCTCACGAGGATCCACAACAGCATATCCAGAATTTCTTGGAGATTAGTGATACTTACATCACTAATAGAGTCATTCCAGACTATGTGAGCTCACACTTTCCCTGTTCTCTCTGTTGGGCGAAGCAAAGCGTGTCTGAAGGTCGAACCAACAAATTCTATTACATCATGGAATGATCTGGCAAGGAAATTTTTGGCAAGGTTCTTCCCTTCAGGCAAAAGTGCAAAGATCAGAAGTGAGATAGTCGCCTTCAGATAAAAGACGGGGGAGTCTTTATACTCAGCTTGGGAGAGATTTAAGGGGTTGCTCAGAGACAGTCCTCATCACAATCAAGCAAACGAAGTGTTAGGTCACACCTTCGTAGAAGGACTACATCCTGAAACAAAGATAGTGGTAGATGCTGCAGTTGGAGGTCAAGTATTGGAGAAAAGCTCTAATGAGATAGATGTGTTATTGAACAAATTCTCCAAAAGAAACCCTAATTGGCAGGGAGAGATGGGCATACACACAGTGCAAATAATCTGTAGGGGTTCTCGAGTTAGATGTCGTCTCGGCATTATCAGCACAAATTTCCACATTGACCAACCAAGTCAATCAGATGACCTTAGTTATTGACAAGCAACAAGCCCAGCCAATGCAACAAGTTCAATTATTTTGTGAAGTATATGGAGAGGGGCACACGAGCAATTTATGCCCAGTTAATCTAGAGTCTGTCTGTTTTGTGGGTAATGCAAATAGGGTCCAGACAAACCAATATGGGAACACTTACAATCCTAACTGGAGGAACCATCCAAACTTCTCTTGGGGTGGAAACCAGAGGGCTCAGAATCAGTACAGTCCACAAACACTTTAACAACAATATATACCACCGCAGGTTGAACAATAGGCAAACTCAACAAATCACTTTGAGGAGATAATGAAGAAATTAATGGCTGACCAGTAGACCCAAATAGCAGATATGACAAAAAAAAATTAATGGCTGATCAACAAGCCCAAACCGCAGTAATGAGAAATTTGGAGCGACAAATGGGACAACTTGCTAGTTCCCAAAATACTCGACCAATTGGAGCCCTTCCAAGTGACACTAAGGCTAATCCTAAGGCATCTATTAATGTTGTGTCATTAAGGAATGGGAGACAATTAGAAGAAGTCCAGTCAAAAAAGAGAAAATAAATTACCTTTAATGAGAAGCCAACCAATATATTGTCAGAATCAGAAAAATCAAAGGAGTCTGAGAAGCCATCTGAAGAGGTGGTGGCTAAGCAACCCCTACCATTGGTTGCTAGGCCACCACCTCCATTCCCTCAATGATTGTAGAAAGTGAAGGATAATGCCGCGTATTAAAAGTTTCTTGATATTTTGAAGCAGGTGCAAATTAATATCCCATTTGTAGACATCCAGCAAGAAGTGCCCAAATATAAATGCATCAAGGATATAGTAGCGAATAAAAGGAGGTTGACCGAGTTCAAAACTGTGGCACTCACTGAGGAATGTAGCTCTAGAATCCAAAGCAAGCTACCTCTGAAATTGAAGGATCCAGGTAGTTTCACTATCCAAATCTTGATTGGTAAACATGCAGTTAAGAGAGCTTTATGTGATCTTGGAGCGAGCATCAACTTTATGCCGCTATTTGTGTTCAGTCAATTGGGTTTGGGTGAGCTACGCGAACAACGATAATCTTAAAGTTGACTGATCGCTCTCTTGCCCATCCTGAATGAGTGATTGAAGATATGTTAGTTCAAGTGGATTCTTTCATATTCCCTACTGATTTTATTATCTTGGACTACGAGCTTGATCAGGAAGTCCCATTTATTTTGGAGTGTCTATTCATAGCCACCGGCTGAGGTATTATTGATGTATGCAAAGCAAAGTTGATGATGAGAGTAGGTGATCGAGTGGAGGTATTCAATGTGTATAAAGCACTCAGATTTCCAGCCCACTTTGAAGAGCTATCCATGATTTATATGGTGGAAAGTGATGCTACATCATTGGTGCCTTATATGAGCCCCATAGATCCTCTTGAGCGAGCTTTGATTGGGGATGAAGAAGATAGTGAAGATGAAATGATGGGAGAAACTGAGCAAGTACTTGACATGTCTTGCAGTTATATCCATGGGTTTAGGAGATTTGAGGAGTTGAACAGACTTGTCACACTGACCCCTCCTCAGACATCTACTGAAGAAGCTCCAAAGTTAAAACTAAATCCCCCTCCAGCGCATCTGTGCTATGCTTATTTGGGGAACTCTGAGATATTACCAGTGATTATCTCATCCAGCTTGACTAATGTACAAGAATAAAAATTGCTCAGAGTACTTTGCGAGCACAAAAAACCTATTGGATGGACAATTGCTGACATCAAGGGAATCAGTCCATCGTTTTGCATGCGTAAAATCTTTCTAGAAGATTGACACTGCCCCAGTGTTGAGCAACAAAGGAGACTAAATCCCATTATGAAAGAGGTCGTGAAGAAGGAAGTAATTAAGTGGCTCGATACCACACTTTCTGGGGCTCCCAAAATAGTAGATCGAAATGCCCCAGCACCAAGCATAGCGTGGAGCGCTGGGCTAGGGGGTGAGAAGGTAAGTTTTAATTTTTTAATTTTTTTTATTAGATTAATAACCCAAACCCATTAAACCAACCCAAATATCCATATAAACTAACACTATAACCCATCTTATAACTCATACCCGCCCATACAATAAATTAAAACATAAATAAAACAACCCCCTCCCAAAACAACCAAATGAATCAGCTCTTTATCTCTCTCATGCTCAAGCTTTTGATACAAACCTTCTTCCCTCTCTCTCAAAATTTCTCAAGTTCTTCTCTTGCTCTCATCCTAAATTCTACAGGTATGTTCTTCTTTTCCTGCTTCTTGTTGTTTTACTAGGTAGATGATAATGAATATCACATCTCCCTAATTGCCCCAATCCCCAAATTTTTCCCTATGTTGCTTCTTAAGAATTGTTCTATGGTGGGTGGTCCAGTTATTGGCCAAAATTAGTTGTGGTTGTATTGTATACAGAGTAGTAAACTAGAATTCCCTCTACTTTATTGAAATTTGAGAGGGTCATCATGTTCCACCATTGTTAAACTAGAATGTACACACTTCATGCTCACAAGGTGTTAGTGAAAATGTTTGAATGAATATTTTGTGCACTGCTGAAGTATGAGTAACCAAGTGTAGTTGTATATGATATTGGGCTAAGTGTGGGGATGATTTTACATGCTTGGGAGCTTGGTTTCAATGCACACATGGTTCTCACACCATGTATCCTTTATGATGTATGTTGTATAATATTGTAGAGTTAGCTAATTTAGTGTAGTTGTAGTAGTTGTGGAAATTAATGTACCATATGCCACTTGCTTGCATTGAGGTGAATTCACTTAGCCATGATCAATCACTTGTTTGTGTGGCATCGTTAGTGCCTTTTAGCTATTGTGTGGCATGGGCAAGTCTTGAATACACATGGCCTTTTGGTGTGACCCTTGTGCATTTTAGATCACGATTGTGAAGTATTGTACATTGAGCCTTCGATTTTAAGTGTGGGGTCATTTTTTTATATTCACGCAACAACCTTAGGCGTGTTTCTTGATTTGTTCTCACATTCATGCTTATTTGTGTTGCAGGTTGCTATGGATCGTGATAGTGCAAGCAAAGGCAAGGAAATAGGAAAGTCCTCCACCACTGCCCCCGCGCCCAAAAATCACAAGTAAGGAGAAGGATCCTCGAGACAAGCTAAAGGAAAACAAGTTATTGAGGGATCACAGCAGGCACCATTGCGACTGAGGCCTTGCTTGAATCTAGTCACTGATGAGGCTATTACATGGCATAGGGACTTCGTGCCACATGGGTTGTACGTCTCCGAGATGGGGATTAATGTCAAAGCTTTAGAAAGAAACTTGCCATACGTACTTGGTCGGTTGCGAGCATTGACATGGGAAAACTCATAGAATGCCCTGGGCATGAAAATTTGAGCAGGTTCGGGAACTATACGCCAACTGGAATTCAAACTTATTCAGCGCACATGTACGTGGGAAGGACGTACCACTAGATAGGCGGTCCTTATGTGCATTTTTGGGGGTTGAGAGTGCTGACCCGAGGAGGCTAAAGAAATTTGTGAGAATACCAAACTACACAAGTATACGTCACACTCTTTGTGGCTTTGACTCAAATGGTTAGTGGACCAGAAATCAAGGCTATATTAACTTTCAAATGGTTCACTCTGATTTCAACAAGACCGCCAAAGTGTGGCAAAATTTGTGCAAGCTAGACTCATGCCAATTGAACATAACAGCGAGTGAACTCGAGCTCGAGTGTGTGTGATCAACTTTTTGATGACTGGGAGACACATTAATGTTGGTGAGCTCATGTTGGGGGAGATGACCCGCACATGATTTGGGCGGCAGATTAAGAGGTTTTTCTTCGGCAACTTGCTCACGCAATATATGCTCTACCTGGAGGTGCTGGAGTACCTAAGGTATGATGAGGTGATAGAGGCTTCTAAAGGGTTGTTGGACATCACATCCTTGTTGGAGACTTTCTCTAAGCTGATTCAGGTAGCACGGAACAAAAGAGACGAGAACTTCAACAGGTACCTCTATAACTTTTTAAATGTACTCATGAGCAGGATAGGTGTGGCCAATTAGGAGCATATGCATCTACGCAATGACTTGTCGAGTTCATCCAGAAAGATGCTGGGTATTGTACCGGGCAGCCCTATTCACTCGTCGGAGGATGCCAACACTATCAAAGGCTCTAATACAGAGGATGATATTGGTGATGATGTTACGGGGCCCATGGCTTTGGTGCCTCTAGGACCTGATGATGATGTGCCCAGAGCTGCAGATGGAGGGCATGTTGAGGAGGAGGACTTCGACTGACAGGGAGTTTTCTTTTCACCCTGCTCTGTTTTATATTTTTTACATGCATCGGGGACTATGCATAGACTAAGTGTGGGGTGGGAGGACTACTACGTGTGACGTACTTTGTATAAATTGAATCACATTGTTTCTTTTTTTAGTTTTACTTAGTCTAGTTTATTTTAGAATTAAAAAACAAAAAATAAAATAAAAATATAAAAAGAAAAAAATTAGAAAAGCTCGGACTTTTCCCGACAATGGATCTTTTGGATAATTTTCTTGAGGGATAAAGTCCGATTAAAAACATCAAAAAAAAATTTAGGATAGTTAGGTAGTATCCCTTGGTTTTTCTTTGGGCACCGATTCTTTTCCAAGGGTTAGCTCAAACCGGGTACTTTAATATTTTTTAGGAGTAGGTTAGGAAGAAACTGAGTTGCTCTGAGAAACCTAGTGACATGTGTGGTGTTGGCACATTAGGCTATGATATACATTCTACCTTCCTGCGCATTTGGTTTGAATTGTGATGTCTAAGTTAAGTAAATAGCCTATTTTGTGACGCCTTCTCTCAGTTGTTTGACTTGTATACCACATAGTGCATTATTGCTTAGTTTTCTCAATTATATGTACTTTATTAACTTGAGAGTTGAACAAAAACGTCTTGATTGAGTCATGTGCAATGTGTGTGTGAGGAATTGTGATTCTTTGTGCTATCCTGTATAGTCTAGAACTTGCCCCGTGTGTTAATCGAAGTGAAATTGTTAAGTTGTTCCAATCTAAGAGATGACGTAGGTGTTTCTTGCTTGATCATAGATGTGCTTGTCACATAAAAATAAAATTTTCCGATGCTAGCCCCTTGGAGACTATAGACCTTTCTTTTGGCACCCACATTACAAGCTGTACCCCTATTTTGTTCTTAATTTGAGATTGTTGAACCTTTACCTCCTAAGGCACTTAGTCACTTGTCACGAACCTAAAACCGACCCGGTCGTGATGGTGCCTACCGTGAAACTAGGCTGGCCGACACAATTCCTGAATCAAACTATTATTCTATAAAAGTCATTTTTAAGCCATTAATTAACCAGAAATCTCATAATATAAGTCTAAATAACCAGTGTGGAAATATAACACAAGCCCGACATCGGGGTGTCACATGTCACGAGCAACTATAACTCTGTCTCAATACAATAAAGCCTAAACAAGACTGGAAGACCATACTAAATACATCTAAGGAAGATATGAGGGAGAAGGACAGAGCTGCGAACGCCATGCAGCTACCTTGTCGACTCCGAGACCGACTGAATGAATGATCAATGCTCAATATCACGACTCACAACTCCTGGATTTCCACAAAAGGTGCAGGGGGTAATGTGAGTACACCAACTCAGTAAGTAATAAGAGTAAATAAAGACTGAGCAGTAAGAAAATAATCCACGTCATAACACCACAGTAAGTACAATGTGTTTTCAAAATAGTATATAAATCAAATCATTTCATTGAATACCCAGTTTATGGTAGAAATCATTTGAAGATGTGTAAAATCCGTTTAAAACATCTTTCAACAGGTTTCAAAGAAGTGATAAAACAGTGAGTAGAAATGATGAAAACATAGTCGTCCCCTCAGACAAAACTCACTCGTATACAACCCCTCAGACACAATGAATCATAAACCGCCCCTCGAGCAAAATATCAACAGAACCAGCCTCTTGGGCTATCTCACAATCACTCGTAATCAGCCCCTGGGGCAACAACATGAAACAACAATAGCCCCTCGGGTAATATCACATCACTCACACTGGGTACTCGCGCTCACTGGGGATGTTCAGACTCCGAAGGGGCTCCTACAGCCAAACGCTATCACAAGCCATCTCGTGGAATAACAAATCAGGCCCTCGGCCTCTCATATATCACAAATTAGTACAACATGTAGCAGCGCGTAGCTCGATCCCATAATATCCTCACAACACAGGCCCTCAGTCTCACTCAGTCAGAAACCTCTCAAGCCACTCGAGCAACAATAAAACATGATGCTCAGCTCAAAATATCATTTAAGGTATCAAAACGGAGCAAATACGGCTGAGTTATGAAATCGGTAAAATACAACATGACTAAGTGCAGATATTAAGTCAAAATAGTGAGGAACAGTAGTAAAAAGTCCCCTAAGGGTCCAAGTAGTTGGTACGAGGCCCAAATATGGCATTTAGCCCAAAACAGAATAATAATTTCCAAAACACAATAGTATTAAATAGTTTTCAATCAAATACACGACTTAATAGTTGTACGGGACGGACCAAGTCACAATACCCAACGATGCATGACCCCACGCTCGTCATCTAGCATGTGCGTCACCTCAAAGTAGTGAAACGATGTGAAATTTGGGGTTTCATACCCTCAGGACAACATTTACAATCATTACTTACCTCAAATCGGTCCAAACTCTAACCCACAATGCCTTTGCCCCTCGAATTAGCCTCCAAATGCTCTGAATCTAACCAAAATCAGTTTCACATCATTAATATACACTAAAGGAACAAAGCCCAAGCGAAAATAATCGAATTAACTCAAAAATCCCGAAATTGGCCAAAACCTGACCCCTGGGCCCACGTCTCGGATTTTGATAAAAATCATATCACAAGATTCCTTATCCTCCCACGAGTCCATACATACCAAGAACATCAAAATTGGACCTCAAATGGCCCCTCAGATTCCCAATCAAAGTTCTCCAATTACAAGCCCTAATTCCCCAATTTAAGGTTTTAAATCTAACTAATTTCATGTCTAATTAGTTAGAAATCACCATAGAATCGAGTATTGAGTTCAAAAACCTTAACTCCAAGAGTTTCCCGTCGATTCCCACTTCAATCCCTCTCAAAAAGCTTCAAAGCCGTTCAAAAATGGTGAGAAATGGGCTAAAATTGCAAAGATAGGTTTTAATACATTCTACCCAGGTGCTCCCTTCATCGCGATCGTGGAAACTGCCTCGTGATCGCGAAGCACAAAAATTGACTGCCCTTATATTAACCCTACGTGATCGTGTAAACCTCCACGCGGTCGTGAAGCACTGCCTTTGGTAACTCACGCGATCGCGGCCTCTCCCATGCGACCGCATAGAACAAACCTTACCACTTCTCACCAGCCCATTCTATTCTACGCGAACGCGACCCTAGCCACGCGTTCGAGAACCACAACATCACAGCCAATTACGATCGCGTCCTAACCTATGCGATCGAGTAGAACAAATTTCACCTCTGCCCAACTAGGCCTACGCGATCGCGAAAAACAAAAATGTCTGCAACAGAATACCAGAAACCTGCTATCTCCTCAAGTCCAAAAAAGTCCCATTGAGCATCTGAAACACACCCAAGGCCCTCAGGACCTCAACCGAACATGGCATCACATCCCATAACATCATTCAAACTTAGTTGAACCTTCGAATAACTCAAAACAACAACAAAATACCTAATCAACCTCGAATTTAAGCTTAAGAACATCTGAATTTCAAAATTCCACAAACAACGCCGAAACCTATCCCACCTCGCCCGAATGACCTAAAATTTTGCACACACTTCACAAATAACACTACAAACCTACTCCAACTTCTTGAATTCCATTCCGACCTCGATATCAAGATTTCCATTGCCGGCCGGAAACTCCAAATTACCAATTTCGTCAATTCAAGCCTAAATCTATCATGGACCTCCAAATTGCATTCCAGACACTCTATTAAGTCCATAATCACCTAACGGAGCTATGCAAATCATAAAAATTCATATCTGAGATCAAAAACTAAAAAGTCAAAATTTGGTCAAACCTTTCAAATTTAAAGCTTCAAACTGAAGATTGTTCTTCCAAATCTATTTTGATTATTTTGAAAACCAAAACTGACGATTTATATAAGTCATAATACATCATACGGGGCTAGTCATGTCCGAGAACTTGCTAGCAAAGTGCAAATACTCAAAACAACCGATCGGGTCGTTACATCGCTAAAAGAAGTAAGGTGAGAGATTGGGGAGTAGCTTTTGTGTGGAACCATGGAAGGGCCCTTTGGTGCACTAAAGTTGTGAAAAAAAAGTCACTAGCCGATGATCTTTAATGTATGAAGTGTATGTAGAAAAGAAAGCAAAAGAAAAGTTGCAACAAAAGAAAAAAATGATAGCCAAAGTATCTAGAAAAATACACACCTCCCAATCTTACTAATTTGTGTAGTGGGAGTATAGAAGTGCTTAACAAAAATAAGGGCTATGTTGTATATGGTTTGTGGCAAGTGAATTGGTTGAGAAGAATATGTGTTTGAATTGTGAGTGTAGTGTATTAATGTCCTTAGCAGGATTAGTCACTTTTCCTAAATGTATCATACTCATCCCTTAGCCTACATTACAACCTTAAAGTCCTAATTGATCCTAGATTTGGATAGCTTAGATTAGTAGAGATGTACACTATGGGAAAGCTTATGGTACCACCACAGGATGCATATTAATTTTTTGTGAAAGTGAGCGAATTTTGTTCAATTGTGCAATGTCCTTAATTTATATTCAAAAGCATATTTGAATGTCTAGACTATTCTATATTCACTCTTCCGTTTATTGGTGAGGGAGCATGATCTCATGAATGATTGGTAATGTTGTGAACTTCTCTTGTTGGGTAAGTGCGCGAGTTGAGAGTGCTTAGTGGCTACAAGTCGGCTTTTGAGGCTGGGTTGTTACAAATAGGCTGTTTGAACCGATTGAATTGAAATGTTATACTTGGCAATGTTTAAAACGGGAAGAATGTGAATTTTGTATGTTCATGCTTGATTGTAGGTAACGATCATACTCAAGGGTAGAGTGTATGGTTAACAATTAAGTGCTCCTCTATAGTTGAGATTTGTACATAGTTAGGATAGAGTTGTTAGTGCCATTGCTCGAGGACGAGCAAGAGTCTATGTGTGGGGTGTTGATATTTAGCTTAAAGTATAAATATTTATATGTATATCGCCTCATGTTTTACTCGTGTTTCGTGGATTTCGGATATAAAATGTGTTGATTTATATTAATTCGAGGTGATTTTATGTGTAGTAATCATCCGGAAGCAATTGGGAAAGAGAGGTGCGAGATTAGAGACAAAACGGAGGAAAACTAGAAAAGTTGGATTTTCAGCGCCACAAGCAGCGCTCCACACCACCTGTGGCGCTAGAGGTAGAAATATCAATAAGCTAGCACTAGGGTCTGCGTGGGGAACTGGGCTAGACGCTGGTGATGAGATTTTATCCATGTTTGCCTGGGACAAGGTTATTTCGGCCATAGACCTACCCAACGCGTATATGTGATGACCCAAAAGGTCATCACTTGTCTTGAAAGTAAATTATGCATTTTTTGGCATTAAAAACCTCTTTTTATCTCACCTTGACTTGCGTGTGCAGTCCGAGCATGTTTCCAAAAAGCTCTTATGTGAAAACTAAGTAAACTATGGAAATTGGCTTTTAAAATTGAATAAAGTTGACTTTGGTCAACATTCTTGGTAAACAGAGCCGGACCTGTAATCCGATGGTCTCGTAGGGTCCGTAATAAAATTTGGGACTTGGGCATATACCCGTAATCGAATTCCGAGGTCCCAAGCTCGAGAAATAAATTTTTTAAAGAAATTGTTTAACTGAAATTATAAGAGTTTTTGGAAATGAAAAGAGGATTGAAATTGATGGTATCGGGCCCATATTTTGATTCCGGAGCCCGGTACATGTGTGAAGTTTGGTAAGAATCGGAGTTCGTTTAATATAAACCGGACCTTTATTTGAGAAATTGGAAATTTTAATGTTTTTGAGTGATTTCATGAATTTGAGGCTTATTTTATAGTTGTTGATGTTATTTTGATGATTTGATCGCACGAGCAAGTCCGTATGATGTTTTTAGACTTGCGTGCATGTTTGGTTTGGAGCCCCGAGGGCTCGGGTGAGTTTTGGATAGGCCACAAAGTGAAATTGGACTTAGGAAAACTGTTGTTATGTTGCAGGTCTGCAGGCTTTGCAATTGCGAGCTCGCATTTACGAAGAAATATCGCAATTGCGATGATGAGCTGGGGCAGGGAACCTTCGCATTTTCGAGGCTTATGTCGCAAATGCGACCTTAGCAGGTACTGCAACTATGAACAGTTGTTCACATTTGCGAAGAAAGCAGAGACAGGCCTTCCTTCGCAATTGTGAAGCTTTGGCCGCAATTGCGAGTTCGCATTTGCGAACAGGTCATCGTAAATGCGATATATGCGCCTATGTAAATTATAACTTAGTCGCAAATTCTTCATTTTTCAAACTTCCTCAAACCCTAAGCTCTCTTGGGCGATTTTCCAAAGAAAAGTTCTTCTCCAAATCGATTGTAAGTCATTTCTGACTCATTTTCTTTAATCTATAACATCTTTTCATATGATTTCAACTAAAAATCAAGTATTTTCATGGGGGAAATTGGATTTTTTTGGGTAGAACTTAGGATTTTCAAATTTTTGGGATTTGGACCTCGATTTGAGGTCCGATTTAAAAAAAATTATATATTTGAGTTTGTGGGTGAATGGTAATCGGGTTTTGGTTCAAACCTGGGGTTTTGACCATGTGGGCCTGGGGTCGATTTTTGACTTTTTGGGGAAATCTTTAGAAAACTTATTTTCATGCACTAGAATTGATTCATTTAGCATTTATTGATATCGTTAAGTAAATTGTGACTAGATACATGCGAATTGGTGGTGGAAACAAGAGGTAAAGCGGTAGTTGAGGCTTGAATTATGTTCGTGGCATTGAGGTAAGTGTTTGGTCTAACCTTAGCTTGAGGTATTAGGAGTTGAGTCTTATTTGCTATGTGTTAATTGTTGAGTACGACGTATAGGCATGGTGACGAGTATCTATACGTCGGTGTCAAGCATACCCGTGAGCCTTATACTATGATTAATGTGACTCCGTTTCGTATTATTCATGCTTTATATAATGATTTCTATTGTTGAACAAGGCTTGTGGAAGTATTATTGGTAATTGAACATTGTAGAGCGTTGGTTCAAGTTGAGAATTAAGTTGTGAAGTACATGTGGAAAAGAGAAGAGGTTTATGATGTTGTCTCCCTTGCCGGGATGTTATTGCTTTTGACATTATCTCCCTTGTCAGGATGTAATACTCATGATATTGTTTCCCTTGCAGGGATATTGTTCTTATGCTATTGTTCCCTTGCTGAGATTTTATTGTGATATTATTGATTCCCTTTCCCAAATTGCTTTGTGATTATTGCTTGGGTGAGGAAGAGTGTAAAGCACGAAGGGTGATGTCGTGCATGATTTTGAGAGTGTTAATGCATGCAGGGTGATGTCGTGTTGATATTGTGAGGTAAAAGCACGAAGGGTGATGCCGTGCTGCAAGATGTATAATGTCGTGCCATGATATGAGTGATAATGCATGAAGGATAATTCCGTGCCATGATTATGTGAGGTAAAATCAAGATGGATGATGTTGTGCCGATTATATTGATTCCTATGGTGAGGACGAGAGTAAAAACACGAAGGGTGATGCCGTGCACATGTTATTGAGTTTTTGATTCTTGCTGATAATTGTGTTATGTTGTTCTTTACATTTATCTATTGGTTTTCTATTGTTACTTGATATCCCCCCGCAACATGTTTCCCCCTCCTATATTTAACTATAAATATCAGCCTTTATTTTTCCGATGTATATGATTTAACTGCACAGATTTATTTGGTAGTCTTGTCCTAGCATCTTTACTACTTCGACGAGGTTAGGCTAGGCAATTACCAGCACATGGGGTTGGTTGTGTTGATACTACACTCTGCGCTGTGTGCAGGTCCCGGTGCTGCAGCTTTTGGACCACAGTGAGGTTGCTGCCTTCAGTCCATCAGGCGACCAAAGGTAGTCCTGCAGGCGTCCGCAGGCCTTGGCGTCTCCTTCTATCTTCCATTCTGCTTCCTCTATGTATTTCAGAGATAACTTTGTATTTATCAATCAAACCACTATTTGTAGTATTCTTAGATAGTCTGTGAAATTGTGACACCAGTTCGGGGTAGCTTGTTTTTATGGATTGGTATCAGTATTATAATTAAATTATTGCATTTCATTCTTCTGCTTTATTATATTCCGCTATTTATATAATGTTAATTCACAACTATTAAAGGGTTAAAAATGGAAAAGGTAAAATAGTTGGAATAATCGGCTTGCCTAGCTTTCACTAGTAGGCATCATCACGACTCCCGAGGGTGGGAAATCCGAGTCGTGACAGTATAAAAGCAAGATTAAGCTTATTTTTGGAAGAGAGACGCCACTTTGAAGGAAAATTACACATGGGAAACATTCGGGAGCAAGGATATTTCAGATTTCTTCATCTTTTCTTAGTATTTTCAATTATCCAACACTTATGAATTTGTTTGATATTATCATGAGTGGATAAAACCCATAGTTCTGGGATTTCGATTTAGCCATGAATATTGTTGTTTAACGTTGACTTAACCTTGAGTATAATTTACAAATATATGGTTGTTTCTTCAATTCTATGATTAATTGCTTAATTGTCTGGCCAGCAGTTAGGTTCTATTTACCATCTATGCTATGCTTGGGAAAGCCATATTTAGATTAGAGAAGAGTTGAAGAGAGAGGAATGGAAGCCGCCGAGATTCACGGTTTAGGGAGACAAGAGGGATGTTATATTTTAGGTGGTTATTAAATTTTTAGAAAGTTATTTTTATGATAATTTTATTTGAAAACTCTTAGAATTACTCTACCTAGAAAATTAAACAAAATAAAAGATAGTTTCTTTTTCAAATAATTCAAGTAGAACTCTTTCAACGAATTTAAGCAACTAATAGAGATCAAATCCTCAAATAATGATCAAGTCACAACATCTATCGATAACCCTAAAAAGGACTACTCCATAGAGGAGAAATTTTTCATCTCAAAAGTATTAAGAGGATAAGAAAACAATAAAACCAATAAATTCAAACAAACTTTTGTATTGAATAATTCAAAAAATGTATTCAATTTCTCTGTTGTTTCCTTGCTTTCTTCTCTCCAAAGGTTGCTCCAATAATCCAAGATACTTAGTTTGGGACATGCTTAGGCTTTAGCTCAAGGAGAATGCCCAAAAATTATAAAAATAGGTCTGTATTAAATTTTTTGTAGGCGAACATGTGTTGTTGTGCACCTGGAAGTTTGGGCACGTATCTATGGGAGTGTCCAGTAAAAATACCATAATATTATGTAGGAGAGTCGAAAAGACGAGCAATTTTAACTGGTGGAAATAAACTCAAATCCCTATATTTTTCCATGCAAATAATGGTAAAACTCCTTGTAGATTGGATGCATCCTATGTTAAAGTTGGATCATGTGTTTTTAGAGAGAAACTTTAGCTCCAACCTCTAAAACCCACTATCTCTTACTTGAATAATCATTCCTTATCACCATTTGACTTCTAAAACATCATATTCAATCATAAAGAACTCTCTTGTGCTATCTTTTGACATTTTGGGACCTTTTCACCTTTTTCTACTAGCATTTAAACTTAGACCTTGCCTGCACATCAACAAAATACAAATATGAGTTTTCTAATAGAATTATCACCAAAATAAATAACTAAAAATCTAATAACCACCTGAAATATAACCAAATAAAATGCTTAATATGCACTCATCAAATACTCTACATTTGAGCTTTTGCTCGTCCTGAGTAAAATCAAACTATACTTCTAAAAAGATGACCTTTTCAAGCATATCTCCTAATTTATCATGCCAAGAATATTTTAAATAGATAAAGCAACATGCCATAACATCCTAGTCTCAAGACTTGATTCAAAAACACTAATTTTTTAAAACCTGCTCACTTACTCTAACAAAAAGACGAAGATCATCACCTATCCCCTGCAAGTCATGTACCCTCACAACAAACAATGGAGAGTAGCCTCACGCACATAAAATTCAAGACAAATAGGGACTCGGAATAGGAAGAATTAACTCAATCTCAGAATAAAAATTCATATGCCACATAAGATATACCATAGCCTTGCCCGTAGTATAATACTCTACTAATTCAAGCTCACTCAGTCATGAATCAAGTAGGACTTAATTTTGTTATAATGTAGGTTGCAGGATGGCTAGGATATATTTGGATATAGTGACTACACCTCACTGAGTACTTTAATACATACAATTCACAATCTAAACCCCACACTTGTGTTGAACCACACCTCGATCTTCACAAAATATAGCACCAAACTTTCAATTTATTTAAGCACAAATAAGATGAGAACTACCACTAGCAAGGAACCGATTTTTTCTTTCTACTACGTACACAAACTATTATTTTTCCTTGCCTTCTTTCTATGTTCTGTTTTTTTCTTCAAACAAATTCTCTTTTTTTTCAATTCCCTACAAGTGGTTCTCACAAACTTTTCAAATAGTGCACCTTTCTCCAAATTTCTAGGTTCCACTTAAAAACCCAATCATACCTCCACTTGGCTTAACAATCTCATAACAATTTGAAGTGCTATAGAGAGGTCAAAGGTTCAAATAGATAATCAATTCAAACAAAAGAATTAGGCTTGTAGTATGGTGTAACGACCCGACTGGTCATTTTATATATTTGCACCCTATTTCCCTTTTGATACTTCACACATGTGTAGTTTTGGTTTTAGGACTTACGAGGTTGATTAGTCTTGTTCCGAGAAGGTTTGGGGTTGATTTAAACCCCTTTGGTTCTTGGCTTAGCAGCTTAAGTTAGAAATATTGATCAAACTTTGACTTTTATGAAAACAACCCCAGAACGGTGTTTTAATGGAACCAATAGCTTCACGCCATGATTTTGCACTTGGTATAATGACCATAATTAAATCTAGATGGGCGTAGGTTGATTTGCCAAAAATTGGCAATTTGAGGTATAGAAGTTTGACTATCGGTTGACTTTTGGCTATTGAGTTTGGAATTTTGTTTTGGGACTTGTAATAGGTACGTTATGCTATTTAGAATTTTTTCACAAAATTTAGTGCCATTTGGAATTTATTTGATAGGATTCGAATGTTTGGTTGCAACTCTAAAGGTTCTTGAACTTTACTTTGAAGTTCATGTGTTTTGGGGTCCGATTCATAGTTCCAGGTGTTATTTTTGTGCTTTGATCGTGCGACTGAGTTCGTATACTATTTTTAGACTTGTGTGAATGTTTTATTTGGAGGCCTGAGAGCTCCTATTATTTTCGGATGTGATTCAGAATGGTTTGGACTGAAAACAGAATTGTTGGTGTGTTGGTGCTCTGATGTCGCAATTGTGAGCACCAGCCTTCACATTAAAGGGGACAAGGTCAGATGTCGTAGATGCGAATTTCCCCTCCGCATTTGCAAAGTGAGTAGTCTTGGGTGGGTCTTGCAATTGCGACCAATTGGTCACTTTTTTGGAAAGTTTCAGCTTTGAAATTGCGAAGACTTCGTCGCAATTGCGACTTCTGAGGAGGCTGTCAGGGTTCAGAATTGAGCTTCAAAATTGCGAAGACTTCGTCACAATTGTGACTTCTGAGGAGTATGTCAGGGTTCACAAATCCAATCCTTATTCCCAATTGATTTGTGAACCCTGTGTCGCAAATGCTACACTTGCAACTGAACAAAAGGGCTTGGAGTCGAGATTTTTCATCATATTCTCTCATTTTATAACCTTAGACTCAGTAAGAGGCGATTGGGAGAGGATATTTTCATCTAAAAACATTGGGTAAGTGATTCTAATAAATTTTCAACTATAGATCATGATTATATCTTAGATTTAACATGAAATTTATGTGAATCAAAGATGAAATTTAGGGATTTTCGTCAAAGTTTAGAAAAATGAATATTGTTTTTGTTTTGAGAATCGATTTGGACTTAAATTTGAAAAGTTACTACATATATGGACTCATGAGGTTATGGGTTGTCAGAATCTATCCTTGGACCCGGGTTTTGAATGGGCGGCCCCGTGGTTAGCTTTTGTTAACTTTTTGGAAAATGTGTAAAGATCATAGCTTTATATATTGTAATTGGTTTTTCTTGCATTGTTTTATGTTATTAAGTCAATTTTGGTTAGATTGGGAGCCGTGTGGAGGTGAATTTTAGGGGAAATGATATTTTCGAGGGCCGAGTTGGCCTAGTTGACGTAAGTATCTTGCCCAACTTTATGTAGGGGAACTACCCCTTAAGGTTTTAGTTGATTGTGCTATTTGTTTTATGTGAAAGCCGTGTGCGCAAGGTAACGAGTGGGTACACAGGCTACATGTGGTAATTGACCGATTTAGGTTATATAGACTCTTGTCATACTTTTAATTGAATTGTCATAACATGTATCGTATTGTTTAATCTACTCTTACATGTGTTAATCTACCATTACATGTTTTATTTGACACTGTTAACACTTGTCCTAACTCTTACATATTATTTTGCTCTTATATGCATTTGTTGAAGTTATTGTCTTTCTAATTTTCTTGTTACCTCTTAAATTATTGAATTACTTTTACTTGAATTTGTTATTTCGTGGAATATATTCTTTTTGAGTTATTGGTGTTGGAATTGTAAAAGTTGTTATCACATTGAGGTGAAGTTATTAGTTGTTGGCATATCTTTCTTATTGAGCAATTCACATTCATTTTGTTATTATTGAGATTCTTATACACATTGTAGTTGAGCCATATGCTATTTGTTTTGGAAACATTGCTGTTGTTAATTCTTTTGGCAAGTTATGTCATATGGACACTTGTGGTGTGAGTTGTGACTATTTTGTGATATTGATACACATGCGATGGAATTAGGTTAGAGTTGATACGCATGCGGTAACATAAGATGGGCTTGATACACGTGTTTGTTGGGACCAAGTATACACGCAAGTATACGTGATCATACAAGTAATAAAATAATAAGTCGAGTGTCGAAGACACAGAGACTTGTATCAACTACTCAACAAAATCACCAAGATTGTTATTCAGTCAAGCCAAAATCGAGTTCAAGAATGTGATTATACTAAACTATAATTCTAAGTAGTAACTAAATTATCAAGTAGCAAAATAGTTGTGGTGTATTCAGTAGAGACTAATATTCCAGGGTTGTGACCGATTCACCAATCATATTGTGTTTTAGTTAACTCTCCCTTTCATACAATTCACTCATGGTTGCTAATTAATCGAACAATTGCTCTCATAGCCTTCTCCCGGAGTACTACTCACCTATTCAAAATAGATTAACGTCTATATTCCTATGAAATCAATCTATTAAGAATGCATTAAGATTACGATATTTAATTAAGCATGTTAACTAGGTATATTCCTATCCTAACCACAAATTCGCCCCCTTAAGATTTAAGATCGTGCTCTCTTCAATTCTTCTTTAATCTAAACATGGCTTTCTCAAGTATACCATAGATAGTAAATAGAACCTAACTGATGGCCAGACAATTAAGCAATTAATCACAGAATTGATGAAACAACCATATATTCATGAATTGTAATCAAGGTTAAGTCAACGTTAAACAACAATATTCATGGCTAAATCACAACCCCAAAACTATGAGTCTTAGCCACTCATGATCGTAGTAATAAATTTTCCAAGTATTTTGCATAAACAAACTACAAAGAAAAGATAAAGGGATGAAGAACTCTATAATTTTCTTCTCCAAAAGTTTCTTCTCGCATGCTCTGTAGCGAGCTCCTCCTCGCTTTGGCCCGTGCGTCGCCAGCTCCATCGTGAGCTTAATCCTCGCTTTGCATGCTCTATAGCGAGCAAGATTGCTCGCATCGCCCACTGCTTCGATTCAATGTTGCTGCCTCATTTCTCATTTTGCCTAACTCTCTCGTTCTTGTTTTCTTTCTTTTTCTTTGCAATTGTTTCTTTCTTTTGTCTTCTTTTATAATCCTAAACTTCAATCATGGTCCAGTAATTAAATACCTGTGAACCATTCTTGTAGTATATAAAATACACATAAAATCTCTATTTTGCTCCAATTTCATTTCCAATATACCTACATATAAAATAAGCTCAATTAAGCACAAATATAGTATAATTTAGCATTAAATCACCAAAATGTAAGGTAAGTAATGCAAAAAAAAATATACAATTATTGCCAAACATCAGTGTTGCTACTAGGGAAACTACTTGAAGCCACATGGTGTGATAAGGTAGGCTAAATTCATGTAGCTATTTCGAAAACCATGATTTTCAAAACTAAATGTAGGCTCGCGCAATGATATAAGAAAAGATTGTGATTGAAATTGTGAAATATGAATACAAGGCGGTACCTCGGTTGTGATTCTTATTGTGCATTTCATATTGAAAAGAGTTATTGGTTGAACATTTTTTGTTGCTTTTATTGTTCCATGTCTTATCAATTTTGTCCGTATTTGATTATTTGTGGTTCTCATAATGTATTTCCTTCTTGTTGTCTTTTTGTTTAAAATTTTGTCATTAGCTTACGTTACTAAACTACTTTGTTATCATTTATTTCTCCACTTTCAATTACTTCCCATTGTAATATTTTTGCTCTGTTTATCTTGTCCTAGCAGGTGTCTTGACCTGGCCTCGTCACTACTCTACCGAGGTTAGGCTTGATACTTATTGGTACCATTGTGGTGTACTCATATTAGGCTTCTGCACATTTTTGTGCATATTCAGGTACGTCTGGCCATGCTGGACGCTAGAGATTGATTGATTATCTACTTTCAAGAGACTTCAAGGTATACCCGCCCGACATTCGCAAGCCTCGAAGTCACCTTTCCGTTATCTTCTCATTACTGTTATTTCCTTTATCAGACAGTATCGTAGTAGACATTTTAGAATATTCTATAGAGCTTATGACTCAGTTCCACTGGTTTTGGGAATTATGTTGTTGATGTTCTATTTTGGGAATTGAAATGAGCTTATCAGATTTATTTTACTATCTCAGTTTGGTTATTTCTGTTAAGCTATCATTAAATGTTAGGCTTACCTAGTCATATAGACTAGGTACCATCACGACATCATAAGGTAGGAAATTAGGGTCGTAACATATGATTACCATGAAATAGGATTATAAGCTCAACGGGGCTAACCATGATACATATAATTAGGTAGGTACAAAGGCATATGTCAGGCTCAAAAAAGAAATTCCTCTATCAGTTTCTAGACCGAATAAGACTACTATTTCACTTTGCAAACACACAGAGACAAGTTGTAAACATCAAATAACATGCACAAAATATCAATAAGAAAAATGTCTCACACATATTAGCACATAACTCACTTTGGACCGGATCTATCCCGCGACTCTAGTCAAAGGAGTTAAGAAAAATCAAACTTTTTAAGAACTTATATATGTGTCACGAACTGAGGCTAGGCGTCACAAAGAAGGCAGTCACCGCTCTCTAGGCACAACAAAGTCAAGAAGAATTGCCTCTAATTAGCACTACGACTCAAGATTCCTTATTCCTACCAAAAGAAAAACTAACTACACCCGGTTTATGTAAAAACCCTTAGAAAAGAACCACGACACAAAGAAAAACCAAGGGGGAATTGTTAGAGGCGCTTGGTGAGTTTAAAATCCATGAGTGAATCTGGGTCGTTATATCGTTTGATCAACGGACCAGATATTTTAGAGTTTAAAATCAATAAAAGTTTTATTATGAGGAAAAGGGACGGCCGTTGGATCTTGGTGATCCAACGGTTAGAATAAGATCTAGCGAAGACATCAAAATAAAAGAAAACCAAAGATTAATTATGGATTGTTGATCGTTGGATCAATGACCCAGATTCATTTGTGTTTCTTTTGTGAGTATAAAGGATGGGTGACGTGGCATTCGTTGATTGGTTCAGGTGGGGCGACAAGGATTGCCAACGTTGGATGGAAGGGGGTGAGTCTGGACTGGGTTGCAACATTTGGGCTTGAGCGTTTGGGTCAAGTATAGTTGAAATGGACTTTAACAATTAGCCACATTGAGTTTTAATTAGTTAATTATAATTGTAGCCTTTTGAGCTTTTAACCTCTTTTAAAATTAACTTAATTAGACTTAATTAATCATAGTTAAATGTAATAAAATACAATTATCAAATACAATATAAACTACTATAATCAATTATTCATTTTTAAAACATTTCATTAATTGAATTGTGAACTATTGATTAATTTAAATTAAACACGGTAATTTAAAAACTAATTCATTAATTTAATTGTAAAACTTATTTATTAAAATTCTAAGGTCATTTAACGATTTAAATAGTAAGTGTATTTTATTAAAAAGATTTTAATATCAAATTGTTGTTAATTCTATAATACTAACTATTGTTATCTATTATATTTTAGAAAAAATAGGTATTATTGATCAGAAAATATTTTATTACATTTATTTCTAGTTAATAAGCATAACTAGTTTAATATTTAATAGGGGAGGGGGAGGAGTCAAAATTGGTCATCAACAGCCACGACTGAGGAGCCACCAGTAGCTCCGGTTTGGGAGTAGGCACCCGAGATGCCTGTTGCTACCCCTGGACTTCAGGATACCTTGGCACACTTCATGAGCATGTTCAGAACATTGGCTCAAGTGGGATTGATCCCAATTGCACCAGTTACTTCTCAGATTGGGAGAGGAGCTCAGACTCACGCTGCGCATACTCCAGAGGAGCGGGCTCATGTTGATCAGGCTCTGGGTGCTATGCCGATACATCCTGTGATCGTGGTTCAGCCTGAGGTTAGGCAGTGTCATCAGAGGAGGAGCAAAAGAGGCTTGAGAGGTTCATGAAGTATTCTTCTCCTACTTTTAGTGACACAACTTATGAAAATGCACATGGTTTTCTAGACTAGTGTCATCGTATTCCACGCACTATGGGCATAGTTGAGGTGATTGGGGTCGACCTCACTACTTTCCAACTTACAGGGTCGGCATATAGATGGTAGCAGGCTTATGAGGAGAATATGCCGACTGGCACAGTGCTACTTACGTGGGCTTAGTTTTCTGTTCTATTTTTAAGGGAGTTCATTCCATAAACCCTAAGTGTTGTTTTGCGCATCGAGTTCGAGCAGTTGTGCCAGGGGACTATGACAGTGTTTGAGTATGCCATGAGACTTAATGAGTTATATCGTCATGCACCTGCTTTGGTTTCTATTTTTAGAGAGAGTACGCAGATTTATCGAGAGGCTTAGTAATGATATCAGATTTGGGATGGCACGGGAATTGGAGACTGATACTCCATTTCAGCAGGTGGTTGAGATCGCTAGGAGGTACGAGTTTATATTCTTTTACACATCTTTTCATTTCATTGGCACTATTGACCACAAAGGTAATATCATTCTTGGCACAATGGTTGTATTTCATATTTCATGCCCACCCCTTTCACTTTCAAACATCATCATGGATTATCGGCAACTAAACATCTCTAATCATGACTTTTAGTATACATTTGAGAAAATAAGAGTCTTAGGCACATTGAGTTTTCTTCCACAAATTGGAATAATAATTTTCATTTGGAGCACGACTTGAAGTAATAACATTTTAATACACAACCCATACTTTGAACACATTCTCAAATGATAATATAATATGACAAGAGCATTCGAAATACATTTTGAACATATATCTTTTGACACAAAGCTTATTCGGAATAGTCAAATTTATAATGAATAACTTGGGACATAAGGAATAAGAAATTAGCCCATCATACTTGATACTTACGAGAACATTGTGGAATTCAATTCTAAGAGAGAAGTTTAGCCAACATACCTGGCTTGCGCATTCCTTATATTACTACAACGGTCCAGAAATCCTAATGACTTCTATCTATTAGAGACATGACAAAATTGAACCATAATTATGAAGATACTCGGGGGCACAACTCATTTGAGCATTTTATCAAACACCATGTCGGTATTATGATTTCAATGTCCTCCTATGGTGGATTCCTTCATCCCACAACCTATTATCTGCCCTTTTGAGATCAACAACCTTCCCACAACTTTATTGGTACATGCATGCATAGATAATACCCCCATACCTAAGAATCACACTCCCTATCACCCATCTTCTACCCCAAACTCAAAATTGAAGACTAGGGTATGGAACCTTACCTCTTGGATAAAGACCTTGTGAGTTTTCCTTACGAACTCTCCATGTCTTGAGCAAGGATTGATGAAAAAATAGCTTAGGGATTTCCCTGATCACTCTAGACCACTTTCTTCTCTCTAAAATAGCAGTTTAAACCTTATAAAATAACCCCAAGGTTGTTTTATAAGAGTGGAATTGGGTGAAATTTTCCAAATCATAAACTTACGAAGCCGGGTATGCCCGCATAGGGGACCGCAGAAATGGCCCCTAGAACTGGGCAGGCCTAGACAGGTCTGCGGACGTCATGCGACCCGCAAAACTATTATGCGGTCCCATAACGCGTCGCAAAATTTCCCTCTGGAATCTTCATGCTGGTTCTGTGATGGATCGTGTGGTCCACGAAATTGTTATGCAGCCGCATAGTGGATCGCATAATGGTCTTCAAAAATTAGTTCAATCCTCAAACACATTATCCTACCTCGGCATAATGAAACCCCTGGTTCTAGGTGAAATTTTATGGGGCCTTACAAGTTGGAAGTATTGACCGAGGTTTAACTTTTGTGAAAATAACTACGAAATGGTATTTTAATAATTCAAATAGTTTTGTATGGTGATTTTAGACTTATGTATATCCCCAGAATTGGATTCGGAGGTTCTACGTTGATTTGGCCTATTTTGCCGAAAGTTAGTAATATAAAGGTTACGAAATTTCTTATGTTTGACCGTAGGTTAACTTTATGGCTATCGTATTAGGATTCAAATTTTGATTTTTGGACTTAGAATAGGTCTATTTTATCATTTGAAACTTTTCTGCAAAGTTTGGAGTCATTCCGAGTTGGTTTGGTAGGAATCAAATGCTTAACTGTGATTTTAGCAATTCTTGTGTTTTATCGTAATTTTTACGTATTTTGGTGTCTGATTTGTGATTTCAGACATTATGATGTTTTGATCATGCGAAGAAGTTGGTATGATATTTTTAGATTTGTGTATATATTTGGTATGGAGTCGGGGGGCTTAGATGAGTTTCGGACGTGTTTCAAGTTGCTGGTGTGCTGGTGCCTCAATTATCCCAATTGCGAGCACCCGCATTGCAATTGAGAAAAGCTTAGGGGGGCTTCAGTTGTTGATAATGCAATGCCTTGATCGCAATTGCAAAGAATACACCAGGCATGGGTAGGTCATATATGCAAGCATATGGGCGCTTTTGCGAACAGACTGCATTCGAGATTGCAAAGCCTAAGTCGCAATAAGGATATATGTGTAGGCTGACAGGGTTTTCTTTTGTGGTCCCTATGTTGTATTTGCGATGGGTCACCTTTGCGAACACCAGGTCGTCTTTGCGACATCTGCAGTTGAATAAAAGGTTAGGATTCTTGGATTTAGTCTCATTTATCATATTTTTGAGTCCTAGGCTCGGTGGGAGGCGATTTTAGGAAGAAAATTTTCATACACAACTATTGAGTAAGTGATTTTGATCTAATTTTTATTATATAATATGATTACGTATCCGTTTTAACATCTAATCCATGAAGTTTGAAAAGGATTGTATTGGAATTTTTACTATGTTTTGAAAAAACAAAATATTTGAGAGTCGAATTGGACTCGAATTTGAAAACCAAACACATTGTTGTTGAGTCGTGGGGTTATGAGTTGTCAATATCTATCCTTCGACTCTTTTTTTGACTGGATGGTCCCCAAGTTGACTTTTATTGACTTTTGGAGAATTGTGTAAAGATCTTAACTTTATTAATTGAAAGTGGTTTCTCTTGCATTGTTTGACATTATTAAGTTATTTTTTGCTAGATTTGAGCCGAGCATTTTTTTTTAAAAAAAAGAAGAAGTTATTTTAGAGTATTGATTTGGCCTAATTGAGGTAAGTATCTTGCCTAACTTTGTGTGGGGGAAACTTTCTCTTAAGATTGGGTCTAATTGTATTATTTGTACTATGTGAAAAGACGTGTACATGAGATGAGGAGTGTATACATGGGCTTATGTATGGTAATTGAACATATTAGACTCTTAGGCTATTATTGTGCCGTTAATTGAAGTTGTTGTTATAAGGGACTCATTTCATTGTTGAATTATTTACGGTTCCATTTTGTTGTTGTTTTAATTCTTGATCACATTGTTATTGAGTCGTGGACTATGTATTGTTGCGGCATTGGTATTATTTTTTGGGCTATATTGTGGTATATGAGCATGTGTGGTGCGGTTGATTGTTATATTGTGAATGAGATGTGTATGCAACGACATAAGGGTGGTGTGTATGTTGATGCTCATGCGGCAAGATAAGGAGAGTTTATGCGTGTATTGGTAGTAAGGGGAAATACTTCATTGTGATGCACACACAACGAGATAAGGGGGCTTATGCGCGTGAAGCTATTTTTGGATAAATAATTTAAAAGTGAAGCTCACGCGACATCATAAAGGATGATTTGTGATTATGATTTATGGTATATCGGGGCGATTCTTGTTGTAAATCTTGGGTTGAAACGGCTTGATGAGTTGAACTGTCTTTGTTTTTCCATAATTGATTTCATTTGTATTTCCACTGTGTTTAGGTCAATATGTTGTGTTATCATATGTTTACTCTCTGTTGTCATTCATTGATTTTATTTTTCGTTGTTCGCTTTACATTAATATTCTCCACGGGTTTTATGTCTAGTGAGTGTCTTTACTTGAACCTCATCACTACTCCATCGAGGTTAGTCTTGATACTTACTGGGTACCCTTTGTGGTGTACTTATACTACACTTCTGTATATCTTTTGTGCAGATCCAGGTACGGCTGAGTGCCCCAGACGGTAGAGTGTTGAGTTAACCTAGAGTTGCAGAGACTTCTAGGTATACCTGCTGTTCCACTCGTATGCCTCAGAGTCACTTTCTTTAGTTTCTTTGCTACTGTTTACTTTATTTTCAAACAGTGTTGTATATCGAGATTTCTAGTGTATTCTCAGTAGAGTTTATGACTCAGTACTAACGGTTTTGGGATGTTTGACTATTAATTATTTTCAGCTATGTTATGTCATTTATTAATTTTATTTAATAGCAAGGTTGTTTGCTTAGTGTTTGGATTGACTTTTAGGCTAGTCAAATCAGCTTTTAAGCTCTTTTTAGTTTTTTTCAGTTTTTGGCAATGTTAAAAAGTGCTTAAAATAAGTTAAAAACTGCTTAAAATAAGAGGGTATTTGGATTGGCTTTTAAGCTGGTCAAATCAGCTTTTAAGCTATCTTTAACTTTTTTCAGTATTTGCCAAAGCTATAAAGTGCTCAAATAATTTAAAAACTACTTAAAACAAGCCAAAAGCAATAAGCTGACCAACTCTAACTTATTATTTTTTTTGCTTAAAAGCTATTTTTGTTGAAATGTCATTTTTTAAGCCAATTCAAACGGGCTCTAAGCCAAAAAGAAATAAGTTGGTAACCCAGTTATTGCTTTTTGGATTAAAAATTATTTATGATGAAATGTCACTTTTTAAAGCCAATTTAAACTGGCACCTAGTCTTAAAGACTAGATGTTATCACGATCTTTAAGGTGGGATTTGGGGTTGTGACAAAAACTAACAGCGAGCTTTACATATTTTAAATCCATAGAGTTTTTCTTTTAAACGACGAATAGTTAACGCTAGCTGTAATCTACAAATTGAGTAAAAAAAAAAAAGAAATTATATTTGTTTATTAGTAGAGAGATTATATTTAGATCTCGGAATACCCACTTTGTTAGATAAGCCAAATAAATTTTCACAATTTCCTAACGTTTTCGGTAATAAACAGAAACTCATCATGACTGGGAAAGCATAAAAATCATATTATATTAATTTAATGACTTTAAGAAATTTACCATTCTTCAAATACACCAACATGAAAAAAATTACATGACCGTAGGATCACCGTTTCTTGTTTACTTTCCCCCCGATGGTTATGTGTAATAGGACTCCCTAAATATAACTCTCACATATAATGTGAGTGTCACCAATGTTGCATGTGTTAGGTTTTTTCCAATTGAATAGAGTTACATAAATCATGCGTTGATTCACCCCAAAAAAAAAAAAAAAAAAGGGCAGACTTATTCAATTAGCCGCGTCACATTACTCCGCAGTTCATAATTATTGATACCTGCAAAACGAATCAGTCACTGTTGGAGCAATTTTTGCTTTAAAACAGAAAGGCAAATGGAAAAATTTTACTAGAAAAAAGCTCGACAAACAAATATTAATTAAAAATAGTGTCTCTGTCTAGCCTCCTCGAGGAAAATGGTACTCCCTGCATTACATTTAGTTTTTTAAGCTTTATTCGATAAGTTATATCTCTTTAACCAAAAATTAATTTTTGTAGTCAAAATAAATAAATAGAATAATTCAGGTTTCTAACAACCAATTTACTTTACTTCCAATTATGATTGACATGAAAAGGAACAACAATAATGTCACAACCAAGAATCTCACCCTCGGGACCGTAATGACACCTAACATTTTACTTGCTAGGCAAGACAATGTTAGTTAGATTACTTAACATGTTTTTAATAATTCGAATCAAATCATTAATAAAAATAAACTGCAATGGTCTGTAGTAGATATAATAAAATGTATAGGGTAAAATCTCCTCATATTACATGATCGAATGATATTGTGACACGTGGAACCGGGAACAGATGAAAGATGATGTTACAACCCATATCCACATGTGTTAGTTCATGCCATATATTAGTTAACATAAATCCAAGAAGGAATTATCTTTGAGATGATAAGAAGTCTATCCTATTGGTTTTAAGTGATACAAGAGTGTATAAGGGTGATTAACCAGTATTAGAAGTTAAACGAATCAAGGATGTTGTAACTCGTATTTTCAGGTAATCTAGCGGTTCTTAATACACTCAAGAGGTCATTTATTAAGGTATTTTAATCATATAATATCCGTATCATAAGTCTTGAAGTCAAACGAGTTATGAAACAAAAGTTGACAAAAGTTGTCGCAACTTAGGTTCATAATTTTACTTAAACATTGGGTCAAATGTTTCTAATCTTTTCTCATAATTTACAAGGAATTACGGGGTGATATACCAACCAAATTAAAGATCTAGGAGTCTAGTTTCCAACGCATTAAACCGTTCATCGATACGATCTCGGAGTAGAGAGATATTCGCGTTTTCGCGAGACTGCGCCAAGCACCTCTCTATGGGGCCCACTAAGGCGGTTTAAGATATTTGGACCTATATAGGATGACTCCAACCCGTTTTAAGTCATTTCTTTTCACTATTTTCAGACCTTAGAACCCTAGGAACATCCTCTCAAGGTTCTCTCAAGATTCAAGACCCAAAAAGGGCAAACAACACAAATCAAGTGTCGGGAATTCCGTGGCGCTAGTAAGTCTCTTGTTCTTCTTGTTGTTGCTCATTTTTGTGTCGTTCCAGCTCGTGTGGGAGGTTGTTTTAAAGGGTTTATGTTCTATAAATACTCCCTCATGTTCTTAATATCAATCCTAGGTGATTTCAAGCCTTCTAAAGTGATTCTAGTGCCGAAAAACACTAATTGATCGCTAGTTTCGCTCTTTTGTTGTTGTGGCAGCATTGGAGGGATATTTCATGGAAATTTAAGGTCAAATTGGAGTTTTTCTTTCTGTATAAAGGTAAGGAACCTCTTACTCTATATGTATTTAATATTATCCAAGTTGCGGCTAAGCCATTGAAGCTAGAACTTGTGAGATATATATCGAAAGGCTTGGTAGTAATGTTATTGTTTTGTGGACTGTTTTGCGTTGTTGTTGGGCTGCGTATTTTACTACTATCTTGTGGAGTTTTGGAGGAGGAAGGGTGTGGAGAAACACCATATATATGTAGGGTTATGGGCTGATAGTTATTCGTAACATTTCCAGGTTGTTTGACACGACTACGGTGGTCGTCGTATGTATGGAGTGATTAGGCTGTGTGTGGACTATTTTGGGAGGCTCAATACGTTTATTATTGATGTTGTTTGGGCTGTTTGGTGACTGTTTTGAATGGTGTGAGGTCATATATATAGGGGAGGTGCTGTCCGTTTCATCGTAAAATAGGTTGTGGTCGATACATAATAGTTATGACGCTTAAATGATAACGATAGTATCGTTTCTCTTATTGTAGACTAAGGAGTTTTGACAATTGCATAGCTTGAGATTGGGGCAGTATATACAAGGTATGTGAGGCTATCCCTTTCCTTCTTTTGCACGACTCCGATTGTACATAATGTAATGAACGAGCTTCCAAGATACTCTACTCTTAGAAGCTAGCAGTACTTACATTGTTTTCCCTCTTATGGAACGATTGATGTTAATGTTACTTCTCTTATTCTTATGTTATCAATGTTGTTCGTACTTCCTAAATCTTATAAGGTTCATAGTGAAGAGTTAGTCCTAATAACGTGTATAGAGGATACCGACCTTACGTCACTCCAAAAGGTTTAGAATGTGATTCCATGAGTCGAGCATGCATTATATATATGTATCTATTTTACTCTACCGAGCCACGCTATAGTTGGCCGGGTACGACACCTATTGTGCAACCACTGATCAGTTGGGTTTTACCGAGCTCCACGTGGCCGGGTACGATTCTACCGAGCCTATTATGGCCGGGTACGATATGATGATGATGATGCCCACAGAGGCGAATGCTTTAAAGGTTTATGTATTTATACATATGTATCATGCATTTCATGTAAGTAGCCCTCAGAGGTACTAAGATGTTACAGGTTGTATATTCTCTATCCTTGCTTACATTACTGATCGTATTTATGGTTCCTTGCCTTACATACTCAGTACTTTATTCGTACTGACGTCCTTTTATTTGTGGACGCTGCATGTCGTGCTGCAGGTCCTGATAGACAGGCAGGTGCAGCTCCCCCACCACAGTAGACTGTCCAGTTCAGCGGTGATTGGCGAGATCCCTTCTCCGGACTTGCCTTGGTCTTGGTATGCAATTTTTGTTATAGACATTATGGGTATGTCGGGGCCCTGTTCCGGCTATGTTGCAACACTTATGTTCTTTTAGAGGCTCATAGACAAGTGTCGGCTCATGTATAGTTTGGTATGCCTTGTCGGCTAGTTTTTGTTGTATAGTCTTTCATAGTAGCATGGTAGCTCATACCTTATATGTAGTTTCTTGATTGTCTGGTCATCCCCTGCTATGTATGTTCATGCCATCATATTTTATTGCTGGTTGTCTATGATCTAGGTCTACCATTTATATTGATCTCGTCAGCCCTAAAAGATAATAATGAAGGTGAGATGAAATGTGCGTTGGTGCTCGGCAAGTGTGGTCGGGTGCTAGTCATGGCCCTTCAGTTTGGGTCGTGACAGATGAAGCAAGTGAAAACCAAGTCAGAGGAAAACGGCTTCGGTTGGCACTGGATAGATCCCGAAGGGAACATTATCAACTGGAGCAAACGAATATTTGTCACCAGATGACATTCAATGCAGAATATTCCATAGTATTAAATACGCAGCCGTTATAGAGAATTTTGGCATTCATGACCTGCCACATATTTATCAATGACCCCCATTATTGTCATTTAAGAGTGGCTTGATTCTAGGACCTTGTTTCCTAGGTATAACTATAAATAGTGGCTTCAAAAACTGTTATAGCACACGAAATCTCTGGCAAAACTCATGCTGCACACTATTCCCAAGCTAAATAACACTTTATTTTCTCTCTAATATTGTTCCTATCACTCTCTTTGGAAGGCCTGCTCCCGGAGTCAGGCTACCTACTATTTATTTCGATTTCAATGCTAAGTCTTATACTTTTTATTTAATTATTTATTATTTTGGGATCAAATCGATTCACTTGTTTATAAACCACGCTATAAATTCAACTATACCGTTTTACGGGTAAACAACTTGGCACCCACCATGGGGCTTTGACAACTAGGTAATTGAATTGATCCATGCATCTATTACTAACTTGTTTGGTTATTTGTTTCATAGCAAAAAAAACAAAAAATAGCAACTAATGATGTCAACATCACACACAATGTTGTGGCGTAAGAAAACATGCCTCAAAATGAGGATTAAATCAGTGACATCCGCAAAAAGGACAACATAACAACTCTAGTCCATGGTGGGCGTTATCCCCAACATGTACGAGAGACAACTCCTGATGACGCTGAGGATGAGCACATTGTGGAAACGGTAAGGATCTTGAGAGAACAACAAAAGACCATCATGGCCATCTCTCAAGGCAAAACCAGCCCATGACAGAACTGAGGCAAGCGTTGTCAGGTGCTTCCAACAACACAAATGGAAGAGGACAAGTTCCTCCCGGTTCTCCACAAATCAAACAGTGCGAAGTGTTGATAACAACACCCTGATGGGAGAGGTTGGCTTATCGACAACAGATCCGGTAACGTTATCGGCAATGGTCCCTTCAAAACCGAACTCATGAGATCATGAGGTAATTGAATGAGCAGATGGATTAGAACGCGAAAGAGTTCCACACTCGAATGGATAAAATTTTGGTCGTACCACCACTTCTAAAGGGACCGGACTATAAGAAGTACACCCAATTGTTGTTCAAGCCGAGCGCAACACCAAAGATGATCCAAAGCGGTTCAAAATGCTAGACGTACCAAAATATGATGGGACTTCGAACCCTCAGAAGCACATCACTACCTATACAACAATGGTGAAAGAAAATTACTTGGCTCAACATAAGATTGAGTCCGTCGTGCTGAAGAAGTTCGGAAAAACCTCACGAATGGGGACTTGACATTGTACTCACTATTACCCAAACACTCAATATATTCCTTTGAAATGTTCGTAGTTTTTTTTCATCAAGGCCCATGCTAGGGCCAGGAAGGTCCAGGCACGAAAGGCAGACATATTCAGAATTTCACAAGGAGAGCCCGAGTTGCTGTGTGAGTTCGTGATCAGGTTTCAGAAAGAATGAATGGTGTTATCAGTCGTGCCAGATGAATGGGAAGTTAAGGAGTTTACTAAAGGGTTAAACTAGAGGAGCTCTGACGCCTCTTGAAAACTAAAAGAAAGCCTACTTGAGTTCCAGGAAAATACATGGGCGGATGTCCATAATCGTTATGAATCAAAGATAAGAATAGAAGATGATCATCTCGGGGTTCCTAGCATCAGCTAAGGATCAAGATCGAGAAAAGAACAGGGATAAATCGAAGGATGATTTTGATGTAGATCGGCGATTTTTTAAGGGCCCGTTTTTGCCTTACGAAAGGACCAAAGGACGCGACAGCGGAGGGCTCGATCAGTCATAGGTTTGCTCCCGATAGAAGAGCTGACCCTGACCAGAATAATAGGTCATTGCAAGACTAAGAGGTATCGGGTTCCCGAGATTACATTTATCCTAGGTTGTTGAAGTATAAATCAATGCTAGTGTAGTGGAGTTGGTATCGATAATGAGAAACATCGAGGAAGTGCGGTTCCCGGGGCTAATAAGGTATGGTTCCAGCCAGAGGAATCCTAATTTATGGTGAGAATATCATGGGACTAATGGCCACTGGACTGGGGACTACGGACATCTACGTGAAGAGGTAGAAACGCTGTTGAAAAACGGCCCTCTCCAAGAATTCTTAAGTGACCAGGCTAAGAACAATTATGGCTGCAACTGGGATAACGCAGAGCCCTCGAAGGCAGGGGAAGACCCTCCCCTACTAATTATCAACATGATTTTCGGGGGGGGGGGAACGATATCAACGGTGTAACCTTCTCGACAGAAAAAAAGACAAAGCTATCAGTGACTCATAGAAAAAGACTCTGGGAAGTCATCGAGGACGACATCACCTTCACGGAAGAAGATGTCGATGGACTTCTACTGTCTCACAATGACTCCCTAGTAATTTCTCTTAAAATTCTAGATTTCAAGATTAAAAGTGTTTTTGTTAACCCATGAAGTTCAACCAACATCATTCAATGGAGAGTGCAAGACCAAGCGAAGCTAACTATAAGCATTATTCTGGTAACAAAAGTCCTCGTCGGGTTCAACTTATCAAGTGTGACAACCTGAAGGGATATCTTGCTACCCAAGAATGCCAAAGGGGTCATGAAGACTACCTTATTTGAAGTAGTAGACGCGACATAGGCTACAACATAATCCTAGGTAGACCATAGCTACATGAGATGAAGGCCGTACCATCAACATATCACCAACTTTTGAAATACCTAACTCCAGAGATAATCAAACAAATAAGAGAAGATAAATCGGCGACAAGAGAGATGAATGCGGTCTCGATTTCTAGTAGTAATGGGAAGGAACACGAGGCATAGAAATTATAGGAACCGACGTATGCTCCTGAATCAAGCGAAGATGACAAAAGGGAGGAGCCGTCAGAATCCCACTAGGTACAAAGATATTTTTAGGTACTTGAATAAATGGACACGACCAAGTCCACGACGGAAGAACTCGAACAAGTGGAATTGTTCGAAAAATATTTTAGAGAGGAAGTTTCACTAGGGGACATGATTAAACCCCAAGCTCAGGTCAGGATTTATTAAATTTCTTAAAGCTAACTTTCAATTTTTTGCATGGTCGCACACGGATACGATAGGTATCCCACTAGAGGTGGTGGTGCACAAGCTAATTCTGCACCCAAGCATCCCGCCGTAATGCAAAAGAAGCGCCAATTGTCGAGGTCAGAAACAAGTTCGTTAAAGAAAAGGTAACTCGATTGCTCAACATCAGTTCAATCCGGTCTGGCTGGCTAACGTAGTAGTAGTTCCGAAAAATAATAATAAATTCTGTATGTGCTTAGATTATAAAGATTTGAATAAACCATGCCTAAAGACTCATTTCCACTGCCCAACATTGATCAAATGATTGATGCAATGGCTGGACACTAGTTGATGAGTTTCCTTGATGCCTATTTAGGGTACAACCAAAGTAAGATGAACCCAAAGGATCAAGAAAAAACTTCGTTCATAACAAACTTTGGCACATATTGCTACAATGTGATGCCCTTCGGGCTTAAAAATGTCGGAGCCACTTATTAGAGGCTCGTGAACAAAATGTTCCAAAATCAAATAGGGAAAACAATGGAAGTGTATATAGATGATATGCTAGTCAAGTCTTTGAATGCAGGTTACCATCTAAAATACCTTCAGGAACCTTCAACATCATAAGGATGAACAACCCCAAAAAGTGTGCGTTCGGAGTTATCTCCAGTAAACTTTTGGATTTCCTAGTGTCACAAAGGGGGATCAAAGTCAATCCCGACAAATTAAATCCATCGAGGATATTCTAGACCAGCTAACAAGCGTGAAAGAAGTCCAAAGGCTAATTAGAAGATTTGCTGCTCTAAGCAGGTTCATTTCTCGGTCTTTGAAAAAATTCCATCACCTCTTCTCACTTTTGGAGAAGAAGAACAACTTCGAATGGACTCCAGAATACCAATTGGCCTTAAAGAACTAAAACGATATCTATCGAGCCCTTCGTTACTATCAAAACTGGAGGAAGGTGAACAATTGCTAATATAATTAGTAGTCTCAGAGGTAGCGGTAAGTGCCGTTCTAATCTGGGAGGACGAAGGTATGCAAAACCCTGTCTATTATGTTAGCAAAATTTTATCGGGAGCGGAAACTCATTATCCGCACCTCATAAAACTGGCCTTAGCTCTCGTAGTTGCAATTTGAAAGCTTAGGCCTTATTTTCAGTGCCACCCGATAGTCGTGGTGATAACTTTTCCCCTGCGTAATGTCCTTCACAAACCTGAGTTGTCAGGTCAACTGGCCAAATGGATATTTGAAATCATTGAATTTGATATTGAATATAAGCACAGGACTGCGATTAAATCACAAGTTTTCAATGACTTCGTGGCCGATTAATCACTCATTCAGGAGAAATCTTGATGTAGGCCATAAAAATTGTTCCCTTGACTAACAATGAAGTCGAGTTTGAGGCTTTGATTGCAGCACTAGAACTAGCCCGGGGGCTAGACTCCAAGGTCATTGAAATCATATGCGATTCCCAACTAGTGGTAAATCAAGTATATGGAATCTTCAACATCAAAGAGGAGCGCATGCAACAATATATGATTAAAGTTCAATATTTGCTCGCACTATTCAGGGAATGGTCGATCACCCACATCCCGAGGGAAGAAAATGCAGAAGCGGATGCATTGGCCAATTTGGGATCTTCCACAAAAATAGAGGGATCAGATTCTGGTACCGTCGTTCAGCTCATGCATTTGGTACTGGATGTGGACGGTTATTATGAATTAAATACAACCAACATAGTCTGGGATGGGAGGAACGAGATCATCGACTACTTTGAGCATAGTAAGCCGCCCGAAGACCCGAAGGCATCCAGGAACTCCGCAGCAAAGCAGCTAGTTACATGTTCTGGGAGGACAGTTATACAAAAAATTGATCCAAGGCCCATATGCCCGATATTTAGGAGCCTTCGAGGCTAATTACGTCATGAGAGAGGTTCATGAAGGAATTTGTAGGAATCATTCAGGTGTAGATTTGTTGTCCTAAAATTAGTTAGGGCGGGATACTACTGGCCTCAGATGGAACAAGAGGCGAAGGAATTTGTTCAAAATGTGACAAATGTCATCATTATGCACTATCGGTACATCAACCGGTAGAACTATTGTATTTTGTACTATCCCCATGGTCATTCATGAAATGGGGGATGAATATAGTTGGACTGCTGCCACCAGCTCCTAGGAAGGTACAATTTCTTTTAATTTTAAATAATTACTTCATTAAGTGAGTTGAAATAGGTCCTTACCAAAAAATTGGCAAGCGCAAAGTGGTCGATTTCCTATAGGAACACATAATTTGCCGGTTCAGAATACCAAAGGAGATTGCCTACAACAACGGGCCAAAATTCATAGGCTCCAAGGTAAAAAAGATTTCTTGATGACTTGAAAATTAAAAGAATCATGTCTTCACCATACTATCAGAGCAAAAATGGGCATGCAAAATCAACCAATAAGGTGATTATTCAAAACCTCAAAAAGAGATTAGAAGCGGCCAAGGGCAAGTGGCCTGAAGAGTTACTGATAGTGCTTTGGGCGTACCAGACGATGGCCAAGTCGAGCATAATGGAGACACATTTTCTCTCTCGTATACGGTGCAAAAGCTTTTATTCCGGTGGAAGTAGGAGAACTAACCTTGTGGTTCTTCCGAGGGGACGAGGAAGCAAATTATGAAGCATTGCTGGTCAAACTGGAGTTACTTGATGAATATAGAGACTTGGTGCATATAAGAAAGGTGGCTCAGAAACAAATGATGGAAATGTACTATAACCCGAGGGCCAAATCTCTGCTATTTTAAATTGGAGACTTAGTTTTAAGGAACGTAACTCAGAACACTCGAGAGCTCAATACGGGAAAGCTGGGTACGTAGGAAGGCCCCTATCGGGTTTTAGCTATCACTAGGAATGGGTCACATGAATTAGAGATCCAAGAAGTAGTCAAATTGCCGAGCAAATGGAACTTGAATCACCTCAAAGGGTATTATTGCTGATGGGGCATCGCTTGTACTGAAAGTGTGTGCTGCACTCTTTTTCCTTTCGCCTAGTTTTTGTCCCAATTAGTTTTTTTTACAAGGTTTTTAACGAGGCAGCAATAAAAAGCTTACTACGAAGAAAATGTCATCAGTAGAGACAATACTTTTAAATGACAAGGCATTGAAGCAGCAACCCACTACGGGATAGTTAAATAGTCTTTGGCTCCGTGGAAAATTCCAAATGGGAAACAAAACTTATCATCAACCAAAGACTATTCAACCGTTCACACGTGTTTTCCCTATAAGCCACTAGGGGGTAGTTAGATACTATTTGGATTGATAACAAAGTTCCTAATGGGAAATGAAGCTTGCTATTGAACCAAAGATTATCCAGCCATTCACTAGTGTTTTTCCTCAGAGGAGCAAAACTTTCCGTGTTCCAATTTGCATTCTTTGCATTCGAACACTAGGGGGTATAGTATGAGAATGCAACAACTTGATTGCCACGAAAACCGGGACAACAAGGATCAGGAACAAAATTGCCTCATCGGGACCAGGGATTGCACATCCAGCCCTGTAGAAACAACTTGTACAAATTAGCCACATATAACGGTAATTTCTCTTTTTTAGCAAATAAATGCTTATGTACTTTTCAAGATATAAGGAATAAAATGAAGTCCTTTTATTTTATCTTGTTTCACGTCCAAACGATGAGTAGATTTTATCATTTGAAAGTTAGCTAAGTACTTTAAATGCTAGTGCCGGGATAAATAGGAAATGTCTGTATCAAAACAATGTAAACATAAGAGGACCCTCTCTTATGAAACCCTCACAGTAAAGGGTTGATTCCGGACGAGTTTATAGCCGGAACCCAAATGCAATCCAGGAATAATACACCTGAGGCCTTGCCTAATTTGACGCAAAAAGAATAAAATTTTTGCAATATTTAAACGAAAAGCACTTTTATTTATTAAACGTGTCAATCAGCACAAGTTCAAAAATACAAAAGGAAAATAACAAAGGAAAAGAAATCAAAAAAACTAAACGTCGCTACCGGAACCCGGGGGAAGTATAACATCTATGCCCCCGGGAGAAGTAGGAGGATCTGGCACCGGTATAGGATATTGGCCTTCATCATCATTCTCTTAAAGTTCCTCCTCGGTTCCCGAGGACTCAGAACTAGTATTAGAAGAGTCAGTTGCATCAGGCTGGGTTGGGAGGCGTTCTTAAGCAATTAACTTTAGCATTCAGGCCTTGGTGATCTCATTGTCGATATCAATAATGCCCGCTTTGGCCTCTTTCAAGGTTTTTCTCCTCACGTTGTACATAGAATATGTCTTTTCAATAATTAGAGAATCCTTGTAAAGTTGAAGTTTTGCTTTAAGCCTATCATCCTCGGTCAGAAGGCCATCCTGCTCGGATCTCGTGGCGCTAAGGCTAAGATTGAGATCAAAGATTGTGGTTATATGAACCTTATTTTGTTCCATGGTCCTCTTTTACCTATCCTCCATTTGGGCACGTTTTTCCTCAGCAATAGCAGCCTCTTCAACTTTGGAATTCAAGGCTGCCTTCAATATTCACTCGTTCTATGAAGGTAGACTCGCGTTCGGCATCAGCAAGCATGACATCTTGAACTTCAGACCACTTAGCCATAACTTCTTGGAATTGAAATTTTAATTGACAAGCTTCTAGACTAAGGGACACTACCTCCTGCTCCCTAAGCTGCAGCCGGGCCTCAAGATCACTCGCCTTAGTCACCTTCGCTTCTAGTACCGGGAGGCGAGCGACAAGTTGATTCCTATCAGCCAACAGTTGATCCCGCTCGGACTTGAGTCCCTCTTTGTTAAGGATCAATTTCAGAAGGCCCTCGGAAGAGAGGAAGTTGGCCTATAAAGCAAATATCAAAGTCAAAAACCTTGTTTTAACAATCGATTAAAAACAAGCAGTCAAAAGAACAAGTACAATACCGTTGCTACATTGTGCATGGCTTTATTTATCATACACTCCCCTTAAAGAGAGTGTATTTTCTTCTTATCTTTCTTTGAAGACAGCGACTTCAGATAATTGGATATCTCTACCTGTCGTGATAATAGATTGCACTCCGTAAACACTGGGATAGAGACACTCCTCCTCCCTTGGGATCTGCAGAAGTGGGAGAATAGTTATGCCACAAATTCCAGTGGTCAAGTGACTAGGATGAGGGACATCCTCTTCTCGGGAACCCGTGGCATATAGGGGGCATGTAGTAGTTACCGATTTTGAAGGTACAACCAGTGTATAAGGAGATGAAGCTGATGGTTTTGTAGGTTGAGAAGCTGTTGCGGCAGAAGCAGAGGTAGTGCTGTTTGTTAGTTGCTCACTAATCGAAGGAAGAGGCCCGATACACGGCCTCATATTATCGAGATCAGCAACTGGGATCAGAAAGGGAAAATCAACATTCTCCACTAAGTCAAATTCTCACCAGAGCGCTTGAGCATCATCCTCATTTGAGGTTCTAACCTCTTCAGGCTGAGCATTCTGTTTAGTTGATGAAGGTCGTTGTCTCTTTTGTAGGAAATCCCCTTCATCGCTGGCTTCCCATCATCGTCAATAACCATAGTGGGTGTGGCTGGCTCGGGAGTGGCTTTCTCCACTTCTTATTTTTACACTTGGCCGAGGAGGAATGCCGCTTTTTTTGTTGCTTGTTCTCTGGACGGGGACTTCGAGAAGAAGCACCTGTACCGGAAACAGACCCAAGGTCACCTGTTTGGGAGAGAGCTTTCTTTAACAACCTTGCAGCCTCTGCAGGATCGACTAAAACATCCTCCTCGAGGATGGAGACAGAATCCTGAGGGAGACTTGAATCAAACAAAAAGGTAGGTTTAGCCAATTTTCTTATGTACAAAGATGAAATGAAGGCAAGCCAGTTTACCATGGTTCTTGGCCCTCCACCCGTATTTGGGGGCAAATTCCTTCCAACAGCGAGTCTTTGGTGTAGTGATGTCCCGAATCTTATAGACCCACCGATCAAGGCCTTCAACCCTTGGTGGTATCCACTGAGTTTGTAACAATAATGAATGAAAAATGGTTCGCAATAACATAAAGCAACATATTTTCTAGCAAAGAAATGAAATCTGAACTTTAAACTTATGTGAACGAGTCTAGGATTCAGGGAAGGATGGAGTTGTGGCCGGGATGATATCCCTGATGGAAATAATGACAAACTACTCCATCCATCCACAGTAATTTTCGTCATCCATACTGGTTGTGAGCACGTGATTTTTGCCCTATATATGAATAATTCCCAAAATTTAAACAAAATATTTTTTCTTTATTTTTTACAATTTTCGTACATTTTTGTGTCATTTCCTGTTAATTGTTTGCATTTTATTTGTGCATGTTAATTCATATGAAAATACAAAATAATATTTGCATTTAGGTTTAATTTTATTTTTTAGTATTACTTAGGGGTTGATTTGTTTTAGAGTAAAATATAAAGAAAATGACAAAAAATAGTTCACTTTTGCATTTTTAATTATTTAATTGTGAATTCGTCCCGAAATAGATTTTAATATAATTTTAGGAATTAATTAGTTTAATTTTGAAATATATTAGGACTTTATTTTAATTGTTGCAATTTTATAAAATCAGAAAAAATAAATACAAAATTACAAAGTGGAAAACAAAAATACAAAAATAGATAAAAGAAATAAAAGAGAAAAAAAACAAACAAGAACAAAATTGGGCTCATCTCAATTTAACCCAAACCTCAGCCCAAATCAGTGTTCCGACCCAGGCCCAATCCAATTTCCACTCGGTCCAAATCCTTATTTCCCAAAACAACCCCGTTTAGGATAGGACTAATCCAGGCCGCCCATCACCATTGATCTAATTGCTCCCGTTATTTCCCCCACGTTAGTTATAAGTGTCCGAAATTCCTAAACCCTAAACGAACAGCCTTCATCTTCCTCGTACTCCCTCGTCTGTAACGCCACAGCTTCGCCGCCGGCGAAGACACCATCACTTCCGTTGACCCCAAAAATCACACCCCTAGATCGCCTCAACGCCCTCATCATGAATCTCTTATCAGTTTCCCTCGAATCATACCCGGTCTGCTCGAATATTAGATTTTGTCACCGCCGTCTCCGCCTTCCACGGAGGCACCGTCCCCACTCACCACCAAATTGACACCCTAGGTCCTCCTCCTTCTCCTCTATCCGTCTCTGACCTAATTTTCTTCGAATCACCCCCAGGCCTGTCAAATCTTAATTCAAAGATTTCATCAAAACCCTAATTTACCCAAAACCGCTTCAAGTTGATACTATGTCAACACCTCATCTCTCTCATGACGAAATCACCATCAGCGGTGTTCAAATATCACCAGAGTCACTCGAGATTCGAATTGAGAGGCGGGGGAAGTCGAGTCGTAATAGTGAATGCTTTGGCTCAAGTTTGTTTTTGTTTCTTCTCTACTTCTTTCATGCTAGCGTGAATTAATTACATGATGGTTCCATGTTTAATCAATTGTGAGCTTAGTTTTTAATTTCGTCACTCGTTTAAGCATAGTTCCATTCAAATATTTTAGGTCTAGTTCTGATTAGTCATTCTTTAGTTGGATTGATTTGGTTCTCATAATTGTTAATGTCTAGGCTAGTTTCCATTGCTTTAATTTTTGCTCTGAGTTTTTGTGTTCGGATTAGGTGTTGGTTTTTGATTATTTGTTTTGATTTGCTTTAAGTTTTAGTTTTTGATTATTAGAATAATTCTCGTTCAGTAAGTCCTTAATCAATCTCGTTTGGGTTTTGTTTAATTCTAATCTGTTCTCAGTTTTATTTGGTTTGTTACTAGCTGTTTTAATTAGTTTAATTCAGTTTAGTTTAGGATAATCAATTGGTTATAGCTGATAGGGATAATTACAGTTAGTTTTTAACTCTAATAAAGGGTTGTGGTTGGGTAGTAATTCCAGAGTGAAAGTAAGGGTAGTTCAGGCATAGGAAAGGGTAACTTTTATTAAGTTTGGTAATTTCAAAATCAGGGCAGGGGTAGTATAGGCATTGTATGGCTAAAAGAACCTTCCAAGACATTCCAAATGAGGTTTTAGTGTAAGTTTTAATAATTTTGGTAGTAGTTACTTGGGGAACAAGTTGGGAAATAAGGGACTAAGATTGAAACAAGAAAATTGGAGGGCTACCCTTATCTTTGCCTATAAAAGAGCATTCCCATGCCTTAATACAAGAGTTTTGGCAACCTAAAATTTCCCCCAAAAGTAATCTCCAAACTTCCAGAACTGAAAATTCAAATTTCAGATCTGAAATTCCTTCAGATCTTAGCTTCTTCAAAAAAAAAAACAGTAAAAAACTTTCAAAAAATCCAAAACAAACACAAAATCACTAGAAATCCCAAAAACATGACTGTTCCATTAGTTTTATTCAATTGGCTTCAGATCCCAAGTTTCTAACTCATATCAGGATCAATACTACTCGAGCTTTTCTCTTGTTTCTGTGCAACAGGGATAATTAAGAGCAGTTCCAATCATGTATTAGTGTTTACTGATTACGAACGAAGGACTGAGTTCATTCTGGGTAGCTTGACGTTGTTGTGGTCTGACTTATTGTGTGTGTGTGGCTTTCCTGGTTGTTCCTGGGCAGTTTTGGTGTTGATTTTGATTCTATTTGGTTTTATTTTTTTTTGAAAGCTTTCTGGGCTGTTGGTTATTCAGTACTGCTGGAAATTATTAGTTATTGATATTGATTCAATTGCTGTCTCGCTGACCTTTTCTCCTCCATTTCCATATTACTTCCAGGTACATACTCTGAAGCTTGACACCATGTATCTTCATCTCAATGGAAATATGATTCAGAATTGAAGCAAACCTTCTGTTGTGAAGTCATAGTTTAAAGTATTATTTGATTTTTGAGGTGATGTTTAATATGTTGGATGTTAAACTGGTGTGATGCCTATGTCCGGTAGTCGATTCATGTCACTAAGACTGAAATCATTGGACTGTTGCATAATGGATTCGAGTTTGTTTTTTGCAAAGTCAATAGTCACGATATAGGAAGTAGGACTCTGTGATTCTTAATCTGTGCGTGTTAACAAGGTTATTGCTTCCAGTTTGTTATTCATTTAGGAGTAAATACTTTCATGCTAAGTTGAAGAAAGCCCACATACAATTCAACCATTGTTTCTAAGCTATGTGAGTGGTGGAAAATACAATTTTTTGTTCAACACTTGACTTCAGTAGTTTAGTTTATCTAATCATGTCCATTGAAATTGGTCTTAAAAATAGTGATTTGCATTAGTAATATTGTGGCAGCTTTAATTTTCTGTTTGATTTCCACATTGGAGATATTTAGGAATTGAGATTTAATGCATCAGTATCTGAGCTGATCTGGATAAGTGCATAGTGATTTCCTTTTGCCAACTTTTAACTAATCCCTCGTTCGCCATGCATAAGATTCGATCCGTTGCCCATTTACGTTGTCTAACTTGGTCTGCCTGATTTGGGCCAATTTCAGGCCTGAATTTACATTGCGCTAATTAGAACTTTTTATTTTTGTAGAGACAATTAATAATAGAAAAATCATAGCCACTCTTAGGTTGGCCTTTCAATAAAATAAAGAGACGAGCCTCGCCAAATGAAACTACAAAATTGCGGGGCCCTCAATAAATAATTATCAAAATAATTAGAATTTGGGATGGCCGTTTAGCGAATTTCACGGCCTTCCTCAAAATAATATTACGTTAGAATCTCTAGACACGATTTAATTAAATTACTTTCTTAAACTCGGGTGCGCATTGATGCGACCCAAATCCAAATCTTGACGAAGTCGAAATGTGTCGATAACCACGGGTGCATTGATTGCGACGCGGTTCGAAACGCATTTTCACGAAGTCGCAAGTCTTTTAAAATAAATAATGATAAAGCGGTGTAAAATTAATAAAAGGAACATAGGTTAGCATGTATTGAAATCAGATAAAATCAAATACAACAGTTAAGCGACCGTGCTAGAACCACGAAGCTCGGGAATGCCTAACACCTTCTCCCGGGTTAACAAAATTCCTTATCCGGATTTCTGGTTCGCTGACTGTTAACAGAGTCACAATTTTCCTTGGTTCGGGATTCAACTGGTGACTTGGGACACCATTAATCTCCCAAGTGGCGACTCTGAATAAATAATAACTAAATCTCGTTCCGATTGTCCTTTAATTGGAAAAACTCCTTTACGCCCTTGCAGGTGTAGTGAAAAAGGAGGTGTGACAGCTCTGGCGACTCTGCTGGGGACCAAACCCAGAATCTCTGGTTCAGGGTTCAGAATTCGAGCTTAGATAAATTGTTGTATTTGGTTGTATCTGATTTTCCTACATGTTTTGTGCTGAATGTGCTAAATGTTACCGCTTTGATATTATCTGAACTGTATATAAACTGTGCCGACACCCTTCTCTCTTCACCTCCGGGGATGTGCTTACTGGTTGAGACTCCCTATTCTGTTAGTGTCATACCTTGAAATAAGAAAGAGGCCGGACAAGTTACGAAGCCGGATGGCCTTTTGGTTCCCGGAAAGTTGCCCCTTCCTCGACTCGAGTCGTCCGCTCGGGTACACAGTCTAGAACACCGACCCAGGTTTTGAATATAGAATAACGTGACTTCATGCCGGATCCCTTAGTAGGAACGATTATTTGCATCGTTCTGCATTTGACTTAGGGGACTCAACACAGGGGTTGGGTCCGTCTAGGGCTAGCAACCTGAAATGAAAGGACCATCCTGATGCATCCTACTTGATCTATAAATATATTTGTTTCAAACCTGCATGTTGACCGGTCTCTGAATCTCGGGAATTTTGAAAAATCGAGGAAAAAAGAAGAAGAAAAAAGAGAGAAATAACAGAAAAACCAAGTACTGTCGAAACTCTACCGAAATTTTGAGAAAACGAAAAAAAAGGAAAATAGGAAAAAAGAGTCTTTTATTTTTGGACAGTTGTTTGTTGAAAAGAAAATGGAAAAGAGTCTTTATTTTAGTTTGGAAAAATAGGTTGTTTTATTGTTTATTGAAAATGAAAAAAAAAGTCGTTATTTTGTCTTGTTTTCAAAAATAGAAAAGGAAAATAGTTTGTCTTGCCATGAAAAATGAAAATCAAAAAGAGTCTTGTTTTAAAATGGTTCGGTTAATTCGCCCGAACTATGCAGGTTTGATTCTCATAGGGCGTAAGATACGTAGGCAACCACCTCCCCTTTGCAAAATAGCCAAAAAATGTCAAAATTTTTATTTTTTGTGTCATAAATAAATCGAGTGATGCCGTTATTGTCAATACAGCCGAACATTCCCGAAAGGGATGCCAGAAGGCTGACTTTGCATAAACAGCCACCTTTTGAGTCACTTTTTAGATTTTAGCCAATTGACCCACACAACCTTAAAATCTTCGTCCCCGTGGTACTGAAAAGCCGTGTTTGCAAAACCAGGTCTTTTATTTTAATTTGAAAAACAAGAGAAAGAGTCATTGGTCAAGTGAATACCGATTGGATTTTGGTCAAAATAAGCCGATCCAGTTTCAGCGGTGTCTTAAACCGTTCTTGTCGAAATAGCCCTAGAGTATTTTTCAGTTGTCAAAAGGCTATTCTCGTAAAAGAATGGACAAGTTTGTGAGGTGTCATAAAATAATCCTCTCAAAATTCATGTGAAATTGGGAAGGGGCCACGTTTGCAAAACAGTCATTTGGTTAAAATTGGCAAATAGGGAAAAGAATTTGGCCGTTGGTTTTTGAGTTCGTAATTCTTTTGATTAAAGTATGAAGTATGTTTGATTTTCAAGTTTGTAGGTCGTCTCTTCGTCAAAGTCTGTTAGTAGGGTCAGTTTTTTTTATTTAAAAAATACCTTTGTAATCAAGTTTGTTTTATTATGGAAATTCCAAAAATGTTTTATTGTCGTTTACCTTTTATTTGCACGAACTACGCTCGGTCTAATTCATGCGGGGTCACGATACGTAGGCAATCCTCATCGGATTCGAGCATAACCTTAAGAGAAAAAGCAAAAAGAGTGAGGGAAGAAAATGAAAGAAACACAGAAAAGAAACAAAAGAGCGAGAAAATGAGAAAGCCAAGAAAATCACGGGAAAAGAAGTCAGAATAAAAAAAAAAGAGAAAAGAGAGGAGCTGAGAAAGGAGAAAAACAGGAGAGGAAAGAAAAACAGATGATGGAAAACAGAAACCAAAAGAAAGGGACAGCGGCAAAATAGGAGGGAATGAGAGAATAAGAACAAAAGAAAGCAAAGGCAGGAACGAAAAAAACAAAGAAAAAAAGAGAAGAGAAAGAAAAAAAGAAGAAGAGAAAAGAAAAGAGAGAAATTTGCAATTAGAAATAGGGAAAAGGCCGGGATGACGCAAGCAGCCGAGCAAATGCATTATAGAAATTGTCAACTACTTAGGTGCATTCATTCCCCAAATGTGCGATTACCAATGTGTTAAATGCCCTAACACTAACATGATGGTTTCATTTTGGCATTTCACGTGAGAAAGGTGGTTGGTTTGTGGTTCTAAGGTAAGGCCCCTTCCAACACAAAATATAATGGCAGAAAACAACGGAACCAAGTGGGTTGGTACCAATACCCAAAAGCAGCCGGTTGAACAGGTCGACGGGTTGGTGGAAGAGGTTAAAATGTTGAGACAGCATGTGGCAGATATGTATCGGGCATGGATGAATGGGAGAGCACCACCCCCACCACCGTCTAGCTTCCTGGGCTCTGTCCTTACCCAAACCCCAAACACAATACCAGATGATCCCCCATACTCCCTATCTCTACCTGCTTATAACAGCTTTCCCAACCACTCCGGTAGCTCCATCACTCATCATCCAACTATCTTTTCCCAAAGGTGCCTTTAGGTCACATGCACTATGCTCGGCAAAGAACACTTACCCATAGCTCATGATGCCCAATATTACCCTTCCGAGGTCACTCATAAGGGTCCTAACTCGCACAAACAATGGCCGGAAGATAAGCCTCGTGTTGAAAATGGAAGGTTCACAGAAAGAGAAGGGACAGACGGGGAATCCATGAAGCTGAAAGAACCGTCCATGGACCGTTCCTCCTTGTCTAGAATGGAAAAGAAGCCAGGGGAAATCTTTAGAGAGTTTGGGCTCAGATGGAGGGAACAAGCTGCTCGAATCAATACCCCGATTGATGAGAAAGAGATGGTCGAACTTTTCATACAAGCTCAGGGGCCCTCCTACTTCAATCATTTGATCCCGACCGTGGGCAGACCTTTCAATGATGAGTTAAGAATGGGGGAGTTAGTAGAAAAGGGAATCAAGTCGGGCAAAATAAGGAGTTGTTCGAAAGACATTCAGGACATCTCGGTAAGCTCAGAAGGGAGAAAGAGAAATAGAAAAGTTGATCCAAAGGGCTCTCCTGATCAACATTTCCAACCCCGATATCGTACCTGTGAATATCCTCGGGCACCGGATGACCCTCCCCAACGTTACTTCTCTCCATGGGACTCCCAAAGACAGACTCCATTTTCCAAATACCCAGCTCCGCAACATGCTTATCCACCCACACGAGCATACCAGAAACTCCCTAGGTCAGGTTTTAGGCCAAATCAGGCGTTTAGGAACGAGAAGTTGCTGAAACGAGAAAAGGCTTTCACCCCTATTGGAGAGTCATATACCAGTCTATTCCAGAAGTTGAAGCAAGTGGGCATGCTGAAGCCGATTCAGATAAAAATACCTATCCCTCTGAAATGTGATTTTTCTCTAAAGTGTGCATATTGCTCAGATGCTCTGGGGCATGACACGAAAAAGTGCTGGAGGCTGAAGAAAGCAATTCAGGAGCTTATTAACGCAGGTAACATCATCGTACAAAAATCGGATGCACCGGACACCAGCCAAAATCCATCGCCTGCGCATAATAAGGTAGACATGGTGGGTATGATTTGTTTTGAAAAGGAATGTGAGGATTCTCTGAGAGCCTTGGAGGCCCAAAAACAACTTGTTGAGGACGATGTATGAAATTTTGTAAAGTTCCTAATGTTGGTAACACAGAATTCAGTGGCTAAGATGATGTACTTGGTAATTGGAAAGACGCTCCATTCCTAGGTCAGACGGGGAGGATCTTTGGTGGTCCATGTTACGGTCATTTCTGCTGTCCGGGTTATTTTCAGGGTTGTAATCCAGACATTGTCTTGTGGCTCAAACCCTTCTATCCTTTTATTTTGCCTAGTTTGTTTAGTCATAGTATCCCGTCTAGTGTTGTCTTGGTTTGTTCTAGGTTTGTGTCCCCAGTTTATTTTGTTTGTTTTGTTGTTCAAACCCTTTTACCATCTGTCTAATGCAATTTTTTGTTTTCTGTAATTTCCAGTCATTTTCATTTGGTTCTCTTTTCTTTTATATTTCTTTTCCTGATTGACTCTAGTGACACGACATGCACGCGTAATGCTCGACCTGGTCTTAAGAAGTTAATTTAGTCATGAAGCAATGAAACAATGTTGAAGATGTAGGGACATTTAAGGGAGATAAATAAAGACATTTTGAGATCACTTCAAGCCCGAATTGTGTGAAACTGGGGCAGATAGAACATAAAGAACCCCTATTGAAATGCATCCTGCCGCATCAATTTGAATATAAAAGCAAGTTTGCCCCAATTTGTAGGGGGCCGTCCGTGGTAATGAGAGTGAGAGTGTTGTCCAATGGTGCTTTGGATATAACTAATGTAGAAGGCGAATGTGTGGGTGCGGTCATCAGGTCTGGCACAACCAAAATATGTTACGAATGTTTTCCTTGGTTTGTTTAATTGTGTTGTTTCTACTTGGCATGTTTTGAGGGTTGGAATGACGAAGGCATTTTGTTCTGCTATCTAAACACTTTATCCCTCGTCACCCATTTTGAGCCTTATTTATTTTTCTTTCATACCCCTCTTTCGGGATCAATGACACAATTTAGAAATGCAAGTGCGGAGGATAAGAAAGTGAAAAGAAAAAGAAAGAATCAACAAGAAAGGAAAAGGAGAAGAAAAATGAAAAGAGAAAAGAAAGAGAAAGAAAAGAAAAGAAAAGAGAAAAGCAAAAAGAAAAAAAAAAGGAAAGAAAAAAGAAGGAAAACAACAAAAAGAGAAAAGAAAGAGAAAGAAAAGAAAGAGAAAAGAGAAAATCACAACAATAAAGTAATTCCTATGTCATGAACTACGTTTGACCTGATTCCTTTTAAGGATACGTAGGCAGCCTCACGGTTCGGTCTCATCAAAAAAAAAAATCCAAAAAGTCCCCGAGCAAGAACCTGGGGCAGAAGTTGTGGTTGTTGTAAGAAATCTGATTCCGAAAGTTGTAACTTTAACCCATTAAAGTTGTTTTGAGTCTTTTATACCCTTTCCTTCTAACCCTGTCTAAAATCCCACATTACGGTCCAAAGAAAGACCTTCTGATCAGTCTTTGAGAAATGCCAGGTCGAGCAGGTAAAGGTAATTCATGTCAGGGGCAGCACTCTGGTTCAAGCAGGGAAAAAAATGAGAGTCTTATTGGTGAAAACCTTACAGGCACCGTAAGGTGACGGTAGCTGAGAGAAATAAAAAATGGGAGAGTCTTATTGGTGAAAACCCTTGTGGGCACCGTAAGGCGATGGTAAGTTGAGAAAAAGAACAAAATGAGAGAGACTTGATGGTGAAAACCCTTCGGGCATTACAAGTCGAATAAGGATTGTGAATCAGATTGGATGATCGGAGCATTGAAGCCCAGTTTCATGGTTTAGAGGTATAACAGGAGTTGAACATCGAGCTTGCTCAATAGAATAGTCTTCAGGTGCATGTCATGGTCATTAGAGTTGGTATCCACATCTGATAGGTTTCTACTTTGTAGTTTTCTTGTTAGGAATCACCTCTTTCCTTTGTCCTTTACTCTGTTCCTTTTGTCTTGTTTACTTCCTCTTCCTGAGTCTGTTTGGTCAAAATAAGGAGAAATGACTTCAAAATCTGCCACCAGCTTTCCAATTGTACAAAACGAGATCTGGCCAACACATCAGTATCAATAGTCAGGAAAGAACAATAAATGCACTGAGTTGGTAGCAATCAACATGCTTTGGGGTCTATGAGAAACACAAAGGTTTGGTATATTTCAATTCACGAACAGTGCAACAGATGGAGGATGTTGGGTGAACGGGTCAAAGGTATTCTCTGTGATGAAGTTAACAAAGAAAGTGTTTAATCAGTGACAAGCGAGGTTTTCCAAGTAGAAATCAAAGTTATCATGACAATGAGGGAATAATATACTTCAAGGCCAAGGCCAGTGATTTAAGTCAGGAAAGAATAGCATGCGCACTAAGTGGATGGAAATTAACGTGCTTTGGAATTCATGAGAAACACAAAGGTGCAGTACATGTCAACACAAGAGCACGATGCAACAGATGGAGGATGTTAGGTGAATGAATCAAAGGTATTTTCGGTGAAACACAAAGGTTGGTAAATGTAAGTTCATGAGCAATGCAATGGATAAAGGGAATTGGGTCTAAACGGAGAAGGGGTATTTTCTGTGATAAGGATGACGGAGAAAGTGGTTAGTCCATAAGAAAACAAGGTCCTCGAGTGGAAATCAGTTATCATAGGAAGTGAAGGAGCAATCGCCCTCAAAGTCAAGACCACAAACCAATCACCACATTTTAAACTAACAAGATTTTTCTTTGATTGAAACAGGGGCAGAAAAGTTGTTTGTGCAAGAGGAATTCTCCATGAGGGAAAAGCAAGAGAAGTTAGGAGTCCACCTGGAGAATAGAGACATGTAATTCAAGTTGTAGTCGAAGTCAGGAGCCTGCCTGGAGAATGGAGGTATTAAATTTTTTAGTAGTTGAAGTCAGGAGCCCGCCTGAAGAACAGAGGTATACAATTCAAGTTTCGGAAATCAGGAGCCCGCCTGTATAATAGAGGTATTTCAAGTCAAGTTTTAGTCAAATTCTTATTAATATCCAGTAACATGTACCTAGTTTCCAAACTGGGACCGAAAGTTTTCTTTGTTTTGTCTATTTTTATGAAGTCAGGAGCCCGCCTGGATAATAGAGGAATACATTTCAATTTCAAGTTCAGCAGTCAGGACCCCGCCTGGATAACAGAGGAATACATTCAATTTCAAGTTTTGGAAATCAGGAGCCCGCCTGGATAACAGAGGAATACATTTCAATTTCAAGTTTCAGAAGTCAGGAGCCCGCCTAGATAACAGAGGAATACATTCAATTTCAAGTTTCGGAAGTCAGGAGCCCGCCTGGAGAATGGAGGTATTAAATTTTTAAGTAGTCAAAGTCAGGAGCCCGCCTGAAGAACAGAGGTATACAATTCAAGTTTCGGAAATCAAGAGCCCACCTGTATAACAGAGGTATTTCAAGTCAAATTTTAGTCAAATTCTTATTAATATCCAGTAACATGTGTGAGCACGTGATTTTTGCCTTACGAAAAACTACTCAAAAATAAATCAAAAAGTAAAATAAATTTCTTTTACTGTGTAATTTTTGAATTTACGTGGTGTTAAATATTTGTGTTATGTCCGTAAATGTTTACTTTGTCATAATGAAATGAAAATTAAAATAAAATACATGTTGCATGCATATAGGATTTAATTATGTATTTAAAAGATAATTTAAACAAAATCACAAAAAATATGCAATAGTTCTATTTTAAATATTCCACTGTGTGATTGATGTTTTGTCTATATGTTAAATAATTGTTATAGAATAATTAATATATTTTTGTGAAGTTAAAATTGTTTTATAATTAAAATTAGAAATTTAAATTAGAAAAAATGAAAAAAATAAAAATAAAAATAATACATATATACAAAATCGGACCTGGATTAAAATCTAGGCCCAAATCGAATTAATTCCCCCCCTCACAGCCCAATCCAAACCAACCTGTCCGGTCCAACTCAGGAGTAAATCCAAACGACGACGTTTGGTCACACTCCATCAAGGACCGTTGGATTAAATCAATCCAACGGCTGATATCCCCTACCCTTACCCGTAACCCGTAACCCGACCCATTGACCCGATTCAGTCCGACCCCAACGTTAAACCAAACGACGTCGTTTGGTTAAGTGAGATGATCCTGACCGTGAATCTTACTTGATCGGACGGACAAGATCAATCCACCCCTCCCCTATATAAGTTCCAGACCCCTACCCCGGCCCCCTAACTAAACACCCCCCCTTCCTTAATATTCATCATCGTCCCCAAACCCCACTCCTAACCCTAGCCGCCCTGGGATCCCACCGCCTGAAACCCGGCGGCATCAACGCCGCCGGTCACCAAAATAACACTCTAGAATCCCCTGAACATCCTCTACACAGATCTAACATTGGTTTCCTTCGAATCAGGCCCCAACTCTTCGAATCTTAAATTGAAGGTTGGCCTGAAAACCTTATCTTCTCCGATGACCTCCAAAATAACACCACAGTTTCTCCTAAATTCCCTCACCAAGGATCTGTTAGTTGCATGGTTCGAATCATACTGGAACTACTCGAATCTTCATTTGAAGATTCGAGTACAACCTGACCTTATCCCAACCTACTTCAAACTCACACCAGTTACCCCCCTGACCTCCCTCGTGCCTAGAACATCTTTGGTTTCCCTCGAATCTAACCAGAAATGAGTAAATCCCAAATCGAACTTTCAAGAACCCTAAAAATACCAGACTTTTGGATTCTGTCCAGATTGAATAAAGATTGAGGTTTAATCGACCTTAGTCGAAGTATTTTCAGTGGAAAATACTTCGACTAAGGTCTGTTTGATTTCAAACAAAGTCCAAATCCAAGTCGAGTTGAGTTCAGTTGAATTTAAAGGTTCAGAGGTAATTTCTGTTTCTTATGTGCATTCTATGTGTATTCTATGTTCGTTTCATTAGTTTGTTTAATTTTTCATAATTTTCTAGTCAAATTTTGTTATATTGTCCCCTACCCGTCAACTTGATTCTAAATGTGAATTGTTTCTGTTGATTGTGATTATGTACAATGTGTGTAATCGACTCGATTAAGTTCGTCGATTAGTTGTATTATGAATCTTGCTTTTGGAAATGTTGACTGAGATAGCCTGTTTTGAATAGATTATTTTGCTATAACCAGTTAATTAGTTATTGTTAAGCAGTTAGTTCTTGTTTAATAAACCAGTAAATTCAAATGAATGCTGTATATGTGTTGATTTCTGAGCATTGAGTTTCAGGGCATTGTCAGTATATTGACAATGCTCCTGTATTTGTTTGTTTTTTGGTTCAGTTTTGAATCTCAGTCGAAATGATCCTGCATATTCTGTGTAATGTTAGTGGGTATTATTCAGGTTCAGTATTCAATTGAGAATCATCTATCTTAATTCAACTCTTGTGCATAAATGTGATGTACTGTCTTTAATCCTAGGACTGGTTATAACTGTTAAAGCAGACTTTAAAATCTGTTTTGCAACATATTCTGATTTTAGTTTAAGGGCTGTAATTACAGAAGGATTTCAGGTTTATTTTAGAATGAAACAGTAGGGTAATGTGATAGTGTGCTTTCAATAATATGATAGTGGCTATAATTTAAGTAATAATGGGGAACAAGGGATAATGGGGCTGCTGAAAAACAGGATAAATAGCACTTAGTTTTAAATTATTCAAAAGTAGTTTTAATGGAAACTTTCTGATTTTAAAAAGAGAAAAAGGTTCATCCAGCACTAAAAGAGTATAGGACCAGCCCTGTATAAATACAGGGAGCTGGACAGACTTTAGAGGGCAGATTTTTTAGATTGAAGAAATCTGATTTAGGAGAAAAAAGAGAAAATCTGAAAAACAGAAGATTTTAAGAAAGAAAAAGAAAGGAAATCAGATTAGAAGAGGGAATTGAGAGAGAAAAATTTGATTTAAGATCAGTTTTCAGAAATGAGGAGTTTTTTTTTTCTTTTTCAGAGGAGTTTGAAAGAGAAATAAAAATCAGATTTTAAGAGAGTTCAGGAAAGAGAAAAACAGAAAGAAAGAAAGAGATAGAAATAGAATCAGAAATAGAAATTTGAAAAGAAAAACAAACAAAAAGGAACACTCACACAGTGAAGCTGAAACAGATACCAGAAAAGAAAAGAAAAATCTGAAACCTTGTTGTTCTTTTTGGAATCTGTCCGGGTCTGGGTATTGATACTATTTGGTTTTAAAAAAATCTGAAATTCTTCAATAAGCGTTGCTCTTGTGAATCTGGATTTCTCGGGTCTTATTATTACTCAAATCTGTGGGAATACTGATATTCTGCCAGTATTTTGTTACTGCTGCTGTTGCTGAAATTTACTCCTTCTACCTTCATTTTCAGGTACATGCCTTTTAAATTTTATGTTGGAAAGAGATTCAACATGACTAATCAATGAAGTTTGAATTGCAATTCTGTTTTCCATTTGTCCAAGTTCATCAGTTTAAATTTCATTTTTGTTTCATGATAGTTAATTAGTAGGGAATTCAATTTGATAACTATGAGTTAATTGTCTTACTTTGAAATTCGTATAAAGCTTTGTAATAATGTTAGCCCTTCATCTCATTAGTTTAGTCATGTTTGAACTGTCAAGGTAGGAAACATGACATAAAGATTGGCCATTAACTAGGCCTTGTGACGTTGTTAGTTGAATAAGGAATAGCGTGAAAATGTCAAAACCATATTGCTAGTTTATTCTGATAATCTGATTTAGTTGTGGAAGGAATGATATAAGTTGTACGTTCTTATGTGGCATTATAACAGGTATCTATAGAACCATTAAGTGGATGGCAAGTTGAGTTGTTATGGCTCATTATGATGTTAAAGTGCTATGAATGTTTTAGACATACAAACTATGTTACATGTAAGGCAATATTATTAATTGATTTATAATTCCCTTTCTTATCAATTTGATGCCTATTTACCATCTTAAATAAATAATTAGGCCTATTGGATTAAAAACAAGTATGTGAGAATGAGATGATATGTATAAGAACAAATTGCAACAATTTATGTCAATGGTAATTAGAAATAGAATTTGCACTAAGTAAATAATGAAAATTCTTGGAAAATATTTCCTCCCCTTATGAATCATTCATTTTCAGTTTCATATGCAATTTATTCTTTGGCATATATATATGTCATATTTGTTTAAAAAAAATAGTATTAATCATATTTTTATTCTGTTCTCTGAATTTGAATAGTTGGAATGAATATAATTTATACTCGGAAATTATAATCGACGGGCAACCTTTAATAGATTGTGAATTCTTTTCAAAGAATTTATAGGCCTCTAAAATGGGAGTTTCTCATGATTTTCACATATAAAATGTGTAGATATTATAAACAATTTGTGGAAAATCCCTAATACCATTACAAGAATTTTGCGCAATTAGGGATGCGTTCGCGTACCCTGATTATATTTTTAAAAGCAAATTCGGATTATGCGTACGCGCAATTTCGAGCGAATATTCAAGAAAAGGATTTTTTCCAAAAGCGTTAAATCAATTTCATAAAAACCCGAGATGTACGGTTCACTATTTAAGAAAAAACAAATTTTCTTGATTCGACACAATTTCGAAAAAATGATTGTTTAATAAATATATTATCAAAAGTTATCATGTACACGTACGCGTGACACTATTCCGCAATTTTAAATTTATAATACGAATATACGTACGCGTAATTCGATTCAAAGAAGGGTCCTTAATCACAATAAGTAAAAGCGGTAGAAAAATCACGTAACAAATGTATTTAATAAAATCAAGATAATTAAGCCAATAATAAAAACAGTTAAGCGACCGTGCTAGAACCACGGAATTCGGAAATGCCTAACACCTTCTTCCGGATTAACAGAATTCCTTACTCAGGATTTCTGGTTCGCAGAATAATAAACAGAGTCATATTCTCCTCGATTCAGGGATTAAAATTGGTGATTTGGGACGCCTTAAAATTCCCAGGTGGCGACTCTGAAATAATTAAATAAATCCCCTTTCGACTGTCCTTCAATTGGAGAAAACTCCCCACGCACCCTCGCGGGCGCGGTAAAAAGGAGGTGCGACAGCTCTAGCGACTCTACTGGGGACAACTTCCTATTGTAACCCAGAACCATTGGTTCAGGGTTTAAAGAATTCGAGCTTAAAATATCTGTGTTAATTGGCTTTATTTACTATATGATTTTCAACTGTTTATATGCTAATATGCTAAATGTTTTTTTTACCGCTTTAATATTATTTGAATTGTGAATATATACAACTGCTACGAAACCCCCTTCTTTCTGAGTCTTCTGAATTTATGGTGTACACGTGCGCGTGACCCACCTTTCTGTTAAAGTCATACCAAATAAGACGGAGTTGGGACAAGTAACTAGGCCGGGCAGACTTTCGTGCTCCCGGTACGTTGCCCCCGCTTCGGCTCAAACTGTCCGTTTGGGTAAGCCAGGTTTAGAACAATCAACCTAAGGTTTTACACTTAGAATAACTCAGCCATGTACCGGATCCCTAGTAGGAACGTCTATTTGCATCATACACATTTGGCCTTGGAGACTCAACACAGGGGTTGGGTCTGTCTAGGACAGGTGAACCCGAAATAAAAAGACCATCATGATGCATCCTACTTGCTATTTGTGCATTCATTTACCTCGAACATGCTTGTTGACCAGCTTAAATGAAATCATGGTGAAAAGAGAGGAATAAAATGGGTTTTTTTTAAAAAAAAAAAAAAAGAGAAAAATAGTTTTAAATCTTGAAATAAAGGTATTTAATAAATAAAAAAAATTTCGAAAATGATTTTTTTTAGTATAAATTTTCAAAATGAATTTTGACTTTATTAAAATTAAATTTCAGATACAAAATGAGCACCACACAAAGCCCCTCGTCCACGAGTACAGAAGAATTTCTATTTCAACTTCAAATGTGGTGGTATGATTTAGGCGAAGACGGTCAAAAATGGGTCGTCAAGCATTTGGGAAATCTCACGGACATTATGAAAGTCAAACCCCGTGATGATCTGATTGCGGCACTAGTAACTTTTTGGGACCCTGCTCACAATGTCTTTCGTTTCTCTGACTTCGAGCTTACTCCTACATTAGAGGAGATAGCTGGATATGCTGGTTTTGACGGAAGTCTAAGAAATCAAAGCTTGATATTCACAAAGGCTCCTTCGGTACATCGATTCTTCGGTCTTCTGAACATCAGCAGTCAAATCAGGAAAAGCAATGTCATCAATGGATGTTGTTCCTTCAACTTTTTATATTCAAGGTTCGGAAAGTCAGATGGGTTCGAAATTCATGAGAAAGGCCTTACCAATAAGCAAAACAAAGACACTTGGCAGATTCACCGTCGCTTTGCTTTCATGGTGGCTTTTCTAGGAGTCATGGTCTTTCCAAACAAAGAGCGAACAATTGATATTCGCACCGCAAAAATTGTGCAAATCCTCACCACCAAAGAAAATCACACCTTTGTCCCCATCATTCTATCAGACATTTATCGAGCTTTGACTTTATGTAAATCAGGAGCAAAGGTCTTCGAAGGATGCAAAATTTTGTTGCAAATGTGGGTGATGGAGCATCTCCAACAACAGCCCAAGATCATACAGTATGGGTCAAACAATGATAATTGCATCGAGAGCTATGAGGAAAGAACAAAAAATTATCAGGCTCCAGAAGGGATAGAAGCATGGGTATCTCATCTAAAGGCTTTAACGGCAAATCAAATTGAATGGACTCTGGGATGGCTCCCGATGAGGGAAGTAATACACATGTCAGCCTCAAATAGTTATCTACTACTATTGGGATTGAGAAGCATTCAGCCGTATGCACCACTGAGAGTCCTAAGGCAATTAGGGAGATATCAAATAGTTCCTGATGATGAAGATTTGAGTGTGCAAGTAATCGAATTACACCCAGAAGCCACTATTCCCGAGGCTCTACTTCAGCAGATGTGGAATGGGTGCCGATACTTGAAAAGTGATACTCAAGTCCCAGACGCTACAAAGGGTGAGATAAATCCTGGATATGCAAGGTGGTTTGAAAAACGGTCTCGCGTGGATGATGTACCAGAGCCTGAGCTAAGAAGGCCAACAAAAAGACCCCATGTTCAAAACTTCAATGATAAAATCCAAGAACGGTTGATCTGGGGAGAAAAGGAAAAAGGGTACAAAGCAACTATCCATGCCCTAAAAGAAAATCTAAGAAGCCTCAGTTTGGAGAAAGATTTGCAAGCACAAGAAGCCGAAGGCGAGAAAAAGAGTCTAGCTTGTGAGAATGAAAATCTTCATGCTCGATTCCAAAAAATGAAAAGAGTTTCTGAAACGCCAAAGAGGAGCTGGAAGGATCAAAAAACCATCGCCAATCTCTTTGAAAAAATGCAAGATTATGATTCCATTCTTGCGGAAAACGAAAGGGCATTGAGCAAAGCAAAAGAAAGGATCCAACAATTAAACGAAGAAGCCAGATCTAACAAGGAACGCCAAGATAGGCAATCCGAAAAAGACAAGGCACAATTCAAGAAGGAAAAAGACTATTGGATGCGATCAGAAGACCAGCTTCGTGCACAACTAGAAGAGGCAAGAAGATGCAACAGAGAACATCAACAAGCAGACCTCGACAGGGAAAGATCGCAAGCAAGATTAGAGCAGGCCAGACTCCGAGCTCTGTTAGAATCAGCTCTAGATCGTGAAAACCGTGTCAGAGATATAGCCACCACTCGTCAGCAGCAATTGCAAGACCAAGACCAACGTCTCCAAGGTTTCAGGGCACAAATCCACGACCTGGCAGTCTTCACATCTCAAAGTTATGTAAACTGCCAAGGAATGGATTATGAAAGGTTTACAGAGCATGCGCCCACTTTTGCTCGTCATCTAGCAATGGAGTTGGAAAGGATGTATCGTACGCTGGGAGGCCATCCAGGTCAAGCCCCACATTGAGCAGATAATCCAATATTTGACAACAAAAGTGGAAAGTGGGGCATGTTGTGAGATGTTAAGAATTGTATCTTTTATTTTGATTTAAGTGTGTGTGTTTCAAGCCATTTTCTTAAAAGTTTTCAAATGTAATTCCATCTTTGTGTAATGAATAAAAGTGATTGCCTTTAGTCCGAACTACGCAAGGTCTGATTCATGTAAGGCATGATACGTAGGAAATCTCTAAGATTCGACCACCACGATAAAAGATATATATAATAAATAAAAGTGAATAACAATAAAAATTTCAAGAAAGCTGGGACGACACAAGCAGCCGAGCAAATGCATAATAGAAAGGGATTATTTGTCTAGGAGCATTGCATCTCAACGTGTGATTATATATGTGTTAAACTCTCAAAACTAACAAGTTTGTTCATTGCCAGAATTCAAGCAGTTAGTTTCCCTAAAGAGTATACTGGCATATTATCACTATCACACAAGATCAAAAGGACCAATACCCGAAAGTATGTCTATCCCAGATGTTGACACAGGTATGGAGCTAGAGGAGATGGATGCCGGGAAAATGAAAGAAGAGATGTTTAAGCTCAAGCAGCAAATGGCTGAGATGTACCAAGCATGGTCTACAGGACAGCTACCCCCATCTTACCCGAATAACCCTGCTCCATCAATGACTCAAACTCAGGATAATATCACCACTGAATTATCCCCAAACTTCCCCATTTACCAGCACTACCGAGGCACCACCTCTCAGACACCGCAGTCTCCACCTCCGAAACCCGTTCCATATTTTCCTCCACCTATGACTCCTGTTTTCGTAGCACCTCCCCTTGCTACATTCCACAAATCTCCTAGTGAGCCTACATTCCAGGCCCAAGACAACCAATATTGCCCCCCGGAACCCACCCTCAAAGCTTCCGAAATTCATTCAGCTACTCCTCGTTTTGATCTCCCAACCGAAATTGACAAGCCAACTAAAAATGTTGAACAAGAAGAGATGTTCAGGAAGGTCAAGAGTCTAGAACAATCGTTCAGAGACATGCGAGGATTAGGCGGGCAAGTCAGTGTAGCATACAAAGATTTATGCTTATTCCCCAATGTACAATTGCCAGTTGGCTTCAAGATGCCCAAATTTGACCTATACAGCGGGCACGGCGACCCAGTAGCCCACTTAAGGGGTTTCTGTAGCAAGATGCGAGGAGCTGGGGGAAAGGATGAATTATTGATGGCTTACTTCAGTCAAAGTTTAAGCGGATCAGCTTTGGAGTGGTATACAACGCCAGGACCATGGGAGATGGTACACCTGGGATGACTTGGCACAGGCATTCGCATACCATTTCCAATACAATCTGGAAATCATCCCAGATCGATTATCTTTGACAAAATTTGAGAAGAAACATAATGAAAGTTTCAGAGAGTATGGTTTTCGGTGGAGAGAACAGGCAGCAAGAGTGGATCCTCCTATGAAGGAGAGCGAAATGGTAGACTACTTCCTCCAAGCCTTGGAACCGACTTACTATGCCCATTTGGTTTCAGCGGTTGGGAAATCATTCAACGAAGTAGTGAAGATGGGAGGTATGGTGGAAGAAGGCCTCAAGACAAATAAAATCATGAGCTATTCAGCAATTAAGGCAACTACTCAAGCTATTCAAGGCGGGGTAGGAGGAATCGGAAGAAAGAAGAGGGAGGAAGCAGCCGTAGTTGATTCAGGAATTTGGTCGGGACCCAGAGGTTCACCGCTTTACTATAATCAACAACGACCTCGCCAATCAGCTTACCACCATGATTCATCTCAACACTACTATCACCCTTCAGAGCCTCATTTTTCCATTAACCATGCTCAAGCATACAATCAGCCACTTGTTCACACCAATTGGCATGCTCCTGTCACACCAAATACTTACCCACGAGCCTATCTAGGACCAGGTTTCAGGCCTAGGCCAGCATTCAGGGGAGAAAGGGAATAGAAAAAGAAAACTTACACTCCGTTGGGAGAGTCTTACACTAGTCTGTTCCACAGGTTGAGACAGTTAGACATGCTGAAACCAATACAATCCAAACTACCCAATCCACCTCCAAAGAATCTGGATTACACCATTAGCTGTGAATATTGCTCCGGTGCGCCAGGCCATGATACAGAGAAATGCTGGCATTTGAAAAATGCAATACAAGAGCTGATTGATACTAATAAAATCGAGGTTCAAACCCCCGAAGCCCCAAATATCAATAGAAATCCAATGCCAGCCCATCAAGAGGCTAATATGATAGAAATCATACAAGCTGATGGGGAGACAAAGAAGCCGTCACAAACTGTCATGATGATCAAGTCTCATGAAACCAAGCCAGATAAGCAGTTGATAGAGGAGAAGCCGGTGTCTAAGCAGAACAAAAATGGTGATGAACCATCTATGATAGTCGATGAGGGATCATCGAGCAAAGTTGCTGCAAAACAAGAAAGGCCGAAAGTGATAGTACCAGGGGTTGCTAACAAACCCATTGTATTCGTGGAAGGAGCCCGTACAGATCGGGTTATTATTGCACCTGTAATCCAGCTGCCGATCATCAACAACAAAGCCATCCCATGGAACTATGAACGGTTGACTGTAATGTACAAGGGAAAAGAAATCAAGGAAGAAGTGTGTGAGGTGCAAGGCTTGACTCGTTCGGGAAGATGTTTTACTCCCGAAGAGTTAAGAAAAACTAAAAATAATCCAACGCCAACAAAGAGAGCTGTGACGGAAGAAGAGGCGGAAGATTTTTTAAGAAAAATGAAACTCCATGATTATTCTGTTGTGGATCAATTAAACAAGACCCCCGCTCAAATTTCATTATTGTCATTACTGATCCATTTAGAGGAGCACCATCTGGCTTTGATGAAAATCCTGAATGAGGCTCATGTTCCTGAAAAGATCTCTGTAAATCATTTGGAAAAAATAGCCAACAGAATCTTTGAGACAAACAGAATTACATTTGCTGATGACGAATTACCTGTGGAAGGTACTGAGCACAACAGAGCTCTTTACCTCACCGTGAAATGTGAAAACTCCGTAGTAACCCGGGTATTGGTTGACAATGGATCAAGTGCAAATATCTGCCCTCTCTCCACTTTAAGCAAATTAAAAATTACAGAGGAGAGGATCCAGAAAAATAGTATTTGCGTACGGGGATTTGACGGTGGAAGCAGAGATTCATTTGGCGACATAGTGTTGGAACTAACAATAGGGCCAGTTGAATTCACAATGGAATTCCAAGTGTTGGACATAACTATTTCTTACAACTTGTTGTTGGGTCGACCATGGATCCATGCTGCTAAAGCAGTCCCGTCAACACTACATCAGGCTGTCAAGTTTGAATGGGATCATCAAAAAGTAGTCGTGTATGGAGAAGAAAGTTTAAATGCTCACAGCAGTACCATTGTACCGGTCGAGGGAACAGAAAATGACCAGGGACCATGGGTATACCAAGTGACCGACACAGTGTCGATAGAGAAAATTCCAGAGGGGAAATACCTTCCAAATCCAAAGATATCCTCTGCATCAGTCATGGTAGCTTATGAAATGTTAAAGAATGGCTTTATACCCGGCAAAGGTCTGGGTTTATCTTTGCAAGGAATTATACAACCAGTATCTCTCCCCGAGAACTGGGGAACATTCGGTTTGGGGTTCATACCCACTGCCAATGACGTGATAAGGGCTAGGAAGCTGAAACACCAAGCATGGGTTCTTCCAAAACCAGTCCCACATCTGTCAAAGTCTTTTGTCAAGACCGGTGCTAAAAATCGCCCGATAACAACAATTCCTAAATCCCGGGTCAATCCTGAGAAGGAATTAATTGAAAGGTTCGAGAAATTGTTTAGTGATGTGAATATGTTGGAAAGCGGAGAAGGGTGTAGCAACGCAGAAGTTCAATTCGTTGGGCCAGAAACAAAGCTTAATAATTGGAAAGCCACTCCTCTCCCAATTCGAAAGGAGTCTTGGTAGTTTATTTTGATTTTCTTTCAGTTTGTTTGGGTTACTTCAGGGTTGTAATCCCAAAGCTTATCTTACAGTTTGTTTGAAGTGTGCAAAACCTTGTTATCTTTCATCATCCAATAAAAAGCAGTTTCCTTTTTATTATCATTCCTGATAGCTTTCTTTTCTTTTTCTTCTTTCCTGTACAGTTCCTTTTACGCTGGCTCTAGTGATATGGCATGCATGAGGAATCCTCAGCCCAGTCTTAAAAATCAATCTGGTTCCGAAATATTAATTCAAGAAATATATTGTGATTATGAATCAGAATATGATGAAGATGAGGTTTTTGAAGAGATTAGTAAAGAGTTAATTCACTTTGAGGAAAAAATCAAACCTAACTTGAGTGATACCGAGGACGTCAATATAGGGGACACGAGTAATGTCCGGGAAACTAAAATAAGTGTCCATCTCGAACCAAAGATCCGAGAGGAGTTAATTAAAGCACTCATAGAATTCAAAGATGTTTTTGCATGGTCGTATGACGACATGCCGGGCTTGAGCACTGATTTAGTGGTCCACAAATTGCCCACCGATCCAACGGTGCCTCCTGTCAAGCAGAGGCTGAGAAAATTCAAGCCTGATATGAGTGTGAGAATTAAGGAAGAAATCACCAAACAATTGGAAGAAAAGGTCATTCGAGTCACTCGATATCCTGTTTGGTTAGCTAATGTCGTTCCTGTGCCAAAGAAAGACGGCAAAATTAGAGTATGCGTCGACTACCGCAATCTCAACAAAGCAAGTCCAAAGGATAATTTCCCATTACCCAATATCCATATTTTGATCGACAATTGTGCCAATCATGATATAGGGTCTTTCGTGGATTGTTATGCCGGGTATCATCAAATTCTAATGGATGAAGAGGATGCAGAAAAGACGGCATTCATCACACCATGGGGAACTTATTGCTACCGGGTAATGCCATTCGGTTTAAAGAACGCCGGAGCAACCTATATGAGAGCAATGACCACAATGTTTCATGATATGATACACAAGGAGATTGAGGTATACGTGGACGATGTGATCATAAAATCAAAGCATCAGGCCGACCACGTTGGGGATTTGAGGAAGTTCTTCTTAAGACTTCGCAGGTACAACCTCAAGCTTAACCCTGCCAAATGCGCATTTGGAGTTCCATCTGGAAAGTTGCTAGGATTCATAGTCAGTCGACGAGGCATCGAGCTAGACCCATCAAAAATCAAAGCCATCCAAGAATTGCCACCTCCCAGGAACAAAACTGAAGTAATGAGTTTGTTGGGAAGGTTAAATTATATCAGCAGGTTTATTGCTCAGCTCACAACAACTTGTGAGCCAATTTTCAAATTGTTGAAAAAGGATGCTGCGGTCAAATGGACCGATGAGTGTCAAGAAGCGTTCGATAAAATAAAAGGGTACTTGTCGAACCCACCCGTGTTGGTCCCGCCAGAGCCAGGAAGACCTTTGATTCTTTACTTAACGGTTTTGGAAAATTCATTTGGTTGTGTATTGGGGCAACATGACCTCACTGGCAGAAAAGAACAGGCCATCTACTACCTTAGCAAGAAGTTCACAGCTTATGAGGTTAAGTATACTCATTTGGAAAAGACATGTTGCGCCCTAACATGGGTAGCTCAAAAATTGAAACACTATTTGTCATCCTACACTACTTACCTCATTTCTCGGTTGGATCCATTGAAATACATTTTTCAAAAGCCTATGCCAACGGGAAGACTTGCAAAGTGGCAGATATTGCTCACAGAATTCGACATCATCTATGTGACTCGAACTGCAATGAAGGCTCAAGCACTGGCCGATCATTTAGCCGAAAACCCGGTCGATGAGGAATATGAGCCGTTGAAAACTTATTTTCCTGATGAAGAAACAATGCATATCGACGAGGTGGAGCAAATTTAAAAGCCTGGCTGGAAACTTTTCTTTGACGGAGCCGCTAACATGAAATGAGTCGGAATAGGAGCTGTAATCATTTCTGAAACAGGGCATCACTATCCTGTTACGGCTCAATTGCGATTTTATTGCACCAATAATATAGCTGAATATGAAGCTTGCATTTTGGGGTTAAGGCTAGCCGCAGACATGGGTATACGAGAAATCTTAGTCATGGGAGATTCAGATCTTTTAGTACATCAAATTCAAGGAAAATGGGAAACCCGAGACTTGAAGCTCATACCATACCGACAATGTCTACATGATCTTTGTCAGCGGTTTCAATCAGTGGAATTCCAACATATTCCAAGAATCCATAATGAGGTTGCCGATGCATTGGCTACCCTGGCATCAATGTTGCACCATCCGGACAAAGCTTATGTAGATCCAATACATATTCAAGTCCACGATCAGCACGCTTATTGCAATATGGTTGAAGAAGAATTTGATGGTGAACCATGGTTCCACGACATCAAGGAGTATATCAGGATGGGGATATATCCCGCACAAGCCACAGGAGATCAAAAGAGGACCATTAGGCGATTGGCAAATGGATTCTTCTTAAGCGGAGGAGTTTTGTATAAAAGAACACCAGATCTTGGATTATTAAGATGCATAGATGCCAGACAAGCTACAACTGTCATGTCTGAAGTACATTCAGGAGTTTGCGGACCCCACATGAGTGGATATGTGTTGGCAAAGAAAATCCTCCGAGCCGGTTACTATTGGCTTACCATGGAGCGAGATTGTATCAGTTTTGTGCGCAAGTGTCATCAATGCCAAATACACGGAGATTTGATTCATTCTCCACCATCCGAGTTGCACACAATGTCGGCACCATGGCCCTTCGTTGCCTGGGGCATGGATGTGATTGGACCAATTGAGCCGGCAGCATCCAATGGGCACAGGTTCATTCTGGTAGCTATTGATTATTTTACCAAATGGGTTGAGGCCAAGACATTCAAATCAGTGACCAAGAAAGCTGTGGTCGATTTTGTCCACTCAAATATCATATGTCGATTCGGAATCCCGAAGGTGATCATCACAGATAACGGTGCTAATCTTAACAGCAATTTAATGAAGGAAGTATGTCAACAGTTTAAGATTACACATCGTAATTCTACCCCATATCGGCCCAAGGCGAATGGAGCAGTAGAAGCAGCCAACAAAAACATAAAGAAGATACTTCGGAAAATGATAGAATGTTCAAAACAATGGTATGAAAAATTACCATTTGCATTATTGGGATACCGCACTACTGCTCGCACTTCAGTAGGAGCAACTCCTTATTTGTTGGTATATGACACTGAAGCAGTAATTCCTGCAGAAGTTGAGATTCCTTCCCTTCGGATCATCGCCGAAGCAAAGATTGATGATGATGAATGGGTCAAAACCCGTCTGGAATAGTTAAACTTGATTGATGAAAAACGATTGACCGGAGTATGTCATGGTCAATTATATCAAAGAAGAATAGAAAGAGCATACAACAAAAAGGTGCGTCCCCGGAAGTTTGAAGTAGGTCAGCATGTGCTAAAACGTATTCTTCCACATCAGGTCGAGGCAAAAGGCAAATTTGCCCCGAATTGGCAAGGACCATTCATTGTGACCAGAGTATTATCAAATGGTGCACTATGTTTAAAAGATATTGAAGGCAAATGCATAGATATGGCGATCAATTCTGACGCGGTAAAGAGATATTATGCATAAAATTTTTGAATGTTTGTATTTAGCATTATTTCGAAGATTGGAATGACAAAGGCAATTTATTCTGCTATCCAAACACTATACCCTTTGTTTCCCCCTTTGAGCCATACTTGTTTCTTTCCTACCCCCTCTTGGAAGCAATAAAAAAAAACATCACTATTATTTAGTGAACTACGAATATATATATATATATATATATATAAATTTATATATAAAAAATCACTATTATTTGGTGAACTACGTTTGACCTAATTCCTCAAAGAAGGATACGTAGGCGCCTCACGGCTCGGTCATAGGGTGCACAATATACATAATGTGCACAAAAAGTTATGTCAAGCGACCCCAATCAGAAACTAGGGCAGAAATTGTATTGGAAGTAAGAAAAAGATTCCAAGAGTTGTAATTTTAAACCCATACCAGAACTGTTTAGCTTTTAATACCTTTTCCATTTCTAACCCCATACCAGAAAGACCTTTCGACCAATCTTAGAAAAATGCTGAGTCAAGCAAATGAAGATGGTTCATAACACTCTGATACAAACAAGAAAAGAAAGTAAAAATGAGAGAGTCTTATAGGTGAAAACCCACACGGGCACCATAAGGCGACGGAAGTTGAGAGAAAAGTAAAATGAGAGAGTCTTATTGGTGAAAACCTTCATAGGCACCCTAAGGCGAAAAGGAAGTGAGAAATGAACAAATGAGGAAGGTTTATCGGTGAAAACTCTTTGAGATATTGCAAGTCCAACAGGTCTGTGAAATGAAAAATGAAGTTGGATTACGGAAATTTTGGGGAAAACAAAAATGAGACAATTGAAAGGAGATTGATTAAAAGACTGGGTTGATTAATCCGAAATGCATACCCTGATCATTGGTGCTGGTAACTCCAATCAGATAAGTTTTTATTCTTTCTCCAACAGTCATCCAAACTTGGATTTTTCTTTTCATTCTATAATTGTCGAAATCAGCGTTATTTCGTCACTAATAATCTTACTTTTCTAAGCTTTGAGATAAGTTTTATTCCAAACAAATAAGAAGGAATGTCAAGGTATACTACCAAGATTCAAGGTTACAAAATACAGCCACGAAAGGTGGGAGATAAAAGATATGGGTTTAAGAAAGGTGAAATCAAAAGTGGATCAACAAAGTCAGAAGGGACATATGATTACAGTTAAAAGGGTTTGAAGGAAAACATACAGAAGGGAAGAGAAGCGAAGAGATCAAGGATCAATTAAAATGACAAAACAGTCTTTTCAACCATTCCAAGGCAATAAAGAGAAACGAAGAGAAGCATCACCATCGGCAAGAATACCCTAGTCAACCACCCTGCTTTAAACTAACGAAGTTTTCTTTGATTTAAAACAGGGGCAAATACAATATTTGTGTCAGGAAATACCTGGTAAAGAATTAAAGAAGTCAGGCGTCCACCTGGAGAATGAGGATAAGAATTAAAGAAATCAGGCGTCCACCTGTAGAATGAGGATGAAAAATTGAAGAAGTCAGGCGTCCACCTGGAGAATGAGGATGAAGAATTAAAGAAATCAGGCGTCCACCTGGAGAATGAGGATGAGAATTAAAGAAATCAGGCGTCCACCTGGAGAATGAGGATGAGAATTAAAGAAGTCAGGCGTCCACCTGGAAAATGAGGATAAGAATTAAAGAAGTCAGGCGTCCACCTGGAGAATGAGGATAAGAAAAAAAAGAAGTCAGGCGTCCACCTGGAGAACGAGGATAAGAATTAAATAAGTCAGGCGTCCACCTGGAGAACGAGGATAAGAATTAAATAAGTCAGGCGTCCACCTAGAGAATGAGGATGAGAATTAAAAAAGTCAGGCGTCTACCTGGAGAATGAGGATGAGAAAAGAAGAAGTCAGGCGTCCACCTGGAGAATGAGGATGAAGAATTAAAGAAGTCAGACGTCCACCTGGAGAATGAGGATAAGAATAAAAGAAGTCAGGCGTCCACCTGGAGAATGAGGATGAAGAATTAAAGAAGTCAGGCGTCCACCTGGAGAATGAGAATGAAGAATTAAAGACGTCAGGCGTCCACCTGGAGAATGAGGAAGAAAAGAAAGAAGTCAGGCGTCCACCTGGAGAACGAGGATGAAGAAGTTAAAAAGAAGTCAGGCGTCCACCTGGAGAATGAGGATAAGAATTAAAGAAGTCAGGCGTCCACGTGGAGAATGAGGATGAAGAATTAAAGAAGTCAGGCGTCCACCTGGAGAATGAGGATAAAGAATTAAAGAAGTCAGGCGTCAACCTGGAGAATGAGGATGAGAATTAAAGAAGTCAGGCGTCCACATGGATAATGAGGATGAGAAAAGAAGAAGTCAGGCGTCCACCTGGAGAATGAGGATGAAGAAAAAAGAAGTCAGGCGTCCACCTGGAGAATGAGGATGAGGAAAGAAGAAGTCAGACGTCCACCTGGAGAATGAGGATGAGAAGTTAAAAAGAAGTCAGGCGTCCACCTGGAGAATGAGGATAAGAATTAAAGAAGTCAGGCGTCCACCTGGAGAATGAGGATGAAGAATTAAAGAAGTCAGGCGTCCACCTGGAGAATGAGGATAAAGAAAAAAGAAGTCAGGCGTCCACCTGGAGAATGAGGATGAGGAAAGAAGAAGTCAGGCGTCCACCTGGAGAATGAGGATGAGAGAAGAAGAAGTCAGGCGTCCACCTGGAGAATGAGGATGAGAAAAGAAGAAGTCAGGCGTCCACCTGGAGAATGAGGATGAAGAAATAAGAAGTCAGGCGTCCACCTGGAGAATGAGGATGAGAGAAGAAGAAGTCAGGCGTCCACCTGGAGAATGAGGATGAGAAAAGAAGAAGTCAGGCGTCCACCTGGAGAATGAGGATGAAGAAAAGAAACAAGTCAGGCGTCCACCTGGAGAACGAGGATGAAGAAGTTAAAAAGAAGTCAGGCGTCCACCTGGAGAATGAGGATGAAGAAAGAAAAGAAACAGTCAAGGCACCCACCTGGAGAACGAGGGAATGCAATTGAAGTGTTGAAATCAAAAGCCCGATCATATGATAAAGGAGCACACTTAGAATCAATAAAGCGGAGGAGTCCAACAAAATCCCCAGCAAGAAACAACAAGAGTCCCAAAAGAAAATACGGGACACAATGAAAAGGAATACGGAATAAGCCAAATGCCCAAGAGTCACCAAGATATTAAGACAACAAGAAACGCAAGGGCATGATCTAGATAAGATTTTTATAATTCATGTACCATAGTCTAGTTTAGCTTTTTGTATTTCCTTTAAAGTAAGGTGTAATAAGGAGGTCAGCAAGCAGTAAAAACAGCACGAAGCAGCAGTAACATCACAGTCCCACGGTAGTCCCAGCTACCCAAAATTCCCGAACTACATTGACCTGATTCCTTTATAGCCAAGGATATGTAGGAAACCTTTGAAGCAGAGGTTCGGTCAAATCTTTCTAAAAATGCTTCCCACGGAGTATTCGAACGGGCAAAAATCGCTCGTATCCGCTCACTTTATCTTTGCACGAAAACTCTTCGAGTTTCCGCACAAAGAGGGGCAGCTGTGAGCACGTGATTTTTGCCTTACGAAAAACTACTCCAAAATAAATCAAAAAGTAAAATAAATTTCTTTTACTGTGTAATTTTTGAATTTGCGTGGTGTTAAATATTTGTGTTATGTCCGTAAATGTTTACTTTGTCATAATGAAATGAAAATTAAAATAAAATACATGTTGCATGCATATAGGATTTAATTATGTATTTAAAAGATAATTTAAACAAAATCACAAAAAATATGCAATAGTTCTATTTTAAATATTCCACTGTGTGATTGATGTTTTGTCTATATGTTAAATAATTGTTATAGAATAATTAATATATTTTTGTGAAGTTAAAATTGTTTTATAATTAAAATTAGAAATTTAAATTAGAAAAAATGAAAAAAATAAATAAAAATAATACATATATACAAAATCGGACCTGGATTAAAATCCAGGCCCAAATCGAATTAATTCCCCCCCTCACAGCCCAATCCAAACCAACCTGTCCGGTCCAACTCAGGAGTAAATCCAAACGACGACGTTTGGTCACACTCCATCAAGGACCGTTGGATTAAATCAATCCAACGGCTGATATCCCCTACCCTTACCCGTAACCCGTAACCCGACCCATTGACCCGATTCAGTCCGACCCCAACGTTAAACCAAACGACGTCGTTTGGTTAAGTGAGATGATCCTGACCGTGAATCTTACTTGATCGGACGGACAAGATCAATCCACCCCTCCCCTATATAAGTTCCAGACCCCTACCCCGGCCCCCTAACTAAACACCCCCCTTCCTTACTATTCATCATCGTCCCCAAACCCCCACTCCTAACCCTAGCCGCCCTAGGATCCCACCGCCTGAAACCCGGCGGCATCAACGCCGCCGGTCACCAAAATAACACCCTAGAATCCCCTGAACATCCTCTACACAGATCTAACATTGGTTTCCTTCGAATCAGGCCCCAACTCTTCGAATCTTAAATCGAAGGTTGGCCTGAAAACCTTATCTTCTCCGATGACCTCCAAAATAACACCACAGTTTCTCCTAAATTCCCTCACCAAGGATCTGTTAGTTGCATGGTTCGAATCATACTGGAACTACTCGAATCTTCATTTGAAGATTCGAGTACAACCTGACCTTATCCCAACCTACTTCAAACTCACACCAGTTACCCCCCTGACCTCCCTCGTGCCTAGAACATCTTTGGTTTCCCTCGAATCTAACCAGAAATGAGTAAATCTCAAATCGAACTTTCAAGAACCCTAAAAATACCAGACTTTTGGATTCTGTCCAGATTGAATAAAGATTGAGGTTTAATCGACCTTAGTCGAAGTATTTTCAGTGGAAAATACTTCGACTAAGGTCTGTTTGATTTCAAACAAAGTCCAAATCCAAGTCGAGTTGAGTTCAGTTGAATTTAAAGGTTCAGAGGTAATTTCTGTTTCTTATGTGCATTCTATGTGTATTCTATGTTCGTTTCATTAGTTTGTTTAATTTTTCATAATTTTCTAGTCAAATTTTGTTATACTGTCCCCTACCCGTCAACTTGATTCTAAATGTGAATTGTTTCTGTTGATTGTGATTATGTACAATGTGTGTAATCGACTCGATTAAGTTCGTCGATTAGTTGTATTATGAATCTTGCTTTTGGAAATGTTGACTGAGATAGCCTGTTTTGAATAGATTATTTTGCTATAACCAGTTAATTAGTTATTGTTAAGCAGTTAGTTCTTGTTTAATAAACCAGTAAATTCAAATGAATGCTGTATATGTGTTGATTTCTGAGCATTGAGTTTCAGGGCATTGTCAGTATATTGACAATGCTCCTGTATTTGTTTGTTTTTTGGTTCAGTTTTGAATCTCAGTCGAAATGATCCTGCATATTCTGTGTAATGTTAGTGGGTATTATTCAGGTTCAGTATTCAATTGAGAATCATCTATCTTAATTCAACTCTTGTGCATAAATGTGATGTACTGTCTTTAATCCTAGGACTGGTTATAACTGTTAAAGCAGACTTTAAAATCTGTTTTGCAACATATTCTGATTTTAGTTTAAGGGCTGTAATTACAGAAGGATTTCAGGTTTATTTTAGAATGAAACAGTAGGGTAATGTGATAGTGTGCTTTCAATAATATGATAGTGGCTATAATTTAAGTAATAATGGGGAACAAGGGATAATGGGGCTGCTTAAAAACAGGATAAATAGCACTTAGTTTTAAATTATTCAAAAGCAGTTTTAATGGAAACTTTCTGATTTTAAAAAGAGAAAAAGGTCCATCCAGCACTAAAAGAGTATAGGACCAGCCCTGTATAAATACAGGGAGCTGGACAGACTTTAGAGGGCAGATTTTTTAGATTGAAGAAATCTGATTTAGGAGAAAAAAGAGAAAATCTGAAAAACAGAAGATTTTAAGAAAGAAAAAGAAAGGAAATCAGATTAGAAGAGGGAATTGAGAGAGAAAAATTTGATTTAAGATCAGTTTTCAGAAATGAGGAGTTTTTTTTTCCAGAGAAGAGTTTGAAAGAGAAATAAAAATCAGATTTTAAGAGAGTTCAGGAAAGAGAAAAACAGAAAGAAAGAAAGAGATAGAAATAGAATCAGAAATAGAAATTTGAAAAGAAAAACAAACAAAAAGGAACACTCACACAGTGAAGCTGAAACAGATACCAGAAAAGAAAAGAAAAATCTGAAACCTTGTTGTTCTTTTTGGAATCTGTCCGGGTCTGGGTATTGATACTATTTGGTTTTAAAAAATCTGAAATTCTTCAATAAGCGTTGCTCTTGTGAATCTGGATTTCTCGGGTCTTATTATTACTCAAATCTGTGGGAATACTGATATTCTGCCAGTATTTTGTTACTGCTGCTGTTGCTGAAATTTACTCCTTCTACCTTCATTTTCAGGTACATGCCTTTTAAATTTTATGTTGGAAAGAGATTCAACATGACTAATCAATGAAGTTTGAATTGCAATTCTGTTTTCCATTTGTCCAAGTTCATCAGTTTAAATTTCATTTTTGTTTCATGATAGTTAATTAGTAGGGAATTCAATTTGATAACTATGAGTTAATTGTCTTACTTTGAAATTCGTATAAAGCTTTGTAATAATGTTAGCCCTTCATCTCATTAGTTTAGTCATGTTTGAACTGTCAAGGTAGGAAACATGACATAAAGATTGGCCATTAACTAGGCCTTGTGACGTTGTTAGTTGAATAAGGAATAGCGTGAAAATGTCAAAACCATATTGCTAGTTTATTCTGATAATCTGATTTAGTTGTGGAAGGAATGATATAAGTTGTACGTTCTTATGTGGCATTATAACAGGTATCTATAGAACCATTAAGTGGATGGCAAGTTGAGTTGTTATGGCTCATTATGATGTTAAAGTGCTATGAATGTTTTAGACATACAAACTATGTTACATGTAAGGCAATATTATTAATTGATTTATAATTCCCTTTCTTATCAATTTGATGCCTATTTACCATCTTAAATAAATAATTAGGCCTATTGGATTAAAAACAAGTATGTGAGAATGAGATGATATGTATAAGAACAAATTGCAACAATTTATGTCAATGGTAATTAGAAATAGAATTTGCACTAAGTAAATAATGAAAATTCTTGGAAAATATTTCCTCCCCTTATGAATCATTCATTTTCAGTTTCATATGCAATTTATTCTTTGGCATATATATATGTCATATTTGTTAAAAAAAATAGTATTAATCATATTTTTATTCTGTTTTCTGAATTTGAATAGTTGGAATGAATATAATTTATACTCGGAAATTATAATCGACGGGCAACCTTTAATAGATTGTGAATTCTTTTCAAAGAATTTATAGGCCTCTAAAATGGGAGTTTCTCATGATTTTCACATATAAAATGTGTAGATATAATAAACAATTTGTGGAAAATCCCTAATACCATTACAAGTATTTTGCGCAATTAGGGATGCGTTCGCGTACCCTGATTATATTTTTAAAAGCAAATTCGGATTATGCGTACGCGCAATTTCGAGCGAATATTCAAGAAAAGGATTTTTTCCAAAAGCGTTAAATCAATTTCATAAAAACCCGAGATGTACGGTTCACTATTTAAGAAAAAACAAATTTTCTTGATTCGACACAATTTCGAAAAAATGATTGTTTAATAAATATATTATCAAAAGTTATCGTGTACACGTACGCGTGACACAATTCCGCAATTTTAAATTTATAATACGAATATACGTACGCGTAATTCGATTCAAAGAAGGGTCCTTAATCACAATAGAATATTTCTATGACAGAAGCGGGCTCGCACCTGCGGCTGGCCAACCACATGTGCGGTTATGACAGAAGTCTGGAGCTTCAGCTTCTTCTCACATTTTCAACTAACCTCGAGCCTCGTCTGATTGACGCTCGGGGCGGTAGAAAAATCACGTAACAAATGTATTTAATAAAATCAAGATAATTAAGCCAATAATAAAAACAGTTAAGCGACCGTTCTAGAACAACAGAATTCGGAAATGCCTAACACCTTCTTCCGGATTAACAGAATTCCTTACTCAGGATTTCTGGTTCGCAGAATAATAAACAGAGTCATATTCTCCTCGATTCAGGGATTAAAATTGGTGACTTGGGACGCCTTAAAATTCCCAGGTGGCGACTCTGAAATAATTAAATAAATCCCGTTTCGACTGTCCTTCAATTGGAGAAAACTCCCCACGCACCCTCGCGGGCGCGGTAAAAAGGAGGTGCGACAACATGTACCCAGTTTCCAAACTGGGGCAGAAAGTTTTCTTTGTTTTGTCTATCTTTATGAAGCCAGGAGCCCGCCTGGATAATAGAGTAATACATTTCAATTTCAAGTTCAGCAGTCAGGAGCCCGCCAGGACAACAGAGGAATACATTCAATTTCAAGTTTCGGAAGTCAGGAGCCCACCTGGATAACAGAGGAATACATTTCAATTTCAAGTTCAGCAGTCAGGAGCCCGCCTGGATAACAGAGGAATACATTCAATTTCAAATTTCGGAAGTCAGGAGCCCACCTGGATAACAGAGGAATACATTCAATTTTAGGATTCAGAAGTCAGGAGTCCGCCTGGAGAATAGAGACATTCAATTTCAAAATTCAGAAGGCAGGAGTCCGCTTGGAGAATAGAGACATTCAATTTCAAAATTCAGAAGTCAGGAGTCCGCCTGGAGAATAGAGACATTCAGCTTTAAAATTCAGAAGTCAGGAGTCCACTTGGAGAATAGAGACATACAGTTCAAGTTTCAGCAATCAGGAGCCCGCCTGGATAACAGAGGAGTACATTCAAGTTCAAGTTCAGCAGTCAGGAGCCCGTCTGGATAACAGAGGAATACATTCAAGTCCAAGATTATTCAAGTTCAGAAATTTGGAAGGGAAGGAACAACATCTCAGTTAACAATTTGAAATGACGACAAGGGATTTCACCAAGAGAACACAAGACAACAAAGCAATAAGAAATACAAAAGCAAGTTTGAAGATTTAGATAGGATTTTGTAATTCGTAGCTTAGGCTAGCTTCTTTTTTATTTTGACATGGTGTAATAAGGTAGGTTAGCAAGCAGTAACAACAACAGTCGTAGTGAAATCACATCTTCTGGTAGTCCCAGCTACCAGACACTCCCGAACAACACTGACCTGATTCCTGTTTAGCCCAGGATATGTAGGCAACCGCTGAAGCAGGGTGCAGTCAATTTTTTTTCAAAAATGCTTCACACGGAATATTCAAACGGGCAAAAATCTCTCATTTCCGCTCACTTGTCTTTGCACGAAAACTCTTCGTGTTTCCGGGCAAAGAGGGGAAGCTGTGAGCACGTGATTTTTGTCCTATATATGAATAATTCCCAAAATTCAAACAAAATAATTTTTCTTTATTTTTTACCATTTTTGTGTCATTTCCTGTTAATTGTTTGCATTTTATTTGTTCATGTTAATTCATATGAAAATACAAAATAATATTTGCATTTAGGTTTAATTTCATTTTTTTTTAGTATTACTTAGGGGTTGATTTGTTTTAGAGTAAAATATAAAGAAAATGACAAAAAATAGTTCACTTTTGCATTTTTAATTATTTAATTGTGAATTCGTCACGAAATAGATTTTAATATAATTTTAGGAATTAATTAGTTTAATTTTGAAATATATTAGGACTTTATTTTAATTGTTGCAATTTTATAAAATCAGAAAAAATAAATACAAAATTACAAAGTGGAAAACAAAATACAAAAATAGATAAAAGAAATAAAAGAGAAAAAAAACAAGAACAAAATTGGGCTCATCTCAATTTAACCCAAACCTCAGCCCAAATCAGTGTTCCGACCCAGGCCCAATCCAATTTCCCACCCGGTCCAAATCCTTATTTCCCAAAACGACCTCGTTTATGATAGGACTAATTCAGTCCGCCCATCAACATTGATCTAATGGCTCCCATTATTTCCCCCACGTTAGTTATAAGTGTCCGAAATTCCTAAACCCTAAACGAACAACCTTCATCTTCCTCGTACTCCCTCATCTGTAATGCCACAGCTTCGCCGCCGGCGAAGACACCATCACTTCCGCTGACCCCCAAAATCACACCCCTAGATCGCCTCAACGCCCTCATCATGAATCTCTTATCAGTTTCCCTCGAATCATACCCGGTCTGCTCGAATATTGGATTTTGTCACCGCCGTCTCCGCCTTCCACGGCGGCACCATCCCCACTCACCACCAAATTGACACCCTAGGTCCTCCGCCTTCTCCTCTGTCCATCTCTGACCTAATTTTCTTCGAATCACCCCCAGGCCTATCAAATCTTAATTCAAAGATTTCATCAAAACCCTAATTTTCCCAAAACCACTTCAAGTTGATACTATGTCACCACCTCATCTATCTCATGACGAAATCACCATCAGCGGTGTTCAAATATCACCAGAGTCACTCGAAATTCGAATTGAGAGGCGGGGGAAATCGAGTCGTAACAGTGAATGCTTTGGCTCAAGTTTGTTTTTGTTTCTTCTCTGCTTCTTTCATGCTAGAGCGAATTAACTACATGATGGTTCCATGTTTAATCAATTGTGAGCTTAGTTTTTAATTTCGTCACTCGTTTAAGCATAGTTCCATTCAAATATTTTAGGTCTAGTTCTGATTAGTCATTCTTTAGTTGGATTGATTTGGTTCTCATAATTGTTAATCTCTAGGCTAGTTTCCATTGCTTTAATTTTTGCTCTAAGTTTTTTTGTTCGGATTAGGTGTTGGTTTCTGATTATTTGTTTTGATTTGCTTTAAGTTTTAGTTTTTGATTATCAGAATAATTCTCGTTCAGTAAGTCCTTAATCAATCTCATTTGGGTTTTGTTTAATTCTAATCTGTTCTCAGTTTTATTTGGTTTGTTACTAGCTGTTTTAATTAGGTTAATTCAGTTTAGTTTAGGATAATCAATTTATTTATAGCTGATAGGGATAATTACAGTTAGTTTTTAACTCTAATAAAGGGTTGTGGTTGGGTAGTAATTCCAGAGTGAAAGTAAGGGTAGTTCAGGCATAGGAAAGGGTAACTTTTATTAAGTTTGGTAATTTCAAAATCAGGGCAGGGGTAGTATAGGCATTGTATGGCAAAAAGAACCTTCCAAGACATTCCAAATGGGGTTTTAGTGTAAGTTTTAATAATTTTGGTAGTAGTTACTTGGGGAAATAGTTGGGAAATAAGGGACTAAGATTGAAAACAGAAAATTGGAGTGCTCCCCTTATCTTTGCCTATAAAAGGGCATTCCCATGCCTTAATACAAGAGTTTTGGCAACCTAAAATTTCCCCCAAAAGTAATCTCCAAACTTCCAGAACTGAAAATTCAAATTTCAGATCTGAAATTCCTTCGGATCTTAGCTTCTTCAAAAAAAAAAAACTCAAAAACAGTAAAAAAAAAACTTCCAAAAAATCCAAAACAAACACAAAATCACTAGAAATCCCAGAAACATGACTGTTCCATTAGTTTTATTCAATTAGCTTCAGATCCCAAGTTTCTAACTCATATCAGGATCAATACTACTCGAGCTTTTCTCTTGTTTCTGTGCAACAGGGATAATTAAGAGCAGTTCCAATCATGTATTAGTGTTTACTGATTACGGACGAAGGACTGAGTTCATTCTTGGTAGCTTGACGTTGTTGTGGTCTGACTTATTGAGTGTGTGGCTTTCGTGGGCAGTTTTGGTGTTGATTTTGATTCTATTTGTTTTTTTTTCGAAAACTTTCTGGGCTGTTGGTTATTCAGTACTGCTGGAAATTATTGGTTATTGCTGTTGATTCAATTGCTGTCTCGCTGACCTTTTCTCCTCCATTTCCATACTGCTTCCAGGTACATACTCTGAAGCTTGACACCATGTATCTTCATCTCAATGGAAATATGATTCAGAATTGAAGCAAGCCTTCTGTTGTGAAGTCATAGTTTAAAGTATTATTTGATTTTTGAGGTGATGTTTAATATGTTGGATGTTAAACTGGTGTGATGCCTCTGTCCGGTAGTCGATTCATGTCACTAAGACTGAAATCATTGGACTATTGCATAATTGATTCGAGTTTGTTTTTTGCAAAGTCAATAGTCACGATATAGGAAGTAGGACTCTGTGATTCTTAATCTATGTGTGTTAACAAGGTTATTGCTTCCAGTTTGTTATTCATTTAGGAGTAAATACTTTCATGCTAAGTTGAAGAAAGCCCACAGACAATTCAACCATTGTTTCTAAGCTATGTGAGTGGTGGAAAATACAATTTTTTGTTCAACACTTGACTTCAGTAGTTTAGTTTATCTAATCATGTCCATTGAAATTGGTCTTAAAAATAGTGATTTGCATTAATAATATTGTGGCAGCTTTAATTTTCTGTTTGATTTCCACATTGGAGATATTTAGGAATTGAAATTTAATGCATCGGTATCTGAGCTGATCTTGATAAGTGCATAGTGATTTCCTTTTGCCAACTTTTAACTAATCCCTCGTTCGCCATGCATAAGATTCGATCCGTTGCCCATTTACGTTGTCTGGCTTGGTCTGCCTGATTTGGGCCAATTTCAGGACTGAAATTTACATTGCGCTAATTAGAACTTTTTATTTTTGTAGAGACAATTAATAATAGAAAAATCATAGCCACTCTTAGGTTGGCCTTTCAATAAAATAAAGAGACGAGCCTCGCCAAATGAAACTACAATATTGCAGGGCCCTCAATAAATAATTATCGAAATAATTAGAATTTGGGATGGCCATTTAGCGAATTTCACAGTCCCCAAAATAATATTACGTTAAAATCTCTAGACGCGATTTAATTAAATTACTTTCTTAAACTCGGGTGCGCATTGATGCGACCCAAATCCAAATCTCGACGAAGTCGAAATGTGTCGATAACCATGGGTGCATTGATTGCGACGCGGTTCGAAACATATTTTCACGATGGCGCAAGTCTTTTAAAATAAATAATGATAAAGCGGTGTAAAATTAATAAAAGGCACATAGGTTAGCATGTATTGAAATCAGATAAAATCAAATACAACAGTTAAGCGACCGTGCTAGAACCACGGAGCTCGGGAATGCCTAACACCTTCTCCCGGGTTAACAAAATTCCTTATCCAAATTTCTGGTTCGCTGACTGTTAACAGAGTCACAATTTTCCTCGGTTCGGGATTCAACTGGTGATTTGGGACACCATTAATCTCCCAAGTGGCGACTCTGAATAAATAATAACTAAATCTCGTTCTGATTGTCCTTTAATTGGAAAAACTCCTTTACGCCCTTGTAGGTGTAGTGAAAAAGGAGGTGTGACACTGGTAAGCAAAGCATGGTGGACACGCTTGCTATCATTTATTACTCCCCCACGAAAGGTCTTAGGGAGTAGAGATTCATCATGTGAGCCAAGGTGAGGGGCTCCTTTATTTCCTAGCACATCCGTCGTAGACAGACCGCCATTTGCCACACCAAAGGGCCCACATATGCGAAACAAACCTGGCACCGGTGGCACAGTTCCAAAATCACGGGTCAAGTCCCTTGATTAAATAAAATGGACCCAAAGTGAAGGGATATGCGTAAACATGTATAAAACCCTTCTTAATGAAGGTCACTCACTCCACCAGATCGAGAGTAATGATGTTTAGGCCGTGGCAGTCATAGTCCGCCTTCACAACAAGAACACTGGAAGGGTAAATAGAAGAAGGATATCAACAACCCAAGTTTGAAAGTTTGAAGTGGGGAACTTCTCTTCAAAGTCCTTGGATGTGTTGAGATGCTTGGGTATTATGGTGCTCACCATGGGAGGATCAACATCAACATCAACCTCTTTATCTTTGCTCCTCTTCTTGCCCCCACCAAAGAGAAGACCAGAGTTCTTAAAAGAGTTAGCATAAGAATCCATAATTCTAAGAAGGTGACAAGGGTTTTTAAAGGAAGATCGAAGAGTGATGAAAGAAGAAAGAAGCTAAAAGCAAAGAAGTTGAGAGAGTTTATGAAGTTGTTAGAAGTGAAAGAGGTAGAATGAGATGTATAAGTAAAGTTATAGGAGGTAAAAACATGTCCGTGATTACATCGTGAACTGACGAAAATATTGCTTAATCATGGAGTAACATGTTTCTGGGGTATTAAATGTGAGGAGACGTGCGTCTTATCGAGCGTCAACTTTTTAGAAAGGTTCAAAAAAAATTCCTCCAAAAAAGGATTCATCACCAACTTCCCGGTGACACAAAGATGTGCCACCGAAAAGCAAGGGGACTATCTGTATAGAGTAAAATCGGTTCATATAAATGCTTGAATGATAGAGTGACATGTGGAACCGGGGGGCTGATGGAAAATGAAGCAAGTGGAAACCAAGATTGATGACAATTGTAACGACCCGATCGGTCGTTTTATGAAATACAGCCCTGTTTCCCCCATTTCTGCTTCTTTATGTGTTATTCAGCCATATTTCATCGTATCGTATTAGTTGGTTCGGGTTCGGAGTGGTCTTGGAGTGGAATGAAACACTTAGTCTCTAATTTAGGAGCTTAAGTTGGAAAAATCAACCAGATGTTGACTTATGTGTAGAAGGTCTTGGATGTGAACTCTGATGGTTTGGGTAGCTTGGTTAGGTGATTTTGGACTTAGGATCATGTTCGGAATGTAATTTGGAGGTCCGTGGTAGAATTAGACTTGAATTCGCGAAATTAGAAATTTAGAGTTTTCCGATCGGCAGTGGAAATCTTGATATCAGGGTTGGAATGGAATTCCGAAAACTGGAGTCGGTCCGTAGTGTCTGTGAGCATGTGATTTTTCCCCTATATGAATTGTTCCCATAAATTCAAAAACAAAACAATTTTTTCCATTGTTCGCAATTTTGCGGATTTTTTGTGGCATTTTTTGTTATTGTTTACATTTGTGTGTGCATGTTTATTTTATTTCAATTATTTAAAAATAAAAAAAATATGTTGCATTTTTTTGCATTTAAGATTTAACTTTGCATTTTTAAGAATTAATTAAATAGCTTTACAAAAATGAAAAATCACAAAAAATAGTTTATTGTTGCTTTTTAATTTTTGATTTTTTGGTAATTCTCCCTTTAATTTGGTACTTAACTTAGTTGTGGTAGTCATAATTTAGAGTTAATTAAATTAATTAGATAATTTGGATTAGGAATTAATTTAGGTTTTTATTTTAGTTTAATTTAAAAAAAAATTGGGAAAGGAAAAGAAATGAAAATAAAAGGAAATAGAAAAGGCTGTATTTGGGCCAAACTTGACAATTGTCCCCAAAACCCAACCAAAATTGGCCCAGACCTGCCCCAATAGTTGGTCCGTCTCCAACTTAATCCAAACGATGTCGTTTCAGGCGTTTTAATCTGGACCGTTGAATTAGTTTGATCAAACGGTCCAGATTCTCGCCAATTTCCCAAACCCCAACCCGATCCAGAACCAAATCGGTTCCCCCCAGTGAAACAAAACGACCCCATTTTCCATTAATGATTTAATCAGAGCCGTGGGATTCCAATCATCCAACGGCCCTAATTAAATCATCAATTTAATATACTAAAACCTCAAACCCCTTACCCTCTCAGAACCCCCCCCCCCTCATCGTCTCTGATCTCTCTTCAGAGACCAGCCAAAATTGCTGTCTCAAACCACCGTTGACCGCCTACCGGAAATCGCCTACGGCGACGGGCAACCACCAAACAACCCCAAATTCACACCATCGACTCTCCTTCATCTCCCCGTTCCGAATCCTCAACCCATTACCTTCAAATCACAGTCGAACTCTTCGAATATGGGATCGAAGGTCAGACCCTTAAACCCTAACTTACCCAATCGACCCCAAATTAACATCACCTAACCCCCATATCTCCCTCGTACCAAATCTATTATTGTTTTCCCTCGAATATTGCCAGAATCTCTCGAATCTTAAATCTGAGGTCGAGCCCTAAAAGTCTAAGATTATCCTCAATAAAACCTAGGGGCATGCATGGTCATATGATGTTGTTTCTGTCAAAGTTTTGAAGATTAGATTCGACGAAGACTGATTTTGCTCAGTTGTTCTTGACAAAGAACAAATGTGTAACATCAGTCTCGTTAAATCAAGGTCTACAGCAAGTTGTTGATTTCTATGGCAAGTGTTTTCATTCTTTTAATCCATTTCATCTCCTTTTTCCTCTCCCTTTCTTTAGTTAGATTTTTTTACTCCCTATGAAAACTCGACCAATCTATTGAGTTCAAACTGTTCTCTGCAAGTTGTCCCCTTTGTTTCTTTTTGTGAAAGTTATTCTATGATTCTTATTAGTCCGCTAACTTAGTTCATCTAATTAGGTCGTTTGTTTTAATAACCTAACTAATTTCATGTTTATTTGTTGATATTAATCAGTCATATAGTAGTTTTTATTAATTAGTCGTATGTTGAATCCATTTAAGTAGTCGATTTTGTTTTCTGCCTTCCATATGATCGCAGAAATTGGTTTGGATCACAGACAATAGCTCAAGGACTTTGGGTCAATTTGACCCGTTTGTTAGGTTTGAGTAATTAACAGGGGTTGTATGGGTAGCCTAGGGATTATTTAGGTTGTGTGAACCTTACCTAACTAATTAAGAAGCTTCTAATAGTGATAAGGTTTAGGAGTGCATTATTGAATAAAATAAAGAGCAAAGAATTGAGTGGAATCAATTAAGGAAGGGGCATTTGTGAATAGGGAATTGATTTTAGGCTACCTTAAGAGATCCTATATAAAGCTTGCTTAGGAAAAGACTGAAGGAGAACGGACATAATATAGAGTCCAAAGAAAAAGAAACAGAGACATAGAAGTTTAAGAGGGAGGATAGAATAAGAGAGAGATCTAGGAGATAAAAATCCAAAAATACAAACGGTTGCGTTTCACTGTGTGATTGAATTTTTTCTGTGATCTCTTCAGTTTCTAATTCCTTAAATAGTTTCTAACTTATCTGGGCTCAAATGATTTGAATCTGGTGGTTTAAAAGCTTGGTTTGAAGTTCTGGTTGTGGATTTTTGATTTTTGAGCATCATTCTTTGGTTAAAAGCTATTATTTTTCTATGGTTTCTTTCTGCTGCTGGATACTGTTGTTGCTACTGCTGATCTTATCCCCTTTACTTTCATTTCCAGGTATTTCCTTAGTCCAGAAATACTGATTGAATGCTGGTTGTGAGAATCAAGTGGAATCCGATGGAATATAGGCTATATTTGCCATAGTTTCTCTTTGTTTTTTTCTTACTGTTTAAATACCATGTAGTAGATTGGTAAGGGTAGATGTTGAACGAGCTGGTACTGGTATTATAAAATGGGGTTTGTGTTTTAGCCAATTGTTTAGTTTCAACATTAAATAACATTTTTAGAAGGTGTATGAGCAGGTTTGTGGATTGTTTGTATGTCAAATGAGCTGTAGGCCTCAATTATTCAGTTTATTTTGATTTGTGCTCTGGATCACAGAATTTTTGCTTAAGTTTCTGTCAAAAATCAGGAAGGTTTTGGTTCTAATGTTTATCTGAATCGATTAAAATGTTAGGTGTTTGACTTGTACGTGTATTGATGTTGTTTTATAAGCATGTTTGCCCATGAGCCTAAGGTTTGAGATCATGTTTATTCATTAGGCCCCTTTACAAGTCTCCATTTATAAAGTACATGGATTAATCCAAGGTTGGAATGAATTTAAAATTTGTATGACTGTTCTTGTGAAGTTATTTAAAGGACTGATGTCCATAGTTCCGGCATGTGTACTCATGAGCCATAACGGATTAGTGATGGTTTGATTTGGGAACATTTGGTCAATTATTCTATGTTAAGACAATTGTAAATATGGAAGTTAATTAGGCAATTTGTGTCCCTTAGCTAAGAGTCAGGAATAATTGTAGGTTTAATCCCACTGAGCTTTTAATCTAAATTAATTGTTAGTTTGTAAAATCTGGGCTTAAAGCCAGCCCAAGTGGCGAAAGCATTCTCAAGTACGAATGCACAACTTTGAGCTGTTTTGGTTTTGTCGACCTTCATCATGACGGGCCTACTTCGAGCCCCAAAGCTTGCAATACATTTTGGTATAATGTTAATTTGACATGTTAAAAATCTGACTGCTTTCAGTTATTGTGGAGGTTCGACATGTGTATCTCAGAATATTCTATTTGCACATGACCCATACAGACTGGGCTCGTTGATTGGGCTTGATTTTTTTTAAAAATGAAGTAGTACTTTCTTTTGGCCTTCAAAAAATCCATTAGGCAATACTTGAGTAATTAGGAATCCTGCAGTTTTCTTTAAATAATTAATGTTTTTTTAGAATGAGGTTAGCCATACTAAATAACGCAAAATAGCTTATGGCCCGCTAAAGCTTAGTTTGAATGCCTGTTTAATTTAGAACTGAGGTGCGCCATGCCCAACAAAAATAACCATTGCATGGCCCTCATTTAATTAATCATGTGTTGCTCCTTAGAATTCGAGGCGCGCCATTTATCACTTTTCATGGCCCTCGCAAAGTTGCAAACGCGTAGTTGCTTTAGGCGCGTTACTTTAATAACTTACCTTCCTAAACTGTCGGGTGTGCATTTCATGTGACCCAAATCCAAATCCTAACAACGTTAAACAAAATATGTCACGGATCGTGGGTACATTTCATGTGGCATGATCCAAAGACGTGTTTTGTATAACGTTGAAATCTTCCTAAAATTAAATAAAAATAGGTAAAAACGCACATAGGGTTGAAAGTGTTCTAAAAATCAGATAAATAGGCCAATAATAACAGTTGAGCGACCGCGCTAAAACCACGGAATTCGGGAATGCCTAACACCTTCTCCCGGGTTAATAGAATTGCTTACCCAGATTTCTAGTTCGCGGACTGTAATACAGAGTCAAATTTTTCCTCGATTTGGGATTTAAACCGGTGATTTGGCACACCATAAATTATCCTAAGTGGTGACTCTGATTCTTAGATAAATAATCCCGTTTCGATTGTCACTTTAAGTTGGAAAAAACTTCCTTATACCCTTTTCGGGGTAGGTAAAAAGGGAGGTGTTACAACTCTGGCGACTCTACTGGGGAACGAACCCAGAATCTCTAGTTCAGGATTCAGAATTCGAGCTTAGATGAATTGTTATAGTTGGCTTTATTTAATATTTGATTTTGTTACATGTTTGGGCCAAATGTGCTAACTGTTACTTTTACCGCTTTGATATTTTTTGAACTGTATATAAATTGCTACGAAACCCATATGCTCTCTGAGTCTTCTAAATCATGGAGGAATATGCACTTCGTGTAATTTCTCTTCTGTTAGAGTCATATCCCAAATTTAGAATGAGATTCGGACAAGTTGCAAAGCCGGTAAAGCTTTTGTATTCCTGGTACGCTACCCCACCTCGGCTCGAGTTGTCCGCTCGGGTATGCCATGTCTAGAACAATAAACCCAGGTTTTAAACCTAGTATAACAAAGCCTCATGCCGGATCCCTAGTAGGAACGTTTGTTTGCATTACGTGCATTTGACTTTGGAGACTCAACACAGGGGTTGGGTCTGTCTAGGATAGGTGTACCCGAAATGAAAAGGACCATCCTAATGCATCTTACTTGCTACTTTTGCATTTATTTGCTTCGTATTTGCGTGTTGATCGCCTTATAAATAATGGGAGAAGGTTGAAAAAAAAAAAGAATAGCAATGTGAGGGTTAAGTAAGTTCGTCACCTGTTTTGAAAAGCCCAATGTCCAAATAGTGCTGAAACTCTGCCAAATTTTTTTAGAAAAACGAAATGAAGAAAAAGAAAAAAAAAGAGCTTTTGTTTTTAAAAATAGTTGGTTTTGTTTTATTTGCCCGAACTACGCCAGTTTGATTCTCACAGGGTGTGAGATACGTAGGCAACCTCCATCGGGTCCAACTTCCATTTTGCAAAAATAGCCCGAAAAGAACAAAAATTTTATTTTTATTGCAAATAAGTAAAGTGATGCCACTCTTGTCAAAAATAGCCGAATGTCCCTCAAAAGGGCACCGAAAGGCTGTTTTTGCAAGAATAGCCGACTTTAGTCATTTTTCAAGGTTTTGGCTGGTTAGCCGACACAACCTTAAAATCTTTGTTTTCGGAGTGCTGAAAGGCTGTATCGGCAAAGCCAGATATTTTTGTGATAAGTTTGAAAAATGGTCATTTTTCTTGAGTCAAAATGAGTCGTAGTTTTCTTTTAATTGAAATCACTTTAATAAATGTGTAGGATGAGCACAACTCAAAATGAACCTTTCTACGTCCGTGAAGAGATCCCTTTGGAGCTACATATGTGGTGTCATGATTTGGGGGACGATAGCAGGAAGGTTGTGGCAAAAGCGTTGGGTGGTCTTATCGGGCTCTTGAAGGTTAAGCCGAGAAAGGACATAATTGAGGCCTTGATACCATTTTGGGACCCAACACATAATGTATTCCACTTTGCTAATTTTGAGTTAACTCCTACATTGGAAGAGATAGAAGGCTACACCGGTTTTGACGGAAATCTTAGAAATCAATACTCGATGGCACCTAAAGAAGTAACCCCTCACAAATTTTTGGACCTGTTAAGCATCACTCGGGACATCCGAGACGAAAATTTAGCCAAAGGATTCTGTACCTTCTTTTTCATGTACCGACATTACGGGAATCCCCGTGACTTTGAGATGCCAGATACCGGTCTTACTCACGCATGAAACCAAGACAAGTGGGAAGCTCAGAGAGGATTAGCTTTTATAACAGCGTTCCTGGGTATTTTGATTTGCCCCAAAAAAGATGGGACTATAGAGTTGGGGCTCGTAGGGATAGCTGACTTTATGATAAAAAAGGCAAATGGGACTATAATGCCGCTGATCTTGGCAGAAATTTACCGAGCTCTGACCCTTTGCCGAGAAGGGGGAAAGTTCTTTGAAGGGTGCAATATGTTGTTACAATTATGGATGGAGGAACACCTTCGTCACTGTCCCGGATACTTGAATTGTAGTATGACTGGCATCGAGTGCATTGAAAAACAGGAAAAGCCGGTAAAGGGTTATGAGTTCCCGAAGGGTGAAAAAGCATGGCACTCCCATTTGAGATCCTTGACTTCAAACAAGATCGAATGGACGTTTGGGTGGCTCTCAGTCAGTGAAGTAATTTATATGTCGGCTGAGGTGTGTTTCCTGCTGTTGATGGATCTTCGGAGTATCCAGCCTTATGCTCCACATAGAGTCCTGCGTCAGTTAGGCCGATACCAGACCATCCCACACCTATGAAGATTTGAGTCGGCAGGTCATTGAGTTAAAACAAAAAACTACCTTTCCAGAAGAAAAAGTGTGTCGGATTTGGCATCGGTGCAGATTCTAAGAGCCTAAACCTCAAATACCAGATCTATCTAGAGGTGAGTTGGAGCCTGGTTACCCTGCTTGGTATGGTAAAAGATCCCAAGTTCATCAGGATCCTGAAAGGCCCGCAAAAAGACCCCATATCCAACAGTTCACTGACGGAGCACAGGTGCAATGGGACTGGTTGACCAAAGAAAACGAGTACAGGGCTACCATAAGCAAGTTGGAAAGGCAAGTCTTGGACCTTCAGTTTGAAAATGGTTTGCAAGCCGCCGTAGATGAGGGAGAAAAGAAAAAACTAACTCAGGAAAATGAAAGCCTCAAAGCTCAAATCCGGAAGATGAAAACAACTGCTAGAAACTCGGAAAGAAGCCGAGCGGATGAAAGGCTTATAAGCAGTCTGAAAAAGAAAGCCCTTAAGTGTCAAGTTGACCTGGAAAAGTCTGAGTCCAACCAAGCCAAAGTCCGGGCACAATGGGCAAAGAAGGCAAAAGAGCAGGCAAAGTTTGTGCAGCAAATTAAAAGAAAGTATGAAGGGACAATAACCATCCTAAAGAGAAAAATGACTACCCTCGAGAATGAAACAGCCAAGCAAGCCAAGGACTTCAAAGCTGATAGGAAACACTGTTATGGTTTGATGGCTCAGATGGAGGAAGGAATGCAACAGTTGCAAAATCAACATCTCCACGACGCTCAGGTGTTAGAAGCCCGAAATCAATAGGTCGGGCGTCTGCTTCAGGAAAAGGGTAGAATCCGAGAGCGAGTCAGAGTCATCGCCGACTACATTGTTGTGAAATGCAAAGCATGTGAGGATATGACTCGCACCACTTTCTTCGCGGTAGTGATGATGTTTGTCTGACAGATAATGAGTGACTTGGAGAGACTTCAAAGGGATCTTGCATATAGGCACGTGGCGAGACCGAATGATGTCCTGCGGGCCCCAGGAGCATTTGAGGCATCAATGTATTTGTGATTTTTTTTACTTGAGTCTGTATTTTCTTTCTGTTAAAGTCTGTTAGTTTCTTTTGAGTCTGTTAGTTTTTGAGTCATTATAATCAAAGTATTTGCTTTTTGAAAATCCCAAAAATGTTTTATTACTTATTTTTACACTTATACCCCAGAACTACGCTTGGTCTGATTCATGCAGGGTCATGATACGAAGGAAATCTCCATAGGATTCGACCATAACCAAAAGAAAAGAGAAAGAAAATAAGAAACCGTGAGAAAGAAGCAAAATAAGAAAGGGAAATGAGAGAGTAAAAAAATCAAAGAGAAGTCAAACAAAGAAAGGCAAGAATGAAAAAAAGAAAAAAAAGCGAAAAAGAGAAGTTGCACATGGAAATAAGGAAAAATCGGGATGACACAAGCAATTGAGCAAATACATGATAGAAATGATTAATTACTTATGTGCATTGCATTCCACAAATACGCGGTTACCAATCTGTTAAGCTCTAATCACTAACGAGTTTGTTGTTGATTCTCCAAAACTAAGGCAGGTGGTTAGTTTGTTGAGCATTCTGGCAACCTATCCATACAACACCAGGTCCAAAGGCGAATTGATCATGTCTAACCAAGAACTTGATGCGAGTAGCATCGATACTTCAAGAGAGGTGGAAGAATTGGATGTTAATTCGATGAAAGAAGAGATGTATAAGTTGAAGCAACAGATGGCCGAAATGTACCAGGCCTGGGCAAAAGGGCAACCACCACCAGCTTACCCCGCCAACCCTGCTTTCATCCCGCCTTTGAATCAAACCCAGGAACATCCTACTGTTGATTCATCTGCAGGATTTCCTATTTACCATCACTACCAAGGCACCACCTCCCAAACCCCGCAAGCTCCGCCACCTAAACCAGTTCCATATCCTCCTCTCCCAATCACTCCTATCTTCGTAGCATCCCCATCTGCTACACTACACCAATCTTCTAGTGAGCGTGTTTTCCAAGCCCAGGATAACCAATACTACCCCCCAGAGCCCACTTTCAAAGCTTCAGAAGTTTATACTCCTTGTTTTGATCTCCCTGCGGAAGCTGAAAAACCATCCCAAAATCCCAAACAGGAGGAGATGTTCAGAAAAGTTAAAAGCTTAGAACAATAATTCAGAGACATGTAGGGATTAGGAGGTCAAGTAAGTGTGGCTTACAAAGACCTATGTATATTTCCAAATGAGCAATTACCGGCAGGGTTTACGATGCCCAAGTTTGATTTGTACGATGGGCACGGTGATCCAGTAGCACACTTGAGAGGTTTTTGTAGCAAGATGAAGGAACTGGAGGAAAAGATGAATTGCTGATGGCATATTTCAGTCAAAGTCTGAGTGGATCGGCGCTGGAGTGGTACACCCGGCAGGACCACGGAAAGTGGTATACATGGGATGATCTGGCGCAAGCATTCGCTTGTCACTTCCAATACAATCTTGAGATCATTCCAAATCGACTGTCCTTGACAAAACTGGAGAAAAAGTACAGTGAAAGTTTCAGAGAGTATGATTTCCGATGTAGAGAGCAGGTAGCAAGAGTAGACCCTCTAATGAAAGAAAGTGAGATGGTGGATTATTTTCTACAGGCCTTAGAACCTACTTACTATGGTCATCTGGTCTCAGCTATAGGAAAATCCTTCAATGAAGTAGTGAAGATGTGAGGTATGGTAGAAGAGGGGCTCAAGTTGAATAAAATCATGAGCTATTCGGCTATTAAGGCGACCACTCAGGCTATTCAGGGCGGCACAAGAGGAATTGGGAAAAAGAAGAGAGAGGACGTAGCAATAGTTGATTCAGGAACTCGGTTCGGACCCATAGACTCATCTCACCACTATAATCAGCCTCGACCCCACCACCAAAGTTACCCTCATAGCCCATATAATCCACCCCAACACTACTACCCCCAGTAGAACCTCATTTTTCTGTCCACCATGCCCAAACATACAACCAACCTCCCACTCACGCGCAATGGCGTGCGCCCATTACCCAAAACACTTATCCACCCCCACGAGCCTACCGAAACCCTCATGGACCAAGTTTCCGGCCTAATCAAGCATTTAAGGATGAAAGGTTGCAGAAAACGAAAACCTTTACTCCTTTGGGATAGTCATATACCGGTTTATTCCACAGGCTAAGACAACTGGACATGCTGTGGCTGATTCAGTTCAAATTGCCTAATCCTCCCCTAAAAAATCTTGATTATTCCGTAAGCTGTGAGTATTGTTCTGGTACTCCAGGTCATGACACGGAGAAGTGCTTTCAGTTAAAAAGTGCTATCCAGGAGCTTATTGATACCAATCGGATTGAAGTTCAAGCTCATGAGGCGCCCAATATCAACCGAAATCCGATGCCAGCCCATCAGGAGGCAAATATGATTGAAATAGTGCATGAGGGAGGGGAGCCCAGGAAGCCGTCACAGACCGTCATGATGATTCGGTCCAGTGGGGTTAAGATAGTTGAACAATCAACAAGTGAGAAATCAGTGCTCAAGTCAAGCGAAAGGAGTAGTGAACCATCCGTAATAGTTAAGAAGGGGTCTTCGAGTGATGTTGTAGCAAAGCAAGAAAGGATGAAAGTGGTTGTGCCAGAAGTGGCAAACAAACCTGTCGTAATCATGGAGGGCACCCGCATAGGGCATGTCATTGTCAAACCGGTAACCCAATTACCAATAGTCAACTACAGGGCTATTCCATGGAATTACGAACGGGTGACAGTGACTTACAAAGGGAAAGAAATCAAAGAAGAAATTTGCGAAACCCAGGGTTTGACTCGCTCAGGAAGATGTTTTTCCCTCGAGGAGTTGAGAAAAGCTAAGATCTCCAAAGATAACCTAGTGCTGGTAAAGAAAGCTGTAACTAAAGAAGAGGTAGAGGAATTCTTGAGGAAGATGAAGGTGCAGGACTATTCTATCATGGAATAATTAAGGAAGACTCCTGCTCAAATTTCACTATTGTCATTGTTAATCCACTCAGACGAGCACCATAAAGCTTTAATGAAAATCTTGAATGAGGCTCACGTTCCCGATAAAATCACCATGAACCATCTGGAAAAGATAGCCAACAAGATCTTTAAAGTGAATAGTCACTTTTTCTGATGATGAATTGCCCGTAGAGGGTACTGAGCATAACAGAGCCCTTTACCTTATAGTGAAATGTGAGAACTCCGTAGTTACCCGGGTATTAGTTGATAATGGTTCCAGTGCGAACATCTGCCCTCTCTCCACTCTGAGTAAGTTGAAAGTGGAAGTGAGAGGATTCAAAAGAACAATATCTGTGTCCGAGGATTTGATGGCGGAGGCAAAGATTCAGTTGGGGATATAATGCTAGAGCTGACGATAGGGCTAGTTGAGTTCACAATGGAATTCCAAGTGCTGGATATAGCTGTTTCCTACAATCTGCTATTAGGTCGACTGTGGATTCACACCGCTAAAGCAGTCCCATCAACACTACACCGGGTGGTCAAATTTGAATGGGATAGATAGTTAATAGTTGTGCATGGCGAAGACAGTTTATGCGCTCACAGCGATGCCATTGTACCGTTCATTGAAGTGGAAGTTGACAAGGGATCGTGGGTTTACCAGGTTTTTGACACGATGTTGGTAGAGAAAGTTCAAGAGGGGAAATACATTCCAAATCCGAAGATAATTGCCGCATCAGTCATGATGGCCTATGAGATGTTGAAGAATGGTTTTGTACTTGGTAAAGGTTTGGGCTCATCTTTGCAAGGCATTATACAGCCGGTGTCTCTTCCTGAAAACTTGGGAACATTTGGTCTGGGATTCAAGCTCACTGCCGCAAACATAAGAAGAGCCAGAATGTTAAAACAGAGGGCATGGGTCCTTCCAAAGCCAGTCCCACGTCTCTCCAGATCATTTGAAAAGTCTGGTACTAGAAAACGACCGGCAACAACAATTCCCAGTCCTGTGATTGATCTTGATAAGGAGTTAATTGAAAGATTTGAGAAGTTGTTCAACGGTGTGAACATGGTGGAAATTAGTGAAGGTTCTAGCAACGTAAAAATTCAATTCGTCAGTCCAAAAACAAAGCTTAATAATTGGAAAGCCACTCCTCTTCCCACTCGAAAGGAGTCTTGATAGTTTATTTTGATTTTCCTTCAGTTTGTCTGGGTTATTCCAGTGTTGTAATCCACATTTTTATCATTCAGTCTGTTTGAGTGTGCAAAACGTGTTATCTTTTATCATTCAATGAAATGCAATTTCCCTTTCTTCATTATTCCTGATAGTTTCCCTTTTGTTTTTCTTTTCTTTTCTGTACAATTCTTTTTATGCTGGTTCTAATGACATGGCATGTGTGAGGAATCCTCAGCCCAGTCTTAAAAATCAATCTGATTCTGAAAAAATAATTCAAGAAGTAGAGTGTGATGACGAATCAGAATATGATGAAGAAGAGGCTTTTGAAGAAATTAGTAAGGAATTAAATCACTTTGAAGGAAAACCCAAACCCAACCTGAATGATACAAAAGCCATCAATTTAGGGGACGCAGATAATATTAGAGAGACTAAAATAAGCGTCCACCTTGAACCAAAGATTAGGGAAGAGATGATCAAAGCCCTGATTGAATACAAAGATATTTTTGCATGGTCATACGATGACATGCCGGGTTTAAGCAGTGATTTAGTGGTCCACAAGTTACCCACTGACCCGACATTCCCTCCCGTCAAGCAAAAATTGAGAAAGTTCAAAAATGATATGAGTATGAATATTAAGAAAGAAATCACTAAGAAGTTGGACGCAAAGGTCATTCGGGTCACACGATATCCCGTTTGGTTAGCTAATGTTGTGCCAGTACCAAAGAAGGACGGCAAGATCAGAGTATGCATTGATTACCGCAATCTCAATAAAGCAAGTCCAAAGGATAATTTCCCACTGCCCAACATCCACATTTTGATCGATAATTGAGCTAAGCGTGAGGTTGGATCTTTTGTGGATTGCTATGCAGGGTATCATCAGGTTTTTATGGATGAAGAAGATGCGGAAAAGACGGTATTCATCACGCCATGGGGAACTTATTGTTACCGAGTAATTCCATTTGGTTTGAAAAACACTGGGGCAACTTACATGAGGGCAATTACTAATGTGTTCCATGATATGATACACAAGGATATTGAGGTGTACATAGATGATGTAATCATAAAGTCAAAGCAGCAGGCCGACCACGTCGGAGATTTGAGGAAATATTTCCAGAGGCTTCGCAGGTACAACCTTAAGCTTAACCCTGCCAAGTGCGCATTTGCTGTTCCAACCAGAAAATTGTTGGGATTCATAGTCAGTCGTCGAGGCATTGAGTTGGACCCATCAAAGATCCAAGCTATCCAAGAATTTCCACCTTCGAGGAACAAGACTAAGGTGATGAGTCTGTTAGGGAGATTAAACTACATCAGCAGGTTTATTGCTCAATACACGACAACTTGTGAGCCTATTTTCAAGTTGCTGAAGAAGGATGTTGCGGTCAAGTGGACTGATGAGTGTCAAGAAGCATTTGATAAGATAAAAGGATACTTGTCAAACCCACCTGTGCTGGTACCACCAGAACCAGGGAGACCTTTGATTATTTACTTGACAGTCCTAGAAAATTCACTTGGTTGTGTATTGGGTCAGCAGGATATCACTGGCAGGAAGGAACATGCCATCTACTATCTTAGCAAGAAGTTCACAGCTTACGAGGTTAAGTACACTCACTTGGAAAGGAAATGTTGCGCCCTAACTTGGTTAGCACAGAAATTGAAATATTATTTCTCATCCTACACTACTTACCTCATTTCGCGCTTGGATCCGTTGAAGTATATTTTTCAAAAGCCTAAGCCCATAGGGAGGCTTGTGAAGTGGCAGATTTTGTTCACAGAGTTTTACATCGTCTATGTGAGTCGAACCGCAATGAAAGCCCAAGCATTGGGCGATCATTTGGCCGAGAACCCCTCGATGAAGAATATGAGCCATTGAGGACTTATTTTCCTGATGAAGAGGTGATGCATATTGACGAGCTAGAGCAGACAGAAAAACCAGGTTGGAAACTTTTCTTTGATAGGGCTGCTAACATGAAAGGAGTTGGAATAGGAGCAGTACTTATTTCTGAAATAGGGCATCACTATCCTGTTACGACTCAGCTTCGTTTTTATTGTACCAACAATATGGATGAGTACGAAGAATGCATTTTGGTTTTAAGTCTAGCTGCAGACATGGATGTCCAGGAAGTCTTGGTCTTGGAAGACTCAGATCTTCTGGTACATCAAATTCAAGGAGAATGGGAAACACAAGATTTGAAGTTCATACCGTACCAACAATGTTTGCATGATCTTTGTCAACGGTTTCGATCAGTGGAGTTCAGGCATATTCCAAGAGTCCATAATGAGGTGGCCGATGTTTTGGCTACCTTGGCATCAATGTTGCACCATCCGGACAAAGCTTATGTCGATCCTCTACATATTCAAGTCCGAGATCAACATGCTTACTGTAACATGGTGGAAGAAGAACTCGATGGTGAACCATGGTTCCATGATATCAGGGAGTACATCAGAATGGGGGTATATTCGGTGCAAGCCACGGGGGATCAAAAGAGAACAATTCGATGGTTGGCTAGTGGATTTTTCTTCAGTGGAGGAGTTTTGTATAAAAGAACTCCAGATCTTGGATTGTTGAGATGCATAGATGCTAAACAAGCCACGAATGTCATGACCAAAGTACATTCTGGAGTCTGCGGACCGCATATGAGTGGATATGTGCTGGCGAAGAATATTCTCCGAGCAGGTTATTATTGGCTCACCATGGAGCGAGATTGTATCAGTTTTGTGCGCAAATGTCATCAATTACAGGTACATGGAGATTTAATTTATTCTCCACCATCAGAATTACACACAATGTCGGCACCATGGCCCTTCGTTGCTTGGGGCATGGATGTTATTGGACCAATTGAACCAGCAGCATCCAATGGGCACAGGTTCATTCTGGTGGCCATTGATTATTTCACCAAGTAGGTTGAGGCTAAAACTCTCAAGTCTGTGACCAGGAAAGCAGTGGTTGATTTTGTTCACTCAAATATCATCTGTCGATTTGGGATACCAAAGGTGATCGTCACAGATAATGGTGCTAATCTTAACAGTAACTTGATGAAAGCGGTATGTCAACAATTTAAGATTACGCATCGCAATTCCACCCCATATTGCCCCAAGAAGAATGGAGCAGTCGAGGCAGCCAACAAGAACATAAAGAAGATACTTCGGAAAATGGTGGAAGGTTCCAGGAAATGGCATGAAAAGTTACCATTCACATTGTTGGGTTATCGCACTACTGTTCGCACTTCAGTGGGTGCAACTCCTTACTTATTGGTATATGGCACTAAACCAGTGATACCTGTGGAAGTTGAAATCCCATCCCTTCGGATTGTTGCTGAGGCCGTGATTGAGGATGATGAGTGGGTCAAAACCCGTTTGGAGCAGTTAAGTTTGATCGATAAGAAGAGATTAGCAGTAGTATGTCATGGGCTGATATATCAAAAGAGAATGGCAAGAGCGTACAACAAAAAGGTGTGTCCCCAAAAGTTTTAAATGGGTCAGCAAGTATTAAAGCATATCCTTCCACACCAGGCCGAAGCGAAGGGCAAGTTCGCCCCAAATTGGCAAGGGCCATTCATTGTAACAAGAGTGTTGTCCAACGGTGCTTTGTATCTAACAGATATCGAAGGCAAATGTGTAGACATGACTATCAATTCTAATGGAGTCAAGAGATATTATGTATGATTTCTTTTGTTGAATTGTTGATTGTTTGTACTTGGAATTGTTTCGAAGATTGGAATGACGAAGGCAATTTGTTCTGCTATCTAAACACTCTACCCTTTGTTTCCCCTTCTGAGCCTTATTTATTTTATTTCATACCCCTCTTTTGGAATCAATAACAAAAAAGAGAGAAAAGAAAGAAAAGAAAAAGAAAGAAAAAAAAATAAAAGAAGTGAAAAGAGAAAGTACAAGAAAACAAAGAAATTCAGGTCTGAACTACGTTTGACCTGATTCCTACTAAGGATACATAGGAAGCCTCACGACTCGGTCATATCATATCAAAATAAAAATAAAAAATCCCCAAGTAAGAAACTGGGTAGAAGTTGTGGTTGTGGTAAGAGATCAGATTCCAAAAGTTGTAATTTTGACCTATTTAAGTTGCTTTGAGCCTTTTTGATACCCTTTTCTTTCCAAACATACCCAAAGAACCGACATAACCGTCCAAAGAAAGACCTCCCGATCAGTCTTCGAGAGATTCCAAGTCAAGCAGGTAAAGAGGATTCATATCAGGGGCAACACTCCGATTTAAGCAAAAGAAATAAAAAAATGAGAGAGTCTTATTGGTGAAAACCCTCATGGGCACCATGAAGCGACGAAAGCTGAGAGAAAGTAAAAATGAGAGAGTTTTATTAGTGAAAACCTTCACGGGCAGCATGAGGCGACAAGGAATTGAGGAATGAACAAATGAGAGAGGTTTGTTGGTGAAAATCCTTCAGGGCACTGCAAGCCGAACAAGGTCTGTAAGCTGGCGGAAAGTAAACATTGGGTTGCGGAGATCTTGGAGCACAAAGTAAAACAACTGGAAAAGTGATTGGTTAAACAGACTGGGTTGATTAATCCAAAATTCATACCATGATTATTGGTGACAGTTACTCTACTCAGATAAGTTTTTTTTTCTCTCTCCAACAGTCATCCAAATTTGGATTTTCTTCTTTATTCTTAATTCTCAAAATCATCGCATTTCATTGCTTTTAATTTTACTCCTCTAAAGCTCTTCCAAGGTTAGACTTGTTTCAACAAATAAGAAGGAATTTCAAAGTTTACTACCAGTTTCAAAATTGCACAAAGCAAAATACGGCTAGGACATGCAGAGATAGTGTGACGAAAAGTGGGACATAAAGTGTAAGCAAAAGTTAAATCGGTGAAATGGTTCAGTAATGTCGCGGGAGATGCAGAGGTCAGTAATGAAAAACAACGGTTGGGGTGTAGAGTACTCAGATCATCTAGGGTCCTGGGGTTAAGGATCAATCAGAAGGTCAAACAATTCTCGATCGGCTCAAGGCAGCCAGTCAAAGCAAAGCATGGCAAAGGAAGAACCACCTTCAGCAAGAATGCCACAACTAACCACCACGTTTTAAACTGACAAGATTTTTCTTTGATTTGAAATAGGGGAAAAAATTTCATTTGTTTCGGAGAAATCCTACGTGAAGAAAGAGCAAGCACCAAGTAGGTTTGATCGCAAAGTTCTCAGGATCCTCCTAGAAAATGGGACTTAGATTAAAATTCAAAATAATCATGAGTAGCACAATCTAGCATAAATGTACCCCAAAGGAATATAAGCGGAACTTTTAAGTTTGCATGCTTGAGATAGGATTCACTAGAAATTTTCAAGACCCTCCTGAATAATGGGACGTAGCACTAAGAATTCCATTAGATAACAAGTTTTAGCAAGTTCGGCTATAAGGAAGTATAGATTAGCTTTAGAAGCGTCACTTGTAAGATAAGATTTAATTTAAAACTTTTCAGGACCCTCCTGGATAATGGGATGAAGTTTTAGGACCAAGTTAGATTACAAGGTTCAATAGAAGAAAATATAATGCAGCTTTGAAACGGGCATTTTACTAGAAATTTTCAGGACCCTCCTGGATAATGGGATCTAGTTTACAGATTGTTAGAGATATTAAGTAACATGATTCAGTTAACACTCACAAAGGTTCCCGGCTACCAAACTGGGGTAGAAAATTTTCTTTGTTTTGTCTATTTTGTTGAAGTCAGGTGCCCGTCTGAAGAATAGGGAAGAAAAATACGGATGTTAAGGATAAAAAGCAGTTCAGGATCAAGTAATCAGGAGCCCACCTGGAGAACAAGGGAAAACAAATCAAGTTTCAAGGAATATTGACACAAGTATTGGTAATCAAGCACCCACCTGGAGGAACAAGGGAGAACAAGTCAAGGAAAAACAGTTAAAGTTTCAGCAATCAGGCGCCCACTTGGAGAGCAAGGGAATACAATTCAAGTTTCAGCAATCAGACGCCACCTGGAGAGCAAGGGAATACAATTCAAGTTTTGCCAGTCAGGCGCCCACCTAGAGAGCAAGGGAATACAGTTCAAGTTTCAGTAATCAGGAGCCCGCCTGGAGAACGAATGGAAAAAGTACAATTCAAATGTTGGAAATCAGGAGCCCGCCTGAAGAACGAAGGGAAAAAGTACAATTCAAATATTGGAAATCAGGAGCCCGCCTGAAGAACGAAGGGAAAAAGTACAATTCAAATGTTGGAAATCAGGAGCCCGCCTGAAGAACGAAGGGAAGAAGTACAAATTCAAATTTTGTTGAAATCAGGAGCACGCCTGGAGAACGAAAGTAAGAAGTACAAATCAAACTTCAATAATCAGGAGCCCGCCTGAAGAACGAGGTAACAACAATCACAAGATCAAGTTTGAAAATAAATCTTTGTAATGCATAGTTCATAGCTTAGTCTAGCTTCTTTTATTTTGTCACGGTGTAATAAGGAGGTCAGTAAGTAGTAGCAGCAGCAGCAACAGTGAAATCACAGCTTCATGGTAGTTCCAGCTGCCAAACTTCCCAAACTACACTGACCTGATTCCTTTATAGCCAAGGATATATAGGAAACTTTTGAAGCAGAGGTTCGGTCAGATTCTTTCAAAGATGCTTCCCACGGAGTATTCAAATGGGCAAAAAGCGCTCGTATCCGCTCACTTGATCTTTGCACGAAAACTCTTCGTGTTTCCGAGTAAAGAGGGGAAGATATGAGTACATGATTTTTGGCCTATATGAATTATTCCAATAAATTCAAAAACAAAATAATTTTTTCTATTGTTCGCAATTTTGCGGATTTTTTGTGGCATTTTCTGTTATTGTTTGCATTTGTCTATGCATGTTTATTTTATTTAAATTATTTAAAAATAAAAAAAATATGTTGCATTTTTTTTGAATTTAAGATTTAACTTTGCATTTTTAATAATTAATTAAGTAGCTTTACAAAATGGAAAATCAGAAAAAATAGTTTATTGTTGCTTTTTAATTTTTGATTTTTTGGTAATTCTCCCTTTAATTTGGTACTTAACTTAGTTGTGGTAGTCATAATTTAGAGTTAATTAAATTAGATAATTTGGATTAGGAATTAATTTAGGTTTTTATTTTAGTTTAATTTAAAAGAAATTGGGAAAGGAAAAGAAATGAAAATAAAAGGAAATAGAAAAGGCTGTATTTGGGCCAAACTTGACAATTGTCCCCAAAACCCAACCAAAACTGGCCCAGACCCGCCCAATAGCCAGTCTGTCTCCAGCTTCATCCAAACGACTTCGTTTTAGGCGTCTTAATCTGGACCGTTGAATTAGTTTGATCAAACGGTCCAGATTCTCACCCATTTCCCAAACCCGACCCGATCCAGAACCAAATCGATTCCCCTAGTGAAACAAAACGACCCCGTTTTCCATTAATGATTTAATCAGAGTTGTTGGATTCCAATCATCCAACGGCCTTAATTAAATCATCAATTTAATATACTCAAAACCTCAAACCCCTTACCCCCTTACCCCCTCAGAAACCCCCTCTGTCGTCTCTGATTTCTCTTTAGAGACCAGCAAAAATTGCCACCTCAAATCACCGTTGACCGCCTGCCAGAAATCGCCTACGACGATGGGCAACCACCAAACAACCCCAAATTCACACCATCGACTCTCCTTCATCTCCTCGTTCTGAATCCTTAACCCATTACCTTCGAATCATAGTTGAACTTTTCGAATATGGGATCGAAGGTCAAACCCTTAAACCCTAACTTACCCAATCGACCCCAAATCTACAGCACCTAACCCCCATATATCCCTCATACCAAATCCATTATTGTTTTCCCTCGAATATTGCCAGAATCTCTCGAATCTTAAATTTGAGGTCGAGCCCTAAAAATCTAAGATTATCCTCAATAAAACCTAGTGGCATGCATGGTCATATGATGTTGTTTCTGTCAAATTTTTGAAGATTAGATTCGACGAAGACTGATGTTGCTCAATTGTTCTTGACAAAGAACAAATGTGTAACATCAGTCTCGTTAAATCAAGGTCTACAGCAAGTTGTTGATTTCTATGGCAAGTGTTTTCATTCTTTTAATCCATTTCATCTCCTTTTTCCTCTCCCTTTCTTTAGTTAGATTTTTTTACTCCCTATGAAAACTCGACCAATCTATTGAGTTCAAACTGTTCTCTGCAAGTTGTCCCCTTTGTTTCTTTTTGTGAAAGTTGTTCTATGATTCTTATTGGTCCGCCGACATAGTTCATCTAATTAGGTCGTTTGTTTTAATAACCTAACTAATTTCATGTTTGTTTGTTGATATTAATCATTCATATAGTAGTTTTTATTAATTAGTCATATGTTGAATCCATTTAAGTAGTCGATTTTGTTTTCTACCTTCCATATGATCGCAGAAATTAGTTTGGATCACAGACGGTAGCTCAAGGACTTTGGGTCAATTTGACCCGTTTGTTAGGTTTGAGTAATTAACAGGGGTTGTATGGGTAGCCTAGGGATTATTTAGGTTGTGTGAACCTTACCTAACTAATTAAGAAGCTTCTAATAGTGATAGGGTTTAGGAGTGTATTATTGAATAAAATAAAGAGCAAAGAATTGAGTGGAATCAATTAAGAAATTGGGGAAGGGGCATTTGTGAATAGGAAATTGATTTTAGGCTGCCTTAAGAGATCCTATATAAAGCTTGCTTAGGAAAAGACTGAAGGAGAACGGACAGAATATAGAGTCCAAAGAAAAAAAACAGAGATATAGAAGTTTAAGAAGGAGGACAGAATAAGAGAGAGATCTAGGAGATAAAAAATCCAAAAATACAAACGGCTGCTTTTCACTGTTTGATTGAATTCTTTCTGTGATCTCTTAAGTTTATAATTCCTGAAATAGTTTCTAACTTATCTGGGCTCAAATGATTTGAATCTGGTGGTTTAAAAGCTTGGTTTGAAGTTCTGGTTGTGGATTTTTGATTTTTGAGCATCAGTCTTTGGTTTAAAGCTATTTTTTTTGTGGTTTCTTTCTGCTGCTGGATACTGTTGTTGCTACTGCTGATCTTATCCCCTTTACTACTTTCATTTCTAGGTATTTCCTTAGTCCAGAAATACTGATTGAATACTAGTTATGAGAATCAAGTGAAATCCGATGGAATATAGGCTATATTTGCCATAGTTTCTCTTTGTCTTTTTTCCTTACTGTTTAAATACCATGTAGTAGATTGGTAATGGTAGATGTTAAACGAGCTGGTACTGGTATTATAAAATGGGATTTGTGTTTTAGCCAATTGTTTAGTTTCAACATTAAATAACATTTTTAGAAGGTGTATGAGCAGGTTTGTGGATTGTTTGTATGGCAAATGAGCTATACGCCTCAATTACTCAGTTTATTTTGATTTGTTCTCTGTATCACAGATTTTTTGCTTAAGTTTCTTTCAAAAATCAGTAAGGTTTTGGTTCTAATGTTTATTTGAATCCATTAAAATGTTAGGTGTTTGGCTTGTACGTGTATTGATGTTGTTTTATAAGCATGTTTGCCCATGAGACTAAGGTTTGAGATAATGTTTGTTCATTAGGCCCCTTTACAAGTCTCCATTTATCATGTACATGGATTAATCCAAGGTTTGAATGAATTTAAAATTTGTATGACTGTTCTTGTGAAGTTATTTAAAGGACTGATGTCCATAGTTCCAGCATGTGTACTCATGAGCCATAACGGATTATTGATGGTTTGATTTGGGAACATTTGGTCAATTATTCTATGTTAAGACAATTGTAAATATGGAAGTTAATTAGGCAATTTGTGTCCCTTAGATAAGAGTCAGGAATAATTGTAGGTTTAATCCCATTTAGCTTTTAATCTAAATTAATTGTTAGTTTGTAAAATCTGGGCTTAAAGCCAGCCCAAGTGGCGAAAGCATTCTCAAGTACAAATGCACAACTTTGAGTTGTTTTGGTTTTGTCGACCTTCATCATGACGGGCCTACTTCGATCCCCAAAGCTTGCAATAGATTTTGGTTTAATGTTAATTTGGCATGTTAAAAATCTGACTGCTTTCAGTTGTTGTGGAGGTTCGACATGTGTATCCCAGAATATTCTATTTGCACATGACCCATACGGACTGGGCTCGTTGATTGGGCTTGATTTTTTCTTTAAAATGAAGTAGTACTTTCTTTTGGCCTTCAACAAATCCATTAGGTAATATTTGAGTAATTAGGAATCCTGCAGTTTTCTTTAAACAATTAATGTTTTTTTAGAATGAGGTTAGCCATACTAAATAATGCAAAATAGCTTATGGCCTTCCAAAGCTTAGTTTGAATGCCTCTTTAATTTAGAACTGAGGTGCGCTATGCCCAACAAAAATGACCATTGCATGGCCCTCATTTAATTAATCTTGTGTTGCTCCTTAGAATTCGAGGTGCATTTAGCAATTTTCATGGCCCTCGCAAAGTTGCAAACGCGTAGTTGCTTTAGGCGCGTTACTTTAATAACTTACCTTCCTAAACTGTCGGGTGTGCATTTCATGTGACGCAAATCCAAATCCTAACAACGTTAAACAAAATATGTCATGGATCGTGGGTGCATTTCATGTGGCGTGATCCAAATATGTGTTTTGTATAACGTTGAAATCTTCCTAAAACTAAATAAAAGCAGGTAAAAACGCACATAGGTTTGAAAGTGTTATAAAAATCAGATAAATAGGCTAATAATAACAGTGGAGCGACCGTGCTAAAACTATGGAATTCGGGAATGCCTAACACCTTCTCCCGAGTTAATAGAATTCCTTACCTAAATTTCTGGTTCGCGGACTGTAATACAGAGTCAAATTTTTCCTCAATTTGGGATTTGAACCGGTGACTTGGGACACCATAAATTATCCCAAGTGGAAACTCTGATTCTTAGATAAATAATCCTGTTTCGATTGTCACTTTAAGTTGGAAAAAAACTCCCTTATACCCTTTTCGGGGTAGGTAAAAAGGGAGGCGTAACAGTGTCATTTATGATGTGTGTGAAAAATTTCAGGTCATTCGGAGGTGATTTGATAGGTTTTGGCATCGTTTGTGGAATTTGAAATTTTATAAGTTCTTAAGCTTGAATCCGAGGGTGATTTGGTGTTTTGGTGTTGTTTTGAGTGATTCGGAGGTTCGGCTAAGTTTGAATGATGTTATGGAATGTGTTGGCATGTTTGGTTGAGGTCACAAGGGCTTCGGGTGTGTTTCGGATGCCTAACAGGACATTTTTGGACTTGAAAGGTTAGCAGATTTTGCTGGTATTTCTGTTACAGAATATCCTTCTTCGCGATCGCGTGAGGAGGCTTGCGATCGCGCAGAGCATTTTTGGATATCAATCAAGTTTTTCATCGCGTTCGATGAGTAAGGGATGCAATCGCATAGGGTTATGTGTACCAAAGCTGGGGCCACGCGTTTGTTCATCGCGAACGTGATCAATGGTCCGCGATTGCATAGGAGAGAGAGGCAGAGGATCTCGTTCGTGTGGTGATTAACGTGTTTGCGTATAGTTAAGTCAGGAGCTAGCAAAGTTGTTCTTCGCGATCGTGAGGGTCTTTCCGCGATCGCGATTAAGGAAGTACCTGGGCAGAATGTTTAATTTCAAAAACGAGGGTATTGGTCCATAATTTTAAAATTTATTAGAGAGCTTGGACGAAGGCAATTTTAGAGGGGAATTTCATAGGAGTGATTGGGGTAAGTGTTCTTCACTCAAATCTGGTTAAATTCCATGATTATGTCTTGATTTTTATCATTTAATTTAGGAATTTGGGATGAAAATTGGAGAAAATGGAAAAAATGGAAAAAAATATTCAGGAGTGGATTTGTTTTGGTATTTGGATGACCATTTGACGTCGGATTTTGGTGAATTTGATATGGGTATACTCATGAGCGAATGGGTTTTCTAGTTTTGTGATTTTTATCGGATTCCGAGACGTGGGCCCAAGGGCTGGGTTTGAGCCAAATTCGGAATTTTTGGTCTAATTTGATAATTTTCATATGGGTTTCATCCCTTTAGTGTATATTAATGATAATATACTAATTTTGGTTAGATTCATAGCATTTGGAGGCCAAATCGAAAGGCAAGGGCATCGCGGGCTAATGTTTTAGCTTGGTTTGAGGTATGTAACGCTTCCAAACTTTGTTCTGAGGGTTCGAAACCCCGAACTATGTGTTCTATGATTATTATTGACATGACGCAAATGCCAAGTGATGGGCATGCTGGCGTGCACCATGAGAATTGCGGCCGGGATCATTCCATGGCACCGCTTAATGATTCTTTCTTGCTGATATCTGTGTTGCAATTATGTGATTAAGTTAATGAGTTGTAAATCATTCCAATTATCATGTTAAGGTTTCACGCCAATACTGTTGAGTCTCGAGAGGTCCTTTCTTGCTGTCATATCATTAGCTTCATTGATATTCTGTACTCAGTCCTGTTCATGTATATCATATCATGTCTCAGTCTCGGTTATTGCTATTTGGCACAGCATATCATTGTATCGGGCTAGTATCATGACATTTTGAGCCCGTGTGTGTTAGACTATAGAGAGATGACTGAGTGAGGCCGAGAGCCTGATATTGAGCCTGATATCGGGCTAGTATGGGATTGGGCTGCATGCCACAGTGGGATATTGATTATGCCTTCGTTGGCTTGTTATAGCGCTTGGTTGAAAGGAGGCCCTCCGTAGTCTATACACCCCCAGTGAGCGCAATTGATATTATTGGGGGATGGATTTTCCCTAGACATGGATCTTATCTGAAGAACTTATACCTGGAGATTGATCTTCTCCATAAGGCTGGAATGACCTTCCTCGGTATTGATGACTGCGGTCAGTGATGTATATATTCTGGGATGGATCTTCCCTGGGCCGGATGGCCATATACAGTACCGAGTGGTTGAGAAATGAGAGTGGGAGCACATGGTGCAGTATCATATATTTCTGGCATTTCCATGTAGAGATTTACTGAATTCTACACTTCACATTGTCCGGATATGTGCTTTGCTTTACTGTTGAATTAAATAATTAAACTACCAGCATGCCTACTTTACTATTTCATTTAATTGTGCTATAACTGCTGAGGTTTAGTTAGTCACTACCTGTTAGTCCATAATTTGGACTTGTTACTTACTGAGTTGGTGTACTCATATTACCCCTACACCTTGTGTACAAATTCAGGTATCTCAGGCCACAGTAGTGGCTGTTGACTGTTTCAGATGCGGGTTTCAACGGAGATATCGAGGTAGCTGCTTGACGTTCGTAGTCCCGACTTTCTCCTTCCTTATCTACCTCTAATGTATTTTGGATATTTTTATACTATTTTCGTCTAGTTATGTTTTTGTAACAGATGTAGTATTGCTCATGACTTAGTGACACCCAAGGTCGGGCTTGTATTTTCCGCTTTGTTTTGATTTTGACTTTATATCTTTTATCGGATTTCATTTGAAAAATGGTTTTACTTGAGTAAATGAAATGTGGATTATTTTGGAAATGTGTCGACTGGCCTAGTTTCGTGATAAGCGCCACCACGACCGGGTCGGTTTAGGGTCGTTACAACAACGGCTTCGGTTCACACCGCTTAGATCCCGAAGGGAACATTATCAACGGGAGCAAACAAATATTTGTCACCAGTTGACATTCAATGAAAAATATTTCTCAGTATTAAATACGCAGTCGTTATAGAGAATTTTGGCATTTATGACTCGTCATTACATATTCATCAATGGCCTTCATTATTGTCTTTTAAGAGGGGTTTGATCCTAGGACCTTATATCCTAGGTATAACTATAAATAGTGGCTTCAACAACCATTGTAACACATAAAATCTCTGGCAGAACCCATGCTATGCTATATTCCCAAGCAAAATAACACTTTATTTTTTGTCTAATATTGTTCCTATCACTGTCTTTAGAAGCCCTGTTCCCGGAAATAGATTACCTACTGTTTAATTCGATTTCAACGCTCAGTCTTACACTTTTCATTTAATTTATTTATTATTTTGAGATCAAATTGATTCGCTTGTCAATAACACGTTGTAAATTCAAATATACTATTTCACGGGTAAACATAAGCAACATGTGGCATAACTAAACAAATCCTAGAAATTTGGTGTCACAAATACATGAGCATCTAGAGTACGATGTTACATCTCGCGTTTCGTACGTTAAAGTTCGTCTTCAGTTAATCGACGTAGACTCAGGGATAAGATTATCTTGAGGTTAACGTATTTATGCTTTTTATAACAAGTGGCAAGAAAGTGTCCTGAATGATAAAGGGCACACAAATTAAAGAAAACGAGTTTCGTTGAAGGTTGCCAATTTGGAATAAATACGGGCGAGCGATACTAACCAATATTTATGGACTAGTACCATATAAGGTATCATATGACTGTTATAGTATGATGTATAAAGTATATTAAATATGAATAGTATTTTTAGGTAATTTGAGATAATCCTTAATTATATGGGTACTTGGTTGATTATTTGGTAATGGAAAAATTAACAAGTTAATTAAAATTAGTGGGTAATTAATTAATAAAATAAGCTTAGGATAAGACTTACACCCCTCCCAACGTGGCAAGCCCTCTTAAAATCCCTAATTACTATTCATGAAGATAGAAAAGGTGTCATACCTTAAGTGACACTAAGTTTGCTATGTGGGGCCACCTAGCTTACTAGACACTACTACTATCTTTGGGCAGATATTGAGATTCCAAATATCAACCTTTCTAAGGACTATAATACCAAAGACGGTTCAGATTGTTGTTGAAATATGAATAAATTCCTACATTAAACTTTACTATATCATGCAACCGAGAAGTTTTCTTTATGGCTTCTTATTTGCGCTTATACAATTCTCTATTTGATGTCTCATCCTTTATATGTATCAGCTGCAACAAAAAAATTAAAAATTAGTTGAGTTTGATGAACCACGGGAGAAAACAATCTTATGAAAGCATTCCAGCAAACCTTTCCATAACATCAGTAACGTTTTTGTTCTAAGGAGTTTCATTCAAGCATGTCATTTCATAAGTTGCTTAAGGAAAAGGTTCAACCAAGATGGTCTCTGCATAAGCAATGTTATTGCTTCAGGCTCTTCATATAACTTGTTCTATGTTTTGTCGCAGTTAACGCGTGTTAGAGGATTGTCAAGAGAATCGACTCAGGTATGTTAAGATCATCCCTTATTTCTTTTGGCATGGTCAAAATTATACTGAAGAAACGAGCAAACGCACATTTTCTATAAATTACTCTATTCATAGAGATACTAGGGGTGTCTACATTCTTAATTATCCATGAGAATTATTATTATCTTCTGTTCATGGGTTTCAGAATAATACGCAGTTGAAAAAAAAGTTTATCCGGAAGGAATATTGAGATTTTACGTATTTTTCATGCATTTCACCCATTTATGCATGTGCATTGACCTATGACCAGACGGCATTATATACGCGTATATATGTAGATATATGTATATGGGATATGTGAAATGGTTACGGTGTTATATACGCACCACCACCTGATCAGCTGGTATATGTTGATGATGTTGTCCACAATGGCCGAGATGATATGATGGCCCTTAGTGGCTTGATGATATAGTGTACACCCATACCTATGCATGACACGACATTTATACGCACGTCCATGACATTATAAATGTTTTAGAATTTACAAAGTTATTCAGATTTAAAGACGTGTTTCTATATTCTATGTTTCATCTATGTCTTTTACGTACTAATTTTCATGGCTTACATACTCAGTACATTTTTCGTATTGACGCCCTATTTCACGGGGCCTGTGTTTCATGCCCGCAGGTGTAGGTAGGCAAGCTAACGGCCACCCTTCTTAGGATCCCTAGTCAGCGAGAGTTGGCTTGCTCTACTTGATCCGAATCTGCTTTTGATTTTGGTACGATATGTTTATATATATATATATATATATATATATATATATATATATATATATAGGAATGACATGCCTCAGTCCCGTCTTTGTACAGTTATGTTTCGATTAGAGGTCTGTAGATAGTATGTCTAGTTGGGTTGTCTGTGGCCTTGTCGGCTTTCAGTTATTAGATGTATAGTTATCTATTGCAGCCTTGCCGGCTCGCCCACTATATTCTGCATGTATTTGTACATATGCTTTGTATGTAGGTTTCCTGCATGTATGTTATCTTCGTAATTCAACAGATGTTATACGAGTTCATATCCTAGACGCATGCTTAGGGGTATTTGATAGGCAGGACTCAGGCACCCGTCGCGACCCATCGGTTTGGGTCGTGAGAAAAGTGGTATCAGAGTAGTTCTGTCCTAGGGTTCTCTCAGGCCGTGTCTAGTAGAATCTTATTTATGGGTGTGTTGTGCACCACACTTATAGACAGGAGGCTATAGGGCATATAGGATGTTATCCTCTCTTTTTATCTTAGATCATGCAATCTAAGCATCCGTGTTCCTAACGTTGTTTTACGTTTTTAGCGATGCCTCCGAAGACTACAGCCGCTAGCATGGGTCAGAAGGCTAAAAAGGTGTTAGAAAGAGATATAAATTATACTATGGAGTTAGACCCATCAGAGATCATGGTTTCTATTGAGATGAATCCATCCGAGGGTCCATATAAGTCATCCGTTCGAGCTGTTTCGACCACTTCGGCAGTAGATGGGGTGAGAGGAGTTCCGCCCTCTCCAAGGCCCTTAGTTTCATTATCCTAGCCCGCCTATCAGGGTATGATTGGAGTAGTGCATGGATTGGCACAACCGGGTTTCACTCAGGCTCAAAACTATGTCGTAGCATTTGCGGACACCAGTTCTTTTGAGGTTCCAGATAGTCCATAGTCTTGGGAGTCCGTCAATCAAGGTTTGCCAGTGTATGTTATAGGATATGTAGAGGAATAGGATAGTAGTCGGGCTAAGAGGAGGAAGGTAACCGATAAGGATATGAAGATTCTGCTTCGAAGTGTGTCTTATCGAGGTTCTTACTGAGTTCAGGTTTGAGATGTGGAAGTAGAGTTACCAACCATTCAGTCCATCCCAGTGGTTAATGAGTTTCCCGATGTTTTTCCCGATAAACTTCCGAGTCTTCCGCTAGAGCGAGAAGTTGAGTTTGCTATTGACCTACTACCAGATACTCATCCAATAACTATTCCTCCTTATAGAATGGCCCCCACAGAGCTGAAAAAGTTAAAGGAACAACTAAAGGACTTACTTGATAAAGGCTTTATCAGACCTAGTACATCACCGTGGGGAGAACCTGTGTTACCTGTGAGGAAGAAAGATGGTTCCTTAGAGATGTGTATTGATTATAGACAGTTGCATAAGGTGACGAGGATTGATGATTTATTTGATCAGTTGCAAGGTGCCAAGTGTTTTTCAAAGATAGACTTGAGTCTGGGTACCATCAGGTAAAGGTTAAGGAGGAAGATATTCCGAAGACAACATTCAGGACTAGATACGGACACTTTGAGCTTCGTGTTATGTCATTCGATTTGACTAATGCCCCAGTAGTATTCATGGATTTGATGAACTGTGTGTTCAGTCCCTTCTTAGATCTGTTCGTAATTGTATTTATCGAAGATATATTGGTGTATTCTAGTTTAGAGGTTGAGCATGCAGATCATTTACGTACTGTGCTCAGAGTTCTACGAAAAGGGAAGTTGTATGCAAAATTATCTAAGTGTAAATTCTGGATGAACTCTGTAGCTTTCCTTGGGCATATCATTTCGGGTGAAGGCATCCGGGTGAATACACAAAAGAGTGAGGCATTGGAGACTTGGCCTAGACCCACAACACCGACGGAGGTTCGTACCTTCTCTATTTGGCAGGTTATTACATTAAACTTATAACGGAATTTTCTTCTCTTTTAAGCACCTTCGACCAAAGTGGTATGTGGTGTCTCGCTTAATGTTCCGGAATAACATAAGGAACTCTATGATGCAAGTAAGTTGAAGAAAGGTTGTGAATAAGTATAAATAGATATGTGTAGGTCACAAGCTAAAGTATGGTAGAACGGCAATGTTTTAGGAAGACAGGAGGAAGGATAAAAAAATATGAGTGAAAAAGTGACGAGAATGAATAAGTCATTAGGAATAAGTTCATAATAGAGCTGATGGTTTCTCTAAGTTATAGAAGGCTCAATATAACCCGAATGAACTCAAAGGAGTCCAAGACTAGTAACGTTTAGAATAGATGAAATGGTTCCGTAGTCGTGGGATAAGGGCGTAATTGTGATGAATAAAGAATGAAGTTTGGGCCTCCAAAGAGGGGATTTCCTGAATTGTAAAAGATTAGGATACCCGTGTAAGTAAACTTAGAAGGGAACTATGTTTCAATGGACCAATCCTTACAAACGGAGTTTTCGGGCATTAAAGGACAGATTAACGTCAGCACTGGTTATAACGCTTCCAGAAGGGACCGATGGTTACGTTATCTATTGTGATGCTTCAAGCATTGGGTTGGGTTGTGTGTTGATGCAACATGATAAGGTTGTGGCTTATGCTTCTAGACAAATAAGAAAGCATGAGAAGAACTACCCGACCCATGATTTAGAGTTAGCCGCGGTGATTCATGCACTAAAGATATGGAGGCACTACTTGTATGACATTCATGTTGATATCTATATGGATCATAAGAGCCTCCAGTATATCTTCAAGCAAAAGAATTGAATCTACGTCAAAGGAAATGGTTGGAGCTACTTAAAGACTATGACGTTGATATTTTATACCATCCGGGGAAGGCGAGCGTAGTAGCCGATGCCCTTAGCTATAGATCTATGGGTACCCTATCGTATTTATAGCCGAAAAAAAGGGAGAATAGCCCATGAGGTTCACCAGCTAGCTAGTCTTCGAGTTCGGTTACTAGACTCAGGTGATATTGGAATTACTATTCAGGATACAACAAAATCCTCTTTAGTAACTGTAGTAAAGGAACGCCAGTACGAGGATCCTGTGCTAGTTCATTATAGGGATACCATTCTTCAGAAGGAGAAGATACCATCGAAATTACAGGAGATGGGATCCTCATATATCAAGGGCGACTATGTGTGCCTAATATTGCAGGGTTGCGTCGGTAGGTTACGGGAAAAACTCACTATTCTCGTTATTCTATCCATCCAGGAGCGACAAAGATGTATCATGATATCAGGGAAGTATATTGGTGGAACAAAATGAAAAAGGATATAGCAGAATTTGTTGCTTAGTGTCACAACTATCAGCTGGTTAAGATTGAGCATCAAAAATCCGGTAGATTATTGCAGGCTATGTAGATTCTGACTTGGAAATGGAAATAATCAATATGGATTTCATCGTAGGCTTACCTCGTACCCAGCATAACTTCGATTCGATATGGGTGATTGTTGATAGGCTTACAAAGTCAGTCCATTTTCTGCCCATTAGAACCACATATTCCTCAGAGGATTATGCAAGACTTTATATTAAGAAGATAGTACGACTGTATGGTGTCCCTATATCTATTATCTCGAATAGAGGAGCTCAATTTATAGATAACTTTTGGTGGTCCTTCCAAAAAGAATTAGGGACTCAAGTAAGTCTTAGTACAATATTTCATCCCAGACAGATGGACAGGCTGGGTGTACTATTCAGACATTGGAGGATATGTTACGAGCTTGTATGATAGACTTCAAAGGTAGCTGGGATGATCATATGCCGCTTATTGAGTTCCCATATAATAATAGCTACCATTCCAGTATTCAGATGGCTCCATATAAAGCTCTTCACGGACGGAAGTGTAGGTCACCTATAGGGTGGTTCGATGTTGGGGAAGCTACGTTAGTAGGACCAGAATTGGTACAACCATCAATCAAGAAAATTAAGATTATACAGAAAAGCCTATTAGCAACTCAAAGCCGTTAGAAGTCTTATGCGGATAATCGACGGCGAGACTTGGAATTTTAGGTTGACGATTGGGTATTCCTAAAGCTATCACCGATGAAGGGCGTTGTGAGGTTCAGAAAAAGGGAAAACTTAGCCTTCGGTATATTGGACCATATAGGATCATACGCAAAGTATGCCAGGTAGCATATGAGTTGGACTTGCCTTTGGACTTGGAATCTGTACATCCAGTCTTTCATGTGTTTATGCTTCATAAATGTATCAGAAATCCTTCCAGAATTGTGTCATTTGACAACGTTCAAGTCACAGAGCAGCTATCATATGAAGAAACTCCCACTGCTATACTAGACAGACAGGTTCGAAGATTGAGAACTAATAACGTAGCTTTGGTGAATGTACTTTGGAGAAACAACAATGTGGAAGAAATAACTTGGGAGGCCGAGGAAGACATGAAATCTAGATATCCTTACTTATTTTCCACCTCTAGAGAAGGGTCCGACGGGGACATCACAACTATAAGGTACGTGTATGAATTCTTGTGTTGGTTATTGTCATTGGTCATGTGAGGCCATTGTCGTTATTGATGATTGTGGTCCTATGTGGCATTGAACTATTAAGTTTCCACAGGAAGAATTGGTAGTAGTACTGTTACAAAGGCGACTCTGCCAAAGTTATATAGATCCCGCGGAGTTGAACATTCGAGGACGAATGTTTCTAAAGGGGGAAGGATGTTACATCTCGCGTTTCGTACGTTAAAGTTTCGTCTTTAGTTAATCGACGTAGACTTAGTGATAAGATTATCTTGAGGTTAATATATTAATGCTATTTATAACAAGCGACAAGTAAGTGTACTGAAGGATAAAGGGCACACGAATAAAAGAAAACGAGTTTGGTTGAAGGTTTCCGATTTGGGATAAATACGGGTGGAGCGATACTAACCGATATTTATGGACTAGTACCATATGGCCGTGATAGTATGATGTATAAAGTATATTAAAAATGAGTAGTATTTTTAGGTAATTTGAGATTGTCACAACCCCGGTTCGCCTTCCGTGAACCATCGTGACGGCACCTCGTCCCTATGACTAGGTGAGCCTAAATTATGGAAAATAAACCAATCTGCAGAAGTAAACAATTTAAAACAGAATTTGAGTAATAAGACAGTGTTTAAAAGTGTCACTTGGCATACACAATATTGACCTCTCAGAAACCAATACATATCTCCATGACTCGGAAACCCATGAATCACAAGCTAAGGATCACTACATAGTGCTCTAGCTCCAGAATAGTCTAAAACAAAATAAATACAGAAGGGAGGTAACTATTAGAGAGAGAGTGGAGAGAGACTTCTCGGTCTGCGGACGTGGCAGATACACCTCGAAGTCTCCTAACGGTCGCCCCGCCTCAAGGATGGTAATCCTGAGTGAAGATACCTGGATCTGCACGTGAAAAACATGCGCAGAAAGGGCATGAGTACACCACAACGGTACTCAGAAAGTGCCAAGCCTAACCTCGGTCGGGTAGTGACGAGAAAGGTTAGGGCCCTACTGAGGTTAAATAAAATACAAAGTATAGTAGTGTAGAACAAGACAATATAATTAAGTGCAACAGTAAGAAATAACATAGAATAGAAAGAGCAATAACAACTAGAACAGAGGCAAAATAATCACGGAAAGGAAATACAACTCAACACAGAGATAACAATCGGGGTACCTTCCATGTCACGACCCAAACCGATGGGCCGCAACGGGCACCCAATACCTTACTCAACCGAGTACCAACGTAATGTATCTTTCATATTACATCATCATATACACGTAACATACGGGCCTAATAGGCCAACATTATCATTTACAAACTCAAAACAAAGGACGACAAGGCCGTACAATCTTTCACGTATACGACATATGTCTACAGCCACTAAGAATACATAAATGTCATAGAGGTCGGGATAGAGTCCCCCATACCAAACAATACACGTCTAAATCATACTAACCAAACAAGAAACTTCGAAGCAAATGGAGCGCACCAACATCTTCCGCTGAGTTGATAGCCTACTTGGAGGGCTCTTGTCCTGTCTATCGGGACCTACGGGCATGAAACGTAGCGTCTCCAGGCAAAAGAGACATCATTACAAATAATGTACCAAGTATATAAGGCACATAAATAAATACATAAGAGATATGGAAGACATATAGAGTACATGACTCAACCTGTGAGTCTGAATAACTTTGTAAATCATAAATTACTTTCAGCGTCATGCATATGCGTATGAATGTCATGTCATGCATAGGTACATGTTTCATAACATTATCAGCTTCTGAAGGCATCCCATCATATCATATCGGCCATTGTGGGCATAACCTTTCCCATTTCCCATATACATATATATACATACATATATATACGCGTATATAACGCCATTTGAATACATACACATATATGCGTGTATAACACCATTTGAATACATACCCATATACGCGTATATAACGCCGTTTGAATTATATTTCAGCCACTGTGGGCAACATAATCATCATATATTAGCTGATCAGGTGGTGGTGCGTATATAACGCCGTAATCTTTTCCCATATCCCATATACATATAGTTACATATATACGCGTATATAACGCCATCTGGTCATGGGTCAATGCACATGAATGCAATACATGAAAAGTACGTTAATAAAATCTTTCGGAATCTCATAAGACCATTTTGCCTTTGAGTAATATCGTTAAGTAAACTCTTTTCAACTTTCGTATTTTTTCCTGAGACCCATGAACATATGATAAAATATTATGACACATGGAATTTCAAGAACATAGATATCTCTAATACTTCTATGAATAGAGTAACTCATGGAATTTGTGCATTTGCACATTTCGTTCGTATCATATGGATCATACCAAAAGAAAGAAGGGATAGCCTTAACATACTTGGAGTAGAAAAAACTCCACATAATATTCTTGGAGAAGATTGTATCGTACTCCTTTAGAACCGCAAAATTTTACGTTGCTAATGTGCTAAGAAATCTCGTTGGATTTTAGTTGAAGAATGAAAATCTTCACTGCCTTAGTGAACTTAATTTGCTAAAGAATTATTTGAAATTGGTAAACATTGGGTGATCATTGGCTGCTTCTATAGAGTCAAAAACCAAAATGACGGAGAAAGCTTTTCTGTTTAACGAGAATGGCTATTTGAGCAAATCAGATGTTCTAATATTTTCCTTTTCTTGTTCTTTATTTCAAAGGGTTGTTGGAGAATGGAATGAACACCTATCAATATAAAAATATTAAAGAAGTATGGAATAGCTTAGTTCATCTAATCTCCATCACTTTTATGAACTCTTTACGTTTAGGAAGTGAAGCTTTTGCCACCTTTTATGAAAACTTAAGAGTCACCAAATATATTTGAGTAGCTGCCACGTTTTTGGCTATTAAGCCTATCCATAACTTATTAAGCTTATCCACAAATTATTTAATTAATTAGGTAATTTTCAATTACCTAATAATTAATCAATTATCCACATAATAGAATTATCTCAACTTACTTAAAGTGCTACACATTTTTAATACACCTTATACACCTTATTATCATGGTCATGTGCTACCTTGTATGGTACTAGTCCATAAGTACCAGGTATTTTAGTTCGGGCCGTATTTTATCCCGAAATGATAAACTTTGACGAAATTCCTTTTCTTCGATTTACTTATCCTCTCACCTTCACAAATTTACTCATCACTTGTTTGAGATAGCATAATACTTATAATCCAAAAATAATCTCATTCCCAAATTTACGTCGATTAACTTACGACGAAACTTTAACGTACGAAAACATGGGGTGTAACATTCCAGGATACCGTCCTGTAGTCCCAATTACATCTATCCAGTGGATCTCCCAGGATCTCATCCCGTAGTCCAACTATTAGTGCGCGGGGATCTACCGAAATCCTGATCCGTAGTCCCAAATATAAATACCCAGTACTAGTGAAATCTACCGGGTGCAGTCCCGTAGTTCCATATAATTGTGCAAGGGGATCTACCGGAATCCCACATCGGTAGTCCTAAATAAAAAGACAAAGGGGATCTACCGGAATCCCACATCCGTAGTCCCAATGTAAATACACAGCAACAACAGGAAAATATTCAGAAATGGTAAATTTCATATTAAGGCAACAAGTAATTCTAGCCTAGCATGCTCCACAGAATTCAGGTAAGGTAGTTTGAGCAAATAAAGCAATTAAAACACTTAGACATGTTTTCCTAAGCTTACAACAGGCTAAATGGTGAGAGTAATAAAAACAGGAAAGGAAACATACTAGTAATTACTTAATAAAAATCGGATTTCCAACAATTAGCACAAGTACGCACTCGTCACCTCACGTACAAGGCATTTAAATTACCAAATATTCCAAATCCTAAGGGGAAAGATCCCCCACACAAGGTTAGGCAAACCACTTACCTCGAACCAGCTTAAATCAATCCAAAACCATGCTCTTGCCACGAGTACTAGACTCCAAATGGCCCGAATATATTCAATTCAATTTCATAATGTAAATAACACTTCAAGTAACTGATTCTACAAAGAAATTCTAAGATAATACGCAAAATTAGGTAAGATGACCAAAATGCTCCTCGGGCTCACATCTCGGAATCGGGTAAAATTTATATTTTCAGAATCCTCACGCTCTCTCGAGTTCATGCATACCAAAATTATCCAAATCCAAGGTCAAATTCTCAATCAAAAGTTGAATTCTAGGTCTATAAACTTTCTTCAAACTTTTCCCCAATTTTCATATCCAATCCGAAATTAAATGGTGAATTCATGTTTAGATTAATGGGTTACAAGCAAAAAGGAGTTAAGAATCATAACCCAATCGATATCTCTGAAAATCCCTCAAAACTTCGCTCAAATTCGAGCTCCCAAGCTTTACTTTTCACAAAAATGGCTAAACCCTCGACTTTGAAATTTTATATTCTGCCCAGACGCGTTTTTCTTCCTGAACGCGAGACTACTATCATGAACGCGATGCACAAAAATCCTACTGGCCAACTTCCTCTTTCGCAAATGCGAGGTCCACTCACGAATGTATAGCTTACACTGGCAGACCCTACACGAACGTGAGGAATATGTCGCGAACGCGAAGACCAACGGGTCCACACCTTTGCGAACGCGAGACATCATCGCAAACGCGAAGCACGATTCAGCTGCTTCACCCAGATGTTCTATGGGAACGCGAGACCCTCTCGCGAATGCGATGAATATTTTCTCTGCAACACAACAGCAAAAAATCTGCAATCTTTCCCAAGTCCAAAAATTGTCTGTTGAGCATCCGAAACACACCCAGGCCCCCGGGACCTCAACCAAACCTACCGACATTTCTCATAAATTCATTAAAACTTGCTCCAACCTTCGGAACGATCAAAACAACACAAAAACACCTATTTTTCATCGGATTCAAGCTTGAAACCTCCAAAAACTTTAAAAATATGCTTTCGATCAAAAGGTCTATCAAACCTCGTCCGAATGACCTGAAATTTTGCACACACGTCACATTCAACACTACAGAGCTACTCCAACTTCCGAAAATTCCATTCCAACCCTCGGATCAAAATATCACTATCAAACCGAAAACATCAAAAATTCAACTTTCAGCATTTCAAGCCTAAATTAGCTACGGACCTCCAAAACACAATTCGAACACGCCCCTAAGCACAAAATCACCCAACGGAGCTAACAGAACCATCATATTTCCATTTCGAGTCCGTCCTTACAGTGTTTCGACTACGGTTAACTTTCCAACAAATAAGCTCTCATTTAGGAACTAAGTGTCCCAAAACTCTCTGCAACTCAAAACCGAACATCCTGGCAAATCAAAGTAGCAGAAATAAACTCGAGGAAATCAGTTAATAGGGATTGGGGCGTAAATTATTAATACGACCGGCCGGGTCATCACATCCTCTTACACATAAACATTCGTTCATCCTCGAACGATCATAGAGACATACCTGAAGTAGTGAAAAGATAAGGGTAACGGCTACGCATATACTGCTCGGTCTCCCAGGTCACCTCCTCGACCAGCTGGCCCCGCCACCGAACCTTTACCGAAGCAATGTTCTTTGACCTAAGCTTTCTAACCTGCATGCCCAATATTGCCACTGGCTCCTCAACATAAGACAGATCGTTGCCCAACTGGATTGAACTGAAATCCAAAACGTGCGATGGATCACCGTGATACCTCCGGAGCATTGAAACATGAAATACCGTATGAACTCCTACCAAGCTGGGAGGTAAGGCAAGCTCATAGGCATCCTCCCCAACACGCCTCAATATCTCAGAAGGGCCAATAAACCTTGGACTAAACTTTCCCTTCTTCCCAAATCTCATAACGCCCTTCATAGGCGAAACCCGAAGCAGAATACGCTCTCCAACCATATAGGAAACATCATGAACCTTCCGGTCCGCGTAACTCTTCTGTCTGGACTGGTTGTGCGGAGTCTATCTTGAATCACCTTAACCTTCTCCAAAGCATCCTAAACTAAGTCTGTGCCCAATAATCTGGCCTTACCCGGCTCAAATCAACCCACCAGGGATCTACATCGTCTACCATATAAAGCCTCATACGGTGCCATCTGAATGCTGGACTGATAGCTGTTATTGTAAGCAAACTCCGCCAATGGCAAGAACTGATCCCAAGACCCTCCAAACTCAATCACACATGCACGGAGCATATTCTCAAGAATCTGAATAGTGTACTCGGACTGTCCGTTCGTCTGCGAGTGAAATGTTGTACTCAACTCCACCCGATTACCCAACGCATGCCGAACGACTCTCTAGAACCGTGATGTGAACTGAGTACCTCTATCTGAAATGATGGAAACCGGAATACCATGCAGACGAACAATCTCCCGGATATAGATCTCTGCCAACCGCTCCGACGAATAAGTAGTACACACAGGAATAAAGTGAGTGGACTTGGTCAGTCGATCCACAATCACCCAAATAGCATCAAACTTTCTCAAAGTTCGTGGTGATACGCTCCCACTTCCACTTCGGAATCTCTATCTATTGAAGCAACCCACCTGGTCTCTGGTGCTCATACTTCACCTGCTGACAGTTAAGGCACTGAGCTACAAATCCAACTATATTTTTCTTTATCCGCCTCCACCAGTAGTGCTGCCTCGAATACTGATACATATTCGCAATACCCGGATGAATGGAATACCGCGAGCTATTGTCCTCCTCTAGAATCAACTCCTGAAGCCCATCAACATTGGGTACAGAAATTCGACCTTGCATCCTCAATACCTCATCATCACCAATAGTCACATCTCTGGCATCACCGTGCTGAACCTTGTCCTTGAGGACAAGAAAATGAGGGTCATCATACTGTCGCTCCCTGATATGATCAAATAAGGAAGATCGAGAAACAACGTAAGCTAGAACCCGACTAGGCTCCGAAAGATCCAATCTCACAAACTGGCTGGCTAGGGTGTGAACATCCATCGCCATAGGTCTCTCCGATGCTGGTAAATAAGCCAAACTCCCCAAACTCTCTACCCGGTGACTCAAGGCATCGGCCACCACATTGGCCTTGCCCGGGTGATACAAAATAGTGATATCATAATCCTTCAGCAACTCTAACAACCTCTTCTGGCACAAATTTAGATCCTTTTTCTTGAAGAAGTGCTTCAAGCTCCGATGGTCAGTATAAATCTCACAAGGCACACTATATAAATAATGGCACCAGATCTTCAGGGCGTGAACAATGGCAACTAACTCAAGGTCGTGGACAGGGTAATTCTTCTCATGTATCTTCAACTATCTGGACGCGTAGGCAATCACCCTACCATCCTACATCAACAACGCTCCGAGGCCAATCCTCGAGGCATCACAATAGACCGTATAAGACCCCAAACCTGTAGGCAGTATCATAATTGGGTCTATGGTCAAAACTGTCTTGAGCTTCTGAAAGCTCACCTCACACTCCTCCGTCTACTGGAAAGGAGCACCCTTCTAGGTCAACCTGCTCATAGAGGCTGTAATCGATGAAAACCCCTCCACAAAATGGCAGTAGTAACCCGCAAAACCAAGGAAACTGCGGATCTTTGTAGCTGAGGATGGTCTGGGCCAACTCTATACGGCCTCTATCTTCTTCGGATCCACCTGAATAACCTCACTCGATACCACGTGGCCTAGGAATGAAACTGAATCCAACCAAAACTCACATTTCGAGAACTTAGCATATAACTTCTTCTCTCTCAGAGTCTGAAGCATAGTCCTCAGGTGTTGCTCATGATCTTCCCGACTCCGGGAATACACCAGAATATCATCAATAAATACAATGATGAACGAGTCAAGATGCGGCCGGAAGACACTGTGCATCAAATGCATAAAGGCAGCTGGGGCATTGGTCAACACAAATGACATAATAAGAAACTCGTAATGACCATACTGAGTCCTAAAAGTAGTCTTCGGGATATCTGGCTCCTGAATCTTCAACTGATGGTAACCTGAGCGCAAGTCAATCTTAGAAAACACTCGTGTGCCCTGAAGCTAGTCAAACAGATCATCAATACGAGGCAAAGGATAACGGTTCTTCACTGTAACCTTGTTCAACTAGTGATAATCAATACACATACGCATAGAACCATTCTTTTTCTTCACAAACAAGACAGGAGCACCGCAAGGTGATACACTGGGCCGAATAAAACCCTTATCAAGCAATTCCTGTAACCGATCCTTCAACTCCTTCAAATTAGGAGGAGCCATACGATACGGAGGAATAAAAATGGGCTGAGTGCCCGGCAATAGATCAATGCCAAAATCAATATCTCTATCAGGCGGCATGCCCGGAAGATTAGCTGGAAACACATCGGGAAAATCCCATACTACTGTAACTGAAACAACTAAAAGGGTATCAATACTGACATCTCTCACATAAGCTAAATACGCATCACACCCCTTCTCAACCATACATTGAGCTTTAAGAAAAGAAATAACTCTACTGGAAGTGTGATCTAAAGTACCCCTCCACCCAACACGCGCCATACCTTGCATAACCAGTGTCATTGTTTTGGCGTGACAATCAAGAATAATGTAATGGGGCGATAACCAGTCCATGCCCAAGATAATGTCAAAATCTACCATGCTGAGCAACAATAAATCAGCTCTGGTCTCAAAACCACTAAGAGCAACCAAACACGATTGATAGATGCGGTCCACAACAACAGAATCTCCTATAGGAGTAGAAACATAAACAGGGGAACTCAAAGAATCCCAAGATACACCCAAATGCGGAGCAAAATAAGAAGACACATAAGAATAAGTGGAGCCTGGATCGAATAGAACTGATGCATCTTTGTGACAAACCAGTATAATACCTGTGATTCACAGAATCAGAGGCAACAGCTTCGGTACGGGCAGGAAGGGCATAGTATCTGGCCTGGCCTCCCTTTCTAGGGCGACCTCTACCTCTCTGACCTCCATCTCTAGCTGGCTGAGCAGGTGGGGTAGCAACTGGAGCTATAACTATAGCTTGAGAACTCTACGGGGCACACTATGGCTGAGACGTCTGTAGAGGTGCACCCCTTCCAAGTCTGGGGTAATCCCTCACTATATGACGTGTGTTACCACACCCAAAACAAGCTGTGGGATGACGTGGTGGTTTGTGACTGGCTTGGGCCAGGTCTGCTGGACTGATAGGAGGCGCGCTAGATATCAGAGGTGCATAATAAGGCTCTTGAGGTCTAGGAGGAGCTGGAATACCACTGGATGCTGGAAGAGCTGAATAAATAGGGCGACTCATATAACCCCTACCATGACAACCTACTGCTGGGGCACGGGCACCAGAGAAATGGCCCGACTCTCGATACCTCTTGGCCTCCCTCTCCTCTCTCTTCCTAGCATGCATACCCTCAATGCTCCTAGCAATACTCACCACCTGCTGATAAGAAATATCCATCTCAAAATTCATGAGCCATGCTAGACTTGATACTGGGAATAAAGCCCTCAATAAACATGCGAACCCTCTCGCAAACATTAGAAACCAAGGCTAGTGCATGCCTAGCCAAACTGGTGTAACGGACAGCATACTTTGAGACAGTCATAGTAGCCTAGCGCAAATGCTCAAACTCTGTGCCCCATGCGTCCTTGAGGCTCTGAGGAGCATACTCTCTCAGGAACAGATCTGAAAACTGAGTCCAAGTCAGCGAAGCAGCCTCATCTAGACTGTCTAACTCATAGGTGCACCACCACTCATAGGCAGCTCCTCAAAGCAGAAAAGTAGTGAAGGAAACCCCGCTCGCTCCTGCTATACCCATGGTATGAAAAATGCAGTAACACTCATCTAGAAATCCCAGAGCATCCTCCGATGCTATACCACTAAGTACATGAGGCTTGTACCTCTTGAACCTCTCAAGCCTCATCTACTCCTTCTCAGAAGCCGTTGCCCTGTCCTCGGGCTGATCTCGGACTGCAGGCTGTACAGGAATAATCTCAGGGACCTGCTCAACATACACTCGCTACATAGGAGTGCGGGAAACGGGAGTCTGTACTCCTCCCCCGGCCTGAGATGTAGTTGCAGCAAGGGAAAGCAACCCTCCCTAAGGCAAAGTGGTGTACATTCTCATGAACTGTGCCAGAGTCTTCTGAAGAGCTGGAGTAGTAATAACAGTAGGCATGTCAGGTGCCTGGACTCCGGCTGGAACTGCTGGTGGTACCTCGGTGACAGCTCATGCAGGTGCTCTGGCTACACCACGTGCGCGTCCTCGGCCTCTATCCCGGCCCCGGCCCTAGTTTCTAACAGCTGTAGTAGGGGGTGCGTGTGCCTGATCATCTCGGGTAGCACGTGTACTCACCATCTATGAGAGAATAGAAGACAGAAGTTTAGAATTGTGATGTCAAAATATCGCACAATAAGGAAATCAAATGAAGTGAAATTTTCCTAACAGTTACATAGCCTCTCGTATATAAGTATAGACATCTCTGTACCGATCAGTGAGACTCGAATAAACCGGCTATATTCATGACTCCTATGAACCTAGAGTTTTGATACCAACTTGTCACGACCTCGGTTCGCCCTCCGTGAACCATCGTGATGACACCTAGTCCCTACGACTAGGTAAGACTAAATTGCGGAAAATAAACCAATTTGCGGAAGTAAACAATTTAAAATAGAATTCGAGTAAAAAGACAGTGTTTAAAAGTGCCGCTCGGCATACACAATATTTAACTCTCATAAACCAATACATATCTCCAAGACCCGGAAACCCATGAATCACAAGCTAAGGATCACTACATAGTGCTCTAGCTCTATAATAGTCTAAAACAAAATAAATACAGAAGGGCGGTAACTATAAGAGAGAAAGTGGAGAGAGATTCATCGGTTTGCGGACACGGCAGATATACCTCGAAGTCTCTGAACGGTCGCCTCGCCTCAAGGATGGTAAGAATGAGTCAAGGTACTTGGATCTGCACATGAAAAACATGTTCAGAAAGGGCATGAGTACACCACAACGGTACTCAGTAAGTGCCAAGCCTAACCTCGGTTGGGTAGTGATGAGGACGGTGAAGGCCCTACTGAGGTTAAATAAAACACAAAGTATAATAGTGTAAAACAAGACAGTATAATTAAGTGGAATAGTAAGAAATAACATAGAATAGAAAGAGCAATAACAATTAGAACAAAGGCAAAATAATCACGGAAAGGAAATACAACTCAACATAGAGATAACAACCGGGGTACCTTCCAGGATACCATCATGTAGTCCCAATTACATCTATCCAGTAGATCTCCCGGGATCCCGTCTCGTAGTCTAACTATCAGTGCGCAGGGATCTACCGGAATCCTAATCCGTAGTCCCAAATATAAATACCAAATACTGGGGGAATCTACCAGGTGTAGTCCCGTAGTTCCATATAACTGTGTAGGGGGATCTACCGGAAACCCACATCCGTAGACCCAAATAAACAGACAAGGGGGATCTACCGGAATCCCACATCCGTAGTCTCAATGTAAATACACAGCAACAACAGGAAAATATTTAGAAATGGCAAATTTCATATTAAGGCAACAAGTAATTCTAGCCTAGCATGCTGCACAGAATTCAGGTAAGGCAATTTGAGCAAATAAAGAAATTAAAACACTTAGACATGTATTCCTAAGCTAATAACAAGCTAAATAGTGAGAGTAATAAAAACAGGAAATGAAACATACTAGTAATTACTTAATGAAAACCCGATTTCCAACAATTAGCACAACTATGCACTCGTCACCTCATGTACAAGGCTTTTCAATTACCAAATATACCAAATCCTAAGGGGAAAGGTCCCCCACACAAGGTTAGACAAGCCACTTACATCGATCCAACTCAAATCAATCTGAAACCATCCTCTTGCCACGAGTACTCGACTCTAAGTGGCCCAAATCTATTTAATTCAATTTCATAATGTAAATAACACTTCAAGTAACTAATTTTACAAAGAAATTCTAAGTAAATACGCAAAATTAGGTAAAATGACCAAAATGCCCTCGGGCCCACATCTCGGAATTGGGTAAAATTTATATTTTCATAATCCTCACGCTCTCACGAGTTCATGCATACCAAAATTATCCAAATCCAAGGTCAAATTCCCAATCTAAAGTCGAATTCTAGGTCTAAGAACTTTCTTCCAACTTTACACAAATTTTCATCACCAATCCGAAATTAAATGATGAATTCATGTTTAGATTAATGGGTTAAAAGCAAAAAGTATTTAAGAATCATTACCCAATCGATATCTCTGAAAATATCTCAAAACCTCGCTCAAATCCGAGCTCCCAAGATTTAATTTTCACTAAAATGGCTAAACCCTCGACTTTGAAATTTTATATTCTGCCTAGACGCGTTCTTCTTCGCGAACGCGATGCACAAAAATCCTATTGGCCAACTTTCTCTTTCGCGAACGCGAACGCGAGGTCCACTCGCGAACACTTAGCTTACACTGGCAGACCCTGTGCAAACGTGAGGACCATATCGCGAACGTGAAGACCAACTTGTCCACACCTTCGCGAACACGGGACATCATCGCGAACGCGAAGCACGATTCAGTTGCTTCACCCAGATGTTCTACGTGAACGCTAGACCCTCTCGCAAATGCGATGAATGTTTTCTCTGCAACACAACAGTAGATAATCTGCAATCTTTCCCAAGTCCAAAAATGGTCCGTTGAGCATCCGAAACACACTCGAGGCCCCCGGGACCTCAACCAAACCTACCGACATATCTCATAACTTCACTAAAACTTGCTTCAACCTTCGGAATGCTCAAAACAACACAAAACACCTATTTTTCATCGGATTCAAGCCTAAGAACTCCAAAAATTCTATGAATACGCTTTTGATCAAAAAGTCTATCAAACCTCGTCCGAATAACCTAAACTTTTGCACAAAGGTAACATTCAACACTGCAGAGCTACTCCAACTTCCAGAAATTCCATTTCGACCCTCGGATCAAAATCTCAATATTGAACCGGAAACTTTAAAAATTCAACTTTCGGCATTTCAAGCCTAAATTAGCTACGGACCTCCAAAACATGATCCGAACATGCCTCTAATCCCAAAATCACTCAACAGAGCTAACAGAACCATCAGATTTCCATTCCGAGGCCGTCCTCACACTGTTTGGACTACAGTCAACTTTCCAACATTTAAGCTCTCATTTAGGGACTTAGTGTCCCAAAACTCTCCGCAACTCAAAACCGAACATCCAGGCAAATCAAAATAGCAAATATAAACTCAGGGAAAGCAGTTAATAGGTGATCGGGCGTAAATTCTTAAAACAACCAGTCGGATCATCACAGAGATAGTCCTTAATTATATGGGCAATTGGTTGATTATTGGTTAATGGGGAAATTAATAAGTTAATTAAAATTAGTGGGTAGTTAGATAATAAAATAAGCTTATGATAAGACTGTCACTACCCGAAATCCACTAAGGGTTGTGATGGCGCCGGACACCGCTGTCAGGCAAGCCAACCATAAATACTTAATTAAATTCTCATTTTAATAATTTGAAAACTATGATTTTTTTTTCAATTTTACTAGTAAAATGTAGTCATTTCAAATTAAATATAATGTTAAGAAGTAAATACAAGATACCCCATAATCATCCCAGAACCAGGTGTCACGAGTGCATGAACATTTACTAGGGAATGAAATAAAACACAGTAACTGTCTGGAATACAAAGTGGACAGAAATGAAAATACAGTACAATACTCTGAAGGAGACTCTGCTGGCTGCGGGTCGTCTCGAATAATGCGGCTCACCAAAGTCTCTGTATCAACCATGCCGCTATGCCACTAATCCACTAGCCACACATGAACCTGTGCAACAAAAATGCACAACAAGTGTCGTATGAGTACGAAAACCACGTGTACCCAGTGAGTATCTCGTCTAATCTCGAAAAAGTAGAGACGAGAGGTCGACTTCGACACTTACTAGTGGTCCAATGATAATATAGTAAAAATGTGAGAAAATCATGGATTTTATAAAGCAAGAATATACTCATAAAGCCGGAAAGCAAGTAAACAACTTCTTAAATAATAAAGGATTTCCAAAGATTTACTTTTCATTATCTTTATCTTTTTGTATTTGGCCAGGAAAGGCAAGTGTCAACATTTATAATTCCCAGGCAAGCAATATAAGCATGTGAATATCATGTCGAGGTCGTACGACCCGATCCAATATAAATGTAAAATGTGCACTACCGAGGGTCGAACGGTGCAAACCATAGATGCATCTATTACCCCGCTCGCGAATCATACGTACGACGCGGTCAAATATAAATAAACAATCACCCTGCTCGCGAATCATATATGTGACGCAGGTACACATAAAAAACACGTTCAAACAGTCAATCAAAACTTCATTAGGGAGACAATTATTCAAGGAAGTGTCAATTTCTCTTTTACAAGCCGAGAAAATGAAGTTTAACTCTTTTAGAAAATCATTTACCACTTTGATTCAATTAAAGCAATTTAAACTGTCAATAAGGTTATCATTATTACAAGTAAAGCATGTTTTTTGGGTCCTAAACTACCTGGACATAAGCATAATAGTAGCTATGCACGGACTCTCGTCACCTCGTGTGTACGTAGCCCCCACAATTAGGATCACATATTCAATTAATTCACCTATGGAGATAATTCCCTCTTACAAGGTTAGAAAGGAGACTCACCTCACTCCGAAATATCCATAACCGGCATTCCACACCCTTTCGAAGACTCGAATTGATGCACAATGCTCCAAAACTAGCCAATAATTATGCAAATCCATTAATATATGCTCTAATACTCACAACAATTCAATTTAGATAAATTTCTAACTTTGTTCAGAAAGTTGACAAAATCGCCCTCGGGCCCACATGCCCGGATTCCGAAAAAACTCACAAAATATGGAAATCCATTCTTATACGAGTTCAACTATACAAATTTTATCAAATTTCGATAACAACTTGACCTCCAAATCTTGAATTTTCGTTCTTGAAAAGTTTTAAAAAAATCTTGATTTCTTCCATTCAAATCTGAAATAAAACATGAATATAACCATAAAATCATGAATTATAATTACATTCGGATATAGAACACTTACCCAAATCCATATGATGAAAATCTCCTCATAAATCGCTTCAATCCGAGCTCCATAGCTCCAAATATGATAAAAATTGTTGAAACCTCGAAATATAGCTTCTGCCCAGGTATTTACTCTTCGCGATCGCGGAAAATGCTTTGCAATCGCAAAGCACAACATTTCTCAGCCCAAGATTTGCCTTTCGCAATCGCGGAAAATGCCTCACGATCGCGAAAAACAAATGCCCAGCTCTTCCAGACAGTCTCTAGTATAATGTCCATAACCTTTTGTACAAAATTCCAAATTGCAAATGGCTTAACTTTTTGAAAACTAGACTCCAAGGACTATAACTTTAATGCTTTGCTAATCTACCATTTCCTTATAGATTACAAGATATAAGCTTCCAAAGTCAGCCCTGTGCAACACAAATTTCTTCTTCGCGATTTCCAAACTCTTCCAGGATAGGCTGTAGTGTACCACTCATAACATTTTGTACACAACTCCAAATGCTAATTGGTTTCATTTGCTGAAAATTAGACACAAAGGGCTAAAACCTTTGTTTTTGGATCATCTTCAAATTCCTTATAGATTGCGAGATACAAGCTTCCAAACCCGAGTCAGTGCAGCAGAAACTTTCCTCTACACGATCGCGACTCACTGGCCATTTTCTCCCATTTTACTCATCGCGATCGCGACTAGTTCCCCGCAATCGTGTAGCACACTGCTGTAGCAAAAATCAGCAGCTAAAAATGGTCTTGAAATGGTCCGAAATCACTCCGAAACTCACACGAGCCCCTCGGGACCCCGTCCAAACATACCAACAAGTCTCAACACGTATCACAGACTTAGTTGAGGCCTCAAATCACATCAAACAACGATAAAACCATGAATCGCACTCCAATCCAAACTTAATTAACTTTAAAATTTCAAACTTCTATATTCGATGCCGAAACCTATCAAATCACGTCCGATTGACCTCAAATTTTGCACACAAGTCATATTCAACATTACAGACCTAATCCAACTTCCGGAATCAGAATCCGAGCCCGATATCAAAAAGTCCACTTCCGGTCAAACTCCTCAAAAGCCTTCAAATTTCTATCTTTAGCCATATGACTCCAAAATGACCTACGGACCTCCGAATTCACTTCCGATCGCACTCCCAATACCAAAATCACCATACGGAGCTATTCTCAGACTCGGAATCCCAAACGGACATCGATAACACTGAGATGCACTTCAACCCAAACTTATGAAATTCTTTCAAAAATGCCAACTTCTACAATAGGTGTCGAAACATTTTCGGGCCTTCCAAAACCCGATCCGAACATACGCCCAAGTCCGAAATCATAATACGAACCTGTTGGAACCTTCGAATCCCGATTCCGAAGTCATTTACTTAAAAATCCAATCTTAGTCCATTCTTTCACCTTAAAGCTTCTGAATTGAGAATTTTCTTTCCAAATCAACTCCGAACTTCCCGAAATTCAATTCCGACCATGCATACAAGTCATAATGCCTGAAGTGGAGCTTCTCATGGCCTCAAATTGCCGAAGAACGCGCTAAAGCTCAAAATGACCGGTCGGGTCATTATATTCTCTCCCACTTAAACATACGTTCGTCCTCGAACGTGCTAAAAACTGCGCAGGAGTTGTCCGAAATCACTGTTTAACACCTCGTGCACCTACCCGTGCTACCACAACTCAGTTGAGCACATTAGCTCGATCAAACCCGAAGATATTCTCTTTAATTTAGGCAAATAAGCCTTAGAGCCAAATTTCAACATCCGGAATTCTCTGTCAGGCCCGCTTCCAACATACGAACAATGTATCAATCACTACACGAGGCACCCATACATGATTGCATACCTTTGCTGAATCCACACTATGTATTGCATAACCTACATGACCATAATAATATCCTCTGATAATAACCGCCGAAATTCTACGAATCTGACGCTCACAACACACCTCATGACACATATAAGTCCTGTTCCAACTCTTGCAACACTGCCATGATGGAAGAGGTGTGTAAAAACTTATAACCAACGGCTGAGTCAACAAATCATTGGGTCTATACTCCTGACAAGAACCGTCACCTCATTTTGAACCAAGTAATGATCATTTCTCCTCAATATACTTCATATAATCAGATTGCACTGATCCTAAATCCAATGATCTCGTCTCACCCAGTACGAATTGCTCAGGCAATAAGCCACCCGGACAGGGTCAAAAGTCTAATATGATGCCACAATGTGCCAATAGGCTATGAACTCGAATATGATAAAAGGAAAACGAACTCTGGAAGGGACTACTCAACTTACGCACTAATATGGACTTTCTTAAGAAAATAGGAAACAAGGCACACAAAAATAGCATATAGAAAACTGTACTCAACATTACACTGTTGCGGCGTGCAACCTGATCCAAATAACATACCCATGGCGGCGTGCCACCTGATCCACACATAGAATTCACATAAGGAGATATACATCGAGATAAATTTCTCATTACAACAAAATATCAATTATCAAACACAAGCATGCTAAGTGCATAATACCATCCCTGGTGAGACATATAGCGCCATAAGCTACAAAACTCAAGCACAACTGAGGTGCGATATACGATCTGAATCTCAATAGCCATCCTACTCATATAACATCATCTCTACGTGTAACCTTATCACATAAGAAATTCACCAAGCCGTCTCACAACTTACATGGTGTAATATATCATTACATGAAATAGCTGACTATGAAATAACACCTCGACTACTCTTCCATAGGGAGTGGATTGCTGAAATGAACACATCTGGCTTGATATAGAGCCCATATCCACATTTAAATCCATCCACAGACCTCAAGCTGATTCTGATCACACTAAACTAGGCTAATAACCTTTCAAAGGTCCATAATGACCCCCCTTTTTCTCATAACACACAAGAACAACCATCATAACTAGAGTAATCCTCCACACTCCACAACCCAATAAACTGAGTGCCCTCCAGGCATAAATTCTCAAATTAACAATATCACCACAATCTTCATACTTGGTTTAATTCTTCAATCAATCATGTGACTATATGCCACACTTATACAACCTTCCCGTAGGGCACGCTCCCACGACCTTTCGTAACAGATAACATGTTTGTACATCCAAACCACCGGCCGCACTAATGCTGAAAAGCGATCAAGAATCCTTAACCAGGATGCAAAGACTTTTTCACAAAACACCGTTCTCAGGTGACGCTGAGGACAATACCAACATACTTTAAACATCCAAACTCCTTTCTTGCTCATCCGAGCTCGTGACATCCTTGTCAACACCGAATCGCAACCTTGATCCTCACTTCAAATTCCATACCACTCCCTGCACCCAACATGCCCATATATGATATAACACGATTTTCATCATAACCCCAGAAGAACTAATAGATTAACACTTCATCATATAAAAACTTTTCACTTAACTCACTTCAGGAGAAACATAGCAACACACAAGTGAATTCTCATAACCGTAGAATATGCAAATCTCTAAGTAGTGGTCTAAGCCACCATAGCCTTTCCGGGACCCGCCTGCACATACAGGCTATAATACTTGAATACTTCCAAATATAATCAATTACGGTAGCCGTCGAATCCCGCACGCATCGCCATCACTACACCGATTCAACCATGGCTAACCAATCTATCTTCTTCTAGTTCATCCTTAACTTGCCTTAGAGATAATAATAGCTCCATACCTTACATCGCCAACCTGAATCCGCACTCACCTTGAGTGACTCCATTCCATGAGACCACCCTGTCTCCAAACATATGAATCGTTTCATATACTACTTGCACGCACATTCGCATGTTCAACTGATACACCCGTTCTGATAACTCCTTTACAAATCCAAAGTCTTATGATAACTCCTCCAAATGCTACACTGCAAGTGAAAAGCATCGTAGAACATTCTGAGCCTCTTATCATAAGCTGTTACAAAAGCTCGATTCTTAACCATTTTGCGGGCTTGACTCCTTAGGTGCCGCATTTTTTTAAATCATTTGAATTCCCTAGGGCCGTTGTTGAGATCCACTCACTCTGACTTGGTACCGAATATAATCAAATCCATGAATCTTCTAGCATATGAACACCCTCTTGACGAAGCACCCGGCCGAATCAGTTTCCTTGAAACTCGCATCTATACAAAGCATTAATCCTGAACCTTCCCCCAAGTCTAAACATGGGTCAATAAGGCCAACCACAACACACCGTTAATAATTCATTTGCTCAAATTACCACTTATACTCGATTCCCTTAACTGAAATAGCCTACCAATATGCTAAAATCAAGAAATCTCACTAATAGACGACCATGCAATCCAACCGTAGGCGGTGGGACTCTCCCACTTAGCTTGAAGCCACTATTACACAACTCTAGAACCCACCAAGATTCTTTATCTTTTATTGACATGACCTTGCGCAATCAAACTGCCCGATTCCTCGAAATCCTTCCGTTAGCATTTCATAAACACTCTGAATCCTAAGTCATGTTGTATCCTTCTCCATATCAAGCAACTCCTTTCTGATGCACCCAATTTCCCGTCGTATGATAGCCAATATTTCAAATCGAGCTCGCAGACCCAGTCACTGACCACTATGAATCCCAATTCACTCTAAACTTTCCCTCAAGATGTGTAGTTATCCTATCACAAAACCCATATGCAACTCCGCCACTCTCTCACTTTGGCATAACTCACTCCTTTAATCAACTACTCAACCTTCGCTTCTTATACTTGGCCCACATGACCTTCCTCATCCTTTGCTGCACAGTTGCTGCCTTAAATAAAATCTATCTTCGTAGCACTTGAACCCACAAATCGCTACTATCTTTAAACCTTTCTGAAGATCATCTTTCTCGAGCCATCAACATTAGAAACACCGATTCAATCCTGAACCACTACACACCGCAATCTTTGGCAGTCGCTTCTCCTATATAATTTCACAATATCCCGCCCCATAGGCGAATCGTAGAGGGTTATAACACCGGTGAACTTAACACATACAATCCAGGACGATGATACCATGTCCCAGATGAAAATTTCGTCACACTTGAAAACACCAAGTCTCGTCATCTATCAACCCAAACCTGAACATTCATAGTTCGATTGCCCTTCCTTTGCCGAGAATAAAATACTTTATATCTGAATCACGCACTGAGTAGACCTCCTTTCAAGTCGTTTACTTCCCCAGTACATACGCAAGAATCCTATCACCACGTCAATACCGTGCAATAACCAATCATGAGAAATCATATCAATCTGTGCATAGCCTCAAAGCTCTCAGAAATGCAGCTACCTAACTAAAATGACAGAATATCCTTCTGCAAGGTGACAACAAAAGCCCAATCAACTATGCTGGAATAACATCCCGCACCGCATTTGCAGTACCATTACAATTCCTAAATTCTCGATTTATAACAAGCGATTCGCGTCACGTAAGGTTGAGTAGGAAGGAAACAAGGGCTAATCCCCAAGGAATCAAATCACACGATGAGGAATAAAGAAGGGAAGTGCTCTTAACAGCCATGTAGCCTCCCAAAGATAAGTACAGAAGTCTTCGTAGCGATCCGCGAGACTATACTAGAATTGTTCATGACTCGTGAGACCTAAGGGAACCTAGTGCTCTGATACCATGTTGTCACGACCCGAAATCCACTAAGGGTCGTGATGGCGCCGGACATCGCTGTCAGGCAAGCTAACCATAAATACTTAATTAAATTCTCATTTTAATAATTTGAAAACTATGATATTCGTTCAATTTTACTAGTAAAAGGTATTCATTTCAAATTAAATATAATGTTAAGAAGTAAATACAAGATACCCCATAATCATCCAAGAACCTGGTGTCACGAGTGCATGACCATTTACTAGGGAATGAAATAAAACACAATAACTGTCCGGAATACAAAGTGGACATAAATAAAAATACAATACAATACTCTGAAGGAGACTCTGCTGGTTGCGGGTCATCTCGAATAATGCAGCTCACCTAAGTCTCCGTATCAACCATGCCGCAATGCCACTAATCCACTAGCCACACGTGAACCTGTGCAACAAAAATGCACAAGAAGTGTAGTATGAGTACTAAAACAACGTGTACCTAGTGAGTATCCCATCTAATCTAGATGAAGTAAAGATGAGAGGTCGACTTCGACACTTACTAGTGGTCCAATGATAATATAGTAAAAATGTGAGAAAATAATGGATGTCATAAAGCAAGAATAAACTCACAAAGCCGAAAAACAGGTAAACAACTTCTCAAATAATAAAGGATTTCCAAAGATTTACTTTTCATTATCTTTATCTTTTTGTCTCTGGCCAGAAAAGGCAAGTATCAACATTTATAATTCTCAGGCAAGCACTATAAGCATGCGCATATCATGTCGAGGTGGTACGGCCCGATCCAACTTAAATGTAAAACGCGCACTGTCGAGGGTCGAACGGCGCGAACCATAGATGCATCTATTACCTCGCTCGCGAATCATACATGCTATGCGGTCAAATATAAATAAACAATCACCTCGCTCGCGAATCACGCATGCAACACAGGTACACATAGAAACACACATTCAAACATTCAATCAAACCTTCATCAGGGAGACAATTATTCAAGGAAGTGTGAATTTCTCTTTTACAAGCCGAGAAAATGAAGTTTAACTCTTTTAGAAAATCATTTACCACTTTGATGCAATTAAAGCAATTTAAACTGTCAATAAGGTTACCATTATTACAAGTAAAGCATGCTTTTTGGGTCCTAAACTACCCGGACATAAGCATAATAGTAGCTACGCACGGACTTTCGTCACCTCGTGCATACGTAGCCCCTACAATTAAGAGCACATATTCAATTAATTCACCTATGGGGATAATTCCCTCTTACAATGTTAGAAAGGAGACTCACCTCACTCCGAAGATCCATAACCGGCATTCCACGCCCTTTTGAAGACTCGAATCGATGCACAATGCTCCAAAACTAGCCAATAATTATGCAAATCCATTAATATATGCTCTAATACTCACAACAATTAAATTTAGATAAATTCCTAACTTCGTTCAAAAAGTTGACAAAATCGCCCTCGGGCCCACTTGCCCGGATTCCGAAAAAACTCACAAAATCTGAAAACATATTCCGATACGAGTTCAACCATACAAATTTTATCAAATTCCGATAACAACTTGACCTCTAAATCTTGAATTTTCGTTATTGAAAAGTTTTACAAAAATCATAATTTCTTCCATTTAAATGCGAAATAAAAGATGAATATAAACTATAGAATCATGAAGTATACTTACTTTCGGATATAGAACACTTAACCCAATCCATATGGTGAAAATCGCCTAAAAAATTGCTTCAATCCGAGCTCCATAGCTCCAAAAATGATAAAAATGGCTGAACCTCGAAATATAGCTTCTGCCCAGGTATTTACTCTTCGCGATCACGGAAAATACCCAGCTCTTCCTGACAGTCTCTAGTATAATGGCCATAACGTTTTGTACGAAATTCCAAATTGTAAATGGTTTAACTTTTTGAAAACTAGAATCCAAGGACTATAACTTTAAAGCTTTGCTCATCTAATACTTCCTTATAGATTACAAGATATAAGCTTCCAAAATCAGCCATGTGCAACACAAATTTCTTCTTCGTGATTTCCAAACTCTTCCTGGATAGGCTATAGTGTACCAATCATAACTTTTTGTGAACAACTCCAAATGCCAAATGGTTTGATTTTCTGAAAATTAGACACAAAGGGATACAACTTTTGTTTTTGGATCATCTCCAAATTCCTTCTAGATTGCGAGATACAAGCTTCCAAAATCGGGTCAGTGCAGCAGAAACTTTCCTCTATGCGATCGCGAAAGCCCTTCTGCGATCGCGAATCACTGGCCATTTTCTCCAATTTTACTCATCGCGATCGCGACCAGTTCCCCCCGATCGCATAGCACACTGCTCTAGCCAAAAAACCAGCATCTAAAAATGGTCTAGAAATGGTCCGAAACCACCGCAAAACTCACCCGAGCCCCTCGGGACCCTGTCCGAACATACCAACAAGTCTCAAAACATATCACGGACTTAGTCGAGGCCTCACATTTTATCAAACAACAATAAAACCATGAATCACACTCCAATCCAAGATTAATGAACTTTAGAATTTCAAACTTCTATATGCGATGCCGAAACCTATCAAATCACGTCCGATTCACCTCAAATTTTGCACACAAGTCATATTCAATATTACGGACCTACTCCAACTTCCGAAATCGGAATCCGACCCCGATATCAAAAAGTCCACTTCCGGTCTAACTCCTCAAAAACCTTCAAATTTCTATCTTTAGCCAAATGACCCACGGACCTAAGAATTCACTATCGATCAAGCTTCCAATACCAGAATCACCATATAGAGTTATTCCCAGACTCGGAATCCCAAACGGACATCGATAACACTGAAATGCACTTCAACCCAAACTTATGAAATTCTTTCAAAAATGCCAACTTCCACAATAGGTGCCGAAACATTTTCGGGTCTTCCAAACCTCGATCCGGACATAAGCCCAAGTCCGAAATCATCATACTAACATGTTGGAACCTTCGAATCCCGATTACAAGGTCGTTTACTAAAAATTCCAGTCTTAGTCTATTCTTTCACCTTAAAGCTTCCGAATTGAGAATTTTCTTTCCAAATCAACTCCGAACTTCCCGAAATTTAATTCCGACCATGCGTACAAGTCATAATTCCTGAAGTGAAGCTGCTCATAGCCTCAAACCGCCGAAGAACGCGCTAAAGCTCAAAACGACCGGTCGGGTCATTACAAAGACTTACACCCCCCACGTGGCAAGCCCTCTTAAATTTCCTAATGACTATTCATGAAGATAGAAAATGTGTCATACCTTAAGTGAAACTAAGCTTGCTATGTGGGGCCACCTAGCTTACTAGAAACTACTACTATCTTTGGGCAGATACTGAGATTCCAAATATCAACCTTTCTAAGGTCTATAATACAAAAGACGGTTCAGATTGTTGTTGAAAAATGAAGAAATTCCTACATTAAACTCTACTATATCATGCAATCGAGAAGTTTTCTTTATGGCTTCTTATTTGCAGTTATACAATTCTCTATTTGATGTCTCATCCTTTACATGTATCAGCTGCAACAAAAAAATTAAAAATTAGTTGAGTTTGATGAACCACGGGAGATAACAATCTTATGAAAGCATTCCAGCAAACCTTTCCATAACATCAGTAACGTTTTTGTTCTAAAGAGTTCCATTCAAGCATGTCATTTCATAAGTTGCTTAAGGAAAAGGATCAACCAATATGGTCCTTGCATAAGCAATGTTATTGCTTCAGGCTCTTCATATAACTTGTTCCGTATTTTGTCGCAATTAACGCGTGTTGGAGGATTGTCAAGAGAATCAACTCAAGGATGTTAAGGTCATCCCTTCTTTCTTTTGGCATGGTCCAAATTATACTAAAGAAATGAGCAAATTTAGAGTGTCTATAAATTACTCTATTCATAGAGATACTAGGGGTGTCTATATTCTTGATTCCCCATGAGAATTATTATTATCTTCTGTTCATGGGTTTTAAAATAATACGCAGTTGAAAAAAAGTTTATCCGGAATGAATATTGAGAATTTACGTATTTTTCATGCATTTTACCCATTTATGCATGTGCATTGACTCATGACCAGATGGCATTATATACGCGTATATGTGTAAATATATGTATATGGGATATGGGAAATGGTTACGGCGTTCTATACCCACCACCACCTGATCAGCTGGTATATGTTGATGATGTTGTCCACAATGTTCGAGATGATATGATGGGATGCCCTTAGTAGCTTGATGATATAGTGTACACCCATACCTATGCATGGCACGATATTTATACGCACGTGCATGACATTATAAATGTTTTAGAATTTACAAAGTTATTCAGATTTAAAGACGTGTTTCTATACTCCATGTTTCATCTATGTCTTTTACGTACTAATTTTCATGCCTTACATACTCTGTACATTTTTCGTACTAAGGCCCTATTTCATGGGGCCTGTGTTACATGCCCGTAGGTGCGGGTAGGCAAGCCGATGGTCCCCCATCTTAGGATCCCTATTCAGCGAGAGTTGGTGTGCTCTGCTTGATCCGGAGCTGCTTTTGATTTTGGTATGATATGTTTATATATATATATATATAGAGGGAATGACGTGGATTAGTTCCATCTTTGTACAGTTATGTTTCCATTAGAGGTCTGTAGACAATATGTCTAGTTGGATTGTATGTGGCCTTGTTGTCTTTTAGTTATTGAATGTATAGTTATCTATTGTAGCCTTGCATGCTCGCCCACCGTATTCTGCATATATACATACATATGCCTTGTTGGTAGGTTTTCTGCATGTATGTTATCTTCGTAATTCAACAGATGTTATACAGGTTCACATCCTAGACGCATGCTTAGGGGTGTTTGACAGGTAGGACTCAGGCACCAATCGTGGCCCATATGTTTGGATCGTGACAACTATAGATAAAGTCTGAACAAATATACAACTGCTTGAAACTAAATAAACAGTAAACATGGTAAAGAAAGGGACTTCAGGGCTGCAGATGTCGTGCAGCTATACCTCAAGTCTCTTATGCAGCTGAATCCGAGCACAGACACCACTAAATGCCATTGGGACCAACACCAGTATCTGTACAAGAAGTGCAGAAGTGTATCATGATTACAACCGACCAATGTATTTTGTAAGTATCGAGCCTAACCCCCACGAGGTAGTGACGACGCTATAATAAGACACCTACGTAAAATCTATACAAGTATATATATAAAGCAACATAATAACAAGAAAGACAATTAAAGTATTAACTGGGAGGGAACATGTAAAGAGGGAAATACAGAAAGAACGACACGTACATAACCTCTTTCCGAAAAGGAATAATAATAATTCAGCCACGTAAATTATCAAACCGGTATCCAAATAAATCAAAGAAATCACTCATGACACTGCATCACCCTTCGTGCTTTTACTCTCGTCCCCACCATGTAATATCATAAATAAAATGGCACGACATTACCTTTCATGTTATTATTCTCAACCTCACATCATGTGATAAGTGATACTAAGCAAAAAATACACGGTATCGTCCTTTGTGATTTTATTCTCACAATCTCGCAAATAAATTATATTGTATGCAAATAAGGCTCGAAAACACCTTTTATGCTTTTCACTCTTCCTCACCAATCAACAACATTAATTCAAAATAGCAAAGCAAAGTTGGAAGCTATTCCACTTCAACCTTAGTGTAATGATAATTCATCTAAACTTTCAAAATTCTAACAACTTCAAAATAATCAATAGATATTAAAGCTAACATTAAAAAAAGTAATAATCAAACCACAACATGGGAAACATAGTCATGGAAATAACATAATATAATAAAATAATTTTCACCCGCATGCTTTAACCCGATAACAACATATATATATATACTTTTCACCTTAAATATATGCCGCCCCCACACATAATTCACATAGAAAATAGACCAACTAGTCCTAATCCTTCAAATCAAAGCTAACCACGATACTTACCTCACTCCACAACCAAATCAATGCTCAACCATGACTTTTCCTTTAGAATTAGCCTCAAAACCAATCAAATCTATACAAATACATGTCAAATAATTCAAAATAGGCTTTGGAATTTACCCATGAGTGAAAGAGATTCAATCTTTGAGGAATTTGAAAAAAGTCAACAAAAATTAACCCCGGATCCACTTGGTCCAAACCTGATTTTCGGACCAAAATTCAATTACCCATTCACCCCAAACCTGGTTATATGTTTTATTTTGAAATTTGACATCAATTCGAGTTCTAAATCACAATTTTTCCAAATCCCCAATTTCTACCTAAACCACTAATTTCTACCATAAAAAATCCTAGATTAAAGGTAAAATTAATGGGTGATCATAGAAATGTAATAACACAGGTTAAAATTAACTAACCAATGAAGTTGGGATGAAAAACCTCTTCAAAATAGCTTCTAGGCCGAGCTGTAACTTGAAAATGGTGAAAATGGTTCAAATCCCGACTTTTAGATATTTTAATACCTGGGTGTTAGTTGTTATTTGCGCTCGTGAAGCACCTGACGCGTTCGCAGAGAACAGCGGCCAGAAGGCCTATGCTTTCGCTATGTATTCTTCACATTCGGGAAGGCTTTATCCCCCTTGCCTTCGTGTTTACGAGCCAAGGCTTGCGTTCACATAGAGTATCAGACTGACTACTCTCTAGATCCCAAAACTCTTCGCGTTCTCGAGAGGGCAGTCGCGTTCACAAAATGACGGTAGTAGCCCGCCAAGCCAAGGAAACTGCTGATCTCAGTAGCTGAGGATGGTCTGGGCCAACTCTGCACGGCCTTTATCTTCTTCGGATCCACCTGAATACCCTCAGTCGATACCACGTGGCCTAAGAATGCCACTGAGTCTAACCAAAACTCACATTTCAAGAACTTAGCATATAACTTCCTCTCTCTCTCAGAGTCTGAAGCAAAATCCTCAAGTGCTTCTCATGATCTTCCCAACTCCGGGAATACACCAGAATATCATCAATAAAGACAATGACGAACGAGTCAAGATATGTCCGGAATACACTGTGCATCAAATGAATAAAGGTTGTTGGGGAATTAGTCAGCCCAAATGCATGACAAGGAACTCGTAATGACCATACCGAGTCCTGAAAGTAGTCTTCGGGATATCTGGCTCCCGAATCTTCAACTGATGGTAACCTGAGCGCAAATCAATCTTAGAAAACTCTTGTGCGCCCTGAAGCTGGTCAAACAGATCATCAATACTAGGCAAAGGATAGCGGATCTTCACTATAACCTTGTTCAACTAGCGATAATCAATACACATACGCATAGAACCATCCTTTTTCTTTACAGACAAGATAGGAGCACCCCAAGGTGATACACTGGGCTGAATAAAACCCTTATCAAGCAATTCCTGTAACTGATCCTTCAACTCCTTCAACTCAGGAGGAGCCATACGATACGGAGGAGTAGAAATGGGCTGAGTGCCCGGCAACAGATCAATACCAAAATCAATATCTCTATCAGGCGGCATGCCTAGAAGATCAGCTGGAAACACATCGGGAAAATCCCGTACTACTGTAACTGAATCAACTGAAGGGGTATCAATATTGACATCTCTCACATAAGCTAAATACGTGTCACATCCCTTCTCAACCATACGCTGAGCTTTAAGAAAAGAAATAACTATACTGGTGTGTGATCTAAAGTACCCCTCCACTTAACACGTGGTATACCTGGCATAGCCAGCGTCACGGTTTTGGCGTGACAATCAAGAATAGCATAATGGGGCGACAACCAGTCCATGCCCAAGATAATATCAAAGTCAACCACACTGAGTAACAATAAATTGGCTCTGCTCTCAAAACCACTAAGAGCAACCAAACACGACCGATAAACGCGGTCAACAACAAGAGAATCTCCCACATGAGTAGAAACATAAATAGGGGAACTCAAAGAATCAAGAGATACACCCAGATGCGGATTAAAATAAGAAGACACATAAGAGTAAGTAGAGCCTGGATCAAATAGAACTGATGCATCTCTATGGCAAACCAATATAATACCTGTAATGACAGAATCGGAGGTAACAACCTCGGTACAGGAAGGAAAGGCATAGTATCTAGCTTGGTCTCCCCCTCGAGGGTGACCTCTACCTCCCCGACCTCCACCTCTAGCTGGCTGAGTAGGTGGGGTAGCAACTGGAGCTGTAATCATAGCCTGAGAACTCAGCAGAGTGCGCTGCGGCTAAGAAGTCTATGGAGGTGCACTCCTCCCAAGTCTGGGGCAATTCCTCACCATATGGCGTATGTCACCACACTCAAAACAAGCTTTGGGAGGATATGGCAGTGGGAACTATTCGGTACAAGTACCCCAAGACCCCTGAACACCTGGAACACTGTGTGAAATCTGAGATGCAAACTGAGTTGGCTGACCCACAAAACTTCTACCATGCCATACCCTTCCTCAAAAATAAGGACCAGTGGGTCTCTCCAGTTTATGAGGTCTTCTTACTTCCCCATACTTTTTCTCCTAACCTCTTCTATCCTTTCTCTCTTGGACCCACCTGTCTTCAACTCGGCGCCACCTGAACTAACGTACCAAACATGCTCAGAACTATGCAAATGTCTCTTGAAAGGCTGGAGAAGTAGTAGCAGTAGGTGCATCGGTACCTGGGCTCTGGCTGGAATTGCTAGTGGCTCCTTGGTGATAGCTCACATGGGTTCTCTTGCTACATCGCGTGCACGTCCTGGGCCTCTACCACGGCCTCGACTTCTGGCAACTCTCGCAGGGGCACGGGTGCCTGATAATTTCTGGTAGTGTGTGCCTCACCGTCAGTGAGAGAATAGAAGAGAAATGTTCAGAATTTGTGATGTAAAAATCTCGCACGACAGGGAAATCAAATGAAGTGGACTTTTCATAATGATTACATAGCCTCCCGTAGATAAGTACATACGTCTCCGTACCGATCAACGAGACACTAATAAACCGGCTTGTGATCCATGACTCCTATGAACCTAGAGCATTGACACCAAATTGTCACGACCCCGGTCCGCCCTCCGTGAACCATTGTGATGGCACCTAGTCTCTACGACTAGATAAGCCTAATTTGCGGAAGAAAAACCAAAATTTGCAGAAGTAAACAATTTAAAACAGAAATAAAGTAGTAACAGTGTTTAAATGTGTCACTCGGCTTACAGCATGTTTAACTCTTAATACTAATACATAAATCCAATACCCGAAAATCCACGAATCACAAGCTAAGAAAAACACTACATAGCTCTAACTCCGGAATGTCTAATAAGAAAAGAAAAATACAGAAGGGATAAATACTAAAAGCAGGAATAGAAAGGGACTTCTTGGTCTGCAGACGCGGCAGATGTACCTGGAAATCTCTAGAGCAGTCGCCTCCTCAATGATGGTAGGCCTGAGTAGTGGTACCTAGATTTGCACATGAAAAACATACGCAGAAGGGGCATGAGCACACCGTAGTGGTACTCAGTAAGTACCAAGCCTAACCTCGGTTGGATAGTGACAAGGAAGGTCAGGGCCCTACAGAAATTAAATAAGTATAAAGATGAAAGGATAAGATAAGTAGTAGATAAGTTGAGAATCTACAGTAAGAATCTATACAGGATAATAAGAGTACAATAACGGAAAACAGAGATGAAGGCAAACCACAAGGAAGTAACCATGGATCTCTTAGTATCCCGAGGATCTCTTAGTACCCTCAATATATGTCAGAGATCTCTTGGTATCCCGAGGATCTCTCGGTATCCTCAATATATGCTAGGGATCTCTTGGTATCCCGAGTATCTCTCGGTATCCTCAATATATGTCAGGGATCTCTTGGTATACCGAGGATCTCTTGGTATCCTCAATGTATGATAGGGATCTCTTGGTATCCCGATGATCTCTCGGTATCCTCAATATATGCTAGGGATCTCTTGGTATCCCGAGGATCTCTTGGTATCCTCAATGTATGATAGGGATCTCTTGGTATCCCGAGGATTTCTTGGTATCCTCAATGTATAATAGGGATCTCATATTATCCCGAGGATCTCTTGGTATTTTAGACACAAGGAATACTCAAATAAACTCAACTTCATAACAAGGTAACCCAGAAAATTCTAACCTAACATGCTTCACGTAATTCAAATAAGGCAGTTAAAGCAAATAAAGCAATTAAGTCAATTAGGCATGTTTCTCTAACTAACAGCAGGTTTAAAAGTGCAAGTATAATAAATAGAAAGGGAAAACACAATTAAAGTTACTTAATGAAAACCGAATTTTCAACAATTAGCATAACTATGCACTCGTCACCTCACGTACAAGGCATTTCAACTATCACAATACCAATCCTAAGGGGAAAGTCCCCCACGCAAGGTTAGACAAGTCACTTACCTTGAACCGGCTCAAAATTCAATATGAAACCACTTTCTTGCCACGAGTACTCGACTCCAAATGGCCCAAATCTATTCAATTCAATTTCATAATGTAAATAATACTTCAAGTAACTAATTCTACAATTAAATTCTAAACTAATACGTGAAATTATGAAAAATGACCAAAACGCCCCTCGGGCCCATGTTTTGGAATCGGGTAAAATTTATATTTCCAGAAACCTCGCCCTCTCACGAGTCTAACTATACCAAAATTATCCAAATCCCATAATATTCGACCCTCAAATCCTCAAATCTATTTGGGAGGATTTTGAAACTCTTCCAACTAAATTCATAGATTTAATGCGAAAACTAGTAATAGATTCGAATAATCTAACCAAAATTAAGTTAAGAACACTTACCCCGTTGTTTCTATTAAAAATATCCCGAATATCGCCTCTCCCGGAGCTCCAAATTTACATTCTGTCCAACGAGTTTCACATCTGCAACAAGATGAGCTGCACCTGCGGTCTCGCAGGTACGAGAAGAGATCTCGCTTCTACGGCGGTTTCCGAATCTGCGGACAAGGAGTCCACTTCTGCGGACGTGCTTCTTCGATGGAGCGTCCGCTTCTGCGGTCTATGCTGGCCCTCCCTTTTTCCTCTTCTGCGATGTAATAGCCACTTATGCGGCTCCGCGCCTGCGGAACCCAAACCGCAGGTGCAGTTATGACAGATATCAGCTAAAGTTGCAACCTTCCAACTCCCAAAATTCTTCTGTCAACCATCTGAAATCATCCCGAGGCCTCTAGGACCTCAACCAAAGGCACCAACAAGTCACAAAAAACAATCCAAACTTGTACCAATCCTTAGAACACCTAAAACAACATTGGAACCTCAAATTAACCATTGATTTCAAACCTAAGAACTCCAAAATTCTCAAAATACGTTTTTGATCAAAAAGTCTATCAAACCTCGTCCGAATGACCTAAAATTTTGCAAACACGTCAAATTCAACACTACAGAGCTACTTCAACTTCCGGAATTCTATTCCGACCCTCAGATCAAAATCTCACTATCGGACCAGAAACTTCAAAAATTCAACTTTAGGCATTCCAAGCCAAAATTAGCTACGGACCTCCAAAACACAATCTGATCATGCCTCTAAATCCGAAATCACCTAACGAAGCTAACAAAACCATTGAATTTTCATTTTGAGGCCGTCTTCACACTGTTCCAGCTACAGTTAACTTTCCAACATTTAAGCTCTCATTTAGGGGCTAAGTGTCTCAAAACTCTCCGAAACTCAAAACCGAACATCCTGGCAAATCAAAATAGCGTAACTAAACTTGGGAAAAGCAGTTAATAGGGGATCGAGGCATAATTTCTTAAGCCGACTGGCCGGATCGTCACATTTTGTTCATGGTAGTTTAGAATTATAAATTCTGTTTATGTAAATTTCAAATATATATTGTATTTATTCTTTATAAAAAATTGTAAATCTAAATTATAGTATTCATGATTTGTACAACCAGTTCTTGGGAAGTTATATAGAATTTAGTTATTATTATTCTTCTTGTTTTGATCTTTCACTTGGATTATCTATTTCTATGCTAGGCTTACCTAGCACTGGGTTAGGTGCCATCACGACTTGGTGAATTTTGGATCGTGATAAACAGTATCATGATGACATTTTTTCCTTATAAATACAAAATCATTAGCCCTCTAAAACCTCTTCTGCTTTCCTTTCTCTTTACCTTCTTTCACAAATCCTCTTAGTGATCATCTTCTTCTTCGTATAACTTCCTTCCTTCTTATTAACAATGGCCTCCAACTCTTCAATCCCTTCTGCATCTTCTGCCCCTTCTCGTCATACTATCATAGTCAACGACCTTCCTTTTACAATAGCTTCGGTTATGAGTAGAAGAAGGGGCGGTAGGCTTCTTAGCCTAGGTTCGGTGGTGAATAGAAACACTTTCTCTTCTAAGAGAAGCTCTTCAAAATCTGATTCTTCTGCCAAAACTAAAGCTTCTGCTACTGCCATGTCCATTCTCTACTGAGTGATTTGATCAGTTTCAGACATAATTTATTGCTGAAGTGAAAATGCGTAAATGGAAAGTGAAACGATTGTTAGTATTCCAGTAACAGAACAAATTTTTTAAATAAAAAAATAGTTTTCGTAGACTAAACAAATAAATATAATAATTTAGGTTTGTAATAACCAATTTATTCCGCTTTCAATTATGATTGATATGAAAACGAATAACAATAATGGTGAATAAAATTAAAAGAATAAGTAAATAAAAATCTTATTAATGATTGCTACTTTCTTTCAGTAGGAATGAACAAAATCTTCCAATAATAGAGAACAACAAGAATGTTGATAATTGATAGTATAATCTACAGTTCTCTTAACGGGGGTACAAGTTATGGAAGGGAGGCTTATATAGTATTACAATTTGTAACTCTTTATCGTATTTAATTCCTAACCCATTACTAATATTTATTACATTAATTACTTATTAAGTGAGCAATTTATAATAGATGAGGCAATAACAACAAATCTCGCACAATCAAGGAATTCGACTGATTTTCTTCTATATTCGTAGTTACTAATGACCTTTTTATTATTGTGTCTTCCAATGGCCTTAATTATCAGCCTCGTACTTGTTTTCTCTTATCCAACTAACATGCACGATATTTTCATAGACGACCCCGCTGGTATTTTTCATATCTTCTTTGCACATCATTCATCATTATCGCTTTGACTCCTATTGCACCTGTCATTATAATACTGGTCCACATGATGAGTTTATTATCCACCAATATAATATCTGCAAAAAAATGGTGCGCATAGAGTAGTATTAAACAAGTAGCAGAGCAGCAAAGACTCCTCCCGTAAGGCGTAAGCAGGTGAAGAAAAAATGGACGCAGGTGTAGTAGCCGCCCCAGTAGACGCAACCGCAGAGAATAAGATTCACAGTGATGTTATGCTTTTCAATCGCTGGAACTACGTCGATGTCCAGATCAATGACATCTCTGTTGAGGATTACATCATAGCAACTGTTTCCAAGCATCCAGTTTATATGCCACACACAGCTGGTAGATACCAGGCTAAGCGTTTCAGGAAGGCCCAGTGCCCAATTGTTGAGAGGCTCACCAATCTCTCTTATGATGCATGGACGGAACAATGGAAAGAAGCTAATGGTTGTCCGCATCATCAAGCATGCAATGGAGATCATTCATTTGTTGACTGACCAGAACCCAATTCAAGTCATTGTTGATGCCGTCATTAACAATGGGCCAAGGGAAGATGCAACTCGTATTGGTTCAGCTGGTGTTGTGAAGCGTCAGGCTGTTGATATTTCTCCACTTCGCCGTGTTAACCAGGCCATTTATTTGCTGACAACTGGTGCACGTGAGAGTGCTTTCAGGAACATCAAGACCATAGCTGAGTGCGTTGTTGATGAACTTATCAATGCTACCAAGGGTTCTTCAAATAGCTATGCCATTAAGAAGAAGGATGAGTTTGAAAGAGTTGCCAAGGCCAATCGTTGAGAGGTTGACATTGGAACAGAATTTACAAGGCAGTTTTGGGTTATGCTGTTTTCTCATTTCTGTTTTCGTTTAGCACTATAGTCTCATGGAAATGAAAGTGGATCTGAGTAGCACCACAGCTATTGCATGTGGATTTTAATCTCTTAAGAGTTTTTTGCTTGTTGAAACTTGATATGCTTGGTATTGTTATAGATGTTACAATTTGAATTAAAAAAAAAAGAAGAAAAAAAAATAAAAATAAAAATAAAAATAAACAAGTAGCACCTATATAGGTACCATGAAATTTTTGCTCTAGTGTTCAAGTTAGATCTAAGGTTTCTGTTTAGCAAATTGAACACCACTTAATGCAACTTAATTAAAAGTAAATATATAAAAAACCAAAAACAAAAAATATTATTAGTAGATATTTTTAGATGGATACTACCCTGAATATCATGCTATAACTTATTTGATTTATAGTAGCGTGTTAGTGTGCAAAAGCATCAAAGACAGCCTCATGATATTCCTAAAAAGTAGTACTTCCTCGGTCTAAATTTATGTGATATTTTTCGTTTTTTGAGATTTAAACTTTTTAATTTTTTACCGTATATTAGTACATAAATTTTTTATTTTTTTTTAAAATAAAATTTACATAATTAGAAATTACGAAAGTACTATAAATCAATATAACTAATAATTTAAATATTTAAAAGACATATAAAAAACTTACAATAAAAAATAACTCGTTTAACTCTTAAAATTTGAACATCATCACGTAAATTAGGACGGGGAAATAGTCAGTCCAGGGGCGGATGCACGCTTTCCGAAGCGGTGTCACGCGACACCGCTTCGTCGAAAATTTTACTAAATATATGTATTAATACTATATGGAAACGGATAAATAGAAAAAAAATGATACCACTTAGTATAAGTTATGTCTTGTTGTGTTGGTTATGTGCTTGATTTTTCTCTAAGAGGTCAAAGGTTCAGACTTGCACTAACACATTTTTCTTTTGTAAATATTTGAGAGAGCATATATTTTATAAATATTCTAGTTCTTTCATAAATTTCAACACCGCTTACAAAAATTTCATACGCCCTTTATAGTCACATGCAGCTGGATCTTGCATTCCCGGCCGGTAACCATCTTGTCTTCTAGTTCTATACCTAACACTCGAAATTGTTGAAATGAAAAGAAAAAAAGAAAACAGACGACTAAATAGTGAAGAAAAAGCTATTGTATATCATATCATTTTCGAATTAAATGAAAGGAATCCAGCTGTACGGTTTATTATTGTGGAGCATGATATGTTGGGAGTCATATTGTTGTTAGGAACTTTTTCCCATGTAAATTCACTACATGGGTTGCTTGTGCTGATTGAACTTTTTCCTTATATTCATACAGCTGCTGCATTTCAGCAAACCTAATATGTGTCATTACTAGAACTATTGTCTCCCCACATTTTCAGGATATCGTACGTAAATTATTGCAAGACTGCAGCCAAAACATTTTCAAGATCGTACGTACGTGTATTATTGCAACACTGCAGCCTTTCATAATAATATCTCATTCTTTAATGTTTTGAAACAAAACAAATAAGGAAAAAGGGTCAAGAAGAAAGGAAAAAAATGAAACATGATTGGATGGTGCACCCGTACGTGAAAAGACTAATTTGAAATAATTTATACGGTCGACACCGGGCCCACCCAATTTCGCTAATTAACCAAGACTAGGAGGATGGATCGAGGATCAATCCCATGGCTTGGCAGATCGAGATACGAGGATAAGGTATTGGGTTCGGGATTCGAGGTACTTAACAAGATCAAAACCAGTAATGATCGAGGTCAAACGGGACAGACATCGAGCAAGACCGAATATAGCATAATAACGGAAAGACGAGATATCCGTGACTGGTCGACGATCATGGCGGAAATCTAGGAACAGATCAAATCAAGGGCGGTTGTTTAGCTAATCATGGGATTTATTTCTGTAATTAGAATTGTACCATAGATAAGATTCCTCTATTATACAAAGATGGTTCTATTCAATTTATAGTCATCCTACATTCATGCATATCAAAGCAATATAATAATCTTTTCTCTTATTACTCTCTGGTTCATCAGTTGATTTCATAACTCTACTCTCACTTACTCAGTTCGAGGGCAACCTAGCTCGAGGGCTGAATTGTATTTCGATATTGGATTCCTTCACTTTGCTGTATATTTCTACAATTAATCATCATATTTTTCAATTGGTGCTAGGTGAAATTCTATATCCTTAAAACCACTTATAAGTTTAATTATTATCTGATTTTAAGGGTAAACAGTTTGGCACCCACCGTGGGGCTAAGGATAATAGTGATTGTCAGGTATTAATTCTCATAACACACATTGCTTTATGCTTGTTCTCGTAAGTTTCTTTGTTTTCAGGAATCAACATGTCAAACTCTCAAGTAGCACCCACTCACATAGACAACGGCCTTGGTCTTCATGGCGTGAAGGAAAACATAGCCGTCCCGGGAAACGGAGTACCTCCAGTCAACCCCGATGGACTAGCGGCCGTAGATCCAGTCAATGTTAGCTCCCATATCGCCATTGATGGGAATTTGGGAGTCGGCCCTGAAAATAACATCCGCAGATACGCTCGAAAAACCGATCAGAACGCACAAAGCAGTGAAGAAGGCAAAATTAGCCTTCTAATGATATTCGAGATATTGGAGACTCAACAAGCCGCAATAGAGTAACTCCAAAATCATAATCGTGCACCACTCAGGATCTAGCTCGATCCATCACTGGAAGTTGTTCATAGAGCCGAACCGGTGCCAAAGATATCGAATGGAGGAGAATCGGAGACTAATCCCACTATCGTAAAAATGCTCGAGGAACTAACGAATCGGATTGAGACTGGGGAAAAGAAGATCGATAAAAATGATAACAAGGTGGAAACTTACAACTCCGGGGTCGACAAAATCCAGGGGGCACCACCGGTATTGAAAGGACTTGATTCCAAAAAGTTTGTCCAAAAACCTTCCCCCCAAGTGCGGCTCTGAAGCCAATCCCAAAGAAGTTCTGTATGCCTAAGATTCCGAAGTATAATGGGACGACAGACCCCAAATAAATACGTCACCTCCTATACATGCGCCATTAAGGGGAAGGACTTCGAAGATGATGAAATTGAACCCGTGTTGCTGAAGAAATTCGAGGAAACTCTATCAAAGGGTGCTATGATAAGGTATCATAATTTACTACCTAACCCTATTGATTCATTTGCTATGCTTGCAGATTCCTTTGTAAAGGTGCATGGTGGAGCCATTAAGGTTGAAACTAGAAAGTCGGACTTATTCAAAGTAACGCAAAAGGACAACGAGATGCTAAGGGAATACGTATATCGATTTCAAATGGAATGAATGGATTTGCAACCGGTCACCTATGATTGGGCTGTTAAAGCCTTCAGTCAAGGTCTGAACGAACAGCGTTCTGTAGCTTCGCAACAATTAAAGTAGAATTTGATCGAATATCTAGCCGTCACTTGGTCCGATGTACATAACCTATACTAGTCAAAGATTAGCGTCGAAGATGACCAACTGGGGGCTCCAATCGATTCAATTTATCCTAACATGTCCGTGGACAAAGTTAAAAGGGACGTCGACTGTGAACCACGATCGAACAGAGACCGATATCAGCCATACGGTGAAGACCGAAGAAATAATGGGCCTGGGCGAAACCCCATTCGGAATGATAGAAGGAATGATCAGTGACAGAGCTCCCAAGGGCTCATGAGTATGAGTGGTTTCGATAGGGATACCGGGTCCAAAGATGCACCTCGATTGTCAGAATATAACTTCTGCGTAGATGCTTCCGCCATAGTATCGTCCATTAGGTATATCAAAGATACCAGGTGGCCTCGACCTCCCAGAGAAACCCAAACCAAATATGAAAGTATCATCGCACCCATGGCCATAAAACAGAAGATTGTTGACAGCTAAGAGAGGAAGTAGCCCGACAATTCAACGAGGGGAACCTTCGAGAATTTTTGAGTGATCGAGCCAAGAACCACTTCAAAAACAGGGATTCAAATAGATATAACGAGCAGGAAGAGCAATAGCATGTTATTCACATGATCGTTGGAGGAGTCGATATTCCTGAAGGACCGGTATTTAATCGCACCAAGGTGACGATCACAAGGGAAAAGCGAACTCGACACTACTTACCGAAAGAAAACTTGTCTTCAACGATGAGGATGCAGAATGGATCGAACCAGCTCACAACGACGCACTGGTAATATCTATCCTTATGAATAAAATTCAAGTTAAATGTGTGTTGATTGATCCAGGTAGCTCAGCAAACATTATTCGATCAAAGGTCGTAGAGCAACTCGACCTCCGATCAAATTGTGCCCGCGGCTCGAGTACTTAATGGCTTTAACATGTCGAGTGAAACCACAAAAGGGGAAATCATTTTGCTAATAAACGTGGCCGGGACCATCCAAGAAACAAAGTTCAATGTGATTAAGGGTTGTCGCACCCCCTTTTTCCTCGCGGAGTCCGGGTTTTGACATTTGGGGACAACTCCTTTTCTTTTGGGAATTGGGTATGAGATTTGAAGAGCCGCCACCTAACGGATTAAGGTGTGTTAGGGCACTTGGAAAAAATAACTCGTATACTAATTTACATCACCAGAGATTGGGTAAGGGCTCAAAATTACCTTGAGGGGAAGGTGTTAGGCACCCCTCGAGGTCCACAACGGTGCGTCATGACCAAACTCAATTTAAGCGAATTAGTCATAAAGTAATTTAAACAAATAGAGATTATTTTAAAATAAGGAGTAAAGGGGGTGCTAGAGTTTTTAGACTATAGGATCACTTCTATACTACCCGATTAGCACTTGGGGTGCTACACATAACATTAACGTATAGGTCATCATTTCCTTTACTACCCGATTACCCTTCCCTTAATCATTACCGAAGCGTTATAACAACATCGAATATGTATCCTATGCGTGCATTACCCATCCCTTACTTGTGGTCCTGGAGGTGTTTAGGACCTCTATTTAAGATAGTTCTAGACTCACCTATGGTTCTTAAAAGTAGAAAATCTAAGCGACAAAGAAAAATAGGCAGGACTGTCATGTAAACAACGATTAAAGGGGCTCATATTTACCTCCACAAATAGACAAAATAAATGCACGCCATTCAAACAAGCAGTTTTTTATAATTTTAGGAGTGCTATAGGAATGAGTACAAAATAGAATATGCAGCAGTTTTATTAAGGCGAAGCAGTGAATACTTATCAGTTTGCCTACTGGTTTTATCACTTACTGAATCTGAGCACGTTTCAAGCAGTACGAAAATCATAATTTTCAACCCAGGATTTAATTTTCATACAGGCTTGCCTAAGCGATAATTGGCAGAATCACATAGACATGGCATCTAAACATTAATCAGATCATAATTTTATAAAGTAGCAATTGATTCTTAACAAACAGATTTTATCTTTTAGACCCTACAAGCATGCTTTCTAAGTGCTGAAACTTATCACAAACATTATTTCATGACAGAGAAAGCTAATATTATACACTTTTCTCTATAGACATGATATCTAATGTCGAAGCTGTTTCTATACTTATTTCCTATATGCATCATTTAAGTGTCAAGATTGATTTTTTATGTGTGTTTCCTATAGACATGATTTCGAAGCGGGTAAAGCATTAAGAAGTTTCCAAGCGAGTTCAACAAGGGAACATGATTTCTAATGCACAAATGAAGGTTTTGAAAACACGATTTATTGATGCAGAATTGAGAAACGACTTAGAAGCAGGATTTTTAGTGATGCAAAGTATGAAAATTCAAGATTTTAAAGAATGAGATAAGTCCTATAAGCATGGTTTCTAATGCATATAAGTAAACAAACATCGCATCAACCTATGGGCACGATTTCTGCCTAAACCCAACAAAAATATATGAAATTCCTTCCCAGCTTTTACTAATACCCCATATCTGGGTTTTTTTACAAGAATTATTATTACAAACCAATATAAATAAATTACATAATGAAAATCACTATACTATAGGGAGCCTTCATTGCCTAATATCAACCTGGGACCAGGCCTTCAAACATAGCACCTCTGAGCATAGTGGTAGCCCATCCATAACATATAAAATAGGTTCCTGGTGTGTCAATGTTCCCAAGGGTCTCACGTACCCCGGTCAATGCTCACACCAAAATCAGATGTTCAACAGAATTCACAAAGGATTGGAGCACCAACCCCACTATGTCAGAGTTCAAAGGAGTCTCATGGACCCTAAGCAGTGCTCACACTGGGCGTGGCAGGACCCTAGATAGATAAGAATAGGAGTTGAAAATAGTATATAAAAGTACGAAGTAGTTTTAGGAAAAATCAGTTTTATTTTCAGAAGTGAATAGAAACAAGTTGCAAATAGAATAGTACCATGTTTTAGCAGATTGATTTAGACTTAGTTGCCAGTAGTTAAGCAAAACAATAACACTGGAATCACAGACAGAATAGAGCCACAAACAAGGTTTCACATTGCTGGAGCTGATTTAGTATATTAACTATTATCAAATAGAATCATATAGACATGCATTTAATAGATAGAAACATGTTGAAGTCAAATGGCTAATCAGACAGCAATGTAGAAAAGATAGTGATAATCTAAAGCACATTATTCTTGAAAGAAGTACACAGAAACCATGAGTTGATCAGGAACATGCTAAGGCAGACAATCAGCACATAAAATAGGACAGGAATTAGGGCATACTAGTGGAGAACTAGGTAAATAAGTGTCATGGATCAAGAAGGAACATGCTATCATATAGAATAGGACAGAACCTAAGTCATGCTGGTTAAGAGAAACATAGGGTAGAACAGAAGCATGTTGAAACACTAACCACACAGCCACATGGGACAAAGAGATAACAAGACTAAAGCATACTGGTTAAAATAAATAGGAAGCATATAATAAACATGCACATATTGAGGTTCAGAGTGAACTAATCATGCAAGCCATAGAGAATAAGAACTGAAGCATAGTAGTTGAGAATGAAATAGCTAAGAGACAAGCATTAAAAGAGAAGTATACTGAGACACATAACACATAGAAGGGATTAGATAATAGAAATAGGGGCAAAGCAATTAAGAGATATCAAAACAGGAAGGTGAAGTCAAGTTGAATCCAATAGTCTAGCCTTGGCTTTCAGCCGGCTAGACAGTGCAGCAAATACAAGTAACAGAAAGAATTACAATGGAGACTGTGTGTGAATAAGAGTTTGTATGTGTGTTTCTGTATCCTTCTGAGTGTGTTCGTGTGTCCCAAAGAAGTCAGAATGGGGGAATAATATAGCACTTAGCAGGGTGAAACAAATAAGGCAAAGAATAATTCAGAGTTCACAAATAAGGTATACAAATAAAATCAATCAGTTAATTGGGGCTAAACTAAATCAAATAACTCAACAGAATCCGGGAAAGACCCCTTGAAATAGGGGAAATCAATTAACAACCTAGATTGGAGGTTAAACAAGCCAAAGAAATCAATCAAAGACTGTCTAGGAGTCGGCTAAGGCAATCCAATCCCATAAATCTGGTTAAGAAACTAAATAAGGCAAGTAGTACCAATTAGGAAAAACAAATAAGGAAAATAGGTAAAAAATATCACAGAGAAGTATCAATCTCGGTTGAAAAATATAATTTGAACCCTAATAAAATCAGTCAAGCTCTTCTAACTAGTAGAGATGAAAAATAACGGGCAAATATTAAAGTAATCAGTAAAATAAGAAGAAACCCTAGGGGTTTAGAACATAGGCATGAAATATCAGTCGAACCAGTAAAGAGAATCAGATTTAATACTTAGAAACTTTAAAACCCTTTTGTAGAGAACTTAAAGATGAAACCCTAGTTTTAGAAATATATTAAAATCGGTTAATAATAAGGAAGAAACAGAAGGTTTTGAAGAAAAATACAAGATAAACCTAAAATCATTTTAGATCTACAAGGATCTGAACAGACTCAGGTAGAAAAAGATGCGGATTTTGAGGAAAGGTACGAGGTCAGAAAAATCCCGTAAGAACCGGAATTTCAAGCCATAGACATAGAGATAATAATTACTCACAGACATTGCGATGAACATAAGGTAGGTTTATCAAGAAATGAAGAGTTTGAAGCTAAGTCTGAGTTGAATCTCTTCGAGATTCCTTCATATAACATCAAAATCGAACAACCAGAAGAGGTAAGAGGCCTAAAATCAAAGGGAAACCCCATGGAACAGGGGGGAGAGGTGGGCATTACCGGTGATGGCAGCAAGGTTAGGGGAGCGTCTGAGAGAGAAGAGAGAAGGTGGGGATTCAGGGGCAGTGGTTTGTGTAAAATGAGGTAGGGTTTGGGTGTTTGGTATATTAAAAAAGGAAATAGTGTCCTGGACCGTTGATCTCTTGAGATCAGCGGTCAGGATTGAATCTGGGGTTGAGGTGGGTTAAAATAATTGGGTTATTGGGTTTGTGTTAGACTAGGATATTGGGCTAAGGTTTAATTGGATTGGGGTCCGAAATTGATTAAGAAAATGGGGCTATTGTTTAAATACCCAATTAACTTAGTAAAACAATTTTATAAAATAACTTATAAATGATAAAAATATCATTTGTGCTTGAAAATGATTTAAAATAATTACTTAGTATTATAAAAATATAAAAAGTTATTTTCTTTTGAAATAAGGTATTTATGCAAACATGGGGTCGTTATTGCAAAGTTATTGCAACTATAACCCTAACATGTACATATGTCTATTCATGGAATAAATAAAGTTTAGTATAAATATAAATGATAAAATTAAGCAATAAAATTATCATAAAACTATTTGTGATGCAATTAGTAATTATTTATATAATGAAATGCTAGAATAAATTAATTAAAATCCTTTTAAAATGATCGGAAAATTATGAAAAAATATTGGTTGATGCTCATGCACTATTTTGAAAGTATATATGTATTTTGAAATATATGTGGGAAAAATTGGGTATAATCAGCTGCCTCTCTTTACCTGGGAAGGATGAAAGAGTTTTCGGGTAAAGAAATGACGATCGATTTTGACCGAATGAGATGTTTTGAAAAATATAGGCCGCACCCTAGTCTTTGAGCTGCCTACATATCCCTGGTTTTATAGAAATCATGCCATGTATAGTTCTGGACCCAACAGTGAAAGAGGCCAATGGAATTGTTATAGGAATGGTAGCAAGTTTCAAAAAATGCTCTTTTGTGAAGGGTATTATCAAATGGATTTGCGCGGAGTTATGAAGACGAATCTGAATCGTAACGGTGTGTCACAATGTGAGTATCTAAATAGTCATAGAGTAAAGGCGGATAATTGATAGGAGTCGGTTTTGTTTGAAATAATAGTAATGCACAAATGGTACGGGCTGAAACTGGAGCGAATGTTGCTCCTGTTTGAAGAACGGTTACTTCCTGGATTTCCTGAAAAAGTTAAAACACAATGCACACAAGTATATAGATTATTTCCAGAATTTAAACATGATGCAAATTCCCTTTGGACCATGAAAGGTTGTCTTTACACAGTGAAGATGATGTCCTTAGACCATGACGTCTTGGGCCATGAATCATGAGATAAGAGATTCGTAGGCCATGAAATGATGTTCTTGGGCCATGAGAATGGTGCCTCTGAACCATGATGCCTTTGAATAATAATGTACAATAATATTGAGAGATCCTTAGGCCATGACATGGTATCTACAGGCTATGAGGATGATGCCTTCAGACTATGATACCTTTGGACAAATTGGCTATATATCAGCCCATGAGATGCAGAGATATGATGTTTGAGATAAAACAAGAAAGAGCTTAGTCTTGTGTAGGGTCGGGGGCAGAGCTTAGCCCCGAGAGAAGAGGATAATGCAGGGTTTAGAATAGAGCAAAACTTACGCGAAGGGACAATGCTTTGTTTCATGCATAGAGAAGGCAATGCTTAGCCTTATGCAAATGGAGAGGCAGGCTTAGCCTCATGAAAGAATTGAGATAGGGCTTAGTTTCATGTAGAGAGAAGGCAATGCTTAGCCTTACGCAAATAGAGAGGCAGGGCTGAGCCTCATGCAATAATTGAGACAGGGCTTAGTTTCATGCAGAGAGAAGGCAATGCTTAGCCTTATGCAAGTGTTGAGGTAGGGCTTAACCTAATGCAAGATTTGAGACAGTGCTTAGTCTCATGCAGGGAGAAGGCAGTGCTTAGCCTTATGCAAGTGTGGAGGCAGGTCTTAGCCTTATTCAAGATTTGAGACATGGCTTAGTCTAATGCAGGGAGAAGGTAGTTCTTAGCCTTATGCATGTTGTGGAGGCAGGGCTTAGCCTCATGCAAAATTCGAGATAGGGCTTAGTCTTATGCAGAGAGAAGGCATTGCTTAGCCTTATGCAAGTGTGGAGGCAGGTCTTAGCCTCTTGCAAGATTTCATACAGGACTTAGTCTTATGCAAAGAGAAGGCAATGCTTAGCCTCATGCAATGGACAAGTAGCAGACAACGGTAGAATATTTCTTAGCTGGAGATATATTTGCGTGTGATGGCCTGATTGTTATAAAGATAGATGACTTTAATATGTGTATATTTGCGCGTACTCCTATTATGTTCATCATGCTTGTATCCAAAGAAAAATTGTGAGTTTTATAAAGGGGGAAGGTTAGTTCGTGCCTTTGTCTACTTGATTTGCTTTGCTTTTGCTCTGGAGGCCCTGTTTGAGTTACCCTGGGTAAAACCTAGCTACCATAAAGTTTTCGAAAATATGCACTTATTGAGGAAATAGAGTTATTTTGAACATCGTGGTATGTTATATCAAGTAAATCAGATGAACTAATGGCTATAACACTTTTAGAGACATTGCAACTTCCTTGCACTAGAATTTTGAGGGACCTCCTAAATATTCTGCCCCAGTTTGATCCTTCGACAGCTTTGCTTGCAACGAGGTTTGCTGGATCTACTCTGGAATTTAGAGAATCCTTATCAAAATTTTGCCCTAGTTATTTAATTGTCTTGCATATGATGATGTCGGCTGGACTTGCTCCAGAATTTTGAAGGCCCCCCTCAAAATTCTGCCCCAGTTTATGGTTCTAGGGAAATGAAAATTTTATTAAGATATAACCGAACCCACAGGCCTAACTACGTATCCCCTCTTAAATGGGAATCAGGTGAAGCGTAGTTCAGTTACAGTATATGAAGGAATGTAAACAATATAAACATAATATCTCTTGTCTGCATCTGAATTGATAGGTTTTGGCCAAACTTCTTCGTCCAATTCTGTGAGTATGAGTGCCCCTCATGTTATCACCCGATGGACCATGTAAGGACCTTGCTAGTTGGGTGAAAATTTCACTTTGGCTTCATCTTGATGCGGGAAGATCCGTTTCAGCACCAGCTGCGAATTGTCTTGGTCTGACCCTTTTGTTGAAAGCTCTGAACATTCTATTCTGATAAAGCTGACCGTGACATACTGCGTTCATTCTTTTCTATGAGGGCTAGTTGCTCATAGCAGCTCTTTATCCTTTCTGCATCACTAAGTTCGGCTTCTTGTATGATCCTTAAAGAAAGAATTTTTACCTCAGCTGGTATGACAGCTTCGGCACCATAAACCAGTAAATAGGGAGTTGCCCCAGTCGATGTGCGGACCGTAGTACGGTACCCCAATAGGGCAAAGGGTAACTTCTCGTGCCATTGTTTATGATTTTCTACCATCTTCCTCAATATCTTCTTGATGTTCTTGTTTGTAGCGTCCACAGCTCCATTCATTTGGCCTATATGTTGTAGAGTTTTTATGCTTAATTTTGAAGGTTTCACACATGGCTTTCATTAGATCACTGTTGAGATTGGCGGCATTATCAGTGATGATGGACTCAGGAACCCCGAATCGACAAACAATATGATCCTTGACAAAAATCGCGATGACTTTCATGGTTATAGCATTGTAAGATATAGCCTCTACCCACGTGAAGTAGACAATAGCCACTAAAATGAACCGGTGCCCGTTATAAGTGGTGGGCTCGATGGACCAATGAAGTCCATTCCCCAGGCAACAAAAGACCAAGGTGCACTTATTGCATTGGGTTCATTTGGTGGTACCTTTATCATGTCAGCATGTACCTGGCATTGGTGGCATTTCTGGATATACTGGATGCAATCCGTTTCCATGGTCATCCAAAAGTATCCAGCTCTAAGTATCTTCTTGGATAGAACAAAACCGTTCATATGTAGTCTGCAAGTTCTGGCATGTATCTCTTCAAGCAATCTGGATGCCTCCTTTGTGTCAACACACCTTAATAACCCTAGATCAGGAGTTCTTCTATACAAGGTCCCTCTGTTTTGAAAGAAGTGATTGGACAACCTCCGCAGTGTGCATTTCTGAGTATGGTTTGCCTGTTCAGGATATTCTCCTTTCGCCAAATATTTTTTGATGTCGTGGAACCAATGTTTTCCGTCCGTTTCTTATTCAACATAAGCACAGTAAGATGGTTGATTATGTATTCTTAAGGATGGGATCAATAAAATTCTTATCTGGATGTTGTATAACTGATGACAAGGTGGCCAGTGCGTCTGCGAACTCGTTTTGGATTTTAGGCACATGCTTGAATTCTATCTTTGTGAATCTCTTCATAAGTTCCTGCACATGATACAAGTATGGTAGTATCTTGATGTTTTTTGTAGCCCATTTTACTTGAACCTGACGTACCAAAAGATCCGAATCGCTAATTACCAGCAACTATTGTATATTCATATCGATAGCCAAATTGAGCCCCATGATGCAAGCCTCATATTTTGCCATATTGTTGGTGCACAGAAACCTAAGCTTTGCAGATGCCGAGTAATGTTGACCTGTTTCTGACACCAAAACTACTCCAATGCCCACTCCTTTAAAGTTTGCAGCCCCATCGAAGAACATTCTCCAACCGTCATAGGCTTCAACAATGTCTTATACGAATGATACTTCTTTATTAGGAAAATACGTTTTCAATGGCTCGTATTCTCCTTCCAAAGGATTTTCAGCAAGATGGTCTGCCAACGCTTGTCCTTTGACCACTTTCTAAGTTACATAGATGATATCAAACTCACTTAACAATATCTGCCACTTGGCTAACTTCCCAGTTGGCGTGGGCTTCTAAAAGATGTACTTTAGAGGGTCCATCCTGGATATGAGGTATGTGGTGTAGGCACAGAAGTAATGCCTCAATTTTTGAGTTGTCCATGTCAAAGCACAACACGTGCATTCCAGTAGAGAGTATCGTGCCTAATAAGGTGTGAACTTCTTACTCAAGTAGTATATGGCTTGCTCCTTTCTTTCGGTCTCGTCATGTTGTCCCAAAACAGATCCGAAAGCTCCATCTAATATGGACAGATAGAGTAGCAAAGGTTTCCTAGTTTCTGGCGGGACTAGGACTGATGGTGTGGACAGGTATTCCATGATTTTGTCAAAATCCTTATGACAATCCTCGGTCCAACTAGTTTCAGCATCTTTCCACAACGTCTTGAAGATGGGTTCACATATTATCGTGGAATGTGCTATGAAGCGGCTAATGTAGTTGAGGCATCCTAGGAAACTCATCACATCCTTTTTGCTATTTGGTGGAGGTAACTCTTGGATAGCTTTCCTACGGGTCCAACTTGATTCCTCGGTGGCTGACGATGAATCCCAACAACTTTCCTGCGGGAACCCCGAATGCACATTTTGCGGGGTTTAGTTTTAGATTGTACCTCCTTAGCCTATCAAAGAATTTTCTCAAGCCTGCTATATGATCTGCGACCCTCTTGGATTTGATGATGACATAATCAACATACACCTCTATTTCCTTGTGTATCATATCATGGAAGATGGTTGTCATGGCTCTCATGTAGGTGGCCCCAATATTCTTTAGATCGAACGACATTATTTTTAGCAGTACACTCCCCATGGTGTAATGAAGGATGTTTTCTCTGTGTCTTCGTCGTCCATCCAAATCTGGTGGTAACCCACGAAGCAATCTACAAAGGATTGGATTTCATGCTTGGCACAATTGTCGATCAGGATGTGCATATTTGGTAGTAGTAAATTGTCCTTCGGACTTGATCTGTTTAAATTCTGATAGTCAACACACACCTTAACTTTCCCATCTTTCTTTAGAGTTGGCACAATGTTGGCTAACCAGGTTGGGTACTCAACTACCCTGAGGACTTTGGCTTTGATCTACTTAGTGACTTCCTCCTTGATTTTTAGACTCATGTCTGGTTTGAATTTTCTGAGTTTCTGCTTCATCGACGGACACATTGGATTGGTAGGCAACTTATGAGCCACTATAGACGTGCTCAGGCCAGTCATGCCATCATATGACCATGCAAAGATATCCTCATATTCTTTTAGGAAACGGAAGTACTCTTCCTTCTCTGATGGTGATAAGTGAATGCTTATGCGAATCTCCTTGACGGTTTCATCGTCTCCCAAATTGATTGCTTAGGTTTCGTCTAGGTTGGACTTAGGTTTGTTCTCAAAGTTCTCAACCTCTCTAACAACTTCCTCAGGTACTTCATCCTCTTCTTCTGAGTCACTATCCTTATATTGTGTTGTCTCATTGCATGTCACAGTCATCAGTTCATTAGAAAAAGTAATAATACTAATGTAGAAAGAAAATGTGAAAGATAATAATGAATAATAAATAGCAATCCATTGATTAATTTTTAAAATATCCCAAAACAAGTACGGTTCAATGACTCGAGCAATTTTTTTTAAAACAAAATTACTGAAAATATCTTAAATGCCTAGCATTGCTAAAAAACAAATCAGGCTAATTGCCAGGCTACCTAGGAACTCGGCAGGCCCAGGATGGTGTGGCAGTCCAATTCCTGAGAACAACTCCCTTCTCCATAGTTTGAATAGTGAGGTCTTCTTCCTCCTCCTCCTCAATTATCACATTACAATCCATATTCTCGTCATCCAGGAACATGTTTCTCAACCCAACCAAAGCTTCTTCCTCTGTAGATCCCCATATTGTATCGGCCGGGTGAAAAGTTTGACTTAGGTGTGGTAGTGGCTGCTCGAGAGGGTAATAAGGACCACGCCATGGCGGCAACCAATCATCATATTCTTGTCAGGTGTATGGATATACCAGCTCGAAGGTTGTGCCGTGACGTTTAATCTGTATCGATTTGGTAATGCCTTGGAGATCCTTCCCATGCCCTTTGCCGGGTTCATACCCGGACTATGCCAGTATGCTTTCTATTTTGTTACTCCACCACTTGTCCTTCTCAATTGTGTTGACATGTTCAATGTGGTGATAAGTATCTCTGCCCATCCTTCTTTTGTTCTCGATAACCAGGATAGTTTGACTAGTGTAAATAGGGTTACTCCCATCTCCGTGAACGATTACTTCCTGATGGTTCCATTCGAACTTCACGGCCTGGTGTAGCATGGAAGCCACGGCCCCAGCGGTATGTATCCAAGGTTGACCCAACAGAAGATTGTATGTAGCTGATATGTCTAGTACTTGGAATTCAACATCGAACCAAGTTGGTCCCATCTGTAAACAAAGGTTAATCTCACCAATCGTGGCCTTTTGAGACCCATCAAATGCTTTCACGTTCATACTTCCTACCCTTATCTTATGGAAATCTTTGCCCAATCTTTTCAAAGTAGTCAATGGACAAATGTTGAGGCTTGAAACCCCGTCTATTAAGACCCTGGCAATGAATTTGTCTTCGAACTGCACCGTGATATGCAGTGCCCTATTATGACTTAACCCTTCAGATGGTAGTTCATCCTCGTGGAAGGTGACCTTGTGACTCTCCAGTACTTGCCCTACCATGTTGGCCATCTCTTCACTAGTGATATTGTTGGGTACATAAGCTTTATTCAACACCTTCATCAGAGCATTTTTATGCGCCTCTGAATTTTGCAATAGTGATAGGATGGATATCTGGGTGGAGTCTTGTTTAAATTATTAATGACAGAGTATTCCCGCGCATGTACTTTCCTCCAAAGATCGTCGGTCCAGTTTCAATGATACGTTATTTGGTAGCATCCTCCTTGCTCGATCCTCCCAAATTTTTGGGTGTATAGATCCTTCCAGTTCTGGTCATTCCTTGTGTGGCACCAGATTCTTTCATCTTTACATTTTCTTTTCGCCTAGCTTCGACAACGTAATCCTAAGATATGGCATTGGACTTGAAAGGAGGCACGGTTGTTTCTGCCACTGTGTAAGGTGTGGCCACTTCTACCTCAAATGGAACAGGTGTGGCTGCAGGTGGTGTTACTTCTACCTCAAATGGAACCGATGTGGTTACCTCAACTGGCGGCTGTACCTGGACCACAATAGGATTAAGCGTGACTGCGGGCTTCTTAGGATCGTCGCCCTCTTTGATAAGTCTAATTAATCCCTCGAGATCCCACTCCTCATCAGTTTCTTTCACATTAATCCCTTCGCCCCTATGATCTGGAAGAGGATTGTTGCAGATTTTGGGTGCAACTTCCTTCGCCTGTATGACATTATTATCAATCAATGTATGGATCTTATCTTTCAATGTCCGGAACTCGTCAATGGTGTGCCCCTTCATACCAAAATGATATGCACAGGTTTTGTTCGAGTTGACCTATTAAGATGAATTCTCCATTGCCATAGCAGGAATAGGTGTGACATAAGCGGCAGCCTTCAATCTTTCATACAACCGGTCGATGGGTTCAGCAATGGCGGTGTATTGTCTAGGTGGTTTGCAATCAAAATTAGGTCGAATTTTCTGGTAATTTGGATAAGTTAGAGGTGAATAATAGTAGGTTGGTTGGGTGTTATAAGTGTGATAAACGGTGGTGGGTTGAGAATATCTAGGAGGTGAGGGTTGGTATGTAGGTGGAGGTGTTTGGTATGTGAGTGGAGATTTTGGGCCTTGGGCCACCATTACCGCCCCTACTTCTTTCTTCTTTGATATACCATATGATTGCAATGCTTTGTTTGTGGCCTACAGTGCCTCAAAATTTGTCACCATTCCACTTTTAATACCATCTTCAATCCTTTCTCTGAGTTTGATGATATCGAAGAACTTATGATTCTCAATAACCATTAGTCTTTCATAATACTATGGGTCTTGTGCTCGGACAAAGAATTTATTCATCTGTTCCTCGTCTAATGCTGGTCTGATCTTGGCTGCTTCTGACCTCCACCGAGTAGCATACTCGCGGAAAGTCTCAGTTGGCTTCTTCTTTAGGTTCTGGATATAGAAGACATTTGGGGCATTCTCCGTATTACACCTGAACTGGTCCATAAAGTCTGATGCCATGCTCACCCAATTGGCCCATTTCTTAGGATTCTGGTTTATGTACCAGGATAGGGCATCTCCAGTAAGACTTCTCATGAAGAGCTTCATTCTAATCCTTTCGTCCTTTCGGACCCCTACGAGTATGTCACAATAAGTTCTCAAATGAACCTTAGGGTCACCTGTTTCGTCAAACATTTCGAAGTTGGGAGGTTTGTGACCCTCCGACAGTTCCACATCTGGTTGTATGCACAAATTCTCGTAGTTCAAACCTTCTATTCCCTTACCTCCTTCAACACCCTAAATTCGACTTGTCAACTTCTTGAGCTCCTCGGCCATGTTCTTGATGAGCAGGTCCTTCGTAGTGGATTCTGGTGTATAGGAGATTGGTTGAGTGGAGTGAGGTAGGGTTTCCACGTATATGGGGTTGTTTTGGTGGGTGCTAGGGATTTGGGTGTAGTGGTGATTGTTGGTGGAGTTTTGAGGATCGGAAATAGGGTGTGGTGTGTTCTGAGGATTGGGATAAGTAGTGGTTTGTGGGTACTGAGTTGGCTGATGATGGTGTTATGAAAGAGTTGGTATCGGTAGAGGATTGGAGTTTTGAGGCAGTGTGCTATACTGATGGGGTGCGAGAGGATTTTTTGGATGTTGGTTTGGCGTATTTTGAGGAGGTGCTGGGTTTTGAACATTTTGTTGGTTGACGTCTGGGACGTTCAGTGTGACGGAGAGGTTTTCCAAGTTGCGGACCTGCTCAAGTTCTCCTTGTAACTCCAGTATTTTCTGCTCCAATCGCATGACCAAATCATTCTTGCTGGAGTACTCCGACCGTCTGACGTTTCAATATTCTCAGCATTTTATTTTTGTATGCCATTCAAGTCATCCATCTTTGCTTTTCCTCTGCCTTTCGGATTACTCGTCGGAGGAGGAGGGACTCTAGATCTGGTGTGATATGCTGATGATGCCAGTATGCGCGAACCAACCCTAGGGAATGGGAATAATAAAAATAAGGGAAAACAAAAGGTAAAAAAGTCAGTAATTCTGAAAATATTTGTAGTATTTAAACATATTTTGCGAGAATGTAAATTTGCGTCCTAACTGGGAGCCTCGTTGTGCCCGAGGTAGGCCTAGCGACACATAGGTTTGGAGAATTTCAGTGCTAATGATTGCCTCTTTTCATTAATGTAAAAATAGATGAATCTAAAATGACACTAAATAAGATAAGTCATTAGGGGTACTTGGCCATATTACATTTGAAAAAAACCAATAAACCTAATCTACTTGGTCCCAGAAGGACCTTCTCCAGGCTGGATGCTATTGTCGATCAAATTCCCCAGTTTGCGTAGGTTCAGCAGTAGGTATTCCCTAGGTAAATGTCCTCATTCGCTTCCTTCAGTATTTTGGCAATCAGTGACTCTCTTCCTCATTTTTCCCTCTAATTCCATTAGACTGTACTCCAAATATTCCAACCTTTTGCTTGATTTGATAGCCTCTCCCTCCATTCATTAATTAGTTCCATGTCGTTCTTGTGTCACTCCATGTGCTCGGCCTCAGACTTGTGAACCCTTTTGCGCAGTTAGTTATATTTCACCTGTGCCTCAAAAACTTCATCTATGACTCTATTTCCTGGACCAACCCTTGGCTCGAATATTACTGCTATGTTATCTTCTACCCATGAAGAGTAGAAGTGCACATGACCGGCATGATATCGATCTGGCTCGATGGTATCCTTTTCCACGATAATTTTCAAATGCCACATGTGTTGAGCTTCACATTTGTATGGGACATCGTCATCCTGAAAATTTTCCCTATAGTGACTTATTTTAGCAACTCGCGGTATGACCTGCTTCCTACCTACCTATCTCATAACTCTGATGAGAGCATAATGGTATATGCCCCTCAACCCGATCAGTACCAAGTGTGGAACATCCCTGGATCCGATGATGAACTCGTCAATAGAGAACCATTTGAACATCCATTGAACCTGATCCTTAGTCAAATTGCTGAAAAACTGCGCCCAACCTACAACATTCCCGGGTTGAGATGTCTAGGATATAGGTCATTCTCTTAGGATGTTGGAAAGCTATGTGGTCTTTCCATGGCCTTTGCGGAAGCTCTTGATGGCATTGACCTTTTTGGAGATGCTCTAACAACCAAACCTGTAACAACAGATTACAACCTTCGAAGTCTTTGTATCCCTTTGGCAATGCTCTAAGTCCCAATATATGTCTGCTATAATCATAGGGACAATGGTATATGTTTTCCCCTCGATCCCATCCATCAAGGTTTTTCCTACCATGGCCAGTCTGGTGTGGATACTATCCCCTTGGACCGGGAACAATAACATACCCAAGAAATAGACGATGAACACAAAAACCCTGTAGTGAATCCAACCCAAGGAACCCATGGAGAATTCATCATCAAAAATATGATAAGATCTGCTGTGACCGTATCGTTCGTAGAGGAAGTCAAAGGGTATGTAGGAATTCTTTAGGCACTCCAAGTCTTCATTCTTCTTTAATCCCATAATCGTTAGAAACCCCCTAGTAGAGAGATTTTCCGGCACTAATAAACTAGGACTTTCCCAAGGTAGCCCAGCGAATCTCCCTATTTCTTCCAAGAGAGAGGTCATTTCTATGTTTCCAAAGTGAAACACGGCTCTTTCTTTGTCGCAAAACATTGTGGAAGCTTCGATTAACATGTTGTTTGGCTGGAGGCCCAACAGAGAAGGCAAATTTCCCAAGACCCTTTTCACATGATTTTTATCACTTGGTGGAAAATCTTCCCAACAATCTAGCAATAGTAGTGGTATGTTACGGAGTATGCCAAACCTGGGGATTGCGTGCCTCATTTTCTGCAAAACAAATATGGTTAGGCCCTTTCCCCCTCCAGAACCGACTATTTATACAACTATGGTTAGCATATTGACACTTATTTTTCCAAAATTAATGCACACAATCATGGTTGCGTCCGTTGGGATTATGGTAAATCGGATGGACTTTCGGACGAGGCTTGTCTTAGAGTGTTATTATGTGGACAACATATTAACCCGGCTAGGTTTGACCATGATGCATGTACAATTAATAAGAGTAAGGTTTCTAGAGAGGTCTAGACTAGTACGCTGAAGTGGACAACTTGAGGGGGAAAGGCACAGAACCGTCGACTGCACCGCTGATCGACTAGTTTTACCGCAAATACGCCTTTTCGAATTTTAAATGGAGATATATAGGAAGATCGCAAATACTCATAACACGTTACTATAGGATTGATTATGCACGAGTGGAATATGATGTCGAGCATGATGATGCAACAATAAATAGCATGTTATCACGTATTTGCACGTTAAAAATGACAAATACGGTATTTAATAATTGAATGACGTTTAAGAAAGAAAATAAGGAGACAAGTCAGTTTCTGTAATAAAGGAAATCATAAATTCTTAAAAAATAGGCAATTAAATCCAAATAAAGGGGAAGGGAGAGGGTGCACATGTATTAACAAAATAAAGCATGCTTAAGACTAATTCACAAAAACAAGTTTGTTATGGTGATAGCCTAAAAGTATCCCTAGCAGAGTCGCCATGCTGTCGTGCCCCTTTTTTCCTTGGGGAGTCCGGGTTTCGACATTTTGGGGACAACTTCTTTCCTTTTGGGAATTAGGTATGAGATTTGAAGAATCGTCACCTAACGGATTAAGGTGCGTTAGGGCACCTGGAATAAATAACTCGTATACTAGTTTACATCATTAGAGATTAGGTAAGGGCTCGACATTACATTGAGGGGAAGGTGTTAGGCAACCCTCAAGGTCCACAACGGTGGGTCCCGACCAAACTCAATTTAAGCAAATTAGTCATAAAGCAATTTAAACAAATAGATATTATTTTAAAATAAGGAGTAAACGGGTCCTAGATTTTTTAACCTGTAGGATCACTTCTGTGCAATACTTGGTAATCATCTCCAAATTGGGGTTCTACACATAGCATTAGCACACAAGTCATCATTTCCTTTACTACCCGATTACCCTCCCCTTCATCATTACCTAAGCGTTCTAACAACATCGAATACGTATCCTATGCGTGGATTACCCGTCCCTTACCTGTGGCCCCAGAGGTGTTTAGGACCTCTATTTAAGGTGGTTCTAGACTCATCTATAGTTCTTAAAAGGAGAAAATCTAAGCGACAAACAAAAACATATAGGACTGTCATGTAAAGAGCGATTAAAGTGGCTCATATTTACCTCCACAAATAGACAAAACAAATGCACGCCATTCAAACAAGCAGTTTTTTATAATTTTCGGAGTCCTATAGGAAGGATATCTGAATGAGTATAAAACAGAATATGCAGCAGTTTTATTAAGGCGAGGTAGTGAATACATATCAGTTTGCCTACTGATTTTATCACTTACTGAATCTGAGCACGTTTCAAGCAGCACGAAAATCACAATTTTAAACCAAGGATTTAATTGTCCTACAGGCTTGCCTAAGTGATAACTGGCAGAATCCTATAGACATGGCATCTAAACGTTACTCAGACCATAATTTATATAAACTAGTAATGGATTCTTAACAGGCAGATTTTATATTTTAGACCCTACAAGCATGCTTTCTAAGTGCTGAAACTGATCACAAACATTAATTCATGACACGGAAAACTGATTTAATACACTTTTCTCTATAGACATGATATCTAATGTCGAAGTTGTTTCTATAATTATTTCCTATATGCATGATGTCTAAGTGTCATCACTGATTTTTTATATGTGTTTCCTATAGGAATGATTTCTAAGAGGGTAAAGCGTTAAGCCGTTGCCAAGCGAGTTCAACAAAAGAATTCCTAGGAACATGATTTCTCATGCACAAATAAAGGTTTTGAAAACATGATTTATTGATACAAAATTGAGAAACGACTTAGAAGCAAGATTTCTAGTGATGCAAAGTATGAAAATTCAAGATTTTAAAGAATGATATAAGTCCTATAGGCATGGTTTCTAATGCATATAAGTAAACAAACATCACAACAACATATGGGCATAATTTCTACCCGAACTCGACAAAAATACGTAAAATTCCTTCCCAGCTTTTACTAATACCCCATATGTGTTTTTTACAAGAATTATTATTACAGACCAATATAAATGAATTACATAATGAAAATCACTATACTATAGGGAGCCTTCATAGGCCAAATATCAACCTGGAACCAGGCCTTCAAACATAGCACCTCTGAGCATAGTGGTAGCCCATCCATAACACATAAAATAGGTTCCTGGTGTTTCAAAGTTCCCAAGGGCCTCGGGGACCTCGGGAAATGCTTACACCAGAATCAGATGTTCAACAAATTCACAAAGGATTGGAGCACCAACCCTAATGTGTCAGAGTTCAGCGGAGTCTCATGGACCCTAAGCAGTGCTCACACTGGGGGTGGCAGGACCCTAGAGAGCAAAGAGTAGGAGTTGAAAATAGTATATAAAAGTACGAAGTTGTTTTAGGAAAAATCAGTTTAGTTTCAGAAGTGAATAGAAATAGGTTGCAAACAGAACATGACCACGTTTCAGCAGATTGATTAAGACTTAGTTACCAGTAGTTAAACAAAACAGGAACACTGGAATCATAGACAGAATAGAGCCCCAAACAAGGTTTCACATTGCTGGAGTAGATTTAGTATATTAACTATTATCAAATAGAATCATATAGACATGTATTTAACAGATAAAAACATGTTGAAGTCAAATGGCTAATCAAACAGCCATGCAAAAAAGATAGTGATAATCTAAAGCATATTATTCTTGAAAGAAGTACACAGAAACCATGAGTTGATTAGGAACATGCCAAGGCAGACTATCTGCACATAAAACAGGACATGAACTGGGGCATACTAGTGGAGAACTGGGTAAATAAGTGTCATGGATCAAGCAAGGACATGCTATCATATAGAACAGGACAGAACCTAAGTCATGTTGGTTAAGAGAAACATAAGGCAGAACAGAAGCATGTTGAAATACTAACCACACAACCACATAGGACAAAGAGGTAACAAGACTAAAGCATACTGATTAAAACAAACAGGAAGCATATTATAAACATGCACATGTTGAGGTTCAGTGTGAACTAATCATGCAAGCCATATAGAATAAGAACTGAAGCATAGTAGTTGCGAAAGTGATAGCTAAGAGACAATAATCAAAGCAGAAGTATACTGAGACACATATCATATAGAAGGGATTATGATAATAGAAATAGGGACATACTAGTTAAGAGATAGCAAAACAGGAAGGTGAAGGCAAATTGAATCCAATAGTTTAGCCTTGGCTTTCAGCCGGCTAGACAGTGCAACAAACACAAGTAACATAAAGAATTACAATGGAGAGTGTGTGTGAGTAAGAGTTTGTATGTCTGTTTTTGTATCCTTCTGAGTGTGTTCTTGTGTCCCAAAGAAGTCAGAATGGGGGAATTATATAGCATTTAGCAGGGTGAAACAAATAAGGCAAAGAATAATTCAGAGTTCACAAATAAGGTATACAAATAAAATCAATCAATTAATTGGGGCTAAACTAAATCAAATAACTCAACAGAATCCAGGAAAGACCCCTTAAAATAAGGAAAATCAATTAACAGCCTAGATTAGAGGTTAAACAAGGCAAAAAAATCAATCAAAGACAGTCTAGGAGTCGGCTAAGGCAATCAAATCCCATAAATCTGGTTAATAAACTAAATAAGGCAAGTAGTACCAATTAGGAGTCACAAATAAGGAAAATAGGTAAAAAAAAATCATAGAGAAGTATTAACGGCAAAATATATAATTTGAACCCTAATAAAATCAGTCAAGCTATTCTAATTGATAGAGATGAAAAATTACGGGCAAATATTGAAGTAATCAATGAAATAAGTAGAAACACTAGGGGTTTAGAACATAGGCATGAAAAATCAGTCGAACCAGTAAAGAGAATCAGATTTAACACTTAGAAACTTTAAAACCCTTTTGCATAGAACTTAAAGATGAAACCCTAGTTTTAAAAATACATTAAAATTAGTTAATAATAAGGAAGAAACAGAAGGTTTTGAAGAAAAATACAAGATAAACCTAAAATCATTTCAGATCTACAAGGATCTGAACAGACTCAGGTAGAAAAAAAAATGGTTTTGAGGAAAGGAACGAGGTTAGAAAAATCTCGTTAAGAACTAGAGTTTCAAGCCATAGACATAAAGATAATATTACTCACAGACATAGCGATTAACATAAGGAAGATTCATCAAGAAATGAAGAGTTTGAAGCTAATTCTGAGTTGAATCTCTTCGAGATTCCTTCAGATAACAACAAAATCAAACAACCAGAAGATGTAAGAGGCCGGCTGGGGCCTAAAATCAAAGGGAAACGCCATGGAATGGGGCATTTTCCGGTGACGGCGGCTAGGGTTAGGGAAGCGTCTGAGAGAGAAGAGAGAAGGTAGGGATTTAGGGGCGGCGGTTTGTGTAAAATGAGGTAGGGTTTGGGGGTTTGGTATATTAAAAAGGAAAGAGTGTCCTGGACCATTGAACTCTTTTAATCAATGGCCAGGATTGAATCTGGGGTTAGGGCGGGTTAAAATAATTGGTTATTGTGTTGGGTTAGACTAGGGTATTGGGCTAAGTTTTAATTGGGTTGGGGTCCGAAATTGATTAAGAAAAAGGGGCTATTATTTAAATCCCCAATTAACTTAGTAAAACAATTTTATAAAATAATTTATAAATTATAAAAATATCATTTATTCTTGAAAATGATTTAAAATAATTACTTAATATTATAAAAATATAAAAGGTTATTTCATTTTGAAATAAGGTATTTATGCACACATGGAGCCATTATTGCAAAATTATTACAATTATAACCCTAACATGTACATATGGCTATTCATGGAATAAATAAAGCTTAGTATTAATATAAATGATAAAATTAAGCAATAAAATTATCATAAAATCATTTGTGATGCAATTACAATTATTCATATAATGAAATGATAGAATAAATTATTTAAAATCCTTTTAAAATTATAGGAAAATTATGGAAAAATACAGGTTGATGCTCATGCACTATTTTGAAAGTATATATGCATTTTGGAATATATGAGGGAAAAATTGGATATCAACAAGGGTTACATAAGGTACAACAACTTCCTGGAAGGCCTTGGATCTATAACACCAGGGTAGTGCCCTCGACGCTTTATCAAGTCCTGAAGTTCCCAACATCGAAAGGAATCAAAACAGTGTATGGTGAACTACCCGCCGCAAAAGAAATGTATGCAATTGACAAAGTAATACCAGTAGCAGCACTTTCATCAGCAAAGGTATCAGAGTCGAAGGAAAAGTTGGAAGTCAAATAGCAACCACAGTCACCGGCCTCGGCCCGATCGAAGGAGCAGGAAAATTTTGAGGATGAAGATCATATGATACCTTGAACCTTCATAATCCCTGATGGTTTTGACAGCAACAATGTTGACGATCGAAGAGCTGGAATGAGTCATACTAATCGAGCATCTACCTGATCGAATGGTTTACCTGGGCACGGGGTTAACTCCCGAGCTTAGGAAAAAAACTTATTCATTTCGTTTTAGATAAACATAGATTGTTTTGCTTGGTTTCATATCGATATGACAGGAATCCACCAGAGATCACTACCCATCGGTTAAGCTTGGACCCAAAGTTGTCCAGTAAAGCAAAAGAAAAGGCGCCAGTCCGAGGTTAGACATGCATTCATCAAGGCCGAGGTAACCAAACTTCTCAAAATAAGGTTCATTCGGGAAGTAAAATATCCCGAATGGTTAGCAAACGTAGTGGTGGTCCCTAAGAAGGGAAATAAACTTAGAATGTGCATTGACTATAAGGACTTGAATAAGGCCTGCCCTAAGGTTTTTTTTCCTTTTCCGAACATCGATCGCATGATCGATGCCATCACCGACTACGAGATTCTTAGTTTTCTTGATGCCTACTCCGGGTACAATCAAATACAGATTAACCTGGAGGACCAGGAAAAAACTTCATTTATCAATAAATACGGCACCTATTATTATAACGCAATGCTGCTTGGACTAAAAAATGATGGTGCAACTTTTCAACGCCTAGTAAATCGAATGTTCGAAAAACAAATAGGGAAATCTATGGAAGTTTATATTCATGACATGCTAGTTAAGTCCCTATAAGAAGAGGACCATTTGAAACATTTGCAGGAGACTTTTGATATACTAAGGAGGTACAACATGAAACTCAACCAAGAAAAATGTGCATTCGGGGTTGGCTCGGGCAAGTTTCTCATCTTCAGGTGTCCAATCGGGGAATCGAGATCAACCCCGATAAAATCAAAGCTATCAAGGATATCAAAGTCGTAAGTAATGTGAAGTCCGTGCAGAGGTTGATCGGGTGCATAGCTGCCCTAGGACGATTCATCTCAAGGTCCTCAGATAGTAGTCACCGGTTCTTCTCACTGCTTAAGAAGAAGAGCAATTTCGCATAGACCCCGGAATTCCAACAAGACTTAGAAGAACTAAAATGATACCTATCAAGACCTCCACTGCTTCACACCTTGAAAGTGGACGAGCAACTCTACTTATACTTGGCGGTCTCAGAAATAGCAGTAAGTGGGGTACTAGCGAGAAGAGCAAGGTGCGCAATTACCTGTTTACTATGTTAGTTGAACCTTAGGTGAGGCTGAGACCCGATATCCATACCTAGAGAAATTAGTGCTTGCTTTAATAAGAACCTCTAGAAAATTAAAACCATATTTACAATGTCACCCAATATGTGTTGTGACTACCTATCCCCTTCGCAATATTTTGCATAAACCCGAACTTTCGAGGGGATAGGCCAAATGGGTCGTAGAACTCAACGGGTATGATATTGATTATTAACCCCGAATAGCCATCAAGTCCCAAAACTTGGCGAACTTTGTGGTTGACTTTATGGCAGCCCTCATACTCAATGTCGAAAAAGAACCGCTATTAAAATTGGGTACATCATCGGGGTGTGGACCCTCTTCACGGACAGTGCTTCGAACGTGAAAGGGACCGGGTTGGACATCATTTTGAAGCCACCCACGGGCAACATAATTAGAGAGTCTATCAAAACATCAAAGTTAACTTACAATGAGGCCGAGTATGAGGCCATGATTGCTGGTCTCGACCTAGCTAAAAGCTTGGGAGCAGAGGTCATCGAGGCCAAGGGTGATTCCCTACTTGTGGTAACCAAGTCAACAGAACTTTCGAGGTCCGAGAATATCGAATGCAGTGGTACTTGGACAAGCTACATGTAACTTTACATTGGTTTAAAGAGTAGACCTCATAACACATATGTTTACCGTGAAAATGGTAACAACAATTAAATTTGTAGATGAGATTCTAAAAATACGTGATCTATTCTCGAGCTAGTTGTTAGAGCAGTTGATGCTGATAATAAGGAGTTTAAATATTAAATGCAAACTAAAATGAGATAGTAAACGAATCGAGGGGCCTGCTGCCTGGGTATAGGTCTGGTCGATGGGGGACCTTGGGGTCGGCATCAGGGTCGAGCTCAATCTATCGGGAATAGTTGGGGATGGGATAACAATTGAGGGTATAATTAAACAAGGCTTTTCACGGCCAATACTAAGCAATACGATGAAGAACTAGTAAGAAAGCAATGAATATCAAGGTGACTTCGGGCAAGTGAGAACGAAGAAGTTAGAAAGAAAAGAGAGAGAGTGAGAGATTAGTGCACTTGTAGAGAAATGGAGTAACATCAGTCATTTACAAGGTAGGGTGAGTCCCCTTTATATAGTAGGGGAACTCAACTACAAGTACGTAGATATTAATTACAAAGTATGGAGATGGTATGGCTTGACGCGATGCCTCAACATAGGCTCTGGATAGGCCGGTTCTGTCAGACATAGCCATGTGCCTTGGGAGCTTCCCCTTCTATCCTGGCTTCGATCTCCGTCTTTTCTGAGTCGGGCCTCGATGAGCCCCAAGGTCGGGAACTCGGTCGTAGCTTCCCGTCCTCAGGGTCTCGAGACGTTCTTTCGAAATGATTTGACAGTGAGAAATCAAGTCCTCTGATTTTGCTGCGTACATATAGTCTCCGCGTTTCCCATAACGAAGTGATGGGAAATGATTCTAACACTTGATTTCTCAAGCTTCTTACGGCGACTTCATACCGATGATGCGACTCCTGGTGTGAGTTTCATGATAACCGGGCATCCACGGGCTTGTGTATTTTTGACTTCATTTAATGCACTCCCAATTCCCGCTCTCCAAGGTGAAGGTAACATTGTCGATTCGATTTTACAAGGATGCATTAACTATATCTGTCGGTCAATCTTTTCAAGGCCTCGACCACCGTGTCCTAATCCCCTATAAATGGAGGTGTTTTGGCGTTGTTTTTTCCTATCCCAGTGCCTTCATTGGCTTGCTTGCCTTTTCCTTATAATCATCTTCTTCTATCCTTGAACATCATGTTTGGGGCTCATGGCCTCAAGGCCGTTTGGGAGAGCTCCCTCAGATCGTGTTGTGGCCCTTTGCTGGGACTTCCGTTTGTCGAGCATAATCGTGTTGTCCCGCTATTATTGTGGTTGTCGATATCCTGGCCTTTGCTGATGTTGTTGGCCTGAGGTAATAATGGACGGAGAGTCGTTTTCCCACTCATGTAGATAGTCGTTCGGATTATACATCGCTGCTCAAAAGAGGGATCGGATTATACACCGCTGCTCACCTTCATACCCCGGCTCGACGTGGTGCTCTGTTACAAGTTGGGAGCTTGCACGGCTATATGCTCTAAGAAGTGGATTCTATGTAGTCGTGCAAGCAGGACCAAGGGTTGTTCAGTCCGCTGTCTCTCCGAGGTTTTCTTGGCCAACGAGGGTCCTCGAGCTTTGGAGAGTTATGACTTTTTTTCATCCCTCCCTGCCACTTACCTTGTCCCTTGGGGATATCAGTGTGGAAGGTTAGGATGAAACTTCCGAGGATGCGCGTCTGGAGGCACCTGTTGCGGACCTTCGAAGGCGGATCGGTCTTCGGGCTTTTACTTTGCTTGTGCATCCCTTTGTTTCTTCCTTTATGCGTAGAGATCCTCTTTAGGCTTTTGTAATTGTATGTAATGACCCTTAGAGGGCTGTTGTACATGGATATTTATGAATATGAATATACTCCATTGAATTCTGCTTTCGATCTTTGCTTTGTTATTGCATGCTCTCGTGCCCTTCGAGGCCCTTTGAATGTCCTCCTATATTGTTGACTACAACATTTTAACTTGGGCGTTAGTGTTCTTTCCGATCCTTTGCTGATCGACATGGATCCCTTACGAAGCCATCGCCTTACCTTGGACCAATCCTAAATTGATCTGATAGGCCCAGGCTATCGGGGACCTCTGAGTTGTATAGAGATAGTACGCCGAATTCCGGGGCCTTTGAGGATGTTATCCTGAAAGAAGGCCAGCTTTGGGCACCTGGGGGTCCCCTTTTGATCTTGATACAGATAGCCTTCTTAAAATATGTAGGATGAACTTCTGCTGAGAAGTTGCATGTACTCGAGCGCTACCTCGAACCTTTGTGGAGCTTTCATGATCGGAGCTTCGTTTGCTTATTCCTCTTTTTAGAAAGGGAACCATGGGATTAGGTACTGCCTCCGTCGAGTGATGGCGTTAAAAGCTTCCCAAAGTCCAACTTCTTTTAGGCGAGGATCCTCGAGGTAGAATGCTGCCTCAATATAGGAGATAGTATAGACGATTCCTCAAGTCTTAGCTTCTCTTTGAAGGATTCTTCCTGGATCGGGTCCCACTTCGTCGATCTGTATCAAAGTTGTTGGCTTCCCGGTGCTCACTCCAGGTATGCGAGTAGTTGCCGCTTCTCGTATATATGTGGGGAGGCTTTGGCTTCTTCGCAAGACCTTACTATTTTCAGGCAGCTGCCTTCCCGCTTTATCATAGGGTTCTTCATTTCTTCAGGTGCAAAAAGTGTTGGCGCGCCCTTGCTCTGATCTATAAGTTTTAACATAATCATGGCAAGCACTTCGGGGCCGGCCCGGTAGGGAGTGGAGAGTGCTTCTCTAGTGCTCAGGAACTGCAGGAGTTCGCTCTAAGACGGTGCCTTTGATAAGATGGGAACATCTGGTGATGGTGAGGAGGTACTGTGGATGGATCTAGGGGGTAGCGCTGCAGGTGCTTTCCCCGGATGAGAGTGTTACAGACTCTACTGATGGATTCTTAATCGTATACCTCTATCCTTTCGCATTTGGTCCCCTTGATATGGTCGTGCTTAATTTTTGCTTGGAGTATCGGGTTACTTTGGCACAGATACATCTGTCATTTTGGCGAGTGGTGCTGTGATGAGGTTTTTTGCGGAGAAGGTTGGGCATGAATTCACGCTTAACCACCTCGTCAGGCTATACCAGCCCTTTCATCACCAGGGCGTGCTGACCCTGAGATGTCGTTCGTCCACACTCAAGCTTTATATGTGTGGCAGGATCGACATGAGTATATTCTGTTGTTCGTCCACCCTCGAAGGGCTCAGGTGCAAGCTCAAGCTTTAGAGGAGACAGGCGCCTCGGCCAAGGTCCCTGCCTTCAAAGCCCAACTCCGCTTGGTTCGTGACAATGCAAAAGATCAAGCGGACATGATCGGGAAACTTGAATCTGATCTCTCGAAGACCAGGGCTGAGATAATTGATTCCTGGGCTGAAACGGGACTAAGCCGAACCAAGGCTGATCAGGAGATGGCGATTCGTATGAAAGACGTTGTTGATGATCAAGCCAAACTAAAGCAAGCCCTTGATCGGGAGAAGTGGGTCGAAGAATATGTTCGTTGTAGATCCCAAAGAGAGGTACTCGAGGAGATCGGTGCAAAGGGCTTCGTTATCTCAGAGGAATTGGCTCGAGCAAGGGCGGGCGAGTGTGACACGCGGTCATTTCTTGCTGACGATGCAAAATACGAACCCGACAAGCTGCAGCCCTTTGGAGAGGAGTGTAGATTTCGCCGTTTTCCCACTTTGTATTTGATATATGTAGAGCATGTCTATAGATGGAGAGTGCACCTTTTTTTGCATATGTAAGATAAGAGGAAATTTGAAGTTTATTTCTTCTTCATCTCTTTCTATTATTTCTTTCGACCAGGCGGGCTGGTTTCGTGGCTTGGCGGTATCCCCGTAGGTCCGGAACTGATCGGGCAAGCTCGGAGGCTCTTAAGTGAAATCATTTACGTGAGCAGGCGTTGGTGCTTCTGTGCTTTGCCCAGCTGTTTAGGCTTAGTCTCCGAGTCAGACCCTGACTAGAACTTTCTTGCCCTTAAATCATCTATGCCCATGTGGGCAGGTAGTAACTTTTCCCGTTTCTTGCCCCTTGGGCATTTGCCGTTTCGACTATTTTAGGTTCAGTCTTCGAGTCGCATTGCGATTAGAGCTTCAATTGACCCTCAAGTTTTATCCTGCCTGCATGGGCGGACGACGATGGCCTTTTGTGCTTCGGTTCAAAGTAACCTTACAGGTGGATGGCCCGGAGGCTCACTTGGCTGGCAATAGTGGCATTTATGCCGTGCCCTTAGGCATGTTTTCAGTTTAACTATTTCGGGTCCAATCTTCGAGTCGCGTTGCGATTTGAGCTTTAATTGACCCTTAAGTATTTTCAGACCAGCGATAGTGCCTCATACGCTGTTTTAGTTGTTGAGACCTTTCAATATGTGTCCTAGAGGCTTGCATAGTTAACTATTTTGGATCCAGTCTCCGAATCAGGTTATGATTTGAGCTCATGTTAATCCTCAAGTTGTCAATTTTTTAGCTGGCGACAATGGCTCTTATGTTGTTTGGTCGTAGAGACCTTTTAATATGTGGCCCGGAGGCTTGCTTAGCTGGCAACAATGGCTCTTACGATATTTTTTCCTGTGGGCTTTTTGTAGGCTTTATTTACTACTCGTTAAGGTCTTTTTGAAAGATTTTTGCCTGACCCGTTGGCGGTTCTAGAAGAATCTCGATTTCAAGTCGTTATCAGCGATGTTTTGACCACCTCGGAAGGTTCATAGCTCGTAGGCTGAGTAGGTCGAAGCCTTGTGATTTGGAGCTGACATGGTCGAAGCCGTTTTTTCCTGTTGAGGGAAGCTTGTTTTAACCGGTTCTTTCCGAAGTATATTCGAATTAGTGGCCTGCAATTTTTGTTTAGCGATGGTCGGGCATCCCCGAGTCACGTTTGTTTGGTTGTATCAGCCATTTTGACCATAGTCATATGTGTTTGGCTGGAGCCATTTTTGATCCCATGTGTTCAGGAGGCTACACCGAGGGTATGCCCTTTCGGTATTCTTACAAATGCGACGTATAACCTAAACTTTGGAATTTTCATGTCTGTTGAGGTCTTACAGTTTGTCATGCCTGTTGAGGTCGTACAGTTTGTTAACCCTGTTGAGGTCTTATAGTTTTTGTAATATAGAATAGATCTGATTACGTCGAGTCTACCCGCTAGGGGTCTTACAGTTTCAGGTTTTCCAGCGCATGGCGATTGTCAATGAATGACAGTCTCCAAGTCATCGAATTTGTTTAAGTTTGAATACCGCTTTTCATGAGCTCAGAGTTGCCTTGCAGGGGCTTTATGATCCCGGAGTTCCGACACTAGGGTCGTGCGGGTGCTGAATTGCTGATGCTAAGTCTTCGAGTATCTTGGGACGCGTTTGGTGGAGAGGCCTTCACCGCAAGCATGTTGAAATTCCCCTTTTTGAAGCATGAGTTGCCGAAAGATATCCTTTATCGCTTGGCGTAGACATATGCTGTAAATCCATGTCGTTTTGTTGTTGCGAGCTCGACCCACGTGGGCGAGGCTCCTTGGACCGTTCGGTCCCTTGCATTATTCCCTATTGGGGCTTCGTTCGTCATTTTTCAGCGAGGGGCCGGTTGTAATGAAAGTCCCGTAGGCTTGATAGATCCTTCTTGGGAAGTGCGTCGTCGTTGCCTCATTAAAAACCGTGCCGGTAGAAAACCTATTTCGGGATAAAAAATCCAATCAAAGGAAAAGAGTGCAACGGACGTTCTGAAGCCTTGGAATCTTTGAGCCGGGCTATCGTCCTGAGTATCATGGTTATTGTCCTGCACAAGGGTAACCGTGAAGTAGAAGATGGGAAGGGGGATGGGCGCTTATACCTCGGTGGCGATGGCTCTTCTCGAGTTCTGGAGCTTATTTGGTAGTTGCTAATTGGTCCTTTATTTGAACGCATTCGGGGCGATCATCAGAAGATCGTGTGGATGACATGTTGAGGCTCGTGCCATTTCTCTTTCTCTCGATTGATTTTTAGCCCGGCTGCTGAGAAGTTCCCGAAGGTGCCTGTTGTCGAGCAATCAGGCCACTTCCTCTCGGAACTGCCTGCAATCTTCAGTTCGATGCCCGCGCGAGTAGTGAAACTGGAGGGTCCTGTCCTCGATCTATCCTCTGATCGTTGCGAGGCAGGTCATGCCTTGGGGCGTTCCTTCTGACTTCGAGGTACGGCTGGTATCTTTGTTTGTTTGGTTTCGATTCTTTTACCAGGAGACTATTTGGGTACACTGAGCCCGAAGGGGCTCCTAGCTGGTCGTTCTCGGCCCTAATCTTTGACTGGTACCGATTGTGGATGTCTGACTAGGTAACGGCCGGGTATTCAATCAGGTTCTGCTTCAGCTGCTTCGAGGCCACCGAACTTTGTTCGTTCAGGCCTTGGGTGAAGGCTTGCACTGCCCAGTCGTCGGAGACTGGCAGCAGCTCTATCCGTTCCATCTGGAAGCGAGACACGAATTCTCACAGCATTTCGTTCTCCCTTTGCTTAATCTTGAACACGTCAAACTGCCTTGTTGCTACCTTGATGGCTCCAGCGTGCGCTCTTACGAAGGAGTCCGCTAACATGGTGAATGAATCGATGGAGTTGGGAGCCAAGTTGTGATACCACATCATGGCCCCCTTCGAAAGCGTTTCTCCGAATTTCTTCAGCAATACGGACTCGATCTCATCATTCTCTATATCATTACCTTTTACTGCACAGGTATAGGCAGTAACGTGTTCGTTGGGGTCGGTAGTACCATTGTACTTAGGGAGTTCCGGCATTCTAAATTTTTTAGGAATGGGCTTTGGGGCCACTTCCTCGGGGAATGGCCTCTGTATGAACTTCTTTGAATCCAAACCTTTTAAGACCGGGGGTGCTCCTGGGATCTGGTCCACCCTAGAGTTGTAGGTCTCGACCTTTTTATCGTTGGCTGCAATCATTTTCTCACCTGATTCGATCCCTTTTAGTGAGTTCATCGAGCATCTTCACTATCGCAGGGTCATCCACTAACCCATTGTTGCTTGATCATTCGGGTACTTGCTCGGTGGGGGGAGCTGTCTCTGGTGCCGTTGTGCTGGGGGGTCTCGGATGGCTTTGCAATTGAGCAATGGCCAGTTATTGTGCCTGCAACATTTCAAAAATAACATGAATACTAACTTCATGTTCTTCCCAGGCTGGGTTTTTTTGAGCTTCCTGTTGGTCGTTGTGCCGTATGCTCCTGTTGATGTGAGAAGTTTGGTCGACATGCTGTGCGTCCTGTGAGTCCGCGTCCGCTAGAATCGGTCTGGGTGCGTTATTGGGATTCTGTAGTGGTGCTCCGGCGGCCGGGACAACCACACCATTTTCCCTGTAATTTTCGAGGTTGTCGTTCTCGACTACATTTACCGAGCCAGACATTTTGACCTGAAATCAAAGGATCTTGGACAAGAAAAAGTGTGAAAGATAATGTGTGTTTGTGCAATGAAACCAGCAAGAAAATAATCACTATTATTTTTAGCCCCACGGCGGGCACAAAATTGTTTACCGTGAAAATGGTAACAACAATTAAATTTGTAGATGGGATTCTAAAAATACGTGATCTATTCCCGAGCTAGTTGTTAGAGTAGTTGATGCTGATAATAAAGAGTTTAAAGATTAAATGCAAGCTAAAACGAGATAGTAATCGAACCGAGGGGCCTGCTGCCCAGATATAGGTCTGGTCGATAGGAGACCTCGGGGTCGACGTCAGGGTCGAGCTTAAGCTATCGGGGATAGCCAGGGATGGGATAACAGTTGAAGGTATAATTAAACAAGGCTCTTCACGGCCAATACTAAGCAATACGATGAAGAACTAGTAAGAAAGCAATGAATATCAAGGTGACTTTGGGCCAGTGAGAATGAAGAAGTTAGAAAGAAAAGAGAGAGAGAAAGAGAGATATTATTGCACTTGTGGAGAAATGGAACAACAGCAGTCCTTTACAAGGTAGGGTGAGTCCCCTTTATATAGGAGGGGAACTCAACTACAAGTACGTGGAGATTAATTACAAAGTATGGAGATGGGATGGCTTGACCCGATGCCTCAGCATAGGCTCTGGATAGGCCGGCCTTGTCAGAGTTAGCGGTGTGCCTTGGGAGCTTCCCCTTATGTCCTGGCTTCGATCTCTGTCTTCTCTGAGTCGGGACTCAACGAGCCCCGAGGTCGGGAACTCGGTCGTGGCTTCCCGTCCTCCGGGTCTCGAGGCGTTCTTCCGAAATGACTTGACATCGAGAAATCAAGTCCTCTTATTTTGCCGCGTACAACATACTAGAGAGAAAAACAGCAAGCTCAATGCCCTTGCAAAGTTGGGGTCGTCGGTCGAAGATGACGATCTTAGCATAGGGACTGTCGTACGACTCTCGAGATCAGTAATTTAAAAAGGCCAAGCCGAAATAAACTCTACAAGTTTGACTTGGGATTGGAGAAATAAGTACATTGAATATTTAAAGAATAGGAAGCTCCCATCAGATCAGAAGGAGTCGAGGACTCTACGCACGAAGGCAGCATGGTTCAGTTTGGCGGAAGATGGAATGCTATTAAGGAGGACGTTCGACGGGCCATTGGTGATACGTTTGGGACTAGGAGACACCGACTGGGTCCTACAGAAAATTCAGAAGGCATTTGTGGGAACCACTCGGGTGCCGAATCGTTGGTTGGGCCAGGAGACACCGACTACGTCCGACAAAAAATTCATGAAGGCACTTGTGGGAACCATTCCGGTGCCGAATCACTGGTTCACAAAGTCATCAGAGTAGGGTACTATTGGGCCAAAATGGAAAAAGATGCAAAAGAGTTCGTTCGAAAGGAGAATGGACATCGTTGACCCTCTACCATCGGGCCCAAGTAAAGCTCAATTTATTTCATTTATGACTGATTATTTTTCTAAGTGGGTTGAAGCATAGGCTTTCAAGAAAGTCAGAGAAAATGAAGTCATAGACTTTATTTGGGAACACATTATATGCTGATTCGGGATGGCTGCCGAGATTGTGTGCGACAACGGAAAGCAATTCATTAATGGCAAATTAACTAAATTACTCAAGGATCACAAGATCAAAATGATTCTATCAATGACATACCATCCCAGCGGGAACGGACAAGCCAAATCGACCAACAAAATCATAATTAAAAATCTTAAGAAAAGATTGACCGACACAAATGGAAAATGCAAAGAAATATTGATCGAGGTTTTTTGGGCGTACCGCACGACGTCAAAATCCAGTACGGGGAAACACCGTTCTCTTTGGTTCTTTGGTGTCGAAGTTCTTATCCTGGTCGAGGTTGAGGAACCTAGCCTCAATTTTCGATATGCAATAGAAGAACCAAAGAGTGAGGTTATGATCACGAGCCTAGAATTGTTGGATGAAAGGCACAAGGCCGCCCTCATTCGATTGGACGAACAAAAACAATGGATTGAAAGGTACTACAACCGAAAAACCAATCTTCGACACTTTAAAATAAGGGACTTGGTGCTAAGAAAAGTCACCCTCAACACTCGAAAACCGAATGAAGGAAAACTGGGTCCAAACTGGGAGGGACCATATCAGGTCCTTGATATTATCGGAAAGGAATCTTACAAGCTCGGACGATAAACGAAGAGAAACTGCCAAACAATTGGAATATTTCACTCCTAACACGATACTATTGTTAAGGTACGACCTCCTCCATATTCATTTTTATTTTAAAATAACAAATTGCAGGTGTTCGATCAGAAGCGACGATGGATCCTTCAGTACGAAGTCTTTAGGTTTGAAAGCACACGTTGCACTCTTTTTCCCTTAGACCATTTTGTCCTAATTGGGTTTTGTGGTGAGGTTTTTAATGAGGCAACCATTGATCATGCTAATTTAGAACAATTCAAAAGTATCTGAAGCTTCTTTATGATTAACCTCGAATACTGGGGGCATTACCCTCTAATGACGACTCTATTGCAAGGAAATTTTATTAGGGTCAAACGGTCGAGTGAACTGTACCCATATAGTTTACTCAATCCCTAACGTCAAACATGTATGCTTTTATAATCATCTATTGAAAGAAGTATTTTTCCTTGCCAGTATCTCATGCCTTAGAAAATTTTTTTACTTTGCAATTTCACACTCAATCTATCGTGTAAACAGGCTTAAGGGCCAATCACAACCGAAGTTCGAACAATTAACTCCATACTCGGGGACTGCCATGAAATCTCGAGATTATAAGACATTAAAAAGGCAACCCTCGATTTTCATTGGCCATGGCCACCCCACTCATGGACTGACACTTCGAATAAGTTCGAAGCGCAAAGGGAAAACAAGCCCAAGAGGCAAATCCCAAACTAAAGGCTACGACCAAGTTAACATGGTTCAGAGATGTCTAAATTCCGTAATAAAATAGGCATTCAAATATTATCAAAAACCGGTTAAAAAAGCTACCCTCGGTAAAATCACAACGGGCTTCAATAATATCAAGCCTCGATAACCCTAAAGGGTATAAAATTGTTCGAACTCTCAAATAATTCCATATTTCATGCTAAGGCATAGCAAATTTTGTATAACTAACAATAAGCTTTTTAAGCCGAAAAGGGAAAAAACCAGTCCTTTTTTATAAAGGCCACATCAGCCTAATACAAATGCCTAAGGGCCATTTTGTTGAGTTTAAGGAATCATCCTCACACAATTAAAACCTAAGGGTTGCCCTACTTTGAGTTCGAGGAAGCACTCACTCGACAATAGTTCGGTTTCGGTCCAAAATTGCCTAGACCTTGAACCTATGAATGCAATCTCATAAGGCATCAATAAAATAAAAAGAAAAGACAAAATAAGGGAAAAGACGACAGATTTAGAAAGGAAAGGAAAAATTTTATATATCAAAGTTTTTCTTACAAGGGCCACAGGGCCCGATCAAAAACTCATTACAAAGGTCAAAACAAAGAAACACTACTAATCCTAAAGGCCTAGTATTCGTCCGAAGCAACTTTTTCGCCCTCAGTGTCTTCTCCATCAGATCCGCCCTCATTCTACAAATCCTTATCTGGCTTCCGAGCTTTAGCTTCCTCAGCCTTGGTGATCTCAAGTTCAGTAGATATGTCAACACTTTGAGCATGGACCCCCTCGAGAACCTCCCTTATAGCCTGCCGCTTCGAATGATCCACCATGCCCCTGGCCTGTTCAAGGGTGGCTTTGGCACCGACTTTGTATTGGTCCGCAGTACCCTGGGCCTTAATATTGGCAGCAGCCACTTTAGATCTGGCAACCTCGAGCTCCTTGGCTAGATTTGCTAAATTGAATTCGAGCTCCTCGATGTTCTTAGCCTACACCGAGGAATTGTCCCTTGCATATCGAAGCTGTGACTTGGCGGAATCCAGCTCTTCTTGAACGGTCTCCTTTTGTGCAGCCAGGATGTCCATACATCCCTTGAACCGTTCGGCTTTAGCTCTCACTTCATCTATTTGCCCTTGAAAGCCCTTGATTTGTTCGAGCCTCTATCGAGCTTGCAGAATGGGATTGTTAGTCGTTATATCCGAGTCGCCCTCACTATCATGAAGAATTCGGAATACCTACTCAGCCATCACTTCATGCACGTTTTGAGCCCCCACTAGGTCCACATGAAGCTTCTCACTGAGAATCTTATAACTGTAGCACTTCTTAGTGAGACCCTAAACCTCAACCTTGCGTTCCTCTCGGACTCAGAGGAAGGCCTCGTGGTGCAACACTGAATCCTACAAGAAAGGAGGAAATATTGCAGATATCCACAAGTCAAAAGTCATGAAAAGACAAAGGTCCTTGAACTTACCCGATTCAAAGCATGCTGGGCCGTGTTGAACAAGCAGGCAACATTCACTGCATTCATTTTGGCTTGGTCCTCAGTGACCAACCATCGAAGGTAACTTGACACCCTTACAGGGGCAGATAAAACTAGTGTATCTTCTGAGATCGAGATGATAAGAGGCCACTTTCGATTAGGGTCAACGCTGGGAGCTGGGAATTGGTTAGTCAGTGTATAGCTCGGGGAAGGCTTATTCGAGATCTTCCTTGGTATGAAAAAATCACCCAAACCAGTGATATCTTCCATATCAGTGAAATAGCCACGGAAAAAATCTTCCCCCCTGTGGGTCCCCTCTCTGTGACAAATATCTGCCGCCTGAGCGTCACGTATCATCAAATCTGGAACTGGAGGGAATGAGGAGGAGTCCCCGATCACTATTTCCCCAAGTGGGTCTTTAGAGGCATCATCTTAATTCGGGGAGCCTCGAGCTCGATCTCTATACTAGCCTCGACCACCTCCTAGGTGGCCTTCCCACCTCGAGATGAGGCATCTTTAACTCTTTCCCGCTTGGTCTCATTGGATCGGGGCGAAGCTGCTATGGCTCTCGCCTGTTCAATAGTACTTTGAACCTCGGTGCCAGCTCACACACGAGGCACCAAACCATAGTCTTTTTCTTCTTTGTCTTCACCCTCCGTTTCATCTAATAGCTAGTGGGCGGACTCCAGAGTTACATGGATAACATCCCCCTTAGACTTACGGGGCCTCCTTGCCGTCCTTTTCTTTTCCGAGATTGGGGAACTCGGATCCTCCTTTCTTTTCTTCTCTTTCCCCTGCTTCGGGGCAGACGGGGAAAGGAGTGCCTCTTCTTAATCAGTAGGGGGCCTCATTGGCATGTCCTTCCCGAGGCCTACAAAACGGAAAAGATAAGTAAGTACAAATAAAAAAGTCTAATGGAAACCTTGCTAAGGAAAAGGATTACCAAGGTTACGAGCCTCCCATTGGCCCCTTGACAACTCCATCCAAGCTCGCTTGGAATATGTTTTTTGTGACAGCCATCCCTCTACCCATTGCCTCAGGTCGGGGATCACTTCCGACACAACGGCCACAACTGCAACACAAAAATTTATATAAGGGGAATATAAGAAGTAAAACAGCAAAAATGAATATTCAGAGGTAGAACGGTACTTACATTTCATGTTTCACTTTTCGGGAAATGACATGTCTTCAATAGGAATTAGATCTGAAGTCTTTATTCGGAAAAATCCGCCTATCCAACCTCGGACTCGAGTTTCCTCTATACTCGATGTTACACCTCATATTTTCGTACATGAAAATATGCCATAAATAAATTAATTAATGAGAGCTCGGAAGTGAGATGTTACGTCCCGCATTTTTGTACATTGATGTTTCATTGTAAGTTAATCAACGTAAGCTCGGGAATAAGATTATTTTGGAATTATAAGTATTATGCTATTTCAAATAAGGAATAAGTAACTTCATAAAGGTGATAGGGCAAACAAATCGAAGAAAACGAGTTTCGTCGAAGTTTGTCAATTTGGGATAAAATACGGTCCGAGCTATAATACCCGGTATTTATGGACTAGTGCATACAAGGTACCACATGACCATGGTAGTACGGTGTATAAGGTGCACTAAAAGAAAGTAGTATTTTAAGTAGTCTGAGATGATTTTTAATTATGTGGGTAATTGGTTAATTGTTGAATTAGTGGGGAATTTCCAAGTTAATTAGGAAATTGATAATTTATTTAAGATATATTGGATTGTCTTTTGGATAAAGTTTAGAAACCAACCTGGCAGCCAATAAAAACCACCAAAGAATGACTCTTCAATTAGGTTCTATGTGGCATATTTAATAGAATTGGTGGCACATAAACCTCAATGTAAGGGGTTATTATACATAAGTTAAGAGGAAACATTTATAAGCTTGCAAAACTCACGGGTGAAGCTCAAAATCTCAAGAATATCTCTATTCACTGCAAGACTTCTAATTCACAACGGAACATGAATTAGAATTTAGAAAAGTAACAGATTTTGTGTAAAAATTTCATACAAAGTTACACTGCATAATAGCAATGGGATTTGCAATTATAAGAGAGCACAGTATTATCTTTCTCAAGAATATCATGCGGATTTTCCCCTACTCCGATCTTGACGTTACATTTTTGTCACAATTGACGTGGGTTAGAGGGATTGCTAAGAGAATTGGCTCAGGTATGTTAAAGCTATCCCTTCATTCTTTTTGGCATGATCCATACGATACAAACGAAACGAGAAAATGCAAAACCTCCATAAATGACTCTATTCATAGAAATATTAAAGGTGCCTATGTTTTTGAATTCCCATGTGTCCTATAATTTTAGCATTTGTTCATGGGTCTCAGAAAAGTACGTAAGTTGAAAAAGTTTACTTCATGATATTACTCAAAGGCATAATGGTCTTATGACAATCCAAAAGATTTTATTGATGTACTTCTCATGCATTGCATTCATGCACATTGACCCATGACCAAATGATATTATATACGCGAATATATGTATATTATATGTATAGGGGATATGGGAAAAGGTTAGGGCGTTATATACGCACCACAAACCTGATCAGTTGGTATACATTGATGTATTTCCCACAATGGCTGAGATGATATGACGGGATGCCCTCAGAGTCTTGATGATGTTATGGACACATATACCATGCATGGTATGACATTTATACTCATATGCATGACATTATATAAATGGAATGATTTACAAAGCTATGCAAACGTACATGTCGAGTCTTTTACTCCATGTCTCTCTCATGTCTATTATTTACTGATATTAATTCCTTATATACTCGGTACATTATTTGTACTACGTCCCTTTTGCCAGGGGATGCTGCATTTCATGCTCGCAGGTCCTGATAGAAATGTCAAGAGCCCGCCAAGTAGGATATCAGCTCAGCAGAAGATGGTGGTGTGCTCTATTTACTTCGGAGTTGCTTGTTTGGTTAGTATGATTTAGATGTGTATTCTTAGAGGCTTGTAGACAAATGTCATGTACGCAAAAGTTTGTATGGCCTTGTTGGCCTATGTTCAGTATATGAGTTGTCATTTTGGCCTTATAGACCCGTACGTCTTATGTAATAGTTGGATTCACATATTGTATTTTACTTATCTCACGGCAGCCTTCCGGCTCAGTTATTCATGATAGTATGACATGAAAAGATACGTTATGGTGGTGCTCGGTTGAGTAAGGTATCGGGCGCCCGTCGTGGCCCATCATCTTGGGTTATGACAAAAAGTGGTATCAAAGCAGTTCTGTCCTAGGGAGTCTACAAGCCGTGTCTAGTAGAGTCCTATTTATGGGTGTGTCGGGCACCACACTTACAAGCAGGAGGCTACAGGGCATTTAGGATTGTCACTCTTTCTTCTTACTCTAGATCATGTGGTAGAGCTCACTTATAAGAATTCAAATTTCGAACTTCTATTTTTATTTGTAATAAGACGATGCCTACATTCAGAAAGATAATCTATAAGAGATATAGTTGTGGAAATGTTGAATTAGAGGAAATCGAATTTGTATCATGCTTATGATAAGTACATGTGAGGTCTTCAGCAGATGAGAGATTTAAAAGATAATGAGAGAATCAGAAGATAAATACAAGTTTCAACAAGCAAATGAAGCAAGATTAAGAAGAGTACGAGGCGCCCAACTGGTGAATATTAACAGTATTTACAATTCAAGCAGAGGAATATAAGCCTTTTAAGTTACCTTCGATAGTAATAGAGGTGTGTACAATTGGCCACACCGATCTCAACAATATCCTATGGGAGCTAGCAGATATGGTTTAAGACAGGAAAGGATATCAGGATCCGGCTGGGGTTAGAATAACCCAAAATGGTAAATGGAATGTTTGTGTTAGTTGACATTTCCGAATAATATTATAAAGGTGCTAATAGATCTCCTTATGAGACACCCAGATGATGCACTCTAAAATAGTACAACTGGATATGGGTACTACAAGGATAGGCACTGGAAGCCTTGAAGGGATAAATATTACCTTAGTGTGGCTCCCATCCCTAGTAGAGAAAAAAATGTTAGGCAACCTAAAGAACCAATGGATGGAGCAAGGGGCGCAAAAAGCAAAAGAATGTCTTGCTGAAGTTTTCACAAGAAAGGGATAGGTAGAAATATTAGCAGAGTAATGAGAAGAGAGATAAGGAAGAATTATGAGTAATATGCGATACATGGATGACAACGGTAGATAAAAAAGATTATGGTATTACCAGAGACGAGAGGTGATTGGCCTCAATAAAACAAAAGAGTATAGGCCATGAAGTCATATCCTCATTTCAAGAAGTAAGTTCGTGGCTCTAACGAGATTACCAATAGGAAAAGCTATACCTCAGAATAATAGAGATCAACATGGGCTGGTGAACAAGATAAAGTAAATATGAATTAGGGATTTAGTGATTTGATAATGGTCAACATCATGAGAATTTCAGATTTCGTACCGGCAATAATAGAATGGACAACGGAAGAAGATTTATGAGAAATTCAGAGAATGGTCATTCAGGAAGATACTTCCCTAAAGTAAGCAATGTGAGCAAAATTAAGCTTAAGAGACTATATGTGCCAGTTATAGTAATTGTCACCTCCCAAGTAAGGAATTTCGTTATCCTTAGTACAAAAGGATTACTGCAAGGAGAGTAAGGGTCATCGATGATGTGAAAGGACGCCAAAAATGAAGAGGTAGAACATCTATTGGCAGACTGTCGTAGCTTTAACTTTTAGTACTCCCCTAAAGGGGGGAATATGGAATGATGTGACACTACGTCAGCATTAAGTGGTTCTAGTAATAATGGAATGGCAAAGGAAGAATGCGATAAAACGAAAAAGGGATGAGATTGCACTTATTCAAAGCCTAAAGTTATGCTATGATACCAGAGAACTATGCAAACACGACGTTAGTAAAAGGAAGGGTTCCTGCTCGAGATATTATTAATTAATAAGGAATCAGTGTGAGAAGTAAGTTAAGACAAAGGAAATGACCCAAGAAAGATTACGCAGAATATTGATACGGGAATGGGCCAACAAACAATTAGTAGTTGATTCAAGAAGAGCCTAGCTATGGATAGACAAAAGAATACAGACAAATCAATAGATCATGCAAGATAAACATAGGGAACCCCAATACGAGGAATTCAGCCCCACAGTTATGACATCGTGATCCTGGGAAAGCATCCATATAGGAGTTGGGTAGTTAAAGGTACCGTATAATTATTATAGAAATAAAAGAGAATGCCGCCGGGAAGGCAATCAAAATATCAAGTTCAGAAGCAACCCTACAAGCACAAAGGCATGGAGCTAAGTAACTACGGATAATTATAGGCGAGGAAGGACATGAAAAAAAATTCCCTCGGGTAAACAAGGTAATAAGCTTGCGGCCTTGCAAGAATCAGGTGGTCCTCCCTAAATACTACAATGGAAGACTAGTTGAAGAAATAAGGAAGAAGGCTCCAACCTAGGCATGGTAACTTGAAGAATGAAATGGTCATGTAAAATCAGTCTCACTACAACTTTGTATGCACTCCCTAAGAAAGTGGTACCTGTCATGGCTAATAGACGGGAAGTAAAAATCAAAAGTGATATTCAAGATCATATGAGTAGTATGGAATTCCAATACATATGGGCATTAAGATAAGTTAAGTATGCACGTAACAAGGGAGCAGAAAGATCAGGAAAATTAATAGCTTATGTTTAAGAAAGCTAAGAAGGAGCGAAAGGAATTATTCGATCAATGATCCCGAGTTTGGTGATGTTATGAACGCACTTAAGAGTTTGGAGTTTTATACCTGTAGCACATACAACCGTAGAAGATTCTAGTATACGTTAAAAGAAATAATTGAGCCCAGGTCATAGACGAAGAATTGAATTGTTAAAGGATTGTATCATGGATATCCCTCAGCACCTATGAAAGGCTAAAGTAATAACTAATACCAGGAGCCGCAGATCAGAAGATAGCTTAAGCCTACATAAAGGCTGCTCAGAAAAAAAGAGGAAACTAAAGAGTTACATCAACTAAGTAAAAGATAAACGGATAAATATCAGAGGTACAAAATAGATAGTACAGTAGCCATATTCTATAAGGGCATTAGAAGAATACCAACCGCATAAGAAGTCAATATGAAGCTCTTATCGGATTATGTATATACCAGAGGTGCAAGTATGATAATAAAGCTTCAAGTTATGGATGTAAATTTGTCACGACTCCAGTTCGCCCTCCGTGAACTATCGCGACGGCACCTAGTCTTTACGACTAAGTAAGCATAACAAATTGCGGAAATAGAAATAATAGAATAAAACTAACCATAAGCTACAAAAATAAGAAAATGAAGCATTTAAGATGACGCTCGGCATATATAACACAAACTCTTGAAACTGAAATAACATTTCCCAAAACCCGGAATCTCATGAAATCACAAGCATTCGAATGTCTACAAGTATCTAACTCCAGAATGTCTAACAAAAGAAAATACAGAAGGGCTAATACTTAAAGAGAGAATAGAAAGGGGCCCTCGGTCTGCGGACACGGCAGATATACCTCGAAGTCTCTGGGAAAACTCGCCTAGCCTCAAGGGTTGTAGGACTGAGTCAAAGTACCTGGATCTGCACATGAAAAACATGCACAGAAAGGGCATGGGTACACCACAGCGGTACTCAGTAAGTGCCAAACCTAACCTCGGTCGGGTAGTGACGAGGAAAGTCAGGGACCTACTAAGATTAAATGAAATATAAGGTATATAAATATAGAATAAGATAGTATAATTAAGTGCAACAGTAAGAAATAACATAGAATAGAAAGAACAATAGCAACTATAACAGAGACAAAAAAATCCCAGAAAGGAGTACAACTCAACACAAAGATAACAACCGGGGATCTCTCAGTATCCCGAGGATCTCTTAGTATCCTCAATATGTGTGCCGGGGATCTCTCAATATCCCTAGGATCTCATAGTATCCTCAATATATATGTTGGGGATCTCTCGGTATCCAAAGGATCTCTTAGTATCCTGAATATGTGAGCCAGGGATCTCCCAGTATCCCGAGAATCTCCTAGTATCCTCAATATATATGCTGGGGATCTCTCGGTATCCCAAAGATCTCTTAGTATCCTCAATATGTGCTGGGGATCTCTTGGTATCCCGCACTACAGTCCAAATCAATATATATGTGCAGGGGATTCCCCGGGATACCGTTCTGTAGTCCCAAAGTAAACACGCAGCAACAACACGAAGAATACTCAATTAAATTAAATTTCACACCTAGGTAAAACAGGTATTTTCGAACCTAGAATGCTTCACATAGTCCAAATAAGACAGTTTGAGAAAATAAAGAAATTAAGTCAATTAGATATGATTCCCTAATCTAACAGCAGGCTTAAATTGCAAGTAGAATAAACAGGAATGGAAAACACAACTAAAGTTACTTAATGAAAACAGGATTTTCAACAATTAGCACAAGTACGCACTCGTCACCTCACGTACAAGGCATTTCAAATATCAACAATGCCAAATCCTAAGGGGAGTTCCCCCACACAAGGCTAGGCAAGCCACTTACCTCGAACCGGCTTAAAATCAACCCGAGACCAGGTTTCTTGCCATGAGTACTCGACTCCAAATGGACCAAATCTACTCAATACAGTTGCATAATGTAAATATAACTTCAAGTAACTGATTCCACAAATACATTCTAAGCTAATACACGAAATTAGGTAAAATGACCAAAATGCCCCCCCCCTGAGACCACATCTCGGAATCAGGTAAAAGTTACGGATTATGAACTCTCATTTACTCATGAGTCTAACCATATAAAAATTATCCAAATCCAATGTCAAATCCCCAATCAAAACTCGAAAATTAGGTCTATGAACTTTTCCAAAATTTTCCCCAATTTCTCACCCCAAATCCGAAATTAGAGGATGAATTTATGTTTAGATTCATGGGTTATAAGCAAAAAGGAGTTAAGAATCATTACCTCAAACTCCATACGAAAATCTCTCCAAACTTCGCCTCCTACCGAGCTCCCAATTCAATTTTGTGATATGAACTCAAAACCCTCGATTTTGAAATTTAAATTCTATTCAAACGCGTTCTTCTTCGCGAACGTGATGCACAAAAATCCTACTGGGAAACTTCCTCTTTCGCGAACGCGAGGGTCCACTCACAAATGTGTAGCTTTAGCTCCAGGACCTTCGCGAACGCGACCCAATACTTATGAACGCGTAGAGAACTTCCATGTGGTACCCAACTGCTCCGCTCCTCGCGTCTGCGATACTTCCCTTGGCCAGCCTTTACGAACGTATTCTCCCTTTCACGAATGCGAAGGCCAAAAGTCTGCAACAAAAAAACCAGCAAATCTGCTACACACCTAAGTCCAAAAATGACCTGTTGAGCATCCGAAACACACCCGAGGCCCCTGGGACCTCAACCAAATATGCCAACCAATCCTAAAACATCATTCAAACTTGTTGCAATCTTCGAAACGCTCAAAACAACATCAAAACACCAACACCTGAAATTTTGCAAGCACGTCACATTCAACACTACAGAGCTACTCCAACTTTTGGAATTCCATTCTGACCCCGATATCAAAATCTCACTATCGACCCGAAAATTTCAAAAATTCAACTTTCGGAATTTCAAGCCTAAATAAGTTGCGGACCTACAAAACGCAATCCGAGCATGCCCCTAAGCCCGAAATCACCCAATAGAGCTAAAGGAATCGACGGAATTCCATTCCGAGGCTGTCCTCACACTGCTTCAACTACGGTCCAAAATCTTAAAGCTTAAGCTCTCATTTAGGGACTAAGTGTCCCAAAACACTCTGAAACTCAAAACCAAACATCCCCAGCGAATGAAAATAGCAGAAACAAGCATGGGGTAAGCAGTTAATAGGGAATCAGACCGTTAATTCTTAAAACAATCGACCGGGTCGTTACAGAATTATACCTATGTGGGAGGAAGGTCATGAAAGAGATACAAGATGTGATGTAAGATTTTAAGGTAAGTAAGGTAAAGGTGAACAACGTACGCGATACTCAAATGTAGAAAGTTATGAATAATCCATACTTTGGATAGAAGGCTAGTAGCGCGGGGTTTCAATATACAGGAATGATAGCGGCATCGTTAGTGGCATATCTCATAGCCTATGGTCTAGGTAACGAAAAGCCTGACTAAAAGAGTAAAGAAGAGTTAGAGACGATGTGATGTCTCGCTTGATGTTCCAAAATGACATAAGAAAATCTATGATGCAAGCAAGTTGAAAGGTTGCGAGTAATATAAATAGATATGTGTAGGTCACAAGCTTAAGTATAGCGAAGCGACAAGGTTTTAGGAAGACAAGAAGGGATAAGTCCTCAGGATTAAACCCATGAAAACAAGCAAGATAATGGTTTCTCTAGGCTATAGAAAGCTCAGTATAGCCTGAATGAACTCAAAGAAGTCTAAGACTAATATCATTTGAAAGAGATGAGGGTGTAATTGTGGTAGATAAAGAATGACATTTGGACCTTCGATTGAGTAATGATTTGAAGAAAAAAAAGAGAGAGATTTCATGGGCAACACAGGATTGGATACCCCCCCCCAATAAGGTGAATCACATTGAGATACTATGAAATACGATTATGGAAATCACTTTAAATATTTCTTGATGCAACATAAGCCCTAGTGGCAAGGTATTACGTAAGAAGTTTCAAGTTATCAGTCGTATATTGTAGATCAATATTGAGGCAAATCATAATGGATGGACAAAAGTCACAAAGTGTGAGCTGAGATTAGGTCATCATTCTTAAGATAAACAACAATGAGGAAGCATTAAAGGACTTAGATTTATACATATGGAATAAGAAACAAAAGTAAGTTGGAATTTTGTAGCAGACCTCAGTAACGATAAGTCGAAGTAAGAGTTATTGTATAATATGACCTAGCTAGATGTAGTAAAATCATGCGGAAAGATAACCGGGTCTATGAAACAAGATGTAGCAATATTCGTAATTTCAACGAAGTACCGAGCAAAGAACTTTAGTATACCTACAAATGCCCATAGGGACATTTTATCAAGCTCTGTATGTGTTTGCAAAGTGTGGTCTAGAGATTGGCTCGAAGCTAGAGCAAAAAAAAAGAGGAAAGAAGAGTCGCATAGGCGCACTTACAAGGTCAGAGTCATACAGGATGCTTGACAAAAGGTAGCATCAGTTACGAGATTGGAAAGATTTTGACCACAAGTTGTTTCATGAGAAAGAGGACTAAATGGGTGAATGCCTGGACTTTGGACTTATTTACAGAACAATTGCCTAGATGGAAAGAGAAGTACCAAAGTATTCGCAAGAGCTATGAGATATGAGAATGATAAGCTCATCAGTCAACATTCGAGGATGAATGTTCCAAAGAGGGGAATGATGTTACACCCCATATTTTCGTACAGGAAAATACGCCATAAATTAATTAATTAATGAGAGCTCGGAAGTGCGATGTTATGTCCCGCATTTTTGTACGTTGATGTTTCATCGTAAGTTAATCGACGTAAGCTCGGGAATGATATTATTTTGGAATTATAAGTATTATACTATTTCAAACAAGGAATAAGTAAATTCATGAAGGTGATAGGGAAAGCAAATCGAAGAAAACGAGTTTCGTCGAAGTTTGTCAATTTGGGATAAAATACGGTCCGAGCTATAATACCCGGTATTTATGGAATAGTGCATACAAGGTACCTCATGACCATGGTAGTACGGTGTATAAGGTGTACTAAAAGTAAGTAATATTTTAAGTAATCTGAGATGATTCTTAATTATGTGGGTAATTAGTTAATTGTTGGATTAGTGGAGAATTTTCAAGTTAATTAGGAAATTGATAATTTATTTAAGATATTTTGGATTATCTTTTGGATAAAGTTTAGAAACCAACGTGGCAGCCAATAAAAACCCCCAAAGAATGACTCGTCAATTAGGTGCTATGTGGCATATTTAATAGAATTGGTGGCACATAAACCTCAATGTAAGGGGTTATTATACATAAGTTAAGAGGAAACATTTATAAGCTTGCAAAACTCACTGGTGAAGCTCAAAATCTAAAGAATATCTTTATTAACTACAAGACTTCTAATTCACAAAGGAACATGAATCAGAATTTAGCAAAGTAACAGATTTTGAATAAAAATTCCATACAAAGTTACACTGCGTAATAGCAATGGGATTTGCAATTCTAAGAGAGCACAGTACCATCTTTCTCAAGAAAATCATGCGAATTTTTCCCTACTCCGATCTTGCCGTTACATGATTTGTTGCAATTGGCGTGGGTTAGAGGGATTGCTAAGAGAATTGGCTCAGGTATGTTAAGGCTATCCCTTCTTTCTTTTTGGCATGATCATACGATACAAACGAAATGAGAAAATGCACAACCTCCATAAATGACTCTATTCATAGAAATATTAGAGGTGTCTATGTTCTTGAATTTCCTTGTGTCATATTATTTTATCATCTGTTCATAGGTCTCAGAAAAATACGTAAGCTGAAAAGGTTTACTTTATGATATTACTCGACGGCATAATGGTCTTATGACATTCCGAAGGATTTTATTGATGTACTTCTCATGCATTGCATTCATGCACATTGAACCATGACCAGATGGCGTTATATACGCATATATATGTATAGGGGATATGGGAAAAGGTTATGGCGTTATATACGCACCACCACCTGATCAGCTGGTATATATTGAAGATCTGCCCACAATGGATGAGATGATAAGACAGGATGCTCTCATAGGCTTGATGATGTTATGAACATATATACCCATGCATGGTATGACATTTATACGCATATGCATGACGTTATAAAAATGAAATGATTTATAGAACTATGCAAACGTACATGTCGAGCCTTTTACTTCATGACTCTCTCATGTCTATTATTTACTGATTTTCATTCCTTACATACTCGGTACATTATTTGTACTAATGTCCATTTTTCATGGGGACGCTGCATTTCATGCCCACAGGTCCCGATAGACATCTCAAGAGCCCTCTAAGTAGGATATCAGCTCAGCGGAAGATGGTGGTGCGCTCCATTTGCTTCGGAGTTGCTTATTTGGTTAGTATGATTTAGATGTGTATTATTAGAGGCTTGTAGACAAATGTCATGTACGTAAAAGTTTGTATGGCCTGGTCGGCCTATGTTTAGTGTAAGAGTGGTTATTTTGGTCTTATAAACCCATATGTCTTGTGTAATAGTTGGTTTCACATATTGTATTTTACTTATCTCACGGCAGCTGTCCGACTCAGTTAGTCATGATAGTATAACATGAAAAGATACGTTATGATGGTACTCGGCTAAGTAAATTACCGGGTGCCCGTCGTGGCCCATCGGTTTGGGTTATGACACTCCTGAATGGGATTTCGTGCCTCGGTGATAGAGCTTGATCATGCCTCCGCGATAAAGTCGGGGGCGTAGAGGCTCGGTGATAGAGCTTGATCATGGTCCCGTTCGTAAATTCTATTTGAAAGATGAAACAAAGTTTTTGATCCGAATAAAAAGCCCTATATTTATGGGCACGTAGTGACGGTTCGGCGATGCTAGTGGCCGACCGCCACTGGCAAACATTTAATGTTTTGGAAAAACGAACCGATGGGATGTTTCGGTCACCTCGAGCGCTTACGTCACGGGAATGATGTCATCATCAAGGACTCTAAAAAATCGAGGCTCAAGTCGTTTCTTGTAATTTTATTCTAATAAACGAGAGGACTATCTGTATATGGGGAAAATCGGGGCTGCCCGATTTCATTCTTCAACGGAAAAGATGATACCACGTCGAGAGGTCAGGACACCAAGCTTGGGGTCGAGGCTCATTTCCAATATCTAGTTCAAGGTTGATAACTTTAATTCTTGGTCAGAAGAAGGCCACTCCGAGATAATACCGTTATGGTTTGGTAATAGAAAGAGCGAGATTCTCGCAACGGCTCGAAAATCACGGCGTAAATTCTGGAACGGCTTAGCACTTGGTGGTTAGACAATTGTCCAATAAGATTCCCTGCTATAATTAGAAGTGTACCTTATTTAGGACTCCCCTACTATATAAAGGAGAGCCCATTCATTTGTAAGACATGATTCATTGACAAGAGAATATCCATTCCTAACTTTCTAGCCTATTGTTCATTAAAATCGCCTTATAATTTACTGTTCTTACTCAAGACGATAATAGCTCGAGGTCGAGACTTGGCTTGCACACTAGTTTGACTTACTTTATTCTTCAATTTATATATTTAATTCCTTATTTGTCAATTAGTATTGGACTAAATCACATATCTCTAAAACCACAATATACGTTTAGTTGTTACTCGGATTTTAGGGTAAACAGAATCACTTACCTAGTGACAATTGATGAAAATGGCTCTCCAAAAAGCCTCCAAATCACCAAAGTCAAGAGAGAATGTAATGAAATGAGCCTGAGTTCCGAAATTAAACTAATATTCTGCCCAGGTCCTTCCTCTTTGCGATTGCCGAAGTACCCACATGACTGCTAAGGCCAAAACTGCCACTGTTGGAATTTCCTTCTTCGCAATCGTGAGAGATCTCACGCGACCAGAGCAATAGTCAACCAAACCTACGTAAACGCGAGCTGAACCCCACAAATTTGAAGGCCAGAATCCCTACTCCCAGAACTTGCTAGTATGTGATCGCGAAATGCCACAATAGATCTCAAAGCTGAAGCTTCCAACCCAGGCCAGCACCTGCTACATATCGTGTTGGCAACCCTCTCCACGCTAACGCGAGCTTAACTAGCCTTCAATCCGCGGTTGTGACTCTTCTTTTGTGAACACAAAGAATAAGTCCCCACCCATAGCCACATAATCAATCCTGATTACATAGCACCTCTGCGATCGCGATTCACACTAGATAGCGGCAAAATCTATTAACTTCAACATTGCTCCGGTGGTCTGAAACTGACCCAGGCACCCGGAACCCTGTCCAATTATACCAACAAGTACATAAACATAATTCAGACCTACTTGAGATGTCAAAACACCCAAGATAACATCACAACCAAGAATTGCACCCGAAATCAAACTAATCCACTTCTAAAATTCAAACTTCTTCCAATTAACATTGACCACGACAAATCGTACTTAGATAACTCATAATGAAACCAAATTTCACATACAAGGCCAATATGAAAACACGAACCTAACCCCAGGACTGAATAGCCAAATGGGGTACGATATCACCAAAGTCCACCCCAAGTAAAACTTAGAAAACTATAAAACCTTCAAAATGCGAACTCTAGTAATAAGCTGCGAAATAATCCCGGTCCATCCGAAACTCGATCTAAACATACACGCCCAAATACAAAATAACATACAAACCTATTTGAAGCTTCAAATCCCCATTTTGATGACATTTACACAAAGCGTTAACTTAAGTCAATCACCTTAGGCCACTATTGGAAGTAAGTGTTCCGAGTTAAACCCGAACCTTTTCAAAACAAAATCAACCACCCTTCACCAGTCATAAAATAGTAAAAGTGCATATGCAAAGTCTTATATAGGGTAATAGGGTTCTATAAAGCAAAATGACCGCCTAGGTCGTTACATTCTCCACCTCTTAAACAAAAGTTCATCCTCGAACGGGTATTAAATAGTACCTGAAGTGTCGAATAAGTGTAAATATCTGCTCTGCATATCCTCCTCAATCTCCCAAGTCGCCTCCTCGGCTGGCAGACCCCTCCATTGAACCTTCACAGTTGTAACCTCTTTAGACCTCAACCTACGGACCTGCCTATCGACAATGGCAAACGGCTCCTCCTCGTAACTCAAGCACTCATCCATCTGAATTTTTTTATAATCCAACAAATGGGACCTGTCAGCATGTTACGTTCGGAGTATAGACACGCAAAATACCAGATGAACTCCTATTAAGCTAGGAGGAATAGCAAGCCTATTGGCAAGCTCAATAACTCGCTCCAAAACCTCGAACGGGCCGATGAACCTCGAATTCAACTTGCCTCTCCTCCTGAATCTCATGATACCCTTCATCGGCGACACTTTCAAAAATACCTTCTCGCCCACCATAAATGACAAATCACGTTTTTTTATCCACGTAAGTCTTCTGCCTAGGCATTGCCGTGCGAAGTCACTCCTGAATCAATTTTACCTTATCCAGGACATCCTTTACCAAAACAACACCCTATAACCTAGCCTCGATAGGCTTAAACTAACTAATGGGGGAGCGACATCGTCGGCTATACAAGCACTCAAATGGATCCATCTCGATCCTAGACTAATTGTTGTTGTTGTAAGAAAAATCGGCCGATGGTAATAATCGGTCCCACGACCCTTTAAAGTCAATGACACATGCTCTAAGCATATCCTCTAGAATCTAAACTATCCGCTCAGACATTCATCGGTCTACGATGAAATGTCGTGCTGAGCTCTATCCGGGTACCCAAATCACTTTGTATTGCTCTCTAGAAATGCAAAGTGAACTGAGCCCTGATTTGAAATTATGAAAATAGGCACGCTATGCAACCGGGCGATCTCCTAGATTTAAATCTGGGCCAACCTCTCCAAAGTATATGTAGTCATCATCAGAATAAAGTGCGCTGACTTGGTTAGAGTTTTGACAATGACCCAAACAACATCAAATTTCCTTAACGTATATGGCAAACCAACCATGAAATCCATAGTGATGCACTCTCATTTCCACTCATGTATAACCATCTGCTAAAGTAAACCACCTGGACTCTGGTGATCATACTTAACTTGCTTGCAATTTAGACATCTTGACACATACTCAACAATGTCATTCTTCATCCGCCACCACCAGTAATGCTGCCTCTAGTCACGATATATTTTATGGCACCTAGATGAATGGAGTAACACAAATTGTGTGCCTTCTCTAGAATCAAATCCCTTAGACCATCAACATTAGGAACACATAAGCAAACCCTGAGTCACAGAACACCATCATCTCCGATAGTCACCTCCTTGGCATCACCTTGTATTACCGTTTATCTATGAACTAGCAAGTGGGGATCATCATAATGACGAGACTTAATCTGCTAGAATAAAGAACACTGAGCCGCAACACATGCAATAACTCGATTGGGCTCTGAAATATCCAATATCACAAGTCGTTTAGCTAAGGACAGAATGTCCAATGCCAATGGCCTCTCCTCTGGTGGAATGAACACCAAACAACCCATATTCTCTGCCTTTCTACTCAAGGCATCCGCGGCCATATTTGCCATATTCGGATGATAAATAATGATGATATCATAGTCCTTCAGTAACTCAAGCCATCTGCGCTGCCTCAAATTAATATTTTTTTTGCTTAAATAGATGTTGCAAGCTACGGTGATTGGTGTAAACCTCACACGACACTCCATAAAGATAATGCCTCCAGATCTTGAGAGCATGAACTATCGCAGCCGATGGCAAATCATGTATAGGGATATTTTTCTTACGAAGCTTCAACTGACGAGAAGCATACGTAATATCTCACCCCTATTGCATCAATGCACAAACCAATCCAACGCGTGAAGCATCACAATAGACAGTGTACATCCCTGAACCAGAATGCAAGATCAACACTGGTGTTGTAGTCAATTCAGTCTTGACCTTCTAAAAGCTTCTCTCAATATCATTGGACCACCTGAACTGAACACCCTTCTTGGTCAATCTAGTCCAAGAAGTTGTAATAGACGAGAAGCCCTCAACAAACCGATGATAATAACCTGCTAGTGCAAGAAACTCCTAATCTTGATCATTGTGGTAGAATGAAGCCAACTTTGAACTGCCTCGATCTTCTTGGGATCCACCTTAATACACTCTTTTGATACGACATGCCCCAAGAAAGCCACAGCATCTCACCAGAACTTGCACTTGGAGAATGAATTGTTCCCTTAGAGTTTGAAGAACTATCCTCAAATACTACTCGTGCTCCTCCACGCTACTCGAGTAGAAAAATTTGTCATCAATGAAGACAATGACAAATGAGTCAAGATATGGCCTGAACACTTGATTCATCCAATCTATAATTTCTTTCAGAGCATTAATCAAGCCAAAGGACATCATTAGAAACTCATAATGCCCATATCTAGTCCAAAAAGCCGTCTTCGGAACATCCAAAGCACAAATACTTAGTTAATGATGCCCTGATCTCAAGTCGAACTCCGAGAACACCTTAGAACCCTAAGTTAATAAAATAAATCATCAATGCATGACAGCAATACATGTTCTTGGTAGTGAGCTTATTCAGCTGGCGGTAATTAATGCACATCTACATACTCCCATCCTTTTTCATCACAAATAATACTAGTATACTCCTAAGTGACATCCTCGACCTGATAAACCCCTTATTGAGAAACTCATGAAGCTGATCCTTCAGCTCTTTGGACTCCGCAAGAGCCATATGATAAGGCGGAATAGAGTTAGGCTGGGTGTCTGGTGCCAAATCAATGTCGAAATTGATATCACGATCTAGTGGATGCCTTCTAAGTCAGGAGGAAATACATATGAAATACACTAACACCATAGGTATTTAATCTAACGTGGGAATCTCCATAGTAGTATTTCGAACAAAGGCCAGATAAGCCAAACAACCCTTCTCAACCACATGTCTAGCCTTTAAGAAAGAAAAAACCCGACTACATGCACTATTAAATGAACCTCTCCACTCTAGTATAGGCAAGTTCTAGCATCGCCATAACCACAAATTCAATCATATCGAGTAATAGAAAATCCGCTCTGGTCTCACACATATAGAAAGTTACCTTATATGACCGGTAAACCCGACCCACAATAGCAAAATCATCCACCGAGTGGACACATATACAAGAATACGCAATGACTCACGAGAAACATCCAGGTAAGGAAAAAAAGAGAAGAGATAGAGGAATAGGTAGACTTTGGATCAAATAGTACCAAAGCATCCCTATGACAGATGGAATAATACATATGATCATGACGTCAGAGGCTACTACCTCTGGTCTGGATTGAAAGGCATAGAATATAGCCAGAGTGCCACCTAAATGGCCTCTACCTCTAGGGTAACCCCTACCCACCTACACTCTACCTCTGCCCGGCCGACCATATGGGCGGTGCGGCACCTAGTGCGATAATCATAGGTGGATGGCCCTGCTCGCTGCACTCGAAACAACATCTCGGTGTGAGAAACTGTTGATTCTAGATCTGGTCTTGATAGCTTGATTACCCACTAAAGGAACCCTGAATAGTTGGTGGATGGTAAGTGCTCTCAGGAATGGCGCCGAAGTAAGGCCATGCAGGAGTATGTCGGATAGGCTGTGGTGCTCAATAGATAGGCCTACTAGAATTGCCCCTCTCGAACAGACCTTTTCCCCAGACGGGGCACCACTAAACCCTACAGAATGTCGAGGCCATTTTTCCCTTGACATAAACTCCTGCCCTGAATGCCGATATGCTCGATCTTCCGAGATATCTCCACAACCTGGAGGAAAGATGTCCTCAACTCCGCCTCTCAAGCCATAGTAACCCGAATCCCATAGTGCAAGCCCAAAATGAACCTCTGGACCCTCTCTGCTTTTGTGAGAAGTAATATAGATGCATAGCGAGACAACTTAGTGAATCTCGCCTCATAGTTGGTCACATATATCTAACCCCACTGGAGCCTCTCAAACAGATCTCGTAACTCCTCTCTTAGTGAAGCTGGAAGATACTTCTCTAGGAAGATGTGTGTGAACTGATCCCAAGTCAAGAGAGGTGATCATACTGGACTACTTGTATGTTAAGATTGCTGCCATCTATGGTCTTTCCCCTCTAGTAGAAATATGGTGAAGTCTACTTTGTTGGACTCAGCTAGTCCTAAATTATACAGCCTCTCCCTACGAAGGTTAATGAAATCCTATGGGTCCTCTTACGACTTGCCGCCAAAATAGGGAGGATGAAGCCTAGTAAATATGTCCAGCCGCTTCTACTCCTCAACGATCGAGGCCGATTTGGTCTCTACTCTAGCCGTTACAACTGGTTGAACTGCGTCAACATGTAGTATACCTAAGTTAGATAAATAGAAGCAACGTGCCCTATTGCATTAGCTGTATGGGTTTGTGCTCCCCCTCCCGCCTAAGATGTGGCTGGGTCCACTGAAAATAATCTGGCCTGATTCATAGAGTCTAAAATCACAGCATACAGTACATGACCTCCTTAAAACCTGACGTAGTCACGAACTCTCTCGGGGCCTGTTCGGTTGCAGGTATCTCATCCTGCTCCTCAATAATAGGATCTTCTATCGGATCTACTAGAGGCACCATTATGGTGACTATAGGATGCCCTCGTCCTCCAGCAGGATCTTTGGCCCTCTCTCCACCGGGTGATGCCATCATGCGCGTTCTTACCATCTGTGAGAGAGTAAGAAAAATATTTAGACTTAGAACAACATCAACAACATGATAGTAAATGAAGAAAGAGAAGTTACCTAACACCCTATAGCCCCTCAAAGATAAGGACAAACATCTCTACACCGATATGTAAGACTCTACTAGGTCTGCTCATGACTCATGAAACCTATGTGAAGCAATGCTCTAATACAAATCTATAAGGACCTAATACCCACCATATGCCATGATGGCGCCCAACGATTTTGTTAGGCAAGGAAACTATAAACCATCAATGCAAGCAATTGTAAATAACACTTTTAAAATTAATAATTGAAATAATAAACGGATATAGATTTAAGAATCATGATAAAATACTTTCATTCTTACTAAGTCACAAAATATGAACAAAACATAAGGCAAAATGATGTAAATATCAAATACAACCATGAAGATCTACTAAAAATCCCCAAAGCCCGATGTTACCAGTGTATTAGCCCGGTGATAGAATAAAATAAATATAGGCGAAGGAGACTCCGGTTGTTGTGGGTCAAAGCATGGAAACCAGCTCACCACTAAGTCTCCAGCTGAAGTGGCCATGTGTCTGATTGACCACCCGATGTACCTATATATGTACTTACACAATCAGTGCAGAAGTGTAGGATGAGTATATAAATCAATGCATACCCATAAAGTTTCTAGTCTACCCTTGAAGAAGTAGTAGCAAGGGATCAACATCGACGCTTACTAGTGGTCCGATAACAATGTAAATAAAAATGAACTGGTATGAAACATAACAAGTAGCAATAAAATAGGTGAATATAAATAACATGATTCATGACATAAGAATAATTACAAAATCATCAAATACCATATAATACCTCGAATAAAGCAATAATAAGTATTATCATATATAATGTCAAATCAAAAATTAGGAAAAACTCATATGTGCTCTAACTCCCTGTCGAATATTATGCATGACTCTGCCGAGACGAACTGCACGATCCCATAATAATAATTTTACATAATATCGCTGAGGTCATACCACCTGATCCATAAATGCATCTCATTATACTGTCGAGGTCGGACGACCCGATCCATAATAATATTTCATAATACTATCGAGGCGAAAAACCCAATCCCATAGGAATAGAGAAACTTTCTTTGGGCCACTATCCCCACTCGAGAAGGTATGTGTGATTCATGAAATCACGAAACTACTGATCACAAAAGTACAACACGAGTATTTGAATGCAAGAGAACTCATAAGTTTTACCAACTATCAAGTATCCCGCGAAAACTTAAAGTAAAGAGGCTCGACCAGTTACGTAAAGTCTAGTCTCAATATCATTTATGAATTCAAGCAATCAACAACAACAATAATAACAACAATAGACCTAGTGAAATCCTACAAGTGGGGTTTGGAGAGGGTAGTATGTACGCAGACCTTACCCTACCTTAAATAAGGCAGAGAGGCTGTTTCCAAAAGACTCTAGGCTTAAGAATGATAAAAGGAAGGGCAACGGAGAAAACCAACGTGAAAATACAAAGATACAAAACTGAAACTGAGTATTGTAATCAGACGGCCGAAAGAAAAGCAATGAAAAGTAATTACAAAAATCAAGGAGTACGAAAATACATAAATAACGCTAACTCATGTACTAAAGCTACTGTTACAAAGAAGAACAACGCTAGACGACCTATCATATCCCTCTAGCTTTATTCTCAACCTCCACACCTTCCTATTAATTCAAGTAGTACAGTTAAAGCATGATGTAATTCTAAGTCTACCCTGACATAACAAAGAATCTAGCTTACACACGGACGCTGGTCACCTTGTACGTACATAGAAAATAACAAATAGAATGCCTTGGGAGATAATTCTCTCTTAGATGATTAGGCAAGAGACTTACCTTGCTTCCAAGCCACTACTCAGCCCCCTCACTTCATTAAGACCTCAAATTCGACGGCAGGAAACTCAAAACTATCCAACAAAACATGTTAATTAATCAAATTATGCTCAAGAACTCCTAATTTAACTATTTGAATCAATTCCCAATCGCAATCGGAATGTCAACAAAAGTCAACCATGGTCCAACGCACCCGGATTCAGAAACTTTTTAAAGATAAATATTACCCACGGCATCGCAACCTCAAATATATAATTTATTTCAAATTCCATAACCAATTTCGTGGTCAAATATCATTTTTACGCATTCTATGTTTTTCAACAAAAAATCCCATAATCTCTATAAATTTTCATGTTAAAATCCCCATATAATTCATGTATTTAGCTCACAATAAGTAATTGTCACTTATCTAGTGACACTTGATGAAAATGGCTCTCTAAAAGGCCTTCAAATCGTCAAAGCCAAGAGTGAATGTGATGAAACTTATATTCTACTAAGGTCCTTCCTCTTCGTGATCGCGAAGGCCAAACTTCCCACCGCTGGAATTTCCTTCTTCGTGATCACGAGGGACCTCACTCTAATGCAAGCTAAGTCTTGCGAACTGCGAAGGCCAAAATCCAAGCCCCCAGAACTTACTAGTACGTGATTGTGAAAATCCTCAAGAGATAGCGAAGCTCAAGCTTCCAACCCATTCCAGGCCTTGCTACACATCGTGCTTGTGACCATCTCCATGTGATCGCGAATCTCAACCAGCCTTCGATTTGCCATTGTGACTCTTCTTCTACGAATGCGAAGAACAACTCTCCATCCATCACTACATAACACAGTGAGATCGCATAGCACCTCCATGACTGCGATTTGTACCAAATAGCAGCAAAATCTGTCAAGTTTAACATCGCTCTGGGTGGTCAGAAACTCACCGATCTACCCTGGACCCCGTCTAATTATACCAATAAGTCTAGAAATATAAGTCGAACCTACTCGAGGTCTGATAACACTTAAGATAACACAAAACCAAGAATCTCACCCCAAACTAAACTTATCCACTTATAAACTTCAAATTTCTTCTAACTAACTTCGAACGCGACGAATTATATTTAGACAACTCAAAATGAAATCAACCTTCACACACAAGTCCAATATGACAAAATGAACCTACCCCAAGCTCAAAAAGCTAAAAGGGGTCCGATATCACTAAAGTCCCATAAATCAAACTAAGAAAACTCTAAAACCTTCAAAATGCCAACTTCGGACAATAAGCGTCATAACGCACACGAACACCCTATAATGACCTGACCGGTTGCTTTGAGCTTTTGCATTTTCGCCCGCCAGTTCTCGGGCATGACTTGCCCCGTGTGGTTCATTATGACTTATGTAAATCATTGGTATTGGGTTTAAGGTTAATCAGAATGAATTTGGAAGAACAGTCTCAGTTAAAAGCTTAAAATTTGAAAGGTTTGACCAAAATTTGACGTATGTGTATTTGATCTCGGATGGAAATTTTTATGATTTGGTTAGCTCCGTTAGGTGATTTGGTACTTAGGAGCGTGATCGGAATATATTTTGGAAGTACGTGGAAGGTTTAGACTTGGATTGGCGAAATTGAGATTTCGGCGATTTCCGGTTGATAGGTGAGATTTTGATATAAAGGTCAGAATGAAATTTTGAGAGTTGCAGCAGCTTTGCTGTATCATTTGGAATGTGTGTGCAAAATTTCAGGTCATTCGGACGAGATTTGATAGACTTTTTGAGTGAAAGCATAATTTAAGAGTTCTTGGAGTTCTTAGGCTTGAATCTTATGTTAAATTGGTGATATGATGTTGTTGTGAGCGTTCTGAAGTTTTGAGCAAGTTTTAACGATGTCATGGGATGTATTGGTACAATTGGTTTGAAGTTCCGGGAGTTCCGTGTATGTTCCAGGATGTTTTAGTGCGAAAATCATAGTCGTAGCAGGTCCAGAAGGGTTGCAGGCCCCAGAATTCACTCATGCGGTCCGCACAAAAATAAGTGCACCCGTGGTGAGTGCTGTGCAGACCGCACAAAAACGGGCGCGGCCGCGGTAGGTGTCACGCGGACCGCACAAAAGCTGTCGCGGCCGCGGTGAAGAACCTTCCCACTGGTCCAACTTCGGAAGTTCATATCTTTTGATCTACAAGGCATTTTGAGGTGATTCAAAAACAAAAGTTGTATCACTTAGTGTCTAGTTTCTAGAAATGTAAAGATATCACAATTTGGAGATTTGTAGAGACAGTTATTTCAAAAATACTAAAGCTTGTCACTGCAGAGGAAGGCCTGTGCGGCCGCGATTGTTTTTGCTCGGACCGCACTGGCTTGTGCAGACCGCGGTCGATTTGGTGCGGCCCGCGGAGGCTTAAATCTGAGGGGTACTCTATAAATATGAGGTTTTGGGTTTTATTGGATATTTTGACCTAGAGAGCTCGGATTTTGGCGATATTTTGAAGGTTTTTCAAGAAATTCATCGGGTAAGTGATTCTAACTCAGATGTTGGCTAGAGTACATGAGTCTATCATTGAATTCATCATTTAATTCGTGATTTGGGATTGAATTTGGGAAGAAATTGTAAAATCTTTCAAAAATGTAAAATGTTGATTTGAAGGACCAAATGGTATTGAAATTGGATAATTTTCGTATTGTTAGACTCGTGAAAGTATAAGGATTCTAGTTTTGTGAATTTTGTAAAATTCCGAGATGTGGGCCCGGGGGTCGGGTTTGACCAATTTCAGGAATTTTGTGGTAATTGATTATTTTCGAGTGGGCTTTATTCCCATAGCATATTTTGATGGTTTTGTACTGATTTCGGCTAGATTCGAGCACTCGTGAGTAATGATTGTAAATTATGTCCTGAGGGCTTGAAACTCCGGATTTGCACATCGTAGTGCTATATTGAGGTGAGACACGCGCTGGATGATGAGCGTGGGGTCTTTTATTACTGGGGATTGTGACTTGGTCCGTCTCGATTGATGATTTTACCGCGTATTTGACTGAAATTCATTTGTTATCATCATGATTTGGGTTGATTGCCATATTTGGGCTTCATGCCAACAATTTGAACCCTTCGGGAATTTTTATCACTGTTTCCTCACTGCTTGACTTATTATTTGAACTTAGTCCTGTTGATATCTACTGTTTTACAAACTCAGCCACTTCTACTCATATTTGAAACTTAAATGATATTTCTACATCATGTTTTGGGCTAAGAACTAATGTTTTACTAATGCCCAAGGGGCTTGTGATGATTTTTGGACTGAGTGAGGCCGAGGGCCATGTGTGAGGATATGCTGAGTGATATGAGGCCGAGGGCCTAAGATACTTTATATGCCACGAGGTGGCCTGAGTGATGTGAGGCCGAGTGACGAGTGATGTGAGGCTGAGTGCCGAGTGATGATGCCACGAGGTGGCTTGATATAGCGCGTGGGTCGTCAGGGGCCCCTCCGGAGTCTACACACCCACAGTGAGCGCAGGTATCCATTGTTCTAAGTGATTGATACTATGCCCGTGGGGCTGATATGAGTGATTGTGAGGTAGCCCGAGGGACTGATACTATTCTAATAGTGAGCCCGAGGGGCTGTTACTGTTCTGATATTGAGCCCGATGGGCTGTTACTGTTCTGATATTAAGCCCGATGGGCTGGCACTATTCTGATATTGAGCCCGATGGGCTGGCACTATTCTGATATTGAGACCGAGGGGCTGGTTCTGTTGATCATGTTTTGCCCTAGGGGCTGTTTACATTTCTATCATTTTTGTTACTCACTTGTAAACTACTTACTTTACTTGTTGGAAAAAGGGATTTTCACTTGATTTCTCACTACTTTACTGTTTAAAGTGATTTTACTGCTTCAGTATGGAATGTCTTGTGTTTTTGCGTGATTTCTTGCCTTCGGTCTTTATTTATTATTATTACTCACTGAGTCGGAGTACTCACATTACTCCTTGCACCTTGTGTGCAGATTCAGGTATATTTTGGATGATCGGAGGCAGAGTCATCAGAGTTTAGCAAGGTAGCTGCCAGCGTTCGCAACACTGCTTTTCTCTCTCCTCATTTAATTAGTCTATATTTGTACACTCCAGGATTTCAGTTGTATTTATACCCTAGTAGATGCTCGTGACTTGTGACACCCCGGTTATGGCTGTGTCGGGCTGGATTTCCGCATTTCTTATTCATACTTTCCGCTATTTGGTACTATTAGACCATGCTTATACTATATTTATGTTAAATTACTATTTTAAAGGACGAGTTGGGTTCGACTGGCTGGCCTTGTCTTCACGAGAGGCGTCATCACGACCAGGGTTGGGATTTGGGTTGTGACACACCCGAAACTCGATTCGAACATATGCCCGGGTCTAAAATTTCCTAGCGAACCTATTGCAACCTTCAAATCTTGATTCCAATATAGTTTATTCAAAGTGTTGACTTAAGTCGAACTTTGCCACCTTAGGCCACTATGATGGAGCCAAGTGTTCTGACTTCAACTCGAATCCTTCCAAAACCATTCCATCCACCTCGCGCAAGTCATAAAATAGGAAAAGCACATAAAGGAAATCTCAAATAATAAAACATGGTTCTAGAAAGCAAAATGACTGGTCGGGTCATTACATTCTAAACCTCTTAAACAAACGTCCATTCTTGAATGTGTTCAGAATCATATCTGAAGTATCAAATAAGTATGGATATCTTCTCTGCTTGTCCTCCTTTCTCTCCCAATTCGCATCCTTGACTGGTTGACCCCTCCATTGAACCTTCACAGCTAAAATCTCTCTAGACCTCAACCTACAAACCCACCAATCAACAATGGCAACCAGCTCCTTCTTGTAACTCAAGCTCTCATATTTGAACGGTTCTATAATCTAGCACAGGGACCTATCGGCATGGTACCTTCGGAGCATAAGACACATGAAATGGCGGATGAACTCTCGATAAGATAGGAGGCAATTGAAGCTTGTATCAAACCTTACCAACTCGCTCCAAAACCTCAAACGGACTAAAGAACCTCAGACTCAACTTGTCTCTCCTCCTAATTGTCATGATACCCTTCATCAACGAGACTTTTAAAAGTAATTTTTCACCCACCATAAATGACAATCACGTGCTTCTGATCTACATATCTCTTGTACTTGGACTTTGTGGTACAAAGTCGCTCCTGAATCAACTTTACCTTATCCAAGGCATCCTTTACCAAATTAGTACCATATAACCTAACCTCGTTGGGCTCAAACCAATTGATGGGAGAACGATATAGTTTGTCGTTCAGGGCCTCAAATGGAGCCATCTCAATGCTGGGATGATAGTTGTTATTATAAGAAAACGCAACTAACGGTAATAATTGGTCCCACTTCCCTTTGAAGTCAATCACACATGCTCTGAGCATATCTTCTAGAATCTAAATTTTTTGCTCAGATTGTCCATCGATCTGAGGATAAAGAATGCACTGAGCTCTAGCCGGGTACTTAACTAGTGTTATACCATTTTCCAAAAATGCGAAGTGAAATGAGTTTCTCGATATGAAATTATGGAAATAGGAATTCCATGCAACCGGACGATCCCCTGGTTATAATGGCCAACCTCTCTGAAGTATATGTAGTCATCACTAAAATAAAGTGCACAAACTTGGTCAGTTTGTCGCCAATGACATCAAATTTACTCAATGTTGCAGCAAAGAAACAATGAAATACATAGTGATGTGCTCCAATTTCCACACCAGTATAACCATCTGTTGAAGTAAACCACACGTCCTTTGGTGCTCATACTTAACCTGCTGGCAATTTAGACATCTCGACACATACTCAACTATTTCCTTTGTCATTTGCTTCCACTAGTAATGCTGCCTTAGGTCACGATACATCTTCGTGGTACCTGGATGAATGGAATAATGCGAACTATATGCCTCCTCTAGAGTCACAAAACACCATTATCTCTAATAGTCACCTCTTTGGCATCACCTCATAGTATCATCTCTCTAAGAACCTGCAAGTGCGTATCATCATACTGAACAAACTTAATCTGCTCGAATAAAGAAGACCGAGCCACAACACATGCAAGAACACCATTGGGCTCTAAAATATCCAATCTCACAAGTCGGTTAGTTAAGGACTAAATGTCCAATGACAGTGGCCTCTCCTCTCCTAGAATGAACACCAAACTACCCATACTCTTGGCCTTTCTGCTCAAGGCATCTGTGACCATATTCGCCTTGTTCGGATGATAAAAATGGTGATATCATAGTCCTTTAGTAACTCAAGCCACCTACATTGCCTCATATTAAGATCCTTCTACTTAAATAGATGCTACAAGTCGTGGCGATCTCAAGAAACTCGTGTATAGACTATTTAGGGTTGAAAACAGAGTGAAATAAGCTAAGTCCTGATTTTTCCCTCTTTTACCCAGCTTCACACATCGCATTTGCGAAGTCTAGTTCGAAAATGCGATGTCTGCAAATGCATGACAATGGTTGCAAATGCGAATAGTGCATCATATGCGCAGGAGTTGCAAATGCGACAAAAACTTTGCGTTCAGAAATAACACACTCTTCGGAAATACGAAATTGCCCAACGCCGCACTCCATCGTAAATCTAATGCCATAGTCACAAATGTGAACATAGTGAACTTCGGAAAAGAGACTTATTCTTTGCAAATGTGAAGACTTATGCCCCAACCCATGCTCGCAAATGTGATCACTTGACTGCAAATGCGAGCCAAACCTCACAAATGCGAGATCAACAACTCAACACCAACAACTTAAATGCACCAGTTGTCACGACCCAAACTAGAGGGCCATGACTAGCACCCGGCCATACTTGACGAGCACCAATGTACATTTTATCTAACATTCTTTATTATCTTTTAGGGCTGACGAGATCAATATAAATGGGAGACATGGATCATGGACAACCAACAATAAAAGATGATGGCATGAACATACATAACATGGGATGACTAGCCAACCAAGAAACTATATATAAGGTACAAGCTACCACGCTACCATGAAAGACTATACAACAAAAATTAGACGACAAGGCATACCAAACTATACATGAGTCGACACTTGTCTATGAGCCTCTAATGGAACATAAGTACTGCAAGATTGCTGGAACAGGGCCCCGACATACCCATAATGTCTATAACAAAAATACATACCAAGACTATAGCAAGTCCAAAGAAGGGATATCACCAATCACCGCTGAACTGGACAGCCTACTGTGGTGGGGGAGCTGCGCCTACCTGTTTATCAAGACCTACAGCACGACATGCAACATCCACAAATAAAAGGACGTCAGTACGAATAAAGTACTGAGTATGTAAGGCAGGGAATCATAAGTACAAACAGTAATGTACGTAGGGATAGAGAATATACAACCTGTAACATCTAGGTGCTTTTGAGGGCTACTGACATGAAATGCATGATACATATGTATATACACATCAACTTTTAAAACATACGCCTCTGTGGATATCATCATCATCATATCGTACCCGGCTGTAATACGCTCGGTAAAAACGTACTCGACCATCATAAAGCTTGATAGAATCGTACCCGGCCACGTGAAGCTCGGTAAGACCCAACTGATCAGTGGTTGCACAATAGGTGTCGTACCCGTCCATCTATAGTGCGGCTCGGTAGAGTGAAATAGATAAATATATATATATACATATATATATAATACATGCTGGACTTATTGGAATAATATTCTGAACCTTTTAGAGTAACGTAAGGTTGGTGTCCTCTATTTACATTATTATGACTAACTCTTCATCATGAATATTATAAGAATCAGGAAGTACCAACAACATTGATAACATAAGAATAAGAGAAGCAACATCAACATCAATCACTCCATAAGAACGGAAACAATGTAAATACTGCTAGCTTCTAAGAGTGGAGTATCTTTGAAAGCTCATTCATTACGTTATATACAATCGGAGTCGTGCAAAAGAAGGAATGGGATAGCCACACATACCTTGTATATTCTTTCCAACCTCAAGCTATATAATTTCATGACTCTGTAGTCTACAATAAGAGAAATTACACTATCGTTATCGTTTAGGCATCATAACTAATATGTATCGAACACAACCTATTTTACGAGGAAACGGATAGAACCTCCCCTATTTATATGACTTCCCACAAGTCAAAAAAATCACCAAACAGCCCAAACAACATCAATAATAATCATATTGAGCCTCCCAATACAATCCACCAACCAACAATACTACTACCAATCCTTTCGATATATATTTCACAAGTTCTAGCTTCAACGACTTAGTCATAACTTGGATAATATTAAATACATGTAGAGTAAGAGGTTCCTAACCTTTAAACAGAAAGAACAACTCCAATTTGACCTTAATTCTACACAAAATATCCCTCCAATGCTGCCACAAGAATAAGGAAGCGAAACTAGCAATCAATTAGGGTTTTTCGGCACTAGAATCACTTTAGAAGACTTGAAAACTTGAGGGAGTATTTACAGAACATAAAACCCTTAAAAAACCTCCCACACGAGCTGTAAAAACACAAAAATGAGCAATAACAAGACGAACAAGAAACTTACTAGTGCCACAAAATTCCCGACACTTGATTTGTGTTGTTTGCCCTTTGTTTGGGTCTTGGATCATGAGAGAAACCTGAGAGGATGTTTTTAGGGTTCTAAGGTCTGAATATACTGAAACAAAATGACTTAAAATGGGTTGGAGGCATCATATATATATATCCAAATGTCTTAAACCGCCTAAGTGGGCCCTATAGAGAGATGTTTGGCGCAGTCTCACAGAAATACAAATATCTCTCTACTCCGAGATCATATTGACAAATGGTTTAATGCGTTGGAAACTAAACTCATAGATCTTCAATCTGGTTGATAGATCATCCCGTAATTCTAAGTAAATTTGTAGAAAAACTTAATAACATTTGACCTAATGTTTAAGTGAAATTATGAACCTTAGTTGCAACAACTTTTGTCGACCTTTGTTTCATAACACGTTTGACTTCAAGACTTATGATACTGATATTATATGATTCAAATACCTTAAAACATGACCTCTTGAGTGTATTAAGCACCTCTAGGTTTACCTGAAAATACGGCTGACGACATCCATGATTCGTTTAACTTCCAATACCTGTTAACCACCCTTATACACCTTTGTATCATTTAAGACTAATAGGATTAACTTCTTATCATCTTTAAGATAATATCTTCATGGATTTACATCGACTACCTTATGGCATGAACTAACGTATGTGAATATGGGTTGTAACTCCCTCCCCCCAGGAATATTTGTCCTTGAATGTAAGGGTTTATGGGGAGTTCAAATCATCGTGGATTCCAATGGAAATTTCCAGTCAATTTTCCCCTATAAAATGGTCACTAGCAAAACTTACAAGTAGTTAAGCCCAACGTATGGCCTCACAAAGCTACACAAATCATTATGGATATGTATATTATCTGCATATCACCATTTTATGGAAGAGTATTCTCAAGATATTGCTTACCTCATAGAGCCGTTTCACCTTCTAATGTATTCTGTGTTCCACTAGCATCCTTCTGGAATAGGTAAGGGTATTTAGACTTCATTTCCTCTTTTGTTTCCCATGTCATTTCTTCCATATTCTTGTTCCTCCACAATACTTTGACGGAAGCTACATCTTTTGTTCTCAGCTTGCAGACTTGTCGATCTAATATAGCCACTGGCACTTCTTCATATGATAGATCCTCTGTAACTTGTACATCTTTGGTAGGGACAACCCAAGAAGGGTCTCCAATACATATCCTCAACATAGATACATGGAATACTGGGTGGACAAAATCCAATTCGGATGGCAGTTCTAACTCATAAGAAACCTATCCAATTCGTTGAAGAATTTTATACGGCCCGATATACCGCGGACTCAGCTTACCTTTCTTCTCGAAACGCATAACACCCTTCATCGGTGAGATCCTCAGGAAAACCTAATCACCAACCTCAAACTCCTGATCACGACGTCGGACATTGGAATAAGACTTTTGCCTGCTTTGTGCCGTCCTCAATCGCTCATGTATCACTTTCACCTTCTCAATGGCTTGGTGAATAAAATCTGGCCCATATAATTCTGTTTCACCGACTTCTAACCATCCAACCGATGATCTACATCTCTTCCTTGTATAGTGCCTCATATAGGGCCATTTTAATACTGGAATGGTAGCTATTATTGTAGGCAAATTCTCTGAGTGGAAGATGGTCATCCCAATTCCCCTTGAAATCTAGAACACATGCTCGTACCATATCTTCAAGTGTTTGAATGGTACATTTAGCCTGTCTATCAGTCTGCAATTGAAATGCAGTGCTGAGATTCACTTGTGTGCCGAAACCCTTCTGAAAAGACCTCCAAATGTTAACCGTAAATTGAGCTCCTCGGTCTGATATAATAGATATGGGCACACCATAAAGCCTAACAATCTCCTTGATATACAACTTCACATTATCTTCAGCCGTGTAAGTTGTCTTAACTGGCATAAAATGGGCACATTTTGTAAATCGATCAATTATCACCCAGATGGAGTCAAACTTATGATAAGAGCGAGGTAATACAATAATGAAGTCCATATTAATCACCTCCCATTTCCAGGTCGGGATCTCTATATTCTGAAGCACTCCACCGGGTTTCTAATGTTCGATCTTTACTTGTTGACAATTAAGACACTGGGCTACAAATTTTGCAATAGACTTCTTCATGTTATCCCACAAATAATGCTCTTTGAGATCATGATACATCTTTGTCGAACCGAGATGGATGGAATATCGGGATTGATGAACTCATTCATAATCTTCTCTCGCAACCCTACCACATTATGCACACATAAACGGCCCTGGTATCTCAGTGCCCCATCTCCTTCGATCTCAAAGGCCATAATTTTACGTTGTTGAATGCTCTCTCTCAATCGTACTAAGATAGGATCTTCATATTGCCATGCTTTTACCTCGGCTACCAAAGATGATTTTGATGTATTCTGTACAGTAACACCTCCGTCATCAGAGCCTAACAATCTGATTCTCATATTTGATAGCTGATGAAGCTCTTTTGTCAACCCCTGTCTATCTGCCTCAATGTGTACTAAGCTTCCCATTGACTTACAACTATGAGCATCTTCCACAACATTGGCTTTACCAGGATGGTACAGTATCTCGACATCGTAATCTTTCAGTAATTTAAGCTACCTACGCTACCTCAAATTCAACTCCTTTCGCTTGAAGATGCATTGTAAACTCTTGTGATCTGTGTAGATGTCAACATCGACGCCGTATAAGTAGTGCCGCCATATCTTTAAAGCATATATTACTGCAGCCAATTCCAAATCATGGGTCAGGTAATTTTTTTCGCGCTTCTTCAATTGTCTTGATGCATAAGCAATCACTTTACTACGTTGCGTCAATACGCACCCAAAACCTATACTTGAAGATCACAATATACCATATAACCTTCTGTTCCTTCAGGGAGAGTGAGCACTGGCGCGGATGTCAATCGATTCTTTAGCTCCTAAAAACTACGTTCACAATCATCAGACCAATAGAACTTGGTAGCTTTCTGTGTTAACTTAGTTAATGGTGCTGATATAGAGGAAAACTCTTCTACAAACTGCCTATCCTGATAGCCCAAGAAGCTGCGGACTTCTTATGGTGTTATAGGTCTTGGCCAGTTCTTCACTGCATCGATCTTCTGAGTGTTGACACTAATACCCTCGTCAGATATCACATGGCCAAGGAATGCTACTGATTTCAGCCAGAATTCACATTTGGAGAGCTTAGCATATAACTACGATCCTGAAGCGTCTGTAATACTATCCGCATGTTCTGCCTCCGAACGAGAATACACCAGAATGTCATCAATGAATACAATCACGAACACATCAAGATAGGTCCTGAATACAGTATTCATGAGATCTATAAAAGCTACTGGGGCATTTGTTAGCCCGAACGACATCACCAAGAACTCAAAGTGCCCATATCTTGTCCGGAAGACCGTCTTTGGAACATCCTTCTCCTTAACCCTCACCTGATGATACCCTGAATGTAAGTCAATCTTGGAGAAATACTTGGTACCCTAGAGTTGGTCAAAAAGGTCATCAATCTTTGGAAGTGGATACTTGTTCTTTATAGTAAACTTATTCAACTGTCCATAATCGATACACATCTTTAACGACCCGTCTTTCTTCTGCACGAACAAAACTGGCGCACCCCAAGGTGAAGTGTTAGGCCTAATGAAGCCCTTATCCAGCAAGTCCTTCAACTGCGCCTTCAACTCTTGCAACTCTGTCGAGGCCATTCTGTATGGAGGGATAAATATAGGTTGAGTGTCAAGCAACACATCAATGCTAAACTCAATCTCCCTTTCAGGAGGAAGGCCTGGGAGTTCGTCTGGGAAAACATCTGGAAATTCATTGACCACGGGGATTGATTGTAGAGTAGGTGGCTTTGCCTCCGCATCCCTAACGCGAACGAGATGATAAATGTAACCTTTTGAGATCATTTTCCTTGACTTAAGATAGGAAATAAACCTACCATTCGGTGTAGCAATGTTCCCTTTATATTCGATGATGGTTTCACTAAGAAACTGAAACCTAACCATCTTCGTACGACAGTCAACATTTGCATAGCATGAGGCCAACTAGTCCATTCCCATTACACATCGAAATCAACCATTTCTAACTCAAATAAATTTGTCGAGGTTTGATGACTACAAATCATCACAGTGCAAACCTCTATATACCCTTCTAGCAATCATAGAATCTTCTATCAAAGTAGATACCGCAAGGGGTTTACTTATCAATTCAGGTTCAATGCCAAACTTATTAGCCACAAAGGGTGTAACATATGATAATGTAGATCCCAGATCAATCGGTGCATATACATCATAAGAAAATGTAGACAATATACCTGTAACAACATCTGGAGACGACTCAAGATCCTGTCAACCTACTAGAGCATAGGTTTGATTTTGAGCACCACTCGAACTCGGGATTACACCTCTACCTCTACCACGACCTGTCGACTGCTGAAAACCCCTTGCTGGAGGTCGAACTGATGAGAAAGAACCAGACATAAATCCAGTCGGCTGAGCCATACCACCACCTCCTCTATTAGGACAGTCCTGTATCATGTGGCCAGGCTGTCCACAAGAATAGCATACATCAGAACCTCGACGACATAGTCCAAAGTAGGCCTTGCCGCACTGATCACAATGTGGTGCTGGGGTTCTTGTTTGACTAGTATCCCTATGATATTGCGGCCCGATGCCCATAAACTCTAAACTGGACCAGAATAGGTAAATCGATCACATCGAGGCCTTTGAAACTATGGAGAAGCACTAGCTACCGGTGGCGCCGAACTCCTCGAAGACTGGGGCCTGACATTGCCTTTGAAGTCATCAGAATACCCTACAAATCTTGCCCTCTTATGCTGGCCCCTATCTTGCTCCCTATCTGCCCTCTGCTGGCGCTTACGATCCTATAGGGTCTGGGTATAAGCCTGAATACGGGAAATATCCATGCCCTCCACAAAGGAGGCTGTCGTGCACTCATTTATCAGATGTGGTCCCAACCCATTCACGAACAAATGCACCCTATCGCTCATCTCGACCACCATATGGGGAGCATACCTTGCTAAAGAATCAAACTGCATACTATACTCTCACACACTCATATTACCTTGTCTAAGTTTCAAGAACTTATCAGCTCTAGCTCGTTGTATCTTAACTGGCAAGTAGTGACGAAGAAAGGCCTCAGAAAATTCCTTCCACACAGCTGGAGGAGCGTTCGAACCCCTGGATCTCTCCCAACTATTATACCAAAAAACTGCTAAATCCCGTAACCGATAAGAAGCCAACTCTACTGCCTCTGTATTACTAGCATGCACAACCCGTAGTGTACGATGAACCTGATCAATAAAAGTCAGGGGGTCCTCCTTGGGGTCTGATCCGGTAAACAATGGAGGGTCTAGATTAATAAAATCACAAACTCTCGTACTAATTGGTTTATCAACAGCACCGGTATTCTGCCTCTGAGCCTGAACAACTACCAAGCTAGTTAACAACTGCACCACACTCTGCATATCCTGGTCTGTAGTGCTAGACGGAGGAACTGGTGGTGTTGGAAGCCTCCTAATATCCTTTGGAGGAGACGGAGTAGATGAGGTATGAGACGGCATCTCACTTTGAGCCTCACTTTGGCCAGCTCTGGCTTGGGGCACCTGACTCGTACACTCTCATGCAGCTGTATCAAGCCGTCTACTAATCGCTTGCTTCCTAGTCGAAGGCATCGCTGAAAGAAAATAAGGTGAATATTGGAGACGAACACTTATGACTCAACTCTACGCACGATCTAGATTCAGGAAGAAGGCAACAACCCTAGATGTCAAGTAGCCTCCTGATTATAAATGTAGCACACTACACATCCATAATCAAGACTCTACTAGACACGGCTCATAGACAACCCCTAGGACAGACTTGCTCTGATACCAAGTTTGTCATGACCCAAACTTGAGGGCCATGACTAGCACCCGGCCATACTTGCCGAGCACCAACGTACATTTTATCTAGCCTTCTTTATTATCTTTTAGGGCAGACGAGATCAATATAAATGGTAGACATGGATCATGGACAACCAACAATAAAAGATGATGGCATGAACATACATAACATGGGATGACTAGACAATCAAGAAACTATATATAAGGTACGAGCTATCACGCTACCATGAAAGACTATACAATAAAAATCAGCCGACAAGGCATACCAAACTATACATGAGTCGACACCTGTCTATGAGCCTCTAATGGAACATAAGTGCTGCAACATAGCCGGAACAGGGCCCCGACATACCCATAATATCTATAACAAAAATGCATAACAAGACTACGACAAGTCCGAAGAAGGGATCTCGCCAATCACCGCTAAACTAGACAGCCTACTATGGTGGGGGAGCTGCGTCTGCCTGTCTATTAGGACCTGCAGCACGACATGCAGCGTCCACAGTCAGTACAAATAAAGTACTGAGTATGTAAGGCAGGGAACCATATGTACGAACAGTAATGTAAGCAGGGATAGAGAATATACAACCTGTAACATCTGGGAACCTCTGAGGGCTACTTACATGAAATGCATGATACATATGTATATATACATAATCTTTTAAAACATACGCCTATGTGGGCATCATCATCATCATATCGTACCCAGCCGTAATAGGCTCGGTAAAAATGTACCTAGCCATCATAAGGCTGGGTAGAATCGTACCCGGCCACGTGGAGCTCGGTAAAACTCAACAGATCAGTGGTTGCACAATAGGTATCATACTCGTCCGTCTATAGCGCAGCTCGGTAGAGTAAAATAGATATATATATATATATATATATATATATATATATATATATATATATATATATATATATATATATATATATATATATATATATTGCATGCTGGACTCATTGGAATAATATTCTGAACCTTTCAGAGTGACGTAAGGTCGGTATCCTCTGTACACGTTATTAGGACTAACTATTCATCATGAATCTTATAAGAATCAGGAAGTACCAACAACATTGATAACATAAGAATAAGAGAAGCAACATCAACATCAATCGCTCCATAAAAAGGGAAACAATGTAAATACTGCTAGCTTTCTTTGGAAGCTCTTTCATTATATTATGTACAATCGGAGTCGTACAAAAGAAGGAAAGGGATAGCCTCACATACCTTGTATATTTTTTCCAACCTTAAGCTATGCAATTTCATGAATCCTTAGTCTACGATAAGATAAATGACACTATAGTTATCGTTTAGGCATCATAACTATTATGTATCGAACATAAAATATTTTATGAGGAAACGGATAGCACCTACCCTATTTATATGACTTCCTACAAGTCAAAACAATCACCAAACAGCCCAAACAATATCAATAATAATCATATTGAGCCTCCCAAAATAGTCCACTAACCAACAACACTACTACCAAGCCTTTCGATATATATTTCACATGTGCTAGCTTCAACGACTTAGACAAAACTTTGATAATCTTAAATACATGTAGAATAAGAGGTTACTTACTTTTAAACATAAATAAAAACTCCAATTTGACCTTAATTCTCCACGAAATATCCCTCCAATGCTACCACAAGAATAAGGAAGCAATACTAGCAATCAATTAGGGTTTTATGGCACTAGAATCACTTTAGAAGACTTGAAATCACCTAGAGTTGATATTAAAAACTTGAGGGAGTATTTACAGAACATAAACCCCTTAAAACAACCTCCCACACGAGCTGGAACAACACAAAAATGAGCAACAACAAGAAGAACAAGAAACTTACTAGCGCCACGAAATTCCCGACACTTGATTTGTGTTGTTTGCCCTTTGTTTGGGTCTTGGATCATGAGAGAAACTTGAGAGGATGTTTTTAAGGTTCTAAGGTGTGAATATACCGGAAAAAAATGACTTAAAATGGGTTGAAGGCATCATATATATATATATATATACATATATATATATATATATATATATATATATATACATATATAAATGTCTTAAACTGCCTAAGTGGGCCCTATAGAGAGGTGCTTGGCGCAGTCTCATAAAAACACAAATATCTCTCTACTCCGAGATCGTATCGACGAACGGTTTAATGCATTGGAAACTAGACTCATAGATCTTCAATCTGATTGATAGATCACCCCATAATTCCAAGTAAATTGTCAGAAACGCTTAATAATTGACCTAATGTTTAATTAAAATTATGAACTTAAGTTGCGATAACTTTTGTCGACCTTTGTTTCATAACTCGTTTGACTTCAAGACTTATGATACGGATATTATATGTTTCAAATACCTTAATACATGGCCTCTTGAGTGTGTTAAGCACCTCTAGGTTTACTCGAAAAGGCTGACGACATCATGATTCGTTTAACTTCTAATACTTGTTAACCACCCTTATACACCTTTGTATTATTTAAGACCAATAGGATCTATTTTCTTATCATCTTAAAGATAATTTCTCCATGGATTTACATTGACTACCTTATGGCATGAACTAACGTACGTGAATATGGGTTGTAACATCAGCTATTCCGAATCAATCCGCAATGCCTCCAAAACTCACCCGAGCCCTTTGGACTCTTAACAAACATGCATCAAGTGTAATAACATCCTACAAACTTGCTCGCTACCTCAACTCATCAAAATAACTCCATATAACATGAATCGATCATCAAAACTCAAGAATTACAACTTTATAACTTATTTTCATATTTTTTTACATAACGCGTTGAAATGCGCTCAGGTCACCCGAACCCCATCCAAATATGCATTCAAGTCCAAAAATATCATACGAACCTACCGAATCATCAAAACACCAATTCGAGGCCATTTACCAAAATATTGACCGTGTCAACTCAAGTCTCATTTTAAGCAAAAAATCAGATTTTTTTCAAAATTTTACGTAAAAGCTTTCCAAAAAGAGACACGGACCACACACACAAATAAAAAAATATCAAGTAAAGCTGTGAGAGGTCTCAGAACACTGAAATTAAAGCTAGTACTCAAAACGATATATCGGTCATCACGTTATCAGACCAGTAGTCCAGATACCAGAAGATGTCATGTCATTTAGACGATAATAGATATCGCCACATACCTTTTATATAGTTTACTTGTCAAAATTTATATGATGATCCCTGAAGGATCAAAATGCCTGAAGTATATAAAGGTCTTTGAAAACCCATTGATAGGAAATGGTTTATTCTAATAAATATTATTAAGGTTTTGTTAGTTATGTATCTGCAAGACATTCATCAGATCAACATAAATTATGACCGAGACAAGTTATCTATTTGCAAGTTTGGACGCCGGCGTATCATGTTGTTCTACAAGCTTTATCAGAAAAATGACGTTATTAATGTGCAACAAATTCGATCAAGTAACAATCTCGCGGATTTGTTCACCAAATCTTTTTCAAGTGCAACTTTCGAGACAAGATGGTATAATTAGGAGGGTATTTGGATTGGCTTATAAAAAGCAGCTTTTAAGCTAAAAGCCAAAAGTCATAAGTTGCTAATACTCAACTTTGGCTAACTTATGGCTTTTAGCTTGTTTTTGTATTTTTTATGCCTAAAAGTAAGTGATTTAAGTACTTTTTATCATTGTCAAACACCACACAAATTAAAAAATGCTTAAAAGCCAATAAGCACTTAAAATAAGCCAATCCAAACACCCTCTAGAATTAGGAGATTAAGATATCTAAAATAATGTCTTTATCATGAGAAGTAAAATACGCGTTGTACTATTTTTCCCTTAACTATGATTTTCACTAGATTTTTTTAGTAAGGTTTTAATGAGGAAGCTAGCAATATGTATTACTAGATGTGTTTACTCTTTTCTTTCACTAGGATTTGTACCATAGGATTTGTTTTCTAGTAAAGTTTTAACGAGACACATTATCTAATAATGAACATCAAGGGGGGAGTGTTATAAAAATATTATATTGTGGATATCAATTTAATACTCCGCTGTAGATAATTTTTCTAAACAAGCATATTTGTTTAATACTCTGTTGTACATGATCTTCCTGAGGAAGATTAACCATTTAACACTCCAGGGAAGTTTACCTATAAGAAGCTGCCAGGTCGCAAGTAGCTGATGCAGGAAGGTTGCAAGCAACTCAATAAAATGACTTGCTACGACTTCTTAATAAACAGGTAGGTTGCAAACAGCATACAAGCAGCTCTAGAAAAGCCTCGTAGTGGCTTCCAGAAAAGTCTCGCAGATACTTCCTGAAAAGTATCATTGTTGCTTCCTTTCTTTTATAAATAGGAAAGATTTCAATTTATTATGTACATCAGTTTGAAGTTGAATAACATATCAGTCTCTCCCTATATTTGCTTCTGATTTATTTACTTCTAAGGTTTAACATTGTTCCCATTTTGTAATTTCCTTTTCAGCCTTTCGGTTGAATTGAGATTGGGAGTTTCGGTATCTACAACGGAAGGAACACAAAGCACAAAGCTAAAAGGCGTAATTTTACTGTAAACTTACTAGAAGGTCACCTAAGAAACAATAGAAGAAAAAAAAAAAGGAATTTCGAGCTCTTGAATAAATGTGAAAGTGGTATGCGCTTTTGTACTGTCAACTTTTACTGCCATCTCTATATTTATATTAATTAAAAGCTCGCGAACCTTGTTACGTTGGATTAATAAGTGAACGTGACAATTTCGAAAGTTCCCTAGAATTCCTCATTATTGTCTCCTCATAGCATAACTTTTTGCCGTCCGTTCGTGGCAATATATGTGAAGATAGAGATTCAAGTCAAACAGTAGTCCTTAAATTTGTATGCACAAAAAACAACACCAAAAATACACGCATCATCATAAATTTCGTATTCTAAGGGGAAAAAGAGAACTAATCAGGAAACAATTATTATTTTTTGTTTGTGAGGATGAAAAGGGTACCAGGTCAGCCATGGCATAAGAAGCCACATGTTAAAAAATTTCAGGCTATCATATGATTTTAGGGCTCCACCAAGCTAGGGAATTTGATGGATCACCACATGCAACAAAGGAAATATCAGCAACCACAGGGAAACGATATGATAGCCTTTTGGCTGCGAACATATCAATTTTTGCTTAGTTTGCATGAATTGGGGTTGACGCATTCCCAATCATGCAGGGCCAAAAACTTATCATCATAACCTCAATTATTTGGTTGACATTGACAAATGGCATCGTCATCTGATCTCTACAGTTTTACCACCTTGTTGCTAAAAATTGAAATATCAAAAAAGAACTAGGCTTAAAATGAGCTAAAACTTTGAAGCATGAGCGAAGCTAGGTTCAGTTGATCACCCTTCGCCGAAAAATTACACTATATATATATATATATATATATATATATATATATATATGTAAAATATTAGATTTTAGAGGTATATAACATACATTGAACATTTTTTGTAGGAAAAAAAATTCACTTAGTTCAAGTTTGAAAACCCTTAAAGAAATTTCTGGCTTCGCCACTGCTTTGAAGGTTTTAATTATTATGATAATAATTGAAAGGAAGGGGAGGAAGCCCATTTGATTTTGATGTTTCGTATATTATTGACACGGAAGATTAAATGAACTCATTTATTTGAAAAAAACACATCACACAACTGGATACACAGCATGGTCTTGGCCTAAATTTTAAATACCTGATATGTTTCCTCTCTATTATGTGCATGTGGGGCTTAAACTAGAAAATGACCCTTTTTCTGGGTTGGGTTTGAGCGGATAGAACATAGTATATGAAAAAAGAAAAAAAATGGGATAATAATATTTTTGTGCCGCCCAAAGAATAATAGCCGAAAAAGGCATATATATATATATATATATATAAAATGATTGTATATATTTTGTAATTTAGACTACCGTTTGTAATTACTTTGGCCGTCGGGCCAAAAATTTTAAAAATAATGGAGCTTTCTGTTGCTCCCAAATGCACACGCAAGTATATGTGGTCGACAAGTAATATACGATTGTAAGTTCAGATATTGTACCCACAGGGACTTGTGATTAACTATTAACTAAATTAATCCAAATAAATTATCTATTCAAGCAAATCCTAATGTATGAATATTTAACTAAAATTAATCTAAAGTAAAAAAATTAAGAGATCAAAGAAAACAACGACAAGCTTAACGGCGAATTCAATGTGGGTGAATATTCTAGAGCTATGGGTTAGCTAACAATCCCGTTGAGTTTTCCACTTAAATTATCTAATTAATTTATCTGGTTTATTGGTTGACAGGGTTAATATTGCTCGTAGCCTTCTCCTGAAGTACAACTCGTCTATTCAAGCTAACCTAACGTCTATATTCCTATGGAATTAGAATTAACAAGAACGCATTAATAATTCATGTATAGTAACCAAGCAAGGCGATTAGGTATATTCCTATCCTAACCGCAAATCCGCCCCTCCTCAGAGTTAAGATCTTGCTCTACTCAATCTTATGTGCAATCTAGAATTCCCTCTCCCTAGTTCAATCTTAGATGTGTAGATAGTATTCAATTGGTGATCAAGCAATCAAATAATTAAGCGCAAGATTGAATAAATAAACCAATATGATAAAATAATAAGAACATTCAAGCTTCAAACTACAACGTTCATGTAGCACCCAAAACTCTAGAACTAATGGACTATGAAATTAAAGGAAGAGAAGAGAAGAGAAGAAAAACTAGTTAGAAGCCTCCTTTAAGCGTGGTGTGCGTTCCTCCACGTCTAAAGTGTGTCCTTAGGTCTAAGATGTGTCAAAAGTCTGTTAGATATCTCCAAAATAACTTTTTTCTATGTATATATACCAAGTAGGTCGGGCCTAGATGAAAACACCTTCTCCTGCGCGAAATAGGACTCTGGCTCTATAAACTTTGTACAGTCGCGCTGCACCATGCGGCGCGCTAGTGGAGATTATCAGCAGCCTTGCATTTTTCTTGTCAGGCCAGTTTTTACACTGCTGCGCCGCACCCTGCGGCGTCCCATGCGGCGTGGCTGTGTAATTTTCTTAGAGTGAACTTATTTCGTCCTCTTTTAACATCCGGACTTGGTACACAACCTCCGAACACGATCCCGACTTAATGTCTTGGACTTTTACTCAGACTTCAAAGCTCCAAATCACTTGAATTCATTACGCCTACATAGATCGGAATCACTTCTACAAGGCATAAAACACATATTTAGTGCAAAACACTAGCGATTAAAGCTCAAACTCAATTAAAGTACAGTAACTTAGAGTGTAATAAGCGACTAAAATACACAATTATAGCCTATCATCACTTTCCAAACCAATTTTCTTTTATTTCATGTTTTTGTGGTATTAATTACTCCACTGTTATACCTTTTTCTAGCATGATAGAATATGCTATTGTATTCCATCTGTTTCATCTCATGTGAACTATTTTTTTCTATTGCGTTATATTTAAAAATAATTTAATTTTAAACTATTATTTTTGTTTACCTTTAATGGTATACTTTTATAACAAACATAAATGTCATGACATAATTAAAGTCATACCATTAAATTTTTTTTTCTTTGTAAATTTCATACCTAATTAAATATCATCACATAAATTAAAAGGATGATTATTGTCTTATAATATTGGAATAGTGCAACTTTTCCCTCTTTCCCCCTATATTCACGAACTTATAATGGAAGATTTTTCCTTATTCCCTCGTTCCAACTAAACCGGATGATAGAAATGACACTTTACCATTAATTCCCCAAGGAAAAATAGAAATATTTTTACTTCACCTTCACTCGAGGGGATCAGTAGAGATCTTTCATCTATTATGATAATTCGAGCTTTTGTCGGTCAAAAGTCTGGGAAAACTTATCTGTCGAATGTAAAGTAAATTATGGTCGGTCCTCTTCCTGCCGGTTAATTACTACTATCATTTTCTAATATTTTTTTTCCAATGATAGTTTGGTAAAATGATACTCCTAGTTATGAAAGGTTACGTAAAAGGAATACAGGTGTCAATGTATGTGGCCTCCAACTAGCATTCTACCAATCATCATATATACAACCAATGCTGAAATGAAATGAAAGGTGGCTGTCATATAATAACACACTCTCTGAAATATTACGTCATTTAAAATTGGACTGGTCCTATGATCAAGCACAAACCGTTCGAAATTCAGCTAAAAAGAGAGAGGAATCCCCAAGGATTTAAAACACCTTTAACGCAAGAAAACAAGGTGTACCAAATCGTGCTCCATCACCTCTCTTCATCCTTAAAGAAACAGACTAACAGCAGCAAGAACGGTGAGTTAAGTGACAATTTTTTGGTTATGTACAAAGAAAGCAATAGAGAAAAAGAGCACAGACGTTACGGGAAATAGGGCTTTTCTGACGGAGAAAACGTAAAAAAAAAAAAAAAAAAAGTTATAACCATTGCCACAAGTATTTAACAAAAATCACGCGAATTTAAACTCATATTTCATTGGCAAAAAGACATAAGAAACAAGGAATCGAGAAAATACTAGTACGCAATAACTGTTTACTACTCGCACAATATCTGTCTATTTAAAACGTAGAATTCTAGCCGTAGAGTTCAAGACTGCCCTCACTTTTGTAGGGTCTACATAATCATTATAGGACATTTATTACTGAGTTCTTGAACGAGAACAATCTGGAAGATTTTTGCTTGCCATTTTTCTTGTTTACACCTCTAAACATGAAAAAATATCAGCCAAAATTTAATGGGGATAATTTTTTTGTTAATGAATCAAAAGCAAATCTGTCTAAACTTGTACACGTAAATTGTTGTCAGTCCCAAATTGAATGAAAAAAGAAGATTTCGACGGCTAGCATAAAAAATAGTATTCCCTTCGTTTTAATTTATGTGAATTTATTTGACTGGGCACGGCGTTTAAGAAAAAATGAAGACTTTTAAAATTTATGGTCATAAACAAGTCAAAAAGGTGTCAGGAATATTTGTGTGGTTATAAAAGCTTCTCATTAAGGATAGAATTGTAAGTTTAAGCTAAATTATTACCAAATTTAGAAAGGGATCATTCTTTTTTAAACAGACCAAAAAATAGGTTCATACCAAATGATTTTGTAGTCACTCTCAACTAATGTGGAAGTGAGTCGTAATTGATTCATCAATTGATTAAGTGTGAATCAAAAGTCTAAAAAGAAAATAAAGTAAAGAAAGTGAGGTTTAAGAACTTTAATATACTCTCACTCTCTTATATTACGTGTCGTGTTTGTCTTTTATATGCCTTTTAATAAATATTAATTAGGAAATTGATTGGACTATTTTACCCTTATTTATGTCTTAAGATATAATTTCTCTTTATTGAATATTAATTATATTTATGTGATATCTCTATCTTCAAGAACAAGTATTATTAAGGGTAAAAAAGAAAAAAAATAATCAATTTTGAATTTTAAAAATGACAAATAATTTGAAAGAAAAAGACTGTGAAATGTGAGAATTTTCCACCGATTGTATTCATCATTCAAGACTGTATATATACAAGTAATTGCTACAAAAGAAAAGTGTAAAATAAAATCCTATTTACACTTGTACTATTCCTATTCACTGTATTGTAACTGTATAACAGATTTATTCCCTACTATGTGCACACATGTGCCAAGCACATGCTTGGATCTTTCTAGAATAAATCTAACATACAGTTGTCTTTCCTCATATCTAATGGCTGAGAGAAGAGGCCCATTATTTCACTTCTAAGGCTGAGATTGAGCCACGTGTGTGACATTACTAATAAACAAAATATCGGACATAGATAATGAAACTTTGTTAACTCCGAAAACACTCTGCTCTTTGTCTTTCATTTCCTTTGATCCTTTCTTCTTCATCAAATATGATATCTTTCTTCTTCAGAGAATGAAGACGATCCTCAGTCATATGGGGCTTTTCTATGTCAACATCCCCCCTCAAGTTGGAGGGTAGAGAGAGTACCCCCAACTTGTTCATTATAGTCCGATGGGAAGCCCCAGATAAGGGTTTGGTAAATAGATCGGCGAGTTGTTGTGCCGATGGAACAAAAGATAAAGTGATGATCCCAGAAAGGAATTGTTGACGGACGAAGTGACAATCTAACTCCACGTGCTTGGTCCTCTCATGAAAAACGGAATTTTTGGCGAAATGGATAGTCGCTTGACTATCAGAGTCAATGTGTACTGGGAGAGTCACCGGTGTAGAGAGATCGGCAAGGAGACAAACCAACCAGGTTATCTCAGTTGTGACTCGGCGCATGGAACGGTATTCTGCTTCGGCGGAGGAAAGAGACACAGACACCTGCTTCTTGGATTTCCAAGAAATTGGAGCTCCACCAAGTGTGACAAAGAACCCACTCACAGATCTACGAGAATCTCTACAGGATGCCCAGTCGGCATCGCAAAAGGCTAGCAAATCAAAAGAGGGATTTGCGGATAGAAAAATCCCCTGCGAAGGATTTGAACGTAGATACCTCAAGACCCGTAGAGCTGCTGAGAAATGTGGGAAAGTAGGTTGCTGCATATACTGACTAAGGCATAATACATCAAATGAGAGATCCGGCCTTGTGTTTGTGAGGTAATTCAGCTTACCAACAAGGTGGCGAAAAATGGTTGGATTGTCCATAGGAGGCCCAAGGTCAGCATGAAGCTTTGCATAAGGATCAAGTGGAGAAGACACAGCTGCCCCTGTGCAATCAAACTCTTTCAACAAATCCAAGGTAAATTATCTTTGGCTAATGATAAAACCATGTTTTTCCCTTAGAACTTCCATGCCCAGAAAATAATGAATGTCCCCTAGATGTTTGATTCTGAACTCTGTGCTCAGGAAGTCAGTAATCTGTGTGATTTCTGTGAGATCATCTCCTGGTAATAGTATATCATCTACATAGACAGCAATAATAGATGATAGGGCACCTGTCTGTTTGTAGAATAAAGTGTAATCATTTAATGAACTAGAATAACCCTTGTAACTTAGAGCCCCTGCAAGTCTAGCATACCATTGGCGAGATGCCTGCTTCAAACCATAGAGTAATTTTCTTAGAAGACAAACTTGGCCAGGTTTAGGAGGGGAAACACCTGCAGGAAACTTCATATAAACCTCCTCCTGTAGTTCTCCATGTAGAAAAATGCATTATTGACATCAATTTGTGAGACCTTCCATCCCTTCTTGACAGCTACTGTCAATAGACATCGAATAGTGGTCATTTTAACTACAGGGGAGAAAATCTCAGAATAATCTATCCCTTCTCTTTGTATGTCTCCCCTAACCACAAGTCTTGCCTTCAACCTCTCTATAGTCCCATCAGAATTATGGTTTACCTTGTATACCCATTTACAAGGTAGAGCCCTTTTCCCATGTGGCAAATCTACCACATCCCAAGTGTGGTTCAATTCAAGTGCAGCAATCTTTGCTTCTATGGCCTGTTTCCACCCTGGGTGACTGGAAGCTTGAGCAAAGCTGTTAGGTTCTGAGATAGTGGACAAGGAATGGTAGAGTTTTTGATTAGTGAGGGATAATGCTCCAAAAGAGAAAACATTAGGCTAGGCAAGGTGAGTGAACCAGGTAGAGGTCAGGTCTGAAAGAATGATGGAACTGCAAACATAGTCTTGTAAGTAGGCTGGTTGTTTACTGACCCTGTCAGATTTTCTAATTGCTGAAGATGGAGCAGGAATTAAAATAACTGGTTTAGGTGAGGAAGTAGAGGGATAGGTAGAGATTGGTGAAGAGTTGTGTGAAGGAGTTGGAGAAGTTAGGTGAGGTGGAAAAGCTGAATTGTGTTCAACTAGTTGGACAACTGGTGAGGAAGGATAACTGTCAGGGGTGAAAGAGGGACTTGAAGGAGATAAGTTTGGAGTTATGATAGGTGGTGCAGGAACTTGTGGAGAAGTATCAGGTATGAAAGGGTTAGAAGGAAAATAGGACAGAACAGAAGGCATAGTAGAAGTAAGAAAAGGGAAATGAGTTTCATGGAATTTAACATCTCTAGAGACAAACACTCTTTTGTTTGATAGGTCCAACACCTTATACCCTTTTGATGAGCAGCATATCCCAAAAAAAACAACTAGTTGCCCTGGGAGCAAACTTTCCTCTATTGTGACTCAAGGTGGACACATAACATAAACACCCAAAAGATCTTAGGTTCTCATAAGTGGGAGGCTTACCAAACAAAACCTCATAAGGTGTTTTTCCTTTTAAAACTCTGGAGGGAAACCTATTAATCAAATAAGTAGAGGTTAAAATGCACTCACCCCAGTATTGTAGAGAAACATTAGACTGGAATATCAAAGCTCTTGCAACCTCAAGAAGATGTCTATGTTTCCTTTCAACCACCCCATTTTGTTGGGATGTAGCAACACAAGAAGTCTCATGCAGGATTCCTTGTTCAAGTAGAAAACTGGATTCTTGTGTACCTGTCCCTAATTCTAGTGCATTATCTGATCTAATCTTTTTTACTTTCTTGTTGAACTGTCTTTCCACCAAGCTTAGAAAAGATTTTAATACTGAAAATGCATTGCTTTTTGAACTTAACAGAAAAGTCCAAGTTCCCCTACTGTAATCATTCACAATGGTTAAAAAATACTTGAATCCATTATATGTTGTGTTCTTGAAAGGACCCCAAGTGTCAATATGAATTAAATCAAAAACACCATAAGTTTTGATTTGACTGATAGGAAAAAGAATCCTAGTTTGTCTAGCATGAGGACAGACATTGTACACATCATCAAAATCTGAGGGAAAATGAATGAAATTGAATTTCTTCATTACTTGAAAGGGCAAATGCCCAAGCCTTACATGCCAATCCTTTACATCTGAAATAGTATTAGCATACACAGCTTTTGAAAGAGAAACAAGACTAGAAACTAGGGTGGAATGGCTTCCTTTTGGAATTGAAACTACATTTTGATTAGGTAGAAAACTAGACTCTGTACTAGCTGGCTGGAGCAGGTACAGACTATCCCTCACTTCACCAAAAACTTGTCCCCTCCTCATTAAAGCAATCTTCACCAGACATGCACTAGAAGTGAGATTCAAAGAACAACTAAACTGGACACATAGCTTATGAACAGACATTAAGTTATATCTGAAAGAGGGAACATAAAGAACTCTGTTAAGTGTCATATCAGGCTGAATAGAAACACTTCCAATATGTGTGACATGTAATTGAAAAGAATTAGGCAAGCTAATGTGTAAAGGAATAGGAAGAGGTGTCAAACTAAGGAAAGAGTTTGAATCAAAACACATGTGTCCTGAAGCTCCATAATCAATTATCCAAGTCTTAGTGTTAAAAGCAGTAAGACAAGTGCCAGAATACTTAAGTATAGTACCAGCCACTGCATTTGCATTAATTTTTGTTCCTGTATTTCCTGCTTCTCCAATCTACACCTATTTTATCAGATTCACTAGTTCTGAAACCTGCTCTTTGCTAAAGAATTGAGTCTGATTGTTCCCAGTTGCTTCATTTGGAGTGACTTCCATTTCTGCTCCTTCCTGATTTTCCATCACAACATTTCCTTTGACTGCTCTTTGGTAGTTTCCTGATTTGGTGAACTAAAAATCTTCAGGGAATCCTATCAACCTATAACATTCTGATCTAGTATGCCCCGTCCTCGTACAGTGAGTACAACTCACATTAGGGTTGAATTTGGTCTTTCTTCCCTTGAATTTCTGTTGTTGATTACCATACTTTTATGGTGGATTCCATCCTTTCTGATTGTTGTTTCTTTATGGGATCTTGTTCTGTGTATTTGCCATGAATGTTGCTCCATCTGTTGGATAATGAGGGCTGAGGTATATCTCCCTCTGTCCTTCATCCTGTAAGAGTATTGAATAAGAATGATCTATGCTAGGAAGTGGGTTCATCATCAGAATGTGTCCCCTTGCCTGAGCATGTGAATCATTGAGACCCATGAGAAATTGAATAATTCTCCGATCTTCCAAGAACTTTGCCATCTTTGTCTTCCCTTGACATGTGCAGTTACAGGTACACCCTAGGTGAGAGTTGAGAGAGTCCAGTTCATCCCACAACCTTTTGAGTGTTGTGAAATATCCTACTATACTGCTATTTCCCTGCACTGATTTTGCAATTTCCTTTTACAGATGATAGAGTTTTGCTCCATTTGATTGCCCAAACCTATGTTCAAGGTTGTTCCAAAGGCTTTGTGCAATTTTTGAGTAAATCACACTATCTCCTATCTCGTGGGAAAGGGAGTTTAGCAACCAAGAAGTGACCATGTCATTTGTTCTGCTCCATTGGGGATGTTCCTGAGATCCCGGATCTTGCTCAACACAAACTTCATTGATGAAGCCAATCTTGTTCTTAGCTGACAGAGCAATCAAAACAAACCTTCTCCAACCTGGATATCCTCTTTCATCAAATTGTGAGTTCACCAGAGTCATTCCTGGTGCATCAGATGAGTGCAGAAAATAAGGATGGTTTGTGTCTGCTGTGACTCCACTACTGGTCGAACCAGCTAGAGAAAGGGTGGGTGAAGGTTCAGTTTCTGTCATGGCTGAAGGTGAAATAAAAGGGAAAGAACAGAGAAAATGATTGATAGTTGATTGTAAATGGATCGAGCTATTGTTGCTCTGATACCATGAAAGAAAGAGATTGTGAAATGCGAGAATTTTCCACCGATTGTATTCATCATTCATGACTGTATATATACAAGTAATTGCTACAAAAGAAAAGTGTAAAATAAAATCCTATTTACACTTGTACTATTCTTATTCACTGTACTGTAACTGTATAACAGATTTATTCCCTACTATGTGCACACATGTGCCAAGCACATGCTTGGATCTTTCTAGAATAAATCCAACATACAACTGCCTTTCCTCATATCTAATGGCTGAGAGAAGAGGCCCATTATTTCACTTCTAAGGCTGAGATTGAGCCACGTGTGTGACACTACTAATAAACAAAATATCGGACATAGATAATGAAACTTTGTTAACTCCGAAAACACTCTGCTCTTTGTCTTTCATTTCCTTTGATCCTTTCTTCTTGATCAGATAGGATATCTTTCTTCTTCAGAGAATGAAGACGATCCTCAGTCATATGGGGCTTTTCTATGTCAACATAATTTGAGACAACTATTTTTAGTAACCACGATTGTTAATATGAGACGGAGGGAGTAGTTGTTAACAATACAATACTCCCTCTGTCTAATAATATGTGTCGTAGTTACTAAAATTAGTTGTCTCAAATTATTTGTCATTTTAGAAGTTCAAGACAAAATTAATTATATTTTTTCTTTTTTACCTTTAATAATCAATTGCATTCACATTTAGTAAAATATGGATAATGTCATTGATAGTAATGACACATAAATTGAAAAAATATTCAATGAAGGTAAAATAGTCAAAAACTATTCTTTTTTATTGGAGGTGCACAAGAGAATCACTCCACATATTTTGTGAGGGAGGGAGTAATAGTTCCTAGCCAAAAGGAGGGGCCGGTGAGGCTGCCTAAGCCTAACGCATTAATTCATGGTAATTCTGTTGGTTGGACTGCATTAGGTTTAGAAGCCAAATTATGTTAATTAATTACAGTATGATAAGAATAATTAATATGATTGACACGCATTGGGAGAGCACGTGAGGCTGAGAATTCATTATATTGGGTAAAATTATCGTACGCCACCTACTAAGACTACACTTGTCATGCAACAAATAAGATTGAGTTCTATGCACAAACCACACTTTTCTGGTCCTCTCCCCATTATAAATACTTGTCTCTCCCCTTTTGCATGAAATTGTGGGATTTTAGTTATACATAAAGAGGAGAGAAAGAGCAAAATCTTAAGCCTTCTTCCTTCAACAGAAGAACAAAAAGAAAAGTTAAACTTCCTTGTTTATATAATCTAACTTAATAGTCGAAATGGCCATATTTGATCTCCACCATCCATGGCTATTTGTGTTTGGAGCCTTAGGTAAGCAAAACTAAGTTTTACATGTCTGTTTCATTCATTTCTTGTCTTTCCCAAATTTCATCTCATTCATTCTCTTTCATTTCTTGCTTGCTCAAAAAATTGTGCAAAAACACCTTGCACAATTTTCCTGTGACCAAACTTTACTAAGTTAATACTATAATTTTCACATTGTCAATTGCATGTTCTCATGAATGTTTTCCATGACTAACCTTCCCGATGCTTGATTTTCATCCATTATGGTTGCCAACACTTACTTTATTTCATCGACCAATTAAGTTGTCTAGTTCATGGCAGTAGTATCACATCCACCCACACGTATCATGATAGCACTAACCCTTTGTATTTCTTCTGCTGTATGTTTCAGGAAACATTATTTCCATATTCGTCTTCTTAGCTCCAGTGTAAGAAATCCGCTTTGTTTTTTTTTTCTAATTTCTTTTTCTTGGACAGTCATGCACTTAATTTGAAAATTTTCACGAAAAAAATTGTATTAATGTTGCAGGCCAACATTTCGCCGAATCTACAAAGAAAAATCAACCATGGGCTTTCAATCAGTCCCTTACGTGGTAGCACTGTTTTCATCTATGCTCTGGATGTATTATGCATTTATCAAGAAAAATGCTATTCTCCTCATCTCCATCAACTCCTTCGGTTGCATTGTCGAGACAATTTACATCTCCATTTTCCTTCTCTACGCATCCAAGGAGGCTAGGGTAACCACTTCCCACCATAACTTACATTTGAAAATCTAAATGATTTAGTGAGCGTTTGGACATAAGAATTGTAAAATTCAAGAAAAAAGTGAATTTTTTTTAAAGTAAAAATAATATTTGAAAATTAGAATTGAGTTTGGACATGAATATAATTTTGAGTTGTTTTTGAATTTCTGTGAGCCATTTGAAGTGGAAATTTTGAAAAACTGTTTTTTGGAGTTTTTAAAATTAAATTCCATAATTCATCTTCAAGTGAAAATTGAAAATTTTATGGCCAAATAGTGATTTCGAAAATTTCGGAAAAAAAGTTAATTTTTTTTATGGCCAAACGGGCCCTTACTAAATGAAAAACGTTTCACCAAGACATAAATGGTAGCGTAGTTCAATTCTGTATTGCAGTCGGGTAGTTTTTTAATTTTTTTTAATATCTTTGTTAAACACTAGGAAAGTAAGAAAGTGTTACATAGAGTGCTAACTAGTTTATGATATTTTGACGACAGAGGCAGACGGTGAAACTTTTGGTATCATTGATTGGAGGATTGTACACACTGATATTTCTTGTAACTTTGTTCCCTTTGAATGGAGCCCTTCGAGTACAAGTAGTGGGTTGGATTTGTGTAGCCGTAGCAGTGGCTGTCTTTGCTGCACCTCTTAGCATTGTGGTAAGATAGAGATGATGCACTAACATCAATCGTTTCAAAAGTTTTCCTAGTAACTAATAAAATGAAAAAAAAGTTTCTAACTCTTGTTTCTTTTTTTACAGTTTCAAGTGGTTCGAACGAAGAGTGTGGAGTTTCTGCCCTTCACCCTGTCTTTCTTTCTTACATTAAGTGCTATCATGTGGTTTGGTTATGGTCTCCTTCAAAAGGACCTGTGTATTGCAGTAAGTACTTAATATACCACATGCTAAAGTACTATGTATTCTTTAATACATTTGAACAATTAATTTTGGGTTACGTGCTAGTTAGACAACTAAAACCGACCTACTTACAAAGGCAATAAAAAAGAACCACAAATCTTGATCATGAACATGTTGTGCCTTTATGGTTTACAAATCGATATACAACATTAATTGTTCGACATAAATTGGTCACCGCAGAATTCAGCCAAACTAAAAAAATCTCATTGTATAATTCCATTTTGTCTGCCATTAATTTTTTCTTTAATTATTCCTATGATTTTTAAGCATTTTTTTAATATCACTGATTCCAAAATTAATTTGTTTATCGCACTATTTGGAGTACTAGTATTTTTTTTTATATAAAAAAATATGCCTTCGTAACTTGTAAGTACTATTTTCTTTTTACTTCTCATAAAACTAAGTTTGTCTGAATTTTCTCCAAAAGCTCCTCAAATAAAAAGTTTCTTTTAACAAATGATAATGAGGCACATAGATGTATTTCCTCAATCCTAATTTATGTGTCATACTTTTCTTTTTAATCTCTTAAAGAAATTTATAATTTATTATTTAAAAATAATTTAACTTTAAATTTGCTATTTTACCCTTGATAAGATGAGTTATAGCCACACGAATATTTTATGATTTATTTTAGATGATAATTTTTTTTAAAAAAAATCTTTTTTCTTTCGTAAAAAGCGACGCATTAATTGGAATGGGTGGAGTCTTATTTTAAGTTGCTCTTCGAATTCCGTCATTTATTTTTGGAGTAATTAGTTTATTTTTAACTTTTTGCAGCTGCCGAATGTATTGGGTTTCTTCCTGGGAATGATTCAGATGCTGTTGTATGGGCTATACCGTAAGGTAAAGCCAGCAGCAGAATTAGAGAAAAAGGTGCCGGAGCATATAGTAAACATCGTCGTCGTAGGAAACTCAGAACAGATACATCCTGTCAAATCCGAGAAAAATGAGGATATGATCAAGAAGCTGGATGAAGAAGAAAACAGGGAGAGCAGCGTAATTAGCCCACCGGTGCCAGCTCTGCTGCCGGTGGCGAACGACCATGAAAATGAAGAACGTGCGGGTGGCGAGCTGGCGCAAGTGAACTTGCAGCCGCAGCAGCAGTTTGAAACCCCGGTGCTTGTGGTGTGTGCTGCAGCTTGAGTCTTGAATTAATCTTTTGATTATTTAACTCTTCCACTGTCTATCTGCATGTATGTTTCATCATATTGCTTTTTTGATTTATTTGTAATTCATATATTTCTCGCTACCACCTCTGATCTCCATTTCTCTGTATAAAGAGGAAAAGAGAAATTGTACGAATCGAAAGGCCGTTATATTATTTACTTTCCATTCCACTATTTTTGCTTCAAATCTAGCAGTACAATAGAGGATATATATACTTGTCCTTCAAGGGGTAAATAAGAATTTCCAAATGAATTTATAACGTCCTGGCTGGCTCCACCGGTCCACGTATCTCCCTAAGGTTTTTGTTAGATGCTTTTTTTGCATGGTATTTGTGAGGACCAAACGCAAACACAAGTATACTCAATTAACATACACACAAATATACGTAATTAATGAATCCTCTCAGTGATCTATTTGCTCTAGGCTCACTCTTGATCTATGTTTATATTTATCTTCTTCAAAAACCATAAATACGTCGTTAAATCGAAAAATTCAATAACATATATAGGAGGTTGTTAGTGTTGGAATATATATTATTAACCATATATATAGATATATTTCCTCTGTTTTAATTTTTGTGAACTTGTTTCTTTTTTGATCCGTTCAAAAGGAATGACCTCTTTTTAAATTTAGAAATAATTTATCTTAAGCTTCCTATTCTATCTCTTAATGAGAAGCTTATATAGTTATACAAATACTTTGGCAAGTTTAGCACCACAAATTTCAAAAGAATTATAACTAGGCATGCAAATGTTACTACTTATTTAGGGCCTTAAAAGTCTTCATTTCTTTCATAACCTTCTGCACAGTCAAATAAGTTCAAATAAATTGGAATAGATGTAGTAGTATTTATTACTCCATATAATAATTATTTATTGAATTTTAATAATGATTTAAATAGGTCATGTATTTGTTTGTGTCCTTTACTTATGTAGTGTAGATTTAACGTATAGAGTTTAGCTTATACAGGAAAGATTAAATCATCGATTCTTAAAAATTAAAGAGATTATTTTCACAATCTGATGATAGATTTGGACAAGACATCGAAATGATTGTAGTACAAGATTTTAAATATAATTTATATATCTTGATTATGGGATGACATAGTTCCAACTTCTTATATATGCTAGTTGTAACGACCCGGCCGCTCGTTTTAAGAATTAACGCTCTGATCCCCTATTAAATGCTTTTCCCATATTTGTTTCTGCTATTTGATTCGTCAGATGTTTGGTTTTTAGTTTCGGAGTGTTTTGGGACACTTAGTCCCTAAATGAGAGCTTAAGCTTTAGAATTTAGACCGTAGTCGAAGCAGTGTGAAAATAGCCTCGAAATGGAATTACGCCGGTTCCATAAGCTCCGTTGGGTGATTTTGGGCTTAGGGACGTATTCAGATTGTATTTTGGAGGTCCGTAGCTAATTTAGGCTTGAAATGCCGAAAGTTGAATTTTTTAAGTTTCCGGTTCGATAGTGAGATTTTGATATTGGGGTCGGAATGGAATTCCGGAAGTTGGAGTAGCTCCGTAGTATTGAATGTGATGTGCTTGCAAAATTTCAGGTCATTCAGACGAGATTTGATAGACTTTTTGATCGAAAGCGTAATTTGAGAGTTTTGGAGTTCTTAGGCTTGAATCCTATGTTAAATTGGTATTTTGATGTTGTTTTGAGCGTTCCGAAAATTGGAACAAGTTTGAATAATGTTTTAGGATTGGTTGGCATGTTTGGTTCAGGCCCGGGGGGCCTCGGGTGTGTTCGGATGCTCCACAGGTCATTTTGGAACTTAGAGAAATTGCAGCAGCCTAGTTCTGGTTTCCTTCTTCGCGTTCGCGAGTGGGGTCTCGCGTTCGCGAAGAGGAGCTGGGGCTGGGGGAGCTTTATGCTTCGCGTTCGTGAAGGTTCTCCCACGTTCGCGAAGGAGGAGGAGATCGTGCACCGCGTTCGCGACCAGGACATCGCGTTCGCGATGAAGGAAACTGGACCCAAGCGGAGTTATACTTCGCGAACGCGAGGGTCCTTCCACGTTCGCGAAGAAGGAAATAGCTGGGTAGAATATAAAATTTCAAATCGAGGGCTTAGCCATTTTTGAGAAAACTAGAGTTTGGGAGCTCGGATTTGAGCGAGGTTTTGAGGGATTTTCAGAGATATCGATTGGGTAATGATTCTTAACTCCTTTTTGCTTGTAACTCATTAATCTAAACATGAATTCATCATTTGATTCGGAATTTGGATGAAAATTTGGGGGAAAGTTCTTAGACCTAAATTTCGAGTTTTGATTGGGAATTTGACATTGGATTTGGATAATTTTGGTATGGTTAGACTCGTGAGAGTATGAGGATTCAGAAAAGGTAAATTTTACCCGATTCCGAGACGTGGGCCCGGAGGGCTTTTTGGTCATTTTACCTAATTTCGCTTATTAGCTTAGAATTTATTTGTGAAATTAGTTACTTGAAGTTGTATTTACATTATGCAATTGAATTGAGTAGATTTAGGCCATTTGGAGTCGAGTACTCGTGGCAAGAACGTGGTTTCAGGTTGATTATTGAGTCGGTTCGAGGTAAGTGGCTTGCCTAACCTTGTGTGGGGCAACTCCCCTTAGGATTTGGTATTATTGATATTTGAAATGTACATGAGGTGACCAGTGTGTACTTGTGCTAATTGTTGAAAAATTCGGTTTTTCTTTAAGTTATTTTAATTGTGTTTCTTTTTTCCTGTTTATACTATATGCAATTTAAGCCCGTTGTTAGCTTAGGGAAGCATGTCTAATTGACTTAATTGCTATACTTGCTCAAACTGCCTTATTTGGATTATGTGTAGCATGCTAGGCTAGATACTTGTTTTACCTTGGTATGAAATTTGAATTTAACTGTGTATTCTTCTTCTTGTTGCTGTGTGTTTACTTTGGGACTATGGGACGGTATCCCGGGAGATCCCCCTGTATGTTTACTTTGGGACTACGGAACGTATTCCGGGAGATCCCCCTGCACCGTTTCATTGGAACTACGGGACTGCATCCGGTAGATTCCCCCTGTACTGAGTATTTACATTTGGGACTACGGATCGGTATTCTAGGAGATTCCCTCGCATTATGAGTTGGACTACGGGACGGTATCCCAAGAGATCCACTAGATATTTGTATTTGGGACTACAGGACGGTATCCTGGGAGATCCCCGGTTGTTATTTTTGTGTTGAGTTGTATTTCTCTTTATGTTTACTTTGCCTCTATAGTAGTTGTTGCCGTTCTTTCTATTCTGTGTTACTCCTTACTGTTGCACTTATTATACTGTCTTATTTTTACCCTATAATACCTTGTATTTCATTTAACCTCAGTAGGGCCCTGACTTTCCTCGTCACTACCCGACCGAGGTTAGGCTTGGCACTTACTAAGTACCGCTGTGGTGTACTCATGACCTTTCTGTGCATGTTTTTCATGTGCAGATCCAGGTACTTCCACTTAGTCTTATCATCCGTGATGCGGGGCGCTTCTGTAGAGACTTCGAGGTATATCTATCGCGTCCGCAGAATGAGGAGTCCCTTTCTATCTTTCTGTAATAGTATAGCCCTTCAGTATTTTCCTTTTTGTTAGACATTTCTGGAGTTAGAGCTTCTTATGTATCTCTTAGCTTGTGATTCATGGGGTTCCATATTTTGGGAAGTGTTAGGTTGAGATTCTTGTACTGTTATGTGCTAGGCGGTATCTTAAACACTATTTCGTTTTGTTATTTCGGTTTTATATTATTTTCTTTCCGCATTTGTTAGGCTTACCTAGTCATAGAGACTAGATACGGTCACGATAGTTCACGGAGGGCGAATTGGGGTCGTGACAAGTTGGTATCAGAGCTCTAGGTTCATAAGAGTCATGAATCACAAGCCGGTTTATTAGAGTCTCGCAGATCAGTACGGAGATGTCTGTACTTATTTGTGAAAGACGATGTAACTATTAGAAAAATTCCACTTCATTTGATTTCCTTGTCGTGCGAGATTTTGATGTCACAACTCTAAACTTCTGTCTTCTATTCTCTCATAGATGGTGAGGACACGTGCTACCCGAGATGATCAGGCACTCGCACCCCCTACTGCAGCCGTTAGAGGTCGGGGCAAAAGTATAAGCCGAGGACGCGCACGTGGTGCAGCCAGAGCACCCGCACGAGCTGCCACCGAGGTACTACCAACAGTTCCAGCCTGAGTCCAGAAACTTGATACGCCTACTGCTACTACTACTCCAGCTCTTCATGAGACTCTTGCGTAGTTCATGAGTATGTACACCACTCTGGCTCAGGCAGGGTTGCTTCCCCTTGCTACAGCCAAATCTCAGGCCGGGGGAGGAGCACAGACTCCTGCCGCCCGCACTCCTGAGCAGCGAGTGCATGTTGATCAGGTCCCAGAGATTATTTTGGTACCGCCTGTAGTCCTAGCTCAGCCCGAGGACAGGGTAGCGGCTTCAGAGGATGAGCAGCGGAGACTTGAAAGGTTCAAGAAGTATGATCCTCCTGTATTGAGTGGGTTAGCATCAGATGATGCCTTGGTATTTCTGGAGGAGTGTCACTGTATCCTCCGCACTATGGGTATATTAGGATCGAGTGGGGTTTCTTTCACTGTCTTCTAGCTTCGAGGAGCCGCCTATGAGTGGTGGCGCACCTATGAGTTAGACAGTCCAGATGAGGCAGCTTCACTGACTTGGACTTAGTTTTCAGATATGTTCCTGAGAGAGTTTGTTCCTCAGAGCCTCAGAGACGCATGGCGCACAGAGTTTGAGCATTTGCGCTAGGGTACTATGATTGTCTTGGAGTATGTTGTCCGTTACACCAGCTTGGCTAGACATGCCCCAGCCTTGGTTTATACTGTTCGTGATAGGGTTCACCAATTTATTGAGAGACTCATTCCCAGCATCAAGTCTAGAATGTCTCGTGAGTTAGAGATGGATATCTCTTATCAGCAGGTGGTGAGCATTGCTAGAAGGATGGAGGGTATGCATGCTAGGGAGAGAGAGGAGAGGAAGGCCAAGAGGTCTCGAGATTCAAACCATTATTCTGGTGCCCATTCCCCAGTTGCAGGTTGTCATAGTAGGGGCAATATGGGTCGCCCTGTTCATTCTACTCTTCCAACAGTTAGTGGTATTTCAGCTCCTCCTGGGTCTCATGAGCCTTATTATGCACCTCCTGAATCTAGTGTGCCTCCTGCGTAGGGTGCTTTCAGTGGTTAGTCCAGCAGACCTGGCCCAAGCCAGGCACAACCACCACGTCCTCCCAGAGCTTGTTTTGAGTATGGTGACACATGCCATATTGTGAGGAATTGCCCCAGACTTAGAGGAGTGTACCTCCACAGACTTCTCAAGCACAACGTGCCCTGCAGAGTTCTCAGGCTATGATTACAGCACCAGTTGCTACCCCACCTACTCAGCCAGCTAGAGGTGGAGGTCGGGGAGGTAGAGGTCTCCCTATAGAGGGAGTCCAGGCTAGATATTATGCCCTTCCTGCCCGTACGAGGCTATTGCCTCTGATTTTGTCATCACAGGTATTGTCATGGTTTGTCATAGATATGCATCAGTTTTATTCGATCTAGGCTCCACCTATTCTTACGTGTCTTCCTATTTTTCTCCGCATTTGGGTATATCTCATGATTCTTTGAGTACCCTTGTTTATGTTTCTACTTCTGTGGGAGGTTCTTTTGTTGTGGACCGTGTTTATCGGTCATGTTTGATTTTTCTTAGTAGTTTTGAGACTAGAGCCAATTTGTTATTGTTCAGCATGGTAGATTTCGATGCTATCTTGGGTATGGACTAGTTGTCAACCCATTATGTTATTCTTGATTGTCACGCCAAAATTGTGATGCTGGCTATGCCAGGTATTCCGAGAGTTGAGTGAAGGGGTACCTTAGATCACACTCCCAGTAGAGTTATTTCTTTCCTTAAAGCTCAGTGAATGGTTGAGAAGGGTTGTGATGCGTATCTAGCTTATGTGAGGGATGCTAGTGTTGATACCCCTATAGTTGATTCAGTCCCAGTAGTACGGGATTTTCCTGATGTGTTTCCAGTTGATCTTCCAGGAATTCCACCCGATAGAGATATTGATTTTGGCATTGATCTGTTTGTGAGCACTCATCCCATTTCTATCCCTCCATATCGTATGGCCCCTCCTGAGTTGAAGGATCAGTTACAGGAATTGCTTGATAAGGGTTTTATTCGGCCCAGTGTATCACCTTGGGGTGCTTCTATCTTGTTTGTGAAGAAAAAGGATGGTTCTATGCATATGTGTATTGATTCTCGCTAGTTGAACAAAGTTACAGTGAAGAACTATTATCCTTTGCCTCCTATTGAGGATCTATTTGACCAGCTTCAGAGCGCACAGGTGTTTTCTATGATTGAATTGCGCTCAGGTTACCATCAGTTGAAGATTCGGGAGCCAGATATTTCGAAGACTACTTTCAAGACTCAGTATGGTCATTACAAGTTCCTTGTTATGTCATTTGGGCTGACCAATGCCCCAGCAGACTTTATGCATTTGATGCATAGTGTGTTCCGGCCATATATTGACTCATTCGTCATTGTCTTTATTGATGATATTCTGGTGTATTCCTGGAGTAGGGAAGATCATGAGTAGCACCTGAGGACAGTGCTCCAGTATCTAAGGGAAAAGAAGTTATATGCTAAATTCTCAAAATGTGAGTTTTGGTTGGATTCCGTGGCATTCTTAGGTCATGTGGTATCGAGTGAGGGTATTTTGGTGGAACCGAAGAAAGTGGAAGCAGTGTAGAGTTGGCCTAGACCATCTTCAGCTACAGAGATCCGTAGTTTTCTTGTTGGCAGGTTATTACCATTGTTTTGTTGTGGGGTTTTCATCGATTGCAGCCCCTATGACCAGACTGACCCAGAAGGGTGCTCCATTCCAGTGGACGTAAGAGTGTGGTGAGCTTTTAGAAGCTTAAGACAGCTTTGTACAGCCCCAGTTTTGATATTGCCTACAGGTTCGGGTCTTATACTGTATATTATGATGCCTCGAGGATTAGCCTTGGAGCAGTTTTGATTTAGGATGGTAGGGTGATTTCTATACGCGTCCAGATAGTTGAAGATACATGAGAAGAATTATCCTATTTATGATTTCGAGTTAGCTTCTATTGTTCACGCCTTGGAGATCTGGCATCATTATTTGTACGGTGTTCCTTGTGAGATTTATGCTGATCATTGGAGCTTGCAACACCTGTTCAAGCAAAAGGATCTAAATTTGTGGCAGAGGAGGTGGTTAGAGTTGCTAAAGGACTATGATATCACTATTTTGTATCACTCGGGCAAGGCCAATGTGGTGGCCGATGCTTTGAGTCACCGGGTGGAGAGTTTGGGGAGTTTGGCTTATTTACTAGCATCGAAGAGGCCTATGGCGATGGATGTTCAAGCCTTAGCCTGCCCGTTTGTGAGATTGGATCTTTCAGAGCCCAGTCAGGTTTTAGTTTGCGTGGTTTCTAGGTCTTCATTATTTGATCATGTCAAGGAGCGTCAGTTTGATAACCCTCATTTGCTTGTCCTCAAGGACAAGGTTCAGCATGGTGATGATAGAAATGCGACTATTGGTGATGATGGGTTATTAAGTATGCAGGGTCGGTTTTGTGTACCCAATGTTGATGGGCTTCGGGAGTTAATTCTAGAGGAGGCCCATAGTTTGCTGTATTCCATTCATCCGGGTGCCGCGAAGATATACCAGGATTTGAGGCAGCGCTATTGGTGGAGGCAAATGAAGAAAAATATAGTTGGGTTTGTAGCTCGGTGCCTCAATTGTCAGCAGGTGAAGTATGAGCACCAGAGACCGGGTGGGTTGTTTCAGCAGATAGAGATTCCGAAGTGGAAGTGGGAACGAATCACCATAAACTTTGTAGTTGGTCTCCCACGGACTTTGAGGAAGTTCGATGCCATTTGGGTGATTGTGGATTGGTTGACCAAGTCCGCACACTTCATTCTTGTGTGTACTACCTATTCTTTGGAGCGGTTGGTGGAGATTTATATCCGGGAGATTTTTCGTCTGCATGGTATTCAAGTTTCCATTATTTCAGATAGGGGTACTTAGTTCACATCACGATTTTGGAGGGCCGTTCAGTATGAGTTGGGTACTCGGGTGGAGTTAAGTACAACATTTCACCATCAAACGAATGGATAGTCCGAGCGCACTATTCAGATTCCTATGGATATGCTCGGTGCATGTGTGATTGAGTTTGGAGGGTCTTGGGATCAGTTTTTGCCACTGGAGAAGTTTTGCTTACAACAACAAATCAGTCTAACATTCAGATGGCACCGTATGAGGCTTTATATAGTAGGTGGTGTAGATCCCCGGTGTGTTGGTTTGAGCCGGGTGAGGCTAGATTATTGGGCATAGACTTGGTTCAGGATGTTTTGGAGAAAGTTAATGTAATTCAGGATAGACTCCGCACAGCCCAGTCCAGACAAAAGAGCTACACGGACCGGAAGTCTCGTGATGTTTCCTTTATGGTTAGAGAGCGGGTTCTGCTTCAGGTTTTGCCTATGAAGGGCGTTATGAGTTTTGGGAAGAAAGGAAAGTTGATTCCGAGGTTTATTGGCCCTTTGGAGATATTGAGGCGTGTTAGGGAGGTTACTTATGAGCTCGCCTTACCTCCCAGCTTGGCAGGGGTTCATCCGGTATTTCATATTTCGATGCTCCAAAGGTATCACAGTGATCCGTCACACGTGTTGGATTTCAGTTCAGTTCAGTTGGACAAGGATCTATCTTATGTTGAGGAGCCAGTGGAAATATTGGACATGAAGGTTCGAAAGCTGAGATCAAAGAACATTGCATTAGTGAAGGTTTAGTGGCAGGGTCAGCCGGTCGATGAGGCGACCTGGGAGACCGAGCAGGATATGCGTAGCCGTTACCCTCATCTTTTCACTACTTCAGATATGCCTCTATTCTCTTTCGAGGATGAACAAATGTTTAGGTGTGGGAGGATGTAACGACCCGTCTGGTCGTTTTAAGAATTAATGCCCCGATCCCCTATTAACTGCTTTCCTCGTGTTTGTTTCTACTATTTTGATTCGCCGGGATGTTTGGTTTTGAGTATCGGAGTGTTTTGGGACACTTAGTCCCTAAATGAGAGCTTAAGCTTTAGAATTTGGACCATAGTCGGAGCAGTATGAGACGACCTCGGAATAGAATTTCGTCGGTTCTGTTAGCTCTGTTGGTTGATTTCGGGCTTAGGGGCGTGTTCGGATTATGTTTTGGAGGCCTTTACCTAATTTAGGCTTGAAATGCCGAAAGTTGAATTTTTAAAGTTTTTGGTTCGATAATGAGATTTAGATTTTGGGTTCGGAATTGAATTTTGGAAGTTGGAGTAGCTCCGCAGTGTTGAATGTGACGTGCTTGCAAAATTTCAGGTCATTCCGACGAGGTTTGATAGACTTTTTGATCGAAAGCGTAATTTCAGAGTTTTGGAGTTCTTAGGCTTGAATCCTATGTTAAATTGGTGTTTTGATGTTGTTTGAGCGTTCCGAAAATTGGCACAAGTTTGAATAATGTTTTAGGATTGGTTGGCATGTTTGGTTCAGGTCCCGGGGGCCTCGGGTGTGTTTCGGATGCTCCACAGGTCATTTTGGAACTTAGAGAAATTGTAGAATATTGCAGCAGCCCAGTTCTGGTTTCCTTCTTCGCATTCGCGAGTGGGGTCTCGCATTCACGAAGAGGAGCTGGGGCTTGGGTTGGGGCTGGGGCTGGGTCTAGGGGAGGTTTAATTCTTCGCGTTCGTGAAGGTTCTCCCGCATTCGCGAAGGAGGAGGAGATCGTGCACCGCGTTCACGAGCATGACATCGTGTTCGCAATGAAGGAAGCTGGACCCAAGCGGAATTGTACTTCGCGAACGCTAGGGTTCTTCCGTGTTCGCGAATAAGGGAATAGCTGGGCAGAATAGAAAATTTCAAATCGAGGGTTTAGCCATTTTTGAGAAAATTAGAGCTTGGGAGCTCGGATTTGAGCGATGTTTTGAGGGATTTTCAGAGATATCGATTGGGTAATGATTCTTAACTCCTTTTTGCTTTTAACCCTTTAGTCTAAACATGAATTCATCATTTAATTTCAGAATTTGGATTTAAATTTGGGGAAAGTTCTTATACCTAAATTTCGAGTTTTAATTGGGGATTTGACATTGGATTTAGATAATTTTGTTATGGTTAGACTCATGAGAGTATGAGAATTCTGAAAATGTAAATTTACCCGATTAGCTTAGAATTTATTTGTGGAATTAGTTACTTGAAGTTATATTTACATTATGCAATTGAATTGAATAGATTTGGGCCATTTGGAGTCGAGTACTCGTGGCAAGAACGTGGTTTCGGGTTGATTATTGAGCCAGTTCGAGGTAAGTGGCTTGCCTAACCTTGTGTGGGGGAACTCCCCTTAGGATTTGGTATTATTGATATTTGAAATTCCTTGTACGTGAGGTGACGAGTGTGTACTTGTGCTAATTGTTGAAAAATCTGATTTTTCTTTAAGTAATTTTAATTGTGTTTCTTTTTCCTGTTTATACTACTTGCAATTTAAGCCTGTTGTTAGCTTAGGGAAGCATGTCTAATTGATTTAATTGCTTTACTTACTCAAACTTCCTTATTTGGATTACGTGCAACATGCTAGACTAGAAATACCTGTTTTACCTTGGTATGGAATTTGAATTGAACTGTGTATTCTTCTTGTTGTTGCTGTGCGTTTACTTTGGGACTACGGGAAGGTATCCCGGGAGATCCCCCTGTATGTTTACTTTGGGACTACGGAACGTATTCCGGGAGATCCCCATGCACCTTTACATTAGAACTACGGGACTGCACCCGGTAGATTCCCCTTGTACTGAGTATTTACATTTGGGACTACGGATCGGTATTCCGGGAGATCCCCTGGCATTATGAGTTGGACTATGGGACGGTATCCCGGGAGATCCACTGGATATTTGAATTTGGGACTACAGGACGATATCCTGGGAGATCCCCGGTTGTTATTTTTTTGTTGAGCTGTATTTCTCTCTGTGTTTACTTTGCCTCTGTAGTAGTTGTTGCTGTTCTTTCTATTTTGTGTTACTCCTTACTATTGCACTTATTATACTGTAATATTTTTATACTGTTATACCTTGTATTTCATTTAACCTCAGTAAGACCCTGACTTTCCTCGTCACTACCTGACCGATGTTAGGCTTGGCACTTACTGAGTACCGCTATGGTGTATCCATGCCCTTTCTGTGCATGTTTTTCATGTGTAGATCCAGGTACTTTCATTCAGTCTTATCATCCTTAAGGAGAGACGCTTCTGTAGAGACTTCGAGGTATATCTACCGCGTACGCACACCGAGGAGACCCTTTCTATCTTTCTATAATAATATAGCCTTCCAGTATTTTCTTTTTTGTTAGACATTTCTGGAGTTAGAGCTTCTTATGTATCTCTTAGCTTGTGATTCATGGGGTTCCAAATTTTGGGAAGTGTTAGGTTGATATTCTTGTACTGTTATGTGCCAGGTGGCATCATAAACACTATTTTATTTTGTTATTTCGGTTTTATATTATTTTCTTTCCGCAAATTGTTTCTTTTCCGCATTTGTTAGGCTTACCTAGTCGTAGAGACTAGGTGCCGTCACGATAGTTCACAGAGGGTGAACTGGGGTCGTGACACTAGTACAATTTGTATGTATTGAACGAATCAAGTAGAGATAAGTAATTTATACTAGTTTAACTATAATTAAATAATTATCTAGTCCATTAAATATACTTATTCTCTTAATCTTGATATAATTATTATTAGATGTATGTATTATTTATTATTTTAATTTATTAAAGGTGGGATTCTTTTGTTGGTCAATATGCCTAATAAATTGGATAATAACAATATACATTGGCGAAGTAATAATTACTTGATGGAATTCAGATCTTCTACTACTAGAAAATGATTATCTTCTGATCGATGGTTCCGACTGGTGCACTGTCGTTGGAAGTTTTCGATGGAATCTGTCACTACCCAAACCGATGGGCTACGACGGGCACCCGATACCTTACTCAACCGAGTACTAACATAACATATCTTTTCGTATCACACTATCATATATAACTGAGTCGGAGAAGCTGCCGTGAAATAGGTGGAATACAACGTGTTATACCAAATTATACATAATACTTATGGGCCTCTAAGACCAAAATAACCACTTGTACGTTGAACGTAGGCCGACAAGGGCATACAATCTTTTACGTACATGACATCTGTCTACAAGCCTCTAAGGATACATAATTGTCATAAAGGTCAGGACAGAGCCCCGCCATACCAAACAATAGACATCTAAATCATACTGACCAAACAAGCAACTTCGAAGCAAATGGAGTGCACCAACATCTTCCGCTAAGCTGATCGCCTACTTGGAGGAATCTAGACCTGTCTATCGAGACTCGTGGACATGAAACGCAACATCCCCAGGAAAAAGGGACATCAGTACGAATAATGTACCGAGTATGTAAAACACATAAATAAGTACATAAAAGACATGGAAGAAATATAGAGTAAACGACTCAACCTGTAAGTTTGGATAACTCTTTACATCATGAAATACTTTTAGTGTCATATATATACGTATGAATGCCATGCCATGCATAGGTACATGTGTTTATAACATCATCAAGCCTCTGAGGGCATCCCATCATATCATCTCAGTTATTGTGGGCAAAATCATCAACGTATACCAGCTGACCTGATGGTGGTGCGTATGTAACGCCATAACCTTTCCCATATCCCATTTACATATACATACATACATATATATATATATATATATATATACGTATATAATGCCATCTGGTAATGGATCAATGTGCATGCATAAATACATGAAATGCATATGAAATACGTTAATAAATCTCTCGGTATATCATGAAACCATTATGCCTCTGATTAACATCATGAAATAAACTTTACCAACTTACGTATTTTTGAGACCCATGAACAGATGATAGAATAATATGACACATGGGGAATCAATAACATAAGCATATATAGTATTTCTACGAGTAGAGTCATTTATGAAAATTGCGCATTTGCTCGCTTCGTTTATGCCGTATAGATCATGCTAAAAGAAAGAAGGGATAGCCTTAACATACCTGAACCAATTCTCTTGGAATTTACAATTCACTCTTTACAAAATCAATCAACCAACGTTATCAATTTTTTTTGGTATGATTTGTTTTGCTCTTTAAAGATCTCACGGCCAGCCATGGATTTGGTATGTTATCAATGTTTTGCAATTCACGTATGTGGTTTTGTAAGACATATGAACTTAAATAGCAAAAATGTGAAGTAATGTGATAATCTTACTTGTTATGGGTGGCCCACTAGTTGGATGACTAAGCAATCCCAATCCTTCCAAAGATGACATATATGCAAGACTAAATGAGTCATTTAAATGGGATTGGGGTGCTGCAACCTAATTTCTTAGTTGGGGGGGGGGGTTAATCATTACCTAATAATCCCTTAAATATTTAGGTAATATTCCATTACCCTATAATTAACCAATTACCCACATAATTAAGAATTTACCTTAAATTACTTAAAATACTACTCACTTTTAACATACCTTGTACACCTTACTATCATGGTTATGTAGTACCTTGTATGGCACTAGTCCATAAATATCGGGTTTTAACGCTCGACCCGTATTTTGACGAATCTTGTGTGTATAGGATTTTATGCTCGTACTCTATCAAATTCTAATATAATTTATGATATCGTCCCACAGAAATTGGACAATCTAAGCTATAGACTTGTAAAATTTTGACTACTATTTGAGAGAACCAAATTGATGAAAGGTGTGTTTGGAATTATAAATTAAGACAAATTTCTTCCAAAAAGTTTGTTTTAAAAAGAGTTGAGAATCGTTGAATTCACTTGATATATTATTACAATAAAATCTCAGTTTCATACGTATTTCTCTAAAGAATAATTGCTTATTGCTAATACAATTATATTTTTACACTAAGAAATAAATAAATAATTAACACTCCGTGAGGTTATGTCAGTTAATTGATTTAAAACTAGTGACGATTAAACTGAAATATCTTGTCTGAATGTGCTCAAGCGTAGTAAAAACTTCATGAGAATATTTTTACTAGAAAATTATTAATCTTGCCTTCAACAATTCCTCCGTGAGAATTAAATAGTTTATGATATCGTCCCACATAGATTAGACAATCTAAGCTAGAGACTTGTAATATTTTGTCTACTATTTGAGAGAACCAAATTGATGAAATGTGTGTTTGGAATTATAAATTAAGACAAATTTCTTCCGAAAAGTTTATATTTAAAAAGAGTTGGGAATCACTGAATTCACTTGATATGTCATTGCAATAAAATATCAGTTTCATACGTATTTCTCTAAATAATAATTGCTTATTGCTAATACAATTATATTTTTACACTAAGAAATAAATAAATAATTAACATTCCGTGAGGTTATGTCAATTAATTGCTTTAAAACTAGTGACGATTAAACTGAAATATCTTGCATGAATGTGCTCAAGCATAGTAAAAACTTCGTGAGTATATTTTTAGTAGAAAATCAATTATCTTGCTTTTAACAATTCCGCCATGAGAATTAAAACTGAGGAAATAAAGATTACAGACTCCAAATAATAATCTTACTGAAAATTACTTTCACTCTAATGTTCTGTGCTCAAGTGTAGTAAATATTTCGTGAGAATATTTTTACTAAAAAATCAATAATCTTGCCTTCAACAATTCCTCCGTGCGAATTAAAACCGAGGAAAGAAAGATTACAAACTTGAAATAATAATCTTACCAAAAATTACTTTCACTCTAATATTCTATTTATCAGTTATTATATATTAATTTTACTCCGTGAGAATTACAAAATTAATATAAGAATAACTTAGATATAAAATATGTAGATGTGATAATAATAAATAAAAAATCATAATTCCAGCACAATATGAAATGTAAATAGAGTTTCTGGCCAAAAATGTATTGAAACTGAGATAGTATTATAATTATATCAAGCTTCATCAACTATCACAACAAAAAAAAAAATTACTCCATTATGAAGTAAGAAAAGCTAAAAAATACTTTCAGAAGACTAAGAATATTTTTACTTCAAAGAGAAAGACTGGAGGAAGAGACTAAGATTACTCTTCTCTTTCTCTTTAGAAACTTAGAAAAAACTAGATAGAAAATTGGATACAAAGTGGGATGATCTTTCTTCTACAAATATATGCCTATTTATAGGAAAATTTCTACAAGACCTTGGTGAGAATTTACAAGATAATATTAATATATCATATGGCCTTGATGAGAAATTGACATGGCAATTTGTCATGAAATTTTGGTGAGAATTTGCTATAACTTTTGTATCTCTTGACTTTGTGAAGTCTTAGATGAAGTTGTCACAAATGTATCCTTCTTCCTTGAACTGTAGGTTATTTCTTTTTCTCTTTTTCCATGTATTCTTTTTCTTGCAAGAATTGTTAGAAAAGTGCGAGAATAGGATATAAACTGGTCATGTTTTATATCTAAAATATTATATTTTTTTATTAAAATATAAGAATAATTTATATCCATCAAATACCCTCACACTTGAATTTTTGCTCATCCTCGAGGAAATAATTTTTGAAAAAAATATATTACTATTTTTGGTTTAAAATTATCGCAGCTCTTGTAAAATGAAAATTTAATCAAATAAAATCTATCATGCTTTCAAACTTTATAAATTTTCTATATTCATCAAATCTTTACCTTATTTTTACTTCTATTTTTATTCAACAAAAATTGTGCCTTCTTTCTTTTTGAGACTTCTCTGAAATTGATAACTTTATGATCATTTGCATTGAATATTCTTCATCTTTTGTCCATAGGCTTGCCCTTTATGTCTATCTCCACTAATGTAGACTAAATACTGCTTTCTAAAATCTTTTAGGATTTTTTCTGGCTTGTAATGTTGACTTCAGACTGGTAGGTTAAAGTTATATTTGTAGTAACTTGCCTTTTTCAGTTTTGGAGTAGAATATTTCTAAGATCAGACTTTCCAAATATTTGCTATTGATTTTTTTTGTGTACTTATAATGCCTGTACCTAAGATCAATCTTTTTTTTTTCTTTTTCTTTTTCTTTAATTCTGATTCTTTTTCAAAATGAGCCCCAAACTTATTTTCTAAAAATGGGCTTTTCAAATCATAAGCATGAATGTAATATTTAAATTTGGGCATAATTAGGAATCAAACGAAAAAAATAGGTCTTCAAGCTTCAAAATAGGTGCTAGAGATTTTTTTGTAGTACATTTTTGTGCAATATCTAGAAAAGACTGAGGTAAACAAAGAAAACCTAAATTCATATTTCAAAAATCAGTGTTGTCACGACCCCGGTTCGCCCTCCTTGAACCATCGTGACGACACCTAGTCTGTACGACTAGGTAAGCCTAACAATGCGGAATATAAACAACAATTGCGGAAAAAATAATTTAAAAACCAAAATAATAAATTAAAACAGTGTTTAAAATGCTGCTCGGCATACCCAATAACAATTCTCGAAGCTAATAATATTTCCCAAAACCCGGAATCTCATGATCACAAGCCTTTAAATATCTACAAGCATCTAACTCCAGAATGTCTAACAAAGAAACAAAAGTACAGAAGGGTTAATACAAAAGGTAGAGTAGAAAAGGATTCTTCGGTCTGCGGATGCGGCAGATATACCTCGAAGTCTCTACAAGCGCCTCCTCTCAAGCGTGATAAGTCTGAGTGGAAGTACCTGGATCTGCAAATGAAAAACATGCGCAGAAAGGGCATGAGTACACCACAACGGTACTCAGTAAGTGCCAAGCCTAACCTCGATCGGTAGTGACGAGGAAGGTCAGGGCCCTACTGAGGTTAAATAAAATATAAGGTTCAACAGTGTAGAACAAAACAATATAAGTAAGTACAACAGTAAAAGTAACACATGATATAAATGACAGCAACAACAACTATAGAGGTAAAGTAAACACAGAAAGAAGTACAACTCAACACAATCCTTTATATCATGTGTTACTTTTACTATTGTACTTACTTATACTGTTTTGTTCTACACTGTTCAACCTTATATTTTATTTAACCTCCATAGGGCCCTGACCTTCCTCGTCATTACCCGACCAAGGTTAGGCTTTACACTTACTGAGTACCGTTGTGGTATACTCATGCCATTTTTGCGCATGTTTTTCATGTTCACATCCAGGTACTTCCACACAGACTTATCACACTTGATATGAGGCATTTGTAGAGACTCCAAGGTATATCTGTCGCGTCCGCAGACAGAAGAGTCCCTTTCTACTCTCTCCTTTGTATTAGCCCTTCTGTACTTTCATTTCTTTGTTAGACATTCTGGAGTTAGATGCTTGTAGACATTCAAAGGCTTGCGATCATGAGATTCCGGGTTTTGGGAAATATTATTAGCTTCGAGAGTTGTTATTGGATATGCCGAGCGGCATTTTAAGCACTGTTTTATTTCATTATTTCAGTTTTTAAATTATTTCTTCCGCAATTGTTGTTTATATTCCTCATTGTTAGGCTTAACTAGTCGTAGAGACTAGGTGCCGTCATGATGGTTCATGGAGGACGAACCGGAGTTGTGACAAGTTGGTATTAGAGCTCTAGGTTCATAGGAGTCATGAATCACAGGCCGATTTATTAGAGTCTTGTTGATCAGTACGGAGACGTCTGTACTTATCTACGAGAGGCTTTGTAACTGTTAGGAAAATTCCACTTCATTTGATTTCCTTGTCGTGCGAGATTTTGATATCACAATTCTAAACTTCTGTCTTCTATTCTCTCACAAATGGTGAGGACACGTGCTACCTGAGATGATCAGGCACCCGCACCCCCTACTACAACCGTCAGAGGCCGGGGCCGGGGTAGAGGTTTAGGATGCGCATGCGGTGCAGCCAGAGCACCGGCGCAAGCTGCCACCGAGGTACCACTAGCAGTTCTAGCCGGAGTCCAAGCACCTGATACGCCTACTACTACTACTACTCCAGATCTTCAGGAGACTCTTACGCAGTTCATGAGCATGTACACCACTTTGGCTCAGGCAGGGTTGCTTCCCCTTGCTGCAGCCACATCTCAGGCTGGGGGAGGAGCATAGACTCCCGTCGCCCGCACTCCTGAGTAGCGAGTGCATGTTGATCATGTCCTAGAGTTTTTCATGTACAGCCTGTAGCCCCAGGTCAGCCCAAGGAAAACACAGCGGCTTCAGAGGATGAGCAACGGAGACTTGAGAGGTTCAAGAAGTGTGATCTTCCTATATTCTGTGGGTTAGCATCAGATGATGCCTTGGAATTTTTGGAGGAGTGTCATTATGGGTATATCAGGATCGAGTGGGGTTTCTTTCACTGCCTTCCAGCTTCGAGGGGCCACCTATGAGTAGTGGTGCACCTATGAGTTAGATATGTTCCTTCATTGACTTGGACCCAGTTTTTAGATATGTTCCTGAGAGAGTTTGTTCCTCAGAGCCTCAGGGACGTATGGCGCACAGAGTTTGAGCATTTGCGCCAGGGTACGATGACTGTCTCGGAGTATGTTGTCCGTAACACCAGCTTGGCTAGACATGCCCTAGCCTTAGTTTCTACTGTTCGCGAGAGGGTTCGTCGGTTTATTGGGGGGCTTATTCCCAGCATCAGGTCTAGTATGGCTCGTGAGTTGGAGATGGATATTTCTTATCAACAGGTGGTGAGCATTGCTAGGAGCATTGAGGGTATGCATGCTAGGGAGAGAGAGGAGAGGGAGGTCAAGAGGTCTCGAGAGTCGGGCCATTATTCTGGTGCCTGTGCCCCAGCTACAGGTCATCATGGTAGGGGTTATATGAGTCGCCCTGTTCATTTTGCTCTTCCAGCAGCCAGTGGTATTCTAGAGCCTCCTAGGCCTCATGAGCCTTATTATACACCTCCAGTATCTAGTGCGCCTCCTATGCAGGGTGCTTTTAGTGGTCAGTCCAGCAGACCTTGCCTGAGCCAGTCACAACCACCACGTCATCCCAGAGCTTGTTTTGAGTGTGGTGATACATGCCATATTGTGAGGAATTGCCCCAGACTTAGGAGGGTTGCACTTCCACATACATCTCAGACACAGTGTGCCCCGTAGAGTTCTCAGGCTATGGTTACAGCTCCAGCTGCTACCCCACCTGCTCAGCCAGCTAGAGGTGGAGGTCGGGGAGGTATAGGTCGCCCTAGAGGGGGAGGCCAAGCCAGATACTATGCCCTTCCTACCTGTACCGAGGCCGTTGCCTCTGATTCTATCATCACAGGTATTATACTGGTTTGTCATACAGATGCATCGATTCTATTCGATCCATGCTCCACTTATTCTTATGTGTCTTCTTATTTTCCTCCGTATTTAGGTGTATCTCGAGATTCTTTGAGTTCCCTATTTATGTTTCTACACCGTATTTAGGTGTATCTCGAGATTCTTTGAGTTCCCCTATTTATGTTTCTACTCCTGTAGGAGATTCTCTTATTGTGGACCGCGTTTATCGGTCGTGTTTGGTTGCTCTTAGAGGTTTTGAGACCAGAGCTAATTTATTGTTACTCAGCATGGTAGATTTTGATATTATCTTAGGCATGGACTGGTTGTCGCCCCATTATTCTATTCTTGATTATCACGCCAAAACCGTGACGCTGGATATGCCAGGTGTACCACGTGTTGAGTGGAGGGGTACTTTAGATTACACTCATAGTAGAGTTAGTTCTTCCCTTAAGGCTCAGCGAATGGTTGAGAAGGGGTGTGACGCGTATCTAGCTTATGTGAGAGATGTCAGTATTGGTACCCCTATAGTTGATTCAGTCCCAGTAGTAAGGGATTTTCCTGATGTGTTTCCAGCTGATCTTTCGAGTATGCCGCTTGATAGAGATATTGATTTTGGCATTAATCTGTTACCGGGCACTCAACCAATTTCTATTCCTCTGTATCGTATGGCTCTTCCTAAGTTGAAGGATCAGTTACAGGAATTGCTTGATAAGGGTTTTATTAGGCCTAGTGTATCATATTGGGGTGCTCTTGTCCTGTTTGTGAAGAAAAAGGATGGTTCTATGCGTATGTGCATTGATTATTTCCGGTTGAACAAGGTTACAATGAAGAACTGTTATCCTTTGCCTCGTATTGATGATCTATTTGACTAGCTTCAAGGCACATGAGTGTTTCCTAAGATTGACTTGCGCTCAAGTTACCATCAACTGAAGTTTCGGGAGCTAGATATCCCGAAAACAGCTTGAGTTAGACAGTTGAAGGTACAGGAGAAGAATTATCCTGTCCATGACCTTGAGTTAGCTTCCATTGTTCACGCCTTGAAGATATGGCGTCATTATTTGTACGGTGTGCCTTGTGAGATTTATACTGATCATCGGAGCTTGCAGCACCTGTTCAAGCAAAAGGACTTTAATTTGCACCAGAGAAGGTGGTTAGAGTTGCTAAAGGACTATGATATCACTATTTTGTATCACCCGAGCAAGGCCAATATGGTGGCTGATGCTTTGAGTCGCAGGGCAGAGAGTTTGGGGATTTCAGCTTACTTACCAGCATCGGAGAGGCCTATGGCGATGGATATTCAGGTCGTAGCCAGCTAGTTTTTGATATTGGATCTTTCGGAGCTCAGTCGGGTTCTAGCTTGTGTGGTTTCTCGGTCTTCCTTATTTGATCGTATCAGGGAGCGTCAGCATGATGACCCTCATTTACTTGTCCTCAAGGACAAGGTTCAGCGTAGTGATGCTAGAGATATGACTATTGGTGATGACGGGGTATTGTGGATGTAGGGTCATACTTGTGTACCCAGTGTTGATGGGCTTTGGGAGTTGATTCTAGAGGAGGCCCATAGTTTACGGTATTCCATTCATCCGGGTGCCGTGAAGATGTATCAGGATTTGAGACAGCACTATTGGTAGAGGCGGATAAATAAAGATATAGTTAGATTTGTAGCTCGGTGCCTCAACTATCAGCAGGCAAAGTATGAGCAGCAAAGACCGGGTGGGTTGCTTCAGCAGATGGAGATTCCGGAGTGGAAATGGGAACTGATCTCCATGGACTTTGTATTTGGGCTCCCACGGACTTTGAGAAAGTTCGATGCTATTTGGGTGATTATGGATCGGCTGACCAAGTCTGCGCACTTCATCCCTATGTGTACTACTTATTCTTCAGAGCGGTTGGCGGAGATTTATATCCTGGAGATTGTTCTTCTACACAGTATACCAGTTTCCATCATTTTAGATAGGGGTACTCAGTTCACATCACGGTTCTGGAGGGCCGTTCATCATGAGTTGGGTACTCGGGTAGAGTTGAGAACAACATTTCACCCTCAAACAGACGGACAGTCCGAGCGCACTATTTAGATTCTTGAGGATATGCTCCGTGCATGTGTGATTGAGTTTGGAGAATCTTGAGATCAGTTCTTGCCATTGGTGGAGTTTGCCTACAATAACAGCTATCAGTCCAGCATTCAGATGGCACCGTATGAGGCTTTATATGGTAGGCGGTGCAGATCCCCAGCGGGTTGGTTTGAGTCGGATGAGGCTAGATTATTGAGCACATACTTGGTTCACAATGATTTGGAGAAGGTTAAGGTGATTCAGGATAGACTCCGTACAACCCAGTCCAGACAAAAGAGTTACGCGGATCGGAAGGTTCGTAATATGTCCTATATAGTTGGAGAGGGGGTTCTGCTTCGGGTTTCGTCTATGAAGGGCGTTATGAGATTTGGGAAGAAGGGAAAGTTGAGTCCGAGTTTTATTAGCCCTTTTGAGATATTGAGGCGTGTTGGAGAGTTTGTTTATGAGCTTGCCTTACCTCCAAGCTTGACAGGAGTTCATCCGGTATTTTATGTTTCGATGCTCCGAAGGTATCACGGTGATCCATCGCACGTGTAAGATTTCAGTTCAGTTCAGTTGGACATGGATCTATCTTATGTTAAAGAGCCAGTGGCGATATTGAACAAGAAGGTTCAAAAGCTAAGGTCAAAGAACATTGCATCGGTGAACGTTCAATGGCGGGGTCAGCCGGTCGAGGAGGCGACCTGGGAGACCGAGCAGGATATGTACAGTTGTTACCCTCATCTTTTCACTACTTTAGGTATGTCTCCATGCTCGTTCGAGGACGAACGAATGTTTAAGTATGGGAAGATGTAACGAACCGGCTGTTCATTTTAAAAATTAACAGTCGATCCCCTATTAACTGCTTTCCCTGTGTTTATTTCTGCTATTTTGATTTTTCGGGATGTTTGGTTTTGAGTTTCGGAGAGTTTTGGGACACTTAGTCCCTAAATGAGAGTTTATGTTTTAGAAATTGGACCATAGTCGGAGTAGTGTGAAGACGGCCTCAGAATGGAATTCCATTAGTTCTGTTAGCTTCGTTGGGTGACTTCGGGCTTAAGGGCCTATTCGGATTGTGTTTTGGAGGTCCATAGCTAATTTAGGCTTGAAATGCCGAAAGTTGAATTTTTGAAATCTCTGGCTCGATAGTGAGATTTTGATCTGAGGGTCAAAATGGAATTCCGGAAGTTGGAGTATCACCGTAGTGTTGGATGTGACGTGTGTGCAAAATTTCAGGTCATTCGGACGAGGTTTGATAGACTTTTTTATCGAAAGCATAATTTCAGAGTTTTTGGAATTCTTAGACTTGAATCCAATGTAAAATTTGTATTTTGATGTTGTTAAGGTTGGAACAAGTTTGAATGATGTTATGGGATATGTTTTCATGTTTTCTTAAGGTTCCCAGGGCCTCGGGTGAGTTTCGGGTGGTTAAACGGACCAAATTTTTGTTTTGAAAGTTGTAGATTTCTTCAGTTCTGTGTTGCAGAGAATTTGCCTTTCGCGTTCGCGATGCTGCTCCTGCATTCGCGAAGGGTATGGCATAGTTTTCATCACGAATGCGAGTCAGGTTCCGCGTTCGCGTAGAGTATTTGGGGGCAGCTGGGATCCCAAGATCTTTGTGCTTCGCGTTCGCGTAGGTGGAGTCGCGTTCGCGAAGGCTTGGAGACATTGAGCATCGCGTTTGCGAGGATGTGTTCATGTTCGCAAAGGAGGAGTTGAATTGGTAGGCAATTTTTTGCTTCGCGAAAGTGAGGTAATGGTCGCGTTTGGGAAGAAGGAATAACTGGGCAGTATTTAAGTAGCCAATCCGCGACCATTCTTCATTTTTCCACCATTTTTGAACGGGATTGATGCTTCTGAGAGAGATTTTTGAGGAAAACAAAGGCGAATCACTTGAAGGTAACATTTTTTACTTCATAACTCATTTATATGTGATTAAAGGTCTAATTAGTGGTGAACAATTAGGGAAAATCAATGCAAAATGGGTAATTAGGGCTTGAGAGTAAGAGACCTTAAAATGAGTATTTGAGGGGTCAATTTAACTCCGATTTCAGTGTTCTTGTTATGTATAGACTCGTGAGAGTATGAGGATTCTGAAAATTTAAATTTTACCCAATACTGAGACGTGGACCCAGTGGGGCATTTTGGTCATTTTACCTAATTTTGCGTATTAGCTTAGAATTTATTTGTAGAAACAGTTACTGGAAGTGTTATTTACATTATGCAATTGAATTGAATAGATTTGGGCCATTTGGAGTCGAGTACTCGTGGCAAGAACGTGGTTTAGGTTTGATTTTGAGCCGGTTCGAGGTAAGTGGCTTGCCTAACCTTGTGTGGGGGACCTTTCCCTTAGGATTTGGTATTATTGATAATTGAAATGCCTTGTACGTGAGATGGCGAGTGCGTACTTGTGCTAATTGTTGAAAATTTGGTTTTCATTAAGTAACTACTAGTATGTTTCTTTTCATGTTTATACTACTTGCGATTTAAGCTTGTTGTTAGCTTAGAAAAGCATGTCTAATTGACTTAATTGCCTTACTTGCTCAAACTGCCTTATTTGGATTACGTGCAGCATGCTAGGTTAGAAATACCTATTTTACCTTGATATGGAACTTGAATTGCACTGTGTATTCTTCTTACTGTTGTTGTGTATCTACTTTGGGACTACGGGACGATATCACGGGAGATCCCCCTGTATATTTACTTTCGGACTACAGAACGGTATTCCGGGAGATCTCCCTGCACATTTACATTGGAACTATGGGACTGCACTCGGTAGATTCCCCCTATACTGAGTATTTACATTTGGGATTATGGATCGGTATTCCGGGAGATCCCCTCGCACTATGAGTTACAACTACAGAGGCAAAGTAAACACAGAAAGAAATATAGCTCATCATAAAGATAACAGCCGGGGATCTTCCAGGATACCGTCCTGTAGTCCCAAATGTAAATATCCAGTGGATCTACCGAGATACCGTCCCATAGTCCACCTCATAGTGCGAGGGGATCTCCCGGAATACTAATCCGTAGTCCCAAATGTAAGTACTCAGTACAAGGGGAATCTATAGGGTGCAGTCCCGGGGGATCTCCCGGAATATCGTTCCGTAGTCCCAAAGTAAATATACAGGGGGATCTCCCGATATACCGTCCCGTAGTCCCAAAGTAAACACACACCAACAAAAAGAAGAATACACAGTGCAATTCAAGTTCCATATCAAGGTAAAATAGGTATTTCTAACCTAGCATACTTCATGTAATCCAAATAAGGCATTTTGAGCAAGTAAGGCAATTACGTGAATTAGACATGCTTTCCTAAGCTAACAACGAGCTTAAATCGCAAGTAGTATAAACAAGAAAAGATACATACTAGTAATTACTTAATAAAAAACCCGATTTTTAACAATTAGCACAAGTATGCACTCGTCACCTTACGTACAAGGCATTTCAATTATCAATAATACTAAATCCTAGGGGGAAGGTCCCCCACACAAGGTTAGCCAAGCCACTTACCTCGAACCGACTCAAAATCAACCCGAAGCAACGTTCTTGCCACGAGTACTCGACTCCAAATGGGCCAAATCTATTCCATTCAATTGCATAAATAAATAACACTTCAAGTAACTGATTCTAGAAATAAATTCTAAGCTAATACGCGAAATTAGGTAAAATGACAAAAATGCCCTTAGGCCCACATCTCGGAATTGGGTAAAATTTATATTTTCAGAATTCTCATCCTCTCACGAGTCTATACATAAAAAGAACACTGAAATCGGAGTTCAATGACCCCTCAAATACCCATTTCAAGGTCTCTTAATGTCAAACCCTAATTACCCATTTTGCACTGATTTTTCCCTTATTTTTCTCCACTAATTAAACCTTTAATCATATATAAATGAGTTATGAATTCAAAATGTTACCTCAAAGTGATTCCCCCTTTTTTTACTCAAAAATCTCCTTCACAAGCTTCAATCCCATTCAAAAATAGTGGAAAAATGAAGAAGGATCGCGGATTGGCTATTTAAATACTTCCCAGTTATTCCTTCTTCGCGAATGCGGCCACTACCTCACATTCTTGAAGAACAAAATCGCCGACTAATTCAACTCCTCATTCGCGAACGTGAACACCTCCTCGCGAACGCGATGCTCAATCTCTCCAAGCTTTCGCGAACGCGGCTCTACCTACGTGAACGCGAAGCACAAAGCTCTTGGGATCCTAGCTGCCCCCAAATACTCTACGCGAACACAGAAGTTGAATCGCATTTGCGATGCTCACTATTCCATACCCTTCGCGAACATGTGAGCAGTGTCACGAATGCGAAGGGAAAATTCTCTGCAACACAAAACTGAAGAAATCTGCAACTTTCAAAACAAGAATTTGGTCCGTTTAACCACCCAAAACTCACCCGAGGCCCTCGGGACCTCAACCAAACATGCCAATATATCCCATAACATCATTTAAACTTATTCCAACATGTGTAACACTCAAAATAACATCAAATTACAAATTTTACATCGGATTCAAGCCTAAGAATTCCAAAAACTCTAAAATTACGCTTTTGATCAAAAAGTCTATTAAACATCATCCGAATGACCTGAAATTTTGCACACCCGTGACATCCAATACTACGGAGCACTCCAACTTCCGGAATTCCATTTCGACCCTCAGATTAAAATCTCACTATGGAGCCGTAAATTTCAAAAATTCAACTTTCGGCATTTCAAGCCTAAATTAGCTACAGACCTCCAAAACACAATCCGAACATGCCCCTAAGCCCTAAGTCACCCAATGTAGCTAACGGAACCAACAGAATCCCATTCCGAGGCCTTCTTCACACTGCTCCAACTACGGTCCAATTTCTAAAACTTAAACTCTCATTTAGGGACTAAGTGTCCCAAAACTCTCTTAAACTCAAAACCAAACATCCGCTAAATCAAAATAGCAAAACTAAACACAGGGAAGCTATTAATAGGGGATCGAGGCGTTACTTAAAATGACCGTCCATGTCGTTACAAGTGTTGTCTAGGATTTTGCCTCGAAAGACATTTGGGGCAAGTTCTAGCATATAGATTATAAGTTCTACCTGCTTTTGATCATAATGCTTCTCAATCTCAGAAAGTCTTTCCAAGTATTGAAGATATTTATTCTTTCCTTCATAAAAATAAACTTAAAAACAAGAATGTTATGTGGTAAATATAAAAAATATATATTTGATATAAAACAATAAGAGTTTTATTTTGATAAATTAACACTTTACAAGAGGCATAATTTTAAGAAAATAGTAATATATATATATATATATATATATATAGATAGATAGATAGATAGATAGAAATCTTTTTGGCTTTCAAATATACAACTGCAGAAGAAAGCTTGAAAGAAACTGCAGCCACACACCGCTCGCGTACAAATAACAACTCTAGTTTGTATATAAACTAGAAAATTACATGTGCCAACATATGAATTGCATTATTAAATGGTTAACCAACTAGTTACTTAGGCATACCGATCACCATGGAGTTACTCCTGTATAGGTGACTCTGTTTTTGTAGAGGCCATCATGAGATGTTCTGGTTGTACAATAACCTGGACATTAACCAGATCAATTGATTAAGCATTTAACTATTTAAATCTATGTTGGACTTATGGGGATCCATTGATTCTCCCTCAATGGCTATGGGTAAGAAACCATAGTTCAGAGTTTAACGTCGTCATCTTGACTTATTAATTATAGACTTCATCAATCTATCAAAGTGACAGATGGTTGTTGCTCAAAATGCCCTCCAAAATATAACTTTAACCTGTGATCATTTACCTTGAAATTGTCTCCTCCATTGATTTGTTGAATTTGAATTGCTCCGTATGGAGTAACATCTGTAACATTGTAAGGACACGTCTACCTAGATTTTAATTTTCCTGGAAATAACCTGAGTCTACTGTTGTATAGAAGTACATGATCTCCAATTTTAAATTTTTTTGTCGGATTAAATTGTCTTGCCATTTTTTTTTCTTTAAATTTTTTGGCATTTTCATAGTCTTCTAATCTGAGTTCTTCCAATTCATTCACTTGAGAAAATCCTTTTTTACCAGCAGAGGTTAATTCAAAGTTCAATGCTTTCAATGCCCAAAAAGCTTTGTGTTCTAATTCAACAGGAAGATGGCAAGCTTTTTCAAAGACTAATCGATATGGAGACGTACCACTTGGCGTTTTAAACGTCGTTCGATATGCCCACAGTGTGTCATCTAATTTTGAAGCCCAATCTTTCTGGAGATTCCAACCATTTTTTCAAGTATTCTTTTTAATTCATGGTTAGAAACCTCAACTTGCGCTTGTGTTTGAGCATGGTATGACGTTCCTGTTTTGTGAATCACACCATATTTTGACAATAATGCTGAAAATTGTCTATTCATGAAATGAGACCCTTGGTCGCTGATGATGACCCATGGTGTACCAAACCTGGTAAAAATATTTTTCTTGAGAAAATTGCACACAATTTGAGCATCATTTTTCCTTGTTGGGATGGATTCAACCCATCTTGAAACATAATCCATAGGCACAAGGATATATTCAAAAGAATGAGATGAAGGAAAAGGACCCATGAAATCTATTCCCCATACATCAAATATTTCACACACCTATATTGATTGCAATGGCATCTCATCTCTCTTAGTAATATTACATGTTCTTTGACACCTGTCACACTATGCAACATAGGCACGAGCATCCTTAAAAAGTATTGTCCAGAAAAATCCAACCTCTAGAACTTTAAAGGCAGTTCGATTAGTTGCATAATGTCCTCCAACTGCTCCATCCTGGTAATGATAAAAATTTTTGGTCATTTCTTCTTCTGGTACACACTTTTTGATAATATAATCTGCACAAAATTTAATCAAGTAAGGGTCATTCCACAAATAATATTTAGCATTAGATATCAACTTTTTTCTCTGTTGGTAAGTGAGATTTTGGGGTGTCCATTTTCCAACCAAGTAATTTGCAATATCTACAAACTAGGATGGTTGAGTCATAACTGAGTTGATAGAAAAAATATGTTCGCCAGGAAATTCTTCTTTTATATCACATAACTCAAGTGGGGGGTTCTCTAATCTAGACAAATGGTCAGCTACCTGATTCTCTGTTCCTGTTTTATCTTTTATCTCAAGCTTAAATTCTTGGAGAAGTAAAATCCATCTTAACAATCTAGGTAGGTCATCTTTTTTTGCTATGAGGTTTTTTAGAGCCGCATGGTCAGTAAAAATAGTGACCTTGGTTCCTATTAGATAGGAACAAAACTTATTAAATGCAAATACCACTTCTAGTAATTCTTTTTCAATGGTGGCATATCTTTTATTAAAAGGTTAGTCAGTGGTTTTGAATCTTTGAAAAATCTTTTATGAACCGTCTGCAAAAACCTGCATGACCTAGAAAGCTTCTAATGCCTGTAACAATTTTAGGAGGGGGTAATCCTACTATAAGATTAATTTTAGTCTTATCAACTTCTATCCCTTTAGCAGTGATTTTATATTTTAAAACAATTCTCTCAGTAACCATAAAATAGCATTTTTCCCAATTAAGAATTAAGTTTGCCTCTTTACATCTCTTAAGAACTAAGGTTAAATGGTGAATACAATCCTCAAAACACTTGCCGAAGAGTGTAAAATCATCCATGAAAATTTCAAGAAATTTTTCAGTCATGTCAGAAAAAATTGCTGACATGCAACACCAAAATATGGCAAGAGCATTGCACAAACCAAATGGTATTCTCCTATATGCATATGTTCCCTGAGGACATGTGAAAGTTGTCTTATCTTGATCTTCTTGTGCGATTAGTATTTGGTTATACCCTGAATAGCCATCAAGAAAACAATAAAACCGATATCCTGCAATTCTTTCTAACATTTGATCAATAAATGGCAAAGGAAAGTGATCTTTTCTAGTGGCATCATTGAGACATCTATAATCTATAGAGACTCTCCATCATTTGACGGTCCTGGTAGGTATTAGTTCATTGTTTTATTTTTTATCACTGTGATACCTCCCTTTTTGGTACTACCTGAATAGGACTTACCCAAGGGCTGTCTGAAATAAGGTAAATAATACCTTCCGCCAAAAGCTTTACAATCTCCTTTTTTACCACTTCCTACATTGCTGGATTTAATCTCCTTTGGGGTTAGACTATCGGTTTGTAGCTATCCTCCATGAGGATTCTGTGCGTACAAATTGTTGAATTAATCCCTTTGATATCTACTACAGTCTTGTGATGACCCAAAAGGTCATCACATATTTTAGAAATAAATTCTGTATTCCAACGCCTTAAAAACCTCTTTCGGCATCACCTCGATTTATGTGCACAATCCGGGCACGTAGCCGGAAAGCCATTATGTGAAAATCTGTGAAAAATGATGAATTTTGACTTTAAAATGGATTTAAGTTGACTTCGGTCAACATTTTAGGTAAACGGACCCGGACCCGTGATTTGACAGTCCCGGAGGGTCTGTAGGAAAATATGGGACTTGAGCGTATGCCTGGAATTTAATTCTGAGGTCCCAAACCCGAGAACTGAATTTTTAAAGAAAATTATTTTCTGGAATTATTTATGTGTTTTGGAAAGGAAACATGTTTAAAACTTGGTGGTATCGGGCTCGTATTTTAGTTCTGGAGCCCGGTATAGGTCTTATATGTAATTTAAGATGAGTCTATAAAATTTGGTAAGAAGCAGAAGTCGTTTGAGGTGGTTCGGACCCGTAGTTGTGAAAATCGATAATTTGAAGGTTTTGAGATTTTTCTTAGATTTCTATGCTAAATTCGATGTTTATGAGGTTATTTTGGCGATATGATCGCACGGATAAGGTCATATGATGTTTTTGAGTTAGTATGCATGTTTTGTGTGGAGCCCCGAGGGCTCGGGTGAGTTTTGGATAGGTTTCGGAAGGTTTTAAACTTAGGAAAAATTGCAGGTTTTTGCTGTCTCAGTGCACAGAGGTTTTGTTCTTCGCGTTCGTGTGGTCCCACTCGCAAACGCGTAAGGCAACTTCCTCAGGTGCCAGTTTATGCTTCGCGAACGCGAGGCAGTAGGGGTAGTACCCTTCGCGAATGCGCCCAGGCACTCGCGAACGAGTAAGGCTAATGGCCTGGGGGTGGGGTTCACATTTGTTCTAGGCAAACCGGCCATCTGACCGCGAACACGAAGGCTCTTGGAGCTGAAGTTCTCCGAACACGAGCCGACGAGCGCAAACGTGAAGGTCACCTAGGCCTGACCCATCGCGAATGCGACAGGCCTATCACGAACGCGATGAAGGCATGCCCAGTGATTTTTAAACAGTAACAGAACATACAGGATTTCACCAAAATTTAATAACTTCTTCTTCCAACTTCCAAATTGGGCAATTTTTGGAAGAGAATTTCACCACAAATCCATAGGTATGTAATCTTAGACTCATTTTCTTCAATTTTCATTAACACGCATTAGATTTCTAGGCCTAAATCATGTTCTTAAGGGTAGAAAATTAGGGATTTGGGTAGAGTTAGGGATTTTTGTATAATTGGGATCTAGACCTCGTTTTGGGGTCGGATTTTTGAACTAATTACATATTCGGGCTCGTGGGTGAATGGGTGATCGAATTTTGGTCTGAACCTCGTATTTTGACCAAGCGGCCCCGGGGTCGATTTTTGACTTTTTGAGGAAAACGATAGAAAACCTATAATTGAGCATTGGGTATGAATTCTTTAGCATTTATTGATGTTGTTAAATCAATTTGGACTAGATATGAGTTGTTTGGAGGCGAATTCTAAAGGAAATCGGTGTTTGAGGCTTGAGTTGCCCGTGGATGTTCGAGGTAAGTGTTTGGTCTAACCTTAGTTTGAGGGATTAGGAATTGTGTCCTATTTGCTACATGTTACTTGTTGAGTACGACGTATAAGCATGGTGATGAGTATCTATACATTGGTGTCAAGTATGACCGTGAGTCTTAAATTGAAATCGTTGAGCAAGGATTATGATTATTCTCGTGGAAATTACTTATGATTGAGTATTGGTACTAGTTGAGGTAGTTAGATGTTGGAAAAATTTGGTTATAGCTGATTTTCCTTTGCCAGGACGTATTTACTTATACTGTCGATTCCTCTGTCGAGATAGTGTTGTTTTTTTATTAATCCCTTGCCGGGACTTTTGTTGTGATTGGTTTTGAACTGTATATGTGGATTGGGTTGCGCCCCGCAACAATATTATATTTGGATCGGGTTGCACGCCGCAACAATATTATATGTGGATCGGGTTGCACGCCGCAACAATATTATGTTTGGATCAGGTTGCACGCCGCAACAATGATATAATTTGATCGGGTTGCATGCCGCAACAATGATATAAATGGATCGGGTTGCACGCCGCAATAGTGTTATTATATTTTGGGTCGGGTTGCGCGCCGCAACAATATATAATACGAAGTGCTTATAGATTGGTGACGAGTTCCTTATTGTTTTGATATGAATTTTAAGTTGTCCTCATGCCTTTCTCTTAAATTACTGCTAGTAATGATATTCCCCCGCAGCATGTTCCCTCTCCCATCTTTACTTGTTTATTTCTGTTTTATTTTCCCGCTGTATATTATATAACTGCACATGTTTGTTTGGTAATCTGGTCCTAGCCTCGTCACTACTTCGCCGGGGTTAGGCCAGTCACTTACTAGCACATGGGGTCGGTTGTGCTGATACTACACTCTGCACTATGTGCAAATCCTGGAGAGGCAGATTTTGGACCATAGCTTTTGGTGGCTGCCTTCAGTCCAGTTAGAGATCCCGAGGTAGTTCTACAGGCATCTGTGGGTCCGGAATTCTCTTCTATCTTTATATGTATTCTGTTTTAATTTTCTTCAGAGATAGATTGTACCTTTCTTTCCCGACATTTGTATGTAGTATTTGTAGATGGTTCGTGATATTGTCACACCGGTTCCAGCTAGAGGTGTATGTTGGTATTGTCATTCTTGTTTTGGCTAAATTATCAGATTAAGTCTTCCACATGTATTTATTTATCATTGGTATTTCACTGTTGATCGCATGTTAATTTAAATTGTTAAAAAGGGCTAAATAAAAGAGTTAGTGAATCTATAATACGAGGCTTGCCTAGCTTCCACGATTAGGCACCATCACAACTCCCGAGGGTGGAAAATCCGGGTCGTGACAAGTTGGTATCAGAGCTCTAGGTTACATAGGTCTCACAATTCATGGACAAGCTAAGTAGAGTCTGAGGGATCGGTACGGAGACGTCTGTACTTATCCCAGAGGCTACAGAGTTAGGAAAAAAGGCTTCACATTTATTCTTTCCTGTCGTGCGGTTTGGTTACTCAATGCTAATTGAATTTCTACTCTATTCTTTAGCAGATGGCGAGAAGACGCACTTCCTCATTAATTGATCAGTAGCCCGAGCCCCCAGCAGCAGCTCCCACGAGGAGCAGAGGGTGAGGCTGAGGCCGTGCTAGAGGCCGAGGTAGGGGCAGAGCTCAGCCAAGTGCAGCAGCACCAGCGGTGGAGCCTCAGGTTGACTTTGATGATGAGGTTCTGGCCCAAACAGTTCTGGTGGGCCCAGCTCAAGTCCTAGAGGGGGTTATTACTACCCGAGTACTCCAGGATGCTCTGGTCCATCTAGTGGGCCTTGTGGAGAGTGTCACCCGGGCATGCTTGCTTCCTATAGCACCAGCCGTCTCTTAGGCTGGAGGAGGAGCCCAAACATCTGCTACTCATACTCTAGAGCAAATGGCTCCCTAGTTTCAGACTCCAGTAGCTCAGCCAATTGGAGTAGTTCACCCGGGTGTGGTCGCTCAGATCGGTAATGGAACAACTATGTCTGCCGATGCTTTGTGGAGATTGGACAGGTTCACCAAGCTCTTCCCTACTACTTTAAGCGGTGTATCTTCTGAGGATCCCAAGGATTATCTAGAGAGCTGTCATGAGGTTCTCAGGAACATGGGGATAGTGGAGACCAATGGGGTCGATTTTGCTACTTTTCGCTTATCTAGATCCGCCAAGACTTGGTGGAGAGATTTTTGTTTGGCTAGACCAGCCAGATCACCAGCTTTGACTTGGGAGCAGTTTACTCAGCTATTTCTAGAGAAGTTTCTCTCCATCCCTAAGAGAGAGGCCAATCGGAGGCAGTTTGAGCATCTCCAGCAGGGTTCTATGACTGTTACCCAGCATAAGACCAGATTCATCGACTTGGCCCGTCATGCTCTCATTATACTTCCCACCGAGAGAGAGAGAGAGGGTTAGGAGGTTCATTGAGGGACTTATTCAGATGATTAGACTTCAGATGGCTAAGGAGACAGGGAGTGAGATTTCTTTTCATGAGGCGTCTAATGTGGCCAGGATAGTTGAGATGGTTCTATTGTAGGGGGGGGGGTAGTCTGGGGTCGGACAAGAGGCCTCGTCATTCAGGTAGATTCAGTGGTGCCTAGTCTGGAGGCAGGGATTCGTATGGTAGAGGCCATCCTCCTAGGCCTTTTCAGTCAGCACTTTAGGTTTCTCACGGCGCTTCAGGTGGCCGTGGTTCTCATATGCAGTATTTTGATCAACGGACCTGCAGTGCACCACTAGCTCCTATCAGTGCACCGCCGCTCCAGAGATTTTGGGGTGGTCATTCAGGTCACCAGGGTCAGTCTCAGTTTCCTCAGCCGCAACACTCAGGTGGATGCTTTGAGTGCAGTGAGTATGGTCATATTTAGAGGGCTTGTCCGAGATTAGTGGGTACTCAGTCGCAGCAATAGGGTTCTCGTGCTATGGTTTAGGTACCAAGTTTTCCACCGCCCGCTCCGCCAGCTAGGGGTCGGGGTAGAGGTGCTAGAGGTGGAGGTAGATGTGTTAGAGGTGGAGCTCAGACCGCTAAAGGTGGAGGCCAGCTAGTTGTAGGCCATCCCAGAGATGTAGTCCAGGGTGGTGGGGCCCAGCCCCGATGTTATGCTCTTCTAACCAGGCCTGAGGCTGAGGCTTCCGATGCAGTTATCACAGGTACTGTTCTAGTTTGTGGCAGAGGTGCTTCAGTTTTATTTAATCCAGGGTCTACATACTCCTATGTCTCATCTTATTTTGCACTGTATCTGGTCATGCCTAGTGATTCCTTGAGTGCCTCTGTATATGTGTCTACACCGCTGGATGATTCTATTGTGGTAGATCGAGTCCATCGTTCTTGTATAGTTGTGATTGGGGGTCTGGAGACTCGTGTAGATTTGTTATTTTTGGACATGGTTGATTTTGATGTCATGTTGGTGATGGACTGGTTATCACCTTACCACGCTATCTAAGACTGTCATGCCAAGATTGTGACCTTAGCCTTGCCGGGTTTACCTCATTTAGAGTGGAGATGGACTCCTGGCCATTCCACCCGTAGTGTTATCTCTTATGTGAAGGCTTGGCGGATGGTCGAGAAGGGGTGTTTGGCCTAGTTGTCATATGTTCGTGATTCTAGTGCCGAGGTTCCACCTATTGATTCTCTGACTGCTGTTCGTGAGTTCCTTGAGGTATTTCCTTCAGACCTGCCAGGTATGCCACACGACAGGGATATTGACTTTGGTATTGACTTGGCTTCGACACTCAGCCCATTTCTATTCTGCCGTATCATATGGCCCCGCCTGAGTTGAAAGAGTTGAAGGAGCAAGACTTGCTTGAAAAAGGTTTCATTAGACCTAGTGTTTTGCCTTGGGGTGCGCCTGTGTTGTTTATTAAGAAGAATGATGGATCGATGCGAATGTGTATAGATTACCGATAGTTGAACAAGGTTACGATCAAGAATAAGTATCCATTCCCAAGGATTGATGATTTGTTTGATCAGCTTCAGGGTGCCAAGGTATTTTTGAAGATTGACTTGAGATCTCTCTACCATCAGTTGAGGATTAGGGCATGCGATGTCCCTAAGACAGCTTTCCACACTCGGTACGGGCATTATGAGTTCTTGGTGATGTCATTCGGGTTGACAAATGCCCCAACGACTTTTATGGATTTGATGAACCTAGTGCTCAAACCTTACTTGGATTCATTCATTATAGTCTTCATTGATGATATTTTGATCTATTCCCATAACTGAGAGGAGCACGAGCAACATCTTAAAGTGGTTCTTCAGACTTTGAGGGATAGTCAGTTGTATGCCAAGTTTTTGAAGTGTGAGTTCTGGTTGAGTTTAGTTGCATTCTTGGGTCATGTTGTATCAGTACAGGGTATTCAGGTTGATCTGAAGAAGATAGAATCAGTCAAGAACTGGCCTAGACCCACGTCGGCTACAAAGATCCGGAGTTTCTTGGGTTTGGTAGGCTACTATCGTCGGTTTGTGGAGGGGTTTTCGTCTATTGCAGCCCCAATGACCCGGTTGACCCAGAAGGGTACCTAGTTCAGATGGTCGGATGAGTGTGAGGTGAGCTTTCAGAAGCTCAAGACAACTTTGACTACGACACCAGTGTTAGTTTTGCCCACAGGTTTAGGGCCTCATATAGTTTATTGTGATACATCTTGTATTGGACTTGGTGCGGTGTTGATACAGGATGGCAAAGTCATTGCCTATGCTTCACGGTAGTTGAAGATTCATGATAAGAACTATCCGGTTCATGATTTGGAGTAGGCAGCCATTGTTCACGCATTGAAGATTTGAAGGCATTATCTGTATGGCGTGGCATGTGAGGTGTTCACAGATCACAAGAGTCTGCAGCCTTGTTCAAGCAGAAAGAGCTAGATTTGAGGCAGATAAGGTGGTTGGAGCTTTTGAAAGACTATGATATCACCATCTTATATCATTCGGGAAAGGCCAACGTGGTGGCCGATGCTTTGAGTAGGAAGTCAACCAGTATGGGCAGTCTTGCTTATATTCCGATCGGTGAGAGGCCGTTTGCCTTTGATGTTTAGGCTTTGGCCAATCAGTTCATGAGGTTGGATGTTTCTATGCCTAGTCGTGTGTTATCTTGCACGGTCGCTCGTTCTTCTTTATTGGAGCGTATCCGTGATCGACAGTATGATGATCCCCATTTGTGTATCCTTAGAGACACAGTGCAGCATGGAGGTGCCAAGCAGGTTACCTTAGGTAATGATGCAGTTCTGAGATTGAAGGGTCGAGTTTGTATGCCTAATGTGGATGGACTCCGAGAGTTGATTTTGGAGGAGGCCATAGTTCCTAGTACTCTATTCATCCGGGTGACGCTAAGATGTATCAGGATTTGCGGCAACATTATTGGTGGCGGAGAATGAAGAAGGACATTGTTGCACATGTGGCTCGGTGTTTGAACTGTTAGCAGGTTAGGTATAAGCATCAAAGGCCCGATAGTTTGTTCCAGAAGATTGAGATTCCTGAGTGGAAGTGGGAGCGTATCACTATGGACTTCGTTGTTGGACTCCCACGGACTCAAAGGAAGTTCGACGCATTGTGGGTTATTGTTGATAGGCTGACCAAGTCAGCACATTTCATTCCTGTGGCAGTCTCTTATTCTTCTGAGAGGTTAGCTGAGATCTATATCCGGGAGATTATTCGTCTTCATGGTGTGCCTGTGTCTATCATTTCGGATTGAGGTATGCAGTTTACCTAACATTTTTGGAGAGCAGTTCAGTGAGAGTTGGGCACACGGGTTGAGTTGAGCATAGTGTTTCATCCTCAGACGGACGGGCAGTTCGAGCACACTATTCAGATTTTGGAGGATATGCTCCTAGCTTGTGTCATTGACTTTGGAGGCTCGTGGGATCAGTTTTTACCTTTAGCAGAGTTTGCCTACAATAACAGCTACCAGTCAAGTATCCAGATGGCTCCTTATGAGGCTTTGTATGGTAGGCGGTGTCGATCATCGGTTGGATGATTTGAGCCGGGAGAGGCTTGATTGTTGAGTACGGATCTGGTTCAAGATACCTTGCACAAGGTCAGGATTATTCAGGATAGGCTTCGTACAGCTCAGTCTAGGCAAAAGAGTTATGTCGACCATAAGGTTCGTGATTTGTCTTTCATGGTCGGCGAGTGGGTATTGCTCTGAGTGTCGCTTATGAAGGGTGTGATGAGATTTGGAAAGAAGGGAAAGCTTAGCCCTAGGTTCATTGGACCGTTTGAGATTCTTGATCGAGTGGGAGAGGTGGCTTACAGTGCGTTGCCGCCGAGCTTATCAGCCGTGCATCCAGTGTTTCATGTGTCCATGCTTTAGAAATATCGTGGCGATCCATCCCACGTGTTAGATTTCAGCACTGTCCAGTTGGACAAGGACTTGTCTTACGAGGAGGAGCCGATAGCTATTCTAGACCGGAAGGTTCGTCAGTTAAGATCGAAGAGCTTTCCTTCTGTTCAGTTCAGTGGAGGGGTCAACTTGATGAGGCATCAACCTGGGAGTCCGAGTCCGATATACGGAGCAGTTATCCCCATCTTTCCCCACCTCAGGTACTTCCTTCTTTTGTCAGTTCAAGGACGAACGATTGTTTTAGAGGTTGAGAATTTGATAAACAAAATAAATTCTCCATTTCGAAGACTTAAAAACCTCTTTCGGCATTACCTCGATTTGCGTGCACAGTCTGGGTGCGTAGCTGGAAAACCATTATGTGAAAATCTGTGAAAAATGATGAATTTTGACTTTAAAATGAATTTAAGGTGACTTCAGTCAATATTTTGGGTAAACAGACCCGGACCCATAATTTGACGGTCCCGGAGGGTCCGTAGGAAAATATGGACTTGAGCGTATGCCCTGAATCGAATTTCGAGGTCCCAAGCCCGAGAAATAAATTTTTAAAGAAAAGTTTTTTCTGGAATTATTTATGAATTTGGGAAAGGAAACGTGTTTAAAACTTGATAGTATCGGGCCCGTATTTTTTTTTCCGGAGCCCGGTACAGGTCTTATATGTGATTTAAGATGAGTCTGTGAAATTTGGTAAGAAACGAAAGTCGTTTGAGGTGGTTCGGATCCGTAGTTGTGAAGATTGATACTTTGAAGGTTTTGAGATTTTTCTTAGATTTCTATGCTAAATTTGATGTTTAAGAGGTTATTTTGGCGATTTGATTGCACGGATTAGTTCATATGATATTTTTGAGTTAGTATGCATGTTTGGTGTGGAGCCACGAGGGCTCGGGTGAGTTTTGGATAGGTTTCAGAAGGTTTTAAACTTGGGAAAAATTGCAGGTTTTTGCTATCTCAGTGCACAAAGGTTTTGTTCTTCGCGTTCGCGTGGTCCCACTCGCGAATGCGTAAGGCAACTTCCTCAGGTGCCAGATTATGCTTCGCGAACGCACTTAGGCACTCACGAACGCGTAAGCCTAATGGCCTGGGGGAGGGGTTATTGTTCTTGCGAACGCGGCCATCTAACTGCGAACACGAAGGCTCTTGGGGCTGAAGCTCTGCGAACGCGAGCCGACGAGCGTGAACAGGAACGCTAAGGTCACCTAGGTCTGACCCATCGCGAACGCGATAGGCCTATCGCGAACGCGATGAAGGCCTGCCCAGTGATTTTTAAATAGTAACAGATCATACAGGATTTCACCAAAATTTCATAACTTATTCTTCCAAACTCCAAATTGGGAGATTTTTGAAACAGAACTTCACCACAAATCTATAGGCATGTAATCTTAGACTCATTTGTTTCAATTTCCATTAACACCCATTAGACTTCTAGGCCTAAATCATGTTCTTAAGGGTAGAAAATTAGGGATTTGGGTAGAGTTAGGGCTTTTTGTATAATTGGGATTTAGACCTCGTTTTGGGGTCGAATTTTGGAACTAATTACATATTCAGGCTCGTGGATGAATGAGTGATCGGGTTTTGGTCTGAACCTCGTGTTTTGACCAAGCGGACCCGGGTTCCATTTATGACCTTTTGGGGAAAACGATAGAAAACCTATAATTGAGCATTGGGTATGAATTCTTTTGCATTTATTAATGTTGTTAAATCAATTTGGATTAAATACGTGTTGTTTGGAGGATAATTCTAAAGGAAAAGTGGTGTTTGAGGCTTGAGTTTGCCGTGGAAGTTCGAGGTAAGTGTTTGGTCTAATCTTAGCTTGAGGGATTAAGAGTTGTGTCCTATTTGCTACATGTTACTTGTTGAGTACGACATATAAGCATGGTGACGAGAATCTATACGTTGGTGTCAAGCATGACCGTGAGTCTTAAATTGAAATTGTTGTGTTCTAAATAAATCGTACGAATGCATAAGTTGTTGATTCTCTGTGTTGAGCAAGGATTATGACTATTCTCGTGGAAATACTTATGATTGAGTATTGGTGCTAGTTGAGTAGTTAGATGTTGGAACAAGTTTGGTTATAGCCGATTTTCCCTTTCCGGGATGTATTTACTTATACTGTCGATTCCCTTGTCGGGATAGTGTTATTTCATTATTGATCCCTTACCGGGACTTTCGTTGTGACTGGTTTTGAACTGTACATGTGGATCAGAGTTGATTCCCAATTTTTTCCTGTATATTTTTTAATATGCAAAATAGCATATGTATCCATATATAAGTATGTCCAATTGTTTTATTATTGTTTTTCTTTTTCTTAATTTTTAAAGATTTTTAAACCAATTTATTCCCCTATTTTATTCAGAAAAACCCAATAATATTTCCAAAATTACCATTTTGGTAATTCATTTATTGGATTCTCATATTTATGCCAAAATATAGCTAAAATAAATTTTGTACATTTTTACAAATTTATTTAGTATTTTTAAAGCTAAATTGTATATCATTGCAATATTAGCCTCTTTTAGATTTAATTGTGTTTTTATCTATAAAAATTAAGTCCATTATTTTTCATTTGATAATTATATGTTATAAATTAGTACTTTTAATTTATTTTCAGAATTTAATTTGCTATTTTATTAAAATAAATGGGGAAAATTGGCTATTTAAAAACTAGCCCAATTACCTTTCAATTATAGCCTAATTTGAACCCCAATTGGAACCCAATTTTACCCTGACCCAATTCCCTTAAATTCGACCCTTTACCCGTTTAAATGACTCACCAAGACTCCCACCTAATCCCAGCTGTTGATCGTGTAGATCAACGGCTCCCATTACTCCCTTCCTTTTTTAAACCAAACGACCCCTTCACCCTAATCCATTTCTCACAATACGCTGCCTCTGAATCCCCATCCTCTCTCAAATCCTATCTACAACAACATCAAACCCTAGTCGCTGCCACCTTAATCTACCCTAATCCATGGCTCTCCAAGATCATTCAAGACCTGTATCAGCCTCCCAAGGCTTCTACGTGTTCATTTCTGTAGTTTAATGACCAAATTTTTAAGGGGCTTGGTCCAGTCTTTGTTTGATGACTATTCTCCGATCGTCTCTGACCTTTTTCCGGCCAACCACGGCCATTCGAGTCAGACCCTTGACTCTCATGTTTACATCGATGGCTTTCAAGGCCTTTCTCGTCACTTGGGGTTCTTCTGAAACCCTAATCTCTAAGAGCTTCTCGACTTCTTTCAGGTTCACTTTAGATCTATGCTTGCTATGAGATTTTAAATGCCTTATTGAAGCTTCGTTAATTTTGCTTTCAGAAAAAAAGACTCTTCATCTATTTCCGATTAGGGTTTTCCTTCAAGTTCTTCTTTTCAAAATCTTTTCTGAGTTTAGCATGATAAAAACCCTAATTTCTTTTGGGGTTTTTGAGACTATCTGTTAAGTGTTTGTTTGATTTACTTGTTTATCATCTCTAGACACGATGAGTGATAAAAACCCTAATTTCTTTGGGTTCGTTCGAAATTTTGAGACTATTTGCTAAATATTGTCTGATTTATTTATTCATCATCTTTAAACTCGATCAATGTTGAAAACCCTAATTTCTTTTGGGGTCTATTCAAGTTTCTGAAACTGCTTGTGCGATTTATTTGTTTATCATCTTCTAAGCTTGAATATTATTAAGGAAAAACCTATGTCTTTGGGGTTGAAATTGCTCGTTGGAATACCTGACTTGATTTGAAGTTCCTTTGTTTTAGCATCTCTATTATTTATGTGATTCCTTTTATTCTGATTCTTACTATCTTTGAAACTTGACTATGCTTTTCAGAAGGGTTTTCGCACTTGACCCTTTGCATGCTTCTGATACACTATCCTTTTTTTTCTTTTCTCTATACTGCTGATTCAATGAAACTTGACCTACATGACTATCATGCTTCGAATGTTTGCTGTCTACTAACTTTTTGCTACTATTGCATACTATTTGTTTTGCCAGTAGTTTGGCCTCGCATGTCCATCGTTTGTGCATTCTATTTATATGCAAAGGCCCTTTCTTTGATTGATTCTCAATTTTGGGACTGATTTCAAAACTTCTCTTTTTGTGAACTCTAATTTTACTCGCTTGTTAAAGTGATTGATCCCTTTCCTTACTTATTGCCTTGCTAAACCTTTTCCCCAAAACAAGTGTATCTCTGTACTTGGACTCTATTGTGTACTCAATGTTTTACTACTTCCTTTTATGGTAATAACTAGTCGGCCTACAAACTGATTTTCTTTCCTTCTTTTAAACCTGTAAGCCACGTTAAAAAAGTGATTCCTCAATTAAAGGGGAATCACTTGGTTGATTGATTCTGATTGCTGATTACTTCCATATGTGCATTTATTGCCTTATTTCTTACATGCTTTCAAAACTATAAATACCCACCTTCTCTTCTTTCAAACTCACGAACACAAGGCATAAAACACTTGAGTTCAAACACACACTCTACTAGAATCTCTCTCTTTTCTCTGTTGCTACTTGTATTGCTGCCTTACCTAGCCAGCTGAAAGCCAAGCCTAGGCTGTGGGAAGCTTGCTAATATTTCTCTGCATTTGCATCTTGCTGGTATGTTCTAATTAAGCTTTTGCACCAACAACATGTTTCTTTACTGTCTTTTCCATCCTTGTTTGTCTCCTGTTTGTATTTAACCAAGTTCCATTATTAAACATGTTGTAATATGCCCCTTCATTTTCTGAGTTAATGCTTCTGTCCATTACTTATTATGATTCGTGAATCCTAAATCCCTATCCCCAAGGTGTTTAGTATCTGTGATTGGTTTGGAGCATGACAACATTGGACATTGTTGTACATGACCCAAACCTGATCCCCCTGGGATCATAACCTCCATATATCCTCTAGATGTTGTGTGTTCTGATTGGTTTATAGGCATGTCAGCACCTTCTATTGTTGTGCATGCCCAAAGCGGTTCCATGCCTAAGTACATGGGCTCCTTGCAATGGATTTCCCAACCCCTGACCCCTTTTGTATGAAGTTATTAACTCTGTGTGTTACTAATTACTGTCTCCCTATCACCCTTTACCCCTCTTCTTTATCCCCTCAGTTTTAAGACTCTGTTCCTGCAGTTTCACAATCTTCTTAGACTTAGGTTCTGCCCATCTTGTGTGAGCCTTTCCTTGGAACCCATGAGCTCCCTCTGAACTTGGACACATAAGGGCTGGCACTTCCACACTGTACTCATCCCAATCTGTTTCCATGAACCTGGGTGTAAGCACTGCCCGGGGTCTTTTGAGACCCTTAGGGAACTCTGACACACCCATGTCTGAGAAAGGCTTTGAATCAATGGCATTTGAGGTGGTTTATTCCATAACTCAGAGAGGAAGACAAGAATCAGTCTTTCTCTTGTTGTAACTTTTTTGTACTTTTCTGATGTAATTCATTATCCAGTCTGTAATATTTTGTAATAAACATGGGGTTGGCTAGTGAAAGGGTAGGGTAATTATGCATGCTTGAGGGTAGAAATCATGCCTATAGGATCTGCTATTTAAATTCTACATGTTTTGAGTTCTGCATTTTAGAAATCATGCCTATATGATCAGTCTGCTGGGGATATTTAGGCTTTTACCATTTCAGAATGTTACTGTGAATTTATACCTATTTATGTGCAATTACTTGTTTAATTCCTCTAAGCATTCAATTTCCTTTTCAACTGCAAAACTGACTTGTTTTCTTTGTTTCTTTCCTTTACCATTGCTTTAAACTATGAAACTGTTGTATTTACTATTTCTTAATGTGCAAATACATGTCAACATGCTTTTAATTATTGTATAACCATGCTCAACATCATACTCCACTCGTACCAAACAAAATACCATAATAACGCTTATAATGAGTGGTTGCGCTATTCCTATATTATTACCCCCTAAATCCGGAAAAAGCATATTTCTAGTAAAACCAGTCGATCAGCGGTGCAGTCGATGGTTCCGTGCCTTTCCCCCTTGAGTTGTCCGCTCAAGGGTACCAGTTTAAAACCCCATAGAAACCTTACTCTATTAAAATGTGCATGCATCATGGTCAAACCTAGCCGGGTCAGTTATGTTGTCCACAAAATGATCCTTTAAGATAGCATTGTCCAAAGTCCACCGGGTTTCACTGAACCCAAACGGACACCACCACATTCTGTGCATTTATTTGGAGAACTAAATACTTCATGCTAATTGTTGATGTTAAATAGTCGAGTCTGGTGGGAGTAGGGTCTTAACCATTTTGTTTTGTAGAAAACAAAGAACAAGGTCCCCAAAATTGGTATGGTTAGCATACCCTCACTCTTGCTAGACTGGTGGAGGAGTCTTCCATCAAATAACAAAATCAATGAGTGGAAAGAGAGGGCCGCCAAAGCTAGCAAAAAGTTGGAATATCTGGAATAAAGTCTGCTGGAATTGGAAGGAAAAGTGAGGAAAAGAGTTACCGACTGCCAGAACGCTGAGGGAAATGAAGGAGAATACTTGACAAAGGCATTTTTACTAGTGAACCTACGCGAACTAGAGGATCTGAAAATGAGAGAATTCAACCTGAGGAAGGTCCTTCTGGGACCAAGTAGATAGGAGTTCATCTTTTTCACTTTATAAATGTAATAAGGCCAATGGCCATTAGTGACTTTTATTTCTTGCTTATTTAAGTGTCAATTTGGGATTCATCGGGTTTTATCAATAAAATGAGGCATTTAGCATTCTAAGTTCTCCAAGTCAATTTGTCGCTAGGCCTACCTCGGGCACAAAGAGGTTCCAAATGAGGACATGTTTTACATTCCGCACCATGTGTTTAAATATTGCAACACTTTTTATTAAACTCACTAACTTGGTTACCTTTTTTGTTTTTACTTTTTGTTTTATTCCCCTCCCCAAAGGCTAGTTCGTGCACTCTAGCAATATCATCCTATTCCACGAGATCCAATGGCCCTCCACCCACTCCTACTCTTAGTCCTGTCAAAAACAAGAACAAAGGGAAGATGGATTATTTGAACAACATCAGAAAGGAGAACTCAACTGAACGGGTAGAGTTCACTCATGGTCATGGTACTCGGGTTCCTAAGGAAAATGCATCCCAACTTGAACAAAAACTGTTGAAATTCCAAGAAGAACTTGATCAGGTTCGGAATCTGGCAAGTCTGTCATTTTCCCTCACCACTCCAGATATCAATTTCCCAAATGCTCAGAACCCTATATCGCCACAGAATATCCCAAAGCAACAGAACTATCATGCTTCTCACCATCACTACAACACCTGCCAAACCTCAAACAACACCCCGTTACTCATCCCAGAACTACAAAACTCCACAAATGACCACTTTCACACCTACCATAACACCCCTATCTACATGGAGACCGTGCCACACTCCACCCAACCCTTCTCAAGCACACCCGAGTCTGATGATAAGGACTTGTTCATCAGGAACCTGGACAAAGAACTTAAGAAATTGACTTGCCGGATTCAAGGCATCGAAGGAAGTAAGGGAATTGAAGGGCTAAACTATGAATATCTTTGAATACAGCATGACGTCGAACTACCCGATGGGTACAAACCTCCGAAGTTCGAAATGTTTGATGGTACAGGGGATCCAAGGGTCCATTTGAGAACATACTTTGACAAGCTGGTTGTAGTAGGGAAAGACGAGCGAATCCGCATGAAGCTTTTCATGAGGAGTTTGAAGGGAGATGCTTTGTCTTGGTACATAATCCAAGATCCAAAGAAGTGGTCAAATTGGGTAAGTATGGCGTCCGACTTTATGGAATAGTTCAAGTTTAACATGGAGAATGCTCCGGACGTGTTCTATATTCAGAATCTAAAGAAGAAACCGACAGAAACATTTTGTGAGTATGCTACTCGCTGGAGGTCCGAAGCTACTAAGGTCAGACCTTCCTTAGAAGAGGAACAGATGAAAAAATTCTTTGTCCGGTCTCAGGACCCACAGTATTATGAAAGTTTAATGATGTTGAGAGCCACAAATTTTCCGATATTATCAAGCTGGGTGAAAGGATTGGAGAGGGCATCAGAAATGGTATGGTTATAAACATCTAGGCCTCGCAAGCTACAAATAAGGCCTTACAGTCCAGTGTGTCCAAAAAAAGGGACGTGAGGGCCGTAATGGTTGCACAGAGAACCAAATCTCCTATCAAATACCAAACTTACCCAATAGCTCCACTCACATATCAACCAACTCTGAACTACTAAGCACCATCACCCGCATACCAAGCTCCACCACCCACTTATCAATCACCTCCGCCTCCCACATACCAACCCACTTCGCCTAGATATTCCCAACTCGCGCATGTCTACCAAACCTATAATACTCAACCATCCGACTATCAATCACCTCTTGCATTCCAAAATTTCCCTAAACCTCGACCAAATTTTGATCGCAGACCCCCAAAACAATATACAGCCATTGCTGAACCTATTGACCAGTTGTACGAGAGACTCAAAGCTGGTAGTTATGTTACCCCCATCCCTGCTGCAACCATTGAGAACCCTTCCTAGTGGGTTAACCCAAACAAATCCTATGCCTACCACTCCGGCATGAAGGGGCACACCATCGATGAATGTTGTTCTTTGAAAGATAAGATCCAGTCTTTGACCGATAACAAGATTATTGTGGCAAAAGAACCCGCTCCGAATGTCCTCAATAACCCCCTGACATACCATAAGGGTGGAAGCATTCACATGATTGAAATACAGGATGATTGGGATCCCGAGGGATCAATTAGGTTGATCGCGAAAGGTGATGACCCAAAGAAGCCAATAGTTACTCTTAATCCGATCATAGTCTAGATTCAGCCATCTAGGGACGCTGAGGAAAATATGTCTGTGTCGCTTGAGTTTGAAGCAACATCATCCACAAAGACACCAACGCCAATTGAGGTTGAATTCATGTCTCCAGAAAATGCACCCACACCGTTTGATGTTGCAGTCTTGCCGCCCAAGGCACATGCTCCGTTTGTAGTAAGGATATCCACGCCAATTCCAGTAGAATTGTCGACCATGACACCATTCCATACAAAGGCTGTACCCTGGGACTATACAACCGAGATAAGAAGGAAAGGCAAGGTCAGCTTCGAAGAGACTGTTTCCGCACAGGGTATGACGAGAACTGGTAGGGTTTACACCCCGGAACACCTAGCCGATTCTAGCAAGCAGGCCTCCAACCAGCACCAATTATCGAGACAGGTCCAGACAATCTTTGGAGAAAGATACAAGCCAAGGAATACTCGGTCATCGAACAATTGAACAAAACGCCGGTGCAAATCTCTATTCTTGCTTTATTACAAAACTCTGAGGCACACAAAAATGCTCTGCTAAAGGTACTAAGTGAGGAATACGTACCAAGCAACATCACTGGCGAAGAAATGGCTAACATGGTATGACAAGTGTTGGAGAGCCATAAGATCATTTTTTATGAGGCCGAGCTAGCGTCTGAAGGGTTAGGACACAACTGAGCACTGTACATCATTGTGCAATGCAAGGACTACTTCATCACCAAGATCTTGATCGACGGGGGTTCTAGTCTCAACATTTGTCCACTAGTAACACTCAAGAAGTTCGGTAAAGGACTGCACGATATAAAGGACGGAGCCATCAATATGAAAGCTTTCGATGGTTCTCAAAGGTTCACCATTGGGGAGATTAGTCTATGCCTGCAAATGGAGCCAACATGGTTCGACGTTAATTTCCATGTGATAGACGTGCCAACATCTTACAATCTGCAATTGGGTCGGCCATGGATCCATGCTGGTGGGGCCGTAGCATCGACACTGCATCAGGCAGTAAAATTCGAATGGAATCATCAGGAGGTGATAATTCACGGCGACGGGAGCAACCCTATATACAGTCGCCAGACCATTCTGGCAATCCAAGGGAGAAAGAAGCTAGGTGGAGAGACTTACCATCACATTGAACGGGTAAATGCTGTTGACAAAGACAAGTGGTGGGATAACAAGATCGAGAGTATACTAAATTTGAGTGGATACGAACCTGGCAAGGGGCTCGACAAGAACCGCCAAGGAATCGCTAAGCCCATAAAGCTCAAAAAACATGACACTACTTTCGGTCTGGGATATGAGTACACCTGGGAAGAATTCAACAACTGGTCATCACCATGGCGCGGTCCTTACTATCCACTGGAGTAGCTAATATCACATCTGGAGCAGACCTTCCAACCGGCCGACATTATTTATGGGTCAGACGAAGAAGAAGCACTGGCCGTGGTGAAGAACTTGTTCCTGAAAGACAATAATATGGATTGTTGTGTTGGTCTCAAGGAGGAGGGGGAGGAAGGCCCTTCCATACAGGCCGTAAGTAGAGGGGCACGCCTCAATAACGGACCATCAGGACAACCAGAGCTCGACGAGCCTCAGGATAGCAAGGCAAAAACAAGCATCATGCACTTTTTTATTTACTAAATGATTTTTAATTCCCGCAATAAGATCTTCAATGTTCAAAACAATTATGCAATTTATCAAAACATTTTGACTTTTCTTATGAATCATTACTTATTATTATTTCTCTCATTACTTTACTTATACAACATTACTATTACTTATCTTGAAGAACCAATGACTGTGATACACAATGAGACAACGCAACAAACGGACGTTGATTCAGAGGAAGATGGCATGCCAGAGGAGGTGGTCAAAGAAGTTGAGAACTTTGAGAATAGACCTATGTCCAACCTAGACGAGACAGAAATTGTTAACCTAGGAGATGTAGAGAATGTCAAAGAAAGGTGAATTAGTGTTCACTTATCGCCGTCAGAAAAGAAGGAATACACAAAATTTCTAAGGGAATATGAGGACATATTCACCTGGTCGTATGATGACATGACCGGTCTAAGTACATCTATTGTGGATCACAAACTGCCAACCGATCCAACATGTCCGCCGGTAAAGCAAGTCAAAGCTAAGGTTCTCAGGGTAGTAGAATACCTGACATGGTTAGCCAACATCGTGCCAGTGCCAAAGAAGGATGGGAAGGTCAGAGTCTGTGTCGACTATCGGGATCTCAACTGGGTCAGTTAGAAAGATAACTTCCCTTTGCCGAATATACACATCCCGATTGACAATTGCGCCAAGCACGATTTGCAGTCATTTGTAGATTGTTTCATGGGTTATCATCAGATCTGGATGGATGAAGAAGATGCTGAGAAAATGACTTTCATTACGCATGGGGAATGGATGTTATCGGACCAATTGAGCCTTCCGCTTCCAACAAGCACATGTTTATCCTAGTAGCAATCAATTATTTCACCAAACGGATCAAAGCAGCATCTTACAGAGCAGTAACTAAGAAAATCGTGGCAGACTTTGTCCGCGACCACATTTTTTGTCGATTCGGGGTTCCAGAGTCGAACATTACTGATAATGGCTCCAAACTCAATAGTGACTTGATGAAAGCTATGTGTGAAACCTTCAAGATCAAACACAAGAATTCTACAGTCTATAGGCTGTAGATGAATAGAGGTGTAGAAGCCGCCAACAAGAATATCAAGAAGATATTAAGGAAAATGATAGAGAAGCATAAGCAGTGGCACAAGAAGTTATCATTTGCTTTATTAGGGTATCGCACCACCGTCCGCACATCAACCGGGGCAACCCCCCTATATGCTGGTTTACGGTACATAGGCAGTCATTCCCGCCGAAGTAGAAATTTCCTCCCTAAAGATCATGTAGGAAGCTGAGCTCGACGATGCAGAGTGGGTGAAATGTGCAACTAGCCCTTGTAGAGGAAAAAAGAATGAATGCAGTTTTCCATGGTCAACTTTATCATAACAGAATGTCCAGAGCATTCAACAAAAGAGTCAACCCGAGACGGTTCGCACCAGGGCAACTGGTGTTAAAGAAAATTTTCCTGCTTCAAGATGAAGCCAAAGGGTAGTTCTCTTCCAATTGGCCGGGTCCATACATGGTCCACCGGGTTTTGATAGGAGGAGCCCTCATACTTGCAGAAATGGATGGAGAAGTCTGGCCAAAACCAATCAACTCAGATGCAGTCAAGCGCTACTATGTGTAATCCTTATGCTTCCCTTATATGATGTAATTTGAACTACGCATGACCTGATTCCCGTTTAAGAGGGGATACGTAGGTAGCCCTATGGGTTCAGTCACAATTCAATAAAATTTTCATTTCTCCCGCAATTGGAAACTGGGGCAGAATTTTGAGGGGGACCCTTAAAATTTCGAAGTAATTTCAACCAATCGCCACAAGCAACTGTTAGAAGCGTCAACTCATCAAACTAGGGCAGAATTTTGAGGAGGATCCTCAAAATTCCGTAGCATAAGAGGTTGCAATGTCCCGAAGTACGTCACAACCGTCGGTTCATCTAAAAATTATTTTACTTATACACTTATGTCATACTTTCACAAAATCATGCCTGTTTATTATTGAAATAGGTTTGTTTAGCAATGCTACCCCAACGATACATGCAGTATCACCAGATCAAAGTCGGGCAGGTGAAGTAGAGCCAGCATGGATATAAACTAACCTCCCCCCTTTTTGCAAAACTCACGATTTTTCTTTGGATGCAGGCACTTGGATTGCAAAACCATAAAACATACTATACATTCACGAGATAAACGTTGTTCATGAATACAACTCTCAGAAACGTTGCATTTATTCACATTTGCTATCCACACACAACAGTGTCCCCAGCAGGCACAATTTCCCCAGCAGTCACAATATCGTAATCTACTATCAAGTAAAAAAGCTTATTACCATTTGCCATTTTATTTGTTACATAAGGCTATTATTCTACCTTCTAAGACTAAACGGTGTCTCCATCCGCATTTTTGCATTGCATAAGGCTACTATCCTGCCTTCCGAGACTAAATGCTGTCTCCATTCTGCATTTCTGCATTACATAAAAAGCTACTATTCTGCCTTCCGAGACCAAACGATGTCTCCATCTGCACTTCCGCATTGCATAAGGCTACTATTCTACCTTCCGAGACTAAACACTGTCTCCATATGCATTTTCGCATTGCCTAAGGCTACTATTCTTCCTTTCGAGACTAAACGTTGTCTCCATCTGCATTTCTGCATTGCATATGGCTACTATTCTGCCTTTTGAGGTTAAGCTATACCTCCATCTGCATCTACATGGCTGAAAGATCGCCACCTATTGTGTTGCATAGCTGAAAGGTCGCCACATCTACATCTCTTGGACTGAAAGAACGCCACCTACCACATTGCATGGCTAAAAGATTGCCACACACTGCATTTCATAGGCTGAAAGATCGCCAAATAATTCAAAGGCATCATCGTTCGGAGGCACCATTTTCATAGCCCGAACACCATGTCATGGCCTGAGGATCCCTTTTAATCTTTTGCATATCATTATTCAAAGGCATCATGGTTTGGAGACATCATCCTCACAGCCCGAGAGCATCATTTAATGTCCTGTGAATCCTTTATTATACGCTTCATGGCCTAGGACAACATGGTTTAAGGACGTCATTCTAACCGTCCAAAGACAACCTTCATAGTCCGACGAGAATTTGCATCATGTTTAAATTTACGCACAACATATGCTTGTATTTCTTATTTGCAGGTAAACTGGCGAGCAATGACCATCTCGGTAGGAGTGATCCCACTCCAGCTTTCGCAGCCCTACCAAACCTAAAACATTCCCGCAAACCTACCACACATTGCGTTTGTTCTTGAAAAGTCTCCATCGGCATACTCCACTGACGGATCTCAAACTATATATGGCCTGATTCATGTAAGACCAGGGATATGTAGGCAGCTCAGAAGCCAGGGCACGACCTAAACCTCTTCGAACTGTTCCGCTTGGTCAAAATTGGCCATCATATCTTTACCCGACAACTCTTTCATCCTTCCCGGGTAAAGAGAAGCAGTTGTTGATACACAATTTTTCCCTGTATATTTTTCAATATGCAAAATACTTTCAAAATAGCATATGTATGCATATATAAGCATGTCAAATTATTTTATTATTTTTTTTCTTAATTTTTAAAGATTTTTAAACTAATTTGTTCCCCAATTTTATTCTGAAAAACCCAATAATATTTCCAAATTGGGTATGCCAAAATATACCTAAAATAATTTTTGTACATGTTTACTAATTTATTTAGTATTTTTAAAGCTAAATTACATATAATTGCAATATTAGCCTCTTTTATATTTAATTGCATTTGTATCTATAACAATTAAGCCCAGTATTTTTAATTTGATAATTATATGTTATAAATCATTTTAGTACTTTTAATTTATGTTCAGAATTTAATTTACTATTTTTATAAAATAGATGGCGAAAATTGGCTATTTAGAAACTAGCCCAATTACCTTTCAATTATAGCCTAATTTGAACCCCAATGGGAACCCAATTTTGCCCCAACCCAATTCCCTTCAAATCCGACCCTTTACCCATTTAAATGACCCACCTAGACTCCCACCTAATCCCAAACGTTGATCGTGTAGATCAACGACTCCCATTACTCCCTTCCTTTTCTAACCGAAACGACCCCTTCACCCTAATCCATTTCTCACAATATGCCACCTCTAAATCCCCCTCCTCTCTAAAATCCTCTCTACAACAACATCAAACCCTAGCTGCCGCCACCATAATCTACCCTAATCCATGGCTCTCCAAGATCTTCTAAGACCTGTATTAGCCTCCAACGACTTCTACGTGTTCGTTTCTGTGGTTTCATGACCAGATTCTGAAGGGGCATGGTCCAGTCTTTGCTTGATAACTGTTCTCTGGTCATCTCTGACCTTTCTTCGGCTAGCCATGACCATTCGAGTCGGACCCTTGACTCTCCTGTTTAGATCGATGGCTTTCAAGGCCTTTCTCATCACTTGGGGTTCTTCTGAAACCCTAATCTCTAAGAGCTTCTCGACTTCTTTCAAGTTCAATTTAGATCTATGCTTGCTATGAGTTTTAAATGCGTTCTCGAAGCTTCTTTAATTTTGCTTTCAGAAAAAAGACTCTTCATCTTTTTTCGATTAGGGTTTTCCTTCAAGTTCTTCTTTCCAAAATCTTTTCTGAGTTTAGCATGATAAAAACCTTAATTTCTTTTGGGGTTTCTTATACTATTTGTTAAGTTTTTGTTTGATTTACTTTTTTATCATCTATAGACTCGATGGGTTATAAAAACCCTAATTTCATTGGGTTCGTTCGAGTTTCTGAGACTATTTACTAAATATTGTCTGATTTATTTGTTCATCATCTTTAAACTCGATCGATGTTGAAAACCCTAATTTCTTTTGGGGTCTATTCGAGTTTCTAAAACTGCTTGTGTGATTTATTTGTTTATCATCTTATAAGCTTGAATGTTATTAAGGAAAAACCTATGTCTTTGGGTTTGAAATTGCTCGTTGGAATACCTGACTTGATTTGATGTTCCTTTGTTTCAGCATCTCTTTTCTTTATGTGATTCCTTTGATTCTGGGTTCTTACTATCTTTGAAACTCGACTATGCTTTTCAGAAGGGTTTTCTCACTTGACCCTTTGCATGCTTCTGATACTCTATCCTTTTTTTTTCTTTTCTCTATACTAACTTAGTGCTACTATTGCATGCTGTTTCTTTTTCCAATAGTTTGGCCTCACATGTCCATCGTTTGTGCATTCTATTTATATGCAAAGACCCTTTCTTTGATTGATTCTCAATTTTGGGACTGATTTCAAAACTTCTCTTTTTGTGAACTCTAATTTTACTCGCCTGTTAAGTGATTGATCCCTTTCCTTACTTATTGCCTTGCTGAATCTTTTCCCTAAAACAAATGTATCTCTGTAGTTGGACTCTATTGTGTACTCAATGTTTTACTATTTCCTTTTATGTTAATAACTAGTCGGCCTACAAACTGATTTTCTTTCCTTCTTTTAAACCTATAAGCCCCGTTAAAAAAGTGATTCCTCAAATAAAGGGGAATCACTTGGTTGATTGATTCTGATTGCTGATTACTTCCATATGTGCATTTATTGCCTTATTTATTACATGCTTTAAAAACTATAAATACCCACCTTCTCTTCTTTCAAACTCACGTACACAAGGCATAAAACCCTTGAGTTCAAACACACACTCTACTAAAATCTCTCTCTTTTCTCTATTGATACTTGTATTGCTGCCTTACCTAGCCGGCTGAAAGCCAAGGCTAGGCTGTGGGAAGCTTGCTTATTTTTCACTGCATTTGCATCTTACTGGTATGTTCTAATTAGGCTTCTGCACCAACAACATGTTTCTTTATTGTCTCTTCCATCCTTGTTTGTCCCCTGTTTGTATTTAACCAAGTTCCATTATTAAACATGATATAATCTACCCCTTCCTGTTCTGAGTTAATGCTTCTGTCCATTACTTATTATGACTTGTGAATCCTAAATCCCCATCCCCAAAGTGTTTAGTATCTATGGTTGGTTTGGGGCATGACAATATTGGACATTGCTGTACAAGACCCAAACCTGATCCCCCCGGGATCATAACTTCCATATCTCCTCTAGATGTTGGGTGTTCTGATTGGTTTATAGGTATGTCAGCACCTTCTATTGCTGTGCATGCCCAAAGTTGATCCATGCCTAAGTACATGATTTCCTTGCAATGAATTTCCCAACCCCTGACCCCCTTTGTATTAAGTTATTAACTCTGTGTGTTACTAGTTACTGTCTCCCTATCACCCTTTACCCCTCTCCTTTATACCCTCAGTTTTAAGACTCTATTCTTGCAGTTTCACTATCTTCTTAGACTTAGGTTCTGCCCCTCTTGTATGAGCCTTGCCTTGGGACCCATGAGCTTCATCTGAACTTGGACACATAAGGGCTGCCACTTCCACACTGTACTCATCCCAATCTGGTTCCATGAACCTGGGTGTAAGCACTACGTGGGGTCTTTTGAGACCCTTAGGGAACTCTGACACACCTAGATCTAAGAAAGGCTTTGAATCAATGGCATTTGAGGTGGTTTATTCCATAACTTTGAGAGGAAGACAAGAATCATGCTTCCTCTTGTTATAACTTTCTTTTGTACTTTTTGATGTAATTCATTATGCAGTCTGTAATATTTTGCAATAAACATTGGGGTTGGCTAGTGAAAGGGTTGGGTAATTATGCATGCTTGAGGGTAGATATCATGCCTATAGGATCTGCTGTTTAAATTCTACATGTTTTGAGTTGTGCATTTTAGAAACCATGCCTATATGATCTGTTTGTTTAAATTATGCATTTGTAATTCTGCACGTTAGATACCATGTCTATAAGACCTGCTTTCATTAAATTTCTGCATGTTCTGCATCTAGAGAGTATGCCTATAGGACTTGCTTAAATTCTGCATATTATGGTCACATTTAGATACCATGTTCCTAGGATCTAAATGGTTAAAATTATATATCATGTTCATAAGGTTATGAATCAGTACCCCTTTTAGAAATCATGTCTATAGAAATAAAATGAGCAATATTAGACATCTTGCCTATAGGTTCTGCAATCAATTTAAAATTCAGTCTATTCTGAACCAGTTTTAAACAACCTTCCTTCTTTATCTAACGAGGTTTAGAAAGCATGTCTATAGTATCTCAATCGTTTGTTTTAAAACTGTTACTACTTTTTCACTTTCTGAATCAGTAATAGATATCATTTCACCCAAACGCTTAGGCAAGCATTAGGTGATGATAACAATAAAAATTGAATCCGCTTTTGTTAATTGCTACAACCAGCAGACATGCCTGATACAGACTTCTTATCTGAGTTATGTAGTAAGCTAATCTGCTTCAATAATTAACTCCCCTCGTCTTTAGTATTTTAATTAGACCTTAAAAGTATGTGCAAGTCATGCTATTTATGTGTTTTGTTTGAGGAGTTATGCATGAGCCTTTATCTGTTTACATGCTTCCCCCAACATGCAGTATAATATGTTTTGTATATCGCCTATTTTTACCTTTTGAAACCAAAATTAGCCTAATATCCCTCCCCTTTAGGAATAGTGGTCCTAAACTCCTCCGAGACTGATAAGAACGGGACGGGTAATAGCATGCAGTATTGATCGAGACTAATTCGCGCTTTAATACCTTAACGGGGCGGGAAGGGTAGATATGGATAAGATGACTGGTGCGCTAATACCACGTGTATCCCCTCTTTTGAGGAGTGTCATACCGGGTATCGCATTGATATGATCCATATTAAATATAAATCTAGGACCCCCTTTCCCTTTATTTGCAAACTTCTTTTCAAAAACTCTTCTTTTAATTATTCTTTCTCTTATGTGTTTAAATTTAAGTCCCCTAATATTTGAGCCCATACTTGTCTATTTGCTAAATTGCACAAATTCACATTCAACTGTCTGGCCGGGAACCATACTAGTGGATCCTGAGGGGTGTCTAACACCTTCCCCTTAGGATAATTTCAAGTCCTTACCCTATCTCTAGTTGTTCAAATAACTTGTAATTGAACCCTATAGGTGTCCTAATGCCCCTTAAATGATTAGATGGTGACTCTTCAAATGAAAACCTAGTTCCCAAAAGGAACGAGTTGTCCCATACCAAATGTCATAAACCCGATTTCGCGAGAAAAAGGGGGCGCGACATCATGGCGACTCTGCTGGGGATATTTAGGCTTTTACCATTTTAGACTGTTATTGTGAATTTATACCTCTTTATGTGCAATTACTTGTTTAATTCCTCTAAGCATTCAATTTCCTTTTCAAATGCAAAACTGACTTGTTTTCTTTGTTTCTTTCCTTTACCATTGCTTTAAACTATGAAACTGCTGTATTTACTGTTTTCTTAATGTGCAAATACATGTCAACATGCTTTTAATTATTGTATAACCATGCTCAACATCATACTCCACTCGTGCCAAACAAAATACCATAGAAACGCTTATAATGAGTGGTTGCGCTCTTCCTATATTATTACCCCTAAATCCAGAAAAGGCATATTTGTAGTAAAACCAGTCGATCAGCGGTGCAGTCTACGGTTCCGTGCCTTTCCTCCTTGAGTTGTCCGCTCAAGGGTACCAGTCTAAAACCCCATAGAAACCTTACTCTATTAAAATGTGCATGCATCATGGTCAAACCTAGCCGGGTCAGTTATGTTGTCCACATAATGATCCTTTAAGATAGAATTGTCCAAAGTCCACCGGGTTTCCCTGAACCTAAACAGACACCACCATGTTCTGTGCATTTTTTTGGAGAACTAAATGCTTCATGCTAATTGTTGATGTTAAATAATCGAGTCTGGGGTAGGGTCTTAACTCTTTGGTTTTGTAGAAAATAAAGAACGAGGTCCCCAAATTTGGTATGGTTAGCATACCCTCACTCTTACTAGACTGGTGGAGGAGTCTTCCATCAAATGACTAAATCAATGAGTGGAAAGAGAGGGCCGCCAAAGCTAGCAAAAATTTGGAATATCTGGAATACAGTCTACTAGAATTGGAAGGAAAAGTGATGAAAAGAGTCACCAACTGCCAAAATGCTGAGGGAAATGAAGGAGAACACCTGGTAAAGGCATTTTTACTAGTGAACCTACACGAACTGGAGGATCTGATCAACAAGAGCATTAAACCTGAGGAAGGTACTTTTGGGACCAAGTAGATAGGAGTTCATCTTTTTCACTTTATAAATGTAATAAGGCCAATGGCCATTAGTGACTTTTATTTCTTGCTTATTTAAGTGTCAATTTGGGATTCATCATTTTTTATCAATAAAATGAGGCATTTAGCATTCTAAGTTCTCCAAGTCAATTTGTCGCTAGGCCTACCTCGGGCACAAAGAGGTTCCAAATCAGGACACGTTTTACATTCCGCAACATGTGTTTAAATATTGCAACGCTTTTTATAACCCTCACTAACTTGGTTACCTTTTTGTTTTATTCCCATCCCCAAAGGTTAGTTCGTGCACTCTAGCAACATCATCCTACTCCATGAGATCCAAGGGCCCTCCACCCACTCCTCCTCTTAGTCCTGTCAAAAACAAGAACAAAGGGAAGATGGAAGATTTGAACAACATCAGAAAGGAGAACTCAACTGAACGGGTAGAGTTCACTCATGGTCATGGTACTCAGGTTCCTAAGGAAAATGCATCCCAACTTGAACAAAAACTGTTGAAATTCCAAGAAGAACTGGATCAGGTTCGGAATCTGGCAAGTCTGTCATTTTCCCTCACCACTCTAGATATCAATTTCCCAAATGCTCAGAACTCTATACCTCCATGGAATATCCCAAAGCAACAGAACCATCTCGCTCCTCACCATCACTACAACACCTGCCATACCTCAAACAACACCCCGTTACTCATCCCAGAACTCTAAAACTCCACAAATGACCATTTTCACAACCACCTTAACACCTCTATCTACATGGAAACCGTGCCACACTCCACCCAACCCATCTCAAGCACACCCGAGTTTGATGATAAGGCCTTGCTCATCAGGAACCTAGAGAAAGAACTTAAGAAATTGACTAGCCGGATTCAAGGCGTCGAAGGAAGTAAGGGAATTTAAGGGCTGAACTATGAAGATCTTTGCATACAGCCCGACGTCGAATTGCCTGAGGGGTACAAACCTCCAAAGTTCAAAATGTTCGATGGTACAGGGGATCCAAGGGTCCATTTGAGGACGTACTGTGACAAGCTGGTTGGAGTAGGGAAAGACGAGCGAATCTGCATGAAGCTTTTTATGAGGAGTTTGAAGGGAGATGCTTTGTTTTGGTACATTAGCCAAGATCCAAAGAAGTGGTTAAATTAGGTAGGTATGGTGTCCGACTTTATGGACATGTTCAGGTTTAACATAGAGAATGCTCCGTAGGTGTTTTATATTCAGAATCTAAAGAAGAAGCCCATAGAAACATTTCGCGAGTATGCTACTCGCTGGAGGTCAGAAGCTGCTAAGGTCAGACCTGCCTTAGAAGAGGAACAGATGAACAAATTCTTTGTCCGGGCTGAGGACCCGCAGTATTATGAAAGATTAATGATGATTGAGAGCCACAAATTTTCCAATATTATCAAGCTGTGTGTAAGGATTGAAGAGGGAATCAAAAGTGGTATGGTTACAAACTTCTAGGCCTTGCAAGATACAAATAAGGCCTTACAGTCTGGTGTGTCCAAGAATAGGGACATGGGGGCCGTAATTATTGCACAAAGAACCAAATCTCCTATCAAATACCAAACTTACCCAATACCTCCACTCATATATCAACCAACTCTGAACTACTAAGCACCATCACCCACATACCAAGCTCCAGCACCCACTTATCAATCACCTCCGCCTCCCACATACCAGCCCACTTCGCCCAGATATTCCCAACTCGCACATGTCTACCAAACCTACAATACTCAACCATCACACTATCAATCATCTCTTGCATGCCATAATTTCCCTAAACCTCGACCAAATTTTGACCGCAGACCCCCAAAACAATATACAACCATTGCTGAACCTATTGACCTTTTGTACGAGAGACTGAAAGCTGCTGGTTATGTTACTCCCATACCTGCTGCAATCCCTGAGAACCTTTCCTATTGGGTTAACCTAAAAAATCCTACGCCTACCACTCCAGCATGAAGGGGCACACCATCGATGAATGTCGTTCTTTGAAAGATAAGATTCAGTCTTTGATCGATAACAAGATTATTGTGGAAAAAGAACCCGCTCTGAATGTCCGCAATAACCCCCTGCCAAACCATAAGGGTGGAGGTATTCACATGATTGAAATAGAGGATGACTGGGATCCCGAGGGATTAATCAGGTTGATCGCGAAAGCTGATGACCCAAAGAAGCCGATAGTTACTCTTAATCCGATCATAGTCTAGATTTAGCCATCTAGGGACGCTGAGGTAAATATGTTTGTGTTGCTTGAGTTTGAAACAACATCATCCTCAAAGACACCAGCACCAATTGAATTTGAATTCATGTCTCCGGCAAATGCACCCACACCGTTTGAAGTTGCAGTCTTGCCGCCCAAGGCACATGCTCCATTCGTAGTAAGGATAGCCACGCCGATTCCAATGTCAATGTTGACCATGACACCATTCCATACAAAGGCTGTACCCTGTGACTATACAGCCGAGGCAAGGAGGAAAGGCAAGGTTAGATTCGAAGAGACTGTTGCCGCACAGGGTATGACGAGAACTTGTAGGGTTTACACCCTGTAACACCTAGCCGAGTCAATCAAGCAAGACTCCAACCGGCCACCCATTATTGAGATAGGTCCAGACAATCTTCGGAGAAAGATACAAGCCAAGAAATACTCGGTCATCGATCAATTCAACAAAACGCCGGCGCAAATCTCTATTCTTGCTTTACTACAAAACTCCGAGGCACACAAAAATGCTCTACTAAAGGTACTAAGTGAGGCATACGTACCAAGCAACATCACTGGCAGAGAAATGGCTAACATGGTAGGACAAGTGTTGGAGAACCATAAGATAACTTTTAATGAGGACGAGCTACCACCTGAAGGGTTAGGAAACAACAAAGCACTGCACATCATTGTGCAATGCGAGGACTACTTTATCACCAAGATGTTGATCGACGGGATTTCTAGTCTCAACATTTGTCCACTAGTAACACTCAAGAAGTTTGGTAAGGGACTGCACGAGATAAATGACAGAGCCATCAATGTGAAAGCTTTCGATGGTTCTCAAAGGTCCACCATTGGGGAGATTAGTCTATGCATGCAAATGGGGCCAACATGGTTCGACGTTGATTTCTAAGTGATAGATGTGCCGGCATCTTACAATCTTCTATTGGGTCGGCCATGGATCCATGCCGCTGGGTCCGTAACATCGACACTGCATCAGGTAGTAAAATTCGAATGGAATCATCAAAAGGTGATCATTCATGGCGATAGGAGCAACCCTATATACAGTCGCCAGACCATTCCGGCAATCCAAAGGAGAAGGAAGCTAGGCGGAGAGACTTACCATCACATTGAACGGGTAAATGTTGTTGACAAACACAAGTGGTGGGATAACAAGATCGAGAGTATACTGAATTGGAGTGGATACGAACTTGTCAAGGGGCTCGGCAAGAACCTCTAAAGAATCACTAAGCCCATAAGCTCAAAAAACATGGAACTACTTTCGGTCTGGGATATGAGTTCACCTGGGAAGAATTCAACAACTAGTCACCACCATGGCGCGGTCCTTACTATCCACTGGAGTAGCCAATATCACATCTGGAGCAGACCTTCCAACCGACCGACATTATTTATGGGTCAGACGAAGAAGAAGCACTGGCCGCAGTGAAGAACTTTTTCCTAAAAGACAATAATATGGATTGTTGTGTTGTTCTCGAGGAGGAGGAGGAGGAAGTCCCTTCCATACAGGCCGTAAGCAGAGGGGCACGCCTCAATAACTGGACCATCAGGACAACCAGAGCCCAACGAGCCTCAGGATAGCAAGGCAAAAACAAGCGTCATGCACTTTTTTATTTACTAAATGATTTTCTTCTAGCATTTTTAATTCCCGCAATAAGATCTTCAATGTTCAAAACAATTATGCAATTTATCAAAACATTTTGACTTTTCTTATGAATCATCACTCATTATTATTTATCTCATTACTTTACTTATACAATATTACTATTACTTATCTTGATGAACCAATGACTATGACACGCAATGAGACAACACAACAAATGGACATTGATTCAGAGGAAGATGACATGCCAGAGGAGGTTGTCAAAGAAGTTGAGAACTTTGAGAATAGACCTATGTCCAACCTAGATGAGACAGAAATTGTTAACCTGGGAGATGCAGAGAACGTCAAAGAAAGGTGAATTAGTGTTCACTTATCGCCGTCAGAAAAGAAGGAATACACAAAATTTCTAAGGGAATACGAGGATATATTCGCTTGGTCGTATGATGAAATGACCTGTCTAAGTACATCTATTGTGGCTCACAAACAGCCAACCAATCCGACATGTCCTCAGGTAAAGCAAGTCAAAGCTAAGGTTCTCAGGGTAGTAGAATACCCGACATGATTAGCCAACATCGTGCCAGTGCCAAAGAAGGATGGGAAGGTCAGAGTCTGTGTCGACTACCGGGATCTCAACCGGGCCAGTCAGAAAGACAACTTCCCTTTCCCGAATATACACATTCTGATTGAAAATTACGCCAAGCACGAGTTGCAGTCATTTGTAGATTGTTTCACGGGTTATCATCAGATCTGGATGGATGAAGAAGATGCTGAGAAAACGACTTTCATTAAACCTGGGTAATGGATGTTATTGGACCAATTGAGACTTCCGCTTCCAACAGGCACATGTTTATTCTAGTAGCAATCGATTATTTTACCAAATGGGTTGAAACAGCATCTTACTGAGTAGTAACTAAGAAAGTCGTGGTAGACTTTGTCCGCGACCGCATTATTTGTCAATTCGGGGTTCCAGAGTCGATCATTACTGATAATGGCTCCAACCTCAATAGTGACTTGATGAAAGCTATGTGTGAAACCTTCAAGATCAAACACAAGAATTCCACAACCTATAGGCCGCAGATGAATGGAGTTGTAGAAGCCGCCAACAAGAATATCAAGAAGATATTAAGGAAAATGATAGAGAAGCATAAGCAGTGGCACAAAAAGTTATCATTTGCTTTATTAGGGTATCGCACCACCTTCCGCACATCAATCGGGGCAATCCCCTATATGCTGGTTTACGATACAGAGGTAGTCATTCCTATTGAGGTAGAAATTTCCTCCCTAAGGATCATGTAGGAAGATGAGCTCGACGATGCAGAGTGGGTGAAATATGCAACTAGCCATTGTAGAGGAAAAAAGAATGAAAGCAGTTTGCCATGGTCAACTTTATCATAACAGAATGTCCAGAGCCTTCAACAAAAGAGTCAAACCGAGACGGTTCGCACCGGGGCAACTGGTGTTAAAGAAAATTTTCCCGCATCAAGATGAAGCCAAAGGGAAGTTCTCTCCCAAATTGGCAAGGTCCATACATGGTTCACCGAGTTTTGACAGGAGGATCCCTCATACTTGCAGAAATGGATGTAGAAGTCTGGTCAAAACCAATCAGCTCAGATGCAGTCAAGCGCTACTATGTGTAATCCTTATACTTCCCTTATATGATGTAATTTGAACTACACCTGACCTGATTCCCGTTTAAGAGGGGATACGTTGGCAGCCCTATGGGTTTAGTCACAATTCAATAAAATTTTCATTTCTCCCGCAATTGGAAATAGGGGCAGATTTTTGAGAGGGACCCTCAAAATTCCGAAGTAATTTCAACCAATCGCCACAAGAAACCGTCAGAAGCGTCAACTAATCAAACTGGGGCAGAATTTTTAGGAGGACCCTCAAAATTCCGTAGCATGAGAAGTTGCAATGTCCTGAACTACATCACAGCCGTCGGTTCATAAAAAAATTATTTTAATTATACACTTATGTCATACTTTCACAAAATCATGTCTGTTTATTATTGAAATAGCTTTGTTTAGCAATGCTACCCCAACGATACATGTAGTATAACCAGATCAAAGCTGAGCAGGTGAAGTAGAGACTACAGGGATGTGAACTAACCTCCCCCCCTTTTTGCAAAAACTCACGATTTTTCTTTAGATGCAGGCACTTGGATTGCAAAACTATCAAACATACTATACACTCACGAGATAAACGTTGTTCAGGAATACAACTCTCAGAACTGTTGCATTTATTCACATTTGCTATCCACACACAACAGTGTCCCCAGCAGGCACAATGTCCCCAACAGTCACAATATCGTAATTTGCTATCAGGTAAGAAAGCTTATTACCATTTACCATTTTATTTCTTACATAAGGCTATTATTCTACCTTCCGAGACTAAACGGTGTCTCCATCTGCATTTTCGCATTGTATAAAGCTACTATTCTGCCTTTCGAGACCAAACACTATCTCCATCTGCACTTCCGCATTGCTTAAGGCTACTATTCTACCTTCCGAGACTAAACGCTGTCCCCATCTGCATTTCCGCATTGCCTAAGGCGACTATTCTACCTTCCGAGACTAAACGCTATCTCCATGTGCATTTCCGCATTGCCTAAGGCTACTATTCTGCCTTCCGAGACTAAACGTTGTCTCCATGTGCATTTCCGCATTGCCTAAGGCTACTATTCTGCCTTCCGAGACTAAACGCTGTCTCCATGTGCATTTCTGCATTGCATAAGCCTACTATTCTACCTTCTGAGGTTAAGCTCTACCTCCATCTACATCTACATGGCTGAAAGATCGCCACCTACTGTGTTGCAATGCTGAAAGATAGCCATATCTACATCTCTTGGACTGAAAGATCGTCACCTACCACATTGCATGGCAAAAAGATCACCACACACTGCATTTCATAGGCTGAAAGATCGCCAAATTATCCAAAGGCATCATCGTTCGAAGGCACCATTTTCATAGCCCGAACACCTTGTCATGGCCTGAGGATCCCTTTTAATCTTTTGCATATCATTATTCAAAGGCATCATGGTTCGGACGCATCATCCTCATAGACCGAGAGCATCATTTCATGGCCTGCGAATCCTTTATTATACGCTTCATGGCCTAGGACAACATGGTTTAAGGACGTCATTCTAACCGTCCAAAGACAACCTTCATAGTCCGACGAGAATTTGCATCATGTTTAAATATACACACAATATATGCTTGTATTGCTTATTTGCAGGTAAACTGGCCAGCAATGGACATCTTGGTAGGAGTGATCCCACTCCAGTTTTCATAGCCTTACCAAACCTAAAACATTCCCACAAACCTACCACACATTTCATCTATTCTTGAAAAGTCTCCATCAACATACTCCGCTGACGGATCCCAAACTACATATGGTCTGATTCTTATAAGACCAGGGATATGTAGGCAGCTCAAAAGCCAGGGCGCGACCTAAACCTCTTCGAACCGTTCCGCTTGGTTAAAATTGGCCATCATATCTTTACCCGACAAATCTTTCATCCTTCTCGGGTAAAGAGAGGCAACTGTTGATACCCAATTTTTCCTTGTATATTTTTTAATATGCAAAATACTTTCAAAATAGTATATGTATGCATATATAAGTATGTCCAATTGTTTTATTATTTTGTTTCTTAATTTTTAAAGATTTTTAAACTAATTTTTTCCCCTATTTTATTCTGAAAAACCCAATAATATTTCAAAAATTATCATTTTGGTAATTCATTTATTGGATTCTCAATTATAGCCCAATTACCTTTCAATTATAGCCTAATTTGAACCCCAATTGGAACCCAATTTTACCCCAACCCAATTCCCATCAAATCCGACCCTTTACCCATTTAAATGGCCTACCTAGACTCCCACCTAATCCCAACCGTTGATCGTGTAGATCAACGACTCCCATTACTCCCTTTCTTTTTTAATCGAAATGACCCCTTCACCCTAATCCATTTCTCACAATACGCCGCCTCTAAATCCCCCTCCTCTCTTAAATCCTCTCTACAACAACATCAAACCCTAGCTGCCGCCACCTTAATCTACCCTAATCCATGGCTCTCCAAGATCATCTAAGACCTTTATTAGCCTCCCACAACTTTTATGTGTTAGTTTATGTGGTTTCATGACCAGATTCTAAAGGGGATTGGTCCAGTCTTTGCTTGATGATTGTTCTCCAGTCGTCTCTTACCTTTCTTCGTCTAGCCATGGCCATTCGAGTCGGACCCTTGACTCTCCTATTTTGATCGATGGCTTTCAAGGCCTTTCTCGTCACTTGGGGTTCTTCTGAAACCATAATCTATAAGAGCTTCTCGACTTCTTTCAATTTCACTTTTGATCTATGCTGGCTATGAGTTTTTAAATGCGTTCTCGACGCTTCTTTAATTTTGCTTTCAGAAAAAACCTCTTCATCTTTTTCCGATTAGGGTTTTCCTTCAAGTTCTTCTTTTCAAAATCTTTTACGAGTTTAGCATGATAAAAACCTTAATTTCTTTTGGAGTTTCTTATACTAGTTGTTAAGTGTTTGTTTGATTTACTTGTTTATCATCTCTAGACTCGATGGGTGATAAAAATCCTAATTTCTTTGGGTTCGTTCGCGTTTCAGAGACTATTAGCTAAATATTGTCTGATTTATTTGTTCATCATCTTTAAACTCTATCGATGTTGAAAACCCTAAATATTGTCACTTGACCCTTTGCATGCTTCTAATACTCTATCCTTTTTTTCTTTTCTCTATACTACTGATTCAATGAAACTTGACCTACGTGACTATCATGCTTCGAATGTTTGCTGTCTACAAACTTTGTGCTACTATTGCATGCTGTTTCTTTTGCCAATAGTTTAACCTCGCATGTACATCATTAGTGCAGTCTATTTATATGCAAAGGCCCTTTCTTTGATTGATTCTCAATTTTGGGACTGATTTCAAAACTTCTCTTTTTGTGAACTCTAGTTTTACTCGCCTGTTAATGTGATTGATCCCTTTCCTTACTTATTGCCTTGCTGAATCTTTTCCCCAAAACAAGTGTATCTCTGTACTTAGACTCTATTGTGTACTCAATGTTTTACTACTTCCTTTTATGGTAATAACTAGTCGGCCCACAAACTGATTTTCTTTCCTTCTTTTAAACCTATAAGCCCCGTTAAAAAAGTGATTCCTCAATTAAAGGGGAATCACTTGGTTGATTGATTCAGATTGCTGATTACTTCCATATGTGCATTTATTGCCTTATTTCTTACATGCTTTAAAAACTATAAATACCCACCTTCTCTTCTTTCAAACTCACAAACACATGTTTCTTTCATGTCTCTTCCATCCTTGTTTGTCTCCTGTTTGTATTTAACCAAGTTCCATTATTAAACATGCTATAATCTACCCCTTCCTGTTCTGAGTTAATGCTTCTGTCCATTACTTATTATGACTTGTGAATCCTAAATCCCCATCCCCAAGATGTTTAGTATCTGTGGTTGGTTTGGGACATGACATCATTGGACATTACTGTACATGACCTCCAGATGTTGTGTGTTCTGATTGGTTTATAGGCATGTCAGCACCTTCTATTGTTGTGCATGCCCAAAGTTGATCCATGCCTAAGTATATGGGCTCCTTTGTATGAAGTTATTAACTCTGTGTGTTACTAATTACTGTCTCCCTATCACCCTTTACCCCTCTCCTTTATCCTCTCAGTTTTAAGACTTTGTTCCTACAGTTTCACTATCTTCTTAGACTTAGGTCTTGCCCCTCTTGTGTGAGCCTTTCCTTGGGACCCATGAGCTCCCTCTGAACTTGGACACATAAAGGCTGACACTTCCATATTGTACTCATCCCAATCTGGTTCCATGAACCTGGGTGTAAGCACTGCCCAGGGTCTTTTGAGACCCTTAGGGAACTCTGACATACCCAGGTCTGAAAGGATTTGAATTAATGGCATCTGAGGTGGTTTATTCCATAACTCAGAGAGGAAGACAAGAATCAGGTTTCCTCTTGTAGTAACTTTCTTTTGTACTTTTTTGATGTAATTCATTTTCCAGTCTGTAATATTTTGTAATAAACATTGGGGTTGGCTAGTGAAAGGGTTGGGTAATTATGCATGCTTGAGGGTAGAAATCATGCCTATAGGATCTGCTGTTTAAATTCTACATGTTTTGAGTTCTGCATTTTAGAAATCATGCCTATATGATCTGTTTGTTTAAATTATGCATTTGTAATTCTGCACGTTAGATACCATATCTATAAGACTTGCTTTCATTAAATTTCTGCATATTCTGCATCTAGAGAGTATGCCTATAGGACTTGCTTAAATTCTGCATATTATGGTCACATTCAGATACTATGTTCCTAGGATCTAAATGGTTAAAATTACATATCGTGTTCACAAGGTTATGAATCAGTACCCCTTTTAGAAATCATGTCTATAGAAATAAAATGAGCAATATTAGACATTCTGCCAATAGGATCTGTAATCAATTTAAAATTCAGTCTATTCTGAACCAGTTTTAAACAACATTCTTTCTTTATCTAACGAGGTTTAGAAAGCCTGTCTATAGTATCTCAATCGTTCGTTTTAAAACTGTTACTATTTTTCCACTTTCTGAATCTGTAATAGCTATCATTTCACCCAAATGCTTAGGCAAGCCTTAGGTGATGATAACAATAAAAATTGAATCCGCTTTTGTTAGTTGCTACAACCAGCAGGCAGGCATTATATGTACTTCTTATCTAAGTTATGTAATAAACTAATCTGCTTCAATAATTAACTCCCCTCGTCTTTAGTATTTTAATCAGACCTTAAAAGTATGTGCAAGTCATGCTATTTATGTGTTTTTTTGAGGAGGTATGCATGAGCCTTTATCTGTTTACATGCTTCCCCCAACATGCAGTATTATATGTTTTGTATGTCGCCTTAGATTTTTACCTTTTGAAACTAAAATCAGCCTAATATCACTCCCCTTTAGGAATAGTGGTCCTAAACTCCTCCGAGACTGATAAGAATGGGACGGGTAATAGCATGCAGTAGTGATAGAGACCAATCTGCGCTTTAATACCTTAACGGGGTGGGAAGGGTAGATATGGATATGATGACCGGTGTACTAATACCACGTGTATCCCCTTTTTTGAGGAATGTCATACCGGGTATCGCATTGATATGATCCATATTAAATATAAATCTAGGACCCCCTTTCCCTTTATTTGCAAACTTCTTTTCAAAAACTCTTCTTTTAATTGTTCTTTCTCTTATGTGTTTAAATTCAAGTCCCCTAATATTTGAGCCCATACTTGTCTATTTGCTAAATTTCACAAATTCACAATCAAATGTTTGGCCGGGAACCACACTTGTGGATCCTGAGGGGTGCCTAACACCTTCCCCTTATGATAATTTCAAGCCCTTACCCTATCTCTGGTTGTTCAGATAACTTATAATTGAACCCTATAGGTGTCCTAATACCCCTTAAATGATTAGATGGTGACTCTTCAAATGCAAACTCAGTTCCCAAAAGGAACGAATTGTCCCATACCAAATGTCATAAACCCAATTTTGAGAGAAAAAGGGGGCCTGACAGCATGGCGACTCTGCTGGGGATATTTAGGCTTTTACCATTTCAGAATGTTATTGTGAATTTATACCTCTTTATGTGCAATTACTTGTTTAATTCCTCTAAGCATTCATTTTCCTTTTCAACTGCAAAACTGACTTGTTTTCTTTGTTTCTTTCCTTTACCATTGCTTTAAACTATGAAACTGTTGTATTTACTATTTCTTAATGTGCAAATACATGTCAACATGCTTTTAATTATTGTATAACCATGCTCAACATCATACTCCACTCGTGCCAAACAAAATACCATAATAACGCTTATAATGAGTGGTTGCGCTCTTCCTATATTATTACCCCCTAAATCCGGAAAAGGCATATTTGTAGTAAAACCAGTCGATCAACGGTGCAGTCAACGGTTCCGTGCCTTTCCCCCTTGAGTTGTCCGCTCAAGGGTACCAGTTTAAAACCCTATAGAAACCTTACTCTGTTAAAATGTGCATGCATCATGGTCAAACCTAGCCGGGTCAGTTTGGTATGGTTAGCATACCCTCACTCTTGCTAGACTGGTGGAGGAGTGTTCCATCAAATAAACAAATCAATGAGTGGAAAGAGAGGGCTGCCAAAGCTAGCAAAAAGTTGGAATATCTGGAATACAGTCTGGTGGAACTGGAAGGAAAATTGAGAAAAAGAGTCACCAACTGCCAAAACGCTGAGGGAAACGAAGGAGAACACCTGGTAAAGACATTTTTACTAGTGAACCTACGCGAACTGGAGGATCTGATCAACGAGAGCATTCAACCTGAGGAAGGTCCTTCTGGGACCAAGTAGATAGGAGTTCATCTTTTTCACTTTATAAATGTAATAAGGCCAATGACCATTAGTGACTTTTATTTCTTGGTTATTTAAGTGTCAATTTGGGGTTCATCTGTTTTTATAAAATGAGGCATTTAACATTCTAATTTCTCCAAGTCAATTTGTTGTTAGGCCTACCTCGGGCACAGAGAGATTCCAAATTAGGACACGTTTTACATTCTGCACCATATGTTTAAATATTGCAACGCTTTTTATAACCCTCACTAACTTGGTTACCTTTTTGTTTTTACTTTTTGTTTTATTCCCCTTCCCAAAGGTTAGTTCGTGCACTCTGGCAACATCATCCTATTCCACGAGATCCAAGGGCCCTCCACACTCTCTTCCTCTTAGTCCTGTCAAAAACAAGAACAAAGGGAAGATGGAAGATTTGAACAACATCAGAAAAGAGAACTCAACTAAACGGGTAGAGTTCACTCATGGTCATGGTACTCAGGTTCCTAAGGAAAATGCATCCCAACTTGAACAAAAACTGTTGAAATTCCAAGAAGAACTTGATCAGGTTCGGAATCTGGCAAGTCTGTCATTTTCCCTCACCACTCCAGATATCAATTTCCCAAATGCTCAGAACCCTATATCTCCACAGAATATCCGAAAGCAACAGAACCATCTCTTCCTCACCATCACTGCAACACCTGCTATACCTCAAACAACACCCCGTTACTCATCCCAGAACTCCAAAACTCCACAAATGACCACTTTCACACCCACCATAACACCCCTATCTACATGGAGACCGTGCCACACTCCACCCAACCTATCTCAAGCACACCCGAGTCTGATGATAAGGACATGATCATCAGGAACCTAGACGAAGAACTTAAGAAATTGACTAGCCGGATTCCAGGCGTCGAAGGAAGTAAGGGACTTGAAGGGATGAACTATTAAGATCTTTGCATATAGCCCGACGTCGAACTTCCCGAGGGGTACAAACCTCCGAAGTTCAAAATGTTCGATGGTACAGGGGATCCAAGGGTCCATTTGAGAACGTACTGTGACAAGCTGGTTGGAGTAGGGAAAGACGAGCGAATCCGCATGAAGCTTTTCATGAGGAGTTTGAAGGGAGATGCTTTGTCTTGGTACATTAGCCAAGATCCAAAGAAGTGGTCAAATTAGGTAGGCATGGCGTCCGAATTTATGGACATGTTCAGGTTTAACATAGAGAATGCTCCGGACGTATTCTATATTCAGAATCTAAAAAAGAAGCCCATAGAAACATTTCGCGAGTATGCTACTCGCTGGAGGTCCAAAGCTGCTAAGGTCAGACCTGCCTTAGAAGAGGAACAGATGAACAAATTCTTTGTCCGGGCTGAGGACCCGCAGTATTATGAAAGATTAATGATGATTGAGAGCCACAAATTTTCCGATATTATCAAGCTGGGTGAAAGTATTGAAGAGGGCATCAAACGTGGTATGGTTACAAACTTCTAGGCCTTACAAGCTACAAATAAGGCCTTACAGTCCAGTGTGTCCAAGAAAAGGGACATGGGGTCCGTAATGGTTGCACAGAGAACCAAATCTCCTATCAAATACCAAACTTACCCAATACCTCCACTCATATATCAACCAACTCTAAACTACTAGGCACCATCACCCGCATACCAAGCTCCACCACCCACTTATCAATCACCTCCGCCTCCCACATACCAGCCCACTTTGCCCAGATATTCCCAACTCGCACATGTCTACCAAACCTATAATACTCAGCCATCCCACTATCAATCACCTCTTGCAGGCCAAAATATCCCTAAACCTCGATAAAATTTTGATCGCAGACCCCCAAAACAATATATAACCATTGCTGAACCTATTGACCAGTTGTATGAGAGACTCAAAGTTGCTGGTTATGTTACCCTAATCCCTGCTGTAACCTCTGAGAACCCTTCCTAGTGGGTTAAACCAAACAAATCCCATGCCTACCACTCTAGCATGAAGGGGCACACCATCGATGAATGCCGTTCTTTGAAAGATAAGATCCAGTCTTTGATCGATAACAAGATTATTATTGCAAAAGAACCTGCTCTGAATGTCCACAATAACCCCTGCCAGACTATAAAGGTGGAGGCATTCACATGATTGAAATAGAGGATGATTGGGATCCCGAGGGATTAATCAGGTTGATCGCGAAAGCTGATGACCCAAAGAAGCCGATAGTTACTCTTAATCCGATCATAGTCTAGATTCAGCCATGTAGGGACACTGAGGTAAATGTGTCTGTGCCGCTTGAGTTTGAAGCAACATCATCCACAAAGACACCAGTGCCAATTGAGGTTGAATTCATGTCTCCGACAAATGCACCCACACCATTTGAAGTTGCAGTCTTGCCGCCCAAGGCACATGCTCCGTTCGTAGTAAGGATAGCCACGCCGATTCCAATTTCAATGTCGACCATGACACCATTCCATACAAAGGCTGTACCTTGGGGCTATACAGCCGAGGCAAGGAGAAAAGGCAAGGTCAGATTCGAAGAGACTGTTGTCACACAGGGTATGACGAGAACTGGTAGGGTTTATACCACGGAACACCTAGCTGAGTCAAGCAAGTAGGCCTCCAACCGGCCACCCATTATTGAGACAGGTCAAGACAATCTTTGGAGAAAGATACAAGCCAAGGAATACTCGGTCATCGGCCAATTCAACAAAACGCAGGCGCAAATCTCTTTTCTTACTTTATTACAAAACACTGAGGCACACAAAAGTGCTCTACTAAAGGTCCTAAGTGAGGCATACGTACCAAGCAACATCACTGGCGGAGAAATGGCTAACATGGTAGGACAAGTGTTGGAGAGCCTTAAGATCACTTTTCATGAGGACGAGCTACCACCTGAAGGGTTAGGACACAACAAAGCACTACACATCATTGTGCAATTCGAGTACTACTTCATCACCAAGATCCTGATCGACGGGGGTTCCATTCTCCACATTTATCCACTAGTAACACTCAAGAAGTTTGTTAAGGGACTGCACGAGATAAAGGACGGAGCCATCAATGTGAAAACTTTCGATGGTTCTCAAAGGTCCACCATTGTGAAGATTAGTCTATGCGTACAAATGGGGCCAACATGGTTCGACATTGATTTCCAGGTGATAGACGTGCCAGCATCTTACAATCTGCTATTGGGTCGGTCATGGATCCATGCCGTTGGGGCCGTAGCATAGACACTACATCAGGCAGTAAAATTCGAATGGAATCATCAAGAGGTGATCATTCATGGTGACGGGAGCAACCCTATATATAGTCACCTGACCATTCCGACAATCCAAGGGAAAAGGAAGCTAGGAGGAGAGACTTACCATCACATTGAACGGGTAAATGCTGTTGACAAAGACAAGTGGTGGGATAACAAGATCGAGAGTATACTGAATTAGAGTGGATATGAACCTGGCAAGGGGCTCGAGAAGAACCCCCAAGGAATCACTAAGCCCATAAAGCTCAAAAAACATGGCACTACTTTCGGTCTGGGATATGAGTACACATGGGAAGAATTCAACAACTGGTCACCACCATGGCACGATCCTTACTATCCATTGGAGCAGCCAATACCACATCTGGAGCAGACCTTCCAATCGGCCGACATTATTTATGGGTAAGACGAAGAAGATGCACTGGCCGTGGTGAAGAACTTGTTCCTGGAAGACAATAATATGGATTGTTGTGTTGTTTTCGAGGAGGAGGGGGAGGAAGGCCCTTCCATACAGGCCGTAAGTAGAGGGGCACGCCTCAATAACTGGACCATCAGGACAGCCAGAGCCCGACGAGCCTCAGGGTAGCAAGGCAAAAACAAGCATCATGCACTATTTTATTTACTAAATGATTTTCTTCTTGCATTTTTAGTTCCCGCAATAAGATCTTCAATGTTCAAAACAATTATGCAATTTATCAATTTTTTATGACTTTTCTTGTGAATCAACACTCATTATTATTTCTCTCATTACTGTACTTATACAACATTACTATTACTTATCTTGATGAACCAATGACTGTGACACGTAATAAGAAAACGCAACAAACGGTCATTGATTCATAGGAAGATGACATGCCAGAGGAGGTTGTCAAAGAAGTTGAGAACTTTGAGAATAGACCTACGTCCAACCTAGACGAGACAAAAATTGTTAACCTGGGAGATGCAAAGAATGTCAAAGAAAGGTGAATTAGTGTTCACTTATCGCCGTCAGAAAAGAAGGAATACACAAAATTTCTAAGGGAATACGAAGACATATTCGCCTGCTCGTATGATGACATGACCGGTCTAAGTACGCCTATTGTGGCTCACAAATTACCAACCGATCCGACATGTCTGCCGGTAAAGCAAAAGCTGAGAAATTTCAAGCCTGATATGAGTTTGAAAATCAAGGAAGAAGTCACTAAGCAAGTCAACACTAAGGTTCTCAGGGTAGTAGAATACCCGACATGGTTAGCCAACATCGTGCTAGTGCCAAAGAAGTATGGGAACGTCAGAGTCTGTGTCGACTACCGGGATCTCAATCGGGCAAGTCTAAAAAACAACTTCCTTTTGCCGAATATACACATCCTGATTGACAATTGCACCAAGAATGAGTTGCAGTCATTTCTAGATTGTTTCACGGGTTATCATCAGATCTGGATGGATGAAGAAGATGCTGAGAAAACGGCTTTCATTACACCTGGTTAATGGATGTTATCGGACCAATTGAGCTTTCCGCTTCCAATGGGCACATGTTTATTCTAATAGCAATCGATTATTTTACCAAATGGGTCGAAGCAACATCTTACAGAGCAGTAACTAAGAAAGTCGTGGCAGATTTTGTCCGCGACCGCATTATTTGTTGATTCGGGGTTCCAGAGTCGATCATTACTGATAATGGCTACAATCTAAATAGTGACTTGATGTAAGCTATGTGTGAAACCTTCAAGATCAAACACAAGAATTCCATAACATATAGGCCGCAGATGAATGGAGCTGTAGAAGCCGACAACAAGAATAACAAGAAGATATTGAGGAAAATGATAGAGAAGCATAAGCAGTTGCACGAGAAGTTATCATTTGCTTTATTAGGGTATTGCACCACCGTACGCACATCAACAGGGGCAACCCCCTATATGATGGTTTACGGTACAGAGGCAGTCATTCCCGCTGAGGTAGAAATTTCCTCCCTAAGGATCATGCAGGAAGCTGAGCTTGACGACGCAGAGTTGGTGAAAAGTCGTTTTGTGCAATTAACCCTTATAGACGAAAAAAGAATGAATGCAGTTTGCCATGGTCAACTTTATCAAAACAGAATGTCCAGAGCCTTCAACAAAAGAGTCAAGCTGAGACGGTTCACACCGGGGCAACTGGTGTTAAAGAAAACTTTCCCGCATCAAGATGAAGACAAAAGAAAGTTCTCTCCCAATTGGAAGGGTCCATACATGGTTAACCGGGTTTTGACAGGAGGAGCCCTCATACTTGCAGAAATGGACGGAGAAGTCTGTCCAAAATCAATCAACTCAGATGCATTCAAGCGCTACTATGTGTAATCCTTATGTTTCCCTTATATGATGTAATTTGAACTACGCCTGACCTGATTCCCGTTTAAGAGGGGATACGTAGGCAGCCCTATGGGTTCGATCACAATTCAATAAAATTTTCATTTCTCCCGCAATTGGAACCTAGGGCAGAATTTTGAGGGGGACCCTCAAAATTCCGAAGTAATTTCAACCAATTGCCACAAGCAACCGTCAAAAGCGTCAACACATCCAACTGGGGTAGAATTTTGAGGAGGACCCTCAAAATTCCGTAGCATGAGAGGTTGCAATGTCCTGAACTACATCGCAACTGTCGGTTCATCTAAAAATTATTTTAATGATACACTTATGTCATACTTTCACAAAATCATGCCTGTTTATTATTGAAATAGCTTTGTTTAGCAATGCTACCCCAACGATACATGCAGTATCACCAGATCAAAGCCGAGCAGGTCAAGCAGAGCCAGTAGGGATTTGAACTAACCTCCGCCCTTTTTGGAAAACTCACGATTTTTCTTTTGATGCAGACACTTGGATTGCAAAACCATCAAATATACTATACACTCACGGGATAAACATTGTTCAGGAATACAACTCTCAGAACTGCTGCATTTATTCACATTTGCTATCCACACACAACAGTGTCCCCAGCAGTCACAATATCGTAATCTGCTATCAGCTAAGAAAGCTTATTACCATTTGCCATTTTATTTCTTACATAAGGCTACTATTCTGCCTTCCGAAACTAAACGGTGTCTCCATCCACATTTTCGCATTGCATAAGGCTACTATCCTGCCTTCCGAGACTAAATTCTATCTCCATTCTGTATTTCCGCATTGTATAAGACTACTATTCTTCCTTCCGAGACCAAACACTGTCTCCATCTGCATTTCCGCATTGCATAAGGCTACTATTCTACCTTTCAAGACTAAACGCTGTCTCCATCTGCATTTCCGCATTGCCTAAGGCTACTATTCTGCCTTTCGATACTAAACGTTGTCTCCATCTGCATTTCCGCATTGCATAAGGCTACTATTCTGCTTTCCGAGGCTAAGCTCTACCTCCATCTGCATCTACATGGCTGAAAGATCGCAACCTACTGTGTTGCATGGCTGAAAGATCGCCACATCTACATCTCCTGGACTGAAAGATTGCCACCTACCACGATGCTTGGCTAAAATATCGCCACACACTGCATTTCATAGGCTGAAAGATCGCCAAGTTATCCAAAGGCATCATCATTCGGAGGCACCATTTTCATAGCCCGAACACCATGTCATGGCCTGAGGATCCCTTTTAATCTTTTACATATCATTATTCAAAGGCATCATGGTTCTGAGGCATCATCCACATAGCCCGAGAGCATCATTTCATGGCCTGCGAATCCTTTATTATACGCTTCATGTCCTAGGACAACATGGATTAAGGACGTCATTCTAACCGTCCAAAGACAACCTTCATATTCCGACGAGAATTTGCATCATGTTTAAATTTACGCACAATATATGCTTGTATTGCTTATTTGCAGGTAAACTGGCGAGAAACGACCATCTCGGTAGGAGTGATTCCACTCCAGTTTTCGCAGCCCTACCAAACCTAAACATTCCCGCAAACCTACCACACATTGCGTCTATTCTTGAAAAGTCTCCATCGGCATACTCCACTGCCGGATCCCAAACTACATATGGCCTGATTCTTGTAAGACCAGGGATATATAGACAGCTTAGAAGCCATGGCGCGACCTAAACCTCTTCGAACCGTTCCGCTTGGTCAAAATTGGCCATCACATCTTTACCCGACAACTCTTTCATCCTTCCCGGGTAAAAAGGGGCAACTGTTGATACCCAATTTTTCCCTGTATATTTTTTAATATGCAAAATACTTTGAAAATAGCATATCTATGCATATATAAGTATGTCCAATTGTTTTATTATTTTTTTTCTTTTTCTTAATTTTTAAAGATTTTTAAACTAATTTATTGCCCTATTTTATTCAGAAAATCCCAATAATATTTCCAAAATCATCATTTTGGTAATTCATTTATTGGATTCTCATATTAATGGAAAAATATAGCTAAAATAATGTTTGTACATTTTTACAAATTTATATAGTATTTTTAAAGCTAAATTGCATATAATTGCAATATTAGCCTCTTTTAGATTTAATTACGTTTATATCTATAAAAATTAAGTCCAGTATTTTTAATTTAATAATTATATGTTATAAATCATTTTATTACTTTTAATTTATTTTCAGAATTTAATTTTCTATTTTTATAAAATAGATAGCAAAAATTGGCTATTTAGAAACTAGCCCAATTACCTTTCAGTTATAGCCTAATTTGAACCCCAATTGGAACCCAATTTTTCCCCAACCCAATTCCCTTCTAATCCGACCCTTTACCCATTTAAATGACCCACTTAGACTCCCACCTAATCCCAACCGTTGATCGTGTAGATCAACGGCTCCCATTACTCCCTTCCTTTTTTAACCCAAACGGCCCCTTCACCCTAATCCATTTCTCACAATATGCCGCCTCTGAATCCCCCTCCTCTCTCAAATCCTCTCTACAACAACATCAAACCCTGCCCTCCGCCACCTTAATCTACCCTAATCCATGGCTCTCCAAGATCATCCAAGACCTGTATCAGCCTCCCACGGCTTCTACGTGTTCGTTTCTGTGGTCTCATGAACAGATTCTGAAGGGGCTTGGTCCAATCTTTTCTCGATGACTATTCTCCGGTCGCCTATGACCTTTCTCTAGCCAGCCATGGCCATTTGAGTCAGACCCTTGATTCTCCTGTTTAGATCGATGGTTTTCAAGGCCTTTCTCGTCACTTGGGGTTCTTCTGAAACCCTAATCTCTAAGAGCTTCTCAACTTTTTTCAAGTTCACTTTTGATCTATGCTTGCTATGAGTTTTTAAATGCGTTCTCGAAGCTTCTTTAATTTTGCTTTCAGAAAAAAAAGACTCTTCATCTTTTTCCGATTAGGGTTTTCCTTCAAGTTCTTCTTTCAAAATCTTTTCCGAGTTTAGCATGATAAAAACCTTAATTTCTTTTGGAGTTTCTTATACTATTTGTTAAGTGTTTGTTTGATTTACTTGTTTATCATCTCTAGACTCGATGGGTGATAAAAATCCTAATTTCTTTGGGTTCGTTCGAGTTTCAGAGACTATTTGCTAAATATTGTCTGATTTATTTGTTCATCATCTTTAAACTCTATCGATGTTGAAAACCCTAATTTCTTTTGGGGTCTATTCGAGTTTCTAAAACTGCTTGTGCGATTTATTTGTTTATCATCTTCTAAGCTTGAATGTTATTAAGTTAAAACCTATGTCGTTGGGTTTGAAATTGCTCGTTGGAATACCTGACTTGATTTGATGTTCCTTTGTTTCAACATCTCTTTTCTTTATGTGATTCTTTTGATTCTGGGTTCTTACTAGCTTTGAAACTCGACTATGCTTTTCAGAAGGGTTTTCGCACTTGACCCTTTGCATGCTTCTGATACTCTATCCTTTTTTTTATTTTCTCTATACTACTGATTCAATGAAACTTGACCTACGTGACTATCATGCTTCGAATGTTTGTTGTCTACTAACTTTGTGCTACTATTGCATGCTGTTTCATTAGCCAATAGTTTGACCTCGCATGTCCATCATTTGTGCATTCTATTTATATGCAGAGGCCCCTTCTTTGATTGATTCTCAATTTTGGTATTGATTTCAAAACTTCTCGTTTTGTGAACTCTAGTTTTACTTGCCTGTTAAAGTGATTGATCCCTTTCCTTACTTATTGCCTTGCTAAATCTTTTCCCCATAACAAGTGTATTTCTGTACTTGGACTCTATTGTGTACTCAATGTCTTACTACTTCCTTTTATGGTAATAACCAGTTTGCCTACAAATTGATTTTCTTTCCTTCTTTTAAACCTGTTAGCCCCGTTAAAAAGTGATTCCTCAATTAAAGGGGAATCACTTGGTTGATTGATTTTGATTGTTGATTACTTCCATATGTTCATTTATTGGCTTATTTCTTACATGCTTTCAAAACTATAAATACCCACCTTCTCATCTTTCAAACACACGAACATAAGGCATAAAACACTTGAGTTCAAACACACACTCCACTAAAATCTCTCTCTTTTCTCTGTTGCTACTTGTATTGCTGCCTTACCTAGTCGGCTGAAATCCAAGGCTAGGCTGTGGGAAGCTTGCTTATTTTTCTCTGCATTTGCATCTTACTGGTATGTTCTAATTAAGCTTCTGCACTAACAATAACATGTTTCTTTACTATCTCTTCCATACTTATTTGTCTCATGTTTGTATTTAACCAAGTTCCATTATTAAACATGTTGTAATCTGCCCCTTCCTTTTCAGAGTTAATGCTTCTGTCTATTACTTATTATGACTTTTGAATCCTAAATCCCCATCCCCAAGGTGTTTAGTATATGTGGTTGGTTTGGGGCATGACAGTATTGGACATTGCTGTGCATGACCCAAACCTGATCCCCCTGGGATCATAACCACCATGTCTCCTCTAGATGTTGTGTGTTTTGATAGGTTTATAGGCATGTCAGCACCTTCTTTTGGTGTGCATGACCCAAGCTGATCAATGCCTAAGTACATTGGCTCCTTGCAATGGATTTCCAAACCCCTGACCCCATTTGTATGAAGTTATTAACTCTGTATGTTGCTAATTACTGTCTCCCTATCACCCTTTACCTCTATCCTTTATCCCCTCAGTTTTAAGACACTTTTCCTGCACTTTCACTATCTTCTTAGACTTAGGTTCTGCCCCTCTTGTGTGAGCCTTGCCTTGGGACACATGAGCTCCCTCTGAATATGGACGCATAAGGGCTGACACTTCCACACAGCACTCATCCCAATCCGATTCCATGAACATAGGTGTTTGCACTGCCTGGGGTCTTTTGAGACCCTTAGGGAACTCTGACACATCTAGGTCTGAGAAAGTCTTTGAATCAATGATATTTGAGGTGGTTTATACCATAACTCAGAGAGGAAGTCAAGAATCAGGCTTCCTCTGGTTGTAACTTTCTTTTGTAATTTTCCGATCTAATTCATTATCCAATCTGTAATAATTTGTATTAAACATTGGGGTTGGCTAGTAAAAGGGTTGGGTAATTATGCATGCTTGACGGTAGAAATCATGCCTATAGGATCTGCTATTTAAATTCTACATGTTTTGAGGTTTGCATTTTAGAAATCAAGCCTATAGTATCCGTTTGTTTAAATTATGCATTTGTAATTCTGCACGTTAGATACCATGTCTATAAGACCTGCTTTCATTAAATTTCTGCATGTTCTACATCTAGAGAGTATGCCTATAGGACTTGCTTAAATTCTGCATATTATGGTCACATTTAGATACCATGTTCCTAAGATCTAAATGGTTAAAATTAGATATCGTGTTCATAAGGTTAAGAATCAATACTGCTTTTATAAATCATGTCTATAGAAATAATATGAGCAATATTAGACATCCTGCCTATAGGATCTGTAATCAATTTAAAATTTAGTCTATTCTGAACCAGTTTTAAACAACCTTCCTTCTTTGTCTAACGAGGTTTAGAAAGCATGTCTATAGGATCTCAATCGTTCGTTTTAAAACTGTTACTATTTTTCCATTTTCTGAATAAGTAATAGATATCATTTCACCCAAACGCTTAGGCAAGCCTTAGGTGATGATAACAATAAAAATTAAATCCGCTTTTGTTAATTGCTACAACCAGTAGGCAGGCCTGATTCATAATTCTTATCTGAGTTATGTAATAAACTAATCTACTTCAATAATTAACTCTCCTCGTCTTTAGTATTTTAATCAGACCTTAGAAGTATGTGCAGGTCATGCTATTTATGTGTTTTGTTTGAGGAGGTATGCATGAGCCTTTATCTATTTACATGCTTCCCCCAACATGCAGTATTATATGTTTTGTATGTCGCCTTAGATTTATACCTTTTGAAACCAAAAGCAGCCTAATATCCCTCCTCTTTAGGAATAGTAGTCCTAAACTCCTCCGGGACTGATAGTAATGGGACGGGTAATAACATACAATAGTGATCGATACCAATCCGCGCTTTAATACCTTAACGGGGTGGGAAGGGTAGATATGGATATAATGACCGGTGCGCTAATACTACGTGTATCCCCTCTTTTGAGGAGTGTCATACCAGGTATCGCATTGATGCGATCCATATGAAAAATAAACCTAGGACCCCCTTTCCTTTTATTTGCAAACTTCTTTTCAAAAACTCTGCTTTTAATTGTTCTTTCTCTTATGCGTTTAAATTTAAATCCACTAATATTTTAGCCCATACTTTTCTATTTGTTAAATTGCACAAATTCACAATCAACTGTCTGGCCGGGAACCACACTAGTGGATCCTGAGGGGTGCCTAATACCTTCCCCTTAAGATAATTTCAAGCCCTTACCCTATCTCTGGTTGTTCAAATAACTTAGAATTGAACCCTATAGGTGTCCTAATGCACCTTAAATCATTAGGTGGCGACTCTTCAAATGCAAACCCAGTTCCCAAAAGGAACGAGTTTTCCCATACCAAATGTCATAAACTCGATTTCGCGAGAAAAAGGGGACGCGACAATCGGGTTGTGCGCCGCAACAATATTATATTTAGATTGGGTTGCACACTGCAACAATATTATATGTGGATCGGGTTGGACGCCGCAATAATATTATGTTTGGATTGGGTTGCACGCTGCAACAATTATGTAATTGGATCTGGTTGCACGCCGCAACAGTGATAAATGAGATGGATTGTGTTGCATTCCACAATAGTGTTATTATGTTTTGGATCGGGTTGTGCGCCGCAACAATAGATAATACTAAGTGCTTATATATTGGTGACGAGTTCCTTATTTTTTTGCTATGAATTCTAAGTTGTCCTCATGTCTTTCCCTTAAATTACTGTTGGTAATGATATTCCCCCGCAGCATGTTCCCCTCCCAGCTTTACTTGTTTTTTCTGTTTTATTTTCCTGCTGTATATTATATAATTGCACAGGTTTGTGTGGTAGTCTGGTCCTAGCATCGTCACTACTTCGCCGGGGTTAGGCCAGACACTTACTAGCATATAGGGTCGGTTGTGCTGATACTACACTCTGCACTGTGTGCAGATCTCGGAGTGGCAGCTTTTGGACCATAGCTTTGGGTGGCTACCTTCAGTCTAGTTAGAGATCCCGAGGTAGTCGTGCAGGAGTCTGCAGGCCCAACATTCTCTTCTATCTTTATATGTATTCTATTTTCATTTACTTCAGAGACAGATTGTACCTTTCTTTCCATATATTTGTATGTAGTATTCGTAGATAGTCTGTGATATCGTAACACCCGTTCCGGGTAGAGGTGTATGTTGGTATTGTCGTACTTGTTTTTGGATAAATTATCAGATTAAGTCTTCTGCATGTATTTATTTATCGTTGGTATTTCACTATTGATCGCATGTTGATATAAATTGTTAAAAAGGGCTAAACAAAAGAGTTAGTGAATCTATAATACGCGGCTTGCCTAGCTTCCACGAGTAAGCTCCATCACGACTCCCGAGGGTGGAAAATCCGGGTCGTGACAAGTCCATCCCAAGGCTCCTTTGTGTGTTTTCAATACTTCAATCAATTTTTCTTCATGTTCTATAGTAAGAAAAGATAAATAATTATAGGGAATAACTCATGGTTAAGATAGACATATTTCAAATGAGAAGGAATTGTTTTGAGTTCAATTTTTTGTTGAACTTCTTCTATTGCATGCCTCCTTCCTCGTAATCTTTTTCCAATAATTTTGCATCATTTCTGATAGTCGGATCTTCATCCTGTGTGGTGCCAGATTTGGCCAAACATCTTTCCATTGAGTTAGAAATTAATTGATCATTTTTGAATTCATCTATAAGATTATTAATCATGTCAATTGAAAAGCATGAAGATGATGTATCATCTTCTGGGAATCTTAGTATCTTTGGCATATCAAAAATAACTCTTTCTTCATCAACTCTTAAAATTAGTTGTCCTTGATGGACATCTATGATTTCCCTGCCTGTTGCAAGAAATGGTTTACCAAAAATAATTGGTTCATCAGGACACTCTTTCATTTCAACTACTATGAAATCTATAGAAAAACAAATTTATCTACTCTTACAAGCACATTTTCAATTATTCCCTTTGGTCTCTTAGTACTTTGATCAGCAAATTGAAGTGAAACACCTATGTATTTCATTTCACCATGATCTAATTTTTTAAAAAAAGAAAATGGCATCAAATTTATTGAAGCTCCAGAATCACAAAGTGCCTTTTCAATGTATACTCCTCCCAAAGTACATGGAATGGTGAAACTACCTGGGTCACCGAGTTCTTGTGGTAGCTTATTTTGAAGTATAGCACTACATTTTTTAGTAAGCATTACCATAGAAACTTCTTCCAATTTCCTTTTGCTTGAAAAAATTTCTTTCAAAAATTTGGCATATGAAGGCATTTGCAATAAAGCATCAGTAAAAGGAATGTTAATGTGAGTTTGTTTTGAAATCTCCAAAAACTTTGCAAATTGATTATCCAGCTTTTCTCTTTTCATCTTTTGTGGAAAATTAGGAATTGTAACAGGGAACGAAGTCAAATTTTTAGTATTTTTTTCTTCTTTTTCTTGGCTTCTTTCTCTTCTGATGGTTGAGAGGGTGTCTAAACCATTTCACCCTTGTCCACCTGTTCTTCTGATTGATTCTTTTCTTGTTTGTTTGTATAGGGTTCATCAAGAGTCGTACCTGGCCGTAAGGCAATGGCCTTAAGGTTTTCTTTTGGATTTTTCTCTGTATTGCTTGGTAAAGGACCTTGAATCTTTTTAGACACAAGAGTTTTCAATTGGCTTAACTGAATTTCATGATTTTTTAGAGCGGAATTTTGACTTTCCATTTTTTTATCAGTAACCTTAATGTACTTGTACAAAAGGTCATCAAGACTTGGATGGCCTTGTTGAGGCCTTTGCTGATATGGAGATGCTTGCTGATAGGCTTGAAATTTTGTTGCCCACGATTTTGATTTTGATATCCAGGTGGACTATATACTTGTTGCCTTTGGTAGTTTTGAGAGTTTTCAGCACCATTTGCATTGCTCCATTGAAATCCTGGATGTTTTTGTGCTAATGGACTTCTAAAAGGATACGGCTTGTATCCGATGACATTGACATGTTCATCATATTGATTGGTTGCTTGACATTCGTGGTTTAGATGGTTTCTTACACACAAGTCACGAGCCTCAAACTGGTTGGTTGTTGTGTATTTACCTGAATAGATTAAAATATTTGTGCCAAAGAAATAATTTGTTGTGTTAGTGTATTTAAAGCATCCACCTGATTTACTGTAGCAACTTTCTTAATGATTACACGCTCAGATGGCCACTGTATGGCATTTTCAGAAATTTCATTAAGCAATTGCAATGCTTCTTCTGTAGTTTTTCCCATTATGGAACTTCCTACAGCTGCATCTATTACATTCCTAGAAGAAGGTTTTAACCCATGATAAAAAATGTACAACTGTATACGTTCAGGAATGTCATGGTGTGGACATTTCCTTAACATTGTTTTCAATCTTTTCCAAGCTTTATAAACTGACTCAGTGTCACCCGGCAAGAAGTTAGATATATCCTATCTTAACTTTGTTGTGTTAGCAGGGGAAAAATATTTATTTAAAATTTTTTGAGCCATTTGGTCCCATGTGGTAATAGACCCTTGCGGCAAACTTCGTAACAAAGTTTTGGCCTCTCCTTTCAAAGAAAAAGGTAATAGCCTTAACTTAATTGCTTCATGAGGTACTCCATTATACTTAGCAGTTTCAACCAATTCTAAAAAGTCAATTAAATAACTATGTGGATATTCACTTAGATCACCAGTGAAAATGCAAGATTGTTGAATTGTTTTAATGAGGCATGTCCTGATTTCAAAGTAATAGGCTTCTACTGGAGGTTTCATTGACACTAGATTCACAGTTAAAGCGATTAAGTCTAGCATAATCCCTTCGGATTCTGTTTGCTGGTCTTGGCGCCACATCATCAAACTACTCTTGTCACGACCCAAATTCCAACATCTGGGTCGTGATGGCGCCGGACACCGCTTTCCGACAAGCCAACCATAAATGTTTAATTTAATTCTTATCTTAAAAATTTTGAAAACTAAAATTTTCCTTCAATTCAGCTAGTAAAAGATAATCTTTGCAGAAAAATAAATAAAAGAATGATGGAAATAAATACAGAATACCCCGTAAACATCCTAGAACCCGGTATCACAAGTGCATGATCAATTGCTAAGAAATAATGTAATACAACAACCGTTCGGAATACAATACTGGACAGAAAGTAATTACAATAATCTGAAAGAGACTCTGCTGGTTGCGGGTCGTCTAGAGAAGTGCAATTCACCTAAGTCTCCGTATCAACCATGCTGCAACGCCCACTAAGCCACTAGAGATGCAGGTGCCTGTGTAACAAAAATTCATAGCAAGTGTAGTATGAGTACGAAAACAACATGTACCCAATGAGTATCCCGTCTAATCTCGAAAAAGTAGAGACGAGCGGTCGACTTCGACACTTACTAGTGGTCCAATAATAATATTTGTAAAAATGGGAGGTGATAATGGATTTTATAAAGCAATTATAAACTCATAAAGCTGGATAGCAGGTAAACAACTTCTCAAATAATAAAGAATTTCCAAGGATTTACTTTTCATTATCTTTATCAATTTATCACTGGCCAGGAAGGGCAATTATCAACATTTATAAATCTCAAGCAGCAATCCAAGCATGCGCATATAATGTCGCGGTCATACGGTCCGATCCAACATAAATGTAAAATGTCCACTGGCGAGGGTCGAACGCCCGAACCATAGATGCATCTATTACCCCTCTCGCGAATCATACATGCGATGCGGTCAACATAAATAAACAAATACCCTGCTCGCGAATCATACATGCTACGTAGGTACAGATAGAAATACATGCTCAAACAGCAAATTAAGAATTTATCGGGGAACATTTATCCAAATAAAAGCCTATTCTCTTTTGGAGATTTAGAAAATGAAGTTTAATCCTTTTAGAAATTCATTTACCAATTCGATAAGATTTAAGCAATTCAAATGCCAACAAGATTATAGATATTCCAAGTATAGCATGCTTTTGGGTCCTAGACTACCTGAACTTACATATAATAGTAGCTACACATGTACTTTCGTCACCTAGTGCGTACATAGCCCCCATAAATAGAAGCACATAACCAATTATTTCACCTATGGGGACAATTCCCTCTTACAAGGTTAGAAAGGAGACTCTCCTCGCTCCGAAGATCCACAACCGAGATTCCACGCCCTTCCGGAGACTCGAATCGATGCTAAATGCTCACAAACTAGCCAATAATCATGCAAATCCATTAGTATATGTTCAATTTCTCATTACAATCCGATTTATAAAAATTCCTAATCCCGATCGAAAAGTTGACAAAATCTCCATCATGCCCACGTGCCCCGATTCCGAAATTTTTCGAAAATAAAGTTTACCCATAACCTCACGAACTCAAATATGTAATTTACTCTTAATTTCATGCCCAAAATCGTGGCAAAAATCCAAGAATACCAATTTTCTATGTTTTCCCTCAAACCCTAAGTTTTTCACAAATTTCATGCTTAAATCCATATACAATCATGTATTTAATTCAAAACTAGCATAAACCACTTACCTCATGCTTGGTGGTAATAATGGAACCTCAAAGTTGCTCCAAAATCGGCTCCAATGGAAGTAATGGGGTTGAAATGAACCCAACCCCCGATTTAAAAGAACCTTACTGCCTCCAGCAATTCTGCACCTGCGGTCAACAACCGCTTCTATGGTTCTGTAGGTGAGGCCCCTCTACCGCTCGTGCGGTTTCTCTCCGTGCTCCCCTTTTCGCTCATGTGCCTCAATTCCCGCAGGTGTGGTCCCGCTTCTGCGGCGAGATGACTACATCTGCGGTCCTTACACTTCCACCCCAAAATTGCATTTGCGGCTTTCCTGGCCGCTTTTGCGGCTCCGCACCTGCGGTCCAAGCCTCCCAGGTGCGGTTACACTAGAGGACAACTGCTGCACTTCCTCTTCCAATTTCCAAAATTGATCCGTTAACCATCCGGAATCCACCCTAGGCCCCCAGAACCCCAACCAATCATACTAACCAGTCCCAAAACATATTACGGACTTGCTCAAGGCCTCAAATAATATCAAACAACGCTAAAATCATGAATCGACCCTCAATCCAAGCTTAAGGAACTTTAGAATTTCAAACTTCTACATTCGATGACGAAACCTATCAAATCACATCCGATTGACCTCAAATATTGTATACAAAACATATTTGACACTACAGACCTACTCCAACTTCTAGAATTGGATTCCAACCCCAATATCAAAAAGTCTACTTCCGGTCAAACTTCTCAAAAACCTTCAAATTTCTATATTTAGCTAAATGACTCCAAAATGACCTACGGACATCCGAATTCACTTCCGATCGCGCTCCCAATACCAGAATCACCATACAGAGCTATTTCATGACTCAGAATCTCAAATGGATATCGATAACACTGAAATTCACTTCAACCCAAACTTATGGAATTCTTACAAAAATGCTAACTTCTTGAATAGGTGCCGAAACGCTCCCGGGTCTTCCAAAACCTGACCCGGACGTATGCCCAAGTCCGTAATCATCATACGAACGTGCTGGAACCTTCGAAATGAGAATTCTCTTTCCAAATCAAACTCCAAACTTCCCGTAATTCAATTCCGACCATGCGCACAAGTCATAATACCTGAGTGAAGCTACTCATGGCCTCAAACTGCGGAACGACGTGCTAGAGCTCAAAACGACCGGTCGGGTCATTACATTGTCTCCCACATAAACATACGTTCATCATCGAACGTGCTAAGAACTACCACACATTGCGTCTATTCTTGAAAAGTCTCCATCGGCATACTCCGTTGCCGGATCCCAAACTACATATGGCCTGATTCTTGTAAGACCAGGGATATTTAGACAGCTCAGAAGCCAGGGCGCGACCAAAACCTCTTCGAACCGTTCCGCTTGGTCAAAATTGGCCATCACATCTTTACCTGACAACTCTTTCATCCTTCCCGGGTAAAGAGGGGCAACTGTTGATACCCAATTTTTCCCTGTATATTTTTTAATATGCAAAATACTTTCAAAATAGCATATGTATGCGTATATAAGTATGTCCAATTGTTTTATTATTTTTATTCTTTTTCTTAATTTTTAAACTAATTTATTGCCCTATTTTATTCAGAAAATCCCAATAATATTTCCAAAATCATCATTTTGGTAATTCATTTATTGGATTCTCATATTTATGGCAAAATATAGCTAAAATAATTTTTGTACATTTTTACAAATTTATATAGTATTTTTAAAGCTAAATTGCATATAATTACAATATTAGCCTCTTTTAGATTTAATTACGTTCATATCTATAAAAATTAAGTCCAGTATTTTTAATTTAATAATTATATTTTATAAATCATTTTAGTACTTTTAATTTATTTTCAGAATTTAATTTTCTATTTTTATAAAATAGATAGCAAAAATTGGCTATTTAGAAGCTAGCCCAATTACCTTTCAATTATAGCCTAATTTGAACCTCAATTGGAACCCAATTTTTCCCCAACCCAATTCCCTTCCAATCCGACCCTTTACCAATTTAAATGACCCACCTAGACTCCCACCTAATCCCAACCGTTGATCGTGTAGATCAACGGCTCCCATTACTCCCTTCCTTTTTTAACCCAAACGACCCCTTAATCTACCCTAATCCATGGCTCTCCAAGTTCATCCAAGACCTGTATCAGCCTCCCACGGCTTCTACGTGTTCGTTTTTGTGGTCTCATGACAAGATTCTGAAGGGGCTTGGCCAATCTTTTATCGATGACTATTCTCCGGTCGCCTCTGACCTTTCCCCTTCCAGCCATGGCCATTTGAGTCAGACCCTTGATTCTCTTGTTTAGATCGATGGTTTTCAAGGCCTTTCTCGTCACTTGGGGTTCTTCTGAAACCCTAATCTCTAAGAGCTTCTCAACTTCTTTCAAGTTCACTTTTTATCTATGATTTCTATGAGTTTTTAAATGCGTTCTCGAAGCTTCTTTAATTTTGCTTTCAGAAAAAAAGACTCTTCATCTTTTTCCGATTAGGGTTTTCCTTCATGTTCTTCTTTTCAAAATCTTTTCCGAGTATAGAATGATAAAAACCTTAATTTCTTTTGGAGTTTCTTATACTATTTGTTAAGTGTTTGTTTGTTTACTTGTTTATCATCTCTAGACTCGATGGGTGATAAAAATCCTAATTTCTTTAGGTTCGTTCGAGTTTCAGAGACTATTTGCTAAATATTGTCTGATTTATTTGTTCATCATCTTTAAACTCTATCGATGTTGAAAACCCTAATTTCTTTTGGGGTCTATTCGAGTTTCTGAAACTGCTTGTGCGATTTATTTGTTTATCATCTTCTAAACTTGAATGTTATTAAGTTAAAACCTATGTCTTTGGGTTTGAAATTGCTCGTTGGAATACCTGACTTGATTTGATGTTCCTTTGTTTCAACATCTCTTTTCTTTATGTGATTCCTTTGATTCTGGGTTCTTACTAGCTTTGAAACTCGACTATGCTTTTCAGAAGGGTTTTCGCACTTGACCCTTTGCATGCTTCTGATACTCTATCCTTTTTTTCTTTTCTCTATACTACTGATTCAATGAAACTTCACCTACGTGACTATCATGCTTCGAATGTTTGTTGTCTACTAACTTTGTGCTACTATTGCATGCTGTTTCATTTGCCAATAGTTTGACCTCGCATGTCCATCATTTGTGCATTCTATTTATATGCAGAGGCCCCTTCTTTGATTGATTCTCAATTTTGGTATTGATTTCAAAACTTCTCGTTTTGTGAACTCTAGTTTTACTTGCCTGTTAAAGTGATTGATCCCTTTCCTTATTTATTGCCTTGCTGAATCTTTTCCCCATAACAAGTGTATCTCTGTACTTGGACTCTATTGTGTACTCAATGTTTTACTACTTCCTTTTATGGTAATAACCAGTTGGCCTACAAATTGATTTTCTTTCCTTCTTTTAAACCTGTTAGCCCCGTTAAAAAGTGATTCCTCAATTAAAGGGGAATCACTTGGTTTATTGATTTTGATTGTTGATTACTTCCATATGTTCATTTATTGGCTTATTTCTTACATGCTTTCAAAACTATAAATACCCACCTTCTCTTCTTTCAAACACACGAACATAAGGCATAAAACACTTGAGTTCAAACACACACTCCACTAAAATCTCTCTCTTTTCTCTGTTGCTACTTGTATTGCTGCCTTACCTAGCCGGCTAAAATCCAAGGCTAGGTTGTGGGAAGCTTGCTTATTTTTCTCTGCATTTGCATCTTACTGGTATGTTCTAATTAAGCTTCTGCACTAACAATAACATGTTTCTTTACTGTCTCTTCCATCCTTATTTGTCTCATGTTTGTATTAAACCAAGTTCCATTATTAAACATGCTGTAATCTGCCCCTTTCCTTTTCAGAGTTAATGCTTCTGTCTATTACTTATTATGACTTGTGAATCCTAAATCCCCATCCCCAAGGTGTTTAGTATATGTGGTTGGTTTGGGGCATGACAGTATTAGATATTGCTGTGCATGACCCAAACCTGATCCCCCTGGGATCATAACCTCCATGTCTCCTCTAGATGGTGTGTGTTTTGATTGGTTTATAGGCATGTCAGCACCTTCTATTGGTGTGCATGACCCAAGCTGATCTATGCCTAAGTACATGGGCTCCTTGCAATGGATTTCCAAACACCTGACCCCATTTGTATGAAGTTATTAACTCTGTATATTACTAATTACTGTCTCCCTATCACCCTTTACCTCTCTCCTTTATCCCCTCAGTTTTAAGACTCTTTTCCTGCACTTTCCCTATCTTCTTAGACTTAGGTTCTTCCCCTCTTGTGTGAGCCTTGCCTTGGGACACATGAGCTCCCTCTGAATATGGACGCATAAGGGCTGACACTTCCACACAACACTCGTTCCAATCTGATTCCATGAACCTAGGTGTAAGCACTGCCCGGGGTCTTTTGAGACCCTTAGGGAACTCTGGCACATCTAGGTCTGAGAAAGGCTTTGAATCAATGACATTTGAGGTGGTTTATTCCATAACTCAGAGAGGAAGTCAAGAATCAGGCTTCCTCTGGTTGTAACTTTCTTTTGTACTTTTCCGATCTAATTCATTATCCAATATGTAATAATTTGTATTAAACATTGGGGTTGGCAAGTAAAAGGGTTAGGTAATTATGCATGCTTGACGGTAGAAATCATGCCTATAGGATCTGCTATTTAAATTCTACATGTTTTTAGGTTTGCATTTTAGTCAAGCCTATAGTATCCGTTTGTTTAAATTATGCATTTGTAATTCTGCACGTTAGATACCATGTCTATAAGACCTGCTTTTATTAAATTTCTGCATGTTCTACATCTAGAGAGTATGCCTATAGGACTTGCTTAAATTCTGCATATTATGGTCATATTTAGATACCATGTCCCTAAGATCTAAATGGTTAAAATTAGATATCGTGTTCATAAGGTTATGAATCAATACCGCTTTTAGAAATCATGTCTATAGAAATAAAATGAGCAATATTAGACATCCTGCCTATAGGATCTGTAATCAATTTAAAATTTAGTCGATTCTGAACCAGTTTTAAACAACCTTCCTTCTTTTCTAACGAGGTTTAGAAAGCATGTCTATAGGATCTCAATCGTTCGTTTTAAAACTGTTACTATTTTTCCATTTTCTGAATAAGTAATAGATATCATTTCACCCAAACGCTTAGGCAAGCCTTAGGTGATGATAACAATAAAAATTAAATCCGCTTTTGTTAATTGCTACAACCAGTAGGCAGACCTGATTCAGAATTCTTATCTGAGTTATGTAATAAACTAATCTACTTCAATAATTAACTCTCCTCGTCTTTAGTATTTTAATCAGACCTTAAAAGTATGTGTAGGTCATGCTATTTATGTGTTTTGTTTGAGGAGGTATGCATGAGCCTTTATCTGTTTACATGCTTCCCCCAACATGCAGTATTATATGTTTTGTATGTCGCCTTAGATTTATACCTTTTGAAACCAAAAGCAGCCTAATATCCCTCCTTTTTAGGAATAGTAGTCCTAAACTCCTCCGGGACTGATAGTAATTGGACGGGTAATAACATACAATAGTGATCGAGACCAATCCGCGCTTTAATACCTTAACGGGGTGGGAAGGGTAGATATGGATATAATGACCTGTGCGCTAATACTACGTGTATCCCCTCTTTTGAGGAGTGTCATACCAGGTATCGCATTGATGCGATCCATATTAAAAATAAACCTAGGACCCCCTTTCCTTTTATTTGCAAACTTCTTTTAAAAAACTCTGCTTTTAATTGTTCTTTCTCTTATGCGTTTAAATTTAAATCCACTAATATTTGAGCCCATACTTTTCTATTTGTTAAATTGAACAAATTCACAATCAACTGTCTGGCCGGGAACCACACTAGTGGATCCTGAGGGGTGCCTAATACCTTCCCCTTAAGATAATTTCAAGCCCTTACCCTATCTCTGGTTGTTCAAATAACTTAGAATTGAACCCTATAGGTGTCCTAATGCACCTTAAATCATTAGGTGGCGACTCTTCAAATGCAAACCCAATTCCCAAAAGGAACGAGTTGTCCCATACCAAATGTCATAAACTCGATTTCGCGAGAAAAAGGGGACGTGGCAATCGGGTTGTGCACCGCAACAATATTATATTTAGATTGGGTTGCACACTGCAACAATATTATATGTGGATCGGGTTGGACGCCGCAATAATATTATGTTTGGATTGGGTTGCACGCCACAACAATGATGTAATTGGATCTGGTTGCACGCCGCAACAGTGATAAATGAGATGGATTATGTTGCATTCCACAATAGTGTTATTATGTTTTGGATCGGGTTGTGCGCCGCAACAATAGATATTACGAAGTGCTTATATATTGGTGACGAGTTCCTTATTTTTTTGCTATGAATTCTAAGTTGTCCTCATGCCTTTCCCTTAAATTACTGTTGGTAATGATATTCCCCCGCAGCATGTTCCCCTCCCAGCTTTACTTGTTTTTTCTGTTTTATTTTCCCGCTGTATATTATATAATTGCACAGGTTTGTTTGGTAGTCTGGTCCTAGCATCGTCACTACTTCGCCGGGGTTAGGCCAGGCACTTACTAGCACATAGGGTCGGTTGTGCTGATACTACACTCTGCACTGTGTGCAGATCTCGGAGCGGCAACTTTTGGATTATAGCTTTGGGTGGCTACCTTCAGTCTAGTTAGAGATCCCGAGGTAGTCGTGCAGGAGTCTGCAGGCCCGACGTTCTCTTCTATCTTTATATTTATTCTATTTTTATTTACTTCAGAGATAGATTGTACCTTTCTTTGCACATATTTGTATGTAGTATTCGTAGATAGTCTGTGATATCGTAACACCCGTTCCGGGTAGAGGTGTATGTTGGTATTGTCGTACTTGTTTTTGGATAAATTATCAGGTTAAGTCTTCCGCATGTATTTATTTATAGTTGGTATTTCACTATTGATCGCATGTTGATATAAATTGTTAAAAAGGGCTAAATAAAAAAGTTAGTGAATCTATAATACGCGGCTTGCCTAGCTTCCACGAGTAAGCTCCATCACGACTCCCAAGGGTGGAAAATCCGGGTCGTGACAAGTCCATCCCAAGGCTCCTTTGTGTGCTTTCAATACTTCAATCAATGTTTCTTCATGTTCTATAGTTAGAAAAGATAAATAATTATAGGGAATAACTCATGGTTAAGATAGACATATTTCAAATGAGAAGGGAGAGTTTTGAGTTCAATTTTTTGTTGAACTTCTTCTATTGCATGCCTCCTTCCTCGTAATCTTTTTCCAATAATTTTGCATCATTTCTGATAGTCGTATCTTCATCCTGTGTGGTGCCAGATTTGGCCAAACATCTTTCCATTGAGTTAGAAATTAATTGATCATCTTTGAATTCATCTATAAGATTATTAATCATGTCAATTGAAAAGTATGAAGATGATGTATCATCTTCTGGGAATCTTAGTATCTTTGGCATATCAAAAATAACTCTTTCTTCATCAACTCTTAAAATTAGTTGTCCTTGATGGACATCTATGATTTCCCTGCCTGTTGCAAGAAATGGTCTACCAAAAATAATTGGTTCATCAGGACACTCTTTCATTTCAACTACTATGAAATCTATAGCAAAACAAATTTATCTACTCTTACAAGCACATTTTCAATTATTCCCTTTGGTCTCTTAGTACTTTGATCAGCAAATTGAAGTGAAACACCTATGTCTTTCATTTCACCATGATCTAATTTTTTTAAAAAAGAAAATGGCATCAAATTTATTGAAGCTCCAGAATCACAAAGTGCCTTTTCAATGTATACTCCTCCCAAAGTACATGGAATGGTGAAACTACCTGGGTCACCGAGTTCTTGTGGTAGCTTATTTTGAAGTATATCACTACATTTTTTAGTAAGCATTACCATAGAAACTTCTTCCAATTTCCTTTTGATTGATAAAATTTCTTTCAAAAATTTGGCATATGAAGGCATTTGCATTAAAGCATCAGTAAAAGGAATGTTAATGTGAGTTTGTTTTGAAATCACCAAAAACTTTGCAAATTGATTATCCAGCTTTTCCCTTTTCATCTTTTGTGGAAAATTAGGAATTGTAACTGGGAACGAAGTCAAATTTTTAGTATTTTTTTCTTCTTTTTTCTTGGCTTCTTTCTCTTCTGATGGTTGAGAGGGTGTCTAAACCATTTCACCCTTGTCCACCTGTTCTTCTGATTGATTCTTTTCTTGTTTGTTTGTATAGGGTTCATCAAGAGTCGTACCTGGCCGTAAGGCAATGGCCTTAAGGTTTTCTTTTGGATTTTTCTCTGTATTGCTTGGTAAAGGACCTTGAATCTTTTTAGACACAAGAGTTTCCAATTGGCTTAACTGAATTTCATGATTTTTTAGAGCGGAATTTTGACTTTCCATTTTTTTATCAGTAACCTTAATGTACTTGTACAAAAGGTCATCAAGACTTGGATGGCCTTGTTGAGGCCTTTGCTGATATGGAGATGCTTGCTGATAGGCTTGAAATTTTGTTGCCCACGATTTTGATTTTGATATCCAGGTGGACTATATACTTGTTGCCTTTGGTAGTTTTGAGAGTTTTCAGCACCATTTGCATTGCTCCATTGAAATCCTGGATGTTTTTGTGCTAATGGACTTCTAAAAGGATACGGCTTGTATCCGATGACATTGACATGTTCATCATATTTATTGGTTGCTTGACATTCGTGGTTTAGATGGTTTCCTACACACAAGTCACGAGCCTCAAACTGGTTGGTTGTTGTGTATTTACCTGAATAGATTAAAATATTTGTGCCAAAGAAACAATCTGTTGTGTTAGTGTATTTAAAGCATCCACCTGATTTACTGTAGCAACTTTCTTAATGATTACACGCTCAGATGGCCACTGTATGGCATTTTCAGAAATTTCATTAAGCAATTGCAATGCTTCTTCTGTAGTTTTTCCCATTATGGAACTTCCTACAGCTGCATCTATTACATTTCTAGAAGAAGGTTTTAACCCATGATAAAAAATGTACAACTGCATACGTTCAGGAATGTCATGGTGTGGACATTTCCTTAACATTGTTTTCAATCTTTCCCAAGCTTGATAAACTGACTCAGTGTCACCCTGCAAGAAGTTAGATATATCCTATCTTAACTTTGTTGTTTTAGCAGGGGAAAAATATTTATTTAAATTTTTTTGAGCCATTTGGTCCCATGTGGTAATAGACCCTTGCGGCAAACTTCGTAACAAAGTTTTGGCCTCTCCTTTCAATGAAAAAGGAAATAGCCCTAACTTAATTGCTTCATGAGGTACTCCATTATACTTTGCAGTTTCAACCAATTCTAAAAAGTCAATTAAATAACTATGTGGATATTCACTTAGATCACCAGTGAAAATGCAAGATTGTTGAATTGTTTGAATGAGGCATGTCCTGATTTCAAAGTAATTGGCTTCTACTGGAGGTTTCACTGACACTAGATTCACAGTTAAAGCAATCAAGTCTAGCATATTCCCTTCAGATTCTGTTTGCTGGTCTTGGCGCCACTTTATCAAACTACTCTTGTCACGACCCAAATTCCAACATCTGGGTCGTGATGGCGCCGGACACCGCTTTCCGACAAGCCAACCATAAATGCTTAATTTAATTTTTATCTTAATAATTTTGAAAACTAAAATTTTCCTTCAATTCAGCTAGTAAAAGATAATCTTTGCAGAAAAATAAATAAAAGAATGATGGAAGTAAATACAGAGTACCCCGTAAACATCCTAGAACCCGGTATCACAAGTGCATGATCAATTGCTAAGAAATAATGTAATACAACAACCATTCGGATACTGGACAGAAAGTAATTACAATAATCTGAAAGAGATTCTGCTGGCTGCGGGTCGTCTCGAGAAGTGAAACTCACCTAAGTCTCCATATCAACCATGCTTCTATGCCCACTAGGCCACTAGAGATGCAGGCGCCTGTGTAACAAAAATTCATAGCAAGTGTAGTATGAGTACGAAAACAACATGTACCCAATGAGTATCCTGTCTAATCTCGAAGAAGTAGAGACGAGCGGTCGACTTCGACACTTACTAGTGGTCCAATAATAATATTTGTAAAAATGGGAGGTGATCATGGATTTTATAAAGCAATTATAAACTCATAAAGCCAGATAGCAGGTAAACAACTTCTCAAATAATAAAGAATTTCGAAGGATTTACTTTTCATTATCTTTATCAATTTATCACTGGCCAGGAAGGGCAATTATCAACATTTATAAATCTCAAGCAGCAATCCAAGCATGCGCATATCATGTTGCGGTCATACGGCCCTATCCAACATAAATGTAAAATGTGCACTGGCGAGGGTCGAACGCCCGAACCATAGATGCATCTATTACCCCGCTCGCGAATCATACATGCGATGCGGTCAACATAAATAAACAAATACCCTGCTCGCGAATCATACATGCTACGCAGGTACAGATAGAAATACATGCTCAAACAACAAATTAAGAATTTATCGGGGAACGTTTATCCAAATAAAAGCCTATTCTCTTTTGGGGATTTAGAAAATGAAGTTTAATCCTTATAGAAATTCATTTATCAATTCGATAAGATTTAAGCAATTCAAATGCCAACAAGATTATAGATATTCCAAGTATAGCATGCTTTTGGGTCCTAGACTACCTGGACTTACATATAATAGTAGCTACACATGGACTTTCGTCACCTCGTGCGTACATAGCCCCCACAAATAGAAGCACATAACCAATTATTTCACCTATGGGGACAATTCCCTCTTACAAGGTTAGAAAGGAGACTCTCCTCGCTCCGAAGATCCACAACCGGCATTCCACGCCCTTCCGGAGACTCGAATCGATGCTAAATGCTCACAAACTAGCCAATAATCATGCAAATCCATTAGTATATGTTCAATTTCTCATTACAATCCGATTTATAAAAATTCCTAATCCCGATCGAAAAGTTGACAAAATCGCCATCGTGCCCACGTGCCTCGATTCCGAAATTTTTCGAAAATAAAGTTTACCCATAACCTCACGAACTTAAATATGTAATTTACTCTTAATTTCATGCCCAAAATCGTGGCAAAAATCCAAGAATACCAATTTTCTAAGTTTTCCCTCAAACCCCAAGTTTTTCACAAATTTCATGCTTAAATCTATATATAATCATGTATTTAATTCAAAACTAGCATAAACCACTTACCTCATGCTTGGTGGTGATAATGGAACCTCAAAGTTGCTCCAAAATCGGCTCCAATGGAAGAAATGGGGTTGAAATGAACCCAACCCCCGATTTAAAAGAACCTTACTGCCTCCAGCAATTCCGCACCTGCGGTCAACAACCGCTTCTATGGTTCTGCAGGTGAGGCCCCTCTACCGCTCGTGCGGTTTCCCTCCGTGCTCCCATTTTCACTCATGTGCCTCAATTCCCACAGGTGTGGTCCCGCTTCTGCGGCGAGATGACTGCATCTGCGGTCCTTACACTTCCACCCCAAAATTGCATTTGCGGCTTTCCTGGCCGCTTCTGCGGCTCCGCACCTGCGGCCCAAGCCTCCCAGGTGCGGTTACACTAGAGGACAACTGCTGCACTTCCTCTTCCAATTTCCAAAATTGATCCGTTAACCATCCGTAATCCGCCCGAGGCCCCCAGAACCCCAACCAATCATACCAACCAGTCCCAAAACATATTACGGACTTGCTCGAGGCCTCAAATAATATCAAACAACGCTAAAATCATGAATCGACCCTCAATCCAAGCTTAAGGAACTTTAGAATTTCAAACTTCTACATTCGATGACGAAACCTATCAAATCACATCCGTTTGACCTCAAATTTTGTATACAAATCATATTTGACATTACAGACCTACTCCAACTTCTAGAATTGGATTCCAACCCCGATATCGAAAAGTCTACTTCCGGTCAAACTTCTCAAAAACCTTCAAATTTCTATCTTTAGCTAAATGATTCCAAAATGACCTACGGACATCCGAATTCACTTCCGATCGTGCTCCCAATACCAGAATCACCATACGGAGCTATTTCATGAGTCGGAATCTCAAACGGATATCGATAACACTGAAATGCACTTCAACCCAAACTTATGGAATTCTTCCAAATATGCTAACTTCTTGAATAGGTGCCGAAACGCTCCCGGGTCTTCCAAAACCCGACCCGGACGTATGCCCAAGTCCGTAATCATCATACGAACGTGCTGGAACCTTCGAATCCCAAATCCAAGGTCGTTTACTCAAAAATCCAACCTTAGTCAATTCTTTCAACTTAAAGCTTCCGAAATGAGAATTCTCTTTCCAAATCAAACTCCAAACTTCCCGGAATTCAATTCCGACCATGCGCACAAGTCATAATACCTGAGTGAAGCTACTCATGGCCTCAAACTACGGAATGACGTGCTAGAACTCAAAACGACCGGTCGGGTCATTACATCATCTCCCAAATAAACATACATTCATCATCGAACATGCTAAGAACTACACTGAAGTAGTCTGAAGTCACTGTTTAACACCTCGTGCACCTACCCCTGCTACCACAACTCAGTTGAGCACATTAGCTCGATCACTTCTGAAGATATTCCCTTTTATTCAAGCAAATAAGCCTTACAGCCAATTCCAATATCCGGAATTCTATGTCAGGCTTTTTTCCAACATATGCTCATCGTATCAATAACTACACGCAGCACCAAAACATGACTGCACACCTTAGTCGAATTCGGACGTTGTACCACTTTACTCACAGGACCACAATATCATTCTATGATCAAATTAGTCTAAATTCCATGAATCTGATGCTCCCAATGCACCTCATGATATATATAAGTCTTGCTCTAACTCTTACAATACCACCACGATGGAAGAGATGTGTAGAAATTCATAACCAACTGCATAATCAACAATTCATTGGGTCTATACTCCTATTAGGAACTATCACCTCATTCTAAACCAAATAATGGTGTTTTCTCCTTAATATACTTCATATAATCAGATTGCAATGAACCTAAATCCAATGATCTCGTCTCATCCAGTGCGATCTGCTCAGGTAATAAGCCACCCCGGACATGATCAAAAGTCTCATATGATGCCACAATGTGCCAATAGGCTACCAATTCGAACATGATACATAAAGGAAACGAACTCTGAAAAGAAATCTAATTACCCTGCTGGAAAATCATACGTGCGACGCGGTCAACATAATTGAACAGACACCCCGCTAGCGAATCATACATGTGACGCGGGCACACAACTATTATGAGTGTTCCTCAGAAAACTAGGAAACAAAATGCATAAAAACAGCTATAAGGAACTGTACCCAACATCACACTGTTGTGGCGCGCAACCCGATCCAAACAACATACCAGTGGCGGCGTGCCACCCGATCCACCCATAAAATTCATATAAGGATATACACACCGAGCCAGATTGCTCATTACAACAAAATACTTAATGTCTCTCACAAGCATGCTAAGTGCATAATACCATCCATGGGGAGATATATAGTGTTATAAGCTACAAACTCAAGCACAACTGAGGTTCGATATACGATATGAATCTCAATAGCCATTCTGCTAACATAACAGCATCTCTACGCGGAACCTCAACACATAAGAAGTTCACCAAGCCGTCTCACAACTCACATGGTGCAATATATCATTACATAAAATAGTTGATGGCGAAATAACACCCCGACTACTCTTCCATAAGGAGCGCATTGCTGAAATGAACACATCTGGCCTGATATAGAGCCTATATTCACTTTTAAATCTATCTACAGACCTCAAGCTGATTCTGATCGGACTGAACTAAGCTAATAACCTTTCATAGGTCCATAATAACTCCCATTTTCTCATAACACACAAGAACAACCATCATAACCGGAGTAATCCTCCACATTCCACAACCCAATAAACCGAGTGCCCTCCTAACATCAATTCTCAATTTAACGACATCACTACAATCTTCACACTTAGTTTAACTCTTCAATCAATTACGTGACTACATGCCACACTTATACAACCTTCCAGCAAGGCACTCTCCCCTAACCTTCCGTAACAGATAACAGGTATGTACATCCAAACCGTCGGCCGTACTAACGCTGAAAAGCGATCAAGAATCCTTAACTAAGATGCAAAGCCTTTTTCACAAAGCACTGGTCTCAGGTGACGCTGAAGACAATACCAACTTACTTTAGACATCAAAACTCCTTTCCTGCTCATCCGAGCTCGTGACATCCTTGTCAACATCGAACTGCAACCTTGATACTCACTTCAAATTCCATACCACCCACTGTACCCAACATGCCAATTTTCGATAGAACACAATTTTCATCATAACTTCGAAACCACTAACAGATTAACACTTAATCATATAATTTTTTTCACTTAACTCAATTCAAGAGAACCATAGCAACACACAGGTGAATCCTTACAACCGTAGAATATGCAAATCTCTAAGTAGTGGTCTAAGCCACCATAGCCCTTCTAGGAACCGCCTACACATAACAGGCCATAACAGTAGAATACTTCTAAATAACATCAACTACGGTGGCTGACAAGCCTCACACGTACCGTCACAAATCACTTGCATAACTTGATCACGCTGCAGGAACTGACCACTACAACAATATGTCAATTCAACTATGGCTAACCAATCTATCTCCTCCCAATTTATCATTGATTGCCTTAGAAATACTAATAATAACTCCATTCGACACATAATACACTCTATCCATACTCATCCCAAGTGACCTTGAAACACGAGACCATGCTTCCCCCAATCCCACGAACCATTTCATACCTCCCTTGTGCGCACATTCGCATCTTCAACTGACATGCCTATTCTGGATCTCTACGAACCCGAAGTCTTTTCTTATTTTCCTCCCAAACGCTGCACTACAAGTCAAAATATCATAGAATATTCTAGGCCTTTTCTCATAAGCTGCAACAAAAGCTTGCTTCTTAACAGTACCTATAGGCTCGCAATCATTAGGCACCATACTTTACCCCTTTGAATCTACTAGGACCGTTGTTGAGAGCCACCCACTCTAACTTGGCCCCGAATATAATCAACTCCATGAATCTTCTAGCACATGAATACCCTCTCGATGAAGAACCCGACCGAATCACTTTCCTTGAAACCCGCATCTATACAAGGCATAAATCCTGGTTCCTTTCCCAAGTCTGAACATGAGCCAACAAGGCCTACCATAGCACACCTTTAACAATCCCTTTGCTCAAATTACCACTTATGTTCCTTTGCCATAGCTGAAATAACCCATCAATATGCTACTAACCAGAAACCTCGTAAGTAGTTAACCATGCAACCCAATCATAGGCGGTAGGACTCTCCCACTTAGCTTGAAGCCACTATTACGTACCTCTGGGATTCACTAGGATTCTCTATCTCTTATTGACATAACCTTGCGCAATCAACCGCCAAAATTCTCAGAATCTTTCCGTAAAACACCTTTTTACACTCTGAATCATCAACCACATTCGCAAGGCTGATCTCTTTGTTGTATAACCCATAGAATTCTTCGCAGAAGCTTCGCCAACCATGCGACCACCAATCTGCTCACTAGAGATAACCCAACTTTGGAATTTACGTGCCGACATATTCCAACGCTGCTGCACGAGATACAATCACTACGACATCAATAACCCATCCTGAGTCTGAGCTCACTCTCTAGCTGCACAAGTCCATCCACCCCTCGTGGTCATCAATTAAATATGCAGCAACATCCATCCAATTCAAAGTTATGTTGTATCCTTCTTCATTTCGAGCAGCTCCTTTCCGTTATACCAAATCTCCTACCGCATAATAGCCCATACTTCAATTTAAATCCGTTGACCCCGATCACCAATCACTAAAATTCCCAAATCATTCCAAACTCTCTTTAAGATGCGTAGTCATCCTACCACAAAACCCACATGCAACTCTGCCACTCTCCCACTTTGGCGGAACTCACCCCTTTAATCAACTACTCAGCCTTCGCTTCTTATACCTAGCCTTCTAGAAATTTTAACCACCACCTGACACTCCCCACATATCCTTCCTCATCATTTGCTGCTCAACTGTTTCCTTAAATAAAATCTATCTTCGTAGCAATTGAACCCACAAATCTCTACTAACTTTAAACCTTTCTGAAGATCATCTTTCTCGAGCCGTCAACATTAGAAACACCTATTCAATCCTGAACCACCGCACCCCGCGATCTCTGACAGTCATTTCTCCAATATTATTCCATAATACCCTGCCCCAAAGGCGGGTTGAAGAAAACCATAACACCGGCGAACTTAACATATTCACTCACGGACGGTGACACGCACGGACGACGACACTTACGGACGGCGACACCACGTCGCAGATGAAAATCTCATCACACTTGAAATCACCAAGCCTTGTTACTTCATCACTCCAAATCTGGACATCCCTATACCAATTGTTTTTCCTCCGTCAGAAATGAATTATAAGATGTCTGAATCATTCACTAAGTAGACTTCCTTTCAAATCATTCACTGCCCCAACACATAGGCAAGTATCAAACCATCAAGTCAATACTGTGCGATAACCAATCGTGAGCATCATAGAAATCTGTGCATAGCCTTAAAGCTCTCAGGAATACCGTTACCGAGCTAAAATGACAAGATATCCTTCTGCAAGGTAACGACAATAGCCCAACCAACTTTACCGGGAGAAACATCCCGCACCACATCTGTAGTATCATTACAATTCTTCAATTCTCGATTTATAACAAGTGGTTTGCGTCGCATAAGATTGAGTAGGAAGGAAACAAGGGCATAAGCCTCAAAGAATCAAATCGCACGATGAGGAATAAAGAAGGGAAATGCTCCTAACAGTCCTGTAACCTCTTGAAAATAAGTACAGATGTCGCCGTACCGATCCGCAAGACTCTACTAGACTCGCTCATGACTCGTGAGACCTAAGAGATCCTAGTGCTCTGATACCATGTTGTCACAACCCAAATTACAACATCCGGGTCGTGATGGCGCTGAACACCGCTGTCAGGCAAAACAACCATAAATGCTTAATTTAACTTATCTTAATAATTTTGAAAACTGAAATTTTCCTTCAATTCAGCAAGTCAAAGATAATCTTTGCAAAAAAAAAATAATAAAAGAATGTTGGAAGTACATATAGAATACCCCGTAATCATCCCAGAACCCGGCGTCACAACTACATGAGCAATTGCTAGGAAATAATGTAATACAACAACCGTTCGGAATACAATACTGGACAGAAAGTAATTACAATAATCTGAAAGAGATTCTGCTGGTTGTGAGTCGTCTCGAGAAGTGAAACTCACCTAAGTCTCTGTATCAACAATGCTGCTACGCCCACTAGGCCACTAGATATATAGGTGCCTGTGCAACAAAAAATTCATAGTAAGTGTAGTATGAGTACGAAAACAACGTGTACCCAATGAGTATCCCGTCGAATCTCGAAGAAGTAGAGATGAGCGGTCGACTTCGACACTTAGTAGTGGTCCAATAATAATATTTGTAAAAATGGGAGGTGATCATGGATTTTATAAAGCAATTATAAACTCATAAAGCCGGATAGTAGGTAAACAACTTCTAATAAAGGATTTTCAAGGATTTACTTTTCATTATATTTATCAATTTATCACTGGCCAGGAAGGGCAATTATAAATCTCAAGCAGCAATCCAAGCATGCGCATATCATGCCGAGGTCGTACGGCCCGATATAACATAAATGTAAAATGTGAACTACCGTGGGTCGAACGCCCGAACCATAGATGCATCTATTACCCCGCTCGCGAATCATACATGCGACGCGGTCAACATGAATAAACAAAACCCTGCTCGCGAATAATACATGCGACGCAAATACACATAGAAATACATGCTAAAATAGCAAATTAAGAATTTATCGGGGATCGTTTATCCAAATAAAAGCCTATTCTCTTTTTGCGATTTAGGAAAATGAAGTTTAATCCTTTAAGAAATTCATTTACCAATTCGATAAGATTTAAGCAATTCAACTGCCAACAAGATTACAGATATTCCAAGTATAGCCTGCTTTTGGGTCCTAGACTACCCGGACTTACATATAATAGCAACTACGCACAGACTCTTGTCACCTCGTGCGTACGTAGTCCCTACAAATAGAAGCATATAACTAATTATTTCACCTATGGGGATAATTCCCTATTACAAGGTTATAAAGGAGACTCACTTCGCTCCGAAGATCCACAACCAGCATTCCACGCCCTTCCGGAGACTCGAATCGATGTTAAATGCTCCAAAACTGGCCAATAATTATGCAAATCCATTAGTATATGTTCAATTACTCATTACAATCCGATTTATAAAAATTCCTAATGCCGATCGAAAAGTTAACAAAATTGCCATCGGGCCACGTGCCCAGATTCCGAAATTTTTCGAAGATAAAGTTTACCCATAATCTCACGAACTCAAATATGTAATTTACTCTTAATTTCATGCCCAAAATCGTGGTCAAAATCCAAGAATGCCAATTTTTTAGGTTTTCCCTCAAACCCCAAGTTTTCCACAATTTTTCATGCTCAAAGCCATATACAATCATGTATTTAATTCAAAACTAGCACAAACCACTTACCTCATGCTTGGTGGTAAAAATGGCACCTCAAAGTTGCTCCAAAATCGCCTCCAATGGAAGAAATGGGGTTGAAATGAACCCAACCCCCGATTTAAAAGAACCTTATTGCCTTTAGCAATTCCGCACCTATAGTCACACAACCGCTTTAGTGGTTCCGCAGGTGCAGCCCCTCTACCGCTCATGCAGTTTCTCTCCGGGCTCCCCTTTCCTCTTTTGCGCCTCAATTCCCGCAGGTGCGGTCCCGCTTCTGTGGCGAGATGACCGCATATGCGGTCCTTACACTTCCATCCCTAAATCGCATCTGCGTCTCTCCTAGCCGCTTTTGCGGCTATGCATGTGCGGCCCAAGCCTCGCAGGTGCGGTTACAGCAGAAGACAACTACTGCACTTCCTATTCCAATTTCCAAAATTGATCCGTTAACCATCTGGAATCCACCCGAGGCACCCGGAACCCCAACCAATCATACCAACAAGTCCCAAAACACATTACGAACTTGCTCGAGGCCTCAAATCTTATCAAACAACGCTAAAATCATGAATCGACCCCCAATCCAAGCGTAAGGAACTTTAGAATTTCAAACTTCTACATTCGATGACGAAACTTATCAAATAACATCCGATTGACATCAAATTTTGCACACAAGTCATATTTGACATTACGGACCTACTCCAACTTCCGAAATTAGATTCCGACCCCGATATCAAAAAGTCCACTTCCAGTCAAACTTCTCAAAAACCTTCAAATTTCTAACTTTAGCCAAATGACTCCAAAATGACCTACGGACCTCCGAATTCACTTCCAATCGCACTCCCAATACTAGAATCACCATATGGAGCTATTCCCAGACTCAGAATCTAAAACGGATATCGATAACACTGAAATGCACTTCAACCCAAACTTATGGAATTCTTCAAAAAAGGCTAACTTCTGCAATAGGTGCCGAAACGCTCCCAGGTTTTACAAAACCCGACCCAGACATAGGCCAAGTCCGAAATCATCATACGAACCTGCTGGAACCTTCAAATCCTGAATCCAAGGTGGTTTACTCAAAAATCCAACCTTAGTCAATTCTTTCAACTTAAAGCTTCCGAAATGAGAATTCTCTTTCCAAATCAACTCCGAACTTCCCGGAATTTAATTCCGATTGTGTGCATAAGTCATAATACCTGAAGTGAAGCTAATCATGGCCTCAAACTGCGGAACGACGCGCTAGATCTCAAAACGACCGGTTGGGTCGTTACAGCTCCTCTACATGAGCTGGTGGTGGAATTTGTAGTGAATTGTTATCATCTTCTAATTTGTGCTGCATTCTGTTACAAGTTATGTTTTGAGACGATATTTTTCCTTTCCTGCACAATCGCAAAGTTTTTTCAATTTCAGGATCATAATTGGCCAACTCTTTTGTAGAAGAGCGGGTCATAAACTATTTGAAATTAAAGTAAAATAAAGACAGTTTCTAAAATAGTAATGGATAATTTTAAAAATGAATAAAAATAGTACGGTAATATTATAGTTAACTAAAACAGTAAGTTGTCACTAACCATCAAAAGAAATAATATAATACTCCCTCCGTTCCAATTTATGTGAACTTGTTTGACTAGGCACGGAGTTTAACAAAAAATAAAGACTTTTGGAATTTGTGGTTCTAAACATATCAAAAAGGGGCCCAAAGTATTTGTGTGGTTATAAAAACTTCTCATTAAGGGTATAATTGTAAGTTTAAGCTAAATTGTTACTAAATTTAGAAAGGGGTCATTCTTTTTGGAACGGATCAAAAAGGAAATAGGTTCACATAAACTAAAATAGAGGGTGTACTAATTATATTATATGAAAAAAATTCAATAATAAATCAAGTATGCTGAAGAATTGAAGTACTATCAATTTAAAGAGTTGAAAAAAATATTATTTTATAAAAATACAGTAAAAGTAATAGTTATAAGAATAGTAATATAGAATAGTACAAAGGATACTTTTAGCACTAGAATAGTAAAAACAAGTACTTACAACCATAATAATAATAATAATAATAATAATAATAATAATAAAATATACTTAAAAAATGACAAATACAAAAATAGTGAGATTGTGAATCACAAAACTAATATATTATACTATTATATAGATGTTAGCACTAACAATAATAATATAATAATAACATATAAAATAAATTAGGTTGAAGTACTAACTATAAGGGATTTTTTATATATATATATTTATTATATTATATAGAATTGCTCTTAATAACAGTGACTGTTATGATAGTAGTATGTAGGAGATAACATTTTGAAGGAAACATTAACAATAATAATAAATTCTCAAATTAGCAATAAAATATTTAATTTGAAGTAGATGTGTGCGAATCTCTGGCAACAGCGCCAAAAATTTGATGAAGCTTGTGTGTATAGGATTTTTTGCTCGTACTCTGTCAAATTCTAGTATAGTTTATGATATCGTCCCACAGAGATTGGACAATCTACGCTACAGACTTGTAATATTTTGACTACTATTTGATCGAACCAAATTGATGAAAAGTGTGTTTGGAATTATAAATTAAGACAAATTTCTTCCGCAAAGTTTATATTTAAAAAGAGATGGGAATCGTTGAATTCACTTGATATATCATTACACTAAAATCTATGTTTCATACGTACTTCTCTAAAGAATAATTGCTTATTGCTAATATAATTATATTTTTACACTAAGAAATAAATAAATAATTAACACTCCGTGAGGTTATGTCAATTAATTGATTTAAAACTAGTGACGATTAAACTGAAATATCTTGTCTGAATGTACTCAAGCGTAGTAAAAACTTTGTGAGAATATTTTTACTAGAAAATCATAATCTTGCTTTCAACAAATTCCTCCGTGAGAATTAAAACTGAGGAAAGCAAGATTACAGACTCGAAATAATAATCTTACTGAAAATTACTTTCACTCTAATATTCTGTGCTCAAGTGTAGTTAAAACTTCGCGAGAGTATTTTTACTAGAAAGCCAATAATCTTGTCTTCAACAATTCTTCCGTGAGAATTAAAACTGAGGAAAGAAAGATTACAGACTGGAAATAATAATCTTACAAAATTAGTTTCACTCTAATATTCTATTCATCAATTATTATATATTAATTTTGCTCCGTGAGAATTACAAAATTAATATAAGAATAACTTAGATATAAAATATGTAGATGTGATAATAATGATTAAAAATTCATCATTCCAGCATAGTATGAAATGTAAATAGAGTTTTAGGCCAAGAATGTATTGAAACTGAGATAGTATTATAATTATATCAAGCTTCATCAACTATCTCAAGAAAAAGAAATTATTCCATTATGAAGTAAGAAAAGCTAAAAAATACTTTCAAAAAACTAAAACTATTTTTACTACAAAGAGAAAGACTAGAGGAAGAGACTAAAATTACTCTTCTCTTTCTCTTTAGAAACTTAGAAAAAACTAAATAGGAAATTTGATACAAAGTGGGATGGTCTTTCTTCTACAAATATATGCCTATTTATAGGAAAATTTCTACGAGACCTTAGTGAGAATTTGAAAGATAATATCAATATATCATACGGCCTTGATGAGAAATTGACATGGCAATTTGTCATGAAATTTTGGTGAGAATTTGCCATAACTTTCGTATCTCTTGACTTTGTGTAGTCTTAGATGAAGTTGTCACGAATGTGTGACGACCCAGCCGATCGTCTTAAGAATTAATGCCCCGATCAACTATTAACTGCTTTCTCCAAGTTTATTTCTGCTATTTGGATTTGCCAGGTTGTTCGATTTTAAGTTTCGGAGAGTTTTGGGACACTTAGTCCCTAAAGGAGAGCCTTAGTTTTGAAATTTGACCATAATCAGAACAGTGTGAAGACGGCTTTGGAATGGAATTTAGATGGTTCCATTAGCTCCATTGGGTGATTTCGGGTTTAGGAGCGTGTTCGAATTGTGTTTTAGAGGTCCGTAGCTAATTTAGGCTTGAAATGCCGAAAGTTAAATTTTTGAAGTTTCCGGTTCGATAGTGAGATTTTGATCCGAGGGTCGGAATGGAATTACAGAAGTTGTAGTAGCTCTGTAGTGTTGAATGTGACGTGTGTGCAAAATTTCAAGTCATTCAGACGAGGTTTGGCAGAGTTTTTGATCGAAAGCGTATTTTTAAAGTTTTTGGAATTCTTAGGCTTGAATCGATGAAAAATAGGTGTTTTGATGTTTTTTGGAGCATTATGAAGGTTGGAACAAGTTTGAATGATGTTTTAGGATTGTTTGGCAAGGTTGGTTGAGGTCCCTGGGGCATTGGATGTGTTTCAGATGCTCAATGGATCATTTTGGAACTTAAAGAAATTGCAGAAATAAATTGCAGCAGCCAAGTTCTGGTTTCCTTCTTCGCGTTCGCGAGTGGGGTCTCACGTTCCGAAGAGGAGCTGGGGCTAGGGGAGGTTTAATTCTTTGCATTCGCGAAGTTCCTCCCCCATTCGCGAAGCTAAGAGGTCTTATACCTACGCGTTCGCGATGGTGTTCCCGCGTTCGCGTAGGAGGAGGAGATTGTGCACCGCGTTCACAACTAGAGTATCGCGTTCGCGATGAAGAAATTTGGACCAAGCAAAGTTGGGCTTCACGATCACGAGGGTCCTTCTGCATTCGCGAAGAAGGAAATACCTGGGCAGAATATAAAATTTCAAAATCGAGGGCTTAGCCATTTTTATCAAAACTTAAGCTTAGGAACTCGGATTTGAGCAAGATTTTGTGGGATTTTCAAAACCTTCAATTGGGTAACGATTCTTAACTCCTTTTATCTTGTAACCCATTAATCCAAACATGAATTCTACATTAAATTTCGGAATTTGTATGGAAAACTGGGGAAAGTTCTTAGACCAAAAATTTGAGTTTTGATTGGGGATTTGACATCGGATTTGGATAATTTTGGTATGGTTAGACTCGTGAGAGTATGATGATTCTGAAAATATAAATTTTACCCGATTCTAAGACGTGGGCCCGATGGGAATTTTTGTCATTTTACCTAATTTCACGTATTAGCTTAGAATTTCTTTGTAGAGTCAATTACTTGAAGTGTTATTTACATTATGAAATTGAATTGAATAGATTTGGGCTATTTGGAGTCGAGTAATCGTGGCAAGAGCATGGTTTAGGGTTGATTTTGAGCCGGTTCGAGGTAAGTGGCTTATCTAACCTTGTGTGGGGAACCTTCCCCTTAGGATTCAATATATTTGATATTTGAAATGTCTTGTACGTGAGGTGAGTGCGTACTTGAGCTAATTATTGAAAATCCGGTTTTCTTTAAGTTATTTCAATTGTGTTCCTTTCCGTTTCATTTCACTTGCCATTTTAAACCTGCTGTTAGCTTAGAAAAAACATGTCTAATTGACTTAACTGTTTATTTACTTAAACTGCCTTAACTGAATTATGTGAAGCATGTTATACTAGAATTACCTGTTTACTTGATACGAAATTGAGCTTAATTGAGTATTCTTGTGTTGTTGCTGTGTGTTTTACTTAGGGACTACGAGACAACATTTCCGGGAGATCCCTTGTACGTGTTTATGATTTGAACTAAGGTGCGGGATACCGAAAGATCCCTGACACGTATATTGAGGATACCAAGATATCCCCGGGATACCAAGAGGTCCCTAGCACATATTGAGGATACCGAGAGATCCTCGAGATACCAAGAGATACCTAGCATATATTGAGGATACCGAGAGATCTTCGGGATACCAAGAGATCCCTAGCATATATTGAGGATACCGAGAGATTCTCGGGATACCAATAGATCCTTGGCATATATATTGAGGGTACTAAGATATCCTCGAGATACTGAGAGATCCCCGGTTATTTCCTTGTGATTGTTTTTGCCTCCATTTTCAGTTATTGAATTCCTTGTTTTCCCGCATTAAATTCTTATCGTAAGTTTTCGACTGTACTGCTTATCTTATACTGTCATATCTTATATTCTTTTTTTTATCTCAGTAGGGCCCTGAACTTCCTCGTCACTACCCGACCGACACTTACTGAGCACCGTTGTGGTATACTCATGCCCCTTCCGCGCATGTTTTTCATGTGCAGATCCAGTACTGCGACTCAGTCATACCACCTGTGAGGCGAGGCAACTGCTCTTGAGACATTGAGGTACATATGCCGTGTCCGTAGACCATGGATTCCCTTCCTATTCTAGATTTTAAACATTTTCCCTTATGTATTTCTTTCCCTTATTAGATATTCTTGAGTTAGACATTGTAGATATCCAAAGGCTTGTGGTTCCGTAAGTTTACGGGTTTTGGGATAGTGTACTTGATTCTGAGAATGTTGTGTTGTATATGTCGAGCGACATTTTAACTATTGTTTTCATTCGGTTATTTTGGCTTTTGATTATTTATTCCGCAAGTTTCGTTTATGTTCTGCATTTGTTAGGCCTACCTAGTCGTAGAGACTAGGTGCCGTCACGACAGTTCACGGAGGGCTAATTGGGGTCGTGAAAAGTTGGTATTAGAGCTCTAGGTTCATATGAGTCATGGATCACAAGCCGGTTTATTAGAGTCTCGCTGATCGGTACGGAGACATTTGTACTTATCTACAAGAAGCTATGTAATTGTTAGGAAAATTCCACTTTATTTGATTTCTTGGTCGTGCAATATTTTGACATCACAATTCTAAACTTCTGTCTTCTATTCTCTCATAGTTGGTGAGGATACGTGCTACCCGAGATGATTAGGCACCCGCACCCCTACTACAGCCGTTAGAGGCCGAGGCCGGGGTAGAGGGCGAGGAAGCGCACATGGTGCAGCCAGATCACATGCGCGACGTGCCGCCGAGGTACCACCAGTAGTTCCAACCGGAGTCCAGGCACCTGACATGCCTACTGCTACTACTACTCCAGCTCTTCAGAAGACTCTAGCACTGTTCATGATCATGTACACCACTCTGGCTAAGGCAGGGTTGCTTCCCCTTGCTTCAGCTACATCTCAAGCTGGGGGAGGAGCACAGAGTCCCACCGCCCGCACTCTTGAGTAGCGAGTGCATATTGAGAAGGTCTTTGAGATTATTCTTGTACCACCTACAGTACCAGTTCAGCCCGAGGGCAGGGTAGCGGCTTCCGAGGAGGCGCAGCTGAGGCTTGAGAGGTTCAAGCGGTACAAGCCTCCTATATTCAGCGGTCTAGCATCGAAGGATGCTCTAGGATTTTTAGATGAGAGTTACCGCATTCTCCGTACTATGGGTATATCAGGATCGAGCGGGGTTTCCTTCACTATCTTTCAGCTTCGAGGAGCCGCCTATAAGTGGTGGTGCACCTATGAGTTAGACAGTCTGGACGAGGCTGCTTCACTGACTTGGACTCAGCTTTCAGCTCTGTTCCTGAGAGAGTATGTTCCCCAAAGCCTTTGGGATGCATGGCGTGCAGAGTTTGAGCATTTGTGCCAGGGTGCTATGATTGTCTCAGAGTATGTTATCCGTTACACTGGTTTGGCTAGGCATGCACCACCTTGTTTTCTACTGTTCGCGAGAGAGTTCGCCGATTTATTGAGGGCCTTATTCCCAGCGTTAGGTCTAGCATGGCTCGTGAGTTAGAGATGGATATTTCTTGTCAGCAGGTGGTGAGCATTGCTAGGAGGATTGAGGGTATGCATGCTAGGGATAGAGAGAAGATGGAGGCCAAGAGGTCTCGAGAGTCGGGCCATTTCTCTAGTGCCCATGACCCAGCAGCAGGTCGTTATGGTAGTGGTTATATAAGTCTCCATGTTCATTCAGCTCTTCCAGCAGCCAGTGGTATTCCAGCTCCTCCTAGACCTCAGGAGCCTTATTATGCACCTCCGGTATCTAGCGTGCCTCCTGTGCGGGGTGCTTTCAGAGGTCAATCTAGCAGACCTGTCCCGAGCTAGTCACAACCACCACGTCTGCCCAGAGCTGTTTTGAGTGTGGTGACACACTCCATGTGGTGAGGGATTACCCTAGACTTGGGAGGAGTGCAATTCCACAGACTTCTCAGCTACAACGTGCCCCGTAGATTTCTCAGGCTATGGTTACATCTCCAGTTGCTACCCCACCTGCTCAACCAGCTAGAGGTGGAGGTCGGGGAGGTAGAGGTCGCCCTAAAGGGGGAGGCCAGGCCAGATACTATGCCCTTCCTGCCCGTACCAAGGTTGTTGCCTCCGATTCTGTCATCACAGGTATTATATTGGTCTGTCACAGAGATGCATCGGTTCTATTCGATCCAGGATCCACTTACTCTTATGTGTCTTCTTATTTTACTCCGCATTTGGGTGTATCTCGGGATTCTTTGAGTTCCCCTATTTATGTTTCTACTCCTATGGGAGATTCTCTTGTTGTGTATCGCATTTATCGGTCGTGTTTGGTTGCTCTTAGTGGTTTTGAGAGCAAAGCTGATTTATTGTTGCTCAGCATGGTAGATTTTGATATTATCTCGGGCATGGACTGGTTGTCGCGCCATTATGATATTCTTGATTGTCACGCCAAAACCGTGACGCTGGCTATGCCAGGTGTACCACGTGTTGAGTGGAGGGTTACTTTAGATCACACTCCCAGTAGAGTTATCTCTTTTCTTAAACCTCAGCGTATGGTTGAGAAGGGGTGTGACACATATTTAGCTTATGCGAGAGATGTCAGTATTGATACCCCTTCGATTGATTCAGTTCCAGTAGAACAGGATTTTCCCGATGTGTTTCCAGCTGATCTTCCAAGCATGCCTCCTAATAGAGATATTGATTTTTGCATTGATCTGTTGTCGGGCACTCGGCCTATTTCTATTCCTCCATATCATATGGCTCCTCCTGAGTTGAAGGATTTGAAGGACCAATTATAGAAATTACTTGATAAGGGTTTTATTCGGCCCAGTGTATCACCTTGGGGGTGCTCCTGTCTTGTTTGTGAAGAAAAAGGATGGTTCTATGTGTATGTGTATTGATTATCGCTAGTTGAACAAAGTTACAGTTAAGAACTGTTATCCTTTTCCTCGTATTGATGATCTGTTTGACCAGCTTTAGGGGGCACGAGTGTTTTCTAAGATTGACTTGCGCTCAAGTTACCATCAGTTGAAGATTCGGGAACTAGATATCCCGAAGACTGCTTTCAGGACTCGGTATGGTCATTATGAGTTCCTTGTCATTTCATTTGGGCTGACCAATGCCTCAGCAACCTTATTTCATTTGATGCACAGTGTGTTTCAGCCGTATCTTGACTCGTTCATCATTGTCTTTACGGATGATATTTTAGAAAATTCTCGGAGTTGGGAAGATCATGAGCAACACCTGAGCAATGTGCTTCAGATTCTTAGAGGTAAGAAGTTATATGCTAAGTTCTCAAAATGTGAGTTTTGGTTGGATTTAGTGGCATTCTTAGGCCACGTTGTATCGAGTGAGGGTATTAAGGTGGATCCGAAGAAGATAGAGGCCGTGCATAGTTGGCCCAGACCATCCTCAACTACAGAGATCTATAGTTTTCTTGGCTTGGCGGGTTACTACTGCCGTTTTATTGAGGGGTTTTAATTGATTGCAGCCCCTATGACCAGACTGACCCAGATGGGTGCTCCGTTTCAGTGGATGGAAGAGTGTGAGGCGAGCTTTCAGAAGCTCGAGACGCTTTGACTACAACCCCAGATTTGATATTGCCTACAGGTTCTGGGTCTTATACGGTCTATTGTGATACCTCAAGGATTAGCCTCGAAGCAGTGTTGATGCATGATGGTAGGGTGATTGTTTACGAATCCAGACGGTTGAAGATACATGAGAAGAACTACCATATTCACGACCTTGAGTTAGCTACCATTGTTCACGCCCCGAAGATTTGGCGCCATTATTTACATGGGGTTCCCTGTGAGATTTATACCGACCATTGGAGCTTGCAGCACCTGTTCAAGCAAAAGGATCTAAATTTGCACCAGAGAAGGTGGTTAGAGTTGCTGAAGTACTATGACATCACTATTTTGTATCACCCGGGCAAGGCCAATGTGATGGCCGATGCTTTGAGTCATCGGGCAGAGAGTTTGGGAGTTTGGCTTATTTACCAGCATCGGAAAGGCCTATGGCGATGGATGTTCATCCCTTAGCCATCCAGTTTTTGAGATTGGATCTTTCGGAGCCCAGTCGGGTTCTAGCTTGCGTGGTTTCTCGGTCTTCCTTATTTATCGTATCAGGGAGCGGTGGTATGATTGTCACAACTGAAACCGATGGGCCGCGATGGGCACCTGGTACCTTACTCGACCGAGTACCAATGTAACGTATCTTCCTTATTACATCATCACATACACATGACATTCAGTCCTAATAGGCCAACATAATCCTTTATAAAGTCAAAGCATAGGCCGACAAGGCCGTACAATCTTTTACGTACACGACATATGTCTACAAGCCTCTAAGAATACATAAATTCCATAAAGGTCTGGACAGAGTCCTGCCATACCAACAATACACATTTAAATCATACTAACCAAATGAGCAACTCCGAAGCAAATGGAGCGCACCAACATCTTCTACTGAGCTGATAGCCTACTTGGAGGGCTCTCGACCTGTCTATTGGGACCTATGGGCATGAAACACAACATCCCCAGGCAAAAGGGACGTCAGTACGAATAATGTACCAAGCATATAAGGCACATAAATAAGTACATAAGAAACATGGAAGAAATATAGAGTACATGACTGAACCTGCAAGTCTAAATAAGTTTGTAAATCATAAATTACTTTTAGCATCATTTATATGCATATGAATGTCATGTAGTGCATAGTTACATGTTTCATAACATTACCAACCTCTGAGGGCATGCAATCATATCATATCGGCCACTGTGGGCAAAATCATCATCTTATACTAGCTGATTAGGTGGTGGTGCGTATATAACGTCGTTTGAGTATATATATATATATATATATATATGTGTGTGTGTACTCAAACGGTGTTATATATGCGTATATATGTATGTATATATATGTATATGGGATATAGGAAAGGTTATGGCATTATATACGCACCACCACCTAATCAGCTAGTATACGATGATGATTTTGCCCATAGTGGCCGATATGATATGATGGGATGCCCTGAGAAGCTTGTAATGTTATGAAACATGAACCTATGCACGACATGACATTCATATGCTTATACATGACGCTAAAAGTAATTTATGATTTACAAAGTTATTCAGACTTGCAAGTTCAGTCATGTACTCTATATTTCTTCCATGTTTCTTATGTACTTATTTATGTGCCTTATATGCTCGGTACATTATTCGTACTGACGTCCCTTTTGCCTGGGGATGTTGTGTTTCATGCCCATAGGTCCCAATAGACAGGTTGAGAGCCCTCCAAGTAGGCTATCAGCTCAGCGGAAGATGTTGGTGCGCTCCATTTGCTTCGGAGTTGCTCATTTGGTTAGTATGATTTAAATGTGTATTCTTGGTATGGCAGGACTCTGTCCCGACCTTTATTGAATTTATATATTCTTAGAGGCTTGTAGACATATGTCGTGTACGTAAAAGATTGTACGGCCTTGTCGGCCTACGTTTTGACCTTATAAAGGATTATGTTGGCCTATTAGGCTTGAATGTCACGTGTATGTAATGATGTAATAAGGAAGATACGTTACATTGGTACTCGGTCGAGTAAGGTACCGGGTGCCCGTCGCGGCCCATCGGTTTGGGTCATGACAAAAGTGATATCAGAGCAGTTTTGTCCTAGGAAGTCTACAAGCCGTGTCTAGTAGAGTCTTGTTTATGGGTGTGTCATGCACCACACTTATAAGCAGGAGGCTATAGGGAATTTAGGATTATCACTCTTTCTTCTTACTTTAGATCGTGTGGTAGAGTTCACTTATAAGAATTCAAATTCCAAAAATTTGGTTTATTTGTAATAAGACGATGCCTACATCCGGAAAGAAAGTTGGACAGAAAGATAGTTGTGGAAGAGCTGAGTTAGAGGAATTGCATTTTTGTATGATGCCTACGATAAGTAAATATGATGCTTTTAGCAGATCATGGGTGTACTGAAAGGTATAAACTTCCTGATAAGAAGCCTTAAGGCAAGAATGCCTATCCATCTTTATGGTGAAAGACAATGAGAGATTAAAAAGATAAGTATAAGTTTTTCAGCAAGTAAAAGGATCAAGGTGAAAAAGGGTATGAGGTACCCAATTAATGAAGGTTAACATCGTTTATAATTGAGGCAGAGGAATATAAGCTTTTTGAGTTATATTCAATAGTTACAAAGGTATATACAATTGGTCGCACCCATTCCAAATATGCCCTATAGGGGTTAAAAAAGTAATATAAGAAGATATGATGGATGAATTGATTGCGTCAGTTGATATTTCCGAAGGATATTGCAAATGTGCTAATCGATCTCTTTGTGAGACACCTAGATGGTGCACTCTAAAATAGTACAGCCAGATATGAGTACTACTAAGACATGCACTATAAGCCCTGATGGGATAAATACTACTTTAAGTGTGGCTCTCATCCATAGTAGAGCGAGGATGTTGAGAAACCCAAAGAGCCATTGGATGGAGCAAAGGGAAGCTAGAAGCGAAAGAATGTCGTATTGAAGTTTTCACAAGAAAAGGGATATGCAGAAATATTAGCAGTGTAATGAGAAAAGAGATAAGGAAGCATTATGAATAAGGTGTGATATATGGATGAAAACGATACAGTGTTACAAAACATATAGTCAAATGAAGAAAGAGACGGAAGGTGATGGGCCTTAAGACAACAAAAGAGTATAGGCCATAAGGTTATATCCTCATTTCGAGAAATAAGTTCGTGACTCCAACGCGACTACCAGAAGATAGAGTTAATCCCCAGAGTAATAGAAATCAGTATGGGCTAGTAAACAAGATAAACTAAATATGAATTAGGGACTGAATGATTGGAAAGTACTCGGCATCATAGGAATTTCAGATTTCCTTCCGGCGGTAATAGAATGGACCACAAAAGAAGATTCACGATGAATTTAAAGAATAGTCATTCAGGGAGATGCTTCCCTAGAACAAGCAATGTGAGCAAAGTTAAGCTTAAGAGACTGTATGTGTCAGTTACGCTAGGTGTCACCGTCGGGAGTAAAGGAATTTATCATCCTTGGTACAGAAGAATGGCCGCAAGGTGAGTAAGGATCATTGATGTTGAGAAACGACGCCAGAGATGAAGAGGTAAAACATCTATAGGTAAATCCTCGTGGCTTCAGCTTTTAGTACACCCCTAAAGGGGGAATATAGAGTAATGTGGAATTAAGTCAGAATTAAGTGGTTCTAGTGACTATGGAATGGTAAAGGAAGAATGTGATAAATGAAAGAGGAATGAGATGGCACTCATCCAAATCTTACAGATACGCTACGATTCAAGAATATTGTACAAGCACGACGTCAAGGAGAGGAAGTAAAGGTTCCTGTCCGAGTTGTTATTAATAAATAAGGAGCCAGTGCGAGACGTAAGTTAAAACAAAGTAAATAGCCTAAGAAAGATTACGAGGAATATTGATATGAGAATGGGCCAATGAGTAGTTGGGAAATTGGTAAGGAAGATCTCACTTATGGCTAAACAGGAGGTTACAGACAAGTCATCAGATCATGTAAGATAAACATAGTAGAACCCAACATGGAGAATTCAGCCTCGGAGAATATCATTCTAATACTTGAGGTATATTCAAACGATAGTCAAGGGTTCTCCCTAAGTACTACAATGAAATACTAGCTAAGGAGATAAAAAAAAGAAGGCTTCAACCTAAGCACAATGACCTAAAGAGGAAATGACCGTGTAACAACAATCTCGCAACAACATTGTAAGTGTTCCAAGGGAAAGTGGCACCTACCATGGCTAATGAACGGGAAGTAAAAATTAAAAGCAATATTCGAGATCATATGAGTTGTATGGAAACTCTGGCAAGTGTGTGCACTAAGAAAAGCTAAGTATGGACGCAACAAGGGGGCATAAAGACCGGGAAAAGTAATAGCTTACGTTGAAAGAAAGCTAAGATAGAACAAAAGAATTATTTGATTAATGATCCAGAGTTAGTACGTTATGGATACTCTCAAGATTTTGGAGCATTATCCAGGCATCATATTTGTTGACAATCATACAGCTATAGAAGACTCCAGTATAAGTTAAAAGAAAGAATTGAGCCCTAGGCATAAACAAAGGACTGAATTGTTAGAAGATTGTATCATGGATATCCCATAACACCCAAGAAAGGCTAAGGTAATAACTGATACCATGAGCCATAGATCGGAGGATAGGTTAAGCCTACATAAAGGTTGATCAGAAGGAAAAGGAAACTGAAGAAATTACATCACCCAAGTAAATCAAGAGTCTGATTATTGGACCTAGAAGAATGATAGAAGTTGTGCTTGAAAACATTACAGAATCACTCTTAATATCAGATGTTCAAGAGAAATAACACAACAACTATAATCTATAATGGCTCTACAAGGAAGCCAAATAGAAGAAATATCAACCTCATAAGAAGATAGTACGAAGCTCCTACCGGATTATGTATATACCAGAGGTGCGAGTATTATAATAGAGCTTTAAGTTATAGACGTTAATTACACCTAGGTGGAAGGGAGGTTATGAAGGAGATAAAAGATATGATTTTAGATTTTAAGTAAGTAAGGTAAAAGTGAACAACGTACGAGATACTCAAAGGCAGAAGATCATGAATAGCCCTTACTTCGGATAGAAGGCTATAAGCACGGGGATCCAATAACCGGGAATGATAGCGGCATTGTCAGCGGCATGTCATCCGACCTATGGTTTCTAAGTACTGAGAGATCTAGTTAAGAGAGTAGAGAAGAGTTGGAGACAATGTGATGTCTCGCTTGGTGCTCTAAAATAACACAAGAAAATTCAAGAAAGTTGAAGGAAGATTACGAGTAGTATAAATAGATTTGTATAGGTCACAAGCTAAAGTATGGTAAAGCGACAAGGTTTTAGGAAGACAGGAATATGGATGAGGAAAGGCAAGTGAAAAGGTGACGAGAATGGATAAGTCCTTAGGATTAAGCCCATGAAAACAAGAGAGATAATGGTTTCTCTAAGTTATTGAAAGTTCAGCATAGCCTAAATGAACTCAAAGGAATCTAAGATTAATAGCATTTAGAAAGAATGAAATGCTGACCTAGTAATAAAATAAGGCTATAATTGTGACAGATAAAGGATGACGTTTGGGCCTTCGTTTGAATAATGAATTGAAAAAAAAGAAAATAGAAGAAGAGAAGGAGAAAAGATTTCGCTGGTGGCACGAAATTAGGATACCCCCATAAGGTGAATCACATTGAGACACTATGAAATATAATTATGGAAATCACTTCAAATATTCCCCAATACAACGTAAGCCCTAGCGGTAATGTATTACATAAGAAGTTTCAAATTTTCAAGTATAGGATTATAGATCAACATTGAGGCGAATCAACAATGGTCAGATACAAGTTACAAAGTATGACATGAGATTAGGCCATGATTCTTAAGATGAACGGTAATGAAAGAGCATTGAAGGATTGAGATTTATACCTAAAGGATAGGTAACAAAAGTAACTAAGAGCTTAGTAAGCATACCTCAGTAAAGATAGATTGAAGTAAAAAAAAATTATGGTATAGTATAACCCATGGAAATGCAGTAAAGTCATATGAATGGATAACCAGATCTATGAAATAAGATATGGCCATATTTGCAAGTTCTACAAAGTATCGAGCAATGGACTTCAGTATAAATATAGAGGCCTAGAGAGGCATCCTATTAAGCCTTGTATATACAAAGTAAGGCCTACAGATTGACTAAAAAATAAAAGAAAAAAGGAAAAAGGAAAGATGAATCGCATAAGTGCACCTACAAAGCCAAGGTCATACAAGCTGCATGATATGAGGTAACAGAAGTTGTAAGATTAAGAAGATTTCGACCACAGGTCATGATATGAGCAAAAAGACTAAAGGGGGGAATACCCTAGACTTTGGATTTATTCACACAACAACTCCTTAAATGGAAAGAAGTGTATTAAGGTATTCACAAGAGCCATAAGTTACGAAAATGATAAGAGCATCAGTCAACATTCAAGGACGAATGTTCCAAAGGGGGGAATGATATTATGCCCCGCAATATTACGTCCTGTAGTATTATATTACGACGATGTTATGCTCTACAGTAATATGTTATGATGGTGTTACCCTCTGTAGTAATATATTACGATTGATGTTACGTCTTTCAGTATTAAGTTACGACAGTGTTGTACCCGACAGTATTACATTACTGTAATATTACGCTTCGTAGTAATAAGTTACGACTTGCACCCTGTAGTATTTTACATGGAGTTTGTCGTAAGGTAATTGACATCAGTCCAAGGAAAATATTATTTGGGGATTATAAGGATTATGTTATTTCACAAGTGATTAGTAAATTCATGAAGGTGAAAGGGGGAGCAAGTCTAAGAAAACGAATTTTGTCAAAGTTTGGCATTTTGGGACAAAATACGGCCCGAGCTAAAATAGTTGGTATTTATGGACTAGTGCCATACAAGGTACTACATGGATATGATAGAAAGTAAGTGGGAATAATTCTTAATTTTTCGGGTAATTGGTTAATTACCGAGTAGCGGGATATTACCTAGTTAATTAATTTATTATTTATTGGATAAGATTAAAAATACCCCAACCCACCTCCACGTGGCAACTTTTGCCTTAAACATATTGTGCCTCTTACATTTAATAATAAGTGGCATGAATCCAAAATGAATCTTGAGAAGAAAGGGACGGTGGCAGTATCTAAGTCAAGGTAATATAAGAGTTATTTTTCTTTCCTTTCATTCACTTTTAGAATGATAAATCATCTACTAAGTAGGCCACTCCAAATTCATGCTCTTAATTTGTTTTCCACCTCTTTGGAATTTCTAATACATCTGCAAAAACTTATGAATGATTTTATCAAGTGAAAAGTTATTGGCATTAATGGACGCTGCTCAATTTTGGGGTCATTTTGTTTCTATGCATATCAACAGATTGACTATCTTACTAGTAGTATTCTCAAGACTAAAGCACTAATGGGTGAATTTTTTTAAAAAACTCCAATTCCACCTTGTTTAGTATTAGTAGTCTCGAGTACCTAGGAGACATACTAGTTGGGTCTGGTAAAGGCAATGCAGTACAACCCAAACCTAATTTCCTTTCCCCAGATATGTTAAGGCTATCCCTTCTTTCTTTTGGCATGATCCATATGATACGAACGAAACGTGCAAATGCACAAATTCCATTAATGACTCTATTCATAGAAGTATTAGAGATATCTATGTTCTTGAATTTTCACGTGCCATAATATTTTATCATCTGTTCATGGGTCTCAGAAAAATACGAAAGTTGAAAGGAGTTTACTTTATGATATTACTTAGAGGAAAAATGGTCTTACGACATTTTGAATGATTTTATTGACGTGCTTTTCATGCATTGCATTCATGTGCATTGACCCATGACCAAATGGCATTATATACGTGTATATATGTAAATATATGTATATGGGATATGGAAAAAGGTTACGGCGTTATATACGCACCACCACCTAATCAGCTGGTATATGATGATGATGTTGCCCACAGTGACTGAAATATGATTCAAATGGCGTTATATACGCATATATATATATATATATATATATATATACTCAAACGGCGTTATATATGCATATATATGTATGTATATATATGTATATGGGATATGGGAAAGGTTATGGCGTTATATACGCACCACCACCTGATCAGCTAGTATACGATGATGATTTTGCCCATAGTGGCCGATATGATATGATGGGATGCCCTCAGAGATTGGTGATGTTATGAAACATGTACCTATGCACGACATGACATTCATACACATATACATGATGCTAAAAGTAATTTATGATTTACAAAGTCATTCAGACTTGCAGGTTGAGTCATGTACTCTATATTTCTTCCATGTTTCTTATGTACTTATTTATGTGCCTTATATGCTCGGTACATTATTTGTACTGACGTCCCTTTTTCCTGGGGATGTTGTGTTTCATGCTCATAGGTCCCAATAGAAAGGTCGAGAGCCCTCCAAGTAGGCTATCAGCTCAGCGGAAGATGTTAGTGCGCTCCATTTGCTTCGGAGTTGCTCATTTGGTTAGTATGATTTAAATGTGTATTGTTGGTATGGCGGGACTCTGTCCCGACTTTATGGAATTTATGTATTCTTAGATGCTTGTAGACATATATCGTGTACGTAAAAGATTGTACGGCCTTGTCGGCCTATGTTTTGACTTTATAAAGGATTATGTTGGCCTATTAGGCCTGAATGTCATGTGTATGTGATGATGTAATAAGGAAGATAGGTTACATTGGTACTCGGTCGAGTAAGGTACCGGGTGCCCGTCGCGGCCCATCAGTTTGGGTCGTGACAATGATGACCCTAATTTGCTTGTACAAGGTTCAGCACAGTGATGCCAGAGATGTGACTATTGGTGATGATGGGGTATTGATGATGTAGGGTCAAATTTGTGTACCCAATGTTGATGGGCTTCGAGATTTTATTCTAGAGGAGGCCCATAGCTAGCGGTATTCCATTCATCCGGGTGCCGCGAAGATGTATTAGGATTTGAGGCAGCACTACTGGTGGAGACGGATGAAGAAAGATATAGTTGGATTTGTAGCTCGGCGCCTCAACTGTCAGCAGGTGAAGTATGAGCACCAGAGACCGGGTGGGTTGCTTCAGTAGATAGAGATTCCGGAGTGGAAATGGGAGTGGATCACCATGGACTTTGTAGTTGGGATCCTACGGACTTTGACAAAGTTTGATGCTATTTGGGTGATTGTGGATCGGGTGACCAAGTCCGCTCATTTCATTCCTGTGTGTACTACTTATTCTTCGGAGCGGTTGGCGGAGATTTATATTCGGGAGATTGTTCGTCTACATGGTATTCTAGTGTCCATCATTTCAGATAGAGGTACTCAGTGCACATTATGGTTCTGGAGGGCCGTTCAGCATGAGTTGGGTAATCAAGTGGAGTTGAGTACAACATTTCACCTTCAGATGGACGGACAGTCTGAGCGCACTTTTCAGATTCTTGAGGATATGCTCCGTCCATGTGTTTTTGAGTTTGGAAGGTCTTGGGATTAGTTCTTGCCATTGGCGGAGTTTGCTTACAACAACAGCTATCAGTTCAGCATTCAGATGGCACTGTGTGAGGCTTTATATGGTAGGCGATGTAGATCCCCGGTGGTTTGGTTTGAGCCGGGTAAGGCTAGATTATTAGGCACAGACTTAGTTCAGGATGCTTTGTAGAAGATTAAGGTAATTCAGGATAGACCAGATAGAAGAGTTACGCAGACCGGAAGGTTCGTGATGTTTCCTATATGGTTGGAGAGCGGGTTCTGCTTTGGGTTTCGCCTATAAAGAGTATGAGATTTTGAAAGGAGGGAAAGTTGACTCCGAGATTTATTGGACCTTTTGAGATATTGAGGTGTGTTGGTAAGGTTGCTAATGAGCTTGCCTTACCTCCCTGCTTGCCCGGAGTTCATCCGATATTTCATATTTCGATGCTCCGTAGGTATCACGGTGATCCGTCGCACGTATTGGATTTCAGTTCAGTCCAGTTGGACAAGGATCTATCCTATGTTGAGGAGCCAGTGGCAATATTGGACATGCAGGTTAGAAAGCTGAGGTAAAAGAACATTGCATCCGTAAAGGTTCAGTGGCGGGGCCAGCCGGTCGAGGAGGCGACCTGGGAGACTGAGCAGGATATGCACAGCCGTTACCCTCATTTTTTCACTACTTCAGGTATGTCTCTATGCCCGTTCAAGGATGAACAAATGTTTAAGTGTAGGAGGATGTGACGACCTGACCGATCGTCTTAAGAATTAATACCCCGATCCCCTATTAACTGCTTTCCCCAAGTTTATTTCTGCAATTTTGATTTGCCGGGATGTTCGATTTTAAGTTTCGGAGAGTTTTGGGACACTTAGTTCCTAAATGAGAGCCTTAGTTTAGAAATTTGACCATAGTCGGAACAGTATGAAGATGGACTCGTAATGGAATTCTGATGTTTACGTTCGCTTCATTGGGTGATTTCGGGTTTAGGAGCGTGTTCGGATTGTGTTTTGGAGGTCCGCAGCTAATTTAGGTTTGAAATGCCGAAAGATAAATTTTTGAAGTTTCTGGTTCGATAGTTAGATTTTGATCCGAGGGTCGGAATGGAATTTCGGATGTTGGAGTAGCTCTATAGTGTTGAATGTGATGTGTGTGCAAAATTTTAGGTCATTCGGATGAGGTTTGATAGACTTTTTGATCGAAAGCATATTTTTAGAGCTTTTGGAATTCATAGGCTTAAATCCGATGAAAAATAGGTGTTTTGATATTTTTTTTAGCGTTCCAAAGGCTGGAACAAGTTTGAATGATGTTTTAAGATTGGTTGGCAGGGTTAGTTGAGGTCCCAGGGGCCTCGGGTGTGTTTCAGATGCTCAACGGGTCATTTAGGAACTTAGAGAAATTGCAGAAAAAAATTGCAGCAGCCCAGTTCTAGTTTTCTTCTTCGAGTTCGCGAGTGGGGTCTCGCGTTTGCGAAGAGGAGCTGGGGCTGGGGGAGGTTTAATGCTTCACGTTCACGAAGTTCCTCCCGCATTTGCGAAGCTGAGAGGTCTTATACCTACGCGTTCGCGATGTTGTTCCCACGTTTGCGACTAGGGTATCACATTTGCAATGAAGGAAAGCTGGACCAAGCAAAGTTGTGCTGCGCGAACGCGAGAGTCCTTCCGCGTTCGCGAAGAAGGAAATACCTGGGCAGAATATAAAATTTCAAAATTGAGAGTTTAGCCATTTTTATCAAAACTTAAGCTTGGGAGATCGGATTTGAGCGAGATTTTGTGGGAGTTTTAGAGACATCAATTGGGTAACTATTCTTAGCTCCTTTTTGTTTGTAACCCATTAATCCAAACATGAATTCTTCGTTAAATTTTGGAATTTGTATGAAAATTTGGGGAAAGTTCTTAGACCAAAAATTTAGTTTTGATTGGGGATTTGACATCAGATTTGGACAATTTTGGTATGGTTAGACTCGTGAGAGTATGAGGATTTTGAAAATATAAATTTTACCCGATTCCGAGATGTGGGCCCGAGGGGCATTTTGGTTATTTTACCTAATTTCGCGTTTTAGCTTAGAATTTGTTTGTAGAATCAGTTACTTGAAGTGTTATTTATGTTATGAAATTGAATTGAATAGATTTGGGCCATTTGTAGTCAAGTACTCATGGCAAGAGCGTGGTTTCAGGTTGATTTTGAGTCGGTTCGAGGTTAGTGGCTTGTCTAACCTTGTGTGGGGGACCATCCCCTTAGGATTCGGTATATTTGATATTTGAAATTCCTTTTACGTGAGGTGACGAGTGCGTACTTGAGCTAATTGTTGAAAATTCGGTTTTCTTTAAGTAATTTCAATTGTGTTCCTTTCCGTTTCATTTCACTTGCCATTTTAAACCTGCTGTTAGCTTAGAAAAAGCATGTCTAATTGACTTAACTATTTGTTTGCTTAAACTGCCATAATTGAATTATGTGAATCATGTTAGACTATAATTACCTATTTACTTGATACGGAATTGAGCTTAATTGAGTATTCTTATGCTGCTGCTGTGTGTTTTACTTTGAGACTACGGAACGACATTTTCCGGGAGATCCCCTGTACGTGTTTATGATTTGTACTGAGGTGCGGGATACTGAGAGATCCCTGGCACATATATTGAGGATACCAAGAGATCCCTAGCACATATTGAGGATACCGAGAGATCCTCGGGATCTCTAGCATATATTGAGGATACCGAGAGATCCTCGGGATACCAAGAGATCCCTAGCATATATTGAGGATACTGAGAGATCCTCGGGATACCAAGAGATCCCTAGAATATATTGAGGATACCGAGAGGTCCTCGGGATACCAAGATATACTTGGCATATATATTGAGGGTACTAAGAGATCCTCGTGATACTAAGAGATCCCCGGTTATTTCCTTGTGATTGTTTTTGCCTATGTTTTCAGTTATTGAATTCCTTGTTTTCCTGTATTAAATTCTTATCGTTAGTTTTCAACTATACTGCTTATCTTATACTGTCATGTCTTATATTCTTTATTTTATCTCAGTAGGGACCCTGACCTTCCTCATCACTACCTCACCGAGGTTAGGCTTGGCACTTACTGAGTACTGTTGTGGTGTACTCATGCCCTTTCTGCGCATGTTTTCATGTGTCGATTCAGGTACTGCGACTCAGTCTTACCAATCGTGAGGCGAGGCGACTGCTCTAGAGACCTCGAGGTACAATTGCCGCTTCCGCAGACCGAGGAGTCTCTTTCTATTATATTTTTTAAACATTTACCCTTCTGTATTTCTTTCCCTTGTTAGATATTCTGGAGTTAGACATTGTAGATATCTAAACGCTTGTGGTTCCGTGACTTTCCGAGTTTTGGGATAATGTACTTGATTCTAAGAATGTTGTGTTGTTTATGTCGAGCGACATTTTAACTATTGTTTTCATTCGGTTATTTTGGCTTTTGATTATTTCTTCCGCTAGTTTCGTTTATGTTTCGTATTTGTTAGGCTTACCTAGTCGTAGAGATTATGTGCCGTCACGACAGTTCACGGAGGGCGAACTGGGGTCGTGACAGAGTGTGTCTTTCTTCCTTGAACTGTAGGTTATTTCTTTTTATCTTTTTCCATGTATTCTTTTTCCTGCAAGAATTGTTAGAAAATTGCGAGAATAGGATATAAATTGGTCATGTTTTATATCTAACATATTATATTTTTTTATTAAAATATAAGAATAATTTATATCCATCATATTTTATCGCAACATGCCAAATTTGGACGAAAATTTATTTTATTTGACTTGCTTCCCCTCTCACCTTCACGAATGTGCCCATCACTTGTTTGAAATAGCATAATCCTTATAATCTCCAAATAATCTTTTCCTTGGACTGATGTCCATTACCTTATGACAAATTCAACGTATAATACTACAGGGTGCAACATCGTTGTAATTTAATACTGCGAAGCGTAACATCATCACAATATAATACTGCAGGACGTAACATCATCATAATTTAATATTGCAGGATGTAATATTGACGTAATATTGCGGGGCGTAACATCATTCCCCCCTTTGGAGCATTCATCCTCGAATGTTGACTGATGATCTTATAATTTTTATAACTTATAGCTCTTGTGAATACCATAATCCTCTCCTTGCCATTTAGGCATTTGTTCTGTGAATAAATCCAAAGGTCAGGGCATTCCCTCTTTAGGCCCACGCTATGACTTGTGATTCAATTCCTTCCAATCTCGTAACTGTTGCTACTTTTTATCATGCCGCCTCTACGATACTAACCTTGTAAGTGTGCCTATGCGACTCTTATCTCCTTTTTTCTCTAGCTTTTAGCCAATCTTTAGGTCTTACTTTGTAAGCATATATAAGGCTTAATAGGATGCCTTTCTGGGCATCTACAAGTTTACTGAAGTTCTTCGCTCGGTACTTTGTTGAACTTACGAATATTGCTATACTTTATTTCATAGACTCGATTATCCATTCGTATGACTTGACTACATCAAGGCTGGTCATACTCTACCATAATTCGTACATCAATTTATCGTTATTGAGGTATACCACAAAACTCCAGGTTATTTGTGTTGCTTATCATATAGGTATAAATCTCAGTCCTTTAATTCTTCTTCGTTATTTTTCATCTTAAGAATGATGGCCTAATCTCATATCATGCTTTGTAACTTGTATCTCTTCATTTTTGATTCACCTCAATATTGATCTACACTCTACCACTGATAACTTGAAACCTCTTACGTAGTCACTAGGGCTCATGTTGCATCGAGGATCATTTGAAGTGATTAGACTGATCCCCCTGGGGCGATACCATGCTTCCATAACCGTATCTCACAGCATCCCAATGTGATTAACCTTGTGTGGGTATTTTCACCTTGTACAATTCATGAAATCCTCTTCAATTCATTACTCAATCGAAAGCCCAAACATCATCCTTTATCTATCATAATTATGCCCTTATTCTACTACCAGGGTAGCATTCCATCTCTTCTAAATGCTACTAGTCTTAGACTCCTTTGAGCTCATTCTGGCTATACAAAGCCTTCTATAACTTAAAGAACCCACCAGCTCTCTTATTTTCATGAGCTTAATCCCAAGGACTTATCCATTCTTGTCACCTTTTCCATTCACCTTTTCTTATTCTTACTTCTACTTTCCTAAACCCTTGTCTCTATACCATACTTTAGCTTGCAACCTTTCTTCAACTTTCTTGTACCATAGATTTTCTTGTGTTATTTTGGAACATCAAGCGAGACATCACATCGTCTCTAACTCCTCTTTACTTTCTTAACTAGATCTCTCGATATTTGAAAACCATAGGTTGGAAGATATGCCACTGAGGACACTGCTATCATTTCTGGACACTAAATCCCAGCGTTTCTAGCCTTTGTCCGAAGTATGGACAATTCACAACCTTCTGCATTTGAGTATCGCATACGTTGTTCACTTTTACGTTACTTAACTTAAAATCTTGCATCACATCTTGTATCCCTTTCATGACCTTCCTCCCCCATATGTATAATTCACATCCATAAGTTGAAGCTTTATTATAATACTTGCACCTCTAATGTATACATAATCTGGTGAGAGCTTCATAGTGACTTCTTATGAGGCTTGTATTCTTCTAATGCCCCTTTAGAATATGGCTATTGAACTATCTCTCTTGTACCTCAAAATTTAAGAGTTATCGTGCAATGTTCTCAATCACGAGGTCTATAATTTTCTGGGTCGAATAATCAGAATCCAGATTTACTTAGTTGATGTAACTCTTTAGTTTCCTTTTGCCTCTGACCAACCTTTATGTAGGCTTAAGCTATCTTCCGATCTGCGGCTCCTGATATTAGTTATTACTTTAGCGTTTCATGGACACTATGGAATATTCGGGAAAAAATCTTCTAACAATTCAATCCTTTGTCTATGACCTGGACTCAATTCTTTCTTTTACTTATACCAGAGTCTTCTACGAATGTATGGTTGTCAATATATATGCTGCATGGTTAATATTCCAAAATCTTAAGTGCGTTCATAATGTAACTTACTCTGGATCATTTATCGAATAATTCCTTTTGTTCCTTCTCAACTTTGCTTAAATGAGAGCAATTGCCTTTCTTGTTCATCCTGCCACTTGTTGCATGAATACTTGGCTTATCTTAGTGCCCACACATGCCGGATTTTTTTTTCTTTTATGCAACTCATATGATTTTGATCATTACTTTTAGTTTCACTTCCCGCTCATTAGCCACGATAGGTGCCAGACCACTTTCTTATAGAGTGCGTACAATATTGTTGTGAGACTACTATTAGAAGACCATTTCTTCTTTGAGTTTCTATGTTTAGGTTGAAGCCTTCTTCCTTATTTCCTCAACTAGTCTTTCATTGTAGTACTTAGGGAGGACCCTCTGACTCTTGTAAAGTTGTGAGCTTGTTACGAACCTTTTGATGTCTTTCATTACCTATAATTATCCGTAGTTACTTACTTCTATGCTCTTGTGCTTGTAAGGTTGCTTCTGAACTGATATTTTGACTGTCTTCCCAGTGGTACTTTTTTTATCCCTATAACACTCATACGGTACCTTTAACTACCCCGAGTCCTATTTAAATATATCTCAAGTATTATAATAAAATTACTGTGAGGCTAAATTCTCCATGTTGGGGTTTACTACATTTATCTTGCATGAGCTACTGATTTGTCTGTAACTTCTTGTCTAGCCATGACTAGGATGTTCTTGAATCAACTACTAACTACTCGTCGATCCATTCTCAAATCCATATTCTGCATAATCTCTCTTGGGTTATTTCCTTTGTCTAACTTACCTCTTGCACTGGCTCCTTATTTGTCAATAACCTTCCGGGCAGGAACCCTTACGTCCTTTTTCTGACATCGTGCTTACATAACGTTCTGGAATCATAGCAAATTTATATTATTCTGATAAGTGCAATCTCATCCTTTTCTAATTTTTATCGCATTCCTCCTTTATCATTCCATATTACTCCCCTTTAGGGGAGTACTAAGACTTGGAGCTACGATGACCTGCCTATAGATGTTTTTCCTCTCCATATTTGGTGTCCTTTTGCATCATCAATGACCCTTACTCGCCTTGCAGTAATCCTTATATACCAAGGATAACAAAATTCCTCACTCGCAATAGTGGCACTTAGTGTAACTAGCACATATAGTCCCTTATGCTTAACTTTTCTCACATTGCTTGCCTTAGGAAAGCATTTTCCTGGTTGACCATCCTCTGAATTCGTCATGGATCTTCTTCTATTGTCCATTCTATTAATGTCGGAACGCAATCTGAAATTCTCATGATCCTAACTATTATCAAATCAGTCAGTTCCAAATTCATGTTTAGTTTATCTTGTTCACCAGTCCATATTGATTTCCATTACTCAGGGGTTAGAGTCGCGAACTTATTTCTTGAAATGAGGGTGTGACTGTATGGCCTATATTCTTTTGTTGTCTTAAGGTCCATCACCCCTCGTCTCTTTCTTCATTTGACAGGTTTTGTAATACTGTCATCTTTTGATATACCATTATCTTCCTTGTATCATATCTTACACATAATACTTCATTAACTCTTTTCTTATTTTCCGCTAACATTTATGCCTTTCACCTTATTCTGAAACTTTCAACAAGATATTATTTCACTTTTATCTCTCCTTGCTTCATTCATCGGCTCTTCGGGTTGCTCAACCCCCTCGCTCTACTAATGACGAGAGTTACACTAAGGTAATATTTCCGTTCCAGGCTTTCAGTCCCTATCTTCGGAATTTTTTTGATCACGCTAGTATTCTCATCTAATTGGAATATTCTAGAGTGCACCACTTGAGTGTCTCACCAAGAGATCTATTAGCACCTTTGTAATATCTTTCAGAAATGTCAGCTAATGCAAACCATCCATTCCTCATTTTTGGTTACTCTAACCCCAGCCGAATCCTGATATCCTGTCATTTTCTTAAAACATATCCGTTAGCTCTCATATAGCATGACTAAGATAGGTGTGGACGATTGTACGTACATCTATTACTGTTGAAGGTAATTAAAAATGCATATATATCTCTTCCTGAATGGTAAATAATGATAATCTTTATTAATTGCATACCTTGTACCCTTCTTCACCTTGCTTCCTTTACTTGCTGCAACATGTGTCTAACTTCCGATTCCGTTATTCCTTTTTACCGTAAGAGTGGATAAGTATTCTTTCGTAAAAGCTCCTTATCAAGAACCGTGCACCTTTTAGTACATGCATGATCTGCTAAGGACCTCACATTTACTCATCATAAGCAAGATGCAAAATCGAGTTCCTCAAATTTAACACTTCCACAACTATATCTCTTATCAATCATCTTTCTGAACGTAGGCATCGTCTTATTACGAATAAAATAGAAGTTCAAAATTTGAATTCTTATAGGTGAGATCTACCACATGATCTAGAGTAAGAAGAAAGAGTGACAGTCCTAAATGCCATATAGCCTCCTGCTTATAAGTGTGGTGCATGACACACCCATAAACAAGACTCTACTAGACACGGCTTGTAGACTCCCTAGGACAGAACTGCTTTGATACCACTTTTATCACGACCCAAACTGATGGGCCGCGACCGACAATCGGTACCTTACTCAACCGAGTACCAACATAACATATCTTTTCGTATCATACTATCATAGATAACTAAGCCGGAGAGGCTACCGTGAAATAGGTGGAATACAACGTGTTATACAACCTTATACATAAGACATATGGGTCTCTAAGACCAAAATAACCACTTGTACATTGAACGTAGGCCGACAAAGCCATACAATCTTTTACGTACATGACATTTGTCTACAAGCCTCTAAGGATAAATAATTGTCATAAAGGTCGGGACAGAGCCCCGCCATACCAAACAATACAAATCTAAATCATACTGACCAAACAAGCAATTCAGGAGCAAATGGAGAGCACCAACATCTTCCGCTGAGCTTATCGCCTACTTGGAGGACTCTTGACTTGTCTATCGAGACTTGCAGGCATGAAACGCAGCATCCCCAGGCAAAAGGGACGTCAATACGAACAATGTACCGAGTATGTAAAGCACATAAATAAGTACGTAAAAAACATGGAAGAAATATAGAGTAAATGACTCAACCTGTAAGTTTGGATAACTCTTTACATCAGGAAATACATTTAGTGTCATGCATATACATATGAATGTCATGAAATGCATAGGTACATGTGTTTATAATATCATCAAGCCTCTGAGGGCATCCCACCATATCATCTCGGCCATTGTGGGCAAAATCATCAACGTATACCAGCTGATCAGGTGGTGGTGCGTATATAATGCCATAACCTTTTCCATATCCCATATACATATATATACATATATATATTTACATATATAACGACATCTAGTCATGGGTCAATGTGAATGTATAAATGCATGAAATGCATATGCAATATGTTAATAAATCTCTCGATACGTCATAAGACCATTATGCCTCTAAATAACATCATGAAACTTTATCAACTTATTGAGACCCATGAACAGATGATAGTATAATATGACACATGGGGAATCAACAACATAAGCATATATATATATATATGTCACACCTCCTTTTTACCTACACCCCCGAGAATGGATGTATAAGGGAGTTTTTCCAATTAAAGGAGAATCAAAACGGGATTTATTGTTAAAAGATTTAGAGTCGCCACTTGGGAGTTTTATAGTTCCCCAAGTCACCGGTTTTAATCCCGAATCGAGCAAAAATTTGACTCTGTTTAACAGTCTGTGAACCAGAAATCCGAGTAAGGAATTCTGTTAACTCGGGAGAAGGTGTTAGGCATTCCCGAGTTTCGTGGTTCTAGCACGGCCGCTCAACTGTTATAATCGGCTTAATTACCTGATTTCAAACAATTATGAACCTATGTGCAAATTTTAGCTTTTAACTGCTTTTATTCAATTTTTAAAGAAGATTAAACGTCGTTTAAAACACGTCTTTGGATTGTGCCACATGAAATACACCCGCAATCCTAAACATATTTTATTCAATGTTTTAAAATTTTATTTGGGTCACATGAAATGCACACCCGAGTTTAAGGAATGTAATTTTTATATAGTGCGCCTAAAGCAACTACGCGTTTTTAAGTTTACGAGGGCCATGGAAAATTCATTAAATGGCTCACCTCGATTTCTAATGGATTAAAGTTAATTAAGTGAGGGCCATAATTGTTGGCTTGGCTAATATGGCACATCTCAAACCAATTGTAAGAGTCTAATTAATTAAGGAGAGCTTAAAGGAATTCTAATTATTCTAGGCTAATGTTCAAGCTAACTTAATAACTATTGGGCTTGTCTTAAATTGAAGCTAGGCGTTCAGCTGAAATGGCATTGGGCTGGCAGCTGGCCCGAATGAGTTGCAAGGCTTTGGAGAATCGGATATGGACTAAGGCCGGACTCGAGATTGAGTCTCCCAGCATGCGAAGGCATCAAAGTACTTGTGCACAATTCCTTTAATGCGGGGAAGGTCACTAGCAATCTCAAATGGCCTTGATTTCATTAAATGGGCCAATGCTGGGCCTAAGTTTTTTGAACCCGTCCTTATGCACAACGAATTAATTATAAATCCATCAAGACATTACATGAAGCATGAGATGGAATCAACACTTTACTTATGAATTCAAGTTATTCAAGTATATGATAACTAATTAGCCATTCAGAAATTCCAACACCATTTCTAATCGAAATTGCCCATACATAACTGATTATAAAAAACCACCTGCCACTTATATCTCCAATTAATTAATGAACTCAAATTAAAATAGGCATGTTCCCAATACTATCAAAGTACCTGAACCTAACATACAGATCACTTGGGTCTCCCCAAGATACCCAATCACGGATTTATACTATTAATAAATGAATACAAAGAGGTCAATATTATTTGTGGAAAACAAGTTTGATCTAACACTATTAGGCGAACATATTTACTTAACAGACCCTAAGACTACTCCATATAGTCCCTAACAGGTAGCTCTAGCACAGATTGAATAAATGAACACCAAACAGAGTCCAATTACAAGTCCCAAAATAAATCTCAAAGGTTAATGGCATAACATTATTTTACACCTACTAGAATAGAAGACATGGCCTAACAAATCAAATGAAATGAACAACAGAGAAAGACATCTAGCAAGTAATAAGAATCCTCATTTCTTCATAACACTTGAAACCTCTTTACATGTCTAGAATCAAGATGTGTACCTGGAATTGAAGAAAGAAATAAGGAGAATAAGAAGTTAATCAACAACAGCAGTAGAGTCAGTCCAGAAATAACCAATGACACCAGCTTTTAGCCAAACTTTGAATCAACAGAAATATCAACTGATGCCCAGCAAATAAAAAAAACAGCCAAAATTTGAACCAAACTTTTGAAAACTAACCAAGTTTAAACCATTCTATCCCCTGATTGTTCAGAGATTTTTTTCAGAAGTGAGAGCCTCAAGAATTACAGAAACTTTCAATGGAACAGTAATTTTTGTTTTTCCAGTGTTTTTTTATTTTCTGTATTTTTCTATTTATTTGGGTCTGTATTTTTTAAAATCTTCCAATTCTTCCTTGAAAGGAAAGATAGAGATGCCTTTATAGGCAAGTAAAGTAGGGCAGACTTCAGATTGTGATTTTGCACTTTAGTCCTCTTTTTATTTTCATTTTTGCTCAGGAAACCTTAGTTCAAAAATCAGATTTACCAACTAGCCCCCACCCCAGCTTCCTAGAAGTTTCCTTGGGATGTTACAAAAGATTACCTCAACCAATTACCCCAAATTACCCCTCAGACCTCTGATATTTACTTCAAAAATCCAAACGGGTCAAATTGACCCAAGGATATAGACCAAATTAAACGGGCTACATTTGCGAGATGGGTCAACAACAGACCAAAGCCCAATTCGTAAACAACCCTAAACTCTATGAGCTTCTGAGAGACAGAACCATCCAAGTACTTGAACAATTTTAAAACTAAGACCCTAAACTAAATTACTACTAACTGAAACAAAGAGGGAATTAACTGAACTGTTAGACGATTAACTAATTAAGAAAGGACCCTGAACTAATCATGCATGCATGACAAAACTTCGGAACAACTAAACAAAAACCCAGAAGAGGAAATGAAGCAGAAACACAAAAGGAAAGATAAACAACTAAACAAAACGGACAAAGAAGATACCTAACGCCAGCCAGAAGCCGATTTGACAAACTTTGCAGGGCTTTTCAAATTCCTGACCGGAATAGCCCTTAATCGTGTATTTTTATGTGAAAATACACGAATAAAGTCTGTTTCAGTCTTAAACCTTCAACACACCCGTTGATTTGGACTTTGGGATATTAGGGTTCTTCTTTTTAGACAAGATCCGAGATGTTTTGGGCAGATTTGAAGGAAATTGGTCCGGGATTTAGAAAGAGGGGAGTGGGGGGGGGGTCATGGGGTGTTATTTTGGTGGCGTTTGGAGGTGACGCCGCTGGTGGACGGTGGCGGAAATTGGGGCGGCTCCATTAGGGTTAGGCTTGGGTATTCTGGTGGGGTGTTGAGCAGAAGTGTTTTGAGGGGCGGTGGGACAGATTTGGACATATAAATACTCCCCAAGCTTTAGTTCCGAGCCGTTCGATCAAGTGAAGATCAACGTCTCAGATCGACACTGATCGAAACCACGTCGTTTCGTTTGAGGGGGGATCCGGACCGGGTCAAGCGTGGGTTAGGCCGAGTATTGGGTGGCTTCATTTGGGCTCGGACGGTTGGACCGGATTTGAGCCCAAATTTGAACCTTCTTTACTTCCTTCCTTTTTCCAATTGATTTTTTCTTTCTTTTTCTTTTTTAACAAAAATCTTTTTCTTTTCCAAATTGAAATTAAAACTTAAATTGAATCCTAAACAAAATTATCCTACCATATTAAATTAATTAACCCTAATAATTGTTACTACCAATAAATAAAAATCAAATTAACGTGAAAAATTACCAAAATTCGACATTAAAATTAAAAGTGCAAAATAAACTATTTTTGTGATTTTTCCCATTTTTTATAAAATAATTGATTTGTCTATTAATCCTAGAAATGTAAAATTAAATCCTAAATGAAAATGCAACATATTTTTTGTATTTTATCATCAATTAAAATGCACAAACAAAATGCAAACAATTAACAGAAAATGCCACAAAATCCGACGAAATTGCAAACACTGACAGAAATTATTTTGTTTTGAATTTGTTGGAATAATACATATAGGGAAAAAATCATGTGCTCACAGCTGCCCCTCTTTGCCCGGAAACACGAAGAGTTTTCGTGCAAAGATAAGTGAGCGTATACGAGCGATTTTTTCCCGCTTGAATATTCCGTGGGAAGCATTTTGGAAAGATTTGACCGCACCCTACTTTCGAGGTTTCCTACATATCCTTGGCTAAAAAGGAATCAGGTCAGTGTAGTTCGGAAAATTTTGGTAGCTGGGACTACCACGAAACTGTGATTTCACTATTGTTGTTGCTGCTGCTACTGCTTGCTGAACCTCCTTATTACACCATGTCAAAATAAAACAAGAAGCTAGACTAGACTATGATCTATGGATTACACAAAGTACTATCTATATCTTCAAACTTGATCTTGTTCTTCTTGTTGCCTTGTTGTTCTCCATTCTTTCGGAGACGTCCGTTTGTTGCCACCTTGATTTGTAAACTGAGATGTTTTCCCCTTCTTCAGGTTGGCGCCTAACTGCTACACTTGATATGTATTCTCTGCTCTTAAGGCGGGCTCCTTACTTCAAAATGTGAATGTATTCCTATGCTATCCAGACGGGCTCCTGACTGCTGACTTGAAATGTATTCCCTGCTCTTCAGGCGGGCTCCTAACTGCTGCATTTGAAAGTATTGTATGCTCTTCAAGCGGGCTCCTGACTTTAATTTGAAATGTATTCCCTGCTCTCCAAGTGGGTTCCTGACTTCAAAATAAACAAAGCAAAGAATTTGAAAGCTAAACTTAAATTATACTCTCTTGTTCTCTAGGCGGGCTCCTGACTGCTGCATTTGAAATGTATTCCTTGCTCTCCAGGCGGGCTCCTGATTGCTAAACTTGAACTCCCTATTCTCCAGGCGGGCTCCTGACTGCTGCACTTGAAAGTATTCCATGCTCTCCAGGCGGGCTCCTAACTTCTGACTTGAAATGTATTCCCTGCTCTCCAGGCGGGCTCCTGACTTCAACTTGAAATGTATTCCTTGCTCTCTAGGCGGGATCCTAACTTCAACAAAACAGACAAAAACAAAGAAAATTTTCTGCCCTAGTTTGGTGGCTGGGGACAGATGTGATTGCAAAATTAAATCATATTAACAAGTATGACTAATGATTTGAAAGCTAGGTCCTATTATTCAGGGGGGTCCTGACAACTCTTAACTAAACGACAATTTAAAATCTAAGTTATATCTTCTACATGTGTGACCTCTGCTAAATCTTGCTATCTAAGAGGATCTTTAAACTACTTCCCATTATCAGGAGGGTCCTGAAAATCAGAAGTCCAATTTTATCTTAAGAGGGACAACTTTTATGACTGAATTATACTACCCTACAACAGACTTTACGCTAAATGTTGTTATCTAATCAAAATCTTAAAGCTAAGTCCCATTATTCAGAAGGGTCCTGAAAACTCTTAATTGATTCTTATCTCAAGCATGCAAAGTTCTAAACCAACTTATGTTCCTTTGGGATATATTTATGCTAGATTATGCTATTTCTGAACATTAAACTAGGTCCCATTTTCCAGGAGGGTCCTGAAAATGAAAAAATCAAACTTGTTTGGTGATTGCCTTTCTCCACGGAGAATTCCTCTAAAACAAACGAACTTTTCTGCCCCTGCTTCAATCAAAGAAAATTTGTCAGTTTAAAATGGTGGCTAGCTGATGGCATTCTTGCTGAAGATCTTTCCGCTGCATTGTTTTGTTTTGACTGACTTCCCCAAACTGGCCTGGAACTGCTTTGACTTTCTGACTGACTTTCACACCCTATGACCTTCGACAAATCAAGTGTTCTATACCCATGCTGTTGTTTTGCCTCTGACCCCTTTATCTGAACCTTTCACCGATGAGACTTCCGGTGATTCCTTGTACCCTCCCCTTACATCGTGTTATCCTTAGTATGCTTCGACCACGATGTGCTTTGAAATTTGGAAGTTGGTAGTGAATTTTGACTTGCTTTGAACAAGACTGACATTATAACATCTGACATTGAAACATCTTAGATAGATAAACCCAAAAGAAATGAAATGCGATGACTTTGCAGGTTAAGGATAAGAAGAATCCAAAACCAGATGGCTGCTACAAAAGGGAAAAAGCAAAAGAAACTTATCTAAGTGGAACAACTGGTACCATTGATCATGAAATGCATTTCGGATTAATCGGCCTAATCTGTCCAACCAATCAACTTTCAGTTGCCATACTTTGTTACCCCGAAATTTCCATGACCTGATTACTTCACCCAAACCTTGACATTGTTCGTCATGCGGTGCCTTGAAATAGCTTTCCCACCAACAGACCTTTCTCACTTGTTGACTTGTCAACTCACTTTCGTCTCAAGGTGCCCGTGAGTGTTTTCACCAATAAGACTCTCTCGTTTTAATTTCTCTCAACCCCCATCACCCTACGGTGCCTGTGAAGGTTTTCACCAATAAGACTCTCTCATTTTATTTCTCTCAACTCCCGTCGCCTTACGGTACCTGTGAAGATTTTCACCAATAAGACTCTCTCATTTTTATTTTTTCTGCTTGAACCATAGTGTTGCGCCTGACATGAATTACATTTGCCTGCTTGACTTGGCATTTCTCAAAGACTGATCAGAAGGTCTTTCTTTGGACCATAATGTGGACTTTTGGACAGGGTTAAAAAGAAAGGGTAGAAAAGGCTAAAAACAATTCAAATGGGTTAGACTTACAATTATCGGAATCAGGTTTCTCACAACATCCAGAACTTCTACCCCAGTTCCTTGCTGGGGGACTTTTGGACTTTTATTTTGCTGAGACCGAACCGTGAGGCTGACTACGTATCCTTAAAAGGAATAAGGTCGAACGTAGTTCATGTCATAGAAATTACTTTGTTGTTGTAATTTTTCTTTTCTCTCTTTCTTTTCTTTCTCTCTTTTTTTTCTTCTGTTATTCTTCTTTCTTTTCTCTCTTTTTCTTTTCTTTCTTTTCTCCTTTCTTTTCTTTTCTTTATCTTTCTTCTCTCTTTTCATTTTTCTTCTCCTTTTCCTTTCTTGTTTATTCTTTCTTTTTCTTTTTACTTACTTATCCTCCGCACTTACATTTCTGAATTGTGTCGTTGATCCCGAAAGAGGGGTATGAAAGAAAATAAATAAGGCTCAAAAGAGGTGACAAGGAATAAAGTGTTTAGATAGCAGAACAAAACGCCTTCGTCATTTCAATCTTCAAAATATTCCAAATACAAACAAGTACAATCAAAGAAAGAAATCATACATAGTATCTCTTGACTACATCAGAATTGATAGCCATTTCTACACATTTCCCTTCTATATCTGTCAAATATAACGTGCCATTGGACAACACTCTAGTTACAACAAATGGCCCCTGCCAGTTTGGGGCGAACTTCCGTTTGCTTCAGCCTGATGAGGAAAGATACGTTTCAACACTAGTTGACCTACTTCGAACTTCCGTTGACGTACCTTTTTGTTATATGCTCTTGCCATTCTCTGTTGATACAATTGGCCATGACATACTGCTGCCAATCTTTTTTCATAAATCAGACTTAACTGCTCCAAGCGGGTTTTGACCCATTCAACATCATCAATTTCTGCCTCAGCAACAATTCGAAGGGATGGGATTTCAATTTCTGCAGGTATTACTGCCTCCGTGCCATACACCAACAAATAAGGAGTAGCCCCTACTGAAGTGCGAACAGTAGTGCGATAACCCAGCAACGCAAACAATAACTTTTCATGCCACTGCCTAGAACCTTCCACCATTTTTCGAAGTATCTTCTTTATATTCTTGTTGGATGCCTCGACTGCTCCATTCGCCTTAGGGCAATATGGAGTGGATTTGCGATGTATAATCTTAAACTGCTAACATGTCTCTGTCATCAAATGACTGTTGAGGTTAGTGCCATTATCCGTGATGATTACCTTCGGAATCCCAAACAAACAGATGATATTTGAATGCACAAAATCGACCACTGCTTTCTTGGTCACAGATTTGAAAGTTTTTGCTTCAACCCACTTGGTGAAATAATCAATGGCTACCAGAATAAACCTGTGTCCGTTTGATGCTGCTGGTTCGATTGGCCCAATGACATCCATGCCCCAAGCAATAAAAGGCCATGGTGCAGACATTGTATGTAATTCAGACGGTGGAGAATGAATCAAAACTCCATGCACTTGGCATTGATGACATTTATGCACAAAACTAATGCAATCCCGCTCCATAGTGAGCCAGTAATAACCTACTCGGAGAATCTTCTTTGCTAGAATGTACCCACTCATATATGGTCCACAAACTCCGGAGTGTACCTTAGTCATGATGACTGTGGCTTGGCTGGCATCTATGCATCTTAGCAATCCAAGATCTGGAGTTCTTTTGTATAATACCCCTCCACTAAAGAAAAATCCAATTGCCAATCGTCGAATTGTTCTTTTCTGATCACCTGTGGCCTGTATCGGATACACCCCCATCCTGATGTATTCTTTGATATCATGGAACTATGGCACCCCATCAAGTTCTTCTTGCATCATATTACAGTAAGCGTGTTGATCACGGACCTGAATCTGCAAAGGGTCCACATAAGCCTTATTTGGACGATGTAGCATTGACACTAGAGTAGCCAAAGCATCAGCAACTTCATTATGGATCCTTGGGATATGCTTAAATTCTATCGACTGGAACCGTTGACAAAGGTCATGCAAACATTGTCTATACGGCATGAGTTTCAAATCCCGTGTTTCCCATTCTCCCTGAATTTGGTGCACTAGGAGGTCTGCGTTACCCAAGACCAAGACTTCCTAGACACCATATCCACAACTAACCTCAAACCCAGAATGCAGGCCTCGTATTCAGCCATGTTGTGGGTACAGTAAAAACAAAGCTGAGCCGTAACAGGATAGTGCTGCCCTGTTTCAGAAATAAGTACTGCTCTTATCCCCACACCCTTCATGTTTGCAGCCCCATCAAAGAAAAGTTTCCACCCAGGCTTCTCAACTTGCTCCAACTCATCAATGTGCATCACTTCTTTATCAAGGAAATAAGTTTTCAAAGGTTCGTAATCTTCATCAACCGAATTCTCGGCCAGGTGGTCCGCTAAGGCCTGTGCTTTCATTGCAGTTTGAGTTATGTAGACAATGTCAAACTCTGTGAGCAGGATCTGCCACTTTGAAAGCCTCCCTATGAGTATAGGCTTCTGAAATATATACTTCAATGGATCCAAGCGAGATATGAGCTTAGTAGTGTAAGATGACAAATAATGTTTCAACTTCTGCGCCACCCAAGTTAGGGTGCAACATGTCCTCTCAAGCTGAGTGTACTTAACCTCGTTCGGTGTGAATTTCTTGCTAAGATAATATATGGCCTGCTCCTTCCTGCCAGTGATATCATGTTGACCTAGTACACAGCCGAATGAATTGTCCAATATCGTCAAATATAGAATCAAAGGTCGCCCTGGATCTGGCGGTAACAACACATGTGGATTTGACAAATACCCCTTTATCTTATCAAACACCTCCTGACATTCATCTGTCCACTTGACCGCAGCGTCTTTCTTTAATAGCTTGAAAATAGGCTTACAAGTTGTCGTGAGCTGAGAGATGAACCTACTGATATAATTCAATCTCCCCAGCAAACTCATCACCTCGGTCTTTTTCTTCGGAGGTGGTAATTCCTGGATGGCCTTGATTTTTGATGGGTCCAATTCAATACCCCGACAGCTGACTACGAACCCCAACAACTTTCCAGACGGCACCCCAAAAGCACACTTTGTAGGATTAAGCTTGAGATTGTACCTGCGAAGCCTTCGGAAGAACTTCTTCAGATCCCTGACATGGTCAGACTACTTTCTAGACTTCACGATCACATGATCCACGTACATCTCGATTTCTTGGTGTATCATATCATGGAATATTGTTGTCATTGCCCTCGTGTAGGTTGCCCCAGCATTTTTCAAACCGAATGGCATGACCCGATAGCAGTACGTTCCCCATGGTGTGATGAATGCCGTCTTTTCAGCATCTTCCTCGTCCATTAAGACCTGATGATAACCCGCGTAACAATCCACAAAAGGACCAATCTCATGTTTGGCGCAATTTTCAATCAAGATATGGATGTTCGGAAATAGGAAATTGTCCTTTGGACTTGCCTTGTTGAGATCTCGTTAGTCAACACACACCCTGGTCTTGCCATCCTTCTTCGGTACATGCACAACATTGGCTAACCAGGTGGGATACCGGGTGACCCGAATGACTTTCGCATCGAACTGCTTGGTGACCTCTTTTATCTTTACACTCATATCTGTTTTGAACTTTCTCAGCTTCTATTTGATAGGAAGGAATGTCGGGTCAGTGGGCAATTTGTGAACCACTAAATCAGTGCTCAAACCCGGCATGTCGTCATAGGACCATGCAAAAAAGTCTTTGTATTCGAACAGTGCTTTAATTATCTCCTCCCTGAGTTGAGGTTCCAGATGGACACTTATTTTAGTTTTACGGACATTTTCTTGGTCCCCTAGATTAACTGCTTCTGTGTCATTCAAATTAGGTTTGGGCTTTTCCTCAAAATGACTTAGTTCCTTACTAATTTCTTTATAGGCCTCATCATCCTCAAATTCCAACTCGTCATCACACTCGATTTTTTGTATTATTATTTCAGAGTTAGATTGGATTTTAAAACTAGACCGAAAATTCCTCACGCATGTCATATCATTGATATCAGCATAAAAAGAACTGTACAAAAGAAGAAAACAAAAATAAAATTGGAAGAAATGAAGGAAAAGGAACAATTGCATTTCACTGAATATAAAGATAACAGGGTTTTAACACATCCAACTAGATAGAAGATAATATCTGAATTACAAACCCTGAAATAATCCAGACAACTAAAAGAAAATCAAAACCCACTACCAAGACTCCCTCCGGATAGTAAGAGGAGTAGCTTCCCAGTTGTTGACTTTTGCACGTGGTCCCATAAATTGCACATCTGCCTTGCTAGACCCTTCCCCAGCCGGAACCATATTAACCTCTGCGAATAACCTTTCTAACCCCTTCTCCAAGACTCCATCGACTCCACTCAGTGGTCCAGGGACCTTTAACAACAGTTGTTTTCTGGTACCCGACCTGACGAATGACCTAGACAGACGCGGGATTAGCTTTGGCAGTGCCCATGCTTTCTTTTTCATTTTTCTAGCTCTTTTCACATCTACAACGGTAGGCTTGAACCCAAGACCAAAAGTATCCAGATTCTTTTGAAGAGAAACTGGCTGTACAAAACCTTGTAGAGATGCACCTAAACCCTTGCCCGGTACGAAACCATTTTCAACATTTCAACAGCTACCATAACTGATGTCGCAGCCATCTTTGGATCTAGAACGCACTTTCCTTCTGGAATTTTCTCTACCAATACTGTGTCGGAACCCTGATAAACCCACAGCCCCTTGTCGTCGTCGACCTCTATGAACGGAACAATGGCATCATTGGGCACACACAAATATCATCACCGTGTACAATAATTTCCTATCGATCCCATTCAAACTTTACCATTTGATGCAGAGTAGACGGGACTGCTTTGGCAGCATGGATCTAGGGTCGTCCCAATAATAGATTGTATGAAACAACCACATCGAGCACCTGGAATTCCATAGTAAATTCAACTGGCCCTACTGTGAGCTCAAGCACTATGTCCCTGACTGAATCCTTCCCTCCACCTTCGAATCCCCGAATGAAAATATTGTTCTTATGAATTCTTTGATCCTCCACTTGCAGCTTGTTCAATGTGGCTAGAGGACAGATGTTCGCGCTACACCCGTTGTCAACCAGTACTCGAGTAACCATGGAGTCTTCGCATATCACTGTCAGATAGAGGGCTCTATTGTGCTCGGTACCTTCCACGGGCAACTTAACAACAACAACAACAACGACCCAGTATAATCCCACAAGTGGGGTCTGGGGAGGGTAATATGTACGCAGACCTTACCCCTACCCCGAAGGGTAGAGAGGCTATTTCCAGGAGACCCTCGGCTCAAAAAGCAATAGGAAATGATATATTAGTACCATAAAAATGCGTAATAAAAATAACAACAATATATAAGAGATATGAAATATGAAATACAGAATACGAAATACGAAATACGAAATAGATGGCTGGTATAGTACAACTAGAAGGTAAAGCCCTGCATCAATAGACGACCAATGACATTCCTAGTCTAACTCCTAACTGGATAGTCTCACTCTATTGTGCTGTAGAAATATTCACACTCTCCCCTAACCTACAACCTTAATGCTCGACCTCCATAATTCCCTATCAAGGGTCATGTCCTCAGTAATCCTAAGTCGCGCCATGTCCTGTCTGATAACCTCTCCCCAATACTTCTTAGGTCTTCCTCTACCTCTCCGCATGCCCACTACATCCAGTCGCTCACACCTCCTCACCGGTGCATCAGTGCTCCTCCTCTGAATGTGCCCGAACCATCTGAGTCTTACTTCCCGCATCTTGTCCTCCATGGGGGCCACACCCACCTTCTCTCGAATATCTTCATTCCTAATCTTATCCATCCTTGTATGCCCGCACATCCACCTCAACATCCTCATCTCTGCTACTTTCATCTTCTGGATGTGTGAGTTCTTTACCGGCCAACATTCAGTTCCATACAACATGGCAGGCCTAACCACTGCTCTATAAAACTTACCTTTTAGTAACGGTGGCACTTTCTTGTCACACAAGACTCCCGACGCTAACCTCCACTTCATCCACCCCACCCCTATACAGTGTGTGACATCCTCGTCAATCTCCCCGATCCCCTGAATAACCGATCCAAGGTACTTGAAACTACCTCTCTTGGGAATGACTTAAGAGTCAAGCCTCACTTCAACTCCCACTTCCGTTGGCTCAACTCCAAATTTGCACTCGAGGTATTCCACGGGCAACTCATCATCGGAAAAGGTGACTCGGTTTACCTCAAATATCTTGTTAGCTATCTTTTCCAAGTGGTTTACTGAGATTTTGTTAGGAACGTGAGCCTTTTTCAAGATCTTCATCAGAGCACAACGATGTTCGTCTGAATGGATCAATAATGACAAGAGCGAGATCTGAGCTAGTGTCTTCCTTAACTGTTCCACAATGGAATAGTCTTGCGCTTTCATCTTTCTCAGGAATTCTTCTGCTTCTTCTTCAGTTACTGCTTTCTTCACCAAGACTGGATTATCTTTTGAGGTCTTAGCTTTTCTCAACTCTTCGGGGGCAAAGCATCTCCCCGATCGAGTCAAACCATGAGTCTCACACACTTCTTCTTTAACCTCTTTCCCCTGGTAGGTTACTGTTATTCGTTTATAATTCCACGGGACCGCCTTGTTGTTGATCACTGGAAGCTGCATTACTAGTTTTATAATAACAGGCTATGTGCGAGCACCCTTCATGATCACAACAGGTTTACTTGTAACCCCTGATACCACCACTTTAACTTTCTCTGGTTTCACTGCAACACTGCTTGAAGACCCTTTCTCGGCTACCACAACTAGCTTATTGTCTCCCCCTTTCAACTGGACCACTGATTTCCCACTGGATGCCTTTTCCTTTGAACTGGTTTCACTGGAGCGGATCATCATCACCGTCTGCGAGGGTTTCTTAGCCTCCCCTCCCTTGTGTATCAACTCAATCATATGGGTCTCATGGTGAGCTGGTAGTAGACTCTTGTTGATATTTGGTGTTTCTAGGGCCTGAACCTCTATCCGATGAGTATCAATGAGCTCTTGTACAACTATTTTTAGTTTCCAGCATTTCTCTGTGTCATGGCCTAGGGCCCCTGAACAATACTCACAACTCACTAAGTGATCAAGATTTCTGGGAAGGGGATTCGGCATTTTGGCCTCAATCGGATTCAACATACCGAACAGTCTCAATCTGTGCAATAGGCTGGTATATGATTCTCCCAATGGAGTGAAAGTCTTCTGCTTCTGCAACCTTTCATTCTTAAAGGCTTGATTTGGTCGTAAACCTATTTCAGGTGGGTTTTTGTAGGCTTTTGGGGGTGGATGGGTATTTTGTGGAGCTTGGTAGGGACTCTGTGGAGGTGGCACACGCCATTGCGCGTGAGCGGGAGGTTGGGTATAGGTTTGTGCGTGATAGACACAAAAATGGGGATCTGGCGGTGGGTAGTAGTATTGTGGTGGGCTATATGGAGTGTGGGGGTATGTTTGGGGATAAGGTCGAGGCTGGTTGTAGAATGGTGGAAGGTTCCTGGATCCACCCCAAGCTGCCGACTCGATCGTTGCAACATCCTCTTTCTTCTTCTTTCCGAGCACACCCCCAGTACCGTTTTGAATGGCCTGAGTGGTTGCTTTGATTGTTGAATAACTCATAATCTTATTGGACTTGAGTCCCTCCTTAACCATGCCTCACATTTCCACAACTTCATTAAATGACTTGCCCACTGCTGACACCAAATGACCAAAATAAGTGGGCTTCAAAGCCTGCAAGAAATAATCAACCATCTCGCTTTCTTTCATGGGGGGGGGGGGGTCAACCCTCGCTACTTGGTCTCTCCAATGGAACCCATATTCTCGGAAACTCTCACCGGGCTTCTTCTCAATCTTTGTCAATGATAGACGATCTGGGATGATTTCGAGATTATATTGAAAATGACAGGCAAAGGCTTGGTCCAAATCGTCCCATGTGTACCACCTGCTATGATCTTGTCTAGTATACCATTCTAGCGTTGACCCACTCAAACTTTTCCTGAAATACACCATCAACAATCATCTCTTCCACCTGCTCCTCTCATCTTGCTACAGAACCCTCTTAAGTGTGCTACCGGGTCACCATGCCCATCGTACAGATCAAACTTGGGCATTTTGAACCCCGCTGACAACTAAACATCTTAGAACAAACATAAATCCTTATAGGCCACACTTACTTGGCCTCCCAGCCCCCTCATATCTCGGAGCGATTGCTCTAAGCTTTTGATCTTTCTGATCATCTCTTTATGCTCAGGATTTCTGGGCAGTTTCTCGGTCTCTGCCGAGATATCAAGATGAGGATTGTAAGGATATGGTTCTGGAACATTGAAGGTGGGTTCAGGGGGATAGTACTGGTTATCATGAGCTTGGAACAGGGGTTCAGTGGAAGATCGGTATAATGTAGCAGATGGAGGTGCCACAAAAACAGGTGTAATCGATGGGGGAGGATACGGGACTTGTTTGGGTGGTGGAGCTTGAGAAGTATGGGAAGTGGTGCCTTGACATTGTTGGTAGAGGGGGAAGGCTGGAGATGAGTACACCGTGGGAGGCTCCGGAGGTTGGGCTGATGGTGGGATATAAGCAGGATTGGCGGGATAAACCGGTGGTGGATGCCCTTTTGCCCAAGCTTGGTACATTTTAGCCATCTGTTGTGTTCAACTTATACATTTCTTCCCTCATTGCATTAACGTCCATTTCTTCCATCTTTTTCGATGGATTGACAATACTGGTATCTGGTTCCTAGTCGATCATATTCAGCTTGTCTTTCGATCGGGTGTTGTAGGAGTGAGTTGCCAGAATTCCAGTCAACTAACCACCTGCCTGGACTTAATACATCAAACAAACAACCTTGTTAGTGCTTAGGCTTTAATAGATTGGTAACCGCACATTGGGCATGAATGCACCTAAACAGTTAACCGTCTCTATTGTGTATTTGATTGGTTGCATGTGTCATCCCGACATTTTCCTTCTTTTAATTGCAAACATCCCCCTTTCTTTTCTTTTCTTTTCCTTTCCTTTCATTCCTGCCTCTGTTCTCTCTTTGTCTTTACTCTCTCCTATTTTTTATTTTCTCTCTTTTGTTTTTCCGCTCTTTTCTTCTTTTTACTCTCTTTTATTTGGTTACGGTCGAATCCTATGGAGATTGCCTACTTATCACGACCCTGCATGAATCAGACCAAGTGTAGTTCTTGTAGATAAGTGCAAAATTAAACATTTTTGGGATTTTCAGTTTTCATAAAATAAAATGACAAATGCTTCCATTACAAACTCAAAACTAACGAATTCCAAAAGACTAACAGATTTCGATGCAAAGATGAAATACAGACTCCAATAATAGACATTATATTCCAACGGAAGAAAATACAAACTCAAAAACAATTGGATGGACTCTAGCAGAAAGAAAAGTCAACATGACTGACAGACGCTTAACAAAAGGAAATGCAGACTCAAACGAAACAATCATGAATACATCAATGCTTCTAGTGCCCGCGGGACATCATTCGGTCATGCCGTGGGCCTATATGCAAGCTCCCTTTGAAGTCGATCAAAGTCGTTCATTATCTGTTTAACAAATGTCATTACTGCTGCAAAGAAGGTAGTGCGAGTCATATCCTCACAAATCTGGCACTTCATAACGATGTAGTTGGCAATGCTTCTAATTCTCTCTCTTATGGCGCCCTTTTCTTGTAACAAACACCCAATTTGCTGGGCCCTGGCTTCCAAAGTTTGCTCAACCGCATGAGTTTGCTCCTGAAGTTGTTGCAAATCGATTTCTAATTGCGCCAATGCTGTATAACAATGTTCTCTTTCAACTTTGAAGTCTTTGGCCTGTTTGATCATTTTGTTTTCTGTGGCTATGACCCTTTTCTTCAACCCTGCGACCTCATCATCGTACCTTTCTCTCAATTGCGTAACCAGGCGTACCCGTTCGTCTGCATTCTTAGCCAATTGTTTTTGAGCCTTGGCTAGTTCACTTTCTGCTTTGTTCAAATCAAAACTGTAGTCACTCACTTTCTGCCTCAGGTTATCTAAGAGCTTTTCATCTTTGTCACTTTGGACTGGATTTTCTGCCGCTACTTTCAATTTCTGAATTTGAGCTCGAAGGGCTTCATTTTCTTTGGCTAGCCTTTTCTTTTCCCCTTCATCCACCGCCACTTGGAAGCTATTCTCGAATTGAAGTTCTCTGACTTGCTTTTCCAACTTGCTTATGGTAGCCCTGTACTCGTTTTCTTTGGTCAACCAATCCCATTGTACCTGAGCTCCGTTGTTGAATTGCTGGACATGGGGTCTCTTTGCGGGCCTGTCAAGCTCATGTCGAACTCGGGATCTTTTCCATAACAAGCAATATAACTGGGCTCCACCTCTCCTCTGGATAGGTCTCGTACTTGCGTGTTAGGCCCTAAGAATCTGCACTGATGCCAAACCCGACGCACTTTTTCTTCTGGGAAGGCAGCTTTGGATTTAACTCAATAACTTGTTGACTCTAATCTTCATTGTGTGGGATGGTCTGGTACCGGCCCAACTGATGCAAGACTTTGTGCGGAGCATAAGGCTGGATACTCCGCAAACCCATCAACAACAAAAAACATACCTCAGCTGACATATTGATTACTTTGTTGGTCGGGAGCCATACGAATGTCCATTCGATCTTATTTGCGGTCAAAGATCTCAAATGAGCATGCCATGCTTCCGTACCATCTGGAAACTCATAACCTTCTACTCGCTTTTCATGTTTTTCGATGCACTCGAGGCCAATCATACTGCAATTCAAGTATCCCGGACGGTGGCAAAGGTGTTCTTCCATCCATATTTGTAACAGCATATTGCACCCTTCAAAGAACTTTGCTCCTTCTCGACAACGAGTAAGAGCTCGGTAAATTTCTGCCAAGATCAATGGCACTATAGTCCCATTAGCCCTTTTCACCATAAAGTCAGCTATCCCCACTAATCCCATCTCTATGTTCCCATCTTTTCTCGGGCAAACCAAAATACCCAGGAACGACACTATGAAAGCTAATCCTCTCCGAGCTTCCCACTTGTCTTGATTCCCAGCATGAGTAAGACCAGTATCTGGTGTTTCGAAGCCACGTGGATTCCCGTATCGTCGGTACAGAAAGTAGAAAGTACAAAATCCTTTGGCCAAATTTTCATCTCGGACATCCCGACTAATGCTTAACAAGTCCAAAAAATTTGTGGGGGGTCACTGTTCTTGGTGCTACCGGGTATTGACTTCTGAGATTCCCTTCGAAACCGGCATAGCATGCTATCTCTTCTAGCGTAGGAGTTAACTCGAAATCCGTAAAGTGGAACACATTATGTGTCGAGTCCCAAAACGGAGGCCTCAATCACGTCTTTTCGGGGCTTGACCTTCAAAAGCCCAATAAGACCGCCCAGTGCTTTTGTCCCAATTTTTCTGCTGTCTTCTCCCAAATCATGCCACGACATATGCATCTCCAAAGGGATCTCTTCACGGACTGAGAAAGGTTCATTTTGATTTGTTCTCATCCTGCACATTTATTAAGGTGATTTTAATTTAGAAGAAAACCATGACTCGTTTTGACTTAAGAGAAATTACCAATTCAAAAATTTCCATAAAACATCCGGTCTTGCCAACACGGCCTTTCAGCACTTCAAAAACAAAGATCTTAAGGCTGTGTCAGCTAACCGACCAAAACCTTTGAAAGTGACAAAAGTGGCTGTTCTTGCAAAAACAGTCTTCCGGCGCCCTTTTAAGGACATTCGGCTATTTCAGACAAGAATGACATCACCCTAATTATTTTCAAATCAAAGTAAATTTTTTGGGCTCTTTTTGCAAAAAGGGGAAGTTGGACCCGATGGGGGTTGCCTACGTATCTCACACCCTGTGAGAATCAAACTGGAGTAGTTCAGGCAAACAAACTATTTTTTGAAAGAAAGACTTTTTTTTTCTTTTCATTTCATTGGCAAATAAAACTATTTTTGAAAATAAAAACTATTCTCTCTTTTTTCATTTCATTGGTAAATAAAACAAACTATTTTGAAAACAAAACCTCTTTTTTTTTATGTTCTCGAAAATTCGGCAGAGTTTCGATACTATTTGGACATTGGTTTTTTTAGAACAGACGATTAACTCTTTTTACCCCTCATACTGCTATTTAATTTCCCAAATTCTCTCCTTTTATTCAAAAGCCGGTAAGCACGCAAATCCGAAGCAAATAAATGCACAAGTAGCAAGTAAGATGCATCAGGATGGTTTTTTGTTTCGGGTGCACCTGTCCTAGATAGACCCAACTCATGTGTTGAGTCTCCAAAGTCAAAATGCACATGATGCAAACAAACATTCCTACTAGGGATCCGGCATGAAGTTGTGTTTTGCTAGGTTTAAATCCTGGGTTTATTATTCTAGAACTGGCTTACCCGAACGGACAGCTCGAGCCGAGAGGGGGCAGCGTACCGGGAATACAGAATCTTCACCGGCTTTGCAACTTATCCGAACCTCGTTCTAAATTTGGAATATGACTCTAACAGAAAAGAAGTCACACGATGTGCATACTTCTTCATGATTTAGAAGACTCAGAGAGAAGAGAGATTTCGCAACAATTTATATACAGCTCACGGAATATCAAAGCGGTAAAAGCAATCAATTAGCACATTAAGCTCAAATCATGTAACAAAATCAGATAGTGGATAAAGCCAACTATAACAATTATTCTTAGCTCGAATTCTTGAACCCTGAACCAGTGATTCTGGGTTCGATCCCCAGCAGAGTCGCCAGAGCTGTCACACCTCCTTTTTACCTACACCCCCGAGAAGGGATGTATAAGGGAGTTTTTCCAATTAAAGGACAATCAAAACGGGATTTATTGTTAAAATATTCAGAGTCGCCACTTGGGAGTTTCGTGGTGCCCCAAGTCACCCGTTTTAATCCCGAATCGAGGAAAAATTTGACTCTGTTTAACAGTCCGCGAACCAGAAATCCGAGTAAGGAATTCTGTTAACCCGGGAGAAGGTGTTAGGCATTCCCGAGTTCTGTGGTTCTAGCACGGTCGCTCAGCTATTATAATCGGCTTAATTATCTGATTTCAAACAATTATGAACCTCTGTGCAAATTTTAGCTTTTAACTGCTTTTATTCAATTTTTAAAGAAGACTAAACGTCTTTTAAAACACGTCTTTGGATTGCGCCACATGAAATTCACCCGCAATCCTAAACATATTTTATTCAATATTTTAAGATTTGATTTGGGTCACATGAAATGCACACCCGAGTTTAAGGAAAGTAATTTTTATATAGCGTGCCTAAAGCAACTACACATTTTTAAGTTTACGAGGGCCAAGGAAAATTCATTAAATGGATCACCTCGATTTCTAAAGGATTAAAGTTAATTAAGTGAGGGTCGTAATTGTTGGCTTCGCTAATATGGCACATCTCAAACCAATTATAAGAGTCTAATTAATTAAGGATAGCTTAAAGGAATTCTAATTATTCTAGGCTAATGTTCAAGCTAACTTAATAACTATTGGGCTTGTGTTAAATTGAAGCGAGGCGTTCAGCTGAAATGGCATTGGGCTGGTAGCTGGCCCGAATGAGTTGCAAGGCTTTGGAGAATCAGATATGGACTAAGGCCGGACTCGAGATCGAGTCTCCTAGCATGCGAAGGCATCAGAGTACTTGTGCACAATTCCTTTAATGTAGGGAAGGTCACTAGCAATCTCAAATGGCCTTAATTTCATTAATTGGGCCAACGCTAGGCCTAAGTTTTCTGAACCCGTCCTTATGAACAACGAATTAATTATAAATCCATCAAGACATTACATGAAGCATGAGATGGAATCAACTCTTTATTTATGGATTCAAGTTATTCAAGTACAAGATAACTAATTAGCCATTCAGAAATTCCAACACCATTTCTAATCGAAACTGCCCATGCATAACTGATTATAAAAAAGCACCTGCCACTTATATCTCCAATTAATTAATGAACTCAAATTGAAATAGGCATGTTCCCAATACTATCAAAGTACCTGAACCTAACATACAGATCACTTGGGTCTCCACAAGATACCCAATCACGGATTCATACTATTAACAAATCAATACAGAGAGGTCAATATTATTTGTGGAAAACAAGCTTTGATCTAACACTATTAGGCAAACATATTTACTTAACAGACCCTAAGACTATTCCATACAGTCCCTAACAGGTAGCTCTAGCACAGATTGAATAAATGAACACCAAACAGAGTCCAATTATAAGTCCCAAAATAAATCTCAAAGGTTCATGGCATAACATTATTTTACACCTACTAGAACAGAAGACATGGCCTAACAAATCAAATGAAACGAACAACAGAGAAAGACATCTAGCAAGTAATAAGAATCCTCATTTCTTCATAACACTTGAAACCTCTTTACATGTCTAGAATCAATATGTGTACCTGGAATTGAAGAAAGAAATAACGAGAATAAGAAGTTAATCAATAGCAGCAGTAGAGTCAGCCCAGAAATAACCAATGACACCAGTTTTTAACCAAACTTTGAATCAACAGAAATATCAACTGATGCCTAGGAAAAAAAACAACCAAAATTTGAAAAACAACCAAAATTTGAACCAAACTTTTGAAAACCAACCAAGTTCAAACCATTCTAGCCCCTGATTGTTCATAGATTGTTTTAGAATTGAGAGCCTCAAGAATTACAGAAACTTTCAATGGAACGGTAATTTTTGTTTTTCCAGCGGTTTTTTTTTATTTTCTGTATTTTTCTATTTCTTTGGGTCTGTATTTTTTAAACTCTTCCAATCCTTCCTTGAAAGGCAAGATAGAGATGCCTTTATAGGCAAGCAAAGTAGGGCAGACTTCAGATTGTGATTCTGCACTTTAGCCCTCTTTTAATTTTCATTTTTTGCTCAGGAAACCTTAGTTCAAAAATCAGATTTACCAACTAGCCCCCACCCCAGCTTCCTAGAAGTTTCCTTGGGTTGTTACAAAAGATTCCCTCAACCAATTACCCCAAATTACCCCTCAGACCTTTGATATTTACTTCAGAAATCCAAACGGGTCAAATTGACCCAAGGATATAGACCAAATTAAACGGGCTACATTTGCGAGATGGGTTAACAACAGACCAAAGCCCAATTCGTAAACAACTCTAAACTCTATGAGCTTATGAGAGACAGAACCATCCAAGTACTTGAACAATTTTAAAACTAAGACCCTAAACTAAATTACTACTAACTGACACAAAATAGAGGGAATAAACTGAACTGCTAGACGATTAACTAATTAAGAAAGGACCCTGAACTAATCATGCATGCATGACAAAACTTCGAAACAACTACACAAAAACCGAGAAGAGGAGATGAAGAAGAAACACAAAAGGAAAGATAAACAACTAAACAAAATGGACAAAAAAGATACCTAACGCCAGCTAGAAGCCGATTTGACAAACTTTGCAGGGCTTTTCAAATTCCTGACCGGAATAGCCCTTATTCGTGTATTTTCATGTGAAAATACGCGAATAATGTCTGTTGCAGTCTGAAACATTCAGCATACCCGTTGATTTGGACTTTGGGATTTTAGGGTTCTTCTCTTCAGACCAAAATCCGAGAAGTTCTGGGCAGATTCGAAGGAAATCGGTTCGGGATTTAGAAAGAGGGGAGTGGGGGGGTCATGGGGTGTTATTTTGGTGGCGTTTGGAGGTGGCGCCGCCGGTGGACAGTGGTGGAAATTGGGGCGGCTCCGTTAGGGTTAGGATTGAGTGTTCTGGTGGGGTTTTGAGCAGAAGGGTTTTGAGGGGGTGGGACAGATTTGAACATATAAATACTCCCCAAGCGTTAGTTCCGAGCCGTTCAATCAAGTGAATATCAACGAATCAGATCGACACTGATCGAAACGACGTCGTTTTGTTTGAGAGGGGATCCGGACCGGATCAGGCGTGGGTTGGGCTGGGTATTGGGTGGCTTCATTTGGGCTAGGACGGTTGGACCAGATTTGAGCCCAAATTTGAACCTTCTTTACTTCCTTCCTTTTTCCAATTCATTTTTTCTTTCTTTTTCTTTCTTTTTAACAAAAATCTTTTTCTTTTCCAAAATTGAAATTTAAACTTAAATTGAATCCTAAACCAAATTACCCTACCATATTAAATTAATTAACCTAAATAATTGTTACTACCAATAATTAAAAATCAAATTAAAGGGAAAAACTACCAAAATTCGACATTAAAATTAAAAGTGCAAAATAAAATATTTTTGTGATTTTCCCCATTTTTTATAAAATAATTGATTTATCTATTAATCCTAAAAATGTAAAATTAAATCCTAAATGCAAATGCAACATATTTTTTGTATTTTATCATCAATTAAAATGCACAAACAAAATACAAACAATTAACAGAAAATGCCATAAAATCCGACAAAATTGCAAACACTAACAAAAATTATTTTGTTTTGAATTTGTTGGAATAATACATATAGGTCAAAAATCACGTGCTCACAATATAGTATTTCTACGAATAGAGTCATTTATGAAAATTGCGCATTTGCTCGTTTCGTTTGTGCTGTATAGATCATGCCAAAAGAAAGAAGGGATAGCCTTAACATACCTGAACCAATTCTCTTAGAATTTGCAATTCACGCTTTACAAAATCAATCAATCAATGTTATCAATATTTTTTGTACAATTTGTTTTACTCTTTATAGAGCTCACGGTCAGCCATGGATTTGGTATGTTATCAATGTTTTGCAATTCACGTATTTGGTTTTGTAAGACATATGCACTTACATTGCCAAAATGTGAAGTAATGTGATAGTCTTACTTGTTTTGAGTGGCCCGCTAGTTGGATGACTAAGCCATCCCAATCCTTCCAAAGACGATATCTATGCAAGACTAAATGAGTCAAATAAATGGGATTGGGGTGCTGCCACCTAATTCCTTAGTTGGGGGATTTAATCATTACCCAATAATCCCTTAAATATTTAGTTAATAGTCCATTACACAATAATTAACTAATTACCCACATAATTAAAAATTTACACCAAATTACTTAAAATACTGCTCACTTTTAACATACTTTATACACCTTACTATCATGGTCATGTAGTACCTTGTATGGCACTAGTCCATAAATATCGCGTATTAACGTTCGGCTCCTATTTTATCCCAACATGCTAAATTTGGACGAAAATTCATTTTCTTTGACTTGCTTCCTCTCTCACTTTCACGAATTTACCCATCACCTGTTTGAAATAGCATAATCCTTATAATCTCCAAATAATTTTTTCCTTAGACTGATGTCCATTACCTTACGACAAATTCAACGTATAATAATACTGGGTGCAACATCGTCATAATTTAATACGGCGAAGTGTAACATCATCGTAGTATAATACTGCAGTACATAACATCATCATAATATAATACGGCAGAACGTAATATCGACGTAATATTGCGGGGCGTAACAGAATCGGACGGAAAATTAACAAAAATATTAAATCAATTTTCTTAAAATATTTCAACTACATTTTCGATTACATTAATCACAATTTAATGTTTCGACTGAATAACTCGGACATCAAAAAAATTATAAAATATTTAATTTTTTTGACCGAATCCATTGCAAACTTTGTTCTTTTTTTAGAAGGCATGATTTGTCAAGCAAGTTTTGACCGAAACGGTTGAAATATTTTTTAAAACCCTCAAACCCTTACTTTGTTCTCTTTTTTTTCTCTTCTTCTTGTCACGACCCAAAACCACCATCCGGTCATGATGATTCCTGAATCAGTTGCAAAGCAACCCAAGCATAACAATAACGATATGAGATAACAAATTACAAAATACTAAAAGCCAAAAAGCTAAATACCATAAATAAGACTGCACTAATACAATAAATCACCTAGAACTGGCAATACAAGTCTTACAATATGTAAAGATGTTGTTTGGACTTCAATGATAGCACAGAGAGACACCAAGGACTATGGATGGAGTGCAGCTCTACCTTGTCTCTCGTCAACTCAATAGAAATCTAGAAAAATCTCTCAGCTGGGTCCCACACTTGGTTCTGCATAATTAAGTGTAGAGTGTAATATGGATATAACCGACGCCATGTGCTCTCTATGTATCATGACTAACCTCGGAGAAGATGTTACAATCATCAATAATACTCACGTGATAAAATATGTACAAGTCATGAATACATACGAATATGTAGTAATAACACTAGAATATGTGTATAAAATGCAATTAAACTCATGGTGTACTTAGAGAAGATATGCACGAACATTAAACATGATAATAGTTCAACATAGAAAGGAGATATGACTAAAAAGGACAAGTCAAATCACTAAGAGAGAGACATAAAGAGAAGATATGACAGGAACAACATATAGAGAAGACATATATAAAGAGGCATGTATACAAGTACGTAGCCAGCATATAGAGAAGATATGCAGTAAAATCATGTATACATTGAATGAATTTTCATATAGAAAAGATATAAAAAATCCCAAGACTGATTAGTTTTGATAACTTTGTGTATTTCATCAAGGAAAAACATAAGAGGAAGAACTTAGGGAGATGAATCCTTATCCATACACTGCATGAACAACTCACATGTCATAAAAACCGCACATACAACTCACGTTCCACAATTAACTCAACCCGCACGGATAACTCACATGCTGCCAAACCAGTTTAAAACATATAAATGTATACAAGAATACATGTATATAGTGAATGAATATCGAATCAAGTACTCTTGGACTAATAAAATAAAATGCTAAAGTATATGCATGTGTGAAGTATACAATTACTGCTCAGATAAGGTGGATACACCATAAAATAACAATTTTTCACATATGAAGAGGAGATTAACCTAATACATAATCTCTACATGATTCACAATGTCATGTAGTATCACGACCCGGAATTCTAGCATCAGGATTGTGATGGCGCCTAACATTTCACTTGCTAGGGAAGCCAATGTTAGCTAATTACTTAACTAGTTTTAGCAAGTTAAATCAAAATATTAATAATAAGAAGCTGCAATAGTCTGAAATGGATGTGATAAATACAATGTAGTGTAGTCTAAGCATCACCCAAAAATCTGGAGTCACGACTACATGACCATCCAGAGTACTACAAACAAAGTCTGAATAAAACACAGATGTTTGAAATATGGTAAAGAGAAAAGACATAATGGAAGGGGACTTGAGGAGCTGCAAACTCCTATAGCTCTACCTCAACTCTCGTGCTGATAGTCGGTCCGGGCAAGATCTCTTTTACATACCGTCGGGACCAATAGTGTATCTGCACAAGAAGTGCAGAAGTGTTGTAAGAGTACAACCGACCCCATGTACTCTATAACTATCGATTTTAACCTCAATGAACTAGTGACAAGCTTATGGCAAGTCACTCACAAATAACCCATACGAAATAGCAATAACAGAAACAAGAATAGAAATAAAATAGTAAACTCAAATGAATAGACCCGTAGGTCAACTACCAAAGGGCCCCAGAATAACATAATCTCAAATCTCAAATCACAATACCGAGAATAATCTGTACTTCCACAACAACTAGAATAGACCAAATCTGTTGTAGCACGCAACCCGATCCCACCATATCATCATATGTTCATATCATATTCCATCTATATCTCTTAATATCATATAATTTCAATACTGTTGCAGCGTGCAACTGATGGTAGACTATAATCTTGTATTTTAGTCGCTTATTGCACTCTAATTCAATGCACTTTACTTGTGTTGAGTTTTAATTGGTAGTGTTTTACACTTATTATGTGTTTTATGCCTTATAGGAGTGAATCCAAGTTATGCAGCTACTGTGGAGCTAATTTAAGCTATTTGAAACTTTAAAGTCTGAGTAAAATCCCAAAGGAATAAGCCAGATCATGTTCGGGGGACGAGGACCACATCTGGACATCAAAAATCAAGGAAGAAGCAAGATTATGAGGATTTTGCAGTGCCACAGCGCGTGGGGGGGTGCATAGTGCATCTTGGCAATGTGTTTTTGCTGCCTGTTAAGTTTAGAAGGACCTCTGATAAGTGCCACTAATGCCCTACATGGTGCGTCGCCCTATACGGCGCGCCAATATAATTTTCTTAGAGCTATTGTCCTATTTCGGCTAGGAAATGGTGATTTCATCTGGGCCCAACCCTACTTGGTATAAATACATGGAAAACCTTATTTTCTGGACTTTTGACATGTTTTTAACTTAAGGAAGCGAAGGAGGAGTTGGAAGAACACAAGCACAAGAATTTTGTGACGACCCGGCCAGTCGTCTCATGAGTTACCACTCCATTTACCCCATTTTTTATTCTTTATGCTTTGTTTATATGTGTTATGTGGTATTCGGTTGATCGGATCGAATCTGGAATGGTTTTGGTAAAGTTTGAGACACTTAGTCTCTTTTGAGGAATCTTACGTTGGAAAAATCAACCGGATATTGACTTATGTTTTGGAATTAGGAGCATGATCGGAATGCGTTTTGGAGGTTCAGAGTATATTTAGGCTTGAATTGGCGAAGTTGATATTTTGGCGATTTCCGATTAGTAGGCGAGATTTTGATATAGGGTTTGGAATGGAATTCCGAGAGTAGCAATAGTTTCGTTGAGTCATTTGGGATGTGTGTGCAAATATTCAGGTCATTCGGACGTGGTTTGGTTGGATTTTTGATCAAAAGTGAAATTCGGAAGATTTTAGAAAGTTTGGCTTGAATCTGATGTGTTTAGGTTGATTTGATGTTGTTTTAGGTGTTTTGAGGATTGGAACAAGTTTGAATGAGGTTTTGGGGTATGTTGGTGCCTTTGGTTAAGGTCCTGGGGTCCTCGGGTGAGTTTTGAATGGCCAATCGGACCATTTCATGCCTTGGAGAGTTGCAGATTTTGGAGTTCAGCTGTTGCAGAGTTTATACCCTTCGCGATTGCGTGGGGGATCTCGCGATCATGTAGAGCTGTTGGGAGGGCAGTCCAGTTTGCTCAGTACGTTCGTGAAGCTGGGGATGTGATCGCATAAGGTAAAGGCATTGTTCATTGCAAACGTGTGGAGTGGGTCGTGTTCGCGTAGAGTTAAGGGACCAGTGGTCTTGGCATGAAGTTGTTCATTGCGAACGCGGTAGCTAGCCTGCGATCGTGTAGTGTTAGATACCTAAGCATCGTGTACGCATAGGATTTTACCCATTCGCATAGGGTTAATTTTGGGAGCTGAGAATTTGTGCTTCGCGATCGCAAAAGATGTCCGCGATCACGATGAAGGAATTTAGGCCAGGACAGAAGGTTTAAAAGGTCGTCTTGTCTGCGAATGTGTGGTTTATTTCTTCCATTGTTGGTTGTTATTTGAAGCTTTTTGAAGGGGATTGAAGAGGGATTCAAGGGGAATCACTTGGAGGTAAGATTCTTGGACTTAAAACTCGATTCTAATGTGAATTCCACCTAAATAATCATGGAAATTATGCCAAAAATTGAAGAACTAAGGCTTGGAAAGTTAGACCTTTGATTGAGGACTTGAAGGATCATTTGCGGTCAGATTTCAGAAAATTTTATATGTATGAACTCGTGGGGAGATAAGGAATCTATTGATGTAAAAATTAGCAAATTCCGAGACGTGGTCCCAGGGGTAAGGTTTTGGTAATTTCGGGATTTGTGTCGTATTTTGATATTTTTGCTTGGGCTTCGTTCCCTTAGCATATTTTGACGTCCTTGTTCTAATTTTGGATAGATTAGATGCGAGTGGAGGCCGATTTGAGGGGAAAAGGCATCGCGAGCTAAAGATTTGACCGGTTCGAGGTGAGTAATAATTGTTAATGATGTCTTGAGGGTATGAAACCCCGGACTTGCACATTGTGTGCTATATTGAGGTGACACACACACTTGATGATGTGAGGTCATGCATCATTGGGGATTGTGACTTGGTCCGTCCCAAATGACTATTTTACCGCGTATTTGACTGAAATCTATTTGCCATCATCATGATTTGGTTGAATGCCATATTTGGGCCTTGTGCCAACTATTTGAACCCTTCGGGAATTTTTACTGGTATTTTCCCACTGTTTTGACTTAATAGTTGAACTTAGTCATGTTATATTTAATTGTTTTCGTACTTAGCCATATTTACTCAGTTTTTAACACTTACATGATCTTTTAAATGATAATTGGGCTGAGAATCACTGTTTTACTGTTGCCCGAGGGGCTTGTGAGAATTTTTACTTAGTAAGGCTGAGGGCCTATGTTGTGAGGAAACATTTGATAATGATTATGAGGCCGAGGACCTGAGATATGTACGTCACAAGGTGGCTTGATTGATATGAGGTCGAGGGCCTAGTGATGATGCCACGAGGTTGCTTGATATTGCGCTTGGGCTGTAAGGGGCCCCTCTAGGAGTCTGTACACCCCCAGTGAGCGCGGGTACCCATTATGATGTGAGATTTAGCCCGAGGGGCTGGTATTGTTCTATGTGATTGCCCGTGGGGCTGGTATTTTTCTGAGATGTTGCCCGAGGGGAGGATTTGTTGATATTGTGCACGAGGGGCGAATCATTATGTGTTTATTTTCATAATTGACTATCAATTACCTGCTTAATTGTTGATAAAGGCTTTTCATGAAGTTAAATTGAGTTAAAGGATTTTTACCTATCTTTCACTGGTTTACTATTTTTAATGGTTTTACTGCTTCATTATAGCATGCTTTTAGCCTTACGTAATTTCTTGCCTTCAGTCTTTATTTATGATTATTACTCACTGATTTGAGTAGTCACTTTACTCCCTGCACCTTGTGTGCAGATTCAGGTGTATCTTGTCCCGCTTCCGAGTGCTGATCATTTCCGGCTGAGGCGGATCCGAGGAGTCTCTAAGTAGCTATTGGCGTTCGCAGGCCGGAGTTCTTTTCTATCTTAGTCCTTCATGTTCTTAGTTTCTGTATTAAACTCTGTAGTTATATTTGGAGTATTCCGTTTTGCTTGATGCTCATGACTATTGACACCCCGGTATCGGGCTGTTTTGGGTTGTTTTCCGCAAATTATGCTATTATCTATTAACTTTGGATTATCCTATCATGCTTTAGATTTATTTCTTATGGTTTAACCGTTAATAATTTGATATGGGAAGTGTCGGCTAGCCTTGTCTTTACAAGAGGTGCCATCACGACCCGGTCCGGGTTTAGGGTCGTGACAAGTTGGTATTAGAGCCTAGGTTACATAGGTCTCACGAGTCATGAGTAAGTTTAGTAGAGTCTCGTGGATCGTTATGGAGACGTTTGTATTTATCCTCGAACATTTAGGAAAACTTCATATTCTTGAAATTCTTGTCGTGCAAATTTGTTGATCCGAGTACTAAACTTCTGTTATTCTATTCTCTCACAGATTGTGAGGACACGCACTACTGGTCAGGATGGACGACTACTAGTACCACCAGTTGTGGCCCCCAGAGGCCGAGGATGCGGCCGTGGTCGTAGTAGGGGCAGAGCAGCAAGGGCAGCACCTGCAGATCCACCAGCTGCCCCAGTTCAGGATCAGGTTCCAATTATGGATGCTCCAGCAGCACCAGCTCAAGAACCAGTTATGCCTATTGTGATTCCGGGTCTTCAGGAGGCCGTGGCTCAGATTTTTTCAGTTTGGACTAGCCTAGCTCAGGCTGTTTCAGCCACTACAGCCGCAGCTACTTCTCTAGCCGGGGGAGGCAATCAAACTCTCACTTCTCGCACACTTGAGTAGGTCATGCAGGGCCTTCAGACATCGGGGGCACATCCAGCCCAGCCGGTTGCAGCTGCTCAGGACTATACAGTTCATGCCATGCCAGAGGACGAGCAACATAGGTTGGAGAGGTTTGGTAGACTTCATCCTCCGACCTTCAGTGGTGCAGAGGGAGAGGATACCCATGGTTTCTGGGGTAAGTGTCGGAGGATGCTTCGTACAACGGGTATTCTGGAGACCAGCGGGGTCGCTTTCACTACTTATCAGTTTTCTGGAGCTGCCTTCATTTGGTGAGAGGCTTTTGAGAGGCGTAGGCCTGTTGGTGAAACACCTCTTACCTAGCAACAGTTCTCCGTTCTCTTTCTAGAGAAGTATGTGCCGCAATCCCGCAGAGAGGAGCTACGTAGGGAGTTTGAGTGGTTGCGTTAGGGAGAGATGAATGTAACGCAGTACGAGATGAGGTTCTCCGAGTTAGCTCGTCATGCTATTTGGATGGTTTTGACAGATAGAGAGAGGATTAGGAGGTTTGTTGATGGCTTTACTTATTAGCTTCGTATTCTCATGACAATGGATAGGGTGATTGGTGCTACCTTTGAGGAGGTTGTAGACATTGCTCGGGAGATTGAGTCTGTTTGTCACCAGGAGTGCAAGGAGAGGGAGGCCAAGAGGCCTTGAGGATTTGGTAGTTACTGTGGTACTTCTTCGAGATGTCAGTTTCAGCATGGTAGAGGCCGTCCATTCAAGCATGCTCAGCCAGCTCGCCCAGGTTATCGTGGGGCATCATCGGGTCATGGTTCTCACAGTTCTAATCAGGGCCAGTCATCACTTAGTGCCCTTCCAGCTTAGAGTTCGTCCCGTGCTTCATCAATTCAGGACTCTTCTATACCGAGTGCATCTACTAGTCACTCCGGTGCGAGGGGTTCCTTTCAGTCTCATTCTCCAGCACCTGAGAGTTTTTATGAGTGTGGTGAGATGGGGTATATGTGGAGGCAGTGATCTCGTCGTCTTGTGAGCTTATCTCAGCAGAGGCGTCAGTCATTGGCTTCAGCGCCAGTTACTTCACCACCACCCGCCCAACCAGCTAGGGGTGGAGTTCAGTCAGCTAGGGGTCGCCCTAGAGGGGGAGGTCGATCAGGTGGCAGTCAGGCCCGTTTCTATGCACTTCCAGGCAGACCCAATGCTATTGCTTCAGATGTTGTTATTACACGTATTGTTTCAGTCTGTAGACATGTGATTTTTGACCCTCCCCAAGATTTTTTATATTTTAGCATGTAAATATTTAATTTAGGTCTAATATCATTATTTAAACTAATTTTGACTCTTTCACTTTATTTTATTACAAGAAAATAAAAATTACAAAAATAATAGTTTCATTAATGTTTTGTAGTCATTTTTAATCTTGAAAAATACCAAAAATAGTTTTTATGGTCAGTCTTATTTTAATAGCTATTTTACTTAAGTATGATTAATTAATAAATGAGATCATATTTTTAGTCTAGTTTGCGGGAAAAGAATAACCTTGGGTTTGAGCAACCCATTTTTAGGCCTAATTTTGGACCTAGCCCATAATTCCTAGGCCCATACCCCTTAACCTAAAAACAAACCCCTATATATGCCTAGACCCTAGACCTACATAAAAAAACGAAAAAAGATCTAAGGAAAAAAGCTGGCAAGTGCCGAAATACAAGGACCCACCCTCTGAATCCCGTCTTCTTCATCCCTCTCCCGTCGATGTTTCTTCTTCTCCACCCTTTTCACTAACCTTCAATAGCATTCCACCATGCTGTTCACCGTCACGCCACCGCCAGCAACCAATCCAAACGGATCAGCGGCTTAGTTCCCTAACCTCCCATCAACACACACACATACAAGAACAAAAGAACACAAAAAAAAAACGAAACAAAGTGTGTAAAACACCAGAAAATCGAAATGAAACATAAGTTTCAGTCATCTTGTTTCTGATTTCTATTTCAGTTTTATTATGGAATTCGTTTGAGTTTTCGCTGTTTCGAGCTTGACTAAAACCATTATCCTCTCGAGATCTCGTTTGAGGTTGAGTCCATTTTTGGAGCTCGTTTGTGAGATCTGTTCGGAGGCAAGTATTGAAGTTTCGAGTTCGTCGAGGTCCGGTTCGACGAGGCGATGAGAAACAGATTGATTCACTGTTTTCAGTTCTTTAATCTGGTAATTATCAAGTACCCGTTATTTTCTACTATTAGTATTTTTGTCTCTGTTTTGGTTCTTGTGGAAGAACCGAGAAAGGAAGCTTCAGAAACTAGGCAAGATTTACTAAAGTTTTGGTGTATGTTCTTTCTTGGATTTTGGATGTAAAACTTAATTAGTATTTCAATCTTTGTTTTAAAAGTTCTTTGACTTCTGCTATAATGCAATTCAACAGTAAAAGTGGAATCTCTCAAATTTTTATTAATAGGAATTAAATGGACCCGGATAGAGTGTAATTATTGTTTGATTTGTTAATTATAAGTTAAATAGATTTTTCTTGTTAGTAGGAAATAAATCAATATTTATAAATACTAGTAGTTTGCTTTTTTGCGCGATTAATAATAAATCATCGTGACTACGGGTATGGTCCCCATGGCGTGGTTGTGATACTTAATCTCAAAATTAGTGTTAAATAGGAATATTTGTAGTTCATGTAGTTGAATACTTTCCTCTTAATAAAATTGAGGCATGCCATACCAAACAAAATTTATAATCCATGGCCTTCATAAGATTAGATTCAAGAACTAACACTTATAGGAAAAAGTTTGAGATGTGTCATGCCAAACAAAATTCCTAAGTCCATGGCCCTCATAAAACTAGCTAGCTTTTATACGAAAATTGAGGTGCGTCATCAATTGAATTTTCCATGGCCCTCGCAAACGTTGTTATTAATTTGAACCATCGTAGTTGCTTTAGGTGCGTTCTTTAGATTGATTTTCTTTTAATTAATAAAATCCGGGGGTACATTTCATGTGGTCCGGTTCTAACTCCCAGCAAGGTTAAATAGAACGTATCGTGACTCACGGGTGCATTTCATGTAGCATGGCTTGCGATGTATTTTAAATAACCTTGAATTTTTCTTAAATAAATAAAAGCGGTTTAAAAGTTAAACAATGCACATAGGTTTAAAAGTGTTTTAAAATCAGATAAATAGGCCGATAATAACAGTTGAGCGATCGTGCTAAAACCACGGAACCTGGAATGCCTAACACCTTCTCCAGGGTTAATAGAATTCCTTACCCGGATTTCTTTGTTCGTGGACCGTAAAACAGAGTCAATCTTTCCTCGATTCGAGATTTAAACTGGTGACTTTGGATACCATAAATTATCCAAAGTGGCGACTTTGATTTGTTAAATAATCTTGTTTCGATTGTCACTTTAATTGGAAAAACTCCCTTATACCCTTCCGGGGGTGTGAAAAAGGAGGTGTGACAGCTCTAGCGACTCTGTTGGGGACATCCAACACAGAATCTCTAGTTCATGGTTCAAGAATTCGAGCTTAGAATAATTATTATATTTGGCTTTATTTATTATCTGGTTTTATTTACATGCTTGGGCCTAATGTGCTAAATATTGCTTTTTACCGCTTTGATATTGTCGAACTGTATATAAATTGATACGAAACCCTCCTCTCTCTGAGTCTTCTAAATCATCTGGGAAGTGTGCACTTTGTGTGACTTCTCTTCTGTTAGAGTCATATTCCAATTTTAGAATGAGGTTCGGACATGTTGCAAAGCCGGTGAAGCTTCTGTATTCCCGGTACGCTTCCCCCCCCCCCCCGGCTCGAGCTGTCCGTTCGGGTAAGCCAGGTCTAGAAAAAATAAACCTAGGATTTTAAACCTAGAATAACATAGCCTCATATCGGATCCCTAGTAGGAACGCTTGTTTGCATCACGTGCATTTGACTTAGGAGACTCAACACAGGGGTTGGGTCCGTCTAGGATAGATGTACTCAAAATAACAGATCATCTTGATGCATCCTAAGTGCTACATGTTGCATTTCTTCAAGGGTAAAAGGGTCATTTGGTAGACCAATGATAGTTGAGGGCAAATGAAAAAGAAAAAGAAAAGAAAAAAGAGAGGGTGAAGTGTGAAAATAAAACAAGTCGGGCCAGTTATGTTTTCTTTCACATTTTTGTTAAGAAAAAAAAACATGAAAAAATTTTAAGCTATTCATTTCAAAAATCCAAAAAGATTTTTTTTTGAGGTTCTTCTTCGAGAAATTAATGAAAAATGAATAAAATATATTCTTTTATTTTCACTAAAACTTTAGGATATTGTACATAGAAGAAAAAAGAAACATACTTTATCTTTTGTTTATCTTTAATGTTTCTTCCTTAGGTAATCAAAACTGAAATTCAAAAATATTTTTATCTTTTTCATTTATCATTTTGAAATCTTTCTTCAGGGATATCAAATGAAAATTCAAAATATTTTTTCTAGGTTATTCTTTAGATTTCCTTCCTAAAAAAAAGAATCAAAAAATAATTTTCTCATCTAGGGGTTTTCCTTAATAATTACCCATAGAGTATTTGTTTCAAAAAGGAAAAAAAGAAAAAAAAATATATGATCGTTATGCTTAAGTTTAGAATAGGTTATAGAACATTAAGTCTATACAAAAAAAAGAGTTTTTCTTCTTTTATCTTTTCTTATAAGAATAGTCCTTAAGGCAAAATAGAAAGAAAAAGAGAATGTTAGTTTGTTTGCTTTATTTCCGATCTTCCAGAACTATGCAAAGATCTGATTCATGTGGCGTCACGATACGTAGGCAACCTACATAGGTTTCGATCGAATTATTTTTTATTTATTAAAAGAAAAAAAGGAAAAAGGGAAAAAAAAGAGAAAAAAGAGGTGAAATTATGGGACGTGAGAAATGAGAGGAAAAAAAGAGTGATAGTTAGAAAAAAAGAGGAAGTAAAATGAGCAAGCAAGTGCTAGAAAAGCAAAGAAAAGAGATGATTGAAATGAACAAATTGGGATGATGCCAATTGACCTTCGTACCTTCAAAGTCATTTTAGAGCCGATAACTGTGGCTAGATGCATTACACATAAAGTGAGATTATCTTATGTTAAATGCTTTAACGCTAACGTGATGGTCTCATTTTGTTATATTCATAGCAGAAAGGTGGTTGGTTTGTGATTTTTGAAGTGGTAACTCCTCTCTACAACATAAAGCCAAAAGGCAATGATAGATAAAACATGATTGAGTTGGTTGATACCGGTGCCCGAAAGCAGTTGGTTGAACAGGACATTGGGTTGGCTGATTAGGTAAGGATGTTAAGAAAACACATGACGGACATGTATCATGCTTGGATGAATGGGAAGGTACCACCCCCGCCACTACCTAGCTTCCTAGATACTACCCTTACCCAAACTCCGGTCATAGTGCCAGATGATCCCCCATACTCTCCAGATCCACCCGCTTATCACAGCTTTCCCAACCACCCTAGTAGCTCAATCACTCGTCCTCTAGTTACCTTTCCCCAAAATTGCCCTACTGTCATAGCCACTATCCCCAATAATAAAGACCCACTCAAATCACATGATGCCCAACATTACCCCGTAGAGGTTGCCCACAAGGTTCATGACTCATACAAGTAGAGCCCTCGGGGTGAGCCTCATACTGAAAATGAAAAGATCACGGGAAAAGAAGGGCGAGATGAGTTGTCCAGGAATCTAAAAAGCATAGAACAGTCCTTAAAGAACATGCAAGGGGTAGGAAACCAGGTTAGCATGTCTTACAAAGAATTGTGTATGTTCTCTGACGTTCGTCTGCCCGCGGGGTTTAAAGTGCCAAAGTTTAATTTGTATGATGGATGTGGAGACCCGGTAGCCCATTTGAGGGTTTATTGCAGTAAAATGAGAAGTTTTGGCGAGAAAGATAATTTGTTGATGACGTATTTTAGTAAGAGCTTGACAAGGGCAGCTTTGGAATGGCATAATTGTCAAGATGTCGGTAAGTGGCCTACATTGGGTGACATGGCTCAAGATTTTCTTCGACACTTTCAATACAAATTAAGCATTACCCCAGACCACTCCTCCCTATCTAAAATGGAAAAAGAGCCGGAGGAAAACTTTAGGTATTTGGGCTCAGATGGAGGAAGCAAGCTGCTCGAGTCAGCCCCCCGATTGGTAAAGAAGAAATGGTTGAGCTTTTCCTACAAGCTCAGAGGCCCACCTACTTCAGTCATTTGATTCCGACCTTGGGTAAACCTTTCAATGATGTGGTAAAAATGAGGGAGATGGTAGAAGAGGGAATCAGATCAGGCAAAATCATGAGTTATTCGGCATTGAATGATACTACGGAAGACATTCAGAACATCCCAGTAAGTTCGGGTGAAAGAAAAAAAAATAGAAAAGATGATCCGCTGGGCATTCCTACTCAACACTTTCAGTCTCGACATCGACCCAATGGATATCTTCGTGCACCAGATGATCCTCCCCAATGCTACTTCTCTCCGCAGAACCCCTAAAGTAGCACATCACTTTTCTAGTACCCTATCCACAATGCACCACCATATGCTCCACACCCACGAGGCCCGCGATGGCTCGCACCACTTCCCCAAATGTCTTACCCGCCCCCTCAAGCATATCAGCCACCTGCCCGTAAAAGTTTCCAACCGAAGCCAGAATACAAACTGAAAAGACTACTGAAAAAAGAAAGGGCTTTCACCCCTATTGGAGAATCATATGCTAGTTTGTTCCAAAAGTTGAGGCAATTGGACATGTTGAAGCTAATTCAGATAAAAATGCCAAACCCTCTGCCAAAGAAGTTTGATTTTTCTCAAAGATGCGCATATTGCTCCGATGCCCCGGGTCACAGTACAGAAAAGTGTTGGCATTTGAAAAATGCAATTCAGAAGCTTATTGATGCTGGTGACATGTCGTGCAAAATCCAGATGCAACAGACACTAGCCAAAGTCCATTGCCTGTTCGTAATGAGATGCGTATATGGTGAGTATGATTTGTTATGAAAAGGAATATGAGAGTTCTTCTAAGATGCACGGAAGTCCACGCGCTGCAAAGCTTTTAGCGCTGTCAGAGATTGATGTTAAGAACGAGCTGGCAAAGGGAACCCAAAAGCAATTTGTTAAGAACAATGTGATGAAGACATGTGAAGGTCCTAGTATTGTTGATGCAGAATTCAGTAGCTAAGATGTTGAGCTTGGTGATTGGAAAGATGCTCCTTTCTTGGTTAGCTAGGGAGGAGTATTAGTGGTTTATTTTGTTGTCATTTCTGTTGTCTGGTTTATTTTAGGGTTGTAATCCGGATATTGTCTTATGGCTCAAACCCTTCTATCCTTTTAGTTTGCCAGGTTTGTTTAGTCGTAGTAACTCATTTAGCGCTGTCTAGGTTGTTCTAGGGTTGTAACCCCATTTTAGTGCTTGTTTTGTTATTTAAACCCCTTCACTGTTTGTCTATTGCAATTTTCTATTTTCTATTATTTCTAGTCATTTCTGTTTAGTTCTCTTCTCCTTTTATAGTTCTCTTCATGCTGGTTCTGGTGACATGACATGCACGCATAATTCTAGGCCTGGTCTTAAAGGTTAGTTTAATCATGAAGCAATAAAACGAAGATGATCGGGACATTTGAAGGAAATAAGTAAAGGCATTTCGAGATCATTTGAAGCCCGAACTGTGTGAAACTAGGGCAGATAATTGGAAAAGTTAATGAGGTGACAAAAATTCATTAAAGAAGAGTGCATCCCAGATAGTTTGAAACAAACAACTTTGAATTCAAGTGCATCTCAAGTTACAAGATAAAGTCAAGAAAGTTGTCTCTGAATTGACGGAGGATATCCATTGTGAAGAGGGGATCACACAACGAGGGTTCTGTACTTGACAAGGCAATAAAAAAAAAGTGGAAAGCATATCGCCGATATCAATGTCAAAAATGTAAATGAAACGTTGTGCGTGCTATTCCTTTTTCATTTCAACTTGCATGTGTTGTACTTGGCATTTTCAAGGATTGGGAGGCCATCTTTCAGCTACCAAAACACTTATACCATTCGATGCCCTTTTTGAACCTGTACTGATTTCTTCGACCTTCTCTCTTTTGGAATCAAGTTAGAGTCATAAGAAAAAAGAAAAAAAGTTCATGTCCCCATAGGTTTATTTTAGATGTTCATTCCAAAGGGAAAAAGAAAAAAATAGAGAAAAATAGAAATAAAAAGAAGAAAAAAGGGAAAAAGAAAAAAAGAAAAAAGGGAAAAAAGAAAAGTAAAATAGTAACAAAAGTAGTTTTGTGAACTACCTTTGACCTGATTTTTGTCACCACATGGTACGTAGGCAGCCTAACGGTTCGGTCCCACCAATATAAAAATTCTAAAGTCCCCAGGCGAAGAAATTGGGGCAGAAGTTGCGATTTTGCAAATGATCTGATTCCAAAAGTTGTAATTCTAAGCCCATTCAAGTTGTTTCGAGCCTTTATAATATCCTTTCTTTCTAACCGTGTCCAAAAGCCACATTACAGTCCAAAAGACCTCCCAGATAATCTTTGAGAGTGCCGAGTTAGCCATGCCAGGAGCACATGATATTTTTACCATGGTTGATGCCTTGCCATCTGCAGAATCAGAGGAAATAAGAAGAAAATAACAAAATGAGAGAGTCTTATTGGTGAAAACCTTTACAGGCACCATAAGGCGACGGTGAGTCGAGAGAAATAACAAAATGAGAAAACCCTTTAGGCACTACAAGTCGAATAAGGATCGGGAATCAGATTGGATAATCGGAGCGTTGAAGCCCAATTTCACGGCTTAGGGGGTATAACAAGAGTTGAACATCAGACTTTCTCGACAGATTAGGCCACTTAACCCAAAGGTGCATGCCATGGTCATTAGAGTTGGTATCCACATCTGATAGGTTTCTACTTGTAGGTTCTTGTTAAAAATCACCCCTTTCCATTGTCCTTTACTCTAGTTCTTTTGTCTTGTTTACTTCCTCTTCCTGAGTCTGTTTGGTCAGAACAAGTAAGAAATTACTACAAAATTTTCCACCAGCTTTCCAATTGCACAAAAGTGGATCTGGTTGGCACATCAAAGTGTCATAAGTCAGGAAAGAACAACAAGCGCACTGAGTTGGTAACAATTAACGTGTTTTGATATTCGTGTGAAATTCAAAGGATCGGTATACGTCAATTCATGAACAATGCAATAGATAGAGGGTGTTGGTTTGGAACAGATCAAAGGTATTTTCTGTGATAAGATTGACAAAGAAAGTGGTTAACCAGTGACAAGCAAGGTCTTCCAAGCGGAAATCAAAGTTATCATGGCAAGTGAAGGAGCAATAGACTTCAAGCCACGGTAAGTGTTTTAAGTCAGGAAAGAACAACATGCGCACTGAGTGGATGTCAATTGATGTACTTTGGGATTCATGTGAAACACAAAGGTTCAGTACATGTCAATGCAAGAGCACAATGCAACAGATGAATGGTATTGGGTTTGAACGGATCTGAGGTATTTTCCGTGATAAGGGTGACATAGAAAGTATTTAGTCAATAAACAAGTAAGTTCTTTCGAGTGGAAATCAAAGTTATCATGGGAAGTGAAGGAGCAAGTGCCCTCAAGGTCAAGGACAAAAACCAACCACCATATTTATAAACTCACAAATTCTCTTTGTTTGAAACAGGGACGAAAATTGTGTCCAAATCAAAGCTTGGAAGTTCGAGTTTTTTCAAGTGTCGTGCCCAAATTTTGTCAACACAAAGGCGGTTTGAGAAGGGGAAAGAAAAAGTTGTTCGATCTACATGAACCCTCCATGAGGAAAAGTGTGGTTCAGGGGCAAGGAATTTTGTTCGGTCTACAGAGATCCTCCAGGAAGAGAGCGGGGCTTAGGTAAGTTCGTTCTAGGCTTTTCAGGACCCTCCTGGATAATGGGACTTAATTTAAAATTTCAGGACCCTCTTGGATAATGGGACTTAATTTAGAATTTTCAGGACCCTCCTGGATAATGGGATTTAATTTAAAGTTCTCAGGGCCCGGATAATGGGATTTAGTTTTAAGTTTTTAAGACCTTCATAGACAATAAGATTTAGCGTAAGTTTTACCTTTAGGAAATAGAATTTAGCTTTGAAGTTGTCACTCATGAGATGTGATTTAATTTTAGATTTTCAGGACCCTCCTGGATAATGGGATTTAGCTTTTAAATTCTTAGATATTTTGGGTACTATGATTCGATTAACACTCACAGATGTTCCCGATATCAAGCTGGGGCAGAAAAATTTCTTTTGTTTTGTTTGTTTTATTATAATCAGGTTCACAGGTAGAAAATTCAGAAGAGTCAGTTCAAGTGTTGGAAATCAGGCGCCCACTTGCAGAATAGAGGGAAAACATCAAGTTTCAAAGGAGGTCAGCAATCAGGAGCCCACTTGAAGAACAAAGGGAAGCAGTTCAAGTTTCGAGGAAAAGCAACGCAAGTGTTGGTATTCAGGAGCCCACCTGGAGAACGAAGGGAAGCATCAATGTTCAAAGGAAGACAACAATCAGGAGCCCACCTGGAGAACGAAGGGAAACAACAATGATCAAAGGAAGGCAGCAATCAGGATCCCACCTGGAGAACAAAGGGAAGCAACAATGTTCAAAGGAAGACAACAATCAGGAGCCCACTTGTACAACAAAGGGAAGCAGCAAAGTTCAAAGGAAGACAACAATCAGGAGCCCACCTGAAGAACAAAGGGAAGCAGCAAGGTTCAAAAGAAGTTTGGCAATCAGGAGCCCACCTGGAGAACAAGACAAGTTTCGGAGGAAAGGAAGATAATTCAAATGCTTGAAATCGAAGCCCATCCTGAGAACAAAGGGAAGGAAACAGTGGTCAAAGGAAGACGGTTCAGGTTCAGGAATCAGGCGCCTACCTGGAGAATAAGAGAATACACTTTAGAATACAATTCAAGTTAGCAACAAAAGAAGCTCGCGGCAAGAATGCGAGTCAACAGTCCGAGGTGATCAACAGAAGTTAGTCACAATAAAGAAAAAAAAGAGAAAGGCAAGAAGTTAATCCAAATACAGAAGTTGATAAAAGATGTGGGTTGCTGAAGACATGGCCGAGGTCACAAGCACTGCATGCCTAGTCTTGATCCGAAAAGCTGAAGAAGGATGAACTAGCACTTGCAACTAGCAAGCGTCAAGGTTCAAATCTAATGTCTGCATGAAGAACCACTCAAGACTCAAGATCAAGCTTCAGAAGACTTATATATAGGAATCTTGTAACTCGTAGTTGATAGGCTTAGCTAGTCTTTTTCATGTTTTAATTTTTGATGTAACAACAGGACCGCGGACCAGAATCTCGACGACACCTCAATCGGCTCTCCATCTCGGTATACTCCGTCATCTCACTCACCTCTGAACTACACGTGGCCTGATTCCTTTATAGCCAAGAATATGTAGGCAGCTCAAATACCAGGGCTCGGTCATATTCCCCTTTTCTCTTAGTTTTGGTCTCCCTAAATAAGGGTCAGGTCAAATAACATGTCTAGTCGTTCTTTGTCTGAAAATACTTCGTGTTTCCAGTCAAAGAGGGGCCGCTATAGACATGTGATTTTTGACCCTCCCCAAGATTTTTTATATTTTAGCATGTAAATATTTAATTTAGGCCTAATATCATTATTTCAACTAATTTTGACTCTTTCACTTTATTTTATTACAAGAAAATGATAATTACAAAAAAAAAATAGTTTCATTAATGTTTTGTAGTCATTTTTAATCTTGAAAAATACCAATAGTTTTGTTTTAACGGCCAGTCTTATTTTAATAGCTATTTTACTTAAGTAGGATTAATTAATAAATGAGATCGTATTTTTAGTCTCGTTTGCTAGGAAAGAATAAACTTGGGCTCGAGCAACCCATTTTTAGGCCTAATTTTGGACCTAGCCTATAATTCCCAAGCCCATAATTCATAGGCCCATACCCCTTAACCTTAAAACAAAAATCATATATAAGCCTAGACTCTAGTCCTACATAAAAAAACGAAAAAAGACCTAAGGAAAACAGCTGGCAAGCGCCGCAATACAAGGACCCACCCCCTGAATCACGTCTTCTTCATCCCCCTCCCGTCGACATTGCTTCTTCTCCACCCTTTTCACTGACCTTCAAATAGCAGTTCCACCATGCTTTTCACCGTCACGCCGCCGCCAACAACCAATCCAAATGGATCAGCGGCTTAGTTCCCTCACCTCCCATCAACACACACACATACAAGAACAAAAAAACACAAAAAAAAACGAAACAGAGTGTAAAATACCAAAAAATCAAAATGAAACATAAGTTTCAGTCATCTTCTTTCCGATTTCTATTTCCGTTCTATTATGGAATTTGTTTAAGTTTTCGCTATATCGAGCTCGACTAAAACCATCATCCGCTCGAGGTCTCATTTGAGGTTGAGTCCATTTTTGGAGCTCGTTTGTGAGATCTGTTCGGAGGCAAGTATTGAAGTTTCGAGTTCGTCGAGGTCCGGTTCGTCGAGGCGACGGGAAACAGATTGATTCACTGTTTTCAGTTCTTTAATCTGGTAATTATCAAGTACCCGTTATTTTCTGCTATTAGTATTTTTGTCTCTGTTTTGGTTCTTGTGGAAGAAGCGAGAAAGGAAGCTTCAGAAACTAGGCAAGATTTACTAAAGTTTTGGTGTATGTTCTTTCTTGGATTTTGGATGTAAAACTTAATTAGTATTTCAATCTTTGTTGTAAAAGTTCTTTGACTTCTGCTGTAATGCAATTCAACAGTAAAAGTGGAATCTCTCAAATTTTTATTAATAGGAATTAAATGGACCCGGATAGAGTGTAATTATTGTTTGATTTGTTAATTATAAGTTAAATAGATTTTTCTTGTTAGTAGGAAATAAATCAATATTTATAAATACTAGTAGTTTGCTTTTTTGTTTGATTAATAATAAATTATCGTGACTACGGGTATGGTTTCCATGACGTGGTTGTGATACTTAATCTCAAAATTAGTGTTAAATAGGAATATTCGTAGTTCAATAAAATTGAGGTGTGTCATACCAAAGAAAATTTATAATCCATAACCCTCATAAGATAGATTCAAGAACTAACACTTTTAGGAAAAATTTTGAGGTGTGTCATGCCAAATAAAATTCCTAATTCCATGGCCCTCATAAAACTAGCTAGCTTTTATAGAAAAATCGAGGTGCGCTATCAATTGAATTGTTCTTGGCTCTCGCAAACATTGTTATTAAATTTAACCTTCGTAGTTGCTTTAGACGCATTCTTTAGATTGATTTTCTTTAATTACTAAAATCCGGGGGTACATTTCATGTGGCCCGGTTCTAACTCCCAATAAGGTTAAATAGAACGTATCCTGACTCACGAGTGCATTTCATGTAGCGTGGCTTGCGATGTGTTTTAAATAACCTTGGATTTTCCTTAAATAAATAAAAGCGTTTTAAAAGTTAAACAATGCACATAGGTTTAAAATTGTTTTGAAATCAGATAAATAGGCCAATAATAATAGTTGAGTGACCGTGCTAAATTCACGGAACCTGGGAAGCCTAACACCTTCTCCTGGGTTAACCAAATTCCTTACCCGGATTTCTTTGTTCGCGGACTATAAAACAAAGTCAATCTTTCCTCGATTCGGGATTTAAACTGGTGACTTAGGACACCATAAATTATCCCAAGTGGCACCTCTGATTTCTTAAATAATCCCGTTTTGATTGTCACTTTAATTGGAAAAACTCCCTTATACCCTTCCCAGGATATGAAAAGGAGGTGTGACACAGTCTGCCACAGAGATGCCTCTGTATTATTTGATCCCGGTTCCACCTTTTCATATATGTCATCATACTTTGCTCGTTATTTGGGTATGCCCAGTGAGTTTCTTACTTCACCTGTTCATGTATCTACCTCGGTGGGCAATACTATTATTGTAGACTGTGTGTATCGGTCATATGTGGTGACTATTGGGGGTCTGGAGACCCGTGTGGATCTATTATTATTGTGTATGGTGGATTTTAACGTCATTTTGGGCATGGATTGGCTATCTCCGTGTCGTGCTATTCTGGACTGTCATGCTAAGACAATCACATTGGTTATACCAGGTGTGTCACGGATTGAGTGACGAGGTGTGACTGATTATGTTCCTAGTAGAGTGATTTCATTCTTGAAAGCCCAACGTATGGTTGGTAAGGGTTGTCTTTCATATTTAACCTTTATGAGGGAGGTTAGTGCTAAGACTCCCAGTATTCATTCTTGTAGCCTTTCCTATAGACCTGCCGGTCATGCCACCAGACATGGATGTTGATTTTGGTATTGACACGGTGTCGGGCACTCAGCTCATTTCTATTCTGCCGTATTATATGGCACCAGCGGAGTTGAAGAACCTAAAGGAGTAGCTTCAGGAACTCCTTGATAAAGAGTTCATTCAGCCTAGTGTGTCACCTTGGGGTGCGCCGGTTCTATTTATGAAGAAGAAGGATGGCACTATGAGGATGTGCATTGATTATATACAATTGAACAAGGTAACAATTAAGAACAAGTATCCTTTGCCTCACATTGTTGATTTATTCGACCAGCTTCAGGGAGCGAGAGTGTTCTCCAAGATTGATCTCCGTTCTGGTTATCACCAGTTGAAGATCATGGACTCGGATATTCTTAAGACAGCTTTCAGGACCCGATATAGTCATTATGAGTTCTTGGTGATGTCTTTTGGGCTGACCAATGCCCAGCAGCGTTCATGCATTTGATGAACAGTGTGTTCCTTCTTATCTTGACTCGTTTGTCATAGACTTCATTGATGATATTTGGTATATTCGCGTAGTAAGGAGGAGACACAGAGCATTTGAGAGTTGTGTTGCAGATATTGAGAGAGGAGAAGCTTTATGCAAAATTCTCTAAGTGTGAGTTTTGGCTCAGTTTAGTGGCTTTCTTGGGGCACGTGGTGTCAAGCGAGGGTATTCATGTTGATTTGAAGAAGATAGAGGCGGTTCAGAGTTGGCCAAGACCGTCCTCAGCCACAGAGATTTGTAGTTTTCTTGGTTTGGTAGGTTATTATCGCCGATTTGTTCAGGGATTCTCATCTATCGCATTGCCCTTGACCATGTTGACTCAGAAGGGTGCTTCATTTGTATGGTCGTACGAGTGTAAAAAGAGCTTTCAGAAGCTCAAGACAGTTTTGACCACAACTCTAGTGTTAGTTCTGCCATCAGCTTCAGGTTCATATACCGTGTATTATGATGCTTTGAGAGTTGGTATTGGTTGTGTATTGGTGTAGGAGGGTAGAGTTATTGCTTATACTTCTCGTCAGTTGAAGCCCTATAAGAAGAACTACCCCGTTTATGATAGAGTTGGTTGCCATAGTTCACGCGTTAAAAATTTGGAGGCATTACTTGTACGGTGTGTCTTGTGAGGTGATTACTGATCATCGTAGCCTCCAGCACTTGTTCAAACAGAAGAATCTCAATTTGAGGCAGCGGAGGTGGTTGGAGTTACTTAAGGATTATGATATCACTATATTCTAGTTGGGGAGAGACCTCTTGCAGTTGATGTTCAGACCTTGGCCAATCGGTTCATGAGGTTAGATATTTTGGAGCCCAATCAGGTATTGGCTTGTGTGGTTTCTCGGTCTTCCTTATATGATTGCATCAGAGAGTGCTAGTATGATGATCTACATTTGCTTGTCCTTAAGGACAGAATTCAGCATGATAATGCCAGAGATGTGACCATTGGTGATGATAGGGTGTTGAAGATGCAGGGCCGGATTTGTGTTCCCAATGTGGAAGGGCTTCAGGAGTTGATTATGGAGGAGGCCCATAGCCTGTTGTATTCCATTCATCCGGGTGCTGTGAAGATGTATCAGGATTTTAGGCAGCACTATTGGTGGAGAAGAATGAAGAAAGACATTGTGGGATTTGTAACTTGGTGTCTCAATTGTTAGTAGGTGAAATATGAGCATCAAAGACCGGGTGGCTTGCTTCAGCAGATGGATATTCCGAGTGGAAGTGGGATAAGATCACTATGGACTTTGTTGTTAGACTTCCAGGAACTTTGAGAAAGTTCGATTCTATTTGGGTGATTGTGGATCGGCTAACCAAGTCCGTGCACTTTATTCTTGTGTGTACTACTTATTCTTTAGAGCAGTTGGCAGAGATCTATATCCGGGAGATTGTTCGGTTGCATGGTGTCCAAGTTTCCATCATTTCAGATAGGGGCACTCAGTTTACTTTGCAATTTTGGAGGTCTGTGCAGCGAGAGTTGGGTACTCAAATTGAGTTGAGCACAACTTTTCACCCTCAGACGGACGGACAGTCCGAGCGCACCATTCAAATATTGGAGGACATGTTGCTTGCTTGTGTCATTGATTTTGGAGGGTCAGGGGATCAGTTTCTACCGCTTGCAGAGTTTTCTTATAACAACAGCTACCAGTCGAGTATTCAGGTGGCCCCGTATGAGGCTTTATATAGGAGGCAATGTAGATCTCTAGTTGGTTGGTTCGAGCCCGGCGAAGCTAGGCTATTGGGGACAGACTTGGTGCAGGATGCATTAGAAAAGGTGAAGGTGATTCAGGAGAGGCTTTGTACAACGCAGTCGAGGCAAAAGAGTTATGCTGATAGGAAGGTTCAAGATGTGTCCTACGTGGTTGGTGAAAAGGTTCTTTTGAAGGTTTCACCCATGAAGGGTGTTATGAGATTTGGGAAGAAAGGAAAATTGAGTCCTCGATTCATTGGGCCTTTTGAGATGCTTCAGATGATTGGGGAGGTGGCTTATGAGCTTGCTTTGCCACCCAGCTTGTCGAGTTTGCATCTGGCATTTCATGTTTCTATGCTCCGGAAGTATATTGGGGATCCGTCTCATGTTTTGGATTTCAGCACAGTTCAGTTGGATGATGATTTGACTTATGATGTGGAGCCAGTAGCTATTTTGGGTTGTCAGGTTCGAATGTTGAGGTCAAAGGATATAGCTTCAATGAAAGTGCAGTGGAGATGTCGGCCCTTGGAGGAGGCTACCTGGGAGTCCGAGCGGGAGATGCAAAGCAGATATCCTCACCTTTTTAAGGCTTCTGGTATGTTTCTTGACTTGTTCGGGGACGAATGTTTGTTTAAGTTGGGGAGGATGTGACGACCCAGCCAGCCGTCTCATGAGTTACCGCTCCGTTTTCCCCATTTCTGCTTCTTTATGCTTTGTTTATCCGTGTTATGTGGTATCGGGTTGGTCGGATCAAATCCGGAATGATTTTGGTAAAGTTTGAGACACTTAGTCTCTTTTGAGGAAGCTTAAGTTGAAAAAGTCAACCGGATGTTGACTTATGTATTAGAGGGTTTGTATGTGAGTTTCGATGTTTCGCATAGCTTCGGGAGGTGATTTGAGACTTAGGAGCGTGGTCGAAATGAGTTTTAGAGGTTCGGAGTATATTTAGACTTGAATTGGCGAAGTTGATATTTTGGCGATTTGCGATTGGTAGGCAAGATTTTGATATAGGGGTCAGAATGTAATTCTGAGAGTTGCGTAGTTCTGTTGAGTCATTTGGGATGTGCGTGCAAAATTCCATGTCATTCGGACGTGGTTTGGTTGGGTTTTTTGATCAAAAGTGGAATTTGGGAGATTTTATAAAGTTTGGCTTGAATCCGATGTGTTTAGGTTGATTTGATGTTGTTTGAGGTGTTTTGAAGATTGAAACAAGCTTGAATGAGGTTTTCGGGTATGTTGGTGCCTTTAGTTGAGGTCCTGGGGGCCTCTGGTGAGTTTCAGATGGTCAATCGGACCATTTCATGCCTTGGAGAGTTGTAGATTTTAGAGTTTAGCTATTGCAGAGTTTTTACCCTTCGCGATCGCGTAGGGGTCTCGCGATCGCGTAGAGCTATTGGGAGCGCAGTCCAGTTTGCTCAGTGCGCTCGCGAATCTGGGGATGCGATCACATAAGGTAAAGGCATTGTTCATCGCGAACACGTGGAGTGGGTCGCACTGGCGTAGAGTTAAGTGGAACAGGGGTCTTGGCTTGAAGTTGTTCATTGCGAACGCGGTAGCCAGCCCGCGATCATGTAGTGGTAGTTACCTAAGCATCGGGTTTTCATGGGATTTTACGTGTTTGCATAGGGTTAATTTTGGGAGATGAGAATTTGTGCTTCGCGATAGCCAAGGATGTCCCGTGATTGTGATGAAGGAATTTAGGCCTGGACAGAAGGTTTAAAAGGTTGTCTTGTCCGTGAATGTGGGGTTTATTTCTTCCTTTTTAGTGGTTTTTGGAGCTTTTTGAAGGGGATTGAAGAGTGATTCAAGGGGAATCACTTGGAGGTAAGATTCTTGGACTTAAAACTCGATTCTAATGTGAATTCCACCTAAATAATCATGGAAATTAATCCAAAAATTAAAGAACTAGGGCTTGGAAAGTTACACCTTTGATTGAGATTTGAAGGACCATTTGAGGTCAGATTTCACAATTTTTGATATGTATGAACTCGTGGGCAGATAAGGAATCTATTGATGTAAAAATTAGCGAATTCTGAGATGTGGGCCCGGGGGTCAGGTTTGGTAATTTCGGGATTTGTGTCGTATTTTGATTATTTTTTGCCTGGGCTTCGTTTCCTTAGCATATTTTGGCGTCCTCGTTCTTATTTTGGATAGATTCGACGCGAGGGGTGGCCGATTCAAGGGGCAAAGGCATCGCGAGCTAGAGATTTGACCGGTTCGAGGTGAGTAATGTTTGTAAATGATGTTCTGAGGGTATGAAACCCCGAACTTGCACATCGTGTGCTATATTGAGGTGACACACACGCCTGATGACGAGTGTAGGGTCATGCACCATTGCGGATTGTGACTTGGTCCGTCCAAAATGACTATTTTACCGCGTATTTGACTGAAATCTATTTGCTATCATCATGATTTGGGATGAATGCCATATTTGGGCAGGTGCCAACTATTTCAACCCTTTGGGGATTTTTACTAGTATTTCCCCACTGTTTTAACTTTATACTTGAACTCAGTCATGTTATATTTCACTGTTTTCGTACTTAGCCATGTTTACTCTATTTTTAGTACTTACATGATCTTTTAAATGATAATTGGGACGAGAATCACTATTTTACTATTGTCGAGGGGCTTGTGAGGATTTTGACTGAGTAAGGCTGAGGGCCTAGGTTGTGAGGAAACATTTTATATTGATTAGGAGGCCGAGGGCCAGAGATATGTACGCCACATTGTGGCTTGATTGATATGAGGCCGATGGCCTAGTGATGATGCCACAAGGTGGCTTGATATTGCTCTTGGGCCGTAAGGGCCCCTCTAGGAGTCTGTACACCTCCAGTGAGCACGGGTGCCCATTGTGATGTGTGATTGAGCCCGAGGGGCTGGTATTGTTCTATGTGATTGACCGAGGGGCTGGTATTGTTCTGAGATGTTGCCCGAGGGGCGGATTTGTTGATACTGTGCCCGAGGGGCGAACCTTTATGTGTTTATATTCATAATTGACTGTCAATTACCTGTTTAATTGTTGAAAAAGGATTTCCTTGAAGTTAAATTGAGTTAAAGGATTTTTACCTACCTTTCACTGGTTTACTGTTTTTAATGGTTTTACTGCTTCATTATAGCATGCTTTTGTGCCTTACGTGATTTCCTGCTTTCAGTCTTTATTTGTGATTATTACTCACCGAGTTGGAGTACTCAGTCTTCTCCCTGCCTCCTGTGTGCAAATTCAGGCGTATCTGGTCCCGCTCCCGAGTGCTGATCATTTCCGGCTTAGGCGAATCCGAGGAGTCTCTAGGTAGATGTTGGCGTTCGCAGCCCGTAGCTCTTCCCTATATTAGACCTTCAAGTTCTTAGTTTCTGTATTAAACTCTGTAGTTATATTTGGAGTATTCCGTTTAGCTAGATGCTCATGAGTAGTGACACCCCGGTATCAGTCTGTGTTGGGTTATTTTCCGCGAATTATGCTATTATCTGTTAACTTTGGATTATCTTATCATGCTTTAGATTTATTTCTTATGGTTTAACTATTAATAATTGGATATGGGAAGTGTCAGCTGGCCTTGTCTTCACAAGAGGCACCATCACAACCGGGTCCGGGTTTAGGGTCGTGACAGATTTTATCTTTCCTTCCTCACTCAAGACATAAGTTTGGATTGGATTTATATTTTCTTATGCTTTGATTTTATTTGTGATGAATTACTCCACGTCTATGAAGTAGTTCCCTTTAGGGTTTGATGGATTTGGTGTATGATGATTTGTTGTGGATAATAACTCTAATTTTATATATTAAAGTGTTTTGGATGATTTAATTATTGCATATATATTCACTTGTTCATGTAATCGAGAGAGGCATAACTTGTGATATCTTTGCATTATATTGTTGGTTGAGGTCATTAATTCTTCTAAGTAATCAAGAGAAGATAGTTGAATCATTGATTAAACATAGTTAGGAGATTAATCGAAAGAGGTTTTCCTAAAGACCAATCCACTATGCATTCTTGTATATCTTCATAGTGCTTAATTTGGTTCATCTCGTGAGGTTGAGACTTAATCTAGAGAGGATTTTCTGCTAAACGTTTGAACTAAAAATTGAGAGAATTCGAGAGACTCACTTGAACACTAGAAGTGAATTAACTAGCTTTAGATCCCGAACAATTATCTTGCATCAATCCTATCAAAACCCTATCTTCTCCCACTGATAACCTTCGTTTCTTATTCTTGTTTCGATACTCATTATTCAATATCTTTAGATTCTTAGTTAATTTTAGTATTAATCATATAAATCATAATTGTTGATCCTTCTAGATAGCAATCATACTAGAAACTACGAGAATACTATTTAATCCAATCCCCGTGGATACAATATTATACTATACTATTTTTGATTAGCGAGAAATATTTAAGTCTGTGTTTTGCACTCGTCATATCATATCATCATATGTTCATATCATATTCCGTCTTAATCCTTTGGGCTTTTACTCAGACTTTAAAGCTCTAAATAGCTCTAATTATCTCCACAACATCTACATAACTCAGAATCACTCCCACAAGGCATAAAACATACAATAAATGTAAAACACCACTAATTAAAGCTAAATTCAAGTAAAGTACAGTGAATTAGAGTCCAACAAGCGACTAAAATACGGGATTATAGCCTACCTTCAACACCCCACACTTAAACCATTGCTCGTCCTCGAGCAATCAGACTACACTTCATATAGACACGACCTTTTTAAACAACTCTCCTAACTCATCAGCCCAGGAATAATTAAAATAGATTAAGCACAATATTGTAACATCCTTGCCTCAAGATTTGAATTAAAAGCACTACATAATTTTAACAACCAGCTCACTTACTCTAACACAGAGGTCAACGACATTACCTTTCCTTCATGAATCAAGTGCCCTCACACAACAAAATTTAAGAACAATTAGGAACTCAAGATAGAAAGAATTTGCTCTCTTAGAAACAATCCGACTTTTATATCTCAAATTTTTATTTTTTAAAACACAGGCAAAAATCACCAAAATTTCTCTTAGATTCTCATGAATTTGATGTTAAATCTTATATATAATCAAGTAATATAATTGAAAATAGATCAAAATCACTTACTCAATGATTGTAGATGAAAATACCCTCTCCAAATCACCTCCTACCAAGTTTAGGATTCTAAAATGAGAGAAATGAGATGAAATCCCGTCTTCCCAGCCCTTTTATTCAAGCTCAAATGTCGCAATTAGGAAAATTGCGAGCCCTCACAAATACGAAGGACTCGCAATTGTGGCACTTGATAAACTTAAGGAACGTCTCGAATGTGACATTGAATTTGCATTTGCAAAGTCTACTCCTCTCGCAAATGTGGCAACATGATTGCAATTGCGAAGCTACCCAGTCCCAGCCTTTCTCCGCAATTGTGAGTGAGGTATCGCAATTGCGATAATTGGAGCACCAGCAGACCAGCAACCCAAAATGGGTTCAATCCAATATGAAACTCACCCGAGCCCTCGGGATCCAAACCAAACATCCACACAGGTCTTAAAAAATCAAACGAACTTGCTCGCACAATCAAAACACCACAATAACATCTAGACCTACGAATCGGACATCAAAATGCATGAAATTCAAAAGAAAACTCAAGAATCTCTAGAATCACAACCAAGCATCTGAATCCTATTAAATCAAATTTGAATTGCACCAAATTTTGCATACAACTTTTAAATAACAAAACAAACCTATTCTATGTCCCCAAAAAACTAAAATTTGAACCCGATATCCATAAAGTCAAACCTAGGAAATTGTCAACCTTTAAATTGCTAACTTTCAGCAAAACAAGTCAAATCAACCAAGGATCCTCTGAATTCAATTTTGGGTATACGCCCAAGTCTAAAATAACAATACGGACCCACCAGAATCACCAAAATATTGATCCGGTGTCTTTACCCAAAATGTTGATCATCATCAACTCTAGTCTCATTTTAGTCAAAATTCTTATTTTCTTCAAAATTTCATAGAAAAGCTTTTCGAAAAGCGATACGGACCACACATGCAAACCAAGAAATATCAAATGAAGCTACGAAAGATCTCGAAATACGAAAATAAGATATAGTATTCAAAACGACCTATCAAGTCATCACACGTAGTTGTACAACATGTAAAGCATAATAGTAAGAATGACAATATTCAATACAAGGCATACTATCGCCTAATAACTACCTCGAGCATGAATAAAACTTGGTGCACACACATGTGCTCGACCCCTCGATGTATGCCACACTTAGCACATAGGCAATACCAGTAACTCATGCAACTAGTGTTTCAATCATGTTTAGGCAAGACACTTACCTTAAATAAGCTAATTCAATACTCCAAAAATGCCTTCCCACACGAATCAGCCTCCAAACGGCTGGAATCCAGCAAAAAACCCAATAACATCAAATAAGGGCAAAGGAAAACACCTCAAACAATAAAACTTCAATCTTTTTACAAATACATAAAGTCAACCAAAAAGTCAACTCAGGCATGCACCTCAAAACCCGACAAAACCCACAAATCCCGAACACCCATTTTGATATGAGTCTGAATATACAAGTTTCTTTTAAAACTGACTCCAAATCGTAGTTCAAATTTCAAATATTCATTCTCCAAAATTATAACACAAAAAACCCCAAATTCCAATTAAAAAATTCATAATCTATGTGTAAAGACCCATGGGAAAATAAGATATATCAACAAAATTGAGTAAAAATCACTTACCCTCAGAAGTGTGGTGAAAATCGCCTAAAATAGGTCAAACCCTCGATTTAACACCACTACCCAGTGATCACCCCATTTGCGTGCAAAATGATAGCTTTTGCGATCTCACTCCTGCAGAAAATGGCTTGCATCTATGAGTTCACTAATTTCGCGAACTCTCCGCTTCTTCCAAACAAATCCCTGCTTTTGTGGAGCTGTGCTTGCAGAAAAGCCTTGCAGGTATGCTCCCGCTTCTACGCCCAAAACTTCGCACCAGCACACTCCTTGTCCTAGGACCATAGTCTGCTTTTGCGGTTACTTGTCCGTGCTTGCGGGCTGGTACATGCGCGCCTAATCTCGCACATGCAAAGACATCAGACGTGAGACTGCCAACCTAACTAAAAATGGTCCGAAATCCCATCTGAAATTCACTCGGAGGCTCCCTAGGACCCCATCTAATCATGCCAACAAGTTGTGATGACCCAAAAGGTCATCACTTGTTTTAGAAATAAATTCTATGTTACGAGGCCTTAAAAATCTCTTTATGTCTCACCTCAATTTGTGTTCATAGTCTGGGCGCATATCCGGAAAGCCATTACGTGAAAATCCGTAAAAATGATAAATTTTACTTTTAAAATGAATTTAAGTTGACTTCGGTCAATATTTTGGATAAATGGATCCGGACACGTGATTTGACGGTCCCAGAGGATCTGTAGGAAAATATGGGACTTGGGCGTATGCCCGAAATCGAATTCCGAGGTCCCATGCCCGAGAAATGAATTTTTAAAGAAAATTATTTTCCTGAATATATATGAGTTTTTGGAAATGAAATATGTTTGGAATTTGATTGTATCGGGCTTGTATTTTGGTTCCGAAGCTCGGTACAGGTCTTATATATAATTTAAGTCGAGCCTGTAAAATTGGGTAAGAAACATAAGTCGTTTGATGTGATTCGGACCCGTAGTTGTGAAATTTGATACTTTGGAAGTTTTGAGATTTTTCCTTGACTTCTATGCTAAATTCGTTGTTTAAGATGTTATTTTGGCGATTTGATCGCACGAGTAAGTCCATAGGATATTTTTGAGGTTGTGTACATGTTTGGTTTGGAGCCCCGAGGGCTCTGGTGAGTTTCGGATAGGCGTGAGAGTGTTTTTGGGCTTAGAAATCTAGTGTGTCTACTATTTTCTGGTGTCCAGACTTTTACTCTATGTGAACGCGTGGTAACCCACGCGAACGCACTGAACAAATGGGGAGGGGGCTGGTACACACCATGCGAACGCACTAACAGGGACGCGAACGTGGAGCTTTGGGTATGTTGCTCTATGCGAACGCGTCTAAGTCCACGTGAACGCACTGCCTAAGGGGGAGCAGGGGAATGGGTTGGCCAAAACACTGTGCGAACGCAGACAATGGCTCGTGAATGCATACACCAGGGGGGATTAAGCCTATGCGAACGCGGCCAAAGGCACGCGAACGCATAGAGTACCTGTCCAGTCTTTTTAAAAATAGTAACAAAACGTGTTTTCTCCAAAATTTCATAACTCTTTCATTGAAACTCGAACTTGGGCGATTTTTGAAGAGGTAATCACCACAAAACCATAGGTATGTGTTATTAGACTAGTTTTCTTCAATTTTCATTAACACCCATTAGATGTTTAGGCCTAAATATTATTCTTTAAGGGTTGAAAATTGGGGATATGGGTAGAGTTAGGGCTTTTTTAATAATTTGAATTTAGACCTCATTTTGGGTTCGGATTCCTGAACTAATTACATATTTGGGCTCATGGGCTCGTGGGTGATCGGGTTTTGATCCGAACCTCGAGTTTCAACCAAGCGGCCCCGAGGTCGATTTTTGACTTTTTTGGGGAAAATGATAGAAAACCTATAATTAAGCAGTGGGTATGAATTCTTTAGCATTTATTGATGTTGTTAAATTAATTTGGTCTAGATACAAGTAATTTGGAGGCGATTTTTAAAGGAAAAGTGGTGTTTGAGGCTTGAATTGTGTTCATGACATCGAGATAAGTGTTTGGTCTAACCTTAGCTTGAGGGATTAGGAGTTGTGTCCTATTTGTTTGTGCTAGTTATTGAGTACGATGTATAGGAATGGTGACAAGTATCTATACGTTGGTGTCAAGCATGACCGTGAGTCTTATATTATGATTAATGTGACTCTGTTTGTATTGTTCATGCTTTATGTGATGATTTCTATTGTTGAGCAAGGCTTGTGGAAGTAATATTTGTATTTGAACATTGAAGAGCGTTGGGTCAAGTTGTAAAGTGATATGCGGAAGTATAATTGGCAATTGAACCTTATAGAGCATTGGATCAAATTGTGAATTGAGTTATGAAGTAAAGGTAAAAAAAAAGAGGATTATGATATTGTCTCCCTTTCCGGGTTGTTGTTGTTTAATGTTGTCTCTGTTGCCGGGATGTTATTGTTGATATTATTTCCCTTGCCGGGATATGACTATTGTACTATTGTTACCTTGCCAGGATTTAATTGTAAATTTATTGATTTCCTTGCCCTTATTGCTTTTTGATTGTTGTTTGGGTGAGGAAGAGTGTTAAAGCACGAAGGGTGATGTCGTGCATTGTTTTGGCGAGAGAGTGTTAAAACACGAAGGGTGATGTGGTATATGATATTTGTGAGAGAGTGTTAAAGTACGAAGGGTGATGCCGCGCCGCACGATGTACCATTCTGTGCCTTTATATGAGTGATAATGCATGAAGATGCATTCCGTGTCAAAATTATGTGAGGTAAAAGCACAAAGGGTGATGTCGTGCCACTTATATTGATTTTATGGTGAAGATGAGAGTAGAATCACGAAGGGTGATGCCGTGCACTTTTCCTTGATTTTCCTGATTCTTGCTGATAATTGAGTTAGGGTGTTCTTTACGTTTATTTACTGATTTCCTGTTATTACTTGATTTTACTGTGATGTTATTGATTCCCTTGCCCAAATTACTTTGTGATTGTTTCTTGGGTGAGGAAGAGTGTAAAACACGAAGGGTGATGCCGTGCATGATATTTGTGAGATAGTGTTAAAGCACGAAGAATGATGTCGTGCATGTTATTTGTGAGAGAGTGTTAAAGCACGAAGGGTGATGTCGTGCACATGTTTTTGATTTCTTGATATTTATTGATAACTGTGTTATGGTTTCTCTACATTTAATTGTTGGTTTTCTGTTGATACTTGTTGTACCCCACAACATGATTCCCCCTTCCTATCTTCAATTGAACTGTGGTGATCCTTATATTTACTTGTTCTTCTTCTATTATTATTCGATGTTCCCGCAACATGTTTCTCCCTCCTATCCTTAACTGTACATTTCTGCTTTTATTTTCCGTTGTATAGGATTTAACTATGCAGGTTTGTTTGGTGGTCTGGTCCTAGCCTCATCACTACTTCATTGAGGTTAGGCTGGGCACTTACTAGCACATGGGGTCAGTTGTGCTATTACTACACTCTGCATTATGTGCAGATCCCAGTGCAGCAGCTTTTGAACCTTAGCTTTGGGTTGCTGCCTTCAGTCCATTCGGAGATCCGAGGAAGTCCTGTAGGCATCCGCAGGCCTTGGCATCCCCTTCTATCCTTTTATTCTGTTTCTTTTATGTATTTCAGAGATAGTGTTGTAATAACTCTTTCAGACCTTTATTTGTAGTATTCCTAGACAATCTATGAAATTGTGACACCAGCCTTGGGTAGATTACGTATGGATTGGTATTGACATCTTTATTAATATATTATGTTTCAGTCTTTCGCTTTTAATTTCCACCATTTAAATAATGTTGGCTCTTAATTGTTAAAGGATTAAACATGGGAAAAAGGTAAATAATTCAAATGGTTGGTTTGCCTAGCTTTCACTAGTAGGCGCCATCACGACTCCCAAGGGTGGGAAATCCAGGTCGTGACAAGTTGGTATCAGAGCTCTAGGTTACTTAGGTCTCACAATTCATGAACAAGCTTAGTAGAGTCTGAGGAATCGATTCGGAGATGTCTATACTTATTCCCTAGAGGCTACAGAGTTAGGAAAAGTTTAACTTCTATTCTTCTCTGTCGTGTGATTTGTTCTCTTACTGCTAAATAGAAACCTCTACTCTTGTCTTTTCATGAATGGCGAGGTCACGTATTGCTTCTTCATCCGAACAGCAGCACAGACCGGTGATAGATCAGCTACGTCTTTGGAGTCTTAGTGGAGGTTGGATAGGTTTCACCAAGCTCTTCACCACCACTTACAGTGGTGCAACTTCTGAGGATCCCTAGGTTATTAAGATGGCTGTCATGAGGTTCTCAGGAAAATGGGGATTGTGGAGACCAATGGGGTCGACTTTGCTACTTTTTGCTTGTCTGGATCGACTAAGACTTGGTGGACAGATTATTGTTTGGCTAGACCAGTTGGGTCACCAGCTTTTTCTTGGGATCAGTTTTCTCAAAAATTTCTGGAGAAGTTTCTTCTTGTCACTCAGAGAGAGATCTACCAGAGGTAGTTTGAGTGTCTCCAGCAGGGTTCTATGACTATTACTCAGTATGAGATTAGGTTTATTGATTTGGCTCGTCATGCTCTTCTTATACTTCACATTGAGAAAGAGAGTGAGGAGGTTCATTGAGGGACTCGTTCAGGCCGCTCAGCCAGCTAGAGGTGGAGGTAGAGGTGTTAGAAATGGAGATAGAGGTGTTAGAGGTAGAGGTCAGGCCGCTAGAGGTGGAGGCCAGCCAGCAGTAGGTCATCCCAGAGATGTAGTACAAAGTGGTAGGGCCCAGCCCCGATATTATGCTCTTCCAGCCTGGCCTGAGGCTGAGACTTCCGATGCAGTTATCACAGGTAATGTTCTGGTTTCTAGTAGAGATGTTTCAGTTCTATTTGATCCAGGGTCTACATAATCCTATATGTCATCTTATTTTGCACCATATCTGGTCATGCCTAGTGATTCTTTGAGTGCTCTTGTATATGTGTCTACACCGGTGGGTGATTCTATTGTGGTAGATCGTGTCCGTCATTCATGTATAGTTGTTATTGGGGTTCTTGCGACTCGTGTAGATTTGTTACTTTTGGACATGGTTGATTTTGATGTCATATTGGGGATGGACTAGTTATCACCTTACCACACTATCTTGGACTGTCATGCCAAGACACTAACCTTAGCCTTGCCAGGGTTGCCTCGTTTAGAGTGGAGAGGGACTCCTAGTCATTCTAACTGTAGTGTTATCTCATAAATGAAGGCTCGGCGTATGGTCGAGAAGGGGTGTTTGACTTATTCGGTATATGTTCGTGATTCGAGTGCCGAGGTTCCTTCTATTGATTCTGTGCCTGTTGTTCGTGAGTTTTCTGAGGTATTTCTTTCATACATGCCGGGTATTCCACCCGATAGGGATATTGAATTCTGCATTGATTTGGCTCCGGGCACTCAGTCCGTTTCTATTCCACCGTATAGTATGGCCCCGCCTGAGTTGAAAGAATTGAAGGAGCAGTTGCAAGATATACTTGATAAAGTATTCATTAGACCTAGTGTCTCACCTTAGGGTGTGCCAGTGTTGTTTGTTAAGAAGAAGGACGGATCGATGAGGATGTGTATAGACTACCGGCAATTGAACAAGGTTACAATCAAAAATAAATATCCATTGTCGAGGATTGATGATTTGTTTGATTAGCTTCAGGGTGCCAAGGTATTTTCAAAGATTGACTTGAGATCTGGCTACCATCAGTTGAGGATTAGGGCATTCGATGTCCCTAAGACAGCTTTCCGCATTTGGTACGGGCATTATGAGTTCTCGGTGATATCATTTGGGTTGACCAATACCGTAACAGCTTTTATGGATTTGATGAAATGAGTGTTCAGGCCTTACTTGGATTCATTCGTGATACTCTTCATTGATGACATTTTGATTTATTCCCGCAGTCGGGCGGTGCATGAGCAGTATTTGAGAGTTGGTCTTCAGACTTTGAGAGATAGTCAGTTGTATGCTAAGTTTTCGAAGTGCGAGTATTGGTTGGGGCCATTTGCTTTATTGGGTCATGTTGTTTCAGTAGAGGGTATTCAGGTATATCCAAAGAAGATAGAGGCAGTGAAGGACTAGCCTAGACCCGCATTAGCTATAAAGATCCGAAGTTTCTTGGTTTTGGCATGTTATTATCATCGTTTTGTGAAGGGGTTTTCATCTATCGCAGCCCCGGTGACCAGGTTGACCCAGAAGGGTGCCCAGTTCTGGTGGTTGGACGAGTGTGAGGCAAACTTTCAGAAGCTCAAGACAGCTTTGACTATGGCGCTAGTGTTGGTTTTGCTCACAGGTTCAGGGCCATATATAGTTTATTGTGATGCATCTCATATTGGACTTGGTACGATGTTGGTGTAGGATGGCAAAGTCATTTCTTATGCTTCGTGTCAGTTGAAGATTCATGAGAAGAACTATTCGGCCTATGCTTTGGATTTAGCAGCCATTGTTCACGCATTGACGATTTGGAGGCATTATCTGCATGGTGTGTCGTGTGAGGTGTTCACGGATCACAAGAGTCTGCAGTACTTGTTCAAGCAAAAGGAGCTAAATTCGAGGCAGAGAAGGTGGTTGGAGCTATTAATGGACTATGATGTCACCATCTTATATCATCCAGGAAAGGCCAATGTGCTGGCCGATGCTTTAAGTAGGAAGTCAGTCAGTATGGGCAGTCTCGCATATATCCCAGTTGGTGAGAGACTGCTTGCTTTGGATGTTCAGGCTTTGGCCAATCAGTTCGTGAGGTTGGATGTTTCTTAGCCCAGTCGTGTGTTAGCTTGCATAGTCTCTCGTTTTTCTTTATTGGATCATATCTGAGATCGGCAGCATGATAATCCTCATTTGTATGTCCTTAGGGACACGGTGCAGCACGGAGGTGCCAAGCAGGTTACATTAGGAGATGATGGAGTTTTAAGGATTCAGGGTCGAGTTTGTGTGACTAATGTGGATGGACTCCGAGAGTTGATTTTATAGGAGACCCACAGTTCCTAGTACTCTATTCATCCGGGCACCGCTAAGATGTATCAGGATTTGCGGCAGCATTATTGGTGGAGGAGAATGAAAAAGGATATCGTTACATATGTGGCTCGGTGTTTGAATTGTCAGTAGGTAAAGTACGAGCATCAGAGACCTGGTGGTCTATTCCAGAAGATTGACATTCCTGAGTGGAAGTGGAAGCGTATCACTATGGACTTCGTTGTTGGACTCCCACGGACTCAGAGAAAGTTCGATGCAGTATGGGTTATTGTTGATAGGCTGACCAAGTCAGCACATTTCATTCCTGTGGCAGTCTCCTATTCTTCCGAGAGGTTAGCTGAGATCTATATCCGGGAGATTGTTCGTCTTCATGGTGTGCCTGTGTTTATTATTTCGGACCGAGGTACGCAGTTTACCTCACATTTCTAGAGAGCAATTTAGTGAGAGTTGGGCCCACGGGTTGAGTTGAGAACAACATTTTATCCTCAGATGGACAGGCAGTCCGAGTGCACTATTCAAGTTTTGGAGGATATGCTCCGAGCCTGTGTTATTGACTTTTGAGGCTCGTGGGATCGATTTTTGGCTTTAGGAGAGTTTACCTACAACAACAGCTACTAGTCGAGCATCCAGATAGCTCCTTATGAGGCTTTATATGGTAGGCGATATCGGTCGCCGGTTGGATGGTTTGAGCCTGGAGAGGCTCGTTTGTTTGGTACGTATCTAGTACAGGATGCCTTGGACAAGGCCAGGATCATTTAGGATAGACTTCGTTCAGCTCAGTCCAGGAAAAAGAGTTATGCCGACCGTAAGGTTCGTGATTTGGTATTCATGGTCAGTTGGATAAGGACTTGTCCTATGAGGAGGAGCCGGTATCTATCCTAGACTGGAAGGTTCGTCAGTTGAGATCGAAGAGTTTCCCTTTTGTTCGTGTTCCATGGAGAGGTCAGCCTGTTGAGGCACTGACCTGGGAGTCCGAGCTCGATATGTGGAGCCATTATCCCCATCTTTTCTCCGACTTAAGTACTTTTATCTTATGTCCGTTTGAAGACGAATGATTATTTTAGAGGTGGAGAATGTGATGACCCAAAAGGTCATCACTTGTTTTAGAAATAAATTCTGTGTTCCAAGGCCTTAAAAATATCTTTCTATCTCACCTCGATTTGCGTGCATAGTCTGGGTGCATATCTGGAAAGCCATTACGTGAAAATCTATGAATAATGATAAATTTTACTTTTAAAATGAATTTATGCTGACTTCGGTCAATATTTTGGATAAACAGACCCGGACACGTGATTTGACGGTCCCTGAGGGTCTATAGGAATATATGGGACTTAGGAATATGCCCGGAATCGAATTCTGAGATCACAAGCCTGAGAAATGAATTTTTAAAGAAAATTATTTTCTGGAATATGTATGAGTTTTTGGAAATGAAATATGTTTGGAATTTGATTGTGTTAGGCACGTAATTATGTTTCGAAGCCCGGTACAAGTCTTACATGTGATTTACGTCGAGCCTGTAAAATTTGGTAAGAAACGAAAGTCGTTTGATGTGATTCGGACGCGTAGTTGTGAAATTTGATACTTTGGAAGTTTTGAGATCTTTCCATGATTGCTATGCTAAATTCGTTGTTTAAGATGTTATTTTGGCAATTTGATCGCTCGAGTAAGTCTGTAGGATTCTTTTGAGGTTGTGTACATGCTTAGTTTGGAGCCCCGAGGGCTCGATGGGTTTCGGATAGGCGTCAGAGTGTTTTAGTACTTAGAAATATGGTGTATCTGTTGTTTTCTGGTGGCCAGACTTTTACTATATGCGAACGCGTGGTAACCCATGCGAACGCACTAAACAAATGGGGAGGGGGCTGGTACACACAATGCGAACGCACTGACTAGGACGCGAACGCGGAGCTTTGGGTATGTTGCTCTATGCGAACACGTCTAAATCCATGCGAATGCACTGCCTAAGGGGGGCTGGGGAATGGGTTGGCCATAACACTATGCGAATGCGGCCAATGGCTCATGAACGAGTAGGCCAGGGGGGATTAAGCCTATGCGAACGCGGCCAAAGGCACGCGAACGCATATATTACCTGTCCACTCTTTTTAAAAATAGTAACAAAACGGGTTTTCTCCAAAATTTCATAACTCTTTCATTGAAAGTCAAACTTGGGAGATTTTTGAAGTGGGACTTCACCACAAAACCATAGGTATATGTTCTTAATCTCGTTTTCTTCAATTTCCATTAACACCCATTAGATTTTTAGGCCTAAATCTTGTTCTTTAAGGGTAGAAAATTGGGGATTTGGATAGAGTTAGGGCTTTTTGAATAATTGAAATTTAGACCTCGTTTTGGGGTCAGATTCCTGAACTAATTACATATTCGGGCTCATGGTCTCGTGGGTGATCGGGTTTTGGTCCGAACCTCGAGTTTCAACCAAGCGGCCCCGAGGTCGATTTTTGACTTTTTTGGGGAAACTGATAGAAAACCTATAATTAAGCATTGGGTATGAGTTCTTTAGCATTTATTGATATTTTTAAATTAATTTGGGATAGATACAAGTAATTTGGAGGCGAATTCTAAAGGAAAAGCGGTGTTTGATGCTTGAATTGTGTTCGTGGCATCGAGGTAAGTGTTTGGTCTAACCTTAGCTTGAGGGATTAGGATTTGTGTCCTATTTTCTATGTACTAGTTTTTGAGTACGACGTATAGACATGGTGACAAGTATCTATACGTTGGTGTCAAGCATGCCCGTGAGTATTATATTATGATTAATGTGACTCTGTTTGTATTGTTCATGCTTTATGTGATTATTTCTATTGTTGAGCAAGGCTTGTGGAAGTAATATTTTTATTTGAACATTGAAGAGCGTTGGCTCAAGTTGTAAAGTGAATTGCGGAAGTATAATTGGAAATTGAACCTTATAGAGCATTGGATAAAATTGTCAATTGAGTTGTGAAGTAAAGGTAAAAAATAAAAGAGGATTATGATATTGTCTCCCTTGCCGGGATGTTGTTGTTTAATGTTGTCTCCCTTGCCGGGATGTTATTGTTGATATTGTTTCCCTTGCCGGGATATGACTGTTGTACTATTGTTCCCTTGCCGGGATTTAATTGTAAATTTGTTGATTTCCTTGCCCTTATTGCTTTGTGATTTTTGTTTGGGTGAGGAAGAGTGTTAAAGCACGAAGGGTGATGTCGTGCATTGTTTTGGCGAGAAAGTGTTAAAACACGAAGGGTGATGTGGTATATGATATTTGTGAGAGAGTGTTAAAGCACGAAGGTTGATGTCGTGCCGCACAATGTACCATTCTGTGCCTTTATATGAGTGATAATGCACGAAGAGGCATTCCGTGTCAAAATTATGTGAAGTAAAAGCACGAAGGGTGATGTCGTGCCACTTATTTGATTTTATGGTGAAGACGAGAGTAGAAGCACGAAGGGTGATGCCGTGCACTTTTCCTTAATTTTCCTGATTCTTGCTGATAATTGAGTTAAGGTGTTCTTTACGTTTATTTATTGATTTCCTGTTATTAATTGATTTTACTGTGATGTTATTGATTCCCTTGCCTAAATTGCTTTGTGATTGTTGCTTGGGTGAGGAAGAGTCTAAATCACGAAGGGTGATGTCGTGCATGATATTTGTGAGAGAGTGTTAAAGCACGAAGAGTGATGTCGTGCATGTTATTTGTGAGAGGGTTTTAAAGCACTAATGGTGATGTCGTGCACTTGTCTTTGATTTCCTAATTTTTATTGATAACTGAGTTATCGTTTCTCTACATTTAATTGTTGGTTTTTTGTTGATACTTGTTGTACCCCACAACATGATTCCCCCTTCCTATCTTTAATTGAACTGTGGTGATCCTTAAATTTACTTGTTGTACTTCTATTATTATTCGATGTTCCCGCAGCATGTTTCTCCCTCCCATCCTTAACTGTACATTTCTGCTCTTATTTTCCGTTGTATAGGATTTAACTGCGCATGTTTATTTGGTGGTCCGGTCCTAGACTCATCACTACTTCGTTGAGGTTAGGCTAGGCACTTACCAGCACATGGGGTCGGTTGTGCTGATACTACACTCTGCATTGTGTGCAGATCCCAGTGCAGCAACTTTTTAACCTTAGCTTTGGGTTGCTGCCTTCAGTCCATTCGGAGATCCGAGGAAGTCCTGTAGGCGTCCGCAGGCCTTGGCATCTCCTTCTATCCTTTTATTTTGTTTCTTTTTTGTATTTTAGAGACAGTGTTGTAATAACTTTTTCGGACCTTTATTTGTAGTATTCCTAGATAGTCTATGAAATTGTGACACCAGTCTTGGGTAGTTTACATATGGATTGGTATTGGCATCTTTATTAATATATTATGTTTCAGTCTTTCGCTTTTAATTTCCACCATTTAAATAATGTTGGCTCTTAATTGTTAAAGGATTAAAATGGGAAAAAGGTAAATAATTCAAATGGTTGGCTTGCCTAACTTTAACTAGTAGGCTCCATCACGACTCCTAAGATTGGGAAATCCAGGTCGTGACAAGTTGGTATCAGAGCTCTAGGTTACTTAGGTCTCACAATTCATGGACAAGCTTAGTAGAGTCTGAGGGATCGATACGGAGACGTCTGTATTTATTCCCCAGAGGCTACAGAGTTAGGAAAAGTTTCACTTCTATTCTTCTTTGTCATGTGATTTGTTCTTACTACTAAATAGAAACCTCTACTATTGTCTTTTCACGAATGGCAAGGTCACGTACTACTTGTTCAGCCGAACAACAGCACAAACTGGTAATAGATCAGCTACATCTTTGGAGGCTTTGTGGAGGTTGGATAGGTTTCACCAAGCTCTTCACTACCACTTACAGCGGTGCAACTTCTGAGGATCCCTAGGTTATTAAGATGGCTGTCATGAGGTTATCAGGAACATAGGGATAGTGAAGACCAATGGGGTAGACTTTGCTACTTTTCGCTTGTCTAGATCCGCCATGACTTGGAGGACAAATTATTATTTGGCTAGACAAGTTGGGTCACCAACTTATACTTGGGATCAGTTTTCTCAACAATTTCTGGAGAAGTTTCTTCTTGTCACTCAGAGAGAGATCTACCGGAGGTAGTTTGAGTGTCTCCAGCAGGGTTCTATAACTGTTACTCAGTATGAGACTAGGTTTATTGATTTGTCTCGTTATGCTCTTCTTATACTTCACATTGAGAGAGAGAGAGAGGAGGAGGTTTATTGAGGGACTCGTTCAGCCCGTTCAGCCAGCTAGAGGTGGAGGTGGAGGTGTTAAAGGTGGAGATAGAGGTGTTAGAGGTAGAGGTCAGGCCGCTAGAGGTGGAGGCCAACCAGAAGAAGGCCGTGCCAGAGATGTAGTATAGAGTGGAATATCCCAACCCTGATATTATGCTCTTCCCGCCTGGCCTGAGGCTGAAACTTTCGATGCAGTTATCACAGGTACTGTTCTGGTTTGTAGTAGAGATGTTTCAGTTCTATTTGATCCAAGGTCTACTTACTTCTATGTGTCATCTTATTTTGCACTGTATCTGGTCAAGCCTAGTAATTCTTTGAGTGCTCTTGTATATTTGTCTACACCGGTGGGTAATTCTATTGTGGTAGATTATGTCCATCGTTCATTTATAGTTATGATTTGGGGTCTTGCAACTCGTGTAGATTTGTTACTTTTGGACATGGTTGATTTTGATGTCATATTGGGGATGGACTAGTTATCACCTTACCACAGTATCTTGGACTGTCATGCCAAGATAGTAACCTTAGCCTTGCCGGGGTTGCCTCATTTAGAGTGGAGAGGGGCTTCTAGTCTTTTTACCCGTAGTGTTATCTCATAAATGAAGGCTCAGCGTATGGTCAAGAATGAGTGTTTGGCTTATTCGGCATATGTTCGTGATTCGAGTGCCGAGGTTCCTTCAATTGATTATGTACCTGTTGTTCGTGAGTTTTCTGAGGTATTTCCTTCAGACCTGTCGGGTATGCCACCCGATAGGTATATTGACTTCTGCATTGATATCTCTCTGGGCACTCAGTCCGTTTCTATTTCGCCATATCGTATGGCCCCACCTGAGTTGAAAGAATTGAAGGAGCAGTTACAAGACTTACTTGATAAAGGATTCATTAGACCTAGTGTCTCTCCTTAGGGTACGCCAGTGTTGTGTGTCAAAAAGAAGGACGTATCTATGAGGATGTGTATAGACTACCGGCAATTGAACAAGGTTACAATCAATAATATATATCCATTGCCGAGGATTGATGATTTGTTTGATTAGCTTCAGGGTGCCAAGGTATTTTCAAAGACTGACTTGAGATCTGGCTACTGTCAATTGAGGATTAGGGCATTCGATGTCCATAAGACATCTTTCCGCACTTGGTACGGGCATTATAAGTACTCGGTGATATCATTTGGGTTGACCAATGCCCTAACAACTTTTATGGATTTGATGAACCGAGTGTTCAGGCCTTACTTGGATTCATTCGTGATAGTCTTCATTGATGACATTTTGATTTATTCCCAAAGCCGGGAGGAGCATGAGCAGTATTTGAGAGTTGTTCTTAAGACTGTGAGAGATAATCAGTTTTATGCTATGTTTTCGAAGTGCGAGTTTTGGTTGGGGCCATTTGCTTTCTTAGGTCATATTGTTTCAGCAAAGGGTATTCAGGTAGATCCAAAGAAGATAGAGGCAGTCAAGGACTGGCCTAGAACCGCATCAGCTATAGAGATCCAAAGTTTCTTGATTTTGGCATGTTATAATCGTCGTTTCGTGAATGGGTTTTCATCTATCGCAGCCCCGGTGACCAGGTTGACCCAGAAGGGTGCCTAGTTTTGGTGGTCGGACGAGTGTGAGGCAAGCTTTCAGAAGCTCAAGATAGCTCTGACTATGGCGCCAATGTTGGTTTTGCCTACATTTTCAGGGCCATATACAGTTTATTGTGATGCACCTCATATTGGACTTGGTGCGGTGTTGATGTAGGATGGAAAAGTCATTTCTTATGCTTCGTGTTAGTTGAAGATTCATAAGAAGAACTATTCGGCCATGATTTTGAGTTAGCAGCCATTTTTCACGCATTGACGATTTGGAGGCATTATCTGTATGGTGTGTCGTGTGAGGAGTTTACAGATCACAAGAGTCTGCAGTACTTGTTCAAGCAAAAGGATCTAAATTCGAGGCAGAGAAGGTGTTTGGAGCTATTAAAGGACTATGATGTCACAATCTTATATCATCCGGAAAAGGCCAATGTGTTGGCCGATGCTTTAAGTAAAAAGCCAATCAGTATGGGCAGTCTCGCATATATCCCGGTCGGTGAGAGACTACTTGCTTTGGATGTTCAAGCATTGGCCAATCATTTCGTGAGGTTGGATGTTTCTTAGTCCAGCTGTGTGTTAGCTTGGATAGTCACTCGTTCTTCTTTAATGGAGCATATCTAAGATCGGCAGCCTGATAATCCTCATTTATGTGTCCTTAGGGACACGGTGCAGCACGGAGGTGCCAAGCAGGTTACATTAGAGATGATGGAGTTTTGAGGATTCAGGGTCGAGTCTGTGTGCCTAATGTGGATGGACTCCGAAAGTTGATTTTATAGGAGACCCACAGTTCCCAATACTCTATTCATCCGGGCACCGCTATGATGTATCAGGATTTGCGGCAGCATTATTGGTGGAGGAGAATGAAAAAGGATATCGTTGCATATGTGGCTCGGTGTTTGAATTGTCAGTAGGTAAAGTACGAGCATCAGAGACCTGGTGGTCTATTCCAGAAGATTGAGATTCCTAAGTGGAAGTGGGAGCGTATCAATATAGACTTCATTGTTGGACTCCCACGGACTCAGAGAAAGTTCGATGTGGTATGGGTTATTGTTGATAGGCTAACCAAGTCAGTACATTTCATTCCTGTGGTAGTCTCCTATTCTTCCGAGAGGTTAGCTGAGATCTATATCCGGGAGATTGTTAGTCTTCATGGTGTGGCCGTGTTTATCATTTTAGACCAAGGTACATAGTTTACCTCACATTTCTGGAGAGTAGTTTAGCGGGAGTTGGGCCCACGGGTTGAGTTGAGCACAATATTTCATCCTCAGACGGACAGGCAATCCGAGCACACTATTCAAATTTTGGAGGATATGCTCTGGGCCTATGTTATTGACTTTGGAGGCTTTTGGGATCGATTTTTGCCTTTAGCAAAGTTTTCCTACAACAATAGCTACCAGTCGAGCATCCAGATAGCTCCTTATGAGGCTTTATATGGTAGGCGGTGTCGGTTATCGGTTGGATGGTTTGAGCTTGGAGAGGCTCAGTGTTTTGGTACGGATCTAGTACAGGATGCCTTGGACAAGGTCAGGATCATTTAGGATAGGCTTCGTTCAGCTCAGTCAAGGCAAAAGAGTTATGCCGACCGTAAGGTTCGTGATTTGGCATTCATGGTTGGTGAGTGGGTATTGCTTTGGGTATCGCCTATGAAAGGCATGATGAGATTTGGGTAGAGGTGAAAGCTTAGCCCCGGTTCATTGGCCCGTTTGAGATTCTTGATCGAGTGTGATAGGTGGCTTATAGACTTGTGTTGCTGCCGAGCTTATCAGTCGCGCATCCAGTGTTTCATGTGTCTATGCTTCGGAAGTATCACGACGATCCATCACATGTGTTACATTTCAGCATTGTCCAGTTGGACAAGGAGTTGTCCTATGAGGAGGAGCCGGTAGCTATTCTAGACTAGAAGGTTCATCATTTGAGATCGAAGAGTTTCCCTTTTGTTCGTGTTCCATGGAGAGGTCATCCTGTTGAGGCATCGACCTGGGAGTCTGAGTCCGATATGCGGAGCCGTTATCCCCATCTTTTGTTCGACTCAAGTACTTTCATCTTATGTCCGTTCGAGGACGAATGATTAATTTAGAGGTGGAGAATGTGATGACCCAAAAGGTCATCACTTGTTTTAGAAATAAATTCTGTGTTCCGAGGCCCTAAAAATCTCTTTTTGTCTTTCCTCGATTTGCGTGCACAGACTGGCCGCATATCCGGAAAGCCATTACGTGAAAATCTATGAAAAATGATAAATTTTACTTTTAAAATGAATTTAAGTTGACTTTGGTCAATATTTTGGATAAACGGACCCGGACACGTGATTTGACGGTCCTGGAGGATCTGTAGGAAAATATGGGACTTGGTCATATGCCCGGAATCAAATTCTGAGATCCCAAGCCCGAGAAATGAATTTTTAAAGAAAATTATTTTCTGGAATATGTATGAGTTTTTGGAAATGAAATATGTTTGGAATTTGATGGTGTCAGGCCCGTAATTTTGTTCCGAAGCCCGGTATAGGTCTTCTATGTGATTTATGTCGAGCCTGTAAAATTTTGTAAGAAACTGAAGCCGTTTGATGTGATTCGGACGCGTAGTTGTGAAATTTGATACTTTGGAAGTTTTGAGATTTTTCCATGATTTCTATGCTAAATGTTTTGTTTAAGATGTTATTTTGGCTATTTGATCGCTCAAGTAAGTCTGTAGGATTCTTTTGAGGTTGTGTACATGTTTAGTTTGGAGCCCCGAGGGATCGGGTGGGATTCGGATAGGCGTCGGAGTGTTTTTGGACTTAGAAATCTGGTGTATATGTTGTTTTTTGGTGGCCAGACTTTTACTATATGCGAACGCGTGGTAACCTACGCGAACACACTGAACAAATGGGGAGAGAGCTGGTACACACAATGCGAATGCACTGACTAGGACGCAAACGCGGAGCTTTGGGTATGTTGCTCTACACGAACGCGTCTAAGTCCATGCGAATGCACTGCCTAAGGGGGAGCTGGGGAATGGGTTGGCCATAACACTGTGCGAACGTGGCCAATGGCTCACGAACGAGTAGGCTAGGGGGGGATTAAGCCTATGCGAACGTGGCTAAAGGCACGCGAACGCATATAGTACATGTCCACTCTTTTTAAAAACATTAACAAAACGGGTTTTCTCCAAAATTTCATAACTCTTTCATTGAAAGTCGAACTTTGGCGATTTTTGAAGAGGGACTTCACCACAAAACCATAGTTATGTGTTCTTAAGCACATTTTCTTCAATTTTCATTAACACCCATTAGATTTTTAGGCCTAAATCTTGTTCTTTAAGGGTAGAAAATTGGGGATTTGGATAGAGTTAGGGCTTTTTGAATAATTGAAATTTAGACCTCGTTTTGGGGTCGGATTCCTGAACTAATTACATATTCAGGCTCATGGGCTCATGGGCTCATGGGTGATCGGGTTTTGGTCCGAACCTCGAGTTTCAACCAAGTGTCCCCGAGATCGATTATAGACATTTTGGGGAAAAATGATAGAAAAACTATAATTAAGCATTGGGTATGAATTCTTTATCATTTATTGATGTTGTTAAAATAATTTGGGCTAGATACAAGTAATTTAGAGGTGAATTCTAAAGGAAAAGCGGTGTTTGACGCTTGAATTGTGTTCGTGGCATCGAGGTAAGTGTTTGGTCTAACCTTAGCTTGAGGGATTACGAGTTGTGTCCTATTTTCTATGTGCTAGTTGTTGAGTACGGCGTATAGGCATGGTGACGAGTATCTATACGTTGGTGTCAAGCATGCCTGTGAGTCTTATATTATGATTAATGTGACTCTGTTTGTATTGTTCATGCTTTATGTGATGATTTCTATTGTTGAGCAAGGCTTGTGGAAGTAATATTTGTATTTGAACATTGAAGAGCGTTGGCTCAAGTTGTAAAGTGAAATGCGGAAGTATAATTGGCAATTGAACCTTATAGAGCATTGGATCAAATTGTGAATTGAGTTGTGAAGTAAAGGTGAAAAAGAAAAGAGGATTATGATATTGCCTCCCTTGCCGGGATGTTGTTGTTTAATGTTGTCTCCCTTGCCGGAATATTATTGTTGATTTTGTTTCCCTTGCCGGGATATGACTATTGTACTATTGTTCCCTTGCCAGGATTTAATTGTAAATTTGTTGATTTCCTTGCCCTTATTGCTTTGTGATTGTTGTTTGGGTGAGAAAGAGTGTTAAAGCACGAAGGGTGATGTCGTGCATTGTTTTGGCGAGAGAGTGTTAAAACACGAAGGGTGATGTGGTATATGATATTTGTGAGAGAGTGTTAAAGCACGGAAGGGTGATGACGTGTACTTTTCTTTGATTTCCTGATTTTTATTGATAATTGAGTTATGGTTTCTCTACATTTAATTGTTAGTTTTCTGTTGATACTTGTTGTACCCCACAGCATGATTCCCCCTTCCTATGTTCAATTGAAATGTGGTGATCCTTATATTTACTTGTTGTTCTTCTGTTATTATTCGATGTTCCCGCAACATGTTTCTCCCTCCCATCCTTAACTGTACATTTCTGCTTTTATTTTCTGTTGTTTAGGATTTAACTGTGTAGGTTTATTTGGTGGTCTGGTCCTAGCCTCATCACTACTTCGTTGAGGTTAGGCTGGGCACTTACTAGCACATGGGTCAGTTGTGTTGATACTACACTCTGCATTATGTGCAGATCCCAGTGCAGCAGCTTTTGAACCTTAGTTTTGGGTTGCTGCCTTTAGTCCATTCGGAGATCAGAGGAAGTCTTGTAGGCATCCGCAGGCCTTGGCATCCCCTTCTATCCTTTTATTCTGTTTCTTTTACGTATTTCAGAGATAGTGTTGTAATAACTCTTTCAGACCTTTATTTGTAGTATTCCTAGACAATCTATGAAATTGTGACACCAGCCTTGGGTAGATTACGTATGGATTGGTATTGGCATCTTTATTAATATATTATACTTCAGTCTTTCGCTTTTAATTTCCACCATTTAAATAATGTTGGCTCTTAATTGTTAAAGGAATAAAAATGGGAAAAAGGTAAATAATTCAAATGGTTGGCTTGCCTAGCTTTCATTAGTAGGCGCCATCACGACTCCCAAGGGTGGGAAATCTAGGTCATGACAAGTTGGTATCAGAGCTCTAGGTTACTTAGCTCACACAATTCATGGACAAGCTTAGTAGAGTCTGAGGGATCGATACGGAGACGTCTGTATTTATTCCCAGAAGATACAGAGTTAGGAAAAGTTTCACTTCTATTCTTTGTGTGATTTGTTCTCTTACTGCTAAATAGAAACCTCTACTCTTTGTCACACCTCCTTTTTGCGCGCCCGCCCCGAAGGGTTAAGATGCGCGATGGAGTTTTTCCAATTTAACTGACAAAATTCGAAATGGGATTATTTATTTAATTCAGAGTCGCCACTTAGGAAAGGTTTGGCTTTTGGTGTCCCAAGTCACCGGTTTATCTTGAATCCCAAATCGAGGAAATTTTTGACTTTCCAAATGAAGTCTACGAACCAGAAATTCTAAGTAATGAATTCTGTTGACCCGAGGGAAGGTGTTAGGCACCCTCGAATCCCGTGGTTCTAGCACGGTCGCTTAAATTGTTATAATGGCTAAATATCTGATTTAAATACATGTTATAACTTATGTGCTTTTATTAAATTTAAACCGCTTTATTATTATTTTTATAGACTTGCAACGCCGCGAAAATGCATCTCGAATCACGTCACAATCAATGCACCCGTAATTGTTAACACATTTCGACTCCGTTGAGATTTGAAGTTGGGTCACATAAATGCGCACCCGAATTTAAGAAAGTAACATTATTGAAATGCGCCTAAAGAGACTATCACGTTATTTTTGGGAAGGGTCATGAAATTCGCTAAATAACCCATCCCGGATTCTAAGTATTTAACATGTACATTTATGAGGGCCCCGTGGTTTGTGCGTTTTTATTTAGCGAGGCTCATTTCATTTATTTTAAAAGGTATCCTAAAAAGACTACATTTCCATTGATTTTGTTTCTAAAAATAAGAGAGAGCAAAAGGAAGATCTTAATTAGTTACATGCTACAAGCACATCATTTTACATACTAGATTAAAACGAATGTTAACAGAAAAGAATATTACTTAAAATTTGGAATTATAAGTGAATACAAAATCGACAAAATAATATGTTCAAAGAAAATTAATTATTCTATAACTAGATTAACTCCACATAATTATGTGGATAGACCAATAAATGTTTTCGACTGGTCAAAATAAACATCAACCTTGAGTCTTAGTGCTTATTCGAAAGTTTATTAGATCTAAATTTTAGCCATCTTGCTAGATTCACGCCTATTATATTAAAGCTCTTAACCCCGCACCATTGATTCGTATTCCCTAATATGTAAAAACCTGCCGATTCTATAGAGTTAATAGCCACTTTATTTACATGGTGAGCCGATGCTAACATTAATTATTAAACTACACTATTAAACCTATATTGAAACAGGGAATTCAAACGAGAGAGTTGACATTAATGGTTAATCCATTGGCATTAACTAACGTGATATGAAATTTGCTTGACATATGCGTTGAAATCAAACTGAATAGGGCCATGGCAAAACAATTCAAAGATCCAACGGGATACATACAAATGCCTGTTAATATTCTGTATTATGTTATCATCACCAACAAAACTAAATTGCTAAAACACGTGGACATATGTCTAACCAATATAACAACATACTACTTAACACTCCATATTGGTTCAGGTACACCCCAATTTATACAAAAAAAAACAAATGCGATTAGAATGAGTCCAAGCAAATACGAACCAAATGAATCATTTTAATCCTATTGCTATATTTGAAACACAGGTATTGTGAAAGTAGGTGAACAATTCATTTCTTTGTTTACTTCAACTCAACTTCCAATTCAAACGTACATCAATCCATAGTTTCAGAAGTGTGTACCTGGATGTTGAATACAACAGAAGAAACGGAAGGCAGAGAAATCAACAGCAACAACAAACAGGAAAGGCAGCAACAACAATAAATACAGCAGCAGTGGCAGTAACCAAGTGCACCAGGAACAACTCAAATGAAACCCGAAAGATTTGTGAAAAAACAGGTAGCAACAAACAGCATGTAAAACTCAAAATGGACTCGAACTCAAACCAAGATTGGAGCAGTAGATTGCAGAGGAAGTTTCAACGAATTGGAGTCAAAACCAAAAAGAAACAGTATTAACTATTGAGGCTTCAAACTAAACCAAAGCCTGATGGAATTATGTTGCCAATCAAAAACTGAATTTCTCTCTTTTCAGGACTGTTTTTTTTATATATGGAAAACAACCCCCCACTAATCGAGACCCTCCTCTTTTATATCCTTCCCCAGACCATCTACAGCCTGTTAAACCATTCAAACTCCCTCCATCTCCTGCTGTTTTTCCACTCAAACATTTAAAAATAGAAACCCTCCCATGAGATTCCCCTGACAACAAACTCTTTTCATTATTAAAATGCTTTATCATTTTGTTAAACTAAACCAAGCATGAGCAGCAGGAATGTAACCTGACAGCACATGCTGTCCAATTATTCTGATTCTCTAATTTCTGACCAAACACATGCTACCCAGAGTCAAAAGTGAGCACACATGCTATTAAATTGAACTACAATCTATAATTCTTGCAAACACCAACAGCTATCCAATCCTTAGGTGATTTCTGATTCAAATAAACACACTAACAAGCAGCTATACTCAATTCCTTAATTGGATTCAAATAAAGTTTCAGCAGAAAAATGAATAACATGAGTCAAATTATTACCATTCAAAGGCTGAGACTAATTGACGACATATATCGAATTGACTACGCGAATCACAACACATACAATCGAAACCAATGACCAAAATCCAACAGTATTAATCATGCGATTCAAATTGTACTGACCAAACAAAAGTTTCCCTGGAAACTAATTAATCGACCAAATTCAATTTCCGTCGATTGTATAGTTTATACACATACACACTATCAGTAAATGAAGAAGGACTTGACCAAATACAGAGGTCCGGGCAAGGTGGACAGAACAGTCGACAAAAATTCAAAAATAAATCAACTAAACATTTGGACTTATGAACAGATATTTAACTATAACAAACAAAATGAACTGACAAAGAAAAGGAAAACAAAAATACCTTAAAGCCTTGAAAAATCAGAAAGCCCTAGCTCGGATTTGAATCGACCTTTCTTGGGGGTGAACGAACTTTAATCGAAGTGTTCTCAACTGAGAAAACTTCGATTAAGGTCCATTAGACCCTAATCTTCTGGTTCAAACGGACACAAATCGGAATCAGGACTTCTAGGGTTCCTAAGGGCAGATTTGGGATTCAGGTTGTCCTGGTTGGATTCGGATAAAACCAAACCTGGTTTGGTCATGAGGGAGGTTAGGGGAGTGCCTGGCATGGATTTGGGGTGGTTTGGTGTAGGTCGAGGTCCGGCTCGAATCTTCAAATGAAGATTCGAGATGGTGGGGGAGGATTCGAGACCCATGGTTAGTGGATCTGTGTTCAGGGGGTCGAGGTGGTCCTAGGGTGTTAAGGTGGTGGTCACCGGCATCCTTGCCGCCGGGTTTATGGTGAGGGGAAAGGGGGCGGCGCTAGGGTTCCGTAGGGTTTGGGTCTGGTGAGGACGACCTAAGGCAGGGGGGTCTGGCTTGTGGGCGTGAGGCAAGAGGGATGGGCTTATATACGGGGTAGGTGAGTGGATCCAAGCCGTTGGATCTGATGAGATCAACGGTTTGGATTACTTTAACTATATGAAACGGGGTCGTTTGGTCTTATGCTGGAACGGATCAAACCGGGTTTCATTAGGTCGGGTTAAGTAATGGGTAAGGGAGATGGGACTAGGGCCGTCAGATCGACCTGGTTTGAACGGCTGAGATGGATTGTCCTTGAAACGACGTAGTTTTGGTGTCAAACTACGTCGTTTTGGTGGCCTGGGAGATGGGCTGCTTGGACCGGCTGCCTTGGGCTGCTTTTGGGCCTCAAATTTTAAAAAGAAAACAGGCCCAATCCGATTTTTAAACCAATTTGCACTCTTTTCTTTTATTTTCTAATTTTAATACACAAAACCTAATTAAAAATGAAATTAAACACCCATTAATTAGCACTTAACACAATTATCACACACATATTAAAATATTTAAATAGGTAAAATCACACCATGGCGACAAATAGAATAAAAGATGCATATTTTTGTGATTTTCCTTTTAATAACCGAATTATTGTTTAATTACACACGACATTTATTTTTTTCATTTTTGTTTGATAAGACTAAATAGACACTGACAAAACCACAAATAGCTAACAAATTGCCACGTAAATTCCAAAAAATTGTACGGCAAGGCCATTTGTTATTATTTTGATTTCTTTTGGAGTAATTATCGTGTAAACAAAAATCACGTGCTCACAGCTGCCCCTCTTTGTGCGAAAACACGAAGAGTTTCCGTACAAAGATAAAGCGAGCGGATATGAGCGATTTTGCATATTGGAATACTCCATGTGAAGCGCATTTTTTGAAAGATTTGACTGAATCTTTGCTTCAAAGATTTCCTACATATCTTGGGCTAAACATGAATCAGGTCAATGTAGTTCGGCAAATTTTGGTAGCTGGGACTACCATGGGATGACAATGCTTGTTGTTACTGCTGCTGCTGTTGCCACTACTGCTTACCGACCGCCTTATTACAACCAAAGGAAATTGAAACTGAACTAACTATTTATGTCTGTCAATCGCTAGTTACAAGATTCCTATCTATAATTCTTTTGCAACTTGATCTTGGGTCTTAGCTGATTCTGCTTGTAGACTTCAATCTGAATCTTGATGCTTGCAAGTTGTAGGCGCCTGTTTATTTCTATGATATTGAGTGAGATGGGATTGGCGAAACTTGGGACCTTGATCAAATTTGGAGCGATCCGCCCTTTGTTCGTTCCAATATCTCAGAACATCTTCTTTTTTGTCCTTTTCTTCTTTTCTTTATTCTGGATTGAGACTCATCCCGTAGGTCGTCTCGATCCATGTGCCTCAAGGTTAGACCTGCTGAGACAAACAAAACAAACGAACGAAATTTTTTGCCCCCGTTTTACTAGGAAAATTTCGTGAATTAATCGCCATAACAACTTATAGAATTGATGGGGGGATTGGAAAACTCTAGTCTACAAAACGCAACTCCCTGATTGGAGTCCTGATGTCGTCATAAGGTAAAAGTGCTCGGTTCAGGGATTGGATCCCTAATGCTGGCTAAATGGAAAATGCTCAGTTCAGGGTTGGAGCCCTAACGCTGGCCAATAGAAAAATGCTCAGTTCAGGGTTGGAGCCCTAATGCTGGCTAACAGAAAAATGCTCAGTCTAGGGTTGAAGCCCTGATGCTGGCTAAATGGAAAAATGCTCAGTTCAGGGTTGGAGCCCTAATGCTGGCTAACAAAAAAATGCTCAATTCAGGGTTGGACCCCTAATGCTGGCTAACAGAAAAATGCTCAGTTCAGGGTTGGAGCCCTAATGTTGGCTAACAAAAAAATGCTTAGTTCAGGGTTGGAGCCCTAATGCTGGCTAACAGAAAAATGCTCAGTTCAGGGTTGGAGCCCTAATGCTGGCTAACAGAAAAATGTTCAGTTTAGGGTTGGAGCCCTAATGCTGGCTAACAGAAAAATGCTCAGTTCAGGGTTGGAGCCATAATGCTGGCTAACAGAAAAACGTTCAGTTCAGGGTTGGAGCCCTAATGTTGGCTAACAGAAAAATGCTCAGTTCAGGGTTGGAGCTCTAATGCTGGCTAACAGAAAAATGCTCAGTTCAGGGTTGGAGCCCTAATGCTGGCTAAATGGAAAATGCTCAGTTCAGGGTTAGAGCCCTAATGCTGGCTAACAGAAAAAATGCTCAGTTCAGGGTTGGAGCCCTAATGCTGGCTAATAGAAAAATGCTCAGTTCAGGGTTGGAGCCCTAATGCTGGCTAACAGGAAAATGCTCAGTTCAGGGTTGGAGCCCTAATGCTGGCTAACAGGAAAATGCTCAGTTCAGGGTTGGAGCCCTAATGCTGGCTAAATGGAAAATGCTCAGTTCAGGGTTGAAGCCCTAATGCTGGCTAACAGAAAAATGCTCAATTCAGGGTTGGAGTCTAATGCTGGCTAACATAAAAATGCTCAATTCAGGGTTGGAGCCCTAATGCTGGCTAAATGGAAAATGCTCTGTTCAGGGTTGGAGCCCTAATGCTGGCGAACAGAAAAATGCTCAGTTCAGGGTTGGAGCCCTAATGCTGGCTAACAGAAAAATGGCCAGTTCAGGGTTGGAGCCCTAATGCTGGATAACAGAAAAATGCTCAGTTTAAGGTTGGAGCCCTAATACTGGCTAACATAAAAAATGCGCAGTTTAGGGTTGGAGCCCTAATGCTGGCTAACAGGAAAATGCTCAGTTCAGGGTTGGAGCCTTAATGCTGGCTAAATGGAAAATGCTCAGTTCAGGGTTGGAGCCCTAATGCTGGCTAATAGAAACATGCTCAGTTAAGGGTTGGAGCCCTAATGCTAGGTAAATGGAAAATGCTCAGTTCAGGGTTGGAGCCCTAATGCTGGCTAACAGGAAAATGCTCAGTTCAGGGTTGGAGCCCTAATGCTGGCTATAATGGAAAATGCTCAGTTCAGGGTTGGGGCCCTAATGCTGGCTAAATGGAAAATGATCAGTTCAGGGTTGGAGCCCTAATGCTGGCTAAATGAAAAATGCTCAGTTCAGGGTTGGAGCCCTAATGCTGGCTAAAAGAAAAATGCTTAGTTTAGGGTTGGAGCCCTAATGCTGGCTAAATGGAAAATGCTCAGTTCAGGGTTGGAGCCTTAATGCTGGCTAAATGGAAAATGCTCAGTTCAGGGTTGGAGCCCTAATGCTGGCTAACAGAAACATGCTCAGTTAAGGGTTGGAGCCCTAATGCTGGGTAAATGGAAAATGCTCAGTTCAGGGTTGGAGCCCTAATGCTGGCTAACAGGAAAATGCTCAGTTCAGGGTTGGAGCCCTAATGCTGGCTATAATGGAAAATGCTCAGTTCAGGGTTGGGGCCCTAATGCTGGCTAAATGGAAAATGATCAGTTCAGGGTTGGAGCCCTAATGCTGGCTAAATGAAAAATGCTCAGTTCAGGGTTGGAGCCCTAATGCTGGCTAAAAGAAAAATGCTTAGTTTAGGGTTGGAGCCCTAATGCTGGCTAAATGGAAAAATGCTCAGTTCAGGGTTGGAGCCCTAATGCTGGCTAACAGAAAAATGCTCAGTTCAGGGTTGGAGCCCTAATGCTGGCTAACAGAAAAATGCTCAGTTTAGGGTTGGAGCCCTAATGCTGGCTAACAGAAAAAATGCGCAGTTCAGGGTTGGAGCCCTAATGCTGGCTAACAGAAAAATGCTCAGTTCAGGGTTGGAGCCCTAATGCTGGCTAACAGAAAAAATGCTCAGTTCAGGGTTGGAGCCCTAATGGTGGCTAAATGGAAAATGTCGGCGATTCTAAACTGACCCTTTTTTTTGAGTTTTCTTCTTTTAGAAAAATGTAAAAGAGAATTTTGGGGAAACTTCCCTTTTGAGCGGACTCCTTTGCCGAGCCGTTTCTTGCACTCATGTATTTCTCTTTTTTTGGGTGGCAACGTGCTTCTTGTACGGTTGCTCTGGATCACACCTGTTTTAATTTCTAAACAAAGGACAATTGTTAGTTCGGAAACGGCGGTTGGTTCGGTGACCTTGATTGTTCCAGTTGCTTTGTTGCGTCCTTATTTCTTTTGAGGATCTTTGCCATTGATTGGATTCACAGGCGAAACCCTTTGGACTGCTCAGACTTGCATTTCCAGATTTTGTGATGATTTGCCTTGTAAGGCTTTTTTTATATCATCCCGTTCTGCTTGGGGATTTTCCAGTGGGGATTTTTATTGGGGAGACTCTGTGGGGATTTGTACAAGGGGAACTCTGTGGGGATTTTTTACAAAGCATACTAGATGGGGATTTGCTGGGGCAGACTCTTTGGGGAATTTTTATAAAGGGAGCCAACATCATAATCCATCAGGTTTAGACAAACGTACCACTGGAGCGGGGTATTTACTTCTTACGAAACGGAATTCTGTGAAACCGGTCCTGCCCCCTATTCTTTCCTGGTATATCTGGAACTTGGAGTTAAAATGGAAGGGATTCAAAGAAAAGTAAAACGGAGAACGGAGAAAGCAAACTTTTAGAAGAGAGGTGTCCCTTTCGGGACAAGAAGGACTTATCTGATGGAAACATGCTGACTTTAAATTGACATGACATGCTTTTTGGACTGGACGCCTGACCATCAATGAACTTGCATTTCCTCATGAACCAAAAATGGATCTATGTTTCCAAACCGGTGGAACTTTGCCGAGACTTCATGAGGTGGAGTCATCATTTCGGCCGATAGTGCCCTTTGCGGGTTTTCGCTAGTTGACCTCTCTCATTTCTCTTCTTGTCATCACTTGATAGCACTCTTTGCGAGTTTTTACTAAACAAGTTCTCTTATTTTGGTTTCTCTACTCTCGTCGCCTTGCAGTGCCCGAAGGTTTTCACCGACAAGACTCTCTCGTTTTATTTCTCTCAATTCTGAATGTACTGGCCTCCAATCGTGATATCTCTTGGCTCCCCCTACCTTTGGTGATTGATCCGAAGGACTTGTGCTTGGTAAAAAATGGTAGATGAAACTACAACTTCTAAGCCGTTTGGTGTGCCCCAGTTTCAATTTCAGGGTAAATGGGATTTTATTGTTGGTGTGACTGAACCTTAGAGAGAGGCTGCCTACGTATCCTTTCGGAATCAAGTTAGACGTAGTTCAGGCTCAATCAATGTTTTGTTTTGGTTTGTTTGTTTTCTTCTTTTTTCTCTTTTTTTTCATTTTCTTTTTTCTTTCTTTTTTTTTCTTTTTTCTTTTTTTTTTTGATAGGTAGTCAAAGAAATGTAACCGGCTCAAAGGGCTTGTAGAAAGAGTTGATAGTGTTTGGGGTAGTGGGAATAAAAACTTTATCATTTCAAATGTTTCAGGACCACTGGAGTATAACTCAGACATAGTACCTTTTGACTGCATCCGCATTCACCGCTGTTTCAGGATCATTTCCTTCAATATCACCTAGATACAATGCTCCTCTCGGCAGTATCTTCCTGATGATGTATGGGCTTTTCCAATTTGGAGCAAATTTTCCTTTCGCTTCCTGGTGATGGGGCAGAATGCGCCTCAATACCAGTTGACCCACTTCAAAATTCCTGGGTCGGACTTTCTTGTTGTAAGCACGGGCCATTCTTCATTGGTACAACTTCCCGTGACAGACCGCAGCCATTCGTTTCTCGTCAATCAAAGTCAACTGCTCCAATCGAGTCTTAACCCACTCGCTATCTTCAATTTCTGCTTCGACAATGGTTCAGAGCGATGGAATTTCTACCTCTGCTGGTATCACAGCCTCGGTCCCATAAATCAAAAGATAAGGGGTTGCTCCTACTGACGTGCGCACCGTAGTGCGATATCCCAACAATGCAAAGGGTAACTGTTCATGCCACTGTCGGGAACTCTGGATTGTCTTCCTCAAAATCTTCTTGATGTTCTTGTTTGCTGCTTCCACAGCGCCATTGGCCTTGGGCCGATAAGGAGTGGAATTCCTATGCGTTATTTTGAACTGCTCGCACACATTTCCCATTAAGTGACTATTCAGGTTTGCTGCATTATCTGTGATGATAGTTTCAGGAATACCGAAACGACAGATAAGATTTGAATGTACGAAATCCACTACAGCCTTTTTAGTGACCGCCTTGAGAGTGACAGCTTCCACCCATTTTGTGAAGTAGTCGATAGCAACCAATATAAATCTGTGTCCCTTTGAGGCCTTCGGCTCGATCGGACCAATGACGTCCATGCCCCAGGCAACAAATGGCCAAGGCACAGACATGGGATGCAATTTCGTGGGAGGTGCATGAATCAAATCACCGTGCACCTGACACTGATGACACTTTCGAACGAAGCTGAAACAGTCCTTTTCCATGGTCATCCAGTAATAACCTGCTCGAAGGATTTTCTTTGCCAAAACATACCCGTTCATGTGGGGCCCGCACACTCCTGCATGTGCTTCATGCATGATCCTTCCCGCCTCCTCAGCGTCAACACATCTTAGCAGATTGAGGTCCGGGGTCCTCTTATACAATACCTCGCTGCTCAAAAAGAAACCTCCTGCATGCCGCCTGATAGTCCTCTTCTGATCTCCGGTAGCATGTTCGGGGTATTCTTGTGTCTTTAAGAACCTCTTGATATCATGGTACCATGGCGGTGTACTCGATCCTGCCTCGATTGCGTTGTAGTAACCGTGTCTTTCCCTGATTTGGATTTCCAAGGGATCGACATGGGCGTTGCCTGGGTAGGGTAGCATTGAAGCCAAGGTAGCAAGTGCATCCGCTAGTTCATTGTGACAACGCGGGATATACCTGAACTCTATTGATTTAAAATGCTTTCCGAGGTCCTCCACGTGCTGTCGGTAAGGAATAAGCTTGATATCTCGAGTTTCCCATTCACCTTGGGATTACCGGATAATCAGGTCAGAATCTCCCATAATTAATAAATCGTCGACATCCTGATCGATCGCCATATGCATGCCCATGATGCAGGCTTCATACTCAGCTGTATTGTTCGTGCAAAAGAAACGCAGTCTAGCTGTGGTAGGATAATGTTGACCAGAGGGCGAGATCAAAATTGCCCCGATTCCTACACCTTTGGCGTTTACGGCCCCAACAAAGAACATCTTCCAAATATGAGCGTTTTCCGACACTACTTCTACGGTGTTTATTTCTTCGTCCGGAAAATAAGTACTCAATGGTTGGTATTCTTCATCAACCGTGTTTTCGGCCAAGTGGTCGGCTAACGCTTGGGCTTTCATTGCCGTGCGGGTGACATAGACTATGTCAAATTCAGTAAGCAAGATTTGCCACTTGGCCAGTCTTCCAGTAGGCATTGGTTTCTGAAATATATACTTCAAAGGATCCAGCCTGCTTATGAGGTAAGTAGTGTGAGCTTGGAGATAATGTCTCAACTTTTGAGCAACCCACATCAAAGCACAACACGTTCTTTCTAGCAGAATGTACTTGGCCTCGTAGCCGGTGAATTTCTTGCTCAAGTAGTAGATCGCTTGTTCCTTCTTTCTGGTTATGTCATGTTGTCCTAGGACGCAACCGAAAGAATTTTCCAAGACTATCAGATACAAGAACAGTGGTCTCTCTGGCTCTGGCAGGACCAAAACTGGGGGATTTGAAAGATATTCTTTGATTTTGTCAAACGCTTTTTGACACTCAGCCGTCCATTTGATCACCGCGTCTTTCCTCAATAGCTTAAATATGGGCTCACACGTGCTAGTCAGCTGGGCAATGAATCGACTGATATAGTTTAACCTGCCCAACAAACTCATCACGTCTTTCTTCGTTCTTGGGGGAGGTAGATCTCTGATGGATTTTATCTTTGTTGGATCTAATTCGATGCCTCTCCTGCTTACTATGAAGCCCAAAAGCTTACCCTACGGGACTCCGAAAGCGCATTTGGATGGGTTCAGCTTCAAGTCGTACTTCCTCAATCTCTCGAAGAACTTCCTCAAGTCTTGGATGTGATTATCCTGCGTCCTGGACTTGACTATCACGTCGTCCACATACACCTCTATTTCTTGATGCATCATGTCATGAAAAATGGCAGTCATGGCCCTCATGTAAGTTGCCCCAGCATTCTTCAGACCAAATGGCATAACCCGATAACAGTAAGTGCCCCAAGGTGTAGTGAAGGCAGTCTTGTCGGCGTCTTCTTCATCCATCAACACCTGATGATACCCAGCGTAACAATCTACGAAAGATTGTATCTCATGTTTGGCGCAATTATCAACAAGGATGTGGATGTTGGGCAATGAGAAATTGTCTTTGGGACTCGCCCTATTCAAGTCTCGATAATCCACACATACCCGAGTCTTTCCATCTTTTTCGGCACTGGAACTACATTCGCCAACCATGTGGTGTACTATACTACCCGAATCACTCCCGTTTTCAGTTGCTTGGTGATCTCTTCTTTAATTTTGTCACTGACATCAGTTTTGAACTTTCTTTGCTTTTGTTGAACTGGAGGACAGTCAGGGTGAATTGGCAATTTATGAACCACTAGATCAACACCTAGTCCTGGCATGTCATCGTATGACCAAGCAAACACATCTTTAAATTCAAAAAGGAGTTGAATTATCGCATCTCGCGTTTTCTCGTCCATGTGAATGCTTATTTTGGTCTCTCAGATTTCTTCAGGAGTTCCCAAATTAACCGGTTCGGTGTCATTCAGATTCGGCTTAGGTTTATTCTCAAAGTGTTCCAATTCTCGATTTATTTCCCTAAAAGCCTCTTCTTCGTCATATTCTGGTTCTTGGTTCATTATTTCACAATTAAATAGCTCGTTGTGATCTGGGCGTGAAGTCCGCAAGCATGTCATATTATTTAAAGCCGCATTATTATAACTGAAAGAAAAGATAAAGGAAAAATAACAAAAATCAGAACAAAGGAAAAAATGAGAAAATAATGATTTTTATTTTCTTGGAATTTGGAAGATAACAATATTTATAACTCAGGAATTCAAAACAACAATTGAAGGGAAAAACATCCAAGTTATATCCTGGGGATAACTCGTGATGCAGGAAGGGTGGCAGAGCAGGTCTACCCGGACTACTGTCTAGTAGGGAATGGCGTGGCCTCCCAGTTTCAAAGCTTGGCGTTTGGCCCCACATATAGCATCTCAGCGGTGCTTGTGCCTTCTCCTGGTTGAACCATGTGGGCTTCGTAGAGCATTTCTCTCATTGCCCCACATATCTCCTCGATCTCTTCGGCCGTGAAAACCTCATCGTCTTCTTCTTCGGTGTATTTTGGTCCGAAGAAAGTTTCATATAAATCCGGCAATGGCCGAGGCAGTTTCCAACCCTCATTTTTCCTCTTCTTTGCCCACTCTTCATCTTTTGGAGTGGGTTGAAAACCTATCCCAAAAAGTTTCTTGGTGGAAGGCAAGGTGATGGGTTCCGTTATTCCTTGCAGTGTTCGTCCGAGCCCTTTCCCTGGCCTGAATCCATGTCGGATCATTTCTTTAGCCACCATGATTGAGGCGTTAGACAAGAAAGGTTAGGGGCAAGGTCTTCCCTCTTCATACTGCTCTGCTAGCACAACTTCGAAAGCCTGATAAACCGTGTGCTCGCTCCCTTCCCTTGGTTCAAGATATGGGATGGACGGGTCCCGATAAATAGACTGTTCGTCTTCTCCATGGACCACAATTTCCCGGTCTTCGTACTCAAACTTCACCATTTGGTGAAGAGTGGAAGGTACAACCCCTTCTGCATGAATCCAAGGTCTGCCGAGGAGAAAATTGTAGGACGTATCCATGTCAAGCACCTGGAAAGTTATTTCAAACTCCACTGGTCCTATAGTCAACACCAAGTCTATTTCCCCGAGGGTGTCCCTCTTGACACCATCAAAAGCCCTTACGCAGACATTATTGGGGCAGATTCTTCCGGTCCCAATCTCTATTCTCTGCAGTGTGGAGAGTGGACAAATGTCAACACCTGAACCTCCATCCAACATTACCCGCTTAACGTAGTAATCTTCGCATTTAACTGTCAGATGCAAGGCTTTGTTGTGAGCCGCTCCCTCTGGGGGTAAGTCGTTCTTGCCGAAAGAAACCTGGTTAACGGCGAAGAACCTCTCTGTCATCCGTTCTAGTTGTTCGACTGAGGTTTCAACTGGTATGTATGCTTCCTTCAGGGTCTTGAGCAAGATCTTTTGGTGTTCGGCCGACCTCATCAGCAGATATAGCATGGACACTTGCTTGGGGCACTTGCGTAGTTGATCTACCACTTCGTAGTCTGGCATTTTCATATGTTGGAAGAAAACTTCCACTTCTTCAATGCTTACAGGCTTCTTCGGTGGGAAGCGTCTCCGTGCGGCATTGTTTAGCTCTTGCGTGTTCGAATACCTTCCAATGAAAGTATTTTCCGGAAGTTCTCCCGTGACTTCTCTACCTTTGTACGTAACCAACGTTCTTTGATAGTTCCACGGCACTGTGGACGGGTTTGTCATCAGCTTCTGTGGCACGCGTCCGATAACCACTGGCTCATTCAGCCGAGGTGGTTGAATCGTTCCCCGGACCACATAGGCCCCTTTTGGTACATACATTGGTTTTGCCCTTTTGACTTCGAAACTCTGCGGTTTCTCTGCTCGACCTCGTGGAACGTAAAGAACTTCATTCCTTACGGGCACCGTCGTTACTGTCTTTTTCTCCACCTTCTCTTCGGGCTCGCCCTTGACAGTACTGACCTTCTTTTCCCCTTTCTCTAGCTTCGGGGTGGTTTTAGGCCTTTTCCCTGCATCGACGATGGCGATTATAGCTTTTAACGCAGGATCAAATTCTTTGTTCTTGCAGATCATTCCAATCAGCGGCCCGTTATTGTGAGCAGGCAACGGATTGTTAGTCACATTTGGGACCTCCTCGTCCCTTAGTACTATTTTCCCCTGCTCTATTAAATTCTCGACTACCCTTCTCAAAGCCCAGCAGTCATTTGTATCGTGCCCTTCCGCTTCTGAATGATAGGCGCATTTAACACCGGCTTTGTAAGTAGGTGATGCCGGATTGTGCCTTGTCTGAGGGACTGGCTGTAGGAAACCCAACTGGACTAGCTTTGGGAACAAAGTAGAATACGGTTCACCGATGGGTGTGAAAGTCCGCCTTCTAGGTGGTTCCTGAGGGCGGAAGTTATTTTTAGGAGGCTGTGGATTATAGTGGTTGCGGTAGGGAGGATGATTTCTGGGAGGTGGAGCTTGGCCTCGATTGGCTTGTTGTGGCGGATGGACATAGGGCTGGGTATTCATGACCATGTAGGGTTGAGGAGCATATGTCACATTTTGGTGGGGGTAGTAGTGTTGTGGGGTTCTTTCTGGAAAACGGGGCCTGGGATTACGATATTCCCTTGCTTCTGATGCTGCCATGGACGTTTCTTCCTTTTTCTTTCCTCTTGCCATTCCTCCGGACCCGCTTTGGACGGCTTGGGAGGTTGCCCTTATGGCTGCCTGACTTAAGATTCTTCCCATTTTCAAACCGTTCTCCACCATCTCCCCGATCTTGATTGCTTCCGCGAAAGGCTTTCCCATGGCTGACATCATATTCTGGAAATAGTCTGATTCTTGAGCCTGGAAAAAAGTAGTGACCATTTCTATCTCGTCCATGGGAGGTTTTACCCTCGATGCCTGCTCGCGCCACTTAATAGCATATTCTCTGAAGCTTTCTGAAGGTTTCTTCTTCAAGTTTGACAGAGAATTTCGGTCTGGTGCAATGTCGATGTTATACTGGAATTGTCTCACAAAATCTCTGGCGAGATCATCCCATATATGCCATCGAGATATGTCTTGGTCCATATACCATTCTGAGGCTATTCCTACCAGACTTTCCCCGAAATATGCCATTAGCAATTCCTCTTTGTCACCGGCTCCCCGCAGTTGGTTGCAATATTTCTTGAAGTGAGCAATGGGATCGCCATGCCCGTCGTACTTCTCAAACTTTGGGGTTTTGAAACCCACGGGTAGGTGCACGTGAGGGAACATGCCTAGATCGGTATAGGAGACGCTCTTCTGTCCGCTCAAACCTTGCATGTTTTTCAAACTTTGCTCAAGGCTTCTCATTCTTTTGGCCATCTCATCTTGTTCAGCAATTTTGGGGTTCTGATCCTACCCAGGTGCAAACTCGTATTGAGGCTGTGAAGGATGAGTGTTGGTGGCGAACCGAGTTTGTTCCAGTGAGAAAGATGGTGCTTGGAATGTGAATGAGGATGAGTCAAAATTTGGCTTATGTGTAGCCGGTTGTGCCACGATTGGACAGGGAGGTGCAGTAAAGATGTTTGTAGCTACATCTGTTGTTGACATCCGGGGATAAAAATCAGAGGGCGATCCAGCAGAGAAGGCCGAAATGGCTGGGTACCCGAAAGGGGTAGCCGGATAGCTTTTGGGGACGTTAGAAGTCCCACGTGTCCTGGAGAACAACTCATGGAACCTAGGGATAACACTTGGCGGCTCTTTTCCGTTACTCCAGTCATCCAGCATTTCCAACATGCGGAGCCGCAGGATTCTATTTTCTTCCGCAGTTGCGGATTCGGGCGTGAGGACGGTCGAGATCGAACTCTCCTCGGAAACAGGAACTGTCGGCAACGGAATTTCTGAAGACATTTCTATGCTTCCCTTTGATCTTTTGAAGTAAGTGTGAGTACCCCCTCTTGACTTAACAACAGGTAATTAAGCACTCCCTTTCGACCTCGTGAAGTATGAATGTGAGGCCAGACTTTCACCAAACCAACCGCCTTTTCTAAAACCTGGAAGGACTCAACGACAAACGAACGGTTAGTTCGAAACAAATAACAGATAGGTGATCTCACATTGGGGCATGATGCACCTATACAGTTAAGTGAATTCCTACATGTTTGCAACGAAAGCATGCGTCATTCCGGCTTCCTTTTTGGCTTCCCCTTTATTTTATTATTATTATTTTTTCATTTTTCTTTCTTTCTCTTTGTTCCCCTTTTTTATTATTGTTTTCAATATTTGCAGTTAAAAATGTGACCGGATCCGATGAGGATTGCCTACGTATCACGATGTCGCGTGAATCAGATCATTACGTAGTTCGAAATATATGAGTGTAAAAGAAGCACACATTTTATTACTGAAACGATCTATTACAACCAACATTTTTGAAAAAAGGAAAAACAAACCTTGAAAATAAACATAGACTCAAATAGACTAATGCACCCTGATGCGAAAAGACGGACAAAAGATGCTAAGATACAGACTCGACCTATGAATACATTAAGGTTTTGAAAATTGGTGCCTGCGGGGCATCGTTCGGCCTCGCCGCGGTCCTAGGTGTGAGATCCCTTTCAAGTTGTTCCAGCTCATGCATGGTCTGCTTGACATAACCCATCACTGCCGAGAGAACGGTAATGCTGGTCATGTTCTCACACCGTAGACATCGTCTGATGATGGCATGGGCAATGGTCCTGATCTTATCTGGTTTGCTTCTTCTCTATGAGCAGGCGTTTTATCTGATCACTGCACGTCTTTAAAACCTGAGAATCATGCATATGCTGATTCTTCAGTTGCCGTACTTCTACCTTCATCCAGGCCAACAAGTCGTAACAGTATCTGCTCTCAATTTGGAAAACCTCAGCCTGATTAACTGCTTTAACCTCAAGTGTAGCCATCTCTCTCTTTATTTCGACAACAGTTTTCTCGTGGTCGCGTTTCAGTTGATTCAAGTATCGGCGATGCTTATCTGCTCTTGTACCCCATTGTACCTTGAGCTTTGCCATGACGTTTTCAGATTTTTCTAAACCATCTCGCCATTCCCTGACTTCACTTTTCAGCCCTTTTATCAACTGCTCGTCTGATCGACTCCTTGGTTGTTTATCAAGAGTCAATCTCAATTTCTGAATTTGGGTCCTAAGTTCTTCATTTTCTCAGGCCAATCTATTCTTTTCGCCTCGATCCGCAGCAATTTGCATACTGTTATTGAATTTCAGACTGTCAACCTGTTGCTTCAAATCACCGATCTCTGCCCGATATCCCTTTTCTTTTGCTAACCAGTTCCATTGCTCTTGGGATGACTCAATGAAATCTTTGAGATGAGGTCAATAAGCTGGTCTCTCGCAGGATATGTCACCTCTAAATCAATCGTGATACCCCGGGGCAACTTCCCCTTTAGCCGTATCCATCACACAAGTGTTTGCTGTCAGGTGTTGGCACTCACTCCAGATTTGGCGGACTTCTTCTTTGGGGAAACGACCGTCTGGATTGATCTCAATCACTTGGGTACTCAAGTCTTCATCTTTCGGCACTACTTGATACCTCCCCAGTTGCCTAAAAACCCGATACTGTGCATAGGGTTGGATGCTCCTAAGTCCCATCAACAGAAAGTGGGGCCTGGTTGCCGGCATGTATATGATTTCCTCAACAGGCAACCATCCGAGCGTCCACTGGATTTGGTTGGCAGTGAGAGTTCGAAAAATGACGTCCAAGCTGTGACTCCCTCGGGTAGACTAAACCCTTTGATTCTTGTGTAGAATTCTCCAATACAAGTTTTCTCGGGCGAACCGTAACCCAAGAGCGGGGAGCGGTGGCATAAATGATCGGTCATCCACATTTGCAACAATAGGTTACATCCTTCGAAAAAGTCACCCCTGGCTCGGCAAGATGTGAGAGCCCGGAAGATGTCAGCCATAATCATAGGCGCCAGAGTACTTTTATCTTGGGTAAGCAAAGTACTGACGACCCCAGTTACTTTTAGATCGATGTTTCCGTGTTTCCTTGGGAACACTATAAGACCCAAAAAAGCTGTCATAAAAGCTACCAGCCTGTGTTCGTCCCACTTTTGTCGGTTACCTCTACTGCATAGTTTGAAGTCTGGCTTATTGAACCCGCCCACGTGGTCGTATCTAGCATATATGAGGTGGAGACTATAGAAACCTCTGGCAAGATCTGGATGGTGAAATGTTCGGGGTATTTTTAGGAAATCCAGAAACCGGTGTACCGTGACGGCCCTAGGTGCAATCAAGTACTTGAACCTTAACGGGGCTTTATCACCTCCGATGTATCCCGCTATTTCTTCCAATGTCGGGGTGAGCTCAAAGTCCGAGAAATGAAATACATTGTGTGCTGAATCCCAGCAAGTGACCAATGATCTTATAATATCACCCCGAGGCTGAATGTCTAGTAAATCCGGGAGATCTTTCAAATACTTCTTTACTTTGTCTTGCCCCTCCTTGCCTAAATCATTCCACCATAATCGCAACTCGAAAGGGATCTTGGTCATTATTGAAAAGGGTTTGTTTTGTATCGTGCTCATCCTGCACATTTATTAAGGTGATTATGCCAACGAAGAACTTTCATTAGACTCAAAGAAATAAAACTATGTTTTTCTTTTTTTTTTGTAAAATGATGGACTCGGTTTTCGAATGTGGCCTTTTAGCACTTCGGGAACATTCGGCTGTTTTTTACAACGAAAGCATCACTTGATTTTTTTTTTTTTTATTATTTTTTTTAGGAATGGTGACCCGATATTGGGAATATGGCCTCGCAGATCCTCGGGGACGAGGATCCTAAGGCCATTGAGCAATTTGGTCAATTTTTTTTTTAAAAAAATGACCAAAAATGGTTGTTTATGCAAAGTCAGCCTTCCGGCGTCCCTTTCGGGAACATTCGGCTATTCTTGACAAAACGGCATCACCTGACTCATAAATTAAAATTCTGACATTTTGGCTATTTCTGAAAAAGGGGAGGTTGGACCCGATGAGGGTTGCCTACGTATCTCATACCCTGTGAGAATCAAACCGGCGTAGTTCGGGCTTGATCAAACGTAGAGTAAAACCCCTTTCTGAATACAATCTTTTAAAGAAAAGAAAAAATATTTTTCTGGATTTTATTATTTTATTTTTATTTTATTTTTATTTTGAAAAGAGATAAAGACTAAAGAAAAATCTTTTTAAGGAAGTATTTGGACTATTAGTCTGAATTTATAAAAGAGATACTACAAAAGAAACAACATTTTTTTTTTAATTTTGAATTTTCCCCTTCTTTTTTTTTACTTTTAAATAAATATATGTATAATTTTTGATTTTGAAAGTGATTAAAAGGAGTTTTTTTTTTCTTTTTATATATATGTTTTTTTTAAAAAAAAAAATCAAACTAAAAGACAAACTTTTTTTCATTTTTCTTTTTTTCTTTTTTTTTTAAGAAAATTCTGGCGTGGTTTTGACATTACTTGGACATTGGTTTTACTTTTCTAAAAATAAGTAATTATCTCCCTACGCTGCTATTTATTATTTTATTTTATTTTTTATATTTTTTCTTTTAAAAGTTTTTTTTTAGAAACCGGTCAGCATGCAGAACTGAAGCAAATAAATGCGCAAAACAAATAGGATGCAGCAGGATGGTCTTTTCATTTCAGGTTGCCTGTCCTAGACGGACTCAACCCCTGTGTTGAGTCCCCTATGTCAAATGCAACATGATGCAAATAAACGTTCCTATTAGGGATCCGGCATGAGGTTTCGTTATACTTGGTTTATAACCTGGGTATATGTTCTAGACTATGTACTCGAGCGGACAACTCGAGTCGAGGAGGGGCCAACTTACCGGGAACCAAAAGGCCATCCGGCTTCGTAGCTTGTCCGAGCCTCTTTTTTATTTCGGGGTATTGACACTAACAGAATAGGGAGTCTCAACCAGTAAGCACATCCCCGGAGGTGAAGAGAGGAGGGTTTCGGCACAGTTTATATACAGTTCAGATAATATCAAAGCGGTAAAAGACAACATTTAACACGTTATGCCAAAACATGTAATAAAGATCAGATAATAAAGCCAAATATAACAATTATTCTAAGCTCGAATTCTTGAACCCTGAACCAGGGGTTCTGGGTTCTAAATCCCCAGCAGAGTCGCCAGAGCTGTCACACCTCCTTTTTGCGCGCCTGCCCCGAAGGGTTAAGAGCGCAATGGAGTTTTTCCAATTTAAGTGACAAAATTCGAAATTGGATTATTTATTTAATTCAGAGTCGCCAATTGGGAAAGGTTTGGCTTTTGGTGTCCCAAGTCACCGGTTTATCTTGAATCCCAAATCGAGGAAATTTTCGACTTTCCAAATGAAGTCTACGAACCAGAAATTCTAAGTAAGGAATTCTGTTGACCCGAGGGAAGGTGTTAGGCACCCTCGAATCCCGTGGTTCTAGCACGGTCACTTCAATTGTTATAATGGCTAAATATCTGATTTAAATACATGTTATAACTTATGTGCTTTTATTAAATTTAAACTGCTTTATTATTATTTTTATAGACTTTCAACGCCACGAAAATGCATCTCGAATCACGTCACAATCAATGCACCCGTAATTGTTAACACATTTCGACTCCGTTAAGATTTGAAGTTGAGTCACATAAATGCGCACCCGAATTTAAGAAAGTAACATTATTGAAATGCGCCTAAAGAGACTATCACGTTATTTTTGGGGAGGGTCATGAGATTTGCTAAATAACCCATCCCGGATTCTAAGTATTTAACATGTACATTTATGAGGGCCCCGTGGTTTGTGCGTTTTTATTTAGCGAGGCTCATCTCATTTATTTTAAAAGGTATCCTAAAAAGACTATAATTCTTGCAAACACCAACAACTATCCAATCCTTAGGTGATTTCTGATTCAAATAAACACACTAACAAGCAGCTATACTCAATTCCTTAATTGGATTCAAACAAAGCTTCAGCAGAAAAATGAATAACATGAGTCAAATTATTACCATTCAAAGGCTGAGACTAATTGACGACATATATCGAATCGACTACGCGAATCACAACACATACAATCGAAACCAATGACCAAAATCCAACAGTATTAATCATGTGATTCAAATTGTACTGACCAAACAAAAGTTGCCCTGAAAACTAATTAATCGACCAAATTCAATTTCAGTTGATTGTATAGTTTATTCACATACACACTATCAGTAAATGAAGAAGGACTTGACCAAATACAGAGGTCCGGGCAAGGTGGACAGAACAGTCGACAAAAATTCAAAAATAAATCAACTAAACATTTGGACATATGAACAGACATTTAACTATAACAAACAAAATGAACTGACAAAGAAAAGGAAAACAAAACTACCTTAAAGCCTTGAAAAATCAGAAAGCCCTAGCTCGGATTTGAATCGACCTTTCTTGGGGTTGAACGGACTTTAATCGAAGTGTTCTCAACTGAGAACACTTCGATTAAGGTCCATTAGACCCTAATCTTATGGTTCAAACGGACACAAATCAGACTCAGGACTTCTAGGGTTCCTAAGGGCAGATTTGGGATTCAGGTTGTCCTGGTTGGATTCGGACCAAACCAAACCTGGTTTGGTCATGAGGGAGGTCAGGGGAGTGCCTGGCATGGATTTGGGGTGGTTTGGTGTAGGTCGAGGTCCGGCTCAAATCTTCAAATGAAGATTCGAGATGGTTGGGGAGGATTCGAGACCCACGGTTAGTGGATCTGTGTTCAGGGGGTCGAGGTGATCCTAGGGTGTTAAGGTGGCGGTCACCGGCATCCTTGCCGCCGGGTTTATGGTGAGGGGAAAGGGGGGCGGCGCTAGGGTTCCGTGGGGTTTGGGTCTAGTGAGGACGACCTAAGGCTGGGGGGTCTGGCTTGGGGGCGTGGGGTAAGAGGGATGGGCTTATATATGGGGTAGGTGAGTGGATCCAAGCCGTTGGATCTGATGAGATTAACGGTTTGGATTACTTTAACTATATGAAACGGGGTCGTTTGGTCTTATGCTGGAACGGATCAAACAGGGTTTCATTGGGTCGGGTTAAGTAATGGGCAAGGGAGATGGGACGAGGGCCGTCAGATCGACCTGTTTTGAACGGCTGAGATGGATTGTCCTTGAAACGACGTAGTTTTGGTGTCAAACTACGTCGTTTTTGTGGCTTGGGAGATGGGCTGCATGGACCGGCTGCCTTGGGCTGCTTTTGGGACTCAAATTTTAAAAAGAAAATAGGCCCAATCCGATTTTTAAACCAACTTGCACTCTTTTCTTTTATTTTCTAATTTTAAAACACAAAACCTAATTAAAAATGAAATTAAACACCCATTAATTAGCACTTAACACAATTATCACACACATATTAAAATATTTAAATAGGTAAAATCACACCATGGCGACAAATAGAATAAAAGATGCATATTTTTTGTGATTTTCATATTATTAACCGAATTATGGTTTAATTACACACGACATATATCTTTTGCATTTTTGTTTGATAAGACTAAATAGACACTGACAAAACCACAAATAGCTAACAAAATGCCACGTAAATTCCAAAAAATTGTACGGCAAGGCCATTTATTATTATTTTGATTTCTTTTGGAGTAATTATCGTGTAAACAAAAATCACGTGCTCACACTCTTGTCTTTTCACGAATGGCGAGGTCACGTACCGCTTCTTCATCGAACAACAGCACAGACCAGTGATAGATCGACTACGTCTTTGAAGGCTTTGTGGAGGTTGGATAGGTTTCACCAAGCTCTTCACTACCACTTACAGCGGTGCAACTTCTAAGGATCCCTAGGTTATTAAGATGGTTGTCATGAGGTTTTCAGGAACACGGGGATAGTGGAGACCAATGGGGTCGACTTTGCTACTTTTTGCTTGGCTGGATCCGCCAATACTTGGTGGACAGATTATTGTTTGGCTAGACTAGTTGGGTCACCAGCTTTGACTTGGGATCAGTTTTCTCAACAATTTCTGGAGAAGTTTCTTCTTGACACTTAGAGAGAGATCTACCAGAGGTAGTTTGAGTGTCTCCAGTAGGGTTCTATTACTCTTACTCAGTAAGAGACCAGGTTTATTATTTTGGCTCGTCATGTTCTTCTTATACTTCACATTGAGAGAGAGAGAGAGTGATGAGGTTCATTGAGGGACTCGTTCAGCTCGCTCAGCCAGCTAGAGGTAGAGGTAGAGGTGTTAGAGGTAGAGGTCAGGCCGCTAGAGGTGGAGGCCAACTAGTAGCAGGCCATCCCAGAGATGTAGTTCAGAGGGGTAGGGCCTAGCTCCGATGTTATGCTCTTCCATCCAGGCCTGAGGCTGAGACTTTCGATGCAGTTATCATAGGTACTGTTCTGGTTTGTAGTAGAGATGATTCAGTTCTATTTGATCCAGGGTCTACATACTCCTATGTGTTATCTTATTTTGCACCATATCTGGTCATGCCTAGTGATTCTTTGAGTGCTCTTGTATATGTGTCTACACTGGTGGGTGATTTGCGGCTCGTGTAGTTTTCTTACTTTTGGACATGGTTGATTTTGATGTCATATCGGGGATGGACTAGTTATCACCTTACCACACTATCTTGGATAGTCATGCCAAGACAGTAACCTTAGCCTTGTCGGGGTTGCCTCGTGACTAAGAGTCCCTCTACCCGTAGTGTTATCTCATATATGAAGGCTCGGCGTATGGTCGAGAAAGGGTGTTTGGCTTATTCGGCATATGTTCGTGATTCGAGTGCCGATGTTCCTTCTATTGATTTTGTGCCTATTATTCCTGAGTTTCCTGAGGTATTTCCTTCAGACTTGCCGAGTATGCCACCCGATAAGGATATTGACTTCTGCATTCATTTGGCTCCGGGCACTCAGGCCGTTTCTATTTCGTTGTATCGTATGGCCCCGCCTGAGTTGAAAGAATTGAAGGAGAAGTTGCAAGACTTGCTTGATAAAGGCTTCATTAGACCTAGTGTCTCGCCTTAGGGTGCGCCAGTGTTGTTTGTTAAGAAGAAGGACGGATCGATGAGGATGTGTATAGACTACCGGCAGTTGAACAAGGTTACAATCAAGAATAAATATCCATTGCCGATGATTGATGATTTGTTTGATTAGCTTCTGGGTGCCAAGGTATTTTCAAAGATTGACTTGAGATCTGGCTACCATTAGTTGAGAATTAGGTCATCTGATGTCCCTAAGACAGCTTTCCGCACTTGGTACGGGCATGATGAGTTCTCGGTGATATCATTTGGGTTGACCAATGCCCTAACAGCTTTTATGGATTTGATGAATCTAGTGTTCAGGACTTACTTGGATTCATTCGTGATAGTCTTCATTGATGACATTTTGATTTATTCCCGCAGTCGGGGGGAGCATGAGCTGTATTTGAGAGTTGTTCATCAGACTTTGAGGGATAATCAGTTGTACGCTAAGTTTTCAAAGTGCGCGTTTTGGTTAGGGCCATTTGCTTTCATGGGTCATGTTGTTTCAGCAGAGGGTATTCAGGTAGATACAAAGAAGATAGAGGCAGTCAAGGACTGGCCTAGACCCGCATCAGTTATAGAGATCTGGAGTTTCTTGGGTTTGGCATGTTATTATCATCGTTTTGTGAAGGGATTTTCATCTATTGCAACCCCGGTGACCAGGTTGACCCAGAAGGGTGCCCAGTTTTGGTGGTCGGACGAGTGTGAGGCAAGCTTTCATAAACTCAAGACAACTCTGACTATGGCGCCGGTGTTGGTTTTGCCCAGGTTCAGGGCCATATATAGTTTATTGTGATGCACCTCATATTGGACTTGGTGCTGTTTTGATGTTGGATGGAAAAGTCATTGCTTATGCTTGATGTCAGTTGAAGATTAATGAGAAGAACTATTCGGCCCATGATTTGGAGTTAGTAGCCATTGTTCACGCATTGACGATTTGGAGGCATTATTTGTATGGTGTGTCGTGTGAGAGTTCACGGATCACAAGAGTCTATAGTACTGGCCGATGCTTTAAGTAAGAAGTCAGTCAGTATGGGCAGTCTCGCATATATCTCGGTCAGTGAGAGACTGCTTGCTTTGGATGTTCAGGCTTTAGCCAATCAGTTCGTGAGGTTGGATGTTTCTTAGCCCAGCCATGTGTTAGCTTGCATAGTCGCTCGTTCTTCTTTATTGGAGTATATCCGAGATCGGCAGCATAATAATCCTCATTTGTGTGTCCTTAGGGACACGATGCAGCACGGAGGTGCCAAGCAGGTTACATTAGGAGATGATGGAGTTTTGAGGATTCAGGGTCGAGTTTGTATGCCTAATGTGGATGGACTCCGAGAGTTAATTTTATAGGAGACCCACAGTTCCCAATACTCTATTCATTCGGGCACCGCTAAGATGTATCAGGATTTGCGGCAACATTATTGGTGGAGTAGAATGAAAAAGGATATCGTTGCATATGTGGCTTGGTGTTTGAATTGTCAGCAAGTAAAGTACGAGGACCAGAGACCTGGTGGTCTATTCCATAAGATTGAGATTCCTGAGGGGAAGTGGGAGCGTATCACTATGGACTTCGTTGTTGGACTCCCACGGACTTAGAGGGAGTTCGATGCAGTATGGGTTACTGTTTATAGGCTGACCAAGTCAGCACATTTCATTCCTGTGGCAGTCTCCTATTCTTCCGAGAGGTTAGCTGAGATCTATATTCGGGAGATTATTCGTCTTCATGGTGTGCCCGTGTCTATCATTTCGGACCGAGGTACGCAGTTTACCTCACATTTCTGGAGAGTAGTTCAATGGGAGTTGGGCACACAGGATGAGTTGAGCATAACATTTCTTCCTCAAACGGACAAGCAGTTCGAGCGCACTATTCAAATTTTGGAGGATATGCTCCGAGCCTGTGTTATTGACTTTGGAGTCTCGTGGGATCGGTTTTTGACTTTAGCGGAGTTTGCCTATAACAACAGCTACCAGTCGAGCATCCAAATGACTCCTTATGAGGCTTTATATGGTAGGCCGTGTCGGTCGCCGGTTGGATGGTTTAAGTCGGGAGAGGCTTGGTTGTTTGGTACGGATCTAGTACAGCATGCCTTGGACAAGGTCAGGATCATTTAGGATATGCTTCGTACAGCTCAGTTCAGGCAAAAGAGTTATGCCGACCGTAAGGTTTGTGATTTGGCATTCATGGTCGGTGAGCGGGTATTGCTTTGGGTGTCGCCTATGAAAGGCGTGATGAAATTTGGGAAGAGGGGCAAGCTTAGCCCCGGTTCATTAGCCCGTTTGATATTCTTGATCGAGTGGGATAGGTGGCTTATAGACTTGCGTTGCCGTCGAGCTTATCAGTCACGCATCCAGTGATTCATGTGTCTATGCTTCAGAAGTATCACGGTGATCCATCACATGTGTTACATTTCAGCATTGTCTAGTTGGACAAGGACTTGTCCTATTATGAAGAGCCGGTAGCTATTCTAGACCGGAAGGTTCGTCAGTTGAGATTGAAGAGTTTCCCTTTTGTTCGTGTTCCATGGAGAGGTCAGCGTGTTGAGGCATCGATCTGGGTGTCCGAGTCCGATATGCGGAGCCGTTATCCCCATCTTTTCTTCGACTCAGGTACTTTCATCTTTTGTCTGATCAAGGATGAATGATTATTTTAGAGGTGGAGAATGTGATGACCCAAAAGTTCATCACTTGTTTTAGAAATAAATTTTGTGTTCTGAATCCTTAAAAACCTCTTTCTGTCTTACCACGATTTGCATGCGCAATCCAGGCGCGTATCCGGAAAGCTATTATGTGAAAATCTGTGAAAATTGATAAATTTTTCTTTTAATATAAATTTAAGTTGACTTCGTTCAACATTTTGAGTAAACGGACCCGGACCTATGATTTGACGGTCCTAGAGGGTCCATAGGAAAATATGGGACTTGGGCGTATGCTCGGAATCGAATTTTGAGGTTTCAAGCACGAGAAATGAATTTTTAAAGAAAATTATTTTCTAGAATATGTATGAGTTTTTGGAAATGAAATATGTTTGTAATTCCATGGTATCAGGCCCGTAATTTTGTTTTGAAACCCGGTACAGGTCTTAAATGTGATTTAAGTCGAGCATGTAAAATTTGGTAAAAAACGGAAGTCGTTTGATGTGATTCGGACGCGTAGTTGTGAAATTTGATACTTTGGAAGTTTTGAGATTTTTCCATTATTTCTATGCTAAATTCGTTTTTTAAGATGTTATTTTGGCAATTTGATTGCTCGAGTAAGTCTGTATGATTCTTTTAAGGTTGTGTACATGTTTGTTTTGGAGCCCCGAGGGCTCGGGTGGGTTTCGGATAGGCGTCGGAGTGTTTTTGGACTTAGAAATCTGGTGTATCTCTTGTTTTCTTGTGTCCAGACTTTTACTATATGCGAACGCGTTGTAACCCCTGCGAACACACTGAACAAATGGGGAGGGGGCTAGCACACACAATGCAAACGCACTGACTAATACGCGAACGCAGAGCTTTGGGTATGTTGCTCTACGTGAACGCGTCTAAGTCCATGCGAATGCACTTCCTAAGGGGGAGCTGGGAATGGGTTGGCTATAACACTGTGTGAACGCAGACAATGGCTCACGAACGTGTAGGCCAGGGGGGGTTAAGCCTATGCAAACGCGGCCAAAGGCACGCGAAAGCATAGAGTACCTGTCCACTCTTTTTAAAAACAGTAACAAAACGGGTTTTCTCCAAAATTTCATAACTCTTTCATTGAAACTCAAACTTGGGCGATTTTTGAATTGGGACTTGACCACAAAACCATAGGTATGTGTTCTTAGACTCATTTTCTTCAATTTCCATTAACACCCATTAGATTTCTAGGCCTAAATCTTGTTCTTTAAGGGTAGAAAATTGGGCATTTGGTTAAAGTTAGGGCTTTTTGAATAATTGGAATTTAGATCTAGTTTTGGGGTTGGATTCCTGAACTAATTACATATTCGGGCTCGTGTGTGAAAGGGTTATAGGGTTTTGGTCCGAACCTCGAGTTTTGACCAAGCGGCCCCGGGGTCAATTTTTGACTTTTTTGGGGAAAATGATAGAAAACCTATAATTAAGTGTTTGGTCTAACCTTAGCTCGAGGGATTAGGAGTTGTGTCCTATTTTCTATGTGCTAGTTGTTGAGTACGACGTATAGGCATGGTGACGAGTATCTATATGTTGGTATCAAGCATGCCCGTGAGTCTTATATTATGATTAATGTCACTCCGTTTGTATTGTTCATGCTTTATGTGATGATTTCTATTGTTGAGCAAAGCTTGTGGAAGTAATATTTGTATTTGAACATTGAATAGCGTTGGCTCAAGTTGTAAAGAGAATTGCAGAAGTATAATTGGCAATTGAACCTTATAGATCATTGGCTCAAATTGTGAATTGAGTTGTGAAGTAAAGGTGAAAAAGAAAAGAGGATTATGATATTGTCTCCCTTGCCGGGATGTTGTTGTTTAATGTTATGTCCCTTGCCGGGATGTTATAATTGACATTGTTTCCCTTGCCGGGATATGACTGTTGTACTATTGTTCTCTTGTCAGGATTTAATTGTAAATTTGTTGATTTTCTTGCTCTTATTGCTTTGTGATTGTTGTTTGGGCGTGGAAGAATGTTAAATCACGAAGGGTGATGTCGTGCATTGTTTTCATGAGAGAGTGTTAAAGCAAAAAGGGTGATGTCGTGTATGATATTTGTGAGAGAGTGTTAAAGCACGAAGGGTGATGTCGTGCCGCACGATGTACCATTCCGTGCCTTTATATGAGTGATAATGCACGTAGGATCATTCTGTGTCATAATTATGTAAGGTAAAAGTACGAAGGGTGATGTCGTGCCATTTATATTGATTTTATGGTAAGGACAAGAATAAAAGCATGAAGGGTAATGTCGTGCACTTGTCCTTGATTTTCTTGATTCTTGCTGATAATTGAGTTATGGTGTTCTTTACGTTTATTTACTGATTTCCTGTTGTTACATGATTTTACCGTGATGTTATTGATTCCCTTGCCCAAACTGCTTTGTGATTGTTGCTTGGGTGAGGAAGTGTGTAAAGCACGAAGGGTGATGCCGTGCATGATATTTGTGAGAGAGTGTTAAAGCACGAAGGGTGATGTCGTGCATGTTATTTGTGAGAGAGTGTTAAAGCACGAAGGGTGATGCCATGCACTTGTCTTTTATTTCCTGATATTTATTGAAAACTGAGTTATTGTTTCTCTAAATTTAATTGTTGGTTTTTTGTTGATACTTGTGGTACCCCGCAGCATGACTCCCCCTTCTTATCTTCAACTGAACTGTGGTGATCCTTATATTTACTTGTTGTTCTTCTGTTATTATTCGATGTTCCCACAACATCTTTCCCCCTCCCATCCTTAACTATACATTTCTACTTTTATTTTCTGATGTATATGATTTAACTGCACATATTTATTTGATAGTCTAGTCCTAGCCTCGTCACTACTTCGCCGAGGTTAGGCTAGGCACTTACTATCACATGGGGTCGGTTGTGCTGATACTACACTCTGCACTGTGTGCAGATCCTGGTGTAGCAACTTTTGAACCTTAGCTTTGTGTTGTTGCCTTTAGTCCATTTGGAGATCCGAGGTAGTCCTGCAGGCATCCACAGGCCTTGGTGTCTCTTTCTATCCTTTTATTCTGTTTCTTTTATGTATTTCAGAGACAATGTTGTAATAACTGTTTTGAACCTTTATTTGTAGTATTCCTAGACAGTCTGTGAAATTGTGACACCAGTCTTAGGTAGTTTACGTATGGATTGGTATTGGCAGCTTTATTAATATATTACGTTTCAGTCTTCCGCTTTTACTTTCCGTCGTTTATATAATGTTGGCTCTTAATTTTTAAAGGATTAAAAATGGGAAAAAGGTGAATAATTCAAATGGTTGGCTTGCCTAGCTTTCACTAGTAGGCGCTATCATGACTCCCGAGGGTGGGAAAAATCCGGGTCTTGACCCAAGTTCTAATAATTCCCTAAAACCTATTTAAAGGTTCAAAATGTAGTAATTAACATCAAAATCAAGAATCATCGATTAAAATCAATCTCGTGAGTTCATAATCTTCTAACTTTGAACCAAGCGTCTGATTCAAGCCTAACCAATTCGCATTCCAAATAAACTTTGCACACAATTCCCAAATGACAAAACAAACCTATTCCAACTTTTGAAACTAAAATCTAAATCTGACACCATCAAAGTCAAGCCTTAGTCAAACTTATAAACTTTTCAAACTTTCAAATTGCCAAGTTTCGTGAAATAGAGCCAAATAACCCTAAGAACCTCCACATCCAAATCCGTATATACACCTAAGTCCAAAATCACCATACAAAGTTGTTGGAACCATCAAAACATGAATCTGAGGTTGTTTATGCAAATGTCAAACCTTAGTCAACTTTTATAACTTAAGCTTCCAAAATGAGACTAAGTGTGTCTGTGCACTCCATAACCTTCCTGAAACCAATCCCAACCATCCCCGAAAATCATTAAACATCAAATATTAATATGGGGAATATCAAATGTGGGAACGAGGCTAAATATAGAATATGACTTATCGGGTCTTTACACTTCTCTTCTTAACTCCCTTCCCCCTAGACCTAAGTCAACAACAGCAACACCGGCTACCCGAGGCGAATCCAGAATTTCAATGGGATGGGTACACCACTATCCGACCACCGTTTCCTTGACAACAACTTGACAAGTAAACAACAATCAATATTGTTATTACAAAAACTTATCATTCCATAGACAAATGTCTAAATAGTTTTCCTACCTCGATGATAGAATCATTATTTATATTTACAAATACTGAGCTCAATATATTAAAATTAAATAACTATTCAAAATGAGAGTGGTGAATAAAAAAAGAGGGAACTTGACATTGAAAAGATTCAAAGTAATTCAAAATTTAGTTTTTAGTTTTTGAAATTCAATGATTGAACCAAAGAAGAAAATGAAGAAATCACAAAAGAAGAAAAAGGAAATTAAAAAGAATCCCAAAAAAAACAAAATTTAATTAAAAGATATGTCACAGAATGAACCAAAAAACAGAAGAACGCATGGATAAAAAAGAGAAACAGAAAGGAAAGATAGGGTGGATTTCAGTTTTAACAGAAAAGATAGGAAATGAGAAATAGAAAAATGACTTTTGAGGTCAAAAGTAATAGGATTCAAACATTCAAATTTTCACATAGCTCAAGCTGTTAATTTATTAGAGCAAACAAGGTTTAACCTCTTCTTCTATAAAGCAGTTTTAAGTGAAAAGTATAACAGTTTAGGCATGAGTCCTTCTTAATAGCAAAATAGGAAGTTCATGAGTGTAATTCAGCAAACACACAAGTATAGAAGTTAATAGAAGGTACTCAAACCTATACACAATGACATTTCTAATGAGCTACAAGATTACAGGACATATCAGGTGAGTAGATAATCCAATAACTAGGCAAATGAGTTCATTACAAAAATTCAGATCATGTAAGCTTCAAAATGTGTACAACAAACATGGTTTTAATAGAAAATTACTTAGTCAACTAAATAGGTTAAGTGAGTGGTGTGGATACTATGATGGAGGTCATTTAGTTGAATCAAAGGTGGTATAACATTACTAATCCAAGCACATATGTAGCATACATAAATTCTCAACAAGACATCAAGGAAAATATCTAATACAATAACTTTAATAAAGCTAACTAAACATATTAGTACATCTAACAAGGACACATAAAATCATTAGAAGACCCCTAAGTAATGACAAAGGCTCAGTAGAATTCATATCATTCACTATAGCATCTATTTATCTAGTTAAGTCATGAGGTTCACTAACATATATTAACCGGCCATACTAAAACAACCATAAATTATCAGAAAATAATTAACACAAACAATAAAGATAACATACGGAAGCAGAATACAATAATCAATAACAAAATACTAACATATATCATGAATAAAAGATAATCAACAGAAGAAGACATTGTAAGCACAAAATAACACAAACAATCGAAAGAAAGCGAGGGTTAGTGTTCACTGACCTTCTATAGGTCATCAAACCAAACAAGAGCTTTGTTATGCCATTTAGGAATCCAAACTCAAGCTTGAATAGTAAACAAACTCAGAACCGGAGAAGGGAAAGAAAAAATGAAATCAGAGAGTGAGGAAATCTAAAGCTTTTTGTATTTCATATTGTATTTGATTGTCTTAGGTGTTTTTGGTGATGTTAGGTTAGAGCAATTAAGGTGCCTATTTATAGTGGAATGCTTTAGGGTTCATGCAGATTGAAATTACAAAGTGGAAAATGAGGATAGTTGCGATGATGATAGCAAGGCGGGTAAATCAGAGAAGACAAGGGAAAAATCATCAAATATGTTTACATTGGACGAGCATGGAGTGAATCGACCGCTGAATGTGAAAAACCATCAGTCAAAGATTCAATGTTCATAAGTCACTGCGTTTGACCTCTGGACATCAAATAACAATTATGAAACCAGAGAAAATCTTCATGCATGCTTCCAATTTGAAGGATTTGAGGTGAACAGACGAGTCTTAGTTGCACGATTTAGGTCTCGGGTTTGGTTTTGAGGTTTTGAAATAAATCGACGGAAATGGAAAGAAATCAACAAGATTCCTAGACATGGGAGCCGATTGAGTGTTTGAGGGTTTCATTTTATGACCATGCACAGGTTTGTGCAAGGTTTCATGATAGATGGATATTGAAGGGATGAGAGAAAAGAGAGGAATTTGGGAAAGAAGGGCGGCTAGTCTGTGGGTAGAATGACTAGGGTTTAAAGTGGGTGGGTGAAGGCGAATCGTTGGATCATTGTGAATGACAACTATGATATTTTAGAATAAAAACGTTTATTATGAAATAAAGATGACTGTTGGATTTCTTTTAATCCAACGGAAAATATAAATCACTAATTGATATAAAAAGAAAAATATAGTTTAAGCCTGGGCCGTTGATCATATAAATCAACGGTCCATATGAGAATGTGTTTCTTGTGTGAGGGTGGAGGAGGGGTGATGTGGCATGATGCCATTGGCTTAGAGGAGATGGCCTGGATCGCCAATGTGGATAAGATGTGTTATTTTCTAACCAGGTCAGGTGGGATTGAGCTTATGTTTTGGGATGGAATTGATATGATAGCTAGACATATTGTATTTAATTAAGCATTCGCAATTTTAGTCTTTTAGTCATTTAACCTCTTTAATATTAAATTAATTAAACTTAATTAATTTAATTAAATGTGATAAAATATTAATTTTTTATTAAAATACTTTATTTACCAAATTATGAAGTTAATTTTGGAATAATTTAAATAATAAGCATGTTAGGTAAAAATCTAGGATTAATTAGTTAAATTAATTATAAAAATTACGTATCAAAATATAGAAGTTATTTTAATAGTAAAAAAATAGTAAGGGCAATATATGTTTTATAAATATTTAATATCAAATTATTACTTCAACGCTATTAATTACTCATTTCCTCATATATTTGTATGAAAATAGGTATAATTGATTAGAAAATATTTTCACCACATTTACTGCAAATTATTAAGTGTAAAGAAATTAATTTCAAAAGGGAGGGTCAAAATTGATCGTCAACACCTGCCCCTCTTTGACCGAAGACGATGAAAGAGTTTTCGGACGAAGAAATTGAACTAAGACAACTAGACCAATTTTGCCCCAACTTTAGGAATGTATTGCAGGAATGACATATGGATTTGGGAGAGATTATGAGTTGTAACATTAGGGAATGATTTAGGGCCGAATTCTGGCTTTGAATCGCATACATACCTCGGACTTAATGAGGATCAGGCCTCATGTAGTTCTAGCATGATGACTCAGAGAGGGTGGTGCTTGTAGGAGTTGCCCCAGTATCGTGTAATGACGATATTGCAATAGAGGAAGATTTTGGAATACATAATGATATAACAGATTATAGCTTGATTATAAGACTTGAAAGATTTGACGATCTGGAGTTCTACTGATCGGATTGAGCTTGAGTTTTGATCCTTGGCCCGCTTATGAGTTTGTTGTCCCTCATAGCATTATAGCTTGGTTTGCTTCTTAGAAGAAGTTCCACGTCACTATGTTTGATCATGAAAAAGAAGACACACAGATACTCATATATAGTAATGAAGATATGTCAAGATGTGATGTATAAAATGCAGGAATGATGATGCCCGGCTGCTGGTTAGCCGTTATTTAGGATTGGGGCGATGAGATATTTGAATCTGAAGTCTCCAAGATATGGAACATTGTTTGGGATGTCAGGGATGTGACTTTGGATGTGACTTAATTGTTACTCGGGTTGTGTACCGTTTTGCAGCTGTCGGAGAATTTAGTCTCCATTCCTAAATATTGAACACCCGTATTTGGTCCTGAGACCGTAGTTTATGCTTTATGCATTTTTGGGCATAAGTCCATAGTTCATACTTTATGCATATTTGAGCCTAAGGTTGTAGTTTATGCTTTACACACCTTTGGTACTGAGGTCGTAGATATATATACATATACTTGGGCCCGAGACCGTAGCTTGTGTGCATATATATTGAGCTGGAGGATATAGTTTAGTTATTCAGATAAATAGGTGGTTCATAATTTAGAAAAGGGAGTATTCATATCCTTAATTGTTTAGTTATCAGTTTATCAATTATTAATTCTCAACTATCAGTTCAGTTCTCAGTTATCAATTATCAGTTATCTGTGACGATCCGGCCAGTCGTCTCATGAGTTACCTCACAATTTTCCCTATTTCTACTTCTTATAGCTTTGTTTATCAATTTTATATGTGATCGGGTTGGTTGGCTCGGTTAGGAAAGGTTTTGGTAAGGTTTGAGATACTTAGTCTCTTTTGAGGAAGCTTAAGTTGGAAAAGTCAACCGGATGTTGACTTATATGTTAGAGGGATCAGATGTGAGTTCTAATGGTTCAAATAGTTTCGGGAGATAATTTGGGACTTAGGAGCGTGATCGGGATGTGGTTTGGAGGTCCGTAGTATATTTAGGCTTCAATTGGCGAAATTGGAATTTTAGCATTTTCCGGTTGATAGGTGAGATTTGATATAGGGGTCATAGTGGAATTCCAGGAGTTGCAGTAGTTCCGTTGTATCATTTGGAATATGTGTGCAAAATTTCAAGTCATTCGGACATGGCTTGGTAGACCCTTTTATCAAAAGTGTATTTTAGAAGATTTTGGAATTCTTTGGCTTGAATCTGATGCGAATTTGGTGTTTTGATGTTGTTTAGAGCATTCCGAAGGTTGGAACAAGATTGAATGATGTTATGGGATATGTTGGTATGTTTGGTTGAGGTCTCGGGGGCCTCGGGTGAGTTTCGGGTGGTCAATCGGACCATTTTAAGTTGTTGGAGATTGCATAAAACTACTGTTCTGTGTTGCAGACATTTGGCCTTCGCGTTTGCAAGTAGGCCCTCGCATTCGCGAAGGGTTAGCAGGTGAGGCTGAGGAAGGTTCCACATTCGCGAAGGGCTTGGGTCGTTGTGCATCGCGTTTGCGAGGATGTACCGCGTTCGCGTAGAGAAAGTTGAGTAGCTGGGGTTCAGGTGGATTTGTGTTTCAAGTTCGCGGAAGGGGAGTCGCATTCGCGGTGAGTTAGGGAGCTAAGTCTTTGTATTCGCGAGCTGGGTGTCACGATCACAATGAAGGAATTTTGGTCAAAGTCAGTTTGTGCTTGGCGAACGCTAGGCGTTGACTGCGTTCGCGAAAAAGGATTTAATGCTTGGGCAGAATGTTTAAATAGCCATCTTGTCCGCGATTTTTGGGTTAACTTCCATCATTTTTGAGCGATTTTTGAGCTTTTTGAAGAGGATTGAAGTGATATTCAATGGGAAACACTTGGAGGTAAAATTTATGGACTTAATACTCGATTCTTGTGTGGATTCTACCTAATTAATCATGGAATTTAAGCCTAAAATTGAAGAACTAGGGCTTGTAATTAGAGACCTAGAATTTGGGATTTGAGGGGTCGTTTGTGGTTGGATTTTGATGCTTTTGATATTAATGAACTCGGGGAGTGATAAGGAATCTACTTATGTAATTTTTGCTGGTTTTGCACTGATTTTGGTAAGATTTGGAGCATCTGGAGGCCGATTCGAGGGGCAAAGGCATCGCGAGCTAGATATTTGGACTGGGTAGAGGTGAGTAATGATTGTAAATGTTGTCCTGAGGGTATGAAACCTCGGATTGCACATCGTAGTGCTTTATTGAGGTGATGCACATGCTAGATGACGAGCGTGGGGTTGTGCACCATTGGGGATTGTGACTTAGTCCATCCCGTATGACTGTTTTATCGCATATTTGACTGAAAACTATTTGATATCATCATATTTTGGGCTGAAAGCCATATTTGGGCCTTGTGCCAACTATTTGGCCCTTCAGGGTATTTTTACTGATATTTCCTCACTATTTTGACTTTATACTTGTATTCAGTCATGCTTTATTCTACTGTTTTCATAACTCAGACATGTTCACCCTATTTTAATACATTAAATAATATTCTAAATGATAATTTGAGCTGAGCATCATGTTTTATCATTGCCCGAGTGGCTTTTGAGATTCTGACTGAGTAAGGCCGAGGGTTTGTGTTGTGAGGATACACTGATCTATGATTTTGAGGTCGAGGGCCTGAGATTGTATGCCACGAGGTGGCTTGTTGATATGAGGCCGAGAGCCTACTGATTATGCCACGAGATGTCTTGATATTGCGCTTGGGCTGTAAGGGGCCCCTCCCGGAGTCTGTACACCCCCAGTGAGCGCGGGTACCCATTATGATATGAGATATAGCCTGAGGGGCTGGTGTTATTCCATGATATTGCTCGAGGGGTGGATTCTATTGACATTGTGCCCGAGGGGCAAATCTTTATGTGTTTATCTATTCTAGATGTTTTTCATTTAATTGTATAACTATTAGAAAGGTATTAAAGAAGTTTAAACTGAACAAAGTGTTTTTACATGTTTTCACTGTTTCACTACTTTTGCTGGCTTTTACTGCTTCTTTGTAGCTTGTTGAATTGCCTTTACGTGATTTCTTATCGCTCAGTCTTCATTTATTATTAATACTCATGGAGTTGGAGTACTCACTCTACTCCCTGCAACCCGTGTGCAGATTCAGGCGCATCAGGTCCTGCTTGCGAGGGTTGAGAGCTTCCAATATACTTCGGAGATTCACTAGGTAGCTGCTCGGTGTTCGCAGCCTAGTGCTTCTCCCTCTATCTTACTTTCTCCTATTTTTAGTTATGTAATAGTTGTGTAGACTCGTTCAGACCTGTAGTTTTTATGATAAATGCTCATGATTGGTGACACCTCGATGTCGGGCTTTGTCTATTCCGCAAACTATATTATTTACCTTATTTTGGGATTTTATTATTATGTTAAAGACTTAGTTTTATTACTTAATTGCTTAAAATGAATCGGGAGGGTGTCAGCTGGCTTTGTCTTCATGAGAGGCGCCATCACGACCGGGTCTGAGTTTAGGGTCGTGACAAGTTGGTATCAGACCTAGGTTACATAGGTCTCACAAGTCATGAGCAGGTTTAGTAAAGTCTCGCGCATCGGTATAGAGACGTCTGTATTTATCCTCGAGAGGCTACAGAACCTTTAGGAAAAACTTCATATTCTTGAAAAAATTTTCGTACGAATTTGTTGATTCGAGTACTAAACTTTTGTTATTATATTCTCTCACAAGTGGTGAGGACACGCGCTACCGGTCAGGATGTACAACCACTAGTACCACCAGTTGTGGACACTAGAGGCCGAGGACGCGGTCATGGTCGTGGTAGGGGCAAAGGTGTGGCCCGCACAGCAGCTAGGGCAGCACCTGCAGATCCACCAGCCGCCCCAGTTCAGGATCAGGTCCCAGTTGTGGATGCTCCAGTAGCACCAGCTCAGCCACAAGTTGTGCCCATTGTGATTTCGGGTCTTCAGGAGGCCTTGGCTCAGATTCTATCAGTTTGCACTGGCCTAGTTCAGGTGGTCTTAGTTACTACAATCGCAGCTACTTCTCAGGCCGGGGGAGGAACTCAGACTCCCGCTGCTCGCACACTTGAGCATATCATGCAGGGACTTTAGACACCGGGGGCACATCCATCCCAGCTGGTTGCAGTTGCTCAGGACTATGTAGCTCCTGCCAAGCCAGAGGACGAGAAGCATAGGTTGGAGAGGTTTGGTAGACTTCTGCCTCCGACCTTCAGTGGTGGAGAGGGCGAGGATGCCCAGGGTTTCTTAGACAAGTGTCAGCGGATTCTTCGCACAGCGGGTACTATAGATACCATAGGGGTCGCTTTCGCTACTATTCAGTTTTCTGGAGCTGCCTTCACTTGGTGGGAGGAATATAAGAGGTGTAGGCTTGTTGGTGCATCACCCAATACCTGGAAGCAGTTCTTCGTTCTCTTTCTGGAGAAGTATTTGCCACAGTATCGCAGAGAGGATCTGCGTAGGCAGTTTGAGTGGTTGTGTTAGGGAGAGATGACTATGACGCAGTATGAGATGAGGTTTTTTGAGTTAGCTCGTTGTGCTATTTGGTTGGTTTCGATGGATAAAGAGAGTATTATGAGGTTTGTGGATAGCCTCACTTATTAGCTTCGTATTCTCATGACTAGGGAGAGGGTGTTTGGTGCTACTTTTGAGGAGGTTGCGGACATTGCTCATGAGATTCAGTCAGTTCATCGCCAGGAGGGAGATAAGAGGGAGGCCAAGAGGACTCGAGGATCTGGTAGTTATGGTGGTGCTCATTCGAGAGGTCAGTATTAGCACGGAAGAGGCCGTCCATTCAGGCATGCTCAGCCAGCTCGCCCATGTTATCATGGGGCGTCATCGGGTTATGGTTCTCACAGTTCTCATCAGGGCCAGTCATCACTTAGCGCCATTCCAGCTTAGAGTTCGTCCCGTGCTCCATAACTTCAGGGCTCTTCTATGCCAGGTGCATCTGCTAGTCATTCTGGTGCTAGGGGTTCCCTTTAGTCCCCGTCTCCAGCACCCGGGTGTTGCTATGAGTGCGGAGAGATGGGTTATATGTGGAGGCAGTGTCCTCGTCGTCTTGCGGGTTCATCTCAGTAGAGGAGTCAGCCATCGGCTTCAACACCAGTACTTCACCACCACCTTCTCAGCCAGTTAGGGGTGGAGGTTAGTCAGCTAGGGGTCGCCCTAGAGAGGGAGGTCGATCAGGTGGCGGTCAGACCCATTTCTATGCACTTCCAGCTAGACCCGATGTTATTTCTTCCGATGTTGTTATTACAGGTATTGTCTCAGTCTACCATAGAGATGCTTCGTATTATTTGATCCCGGTTCTACCTTTTCATATGTGTCATCCTACTTTGCTCATTATTTGGATACGGCCCTTGAGTCTCTTATTTCACCTGTTTATGTATCTTTTCCGGTGGGAAATAATGTTGTTGTAGACCGTGTGTACCGGTCGTGTGTAGTGACTATTGGGGGTCTGGAGACCCGAGTGGATCTTTTATTATTATGTATGGTGGATTTCGATGTCATTTTGGGCATGGACTAGCTATCTCCATGTCATGCAATTCTGGATTGTCATGCTAAGATAGTGACATTGTCTATACCGGGTGTGACACGTATTGAGTGGCGAGGTTTGACTGATTATGTTCCTAGTAGAGTAATCTTATTCTTGAAGGCCCAGCGTATGATTAGGAAGGGTTGTCTTTCGTATCTAGCCTTTGTGAGGGATGTCGGTGCAGAGACTCTCAGTATTGATTCCGTTCCAGTTGTGAGGGAGTTTCTCGATGTGTTCCCTATAGACTTGTCGAGCATACCACCGGACAGGGATATTGATTTTGGTATTGACCTGGTGCCGGGCACTCAGCCCATTTCTATTCTGTCGTATCGTATGGCACCAGCGGAATTGAAGAAGTTAAAGGAGCAGCTTCAGGAACTCCTTGATAAGGGGTTCATTCAGCCTAGTGTGTCACCTTGGCGTGCGCCAGTTCTATTTGTGAAGAAGAAGGATGGCACTATTAGGATGTGCATTGATTATAGGCAGTTGAACAAAGTAACAGTTTAGAACAAATATCCTTTGCCTCGTATTGATGATTTGTTTGACCAGCTTTAGGGAGCGAGAGTGTTCTCCAAGATTGATCTCCGTTCAGGTTATCACCAGTTGAAGATCAGGGACTCGGATATTCTTAAGACAGCTTTCAGGACCTGATATGGTCATTATGAGTTCTTGGTGATGTCTTTTGGGATGAGTAATGCCCCAGTAGCGTTCGTGCATTTGATGAACAGTGTGTTCCGGCCTTATCTTGACTCGTTTGTCATAGTCTTCATTAATGATATTCTGGTGTATTCGCGTAGTTAGGAGGAGCACACAGATCATTTGAGAGTTGTGTTGCAGAGATTGAGGGAGGAGAAGCTTTATGCAAAATTCTCCAAATGTGAGTTCTGGCTTAGTTCAGTGGCTTTCTTGGGGCACGTGGTGTCCAGCGAGGGTATTTAGGTTGATCCAAAAAAGATAGAGGTGGTTTAGAGTTGGCCCAAACCGTCCTCAGCCACCGAGATTCACAGCTTTCTTGGTTTGGCGGGTTATTACCGCTGGTTTGTTCAGGGGTTCTCATCTATCGCATCTCCCTTGACAAAGTTGACTCAAAAGGGTGTTTCATTTGTATGGTCGGATGAGTGTGAGGAGAGCTTTCAGAAGCTCAAGATAGCCTTGACCACAACTCCAATGTTTGTTTTGCCATCAGCTTCAGGTTCATATACCGTGTATTGTGATGCTTTGAGAGTTGGTATTGGGTGTGTATTGATGTAGGAGGGTAGAGTTATTGCTTATGCTTCTCGTCAATTGAATCCCCGTGAGAAGAACTACCCCGTTCATGGTTGGGAGTTGGCTGCCATTGTGCACGCGTTGAAGATTTGGAGGCATTATTTGTATGGTGTGTCTTGTGAGGTGTTTACTGATAATCGTAGCCTCCAGCACTTATTCAAGCAGAAAGATCTCAATTTGAGGCAACGGAGGTGGTTGGAGTTGCTAAAGGATTATGATATTACTATCTTGTACCATACGGGGAAGGCCAATGTGGTGGCCGATGCTTTGAACTGAAAAGAAGTGAGTATGTGGAGTTTGGCATATATTTTAGTTGGGGAGAGACCTCTTGCAGTGGACGTTTAGGCCTTGGCCAATCGGTTCGTGAGGTTAGATATTTCGGAGCACAGTCTGGTTTGGCTTGGGATTTCTTGGTCTCCTTATATGATCGCATTAGAGAGCGCCAGTATGATGATCCTCATTAGCTTTTCCTTAAGGATAGAGTTCAGTACGATGATGCTAGAGATGTGACTATTGGTGATGATGGGGTGTTGAGGATGCGGGGCTGGATATGTGTGCCCAATATAGATGGTCTTCGAGATTTGATTTTGGAGGAGGCCCATAGCTTGCAGTATTCCATTCATCCGGGTGTCACGAAGATATATCAGGATCTGAGACAGCATTATTGATGGAGGAGAATGAAGAAGAACATTGTAGGATTTGTAGCTCGGTGTCTCAATTGTTAACAGGTGAAATATGAGCATCAGAAACTGGGTGGCTGTCTTCAGCGGATGCATATTCCAAAGTGGAAGTGGGAGAGGATCACAATGGACTTTGTAGTTGGGCTCCCACGGACTTTGAAGAAGTTCGATGCTATTTGGGTGATTGTGAATCAGCTGACCAAGTCCGTGCACTTCATTCCTGTGTGTACTACCTATTCTTCAGAGCAGTTGGCAGAGATCTATATTCGGGAAATTTTTCATTTGCATGGTGTCCCAGTTTCATCTTTTTAGATAGGGTCACTCGGTTTACTTTGCAGTTTTGAGGTCTGTGCAGCAAGAGTTGGGTACTCAGGTTAAGTTGAGCACAACTTTTCACCCTCAGACGGACAGACAGTCCGAGTGCGTTATTCAGATATTGGAGGACATGTTGCATGCTTGTGTCATTGATTTCGTAGGGTCATGGGATTTGTTTCTACCACTTGTAGAGTTTTCTTATAACAACAACTACCAATCGAGCATTTAGATGGCTCCATATGAGGCTTTGTATGGGAGGCAGTGTAGATCTCCAGTTGGATGGTTTGAGTCGGGTGAGGCTAGGCTATTACGGACAGACTTGGTACAGGATGCTTTAGAAAAGGTGAAGGTGATTCAGGAGAGGATTCATATAGCGCAGTCGAGACAAAAGAGTTATACTGACAGGAAGGTTCGGGATATGTCCTACATGGTTAGTAAGAAGGCTCTGTTGAAGGTTTCTATGACGACCTGGCCGGTCGTATTAAGAATTTACGCCCTAATCCCCCATAAACTGCTTTCCCCAAGTTTATTTCTGCTATTTTAATTTGCTGGGATGTTCAGTATTGAGTTTCGGAGAGTTTTGGGATACTTAGTCCCTAAATGAGAGCTTAAGTGTTGGAAAGTTGACCGTAGTTGGAACAGTGTGAAGACGGCCTCGGAATGGAAATCCGATGGTTTTGTTAGCTCCGTTGGGTGATTTTGCGCTTAGGGGCATGTTCGGATTGTGTTTTGGAGGTCCGTAGCTAATTTAAGCTTGAAATGCCGAAAGTTGAATTTTTGAAGTTTCTGGTTCGATAGTGAAATTTTGATCCGAGGGTCGGAATGGAATTCTGAAAGTTTGAGTAGTTCCATAGTGTTGAATGTGATGTGTGCGCAAAATTTCAGTTCATTCGGACAAGGTTTGAACACTTTTTGTTCGAAAGTGTATTTTGAGAATTTTGGAGTTCTTAGGCTTGAATTCGTGGTTGATTCGTCGTTTCATTGTTTTTTAGGTGTTTTAAGGATTTGTATAAGTTGGGATAGTGGTATTAGACTTGTCGGTTCCTTTGGTTGAGCTTCCGGGGGCCTTGGGATGATTTCGGATGGTTGACGGAAGGGTTTTGGAGTTTGAAGTTTGCAGCTTCAGCTGAAATCTGTCATAACCACACTTGTGGTTTGGATTCTGCAGGTGCGGAGCCGCAGAAGCGAAAAAGGAGGAAAGGCAGCAGGGACCGCAGAAGCGGGGTCATCGCTGCAAAAGCGGCCCCGCATCTGCGAAAGGATAGCAGCAGATGTGAAAATCGAGCGTTAAGTGAGAAGTCGCAGATGCGACAATGGTTCAGCAAAAGCGGGACCAAAAAAGCGGTCCCAGTACCACAGATGCGGTAACAGCCGGGCAGAAATATAAAATTTCGAGGGTTTAGTTTCAAAAGTTGGAAATTAAATTTGGAGCTCGGGAGAGGGCGATTTTGGGAGAAAATTGAAGAGGAGATCAGTGGGTAACATTTCTTTAACCCTTTCTAGTTATATTCCATCAATCTAAAGTTAGTTTCATCATTTAATTTGGATTGGGGATGAAAATTGGGGAAAAGTTGGAAGAAAGTTCTTAGACCTAAAATTTGACTTTTGATTGGGAATTTGACCTTAGATCTGGATAATTTTTATATGCATGAACTCGTAAGAGTATGAGAATTCTGACAATATAAATTTTACCCGATTCCGATACATGGGCCCGAGAGGCGTTTTTGTCATTTTACCTAATTTCGTGTATTAGCTTAGAATTTCTTTGTAGAATCAATTACTTGAAGTGTTATTTATATTATGCAATTGAATTGAACAGATTTGGGCCATTTGAAATCGAGTACTCGTGGCAAGAGTGTGGTTTTGGGTTGATTTTGAGCCGGTTCGAGGTAAGTGACTTGCCTAACCTTGTGGGGGGGACCTTTCCCCTTAGGATTTGGTATATTTGGTAATTGAAATGCCTTGTACGTGAGGTGACGAGTGCGTACTTGTGCTAATTGTTGGAAATTCGATTTTCATTAAGTAATTACTAGTATGTTTCCTTTCTTATTTTTATTACTCACACTATTAAGCCTGTTGTTATCCTAGGAAAGCATGTCTAAGTGATTTAGTTGCTTTATTTACTCAAACTGCCTTACCTCAATTCTGTGCAGCATGCTAGGTTAGAAATTACTTGTTGCCTTAATAAGAAATTTGCCATTTCTGAATATTGTCCTGTTGCTGCTGTGTATTTACATTGGGACTATGGATATGGGATTCCGGTAGATCCCCCTTGTCTGTTTATTTGGGACTACGGATGTGGGATTCCGGTAGATCCCCTTGCACAGTTATATGGAACTATGGTACTGCACCTGGTAGATTCCCCCAGTACTGGGTATTTATATTTGGGACTACGGAACAGGATTCTGGTAGATCCCCGCGCACTGATACTTGGACTACGGGACGGGATCCCGGGAGATCCTTCGAATATATATGATGGACTACGGGATGGTATCCCAGGAGATCCACTGAATATATGTAATTGGGACTACATGACGGTATCTTGGAAGGTATCCCGGTAGTTTCTCTGTGTTGAGTTGTATTTCCTTTCCGTGATTATTTTGCCTCTGTTCTAGTTGTTGTTGCTCTTTCTATTCTATGTTATTTCTTAATGTTGCACTTAATTATATTTTCTTGTTCTACACTGTTATACTTTGTATTTTATTTAACATCAGTAGGGCCCTGACCTTCTTCGTCACTGCCCGACCGAGGATAGGTTGGCACTTACTGAGTACCGCTGTGGTGTACTCATGCCCTTTCTGCGCATGCTTTTCATGTGCAAATCTAGGTACATTGACTCATACGTACCATCCTTGAGGCGAGGCGACCGTTTGAAGACATCGAGGTATATCTGCCGCGTCCGCAGACCGACGAGTCTCTCTCCACTCTCTCTTATAGTTACCGCTCTTCTGTATTTATTTTATTTTAGACTATTCTAGAGTTAGAGCACTATGTAGTGATCCTTAGCTTATTATTCATGGGTTTCCGAGTCTTTTAAGTATGTATTGGTTTGAGAGTTAAATATTGTATATGCCGAGCGACACTTTTAAACACTGTTTTATCACTCTAAATCTATCTTAAATCATTTAATTTCCGCAATTTGGTTTGTCTTCTATAATTTAGGCTTACCTAGTCATAGAGACTAGGTGCCATCATGATAGTTCACGGAGGGCGAACCAGGGTCGTGAGAAGTTGGTATCAGAGATCTAGGTTCATTGGAGTCATGGATCACAAGTTGGTTTATTAGAGTCTCGCTGATTGGAACTGAGATGTCTGTACTTGTCTACGAGAGGCTATGTAACCGTTAGAAAAATTCCACTTCATTTGAATTCCTTGTCATGCAAGATTTTTGATATCATAATTCTAAACTTCTATCTTCAATTCTCTCACCTGAGGACACGCGCTACTAGAGATGATCAGGCACCCGCGCCCCCTACGAGAGATATCAAAGGTTAAGGCTGGGGTAGAGGCCGAGGACACGCACGCAATGTAGCTAGAGCACTCGTGCAAGCTGCCACCAAAGTGCAACCAATAGTTTTAGACAGAGTCCAGGCACCGGATACGCCTACTGCTACTACTACTCCAGCACTTCAGGAGACGTTAGCACAGTTCCTGAGCATGTTTGGTACATTAGTTCAGGCGGGGTTGATTCAGGTTGTACCAACTATTTCACAGATCAGGGAATGGTCCCAGACTTCCCCCACCCCCACTCCAATGCAGCGAGTTCTCATTGGTCGGGTTCTAGGTGTCAAAGGGACACAGCCTGTGGTCCCAGTTCAGTGGGTAGTGAGGACCTCTCGCCGAGTAGAGTACAGGTGGGTCTAGGAGAGAGAGGACAGGCGAGGTAAGGAAAGAGAGTATAGGGAAGTGAGGAGACCTCATAGACTGGAAAGACTCACTGGTCCTTATTTTGGAGGAAGAGTACGACATGGTAGAGGTTTTGTGGGTCAGCCAGCTTAGTTTGCATCTCAGATTTTACACAATGTTTCAGGTGTTTAGGGGTCTTGGAGTACCCGTACCGCACAGTTTCCATTGCCATGTACTCCCAGAGCTTGTTTTGAGTGTGGTAACACACGCCATATTGTGAGGGATTTCCCTAGACATAGGAGGGGTGCACCTCTACAAACTTCTCAGCCACAGCACGCTCTGCAGAGTTCTCAGGCTATGATCATAGCACCAGTTGCTACTCCACCTGCTCAGCTAGCTAGAGGAGAAGTCTAGGCCAGATATTATGCCTTTCCTGCCTGTACCAAGGTTGTTGCCTTCGATTCTGTCATCACAGGTGTTATACTGGTTTGTCACAGAGATGCATAGGTTCTATTCGATCTAGGCTCCACTTACTCTTATGTGTTTCCTTATTTTGCTCCGCATTTGAGTGTATCTCGGGATTCTTGAGTTCCTCTATTTATGTTTCTACTCCTGTGGGAGATTCTCTCATTGTGGACCGCATTTATCGATCGTGCTTGGTTGCTCTTAGTGGTTTTGATACCAGACCCAATTTATTGTTCCTCTGCATGGTAGATTTTGATATTCTCTTAGTCATGGACCGATTGTCACCCCATTATACTATTTTTTATTGTCACGCCAAAACCGTGACGCAGGCTATGCCAGGTGTACCGCGTGTTGAGTGGAGTGGTGTTTTAGATCACACTCGCAGTAGAGGTATTTCTTTTCTTAAAGCTCAGCGTAGGGTTGATAAGGCGTGTGACGCGTATTTGGCTTATGTGAGAGATGTCAGTATTGATACCCCTTCCGTTTATTCAGTCCCAATAGTACGGGATTATCCCGATATGTTTCCAGCTGATCTTCTGGGCATGATGCCTAATAGAGATATTGATTTTGGCATTGACCTATTGTCGGGCACTCAGCCTATTTCTATTCCTCCGTATTGTATGGCTCATCATGAGTTGAAGGAGTTGAAGGATCAGTTACAAGAATTGTTGATAAGGATTTTATTCGGCCCAGTGTATCACCTTGGGGTGCTCCTCTCTTGTTTGTGAAGAAAAAAGATAGTTCTATGCATATGTGTATTGATTATCGCCAGTTGAACAAAACTATAGTTAAGAACCATTATCCTTTGCCTTGTATTGATGATATGTTTGACCAACTTTAGGGTGCACGGATGTTTTCTAAGTTTGACATGTGCTCAAGTTACCATCAGTTGAAGATTTGGGAGCCAGATATCCTGAAGACTGCTTTCAGGACTCGGTATGGTCATTACGAGTTCCTTGTTATGTCATTTACGCTGACTAATGCCCCAGCAGACTTTATGCATTTGATTCATAGTGTGTTTCGGCCATATCTTGACTCGATCGTCATTGTGTTTATTGATGATATTCTAGTGTATTCCCGGAGTTAGGAAGATCATGAGCAATACTTGAGGACGGTGCTCCAAACCTTGAGAGAAAAAAATTAATATGCTAAGTTCTCGAAATGTTAGTTTTGGTTGGATTCCGTGGCATTCTTAGGCCATATGGTGTCGAGTGAGGGTATTCAGGTGGATCCAAAGAAAATAGAGGCCTTGCAGAGTTGGCCCAGACCATCCTCAGCTACAGAGATCCGTAGTTTCCTTGGCTTGGCAGGTTACTACTGTCGTTTCATGGAGGGGTTTTCATCGATTGCAGCCCCTATGACTAGGTTGACCCAGAAGGGTGCTCCGTTCCAGTGGACGGAGGAGTGTGAGGCGAGCTTTCAGAAGTTCAAGACAACTTTGACCACAACCCCAATTTTGATATTGCCTATAGGTTCGGGTCTTATATAGTCTATTGTGATGCCTCAAGGATTGGCCTCGAAGAGGTGTTGATGCAGGATGGTAGGGTGATTGCCTACGCATCAAGATAGTTGAAAATACATGAGAAGAATTACCCTGTCCACGACCTTAAGTTAGTTGCCATTGTTCATGCCCTGAAGATCTGGCGCCATTATTTATACGGTGTGCCTTGTGAGATTTATACTGACCATCAGAGCTTGCAGCACTTGTTCATGAAAAAGGATCCAAATTTGCACTAGAGGAGGTGGTTAGAGTTGCTAAAGGATTATGACATTACTATTTTGTATCACCCGGGCAAGGCCAATGTGGTGGCTGATGCTTTGAATCACCGGGTAGAGAGTTTGGGGAGTTTGACTTATTTAGCAGCATCGTAGAGGCCTATGGCGATGGATGTTCAGGACTTAGCTAGCCAGTTTGTGAGATTGGATCTTTCGGAGCCCAGTCGGGTTCTAGCTTGCGTGGTTTCTCGGTCTTCCTTATTTGATCGTATCAGGGAGCAGCAATATGATGACCCTCATTTTCTTGTCCTCAAGGACAAGGTTCAGCACGGTGATGCCAGAGATGTGACTATTGGTGATTATGGGATATTGAGGATGCAAGGTTAGAATTGTGTACCCAATGTTGATGGGCATCAGGAGTTGATTCTGGAGGATGCACATAGCTCGCGGTATTCCATTCATCTGGGTGCCACAAAGATGTCTCAGGATATGAGGCAGCACTATTGGTGGAGGCGGATGAAGAAAGATATCGTTGGATTCGTAGCTCGGTGTCTCAACTGTCAGCAGGTGAAGTATGAGTACTAGAGACCGGGTGGGTTGCTTTAGCAAATAGTGATTCCGGAGTGGAAGTGGGAACGGATCACCATGGAATTTTTAGTTGGGCTCCCACGAACTTTGAGAAAGTTCGATGCTATTTGGGTGATTATGGATCGGCTGACCAAGTCTGCTCACTATTTTCCTATGCGTACTACTTATTCCTCAGAGCGGTTGGCGGAGATCTATATCCGGAAGATTCTTCGTCTGCATGGTATTCCAGTTTCCATCATTTTAGATAGAGGTACTCAGTTCATATCACGGTTCAGCATTACTTGGATACTCAGGTGGATTTTAGTATAGCATTTCACCTGCAAACGGACGGATAGTCCGAGCACACTATTTAGATTCTTGAAGATATGCTTCATGCGTGTGTGATTGAGTTTGAAGGGTCTTGGAATCAGTTATTGCCATTGGTGGAGTTTGCTTACAATAATACCTATCAGTCCAGCATTCAGATGGCACCATATGAGGCTTTATATGGTAGACAGTGTAGATCCCTGGTGGGTTGGTTTGAGCCGGGTGAGGCTAGATTGTTGGGCACAGACTTGGTTCAGGATGCTTTGGAGAAGGTTAAGGTACAGAAGAGTTATGCGGACCGGAAGGTTCGTGATGTTTCCTATATGGTTGGAGAGCGGGTTCTGCTTCGGGTTTCGCCTATGAAGGGCGTTATGAGATTTGGGAAGAAAGAAAAGTTGAGTCCGAGATTTATTAGCCCTTTTGAGATATTGAGGTGTGTTGGGGAGGTTGCTTATGAGCTTGCCTTACCTCCCAGCCTGGCAGGAGTTCATCCGGTATTTCATGTTTCGATGCTCCGGAGATATCACTGTGATCTGTCTCACGTGTTGGATTTTAGTTCAGTCCAGCTGGACAAGGATCTACCTTATGTTTAGGATCCAGTGGCAATATTGGACAGGTAGGTTAGAAAGCTGATGTCAAATAACATTTATCGGTAAAGGTTTAGTGGTGGGGTCAGCCGGTCGAGAAGGCGACCTAGGAGACCGAGCAGGATATGCGCAGCTATTACCCTCATTTTTTCACTACTTCAGATATGTCTTTATGCTCGTTCGAGTACGAACGAATGTTTAAGTGTAGGAGAATGTGACGACTCGACCGGTCGTCTTAAGAATTTACACCCCGATCCCCTATTAACTACTTTCCTCGGGTTTATTTCTGCTATTTTGATTTGTCGGGATGTTCGATTTTGAGTTTCGTAGAGTTTTAGGACACTTAGTCCCACAATGAGAGCTTAAGTGTTGGAAAGTTGACCATAGTCAGAACAGTATGTAGACGGCCTCGGAATGGAAATCTGATGGTAGCATTAGCTCCGTTGGGTAATTTTGGGCTTAGGGGCATGTTCGGATTATGTTTTGGAGGTTCGTAGCTAATTTAGGCTTGAAATACCGAAAGTTGAATTTTTGAAGTTTCCGGTTCGATAGTGAGTCTGAGGGTCGGAATGGAATTTCGGAAGTCGGAGTAATCCATAGCGTTGAACGTGACGTGTGTGCAAAATTCTAGGTCATTCGGATGAGGTTTGATAGACTTTTTGATCGAAAGTGTATTTTGAGAATTATGGAGTTCTTAGGCTTGAATCCGTGGTTGATTTGTCGTTTCGATGTTGTTTTAGGTGTTTTAAGGATTTTTATAAGTTGGGACAGTGGTATTAAACTTGTTGGTGCCTTTGGTTGAGGTCCCAGGGGCCTCGGGATAATTTTGGATGGTTGACAGAAGGATTTTGGAGTTTGAAGTTTGCAGCTTCAGCCGATATCTGTCATAACCGCACCTGTGGTTTGGGTTCCGCAGGTGCAGAACTGCAGAAGCGGTGGACTAGCCGCATAAGCGGAAAAGAAGGAAAGGCAGCAGGGATCGCAGAAGCAAGGTCATCACCACAGAAGCGACCTCGCATCTACGAAAGTATAGTCGCAGATGCGGAAATCGATCCTTAAGTGAGAAGTCGCATATGCGACAATTGTTCAGCAAAAGATGCTGTAACAGCTGGGCAAAAATATGAAATTTCAAGGGTTTAGGTTCAAAAGTTAGAAATTCGATTTGGAGTTCTGGAGAGGGCGATTTTGGGAGGAAATTAAAGAGGAGATCAGTGGGTAACAATTCTTTAACCTTTTCTAGTTATATTCCATCAATCTAAAGTTAGTTTCATCATTTAAATTCGGATTGGAGATGAAAATTGGGGAAAAGTTGGAAGGAAGTTCATAGACCTAAAATTATAATTTTGATTGGGAATTTGACCTTAGATTTGGATAATTTTGGTATGCATGAACTTGTGAGAGTATGAGGATTCTAAAAATATAAATTCTACCCGATTCCGAGACGTGGGCCCGAGGGGCGTTTTGGTTATTTTACCTAATTTCGCGTATTAGCTTTGAATTTCTTTGTAGAATCAATTACTTGAAGTGTTATTTACATTATGCAATTGAATTGAATAGATTTGGGTCATTTGGAGTCGAGTACTCGTGGCAAGAGCGTGGTTTCGGGTTAATTTTGAGCCGGTTCAAGGTAAGTGGCTTGCCTAACCTTGTGTTGCGGACCATTCCCCTTAGGATTTGGTATATTTGGCAATTGAAATGCGTTGTACGTGAGGTGACGAGTGCGTACTTGAGCTAATTGTTGGAAATCCGGTTTTCATTAAGTAGTTACTAGTATGTTTCTTTTCATGTTTATACTACTTGCGATTTAAGCTTGTTGTTAGCTTAGGAAAGCATGTCTAAGTGATTTAGTTGCTTTATTTACTCAAACTGCCTTACCTCAATTTTGTGCAGCATGCTAGGTTAGAAATTACTTGTTGCCTTAATAAGAAATTTGCCATTTCTGAATATTGTCCTGTTGCTGCTGTGTATTTACATTGGGACTATGGATATGGGATTCCGGTAGATTCCCCTTGTCTTTTATTTTGGACTACGGATTTTAGAATCTGGTAGATCCCCCTTGTCTATTTATTTGGGACTACTAATATGGGATTCCGGTTGATCCCCCTGCATAGTTATATGGAACTACGGGACTGCACCTGGTAGATTCCCCCAGTACTGGGTATTAATATTTGGGACAACGGATCAGGATTCCGGTAGATCCCCACGCACTGATAGTTGGACTATGGGATGGGATCCCGGGAGATCTTTCGGATATATATGATGGACTACGGGACGATATCCCAGGAGATCCACTGGATAAATGTAATTGGGACTACAGGACAGTATCCTGGAAGGTACCCCGGTTGTTATTTCTATGTTGAGTTGTATTTCCTTTCCGTGATTATTTTGCCTCTGTTCTAGTTGTTGTTGCTCTTTCTATTCTATGTTATTTCTTACTGTTGCACTTAATTATATTGTCTTGTTCTACACGATTATACTTTGTATTTTATTTAACATCAGTAGGGTCCTGACCTTCCTCGTCACTACCCGACCGAGGTTAGGCTTGGCACTTACTGAGTACCGTTGTGGTGTACTCATGCCCTTTCTATGCATGTTTTTCATGTGCAGATCCAGGTACATTGACTCAGACTTACCATCCTTGAGGCGAGGCGACCGCAAACCGAGGAGTCTCTTTCCACTCTTTCTTATAGTTACTGCCCTTCTGTATTTATTTTGTTTTAGACTATTTTGGAGTTAGAGCACTATGTAGTGATCCTTAGTTTGTGATTCGTGGGTTTCCGGGTCTTGGAAGTATGTATTGGTTTGACAGTTAAATATTGTGTATGTTGAGCAGCATTTTTAAACACTGTTTTATCACTCTAATTTTGTCTTAAATCGTTTAATTTCCGAAATTTGGTTTATCTTCAGCAATTTAGGCTTACCTAGTTGTAGAGACTAGGTGCCTTCACGATGGTTCACGGAGGGCGGACCGGGGTCGTGACATTTTCGCCCATGAAGGGTGTTATAAGATTTGGGAAGAAGGGTAAATTGAGTCCTCGGTTCATTGGGCCTTTTGAGGTGCTTCGGAGGATTTGGGAGGTGGCTTATGAGCTTGCTTTTCCACCTAACTTGTCTAGTCTGCATCCGGTATTTCATGTTTCTATGCTCCGGAAGTATATTCGGATCCGTCTCATGTTCTGGATTTTAGCACGGTGCAGTTAGATGGTGATTTGACTTATGATGTGGCCAATGGCTATTTTGGGGCGTCAGGTTCGAAAGTTGAGATCAAAGGATATAGCTTCAGTGAAAGTGCAGTGGAGAGGTCGGCCTGTAGAGGAGGCTACCTGGGAGACCAAGCGGGAGATGCGGAGTAGATATCCTCACCTGTTTGAGCCTTCAGGTATGTTTCTTGACTCGTTCCAGGATGAACGTTTGTTTAAGAAGGGGATGATGTGACAATCCGGCCAGTCGTCTCATGATTTACCACTCCGTTTTCCCTATTTTTGCTTCTTATTGCTTTGTTTATCAGTTCTATATGTGATTGTGTTGGTTGGCTCGGGTTCGGAAATGTTTTGGTAAGGTTTGAGATACTTAGTCTCTTTTGAGGAAGCTTAAGTTGGAAAAGTCAACCAGATGTTAACTTATCTGTTAGAGGACTCGGATGTGAGTTCTGATGGTTTGTATAGTTTTGAGAGGTAATTTGGAACATAGGAGCGTGATCGGAATGTGTTTTGGAGGTCCGGAGTAGATTTAGGCTAGAATTGGCGAAATTGGAATTTTGGCATTTTTTGGTTGATAGGTGTTATTTGATATAGGGGTCAGAATGGAATTCTGGGAGTTGCAGTAGTTCCGTTGTGTCATTTGGGATGTGTGTGCAAAACTTCAGGTCATTCAGACATGGTTTGGTAGACTTTTTGATCAAAAGCCTATTTTACAAGATTTTGGAATTTTTAGGCTTGAATCCGATGTGAATTTGGTGTTTTGATGTTGTTTTTAGCATTCCGAAGGTTGGAATAAGTTTGAATGATGTTATGGGATATGTTGGCATGTTTGGTTGAGGTCTCGGGGCCTCAGGTAAGTTTCGGATGGTCAATCGGACCATTTCAAGTTGTTGGAGATTGCAGAAAACTGTTGTTCAGTGTTGCATACATTTGTCCTTCGCGTTCGCGAGTAGGCCCTCGCGTTAGCAAGGGTTAGCACGGCTGAGGATTTAGCCTTCACATTCATGAGGAAGGGTCCGCGTTCACGAAGGGCTGGGGTCGTTGTGCATCACGTTCACAAGGATGTGCCGCATTCGCGTAGAGGAAGTTGAGCAGCTGGGGTTCAGGTGGATTTGTGCTTCACGTTCGCGGAAGGGGAGTCGCGTTTGCGGTGAGTTAGGGAGCTTTGCTTTCCCGATCTGGGTGTCGCGATCAAGATGAAGGAATTTTGGTCAAAGTTAGTTTGTGCTTCGTGAACTCGAGGCGTTGACCGCGTTCGCAAAGAAGGATTTAATGCCTGGGAGATTGTTTAAATAGCAATCTTGTCCATGATTATGGGGTTAACTTCCACCATTTGTGAGCTATTTTGGAGCTTTTTGAAGAGGATTGAAGTGGGATTCAAGGGGAAACACTTGGAGGTAAGATTTATGGACTTAATACTCGATTCTTATGTGGATTCTACCTAACTAATCATGGAATTTAAGCCTAAAATTGAAGAACTAGGGCTTGTAATTGGAGACCTAGAATTTGGGATTTGAGGTGTCGTTTGTGGTTGGATTTTGATACTTTTGATATGAATGAACTCGGGGAGTGATAAGGAGTCTATTGATGTAATTTTTTTTGGAATTCGAGACGTGGGCCTGGTGGTCGGGTTTGGCCAATTTCGGGATTTGTGTTGTAATTTGATTTCTTTCGAGTGGGCTTTGTTACCTTAGCATATTTTGATGGTTTTCCACTGATTTTTTTAGATTTGGAGCAACCGGAGGCCGATTCGAGGGGCAAAGGCATCGCGAGCTAGAGATTTGGACCGGGTAGAGGTGAGTAATGATTGTAAATGTTGTCCTGAGGGTATGAAATCCCGGATTGCACATTGTAGTGCTATATTGAGGTGACACACACGCTAGATGAAGAGCGTGGGGTCGTTCACCGTTGGGGATTGTGACTTAGTCCATCCCGTATGTCTGTTTTACCGTATATTTAACTAAAAACTGTTAGCTATCATCATGTTTTGGGCTGAAAGCCATATTTGGGCCTCATGCCAACTATTTGGACCCTCAGGGGATTTTTACTGATATTTCCTCACTGTTTTGACTTTATACTTGTACTCAGTCATGCTTTATTCTTATGTTTTCATAACTCAGCCATGTTCACCCTGTTTTAATACATTAAATGATATTCTAAATGATAATTTGAGCTGAGTATCATGTTTTACCGTTGCCCAAGTAGCTTATGAGATTCTGACTGAGTAAGGCCGAGGATCTGTGTTGTGAAGATACACTGATCTATGATTTTGAGGTTGAGGGCTTGAGATTGTACGCCACGAGGTGGCTTGTTGATATGAGGCCGAGAGCCTACTGATTATGCCACGAGATGGCTTGATATTGCGCTTGGGCTGTAAGGGGCCCCTCCTGGAGTCTGTATACCCCCAGTGGGCGCCGGTACCCATTGTGATATAAGATATAGCCCGAGGGGCTGGTGTTGTTCCATGATATTGCCCGAGGGGCGAATCTTTATGTGTTTATCTGTTCTAGCTACTTTTCATTTAATTGTTTAACTATTAAAAAGTTATTAAAAGAAGTTTAAACTAAACTAAGTGTTTTTACATGTTTTCACTGTTTCAATGCTTTTACTGGCTTTTACTGCTTTGTTAACTGTAAAAATGGTAACAACAATTAAATTTGTAAATGGGATTCTAAAAATACGTGATCTATTCTCGAGTTAGTTGTCAGAGCAGTTGATGCTAAGAATATGAAGTTTAGTGATGAAATGCAAGCTAGGAATGGGGCAATAACCCAACCTAAAGGCTTACTGTCCGAGCGCATTTTACCGTGGCGATACGGTCTAAAACAAGGGATAGGACGAACTGAGAAACCTGCTGCCCAGATGTAAGACTGGTCGATGGGGGACCTCGGTGTCTATATCAGGGTCGAGCTCGAGGTATTGGGGATAGTCGGGAATGGGATAACAGTTAAGATATGATTAAATAAAGCTCTTTACGGCCAATACCAAGTGACAAAATGAAGAACAAGTAAGAAAGCGATAAATATTAAATTGGCCTCAGGCCAGTGAGAACGAGCAAGTTAGAAAGAAGAGAGAGATAGAGAGATATTATTGCACTTATGGAGAAATAGAGCAACATCAGCCCTTTACAAGGTAATGCAAGTTCCCTTTATATAGGAGGGTAACTCGGCTATAGTACAACATGCATTAATTGTTAAGTATGGAGATAGGACGGCTAGATGCGACTTTTCGGTGTAGGCCCTGGATAGACCGGCTTTGCCAGACCTAGTCGCATGCCTTGGGAGCTTCCCCTTCTTGTTCTGGCATCGATTTCCATCTTCTCTGAATCCGGCCTCGATGAGCCCCGAGGTAGGGAACTCGGTCGTGGCTTCCCGTCCTCAGGGTCTCGAGGCATTTTTCCGAAATGACTTAATAGCGAGAAATCAAGTCCTCTGATTTTGTTGTGTACAGATAGTCTCCGCGTTTCCCAGAACAAAGTGATGGGAAATGATTCTGACATTTGACTCCTCGAGCATCTTATGGCTATGTCATACCAATGATGCGACTCATGGGGTGAGCTTTTGTGGCGATCGGGGTGTCCCATGGACTAGTGCATTTTTATTTCATTTAATGCACTGCCGATTCCTGTTCTTCAAGTTGAGTGTACCGCTAACAATTCGGTCTTTCAAGAATGCAGTAACTGCATATGCCATTCAATCTTCTAATGCCTCGATGACCATGTCGTTACCCCCTATAAATGGGGTGCCTTGGCATTGTTTTTCCTATCCCGGTGCTTTCATTGGCTCATTTGCCCATCTCTTCTTACCATCTTCCTCTATCCTTGAAGATCATGCTTGGGGCTCATAGCCTCAAGAATGTTTGGCGGAGCTCCCTTAGATTGTGTTATGGTCTTTTTTCGGGGCTTCCCTTTGTCGAGCATGATCGTGCTGCCCCGTTGCTGCTGTGGTCGTTAACATGTTTGTTGTGGCTGCTGCTTTTGGTTCGAGATGATGACATACGAGGGCCAACTTTCCTTGTTCGCAGAAAGCTCTTTAGATTACATACTGGTACTCAAAAAGGGGCTCAGATTATACACCGCTACTCACCTTCATACCCCGGCTCGACGTGATGCTTTGCCCCAAGTTGGGGGCTTGCACGGCTAGACGTTCCAAGAAGTGGATTCTAAGTAGCCGTGCAAGTGGGAGCGAGGGTTGTTCGGTCCACTGTCTCTCCGAGGTTCTCTTGTCCAGCGAGGGTCCTCGAGCTTCAGAGAGCTATGGCATTTTTTCATCCCTCCTTGCTACTCGCCTTATCCCTTGGGGATATCAGTGTGGAAGGCTAGGATGAAACTTACGAGGATGTGCGTCCAGAGGCGCCTATTGTAGGAGGAAGACTTTTGAAGGTGGACCAGTCTTCGAGCCTTTACTTCGCGTGTGCATCCCTTTGTTTCTTCCTTTATGCGTAGAAATCCTCAGTAGGCTTTTGTAATTGTATGTAATGACCCCTCGAGGGCTGTTGTACATGGATCTGTATGAATATAAATCTACCCCATCGACTTCTGCTTTCGATTTTTTCCTTGTAATTGCATGCTCTCGTGCCCTTCAAGGCCTTTTGAATGTCTTCCTTTATTGTTGACCACTGATATCTAACTCGGGTGCGAGCATTCTTTTCGATAGTTTTACCGATCAACGTGGCTTCTTTACGAGCCCCTCGTCGTACCTCGGACCAAACCTAAATAGATCTGATAGGTTCGGGCTGTTGGGCCCTCCGAGTTGTCTGGAGATAATACGTCGAGTTTCGGAGCTTTCGAGAATGTTATCCTGAATGAAGGTTAGCTTTGGGTACCTGGGGGTCCCTTTTGATCTTGATGTAGATAGCCTTTTAAGGCGTATGGGATAGACTACTGTTGAGGAGTTGCCTGTACTCAAGCGTTGCCTCGAGCCTTCTTGGAGCCTTCGTGATCGGAGCTTCACATGCTTATTTTTTCAGAAAAGGAGACCATGAGACTGGGTACCGCCTTGAGTCGAGCGATGGCATTGAAAGCTTCCTGAAACACAACTTCTTCCTTGGCGGAGGTCCTCGGGTCGCATGCTGCCTCGAAACTAGAGATAATGCAGCTGACTCCTTGAGTGATGGCTTCTCGTCGAGGGATGCCTCTGGGATTGGGTATCACCCTATCGATCTATATCGAGGCTATTGGTTTCCTGGGGCTCACTTCGGGTAGGCGAGTCGTCGATGCTTCTAACATATATGTGGGGAGACTTTGGCTTCTTCGAAAGACCTCACTATTTTAGATAGATGTCCTCCCGCTTTGGCATAGGGATCTTCATTTCTTCAGGCGCAAAAAGCATTGGCTCATGTCCTTGATCTGATCTGTCAATTTTATCATAGTCATGGCAACTACTTCGGGACTGGCCTGGCAGGGAATGGGGAGTGCTACTCCCGGCGCTCAGGAACCACGGGAGTTTGCTCTGAAGACCATATCTTTGATAAGAGAGGAACATCTGGAGATGGTGAGGAGATATTGTTGATGGAGCGAGGGGATAACGCTGTAGGTGCTTTCCCCGGATGAGAATATTACGGACTCCGCTGATATATTCTTGAGTGTACACTTATATCCTTTTGCATTTGGCCCTCTTGATAGGGTCGTGCTTGATTTTTGCTTGAAGTATCGGGTTACTTTGGCACAACTACATCCGTTGTTTTGGCGAGTGGTGCTGATGATGAGGTCCTTTGCAGAGAGGGTTGGGATTGAATTCACGCTTAGCCACCTTGTCAGGCTATACTGGCCCTTTCATCACCAAGGCATGCTAACCCTGAGGTGTTGTTCGTCCACGCCCTTTGTCGTTAATGATGAAGAAGATGGAGGTCGAGAGTGGGCCAGTTGGTTCATCCACATCCGGACGGCCGACATTATACCTATAGAGCTTTTCCCATTTCTCGAGGGATGGAATTATGAATGTGAGCGGAGCGTCTGGTGCTTTTTCAAATTTTGCTTATGGCAAAAATCAGTTGAGTAATCGTGTTTTTTCCTATTTTGTAGCAACTTCATGGATGCCGGGTGAAGTTCTTGACCTGCCCGGCTGGGTTTGGAGGCTGGTGACCCATTCAACCTATGATGAGCATAGGTGGCGAACTGTATTCTGCATTAGATGGGGAGAAAAATACCAAGGTATGCGTGCATGCTACCTTTTCCTTGGACTTCGTATATTTGAGGTAACATTATCCCCTTTCTTTTGTACTGGCTTTGCTGTTTGTAGATATCAGGCGATTTCTTGGGATGAGGCAGTGTTCTTCCGAAGAGGGGAAGGAGGCGTCGGCCTCCAAGCTGAGGAACGATGGCGATAAATGGGATTGGCACCCGGAGTGTGATGGAGCTTTTAGTGGCGCTGAACAGGCCCATGTCTTCGAGGAGAGGGCGTCGTCTGAGCCTATTGTTCTCGGGGTATCTAATTCCCGGATGGCGGTTCCTCCGAGTGAATATGCTTCACCCGAGGTTGGTTCCCCTGGGGCCGAAGAGGAAGGATCAACAAGAGTGTGCTCAGACTTCAAGGAAGTCTGTCGGCTTCATTTAGTGGTGAGTTTAGGCGCAGTTTTTCTGTATTGCATGTCCTCCTATCTTCATAGTGTTTTCCTTTTACAGGTCTGCGATAGGCTCATGTCTGAGCTGCTTCGTCAAGGAGCCAGGCTTCGGAAAGTTTTGGACGAGGGCGAGTCCTTTAGGCTCCATAGCTAGGAGAAGGAGGTTGAGTTGCTGCATAGGCGATTTGAGGCGCACCGGAGCTCGAATTACGAGAGCTATTTGATGGAGCAGGTAACCTTTTATAGCACGCGCTTCGCTCCTTTCGGACTTTAAGGTTAACCCCCTTTTTGTTATATTAGCTGCAGAAAAAGACGGAGTCCTTGGAGTACCTCAAGGCCGACATCGACTGCATCAGAAATGCTTGTGGTGAGCTAAGGGCTCAGGTGCGAGCTCAAGCTCTAGAGGAGACATGCACTTTGGCCAAGGTCCCTGCCTTCGAAGCCCAACTCCTCTTGGCCCGTGACAATGCTATAGTTCAAGCGGATACGATAGGGAAACTCTGGTATAATCTCTCGAAGATTAGGGCTGAGATAATCGGCGCCCAGGCTTAAGCGGCATTAAGCTGAACCAAGGCTGATCAGGAGATGGCGATTCATATGAAGGACGTTGCTGATGCCCAAGCAGAGCTAATGCGGGCCCTCGACCGGGAGAAAAAGATCGAGGAATACGTTCGATGCAGGTCCCGAAGAGAGGTACTCGAAGAGATTGGCGCTAGGGGCTTCGTTCTCTCAGAGGAATTGGCTCGAGAAAGGGTGGATGAGCGTGACGCTCGGTCACTTCTTCCTGACGTCGCGGACAGTGAATCTGACAAGTTGTAGCCCTTTGGAGCGGAGTGTAGATTTCGCTGTTTTTCCGCTTTGAACTCGATACCTGTAGAGCATATCTGTAGATGGAGAGTGCGCCTTTTTTGCGTATGTAAGATAAGAGGAAACTTGAAGCTTTATTTCTTCTACATCTCCTTCTATGTTTCTTTTAACCAGGCGGGCTAGATTCCGTGTTTGGCGGGAGACCCGTAGGTCCGGAACTAATCAGGCAGGGCCGGAGGCTTTTATGTGCGATCTTTAACGTGAGCAGGCATTGGGGCCTCTGTTCTTTTCCCAGTTGTTTAGGTTCAGTCTCCGAGTCAGGCCTTGACTCGAGCTTGCCTGACCTTCGGTCATCTGTGCCCATGGGGGCAGATGATGATCGTTCCCATTTCTTGCCCTTGGGCATTCACTGTTTCAACTATTTTGGGTCCAGTCTCCGATTCACATTGCGATTCGAGCTTTAATTGACCCTTAGGTTCTTTCCTGCCTGCATGGTCGGACAACGGTGGTCTTTATTTCTCGCCCTCGGGCGTTTGTTGTTTCAACTATTTTGGGTCTAGTCTACAAGTCGCATTGCGATTTGAGCTTTAATTGACCCTTAAGTTCTTTCGATTTTCAGACCGGGGATAGTGCCTCTTACGTTGTTTTGGTAATTCAGACCTTTTAATATGTGGTCTGGAGGCTTGTATATTAAACTATTTTGGATCCGGTCTCCGAATCGGGTTAAGATTCGAGCTCATTTTAATCCTCAAGTTGTCAATTTTCAAGCTAGCGACAATGGCTCTTACACTGTTTAGTCATAGAGACCTTTTAGTGTGAGGCCCGGAGGCTTGTTTAGCTAGCGACAATGGCTCTTATGCTGTTTTGCTTGTGGGCTTTTTGTAGGCTTTGTTTTCCGTGCGTTAAGGTCTTTTGAAATAATTTTGCCTGAGCCGTCGTCGGTTCCGAAAGAACCTCGATTGCAAGTCATTATCAGCGATGTTTGAGCACCTCAGAAGGTTCATAGCTCGTAGACTGAGTAGGTCTAAGCCTTGTGATTTGGAGCTGACATAGTCGAAGCCCATTTTTGCCTATTGAGGGAAGCCTATTTTAACCGGTTCTTTCCGAAGTATATTCGAAGTAGTGGCCTGCGATTTTGTTTAGTGATGGTCGGGCGTCCCTGAGTCGCGCTAATTTGGATGTATCAGCCGTTTTGACTACAGTCATATGTGTTTGGCAGGAGCTATTTTTTGATCCCGAGTGATAGTTTAGGCATCTACACCGAGGGTATGCCCTTTCGGGATTCTTACAAATGTGACATATAGCTAAACTTCGGGATTTTCATGCCTGTTGAGGTCTTACAGTCTTATCATGCCTGTTGAGGTCTTATCGTTTTATCATGCCTGTTGAGGTCTTAAAGTTTTATCATGCCTGTTGAGGTCTTACAATTTTATCATGCCTGTTGAGGTCTTACAGTTTGTGTTGCTTTGTAGAATAGATCTGGTTACACCGAGTCTGCCCGCTCGGGTCTTATAGTTTTGGGTTTTCTAGTGCATGGCGATTGGCGACAGTCTCTGAGTCCTCGAGTTTGCTTAGGCTCGAAGGTCGTTATTTGTGAGCTCACAGTTACCATGTGGGAGTTTTATGAGCCCGGAGTTCTGACCATTGGGTTGTACGGGTGCCGAATTGTTGATGCTAAGTCTTAGAGTATTTTGGGATACATTCGGTGGAAGGGTTACTGCCGAGAGTGCACTGCAATTTCCTTGTTTGGAGAATGAGATGCTAAAAGATACCCTTTTATTGCTTGGCATGAATACATATCATTTCATTGTTGTAGCTCGGCCCGCGCGGGCGCGGCTCCTCGAAACATTTGGTCTGGTACATGATTTCCTATTGAAACTCAGTCTATTGTTCCATGTTCCTTCCGAGGGATGGTGCCCTTGAAAGAAGATCATCGCTCATCGTTTGACTGTAGAGGAAGGCCTGTGATCTCATCGGATCCTCCTTTGGGGGTACGTTGCTCCGCTAATAATCTTGCTGGCGAGACCCTCTTTTGGGCGGAAGTCCGATTCGAGGGAAAAGAGCACGGCGGGCCCTATTAAAGCCTTGGGATTCCCGGGTGGAGTTAGAATTTCTGAATGTCCCGGCCGGTTGTCTGCATATAGGTTAGTGAAAAAATAACAAAGGAGTGAAGCGGTTCTTCCTTACCGCGGGATGCGTAGGCCACGCTCCTAGATTTGGTATATTCTTGCCCTTTCGAGGCGTGAGCCCTAATACAGCCCTCTACTGTGTTTAATCAGGCTCGACCGAAGATGTGGTTTGCTTACCCTTTGATACTTCCGAAGGTGGAGGAATTTATGCCGGCGATGCGCAATATAGTGAAGAATTTCTCCTTGTCGCGTATTACTCCCTGTCGACCATTTTAATTCCACCCCTTGCGTGGGATTTCATTTTTTTGGCGAAACAGGGTCGACGCTGTCTATGGGTGGCATTCCCGTTGCCATCTGAGTAAGACGTCCGTACCTTGCATCTTCTTTGATGGTACAGAGCTCGACGTCCCAACTCGAGCTTAGACGGGCTGTATCGAGAGTGTGGTCTTCCTGCTTGTTATGGTGATCCTCGTTTGGAATCCATCAAAGATTCGAGGTGCGGGAGTGATTTGGTTCGTTAGTCTGAACCGCCCCATTGACTTTGGTCCTACATCGTTGGTATGCTTGATCGAACCACCTGAATTCATGAACACATGTTTTATTTGAAATAGATCAAATGAGGGAGAGGGTTACCAATGCGTCAGTTAAGGCCGAGGCAAAGTCTCGATGTCCTTTTCTCTAGATGTAAGGGAGTCCTTTGGAATATATCCCTGGACCCGTTTTTCCCTAGCGACGAACATTTTTACTCTCCATTTTATGAGTCCTTGGAGGATGTCGCCGATCCTCCGTTGTCCCGGTAATATGCCGCGGCTTGTTTGCTTCATTCTTCCTAGTTGCCGTCCTCCCTTAGGGCTGGATTCGAGTCTAATCGCTCGACAGTACTCGGTCACAATTTTTATTGAGTAGGACGGTTGTTGTCCTCCTAAGCTAGTAGTCATTTTTGACCCTCTGGCCGCGCGCGCCCTACGGTTTCTGCGCCATACTGTGATTTCTTCAGAGGGGTATTGGTCGAATAGGTCTTAATCGTTCGGTGTACTTTGTTTTGCTTATGGTGATCACGATGTTTGGTATAGCAATGCTAAAATCGTATTCTGCTGGGCGGAGTACCCCTGTCGGCGATGCCTCGTCGAATCTGGTTCTACTGATGATTCCTTGAGGATGTTGCCCTCGAGCCATTTCCCGATCGTTGTGATGTAGGTTGCATCTTGTGGTATTCCATCTATCTGCAGTGCATGGATGGTACCTCCATCTGTTTGGCATTAGTTTCTTTGCCGGGATCCTGCTTGGATATACCGAGCCCAAGGAGGCTTCCTAATGGTCATCCATGGCCCTGATTTGTGGCTGGTGCCGGGTATGGGCATTCGACCAGATCTCGGTTGGGTGTCTGATCAAGGTTCGTTTGAAATGTCCTAGAGTCGTCGGGCATGGTTCGTTTAGGCTTTGGGCGAAGGCCTGTGTTGCCCAGTCACACGAAATCAGGGTCGATCTCATTCGCTCTATTAGGGAATGAGGCGCGACTTCCTATGGAATTTCATTCTCTCTTTGTTCGGCCTCAAATGTGTCAGGCTCTTATGTTGCTGCTTCGATGGCATCGACATGTGCTTCTGCTGAGGAATCTACTGGTATGGTAAGCGAGTTTATGAGATCAGGCGCTACGCTGAGGCGCCACATCATGGTTCCTTTTGAGAGTGTTTCCCCGAACTTCTTCAATGAGACTAGCTCGAACCTATCATCCTGAAGGTTGATGCCTTTTCCCGTGCACGTGTAAGCGGTGGTGCGCTCGTCGGGATCCAAGGTCCTGTCGTACTTATGGAGTTTCGGCGTTACGGATTTCCATGAAATGGGTTCTGGGACCGCTTCCTCGGGGGACAGCTGTTGCATGAACTTACACGAACCTGACTCGATCCTCTTGGAGAATCCCCAAGCATCTTCGCTACGGCAGGGTCTGTTATCGATCCGTTATTGCATGATCTCTCGGGTACTCGATCGCTGCGGGGAGCTGTTTCCGGTGCTACTGTGCTGTGAGTCTTCGGATTGTTCTGCAACTGAGTGATAGCCAACTGATGTGCCTGCAACATTTCAAAAATATCTTGAAGACTAATTTCCTGTGTTTCCCGAGCCGGGGTTCGTTGGGCTTCTTGTTGGTCGATGTGCTGTATGCTCCCATCGGTGTGCGAGGCTTCATCGACCAACTGCACACCTTGCGAACCCGCGTCCGCTAGAATTGGCCCAAATGCATTATCGGGGTTCTGCGGCATCGCGCCAACCACTAGAACACCCGCACTATTTCCGCCATGATTTTTGGGGTAGTTTTTCTCGACTCTGTTTACCGGGCCAGACATTTTGACCTGAAATCAAGAAATTTTTGGACAAGAAAAAGTGTGAAATATAACGTGCATTTGTGCAATGAAACCAGCAAGAAAATAATCACTATTATTTTTAGCCCCACGGTGGGCGCAAAACTGTTCACCGTGAAAATGGTAACAACAATTAAATTTGTAAATGGGATTCTAAAAATACGTTATCTATTCTGGATCTAGTTGTTAGAGCAGTCGATGCAGAGAATATGAAGTTTAATGATGAAATGCAAGCTAGGAACGGGGCAATAACCAAACCTAAAGGCTTACTGTCCGGGGTGCGTTTTACCGTGGGGATACGGGCTAAAATGTCGGATTGGACGAACCGAGAAACCTGCTGCCCGGATGTATGACTGGTTGATGGGGGACCTCGGGGTCGATGTTAGGGTCGAGCTCGAGGTATCGGTGATAGTCAGGAATAGGATAACAGTTAAGATATGATTAAATAAAGCTCTTTACGGCCAATACCAAGTGATAAAATGAAGAACAAGTAAGAAAGCAATAAATATTAAAGTGGCCTCGGGCCAGTGAGAACGAGCAAGTTAGAAAGAAAAGAGAGAGAGAGAGAGAGATATTATTGCACGTGTGGAGAAATGGAGCAACATCCGCCCTTTACAAGGTAATACGAGTTCCCTTTATATAGGAGGGGAACTCGAATATAGTACAACATGCATTCATTGTTAAGTATGGAGATGGGATGGCTAGATGCGACTTTTCGGCATGGCCCTGGATAGGCCGGCTTTGCCAAACCTAGCCACATGCCTTGGGAGCTTCCCCTTCTTATTCTGGCTTCGATTTCCATCTTCTCTGAATCGAGCCTCGACGAGCCCCGAGGTAGGAACTCATTCGTGGCTTCCCGTCCTCGGGGTCTTGAGGTGTTCTTCCAAAATGACTTGATAGAGAGAAATCAAATACTCTGATTTCACGTACATGCTTCTTTATAGCCTGTTGATGTGCCTTTACGTGATTTCTTATCGCTCAATCTTTATTTATTATTATTACTCACTGAGTTGGAGTACTCACTTTACTCCCTACACCCCGTGTGCAGATTCAGGCACATCAGGTCCTGCTTGCGAGGGTTGAGAGCTTCCAGCAGACTTTGGAGATTCACTAAATAGTTGCTCGGCATTGACAGCCCAGTGCTTCTCCCTCTATCTAACTTTCTCCTGTTTTTAGTTATGTAATAGTTATGTAGACTCGTTCAGACCTGTAGTTTATATGATAGATGCTCATGACTGGTGACACCCCGATGTCGAGCTATGTCTATTTCGCAAACTGTATTATTTACCTTATTTTGGGATTTTATTATTATGTTAAAGACATAGTTTTATTACTTAATTGCTTAAAATGAATCGGGAGTGTGTCGGCTGGCTTTGTGTTCATGAGAGGCGCCATCATGACCGGGTACAAGTTTAGGGCCGTGACATTATCAATGCAGTTTTAGTATTTACAGTTCTCTCTTTCAGTTTTTTTACATACCAGTGCAATTCAAATGTTTTGACGTCCCTTTTGCCCAAGGCCTACATCTCGCGATGCATGTAATGATTTATAGGATGGCAATTTTAATTTCTAGGACATCTCGTATCAACTATTGGTGAGCCCCAATCGTTCGGGGCATTATCCCTCTTTTTAAGTCTTTAAGATATTTCAGTTAGTAAGGTATGCCGAAGACCTTGTCTCGGTAAACAAAGAGCATTTACGTATTCTTTAGAGTCTTCGTAGACTATAGTCTTGTCAGGCATATGTTAGAAGGATTTAATGTATTAACCTTGTTGGCTACTCGTTTATACTTTCAAATTTATAGTATTTTTCGCATTTACGATATTTCGGTCAAACTAATTAGTAGATCGGCATGTTTCATGCTAGTATTCAGCTTACAGTTATACCACATGTTGATCCAGCCATCCAATTTTTTGCTCGGTCACATGCAATTAGGCACCGAGTGTCGTGTTACGCCTAGGCCATGGTTCGGGGCGTGACAGTATGTAGAAGCTTTGAATCATTTGGTGAAGTAGTTGATGGCTACTAGGATGAAACGATGTCTGTTTGTTATTGTTGGTTCAATAGGTCCAATCACGCCCATGCCCATCCGGTGAACGGTTGATCTACGTCAAATCTGCACTCAATAGTATGTGGAAATGGTCGTTGGAAGAATAGTACCCAACTAGAGTCGAGGTCGATTTTCCCAGGGAATTTATAAGGGGTGTTGGAGTAAACACTTGATGAGAGTACGTGAAATACATCAATTGCACTTCCAACACAGAGTTGTTGTTTTCTACTTCTAATATTAACGCTAACAAATGTAAACTAATCAGAAGAAACTAGAAAGCGAGTAATTATTTTTTATGTTTTTATCAACTAGGAAAATCCTAGTGATGTAACCTTTGCCTAAGTGCTAACCTAATGGGTAAATCACATTAATGCTTGTTTTAGTGATCGAGGTGTATTATAACTCTCAACTCTCAATTACCCACTCAATACCTCTCGGTTATAGAGTGATTATGTCCTAATTGGATTTCGTAAGTCCAATTGGCATCAATTCAAATAATTGGTATAAGCTCAAGTCTAGTTTTCCCTATCTCTAGTTCAACCATTTAATTTGACTAGCCAAAACCTTAACTAGTCCAATTTCTTGTTAGCAAAGTTTTCCTAAACTCGGTCCTTCTTTCTTAAGTAAGAACCAAGTCAAATAGGTATTTATTGATATTTGCAACAATTAATTCTAGAAATAATGCATAAACAAGGAGAAATAATAAACACCCTTTGGGAGGTTCTGCGGCCGCACAATTCAATATGTGGTCCGCACTTTGCTTGTCTTCTTCAAGTGGAGAGATTCTGCAGCCACACAATTCCATATGCGGCTGTACTTCACCTTCTCCGGCCGTGCTTTTTTTTTTTCCTGCGGCTACACTTTTGGCAAGGCTTCAAACTTGGTCATTTGCACATTCTCTAAACTTTTTGAATTCCTATCAGTGCGACCAGGTTTTGCGTCCGCACATGTCGCACCCCATTTTCTCGCAAAAGCATGTTTTGACATTGTGAAAACTCTTTTTGATGGGAGATAGAGTTCTAAAAGAAGAAGAGTCACCACCTAAACTTTTTAAGGTGTGTTAGTGCACCTATTATGCAGATAACTCTGTTTGACTAGTCAACGCCATCAAATATCGGGTAAGGGCTCAAATTACCTCAAATAGAAGGTGTTAGGAACTCTTCGAGTTCCACAACTACGGGTCCCGGCCGAACATAAGACTATGTTGATTATAATTAGGCAAGATAAACAAAAGATAATAAAGGTTAAAGAAATTTATTATAACACAATGAGAAATAAGGATTACAAGGATATAACTATAACGGTCTATATTAGATGACTAAATGTATAAAAAAGGGGGGTCCTATGTTTTTTAGCCTAGAGGATCACCCTGTGAAACATAAATAATACTTCGCAACTCCCTTTAGGTAGGGAGTTACTCATATTATTCAGCGGGTACAGACTATCATCTCCTACTACCCGATTACTATGTTAAAGTTGTTTACCTAAAAGCACTCTAATTCAATTCTAAGTCGTACCCTTTGCGTGCACTACCTGTCCCATACCTATGGTCCAGGAGGCATTGGACCTCTATTTAGGGCAGTTCTAGACTTTACTTAGGCTTCTCCAAATGATAAAACTTGGCGACATACAAGTTGGACTTCATGTAAAGGGTAGTTTAGGGCTCAAGTTAGCCTCCATACTTAGACAACAAGTGCACGCAAACAGATTCTCATATTAGGCGTTAGACAATTTCAGAATTGAGGCAAATTAAAGCCATTAAGACCTATTGACATCGTTTCTATGTGACCTTGGATTCAACACGCAGGTAGTTTCAGATGTGAGGCGCCACTTTAAACTTATAGACATGATTTCCAAACAACTATACAGTTTAGGAGTACTTGGTATTGCATGTAGGTTACAAGTTATTAAACCTATAGACATGATTTCTAAGTCGAGGGTCTCCCGGAAATAGCCTCTCTACCCTTAGGGGTAGGGGTAAGGTCTGTGTACACTCTAACCTCACCAGACCCCACTAGTGGGATTATTACTGGATTGTTGTTGTTGTTGTTGTAGACATAATCTCTAAGTGACTTACGCAGTAGGGGTAGTGAAAACCATTGGAAATACTCAGAATTGCTCATGTTTGATCCTATGGGCATGCTTTCTAAGCGAGTAGCAGCATTTATAGCTAGGTTCCAACAGATGGAAAATTTATCGATTATTCCTATAGACATGCTATCTAAGTGAGCGATAGATATAACAGTAGCTAATTAATCGATTAAGCCCTAGGAACATGATAAACTAGTATAATCTTATAGGCAAGGTATCTAATGGATATGTTGCAGTTATGCAAATTGAAATAATGGTTATTGTCATTTGTTTCCTATAGGCATACTGTCCTGTAACACATAACAGTAGACATAGACTTATGCCTTGATAGTAGACAAGTTGTGTGAGTGTGTGATTCTCCTAATGGCATGATTCCTACCAGTGTTCATGGAAATTGAATAGCATATATGGCAGGTTGGATAAAATAACAAGTAGATTATACGAATCCTATAGGCATGTTTTCTACCCTTTCATGCAAACATTAGAGTATGCCAGTTTCCCAAATTTCACTAATACCCCAATTGTTTATTATAAAATTATTGCAAACCAGATGATAAATATAAGTACAAATATTACACAAAAGATAATAATGGGCCTACAGTAAGACCAAAAGGAGATACCCAGTATTGCCTGGCCCTTCAACAAACTCTTTCTTCACAAATAGCATACCCAGATCCCAATAGGGGACTATATTCATCAGCACAACCCAGAAACCATAGAAGAACTCAAGCCAAACCAAACAGCCACTGATTGACCATATGACCCAAACATTGAATTACACACAAATCACTTAAACAAGACAGTTTATAGATTCAGTAGATAGAATGAGGAATGAACTGAGTGTCAGAGATAGCTCAAGTCTCAGTAGTAAAGAGAGTGGCCAAAGAACCCCAAATCCTAGTGTATCAGAGTTCACAAAGGTCTCAAATGGACCCCGACCAGTGCTCACACTAGGGAGATCAATAGTGAGAGTCTTGGTGGCCTTGGCTTTTAGCCGGCTAAGAGTGATAGATTCAGAATAGTGTAGGTAACAAATGAGGGTGAGAGAACAATGATTAAGGGACAGAATTTGAAGATATGCACTTGTATTTTAGAAAGCAAACATAGCAAAGTTGTCTAAAACACATAACATGCTAGTTAAGAGGGTCAACAAGACTTAAAGGCAGGTTGCTATTACGGGTTCAATACTTAGCAAGAGGTAACATATTGGTAAAGAACACATTTAGAGAGTTAGAGGAGAAACAAGTTTTTCTGGGATTAAAAGATTGGCATACAATGGTGCATAATACCAAACAGGTCTAAGTAGACCACTAACTTAAAGGGTTTAAAGCTTAAAGATTCAAATTATGTTGAATATCCATCATAACACCAGAACGCAGACATGCCAATTTGTCACCAATGTAAACAGTATCAAACATTGTAAGGAAACACATATTAAGAAAGCCACTCTAAAGGTCCCAAATAATCACTAAGGATACAGAATCAAGCAAACCAAAGACATGTTAGTGACACAATAGCAAGGGAGCAAGTCATAGAGTGAAGGTCTTAACATAGATTAAAACATATTACATATGCGAGTCAGTCATTATAGGAATCCAGAACAAACTAGAGAAGCAAGCTCATGTCAAATAGTAAATGTAGACTTTCAAGTACCAACACATTAGGCTAAATGAACTTGAGAGGGTCTAAATTATTTAGGTGAAGCATATTCAAATAACATATCTCAAAACTGGAAATTTAAGGGAAATATCAAATGCTAAAGAGGTTCAAATCATAATACGAGTTCAATGCTAACAAAGTTACACACTGAGATAGCCCATAAACATATTAGGTAACGAATTCTGAAGTATGAAGATGCAAATCATGAATATAGAAGAATGAAATTGTAAAAGCCAACTGACTTACTAGTTAAACGCACAACAAGAAAGAACAAATTCCATAGTACTCTAAATATCTGTTAGGACCAAACACACATGCAAGTATACGTAGTTGTCAAATAATAAAGTGACTCGAAAGTCGGATGTCGAACCTACAGAGACTTAGATTGATTGTTAACTAAGTAAACTAAAATCAATTAATTGTCCAAGATATTTAAGGGTGATATTTTTATGCTAATCTACTATTGCGGAAATTAAACAAATAACAACTAAATTATCAAGAATTCGATTTTTTATGACGAGATGTTACTTCAGAGGAGATGAAAATTACAGGGTTGTGGTTGGTTTATCAATCATATTAAGTTCAATAATCACACTCGTTAAACTAGATTATCTATGGTTGCTAATTAACCGGATCTTTTATATGAATAGCATGTTCCCACAATACTACTCGCATGCCCCACAATATATCAACCCTATATTCCTATGGTATTTAGTCTATCATGAACAAATATAATATGGTATTCAATTAAGCATGACTATTAGGAATATTCCTACCCTAACCGTGAAATCTTCCCCCGAGCCACGAGTTCAGAAACAAGCTCTCTCTAATTCTACTCTAATCTAAACACGGCTTTCCCAAGCATAGGATAGATAGTAAATAGAACTCAGATGATGGCCAGACAATTAAGCAATTATGTACAGAATTAGAGAAACAACCACAAAATGATAATCCGAATTAACGAAGATGTAATTAATAAATGTTAATAATCATGTCAACCATAACCCTAGAACGTAGAGTGCTTAGCCACTCATGTTCGTAGTAACAATTTTCCAAGTATTTTGCATAAACAAATTACAAAAACAAAAAGATGAAGAACTCTATGATTTTTTTCTACAAAAGTAATCCACATGATGTCCTTGCCTCCGGTCACCAAACTCCCTCAAAGTGTCATTTTTAGGTCTATATATATGTGTAGGAAAAGACCTAAATGTGTAGGTCAAGTCCTAGTCAAACCAGGAGAAAAATTAAGTCTTCAAAACTCGGAATGTGCCTGCGCAAACCTGGTGTCGCCAGGTATAATGCCTGGTTAAGCTTGCCTTTGCCTTGCCTTTGCCTTGCCTCACCGGGTCTAACGCCTACTACAAGCCTGGTGTCGCCAGGCTAACGCCTGCTTTAGGCCTGACTTCTCCAGCTTTCTCCTTTTTACTGTTCTCGAGCAGACATTCAACATTTAAGTATCCTTTTTGCTCTACTTTCATCTCCAATTCACCTACACATAAAATAGACTCCATTACGTGCAAATAAAGTGTAATTTATAATTAAAGCATGTAAAATACAAGGCACATAATGTACAGAACTATGGAGTAATAGCCATAAATCAATACCCCACACTTAATCATTGCTCGTCCTCGAGAAATCAAACTACACTTATAGACACAACCTTTTTAAACAATCCTCCTAACTCATTACACCAAGAATCTTTAAAATAGACTAAGCACAAGGGTGTAACATCTTCACCTCGAGATTAGACTCACAAGTAGCATGCATTATTTCACAATTCACTCAATTACTCTAACATAAAGGTCAATGACATTATCTTTCCTTCACGAATCAAGTGCCCTCACACAACAAAAGAGAGTATTCCACACACAATAAAATTTAAGAACAATTAGGAACTCAAGATAGAAAGAATTCATTCACTCTCAGAAATAACATTTATATGCTACAAAAGATGCACCATAGGCTTGCCCGTAGTGTACTACTCTACTTATTGAGCTCATTTAGTCTAAGATCAAGTAGGACTTTCATTGGTGTAATGTAGGTTGCGGGTTGGGTAGAATACATTTGGATATAAGAGTGACTACACCTCCCTAAGCACTTTAATACATATACTAACATTCAAACCCCATACTTATGTCAAACCATAACTCCACCTTCACATCAATGTATATTAACTCCATATTTCTTTAAGCATAATTATATCAAGAATCACCACTATCACGGAATACTTTCACAGCAATACAACTATATTTTTTTTCTTTTCTTCTTTTTCAATTCAAATGGCTCTTACTTTTTCAAAACAATGCACATATCTCCTTATTTCATTAGTTCCACTCAAAAGCCAAACCAACCCCCCTGCCCACACACACACACTTTAACTTTTGCAAAGTTCATAACAATTCAAGTGCTTATGAGAGGTAAAAAGGTTCAAATAGATGATTAATTCAAACAAATGGGTAAGGCTTTTAATGTAGTTGCCAAAGAAACATGATTACAGGCTCAGCAGGGTTAACTACGATACCAAGACTAAACAAAACTGCTATTTCGCTTTGCAAACACACGGGGCAAATTCTAGGCATCAAATGCAATGTACAAAATAACATACAAACCTCACGCACACATGGCACATAACTCACTCATAATTGGACTCATCAAGACACTCTAGTTAAAGTAGTTAAGAAAATTTAAGATTATACAATTTAAGGTACTTACACAAGAGTCAAAAACTGAGCCTAAGTGTCACAACCAAAGTAATAACTATTCTCAAGGCATAACAAAGTCAAGAGATATTGCTTCAATTCAATTCATATCACAATGGCTCCTCTCCTAAAAAAATAAAACTACCTACACCCGATTCAAACAAAACTCTTAGAAAAGAACCGCGGCACAAAAAAAACAAAGGGAATTACTACACTGCCTACAAAGAAAATCTTTGTGTCATTTATCTTTAGACTTAAATTACTCAAGAAAACTGTCTAAGAGATCCATCATCGGGAAAAGTCTAATTTTTCTACTTTTTTTAACGATTTCTTTTTCAAACTACTTCGATACTACACAACTACGAAATCACAAATAAGAAGTTAACATTTTTCTAAATCCTACTACTAATCATCTAGAGAATTCTCTCATCCCACACTTAAAAGAGTGCAGTGTCCCCAATGCACAATAAAGCAAAACAATAACGAGGGTGGACAAGAAACTCCTTAAGAGGCCAAAGGCCGAAGCAATAACGGCTCATGGGTACTCAGACTTCCCCCAGGCATAGTCCTTGCCCCACACTTAGTTTTCACCATCTAACTCGCTTTTGCACTCTTCCAATGACTTTGCCTCCTATGTTTATAATCCTACAAAACAAGAACAAATACTACAACAATAATAAGGAATAAATAAGAAAAAAAAACAGTAAAGATGGGTTGCCTCCCAACAAACACCTGATTTAACGTTGCGGTACAACACTGCTACTCTGCTCATGCTGGGCACTTTCTCCTCTTCTTTCTCCCATTAAGCCTAGCCTTTTTACACTCTCTCAGAAGATCTCCTCTTTCATCCCTGGATCTTTTCTCAATAATCCTTACACACTCAGCTTGTAACACCACCACATCCGACTCAGTCGTCCTATCCAAATCACTATAATTTACATAAGAACTCTGCTCTATCCCCTTCAGTTCTACCGCAGTAATTATGCACAAGTCCTCATATTGCTAAGGGAGCTTAAGCGTCTTGTACACATTAAAAGTAATTTCCTCATTGCCAACTCTCATCTTCAACTTTCCTTCCCTAACATCAACAAGCGCTCCACCAATAGCTAAGAAGGGTCGCCTTCATCATCTGCCTCGTAATCAAGAACAATAAAATCAGCAGGAAGAATAAACTTTCCCACTCGAATTAACACATCCTCATTAATTCCTTCTGGCATAACTAGTGACTTATCTGCTAACTGTAAAGTGATTGTAGTAGATCTAAGCACCCCCAATCCGAGTTGCTTGAATAAAGAGGATGGCATCAAATTTATACTAGCCCCTCAATCACACAGGGCTCTACCAACTTCTTATTTTCCAAGAGACATAGGAATTGTGAAACACCCAGGATCCTTCAACATAGGAGGGAGTTTACTCTGAACTCTAGCACTACACTCTTCAGTAAGTGCAACTGTTTCAAACTCCGTATGTATTTGTTTGTTTACCACTTTATCTCTGAGATACCTTGCATACTTAGGCACGTCCTGCGAAATTTCCACCAAAAGGCAAATTCACACGCACTTGGCTCAAAATATCTAAGAATTTCTTGTACATAGCATCATCTTTTTGCTTTTGTAGTTTTTGTGGAAATGGAGGTGGTGGCCTTGTCACAATTTCCGGCTTTTCTTTCTTATTCTCCTCAACGGACTTAGGAACTGATTCTCCTTCAGGTCTAGCTGTATACTTCTTTATCTCTGAAACTTCTTCTAATTCTCTTCCATTTCTCAAGGTAACCACATTGACTTGAGACTTAGGATTAGGTTCAATATCACTCGGGAGAGCTCCAGCAGGTTTAATATTCGAATTGTTAGCCATTTGCCCAAACTGCCTCTCCAGATTTCTGAACTCTGTGCGCAATTGTTGATTCCCAGCCATAACTTTCTAATTTTCTATCAATAGCTTTTTTATCATGTCGGTCAAACTCTCATTTGCTTTTTGTGGAGGTTGAGGTGGATGATTGTAATTTGCTTGAGGCCTAATATTCTAATTTCCACCCCAAGAGAAGTTAGGATGATTCCTCCAGTTCGGATTGTATGTGTTACCATATTGAGCTTGTTGATTCATCAGTCCTCTAGCTTCTTGCTCTACATAGTAAATTGATTCATTATTCACAAGACATATGTCACTTGTATGACCTTCACCACATAACTCGTAGCAAGTAGACATCTGTTGCACAAGTTGCATCTGTTGTGCGTGGTGCATTGTCATTTTATTCATCAGATTCGCCAATCTCGCTATATCTTCCCTCATTGCTGACAAGTCATCAAGCTCGATCACCCCTGTTGCCTTTTGTTTAAGTGCTCTTTGTTGTTCCCCATCTCTTTGCCAATTATTATCATTAGCAGTGAAACTGTTTAGCAGGATCTGGATCTCACTATACGGTCTTACCATGTAGCTACCCCCACATGTTGAGTCAAAATTCATTTTTTATGCCTCGTCCAACCCATAAACGAATGTGTGACCCAATACCTCATTAATTTGACAATAATGTGGGCAGTCTTTGAGTAGCTTCTTGTACTTTTCCCAAGCTTATCGGAGAGTCTCACCAGCTCGTTGTTGAAACCCTAGAATCTGGCTTCTCAGTGATTTTGTCTTCTTTGTGGGAAAAATTTGATTAAGAATTTCCTTGGAAGATCATCCCAATTGTGAACTGATTTCGCGGGCTCCTTTTGTAACCATTCCTTAGCTTCTCCCAACAGTGAAAAGGGAAACAGTGTCAGCATGACATAGTCCTTGGAAACGTTCGGATAATTGTAAGTGTCTGTAATTTCTTGGAAGTTCTGAATGTGCCTCTATGGGTCTTCATGAGATAAGCCAACATATTGCCCTGTGGCTTGAATCAGTTGTACCATGTACTATTTGAGTTCAAGGTGACCTGTTATATCATGTTTCACAATCGCCTGACTCATAAGCGCCAGATTGGGCCTTGCAACTTCTATCACTAGATGCACTTCATTACCTGCCATCTCTACTAGTTGTGGTTGAACTACGATGTCCAACTCTCTTTCAATTCTAGTTCTAGCTTTGACTTTCCTCCTCACTCTATATAGTGTTTGTTCGATTTTAGAATCAAGAGGAATGAGATTGTTTGTGTTTCTACTCCTCCTCATCCAAGAGAATAGCCTGCGTTATCACAAATAAATCAAACTAAAAATTAAAAATTGAACAAATAACGAATAAAAGCTTAACTTAACTAAGCAATCAATAACTAAGTCTCTGTCAACGGCGCCAAAAACTTGTTGGAACCAAACACACACGTAAGTATACGTGGTAGTCAAGTAATAAAGTGACTCGAAAATCGGATGTCGAATCCACAGAAACTTAAATTGATCGTTAACTACGTAAACTTTAATCAATTAATTGTCCAAGATATTTAAGAGTGATATTTTTCTAAAATCTACTATTGCAGAAATTAAACAAATAACAACAAAATTATCAAGAATGCAATTTTGTATGACGAGATTTTACTTCAGAGGAATTGAAAATTCTAGGGTTGTGGTTGGTTTATCAATCCTATTAAGTTCAGGAATTACACTCATTAATCCAGATTATCTATGGTTGCTAATTAACCGGATCTTTTATATGAATAGCATGTTCCCACAATACTACTCGTCTTCCCTATAATATATCAACCCTATATTCCTATGGTATTGAGTCTATCATGAACGAATATAATACGATATTCTATTAAACAAGATTGTTAGGTATATTCCTATCCTAATCGCGAAATCTTTCCCCGAGCTACGGGTTCAGAAACAAGCTCTCTCTAATTCTACTTTAATCTAAACACGGCTTTCCCAAGTATAGCATAGATAGTAAATAGAACTCAACTGTTGGCCAGATAATTAAGCATTTATGCACAAAATTAGAGAAACAACTACAAGATGATAATCCGAATTAACAAAGATGTAACTAATAAATGTTAATAATCATGTGAACCACAACCCTAGAACGTAGAGTGCTTAGCCACTCATGTTCGTAGTGACAAGTTTCCAAGTATTTTGTATAAACAAATTACAAAAAAAAATAAAAAAAGGATGAAGAACTCAATGATTTTCTCCTCCAAAAGTTATTCCCGTGATGTCCTAACTTGCCATCACCATAATCCCTCAAAGTGGCATTTTTAGGTCTATTTATATGTGTAGGAAAATACCTAAACGTGTAGGTCAAGTCCTAGCTAAACCGGGAGACGAATTAAGTCTTCAAAACTCGGAATGTGCCTGCTCAGACCTGGCGTCGCCAGGTAAGATGCCTGATGGACCTCGCCCTAGGCCTGGCGTCGCCAGGCATAACCGCTAGTTAAGCTTGCCTTTGCCTTGCCTCACCGGGTGTAACGCCTATTACAAGCCTAGCATTGCTAGGCTAATGCCTGCTGTAGTCCTGGTTTTGCCAGCTTTCTCTTTTTCATTGTTCTTGAGTACACTTTTAACGTTTAAGTATCCCTTTAGCTCTACTTTTATCTTTAATTCAACGACACATAAAATAGACTCCATTACGTGTAAATAAAGTGTAATTTATCATTAAAGAATGTAAAATGCAAGGATGCACGAAACTGTGAAATTATAGCTACACATCAATATCAACAAAGAGCAAAAACCCAGAATCTTAGTGCATCAGAGTTCCCAAGGGCTTCAAATGAACCCCGGGCAGTGCTAGCACCAAGAAAAGTTAAAAAATCAAATTCCAGTGGCTTTGGCTTTCAGCCACCCAAGAACCAAAGTATAGAACAAGAGAATGAGAGAACAATAGAGTAATAACTTTAATTTTTTAGTGAATCTCGTGATTAAAAGTTTGTTTCAAAGGGGAATGGAGAGGCATTTATATAGTAGTTAAATCAGGTGAATAAATAAGGAAAGAAGTCAATAAAACATGAACAAAGAAAGGAAAAACATACATGTAATAATAAAGCAACCAGTAAAGGAAAGAAATCGAAAAAATCAAACCCTAATTAAGGTTCAACGTTTGAAAATCCATCTACTAGTATGAGAAATCAACTACTATTTTATGTATATGGACAAGATATTTTCCAGATCTAAGGGATTGAAGTTGAACGGGCCCGAATTTTAGAGATGGTACTTGGCAAGTTTACGCAAGTAGTAAGTGACACAATAGTCTTGCAAGTAATACTGAGTTAACACATAAAAGGCAAGGAAATCATGGAAGGAATCCATGATTGAGATGGATTCAGAGAATATTGGGAGGGAGGCTAGGGTTTCTGAATAAGGGAGGGGCGTTTGAGAATGGCTGATGAAGAGAAATGGTGATTAGGGTTTGGGTGAGGGGATATAAGGAGAGTGGGGGAGTGTTGTGAGCCGTTGATCAATTTGGATTTGAACAGGTTGGGTCGGGTTTTGGATTTGGTAGGTTCATTAGGTTGCTTGGGCTGCTAAGGTTATTGGGCCAAGGGTCTATTGGTCCGAAATTATTCCTAATTTTGGGCCAGCTTTTAAAAATAGGAAATTAAGGGAAAATAATTTAATAAAAATAGTTAAATAAAATATAAAAATGTTATTTATGCAAATTAATACTTTAGAACAATAGTAGAAGATTATAAAAATGTAAGATATTATTTTGACATTGAGTAAAATGACAAATGCAATAAAATTATAAAATATAAGCTATTATTGCAAGATTGTGCAAATAACTTAAAAATACTAATGTAATTATGAAGTAAAAAATATTTGAAAACATGTATTATCGATGCAAAATAATTTTAGGTAATTAAGTCATCACAAAATAATTTAAAGGAGTAATTAATAAGTATTCAAGTAATTTTAATGCAAGAAAATCAATTTTAAAGCTCTAAAAATTATGGAAAGTCTTGTGTAGATATGTAAACTAAATAATGATGAAAAAATGATGTTTTGAAAGTATATATACTATTTGAGAAAATATGAGGGCAAAATTGGGTATCAATAGCACAATTGCATGTGCGGTCCGCATTCATTAAACTTTCTTCTGAGGCTCAAGTACCCTTTCTGTGGCCGCAGATGTATTTCTGCGGAAAATACTTTCTTCTCTGGTCGTAGAACTATGTCTGCAGACAACACTTTGTCCTACTGCACTCCTTCTTGCCTTTTTGATCTGGAATACACCTTTTTGAGTTAGAACTCTTCGTTAAAGTCCAATTCTCTAACATGCCTACAATTTGCATAATTTCATTAGTTTTGGGAACAAGAATCAACACTTTCGGACTAAAACTAAAGCAAGAAGGTACTAATAAGTGGTTAAAATCTATGCTTATCAACTCTCCCAAACTTAAGTTTTTGCTTGTCCTCAAGCAAATAGATTAGTTCTCACATCCTCAAAGAGAAATGTCATTTTAAAGAGTCATTTGTTAGACATTCATACTCAGTTGGGACCAAAAATTACATACATTACGCATGCATTTTCAACAAGGTGACAAACCACATATTATGCACATATAACTCTAGTGTGACACAAGAGCTTCAAGAATTGAGTTTACTTATCAAGGACTCTTGTTCTATCATGTATATCATGGTAGACTCCAAACTCTTCCTCCTCTACCTTCCATTTGCCATGCTCACTTCAAGAATTAGCACTCATTTCTAGATTAATGAAAGGTTCACTCTTCTCTCACAAAGGAATGTCACAAGTATGGCTTCAAGTACCATAGGCTTGCCCCTCATGTGGATCACCACTAATGTAAGCTCTCTCGGTTCAAAGTCAAGTAGGACTTATTTTGGGTTGTAATGAAGGCCTTTGGATTGGCGTAGGATACCATATGGGATAAGTGGTTACACCCTTCTTTAAGCGCTCCACGTTTTTATTTTTTGGCTCACATTTACCAACTCTTAGAGGCATTTCCTTTTCTTGGGGGATAGAGAGACTTGCCATCACTCTTTTTTGTTCATTTCATTCTTTTTCTCCCTTGATGCTTATACTAGAGATAGTTGCCTCTTTTTGATTTCATCAACCTTCCTTTTTATTCTCTTTTATTTTTTTCTTTTCTTGCCTTCTCTTTTTCATAGAGATCATTTCTTCTCTCTTTTTGGTACCTTGATACCCTTTTTAGATTCCTCAACTATAACCCCCAAACTTATGCTTAAAGCCACTTATCTCATAAGAGTGTGAAGGAAAGTCCGGGTGCCAAGAGAGGATTACAAATAAAATGGGTAAAGGCTTGTAGCATGATTACCAATAGAGAAAGGAAAGTCTTAAAGGGGTTGACTAGAGATAACTAGCATTAGGTAGCAATAGAAAGCTCAAACGGAACAAGGAAAGCCTATAATCATCTTCCAAACCAAGCAAACCTAGAATTTTGCCTTGAAACACATTTGTGGCAAGTTCTAGACCATTCATACAAATAATTGGACTAGCAACAAAAATCACCTCAACTATCATGCAACTAGACCATAAAAGTAGCCTACAACGATCACAATCAAGTTAAAGATCGTTATGGTCCAATCAACCACTCTATGATTATCAAAGTTAACTCAAGAGTCTCAAAGTCACTAAGTAGAGCTATTTTATTCCAAAAACCTTGTTTCAAACCATAAGCACGCAGTTAAGTGTGTTTGTGCCAAATGAAGCATGAATAACTCTTTTTAGAGAATAACTTGATTAGGGCTTTTATTCATTACTACTACTATTATTATTACCTAAACACAAAAAGGGACTCATTCCCTTAAGAAAGTTGTCACATCATTCATCCACGGGAAGAGTCACCCGGTTCACACAAAAGACCACCTTTGGAAAGAAGCATGGCATTAAGAAAACCAAAGGTTGATTATCCACACTACCATGAAAAATGTAAAAGCAACTAACATAAAAATGAAATGGCCCAACGGTCGTTTTGTGTCATTATGACCCGCTACCCCTTTTTATGCTTTACACATGTGTGTTTATGATTTTATGACTTGCGGGATTGGTTGGTTTCATTCCATGAGGATTCGGGTTGATTTGGGCCATTTGATTTTTGACATAGAAACTTAAAGTAAAAATGTTACCCAAACTTTGACTTTTGTGAAAACGACCCTGATACGGTGTTTTGATGGCTCCGATAGATATGTATCGTAATTTTGGACCTGGGCGTATGCCCGGAATATATTACGGAAATCCGTAGGTTGATTTGTGTTGTTTTGCCGAAATTTGGCAATTTAAAGTTGAAAAGTTCAACCGTAGGTTGACTTTTTACTATCGAGCTCAGAATTTGATTTTAGGAGTTGGAATAGGTCCGTTGTGCTATTTAGAACTTTTCTGCAAAATTTGGTATCATTTGGAATTGATTTGACAGGATTCATATGTTTAGTTGATATTCTAGAGATTCTTGAACTTTACATGGAAATTCATGCGTTTTAGTCTCGATTTGTAGTTTTAGATAATATTTTGATCACGCAAGCGAGTTCGTATAATGTTTTTATACTTGTGTGGATGGTTTGTTCAGAGCCCCGAGGGCTCGGACATGTTTCGGACATGTTTTAGATTGGATTGAATTGAAATTGAACTGCTGGTGTTGTTGGTGCATAGTTATCGCAATTGCGAGCACCAGCCTCGCCATTGCAAAGGTGACATTGGGGGCACAGATGTCGCAATTGCAACTTCCCCTTCGCATTTGAGAAGTCGGCAGGATTTTGGCTATGTTCGTATTTGCGAGGGTCCGCAAATACGAACACTGTGTCACAAATGCGACAAATGTAGCTTGTACAAGTGGATGGGAGACGAGAGTTTTAAAACTATTCTCTCATTTTACAACCCTAGACTCGGTAAGAGGCGATTTGTAGAGGGATATTTTCATCTACATACTTTGGGCAATTTATTCTAATCTATTTCTGTAAGGCCCAGTAAAATTTTACTTGAAAACCTGGGATTTCGTGGTGCCGAGTTACACATATGTGTTAAAGATTGCAGAGATCTCGCCATGGTATGGACCTTTTGGGTTGAGAAGTGCATTGAGGAGTTAAAGGAAAATGTTGGCAGAAATAGGGCATTTCTACGGCCCATTATGCGGTCGTAGAATCACTCTGTGGGCCACAGAATGGCCACAGAGTGAGGCAGTCATTTGAGCCATTTTTGGTTTCATTTTCACAGCCCATTATGCTACTGCAGAACCATTTCATGGGCCGTACTCTGATCGCACATCATTCCTTGAGATTTGTCAGATGGAGATACCGCGGTGCATTGTGCGACTGTAGAACAGGTCTGCGGACTGCAGACTGCTCGCATAGTGAAGCAGAAATATTAGTTCCAGAGGGCCAATTATGCGGCCCATTTTGCGGACCACGGAAGCATGATGCAGTCGCATATGTGACCTCAGAACATGTTCCGGAGTTTCATTTTTGGGTTTTCAAACCCGGACCTACTTTGTTAAAATAGTTGTAGAGGGGTATTTTTTAGCAAAACCTTATATTTTAGAGTGAGAGAAAGAGTCCTAGAGTGAGAAAGTGATCTTCATCAAATTACTCATCAATTCTTGCTCAAATCCTTGAAGATTATCAAGTAAAGCTCATTAATTTTTCAACCTAAGAGGTAAGAATCTATACCCTAGCCCTTAATTTCAAAAATTAACTAGAAGTGGGTAATTATTAAGATGGTTCATGGGTATGAGAGTTCTTTATATTGCATGCATGTGTAATAAAAGAGTGTAGGGAGATAGTGACCTAAAAATGATAAAGAATGGGGTGTACGATGTTGGAATCTTTCACAAAGGGCCTTAAAAACATAATTGCACACCTAGTGTTTGATAATGTGCTCAAATGAGCTAGAGTCATGATCATTTTTCTAATTTTTGGTTCAACTTGTTATATTCCTAAAATAGATTGAAGTTGCTAAGAGTTCCGGAATATAGTTGAATTTAAGGAAGCTCTATTGAGTTATGTATGGCTAAAACTCCCTCTTCTTAGAATTGAACCCCATGGTGTTCATGCTATCTATGTAAGTCCCAAATTGATCATTATAGAAATTGTTATCGTGAATGTGCTTGCGTTGAAGAATATATGTGCAATGTGTATTCCAATGTTTCATCATGTTATCTTACTATTTGAGGATCTGTTAAAAATATGGAATATGTGCGAAAAATGCATAGACTTCAAGTCAAATTTGAATAAAGACTGTTATGCCAAATTGTGTGAAATAGTCTCTATGCGTCTTCGATTCTAAATTGCTCACATGTGTAAACAAAGTCTTGAATGAAAAGCCTTGTTGTGGTTGTTGATGATAATAACATTGGGATGTGGAAAAGAACTTGAATTATAAATGTGTCCAAGAGCCAAGTATGAAATTAGATGATTGATAGAAAATGGTAGGCTATTGTGCGGCTGCAGAATACATCTGCGGTCCGTAGGTTTAAAAGTGTGGTCTGCACATCCGCTTTATCAATAGATAAGTATCTGATAGACAGTGCAGACCTAGGTGCAACCATTCTAGGAACTCTGTGGTCCACACAATTAAAGTGCGGCCGCAGATGCACTTTCCTTCAACCAGTCACCAAAATCAACCAACTCCGGACCACACAAATTCAAGTGCGGCCACAGATTTCAGAAATTAATCAAACACATTTATGTTTTTTTTCTAGATTTTTCAAATACTTGTTCAAATCTACTTGGCAACATGGTATACACATGAAATTCAACTAAACCAACCCATTTTAGCATATTTTAACAACTACCCAGTACAGATCTACCCCACATGGACATGGATGAAATATAATAACATATGGCCAAAAAAGAAGCTAAAAAGTCAAAAATCAAAATAACACAAAAGATTAACATGAAGTGAAGCATACCAGATGATGTGAGTGTGCAAGATCTTGTGTGCAGATGGGTCTGTGTGTTTGACAGTGAAACGGTGCTCAGATAAGCTCTAGAGTAATAGTGATTCTCAGGAGAGTGAAAAGTGTAAAATGAGGCCAAAACTTCTATTTATAATTAGAGTACATGAGAGGGAGAAAGGTCGAGTGCCGCCGCATAAATCCAAGTGTGGTACGCACTCCTTCACCTAGGCACCATTTTTCTACTTCTCATGTGCGGTCTGCACAATTTTGACTACGGGCGCACAATTCTTCTCGTGGTCGCATATTTTCCCCGCACTAATAGGGAAAAACTTCAGAGACCTTGAAATTTGACATGTTGTCTAGCTTCCAGAAGTACAGTCTGCAGGTGAAATTTGCGGCTGCATAATCTCTTCTGTGATGGCACAATGTTTTTTTGCGGCCACAAAATTGAAATGTGTGGTCCGCATTTTCTTATGCACTTAGCAATTTTTTTCACCCTTCTATCATGTAACACTCAACCTTGGAACACACTTCAAATCAAGTTAAAAACAACAAATAACATTTAACTACAAAAGAAAAAGGAATAAAACTTGGGTTGCCTTCCAAGAAGCGCCTAATTTAACGTTGCAGCATGATGCAATGTCTAAGCATCCTCAAGTAAAGTAAATGACCGCAACCAAGTGTCTCTCTCCCATGTTACCCAAGCAGTGCTTCACCCAGTGACCATTGACTCATAATATTTCATTGTTTTTGTTCCTCAAATCCAATGTACCAAAGGGTATCACACCAACAATTTCAAAAGGACCACTACACTTGGACTTGAGCTTCCCAAGAAACATCCTCAATCTTGAGTTAAACAACAATACAAGATCACCGACATTGCACTCTTTGTTCCAAATGTACTTGTGATGATGATATTTCATCTTTTCTTTTTAAAAGGAGGAACTCTCATATGCATGGTATTGGAACTCATCCAATTCATTCAAATGTGCAACCCACAAGTTAGCGGCTACATCCCAATCAAGATTCAATCTCTTCAAGGCCCAAAATGACTTGTGCTCTAGTTCTACCAGAAGATGATAAGCTTTCCCGAACACTATCTGGTATGGAGACATTCCGATAGGTGTGTTGTAAGCCTTCTTATAAGCCTATGATTCATCAACAAGCTTCTTGGACCATTCCGTCCGATTTGCATTCAACATTTTAGACAAGATACTCTTTTTCTCCCAGTTGGAGACTTCCACTTGACCACTAGCTTGTGGATGGTAGGGAGTAGTGACCTTATGAGTAACATTGTACTTTCTAAGTAAAGTGTCAAAAGCCTTATTGCAAAAGTGTGACCCCCCATCACTTATGATTGCACGTGGAGTACCAAATCTTGTAAAAATATTCCTCTTCAAGAAAGCCACTACACTTCTTGCCTCATTGTTGGGTAAGGCGACGGCCTCAACCTATTTGGACACATAATCCACCACGGCCAATATGTAAGTGTTTCCACAAGAACTCACAAAGGGCCCATAAAGTAAATGCCCCAAACATCAAAAATATCAATCTCCAAGATGGTGGTGAGAGGCATCTCATTTTCTTTGAAATTCCACCGGCCCGTTGACATTCATCACATCTTTTCACTACTTCACTTTCACCCTTGTAAAGAGTAGGCCAATAGAAACCACAACTAAGAACTTTGGATGTCGTTCTTGATCCCCCATGATGATCACCATATGGAGAAGAATGACAAGCTCCAAGAACATCACCTTGATTTTTTTCCGGTGCACACCTTCTTACACCCCATCCGTACAAATTTGGAAAAGGTATGGTTCATCGCAATAATAATCTTGACAACATCTTTTGAGCGTCTTCCTTTGGTTTGAAGATAACTCATCCGGAATGATACCACTCACAAGAAAATTTGCCAAATACGCAAACCATAGCACATCTTTCGTTGAAAGTGCCAAAAGTTGCTCATCGGGGAAGGAGCCATTGCTCTCAGGCCATCATGTGGCCTCCCCTCCTCCTCCAAATGAGACAAGTGGTCTGCCACTTGGTTTAGCTACCTTTCTTATCTTGAATATCAATTTCAAATTCTTGCAACAAGAACACTCATTTCATTAACTAAGCTTTAGATTCATTTTTTCATAAGATAGCAAAATGCCCGCATGATCTGTGTGGACAATAACTTTGGCACCCATCAAGTACGGGCGAAACTTCTCATTGCAAACACAATAGCAAGGAGCTATTTCCCTGTAATGGTGTAACTAACTTGGGCACTATTCATTGTCTTAATAGCATAGTAAACCGTATAAAAACCTTTGTTAATATGTTGCCCCAAAACAATCCCAACAGCTACGTCACTTGCATCACACATGAGTTCAAATGGCAAGCTCCAATTTGGAGCAGTAATGATAGAAGTGGTTGTCAACTTGAGCTTCAATTGTTTGACATCCCTCATAAAATCATAATTGAAATGGAACTTGGCCTCTTTCTCAAGGATCTTACATAATGGGTTTACCACTTTAGAGAAATCTTTGATAAAGCGCCAGTAGAAACCCGTATGGCCTAGGAAACTCCGCATACCTTTTACTAAAGTTGGGGGTGGAAGCTTATAAATCACCTTAATCTTAACCTTGTCAACTTCAATTCCATTCCTTGATATTTTATGGCCAAGGACAATGCCTTCGTCAACCATGAAATGGCATTTCTCCCAATTGAGCACCAAACTGGTCTCTTCACATCTAGCCAACACTTTATACAAATTTGCAAGACAATCATCAAAAGAATCCCCAACTACCGAGAAGTCATCCACGAAAACTTCAAGGTATTCCTCCACCATGTCCGTGAAAATAGCCATCATACGCCATTGAAAATTCGTCGGCGGATTGTACAAACCAAATGGCATCCTCTTCAAATCAAAAGTACCATAGGGACATGTAAAGGTTATTTTCTCTTGATCTTCTGGAGCAATAAGAATTTGGTTGTAGCCCGAGTACCCATCAAAAAAATAATAGAAAGCACGACCGTCCAATCTATCTAGCATTTGGTCCAAGAAAGGAAGTGGAAGTGATCCTTCCTTGTGACTTTGTTGAGATTACAATAATCCACAAAAACTCTCCAACCGATCACCATTCTTGTGGGAATCAACTCATTCTTATCATTGGTGAAAACCTTCATGTCCCCCTTCTTTGGGACACATTGACCCGGAAAGGTCCGTGAACTATCGGAGATGGGGTAGACAACCTCGACATCCAACCACTTGATAATATCCTTCTTGACCACTTCGTACATAGCCTCATTAAGTCTTCTTTGATGTTCAGTGGACGGTTTAACACCATCCTCCAACTTGATCTTATACATGCAAATTGCGGGATAGCCTTCTTCCTCTTTTGCAATACCGCCAATATTGAATAAACCTGCACGTTAGTCAATCAAGAGGAGAGAATAATTGGTAAAGTAGAACAAGGGCCAAGAAATTCATACAGAAGGAGTGGAGGCAATGGCTTCAACTCAAAAGTAGGTGGCTCTTCAATAGAAGGCTTTGTAGGAGGAGTCTTCCTATTCTCAAGATCCAAAGATAATTTTTGGGGTGGATAGTTGTACGACCCTATTCCTTGCAAAGAATTCACATACTCCATGAAAATTCCATCTCATCATCATCAAAGTTGAGAAAAATGCTTCCAATATATCACCAACATTGATTGTATCAGTTGTTTCATCAATAATATCATCGGTCACCAAATCCACAAAAGAACACACCTCATTGCTATTTGGTTGCCACATAGACTTACACACATGGAATACCTCTTGTTCATCACCAACCCGGAAAGTGAGTTCTCCGGCTTCCACATCACAAAGAGACATACCCGTAGCAAGGAAAGGTCTCTCAATAATGATAGGCACTTCACAATCTAGAATAACAAAGTCTGTCGGAAGAAATGAACTTATCACCCGGACTAAAACATCCTCAATCACTCCTAACAACTTTTTCATGGTACGATCGGCCATTTACAACCTCATAGATGTGGGTCTTGGTTGCCCAATTTCCAAGGTTTTGAAAACCGAATACGGCATCAAATTGATACTCGCCCCAAGATCAAAAAGAGTTTTAGAAAACTCGACACTCCTAATTGTACAAGGAATCATGAAAGCACCGGGATCCTCCAACTTAGGAGCCATGGAATGAACAATTGCACTCATTTGATGAGTGACCATGATAGTTTCAAATTCATTGACTGCTTCTTGGTCAAAAGATCTTTCATAAACTTTGCATAAGAGGGCCTTTATTCCAAAGCTTCTACCAGTGACACATTAATTGAGAGACTCTTCATCATTTGAATAAACTTCTTAAATTGATTTTCACCATTTTGCTTGGAAAGTCTTTGAGGATAGAGAGGTGGAGGCTTAGGCAATGGCGCCTTAGACATTTGAACTACCGGCTCTGGTATGTCAATGATGTGCTCCTTAGACGGGTTCACATCCTCTTGAGTCTCTTCAACACTATCATCAATGTCAATCTGAGCCTTATCATTTTCTTGAACAACATTTTTGGGATTTCCTCCTTTTGTATCACTTGGTCATCATCCACAAGTCGTATTTCACTTGAGGTGGGTGCATTCCCGCCTCTTCCACTTCTTGTGATAACTGCCATAGCATGCCTCATGTTGTTACAACCCTTTGGATTCACCACTATGTCACTTGGTAGTGCACCCTTAGTAAGATAATTAAGAGCTTGAGAGATTTGCTCTCATTTGAACTTCTAGATTATGGATTGATATATTGTGTGAGGCAAGATGGGCATCCGAATCAGCATTCGTTTCCATCATTTGCTTAAACATATTTTCAATATGGCCCATCGCATTTATTGAATAACATGAACCATGGTAAGGATAAGGAGGTGGGTTGCTCGGTTGTTGACACATTGGGGGCTTTTGGAAACCCCACCCTCGGTTTCCTTGATTGTTGCTCCAACCACGTTGATTTTTGCCTCCCCAATTTCTTTAGTTGCTTCCACTCCAATTTCCTTGATTGTTGTTATTATGATAATTCCCTTGATTTTTAGAACTCCAATTGCCTTGGTTAATTTTATGGTCGCCATTATGGTTGATTGGAGCCTTGAAAGTTGTTCCTTTTCCCTTGGTAATTGTTCACATATTGAACCTCCTCTTCTTGCTCATGATAAGAATCATCTTGATCAAACCACCATCATCTTACACATAATTCTCCACTCGGATTTGGATTTGTGTACCCTTGATCCTCTTCTTGTTCACCAACACATTTACTCCCTCTATAGCATGAACTTTCTTAGGAGCTTGCACTTGATTAAGTTGAGCTTTTGCTGGTTGAGTCATTGTTGTTGTCAATTTGGTAATGTCTTGCCCATGGTCTTTCAACTCTTTGTGGAGGTGAATCATGTTGGGATCACATAGCGGAACATTATCTCAGGATTTCCAAGACGACGATATTTTCTCCATCTCATCAAGAGTCTCACATGCCTCCGCATAAGGTGTTGTCATAAAGTTGCCACCGGCCAATTGATTGACCACGCATTGGTTCGTAGTTTTTATACCACGATAGGAAGTTTGTGAATCATGTTGTCGGTCATATCATTGTTTGGGCACTCCTTCATCATTGTCCGATACCTCTCCCAAATATCATGCAAAGGTTCGTTGGGCTCTTCTTAAAAGCCAATATTTCATCCCTAAGAGCCGCCATATGCCCGGGAGAGAAAACCTAGAAATAAACTTTGGCGCAAATTCATCCCAAGTATGTATTGAATGATTAGGCAAGTGTTCCAACCAATCTAAAGCTTTACCCCGTAGAGACAAGGTAAAAAGCTTTAGCCTCAAAGCATCCTCGGAAACATTAGTTTGCTTGCTCCCCAACATGTATCCATAAAGCCCTTCAAATGTTTATAGGCATTTTAATTTGGCGCGCCAGTGAGAAAGCCTCGTTGCTCTAGCAAAGCGAGCATCACATTGATAATTTGAAAGTTTTCTACCCTAATGCGAGGGGGGACTATTGCACTTGCATAACCTTCATTGGGAAATATCCAGTGTTGTGCCACTTGTGGTTGTGGTGGTTGAGGTGGGGGTAGTGGGGGGAACATTGTCTTGTTGACCCCGGCCTCGACGATTCGGTTGTGGAACTAAAGGTACATCTTCTAGTTGTTCCTCCTCTCCGTCCAATTCCCTTAATGGCATATTTTTGAGCTCATTGTTTGCCATTTTGGGCCTACGATTTCTTCAACAAGTTAGTAACACAGAAGGGAAAGAAGATATTTCAAGAACAAACTCAAATATATAGTTAAAATCGTTAAAACTCCCCAACAAAGGTGCCAAAAAGTGATCGACGTCCAATCCGCACTCAATAGTTAGTGGAAATGGTTGTTGGAAGAATAGTACCCAACAAGAGTCTGGGTCGATTTCATAGGGAGTTTATAATGGGTGTTAGACGAAACACTTTATGACAGTACGGAAAATAGCTCAATTGCACTTCCAACACAGAATTGTTGTTTTCTCCTTCTAGAATTAACGCTAACAAAATGTAAACTAATTAGAAGAAACTTGAAAGTGAGTAATTGTTTTTGATGTTTATATCAAATGAGAAAAAGCCTACGGATGTAACCTTTTCCTAGGTTCTAACCTCATGGGTAAATCACGTTAATGCCTGTTTTAGTGATCGGGATGGATTATAACTCTCAACTCTCAATTACCCACTCAATACCTCTCGGTTATAAAGTGATTATGCCCTAATTGGTTTTCTCAACTCCAATTGGGTATCAATTCAAATAGTTGATATGAGCTCAAGTGGGGTTTTCCCTATCTCTGGTTCAAACCATTTAATTAGACTAGCCAAAACCTTAAATAGCCCAATTTCTTATTAGCCAAGTTTTCCTAGACTAAGTCCCTCATTCTCAAGTATGAACCAATTCAAATAGGCATGAATCAGTATTTGCAACTATTAACTCTAGAAATAATGCATAAAGAAGGCTAAATAATAAACATCCAATCATAAACAAGCACTAAATTAGTTACTCATAAGGTTTACACATTAGGGTTGGGTCACGATCCTTGAGAAAATCTAGCTACTCATGCTAGAAAGTGAAGAAAACAAGGAAAAAGAAATAATTAAAGCCATAAAGCAAGATTAAATTGATAAAACTAATGTTTCTTCACCCAAAATGGTCACTATTTTCCTAAAACGCCAAAATATAACCTATACTACTCAAAACAATACAAAACTTGCCCTAAAAGTATTTTCCGTCTATTTATCGTGCCCTGAAATTCGCTGACAAAAATGCCCTTTGGGAGGTTCTGCAACCGCACAATTCCATGTGTGGTTCGTACTTTGCTTATCTTCTTCAAGTGGAGAGATTTGTAGCCTCACAATTTGCACTTCAGCTTTTGCGACCGTGCCTTTCTTCATGTGGCTACACTTTTGGCAAGGCTTCACATTTGGTCGTTTTGCGCATTCTCTGAACTTTTTGAATTCTTGTCAGTGCGACCACGGTTTGCGGCCGCACAATTGCACGTATGGTCCGCACTTGTTAAACTTTCTTCTGAGGATCAGGTACCTTTTCTATGGCCGCATATGTATTTTTGCAGACTGTACATTCTTTTACGTCCACAGAATTATTTCTTTGGACGGCACTTTGGTTTGCTCCACTCCTTCTTGCCTTTTTGAGCTAGAACACTCCTTTTTGAGTTAAAATTCTTCGTTAAGGTCCAATTCTCCAACATGTCTACAATTTTAATAATTTCATTAGTTTTGTGAGCAAGAATCAACACTTTCAGACTAAAACTAAGGTAAGAAGGTACTAATAAGTGGTTAAAATCCATATTTATCAACATCCAAGGAGAACCCATTACGTATAGCTCATTGCGAGGAACCCCAATGAAATCCCTATGAATATGGCACTGGTGACACTTGTGTATGTAACAGATGCTATCACTGTTCATGGTCATCCAAAAGTATCTGGCTCTTAAGATCTCCTTGGCTAGAGTGAAACCATTCATGTGACGCCCACACGTTCCTGCATGTATCGTTTCCAGTAGTCTTTTTGCTTTAGTGGCATCTACACATCTTAACAGACCCAAGTCCGGGGTCCTCCTATATAAGACTTCCCCATTAAAGACAAAGTGATTTGTTAATCTTCTTAATGCTCGCTTTTGACCACTAGTGGCATTCTCTAGGTATTCTATTGCTTAGAAGAACCTTTTGATGTCGTAGTACCACGGCTTACCTTTTAGATCTTCATCTACATGGAAACAGTATGCATGCTGATCTTGAACCTCTATATCAATGGGGCAATATAATTCTAGTCTGGACGCTGGATTATTGATGACAAGGTTGCAAGAGTGTCGGCGAACTCGTTCTAGATTTTAGGAACTTGATTGAACTCCATCTTGGTGAACTTCTTACACAACTCTTTTACGCAATGCAGATATTGAAGGATTTTGACATTCTTGGTGGTCCATTCACCCTGAACTTGGTGTATCACAAAATCGGAATCTCCTATGACCAAAAATTCCTTGAACTTCATATCGACTGCTATCCTAATTCCAAGGATGCATGCTTCATATTCCAACATACTATTTGTGCAAGGAAACCTTATTGGTCGAAGTAGGGTAATGTTGTCATGTCTCAAAAATTAGGACTACCCCAATCCCTACACCTTTGAAATTTGTTGGTTCATTGAAAAACATTCTCCATTGTGGGTATGGCTCTGTATCCTCCCCTACTGACAACACTTCTTCATTTGGGAAGTACGTGGTGAGTGGTTCATAATCCTTGTCTACCGTGTTCTCTGCGAGATGATCGGCCAATGCTTGCCCTTTGATAGCTTTCTGCGCCACGTACACAATATCGAACTCACCGAGAAGAATCTGTCATTTGGCTAACTTTCATTTAGGCATTGGCTTCTGGAAGATGTACTTGAGTGAATCGAGCCGGGATATCAGATGCATAGTGTATGTTGACATATAGTGCCTTAACTTCTTACCGATCCATGTCAAAGCACAGCAGGTTCGTTCTAACAAGGTGTATCTAGCTTCGTACGGTGTGAACTTCTTGATCAGGTAATAGATAGCTTGATCCTCCTTTCTAATCTCATTGTGATGTCCTAACACACATCTAAATGCATTATCCAAAACGGACAAGAATAATAACAGCGGCTTCCCGAGTTAGGGAGGAACTAACACTAGGGAATCGACAAATACTCTTTGATACTGTCGAAAGCTTTCTGACACTCTTTCATCCACTTTGTAGCAATATCCTTCTTTAACAACTTGAAAATAGGTTCATAGATTACTGTGGACTGGCTATGAATTTGCTGATATAGTTTAATCTATCGAGGAAAATCATCATGTCATTCTTGCTCTTGGGCGGTGGCAAGTCTTGAATGGCCTTGATCTTTGAAGGATCCAACTTTATCCCTTTCATGTTGAGAATGAAGCCTAACAGTTTTCCTGCGGGGACTCAAATGCACACTTCGTAGGATGCAACTTCAAACCTCCGCAAATGTTTGAAAATTTTCTTTAAGTCGCTCAAATTATCTACACTCTTCCATGACTCGATGATGTGTCATCCACATACACCTCAAATTCATTGTGGATCATGTTGTGAAAGTGGGTTGTCATGGACCTCATGTACATAGCACCAGCGTTCTTGAGACCAAATGGCATAACCCTATAATAATAAACTCACTTTGGCATGGTTAATGACATCTTCTCTACGTCTTCTTCATGCATCAGAATCTGGTAGTACCCGGCGAAACAATGCATGAACGACTGTAACTCGTGCTTTGTAGAGTTGTCGATAAGGATATGAATATTTGGTAGAGTAAAATCACACGTTGGACTAGATTTATTGAGATCTCGATAGTCTGCACATATCCTAATCTTCCCATATTTTTTGGTACTAGTACGAGGTTCGCCAACCATGTAGGATAGTTAGTGACTCTCACCACATTTGCCTCTATCTGCTTGCTGACATCTTCTTTTATCCATAGACTCAATCTGGCTTGAATTTTCTAGGTTTTTGCTTGACTGGTGGTCTGGAGGGATCGGTGGGAAACCGATGCAAGACGATGTCAATATTTAATCTGGGCATGTATTCATATGAACAAGAGAACACATCGATATATTGTCGGAGGAGCTCTACGAATTCTTCCTTCTATTCTATCTTTAGATGGATGCTGATTCGAATTTCCTTCACGTCTTCTTCGTTTCCCAAGTTGATTACTTTTGTTTTTCAAGGTTGGGCTTCTTCTGTTTTATCTCTTGCATGAGGTTCTCATGCATCATGCTTTCGTCGTACTCTTCGTAGTGTGGCTCGTTTTGACCAAGGGTTTTATTGCATATCATAATTCTGGAACGCGAGTTTTTATCAATTTGATTACTGAAAAGGAAAACTAGGTATAAATAAGAGCGAAAAATGAATTTGCAATGATTTCAGGAAAAGTAATTTTTTATTTCATCAAAAGGAACGTCTCAACGTTGAAAGAGACAATTTGACAAAAACGTACAGGCACATTTTAGGCCTCAATTGACCGTGCATTTTCAAAATTACTACAATTCCACACTACCAAGACTCCCGACGAACCAAAGATGGACTGACAGTGCAATTTTGCAAGGTCTCTCCTAGTTCGGTATCCCGAATGGTCGGTGTCTTGATATCAGCTTCTTCATAACATTCCTCGATCATAGTCGTGAACAATCTTCCCATTCCATCAATGATGTCATCCTCTGGTGATGAGCTCTGACTAAGGCCCGGAACACGCTCTAGTACAAAAGCCTTCTTCCTAGTGTTACCGATATAAGTCCTTCCGGTTGTAGGTTAATACCTCAAGCCAGCGGTACCCTTCTACCCTTTTGGTTCAATTGGCTCTACTATCCCATCTGATCGGGCTCCTAACGGTCCCTGATTGATACCCATACCTCATCATCTCTCTCATTGAAATTTTTGACTTGTACAGTGGGTGCATACCATGATTGTGCTCACTCTTCTCCATCTTTGTTGCTTGCATGATCTCGACCGAATGAAAAGCGATCGTATCTAGTCCTTCTATGAAAGGGACTTCATGCTCTAGGTAAGCTGACTGGACCCACTCCCCATGTATCACAATCTCTTGACAATGCACTCGAATTTCATACACTGATGGAGAGTGGAAGGAATTGCCTCTGCCATGTGCATCTAGGGCCTTCCTAGCAACAGGTTGTATGAAGACGAAATGTCCATCACTTGGAAAAATATAGGGAACTCAACTTGTCAAATATATAAGGCTAAGCATATTCTCCAATGACATCCTTCTGCGACCCATCGAAAGTCCTCACTTACAAGAATTCCCTTTACTTCCCAATTCTCGCAAAGTAGAGAACGGGCAAATGTTCACTCCGAATCCTCCATCGATAAGAACTCGAAAGAATACTTTGTCCCCACACTTGACCATGATATGCAGAGCTATGTTATGATCCACACCCTCCACAGGAAGTTTATTCCTCCGAAAGGAAATCATGTTTGCTTCGACCATTTTTCCAATGGTTGTTGCTAATACTTCGCTAGTAGTATTTCTTGGCACACTTACTCCGCTTAGCACCTTTACCAAAAAATCCTTATGAATGTCGGAGCTCATTAACAAATCTATGATCTATATGTGAGAAATGGTCTTTCTTAGTTGTTCCTCCACGAAATACTCCGTAACTGGCATCTTCCTCCAAAATGCTCCACCTCGGCATTTGTTATGTTTCTTCTTTTATTCTATTCTCTACTCGAGTTCCCTCGGTTTATCTCCTTCAGAGCGTAACACCTTCCTTACCTAGTCATCATGTGAGTGGGTGCGGAGTCTGTCATTTTACCCTTTTCTTTCGGGTGGTATGTCTATGGCACTATCTTGTATTCTTGACTCTGCTCATTTTATATGGCGATGGTGGGCCGTGGTTGGTATGTTTGGACCATCACAGGAGGTTTCAACTATACAGTAATTAAATGAGCCTCTCGGGGTGGCACCCTTGTAGCTTCGGCATTCCCAATAGTGACGATGGTCCCCTTCAGATTATAATCATCGTCTAATGCAATCATGTTAGCTCCTTGATTTCTATAGTTCGGTAGTGGATTACGATTCACATTTAGTATAGCCGGGGTAACACATAGGCACAATGTTTGGTTGCATTAAAATATTTAGAAGGTTGGTCGTGAATTCTCCTTTCCACTGGGTATATCAGCTCGACTCTCTTTAGCCTTTCAAACAATTGGGCTAAGGGTTCAATGATTAGATTGTAGTTTCTGGAATTTCTTCCTTCGGTTTAGGCGTGGCTGTGGCGCATAAGCGGGTGTATTTTTGTGGGTTGTTGTTTGGACTGGGGCATATGATCGTGGTGGTTTTGGATTTATATGGGCTCGGATAGGTTGTATTGAGGCTGAGCATTGTAGTACGATTGGGTGTTTTATACTGGGGAGTATGTGGGCTGAGGTGAAGGATGGGTGTTTATGGGGTGGGAACTGTTTCTACGAGGAGGACTGGACTGATAATAGGGGATAATTGCTGATACTTCATATTTCTTCTTCCCACTTCCTAGGGAACCAAATTGTATTGCCTTTCTGGCAGCTTGCAGCATGGCCATTGACAATATTTTGCCTTATTTGATGCCTTCTTCCAAAAGTCTCCCATCTTAACTAACTTGACAAAATTCTGACCCATCATACCCTTCATCTTTTAAAAGTAAATCCCTTCTTGTGCCCTGATGAAATACCTTGTTAGCTCATTATTGTCCAACAGGGGTTGGGTCTTGGCAACATCGATCTCCATCGGCGAGCATACTCTTGAAATGACTCCTAGGGTTTCTTCTGCAAATTCACTAGGGTGAACTTGTCTGGAGTGATCTCAATGTTAAACCTGAAATGGTTCATAAAATCCTCTACCATGTCTTGCCATTCTCTCTAATTCATGGGGTTTTGGTTGGTATACCACGTAAGTACTTCTCTTGTCAAACTCCTCATAAACAATTTCATTCTCAATTTTTCATTCCTTCCTACCCCGACTAGCTTGTCACAGTAGCCCATCAAATGCGCATAGGGATCACCCGTTTCATTAAATATCTCGAACTTTGGAGGATTATACCCTACGGGCATGTCAACATCGGGATGTATACACAAGTGCTCATAATCCAGGCTCTTTCTTCCTTGAGCAACCTGGAGATTCTTCCACAGCTTTCTCAACAATCGCAACTGTTCTGACACTCACTCCTCCTCCTTGTACTTTGCTTCCTTCTCCAACTTATCATATTGGTCGATCTTGTATGGAACTCTAACAGTGACGAGCGCTGTAAAGGTAGTCTCTGAGGTGGCATATACAGGGGAAACATACCACTCATGTGTGGCGGTGTGTGCCATAGGTATGTGCTTCGTCTGATTGTTGGCAAAAGTGATGTTGTCGTGAGGGGGTATGAAATAAGTTGGTAGTGACTGGTGTGTTGTATGGTGTTTGGACATTCTTCGGGATATAAGGTGTATGTATAGAGGGATTTGGCGGATTTATGGGGGTTACTGTGGTATAACTTGGGTTGGGGGATTTGCAGTGATTGTTGTTGGGGTGCTATTTGTTTGTCGTGTAGTTAAAGGGAAATGATTAGGGATTGAATCTAATGAAGGGAAGAGGGGTGGTTGTGGAAGAGTCGTCACGACCAAGTGTGCCAGCTCCCGGATATGCTATACTACATCTCTTAGCGACTCCATTTCTTACGCTATTCTGGCAACATGCTTATCAATTCGGATATCGTTCTTTTCCCCCGATTTCCCTGGGTTGTCGGCTATTACTAGAGTGCTTCCAGCCAGGTCATCGGTTGCAGACATCTTTCCCTTAGATCTCAGATTGTATGGTGGCTTAGCTAGTCTTACGTATCAACACAAACCAGCCTCTATTTTTGGGAGATAAAAAAGAGAAATAAAGCAAGAAAATAAAGAAAAATAGAAGTTAGAAATTGCACAAATATAAGCACATAGGATAGTTAGTTCACATATTCAGATAAACACGTTTCCTAAGATATGTAGGACCTCTATTTGCCGGAGGTAGGTCTATGTTGCAGATATTTGATGTACTATCAGATTTGACACGTCTATATCTGAAGCAAACTTTGGTCTTTCATTGATAGGCTTTGGATTACAATAGATGGGAGCGGAGGTTACAACATTACTTTTCAAAGTTCACAACATTACATAGGCTTATAGGTTTTCCCTTCGGGAAATGAAAGGGGGTACAAGATAAAGGAAAATCAACCAGCCACTAATAATCATCCCCAGAGTCACCTCCCAAGCTTTCTTCTTTAAGATCCACCTCAGGGTCCTCTTCGACCTCTTCCTTCTCCTTGACATTGTCGTACTTAAGCTTTTCTTCAGGATCCTCTTCCGGCTCTGTTTCTGATTCAATCTGTATGTACTCAATCACCCGATCATCGTACTCTGGTGGCGGCAACATGTTGTCGACTGACCCTATAATCATTTGACGATGCATGGCGATGGTAACAAGATAATGGAGTAGAATATTATGGTAGATCTGCAGAGCTGCTGCCGAATCCTCTAATCCGATCAATCCCTTTCTGCTAGGTCGATCCAACTCATGTTCCTTGTTGATCCACATGAAGTGCTCAGGAGGAGCACCAGGAATTCGGACCTATTTTCATCATGATCAAGTTGTTCCATTCATCGTGAAGTCTCCTCACCCTTGGGAATGGAATTTGTCCATTGTAATCATCTTCAGATAAAGATGCCCTTGACCAGAGGGGCACGTCGTGGATCAAACAAAATTTCCTTAGAACCCGCAGAGGTGCATACGACTGAATTCCTTCAAGTCCCACTAACTCGATGAAGTATTTTCCGGGGCTCCTGAAGATTGCCCTGCAACATAAACATAAAAGCTTCCAGTTCACCGATTCTCCACTCATATGGGTCAGCATGTCTCTCCACTCCTCTTGCCCTTGCTATGCAAATAAGTGTCTCATCCTCTCGTTGTGGCACCTGATCATGTTGTTGACTCCCACAAAATAGTCGACGGTTGCCTCCCTCTGAAAGAAATATTTGATGGCCCATATCTGGAGTAGTAGGTTGTGGCCTTTGAAGAAGTCGTATCCTCCAGAGCATGCTGAAAATGCCCGGAGTGTCTCTTCTAATATCATGGGAACAAGGGTGACTTGCAGATTCCCTCGAATAGTTTCCAAGACCAGGGGCAGCAGGTTGATGTTGATTCGTCCCTTTCTTTGCGGGAAGACTAGTAATCCCAACAATGCTAGAGAAAAGGTTAGGGGCCAGAGACTCTCTCACATTTCTTGATTGCATTGAAACTCATCCAGATGCCACTCGTAACTTTCCTGGTGTCTGAATCTATCGAACAGTTGGTCCAAGCTCACCCATCTATCTTGAATGTTTTTCAAATTCTTGTTGCTTGTCAGGACCAATGCATGAAGGAACCTGTGGTCGGGCATGGCGACTAGCAGTATTGATTTTCTCTCGGCAAACGGAAACTTCGTAAAGCTAGTGATTTCCTCCAGTATTGATGTCAATTCACAATTGACGAACTTGAAAACCACCTTAGCTGGATCCTAAAATTCTATCAGTAGTCCAATGAGGACTTTGCCGGCTCAAATGTTCATCAAAGCGGCCAGTGCTCCCAAGTGTGGTTGATTTCCATCTAAAGAGATGAACGGATTTGGTTAGTGTTTGCTCCGGATCTTTAGCGTCTCATCCGGATAGGTTCGTCATTCCACAAAAGGCATGTTGTTGGGTACATGACCTGTTGACATTAAGGTGGCTTTATTAATCATGAGTCAATATCAAGGACCGACTGACCTAAGGCTTATGCAGCATGACCTTTGTTTGTTAGAGTAGAGTGTTTCCTAATTTTTGAGTTGGACTGAATATTGCGAGACGTTATGTCAGTTGACCTAATAAAGTCGTTCTCTAAGACTAGAGAATTTTGAAAGAAGGTCCGGAGGAGTGTAGAAGACAACCCTCGCGTGTCATTTGTGTGTGATAATGTACAACCAAGACTAGATAGGAAAGTATGTGATGGCGGTAACAGATAATTGGTGATAAAAGTAACAATATTAAAACTAGGCAAACAAGTATATGTTAGACAATATATAAACAATTAAGACAAGTAAGCACATATCTGCAAAGTTAAGCACAGTTAAAAAAGCAAAACCATCTATTATTCTTAAGGTTTTGCATCTTTTTATTTAATTCCTGAATTGCGGTTTTCTGCCTAAATTAAAAGAATTACTACAACATATATACGAGCATTTCTCGCCTAAAATGATAGACTACAAATTATTTGTCATACCCAGGCTATTTTTTTTTTCAAACATTGAAATTTTATTAATAACAATAGTATTGACACGCAATCTTGCTTTCTGTTGGTGGTAGTTTTTTATGACTAACCGTTGTTTCCTTCATTGTTGATCACCTCTATCTTATTGTTTTTATTCTGCTTTTATATAGCTTTTTGGTATTGTCCCTTCTTGTCTATATTTACATTAATTTGGTGTTTATATTTTCCGGAGCCGGGGGTCTTTTGGTATGTTGTTGCTGTTGCATTGAAATTTTAGTAATATAAAAATATTTGTTATAAAAATAAAATAACTTATTTAAAAGAAGATGAGCGTACTTTTTTCTCAAATAATGGTAAAATCTACTACTTTATTTTCTTGGTAATTATCTACTACTTTATTAATCATGGTTAAAGCTTTTGTTTAGTTAAGTAAACACGGACCTTTGATATTTCAATTGAACAAGTGTCATAAACCTAAAGAGGAACTTAGGGAAATGGAAAGAGTGAAAAATGGAGAGGAGTTTGGTCCCATGTTAATATGGTATGTATAGCTCCCTCCTTCATTTTTGTTACTTGGGCTTGGATTTTGTGATAATAATTGTCTCTTCAGAAATCAATAAGAAAAGGAGCACACAGGACTAAAGCCAACCACGCTAGCACTAGCTGAGAATGAATATGCTTTCACGTATTCATCGTGACCACAAACTGAGACATAGAGAAAGTTTCTGCCATAAAACACAAAGATTAGCGTATATAACATGTTACACTCAAAGATTACAGACAGTAAATGATCCTTTGGTGCGGGAAAAGACAGCTAAACACTTAACCACAACTTGAGACGTTACTCTCAAATTTGAAATACGTCCTCTATTTGCACTATTCCCATTTGTCCTCTTATGTTCCAGAAAACAATTGGATAAAAGCTCAGTGAAAAAGAAAGTACAGCCAATTTTATAAAATTAAAAAAAAAAAAAAAAAAAAAAAAAAGAGGTGGCTCCAGCAGTTCCCTTATAGCTCCATCACACTCTTAACTGAGATAGTAGAAATTTCAACGTTTCAATTTTTACAGGCATCGAGCTAACAAACTACGAGCTCAGATCAAGACTACCGTTTTCAACGGTTACAGCAAACCCAGCTAGCAGGGGAATGAGTCAGGGAGGGAATCTGGATCCTGGAACATTTGATGACTGACTATCCATTAGTGCCATCAAAACTGCCTTGCGCATTTTGTCTTCTCTTTTCTCTCCAATTTTCGCCCCACATTTTAGCCTCCGCAACTGCTCTTTCTCGGTCCAAATCCCTGTTTAACATCCTTGCTGTTTCCCTTGGGGAATCCTCCTTCTCAGATCCTCCATCCAAGTCCGGCCATTTCCGTCCTGATCCTCCTCCTGCCCCATCTTCATTCCTGCATATTCTCCCACCTCTATCATCTTTATTTCTCTTATCATCTACCTGATTTGCTAGATAAGAAAGTGCAGTAACTACATCCCCGATTAGAGGACGAGCAGCAGCCTGTTCTTGGATACACATGGACGCCACAGCTAAAGCCTGGTATAGACCTCTCATTGGAAATTGTCCTTGCAGCCTTGGATCTGCTAATTTTGCAAACTTCCTACGATCATTAAACAGTGGCCTAGCCTGGATGTACGATCACAATACAAAGGATAATCAATCATACAATTTGATAGCTGAGAGCATGTTATTTTCACACAGAGATGGACTCAATAATTTTTTAAAGGAAAGGAAAGACATAAAGCAGATTACCCATGCGACAAGGTTTTGCTCTCCCTGAGGCATGGTGCTGTCAATAGCCTTACGCCCAGTGATAAGCTCCAAGAAGACAACCCCAAAACTATAGACATCAGATTTTACAGTCAATTGTCCAGTCATGGCATACTCAGGGGCACAGTAACCATAAGTTCCCATGACCCTTGTGGACACATGTGACTTGTCTCCAGTAGGACCAAGTTTTGCAAGTCCAAAATCTGAAAGCTTCGGGAAAAAATTTTCCTCGAGCAATATGTTGGATGACTTGAAGTCCCTATAAATAACAGGAGGGTTTGCCTTATCATGAAGGTACTCCAAACCTTTTGCTGCACCAGCTGCTATCTTCATTCTCGTGTTCCAATCTAGTGGCTCTTTATCAGGAGGGAGATCTGCACTACGCTTATTCACATGAGATCGCTAAAGAATACTAAGCCTAGAGCCACAAAACTCTGCAGTACAGGATTGTTCACAAGAAAAAGCTAATGAAACAGGTAACAAACAAGATGCAAGCTGAAAACATGCCATCAACAATATGCCTGAGAGATCACTAACTAATACAATCGCAAAGCAATGAGAGCTCTTGGAACCATCATCTTATTAAGGACCCAGGGGATAATAAGCTTCTATTCTTCTTCCCCTTTGTCTTTAAATTTTATCTGTGCTGTGTATGGAAAAATTTATACAACACTGACTGACACTTCTGATTAAATTGCAGGCATGTCACATAATAGCATGGAAAGAATGGCAGGTGGGCTTCCGGCAATTGGGGACTGGCAGGGAAACAACAAGGCAGCATTAATAATGGAAAGTTTGGAGTTTCAAGGTATAGTATGAAAATTTAAGTGAGTAGAGAAACAATTACAACCAGAGTTAATGTGTACAAACAAAAAGAATATCATAGTTGAGATGAATTGACATACGGCACCACTGATTTTGAATGTGTGAACAATTTTTAAGATGAATGCTATCATGGCAGTATAAGTCAAATTCTGGTGGGACAAGAAACAATACATCAATGGCAACCATGGCAATTCAAATCTAATTCCATGTGCGAAGAACCACATACTGGAGTCATAACATAGCATCATCAAAGGCTTAAGTATTGGTTACTCTTGATAACACAGTACTACATGTATAGATGTCAAGATGCAAAAGCAATGAGCGCAAAACAGGTCTAGCCATCCTCATGAAATCAACTGGATGCTTCTTCTGATCTCATGGAAAAGATTCCTCTAATGAAAACTCTGGTACTGGCTGCCTGAATGCCTGCGAAATATATGGTTTCTTCCATGCAAGTTATCATTATCTTTTTCACTAAAAGGGAACTCTGCAAACTTTTGATCAGATTTAGACTTTTTATATAGTACCTCACACTGTTTACTAGAAATTCCCTTAGTTTTTGCTTACTCTGTTGCTAGGAACACCGCGCTGTATTCAGGTACAATTCCTTCCCTTAGCTGCTTAATAGCATTAGCGATATAGTTCCTTTCTTTGAGTTTTTATTTATTTATGTTTATTGGAATTAGTTCTTCCTTGGTTCCATCTTTGCCAAAGATGGACAAGTTTTGTCTGTGCGCTAAATAAATCACAAGCACATTAAGAACTTCGAGTTGAAGTACAACTTAGCAGTTTGAATTCCCGTCACTTACATGCAATCATTTGAAATGTAAAGCTGAACATAAACTGTACTTTGCAAAATCACATATGAATCAAAGCAATAACTTTATTACTCTTTCCAGTTCCCAAAAAATAACTATTACTATCCTGATTGTCAAACAGTTTTCCTTTGACCAATTTTTTCTAATCAATTTTTTTTTTAAATTAAAAGAAGTGTTATTCACGTACTTTCTTTAATGTTCATAAATAGGAATCCCACCATTCTTTTTTGGGACAGTCGAAGTAATATGTATACAATATTTTGCTGCATTTTATTGGGGTATAAGCCATTTGCTACATAAAAATAGAAGAAATATAGATCATAGAAACAGAATGCCATGCAAAATAGGTTACCATGAAGGTGATCCTCTAGTGATCCCAAAGGCATGAACTCGTAGACAAGAAGCCTCTGGTCCCCGTCAGCACAATAACCAATTAAGTTCACCAAGTTAGGATGATGAAGAAGACTAAGCATAAGCACCTCCACTAAAAATTCTCTATTCCCCTGAAGCCCATTCCTATCCAATTGCTTTACTGCAACAACCTGGGAAGATCAACCAACTATCATCAGACATAGTTAACTGAAGTTTACAGCAACAACTTGGGAAGATCAAGCATGTATACATAATTGTTGAACATAACATAAATTCAAGATTTTGGTGAATGAAACCTTGACAATGATTAGAGAACAAAAAGGTTTGATTTTGGATTTAAGAAGCTGAAAGATGGTACTTCTAGTATTTAAGTCCATAGAGTCAAATGAGATGAATATCTTATCTCCTTTCTGATCCTCTCAGAATGTTCAATTACTCACAACTAATGGCACATGTTGGACATGGCATGACATATCGTCTAACTATGTAAACTACCAAACCATTAATCTCTTATTATTTCTGTCATGCAGCATTTTATGAGTTTCTTCACAGAAATTATCATATGAATTAAGAAAAGTAATGTAAGAATATGATAATGCCTTGCTTAAACAATTAAGCATGAAATTTACCTCTTTTTCTACATACACTAACTAGCAGTGCTTCAAAATTCTAGGATCGGAAAAATATTTTATCGGAAAATATTTTCTTGGAAAATAAGTGATTTTCTTAATTATTTTCTAGTGTTTGGTTAGACAACAAAAAATAATTTTAGAAAAATATATAATCTAGCCAAATATTATGGGAGACGAAACAGGTGAGGGTGAGGGAGGAGTGGGGCGGTGGGGGTCCGGGTTTGTGGTCAAGGTCGGTGATCGGTGGTCGAGATGGGGGTTCAAGGTCAGGGTTTGGGGTTCGGGTCGGGATTGGGTTTTAGGGCCGGGGTCAAGATTGGGATTTAGGGTCGAGTTTTCCAAGTTGGGTCCGACAGGGTCTGGGGGCAGGGGTGGGAGGGTAAGGATTGGGGTGAGGGCGGGATTGTTGAAAGAGATTTTTTGGAAAATATTTTCCTACTTTTTGTAGGGAAGTCATTTTCCTTTAATTAGAGGAAAATGAGTTGTTAAGTAAAATGTTCTCCAAAACATTTAAGTCAACCAAACATGAAAAAAAAAATTATTTTTCAAAAAATATTTTCCTTCACGCAGAGTCATGGGAAGAGTCGCACCCCAAGGGTGTTTCAAGTATTATTTTATAAATTATTACTCCCTCTATTTTAATTTGTTTGAACCTTTTTGGAGTACGAGGGCTCAAATTGATTAATTTTCGGTATGAATTTAGACAAAGATTTTTTTAAGTTTTTTGAAATAAAATTAACATATGTAGAAACTATATAAAAGTACTATAAGTCACAATAGTGAACAATTCAAAATATTTAAAAACTATTTGCAAAAAACATGGTTCAACAAAACTTTTTTTGACTCCCTAAATAGTAATAGTTTCATTCTTTTTGAAACGGAGAGAGTAATATTTATCGAACTCTATGATAATGCCTTGCTAGTTGCTTCAACCCTTTGATATATATTTACCTATACTGCTAAGATACTTTGATTGGCAATACTCCTCGCAACGTTAAAGGAAATGGTAACAAAAATGTTGTATAATTACAAGGGAAGTTTCAAGTGATAGCAATCTCTTCTTAAATGTCTATGATGAAGTTGACATGACTGTAATATGAAGGAATACATCTAGAAAAGTTAGCACAGTTTGTTAATAATTGACATTAACTCGAGCTTGCTTTATACAAACTTATTGGTTTCTCCTTGAAGTATAACCAGAAGCCCTCAGACTGAAGCTTTTGATGTAGTAGCACTTGTGAGTAGAGTATGATGAGCTGATTTTTGGTTGTAGGTTGTAGAAAATAAAATGCCTTGAAGAACCATAGTGAGTGTAAGCTACTGATTATGTATACCAATATCGTTTTTACTTTTGCCTTTTTTTTCTTAAGATATACTCCCTCCGTTTCATATTAAATGAGGTACTTTCCTTTTTAGTCTTTTCCAAAACAAATGACACATTTTTAAATTTGGAAATAATTCAACTTTAAACTCTTTCATTTTACTCATTTACCCTTAATGAGAAGCTTTTATAGCCACACAAATGTCATGGCCCCACAAACTTTTTACCCTTTAAGCTTTTAAGACCATAAGTTTCAAAAGTCTTCTTCTTTTTTCTTAAACTCCGTGCTGAGTCAAACTACCTCATATAATATGAAACGGAGGGAGTAATAACATAGCATTTCAGCAAATCACAACCCAAATTAAATGTAATGTTCATCCCCACCAACGTTAAATGACTCTGTCCCTGAGCAGACTAAAGGGAGATCAGCAAATGGGACTCCAGCAGATTTCGTTAAGGCAAGAATAAGCATCATAAATGTCCTGCACTACCATTTGATTTTCTGTGTTCTACTTTTTAAAAAAAATAAGAGTTTGAGATCTTTTTACTGGTTTAGTTTTAGCCAGACACAGAGGCTATGCACAATGTACTTTTAGGGTTATTTAATGCCCACAGGCCACAGGGTGATTGAGGTGAGTGTTCTGCAAGTTTTTGGTTTCAGACAAGAAAATAGAAAAAGAAAACCAAATTGGATAAAAGAAACAATGAACCGAACATTAGACAGATAAAAATAGGTACAAATTCTGACATCAATACAGATAACTTGGTTCTCTTGCTTCTATCTATCTCTCTTCGTTTCCTAATCCATTACCTCTTATGTTCTGCCTGCTGGAGATAGTAAAATGTTTTAACTGTCTGGGTTCATATGCCTTCTGAGTTATCAAGGTGTGCCTTTTGAGTCATCCTACAAATGTTTATTAGTTATGGTTCATGTAACTAGGAGTTGAAGGGTTGATGTAGTAGTTATACTATATATATGTGAGTCCTAATTGCTCGGACTTGGGCACGGGTCTGATATGGGTGCAGATCTAATGCTAGGATCTTTCATGATCTAAAACTTAAGATTCGGGGTACGGAATCAGGTACGGATTCGGATGCGGATATTCGACTATGCATAAAAATAGAGCTACAAAAGCATCCCATAAATTCTGACACATTATGTGGAAGACTTACATGTAGTACCTTAATCTTTTATTCTCAAGTTGTAGGTAGCCCTCTAGAAATCTCCACTAGCTCTTGTCTTGAAAAATCAAAATGCCAAATCTTATCTCTAATTTCTCCGTAGTTTTTGGTCAGAGTACCTAATGTTGATTGTCGAGATATGTATCCCACACCCATACTAGTGTCAGTGTTCTCACTAGATTTCTTGTTTGTTAATTTCCAGTATTGGTGGGAGGGAGATAAGGATATCTCGTCTTAACAATGAATCAAATGAAAGTGAAAGAAATCGAATTTCACCCCTTTTTCCTTTTCTGATGGACCAGTCATTCCTTGAAAAAATCCTACTCTTCCTTATTATTTCTATTTTTTGTATTTATTACTTTTTTTTATTTATAAATAAAAAAGAAAATTCTATACAAAATTTGAAATACTAAACAATATAAACAAAAATAATAGAAATAAATTCAATCGAAATAATTCTGACACGGGTGTGGCACCACAAATGTAAAATTTGCACAACTTAGTGTGAGTCTAGTGTGTTGTTTCGTAAAACCGAAGTCCTTTAGAATGATACTATTGTACTTCAAGTTTTCTCTCCCTTTTCCATCCTTTTTGTGCCTTATGATGTTACGTAGAGCTCACATTCAGTGTTGTCAAAGGTGCGCTTGAAGCGCGCTTAAGCCCTGAAGCGAGACTCAAAATGTGTTGAGCACTTTGCCTCACTTTGTGGCCGCTTTAGTATCGCATCAAGTCTCTAAGGCATACTATTCCTTGCCAATGAGTGTAATCATGAAAATGCGACATTAAACAATTGATATTTCACTTTATAGTAATTTTTTTCCAATTTATTTGTCCATATATTTGATAACATTGCTCACATTATATTACAACAAGTGGTATCAGCGCGTTTGTATGATGCTAGAAGCGGAAAAGGCCAAAAAAATGGGCAACCTCCGTTGAAGGTGCTTCTTCGGGTTTAAGGACCTGTTGAGAGGCCTATTTGAAGATAAGAGAAAATCCTTCAGATTTGAGGACCCGTCCTGAATAATTTCACAAGACACGAAACAAAAGAAGATAGAGAAATTTTTGTTGAGTTTTGCTTGCAATAACTAAAGGTTAGAAGAATACGGAGAGTGAATTGCCTGCACATGAGACTATTCAGTTTAGATCAATTCAGGAAAAAATTATGGAGAAGTTGAAATTATGAATGTGAAATGTTTTGTCCAAATCACCAACCTAGTTTCTTTCAAGGATCATCATTGAAAGCAAATTTGGAAGGCGTACAGAACGAGGATGCTGAAAATGAAGCTAAAATAAAGCGATTGAACAGATGAAAAGACATTTTAAAATTGAGGGGAAATGTTGGAAATAGTATACTTAAATGTTTAAGTGTCTGGTTTCAAATGTCTTTTGAGTTATCCAATGTGTGTCTCGTTTGAGTCATCCTATAATATTTACTCTCTCTGTCCCAAATGATGGTATTTCCTTTTTCGTCTGACCAAAAATAATGACATTTTTCTATATTTAGAAATAATGTAACTTTAAACTTTTCATTTTGCGCTTAATAATATGGTTTATAGTTACATAAATATCTATGATTTTTTCTAGACCACAAGTTACAAAAGTCTTTCTTTCTTTCTTAAACTCTATATCCAGTCAAACACCATCACATAAATTGGAAGTATTAGGTATGGTTCAAGTGATTAGGAATTCAATGGTTGATGTAGTATATATGTATATATGTATGTATTAGGATAAGGAAATCTTAAATAATTGTAGACTGGAGGTCATTTTATGTGGCTCATCTTGCTACTTTGAAGCGCATTGTAACAACTGCTGCTATAAGAATCGCCTATGCCAGAATGCGGCCTTCATACTGCTACCCAGAAGCCTCTAATCCCAAGGAATAAGTGTGTCGCCTGGTTGCATGATAATCTGGGAGAACTAAAAGATCAAGCCTCATCAGGAATTACCTGACCGCTAGGTAGTCGCCCTTTATAAACACGTCCAAACCCTCCTTCACCTATAAAAGATTCTGGCCTGAAGTTACTTGTAGCAGCTGCAAGCTCACGGAAAGTGAATGTGTGTGCAGCAATCTGAACGTCAGGTGCATCCTTTAGCCCCAAAAACTCTCTCTTCGAACCATTGATACTTCTTGTTTTCAGCCTGTCTGCTCCTGTAAATAAAACAGTGGAGATCCATAACGACCGGGAAAGATCTTAATTATGACATGTGAAGAGAAAAGGGAAAAATTCAAATAGACCTTTGGAGTCCAAATTCTATTCCAAAGTCCGAAGAGGATACTTCCCGTTTCACTATGGAGGAAGTCATGAAAGATTTAATCTTAAGTCCAGTTCAAGATTGACACGAACCAATTCCATACCAAACAGAGACCCTCCCCAATAATCAACCAGATCAAATTAGAACCATAATCCCCTATCTTATTTCCACTGTTGAAAAGGTAAAGAAGGAGGCATCACCTTTTCTCTTTTTTCTTTTTTACGAATTTCCATCTGGAAATATTGGACTTGTACATTTGAAGAGAAGTATGACATGTGAAGAGAAAAGGGAAAAATTCAAATAGACCTTTGGAGTCCAAATTCTATTCCAAAGTCCGAAGAGGATACTTCCCGTTTCACTATGGAGGAAGTCATGAAAGATTTAATCTTAAGTCCAGTTCAAGATTGACACGAACCAATTCCATACCAAACAGAGACCCTCCCCAATAATCAACCAGATCAAATTAGAACCATAATCCCCTATCTTATTTCCACTGTTGAAAAGGTAAAGAAGGAGGCATCACCTTTTCTCTTTTTTCTTTTTTACGAATTTCCATCTGGAAATATTGGACTTGTACATCAAATTCAGCAGAAATACATAATTGGATAAATCAGATAGAACAAAAGAAAAATTCAATCTTGATCAAAGACGGAGTAGAAACAATAGGCACCCAGTGAGCAACACCCAAAATAGAGCCAACACAAATCAATCTTGATCAAGGAAATACTTAATTACTCTACTGATAAAACTCAAATAAAAACAGAGCTGAATTAGGCAGCCGAGTGAACAACACCCAGATCAGATTAAAACATAGTTTAAATAGAAAGAGATAACACCAACCTGAAGATAACCTGGATATATTTGAAGGAGCCGTCAGATGGACTTCCTTGCGATCATCTCTTCTATCTTTCTGAGGATTCAGCTTCTCCTCTTCCTTTGAATCAAAACAGGAGAAGCAACCCATTTAAATATTAACCCTCCAAGATCCAATCTTTTCCAAAATCCAATCTATGGATTTATTTTCAACAAAGTTACTTTATAATCTCAATAGAGGATATCTACCTATCTGATCAGCAACAACTTCAAGAAAATTAAAGTTTCAAGATCGATGGGGGAAGAGCGATAGTTTGAAGATTGTTTTGGGGGGAGGGAAGATTAATGGAAGTATAGCGCGTAGAGATAATTGCTAGTGTAGAGTTGTGACAGAGTTGTAGCCGGCTTTTCATTAACATTACACAGTTTTTGCTTTGTCTCTTTCTCTCTCTTACCACTATCATTGTGCGAGTGTGCAAATGCTCTAAAGATATATAGATATATATTCTATTATTTTTATATATTTCCCACTTACTGTATGCATTCTAATTACCTTTGACCAAAACTGTAACCTCTCTTTCACATTTAATGAATATAAGGATTTCACATTTCAGAGGAAAGATAATAATGTCTTTGTCAGATATTTTTTCCTTTCATGCTCCTAAATTAAGGTATGTACTTAAACTGGTTCCCTCATCACTATGGTCTATGGATACGTGTATATGCTCAAATTCGGGCTTGCTCTTTCAATGCGACTGATCGAGACTGGAGCACGATAAATCAAGGATCAGCCTCATATTATATCGAACTATAGTACAAAATCTTTGTTTACGACCAAAATCGAGATCGGCCAAGATCGAGACCAAATGAGATGGAGATCGAGGGAAGCTTATAGAGTCGAATAACGGAAAGACAAAATATCCGCAATCGGACGAGGATCACGACGCGAATCACGGCAAATATCAAGAAGAGGCCGATTATTAGTTAATCATAGAATTTTTTACTGTATTTAGAATTGTATTAAGAGTAGGACTCCCCTACTATATAAAGGGGGTCTGATCATTTGTAAGCATCATCACATTTACGCAATACAAATCAATATACTACCTTTCTTTTATAAGCTTTCAATACTCTGTTACTTTGTTCATATTTTCCAGTGAAATATTCGTTTGGGTCGATGACGACCTAGCTCGAGAGCCAAAGCTATACATTTCCTTCGGTTTGCATTTATTTCTATTTGCAGTTAATTTCAATATCAATTTACGTATCTTATTATTTTGTGCCAAATTATATGGCGTATCCTTAAAACCGCGTATAAATTCAGTTGTTATCCGATTTTAGGGTAAGCAATTTGCAACTTTACAAGAATCTCAGTACATGCTTCAAAATCTTAATGCAATAAATGAATATTAAATACATGTATAGATTTTGGGACATCAGATAACTTGGAAGAATTCGTGGTCTCCATAAGTTTTGATTTCAAAGTTTGAACCCTTATTTTGTTTGTCATTTATTTTTAACCCAAGAAATGCTAAGTGAGGATTTACGTTTGGTCGAGGGCTATTTTGAATTTTTTATAAACTTCAAATTCAGCAAATAACTAGCATTTATACAGTCTACTTCTTCCTCTTCATTGTTCACTCTTTGATTGCAAACATGATTGATTCAATCGTTGAAGCTGATATTGTCTCTTAAAATTTTAAAGTTATGCATTGTATTCATTATATGTGGAAGAACTTGAGCTTGAAACTTGAAGGAGAAAAACAAAATTCCATTAAAGCTCATTTTGAAACTTGGCTAAAAAAAAAAAAAATTTTGCAAAATTATTATTTGTTTGGATTGAGTGTTATTACAATAGATTGAGTCCATTTTACAGAGCTTATATCTCAATTTTGAGGGAATTTGGTAAAGATTTTAGGTGATTTTGAGTAAACTTTTAAATTTGAGGTTGAATATGAACATTTCAGATTTATGTTAAAGGTTTATAATAGATTTTAACAGTCTATACTAAACAATCTGGATGTGCTTATGTTGCATTCCATTTATGTAACGACCTGGCTATTCCTTTTGTGTATTTGAGCCACGTTATCCTATTTGATGCTTCTCGTAAGTTTGTCTGAGGTTTTATGACTTGGGGGATGGTTGGTTTGGTTTCGGGAAGGCTGAGAATGATTTGGAATATTTAGTCTCATTTTGGAAGTTTAAGTTGCTAAAGTTAACCAAGGTTTGACTTTTGAATTGACGACTTCGGATCGGTGATTTGACAGTTCCTATAGATTTATATGGTGATTTTTAACTTGGGTGTATATTCAGATTCGGATTCAGAGGTCCCTATAAGGTTTTGGCCCTATTTGCTAAAAGTTGGCAATTAGAAGAATTGGAGAGTTTGTAGGTCTGGCCGATAGTTGACTTTGATGTTATCGGGTTCTGAATGAAGTTTTGGAACCTTGGATAAGTTCATATTTAGTTGATTGAAACTTGTGATCAATGTTTGGTTGTGATCTGGAATATTTAGAAATGCTTCCGATATGTTTGGCAAAGTTGAAATGCTTGAATGTTAAGAGAAGGTGTTTGACCTTCGATTCTTGGTTTTGATATTATTTCTGGTGTTTTGAGTCTTTGGATAGTTTGGATTAGGTATATGACTTCTTGGTATGGTTGAAAGGGGTCCCGGAGATTCGGGTAATTTTCAGACCGCCCGAAGCATGTTTGTGATGGCTGATTTCTGTCAGTGTCTGGTATCATCCATTCAAGAGAGGTGTCCTACGTTCGCAATGAAGGAGTTGGGCGAGGGGGTAATTGTTCTTTGCTTCCGTGATAGGGGAGTCGCGTTTATGCAGGTTCTGGCTGTTGTGCTTCGCGTTTGCGAATGGGGAGTCGCGTTCGCGAAGAAGGATCTTATTCTCGAGGCTTTGACCTATCTATTCGCGTAGGTGTTTGTCGCGTTTGTGAAGAGGTAAGGCTATAAGCCTTTATGTTCGCATGGCTCCTGTCACATTCACGAAGGAGGATTTCTGGCGGGGGAGGATTTGTGCTTCGCGAAAGCGAGGTTGGGCCAACTTCACGAAGGGTTGTGCTGGGTAGACTACTTAAGTTTTAAATTTCGGAATTTTACCTATTCGTTCATATTTTTAATCATAGATTTCGAGAAGAGGCGATTTTGGAAGGGAATTTTACTACTACCTTGAGGGTAAGTAATTTTCACTTAGATTTTATAATATGTCTTGATTACCCATGGATTTATACAATTAGAACATGGATTTTTAAAGAGAAAATTGGGGTCTTTATCTACAACTTAAGAGGGTGTATTTGGGTATTTGAGGAACTATTTGAACTCGGCTTGAAATTTAATCACATATTTGGACTTGTGAGATTATCAGTAGTCCGGATCTACCCCTGAACTTGGGTTTTGACCATGTGGGTATAAGGCCCTGGAAATTTTCGCCAAGGAATTAAAGGTTTTTGTGGTGCCGCTGTAAACTAATGAGTCAAAGGTTGTAAAAAAAATTTCACACGGAGTTTTTGTGTTGAAGAATGCTCTGAAGTGTTGAGGGAAATTTTTGGCAGAAGAAGGAAATTCTGCGGTCAGTTTTGCAACCGCAGAAACGTTGTGTGGGTCGCATAAGTGTCAATATACGCGGCGAAATCAGAGGACTTGATTTCTCGCTATCAAGTCATTTCGGAAGAACGCCTCGAGACCCCGAGGATGGGAAGCCACGACCGAGTTCCCTACCTCGGGGCTCGTCAAGGCCCGATTCAGAGAAGATGGAAATCGAATCCAGAACAAGAAGGGCAAGCTCCCAAGGCATGCGGCTAGGTCTGGCAAAGCCGGCCTATCCAAGGCCTACGCCGAAACGACGCATCTAGCCGTCTCATCTCCATACTTAACAATTAATGCATGTTGTACTGTAGCCGAGTTCCCCTCCTATATAAAGGGAACTCACATTACCTTATAAAAGGCTGAGGTTGCTCTATTTCTCCACAAGTGCAACAATATCTCTCTCTCTCTTCTTTCTAACTTGCTCGTTCTCACTGGCCCGAGGCCACTTTAATATTTATCGCTTTCTTACTTGTTCTTCATTTTATCACTTGGTATTGGCCGTAAAGAGCTTTATTTAATCATATCTTAACTGTTATCCCATTCCCGACTATCCCCGATACCTCGAGCTCGACCCTGACATCGACCCCGAGGTCCACCATCGACCAGTCTTACATCCAGGCAGTAGGTTTCTCGGTTTGTCCAATCCCCCGTTTTAGCCCGTATCCCCACGGTAAAATGTGCCCGGACAGTAAGCCTTTAGGTTTGGTTATTGCCCCGTTCCTAGCTTGCATTTCATCATTAAACTTCATATTCTTAGCATCAACTGCTCTAACAACTAGCTCGAGAATAGATCACGTATTTTTAGAATCTCATTTACAAATTTAATTGGTGTTATCATTTTCACGGTAAACAGTTTGGTGCCCACCGTGGGGCTAAAAATAATAGTAATTATTTTCTTGCTGGTTTCATTGCACAAACGCACGTTATCTTTCAAACTTTTTCTTGTCCAAAGATCTCTTGATTTCAGGTCAAAATGTCTGGCTCGGTAAATAGAGTCGAGAACGACTATCCCGAAAATCACGGTAGAAACGGTGTGGCTATTCCAGTGGTTGGCGCGATGACGCAGAACCCTGATAACGCATTTGGGCCGATTCCAGCGGACGCGGGTTCGCAAGGCACGCAGCAGGTTGACGAAGCCTCGCACACTGATGGGAGCATACAGTATATCGACCAACAGGAAGCCCAACAAACCCCGGCTCGGGAAACACAGGAAGTTAGTCTTCACGATATTTTTGAAATGTTGCAGGCACAGTAGTTGGTTGTTGCTTAGTTGCAGAACCATCGGAAGACTTCCAGTACAGTAGCGTTGGAAAAGCTCCCCGCACCGATCGAGTACCCAAGAGATCATGCAACAACGGATCAATAACAGACCTTGTCGTAGCGAAGATGCTTGGGGATCTCTCCAAGAGGACCGAGTCAGGTTCGTGGAAGTTCATGCAACAGTTGTTCCCCGAGGAAGCCGTTCTGGAACCCGTTTCACCGAAATCTGGAATGTCGTAACTCCCTAAGTACGATAGGACCTCGGATCCCGACGAGCGCACCATCGCTTACACGTGCGCGGGAAAAGGCAGCGACCTTCAGGATGATGAGCTCGAGCCCGTCTTATTGAAGATGTTCGGGGAAACACTCTAAAAAAGAACCATGATGTGGCGCCTCAGCCTAGCCCCTGACCTCATAAACTCGCTTTCCATACCAGCAGATTCCTCCGCAGAAGCACACGGTGATGCCATCGAAGCAGGAACGGGAGAGCTCAACACATCTGAGGTCGAACAAAGAGAGAATGAAATGCCACAGGAAGTCGCGCCTCATTCCCTGATAGAGCAAATAAGATCGCCCCCGGTTTCGGGTGACTGGGCAACACAGGCCTTCGCCCCGAATCTTAAACCAACCATGCCCGACAACTCCAGGACATTTCAAATGAAGCTTGATTAAACACCCAACCGAGATCTGGTCGGATGCCAGTACCCGGCACCAACCACGAATCAGGGCTGTGGACGACCATCCGGGAGCCTCCTCAGGCTCAGAATACCCAAGCAGGATTGCGACAAGGAAACTAATGCCAAACAGATAGAGGTACCATCCATGCACCGCGGATAGGAGGAACGCCACAAGACGCAACCTACCTCGCAACGATCGGGAAATGGCTCAAGGGCAACATCCTCGAGGAATCTTCAGTAGAACCAGATTTGACGAGGCATGGCCGACAGAGGCACCCCGCCCAGCAGAATACGATTTTAGCATTGCTATACCAAACATCGTGATCACCATAAGCGAAACCAAGGACGCCGAACGATTCAGACCTATTCGACTGAGATCCCTCCGAAGGAACCGCAACCTGGCGCAGGAACCGCAGGGCACACGTGGCCACGGGGTCAAAAATGGCCACCAGCTCAGGAGGACAACAACCGTGCTGCTCAATAAAATTGCCACCGAGTACCGTCGAGCGATCAGGCTCGAATCCAACCCCAAGGGAGGATGGAAACCGGGAAGAATGAAGCAAACAAGCCACGGCGTATTACCACGACAGTGGAGGAGCGGTGACACCCTCCAAGGACTCATAAAATGGAGAGTAAAAATGTTCGTCGCCAAGGAAAAATGCGTCCAGGGATATATTCCAGAGGACACCCTTACATCCAGAGAAAAGGACACTGAGACTTCGCCTTGGCCTCACACTGACGCATTAGTAACCCTCTCTCTCATTTGATCTATTTCAAATAAAACATGTGTTCATGAATTCAGGTGGTTTGATCAAGCATACCAACGATGTCGGACCAAAGTCAATGGGGCAGTTCGGACTAATGACGATCAGGAAGACCACTCTCTCGATACAGCCCGTCTAAGCTCGAGCTGGGACGCCAAGCTTTGTACCATCAAAGAAGGTGTAAGGTACGGACGCCTTACTCAGATGGCCATAGGCATGCCATACAGAGACAACGTCGGCCCCATTTTTCCAAAAGAATGAAATCCCACGCAAGGGGCGAGATTAAAATGGTCGATAGGGAGCAATACGCTACGAAGAGAAATTCCTCGCTATATGGCGTATCACCGGCATCAATGCCTCCACCCTTGGAAGGATCAAAGGGTAAGAAAACCACATCTTCGGCCGAGCCTGATTAAACACAGTGGAGGGATGTATTAGGGCTCATGCATCGAAAGGGCAGGAACATACCAAATCTAGGAGCGTCGCCTACGCATCCCGCGGTAAGGACGAACCGTTTCACTCCTTTGTTATTTTTTCACTAACCTATATGCAGACAACCGGCTGGGACATTCGGAAATTCTAACTCCACTCAGGAATCCCAAGGCTTTAACAGGGCCCGCCACACTCTTTTCCCTCGAATCAGACTTTCGCCCCAAAGATGGTCTCGCCAGCAAGATTATTAGCGGAGCAACATACCCCCAGAGGAGGATCCGATGAGATCACATGCCTTCTTCTACAGTCGAACAATGAGCGATGATCTTCTTTCGAGGGCGCCATCGCCTCGGAAGGACCGGGGAATGGTAGACTAAGTTTCAATAGGAAATCATGTACCAGACCGAATGTTCCGAGGAGCCGCGCCTGCGCGGGCCGAGCTCACAACAATGAAATGATATGTGTTCATGCCAAGCAATAAAAGGTTATCTTTTAGCATCTCATTCTCCAAACAAGGAAATCGCAGTGCACTCTCGGCAGGAACCCTTCCACCAAATGCATCTTGAAATACTCGGGGACTTGGCGTCAACAATTCAGCACCCGCACGACCCTAGGGTCGGAACTCTGGGCTCATAAAACTCCCGCAAAGTAACTCCGATCTCACGAATAACGGCCTTCGAGCCTAAGCAAACTCGATGACTGTCTCCAATCGCCATGCACTGGAAAAACCCAAAACTGTAAGACCCCGAGCGGGCAGACTCGGTGTAACCAGATCTATTCTATAAAGCATCACAAACTGTAAGACCTCAACAAGCATGATAAAACTATAAGACCTCAACAAGCATGAAAATCCCAAAGTTTAGGCTATGTGTCACATTTGTAAGAATCCCGAAAGGGCATACCCTCGGTGTAGATGCATAAATTATCACTCGGGATCAAAAAATGGCTCCGGCCAAACATATATGACTACGGTCAAAACGGCTGATATAGCCAAATTAACGTGACTCGGGGATGCCCAACCATCGCTAAACAAAATCACAGACCACTACTTCGAATATACTTCGAAAAGAACCGGTTAAAATAGGCTTCCCTCAACAGGCAAAAACGAGCTTCGACCATGTTAGCTCCATATCACAAGGTTTCGACCTACTCAGCCTATGAGCTATGAACCTTCCGAGGTGCTCAAACATCGCCGATAACGACTTGAAATCAAGGTTCTTCTGGAACCGACGATAGTTCAGGCAAAAATTATTTCAAAAGACCTTAACGAGCGGAAAACAAAGCCTACAAGCCCACAGGCAAAACAGCGTAAGAGCCATTGTCGCCAGCCAAACGAGCCTCCGGACCGCACACTAAAAGGTCTCTACGACCAAACAGCGTAAGAGCCATTATCGTCAGCTTGAAAATTGATAACTTGAGGATTAAAATGAGCTCGAATCGTAACTCGATTCGGAGATCGGATCCAAAATAGTTAACTATACAAGCCTCTGGGCCACATATTGAAAGGTCTCAATGACCAAAACAGCATAAGAGGCACTATCGCTGGTCTGAAAATCGAAAGAACTTAAGGGTCAATTAAAGCTCGAATCGCAACGCAACTCGGAGACTAGAACCGAAATAATTGAAACAACAAATGCCCGAGGGTAAGAAATAAAGGCCATCGTTGTCCACCCATGCAGCCAGGAAAGAACTTAAGGGTCAATTAAATCTCGAACCGTAACGCAACTCGGAGATTGGACCCAAAATAGTTGAAACAGCGAATGCCCAAGGGCAAGAAATGGGAATGATCATCATCCGCCCGCACGGGAACAAAATACTGAAGGTCAGGCAAGCTCGAGTCAAGGCCTGCCTCAGAGACTGAGCCTAAACAGCTGGGCAAAGCATAGAGGCCCCAACGCCTGCTCACGTCAAAGATCACACTTAAAAGACTCCAGGCCTGCCTGATTAGTTCCGGACCTACGGGGCTCCCGACAAACACGAAAGCCAGCCCGCCTGGTCAAAAACAACATAGAAGGATATGTAGAAGAAATAAACCTTCAAGTTTCCTCTTATCTTACATACGCAAAAAGGCGCACTCTCCATCTACAAATATGCTCTACAGGTATCGAGTACAAAGCGAAAAAATAGCGAAATCTACACTCCGCTCCAAAGGGCTATAGACTGTCAGATTCACTCTCCGTGACGTCAGTAAGAAGTGACCGAGCGTCACGCTCGTCCGCCTTTGCTCGAGCCAATTCCTCCGAGAGAACGAAGCCCCTAGCGCCGAACTCTTCGAGTACCTCTCTTCGGGACCTGCAACGAACATATTCCTCAATCCATTTCTCCTAGTCGAGGGCCCGCTTCAGCTTGGCTTGGGCATCAATAGCGTCCTTCATACGAATCGACATCTCCTAATCAGCCTTGGTTTGGCTTAATGCCGCTTCAGCCTGGGCACCGATTATCTCAGCCCTAATCTTCGAGAGATTAGACTCGAGTTTCCCTGTCATATCCGCTTGAAATATAGTGTTGTCACGGGCCAAGTGGAGTTAGGCTTCGAAGGCAGGGTCCTTGGACAAAGCGCTTGTCTCCTCTAGAGCTTGAGCTCGCACTTGAGCCCTTAGCTCACCAGAAGCATTTCTGACACGGTCGATGTCGCCTTTGAGGTACTCCAAGGCCTCCGTCTTTTTCTGCAGCTAATATAACAAAAAGGGGGTCAACCTTAAGGTCTGAAAGGAGCGAAGCACGTGCTACAAAAGGTTGCCTGCTCCATCAGATAGCTCTCGTAATTCAAGCTCCGGTGCACCTCATATCCAATGCAGCAACTCAACCTCATTCTCCTCACTAAGGAGCCTAAAGGACTCGCCCTAGTCCAGAACTTTCCGAAGCTTGGCTCCTTGATGAAACAGCTCAAACCTGAGCCTATCACAGGCCTGCAAAAGGAAAACTTGATGAAGATAGGAGGACGCGGAATGAAGAAAAACTGCGCCTAATCTCACCACGAAGTGAAACCGGCAGACTTCCTCGAAGTCAGAGCACACTCCTGTTGATCCTGCCTCTTCGGCCCCAGGAGAAACAACCTCGGGCGTAGCATATTCATCGGAGGAACCTCCATCCGGGAATCAGATACCCCGGGAATAGCAGGCTCGGACGATGCCCTCTCCTCGAAGACACAGGCCCGTTCAGCGCCAGTAAAAGTTCCATCACGCGGGTGCCAATCCCATTTATCGCCATCGTCCCTCGGCTCGGAGGCCGATCCCTCCTTCCCCCCTTCGGAAGAGCACTGCCTCATCCCAAAGAACCGCTCAATACCTGCAAACGGCAAAGCCAGTACACCTCAAATATATGAAGGCCAAGGCAAAGGCAGCGTGCACGCATACCTTGGTATTTCTCTCCCCATCTGATGCAGAATATAGCTCGCCACCTATGCTCATCGCAAGTTGAATGGGTAACCAACCTCCAGACCTAGCCGGGCAGGTCAAGAACTTCGCCCGACATCCATGAAGTTGCTGCAAAAGGGAAAAAAGCACGATTACTCAACTGATTTTTGCTATAAGCAAAATCTGAAAAAGCACCAGACACTCCGCTCACGTGCATAATTCCATCCCTTGGGCAATGGCAAAAGGTACACAAGTATAATGTCGGCCATCCAGACCCGGATGAACCAACTGGTCCACTCTCGATCCCCATCTTCTTTGCCATCGACAACAAAGAGCGTGGACGAACGACACCTCAGATTTAGCAGGCCTTGGTGATGAAAGGGACGGTATAGCTTGACGAGGTGGCTAAGTGTGAATTTTAGTGCAGCCCTCTCCGTAAAGAACCTCATCATCAACACCACTCGCCAAAGCGACAGATGTGTCTATGCCAATGTAACCCGATACTTCAAGCAAAAATCAAGCACGACCCTATCAAGGAGGCCAAATGCGAAAGGATATAGGTATACACTCAAGAATCCATCAGCGGAGTCCGTAATACTCTCATCCGGGGAAAGCACCTGCAGTGTAATCTCCTCGCTCCATCTGCAGTATCTTCTCACCATCTCTAGATTCTCCTCTCTTATCAAAGACACAGTCTTAAAAGCAAACTCCCGCGAATCTTGAGCACCGGGAGCAACACTCCCCACTCCCTGCCATGCCGGCCCCGAAGTAGTTGCTATGGCTATGGTAAAATTGATAGACTAGAGCAAGGACGTACGCCAACGCCTTTTGCGCCTGAAGAAATGAAAAGCCCTATGCCAAAGCAGAAGGGCAACTATCTAAAATAGTGAGGTCTTTCGAAGAAGCCGAAGTCGCCCTACATATATGCGAGAAACAACGATGACTCGCCTACCTGGAGTGAGCCCCGGGAAGCCAACAGCCTCGATACAGATCGATAGGGTGATGCCCAATCCCAGAGGCATCCCTCGACGATAAGCCAGGACTCAAGGAGTCGGCCATATTATCTCCAGTTTCGAGGCAACATCCAACCCCGAGGACCTCCGCCAAAGAAGAAGTTGGGCTTCGGGAAGCTTTTAAATGCCATCGCTCGACTCAAGGCGATACCCGATCTCATGGTCTCCTTTTCTAAAAAATAAGCACATGAAGCTCCGATCACGAAGGCTCCACGAAGGCTCGAGGCAGCTCCTGAGTACAGGCAACTCCTCAACACAAATCTATCCCATACACCTTAAAAAGCTATCTACATCAAGATCAAAAGGGACCCCCAGGTACCCAAAGCTGACCTTCATTCAGGATAACATTCTCAAAAGCTCCGAAACTCGGCATATTATCTCCCTACAACTCGGAGGGCCCGACAGCCCGAGCCTATCATATCAATTTAGGCTTGGTCTAAGGTATGACGATGGGCTCGGAAAAGAGCTATGTCGATGCGACGATGGACTCTGAAAGGAGCCATGTTGATCAACAGAGGATCAGAATGAACGCTCGCATCCGAGTCTGATATCAGCGGTCAACAATAAAGGAAGACATTCAAAAGGCCTTGAAGGGCACGAGGGCATGCAATTATAAGGCAAGAACCGAAAGCAGAAGTCAATAAGGCATATTCATATTCATAAAAATCCATGTACAACAGCCCTCGAGGGGTCCTTACATACAATTACGAAAGCCTACAGGGGTTCTCTATGCCTAAAACGGAGGAACGGAAGGATGTACATGTGATGAAACCCGAGAGCCTGGTCCATCCTCGAAAATCCATCTACGGTATCAGCATCCTCGAGCACCGCCCCCTCGAGCACGCATCGTCGAGGGAAATTCCTTCGACGACCACCTCCTTTAGGTTCCCAGATCAATCCTCCGGGGGGTTCCCACCAGAGAAAATGAAGAAGAGGAAAATGAGGGGATGCAGAGGAGGCAGAGAAAAGTTACATGGCCCGCTAAAGCCAAAGGTTGAAGATTCGGCGGGCCCCAACCTCAACGGCCAGTAGTGCCATTTTATCCCTTGGGAAAGAAAAAAACCCAAGGGATAAAGTGCCACACCAGGCCTCGGTAGGAGAGTGAGTAGCGGTGCATAGTCCGAATGAGTGTCTACATAAGGAGAAAACCGACTCCCCGTCTGTCATCGTCTCGAACCAACAACAACAGCAACAACAAGCATATCAACGACCACAGCAACAACAGGACAGCACGATCATGCTCGACAAAGGGAAGCCCCGGCAAAAGGCCACAACACAATCTAAGGGAGCTCCGCCAAACGGTCTTGAGGATATAAGCCCCAAGCATGATCTTCAAGGATAGAGGAAGATGGTAAGAAGAGATGGGCAAATGAGCCAACGAAAGCACTGGGATAGGAAAAACAACGCCAAGTCACCCCATTTATAGGGGGTAACGACACGGTCATCGAGGCTTTGGAAGATTGACCGGCGAATGCAGTTACTGCATTCTTAAAAGACCAAATTGCTAGCGGTACACTCACCTAGAAGAACGGGAATCGACAGTGCATTGAATTAAGTTGAAATGCACAAGTCCATGGGACACCCCAGTCGCCACAAAAGCTCACGCCATGAGTCGCATCATTGGTATGACGTCGCCGTAAGAAGCTCGAGGAGTCAAGTGTTAGAATCATTTCCCATTGCTTTATTCTGGGAAACACGGAGACTATATGTATACGGTGAAATCAGAGGACTTGATTTCTCGCTATAAAGTCATTTCGGAAGAACGCCTCAAGACCCCGAGGATGGGAAGCCACGACCGAGTTCCCTACCTCGGGACTTAACTGTTATCCCATTCCTGACTATCCCCGATACATCGAGCTTGACCCTGACATCAACCCCGAGGTCCCCCATCGACCTGTCTGACATCCAGGCAGTAGGGTTCTAGGTTATTCTAATCCCCCGTTTTAGCCCGTATCCCCACGGTAAAATGCGCCCGGACAGTAAGCCTTTAGGTTTGGTTATTGCTCTATTCCTAGCTTGCATTTTATCATTGAACTTCATATTTTTAGCATTAGTTGCTCTAACAACTAGCTCGAGAATAGATCCCGTATTTTTAGAATCCCATTTACAAATTTAATTATTGTTATCATTTTCACGATAAATAGTCGCACAGTGAAGCAGAAATCGAACCATGTTTGAGGATCATTATGCGGTCCATTCTGCGACCGCATAATCAATTCACATACCATACAACCTATTGGAGAATCAACATGGAGATTTCCGGAGGAAAGTTTTGCGATGCATTATGCGGCCACTGAACAAGTCTGTGGAGCATTATGTGACCACATGACAGGTCTACGGGCCACAGATCTACCGCAGACCTGTCCAGACCATTCCCATTTTTTGCATCATTTTCGCGACCCATTTTGCGGGCCGCATACCTGTTCTGCGGTTCCTTCTGCAACCGCATAGTTGATTTCGGATAGTCCGTTTTATGATTTTTATAACCCGACCCAACTTCGATAAATAGCCCTTGAAGCTCATTTTGGAGCAAAAATCTGATATTTTTAGAGAGAAGTGAGAGTGTTCTAGAGAGATTAAAAAACTCAAGTGTTTTTTTCATCAAGATCTTGTCCAAGCTTTGAAATCGAACAAGGAAATCTCACAAGATCTTCACCCAAGAGGTAAGGTTCTAACCTTAGTCTTCAATTTTGAATTTGGACAAAAAAATGCGTGATTGGGAGCATGATTCTTGGATGTGAGAGTATTATTTATACATGCATGTATCAATAAGGTTTGTGGAAAGATTGTTGAGCTCAAATAAGTAAAGATTGGGTTGTGGGTGAAGGAAATCTTGTAGAAGAACCTTGTAGTCAAATTTGCACACCTAGTGTTTGATAAAATGCTCAAATGAGCTGAAACCATAAATATTTCTCTAACTATGGTTCAATTTTGTTATGTATCGAAATAGATTGGGATTGCTAGGATTTTTGAAATATTGTAGTAATTTAAGAAAAGCTCAAGCAAGGTATGTTGGCTAAAACTTCTCTCTTAGAATTGAATCTCATGTTTTGAAATGTCCCTAATAAGTTCGGTTATCCAGAATAAGCAAAGTGTCGAAAGATGTACGTATTCAAAATATGTTCCAATTACTCATATCACATTATGTTATCCTTCGGGAATGTGTTCAAGTACGGTTTATGTGTTAAAACGTTATAACTTCAAATCATATTTCAAGTGAAAGTCCACTATGCTTGACTTGTAAAGGATACCCAATGCGCGTAAAAGTCTTATTGCTCATATATATATATATATACATATATATATATATATACACACACACACACACACACTCTTAAGGCCTTGATTTTGAATGCTCTCACTGTTGATAATATATAAAGATGTTTGGAAGTGAAATAAGTGACTTGGAATATAAAGTGTGGCCACCGTACCAAGAAAGAAAGTTATACTTGTGGTTAGTGATACCAATGAAATAAGACGATGTGAGAAAGGTTATGAAATGAGCCTTGATTCAACTATTTTAAAATGACTTCAAAAATAATTTTTTCCTAAAAGCTTATGTACTCAAGTCATACCCAAATGTGGTTGTTTTAACTAATGATATGCTTTGTAAGTATTTCCAATGTGTTTTGAGCTCTTATGTGTTCATGAGTTGAAATTGTGTATTACCCTTTTGGGGAAAAAGTATTTCAAGAATAAATGGTGTGTTACTCATTTATCATTTTAACTTGCGCTTCGATCGCCAATCATTTTACTCCATTTCTTGGAAAGAAATATTATTTTGTTTAAAGCCTTCATTTCTAATGAAATTAAAGTTTTGATTTCCGGAATATTATATATGTCGATATTTATGATGACGATCTACAAAAGAAAATATATGAAAGTGTGGAATATTAAATACGGTCACCGTGCCATGAATAAACAATTTTGTGAATGGCCAAAAGAACCAAGAATATATTGTTGTTGTGAGTGGTTGAAAGTACTAATGAAGATCTATACAATGTGAAAGATGATGAGGTGAATACATTTGTATTTATGTTACCTTTGTGTGCAAATCAATAAAAATATTTTTGGGAGTATCATTTGTCACCGAGGAAGGGTGGATTGTAGCAACCCACACCTAAAACTACACGTGCCGGTGTAGGAGTGGATTGTGATTATTCCCCTTATTTGGGATGAGATTGATGTGTTGATATTATTTCCCTTAATTGGGATGAAACTGATAGTAGTTGTGAATTGAAAAGTCAATCCACATGGCATATGTGGGAAGGCAGCCTAGCTGATCAGGTGGAGATCAGACGTCATGTTGCGCAAATAGTGGTACTACTCTTGGTAACACTTTTTTTTGTATCACATGTCAAACCACATTGTTCGTGGGGAGATGGACTAGCCGACCGAGCATGATCGGACTCCGTGCTAAAAAACGGTGGTATATCGGTGCTAATGATCTCCCAACAAAAAATATATATTGCTTTGGTATTTTGAAAATTGTTATGTCTTAACTGGACATTTGGATATTGTTGATTGTGACTTGCTGTTTCTATGGTTTTCCCTTTCTTATATGGGCATTCTATTTTGAAAGAGGATATTTTACTTTACATACTAGTACTATTCCATATGTACTAACATCCCCTTTTTAGGGGCGCTGCATCTTCAATGGATACAGGTGGTTCACAGTGGACAACTTTGGTCCTCGTTAGCAGTTACTCCCTATTCAGCAGGTTTTGGTGAGCTCTAATCTATTCTGGGCCTGATATCACTTGATTTGTACTTTGTATTTTGAGCTATAGTCGGGGCTTTATTGCCGACATTTCCACACTACTCTTATGTTGTACTTAGAGGCTTCATAGATAGGTTGTGGGTGGTGTTTGATGTTGGGAATTGAACTAGAAATGTTGGTATTTGGCAAACATATTTTTCATTATATCTATAAACTTATAATATTTTGGAAATTATGAATGAAACTGCTAATGAGAATAAAGTGGGAGTTGTTATTGAAATATTTTCAGTATCTGATAAATGGAGTACATCTCCTCTTTATTCATGGATGATTTGGGTAGAAGGAAATCTAACAGGCTTGCACGGCCGGGTTCACTCGGTTGAGTGACAGTTACGCTCCCCGAGTTCAGAGCGTGACAGTGGGTCAACTCTTGGGAATTTAATTAAAGATTGAAGCTTTATTATTTGAGATTAATTCATGTAGCTTTATTTGACGTTACTGAGTTGTATTTGACTAGATTCCATTCATTTGGAGGTTGATTTGAGAGGAAAAGCTACTTTGGAAGGTTGAAGTTGTTACCGGGTGGAGGTAAGTCTCTTACATATCCTTCTAAGAGGGAATTCTCCTCATAGATGATCTATTTACTACTTATTATTTGATTTACGAGCTACGTATATGCGACGTGATGAGCATATTTCCGTAGCTAGGTTATGACCATATCCAGTAGAGTTTAGCTTATGATTAAGCCTTATTTAGACTATGTGAATTTCATATCCATATATTTTATTGATTCCATGACTACGTGATGACTCATAATTATAATTAAAAGCATGCTTAAGGCTATGCTTGTTGAATTGGGACTAAAAGATTATTTTACGATGTTAAACTTTATTATAAATTCGTAGTCAAACTTTTGTCTTATTTGACACATGATTTGGTGGTTAAATGGCTTAATTCACTCATTTTAAAATTTTACGATTAGAATCGTGAATGTTAAAATTGTTCATTGAATTTTGTGATAAATTGAATTATATGATTAGCCATAACCATCGTTTAGCTATATGAACTTTTATCTGCATCTTTATTGTTATGTCCAGTGCTTCTTAATTATATTATTTTATACACATATGTTGTCACGATCTGAATCCCACCATAGGGTCGTGATGACACCTAGTCTCTAAAACATAGGTAAGTCAATCATTTATCAATATTTAAATCAGTAAAACATGATAGAAGAAGCAAAGTTTAACATAAATGGAGAAATAAAGGTGATAAAAGTCAACACGGTGATAATCACAATATATCCCCATAACTAGGTAGTACAGAGTTATGTGCTCTAACTAAATACATGAGAATATCCCAAAATATAGTACTGTTTGAAATACATAAACAATAGAAATAAAGTAAGGAGGGTAACTCCGAATCTATGAATGGAACTATAGGGATATCTTGAAGTCTTCAATAAGCACAGCGCCTCTCTATTGATCTGCCCGATCCAAACTACCTGAATCTACACAAAAATATGCAGAAGCGTAATATGAGTATACCACAATCGGTACCTAGTAAGTATCAAGACTAACCTCGGTGGAGCAGTGACGAGGTTCAAGTCGTGCGATACTCACTAGTCAAAATAACATGTGCAATATATCAAGAGAAACTGATAACAGAATATATAATGACAACAATATCAACAACCTCTCCTAAACGTGTGATAACAACTCAAACAGTAAATGCTCAGTTTTGACAACTAGTCATCAAATAGAAACACAAACGTATGGCACTTCGTGCCCACAATTTAGCCACAATAACAATAGTCACATATGTCACTATGCACTTATAATAACAATATCCCGTCGTGTTGCTTCCATTTAACAATATCCCGCCCAGTCGCTCTGGTTTAACAATATCCCCCTTATTGCTCTTGTTTAACAATAATATTCCAAGTCACAATAACAACAACACCAATCAAAATCACATGGCAGAAACCTCGTGCCAACACCCCCAATTAATCCGCTCAACATGTCCACACGTGACACAATATCACAAAATAATAATACCGCATTTCATCAATATATAAGATCACAACTTATTAACAAAGTGCACAAGGACATGACAATAGCATAAAAGTGCTGAGAGTTATTCAAGAATTAAAACATGACTATGGCTAAGTCAAATGTAACAATCATGATCATGTAATTACAAAGTGGTCTAAGCATATTTCATGTAAAGTACATTATCAAATTAAGGCATTTTAATAGCCTACGATATTAGGCTATTAACAATCATGATCATGTAATCACAAAGTGGTCTATGTAATAATCATGATCATCAATCAAATGCAAAAAAACAGGGATGGAATCATGAATAATAATCAAATCCGAGTCAAGGATATTTACCCCAATCCAAATTGTGAAAATTCCCTAAAAAATCACGCAAATCAAAACTCCCAATCTCAAAATATAATAACATAACTCGAACCCTCGAAATAGATTATTAATATATCTACCCAGGGGTCCCCTTCGCGATCGCGGGAGCTATTTTATGATCGTGAAGCACAAACCAAAAGTTGCCTTAAAAGACAGTACGCTAACGTGACTGCATGGACGTGATCGTGATTCATCAATCACCTAAGTTAATGTAAATGCGACACCTACATGCGAACGCGAAGAACAAATCACCTGACCTCCCCTGCCTGACATAATCCCTACGCGATAGCGACTAACGACCACAAATGCGAAGCTTCAACTCCATAGTGATCGCGATCGCGCCCTCAACAATGCGAACATGAGAACATGAGGGTGCTAGCCACAAAACACACTACACGATCACAATAGCCCTTCCGCAGTTGCGATTAACACAAGAATGCCAGAAGACAACTGATTCAAAACAAGGGGAAATGATCTGAAACTCATCCGAAACACTCCTGAGGACCCCAGGACCCCGTCTAATAAAACCAACCAATTGCCAAACATAATACGAACCTACTTGAGGCCTCAAATCACAAAAAATAATAGCAAAACCACGAAGCGCACACCAATTCAAGCTTAATGAACTCTTTCAAATTACTGAATTCCAAAATACGCTAAACGTGCCTAAACAACTCGGAATGACCTCAAATTTTACAACACAATTCATAAATCCCATCCAAACCTATTCCAAGGCTCGAAATCCTAAACGGATATCGATACAACAAAGTCAACTATGGGCTAAACCTATCAACTCTCCAAGTCATCAAACATCCAATTTTCAGAAATTAGCCTCAAAATCATCTAAGAACATCGAAAATCAAATCCGAGAATACGCCCAAGTCCAAAGAAATCGTCCGTACTTAATGGAACCATCAAACTTGAATGCACATTCAATTACGCAAAAGTCAAACTTGGTCAACACTTCTAACTTAAGTTTCCAAGTTAGGAACTAAGTGTTCCAAATCACTCTGAAATCTTTCCGAAACCAAACTAATCATGTACACAAGTATTAATACCTCATATAAAGATATTCACGACCTCCAACCACTGAATGAAATGCCAAAGCTCGAAACGACAGGTCGGGACATTAGATTCACCCCTTTTAAACAAACATTCATCCTCGAACATGCCAGGAGTTGTTCCAAAGACATCAAATCACTGTATAAACTCATCATACATATACCCATGGGTGATCTCGTCACCAATATCCATATAAACTAGTCAGCATAAACTAACTGAAGATTCCCTCTTCAACCTTAGTCCACAAATGTTAGAACCCAATCTCCAACAATCGTGTAAGGCCCCGTACAATTTTACCTAAACCCCGGTATTTTGTGGTGCTAAGGTAGCTATGTAATTGTGTTTATGAAATTGTTGCCTGTGAAATTATGTATCACTTGTATAGTTGATGTTAAAGGGTGTTCCTTTCTGGTTACATATTGCTTATGAGGCCACAGTAGTTGTTGTTTTGTATTATGTTACGTCATTGGATTATGCATATGTTGTTAGAGTTTGTTTCTGGAGTTCTCTGGTATTTAAATAGGCCCAATTACAGGGGAAACTCAGCCGAAATTATATGAAATTTAGGGAGTTAGTCAAAAATTTGGGGGTTGTTGGTGTGTGAAGTATTAGCTGGACCACAATGGATACTAATGGTGAATTTTGACCCTCATTCGAGGGTGAATGATCTTAAGTGGTGGAGGATGTAAGTCCCCGTTAAAAGTTTACCTAAAACTCGGGATTTTGTGGTGCCAAGGTAGGCTTACGTGTTCATGATTATAGAGATTCCTTTTGGCGAGCTTGCAAGCCGCGGTATAGAATTCTTGGGTTGAACAGTATGATGGGGAGTTGAAGAAAACATTTGGCAGAAAAAGGGAATTCCTACGGTCCCCTATAAAGCTGTAAAATCACTCTGCGGGCTGCAAAATGGCCATAGAGTGAGGTAGAAATTGGGAAAGTTTGAATGCCATTTTGTAGTCGATTATGCGGCCGTAGAACAAGTCTGCGAGCCGCATAACGATCGCATACCCAGTCAAAGGTGCCTAGTTCAGGAGGCTATTTCGCATACTGCAGAAGCTTTATACGGTCGCATATGCGACCGCAAACTGTGTTTTAGAGCTTCATTTTACTGGTTTTAAAAACCCGACCCCATTCTTACAAACGAATATTGGGGGTCATTTTAGAAGGATCAAACTTATATTTTGAGAGTGGGGAAATGCTCTAGAGTGTGAGAGAGTTCCTTAACCAATTGTTCATCAATTCTTGCTCATATCTTAGAAGATTAACAAGGGAAACTCACTAGGTCTTCATCCTAGAGGTAAGATTCTACACCCTAACCCTCAATTTCGAAATTTAACTAAAAATATGTAATTAGTAAGGCAATTCTTAGGTGTAGGAGTTGTTAATCTTGCATGCATATGTTATCAAAGGGTTTAGGAAGATTGTTGAGCTAGAAATGGTAGATAATGGGTTGGGGATGATGGAATCCACTATGGAGGACATTAAAACCTTAATGCACATCTAGTGTTCGATAAAATGCTCAAATGAGCTCGAACCATAATCATCTTCCTAATTTTTGGTTCAATTTGTTATATTTCTAAAATAGATTGAAGTTGCTAAGATTTTCGGAACATTTTAGAGTTTAAGGAAGCTCAAGTGAGGTATGTTGGCTAAACTATTCTCTTGGAATTGAACCCCACAATGTCATTGTACGTCCCGAGTTACTCACTATGAATCGATTATTCCGAATAAACTTTGTGTAAAAAGACATATGTGTTCAATATGTATTCCAAATGCTCTTGTTATGTTGTACTACTATTTGATAATGTGTTAAAAGTATGGGTTGTTTATTTAAATGCTATGGCTTCAAGTTGCATTTCAAATGATAGCTAATGTCAACTGTGTAAGAAACCTCAATGCATGTAAGACTCTTGTTTGCTCATATGTGTGCTTAATATCTTAAATGTAAGTGCCTTGTTGTTGAAATCCATGTTTATGGTTGATAATAAAAAAGGTCACCACGAAATATAAAATATGAAATACGAGCAACATGCCAGATAAAAATGGGATATTACGATTGTGACCACTAGTGCCAATGAAATGGAAAGGTGTGAAATAATTATGAATGAGATGATTGATAGAAAGGGTGATGTCTCATATGAGATGGCCTAGCCGATCGGGTCATGATCGGATGCCATGTCGCACACATGATGGTGACTGTGTTGGAAATTTTAATTGAAATTGTGATTGTGGTTGATATCTCGTATAAGACGTCCTAGCCGATCGGGTCGTAATCGGATGCCATGCTGCACATATGGTGGTGACTAGTTTGAAATTGTAATCGAAAATGTAAACGATGGCATATCGATCTTAAATACCTCCCAACCTAGAATATGGAAATTGCTTGAAACTTGTCTTATTCCTAATTTGATGTTTTTGGTATTGTTGGAGAATCCTATTGATGTTTGTGATTGTTCATTCTTGTATTATTATTCATTCTATTGAGAGGGTATTTAGCCATTCATATTAGTACTATTCCACATGTACTAACGTCCTTCTTGCCGGGCCGCTACATCATTAATGGATGCAAGTTGTTCCACAGCAGGCGGCTTTGATCATTGATAGCGGTATACCCTCTTCCTAGCTGACTTGGTGAGCCCCACTTCATTCTTGGGCTGTGTAATCTTTTGTCCTTATGTATTATGTTTTGAGGTATAGTCAGGGCCTTGTTTCCGGCACTATCATCATACTTTTTTGTATCAATTAGAGGCTCTGTAGACATGGTATGGGTGGTAAGTTGGTGTTGGGGAAGTCAAACTAGTAATGTTGTAATTGTATCACATGATCCACATCAAACTACGAGAGTGTATGTATTGAAACTTATAAATAATGTAACTACTGACAATGAATTGGTGTTGTTGTTCACATGATCCTCCTCACTGCCTAATTAACGAAATAGAACATCTTTTTATTCATGAGGGAGTTCGGGTAGAAGGTATTGTACAGGCTTGCTCGGCCGGGTTATCTCGGTTGAGTACCGGTCGCGCTTCCCGAGTTCGGGGTGTGAAAAACTTGGTATCAAAGCCTAAGGTTTTAAAGTGTCCTAGGATGTCTCGAAGCCGTGTGTAGTAGAGTCCTTCTCATCGGTGTGTTGTCGACCACATCTATAATTAGGAGGCTACTCAGGTATTTAGGAATAATGCCCTTCTTTGATTTTCTTGATCATGCGATAAAGCTGATTGTAATATTGTTCCTCCTTTAACTCGTAAATTGCTCTAACTTTCAGTAAATGGCGCCTAGGAAGAAGGTAAGAACCGGCCAGGGAGCCAATATTACCCCAGGAGTGGCGGTTAATTCTATAATTGATGATGTGGGTTAGCACCCGAGGGGTGAGGATATTCCCCCAATCACTACACCACCTGACCCTACTATTCCTACTCAGGCTACACTAGTCCTTGCACCTACTAAAGGTGCAATAGTTCCTCCAACTGAATATCCGGTTCCTCCTCCAGCCCCAGCTTCCGGTTCTGGTGTTTCTTATGGGGATCTTAGGGGAGCCATACAGATGTTGGCTTAGATATTGGCTTCCCAGGCCTAGAGGTTGAATGTTGCACCCATTTCTTCTACTCAGCAAGGGGATTCTACTAGTTCTAGGGTGAACAAGTTTCTTCGGTTAGATCCTCTAGTGTTCAAGGGTACTGATCCCGAGGAGGACCCCTAGGACTTCATCGATGAGATGCACAAGACCCTCAGAGTTATGTGTTCTACTAAGATAAGGGGAGTGGAGTTGGCCTCTTACCGCCCGAAAGGATGGCCTATTCTTAGTTTGAGATGTGAGAGGACTCCCGTGAGGTGGAGTGAGTTTACCGATGCTTTCATGGATCATTTCTTGTCTGCTAAGTCTAAGGCAGCCTGTACTACTGAGTTTGAGAACCTAAATGTAAGGCCCCATGAAATTTCTACTCAAAAACCCTAGTCTTGCGGTGCTAAATTAGGATCATGTGTTAGAAATTCATATTGGTAGAATAACATGAAAAGGGATATGGCAGACTTTGTGGCTCGATGTCCGAACTATCAGTTGTATATCAAAGAAATAGTCAGGTTACATGGCACTTCAGTCTCAATCATCTCAGATCGAGGGGCTCAGTTCATAGCCAACTTTTGGAAGAAATGTTAGCAAGGTTTGGGCACGCATATAAATCTTAGCACGACTTTTCACCCGCAAACTGACGGGAAAGCAGAGCGGACTATTCAGACGCTTGAGGACATGTTGCGTGCTTGTACTCTTGATAGGGTAGCTGGGATGACCATTTGCCACTCATAGAATTTGCTTACAACAGTAGCTTTCATGCTAGTATCCAGATGGCACCATTCGAGGCATTGTATGATATGAGATGTAGGTCTCCCATTGGGTGGTTCGAGGTTGGAGAAACTGAATTGATAGGGTCGGACCTCGTGCACCAGGCTATGGAGAAAGTCAAGATTATTAAAGAGAGGTTGAAAACTGCTCAAAGTCGTCAAAAGTCTTACTCGGACGTTCGTCGCAGAGATTTGGAGTTCAAAAAGATGATTGGGTAATTCTGAAGGTTTCCCCAATGAAGATTATCATGCGATTTGGAAAGAAAGGGAAATTAAGTCTGAGGTATGTTGGACCTTACAAAATCATTCAAAGGATTGGTCAGGTGGTATACAAGCTCGAGCTTCCACCCGAGATGTCATTGGTGCATCCGGTCTTCCATGTGTCTATGTTGAAGAAGGTAGTAGGAGATCCGTCCACTATTGTGCCAGTTGAAACTATTGAGGTTAATGAAGAACTGTCGTATGAAGAAGTTCCAGTTGCCATTCTTGATAGGCAAGTGCGGAAACTGAGAAATAAGGAAATTGCCTCCGTGAAAGTGTTATGGCAGAACCAGCAAGTTGAGGAAGCCACTTGGGAAGCCGAGGATGAAATGAAAAAGAAGTACCCATATTTGTTTAAATAGTCATGTAATAGCTTTTGTGCATTTAGCCCCTATGAACTATTATCTTTTGATTTGATCTATGTAAGACTATCCTGTTTTGGTTATATATTGCCTATGCGACCATGGTTAGTATTGTACGAGTTATGTTATATCTATGAAATGTGTATCTGCAGTTAGGGTATGTTTTTGGGGCTCTTTGACAGGTGGATAGGCCTAGTTACAAAGGAAACTCTGGCGAAATTTTTGGAAATTTAGGGAGTTAGCCAAATTTGGGGCTGTGGATATGTTCCATGATGTGAAAAGCTAAAGTTGCATAAAGATTGCTAATAAGTGAAACTTTATCCTCATTCGAGGATGAATGATCTTAAGTGGGGGAGGATGTAAGGGCCTGTGAAATTTCTACTCAAAAACCCGAGTCTTGCGGTGCCAAGTTAGGATCATGTGTTAGAAATTCATAAAAATTGCTCGCCGCGGTTCAGACCATTTGGATTGATCCGTGTATTAAAAAAAAGAAAAGTTAAAGAATAGTGTTTTCCAGAAAAGTGCAATTCTGTGGTCAACTCTGCGGTCGCATAATAGCTATACGGACCACATAGTCACCGCAGATTCAGGCAGTGTGAAGGTTAATTTTGAGGTCAACTATGCAGCCAAATATGCGATCGCATAATCGATATGCGGTCCACATAGTCATCACATAATCCTCTTGGAACTTTTGCGAGGAGCAGTTATGCGGTGCATTTTGCGACCGCATAATGGGTATGCAGACTGCATTCTTGTCGCATACCCATGCAGATTGTTCAGGTTTTTGGGAGCATTTTTCCCGTCCATTCTTCGGGTCGCATGTCAACTTTGCGATCGCAGATCTGAGTCGATGCTCCAGATTTCTAAATTTTAAACCCGACCCCCTGTCGTTATATTCTATGCAATAGCTCATTTTGAGCCTATTTCCTGGTGCTTTTAGAGTGAGAGCGAGGGTCTAAGAGAGGGGAAGTGCCTTTCATCAAAAAGTGCTCCATAAATCTTTGTTAAAAACATTGAAGATAATCAAGTGGAGCACCAAAACCTTCATCCTAGGAGGTAAGACTTCATCACCTCAGTTCTTAATTTTATACATAGCTATAAGGGGTCATTAATGAGGAAATTCATGGGGATAAGGGTATTGCATTGCATGCATGTGTTCTTAGAAGATACAAGGAAATTATAAATACAGAAGCATGGGGATGGGCTAAGTGTAATCCTGCATAAAAGGATAAGGCCTTAATGAACACTCAATGCTTGATAAAATTCTCAAGTGAGCTTAGATTATGATCTTTTCCTGATTATGGGTTCAATTGTGCTATATTGCTTAAATAGATTGAAGTGCGAACATTCTGGAACGTTATAGGATTAAGGAAAGCTCAGTTGAGGTATGTATGGCTAAAACCCTATCTTTTAGAAATTGAGCTCTATCGGTGTTTGTGTAAATGCGGTAAGATTAAAGCTGAATTGTTGTATTGATTGTAGTTTCACATGAATTTGGGGTTGCGACCTTATATGTGTGAAAAATGTGTCTCGATATGATCCATGTGCTATTCTTGATAGCTTGAAAAGGGGCAAGGAATATGAATCATGTAATATGAATCATGTAACGATCGGACTGTGATCGTACGCCATGACGCACACATGATGGTATTGTGCTGATATTAAATTCCAAAAAGTGAGAATGAAATTGTGATTGAGGTACATGTCTCAAATGAGGCAACTTAGCCGATCGGGTCGAGATCGGACTCCGCTCAAGCTAGCGGTGGTATAGTGAACAATGATGAACAATATGAAATGCCCCAAACTAAAGGTTATGGAAACAAATGTGAAAATTGTATGATTCTCTTACCTTGATAATGTTGTGATCGTTTAAAGCTTTTGAGTTATACTTGTGATTTCCTTATGTTTGGTATGAAAGTTCTTTCTAACTAGATGGTGTTTAGTTATACATACTAGTACTATTCCATGGTACTAACATCCCTTTTGCCGGGGGTGCTATATTATTAAATGAATGTAGGTGGCTCCATTGCGGATAATGCCAATCGTGTGTAGCGGAGTACGTTCTTCTCAATGTTTTGGTGATCCCCTTTCTCCTTCAAAGGGTTATATTGTACATCTTTTGTTGTGGACCCCCACTTTTGAGGTATAGCCGGAGCCTTGTTGCTGGCATTGTCATACTTGTCTTTCGTATCTTTAGAGGCTCCGTAGACATATGTGTGGGTTATGTACGAGTGTTGGATGGGTCTACAAACTATGTTGTAATTCTAACTCTTTCTTCTCTAAAGTGTAATTTTATGGAATTTTGGAACTTAGCTACTACTTAACATTATGATATAAAATGAAGTAACAACGTTTAATGTACTATCTTTCCTCCTCTAAATAAATGAAAGCATGGTTTCCTATTCATGTTGAGTTGGGTAGGAAGTGTTTGATAAGGCTTGCTCAGTTGGGTTCACTCGACTAAGCGCCGGTTGCGCCTCCCGAGGTTGGGGGCGTGACACTAAAATAAGGTAGCATGAGTGTATGGGAGTACCATATGGAGTTCGCGCACCTGTCCAAGTATACTATTCATATGTTGCCCACTATGGAAGCTAGAGTGCGCCGGTTTGTGCAGGGCACTAGGCCCTTGGTTATTAATGAAGTCGCTATAGCTGCCTTGAATTCTGACATGAACTATGGGAAGATGGTGGCATTTACTCAAGCTATAGAGAACCGTAAGTTAAAGAACAAAATGGAGCGAGAGGGTAGCATTAAGGCCCAGTCCGCAGGCAACTTGGATGGTTCTTCTGGTGGTGGTGGCAAGTCAACATTCAGGGGAGGGTCATCAGGGCCATCCTAGTCCTTTGCTCAGTCTTCAGTTAGTGCACTGTCGTCAGGGCCCAGTCAGCAGTAGAGGAGTCGTTTTAGGACCAGTCAGGGCAACAAGGATGTCACAACCAGGATTTCCCACCCTCGGGAGTCGGGATGACACCTACTAGTGAAAGCTAGGCAAGCCAATAATTACAATTATTTACCTTTTCCATTTTTAATCCTTTAGCAGTTATGAATTAACATTGCATAATCAGCGGAAATAATAAAGCGGAAAAATGAAATATAACAATTTAATATTAATACCGGTACAACTCCATAAACCAAAAACTACCCAAATCTAGTGTCACAATTTCACAGACTGTCTAGGAATACTACAAGTAGGGGTCCGAAAGATAATACAAGCTGTTTTAGAAATACGTAGAAGAAACGATATAAGAAGATAGAAGGAGATGCCAAGGCCTGCGGACGCCTGCAGGACTACCTCGGGCCGCCTGATGGACTGAAGGCAGTAACCTCACTGTGGTCCAAACGCTGCAGCATCGGGATCCGCACACAGTGCAGAGTGTGGTATCAGCACAATCGACCCCATGTGCTGGTAAGTGCCTAGCCTAACCTCGGTGAAGTAGTGACGAGGCTCGGACAAGACTATCAAATAAACCTGTGCAGTTAAATCATATACAATAGAAAAGTAAAGGCAGAAATTTACAGTTAAAGATAGGAGGGGGAAACATGCTGCGGGGAACAACAAGTAACAACAGAAAAATAGTAGATAAATGTAAAGAACACCATAACTCAATTATCAACAAGAATCAGAAATCAAAGACAAGTGCATGGCATCACCCTTCGTACTTTTACTCTCGTCCTCACCATAAGAATCAATATAATCAGCACGACATCACCCTTCATGCTTTTACCTCACATAATCATGGTGCCGAATTATCCTTCATGCATTATCACTCATATCATGGCATGGCATTGTACATCGTGCAACACGTCATCACCCTTCGTGCTTTTACCTTACAATATTGGCACAACATCACCCTTCGTGCATTAACACTCTCAAACTTATGCATGGCATCACCCTTCGTGTTTTACACTCTTCCTCACCCAAGCAACAATCACGAAGCAATTTGGGAAAGGGAATCAATAATATCACAATAAAATCCCGGCAAGGGAACAATATCATAACAACAATATCCCGGCAAGAGAAATAATATCATGAGTAATAACATCCCGGCAAGGGAGATAATATCAAAAGCAATAACATCCCAGCAAGGGAGACAATATCATAAACCTCTTCTCTTTTCCACAATTTCCTCACAACTCATTTCTCAACTTGAGCCAACGCTCTACAATGTTCATTTACCAATAATACTTCCACAAGCCTTGTTCAAAAATAGAAATCATCATATAAAGCATGAACAATATGAAATGGAGTCACATTAATCATAATATAAGACTCACGGGCATGCTTGACACCAACGTATAGATACTCCTCACCATGCCTATATGTAATAATCAACAATTAACACAAAACAAATAAGACACAACTCCTAATCCCTCAAGCTAAGGTTAAACCAAACACTTACCTCGATGCCACGAACACAATTAAAGCCTCAACTATCGCTTTACCTATTGTTTCCACCACCAATTCACTTGTATCTAGCCACCAATTACTTAACGATATCAACAAATGCTAAATGAATCAATTCTAATGCATGAAAATAGGTTTTCCAATGATTTCCCCAAAAAGTCAAAAATCGATCCCGGGCCCACATGGTCAAAACTCGAGGTTCGAACCAAAACCCGATTACCCATTCACCCACAAACCCAAATATATAATTTGTTTTGAAATTGGACCTCAAGTCGAGGTCCAAATCCTCAAAATTTGAAAAACCTAAGTTCTATCCAAAACACCCAATTTTTCCCATGAAAACCCTTGATTTTGGGTGGAAATCATGTAAACAAAAGTTGTTATAGACTAAAGAAAATGAGTTAGAAATAACTTACAATTGATTTGGAGAAGAACTTTTCTTTAGAAAATCTCCCAAGAGAGTTTAGGTTTTGAGAACGTTTGAAAAATGAAGAATTTTCGGCTAAGTTATGATTTAGTAGGTTGCAGATGTCGCAATTGCGACCAGGGTTCGCAATTGCGAACCCCTTTGGAACCTGCTATCTTCGAAATTTCGAAAAATCTGTCTCGTTTGGCTCCAAGGAAAAATCCGATCACCTTCTCATTTGCGAAGGTAACATCGCATTTGCGAAAAAGAGGGCTACGCAATTTCCAACATGGGTTCGCATTTGCGAAAAGGGCCTGACCAGGCTTGGGTCGCATTTGTGATGCTTGGGTTGCAATTACCAAGCCTAAGAACTTCGCAGCTTGATCTCGCAATTGCGAGATCAGAGGCCTGGGCAAAAATACCAGATACCAACACTTGTTCCTAAGTCCAATTTCACTCTGTGGCATATCCAAAACTCATCTGAGCCCTTGGGGCTCCAAACCAAACATGCAAACTAACCTAAAAATTATTAAACAACATCAACAACTATAAATTAAACCCCAAATTCATGAAATCATTCAAGAACACCAAAATTTCCAATTTCTCAACTTTAGGTCCATTTTATACCAAACCAATTCCGATCTTTACCAAATTTTACAAATTCAACCTAATTATTATTTCAAACTTGTACCGGGCTCCGAAACCAAAATATGGGCCCGATACCATCAATTTCAAACATCTTTTTATTTCCAAAAACTCTTATATTTTTTACAAAATAATTTTCTTTAGAAATTCATTTCTCGGGTTTAGGACCTCGAAATTCGATTCCGAGCATATGCCCTAGTTCCATATTTTACTACGGACCCTACGAGACCGTCGAATCACGGGTCCGGGTCTGTTTACTAAAAATGTTGACCAAAGTCAACTTTATTCAATTTTTTAAAGCCAAATTCCTTATTTCACTTAGTTTTCACATAAAAGCTTTCCGAAAATGCGCCCGGACTATGAACGCAAATCAAGGTGAGATAAAAGGAGATTTTTAAAGCCTCAAAACATAGAATTTACTTTCAAAATGAGTGATGACCTTTTGGGTCATCACAAAGGGATCCTATCAGTAGGGTCGGTCTGGTGGGAGATTCCAGCAGCAACAAAGGTCCCCATGCCTTAGGTGTGGGAAGATGCACTTGGGGATATGCTCCAAAGACCAACCCATATGCTATGGTTGCAGATTGAGGGGTCACATTCAGACCAATTGTCGTTCATCCCGCCAGGGCAAGGGTAGGGGTATTACACATCCATCCAGTTCTGCAGCTGCTATATCCACAACACCCCCTCCAGCCCAAGGCACTCCAGTACCCGCAAGGCGTGGTGCAACTAGAGGCAGTACACGGAGTTTGGGAGGACCCAACCGTTTCTATGCTGTGAGGGGTCACCAGAGTTCAGAGGCTTCCCTAGACATTGTCACAGGTATATTGATTATCCAATCTCATGATGTGTATGCTCTTATTGATCCTAGTTCTAGTTTGTCCTATGTCACCCCATATGTTGCTATGGAATTTGGGATAGAATCGGAACAACTCCATGAGTCGTTCTTTGTATCTATTCCGGTTGGTGGGTCTATTGTGGCCGTGCAGGTTTATCGGGATTGTGTTGTCACGGTGTGTGATCGGGACACCATAGACGATCTCATTAAACTGGGAATGGTTGATTTTGATGTGATAATAGGGATGGACTGGCTTTATTCATGTTTTGCCAAGCTTGATTGCCGAACTAGAACTGTGAGGTTTGAATTTCCAAGTGAGTCAGTGATTGAATGGAAAGGGATAATGTGCTACCGAACGGTAGTTTATTTCTTACCTTAAGGCCACGAAGATGATTAACAAGGGGTTTATCTACCATTTGGTCCGGGTTACGGACATTGATGAGACACATACACTTGAGTCTGCGCCAGTTGTGAATGAATTTCCGGATGTCTTTCCGGAAGAGCTCCTTGGAATCCCACCAGAAAACGAGATTGATTTTGGGATTGACGTGATGTCGAGCGCACAACCTATATCTATTTCACCTTACAAAATGGCACCGACGGAATTGAAGGAGCTGAAAGAACAATTGAAGGATTTGTTAGAGAAAGGTTTCATCCGACCGAGTGTGTCACCTTGGGGTGCACCGGTTCTCTTTGTAGAAAAGAAAGATGGGTCACTAAGGATGTGTATTGACTATTGGTAGCTCAATAAGGTCACAATCAAAAATAAGTACCCACTACCAAGGATAGATGACTTGTTTGATCAATTGCAGATACTTCTCCAAAATTGATATAAGATTTGGGCATCACCAATTGATGATCAGGGAGCAGGATATTCCGAAAATAGCTTTTAGAACCCGATATGGGCACTTTAAATTTCTGGTGATGTCTTTTGGGCTAACAAATACCCCGACGGCTTTTATGAATCGAGTTTTCAAGCCGTTCCTTGACTCTTTTGTGATAGTTTTTATTGATTATATTCTTGTATATTCACGAAGTCGAGAGGACCATGCCAATTATCTCAGGGCAGTTCTACAGACTCTATATCAGCACGAGTTCTATGCAGAGTTTTTGAAATGTGAATTTTGGCTAGAATCTGTCACATTCTTAGGTCATGTCGTCTCTAGATAAAGAATTAAGGTTGACCCTTAGAAGATTGTAGTTGTGAAGAATTGGCCTAAACCTACAACTCCAACAGAGATTCCTAGTTTCTTAGGATTAATGGAGTATTACAGGAAGTTTGTGGATGGGTTCTCTACCCTTGCCTCTCCGTTGACTAAATTGACGCAGAAGGCGAGTAAGTTTCAATGGTCTGATGCTTGTGAAAAGAGCTTCCAGGAGCTAAAATCAAGACTGACTACATCACCGGTGTTGACCCTACTAGAGGGTATATATGGGTTTGTGGTGTATTGTGATGCTTCAAGGGTCGGGCTTGGGTGTGTATTGATACAACATGGCAAGGTGATCTCTTATGCTTCTAGGCAACTCAAGAATCATGAAAAGAGCTATCCAACACATGACTTAGAACTTGCAACGATAGTATTTGCATTAAAGTTTTGGCGTCATTATTTGTATGGGGTCCATATAGATATATTCATGGAACACAAGAGCGTTCAATATATTTTCAAACAGAAGGAACTGAATCTAAGACAGAAAATATGGCTTGAGTTACTCAAATATTACGACATCGATATCCTATATCACCCGAGAAAGGCCAATGTTGTGCCAGACGCTCTTAGATGGAAATCTATGGGTAGTTTGACTCACTTGGAGGCATATCAAAGCCCATTGGCCAAGGAAGTTCATCGGTTGGCTAGTTTAGGAGTTCATTTTGCGGACTCTAGTGAAGGAGGGGTGATTATGCAAAATAGGGCTGAATTGTCACTTTTGTGGAAGTCAAAGAGAAGCAATACAACGATCCATTGTTGGCACAATTGAATGAGGGGATTCATTAACATAAGACTATGGCTTTTTCTCTTGGCATGGATGATGGTACACTGAGGAACCAAGGGCGACTATGTGTTCCAAATGTAGATGGTCTCTGGGAAATAATCATGATCGAGGCTCACACTTCTAGGTATTCCGTGCACCTAGGCTCTACAAAGATGTATCATGATCTCAAGGGAGTCTACTGGTGGAATGATATATAGAGGAACGTGGTGGACTTTGTGGCAAGATGTCCAAATTATCAGCAAGTAAAAGCCAAACACCAACGGCCTGGTGGGTTGGCACAGAACATAGAAATTCCAATGCAGATGTGGGAAATGATTAATATGGACTTTGTGGTAGTACTATTGTGCACTCCACGCAAGTTTGACTCCATTTGGGTGTTTGTGGATCGACTCACAAAATCAGCACATTTCTTGCCGGTTAAGGCTACTGACACAGCAGAACAGTATGCTCAGTTGTATATCAAAGAAATAGTCAGGTTGCATGGCACCCCAATTTTTATCATTTCTGATCGGGAGGTCATAGTTCATGGCTAATTTTTGGAAGAAATTTCAGCAAGGTTTGGGTACTTTAGTGAATCTTAGCATAGATGGGTAGGAAGAGCAGACTATTCAGACGCTTGAGGATATGTTGTGCGCTTGTGTTCGTGACCTCAAAGGTAGCTGTGATGATCATTTGCCACTCATAGAATTTACCTACAATAATAGTTTTCATGCTAGCATTCAGATGGCACCGTTTGAGGCTTTATATGGTAGAAGATGTAGATCTCCCATTGGGTGGTTTGAGATTGGGCAAGAGTTGATAGGACCGGACCTCGTGTATCAGGATATGGAGAAGGTTAAGATCATTAAGGATTAGTTTAAAGCTGCTCAGAGTAGTTAAAAGTCCTTTTCAGATGTTAGTCGTAGAGATTTGGAGTTCAAAGAAGATGATTGGGTATTCTTGAAGGTTTCCCCCAAGAATTGTGTAATGCACTTTGGTAAGAAAGGGAAATTAAGCCCGAGGTATGTCGGGCCATACAGAATAATTCAGAGAATTGGTCAGGTGGCATACAAGCTTGAGCTACCACATGAGATGTCATTAGTGCACCTGGTATTTCATATGTCTATGTTGAAGAAGGTAGTTGGAGATCTGTCGCTTATTGTGCCAGTTGAGACTATTGAGGTTAATGAAGAACTGAACTATGATGAAATTCCAGTTGCCATTCTTAATAGGCAAGTCCGAAAGCTAAGAAATAAAGAGATTGCCTCCGTGAAAGTACTATGGCAAAACCAACAGGTTGAAGAGGCTACTTGGGAAGCCGAGGAAGAAATGAAGAGGAAGTACGCTCATTTGTTTGAATATCTATGTAATTGTGTTTATGAAATTGTTGCTTGCAAAATTATGTATCACCTGTATAGTTGATGTTAAAGGGTGTTCCTTTATGGTTACATGTTGCTTATGAGGCCATTGTTGGTGTTGTTTTGTATTATGTTACGTCATTGGATTATGCATATGTTGTTAGGGTTTGTTTCTGGGGTTCTCTGGCAGGTGGATAGGCCTAGTTACAGAGGAAACTCTACCAAAATTTTTGGAAATTTAGGGAGTTAGTAAAAATTTGGGGGTTGTTGGTGTGTGAAGTATTAGCTGGACCACAGTGGATACTAATGCTGAATTTTGACCCTCATTCGAGGGCGAATGATCTTAAGTGGGGAGGATGTAAGTCCCAGTAAAATTTTACCTAAACCTGGGATTTCATGGTACCAAGGTAGACTTACGTGTTCATGATTGTAGAGATTCTTTTTGGCGAGCTTGAGAGCCGCGGTACAGACTTTTTGGGTTGAACAGTGCGATGGGGTGTTGAAGAAAACGTTTGGCAGAAAAAGGGCATTTCTGCGGTCCACTATGTGGCCGCAAAATCACTCTACGGGCCGTAGAATGGCCACAAAGTGAGGCAAAAATTTGGCAAGTTTGGATGCCATTTAGCGGTCGATTATGCGACCACAGAACAGGTTTGCAAGCTGCATAATGAACGCATACCCAATTAGAGGTTCCCAATTCCGGAGGCCATTTTGTGGACCGAAAAAGCTTTATGCGACCGCAGATTGTGTTTCGAAGCTTCATTTTTTTGATTTTAAAAACAAGACCCCATTCTTATAAAAGAATATTGAGGATCATTTTAGAAGGTTCAAACTTATATTTTGAGAGTGGGGAAATATTCTAGAGTGTGAGAGAGTTCCTCAACCAATTATTCCTCAATTCTTGCTCAAATCTTGGAAGATTAACAAGGGAAACTCACTAGGTCTTCATCCTAGAGGTAATATTCTACATCCTAACCCTCAATTTCAAAATTTAACTAAAAATAGGTAATTAGTAAGGCAATTCTTGGGTGTGGGAGTTGTTCATCTTGCATACATGTGTTATCAAAAGGTGTAGGAAGAATGTTCAGCTACAAATGATAGATAATGGCTTGAGTATGATGGAATCCACCATATGAGGACCTTGAAACCTTAATGCACACCTACTGTTCAATAAAATGCTCAAATAAGCTGGAACCATAATAATATTCCTAGATTTTGGTTCAATTCGTCATATTTCTAAAATAGATTGAAGTTGCTAAGATTTCTGGAACATTTTAGAGTTTAAAGAAGCTCAAGTAAGGTATATTGGCTAAACTCTTCTCTTGGAATTAAACCCCTCAATGTCATTGTGTGTCCCGAGTTACTTACTATGAATCAACTACTCCGAATAAACTTTGTGTCAAAAAAAATATATGTTCAATATGTATTCCAAATGCTCTTGTTAAGTTGTACTACTATTTGATAATGTGTTAAAAGTATGGGTTGTTTATCTAAACGCTATGGCTTCAAGTTGCATTTCAAATGATAGCTAATGTCAATTGTGTAAAAAACCTTAATGCGTTTAAGACTCTTGTTTGCTCATATATGTGCTTAATGTCTTGAATGTAAGTGCCTTGTTGTTGAAATCCATGATGATGGTTGAAAGAGAAAAAGGTGACCACAAAATGTGAAATATGAAATACGGGCAACATGCCAGATAAAAAAGGGACATTACGATTGTGACCACTAATGCCAATAAAATGGAAAGGTGTGAAAGAAGTATGAATGAGATGATTGATAAAAAGGGTGATGTCTCGTATGAGACAGCCTAGCCGACCAGGTCGTGATCGGACGCCATGCCGCACTCATGGTGGTGATTGTGCTGGAAATTGTAATTGACATTGTGATTGGAGTTGATGTCTCATATGAGATGTCTTAGCCGATCGGGTCATGATCGGATGCCATGTCGCACACATGGTGGTGAATGAGTTGGAAATTTTAATCGAAATTGTAAACGGTGGCATATCGGTCCTAAAGACCTCCCAATCTAGAATATGGAAATTGCTTGAAACATGTCTTATTCCTAACTTGATGTTTTGGGTATTGTTTGAGACTCCTATTGATGTTTATGATTGTTCATTCTTGTGTTATCATTCATTCTATTGAGAGGGTGTTTAGCAATTCATACTAGTACTATTCCACATGTAAAAAATGTCCCTTTTACTGGGGGCACTGCATCTTTTATAGGTGCAGGTGGTTCCACAATAGGCGACTTTGATAATTGATAGTGGTACACCGTCTTCCCAACTGACTTGGTGAGCCCCACTTCATTCTGGGATCATGTAATCTTTTGTCCTTATGTATTATGTTTTGATGTATAGCTAGGGCCTTGTTGCCGGCACTATCATCGTACTCTTTTATATCAATTAGAGGCTCCGTAGACATAGTGTGGGTGGTATGTTGGTGTTGGGGAAGTCGAACTAGTAATGTTGTAATTGTAACACATGGTCCACATCAAACTATGAGAGTGTATGTATTTTGAAACTTATAAATAATGTAACTGTTGACAGTGAATTGGTGTTGTTGTTCATATGACCCTCCTCACTTCCTAATTAATGAAATAGATTATCTCTTTATTCATGAGTGAGTTCGGGTAGAAGGTATTATACAGTCTTGCTCGGCGGGGTTATCTTGGTCGAGCGCCGATCGCGCTACCCGAGTTTAGGGCGTGACAATTCAGGATTATTTATAAGACTCGATTCTCGTATCTACACACTGTATAGGTCTAACCAAGATGCATCAATCCGTAACAATATTCCAAGATATAATTGTCACACCCCAAAATCAAGGGGGGCGACCGGCGCTCAACCGAGCAAGCCCGACTGAGCAAGCCTATTAGGTTTCATTCTACCCAAAATTAATTTATGAATAACAAGGAGATGAACTCCATAAATCCTATTTTATGAGCATTTCATTGACAATTTTTATCTTTGTCTTTCATTAATAGTTCAACCATACTAACCAAATTATTACAATTAATAGATACAAAGGAAACATTCTGCCAACAACATATCTAGTTCAAATTTTCAACACCCGACACTACCCACAACCTGTCTACGGAGCCTTTAAATACAACTGAATAGTAGTATGGAAATGCCGGCAACAAGGCTCCGGCTATACCTCAAAATAAAAAGTACATGATAAATAATGGTACAAGACCCCGAAATGAAGAGGGGCTCACCAAGTCAGCTGAAAGGGAGATGCATCACTACCTGTGACCAACACTGCCTGCTATGGAACCACATAAATCCATTTAAAGACATAGCGCCTCCGAAAAAAGGGACGTTAGTGCCATCGAATAACACTAGTATGTATAACTAAACACCATCTCATTAGAAAGAACAACATTACAAGATCAAAACAATAATAAGGATTCAACAAAAGCTTTAAACAATAACTACATCATCAAATAAAAGGAATCACATAGCTTTCACATAATTTCCATAGCTTTAGTTTGAGGCATTTAATACTGTTCATCATCATTCCCAATACCACCACTTTCTTGAGCGGAATCCGATCACGACCCGATCGGCTAGGTTGCCTCATTTGAGACATGTACCTCAATCACAATCCATTCGCACTTTCCAGAATTCAATATCAGCACCATGTGTGCGGCATGGCATCCAATCACGGCCCGATCGGATAGGCCGCCTTACCAAGGCGTTGTTCTTTTCTCATTAATCATCTCATTTCAATCTTTATTTCACATATATCAATTCATAGGCACTTAGGGCCACAATTATCACATCATAGTTGGCACTAGGCCACATTTCACAACTCACATTCCACATCACTTTCACTTTCAACATCAAACCTGCAATTTAAGATAATGGGCACATACAAGAGCAATTCAAGTTGTAATCATAGAGAGAGATTCACATGGTTTGGCATAATAATCACGATTTAAACATAACTTGAAATCTAGGCAATTTAGCATATAGTCCACATTCTTCACAAATCACCAATTTATCAAGAATAGCATATTGAACATATTGGGACACACTTTTCATATATATTCTTACAACACTAATTCCTTTGAAATACAAAATACTACGTCAATCAAATTTTGGACTTACAATTTTACATGGACAACATGGGAGCTCAATTTCTAAGAAGAGGGGTTTTTAGCCATACATACCTCAAAGAGCTTTTCCTTAAGTTTCTACAATCCACTAACACCTCTAGCAATAACAATCTATAAGGAGATAGCGGGAATCGATTAATAATTAGGAAGATTACCCAAGGTATAACTCTCTTAGGAATTTCATCAAACACCTAACATGTGAAGTAGTCTACAAGATATGAAAATGGAAATTCCTTCTTCCCTCAACCAATTTTAAAGGAACTACCCAAATTAGTTCTTTAATATCACATACTACAACTTAGTCCCACATGCATGGACTATTTCTAATCCTCACAATATATTTGAATCCTTAACCTCTTACATGAAATCTTGGAAGAAGGACGTACCCGGATGGAGGACAATCAAGTGGTTATCTTCCTTGATTCTTAACAACTTGAGCAAGATTTGGGTGATTATGTAGCTAGGCTCCTTCTCTCTCTTTCTCTCTCTATATGATCTCATCTCTCTCTAAAATCAATAGAAAATGACCCCAAATGAAGCCCCAAATCCTATATATTAAAATGTGGTCGGGTTATAAAAATAGGAAAAATCAGCCTCCGAAATCGGATCTACGGTCGCACAATGGACCGCAAAACAAGAATGTGGGTCGCAAAATGCATCGCGGAATTGGTGCCCAAAACTGGGCTACACTGGTCCAGTTTGCGACCATATTTACGATCGCAGATCAATTATGCGGACCGCATAGTTGTTTTGCGATCGCATAACTGACACAGGATCACATTTTTCCAACCTTTGGTAATTTAATCATAACTTTGTGTAGGAATGTCCAAATGCCGAACAGTTTGAAGTAGTGGAAACTAGAGTCGAAGACCTTTCATATTATAGGTTGTTCATCACACACATATATATATATATATATATATTTGTATATGCTCATTCAAAGTGTGGACTTGTGCAAACTCATTTGGAATTTTAGCCCATTATGAAATTTTCTAACTTGACTTAGTCTTAGGCCTCCCATTAGAATCCACATTACTTATTATAAGACTTATACACTAATTTACCAAATCCAATTGATGCCCATCATGTTAATAGCACATGAAACATTATAATTAGCCTATATGGCACCACGAAATTCTAATTTACTTAGAGAATCTTTCCGGAGCCTTATGTTCTCCCCCGTTTAGGATCATTCATCCTCGAATGAGAGGTAGAGCCCACCCCAAATACCTAACATAACATATCTCTTTTCTAACCTACCTCAAGTCCCTAAATTTTGACTAAACTCCCAAATTTTTCAGAAATTTCGGCAGCATTTCCTTTGTAACTAGGCCTATCCACCTGATAGAGAACCACCAAAACACCCTAACAACTCATCCACAACTCGATAAAGCACCACAATGTATATTTTCATAACACTAATCTTACCATTACAAGTGCTACATTATCATAATGATACCTAAACATGGACTGCACATTTTTAAATCATAACACCTATAAGGTACTTTTCAAATCAAAACTAATTGTTACACAATCAAGTGAAAATATTTTCTTTCCATGACACTTTCGGCCTTCAAGGTGGCCTCATCGACTTACGGCTTTGCCAAAACTCTTTCACGGAAACACCCCAACCTCCAAACTTATCTAACAAGGATGACAACTAGATACCTCGCATAAGCTAATTATACTTTAACTTCACCTTCAATAATTTACATCAGAATGATACATAAAGGATCTCTAACTACCTTCTTAGGCATAAACATGTGAAAACACAAAATATATGGGGAACGACTATGGGGAACTTCATACTCCTAGTGCGGCCTAATATGAAATAAACTTATGCAACCTTTATTATCAACTCACATAATGTCTTCAAGGGAAAATATTGAGAATAACCTGCTCACCCTCCTAAATCCTAGATCTCTACGTGAACACCCACCCTAAACCTTTGATGACCATCAATGATTACACTAAGATGTGCTATCCTGAACTGACCATAAAAATTACCTATCGAATATATGTGATCACAGGGGGATGCTCCCTTTTTGACATGTTTGAACCTTTAATATCCAGTAGATCTAATTCAATGAGGAGCAACGGGGTTCAAGATCGGGCTGGATTTATTCAAGAATCCGTTAATGTGCTGAGTAGAGTATTTCACGAGGTTATATTCTAAGAGACACAAAGATTACTACTAACAATACTGACATGGTTAATCATTATGACGACATCAATTATTAGACAAATGAGGCATAGGGGTAACTAGTACATTGTCAATAGGAATCATTAAGGAGGAACATTCAAGTACGTGACCCAGTCGCTTCCTAGAGTGTAGGGAAAATCAGTTTATCAAGAATGAGAATACTCTGGCACCTTGAATGCTATATAGGTTTCAAAATACATGAAGTTGAATTACACTCCTAACGTTAACTGACACAAGGAATCTATGCCACAAGCCTACGAGGATGAAAAAAAGTTGAACACTTATGATTTATCATATTTCAAACGGCTTAACCCTTCCTGATAATTGATCCTATATGAGAGAACAAAAGATACGACTACTTGTCTTCCAAATCAATACGCTCATGATATGTGCAAAAATTTGAAGGCATCTAATCTCAACCTTTCACGAGTGAAACCACATAGATAGGATATCTTAATATTGGGACGAAATCATGCATTGGTTAGAGGGGTCCTAATGGTTAACATGATGCTCCGGGGAGAAAGAAAACTCCTATCCACCCAAGGAGGTGGAATGCCAAGGGTAGCAAAACTCCCCGCACATGGCAATGACATAGTCAATGATTCTAGAAACCGAGTGAGCAGAAGGCCACGTAACCCATCCAATCCGACCCATTTAAAACTTTTGAAAAGGGGATGCACTTTGGTTTGAAATCATGGCAATATAAGCTGGAACTTAAGGGAAATCATTACTTTTGTAACCCATGAGACAAGCCCCCGTAGCCCTATATAATTATTAACAATGGCGAGAAAGTACTTAAAACCATTACAGGTTGGTGTAGAATAAGACCTCAAAGTGTTCACATGAATAAGTTTGAAAGAATCATACATCTTAATGTATTTATCGGGGAAAAGTAACCTAGGTTATCTAGTCACAGGGATGAGTAGAGCAGGTAAATGGTTGTTAGAAGAACATCTACAAGGAATACCAACAATATTTATTTAGTCTAACAAAAGGAATATGTCCCCACCCTTGATGCTATAAGACTTCCTCTTTGATGCCATAAAACATAAAATGAGTTTTACAATGAGAGTTATCAGATGAAATAGATAGTAGGGCAGCAAAACTAATGAGTACCATTTGGAACCAACAAGCTTAAACTGATTTGAAGACATTAGAAGTCTATAGTAAAGGGGAATTTACCCACTTCCAGTTGTCTGAATTTTATATATATTCTCAATATATGTTTGAGTAATATGGTTATATACCTTTTTGTTGTGGTGTAGGCTATTAGCATAGGTTGTAGTTTGTGGGGCTATAACTATTGCTTCTCTTGGCTTTTTTGATGTAAATGGCTTATCAAATACGTTGTTTAGGTTTACATTGATATGTGGCTTTTTGTTAACTTGTTTGCTTGTACCTGCAGCTGTATATAAAGCAACTGTGTTATGGGTTTTTTGGAGTTTCCCAACGTCTCCTTCTAACTCTGGAAGTTTAGAGTCTTCCGTTTGACTTAGTTCCGCATTTTTATAGTCATGCTGCTGACTTAGCTTGCTTTCCTCTAGCTGTTGTAATCTTTTTCCCATACCATCCATCTGTAAAGATAGAGTAGTAAGGATTGTAAATATGTCTTTTGATTCTTGGCTTTCATCTGTTTGGGTACCTTTGTCTTGATAGGTAGTCTGCAATAACATTCTTGTCAGTTCGTATTACTTCAATTGTAAATGTAAAATTTTGTATATTCAATACAAGTCTCCTTATTTCCTTTGTAGTTACTGAATCCTGTACTTTCCGTGTTATCCACCATTTTACTTGTGTATTATCTGTTCTTACTATAAATTTGTTATAAACAATATATGGCTCAAATGCTAACAAACATTTATATAATCCAAATAGTTCTTTCCTATTTATCTCCCATTTTAATTGTGGTTCCGTGTATGATCCGGAATAATCCATTGTAGATATTATTCTGGATCATACACGGAACCACAATTAAAATGGGAGATAAATAGGAAAGAACTATTTGGATTATATAAATGTTTGTTAGCATTTGAGCCATATATTGTTTATAACAAATTTATAGTAAGAACAGATAATACACAAGTAAAATGGTGGATAACACGGAAAGTACAGGATTCAGTAACTACAAAGGAAATAAGGAGACTTGTATTGAATATACAAAATTTTACATTTACAATTGAAGTAATACGAACTGACAAGAATGTTATTGCAGACTACCTATCAAGACAAAGGTACCCAAACAGATGAAAGCCAAGAATCAAAAGACATATTTACAATCCTTACTACTCTATCTTTACAGATGGATGGTATGGGAAAAAGATTACAACAGCTAGAGGAAAGCAAGCTAAGTCAGCAGCATGACTATAAAAATGCGGAACTAAGTCAAACGGAAGACTCTAAACTTCCAGAGTTAGAAGGAGACGTTGGGAAACTCCAAAAAACCCATAACACAGTTGCTTTATATACAGCTGCAGGTACAAGCAAACAAGTTAACAAAAAGCCACATATCAATGTAAACCTAAACAACGTATTTGATAAGCCATTTACATCAAAAAAGCCAAGAGAAGCAATAGTTATAGCCCCACAAACTACAACCTATGCCAATAGCCTACACCACAACAAAAAAGGTATATAACCATATTACTCAAACATATATTGAGAATATATATAAAATTCAGACATTCTTGAACCTAAACCCTAGATCAACTACTACTACAGATCCAACACAGGATTATGTAACCCAAAAACTACAGGGATATAATAGGCTTATAGCCCAGCCAAAAACAAAAGCAAACTTAGTAAAGACATGTTACAACTACGGACTACTTAGCACAGTATATACCCACGACGGAGAAGAAATAATTGGAATACCAGAGCTATACAAAGCATTTGTCACCTTCAAGAGAATTACAAAAGGCAACCTATTCTTCATCAAATTCTATACAGCACCAGCGGAAATACTATATGACGAAATAAAACCCATAATACAGGTGATAAAGATAGGACTAACACGAGATATGATAATACCGGAAGAGATAGAGAAACAACCGGAGATACAGAAAATGGAGATACCAAGTTTCTATGCCAATAAAAGAATAATTGGTATAACAACTATTATTCAAGAACTAGCTAACAATTATCTACAAGGAAATGCTATCTGGAGCTACTATTCCAGAGACCAGTTAATGATATATGCCAACTCAAAGGAACTACGACAAGGAGATATGGATGAAGTCCAGAAATGGATTTTATCATTATTAAAGCCAGAAATGCAACCAACTACCAGAGCATTGAAAAAAGAATTTATTTCAAACGAGTTATTAACAAGATACTGCAAACTAGTAGGACACAAATATCCAGACCACATATGTTCAAAGTGCAACGGAGATGATAACTATGTACCAGAAGTCCAACTAGAATGAAGGTATCAACAAGAAGACAAAAGAAGAAGACAGCTATTGGAAACACATAATGTAAAGTAAACAGTACTAGTCACATTCATGAACAGTAAAGGTCGTTCATGAATAGTAAGAGTCATGTAAAAAAGTGGTAAAGTAAATAGTACTAGTCATATTCATGAACAGTAAAGGTCGTTCATGAATAGTAAGAGTCATGTAAAAAAGTCGTAAAGTAAATAGTACGAGTCACATTCATGAACAGTAAAGGTCGTTCATGAACAGTAGGAGTCATTTAAATTTTCTATATATTTTGTAAATCAGAGGAAGGGAGGACATCCTCAGACATCCTCATACTCACCTTCTCTCTCTTATCTTCTCTCAATAAAATATCTGATTATATACAAACTTCTGAAAGCTATGGAGCATTCAAACGAGTTACAAAACCAGGTAAGTTTATTCATAATCATGTTTAACTAAACTCTTATATTCCTTATAATCTCTTGAATATCATAATTGTTTATCATGTTATAGTACTGTTATAAAGAACATCTTGAGAAAGTTTGCCTGTCTAATAATGCTGAGAGTAGTTAAGCCCAGACTATGCCATCCTAAAGTGGAAACCAGTAGGCAAGGAAGCCGTTTAGGGGAGTACACAGAGTTGAGGCGCTGTTAGGGTAAATGATTGAAGCATGAAAAACATGGTAGTGACCAGAAAAGATTGTTCAGTATAACTTATTAAAATATGATAAACTCTATGATAAACAAAGAGGTTAGAGGGAATATGTTTAGTAAACACATGATAAGGATAAATAGTAAATCTGAATGAACAACCACACGTATTTATTAGAAGAAAATATTGACTACAAAATACTTATATTATATATCTTTAACAGACTTAATAACGATGTCAAAAGAAAAATTTATGATATTTTAGTTACTTTTGAAATAATATATGTAATGGAACAAGCATTTACAGAACTAATTGTATCACAAGAAATAGATATATTAGATCTATATGAACTAGATTTATATTCAGATTAATGATCACATATCAAGTTAATAAAATCTGTTTATAAATGAAACATAACACTTTTCATTATATAAGATTCTATAACACCCAGAAATGGAAACTTCTTAAAACCCTCAGTAACATAAATAGAAAAATAGATTGTGTTAAACACAATATTAAAACCTGCAAAGACATAATTAGATATAATAGATTACGTAATTCAAGGACGTATTTATAGAACTTAATTCCACATGAGGATGTAAATAAGCGAATTGTGATAGAGTGGATTCACGAACAGTACGTCTCCTTCAAGGAGTAGGTACACACAAGTTTTTGTGACTCACATTTTATTAAAACCATGTTTATGAGGACTCTTCAATATGGATGTAAACATGCAATGAGTAAAATTTTTGTGTTGTTCATAATGATGTACTAGGGAGTGACTTACTTGGTGACTTTAGGTTGATAAGACAATAACTTAATCGATTCCACTCGATACCACATCCCTAATGCCCGTTGGTAACATACTAATATACTACATTATCTGGTAGTGCAGTGACATTAATAGGAACAAGGGTACTCCCTTTAGCAACAAGTTCTACCAATCCCTCCATGGCTCGATACATTCTCCTAACAAATGCTTGGGCAATCTCCCTCAGATTCAATGGTGGGGTCATTCCGTCCTTAATGCTTAAAACTCGTGGATTATGGTATCGAGATTAATCATCTGGAGAATAAGACATAGCGAGGAAATTAGCTCCCTATCTTGGGTTCTACCGCACGATCTGGAGTATCAAAGAAGGGTGAAATTCCTAAATGTCCGAATAGCCTCCAACTTATAGATGTGGTCGACAACACACCGATAAGAAGGACTCTACTAGACACGACTCCGAGACATCCTAGGATACTTTAAAACCTTAGGCTCTGATACCAAGTTTGTCACGCCCCAAAATTGAGGGGCGCGACCGGCGCTCAACCGAGCAGGCCCGACTAAGCAAGCCTATTAGGTTTCATTCTACCAAAAAATAATTTATGAATAACAAGGATATGAACTCCATAAATCCTACTTTATGAGCATTTCATTGACAATTTTTATCTATCTTTCATTAACAGTTCAACCATACTAACCAAATTATTACAATTAATAGAGAAGAAGGAAACATTCTGCCAAATAACAATATATCTAGTTCAAATTTTCAACACCCGACACCACCCACAACCTGTCTACGGAGCCTCTAAATACAACTGAAGAGTAGTATGGAAATGCCAGCAACAAGGCTCCGGCTATACCTCAAAATACAAAGTACATGATAAACAACGGTATAGGACCCCGAAATGAAGAGGGGCTCACCAAGTCAGCTGAAAGGGAGATGCGTCACTAGCTGCGACAAACACTGCCTACTATGGAACCACCTACATCCATTTAAAGACGTAGCGCCCCCGAAAAAAAGGACGTTAGTGCCATCGAATAGCACTAGTATGTATAACTAAACACCATCTCATTAGAAAGAACAACCATACAAGAACAAAGCAATAATAATTATTCAACAAAAGCTTTAAACAATCACTACATCATCAAATAAAAGGAATCACATAGCTTTCACATAATTTCCATAGCTTTAGTTTGGGGCATTTAATATTGTTCATCATCATTCCCAATACTACCTCTTTCTTTAGCGGAGTCCGATCACGACCCGATCAGCTAGGTTGCCTCATTTGAGAAATGTGCCTCAATCACAATTCATTCTCACTTTTCGGAATTCAATATCAACACAATACGACCATGGGTGCGGCATGGCGTCCGATCACGGACCGATCGGCTAGGCCACCTTACCAGGGCGTTGTTCCTTTCTCATTAATCATCTGATTTCAATCATTATTTTGCATATATCAATTCATAGGCACTTAGGGCCAAAATTATCACATCATACTTGGCACTAGACCACATTTCACAACTCACATTCCACATCACTTTCACTTTCAACATCAAACTTGCAATTTAAGATAATGGGCACATACAAGAGCAATTCAAGTTGTAAGCATAGAGAGAGATTCACATGGTTTGGCATAATAATCATGATTTAAACTTGACTTGAAATCTAGGCAATTTAGCATATAGTCCATATTCTTCACATATCACCAATTTATCCAGAATAGCATATTGAACATATTGGGACACACTTTTCACATATATTCTTGCAACACTAATTCCTTTGAAATAACAAATACTACGTCAATCAAATTCCGGACTTTACAATTTTACATGGACACCATGGGATCTCAATTTCTAAGATGAGAGGGTTTTAGCCATATATACCTCAAAGAGCTTTTCCTTAAGTTTCTACAATCCACCAACAACTCTAGCAATAACAATATATAAGGAGATTACCCATGGTGTAACTCTCTTTGGTATTTCATCAAACACCTAATATGTGAAGTAGTCTACAAGGTCTGAAAATGGAAATTCCTTCTTTCCTCAACCAATTTTAACAGGAACTACCCAAATTTGTTCTTTAATATCACATACTACAACTTAGTCCCACATTCATGGTCTATTTCTAATCCCTACAATATATTTGAATCCTTAACCTCTTACATGAAATCTTGGAAGAAGGACTTACCCGGATGGAGGACAATCAAGTGGTTATCTTCCTTGATTCTTGAAAACTTGAGCAAGATTTGGGTGATTATGAAGCTAGGATCCTTCTCGCTCTTTCTCTCTCTATATTCTCTCAACTCTATCTAAAATCAGTAGAAAATGACCCCAAATGAAGCCCCAATGCCTATATATTAAACTGGGGCCGGGTTATAAAAATAGAAAAAAATAAGCCTCCGAAATCGGGTCTGCGGTCGCATAATGGACTGAAAAACAAGAATGTGGGTCGCAAAATGCATCGCAGAATTGATGCCCAAAACTGGGCTACACTGGTCCAGTATGCAACCAGATTTGCGATCGCAGATCAATTATGATCGCATTTTTCTAGCCTTTGGTAATTTGATCATAACTTTGTGTAGGAATTTCCAAATGACAAATGGTTTGAAGAGTTGGAAACTAGACTCGAAGATTTTTCATATGATAGGTTCATCACATAAAACCTTATATATATTTAGATATGCCCGTTCAAAATGTGGACTTATGCAAACTAATTTGGAATTTTAGCCCATTATGAAATTTTCTAACTTGACTTAGACTTAGGCCTCCCATTAGAACCCACATTACTTATTATAAGACTTATACACTTATTTACCAAATCCAATTAATGCCCATCATGTTTATAGCACATAAAACATTATAATTAGCCTATATGGCACCACGAAATCCTAATTTACTTTGCGAAACTTTCCGGGGCCTTACAATAATCACACGGTCTACCACTTAACTTATGTACTCATAGCATTAACTTTCGACCACAATAGTTGCTTATTACTAAACCCAGTATCATTAAACAACCACATATCAGATAAAACCTTATTCCAAACCTTCACAACAATAATAATTATGTAAGTAACATATAGAAACTCATAACCACTAACCCAGTCAACAAGTCATAGAGTTCTTTTGCCCGACAAGAACCATTGCAAAACTCTAAGTTGATTAACAACATTCTTATCCAGACATACCTTATCTAAGTATGATTGCACTAATTCTAGGTCCAATCATCTGATCTCATCTAGTACAAGCTATTCGACTGACAAGCCACACTAAATGTGTCACGACCCAAATCGATGGGCCGCGTCGGACACCTATTGCCTTACTCAATCGTGTACCAACGTAACATATTTTTTTTATTATACTATCATGGGTAAATGACTCGAAAAGGCCGTTAAGATATAACTAGAATAAAACATAAGGTAATACTTGGCATAGGATGACCCGACATGATATACAAACTTATACATGTTACATAAAAGTCTATGAGGCAGAAATGATGATTTGTACACTCAAAATATAGGCCGACAAGGCCATACAATCATCCATATATATGACATATGTTTACAAGCCTCTAAGAGTATATAAATGTTCTCGAGGCTGGGAAAGGGCCCCACCATACTAATCAATACATGTCCAAAGAATACTGACCAAATAGGTAACTACGTAGCAAGTGGAGTGTACCAACACCTTTCGCTGAGTTGATAGCCTACTAGGAAGACTTCGAACCTATCTATTGGGACTAGCAGACATGAAATGCAGCATCCCCAAGGAAAAGGGAAATCAACAAGAATAAAGTACCGAGTATGTAAGGCATGAAAAATAATATATAAAAGACATGAAAGAAACCTAGAGTAAAGGACTCAATCTGTAAATCTGAATAGCTTAGTGAACCATGAAACCTTTATAGTGTCATGTATATTCATGTAAATATCATATCGTACATAGGTATATGTGTACATAACATCATCAAGCCTTTGAGGGCATCCCATCATATCATCTCGGCTTCAACGGGTGAAATCATCAATGTTTGTCAGCTGAGTAGGTGATGGTGCATATATAAACCATAACCTTTTCCGATATCCTATATACATATAATATGCACGTATATAATACCATCTATTCATGGGTCAATGTACACATATAAATGAATACAATGCATAATGAAGTAAGTCAATAAGATCTCTCGGAATGCCATAAGATCAATATGCCTTCATTTAATATCATGAAATAATCTTTATCCACTTATGTATTTTTGAGACCCATGAACAGAAGATATAATAATAGAACACATGGGGAATCAAGAACATACGCACCCCTAGTACTTCTAAGAATATAGTCATTTGTGAAAGTTTCACGTTTGCTCGTTTCTTTTGTATCATATGGAACATGCCGAAAGGAAAGAAAGGATAGCCTTAATATACCTTATCATAGTCTGTCCAATAACCATGTTGCAATCGTCTCATCATACTTTAATCTACAACAACTATAATAATGCTATCGTTAATCTACGAAAGATGCAACTATCGTACAACGAACGACAGACTTATTTTATATTAAAACGAACAACAACTCTCTTGTTTTCCTTGCTTTCCCCAAGTCCGTAAAAACAAAAAGAACACATGCAACCTTGAACAATATACTTTCAGCACCAAAACACACCCAACAGCCCAACAACACAATTCACTCTATAGAACAAAACGTGAACAAACGTCACCAACAGAACTATCATTTAACACGACGAGCGTCAAGCTTGGATTGGAACCAAAACCCAGCTATATTTTCCATCTCCCATGTATTTAAAATACCATCAACAGGTCCATAATATAAACATATATATTGACATGACATTCCAACCTTATATCGATCATAAAAGTAACATCAAACAATCCAACAAGATATAACAACAACATAGACAACTTCTAGGTGTTGTGTGATTGCTTCTTCTCCTATTTACAACATCATCAACATACTTAACATCTTGACCAACATAACAACAATAATAATATTATAAACAAGCTACTTCCCATGATTTCTAGCCATATGAAGTCATATACACAACTCCAAAATAGTCCAATAAGATACAACAACTTCTTATATAACTTCAAGTTATATCTTGTAATTCTTCATCACAATAACTTAACCGACACATAGATAAGCTTAAGTCCAAGAAATAGGGTTTTATAAATACCTTAAATAATAAGAAAAAACTCTAACCAAAGCCTCCCTTAGCTTACATGCATCCTTAATGGCATCACAACACCATAGAGACTCTTTTCTTCACTTAGGCTAACTTTTGAGGTTAGGTCAAGATAAAACCACCTTGGATTCAACTTGGAACCTTGGAGAACTGTCACAGAGGTGTTGAGAGAGTTTGGGAACTGTCATTTGTCTAAAATGACCAAAAATGAGCCGTCCAACCCTTTTAAATGTTCAAGGGTCGTCCACCGCCTAAGTAGGTCCCATTGGAAGCTACTTGTGCGGTCTCGCGAAAAAGCAAATATTTCTCTACTCCAATGTGTTTTCAACAAATGGTTTAATGCGTTAGAAACTAGACTCGTAGATCTTCAATTTTATAGGTGGATCATCCCGTAATTCCAAGTATATTGGGAGAAATGCTCCGCTACATTTGACATGATTTTCAGCATATTTATGAGTGTAACTTGTGATGACCTTTGCCAACATTTGTTCCACAACTCGCTTGACTTCAGAACATAACACACGAATATCATACCTATAATAACTCATAAAATAACCTCATTATCATGTTAAGCACCCTAGTATCATTCCAAATGTGAATGTTATAACATTCCTAACTTGCCGACTTTCGATGAAACTTATTTTCTCCGATTCGTTTAGCTTTTAAATCTTCCAACCCTCTTGGTACTTACAGTTCTTGATCATAAATATTTGTAACCTCATGATTAACTTACTTTATGTACTTTCAATGATGATCTCATTTCTGAGCTTACATCAATTGACTTATGACGTACTTTTACGTACGAAAACATGAGGTGTAACAAAATGCCACCTAGTCACATACGACACAATCCATACCCAACAAGCAACAAATCGAATATAACTGAATATGGAAAGAAAACCAAATGTGAGGATTATCTGGCAAGTCCAACAGGTACAACCCCAACGATACCATATTATGAATCCATCCCACAAGGGAGAAGCAAAACACGCAAAATAACTACAAAGAATCTAATCCTAATATAATCCTACTGCAGCATGTAGCCCAATCCAAACATACCAATCCAAACAAAATATCCATCGAGCCATAATGCTCACAATCAACAACCATATATGTATCAAAAGAAAATATGCAAAACTCATGACCATAACAATAGAGAAACAAATAGCACAATATACTATCAATGAGGAAAACATGACTAAGGTGCAATAAGCAACTCACCATTCCAAGAGCCACCTCGCTCCAAATCTCGCCACCAGGACTGAACAGAGTCGTACCATACGTGTGAATAGCCAACCCCGCCTGGAAGTAGCTAGTGCACCTAGAATCAACCCCGCATGAGACAAAGTCCCAAACATGCTCAGAAAGTGTACCAAGGTTTCATGAAATTTAGGGGTAGCAATAGGACCCTCAGGCGCCTGCTCATCAATCAGAGCTACTAGTGGCTCCTAAGTCACGGTCCTAGCATGGCCCCTAGCTGTTGCGAGTGCTCCACCTCCACCTCTGCCCCTTCCTCTAGCAACACAGGCCCTGGGGGCAGCATCATCAGTAACTAAAGCTCGTGTCCTCACCTTCTATGAGAGAATAGAAAGACAAAGGCTTAAACTCCGATATCAATGAATTGCAGGATAAGGAATGAAAGATGTGAAATTTCTTAATAGTTCTTTAGCTTCTCCAAGATATGTATAGGCGTCTCCGTACCGATCTATAAGACTCTACTAAACTTGTTCATGACTCGTAGAACCTATGAACCTAGAGCTTTGATACCAACTTGTCACAACCTGAACCCACCATAGGGGTTGTGATGGTAACTATTTTCTAAGACTAGGTAAGTTGATCACTTATAAACATTTAATTTAGTAAAACATGATAGAATAATCAGAGTTTAACATAAATGTAGAAATAAAGGTAATACAAGCAATCCCAACTATAATCACAACATATTCCTAGAACTAGATAGTACATAAACAATAGAAACAAAGTAAGGAGGGTGACTCTGAGGACTGCGAATGGAACAACAGGGATACCTTGAAGTCTCCAATAAGCACAACGCCTCCCTATCTATCTGTATGATCCGAAGTACTTGGATCTACACAAAAATGTGCAAAAGCAAGTATGAGTTCACCACAATTGGTACCCAGTAAGTATCAAGACTAACCTCGGTAGAGTAGTGATGAGGTTCAAGTCATGCGATACTCACTAGTCAAAATAACATGTGCAATATATCATGAAAAATTGATAACAGAATATATAATGAAAACAATATCAACGACCTCTCCCGAACGTGTGATAACAACGCAAACAAGTAAATGCTTATCTTTGACAATAAGTCATCAAATAAAAACACATACATATGGCACCTTGTATACGGTGAAATTGGAGAGCCCAATTTCTCGGCATCAAAGAACCTCAGAAAACCATCTCGAAGTCTCGAGGCTACAAGGTTATGATCGAGTCTCCTCCCTCGAGGTTTGTCGAGGCCCGATCTTGGGACGACGTTGACCTCGGCCACGGTAGAAATGAGGAGTTCAAAAGGCACGTGGCTAGGACTGACAGGACTACCCCAACCCTCAATCAGGGTGTCATCTAACTGTCCCATAGCTCTATCTTTATAATTAATGCATTTTATACTATGTTGAGATTCTCCTCCTACATAAAGGGGATCCTTGTTATTTAGTAAATCTCAGTTGTTGCTTCAGTCACTCCACACGAAATATACAAGAACATTCTATTTGCTCTCTAACATATTCTCTTGATATTATTGCTTTCATTTATTGTCTTCATATTTGTTCATCATTTATTGCTTATCATTGACAATAAAGATCCTCTGTTAATTTTATTATAGCTGTTAGTCATATTTTGAATGCCTTCGATAGTTCATAGTCGAGCTCCGGAATCGACCTCGAGGCCCCGAATCCACAAGCTCGAGGCCCCGATAATTTGCCCAACGGTTTGATTATCGGCAAATGCTTAACCCTTATTTCGTTTCTAAGTCTCACATGCATAGCATCAACTGCTTAACAACTATATAAAAATAGATCACGTATTTTTAGAGTCCCATCAACAAATTCAATTGTTATTACCATTTTCGCGGTAAATAGTTTGGTGCCCTCCGTGGGGCTAAAAATAATAGTGATTATTTTCTTGCTGGTTTTACTATATAACGCAAGTTATCTTTCATGCTTTTTCTTGTCCAAGATCTTCGATTTCAGGTCAAAATGTCTAACTTGGTAAATAGAGGTGGAAACAACAATCTTGAGGACCACGGGGAAAACGGTGTGGTTGTTCCAAGTGTTGGTGTGCCACCACAAAACCCCAAGAATGCACCAGAGCCTGTCACTCGTGGACGCGGTCTCACTTGACGCCCAACATATCGACATAAGCTCCCACACTTATAGGAGCGTGCACCAATGGGATCAACATGAAGCTCAGAAAACCCCAACTAGGGAAGAACGAGAGGTTAGCCTTCATGTTATTTTTGAAATGTTGCAAGCAGAACAACTAGATATTGCTCAGCTGCAAAGTTACAAGAAAACTCCTAGCACGGTAGCATCGGGGACAGCTTCCCCAGCTGAACAGGTACCGGAGAGATCAAGCAATAATGGGCCGATGACCGATCCCTTCATCGTAAAAATGCTCGATAATCTCACCAAAAGGATCGAATCAGGCAAGAAAATGATAGAAGCCAATAATAAGAAGGTTGAAACCTACAACTCCAGGGTCGACCAAATCCTGGGCGCACCCCCGGTCCTGAAAGGTGCGGATTCGAAGAAGTTCATACAAAGGCCATTCCCCGAAGAAGTGGCCCTGAAAACTATTCCAAAAAAGTTCAGAATGCCGGAACTCCCAAAGTACAATGGGACCTCAGACCCCAACGAACACATTACTGCCTACACTTGCACAGTAAAGGGCAACGATATAAAGGACGACGAGATCGAGTCCGTCTTACTAAAGAAGTTCGGGGAAACACTCTCGAAGGGGGCCATGATGTGGTATCACAACCTAGCTCCTAACTCTATAGACTCATTCACCATACTAGCAGACTCCTTCATAAAAGCACATACCGGAGCCATCAAAGTAGCAACGAGGAAATCCGGCGTCTTCAAGATCAAGTAAAGGGAGAACGAGATGCTGCGAGAATTTGTATCTCGCTTTCAAATGGAGCGAATGGAACTACCACTGGTCTTTGATGACTGGGCGGTGCAGGAATTCACTTAAGGTCTGAATGAGCGAAGCTCGGTGGCTTCGAGGCAGCTAAAAGAGAATATGATCAAATATACCACCGTCACCTGGTCAGACGTCCACAACCGATACCAGTCGAAAATTAGAGTCGACGATGACCAGCTAGGAGCCCCCTTGGGCTCAGTATACCCAAGAAGGCTCCTGGCGAAAGAGCCAAAACCAAATAAAGAAAGATATCAACCATACGTCGAAGATAGAAGGAACGCCCCAAGGCGCAACCCACCTCGTAATGATCAAAGGACAAACCTAGGACATGATCCTCGAGGAATCATAAACAGAGCCAGAATGGATAGGAACGCATGACCAGTGGGGGCACCTCACTTATCAGAGTACAACTTCAACATCGATGTATCGGACATCGTGTTCGCCATCAACAAAATTAGAGACGCCAGATGCCCAGGCCTATACAATCAGATCCTTCACAAAGGAATCACAACTTAGTGTGAGAGATTCACAACACACACGGCCACAGGACCGAGGATTGACACCAACTCCGAGAAGAGGTAGCTTGACTACTTACCAAAGGTCACCTCCGGGAATCCCTCAGCGAACAAGCCAAAAATCAGTTCCGAGAAAGAGAGGTGGCCAAGAAGAACGAAACAAATGAGCCCTAACATGTCATCCACATTATCTTGGAAGGAATCGATGCCCCGCAAGAACCCGTGATGAGAAGGACAAAAATATCCATCACCAGAGAAAAGCGAACCCGGGGATATATACCCGAGGATGCCCTCACATTCAGCAAAGAGGACATCGAGACCTTGTCTCAACCTCACAATGACGCATTGGTAATCTCTTTCCTTGTAAATTATTTTCAAATAAAACGTGTACTCATGGATCCAGGTAGCTTGGCCAACATTATCAGGTCAAGGGTGATAGGGCAGATCGGACTGCTTGACCAAATCGTGCCTGCCACTCAAGTCCTCAACGGATTCAACATGGCAAGTGACATAACGAACGGAGAAATCACCCTCCCAGTCACCGTGGCCGGCACAACCCAAAATGCTAAATTCCATGTCATCAAAGGAGACATGAGGTACAATGCCTTGTTTGGACGGCCGTGGATACAATGCATGAGAGAAGTACCGTCCACTCTACACCAATGATGAAATTCCCGATAAAGGATGGAATTAAAACCATCTACGGGGAACAACATGCGTCAAGGGAAATTTCCGCGGTGCATGATGTGGCACCGGCACCAATACCTCCACTCGCAAAAGAGCCAAAGGGTAATCAAGTCACACCTTCGATTAAGACCGATTAAACAAAGAAAAGGACCGTACCGCATCCTCATCTCGAGTAACTAGGACATATTGGTCCTCGAAGCATCGCCGACACATCCCACACTAAGGTATAACCATCTCCTTTTTTGTTTCATATTTCATACTAACCCTCATGCAGGCGCCCGACCGAAGCAGTCAAAATGCTAACCCAGCTTGAAGACCTTAAGGTTTCAAAGCATCCGTTGCACTCTTTTCCTTCGACCGAGTTTTTTACCCCGGAAATGGTTTTACTAGAAAGGTTTATAATGAGGCAACATCCATATACTACCTTAGGAAGATCCAACAAGTGTTCAAGGCTTATTTTGCAATCAACATCGAACAGTGGGGGGCATCCCCCCGGAAGGCCATCTACTCGAAAAAGCCATGAAACGCCAAATGGGGTCCCAATAGGAAAATGATGTACTAGGCCAAACGGTCGAACAAACCGTGTCCGTATAGCCGGGCACCTGATAGCAAATACATGTACACTTGTACCAAACAATTAAGGAATATCTTTTATCAAAGCATCTGGCACTCCAAAAGAAGCTCGGCACCTCCACAAAAAGGACTTCTCCACCAGAAATGTCCCAAAATCTCGGGGACTGGCGTCAACAATTCAACACCTGAACGACCTTCGAGTCGAGACTCCAAAACCATAATCCCTCAGATGAGGCAACATGAAAATCATGAAACATCTCCAATGTCGAAAGTACCCCGAATACTCGGGGACTGGCGTTAAAATCTCAAAAATGCACGACCTCAAGGTCGGGATCTCCAAAATCGTAAGCCCTCGACGAGGCAATACAAAGTTTGCAAATAATGGCTCCCCAGTCAAGAAACCCTCGACGACTCGGGGACTGCCATCAAGCGCCACCTCCATCGACTTATCAAAACCCGAGGACATAAGACCTTGAGCGGGCAGATTCAGTCTCGTAAGACCTACATAAGGCAGCAACTATATCTGTAAGACCTCATGCAAGGCATGAACATTACTTGTACCAAGTATCCAAAACTGTAAGACCTCGAGGACATGTAAAACTTGTAAGACCTTACTAAAGGCATAAACTCGATCCCAAAGTTTCGGCTATATATCGAACTTGTAAGATCCCTAAAAAGGCATACCCTTGATATATATGTCGAAACTACTTCACTCAGGACTCAAAGGCTCCGACGAGACACAAGTGAATTTGGTCACATGACTGTACCAACCAAACTAATGGTACTTAGGGACTCCCGACCATCGCTACAAAATCACAGGCCTTCAATTACTTCGAATCTACTTCGAAAAGAACCAGTTAAATAAGCTACCCTCGATACAGGCAAAAGAGCTTCGACCATGTCAGCTCCTAAACATCAGCTTCGAGATACTCAGCCTTCAAGCCAAAACCTCCCGAGGTGCTTGATCATTGCCATATAACGACTCACAATCGAGGTTTTTTATTAAGTCGTCGAAGAGTCAGGCAAACACTATATATCTTTATCAAGGGAAAAATAAAGCCAATAAAAGGTCGCATCGATCAAGAGCATAAGAGCCATTGTTGCCAGCCTAATGAGCCCCAGGGCCATACACATAAAATGTCGTATCAGCCCAAGGCGTAAGAGCTATTATCGCCAGCCCACAAAAAATACAAAACTTGAGGGTCAAATGAGCTTGAGTCGTAACCTGATTCGGAGACTGAACCCAAAATAGTTAACTAAATATGCCTAAGAGCAAGGCGTAAGTGTGAGGCCCGTGAAAGATTTTTACTCTAAACCCGAAAGCTCGTAGTGGAAAATTAGGGATATGTGTTAGAGATGCATAAAATTCTTCTCGCCGCGGTTCTAGAGAGAGAAAGAGTGATTCTAGAGAGAGAAGGAGTGATTCTTAGACCGTTGTTTCTGCTATTTCATTGCATTTAGAGTGAGAGAGGAGGTTCTAGAGAGAGAGGGGGGGGGTGATCTCATCAAGTCTCTACCTAATTCCTGCCCCAAATCTTTGAAGATTGTCAAGTGAAATTGCTAGGTCTTTACTCTAAGAGGTAAGAACTTGTACTCGCTTCTATAATTTTGAAATTTCCTTTAAATTAAGTGATTAGCAAGTAGGGTTCATGGTATAAGGGGTTGATAATCTTGCATGCGTAAAGGATAATGGGGTATGGGGAGGTTGTGAACCAAAAGAGATAACAATTGTGGTATATGATAATGAAAATCTCTCACAAAAGGGTCCTAAAATGACTGTGCACTCTTAGTGTTCGATAATTTACTTAAATGAGCTAGAATCTTATTCATGCCTCTAATTCTTGGTTCAACTTGTAATTTTCATAAAATAGATTGAAGTTACTAGGAAATTCTGGAATTTATTATAAGGATTTAAGAGAAGCTCTATTGAGGTATGTATGGCTAAAACCCCGTCTTTTAGAAATTGAGCTCCATCGGTGTTTGTGTAAATACGGTAAGATTAAATTGAATTGTTGTACTGATTGTAGTTTCACATGAATTTGGGGTTGTGACCTTATATGCGTGAAAGATGTGTCTCGATATGATCCATGTGCTATTCTTGATAACTTGAAAAGGGGAAAGGAATATGAATCATGTAATGAAATGCTTAGACATTAAATTGAGATTGAAGTTGCATATGTTGTGTCATCTATGTGAAGTATCCTCTATGCTTACAATGTTATTTTCTCTTGTGTGCACCTATTACTCTAAATTACAAATCTAACATTGAAATTGGGAATGATATGAAATGTGGCCTAATGCCAAATACATTACGTAATAGTTGTGGCCCCAAGTACCTATGAAATGATATATGTGAAACAAAGATTGAATTGAGATGATTGATGGAAAAGGGAAATCCCTTGGTAAGGCGGCCTAGCTGATCGGGCCGTGACCGGACGCTATGCCGCACACATGGTGGTATTGTCCTGATATTGAATTCCAGAAAGTGAGAATGAGATTGTGATTGAGTTACATGTTTCAAATGAGGCAAACTAGCCGATCGAGTCGAGATCGGACTCCGCTCAAGCTAGCGATGGTATAGTGAACAACAATGAACAGTATGAAATGCCCCAAACTAAAGATTATGGAAACAAATGTGAAAATTGTATGATTCTCTTACCATGATAATGTTGTGATCGTTTAAAGCTTTTGAGTTATACTTGTGAATTCCTTATGTTTGGTATGAAAGTTCTTTCTAACTAGATGGTATTTAGTTATACATACTAGTACTATTCCATGGTACTAACGTCCCTTTTGCCGGGGGTGCGACATTTTTAAATGAATGTAGGTGGCTCCATTGCGGATCGTGCCGATCGCGCATAGCGGAGTACCTTCTTCTCAAAGTCTTGGTGAGCCCCTTTCTCCTTGAAGGGGTTATATTGTACATCTTTTGTTGTGGATACTTGTTGCCGACATTGTCATACTTGTCTTTTGTATCCTTAGAGGCTCCGTAGACATATGTGTGGATTATATACGGGTGTTCGATGGGTCTATGAACTATTGTAATTCTAACTCCTGCTTCTATAAAGTATAATTGTATGGAATCTTGGAAACTTAACTACGGTTTAATGTTGTGATATAAAATGAACTAACAATGTTGAATGTACTTCTTTTCCCTCGTCTAAATGTATGCATGGTTTCCTTAACCATATTGAGTTGGGTAGAGTATGTTTGATAAGGCTTTCTCAGTTGGGTTAACTCGATTGAGCTCCGATCGTGCCTTTCAAGGTTGGGGCGTGACAGTAAGAGCCATTGTCGCTAGCCCACACACACTAAAAGGTTGCATCGACCAAAGGCATAAGAGCCATTATCACCAGCCCACACATACTAAAAGGTCGCATCGACCAAAGGCATAAGAGCCATTATCACCAACCCACACTAAAAGGTCGCATCGACCAAAGGCATAAGAGCCACTATCGCCAGCCCACACTAAAAGGTCGCATCGACCAAAGGCGTAAGAGCCACTTTCGCCAGCCCACACTAAAAGGTCGCATCGACCAAAAGTGTAAGAGCCATTGTCGCTAACCCACATACACTAAAAGGTCGCATACACCAAAAGCGTAAGAGCCACTGTTGCCAGCCTAAATTTCAGCCACTCGAAGGTCAAGTAAGCTCGAGTCGATGCCCGATTTGGGGACTAAGCCCAAAATGGGTGGCCTAAATATGCCTAAGAGTAAAAGTACGTAAGAGCCTACAAGCCAGTCTAATGAGCCCCAGGGCCACATCACGATTCTAAGGATTCTTGCCAATGCAAAAACTAGCTCGCCTAGCCAAATTCAAGATAGAAAAAGATATGAAAGAAATAAAGCAGCAAGGTTTTCTTTCATACACATATGCAAAAAAATGCAATCTCCATCTACAAACATGCTACAAAAGTGCTACATACAGATGAAAAAATCTATGCCCCCGGGTGTTAAGGCCTGCCAGCCTCTTCTTTGCTTTCTTCGGCATCGGGCAAAAGCAACCGAGCATCACACTCGTCCTCCCTTGCTAGCGCCAATTCTTTCGAGAGGGCGAAGCCCCTATCACGGATCTCCTCGAGGGTCTTTCTCCGAGACTTGCAACAAGCATATTCTTCAATCCTCCCTTCGTGGTCGAGGATCCTTCTCAGCTCAGCTTGAGTATTAGCAACATCCTTTGAATAGATCACTATATCCTGGTCAGCCTTAGTCCAGCTCATTACGGCTTCTACCCAGGCATCGATGATCTCAGCCCTGACTTTCGAAAGCTCAAACTCGAGCTTCACAATCATATCTGCTTGAGCCGAAGCGTTATCGTGAAATAAGCGAAGTTGAGCCTCAAAGGCAGGAACTTTAGCCAGAGCATCATTTCCCTCTAAAACCTGAGCCTCCACCCGAGTTTTTAGCTCATCACACTCACGCCTGGCCCAGCCAACTTCATCCCGAAGGCGCTCTAGGGCCTTCGTCTTTTTCTACAACTGAAATAAATGAAGCATTAGCCTCGGAAACTGGAAGGCGAAATGCATACTCACCCGGAATAGAAAATCACCTGCTCCTTCAAGTAGCTCTCATAATTCAAGATCCGGCCCCCCTCATACCGCAAGTATACCAACTCGACCTCTTTTTCATCGCAAAGGATCCTAAGGGATCTCTTCTTATCCAGAGCTTTCCGCAGCCTTTCTTCATGATGATGTAGCCCGGGCTTAAGCTTGTCAAAGGCCTGCAAAAGAAAACCCAATAAGGAAGGGAAGGCACGAAGCTCGAAAGGCCTATGAGAAAACTCACCACAATGTGAAGCTACCGGGCTTCCTCGAAGGCCGAGCACACACCTGCCAATCCAGTTCCTTCAGCCCTAAAAGAATCGACTCCGGTCGAAGCATAGTTACTTAGTGTGTGCGACACTGGGTTTCTAGTATCTCTAGAAGTACAGTCGATGAAAAAAAAAGGCAAAAGCAGCGGAGAAACCCTCTTTCCAGAACCAGGAACCGCAGACACGGCAGGCTCGGACGATGCTTCCGCTCTAAAGCTCTGGTCCTGTTTTGCCTTGCTTTGAGTTCCATCGCCCTGAAAAAACATCTCTCGCTTATTGTTGTCATTCTTTAGCCCGGGGGCTGGCAACCCTTTCCCCTCTCCAGCGAAGCGCGGTAGAGCCTTGAAAGGCTCTTCGATGCCTACAATAGCAAGCTTAATACACATAAAAGGAAAATGCCTCTCCAAATGAAGGAAGGGATGGGAAAGTATAACACAACACTCAGCATGATGTATCGCTCCCCATCTGCCCCGGGACACAACTCGCCACTTGCGCTCATCATAGGTCGAGTGGATCGCCAACTTTCGGACCCAATCCGGTAAATTAGGAACATCGCCTGGCGCCCATGAAACCGCTGTAGAAAAAGAAAGGAGGGCACGATTACGAAACCAGTTTTTGCCATAGGCAAAACTGAGAAGGCACGAAATGCACTACTTACGTGTATAATTCCATTCCTCAGGGAATGGCATGAGCTACAAGGGGAAAATCTTAGCAGTCCACACTCGGGCAGAGCGACTCATCCACCCCCGGTCACCATCTTTCTCATCATCATCAACAAAGGGCGTGGTCGATCAGCATCACAAGGTTAGTAGACCTCGATGGTGAAAGGGCCGGTACAACCTAATAATATGATTGAGCATAAATTCAAACCCCGCCTTCTCCACGAAAAATCTCACCATCAATATTGTTTGCCAAAACGATGGATGAATCTGCACCAAGGTAACCCGATACTCTAAGCAGAAGTCGAGCACAACCCTATCAAGGGGGCCTAGTGTGAAAGGATATGTGTACACATTCAAGAATCCATTGGCACGATCCGTGACGCCCTCACTCGGGGAAATGCCTGTAACACTACTTTCTCTTCCCATCCGCAGCCTTTTCTCACTAACTCAAGATGCTCCTTCTATCAAAGAAGTAATCTTCAAAGTAAACCCTCGCTGATGCTGAGTGTCGAGGGCAAAACTCTACCTTCTCTGCCGGGCAGACCCCGATGCAGTAGTCATGGCTATGGAAAAATTGGAGAACTAAAGTGGGAATCTGTGAAAGTACGTTAGTACTGAAATAATGAAAGGTTTGACACGGAAAGAAAGGGGCAACTGCTTAAAAAGGTGGGATCTCCAAAAGGGCAGAAACAACCCTATTTATACATGGAAGAAACGACGATGATCCGCCTGCCTCGAAGCCGATTAGAAACACTGACCGATGTCATCATTGATAGTCCCGAGGTGGGAAGCCGTTTTTATCAATCAAAAGTTAGAAAGAATACTGGCTTCTGGGTTCGATATGGGCACTAACTGACAGAGTCGTGCATTCAGAATCTCCGTAAAAATAAATGAAAGGGAGTATAGCAAGCATCAAAGACAAAATTGAAGAAAAATCTTTGTATTCATGAACATTCAATTACATTACACGTGATTACAAAAGCCTACGAGGGGTCCTAACACAGAAACAAAGAAGCAAGAAGGTTTACATATAGTAAAAGCCTAAGATCCTAGCCTACTCTCAAAGGTACATCCACGGTAGTAACATCTTCGGGCATCATCTCCTCGGGCGTACGTCCTCAAAGACAATATCTTCCAAGTACAATCCCCGTGGGAGTATAATCTTAATCCTCCAGAATGGTATCTTCAAAAGGGGTGTGTCACGCCCCGAACCTATGGGCGAGACTGGCACCCAATGCCTCACCTATCATTGTGTACTAACTTGCAAGTAAGGGACTCTAAACATATGGTGTCATACTTTGGCCATGGGCCACATTGCAAGATAACTACGAATGCTAACTAAATGTCAATATATAACTTGGACGACAAGACCATCATAACTATTACAAACTAACCAAATATACATACAAGACCTGAAAGCCCAACATATTGCACTAATTGACAGGATATGTCTACAAGCCTCCACTGATAGATATACTGTGATCGGAACAGCTACCCAACCTACTCATAACATATATATATACAAGATGCACATAAGGTTCTAGACCCAAAAACTCCGAAAGGCTTGGAGCTTACCAATCAAGATGAACTCGGGAAATACCTATTGAGGAGGCCTACCCGTCTGTCTGTCTGACCTACATGCATGAAATGCAGCGCCCCCAAAAAAGGGACGTCAGTACGAAATAATATACTGAATATGTAAGGAAATATACTGAAAGCTGAAAATGAACTGATAATATAATAACTGCAAGTAGCTGGAAGTCAAAGATAATCTGAAGATATTCTTACCTGCTGATACTGACTCAACTCTCTTAATATAGTAAGTAAAATAGTTGTCCGGCCCTATAAGTCTCGGTATATATATATATATAACTGCTCTGCCGTAGTAGGCTCGCTCATAAGCGCTCGGCCATACTAGGCTCTATATCTCGACTAACTGGGCTCGCTTATGAGCGCTCGGCCACAGTAGGGTCGATATATAACTTACCATCTGATCAGAGGTTTCCCAATAGGGGCCTGCCCATCGATTATAGCTCGATGGTAATGAAAATACTTTTAATACTGTATATATGTAACTTCTCTGCTCTCTTAATTGGAAGAAGGAAATATTCAACTGAATATGAAGTCCCGATAAGGAGAATATTATAACTTACAACCCTAGGAAAATATACGCAATTTGCAAGACTAGCAAAATATACGTAAATTCCGGGATATAAATATAATGACGAGATCATGCCAAAATGAAAGAAGAGATTACCCTTAACATACATGAAGTAGGGAAAACTCCGTATAATATTCTCGGAAAAGATTGCACCGAACTCTTTTAGAACCATACAATTTTACATTGCTATGGTTCTAGTAATTCTCGTTCGAATTGTTTGGATGCAAGAATTTTTATTGAGATCTTTCTGGATCGAGCTTGAACTCTAGAACCGTTTGGCTCCTGATGCTAGCTCTTACTATTTTTACTAATTACATGTGAAAATGCGCTGCAATATAATGATGTTATAGTAGTCATTGGGAAAGTCAGTTGCTGGATTCTAAAGAGATAACACAATAAACAACCTGAAACTGGAAAGTCTACAAAGTAATTCGACAGCTATATAAGGTTAACTCCCTTTTTCGATGTAGAAAGCAATAGGGCTATGAAATAATTTATGGTTTTAAGATATCTTGAATATGAATATGTGTTTTGTAAGAAACAAAATTTTGTAAAGTTATGAGCTTAAGCTTTCATAAGGCCTTACACTTACACGTAAGTGGCCTTATGATTTTTAATGGACACTAATCCTACTATGACTAAGAGTCATATGCCATTTTGACGATTTGCTGCCACGTTTCTTTTTCACAATCTAATAATTAACTAGGTAATGTCTTGTTACACGGTAATTAATCAATTACCCACATAATTAAAAATTATCTTAAATTACTTAAAATACTACTTATTTTTAATACACTTTATATAACTTACTATCATAGTCATGTGGTACCTTGCAGGGTACTAGTTCATAATTATTGGGTATTATCGCTTAACCCGTATTTTATCCCAAATTGTCCACTTTCAACGAAACTCGTTTTTTTAATCTATGTACCCATTTATCCTTCATAACACTTATTTATCGCTTGTATAAATAGTGTAAGTACGTTAATGTCAAGATGATCTCATCTTTGAGTCTACGTCGGTTAACTGAAAATGAAATTTTAACGTACAAAAACGCGAGATGTAACATCCTTCCCCCATTGGAACATTTGTCCTCGAATTTTGACTGGTGCTCTTATCATTTTCATAGCCTATGTCTTCTGAATACTTTATTACTCTCTTTGCCATCTAGGCAATTGTTCTGTGATTAAATCCAAAGGCCAGGGCATTCCTTCCTTTAGGCCTCTTTCTCACACCATGACTTGTGATCAAATTCTTTCCAATTTCGTAACTGTTGCTACCTTCTATCATGCAGCCTCTACGATACTGACCTTGTAAGTGTGCCTATGCGACTCTTTTCTTATTTTTCCTCCAGTTGTTAGCCAATATCTACTCCTTACTTTGTAAATATATACACGTCTTAATAGGATGCCTCTCTGTGCATCTATAGGTGTACTGAATTTCTTCGCTCGGTACTTTGTAATTTGTATCCATCCATTGTCGATTCCCCTCAATGTTGATCTACAATCTTTCATTAATAACTTGAAACTTCTTACGTAATAGCTCCTAGGGCTTATGTTGCATCGAGGAATATTTGAGGTGATTTCCATAATCATATTTCATAGTGTCTCGATGTGATTCACCCTATAAGGGTATCCTAATTTCGTGCCGCCAACGAAAACTTTTCTCCTTCTCTTCTTCTATTTTCTCTTTTTTTTCAAATCATTATTCAAACGAAGGCCCAAACGTCACCCTTTATCTGTCACAATTATACCCTCATTTTATTACTAGGTCAGCATTTCATTCTTTCTAAATGCTATTAATCTTAGATGCCTTTGAGTTTATTCAGGCTATACTGAACTTTCAATAACTTAGAGAAACCATTATCTCTCTTGTTTTCATGGACTTAATCCTGAGGACTTATCCATTATCATCACTTTTTCACTTGCCTTTCCTCATCCTTACTCATGTTTTCTTAAAATTTTGTCACGCTACCATACTTTAGCTTGCGACCTATACATATTCATATATAAACTTTCCTTCAACTTGCTTGCATCATAGGTTTCCTTATGTCATTCTTGAACATTAAGCGAGACATCACATCATTTCTAACTCATCTTTACTATCTTAATTTGCCTCCTCGATACCTAGAAATCGTAGGCTATGAGATATGCCACTGACGATGCCGCTATCATTCCTGGATATTGAATCCCCGCGCTTCTAGCCTCTAATCCGAAGTATGGATTATTCACAACCTTCTATATTTAAGTATCGCATACGTTGTTCAACTTTACCTTACTTATCTTAAAATCTTGCATCACATCTTGTATCCCTTTCATGACCTTCCTCTCACATAGGTATAATTCACATCAATAACTTGAAGCTTTATTATAATACTTGTACTTCTAGTGTTCACATAATCTGGTGAGAGCTCATGCTGACTTCTTATGAGGCTGGTACTCCTTATTTGGATTCATCGTAGAGCCATTATAAAATATGGCTATTGTACTATTTCTTGTATACCTCTGCTATTTAAGAGTGATCCTGAGGTCTATAATTCTCTTGGTCTACTCCTATTTTGCTCAGTTGATGTAACTCTTTAGTTTCCTCTTCTTTCGGATTAGCCTTTATGTAAGCTTAAGATATCTTCCGATCTATGACTCATGGTATTAGTTGTTACTTTAGCCATTGATTCTTTCTTTTATCATATACCAGAATCTTCTACGATTGTATATGTTGCAGGTATAGAACTCCAAACTCTTAAGTGCGTTCATAGCGTCACTAACTCGGGATCATTGATCGAATAATTCCTTTCGTTCCATCTTAGATTTCTTTAAACGTAAGCTATTACTTTTCCTGGTCTTTCTGCCCCCTTGCTGCATCCATACATAGCTTATCTTAGTGCCCACACTTGCCAGAGTTTCCATACAACTCATATGATCACGAATATTACTTTTAATTCTTACTTCTCGTTCATTAGCTACGGTAGGTGCCACTTTCCTTTGGAATACTTACAATGTTGTTGAGAGATTGTTGTTACACGACCATTTCCTCTTTAGGTCGTTGTGCTTAGGTTGAAGCCTTCTTTATTATCTCCTCAACTAGTCTTTCGTTGTAGTACATAGGGAGAACCCTTGACTCTCGTAAAGCCGTGAGCTTATTACGGACCTTTTTGATGTCCTTACTTGCCTATAATCATCCGTAGTTGCTTACTTCCATGCCCTTGTGCTTGTATGGTTGCTTCTGAACTGATATTTTGATTGCCTTCCTAGTGGCACTTTCTTTTATCTCCATAACACTCATACAATACCTTTAACTACTCCGACTCTTATTTGAATATATCTCAAGTATTATAATAATATTCTTCGAGGCTGAATTCTCCATGTTGGGTTCTACTATGTTTATTTTACACGATCTGATGACTCGTCTGTAACCTCATGTTTAGACATAACTGAGATCTTCCTGACCAATTACTAACTACTCGTTGGCCCATTCTCATGCCAATATTCCTCGTAATCTTTATTGGGTTATTTGCTTTGTTTTAGCTTACGTTTCGCACTGGCTCCTTATTTATTAATAACAGCTCGGGCAGGAACCTTTACTTCCTCTCCTTGACGTCGTGCTTGAACAATATTCTTGAATCGTAGTGTATCTGTAAGATTTGGATAAGTTCCATCTCATTCCTCTTTCATTTATCGCATTCTTCCTTTACCATTCCATAGTCACTAGAACCACTTAATTCTGACTTAATGCCACATTACTCTATATTCCCCCCTTTAGGGGTGTACTAAAATCTGAAGCCACGAGGATCTACCTATAGATGTTTTACCTCTTCATCTTTGTCGTTGTTTCTCAACATCAATGATCCTTACTCGCCTTGCGGCAATTCTTCTGTACCAAGGATGACAAATTCCCTATCTCGCGAGGGTGACACTTAGCGTAACTAGCACATACAGTCTCTTAAGCTTAACTTTTCTCACATTGCTTGCTCTAGGGAAGTGTCTCCCTGAATGACTATTCTCTGAATTCATCGTGAATCTTCTTCTGTAGTCCATTCTATTATTGCCGGAACGAAATCTGAAATTCCCATGATGCCGAGTACTTTCCAATCATTCAGTCCCTAATTCATATTTAGTTTATCTTGTTTACCAGTCCATACTGATTTTTGTTACTATGGGGATTAACTCTCCCTCTTGGTAGTCGCGTTGGAGTCACGAACTTATTTCTAGAAATGAGGATATAACCTTATGGCCTATACTCTTTCATTGTCTTAAGGCCCATCACCTTTCGTCTCTTCCTTCATTTGACTATAGGTTCTATAACACTCTACCGTTTTTATCCATGTATCATACCTTATTCATAATGCTTCCTTATCTCTCTTCTCATTACTCTACTAATATTTTTGCATATCCCTTTTTTTGTGAAAACTTCAATACAACCTTCTTTCACCTTTAGCTTCCCTTTGCTCCATCTAATGGCTCTTTAGGTTGCTCAACATCCTCGCTCTACTAGGGATGAGAGCCATACTTAAGGTAATATTTATCTCATCCAGGCTTTCACTACCTATCTTCTGAATGCTAATATTCACATCTAATCATAATATTCTAGGGTGCACCATCTGGGTGTCTCACAAGAAGACCTATTGGCATATTTGTAATACCCTTTGGAAATGCCAACAAATGAAAGTAATCCATTTACCAATTTGGGTTATTCTAACCCCAGCCAGATCTTGATATCTCATCATTCTCTAAACTATACCTGTTAGTCCCCACAGGGCATAACTGAAATGGGTGTGACCAATTGTACATACCTCTGTTACTAATGAATATAACTCAGAAAAGCTTACGTTCCTCTGCCTAAATTATAAACGCTATTAACTGGGCGCCTCATACCCTTCTTCATCTTGTTTCTTTTGCTTGTTGAAACTTGTATTTATCTTTTTAATCTCTCATTGTCTTTCACCATAAAGGTTGATAGGCATTCTTGCCTTAAGACTCCTTATCAAGAGGCTTACACCTTTCAGTACACACATGATCTGCTGAAGACCTCATGTTTACTTATCATAAGCATGATAAAAAGTTGAGTTCCTCTAATTCAACACTTCCACAGCTATATCTCTTATTGATCATCTTTCTGAATGTAGGCATCATCTTATTACGAATAAAAATAGAAGCCCGGGACTTGAATTCTTATAAGTGAGCTGTACCACATGATCTAGATTAAGAAGAAAGAGTGATAGTCTTAAATGCCCTGTAGCCTTCTGCTTATAAGTGTGGTGCATGACACACCCATAAACAAGACTCTACTAGACACGGCTTGTAGACTCCCTAGGACAGAACTGCTCTGATACCACTTTTGTCATGCCCCGAATATAGGGGCGAGACTGGCACCCAGTGCCTCACCTATCCTTGTGTACTAACTTGCAACTAAGGGACTCTGAACATATGGTGTCATACTTTGGCCATGGGCCACATTGCAAGATAACTACGAATGCTGACTAAATGTCAATATATAACTGGGCCGACAAGGCCATCATAACTATTACAAACCAACCAAATATACATACAAGACCTGCAAGCCCAACATATTGCAATAATTGACAGGATATATCTACAAGCCTCTACTGATAGATATATTGTGATCGGAACAACTACCCAACCTACTCATAACATATATATATATATATATATATATATATATATATATATATATATATATATATATATATACACACACAAGATGTACATAAGGCTCAAGACCCGAAAACTCCGAAAGGCTTGGAGCAAACCGATCAAGCTGAAGTCGGGCAATACCTATTGAGGAGGCCTACCCGTTTGTCTTTCTGACATGCACGCATGAAATGCAGCGCCCCTAGAAAAGGGACGTCAGTACGCAATAGTGTACTGAATATGTAAGGAAATACACTGAAAGCTGAAACTAAACTGATAATATAATAACTGCAAGTAGCTGGAAGTCAAAGATAATCTGAAGATATGCTTACCTGCTGATGCTGACTCAACTCTCTTAATATAGTAAGTAAAATAGTTGTACGGCCCTATAAGGCTCGGTATATATATATATATATATATATATAACTACTCTGTCATAGTAGGCTCGCTCATGAGCGCTCGACCATACTAGGCTCTGTATCTCGACCAACTGGGCTCACTTATGAGCGCTCGGCCACAGTAGGATCGGTATATAACTTACCATATGATCTGAGGTTGCCCAATAGGGGCCTGCCCATTGATTATAGCTCGATGGTAATGAAAATACTTTAATACTGTATATATGTAACTTTTCTGCTCTCTTGATTGGAAGAAAAAAATATTCAACTGAATATGAAGTCCCGATAAGGAGAATATTATAACTTACAACACTTGAAAAGTATACGCAATTTGCGAGACTAGCAAAATATACGTAAATTCCGGGATATAAATAAAATGACGAGATCATGCCAAATGAAAGAAAAGCTTAGCCTTAACATACCTGGAGTAGGAAAAACTCTGTATAATATTCTCAGAAAATATTGCACCGAACTCTTTTAGAACCATACAATTTTACGTTGCTACGGTTCTAGCAATTCTCGTTCGAATTGTTTGGATGCAAGAATTTTTATTGAGATCTTTCTAGATCGAGCTTGAACTCTAGAATCGTTTGGCTCTTGATGTTAGCTATTAGTATTTTCACTGATCATATGTGAAAATGTGCCACAATATAATGATGTTTTAGTAGTCATTGAGACAGTCAGTTGCTGGATTCTAAGGAGATAGCACAAGAAACAAACTGAAACTGGAAAGTCTACAAAGTAATTCGGCAGCTATATAAGGTTAACCCCATTTTTCGATGTAGAAATGTCTGCAATGGGGATATGAAATAATTTATGGTTTTAAGATATCTTGAATATGAATATGTGTTTTGGCAGAAATAAAATTTTGTAAAGTTATGAGCTTAAACTTTCATAAGGCCTTACACTTACACGTAAGTGGCCTTATGATTTTTAATGGACACTAATCCTACTATGACTAGGAGTCATATGCCATTTTAACGATTTGCTGCCACGTCTCTTTTTCACAATCTAATAATTAACTAGGTAATATCATGTTACACGGTAATTAATCAATTACCCGCATAATGAAAAATTATCTCAAATTACTTAAAATACTACTTATTTTTAATACACTTTATATAACTTACTATCATGGTCATGTGGTACATTGCATGGTACTAGTTCATAATTATTGGGTATTATCGTTTAACCCGTATTTTATCCCAAATTGTCCACTTTCAACGAAACTCATTTTTTTAATCTATGTACCCATTTATCCTTCATAACACTTACTTATCGCTTGTATAAATAGCGTAAATACGTTAATGTTAAGATGATCTCATCTCTGAGTCTATGTTCATTAACTTAAAACAAAATTTTAACGTACAAAAATGCGAGATGTAACAGGGTGACGACGAAGAGGAAAGCGATAGAGAAGAGCAAAGTGACGTGGAAGAGGCAGGAAGGAACGAAGAAGTGGCTGGGTGAAAAATCTGGCTAGTATGGATTTCGCCAGGGTACTAGTGTAAAGCCACTTTTTGGGACATTGCCTCGGTGCGGGATGAAATAGTTAGTAGATAGTACCACCTCACTCCATGGAAAGCAAAGGGAGTGAGGCGCCGCACTAGGTAATCGGGGGAGGTGAGAAGCGGTGTATAGTCCGAGCTCCCTCTTGAGCAGCAGTGTATAGTCCAAATATTTCCCTGGGTCAGAAGAAATCGACACTCAGCTCCATCATCCCGAGACAACAATGACAGTAACAACAACAACAACAACAACAACAAAACAGTGTAATCTCGCTCGACCGGAGAAGGTCCAGGAGATAGGTCGTGGCACAACTGATAGAAGTGCCACTGTATAACCTTGAGGACTTGGGCCTCAAACATGATGAACAACAATGAATAAGGGTAGTAAGAAGAGAATAATGGATAGATGCAGGTAGATACTTGGATGAAAAGTTGGTCCCAGGAAGCTCCCATTTATAGAAAGAGAGGCAGCATAACCAACAACGCCATTATCTCCCTCGAAATACGTAATGGCAAGCGCATTTAGTGTGTCTTTGGGAGCTGAATCGGCAACGACGTTATGGCTTTGAAGAATGAGAAACTGCAATGCTTTGAATGATCCTGGAGAAGTGAAACGATGGGACGTTTCGGTAATTGCGGAGGCTTGCGTCATCAGTCTGACATCATGACAGGAAGTTCGAAGAGTCGGATGTCAAGATCGTTTCTTATCGATCCTTTCTAAGAAATGCGGAGATTATCTATATGCGGTGAAATCGGAGAGCCCAGTTTCTTGACATCAAGGAACCTCAGAAATCCATCTTGAAGTCTTGAGGATACAAGGTTATGATCGATCCTCCTCCCTCGAGTTTCGTCGAGGCCCGATCTTGGGATGACATTGACCTCGGCCACGGTAGAAATGGGGAGTTCCCAAGGCACATGGCTAGGACTGACAGGACTACCCTAGCCCTCAATCAGGGTGTCATCTAGCTTTCCCATCCCTCTATCTTTGTAATTAATACATTTTGTACTATGTTGAGATTCTCCTCCTATATAAAGGGGAACTTTGTCATTTTGTAAATCTCTGTTGTTGCTTCAGTCACTCGACACGAAATATACAAGAACATTCTATTTGCTCTCTAACATATTCTCTTGATATTATTGCTTTCATTTATTATCTTCATATTTGTTCATCATTTATTGTTTATCATTGTCCATAAAGAGCCTCCATTAATTTTATTATAGCTATTAGTCACATTTCGACTACCTTCAATAGTTCATAGTCGAGCTCCGGAATCGACCTCGAGGCCCCGATAATTGGCCCAATGGTTTGATTATCGCCCTATCCTTAACCTTTATTTTGTTTCTAAGTCTCACATGCATAGCATCAACTACTTAACAACTAGCATAATAACAGATCACGTATTTTTAGAGTCCCATCAATAAATTTAATTGTTATTATCATTTTCGCGGTAAACACACCTCGTGCCCACAATTCAGCCACAATAACAATAGCAGCTCGTATCACTCTGCTCTAACAATAACAATATCCTACCTTGTCGTTCCTCTTTAACAATATCCCCCCATGTAGCTCCTGCCTAACAATATAACAACATCCCTCCTTGTCACTCCGGTTTAACAATATCCTGCCTTGTCACTCCTGCCTGAAAATATAACAATATCCTGCCTTGTCGCTCCTATTTAACAATAATATTGTCCATCACAATAACAACAGTACCAATCACAATCGCATGGAAGAAATCTCGTGCCAACACCCCCAATCAGTCCGCTCAACAAATCTTCACATGTGCCACAATATCACAAAATAATAATGATTTATCAAGATATAAACTCACAACATATCAACAAAGTACACAAGGACATGACAATAACAGAAAAGTACGGAGGAGTGTTCAACAATTAAAGCATAACTATGGCAAAGTCAAATGTAGCAATCATGATCATGTATTCATAAAGTGGTCTAAGCAAGTACATATAAAGTAAATCATCAAATTAAGTCCTACTAATAGCCTATGGTATAATATAGTCATAAACCACACTTAGCTCGTATACACTTTGCTTTACACACAACACAAATAAACAAATAATACCAAATCCTAAGGAGTATCCCCTCATACAAGGTTAGGCAAGATACTTATCTTAAATAAGCCAAATCAATACTCTAAAAAGCCCATGCCTCTCAAATCCGCCCTTGAATGGGTCGAATCTAGAAAAAACAAAACTCAATAATATCACACACGGCTATAGAAATCGTCAATAAATAAAGCTATGATCAGTAACAAAAATCAAAATGTCAACCTGTCACAACCCAAATCCCGGTCGTGATGGCGCCCATCACACTACTAGGCAAGCCCGACCATTATTCAACACTTAACCCAATTTATCAAAAATAGCGGAAAGAAATATCAATTAAGCAAGATTAAAGTACTGAAGAATTTAACAAAATACACAATATAATCTCACTACGGTGTCACGAATCTGAGCCTCTAGAATACAGGATATCATCCTAATACATGGTATATCCAAAGTCTGATAATGCGGAAATAAAGAGATAGGATATGAGGGAGAAGATCAATGGCTGCGAACGCCGTGCAACTACCTCGATACTCCCAGAAGCTGGATCTGCTGATCAACTGGATCTACTGAGCCTGAGACTGCCCTGGATCTGGACACAAGATGCAGGGAGTAAAGTGAGTACTCCAACCTAGTGAGTAATAAAAGTAACTACAGTCCGAAGATAAGAAAATCCAGTAAATACACAAAGTAAGCTAAAATCCAAATATACAACAACATATGGAATTGAGCATCTAAACAACAGTATAAATAGACATACATGAATGCAATGCAATGCATATGATGGTACATTCCAGTACCCACTGCGGCGTGCAGCCCGAGCCATCCAAATTTATTTATCATTGATGGCGCTCACTGGGGGTGTGTACAGACTCCGGAAGGGCTCCTACAGCCCAAGCACAATATCTTGGTCGGTCATTACTACCTGACCGGTCAACCATTGTTACCTGACCAATTTATATCATACAGTGTCATTGTTACCACTGTTCAAGTATATCATCCAGTGTCATTGTTACCACTATTTCAAGTATATCACACAGTATCATTGTTACCACTGTTTCAAGTATATCACACAGTGTCATTGTTACCACTGTTTCAAGTCACTTTATAATCAGTCCAGAAAATAATATAATAAGCCCCTTGGTCATTTACAAAACAGAAGTTCCCAGCCCGGAATACATTTAAAAATATCATTTAAGTTTTCAACACTTAGAATTATGGTTGAGTTTGCAAAACAGCATTTAAAACCTTGGACTGAAATTAAATGATATGCAAATCATGCTAAGCAGTAATATCAATCCTCGAAGGATTTTACAAATCGGCACAAGGCCCCAAACATGGCATCAAGCCCCGTAATATCAATGAAGTATGTGTATCAATCACCAGTATAGTATAAACATCACACGGGATGGACCAAGTCACAATCCCCAATAGTATCCGACCTCGCACTCGCCATGGAGTGCGTGTCACGCCTCAATATAGCGTTACGATGTGAAAGTTCGGGGTTTCAAACCCACAGAACAACATTTACATCTATTACTCACCTCAAGACGGCCAAAAGTCTACTCTGTGATGCCTTTTCCTTTCGAATCGACCTCCTCGCGCATCGAATCTTGCCAAAACCACAAGGAATATATTACAATAGGCTAAGGGAATATAACTCAATCGAAAAGACTCGAAAAATATCGAAAATCACGAAATTTGCAAAACCCGAGCCCCGGGCCCACTTCTCAAAAAATTACGAAAGTCACATCACCGGATTCTTCATCTCACCACGAGTCCGTACATATAAAATTTACCAAAATCGGAGTTCAAATGACCCCTCAAATCTTTATTTTAGAATTTCAATCTGAAGCCTTAATTTCTTATAATTTGGCTATGTTTTCATGGATTTCAAGGATGATTCTTCAATAGAATCATGTATTTAACTCATAAAACTTACCTTCAATCGATATCAGTTGAAACTCCCTTCAATCCCCGTCCAAAAGCTCTCAAAATGACTGAAAATGGTGGAAAAATGACCCAAAATCGGATATAAACTCATTGCCCAGATTTTTCGCAATTACTGTTCACCCGCGCGGTACTGTTCACGCGCGGGTTACTGTTCACTGCTGCTAAAAAATGCACCAGCAGCCAATTTAAATTGCAGCACATCCATTTTTCACTAAAATGACTCTAACTCCATCATACGAACTCGGAATTAGACGATTCTTGTTCCTATGAGTCACAAATAATAATACGAACACAACGCTTCAATCGAAACTCAATTCGGAGCTCATTTTGCCCAGTGCAATATCCATTTCGCTCGTTAAACAATTACTCATGCTTCGCGTCAAAAACCTAATCGCGACTTGATGAAATTAGACCAAAATTTTCAGATCAGTCCTATAATTCATTATCAAAATTTCGGAAGTCTCGGAATCAAATTTGGATCTCTAGAACTAAAAATGAACCTTTAGATCATTACATTTATGCTCAAAACGACAAAAATCTTCCAAAAACTCTTCCAAAATTTGTCCGAGCCTCATGGGATCCCAACAAAGTATACTAACAAGTCTCATAATATGACACAAACTTAGTTGTTCCTTCGAATCACCAAAAACAACGCAAAAATACTAAATTCACCACGGATTCAAACCTATGAACTTTGAAACTTCAAATTTTCACATCCGATGTCGAAACACGTCAAAACTAGTCCGAATGATCTCAAATTTTGCAGACAAGTCCAAAATGACATAACGAAGCTACAGCAACTCTCGGAATTCCATTCCGAACCTCGAATCAAAATCTAACCTATCAACCGGAATTCGCCAAAATACTAACTTTACCGATTCAAGCTTAATTCTACATTGATCATCACAAAAATATTCCGGATACACTCCTAAGTCCCAAATCACCTAAAAAAGCTATCTGAACCATAAAATTCGCATTTCGAGCGCTCTAACACATAAGTCAATATCCGGTTGACTTTTCCAACTTAAGCTTCCTTAAAAGAGACTAAGTGTCTCAAACCTTACCAAAATCATTCAGGAATGACTTCAAATTTTGCACACAAGTCACATTCGACATTATGGACTTTGCCCCAACTTTCGGAATCGCATTCCGACCCCGATATCAAAATTTCCACTTCCGGTCGAATTTTCTCAAAAACCTTCAAATTTCTATATTTAGCCAAACGGCTCCAAAATGACCTACGGACCTCCGAATTCACTTCTGATCGCGCTCCCAAATCCAGAATTACCATACGGAGCTACTCCCAGTCTCGGAATTCCAAATGGACATCAATAACACTGAAATGCATTTTAAGCCAAACTGATGCAATTTCTTCTAAAATGCTATCTTACACAATAGGTGCCAAAACGCTCCCGGGTTATCCAAAACCCGATCCGGGCATACGCCCAAGTACGAAATCATCATACGAACGTGCTGGAACCTTCGGATCACAATTCCGAGGTCTTTTACTCAAAATTCCAATCCTAGTTAATTTCTTCGATTTTAAGCTTTCAAAATGAGAATTTCCATTTAGATTTGACTCCAAACTTCCTGAATTTTAATTCTGACCATACACTCAAGTCAATATACCTGAGATGAAGCTGCTCATGGCCTCAAACTGCTGAATGACGCGCTGGAGCTCAAAACGACCGATCGGGTCGTTACAATCTCCTCCACTTAAACATACGTTCGTCCTCGAACATGCTGAGAACTAGACTAAAGTAGTCTGAAATCACTTGTTTAACACCTCATGCACCTTCCCGTGCTACCACCACTCAGTTGCGCACATTAGCTCGACAACTCTGTAGGTATACTCCCTTATTCAAGCAAATAAGCCATTAGGTCCAATTCCAACATCCTGAATTTCCTGCCAAGCCTGTTTCCATCATACGACCACCATATCAATCTCCACACGCTGTACCCAACATGGCTGCATAACTTTGCTGAATTCACACTTTGCATCACTTTACTTATAGGACCACAATAACATTTTTTAAACATAATAGTCGAAATTCCACAAATCTGATGCTCCCATTGCATCTCATGACCTACATAGGTCTTGCTCTAGTTTTTACAACACCGATATGACTGAAGAGATGTGCCGAAATTCATAATCAACTGTTGAATCAACAATTCATTGGATCTATACTCCTAACAAGTTCCATTACCTTGTCTCAAACCAAAGAATGATCTTTGCTCTATAATATACTTCATATAATCAGTTTGAACTGACCCCAAATCTAGTAACCTCGTCTCACCCAGTACGAACTGCTCAGACAATAAGTCACCTCGGACATAATCAAAAATCCCACAAGACGCCACAATGTGACAGTGGGCTACCAATTCGAACGCGATACAAAAGGAAGGCGAACTCTGGTAGGAACTACTCAACTCGCACACTAACATGGACTTCCTCAGAAAACAGGGAAACAGAACACATAAAAGCAAATATGGGCAATAAACTGAACATCACACTGTTGTGGTGCGCAACCCGATCCAAACAACATACCTATGGCGGCGTGCCACCCGATCCACATATAGGACTCACATAAGGAGATACACGTCGAGCTGAATAGCTCACCACATCCAAGTACCGAATATCGGTCATAAACACACTAAGGTGCATAATACCATTCCCAAGGAAACATATAGCGTTATAGGCTACAACTCAAGAACAACTGAGGTGTGATACATGATCTAAGTCTCAAGAGCCATCCTGCTCATATAACATCACCGCTGAGCAGAACCTCAACACATAAGGAATTTACCAAGCCGTCTCACAACTCATACATCGCAATATATCTTTACATGAATTATCTGACCACGAAATAAGACCGCGACTATCCTTCCATAAAGAGCGCATTGCTGAAATAAACACAACTGGCCTGACGTAAGGCTCACTTCCACATTTAAATCTATCCCCCGACCTCAAGTCGATCCTGATCGTGCCAAGCTAGGCCAATAATATTTCACAGGTCTATAACCCAATAAGCAGAGTGCCCTCCAGGCATAAATTCTCAAATGGATGATATTACCAAAATCCTCATACTTGGTTTAAATTTCTAATTAATCAAGTGACTACATGTCACACTTATACAATCTTCCCGCGGGACAAGCTCCTACCATCTTCCGAAATAATTAACAGGCCTGCACATTCAAACCACCGGCTGCACTAACACTGAAAAGCGATCAGGAATCCCTAACCAGGATGCAAGGCCTTTCTCACAGAACACCGATCTCAGGTGATACTGATGCCAATACCCATCTTACTCAAAACACTGAAACTCCTTTCCTGCTCATCCGAGCTCTTGACATCACATTCATTGACCAAACTGCGACCTTGGTCCTTACTTCAAATTCCATACCACTCACTGCACCTCATGTGCCGATATACGATAGACACGATCTCCATCACAACTCTGGAACCAACGATAGGCTAATACTTCATCACATAAGACCTTCCATTTAACTCACTTCAGGAGAACTATAGCAACATACAGGCGAATTCTCCTAACCGTCGAATATGCCAATCTCTAAGTAGTGGTCCAAGCCGCCATAACCCTTTCCGGGATCCGCCTACTCATACAGGCCCTAACAGAAGAATGATTCAGAATAACATCAATCACTACGGCCGACAAGCCCCACACGCACCGCCACAAATCACATGCATAACTCGATCACGCTGAACGAATCGATAAATGACACCAATATGCCATCTCAACTATGGCTAATCAATCTACTTCCTTCCAGTTTATCCTTGATTTCCTTAGAAATAATAATATCTCCCTTCAACACCTAACTTATTCCAACCGCACTCACCCCGAGTGACCTTAAATCATGAGACCATGCTGTCTCAAAAACCATGACCATTTCATGTCTCTCAATGCTACACCGCAAGTCAAAACATCATAGAACATTCTGTGTCTTTCTTCATAAGCTGCTTCAAAAGCTTGACTCTTAACTGTACTTATAGACTCAGAATCATCAGGCACCACACTTTGCCTCTTGAATTCACTAGGACCGCTATTGAGAGCCACCCAGCTCTGACTTGGCCCCGAATGCAACCAACTCTACTGAATTTTATAACATATGAATACCATCTCGATAAAGCACCCAACAGAATCACTTCCCTTGAAGCCTGCACCTATACGAGGCATAAATCATGAATCTTCCCTCAAGTCTAAATATGAGCCAATAAGGCTAACCATAGAATGCATCCAACAATTCATTTACTCAAATTACCACTCATGGTCCTTTTCCGCAGCTTCAATAATCCACAAATACGCCAATAACTAGAATTCACGCAGATAATAAACCGTACAATCAGCTAATCAACAGCAAGTTCCCCAACTTGGCTCGAAGCCATAGATCACAACACATATACTCTATTGCTGTCGTAATATCATGGTGAGATTAAACTCACTCCATCATAAACTCGTGGAAACACGAATCATCTGGAATTTTAACTCTTCTGCAATTCTTGCATTTACTCACACAACAGTTAAGCCCACTCTCTAGGCGACCAAAAATTTTTTTTTTACTAAGTCCTAAATTTTTCAAAAATTTCGGCAGAGCCTCCTTTGTAATTGGTCCTATCCACCTGCCAGAGAATCACCAAAATCATCCTAACAACACATCCACAACTTGACAAAGCATCACAATGCATATCAATTACATAAATCTAAATTGATACATGGACATGCGTTGCACCTATTTGAATCATAACACATAGAAAATACCCTTCAACCCTCCATTATTGGGCTATTCAACCAAGTAGGAACATATTCTTTCTTTAATATTTTCGACCTTCAAGGTGGTCTCCTTGACTCAACGATTTCGTCATAATACATTTACGAAAGCGATCTCAGCTCCCAAACTTATCTAACTAGGAGACACGAAAAATATTCTTCACGCGCCCATAACTCGGGCTACTCAACAGATCACAATAACAAACAAATCACTTAACAGTTCATCTACTATCCAGTAGGCTTCTTCGCCACTACCAAGTCGTACAAGTACACCTCGCAACACTAACATACTCATCACGTGGATATCCAACCGTCATTCTGGCTAACAAGGACAATAATGAACATATGAGTTCAAAACACTTGCTCACAAAATCAGCACCTCGGTGCTCAAGCCATTGGCAAAGATTTGGCCTCAAGTCTTCCAGACTGGTCTAACTTCAAACTCACAGAGATTACACCTCGCCCCTCGATCGGGGAATCAAAGCCATCGAGACATATCTGATACTGAGTGCCCGTTGGTGCATACGATCACGCGAAAGGAATGTCAAAAGTTTCTTTTCAAGCTGAATCAAGGACGCATGATAAGAATTCAAGAATGTGAAGTTTTCCTAAAGGTTCGGCAGCCTCTCGAGGATAAGTACAGACATCTCCGTACCGATCCGCGAGACTCTACTAAACCGGCTCATGACTCGCGAGACCAAGTAACCTAGGCTCTGATACCAACTTGTCACGACCCAAATCCCGGTCGTGATGGCTCCCAGCACACTACTAGGCAAGCCCGACCAATATTCAACACTTAACCCAATTTATCAAAAATAGCGGAAAGAAATATCAATTAAGCAAGATTAAAGTACTGAAGAATTTAACAAAATACACAATATAATCTAACTAGGACCCGGTGTCACGAATCTGAGCCTCTAGAATACAGGATATCATCCTAATACATGGTATATCCAAAGTCTGATAATGCGGAAATAAAGAGATAGGATATGAGGGAGAAGATCAATGGCTGCGAACGCCGTGCAGCTACCTCGATACTCCCAGAAGCTGGATCTGCTGATCAACTGGATCTACTGAGCCTGAGACTGCCCTGGATCTGCACACAAGGTGCAGGGAGTAAAGTGAGTACTCCGACCCAGTGAGTAATAAAAGTAACTACAGTCCGAAGATAAGAAAATCCAGTAAATACACAAAGTAAGCTAAAATCCAAATATACAGCAACATATGGAACTGAGCAGCTAAACAACAGTATAAATAGAAATACATGAATGCAATGCAATGCATATGATGGTACATTCCAGTACCCACTGCGGCGTGCAGCCCGAGCCATCCATATTTATTTATCGTCGACGGCGCTCACTGGGGGTGTGTACAGACTCCGGAGGGGCTCCTACAGCCCAAGCGCAATATCTTGGTCAGTCATTGTTACCTGACCGGTCAGCCATTGTTACCTGACCAATTTATATCATACAGTGCCATTGTTACCACTGTTCAAGTATATCATCCAGTGTCATTGTTACCACTATTTCAAGTATATCACACAGTGTCATTGTTACCACTGTTTCAAGTATATCACACAGTGTCATTGTTACCACTGTTTCAAGTATATCACACAGTGTCATTGTTACCACTGTTTCAAGTCACTTTATAATCAGTCCAGAAAATAATATAATAAGCCCCTTGGGCATTTACAAAACAGAAGTTCCCAGCCCGGAATACATTTAAAAATATCATTTAAGTTTTCAACACTTAGAATTATGGCTGAGTTTGCAAAACAGCATTTAAAACCTTGGACTGAAATTAAATGATATGCAAACCATGGTAAGCAGTAATATCAATCCTCGAAGGATTTTACAAATCGGCACAAGGCCCCAAACATGGCATCAAGCCCCATAATATCAATGAAGTATGTGTATCAATCACCAATATAGTATAAACATCACACGGGATGGACCAAGTCACAATCCCCAATAGTATCCGACCCCGCACTCGCCATGGAGTGCGTGTCACGCCTCAATATAGCGTTACGATGTGGAAGTCCGGGGTTTCAAACCCTCAGAACAACATTTACATCTATTACTCACCTCAAGACGGCCAAAAGTCTACTCCGTGATGCCCTTTCCTTTCGAATCGACCTCCTCGCGCATCGAATCTTGCCAAAACCATAAGGAATATATTACAATAGGCTAAGGGAATATAACTCAATCGAAAAGACTCGAAAAATATCGAAAATCACGAAATTTGCAAAACCCGAGCCCCGGGCCTAGTTCTCGAAAAATTATGAAAGTTACATCACCGGATTCCTCGTCTCGTCACGAGTCCGTACATATAAAATTTACCAAAATCGGAGTTCAAATGGCCCCTCAAATCTTTATTTTAGAATTTCAATCTCAAGCCCTAATTTCTTATAATTTGGTTATGTTTTCATGGATTTCAAGGATGATTCTTCAATAAAATCATGTATTTAACTCATAAAACTTACCTCCAATCGATCTCAGTTGAAACTCCCTTCAATCCCCGTCCAAAATCTCTCAAAATGACTGAAAATGGTGGAAAAATGACCCAAAATCGGATATAAACTCACTGCCCAGATTTTTCGCAATTACTGTTCACGCGCGCGGTTCTGTTCACACGCGGGTTACTGTTCACTGCTGCTAAAAAAATGCACCAGCAGCCAATTTAAATTGCAGCACAGCCATTTTCACTAAAATGGCTCTAACTCCATCATACAAACTCGAAATTACACGATTCTTGTTCCTATGAGTCACAAATAATAATACGAACACAACCCTTCAATCGAAACTCAATTCGGAGCTCATTTGCCCAGTGCGATATCCATTTTGCTGGTTAAACAATTACTCATATTTCACGTCAAAAACTTAACCGCGACTTGATGAAATTAGACCAAAATTTCCAGATCAGTCCTATAATTCATTATCAAAATTCTGGAAGTCTCGGAATCAAATTTGGATCTCTAGAACTAAAAATGAACCTTTAGATCATTACATTTATGCTCAAAACGACAAAAATCTTCCAAAAACTCTTCCAAAATTTGTTCGAGCCTCATGGGATCCCAACAAAGTATACTAACAAGTCTCATAATATGACACAAACTTATTTGTTCCTTCGAATCAGCAAAAACAACGCAAAAATACTAAATTCACCACGGATTCAAACCTATGAACTTTGAAACTTCGAATTTTCACATCCGATGTCGAAACACGTCAAAACTAGTCCGAATGATCTCTAATTTTGCAGAAAAGTCCAAAACAACATAACGAAGCTACATCAACTCTCGAAATTCCATTCCGAGCCTCGGATCAAAATCTAACCTATCAACCGGAATTCGCCAAAATACTAACTTTGCCGATTCAAGCTTAATTCTACACCGGTCATCACAAAAATATTCCGGACACACTCCTAAGTCCCAAATTACCTTACAAAGCTATCCGAACCATAAAATTCGCATTTCGAGCGCTCTAACACATAAGTCAATATCCGGTTGACTTTTCCAACTTAAACTTCCTTAAAAGAGACTAAGTGTCTCAAACCTTACCAAAATCATTCAGGAATGACTTCAAATTTTGCACACAAGTCACATTCGACATTATGGACTTGCCCCAACTTTCGGAATCGCATTCCGACCCCGATATCAAAATTTCCACTTCCGGTCGAATTTTCTCAAAAACCTTAAAATTTCTATATTTAGCCAAACGACTCCAAAATGACCTACAGACCTCCGAATTCACTTCCGATCGTGCTCCCAAATCCAGAATCACCATACGAAGCTACTTTAATCTTGGAATTCCAAACGGACATCAATAACACTGAAATGCATTTTAAGCCAAACTGATGCAATTTCTTCTAAAATGCTATCTTACACAATAGGCGCCAAAACGCTCCCGGGTTATCCAAAACCCGATCCGGGCATACGCCCAAGTATGAATCATCATACGAACTTTTTGGAACCTTCGGATCCCAATTCCGAGGTCTTTTACTCAAAATTCCAATCCTAGTTCATTTCTTCAATTTTAAGCTTTCAAAATGAGAATTTTCATTTAGATTTGACTCCAAACTTCCTGAATTTTTATTCTGACCATACACTCAAGTCAATATACCTGAGATGAAGCTGCTCATGGCCTCAAACTGCTGAATAACGCGCAGGAGCTCAAAACGACTGATCAGGTCGTTACACAACCAAGTAGCCAACCCAGGCACATCTCCTGGAACTCGATAAATGTAACAAATTCCAAATATCCATTTGAATACGAGTCCAATCATACAAGTTTCAACAAAATCAAACTCCGAATCAGGGTTCAAATCCATGTTTTTCATTTGAGAAAAGCTTTGTAAAAATCTCTCATTTTCTTCACTTAGATTCATCAATCAAATGCAAAAATCAATGATAAAATCATGAATAATAATCAAATTTGAGTCAAGAATATTTACCCTAATCATATTCCTGAATATCCACTCAAAAATCGCCCTAATCTGGGATCCCAATATCAACATATGATAAGATAACTTAAACCCTCGAAATAGAGTATTAATATATCTTACCAGGGGTTCCCTTTGCTATTGCGGGACCTACTTAGCAATGGCGAAGCACAAATCAAAAGTTGACTTAGAAGACACTACGCTAATGTGATTACATGGATGTGAGCGTGATTTATCGATCACCTAAGCCAACGCGAAAGTGATTCCTACACGCGAACACGAAGAACAAACCACATGACTTCCCATGCCTGACATAATTCCTATGCAATCGCGACAAGTGATCACGAATGTGAAGCTTCAGCGCCACCGTGAACGCGATCGCGACCTCAACAACGCAAATGCAAAGAACATAAGGGTGCTAGCAACAAAACACATTATGCGATCGCGATTAACACCAGAACACCAGAAGACAACTAAACCATAGCAAGGGGAAATGGTCCGAAATCCTTTTGAAACACTCCCGCGGCTCTCGCGACCCCATCCAATCACACCAACCAATTTCCAAACATAACACGGACCTACTCGAATCCTCAAATCATACAAAATAACATTAAAATCATGAAGCGCACACCAATTCAAGCTTAATGAACTATTTGAAATCTCCAAATTCCAAACTTACGTCGAACATGGCTAAAAAACTCAGAATAACCTCAAATTTTACACACAAGTCATAAATAACCATATGAACCTATAACAAGGCTTGGAATTTCAAACTAACAATAATAACCACAAAGTCAACTATGGGTCAAATCTATCAACTTTCCAAGCCATCAAACTTCCAACTTTCGGTAATTAGCCTAAAATTTATCTTGGAACAATGGAACACAAATTCGGGTATACATCAAAGTCTAAAATAACCATCCAGATCTAAAGTAACCATCAAAACTCCGATCTGAGGTCAAATACAAAAAAATCAAACTTTGTTAATACTTCCAACTTAAGTTTTCAAGTTAGAAACTAAGTGTTCCAAATCACTCCAAATTTTTTTGAAAACCAAAATAACCATGCACGCAAGTTATAATACCTCATATGAATCTATTCAAGACCTCAACTGAGTGAACAAAATGCCAAAGCTCGAAACGACCAGTCAGATCATTACATACGCATACGTGGAGAGTTAGTTATTGTGAAAAGTTGAGAATTTCGGCACTAAGGACACTATGAGTGGATATTGAATATTGATTATTAATTATTAATTGTAAAATAATAAATGCTTAGATATGGATCCGTCCTCTAGAGTTAGATGATTACCCATGTTACTTTGGACCATGTGAGTGCAGGAACTCGGATTTTGTGCTTGATTTGGATATGTGGCCCGTGTCCAACACATGAGTTTGTGCTGTGAGGTATTGAGAAGGAATCTTTAGCATGCATATTTATATATCTTAGACTTATGCAACAGTTTTATATAAATGTTGTTGCATGTATCATGTCTTTATGTGTGTATTGAAGTGTTGATATCTTACTTGATCTCCTTTATATATAAAGCATGCTTAAACTTTGTATGGATTGTGTCTTAAGCTTTCGTACTCATTTGATAATGTCATGGCTTATTTTTCATCTTATTTATGCTTTCATCTAACTAATTGGACCATTAGTAAGTGTGAAAGTCGATGCCTCGCCACCACTTCTTTGAGGCTAGACTTGATATTTACTGAGTACTTTAGTTTTGTACTCATGTTATGCTTCTGCATATATTTGTACAGGTTCTGAAACTGGTGTTAGTGATATCATCCACCAGAGTAGGAGATTTATTTAAAGACTACGCGGTGAGCTGCTTTACTTGACCTGATCCGCAACACATGGAGTCCCCCTCATTACTTAGTCATTTCTGTCCATTTATCGCCTTTCAGACATATGATATTGTTCGATTCAAACTACTTTACTCTTGTTAGATGCTTGTAACATTGTGACACCGGTTTTAAGTGTTGTTAAATAGTTGTGGTCGTGTTTAGACCATGTCTTAGACATTTGTATTTATGATATTCATTTTGAAACTTATTCCATATTATTAGCTTTATTATATCTCTGCTAATAATTTTAAAATTTTGAATTCTATTATTGTTGTTTAGTGTTGACTTTCCTAGAAAGTAGGTTAGACGCCATCATGATTTTTGGTGGAATTTGGGGTCGTGATACTTTAATAAATTTTGACTCAGTCTACATGCGTTATTGTAAATAGTATATAGTTTATTATAAACTGAATATAGCATCAAAGATTGTTTACCGTGAAAATGGTAACAACAATTAAATTTATAAATGGGATTCTAAGTTGTATGGGGATAATGCGCCAAATTTCAGGGCCTTCGAAGATGTTATCCTGTATGAAGGTCGGCTTTGGGTACTAGGGGGTCCCTTTTGATCTTGATGCAGATACCCCCTTTAAAACGTATAGGATAGAATTCTTCTAAGGAGTTGCATGTATTTAGGTGCTGCCTCGGACCTTTGTGGAGCCTTTGTGATCGGAGCTTCCCGTGCTTATTCCTCTCTTTCAGAAAAGGGGAACCACGAGAGCAGGTACCTGCCTCGCATCGAGTGATGGCGTCGAAAGCTTCCCGAAGTCCGACTTCTTCGGGTCGGGGGTCCTTGAGATAGAATGCTATCTCGAGCTTAGAGATAATATGGACTGCTCCTTGAGTCTTGACTTCTTGTTGAAAGATGCTATTTGGATCGAGTATCGAGGCTGTTGGCTTCCCGGGGCTCGCCTCGGGTAGGTGAGTCGTTGCTGCCTCTCGCATATATGTGGGGCGGCTTCGGCTTCTTCGCAAGACCTCACTATTTTAGATAGCTGCCCTTCCGCTTTGGCATAGGGTTCTTCATTTCTTCAGGAGGAAAAAACATTGGTGCACGTCCTTGCTCTGATCTGTTAGTTTTACCATAGTCATGGTGAGCACTTTGGGGCCGGCCCGTCAGGAAGTAGGGAGTGCTGCTCCCGGTGCCCAGGATCCGCTGGGGTTAGTTCCGAAGACCGTTTATTCAATAGAGTAGGAGCATCTGGAGATGGTGAGGAGATACTACGGGTCGAGCGAGGGGATAATACTGTAGGTGCTTTCCCTAGATGAGAGTATTACGGACTCCACTAATAGATTCTTGAGCGTATACCTATACCCTTTCGCATTTGGCCCCCGAATAGGGTTGTGCTAGATTTTTGTTTAAAGTATCGGGTTACTCTAGTGCAGATACATCCGTTGTTTTGGCGAGTGGTGCTGTTGATAAGGCTCTTGCGAAGAAAGCTGGGCTTAAATTCACACTTGATCTCCTCGTTAGGCTATACCAGCCCTTCCATCATTGAGGCCTGCTAACTCTGAGGTGACGTTCGTCCATACACTTTGTTGTTGACGATGAAGAAGACTGGGATCGAGAGCGGGCCAGTTGGTTTATTTTGGTCAGGACGACTGACATTATCCCTGTGGGGTTTTTACCATTTCCCGAAGGGTGGAATCATGCACGTGAGTGAGGCATCTAATTTTTCGTATAATGAAAATTAGTTGAGTAATAATGTTGTATCCCTTATTGTAGCAACTTCGTGGACGCCGGGCAAAGTCCTTGACCTGCCAGGCTGGGTTCGGAGGCTGGTGACCCATTCGACCTGCGACGAGCTCAGGTGGTGAGCTGTATTTCGTACTAGATAGGGAGTGAAATACCAAGGTATGTGCGTATGTCGCCTTTGCCTTGGCCTTCGTATATTCGAGGTAACATTTTCCCATTCCATTTGTACTAGATTCATCGTTTGCAAACATCGGGCAGTGTCTTGGGATGAGGCAGTGCTCTTCCGAAGAGGGGAAAGAGTCGTCGGCCTCCGAGCTGAGGGACGATAGTGATAAGGGGGATCGACGCCCGCGGTGTGATGGAGCTTTAAGTGGAACTGGGCGGGCACGTATCTTTGAGGAGAGGGCATCGTCCGAACCTGATGTTCCCGGAGTATCGATTCCCGGGCGGCGGTTCCTCCGAGTGAATATGCCTAGCCCGAGGTTGGTTCTCCTGGTGCTGGAGTGACAGGATAAGTAGGAGTGTGTTCCAACTTAGAAGAAGTCCATCGGCTTCTCTTCGAGGTGAGTTTAGGTGCATTTTTTCCTGTATGTCGCGCCCTCCTATCTTTATTGTGTTTTCCTTGTGTAGGCCTGTGAAAGGCTTATGTCTGAGCTACTCCATCAATGGTCCAGGCTCCAAAAAACCCTGAACAAGGGCGAGTCCCTTAGGCTCCTTAGCGAGGAGAAGGAGGATAAGTTGGTGCATTAGTGATATGAGGCGTATCGGAGCTCAAACTATGAGAGTTATTTGATTGAGCAGGTAACTTCCTGTACTACACACTTCGCTCCTTTCTAACCTTAAGGCTAACCCCTTTTGTTATATCAGCTGCAGAAAAAGGCGAAGGCCTTGGAGTACCTCAAAGGCGACTTCAACCGCGTCAGAGTTGCTTGTGGTGAGCCGAGGGCTCAAATGCAGGCTCGAGCTTTGGAGGAGATAAGTGCCTCGGCCAGGGTGCCTGCCTTCGATGTCCAACTCCGCTTGATTCGTGACAACACCAAAGTTCAAGCGAATATGATTGGGAAACTTGAATCTGACCTCTCGAAGGTCAGAGCTGAGATAATTGACGCCCGGGCTGAAGCAGCACTAAGACGAACCAAGGCTGATTAGGAGATGGTGATTCATATGAAGGATGCTGCTGATTCCCAAGCTGAGCTGAAGAGAGCCCTCGACTAGGAGAAGAGGATAGAGGAATATGTTCGTTGTAGATCCCGAAGAAAGGTACTCAAGGAGGTCGATGTAAGGGGCTTCGTTCTCTCGAAGGAATTGGCTCGAGCAAGGGCGGACGAGCATGACGCTTGGTCACTTTTTGCTGACGTCGCAGAGGGAATATTTGACAAGCTGTAGACCTTTAGTGCGGAGTGTAGATTTCGCCGTTTTGTCGCTTTGTTTCTGATATTTGTAGAGCATGCCTGTAGATTGGAAAATGCGCCTTTTTTGTGCATGTAATATATAGGATGAAACTTGAAGCTTTATTTCTTCTGTACCTCTTTTTTGTTATTGCTTTTAACTGGGCAGGCTGGTTTTGGTGTTTGGCGGGATCCTCGTAGGTTCGTAACTGATCAGACAGGCCCGGGGGATATTAAGTGTGATCTTTGATGTGAGCAGGTGCTGGGGCCTCCATGCTTGGCCCGACTGTTTAGGCTTAATTTCCGAGTCGGGCTTCGACTCGAGCCTTCTTTCCCTTGAATATTTTACGCTCGTGCGAGTAGGTAGTAATTGTTCTTATCTCTTGCCCTTGGGCATTTTCCATTTCAACTATTTTGGGTCCAGTCTCCGAGTCGCATTGTGACTAGAGCTTCAGTTGACCCTCAAGCTTTTTCCTGCCTGCATGGGCGAATGATGATGGCCTTTTGTGCTTTGAGTCAGAGTTACCTTACTGGTGCGTGGCCCGGAGACTCGCTCGGCTTGAGATGGTGGCATTTACGTCATGCCCTTCGGCATGCTGCAGTTTAGCTATTTCGGGCCCAGTTTCCGAGTCACGTTGCGACTTGAGCTTTAATTGACCCTCAAGTACCTTTGGTTTTCAGACTGGCGATAGTGCCTCTTACGCTAATTCGGTCATTGAGACCTTTGAATATGTGACCCGGAGGCTTGCATAGTTAACTATTTTGGATCCGGTCTCCGAATCAGTTTACGATTTGAGCTCATTTTAACCCTCAAGTTGTCAATTTTTTAGCTGGCGACAATGGTGCTTACGTTGTTTGTTCGTAGAGACCTTTTAATATGTGGCCTGGAGGCTTGCTTAGCTGGCAGCAATGGATCTTACGCTGTTTTTGCCCGTGGGCTTTTTTGCAGGTTTTTTTTCCGCTCGTTAAGGTCTTTTGAGATATTTTTGCCTGACCCATCGTCGGTTTTAGAAGAACCTCAATTTCAAGTCGTTGTCGGCGATGTTTTGAGCACATCGGAAGGTTCATAGCTCATAGGTCGAGTAGATTGACACTCTTGGGATTTGATGTCGACATGGTCAGAGCTCGTTTTTTGCCTGTTGAGGGAAGTCTGTTTTAACTGGTTCTTTCCGAAGTATATTCGAAGTAGTGGCTTGAGATTTTAGCAACAGTCGGGTGTCCTCGAATCGCGTTATTTTGGCTGTATCAGCAGTTTTCACCGTAGTCATGTGCGCTTGGCCCAACCATTTTTGATCCCGAGTGATAGTTTAGGCGTCTACATCAAGGGTATGCATTTTAGGGATTCTTACAAATGCGACGTATAGCCTAAACTTCGGGATTTTCATGCCTGTTTAGGTCTTATAGTTTTCCATGTCTGTTGAGGTTTTACAATTTGTGTAATGTAGAATAGATTTGGTTATGCTGAGGCTGCTTGCTAGGGGTCTTACAGCTTTGGGTTTTCCAGCGTATGGCGATTAATGGCAGTCTCCGAGTCATCGAGTTTGTTTAAGCATGAAGATCACTTCTTGTGAGCTCGGAGTTGCCTTGTGGGGGCTTTTTGAGCCCGGAATTCCGACCCTGGGATCGTGCGGGTGTTGAATTGCTGATTCTAAGTCTCCGAGTATCTCGGGATGCATTCGGTGGAGAGGCTCTTGCCACGAGTATGCTGAAATCCCCTTTTCCGAAGTATGAAATGCCAAAAAGATATTCTTTATTGCTTGGCATAAATATATGCTGTAAATACATGTTGTCTCGTTGTTGTGAGCTCGGCCCGCGTAGGTACGGACCATCTGATTCGTTACAAGGTTCCTTTTTGAAACCCAGTCTGCTATTTTCGGTCATTCTGAGGGAATGGTTCCCTTAAGAGAAGACATCGCTTGTTGTTCGATTGTGGAAGAGGGCCTGTGATCTTGTCAGATCCTACTGGCGGGATCCTCTTTGGGGGTACGCTGCTCCGCTAATAATCTTGTTGGCGGGACCCTCTTTGGGTCTGAAGTCCGATTGAGGGAAGAGAGCACGCCGGGCCCTGCTAAGACCTTGGATCTCCGGGTGAAGTTAGAACTTCCGAATGCCCAGCTTATTGCCTGTATACAGGTTAGTGAAAAAATAATAAAGGAGCGAAGTAGTTCTTCCTCACCACGGGATGTGTAGGTGACATTTCAAGGTTTGGTATGTTTTCGCCGTTCCGAGGCGTGAGCCCTATTACATCCTTCTACTGTTTTCAACTAGGCTTGGCCAAAGATGTGGTTTGGCGTACCCTCCGATCGTTTTGAGGGTGGAGGCATTGACGCCGGCGATGCATTATGTGGTGAGGAATTTTCTCTCGTGGCGTGATGCCCCTTGCTGCCTTATTTTAATCCCGCCTTTGCGTGGGATTTCATCTTTTCGGCGAAGTGGGGTTGATGTTGTCTCCGGTTGAGTGCCTACACGAGGGTTAATTTCTAATCCGAAATAAAACAAAAGGAATGGTTGTACCTTGAAATGAGATATGCTGGTGGCAACTTGAGATTTGGCTTATTATGACCGCCCGGGGCAGATACGCGACATGGATTTCTACTTTGTTTTGTCAAACCCGTCCAGGGTCGAGACTCGATTCACCCGTTGGCTTATTTGGGAGCAGTGGTATGAGCGCTGGTACCATGTCGTGTATTGCAAACATTTCCCTTGTCGTGTGTTATTCCCCGTAGACGGTTTTAATCCTATCATTTGTCGGGAATTTTATCATCTGGTGGAGGGTATATGGTACTGCTATCATGCAGTGTATCAACGGTCGCCCAAACAAGGTGTTATACCTCATATCTCCCTTGATGACATGGAATTTGGTGTCTTGGGTTGTGCCGGCAACGGTAATCGGAAGGACAATTTCTCCTTTTGTTGTTTCGCTCGCCATGTTGAACCCATTGAGGACCCAAGTGGCGGGCACAATTCGTTCAAGACATCTGAGATGTTCTATCACCCTTGGCCTGATAATATTGGCCGAGCTACCTGGACCTACGAGTACACATTTTATCTGAAAAGAATTTACAAGAAAAGAGATTACCAGGGCATCATGGTGGGGTTGAGACAGGGCCTCGGTATCTTCTTCGCTAAATGTGAGGGCATCTTCGGGGATATATCTTCGAGTCCATTTTTCCCCGGTGATGGATATTTTTGTTCTTCCCATCACGGGTTCTTGCGGGGCATCGACACCCTCATGATCATGTGGATGATGTGTTGCGGCTTGTTTCCCTCGTTCTTCTTGGTTTCCTCCCTGTCTCAGAACTGATTTTTTGCCCGATCACTAAGGAATTCCCGAAGGTGCCCTTTGTTGAGTAGCCGAGCCACTTCTTCTTGTAGTTGATGGCAATCATCGGTCCTGTAACCGTGCGTGTTGTGGAACTCACACACTAAGTTGTAATTTCTCTGTGAAGGGTCCGATTGTATCAGTTTGGGCCACTTGGCCTCTCTGATTTTGCCGATAGCGAACATGATGTCTGATAGGTCGACACTGAAGTTGTATTCCAATAAGTGGGGCGCATTTATCGGCACTACGTTTCGATCGAACCTGGTTCTGTTGACGAGCCCTCGAGTATCCTGACCTCGATCTATCCTCCGATTGTTGTGGGGTGGGTTGCGCCTCGGGGCGTTCCTTCTATCTTCAAGGTATGGTCGGTACCTTTCTTTGCTTGGTTTTGACTCTTCTGCCTGGAGCCTGTTTGGGTACACTGAGACCGAAGGGGCTCCCAGTTGGTCATCCTCGGCCCTGATATTTGACTGGTATCGGTTGTGGACGTCCGACCAGGTCACAGCCGGATATTCGATCACGTTCTGCTTCAGTTATTTCGAAGCCACCGAACTTTGTTCGTTCAGGCCTTGGGTAAAGGCATGTACTGCCCAATTGTCGGAGACTGGTGGCAGCTCTATCCGTTCCATCTGGAAGCGGGATACGAATTCCAGCAGCATCTCGTTCTCTCTATGCTTGATTTTGAACACGTCGAATTCCTTGTTGCTACCTTTATGGCTCCGGCATGTGCTTTTATGAAGGTGTCTGCTAGCATGGAGAACAAATATATGGAGTTGGGATCCAAGTTGTGATACCGCATCATGGCCCCTTTTGAAAGCGTTTCTCCAAATTTTTTCAGCAACATGGACTCAATCTCGTCGCTCTTTATGTTGTTGCCTTTTACTGCACAGGTGTAGGAAGTGACGTGTTCGTTAGGGTCGGAGGTGCCATTTTACTTAGGGAGTTCTAGCATTCTGAACTTTTTTTGGATGGGCTTCGGGGCCGCTTCCTCGGGGAACGGCCTCTGAATGAACTTCTTTGAATCCAAACCCTTGAGGATTGGGGGCGCACCTGGGATCTGATCGACCCTAGAGTTGTATGTCTCGACCTTTTTATCGTTGGCTACAATCATTCTCTCACCTTATTCGATCCTTTTGGTGAGGTCCTCGAGCATCTTTACTATGGCGGGGTCAGCCACTGACCCGTTGTTGCTTGACCTTTCGAGTACTCACTCGGCGGGGAGAGCTATCTCTGGTGCCGCTGTGTTGGGGGTTCTCGGATAGCTTTGCAACTGAGCAATGGCCAGTTGTTGTGCCTGCAACATTTCAAAAATAACATGAAGACTAACTTCCTATTCTTCCTGGGCCGGAGTTTTTTGACCTCCCTATTGGTCGTTGTGCTGTATGCTCCTGTTGGTGTGAGAAGTTTTGTCGACTTGTTGTGCGTCCTGCGAATCTGCATCCGCTAAGATAGGTCCGGCCGCAATATTAGGATTCTGTGGAGGTGCTCTAGCGGCCGGGACAGCCATGCCATTTTCCCCGTGATTTTCGAGGTTGTCGTTTTCAACTCCGTCTACCGAGCCTGACATTTTGACCTGAAATCAAAGGATCTTGGACAAGAAAAAGTGTGAAAGATAATGTGCATTTGTGCAATGAAATCAGCAAGAAAATAATCGCTATTATTTTTAGCACCACGGTGGGCGCCAAACTGTTTATCGTGAAAATGGTAACAACAATTAAATTTGTAAATGGGATTCTAAAAATACGTAATCTATTCTCGAGCTAGTTATTAGAACAGATGATGCTAAGAACGTGAAGTTTAACGATGAAGTGCAAGCTAAAATGAGGCAGTAACCGGTCGATGGGGACCTTGCGGTCGAGATTCGAGTCGAGCTCTAGCTATCGGGGCAGTCAGGAATGGGATAACAATTAAGGACACGATTAAGCAAGGTTCTTTACGACCGATATTGAGAAATATAGTGAAGAACAAGTAAGAGAACAATATATATTAAAGTGGCCTCGGTCCAGTGAGAACGAGCTAGTTAGAAAGAAAAAAGAGAGAGAGAGAGAGAGATATTATTGCACTTATGGAGAAATGGAGCAACCTCCGCCCTTTACAAGGTAGGGTGAGTCCCCTTTATATAGGAGGGGGGACTCGGCTACAAGTATGTGGAGATTAATTACAAAGTATGGAGATGGGATGGCTTGACGTGATGCCTCAGCATAAGCTCTGGATAGGTCGGCCCTATCAGACTTAGCCGTGTGCCTTGGGAGCTTCCCCCTCAGTCCTGGCTTCGGTCTCCGTTTTCTCTGAGTCGGGCTTCGACGAGCCCCGAGGTCAGGAACTCGGTCGTTGCCTCCCGTCCTAGGGATCCCGAGGCATGCTTCCGAAATGACTTGACATCGAGAAATCAAGTCTTCTGATTTTGCCGCATACAAAGATCTAATTCAAACTCTTTTTTAAAAAAGCTCAAAGAAAAAGTGCTAAATGAATTTCGGGGATTCTAAATGATAAAACATATGATCGCAACAATTAAAAAAGACCTTCGATGAAAACTCGATAGTAGTGTCGATTACTTCAACCAAACTATTAGTAATTCAATCTTTTATACTAAAAGATCTGATTTGTTATAATCTACAATCTAACATTAGACTTCTTATTCACTATAAACTATATAAAATAACTTTTTTTTAATAAAAAACAATATTTTAATAAGAAATATTACATTATAACGTATAAAATCGGAAATTAGTGATTAAATAATATGTTAACAACATAAAATTGGTGACTTAATGTAATGATTATTGAAAAAGATAATAATTAATGAGTAATATTGACAATATGTTAATGGAAAAGTTGTGATGACTTGTTATTGATTACTCCCTCTATTTTAATTTTTTGAACCTCTTTGAAGTAAGAGGGTCAAATTGACTAACTTCGGTGTGAATATATTGTATTTTTTTTTTAATAAAATCTACATATTTAGAACTTAAATAAAAAGTATTATAAGGTATAATAGTCAATAATTTAAAATATTTAAAAATTATTAAAAAAATATGATCAAAGAAAACTTTGTTTGACTCTCGAAAATAGTAATTGGTTCATTCTTTTTGAAACACCGAGAGTATAATTATATGTCAATTAACTTAAAAGTAATGACATATCTATGTGTGAACAACATAAATATTCTTAACTTTATTTTAATTGGTGACTAAAGTACATGGTAACAACATGAAACGGGCACCATAAGACGTGATCGGGAGTAATTTATAAGGTATCACTTCACCGTAATGGAATGCAATATAAGCACATTTAGGTCATTTAGTATATACTCGGTTAAAATCTATTATTGATCGCGACACACTTTTGAAATCTATCATAAACCATCAAGGCCGTTTAATATAAATTAAGTTAAAATCGTGTAGTGTAGACTGTTAAAATCTATTATAGACTTTAAACATAAATTTGAAATGTTCATCTTAAACCTCAAGCTGAAATATGAAATTTCACTCAAAACCTCCTTAAATATTCTCCAAACTCCCTCAAATTTGAGATTTAGTGTGACGACCTAGCCGGCTGTCTTGTGTATTGTAGCCCATTCCCCTGTTTATTATTTATTCTATGTTCACTTATGGTTACGTGACTAGACGGGGTGGCTGGTTTAGTTCAACAGATGTTTTAGAGTGAATTGGGACACTTAGTCCCAATGTTGAAAGCTTAAGTTGAAAGAGTTGATCGGATATTGAATTTTATATAAATGACTCCGGAATGGAGTTTTGATGGTCCTAATAGTTTCGTATGATGACTTTGGACTTAGGTGTATATCTGAATTTGGATTTGGAGGTCTGCAGGTTGTTTTGGCTTGAATTGGCGAAAGTTGGAAAGTTGATGATTTGGAAGGTTGAGAAGTTTGCCCGAGAGTTGATTTTAGTGATATCAGGCTTGAATTTTGGTTCCGAGAGTTGAAGTAGGTTCGTTATGTTATTTATGATTTGTGTGTAAAATTTGAAGTCAATCAAAGTTGGTTTGGTATGATTTGGCATTAGTTTTAGAAGTTGGAAGTTCATTAGCTCATTAGGCTTGAATTGGGATGTGATTCGTGATTTTGATATTGTTTTATGTGATTTGAGGCCTCGACTAAGTTCGTATCGTATTTTAGGATCTGTTGATATGTTTGGATAGTGTCCCGGGGGCCTCGGGTGTGTTTCCGATCAAGTTTACACTCATTTTGGGCATGGAAGGGTTGTTGACTTCCTCTTTTGCGATTGCGAGGAGAGGGTCGCGATCGCAAAGGGTCAATTCTGAATAGTGGGATTTTTTTAATGAGTTCGCGAGTTGAAGGAAGTGATCACAGAGCTCTGATTGTTTTATAGCACAAACGCGAGTGAGGGAACGCGTTGACTTGGTATCGCGTTCGCGAATTGGTTATCACGTCCGCGAGGAAGGATTTGCGCTACACGCAACTTTTGTTCATCGCGATCGTGAGGGACATTCCACGATAGTGAAGGGTAATAACTGGGCAGAATTTTTAAAATCCAAATTGAGGGTTAGAGTTATAATTTCATATTTTGGGTTGTGGAGCTCAGCTTTGGGCAATTTTAGAGGGGGCTTTCACGTCTTGGATCGGGGTAATTGTTTTTAACTCAGATTTATTATTTATTTTATGATTTCATCTTTGTTTTGGCATTTAATTAGTGAATTACAATGAATAAATGGGAAATTTTTTGGTTACTTTTCAAAAATGAAAAATCGAGGTTTGATGGTGGCACGACCCGGATTTCCCACCCTCGGGAGTCGTGATGGCGCCTACTCGTAGAAGCTAGGCAAGCCATTAAACATAGAAAATTTCTAATTCTTTCATTTTTAATCCTTTTTAACAATCTGAATTAACAGGTATCCAACATTTAGATATTAACGATAAATGAAATCAAACGGAAGACTTAATCTAATATAATAACCAAGACCAGTACGATAATGATAACACACATGTCTACCCGGAATACGGTGTCACAATATCACGGACGGACTAAGATTACTACAACAAATGTCTGAAAGAAATACAATCTGTCTCGAAATCTAATGAAAACAGAGCACGGACGGACTAAGATTACTACAACAAATGTCTGAAAGAAATACAATCTGTCTCGAAATCTAATGAAAACAGAGTACATAATAAAGTAAAAGAGAACGTCGGGCATGCGGATGCCTGCAGGACTACCTCGGGATCTCTAGCTGGACTGAAGGTAGACTCCCCAAGTGATACTGTCCAAAAGTTGCTCCAGAATCTACACATAGTGCAGAGTGTAGTATCAGCACAACCGACCCCATATGCTGGTAAGTGTCTGGCCTAACCCCGGCGAGGTAGTGACGAGGCTAGGACCAGACTCTAGATAAACCTGTGTAGTTATATAATACACAGTGGAAAATAAACAGGAATAAACAATTAACATGGGAGGGGTATATGCTACGGGAAAAATATCGAATCCAGCAGAAACTTAAGAGAAATATGAGAGAACAATTCAAGATTTACAACAAAACCATAATAACAATGTTGCGGCGCGCAACCCGAACCCTATCATTTAACACTGTTGCAGCGTGCAACCTGATCCATTTATATCACTGTTACGGCGTGCAACCCGATCCAATATAACATTGTTGCGGCGTGCAACACGTTTCATATATTGTATTGTTGCGGCGTGCAACCTGATCCAATATAACATTGTTGTGGCGTATAACCCGTTCCATATATAGTATTGTTGCGGCGTGCAACTCAATCCAACATAACATTTATATACCTTTAGCAACAACCATACCAAGAGTCCCGGCAAGGGATCAACAATAAGCTACACTCTCCCGGCAAGGGATTTGACAATAAAAGTAAATACGTCCTGGCAAGGGAGAAACAACTATAACCAATCTTAACCCAACTTCTACTCATCTCAGCTAACACCAATACTCAATCATAAGTAATTTCCACGAAAACAAACTTAATCCTTGCTCAATATCGAGAATAATCAATTAAAGCATCCGTAGTACTATTTAAGAAAACAAATTAAATTGCAATTTAAGACTCACGGTCATTCTCGACACCAACGTATAGATACTCATCACCATGCCTATATGTCGTACTCAACAGGAAGCAGATAGCAAATAGGACACAACTCCTAATCCCTCAAGCTAAGGTTAGACCGAACACTTACCTCGAACTTCCATGCCCAACTCAAGCCTCAAACACCGCCTTTCCTTTTGAATTTTACTCCAAATCAATTGTATCTAGACATAATCGACTTAATAACATCAATAAACGCTAAACAATCCAATTCCAATGCTTAATTATAGCTTTCCCATCATTCTTCCCAAAAAGTCAAAAATTGACCCCGGGCTCGCTTGGTCAAAATACGAGGTTCGGACCAAAATCCGATCACCCACGAGCCCAAATAAATATTTTGTTTTGAAATCCGACTCCAAAACGAGGTCAAATTCCCAAACAATCAAAAAGCCCTAACTCTACCCAAATCCCTAATTTTCTACCCTTAATCTCATGTTTTAGGCCTAGAAACCTAGTGGGTGTTGATAAAAATTGAACAAAATAAGCTTAGGATTACATAACTATGAAGCTGTGGTGAAGTTCCTCTTTAAAAATTGCCCAAGAGGTGTAGAGAAGATGAAGTTTATGAAAAATGGTGGAATTCCCGTAGTACATTCTGTTTTTTGAGCTTAAAATAACTGGGCGAATTTGCTCTATGCATTCGCGACAGGCTCATCGCGAACGCAATGAGTTAGGCCTGAGAGACCTTCGCGTTCATGGAGAACTAACTCCTTGAGCCTTCACGTTTGCGTCCAGGTGATCGCGTTCGCATAGGTATAATACCCCCCTGCCCAAGCTCATAAGTCATCGCGTTCGCATATGCTGGGTCGCGTTCGCGAAGGGTATCCCCCCCTTAGCCTCGCGTTCGCGTCACCAGCTTCGCATTCGCGAAGAAGAAATTTGGCACCTGGGAGATTTGCCTTACGCGTTCGCGAGTGTGCCCACACAAACGCGAAGAGAAAAATCCCTGGGCACAGAACAACAAAAACCTGCAACTTTTATGAGTTCAAAAACCGTTCGAAACACATCCGAAACACACCCGAGCCCTAGGGGCTTCAAACCAAATATATGTACTAACTCAAAAACATCATATGAACTTATCAGTGCTATCAAATCTCTAAATTAACCCCTTAAACAACAAATTAAATCTCAAAATCAAAGAAATATTTCAAAACTTCTTAAAATATCAAATTTTGCATTTAAGGTCTGAATCATGTCAAACGGATTCCGTTTCTTACCAAACTTCACAAAATTATCTTAAATCACATATAAGACATGTACCGGCCATCGGAACAAAATACGGGTCCGATACCAACATGTTCTAATCAAAATTTATTTCCAAATCCTTTAAAGAATTTTAGAAAATAATTTTCTTTAAAAAATTCATTTCTCGGGCTTGGGACCTCATAATTCGATTCCGAGAATACGGCCAAGTCCCATATTTTCCTACGGACCCTTCAGGACCGTCAAATCACAGGTCTGGGTCCGTTTACCCAAAACGTTGACCTAAGTCAAATTAATTAATTTTATAGCCAAAATTTATCATTTTTCACAGATTTTCACATATAAGCTTTCTGGCTACGCGCCGGACTGCACACGCAAAATCGAGGTGATGCGAAAAGAAGTTTTTAAGGCCTCAGAATGTAGAATTCAATTTAAAATCAAGTGATGACCCAGACCTTTTGGGTTATCACAGATGTTCGATTAGAGGTCAAAATTAGATAATTTGGTATCGTTGGACTCGTAATTGAATAGGTGTTCAGAATTATGAATTTTATTAGGTTCCGAGGTGCGGGCCCAGGGTTAACCTTTTGACTTGAGTTAAATATCTTAGATTTATCTTCTGGAACACTTCCTATAGCTTTTATTGATAGTATTACGTTATTTTGGCTAGATTCAAGCCTTTCGGACGTTGATTCGAGCGGGAAGGGTTTGTTAGAGGAGCAATTTGGCTTGTTTGAGGTAAGTATCTTACCTTAACTTAGTTGAGGCACTAGTTTCCTGAATTGTGATAGCTACGTACTATGGGTGCGCACATGTGTGGGGTTTTGAGTCCATGTGCTAACACCGGGGTATTTTTCCATGCTCGGGTTATGCTTAGGCTATGATATGCCTAGAATTAACTGTTAAGCTTTAAGCTATGATGTTTCACATATTTGTAACATTGTTATGAACTATTTGAGCCATGTTTGACATTACGTAGAGGCTAAATCCCTAAATGAACCTGATAATTGTTATCTTTGTGATGAAATAAACGGTTTGAGCTATGATATCACACTATGAACATGCCTACAATTTAGCATGTCAATTATACCAGTCCAGGAGCATGAGATTTGGTATTCATTCATCATATACTTGTATTCATGTATATTTGCTTCTATGTGATATGATTTTGATTGGATGCCTGTGACCACACCGGGTGGATTGTGTTGTTATGCCTATGACCACGCTGGGCGAAGTATGTTATTATGAATGTGAACACACCGGTCGGATTATATTGTTATGCATGTGACCACGCCGGGCTGGTAGCAAATTGAGTTGACCGTGCTTGCGTGTAAATATGGATCCATCTCCCAAGGGTTACCCTCTCATGTTTCTTTCTTGATGGTGTACACGTGGATATTGAGTAAAACTAATAAAGGGTTGGTATGGATATGGAATGGCTGAGAAAATCTGGCCAGTGTTTGTTTGGATTTTGCATTTTATCTTTACTTGAAATTTTTGTGATTTATTTACCCGATTTAACTGCATATCATCTTTATGTGCTGAGAATTGACTGAGCAGATTATTTGAGTAAGTGTACACATAGACACATAGATGCTTCATCCTGTTCTTTATGACTTGATTTCATTATTGTTCTGTACTTGTTAAAATGATAAAACTGTATAGGTTATAGCTAGTATTATTTATAATTCATGCTTTTTTTACCCCGTCGAGGTTAGTTACGATACTTATTGAGTATATTAGGTCGGTTGTACTCATACTACACTCTGTACTTAATTGTGTAGATCCAAATGTGGGGACTAGTTATCAGCAGTAGATCTATCTATTGGACCCAACTTCGAGAGGTGAGGTAGAGCTGAATTCTTGGCCGCAATTTTGACTTGTCTTTTCTTATGTACTGTTGCTTCAGTTCAAACAATATTATTATTACTTAGTTTTCAAACTTGTATTCCGTTGTAGATCTCATAACTCCGTATTTACCAAAATTTTGGGTATTTATCTTATATTGGCAATATTTTGTTACATTATGGTTTCAGACTTATGCTATTTCTATAATTTATGTTGTTTTGGCTCTTTATTGTTAAGTTTCGTATTACCTAGACGGTATGTTAGGCACCATTACAACGGGTTGGGATTTTTGATCATGACAAGTTCGTATTAGAGCCCTAGGTTTATAGGTATTACAAGTCTTGAGAAAGTTTAGTAGAGTGTTGCGGATCAGTACAGAGACATCTATACTTATTTTCGAGAGGCTACTAAAGTGTTAGGAAACTTTATTTTCGTGTATTCGTGTTGTGCAAATTTATTATTTCTACAATTTGAACTTGACTCTTCTAATCTCTCAGAGATGTTGAGGACACGTGCGACCTGATTTGGCGGACGACCACCAGTACCACCAGCTAGGGCTGCGAGAGGTTGGGGCAGCGGTTGAGGCCGAGGTATGGCTCGTACTACAGCCAGAGCAGTACCCGTAGAGCCACCAGTTGCTCCAGCTGAGGAGTAGGTACCAGATAAGGTTGAGACAGTGGGACCAGCTCAGGCACCAACATTGCCCATTGTAATTCTTGGTCTTCAGGAGGCCGCAACCCAGATTTTGACTGTGTGCAGGAGTCTGGCTTAGTAAGTCTTAGTTCTAGCTATACCAACCACTTTACAAGTTAGAGGAGGTTCCCAGACTCCTGCCACGAGTAGTCCAGAGCAGCTAGCTTAGAGTCACTAGACACCGGATGTATTACCAGTTCACACAATTGCTACTACTAGGGCCGAGGTTGGTCCCCATATGAGTGATGAGGAGCAGAAGAGACTGTAGTGGTTTGGGAGGCTTAAGCCTCTAGAGTTCAGTAGAGCAGAGTTAGAGGATGCTCAGGATTTGATAGATCAGTATCAGCAGATTCTTCGCACATAAGGTATTTTAGACATCAGTGGTGTTTTATGCACTACTTTTTAGCTGACCGGATACAGCGCCACTTACATGGCATGAGTTCTCAGTTCTCTTCTTAGAGAAGTTTTTCCCGCAGACTCGTAGAGAGGAGATGCATAGGCAGTTTGAGTAGCTACGTTAGGAGGATATGATAGTGACTCAATATGAGATAAGGTTTTCAGAGTTGGCTCATCACGCGGTATGGTTGGTTCCCACTGAGAGGGAGAAGATTAGGAGGTTCATTGATTGCCTCAAGAATGGATAATACTTCATTGTGGCTCGGAAGGTTGCGACATGTACGAGGTTTGATTAGGTGGTCGATATTACTAGACGCTTAGAGCTAGTTCGCAGGTAGGAGCGTAAGGAGAAGGAGGCCAAGAGGCCTTGCAGTTCAAGTGGCTTCAGTAGTGCCTCATCTGGTGGCCATTTCTATTATAGCAGAAGTCATTCTTCTAGAATAGTTCAAGCAGCTCGCTATGTTTCTTGTAGCTCTTTATTTTGCCACAATTCCTATTGTGCCCCTAGCTCAATCATCATTTAATGCATTGTTGGCATAGAGTTCTTACCGTGCCGAATCTGCTCAGTTTCAATAGTCAGTTCTTTGGGCTATCTAGGTCAACAGCCTATCATGAAGGGCTGCTATGAGTGCAAAGACTTAAGTCATCTCAAGAGAGATTGCCCCAGACTATTGAGTAGGGTCCCATAGCAATGTTCTTAGCCTATAATCTCAGCACCAACAACACACCACTCGCACAACCAGCTCGGTGTGGGCCCCAGTCAGCTCGAGGACGCCCTAGAGGGGGAGGTCGATTAGGTGGTGGTCAGGCCCGTTGCTACATATTTCCAGCCATGCCAGTGGCAGTTTCTTCTGATGCCGTGATCACAAGTATTGTTTCAATATGCCACAGGGATGCTTCGGTATTATTTGATACTGATTCCACTTATTCATATGTGTCATCATACATTTCTCATTGTTTGTATATTCCCCATAATTCTTTAGTTATGCCAGTTCATGTATATACACCGGTGGGTGATCCTATTGTTGTGGATTGTGTGTACCTGTAGTGTGTAGTGACTATTGGGAGATTAGAGATGAGAGTTGATCTGTTACTGCTAAACATGGTTGATTTTGAGATGATTTTAGGCATGGGTTGGTTGTCACCATGTCATTCTATAATGGATTATCACGCTAAGACCGTGACATTGGCGATGCTGGAGTTGCCTAGGGTTAAGTGGAGAGATTCCCTAAATTATGTTCCCAATAGAGTGATTTCTTAATTGAAGGTCCAACGGATGGTTAGGAAGGTATGTCTAGCATATTTGTCCTTTGTAAGGGATGTTAGTACTGATGCTCCTACCATTGAGTCAGTTCTGGTAGTGAGAGACTTTCTGGATATGTTTCCTACAAACCTACCGAGCATGCCACCCAATAGGGACATTGATTTTGGTATTGACCTGGTGCCGGGAACCCAACCTATCTCTATTCCTCCGTGTCGTATGACACCAGCAGAGTTGAAAGAATAGAAAGAACAATTTTGGGAGGTACTTGATAAGGGATTCATCTAGCCTAGTATGGTGTCGTGCGGTGCACCGGTTCTATTTGTGAAAAGGAAGGATGGGACAATGCGGTTATGTATTGATTATAGGCAGTTGAACAAAGTTACAATTAAGAACAAGTACCTTTTACCGCTCATTGATGACTTTTTTGACTAGCTACAAGGTGCTAGAGTGTTCTGTAAGATTGATTTGAGGTCTGGGTATCACCAATTAAGGATTCGTGATTCCGATATTCTAAAGACGACATTCAAAACCCGCTATGGTCATGCTGAGTTTCTTGTGATGTCTTTTGGGCTGACAATTGCCCAGAAGCCTTCATGCACCTGATGAATGATGTATTCCAACCATATCTTGATTCGTTTTTCATAATATTCATTCATGATATACTGGTGTACACACGCAGCTAGGAAGATCATGAGCAATCTGAGGATTGTATTCCAGACATTCAGGGAGAAGAAACTATATGTTAAATTCTCCAAGTGTGAGTTTTGGCTTAATTCAGTGGCATTCTTGGGGCACATGGTGTCCAGTAAGGGGATCAAGGGGGATCCGAAAAAGATTGTGGCAATTCAGAGTTGGCCCAGATTGTCTTCAGATACTGAGATTTAGAGTTTTCTTAGTTTGGACGGATATTATCACTGTTTTGTTAAAGGTTCCTCATCCATTGCTGCACCTTTGACTTGATTGACCTAGAAAGGTGCCTTATTTAGGTGGTCTGATGAGTGTGAGGAGAGGTTTCAGAAGCTCAAGACTGCCTTGACCATGACTCCCGTTCTAGTGTTGCTTTTAGCATAGAGTTCATATACGATTTATTATGATGCTTCTCGGATTGGTATTGGGTATGCTTTGATGTAGGAGAGTAGGGTGATTTCTTATGCTTGCTCCAGTTGAAGCCCCATGAGAAAAACTACCCTGTTCATGATCTAGAGTTGACAACCATTGTACACACATTGATGATTTGGAGGAATTATCTCTACGACATGTCTTGTGAGGTACTTACAGATCATCAAAGTCTACGATACTTGTTTAAGAAGAAGAATTTAAATTTAAAACAGCGGAGGTGGTTAGAGCTGTTAAAAGACTATGATATCACCATTTTGTATCATCCCAGGAATGCCAATGTGGTGGACGATGCCTTGAGTAGAAAGGCAGAGAGTATAGGTAGTCTTACATATATTCCAGTTGGTGAGAGACTGCTAGCATTGGATGTTCAGGCTTTGGCCAGTCAGTTCGTGAGGTTAGATGTTTCAGAGCCTAGTCAGGTTCTTGCTTTCGTGGTGTCTCGATCTTCATTGTATGAGCGCATCAGAGAGCGTCAGTATGACGACCCCCATTTTCTTGTCCTTAAGGACACAGTGCTGCACGGTAATGCCAAGGATATTTTTATTGGAGATAACGGGGTATTGCAGATGCAGGATTGAATTTGTGTGCCCAATGTGGATGGCTTATATGAGTTGATTCTTGAGGAGGCCAATAGTTTGCGGTATTCCATTCATCCAGGTGTCGCTATGATGTATCAGGATTTGAGGCAACACTATTGGTAGAGGATAATGAAGAAAGATATAGTCGAGTATGTGGCACGGTGCTTGAACCATTAGCAGGTAAAGTACGAGCATCAGAGGCCGGGCAGCTTACTTTAGAGACTTGAGATTATTGAGTGGAAATGAGAGCCTATTACCATAGACTTCATTTTTTGGCTCCCACGGACTTTGAAGAAATTCAATGCAGTTTGGGTGATTGTGGACCAGTTGACTAAGTTCGCATATTTCATTTTGGTTGTGACCAATTATTCTTCAGATCGGCTGGCTCAGATCTACATCCACAAGATTGTTCGTATTCATGGTGTGCCAGTGTCTATTATTTCTGATCAGGGCACACATTTCACATCACCATTTTGGAAAGCATTACAACGAGAGTTAGGCATACGGGTTGAGCTGAGTATATCATTCCAGCCCCAGATGGATGGACAGTCCGAGAGCACCATTCAGATCTTGGAGGATATGCTACGTGCTTGTGTTATGTGTTTCGGGGGTTCTTGGGATCAGTTTCTATTGCTTGCTAAGTTCTCCTACAATAACAGCTACCAATCGAGTATTCAGATGGCTTCTTATGAGGCCTTATATGGGAGGCAGTGTTGTTCTTCGGTTTGTTGGTTTGAGTTGGGAGATGCTAGTTTGTTGGGTACTGATTTGGTTTGGGATGCCTTGGAAAAAGTCAAGTTGATTCAGGATTGACTTCGTGCAGCACAGTCTAGGCAGAAGAGTTATGTGATCGGAAGGTTCATGATGTTGCATATATGGTGGGTGAGAAGGTTTTGCGTAGGGTTTCGCCCATGAAGGGTGTGATGAGGCTCGTGAAGAAGGGCAAGTTGCGCCCTTGGTGTATTGGACATTTTGAGGTTCTTCAGAGGATTGGAAATGTGGCTTACAAGCTTGCATTGACACCTAGTCTATCGGTTGTTCACCTAGTGTTTGATGTTTATATACTTCGAAAGTATTATGGTGACCCCTCCCATGTGTTGGACTTTAGCACAGTACAACTAGATGGAGACTTAACTTACGATGTGGAGCTAGTGGCCATTTTTGATCTGCAGGTTCAAAAGTTAAGATCAAATAATATAGCTTTAGTGAAAGTTTATTGGAGAGGCTAGCAAGTCGAGGAGGCTACTTGAGTGACCAAGCGAGAGACGCGGAGTAGATATCAACAACTATTTGAGACTTCATACATGATTCTAGACCCGTTTGAGGACGAACACTTGTTTAAGAGGGGGAGAATATGACGACCCAGTCGATCGTCTTGTGTATTGTAGCTCCATTCCCCTGTTTATTGCTTATTCTATGTTCACTTGTGGTTACGTGACTTGACGGGGTGGTTGGTTTGGTTCCGTGGATGTTTCGGAGTGAATTGGGACACTTAGTCCCAGGTTGGAAGCTTAAGTTGAGTGAGTTGACCGAATATTGACATTTGTGTAAAAGACTCCGAAACCGAGTTTTGATGGTTTCAATAACTTCGTATGGTAATTTTGGACTTAGGTGTATGTCTGGATTTGGAGGTCTGTAGGTCGTTTTGGCTCGAATTGGCAAAAGTTGGAAACTTGAAGGGTTGGAGGGTTGAGAAGTTGGATCGAGAGTTTGACTTTGTTGATACCATACTCGAATTTTGGTTCTGGGTATTGGAGTAGGTCCGTTGTGTCATTTATGACTTGTGTGCAAAATTTGAGGTGAATCGCAGTTGGTTTGGAATGATTCGCATTAGTTTTAGAAGGTTGAAGTGCATTAGTTCATCGGCCTTGAATTGGGATACGATTTGTGATTTCGATATTATTTGACATGATTTGAGGCTTTGACTAAGTTTGTTATTTTAGGACCTGTTTGTATGGGGTCCCAGGGACTTCATGTGTGTTTTGGATCAACTTTGGACTCATTTTGGACTTGGAGGAGTTGCTAATTTCTAGGCATCTGGTTTCCTCTTTCGCAATCACGAGAAGAGGGTCGCGATCGCGAAGGATCAATTCTAGCAGGTGGACTTTTTTTCAACGCGTTTGCAATTTGAAGGAAATGATCGTGGAACTCTGATTATTTGTTTAGCATGAGCGCAAGTGAGGGGACACATTTGCAAAGAAGGAAGGGGAGGTCTAGGAAGTTCATGCATTTGTTCATCACGATTGCATGCGGCGGTCCGCGATCGAGTAGGTATTGGTGACTGGGAACCGTGTTAGTGACTTACTCATCGAGTTCGCAGAGAAGGATTTGTTCTAATGGAGTCGTTTGTTCTTCGCGATCGCGAGGGACATTTTGCGATCATGAAGGGTAATATTTGGGCAGAAGTTTTAAAAACCCAAATCGAGATTAGAGTTATTATTTCATGTTTTCGGTTGTCGAGCTCGGCTTTGGGTGGTTTTTGAGGGGATTTCAGTTCTTGGATCGGGGTAAGTGTTTTTGAACCATATTTGTCATTTATTTCATGATTCCATCTTTGTTTTAGCATTTAATTAGGTGAATTTAAAAGAAGAAATATGAGATTTTGTGGAAGCTTTTCAAAAATAAAAAATAGAGGTTTGAATCTCGATTTGAGCTCAGAATTGGATGATTTTAATATGGTAAGACGCGTAACTAAATGGGTGTTCGGAATTTGTGAATTTTGTCGAGTTTCGAGGTGCGGGTTTGGGGTTGACTTTTTGTGTTAACTTTTTGACTTAAGTTAAAGACCTTACCTTATCTTTTGGAATTACTTCCTATAGATTTTATTGATAGTATTACATTATTTTGGCTAGAATCGAGCCTTTCGGAGGTTGATGTGCACGGGAAAGGTTTGTTAGAGGAGTAATTTGGCTTGCTTGAGGTAAGTATCATATCTAAACTTGGTTGAGGCACTAGTTTTCTGGATTATTTGTGATAGCTACGTGCCATGGGTGTGTATATTTGTGGGGTTTTGAGCCCATGTTCTAACACCGGGTTATTTTTTCATGCTCGAGCTATGCATAGGCTATGATATGCCTAGAATTGACTATTAAGCTTTAAGATATGATGTTTCTCATATTTGTAGCATTGTTGTGAACTATTTGAGCCATGTTTGAGGTTACTTAGAGGCTAAATCCCTGAATGAACTTGATAATTGTTATCTATGTGATTAAATAGCCGGTTTGAGCTACGATAGGACAATATGAACATGCCTAAACTTTAGCATGTCATTTGTATCAGTCCATGAGCATGAGATCAGTTATTCTTTCATCATATGCATGTATTCTTGCATAATTGCTTTTGTGTGATATGATTTGGACTAGATACCTATGAGCACGCCGGGCGAATTGTGTTGTTATGCCTGTAATCACATCGGTCGGAGTATGTTGTTATGCATGCGAATACGCTGGGCGAATTATGTTGTTATGCTTGTGACCACGCTAAGCGGATTATGATATTGAGCTTGTGACCATGCTGGACTGGTAGCACGTTGAATTGGCCGTGCTTGCATGTGATGTAGATTCATCCCCCTAGGGTCACCCTCTCATGTTTCTCTCTTGATGGTATACATGCGGATATTGAAGAAAACTGATTAGTGGTTTGGTACAGATATGGAAAGGTTGAGGAAATTCGGCCAGTGTTTGCTTGGATTTTGCATTTCATCTTTACTTGCAATTTTTGTGATTTATATACCTGATTTAACTGCACATCATCTCTATATGCTGAACATTGACTGAGTAGAGTATTTGAGTAACTGTACACATATACACATAGATGTTTCTTCATGTTCTTTATGACTTGATTTTATTATTGTTTCGTACTTGTTAAAATGATGAAACTGTACAGGTTATAGCTAGTATCATTTATAATTCGTGCATCTTTTACCTTGTCGAGGATTGCTACGATACTTATTGAGTATATTAGGTCGATTGTACTTATAATACACTCTGCACTTAATTGTGTAGATCCAGATGTGGGACAGTTATCAGCAGCAGATTATTTGTTGGACCCAGCTTTGAGAGGCGAGGTAGAGCTTCATCCTTGGCTGCAGTTTTGACTTGTCTTTTCTTATGTACTGTTGCTTCAGTTCAAACAATATTATTATTACTTAGTTTTCAGACTTGTATTCCGTTGTAGAGCTCATGAATCTGTATTTACCAGTTTCAGGGGATTTATCTTGTATTGGCGGTACTTTGATGCAATGAGATTTCAGACTTATGCTATTTCTATAATTTCTGTTGTTTTGACTCTTTATTGTTAAGTTTCGACTTATCTAGCCAGTGTGTTAGGCGCCATCATGACGGATTGGAATTTTGGGTCTTGACATTTAGACTCCTCAAAAGATCTCCAACGAAACCCAATAGCACTCATTTGAAATAGTTCAAAATTTTAAAACACCCAATTTTCAAGATTGAAGCTCAAGTATCAACAATGGCTGTCAATGGAGTATTTCATATGTTCTTTCAACCTAGAAGGGTGAAGAAAAATAGTGCAGTAACAGGTTGAGGTAGGAAAATACATTATAAGGTAAAAAATATATCTTAATATTTTTTGGTTTTTTTTTATTATTTATTACTTTGGACCAAATCGTACCTTTTTTTAACATCTGGGCTGATTTAGAACATTCCATAAAAGAACTAGCTTAATTAGCCGTCATCATAAATGGAATCTAAAGTTTTAAGAATTAAAATTTAAGATTGAAATCCTTTAAAATGACTTGAAAAAGGGTGACACCTTTATACATGTATAATTCAATTTTATAGTTCACAAATGAACTTGAATCCAAATTTAGAGTGTGATTACCGGCTCAACTCAACACCATCTCACACACATGCTTAAAATATTTGGGGTTGACATACGGAGTTGGGTGTAGGAGCTAGTTTAATTACCAAAAGTTAGTCCTAATATCAATAAAAAGAAATAGAGCGTTAAAAGCAAAACCTTATGCAAGATTGGAGCTTTATAATTTCTAATGAATGTCCTTAAAAGGAGATATCAGATAATAGTTAATTAATCCAATCAATTAATATTGAATTAGTTCTCTTTCACTGAAAACCAATTTGACTGACATTTAAATGAATCTAAGAGATGATTAATTAACGTTAACTAAAGCTTAAGGTGGTTGACACTTGAAGTAATAAAAAAGTGAAATATAAACTAGAAACAACACAGTAGAGACGCCGAGACGTGATTAGATAGGAAAGAAAGGCGCATTAAGATAAGCCAGGTGGCTGTGAGTAAATGGAATATCTTTGACTATATGTAACTTGGAAGACTTTCTAAATAGAATAGATGTGAAAATGGTAAGCGTGTAAATGCGGTAAACGGCTTTGATAAAAAGGACTTAGTGGTCCATTTCTACCTAGTAAGATTGTGAGGACAATATTTTCTTATTTTCATTTTATATACGATGATGTTAATTTAACATTCTAGATATTCTCAAAAATAATGACAATATAAAACTAGAGTAAAACTTAAAAAGCTAATTGTATCAACCTGATAGGTCGTTTTGAGTTTTAGTATTCCGTCTCATGCTTTAAGACTATGAATAGCCTAATTTGATGATTTATGACTTGAGTGTCTGGTCCGTTTTGGTTTCCAAAAAGTTTAATGTGATTTTTCAGAGAAAACTTTATTTTGAAACTTAAAAGTTGTTAAAATTGACCACGATCAACAGTCTTGGTAAATGACCTTGGATCGATATTTTGACGATTCTGGTAGGTTCGTACGATGATTTTAAACTTGTACATTGTGACGACCGACTGGTCGTTCTAAGCTTTAACATTCGTTCGGTGGTTTGAGCTTCTGAGTAGCTTAATATGATGTATCACGACTTGCGTGTATGGTTGGTTTTGGTGTTCGAGATGTTCAGGGTCTATTTGGAGGAAATATTCCCAATTTGAAAGCTTTAAGTTGGAATAGTTGACTGAGGTTAGACATTCATTAGAACGATCCCGAAACAACATTTTGATTGTTCCAATAGATACATATGGTGATTCATGGCTTAGGCGTATACCAGGAATTGAATTCGGAAGTTCCTGGATTGATTTGGCATTTTTTGCCGAAAGTTGACAATTTAAACAATTTGAATTTTCCTAACTTTGACCATGGTTTAATTTTATGGCTATCAGGTTCAAAATTTTATTTCGGGACTTAGAATAAGTCTGTTCCATTATTTGGAACTTGCATGCAAAGTTTGAAAGGTTTAGAACCACGCGTGTGTTGCATTTAATTTTGAAAATTATTTTTTCCGAAATAGCTACACGCATTTTAGCCACCTTATCTCATCGCATGGCGTCAAGTAATTGCGTTACTAGCAACACGCATACCAAGCCCACCTTATTTTAGCGCATGTGTATCAACCCCTATCCTTGTATGACCGCATGCGTATATATATCATAATACAATAACAACTTCCATCATAAGTGCCCATATGCCACAACTTGCCAAAATCAACAATACCAATATTTTTATAAGAAATAGTCCATTGCTCAACCATAATGTGTACAAGAATCTCAATAATGGCATAATTAATGAGAAATACTAAATAAGGAAAGATGTTTCAAAAATCAACGACTACAACCTCAATGTAATAACAATTATCACTACTTAAATGTCAATAACCCAACAAGAAGATAATTCTCACGAAATAACAATTTCAAGTAACAAAAATGCAACTATAAAAAGGTAACAGGACAATAAGAAAAACAATAACTTCAACTAAAGCATATGAGAGCAAATATAACAAGTGAGAGATATGACAAATGCTAATAACGTCAAATAAAGCATGTAAGAGTAGACTAATAATGCAAGATATAACATGTTATGACAATTCAATTAAAGGCATAAAAAAAGTCTAAATAACTTAAATCGGTCAAATACCACATAAATCGCGTGTATACAATCGCCACCTTCCGTACACGTCTTTCACATAACACAAATAGCACAATCAACCCAAATCGTAAGGGGTAGTTACCCCACAAAAAGTTAGGCGAGATACTTACTTCAACTAGGCCAACTCATTCCTCGAAAAATAGATTCTCCTGTAGAATTTGCCTCCACACGGCTCAAATCTTACAAAAAATCACTTAATATCATCAAACAGTGCAAGGAAAACCAATTACAATTGATAAAGTTATGATTTTACACATTTTTCAAAAAGTCAACAAAGTCAACCCCAGGCTTTCCCGGTCAAAACCCCTGTCCAAGGGTAGATTCTGACTATCCATAATCCCATGAGTCTATATATGTTTTTAGTTTTCAAATCTGAGTCCAAATCGACTCTCAAAACTCAATTCTTCATCTTTCAAAACTTTGACAAAAATTTCCAATTTTCTTCTTTGATTCTCATATATTTGATGTTAAATCTAAGATATAATCGTGAATTATAGTTGAAATTTGATTAAAATCACTTACCCAAAGCTTGTAGATAAAAACCCCCTCCTACCGCGTCTAGGGTTCTAAAATGAGAGAAAATAATGTGAAATACCAAGTCCTTCCCCTGTTGTTCAGTTGCAGATGTCACAATTGCGAAGAATAGCTCTCAATTATGGCTACTGACACACTGAGGAGATATTGCAATTGTGACATAGATTTTGCAAATGTGAAGTCTGTCCTCCTCGCAATTATGAGAAAAACATCATAAATGCAAACTGTCCTACCCAGTCCCATACTTCAAAATTGCAAACAAGATATCGCAATTGTGATACCTGAGCCTCCCCTGCCATGCTCGCAATTGCGAGGCTGGTGCTCGCAATTGTGCTATCAGTGCACCAACAAAATAGAAAATCCTATTTCAATCCAAATCTTTCTGAAGCACGTCTGAAACTCATCCGAGCCCTCGGGGCTCCAATTCAAATATCTACACAATTCCAAGAACATCATACAAACTCTCTCGCACGTTCAAAACACAAAAATAACATCTAAAACTTTGGATCATACATCAAAATGAATTAAATTAAAAGAAATGTTCAACAACTTTTAGAATTACAACCAAGCGTCTGAATCCTAACAAATCAACTCCGACTGACACCAAATTTTATAGACAAGTTCTAAATAGCATAACAGACCTATTTCAAGTCCCAAAACTAAACGACACCTAATAGCAAAAAGTCAGCCTACGGTCAGACTTCTAAACCTCAAATTGCCACTTTCGGTAAAACAACACAAATCAACCTACGGACCTCCGAATTCAATTCTGGGCATACACCCAAGTCCAAAATCACGATATGAACCTATCGGAGCCATCACAATACCATTCCGAGGTTGTTTTCATAAAAGTTAAACATTGGTCAATATTTCTAACTTAGGCTTCCAAGACAAGAACCAAAGGGCCCAAATCAACCCAAAATCTTCCCGTTTCGAAACTAACAAACCCCGCAAGTCATAAAACTACAAATGCACATGTGTGAAGAACCAAAAGGGGAAACGGGGAATGATTACACAAAATGACCGATCGGGTCGTTATATTCTCCCCCTCTTAAATATGCATAGAGACATACCTAAAGTGATGAAAAGGTGAGGATAATGACTCTGCATGTCATGCTCTGTTTCCACGGCCGCCTCCACGGCCGGATGACCCCTTCATTGAACATTCACTGAAACAGTGTTCTTTGATCTCAATTTTCGGGCATGTCTGTCTAAGATAGCCACTAACTCCTCAACATATCTCAAATCCTTATCCAATTGGATTGAACTGAAATCTAATACACGGGATGGATAACCATAATACTTCTGGATCATGGAAACATGAAGCACCGGGTAGACAGCTGATAGGCTAGGTGGAAATGCAATCTTGTAGGACACCTCACCAACTCTCTCAAGGATCGCAAAAAGTCAAATATACCTAGAGATCAACTTTCCATTCTTCTAGAACCTCATCACACCCTTCATAGGTAAAACTCAGAGCAAAACCCTCTCTCAAATCATAAATGCTACATCATGGGCCCTCCGATTAGCATAACTCTTCTGCCTAGACTATGTTATACCAAGCCGATCCTAAATCAACTTGACGTTCTCCAAGGCATCTCAAACCAAATCTGTTCCCAACAACCTAGCCTTACCCGGTTCAAACCAACCAACTGGAGAATGACACTGTCTCCTATATATGGCCTCATAAGGAGTTGTTGAATACTCGATTGGTAGTTGTTGGTGTAGGCGAACTCTGCAAATGGTAGGAATTGATCCCATGAACCCCCAAAATCCATAACATAGGTGCGTAGAATATCCTCCAAAATCTGAATGGTACACTCAGATTTTTTGTCCGTCTGGACTGAAATATGTACTTAACTCTACCCGTGTGCCTAACTCACACTGCATGCCTTTCCAAAAATGCAATGTGAACTATGTTGTTACACCCCATATCTTCGTACGTAAGAGTACTCATAAGTCAATTGATGTAAGCTCGGAAATGAGATCCTCTTTGAAAGTACTTAAAGTAAGTTAATCAGGTTATTTGGAGCTTACAAATCTTTAAGATCATGAATAACCAGTACCAAGAGTGTTGGAAAGCTTAAAAGCTAAATGAAAAATAAATTTCGTCGAAAGTCGATAAGTTTGGAATGTTATAACATGCACTTTGGGGTGAGACTAGGGTTATTAACGTAATAAGGAGGTTATGTTATGATTTATTTTAGGCTTATGATATTCGTGTCACATTTTGAAGTCAATCGAGTTGTGGAACAAAAGTTGGCAAAGGTTATCACAAGTTACATTCATAAGTGTGCTGAAAATTAGGTCAAATGAAGTAGAGCGTTTCTCCCAATATACTTGGAATTAAAGGATTATACATATATCAAATTAAAGATCTACGAGTCTAATTTCTAACACATTAAATCGTTCATTGATATGACATTCGAGTAGAGAGATATTTGCAATTTTGCAAGACAGCACAAACTGCATAGGTGACGAGTAGGTGTGTCACTGAAGCTTTTTGAACAATACATTTCGTGTGTTATATGAGGTATTTTTGGGATATATTATATACTAAATTGGAAGTCTTGGAATTTAGTTTCCAATGCTCTTAGTCGTTCGTTCATACGACATCCGGATAAAAAGATATAAGCATAGTAGGATGGGCCAATGCTAGGGTGCCAAGCTAGCACCTCTTTGGCTTTTCCAAAGTTGATATATATAGATCATAGGCCATCTATATCTTCATTTTTTCCGTAGAACACTGTAGACATGTGATTTTTGACCCTCCTCAAGATTTTTTATATTTTAGCATGTAAATATTTAATGTAGGCCTAATATGACTATTTCAACTATTTTTTGACTTCTTTACTTTATGTTCGTCATAAAAAAGGAAAATTACAAAAAATATTTTAGCTTATGTATCTTTCATAAATTTAAATAAAAAAATAAAAAAATAGTACCTTATTTTTATTTTTACATAATCTTGAAAATACAAAAAATATGTTGCATTTGCATTTAGGATTTAATTTTGCAATTTTAAATCAGTTAGTAATTTATCTACTTTACAAAAAAAATGGAGAAATCACAAAAAAATAGTTTATTTTGCATTATTCAATTTTTAGATTTGAATTTTGTTGGTTTTTCTTTAATTTGGTTTTTAATTAGTTGTAATAATTATTAGGGTTAATTAATTTAATTTTCTAGGATAATTTGGGGTTAGGAATTAATTTAGGTTTTATTTTTAAAAAAAAAACAAAACAAATAAGAAAGGAGGTTTGTACCTAATTTAGGAAGCTTCCCATACTGGTAGGGTTTAGGAAAATGCACTACTAAATTAAATAAAAGCACTAAGCTAGTGTAGATAATTGAAAAATAGGAATGGGTAATGGAAATGACACTAACTTAATGCCCATTTAGGGGCTGAAAATCATGGTCTAAGGGAGAGTTTGAAGAGGACGTCTGATATACAAAAAAGAAACGAAAAGCGGCGCATAATCTTCTTCACAAAATCAATACCAGAGAACGACCCCCACCCCCCTTGTGTCTATCTTCTTCAAGCACCCCCCCCCACGATCTCGTCTTCCTCCCCACCCAAATGACCTCTCGACTTCTCCTCTCCTTACCAGCGGCGAGCTCGCCGTAACACCTCAAATAACGACCCAACACCCAGCTCCCCACCATCCATCTCGTCGACTTTGACCCGCCAAACCTTCCGCCAGCGACACCATATCCGGCGAGCTTCACCTTCACACACACAGTCACACACATGAATGGAGTGAGGGAACAAGCGTAAGGCTGGTTCAAGATTTCAGAAAGTCGAAAAATAGTCCAGAAAATGTTTCGTCTTCCTCATCCTTGGTTTGATTCTTAGTTTCTGAAACATGGATGTTTAGCTGAGGTCTGAAGTCGTTTACGAGTTTGAGTCGTGTGGAAGTTGCCGTACGTTGGTTCCGGTCTATGGTTATCACTGTCCATTTTTTCCATCGAGCTCGAGCTGCTGAAACTCGACGTTGCTGTAAACGTCGCTGCTTTTTCCGGCGTTTCGCTGGAGTTTCACCATCTCCGACTAGTTTATTCTTACTATAAACGTAGCAGCTTCAGCTTCTTTAACTACTGCTGGTCTCTTAAGTCGAGTTCAGGTCGTCAAGGTCGTCGAAGTTTCCCGGCGAGGTTTCCTCTGTCCACGCCCCGTCCTGATTTTCGCTTTTGGATAATTTCCGTTTGGACTGTTTGTACATCGGCTCGGAGTTATCTAAAGGTCTTATGTTCTCCTTTTTAATTCTTCTGCTTTTTCTTCCATGATATTTATTGGAATTTTGTCTACATTAATGAGTGTTTAAGTTGAAATGATATGCTTGTGGTTGCAAATATGTTAAGATCATGAATCTGTTGAATGAGTTTGACGCATATTTTTTTTCCTTTTTTTTTCTTTTTTTGGCTTTGAAGGTTTAACATCATATAACAATATCGTAGATATTTTCTTATTTCAAGTTATTTGCCTCATGTGCAGTCCATTTGAGTGCTTGAGATTCATAAGTCATTTCTAGATTTATCTTGCATGAAACACTTATTTTGGTCAAATAAGATTTGGAAAAGGGAACAAAATAGAGTAACTCAAAAGGGCTCTGGAATTTGGGCCTTTGGGTGGTGTTTGAAATCTAGTATTTGGTCTTTGATTTAAAATTGGGGAGATTTAGACCTTATAATAAATTTTTGGTTCTAAGAAGTTGGGTTGTTGAGAGTTGTTAACTAGTTTACTCCATTCTTCACATCACTTCTCCATAACTCATGGTCCTCACTTAATTAATTTTAATCCTTTAGAAATCGAGGTGTGCCATTTAGTTGAATTTTTATGGCCCTCACAAAGTTGAATGTTTGTAGTTTGCTTTAGGCCTGTTTAAAATACTATCGTGATTGTGGACACGTTCGCGTGATATGGTTACGATTTCTAAAAACAAAATCGGAGTATACGTTCGCGTAACTTCGGCTAAACTTTCTTAATAATAATAAGCGTTATTAATTGTGGACACGTTCGCGTGACATGTTTTTTGACGTGCCAAACAAATGGGTACACGTACGCGTGACTCAGTTCAAGATAATTTTCTTAATTAAAAAGCGGTAAAGGGGTAAATGCACATAGGATCTAAAATCAGTAATTTTAATAAGCCAAGTATGATCAGAGAGACCGTGCTAGAACCACGGAACTCGGGAATGCCTAACACCTTCTCCCTGGTTAACAGAATTCCTTACTCGAATTTCTGGTTCGCAGACTGTAATACAGAGTCAATCTTTTCCTCGACTCGGGATTTAAACCGGTGACTTGGGACACCCTAAATTATCCCAAGTGGCGACTCTGATTTTTAATAAATAAACGATCCCATTTTGATTGTCCTTTAAATGGAAAAACTCCCTTGTATTTATACCCTTTACGGGGTGTAGGTAAAAAGGAGGTGTGACAGCTCTGGCGACTCTGCTAGGGAACGAACCCAGAATCTCTGGTTCAGGGTTCAAGAATTTGAGCTTAGAATAATTGTTATATTTGGCTTTATTTATTATCTGGTTTATTCACATGTTTGGGCTTAATGTGCTAAATGTTGGTTTTTACCGCTTTGATATTATTTGAACTGTATATATAAACTGTTACGAAACTCTTCTTCTTTCCGAGTCTTCTAAATTTATGGTGCACACGTGCACGTGGCCCACTTTTCTGTTAGAAATCATACCAAGTAGAACGAGGTTGGGTCAAGTAACTAGACCGGGTAGACTTTCGTGCTCCCGGTACGTTGCCCCCGCTTCGGCTCGAGTTGTCCGCTCGGGTAAGCCAGGTCTAGAACAATAAACTCAGGTTTTTAAACCTAGTATAACATAGCCTCATGTCGGATCCCTAGTAGGAGCGCTTGCTTCCATCAAGTGCATTTTGACTTTGGGGACTCAACATAGGGGTTGAGTCCGTCTAGGACAGGTGCACCCAAAATAACAGATCATCTTGATGCATCCTATGTGCTACATGTTGCATTTATTCAAGGGTAAAAGGGTCATTTAGCAGACCAATGATAGTTGAGGGCAAATGAAAAATGAAAAAGAAAAAAAAAAGAAAAAAAAATCCTATTTTTTTTTGCATGTTTCATCATTTTAGAGAAAAAGCAAAAGAATATGTTTTCTCTAAATTAGTTGTTTTTTAAATTATCCCCCGTATCCAAGCTGCCCGAACTACGCGAACCTGATTCTCCTCTCTCGGGGCGGGATACGTAGGAAACCCACATAGGGTCCGGTCTTACTAGTAAATATTATGTTCTTGGCTTTGCGGGGTCTTAGTCAATTTTTGCACTTCTAGCCACCTTTTGGTCAAATAAGCCATTTTGCAAAAATAGCCCCAATCATGTCTTGCATGTGTCCAGTAGGGAGTGTTATTGTCTCACATAGTGTTGGTTTAAAATTTTCTCATACAGGTGTGAATTTATTTACCGGAGTTTGAGCATGACAGACACCCCGTGACCATCCAGTCAGGATCGCTCAATCAGGAGTTGCTTAAGGAGATTTGTTTTATTTTCATGTTTTGAGTCTGTTCTTCATTTTATGTCGTCTTTTACTTTCTAGTTTTGTACAGTAATGTCAAGTCTTTTGTTATTGTATTTTCTTCTTTATATTTGAAAAAATGTGTTGTAACTCTAAAATCCGAAAAAAAGAGATATTGCATTTTATATTTCCGTTATAAGTTTTCTTTAGATTACTTATTCTAGAAATGAAAAAAGAAAAATTTCTGAGGTTGTTTTTCCTTTAGGCAATAAATATCTAGGACTTAAAATGAATTGTTTTTATGTTTCCTTTAAGTATATTAGGATCAAAATACAAAAAAGTAGAGAATTTTCTTTTAGTACTTCTTTAAAAGCTTTATTTAAGGTGTTAATTCAAAATCCAAAAAGATTTTCTTTTGAGAAGTTTCTTTGGGAAATTAGTGAAAAATGAAAAAAAATTCTTTTTATTTTCATTAGAACTTTAGGATATTGTACATAGAAGAAAAAAAGACAACATACTTTATCTTTGATTTATTTTCAGAGTTTCTCTTTTAGGCAATCAAAAATTGAAACCAAAAATATTTTTTTTTGCTTGTTTCAAAATCTTGCGTCAAGATATCAAATGAAAATTCAAAATATTTTTATGTAGTTTATTCTTTAAATTTTCTTCCTAAAAAATAAATAAATAATAATCAAAAAATATTTTTCTCTTCTAGGATATTACATTAATAGAATATTTGTTTCAAAAGAATAAATAAACAAAAAAATATATGCCAAGTTAAGATTGAGTTTAGAATAGGTCATAGAACGTTAAGTCTAGAAAATAAAATAAAAAAGAAGGGGGATTTGCTGCTTTTATTTCTCTTTTCTCTTCCGAGTTGTCGTTAAGGTAAAAAAAATGGAGAATGTCAGTTTGTTTACTTTATTTTCGTTCTTCCAGAACTACGCAAAGATCCGATTCATGCGGCGTCATGATACGTATGCAACCTACATAGGGTTCGATCAAATCATTTTTTTTACTATTAAAAAAAAGAAAAAAAAGAAAAAAAAGGGTAAAATTATGGGACGTGAGAAATGAGAGGAAAGAAAAGAGTGATAATTAGAAGAAAAAAAGAGAGGAAGGAAAATGATCAAGAAAGTGCTAGAAAAGCAAAGAAAATGAAGGTTGAAATGAACAAATTGGGATGATGCCAAGTGACCTTATGACCCTCGAAGTCATTCTAAAACCGTTAATTGTGGCTAGGTGCATTGCACACAATGTAATATTTTTGTTGTTAAATGCCCTAACGCTAACGTGATGGCCTTATTTTGTTATATTCATAGCAGAAGAGTGGTTGGTTTGTGGTTTTTAAAGTGGTAACTCTTCTCTACAACACAAAGTCAAAAGGCAATGGCAGACAATAACAGAACTGAGTTGGTTGATACCGGTGCCCGAAAGCAGTTGGTTGAACAGGACAATGGGTTGGTTGAAGAGGTAAAGATGTTAAGACAACACATGGCGGACATGTATCAGGCTTGGATGACTGGGAAGGCACCACCCCCGCCACTACCTAGCTTCCTAGATGCTGGCCTTACTCAAACTCCGGACACAATGCCAGCTGATCCTCCATACTCTCCAGATCTACCCGCTTATCACAGCTTCCCCAACAACCCTAGTAGCTCCATCACTCGTCCTCCAACTATCCTTTCCCAAAAGTGCCCTCCTGTCATATCCACTATTCCCAACAATGAATATCCACTCAAAGCTCATGACCAAAAATACCCCGTAGAGGTTGCCTACAAGGTTCCTGACTCATATAAGAAGAGCCCTCGGGATAAGCTTCATGTTGAAAATGAAAGGTTCACAGGAAGAGAAGGGAAAGATGGGATACCCAGGAGGCGGAAAGGCATAGAACAATCCTTGAAAAATAAACAAGGAAGGGAAGACCAGGGTAGTATGGCTTACAAAGAACTATCTGTGTCCCCTGACGTTCGCTTGCCTGGGGGGTTCAAAGTGCCAACATTTAACTTGTATGATGGATATGGAGATCCGGTAGCCCACCTGAGGTTCTATTGCAGTGAAATGAGAAGCGTTGGAGATAAAGATGACCTATTGATGACATATTTCAGTAAGAGCCTGACTGGGGCAGCTTTGGACTGGCATATTCGTCCAGATGTTGGTAAGTGGCCTACATTGGATGACATGGCTCAAGATTTTGTTCAATACTTTCTATACAGATCAGGCGTTACCCCAGACCGATCCTTCGTATCTAGAATGTAAAAGAAGCCGGAGGAAAGCTTTAGAGAGTTTGGGCTCAGATGGAGGGAACAGGCTTCTCGAGTCAATACCATGATTGGTGAAGAAGAAATGGTTGAGCTTTTCCTACGAGCCCAAGGGCCTACCTACTTCAGTTATTTGATCCCGGCCTTGGGAAAGCCTTTCAAAGATGTGTTAAAAATGGGGGAGCTAGTAAAAGAGGGAATCAAGTCAGGCAAAATCATGAGTTGTTCGAAAGACATTCAAAGCATCCCAGTAAGCTTGGGTGGAAGAAAGAGAAACAAAAAAGATGATCCGATGGGCTTTCCCGATCAACACTTACAGCCTCGACATCGTCCCAATGGATATCCTGATGCACCAGGTGATCCTCCCCAATGTCACTTCTCTCCACTTCTCTCCCAAAATCGTACATCACTCTCTCAGTACCCAGCTCCACAAAATGCCTATCCACCCCCACAAGCCTATCGAAAACCCCCTGGATCAGGTTTTCGGCCCAATCAAGCATTTAAGAAAGAGAGGTTGCTGAAAAAAGAAAAGGCTTTCACCCCATTGGGAGTGCCATTTTCCAGTTTGTTCCAAAAGTTGAAGCAATTGGACATATTGAAGCCGATCCAGATAAAAATATCAAACCCTCTTCCAAAGAAGTTTGATTTTTCTCAAAGGTGCGCATATTCCTCAGATGCCCCGGGGCATGACATAGAGAAGTGTTGGAATCTGAAGAAAGCAATTTAAGAAGCTTATTGATGTAGGTGACATTGTCGTGCAAAATCCAGATGCAGCAGACACTAGCCAAAGTCCATCGCTTGCTCGCAATGAGACGCATATGGTGAGTATGATTTGTTTTGAAAAGGAATATGAAAATCCTTCTGAGATCCTCGAAGGTCCACGCATTGCAAAGTTTTCAGTGCTATTAGAGGTTGATCTTAAGAACGAGCCAGCAAAGGGAACCCAAAAGCAATTTGTTAAGAACAATGTGATGGAAGTTTGTGAAGGTCCTAGTAATGTTGATGCATAATTCAGTGACTAAGATGCCGAGCTTGGCAATTGGAAAAACGCTCCTGTCTTGGTTAGTTAGGGGGAGTTTTGGTGGTTTATTTTGTTGTCATTTATGTTGTCCAGATTATTTCAGGGTTGTAATCCAGATATTGTCTTGTGACTCAAACCCTTCTATCTTCTTATTTTGCCTAGTTTGTTTAGTCTAGTAGCATGCTTAGTGTTTTCTAGGTTTGTAACCCCAGTCTAGTTTGTCTGTTTTGTTGTCCAAACCCCTTTCACCATATGTCTAATGCAAGTTTCTGTTTTTTATTATTTCTACTCATTTTTGTTTAGTTCTCTTTTCCTTTTTTAGTCCTTTTCCTGTTGACTCTAGTGACGTGACATGCACGCATAATTCTCAGTCTGGTTTTAAAAGTCAGTTTAATCACAAAGCAATGAAACAATGTTGAAGATGTAAGGAAATTTGAGGGAAATAAGTAAAGGCATTTTGAGATCACTTCAAGCCCGAATTGTGTGAAACTGGGGTAGATAGAACATAAAGAACCCATATTGAAATGCATCCTACCACATCAATTTGAAGATAAAAGCAAGTTTGCCCCAAATTTGCAGGGGGTCGTTCGCGTTAATGAGAGTGAGAGTGTTATCCAATGGTGCTTTGTATATAACAAATGTAGAAGTCGAATGTGTGGGTACGGTCATCAAGTCTGGCGCAACCAAAAGATGTTACGAATGTTTTCCTTGGTTTTTTTAGTTGTGTTGTTTGTACTTGGCATGTTTTGAAGGTTGGAATGACGAAGGCATTTTGTTCTGCTATCTAAACACTTTATCCCTCGTCACCCCTTTTGAGTCTTATTTATTTTCTTTCATATCCCTCTTTCGGAATCAATAGCGAATATCAGAAACACAAGCATGAAAGATAAGAAAAGGAAGAAAGAAAAAGAGAAATAAAATGAAAGAGAAAGAAAGAAATAAAAAGAGAAAAAAAAGAAAATAGAAGAAAAGAGAAAAGAAGAAGGAAAATAATAAAAAGAAAAAGAGAAAAGCAAAAGAGAAAAAAAGAGAGAAGAAAGAGAAAAGAAAAAAAAACACAACAAACAAAGTAATTTCAGTGACATGAACTACGTTCGACCTGATTCCTTTTAAGGATACGTAGGCAGCCTCACGGTTCGGTCTCATCAAAATAAAAAAAATCCAAAAGTCCCCAAGCAAAGAAACTGGGACAAAAGTGGTGGTTGTGGTAGGAAATCTGATTCCGAAAGTTGTAATTTTGAACCCATTCAAATTGTTTTGAGCCTTTGATATCTTTTCTTTCTAACCCTATCCAAAAGCCCACATTACGGTCCAAAGAAAGACCTTCCTATCAGTATTCGAGAGATGCCAAGTCAAGGAAGTGGAGGATTCATATAAAGGACAACACTCTGGTCCAAACAGAAAATATTGAAAATGAGAGAGTCTTATTGGTAAAAACCCTCACGGGCACTGTAAGGTGACGGGAGCTGAGAGAAATAAAAAATGAGAGAGTCTTATTGGTGAAAACCTTAGCGGGCACCTTGAACCGATAGTGAGTTGAGAGAAAGAACAAATGAGAGAGGCTTGATAGTGAAAACTCTCCGGGCACTACAAGTCGAATAAGGATTGTGAATCAGATTGGATAATCGGAGCATTGAAGCCCAGTTTCACGGTTTAAAGGTACAACAAGAGTCGAACATCATACTTGCTCAACGGAATAGGCTACGGGTGCATGTCATGATCATTAGAGTTGGTATCCACATCTGATAGGTTTCTACTTTGTAATTTTCTTGTTAGGAGTCATCTCTTTCCTTTGTCATTTACTCTGTTCCTTTTGTCTTGTTTACTTCCTCCTCCTGAGTCTGTTTGGTCAAAATAAGTGAGAAATGACATCAAAATTTGCCACCAGCTTCCCAATCGCACAAAACGGGATCTGACCAGCACAGCAAAATGGCATAAGTTAGGAAAGAACAACAAGCGCACTGAGTTGGTAGCAATCAACATGCTTTGGGGTCCATGAGGAATACAAAAGTTTGGTATATTTCAATTCGTGAACAGTGCAACAGATAGAGGATGTTGGGTGAACGAGTCAAAGGTATTCTCTGTGATGAGATCAACAAAGAAAGTGGTTAACCAGTGACAAGCGAGGTCTTCCAAGCAGAAATCAAAGTTATCGTGACGAGTGAGGGAACAATGGACTTCAAGGCCAAGGCCAGTGATTTAAGTCAGGAAAGAACAGCATGCGCACTAAGTGGATGGAAATTAACGTGCTTTGGAATTCATGAGAAACACAAAGGTGCAGTACATGTCAACACAAGAGCACGATGCAACAGATGGAGGGTGTTAGGTGGACGGATCAAAGGTATTTTCGGTAAAACCCAAAGGTTGGTAAATGTCAGTTCATGATCAGTGCAACATATAGAAGGAATTGGGTCTGAACAGAGAAGGGACATTTTCCGTGATAAGGATGACAGAGAAAGTGGCTAGTCCATAAGCAAGCAAGGTCCTCGAGGGGAAATCAGTTATCATAGGAAGTGAAGGAGCAATCGCCCTCAAAGTCAAGGCCACAAACCAACCACCACATTTTAAACTAACAATACTTTTCTTTGATTGAAACAGGGGCAGAAAATTTCGTTTGTTTCGGAGAAACCCTCCGCAAGGAAAAGCAAGCACCAGACAGGTTTGACCATAAACTTTCAGGACCCTCCTGGAAAATGGGACCTAGTTTAAATGTTCAGAAATAGCATAATCTAGCATAAATGTATCCCAAAAGAATATAAGTTAGCTTAGAAGTTTGCATGTCCGAGATAGGATTCAATTAGGAGTTTCCAGGACCCTCCTGAATAATGGGACTTAGCTTTAAGATTTTGATAAGATAACAACAATTTAGCGTAAACTCTGCTGTAGGGCAGTATAATTCAGCCATGAAAGTTGTTACCCTTAAGATAAAAATTGACATTTGATTTTCAGGACCCTCCTGGATAATGGGGAGTAGTTTGAAGACCCTCTTAGATAACAGGATTTAGCAGAAGTCACACCTTTAGAAGATATAACTTAGATTTTAAATTGGAGTTTAGTTAAGAGTTGTCAGGACCCCCCTGAATAATAAGACATACCTTTCAAATCCTTAGTAATACTTGGTAATATGATTTAGTTTTACAATTAGATCTGTGCCCAGCCACCAAATTGGGGCAGAATTGTTTTCCTTGTTTTGTCTATGTTGCAGTCAGGAGCCCGCCTGGAGAGCAGGGAATACATTTAAGCACAGTAATTAGTAGTCCGACTGGAGAACAAGGGAGTACAATTTAAATTTTAGCTTTCCAATTCTTTGTTTTGTCTATGTTGAAGTCAGGAGCCCGCCTGGAGAGCAGGGAATACATTTCAAGTTTAGCAGTCAGGAGCCCGCCTGGAGAGCAGGGAATACATTTCAAGATCAGTGGTCAGGAGCCCGCCTGGAGAGCAGGGAATACATTTCAAATTCAGTGGTCAGGGGCCCCACCTGGAGAATAGGGTCAGTTTTTACTTTGGTCAAGCTTAGTTTATAGTTATCCTATTTTATTCTTTAGTTTAATTTCATCATTGCATCAATAGTACAAGTGGTTTACAATTTTGCTAACAACTCACAAATCTTCCTAGTGCAAACTGGGGCAGAAAAATTTCTTTGTTTTGTCTATTTTGTTGTAATCAGGCGCCCACCTGGAGAACAAGAGGAGACAGTTCAAGTTTCAGGGAAATGGTTCAAGGTGCAAGGGAAAACAGTGTCAAGTAACAAGCGGAGACAGTTCAAGTTCAACAGTCAGGCGTCCACCTGAAGAAAAGGAAAAGCATCTCAAATTGCAATTCAAGTCAGCAACCAAAGAATCTCGCGGCAAGAATGCGAGTCAACAGTCCGAGGTGATCAACAGAAGTTAGTCACAATAAAGAAAAAGAGAGAAAGGTAAGAAGTGAATCCAAATGCAGAAGTTGATGAAAGATGTGAACTGCTTAAGACATGGTGGAAGTCACAAGCGCTACATGTCCGGTCTTGATCGAAAATATGAAGAAGAACGAGCTAGCACCTGCAACTTGCAAGCGTCAAGGTTCAAATCTAAAGTCTGCATGAAGAACAACTCAAGACTCAAGATCAAGCTTCAGAAGACTTATAGATAGAAATCTTGTAACTCGTAGTTGATAGCTAGTCTTTTTCATGTTTTGATTTTGATGTAATAGCAGGACTGCTGACCGGAACCTCGGCGTAACGGCACCTCGACCGGATCTTCACCTCGGCATACTCTGTCATCTCACTCATCTCTGAACTACACACGGACTGATTCCTTTATAGCCAAGGATATGTAGGCAACCCAGATACCAGGGCTCGGTCACATTCCCCTCTCTCTTAGATTTAGTTTCTCCAAATAAGGGTCGGGTCAAAAAACCTGTCTAGTCAGTCTTTGTCTGAAAACTCTTCGCGTTTCCAGTTAAAAAGGGGCAGTTGTAGACATGTGATTTTTGACCTTCCCCAAGATATTTTATATTTTAGCATGTAAATATTTAATGTAGGCCTAATATGACTATTTCAACTATTTTTGGACTTCTTTACTTTATGTTCGTCATAAAAATGGAAAATTACAAAAAATATTTTAGCTTATATATCTTTCATAAATTTAAATAAAAATATACAAAAATAGTACCTTATTTTTATTTTTACATAATCTTGAAAATACAAAAATTATGTTGCATTTGCATTTAGGATTTAATTTTGCATTTTTAAATCAGTTAGTAATTTATCTGCTTTACAAAAAAATGGAAAAATCACAAAAAAATAGTTTATTTTACATTATTCAATTTTTAGATTTAAATTTTGTTGGTTTTTCTTTAATTTGGTTTTTAATTAGTTGTAATAATTATTAGAGTTAATTAATTTAATTTTCTAGGATAATTTGAGGTTAGGAATTAATTTAGGTTTTATTTTTAAAAAAGAAAAGCTTCTTTGTTAAGAATTCAAAATGTTTTGTCTCAGACCAATACAACGTTTGCAATTCTGATTTTAAAACAAAAAAAAAACGTGAGAAAAGCAGAACCATTTTTCGTTCAACAAATCAACTTCTTAGCCAACATTTCGATTAAAGCTTCAAAGAGCAGTCAGATTTCGTTTTAAAATTTCAAGCAGAATTTCATCCATATTTTGCAGAAGCAGATTCGTTCAAATAATTCCAGGAACATGTATATTAAGGCCATCCCTTATTTCGCAGAAGCAGATTCCTTTTCATGTGATTCAGAATAATACATAGTTGAAAAAGATTATCCGAAAGGAATATTAAGAATATTACGTATTTTTCATGCATTTCACCTATTTATACATGTGCATTGACCCATGACCAGATGACGTTATATACACGTATATATGTATATTATATTTATATGGGATACGAAAAAAAGGTTACGTCATTATATACGCATCACCACCTGATCAGCAGGTATATGATGATGATGTTGCCTACAGTGCCTGAAATATGACTTAAACGGCCTTATATACGCATATATATGTATGTATATGTATATGGGATATGAGAAAAAGGTTATAGCTTTATACACACCACCACCTGATCAGCTGGTATATGTGGATGATATGCCCACAATGGCTGATGATATTATGTACAACCATACCTATGCATGGCATGATAGTTATACGCATGTGCATGATAATTATAAACGTTTTAGAATTTACAGAGTTATTCAGATTTAAAGGTATTTCTGTATTCCATGTTTCATCTATGTCTTTTACGTACTTATTTTCATGCCTTACATACTTACTACATTTCGTACTGACGCCCTATTTTACAGGGCATGCGTTTCATGCCCGTAGGTGCAGGTAGGCAAGCTGACGGTCCCCCTTTTTAGGGTCCCTAATCTTCCAGAGTTGGCGTGCTCCATTTGATCCGGAGCTGCTTTTGATCTTGGTACGATACGTTTGTGTATATGTATATATATATATATATATTGACATGGCTCAGTCCCGTCTTTGTACAATTATGTTTTTGTTAGAGGTCTATGGACAGTATGTCTAGTTGGGTTATATGTGGCCTTGTCGGCTTTCAGTTTTGGATGTATGGTGGTCTGTAGCAGCCTTGCCGGCTCGCCCACTGTATTCTACATGTATACGTATATATGCCTTGATGACATTTTTCCTACATGTCTGTTATTTTCGTAATGCACCAGATGTTATTCAGGTTCATATCTTAGACACATGCTTAAGGGTATTTGACAGATAGGAATCAGGAACCCGTCGCGGCCCATCGGTTCGGGTCGTGACAAAAGTGGTATCAGAGCAGTTCTGTCCTAGGGTTGTCTACAGACCGTGTCAAGTAGAGTCTTATTTATGGGTGTGTCGTGCACCACACTTATAGACAAGAGGCTATAGGACATATAGGATGTTATCCTCTTTTTTTTATATCATATCATGCGATACAAAAAATCATGTTCCTAACGATACGTTATATTTTCAGCGATGCCTCCAAAGAGTACGGCCGCCCCGAAGGGAAAGTTCGTGGATGGTGAGACTACTAGTCGAGCGCCACGAGTTACAAGGGCTGGGGGAGAGTCTCATGGTGAGGTTCCATCTCAGACTTCACATACCCTGCCCTTTCCAGAAGAGCTCCGAGCGGCACCAGCTCCAGCACCCGCCCCTATACATTTAGCATCTCAGCCGGATGCGCCGGGTCAGGAGATGAGAGATGCTATTAAGTTATTGACCCGATTAGTAGCCACATAGGCTCGACATCAAGAAGTAGGTATTGGTCAGGCAGATAGGTTCGTGACTTTATTATTTTAGACCCTCCGGTATTTATTGGAGCAGACCCGAATGAAGACCCTCAGGTATTTATTGATAGAGTACATAGGACGTTAAGGGTAATGAAGGTCACTGCGACTGAGTCAGTTGAGTTAGCTTCCTATAGACTCCGAGATGTTGCATTTATTGGTAAAAGTCTTGGGAATTGTCAAGAGGTGAGAATTCCCCTCCAGCGGTATGGCAGGAGTTTATAGAAGCTTTTCTTCGTCATTATCTGCCACCAGAGCTTAGGCGAGCCAGAGTTGTTAGGTTCTTGATCCTTCGATAGGGAAACATGAGTGTTCGAGAGTACAATCTTTAGTTTGATTCATTGGCTAGGTATGCTCCCACTATTGTATCTAAGATGGAGGATCAGGTTCACCGATTCGTGATGGGATTAGAGCCTCACTTGCTTAATGATTGTATGTCGGTTTCACATAAGCCATACATGGATATTTCTCGTATTTAGGCATACACTCAAGGTGTAGGGGAGCGTAAATAGAAACAGAAGGCCTATCATGAGCATGATAGGGACCAAAATATGAGAAGCGAGGTCTTCGAGTCCTTCTATTGAGTTTCAAGGTGGTCAGAGGCAGCAGTATTCGAGATATCCATCCCAACTCTCGGCTAGCGTGCCCCCTCAGTTTTGTGATAACAGATTTGATTGTTCTACATATTTAGGGTCTGGTAAGAATTTTAGGGCCTCAGGTTCTCAGTATAGGGGTGAGTCAAATCAGATGAGGCCACCCTTGCCACGATGTACTCAATATGGTAAGCAGCATACCGGGGCAGTGCCGTATGAGATTAGGTGTTTGTTATACTTGTGGTTATCCGGGCCACGTTATGAGGGATTGTTCGATGAGAGGTGATGCAAGCATAGCTCAGCCAGCGGGATCTGTAGCTGGATCGTCATCATCAGTACGCCCCCTTGGGCAAGGTCTGCAAGCACCAATGCGTCATGGTAGAGGCAGAGGCAGAGCATCTAGCTCGAGCAGCCCTTAGAACCGCATTTATGCGTTGGCAGGACGATAGGACCAAGTGTCATCGCCTGATGTTGTTACAGGTATATTATTAGTCTCCTCTTACGATGTATATGCATTGATTGATCTAGGTTCCACCTTATCTTACGTTACTCCATTGGTTGCTAGTAATTTTGAAACAAAACCTGAATAGGTTAAACCTTTAGAGGTGTCTACACATATTGGGGACTCGGTGGTACCTAAGCAGGTATATAGGGGTTGTATAATAATAGTTCATGGTCGGCCTACCGTAGCAGACTTAATCGAGTTAGATATGGTAGAATTTGATGTTATAATGGGCATGGATTTGTTGGATTCTTGTCATGCCAATGTTTATTTTAGATTAAAGATAGTCCGATTTAATTTCCAAGAGAGCCTGTTTTGGAGTGGAAAGGTAACACGGCATCGCCGAAAGGTAGATTTATTTCCTATCTCAAGGCAAGGAAGATGATCAATAATGGTTGTATTTATCAGTTAGTTCCGGTTTAGGATATGGAAGTAGAGTCACCAACCATTCAGTCCATTCCTGTGGTAAATGAGTTTCCAGATATCTTCCCTAATGAATTTCCGAGTCTCTCGCCAGTGCGAGAAATTGAGTTTTTTATTGACCTACTACCAGATACTCACCCAATATCTATTCCTCCCTATAGAATGGCCCCTACAGAGCTGAAAGCGTTAAAAGAACAACTAAAAGACTTGCTTAAAAAGGTTTTATTAGACCTAGCACGTCATCGTGGGGAGCACCTGTGTTGTTTGTGAGGAAGAAAGATGGTTCTTTACGAATGTGTATTGATTATAGGCAACTGAATAAGCTGACGATCAAGAATAAGTACCCGCTCTCGAGGATTGACGACCTATTTGATCAGTTGCAAGGTGCCAAGTGCTTTTCAAAGATAGACTTGAGGTCCGGGTACCATCAGGTAAGGGATAAGGATGAAGATATTCTGAAGACAGCATTCAGGACTAGATATGGGCACATTGATTTTCGGGTTATGTCGTTCGGTCTGACCAATTCCCCGACAATATTCATGGATTTGATGAACCGTGTGTTTGGGCCTTTCTTAGATCTATTTATAATTTTATTTATTGACGATATATTGGTATATTCCCGTTCAGAAGATGAGCATACTGGTCATCTGCGTACTGTGCTCAAAGTTCTACAAGAAAGGAAGTTGTATGCAAAATTTTCTAAGTGTGAATTCTGGCTGAACTCTGTAACTTTCCTTGGGCATATCATTTTGGGTGAAGGCATCCGGGTGGATACACAAAAGATTGAGGTAGTAAAGACTTGGCCTAGGACTACAACACCGACGAAGGTTCGTAGCTTTCTTGGTTTGGAAGGTTATTGCAGGAGATTTGTGGAAGGATTTTCTTCCCTTTTAGCACCATTAACAAAGTTGACTCAGAAGGGAGCAAAGTTTCAATGGACTGATACTTCTAAATGGAGTTTCCATGCATTAAAAGACAGGTTAACTTCAACACCGGTTTTAACGTTCCCAGAAGGGACCGATGGTTATGTTATCTATTGCGACGCTTCAGGAGTTGGATTGGGTTGTGTGCTGATGCAACATGGTAAGGTTGTGGCTTATGCTTCTAGACAACTAAGAAAGTATGAGAAGAACTACCCGACCCACAATTTAGAGTTAGATGCGGTGATTTATGCACTAAAAATGTAGAGGCACTACTTGTATGGCATTCATGTTGATATTTATACAGATCATAAGAGCCTCCGGTACATATTCAAGAAAAAGGAATTGAATCTACGTCAAAGGAGATGGTTGGAGCTACTTAAAGACTAAGACATTGATATTTTATACCATCTAGGGAAGGCGAACATAGTAGTCGACGCCCTCAGCCGTAGATCTATGGATAGTCTCTCGTATTTACGGCCAGAAAAGAGGGGAATAGCCCATGAGGTTCATCAACTAGCTATTCTTGGAGTTCGGTTACTGGAATCAGGTGATATTGGAATTACTCTTCAGGATACGACAACATCCTCTTTAGTAACTGAAGTAAAGGAATGCTAGTACAAGGATCCTATGTTAGTTCATTATAGGGATACCACCGTTCAGAAGGAAAAGATGCTGTTTGAAATTACAGATGATGGGATCCTCAGATATCGAGGATGATTATGTGTACCTAATATTGCAGGGTTGCGTCTGCATGTTATGAGAGAACCTCACTATTCCCGTTATTCTATCCATCCATGATCGACAAAGATGTATCATGACATCAAGAAAATATATTGGTGGGACAGAATGAAAAAGGATATAGCAGAATTTTTTGCTCAGTGCCCTAACTGCCAGCAGGTTAAGATTGAGCATCAAAAATCCGGTAGATTATTGCAGGGTATGTAGATTCTGACTTGGAAATGGGAATTAATCAATATGGACATCATCGTAGGCTTACCTCATACTTAGCATAAGTTCGATTCGATACGGGTAATTGTTGATAGTCTCAAAAAGTCAGCCCATTTTCTGCCTGTTAGAACTACATATTCCTCAGAAGATTATACGAGGCTTTATATCAAGGAGATAGTACGATTGCATGGTGTCCTATATCTATTATCTCGGATAGAGGAGCTCAATTTACAGCTAACTTCTGGAGGTCCTTCCAAAAAGGATTGGGGAATCAATTAAGTCTTTGTACAACATTTCATCCCCAGACAGACGGACATGCTGAGTGTACTAGTCAAACACTGGAGGATATGTTACGAGTTTGTGTAATAGACTTCAACGGTAGCTGGGATGATCATCTGTCGCTAATTGAGTTCGCGTATAATAATAGTTACCATTCTAGCATTCACATGGCTCCATATGAAGCTCTTTATGGACGGAAGTGTAGGTCGCCTACAGGGTGGTTTGATGTTGAATAATCTGGATTACACGGGCCAGACTTGGTTCAGCAAGCCATAGAAAAAGTAAAGCTTATCCGGGATTGATTATTGACAGCTCAGAGTTGTCAGAAGTCATATTCTGACTTGCGACGTCGAGATTTAGATTTCGGGGATAATGACTGGTTATTCTTAAAGATGTCGCCTATGAAGGGTGTGATGAGATTTGTCAAGAAAGGCAAACTTAGCCCACGGTATATTGGGTCTTATAGGATCATTTAGAGAGTGGGCCGAGTAGGTTATGAGTTAGAATTGCCCTCGGAATTGGAGTTTGTCCATCTAGTTTTTCACGTGTCTATTTTACGGAAGTGCATCGGCGATACGACCCGAGTGGTGCCCACGAATTATGTACAGATTACAAAAGACTTATCATACGAGGAAGTTCCGATTGCCATCCTAGACCGACAAATCCGCAAGCTGTGGAATAAGGAAGTAGCCTCTATGAAAGTTCCTTGGAGGAACAACGATGTGGAAGAAATGACTTGGGAGGACGAGGAAGACATGAAGTCTAGATATCCCTACTTATTTCCTTCTCCATAGAAGGGTCTGACTGAGACGTCATAATCATAAGGTACGTGTACAAATTCTATTATTGGTTATTGTCGTTGGTCGTGTGAGGCCATAGTCGTTATTCATAATTGTGGTCCTATGTGGCATTGGGTTATTAAGCTTCTACGAGGAGAATTGGTAATGGTGTTGTTACAAATTTGACCCTGCCAAAGTTATACAGAACACGGGGACTTGAACATTCGAGGACGAATGTTTCTAAGGGGGGAAGGATGTTACATCTCGCGATTTTCGTACGTTAAAATTCCGTTTTCAGTTAATCGATGCAGACTCGGGAATGAGATCATCTTGACATTAACGTACTTACACTATTTGTAACAAGCGATAAATAAGTGTTACGAAGGATAAATGGGTACATAGATTAAAGGAAACGAGTTTCGTTAAAAGTGGCCAATTTGGAATAAAATATGGGTCGAGCGAGAATACCCAATAATTATGAACTAGTACCATGCAAGGTACCATATGACCACGGTAGTACAATATATAAAGTATATATGAAGTATTTTAAAAATAAATAGAATTTTAAGTAATTTGTGGTAATTTTTAAATTATGCGAGTAATTGATTAATTACCGGGTAACAGAACATTACCTAGTTAACTAATAAGCAGACAAAATTTAATTAAATGACCCAAAGATACGTGGCAAAAAGCCACAATGGCTAAGAATAACTCTTAGTCATTCAAGCCATGTGGCTACTTGTAGGGATTACATTAAAGTCTTATCAAACAAGACTTGTAATCAAGTCCTACATGTATGACATAAGCTTCATTGTTAACAATTCAAAATGTTTTGTCTCAGACCAAAACAACGCTTGCAATTCTAATTTTAGAACTAAAAAAAGTGAGAAAAGTAGACCCATTTTCGTTCAACAAATCAACTTCTTAGCCAACATTTCGATTAAAACTTCATAGAGCAGTCAGATTTCGTTAACTAGAATTTCGTCCATATTTTGAAGAAGCAGATTCGTTCAAATAGTTCCAGGAACAGGTATGTTAAGGCCATCCCTTCTTTATTTTGGCATGGTCCAAATTATATTGAAGAAACGAGCAAATACACAATTTCCATAAATTACTCTATTCATAGAGTTATTTGGGGTGTCTATATTCTTGATTCCCCATGAAAACTATTATTATTTCCTGTTCATGGGTCTCAGATTAATACACAGTTGAAAAAGATTATCCGGAAGGAATATTAAGATTATTACGTATTTTTGATACATTTCACCCATTTATACATGTGCATTGACTCATGACCAAATGGCATTATATACACGTATATATGTATATTATATTTATATAGGATACGGGAAAAAGGTTACGGCGTTATATACACATCACCACCTGATCAGCTGGTATATGATGATGATGTTGCCCATAGTGGCTGAAATATGACTCAAACGGCGTTATATACGCGCATATATGTATGTATATGTATATGGGATATGGGAAAAGGTTATGGCGTTATATACGCACCACCACCTGATCAGCTGGTATATGTGGATGATGTGCCCACAGTAGCCGAGACGATATGATGGAATGCCCTCAGTGGCTTGATGATATTATGTACACCCATACGTATGCATAGCATGACATTTATACGCATATGTATGATAATTATAAATGTTTCAGAATTTACATAGTTATTAAGATTTAAAGGTATTTTTGTATTCCATGTTTCATCTTAGTCTTTTACGTACTTATTTTCATGCCTTACATACTCAGTACATTTTTCGTACTGATGCCCTATTTCACGGGGCCTGCGTTTCATGCCCGCAGGTGTAGGTAGGCAAGCTGACGGTCCCCCTTTTTAGGATCCCTGATCAGCGAGAGTTGGCGTGCCCCATTTGATACGAGGCTGCTTTTGATCTTGGTACGATACGTTTATGTATGTATATATATATATATATATATATATATATATATGTATATGGGTTTGACGTGGCTCAGTCCCGTCTTTGTACAGTTATGTTTCTGTTAGAGGTCTATGGACAGTATGTCTAGTTGGGTTATATGTGGCCTTATCGGCTTTCAGTTTTGGATGTATGGTTGTCTGTAGCAGCCTTGCCAGCTCACCCACTGTATTCTGCATGTATACTTATATATGCCTTGATGACATTTTTTCTTCATGTCTGTTATTTTCGCAATGCACCAGATGTTATTCAGGTTCATATCTTAGACACATGCTTAGGGGTGTTTGACAGATAGGACTGAGGCACCCGTCGCGGCCCATCGGTTTGGGTCGTGACAGAAACAATAAGAAATGACCCTGAATTTCTTATTCCTTCGATGTTCTTCCAATCGACGACGGCTACAAGGTGCCAAGATGCAACACGCACGCTGCTCCTGCAGGTTTCCGCATTGACTGCGGCAGTTAGCTGCATTTTGGCTTTCTTCCATGTGCACATGGTGCTTTTATAAATACTTCCCTTCTATCTTTCTATACCCCATTGCGTTCCAAATCCCCGATAAGATTCGTTCTTCTTTTGTTCTTGTTCTCTTTCAGGAATGCAACTCTTTTCTTCCTTCACAATCTTCTATGGATGGCGAAAATTTCCACTTTTGCTTCCCAGGAGGTTGCGGGCTCATCCTCTTCGCTTCTCTCTCAAGGCGAGGCGGCTACACCCTCTCGTGCTAAGGAATGCGTCCCAGGATCCTTTGCGATGACCTCCGATTTCAAGGTTGAGAGACCTTCCTCGAATCCAGAGCATCACGAGCCTGTAACTCGATATATCAGCTCGATAACGAACGTCGGGAGAAGGAGGGCTGATTGTTATCGGGGGGATACCATGTTTGTGGAGATTTCTGCTCGGGAGGAAGATATTACGGCTCATAAAGCCCGCTTTCTGAGTGTAAATAACTACCCGGGTTTGGTTTGGTTAAGCTGATTTTCCTTACAAATAGGTCAATTCAAGTCGAAGTAAGTATGTTCTCTTTCCTCTGTATTTTCTAGATCTGGTTTAATATAAAGTTATGACTATTTTCCTAGTTAATAATAGTTCTGAATTTTTTTAGCGATTATGTAGTGAAAGTTGATGTGTGAAATGCATATTATATTAGATTGCTACTAGTTGAAACAAAATAACAGAAATGCAAAGCTAAAAAGAAAGTTGGGTTTGTTATTTTGACTTTAAAAATTCCTACTGCCATCGGATGTTGATATTCCTGGTCATAATTCGAAATTGCCCCAACACATGACACTTGCTGAGACGAAAGCTCAATTAACCCAAATGTTGAAAAAATAGATAAATTAGTTTCCCCTTGGTAATTTCGTTGTATTGGTGTTAAATTTTTTATAAAAGAAAAACAAGTTGGGTGATTTCCCATATCACAACATAAAGTATCAGGTAGATCCAATAAAGGCAGCAATACATTTGCCTTGCTCGGAATCTATGAATCAGTTTGTTTGGATTTTGTGTATTGTAATAATAATTTGATTCCATAAATGAAGAGTATAGTTTGCGGACATAATTGTAAAGGAAATTGTGACACTAGAACTCTCGTACTGCGACATAAATATGAAAGATCATGTATTAATGTTGATAACAGTTTCCACTTTGCTCCATGTATCATGTTTTTCGCGTCTTGTATATTGCCAGTATCGTTGGTGCATTGTGCAAGTATACTCTTCTTTTCATCCAGTGATGTATGATGATGAATATACCAATCACTGTGTAGCTTGACCATGTAGAGCTTCCACTTGAACGAATTGAAGCCATCACTTATGAAAATCATGTGGAAAGGCTAGTCAAATGCAGTTATACGGCCTCACAATAATCCCAAACTTTTGGAAAAACAAATAATTCATAAACATCATAGCTTGCTTTAGGCGCGATTAAATAAATCATCACAACTACGGGTACAGTTCCCGTGGCATAGTCGTGATACATAATTCCCAAATTCGGTTGTGCATTTCATGTGACCCGATCCTAACAACTTCGAACAATAATAAAATAAACATGCCGCGAATCGCGGGTGCATTTCATGTAGCGTGATTTACGGTGTGTTCCAAAAAACGGCAAGTGTACGACAATCGTAACTTGTTCAAAAAATAATTCCATAAATCCTAAAAGCGGTAAAAATAATTAAAAAGTGGTTATAAAGCTAATAATTCACAATAGGTTTAAAACGTATAGTTAATCAGATAATAGACCACTTTTAACAGTTTAAGCGGCCGTGCTAGAACCACGGAACCCGAGAATGCCTAACACCTTCTCCCGGGTTAACAGAATTCCTTATCTAGAATTTCTGATTCGCAGACTTTTAAAAAATAAAAATTTCCTCGATTTGGGTTTTTAAAATAAACCGGTAACTTGGGAAACCAAATAAACTATTCCAAGTGGCGATTCTGAAAAATAAATAAAATAATTTCATTTTGATTAATGTCACTTTAATTGGAAAAACTCCCTTATATACCCCTCGGGTGATAAAAAAGGAGGTGTGACAGCCAGTTCCAGATAACTGTGCAAGGCCACCATTCGATGCGGTATTTGAGAACCCCACGAACTGCCATTGGCTCGTCTTTTCCGCTTCCCCAGCGGTTCCTATAAATACATTGGTTGCTTGACATAAACATAATTGGTTACTTGACATAGTTAATAGTAGTTAGAATTTTTGTATTTGACACTCTTTCATCTTTTCATAGAAGGATTTTTACCATTAACATGGCTAGGACCTCTAGGACGGTTCACCCTGGGTCCCAATAAATCTGTCGAGTCCTCTCCTCTGGAGATAGACCCGGTTATCCTTGATTTCTGCGACCGATACCAAGTGACGCTTGATCAGATCTACCCTTATTTTTGGAGGATAGTGTTGATGCTTCGTCATTTCACCGAAAGGGTTAAGGTTAAGATCTTTACCCTCAATCATCTGATAAGGATGTACATTCTTTGATTGTATCGAGGTTTAATCAAGCTCTGCCATCGGTCCAAAAAATCTTTTTTTATGAGCGTTGATGAGGGAAAGGATCGAGGATGGATGAGCAGGTTTATCCAAGTAAGGACCTTGGATATCATCCCGGCTAAGCGGATGCCGTTTCCGGAGAGGTGGAATACCCGACGTAAGCAATTTTTCCCTTAGCCGCTTTTCAACTATACTTCCTTTTGAAATAATAATCTCTTTGTGCTTCCAGCAGCCGCCGCTTGGCACCCGGAGGTGGTTCCCGATTTGTCGGGATGGATCGAACGGTTAACGAGAAATTCCTATATCGCGTTCGATCGTGGAGTGGCCTGGCCAAGAAGTATTGGGTGGCCAAGAATCATGCTGATGTTCCTTTACCGCCTATGCTTTGTATTTTATGTTTTTTTCTGAGCCCTTAGCGAAAGAGTCTTGCGGTTATTGTGCCGGTGCAGGTCTTGGCGAGAATATGCAGAGGTCTTGGCGAAGTAGGGGCCTTGGAACTCGATACGAGTAAGAAAAGGACAAGCAAGGCAGCTATTGTCTGTCCTTCGGCAAAGAAAACTAGGTCACTCGAGCATCGAGCCGCTTTTGGGACAGCTGCTTCAACCTCAGAGGCGAATCCTGATGTCGAGGGAGAGGAAGATGACGGTAGCCCATTAGATAGGAGAACGAGGTTAAGTACGAAAGACTTGTAGGTGCCTCGACTGGAGGTTGTTGAGTCTAGAACGGCTGGCTCCGGTTGGATCATGAGCCGGGGATCCTCGAAGAGGATGTTGATGTAGCTTCAAATTGCATAGCTGGATTCGATACAGCTTCTGCGAGGGGGAACGCTGGCGTTGATCGTGAGAGGTCGGGGCTCGGAGCCTTCCAGGAACGTGGGTTGCCACTTGGAGAAATCGGCGACCTGAACAACTTTATTTCAAGCTTTCCGGTCTCGCCAGGGGGAATTGCGGGATGCTCACGGGATGATCGCGCCACAATGGGGATTCCTCTCAAAGGGGGAAACTTTATTGCCAACATCTTTGATGGTGTTATTGATAGAGCTAATCTCGATATTCCTGGAGCTGTTAAAGAGACGGAGAAGTTCATGCAGCAGGTGATAGCCATTTCTCGTGCATTTCTTTCATCCTCGAGCATCATTCTTCATCTTTCTAACTTTTCTGCAATGCCGTAGTGTAAGGAGATGTACAATCGTGCCATCCTCCGGCTCCGCGGGGAGATTTCTTATCATGAAAAGGAGTGTAAGAAAGTTACTTCGAAGCTGCAGGATTCGGAGGCTCGCTGTGCCCGGGGAGGAAGAAAGCTAGGAGAACTTCGGGCCGTTTTGGAAATGGCGCTCCGGGATAAGGCCAATCTCGCTGCTCAGGTACTTTTCCTTGCTCGTGCTCGACATTTTTTCCCGTATTCACATATATTCCATTTTCATACATTCATTGGCTTACCCTTCTCACATAGGTCAAGCAGAGTGGCTCACAGATTAATCAATTGAGTGCGGAGATCTCCGGGTTGAGGGAGTTAAATGAAATAGCGGCCAGGGAGTTGGCGACATCCCGGGATCTTCTCGAGGATACTCACAGGTAGATTGCTTCTTTAGCCACGACTAAGTCCAAGGTCGAACAAAATTCTTTTACTTATCAGGAGGTTGCAGCCATGGCGCATAGAGTAGCTCGTGACATATCCATAGCAGCTGAGCAGAAACTATCCCGAACTATTGAGCAAGCTAAGGCGGAGGCGAGGAGAGAGATCTTGGAGGAACTCAAGGCTAGATGTATCGACTTGTCAGCTGATCTTAAGGAGGCTCATGCAGCGGAGGAAGAACTGGCGCTTTTGGTTGCCCCTGATAAGGGCAAATATAATAGTGATGAGGAGTAGTCTCCGAGTCATTTTTGTATCGCTTCCCTTTCCCCTTGTATGCGGCCCCCGGGGGAATGGATTATGTAAAGATGTTTTTCTTTTTGACAATGTAAAAAAGGAGTTTTTATTCTGTCAGCCCCTTCTCCTTGCCCCTTTGCTTTTTTGTTTTAGTTTTTTCCTCTCGGTGTCGACCCTTCGGGGCCTGCTCTTGGATCGACCGGGGCCCTGAAATTGGCCATGTTCCGGGGTTAAATCGACAGCTCCGCTCGAACTGATGTTCTTGACATTGGGAGGATCCCCGAGGTCCCGTAGTTTTTTGAGTTACGTGGAGGTCGGAGTGATTCCGCTAGTACACTCCCCTAGGTAAGGGTTACGTTAATGCAGCAAGAATTAATTGGTCCTCTTGGGTAGGCAGGTAGTTGTTGCTTTGCCCCTATATATTTGTTCATCTGTCTATTAAGTGGAGAATTTGCTGTTCTTGATAAGGTTATCTCTTTTGCAGAGCCCGAAGCTTTGTGCTAGTCCTTCCACTTACCCATTTCAGGAGATTTTTGCTCAGATCCTTACTTTATTCCCTCCTAGTTTGCCGTATCCATGGCTGCTGCTTTGATGTCCGATCATCAGGTTGTGGGAACCTCTACGGCATTCCACATTCAGTCGGTGCCAGCGGCTCACCTCCGATATCAGGAGAGCGAGTCTCGGGATGCCCTGCCTCGAGAAGGGCTATCACGGCGGGGAAATCTCCTAATGTTCCGGGCCATCGAGAGAATGTGTCGAGGTTCATTTTATTAGTGAGGGAGGAAAACCTTGAGATGATCAGAAAAGAGTGCAGATGGGGGGAAAGCGCGATTTTGCAAGTACCTTCCCCTGAGGAAAGCGTTATGACATATGTTGAGGGACTTTTGAGCGTATACACTCATGTTTTCGCGTCGGGTTCCCCCGATCGGGTCATGCTTGATTTTTGTTGGAGATATCAAGTAATGTTGGCGCAGATTCATCCTTCTCTCTGGAGAATAGTGTAGGCGATGAGATATTTTGCCGACAAGGTCGGGATAAAATTTACCCTCAGCCACCTTGTGAGGTTGTATCGTCCATTGCGCTACCGGGGCCTGATTGCTCTTCAGCGTCGATCCACCCAAGCCCCTGTAATTGGTAATGAGGAGGATGAGTACTGTGGATGAATGAATCGCTTCATTCGGATCCGAACGATCGATGTCATTCTTGGAGAATTTTTGCCATTTAATGATATCTTTTTGTTCCTTATTTGTAGCAACTCATTGGTCGCCCGGCGAGGTCCCTAGTTTAGCCCAGTGGTCTCGTAAGCTGGCAGCTTGCTCAATTTATGATAGGCGCTGGTGGCGAGATCTTTCAAAAGGGAGATGTGAGGTGAAGCATTATGGTAGTTGCCCAACGCTCTGCCTCCTAAGAAATGGCATCTTTCTTGCCGGCTTATTTGATTTATCTGTTACAGGTGCCGGGAGTCCTTTTGAGGCGAGGCCGTGTCCCCCCGGGGAGGAGAAGAGATTGCTAGCCTCGGGATCAAGGATTGTCGATAAAAGGAAAGATGTTCTGGGGTGCGAAAAGGCTCGTAGTGAGGCGAATTCTTCACTGTGGTTAAGGAGAAGCGATTCGGTCGATAGGCGACCTTCTGGAAGTGGTACGCCATCGGATGACGTTTCGGCCTTCGGCGAGGCTCAGCATTTTGGACTTATGGTGAGTTTGACTGCTGTATGAATGTTCTGGCCCTGTGCTCTACTTCCTTTTCTTTATTTGGCTTTCTTTCATAAGCCTTCGACAGTCTTAAAGCCGAGTTGCATCGTTGCGAGGCCCCGTTGCGGGAGGCTCTGGATAGGGAGAAATCCCTCAAGCTTCTTTGTGCGACAAAGGAAAGCGAGATCATCTCCTTACATCATGAGGTGGACCGGAGCCGGGTCCGGGAGGTCCTCCTGGAGAAACAGGTACCCTGCATTTCATGCTGGCTTGCACTCCCTTTCTATATTTGCATCTTGATGTTTTGCTATTTCGGTTGAAGGACAAGGCGGATGAGCTGGGACAACTCTGGGGCGAAGCTGGCCGAGTCAAACGCGAATTCATCGATCTACAAGCGCATGTGAGTGCCCATTTTGTGGCCATCTGGGGTTTCTGCTGTTGAGGCGCAAATCCAGACTGTTCGTGCAAACGATACTGCTCGGGCGAAGATGATCGCAAGGATTTCATCCAAGCTTTCGAGGAAAACCGAGGTGGTGAATGTTCGAGCCGAGGTTGTGATGAGCAATACCAGGGCGGGACATAAAATGGCGGCCTAGTTGAGGAGCGCTGTCATTGCTAAAGTTTAGCTGAAGAGGGCCCTCGATCGTGCAAGAAATAGCAAGGAATATGTGAAGTGCAGATCCTGGAGGGAAATACTCGAGAAGATTCATGCCAGGGGCTTCGATCTCTCGGGGGGAGATCGAGCAAGCCAAAGGAGATGAGTATGATGCCAAGTTCCTTCTGCCCGATACTGAGGAAGGTGAGGAGGAGGCCACCGGGACATAGTTGTCGAAAGGGGGAACGTCTATTCCCTACCTTCTTCTTTGTCTATATAGTTTTCATAATATGTCGTAGGTTGAGATTGTGCTTCACTGCCAATATGTAAAAATAAGAGGGGGAACCCCGTAATTTGTTTCTTCTGTACTCTTGTTCGTCAGGATCTCAATCGGGTCGATTCAACCTTTGGATTGACAAAAATATTTGAACCTGCAATATGGCCCCGATGTTTATTAGGCCAGTGATAGCAACTTTATATTTTTTGCCCTTAGGCTTGCGTACTTTAACTGTCTTTGGGTTCAGTCTGTGAGTCGGGCTCCGACTCGAGCTCAATTTACCCTCGAGTTTTACGTCTGCATGGGCTGGCGACAATGGCTCTTACGCCTTGGATCTGAGCGACCTTTTATGTATGTGGCCCTTAGGCATGTATAGTTAAATATTTTGGATCCGGTCTCTGAATCGGGTTACGACTCGAGCTCACTTTAATCTTCAAGTTTTCAATTTTCATGCTGGCGACAGTGGCTCTTACGTTGTTGGTCGTTGCGACCTTTAAGTGTGCGGCCCTAAGGCTCGTTTGGCTGGCGACAATGTCTCTTATGCTTTTTGCACGTGGGCATATTGTAGGCTTTGTTTTCCTCTCGTTAAGGTCTTTTGAAATAATTTTTCCTGACCCATCGTCGGTTCAGGAAGAACCTCAATTTCAAGTCGTTAACGACAATGTTCGATCACCTCAGAAGGTTTAGCTCATAGGTTGAGTAGCTCGAAGCCTGGTGATTTGGAGCTGACATGGTCGAAGCTCATTTGCCTGTTGAGGAAAGCTTGTTTTAACCGGTTCTTTTCGAAGTAGATTCGAAGTAATGGCCCGCGATTTTGTTAGCGATGGTTGGGAATCCCCGAGTGGCGTTAATTTGGCTGGAGCATCCATTTTGATCGTAGTCATATATGATCCCGAGTGATAGTTTAGGTGTCTACACCGAGGGTATACCCTTTCGGGATTTTTACAAATGCGACATATAGCCTAAACTTCGAGACTGAGTTTTATGCCTATAGTAAGGTCTTACTAAATTTTCATGCCTGTTGAGGTCTTATAGTTTGTCATGCCTGTTGAGGTCTTACAGATTGTCATGTCTGTTGAGGTCTTACAGTTTGTCATGCCTGTTGAGGTCTTACAGTTTTTATTGCTATGTAAAATAGATCTGGTTATACCGAGTCTGCCCCCTCGGGGTCTTACGGCCTTGGGTTTTCCAGTTTACGGTGATTGACGATAGTCTCCGAGTCATCGAGTTTGCTTGGGCTCGAGGGCCGTTATTCGTGAGCTCAGAGTTGCCTTGTTGGGGCCTTATGAGCCCGGAGTTCCGACCCTGGGGTCGTGTGGGTGCCAAATTGTTGACACTAAGTCTCTGAGTATTCGAGGATGCATCTGGTGGGGGGGCCCTGCCGTAAGGATGCTGAAACTTCCTTTTTTGGAGTACGAGATGCTGAAAGATATTCTTTTATTGCTTAGCATAAATACATGTCATTTCGTTGTTGTGAGATCGGCCCGCGCGGGCGCGGCTCCTTGGACCGTTTGGTCCGGTACATGATTCCCTATTGAAACTCAGTCTACCATTCCCCAACCCTTCCAAGTGGATGACGCCTTCACGGGGGGTGCCCTTTATCATTTGATTGCAAAAGAAGGCCTGCGACCTTGTCGGATCCTCCTTAGGGGGTACGTTGCTCTGCTGAGGAAAGAGTGCGATGGGCTCCGTCGAGGCCTTGGGATCTTCAGGTAGATTTATCACTTCCGAACGCCTTGGCCGGGTGTCTGTATTCAAGTTAGTGAAAAATCACGAAGGAAGGAGGTAGTTTTTCTTTACGCGAGACATGCAGGCGATATTCCGAGGTTTGATATGCTCCTGCTGTTTCGGGGTGAGGACTCTATTATAGCCCTCCGCCGTGTTTAACCGGGCTTAGTCGAAGACGTGGTTCGCTTACCCTTTGGCTCTTTCGAGAGCGGAGATACTGGTGTCGGTAATGCATTATGTGATGCGGACTCTCCCCTTGCTGTGTGTCGTTCCCCACAGATGGTTTCAATCCCCTCCTTCCTTGGAGGTTTCATTCTTTGGCAAAAAAGGGAAAGTACCATTTTCATGTGGCGTGTCTGCAGCCGTCTGAATAAGGCTTTCGCGCCTTGCGCCTCCTTTGATGATATGGAACTCGGTGTACCAGTCTGGGCCAGTCATTCCGTACTGAGAGAATGGTCTTTCTCCTTGTCGTAGCGATCACCATTTGGAATTTGCCTAGGATTCGAGAGGTGGTCATTATTTTGACCCCGGCGGTCTGAACCGCCCTATCATCCTCGGCCCGACATCATTGATCGAGCTACCTGAACTCATGAGCACATGTTTTATTTCAAATGGATCAAATGAGGAAGAAGGTTAAAAATGCATCAGTGTTAGGCCGAGACAAGGTCTCTGTGTCTTTTTGGCTGAATGTGAGGGTATCCTCGGGAATGTATCCCCGGATACGCTTTTCCCTGGTGACGAGCATTTTTACTCTCCCTTTTATGGGTCCTCGGAGGGTGCTGCCGCTCCTTTACTATCGTGGCTCCATCCCTATCGTGGCAATACATCGTAGCTCATTTGCTTCGCTCTTCCTGGCCGCCTTCCTCACTCGGAACTGAACTCGAGCCAGATCGCTCAACAGTTCTCGGCAGTGATTTTCATTGAGTAGCATGGCTACTTTCCTCCTGAGATGGTGGACATTTTTGACTCTGCGGTCACGCACGTTGTACAGTTCACACACCAAGCTGTGATTCCCTTGAAAGGGGTTCTGCTGAATTTGTCTGAACCATTGGACGTCCCTGGTTTTGGTTATGGTAAATACGATGTTTGGTATAGCGATGTTGAAATTGTACTCTGATGGGCGAGGCGCCCTTGCCGGCCATGCGTCCCCATTGGATCTGGCTCTATTAACGATTCCTCAAGGATACTGTCCTCGATCTATTCTCTTATCATTGCGAGGTAGATTGTGTCTTGGGGCGTTCCTCCTATCTGCGACGCATGGGCAGTTCCTCCATCTGTTTGGCATTGGTTTCTTTACTAGGAGCCTGCTTGGTTATCTTGAGACCGAGAAGGCTCCCGGATGGTCATCCATGACTTTGATTTGCGACTGACACCGAGTATGGGCATCCAACCAGATCTTGGCTGGGTACCCAATCAAGTTTTATTTGAACTGCCCTGAAATCATTGGGCTTGGTTTGTTTAGGCTTTTAGTGAAGTCCTGTATTGCCAGGTCATCCGAGACCGGGGGTAATCCCGTTCGTTCCATCAGGGAATAAGGTGCGAATTCCCGTAGCATTTCACTATCCCTTTGTTCTGTCTTGGATGTGTCGGGCTCTCTCGTCGTTGCTTCAATGACATCGACGTGTGCCTTTACGGAGGAATCTGCCAGTATGGTAAGTGGGTTTATGAGGTTGGGCACTAGGTTATGACGCCTCATCATGGTCCTGTTCGAGGGTGTTTCTCCGAACCTCTTCAATAAGATTGACTCGATCTCATCATCTTTTGGGTCGTTGCCTTTCTCCGTGCACGCATAGGCAGCGATGTGTTCGTTGGTATCTGAGGTCCCATTGTACTCAGGAAGTTCTGGCATTCTGAATCTCTTTGAAATGGGTTCCGGCACTGCTTCCTCTGGGAACAGCCATTGCACGAACTTCCTCAAATCTACATCTTTTAGGACCGGGGGCGAGCCCGAGATTTGGGCGACCCTAGAGTTGTAGGTCTCGACTTTTTCATTGTTGGCTGCTATCAATTTCTGACCTGATTCGATCCTTTTGGTGAGGTCCTCTAGCATTTTTACTATGGCATGGTCGACTACCGATCCATTATTGCTTGACCTCTCTGGTACCCGTTCGGCTGGGGGAGCTGTTTTCGGCGCTGTTGTGCTGGGAATCTTCGGATGGCTTTGTAAATGAGCGATGGCCTACTGTTGTGCCTGCAACATTTCAAAAATAACTTGAAGACTAACTTCTTGTTCTTCCCGGGATGGGGTTTTTTGGGCTTCCTGTCTGTCGCTATGCCATATGCTCCTGTCGGTATGTGAGGTTTTGTCGACCTATTGCGCGTCTTGCGAACCCGCATCCGCTGGAATTGGCCTAGGTGCATCATCGGGGTTCTATGGTGGCGCGTCAACGACTGGAACAACCATACTGTTTTTGCCATGATTTTCGAGGTAGTTGTTCTCAACCCTGTTTACCGAGCCAAACATTTTGACCTAAAATCAAGAGATCTTGGACAAGAAAAAGTGTGAAAGATAACTTGCGTTTGTGCAATGAAACCAGTAAGAAAATAATCACTATTATTTTTAGCCCCACGGTGGGCACCAAACTATTTACCGTGAAAATGGTAACAACAATTAAATTTGTAAATGGGATTCTAAAAATACATGATCTATTTTTATGCTAGTTGTTAGAGAAGTTGATGCTAAGAGTATGAAGTTTAATGGAGAGATACAAGCTAAAACGGGGCAGTAATCAAACTAGGAGACTTGCTGCCCAAGCTTTGGACTGGTCGATGAAGGAGCCTCGGGGTCGATATTCGGCTCGATCCGAGGTATTGAGGGTAATCGGGAATGGGATAATAGTTAAGATATGATTAAACAAGGCTCTTTATGGCCAATATCAAGTAATAAATGAAGAACAAATATGAATGTAATAAATGTTAAGAATGGCCTTGAGCTAGTAAGAACGAACGAGTTAGAGAGAAGAAAGAGAGAGAAAGATACTATTGATCTTGGGGAGAATAGTTGGAGCAATATCAGCCCCTTACAAAGTGGTATGTATTCCCTTTATATAGGAGAGGGAATACAATATAGTACAGAGCCCATTAAATGCAACGATATGGGGATGGGACGTCTAGGCACGATGCTAGACTCTACTGATGCTGGTTGTTCGCTTCGGGAATTTTCCACCCTTGGAATCTTTGTTGGGTCGTGGGCGAACCTCGTGGGAGGGAGCTCGATCGTAGTCCTGTAGCCTCGAGGTACTGATATGACTCCCCGAATGCACCTTGGTGGCGAGAAATAGACTCCTCCGATTTCACCATATACAGTAATGAAGTAAGTCAATAAGATCTCTTGGATTGTCATTAGACCCATGAACAGACAATATGATAGTAGGACACATGGGGAATCAAGAACATAGGCAACCCTAGTACTTCTAAGAAAGAATCATTTGTGAAAGTTATGTGCTTGCTCGTTTTATTGTATCATATGGATCATGCCAAAAGGAAAGAAAAGATAGCCTTAACATACCTTAACCCCGTTGAATCCTTAATACCTTCCCAACAATTCTTCAAATAACTCGTTTATGTAAAGGCTAAGGAGATTCAAAATCATTGCTGAGTAAAGGCTAAGTCCGCAACTTAAGCTAGTAGCTCGTTTATGTAATTTTAGGCAGCATCTCCCCTGTAACAAGGGCCTCTTCCAATACTATACACCAACAACAACAACCAAAGCAACACATCAATTCTATTTACCTTAAAAATAGTAATAACAATTAAATTTGTAAATGGGACTCTAAAAATACGTTATCTAATTTTTATGCTAGTTGTTAAAATAGTTGATGCTAGGTGTATGAAGATAAGGGATGAAATGCTAGCTAAAACAGAGTTATAATCAAACTAGGGGGTTTGTTATCCGGGCCTCGGACTGACCGATGAGGGGCCTCGAGGTCGATTCTTGGGCTCGAGCTCAAGCTATCAGGGGTAACTAGGAAGGGAATAACAATTAGAATATAATTAAAGGATGATCTTTATGGCCAATATCAAGCAATAAATAAGGAATAAGTATGAAAGCAATAAATGAAAGAGGCAGCCTCGAGCGAGCAAGTTAGAGAAAGGAAAGAGAGAGTTGTTATTGATCTTATGTAGAATGGTTGGAGCAACAACAGCCGAACCTTACAAAGTGATGGGGATCCTCTTTATATAGGAGGGGAATCCCGTTATAGTACAAAATGCATTAACTGTAAAGGTATGGAGATGGGACGGGTGGACATGACACCTTGATACATGCTCCGAGTAGGTCGGCTTTGTTAGATTTAGTCGTGTGTCTTAAGAATTCCCCTTTCTTGTACTATAGCTGTTAATACGCGATGCCCCCCAGGGCCGGTACCCGACGACTCCCGAGGGTAGGTCTCGACCTTAGTTTCGAGCCTCGAGGAGCATGGCCTCAAGGCAACCCAATGATGGGGAAATCGGGTCCCCGGTTTTACCGCATACAGATAGTCTCCGCGTTTTTTAGAGTGAGAGCGGTAAGAAACTGTTACATCTTGCGATTTTCTTATATTAAAATTTTGTTTTCAGTTAACCGACGTACGAAGCTTGGGCAGCAAGTCTCTTAGTTTGATTACTGCCCCATTTTAGCTTGTATCTCTCCGTTAAACTTCATACTCTTAGCATCAACTGCTCTAACAACTAGCATAAAATAGATCACGTATTTTTAGAATCCCATTTACAAATTTAATTGTTGTTACCATTTTCATGGTAAACAATTACGCATTGTATTCATTTACACATGTATATTGACCCATGACCAGATGCCATTATATACGCGTATAGTATATGTATATAGGGTATGGAAAAAGGTTATGGTGTTATATACGCACCACCACCTGATCAACTGGTATACGTTGATGATTTCACCCATAAAGAACGAGATGATATGATGGGATGCCCTTAGAGGCTTGATGATGTTATGTATGCATATACCTATACATGATATGACATTTATATGCATATTCATGATATTATATTTGTTTCATGATTCACAAAGATATTAAGACTTACAGGTTGAGTTCTTTACTCCATGTTTCTTTCATGTCTTTTATATACTGCTTTCAAGCCTTACATACTCGGTAATTTATTTGTACTGACATCCCTTTTACCTGGGGACATTGCATTCCATGCCTGCAGGTCCCGATAGAAAGGTTGGAATTCTTCCTAGTAGGCTATCAGCTTAGCGGAAGGTGTTGGTGCACTCCACTTGCTCTGGAGTTGTCTATTTGGTCAGTATGATTTTGACATATATTGACTGGTATGGCAGGGCCCTGTCCTGACCATTATGATATTTAAGTACTATTAGAGGCTTTTAGATAGATGTCAGGTATATAAATACTTGTATGGCCTTGTCGGCCTATGTTTTAAGTTTACAAATGATCATGTATACTTTATAGGCCCGCATGTCACATGTATTAGTTTCTATATCATGTTGGGTTGTCCTATGTCTAGTATTCCCTTATGTTTTATTCTGGTTATCTCACGACGCCCTTTTGGCCCATGTACCCATGATAGTACGATAAGAAGGATATGTTACGTTGGTACTCGGTTGAATAAGATACCGGTTACCCATTGCGGCCCTCTGATTTGGGTCATGACAACAGTGGTATCAATGCACTTTTGTCCTAGGGAGTCTACAAGATGTGTCTAGTAGAGTCCTATTTATGTGTATGTTGTGCACCACACTTACATGGTATTTAGGACTTTCACTCGTTCTTCTTACTCTAGATCGTGTGGTAGAGCTCAATTGTAAGAATTCAAACTCCTAAATTCTATTTTATTTGTAATACAACGATACCTACATTTAGAAAGACAGTTGGTAAGAAATTGAATGTGGCTATGGAAGAGTTGAGTAATAGTAATTCAATTTTGCATTATGCTTATGATGAGTAAATGTGAGGTCTTAAGCAGATCATATGTACTAAGACATGTAAGCTTCTTGATAAGGAGCCCTAAGGCATGAATACCTATCCACCCATATGGTAAAAAGCAATAAGCGAATCAAAAGGTAGATACAAGTTTTAACAAGTAAAAGAAGCAAGGCAAAGAAGGTTACGAGGTACCCAGTTAGTGAAGATTATCAGTATTTACAATTTAGGCAGAAAAATATAAGCATTTTGAGTTACTTTCTACAGTAACAGAGATATATACAATTGGCCACACCCATCTCAATTATGCGCCATGGGAGATAACAGATATAACTTAAGAGAATAATAGGATACCAGGATCTATCTGGGTTAGAGTAACCCAAAATGGTGGATGGATTGCTATCACTAGTTAACATTCCGAAGGATAGTGCAAACATGGTAATAGATCTCCGGTTGAGACACATAGATGGTGCACTCTAGAATAGTACAGTTAGATGTGAAAACTAGAATGTTCAGAAATTTCAGAAGACAGGCAGTGGAATCCTAGAAGGGATAAATATTTAACTTAGTATGACTCCCGTCCCTAGATAAAAAGAGCAGAGAGAATGTTAGGCGTCCAAAGAGCTAGTGAGATGAAGCAAGGGGAGCTAAAAGTGAAAGAATATTAGTTGAAGTTTTCATAATAAAGTGACAGACAGAAATATTAGCTGGAGAATAAGAAGAGAGTAAATGAAGTATTATGCGTAAGATGTGATAAATGGGTAATAACTCTAAATCAAAATATGACAGAATGATAAAGTCTATGGCCAAGTGAAGGAAAAGACAAGAGGAGATAGGCCTTGAGACAATACAAGAGTATAAGTCCTAAAGTCATATCCTCATTTCAAGAAATGCGTTGGTGAGTCCAACGTGATTACCAAAAGGCTAAGTTACACCCTGGTAGTAACAGAAATTAGTATGGTCTAATAAACAAGATACACTAAACATGAATTAGGTACCAGAGGATTTAATAATAGTCGACATCGTGACAATTCCGACAATAATAGAATGGACGACAAAAGAATAATTTTTAAAGGTCATTCAGGAAGACGCTTCCCTAAAGAAAGCACTGTTAGCAGAGTTAAGCTTAAGGGACTAAGTGCGCCAGTTATACTAGGTGTCACCTTCGTGCGTAAGTAATTCAGTTCTCCCTGGTACAAAAGGTTTACCGCAAGGCGAGTAAGAGTCCGTGAAGATGTGAAAAGATGCCAAAGATGAAGAGGTAAAGCATTTATTGGGAAATCTTCATAGTATTAAATATTAGTACTCCCCTAAAGGGGGAAGATAGTGTGATATGGTATTAAGTCAGAGTTATTGGTTCATGCAACTATGTAATAATAAAAGAAGAATATGGTTGAAAAACGAAAGGAATGAGATTGCATTTATTCAGATACTATAGATATGATACGACTCCAGAACATTATGCGAGCACGACAATGGGGAGAGGCAGTAAGGGTTCCAACACTATATGTTATTGATAAATAAGTGCAAATGAACACTTGATACATAAGGAACAAGTGCGAGGGGTAAGTTAAGACAAAGGACAAAAACCAAGAGAGATTACGCAGAATATAGATATAAAATGGCCCAATGAGTAGTTAGTAGTTGATTCAGGAAGAGCCTAATTATGGCTACACAAGATTATACAGACAAATCAGGAGATTATGCAAGATAAACATAGTGAACCATAGCATAGTGAATTTAGTCTCGCATATATGACGTCGTAATCCTTGAAAAACTTTCAAATAGGAGTTAGGGTAGTTAAAGGTACCACATAAATGTTATAAAAATAAAAGAGAGTGCTACTGAGAAGACAATAAAAATTTTTATTTCAGAAGCAACCCTACGAGCACAATTGCGCGGACGTTAGTAACTATGGATAATTAAAGGCGGGTAAGAACATTGAAAATTTTGTCGGGTATACGATGTACTAAGCTCGCAGCTTTACAGGAGTCAAAGGGTCTCCCTTAAGTTCTACCATGAAAGACTAGCTGAGGAAATAAAGAAAGAAGGCTTCAACCTAAGCATAGTGGCCTAAAGAAGAAATAATATTGTAAGAATAGTCTTACTACAACATTGTATGCACTTCATAAGAAAGTCGCACCTGTCGTGAATGATGAATGGCGGGTAAAATCAAAAGTGGTATTGGAGATCATATGAGTTACAGGAAATTCTAATATTCATCGGCACTAATATAAGCCAAGCATTCATGTAGCAAGTGGCAGAATGACCAGGAAAAGTAATTTCTTACATTAAAATACAATTGAGAAGGCACAGAAGGAAATCTATGGTGCCAGCAAGCTAAAGGAAGGCTGCGAGTAGTATAAATGGATATGTGTAGGTTCTAAGCTAAATTATGGTAGATAACCAAGTTATTAGGTAGATAGGAGTAAGGACAAGAAAAGGTCAGTGAGAAAGTGACGAGAATAGGTAAGGCCGCGGGATTAAGCCCAAAAAGATATTTGATAGTTTCCATAAGTTATAGAAAGCTCAGTATAGCCTGAATGAACTCGGAGGAGTTTAAGACTTGGAACATGTAGAAGAGATGTAATGCTGCCCTGGTAGTAGAATAAGGGTGTAATTGTGATTGATAAGAGGATAATGTTAGGCCTTTGAATGAGTAATGATTTAACAAGAAAGGGATTTCATGAATTGCACAGGATTAGAATAACCCCCATAAGATGAATCATGTTGGGATGCTATGTAATAAGGTTATTGAAGTATGCTATTGTCCCTAGGTGGATCAGGAAAATATCTTCAGATAGTCCCTGATGAGACGTGAGACTGAGTGACATTGTATTACATAAGAAATTTCAAGTTATCAATGGTAGATTATAGATCAACATTAAGGTGAATTAACAGTAGATGGATGAAAGTTTCAAAGTATGAGATGAGATTAGGTTGTCATTCTTAAGATAAATAGTAATGAGGAAGCATTCAGGGACTTAGATTTATACATACAGGATAATCAGCGAGAGATTAACATGGAGTTGGGTAGCAGACCTTTGTAATAATAAACCGAAGCAAGTGTTATGGTATAGTATATGCTACCTAGATGTATTAAAACCATAAGCATAGATAACCGAGGCTATGAAATAACATATAGCAATAATCGAAAGTTCAACAAAGTACAGCGAAGAACTTCAGTACACCTATAGATGCTTAGAGGGATGACTTGTCAAAGTTTTGTACATGTTCCCAAAGTGAGGCCTAGATATTGGCTAAAAGTTTGAGAAAAAAGGAGAGAAGAGTCGCATATGTGCACATACAAGGAAAAGTCGTACATGCTGCATGGAAGAAGGTAGCAACAGTTACGAGATATGAAAGATTCGGAAAACAAGTCATGGTGTGGGAAAGAGGCCTAAAGGGGGGGAATGCCCTGGCCATTGGATTTATTCACAAAATAATTTCCTGGATGGCAAGGAAAATATTAAAATATTATTAAGAGCTTTGGATTATGATACTGATAAGTGGATCAGTCAATATTCGAGGACGAATGTTCTAAAGGGGGGAATGATGTTACACCCCATATCTTCAAACGCAAGAGTATTCGTAAGTCAATTAATGTAAGCTTAAAAATGAGATCCTCTTTGAAAGTACATAACTTAAGTTAATCATGTTACCTTGGAGGTTACAAATCTTTAAGATCACGAATAACAAGTACCAAGTAGGTTTAAAAGCTTAGAAGCTAAACGAAAAATAAGTTTCGCCGAAAGTTGATAAGTTTGGAATGTTATAAAATGCATTTTGGGGTGAGATTAGGGTTCTTAACATGATAAAGAGATTATTTTATGATTTATTTTAGGCTTATGACAGTCGTATGTTACGTTTTGAAGTCAAGCGAGTTGTGGAACAAAAGTCGGCAAAGGTCATCATAAGTTACATTCATAAATATGTTGAAAATAAGGTCAAATGAAGCAGAGCGTTTCTCCCAATATACTTGGAATTACGAGATTATCCACATAAAATTGAATATCTACGAGTCTAGTTTCTAACGCATTAAACCGTTCATCGATAAGACATTAGAGTAGAGATATATTTGCAGTTTTGCAAGACTGCACAGACTGCATGGGTGACAAGTAGGTGTGTCACTGAAGCTTTTTGAGCAATACATTTTGTGTGCTATATAAGGTCTTTTTGGGGACATATTATATACCAAATTGAAGGTCTTGGAATCTAGTTTCCAACACTCTTAACTGTTCGTTTCTATGACATCTGGATAAAAAGATATAAGCGTCGGAAGATGGAAGAATGCTAGGGTGCCAAGCTAGCACCTCTTTGACTTTTCCAAAGTTGATATATTTAGGTCTTAGTCCGTCTTTATCTTCATTTTTTCCATACAACACGACCTGAGAACATACATAAACATATTCAAAAGCTCTCTTCTAGGGTTTCAAAGAAGATTAACACCCCGGGTATGAAATTAAGAAGTGATAACATTAGAATGATCTTTACGACGTATCGCTATATCGCCTCTATTTTTCTTTGTAGTTTGAGTTTTTGAAGGTAATTCATAGTTAAGAAAATGTCTATGGGTCTCATGACATTCTGAGAAATCTTATTGACTTACTTCATTATGCATTCCATTCATTTATACAAGTTAATTGACCCATGACAAGATGTTGTTATATATGCATATAGTATATGTATATGGGGTATGGGGAAAGGTTATGGCGTTATATATGCACCACCACCTAATCAGCTGGTATACATTGATAATTACGCCCATAGAGGCCGAGATTATATAATGGGATTCCCTTAGAAGTTTGATAATGTTATGTACGCTTATACCTATGAATGATATGACATTTATATGCATATTCATGACATTATAAACGTTTTATGATTCACAGAGCTATTAAGACTTACAGGTTGAGTTCTTTAACCCACATTTCTTTCATGTTTGTTATATACTACTTTCATGCCTTACATACTCAGTAATTTATTTGTACTGACGTTCATTTTTTAGGGACACTGTGTTTTTCATGCTTGCAAGTCCCGATAGACAGGTTGACAGTCCTCCTAGTAGGCTATCATCTCAGTGGAAGGTGTTGGTGCACTCCACTTGCTCCGGAGTTGCCTATTTGGTCAGTATGATTTTGACATGTATTGACTGGTATAGTGGGGCCCTGTCCTAACCTTTATGACGTTTATATACTCTTAGAGGCTTGTAGACAGATGTCAGCTATATGGATACTTGTATGGCCTTGTCGGCCTATGTTTTAAGTTTACAAATGATCATGTCGGCCTTGTCGGCCCGTATGTCACATATATAAGATTCTATATCATGTTGGGTCATCCTATGTCTAGTAATCCCTTATTTTTTATTTTGGTTATCTCATGATGGCACTTTTTGCCCATTTACCCATGATAGTGTGATAAGAAGGATATGTTATGTTGGTACTCAGTTGAGTAAGGTACCGGGTGTCTATTGTGGCCCTCTTATTTGGGTCGTGATATACTTTCCTCGATCGGAGATAATGGACACCGGCACACTGTGGAGATGAACAATCTCACGGATACAGATCTGAGCCAGATGCTTTGAAGAATAGATAGTCACCACCGGAATGAAATGAGTCGACTTGGTTAGCCTATCTACAATAACCTATACTACATCAAATTTCTTCAAAGTCCATGGGAGCCCAACAATGAAATCCATGGCAACACACTCCCACTTCCACTTGGGAATCACAAGTCTCTGAAGAAAACCATCCGTTCTCTGATGCTTGTCCTTCATCTGCTGATAGTTCATGTACCACACCACATATTCCACTATAACATTCTTCATTCTTGTTTACCAATAGTGCTACCTCAAATCCTGATACATCTTAGTGGCACCTGGATGAATGGAATACCATGAACTATGGGCCTCCTAAAGGATCAACTTACGCAATCCATCCATATTCGGCTCACATAGTCGGCCCTACATCCGCAACACCTCATCATCTCCAATAGAAACCTCCTAGGCATCGCCATACTGTACCTGTCCGCAAGGACAAACAAATGAGGGTCATCATATTGACGCGCTCTGATGCACTCGTATAAAGAAGACTGAGAAACCATGCAAGCTAGGACCCGACTAGGTTCCGAAATGTCGAATCTCACAAACTGATTGGCCAAGGCTTGAACATCTAGGGCTAGTGGTCTCCCCACTGCTAGTAGATATGCCAAACTGCCCATACTCTCTGCATGTCTGCTCAGGGCATCGAGCGCCATATTAGCCTTCCCGGAATTATATAGAATAGTGATATCATAGTCTTTCAACAACTCTAACCATTTTTGCTGGCATGAATTGTGAGCTTTCTACTTGAACAGATGTTGGAGACTGCAGTGGTTGGTATAGACATCACATGCAACACCATACAAATAGTGCCTCCAAATTCTCAATGCATGAAAAATAGCTGCCAATTCCAAGCCATACACCAGACAATTCTTGTCATGAACCTTTAGCATCCAAGATGTGTACAAAATTTCCCTAGCATAATGCATCAACACCATGCCAATCTCAATACGCGATGCATCACAATACACAATGTAAGACCCCGAACCTATAGGCAATACCAATACTGGGCCTATAGTAAAAACAGTCTTCAGCTTTTGAAAGCTCACCTCATATTTCTTAAACCATCTGAAAGGATCACCTTTCCGAATCAATCTGGTCAAAGGTATGACAATGGATAAGAAACCCTCTATGAAACGATGATAATATCTGGCCAAACTAAGAAAACTCTGAATCTCATCCGAATACAGTCCAGACCAACTCTAAACTGACTCAATCTTCTTTAGGTCTACCTTGATCCACTCAATAGATACTGCATGACCCAAAAAATGCCACTAAATCGAGCCAAAACTCACACTTTGAGAATTTTGCATATAACTTCTTCTCCCTCAAGGTTTAGAGCACGATCCTCAAATGTTGCTCATGATCCTCCCGACTGCGGGAGTACACCAAGATGTCATTAATAAACACAATGAAAAATAAGTCAAGATATTGCTGGAATACATTGTTCATCAAATTGATAAATGTTGCTGGGGCATTGATCATCCCAAATGATATCACAAGGAACTCGTAGTGGCCTTCCCGAGTCCTAAAGGTAAACTTCAAAATATCCGGATCCCAAATTTTTAGTTGATGATACCCTGATCAAATCAATATTCAAGAATACTCTGGCACCCTAAAGCTGGTCAAATAAGTCATCAATGCGCGTTAATGGGTAGATGTTCTTCAGTTTAACCTTGTTCAACTGTCGATAATCAATAGATATGCACATAGAGCCATCCTTCTTCTTCACAAATAGAATTAGAGCACCCCACAGTGAAACACTTGGCAAGATGAAACCCTTATCATGCAACTCCTGAAATTGTTCCTTTAACTACTTCAACTCTACTGGCACCATACGATATAGTTGAATGGAAATGGGCTGAGTACCCAGTAACAAGTCAAATTCAAAATCGATATCCTTATAGGGTGGCATGCACGGATGTTCTGCTGGGAATACATCTGGGAAGTCTCTCACAATCAGAAGTAACTCAACAATAGGAGTATTAGCACTGACATCTCTCACAAAATCTAGATATTCTTCACACCCTTTATCAAACATCCGCTGTGTCTTCAGAAAAGACACAACTCTACTAGGAATATAACATTAAATCTGGAATAGCCAATGTCACAATCTTATCGTGACAATCCACAATAGCGTGATAGAGCGAAAACCAATCCATGCCCAACATGAAATCAAAGTCTACCATATTGTGTAACAATAGATCAACTCTAGTCTCAAAATACCAATAAAAACTATACACGATCGACATACACGATCTACGATAGTAGAATCTCCCACAGGCATGGACACATATATAGGAGAATAAAACAAATCAGAGATATATCCAAATACAATGCAAAGTAAGATGACACATAAAAGTAAGTGGATCTCAGAACAAATAAGATTGATGCATCCCTATGACAAACCGAAACCATACCTGTGATGACTATGCCTGATGTGGCCACCTTCGTCCTACCCGAAAATCATAGAATCTGGCCTGGCCTCCCCCTCTAGGGTGACTTCTACCTGCCTGACCTCCACCCATAACTGGTGGGGTAGGTGGAGTGGAAACTAGAGAAGCAACCAAGGCCTGAGAACCATGTGGACCATGTGCAATCTGTGGAGACTATGTAGTCTGTAGAGGTACACCCCTTGTGAGTCTGAGGAAGTCCCTCACCATATTTCTGGTATAACCACACTCAAAGCAAGCTCTTGCTGGGCGTGGCTGCTGAAACTAGTGTTGGCTTGGTCGGCTAGACTGACTGCCTAAGTCACCCTGTGCAGGAGGTACCCTGGATAGTGGCTGAGCAAAATTAGAAATCTAAGACCTCGGAGTAGTCGTAGCACTAATAGAAGATGGAAGTGCTAAATGAACTGGGTAGCTCACATAGCTTCTGCCATGACGGGATGGAACTAGAGTGCGGGCACCATTATATCCTCTAGATTCTTGAGGCCTCTTGGCCTCCCTGTCCTCTATCTCACGGCCTTGCATACCTTTAAACCTCAGCGCAATCTATACCAACTATTGATACGGTATCCAACTCCAACTCTCGAGCCATTTTGAATCTAATACCATAGTTGAGCCCCTTGATGAATTTGTGGACTCGCTCTTTGGCTGTAGAAACCAAGGTAGGTACAAGTCTAGACTACTCACTAAATCTGGTAGCATACTTTGACACTGACATGGTCCCCTAATGTAGCTGCTCAAACTCTGTGTGCCATGCATCATGAAGGGTCTGGGGAACAAACTCTCTCAAGAACATCTCCGAAAATTAATCCCAAGTGAGTGGGGCTGCATCAGCTAGCCTACCCTCCTTATAAGCCTGGCACCACCGGTACGCTGCTCCTGACAGTTGAAATATAGTAAAAGCTACTTTCCTAATCTCCACAATACCCATGTTACAGAGAATACAGTGGAACTTCTATAGAAAACCATGCGCATCCTTGCCAGCCGTGCCACTGAAAGTAGGTGTGTCATACTTCTTGAACATCTCAAGTCTCCTATGCTCCTCCTCAGATGCCTTTGGCCTGACCTCAGGCTAAACCGGTATAGGGGGATATGCTATCATGATAATCAAAACTTGATCAATGTGGACCCGCTGTTCTGGAGTACGGGCCGCGGGAGTCTAATCTCCTCTGCAAACCTGAAATGTATTTGGTCGAAGGGGAATTAATCCCGCCTTAGCTAGAGTGCCGAACATGATCAAGAACTGTGCTAGGATCTCTTAATGTCCAGGGGAAACAACAGGTGCCTTGGGTGCTTGTCCCCCAATCAGAGCTACTGGTGGCTCCTCAGTCACTGCTTGGACAGGTGCTCTGGCTCCATCACATTCCCCTCCTCGGCCTTTACCATGCACCTAGTGTTGCATGGCTCTACCAGAGGGCATAGTATCTAAACATCGAATCCAGCAGTGTGTGTCCTCACCATCTGTGAGAGAACAGAAAGACAAGAATTCACATTTTCAAAGTTAACAATTTCGAACGATAAGGAATCAAAGAAGTGGAATTTTCTAACAGTTTTGTTGCCTCTCGAAAATAAGTACAGACGTTTTTGTACCGATCCACACGACTATACTAAATATTCGTATGACTCGTAACACCTATGAACCTAGATCTTTGATACCAACTTATCACGACCCCAAATTCCAATATTAGGAAACGTGATGGGTTCTAGTCTCTAGCACCAAGTAAGCCTAACAAACACGATAATAAGAAATAAAGTAATGACTATAAACAAGATAAACTAAAAAGTCTCATAAGAATCTCAATAATGAACCACAATACAATATTCCCAAAACTCGGTGAGACTGAATCATAATCTCTATAGAAAAGTACTAATATCTCAATACACATCGTTGACCGAATAAAGGATAAATAGTAATAAGAGAAATATGGCATCCATGAACTTACCTTTTTATTCTTATAATTCGATGCTCACCAACTCATTTTGTCTTTGCAGATTGGGCAAAAGGATGCCCTGGTGGGGCAACTTCGATGCTCACCACCTCTGTTTCGCGCTCGGTCGGTGGTACACCTCCGGTGTCTGGTGAGATAACTCCGAGATTCTTTGTCTTGAGGAGGGAATTTATGCTTGAGAGACCTCCCAATGTTTAGGGCCATCGGGAGCATGCATCGAGGTTTATCTCCTCAATAGTAGAGGAATACATCGAGGTAGTTAGAAAACACTATAGATAGGGAGAAAAGGTGGTACTGCAGGTACCTTTCCCAGAAGAGAGCATCATGGCTCATGTCAAGGGTTTTTTGAACGTATACACGTACCCCTTTATATTGGGCCCTATCGATAGGGTCGTGCTCGAATTTTGTAAAAGATATTAGTTTACCCTGGCATAGGTTCACTCGTAGTTTGAAGGATAGTGCTGATGATAAGGTATTTTGTAGATAAAGTCGGGCTCGAGTTCACCCTCAACCATCTTATTATATTATACCGGCCCTTGCATTATCCAGGCCTGATTACTCTGGGACGTCGATCCACTCGTCCTTTTATTTCCAGCAATGAAGAAGATGGGGGTCAAGAGTGGATGAGTCATTTTGTTTGAGTGCGGACTATTGATATTATCCCCGCAGAGTTCGTTCCATTTTCTGAGAAATGGAATTTTACACATAAGTGGTACACTCGTGTTCTCATTATTTTGCCCATGGTGGAGGCAGATTCTGTAAAGATGCTTTCTTTTTCTTTTCTATTTTTGCAGCAATCCCGTGGATGCTATACGAGGTTCCTGATCTGGCGGATTGGTTTTGGAAACTGGCAGCTTTCTTGACTTATGATTAGCGTAAGTGGAAAGATCTATCCAAGGGTAGATGGGAGGCAAAACATCACTGTACGTGTTGTGTGGCTTGTTTTATTTGAAAGGTACTTTCTTTTATGTGTACTAACTCTGTCACTGCAGGCATTGGAGAATTTTCTGAGATGAGAACATGCCCCCTAGGGAAGGAGGAAGAATCGTCATCTTTGGGGTCGAGGACTGATAACAAATGGAAGGAGTCCTCGAAGGACGAGTGTGCTCATAGCGAGGCAAGCCCTGCTCAGAGGCTCAAAGAGGATGTATCAGCTGAGCCTGCGGCATATGAGGCTTCTAGCCTTGGAAAAGTGGTTCCTCTCTTGTCGTTGTCTTTATTTCCCATCGAAGGTACTTCGAGGGATACAGGTGTTTATCCATCGTCCTCACCCCTTGTGAAAGTACTTCGAGGGATGTTCGAGACTAGGGGCCGCCTAAATAAAGTGGGGTCTCGAGCGACCATGTCCCCACTGAGATCGGTTCAACTGGGGTCGGTGAGACCAGGCCAGTAGATGCACGCTCTACCTTTAAGGAGGCTCAGCGGCTTTGTTCTGTTGTGAGCTTTGGTTGACTTCGTTGATCTGCTAATATTACATTTATTTTTTCTCATTGAGCTTCTTTTTCATAGGCCTTTGAAAAGCTCAAGTTTGAGCTACTCCGCTGTGAAGCCCGGTTGAGGAAAGCCTTGGATGGGGATAAATACCTTGGGCTTCTTTGTGATAAAAGGGGAAAAGAATTGAGGCACCTTCGGTACAAGGTGAATCAAAGCCTGAACTACGAAAGCCACCTTGAGAAACAGGTAACCTTTTCTCCGAGGGAATGCATGCTTATTCTTCTATCCTGATAGATTAATATTTTGACGCTTCAGTTGTAGAGAAAGACAAAGGATCTGGAATACCTTTGGGGCGAGGTTGGCCAGGCCAAGTATGAGTGTAGTGAGCTAAGGGCTCAGATAGATGCCCATATTGCGACCTAGAATAATGCTTAGGCCAAGGTTTCTACCCTCGAGGTGTAGTTCTGGAACGCCTGTGAAAATAGTTCGGTTCAGACGAGCAGTATTGCAAAGCTTGAGTCCGAACATTTGGAGATGAAGGCCGAGGTCGTGGACGCCCGGGCTGAAGCTGAAGATATTTGGGCTAAGGCCAACAAGAATGTGGCCGTCTATTTAAAAGATGTTGCCAATGCTCGGGCTGCATTGAGAGGTGCTTCCGATCGAGAGAGCATAAGTAATGAATATGCTCGGCGTAAATCTTGTAGGGAAACCCTCGAAGAGATTCACGCTAGGGGCTTGCGATATCTCGGAAGAGATAGCGCAGACCAAGGAGGATGAATACGATGCCAAATTCCTTGTATCTGATGCCAAAGATAATGGAGAAGAGGCCGATAGGGCCGCAGTCCCCAAGGGGAAAATAGACTAGGCTTTTTTCTTTTTGATTCTTTGTACAGTGTTCTTAGAGAACTTTGTAAATGTAGCCTTGCATTGTTTCATATATGCGTATGTAAATAAAACTTTTGGTTTTCTCCTTCCATGAATTTCCATTTGCTTGAGTATGTCATTCTTTGTTTTGAATTTATACATTTGTCGATGATTGGCCAGGTGAAATGGACTTCGAGGTAAAACCCTTAGGTTTGCAAATCGGCCTTGAGGCTTGTTGGGCTGGCTCGTAGGCTCTTACGCATTTGCCCTTAGGCATTTTTAGTTAATTGTTTTGGGCTAAGTCTCCGAGTCGGATTTCTACTCGAGGTTATTGACCCTTAAGTTTTTAAGCTGGCTCTTAGGCTCTTACGCGTTGGGTCGGTACAACCTCTTAATATAGGCTGGCTACAGTGGCTCTTGCATGTTGGGTTGACATGACCTCTTAATATAGGTTGCCGATAGTGGCTCCTATGCGTTGGGTTATTACGACTTCTTAATATAGGCTTTTATTTTCCCTCGTTAAAGACTTTTTTGAAGTTTTTGTGTTTGCCCGACTCTTAGACGGCTTGATAAAAGCCTCGATTGTGAGATGTTATGTAGCAATAAAAGAGAACCTCGGGAGGTTTTGCTTGATGGCTGAATTGTTTCGAAGCCAATTGTTTGGAGCTGATATGATCGATGCTCTTTTGCTTATGCTGAGGGTAGCCTGATTAATCGGTCCTTTTCGATGTTTTTTTGAAGTAATTGAAGCCCTATGATTTTATAGCGACGGTCGGGCATCCCCGAGTCACGTGAGTTTGGCTGAAGCCTTGTGAACGGAGTCATTGCATTTGGTCGTAGCCTTTTAGCCCTCAAGTGAGGTAGTTTCGGTGTTTACTTCGAGGGTATGCCTTTTTAAGGGTCTTACAAGTTCGAATGCATAGCCATAACTTTAAGATCTGGATGATGCCTTTTTGCAAGGTCTTATAAATTTTAACATGCCTTACTTGAGGTCTTACGGATTTGGTTAATTGGTACACGTATAATTCACACCTTGTTTGAGGTCTTACATATTTGGTTACTTGGTACAAGTATAATTCACGCCTTTCTTGAGGTCTTACAGGCTTGGTATTGCTTTATGAAGGTCTTACGAGCTCGAGGTTGCCCGCATGTGGTCTTATAGCCTTGGGTTCTTGACAAATCAATAGGGTGATAGTCGATGATAGACCCCAAGGTATCGAGAGTTTCTTGGCTCCGGGGTCGTTCTATGTAAACTTGGTGTTGGCTTTGAGTTTTCAATGTCAGTCCCCGAGTGTTCGGGAAAATATTTTGGCTCTAGAGCTGTTTCTTGTTAAAGATAGCAGACTTCTTTGAAGCGTAAAACGTTTTGATGGAGTAAAAAATATTCTTTGATTACTTGGCACAAGTATACATGTTTTCGTTGTCAAGGGTTCGGTTATTCTATGCGGACACAGTTCATTCGACCGTTTGGCCCGACACATCATTTTCCTATCGAGACCCTTTTTGGCTCATCTTGCCTTCAAGAAGGTGACCTTCCAGGGGATGCCCCTAGTGTTTGAGGTTTATTGAAGAAAAGCTTTGAATACTTGTTAAGTTACCCTTAGGTAGCATATAGATGTTTCCTCATTAAAAACCTTGCCGGTAAACCCCTTCTTGGGATAAAATTCGATCAAAGGAAAAGAGTGCAATGCATGCTTTAAAACCTAAGATCTTTGAGCTGGACAGCACTTCGACTGTTCTGATCGGGCACCTGCACAAAGTTTAGTGTAAGATGTAAATAAAAAAGGAGATGGTTATACCTTAATGGTGATGGAGCTTTGAGCCTCGATATGCTTCAAATATTTGCTTCGGGGACGCAGCACGATCCTTTGCTTGTTTTATTCATGTGTAGCTGAGAATGTGTCTTCACTATTTGCTTATCCTTTGGCTCCTTCGATGTTGAAGGCATCGATGTCGGTGCCACATCGTGCAATGCGAACATCTCCCTCGCTGTATATTGTTCTCCATACATGGTTTTTATTCCGTCATTTGTCGAAAAGTTCATCATTTGATAAAGGGTTGATGGTACTGCTCTCATGCAGTGTATCCATGGTCTTCCGAGCAAGGTGTTGTACCTCATATATCTTTCGATAACATGGAATTTGACATTTTGGGTCGTTCCGGCCATGTTGATCGAGAGGCTGATTTCCCCTTTCTTTGTTTCGCTTGCCATGTTGAATCCGTTGATGACTCGAGAGGTGGCCACGATCTGGTTGAGTAGTCTGAGCTGCTCCACCACCCTCGACCTAATAATGTTGGTCGAGCTACCTGGATCCACACGCACACGCTTTATTTGAAATGTATTCACAAGAAAAGAAATTACCAAGGCATCGTTATGAGGTTGAGAGAGTGCTTCGATGTCCTTATTATTGAATGTGAGAGTATCTTTGGGTATATAACCCCGAGTTCACTTCTCCCTCGTAATGGATATTTTTATTCTTTTGATAATGGGTTCCTACGGGATGTCGATTATTCCAACGATCATGTGGATGACATGTTACGGCTCATCTGTTTCATTTTTCATGTTTGCCTCTCTTTCCCATAATTGATTTTTGGCTCGGTCGCTAAGGAACTCTCGGAGGTGCCCTTTACTGAGTAGTCAGGCTACTTCTTCTTGGAGCTGCCTGCAATCTTCGGTCCTATGACCGTGTGTGCCATGAAATTCGCACACTAAGTTGGGGTTCCTCTGTGGCGGATCTGATAGTACAGGTCTTGGCCACCTGGTGTCTTTGATTTTACCGATGGCAGATACGATGTCTGAAACATCAATGTTGAAGTTGTACTCCGACAATCGGGGCACCTCCATTGGTCCTGTGTGTCTGTAGAATTCGGCTCTACTCACGAGTCCTCGAGGATTCTGACCTCGATCTGCCCTTCAATCATTTTGGGGTATGTTACACTTTGGGGCGTTTCTCCTATCTTTGGTGTATGGTTGGTACCTTTCTTTTTTTGGCTTTGGCTTTTTTGCCAGGAGTCTGCATGGATATACCGAGCCCAAGGGGTCTCCCAATTGTTCGTCCTCGACCCTAATCTTCGACTGATATCGGTTTTGGACATCCGACCAGGTCACGACGGGATATTCAACAAAATTCTGCTTCAACTACTTTGAATCCACCGAGCTTTGTTTGTTCAAACCTTGGGTGAAGGCCTGTACTGCCCAGTCATCAGAGACTGGTGGTAATTCCATTCGCTCCATTTGAAAGCTATATATGAACTCTCGTAGCATCTTATTTTCTCTTTGTTTTATTTGAAGACGTTGGATTTCCTTGTAACCACCTTGATGGCACCAGCATGTGCCTTTATGAAAGAATCTGCAATCATGGATTAATCTATTGAATTCGGATCTAGGTTGTGATACCACTTCATGGACCCTTTTGAAAGTGTTTTTTCGAACTTTTTTAGCAGGACAGATTCAATCTCGTCATCCCTCAAGTCGTTGCCCTTCACCGCATAAGTGTAAGCGGTGACGTGCTCGTTGGGGTTCGAGATTCCGTTGTACTTCGGGAGATTGGGCATTCTAAATTTTTTCGGGATGTGCTTCGGAGCAGCATTTGGCGGGAATGGCTTTTGTACGAATTTCGTTGAATCAACACCCTTCAGGATTGGGTGTGTGCTCGGGATCTGGTTGACCCTTGAATTGTAGGTATCCACCTTTTTGTCGATAGCTTCTATCATCTTTTCACCCGATTCAATCCTCTTTGTGAGGTCCTCGAGCATCTTCATTATAATGGGGTTGGCTGCTGACCTATTGTTACTCAATCTTTCCGGTACCTGTTTGGCTCGAGGAGCCGTTTCTGGTGCTACTGTGCTTGAAGTTTTTTGGTGGCTTTGCAGTTGACCAATTGCCAGTTGTTGTGCCTGTAACATCTCAAAAATAACGTGAAGGCTAACCTATTTCTCCCCTCGTGCTGGGATTTCCTAAGCTTCCTATTGGTTTTCTTGGCGTATAGTTGGTGTGGGAGCTTATGTCGATGTGTTGGGCGTTACGCGAGACCACGTCCACGGGAATTGGTTCTGGTGCATCCTCAGGGTTTCGTAGTGGTACACCAATATCTGGAACAGCTACACCATTCTCTCCATGGTCCTCAAGACCATTGTTTTCATGTGCGTTTATTGGGTTAGACATTTTTGACCTGAAATCAAAGATTCTTGGATAAGAAAAAGTGTGAAAAATAACCTGCGTTATGTAGTAAACCAGCCAAAAAACAACTACTAATATTTTCAGCCCCACGGTGGGCGCCAAACTGTTTATCTTAAATAAGGTAATTACAATTAGATTTGATTTTGTAGTTCTAAAAATACGTAATTTATTTTATGCTAGTTGTTAGGAAGTAGATGATAAGTGTGAGACTAGAAATAAGATAAGAGCTTGAAAGCAGTTTGTTAAGAAAACCGAGTGGCTGGGATTCAGGGCCTCGAGCTGGCCTATACGGGTCCTCGAGGTCGAGCTAAGCGCTAGGTTGTGACCGGCCGATTAAGGTCTAGAAACACTAAGAGCTTTGATCTTAGATATTTATGGTCAATAAAGAGCAATAAATGAAGAACAATTAATGGAACACAATAAATGTAAGTAATAAATGTAAATAATAGTATCGAGGGAGAATGTGCTTAATCTAGATAGCAGAGAATGTTCATGTATTGAATGTTGTATTGGATATCTATTTACAAAATGACAAGGGTCCCCTTTATATATGGGGGGGGGGGAATCCTAACATAGTACAGATGCGTTTATTACAAGGATTTGAGGCTGGTACAGCCATTTAATGCCACCGTACGGGCTTGAACTAGCCTAATAGACTTTGTCAACTTTAATCACGTGCCTTGGGAATTTCCCGTTTGTCCATCACAACCATTGATTTACACTACCTTGAGGTCGATCATTGAGAACCGTCGGGGTCGAACCCCGGGCTGAGCCTCGAGCCTTTTGGGGGCGATCTCTACGAAGTACCATAACGACCATAAAATTGGACTCTCTGATTTTTACCGTATACAAAAAGTTAGACCCAGAGTAATAGAAATCTGTACGGGCTGGTTAACAAGATAAACTAAACATTAATTAGGGACTGAATCATTTGATAATAGTCGGCATCACAAGAATTTCAGAGATTGCGTTCCGGTGATAATAGAATGGACAATAGAGGAATAACCTTTAAAGTTCATTCAGGAAGACGCTTCCCTAAAGCAAGCAATGTGAGCAAAGTTAAGCTTAAGGGACTATGTGTGCCAATTACACTAAGTTTCACCCTCTCGAGTAAGGAATTTTGTTATCCTTGGTACAGAAGGATTACCGCATGGAGAGTAAGGGTCATGGATGATGTGAAAGACACCAAAGATTAAAAGGTAAAATATCTATAGGTAGATCACCAGAGCTGTAAAACTTAGTACTCCCCTAAAGGAGGACTATGGAGTGATGTGACATTAAGTCAAACTTAAGTGGTTATAGTAACTATGGAATGGTAAAGGAAGAATGCAATAAAAATAAGAAAGGAATGAGATTGCACTTATCCAAATGCTACAGATATGCTACGATTCCAGGATATTATGCAAACACGACGTCAAGGAAAGGGAGTAAAGGTTCCTACTCAAGATCTTATTGATAAATAAGGAGCCAGTGCAAGACGTAAGTCAAGACAAAGGAAATAACCCCAAGAAAGATAACGCGAAACATTGATATGAGAATGGACCAACGAGTAGTTAGTAGTTGATTAAGGAAAAGCCTAGTTATGGCTAGACAAGAGGATATAGACAAATCAACAGGTCAATGCAAGATAAACATAGTAAGCCCCAACATGGGGAATTCAGTCTCGCAGATACGACATCGTGAACCTTGAGAAATACAAATAGGATTTGGGATAGTTAAAGGTATCGTATGAGTGTTGCGGAGATAAAAGAGAGCGCCACTGGGAAGACAATTAAAATATCAGCTCATAAGCAATTGTACAAGTACAAGGGCGTGGAGGTAAGTAACTACGAATAATTATAGGCGAGAAAGGACATCAAAAATTCCGTCAAGTATACTATGTAATAAGATCACAGCTTCACAAGAGTCAGAGGGTCCTCCCTAAATGCTACAACGAAAGACTAGTTGAGGAAATAAGGAAGAAGGCTTCAACCTAAGCATAGTGACCTGAAGAGGAAATGGTCATGTAAAATAGACTCACTACAAAATTGTACGCACTCCAAAAGAAAGTGGCGCCTACCGTGGCTAATGAACGGGGAGTAAAAAAACCAAAAGTAATAATCAAGATCATATGAGATTCACAAAAATTCCGGCATGCATAGGAACTAAGATAAGCTAAGTATGCACGTAACAAGGGGAAGAAAGACCAAGAAAGGTAATAGCTTACGTTTAAATAAAGCTGAGAAGGAACAAAAGGAATCATTTGATCAATGGTCTAGAGTTAGTTACGTTATGAATACACTTAAGATTTCGGAGTATTATCCATGCAGTATATATGTTGTCAGTCATACAACTGTATAAGACTCCGGTATAAGTTAAAAGAAAGAATTGAGTCCAGGTCATACACAAAGAATTGAATTGTTAGAAGATTGTATCATAGATATTCCATAGCATCCGTGAAAGGCTAAAGTAATAACTAATACCATGAGCCGTAGATCGGAATATAGCTTAAGCCTACATAAAAGATGATTAGAAGGAAGAGGAAACTAAAGAATTACATCAACTAAGTAAATCAGGAGTGTAATTAATGGACCCAAAAAATTATAGAAATCATAATTGAGAACATTCCAGGATTATACCTAATATCAGAGGCACAAGAGAGGCAGTACAACAACCATATTCTATAACGGCTCTATGAATAAAGCCAGTTCGAAGAGTACTAACCTCATAAGAAATCAGTATAAAGCTCCCACCAGATTCTGTATGCACCAAAGGTGCAAGTGTAATAATAGAGCTTCAATTGTGGATGTGAACTATACCTATGTGGAACGGAAGTAAGAAAAGAGATAAAAGATGTGATACGATATTTTAAGGTAAGTAAGGTAAAAGTGAACAACGTACGAGATACTCAAATGCAGAAGGTTGTGATAGTCCATACTTGGGATAGAAGGCTAGAAGCGCGTGGATTCAGCATCCAGGAATGATAGCAGCGTCGTCAGTGGCATATCTTCCAGCGTATGGTTTCTAGGTATCGAGAGGCCTAGTCAAAAGAGTAAAGAAGAGTTAGATACGATGTGATGTCTCACTTGATGTTCCAGATTAACATAAGGAAATCTATGGTGCAAGAAAGTTGAAGGAAGGTTGCAAGTAGTATAAACAGATATGTATAGGTCGTAAGCTAAAGTATGGTAGAGCGACAAGGTTTTAGGAAGACATGAGTAAGGATAAGAAAAGGCAAATGAGAAGGTGGCAAAAATGGATAAGTCCTCTGGATTAAGCCCGTGAAAACAAAAGAGCTGATGATTTCTCTAAGTTATAGAAAATCAGTATAGCCTGAATGAACTCAAAGGAGTCCAAGACTAATAGCATTTAGAAGAGATGGAATACTGCCCTGGTAATAGAATGAAGGTGTAATTGTGACAAATAAAGGATGACGTTTGGGCCTACGATTAAGTAATGATTTGAAGAAGAAAAGTAAGGGATTTTATAAATGCTACAGGACTAAAATACCCACGTAAGGTGAATCACATTGGGATGCTATAAAATACGGTTATGAAAATATGGTTTCACCCCAGGTGGATCAATCTAATTATTTTAGAATCCTTGATGAGTCGTGAGCCCTAGAGGCAGTGTTACATAAAAGGTCAAGTTGTCAGTGGTAGATTATAGATCAATATTGAGGTGAATCAACAATGGATGGATAAAAGTTACAAAGTATGAGATGAGATTAGGCTGTCATCCTTAAGATAAACAGTAATTAGGAAGCATTAGAGGACTTAGACTTATACATATAGGATAAGCAACGAGAGTAACTCGGAGTTTGGTAGTAAACCTCAGTAACGGTAAATCGAAGTAAGAGTTATGGTATATTATGACCTACCTACATGTAGTAAAGCCATAGATGCCCAGAGGGACAGCTTGTCATAATTCTATATATGTTCACAAAGTAAAGCCTAGAGATCAGCTAAAAGCTGGAGGAAAAGGAGAGAAGAGTCGCATAGGCACACATACAAAGGCAAAGGAGTACAGGCTGCTTAACAGAAGGTAGCAACAATTACGAGATTCGAAGAATTCCGACCACAAGTCATGGTGTGAGAAAGAGGCCTAAAGGGGGAAATTCCCTGACCTTTGAATATATTCAAAGAATAGTTGCCTAAATGGCAAGGAGAGTATTAAGGTATTCGCAAGAGCTATGGGTTATGAGAATGATAAGTGTGTCAGTCAACATTCGAGGATGAATGTTCCAACGAGGGGAATGATGTTACACCCCATGTTTTCGTACGTGGAAGTATGCCATAAATAAATTGATATAAGCTCGGAAATGAGATGTTACATCCCACATGTTCGGATGTTAAAGTTTCATCGTAAGTTAATCAACGTAAGCTCGGGAATGATATTATTTTTAAGGTTATACGTATTATGCTATTTCAAACAAGCGATAAGTTAATTCGTGAAGGAGAGAAGGTAAGCGAATCAAAGAAAGTTAGTATTGTCGAAGTTTGTCAATTTGGGATAAAATATGGTCCAAGATCTAATACCCGGTATTTATGGACTAGTACCATACAAGGTACCACATGACCATGATAGTAAGGTGTATAAGGTGTGTTAACAGTTAATAGTATTTTAAGTAATTTGAGATAACTCTTAATTATGTGGACAACTAATGAATTTTTCGCGCTTTGCGCAATCATAAGAGACCCAAATAATTCTTTTGACATTCGAATATTAAAAATATATATTAATCGCTAAATTTAAATATATAGACTTCAAATTTTAGTTGATTTTATTATTATGATATAATGTTATATTTTCTCTAAATTTACATTATTGGAGTTCTATTGTCTTCCAAAGTTAACTAATCCTTTTTAAATGACATATATAGGTGAAATTCACCCTTTTCTCATCTATTACCTTTTCCTCCTTAGTTCTTTTAACTCTAAGATTTGCAGAAGCCGTCAATTACGAAATTAATTAGGCATTTTCCATCTTCTTTCTTACCTTTCTTACTCTTCTACTTTCGTTTTTTCTCGTTTCTTTCATTATTTTTTCTTTTTCTTCCTTTTTTCCGCCTTATTTTCTTTTCCTTCCTTTCCATTCTCTTTCTTTGTGCAAAATGGCAATATTTTTCTGCTCTTTCGTGGTGTAGTGTAATTATGTTTTATATTATTTCTCCTCCTTTTATTTCTTTTATTCTCTGTTTTCAGCCAAATTTTAATTTGTGAGTTCTACATTCTGGATTAATTACTTGTGAGCACGTGATTTCTTTCCTACATGTAATACTCCAGCAAATTCAAAACAAAATATTTTCTGTCAGTATTTGCAATTTCGGGGATTTTCGTGGCATTTTCTGGTAATTGTTTGTATTTGTCGGTGCATTTTTATTTTTATTTAATTAATAAAAATTGCAAAAATATGTTGCATTTGCATTTAGGATTTAATTTTACATTTTAGGATTAATTGACAAATTAGTTATTTCATAAAAATGGAAAAATCACAAAAAATAGTTTATTTTGCACTTTTAATTTTAATTTCGAATTTTGGTAGTTTTTCCTTTAATTTTGTTTTTAATTATGTATAGTAACACTTATTAGGGTTAATTAATTTAATGTGGTAGGACAATTTTGTTTAGGATTTAATTTAGGTTTTAATTTCAATTTTGGAAAAAGAAAGCGAGTTTTTTTAAAAAAAGGAAAAAAGTGAAAAATGAATTGAAAAAAAAAAGGAAATAATGAGAAGGAAACTTTGGGCCAAAATCAATCCAAATCCCCAGCCCAAACCTACATCATCAGCCTACCCACCTTACTCACACAGAAACCCGACCCAAACGCCTCTACCCGGTCCATTCCCCCAACTAAGTGAAACGACATCGTTTCATGGGCATCAGATCAGGACCGTCAAGGTTGATTGATCTAACGGACGAGAAGCCAGGGTCATTTGATATATTAATGTCCAAACGTTACCCCCCCCCCCCAGCTTTCGTCTCTCTCAAATTCCCTCAGAGAAACCTTAGAAGCCGCCGGGATTCCCCACCACCATTGATGGCAGCGCCGGCGTCCAATCGCCATCAAACTTACACCAAACACTCCCCACTTTCTCCTCTTTCCGAATCTACAAATCCCCGCCCTCGAATCAACCCAGAATGGCTCGAATTTTGTTTTGGAAGAAAACTCTAGCTGAGCCGCCTCCAAATCCCCGTCCTCTGGTGGCGACGCCACCTCCAAACGCCACCAAAATCACATCCTATAGCCTCCTCACAACCCTCTGTCCAAATCTCAACTTGTTTTTCATCGAATCTCCCGGGAACTTTTCGAATCTTGATCCGAAGAGAAGAACCCTAAATCCCAAAGTCCAAATCAACGGGCCCGTTTGAAGATTTAGGACCGTAATAGGCGTTATTCATGTGTTTTTGCATAGAAACACACGATTAAGGGCTATTCCGGTCAGGAATTTGAAAAGCCCTTCAAAGTTTGTTGAAGTATCTTCTTGGCTGGTGTTAGGTATCTTCTTTGTTCGTTTTATTTATTTATCTTTTCTTTTGTGTTTCTGCTTCATCACCTCTTCTGGGTTTGTTTAGTTGTTCCGGAGTGTTGTTATTCATGCATGATTAGTTCGGGATCCTTTCTTAATTAGTTAATCGTCTAACAGTTTAGTTAATTCCCTTTATTTGTGTCAGTTAGTAGTAATTTAGTTTAGGGTTTTAGTTTTGAAAATTGTTCTAGTACTTGGATGGTTCTGCCTCTCAGAAGCTCATAGAATTTAGGGATGTTAATGTACGAATTAGGCTTTAGTCTGTTGCTGACCCATTTGGAAAGTGTGGCCCGTTTAATTTGGTCTATGTCCTTGGGTCAATTTGTCCCGTTTGGATTTCTTGAAGTAATTTTCAGAAGATAAAAGGGTAATTTGGTCAGTCTGCTTAAGGAATCTTGATGTAACTGACTGAGGGAAGCTTCCTGGAAGCTGGGGTGGGGACTAATGTAAAAGAATCTGAATTTTGGCTAGGGGTTTTAAGCTAAAACAAAAATTAGCAAAGGGGCAAAGTGCAAAGTTGAAGCTGCCCTAAGACTTGCCTATAAAGGCATCTTTTCTTCTGGGGCAAAGAGATTTTTTAGGGATTAAAAAACAAAAATACGGAAAAAACCAAAAAGAGTTAAAAAATCAGAGATATACCAGAAAAATTTATAAGAAAATACTATTCCATTGGAATTCTGTCAAAGATCTTAAGTTGTTCTTAGACTTCAAAGCAATTTCTGGAAATTTTGAATGTAAATGGCTTGACATTGTGCTGGAAAAGCTTTGGGGTTTAGTTTGTTTGAAGTTTTCACTGTTCCATTTACTCTTGTTTGGGCTTCTGATGGTTTTTTTAAAGTTTCTAAGCATTTTAGTGTATCTCAAGTCAAGTGTGAATCGATTTGGGTTTGGAAAACTAGTTCAAGGTTGGGTCCTGAGGTTGCTTGTGTGTCAACCTGTGTTGAGTTGGGATTTTACGGGTCATTACTCCAATCTGTTCTGTGTTGCTTGCTGCTAGCTACTGATTCCTTTTTATTTTGGTTTCTGTCTTATTTCCAGGTATTTCCCTCAAACTTTGGATGGAAATGAAGCCTGTTATGGCTATTTATGTTGGAATCATGTAGTTTAAGTAGGAGAAACTGATTGTTAACCTGCTCTGTTACGCGATCACTTTGGAAGCCTATTACATTTTGTCTTCATGTTTCTTCTAGGCTCACATAAGTTATTCAGTTTCTCATCATTGTTTTTATTTTAGATTCTTTTATGGTGTTATGTAAATGCTTCCCCTCCACTGGCTTAGCTTAAATATTTGAAGGTCCTGATCATACGTATGAGCAGTAGAGAACTACTGCAAAGAAATCTTAGTAACGTCGATATGTTTCAAATCTATTGTGGTTTGCTGATGTCAATGTTGTTGAATTGAGAGCATGCTGCTCAGTTTTCTCTAGATAGCAATACATCTCAAGTTTTGCAGATTAAGGCTTGTTTATTGTTAGGAAGGAAGATTGTACATACTGTTGTTTGTTTCTAAGGAGACTCGATATCGAGTCCTAAACCCTCTAGCTCTTGGCCTTGAGATCTGGCTTGGGCTCGTTTGGGCCCAAAGCTCATTTTCCTTGTGATATGGTCTCGTGAGCCCAAGGCAAGCGTGGATCTAAGGTGCAAGCAAGATTAGATTATAAATTTAGTTGCTTCATGTTTAAATAATTAAAGAAGCAAAGATGTTAGTTAGTCACATGCTCAACGCAGTTTTATGATCGGCGGTCAACAAATGTGTATAATTCTGAGTCCTTACGTGTGGTTTAGCATTGGAATCTGCAGTTGGGCCATTAGTATTGGCCTAATGTCTTCGGATGCGCTATAAATTACGCTCAAGACCTCTATTTCATTTGCGATTTGGGCCTATTAGTGATTTAGGCCTGCTATTTATCGGATCTTATGTTAACAAAACGCTTAGTTAACATTTTAATCTTTATGAATCGAAGCACGCCATTTAGCAAAATTTTCCATGGCCTTCACGAGTGTTATAATTTTAGAAAAAAAATATGAAAAACGAACTTCGTAGTTTACCTTAAGCGCGTCAGTTATATAATTATCATGGTTATCAAAACCCGGGGGTGCATTTCATGTGACCCGATCCTAATTTCCAACAAGGTTAAATAGAGCGTGCTGTGAACCTCGGGTGCATTTCATGTGATGTGGCTTGCAATATATTTTAAATAACTTTGAATTAATTCTTTAAATAAGTAAAAAGCGGTTTTCCAAAAGTTAAAAAATGCACATAGGTTTCAAAGATGTTTTAAAATCAGATAATAATCCATTTATAATAGTTGAGAGACCGTGCTAGAACCACGGAACTCGGGAATGCATAACACCTTCTCCCGGGTTAACAGAATTCCTTACTCGGATTTTTGGTTCGCGGACTGTTAAACAGAGTTAATATTTTCCTCGATTCGGGTTTGGAACCGGTGACTTGGGACACCATAAATCTCCCAAGTGGCGACTCTGAATCTTTTAATAAGTATAATCCTGTTTCAAATGTCCTTTAATTGGAAAAACTCCCTTGTATTTATACCCTTTACGGGGTGTAGTAAAAAAGGAGGTGTGACAGCTCTGGCGACTCTGCTGGGGACACGAACCCAGAATCTCTGGTTCAGGGTTTAAGAATTCGAGCTTAGAATAATTGTTATAGTTGGCTTTATCCATTATCTAAATTTGTTCCATGATTTGGGCCTAATGTGTTAATTGATTGCTTTTACCGCTTTGATATTCCGTGAACTGTATATAAACTGTTGCGAAATCCTTCCTCTCTCAGAGTTTTCTAAATCATGAAGAAGTGTGCACTTCGTGTGAATTCTTTTCGGTTAGAGTCATATTCCAAATTTAGAATGAGGTTCGGACAAGTTGCAAAGCCGATGAAGCTTCTGTATTCCCAGTACGCTGCCCCCCCTCCGCTCGAGATGTCCGCTCGGGTAAGCCAGGTCTAGAATAATATACCCAGGATTTAAACCTAGCAAAACACAGCTTCATACCGGATCCCTAGTAGGAACATTTGTTTGCATCATGTGCATTTTGACTTTGGAGACTCAACATAGGGGTTGGGTCTTTATAGGACAGGTGCACCCGAAACAAAAAGACCATCCTAATGTATCCTACTTGCTACTTGTGCATTTATTTGCTTCGGACTTGCATGCTGACCGGTTTATGAATATTGGGAAAGGTTGAGGAAAAAGAAATGGCAGTATAAAGGTTAAAGAGAGTTAATCGCCTATTCTGAAAAAATCCAATGTCCAAATAGTGTCGAAACTCTATCGAATTTTCGAGAAAATATAATGAGGGAAGAAAGGGACAAAAGTTTTTTTTTGTTTTCGAAATAGATTGTTTTATTTACCAATGAAATGAAAAAAAAAGAAAAAAAGAGAGAAAAGGTTTTTGTTTTCAAAAAATAGTATTATTTGCCAATGAAATAAAAAATGAGAGACTCTTGTTTTCAAAAATAGTTTATTTTATTTGCCCGAACTACGCCAGTTTGATTCTCACAGGGTGTGAGGTACGTAGGCAACCCCCATCGGGTCCAACTTCCTTTTTGAAAAAATAGCCCAAAAATTTTACTTTGATTTGAAAATAATTAGGGTGATGCCATTCTTGTCAGAAATAGTCGAATGTCCCTAAAAGGGCGCCGGAAGGCTATTTTTGCAAGAACAACCACTTTTGTCACTTTCAAAGGTTTTTGGCCGGTTAGCTGACACAACCTTAAAATCTTCGTTTTTGAAGTGCTGAAAGGCCGTGTTGGCAAGGCCGGATGTTTTATGGAAATTTTGGAATTTGTCATTTCTCTTAAGTCAAAACGAGTCATGGTTTTCTTTTAAATTAAAATCACCTTAATAAATGTGAAGGATGAGCACAAATCAAAATGAACCTTTCTCAGTCCGTGAAGAGATCCCTTTGGAGCTACATATGTGGTTGCATGATTTGGGGGACAACAGCAGAAAAATTGTGACAAAAGCACTGGGCGGTCTTATTGGGCTTTTGAAGGTCAAGCCCAGAAAAGACGTGATTGAGGCCTTAATACGCTAGAAGAGATAGCAGGCTATGCCGGTTCCGAAGGGAAACTCAGAAGTCAATACCCGATAGCACCAAGAACAGTGACCCCCCACAAATTTTTGGCCAAAGGATTTTGTACCTTCTACTTTTTGTACCGACGATACGGGAATCCACGTGGCTTCGAAACACCAGATACTGGTCTTACTCATGCTGGGAATCAAGACAAGTGGGAAGCTCGGAGAGGATTAGCTTTCATAGTGGTGTTCCTGGGTATTTTGGTTTGCCCGAGAAAAGATGGGAACATAGAGATGGGATTAGTAAGGATAACTGAATTTATGGTGAAGAAGGCAAATGGGACTATAGTGCCGTTGATCTTGGCAAAAATTTACCGAGCTCTTACTCGTTGTCGAGAAGGAGCAAAGTTCTTTGAAGGGTGCAATATGCTGTTACAAATATGGATGGAGGAACACCTTTGCCACCGTCCCGAATACTTGAATTGCGGTATGATTGGCCTCGAGTGCATTGAAAAACATGAAAAGCGAGTAGAGGGTTATGAGTTTCCAGATGGTACGGAAGCATGGTATGCTCATTTGAGATCTTTGACCGCAAATAAGATCGAGTGGACATTTGGATGGCTCTCAGTCAATGAAGTAATCTATATGTCGGCTGAGGTATGTTTTTGGTTGTTGATGGGTCTGCGGAGTATCCAGCCTTATGCTCCGCACAAAGTCTTGCGTCAGTTGGGCCGATACCAGACCATCCCACTCAATGAAGATTTGAGTCAGCAAGTCATAGAGTTAGATCCAAAAGCTGCCTTCCCAGAAGAAAAAGTGCGTCGGGTTTGGCATCAGTGCAGATTCTTAGGGCCTAACACGCGAGTACGAGATCTATCCATAGGCGAGGTGGAGCCCAGTTATATTGCTTGGTATGGTAAAAGATCCCGAGTTCAACATGAGCCTGAGAGGCCCGCAAAGAGACCTCAGGTACAATGGGATTGGCTGACCAAAGAAAACGATTACAGGGCTACCATAAGCAAGTTGGAAAAGCAAGTCAGAGAACTTCAATTTGAGAATAGCTTGCAAGTGGCGGCGGATGAAGGAGAAAAGAAAAGACTAGCCAAAGAAAATGAGGCCCTTCGAGCTCAAATCCAGAAATTAAAAGTAGCAGCAGAAAATCCAGTCCGAAGTGATAGAGATGAAAAACTCATAGCTAACCTGAGGCAGAAAGTAAATGACTACAGTTTTGATTTGAATAAAGCAGAAAGTGAATTAGCCAAGGCTCGAAAGCAATTGGCTAAAAACTCAGATGAACTAGTACGCTTGGTTAAGCAATTGAACGAAAGGTACGACGATGAGGTCGCAGGGTTAAAGAGAAGGGTCATCGCCGCAGAAAACAAAATGATCAAACAGGCAAAAGACTTCAAAGTTGAAAGGGAACATTGTTATACAGCATTGGCGCAATTAGAAATAGATTTGCAACAACTTCAGGAGCAAAATCATATGGCTGAGCAAACTTTGGAAGCCAGGGCCCAGCAGATTGGGTGTTTGTTACAAGAAAAGGGGGCCATAAGAGATAGAATTAGAAGCATTGTCGACTACATCGTTATAAAGTGCCACATTTGTGAGGATATGACTCGCACTACATTCTTTGCAGCGGTGATGACCTTTGTTAAACAAATAATAAACGACTTGGACCGACTTCAAATGGATCTTGCACATAGGCCTGTGGCGAGACTGAATGATGTCCCGCGAGAACCATGAGCTTTGAAGTATTCGTGATTTTTCGTTTGAGTCTGTATTTCCTTTTCTGTCGAAGTCTGTAAATCATGTTGAGTTTGTATTTTCTTTCTGTTTTTGAGTCTGTATTTCTTCGGAGTATAACAGTCTATTTTTGGCGTCTGTATTTCATCTTTGCATCGAAATCTGTTAATCTTTTGGAATTTGTTAGTTTTGAGTTTGTAATGGAGGCATTTGTTGTTTTATTTTATGAAAACTGAAAATCCCAAAAAAATGTTTTATTTCGCACTTATCTACAAGAACTACGCTTGGTCTGATTCATACGGGGTCATGATACGTAGGCAATCTCCATAGGATTCGACCGTAACCAAATAAAAGAGAATAAAGAGAAGAAAAGAGCGGAAAAACAAAAGAGAGAGAAAATAAGAAATAAAGAGAGAGTAAAGACAAAGAGAGAACAGAGGTAGGAATGAAAGGAAAGGAAAAGAAAAGAAAAGAAAAGGGATGATTACAATTAAAAGAATGAAAAGGCCGGGATGACGTATGCAACCAATCAAATACACAATAGATACGGTTAACCGTTTAGGTGCATTCATGCCCAATGTGCGGTTACCAAGCTGTTAAAGCCTAATCGCTAACAAGGTTGTTTGTTTGATGTATTAAGTCTAGGCAGGTGGTTAGTTGACTGGCATTCTAGAAACTCACTCCTACAACACCCGATCGAAAGATAGGCTGAATATGGTCGACCAGGAACCAGAAACAAGTATTGTCGACCCATCGAAAGAGGTGGAAGAAATGGACGTTAATGCAATGAGGGAAGAAATGTATAAGCTGAAATAGAGATGGCTGAAATGTACCAAGCTTGGGCGAAAGGGAATCCACCACCGGTTTATCCCGCCAATCCTGCTTTTATATCCCACCATCAGCCCAACCTCCGGAGCCTCCCACTATGAACTCATATCCAGCCTTCCCCCTCTACCAACAATGCCATGGCACCACTTCCTATACTTCTCAAGCTCCACCACCCAAACAAGTTCCGTACCCTCCCCCACCAATTACACCTGTTTTTGTGGCACCTTCCCCTGCTACATTACACAGATCTTCCTATGAAACCCTGTTTCAAACTCACGACAACCAATACTATCCGCCTAAACCCACCTTCAATGTTCCAGAACCATATCCTTACACTCCTCATCTTGATATCCCGGCAGAGACCGAGAAACCGACCAAATATCCCGAGCATGAAGAGATGATCAGAAAGGTCAAAAGCTTAGAGCAATCGTTCCGAGATATAAAGGGGCTAGGAGGCCAAGTGAGTGTGGCCTATAAGGATTTATATCTGTTCCCAAATGTTCAGTTGCCAGCAGGTTTCAAAATGCCCAAGTTTGATCTGTACGATGGGCATGGCGACCCAGTAGCACACTTAAGAGGATTCTGCAGCAAGATGAGAGGAGCAGGTGGAAGAGACGAATTGCTGATGGCATATTTTAGCGAAAGTTTGAGTGGGTCGGCGCTAGAATGGTACACCAGACAAGATCATATCAGGTGGTACACATGGGACGATTTGGCCCAAGCCTTCGCCTGTCATTTTCAGTATAATCTTAAAATCATCCCAGACCGTTTGTCATTGACGAAGATGGAGAAGAAGCCCGATGAGAGTTTCCGAGAATATGGGTTCCGTTAGAGAGAGCAAGTGGCGAGGGTTGACCCTCCGATGAAAGAAAGCGAGATGGTTGATTATTTCTTGCAGACTTTGGACCCCACTTATTTTGGTCACTTGGTGTCAGCGGTGGGCAAGTCCTTTAATGAAGTTGTGAAAATGGGAGGCATGGTTGAGGAGAGACTCAAGTCCAATAAGATCATGAGTTACTCAGCAATCAAAGCAACCACCCAGGCTATTCAAAACGGTACTAGGGGTGTACTGGGAAAGAAGAAGAAAGAGGATGTTGCAACGATCGAGTCGGCAGCTTGGGGTGGATCCAGGAACCTTCCACCATTCTACAACCAGCCTCGACCCTATCCCTAAATGTACCCCCACACTCCATATAGCCCACCACAACACTACTACCCACCGCAAGATCCCCATTTTTCTGTTTATCACGCACAAACCTATACCCAACCTCCCGCTCACGCGCAATGGCATGCGCCAGCTCTATAGAGTCCCTACCAAGCTCCACAAAATACCCATCCACCCCCAAAAGCCTACAAAAACCCTTCTGGAACAGGTTTTCGACCCAATCAAGCCTTTAAAAATGAAAGGTTGCAGAAGCAGAAGACTTTCACTCCATTGGGAGAATCATATACTAGCCTATTCCACAGACTGAGATAGTTGGGTATGTTGAATCCGATCGAGGCCAAAATGCCGAATCGCCTTCCCAGAAATCTTGATCGCTCGGTGAGTTATGAGTATTGCTCAGGGGCCCTAGGCCATGACACAGAGAAATGCTGGAAACTAAAAACAGTTGTACAAGAGCTCATTGATACTCATCAGATCGAGGTTCAGGCCCCAGAAACACCAATATCAACTAGAATCTGCTACCAGCTCACCATGAGACCCATATGATTGAGTTGATACACAAGGGAGGGGAGGCTAAGAAACCTTCGCAGACAGTGATGATGATCCGCTCCAGTGAAAACAGTCCCAAGAAAACGATAATCAGCGGGAAATTAGTGGTCTAGTTACAAGAGGTAGACAGCAAGCCGGTTGTGGTAGCCGAGAAAGGGTCGTCAAGTACTGTTGTAGTGAAACCGGAGAAAGCTAAAGTGGTGGTACCGGGGGTTACCAGTAAACCTGTTGTGGTCATGAAGGGTGCTCGCACAGAGCCTGTTATCATAAAACCAGTAACTCAATTACCGATAGTCAACAGCAAGGTGGTCCCGTGGAATTATGAACGAATGATAGTAACCTACCAGGGGAAAGAGGTTAAAGAAGAAGTGTGTGAGACTCATGGTTTGACTCGATCGGGAAGATGCTTTGCCCCCGAAGAGTTGAGAAAAGCTAAGACCTCAAAAGATAATCCAGTGTTGGTGAAGAAAGCAGTAATTGAGGAAGAAGCAGAAGAATTCCTGAGAAAGATGAAAGCACAAGACTATTCCATTGTGGAATAGTTAAGGAAGACACCAGCTCAGATCTCGCTTTTGTCATTATTGATCCATTCAGACAAACACCGTCGTGCTTTGATGAAGATCTTGAAGAGGCTCATGTTCCTGACAAAATATCAGTAAACCACTTGGAAAAGATAGCTAACTAGATATTTGAGGTAAACCGAGTCACCTTTTTTGATGATGAGTTGCCGTGGAGGGTACCGAGCACAATAGAGCCCTCTATCTGACGGTGAAATGCGAAGACTCTGTGGTTACTCGGGTACTGGTTGACAACGGGTCTAGCGCACACATATGTCCTCTCTCCACATTGAACAAGATGCAAGTGGAGGATGAAAGGATTCGTAAGAACAGTATTTGCGCTCGGGGATTCGACGGCGGGGGGAAGGATTTAGTCGGGGACATAGTGCTTGAGCTCACAATAAGGCAAGTTGAATTTACTTTGGAATTCCAAGTGCTCGATGTGGCTGTTTCGTACAATCTGTTGTTGGGACGACCCTGGATCCATGCTGCCAAAGCAGTCCCATCTACTTTACATCAAGTGGTCAAGTTTGAATGGGATCGACAGGAAATTGTTGTACACGGTGAAGATAATCTGTGTGTGCCCAACGGTGCCATTGTTCCGTTCACAGAGATTGACAATGACAAGGGACCATGGGTTTATCAGGTTTCTGACATAGTATCGGTAGAGAAAATTTCAGAAGGAAAGTGTGTTCCAACTCCAAAGATGGTTGTGGCATCTGCTATGGTAGCTGTTGAAATGTTGAAAAATGGTTTCATACCGGGCAAGGGTTTAGGTGTATCTCTGCAAGGTATTGTGCGGCCAGTTTCTCTTCCAAAGAATCTGGATACTTTTTGTCTTGGGTTTAAACCCACCATTGCAGACGTGAGAAGAGCTAGGAAAATGAAAAAGAAAGCATGGGCATTGCCAAAGCCAATCCCGCGTTTGTCTAGGTCATTCGTCAGGCCGGGTACCAGAAAGCAACTGTTGCCAAAGGTCCCTGGACCACTGATTGGTGCCAATGGAGAATTGGAGAAGGGGTTCGAAAGGTTATTTGCCGAGGTCAATATGGTTCAGGCTGGGGAAGGGTCCAGCAAGGCAGATGTGCAATTTGTGGGACCACGTGCAAAAGTCAACAACTGGAGAGCTACTCCTCTTCCTATCCGGAGGGTGTCTTGGTAGTGGGTTTTGATTTTCTTTTAGTTATCTGGATTATTCCAGGGTTTGTAATTCAGATATTATGTTCCGTCCAGTTGGATGTGTTAAAACCCTGCTATCTTTATATTCAATGAAATGCAATTGTTCATTTTCCTTCATTTCTTCTGATTTTTTTTTCTTCTTTTGTACAATTCTTTTTATGCTGATATCAACGACATGACATGCGTGAGGAATCTTCGGCCCGGTTTTAAAAGCCAATCAAACTCTAAAATAATAATACAAGAAAGTGAGTGTGATGACGAGTTGAAATTTGAGGATGATGAGGCCTATGAAGAAATTAGTAAGGAACTAAGTCATTTTGAGGAAAAGCCCAAACCTAATTTGAATGACACAGAAGCAGTTAATCTAGGGGACCAAGGAAATGTCCGTGAAACTAAAATAAGTGTCCATCTGGAACCTCAACTCAGGGAAGAGATCATTAAAGCACTGTTCAAATATAAAGACGTTTTTGCATGGTCCTATGATGACATGCCGGGTCTAAGCACTGATTTAGTGGTTCAGAAGTTTCCCACTGACCCGGCATTCCCCCCTATCAAACAAAAGCTGAGAAATTTCAAAACGGATATGAGTGTAAAGATCAAAGAGGAGGTCACCAAGCAGTTCGATGCCAAAGTCATTCGGGTCACCCGGTATCCCACCTGGTTATCCAATGTTGTGCCTGTACCAAAGAAAGATGGCAAGACCAGGGTGTGTGTTGACTATCGGGATCTCAACAAGGAAAGTCCAAAGGACAATTTCCCGTTGCCGAACATCCATATCTTGATTGACAATTGCGCCAAACATGAGATTGGTTCTTTTATGGATTGTTACGCGGGTTATCATCAGATCTTAATGGACGAGGAAGATGCAAAAAAGACGGCATTCATCATGCCATGGGGAATGCACTACTTTCGGGTCATGCCATTCGGTTTGAAAAATGCCGGGGCAACCTACATGAGGGCAATGACAACAATATTCCATGATATGATACACTAGGAAATCGAGGTGTACGTGGATGATGTGATCCTGAAGTCTAGAAAGCAGTCTGACCATGTCAGGGATCTGAAGAAGTTCTTCCGAAGGCTTCGTAGTCAGCCGCCGGGGTATTGAATTGGACCCATCAAAAATCAAGGCCATCCAGGAATTGCCACCTCCGAAGAACAAGGCCGAGGTGATGAGTTTGTTGGGGAGATTGAATTATATCAGTAGGTTCATCGCTCAGCTCACGACAACTTGTGAGCCTATCTTCAAGCTGTTAAAGAAAGTCGCTTCGGTCAAGTAGACAGATGAATATCAGGAGGCATTTGATAAGATAAAGAGGTATTTGTCAAATCCACCCATGTTGGTCCCGCCGGAACCAGGGCAACCTTTGATTCTATATTTGACGGTATTGGACAATTCATTCGGCTGTGTACTGGGTCAACATGATATCACTGGTAGGAAGGAGTATCTCAGCAAGAAATTCACACCGTACGATGTTAAGTATACTCGGCTTGAGAGGACATGTTGCGCCCTAACCTGGGTGGCGCAGAAGTTGAAATATTATTTGTCATCTTACACTACCTATCTCACAGCTCGCTTGGATCCATTGAAGTATATTTTTTAGAAGCCTATGCCCACTGGGAGGCTTGCAAAGTGGCAGATCCTGCTCACAGAGTTTGACATTGTCTACGTGACTCAAACTACAATGAAAGCACAGGCCTTGGCAGACCATTTGGCCGAGAACCCGGTCGATGAAGATTATGAACCTTTGAAAACTTATTTCCCTGATGAAAAGGTGATGCACATTGATGCGTTGTAACAAGGCGAGAAGCCTGGATGGAAGCTTTTGTTTGATGAAGCCGTAAACATGAAGGGTGTGGGCATAGGAGCGGTACTTATTTCTAAAATAGGGCACCGCTACCCTGTTACGGCTCAGCCTCGTTTTTACTGTACCAATAACATGGCTAAGTACAAGGCTTGCATTCTGGGTTTGAGGTTACCTGTGGATATGGGTGTCCAGGAAGTCTTGGTCTTGGGTGACTCGGACCTCATGGTGCACCAGATTCAGGGAGAATGGGAAACATGGCATTTGAAACTCATACCATACAGATAATGTTTGCATAATCTTTGCCAACGGTTCCAGTCGATAGAATTCAAGCATATCCTGAGGATACATAATGAAGTCGCCGATGCTTTGGCCACTCTGGCGTCAATGTTACATCATCCAGATAAGGCTTATGTGGACCCTTTGCAGATTCAGGTCCGTGATCAGCATGCTTACTGTAATATGGTGGAAGATGAACTGGATGGGGAGCCATGGTTCTGCGATATCAAAGAATACCTCAGGATGGGGGTATACCCGTTACAGGCCACAGGTGATCAGAAAAGAGCAATTCGACGATTGGCAAGTGGATTTTTCTTCAGTGGAGGGGTATTGTACAAAAGAACTCCAGATTTGGGGTTGCTAAGATGCGTAAATGCTAGACAGGCCACAGCTATCATGACTGAGGTACACTCCAGAGTTTGTGGACCGCATATGAGTGGGTACGTTCTAGCAAAGAAGATTCTCCGGGCAGGTTATTACTGGCTCACCATGGAATGGGATTCCATCAATTTTGGGCGTAAATGTCATCAGTGCCAAGTGCAGGGAGATTTGATTCATTCTCTACCATCTAAATTACATACAATGTCTACACCATGGCCTTTTGTTGTTTGGGGTATGGATGTCATTGGGCCAATCGAGCCGGCAGCATCGAACGAACACAGGTTTATTCTAGTATCCATTGATTATTTCACCAAGTGGGTTGAAGCGAAAACTTTCAAATTTGTGACGAAGAAAGCGGTGGTTGATTTTGTGCATTCAAATATCATCTGTCGGTTTGAGATTCCGAAGGTAATCATCACGGACAATGGTGCTAATCTCAACAGTCATCTGATGACAGAGACATGTCAGTAGTTTAAGATTATACATCGCAATTCCACCCTATACTGCCCTAAGGAGAATGGAGCGGTCGAGGCAGCCAACAAGAATATAAAGAAGATACGTTGAAAAATGGTAGAAGGTTCTAGATAGTGGCATGAAAAGCTGCCATTTGCATTGTTGGGTTATCGCACTACTGTCCGTTCTTCGGTAGGGGCCACTCCATATTTGTTGGTGTATGGCACGGAGGCGGTGATACCCGCAGAAATTGAAATCTCATCCCTTCGGATTGTCGCTGAGGTAGATATTGATGACGTTGAATGGGTCAAAACCCGCTTGGAATAATTATGCCTGATCGATGAAAAGAGACTGGCAGCAGTGTGTCACAGCCAATTATAGCAACAGAGAATGGCGAGGGCATATAACAAGGAGGTACGTCCACGAAAGTTTGAAGTGGGTCAGTTAGTATTGAGACGTATCTTGCCTCATTAGGCTGAAGCAAAGGGAAAGTTCGCCCCAAACTGGGAGGGGCCATTTGTTGTAACTAGAGTGTTGTCCAATGGCGTGTTATATTTGACAGATGTGGAAGGAAAATGTGTATAAATGGCTATCAATCCCGATGCAGTCAAAAGATACTATGTATGATTTCCTTGTTTGATTGTACTTGTTTGTATTTGGCATATTTTGAAGATTGAAATGACGAATGCGTTTTGTTCTGCTATCTAAACACTTTATCCATTGTCACCCCTTTTGAGCCTTATTTACTTTCTTTCATACCCCTTTTTTGAGATCAACGGCACAATTCAGAAACGCAAGTGCGGAGGATAAGTAAGTGAAAAGAAAAAGAAAGAATGAACAAGAAAGAAAAGGAGAAGAAAAATGAAAAGAGAGAAGAAAGAGAAAGAAAAGAAAAGAAAAGAGAAAAGCAAAAAGAGAAAAAAAAAGAGAAAAAGAGAAAAAAAAGAGAAAAAAAGAATAACAGAAGAAAAAAAAAAGAGAAAGAAAAGAAAGAGAGAAAAGAAAAATCGCAACAACAAAGTAATTTCTATGCCATGAACTACGTTCGACCTGATTCCTTTTAAGGATACGTAGGCAGCCTCACGGTTCGGTCTCATAAAAACAAAAGTCCAAAAGTCCCCAAGCAAGGAACTGGGGCAAAGTTGTTGCTGTTGTGAGAAACCTGATTCCGAAAGTTGTAAGTCTAACCCATTTAAATTGTTTTGAGCCTTTTAAAGAAAGACCTTCTGATCAGTCTTTGAGAAATGCCAAGTCGAGCAGGCAAAGGTAAATCATGTCAGGGGCAACACTCTGGTTCAAGCAGAAAAAATAAAAATGAGAGAATCTTATTGGTGGAAACCTTCACAGGCACCGTAAGGTGACGGGAGTTGAGAAAAGTAAAAATTAGAGAGTCTTAACGGTGAAAACCCTCACGGGCACCATAAGGCAAAAGTGAGTCGAGAGATGAACGAATGAAAGAGGTCTGCTGGTGAAAACCTTTCAAGGAACCGAAGGATGAAAAAGGCCGAGGTTTGGGTAAAGTAATCAAGTCATGGAAATTCTGGGGCAACAAAGTACGACAACTGAAAGTTGATTGGTTGGACAGATTGGGCCGATTAATCCGAAATGCATGTCATGATCATTGGTACCAGTTGTTCCACCCAGATAAGTTTCTTTTCTTTCTCCTTTGGTAGCAGACATCTGGTTTTGGATTCTTCTTATCCTTAACCTGCAAAGTCATTACATTTCATTTTCTTTTGGGTATTTATCTAAAGATGTTTCAATATCAGTCTTGTTTAAATCGAGTGAAAAGGATTTCAGAGCTCACTACCAACATCCAAAATTGCAAAGCATGGAGTGGTCAAAGCATACTAAGGATAACACAACGTAAGAGGGGAATACAAGGAATCACCGGAAGCTTCATCGGTGGAATGGTTTGGTAATGCCATGGGAGACGCAAAAGTTCAGATAAAGGGGTCAGAGGTAAGATAACAGCGGGGGTATAGAACACTCGGCTCGTCAAAAGTCATGGGGTTTGAAAGTCAGTCAGAAAGTCAAAGCGGTTCAGGGCCAGTTCGGAGAAGCCAGTCAGAACAAACATTGCAGCAGAAAGATCTTCAGCAAGAATGCCATCAGCTAACCACCACTTTAAACTGACAAAATTTTCTTTGATTGAAACAGGGGCAGGAAATTTGTTGGATTCGCAGAAACTCTCCATGGAGTAAGGCAGTCACCAAACAGGTTTGTTTTGATTTTCAGGACCCTTCTGGAAAATGGGACCTAGTTTAAAGATCAGAAATAGCATAATCTAGCATAAATGCATCCCAAAAGAATATAAGTTAGCTTAGAAGTTTGCATGTTCGATATAGGATTCAATTAGGAGTTGCCAGGACCCTCCTGAATAATGGGACTTAGCTTAAGATTTCGATTAGATACCAACATTTAGCGTAAACTCTGCTGTAAGGTAGTATAATTCAGACATGAAAGCTGTCACCATTAAGAGAAAATTTGACCTTTGAGTTTCAAGACCCTCCTGGATAATGGGGAGTAGTTTAAAGATCCTCTTAGATAGCAAGATTTAGCAAAAGTCACACCCGTAGAAGATATAACGTAGATTTTAAATTGTCGTTAGTTAAGAGTTGTCAGGACTCTCCTTGAATAATGGGACCTAGCTTTCAAATCCTTAGTAATACTTGGTAATATGATTTAGTTTTACAATCACATCTGTCCCCAGCCGCCAAACTGGGGCAGAAAATTTTCTTTGTTTTGTCTATTTTGTTGAAGTCAGGATCCCACCTGGAGAGCAGGGAGAAGACTTTCAAGTCAGCAATCAGGATCCCGCCTGGAGAACAAGGGAGTGCAATTGAAGTTTTAGTTTTCAAATTCTTTGCTTTGTTCATTTTGAAGTCAGGAGCCCGCCTGGAGAACAAGGGAATACATTTCAAGTTTAAGTTAGGAGCCCGCCTGGAGAGCAGGGAATACTTTCAAATGCAGCAGTCAAGAACTCGCCTGGAGAACAAGGGAGTACAATTTAAGTTTTTGCCTTCAAATTATTCGCTTTGTTTATTTTGAAGTTGGGAGCCCGCTTGGAAAGCATGGAATACATTTCAAATTGAAGTCAGGAGCCCACTTGAAGAGCAGGGAATACTTTCAAATGCAGCAGTCAGGAGCCCGCCTGGAGAACAAGGGAGTACAATTTATGTTTGAGCATTCAAATTCTTTGCCTTGTTTATTTTGAAGTCAGGAGCCCTCCTGGAGAGCAGTGAATACATTTCAAATTGAAGTCAGGAGCCTGCCTGAAGAGCAGGGAATACATTTCAAGTCAGCAGTCAGGAGCCCGCCTGGATAGCATGGGGATACATTCACGTTTTGAAGCCAGAAGCCCGCCTGGAGAGCAGGGAATACATATCAAGTTTAGCAGTCAGGCACCCACCTGAAGAAGGGGAAAACATCTCAGTTTACAATTCAAGGCGACAACAAAGAGATTCCGTTGAGAGAATAGAGGACAACAAGGCAACAAGAAACACAAGAGCAAGTTTGAAGATATAGATAAGACTTTTGTAATCCATAGATCATAGTCTAGTCTAGCTTCTTGTTTTATTTTGACATGGTGTAATAAGGAGGTTCAGCAAGCAGTAGCAGCAGCAACAACAACAGTGAAATCACAGCTTTGTGGTAGTCCCAACTACCAAAACTTTCCAAACTACACTGAGTATTCAAACGGGCAAAAATTGCTCGTATCCGCTCACTTATCTTTGCACGAAACTCTTCGTGTTTCCGGGAAAAGAGGGTCAGCTATGAGCACGTGATTTTTTCCCTACATGTATTACTCCAACAAATTCAAAACAAAATAATTTCTGTCAGAGTTTGTAATTTTGGGGATTTTCGTGGCATTTTCTGGTTATTGTTTGCATTTGTTGGTGCATTTTTATTTCTATTTAATTAATGAAAATTGCAAAAATATGTTGCATTTTCATTTAGGATTTAATTTTACATTTTAGGATTAATTAAAAAATTAGTTATTTCATAAAAATGGGAAAACTCACAAAAAATAGTTTATTTTGCACTTGTAATTTTAATTTCGAATTTTGGTAGTTTTTCTTTTAATTTGGTTTTTAATTATCTGTATTAACAATTATTAGGGTTAATTAATTTAATGTGGTAGGATAATTTGGTTTAGGATTCAATTTAGGTTTTAATTTCAATTTTGGAAAAAGAAAACGAGTTTTTTTAAAAAAAGGAAAAAAAGAGAAAAATGAATTGATAAAAAAAGGAAATAATGAAAAGGAATATTTGGGCCAAAATCAATCCAAATCCCCAGCCCAAACCTACATGTTATGGTATAGTATGACCTACCTACATGTAGTAAAGCCATAGATGCCCAGAGGGACAGCTTGTCATAATTCTATATATGTTCACAAAGTAAAGCCTAGAGATCAGCTAAAAGCTGGAGGAAAAGGAGAGAAGAGTCGCATAGGCACACATACAAAGGCAAAGGAGTACAGGCTGCTTAACAGAAGGTAGCAACAATTACGAGATTCGAAGAATTCCGACCACAAGTCATGGTGTGAGAAAGAGGCCTAAAGGGGGAAATTCCCTGACCTTTGAATATATTCAAAGAATAGTTGCCTAAATGGCAAGGAGAGTATTAAGGTATTCGCAAGAGCTATGGGTTATGAGAATGATAAGTGCGTCAGTCAACATTCGAGGATGAATGTTCCAACGAGGGGAATGATGTTACACCCCATGTTTTCGTACGTGGAAGTATGCCATAAATAAATTGATATAAGCTCGGAAATGAGATGTTACATCCCACATGTTCGGATGTTAAAGTTTCATCGTAAGTTAATCAACGTAAGCTCGGGAATGAGATTATTTTTAAGGTTATACGTATTATGCTATTTCAAACAAGCGATAAGTTAATTCATGAAGGAGAGAAGGTAAGCGAATCAAAGAAAGTTAGTATTGTCGAAGTTTGTCAATTTGGGATAAAATATGGTCCAAGATCTAATACCCGGTATTTATGGACTAGTACCATACAAGGTACCACATGACCATGATAGTAAGGTGTATAAGGTGTGTTAACAGTTAATAGTATTTTAAGTAATTTGAGATAACTCTTAATTATGTGGACAACTAATGATTTTTTCGCGCTTTGCGCAATCATAAGAGACCCAAATAATTCTTTTGACATTCGAATATTAAAAATATATATTAATCGCTAAATTTAAATATATAGACTTCAAATTTTAGTTGATTTTATTATTATGATATAATGTTATATTTTCTCTAAATTTACATTATTGGAGTTCTATTGTCTTCCAAAGTTAACTAATCCTTTTTAAATGACATATATAGGTGAAATTCACCCTTTTCTCATCTATTACCTTTTCCTCCTTAGTTCTTTTAACTCTAAGATTTGCAGAAGCCGTCAATTACGAAATCAATTAGGCATTTTCCATCTTCTTTCTTACCTTTCTTACTCTTCTACTTTCGTTTTTTCTCGTTTCTTTCATTATTTTTTCTTTTTCTTCCTTTTTTCTGCCTTATTTTCTTTTCCTTCCTTTCCATTCTCTTTCTTTGTGCAAAATGGCAATATTTTTCTGCTCTTTCGTGGTGTAGTGTAATTATGTTTTATATTATTTCTCCTCCTTTTATTTCTTTTATTCTCTGTTTTCAGCCAAAATTTAAATTTGTGAGTTCTACATTCTGGATTAATTACTTGTGAGCACGTGATTTTTTCCCTACATGTAATACTCCAGCAAATTCAAAACAAAATATTTTCTGTCAGTATTTGCAATTTCGGGGATTTTCGTGGCATTTTCTGGTAATTGTTTGTATTTGTCGGTGCATTTTTATTTTTATTTAATTAATAAAAATTGCAAAAATATGTTGCATTTGCATTTAGGATTTAATTTTACATTTTAGGATTAATTGACAAATTAGTTATTTCATAAAAATGGAAAAATCACAAAAAAATAGTTTATTTTGCACTTTTAATTTTAATTTCGAATTTTGGTAGTTTTTCCTTTAATTTTGTTTTTAATTATGTATAGTAACACTTATTAGGGTTAATTAATTTAATGTGGTAGGACAATTTTGTTTAGGATTCAATTTAGGTTTTAATTTCAATTTTGGAAAAAGAAAACGAGTTTTTTTAAAAAAAGGAAAAAAGTGAAAAATGAATTGAAAAAAAAAGGAAATAATGAGAAGGAAACTTTGGGCCAAAATCAATCCAAATCCCCATCCCAAACCTACATCATCAGCCTACCCACCTTACTCACACAGAAACCCGACCCAAACGCCTCTACCCGGTCCATTCCCCCAACTAAGTGAAACGACATCGTTTCATGGGCATCAGATCAGGACCGTCAAGGTTGATTGATCTAACGGACGAGAAGCCAGGGTCATTTGATATATTAATGTCCAAACGTTACCCTCCCCCCCCCAGCTTTCGTCTCTCTCAAATTCCCTCAGAGAAACCTTAGAAGCCGCCGGGATTCCCCACCACCATTGATGGCAGCGCCGGCGTCCAATCGCCATCAAACTTACACCAAACACTCCCCACCTTCTCCTCTTTCCGAATCTACAAATCCCCGCCCTCGAATCAACCCAGAATGGCTCGAATTTTGTTTTGGAAGAAAACTCTAGCTGAGCCGCCCCCAAATCCCCGTCCTCTGGTGGCGACGCCACCTCCAAACGCCACCAAAATCACATCCTATAGCCTCCTCACAACCCTCTGTCCAAATCTCAACTTGTTTTTCATCGAATCTCCCGGGAACTTTTCGAATCTTGATCCGAAGAGAAGAACCCTAAATCCCAAAGTCCAAATCAACGGGCCCGTTTGAAGATTTGCATGGAAACACACGATTAAGGGCTATTCTGGTCAAGAATTTCAAAAGCCCTTCAAAGTTTGTAGAATTGGCTCCTGGCTGGTGTTAGGTATCTTCTTTGTTCGTTTTGTTTATTTATTTATCTTTTCTTTTGTGTTTCTGCTACATCTCCTCTTCTGGGTTTCTTTAGTTGTTCCGGAGTGTTATTATTCATGCATGATTAGTTCGGGATCCTTTCTTAATTAGTTAATCGTCTAACAGTTTAGTTAATTCCCTTTATTTGTGTCAGTTAGTAGTAATTTAGTTTAGGGTCTTAGTTTTGAAAATTGTTCCAGTACTTGGATGGTTCTGTCTCTCAGAAGCTCATAGAATTTAGGGATGTTAATGTACGAATTGGGCTTTAGTCTGTTGCTGACCCATTTGGAAAGTGTGGCCCGTTTAATTTGGTCTATGTCCTTGGGTCAATTTGACCCGTTAGGATTTCTTGAAGTAATTTTGAGAAGATAAAGGGTAATTTGGTCAGTCTGCTTAAGGAATCTTGATGTAACTGACTGAGGGAAGCCTCCTGGAAGCTGGGGTGGGGACTAATGTAAAAAAAACTGATTTTTGGCTAGGGGTTTTTAAGCTAAAACGCAAATTAGCAAAGGGGCAAAGTGCAAAGCTGAAGCTGCCCTAAGACTTGCCTATAAAGACATCTTTCCTTCTGGGGCAAGAGAGATTTTTTAGGGATTATAAAACAAAAATACGGAAAAAACCAAAAAGAGCTGAAAAATCAGAGATATACCAGAAAAATTTATAAGAAAATACTATTCCATTGGAATTCTGTCAAAGATCTTAAGTTGTTCTTAGACTTCAAAACAATTTCTGGAACTTTTGAATGTAAATGGCTTGACCTTGTGCTGGAAAAGCTTTGGGGTTTAGCTTGTTTGAAGTTTTCACTATTCCATTGATCTCTTGTTTGGGCTTCTGAAGGTTTTTTTAAAGTTTCGAAGCATTTTAGTGTATCTCAAGTCAAGTGTGAATAGATTTGGGTTTGGGAAACTAGTTCAAGGTTGGGTCCTGAATTTGGTTGTGTGTCAACCTGTGTTGAGTTGGGATTTTACTTGTCATTACTCTAATCTGTTTTGTGCTGCTTGCTGCTAGCTACTTATTCCTTGCTATTTTGGTTTCTGTCTTATTTCCAGGTATTTCCCTCAAACTTTGGATGGAAATGAAGCCTGTTATAGCTATTTGTGTCGGAATCATGTAGTTTAAGTAGGAGAAACTGACTGTTGACCTATTCTGTTACGCGATCATCTTGGAAGCCTATTATATTTTGTCTTCATGTTTCTTCTAGGCTCACATAAGCTATTCAGTTTCTCATCATTGTTTTTATTTTAGATTATTTTATGGTGTTATGTAAATGCTTCCCCTCCACTGGCTTAGCTTAAATATTTGAAGGTCCCTGATCATACGTATGAGCAGTAGAGAACTACTGCAAAGAAATCTTAGTAACGTCGATATGTTTCAAATCTCTTGTGGTTTGCTGAGGTCAACGTTGTTGAATTGAGAGCATACTGCTCAGTTTTCTCTAGCTAGCAATATATCCCAAGTTTTGCAGATTAAGGCTTGTTTATTGTTAGGAAGGATGATTGTACATACTGTTGTTTGTTTCTAAGGAGACTCGATATTGAGTCCTAAACCCTCCGGCTGTTGGCCTTGAGATCTAGCTTGGGCTCGTTTGGGCCCAAAGCTCATTTCCTTGTGATATGGTCTCATGAGCCCAAGGCAAGCGTGGATCTAAGGTGCAAGCAAGATTAGATTATAAATTTAGTTGCTTCATGTTTAAATAATTAAAGAAGCAAAGATGTTAGTTAGTCATATGCTCAACGCAGTTTTATGATCGACGGTCAACAAATGTGTATAATTCTGAGTCCTTACGTGTGGTTTAGCGTTGGAATCTGCAGTTAGACCATTACCGTTGGCCTATTGTCTTCGGATGCGCTATAAATTGCGCTCAAGACCTCTGTTTCATTTGCGATTTGGGCCTATTGTTGATTTAGGCCTGCTATTAATTGGACCTTATATTAGCAAAATGCTTAGTTAACATTTTAATCTTTATGAATCGAAGCACGCCGTTTAGCGAAATTTTTCATGGCCTTCACGAGTGTTATAATTTTAGAAAAAAAAATGAAAAACGAACTTCGTAGTTTACCTTAGGCGCGTCAGTTATATAATTATCATGGTTATCAAAACCCGGGGGTGCATTTCATGTGACCCGATCCTAATTTCCAACAAGGTTAAATAGAGTGTGTTGTGAACCACGGGTGCATTTCATGTGACGTGGCTTGCAATATGTTTTAAATAACCTTGAATTAATTCTTTAAATAAGTAAAAAGCGGTTTTCCAAAAGTTAAAAAATACACATAGGTTTCCAAGATGTTTTAAAATCAGATAATAAGTCATTTATAACAGTTGAGCGACCGTGCTAGAACCACAGAACTCGGGATAGCCTAACACCTTCTCCCGGGTTAACATAATTCCTTACTCGGATTTTTGGTTCACAGACTGTTAAACAGAGTCAATATTTTCCTCGATTCGGGATTGGAACCGGTGACTTGGGACACCATAAATCTCCCAAGTGGCGACTATGAATCCTTTAATAAGTATAATCGCGGTTCGATTGTCCTTTAATTGGATAAACTCCCTTGTATTTATACCCTTTACGGGGTGTAGTAAAAAAATGAGGTGTGACATTACTTATATATATTAAATAAAATTTTAACACAAATATAAGAATTATGTCAAACTACTGGACTCATAGGCCGAAGGGTAACCCACCACTGTTTGTGCCCCATCAATACCATTTAATCAACCGGACAAATCCCTACATGTCTCCTGCTCTCCTTCTTAATTTTCTGTATAATTCCAAAATCATCTCTTTTTTTTGTTATACAAATATTCTTACCATTTATAGTGTTCACCAACCTTTTCTATAAATTCAATGAAGAGACTGTAGTGCTTTCCCATTTTTCTCCATTGCTTAGTTCCCTCAACTTCTAGTAAAAGATAAGGTATGTACTAAAAAAATTCAAAAGACAACTATTTTAATTCAACCAAGAACCTCTTAACCTGCACTAATAACCTCATATTCTGGTCGTGAATAAATATTGACGGCTGGACTCCAAATTCTCGTGAATGAAAGCTCAATCTGCTCCTTTTCCTTTTCTCCATAGTACGAAAAGATGTTAAAAGAATATGGTTCATCCTCCAAAATGGTTAGCAAGGAATACCCAAAAATCGATATGACAATAGTTTGTAGTAGAGATTAAGTCCTTGTCAAATTCCAACTTTTTCCTGTAAAAGTTAGTGGCTTGCTAAATTCCACCTTTAACTTTGATCCCATGGGTGTAGAGGCATCCAAACAACAGAAAATAGGAAAGAAAATCAAATTAATAAGACTATAAGAGCATAAATAAATAATTAATCTTATTGTAAAGTACTTAGATCCCTGTCTCAACTCTCAACTCTCAACTCTGAAGGCTATTCTGGTAAAGACCTGAGAGGTAAATTATGCTATAAATAACGTTATATTGTGTTGAGTAAACAAATTAAGAGAAGGTTTTTTTCGAAATTGTGCAGATCATACTAATGCATACTTAACTCATTCTACCACTTTTCCTAATTTTTCAAAATCTCAATTTTAGCTCACAAATTAATTACATTGACTCATGTTAAGTGAAATGAATTGAACAAATCACATAAAAATATAAAGAACACTCATATGGAAAGAATATAAAGAAACTATTAAAAGAAAATAGGTGCAAATATTAACCGTAACCAATGGAGTTTGTATGGTCAAGATAATATTTAGCTTTCCGTATGTAAGTTGGTGTACGGTAAAATCAGATGGTCCAATTTTCCGTCATCACGATGCCTCGTAAGCACGTTTTCGAAAGCTCGAGGCTATGGTCGAGATTCACCCTCGAGGGGCTATCGACGCCCGACCTCGAGGCAGTATGGATCGGCGGTTATGGTGAGAAAGTGGGAAGTTCCCAAGGCGCGTAGCTAGAGCTGACAAAGTCTGTTAGGCTAGTCTAAGCCCGCATCACAACATTAATTGGTTGTACCAGCCCCATATATTTGTAATAAATGCATTTGTACTATATTGGGATTCCCCCTCACATATAAAGGGGATCCTTGTCATTTTGTAGGCTATCTGATGCTTAGTATTGAATATACAAGAACATTCTCTCTTCTCTCTAACATGTTCTCTTGATCTCATTACACCATTTATTGCTTATATTCATTGTGTTCTATTTATTGTTCTTCATTGATTGCCTATCATTGGTCATAAAGAGCCATCATCTTAGCTCTCGTAACTGTTATTCCTATCTCGACTGCTCTAAGCTGGCCACCCAACGCGACCTCGAGGCCTCATATATGATAGCTCAAGGCCCCGATCTCCAGTCGTGTGGTTTGATTATCACATCGTCTCTATGTTATAATCTTGCTTTCTAATCTTTTACTTAACATCCATTGCCTAACAACTAGCATAAAAATAGATCATGTTTTTTTAGAACCACAAAATCAAATTTAATTGTAATTACCATTTTCACGGTAAAGAGTTTGGCGCCCACCGTGGGGCTAAAAATAATAGTGATTATTTTCTTGCTGGTTTAACTACATAACGCAGGTTACCTTTCACACTTTTTCTTGTCCAAGAACTTTGATTTCAAGTCAAAATGTCTAACTCAGTAAACAACAATCTTGAAGACCATGGAGAGAATGGTGTGGATGTTCTAGGTGTTGGTGTACCACCACGAAACCATGAGAATGCACCAGAAGCAATTCCCGTGGACACGGTCTCACGTGATGCCCAACACGTCGATATAAGTTCCCACACTAACAGGAGCGTACATCAAGAAGATCAACAAGAAGTCCAAAAAAACCCCGCTTGGGAGGGATATGAGATCAGCCTTGACGTTATTTTTGAGATATTGCAGGCACAACAGCTGGCAATTGCTCAGCTATAGAGCCACCAAAAAACCCCAAGTACAGCGGCCCCGGGAGCAGCCCCTCAAACCGAATAGGTACCGGAAAGATCAAACAACAACGGGTCGTCAGCCGGCCCAGCCATCATAAAGATGCTAGAGGACCTCACAATGAGGATCAAGTTAGGCGAGAAGAAGATAGAAGCCAACGACAAGAAGTTCAAGACCTACAATTCTGGAGGTCGACCAAATTCCGGGCGCACCCCCGATCCCGAAAGGTATGGATTCGAAGAAGTTTGTACAGATGTCGTTCCTGCAGGAAGCGACTCCAAAACCCATTCCAAAGAAGTTTATAATGCCAGACCTTCCAAAGTGCAACGGAACCTCAGACCCCAATGAACATGTTACTGCTTACACTTGCGCAGTGAAGGGAAACGACCTAAAGGACGACGAGATCGAGTCCGTCCTACTAAAAACGTTCGGGTAACGCTTTCAAAAGGGGCAATGATGTGGTATCACAACCTGGCCCCAAACTCAATAGATTCATTTGCCATGCTGGCAGATTCTTTCAGAAAGGCACACTCTGGTGCCATCAAGGTAGCAAAAAGAAAATCCGACGTCTTCAAAATCAAGCAAAGGGAGAACAAGATGCTGCAAGAGTTGGTATCTCGCTTTCAAATGGAATGAATGGAACTACCTCCACTCTTGACGACTGGGCAGTGCAGGCCTTCAATCAAGGTTTGAACGAACGAAGCTCGGTGGCTTCGAAACAGCTGAAGAAAATTTTTGTTGAATACCCTGTCGTGACTTGGTCGGATGTTCACAACCGATATCAATCAAAGATCAAGGTCGAGGATGACCAATTAAGAGCCCCCTCGAGCTCGGTATACCCAAGCAGGCTTCTAGCAAAGGAGTCAAAGCCAAACAAATAAAGGTACCAGCCATACACCAAAGATAGGAGAAACACCCCGAGGCGTAACATACCCCGAAATGATCGAAGAACGGACCGAGGGAAGAATCCTCGTGGACTCATCAACAAAGCTGGTTTCGATAGGCACACAGGGATGACAAAGGCAACCCGCTTGTCGAAATGTAACTTCAATGTCAATATTTCAAATATTCGCCATCAGTAAAATCAGAGACACCAGGTGGTCAAGGCCTGTACAATCAGATCATTCACAAAGGAACCATAACTTAGTATGTGAATTTCACAACACACACGGTCACAGGACCGAAGATTGCTAGCAATTCCAAGAAGAGGTAGCCCGACTACTGATCAAAGTTAACCTCCGAGAATTCCTCAGCGACCAAGCCAAAAATCAATTCCGCGAATGAGAGGAGACCAAAAAGAACGAAGCAGATGAGCCACAACATGTCATCCATATGATCTTTTGAGGTACTGATGCTCTGCAGGAACCCACAGTCAGGAGAACAAAAATATCCATCACCAGGAAAAAGAGAACTCGAGGCTCCATATCAACCCCACAACGACGCACTGGTAACTTCTTTTCTTGTGAATACATTAAAATTAAACATGTACTTGTGGACCCCGGTAGCTCGGCCAATATTGTCAGGTCGAGGGTGGTAGAGCAGCTCGGACTACTTGAACAAATTGTGCCCACCTCTCGAGTCCTTAACGGATTCAACATGGCGAGCGAAACAACGAAAGGGGAAATCACCCTCCCAGTCTACGTGGCCAGCACAACCCAAAATGCCAAGTTACATGTCATCGAATGAGACATGAGATACAACGCCTTGCTTGGAAGGCCATAGATACACTGCATGAGAGCAGTACCATCCACTCTTTGTTAGATGATGAACTTACTGAGAAAGGATGGGATAAAAATCATCTACGGGGAACAACATGCGGTAGGAGAAATGTTTGCGGTGCACGATGTGACCCCGACACTAGTACCTCCACCTTTGAAGGAGCCAAGGGGTAAGAAAACAGTAAAATAGCGATAACAAGCTACATTATTGGCTACGCCCGACTAAACAAAAAGAAGGATCATACCATAACAAATGATTGAATCACATCGAGATCTGAAGATATGGCCATCTCCCTTTTATACTAACCTGAATGCAGGTATCCGACCAAAACGGCCGAAGCGCTTTCCAACTCGAAGGCCTTAGGATCCAAAAGCATGTGTTGCACTCTTTTCCTTCGACCGAGTTTTTATCCCATAAAGGGTTTTACCGGCAAAGTTTTTAATGAGGCAACATCTATATGCTACCAAAGGAAGGCTCAACAAGTATTCAAGGCTTCTTTTGCAATCAACCTCGAATACTGGGGGGCATTCCCCCGGAAGGTCACCTACCCGAAGAAGCCAAGATGCACTAAATGGGGTCGCGATAGGAAAATAATGTACCGGGCCAAACGGTCGAACGAACCGTGTCCGTGTAGAATAACCGAGCCCCTAACAACAAAGACATGTATATTTGTACCAAGTAATCAAAAAATACTTTCCAAAAGCATTTCGCGTTTCAAAGAAGCACGGAATTTTTGCAAAAATGGCTCCTCTGTCAAAAACGTCGCGAACACTAGGGGACTAGCGTCAAAAAATCAAGGCCACATGACCTCCGGGTCGAAAACTCCGAAATCATAGGCCCTCAATGAGGCAATACCAAGCTTACAAGTAATGGCTCCCGAGCTAAGAAACCATCGATGACTGTCGCCAATCACCACCCCCTTCGACTTGTTAAAACCCGAGGCCATAAGACCACATGCGGGCAGCCTCGGTCTCGTAAGACCTATATAAGTCAATAACAATATCTCTAAGACCTCAGGCAAAGCATGAACCATACTTGTACCAAGTAACTAAAACTGTAAGACCTCAAAGACATGTAAAACTTGTAAGACCTTACTAAAGGCATAATCTCGACCTTAAGGTTAAGGCTATATATCGAACTTGTAAGACCCCTAAAAAGGCATACCCTCTATATAGACACCAAAACTACATCACTCGGGTACTGAAAGGCTCTGGCCAAACACAAATGACTACGGTCACAAGTCTGTACCAGCCAAACTAACGCGACTCGGGGATACCCGACCGTCGCTATAAAATCATAGGCCTTCAATTACTTCGAAAATACTTCGAAAAGAACTGGTTAAATAGGCTACCCTCGACATAGGCAAAAGAGCTTCGACCATGTCAGCTTCAAACTATAGGGTTCGAGATACTTAACCACCGAGACAACCTCCCAAGGTGCTTTATCATCGCCACACAACGATTCACAATCGAGGCTTTAATCGAACCGTCGAAGAGTCAGGCAAACACAATTTTAAAATGTCCCTAACAAGGGAAAAATAAAGCCCATATATAAGGTCGTATTGACCCAACGCGTAAAAGCCACTATCGCCAGCCCTTAAAAAAGGTCGTACCAACCCAATGCATAAGAGCCATTGTTGCCAGCCCATATAAAAGGTCGTACTGACCCAATGCGTAAGAGTCATTGTCGCCAGCCCATACAAATGGTCATACTGACCCAATGTGTAAGAGCCATTGTCGCTAGCCCATATAAAAGGTCGTACTGACCCAACTCATAAGATCCTAAGGGCCAGCTTTAATTCTAAAACTTAAGGGTCAAATGAGCTCGAGTCGAAACTCGACCCGGAGACTGAACCCGAAACAGTTAGCTAAACATGCCTTAGAGCAAAAGCATAAGAGCTCAAATGTCGGCTTATACAAAAAGTCGTACCGATCAAGTGTGTAAGAGCCTACGGGCCAAGCCTAATAAGCCCCAGGGTCATACCATGAATCTAAGGATTCTTTTTAAACTCAAAGACCAATTCATCTGGTTAAAAATCAAGTAAAAGGGAAATTCATGAAAAATAAAACCGCGAGGTTTCCTTTTATACATATATGCAAATAAATACAAGCTCTATTTACAAATGTTCTTTGAAAGCACTATACATAGAATCAGAAATGGAAGGCCTAATCTACGTCCCCTCGAAAACTATGGCCCGTCGACCTCTTTCTCGCTATCCTCGGCGCCAGACAGAAGGAACTTATCATCATATTCTTCCGCCTTCGCCTGCTTTATCTCTTTCGAGAGATCGAATCCCCTGGCATGAATTTCCTCGAGGGTTTCCCTCCGATATTTACACCTGATGTACTCTTTATTCCTACTATCTTGGTCGAGAGGCCTCCTTAGCTTAGCACGAGCATCGACAACATCCTTCAAATGGCAGCCACCTTTTTATCAGCCTTAGTTTGGATTCTTACGGCTTCAACCCGGGCATCTACAACTTCATCCTTCATCTTCAGGAATTCAGACTCGAGCCATGGAATCATGTCTATTCAGACCAAGCTGTTCTCGTAAGAGTTGCGAAGTTGTACTTCGAGGGCGGAAGACTTGGGTAGAGCATCTTTCTTAGCCGATATTTGTGCGTCCACCCGAGCCCTTAGCTCATCACGCTCAAACTTGGCTTGACAAACTTCTTTCCTAAAGCGTTCCATGTCTTCCATCTTTTTCTGCAGCTGAGGTAAACGAAACATTAGCCTCGGAAGACAGAAGAAGAAACACACACTCCCTTGAAACAGAAGTTACCTGCTCCTCGAGGTAGCTTTCGTAGTTCAAACTGCGACTCGTCTTACACCGCAAGTGTGTCAACTCGTCTTCCCTTTCATCACAAAGAAGCCTGAGGGATTTCTCCCCATCTACGGCTTTTCGCAATCTAAACCTCACGGCAAAGCAGCTCAGATTTTATCTTGTTAAAAGCCTATAGAAGAGAAACGTCGTAAAAAAGTGAAAATTACAAAACTATAAAACTAGTACGAACGGCCAAAACCTACCTCCGAGTAAAGATGATGAGCTTCCTCGAGAGTTGAGCGTACATCTACTGGTTTGGTTCCATCTACCCCAGTAGAACCGCGTCGGTTTGGGACACGGTTGCCCAATATAAGGGCCCTTTGGCATCGAACATCCCTCGAAGTAACTTCGACGGGAGCAGAAGCCAGCGGCAGAGAACCCTCATTCCTCGAAGTGCCTTCGACATTAAAGGAAGATGTCAGCGGAGGAGGGACCGTTTCTCTAGAGCTGGAGTTCTCGGGTGCTGCAGAATCGGCTAATACGCCCTCTTTGAGCCTCTGGCCTGGGCGTGTCTTGCTATAATCATCATCGCCCGACAAAGAACTTTTCTGCTTAATGCTATTATCATCATCCCTCGGCCCTGAAGTCGGCGGCCTTTCTCCCTATCTTAGAGGGCACGACCTCACTTTAAAGGACTTCCCAATGCCTACGATGATACAGTTAGTACACATAAAGAAAAAATGCCCTTCCAAGAAAAGGGGGGGAGCAAATCACATAGCACATACCGTGGTATTTTGCCTCCCACCTATCCTTAGACAAAGCTCGCTACTTACGCTTATTATAGGTTGAGTAGGTTGCCAACCTTTGAGCCCAATCCGGTAGATTGGGTACCTCGTACGGTGTCCATGAAGTAGCTGCAAAGAGGAAAAGAAGGTGCATTTACGGGGCCCACCTTCGCCATAAGAAAAACTATGAAGGCAAGAGTGTACCACTAATGTGCAAAATTCCATTCCTCAGGAAATGGCAAAAACTCCACGGGAATAATATCGACAGTTCGTACCCGGACGAATTAGCTCATCCACCCTCGATCTCCATCTTCTTCATCATCAACAACGAAAGGCATAGTGGATCGGCATCGTAGAGTTAGCAGACCTCGATGGTGAAAAGGCCGGTACAGCCTGATGAGATGACTAAGAGTGAATTCAAGACCTGCTTCTTCCGCAAAAAACCTCATCATCAATACTATCCGCCAAAATAACGGGTGAATCTGCACCAAGGTAACCTAGTACTTTCGACAGAACTCAAGCACGACCCTGTCAGGGGATCCCAACGTAAAAGGATACATATACATGTTCAAAAACCCCTCGACATGGGTCATGATGCTCTTCTCCGGGGAAGGTATCCGCAATACTACCTTCTCCACCCATCCACAGTCCTTCCTCGCTGACTCAAAGTGCTCTTCTCCTATTAATGAAATAAACATCGAGACATACTCTCAATGACCTCGATCGTTGGGAGTCTTTTATGAAAGAAGATCCCCCATCGAAAGAAAATCACCAGAGGCGGAACTCCCTTCTCCTTGCCGAGAGAACCCTGACGTAGTAGACATGACTATGGTAAAACTACAGAATTGGAGCGGAAATTTGAGTAAAGGTGTCAAAATTGAAATGATGGAGGACCTAACGCAGGAGAGGAGAACTCTATAAAAGAGGATAACTACTCAGAATAACGGAATCTTCAAAAGGGCGAAGACAACCCTATATATGGAAAAAGCGGCGACTATCCGCCTACCTCAAAGGACAATTAAAAATACCGGCTAAAGCTTTTATCGCTTTGAGAAGATGTGCCGGCGGATCGCCTCAGTCATTTCGTAACCATGTCATACACTTGATGCCGCCATATGACGTTTTGGGGTCAGAGACCCCCACATCAACCAAGCATCGACATGGTACCCGATCTCGAATGCCTCCGCCAAAAAGAATAAAGGCTCTAAAGGGCCATTAATATCATTACAAGCCTCGATATGGTACCCGATCTTGAGGACCCCCATCAAAAAAGAAGAAAGGCTCTAAGGAGCCATCAATCATTGCAGGCCTCGAGATGGTACCCGATCTCGAGGACCTTCGCCATATAGAAGATAGGCCCTAGGAAGCAATTGGAATCATTACAAGTCCCGAGATGGTACCCAATCTCGAGGACCTCCATTAAGAAAAAGACAGGCTCTAGGATGCCATTGACATCACTACACGTCCCGAGATGGTACCTGATCTCGAGGACCTTCACCAAAATGAAGATAGGCCCTAAGAAGCCATTGGCATCATTACAAGTCCCGAGATGGTATCCGATCTTGAGGACCTCCACTAAGAAGAAAACAGTCTCCAGAAAGCCAATGAATCACTACATGTCCCGAGATGGTACCCGATCTCGAGGACCTCTATCAAGAAGAGGATAGGTTCTAAGAAGCCATTAATATCATTACGAGACTCTAGATGGTACCCGACCTCGAGGACCTCCCTCAAAGAGAAGATAAGCTCTAAAAACCTACTCATATGGGCTTGGCCTCGACGTACCATCTAAACCCGGGTAAGCCCTCATCTGGGATCTATCTGCAACGCCTTAAGGCTATCTACACTAAGTTCAAATCAATTTTCCAGGTAGACCGAGCTTGAGTGAACCCCCACTCGGGGACTGCTTCCGAAAGCCTAAAGGCTATCTTTATTCTCAAGCATCCGAGCAAATCCCCCCATCAAGGACTATCGCGGGGTCTGAAAAGCTAAGTCTCGTACTGAAAGTTCGAAGCCCTAGCCTCATTCAACTCGAAGTCGGGGATCCTGACGACCCAACTTTATCAAACCAATCTGGGCTTGGTCCAAGGAACGACAAAGGGTTCTACGGGGAATTGTGTTGATTAATCAAGAGCCAGAAGAAATACCTACGCCCTGATCCAATATTCGGGCTAACCGGTAGAGTCACATGCTCAGATTTGTCACAAACGCAAATAAGGAGGGAATTCAGCATAAATCAGAGACTAAATCGAAGAAATATCCTTGTATTAATAGAACATGATTACAAAAGCCCATGAGGGGTCCTTACATAGAAACAAAGAAGCAAAAAATTACATATATAATAAAAGCCAAGAGTCTAGTCTATTCTCGGGGGTGCATCCTCGGCGGCAGTATCTTCGAGCACCACCTCCTCGGGGACCTCATCTCGATTGTCCAAAACATCATCTCCAAGGGAGAAGATGAAGAAGAGGAAAGTGATGCGGAAGAAGTAGAAAAAAATGAAGAAAAAGCCGTAGCCCACTAAAGAGCAAAAGTTTTTATCAGGCTAAGGAGATCACGGCCCGATAGAAAACTTGGCGAGTGTCAGCCTTACCTGCACGGCTACTTTGAGTCCACTTCTTGGAACATTTTGTCGTGGTAGTTTGTGGCTGGTAGTGCCACTTCACCTACGGAAAGCAAAAGGGATGAAGTGCCACACCAGGCCGGAGTAGGGAGGTGAGCAGTGGTGTAAAGTCCGAGCATCCTCCTGAGCAGCGGTGTAGAGTCCAAATATCTTACTGAGTCGGAAGAAATCAACGCCCTTATCTCGTTGCCTCGAGCCAATGATGCAACAACAACAACAATAATAACAACAACAAGAAGAAAAAGAATAAGAATAAGTTAGTGCAATCCCGCTCGAAGAAAGACAGCTTTGAGAAAGGGCCATTGCATAGCCAGTGAAAACACTACTGCATGACCCTACGGCCACATGGGTTAGACATGAGAAATAAAATTGGATGGGGACGATGAGAAGAAAGGAGTTGAAAAATAGTGAAGAATGACTGAGCAAAGTTTGATTCGAAGAAGATTCCATTTATAGAGAAAGGGTAGCGCAACCGACAGGCGCAATCAATACTCTTTGGAAGACGTAACCGACGGCGCCATAAATGATTTTGAAAGACGTATCTGCTGGCGCAATTAATGCGTTTTTGGGAGCTGGACCGGCAGCGATATTATCGCTTTGGATAGTAAGAATCGGCAGTGCATCGAATGATTCTGTAAAGATGAACCGACGGGGCGCCTCAGTTATCACAAAGGCCTACGTCACAAGTATGACATCATCACGGGAAGTTCGAAGAGATGGATATCAAAGTCGTTTCTCATTATTCCACTCTAAGAAACGCAGGGACTATATGTATACGGTAAAATCAAAGGGTCCAACTTTCGTCATCATGATGCCTCCTAAGCATGTTTTCGAAGGCTCGAGGCTATGGTCGAGATTCACCCCCGAGGGGCTATCGACGCCCGACCTCGGGGCAGTATAGATTGGCAGTTATGGTGAGAAAATGGGAAGTTCCCAAGGCGCGTAGCTAGAGCTGACAAAGTCTGTTAGGCTAGGCTAAGCCCACATCACGACATTAACTGGCTGTACCAGCGTCATATCTTTGTAATAAATGCATTTGTACTATGTTGGAATTCCCCCTCATATATAAAGGGGATTCTTGTCATTTTGTTGGCTATCTGATACTAAATATCGAATATACAAGAACATTCTCTCTGCTCTCTAACATGTTCTCTTGATATCATTACACCATTTATTGCTTATATTCATTCTGTTCTATTTATTGTTTTGCATTGATTGCTTATCATTAGTCATAAAGAGCCATCATCCTAGCTCTTGTAACTGCTATTCCTATCTCGACTCCTCTAAGCCGGCCACCCAACGCGACCTTGAGGCCTCATATACGACAGTTGGAGGCCCCGATCTCCAGTCGTGTGGTTTGATTATCACATCGCCTTTAAGCTATAATCTTGCTTTCTAATCTTTTACTTAGCATACATTGTCTAACAACTAGCATAAAAATAGATCACGTATTTTTAGAACCACAAAATTAAATTTTATTGTAATTACCATTTTCACGATAAACAACGTCAGAAAAAGATAATTGATTTAAGTTGTACGCACTTATGAGATTAACTTTATTTGGAGGAATAAATGTTCGTCTTCTTGAGCCTTTACCATACAATCTTCAAAGCACATAGATCATCAAGAAGTTACTTCAGTATATACGTGTCTCATGACTACAAGCATTTGGAAATTTGTTTAGTCAGAAAGATATTTAATACAAACATTACTTTGTTAAGAAAATACCACACAATTGATGTAAAGGAAAAATGTATTACAACATCATTCCAAGAATAGCACCAGAAAATAGCAGAAAAATAATTTGATGTCATAACCATATCTGTAAATTTATTATTATAAGAACCGATCGTACCGTCCATATTGCCAGCTATCAAAAAGACACAACACGCAAAAGAAGAAGAATAGCATCCAAATCGATTTGTATGAAGTGGGTTGTTTGTATTTTTGTTTCTATCTGAAATTGGTGAAGCGGGGAAGGTGTTGTATGTGGAGAACACGTGACTCATACGAAGTGAGTAGTGATGAGAGAGGTTTGCAAGACGGTTGGTGGTACGGAAGAGTGCAGTGTATAAGGACGTATAGGAAGAGTGGCGTATTAATTTTGTTATCTACTTTAATTGCCGCAATCACTATTGTAACCTTCACATTGATTAGGCAGGACCGTTATTTTTGTTTAACATTGCAACGGTTAAACAATTTTGTGGAAGAATACGAACTTTGAGAACAATAGTAATAGAAACCATAAATGGGAAAAATAAGGAAAAAGCCCAAAAAAACAAAAACAAAGATAAATAGCAATCCTCATTTATGAAAGACGTTACGTCAGCATTTCTTGACCCTCTTATATATATATATATATAGATTAGGTAATTATTAAATTAGCGGGGAATTAATTAGTTAATTAAAAAAATGAGTGGATAAGTTTGACAAGCCCCAACGTGACAGCAACATATGATCATTTAAGTGACTCGTAAGTCGCTTTGAAAGATGGCAAAATTGGAGGAGTTATTGGTGGCCAAGTCATACATAAGTGGGGCCCACAACCTACAAAATTATAAGAGATCTCCCTAAGTTATTAAGTGAGATGTTGATGTCTCTATAATGTGAGAGATGAAGGCTTCAGCAAATTAAAACAAAAAGTTTGCATTTTAATAACGTGATTTTCTTGAAACAAAATTCGAAACAAGATTTCTTAGCAACGTGAGGTGTTGAAATTTTAAGGGAGTACGGTGCAATCTTTTCCAAGAATGTCATACGAATTTTTTCCTAGTATGATCTTGTCGATTACATGTTGTCGCAATTGACGTGTATTAGACGGATTGTCAATAGAACCGACTCAGGCATGTTAAGGCTATTCCTTCTTTCATTTTGGCATGATCTATACGACACAAACGAAATGTGCAAATGCACAACTTCCATAAATGACTCTATTCATAGAAGTATTAGAAGTGCCTATGTTCTTGAATTCCCATATGTCTTATTGTTCTATCGTCTGTTCATGGGTATCAGAAAATACGTAAGTTGATAAAGTTTATTTCATGATATTAATCAAAGGCATAATGGTCTTATGACACTCCGGAAGATTTTATTGACGTACTTCTCATGCATTGTATTCATTTACATTGACCTATGACCAGATGGCATTATATACACGTATATATGTATATGGGATATGGGATCAGGTTACGGTGTTATATACACACCACCATCTGATCAGCTGGTATACATTGATGATTTGCACATAGTGGCCGAGATGATATGATAAGATGCCCTCAGAGGCTTGATGATGGTATGAATGCATATACCTATGCACGACATGACATTTATACGCATATGCATGACATTATATATATTAATAATTCACAGAGTTATTCAGACTTAGATGTCGAGTCTTTTACTCCATGTTTCTCTCATGTCTATTATTTGTTGATTTTTATTCCTTACATACTCGGTATATTATTTGTACTGACATCCCTATTGCCCAGGGACGTTGTATTTCAAGCCCGCAGGTCTCGATAGACAGATTGAGAGTCCTCCAAGCAGGCTATCAGCTCAGCGGAAAGTTTTGGTGCGCTCCATTTTGTTGCGAAGTTGCTTATTTTGTATACAGATGTCATGTATACAGATACTTGTATGGCCTTGTCGGCCTATGTTTTGTGGTTACAAATGAACATGTTGGCCTTATAGGTCCGTATGTCACGTGTATAAGTTTCTATATCAGGTTGGGTCATTTTATGTCGAGTGTTTCCTCATATTTTATTCTTGTTTCCTCATACGGCCTTCTGGCCCACTTATCCATGATGATGTAATAAAAAAGATATGTTACATTGGTACAAGGTTGAGTAAGGCACTGGTTCTTGTCGCGGCCATCAATTTGGGTCGTGACAAAAGTGGTATGAGAGCAGTTCTGTCCTAGAGAGTCTACAAGTCTTGTCTAGTAGAGTCTTGTTTATGGGTGTGTTGTGCACCACACTTATAAGTATGAGGCTATATGGCAGTTAGGACTATCACTCTTTCTTCTTACTCTAAATCGTGTGGTAGAGCTCTGTTGTAAGAACTCGCTTTCCTAAACTCTATCTTATTCATAATACGACGATGCCTACATCTAGAAAGATAGTTGGTAAGAGATTAAATGTGGCTATGGAAGAGTTGAGTCAAAGCAACTTGATTTTTCATGATGCTTATGATGAGTAAATGTAAGGTTTTCAGTAGATCATGTGTGTACTAAGATGTGAAAGCCTCTTGATAAGGACCATTAAGGCAATGATATCTATCCACCCCTATGGTAAAAGGCAATGAAAGATTCAGAAGCTAGATACAAGTTTCAACAAGTAAAAGAAGCAAGGCGAAGAAGGGTATGAGGTACCCTGTTAGTAGAGATGATCATTATCTACAATTCAGGAAGAGAGATACAAGCATTTTGAGTTACCTTCAACTGTAGCAGAGTTATGTACAACTGGCCACACCCATTTTAGTTATGCCTATGTGAGCTAACAGAAGTAGTATAAGGAAAGGACAAATATGAGGACCCGGATGGGGTTAGAGTGACCCAGAATGATGGGTGGAATATTTGTGTTAGTTGACATTTTCGAAGTATATTGTAAATGTGCTAATAAATCTCCTTGTGAGACACCCAGATTGTGCACTCTAAAATAGTACATCTGGATATAAGTACTACAAACATAGGCACTGGAAGCCTAGAAGGGATAAATATTACCTTAGTACAGCTCCCGTCCCTGTAGACATGTAATTTTTGACCCTCCCCAAGATTTTACACATTTTAGCGTAAATATTTAGTTTAGGTTTGGTATCGGTATTCTTAATAGTTTTGACTCTTTTACTCTATTTTATCACAAAAATAAAAATTACAAAAAAATATTTTCTTTTATTTAGCTAATTAATATTTTATCTAGTTACTTTTAATTTATCTACCTTACATAAAACTTGAAAATAGAAAAATTAGTTTTACTTTTAGTATTTAGTTTTATATTAGTTTATACTAATTAAGAGTGATTTTTACACTTTATAGAAACATTGTATTATTGGTCTTCTTAGCATAAATTCAAACTCAAAAGACATGATCCAACCCAATTTCTCAAATCGAGGCCTATTTACCCATTCCCCTTTTATACCCTAATTAAATAACCCTAAAAGAGGACACCCTAAGACCTAAGAGAACCCTAATCCCCCTTAACAAAATCAGTCGTTTTCCCTAATTTTTTGAATACCTAAAGAAAACCTAACGCCAAAAAAGCTCCCAACCTTCAACATCCCATCATCTTCTTCCACAAAAATGGACCAACCCTAGAACCCTTTAACACACCCTAACCTAGCTCTCCATCTTCTCCAAACCCAATCCACCATCTTCACTCACACCCCTTCCAATGCTGCTGCGATCTCCAAAAACAGCCACCCCTACCTCACTGTCTCCGAGCTCCCTCACCGCCACGACCACATACAATGTCGGGCCCTATTTTTTCATCCGCGGAGAAAGTTCGGGTTCCAACATTCATAGGGGTAATAACTCATTTCCTTTTTGGGATTTGGGTATTTTGAAGAGTCTCCACCTAACGGATTATGGTGCATTAGGGCACCTAGAGCGATTAACTCTTAGACTAGTTTGCGTTACCAGAGATTTAGGGTAAGGGCTCGAAATAACCTTGAGGGGAAGGTGTTAGGAACCCTTCTCGGTCCACAACGGTGGGTCCTGGCCGAACTTATACTTATGAATTAGTCATTTAACAAGTAAGGAGTTGAAACACATAATTGCAAATAAAAGCATGTTGGACATTGTATGACTCAAAAAATAAGACAAAGAATTTGAACAAGTTGCATATAAAATACTAAAGTTTAGACATCGGGAAGTTAGGTTGGTTAGCCTATAGTATAACCCCACGCAATGGCTGATAAACACTCCTCAATGAGGGGCTACACGTGACATTAGCGTGTAGTCATCATATCTTTTTTTACCCAAGTCCCTCCCCTTGGTCATAGCCTAAAGCGTTCTAGCAACCTTGAAAATGTCCTATGCGTGCACTACCCCTCCCTTCCTTGTGACCCTGGAGGTATTTTAGGACCTCCACTTTTGGACAGTTATAGACCTTCCTAAGGTTTTAAAGGATAAAAGTCTAGGCGCCAATCAAAAACAAGTAGAACTGCATTTAAAGATAACAGATTATAGGCTCATAGTCACCTCCACAAATAGAACAAGTAAATGCACGTCTTCAAAAAACAGTCAGGTATTTAAGAGAAAATCCTAGAACATGATATCTAGGTGAGAAGGGATTATGCAGTATTGACTTAGGACAAAGTTTAAACGATCCTATTTAGCTTGCCTACTGATTTAGACCTGCTAAATCTGGACAGATTTAAGTAGCAAAAGCACAGTTTCAGAGTTGTAGAATTTTAATCACCCTATAGACTTTCCTAAATGCAGAACGGTGATGTCCTAAGAGCATTATATCTACATTGATGCAGTAAAATAGTGAACAGTTTTAAACGAGCACTTGAGATCCTATAGGCATGCTTTCTAGTGATAGTAAACTAATATAGTATTGTTGATATCTAATTTTTTCCTGTATATTTTTTATATGAAAACTACTTTCAAAATATCATATATAGCATATATAAGTATGTCTCAATGTTTTATTAATTTTCTTAATTTTAAAGATTTTTAACCAATTTATTCCTCTATTTTTTATTCATAAATAATCCAATAATAATTCCCAAAGTTATCAATCTTGGTGATTCATTTATTGGAATCCCATATTTATACTAAAATATAGTCAAGATAATTTTTTCATATTCTTACAAATTTATTTAGTATTTTTAAAGCTAAATTGCATATAATGCCAGTATTAGCCTCTTTTAGATTTAAGTGCGTTTATCTTTATAAAAAATTAAGTCCAGTATTTTTATATTGATAATTATGTATTACAAATCATTTTAGTACCTTCAATTTATTTTCAAGAATTAATTTACTATTTTTTATAAAATTAAAAGGGAAAAAGTGGCTATTGCAATTATAGCCCAAATTGAGTTTCAATTATAACCCAAAACAGGCCCCCAATTTCAATTTAAACCCGACCCCCGACCCAATCTAAATAAGCCAAACCGGATCCCCTACCTAACCCTTTCAATCCTGGCCGTTGATCATTTAGATCAATGGCCAATATTGGCCCTTTCCATTTTTAACATCAAACGACCCCTTACCCCACCTCATTTCACACCAAACGCCGCCCTTGAATCCCTTTCTATCTCAACTCTCTCTGAAATCCCTCATGAACCCTAGTCGACACCACCTAACCCAACAAATATCTCCCAAATCTATGGCTTCCAAGGTCATCGGAGACCTGTATCAACCCCCTATGGCTTCCACATGTTCGATTCTTATGGTCTCAAGGCTAGATCTTGAAAGAGCTTGGTCCAGACCCTGTTCGATTTTAGTTCATGTCTGTTCTCCAGTGAGCCATGGCTATTCGAGTCAGACTCTTGACTCTCCTACTTAGATCGATGGTTTTCAAAGCCTTTCTCATTACTTAGGGTTCTTCTAAAACCCTAACCTGTAAGGTTCTTTCAATTTCTTTTAGATCTGTTTCAGATCTATGTTTGCTCTAAACTACTAAGCATTTTTCTCGAAGTTTCTTTTAAAACTCTGCCTTCAAAACCCCCCATCTTTTCCGATTAGGGTTCTTGTTAGTTTATTTCAAAACGTTTCTCTGATTTTTGACATATTCTGCTGTGTATCCCTATATCTTTCTTCTACTTGAGTTTGCATGTTAAAAGTCCTAATTTCTTATGACTGTTTATTAGACGAATGATTGTTTGCCTGAGTTTCTGTCCGATTTGTTTGGTTAACCTCTTTTCAAAACTCTTCCATTGTTGAAAATCCTATGGTTTTAGGTTTGAGGTTGTTCGTTTAAATGCATAACTCGATTTTGAAGTTCTTTATCTCAAAATCTCTTATTTCTCTGTGTGATTCTTCTGACTCTGTTTTTTTTATTATCTCTAAAAATCGATTATCCTCGAAACCCGAATTTTTAATAGGGGTTTTCTTCACCTGCTACTGTGAGATCTTCACATGCTTTGATATTCTATGTTTTCTTCACTACTTTACTTACTGGGGTATCATGTTTCGAATGTTGCTATCCACTGAATTTTGTGCTACTATTGTATGTTATTTCCTTCTGCCAACATGCTTGGCCTCGCATGTATAGTGTTTATGCACCCTATTTATATGCTAATTTTCTTTCTGTGTTTGACCTTCAACTTGTGATTGATTTCGAACTTTTCCTTTGTGAAATTCTTATTTCACTCGCCTATTAGGGTTAATTGATTTTCTTTTCCTGTTTTGCCTTGCTGAATTCTTTCCAAAATTAGTGTATCTCTATACATAGACTCGATGGCCTACTAATGTTTTACTATTTCTTTTATGGCAATTGTTGGTCTGCTTATAAATTGATTTCTTTCCTTATTTTGAACCTGTCACTACCCGTTAATCAAAGTGATCCCTTAATTAAAAGCAATCACTTGTATAATTGATTCTAAATCATGATTGTTTCCATGTTTGTAGCTTATTGCCCTTTCTTACTCATTTTCAAAAAGCTATAAATACCATGTACCTCTTTTCTTTCAAAAAACACGAACACAAGGAATAAACACTTGAGTTCAAACACACAACCATGTCTATAGGACCTACTTGTTCAACTTCACATCTAGATAACCTTCTTATAGGAATTATCTTAAATTCTGCATGTTTGTCACCGTTTAGATATCATATTTTTTTGGGGCCCAATTGGCTATAACCCAGTCGTCTGTTAAAATCAGCATAACGAATAGAAATCATGCTTATAGGAATTCCCAAGTGAAAACCCGCTTGTTTCCATTGTCTACTAGATATTATGCCTATAGGGGTTGACATTACTCAGATACTATGTACGCAAAGGTTTAAAATCGGCAATTATGTCTACAAGGGTCTAAAATCAGTAATCCTAGATACCATGTTCATAGGAGTAAAAATCAGCGATAGTGGACACTGTCATCTGCAGAAATTGAAACTAGTCTAATTTAAAATTCGTCCATTCTGAATCTTTTTTTATAATCTGATTCTCTTATTTTAACGAAGTTTAGCAAGCATACCTATAGGATTTCAAACAATTCGCTTTGAGTTATCACTGTTTCACCACCTTCTAAATTAAGTAGATATCATACCTATAGGACCCCGTCTAAATACTTAGGCAAGCCTTAGAGTAATGATTGTAAAAAATTGAGTTCGCCTTTGTTAATTATTACAACCAGCAGGCAGACCTGATTCAGACTTCTTATCTGAGTTATGTAATAAACAAATCTACTTCAATGATCAAACTCCCCTCGTCTTTAGTATTTTAATCAGACTTAAAAGGCATGTGCAAGTCATGCTAGTTATGTATTTTTTTAAAGGAGGTATTTTTGAGCCTTTATCTGTTTGTATGCTTCCCCAACATGCAGTATGTGTTTTTGTATGTCACCTTAGATTTTTATCCTTTGAAATCAATCAGCCTAATATCCCACCCTTTAGGACTAGTAGTCCTAAGTGCCTACGGGACTGATAGGAATGGGACGGGTAATAGCATGCAATAATAATCGAGACCAATCCGCGCTTTAATACCTTAACGGGGTAGGAAGGGTAGATATGGATAAGATGACCGGTGCGCTAATGCCACGTGTATCCCCTATTTTGAGGAGTGATTTCCGGGTATTGCATTGATGTGATCCATATTAAATATAAACCTAGGATCCCCTTTCCTTTTATTTGCAAACTCTCTTTTTTAACTCTTCTTTTAATTGTTATTTCTTTTTTATGTGTTTAAATCCCCTAATATTTGAGCCCGTACTTGTACATTTGCTAAATTCACAATAACTATCTGGCCGGAAACCACACGGGTGGATTCTGAGGGGTGCCTAACACCTTCCCCTTGGGATAACCTCAAGCCCTTACCATATCTCTGGTTATTCAAATGACTTAGAATTGAACCCCATTGGTGTCCTAATGCACCTTAAATCATTAGTTGGCAATTCTTCAAAAATGCAAAACCCAGTTCCTAAAAAGAACGAGTTGTCCCATACCAAATGTCATAAACCCGATTTCGCGAGAAAAAGGGGACGCGACAGCATGGCGACTCTGCTGGAGATTTTAGGCGTTTACCACTTCAGATTGTTATTGTGAATTTGTACCCTCCCTTATGTGCAATTACTTGTTTAATTCCTTTAAGCATTCAATTTCCTTTTTAACTGCAAAACTAACTTATCTTCTTCGTTTCTTTCCTTTATTACTGCTTTAAATTATGAAACTACTGTATTTATTGCTTTTTTAACGTGCAAATACGTGCCAACATGCTTTTAATTATTGCATAATCATGCTCAACATCATATTCCACTCATGCCCAAACAAATACCATAGCAACACTTATAATGAGTGGTTGCACTCTTCCTATATTATTACCCCTAAATTCGGAAAGGCATATTTACAGTAAAACCAGTCGATCAATGGTGTAGTCGATGGTTCCGTGCCTTTCCCCCTTGAGTTCTCCGCTCAAGAGTACCAGTCTAAAACCCCATAGAAACCTTACTCTGTTTAAACTATGCATGCATCATGGTCAGAACTAGCCGAGTCAGTTATGTTGTCTGCATAATGACTCTTTAAGAAAGCCTTGTCCAAAGTCCACCGGGTCTCCCTAAACCCAAATGGACATCACCAATTTCTGTGCATTTATTTGGAGAACTAAATACTTTATGCCGATTATTGATATTAAATAGTCAAGTCTGGTGGGGGTAAGGGTCTAACCCTTTTGTTTTGCAGAAAATGAGGCACGAGGTCACCAATTTCGGTATGATTAGCACGCCCCCACTCTTGCTACACTGGTGGAGGAGTCTTCCATCAAGTGACCAAATCAATGAGTGTAAATAGAGGGCCGCCAAAGCTAGTGAAAAGTGGGAATTTCTAGAATGCAGTCTGCTGGAATTGAAAGGAAAAGTGAGGAAGAGAGTCACCGAGTGCCAGAACGTTGAGGGAAACGAAAGAGAACACCTGGCAAAGGCATTTTTACTGGTGAACCTACGCGAACTGGAGGATCCGATCAACGAGAGCATTCAACCTGAGGATGGTCCTTCTGGGACCAAATAGATAGGAGTTTATCTTTTTGCTTTATAAAATGTAATAAGGCCAATGGCCATTAGTGATTTTTATTTCTTGTTTGTTTAGTGTCGATTTGGGATTCGTCTATTTCCATTAATAAAATGAGGCATTTAGCATTCTAAGTTCTCCAAAACAATTTGTCGTTAGGCCTACCTCGGGCACAAAAAGGTCCCCAAATTATGACACGATTTAAATTCCCGCACTATGTGTTTAAATACTACAATACTTTTTATGATCCTCACTATTTGGTTACCTGTTGTTTATTATTCCCCCCTCCCCAAAGGTTAGTTCATGCACTCTGGCAACATCATCTAATTCTACGAGATCTAGGGGCCCTCCACCCACTCCTCCTCTTAGTCCTGTCAAAAACAAGAACAAAGGGAAGATGGAAGATTTGAATAGTGTTAGAAAAGAGAACTCAACTGAACGGGTAGAGGTCACTCATGGTCACGGTACTCAGGTTTCCAAAGAAAATGCATCCCAACTCGAACAAAAGTTGCTGAAATTCCAGGAAGAGCTTGATCAGGTTCGGAATCTGGAAAATCTTTCATTTTCCCTCACCGATCCAGATATCAATTTCCCAAATGCTAAGAATCCTACACCTCCACAAAATATCCTAAAGCAACAAAACCATCCCGCTCCTCATCATTACTACAACACTTGCCATACCTCAAACAACACCCGTTGCTCATCCCAGAACCTCAGAACTCCACAAATGACCATTACCACACACCAGGCCATCATAACACTCCTATCTACGTGGGATATGAGTATACCTGGGAAGAATTCTACAACTGGTCGCCACCATGGAGCGATCCTTACTATCCACTGGAGCAGCCAATACCATATCTGGAGCAGACCTTCCAACCGGCCGATATTATTTATGGGTCAGATAAAGAGGAAGCACTGGCAGCGGTGAAGAACTTATTCTTAGAAGACAATGACATGGATTGTTGTGTTGTTCTCGAGGAGGAAGGGGAGGAAGGCCCTTCCATACAGGCTATAAGCAGAGGGGCATGCCTCAATAACTGGACCATCAGGACAACCAGGGCCTGACGAGCCTCGGGGTAGCAAGGCTAAAACAAGCATCATGCACTGTTTTTATTTATTAAATAATTTTCTTTTTGCATTTTTAATTCCCCCAATGAGATCTCCAATGTTCCAAAACAGTAATGCAATTTATCAAAGCATTTTAACTTTTCTAATGATTCGACGCTCATTATTGTTTTTCTCTCATTACTTTACTTATATAACATTACTATTACTTATCTTGATGAACCAATGAATGTGACATGCAACGAGACAACACAACAAACGAACATAGTTTCAGAGGAAGATGACATACCAGAAGAGATTGTTAAGGAAGTTGAGAATTTTGAAAACAGACCCAAGTCCAACCTGGACGATACCGAGGTTGTTAACCTGGGAGATGCAGAAAACGTTAAAGAAACACGAATCAACATCCACTCATCGCCATCAGAAAAGAAGGAATACATAGATTTTCTAAGAGAATATGAGGATATATTCACCTGGTCGTATGATGATATGACTGGCCTAAGTACGCCTATTGTGGCTCACAGACTGCCAACTTATCTAACGTGTCCGCCGGTAAAGCAAAGCTCAGAATGTTCAAGCCGGATATAAGCCTGAAAATCAAGGAAGAAGTCACTAAGTAGGTCAAAGCTAAGGTTCTCAGGGTAGTAGAATACCCGACATGGTTAGCCAACATTGTACCGGTTCCAAAGAAGGATGGGAAGGTTAGAGTCTGTGTTGACTACCGGGATCTCAACCGGGCTAGTCCGAAAGATGACTTCCCTTTGCCGAATATACACATCTTGATTGACAATTGCGCCAAGCATGAGATGCAATCATTTTTAGATTATTTCATTGGTTATCATCAAATCTGGATGGATGAAGAAGATGTTGAGAAAACAACTTTCATTACGTCGTGGGGGATGTATTGTTACAAGCTGATGTTGTTTGGGCTAAAGAATGCTGGGGCCACCTACGTGAGGGCCATGACCACCATTTTCCATGATATGATACACAAGGAGATTGACGTATATGTAGATGATGTCATCATCAAGTCCAAGAGAGCCACTGATCACATGGAAGATTTGCGGAATTTTGTTCAATAGACTGCGACGGTACAACCTGAAACTGAACCCCGCAAAATGCGCATTTAGGGTTCCCGCTGGGAAATTGCTTGGGTTTAGAGTCGCTGAGGAATAGAACTGGATCTGTCAAAAGTCAAAGCTATTCAAGAATTGCCACAGCCAAAGAGCAAGAAGGATGTGATGAGTTTCTTGGGAAGGCGTAATTACATCAGCCGGTTCATAGCACAGTCTACAGTTATCTGTGAGCCGATCTTTAAGATGTTGAAGAAGGACGCTGCTACCGAATGGACCAATGACTGCTAGAAGGCCTTCGATAGAATCAAGGAGTACTTGTCAACACCACTAGTCCTCGTCCCGCCTAAGCCAAGTAGACCATTATTACTCTACCTTGCAGTATTAGATGGAGCTTTTGGTTTCGTTCTGAGGCAGCATGATGAAACAGGGAGGATGGAGTAGGCCATCTATTACCTCAGTAAGAAGTTCACCCCATACGAGGACTAGTATTCTCTGTTAGAGTGCACCTGTTGTGCTTTGGCTAGGGTATCTCAGAAGCTGAGGCATTACTTCTGTGCCTATACAGCGTATCTCATATCAAGGATGGATCCTTTGAAGTACTTATTTCAGAAGCCCATGCCCACTAGCAAGCTAGCCAAGTGGCAAATCCTGTTGAGTGAATTTGACATTGTCTACGTAACTCATAAGGCAATCAAGGGACAGGCACTAGCAGATCACCTTGCTAAAAAACCCCGTAGATAGAGAATACGAACCCCTGAAAACATATTTTCCTGACGGAGGTATCATTCATAGGAGAAAACATTGCAGAATCCTATGATGCTTGGAGAATGTTTTTTGACGGAGCAACAAACTTCAAGGGAGTTGGCATATGAGCAGTCCTAGTATTAGAAGCCGGTCAACATTATTTGGTGTCGGCCAAACTCAGGTTCCCGTGCACCAACAACATGGCCGAGTATGAAGCCTATATCCTAGGGCTCAAAATGGCCATTGACATGAACATTCAAGAATTGATAGTGATTGGAGACTCGGACCTACTCGTACATCAGGTGCGTGAAGAATGTGCAACCAAGAACTCCAAGATACTCCCGTACCTGCATCAAGTACAAGAACTGAGGAAAAGGTTTACAAAGACGGAATTCCAGCATGTTCCCACAATCCAGAATGAGCTCGCCGATACGTTGGCTACCCTATCATCCATGATACAGCATCCAGACAAAAACTTCATTGATCCCATTCCAATAAGGATCGATGATCAATAAGCTTACTGTGCCCACGTCGAAGAAGAAGCAGATGGAAAGCCTTGGTTTCATGATATCAAGGAATATTTGTCAAAAGGCAAGTACCCAAAATTTGTGAACCCCACTCAGAAACACACACTTCGGAGGTTGTCCAACAACTTCTTTCACAGCGGAGGAATCCTGTATAGGAGGACTCCTGATTTGGGGTTACTAAGGCGTGTCGACACAAAGGAAGCATCCAAGCTACTAGAGGAAATTCACACTGGGACCTGCAGTCCACATATAAATGGTTTTGTCTTAGCAGAGAAGATACTCTGAGCTGGTTACTTTTGGATGACTATGGAAACGGACTACATCTAGTATGTCCAGAAATGCCACCGCTGTCAAATACATGCAGACATAATAAAGGTACCGCCAAACGAGCTTAATGCAACAAGCTCACCATGGTCGTTCGCTGCTTGGGGAATGGATGTTATTGCACCAATCGAGCCTGCCGCTTCCAATGGGCACATATTTATCCTGGTAGCAATTGACTATTTCACCAAATGGGTCGAAATAGCATCTTACAAAGCAGTGACTAAGAAAGTCGTGACAGACTTTGTCCGCGACTGCATTGTTTGTCGATTCGGGATTCCAGAGTCAATCATTACTGATAATGGCTCCAACCTCAATAGAGACTTGATGAAAGCTATGTGTGAAACCTTCAGGATCAATCACAAGAATTCTACAGCCCACAGGTCTTAGATGAATGGAGCTATAAAAGCCGCCAACAAGAATATCAAGAACATATTGAGGAAAATGATAGAGCAGCATAAACAGTGGCAAAAGAAGTTATCATTTGCTTTATTGAGGTATCGCACCACAGTCCACGCATCAACCGAGGCAACCCCCTATATGCTGTTTTATGGTACAAATGCCGTCATTCCCGCCGAAGTAGAAATTCCCTCCTTAAGGATCATACAGGAAGCTGAGCTCGACGACGTAGAATGGGTTAAAAGTCATTATGAGCAACTAGCCCTTATACACAGAAAGAGAATGAATGCAGTTTTCCATGGTCAACTCTATCAGAGGAGAATGTCCAGAGCCTTTAACAAAAGAGTCAAGCCGAGACAGTTCACACCAGGGCAGTTGGTGTTAAAGAAAATTTTTCCACATCAAGATGAAGCCAAAGGGAAATTCACTCCCAACTGGAAGGGTCCATACATGGTTCATCGGGTTCTGACGGGAGGAGCCCTCATACTTGCAGAAATGGACGGAGAAGTCTAGCCAAAACCTATCAACTTAGATGCAGTCAAGCGTTACTAAGTGTAATCTTTATTCTTCCCTTATATGATGTAACTTGAACTACACCTGACCTGATTCCCGTTTATGAGGGCATACGTAGGCAGCCCTATGGGTTCGGTCACAACTCAATAAATTTTTATTTACCCCTAAAATTGAAAACTGGGGCAGAATTTTAAGGAGGACCCTCAAAATTCTGAAGTAATTTTAGCCGATCGTCGCACGAGCAACAATCCGAAACGTCAACCCATCAAAATGGGGCAGAATGGTGAGGAGGACCCTTAAAATTCCGTATCAAGAGAGGTTGCAATGTCTCGAACTACGTCACAGTCGTCGGTTCATCTAAAAAACTATCTTAATTATATAACTATGTTATATTTTTACAAATCATGCATGTTTATTACTGAAATTGCCTTGTTTAGCAACCCCTACCCCAATGATACATATAGTATCACCAGATCGAAGCCGAGCAAGTCAAGCGAAGCCAGTGGGGATACGAACTAACCTTCCCCCTTTACAAAACTCACGATTTTTCTTTGGATACAGGCACTTGGATTACGAAAGCATCATACATACAATACATTCACGAGACAAACATTATTCAGGAATACAACTCTCAGAACCATCGTACTTACTCACATTTGCCATCCATGCATACCGGTGACGTTCCGTGTGTTACCATGTTCCCAGCGGTCATAATATCGAAATCCACTATCAGCTAAGAAAGCTCTGTTACTGTTTGCTACTTTATTTTTTGCATAAGGCTACCATTCTGCCTTCCGAGACTAAACACCGTCTCCATCTGCATTTCTGCATTGCATAAGGCTACCATTCTGCCTTTCGAGACTAAACATTGTCTCCATCTACATTTCTGCATTGCATAAGGCTACCATTCTGCCTTTTGAGACTAAACGTTGTCTCCATCTGCATTTTTGCATTGCATAAGGCTACTATTCTGCCTTCCGAGACTAAATATTTTCTCCATCTGCATTTCTGCATTGCATAAGGCTACCATTCTACCTTCAGAGGTTAAATGCAACCTCTATCTGGATCTGCATGGCTGAAATATCACCACCTTATCTACATTTGCATGGCTGAAAGATCGCCACCTTATCTACAATTGCACGGCTGAAATATCGCCACCTTATCTATATTTGCATGACTGAAAGATCTCCACCTCATCTACATTTTGATGGCTAAAATATCACCGACTTATCTACATTTGCATGGCTGAAAGATCGCCACCTTATCTACATTTGCATAGTTGAAAGATCGCAACCTTATCTACATTTGCATGGCTGAATGATCGCCATCTTATCCACATTTGCATGATTGATAGGTCGCCAAATACTGCATCTCATGGGCTGAAAGATCGCCAAATCATCCGAAGGCATCATTGTTCGGAGGCACCATTTTCATAGCCCGAGAACGCCATGGTATGGCCTTAGGACCCCTTTTAATCTTTTGCATATCATTATTCAAAGGCGTCATGGTTCGGAGGCATCATCCTCATAGCCCGAGAGCATCATTTCATAGCCTGCAAATCATTTATCATACGCTTCATGGCCCAGGACATCATGGTCTAAGGACGTCATTCTAAAAGTCTGAAGACAATCCTCATGGTCCAACGAGAGATTGCATCATGTTTAAATTTATGCACAGTATATGCTTGTATTGCTTATTTGTAGTTAAACTGGCAAGCAATGGCCATCCCGGTAGTATTGATCCCGCTCCAGTTCCCATAGCCATATCAAACCTTAATCATTCTCACAAGCTGCCCACTCACCTCGTCTTGAATATTGCGTCCGTTCTCGAAAGTCTCCATCGGCATACCCCGCCAACGAATCCCAAACTACATATGACCTGATTCCTGTAAGACCAGGGATAGGTAGTCAACTCAGAAGCCAGGGTGCGGCCTAATTTCTCAAACCATTTCGCTTGGTCAAAATTGGCGTTATCTTTACCCGACAACTCTTTCATCCTTCCTAGGTAAAGAGGGGCAGCTGTTGATATCCAATTTTTCCTGTATATTTTTCATATATGCAAAATACTTTCAAAATAGCATATATATGCATATATAAGTATGTCCCAATGTTTTATTAATTTTCTTAATTTTAAAGATTTTTTAACCAATTTATTCCTCTGTTTTATTCATAAAAAATCCAATAATAATTACCAAAGTTATCAATCTTGGCGATTCATTTATTGGATTCTCATATTTATACTAAAATATAATCAAGATAATTTTTGCATATTTTTTACAAATTTATTTAGAATTTTTAAAGCTAAATTGCATATAATGGCACTATTAGCCTCTTTTAGATTTAAGTGCATTTATATTTATAAAACATTAAGTCCAATATTTTTAAATTGATAAATTATATATTACAAATCATTTTAGTACCTTCAATTCATTTTCAAGAACTAATTTACAATTTTTTATAAAATTAAAAGGGAAAAAGTGGCTATTTCAATTATAGACCAAATTGAGTTTAAATTATAACCCAAAACAGCCCCCCAATTTCCCAACCCAATTTTAATTTCAACCGGACCCCAACCCAATCTAAATAACCCAACCCGGATCCCCGACCTAACCCTTTCAATCCTAGCCATTGATCATTTAGATCAATGGCCAATATCGGCCCTTTCCATTTTTAACCTCAAACGACCCCTTACCCCACCTCATTTCATACCAAATACCACCCTTGAATCCCTTTTCCTCTCAACTCTCTCGACAATCCCTCATGAACCCTAGCCACCGCCACCTAACCCAACCCTAATACCTCCCAAATCTATGGCTTCCAAGGTCATCAGAGACCTGTATCAACCCCCCCCCCCATGGCTTCTACATGTTCGATTCTTATGGTCTCAAGGCTAGATCTTGAAAGAGCTTGGTCCAAACCCTGTTCAATTTTTGTTCATGGTTGTTCTCCGGTCAGCCATGGCTATTTGAGTCAGACTCTTGACTCTTCTACTTAGATCGATGGTTTTCAAAGCATTTCTCATCACTTGGGGTTCTTCTGAAACCCTAACCTCTAAGGTTCTTTCGATTTCTTTTAGATTTTTTTCATATCTATGTTTGCTCTAAACTACTAAGCATTTTTCTCGAAGTTTCTTTTAAAACTCTGCCTTCAAAACCCCCTATCTTTTCCGATTAGTGTTCTTGTTAGTTTATTTCAAATCTTTTCTCTGATTTTTGACATGTTCTGCTGTGTTTCCCTATATCTTTCTTCTACTTGAGTCTGCATGTTAAAAGCCCTAATTTCTTATGACTGTTATTAGACGAATGTTTGTTTGCCTGAGTTTCTGTCCGATTATTTTGTTTATCCTCTTTTAAAAACTCTTCCATTGTTGAAAATCCTATGGTTTTGGTTCTGAGGTTGTTTGTTTAAGTGCATAACTCGATTTTGAGTTTCTTTATCTCAAATTCTCTTTTTTAACTGTGTGATTCTTCTAACTCTGGTTTTTTATCATCTCTAAAAATTGATTATGCTCGAAACCCTAATTTTCAAGAGTGTTTTCTTCACTTGCTACTGTGAGATCTTCACATGCTTTGATATTCTATGTTTTCTTTACTACTTGATCTACTGGGCTATCATGTTTCTAATGTTTCTATCCACTGAATTTTGTGTTACTATTGTACGCTATTTCTTTCGGCCAACAGGCTTGGCCTCGCATGTATAGTGTTTATGCACCCTATTTATATGCTAAATTTCCTTCTTTGTTTGACCTTCAACTTGTGACTGATTTCGAACTTTTCCTTTGTGAAATTCTGATATCACTCGCCTGTTAGGGTTAATTTATTTTCTTTGCCTATTTTGCCTTGCTGAATTCTTTCAAAAATTAGTATATCGCTGTACCTAGACTCGATGGCCTAGTTAATGTTTTACTATTTCTTTTATGGCAATTGTCGGCCTGCTTATAAATTGATTTCTTTCCTTATTTTGAAGCTGTCACTACCCGTTAAGCAAAGTGATCCCTTAATTAAAGGCAATCACTTGTATAATTGATTCTGAATCATGATTGCTCCATGTTTGTAGCTTATTACCCTCTCTTACTTGTTTTCAAACAGCTCTAAATACCATGTACCTCCTTTCTTTAAAAAAACATGAACACAAGGTATAAACATTTGAATTCAAACACACACTCCACAAAAACTCTCTTTTCTCTGTTACTATTATATTGCTACCTTACCTAGCCGGCTGAAAGCCAAGGCTAGGTTGTGGGAAAACTTGCTTATTTTCTGCATTTTACATTTCTTACTGGTATGTACTAATTAAGTTTTCTGCACCAACAACAATATGATTATTTACTATTTCTTGCGTTCTTGTCTGCCTACTATTTGTATTTAGCCCAGTACCATTGTTTAGCATGCTGCAATTTCCTTTCTCCTGTTTTGAATCAATGTATCATGACCTGTGAATTCTAAATCCCTACCTTAATGTGTTTAATACTTGTGGTTGGTTTGGGGCATGATAGCATTGGAAATTGTTGTGCATGACCCAAACTTGATCCTCCTAGGATCATAACCTCCATGTTTCTCTTATATGTTGTGTGTTCCGGAGGCATGTCAGCACTTCCTATTGTTGTACATGCCAAAAGTTAACCCATGCCTAAGTGTATAAGCTCCTTGCAATGGATTCCCAATACCTTGCCCCCTTTGTGTGAAATTATTGACTCCCTGAATTGTTAATGACTATCTCCCATCACCCTTTCCCTCTCCTTCATTCCCTCAGCTCTTAGAATTCTGTTTCTGCACTTTTACTCTATTCTTAGACTTAAGTTCTGCCCCCTCATGTGAGCCATGCCTTGGGACCCATGAGCTCCCTCTGAACTTGGACACATGAGGGCTGGCATTTCCACACTGCACTCATCTCCATTATGGTTATGTAACTTGGGTGTGAGCACTGCTTGAGGTCCTATTGAGGCCCTTAGAGAGATCTAACAAACTCAAGTCTGAGAAAGGCTTGGGATCAATGGTATTTTGAGGTGGTTTACTCCATAACTCAGAGAGGAAGTCAAGAATCAGGCTTCCTCTGGTTGTAACTTTTCTTTGTACTTTTCTGATGTGATTCAGTATTCCTGGTTTGTAATAATTTGTAATGAACATTTGGGGCTGGCTAGTAAAAAGTGTTGGGTAATTATAAATGCTCAAGGGTAGAAAACATGCCTATAGGACTACTTTTTTCTACATGATCCATTCGCATTTAGAAAACATGCCTATATGACTACTTTTAATTCTGCATATTCACATCACATTTAGAAACCATATCTATAGGACCTACTTGTTCAACTTCACATCTAGATAACCTGCCTATCGGAATTATCTAAAATTCTGCATGTTTGTCACCGTTTAGATATCATGTTTTTTTAGGGTCCAATTGGCTATAACCTAGTTGCCTATTCAAATCAACATAACGAATAGAAATCATGCTTATAGGAATTCCCAAGTGAAAACCTGCCTGTTTCCATTGTCTACTAGATATTATGCCTATAGGGGTTTGACATTATTCAGAAACTATGTACTCAAAGGTTTAAAATCAGCAATTATTTCTACAAGGGTCTAAAATCAGTAATCCTAGATACCATGTTCATAGGAGTAAAAATCAGCGATAGTGGATACTGTCATCTGCAGAAACTAAAACTAGTATAATTGAAAATTCGTCCATTCTGAATCTTTTTTTTATAATCTGATTCCCTTATTTTAACGAGGTTTAGCAAGAATGCCTATAGGATTTCAAACAATTAACTTTGAGTTATCACTGTTTCACCACCTTCTAAATTAAGTAGATATCATGCCTATAGGACCCCGTCTAAATACTTAGGCAAGCCTTAGAGTAATGACTGTAAAAAATTGAGTCCGCCTTTGTTAATTGTTACAACCAGTAGGCAGACCTGATTCATACTTCTTAACTGAGTTATGTAATAAACAAATTTGCTTCAATAATAAAACACCCCTCGTCTTTAGAATTTTAATCATACCTAAAAAGTATGTTCAAGTCATGCTAGTTATGTGTTTTTTCAAGGAGGTATATTTGAGCCTTTATCTGTTTATATGCTTCCCCAACATGCAGTATGTGTTTTTTGTATGTCGCCTTAGATTTTTATCCTTTGAAACCAATCAGCCTAATATCCTACCCTTTAGGACTAGTAGTCCTAAGTGCCTCCGGGACTGATAGAAATGGGACGGGTAATGGCATGCAATAGTAATCTAGATCAATCCGCGCTTTAATACCTTAAAGGGGTGTGAAGGGTAGATATGGATATGATGACCGATGCGCTAATGCCATGTGTAACCCCACTTTTGAGAAGTGGTTACCGGGTATTGCATTGGCGTGATCCATATTAAATATAAACCTAGGACCCCCTTTCCTTTTATTTGCAAGCTCTTCTTTTAATTGTTCTTTCTTTTTTACATGTTTAAATCCCCTAATATTTGAGCCCGTACTTGTATATTTGCTAAATTCACAATAACTCTCTAGCCGGGAACCACACTAGTGGATCCTGAGGGGTGCCTAACACCTTCCCCTTGGGATAACATCAAGCCCTTACCCTATCTCTGGTTATTCAATTGACTTAGAATTGAACCCTATTGGTGTCCTAATGCACCTTAAATTGTTAGGTGGCGACTCTTCAAAAATGCAAAACCCAGTTCGTGAAAGGAACGAGTTGTCCCATACTAAATGTCATAAACCCGATTTCGCGAGAAAAGGGGGCGCGACAAGTATTTGAAAACTCATTTATTGAAGCGGGCAGTTGATTAAGCCAATTCAGAATGAACTAACATGAATTAGACTGATTTGTTTAACTAAACTGATTTCAAGCTCTATAGGCATGATTTCTACTAGAACTGATTTTAGTTCCTATAGGCATGGTATCTAATTGTTAAGAGTTGATTTTTGAACTTATAGGCATGATTTCTAGTGAAACAAATGTAAATACATGTTATAACAGAAACTTAATCACTTTACACTCCATAGGCATGATATCTTATTATAAAGTCATTTAGATCCTGTAGGTATGATTTCTAATTATAAAGTTGCTTTTAACTCTGTAGACATGATTTCTATTATTGAAACCTTTTAAACCCTATAAGCATGGTTTCTAATATGGTAAAGCAAACATATCAAGTACATTAAGACAATCCTATAGGCATGGTATCTACCTGAGTTACCATACAGATATGTAACTACCCACCCCTTTTCCTCTAATCACCCCAATATTGTTTACAAATAATTATTACAGACCAGTTGAATAAATTATATAAATAATAAAGAAAATAAGAAGTTGACTATTGGGAGTCTAAAGCAGGCCCAAATGAATTTTCCAAAACTCCAATAGCCTCAAATGCCAAGGTTTCATAGACAGTATTTTGTCTAGGTGTGTCAGAGTTCCCTAAAGACCTCAAGGATCCCGGGCAGTGCTCACACCAAGACTTCTTCTCAAACAAGAACTGATTTAATTGCAGCGTGGAAGGGCCAGCTCTGACATGCCAGAGTTCAGAGAAATCTCAAGGCTCTCTAGGTAGTAGACATTCCATAGGGACAGAACCTAACATTCTAGGAGTAGTGTGAGAGTGCTGGGCATAGTTTTGTTTTGAAAATAGTACAGAGATGACTTCAGAAGTAGGAAAGTTTTTTAGAAAATAGGGAATAACTTAGTGGTAGAAGACAGTTTAAGAAAAGTGTCAAACAGCAGACAACCTCCAAATTCAGAAAAAGAACATTTCACCAACAGATCTTCACACAGAGATGGAGTGATTATGGCACACACGAATCACATTAGGGGACATGGATAGGGATAGTAGACACATGTAGTCACAAACTGCATACAACATTGAGCATCTTGGAGACTTAGTAAATAGGTTAGAAAATAAATAATAGTTGGCCTGTCGTGAACAGGTTTTAAACATATATTATAGACATGCTAAGTACAGAAGTAAGCTGAGTGCAAAACATGCATTGAAAGGATAGAATTTTAGATATTCTATGCCATGAAGTAAGAAAGAAAGGGTGCAGAACTAAAGCATACATTGAATAGGCGGACTTTAAACAAGTTGATCAAAGAAGTAGGCAAGGATACAAGTTGAACCCCATAACCGATGAACTAAAGCAAGAATGAAAAACACATAGGGTTTGGATTGCAAAACTTAATTAGAGACATACCAGTTAAGGAGAGCAAGACACAAAGTATAGAGCAGTGTAGTGCAATAACTAGCCTAGGCTTACAGCCAGCTAGTTCAATAGAAGTAGCAAGTGACAGAAAGAACAGAAAGCTTTAAATATATAAGAGAGTTTCTGAACTAGTGTTCCTTGTTATGGTTGTTGTCCCGAACTTAAAAGAAGAGGAGGTTTATATAGGAATCAAAAACTTAACAAACAAGGCAATAAATCAATTAAGTAGTAAATCAGGGAAACCACATGTAAATCAGTAAGATTTTTCTTTAATCAAGAGACAACTCAACCAACGGTAAAACATACTCGGTATTTAAGGAAAAGAATAAAGCAATGCTTAGGTAAAGAACATGCAATTAAGGGTAAATGCACAGCAGTTTAATTAAGGAAATAAATCAATAAAAATCAGCAGAATACAAACAAGGCAAGGAAAAACACTTAAGGCAGGTAAATTCAATCAAATTGAATAAAGAAGTCAGGATCAAACGTTAGATGGAAATGGGTCAAATTAAACTAGAAAATAAGGGATTCGGAGTAATCAAGGGTCCAGAAAGTCATGAAAGAAGCATCATGCTTAGCATATAAAAGGAGGTAGAGCATGAATAGTCAGGATTTCACATAGCTTTAACAAAACCCATGGCTAAACGACACTGATTCAAAGAGAAGCATACAAGTTTTGCACGAATGGTTAGTATAAACACAAGTTTGTAATAAAAGTGAAAGATTGAACTAAGAAAATTTAGTAGAAGCATACTACGACAAGTAAACCATGAGAGGTCACAAGAACACAAGGCAAGAACACAGTCAGAGGTACCAACATCCAGAAACCAAACGAATAACTCTAAAAATTAGGGTTTTCAGTACAAACGGGCTAAGGTTGCAGAAGGTTCATAAAATTAGTCAAAATGTGTGAGAATTAGAAGTTTAAACACAAAGAATCATTAAACAAAGTTTAGAAAGAAATTCCGGAAACCCTAATTTTAGAAAAAGACGAAAAATCACTTGAAATCATACGATTCTTGTAAAGAATCTCAAAACTATTGTAAACACACACAAGAAACAAACTCAAATCATCTTAGATATGTACAGATCTAGGAGGTTTGGAAAAAGAAATTAGGGTTTCGAAGAGAACCATATAGAGATGAAGAAACATACTGAAAAACCCTTAGATCGTAGCTAATATAGAACGATATCACTCGAAATCACACTGGAACGACCAAGAACAGGCGCGAGATGAACCCTAGATACAAGTCGACATGGCCCTGGTCCCTTGAGGGCCTTAGAGATGACAATAATGACATGAGCGAAGCCATTGGAGGTCTGAGAGATGGTGAGAGGTCACCGGAGATGACCATAGATGGGGTCGGCATTTGGAGATTAGGGTTTAGGTTGAGAGAGTTTGAAAGTAGAGAGGATTAGGTGACAACGGTATAAGGTGTAAAATGAATTAGGTTAGAGGGGTTTGGGGAAGGGGTTACTTAAGTTAATTAAGGCAAGGTTTAATCCGGGCCGTTGATTAAAATTGATCAACGGCCAGGATTTAGCCAGAGTTGGGTCGGGTTAGGTAGTGGTTTGGGCCTGGGTAATTTATTCCAAAAATTGGGCTGGGTATTAGGGCTGAAATTGAAATGAAATTAGGCTAGATTTTAAATAGACATTTTCAGTACTATATTAGTTATAAAAAATAATAAAATGATTTCCAAAAATATTTCATGTACTAAAATGATTAAAAATAGTTGTTTAATATTTTAAAAATATAAAATACCATTTTATGTATTAATAAAGTAATTATGCATTAATAGGACTAGTATTAAAAATATATGCAAATTAACTTTAAAATGTAAATGCAATTATAAAAATATGAACTAAAAATATTTCAATAATATTTTGGCATAAATATAGAATTTAGATAACTAAATCACCACAAAAGTAATTTGAAGGATAATTATTGGAAATTTTATAAGTGAAAAGGGAAGAAATAAATTAATTTTAAACCTTTAAAATTATAGAAAATATTTAAAAAATGCTTATGCATACTTATATATACATATGTACTATTTTGAAAGTATATATACGTGTTAAAAATATATAGGAAAAAATTGTATATTAACACACATGCACACACGACAACCAGAACCCTAACCCCTCAAACAACCAGACACCAACAGCCGCACCATATCCTCACACCCTTACCGCCCAAAGACACATGCACATACGAGAAATAGAAGCTGGAAAACGAGAAAAAAAGGATTTGAGCAGAAATTTGGGGGGAAAAGTACTAGGGTTCTGATTTTGTTTTCGATTTTTTTTCTAGTTCTTTCAGATATAAAAATTGACAAGCTCTTTCAATGTCGATTCCCCTTGACAGTTAGAAACATATGAAAATATTGTGGTTCTTCTAGGTTCTCAATTATGGAGTTTGATTGAGCGGAGTTTGTTTCGAGTTCATCATCAGTGCTGTTAGATTCTAGTCGCGGTTCCAATTTAATTACAGATTTCATTAGCTGCTTCTTGTCTTTTGGAATTCACTGTTAAGCTTTCCTTCTGTTTGTATTCACTTCAAGACATAATCAAAATTAGCACGCATTCAGGTTCCTTTGTGGTTCTTTTGTGCTAATTTTGTGTCAATTGAAAATATGATAAGAGATAGTGACATTGGGTTTGGGATCTAAAGAAGAGTCGTGAAATTGTAGTATCTTAATAGTTTTTGTTCAATTTATTTGTGTTTGAATATCCGTTTCTGAGCTAGTTCTGCATTTGACAAGAATGTTTGTGCTTGATTCTTACTGTTTCGTGCTCTTCAAAGTAAAGAAATTGATACATAGATTGTGGTTGCCACTGTTCGAGTTGCTACAATTATGATTCATGTGTTTTCTATTAGTGTTCGTCTACTTTAATTGTCGTATGGACTGTCGTACAATCTTTGTTTCCGATTGAGAGTGTTATATCCCATTGAAATATCTAAATGTCTGCTATATCAAGATCGTGCTAAATGTTCTACCTCTGCTCCAATATGTTTGTTGGAAGTCGAACTAGTGTCTTTGTTTAGGAGATTTGAGACCATTTGTTTGTCTATCAATTTATTAACCAAATCTGTTTTAAAAATGAAGCAAATTTTAAAGTCTGCCTTATGGTTGTTCACCCCTTGTAGAATTGGTTTTCCTCTTTAGGGATGCTGATAGGGTAGAGACATGTTTGGTTTTTGATAATTCATGGCTAGAATTAAATTGTCGCATGATTGCTAAGTGAATGGTGAATCAATAATCTACTCATTTGTGCTTCTCATGACTATTCTGGTTTGGTTCCGTTAAATTTGAGTTTGAAATAATTCTTCCTATGGTGTTTCATTAATCTGCTTGAACTAGTTTCCTGTAAGCATGTTCTCAGTTGTTGTTAAAATCAGACCACCTCTATGGTAAGGCAGTGGCGAATTTGAAGGTTTCAAGTGTCCTTCCTGCTTTGTGCTCCATGTCGACTTAATATCTCATTTTCGATAGTCCTTCTCTGGGTTAGTTCAATGTTCGTTCGTATAAGGACTTGTTGTGTATTTCATGTTTTCCTTCCTTCCTAAGTGCATTGATGCTTAGCTATTTTGTTACAAGTTTCCATGTCTTAAAAAGGTTTTGCCCTTTGCTTGAAAGCAAAATTTGGTTTGTTTCCCATGAACGTTGTGTCGGATGGATCTTTTAGCATGTTGGCATGGGCTTTTGTGCTTGACTTTTGAAATCTAGAGTACTACTTAATTATTTTTGAGTGGTAGGAGTTCTGGGAATGGGATTATCAAGGCGTTAATGGCTCTTATCATATTTCAAGTGCATAAATCTTTCTAGTCTTTTTCTAAATTTGCTTCTTCGTAGAATGCTTGTTTTCCCATTTACTTTGTTGGACTTATTTGAATAAATGATACAGGGCCGCTGGAATTGGGGAAGGCCGAAGTCCATTAGTTATTAATTTATTCACATGCTTTAGGGGTTGGGCTCAGCTACATGCATGAAAAACAAAAGTTAAAAGGATACGAGCATGAAATATATTTTAGCGAAAGTGATCCATAACCACAGGCCTTTCACGCATAATCTCAAAGTAGTTTAGTAAAATAATTCATAAACCTCGTAGCTTGCTTTAGGCACGATTAATAAATAAATCCTCGTGACTATGGGTACTGTTCCCATGGCATAGTTGCGATACATAAATCCAAATTCGGGTGTGCATTTCATGTGACTCAACCACAACTTGAAATAATAATAAAATAAATATGTTGTAGATCGTGGGTACGGTTCCCATGATGTGATTCACAATGTGTACAAAAACAAACAAGTGTACGACAATTGTAACTTGTTCCAGAAATAACTCCATAAATAATTAAAAGCGGTTTAAAGTTAAAACATGCACAATAAGTTCTAAATATGTAATTAATCAGATAATTAGGCTAATTAATAATAGTTGAGCGACCGTGCTAAAACCTTGGAACCCGAGAATGCCTAACACCTTTTCTTGAGTTAACAGAATTTCTTACCCGGTCTTTTGTGTTCGCGGACCATAAAAAATAGAGTCAATTTTCCTTGATTTGGGATTTAAAATAAACTATTGACTTGGGACACCAATAATTATTCGAAGTGGTGACTCTGAATTAAATAAAATACTCACATTTCGATTATGTCACTTTAATTGGAAAAACTCCCTTATATCCCCTTTCGGGTAAAAAAGTCGTGTGACAGTCCCTAGTAGGAAGAGACTGTTAGGCAACCCGAAGAGACTGTGGATGGAGCAAGGGGAGCTAAAAGCAAATGGATATCTTATCGAAGTTTTTGTAATAAAGTGATTGACAGAAATGTTAGCAAGAAAGAAGAAGAGAGTTAATGAAGCATTATAAGTAAGACGTGATACATGGATGACAACGGTGGATCAAAAAATGACAGTATTACAAAGTCTGTGATCAAGGGAAGGAAAAGTCGAGAAGTGACAGGACTTGAGACAACAAAAGAGTATAGGCCATAAAGTCATATCCTCATTTCCAGAAATAAGTTTCTGACTCCAACGCGACTACCAGAAGGAAAGGTTAGACCCTAGAATAATAGAAATCAGTATGGGCTGGCAAACAAGATAAACAAAACATGAATTAGGGGCTAAGTGATTTGATAGTGGTCGACATCATGAGAATTTCAGATTTCGTAATTCAGAGAATGGTCATTTAGGAAGACGCTTCCCTAAAGCAAGCAATGTGAGGAAAGTTAAGTTTAAGAGACTGTATGTGCCAGTTATAGTAATTGTAACCCTCGCGATTAAGGAATTTCGTTATCCTTAGTACAGAAGGATTACCGCAAGGCGAGTAAGGGTTATCGATGATGTGAAAAGACGCCAAAAATGAAGAGGTAAAACATATATAGGTAGATCGTCGTAGCGCTAAATCTTAGTACTCCCCTAAAAGGGGAAATATGGAGTGATGTGACATTAAGTCAAAATCAAATGGATCTAGTAACTGTGGAATGGCAAAGGAATAATGCGATAAAAATAAAAAAGAAATGAGATTGCACTTATCCAAATCCTACAGATATGCTATGATTCTAGATTATTATGCAAGCACGATGTCAACGAAAGAAAGTAAAGGTTCCTGCCCAGAATGTTATTGATAAATAAGGAGCCAGTGCGAGAGGTAAGTTAGACAAAGGAAATAATGCAAGAACGATTTTGTAGGATATTGATATGAGAGTGGGCCAATGGGTGATTAGTAGTTGATTCAGGAAAAGCCTAGTCGTGGATAGACAAAAGGTTACCGACAAATCAACAGATCATGCAAGATAAACATAGTGAACACCAACATGGGGAATTCAGTATCACAGATTTGACATTGGAACCTTTGAGATATATTCAGTTAGGAGTTGGGGTAGTTAAAGGTATCATATGAATATTACGGGAAAAAAAGAGAGTGCCACTGGGAAGATAGTCAAAATATCAGTTTAGAGCAACCCTACAAGCACAAGGGCATGGAGGTAAGTAACTACAGATAATTATAGGCAAGTAAGGACATCAAAATATCCCTAATAAGCTCGCAGCGTTGCAAGAGTCAAAGGATCTTCCCTAAATACTACAATGAAAGACTAGTTGAGGAAGTAAGGAAGAAGGATTCAACCTAAGCTCAGTAACCTAAGGAGGAAATGGCCTTATAACAACAGTCTCACAACAACATTGTATGCATTCCATAAGAAAATGGAACCTACCGTGGCTAATGAACGAGAAGTAAAATCAAAAGTGATATTCAAGATCATATGAGTTGTATGGAATTCCAATGTGTGTGGGCACTAAGGTAATCTAAGTATGCACGTAACAAGGGGCAAAATGACTAGGAAAAGTAATTGCTCACAAAAAAAGGCCGAAAGGGAACGAAAAGAATTATTCAATTAATGACCCAGAGTACGTTATGAACATACTTAAGAGTTCAGAGTATTATCCATGTAGCATATATATTGATATTCTGTAACGACACGACCGGTCATTTCGAAATAATAATCTCTTTGTGCTTCCTGCAGCCACCGCTTGGCACCCAGAGGTGGTTCCAGATTTTTGGGGATGGATCGGGCGGTTGAACGAGAATTTCCCATATCGCGTTCAGTCTTGGAACGGTCTACCCAAGAAGTATTGGGTGGCCAAGAATTATGGTGAGGTTCCTTTACCGCCTATACTTTGTATTTTGTGTTTCTTTCTGAGCCCTTAGCGAAAGCGTCTTGCGGTTACTACACTAGTGCAGGTCATGCGAGAATATGAAGATGAGGTCGCCCCCGATGGCAAAGTAGGGGCCTTGGAGCCCGATAGGAGTAAGAAGAGGAAAAGTAGGGCATCTATTGTCCGTCCTTTGACAAAGAAAACCAGGTCACTCGAGCATTGAGTCACTGCTAGGACTACTACTTCAAACTCAGAGGCGAATCCTGATACTGAGGGAGAGGATGATGAAGCCCATTAGAGAGGAGAACGAAGTCGAGTGCGAGAGACTCGCAGGCACCTCGATCGGAGGCTGCTGAGTCCGGAACGGCTGGCTCCGGTCGAGCTCGTGAGCCGGGAATCCTCGAAGAGGATGTTGATGTAGCTTCAAATCGCGCAGTCGGATTCGATATAGCTTCGGCCGGAGGGACCGCTGGCGTTGATCCTGAGGGTTCGGAGCTCGGAGACTTCCAGGAACGTGGGTTGCCACTTGGAGAAATCAGCAACCTGAATGACTTTATTTCGAGCTTTCCGGTCTCGTCAAGGGAACTACGGGATGTTGGGCGCCACATCGGGGATTTTTCTCAAAGGGGGATGCTTTATTACCAACATCTTTGATGATGTTGTTGATAGAGACGATCTCTATATTCTTGGTGCTGTCGAAGCGACAAAGAAGTTCATGCAACAGGTGATAGCCATTTCTCGTGCATTTCTTTCATCCTCGAGCATCATTCTTCGTCTTTCTAACTATTCCGTTATGCCGTAGTGTAAGGAAATGTACGATCATGCCATCCTCCAGCTCCACGGGGAGCTTTCTTATCATGAAAAGGAGTGTAAGAAAGTTACTTCGAAGCTGCAAGATTCAGAGGCTCGCTCTGCCCAGGAAGGGAAAGAGCTGGGATAACTTCGGGCCGCTTTGAAAACGGCGCTCTAAGAGAAAGCCAATCTCACTTCTCAGGTACATTGCCTTGCTCCTTCCCGAGTTTTTATCCCGTATTCATATATATTCCATTTTCATATATTCATTGGCTTACCCTTCTGACGTAGGTCGATCAGAGTGGCTCACAGATTAATCAATTAAATGCGGAGATCTCCGAGTTGAGGGAGTGAAATGAAATAGCGGCCGGGGAGTTGGCGACATCCTGGGATCTTCTCGAGGATGCTCGCAGGGAGATTGCTGCTTTGGCCGTGGCTAAGTCCGAGGTCGAAAAAATGTTGTTACTTATCAGGAAGAGGTAGCCACGGTGCATAGAGTAGCTCATGACATGTCCATAGCAGCTAAGCAGAAACTAACTGGAGCTATTGAGCATGCTAAGGCGGAGGCGAGGAGAGAGACCATGGAGGAACTCTTGGCCAGAGGTATCGATCTGCCAGCTGATCTTGAGGAGGCCAATGCAGCGGAGGAAGAACTGGCACTTTTGGTTACCCCTGATAAGGGCGGAGATAATAGTGACAAGGAGTAGTCTCCGAGTCATTTTTGTATCCCTTCCCTTTCCCCTTCTATGCGTCCCATAGGGAATGGATTGTGTAAATATGCTTTACTTTTTGACAATGTCAAAAAGGAGTTTTCATTCTGTCAGTTCTTCTCCTTGCCCCTTTACTTTTCTGTTTTAGCTTTTGCCTCTCGGCGTCGACCCTTCGAGGCCTGCTCTCGGATCGACCGGGGCCCTAAAATTGGCCATGCTCCGGGGTTAAATCGACAGCTCCGCTCGAATCGATGTTTGTGACATTGGGGGGCTCCCCAAGGTCCCGTAGTTTTTTGAGTTACGTGGAGGTCGGAGTGATTCCTGCAGTATACTCCTCTAGGATAGGGTGACGTTAACGCGGCCAGAATTAATTGGACCTCTTGGGTAGGCAGACAGTTGTTGCTTTGCCCCTATATATTTGTTCATTTGTCTCTTAAGTGGCAAATTTGTTGTTCTTGATAAGGTTATCTCTTTACAGAGCCTGGCGCTTTGTGATAGTCCTTCCGCTTCCCCATTTTAGGAGATTTTTGCTCAGATCCTTACTTTATTCCCCCCTAGTTTTCCGTAGCCATGGCTGCTGCTTCGATGTCCGATCATCGGGTGAAAGGAATCTCTCCTGCATTCCACATTCGGTAAGTGCCAGCGGCTCGCCTCCGATGTCAGGAAAGCGAGGCTAGGGATGCCCTACCTCGAGGAGGGCTATCATGCCGGGGAAACATCCCAATGTTCTGGGCCATCGAGAGCATGTGTCGAGGATCATTTCATCAGTGAGGGAGGAAAACCTCGAGATGATCAGAAAAGATTGCGAATGGGGGGAAGGCACGATTTTGCAAGTACCTTCCCCTGAGGAAAGCGTTATGACATATGTTTGAGATTTTTGAGCGTATACACTCATGTTTTCGTGACGGGTTCCCTCGACCGGGTGATGCTTGATTTTTGTTAGAGATATCAAGTAACGTTGGCGCAGGTTCATCCCTTTCTTTGGAGAATAGTGCAAGCGATTAGATATTTTGCCGACAAGGCCGGGATAGAATTTACCCTCAGCCACCTCGTGAGGTTGTATCGGCCATTGCACTACCGGGGCTTGATTTCTCCTCAGTATCGATCCACCTGAGCTCTTGTAATTGGTAGCTAGGAAGAAGAGGACCATGGATGGATGAATCGGTTTGTTCGAATACGAATGACCGATGTCATTCCTGGAAATTTTTTGCCATTTCCTAAGAAATGGAACTTCACACGTAAGTGCTTCATATGAACTGTCTTCGTTTCAACCGAAGGTCAGCTCCGTAACGATATCTTTATGTTCCTTATTTGTAGCAACTCATTGGTCGCCCGACGAGGTCACTGATTTAGTCGAGTGGTCTCGTAAGCTGGCAGCTTGCTCGATTTACGATAGGCACCGATGGCGAGATATGTCAAAAGGGAGATGGGAGGCGAAGCATCATGGTAGGTGCCCGACGCTCTACCTCTTAAAAAATGGCGTCTTTCTTGCCGGCTTATTTGATTTATCTGTCACAGGTGCCGGGAGTCCTTTCGAGGTGAGGCCATGTCCCTTGGGGGAGGAGGAAAGATTGCTGGACTCGGGATCAAGGAGTGCCGATAAAAGGAAAGATGTTCCGGGGTGCGAAAAGGCTCATAGTGAGGCGACTTCTAGAAGTGGTACGCCATCGGACGTCGCTTTGGCCTTCGGCGAGGCTCAGCTTTTTGGCCTTATGGCGAGTTTTGACTACTGTAAGAATGTTCTAGCCCCGTGATCTTCCTCCTTTTCTTTATCTGGCTTTCTTTCATAGGCCTTCGACAGGCTTAAAGCCGAGCTGCTTCGTTGTGAGGCCCTGTTGCGAGAGGCTCTAGATAGGGAGAAATCCCTAAAGCGTCTTTGTGTGGCAAAGGAAAGCGAGCTCGTCCCCTTACAGCGTGAGGTGGACCAGAGCCGGGTCCGAGAAGTCCTCATAGAGAAACAGGTACCCTGCATTTCATGCTGGCTTGCACTCCCTTTATATCTTGGTGTCTTGGAGTTTTGCTATTTCAGTTGAAGGACAAGGAGGATGAGTTGGGACAACTCTGGGGCGAGGTTGGCCGAGTAAAATGTGAATTCACCAAGCTGCAGGCGCATGCGAGTGCCCATTTTGTGGCCAAACAGAGGGCTCAGGCCGGGGCTTCTGCTCTTGAGGCATGAATCCAGACTATTCGTACGAACGATTCTACTCGGACGAAGATGATAACAAGGCTTTCATCCGAGCTGTCGAGGGCGAAAACTGAGTGGTGAATGTCCGGTCCAAGGTTGTGATGAGCAATACCAAGACGGGACAGAAAATGGTGGCCTATTCGAGGAGTGCTGCCATTGCTAAAGTTGAGCTGAAGAGGGCCATCGATCGTGCAAGAAATAGCAAGGAATATGTGAAGTGCAGATCCTAGAGGGAAATCCTCGAGGAGATTCATGCCAGGGGCTTCGATCTCTTGGGGGGAGATCGAGCAAGCCAAAGGAGAGGAGTATGAAACCAAGTTCCTTCTGCCCGATGCTGAGGATGGTGAGGAGGAGGCCACCGGGCTATAGTTATCGAAATGGGGAACATCTATTCCCTGCCTTTTTCTTTGTGTATATAGCTTTCATAATATGTCGTAGATTGAGATTGTGCTTCACAGTCAATATGTAAAAATAAGAGGGGGAACCCCGCAGTTTGTATCTTCTGTACTCTTGTTCGTCAAGATCTTAATCGGGTCGATTTGACCTTTGGATTGACATAAATCTTTGAACCTGTAATATGGCTCTGATGTTTATTAGGCCGGCGATAGTGGTTTTTTATTTTTTGCCCTTAGGCTTGCGTACTTTAACCGTATTCGGTTTCAGTCTCCGAGTCAGAATCTGACTCGAGCTCAATTTACCCTCGAGTTTTACATCTGCATGAGTTGGTGACAATGGCTCTTATCCCTTGGGTTAGAGAGACCTTTTATGCATGTGGCCCTTAGGCATATATAGTTAACTATTTTGTCATACCTGTTGAGGTCTTACAGTTTGTCATGTCTGTTGAGGTCTTATAGTTTGCCATGCCTGTTAAGGTCTTACAGTTTGTCATGCTTGTTGAGGTCTTACAGTTTTTGTTGCTATGTAAAATAGATCTAGTTATACCGAGTCTACCCACTCGGGATCTTACAGCCTCAGGTTTTCCAGCGTACGGTGATTGGCGACAGTCTCCGAGTCATCGAGTTTTCTTAGGCTCTAAGGCCATTATTCGTGAGTTTAGAATTGCCTCATTGGGGCGCCAAATTGTTGACGCTAAGTCTCCGAGTATTTCGGGATGCATTCGGTGGGGAGACCCCTGCCGTTAGCATGCTGAAATTTTCTTTTTTCGAGTACGAGAAGCTGAAAGATATTCTTTATTTGCTTGGCATAAATACATGATGTTTCGTTGTTGTGAGCTCGGCATGTGCGGGCGCGGCTCCTTGGACTGTTGGTTTGGTACATCATTTCCTATTGGAGCCCCATTCGTCATTTCCCGGAACAGGGCTGATTTGCGAAGAAAGTCCTGCAGGCTCATTGAATCCTTCTTGGGAAGTGCGTGGAAGTTGCCTCATTAAAAACCCCTGCCGGTAAAAACGAATTTCAGGATAAAAAACCAATCAAAGGAAAAGAGTACAATGGACGCTTCGAAATTCCGGGGTCCTCAAACCGGAGCGGCGTCCTGATTTCCTTGGTCGTTGGCATGCACAAGAATTATCGTGAAGTAGAAGATAGAAAGAGGGAGAGGTGATTATACCTTGGTAGCGACGGCGCTTTCGAGTTCCAGCGTTTGTTTGGCGGTTGCTATGTGGTCCTCTATTTGAATGCGTCTGGGGCGACCATCAAAAAATCATGTGGACGACGTGTTAGGGCTCGTCTACTTTGTTCCTTTTGGCCGTTTCTCTTTCTCGGGATTAATTTTTATACCGGTTGCTGAGAAATTCCCAAAGGTGACCGTTATCGAGCAGTCAGGCCACTTCCTCTCAGAGCTGCCTACAATCCTCGGTTAGGTTCCCGTGCGAGTTGTGAAACTTGCTAATCAAATTGTAGTTCCTTTGGGAAGGATCCGAATGTACTGGTCTGGGCCATCTGGCGTCCTGATTTTGCTAATGGCAAACACGATGTCCGATACATTGACATTGAAGTTGTACTCTGATAGGCGGGGCACCCCTGTTGGCCCCGTGTACCCGTCGAAACCACCTCTGTTGAGGGGTCCCTGAGGGTTCTGTCCTTGGTTTACCAATTGGTCGTTACAGGGTGGATTGCGCTTTGGAGGGTTTCACCTATCATCGGGGTACGGCTGGTACCTTTATTTGTTTGATCTTGGCTCCTTTGCCAAGAGTCTACTCGGGTATACTAAGCTCGAAGGGGCTTCTAGATGGTCGTCCTCGACATTGATCTTTGACTGGTATTTGTTGTGGATGTCTGACCAGGTCACGGCGTGATACTCGATCAGATTTTCTTTCAACTGCCTCGATGCCACCGATCTTCATTTATTTAGGCCCTGAGTGAAGGCTTGCACTGACCAGTCATCGGAGGCCGGGGGTAGCTACATTCGTTCTGTCTGAAAATGAGACATGAATTCTCATAGCATTTCGTTCTCCCTGTGCTTAATCTTGAATACGTCGGACTGCCTTGTTGCTACCTTGATGTCACTGGTGTGCGCCCTTACAAAGTAGTCCGCTAGCATGGCGAATGAATCTATGGAGTTGGGAGCTAGGTTGTGGTACCACATCACGCCCCCTTCGAGAGTGTTTCTCCAAATTTCTTCAGTAGGACTGACTCGATCTCATCATTTTTTTTATCATTGCCCTTCACCGGGCACGTATAGGCAGTGACATGTTCATTGGGATCTGAGGTCCTTTTGTATTTTGGGAGTTCTGGCATTCTGAACTTCTTTGGAATAGGTTTCAGAGCCGCTTCCTCTGGGATCGACTGTTGCACGAACTTCCTCGAATCTGAAGTTATAAGTTTCGACCTTCTTATCGTTGGCTGCTATCATTTTCTCGCTTGACTCGATCCTTTTGGTGAGGTCCTCCAGCATTTTCACGATGGCGGGATCGGCTACCGATCCGTCGTTTCTTGACCTCTCTGGTACCTATTCGGCTGGGGAGTAGTTGCCAGCGCTACTGTGCTGGGAGTCTTCGGATGGCTTTGCAACTGAGCAATAGCCAACTGCTGTGCCTGCAACATTTCAAAAATATCGTGAAGACTAACTTCCTGTACTTCCCGCGCTAGGGTTTCTTGGGCTTCCAGTTGATCGCCATGCTGTATGCTTCAGTCGGTGTGTGAGGTTTCGTCGACCTGCTGCATGTCTTGTGAACCTGCGTCCGCTGGAATCGGGTCGGGTGCGTTATCAGGGTTCTGCAGTGGCGCGCCAATGACTGGAATAGCCACACTATTTTCAATGTGATTTTCAAGGTAGTTGTTCTCAACCATGTTTACCGAGCCAGACATTTCGACCTGAAATCAAGAGATCTTGGACAAGAAAAAATGTGAAAGATAACTTGCAATGAAACCAACAAGAAAATAATCACTAGTATTTTTAGCCCCACGGTGGGCTCCAAACTGTTTACTGTGAAAATGGTAACAACAATTAAATTTGTAAATGGGATTCTAAAAATACGTGATCTATTTTTGTGCTAGTTGTTAGAGTAGTTGATGCTAAGAGTATGAAGTTTAACAGAGAGATACAAGCTAAAACGGGGCAATAATCAAACCAGGAGACTTGTTGGCTGAGCTTCGAACTGGTCGATGAAGGATCCTCGGGGTCGATATCCGGCTCGATCTCGAGGTACCAGGGTTAATCGAGAATGGGATAACAGTTAAGATATGATTAAACAAGGCTCTTTATGGCCAATATCAAGCAATAAATGAAGAACAAATATGAAGGTAATAAATGCTAAGAGTGGCCTCGAGCTAGTAAGAATGAGCAAGTTAGAGAGAAGAAAGAGAGAGAGAGAGATATTATTGATTATGGGAAGAATAGTTGTAGCAACATCAACCCCTTACAAAGTGGTGTGGATTCCCTTTATATAGGAGAGGGAATACAATATAGTACAGAGTGCATTAAATTCAAAGATACGGGGATGGGACGTCTATGCACGATGCTAGACTCTACTGATGCTGGTTGTTTGCCTCGAGAATTCCCCACCCTCGGAATCTTTGTTGGTCCATGGGCGAACCTGCAGCCTTGAGGTATTGATATGACTCCCTGAATGCACCTTGGTGGCGAGAAATAGACTCCTCCGATTTCACTGTATACAATGGTTTTGGTAAGGTTTGAGTCACTTAGTCTCTTATGAGTAAGCTTAAGTTGGAAAAGTAAAACGGATGTTTACTTATGTGAAAAAGGGCTCGAATGTGAATTTCGATAGTTCGGATAGCTTCGGGAGATGTTTTGGGACTTAGGAGCGTGATCGGAATATGTTTTGGAGTAGATTTAGGCTTGAATTGGCGAAATTAGAATTTTGGCATTTTCCAGTTGATAGGTGAGATTTTGATATAGGGGTCAGAATGGAATTCTGAGAGTTTCAGTAGGTCCGTTGTATCACTTGGGATGTGTGTGCAAAATTTCAGGTCATTCAGACGTGATTTGATAGACTTTTTGATCAAAAGCGGAATTCAGAAGATTTTGTAACCTTAGGCTTGAATCTGATGTGATTTAGTTGATTCGATGTTGTTTGAGGTGTTTTGAAGATTGGTATAAGTTTGTATGGTGGTATGTGACTTGTTGTGCTTTTGGTTGAGGTCCCAGGGGCCTCGGGGTGATTTCGGATGGTTGACGGAAAGTTAGGAATTGGGAGTTTGCAGCTAAAGTTTTATGGTTGCTGTCATAACCACTTCTGCGATTAGGAGGCCGCAGGTGCGACTCCAGCAGATGTGGAAGCAAACCAAAGAAGTGGGCAAGAGGTGAGTCAGGCGGAGCCGCAGAAGCAGAATCCTGGACGCATCTGTGATGGCGCAGGTGCGAGAGAGTGACCGCAGGTGCAGTCCCAGACGTTTAAGTGAAAAGCGCAGGTGCAGTGGGTTAGACCGCAGAAGTGGGACCACAGAAGCGGGAAATGACCGCATGTGGGGAATCCCTGGGTCAGAAGGTATATATTTCTCCCTTCGCGATTTTTGGCCATTTTTCTCAATATTTCATTCGGGGTGAAGCTTTTGCGAGCCATTTCAAGGGAGATTTTCAGAGGGATTTATTGAGGTAAGGTCCTTTGTTCCTAAGCTCGTTCTTATTGTGATTTTTATCGTTGTTAGCGTGAAATTTAAGGGAAAATTAGTGGTAAATTTGGGGATTAGGGCTTGGGTAATTGGAGAGCTTTGAGTGGTGATTTGAGGGACCATTTGAGGTCCGATTTTGGTATGGATGAACTCGTAGGAGGATAAGGAGTTTAATGATGTAATTTTTATCGAATTTCGAGATGTGTGCCCGGGGATCGGGTTTGGTTAATTTTGGGATTCGTGTTGTAATTTGATTATTTTCGAGTGGTCTTTGTTCCCTTAACATATTTTGATGGTTATGTACTGATTTTGGTTAGACTTGGAGCATCCGGAGGCCGATTCGTGAAGAAAAGGCATCGCGAGCTAGAGTTTTGGCTTAGCTTGATGTAAGTAACGCTTCCAACCTTGGTTCTGCGGGTATGAAACCCTGAATGATGTGTTCTATGACTATTATAAAGGTGACGCTATGCCAAGTGATGGGTGTGTGGGCGTGAACCATGAGAAATGCGGCCTGGATAATTCCATGGCACCGCTTAGCTACTCTTTTGTGTTGATATCTGTGTTGTAATCATGTGATCTAGTTGATATGATGCAAATCATGTTAATTATGCAAATCACGCCAACACTGTTGAGGCCCCAGGGGTTGTTTCTTGTTATCATGTCATTAGATTCATGTATATTCTATACTCAGTCCTGTTCATGCATCATTTCATAGTTTGGGCGTGTATTATGACATCTTAGCCCATGTGTGTGAGACTGGAGAGTATTGACTGAGCAAGGTCGAGAGCCGAATATTGATTGACAGTATAGGATCGGGCTGCCCACCGCAGCAATGATATTAATCATGCCTTTGCTGGCATTGATATAGCGCTTGGGCTCAGAGAAGCCCCTCCAGAGTCTTTATACCCCAGTGAACGCAGTAGATGATTATATTGAGGGATATATGTTCCATGGACATGGATCTTGTCCGAAGTACTGTACCGGGAGATGGATCTTCTCCGAGAGGCTATATCGGCCAGTGTCCTCGGTACTGAATGACTGTGGTCCGTGATATATATATTTCAGGATGGACATTCTGTGGGCCGGATGGCCATATACAGTAGCGAGTGGTTGAGCACTTGTGAGTGGAGGTTGTGGAACACTGATCATGCTAGTGTGTATTGGTACATATATGAAATCTCTAAGTTTTGAACTCTTTTTACTGATCAGTTGCATCTATACTGTTGAGTTTTACTTGAAATGTAAGCATGTCTATATTTCTGTTCTGTTAATTGCTAATTTTTTATTGAGGTATTGTCCGTCACTACCTGTCAGTCCACAGGTTGGACTTGTTACTTACTGAGTTGGTGTACTCATGTTATCCCCTACACTTTGTATGCATATCTAAGTGTATCTGGTCACGTTAGTGGTTGCTGATCTTCTTTGTGCGGACTTCCACCGGAGATTGCGAGGTAGCTGCTTGGCGACCACAGTACCGCCTTCTCCTTCCCCATCTTCCTCTAGCTTTACTTATTGGATGTATTCAGACTATTCTAGATTTATATTTCAGACAGTTGTATTAGTTTGCTCATGACTAGTGACACCCGAGGTCGGGGTTGTACTTCTTTCCACTATTTTGATACTTCTATCTTTTATTATTGGATTTCACTTTAAAAATTAATGTTTTGCTAAGTTAATAAATTGAGTAAAAATGGAAAATTGGAATAAGTGGCTGGCCTAGTTCCACAATAGGCGCCATCATGACGGGGTCAGATTTTTGGGTCGTGACATGTTGGTATCAAAGCCTAGGTTACATAGGTCTTACGGGTCATGAGCAGGTTTTGTAGAGTCTCGCAGATCGGTACGGAGACGTCTGTATTTATCCTCAAGAGGCTGCAGAACCTTTAGAAAAAAACTTCATATTCTTGAAATTCTTGTCGTGCGAATCTGTTGATCCGAGTACTAAACTTCTGTTTTCCTATACTCTCACAGATGGTGAGGACACGTGATACCGGTCGGGATGGACAACCACCAGTACCACAAGTTGGGGCCGCTAGAGGCTGAGGACGTGGTCGAGGCTGTGGTAGGGGAATGGGTGTGGCCTGCATAGCAGCTAGGGCAACACTTGCAGATCCACCTGTCGCGCCAGTTCATGATCAGGCACAAGTTGGGGATGCTCCAGCAGCACCAGCTCAGGCACCGGCTGTGCCTATTGTTATTTCGGGTCTCTAGGAGACTTTGGCTCAGATTCTGACCATGTGCACCAACCTTGCTCATGCAGTTGCATTTTCTACTACAGTAACTACTTCTCAGGCCGGGGGAAGCACTCAGACTCCTACTGCCCGTACACCCGAGATGGTTTTTCAGGGACTCCAGACACCGGAGGTACCACCAGCCCAGCCGGTTGCACCTGCTCAGGATTTTGTGGTTCCATTTATGCATGATGACAAGAAGTGTTGATTGGAGAGATTTGGTAGACTTCAGCCTCCAACTTTCAGTGGTGTAGAGGGCGAGGATGCCTATAGTTTCTTGGATAAGTGTCAAAGGATGTTGCGTACAATGGGTATTTTGGAGACTAGTTGGGTTTCATTTACTACCTTTCAGTTTTCTGGGGCTGCCTTCACTTGGTGAGTGCCTTATGAGAGGCGTAGGCTTGTTGGTGCACCGCCCCTTACCTAGCATCAGTTTTTCATTCTTTTCCTAGAGAAACATGTACGCATTCCCGCAGGGAGGAGTTGCGTAGGGAGTTTGAGAAGTTGCATCAGGAGGGTTTGTTAGTGACGTAGTATGAGATGAGGTTCTCCGAGTTGGCCCGTCATGCTATTTGGCTAGTTCCCATAGTTAGGGCGAGGATTTGGAGGTTCATTGATGGCCTCAACTATCAACTACGGATTGTTCTGACCAGAGAGAGGGTATCTGGAACTTCTTATGAGGAGGTGGTCAACATTGCTATAGAGATTGAGTCAGTTCGTCGCCAGGAGCGAGATGAGAGGAAGGCCAAGAGGCCTCGGGGATCTAGTAGTTTTGGAGGTTCTTCTTTAGGAGGCTAGTTTCAGCATGGTAGGGGCCGTTCATTCAGGCATGCTCAGCCAGCCCGTTTAAGTCTCGTGGTGGGTCGTCTGCCCATGGTTCTAACAGTTCACATCAGGGTCACTCATCTCTCAGTGCCCTTCAAGATCAGAGTTCGGCTCATACACCATCAGTTTAGGGCTCATATATGCTGGGTTCTTCTAGTGGGCATCCCAGTGTGCGGGGCTCCCTTTAGTCCCCACCGCCACTTGCTGCGAGGGGTTGCTTCGAGTGTGGAGATTTGGGTCACATCAAGAGGTTTTGTCCCCGTCTTACGGGAGAGTCATCCTAGCAAAGAAGTCAGCCTTCAGCTTCAGCACTGATTACTTCTCCGTGCACTCAGTCAGCTCGGGGTGGAGGTAATTCAGCTAGGGGTCGCCCTAGAAGGGGAGGTCGATCAGAGGGTGGTCAGGCCTATTTCTATGCCCTCCCATCAATACAAGATGCTATTGCCTCAGATGCTGTGATTACAGGTATTATCTCAGTCAGCCACAGAGATGCCTCTGTATTATTTGATCCTGGTACCACCTTTTCTTATGTGTCATCATATTTTGCTCATTATTTGGATACACCCCACGAGTCTCTTGTTTCCTCTATTTATGTATCTACTCCAGTGGGCGATACTATTGTTGTGAACCGTGTATATCGATCGTGTGTAGTGACTATTGGTGGTTTGGATACCCTAGTAGATCTTCTGTTGCTTAGTATGGTGGATTTTGATGTGATATTGGGCATGGACTAGGTATCTCCGTGTCGTGCTATTTTGGGACGTTGGCTATGCCGGTGTTGCCACGGACTGAGTGGCGGGGTTCGACCGATTTTGTTTCCAGTAGGGTAATTTCATTCTTGAAGTCCCAGCGTATGGTTGGAAAGCATTGTCTTTCATACTTAGCATTTGTGAGGGATGTCAGTGCAGAGACTCCCAGCAGTGAGTCTGTTCCAGTTGTGAGTGATTTTATTGATGTGTTTCCTGCAGACCTGCCGGGCATGCCACCAGATAGGGATATTGATTTCGGTATTGATTTAGTGCCGGGCACTCAGCCCATTTCTGTTCCACCGTATCGTATGGCACCAGCGGAGCTGAAAGAGTTGAAGGAGAAGCTTTAGGAACTCCTTGATAAGGGGTTTATTTGGGCTAGTATTTCGCCGTGGGGTGCTCCTGTACTATTTGTGAAGAAGAAGGATGGCACTATGAGAATGTGCATTGATTATAGGCAGTTGAACAAGGTTACCATTAAGAACAAGTATCCCCTACCTCGCATTGTTGATTTGTTTGACTAGCTTTAGGGAGCGAGGGTGTTCTCCAAGGTTTATCTTCGCTCAGGTTATCACCAGTTGAAGATCATGGACTTGGATATTCTTAAGATAGCTTTCAGGACCAGATATGGTCATTATGAGTTCCTTGTGATGTCTTTTGGGCTGACCAATGCCTCAGCAACGTTCATACATTTGATGAACAATGTGTTTCGGCCTTATCTTGACTCGTTTTTCATAGTCTTCATTGATGATATTCTGGTTTATTCGCTTAGCTAGGAGGATCATGTGGATCATTTGAGGGTGGTATTGCAGAGATTGGGGGAGGTGAAGCTTTATAAAAAGTTCTCCAAGTGTGAGTTCGCTCAGTTCAGTGGCTTTCTTGGGCCACGTGGTGTCCAGCGAGGGGATTCAGGTTGATCCGAAGAAGATAGAAATGGTTCAGAGTTGGCCCCGACTGTCCTTAGCCATAGAGATTCATAGCTTTCTTGGTCTGGCGGGCTATTTGCCGGTTCGTTTAGGGATTTTCATCTATCGCATCACCCTTGACCAAGTTGACTCAAAAGGGTGCTCCTTTTATGTGGTCGAATGAGTGTGAGGTGAGCTTTCAGAAGCTCAAGTCTGCCTTGACCACAACTCCAGTGTTAGTGTTGTCATCAGCTTCAGGTTCTTATACCATGTATTGTAATGCTTCGAGAGTTGGTATTGGGTGTGTTTTGATGCAGGAGGATAGAGTTATTGCTTATGCTTCTCGTCAGTTGAAGCCCTATGAGAAGAACTACCCTGTTCATGATTTGGAGTTGGCTGCCATTGTTCATGCATTGAGATTTGGAAGCATTATTTGTATGGTGTGTCTTGTGAGGTGTTTACTGATCATCGTAGCCTCAACACTTGTTCAAGCGGAAGGATCTCAATATGAGGCAGCAGAGATGGTTAGGAACATATGTTAGAAATTCATAAAATTCTTCACGGCGAGCGACCTTTTTGGACTGATCTATGCTCTAAAAAGTCAAGAAATAATATTTTCCAGAAAAATGCGATTCTGCGGTCGAGAATGCGGTCGCATATCTGGAATGCGGACCGCATAGTCACCGCAAAATGAGTTAGTGTGTTGGTCAAATTTGAGGTCAACTATACAATCGCATAACCAATATGCGAATTGCATAGTCGTCGCATATTTCCCTTGGGATTTTGTAAGGGGCAGTTCTGCGGTGCATTATGCAATCGCAGAACGGGTATGCGGACCGCATTTCTGCCGTATACCCAGATAGTGTGTTCAAGTTTTGGGGAGCATTTTTGCGGTCCATTATGCGGGCCACATGTCAGTCAGATCTGACTCAGGCTCCCATTTTCTAAATTTTAAACCGACCTCCTATCGTTATATACGGTGTAATAGCTCATTTTGAGCCTGTTTTCCTGATGCTGGGAGAGAGAGAAGGGGTCTTAGAGAGGGGAAGTGACCTTCATCAATATTGATCCAAACATCCTTGTTAAAACATTGAAGATAATCAAGTGAGGGACCTAAACCCTCATCCCAAGAGGTAAGGCTTCATCACCTCAGCTCACATTTTTACACATAGCTACAAAGGGTCATTAGTGAGGTAATTCATGGGGGTAAGGGAGTTTTCATTGCATGCATGTGTTCTTGAAGAGTATGGGGAATTATAAAAGAGGAGGCATGGGTAATGGGCTAGTGTAATCTTTCATAAAAGAACCATAAGGCCTTAATGAACACTAATTGCTCGATAGAATGCTCAAGAGAGCTTAGATTATGATCTTTTCTTGATTATGAGTTAAATTGTGCTATATTACTTAAATAGATTGAAGTGCGAACATTCCAAACATTATAGGATTAAGGAAATCTCAGTTGAGGTATGTATGGCTAAAACCCCGTCTCATAGAAATTGAGCTTCCATGGTGCCCGTGTAAATGTTGTAAGTTCGAAACGTGATTGATACAGTACTTGTTATGTTAAGTGGATTATTATTGTGAAAATGTATGTGGTAGGTACTTCTTCATGTGTTTAATGTGTTATTCTTTGTATATGGAGGATGTGTGGAGAACATGGTCTATGTGCTAATGCCTAAATGTCATGCCAAGGTTACTTTAGGACTAAAATGCCAAACTTGACGAATTCCTCTCTATGCTTATGATTTAAATTACCTTCGTATGCGCCTATGATCTTAAGTGGCAAAATAAATGTTGAAAATGGGAATAATGTGAAACGTGAATTATGGAATATGAATCATGTATTGAAATGCTTAGACCTTAAATTTTGATTGAAGTTTCATTGTTGTGCCATCTACGTGAAGCCTTATCTATGCTTATGATTTAAACTGCTCTTGTGTGCACCTACTGTCCTAAGTGGCAAAGCTAATGTTGAATATGGGAAAGATGTAAAAATGTGTCCTAGTGCCAAGGATAATGTGATAAGTTGTGGCCCCAAGTGCCTATGAAATGATATATGTGAAACTAAGTGATTAATGCGATAGGAACAATGCCTTGGAAAGGCAGCCTAGTCGATCGGGCCGAGATCGGATCCCGCTCAAGATAGCGGTGGTATTGTGAATGAATTCTGGAAAAGAAGGAAAATGAGATTGTGATTGAAGTATATGTCTCAAATGAGGTGACCTAGCCGATCGGGTCGAGATCGGACTCCGCTCAAGATAGCGGTGGTACAAATGATGAATAGTATGGAATGCCCCAAACTAAAATGCTAAGGAAAAATGATGTGGAAGTTGCGCGATTCTTTTGATTGATAATGTGGTGATCGTTTGATGTTTTGAGTTATATTTGTGAATTCCTGTTCTTGTATTGTTCTTTCTAACTAGATGGTGTTTAGTTATACATACTAGTACTATTCCATGGTACTAACGTCCCTTTTGCCGGGGGCGCTACATTTTTAAATGAATGTAGGTGGCTCCATAGGGGATAGTGCTAATCGTGTATAGCAGAGCATCCTTTTCTCAAAATCTTGGTGAGCCCCTTCCTCCTTCAAGGGGTCATGTTGTACACCTTTTGTTATAGATATCCATTTTGAGATATAGCTGGGGCCTTGTTGTCGGCGTTGTTATCACTGTTTTTTGTATCCTTAAAGGCTCCGTAGACATTTGTGTGGGTTATGTACGGGTATTGGATAGGTCAATGAACTATGTTGCAACCTTGTACTCTTGCTTTCTTTTAAACTATAATTGTATGGAATCTTGGACACTTAACTACGATTTAATGTTGTGATGTAAAATGAACTAAAATGTTGAATGTACTATCTTTCCTGGTCTAAATAAATGAAAGCATGGTTTCCTTACTCACATTGAGTTGGATGGGTAGTGTTTGATAAGGCTTGATCAGTTAGGTTCACTCAATTGAGCGTCGGTCGTGCCTCTCGAGGTCGGGGCGTGACAATTTTCGGAGCCCAGCCGGGTATTGGCTTGTGTGATTTCTTGTTCTTCCTTATATGATTGCATCAGAGAGCGCCAGTATGATGATCCTCATTTTCTTGTCCTTAAGGACAGAGTTCGGCACAATGATGCTAGAGATGTGACCATTGGTGATGATGGGGTGTTGAGGATGTAGGGCCGGATATGTGTGCCCAATGTGGATGAGCTTCAGGAGTTGATTATGGAGGAGACCCATAGCTCGCGATATTCCATTCATCCGGGTGCCGCGAAGATGTATCAGGATCTGTGACAACATTATTGGTGGAGAAGAATGAAGAAGGACATTATGGAATTTGTAGCTCGGTGTCCCAATTGTCAGGAGGTGAAATACGAGCATTAGAGACCGGGTGGCTTGCATCAGCAGATAGATATTCCCAAGTGGAAGTGGGAGCGGATCACCATGGACTTTGTAGTTGGGCTCCCATGGACTTTGAAGAAGTTCGATGCTATTTGGGTGATTGTGGATCGGCTGACCAAGTTTGCGCACTTCATTCATATGTGTACTACCTATTCTTTAGAGCGGTTGGTAGAGATCTATATCCGGGAGATTGTTCGTTTGCATGGTGTCCCATTTTCCATCATTTCAGATAGAGGCACTCAGTTTACTTTACAGTTTTAGAGGTATGTGCAGCGAGAGTTGGGTACTCAGGTTGAGTTGAGCATAGCTTTTCACTCTCAGACGGACTGGCAGTCCAAACGCACTATTCAGATATTGGAGGACATGTTGCGCGCTTGTGTCATTGATTTTTTAGGGTCATGCGATTAGTTTCTACCGCTCGCAGAGTTTGCTTATAACAATAGTTACCAGTCAAGTATTCAGATGGCTCCATGTGAGGCTTTGTATGGGAGGCGGTGTAAATCTTCAGTTGGTTGGTTTGAGCCGGGTGAGGCTAGGCTATTGGGTACAGACTTGGTGCAGGATGCTTTAGACAATGTGAAGGTGATTCAGGAGAGGCTTTGTACACCGTAGTCGAGACGAAAGAGTTATACTGACAGGAAGGTTCAAGATGTGTCCTACATGGTTAATGAGAAGGTTCTGTTAAAGGTTTCACCCATGAAGGGTTGTATGAGATTTTGGAAGAAGGGTAAATTGAGTCCTCAGTTCATTGGGCATTCCGAGGTGCTTCGGAGGATTGGGGAGGTGGCTTATGAGCTTGCTTTTCCACCCATCTTATCGAGTGTGCATCCGATATTTCATGTTTCTATGCTTCAGAAGTATATTGGCGATCCGTGTTACGTTTTGGATTTTAGCAGGGTTCAGTTAGATAATTATTTTACTTATGATGTGGAGCCAGTAGCTATTTTGGAGCGTCAGGTTCGAAAGTTGAGATAAAAGGATATAGCTTCAGTGAAAGTGCAGTAGAGAGGTCGGCCTGTGGAGGAGGCTACCTAGGAGGCCGAGCGGGAGATTCGAAGCAGATATCCTCGCCTATTTGAGGCTTCAGGTATATTTCTTGACCCATTCGAGGATGAATGTTTGCTTAAGAGGGGGGATGTAATGACTCGATTGGTTGTTTCATGAATTACCGCTCCGTTTCCTCCATTTTTGCTTCTTATTGCCTTGTTTAGCTGTATTATATGTTATTGGGTAGAATGGTTTGGGTTCGGAAAGGTTTTGGTATGGTTTGAGGCACTTAGTCTCGTTTGAGTAAGCTTAAGTTAGAAAAGTCAACTGGATGTTGACCTATGTGAAAAAGGGCTCGGATGTGAATTTCGATGGTTCGGATAATTTCATGAGATGATTTGGGACTTAGGAGTGTGATTGAAACGTGTTTTGGATGTTCGAAGTAGATTTAGGCTTGAATTGGTGAAATTGGAATTTTGGCATTTTCCGGTTGATAGGTGAGATTTTGGTATAGGGGTCGGAATGGAATTCTGGGAGTTGCAGTAGGTTTGTTGTGTCATTTGGGATATGTATGCAAAATTTTAGGTCATTCAGACATGGTTTGATAGACTTTTTGATCAAAAGAGGAATTCAGAAGATTTTGGAACCCTAGGCTTGAATCCGATGTGATTTGGTTGATTCGATGTTGTTTGAGGTGTTTTGAAGATTGGTATAAGTTTGGATAGTGGTATGTGACTTTTTTGTGCTTTTGGTTGAGGTCTCGAGGGCCTCGGGGTGATTTCGGATGGTTGACGGAAAGTTAGGAATTGGGAGTTTGCAGCTGATGTTTTATGGTTGCTATCATAACCACATCTGCGGTTGGGAGGCCGCAGGTGCGACTCCCGTAGATGCGGAAGCAAGCCGCAGAAGTGGCCAAGAGGTGAGTCAGGCGGAGTCGCATAAACGGAAGCCTGGACTCATCTGCGATGGTGTAGGTTCAAGAAAGTGACCATAGGTGCGGTCCCAGACCTTTGTGAAAACCGCAGGTGCGGTGGGTTAGACTGCAGAAGAAGAAAATGATAGCAAGTCCGAAATCTCTGGGTTAGAAGGTATATATTTCACCCTTCGCGATTTTTGGCCATTTTTCTCAATATTTCATTCAGGGTGACGCTTTTGGACGCCATTTGAAGAGATATTTTCAGAAGGATTCATTGAAGTAAGGTCCCTGGTTCCTAAGCTCGTTCTTATGGTGATTTTTATCGTTGTTAGCATAAAATTTAAAGGAAATTCAGTGGTAAATTTGGGGATTAGGGCTTGGATAATTGGAGAGCTTTGAGTGGTGATTTAAGGGACCATTTGAGGTTCGATTTTGGTACTTTTGGTATGGATGAACTCGTAGGAGGATAAGGAGTTTATTGATGTAATTTTTATCGGATTCCGAGATGTGGGCTCGGGGGTCGGGTTTGATTAATTTTGGGATTCGTGTTGTAAGTTGATTATTTTCGAGTGGGCTTTGTTCCCTTAGCATATTTTGATGGTTATTTACTGATTTTTATTAGACTTGGAGCATCTGGAGGGCAATTCGAGAGGAAAAAGCATCGCGGGCTAGATTTTTAGCTTAGCTTGAGGTAAGTAACGCTTCCAACCTTGGTTCTGCGGGTTCGAAACCTCGAACGATGTGTTCTATGACTATTATGAAGGTGATGCTATGCGAAATGACGGGCGTGTGGGCGTGCACCGTGAGAAATGCAGCCTGGATCATTCCATGGCACCGCTTAGCTACTCTTTTATGTTGAAATATGTGTTGTAATCATGTGATATATTTGATAAGCTGTAAATCATGTTAATTATCATGTTAAAAACGTCACGCCAACACTGTTGAGGCCTAGGGGTCGTTTCTTACTATCATGTCATTAGATTCATGTATATTCTATACTCAGTCCACTTTATGCATATTATATCATGCCTCAGTCTCGATTATTGATATTTGACATATTATTTCATTGTTCGGGTTTGTATTATGACATCTTAGCCCATGTGTGTGAGACTGGAGAGTATTGACTGAGTGAGGCCAAGAGCTGAATATTGATTGACAATATGGGATCGGGCTGCCCGCCGCAGCAATGATATTGATCATGCCTTCGCTAGCATTGATATAGCGCTTGGGCTTAGAGAAGCCCATCCGGAGTCTTTACACCGCCAGTGAGCGTAGTAGATGATTATATTGAGGGATGGATCTTTCCTGGACATAGATCTTGTCCGAAGTACTATAACGGGAGATGGATCTTCTCCGAGAGACTGGATCGGCCTATGTCCTCGGTACTGAATGACTGCGGTTAGTGATATACATATTCCGGGTTGGACATTCCCTTGGCCGAATGTCAATATACATTACCGAGTGGTTGAGCACTTGTGAGTGGAGGTTGTGGAACATTGATCATACTAGTGTGCGTTGGTACATATATGAAATCTCTAAGTTTTCAACTCTTTTTCTGATTAGTTGCATCTATTACTGTTGAGTTTTATTTGCACTGTAAGCATGTCTACATTTCTGTTCCGTTAATTGCTAATTTCCTGTTGAGGTTTTGTCTGTCACTACCTGCTAGTCCACAAGTTGGACTTGTTACTTACTAAGTTGGTGTACTCACGATACCCCATGCACCTTGTGTGCAGATCCAGGTGTACCTGGTCACGGTAGCGGTTGCTAATCTTCTTTGTGCGGACTTCCACCGGAGATTGCGAGGTAGCTGCTTGACCACTGCAGTACCGCCTTTTCCTTCCCCATCTTCCTCTACCTTTACTTATTGGATGTATTCAGACTATTCTAAATTTATATTTCAGACAGTTGTATTAGTTTGCTCATGACTAGTGACACCCTAGGTCGGGGTTGTACTTCTTTCCGTTGTTTTGATACTTCTATCTTTTATTATTGGATTTCACTTAAAAATTGATGTTTTGCTTACGTAATAAATTGCATAAAAATGGAAATTTGGAATAAGTGGTTGGCCTAGTTCCACGATAGGCACCATCATGACCGGGTTAGATTTTTGGGTCGTGACATATTCATACTGTCACGACCCAAACCGATGGGTCGCGACGGGTGCCTGAGTCCTACCTGTCAAACTCCCCTAAGCATGCATCTAAGATATAAACCTGAATAAAATCTGCTGAATTACGAAAATAACATACATGGAGGAATTTTTTCAAAAAGGCACATGTACGTATACATGTAGAATACAGTGGGCGAGCTGGCAAGGCTTGTATAGACAACTATACACCCAAGACTGAAAGCCGACAAGGCCACATACAACCCAACTAGACATACTATCTAAAGAACTCTAATAGAAATATAACTACAAAAAAGGGACTGAGCTATGTCATACCCATATATATATATATATATATATATATATATATATATATATATATACAAACATATCGTACCAAAATCAAAAGCAGCTCCGGATCAAGTGGAGCATGCCAACTCTCGCTGATCAAGGATCCTAAGAAGAGGGTCTGCTTGCCTACCTGCACCTGCGGGCATGAAATGCATGCCCCATGAAATAGGGCATCAATACGAATAATGTTGTGAGTATGTAAGGCATGAAAATCAGTACATAAGAGATATGGATGAAAGATGGAATAAATAAATCCGTATGTAAATCTAAATAATTTTATAAATCCTGAAACATTTATAATGTCATGCACGTGCATATAAATATCATGTCATGCATAGGTATAGATGTATATAATATCATCAAGCCTCTGAGGGTATCCCATCTGTGACGACCCGGTCGATCGTCTTAAGAATTAACGCCCCGATCCCCTATTAACTGCTTTCCCCGAGTTTATTTCTGCTATTTTGATTTGCCGGAATGTTCGGTTTTGAGTTCCGGAGAGTTTTTAGACACTTTCTCCCTAAATGAGACCTTAATGTTGGAGAGTTGACCGTAGCCAGAGCAGTGTGAAGACGGCCTTAGAATGGGAATCCGATGGTTCCGTTAGCTCCATTTGGTGAATTCGGGCTTAGGGGCGTGTTGGGATTGTGTTTTGGAGGCCCGTAGCTAATTTAGGCTTGAAATACCGAAAGTTGAATTTTTGAAGTTTCTGGTCGAATAGTGAGATTTTGATCCGAGCGTCAGAATGGAATTTCGAAAGTTTGAGTAGCTTCGTAGTGTTGAATGTGACGTGTGTGCAAAATTTCAGGTCATTTGGACGAGGTTTGATAGACTTTTTGATCGAAAGCGTGTTTTTAGAGTTTTTGGAATTCTCATGCTTGAATCCGACGAAAAATAGTTGTTTTGATGTTGTTTTGAGCGTTCCGAAAGTTGGAACAAGTTTGAATGATGTTTCAGGATTGGTTGGCAGGTTTGGTTGAGGTTCCGGGGGACTCGGGTGTGTTCCGGATGCTAAAAGGACAATTTTTGGACTTGGACAGATTTGCAGATTTTCTGTTGTTGTGTTGCAGAGAAAACCTTCATCGCGTTCGCGAGGGGGTCTCGCATTCGCATAGAGCATCTGGGTGAAGCAGCTGAAATGTGCTTCGCATTCGTGATGATGTCCCGCGTTCGAAAAGGTAAGGACCCGTTGGTCTTCGCGTTCGCGTGGGGTCTACCCATGTAAGCTACACGTTCGCGAGTGGACCTCACATTTGCGAAAGAGGAATTTGGCCAGCAGGACTTTTGTGCATCACGATCGCGAGAGTAGCCTCGCATTTGCGAAGAAGGAATTACCAGGGCAGATATAAGATTTCAAAATCGAGTGTTTAGCCATTTTTATCAAAACTTAAGCTTGGGAGATCGGATTTGAGCGAGATTTTTAGATATTTTCAGAGATATCATTTGGGTAACGATTCTAGACTCCTTTTTGCATGTAACGCATTAATCTAAACATAAATTCATCCTTTAATTTCGAAATTTGTATGAAAATTTGGAAAAAATTCTTAGACCAAGAAATTGAGTTTTTATTGGGGATTTGTCATCGAATTTGGATAATTTTGGTATGGTTAGACTCGTGAGAGTTTGAGGATTCTGAAACTATCAATTTTACCCGATTTCGAGACGTGGGCTCGAAAGGCGTTTTGGTCATTTTACATAATTTCGCGTATTAGCTTGGACTTTAATTATAGAATCAGTTACTTGAAGTGTTATTTACATTATGAAATTGAATTGAATAGATTTGGGCCATTTGGAGTCGAGTACTCGTGGCAAGAGCGTGGTTTCAGATTAATTTTTGAGCCGGTTCGAGGTAAGTGGCTTGTCTAACCTTGTGCGGGGGACCTTCCCCTTAGTATTGGTATACTTGGTAATTGAAATGCCTTGTACGTGAGGTGACGAGTGCGTACTTGTGCTAAAGTTTGGAAATATGGTTTTTCTTTAAGTAACTACTAGTATGTTTCCTTTCCTGTTTCTATTACTTGCACTATTAAGCCTGTTGTTAGCTTAGGAAAGCATGTCTAGGTGACCTAATTGCTTTATTTGCTCAACCTGCCTTACTTGACTTCTGTGCAGCATGCTAGTCTAGAATCACTTGTTGCCTTAATATGAAATTTTTGCCATTTCTGTATATTTTCCTGTTGCTGCTGTGTATTTATTTTGAGACTACATATGTGGGATTCCGGTAGCTCCTTCTTGTCTGTTTATTTGGGACTACGGATATGGGATTCCGGTAGATCTGTCTGCACAGTTATATGGAACTACGGGATTTCACCTGGTAGATTCCCCCAATACTGAGTATTTATATTTGGGTACTACGGATCGAGATTTTTGATCTACGGGATGGGATCCCGGAGATCCTTCGGATATATATGATGGACTATGGGAAGGTATCTCGGGAGATCCACTGGATAGTTGTAATTTGTACTACAGGACGGTATCCTGCAAGATGCTTGATTGTTATCTCTGTGTTGAGCTGTATTTCCCTTTCGTGATTTATTCTGTCTCTGTTCTAGGTTTTGTTCTTTCAATCCTATGTTATTTCTTGTTGTTGCACTTACTAATACTCTTTTATTCCACACTATTAACCCTTATATCTTATTTAATCTTAGTAGGGCCCTGACCTTCCTCATCACTACCCAACCGAGGTTAGGCTTGACACTTACTAAGTACCACTGTGGTGTACTCATGCCCCCTTCTACGCATGTTTTTCATGTGCAGATCCAGGTACCACTACTTAGGCCTACCATCATTGAGGGAGGCGACTACTCTAGAGACTTCGAGGTACATCTACCGCGTTTGCAGATCGGGGAGTCCCTTTCTATTCTAGCTGTTAAACATTGTCCTTCTATATTTTTTCTTTCTTGTTAGATATTCTGGAGTTAAACTGTTAGATATTCCAAAGGCTTGTGTTTCCGTGAGTTTCTGGGTTTTGGGATAGTGTACTTGGTTTTGAGAATGTTGTGTTGTATATGTCGAGGGACATTATAACTATTGTTTCCATTCAGTTATTTTGGTTTTTGATTATTTCTTTTGAAAGATTCGTTATGTTCCGCATTTGTTAGGTTTACCTAGTCGTAGAGACTAGGTGTCATCACGACAGTTCACGGAGGGCGAACTGGGGTCGTGACAAGTTGGTATCAGAGCTCTAGGTTTATTGGAGTCATGGATCACAAGCCAGTTTATTAGAGTCTCGCTGATCGGTACGGAGACATTTGTACTTATCTACGAGAGGCTATGTAACCGTTAGGGAAATTCCACTTCATTTGATTTCCCTGTCGTGCGAGATGTTTGACATCACAATCCTAAACTTCTATCTTCTATTCTCTCACAGATGGTGAGGACACGTGCTACCAGAAATGAACAGACACTTGCGCCCCCACGAGATCCGTAAGAGATCGGGGACGGGGTAGAGGCCAAGGACGCGCACATGGTGCAACTAGAGCACCCGCACCAGCTGCCACCGAAGAGTCACCAGCAGTTCCAGTCAGAGCCCAAGCATCGGATACACCTACTACTACTACTACTCCAAGTACTTCAGGGGACATTAGCACAGTTCCTAAACATGTTTGGTATATTAGTTCAGGCAGGGTTGATTTAGGTTGTACCAACTACTTCACAGATCGAGGGAGGGACCCAGACTCCCGCTGCCCCCGCTCTAGAGCAGCGAGTTCCCACTGGTTAGGTTCCAGGTGTCATAGCGACACATCCTGTGGTCCCAGTTCAGTGGGTGGTGAGGACCCTTTTGCCGAGTAGAGGACATTTGGGTCCAGGAGAGAGAGGGCAGACGAGGTCAGGAGGGAGAGTATAGGGGAATGAGTAGACCTCGTAGACTGGGGAGACTCACTGGTCCTTATTTTGGAGGAAGAGTACGACATGGTAGAGATTTTGTGGGTCAGCCAGCTCAGTTTGCATCTCAGATTTTACACAGTGTTTCAGGTGTTCATGGGTCTTGGAGTACTCGTACCGCAAAGTTCTCACTACCACGTCAGCCACAAGGCTGCTTTGAGTGTGGTGACATACGCCATGTGGTGAGGTGTTGCCCTAGACTTGGGAGGAGTGCACCTCCACAAACTTCTAATCCACAGTGCGCTCTGCAGAGTTCTCAAGCTATGATCACAGCACTAGTTGTTACCCCACATGCTCAGCTAGCTAGAGGGGAAGGCTAGGCTTGATATTATGCCCTTCCTGCCTGTACCGAGGCTGTTGCCTCCGATTCTATCATCACAGGTATTATACTGGTTTGTCACAAAGATGCATTGGTTCTATTCGATCCAGGCTCCACGTATTCTTACGTGTCTTCTTATTTTTCTCTGCATTTAGGTGTATCTAAGGATTTTTTGAGTTCCCTTGTTTATGTTTCTACTCTTGTAGGAGATTCTCTTGTTGTTGACCGCGTTTATCGATCGTGTTTGGTTGTTCTTAGTGGTTTTGAGACTAGAGCCGATCTATTATTGCTCAGCATGGTATATTTTGACATTATTTTGGGCATGGACTGGTTGTCGCCCCATTATGATATTCTTGATTATCATGCCAAGACTATGACGCTGGCTATGCCAGGTGTACCGCTTGTTGAGTGGAGGGGTACTTTAGATCACAGTCCCAGTAGAGTTATTTCTTTTCTTAAAGCTCAGCATATGGTTGAGAAGGGGTGTGATGCGTATTTAGCTTATGTGAGAGACGTCAGTATTGATACCCCTTCAGTTGATTCAGTCCCAATAGTACGGGATTTTTCCGATGTGTTTCCAACTGATCTTCCAGGCATCCCGCCTAATAGAGATATTGATTTTGGTAGTGATTTGTTGCCGGGCACTCAACCTATTTCTATTCCTCCGTATTGTATGGCTCCTCCTGAGCTAAAGGAGTTGAAGGATTAGTCATAGGAATTTCTTGATAAGTGTTTTATTCGGCCCAGTGTATCACCTTGGGGTGCTCCTGTCTTAATTGTGAAGAAAAGGGATGGTTATATGCATATGTGTGTTGATTATTGCTAGTTAAACAAGGTTACAGTGAAGAACCATTATACTTTGCCTCGTATTGATGATCTGCTTGACCAGATTCAGGGCGCATGGGTGTTTTCTAAGATTGATTTGCACTCAGGTTACCATCAGTTGAAGATTCAGGAGCCATATATCCCGAAGACTGCTTTCAAGACTTGGTATGGTCATTACGAGTTCCTTGTTATGTCATTTGGGCTGACCAATGCCCCAGCAACCTTTATGCATTTGATGCACAGTGTTTTTTGGCTGTATCTGACTCATTCGTCATTGTCTTTATTGATGATTTGGTTGGATTCAGTGGCATTCTTAGGCCACGTAGTATCGAGTGAGGGTATTCAGGTAGATCCAAAGAAGATAGACGCCGTGCAGAGTTGGCCCAGACCATCCTCAGCTACCCAGATCCACAGTTTCCTTGGTTTGGCGGGCTAATACCGTCGTTTTATGGAGCGGTATTCATCGATTGTAGCCCCTATGACTAGGTTGACCCAGAAGGGTGTCTCGTTCCAGTGGACGGAGGAGTGTGAGACGAGCTTTCAGAAGCTCAAGACAGCCTTGACCACAACCCCAATTTTGATATTGCTTACAGGTTTGGGGTATTATACGGTCTATTGTGATGCCTCGAGGGTTGGCCTCAGAGCGGTGTTGATGCAGGACGGTAGGGTGATTGCCTACGCGCCCAGAAAATTGAAGATACATGAGAAGAACTACCTTGTTCACGACCTTGAGTTAGCTTCCATTGTTCATGCCTTGAATATTTGGTGACATTACTTATACGGTATGCCTTGTAAGATTTATACTGACTATCGGAGCTTGCAGCACCTGTTCAAGCAAAAGGATCTAAATTTGCACCAGAGGAGGTGGTTAGAGTTGCTAAAGGACTGTGACATCACTATTCTGTATCACCCAGGAAAGGCCAATGTGGTGGCCTATGCTTTGAGTTGTCGGGTGGAGAGTTTGTGGAGTTTGGCTTATTTACCAACATCGGAGAGGCCTATGGTGATGGATATTCAGGCCATAGCCAGCCAATTTGTGAGATTAGATCTTTCCGAGCCCAGTCGGGTTCTAGCTTGCGTGGTTTCTCGGTATTCCTTATTTGATCGTATCAAGGAGTGGCAGTATGATGACCCTCATTTGCTTGTCCTCAAGGACAAGGTCCACCACGGTGATTCCAGAGATTTGACTATTGGTGATGATGGGGTATTCAGGATACAGGGTCGGATTTGTGTACCCAATGTTGATGGGCTTCGAGAGTTGATTATAGAGGAGGCCTATAGTTTGCGGTATTCCATCCATCCGAGTGCCACGAAGATGTATCAGGATTTGAGACAGCACTATTGGTGGAGGCGGATGAAGAAGGATATAGTTGGATTTGTAGCTCGGTGTCTCAACTATCAACAGGTGAAGTTTGAGCACCAGAGACAGGGTGGGTTGCTTCAACAAATAGAGATTCCGGAGTGGAATTGGGAGCGGATCACCATGGACTTTGTAGTTTGGCTCCCATGAACTTTGAGGAAGTTTGATGCTATTTGGGTGATTATGGATCGGCTGACCCTGTCCGCTCATTTCATTCCTAGGTGTACTACTTATTCTTCGGAGCGATGGTGGAGATATATATCCGGGAGATTGTTCGTCTGCATGGTATTCCAGCGTCCATCATTTCGGATAGAGGTACTCAGTTCATATCACGGTTCTGGAGGGTCGTTCAGCATGAGTTGGGTACTCGGGTGCAGTTGAGTACAACATTTCACCCTCAGACGGACGGGCAGTCCGAGCACACTATATGAGGCTTTATATGGAAGAAGGTGTAAATCCCCGGTGGCCTGGTTTGAGCCAAGTGCGGCTAGATTATTAGGTTATTGCACCTTGGCCTCTTATGAAGTGGGGGATGGATATTGTAGGTCCATTACTACATGCCAAAGGCAAGGTAAGGTTTTTATTAGTACTCACATTTTACTAATTGGGTAGAAGTAGGAGCCTTCAAACAGGTGCAAGAAAAGGAGGTCAGAGATTTCATTTGGAGAAACATCATATGCCGATTTGGGGTGCCGAAGGAGATTGTATGTGATAATGGCCCACAATTCATAGGTGCACAAATCACATAATTCTTCCAAAGCTAGAAAATTAAAAGGATTACCTCGACACCTTACCAACCAGTGGGTAATGGACAAGCTGAATCAACGAATAACGTCATTATCATCAATTTCAAGAATGGAGTGGAGGAATCAAAGGGAAATTAGCCAGAGGTACTCCCCGGAGTCTTGTGGGCTTACGGGAGAAGCACCATTTTCACTTGTATACGTAGCTGAAGCTTTAATTCTAGTAAACATTTGTCACGTCCCAAACCGATGGGCCACGACGGGCACCCGGTACCTTACTCAACAGAGTACTAACATAACGTATCGTTCTTATTACATCATCATATACACATGATATATGGGCCTAATAGGACAACATGATCCTTTATAAACTCAAAATATAGGCCGACAAGGCCGTGCAATATTTCACATACAAGACATATATCTACAAGCCTCTAAGAATACATAAATGTAATAAAGGTTGGGATAGAGTCCCGCCATACCAAACAATACATGTCTAAATTATACTAACAAGACGAGCAACTCCGAAGCAAATAGAGCGCACCAACATTTTTTGCTGAGCTGATAGCCTACTTGGAGGGCTCACGACCTGTCTATCGGGACCTGCGGGCATGAAACACAACGTCCCAGGCAAAAAGGACAGCAGTACGAATAATGTACCGAGTATGTAATGCACATAAGTAAGTACATTAGAGACATGGAAGAAATATAGAGTACATGACTCAACCTGCAAATATGAATAACTTTGCAAATCATAAATTATTTTTAGCGTCATGCATGTGCGTATGAGTGTCATGTCGTGCGTAGGTACATGTTTCATAACATCATCAGCCTCTGAGGGCATTCCATTATATCATACCGGCCACTGTGGGCAAAATCATCATCGTATACCAGCTGATCAGTGGTGGTGCGTATATAACACCATAACCTTTCCCATATCCCATATACATATATTTACATATATACACATATATAACGTCGTTTGAGTACATACATATATATGCGTATATAATGCCGTTTGAATCATATTTCAGCCACTGTGGGCAACATCATCATCATATTCCAGCTGATCAGGTGGTGATGTGTATATAATGTCGTAACCTTTTCCCATATCCCATATACATATATTTACATATATATGCGTATATAACGCCATCTGGTCATGAGTCAATGCATATGAATGCAGTACATAAAAAGTACATCAATAAAATCATTCGGAATGTCATAAGACCATTTTGCCTCTAAGTAATATTATAAATTAAACTCTTTTCAACTTTCGTATTTTTCTGAGACCCATGAATAGATGATAAGATATTATAACACACGGAAATTCAATAACACAGATATCTCTAATACTTCTATGAAAAGGGTCATTCATGGAATTTTTTCATTTGCACGTTTTGTTCGTATCATACGGATCATGCCAAAAGAAAGAAGTGATAGCTTTAACATACGTAAGCCGATTCTCTTGTCAATCCCTCTAATATACGTTAATTGCAACAAATCATGAAATGGAGAGATCGGAGTAGGGAAAAATTCATATGATATTCTTGCGAAAGAGTGCACCATACTCCTTTAGAATCGCAAAATCCCGTTGCCTTAATATTACGTACTCTCGTATAAATTTTATGGCTTTCATCCGATAGCTTAGCAAACATAAGCACCTCACTTTTATACAATTTTCACAACACCTTTTAATTCCAATTTCTTGCAGCGACCCAAACTATAATCTGGCATCTTGAATTTATCGTGAATGTCATTAGTACTAAAACTAATGAATGTGATATTAGTTTCTTTGAGAAACTAAAGAAGATAATCAGCGTTAGGACAAATGAATGTGATATTAGTTTCTTTGAGAAACTAAAGAAGAGAATTTGGGACTTGAACTTGTTTATCCAAGGACAAACTTTTGATATCTTACAGATTTGTCACGTGTATGAAACTTAATTTGACACATTTCTTTCCAAATTATGAGTCACTTCATAAATTTCCAAGGGCTGCCACGTTTTTAAGCAATAGTCTTTATCCAAAGACTTTAATTAATCCAACCCAATTATTAATTAACTAGGTAATGCTCCATTACCAATAATTAACCAATTACCCACATAATTAAGAATTATTTCCACTTACTGAAAATACTACTTACTTTTCACATAATTTATATACCTTAATATCATGGTCATGTGGTACCTTGTATGGTACTAGTTTATAAATATTGGGTATTTTAGCTCGGCCGTATTTTACCCCAAAATGCCAAACTTTGACGAAAATTCGTTTTCTTTGACTTGCTTCCCATTTCACCTTCACGAATTTACTCATCACTTGTGAAATAGCATAATCCTTATAATCTCCAAATAATCTTTTACTTGGGCTGATGTCAATTACTTTACGACAATTTCAACGTACAATACTACATGGTGAAACATTGTCGTGACTTAATACTGCGAAGCGTAACATTATCGTAATACAATACAGCAGGGCGTAACATCATCGTAATATTATACTGCAGGGCATAACATCATTGTAATATTATACTGCAGGACGTAACATCATCGTAATATTATACTACAGGGCATAACATCATTGAAATATTATACTGCAGGACGTAACATCATCGTAATATTGCAGGGTGTAACATCATTCCCCCCTTTGGAACATTCGTCCTCGAATGTTGACTGATGCTCTTACCATTTTCATAATTTATAGCTCTTGTGAATACCTTAATACTCTCCTTGTCATTTAAGTAGTTGCTCTGTGAATAAATTAAAAGTCTAGGGTATTCCCCCCTTTAGTCTTTTTGCTCGTATCATGACTTGTTGTCAAAATCTTTCTAGTCTCGCAATTGCTGCGACCTCCTGTCATGCAGCCTGTATGACCCTGGCTTTAGTGCGGTTATGCGATTCATTTTTCCTTTTTTTCTTTTATCTTTTAGTCAATCTCTAGGCCTTACTTTGTATATACAAGGCTTAATAGGATGCCTCTCTGGGCCTCTATAGGTATACTGAAGTTCTTTGCTCGACACTTTGTAGAACTTGCGAATATGGCCATATCTTATTTCGTAGATCTGGTTACCCATTCACATGACTTTACTGCATTTACATGGGTTTAACTATACCATAATTTTTGCTTCAATCTACCTTTACCGAGGTATGCTTACCAAGTTCCCAGTTACTTTTGTTGCCTATTCTTTAGGTATAAATCTCAGTCTTTCAATGCCCCTTCATTATCGTTCGTCTTAAGAATCATGGCCTAATCTCACGTCATACTTTGTAACTTATATCTGACCATTGTTGATTCGCCTCAATGTTGATCTATAATCCTTTACTTGAAGACTTGAAACTTCTTACATAATACATTACCGCTAGGGTTTATGTTGCATTGAGGAATATTTGAAGTGATCTCCATAATCATATGTCATAGTGTCTCAATGAGATTCACCTTATGGGGTATCTTAATTTTGTGCCGTCAGCTAAATCTTTTTCTCCTTCTCTTCTTCTATTTTTTTTTCAAATCATTATTCAAACGAAGGCCCAAACGTCATCCTTTATCTGTCATAATTATACCCTTATTGTATTATCAGGGCAGCATTCCATCTTTTCTAAATGCTACTAGTCTTAGACTCCTTTGAGTTCATTCAGGCTATACTGATTTTTCTATAACTATAGAGAAACCATCAGCTCTTCTTGTTTTCATGGTCTTAATCCCGAGGACTTATCCATTCTCGTTACTTTCTCACTCGCCCTCTTCTTATCTTTATTCCTGTCTATCTAAAACCTTGTCGTTCTATCATACTTTAGCTTGCGACTGACTTCCCTATGCTTTTCTGGAACATCGAGACATCACATCGTCTCTACTCTTGTTATACCCTTTAATTAGACCTTTCGGTACGTAGAAACCATAGGCTGGAAGGTATGCCATTGACGATGCTGCTATCATTCCTGAATACTGAATCTCAGCGCTTATAGTCTTTTACCTGAAGTATGAATCATTCTAACCATTCTATACTTGAGTATTTCGTACGTTGTTCACCTTGACCTTACTTGCCTTAAAATCTCGCATCGTATCTTCTATCTTTCTCATGACCTCCCTTCCACCTAGGTGTATTTCACGTCCATAACTTGAAGCTCTATTATAATACTCGCACCTCTGGAGCATACACAATTCGGTGGGAGCTTTGTACTGACTTCTTATGAGGCTGGTACTTCTTCTAACTAGCTTCCTTGTAGAGCCATTATAGATTATGGTTGTTGTGTTATTTCTCTTGAACACCTGATATTAAGAGTGATTCAATCATGTTCTCAAGCAAAACTTCTATAATTTTTCTGGGTCCAATAATCAGACTCCTGATTTACTTGGGTGATGTAATTCGATCAGCCTTTACGTAGGCTTAAGCTGTCTTCCGATCTATGGCTCATGGTATCAGTTATTACCTTAGGTTTTCATGGGCGTTATGAAATATTCATGATACAATCTTCTAACAATTCATTCCTTTGTCTATGTCCTGGGCTTAATTCTTTCTTTTAACTTATACCGGAGTCTTCTATGGTCGCATGATTGTCAACAAATATGCTGCCTGGATAATGCTCTAAAATCTTAAGTGCATCCATAACGTACTAACTCTGGATCATTGATCAAACAATTCTTTTGTTCCATCTTAGCTTTCTTTCAACGTAAGCTATTACCTTTCCTGGTCTTTCTGCCCCCTTCCTGATCTCGCACTGGCTCCTTATTTATTAATAACAGCTCGGGCATGAACCTTTACTTCCTCTCCTTGACGTCGTGCTTGAACAATATTCTTGAATCTTAGTGTATCTGTAAGATTTGGATAAGTTCCATCTCATTCCTCTTTCATTTATCGCATTATTCCTTTACCATTACATAGTCACTAGAACCACTTAATTCTGACTTAATGCCACATTACTCCATATTCCCCCCTTTAGAGGGTACTAAAAGTTGAAGCCACGAAGATCTACGTATACATGTTTTACCTCTTCATCTTTGACATTGTTTCTTAACATCAATGATCCTTACTCGCCTTGCGGCAATTCTTCGGTACCAAGGATGACAAATTCCCTTACTCGCTAGGGTGACACTTAGCGTAACTGGCACATACAATCTCTTAAGATTAACATTGCTCACATTGCTTGTTCTAGGGAAGCGTCTTCCTGAATGACTACTCTCTGAATTCATCGTGAATCTTCTTCTGTGGTCCCTTCTATTACCACCGAAACAAAATCTAATATTTCCATGATGCCGAGTACTTCCCTATTATTTAGTCCCTAATTCATATTTAGTTTATCGTGTTTACCAGTCCATATTGATTTCTGTTACTCTGTGGTTAACCCTCCCCTCTGGTAGTCATGTTGGAGTTACGAACTTATTTCTCGAAATGAGGATATAGCCTTATGGCCTATACTCTTTCGTTGTCTTAAGGCCCATAGACACTCTACCGTTTTCATCCATGTATCACACCTTATTCATAATATTTCCTTATCTCTCTTCTCATTACTCTGCTAATATTTCTGCATATCCCTTTTCTTGTGAAAACTTCAATACGACATTCTTTCGCTTTTAGCTTCCCTTTGCTCCATCCTATGGTTCTTTGGGTTGCTCAACATCATCGCTTTACTAGGGATGAGAGCCACACTTAAGGTAATATTCATCCCATCCAAGATTTCAGTCCCTATCTTTTGAATACTAGCATTCACATCTAATCATTGTGAGCACGTGATTTTTGCCTCACATGAATTATTCCAAAAGAATACTCAAAATTAGGTGTTTTTCTTTAATTATGCATTATTCTAGGAATTACTGTGCAATTTGCCTGATTGTTTGCATATATTTGTGTACATGTTTAATTTTATTAACGCATTGAAAATACAAAAATATAGTATCTGTATTTAGGATTTGATATTTACATTTTTTTGGATTAATTAAATGATTATGTGTTTTACAAAAAATGAAAGTTCAAAAATAATAACATATTTTTGTATTTTTAATCAAATTGTGTGATTTTCTTTTAATTTAGTATCTAATTATTCGTGATAATTATCATTTAGAGTTAATTAGTATTTTAAAATTAATTTGGGTTTTTAAAATTTAATTTAGGATTTTAGTTTTAATTTTTGAAAAAGGGTAGAAAAGAAAAGGAAAAGAATTAAGTAAAAGAAAAGGAAGTCGGAAATGGGCCAAATTCAGTTTAATTCAAAAAGCCCAAACGATTACCCAAAACCAAAGCCCAACTGGTCCAGCCCCTACCAGAACCAAACGACGTCGTTTGGACACGCTTTGATTAGGACCGTTGATCTCATTTGATCAAACGGTCCCAAGCCTTCCCACAACCCGACCCATTCCCATACCCGGACCGCCCGATAGAACTCCAAACGACCCCGTTTTTCCTTTCCTAACTGATCTTGGCCGTCGATCTCCTCTAATCCAACGGCCCCGGTTAATTCTTCATTTTAATATGCCAACCCCTCCCCCCACCATTCGTCTCTTCAGAGACCAAAACACATACCACCGCCTTCCGCCCGCCGGAAATCGCCCACGGCGGCGGACGGTCGCCAAACAACCCCAGAACCCCCTCGACCTCCCCATTCCAAATATCCAAACACCTCTCTTCGAATCATAGCCAAGCGCCTCAAATCTTCAATCGATGTTTAGTCAAAAACCCTAGCCTATCCAATCACTCTCATCTTTACACCATAGAACCACCCCGAGCCCCTCTTACCAAATCCATCATTAGTTTCCTTCGAATCTAACCAAGACTCGTCGAATTTTAAATCCAAGTTTTAACCCTAAAAGTTCAAAATCAATTTCCATTGAACCTGATGACATGCATCGAGTCAAGCCTCTAGTTTTCTATGATTAGAAGGTCGATTCACTACAAAACCAATGTTACTCATTTGTTCTTGGCAAAGAACAACTGAGTAACATCAGTTTTGGGTGAATCGAAGTATCAAGGGTAATTTCAAGTCTAGCCGGTGAGTTCCCTTTATTGTTTTCTGTTCCTCTATAAATCCATTTCACCTCTGCCTCTTCTCCTTCTCTTCTACATATGTTTTTGAATGGTCAATTTTTCTGAGTAAAGTTACAGCTAGCTTCAAACCCGATTTCTTTGCTTTAGGTTAGTTTATTTATTCATATTTATTTATGTTAATTTCAATTTTCCTTTAAAATTTATTTGGTCCTGTTTGTTTTGATTTTTGATTGTAGGTTTGTTTTACAGATTCTGTGAATAGTTGATTAAAGTTCATGGATTTGCCTTTGAATCGATAGGTTGTCAATTTTCAATTTAGGTTTATATTATGCTAATAGGAAGCATATTAGTATCCTCGTGATGTTTTGATTCCTTGTTATGATGATTATGTTAAATGTGTCAAAGGTCGAATCTCAAATAGGCTTTTCAATTTTCGTTTCTTGTTAATGTCAGTTCAGATTGTTCTTATGAAGGGTTATTTTTGACTCTGTTTCAATGCTAAACCTATTTAGGTTTCAGAAACTGATGCCCTTTGGTTTTGTTGCCTAGCAAGTCTGTAAATGTTTATAACTTTTAGAGATTCTAATTGAATAATTATGAACATAAAGGGTTAGTCTGGGAATTATTCAATAAAAGGAGATTGTTTACCTAACTTAGGAAGTAGTGGTAGGGTATAAATTGCATTAATGAATTAATTAAAAGCACTAGGTTAGTGGAATGAATTAAAAAATAGAAAAGAGCATTGATAGTTGAAACTACACTCGTTTAAGGACCCTTTTAAGAGCTGGAAATCAAAAGAACATGGGGGGTGATTAAAAGGCTAAGGGATACACATGGTAAGGGAATATACATGCTAGAAAGGGAAAAAATTTGAATATAAAGGGAGTTGGCTCTAGTCTTTAAATAGACACACAAGGATAGACACACACAGAGACAAGGGAGGGCTGAGAAGATTAGGAAGAAAAAATTTCTGAGAGAGATACTAACTTAAGAGAAGGGATAGACCTAAGGGAAGAGGGGAGGACTCAAAAAAGAAAAACTGAAACTGCTAAAAATTGGCTACTATTCCATTGAGGTTTGATTTGATTTCTAAAGTTTTCAATTTCTGAAATAGTTTATGGGCTATCTAGGCTGAAATGATTTGAGTTTGGTATTTTAGAAAGTTTGGTTTTTTAAAGTTCTAGCTGCGTTCTTGTGAGTGTTGCACTTCGTTTCCTAGTTTAAAACTGGTTTACCTGGTGGTTTCTTTTGCTGATCACTGTTATTGCTACTGTCCTGCTGCTGCTTCCTCATTTTCCGTGTTATTTTCGAATTTCAGGTACTTTTCTTTAGCTTATGAGTACAGTACGACTTCTGGACATGTAATTCTAACGAAATTCTGGTTGAATAGAAGCTGCATTTGAATTTGACCTCCCATGTTTCTCTTGCTGTTTCAATATTACGTAGTTAGGCTTTGAATTACAAATGTCAGTTAGGTATTTCTGAATTCGTGCGTCAAGAGTAGTCTGCAGTAGTAAGTTCGCATTTGTATTGATGTATGAACTATGGATTCCATTTACTTATTTTTCTTTTAACGAATCTAAGTGGGTGCTAGTTAAAAGATTTATTAAGGTTTTCTATAATTTAGTGTAATGCTTTGGCTTGTAGATTCTTGTTTAGCTTATACTGTAGACCAGTTGCCTTAGCTTGGGTAACCATTTGATTCTAGTGAATTGCTAAATATTGGCTTGTATCGATTCACTCATATTCTGCCTTGTAAACATGCCCATTAGTGAAGCTAAGGTTCAGAGTCATGTTAAAATTAGTAAAAGCTGAATCAAGCATGCTTACCTGATTGTATAATACTGAGTTGTGTTATTCACGACGGGATAAGATGATTAAAATTAGAAGTCTAAGTAGGTAGGAAATGAGATAATTGGAAATTGGAAGGCTAAGTAGGCTCGTTGGGTCAAGTTTGAAAGCAGTTGTGAATTAGATTCTTGAATTAAATATTCCCTTAATTCAATATTTTTCTAATTAACCAGTAGATTGAAATTTTATTTCGAACGAATAGAGGTTCTCTAATTTTCTTTCTTTATCTAATTAATTGGTTTTCTTTTCAAAGTAGATTAGGGGTGAACCGTAGTAGATAATAAATAGTCCATGGCCCTCCAAATGTAATTTGAGAACCCTTTTAAATTAGAATCAAGATGCATCATGCCAAAACAAATGACAATTGCATAGCCCTCGTTTTAATTAAGTTATGTTTTATCCTTAGAATTCGAGGTGCGCCGTTTAGCAAAATTACCACGGTCCTCGCAAAGCTGCAAATATATAGTTGTTTTAGGCGCGTTACTTTAATAATGTTACCTTCCTAAACTCGGGTGTGCATTTCACGTGACCAATTTCAATTCTCAACAACGTTAAATAAAATATGTTTAGGACTGCGGGTGCATTTTATGTGGCACGATCAAAAGACGTGTTTTTAAACGAAATTCAATCTTCTTTAAAATTTGAATAAATGCGGTTTTAAAGTATTAAAAAGTGCACATAGGTTTTAAAACATGTGATTAAATTAGATAATTAAGCCAATAATAATAGTTGAGCGACCGTGCTAGAACCACGGAACTCGGGAATGCCTAATACCTTCTCTCGGGTTAACAGAATTCCTTACCCGGATTTCTGTGTTCACGGACTGTAAAACAGAGTCAATCTTTTCCTCGATTCGGGATTTGAACCGGTGACTTGGGACACCATGAAATATTCCCAAGTGGCGCTTCTGAATTTTTAAATAAAAATAATCCCATTTCGATTGTCCTTTAATTGGAAAAACTCCCTTATATACCTTCGGGTGTAGGAAAAAGGAGGTGTGACAATCGTAATATTCTAGGGTGCACCATTTGGGTGTCTCACAAGAAGATCTATTGGCACATTTATAATACCCTTCGGAAATGCCAACAAATGAAAGTAATCCATTTACCAATTTGGGTTACTCTAACCCCAGTCGGATCTTGATATCCCATCCTTCTCTTAACTATACATGTTAGCCCCCACAGGGCATGACTGAAATGGGTGTGACCAATTGTACATACCTCTATTACTATTGAATATAACTCAAAAAGCTTATGTTTCTCTGCCTCAATTATAAACGTTGTTAACCTTCATTAACTGGGCTCCTCATACCCTTCTTCATCTTGATTCTCTTGCTAGTTGAAACTTGTATTTATCTTATTAATCTCTCATTGTCTTTCACCATAAAGGTGGATAGACATTCTTGCCTTAAGGCTTCTTTTCAGGAAGCTTACACCTTCTACTACACCCATAATCTGCTAAAGACCTCATATTTACTTATCGTAGCACAAAAATTAAATTCCTCTGACTCAGCTCTTCCACAAGTATCTCTCTTTCTAATCCTTCTTTCCAGATGTAGGCATCGTCTTATAACGAATAAAATAGAATTTTGGAACTTGAATTCTTATAAGTGAGCTCTACCACACGATCTAGAGTAAGAAGAATGAGTGACAATCCTAAATGCCTTGTATCCTCCTGCTTATAAGTGTGGTGCACAACACACCCATAAATAAGACTCTATTAGACACGGCTTGTAGACTCCATAGGACAGAACTGCTCTGTTACCACTTTTGTCATGACCCAAACCGATGGGCCGCGACGGGCACCCGGTACCTTACTCAACCGAGTACCAACATAAAGTATCGTTCTTAGTACATCATCATATACACATGACATATGGGCCTAATAGGCTAACATGATCCTTTATAAACTCAAAACATAGGCCGACAAGGCCGTGCAATCTTTCACATACAAGACATATATCTACAAGACTCTAAGAATACATATATGTAAAAAAGGTCGGGATAGAGTCCCGCCATACCAAACAATACATGTCTAAATTATACTAACCAAACGAGCAACTCTGAAGCAAATGGAGCGCACCAACATCTTTTGCTGAGCTGATAGCCTACTTGGAGGGCTCATGACCTGTCTATCGGGACCTGCGGGCATGAAACACAGCGTCCCCGGGCAAAAGGGATGGCAGTACGAATAATGTACCGAGTATGTAAGGCACATAAGTAAGTATATCAGAGACATGGAAGAAATATAGAGTACATGACTCAACCTGCAAGTATGAATAACTTTGTAAATCATAAATTACTTTTACCGTCATGCATGTGCATGTGAATGTCATGTCGTGCGTAGGTACATGTTTCATAACATCATCAGCCTCTGAGGGCATTCAATTATATCATACCGACCACTATGGGCAAAATCATCATTGTATATCAGTTGATCAGGTGGTGGTGCGTATATAACGCCATAACCTTTCTCATATCCCATATACATATATTTACATATATACGCATATATAACGTCATTTGAGTACATACATATATGTGCGTATATAACGCCGTTTGAATCATATTTCAGCCACAGTGGGCAACATCATCATCATATACTAGCTGATCAGGTGGTGATGTGTATATAACGCCGTAACCTTTTCCCATATCCCATATACATATATTTACATATATACGCATATATAACGCCTTCTGGTCATGGATCAATGCATATGAATGCAGTACATAAAAAGTACGTCAATAAAATCATTCGGAATGCCATAAGACCATTTTGCCTCTGAATAATATTATAAAGTAAACTCTTTTCAACATTCGTATTTTTCTAAGACCCATGAACAGATGATAAGATATTATAACAAATGGAAATTCAAGAACACATATATCTCTAATACTTCTATGAATAGAGTCATTCATGGAATTTGTGCATTTGCACGTTCCGTTCTGTCACGACCCAAATTGAAGGGCCATGACTAGCACCCGACCACACTTGCCGAGCACCAACGTACATTTCATCTAACCTTCATTATTATCTTTTAAGGCTGACGAGATCAATATAAATGGTAGACCTAGATCATGGACAACCAACAATAAAATATGACGGCATGAACATACATAGCAGGGGATGACCAGACAATCAAGAAACTACGTATAAGGTATGAGCTACCACGCTACTATGAAAGACTATACAACAAAAACTAGCCGACAAGGCATACCAAACTATACATGAGCCGACACCTGTCTATGAGCCTCTAAAAGAACATAAGTGTTGCAACATAGCCGGAACAGGGCCCCGACATACCCATAATGTCTATAACAAAAATTGCATACCAAGACCAAGGCAAGTCCGGAGAAGGGATCTCGCCAATCACCGCTGAACTGGACAGTCTACTGTGGTGGGGGAGCTGCACCTGCCTGTCTATCAGGACCTGCAGCACGACATGCAGCGTCCACAAATAAAAGGACGTCAGTACGAATAAAGTACTGAGTATGTAAGGCAAGGAACCATAAATACGATCAGTAATGTAAGCAAGGATAGAGAATATACAACATGTAACATCTTAGTACCTCTGAGGGCTACTTACATGAAATGCATGATACATATGTATAAATACATAAACCTTTAAAGCATTCGCCTCTGTGGGCATCATTATCATCATATCGTACCCGGCCATAATAGGCTCGGTAGAATCGTACCCGGCCACGTGGAGCTCGGTAAAACCCAACTGATCAGTGGTTGCACAATAGGTGCCGTACCCGGCCAACTATAGCGTGGCTCGGTAGAGTAAAATAGATACATATATATAATGCATGCTCGACTCATGGAATCACATTCTAAACCTTTCGGAGTGACGTAAGGTCGGTATCCTCTGTACACGTTATTAGGACTAACTCTTCACTATGAACCTTATAAGAATCAGGAAGTACCAATAACATTGATAACATAAGAATAAGAGAAGCAACATTAACATCAATCGTTCCATAAGAGGGAAAACAATGTAAGTACTGCTAGCTTCTAAGAGTAGAGTATCTTTGGAAGCTCGTTCATTACATTATGTACAATCGGAGTCGTGCAAAAGAAGGAAAGGGATAGCCTCACATACCTTGTATATACTTCCCCAATCTCAAGCTATGCAATTGTCAAAACTCCTTAGTCTACAATAAGAGAAACGATACTATCGTTATCATTTAAGCGTCATAACTATTATGTATCGACCACAACCTATTTTACGATGAAACGGACAGCACCTCCCCTATATATATGACCTCACACCATTCAAAACAATCACCAAACAGCCCAAACAACATCAATAATAAACATATTGAGCCTCCCAAAATAGTCCACACACAGCCTAATCACTCCATACATACGACGACCACCGTAGTCGTGTCAAACAACCTGGAAATGTTACGAATAACTATCAGCCCATAACCCTACATATATATGGTGTTTCTCCACACCCTTCCTCATCCAAAACTCCACAAGATAGTAGTAAAATACGCAGCCCAACAACAACGCAAAACAGTCCACAAAACAATAACATTACTACCAAACCTTTCGATATATATCTCACAAGTTCTAGCTTCAATGGCTTAGCCGCAACTTGGATAATCTTAAATACATATAGAGTAAGAGGTTCCTTACCTTTATACAGAAAGAACAACTCCAATTTGACCTTAAATTTCCATGAAATATCCCTCCAATGCTGCCACAACAACAAAAGAGCGAAACTAGCGATCAATTAGTGTTTTTCGGCACTAGAATCACTTTAGAAGGCTTGAAATCACCTAGGATTGATATTAAGAACATGAGGGAGTATTTACAGAACATAAACCCTTTAAAACAACCTCCCACACGAGCTGAAACGACACAAAAATGAGCAACAACAAGAAGAACAAGAGACTTACTAGCGCCACGGAATTCCCGACACTTGATTTGTGTTGTTTGCCCTTTTTTGGGTCTTGAATCTTGAGAGAACCTTGAGAGGATGTTCCTAGGGTTCTAAGGTCTGAAAATAGTGAAAAGAAATGACTTAAAACGGGTTGGAGGCATCCTATATAGGTCCAAATATCTTAAACCGACTTAGTGGGCCCCATAGAGAGGTGCTTGGCGCAGTCTCGCAAAAACGCGAATATCTCTCTACTCCGAGATCGTATCGATGAACGGTTTAATGCGTTGGAAACTAGACTCATAGATATTTAATTTTGTTGGTAGATAACCCCGTAATTCCTTGTAAATTATGAGAAAAGATTAGAAACATTTGACCTAATGTTTAAGTAAAATTATGAACCTAAGTTGCGACAACTTTTGTCGACTTTTGTTTCATAACTCGTTTGACTTCAAGACTTATGATATGGATATTATATGATTAAAATACCTTAATAAATGACCTCTTGAGTGTATTAAGCACCGCTAGATTACCTGAAAATACGAGTTACAACATCCTTGATTCGTTTAACTTCTAATACTGGTTAATCACCCTTATACACTCTTGTATCACTTAAGACCAATAGGATTGACTTCTTATCATCTCAAAGATAATTCCTTCTTGGATTTATGTTAACTAATATATGGCATGAACTAACACATGTGGATATGGGTTGTAACACCCTCCCCCCTTAGGAACATTCGTCCTCGAATGTAAGGGTTTATGGGGAGTTTAAATCATCGTGGATTCCAATGGAAATTTCCGATCAATTTTCCCCTATAAAATGGTCACTAGCAGTAGGGAAAAATTCATATGATATTCTTGCGAAAGATTGCACCATACTCCTTTAGAATCGCAAAATCCTGTTACCTTAATATTACGTACTCTCGTATAAATTTTATGGCTTTCATCCGATATCTTAGCAAACATAAGAACCTCCCTTTTATACAATTTTCACAACTCCTTTTAATTCCATTTTCTTGCAGCGACCCAAACTATAATCTGACAGCTTGAATTTATCGTGAACGTCATTAGGACTAAAACTAATGAATGTGATATTAGTTTATTTGAGAAACTAAAGAAGAGAATCAGTGTTAGGACTAATTAATGTGATATTAGTTTCTCTGAGAAACTAAAGAAGAGAATTTGGGAATTGAACTTGTTTATCCAAGGACAAACTTTTGATATCTTACAGATTTGTCACGTGTATGAAACTTAATTTGACACATTTCCTTCCAAATTATGAGTCACTTCATAAATTTCCAAGTGCTGCCACGTTTTTAAGCAATAGTCTTTATCCAAAATTTTAATTAATCCAGCCCAATTATTAATTAACTAGGTAATGCTCAATTATCAAAAATTAACAATTACCCACATAATTAAGAATTATTTCCACTTACTTAAAATACTACTTACTTTTCACATAATTTATATGTCTTACTATCATGGTCATGTGGTACCTTGTATGGTACTAGTTTATAAATATCGGGTATTTTAGCTCGGCCGTATTTTACCCCAAAATGCCAAGCTTTGACGAAAATTCATTTTCTTTGACTTGCTTCCCATTTCACCTTCACGAATTTACTCATCACTTGTGAAATAGCATAATCCTTATAATCTCCAAATAATGGCTGATGTCAATTACCTTACGACTATTTTAACATACAATACTACACGGTGAAACATTGTCGTGACTTAATACTGCGAAGCGTAACATTATCGTAATACAATACAGCAGGGAGTAACATCATCGTAATATTATACTGCAGGGCATAACATTATTGTAATATTATACTGCATGACGTAACATCATCGTAATATTGTAGGGTGTAACAAAATTGGGGAGCTAAGGACGAGATATAATCAAGATACTGAAGAGTCGAACGAAGAAGTGATGCGGTTAAGCCTGGATTTACTTGGAGAAAAGAGGGAAACCGCTTTAATAAGGATGGCAACGCAAAAACAAGTTATTGAGCGCTATTACGATCGGAAAGCTCGTTTCAGATACTTCAAGATTGGGGATTACGTACTCAAGAAAGTTTTCATATCCTCGAGGGCAGCCAATGCAGGAAAGTTGAGTCCAAATTGGGAAGGGCCTTACAAGATTGATGGCATCACAGGAAAAGGAGCATTCGAGCTTGAAATTTTGGATGGAAAGATTCTACCTTCAAATTGGAATGCTGCTCATTTAAAGAAATATTACTTCTAGGGAAAGGAAATACCAACAGTCAGGTATCCCCACTCACAATTTTTATTTTTTAATTGTTAAAAATTTACTAACGATTTTAGATAATAGGCAATAAGCTATCTTGCACAAAATGATGAATTACGACCTGAAAGACAAGAGGAAAGAACATAATTCCCGGTCTAGGGTTACAACTATTCTGATGGAAATTTAAATGGGTTAAGCAGTTTTCATCTAAAATCGTACCTCCAAGTCTCGTATGTTTTTCCTTTTTAGGAAAAGTACCGCATGGAAGGAATAATCAAGTGCTGGAGATTTCATACTTCAAAGCTCAAACACTTTGGGGACTATATATTATACAAATGATATATGTATAAGGAAGGCAAATAAGGCTGAAATAATTAAATTTCAAGTCAAGCCTAAAGTCTACTCAATATATATCAAGTTCAGAGCAAAGTCACGAGTAAAAATGCAAGCATGATCCAAAAACCTATGAAGAATACTCTCGTAGATACAAATTTCAAAATCTTATGAATGTCTAGGTTAAAGGTAGTATTTAGCCATGGGTTATAAAGAAACCCTTGGATTTTCTTTTTTACAAATCTGTTGTAAAGAAAACAGTTACGGAAGAGTTATAAAAGATAATTAAATACATGTAAGATATTATTTAAGCTTGACAAGTTCGAATGAAAACTTTTCTCAAAGTTATTCCAAGAAACATGTGTGTTCCTATTTCTCTTTTCGTATGATTACACCATTATGAAGTTGAGATGTCTTCTTCATTAAGGGTCGTATATAAAAGGGCCCTATTTTATAATTCGTATTTGATTCAAAAATCCATGAAGTTAATTAAGCATTTCTAAAATGCAAAAGAGTCAAAAGGGTAAGACAAAAACCCACGTATTAAAAGCAAGACCTTGGACTTATAAAGAAACAAGTAAAATTATTAAAAGAGTATAACAGAAACTCAAAAGAATTAAGTTAAAATGAAAACTTTATAATATTAAGTTAAAACTAAGTATGAACTTAGTCTTAAACTGATTGTCATTTTAAAGCCCCGAAAAGATCTGGGAACATGCTGTTACGAAAAAAAATAACCCCAAATGTGACCAGGGGTAATACCACCACATATTCCACCAAAAAGGAAAAAAAGTAGTCAAACTTCACAAATAAACTTTCACTGTGGAGCATGTTCAAAAGAAGAGTTCAAGACGGCATCATCAGCAACAAAAGGTTCGATTTAGTCTCAAGGAGCTGGGAAATCCACCGCACCAGGATCAGCTTCAACGTTCTTGGGAGTATCAGCCATGGGAGAAGAGAAACTTTGGCCTTGCCGAGTTTTTTCAGTGGTCTCTTTAATCTTTGCTGACTCAGGATCCAAGTTAATCCCTTGTTGGCTAACCTCCATAAGGGTATCATGGCGCATGTTCAATATGGCCCAACTTACTTCGACATCAGCTTTGTCCTCAAGAGCCTCGTAGTCTCTTTCCCAATGATCAAATTCACTCTCGAGTTCCTCTCTTCTAGTCAAAGAAGCATCGTAAGAAGATTGTAAAGGGCCAAGGGAACTCTCCAAAACCATGACCTTATTAGAAGACACATGGAAATCATCTTGGGTCTAGGTGAGTATTTGAACAAGCTCACCTGCATAAACCTCTTTCTCATTCAACAAGGCCTTCAGACCTCTTATCTCATCGGTGGCTTTGGAGAGTTGTTCAGCAAAAAATGACCCGAGAAGGTTTTTACCCTTGCCTTCCTGGTTAGAAGAAGCTTATTCAACTGTTAACTCCGATGCCATGACCCTCAACTACTGCTCTAAGGTACATTTATTTTCTTCTAAACTTCCATCTAAAGTTGGAGACTTTCATACTACTCTTTACAATTATCTGCCTCAATCTGGCAATCATGCATCAATTGCTCTATATGGGAAGCCCTTTTCATCATCTCAGTACCGATGAGATTGATCTATATTAAAAAAGAGGGTAAGAATTTCAGTAGAAAGAAAATGGAATAGAACATGAAAAGACATCAATACCTTCAATGATGATTGCACTATGTCATTCATCCAAGTCAAAGAACTATGACTTTCTATCTTGGACTTTTCAACTGGACCAATCAAGGGTTTCAACCATACGTCAGCTTAGCTAGACTTCTTTAGAAGATTTCCATCGACAGGAACCTCAATGGTAATTTTCTTCATCACTCCACTTCCACTTGAAGAACCAACTTCAGTTCGAGAAACATTAGTAGTGGGGACTGTAGAAGAAGTTATAATGGCTTGAGGCGGAGCAGAAACAGTAGCAGTAAAAATAGGCCAAGAGCATTCCATTAGGACAGATATGGGGAAAGAGGTAAGACGTACTTCATCAGACACCAAATCAAAACATTCACTATCAAACCCACGTGAAAAAAGTTATTCATCGGAGTCACAAGCTGCCATAGGAGTATTTTCGTCAGAACTCAGTAAAGTGGCTTCAGCAGGCTCGATGAAGAACTCAAGATTATCTCCTGAGCTCTTTCCAAAGAAAGTCTAGAAGCTGCAATCGATTCAGCACTTACACCATGAATAGGAAACACTGATAAAATGAAGGGTTAAAAACATTCTAATGAAAGAATAGATGAAAATAGAAGGAAAAATTCTTACCATGGGTCTTAACTTTCCAACCAAACCTATTTGGAGGTACTTCCAAGATCTAACTTCCATTGGAGCAATGGTCAATAACTTTTCTACCCAACCACAGCAATTGGAAATCTCTTCAACAGTTCCCATGGTTGATGAAATAAGAAAAGTTAAAAAGTCACAGGAAGTACAAAATCTTTTTTATATAAAAAAAAGTGAAAGTTGTAAAGAAAACTTACGTGCAAAATTCCACTTTTCGGGGAATGACATATTTTCTTCACCTACTAGCCCTACCATGGGAGAAGTAACAAATCGGGCGTACCAGCTGTTGGTACCCAATTTTTCCCATAATATTTTCAAAACTATGCCTTGGCACCAATTAATATTTTTCATGCAATTTTTGCATTTTTACGATATTTTTATTAATTTTTCCCAGCATTTATTTTATAAAACAATCACTGATTCATAAAAAAAATAATTTTATAATAATTTATGTGGCTTAATTTATCATTTTACATTTATATTAAGTTTCAATTATTGCACAAATAGCCACATTGGTATTTTTAGGATGCAATTGCAATTACTTTTCGATTATAGCATATGCATGCATTATTACACTATTTCTACAGGAAAATAGCCATTTATATTTTTTTAATATTAAGTAATTACTTTAAAACACTTACATGCATCAAAATTATTTTTTATAATTTATTAACTATTTTTTAAATTGTTTTAGCAATTAATTACGCATTTAACAAATAACCCCTTTTTCATTTGAAACATTGCCTATTAACTAGCCCGATGAACCAGCCCAGGCCTAATACCCACCGGCCCCAACCCAATACCCGGGCAAATGTTGACCGTTGATCATTATGATCAACGGTCCAGATTCCTCCTTCCTAAAATAAACTAACATATACCCCCAAACCCTAATCATTCTAACACCCTCCCCTGCCGTCACCTAATCCCCTTTTCTCTCAAATGCTCTCAAGTCTAAGCCCTAATCCACCCTCGTCGGCACTCATCTTTAGCCATTTATGGTGATTTCTCACCACCCCCACGCCTCTAATGGCCACTCCTGTACTGGTATCACCATCTCCAGGGTCCTCAAGGGACCAGGGTTAGTCTCCTTATGCCTTTGGTCTTTGCTCGCATGTTTCACGTTGTTCTGTTTTGATTTTGAGTAAGATCTTCATATATCGCCTTAGATCTATGTGTTTCTAAGCTTGCTTCTCCACCTATGTGTTGTTCTTCTCGAAACCCTATTTTTTTGTCCTTTGAACTTTTTAGATCTATGCAAGATCTAAGATAGATCGAACCTATTTTCATATAAGGTTTACAAGAACATTCTGATTTTTACAAGAACCTTCTGATTTTTGAATTGTTTCCTATTTTATCTAAACTAGAGTTTCCCGAAAATTTCTTTTTCCAAACCTTTTGAGAATTTTGAGTGTTCAATCTTCTATTTCTTATGAATTTTAACCGATTTCGTAAGGTTTGCTTTAACTCCAAGTCGTTTATGCTAAAAGCCCTAATTTTTTCAACATTTGTTTGGTTTCTGAGTTACTTGTGTACTGACTTTGTTCTATGCCTTGGTTCCTGCAATTCTTATTTAGCCTAACTTGATGTCTTTTGATTTTTTATCCTACTGTCCTCTATTAATGTTCTTGGTTCGACTTTTCTACTGATTTTATGTGACTGTATTCATTTTTTTGCCTATTCATGGTAAACCTACACTTTTCGCCTTAAATCAGTAATGCATTTGAATTCTTGATTTGTCAATTTATTTTGTTAAGACCTATGTGCTAATTCCTGACTATTTTCTTTATTTACAATCTTGATTAGCTTTTTTACCTTATTCGATTAACGTGATATTTACTGATTCTTCACTAATCATTTCCTTAATCAAACTTCTGTCTATTTACCCCTAGTTGTTCATTTGATTTTCTTTCCTTAAATGCATTATGCGTTTACCATTGGTTAATTGCCCTTAATTAAGGGAAAATTACACAAATTAGTGTATAATTGATTTTGTGGCTTCCTTAATTGCAGAAGGGTTGATTCCCTTTACCTTATTTTCCTTTCTCTTAACTGTTATATGTACTCTCTTTTATTGCTCACTCAGAAAAGGGACATGAACACTAGTTCATTTATACTCTCACTCTCTCAAAGGCTCTCTATTCCCTTTTGTCACTAGCAATTCTCACTAATCCAGCCGGCTGTAACCAAGGCTGGCTGTTTGTACCATCTCTGCTCTATACTCTGTATTCTCTCCTTAACTGGTATGTCCTGATTCAATTCTCATTCCAAAACTATGTTTTTTCTTTGTTGCTGTAGCTCATTAGTTGTGATTTCTAGTTCTATTTGATATTCTACTACTGTATGCTTAATATGTAACCAGCATGCTTAGATTATACTACCTAATTATTGTATCACTCAGCATGTAAGTTTGCTCTATTGAAAGCTATAACTAGTATACTGTTTAGCATGCCCAATCCTGCTTTAGATAATTGCATAAATCCTATTTGTTCACTAGTATGACCAAGATGCATTGTTTTTTTACTGTCTCGCCCAGCATGTCTAAATTCTGTTTGTTCTACATGTGATTAGTATTTCTAAAACTTTGAATGCTTCATGAAGTGTTTGTCTAGTTTTTTCATCTATTCTTACTTACTCTACTTTACTAATGAGATCATGTTAAGACATCTAGCCCTTCCAAAGATATCCTAGTTATATGTATTGGTAGTGCCTAAGACTTATGTGTTGTCAACATGCCTTTATTTTTCAGTTACCCAACCTTATTTGTATATCTGTTTGCTTATACATTAGGTTGTATTCTATGTGTCCCCCAATCCCTCTCTCCCTTTATGTAGAGTCTATTTGCCCAAAATGTTTTCTGAAACTGTGTTTTCTATGACTTGCTCTCTGATCTCAAAATGTTCTTCATGTTTTCTCAAACTGTTTTCCACCCTAACCATGTACTGGTTTCAGAAAATCTTTTCATTCCTAAGGCCCTCCTGCTACTGTTTACCAAATGTTTCAAATCATTATGCACTTTCACTTACTCCTAGATTATTAAGTCCTGCCCCTATGGTATATGTACTGCTTAGAGACCCTTGAGATCTCTCTAAACTCTGGCATATCAGGGCTAGCACTTCCATGATACACATAAATCAGTTATTATTTAAGAAAGATCTAGGTGTGAGCACTGCCCGAGATCATTAAGATCCTTAGGGAACTCTGACACACCTAGACATGAAATTGGCTATGGAACTTTGGGCATTTGAGACTACTAGAGGCTTGGGAAACTACTTTGGGCCTACTTCAGTCTCCCTATAGATCAATGTATATTTGTATTTATGTAATTTATTCAATTCTTGGTATGTAATAATTAATTGTAAACAAATATTGGGGTGACTAGTGAAAAGGAAGGGTAGTTGTATATTGTAGGTAAAGTTGGGTAGATAACATGCCTATAGGGTTTATTCTGATTTATATGTGATGTGTTAGACAATCTGCCTATAGGATTTCTTGGTTGAAATGAATTCTACCTATGCCATTTCATATAATTAAATATCATGCCTATAAGGTGCAAAGAAATTGAAGTTCAGTTTCCATTACAGCATGTATTCAAATTTATCTCCTTAGAAATCATGCCTATAGGATTAAAAATCAGTTTCAATAGAAATCATGCCTACAGGGATTTCGCTTTGGTAAGATCAATTCTGCTTGCTTCACCTTATGTTTAATTAGAATCATGCCTATAGGATCTAAAACCAGTTTAGTTACACCTAAAATCAGTTTAACTTTAATTCAGTTTGTAGATTCTGAATCAGTTTAATTAACTAATATACTCATTTCTTTACATTGTGTTAAATAATATTATTAGAAAGGATGCTTATAGGATCCAAATTACCCGTTTAAAACTGTTTACTGATTTACTGCATTAATGATTAATGATTAGATACCATGCTCATAAGATATCACTATTATACGCCTAAGCAAGCCTATACGGCGCTTAAAATCCTGCAACTGTAAAACTATGTTCTGTTATCTGTGACTGCTCACATTCAACGGGTCTAAAATTAGTAGGCAAGTTGAATAGGTCTTTGACACTTTGGTCCAACTTAATATTGCATATTCTCTACTCACCTAGATATCCTGTTCTAGAGTTCCTCTTAAATATCTGAAAACTGTTGTTTGAGACGTGCACTAACTTGTTCTATTTGTGGAGGTAAAATGTGAGTCTTTAATTTTTCCCTCTTTAAATGCAGTCCTAATTGTTTTGGTTGACGCCTAGATTTTCTCCTTTAAGTACCTTAGGATGGTCTAGAACTACCTAAATTAGAGGTCTTAAATACATTCAAGGCCACAAGGAAGGGACGGGTAGTGCACGCATAGGATATCTTTCAAGGTTGCTAGAACTCGTTAGGCCATGACTAAGGGGAGGTAATTGGGTAGTAAGGATATGATGACTACGCGCTAATGTCACGTGTAGCTCCTCATTGAGGAGTGATTACCGGACATTGTGTGGGTATGATCCTGTAGGCTAACCAACCTAAGACCTTTCTTTCCCAACTCTCATTGTTTAAATGAATTTACTTTTCTTTACATAAGTGCAAATTGTTCAAAGCTTTCCCCTTGTTGTCATTACTTAAATCATACATGAACTTAGAAAGTCAAAACATGCCTTTACTTTCAAGTATGTGTTAAAACTATTTATTTGTTAAAATGACTAATTCACATAGTTTATGTTCGGCTGGGACCCACTGTTGTGGACCGTGAGGGGTGCCTAACACTTTACCCTCAAGGTTATTTTGAGCCCTTACCCTAATCTCTCGTAATGCAAACTAGTTACATGAGTTAATCGCTCTAGGTGCCCTAATGCACCATAATCTGTTAGGTAGCGAGTCTCCAAATACCCAAATTTCCAAAAGGAAACAAGTTATTCCCCTCATGAACGTCGAAACCTAGACATCCCGCGAGGGAAAAAGTGGGCGCGACACTAGCCACGATCTTTATCATCCTTAGGGATAACTAAAACCCTCTTACTCATCGCCACCAAAGTAAATATTCCATGATGGAATAGCTTAGGGGAGTAAAGGTGGATTAGATGAAAAAAGGTGAAGGGCAGTTGAGCCAAATTAGCCAAGTATCTTAAACATGCAAAAACCATCCATACAATAAGGCCAATTTGTCCTAAACACACATTGAAAAAATGATAGAACTCGATAATAACAGGGTCAATGGGGGGTCTAAAATTCAGTGTAAAAGGATACATATACACGAAAGAAAAGCCAGCCTTGAAGGACGCGATCCTTTGATTTGCATTAGGAATTATAATTGGGAAGTCAAATGTCACGACCCAAACCGATGGGCCGCGACGGGCACCCGGTACCTTACTCGACCGAGTACCAACATAACATATCGTTCTTATCACATCATCATATACACATGACATATGGGCCTAATAGGCCAACATGATCCTTTATAAACTCAAAACATAGGCCGACAAGGCCGTGCAATCTTTTACATACAAGACATATATCTACAAGCCTCTAAGAATACATAAATGTAATAAAGGTCGGGATAGAGTCCCGCCATACCAAACAATACATGTCTAAATTATACTAACCAAACGAGCAACTCTGAAGCAAATGGAGCGCACCAACATCTTTTGCTGAGATGATAGTCTACCTGGAGGGCTCTCGACCTGTCTATCGGGACCTGAGGGCATGAAACACAGCATCCCCAGGCAAAAGGGACGTCAGTACGAATAATGTACCGAGTATGTAAGGCACATAAGTAAGTACATCAAAGACATGGAAAAAATATATAGTACATGACTCAACCTGCAAGTATGAATAACTTTGTAAATCATAAATTACTTTTAGCATCATGCATGTGCGTATGAATGTCATGTCGTGCGTAGGTACATGTTTCATAACATCATCAGCCTTTGAGGGCATTTCATTATATCATACCGGCCACTGTGGGCAACATCATCATCATATACCAGCTGATCAGGTGGTGATGCGTATATAACACCATAACCTTTCCCATATCCCATATACATATATTTACATATATACGCGTATATAACGCCATCTGGTCATGGGTCAATGCATATGAATGTAGTACATAAAAAGTACGTCAATAAAATCATTCGGAATGTCATAAGACCATTTTGCCTCTGAGTAATATTATAAAGTAAACTCTTTTCAACTTTCGTATTTTTTTGAGACCCATGAACAGATTATAAGATATTATAACACACGGAAATTCAAGAACACAGATATCTCTAATACTTCTATGAATAGAGTTATTCATGGAATTTGTGCATTTGCTCATTTCGTTTGTATCATATGGATCATGCCAAAAGAAAGAAGGGATAGCCTTAACATATCTGGAGTATGGAAAAATCCGTGTGGTATCCTTGAGAACGTTTACACCGTATTCCTTTAAAATTGCAAAATCTCTGTTCAATTTATTACAGACCCGCACCCTTCAATTATTTCAGCTTGCTTTCAATCGTTGGCCTTTGGTTTCATTTTTTTTAGATTCAGATTGTGTCCATGAAGAGCTTTTTCTCATCTCTCAAGTATTGATGATATGAATCTTCTGAGTTGTAAGAAAGACATATAGCCTTTCTAAAATTCAAGGCTTGTCTTTTAATTAGTCGCCACATAATCTCACATGTGGGTTAGGGTGGGGAATTTAATCTTTATCCAAAATTAGTTAATTAGGTAATGTTCTGTTACCCGGTAATTAACCAATTACCCACATAATTAAGGATTATCATAAATTATTTAAAATACTACACATTTTTAACACACCTTATACACCTTACCATCATGGCCATGTGGTACCTTGTATGGTACTAGTCCATAAATACTGCATATTTTAGCTCGGGCCGTATTTTATCCCAAAATGTCAAACCTCGACGAAATTCATTTTCTTCCTTTTGCTTACCCTCTCACCTTCACGAATTTACTCACTACTTGTTTGAAATAGCATAAAATGCTTAAAATCTTGAAATTATCTCATTCTTAAACTTACATCGATTAATGTATGACGAAACTTTAATGTACGAAATATGCAGGATGTAATATATCATTTTCGAGCTTTCATCAATTTACTTAAGGCGTACTGTCACGTACGAAAACATACGGTGTAACATTATTCCCCCCTTTGGAACATTCGTCCTCAAATGTTGACTAATGCACTTATCGTTTTCATAGCCTATGTCTTCCGAATACTTTATTACTCTCCTTGCTATCTAGGCGACTGTTCTGTGAATGAATCGCAAAGGCTAGGGCATTCCCCCCTTTAAACCTCTTTCCCATACCATGACTTGTAGTCAGAATCCTTATAATCTCGTAAATATTGCTACCTTCTATCATGCAGCCTTTATGTCTCTAACTTTGTATGTGCGCCTAACTCTTCTTTTCTCTTCCAACTTTTAGCATATCTATAGGCTTCACTTTGTGAACATATACAAAATTATGTCAAGTTGTTCCTCTGAGCATTATTAGCTTTACTACATCTAATTAGGCCATACTATACCAAAATTCTTACTTTGATTTATCGTTACTGAGGTCTGCTACCGAACTCCAGATTACTCTCGTTGCTTATCCTATATGTATAAAGCTAAATCCTTTAATATTTCTTTGTTACTGTTCATCTTAAGACTGATGGCCCAATCTCATCTCGTACTTTGCAACTTTTACCCATCCATTATTGATTCACCTCAATGTTGATCTACAATTATCCATTGATAACTTGAATTTCTTTTACGTAATATATTGCCACTGAGGCTTACGTTGCATCATGGAACATTTGAAGTGATTTTTCTGATCCACCTGGATGATACGATATTATACTTCCATAATCGTATTTCATAGTATCCCAATGTGACTCGCCTTACATGGCTATTTTAATCCTGTCCAATGCATGAAATTCTTTTTTTTCTTTTCATACCATTATTTAATCGAAGGCCCAAACGTCGTCCTTATCTATCATACTCACAATTATACCTTCATTCTATTATCAGGGAAGCATTCATTTCCTTCTAAATGTTGTTAATCTTAGATTCCTTTGAGTTCATTTAGGCGATACTGAACTTTCTATAACTTAGAGAAACCATTACCTCTCTTGTTCTCATGGGCTTAATTCCGATGACTTGTCTATTCTAGTCAGCTTCTCATTCGCCCTTTCTTAGCCTTACTCCTGTCTTCGTAGAACTCTGTCGCTTTACCATACTTTAGCTCGGGACTTACACATATCTAGTTATACTACTTGCAACCTTCCTTCAACTTGTTTGAACCATAGGTTTCCTTGTGCTATTCTGGAACAGCAAGCGAGACATCATGTCGTCTCTAACTCTTCTTTACTCTCTTGACTAGGCCTCTCGATACCTAGAAACCATGGGATGAGAGATATTCCACTAATGATGCTGCTATCATTCCTGGATACTGAATCCTCGCGCTTCTAGCCTTCTATCCTAAGTATGAAATATCCTCAACCTTTTGCTTTTGAGTGTCTCGTACATTGTTCACCTTTACCTTACTTTCCTTAAAGCCTCTCGTCAATCTTCTATCTCTTTCATACCTCTGATTTTAAGGGAGATCCTACAATATTCTCGATCACGATGTTTCTACTTTTCTAGGTCTAATAATCAAACTCCTGATTTACTTGGGTGATGTAACTCTTTAGTTTCCTCCTTCTTTTGATCAGCCTTTACGTCGGCTTAAGCTATCTTCTGATCTGTGGTTCATGATATTATTTATTCTGTTTAGCCTTTCATGTACATTGAAGAATATGCATGATACAATCCTTTAACAATTTAATCCTTCCTTTATGACCTGAGCTCAATTCTTTCTTTTAACGTATACCAGAATCTTCTAATGATGTATATGCTGCATATATAAAACTCCAAACCTTTAAGTGAGTTCTTAACACAACCAACTCTGGATCATTGATTGAGTAATTCCTTTTTTTTTCATCTTAGCTTTCTCACTTTTCCTGATCTTTCTGCCCCCTTGTTGCGTCCATATTTAGCTTATCTTAGTGCCCATATATATTGAAATTTCATACAACTCGTATGATCCTGAATATCACTTCTGATTTTGCTCCCTGTTCATTAGCCATTGTAGGCGTCACTTTCTTAGGGAATGCATACAATGTTGTTTTGAGACTATTGTCATACGACCATTTCCTCTTTAGGTCGTTGTACTGAGGTTGAAGCCTTCTTCCTTATTTCCTCAGCTAGTCTTTCGTCATAGTACTTAGGGAAGACCCTCTGACTATTGTAAAGATGCAAGCTTATTATACCATATTCCCGATAGAATTTTTGATGTTCCTGTTCACTTGTAATTATCCTTAGTTACTTACCTCCATACTCATCTGCTCGTACTACTGCTTCTGAACTGAAGTTTTGACTGTCTTTCCAGTGGAACTATCTTTTATTTTCGTAACACTCATACGGTACCTTTAACTACTCCAACTCCTATTTGAATATTTCTCAAGTATTACAATGTCATAATTGTGGGGCTAAATTCACTATATTGGGTTTTACTATCTTTATCTTGCACGACCTGCTGTCTTGTTTTGTATCATCTTGACTAGCCATGGCTAGGCTCTTTCTGAATCAACTACTAACTACTCGTTGGCCCATCCTCATGTCAATATTTCGTGAAATATTTCTTGGGTTATTTCCTTGGTCTTAACTTACATCTCGCACTAGCTCCTTAATTATTAATAACATCTAGGGCAAGAACCTTTACTTTTTCTCCTTAACGTCGCATTTCCATAATGTTCTAGAATCATAGCATATCTGTAGCATTTGGATAAGTACAATCTTATCCCGTTCTCATTTTTATCGCATTCTTCCTTTTATCATTCCTTTCCCCCCTTTTAGGGGAGTACTAAGAGTTGGAGCTATGATGACCTGCCTATAGATATTTCACCTTTTCATTTTTGGCATCCTTTCACATCATCGATGACTTTTACTCGCCATGCGGTAATCCTTCCGGACCAAGGATAGCCAAATCCCTTACTCACGAGGGTGAAATTTAGTATATCTGGCACATAAAGTCCCTTAAGCTGAACTTTGCTCACCTTGCTTGCTGTAGGGAAGCGTTTTCCTGAATGATCATTCTCTGAATTTCTCATGAATCTTCTTTTGTCGTCCATTCTATTATTAATGGAACAAAATCTGAAGTTCTTATGATGGCGACTATCACCAGTCACTTAGTCCCTAATTCATGTTTAGTTTATCTTGTTCACCAATCCATACTGGTTCTATTACTCTGGGGTCTAACTTTTCCTCTTGGTAATCACGCTAGAGTTGCGAATTTATTTCTTGAAATGAGGACATGATTGCATGGCCTATACTCTTTTGTTTTCCTAAGTCCTGTCGCTTCTCGTTTCTTCCTTCACTTGACTATAGATTTTGTAATATTGTCACCTTTTGATATATCGTTGTCATCCATGTATCAGATTTTAATCATAATGCTTTATTAACTCTTTTCTTATTTCCCACTAACATGTATGCCTATCACTTTATTTTAAAAACTTGAACAAGACATTCTTTTGCTGTTAGATTCCCTTTGCTCTATCCAATGGCTCTTCGAGTTGCTTAACGTTCTCGCTTTACTAGGGATGCGAGCCACACTAAGGTAATATTTATCCCTTCAAGGATTATAGTGCATGTCTTTGTAGTACTTATATCTGGCTGCACTATTTCAGAGTGCACCATCTGGTGTCTCATAAGGGGACCTATTAGCATATTTGCAATATCCTTCAGAAATGTCAACTGACGCAAACAATTCATCCATCATATCTTCTTATACTACATCTGTTAATCCCCATAGGGCATATTTGGAATGGGTGCGACCAATTGTATATACCTCTGTAACTATTGAATATAACTCAAATATCTTATGTTCCTCTGCCTCAATATAACTCAAAAATCTTATGTTCTTCTGCCTCAATTATAAACGCCGTTAGCCTTCATTAATTGGGTGCCTCGTACTCTTCTTCATCTTGCTTCTTTTGCTTGTTGAAACCTGTATTTATCTTCTTAATATCTCATTGTCTTTTACTATAAAGATGGAAAGACATCCTTGCCTTAAGGCTTCTTATCAGGAAGCTTGCACCTTTCAGTACACCCATAATCTGCTAAGACCTCATATTTACTTATCGTAGGCATCACACAAAAATTCAATTCCTCTGACTCAGCTCTTCCACAAGTATCTCTCTTTCCAATCCTTCTTTCCGGATGTAGGCATCGTCTTATAACGAATAAAATAGAATTTTGGAACTTGAATTCTTATAAGTGAGCTCTACCACACGATCTAGAGTAAGAAGAAAGAGTGACAATCCTAAATTCCCTATAGCCGCCTGCTTATAAGTATGGTGCACAACACACCCATAAACAAGACTCTACCTGACACGGCTTGTAGACTCCCTACGACAGAACTGCTCTGATACCACTTTTGTCACGACCCAAACCGTTGGGCCACGACGGGCACCCGGTACCTTACTCGACCGAGTACCAACATAACGTATCGTTCTTATTAGATCATCATATACAAATGACATATGGGCCTAATAGGCCAACATGATCCTTTATAAACTCAAAACATAGGCCGACAAGGCCGTGCAATCTTTCACATACAAGACATATATCTACAAGCCTCTAAGAATACATAAATGTAATAAAGGTCGGGATAGAGTCCCGCCATACCAAACAATACATGTCTAAATTATGCTAACCAAACGAGCAACTCCGAAGCAAATGGAGCGCACCAACATCTTTTGCTGAGATGATAGTCTACCGGGAGGGCTCTCGACCTGTCTATTGGGACTTGCGGGCATGAAACACAGTGTCCCCAGGCAAAAGGGATATCAGTACGAATAATGTACCGAGTATGTAAGGCACATAAGTAAGTACATCAGAGACATGGAAATAATATAGAGTACATGACTCAACCTGCAAGTATGAATAACTTTGTAAATAATAAATTACTTTTAGCGTCATGCATGTGCGTATGAATGTCATGTCATGCGTAGGTACATGTTTCATGACATCATCAGCCTCTGAGGGCATTCCATTATATCATACCGGCCATTGTGGGCAAAATCATCATCGTATACTAGATGATCAGGTGGTAGTGCGTATATAACGCAATAACCTTTCCCGTATCCCATATACATATATTTACATAAATATGCGTATATAACACCGTTTGAGTACATACATATATATGCATATATAACGCCGTCTGAATCAAATTTCAGCCACTATGGGCAACATTATCATCATATACCAGCTGATCATGTGGTGATGCGTATATAACACCGTAACCTTTTCACATATCCCATATACATATATTTACATATATACATGTATATAACGCCATCTGGTCATGGGTCAATGCATATGAATGCAGTACATAAAAAGTACGTCAATAAAATCATTCGGAATGTCATAAAACCATTTTGCCTCTGAGTAATATTATAAAGTAAACTCTTTTCAACTTTCGTATTTTTCTGAGACCCATGAACAAATGATAAGATATTATAACACACGGAAATTCAAGAACACAGATATCTCTAATACTTCTATGAATAGAGTCATTCATAGAATTTGTGCATTTTCACCTTCTGTTCATATCGTATGGATCATGCCAAAAGAAAGAAGGGTTAGACTTAACATACATGGAGTATGGAAAAATCCGTGTGGTATCCTTGAGAAGGTTTACACCGTATTCCCTTAAAATTGCAAAATCTCTGTTCAATTTATTACAGACCCGCACCCTTCTATTATTTCAGCTTGCTTTCAATCGTTGGCCTTTGGTTTCATTTTTTTTAGCTTCAGATTGTGTCCATGAAGAGCTTTTTCTCATCTCTCAAGTATTGATGAAATGAATCTTCTGAGTTGTAAGAAAGACATATAGACTTTTTGAAATTCAAGGCTTGTCTTTTAATTAGTTGCCACATAATCTCGCATGGCTAATGGGTCATTAGATTAAGTTGTGGCTTGCTGCCACGTGGGTTAGGGTGGGAAATTTAATCTTTATCCAAAATTAGTTAATTAGGTAATGTTCTGTTACCCGGTAATTAACCAATTACCCACATAATTAAGGATTATCTTAAATTATTTAAAATACTACACAGTTTCAACACACCTTATACACCTTACCATCATGGTCATGTGGTACCTTGTATGGTACTAGTCCATAAATACCACATATTTTAGCTCGGGCCGTATTTTATCCCAAAATGTCAAACCTCGACAAAATTCATTTTCTTCCTTTTGCTTACCCTCTCACCTTCACGATTTACTCATTGCTTGTTTGAAATAGCATAAAAGGCTTATAATCTTGATATTATCTCATTCCTGAACTTACATCGATTAACGTACAACGAAACTTTAACGTACGAAATATGCAGGATGTAATATCTCATTTTCGAGCTTTCATCAATTTACTTAAGGCGTACTGTCACGTACGAAAACATACGGTGTAACATCATATTTCCAAGGCAATCTCTACGGACAATAGAGATCAAACCTTTAGTAATTTGAGAAGGGTAAACATCAGCATGATCAAGGGAGGACATAGAAGAAACCTGATTCCTAATCGAATCTCTATTAGTATAAAAAGAAAGTTCAGAGGGGATAATTTTGTCTACTACGGGTTTACAGACTAGTTCATTAGACTCCCTACTTCTGGCAAAAGATCTATGTGGAAGAGAACCTCCAGTTCTAGAATAAGAAGGAGAAGTAGAACTAGGTAGAGACGAAGAAGGACCTCGAATGGACATTGATCCTAAACTATGTAACCTACATCCTGTCCTGATCCTAGTTGGAGCAAGAGGAAGTTCATCAACAATAAGAAGTTTTTTGGGGTTAGGGTTTGAAGAAGACATAGCTGTACGAGGAAGAAAAAAAGATTGAATATTAAAGACGGGAAACTCTTATGAGAAAAAAAGACAAAGGATATATTTATACTTAGAAGCAACCGTCAAACAAAAAGGTAATGATGGGAACGTCATGATGAAAACTATCACTTCTCTATTAATGTAAGCCGTAAAAAGGCCTTAAAAGGTGCTGAAGGGTTGCAGAACCAATCAAACGTCACCACGTGTCACATGCATTAAATAGAAGTGACATGCGAAGCGTCAGTTCTAGAGAAGGTATAATGATATGTAGAATGGCGGCAAAAATTCCCGCTTTAATGAGATCCACTTCCCAAATATTCAATTGATGAATAAATGTCAAGTGGTGGACTATCTGTATTGGGAAAAATCATGTTAACATTTGGAATCAATTATGTGCTGACATGTCAAGATACGTGGATCAATGAAAGAATGACAGCTAGCAAAGAGTATTCCAAGAGACACGAGCCATAATAGGTACGGGCTAAGATTCAAGAAAACAGGGAGGAACGGTTGCTCATATATTTTGGTAATTTGAAGAGACATAGGAGGAATGAACCTAGATACCACAAAGTACAGATATGTATTATCCATAATTTATGAGCATCAATGATGGAGAACGTTACAGAATCTTCACGAAACAGATACGATTGTCAATTATAACGTTACATTAATGTCATTAATTGCTCATTATGGATCTATTATGAGAGGAAAGAAACGTAGTACATAGAAATATCTATAAAAGGAGAGAAATAACATTTGTAAAGGGACACGGGAATACATTGATTTACTTTTCTTTCTTTTGGTTACTCAACTATCTTTTAATTCAATTCTTCTTATTTGTTCCATATTTGATTATCATCAATCAGAGTTCTTCTATAATTAAGCTTTGACCGAAATTTCTATTTTCTGATTAAACACTGTACATTGAAGTAATGTTAATTGTAAAGCTTCAGCAAAACTTCCTTATGTAATAGTAAGACATCTTCCAAAAATCATAAATAGATGAGCTTTTGCAATTCTCAAATTCAAGAGAGTTAATCTTACACCTTCTCCAGAGAAAGGTAATACAATCTTTGAATAATGATATTTGTTTTCATTATTAAGTGGTTTAGAAGTAGACAAGGATACAACTAAACTATTCCATTTCATAAAGTAAATTGGTAGAAGGCCTTGAAAAGGGAACAAATGACTTACCAGGAGAGTTGCGTAGTGCCCTGACAACGTCGATGTTTTTCTATGTATAGCCTCAGTTAACATGGTCATACACCCTTTCAAAGAATATCATACAGATTTTTCCCTATACCAGGTATGTTAAGGCTATCCCTTCTTTCTTTTGGCATGATCCACACGGTACAAATGAAACGAGTAAAATATGCAACTTTCATAAATGACTCTATTCATAGAAATACTAGGGGTGTCTATATTCTTTATTCCCCATGTGAATTATTATTATATCTTCTGTTCATGAGTCTCAGAAAAATACGTATTTGATAAAGTTTATCCGAACGTCATATTGATTTTTATGGCATTCCTAGAAAATCTTATTAACATATTACTTATGCATTTCATGCATTTATACATGTACATTGACCCATGACTAGATGACGTTATATACATGTATTTATATGTATATAAATATATGTATGTATATGTGTGTGTGCGTATATGGGATATGGGAAAAGGTTACGTCGTTATATACGCACCACCACCTGATCAGCTGGTATACGTTGATGATTTTGCCCACAGCGGCTGAGAGGATATGATGGGATTCCCTTAGAGTCTTGATGATATTTTGAACCCACGGACTTATGCACGCATGATATTCATACGCATATGCATTACACTATAAGTATTTCATGATTTACAGAGTTGTCCATACTTATAGGTTGAGTCATGTACTATATATTTCTTCTGTGTCTTTTATGCACTTATTTATGTGCCTTACATACTCGGTATATTATTAGTACTGATGTCCCTTTTTCCTAGGGACGCTGAGTTTCATGCCCATAGGTCCCGAAAGACAGGTCGAGAGCCCTACAAGTAGGCTATCAACTTAGCGGAAGATGTTGGTGCACTCCATTTTCTTTGTAGGTCCTTGTTTGGTTAGTATGATTTAGACATGTATTGGTTGGTATGGTAGGACTCTGTCCCGACATTTATGAAAATTATGTATTCTTTAAGGTTTGTAGATAGATGCCATGAACGTAAAAGATTGTATGGACTTGTCGGCCAATGTTCAGTGTACGAGTGGTCATTTTGATCTTATAGGCCTGTATGTCTTATGTATAAGTTGGTATTACATGTTGTATTCTACTTAACTCAGGGCAGCCATCCGGCTTAGTTATCTATGATAGTATGACATGAAAAGATACGTTATATTAGTACTCGATTGAGTAAGGTACTAGGTGCCCATCGCGGCGCATCGGTTTGGGTCGTGACAGTAGTCTACAAGCCAGATCTAGTAGAGTCTTGTTTATGGGTGTGTTGTGCACCACACTTATAAGCAGGAGTCTACAGGGCATTTAGGATTGTCACTCTTTCTTCTTACTCTAGATCGCGTGGTAGAGCTCAGGTGTAAGAATTCAAAATCCTAACTTTATTTTATTTGTAATACAACAATACCTACATATAGAAAGACAATTGGTAAGAGATTGAATGTGGTTGTAGATAAGTTGAGTCAGAAGAACCCGATTTTGCATCATGCTTACAATGAGTAATGTGAGGTGTTGAGCAGATCCTGTGACTACTAAGACGTGTAATCTTCTTGATAAGGAACCCTAAGGCATGAATATCTATTTACCTGTATGGTAAAAAGCAATAAGAAAATGAGAAGGTAGACACAACTTTCAACAAGAAAAAGAAGCAAGGTGAAGAGGGAATGTGGTATCCAGTCAGTGAATATTATCAATATTTACAATTCAGGCAGAGAAATATAAGCATTCCGAGTTACTTTCTACAGCAACAAAGATATATATGATTGGTCACACCCATCTCAGTTATGCCCTATGGGAGCTAACATTTATTGTCTAAGAGAAAGATGTGACATCAAGATCCAGTTGGGGTTATCGTTAGCTAACATTTTCAAACAATAGTGCAAACGCGGTAATAGATCTCCTTGTGAGACACCCAGATGGTGCACTCTAGAATTAGAATTGTCATATAAGAATACTAAAATGTTCAGAAATTTCAGAAGACAGGCAGTGGAATCCTAGAAGGGATAAATAATTACCTTAGTATGGCTCTCATCCTAGTAAAGAGAGAATGTTAGGCGACCTGAAGAGCTATTTGATGGAGCAAGAGGAACTAAAAGTGAAAATGTTTTGTTGAAGTATTCAAAATAAGGTAATAAATGGAGATATTAGCAAGAGAATAAGAAGAGAGTAAATGAAGTATTATGAGTAAGAGGTGATAAATTGGTGATAACAGTAATTCAAAAATATGACAGGATGACAGATTCTATAGTCAAGTGAAGGAAAAGACAAGAGGTGACAGGCCTTGAGACCACAAAGATTAAAAGGCATAAAGTCATATTCTTATTTCGAGAAATGATTTGGTGACTCCAATATGATTACTAGAAGGCTAAGTTAGACCTCCGGAGTAGTAGAAATTAGTATGGTCTAGGAAACAAGAAAAAAATCAAACATGATTTAGGGACCGAAGGATTTTATAATAGTCGGCATCGAGAGAATTTAATAGATTGTGTTTTGGCAATAATAGAATGGACAATGGAAGAATGACCTTTAAAGGTCATTCAGGAAGACACTTCTCTAAAGCAAGCATTGTGAGCAGAGTTAAGCTTAAGGGACTAAGTGTGCCAGTTACACTAGGTGTCACCCTCATGGATAAGGGTCACAAAAGGATTACCGCAAAGCGAGTAAGAGTCAGTGAATACGTGAAAAGACGTCGAAGATGAAGAGGTGAAATATTTATATGTAAATCTTCATAGTGTTAAATGTTAATACTTCCCTAAAGGTGGGAAGATGGTGTGATATGGTATTAAGTCGGAGTTAAGTGATTCAGATAACTATGGAATAGAAAAGAAGTAATGTAGTAAAATGGCAAAAGGAATGATATTGCATTAATTCAGATCCTACAAATATGCTACGACTCTAGAACATTATGCAATTATGAAACCAGGGAGAGGCAGTAAGGTTTCCCACATCAGATGTTATTGATAAATAAGTGAGAATGAACATTTGATACATTAAGAGCCAGTGCAAAAGGTAAGTTAAGACAAAAGACATAACCCAAGAGAGGTTACGCAGAATATGAATATGAGCATGGACTGACGAGTAGTTGGTAGTTGATTCAGGAAGAGCTTAGTTATGGTTAGAGAAGACGTCTCAGATAAATTATTAGATCATGCAAGATAAACGTAGTGAAACCCAGCATAGGAAATTCAGTCTCGCATATACGACATCGTAATTCTTGAAAAATATTCAGGTAAGAGTTGGAGTAGTAAAAGGTATCGTATAAGTGTTAAGAAAATAAAAGAGAGTGCCACGAGGGAGACAATCAAAATTTCAATTCAAAAGCAACCTACGAGCACAAGGGCGTGGAGGTAAGTAACTAAAGATAATTATAGGCGAGTAAAAACGTCAAAATTTTGTCAGGTATACGATGTAAAAAGCCTCAGCTTTACATGAGTCCGAGGGGCTTCCCTAAATGCTACAACGAAAGAGTAGCTGAGAAAATACGGAAGAAAGCATCAAGCTAAGCATAGTGACCTAAAGAGGAAATGATCTTATAGCAACAGTTACTACAACATTGTATACACTCCATAAGAAAGTGGAACCTATAGTGGCTAATGAATAGAAAAAAAAGAAGAAGAAGTAATATTCGGTATCATATGAGTTGCACAAAATTCCAATAGATCTGGGCACTAAGAAAAGCCAAGTACTCGTGTAACAAGTGACAGAACGACCAGGAAAAGTAATTTCTTACTTTTAAAGAATGTTGAAAAGGCACAAAAGGAATTATTCGATCAATAACCCAGAGATAGTTACATTATGAACGCACTTTAAATTCCTGAATATTATCCATGTTGTATATTTGTTGACATTCCTACAACTATCAAAGACTCTGGTATAATCTAAAAGAAAGAATTGAGTCCACCTCACAGAAAAAGATTTGAATTGTTAGAAGATTATATTATGGATGTTCCATAGCGTCCACCAAAGGCGAAAGTAATAACTACTATCCTGAGTCCCACATCAGAATATAGCTTCGGTCTACCTAAAGGATGAGAGAGAATAGGAATCTAAAGAGTTACATCAGCTAAGTAAATTAGGAGTGTTATTATAACCTAGATAATTATACAAATTGTGATTGAGAACATTGCATAATCACTCTTAATATCAGAGGTACAAGAGGGATAGTACAACAACCATATTCTATAATGGCTGTACGATAAAGCCAGTTAGAAGATTACCAGCCTCATAAAAAGTCAGTATGTGACGACCCAGCCAGTTGTCTCATGAGTTACTGCTCCGTTTTTCCCATTTCTACTTATTTATGCTTCATTATCCGTGTTTTATGTGGTCGAGTTGATTGGTTTGCGTTTGGTGTGATTTTGGTAAGAAATACACTTAGTCTCTTTTAAGAAGGCTTAAGTTGGAAAAGTCAACTGAATGTTGACTTATGAGTGAAAGGGCTAGGATGTGAGTTCTGATGGTTCAGTTAGCTTCGGGAGGTGATTTATGACTTAGGAGTGTGATCGGAATTGGTTTTGGAGGTCCGGTGTAGAATTAGGCTTGAATTGGCGAAGTTAGTATTTTGGCGATTTCTGGTGGGTGGGTGAGATTTTGATCCAACGGACGGAATGGAATTCTGAGAGTTGTAGTAGCTTTGTTATGTCATTTGGGATGTGTGTGCAAAATTTCAGTCATTCGGACATGTTTTGGTTGGGTTTTTGATCGAAAATGTATTTCTTAAGATTTTAGAAAATTAGGCTTGAATTTGATGTGATTTAGTAGATTTGGTGTTGTTTGAGGTGTTTTGATGACTGGAACAAGTTTGAATAAGGTATTGGGTCATGTTTTTGTTTTTGGTTGAGGTCCCGGGGGCCTCGGGGTGATTTCGGATGGTTAACGGGAAGATTTGAACTTGAATGATTGCAAAAAATGTGCTGCTTTTAGTGTTTTGGTAAAAGCCACAGATGCGAAGTTTGGGCTGGGGAGCAGTTTCCGCAGAAGCAGTCGAGGTGGTCGCATCTGCGAAGCCGCAGATGCGGAAGTCCCGTCGCAGAAGCGACTTTTGGAATTTTAATGAGAAACCGTAGAAGCGGTTGGTTGGACCACAAATGCGGTACTGCAGGTGCTGTAAAGGGGTCGCAGATGCGAAAACCCCTGGGCAGAATGTATATATGTCTCTTCTTCGCGATTTTTAAATGGTTTAACCATTTTTAATTTCGAACTTAGAGTTTTTGGGCGATTTTGATGAGAGATTTCAAGGGAACTTCGATAAGGTAAGGATTTTCGACTTAAAACACACTTCTATTGTGGTATTTCATGAATTAGGACTGAAATTTAAGGAATTAATGGACTAAAAATCGAGGCTTAGGGCTTGAGTTTAAGAGGGCTTAAATTAAGGATTTGAGGGTCAATTGAACTCCGATTCTGGTGTTTTTGATATGTATGAACTCGTGGGGAGATAAAAAATCTAATGATGTGAAAATTTCTGAGTTTCGAAAAGTGGGCCAAGGGCTCGGATTTTTCCAATTTCGAGATTTTTGACATTTTTCGATTGTTTTCGCTTGGGCTTTGTTCCCTTAGCATATTGTGGCGTATTCGTTCTGGTTTTGGTCAGATTTGATGCGCGAGGAGGACGATTTGAGAGGCAAGGGCATAGTGAGCTAGAGTTTTAGCCGGTTCGAGGTGAGTAATGAATGTAAATGATGTCCCGAGGGTTTAAAACCCTGGATTTGCACATCGTAGTGCTATATTGGGCTGAGACACGCGCTTGATGATGAGCGTGGAGTCCTCAGTGACACTTTTACCGCGTATTTGATTGATTGCCATATTTGGGCTTTGTGCCAACTATTTGAACCCTCCGGGGAGTTTTATCACTATTTTCTCACTATTTAGACTTACTACTTGAACTCAGTCGTACAATTTTCCACTGTTTTAGAACTCACCCACTTTTACTCGGTTTTTGAAACTAAAAAGATATATTAAATGATTTTGTGGGCTGAGAACTACTATTTTACTAAATTCCCGAGAGGCTTATATGATTTTTCGACTAGGTATGGCCAAGGGCCAGATGTGAGGAAACTATGGGATCGGGCTGCGCGCCGCAGCAATATTATGTTGATATTGATATGAGGCCGAGGGACTAGTTAATGCCACGAGATGGCTTGATATTGCGCTTGGGCCGTAAGGGGCCCCTCCCAGATTCTGCACACCCCCAATGAGCGCCGTCAATGATAAATATATGGATTGGGCTGCACGCCACAACGAGTACTATAAGGTACCATTCTATGTGTTGATTTTCGTTATATGTTTGTCACCTAACTGCTTATTTGTTGTAGCATCTCCATATTTCGTTTCCATTGGTTTATTGCTTTCATATTACTTGTTTAAACTGCCGCATTATAGATTACTCTGTGATTTCCGTGATTTCTTATTCTCAGTCATTATTTATGCTTATTACTCAGTGGGTCGGAGTACTTACATTACTCCCTGCACCTTCCGTGCAGATCTAGGTGTTCCAGAGGCTGAGTGAGGATATTTAGTTGGTCAGTTCATATCCGGGAGCATCGAGCTAGTTGCACGGTGTCCGCTACCTGGATCTCTCCCTTCTATCCTTTTGTTTTATCCGTATTTCCTAAACTGATTATGTATTAGGCTGTTAAACTTGTGCTAGAGGCTCGAGACTTGTGACACCAGATCTATATAGGTTATGTAGTTGTATTATCATCTGAATTTCCGCATATTTGACTCGTTGTCCTAAACTTTTATTATGATAAATTGGCAATTTAACTGTCTTAGCTAATAATGAATTGTATAATAAATGAGTCGAGGTTGTTAATTGGTCAGGCTTTCCTAGCAGTGTTTTGGGCGCCATCACGACAGGGGTTGGTGTCGTGACAAGTTGGTATCAGAACCTAGGTTATATAGGTCTCGCAAGTCATGAGCCGAATTAGTAGAGTCTCGCGGATCGGTATAGAGACGTCTGTATTTATCCTAGAGAGGTTGCATGACCTTTAGGAAAAACGTCACATCCTTGAAATTTTGTCATGCGACTTTGTTGATTCGAGAACTAAACTTCTGTCATTCTATTCTCTCACAGATGGTGAGGACGAGAGCTACCGGACGAGGTGGACAACCACCAGTGCCACCTACTGGGGCCACTAGAGGCCGTGGACACGGTCGTAGACGTGGCAGAGGCAACAGCGAGGGAAGCACTTGTTGATCCACCAGCTGCCCCAGCTTCGGATCAGGCTCCAGTAGCACCAATTCAGGAACCATCTGTGCCCATCGTGAGTCCGGGTCTTCAGGAAGCCTTGGCACAGATCTTTATCAGTTTGCACTAGCCTGGCTCAGGCAGTTTCATCCACTACCGAAGCAGCTACTTCACAGGCCGGGGGAGGCAATCAGTACCCCGCTGCTGGCACACCTGAGCAGGTAGTGCAAGGACTACAGACGCTGGGGGCACCTCCAGCTCAACTAGATACGCCAATTCAGGAGTTCGTACCATGCCGGATGATGAGTAGCGTCGTCTTTAGAGGTTTGGTAGGCTTCAGCCTCCGTCGTTCAGTGGCGCTGAGGGCGAGGAGGCCCAGGGTTTTCTTGATAAGTGTCAGCAGATGCTCCGTACAGCAGGGATTCTTGAGTCTAGTAGTGTGGCATTTACCACCTTTCAGTTCTCGGGAGCTGCCTTTACTTGGTGGGAGGATTTTGAGAGGCGTAGGCCTGTCGGTACAACACTTTTTTCTTAGGAGCAGTTCTCCGCTCTCTTCTTGGAGTAGTATGTACCGCAGTCCCGTAGAGAGGAGCTGTGTAGGCAGTTTGAGTGGTTGACATAGGGGAATATGACCGTGACCCAGTATGAGATAAGGTTTTCTTAGTTCGCTCGTCATGCCATTTGGATGATTCCATCAGATCGTGAGAGAATCAGGAGATTTGTGGACGGCCTTAACTACCATATCCGTATTCTGATGACTAGAGAGAGAGTATTGGGTGCTACGTTCGAGGAGACGGTTGATATCGCTCGTGAGATTGAGCTGGTTCGCCGTCGTGAGCGAGAGGAGAGGGAGGCCAAGAGGCCTCAAGGATCGGGTAGTTATAGTGGTGTTCCTTCGAGGGGCCAGTTCCAGCATGGTAGAGGTCGTTCTTTCAGGCCTGCTCAGCTGGCCCATCCAGAGTATCGTGAAGCATCTTCAGGTCGTGGTCATCAAGTGTCTCAGTAGGGCCAGCCTTCATTCAGCGCCTTCCCAGCTCACAGTTCATCTCTGGCCCCATCAGTTTAAGGTTTTTCTGCGCTGAGTGTATCTGCTAGTCACTCTGGTACAAGGGGTTCCCTTCAGTCCCCATATCCAGCACCGAGTAGCTGTTATGAGTGCGGAGAGTTTAGACACATGAGAAGGCAGTGCCCTTAACTTCGTGATGGTCAGTCTCAGCAGAGGGGTCAACCCTCGACTTCTGATCCAGTTACTTCACCACTCACCTAGCCAGCTAGAAGTGGAGGTCAGGTAGCCAGGGGTCTCCCCAGAGGGGGAGGTCAATCAGGCAGTGGACAGGCTCGTTTCTATGCTATTCCATGCAGGATAGATGTTATTGCTTTAGATGATGTCATTACAGGTATTGTTTCAGTCTGTCACAGAGATGCCTCTGTATTATTTGATCCCGGTTCAACCTATTCTTATGTGTCCTCATATTTTGCTCATTATTTGGGTACGTCCCTGGAGTTTCTTGCTTTACCTGTTCATGTGTCTACCCCGGTAGGCGATACTGATGTTGTGAACCGTGTGTACCGATCATGTGTTGTGACTATTGGGGGTTTGGAGACCCGAGTTGATCGATTTCTATTGAGAATGGTGGACTTTGATGTTATTTTGGGCATAGATTGGTTATCTCCATGTCATGCTATTCTAGAGTGTCATGCTAAGACAGTAACTTTGGCTATGCCGGGTGTACCGCAGATCGAGTGGCGTGGCGTGACAGATTATGCTCCCAGTAGAGTGATCTCTTTCTAGAAGGCCCAGCGTATGGTTGGGAAGGGTTGCCTTTCATATCTAGTGTTTGCGAGGGATGTTGGAGCTGAGACTCCTAGTATTGATTCTGTTCCCATTGTGAGGGATTTTCCCGATGTGTTTCTTGAAGACCTGTTGGGCATGCCACCGGACAGGGATATTGATTTTGGTATTGACTTGGTGCCGGGAACTCAGCCCATTTCTATTCCGCCGTATCATATGACACCAGCAGAGTCGAAAAAATTAAAGCAACAAGTTTAGGAACTCCTAGATAAGGGGTCCATTCGGCCTAGTGTGTCACTGTGGGGTGCGTAGGTTCTGTTTGATAAAAAGAAGGATGGCACAATGAGAATGTGCATTGATTACAGGCAATTGAACAAAGTAACAATTAAGAACAAGTATTATTTGCCTCGCATTGACGATTTATTTGACTAGCTTCAGGGAGCGAGGGTGTTCTCTAAGATTGATTTCCGTTCGGGCTATCACCAGTTGAAGATCAGGGATTCAGATATTCTTAATACTGCTTTCAGGACTAGATATGGTAACTATGAGTTTCTTGTAATGTCTTTCGGGTTGACCAATGCCCCAACAACATTCATGAATTTGATGAACAGTGTATTTTGCCTTATCTGGATTCGTTCGTTATTGTATTCATTGATGATATTCTGGTGTACTCGCGTAGTCAGGAGGAGAATGCGGGCATTTGCGAGTTGTATTGCAGAGATTGAGGGAGGAGAAGCTTTATGCAAAATTCTCAAAGTGTGAGTTTTGGCTCAGTTCAGTGGCTTTCTTGGGACACGTGGTGTCCAGCGAGGGTATTCAGGTTGATCCGAAGAAGATAGAGGTGGTTCAGAGTTGGCCTAGACCGTCCTCAGCCACAGAGATTCATAGCTTTCTAGGTTGGCTGTATATTATCGCCGGTTTGTTCAAGGATTCTCATCCATTGCATCGCCCTTGACCAAGTTAACTTAGAAGGGTTCTCCATTTGTATGGTCGGACGAGTATGATGAGATCTTTCGGAAGCTCAAGATAGCTTTGACCATAGCTCTAGTATTGGTTTTGCCATTAGCTTCAGATTCATATACTGTATATTGTGATGTTTCTAGAGTTGGGGTTGGTTGTGTATTGATGCAGGAGGATAGAGTTATCGCTTATGCTTCTCGTCAGTTGAAGCCCTATGAGAAGAACTACCCTGTTCATGATTTGGAATTGGCTGCCATAGTTCATGCATTGAAGATTTGGAGGCATTACTTGTATGGCATATCTTGTGATGTATTCACTGATCATCGTAGTCTTCAACATTTGTTCAAGCAAAAGGATCTTAATTTGAGGCAGCAGAGATGGCTAGAGTTTCTTAAGGATTATGATATTACTATTCTGTATTATCCGGGAAAGGCCAATGTAGTGGCCGATGTATTGAGCCGAAAGGCAGTAAGTATGGGGAGTTTGGTGTATATTCTAGTTGGGGAGAAACCCCTTGCAGTTGATGTTCAGGATTTGGCCAATCGGTTCGTGAGGTTGGATATTTCGGAGCCCAGTCGGGTATTGGCTTGTGTGGTTTCTCGGTCTTCCTTATATGATCGCATCAGAGAGCGCCAGTATGATGATTTGCATTTGCTTGTCATTAAGGACAGAGTTCAACATGATGATGCCAGAGATGTGACCATCGGTGATGATGGTGTGTTGAGGATGCATGGCCGGATTTGTGTGCCCAATGTGAATAGGCTTAGAGAGTTGATTCTGGAGGAGGCCCATAACTCGCGGTATTTCATTCATCCGGATGTCGCGAATATGTATCAGGATTTGAGACAGCACTATTGGTGGAGATGAATGAAGAAAGATATTGTGGGATTTGTAGCTCGACGTCTGAATTGTCAGTAGGTGAAATATGAGCATCAGAGACCGGGTGGCTTGCTTCAGCAGATGGTTATTCCTGAGTGGAAGTGGGAGAGGATCACTATGGACTTTGTGGTTGGACTTCCTCGGACTTTGAATAAGTTTGATGTTATTTGGGTAATTGTGGATGGGCTGACCAACTCTGCGCACTTCATTCCTGTGTGCACTACTTATTCTTCAGAACGGTTAGCAGAGATATATATCCGGGAGAATGTTCGGTTGCATGGTGTTCCGATTTCTATCATCTCAAATAGGGGTACTTAGTTTACTTCCTAGTTTTGGAAGTCTGTTCAGCGAGAGTTGGGAACTCAGGTGGAGTTGATCATAGGTTTTCATCCTCAGACGGACGGGCAGTCTGAGCGTACTATTCAGATATTGGAGGACATGTTATGTGCTTGTGTTATTGATTTCGGAGGTTCATGGGATAAGTTTCTACCGCTTGCAGAGTTTGCCTACAACAACAACTACCAGTCGAGTATTAAGATGGCTACATATAAGGCTTTGTATGGGAGATGGTGTAGATCTCCAGTTGGTTGGTTCGAGCCCGGCGAGGCTAGGCTATTAGGGACAGATTTGGTTCAGGATGCCTTAGAGAAGGTGAAGGTGATTCAGGAGAGGCTTCGTACAGCGCAGTCGCGTCAGAAGAGTTATGCGGACCGGAAGGTTCGAGATGTATCCTACATGGTTGGTGAGAAGGTCTTGCTGAAGGTTTCGCCCATGAAGGGTGTTATGAGATTTGGAAAGAAAGGGAAGTTGATTCCATGGTTCATTGGGCCTTTTGAGGTACTTAGGAGGATTGGGGAGGTGACTTATATGCTTGCTTTGCCACCCAGCTTGTTAAGTGTGCATCCGGTATTTCATGTTTCTATGCTCCGGAAGTATGTTGGGGACCCGTCTCATGTTTTGGACTTCAGCACGGTTCAGTTGGATGATGATTTGACCTTTGATGTGGAGCTAGTAGCTATTTTGGGTCGTCATGTTTGAAAGTTGAGATCAAAGGATATAGCTTCAGTGAAGGTACAGTGGAGAGGTCGGCCCATGGAGAAGGCTACCTGGGAGTCCGAGTGGGAGATATGGAGTAGATATCCTCACTTGTTTAACGCTTCAGATATGTTTCCTGACTCGTTTGAGGACGAACGTTTGATTAAGTTTGGGAGGATGTGATGACCCGGCCAGTCGTCTCATGAGTTACCGCTCCGTTTTCCCTATTTTTGCTTCTTTATGCTTCGTTATCCGTGTTTTATGTGGTCGAGTTAATTGGTTTGCGTTTTGGTGTGATTTTGGTAAGAAATGAGACACTTAGTCTCTTTTAAGAAGGCTTAAGTTGGAAAAGTCAACCGGATGTTGACTTATGAGTTAGAGGGCTTGGATGTGAGTTCCGATGGTTTGGTTAGCTTCGGGAGGTGATTTATGATTTAGTAGTGTGATTGGAATTGGTTTTGGAGGTCCGGTGTAGAATTAGGCTTGAATTGGCGAAATTTGTTTTTTGGCGATTTCTGGTTGGTAGCTGAGGTTTTGATCCAACAGACGGAATGGAATTCCGAGAGTTGTAGTAGCTTCGTTATGTCATTTGGGATATGTGTGCAAAATTTCAGATCATTCAGACGTGTTTTGGTTGGGTTTTTTTTATCAAAAACGTATTTCGGAAGTTTTAGAAAATTAGGCTTGAATTCAATGTGATTTAGTAGATTCGGCGTTGTTTGAGGTGTTTTTATGATTGGAACAAGTTTGAATAAGGTATTGGGTCATGTTTGTGTTTTTGGATGAGGTCCCGAGGGCCTCTGGGTGATTTCGGATGGTTAACGGGAAGATTTGAACTTGAATGATTGCAGAAAGTGTGCTGCTTTGGGTGTTTTCACACCTGCGGCTTGGGAACCGCAGGTGCGGTGCCGCACGTGCGAGGGGAAAAGCCGCAGATGCGAAGTTTGGGCTGGGGAGAAGTTTCCGCAGAATTGGTCGAGGTGGCCGCATCTGCGAAGCTGCATATACGGAAGTCCTGTCGCAGAAGCGACTTTTGGAATTTTAATGGGAAACAGCAGAAGCGGTTGGTCAGAACGCAAATGCGGTACCGCATGTGCGGTAAAGGGGTCGCAGATGCGAAATCCCCTGGGCAGAATGTATATATGTCTCTTCTTCGCGATTTTTAAAGGGTTTAACCATTTTTAACTTCGGACTTAGAGTTTTTGGGTGATTTTGAAGAGTGATTTCAAGGGAACTTCAATAAGGTAAGGATTTTGGACTTAAAACACACATCTATGGTGGTATTTCATGAATTAGGATTGAAATTTAAGGAATTAATGGACTAAAAATGGAGGTTTAGGGCTTGAGTTTAAGAGGGCTTAAATTAAGGATTTGAGGGGCCAATTGAACTCCGATTCTGGTGTTTTTGATATGTATGAACTCGTGGGGAGATAAGGAATCTAATGATGTGAAAATTTCCGAGTTTCAAGAAGTGGGCTCGGGGCACGAGTTTTGCCAATTTCGAGATTTTCGACATTTTTCGATTGTTTTCACTTGGGCTTTGTTCCATTAGCATATTGTGACGTATTCGTTCTGGTTTTGGTAAGAGGCGAGGGCATAGTGAGATAGAGCTTTAGTTGGTTCGAGGTGAGTAATGAATGTAAATAATGTCCTGATGGTTTGAAACCCCGGATTTGCACATCGTAGTGCTATATTGAGGTGAGACACGCGCTTGATGATGAGCGTGGGGTCATTTACTATTGGAGATTGTGACTTGGTCCGTCCTGAGTGACGCTTTTACCGTGTATTTGATTAAAGCTTATTTTTTATCCTCATTATTTGGATTGATTGTCATATTTGGGCTTCGTGCCAACTATTTGAACCCTCCGGGGAGTTTTATCACTATTTTCTCACTGTTTAGACTTACTACTTGAACTCAGTCATACCGTTTTCCACTGTTTTACAACTCATCGACTTTTACTCGGTTTTTTAAACTAAAAAGATATATTAAATGATGTTGTGGGCTGAGAACTACCGTTTTACTAAATGCCCGAGAGGCTTATATGATTTTTGAACTAGGTATGGCCAAGGTCCAGATGTGAGGATATTATGGGCCTAGTTGATGCCACGAGATGGCTTGATATTATGCTTGGGCCGTAAGGGGCCCTTCCCGAAGTCTGCACACCCCCAGTGAGCGCCGTCGATGATAAATATACGGATCGGGTTGCACACCGCAGCGGGTACTATAAGGTACCGTTCTATGTGTTGATTTTCGTTATATGTCTGTCACTTAACTGCTTATTTGTTGTAGCATCTCCATATTTCGTTTCCATTGGTTTATTGCTTTCATATTACTTGTTTAAACTGCCGCATTATAGATTACTCTGTGATTTCCGTGATTTCTTATTCTCACTCATTATTTATGCTTATTACTCTCTGGGTCGGAGTACTCACATTACTCCCTACACCTTGCGTGCAGATACAGGTGTTCCAAAAGCTAAGTGTGGATATTCAGTCGGTCAGTTCATATCCGGGAGCATCGAGGTAGCTGCACGGCGACCGCAGCCCGGATCTCTCCCTTCTATCCTTTCATTTTATCCGTATTTCCTAAACGGATTATGTATTAGGCTGTTAAACTTGTGCTAGAGGCTCGAGACTTGTAACACCAGATCTGTATGGGTTATGTAGTGGTATTATCATCTGAATTTCTGCATATTTGACTCGTTGTCCTAAACTTTTATTATGATAAATTGGCAATTTAACTGTGTTAGCTAATAATGAATTGTATAAGGAATGGGTCGAGGTTGTTAGTTGGTTAGGCTTGCCTAGCAGTGTGTTGGGCGCCATCAGGACTGGGGTTGGGGTCGTGACATAGTATGAAGCTCCCACTAGATTATTTATGCACCAGAAGTGCAAGTATTATAGTAGAGCTTCAAGTTGTGGATGTAAATTCCACCTATGTGGAAGGGTAGTTATGAAAGAGACAAAAAATATGATGCTAGATTTAAAGGTAAGTATCGTTAAGGTGAATAAGGTACGAGATACTAAAGTGCAGAAGGTAATGAATAGTCCAGACTTCAAATAGAGGTTTAGAAGCACTGTGATTCAGTATTCATAAATGATAGTTATGTCGTCAATGGCATATATTCTAGCCTATGTTTTCGAGGTATCCAAAGGTTTAGTTATGAGAGTAAAGAAGAGTTGGAGACGATGTGATGTCTCGCTTGATGTTCCAAAATAACATAAGAAAATATATGGTGCTATAAAATTAAAGGAAATTTGCGAGTAGTATAAATTGATATGTGTAGGTCGCAAGCTAAAGTATGATATAGCGACAAGGTTTTAGGTAGACGGGAGTAAGAATAAGAAAAGGTAAGTGAGAAGGTGTCAAGAATAGTTATGTCCTCGGGATTAAACACATCAAAACAACAGAGCTAATGGTTTCTATAAGTTATAAGAAAAACACAGTACAACGTGAATGAACTCGGAGGAGTTTAAGACTAGGAGCACTTAGAAAATAGGGAATGCTGACATGGTAGTATAATAAGGGTATAACTATGATAAATGATAAGCGGATGACATTTAGGCCTTCGATTGAGTAATGATCTAGAGAAAAAGGGCTTTCATGAATTCCACAAGATTAGAATACCCCCATAAGATGAACTACATTGGGATGCTATGAAATACAGTTAATGAAGTATTGTATTATCCCTAGGTGGATCAAGAAAATAACTTTAGGTGTTCTCTAGAAAGAGGTGAGCCCTAATGACAATGCATTACGTAAGAGGTTTCAAGTTCTCAGTGGTAGATTATAGATCAACATTAAGGTGGATCAACAATAGGGAAATAAAAGTTCCAAAGTATGAGATGAGATTAGGCTGTCATTCTTTAGATGAACAGTAATGAGGAAGAACTAAACGACTTAGATTTATACATATAGAGTAAAAAGCGAGAGAGTAGCTTGGAGTTTGGTAGCAAACCCCGGTAACAATAAACCGCTGTAAGTGTTATGGTATAGTATAACCTACCTAGATGTAGTAAAGACATAAAGATAGATATACAAGGCTATGAAACAAGATATAGCAACACTCGTAAGATTGACAAAGTATCGAGCGAAGAACTTCAGTCCACCTATACATACCGGGAGGAATAACTTGTCATTGTTCTGTATATGTTCCGAAAGTGAGGCCTAGAGATTGGCTTAAAGCTGGAGGAAATGGGATAGAAAAGTCGTATAGGCGCACATACAATGACAAAGTTGTACAGGTTGCATGACAGAAGGTCGCAACAGTTATGAGATTGGAAGAATTCCGAACACAAGTCGTGGTGTGAGAAAGAGGCCTAAAGGGGGGAATGCCTTTGCCTACAGATTTATTCATAGAACAGTTGCCTAGATGGCAAGGACAATATTAAAATATTGTGAACAGCTATGGATTTCGATACTGATAAGCGTATCAGGCAACATTTTAGGACGAATTTTCAAAGGGGGGAATAATGTTACACCCCAAGTTTTCGTACCTAAGTGTTCATCGTAAGTCCAATGATGTAAGCTCAGAAATGAGATTTTCATTGAATGTAAATAAATCAAGTTAATCATGTTACCATGGAGGTTACAAATATTTAAGATCATGAATAACAAGTACCAAGAGTGTTGGAAGGCTTAGAAGCTAAATAGATTGAAGAAAATCAGTCTCGTTAAAAGTCGACCAGTTGGTAATGTTATAACATGTACTCTTGGGATGATACTAGGGTACTTAACATGATAGGGAGGTTACGTTAGTTCTATGATAGTCGTGCGTTATCTTTTGAAGTCAAGCGAGTTGTGGAACAAAAGCTTGCAAAAATTATCACAAGTTACATTCATAAATATGTTGAAAATTAGGTCAAATGTAGCTGACCTTTGTACCAATATACATAGAATTACGGGATGATAAACATATAAAATTGATGATATATAAGTCTATTTTCTAACGCATTACACCGTTTGTCGATACGATATTGGAGTAGAGAGATAGGTGCAGTTTCGCAAGACTGTGAAGACTGCATAGGTGACAAGTAGGTGTGTCCCTGATGCTTTTTGAGAAATACATTTCGTGTGTTATATAAGGTCTTTTTGGGACATATTATATACCAAATTGACGGTCTTGGAATGTAGTTTCTAATGCCTTTAATCGTTAGTTCATACGACATCCAGATAAAAAGATATAAGTATCGAAAAAGAGGCCAAGGCTAGGGATTCCCAAAAAACTTACCCTTAATCTCTCTACAAGGTAAAGAAGATTAATATCTTGGGTACAAAATCAAGAAGTGATAACATTAGAACGATTCGTACAATGCAAGTATCGCTATATCGCCTCTTCTTTTTGTAGTTTGAGTTTTTGAAGGTACTTCATAGTTAAGAAAACACCTACTTTCTATATTCAATCTTTTAAATATCAAGGAAGGTTGATAAATACGTTTCCTAATAGTGAAAACTAATGGGACGGTGATCGGAAGCCGGGAGTTCGATTTATTTCACTCTTAGTGGCTTTTTTGTATCCCACTCATGTTGGCCTATTTTGCTGCTGATTTATGGAGTTTGTAAGGATAAAGGTCATGGAGAAATGCCACATGTGGTAGGGTAGTGTGCTGGTCGCTCGTAGTTGCAATTTCAAGCTAATTAGTAACTTGTTGATAGGGTGTGATATGGTATGTTTGGGTTTTTTTGTTGTATTAAAGGTCCCGAATGGTAGTTAGGTTGCTTTTGAGTAGTTATTTGTATTGTGTTGTTGTCTCGCGAATAATAGGCTTGAGGGAGCAATAAAATCATGGAAAACGCTTCCCATTTTTTATTAGACTCGAGTTATAGTTTGAGATACGTGATATACTAGCGTCATCTAAGTTGTACATGTATTTCTTTGTTATAGGGTTGACGCGCTAGTTATCGTAAGCTTGTTGTTGAGTTGCATTGATGACTTGAGGTATGTTAAGGCTAAACCTTTCCTTCATTTTGGCATGATCCAGTAACTACATGTGTTTGATAACAATACATAAGGAGAAGATCATATTCCTAAATTTATGTACATTGGCCTAGTCTCGTAAGTTACAATATTCTCCCTTATCGGGACTTCATTGTCATGACCCAAACCGAAGGGCCGCGACGGGCACCAGGTGCTTTACTCAACCAAGTACCAACGTAACATATCTTTCTTATCATATTATCATGAGTAAATGAGCCAGAAAACCCGTCATGAGATAACAAGAATAAAACATAAGGGAATACTCAACATATGAAGACCCAATATGATATACAAACTTATATATGTGACATACGGGCCTATAAGGACGACATCACCATTAGTAAACTCGAAACACAGGCCATACAAGTATCCATACACCTGACATTTGTCTATAAGCCTCTAAGAGTACATAAAATCATAAATGTCAGGACAGGGCCCCGCCATACCAATCAATACATGTCAAAAGCATACTGACCAAATAGGCAACTCTGGAGCAAGTGGAGTGCACCAACACCTTCACTGAGCTGATAGTCTACTAGAGGACTGTCAACCTATCAATCGAGACCTGGGGGCATGAAATGCAGCATCCCCAGGCAAAAGAGACGTCAGTACGAATAAAGTACCGAGTATGTTAGGTAGGAAAGCATAAACAAGAACCGTAATGTAAAGAGAGAGATAGAGGAGATACAACCTGTAACATTAGAGTGCCTCTGGGGGTTACTTATATGAAATGCATAATACATATATATACATAAACTTTTAAAAGCATTCGCCTCTGTGGGCATCATCATCATTATATCATACCCGGCCTAAAAGAGGACTCGGTAAAAACGTACCCGGCCATCATAAGGCTCGGTAGAATCGTACCCTGCCACGTGAAGCTCGGTAAACCCAACTGATCAGTGGTTGCACAATAGGTGCCATACCCGGCCGACTATAGCGCGGCTCGGTAGAGAAAATAGATACAAATATATAATGCATGCTCGACTCATGGAATCATGTTCTAACCCTTTCGGAGTGATGTAAGGTCATTGTACCTTCAATTAACATTATGGACATCCCTACCATCAATATTAACCTTAGTGGTATTTAAGGATCATACACATTTGTTTAGAATAACTTTATAAGGAAAGAACAACATGGACAACCTTAGTTTCTAGGAGTAGATCCGTTGTGAATTAGCGTACCGTTTATGTTCATTTCATTTTAGATCATGCCAAAAGAAAGAAGAAAGTGTCTTAACATACCTTAAACCCGTTGAGTCCCTAATCCCATCCAATAAACTCTCCAAGCAGGTCAACTCAATCTATCATAGTATAAGGAGATTCAAAACCAGTGCTGAGCAAAGGCTAAGCCTATAACTTAAGCTAGTAGCTCGTTTACATAAATTTGGGTAGCATCTCCCTTGTAACAAGGGCCTCCTCCAATACCATATACCAACAACAATTACCAGAGCAATCCATCAATACATAATTATCAATATCAAGACACCATATAACAACTACAAGTCACAACTACATTACAACGAGCGGCAAGCTCCGATTGGAATCCGTATACCCCTTATCAATCCTTATAGACTTATTACTTCAACATAAAAGTATCATTAACATGATAATTAAGTCATTAATCAATGATTCCAGCCTTATACCATATATTTATAACAACGAAAATAATCCACAACTTCAACTATCCTCAATTAGCAACTTTATTCACTAGTTCATGTCTAGCCCATCCATTTAACTTAATCAACATCAAGATAACCTTAGGCACAAGCAAGATCACAATATACATACCTTATACAGTAACTTCAAGTCAAAATCCAAGTTATATTCAGTTTACAACAACCCTTAATAGCAATACAACACCATAGAAGTGACTTAAGCTAATCCAAGTATTATCTTGTAGTTTATCATCCTAACAACTTAACCAACATACAAGCAAGATTAAGCACAATTAGTAGGCTGTTATACTCACCTTAGACAGCAGCAAAAACTTGGAATTTCATCCAAATACAGCCCACAACAATCCTCAATGACAACACAACCTCAAAGAGGTGTTGTTCTTCACTAGAACTAAGTTTTGATGTTGAAATATGGTGTAATCACTTTGGAATCACTTCAAACCCTTGTGGTATATGTTTAGGAGGGTTATGAGAGGTTTGGAGACTAATTTTAGTTGAAAATGAGCAAAAATAGGAGTCCAAATCGTTTATAAATTGAAGTAGGTCAACTACCGCCTAAGTGGGTCCCATTGGGAGCTGCTTGTGCGGTCTCGCGAAAATGCAAATATCTGTCTACTCTGATGTTGTATTGACGAACAGTTTAATGCGTTAGAAACTAGACTCGTAGGCCTTAAATTTGGTAGGTAGAACTCCCCATGATTCCAAGTATATTTGGCTAAATTCTCAGATACATTTGACCTAAATTTCAGCAAATTTATGAATGTAACTTGTGATGACCTTTGCCAACTCTTGTTCCACAACTTGCTTGCCTTCAAAATGTAGAAAATGAATATCACACGACTAAAATAACTCATAGAATAACCTCCTTATCATGTTAATAACCCTAGTATCACCCCAAAGTACATGTTATAACATTCGAAACTTGTCGACTTTCGACGAAACTTATTTTCTTCAATTGGTTTAGCTTCTAAGATTTCCAACCCTCTTGGTACTCGTTATTCATGATCTTAAATATTTGTAACCTCCAAGGTAACATGATTAACTTACTTTATTTGCTTCCAAATAGAATCTCATTTCCGAGCTTACATCAATGACTTACGACGTACTCTCACGTATGAAAACTTGGGGTGTAACATCATTCCCCCTTTGGAACATTCGTCCTCGAATGTTGACTGATGCACTTATCAGTTTCATAAACTATGGCTCTTACGAATACTTTAATGCTCATCTTTCCATCTAAGCAACTGTTTTGTGAATAAATCCAAACACTTGGGCATTCCCCCCTTTTAGGCCTCTTTGTCACACCATGACATGTGGTTGGAATTCTTCCAACATCGTAACACTTGATACCTTATGTCATGCAGTATGTACGACTGTGTCCTTGTATGAGTGCCTAGCGACTCGTGTTCTTTTTTTCCTCCATATTTTAGCCAATCTCTAAGCCTCACTTTATGAACATATACAAAATTATGACAAGTTGTCCCTCTAGGCATCTATAGGTGTACTGATGTCTTTCGCTTGGTACTTTATCGAACTTAAGACTATTTCTATCTTTTGTTTCATAGCCTTGTATATCTATCCTTATGGATTTACTACATAAAGGTAGATTATACTATACCATAAAACTTACTTCGGTTTATTATTACTGAGGTTTTCTGCCCAACTCCAGGTTACTCTCTCGCTGCTTATCCTATATGTATAATCCTTATTACTGTTCATCTAAAGAATGACATCATAATCTCCTCTCATACTTTGGATTCTTTATCCATATATTATTGATTTACCTTAATGTTAATCTATAATCCACCACTGATAACTTGAAACCTCTTACGTAATACATTGCCACAAGTCTCACGTCTCATCGGGGAACACTTGAAGTGGTTTTCCTAATCCACCTAGGGACAATACTATACTTCAATAACCGTATTTCATAGCATCCCAATGTGATTCGTCTTATGGGGGTATCCTAGTCCCGTGCCATCCATGAAATCTCTTCTCTTTGAATCATTACTCAAATTAAGGCCTATATATCATCCTTTTATAATTTACCACTATTATACCCTTACATTACGACCAGAGGAGCATTCCATCTCTTCTAAATGCTCATAGTCTTAGACTCCTCCGTGTTAATTCAAGCTATACTAAGCCTTTTATAACATATATAAACCATCAGCTCTCTTATTTGATGGGCTTAATACCGAGGTCTTACCTATTCTTATCAGCTTCTGACTCACCTTTTCTCACCCTTACTCACATCTACCCAAAATCTTTTCACTCTACTATACTTTCACTTGCGACCTACACATATTTATTTATTCTACTCAAAACCTGCCTTTAACTTGCTAGCACCTTAGATTTCCTTTTTCGCATTCTCAGCTTTATTTAAATGTAAATAATTACTTTTTCTGGTCGTTCTGCCACTTGCTACATGGATACTTGGCTTATCATAGTGTCCAAGAACACTGGAATTCCCTGTAACTCGTATGCTCTCAAGTATAACCTTTGATGTTTTTTTTTCCTTTTTTTTATGTTCATTAGCCCTGATAGGTGCCACTTTCTTATGGAGTGCATGCAATATTATAGTGAGACTGTTGTTATAAGATCAAAGATCATTTCCTTTTTAGGTCACTATGCTTAGGTGGAAACCTTCTTCCTTATTTCCTCAGCTAGTCTTTCGTGGTAGTACTTAGGAGACCTTTCGGATCTTGTAAAGTTGTGATCTTGTTATACTGTATACTCGAAGGAATTTTTGATATTCTTACTCGCCTACAAACATCCTTACTTACATACCTCCATGCCGTTGTGCTCGTAGGATTACTTGTAAAATCAGATTTTGATTATCTCCTTAGTGGCACCCTCCATTATTCCTGTAATACTTATACAATACCTTTAAATACCCCAACTCTTATCTGAGCATTTCTCAAGGTTTATGACGTCATATTTGCGAGACTGAATTCACTATATTAGGATTCACTACGTTTATCTTGCATGATCTGTTGACTTATCTATAACCTCCTGTTTAGCCATAACTGTGCTCTTCCTTAATCAAATCCCAAATACTCGTTGGCCTATCCTCACATCAATTTTCCGCGTAATCTTTCTTGTGTTATTTTCTTTGTTTTAACTTACCTCATGCACTAGCCTCTAATCTATCAATGACATTTCGGGCAGGAACCCTTACTTCCTTTCCTTGACGTCGTGTTTGTATAATGCACTGATATCATAGCATATCTATAGGCTTTAAATAAGTACAATCTCATCCCTTTTTCACATTACCGCATTATTCTTCTACCACTCCATGATTAGTAGAACCACTAAATTCTGACTTCATGCCACATCACTCCATATTCCCCCCTTTAGATGAGTACTAAGAGGTGGAGCTACGACGATCTACCTATAGATATTTTACCTCTATATATTTGACGTCTTTTCACATCATCGATTACCCTTACTCGCCTTGTGGTAATGCTTTTTGTACCAAGGATAACAAAATTCCTTGCTCGCGAGGATGACACTTAGTGTAACTGGCGCACATAGTCCCTTAAGATTAACCCTGCTCAGAGTGCTTGCTTTAGGTAAGCGACTTCCTAAATAACCTTTAAAGGTTATTCGTCTGTTGTCTATTCTATTATTGTTGGAGCACGATCTTTGAAATTCTCACGATGTCGACCATTATCAAATCCTCCGGTCCCTAATTCATGTTCGGTTTTATCTTGTTCACCAGCCCATACTGATTTTTATTACTCTGGGGTCTAACCTTTCCTCCTGGTAATCACGTTGAAGTCACCAACTCATTTCTCGAAATAAGAATATGACTTTATGGCTTATACTCTTTTATTGCCTTAAGGCTTGTCACCTCTTGTATTTTCCTTCACTTGACTATAGACTCTGTCATCGTGTCATATTTTGATTTACTGTTATCACCCCTATATCACATCTTACTCATGATGCTTTATTTATTTTCTTCTTATTCTTCGGATAATATTTTTTTTGTCTATCCCTTTATTCTGAAAACTTCAACAAAAGGTTCTTTCCCTATAAGCTCCCCTATCTTCATCTCACTGGCTCTTGGGAATGCCTAACATTCTTTTTTTACTCGGGGCTAGAGTCATACTAAGGTAAATATTTGTCCCTTCTAGGATCCCACTGCCTATCTTCTGAAATTTTTGAATATTCCAGTATTCGTATCTGATTGTACTACTCTAGAGTTCACCATCTGGGTGTCTTAGAAGGAGATCTATTACCACATTTGCACCATCTTTCGGAAACGTTAGTTAATGATAACAACCTATCCACAATTTTTGGGTTACTCTAACTCCAACTGGATCCTGATATCCCATCTTTCTCTTAAATAATATCTGTTAGCTCCCATAGAACATAACTGAGATGGGTGTGGCCAATTGTACTTACCTCTGTCATTGATGAAGGTACCAAAATGCTTATATTTCTCTGCCTGATTTGAAAATATTGATAATCTTCATTATCTGGGTGCCTCGTACCCCTCTTCACCTTACTTCTTTTACTTGTTAAAACTTGTATCTAGCTTCTGAATTCCTCATAGATTTTCACCATATTCGTGAATAGATATCCGTGCCTTAAGGCTCCTTATTAAGAAGCATACACATCTTAGTACACACATGATCTGTTGAAGACCTCATATTTACTCATCATAAGCATGATGTGAAATCGAGTTCCTCTGACTCAACTCTTCCACATCCACATGCAATCTCTTACCAACTGTCTTTGTGGATGTAGGTATCGTTGTATTACGACTAAAGTCGAATTTAGGAGTTTGAATTCTTACAACTGAGCTCTACTGCACGATCTAGAGTAAGAAGAAAGAGTGACAGACCTAAATGCCCTGTAGCCTCCTGCTTATAAGTGTGGTGCACAACACACCCATAAACAAGACTCTACTAGACACGGCTTGTAGACTCCCTAGGACAGAACTGCTCTGATACCACTTCTGTCACGACCCAAACCGAAGGGCCGCGACGGGCACCCGGTGCTTTACTCAACCAAGTACCAACGTAACATATCTTTCTTATCATATTATCATGAGTAAATGAGCCAGAAAACCCGTCATGAGATAACAAGAATAAAACATAAGGGAATACTCAACATATGAAGACCCAATATGATATACAAACTTATATATGTGACATACGGGCCTATAAGGCCGACATGACCATTAGTAAACTCGAAACATAGGCCGACAAGGCCATATAAGTATCCATACACCTGACATCTGTCTACAAGCCTCTAAGAGTACATAAAATCATAAAGGTCGAGACAGGGCCCTGCCGTACCAATCAATACATATCCAAAGCATACTGACCAAATAGGCAACTCCGGAGCAAGTGGAGTGCACCAACACCTTCACTGAGCTGATAGCCTACTAGAGGACTGTCAACCTATCAATCGAGACCTGCGGGCATGAAATGCAGCATCCCCAGGCAAAAGGGACGTCAGTACGAATAAAGTACCAAGTATGTTAGGCAGGAAAGCATAAACAAGAACCGTAATGTAAAGAGAGAGATAGAGCAGATACAACCTGTAACATCAGAGTGCCTCTGGGGGTTACTGATATGAAATGCATAATACATATGTATACATAAACTTATAAAAACATTCACCTCTGTGGGCATCATCATCATCATATCATACCCGGCCTCAAAGAGGACTCGGTAAAAATGTACCCGGCTATCATAAGGCTCGGTAGAATCGTACCAAGCCACGTGGATCTCGGTAAACCCAACTGATCAGTGGTTGCACAATAGGTGCCATACCCGGCCGACTATAGCGCGGCTCGGTAGAGTAAAATAGATACAAATATATAATGCATGCTCGACTCATGGAATCATGTTCTAACCCTTTCAGAGTGATGTAAGGTCATTGCACCTTCAATTAACATTATGGACATCCCTACCATCAATATGAACCTTAGTGGTATTTAAGGATCATACACACTTGTTTAGAATAACTTTATAAGGAAAGAACAACATGGACAACCTTAGTTTCTAGGAGTAGATCCGTTATGAATTAGCGTACCGTTTATGTTCATTTCATTTTAGATCATGCCAAAAGAAAGAAGAAAGTGTCTTAACATAACTTAAACCCGTTGAGTCCCTAATCCCTTCCAATAAACTCTTCAAGCACGTAAACTCAATCTATCATAGTATAAGGAGATTCAAAATCAGTGTTGAGCAAAGGCTAATCCTATAACTTAAGCTAGTAGCTCGTTTACGTAAATTTGGGTAGCATCTCCCTTGTAACAAGGGCCTCCTCCAATACCATATACCAACAACAATTACCAGAGCAATCCATCAATACATAATTATCAATATCAAGACACCATATAACAACAACAAGTCACAACTACATTACGACGAGCGGCAAGCTCCGATTGGAATCCGTATACCCCTTATCAATCCTTATAGACTTCTTACTTCAACATAAAAGTATCATTAACATGATAATGAAGTCATTAATCAATGATTCCAGCCTTATACCATATATTTATAACAATGAAAATAATCCACAACTTCAACTATCCTCAATTAGCAACTTTATTCACTAGTTCATGTCTAGCCCATCCATTTAACTTAATCAACATCAAGATAACCTTAGGCACAAGCAAGATCACAATATACATACCTTATACAGTAACTTCAAGTCAAAATCCAAGTTATATTCAGTTTACAACAACCCTTAATAGCAATACAACACCATAGAAGTGACTTAAGCTAATCCAAGTATTATCTTGTAGTTTATCATCCTAACAACTTAACCAACATACAAGCAAGCTTAAGCACAATTAGTAGGCTGTTATACTCACCTTAGACAGAAGCAACAACTTGGAATTTCATCCAAATACAGCCCACAACAATCCTCAATGACAACACAACCTCAAAGAGGTGTTGTTCTTCACTAGAACTAAGTTTTGATGTTGAAATATGGTGTAATCACTTTGGAATCACTTCAAACCCTTGTGGTATATGTTTAGGAGGGTTAGGAGAAGTTTGGAGACGAATTTTAGTTGAAAAATGAGCAAAAATAGGCGTCCAAATCGTTTATAAATTGAAGTAGGTCAACCACCGCCTAAGTGGGTCCCATTGGGAGCTGCTTGTGCGGTCTCGCGAAAACGCAAATATTTGTCTACTCTGATGTCATATTGACGAACGGTTTAATGCGTTAGAAACTAGACTCGTAGACCTTCAATTTGGTAGGTAGAACACCCCATTATTCCAAGTATATTTGGAGAAATTCTCAGATACATTTGACCTAAATTTCAGCAAATTTATGAATGTAACTTGTGATGACCTTTGCCAACTCTTGTTCCACAACTTGCTTGCCTTCAAAATGTAGAAAATGAATATCATACGACTAAAATAACTCATAGAATAACCTCCTTATCATGTTAATAACCCTAGTCTCACCCCAAAGTACATGTTATAACATTCGAAACTTGTCGACTTTCGACGAAACTTATTTTCTTCAATTGGTTTAGCTTCTAAGATTTCCAACCCTCTTGGTACTCGTTATTCATGATCTTAAATATTTGTAACCTCCAAGGTAACATGATTAACTTAATTTATTTGCTTCCAAATAGAATCTCATTTCCGAGCTTACATCAATGACATACGACATACTCTCACGTATGAAAACTTGGGGTGTAACATCATTCCCCCTTTGGAACATTCGTCCTCGAATGTTGACTGATGCACTTATCAGTTTCATAAACTATGGCTCTTACGAATACTTTAATGCTCATCTTTCTATCTAAGCAACTGTTTTGTGAATAAATCCAAACGCTTGGGCATTCCTCCCTTTTAGGCCTCTTTGTCACACCATGACAAGTGGTTGGAATTCTTCCAACATCGTAACACTTGATACCTTATGTCATGCAGTATGTATGACTGTGTCCTTGTATGAGCGCCTAACGACTCGTGTTCTTTTTTTCCTCCATCTTTTAGCCAATATCTAAGTCTCACTTTATGAACATATACAAAATTATGACAAGTTGTCCCTCTAGGCATCTATAGGTGTACTGATGTCTTTCGCTTGGTACTTTATCGAACTTAAGACTATTTCTATCTCTTGTTTCATAGCCTTGTATATCTATCCTTATGGATTTACTACATCTAGGTAGGTTATACTATACCATAAAACTTACTTCGGTTTATTATTACCGAGGTTTGCTACCCAACTCCAGGTTACTCTCTCGCTGCTTATCCTATATGTATAAATCTAAGTCCTTTAGTGCTTCCTCATTATTATTCATCTAAGAATAACAAACAAATCTCATCTCGAACTTTGGAACTTGTACCCATCTATTGTTTATTCACCTTAATGTTGATCTATAATCTATCACTGATAACTTGCAACCTCTTACGTAATACACTGTCACTAGGGCTCACATCTTATCGGGGAACATATGAAGTGATTTTCCTGATCCACCTAGGGATAATACTATACTTCAATAACCGTATTTCATTGCATCCCAACGCGATTCATCTTATGGGGGTATTCTAATCCCGTGCAATTAATGAAATCCCTTTCTCGTTAAATCATTACTCAATCAAAGGCCTAAGAATCATCCTCTTATCTATCACAATTACACCCTTATTCTACCAGAGGAGCATTCCATCTCTTCTAAATGCTCCTAGTCTTAGACTCCTCCGTGTTAATTCAAGCTATACTAAGCCTTTTATAACATATATAAACCATCAGCTCTCTTGTTTGATGGGCTTAATACCGAGGTCTTACCTATTCTTATCAGCTTCTGACTCACCTTTTCTCACCCTTACTCACATCTACCCAAAATCTTTTCACTCTACTATACTTTCACTTGCGACCTACACATATTTATTTATTCTACTCAGAACCTTCCTTTAACTTGCTAGCACCTTAGATTTCCTTTTGCGCATTCTCAGCTTTCTTTAAATGTAAATAATTATTTTTTCTGGTCATTCTGCCACTTGCTACATGGATACTTGGCTTATCATAGTGTCCACGAACACTGGAATTCCCTGTAACTCGTATGCTCTCAAGTATAACCTTTGATGTTTTTTTTCCTTTTTTTCTGTTCATTAGCCCTGATAGGTGCCACTTTCTTATGGAGTGCATGCAATATTATAGTGAGACTGCTGTTATAAGATCAAAGATCATTTCCTTTTTAGGTCACTATGCTTAGGTGGAAACCTTCTTCCTTATTTCCTCAGCTAGTCTTTCGTGGTAGTACTTAGGAGACCTTTTGGATCTTGTAAAGTTGGGATCTTGTTATACTGTATACTCGAAGGAATTTTTGATATTCTTACTCGCCTACAAACATCCTTACTTACATATCTCCATGCCGTTGTGCTCGTAGGATTACTTGTAAAATCAGATTTTGATTATCTCCTTAGTGGCACCCTCCATTATTCCCGTAATACTTATACAATACCTTTAAATACCCCAACTCTTATCTGAGCATTTCTCAAGGTTTATGACGTCATATTTGCGAGACTGAATTCACTATATTAGGATTCACTACGTTTATCTTGCATGATCTGTTGACTCATATATAACCTCTTGTTTAGCCATAACTGTCCTCTTCCTTAATCAAATCCCAAATACTCGTTGGCCTATCCTCACATCAATTTTCCGCGTAATCTTTCTTGGGTTATTTTCTTTGTTTTAACTTACCTCATGCACTAGCCTCTAATCTATCAATGACATTTCGGGCAGGAACCCTTACTTCCTTTCCTTGACGTCTTGTTTGTATAATGCACTGATATCATAGCATATATATATAGGCTTTAAATAAGTACAATCTCATCCGTTTTTCACATTACCGCATTATTCTTCTACCACTCCATGATTAGTAGAACCACTAAATTCTAACTTCATGCCACATCACTCCATATTCCCCCCTTTAGACGAGTACTAAGAGGTGGAGCTACGACGATCTACCTATAGATATTTTACCTCTATATATTTGACGTCTTTTCACATCATCGATTACCCTTACTCGCCTTGTGGTAATGCTTTTTGTACCAAGGATAACAAAATTCCTTGCTCGCGAGGATGACACTTAGTGTAACTGGCGCACATAGCCCCTTAAGATTAACCCTGCTCAGAGTGCTTGCTTTAGGTAAGCGACTTCCTAAATAACCTTTAAAGGTTATTCGTCTGTTGTCTATTCTATTATTGTTGGAGCACGATCTTTGAAATTCTCACGATGTTGACCATTATCAAATCCTCCGGTCCCTAATTCATGTTCGGTTTTATCTTGTTCACCAGCCCATACTGATTTTTATTACTTTGGGGTCTAACCTTTCCTCCTGGTAATCACGTTGAAGTTACCAACTCATTTCTCGAAATAAGAATATGACTTTATGGCTTATACTCTTTTATTGCCTTAAGTCTTGTCACCTCTTGCATTTTCCTTCACTTGACTATAGACTCTGTCATCGTGTCATATTTTGATTTACTGTTATCACCCCTATATCACATCTTACTCATGATGCTTTATTTATTTTCTTCTTATTCTTCGGATAATATTTTTTTTGTCTATCCCTTTATTCTGAAAACTTCAACAAAAGGTTCTTTCCCTATAAGCTCCCCTAGCTTCATCTCACTGGCTCTTGGGAATGCCTAACATTCTTTTTTTTACTCGGGGCTAGAGTCATACTAAGGTAAATATTTGTCCCTTCTAGGATCCCACTGCCTATCTTCTGAAATTTTTGAATATTCCAGTATTCGTATCTGATTGTACTACTCTAGAGTTCACCATCTGGGTGTCTTAGAAGGAGATCTATTACCACATTTGCACCATCTTTCGGAAACGTTAGTTAATGATAACAACCTATCCACAATTTTTGGGTTACTCTAACTCCAACTGGATCCTGATATCCCATCTTTCTCTTAAATAATATCTGTTAGCTCCCATAGAACATAACTGAGATGGGTGTGGCCAATTGTACTTACCTCTGTCATTGATGAAGGTACCAAAATGCTTATATTTCTCTGCCTGATTTGAAAATATTGATAATCTTCATTATCTGGGTGCCTCGTACCCCTCTTCACCTTACTTCTTTTACTTGTTAAAACTTGTATCTAGCTTCTGAATTCCTCATAGATTTTCACCATATTCGTGAATAGATATCCGTGCCTTAAGGCTCCTTATTAAGAAGCATACACATCTTAGTACACACATGATCTGTTGAAGACCTCATATTTACTCATCATAAGCATGATGTGAAATCGAGTTCCTCTGACTCAACTCTTCCACATCCACATGCAATCTCTTACCAACTGTCTTTGTGGATGTAGGTATCGTTGTATTACGACTAAAGTCGAATTTAGGAGTTTGAATTCTTACAACTGAGCTCTACTGCACGATCTAGAGTAAGAAGAAAGAGTGACAGACCTAAATGCCCTGTAGCCTCCTGCTTATAAGTGTGGTGCACAACACACCCATAAACAAGACTCTACTAGACACGGCTTGTAGACTCCCTAGGACAGAACTGCTCTGATACCACTTCTGTCACGACCCAAACCGAAGGGCCGCGACGGGCACCCGGTGCTTTACTCAACCAAGAACCAACGTAACATATGTTTCTTATCATATTATCATGAGTAAATGAGCCAGAAAACCCGTCATGAGATAACAAGAATAAAACATAAGGGAATACTCAACATATGAAGACCCAATATGATATACAAACTTATATATGTGACATACGGGCCTATAAGGCCGACATGACCATTAGTAAACTCGAAACATAGGCCGACAAGGCCATACAAGTATTCATACACCTGACATCTGTCTACAAGCCTCTAAGAGTACATAAAATCATAAAGGTCGAGACAGGGCCCCGCCATACCAATCAATACATATCCAAAGCATACTGACCAAATAGGCAACTCCGGAGCAAGTGGAGTGCACCAACACCTTCACTGAGCTGATAGCCTACTAGAGGACTGTCAACCTATCAATCGAGACCTGCGGGCATGAAATGCAGCATCCCCAGGCAAAAGGGACGTCAGTACGAATAAAGTACCGAGTATGTTAGGCAGGAAAGCATAAACAAGAACCGTAATGTAAAGAGAGAGATATAGGAGATACAACCTGTAACATCAGAGTGCCTCTGGGGTTTACTGATATGAAATGCATAATACATATATATACATAAACTTTTAAAAACATTCACCTCTGTGGGCATCATCATCATCATATCATACCCGGCCTCAAAGAGGACTCGGTAAAAATGTACCCGGCTATCATAAGGCTCGGTAGAATCGTACCAGGCCACGTGGAGCTCGGTAAACCCAACTGATCAGTGGTTGCACAATAGGTGCCATACCCAGCCGACTATAGCGCGGCTCGGTAGAGTAAAATAGATACAAATATATAATGCATGCTCGACTCATGGAATCATGTTCTAACCCTTTCGGAGTGATGTAAGGTCATTGCACCTTCGATTAACATTATGGACATCTCTACCATCAATATGAACCTTAGTGGTATTTAAGGATCATACACACGTGTTTAGAATAACTTTATAAGGAAAGAACAACATGGACAACCTTAGTTTCTAGGAGTAGATCTGTTATGAATTAGCGTACCGTTTATGTTCATTTCATTTTAGATCATGCCAAAAGAAAGAAGAACGTGCCTTAACATACCTTAAACCCGTTGAGTCCATAATCCCTTCCAAGCAAATCTTCAAACAAGTCAACTCAATCTATCATAGTATAAGGAGATTCAAAATCAGTGCTGAGCAAAGGCTAAGCCTATAACTTAAGCTAGTAGCTCGTTTACGTAAATTTGGGTAGCATCTCCCTTGTAAAAAGGGCCTCCTCCAATACCATATACCAACAACAATTACCAGAGCAGTCCATCAATACATAATTATCAATATCAAGACACCATATAACAACAACAAGTCACAACTACATTACGACGAGCGGCAAGCTCCGATTGGAATCCGTATACCCCTTATCAATCCTTATAGACTTCTTACTTCAACATAAAAGTATCATTAACATGATAATGAAGTCATTAATCAATGATTCCAGCCTTATACCATATATTTATAACAACAAAAATAATCCACAACTTCAACTATCCTCAATTAGCAACTTTATTCACTAGTTCATGTCTAGCCCATCCATTTAACTTAATCAACATCAAGATAACCTTAGGCACAAGCAAGATCACAATATACATACCTTATACAGTAACTTCAAGTCAAAATCCAAGTTATATTCAGTTTACAACAACCCTTAATAGCAATACAACACCATAGAAGTGACTTAAGCTAATCCAAGTATTATCTTGTAGTTTATCATCCTAACAACTTAACCAACATACAAGCAAGATTAAGCACAATTAGTAGGCTGTTATACTCACCTTAGACAGCAGCAAAAACTTGGAATTTCATCCAAATACAGCCCACAACAATCCTCAATGACAACACAACCTCAAAGAGGTGTTGTTCTTCACTAGAACTAAGTTTTGATGTTGAAATATGGTGTAATCACTTTGGAATCACTTCAAACCCTTGTGGTATATGTTTAGGAGGGTTAGGAGAAGTTTGGAGACGAATTTTAGTTGAAAAATGAGCAAAAATAGGCGTCCAAATCGTTTATAAATTGAAGTAGGTCAACCACCGCCTAAGTGGGTCCCATTGGGAGCTGCTTGTGCGGTCTCGCGAAAATGCAAATATCTGTCTACTCCGATGTCGTATTGACGAACGGTTTAATGAGTTAGAAACTAGACTCGTAGACCTTCAATTTGGTAGGTAGAACTCCCCATCATTCTAAGTATATTTGGCTAAATTCTTAGATACATTTGACCTAAATTTCAGCAAATTTATGAATGTAACTTGTGATGACCTTTGCCAACTCTTGTTCCACAACTTGCTTGCCTTCAAAATGTAGAAAATGAATATCATACGACTAAAATAACTCATAGAATAACCTCCTTATCATGTTAATAACCCTAGTCTCACCCCAAAGTACATGTTATAACATTCGAAACTTGTCGACTTTCGACGAAACTTATTTTCTTCAATTGGTTTAGCTTCTAAGATTTCCAACCCTCTTGGTACTCGTTATTCATGACCTTAAATATTTGTAACCTCCAAGGTAACATGATTAACTTACTTTATTTGCTTCCAAATAGAATCTCATTTCCGAGCTTAAATCAATGACTTACGACGTACTCTCACGTATGAAAACTTGGGGTGTAACATTCATATTCCGTTTAGTATTGTTTTCTTTCAGCCAAGAGAGCAGAGAGTCTATATATATATATATATATATATGTATATATATGTGTGTGTGTGTGTGTGTGTATGTGTGCGTGTATATATATATATATATATATATATATATATGTGTGTGTGTGTGTCTGTGTGTGTATATGTGCGTGTGTATATATATATATATATTATTAGAGTATTTTCACCACCACCGAGCTATAATCGGTGGGCAAGACCCTAATGGGCAACTCCTGATCAGATGGTAAGTTATATACCGAGCCTACTGTGGTCGAGCAGTTACAGCCCGAGCCATATAGGGCCGGACAACTATTTTACTTACTATATTGAGAAAGATGAGTCAGTATCAGCAGGTAAGCATATCTTCAGATTATCTTTATGTCCCAGTTACTTTTAGTTATTATATTATCAGTTGAGTTTCGGCTTTCAGTTATTATATCACCTTACATAGTCGGTACACTATTTCATGCCTCGGAGTTACCAGGTCTATACCTTGAAGTCCATTTTATATATACATGTTTGATGGGTAGGTTGAGGCCCTATCCCGATCATGATACAGTTCAGTTACTCCTAGAGGCTTGTAGATGAGTCCTGTACATTTTTTATATCAGTATTGTGGCTTTACTAGCCCTATGTAGATGTTTAGTTTGGTATTGTTGGTTGTAGACGTTATTTTCAGATTATTCAGAATATGGCCTCATCGGCCTAAATTGAGGGTTACCCCTTCAGGAAAAGAGGTGCGGCGGTTGGAATAGATAATAAATTAAAAGATAGCATATGAGAAAAGATAAAGAGAAAAAATAGGGAAAGAAATAAACCTTGCAATAAACAATCTATTGTAACATTTGTCTAACCATTGTGTTGCCCAAAATATCGTTGAAATAGGGCCAATTTCTGGCAGTAATATACGGTGCCCCCAATATTGCAATTAGCAAACAAGGTCATATTTTAAGGTAATTTCTCTCAAACCAAGATTGGAAAAAATACTTATCTCTTTTGGAACAAGCCTCAATCGTTCAATAAGCCCTTCCAGCTATCTATGACCTCAAAAGGCTCCAAATCTAGCAAAACAATACTTAACAAGATCTAATAAAGTCATAGATATCGAGTTCAAACAATAATGCTTAAATGTTTACTCAAAAGGTCAACAAAAATCGACTCGAGCCCACATGGTCAAAACCGAGTCTAGAACTAGATCATGGTTATCTATAACCCCCGAGTCTAAATATATGATTAGATTAAAAATAAAAGTCCAAACCAGTTTTTGAAACCTCAAAATATAGTTTCATAAGTTGTAAACAAAAATCCTAAATTTCAACCTTAAATTACATATTTTAGGTATAGAAATTCATGAGAAATCATGATATATAATTAAAAAGAAGTAGGATTTACTTATCCTCAAGATTAGGGTGAAATATCCTCAAAATGACCTCTTCCTAATCTTCAAAACTCAAAAATATTTAAAAGAGGCTAAATCAAAACGTAAAACAATATGCTAGGCATCCTCATAGGTGCAACACTTTATGAGCAATTTGACCTCAGAAGTCCAAGAATTTGTATTGTGGGTGCACACTAGCCAAGCCTAGACCACCTTCACAAATATTCACCCTAGCCGCAGGTGCGACCTCCGCATCTGCTACCTCAGCATCGCAGGTGCGGCTGCACCAGACTTAAGAAAAATCTCAACTTGGCACAAAATAATCTGAAACCACCCAAAACTCATCTGAGCCTCTGGAGACCCCATCCAATAATCCTAAAACGTGTGTAAACCTTATACAAACTTTTGCAAAGGCTCATAGCACTAAAACCAATATCATAACCAAGAATCTCATACCAAACCAAAAATCTCGAACTTTCTTAAGTTCAAAATTCCAACTTTTGACTAGAAGTGTCGATTCAACTTTGGGCTACCCAAGGCCCGAACCAAATATAGATTCAAATCTAAATCATTATAAAAACATACAGGAACCTTCAAATCACTAATCCGGGGCCATTTACTGTAACGTTGATTTTGGTCAACTCTTCAAAACCTTAAGGAACCAAACAATCTGTATACCCTCGAAATCGGTTAACCAATCAATTTGTGAGTTGTTTTAAGTATACGTGGATTAATTTGACACAAAGCGATAAATTGAATTGTAATTAATGAAAACAATGACAAAATAAATTCAAACCGTATGACTTGAACAGTTATAGTCTTGACAAGTAAGTGTCACTTGAATTGGATGCAATTCAAATAATATTAGATAAAGAAGAACAGTAGCTTACAAAAAGAAATTAATATTATACTATTTTGGGATGCATGTTACTATCTGTTTTACAAGTAAGCAGACCCCTTTATATAGTAGGGGAATCCTACTTATTGATACAATTCTATAAAAGGTAATAATCTCCTGATTTGCCAATTTCCTGGTTCCTTATTGATACGTGCCGAGATTCCCGCTGTAATATCCAATCGGTCACGGATATTTTGGCCTTCTATTATTTCGGTCTCCTGTTGGTTATACAGACAATGTTTTCCCGAGCTCGTTCGAGTCAAGGTCAGTTCCGGGGTCATGGACTTAATTTTCTCGAGGACGAACATTCTGTCCTTTCTGGTTCGGTTGGGCTCGGGGACAATCTTCAATCCCTCATGTTTCGAGCATGACCTGTCGTGTAGTAGACGAGCCTGATTTCGACGGTATACAGATAGTCTCCTCATTTCTCAGAGAGTAATCGATGTGAAACGATATGAGTTGTCGATTTTCACCTTGGCTCACTGCGTCAGAAATGACAAAATAAACGAAACATCTAGTCAGTAACGTCTTAATAGCATTAAATGCTTGGCAGTAGTTGGTCGGCCACTTCTGAATTTGAACTGCCATTTGAAAGCTATAAATATCCCCTTCTTCTTTCATTCAAACATACATTCAAACCTTCTCTACTCTTGTTCCTCAGAAATTTCTCAATTTTCTAGCACCCAAACTCTGATTTCTTGATATCCTTTTGTGAAGAACCTTGTTTATTTCCACCCTAAATCCCTAAGTGAGCTGCTTTAGATTCCTCTTATACTTTTTCCGATCATTTTTAAAATAAATGGTGAAAAGTTCCAAAATAGTCCCCCAAAAAGAAACTGCTTTTACATCACGGCCGATCGGCGAGGAAATGACGGCGGAACCTACTCTTAGCATATTTTTTCATGGAGGGTGCTTGGTGACTGCCGATTTAAAGGTTGAAAAAGCATCACCCATACTAGACCAGGGTGAGAAGGTCTTTAGGTACATTTGCTCGATCACTAAAGACATTCTCCCCGTGGTTAAAAAGGATTGCAACTAGGTCGGCAAAGACGTGGTGGTTCCTAGGTCTGATGAAGATATCACTACCCACGTTGAGGGATATGTATGTTTTAACACTTATCCCTTTACGATTGGCCCGTTAGGCTCGGTAATCATTCATTTCTACAAAAGGTACAAAGTGTGCCTTATTTTTAAAATTTATTATTATACTCTCCTTTCCTTCTTTCTTATCGATGCTTGGTGGTGATGTTGTTGTTGCTCAGGTCCCGAATGCAGTCCCTCAACTAAATGATTGCATCGAGGGACTCGTGTCCCAAAATCCATACTTCGAGCGCGCCTGCTATCGAAGGGCTGGTGGGTGGCCCATTCTCACGGTTTGTTTCCTTTCCCGAATGAATAACAATTGATTTTTTTTGTGTCATTAAGTTCTTATTTATTTGGTTTCCCTTTGTAGGTTATTCCAAGGATGTTGCCATGAGGCCTCCATCTGGTGACGAGGATGGCCTCGCTGAGTTTGTTGCTCCGAGACAAGAAGTGGAGAAGAAGAGAAAAAGGGCTCTGACTTCTCCGAACTCGAAAAAGAATAAAACAAAGAGAAGGCTAGTGCGTAAATCTAAGCACCCTCTATGGACTCACTGCACCGGTTGAGGGGAGTATGTGGAAGAAGAAGAAGCCTATGAACTGGTGTCCCGTGTATGGTCAGGGTTCAACGTATGACGGGCCTCCGAGTCAAAAAGAGGTGAGGCTGATTTGCCTCAAGCTAGGGAGGCCGACAAGGAGGTTGTGGTTAGGGCTAATGTAGAGGCCATGGCCGAGGCCAATGTGGAGGTTGTGGTCGAGGCCAATGTGGTGGCCATGATCAAGGCTTCACGAGAATGAGGGTAGAGCCTTGAAGGATGTACTTGGTGTGACATAAATCACCGAGTCGCCCTCATATACTGAGTTTATAATCGATGAGGCTCATGCAGTGAAACCCTACCCTAATGAGGGGGGCTATGGAGCGGACAACCCCTTCCGCAACTTTTTGATGGTGTAGAGTCTACTACCATAGAGATCGTCATATGGTTGGATGACTTAGAGGTTCCAAGAAAGAGTCCATTTTCAGGAACAAGCAGGCCTTCCTTAAGCCCGAAATTAGTCAACCAGTTACCAGCTCCCAGCGTGGATCCTAACCAGAAGCAATCGATTATTATCTCAATTTTGGAGGATGCTCGGGTCCTTTTACCCCCGTAGTGGTGGCCAGTTACCTTCGGTGCTTGGTTACAGATAAGGAACAAGCCAAGATAAATGAGGTGGAAGTGCCTTACGTGTTTAATGAAGCTCAACAAGTGCTAAACGGGGTAACATCAGATATCTTCTTGCTTTGTTTCTAAACTAGGTTCCTTTGATATCGCCATTGTGTATACAGTAATCATATCTTCGACTGCAAACATCTCCTTTGCGGCTGGGTTCTCCCCGTAGATCTTTTTAATCCCTCCTGACGTTGGGAATTTTAACACTTGGTGAAGAGTCGAGGGCACTGCCCTCATGTTTTGGATCTATGGCCTCCCGAATAGGGCGTTGTACCTCATATTCCCTTTGATCACAAAAAAATTGGTTTCCTAGATTGTCCCAGTGGCATTCACTGGTAATGTCATTTCTCACTTAGTGGTTTGACATGTTATGTTCAATCCGTTTCGAACTTGGACTGTTGGTACGATTTGATCATTTGGGTTGAGTTGTTCTACGACCTTTGATTGGATCATATTAGTCGAGCTACCTAGATTAATTAGCACATGCTTAACTCTATATTTGTTTATGCGTACAAATATTACCAGTGCATCGTTGTAGGGCTGCACGATCCATTCTACGTCCTTGTTGTTGAAAGATAAAGTTCCTACTGGTATATAATCTCGAGTACGATTTTACATTGTGCTGGATACTTTTGTGCACTTTAACATCGGCCTATTTATTATAATCTCTATTTCTAAAATGATTCTTCGCTCAGTCACTCAGTAATTCTCACATATGCCCATTGTTGAATAAGCGGGATACCCCCTCCCTCAACTGTCGGCAATCCTCTATTCTGTAGCCTTGAGTGCCATGATATTTTCACATCTAGCTTGGATCCCTTTGGGATGGGTTAGATTGTAGAGGTTGAGGCCATTTGGTGTCATTGACGTGTTTGATAGCCGATATAATGGTGGCAACATCGACGTTAAAGTTATATTTCGATAACCTCGACGCTTCTTTAGATGCAATAGACTTGTCCAAACCGGTCTTGCTCATGATTCCCTGGTTGCTCTAACCTCGATCACATCTCCTTTCACTTCGCATTGAATTCTGCCCGAATTCATTACTTCTTTGATCTCCATTGTAAGGCTGATACCGATCCATGTTCGACCTTGGTTCAAGGTCGACATCTCTCTTAACTCTGTCGATGGGTCTAATAGGATAAACAGACCCAAAAGGAGCCCCAGTTGATCATCTTTGACTCTGATTTTTGAATAATCGATTATGAACATCAACCCTACTAATAGCTGGGCACTCTATCAAATTCTGCTTCATCTGCTGTGAAGCCACCAAACTTTGAACATTGAGTCCTTGGGTGAAATCTTGAACGGCCCAATCATCAGCGACCAGTGGCAGGTCCATCCGCTCCATTTCAAACCAGGACACGAACTCTCTAAGCATCTCATTATCCTTTTGTCTTACTTTGAAGAGGTTCTACTTCATGAACTCGACCTTGATATCCCCAGCGTATGCTTTCTTGAAAGAGTCTACAAGAATAGCAAATAAGTCAACAGAATTAGGAGGTAAGTTGTGATACCATATCATAACTCCCTTTGACAGGGTCTCTCCAAATTTCTTCAGCAAGACAAACACGATCTCATCATCCTCCAAGTCATTTCCTTTGATGACACATGTGTATGAAATGACATGCTCATTTGGGTCCATCGTCCTATTGTAATTAGGAATCTCAGGCATGCATAATCTTTTAGGGATTGGTTTTGGAGCCGCACTCGGAGGTAAGGGTTTTTGTACGTATTTCTTGGAGTCCAAGCCTTTCAGTATCGGCAGAGCTCCCGAGATCTGGTCGACCCTAGAATTTTAGGTTTCCACCTTTTTGTTGTTTTCTTCAATTTTCTTCTCCCTTAATTCTATCCATTTCTTCAGCTCCACTAGCATTTTTATGATCTCGTGGTTGGTACCAAACTCATTTTCCTTCGACTTCTTGGTGACCGGTTCTTCCCTACGGGTGATTTTCCCGAGATCTGGTCGACCCTCCATTGTTTTGAGTATTCTGTGTTGTCGATCGGGCTCCACTACGGATTCTACTATCGGGGTCATTAGGCAGGTTTGTGTCGATAGCTACATGAGAGTTAGCGTCCAACGGGTCTGCAACTGGAACTCCGACGGGATCAATGGGCGGTACCTCGTTACAAGGTGCTATGTTGTTATTTTCACAGTAGTGACCGGGCTCATTGTCAACAGGTAGAGGTGCTAATTGTGAGTTTGACATTTGGATCTCTAACCTGAAATCAGAGGCACTTCAAAGAACAAGTGTAAAATATTATGTGTTACGAAAATTTGTATCAAATAACCATTATTATCCTTAGTCCCAAGGTGGGCGCCAACTATTTACCCTCAAAATTATATAACAATTGAATTTGTAAGTGGTTTTAAAGATGCGTGGATTAATTTGACACAAAGCGATAAACTGAATTGCAGTTAAGGCGAACAATGACAAAATAAATTCAAATTGTACGGCTTGAACAATTATAGCCTTGAAAAGTAAGTCTCTCTTGAACTACATGCAATTCAAATGATATCAGATATAGAAGAATAGTAGGTTATCGAAAGTAGTATAATATTATACTGCTTTGGGATAAGTGTTACAAGTTGTTTTACAAGTAATGAGACCCCCTTTATATAGTAGGGGAGTCCTATAGTAGGTATTATTCTATAAAAGGAAAAATCTCCTGATTTGCTGGTTCCTTATTGATACGTGCCGAGATTCCCGCCGTAATATTCGATCGGTCACGTATATTTTGGCCTTCTGCTATTTCAGTCTCTTGTTTGTTGTACAAATATTGTTTGCCCAAGCTCATTCGTTGTCAGGGCCAGTTTCGGGGTCATGGACTCAATTTTCTCGAGGACGGACATTCTGTCCTCGTGTTCTTGTTCGATGGGACTCGAGGTCGGTCTTCAATCTCTCGTGTTCCGAGCCCGACTTGTCGTGTAATAGACGAGCCGATTTTGACAGTATACACCATCTACTCGCACAAGTCATAAAACATTAAAATAATCTATGAGAAGTCTCAAATAGGGAAATGGGGTTCTAGAAGTCAAAACGAATGGGTTACTCACTACAATTAGTTGAGTTGATTGTAAATTCTTGATTTTCTTGAGTAACTATGTTAGATTTTTCACTAACTACGTTTTAGATTTAATTATCACCATACTCAATTAGGATATTAACTTGTCCATTTAAAGAAGCCATATTTTCTTAATTTATTTATCATTTGCAAAAAATTATCTAGACCTCCTGCTTTAGATTGTATAAATTTACAAGTCTTTTCTACCATTTTTTTTGAGTTTTGAATAACCCCTATACCAATTTTTGTTGATTTTTTTAATTCTAATAAATAAGAACAATTTAACGTATCAAAATAATTTCAATGAAAAATAAATAAAAGTTGGAATAATAGAACCTGAATGTAGATGTTGATAATTTACTGCTTCAAAATCCGAGAATGAACGAAAAAGAATATGTTTTTACTTTTATCAATGGGACTTCCTGCCTTGGTCTTTGACTGAAATATAATTTTCTTGGAAGAATGAAAAAAAGAAGTAAAACATTATGATTCTTGTGAGGTAAAAAAGCATGCGCATAATTTGGGTAATATGCCAACAATATATGTCAAAACAAAATGACCCAAAAAAAGATCTACATTCATAAATAAGCTAAGGTTCTTAAATTCTTACTTTGTTTTCCTTCACAAATCACGTTAGTTATAAACCCAAAAATTATCTTCCTTTTTTTAATCAAAATTTTGTACTTCCTATTTTAGTTCCCTACTTTGGTAACTGTAAAAAAAATTAGTAGATAATATTGATCAAGAACAGCTTATCGATTTCGGTCCGATGGGGTGCAAATCGTTAAGATGGATCATCTCCCAAAGTTCCACAACACCTCCAAATACGTGCACTCGTGTCTAGTAGTTTAGAATTTGTAGAAAATAATTGCCCGGAAATAAGAGAAGATGAAGGTTTTTTTCTATATTTGAAAACTTCACAAAACAACTCCTAATATAAATAAGATGCTAGAGTTGTTACAAGAAGGACAATTAAGTTAGGTGTTATGAAAATAAAAGAGTTGTTACATAATTCAAGTAGTAGTTACAACAATTTAAAGCATAACTGTTACAAGTAATAAATTAGACATTACATAATTAAATTCAAAGAGAATGAATTGGACATATTATGGAAAGCATGTATTGGACACTTTTCTGATAAGCTCAAAAAATGAAGAAATAATTTTTTAGCAAAAGTGTAACGATCGAAAATCACTCCTTAAGGATCATGATGGTACATAGTCTCTAAGACTAGGTAATCCTAACACTTACTGAATTAATATTCGATTTTAACCATTTAATTATTAAGCATGAAACAGAAATTTCTAAATGAAGCAAACAATCCAACATGATAAATAACATTTCAAAACCGGTAGTACAAGTCATATACTCTGCTAAGTTCACTAGAAAATCTATAAGTACAACTGTTCCGGAGTAGAAATAAACAATACAAAATAAACTTAAGAAGGTGAATCTGAGGCCTGCAATCACGACGACATATATACCTTGAGTCTCCACAACAATACTCATTTAGCTATCTAGTGATAAACAAGCTTAGAGGTACCTGAATCTGTACAAAAATGTGCAGCAGAGTAGAATGAGTACACTACTATGGTACCCAGTAAGTATCAAGACTAAGGTTGGTGAAGTAGTGACGAGGGACAGTCAAGACACCTACTAGACATAATATCTTGTACAATTATGAATGTAAAACTAACATGGAACAATATCATTATAGAGCTAAGCATAGTAAAAATAATAAACAATACTTGTTGTAGAAAACTAGAAGAAACAATTAGCAACAAGGAACAAACAGGTAATAACGACGTAGAGTAAGCTGAATACAATTAAAGACCGGTGAAACCAAGTAAGGAAAAACACGTAACAATCCAATAAATAATTTCTTTTACACAATATCTATACATGAATTTTCTCGAGGTACCACACCTCATAACCACATTTTATGGGTTTTAACTCACGAACACTAATCATTTGGCATCTTGTGCCTACATTAAAACTCACAATCGCATGGACAACTCACCTGCTACATGGACAACTCACGTATCAATACAATTAGTAACTCATATCTACATGGACAACTCACATTCTAAGAGAGTGACTATATCTCATATCCGCACGGACAACTCACGTGCTAGCAATAATAATACCTTATAACCGCACTGACAACTCACGTGCCAACAAAAAAAATATATCTCTTATCTGTATGGACCACTCACGTGCCAATCGTAAAACTCAAGCACAGAAGGAAGGTATACAAAATACATGAAAGGTCAATAAGAACCGAGGTTCATCTTCTTGGACTGGTATGAGTGACTAACTATGGTGTATGCTTGTACAAGTGTTCTCTCACAATTTGAGTCAACAAGTAAGATCAGAGACAACGAATAGTACATAGGAAACAACACAAGAAAACGTAAATACATGACTCACACAAAGTAGGCATACCACTACTCAAATATTATCAACAACAATTCCCCCACGCCATCACAAGTCATAACAAATAATCCTTGACATATCCCCCCTTGTCTCGCCAAGTGCACAACTATAAAGTATAAGCCTGCTTGTCTCACCACAAGCATTTAATAATATTCCTGTCTTGTCTTGACACATGCACAAACCCATATATATATAGCCAGCCTTGTCACGCTGCATATGAAAATATCAATATTAACAATAGCACAGATAACTCACGAGCAAACACCCCGACAATTCTCTCAACAGTATCACGTATGACGAAAACATAACAACACAATATAACAACTCAAACCTCGTGAGCCCATATTCCACAATATTTCATTAAAACAATTCCAATTCCACAACCACACATAGCCCTCGGCTCAAAAAAATAGAGTACAATAACATCAACAATAACACGAGAGTACGTGTAATGACCTGATCGGTCGTTTTGTGTAATTGCATCCTGTTACCCCTTTTTATGCTTCAAACGTGTGTGTTTATAATTTTATGACTTTTGAGTTTGGTTAGTTTTATTTCAAGAAGTTTTTGGTTTGATTTGGACCCTTGATTCTTCAATTAGAAGTTCAACTTAGAAATGTTGATTACACTTTGAATTAACTGAAAACAACCCTGAAACTGTGTTTTTATGGCTCTGATAGCGTCCTATCGTAATTTCAGACTTGGGCATATGCCCGAAACCAATTTTTGATGTTCGTAGGTTGATTAATGTTAATTTGCCAAAATTTAGAAATTTGAAGTTGAAAAGTTTGACTGCAGGTTGATTTTTAGCTATCAAGCTCGTAATTTAATTTTGGGACTTGAAATAGGTCTGTTAAGGTTTTAGAACTTTACTGCAAAATTTGGTGTCATTTGGAGTTGGTTTGATAAGATTCAGACGTTTAGTTGTAATTGAAATTTGAACTTTGCTTTTTAAAATTTATGCGTTTTAGAGTTTAATCCAGAGTTTTAGATGTTATTTTTGTCCTTTGATCGTGTGAGTGAGTTCGTACGATGTTGTAGACCTGTAAGGATGTTTTATTTGGATCCCAATGGATCGAATGAGTTCCAGACGTGTATCAGAATGGTTTTGGACTTAAAATGTCCGGTTGGTGTGGTGGCGCTTTGTTATCGCAATTACGAGCACTAGCCTCACTATTGTGAAGGTGATAGTAGAGGGGCAGTTTTCGCAAATGAGGCTTCCCCTTCGCATTTGCAATGACGGTATGATTTTGCTTGGTTCACAATTGCGAACAATTGTTCACTTTTGCGATGATGGCTAGTTCCCAATTGCGATGCCTTTTCTCGCAATTACGATGATGCATAACTTTGTCAGGGTTCGCAGATGCGAGCCCTGGTCCGCAATTGCGAGGGTTCGTGTTTGTCGCAAATGCAACATATGTAGTTGGTTAAAGGGCTGGGAGACGGGATTTTTGAACACATTCTCTCACAACTATGGAAAGGTATTTCTAATCCTTTTCTAATCATATTCCATCAACATTTCATAGATTTTAATATCAGTATCATGCGAATCAAAGTAAAATTTTGTGAAACCTTGTCAAGTTTTTGAAAAATAATAAATTGAGTTTTAAGGGTTGATTTAGACATGGATTTTAAAACTTACCACATATATAAACTCGTGGGGTCATGGGTAGTCGGAATCTACCGTTGGACTCGAATTTTGACCGAGTGGGCCTCGGGTTAACTTTTGTTGTCTTTTTGGACGAAGTGTAAAGATCATAGCTTTATTTATTGTGATTGATTTTCCCTAGCATTGTTTGATAATATTAAGTCAATTTTGGTTAGATTTGAGTCATGTGGAGGCAATTTTTAAGGGAAAAGCTATTCTTGAGTGTTGAATTGACCTAGTTAAGGTAAGTATCTTGCCTAACTTTGCGTGGGGGAACTACCCCTTTACTATTGGTATTGATTGATTCATTTGTGCTATGTGAAAGTTGTGTGTTCAAGGTGATGAGTGGGTACACGGGTTGTACGTGCTATTTCACAAATTTAGGATACATAGACTTTTTGTGCTTTAATTGAATTGTAGTATCATACTCTAAACATAACCATTAAAATATGCTAAGGGAACAAAGCCCACTCGAAAATATCCAATTTAAATAAAAAATACCAAAATTGCTCAAACCCGGCCTCCGGGCCCACATCTCGAATCCGACAAAAATTACATCAGTAGAATCCTCATCCTCTCACGAGTCTACCCATATTAAATTCAATAAAATCCCACCTCAATTTCCCATTCAAATCCCCAAAAGAATTCTCAAACTTTTCTTCCATTTTCCCCAATTTCAACTCTAATTTCTCAAATTAAATGATGAAATTCAAGACTTAATCATGGAATTAAACCAAATATAAGTGAAGAATACTTACCCCAATTGCTCCACTAAAAATACCCTCAAAATTCACCTTCTCCCGAGCTCTTCAATGGCTTTTATGATATTGGACTTAAACCCTCGACTTTTAAATATAAACTGTGTGCCCAGATTTTTTTTCATCGCATACGCGGCATCTCCTTCGCGTTTGCTAAGCATACAGCTTCACTGACCGGAATTCCTTTAATGCAAACGCGAGAACCCTCTCGTGAATGCTATGCACATGTGACTCAACTCTTCGCGAACGCAACCTCTACTACGTGAACGCGTAGAACAATAGCCTTGGGGACCCGGCTATTCCTCTTCCTCTACGCAAACGTGACATAAGCCTCGTGAACGCGGTGACCATTGACCTCACCCCTTCGCGATCACAGAACCATCTTCGCGAATGCAAAGGCCAACTCCACAGCCTAACCCTTCGCGAACGCGGGACATGCATCGCAAATGCGAAGGTCAAAAACCTACAACACCAATAGCAGTAATTCTGCAATTTCCACCAACATGAAACGATCCGTTTAACCACCCGAAACTCACCCTACGCCCTCGGGACCTCAACCAAACATGCCAACATATTCCATAACCTCATTAAAACATGTTCCAACCTTCGGAACGCTCAAAACAACATCAAAATACCAAAATCGCATCGGATTCAAGCCTAAGAATTCCAAGAACTTCCAAATTCCTCTTTCGATCAAAAATTCTACCAAACCTCATCCAAATGACCTAAAATTTTGCACACATACCACAAATGACACAACGGACCGAATCCAACATTTGAAATTCCATTCCGACCCCTATATCAAAAATCTGACCAATCAACCAAAAAATGCCAAAATCTCAATTTCGCCAATTCAAGCCTAAACCTTCCGCGGACCTTCAAAACACATTCCGACCACGGTCCCAAATCATCTAACGGAGCTAACCAAATCATAAAAATTCCAATCCAAGGTCATCTACTAACAAGTGATATCTTGGTCAAACCTTTTAAATTTTAAGCATCAAACTGAGAACTGTTCTTCCAAATTCACTCCAATTACCATGAAAACCAAATCCGACGATTTACATAAGTCATAATACATCACACGAGGCTAGTCATGCCCGAGAACTGGTGAGCAAAGTGCAAAATCTCAAAACGATCGGTCGAGTCGTTACATCGTCCCCCACTTAAACATACGTTCATCCTCAAAGGTGCCCAAAGTTGTTCCAAAAGCTAACCAATCACTAAATAACCTTACCATGCACATACCCGGGGGTGATCCCATGTCACCCTATCTCATATAGGTCCAATAACACAATGTAATTGAAATTTCACAATCCAACCTAGCCTATAAACCTTAGAACCACATTTTTACTTCTGAAATCATCCACAACATCAGAATCCCACATCTATACTCTGAATAAGACTGAACAAGTTGTAATAACCCATACCTGTAACCTCAGCTGCAATTACATGATATACCACATATCTCAAACACTTGTAGCGATAACTTCTAATCACAGCAAATGCACACAACAACTGAATACCGATAGTAAACCTCTTATCAACTAAAGTCTCATTCCAACACTTTCATATACTGCCAATGATAAATGAAACACATAAAAAGTCAATAACCATTCATGAAGCCACACCTCCGTTGGCAAGGAACCTGGCAAATTTCTGAGCTGAACATTGATATTATCATTCCAACATACTGAAACTGAATCCGTTTGTATTCATTTTAGATCCCGACGATCTCATCTAATCCAACACAACTACTCTGGTGAAGTGACACATAAATATAATCTAAAGCCACAACTCATGCAACCCGCACGCCAATAAGCAACAATCCGAACGTACTGAAATCATGAAAAATGACTCAAATGAGAGAGTTGTATCGCAAGCTCACCAGTACCACCACACACAATGCTGAGAACCCTTCACACATCGTAGAAACAAAACACACAAATCTAACTCGGAGGGTCATACCTCCACATTACTCCACTGCAGTGCGCGACCCTATCCAAACACTGGTCCACATGAAATACCTCAAGTCATTATGCTTAAAATCTACAACCACGCGCAATTTGATGTCTGGAACCAAAGAAAATCATCATACGAACGGTGAAGCAATGACATAACACCACACAAACCCGAAAGGACACAACCGATACACCATCTGCTGAGAAATACCCAATACTCTTCCCGCTCGAATTCCACTGAGAGACCCCAATAAAACCGCACCACATGAGCCTATAACCAACAAATTCCAATGCCTCGCAACATGTAAAGGTAACTTATAGATCTCTCCTGGTCGTGAATAAGCTCAACAACAATCGAATCAACACGTCCCTCAACAATATAACTCAGAGTCAACCAAGCCGACTCAAGTTAAAACTAACATCCATATTTCCCTACCAATGAACCCCTTATTAAGAAATCTATGAAGTTGCTCCTTCAATTCGTTTAACTATCTAGTGTCATACAATATTGTGCCCGACACCAAATCAATATCGAAATCAACAACCCTGCTCGATGACATGCCCAGCAGAAGGATATATATCCGGAAAACCCCTCATCACCGGAATTGAATCAATTGTAGGAGTCTCTACACTGATATCCATCACGAAGGCCAAATAGGAAAGACAATCATTCCCATCCATCCGTTGGGTCTTCAAAAATGAAACCACCCTACTAAGACCATAATCCGTCGAACTTCGCCACTCAATATGTAGCATCCCGGCGTTGCCAACGCCGTTGCCTTAGCGTAACAGTCCAGAATAACATGACACAGAGACAACCAGTCTATACCCAATATCACCTTCAAAACCTAACATACCAAGCAACAAAGATCCACTTGGGTCTCCAAACCTCACATAGTTACCACACAAGACCGATATACGCGGTCTACAACAACGACCTAACCTGTCTATGAGAACTCCCAGTCTCCAACTCCATATAGCACACTAATCACCATATCCGATCCCAACTCCGCTGTCCGAATAGACAACACACCTCTAATACCCAATCATCCCAGGAGAGGTATTACTATAATTCTTTTGTGTCACCAAGCAAACTCGAATATCAGCAGTCGATCCATCAAGAGAGTTCCGCAATACTAATTATGTATCCTCAACTCAAACACATCGCCCTTTCCAAAATGTATACCCTCATCAAGCCACACCAGTCCGCGATCTCATTTATCTAGTCATCTGAAACTGCCCATGCTATCTAAGAATTTTATGACCTTCCTTTCAGAACTGAACCGTAACCTTACACATGCAAATCTCAATCTTACATAACATACTGCATATACCATACCATCCTATGAAATACATGAGAACTTCATATCCCGTCTAAGCCACAAGAACCTACATACTCAGCTAGCCAAGAACTTTCCATTGATCCCATCTAGAAGAAAATCGCTATAAATCCCATGATCCTCAAGCTCATAGAAAATATACCTCTCTAACCGTGGTAGAAACCATCAAGTACTCTCTGAATTCCATTTGCACAAAAATAAACCGTCAGGACTGAATCCTTCTAGCTCAACCAAGTTACGGAGGCCACTAAAACCCAAGAGCATTGTCGTGAAACACTTGTATAAACTCATTACCTCATAAGAATCAAAAGAACTAATCATATCCTTACCATGCCGATCCGGCCTACTACTAAGCTATCCTATTTATCCGAGTTTTCCTTCTGATTTACCTTCAACGTGATACTCCTTTTTGCTATAACACAACAATTCCTCAACCCAATCTCACCACACGAGACCCAAGCATAAAACCACATCGTCTAAGGCTCATAAGTTGCTGAGTATCCTCTTAAATATTCTCAAAAGCACCACGTTCAAAATACCTACCTTGAAGAGACTTTCTGCGAATCCAAAGTCATTACCTTCAACTTCCTATTACTGCTATACAGAATCCCCTAATGATATAGAAATAACACGAGTCTTGAAACCCTCCAATGTTAACCTCAGTTTCTAGGCAAACATACAACCTGAAAATCTATAATTATTACATGTAAGATCTTGAACCAACTAGAACCATTCTCGAGCGTCATCCACTCTACACAAACCTCAATTAGACTGATCAAATGAACCGAACAAACTGTGTCTCGTTAGCACTCCGACACCGCAGGATGTAACCTCACCTACAACCAAGAAACTTCTTGCTCTATGCACCACACACCCTTTACCAATAACCACTCAAGACATTCCGTGATTCTCATACACCTATGAAGCATAATATAATCTTTGTCAAAATTTTCTTTTACTCGAGTCATCTTCGGTATCAATGTCCCTAAGCCATAACTGATTCACCAGCACGCCTCAAACTGGAACCAACATAGCACATACCCGTGTAATCAACTAATCAATAGCAGACTCCCCCACTTGGCTCGAAGCCATAGATCAAAACACACACAATAACCCATAACGCATATACTCTATTGCTGCCATAATACCATAATGAGATTAAACTCAATCCTTCAAAAGCTCGTCAAACACAGACCCTCTAGTACTTTAAATCTTCTGCAAATCTTGCATCCACTCTCATGACAGCTAAACCCACTGCCTTAGGCGAGCCAAATTCAAATTACAACATATATATTCCCCTAGTAACAGATATCTTCCAATAAACGACATAAAGGATTACGCAAACTTCAAAACAAACTGCAGGAGATAACCCACATGCTTCGCCTCAACTAACATCTCTTTATACCCTCCAACCATCATAGATTTTATGTAGTCAGTTGATCTTCCTAAGTCTGAACTCATATCACAATGTGAAATCCACTTCCCTCCCCCAACTAGAAAGCATGAAAAGATTCTTCACACACCCATAACTCGGAGCTATACCTAAAATCAAGATGGAAATCGAGCACCTAATAGTACTTCTATCCTCCAACAGACCCTTCTCGTCGCTTCTAAATCATATGAATACATCTCGCAGTCGTAACATACACATCGCATAGCCATCCAGCCATCACTTCTACTAATAGGGATAGTACCAAATATATAAGCTTAAAAACACGTGCTCACACAATCCGCACCTCGGTGCTCAAGCTACAGCAAAACTTAGCCCAAGTCCTCCACACTGGCCCAACATCAACACACAGAAAAATCACATCTCGCCTCTCGATCAGAGAATCACAAGCTATCGATGCATATCTGATACTGAGTGCTCATGCACGCATACGAATCCGTGTAAGGAATTCAAAGATTTACATCCCAAGATGAATCAAGGACGCACGATAAGAATTCAAGAATGTGAAGTTTTTCCTAAAGGTTCTGTAGCCTCTTGAGGAAAAATACAGACGTCTCTATGCCGATCTGCGAGACTCTACTAAACCTACTTATGACTCATGAGACCTATGTAACCTAGGCTCTAATACCAACTTGTCACGACCCTAAACCAGACCCGATCGTGATGGCTCCTCTCGCGAAGACAAGGCCAGCCGACACACTCCTAATTCATTTTAAGCAATTAAAATAGCACAATTTAAGTCTTTAACATGATTAAATCCCAAATAAATAGTGAGACAGTACAATTTGCGAAATAGACACAGCCCGATATCGGGGTGTCATAAGTCATGAGCATCTAATAACCGATTAAAAGTAGGAAGATTCTACATAGTCTATTACAGAACTGAAACAGGAGAAAATAAGATAGGGGGAGAAGCACTAGGCTGCGAATGCCGAGCAGCTACCTAGTAAACTCTGAACTGCCTGAGCTAGAGGCAATTAGCATTCACTAGCGGGACCCAAGGCTCTTGTATCTTCACACAGGGGTGCAGGGAGTAATGTGAGTGCTCCGACTCAGTGAGTAATAATAATAAATGAATACTGAGCGATAAGGAATCACGTAAAAACACAACAACATGCTATAAAGAAGCAGTGTAAAAACTAATAAAAGGCAAAGAAACAGTGAAATCTTATAAAAACACCTTAGTTTAGAATAAGCTTCTTTAAAACACCTTTTTAACAGTTAAACAAGTAAATGATATGCAACTAGAAGAGATAAACACATAAAAATCTCCCCTCCTGCACAACACCTATAGAATTAGCCCCTCGGGCTATATCTCATATCACAATGGGTACCTGCGCTCACTGGGGGTGCACATGCTCCAGGAGGGGCCCCTTACGGCCCAAGCGCAATATCAAGCCATCTCGTGGCATAATCAATAGGCTCTCGGCCTCATATCAAGCCACATCATAGCAATAACTCAAGCCTTTGGCCTCATAATCTTAATCAGTACAACACTGTTGCAGCGTGCATCCCGATCCCATAATAATAATCCTCACAACACAAACCCTCGGCCCTGCTCAGTCAGAGGTCTCAAAAAGCCACTGGGGCACAGTAAATTAAGATGCTCATCCCAAAATATCATTTAAAGTTTTAAAAATAGAGTAAACATGAATGAGTTATAAAAACAGTATAATACATATACAAAATCAAAACAGTGAGGAATTAGCAGTAAAAATCCCCCAAGTGTCCAGATAGTTGGCATGAGGCCCAAATATGTCATTCAACCCAAAACATGATGATAGCAAACAGTTTTCAATTAAATACACGGTAAAACAGTCATTCGGGATGGACAAAGTCACAATCCTTAATGGTACACGACCCCACACCCATTATCTAGTGTGTGTGTCACCTCAATATAGCACAATGATGTTAAATCCGGGGTTTCATACCCTCAGGACAAAATTTACAATCATTACTCACCTCTATCCGGTCCAAACTCTAGCCCGCAATGTCTTTGCCCTCCCGAATCGACCTCCAGATGCTCCAAATCTAACCAAAATCAGTACATAACCATTAAAATATGCTAAGGGAACAAAGCTCACTCGAAAATATCCAATTTACATAAAAAATCCCGAAATTGCTCTAACCTCGCCCCCGGGCCCACGTCTCGGAATCCGATAAAAATCACATCTGTATATTCCTCATCCTTTCACGAGTCTATCCATATCAAATTCATCAAAATTCAACCTCAATTGCCCATTCACATCCCCAGAAGAATTCTCAAAATTTTCTCTTGAGCTCTCCAATGGCTTTTAAATATAAACTGTCTGCCCAGATTTTTCTTCATCGAGAATGCGAAATCACATAGCTGACTCAACTCTTCGCGAATTCGACCTCTACTACACGAACGCATAGAACAATTGCCTCCTGGACCCAGCTATTCCTCTTCCTCTATGGGAACGCGACAGAAGCCTCGCGAACGCGGTGACCATTGGCCTCACTCCTTCACGGTCATGGAACCATCTTCGCGAATGCGAAGGCCAACTCCACAGCCTCACACCCTAATCCTTTGCGAATGCGGGACATGCATCTCGAGCGCGAAGGTCAAAAACCTGCAACACCAACAACAGTAATTCTACAATTTCCACCAACGTGAAATGATCCGTTTAACTACCTGAAACTCACCCAAGGCCCTTGGGACCTCAACCGAACATGCCAACATATCCCATGACCTCACTCAAACTTGTTCCAACCTTCGAAACGCTCAAAACAACATCAAAACACCAAAATCACAATGGATTCAAGCCTACGAATTCCAAGAACTTTGAAATTCCGCTTTCTATCAAATACTCTACCAAACCTAGTCTGAATTACCTGAAATTTTGCACACACGCCACAAAGGACACAACGGACCTACTCCAACTTCCAGAATTCCATTCTGACCCTTATATCAAAATCTCACATATCAATCGGAAAACGCCAAAATCTCAATTTCGCCAATTCAAGCCTAAACCTTTAGCGGACCTCCAAAACACATTACGACCACGCTCCTAAGTCCCAAATCATCTAAAGGACCTAACCAAATCATAAAAATTCTAATCCGAGGTCATCTACTAACAAGTCAAATCTTGGTCAAACATTTCAAATTTTAAGCTTCAAACGGAGAACTGTTCTTCCAAATTCACTCCGATTACCCTGAAAACCAAAACCAATGATTTATATATGTCATAATACATCAAATGGGGCTATTCATGCCCGATAACTTGCGAGCAAAGTGCAAAAGCTCAAAATGACCGGTCGGGTCGTTACATTATTATTTGTTTTCTTGTTTATTTTTTATTTTTGAAAAACTTGCACCATGTAATGAAAATTGGTCGGATTGTAGTTGTTCTTACTTTGATGACCCTTGTCCATATTGTAGAGGACTACACTAATGGCAAAGTTGTTTAAATTCTCCCATGGGCGGATTGTGAGCACAATCTCAACCCCATTAGTGGAGTATTTGTGATAAGTATGGTCATCAAAATGGTCATTGGGATAATTGTGCTTATGTGTCCTTCCTTTCCCCCATCCCCCGCTATGATGATTCTACTTTTTGTGATGAAAATTATAGAGATATTGAAGTGGCACTTGATCCAAATCAATAAGAACTCTAAAATGCTCAAAATGAGAAGATGATGCCCATGTTGGAGGTTATTCTTGGAAATGAGGAAAAGTGTAACTTGGAACTCGAGGACTTGAAACAAGTACTAACTCAAAATGATGATAATATCTGCACCTTGGAAAATCAAATGAAAATATTAGTTGACTCTCACTATGCCCACCAACTTGAGAGTGTGGAAAGTCGTCAAGAAGAGTCCAACTTCGAGGAAAAAAGTGAGCTTTATTTTGAGGAATCAAGAATTGAACATCCGCCAACCGACTCCTTGCTTGTTGGTGATGCCACAAAAAATATGGAATTAGAGTCAACCGGTGTAGTTGAAAATATGGTTGAATTTGACTCTAATCTGGGGGAAAGGAGGATGTCAAAATCCAGGAAGAAATGCAATTTGAAGGCTTGAGGTCGCATTCCAAGCATTTTTCAACTTTGGAATTGTATGGTGATATGGGAATTGTCACGACCCAAACTGATGGGCCGCGACGGGTGCCTGAATCCTTCCTATCAAACACTACTAAGCATGTGCCTAAAATGTGAATCTAAATAACATCTGTTGAACTACGAAAATAATATATATGAAGGAAAGCTCCCAACAAGGCATATGTACGTATACATGCAGGATACAGTTGGTGAGCCGGCAAGGCTGCTATAGACAGCTATACATCCAAAACTGAAGGCCGACAAAGCCACATACAACCCAACTAGACATAGTGGCCATAGACCTCTAATAGAGACATAACTGTACAAAGATGGGACTGAGCCACATCATACCCATAGACATATATATACACAAACGTATCGTACCAAAATCAAAAGTAGCTCGGGATCAAGTGGAGCATGCCAACTCTCGTTGATCAGGGATCCTAAGAAGGAGGACTATTAGCTTGCCTATCTACACCTGTGGGCATGAAATGCAGGCCCCGTGAAATAGGGCGTCAGTACAAAAAATGTACTGAGTATGTAAAGCATGAAAATTAGTACGTAAAAGACATATATGAAGCATTTAATAAGGAAACACGTCTTTAAATCTGAATAACTTTATAAATTCTGAAATATTTATAATGTCATGCACGTGCGTATAAATGTCATGCCATGCATAGGTATGGGTGTACATAATATCATCAATCCACTGAGGGCATCCGATCATATCGTCTCGGCCACTGTGGGCAACATCATCAATATATACCAGCTAATCTGGTGATGGTGCGTATATAATGATGTAACCTTTTCCCATATCCCACATACATGTATTTACATATATACGCATATATAACGCCATCTGGTCATGGGTCAATTTACATGTATAAATGGGTGAAATGCATGAAAAATACGTAATAATCTCAATATTCCGTCCGGATAAACTTTTTCAAATGAGGATTATTCTGAATCCCATGAAGAGAAGATAATAATAATTCTCATGGGGAATCAAAAATATAGACATCCCTAGTATTTCTATGAACAAATTAATTTATGAAAACTGTGTGTTTGCTCGTTTCTTCTGTATAATTCGGACCATGCCAAAATAAAGAAGGGATAGCCTTAACATAACTGGAGTAGGAAAATGTGATGACCCAAAGAGGTCATCACCTGTTTCTAATTGAAATCCATCTCTGAGGCCCTGAAAACCTCATTTCGAGTCGCCTCGATTTGTGTGCGCAGTCCGGACTCCGGCCAACATTTTGGGTAAATGGACCCGGACCCGTGATTTGACAGTCCCGGAGGGTCCGTAGGAAAATATGGGACATGGGCGTATGCCCGGAATCAAATTTCGAGGTCCCTAGCCCGAGTTATGAATTTTTAAGTGAAATTGTTCTCTGAAAATGTTTAAAGAAAATGGAAATGAAATCCGATTAGAAAGCAATGGTATCGAGCCCGTATTTTGGTTCTGGCGCCTGGTACGAGTCTTATATATGTTTTGAATCAATCCTGTAAGGTTTGATGTTTAAAAGGAAATATCAGAAATTTCATGGATCTTGAGGCTCAATTTGATGTTTATGATGTTATATTGGTGATGTGATCACACGAAGATGTTCGTAGGGTGTTTTGAGGTAGTGTGCATGCTTGGTTTAGAGTCTCGAGGGATCGGGTGAGTTTCTAGTAGGTTCCGGGATACCTTAGGCTTTAAAAGATCAGATGTTGCAGGTTCAGGAATTTTGACAAGTTTCTGAACCTTTTGCGCGGCCCGCAAGGAAACGCGTGCGGCTGCGGTCGCCTTTGCGCGATCCACGCGTGGCATAGATCCGCAGGCCTTTAGGAAGCCTGTGCGGCCGCAGTCCTTCTTGCGCGGTCTGCGGTGGGAACTTCGGAGGGGTATAAATACAGGTGAATTTCAGTTATTTTACACTTTTCAAAACCCCAAAACATAAGAGGCTATTTTCCAAACAACTTTTCTTCTCCAAAACAATTGGTAAGTGATTTCTAAATTATTTTCTTCACTTCTTAACATCTTTTAACATGATTTCAACTTCAAATCAATGATTTTCATGGGGAAGTTGGGTGATGTGGGTAGAACCTAGGTTTTTCTAAAATTAGGGATTTGGAAATCAATTTGAGGTCCGATTCAAAACAAACCATATATTTGAATTTGTGGGGGAATGGGTAATAGGGTTTTGGTCCGAATCTCGAGTTGCGACCACGTGGGCCCGGGGGTGAATTTTAACTTTTGGGTAAAACTTTGGAGAACTCATTTTCATGCATTGGGGTTGATTCATTTAGCATTTATTAATGTGATTAAGTAACTTATGACTAGATTCGAGCGGATTGGTGGTGCAATCAAGAGGTAAAGCTATAATTGAGACTTGAGTGGTGTTCAAGACATTGAGGTAAGTGTTTGGTTTAACCCTGGCTTGAGGGATTAGGAGTTGAGTCATATTTGCTACTTGCTTCTTGTTGAGTACGACATATAGGCATGGTGATGAGTGTCTATACGTTGGTGTCAAGCATGACCGTGGGTACTAACTTGAAAGTTGTTGTGTTTTTGAATGTCACCTTCTATACTTTAATTAATGATCCTCTATGATTAAGTATTTCCATTAATTGAACTGAGAACTGGCAAAGTGAAATTGGTTATAGCTGATTCTCCTTTGCCGGGATGACTATTTCGATATCCTTGTTCCCTTCCCGGGAAGTTATTATATTACTTATGTCCCCTTGCCGGTAAGTTACTATATTACTTATATTCCCTTGCCGGGAAGTTATTATATTACTTATGTTCCCGTGCAGGGATTTTTTGTGATTGTGTGATGAACTGAAATGGGATCGGGTGGTACGCCTACCACGAGATAGAATGAAATGGGAGCGGGGTGGTTCGCCTACCACAAGATATTATGAAATGGGAGCGGGTGGTACGCCTACCACAAGATATTATGAAATGGGAGCGGGTGGTACGCCTACCACAAGATATTATGAAATGGGAGCGGGTGGTACGCCTACCACAAGATTGATGAAATGGGAGCGGGTGGTACGCCTACCACAAGATATTATTAAATGGGAGCGAGTTGTACGCCTACCACAAGATATAATGAAATGGGAGCGGGTGGTACACCTACCACGAGATAGAATGAAATGGGTGCGGGTGGTACGCCTACCACGAAATATGAGAAATGGGATCGGGTTGCACGCCTGCAACAAGAGGAAACTGAAAGTGAAAGTTGCCTTTATTTTCTTCATTTGTGATAGAAGTTATAGTGTTGGCCTCTTTATTATTCCCTGTTATTTCTTTTAATTGTTGTCCCCGAAGCATGTTCCCGTTCCCCAGCTTTAACTGTTTAATACTTGTTTACTTTTCCGCCATATATTATATAACTGTACTGGTTTATCTGGAGTCTGGTCCTAGCCTCGTCACTACCTCGCCGGGGTTAGGCTAGACACTTACCAGCACATGGGGCCGGTTGTGGTGATATTACGCTTTGTGCTCTTTGCACAGATCTAGGTTTTGGACAACAGTAGTAGCGCGGGAGCCAGCCTTCAGTCCAGTGAGACACTGAGGTAGCCTTGCAGGCATTCGCAGGCCCGGTGTCTCCTCTATCTTTTATTTCCATATGTTATCTCATATATTCGAGAGAAACAGTTTATATTTTATTTCAAACGGTTGTATTTAGCACTCTTAGAAGCTCGTGAGTAATGTGACACCAGTTCTTGGATAGAGGCATATGTTGATTCTCGCATTATTGTTCAGTTTTCTTTAAATTTAAGTCTTCCGCATATTTATTTAATTTTGTTGTTTTCATGCTATAGTCGATAATTGTTAAAAGAAGTATTTGTTAACGAAGAAAGCACGTTAAGGATTGGCTTGCTTAGCTCTCATTAGTAGGCGCCATCACGACTCCCTAGGGTGGGAAATTCGGGTCGTGACAAGTTGGTATCAGAGCTCTAGGTTACATAGGTCTCACAACTCACGGACAAGCTTAGAGTCTGAGGGATCAATACATAGACGTCTGTATTTATCCCCAGAGGTTACCGAGTTAGGAAAACTTCCCTTTTGTTCTTTCTTGTCGTGCAAATTTGTTCCTCAAATGCTAATTGAACTTCTACTTTGTTCTTCGCAGATGGCGAGAACATGCGCTTCCTCTTCTACTGCTCAGTAGCCCGAGCCCCCTACAACAGCTCCCCCTAGGGGCAGAGGGCGAGGGTGATGCCGTGCTAGAGGCCGAGGTAGGGGCAAAGCTCAACCTTGCACAGCGACACCAGTGGCGGAGCCTCAGGTTGATTTTGAGGAGGAGGTTCCAGCCCCAACAGTTCCGGTGGGCCCAGCTCAGGTCCTAGAGGGGTTTATCGCTACCCCATTTCTTCAAAACACTCTGGTTCGATTGGTGGGCCTAATGGAGAGTGTCACCCGAGCAGGTTTGCTTCTTGTAGCACCAGCAACTTCTCAGGATGGAGGAGGGGCTCAGACTCCTGCTACACGCACTATGGAGTAGGTAGCTCCCCAGATTCAGGTTCTAGTGGTTCAGCTAGCGGTGGCAGTTTAGCCTGGTATAGTGGCTCAGACCGGCGATTGAGCAGCTATGTCCGCCGATGCTTTATGGAGACTGGACAGATTCACCAAGCTCTTCACTACTACTTTCAATGGAGCTCCTTCTGAGGATCCCTAGGATTTCCTATACAGCTGCCATGAGGTTCTCAAAAACATGGGCATTGTTGTGACCAATGGGGTCAATTTTGCTGCATTTCGCTTATCTGGATCCGCCAAGACTTGGTGGAGGGATTATTGCTTAGCGAGACCAGCCAGATCGCCATCTTTGACATGGGAGCTGTTTTCAGTGTTGTTTCTGGAGAAGTTTCTCCCCGTGACACAGAGAGAAGCCTATCGGAGGCAGTTTGAGGGTCTTCAGTAGGGTTCCATGATGGTCACTCAATATGAAACCAGGTTCATCGATCTAGCTCACCATGCTCTTGTCATACTTCCCACCGAGAGAGAGAGGGTGAGGATGTTTATTGATGGTCTTATTCAGCCGATTCGTCTTCAGATGGCCAAAGAGGCCGGGAGTGAGATTACATTTCAGGAGGCAGCCAATGTGGCCCGCAGAGTTGAGATGGTTCTGTCATAGGGAGGTGGTCATAGGTCGGATAAGCGGCCATGTCATTCAGGTAGATTTAGTGGTACCTCATATATAGGTAGAGATTCATATGGTAGAGGCCATCCTCCTAGGCCCTTTCAGTCAGCTCTTCAGGTCTCCCATGGTACTTCAGGTGGTCGTGGTTCTCGGACGCACTATTTTGATCAATAGCCTTACAGTGCACCATCAACACCTATCAGTGCACAGCCGCTTTAGAGTTTCCAGGGTCGTCATCCCCAGTAAACGAGGGCTTGTTTTACTTATGGCGACATGAGGCACATTGCTAGGTATTGCCCTCGAGCTTCAAGCAGTTCTCCGCATCAGGGTTCTCGTGCTATGGTACAGGCACCAGATGTCCCACAGTCTACCAAGCCAGCTAAAGGCGGGGGTAGAGGTGTTAGAGGTGGAGGTAGAGGTCCTAGAGGTAGAGCTCAAGCCGCCAGAGGTGGAGTCCAACTAGCAGCAGACCGTCCCATAGAGGCAATTCAGGGTGGTCGGGCCCAGCCCCGATGTTATGTACTTCCAGCCAGGCCCGAGGCTGAGTCTTCAGATGTAGTCATTACAGGTACTATACTAGTTTGTGATAGAGATGCTTCAGTGCTATTTGATCCAGGGTCTACGTATTCGTACGTGTCATCTTATTTTGCCCCGTACCTGGTCATGCCTAGTGATTCATTAAGTATTCCTGTTTATGTGTTTACACCTGTTGGTAATTCTATTGTGGTCGACCGAGTTTATCGCTCTTGTAATATAGTGTTTGGGGGTCTTGAGACCCGTGTTGAATTGTCGCTTTTAGACATGGTCGACTTCGATGTTATATTGGGAATGGATTGGTTATCCCCATACCATGCTATCTTGGATTGCCATGCCAAGACCGTGACCTTAGCCTTACCGGGTTTGCCTCGTTTAGAGTGGAGAGAGACTCCTGGTCATTCTACCCGAAGTATTATTTCGTATGTAAAGGCTCGGCGTATGGTCGAGAAGGGGTGTTTGGCATATTTGGCTTATGTTCGTGACTTTAGTGCTGAGGTTCCCTATATTGATTTTGTGCCCGTGGTTTGTGAGTTCCCTAAGGTTTTCCCTTCAGACCTGTCCAAATAATACCCGACCGGGATGTTGATTTCTGCATTGATCTGGCTTCAGGCACTCAGCCCATTTCTATCCCTCCATATCGTATGGCCCCGCTAGAGTTGAAAGATTTAAAGGAACAGTTGCAGGATTTTCTTGAGAAGGGTTTGATTAGACCAAGCGTTTTGCCTTGGGGTACGCCAGTTTTGTTTGTAAAGAAAAAGGATGGTTCGATGAGAATGTGCATTGATTACCGACAATTGAACAAGGTTACAATTAAGAATAAGTATCCACTGTTGAGGATTGATGATTTGTTCGATAAGCTTCAGGGTTCTAAGGTATTTTCAAAGATTGACTTGAGATCTGGCTACCACCAGTTGAGAATTAGGGCATCCGATGTCCCTAAAACAGCTTTCCGCACTCGGTACGGGCATTATGAGTTCTTGGTTATGTCATTCATTCGGGTTGACCAATGCCCCAGCAACGTTTATGGAGTTGATGAACCTAGTGTTCATGCATTATTTGGACTTCTTCGTGACAGTCTTTATTGATGATATCCTGATATATTCCCGCAACCAGGAGGAGCACAAGCAACACCTCAGAGTGGTTCTTCAGACTCTGAAGGATAGTCAGTTATATGCTAAGTTCTCGAAGTGTGAGTTTTGGTTGAGTTTAGTGACATTCCTGGGTCACGTTGTATCATCAGAGGGTTTTCAGGTTGATCCAAAGAAGATTGAGGCAGTCAAGAACTGGCCTAGACCAGCATCAGCTACAGAGATTCAGAATTTCTTAAGATTGGCAGGCTACTATCGTCGGTTCGTGGAGGGGTTCTCATCTGTTGCAGCCCTGATGACCAGGTTGACCCAGAAGGGTGCCCAATTCAGATGGTCGGATGAGTGTGAGGCAAGTTTTCAGAGTCTCAAGACAGCCCTGACTACGGCACCAATGTTAGTTTTGCCCACAGGTTCAGGGCCTTACACTGTTTATTGTGATGCATCACGTATTGGACTTGGTGCAGTGTTGATGCAGGATGGAAAGGTCATTTCCTATGCTTCGAGGCAGTTGAAGGTTAATGAGAAAAACTATCCAGTGCATGATTTGGAGTTGGCAGCCATTGTTCATGCATTGAAGATTTGGAGGCATTACCTGTATGGCATGGCATGTAAGGTGTTCACGGATCATAAGAGTATTCAGTATTTGTTCAAGCAAAAGGAGTTGAATTTAAGGCAGAGAAGATTGATGGAGTTGTTGAAAGATTGTGACATCACTATCCTATATCACCTAGGAAAGCCCAATGTGGTGGTTGATGCTTTGAGCAGAAAGTCAGCCAGTATGGGCAGTCTTGCTTATATTCCAGTCGGTGAAAGGCTGCTTGTTTTGGATGTTCAGCCTTTGGCCAATCGATTTGTGAGGTTGGATATTTCTGAGCCTAGTCGAGTATTAGCTTGCACGGTCACTCGTTCTTCGTTATTGGGATCGTATCCGTGATCGGTAGTTTAATGATCCCCATTTGTGTGTCCTTAGAGACACGGTGCAATGTGGGGGTGTCAAGCAGGTTACCTTAGGTCATGATGGAGTTCTGAGATTACAGGGTCGAGTTTTTGTGCCTAATGTGGATGGGCTTCGAGAGTTGATTTTAGAGGAGGCCCATAGTTCCTGGTACTCTATCCATCCGGGCACCGCGAAGATGTATCAGGATTTGTGGCAATATTATTGGTGTCATAGAATGAAGAAGGATATCGTCGCCTATGTGGCTCGGTGTTTGAACTGTCTGCAGGTTAAGTATGAGCATCGGAGGCCTGGTAGTTTATTTCTGAGGATTGAGCTTCCCGAGTGGAAGTGGGAGAGAATCACTATGGACTTCGTTACTGGACTTCCGTTGACCCGAAAGAAATTCGATGCAGTTTGGGTCATTGTTGATAGGCTGACCAAGTCAGCGCATTTCATTGCTGTGGCAGTCTCCTATTTGTCCAAGAGGTTAGCTGAGATTTATATCCGGGAGATTGTTCGTCTTCATGGTGTGCCGATATCTATCATTTTGGACCGAGGAACGCAGTTCACCTCGCGTTTATGGAGAGCAGTTCAGCGAGGGTTAGGCACCCAGGATGAGTTGAGTACAACATTTCATCCTCATACGGATGAACAGTCCGAGCAGACTATTCAGATATTGGAGGATATGCTTCAAGCTTGTGTTATTGACTTTGTGAGGTTCGTGGAATCAGTTCATGCTTTTAGCAGAGTTTGCCTACAATAACATCTACCAGCCGAGTATCCAAATGGCTCCTTTTGAGGCTTTATATGGTAGGCGGTGTCGATCTCCGGTTGGATGGTTTCAGTCGGGAGAGGATCGGTTGTTGGGTACAGATTTGGTTCAGGAGGCCTTGGAAAAGGTCAGGATCATTTAGGATAGGCTTCGTACAGCTCAGTCCAGGTAAAAGAGCTATGCAGATCGTAAGGTTCGAGACGTGGCTTTTATGGTTGGTGAGCGGGTGTTGCTCCGAGTGTCGCCTATGAAGGGCGTGATGAGATTTGGGAAGAAGGGCAAGCTTAGACCTAGGTTCATTGGTCCATTTGAGATCCTTGATCGAGTGGGAGATGTGGCTTACAGACTTGCATTGCCGCCTAGCTTATCAGCCATGCATCCAGTCTTTCATGTGTCCATGCTTCGGAAATATCACGGCGATCCATCCCACGTGTTAGCTTTCAGCACTGTCCAGTTGGACAGGGATTTGTCGTATGAGGAGGAGCCGGTGGCTATTCTAGACTGACAGGTCCGCTAGCTGAGGTCGAAGAATTTTCCTTCGGTTCGTGTTCAGTGGAGAGGTCAGCCCCCTGAGGCACCGACCTGGGAGTCTGAGTCCGATATGCGGGACCGGTATCCTCATCTTTTCCCCGACTCAGGTACTTCCTTCTTCTGTCCGTTCGAGGACGAACAATTATTTTAGAGGTGGAGAATGTGTCGAACCAAAGGGGTCATCACCTGTTTCTAATTGAAATCTGTCTCCGGGGCCCAAGAAACCTTATTTCCAGTCGCCTCAATTTGTGTGCGCAGTCCAGGCACGTAGCCGGAAAGCTTAAACGTGAAATCTTGTGAAAATTTCTAAGTTTTTACCTCGAAATGAATAAGTTTGACTCCGGTCAATATTTTGGGTAAACAGACCCGGACTCATGATTTGATGGTCCTGGAGGGTCCGTAGGAAAATATGGGACATGGGCGTATGCCCGGAATCGAATTCCGAGGTCCTCAGCCCGAGTTATGAATTTTTAAGTGAAATTGTTCTCTGAAAATGTTTAAAGAAAATGGAAATGAAATCTGATTAGAAAGAAATGGTATCGGGGCACGTATTTTGGTTCTCACGCCCGGTACGAGTCTTATATATGTTTTAAATCACTTTTGTAAAGTTTGGTAAAAAACGGACGTGGTTTGGCATGATCCGGACCCAAATTAGGAAAATTGATGTTTAAAAGGAAATCTGAGAAATTTTATGGATCTTGAGGCTCAATACGATGTTCATGATGTTATATTGGTGATGTGATCACACGAATATGTTCATAGGGTGTTTTTGAGGTAGTGTGCATGCTTGGTTTAGAGTCGCGAGGGCTCGGGTGAGTTTCTAGTTGGTTCCGGGATGCCTTAGGGTTTAAAAGATCAGATGTTGCAGGTTCAGGAATTTTGATAGGTCACTGAACCCTTTTGCGCGGCCCATGAGGAAAAGTCTACGACCGGGAAGGGGCCAGCGCGGCCGAGGTCGCATTTGCGCGATCCGCGATGGGTGCTGCGCGGCCGCGGTCGGCTTTGCCCGATCTGTGCCGGGCATAGATACGCAGGCCTTTAAGAAGCCTGTGCGGCCGCGGTCCTTCTTGCGCGGTCCGCGATGGGAACTTCAGAGGGGTATAAATACACATGAATTTAAGTCATTTTATACTTTTCAAAACCCCAAAACATAAGAGGTGATTTTCCAAACAACTTTTCTTCTCCGAAATAATTGGTAAGTGATTTCTAACTTATTTTCTTCACTTCTTAACATCTTTTAATATGATTTCAACTTCAAATCAATGATTTTTATGGGGAAGTTGGGTGATGTGGGTAGAACCTAGGTTTTTCTAAAATTAGGGATTTGGACCTCAATTTGAGGTCTGATTTCAAAACAAACCATATATTTGAATTTGTGGGGGAATGGATAATCGGGTTTTGGTCTGAACCTCGGGTTGCAACCACGTGGGCCCGGGGGTGAATTTTGGCTTTTGGGTAAAACTTTGGAGAACTCATTTCATGCATTGGGGTTGATTCATTTAGCATTTATTAATGTGATTAAGTATCTTATGACTAGATTCGAGCGGATTGGTGGTGGAATCAAGAGGTAAAGCTATAATTGAGACTTGAGTGGTGTTCAAGGCATCGAGGTAAGTGATTGGTTTAACCCTAGCTTGAGGGATTAGGAGTTGAGTCATATTTTCTACTTGCTTCTTGTTGAGTACGACGTATAGGCATGTTGACGAGTATCTATACGTTGGTGTCAAGCATGACTGTGGGTCATAACTTGAAAGTTGTTGTGTTTTTGAATGAAACCTTGTATACTTTAATTAATGATCCTCTATGATTAAGTATTTCCATTAATTGAATTGAGAACTGGCAAAATGAAATTGGATATAGCTGATTCTCCCTTGCCGGGATGACTATTTCGATATCCTTGTTCCCTTGCCGGGAAGTTATTATATTACTTATGTCCCCTTGTCGGGAAGTTATTATATTACTTATTTTCGCTTTCCGGGAAATTTCTTGTGATTAAGTGATGAACTGAAATGGGAGCGGGTGGTACGCCTACCACAAGATATTATGAAATGGGAGCGTGTGGTACGCCTACCACAAGATATTATGAAATGGGAGCGGGTGGTACCCCTACCACAAGATATTATGAAATTGGAGCGGTTGGTACGCCTACCACAAGATTGATGAAATGGGAGCGGGTGGTACGCCTACCACAAGATATTATGAAATGGGAGTGGGTGGTACGCCTACCACAAGATATAATGAAATGGGAGCGGGTGGTACGCCTACCACGAGATAGAATGAAATGGGAGCGGGTGGTACGCCTACCACGAGATATGAGAAATGGTATCGGGTTGCACGCCTGCAACAAGAGGAAATTGAAAGTGAAAGTTTCCTTTTATTTTCTTCATTTGTGATAGAAGTTATAGTGCTGGCTTCTTTATTATTCCCTGTTATTTCTTTTAACTGTTGTCCCCGAAGTGTGTTCCCCTTCCCCATCTTTAACTGCTTAATACTTGTTTACTTTTCTGCCATATATTATATAACTGTACAGGTTTATCTGGAGCCTGGTCCTAGCCTCGTCACTACCTCGCCGGGGTTAGGCCAGACACTTACCAGCACATGGGGTCGGCTGTGCTGATACTACGCTTTGTGCTCTTTGCACATATCCAGGTTTTAGACAGCAGCAGTAGGGCGGGAGCTAGCCTTTAGTCCAGTGAGACACTGAGGTAGCCTTGCAGGCGTTCGCAGACCCGGCGTCTCCTCTATCTTTTATTTCCGTCTGTTATCTCATATATTCGAGAAAAACAGTTTGTATTTTCTTTCAAACGGTTGTATTTAGCACTCTTAGAAGTTCGTGAGTAATGTCACACCAGTTCTTGGGTAGAGACATATGTTGATTCTCACATTATTGTTCAGTTTTCTTTAAATTTAAGTCTTCCGCATATTTATTTAATTTTTTTGTTTTCATGCTATAGCCGATAATTGTTAAAAGAAGTAATTGTTAATGAAGAAAGCATGTTAAGGATTGGCTTGCCTAGATCTCATTAGTAGGCGCCATCACGACTCCAGAGGGTGGGAAATCTGGGTCGTGACAGAAAAACTCCATATAATATTCCATTGGAAACCTTCGTGGATTGAACTTAGAACCTAAAATTCGGATGAAGCTTCTGCGCTTTGAAATTGAGGAACGAAATCTTGCTTTGATTTGTTGAAGCTTGGACGAAATTGCTTCTAATGAAGCTTTTGTTTTGAAATGAAATGTTTCTGCTTCAACGTCCTTGGCTTTAAGCCAAAGGCAAATTGTGGTTTTGAAGATTCTACAAGGCATTCCTACTAAATGTCATGGATAAGATTCACAAATCTTATCAAGACCTAAGTCATGATTTGGTTATTACATAGAAGCCATCTGGCAAAGTGAGCAAGAGTCATCCTTTGCCATTGTGGCTTTATTCCATGTAGAACGGTGGGTGAAAATTATTAATCTTTACCCAGTTAGTAGTTAATTGGGTAATGTCCCGTTACCCGGTAATTAACTAATTACCCGCATAGTTTAAAAATTGCTCCAAATTACTTAAAATTTTATTTATTTTTAATATACTTTATATATTATACAACCGTGGAAATATGGTACCTTGCATGGTACTAGTTCATAATTATCGGGTATTATCTCTCAACCCGCATTTTATTGCAAATTGGCCACTTTCAACGAAACTCATTTTCTTTAATTCAGGTACCCTTTATCCTTCAGGACACTTATTTATTGCTTGTTATAAATAACATAAATACGTTAACATCAAAATGAGCTCATTCCCGAGTCTACGTCTATTAACTGAAGACAAAACTTTTAACGTACGAAAACGCGAGATGTAAGATCCTTCCCCCCCTAGAAACATCCATCCTCTAATATTTAACCTTCTGGGATCTATATAACCTTGGCAGAGTCGCCCTTGGTAACAATACTACAACCAACTCTTCCTATAAAAACTTAAGGGTATGATGTCTCAGTGGGATCCTTCTCTTGAGGAGGAAATAAATAAGAATATCTAGATTTCATGTCTTCCCCGGCCTCCTATGTCACTTCTTCCACATTGTTGTTTCTTTAAAGAACTTTCACCGAAACTATGTCTTTAGTTCTCGATCTCTGAATCTGTCCGTCTAATATAGCAATGGGAGTTTCTTCGTATGATAGCTTCTCTGTGACTCTGGAAGGATCTCCGATACATTTTCGGAGCGTAGACACATGAAAGACTGGATGTACAGACTCCAAGTCCGAAGGCAAGTCTAATTCATATACTACCTGGCTTACTTTGCGTATGATCCTTTATGGTCCCATGTATCAAGGGCTAAGTTTTTCTTTCTTTACGAACCTCATAACACCTTTCATCGGTGATACAAATTTGGAATACCCAATCGTCCACTTGAAATTCCAAGTCTCGTTATCGATTATCCGCATAACCCTTTTGACGGTCTTAAGCTGCCAATAGACTTTCCTGTATAAGCTTAATTTTCTCGGTTGCTTGCTGTAACAATTCTTAACCTACTAATGTACTTTCCCAACATCGAACCACCATATAGGCGACCTACACTTTTGTCTGTAAAGAGCTTCTTATAGAGCCATCTGAATACTAGAATGGTATCTATTAATATATGCGAACTCAATAGGCAGCAGATGATCATCCCAACTACCTTTGAAGTCTATCACACAATCTCATCACATATCTTCCAGTGTCTGAATAGTACACTCAGCCTGTTCATCTATCTGGGGATGAAATGTAGTACTAAGACTTACTTAAGTCCCCAATCCTTTTTGGAAGGACCTACAAAAGTTAGCTGTAAATTGAGCTCCTCTCTCCGAGATAATAGATACAGGGACACCATGCAGTCGTACTATCTCCTTAATATAAAGCATAGCATAATCCTCTGAGGAATATGTAGTTCTAACGGGCAGAAAATAGGCTGACTTTGTAAGCCTATCAACAATCACCCATATTGAATCGAACTTGCACTAGTTACGAGGTAAGCCTACGATGAAGTCCATATTGATTACTTCCCATTTCCAAGTCGAAATCTCCATAGCTTGCAGTAACCCACCGGGTTTTTGATGCTCAATCTTAACCTGCTATAGTTAGGATACTGAGCCACAAACTCTGCTATATCCTTATTCATTCCGTCCCACCAATACACTTCCCTGATATTATGATTAATCTTTGTTGCCTCCGGATGGATAGAATAACGAGAGTAGTGAGTTTCTCCCAAAACCTGTCGACGCAGCCCTGCAACATTAGGTACACATAATCTCCCTTGATATCTGAGGACAACACCTTTTGTAATCTCAAACGGTGTATTCTTCTTCTAAAGGGTGATATCCCTATAATGAACTAACACAAGATCCTCGTACTAGCGTTCCTTTACTTCAGTTACTAAAGAGGATGTTGCTGTATCCTGAAGATTAATTCCAACGTCATCTGAGTCCACTAACCGAACTCCACGACTAGATAGATGATGAACCTCATGGGCTATTCCCCTCATTTTTAGCTATAAATACAACAGGCTACCATAGATCTATGGCTGAGGGCGTCGGCTACTATGTTCGCCTTCCCCGGATGGTATAAAATATCAATGTCATAGTCTTTAAGTAGCTCCAACCATCTTCTTTGATGAAGATTCAATTCTGTTTGCTTAAAGATGTAATGGAGGCTCCTATGGTCCGTATATATATCAACATGAATGCCATACAAGTACTGCCTCCACATCTTTAGTGCATGAATCACCGCAGCTAACTCTAAATCGTGGGTCAGGTAGTTCTTCTCATGATTTCTTAGTTGTCTAGAAGCATAAGCCACAACCTTACCATGTTGTATCAGCACACGATACAATCCAATGTTTGAAGCGTCACAATAGATAACATAACCATTGGTCCTTTCTGGGAGTGGTAGAACCGGTGCTGAAGTTAATCTAACCTTCAATGCTTGGAAACTCCATTCGCAAGGATTGGTCCATTGAAACTTCGTTCCCTTCTGAGTTAACTTACATGGGTATCCTAATTTTTTTACAATTCAGGAAATTCCCCTCACTGGAGGCCCAAACTTCATCATTTATGCATCCCAATTACGCCTTTATCCCACTATTAGGGTAGTATATCATCTATTCTAAACGTTACTAGTCTTAGACTCCTTTAAGTTCTTTCAGGCTATACAGATCCTTCTATAACTTAGATAAATCATCAACTGTCTTATGAACTTATTCCTAAGGACTTATCCAATATCGTTACCTTTTACACTCATCTTTTCTTATCCTTCCTCCTATCTTCCTAAAACCTTGTAGCTCTACCATACTTTATCTTGAGACCTACACATATCTATTTATACTTATTCGCAACCTTTCTTCAACTTACTTGCATCATAAATTCCTTATGTTATTCCAGAACATTATGCGAGACACCATATACTGTTTTGGTCGAAGGTGCTTAGAAGAGAAGGAAATTTTGTTACAAGTTTCCTGTAATAACTTGCCAAACAGAGAAGCTACGAACCTCCGTCGGTGTTGTGGGTCTAGGCCATGTCTTCAATGCCTCACTCTTTTGTGTATCCACCCGGATGCCTTCACCCGAAATGATATGCCCAAGGAGAGCTACAGAGTTCAACCAGAATTCATATTTAGAGAATTTTGCGTACAATTCCCCTTTTTGTAGAACTCTGAGCACAGTACGCAAGTGATCTGCATGCTCAGCCTCTGAACGAGAATATACCAATATGTATCACCGATAAATGCAATTATGAACAGATCTTAAAAAGGGCCTAAAACATGGTTTATCGAATCCATGAATACTGCTAGGGCAATGGTCAAACCGAACGACATAACATGAAACTAAAAGTGCATGTATCCGGTCCTGAATGTTGTCTTAGTAATATCTTCATCCTTAACCCTTACCTGATGGTACCCGGACCTCAAGTCTATCTTTGAAAAACACTTGCCACCTTGTAACTAATCAAAAAAATCCTCAATCCTCGGGAGCGGGTACTTATTCTTGATCATCACCTTATTCAACTGCCTATAATTAATAAACATTCGTAAGGAACCATCCTCCTTTATCACAAACAACACAGGTGCTCCCTACGGTGACGTACTAGATATGATAAAACATTTTTCATGTAAACCCCTTAGTTGTTCCATTTACTCGTTCAACTCTGCGGTGACCATTCTATAGGGGGAATAGATATTGGATGAATATCTGGTAGTAGTAGGTTAGTGACAAACTCAATTTCTCGCTCTGGCGGAAGACCTGGAAGCTCACCGGGAAAAAAACCAAGAAACTCATTAACTACATGAAAGAACTAAATGGTTGGTAAATCTACTTCCACATCCCAAACCCGAACTCAATGATAAATATAGTCCTTTCTGATTATCTTTCTTGCCTTGAGATAGGAGATAAATTTACCTCTTGGCGATGCGGTATTACTTTTCCATTCCAAAATAGGCTCTCTTGGAAATTGAAATAAAACCATCTTTGATCTACACTTGATGTTAGCATAACAAAAGGCCAATCAATCCATACCTATTATAATATCAAGTCCTACCCAACCGAACACGACGTATCTTATCCATGTTTATTATCAAACCTATCACGGGCCATTTCGGGACACATCTATACATATAGGTAACAATATTAAAACATAACTTTCATAACTAATTTATAAAAAGGTTTATATACATAGGGGTCGACTAGGCTGTAGACATGTCATACCCAAAACTATATACATGATAATGTCTGCAGAACCTCTAAGTATGCATAACCCTAATATATACAAGTCGGGATGAGACTTCGTACATCCTCATAAAAGAACCTATCACATTTAGAACCCTGACTTGGCAATATTCCAAGAGGTGGAAATCATCAACCAAAAACTGACACTTAGAGGAAGTCTAAAGTTGAGGGTCCTTGCCTCGTCCTATATAAGAACCTCGATCGGACACACTTTGAAGCGGAATCTTCATGTCCTTATCAGTTACCTTCCTCCTCTTGGCCTTACTACTATCTTCTTCCTCTGCGTATCCCATAACATATACCGACGAACCTTGACTGATGGACTCCCAAGACTGTGGTCTATCTGGAACCTTAGAAGAGCTGGTGTCCATAAATACCTTGACATAGTTTTGAGCTTGAGGGAATCCCGGTTGTGCAAATCCATGCACTACTCCCTTTATACCCTGATCAACGGGCTGTGAAACCAAGGGCCTTGGTAAGGTCGGAACTCCTCTCACCCCATCTACTACCGGAGTGGTCGAAACAGCTCGAACGGATGACTCATATGGATCTTCCATAATATAACACATGATCTCTGATGGGTCTGAATCCATAGTATAACTTATCTCACTTTCTAACATCTTTGTAGACTTCTGACCCGTACTAGCGGTTGTAGTCTTCGGAGGCTTCGATGAAAACGTAACACATCGTTAGGACCATGAATGCTTATATCGCACGATCTAAGATAAGAAGAGAGGATAACATCCTATATGTCCTGTAGCCTTATGTATATAAGTGTGGTGCAACAAATAAATAAACAAAACTATACTAGACATGATCTGTAGACAACCCTAGGACCGATCTGCTCTGATACCACTTTTGTCACGATCCAAACCGATGGGTCGCGACAGGTGCTTGAGTCATGCCTGTAAAATACCCCTAATCATGCGTCTAAGATGTGAATCTGAATAACATTTGCTGAACTACAAAAATAACATATATGAAGGAAACTTGTCAACAAGGCATATGTACGTATACATGCAGGATACAGTAGGTGAGCCGGCAAGGCTCCTATAGATAACTATACATCCAAAACTGAAGGCCGGCAAGGCCACATAGAGTCTAGCAAGACATATTGTCCACAGACCTCTAATAGAAACAAAATTTTATAAAGACGGGATTGAGCCACGACATACCTATATATATATATATATATACAAACGTATCGTACCAAAATTAAAACCAGCTACGGATCAAGTGGAGCGTGCCAACGCTCGTTAATCAGGGATCATAAGAAGGAGGACCGTCAACTTGCCTATCCACACCTGTGGGCATGAAATGCAGGCCCTGTGAAATAGGGCATCAATACGAAAAATGTACTAAGTATGTAAGGCATGAACATTAGTACGTAAAAGACATGGATGAAGCAATGAATAAGGAAACACATCATTAAATCTGAATAACTTTGTAAATTCTGAAATGTTTATAATGTCATGCACGTGCATATAAATATCATGCCATGCATAGGTATGGGTTTACATAATATCACCAAGCCACTGAGGGCATCCCATCATATCGTCATGGTCACTGTGGGCAACATCATCAACATATACCAGCTAATCAGGTGGTGGTGCGTATATAACGTCATAACCTTTTTCCCTTATCCCATATACATATATTTACATATATAAGAGTATATAACACCATCTAGTCATGGGTCAATGCACATGTATAAATGGGTGAAATGCATGAAAAATACGTAATAATCTCAATATTCCTTCCGGATAAACTTTTTCAACTGCGTATTATTCTGTGACTCATGAACAGAAAATATTAATAATTCTCATGGGAAATCAAAAATATAGACACCCCTAGTATTTCTATGAACAGAGTAATTTATGAAAACTGTGTGTTTGCTCGTTTCTTCTATATAATTCGGACCATGCCAAAAGAAAGAAGGGATGACCTTAACATACCTGGAGTAGGGAAAACTCCGTATAATATTCCGTTGGAAACCTTTATTGATTGAACTTAGAACCTAAAAATTGGCTTAAGGTTCTACGCTTTGAAATTGAGGAATGAAATCTTGCTTTTATTTTTTGAAGTTTGGGCGAAATTGCTTCGAATGAAGCTTTTGTTTTAAAATGAAATGTTTCTGCTTCAACGTCCTTGGCTTTAAGCCAAAGGCAGATTGTGGTTTTGAAGCCTTTACAAGGCATTCCTACTAAATTTTATGGATAAGATTTACAAATCTTATCAAGACTTAAGTCATGATTTGGTTATTACATAGTAGCCATCTAGCAAAGTGACCAAGAGTCATCCTTTATCATTGTGGATTTATGCCATGTGGAAGGTTGGGTGAAGAATATTAATCTTTAATCACTTATTAGTTAACTGGGTAATGTCCCGTTACCCGATAATTAACTAATTACCCGTATAATTTAAAAATTACCCCAAAAATTCTTAAAATTCTTTTTATTTTTAATATACTTTATGTATTATACTACCATAGTTATATGGTACCTTGCATGGTACTAGTTCATAATTATCGTGTATTATCGCTCGACCCGTATTTTATTCCAAATTGGAAACTTTCAACAAAACTCGTTTTCTTTAATTCGTGTACCCTTTATCCTTCAGGACACTTATTTATCGCTTGTTATAAATAACATAAATACGTTAACGTCAAAATGAGCTCATCCCTGAGTTAAGTTAATTAACTGAAGACGAAACTTTAAACGTACGAAATGTGAGATGTAACGGGAATTGAGCCGTGCAAATTCATATGGATGTGCAAAGAAGAAAAACAAGAACCATACATTTTGCAATTTTCATATTCAATAAGGCAAAATGACATTCTTCAAAAGAAAGCCAATAAATAAAAATGATGAGATTAAAGTTGGTTTGATTATCTATTTACCATCCCCTGTTGCTCGTGGTCACAAGCTTGATTCCAAGTTAGGTGCCCAATTCATAATGTCCAAGTGGCGAGAAAAGTGATAAAATTGATTCGCATCGTGCCACGACGTTAAATAGGGTGTTTGGTGGGAGGCAACACATGGTTTTTTTAAAAATTTAGTTGTTTTTGAATATTTCTTTTTTAGAATATCTTAGTATATTATTTTTGACTAATTTGCAAAGTTTCATATTTTTTTGGAGTTGTTTTGAGCATGTTTCATTGTCCGGGCAGTTTAAACCAGTAGCTGAAGAAAAATACAGGACATTGTTAAACTATGCGATCTCACAAAACAACATGCATTCGCAAAAAGCAAATTTTTCTACCCTTATGAGATCGCAAAAAAACAAATGCGTTCGCGTCTTTTTGGTAAGTTTTCTTTACACGAATATAGGTATCAACTCGCGATCACGGTTCTGTTATGCCCCAAAAACCAAGGAACGTGACCGACGCTCAACCGAGTAAACCTGACATAACAAGCCTATTAGGTTTCATTCTACCCCAAACTAAGTCATGAATAAAGAGGAGATGGACTCCATTAATCATACTTTGTAAATATTTCATTGACAACTTTCATTTTAATTCCATTAGCAGTTTCGACCATAATGTCCAAAATATTATAATTTTCTTAGTTATGATGATGAAAGAAACATATTTGCTTAATACCAATTGTTTACCATGAAAATGGTAACAACAATTAAATTTGTAGATGGGATTCTAAAAATACGTGATTTATTCCCGAGCTAGTTGTTAGAGTAGTTGATGCTGCTAATAAGGAGTTTAAAGATTAAATGCAAACTAAAATGAGATAGTAATCGAACAGAGGGGACTGATGCCAGGGTATAGGTCTGGTCGATGGGGGACCTCGGGGTCGACATCAAGATCGAGCTCAAGCTATTGGGGAAAGTCAGGGATGTGATAACAGTTGAGGATATAATTAAACAAGGCTATTCACGGTCAATACTAATCCATACGATGAAGAACTAGTAAGAAAGCAATGAATATCAAGGTGACTTCGGGTCAGTGAGAACGAAGAAGTTAGAAAGAAGAGAGAGAGAGAGAGAGAGAGAGAGAGAGAGAGAGAGAGAGAGAGAGATTATTGCACTTGTAGAGAAATGGAGCAACATCAGTCGTTTACAAGGTAGGGTGAGTCCCCTTTATATAGGAGGGGAACTCGGCTACAAGTATATGGAGATTAATTACAAAGTATGAATATGGGATGGCTTGACGCGATGCCTCAGCATATGCTCTAGATAGGCCGGCTTTGTTAGAATTAGTCGTGTGCCTTGGGAGCTTCCCCTTTTGTCCTGCCTTTGATCTCCGTCTTTTATGAGTTGGGTCTTGACGAGCGCCGAGGTCGGGAACTCGGTCGTGGCTTCCCATCCTCGGGGTCTCAAGGCATTCTTCCAAAATGACTTGACAGTGAGAAATCGCATATTTTTGACTTCATTCAATTCACTCCTGATTCTCGCTCTCCAAGGTGAAGGTACCGCCGTCTATTCGGTTTTCCAAGGATGCATTAACTGTGTTCGTCGATCAATCTTTCAAGGCCTCGATGATCTTGCCATAATCCCCTATAAATGGGGGTGTTTTGGCATTGTTTTTCCTATCCCATTGCCTTCATTGGCTTGCTTTCCTATTCCTTCTTATCATATTCTACTATCCTTAAACATCATGTTTGGGGCTCATGGCCTTAAGACCATTTGGGGGAGCTCCCTCAGATCATGTTGTGGCCCTTTGTCGGGACTTCTCTTTGTCGAGCATAATTGTGGTGTCCCGTTATTGTTGTGGTAGTCGACATACTGGCCTTAGCTGCTGCTGTTGGCCCGTGGTGATGATGGACGGGGAGTCGGTTTCCCCTCATGTAGACAGTCGTTCGTATTATGCACCGCTGCTCAAAATGGGGCTCGAATTATACACCGCTGCTCACCTTCATACCTCGACTCGACGTGGCGCCCTACTGCGAGTTGGGGCCTTGCACGGCTAGACACTCCATGAAGTGGATTTTAAGTAGCCGTGCAAGCGGGACCGAAGGTTGTTCGGTCCGCTGTCTCTTCGAGGTTTTCTTGGCCAATGAGGGTCCACTAGCTTCGGATAGCTATGGTATTTTTTCATCCCTCCCTACCACTCACCTTGTCCTTTGGGGATATCAGTGTGGAAGGTTGGGATGAAACTTCTGAGGATGCGTGTCCATAGGCACCTGTTGCGGACCTTCGAAGGTGGACCGGTCTTCGAGCTTTTACTTTGCGTAAGCATCCCTTTGTTTCTTCTTTTATGCGTAGAGATCCTCTGTAGTCTTTTGTAATTGTATGTATTGACCCTTCGAGGGTTGTACTACATGGATATTTATGAATATGAATATACTCCATTGATTTCTGCTTTCAATCTTCGCTTTGTTATTACATGCTTCCGTGTCCTTCGAGGCCCTTTGACTGTCCTCCTTTATTGTTGACTGCCGACATTTTAACTTGGGAGTGAGCTTTATTTCCTATCCTCTGTCGATCAACATGGCTCCCTTCCGAAGCCATCGCTTTACCTTGGACCAATCCTAAATTGATCTGATAGGCACGGGCTATCAAGGCCCTCCAGTTGTATGGACATAGTACGCCGTATTCTAGGGCCTTTGAGGATGTTATCCTGAATGAAGGTCAGCTTTGGGCACCTAGGGGTCCCCTTTTGATCTTGATACAGATAGCCTTCTTAAAACATCCAGGATGAACTTTTGTTGAGGAGTTGACTATACTCGGGCACTGCCTCGAACCTTTGTGGAGCTTTCGTGATCGGAGCTTCCTATGCTTATTCCCCTTTTAGAAAGGGAACCATGGGATCAGGTACTTCCTCGCGTCGAGTGATGGCGTTGAATGTTTCCCGAAGTCCGACTTATTTTGGGCGGGGATTCTCGAGGTAGAATGTCGCCTCGAAATTGGAGATAGTACGGACAGTTCCTCAAGTCTTGGCTTCTCTTCGAAGGATGCTTCCTGGATCTGTTCCCACTCCGTCAATCTATATCGAGGTCTTTGGCTTCCCGCGGCTCACTCCGGGTAAGTGAGTCATCACAGCTTCTCGCATATATGTGGGGCGTCTTTGGCTTCTTCGCAAGACCTCAATATTTTTAGGCAACTACCCTTCTGCTTTGGCATAGGGTTCTTCATTTCTTTAGGTGCAAAAAGTGTTGGTTCACCTTTGCTCTAATCTATTAGTTTTACCATAATCATTGCAAGCACTCCGGGGCCGGCCCGGAAGGGAGTGGAGAGTACTGCTCCTGGCGCTCAGGAACAGCGGGAGTTCGCTCTGATGATGGTGCCTTTGATAAGAGGGGATCATCTGGAGATGGTGAGAAGGTACTGTGGATGGAGTTAGGGGGTAGCACTGTAGGAGATTTACCCGGATGAGAGTGTTACGGACTCTACTGATGGATTCTTGAGCGTATACCTCTATCCTTTCGCATTTGGTCCCCTTGATAGGGTCGTGCTTGATTTTTGCTTGGAGTATTAGGTTACTTTGGTGCAGATACATCTGTCATTTTGGCAAGTGGTGTTGATGATGAGGTTCTTTGCAGAGAAGGTTGGGCTTAAATTCATGCTTAACCACCTCGTCAGGCTATACCGACCCTTTCATCACCAGAGCTTGCTGACCCTGAGGTGTCGTTCGTCCACACCCTTTGTAGTTGATGATGAAGAGGACGGAGATCGAGAGTGGGCCAGTTGGTTTATCCGGGTTCGAAGGGTCGGCATTATCCTTGTGGAGCTTTTGGCATTTCCCGAAGGGTGGAATTATGCATGTGAGCGGAGTGTTTGGTGCCTTTTCAGATTTTGCCTAGAGCAAAAATTAGTCGAATTATAGCGTTTTCTCTCTTGTTGTAGCAACTGCGTGGACACCAGGCGAGGTCTTTGACCTGCCTGGCTGGGTTCGGAGGCTGCTGACCCATTCGACCTGCGATGAGCATCGGTGGCGAGTTGTATTCCATGCCTGATGGGGAACGAAATACCAAGGTATGCGTGCACGCTGCCTTTGCCTTGGCCTTCGTATATTTGAGGTAAGATTTTCCTTCTTTCTTTTGTATCGGTATTGTTGTTTGTAGGTATTGGGCAGTTCTTCGGGATGACGCAGTGATGTTCCGTATGGGAGAAGGAGGCGTCGGCCTCTGATCCGAGGGACGATGGCGATAAACAAGATTGGCAGCCGTAGTGTGATGTAGATTTTAGTGGTGCTGAACGGGCTCATGTTTTCAAGAAGAAGGCATTGTCTGAGTCTGCTGCTCTAGGAGTATTTGATTCCCGGTCAGCGGCTCCTCCAAGTGAATATGCTTTGCTCGAGGTCGGTTCTTCCGTGGCCGAAGAGGCAGGATCGAGAGGAGTATATTCAGACTTCGAGGAATTTCGTCGGCTTCACTTAATGGTGAGTTTAGGCGCAGTTTTCCTATATTCCGCATCCTCCTCCCTCTATTGAACTTTTCTTGTGCATGCCTGTTATAGACTTATGTCTGAGCTGCTCCGTCAAGGAGCCAGGCTTCAGAAAATTCTGGATTAGGGCGAGTCCCATAGGCTCCTAAGCGAGGAGAAAGAGGTTGAGTTACAACATTGGCGATACGAGGCATACCAGAGCTAAAATTTCGAGAGCTATTTGATGGAGCAGGTAATTTTTTGCAACTTGCTCTTTGCTCTCTTTGCCCCTTAAGGTTAACCCCCTTTTTGTTGTATTAGTTGCAGAAAAACATGGAGTCTTTGGAGTACCTCAAGGGAGACATCGACCACGTCACAACTGCTTGTGGTGAGCTAAGGGCTCAAGTGCAAGATCAAGCTTTAGAGGAGACATACGCCTCGTCTAAGGTCCTTACCTTCGAAGCCCAACTGCGCTTGGCTCATGACAATGCCAAAGTTCAATCGGACATGATCGAGAAACTTGAATCTGATCTCTCGAATATCAGGGCTGAGATAATGAATGCCCGGGCTGAAGCGGCACTAAGCCGAACCACGGCTGATCAGGAGATGGTGATTCGTATGTAAGACGCTGCGGATGCTCAAGCCGAACTAAAGCGAGCCCTCAATCGGTAGAAGAGGGTCGAAGAATATGTTCGTTGCAGATCCCAAAGAGAGGTACTCTAGGAGATCGGTGCGAGGGGCTTCGTTCTCTCAGAGTAATTATCTCTAGCAAGGGCGGACGAGCGTGACACACGATCATTTCTTGCTGACAACGCGAAGAGCGAACCCGGCAAGTAGTAGCCATTTGTAGCGGAGTGTAGATTTCACCGTTTTACTGCTTTTGTATTTGATATATGTAGAGCAGTAGATGGAGAGTGCACCTTTTTTGCGTATGTAAGATAAGAGGAAATTTGAAGCTTTATTTATTCTGCATCTCTTTCTGTTATTTCTTTTGACCAGGCGGGCTGGTTTTAGTGCTTGGCAGGATCCCCGTAGGTCCGAAACTTATCGAGCAGGCTCGGAGGTTCTTAAGTGTGATCCTTGACGTTAGCAGGCATTGGGGCTTCCGATCTTTGCCCAGCTATTTAGGCTTAGTCTCCGAGTCAAGCCCTGACTCGAACTTTCTTGCCCTTAAATCATCTATGCTCGTGTGGGCAGGTAGTAACTGTTCCCATTTCTTGCCATTGGACATTTGCTGTTTCGACTATTTTGGGTTAAGTCTCCGAGTCGCGTTATGCTTCGAGCTTCAATTGACCCTTAAGTTTTATCCTGCCTGCATGGGCGGACGGCGATGGCCTTTTGCGCTTCGTGTCGAAGTGACCTTACAGGTGGGTGGCTCGGAGGCTCACTCGACTGTCGATAGTCGTATTTATGTCGTGCCCTTAGGCATGTTTTTAGTTTAACTATTTCGGGTCCAGTCTCCGAGTCGAGTTGCGATTCGAGCTTTAATTGACCCTTAGGTATTTTTAGACGGGTGATAGTGCCTCTTACGCTGTTTTAGTCATTGAGACCTTTCAATATGTGGCCCGAAGGCTTGCATAGTTAACTATTTTGGATCTGGTCTCCGAATCAGATAATGATTCGAGCTCATTTTAATCCTCAAGTTGTCAATTTTTTAGCTGACGACAATGGTTCTTACATTGTTTGGTTGTAGAGACCTTTTAATATGTGGTACGGAGACTTTCTTAGCTGGCGACAATGGCTCTTACACTGTTTTTACCCGTGGGATTTGTTTTCCGCTCATTAAGGTTTTTTGAAAGATTTTTGCCTGATACGTCGTCGGTTCTAGAAGAACCTCGATTTCAAGTCATTATCAGCGATGTTTGAGCACCTCTGAAGGTTCACAGCTCGTAGGTTGAGTAGGTCGAAGCCTTATGGTTTGGAGCTGACATGGTCGAAGCTTGTTTTTGCCTGTTGAGGGAAACCTATTTTAACCGATTCTTTCCAAAGTATATTCGAAGTAGTGGCCTGCGATTTTTGTTTAGCGACGATCGGGCGTCCCCGAACCACGTTAGTTTGGTTGTATCAGCCATTTTGACCATAGTCATATGTGTTTGGCCAGAGCCATTTTTTTATCCCGAGTGATAGTTTAGGCATCTACACCTAGGGTATGCCCTTTCGGGACTCTTGCAAATGCGACGTATAGCCTAAACCTCGGGATTTTCATGCCTATTGAGGTCTTATAGTTTATAGAATAGATCTGGTTACGTCGCGTCTGCCCGCTAGGGGTCTTACAGTTTCGGGTTTTCCAGCACAAGGCGATTGGCGATGAATGATAGTCTCTGAGTCATCGAATTTATTCAACCGTGAAGATCACTTTTTGTGAGCTCGGAGTTTCCTTGTGGGGGCTTTATAAGCCCAGAGTTCCGACCCTAGGGTCACGTGAGTGCCAAATTGTTGACATTAAGTCTCCGAGTATTTCGGCATGCATTTGGTGGAGTGGTCCCCGTCGGAAGTGTACTCGAGATTCCCTTGTTTGTAGAATAAGATGCTGAAAAGAAGTCCTTTTATTGCTTGGTGTAATCATACATTGTTTCATTGTCATGAGCTCGGCCCGCGCGGGCGTTGCTCCTCAGACCATTCGATCCGATACATAATTCTAGATTGGGTCATAGTCTTTCATTTCCTGGTCCTACCGAGGGGACGGTGCCCTTAGAAAAAGATCATCGCTTCTTGTTGGATTGTAGAAGAAGGCCTACGACCTTATTGGATCATCCTCTGGTGGGGTACGTTGCTCCGCTAATAATTTTACTGACGAGGCCCTCTTCGGGGCGAAAGTCTGATTGAGAGGAAAGAGCGCGGCGGACCCTTTTTCAAGGACTATGGATCTTCGGGTAGAGTTAGAACCTTTGAATATCCTGGTTAGTTGTCTGCATACGGGTTAGTGAAAAAATAACAAGGGAGTAAAGTAGTTCTTCCTCACCGTAGGATGTGTAGACGACGTTTTGAGATTTGGTATGTTCCTACCCTTTTGAGGCGTGAGTCTCGATACAGCCCCCCATTATGTCTTATCAGGCTTGGCCGAAGATGTGGTTTGCTTACCTTTTGATCCTTCCGAGGGTGGGGGCATTGATGTCGGCGACGCACCAGATGGTGAAGAATTACCTCTTGTCGCGTATTGCTTTATGTCGACTTATTTTAGTCCTGCCCTTTGTGAGGGGTTTGATTCTATTGGCGAAACGGGGCCGATGCTATCCCCGGGTGGTGTGCTGATGGTCGTCTAAATAAGACACCCGTGCTTTTGCGCTTCTTTTGATGGTAAAGAGCTCGACGTCCCGACCTGAGCTCAGACTGGCCGTATGAAGAGAATGGTCTTTGTGACGATTGTCATTCGGGATTCACCAGGGATTCAAGATACGGGAGCGATTTGGTTTGTTAGTCTAGACCACCCGACTGACTTTGGTCCGACTTTGTTGTTGCATGTGACCGAACCACTTGAATTCATGAACACATGTTTTATTAATAATAGATCAAATGTGGGAGAGGGTTACCAATGCGTCAGTGTGATGCCGAGGCGGAGTCTCGGTGCCCTTTTCCCTGGATATAAGGGTGTTCTCTGGAATATTTCCCTGGACCTGTTTTTCCCTGACGGCAAACATTTTCACTTCCCATTTTATGAGTCCTTGGAGGGTGTCGTTGCTCCTTCACTGTCGTGACTCGTTCGCTGCATCCTTCCCGGTTGCCTTCCTCCCTTGGGGCTGGACTCGAGCCTGATCGCTCGATGGTACTCGGCAGTCATTTTTACTAAGCAGCACGACTGTCGCTCTCGCACCGGGTTGTGGTTCTTTTGAAGAGGTCGTGGTCGAATAGGTCTAAGTCGTTCGGCGTCCCTGGTTTCGCTGATGGTTATCATGAGGTTTGGCATAGCAATGTCGAAATTATTCTCTGCTGGGCGGGGTTCCTTTGCCGGTTGTGCCTCGTCAGATCCGTTTCACTGAAGATTCCTTGAGGACGTTGCCCTCGAACTATTTCCCTACCGTTGTGAGGTAGGTTGCATTTTGTGGCGTTCCTCCCATTTGCAGCATATAGACGATAACTCCATCTGTTGGGCGTTAGTTTCTTTGTTGGGAGCCTGCTTGGGTATACCGGGCCTGTAGAGGCTCCCAACGGTTGTCCATGTCCCTAATTCATGGGCAGTACCGGGTACGGTCATCCGACCAGGTCTCGGCTGGGTATCTGATTAAGCTTCATTTGACATGACCCGGAGTCGTCGGGCATACTTCGTTTAAACTTTGGGCAAAGGCCTGCATCGCCCAGTCATCCGAAATCGGGAGCGATCTCATTCGTCCTATTAGGGAATGAGGCGCGACTTCCTGTGGTGTTTCACTCTCCCTTTGTTTGGACTCAGATATGTCGGGATCTTCCGTTACTGCTTCTATGGCATCGGTGTGTTCTCCTGCGGAGGGATTTGCTGACACGGTAAGCGAGTTTGTGAATTCAGGCGCTAGGCTGCGGCGCCACATCATGGTTTCTCTCGAGAGTGTTTTCCCAAACTTTTTCAACAGGATGGGCTCGAACTCATCATCTGCAAGGTTGCTGCCACTTTCTGCACATGTGTAAGCGGTGGTACGCTCGTCGGGATCCGAGGTCCTGTCGCACCTAAGGAGTTTCGGCATTCCGTATTTCCGTGGAGCGGGTTCCGGGACTGCTTTCCCGAGAGATAACTGTTGCATGAGCCTCCATGAACCTGACTTGATTCTCTTGGAGAGGTCCTCCAACGTCTTCATTGTGGCAGGGTCTGTTACTGATTTGTTGTTGCTTGATCTTTTAGGTACTCGTTTGACGTAGGGAGTCTTTTCCTGCGCTACTGTGCTGGGGATCCCCAGATGGCTTTGCAACTGAGGGATAGCCAACTGCTGTGCTTGCAACATTTCAAAAATATCATGAAGACTAACTTCCTGTGTTTCCCGAGCCGTGGTTTGTAGGGCTTCTTGTCAGTCGTTGTGTCGTACGCTCCTATCGGTGTGCGAAGTTTCGTTGACTTGTTGTGCGTCCTATGAGTCCACATCTGCTTGAAACGATCCGGGCGCGTTATCGGGATTTTGTAGTGGTGCCTCGGCAATCAGGACAGCCTCACCATTTTCCCCGTGATTTTCAAGGTTGTCGTTCTCGAGTCCGTTTATCGAGCTAGACATTTTTGACCTGAAATCAAAGGATCTTGGACAAGAAAATGTATGAAAGATAATGTGTGTTTGTGCAATGAAACTAACAAGAAAATAATCACTATTATTTTTAGCCCCACGATGGGCACCAAACTATTTACCGTGAAAATGGTAACAACAATTAAATTTGTAGATGGGATTCTAAAAATATGTGATCTATTCCTGAGCTAGTTGTTAGAGCATTTGATGCTGATAATAAGGAGTTTAAAGATTAAAAGCAAGCTAAAACGTGATAGTAATCGAATTGAGGGGCCTGCTGCTCGGGTATAGGTTTGGTCGATGGGGGACCTCGGGGTCGATGTCAGGGTCGAGTTCAAGCTATCGGGGATAGTCGGAGATGGGATAACAGTTGAGGATATAATTAAACAAGACTCTTCACAGCCAATACTAAGTAATACGATGAAGCACTAGTAAGAAAGCAATGAATACCAAGGTGACTTCGGGCCAGTGAGAACGAAGAAGTTAGAAAGAAAAGAGAGAGAGAGAGAGAGAGAGAGAGAGAGAGAGATATTATTGCACTTGTGGAGAAATGGAGCAACATCAATCATTTACAAGGTAGGGTGTGTCCCCTTTATATAGGAGGGGAACTCGGCTACAAGTACGTGGAGATTAATTACAAAGTATGGAGATCGGATGGCTTGACGCGATGCCTCAGCATAGGCTCTAAATAGGCCGACCCTGTCAGACTTAGTCGTGTGCCTTGGGAGCTTCCCCTTATATCCTAGCTTCGATCTCCATCTTCTCTGAGTCGGGCCTCGACGAGCCCCGAGGTTGGGAACTCGGTCGTGGCTTCTCGTCCTCAAGGTCTCGAGGCGTTCTTCCGAAATGACTTGACAGCGAGAAATCAAGTCCTCTAATTTTTCCGCGTACACCAATATTTTTAATTCAATTCCCCATTATCAGTACAACGGTCTCGAGCCTCTAAATACAACTGAAGAGTAATATGCAAATGCCGACACTGGCTATACCTTGAAATACAAAGTACAAGATAAACAATAGTATATGACCCCAAAATGAAGTGGTGCTCTCCAAGTCAGCTGAAAGGAAGATGTGTCACTAGTTGCGACCAACACTGCCTGCTATGGAACCGCCTACATCTATTTAATGATATAGCGACCCCGGCAAAAGGGATGTTAGTGCCGTCGAATAGCACTAGTATTTATAACTAAAGACCATCTTAATAGAAACAACAACCATACAAGAACAAAGAAATCATAAGGATTAAACAATAGCTTTAAACAATCACCACATCATAAAACAAAAGGAATCACATAGCTTTCACATAATTTTCATAGATTAAGGTTGGGGCATTTCATACTGTTGTATCATCATTCACAATACCACCGCTTTCTTGCGTGGAGTCCGATCACGACCCGATTGGCTAGGTTGACTCATTTGAGACATGTACCACAGTCACAATTCCATTCTCACTTTTTTGTTTCAATATCAGCACAATACCACCATGTGTGTAGCATGGCATCCGATCACGGCCCGATCGGTTAGGCCATCTTACCAATACATTTTCCCTTTTTCCATCAATCATCTCATTTCAATCTTTATTCCACCTATATCAGTTCGTCTACATTTGGGACCACAGTTTTCACATCATACTTGGCACTAGGCCACATTTCATACCTCACATTCCACATCACTTTCACTTTCAACATCAAACTTGCAATTTAAGATAATGGGCACATACAAGAGCTATTCAAATTGTAAGCATAGAGAGAGATTCACATGATTTGGCATAATAATCACAATTTAAACTTGACTTGAAATCTATGCAATTTCGCATATAGTCCACATTCTTCACATATCACCAATTTACAAAGAATAACATATTGAACATATTGAGACAGACTTTTCACATATATTCTTGCAACACTAATTCCTTTGAAATAACAAATACTACATCAATTAAATTCCGGACTTACAATTTTACATGGACACTATGGGAGCTCAATTTCTAAGAAGACGGGGTTTTAGCCATACATACCTCAAAGAGCTTTTCCTTAAGTTTCTACAATCCACCAACACCTCTAACAATAACAATCTATAAGGACGTAGCGGGAATCGATTAATAATTAGGAAGCTTACACATGGAATAACTCTCTTAGGAATTTTATCAAACACCTAACATGTGAAGCAGTCTACAAGGTCTGAAAAAGGAAATTCCTCCTTCGCCCAACCAATTTTAACAGGAACTACCAAAATTAGTTCTTTAATATCACATACTACAATTTAGTCCCACATGCATGGCCTATTTTTAATCCCCACAACATATTTGAACCCTTAACCTCTTACATGAAATCTTGGAAGAAGGACTTACCCGGATGGAGGATAATCAAGTGGTTATCTTCCTTGATTCTTGAAAACTTGAGCAAGATTTGGGTAATTATGAAGTTAGGCTCCTTCTTTATCTCTCTATATCCTCTAAACTCTCTTTAAAATCAGTGGAAAAATGACCTCAAATGAAGCCCCTAAGCCTATTTATCAAAATGGAGTTGGGTTATAAAAATAGGAAAAATTAGCCTCCGAAATCGGGTATGCAGTCGCATAATGGACCGCAAAATAGGAATGTGGGTCGCAAAATGGATTGCGGAACTGGTGCCCAAAAATGGGCTACACTGGTCCATTTGACGACCAGATTTGCGGTCGCAGATCCATTACACGAACCCCATAATGGTTTTGCAATCGCAGAACTGCCACAGGATTGCATTTTTCCAGCCTTAGGTAATTTGATCATAACTTTGTGTAGGAATGTCCAAATTATGAACGGTTTGAAGCTTTTGGAAACTAGACTCGAAGAGCTTTCATATGATAGGTTGTTCATCACATAAAACCTTATATATATTTAGATATACTCGTTCAAAGTGGGTACTTGTGCGAACTCATTTGGGATTTTAGCCTATTATGTAATTTTCCAATTTGACTTAGACTTTGGCTTTTCCTTGGACCCCAAATTACTTATTATATGACTTATACACTTATTTACCAAATTCAATTGATGCCCATCATGCTAATAGCACATAAAATATTGTAATTAGCCTACCTGGCACCACGAAATCCTAAATTACTTAGCAAAGTTTTCCGGTGTCTTACATTCTCCCCCCTTAGGATCATTCGTCCTCGAATGAGGAGTAGAGTCCGCCCTAAACACTTAACACAATATATATCTTTTCTATCCTACCTCAGGTCCCTAAATTTTGACTAACTCCCAAATTTTTCAGAAATTTCGGCAGTATCTCCTTTGTAACTAGGCCTATCCACCTGTCAGAGAACAACCAAAACCATTCTAACAACACATCCACAACTCGACAAAGCACCACAACGTATATATATATAACACTACATTATCATATGGATACCTGGACATGAACTGCACATTTCAAAATCATAACACCTATAAGGTACCTTTCAAATCAAAACCAATTGTTATACATTCAAGCAAAAATATTTTCTTTTATTTTATTTTCCATGGCACTTTTGGCCTTCAAGGTGGTCTCCTCGACTTACAAGCTTTGCCATAACACATTCACGAAAACAATCCTAACCCCAAACTTATCTAACAAGGATGACAACTAGTTACCTCGCATAAGCTAACTATCCATCAACTTCACCTTCAATAATTTCCACCGGATAATACAGAATGGATCTCCGACAACCTTCTTAGGCATAGATATATGAAAACATGAAATACATGAGAAATAGCCTAATGGAAAATGCACTTATGTACCCTTCATTATCAGTTCACATAACATCTTCAGGGGAAAACATTGAGAATAACCTATGCACCCTCCTAAATTCTAAATCTCTACGCGAACACCCAAACTAAACCTCTTGTGACCTTCAACGATTACTCTAAGATGTGCTATCATAAATTGACCATAAAATAACCTATTGAATATATGTGATCACAGGGTGACTTTGACACGTTTGAACCTTCAATACTAAATAGATCTAATACAATGAGGAACAACGAAGTTCAAGATTGGGCTGGAATTATTTAGGATTCCATTAATGTGCTGAGTAGAGTATTTCATGAGGTCATATGCTACGAGACACGAGGATTTCTACTAATGATGCTGAGATGGTTTAATCCTGGTAAAGACATCAAATATAAGATAAATGAAGCATGGTGGTAACTAGTATTCTTAGATGAGGTGGATACCATGTACGTGATCTTGAGATTTAAAAGAATTGGTCAAGTATGATGCACCAGTTGTGTCCCTGAGTGTAAGGTAAGTAGTTGAGCTCAAATGGTAAGACTCTTGTATCATGGGTATGATTGAGGCCACAAAAGAAATATATGGAATTTTATTTCACTCCTAACAATAAGCGACACAAGAACTCTATGCCACAAGCGTATGAGGATGGAAAAGAAGTCATCCACTTATGAAATTATCATAATTCGAATAATTTAACCCTTCTCGACAATTGATCCTATAAAGGATGATTGGAGGTACAACAACTTGTCTTCCAAATCAATGCGCTTATGCTATGTGCAAAAACATCTGGAAGCGTCTAATCTCAACCCTCTAACAGGTGAAACGACATAGCTAGGACATCTTACCATAGGGGTGAAATCATGTATTGGTTAGAGGGGTTGTAATGGTTAACGTAATGCTCCGGGAAGAAAGACAATTAGAACTCCTATCCTTCTTAAATAGGTGGAATGTCAGGGGTAGCAAATTTCACACATATGACAATGACGTTGTCAATAATCCTAGAAGCCGAGTGAGCAGAAGGCCATGTAACCCATACAATCCAACCCATTTAAGAATTTTTAAAAGGGGACGCACTTAGGTTTGAAATCATGGCAATGTAAGCTTGAAAAGGCCTCAAAGTGCTTAAAACCATTACTAGTTGGTGTAGAATAAGGCCTCAAAGTGTCCATATGAATAAGTTTGAAAGAATGAGACATCTTAATGTATTTATCGTGGAAAAGTATCCTAGGTTATCTAGTCACAGGGACAAGCAGAGTAGGTAAATGGTTGTTAGAAGAACATCTACAAGGAATACCAACAATATTTATTTATTCTAACCAAAGAAATATGTTCCCATCCTTGATGCTATAAGACTATTTCTTTGATGCCATAAAACATAAATGAATTTTACAATGAGAGTTATCAGATGAAATAGATAGTACGGCAGCAAAACTAATGAGCATCATTTGGAACCAATAAGCTTAAATTGAGTTGAAGACATTAAAAGTCTATAGTAAAGGGGAATTTACCCACTTCCAGTGTCTTTTTTAGAAAAGGGGCTGTGTAGAGTACATAAAAGTGAGGTGAATTGAATCGAATCATATAGCTGGATAGCTAGTCAAGAAAATGAGATAAGATCATATTGAAAAATATGGAGAAATGACACATCATACAAGGTAAATCAAAAGAAAGTGAGAAAGCCTACGGAAGTAATCTTTACATTGTAACCACTATGAAGGGTGGTAATATAAGTGATTATGAGAAGCTAAATTTTTTAAAGAAGATCTCTGTTTGTAGTCACGTGATGTATAGCTCCATAATTAAAAAATCCAATTATGTTTAGCAACTCTGCTTCACAATGAAGCACTACAACACACTTCTACACAACCAGCTATTACCAGCCACATTGGGAGATGCTATAAGACTTGACTGAGAGAAAGGCTTTGACATATGAATGTGTTACTAGGTGTATTGCTCCTTGATCAACCCAAAACAAAAAGGTGAGAGTTATACTGATAAGCAGATCGTTGGACTAGCACATGTGTAGATAATCCATTATCGAAAGGAGATCATTCAATCTCGGCAATTACGGCATGCTATCAACCCTTGATGAACTTGAAGTGAGGTGGGAACCCAATGAGAGTATAAAATAATCATGGAAGGTTTGCAAATGTTCATAATGAGTTCTCCATGGATTTTGACTTGATAAAATCCCAGATGCTAATAAAAGACAGAAAAACATGAGAAATAGGCGTTGTGTTATGATAACCCCCAAAGGTGCGCTTAGTCATGACGGTGAGCGTAGTAAGGGTCCTTATGATAAAGGAAGTGTTACAATGACACATACAAGGATATGTTCTCTCATGGTTATTGAACAAGTGTTGGAAAACTAGCACAATGAATTTACTAACTAAGGAACACTATTAACACATGTTGGGGAGGTGTAAAGAGAAAATAAACATTTGTTATGATCTAGATATATTTCTGCTATATTAACTCCCAACTACAATACACAACCACGTCATGGGCAAGCAGAATACTAGGAACAAAGTGAGCTACTTACTGTGGGATGTCCCAAGTGGACACGAAAGGTATATTAAGATGGCGACACAAGAGATCTTCCTATGACGGGGATGTGAGGATCTCAATTTTCAGAGAGACTTTATGCACACGGTGACCATTTCGATTGACATGCACTCATATGACAGGTGTTAAGGTATTATATTATGTTACTAGACAGTTAAAAGCTTTCATGATGATACTCACAAGAGAATAGAGTGACTGATCAAACCATATAAGCCATATACACCAGAGAGTAAAAGAGTGACTCGAGAAGGATCGCAACACTAGGATACTTTGCATGGAACTTGACATCACATAGGTAAACTTTATGACGGTGCATGTATAGGCACAAGCGAGTAGATGTTGTCTATTTAAATAAAAGAATTATGTAAGAAATTCATCGGGTATAGTCCCTTGTTGAGAATTTAGGAAAGCAAGTGGGAAGTATTAATCCTATAGTTATAACCCCATTCAAGGACATATTTATAGAAATTAATTCCACAAGTGGATGTAAATAAGAGGATTTGTAATAGAGTGGATTCACGAATAATGCGTCTCCTTCAAGGAGTAGGTACACACAAGGTTTTGTGACTCAACATATTATTAAGACCATATTTATGAGAACTCTTCAATATGGATGTACATATACAATGAGTAGAAATTTTAATCTGCTTTACTTGGTTACTTTAGATTGGCGGGGAAGTGCCTTAACTGATGCACCCTGACTCCACATCTGTAACATACATTGGTAACATACTAATATACTACATGATCTGGTGGTGCAGTGACATTAATAAGAACAAGGGTAAGTTCTACCAATCCCTCTATGGCTCAATACATTCTCCTTACAAACTCTTGGTCAATCCCCCTCAGATTCAATGGTGGAGTCATTCTCTCCTAATTCTTCAAACTCGTGGATTATGGTATCAAGATTACTCATCTGGAGAATAAGACATAGCAAGGAAATTAGCTCCCTATCTTGGGTTTTACTGCACGATCTGGAATATCAAACAAGGGTGAAATTCCTAAATGTCTGAATAGCCTCCAACTTATAGATGTGATTGACAACACACCAATAAGAAGGACTATAATAGACACGACTCCGAGGCATCCTAGGACACTTTAAAACCTTAGGCTCTGATACCAAGTTTGTCACGACCTAAAAACCGAGGAGCGCAACTGGCGCTCACCTGAGTAAACCCGACTAAGCAAGCCTGTTAGGTTTCATTCTACCCCAAACTAATTCATGAATAAAGAGGAGATGGACTCCATTAATCAAACTTTGTAAATGTTTCATTAACAACTTCCATTTTATTTCCATTAGCAGTTTCATCCATAATGTCCAAAATATTAAAAATTTTATAGTTATGATGATGAAAAAAACATATTTACCAAATACCAATAATTCTAATTCATTTTCCCATTATCAAACTCCACCCACAACCTGTCTACGGAGCCTCTAAATATAACTAAAGATTAATATGGAAATACTAGCAACAAGGCTCCAGCTATACCTCAAAATACAAATTACAGGATAAACAATGGTACATGACCCCGAAATGAAGTGGGCTCACCAAGTCAGTTGAAAGGAAGATGTGTCACTAGCTCCGACCAACACTGCCTGTTGTGGAACCACCTACATCCATTTAAAGATATAGCGCCCCCGACAAAACGGACGTTAACGCCCCCGACAAAATGGACGTTTGCACCATCGAATAGCACTAGTATGTATAAATAAACACCATCTTATTAGAAAGAATAACCATACAAGAACAAAGAAATCATATGGATTCAACAAAAGTTTTAAACAATCACCACCTCATCAAATAAAAGCAATCACATAGCTTTCACATAATTTCCATAGCTTTGGGTTGGGGAATTTCATACTATTGCATCATCATTCACAATACCACCGCTTTCTAGCGCGGAGTCCGATCACGAACTGATCGGCTAGGTTGCCTCATTTGAGACATGTACCACATTCACAATTCCATTCTCGCTTTTTGGCTTTAATATCAACACAATACTACCAGGTGTGTAGCATGGCGTCCGATCACGACCCGATTGGCTAAGCCGTCTTACCAAGACATTTTCCCTTTTTCCATCAATCATCTCATTTCAATCTTTATTTCACATATATTAGTTCGTCGGCACTTGGGGCCACAATTTTCACATCATAATTGGCATTGGGCCACATTTCATAACTCACATTCCACATCACATTCACTTTCAACATAAAACTTGCAATATAAGATAATGGGCACATACAACAGCAATTCAAGTTGTAAGCATATAGAGAGATTCACATGATTCGGCATAATAATCGCAAATTAAACTTGACTTGAAATCTATGCAATTTAGCATATAGTCCACATTCTTCACATATAACCAATTTACCAAGAATAGCATATTGAACATATTGAGACACACTTTTCACATATATTCTTGCAACACTAATTTCTTTGAAATAACAAATACTACATCAATCAAATTCCGAACTTACAATTTTACATGGACACCATGGGAGCTCAACTTCTAAGAAGAGGGGGTTTTAGCCATACATACATCAAAGAGCTTTTCCTTAAGTTTTTACAATCCACCAACGCCTCTAGCAATAACAATCTATAAGGAGATGGCGGAAAGTAATTAATAATTAGGAAGATTACCCATGGTGTAACTCTCTTAGGAATTTCAGCAAACACCTAACATGTGAAGCATTCTACAAGGTCTGAAAAAGGAAATTCCTCCTTCGCCCAACCAATTTTAATAGGAACTACCAAAATTAGTTCTTTAATATCACATACTATAATTTAGTCCCACATGAATGGCCTATTTCTAATTACCACAACATATTTGAACTCTTAACCTCTTACATGAAATTTTGGAAGAAGGACTTACCCAGATGGAGGACAATCAAGTGGTTATCTTCCTTGATTCTTGAAAACTTGAGCAAGATTTGGGTGATTATGAAGCTAGGATCCTTCTTTCTCTCTCTATATGCTCTCAACTCTCTCTAAAATAAGTATAAAAATGACCCCAAATGAAGCCCCTAAGCCTATTTATCAAAATAGGGTCGGGTTATAAAAATAGAAAAAATAAGCCTCCAAAATCGGGTCTGCGGTCGCATAATGGCCCCAAAACAGGAATGTGGGTCGCAAAATGCATCACAGGTTTTATATCCAAAATCGGGTCTGGGCTACACTGGTACATTTTGCGACCAGATTTGCGGTCATAGATCAATTTTGCAGACAGCATAATGGTTTTGCGATCACAAAATTGCCACAGGATTGCATTTTTCCAGCCTTTGGTAATTGAACATAACTTTGTGTAGGTATGTCCAAATGACGAACGGTTTGAAGCGTTGGAAACTAGACTCGAAGAATTTCTTATGATAGGTTGTTAATCATATAAAACCTTATATATATTTAGATATGCTCGTTCAAAGTGGGTACTTGTGCGAATTCATTTGGGATTTTAGCATATTATGTAATTTTCCAATTTGACTTAGGCTTTGGCTTTTTCTTGGACCTAAAATTACTTATTATATGACTTATACACATATTTACCAAATCTAATTGATTCCCATCATGCTAATAGCACATAAAATATTGTAATTAGCGTACCTGTCACCACGAAATCCTAAATTACTTAGCGAAATTTTCCGGGGCCTTACAGTTTCATCAGGTAAGTTTCCATCTAATTAAAACACTGGAACATAGCAATAAAGCCCACTTTTTCTCAAAACAAAGTAACGGCTATTCCTACTCCTCTAACCTCTGAAATTATCCCCTACTCTCTAGTCTTTAGTTCCGTTGCAAAATTTTCACCCATCACTCTAAAGGTATGTGGATTTCTCTCCTATCTCTTGGATTCATTAGTTTCTTCTATTCCTCTGCTTAGTGTGAAATGATAAAATGACAGAAACTCCTGAGGTTTTAGTGGTTGAGTTGAAATTTTAATGTAGAAATCTTGTGTGCTACACATGTTTGCTTGTTGGGCGAGGTTGGTTGAGTGATTGCGCTGTAACTCTTAAAATTTTGGGGCTAAATCCGTCTCTGAAATTACTAGGAAAATTTAATTCCCATCAGGTGTTTGTGGAAATGCTCAATAGAACTTTAACTGGGCGAGGAAGAAGGCCTTCATGATCGCAATGCCCAATTCCGCAATCGCGTAGGTCTAATTCTGATCTTTCTGAAGATTGCCCTTCGTGATCGCATTAACTATTCTGTGATCGCATTGCTTTGAAGCTGAGAAAAACATGAACTTCTCTTCGCGATTGCGTGATTATTTCCGCGATCGCATAGCTCATCTTCAGGCAGTAAAATAGTAGCTTTGCAGAATTTTATCCTAAGGCTTTCTGATCTTTTCCCTTGGCCTAAATACGTCATAATACAATGTATTATGTACCCATACAAGCATTTGACATGTGGTCTCCTTTTATAGGTACTTTGAGCATAAAATGGTCTCGGGAAATGATGAAATTATACAAGAACTTACTCTTCCAGCTGTGGAAGGGGAATATTTTGATCAGGCTAGATTCACATATGGTGAATGTGAAAGAAACTATGACAAACTCATGTCAAAGAGCATCTTCACGGAAAGGGGCTTCCGTTTGCACAAACTTGAGGCTAAGATGCCGGAATTTTTTTTGAAGATTGACTGACAGTGGATGGATTTGCTTTGCTCCTGAACCAATTAAATCAAAATACACAGTTGTTCCTGAGTTCTATGCCAATACCTTGAAGACTGATTTCCAAGGGGAAATATTTACCTTTATTAGGGGCAAGCGGGTAATAAATGCACATTACATTCTTCCCAATGCTCACAATAAGATATACAGAGCAAGAGAAAGGGAGAGAGGAACCCAATTGCTGGTGGGAAATCTTCATGACGGGGTAAGACCGACTTGGGAAAGATTGCACAAAAGGGTATATTCTTCTGAATCCACGGCTGAAGCCAAGATTTGGTTATCTTTTATTTGTGCCAAAATTCTGCCATCTAAACATGAATCTGAGGTGACGCTTGAGAAGGCATTGATGATTGATGCTATTATGGATGACTTGCTAGTGAATGTGGGCCAACATATGGCAAGTGAGATTGAGGAAGCATGTAATGGGAGGTCTAAGAGTGTATATTTTTTCTTATTGATGACTTAGTTATGCTATGATGTTGGGGGGCTAAAGGGCCTGAAGGATACTTAGAAGGATCCAGGCATGGCAATTTATCCATTGCATAGAAAAGGGCCAACTTCCAAAAAGAAGAAAAGAAGGATTGATGTATCATCTCCTTCATTTGGGCAGTTTAATCAGATTGCCACTGGGCCCGGTAGTTCTTCTATAGCTGAAGCAGGGCTACATGAATTTCTCCACTTCCTTATGGACCTCTTACTGTGCGCCACATCTCCAGTTAGATCTATGGCATCGATGTAAACATTCGCCAACTTGTAGCTGGCCTTCCATCTGGTCCATCTAGGAAGGGCACTTCTACTAAAACTGGTAAAAAGCCATCTCTGGATGATGTAGTTCAAGATCAAAAAGCAATTAAAAACAGGTTGGAAGACATGAGCCAAAGACAAGGAAAGATTGAGAGGCAACAATTCAAGTTCAAGGAGCACGAGAAAAAGAAAAGCAAATTCCTGTCCAGAATGATGCACAAGTTGAGTTCATTCTGTGGCTCGCCTGAATCAGAGGATGATGAAGAGGACTTGGAGCTCAAATTTCCCACCACCTCCAGCTCCGAGTGTTACAGTTTCAGGGAGCACCTCCTTTATTTTATCTTGTTTTGTTTAGTTGCATTGAGGACAATGCAACACTTTAGGTTGGAGGTGGCTTATTTACATGTGATGATGTAGTTGGAGCATGACTATTTTTTATGAACTTGTGTAGATTGGCTAATGTTTATAATTTATTAGTGATAATATGAAGTTTAATTCTAGCATGTTAGCATTAGTTTTTCTTTTGTTTTGTTTTTCTTATTTGACTACCTTATTTACTTGTAGTAGTATTAATTAAAATCCTTGGGTTTCATTTATGTCGCGGTTCTCTTCCAAGGAAATAATTTGTGTCGAACCAGGTGACTTTTCCCAATGATGGATGGTGTGACAATATTCTTAAGGGATTAGTATTGCCTAGTTTTTTTTTTTTTTTAGTAAATATTATTTTTATTCAGTTAATTAGCTATTAGTGAATAAATTAGTTATTGGGTGTGATCTATTTGTCCGTAAACCAATATGTGGCTTGTTTGGTACCAACATAATTTAAACTTTGGCATATGAAGTTTTGATCCTTAAAATGAAAAATGATTGAAGTGATAATCCTTGTTGTGACATTTAGGTTCTATTTTTGACTTTTTGATTCATTAAATAGTCTTTAGGCTATATATGATTTTCTTTGGGTTCGTTGCTTTTAATTAGATTTTGGATTTATATGTCACTCGAGTTTGCATGTGCCATGTGTGGTGAGATTTGTGGTTAATTCTTTGGCAATATTTGTAGTATAGAACTGGCCTAGAATGTGCTTAAGGCGAAACCTTAGACTAACTTGGTTTGAAAAAATGATGTTAGGCCTTCCTTGGACCGTTATTGTGCCGTAAATTTCCTATCCTTGCATATTTTCTCTAGTCAACCCCTTTTGAGCCTTTAAACTTTTTCTTTGGAACCATGTTACAAGCTTTAAACCTTCGTTCTTTATTGTTCTATTTTTTGGCACCCTACATCCCCAAGTACTTTGAAATTATAAACATAGACTAAAAGCCTAAGTTTGGGGTAAAGGTTGGAAAAGTTGTGATGTGAAAAATGTTTAAAAGGTGAAAGGTAATAAAAAAAGAAAAAAGAAAATAGTGGAACCTTCCTTTAAAAATGAAAAAAAAAAGAGTAAGAAAGAAGAAAAAGGAAGTAAAAGTAAGGATTTGTGAATAAAGAGAAGATTAAATATGAAATGTAAAGTTAAGAAAGGATGGAAAATATTTTGAAGGAAGTGTGCTTTAATTATTACAAATTGTAGTGATTAGGGAGGTTTTGAGTCACTCTTATCCAAATTGTGCCTTACTTTAACCAGATACTTACACTACAATCCTTTAAGTCCTACTTGAGTTTGAACCAAGTATCTACATTAGTGGTGAAATACATGAAGGGAAAGCCTATGACACTACTTATGCGCATTTGAACATCTTCGTGTGAGAGAGAGAGAGTTAATTCTTTTCATTTGATATCCCATTTGTGTTTAAATTGCAATTTATTAGTTTAGATTCTCTCTTAAGTGTGAGGGCACATGAAATTTTGAGTTGTGAACATAATCAATCTCTAATTGAGAGGAATGAATAAATTAAAATTGTTGGTAATAATGAGGCAAATTTCGAAGCTTTAGTGCCATGACTTGGTTGCTACTTTGATTAATGTAGTTGTAACGACCCGGTAGGCTGTTTCAAGAGTTATAGCCTTGTTCTCCCTATTTCATGCTTCTTTTGTGTTATTCAGCTATATTATGATATATCAAGTTAGTAAGTTCGGGTTCGGAGTGGTTTCGAAATGATTTGAGACACATAGTCTCCTAATTGAAAGCTTAAGTTGGAAAAGTTGACCGGAAGTTGACTTATGTGTAAATGACCTCATATTTGAATTTTTATGGTCCTCTTAGCTCCATTAGGCGATTTTGGGCTTAGGAGTGCATCCGGAATGTGATTTAGAGGTTGGTAGTAGAATTAGCCTTGAATTGTCGAATGTTAGAATCTTAGCGATTTTGGCCGACAGTGAAAATTTTGATATCGGGGTCGGATTGAATTTTCAGAAGTTGAAGTAGGTTCATGGTCTCATTTTTGACATGTGTGCAAAATTTGAGGTCATTCAGAGGTGGTTTGACAAATTTTGGCGTTGTTTCAGAATTCGAAAGTTTAGAAGTTCTTAGGCTTGAATCCGAGGGTAATTTGGTGTTTTGATATTTATTTGAGTGATTTGATGGTTTGACTAAGTTTGTATAGGGCTATATGACTTGTTGGTAGGTTTGGTTGAGGTCTCGAGAGCCTCGGGTTGGAAGATATGCTGAAGTTGGCTATTGCTGGTGTAATCGCACATGCGAGGATATTGTCGGAGGTGCGATAATCGTAGTCGCGAAGGAGAGGCACAGATGTGGAGTTTTGCATTTTCTTGGAAATCGCAGGTGCGAGAAAGGGTACGCATTTGCGAGCCCGCACATGCGATAATGGGCTGTAGATGCGGATGAGGAGATCTTGGTTGTTTCCGTAGAAGCAGAGGGGTGAGCGCAAGTGCGCGTCCGCAGGTGCGGGGCCAGTATTTTAAGTGAGTTTTTGAAGAAGTGGAGCTCTAACCGTAGAAGAGGCTCCGCAGGTACGGATAGAGGATCTTAGGTGCGATTTTGCTAGACAGAAGGTATAAATAGAGGACTTCTGGATTTTTCTCCATTTTCACATCTTTCAACTCGGACTTTGGGGGATTTTGAAGAGAGTTTCGAAGGGAATTCGAGGTTATCACTAAGGTAAGTCCTTGAGCCTAATTATATTTGGCAATGATGTTTTTCCATTTATTTTTACACCTAGTTGGTGAATTTTTGAGGTGAAATTTGGGAGTTAGGGCTTGAGAATTTGGAGAGAGGATTTTGGGGATTTGAGTGACCAAATAAGGTCGGATTTTGATAAATTTGATATGTTTAGACTCATGAGTTAATGGGATTTCGGGTTTTATGACTTTTGTCAGATTTCGAGATGTCGGCCCAGGGGCCGAGTTTTAGTCAATTTTGGATTTTTGCTATAATTTGGTATTTTTCTTGTGGAATTGGTTCCTTTAGCCTATATTGATCATATTGTATTTCTTGTGACTAGATTCGGAACGTCTGGAGGTCGATTTGAGAGGCAAAGGCATCGCGGAGTAGGATTTTGCTTGGTTTGAGGTAAATAACGCTTCCAAACTTGGTTTTGAGGGTTGAAAACCGCGAACTATGAGTTAAGTGATTAGTATTGAGGTGACCCACATTCCAAGTGACGGGCGTGCGGGCGTGCACCGTGAGAATTGTGACCTGGGTGATTCCATGGCACTGTTTAGTGACTCTATCCTATTGAGATCCATTTTTTATCATGTGATTAAGTAGTTGAGCTGTAAATCATGCTAGATATCATGTTTAAGCTTGTTGTTGGTATTGTTTGGACCCTTAGTGGTCGTTTCTTGTGGTCATCTCACTAGTTTTCAATTAATATTCTATACTCACTCATGATTATGCATTTTTATATTATATCTCGATATCAGTTAATTATTGATTCATCATATCATTGTTCCAGGTTGTTTTCATGATATTGTGAGCTCATGGTGAGACTGGAGAGGTTAATGACTGGGTGAGGCCGAGAGCCTGTTATGAGTGACAGTTATGGGTGTCACGACCCAAACCAATGGGCCGGGATGGGCACCCGATACTTTACTCGACCGAGTACCAACGTAACGTATCTTTCTTATTACATCATCATATACACATGACATACGGGCCTAATAGGCCAACATGATCCTTTATAAACTCAAAATATAGGCCAGCAAGACCGTACAGTCTTTTATGTACACGACATATATCTACAAGTCTCTAAGAATACATAAATGTCAGGTTGGGACAGAGTCCCGCCATACCAAACGATACATGTCTAAATCATACTAACCAGACATGCAACTCCGAAGCAAATGGAGCCCACCAACATCTTTCGCTGAGCTGATAGCCTACTTGGAGGGCTCTCGACCTGTCTATCTGGACCTTCAGGCATGAAACACAGCGTCCCCAATCAAAAAGGGACGTCAGTACGAATAATGTACTGAGTATGTAAGGCACATAAATAAGTACATAACAGACATAGAGGAAATATATAGTAAATGACCTCCCCTATAAGTTTGAATAACTTTGTAAATCATAAATTACTTTTAGCATCATGCATATGCATATGAATGTCATGTCGTGCATAGGTACATGTTTCATAATATCATCAGCCTCTAAGGGCATCACATCATATCATATCGGCCACTGTGGGCAAAATCATCAGCGTATACTAGCTGATCAGGTGGTGGTGCGTATATAACGCCATAACCTTTCCCATATCCCATATACATATATATACATAAATATATGTGCGTATATAATGTTGTTTGAATCATATTTCAGCTATTGTGGGCAGCATCATCATCATATACCAGCTGATCAAGTGGTGGTGCATATATAACGCCGTAACCATTCCCATATCCCATATACATATATATATATATATATACGCGTATATAACGCCATCTAGTCATGGGTCAATGCACATGAATGCAATGCATGAAAAGTACGTTAATAAAATATTTTAGAGCTTCATAAGACCATTTTGCCTTTGAGTAATATCATAAGGTAAACTATTTTCAACTTTCATATTTTTCTAAGATGCATGAACAGATAATAAAATATTATGACACATGGAAATTCAAGAACATAGATATCTCCAATACTTATATGAATAGAGTCATTCATGGAAATTGTGCATTTGCACGTTTCGTTCGTATCGTATGGATCATGCCAAAAGAAAGAAGGGATAGCCTTAACATACCTGAGTTGATTCTCTTGATAATACCTTTAACACACGTCAATTTCGATAAAACACGTAGCGGCGGATCGAAGTAGTGAAAAATCAACGTAATATTCTTGAGAAAGATCGTACCGTGCTCTCCTAGAATCACAATTCTCGCTGCTCCTACCTTACAAAGTCTCATATGAATTTATTGTAGTATAAGAAAAGAAATCTTATCTAATCCTTTGTCCAGCTCAAATCTTCAACTATGGAAAGATTCCTCCATCATATTAATAAGTGTTCAAGACATTGTTGGTGCATGGCTATAACTATATTGAAGTTAACTTTTGACAATCTTCAGCAACTTTCTGATTTGTGTCATCCATAGCCTTTTTTGATATAAGCTTCCCTTTGAATTAGATAGTTTAAGCTTTAAATGGTTGGGCCCACATGCAATGAGTAAGATACATAATATACCAAAAATGTGTCACCTTTTTATCATACTATAAGAGTCATAATCTATGAATTTGGGGGGTTGCCACGTTAAGCTTAAGGCTTATCCAAAAGACCTTAGTCTTTATCCAAAGACAACCACAATTTATTAATTAACCAGGTACTGTCCCATTACCTAATAATTAATCAATGACCCACATAATTAAGAACTATCTCCACTTACTTAAAATACTACTCGCTTTTTTTACTATCATGGTCATATGGTACCTTGTATGTCACTAGTCCATAAATACCGAGTATTTTAGCTCGGCCCATATTTTGTCCCAACATGTCAAACTTGGACAAAAAATTATTTTCTCTGACTTTCTTCCCCTCTCAACTTCACGAATTTATTCATCGCTTATTTGAAATAACATAATCCTTATAATCTCCAAATAATATTTTCTTTGGATTGATGTCAATTACCTTACGACAAATTCAACGTACAATACTACAGGGTGCAACATCATCGTAACTTAATACTACAAAGCGTTAAATCACTGTGATGTAATACTACAAGGCATAACATCATCATAATATAATACTGCACGGCGTAATATCGACGTAATATTGCGGGGCGTAACATCATTCCCTCCTTTGGAACATTCGTCCTCGAATGTTGACTGATGCTCTTATCATATTTATAGCTTATAACTGTTGTAAATACCTTAATATTATCCTTGCTATTTAAGCAGTTGTTTTGTGAATAAATCCAATGTCTAGGGTATTCCCCCCACCCCCTTTAGTTTTTTTGCTCATATCATGACCTGTGATCGAAATCTTCCTAATCTTGCAACTTCTGTTACCTCCCGTCATGCAGGTTGTATGACCCTGGCTTTATAGGTGAACTTATGCGATTCATCTTTCCTTTTTACTTTTATCTTTTAGTAAATATCTAGGCCTTACTTTGTATATACAAGGCTTAATCGGATGCCTCTCTAGGCCTCTATAGGTATACTGATGTCATTTGCTCGATACTTTGTAGAACTTGCGAATACGGCCATATCTTATTTCATAGATTTGGTTACCCATTCACATAACTTTACTGCATTTACATGGGTTATACTATACCATAATCTTTTTTCTTCAATCTACCTTTACCGAGGTATGCTTACCAAGTTCCCATTTACTTTTGATGCCTACCCCTTAGGTATAAATCTCAGTCCTTCAATGCACCTTCATTACTAATCTTAAGAATCATGGCCGAATCTCATGTCATACTTTGTAAATTATATCTTACCATTGTTGATTCGCCTTAATGTTTATCTATAATCCTTTACTTGAAGACTTGAAACTTCTTACGTAATCACTAGGGTTCACGTGGCATTGAGGAACATTTGAAGTGATTTTCTTGAGCCACATGGGGACGATACTATACTTCCATAACCGTATTCCCATCATTCCAGTGTGATTCACCTTACGTGAGTAAATTAATCTCGTACAATCTATGAATCAGTTTCTTCAAATCATTACTCAATCGAAGGTCCAAATATCATCCTTTATCTACCACAATTACACCCTTATTTTACTATTAGGGCAACATTCCATCTCTTTTAAATATTACTTATGATGAGTAACTCCTTTGAGTTCATTCAGACTATATTGAGCTTTCTATAACTTCGAGAAATCATCAGATCTCTTGTTTTCATGGGCTTAATCCTGAGAACTTATCTATTTCTCGTCACCTTCTCATTCGCCCTTTCTTGTCCTTATTCTTGTCTTCCTAAAACCTTGTTGCTTTACCATACATTAGTTTGCATCCCACATATATCTATTTATACTACTCGTAACCTTCCTTTAACTTGCTTGCATCATAGATTTCCTTATGTCATTATGGAACATCAAGCGAGACATCACATTGTCTCTAACTTTTCATTACTCTCTTAATTAGCCTTCTTGATACCTAGAAACCATAGGCTGGAAGACATACCACTAACGACGCCGCTATCATTCTTGGATACTGAATCCCCTTACTTTTAGCCTTCTATCCAAAGTATGGAGTATTCACACCCTCCTACATTTGAGTATCGCGTATGTTGTTCACCTTTACCTTAATTACCTTAAAATCTTGCATCACATCTTGTATTTCTTTCATGCCTTTCCTTCCACATAGATATAATTCACATCCATAACTTGAAGTTTTATCATCATACTTGCACCTCTGGTGCATATATAATTCGGTGAGAGCTTCATACTAACTTCTTATGAGCCTGGTATTATTCTAATGCCCTCGTAGAATAGGGGTACTATACAATATCTCTTGTACCTATGATATTTTCATGGATGCTATAGAATGTTCATGATACCATCATCTAACAATTCAATCCTTTATCTATAATCTAGACTCAATTATTTCTTTTAACTTATACTAGAGTCTTCTATGACTATATGATTGTCAATCATATATGCTGCATAATACCTTGAAATCTTGGGTGCATTCATAATGTAATTATCTCTGAATTATTGATCGATTAATTCCTCTAATTCCTTCTCAACTTTTTTAAATGCAAGCAATTACTTTCCCTGGCCGTTTTGCCACTTGTTGCATGAATACTTGGTTTATCTTAGTGCCCACACATATTGGTCACGATAGGTGCCACTTTCTTATAGGGTGCATACAATGTTGGTGTGAGAGGGTTGTTATAAGACCAATTTCTCTTTAGGTCGTTGCGCTTAGGTTGAAGCCTTTTTTTTCTCCTTATTTACTCAACTAGTCTTTCGTTGTTGTACTTAGGGAGGACCCTCTGAATCTTGTGAAGCTGTGAGCTTATTACATTGTATACGTGATATAATTTTTGATGTCCTTACTCACCTATAATTATCTGCAATTATTTACCTCTACGCCTTTGTACTTGTAGGGTTGCTTCTGAACTGATATTTTGACTGTCTTCCCAATGGTACTCTCTTTTATTCTCATAATACTCATACGGTACCTTAACTACCCCAACTCTTATCTGAATATTTCTCAAGTATTACAATGACATTACTGCGAGGCTGAATTCACTATATTGGATTTTACTAAGTTTATCTTGTACGATCTATTGATTTGTCTTTATCCTCTTGTCTAGCCATAACAAGGCTCTTTATGAATCAACTAATATTTACTTATTGGCCCATTCATATATCAATATTCTGCGTAACCTTTCTTGGGTTGTTTCCTTTGTCTTAACTTACGTCTCGCACACGCTCATTATCTATAAATAACACCTCAGGCAGGAACCCATACTTCCTTTTCTTGACGTCATGCTTGCATAATATTCTGGAATCGTAGCATATCTGTAGGATATGAATAAGTGCAATATTATCCCTTTCTCTGTCTTATCGCATTCTTCCATTATTATTCCATAGTTATTACAACCACTTAATTCTGACTTAATGCCACATCACTCCATATTCCCCTTTTACGGGAGTACTAAGATTTAACGCTACGATGATCTACGCATAGATGTTTTACCTCTTTATCATTGGCATATTTTCACATCATCGATGACCCTTACTCGCCTTGCGGTAATCCTTCTGTACCAAAGATAACAAATTTCCTTACTTGCGAGGGTGACACTTAGTGTAACTAGCACATATAGTACCTTAAGCTTAACTTCGCTCATATTGCTTGCTTTAGGGAAGTGTCTTCCTGAATGACCATTCTCTGAATCTCTCATAAATCTTCTTCTGTTGCCCATTATATTATCGCCGGAACGAAATCTGAAATTCTCATGATGTCGACCATTATCAAATCAATCAGTCCCTAATTCATGTTTCGTTTTTCTTGTTAACCAGACCATACTGATTTCTATTATTCTGTGTCCAACTTTTCCTTCTGGTAGTCGCGTTGGATTCACGAACTTATTTCTCGAAATTAGGATATGACTTTATGGCCTATACTCTTTTTGTTGAGTTAAGGCCTGTAACCTCTCGTCTTTTCCTTTACTTGACTATAGACTTTGTAATATTGTAATCTTTTTAATCTACATTCGTCATCCATGTATCACGCCTTACTCATAATACTTCATTAACTCTCTTCTTATTTCCCACTAACATTTATGTCTATCACTTTATTCTTGATAACTCGAACAAGACATTCATTTGCTATTAGCTCCCCTTGCTCCACTTACTAGCTCTTCGGTTGCCTGACATTCTTTCTCTACTAGGGACGGGACCCATACCAAGGTAATATTTATCCCTTCAAGGCTTCTAGTCCCTATCTTTGTATTACTCATATCTAGATATACTATTTTAGAATGCACCTTCTAGGTGTCTTACAAGGAGATCTATTAGCACATTTTCAATATCTTTTGGAAATGTCAACTAACACAAACAATCCATTCACCATTTTGGGTTACTCTAACCCCAGCCGGATCTTGATATCATGTCTTTCTCTTAAGCTGCACCTGCTAGCTTCCATAGGGCATAAATAAGATGGGTGTGGCCAATTATAAATACCTCTGTTACAATTGAAGATAACTCAAAATGCTTATATTTCTCTGCATGAATTGTAAATACTGTTAATCTTCATTGTCTAGGTACCTCATACCCTTCTTCATCTTGCTTCTTTTACTTGTTGAAACTTGTGTCTACCTTTCAATTCTCTTGTTCCCTTTTACCATAAGAGTGGATAGGCATTCTGGCCTTAGGTATCCTTATCAAGAAATTTAGACATCTTATTATACACATGATTTAGTATATGCCTCATATTTATCTGTCGTAATCATGATGCAAAATTGGATTCCTCTAGCTCAACTCTTCCACGACTATATCTCTTACCAACCGTCTTTCTAGATGTAGGCATCATCGTATTATGATCAAGATAGAGTTTAGGGAATTGAGTTCTTACAACTGAGCCATACCACACGATCTAGAGTAACAAGAAAGAGTGACAGTTCTAAATTCCATGTAGCCTCTTGATTATAAGTATAGTGCACGACACACCCATAAACAAGACTCTACTAGACACGGCTTGTAGACTCCCTAGGACATAACTGCTCTGATACCACTTTTGTCACGACCCAAACCGATGGGCCGCGATGGGCACCTGATACTTTACTCAACCGAGTACCAACGTAACGTATCTTTCTTATTACATCATCATATACACATGACATATGGGCCTAATAGGCCAACATGATCCTTTATAAACTCAAAACATCGGCCGACAAGGCCGTACAATCTTTTATGTGCACGACATATATCTACAAGCCTCCAAGTTTACATAAAAGTCATAAAGGTCGGGACATTGTCCCGCCATACCAAACGATACACATATAAATCATATTAACCAAACACGCAACTCCGAAGCAAATGGAGCGCACAAACATCTTCCACTGAGCTGATAGCCTACGTGGAGGGCTCTCGACCCGTCTATCTGGACCTACGAGCATGAAACGCTGCGTCCCCAGGAAAAAAGGGACGTCGGTACAAATAATGTATTGAGTATATAAGGCACATAAGTACATAACAGGCATGGAGGAAATAAAGAGTAAAACCTATAAATCTGAATAACTTTGTAAATCATAAATTATTTTTAGCATCATGCATATGCGTATGAATGTCATGTCGTGCATAGTTACATGTTCCATAACATCATGAGCCTCTGAGGGCATCCCATCATATCATATAGGCCACTGTGGGAAAAATCATCATCATATACCAGTTAATCAGGTGGTGGTGCGTATATAACGCCATAACCTTTCCCATATCCCATATACATATATATACATACAAATATACGCAGATATAATGCCTTTTGAATCATATTTTAGCCACTGTGGGCATCACCATCATCATATACCAGTTGATCAGGTCATATACCAGCTGATCAGGTGGTGGTGCGTATATAATGGCATAACCTTTCCCATATCCCATATACATATATATATACGCGTATATAACGCCATCTGGTCATGGGTCAATGCACATGAATGCAATGCATGAAAAGTACGTTAATAAAATCTTTCGGAGCTTCATAAGACCATTTCGCCTTTGAGTAATATCATAAGGTAAACTCTTTTCAACTTTCATATTTTTCTAAGACCCATGAACAAATGATAAAATATTATGACACACAGAAATTCAAGAAAATAGATATCTCCAATACTTCTATGAATAGAGTCATTCATGGAATTTGTGCATTTGCACGTTTCGTTCGTATCGTATGGATCATGCCAAAAGAAAGAAGGGATAGCCTTAACATACCTGAGTTGATTCTCTTGATAATCCCTCTAACACACGTCAATTGCGATAAAACACGCAGTGGCATATTGAAGTAGTGAAAAATCCATGTACTATTCTTGAGAAAAATTGTACCGTGCTCTCTCAGAATCACAATTCCCGCTGCTATTACCTTACGAAGTCTCATATGAATTTATTGTAGTATAATAAAAGAAATCTTAGAAGACTTGCTCTGATACCAAGTTTGTCACGACCCAAACTGGAGGGCCATGACTAGCACCCGACCACACTTGCCGAGCACCAACGTACATTTCATCTAACCTTCATTATTATCTTTTAGGGCTGACGAGATCAATATAAATGGTAGACCTGGATCATGGACAACCAGCAATAAAATATGACGGCATGAACATACATAGCAGGGGATGACCAGACAATCAAGAAACTACATATAAGGTATGAGCTACCACGCTACTATGAAAGACTATACAACAAAAACTAGCCGACAAGGCATACCAAACTATACATGAGTCGACACCTGTCTATGAGCCTCTAAAGGAACATAAGTGCTGCAACATAGCCGGAACAGGGCCCCGACATACCCATAATGTCTATAACAAAAATGCATACCAAGACCAAGGCAAGTCCGGAGAAGGGATCTCGCCAATCACCGCTGAACTGGACAGCCTACTGTGGTGGGGGAGCTGCACCTGCCTGTCTATCAGGACCTGCAGCACGACATGCAGCGTCCACAAATAAAAGGACGTCAGTACGAATAAAGTACTGAGTATGTAAGGCAGGGAACCATAAATACGATCAGTAATGTAAGCAAGGATAGAGAATATACAACCTGTAACATCTTAGTACCTCTGAGGGCTACTTACATGAAATGCATGATACATATGTATAAATACATAAACCTTTAAAGCATTCGCCTCTGTGGGCATCATCATCATCATATCGTACCCGGCCATAATAGGCTCGGTAGAATCGTACCCGGCCACGTGGAGCTCGGTAAAACCCAACTGATCAGTGGTTGCACAATAGGTGTCGTACCCGGCCAACTATAGCGTGGCTCGGTAGAGTAAAATAGATACATATATATAATGCATGCTCGACTCATGGAATCACATTCTAAACCTTTCGGAGTGACGTAAGGTCGGTATCCTCTGTACACGTTATTAGGACTAACTCTTCACTATGAACCTTATAAGAATCAGGAAGTACCAACAACATTGATAACATAAGAATAAGAGAAGCAACATTAACATCAATCGTTCCATAAGAGGGAAAACAATGTAAGTACTGCTAGCTTCTAAGAGTAGAGTATTTTGGAAGCTCGTTCATTACATTATGTACAATCGGAGTCGTGCAAAAGAAGGAAAGGGATAGCCTCACATACCTTGTATATACTGACCCAATCTCAAGCTATGCAATTGTCAAAACTCCTTAGTCTACAATAAGAGAAACGATACTATCGTTATCATTTAAGCGTCATAACTATTATGTATCGACCACAACCTATTTTACGATGAAACGGACAGCACCTCCCCTATATATATGACCTCACACCATTCAAAACAGTCACCAAACAGCCCAAACAACATCAATAATAAACATATTGAGCCTCCCAAAATAGTCCACACACAGCCTAATCACTCCATACATACGACGACCACCGTAGTCGTGTCAAACAACCTGGAAATGTTACGAATAACTATCAGCCCATAACCCTACATATATATGGTGTTTCTCCACACCCTTCCTCCTCCAAAACTCCACAAAACAGTAGTAAAATACGCAGCCCAACAGCAACGCAAAACAGTCCACAAAACAATAACATTACTACCAAGCCTTTCGATATATATTTCACAAGTTCTAGCTTCAATGGCTTAGCCGCAACTTGGATAATCTTAAATACATATAGAGTAAGAGGTTACTTACCTTTATACAGAAATAACAACTCCAATTTGACCTTAAATTTCCATGAAATATCCCTCCAATGCTGCCACAACAACAAAAAAGCGAAACTAGCGATCAATTAGTGTTTTTCGGCACTAGAATCACTTTAGAAGGCTTGAAATCACCTAGGATTGATATTAAGAACATGAGGGAGTATTTACAGAACATAAACCCTTTAAAACAACCTCCCACACGAGCTGGAACGACACAAAAATGAGCAACAACAAGAAGAACAAGAGACTTACTAGCGCCACGGAATTCCCGACACTTGATTTGTGTTGTTTGCCACTTTTTGGGTCTTGAATCTTGAGAGAACCTTGAGAGGATGTTCCTAGGGTTCTAAGGTCTGAAAATAGTGAGAATAAATGACTTAAAACGGGTTGGAGGCATCCTATATAGGTCCAAATATCTTAAACCGCCTTAGTGGGCCCCATAGAGAGGTGCTTGGCGCAGTCTCGCGAAAACGCGAATATCTCTCTACTCCGAGATCGTATCGATGAACGGTTTAATGCGTTAGAAACTAGACTCATATATCTTTAATTTGGTTGGTATATAACCCTGTAATTCCTTGTAAATTAGGAGAAAATATTAGAAATATTTGACCTAATGTTTAAGTAAAATTATGAACCTAAATTGCGACAACTTTTGTCGACTTTTGTTTCATAACTCGTTTGACTTCAAGACTTATGATACGGATATTATATGATTAAAATACCTTAATAAATGAACTCTTGAGTGTATTAAGCACCGCTAGATTACTTGAAAATACGAGTTACAACATCCTTGATTCATTTAACTTCTAATACTTGTTAATCACCCTTATACACTCTTGTATCACTTAAGACCAATAGGATTGACTTCTTATCATCTCAAAGATAATTCCTTCTTGGATTTATGTTAACTAATATATGGCATGAACTAACACATGTGGATATGGGTTGTAACAGTCCAGCTCAAATATTCAACTATGGAAAGATTCCTCCATCATGATAATAAGTGTTCAAGACATTATTGGTGCATGGCTTTAACTATATTGAAGTAAACTTTTGCCAATCTTCAGCAACTTTCTGATTTGTGTCGCCCATAGCCTTTTTTGATATAAGCTTCTCTTGGGCCCCACATGCAATGACTAAGATACATAATAGACCAAAAATGTGACACCTTTTTATCATACTATAAGAGTCATAATCTATGAATTTGGGGGGGTTTCCACGTTAAGCTTAAGGCTTATCCAAAAGACCTTAGTCTTTATCCAAAGACAACCACAATTTATTAATTAACTAGGTAATGTCCCATTACCTAATAATTAATCAATTACCCACATAATTAAGAATTATCTCTACTTAATTAAAATACTACTCAGTTTTTTACTATCATGGTCATGTGGTAGCTTGTATGTCCCTAGTCCATAAATACCGAGTATTTTAGCTCAGGCCATATTTTATCCCAACATGTCAAACTTGGACGAAAATTTATTTTCTTTGACTTGCTTCCCCTCTCAACTTCACGAATTTATTCATCACTTATTTGAAATAACATAATCCTTATAATCTCTAAATAATATTTTCCTTGGACTGATGTCAATTACCTTACGAGAAATTCAACGTACAATACTACAGGGTGCAACATCATCGTAACTTATTACTGCAAAGTGTGACATCACCGTAATATAATACTGCAAGGCAAAACATCATCGTAGTATAATAATGCGGGGCGTAATATTGACGTAATATTGTGGGGCGTAACAATGGGATCGGGATGCATCTCGCATCAGTTATATTAATGATTATGATAGCGCTTGGGCTGTAGGTGCCCCTCCGGAGTCTTTAACACACCCCCAGTGAGCGCGGATGATATTATTAAGGGATGGATTTCCCTGGACATGGATTTGTTCGAAGTACTAGATACCTGGAGACGAATTTCTCCACATGGTTGGATTCCCTTTTCCTCTGTACTGAGTGACTTACAATCAGTGTTGTATATGTTCTGGGATGGATTTCCCTAGGTCGAATGGCCATATACAGTACCGAGTGGTTGACCACTTGAGAGTGGGAGCACATGGTGCATTTTATACAGTTCGTGCATTGGCATGTAGAGATAGTTGAGTTGTATACCTTACACTGTTCAAATATGTATTTCTTTTACTGTTTGAACTGTATAATTCACCTGAAAGCATGCCTACGATTCGGCACATTTATCTCTGTTATATAAATGGAGGTTGAGTTCGTCACTACCTTTCAATCCAAAGTTTGGACTTGTTAATTACTGAGTTGGTGTACTCACATTACCCACTGCACCTCATGTGCAGATCCAGGCGATACCGGTCATAGTAGCGGTTGTTGATCGAGGTTCCAATGTTTGGAGATTATCGAGGTAGTTGCATGGCATTCGCGGGCCTTGACTCTCCTTCTTTATCTTTTTCATACTTTCATTTTATATCTTTAGACACCGTAGTAGACTGTAGTTTTTTATCTAGACGCTCATGTACTCAGTGACACCCTGGTATTGGGCTGGATTGTATCACTTTGGGTTTTTCTTAAAATCTTAAATGCTTCTATTATATTTTCAAACTTATCGTTCTTGTGTTGGGTTGTTGAGTTGAGGCTGGCCTAGTTCCACGATAGGCGCCATCATGACAATTAATTTTCGGTCATCATAGTAGTGTTTGAGCACTTGAATTGAAATAAAATTTACGAGAAGTTGGTGATTCATATGCTTTGGATTAATTTTTGGTACCAACCAAAATCACTAGATTGTGTTTAATTTGAACCTTTTTTACTTGAAATGATTTTTGGTGTGGCATTGAGCTTAATTGTTGATTTTATTAAAGGATGTTCTTAGTTGTTAAATTTCTTGAGGACAAGCAATAGTTTAAGTTTGGGGTTTTGATAAGTTGGTATTTTACCAACTTATTTCTTCTTGATACTTAGGTTTTCGTATGATTTTGTTGAGAAACTAAGGCATTTATTGAGGTTTATTTGCATATTTCAGGTATCATGTGACTTAGAGAAGAAACAGAAGAAACCATGTCAAAACGTGTTAAAATGAGAAAATTTAACTACTTCCATTGAATGCTCTATGCGATCGCGGAGAAATCCATCTAATCGAAAATTCAGTAGACTGAAGCTACGCGAACCCGGGTCAGCGGTTGGTCAACTATGCTACGCGAACCCGGGTCTCTGTATGCGATGGCATAGCTTTGCAGAAGTTATTCACTGCAAACGCGGGTATATGTATTGTGAACACCTAATTTTTGACAACATTTAATTTTTTTTATCACTTCTTTTATGTAAATATTTTAGGGGGTTTTAACCTACTATTATTTTAGCTTTATTATACTTTTTATTATAGGATAAAAATACCAAAAAATTAAAAGCTGAATTATCACTATTAATATTTTTATTATTATTTTTTGTTTTTTTATATAAAAAATCCGAAAATATTTTTTTAAAACAAAAATAATAATTTCGGGAATGATTTAAAAAAATAAGAAAAAGGGAAGTATTGAATAAAAAAATATATATAAAAAATAGGTGGAATTCTCTTTTTTATTTAAAAGTAAAAGAATGTAGAAAATTTAAAAAAATAAAAAGTTTTGTGGAAATTTTTAAAAAATTAAAAAGTAAAAGAAGGTTGGAATTAAAAAATAAATATAAAGGTATCTGAAAATTTTAAAAATTTAAAGTAATTGAAAGTAGCATTTTTGAAAGAAAAAGAAAAGATAGTGGTTTGTTTTTTTAAAGAAAAGTTAAATAAAGTGAGATTCTCTTTTAAAAAAATAAAAAGTGGGATTTTAAATAAGATAAAGTAATTAAAGTTGGAATTTTAAAAATAAAAGTAAATAAAGGTGGGATTTCTTTTTCTAAAAAAATAAAAGCAATTTGTAAGTGGGATTTCTTTTAATTAAAAAAATAATAAAATAATAAAAAACAAATCTGAAAATTTCGAAAATTTTGCTATAAATAGAAGAGAAAATTTAGGAAGAAGGGTGGAAAAAAAGAGAGGAAAAACTAGATAGAGAGAAGAAAAAAAGAGGGGGCGGAGTGAGAAGTATACACCCGATATACATTCTGGATACACTGAATATACAGGGGCAGAATTCATTTTGGAGAGTTTTGAAGTTGAAAAAGAATAGTTACTGCTTCATTGCCTCGCTTAAGATCTGAAATAGTCAGAACCTTCCTACCTTTTACTTCTCCATTTTTACTAGTTTTCTCCGTGTTGCTGGGATTTCTGGATTGAGGTGTTGAAGCTACTGTGTTGGGCTTTCTGCTGCTGTATGTTGCTGTGTTACATACTACTTTGCTGACCTTCTTCTTCTTGTATTGACAATACCAGGTACACAAACGATACACTGGTTCATCTTGTAAGCTACTCGAAACATGAATGCAAAAAATGAGAAAGATTTGAAGTTGTAGTTTAATGTAGTCTTTTCTTTCTTTTACTGTCTGTATGTAGAACATTCTATGCGCTGCCCATGTAAACTCTTTAAACGACTCACTTTCGAAACTTAACTATAATAACTCGAAAGTATGTAAATAAAGTAGGACATTTTCTTCATTTATTTTAGAGAAAAACGAAAAATAAAAAAATGTAGTCATTCTAAGATTATCTTTTTTTTAAAAAAAATAAATAATGAGACGAGCCTCGCCAAATAAAAATGCAAATTGCGGGGCCCTCAATAATTGGTCATAATAAATACTTAGAATTCAGGATGGACTGTTTAGTAAATTTCACTGCCTTCCCCAAAGATAATAACGCGTTAGACTCTTTAGACGCGATTTAATTAAATTACATTCTTAAACTCGGGTGCACATTTATGTGACCCAAATCCAAATCTCAACGGAGTCGAAATGTGTCTCTAATCACGGGTACATTGATTGTGACGTGGTCCGAGATGCATGTCCATGACGTTGCAAATTCCTTTAAAAAATAAGAATGAGATGAGCCTCACCGAATAAAAATACAAAATTGTGGGGCCCTCGGTAAATATTTGCTTTAAAATTGCTTAGACTTCGGGATGGACCGTTTAGCAAAATTTCACGGCCCTACCCAAAGTAAATGATACGCTAGTCGCTTTAGGCACGCCTTTTAATAATTTAATTTTCTTAAAACTCGGGTGCACATTTATGTGACCCAAATCCAAATCTCAACAGAGTTGAAATGTGCCAACAACCACGGGTGCATTGATGTGACGTGGTTGGAGATGTATTTCCATGATGTTGCAATTCTTGAAAAAATATATAATAATAATGACGAAAGCGGTTAAAAGTTAAAACTTGCACATGAGCTCATAATTGGATAAAATCAGATAAACAAGCCGAATATGACAGTTGAGTGACCGTGCTAGAACCACGGAACTCAGGAATGCCTAACACCTTCTCCCGGGTTAACAGAATTCCTTATCCGGATTTTTGGTTCGCGGACTGTAATACAGAGTCATTCTTTTCCTCGATTCGGGATTAAATTGGTGACTTGGGACACCCTAAATCTCCCAAGTGGCGACTCTGAAATAAATAAACAAATCCCGTTTCGACTGTCCTTTAATTGGAAGAACTCCTTCACCCCTCGCGGGGGCGGAAAAAGGAGGTGTGACAGCTCTGGCAACTCTGCTGGGGGACCCAGAATCTCTGGTTCAGGGTTCAAGAATTCGAGCTTAAAATAACTGTTATGGTTGGCTTTGTTTGTTATCGGATTTTTTTACGTATTCATGCTTAATGTGCTAAATGTTGCTTTTTACCGCTTTAATATTATCTGAATTGTGCATATAAAACTGCTACAAAACCCTCCTTCCTTCTGAGTCTTCTGAATTTATGGTGCACACGTGCGCGTGGCCCGCCTTTCTATTAGAAGTCATACCAAATAAGACGAAGTTGGGACAAGTAACTAGGCCGGGTAGACTTTCGTGCTCCCGGTACGTTGCCCCCACTTCGGCTCAAGCTGTCAGTTTGGGTAAGCCAGGTCTAGAACAATATGCCTCAGGTTTTTCACTTAGAATAACTCATCTTCATGCCGGATCCCTAGTAGGAACGTTTGTTTGCATCATGTGCATTTGACGTAGGAGACTCAACACAGGGGTTGGGTCCGTCTAGGACTAGCAACCTGAAATGAAAAGACCATCCTGATGCATCCTATCTGTTTTCCGTGCATTTATTTGTCTCACGCCCGCATGCTGACCAGTTTTTGAATATCAGGAATATTGTGAAATTGAAAAAAAGAAAAAGAAATAGCGGTTAGGGAGTTATTTGTTTATTTTTGAAAAACCAAATGCCCAAATACTGTCGAAACCCTGCCGAAATTTTGAGAAAATGAAAAAAAATGTTTTATTAGTTTGTTTTACTAAAAGCAAAGGAAAAATAAAATAAAATAAAAAAAAGTCGTTGTTGTGTCTCGTTTTCAAAAATAGAAAAGGAAAATAGTTTGCCTTCCCATGAAAAATGAAAATGAAAAATGGTCTTGTTTTTTTTTTAAAAAAAATATAGTTTGTTTTATGCCCGAACTACGAGGGTTTGATTCTCACCGGATGTGAGATACGTAGGCAACCCTCATCGGGTCCAACCCCCCCTTTTGCTAAAATAGCCAAAAACAAATAAATACAAAAAAAATATGTCAAAATTTTAATTTTGTCATAAATAAGTCGGGTGATGTCCAACCTCCCCTTTTGCAAAAAATAGCAAAATATATATATATATGTCAAATTTTTAAGAAGTCGGGTGACGTTGTTTTATCAAGACATAGCCGAATGTTCCCGAAAGGGACGCCGGAAGGCTGACTTTGCATAAACAGCCACCTTTGGGTCATTTTTTAAGATTTGGTCCAGTTGACCCACACAGCCTTAAAAATCTTCGTCCCCGAGACGTTGAAAGGCCGTGTTTGCAATATTGAGTTTTCTAATTTGAAAAACGATAAAAAGAGTCAGCAGTCAGGTGAATACCGTTTGGATTTTTTTTGTCAAAAATAAGCCGAGCCAGCTTCGGCCGCGTCTTAAACCGTTCTTGCCGAAATAGCCTTAGAGTATCTTTCAGTTGTCGAAAGAATATTTTCGTAAAAGAACGGACAAGTTTGTAAAGTGTCATAAAATAATCCTCCCCGGCCTCAAAATTCATGTGAAATTGGGAAGGGGCCACATTTGCAAAAATAGCCGTTTGGTTGCATTTGTCAAACGGGGAAAGGAAGCTGGCCTTTTTGTTTTGAGGTTATAAATCTTTTGACTAGAATATGTAGGTTGTTTGATTTTTGAGTTTGTTGGTCATCTTTCAACCTTTGAAACCCAGATTGTTTTATTATGAAAATTGAGAAAGAAAAAAAAATGTCTCATTGTTGTTATCTTTCATTTGGTCCGAACTACGCAAGGTCTGATTCATGCGGGGTCATGATACGTAGGCAATCTCTATAAGATTCGACCACAACAAAAAAAAATTGAAAAAAAAATTGAAAAAAAGGAAAAAGATGTTGCTAGTAATAAGAACCGACTGAGTCCATTCTAACATGTTTTGTTTTGAATTGTGAAGAAAGTTGAGTTGGTCGGTTTGTGGTAAGATGGAAACACAAGATCCAAAGAAAATGATAACTGACATCAAAGTTGTTACAAATGCTCAAGAGACTCAGAGTCAGAGGGTTCAACAAGAGTCTACTGTGCCGGAGAAAAATAGAATACTGAAACAGCAAATGACCGGAGGGTGTCAAGCATGGGCCAGTGGGCAAGGACAGCCTCGTCATGAGTCACAATTTGCGACACAACAAGAGCAGTACCACTCTCCTAAGTACCACCCGTACTCGTTTGATCTTCCTGCAAAGATTGAAGAGCCTGCCCGAAAGATGGTACAAGAAGAAATGACCCAAAGAGTGAAAAACTTAGAACAATGGTTGAAAAACAGGCAAGGGTTGTCTGGTCAAAAGAGTGTTGCCTTCAAAGATCTATGTATGTTCCCCGATGTCCACTTGCCGCCTGGTTTCAAGACTCCCAAATTTGAAAAGTACGATGGACATGGAGATCCCATTGCCCACCTGAAAAGGTATTGCAATCAACTGAGAGGTGCGGGAAGAAATGAAGAATTGTTGATGGCTTATTTTGTGGAAAGCCTTACGGGAGTAGCTTCCGAATGGTTTATGGATCAAGACACGTCTCGCTGGTATGTCTGGGACGACATGGCACAAGCATTTGTCAAACAGTTCCAATACAGCATCGACATTGCCCCAGACCGCATTTCCCTTTCAAACCTGAAGAAGAAACCAAGTGAAAGTTTCAGGGAATATGCCATTAAATGGAGAGAGCAAGCAGCTCGAGTTAAGCCACCCATGGATGACCACGAGCTAATAACTGTCTTCCTTCAAGCGCAAGAGCCAGATTACTTTCAGAACATGATGTCCGCAGTTGGCAAATCCTTCTCGGAAGCAATCAAAATGGGAGAAATAATAGAGAATGGTCTTAAGACAGGAAAAATTATAAGTCAAGCAGTTTTTAAAGCTGCAACTCACGCTGTCCGGGTTGAGTCTGATAATTTTTGCGACACAAATGAGAAGATTGAAGAAATCATGATGACATCAGGGTCAAGAAGAGGTCCTAGGAGAACATCTCGAAGGTATGAGCAGCCTCCTCAAGTTTTCTATGAATCCCCTGAGCAATATTATCCCCCTCAGAACCCACAACACTCTATTGTTCCACTTCAGTATGTTGCCCGGCCACCAAAACACCCCAGAAGGCAAGCACGAGCGTCACAAAATCTCCAGAAGCCTCCACATAACTTTCAGATGCCCTATAACCCAAATCCAAGCCAGAGGTATAAAGGGGAACGAATGTTGAAAGATAATTTTACACCAATAGGAGAGTCTTATGAATGCTTATTTGAGAGGTTAAAGCATCACGACATGATTGCATTTATTCCTCCAAATCATGTGGACCCACGTGCAAGAAGCTTTGACTCTTCTAAAAGGTGTGAATACCATTCCAATGCCCAGGGGCACAATGTTGAAAGTTGTCGGGATTTGAAAAGAGAAATAGAAAGGATGATCCAGGAAAATCTGATTGTGATCCAAGATAGTGACACCCAGAATATCGCGCAGAATCTTTTACCTGCACATCATGATGCACACTTTATGGGGAGGATGCCTGGTGACATGGAGTTTGAGAGTCATCTCGGGAAGCTGCTAACTGATGATAATGATATTGAAGTTGGTAATGGTCTTGGCAATGATAATGCAGAACTCAATGGCTAAAACACCGTGTTTGGCAATTGGAAAGGCGCTCCATCTCCTGGTCAGCCAGAGAGGAGTTTTGGTGGTTTATTTTGTTGTCATTTCTGTCTTCCGGATTATTTCAGGGTTGTAATCCGGATATTGTCTTGTGGTCAAACCCCCTTATCCTTTTATTTGTCTAGTACCTAATGTGGTGTTATCCGGTTTGGTTTTAGGGTTGTAACTGTTTATTTTGTTGTTTAAATAGTTCTACCGTTTGTCTAAATGCAAATTCCGGTCTTTTATTATCTCCAGTCATCTTCTTTGTTTAGTTTTCTTTACCCTTTTGTTTTGCTTTTGTTCAACGCCGATTCTAGTGACATGACATGCGCGCACAATTTAGGCCTAATCTTAAAAATTGATCGTAAATCCATTTGGGGATGATCGGGACCCCTTTGAAAATAAGAACAGTTTGAGATCATTTGAAGCCCGAACCGTGTGAAACTGGGGTGAGGTAAAACATAAAGAAAACCGTAAAAGCAAATTATCCATATTGACAAGAGGGCCGTTCGTGGTGATGAAAGTGAGAGTATTGCCCAGCGTTGTTTTCAAAATGACAAATAAAAAGGTGAATTCGTGGATATTTAATGTTGCGATGTTTAATTGTGTTGTTTGCACTTGGCATGTTTTGAAGACTGGAATGACGAAGACATTTTGTTCTGCTACCTAAACACTTTATAATTCGTTACCCCTTTTGAGCTTTATTTATTTTCTTTCATACCCCTCATTCGAAATCGGTAACAACTGGTTAAAAACACAAAACATGGAAGATAAAAAGAAAAAAAAAAGAGAAAAGAAAAGAAAAATGCTAACAAAAAAACAAAAACAAAAGAAAGTCAGAAGAAAACAAAGGAATTGGGAACTACGTTTGACCTGATTCCTCAAAGAGGATACGTAGGCACCTCACGGCTCGGTCATAGGGTGCATAATGTGCATAGTGTAACATAGTATAACAAAAATAAAAATCCCCAAACTAAAAACTGGGGCAAGAGTTGCGCTTGTTATAAACAAATATGGTTCCGAAGGTTGTAAATTTGAACCCCAAATTTATTTTTGAGCCTTTAATACCCTTTCTTTCTAGCCTATCCAAAACCCACATTACGGTCCAAAGAAAGACCTTTTGATCAGTCTTCAAAAGATGTCAAGTCAGACAAATGAAAGTCTTGCCGGTGAACATAACACTCTGTTCCACAGCAGAAAGGACTCTAATCCCCAGCAGAAAGAGTCATACCGGCAACACTCCAAATCCCCAACTGGAAAGTGATACAAATGAGAGAGTCTTATCGGTGAAAATCTTCACGGGCACCATAAGGCGATGCAAGTTTTAAAAAAAATGAGAGAGGCTTGATAGTGAAAACCCTTCAGGCACTACAAGTCGAATAAAGATTGAGAATCAGATGGAAATCACCAGACAAAAGTTGTGAAAAGCGATTAACGACGAAGGACAAGCCATATGTGCATGTCATGACCATTAGAGTTGGTATCCACATTTGATAGGTTTTTATTTTATAGTTTCCTCATTAGAGAGTCATCTCTTTCCCTTTGTCTTTTATTCTGTTCCTTTTTATCTTTCTCCTTTCATAGAAAAATTCCCCAATAGAGTCTGTTTGGTCAGAACGAGTAATGACTTCAAAATCTGCCATCAACTTTCCAATCATGCAAGATGAGATCTGAGTTGCCCGGCCACCAAAACGCCCCAGAAAGCAAGCACGAGCGTCACAAAATCTCCAGAAGCCTCCACATAACTTTCAGGTGCCCTATAACCCACATCCAAGCCAGAAGTATAAAGGGGAACGAAGGTTGAAAGATAATTTTACACCAATAGGAGAGTCCTATGAAAGCTTATTTGAGAGGTTAAAGCATCACGACATGATTGCATCTATTCCTCCAAATCATCTGGACACACGTGCAAGAAGCTTTGACCCTTCTAAAAGGTGTGAATACCATTCCAATGCCCAGGGGCACAATGTTGAAAGTTGTCGGGATTTGAAAAAAGAAATAGAAAGGATGATCCAGGAAAATCTGATTGTGATCCAAGGTAATGACACCCAGAATATCGCGCAGAATCCTTTACCTGCACATCATGATGCACACTTTATGGGGAGGATACCTGGTAACATGGGATTTTAGAGTCATCCCGGAAAGCCGCTAACTGATGATAATGATATCGAAGTTGGAAATGGTCTGGACAATACTGCAAAGCTCAGTGGCTAAAGATGCCAACTTTGATAAAATGGGAGGACGCTCCGTTCCTTGGTTAGCAAGAGAGAAGCTTGTGGTGGCTTATTTTGTAGTCATTTCTGTTGGCCGGATTATTCTTAAGGTTGTAATCCGGATATTGTCATGTGTCAAACCTTCTTATCTTTCCATTTTGTCATATCAGTTTGTTTAAATTTTGTCCAGGTTGTTTTAGGATTTTATTCCGGTTTGTTTTTGTTTTGTTATTCAAACCATTTCACCGGTAGTCTAATACAAAAGCCAGTCTTTTATTATTTTCAGTCATCTTTTTTGTTTGGTCCTTTTGTCATTCTTGTTCAATGCCGGTTCTAGGGACATGACATGCGCACACAGTTTGGGCCTAATCTTAAAAGTTAATCATAAAACCCTGGGAAGATGATCAAAGCATTTAAGGGAAATAAGAACAGTTTGAGATTATTTGAAGCCCGAGCCATGTGGAACTGGGGCAAGTAAAACTTAAAGAAAACCGTTAAATGCAAGATTCGCCAAATTGGCATGAGGGTCGTTCATGAGAGTGAGAGTGTCGCCCAGCAGTGCTTAGAAATGACAAATGAAAAGCAAGTGTTTAACATAATTGTCAAGTCCAGCACCATCGGAAGAGACTAGAAGTCTATGTTCAATTATGTTGTTTGCACTTGGCATGTTTTGAAGACTGGAATGACGAAGGCATTTTATTCTGCTACCTAAACACTTTATCCTTCGTTACCCTTTTTTTAGCCTTATTTATTTTCTTTCATACCCCTCGTTCGGAATCAATATCAATGACTAGGAAATACGAGCCTGGAAGGTAAAGAAAAAAAAAAAGAAAAACGAAAAAGAAAAAGAAAAATGAAAAAAAAAACAAAAGAAAGTCAAATGAAAAAGAGGAATTGGGAACTACGTTTGACCTGATTCCTCAAAGAGGATACGTAGGCGCTTCACGGCTCGATCATAGGGTGCACAATGTGCATAGTGTGTATAAGGTAACATAGTGTGACAAAATAAAAATCCCCGACCAAGAAAAACTGGGGCAGAAGTTGGCGCTTGTAATTTTGTCAAGAAAGTTTGATTCCAAGAGTTGTACTATTTTACCCCTAAAAATTATTTTTGAACTTTGGATACCCCCTTCTACTTTCAGCCATACACAAAAACCCCTATTGATGTCCAAAAAAGACCTCCCGATCAGTATCTGAGAAGTGCTAAGTCAATTCAAATGGAAGTCGGGAATAACACTCTGATCCCCAGCAAAGAAGAAGATCATAAGCTGAAAATGAATTGATAGCCGAAAGAATCCCCAACAGAGAGAGTCATATCGGCAGCACTCCAATCCCCAGCTGAAAAATAAAATAAAATGAGAAAGTCTTATGGGTGAAAACCTTCAGAGGCACCATAAGGCGACATGAGTTGAGAGAAATGAGAGAGTCTTATTAGTGTAAACCCCTCGAAGGGCACTATGAGGCGACAAAACAAGATTGGCGGGAAGGATCCGCAAAGAGTTGAGTGCCTGTTTATCCCCAGCAACATGAGGCCGTCTGGAAGGTTGATTGATACAAATAGACTGGGTTGATTAATCCGGAATGCGCGACATGATCGTTGGAATCGGTTATATCATTCAGATAAGTTCTTTTCTTTCCTTTTCCCTAGCATTTGTTCAGAAAGACTTCTTCTTTTTCTATTTTTTGAAATTCTTCACTTTTTCATTTCTTGGTTTAAAGATTTTACCTCCCCAACAGTTTGTTTTTGAAAAGGATTTTCAGAGTTTACTACCAGTTGCCAAAATGATGCAAAGCAAAAGGCGAATACAATAGGCCAAAGATAAGGCGATAAAGTGAAAAGAAGTTGGTCGCAAACACAGAGTGGGGAAGGAAGAAAAGGAAAATTCATCCCCAGCAAGTTTTGATAGCGTAATGAAGCACAGAGCGGGGAAGAGGGAAAGGGAAAAACCATCCCCAGCAGGAGTGGCACGACCACTCACCATGTGTTAAAACTAACAAATTTTCTTTGATTTGAAGCAGGAAAAGGAAATCTTGTTAATGGCGAAAAAACATGCCACAAGGAAAAGCACCAACACTGGGGCAGAAAATTTTCTGCCATTTGTCGAAAATTTTCTCGAAGGAACGAGGAAATCAATTCAAGTTTTAAGAGATAGCAAGACAACACGATTCTAAGAAAGACAGTCGGAGGTAAGGCAATTCCAAATTTTTGAAGCTGGGTTCATCCGCCCTCGAATAGGATATTCTGGGTTCATCCGCCCTCGAATAGGATATTCTGGGTTCATCCGCCCTCGAATAGGATATTCTGGGTTCATCCGCCCTCGAATAGGATATTCTGGGTTCATCCGCCCTCGAATAGGATATTCTGGGTTCATCCGCCCTCGAATAGGATATTCTGGGTTCATCCGCCCTCGAATAGGATATTCTGGGTTCATCCGCCCTCGAATAGGATATTCTGGGTTCATCCGCCCTCGAATAGGATATTTTGGGTTCATCCGCCCTCGAATAGGATATTCTGGGTTCATCCGCCCTCGAATAGGATATTTTGGGTTCATCCGCCCTCGAATAGGATATTTTGGGTTCATCCGCCCTCGAATAGGATACGATGGGTTCATCCGCCCTCGAATAGGATATTTTTGGGTTCATCCGCCCTCGAATAGGATATTTTGGGTTCATCCGCCCTCGAATAGGATATTTTTGGGTTCATCCGCCCTCGAATAGGATATTTTGGGTTCATCCGCCCTCGAATAGGATATTTTGGGTTCATCCGCCCTCGAATAGGATATTCTGGGTTCATCCGCCCTCGAATAGGATATTTTGGGTTCATCCGCCCTCGAATAGGATACGATGGGTTCATCCGCCCTCGAATAGGATATTTTTGGGTTCATCCGCCCTCGAATAGGATATTTTGGGTTCATCCGCCCTCGAATAGGATATTTTTGGGTTCATCCGCCCTCGAATAGGATATTTTGGGTTCATCCGCCCTCGAATAGGATATTTTGGGTTCATCCGCCCTCGAATAGGATATTTTGGGTTCATCCGCCCTCGAATAGGATATTTTGGGTTCATCCGCCCTCGAATAGGATATTTTTGGGTCATCCGCCCTCGAATAGGATTTTATTTTCAAAGTTGTTGTTGATGCCAGGCGCCCACCTGTATAACGAGAGGAATACTTTTCAGTCTTCACATTTCATGCCAGGCGCCCACCTGTATAACGAGAGGAATACATTCAGTCTTTACATTTCAAGCGTTGAAGTTGGGAGCCCGCCCAGATAACAGAGGCATACATTTCAGCATTAATTTTCAAGTATTGAAGTTGGGAGCCCGCCCATACAACAGAGGCACACATTTCAAGATCAAGTCAGAGGACAATAAAACAGAGGGTTACAACAGGAATCCCCAGCAGGAAACAATAAAAATCCCCAGCACCGGGAAGCAAAAGGATGCAACAAGAGGTCCCAGCACAAACTCAAGTGCATGTGTCAAAAAGGAAGAAAAGCATCTGAAGAAAAGCACCGGAGGAAACACAAGCTGACAAGAAAGCAAGGCAACAAGAACAAATTTTAGTCTAGCCTAGCTTCTTGTTTTCTTTTAAACACGGTGTAACAAGGAGATCGGTAAGCAGTGATAACAGCATGCAACAGCAGTAACATTGCAGTCTCACGGTAGTCCCAGCTACCAAAACTTCCCGAACTACATTGACCTGATTCCTGTTTAGCCCAGGATATGTAGGAAACCTTTGAAGCAAAGGTTCGGTCAAATCTTTTTCAAAAAATAAAAAATAAAAAAAATAAAAAAAATGCTTCACACTGAGTACTCGGATGGGCAAAAATCGCTCGCTTTATCTTTGCACGAAAACCCTTCGTGTCTTCGGGCAAAGAGGGGCAGCTGTAAGCACGTGATCTTTGCCCTATATGAGAATTACTCCCAAAAAATTCAAAAAATAAAATAATTTTTCTTGGTGTGCAATTTTTGTGATATTTTGTGTAACTATTTGTATGTTTGTCTATGCATGTTTATTTGTTAAATTAATAAAAAAATACAAAAATAGGCATCTTTTGCATTTTTAGCATTTAATGTCCAAATGAACAATTTTATGCTTAATTATTACTTAATTGTGCGTTAATTGTTATTGGAAGTTAATTTGCGCTTTTATAACTTAATTTAGTTCTTAATAATAATTTAAGTACTTTTATAATTTAGTTTTAGAAAAATAAAAGAAGAAAAGAGAACAAAAATACAAAGAAAAATCGGATTGGGCCACTTCTTCAATTTCAAACCACAGGCCCAAATAATTGCCCAACTTTCCCCATGACCCGGTCCGTTTCAAACCGGGTCGACCCGGTCCGCTCCATTAACCCAACACCCCTTCTTCATTTTTGTCCAACACAAAACAAAACCAAAAAAAAAAAATAAAAGGTGAATTATCACTATTAATAGTTTATTTTTTGTTTTTTTATACATAAAAAAAATTCGAAAATATTTTTTTTTTTTAAAAAAAACATATATAATAATTTCGGGAATGATTTAAAAAAAAAGTAAAAGAATGTAGAAAATTTAAAAAAAAATAAAAAGTTTTTAAAAAATTTTGGAATTAAAAAATAAATATAAAGGTATCTGAAAATTTTAAAAAAATTTAAAGTAATTGAAAGTAGCATTTTTAAAAGAAAAAGAAAAGATAGTGGTTTGTTTTTTAAAGAAAAGTTAAATAAAGTGAGATTCTCTTTTAAAAAAATAAAAAGTGGGATTTTAAATAAGATAAAGTAATTAAAGTTGGAATTTTAAAAATAAAAGTAAATAAAGGTGGGATTTCTTTTTCTAAAAAAATAAAAGCAATTTGTAAGTGAGATTTCTTTTAATTAAAAAAATAATAAAATAATAAAAAAAAATCTGAAAATTTCGAAAATTTTGCTATAAATAGAAGAGAAAATTTAGGAAGAAGGGGGGGGAGGGAAAGAGAAAAAACAATACAGAGAGAAAAAATAAGTGGGACAGATAGAGAAAAACACACACAGATAGAGAGAAAATATATACACAGATACGAGAGAGAGAAACAAATCTGAAAATAAGAGAGAGAAAAATTCCGAAAAATATTTAAGCTTTCAAAATAAAAATAAAAACTAAAAAAAAATCTACTGCTTTCTTTCTTTGTTTGAAATTAGTATTGATGGTTGTTGTTTCATTTAAAGCTTAAGGCTTTTGTTTTTGGGATTACTACTCCACCGGTCTGTTACTGGGTTGTTACTGTTGCTGGGTAGTTGTTGCTGTTGTACTGTTATTACTGCTGCTGATTCTCATCTTCATTTTCTTTTGCTTCCAATATCAGGTACATATCTGTAAATTCATGTCACAAAAAGCTTCAGCATGACAAATTAATGAAGTTCAGGAATTATAATTCTGTTTTCCATTCGTTCAAGTTCATTAGTTAAAAAATTTGGTTTTTGTTTCAGTTGATTAATATAATAGTACGTTTGGCGTAATGAATATAAGATAATTGTTACCTCTTAAAATTCGTTTAAGTGTTGTAATAATATCATCTATTTCGGAATTTTCATTAAGTGAAGTCATGATTGAAATATCAAGGTAGGGAACATGGCATAAAATGGGCCATTAATTACATCCCGTAATATTGTTAGCTAAATGTAAAGTAGAATGGAAGTATCAAGAAATTACATTATTAGTATATCTTGTAAAAAATCTGATTTTGGTTTAGATTGATATAAGTTGTATGTTCATATATGGCATGATGATGAGTATATATATAATCATATGTGGAAGGTGAGTTGATACAATATTAGGAATGGTTCAAACGTACAACTATATTGCATGTGATGAAATTTTATTGAATCAATTTGTATAATAGTTCTCTTTCTTATCAACTTGACTCTTGTCTTCCATTGCAAACATTAACCAAACCATTGCAACTTTGGACTAAAACAAATACATGAGAAGGACATAGGATTTATAAACGAATCGTGGCATTTTATGTAAAAGATATATAGAAGAAGAGTTCGCCTTAAATGAAACAATGAAGATTCTGTGGAAACTATTAATTTGTTTATCATTTTAAGTTCTTTCCCAATTTTATACACGATTCGATTTATGGACATCCAAATGTTGTATCCACGAAAAAATGTTAGTTTTAGATACATATTGTCTGTTTTCTTTTTCATGTCATTAATTCTTTAAAATTTGAGGTATATGATTCATATGTGTAAAACAAGGCTCGCGGTCAACACATAATAACAATTTGTAGAGAACCTTATCAAGAATATTTTTGTGATTAGGGATACGTTCGCGTAACCTGATTATATTTCTAAAAGCAATTCGGATTATGCGTTCGCGCAACTTCGATCGAATATTTAATAAAAGGGATTCCTCGGAGAATATCATTATTAATTTCATAAAAACCCGAGATGTGAGGTTCACTACTTAATTATACAAAAAGGGCGAATGTTCTTGATTTTATTAAAGCATAATTTCGAAAATAATTATTATAATAAAAATATTATCTATATTATTGTGTACACGTGCGCGTGACACAACTCCGCATGTTTTTAAAAAAATATAATTTATAACACGAATATACGTACGCGTGATTCGATTCAAAGAAGGGTCTTTAAATATAAATAGAAGCGGTAACAATAAAATCATGCAATAAAAATGTATTTTACAAATCAAAATAATCAAGCCGAATATAACAGTTGAGCGACCGTGCTAGAACCACGGAACTCGGGAATGCCTAACACCTTCTCCCGGGTTAACAGAATTCCTTATCCGGATTTCTGGTGCGCAGACTGTTAAATAGACATAGTCATATTCTCTTCGATTCAGGGATTAAAACCGGTGACTTGGGACGCCTTAAAATTCCCAAGTGGCGACTTTGAAATAAACAAACAAATCCCGTTTCGACTGTCCTTTAATTGGAGAAAACTCCCCTACGCCCCCCGCGGGTGCGGAAAAAGGAGGTGTGACAGTTGTAACTGCTACTTGAGTTCTGTAACAGCTCTTTTATTTTCATAACCCCAAATCTAATTATCATTCTAGTAACAACTCTAGCATCTTATCTATATTAGGAGTTGTTTTTTTGAAGTTTACCAACATAGAAAAACACCTTCATCTTCTCTGGGAAATTGTTTTCTGCAAATTCCAAACTTTCAGCCACGAGCGCACAAGTATGGAGGTGTTGTGGAACCTTGGGGAGCGACCAATCTTAACGATTTGCACCAAGTTGGGCCAAAATTGCTTTCAAGGCAGTGACTTGCCACGAGACAATATTTTTCGTTAAGTTGTTCTTCTTTCCTTCTTGTTCTTCGTCAATATTATCTATTAATTTTCTTATACAATTTGAAAGCGACTTTTACATATAATATTGACTAATGGCTATCACTTTGAACTAAATACTTCCTAATCTGTCAAAGCTTGAGCCTTTAGATGGAAACTTGAAATTTGAAAAGGATAATAAAACTGTTCGAGGGCATCTGCTTAACCATATGACTAACTCTCTCTTTGATTCGTTTATAAACTATAAATCAGCTAAAGTCATATGAGACAGTTTGGAGAAGAAATATGGTGCAGAAGATGCGGAAAAAAAGAAGTATGTGGTTGGAAAGTGGATCAAGTTTCAGATAGTTGATGGCAAGCCAATCATAGAGTAGGTTCACTAGTATGAGAAGTTTACTGCTAATGTTTTGGACGAAGGCATGGAGATGCGTGAGATTCTTCAGGCTAATGTTCTGCTTAAAAGTTTCCACCCTCCTGGTGAATTACAAGATTAAACTGAACCACAAAAAGAAAAATTTAAATCTTCAAGAACTAATAAGTCACATGAGGATTGAGGAAGCAAACCGTCTCAAAGATGAGCAGGCTGAACGGCTTAAGAATAACATGGAATCTCTCTTTTAACAAAGCAGGTCTTAAACTTGTTTTTGAAGCTAATAAAGTTATTATTTCTTGTAGAGGAGACGTTGTTGGAAAGGGTACCTTAGTTGAGATTTATTTGTATTGAACATCGCTCAAGAGATTACTAATAATCCAGACGTTGAATTATGCTTATATTGATGAGTCCATTGATTTGTGGCATGGCAAACTAGGTCATGTTAATATTGCTTCTATTAAATGACTTAGGGAAATAGAATTAATTCATGCAGTTGATGTTGATAATTTTTCTAAGTGTCCTATTTGAATAGAGGCAAAACATACAAAAAAGACTTTTAAGAATGTAACTAGTAGAAAGACAGAATTGCTTGAACTAGTGCATTCAGACATACCAAAATGATGAATCTTTTCAGGCCAGGTTTATTTGATGATATGTGGCGAGGGGGACTATTTTATCTACATTCTATATTCTTAATAAAGTCCCATATAATAAGTTAGATAAAACTCTGTTGAGTTAAGGAAAGGGTTTGCCCCTAACTTGAAAATTCTAAAAGTGTGGGGTATTTGGCTGTTTGGTAAGGTTGGTCTACTTGATTTAAATAAGTAACTGTTGGACCCAAGACTTTTGATGCTATTTTTATTGGTTATGCTCAAAATGTTGCATATAGATTTATATCTTTGAATGACAGTTCTACTTGTGAATCTAGAGGTGCATAATTGTTTGAGCATATTTTTCCATTAAAAAATAATGTACCTAATAATGCTTCTACTCTATGTATGTTATTTCTCATATCGTGCCTTCTTTTATTATTACTGTTAATGAGCATGAAAATGAACTTAGAAGGAGTAAGAAACGTTGAATTGAAGCTGACTTTGGTCCAGACTTTATCACTACTTTCTTGACTGAAAATATTTATCTTGATGTTCTGAATGATGAATTAGTGTCAATTTATTTAATAGAAGAAGAATCAAAGAATTATAATGAAGTAATAAGGTCAATATATGCTAATTTTTGGATAGTTGCCATTAAAAGTGAATTAGACTCTATACTGTCTATTCACACTTGGGACTTGTCTGATTTACCTAAAGATTATAAATCCAGAAGTAGCAAGTGGATATTTAAGAAAAATTGAGACCTGATAGTACATTCGAGAAATATAAGGCTAGACTTGTTATTAGGGGTCTTAATAAAAAAGAAAGGCATTGATTACTTTGATGCTTATTCTCTTGTAACTAAGATATCGACGATTAAAACTCTTGTTGCTTTAGCCGCTATTCATCATTTAGTGATACATCAAATGGATGTTAAAACTACTTTCCTAAATAGTGATTTAGATGAAGAGATCTATATGACTCAGCCTGAGGGGTTTGTATTCCAAGGACATGAGAATAAAGTATGCAAATTTAGAAAGTCTCTGTATGGTCTAAAGCAGACACCTAAGCAATGGTATGAAAAGCTTAATAGCACATTAGTGGGTTATGATTTTGTTGTTTATGCATCTGATACTTGTGTTTAATTCCAAGATGATAGGATCAGATTGTGTGATTATATGTCTGTATGTGGATGACATGTTAATCTTTCACCCTAATGTGAATGTTGTTAATGAGACTACGAATTTTTTGTCTTCTAAATTTGAAATGAAAGATCTAGGAGAAGCAAATATGATTTTAGGGGTTAAAATCAAAAGAACTTCTAATATTTTTTCGTTATCTCAGTCTCATTATACTGAAAAATATTGAAAAGGTTTATTTATTTGATGTAGCACATGTGAGAACTCCTTATGATCCAAGCATACACTTGAGAAAGAATAGGAAATCCACTATTTCTCAAACTAAATATACTAATATAATTAGTTGTGTAATATAGTGAACACTAGAATGCTCTTCATCATTTGCAAAGGTATTTGAGAGGTATTATAGATTGGTGTTTGCATTTTAATATTTTTTTTTGCAGTTTTAGAAGGATTTTGTGATGTAAACTGGGTTACTGACAATGATGAAATTAGCTCCACTAATATCTATGTGTTTACTTTGAAATCAGGTGCTATTTCATGGAAGTCTTCAAAATAGACTTGTATAGCACGATCTACTATAGAGTTTGAATCAATACTCTTGAGTTAGCATGGCAAGAAGATGAATGATTGAGAAACGTATTGACAAACATGCCTTTGTGGAGAAGACAAGCTTCACCAGTTTCTCTACATTGTGACTCACATGCGGCAATTGGAGTTGCCAAAAATAGTATATACAATGGAAAAAGAAGATATATCCGCAATTAGATAAGGTGTAGTAAAATAATTATTGAAACATGGTGTTATTTCCTTAGAATATGTAAGATTCGAAAGAAATTTGGCGGATCCTTTAACCAAAGGTTTGGTAAGAAGAGTTATCCTTGTAACGTCGAGGGGGATGGGGATAAAGCTCATGGATTGAGAAAGTATGGTGGATACACGTTTGTGGTCAAACGAAGCCATATGAGACCTCAATATGCACTACATTTCCTATCCGTATGGAGAGTAGTAGTGCATTATAAGGTTGATCATTTTTTGCTCTTAATGATTTCATAACCTTAAGGTAGTCTATGGGTAGATAGACTTGATGGAATCACCCACGTGACTGTAAATGTGCGGCCTCCTTTTATGAAAGATTTGGGATATCTTTCTAGAGCACTCAAGAGACCCAAGGTATGTGCATGACCATGAAAGCACTTATTTAATATCGCAGAATTTTCATAAAACTAAGGATATTGTACATGTTGTAGGGGTCTCAACTCATGTCCATTCAATTCAAGAGTAGTCACTTTGTGGATGCTAGTTGTTGCTTCATTTCACTAGATGTCAGTTCAAATTGAAAGATATTGACACTTAAGTACATGTTCCTTCTTTTGCCTAGAATTGTTCTTATTCTAAATTTGTCTTTGCTGTCACAACCCTAAAACTGACCCGGTCGTGATGGCGCCTATCGTGAAACTAGGTCAGCCGACACAAACTCAAACCAACCAAGAAATCATAAGAAAGACATTTTTAAACCATTAATTAACAAAAATCCCTTACTATAAGTTAAAATAAGCAGTGCGGAATGAATACACAAGCCCGACATCGGGGTGTCATAAGTCATGAGCATCTACTACCACTTTTCTAACAAAATGAAAGCCAACATGGCCGGGAAAATCAAAACAAAAAATACACTAAGGAATAATAAAGGAGGGAGAAAGCACGACTGCGATTGCCAAACAGCTACCTCGCTAACTCCAATGAGCCTGCCAAGGAGTGATCAACACCCGCCATCGAGTTTAGAAATACCTGAATCTGCACACAAGGTGCAGAGAGTAATGTGAGTACGCCAACTCAGTAAGTAATAAAAGTAAATGAAAGTTGAGTAGTAAGAAAACACATAAACCACGTCATAACACTACAACAAATACAATATGTTTCCAAAACAGTACATAAATCATTTATTTTGTAAATAAAACTTAGTTTCAGTAAAAACCCCTTCCTTTTTTAAAACATCTTCCAATAGTTTCAAAAGAGTGATAAAATAGTGAGTAAAAATGATAGGAACGTAAACAGCCCCTCGGACAAAACATGTATCATAAACTGCCCCTCGGGCATAATATCAACAGAACTAGGCCCTCGGGCTACCTCACAATCACTCGTAATCAGCCCCTCGGGCATAACATGAATCAAGAACAACCTCCCAAGCAACAGCTTGAAACAACAATAGCCCCTCGGGCAACATCACTTCACTCACACTGGATACCCGCGCCCACTGGGGTGTTCAGACTATGAAGGGGCACTTACAGCTCAAGCGCTAAAACAAGCCATCTCGTGACATAGCAAATCAGGCCCTCGACCGCATAACAATAAGCCATCTCATGGCATAAATCAATCAGGCCCTCGGCCTCACAATATCATGAATCAGTAACAACCTACTACGGCATGCAACCCGATTCCATAATATCCTCACAACATAGGCCCTCGGCTTCACTCAGTCAGAAATCTCTCAAACCCCTCGGGCAACAGTAAAACATGATGCTCAACCCAAAATATCATTTAAAATATCAAAACGGAGTAAATACGGATGAGTTATGAAAAAAGTGTAATACAACATGACTGAGTACAAGTATTAAGTCAAAACAGTGAGGAATAGTAGTAAAAAGCCCCTAAGGGTCCAAAATAGTTGGCACGAGGCCCAAATATGGCATTCAACCCAAAATATAGTAATAATTTTCAAAAACGCAATGATATCAAACAGTTTTCAATCAAATACGTGACTTAACAGTCGTACAGGACAGAACAAGTCACAATGCCTAATGGTGCACGACCCCACACTCGTCATCTTACGTGTACGTCACCTCAAAGTATCACAACGATGTGAAATCCGGGGTTTCATATCCTCAGGAGAACATTTACAATCATTACTAACCTCAATCCGGTCCAAACTCTAGCCCGCGATGCCTTTGCCTCTCAAATCAGCCTCCAAATTCTCCGAATCTAACCAAAACCAGATTCATACAATTAATACACGCTAAAGGAACAACGCCCAGGCGAAAATAATCAACTTAACTCAAAAATCCCAAAATTGGCCAAACCCGACCTCCAGGTCCAAATCTCGGATTCCGACAAAAATTACAAAACTAGAATCCTTTAACTCTCACGAGTCCATACATACCAAGAACATTAAAATAAGACCTCAAATGGCCTCTCAAATCCCCAATTTACACTCTCATGTTTCAAGCCCTAATTCTCCAATTTTAGGCTTTAAATCCCATTAATTTCATATCCAATTAGGTAGAAATCATCATAGAATCGAGTATTGAGTTCAAAATTTTTACCTCCAAGTGTTTCCCTTCGATTCCCTCTTCAATCCCTTTCAAAAAGCTTCAAAATCGCTCAACAATGGTGGAAATTAGGCCAAAATCACGAAGGTAACTATTTAAACATTCTGCCCAGATGATATTTCCTTCTTCGCGAACGTTGTCAAGGCCTCGCGTTAGCAAAGCACAAAAATTCATTGACCAATTATTCCTCCTTTGAGAATGCGACATACTCCACGTGAACGCGATGCTTCAACCATCAAAGCCTTCGTGAACACGACTATACCTACGCGAACGCGAAGCACAAAACTCCTAGGGTCCCAGCTGCTCCAATTACTCTACGCGAACGCGAGACCTACTTCGCGCTTGTGGTGTACACTCAACCTCACCCTTCGCGAATGCGAGAGCCCTCTTGCAAACGCGAAGGACAAACTCTGAAACACAAAACAGAAGAAATCTGCAACTTCTAAAAACAAGAATTTGATCCGTTAACCACCCGAAACTCACCCGAGTTCCTAGGGACCTCAACCAAACATGTCAACACATCCCATAACATCATTTAAACTTGTTCCAATCTTCAGAACGCTCAAAACAACATCAAAACATTAAATCATCATCGGATTCAAGCCTAAGAAATCCAAAACTTCTGAATTCCGAATTCGATCAAAAAGTCTATCAAACCTCGTCCGAATGACCTGAAATTTTGCACACACATCCCAAATGACACAACGGACCTACTCTATCAATCTCAAATTTTAAGCTTAAAACTGAGAATTATTCTTCCAAAATCTATTTCTGTTATCCTAAAAACCAAAACCAACAATTTATATAAGTCATAATACATCATACGGTGCTAGACATTCCCGAGAACTGGGAGCGAAGAGCAAATGCTCAAAACGACCTGTCGGGTCGTTACATCCTCTCCCACTTAAACATACGTTCGTCCTCGAACGTGCCTAGAGTTATTCCGAAAACCATCAAATCGATGTGTAACTTTACTATGCACATACTCGGGGTTGATCCCATGTCCCTATATCTTATATAGGTCCAATAACACCATGTAACTAAAATTTTACAATCCAACATAGCCCATAAACCTTAGAACCAAATTTTCACTTTCGAAATTATCTATAAGATCAGAATCTCACATGTACACACCGAATAAGTCTGAACACGCCGTATCAAGCCATAACCACAACTCAAGGTGGAAATCACATGGTATACAACAAAACTTAACCACTCATAGCGATAACTTCTAATCACTGTAGCTGCTCAAACAACCCAATACCGGTAATAAACCTCTTATCAAGCAAAGTCTCGTTCCAACACTTTTGCATACTGGCAATGATGAAAGAAACACACAGAAATCATAACCATTCTTCAAATCAACCTGTCTAGAGTTCCCTCTCCTCTGGCAATGACCATAGAAAATTTCTAAGCTGAAACTCATATTATCCTTTCAATATGCGGAAATCGAATCCGATAGTATTAACCCTAGGTCCAACAACCTCATCTCATCCAACACGACTACTCTGCTGACATGACACATTAACACAATCTAAAGCCACAACTCATGCAATCCGTGCACCAATAAGCAAAAATCCGAACGTACTCAAATCATGAAAAAAATGACTCAAATGAGAGAGCTGTACCACAAGCTCACCAGTACCACCACAACACAATGTTAAGAACCCATCACACATTGTAGAACCAGAACACACAAATCTAACCCAAAGGATCATACCTCTACATAACTTTGCTCCAATGCGCGACCTCATCCAAACATTAGTCCACATGAAACACCTCAAGTCACTATGCTCAAAATTGACAACCACGCGCAATTTGATGTCTAGAGCCAAAAGCAAATCATCATAACCACGGCGAAGCAAATGACATAACATCAGACAAACCCAAAAGGACAAAACCGATACACCATCCACCAGGCAATAACTAATACTCTTCCCGCTCGAATTCCACCATGAGACCCTAATAAAACCACACCACATGTGCCTATAATCCCTAAATCATAACGCTTCGCAACACGGAAAGGTAACTCATAGATCACTCCAGAACATTAATAAGCTCCATAACAATCAAATCAAACATCCCTCGACAATAGCAACTCGGAGTCAACAAAACCAACTCGATGCAGAACACACATCCATATGGGCCTACCAATGAACCCCTTATCAAGGAGTTTCTAAAGTTTCTCCTTCAACTCCTTTAACTCAGTCGGTGCCATATGATACGGTGACCGACACCAAATTAATACCAAAACCAACAACCCTGTCCGGCAACATGCTCAGCAGCAGGAAACACATCCAAAAAATCCCTCACCACTGGAACTGAATCAATGGTAGGAGCCTTTGTGCTGACATCCCTCACGAAGGCCAAATAAGAAAGACAACCCTTTCTAACCATCCGCTGGGTCTTCAAAAATGAAATCACCCTACTGAGAACATAATCCGTCGAACCTCGCCACTCAAATCTGTGGCATCCCTGGCATAGCCAACGTCTCTATCATAGCGCGACAATCTAGAATAACACGATACGAAGATAACTAGTCCATACCCAACATCACATCAAAATCTAACATACTAAGCAATAAAGGATCCACTCGGGTCTCCAAACCCCCAATAGTCACCACCCAAGGCCGATACACGCGGTCCACAACCACGACATAACCTATTTGTGAGAACTACCAGTCCCCAAATCCTTAAAGCACATGAATCACCATATCTGATCCCAACTCCACCGTCCGAATATATAACACACTTCTAATACCCAATCATTCCACGAGAGGTACTCCTATAATTCTTCTGTGCCACCAAGCAAACTCGAATATTAGCAGTCGATCAAATAAGAGAGTGCCACAATACCAATGAAGTATCATTAATTCAATTACATTGCCCTTTCTGAAATATATACCCTCATCAAACCACACCAATTAGTAATATCATTTGCCTAATCATCTGAAACTGCCCGTGCTGCATAAGAACTTATGTCCTTCCTTCCAAAGCTGAACCGTGACCTTACACATGCAAATCGCAACCTTACACAACATACTGCATATACCACGCCATCCTACGATAGGTATAAGAATTTCATAATTCATTCCGGGTCACAAGCAACTACGTACTCAACTATCCAAGAACTTTCCATCCCATCTAGAATAAAATCATTGTACATCACATGCTCCTCACACTAGAAGATAATATACATCTCTAACCATGGTAGAAACCATCAAGAACTCTTCGAATCCCATTTGCACAAAACCAAACCATCAGGGCTGAATCCTTTTAACCCAACCAAGTTACGCAGGTCACCAAAAACCTAGGAGCATTACCATGAAACACCTGTAGAAACTCATTACATCATAAGCACCCAAAGAACTAATCATATCCTTTACCATATCGATCGGACCTACTACCAAGCTATTCTATTTTCCAAGTTCCTTCTAAATTGCCTTCAATTTGATACCTCCCCTCGCCATAATACTACAATCCTCAACCCAGACTTACCATACGAGACCCAAGCATAAGACCACACCGCCTAAGGCTCATAAGCCGCTGAATACTCTCTTAAATTTTCCCAAAAGCACCACATTCCAAATACTTACCCGGAAGATACTTCCTACGAATCTAAATCCATTACCTTCACTTTCCTGATACTAATATAGAGAATCCATAATTGCTATAAAAATACCACGAGTCCTGACACCCTCCAATGTAAACCTCAGTTTCTAGCGAAATACAAATCCTGAAGATTCCCAATAGTAACATGTAAATCTTGAATCCTTCAAAACCATTTCGGGAGTCATCCGCTCTGCTCAAACCTCAATTAGACTAATCAAATGAACCGAACAACCTATGGCTCATTAGTATAGCAACAGCCAACGAAGTAACCCCTCCTTCTAAGCAGCCATGTGATATCCTACTCCATACCTATTATATCTCTTACGACAACAACTAATCATCCAACTATTTCTTATATACCCATAAAATATAACACACCATTATCCAAATTTCCTTTACTCGAGTCATCTTCGATCTCAACCTCTACAAGTCACAACTGATTCGCCAGAATACCTCAATCTGAGACTGATATGACACTTAACCGCACAATTAACTTATCAATAGCAGACTCCCCCACTTAGCTCGAAACCATAGGTCAAAACACCCAAAGACTCACAATGGCCATACTCTATTACTACCATAATACCATAGTGAAATTTAACTAAATCCTTCATAAGCTCGTGCAACACCACCCATCTAATACTTCAAATCATCTGCAAATCTCGCATTCACTCTTGTAATAGTCAAGCCAACTCTCATACGCGATACAAACTCAAACTACAGCACACGTAATTCACTGGTTAAAAAGGACTCGCTACAAAACAACATATGGATCACACAAACTTCAGAACACTCCACAGGAGGTAACCCACATGCTTCGCCTGAAACTAACATCTCTTTATACCCTTCCACCATCATGAGCATCATGCAATTGCTTAATCTTCCTGAGTCTAAACTCATATCATAAAATGAAATCTACTTCACTCCCCAACTAGACAACATGAAAGGATCCTTCAAAACACCCATAACTCGGGCTATACATCAAATCACGGTGGAAATCAAGCACTAGATAGTTCTTCCTACCCTCAAGCATACCCAGCTCGTCACATTCAAATCATATGAACACATCTCACAGCCACATCAGATTCGTCACGTAGCTACCAGTCATCACTTCCACTAATAGGGACACTATCAAACATATAAATCCAAAAGCACGCGCTCAGACAATCAACGCCTCAGTGCTCAAGCTATAGGCAAAAACCCCAGCCTCAAGTCCTCCAGACTGGCCCAACATCAACACATAAAAATCACATCTCACCCTTCGATTAGGGAATCACAAGCCATCGATGTATAGCTGATACCGAGCACTCCTGCGCGTATACAAATGCATGGAAGGAATTTCAAGAGTTACATTTCAAGCTGAATCAATGACGTATGATAAGAATTCAAGAATGTGGGATTTCCTAAATGTTCTACAGCCTCTCGAGGATAAGTACAGACGTCTCCGTACCGATCCGCGAGACTATACTAATCATGCTCATGACTCGTGAGACCTATGTAACCTAGGCTCTGATGCCAACTTTTCACTACCCTAAAACTGATCCGATCGTGATGGCGTCTATCGTGAAACTAGGCTAGCCGACATAAACTCAAACCAACTAGAAAATCAGAAGAAAGCCATTTTTAAACCATTAATTAACAAAAATCCCTTAATATAAGTTAAAATAAGCAGTGCGAAATGAATACACAAGCCCGACATCGGGGTGTCTCAAGTCATGAGCATCTACTACCACTGTTCTACCGACATCAAAGCCAATATGGTCGAGAAAATCACAACAAAAAATACACTAAGGAAGAATAAAGGAGGGAGAAAGCAGGGCTGCGATCGCCAGTCAACTACCTCGCTAACTCCGATGAACCTGCCACTGAGTGATCAACACCCGCCACTAGGTTCAGAAATACCTGAATCTGCACACAAGATGCAGGGAGTAATGTTAGTATGCCAAATTCGTCAGTAATAAAAGTAAATGAAAGTTGAGCAGTAAGAAAACTCGTAAACCACGTCATAACACTACAACAAATACAATATGTTTCCAAAACAGTACAGAAATCATTTATTTCGTAAATCAAACTCAGCTTCAGTAAAAACACCTTCCTTTTTTGAAAACATCTTACAATAGTTTCAAACGAGTGATAAAATAGTGAGCAAAAATGATAGGAACGTAAACAGGCCATCGGGCAAAACATGTATCATAAACTGCCCCTCAGGCATAATATCAACAAAACCAGCCCCTCGGGCTACCTCACAATCACTCGTAATCAGCCCCTCGGGCATAACATGAATCAAGAACAGCCTCCCAAGCAATAACATGAAACAACAACAGCCTCTCGGGCTACATCACATCACTCACACTGGGTACCCACGCTTACTGGGGGTGTTCAGACTCCGGAGGGGCTCGTACAGCCCAAGCGCTATAACAAGTCATCTCGTGGCATAATAAATCAGGCCCTCGACCTCATAAAAACAAGCCACCTCATGGCATAAATCAATCAGGCCCTCGGCCTCACAATATCATAAATCAGTAACAACCTACTGCGGCATGCAACCCAATCCCATAATATCCTGACAACACAAGCCCTCAGCCTCACTCAGTTAGAAATCTCTCAAGCCCCTCGGGCAACAGTAAAACATGATGCTCAACCCAAAATATCATTTAAAATATCAAAACGGAATAAATACGGCCGAGTTATGAAAATAGTGGAATACAACATGGCTAATTACAGGTATTAAGTCAAAACAGTGAGGAATAGTAGTAAAAATCCCCTAAGGGTCCAAAACAGTCGGCGTGAAGCCCAAATATGGTATTCAGCCCAAAATATATTAATACGTTTCCACAACACAATGATTTCAAATAGTTTTTAATCAAATACGCGACTTAATAGTTGCACGGGACGGACCAAGTCACAATCTCCAGCGGTGCACGACCCCACACTGGTCATTTAGTGTGTACGTCACCTCAAAGTAGCACAACGATGTGCAATCTGGGGTTTCATATCCTAAGGACAATATTTACAATCATTACTTGCCTCAATTCGGTCCAAACTCTAGCCCATGATGCCTTTACCCCTCGAATCAGCCTCCAAATGCTTCGAATCTAACCAAAACCAGACTCATATCATTAATACGCGCTAAAGGAACAATGCCCAAGCGAATATAATCAATTTAACTCAAAAATCCTGAAATTGGCCAAACCCGACCCCCTGGCACACGTCTCAAATTCCGACAAAAATCACAAAACTAGAGTCCTTACACTCTCACGGGTCCCTACATACCAAGAACATCAAAATCGGACCTCAAATCCCTAATTTACACTCTCCAATTCCAAGCCCTAATTCTCCAATTTTAGTCTTTAAATCCCATTAATTTCATGTCCAATTAGGTAGAAATTATCATAGAATCGAGTATTGAGTTCAAAAATCTTACCTCTAAGTGTTTCTCTTTAATTCCCCCTTCAATCCCTCTCAAAAAGTTTCAAAATCACTCAACAATGGTGGAAATTAGACAAAAAATTGCGAAGGCAACTATTTAAACATTCTGCCTAGATGGTATTTCCTTCTTCACGAACGCGGTCAAGGCCTCGCGTTTGCGAAGCACAAAAATCCACTGACTAATTATTCCTCCTTCGCGAACGCGACATACTCCACGCGAACTCGATGCTTCAATCGTCCAAGACATCGTGAACACGACTATACGTACGCAAACGCGAAGCACAAAACTCTTGGGGTCACAGCTGCTCCAATTACTGTATGCGAATGCGGGACCTACTTTGCGTTCTCGGTGCACACTCAGCCTCACCCTTCGCGAATGCGGGACCAACATCGCGAACGCGAAGGGCAATTCTCCTACCTCACTCCACATCCTTTCGTGAAAGCGAGAACCCTCTCGCGAACGCGAAGGACAAATCTCTGCAACACAAAACTGAAGAAATCTGCAACTTCTAAAAACAAGAATTTGATTCGTTAACCACCCAAAACTCACCCAAGGCCCTCGGGACCTCAACCAAACATGTCAACACATCCCATAACATCATTTAAACTTGTTCCAACCTTCGAAACACTCAAAAAAACATCAAATCATGATCGGATTCAAGCCTAAGAAATTTCAAAACTTCCGAATTCCGAATTCGATCAAAAAGTCTATCAAATCTCGTCTGAATGACCTGAAATTTTGCACATACATCCCAAATGACACAACAGACCTGCTCTATTTTTTGGAATTCCATTTCGACCCTGATATCAAGATTTCCACTGCCGACCGAAAAATACTAAAATTTTGATTTCGCCAATTCAAGCCTAAATCTACCACGTTCCTCCAAAATACATTTCGGACGTGCTCCCAAGTCCAAAATTACCTAACAGAGCTAATTAAATCATAAAAATCCAAATCCGAGATTGAATACCAAAAAGTCAAAATTGGTCAAACCTTTCAAATTTGAAGCTTCAAACTGAGAATTGTTATTCCAAATCTATTCCGATTATCCTGAAAACCAAAACCAACGATTTGCATAAGTCATAATACATAATATGGTGCTAGACATTTCTGAGAACTGGCGAGTGAAGTGAAAATGCTCAAAACGACCGGTCGGGTCGTTACATTTGCATTAGTGCGGTATTGTTGGTATTATTCATACTTGGTAATGCAAAGTCAAAGATTTCTTTGTGGTCCCTTTTTCTTCTTTACTTTTTTGTCTTTTGTGAAAGACAAAGTATCCCTCATCGGTAGTTGAAAGTTTCTTTATTCTCTTTATATTGAATTGCTCTTTGTTGGGCTTGTAAAGAGCTAGTAAAAGGGAGTGGCTTCGCGCACATGAGAATTTAGTCTTGAAGGAAAAACGGGTCGATTTGCCCCCTGCACAGGAGATATGCATGAGGCCTAATCCAAATCTGGTTTTTATAACGGGTCGATCGGTCGTTTTGAGCTTTAAGGTTCCGTTCAGTGGTTTGAGGCCATGAGTAGCTTCATATTGTGTATTATGACGTGTGTGCATGGTCGAATTTGACTTTCGGATGATTCAAAATGAATTTGGATGAATGTTTCTCAGTTTAGAAGCTCAAGTTAAAAATATAGAATGAGGTTTGACCTTGTGAAAACAACCTCGGAAAGGTATTTTAATGGCTCTGATAGGTTCGTGTCATTTTTTGTACTAGGGTGTATGCCCGAAATCGAATTCAAAGGTCTATAAGTTGATTTGTGTTTTTCTGCCGAAATTTGGCAATCTAAAGGCTTTAAATTTTGATAAGTTTGACCGTAGGTTGACTTTATAGCTGTCATATTTGGATTTCAATTGTGTGAACTTCCATTTATTCATTTTGAATTTATGCGCGATGTTTGGCATCATCCGAGTTGATTTGATAGGAATCGAATACGCAATTGTGTTTTTAGAATATCTTGAATTTTATGTTGAGTTCATGTGTTTTGGAGGTCCGATTCATGGTATCGGCTGTTATTTTGATGATTTGAGCACACAAGCGAGTTTGTGTTATATTTTTAGACTTGAATTGATGTTTGGTTTGGAGCCCCGAGAGCTCGGTGTCACACCTCCTTTTTCCTATACACCCAAAGGGTGTAAGGGAGCTTTTTCCAATTTAAGTGACAATCGAAACGGGATGATATTTATTAAAATTCAGAGTCGCCACTTGGGATAATTTATGGTATCCCAAGTCACTGGTTTAAAATCCCGAATCGAGGAAAAGAATGACTCTGTTTAACAGTCTGCGAACCAGAAATCCGGGTAAGGAATTCTGTTAACCCGAGAGAAGGTGTTAGGCATTCCCGAGTTGCGTGGTTCTAGCACGGTCGCTAAACTGTTATAAATGGTTCAATTATCTGATTTTAAAACCATTATAAACCTATGTGTATTTTTACTTTAAACCGCTTTTATTTAATTAATTAAAGGAAGATTGCAACGTCATTTAAAATATGTTTCAAACCACGTCACATAAATACACCCGCAGTTCGCAACACATTTCAGCTAATGTTGAGATTTGGATTTGGGTCACATAAATGCGCACCCGAGTTTAGGAAGGTAAATTATTAAATAGCGCGCCTAAAGTAACTACGCGTTTTTAATTTTGCGAGGGCCATGGAAATTCAACTAAATGGCACACCTCGGTTTCAAAGGATTAAAAAGATTAATTAAATGAGGGCCACACATTTAAGGTTTTGTTCGGTATGGCACACCTCGAATTACTTTACTCAGCCAAAACAAACTACGGATGTTCATAAGTGATTATTTTGCTAAATGGAAAAATATGATAGCTTTATGACTTAATTGCTTTACCAATTCATATATGAAATGGCTCGAACCAACATATCATATTTGTTTTAATCCCAATCCAATTTTGTATCTTCCTAAGACTAACAAACGGCCCAACCAATGTAAATGCTAACCAAGCAGCGTATCAATTAATAAGGCAATTGGAATTCAACTTAACGAAATTCACTTTTTTCTCAAACAACAGAAGGTTGCAACAAGAGGTCACAGTACAAACTCAAGTACATGTGTCAAAAGAAGTAAAGCACCGAAAGAAATGCAAGCAGACAAGGAAGCAAGGCAACAAAAACAAATTGTACTCTAGCCTAGCTTCTTGTTTTTTTTAAGCACGGTGTAACAAGGAGATCGGTAAGCAGTAGTAATAACATGCAACAACAGTAACATTGCAGTCCAACGGTAGTCCCAGCTACCAAAATTTCTCGAACTACATTGACCTGATTCCTGTTTAGCCCAGGATATGTAGGAAACCTTTGAAGCAAAGGTTCGGTCAAATCTTTTTCAAAAAATGCTTCACACGGAGTACTCGGATGGGCAAAAATCGCTCGCTTTATCTTTGCACGAAAACCCTTCGTGTCTTCGGGCAAAGAGGGGCAGCTGTAAGCACGTGATTTTTGCCCTATATGAGAATTACTCCCAAAAAATTCAAAAATAAAATAATTTTTCTTGGTGTGCAATTTTTGTGATATTTTGTGGTATTTTTGTGTAATTATTTGTATGTTTGTCTGTGCATGTTTATTTGTTAAATTAATAAAAATAAAAAAATATGTCGCATTTTGCATGTAGGATTTAATTCTACAATTGTTAGTAATTAAGTTTGTTTTACAAAAAAATAAAAATTACAAAAATAGGCATCGTTTGCATTTTTAGCATTTAATGTCCGAATATACAATTTTATGCTTAATTATTACTTAATTGTGCGTTAATTGTTATTGGGAGTTAATTTGCGCTTTTATAACTTAATTTAGTTCTTAATAATAGTTTAAGTATTTTTATAATTTAGTTTTAGAAAAATAAAAGAAGAAAAGAGAGCAAAAAATAAAGAAAGTCGGAATTGGGCCTCTTCTTCAAAATTCAAGCTACAGGCCCAAATAATTGCCCAACTTTCCCCATGACCCGGTCCACTTCAAACTGGGTCGACCCGGTCCATAACCCAAAATACCCAAACCCCCTTTGTCTTTCATTTTTCATAAAAACAAAACAAAACAAAAAAAAAAACCAAAGAAAAACCCTAAAAGACTAAGCTATCCGCCACCCCCTCCCTATCTTTTTCTTCTCCATTTTTCTCCAAGGTCATCCATGGCTTCCCCCTCAAAGCTCAACCATGGCTGCCCGACGTCGACAAAACCAGCATCTCCAACGAACAACATCTTCTCCAAACAAAACGCCAAGCAAGCTGCCTTTCTTCTTCGTCGTCGCATCCAAACGACCATCGTCGCAGCTGCTGCGACGTTCGCGTCCAGCCGCTGATGCTGCTGCTCATGCAGCTGCTGCTGCGTTTTCTGCTGCCTGTTGCTGCTGCCCGTGGCTTCTTCTTCTTCTTCTTCCCTTTGCTGCTGCTCGCTGCGTCTTCTTCCCGTCGACGCGGACTGCTGCCCACTTCTTCTTCTTCGTTGTCGTTGCTGCCATGGCAGCTTCTTCCAGCTTCCAAATCGCTGCTGCCCACTGCGTTCTTCACGTCCAAGTGCTTCTGCTGCTCACCATAGCAACTTCCACAACTACACGCACACACACGGAGGAAAACAAAAGCAATCCGGTTAAAGTCCGACCAAGTTCTGTCAAAGTTTTGATTGGATTCGTTCGAGTTCGTCGTTGGTCATTTATGGTTAAATGTTTTAAGTTTATTTTTGTCCGTAATTTGTTTGATATTTTCAGATTTGGAATTAGTGTAAGTTTGCTTATTTATTTTTAGATAAAATTGTTAGTTTAATTATATTGTTGTTAGATTTAAGTTGAAGATTCAATTTAATTATTTTTCAGTTTGTTTTATTAATTTTAAGAGGATTTAGTTTTAATATAGAAAGGTGTTAGTTTAAATCGTTTAAATCCATTGTTTGTTGCTAATATAGATTTAGTTCGTGTTCATCTTGTTTGAAGTTCGTTTTTAATTTAGTAATTTAATGCGAAGTTATGTTTTGGTTTTTAATTTTTGGATCATGTATCTTTGTTATAAGTTTTGTTGGATTTAATTTAAGAAAGATTAGTTGATTATTTGAAGATTGGTGATTTGAATATGTTTATTTGTTTAGTTTAAGTTTAATTCGAAGTTTGAATAAAGTTGTTTGTTATTGTTATTGAATATTTTCATTCATGTTCATACTTTGTTTGGTTGATCTTGAATCCGAAATTTGTATAGTTTGATTTCTTATTTATCATTTATGATTATTTCTTGAATTTGTCTCATAATATTGTTTAAGTTTAATATAGGAATTGTTGGTTGTAATGTTGTTAGAGTTGATTTTAAGTTCAATATTATTGAATTTAGAAATCTGAATACACTTGTTTGTTGTTGTTGTTGTTGAATCTGAAAATAGGTTTGTTTGTTGCTAAAATATTGTTCAATCAAAATTTTAGTTGTTCTTTGTTGTTCAATTTGTGTTCATGTGATTTGTTGTTGAAATGTTGAAGAAATCATGTTCATGTGATTTGTTGTTTGAACATTGTTAGAAATTGGTCATATTGACTATATTTTGGTTAAGTTTGATTAATTGATTTGTTATAGCTGATGGGGTAATTTGGTAAATCGCAGTATATTTGGGGGTAAAATAGTAATTGCAATAAGGTCGGAGGGGTAGTTTAGGAATTGTACATTTTGTAATTTTTTATGTGAAGCATGGGGGACGAAATGAAATGGGGTGGGTTGTGATATAGTTATTTAATATAAAGGGGGGACAAGACAAATTTTAGTGTGGGGGAATCTTGTATTTGTTTATGTTAGGCATGGGGGACAAAATATAATGGGGTGGTGTGATATATTTATTTAATGTAATGGGGATGAGTTGGAAGATAATGGGTTTGGTAGAGAAAATGGGTTGATTTTAATTGATTAAAAGATTTATGGGATGGGATATATATAGAAGTCTTGAAACTGATTTATAGAAGGGAGATAAGGAGAATAACAGAGAATAAGAGAAAAAAAAAGAGCTGAATATTGAAGAGAGAAAGAAAAATTCCGAAAAATATTAAAACTTTTAAATAAAAAAAAACTAAAAAAAATCTTCTGCTTTCTTTCATTGTTTGAAATCAGCATTAATTGTCGTTGGTTCATCAAAGCTTGAAGCTTTTGTTTTTTGGGATTATTGCTCCACTGGTTTGCAAACTCTGTTCCTGGGTTGTTACTGTTGCTGGACTGTTATTGTTGTGCTGTATTGTTATAACTGCTGCTGATTCTCATATTCTTTTGTTTCCAATACCAGGTACACGACTGTAATACTAGCTATTGCAAAGCTAATAATGTGGAAAGCATGAATACATATGAATAATGAAATTTTGAAGTTTTAATATCATTTTTATTTCCTTTTATCGATTGTATTTAAACTATTTCATGTATTACTGAATAATAATTGAAATAAGAAAAAAATAACATAAGTTAGTCTTTAATGAATCGGTTTGGCAAAACGGGTTAATTCACTAGTTATGAAGGTTTCAAAATTATCAACAGTAGGTTAATCATGAATAAAGTAGCTAAATTTAGTTAAGGCATGAATTTGAATTAATTTTCGAAAATTAGGCATTAAGGCATTTGAGTTCAGGCAAGATTAGAAACTTCGTTTAAGTCTAAAAGACTTTCTAAAAAGATTTAGTAATTATGGTAATAATCTAGTTTCTAATGGTTGTGAATAATTAATCTTAATAGTATTTTTTATAACAATGCCGAGTTTTAATCTAGCTGTATTTGATTCTTTTGAATATTAGTTGTCAAATTTTTATTTTATTTATAATTTTGATTTTTTTATTTTTTTTAAATAAAATTCATTTTCATCAATATTTGTATTAATCTAGCAATTAGTATGTCATGTTTTCTTAAATAAATAAAATAAAAGCTAGTAATTAATTAGGATTTTCTTTCTTTATTTTAGAGACTAATTTTTATAGAAAAATGTAGTCGCTTTAAGATTTGTCCATTTAAAATAAATGAGATGAGCCTCGCTTAATAAAATGTATAGATTGCGGGGCCCTCAATAAATGTACATTTAATTGCTTAGAATTCGGGAGGAGCCGTTTAGCAAATTTCTCGGCCCTACCCAAAATAATGATACGCTAGTCGCTTTAGGCGCGTATTTAATAATATTATCTTCTTAAACTCGGGTGCGTATTTCATGCAACCCAAATCCAAATCCCAAAACATTGAATAAAAATGTGTTCCGGATTGCGGGAGCATTTCATGTGATGTAATCCAAAGACATGTTTTAAACAATGTTCACATTTTGGTAAAAATAATAATAACAATAATAAAAGCGGTAAAAAGATAAAAATTGCACATGAGCTCATAATTGTATAAAAATCAGATATTTAAGCCAAATATGACAGTTGAGCGACCGTGCTAGAACCACGGAACTCGGGAATGCCTAACACCTTCTCCCGGGTTAACAGAATTCCTTATCCGGATTTCTGGTGCGCAGACTGTAATACAGAGTCATTCTTTTCCTCGATTCGGGATTAAAATTGGTGACTTGGGACACCCTAAATCTCCCAAGTGGCGACTCTGAAATAAATAAATAAATCCCGTTTCGATTGTCCTTTAATCGGAAAAAACTCCCTTCACCCCTCGCGGGGCGGTAAAAAGGAGGTGTGACAGCTCTGGCGACTCTGCTGGGGACATCGAACCCAGAATCTCTGGTTCAGGGTTCAGAATTCGAGCTTAGATAAATTGTTGTATTTAATTGTATCTGATTTTCCTACATGTTTTATGCTAAATGTGCTAAATGTTACCGCTTTTATATTATCTGAACTGTATATAAACTGTGCCGACACCCTTCTCTCTTCACCTCCGGGGATGTGCTTACTGGTTGAGACTCCCTATTCTGTTAGTGTCATACCCTGAAATAAGAAAGAGGTCGGACAAGTTACGAAGCCGGATGGCCTTTTGGTTCCCGGTAAGTTGCCCCCTCCTCGACTCGAGTTGTCCGCTCGGGTACATAGTCTAGTACACTGACTCAAGTTTTGAACATAAAATAACATGACTTCATGTCGGATCCCTAGTAGGAACGATTATTTGCATCATGTTGTATTTGACTTAGGGGACTCAACACAGGGGTTGGGTCTGTCTAGGGCTAGCAACCTGAAATGAAAAAGACCATCTTGATGCATCCTATGTGCTACATGTTGCATTCCTTCATGGGTAAAAGGGTCATTTGGTGGATCAATGATAAAGCAAATAGGGCCCGGTTATGTTTTGTTACCTTTTTATCTAAAAAAAACAAATTTTTTAAAAAAAAAGAAAAATTCAAAAAAAAAAAAAAATTCTTTGCACTTTTTATCATTTATGAAAAATCAAATATAAAAAAAAGGGAAAAAGAAAATCCAAAAGATTTTACATGTTTCATCACCTTTTAAGAAAAAGCAAAAGAAAAAAAAGATATGTTTTCTCTGAATTAGTTATTTTTTTTATTTCTCACCCGTATCCAATCTGGCCGAACTACGCGGGTTTGATTCTCACCGGATGTGAGATATGTAGGCAACCCTCATCGGGTCCAACCCCACCTTGTGCTAAAAAGCCAAAAACAAATAAATAATAATAAAAAAAATATGTCAAATTTTAATTTAGTCATAGAGAAGTTGGGTGATGTTGTTTTTGTCAAAAATAGTCGAATGTTCCCGAAAGGGACGCCGGAAGGCTGACTTTGCATAAACAACCACCTTTGGGTAATTTTTTTTAAGATTTGGTCCAGTTGACCCACACAGCCTTAAAAATCTTCGTCCCCGAGACGTTGAAAGGCTGTGTTTACAATATTGAGTTTTCTAATTTGGAAAACGATAAAAAGAGTCATGAATAAGTCAGGTGATGTTGTTTTGTCATAGATAGCCGAATGTTCCCGAAAGGGACGCCGGAAGGCTAACTTTGTATAAACAGCCACTTTTGGGTCATTATTTTAGATTTGGTCCAATTGACCCACACAGCCTTAAAAAACCTTCGTCCCCGAGGCGCTGAAGGGCCGTGTTTGCAACACCAGGTTTTTATTGTAATTTGAAAAAAAAGAGTCAGCGGTCAGGTGAATACCTTTGGGTTTTGTCAAAAATAAGCCAAGCCAGCTTTGGCCGCGTCTTAAACCCTTCTTGCCGAAATAGCCTTAGAGTATCTTTCAGTTGTCGAAAGGCTATTTTCGTAAAAGAACGGACAAGTTTGTAAAGTGTCATAAAATAATCCTCCCCGACCTCAAAATTCATGTGAAATTTGGAAGGGGCCACATTTGCAAAAATAACCATTTGGTTGCATTTGACAAACGGAGAGAGGAAGCTGGCCATTTGTTTTTGGAGTTTGTAAATCTTTTGATTATCCTATGTGAGTTGTTTGATTTCGAGTTTGTAGGTCATCTTTAAACCTTAGAAACCCAGTTTGTTTTAATATGAAAATTGAAAAAATGTTTATTATTGTTTATCTTTATTGGTCCGAACTACGCAAGGTCTGATTCATGCGGGGTCATGATACGTAGTCAATCTCCATAAGATTCGACCACAAAAAAAAAAGCAAAAAAAAAAGAGAATGAAAAAGAAAAAGAAAAAATGAAAAAAGAATGATGAAAAAATCGAAAAAAAGAAAAAAAAAGAAAAAAGATGTTGTTAATAATGAGGACCTTTAGAGTCCATTCTAACCTGTTTTGTTTTGAATCACAAAGAAATAAGGTGGTTGGTTTGTGGTAATCCGGAAATACAAGGCCTAGAAGCATACTTTGCGGGGATCAGGCCTGATAACAGAAGCACTCAAATCATATTGGGACTTGTTGACTAAAGTTGATGATATTGAAGTTGGCAATGGTCTGGGTAATACTGATGCGAAGCTCAGTAGCTGAGATGCCAGTTTTGATAAAATGGGAGGACGCTCCGTTCCTTGGTTAGCAGGAGAGAAGTTTTTGGTGGCTTATTTTGTTGTCATTTCTGTTTTCCGGATTATTCTTAGGGTTGTAATCCGAATATTGTCTTGTGTCAAACCTTCTTATCTTTCCAGTTTGTCATATCAGTTTGTTTAAGTTTTGTCAAGGCTATGTTAGGATTTTATTATGGTTGTTTTGTTTGTTTTATTATTCAAACTATTTCGCCGGTAGTCTAATACAAAAGCCGGTCTTTTATTGTTTCCAGTCATCTTTTTGTTTAGTCCTTTCATCATTTTGTTCAGCGCCGATTCTCGTGACATGACATGCGCACACAGTTTGGGCCTAATCTTAAAAGTTAATCATAAAACCCTCGGAAGGTGATCAAAGAATTTAAAGGAAATAAGAACGGTTTGAGATTATTTGAAGCCCGAGTCATGTGGAAATGGGGCAAGTAAAACATAAAGAAAACCGTTAAATGCAAGATTCGCCAAATTGGCATGAGGGTCGTTCATGAGAATGAGAGTCACCCAACAGTGCTTTAGAAATGACAAATGAAAAAGCAAGTGTTTAACACAATTGTCAAGTCCAGCACCATCGGAAGAGACTATAAATCTATGATCAATTGTGTTGTTTGCACTTGGCATGTTTTGAAGACTGAAATGACGAAGACATTTTGTTCTGCTACCTAAACACTTTATCCTTCGTTACCCCTTTTGAGCCTTATTTATTTTCTTTCATACCCCTTGTTCGGAATCAATAGCACCGACTAGGAAATACGAGCCTGGAAGGTAAAGGAAAAAAATAAAAAAAAAACGAAAAAAAGGAAAAGAAAAGAAAAATGATAACAAAAAAAAAACAAAGGAAAGTCAAATGAAAACAGAGGAATTGGGAACTACGTTTGACCGTATTCCTCAAAGAGGATACGTAGGCGCTTCACGGCTCGGTCATAGGGTGCATAATGGCCATAATGTCCATAGTGTGCATGGTGTAATAAAAATAATACAAAATAAGTAAATAATCCCCAAGCAAGAATCTGGGGCAAGGGTTGCGCTTGTGGTAAGCAAAATTGGTTCCGAAGGTTGTAATTTTAAAACCCCAAATTTATTTTGTTTTTGAGCCTTTAATACCGTTTCTTTCTAGCCTGTCCAAAAACCCACATTACGGTCCAAAGAAAGACCTTCTGACCAGTCTGCAAAAGATGCTGAGTCAGACAAATGAGAGTCTTACCGGCGAACATAACATTCTGTTCCACAACAGAAAGGACTCTAATCTCCAGCAGAGAGAGTCATACCGGCAACACTCCAAATCCCCAGCTGGAAAGTGATACAAATGAGAGAGTCTTATCGGTGAAAATCTTCACGGACACCATAAGGCGATGAAAGCTGAGAGAAAAACCAAAATGAGAGAGACTTGATAGTGAAAACCCTTCGGGCACTACAAGTCGAATAAGATTGAGAATCAGATGGGGAATTGCCAATTGAAGGTCTTGAAAGACGATTGACGACGGAAGATAGGCCACAAATGCATGCCATGACCATTAGAGTCGGTGTCTGCGTTTGATAGGTTTTTATTTATAGTTTCTTTTGTTACAGAGTCATCTTTTTCATTTGTCTTTTATTCTGTTCCCTTTTTATCTTTTCCTTTCATAGAAAAATTCCCCAGTAGAGTCTGTCTGGTCAGAACAAGTGAGAATTGACTTCAAAATATGCCATCAGCTTTACAATTATGCAAGATGAGATCTGACTAGTACATCCAAGTGGTATAGTCAGCAAGGAACAAGCGCGAGGCCAGTATCAGAAAAAGATATCCCCAGCAAAAGGGAATTGGCAAAAGGATTGACGAGTGTCAAGAGGGATATCCCAACCGAAATCAAAGGTTGTTAAACCTCAAGACCAAGGCCCGTGGACAAAGCAAGGAGAGCAGTGAGCATGATTTGGGAAATTCATACGATACTAAAAGATCGGTGAAGTGCAAGTTTCCAGGCTATGTCACAAAAGAAGAGGGATATCCCCAGCAGAAAGGAATTATCCCCAGCAAATAATATCATCCCCAACAAGTTGTGGAACACAGAGCAAGGAAGGAGAAAGGGAAAACCATCCCAGCAGGAGTATCACAACCAACCACCGTGTTTTAAACTAACAAATTTTGTTTGATTTGAAACAGGTAAAGGAAATGGTATTGATGACAAAAATGCATGCCACAAGGGATATTGTCAAACTGGGGCAGAAAATTTTCCTTTCATTTAGAAAATTTTCTGGAAGTCAGGTACCTATTCGGGGAAAAATAAAGATAACGCCAGTCTCAAGGGAAGTGGTCTTAGAACCAATGTTGCCCCCAACATAATAAGTTTCAATGGAGGAAGTTGTTCCCCAGCAAAGGGATGAAACTTGAGCTCAGAAAAAGCATGAGGCCAACATCATTCCCAACAACCTTTCGAAGAGTGAAACACTAGTTCTGAAGGAATCAAAATCCCCCAGCGGTGTTATCCTCGACAGTGTTATCCCCAGTTGATAACATTTTATCCCCCAACAGGTAAGTAAATAATTCTCCAACAGTGTTATCCCCAGCAGTTTCGAGGAGTCCAACACAAGTTTGGTGAAAATCGGTATCCTCAGCGATTCCTTTCGGGGAAAGGCAAAACGAGTCTTAAGGGAGGTAGTCTTCGAAGGAAGAAGCTATAAAAAAAAAGAGTACAAAAGAATAAAAAAAAGAAAAAAAAAGGGGAACCAGTTTGCAGAGGAATGAAACATCCTACTTAAAAGGGAGTAATTTTGGAAGGAGTAAGATAACATATTTACTTAGCAGAGTTATCCTCAGCAGTGTTATCCCCAGTGGATCATCGATATGTAGAAGCATCCTCGACAGAGTTTCGGGCAACCCAGAGTGGGTAAGGAAGAAAAGGAAAAGTCATCCCCATCAAAATAATCCCCAGCAGTTTCGAGGGAAGACAACACAGGTAAGTAAATAATTCAGGAAGAAGGAAATGGTTCACTCATAGGAGATGCATTTCCTCCTAAGTTTGTTTTTACCCATAGGAGAGGCATTTCCTCCTAAATTTAGTTTCACCCATAGAAGATGCATTTCCTCCTAAGTTTAATTTTTACCCATAGGAGAGGCATTTCCTCCTAAGTATAGTTTCACCCATAGGAGATGCATTTCCTCCTAAGTTTACTTTTGCCCATAGGAGACGCATTTCCTCCTAAGTTTAGTTTTACCCATAGGAGATGCATTTCCTCCTAAGTTTGTTTTAGTTTCACCCATAGGAGATGCATTTCCTCCTAAGTTTGGTTTTACCCATAGGAGAGGCATTTCCTCCTAAGTTGTTGTTGAACCAATAGGAGAGGCATTTCCTCCTAAGTTTAGCTTCACCCATAGGAGATGAATTTCCTCCTAAGTTTGTTTTTACCTATAGGAGAGGCATTTCCTCCTAAGTTGTTGTTGAGATCAGGAGCCCGCCTGAAGAGAGGAATGATGTTTATTTTTAAAAGTTGTTTATTTGAAGTTGGGAGCCCGCCCATATAATAGAGGAATACATTTCAGTCTTTACATTTCAAATGTTGAAGTTGGGAGCCCGCCCATAGAACAGAGGCATACATTTCAGTATTAATTTTCAAGTGTTGAAGTTGGGAGCCCGCCCATAGAACAGAGGCATATATTTCAGTCTTTACATTTCAAGTGTTGAAGTTGGGAGCCCGCCCATAGAACAGAGGAATACATTTCAGTCTTTACATTTCAAGTGTTGAAGTTGGGAGCCCGCCTATAGAACAGAGGCATACATTTCAGTATTAATTTTCAAGTGTTGAATATATTTCAGTATTAATTTTCAAGTGTTGAAGTTGGGAGCCCATCCATAGAACAGAGGCATATATTTCAGTCTTTACATTTCAAGTGTTGAAGTTGGGAGCCCGCCCATAGAACAGAGGCATACATTTCAGTATTAATTTTCAAGTGTTGAAGTTGGGAGCCCGCCCATAGAACAGAGGCATACATTTCAGTATTACATTTCAAGTGTTGAAGTTGGGAGCCCGCCCATAGAACAGAGGCATACATTTCAGTCTTTATATTTCAAGCATTGAAGTTGGGAGCCCGCCCATAGAACAGAGGCATACATTTCAGTCTTTACATTTCAAGTGTTGAAGTTGGGAGCCCGCCCATAGAACAGAGGCATACATTTCAGTCTTTTCATTTCAAGTGTTGAAGTTGGGAGCCCGCCCATAGAACAGAGGCATACATTTCAGTTTTTTCATTTCAAGCGTTGAAGTTGGGAGCCCGCCCATATAACAGAGGAATACATTCAACATTAATTTTCAAGTATTGAAGTTGGGAGCCCACCCATATAACAGAGGAACACATTTAACATTAATTTTCAAGTATTGAAGTTGGGAGCCCGCCCATAGAACAGAGGCATACATTTCAGTTTTTTCATTTCAAGCGTTGAAGTTGGGAGCCCGCCCATATAACAGAGGAATACATTCAGCATTAATTTTCAAGTATTGAAGTTGGGAGCCCGCCCATATAACAGAGGAACACATTCAACATTAATTTTCAAGTATTGAAGTTGGGAGCCCGCCCATACAACAGAGGAATCTATTTCAAGATCAAGTCAGAAGACAATAAAACAGAGGGTTTATAACAGGAATCCCCAGCAGGAAACAATAAAAATCCCCAGCACCGGGAAGCAGAAGGTTGCAACAAGAGGTCCCAGCACAAACTCAAGTGCATGTGTCAAAAAGAAGAAAAACACCGGAAAAAAATGCAAGCAGACAAGAAAGCAAGGCAACAAGAAAAATTACAGTCTAGCCTAGCTTCTTGTTTTCTTTTAAGCACGGTGTAACAAGGAGATCGGTAAGCAGTGGTAATAGCATGCAACAACAGTAACATTGCAGTCCTACGGTAGTCCCAGCTACCAAAATTTCCCGAACTACATTGACCTGATTCCTGTTTAGCCCAGGATATGTAGGAAACCTTTGAAGCAAATGTTCGGTTAAATCTTTTTCAAAAAATGCTTCACACAGAGTACTCGGATGGGCAAAAATCGCTCGCTTCATCTTTGCACGAAAACCCTTCGTGTCTTCGGGCAAAGAGGGGCAGCTGTAAGCACGTGATTTTTGCCCTATATGAGAATTACTACCAAAAAATTCAAAAATAAAATAATTTTTCTTGGTGTGCAATTTTTGTGTAATTATTTGTATGTTTGTCTGTGCGTGTTTATTTGTTAAATTAATAAAAATAAAGAAATATGTCGTATTTTGCATGTAGGATTTAATTCTACAATTGTTAGTAATTAAGTTTGTTTTACAAAAAAATAAAAATTACAAAAATAGGCATCATTTGCATTTTTAGCATTTAATGTCCGAATATACAATTTTATACTTAATTAATACTTAATTGTGCGTTAATTGTTATTGGGAGTTAATTTGTGCTTTTATAACTTAATTTAGTTCTTAATAATAGTTTAAGTATTTTTATAATTTAGTTTTAGAAAAATAAAAGAAGAAAAGAGAGCAAAAAATAAAGAAAGTCGGAATTGGGCCTCTTCTTCAAATTCAAGCTACAAGCCCAACAAATACCCAATCTTCCCAAACGACCCAGTCCATTTCGAACTGGGTCGACCCAGTCCATAACCCAAAAGACCCAAACCCCCTTTGTCTTTCATTTTTCATAAAAACAAAAATAAAAAAAACCAAAGAAAAACCCTAAAAGACTAAGCTATCCGCCACCCCCTCCCTATCTTCTTCTTCTCCATTTTTCTCCAAGGTCATCCATGGCTTCCCCCTCAAAGCTCAACCATGGCTGCCCGACGTCGACAAAACCAGCATCTCCAACGAACAACATCTTCTCCAAACAAAACGCCAAGCAAGCTGCCTTTCTTCTTCGTCGTCGCATCCAAACGACCATCGTCGCAGCTGCTGCGTCGTTCGCGTCCAGCCGCTGATGCTGCTGCTCATGCAGATGCTGCTGCTCATGCAGCTGCTACTGCGTTTTCTGCTGCCTGTTGCTGCTGCCCGTGGCTTCTTCTTCTTGTTCTTCCCATCGCTGCTGCTCGCTGCGTCTTCTTCCCGTCGACGCGGACTGCTGCCCACTGCTTCTTCTTCGTTGTCGTTGCTGCCATGGCAGCTTCTTCCAGCTTCCAAATCGCTGCTGCCTGCTGCGTTCTTCACGTCCAAGTGTTGCTGCTGCTCACCATAGCAACTTCCACAACTACACGCACACACACGGAGGAAAACAAAAGCAGTCCGGTTAAAGTCCGACCAAGTTCTGTCAAAGTTTCGTTTGGATTCGTTTAAAATTCGTTCGAGTTCGTCGTTGGTCATTTATGGTTAGTTGTTCTAAGTTTATTTTTGTCCGTAATTTGTTTGATATTTTCAGATTTGGAATTAGTGTAAGTTTGCTTATTTATTTTTAGATAAAATTGTTAGTTTAATTATATTGTTGTTAGATTTAAGTTGAAGATTCAATTTAATTATTTTTCAGTTTGTTTTATTAATTTTAAGAGGATTTAGTTTTAATATAGAAAGGTGTTAGTTTAAATCGTTTAAATCCATTGTTTGTTGCTAATATAGATTTAGTTCGTGTTCATCTTGTTTGAAGTTCGTTTTTAATTTAGTAATTTAATGCAAAGTTATGTTTTGGTTTTTAATTTTTGGATCATGTATCTTTGTTATAAGTTTTGTTGGATTTAATTTAAAAAAGATTAGTTGATTATTTGAAGATTGTGATTTGAATATGTTTATTTGTTTTGTTTAAGTTTAATTCGAAGTTTGAATAAAGTTTGTTTGTTATTGTTATTGAATATTTTCATTCATGTTCATACTTTGTTTGGTTGATCTTGAATCCGAAATTTGTATAGTTTGATTTCTTGTTTATCATTTATGATTATTTCTTGAATTTGTCTCATAATCTTGTTTAAGTTTAATATAGGAATTGTTGGTTGTAATGTTGTTAGAGTTGATTTTAAGTTCAATATTATTGAATTTAGAAATCTGAATATACTTGTTTGTTGTTGTTGTTGTTGAATCTGAAAATAGGTTTGTTTGTTGCTAAAATATTGTTCAATCAAAATTTTAGTTGTTCTTTGTTGTTCAATTTATGTTCATGTGATTTGTTGTTGAAATGTTGAAGAAATCATATTCATGTGATTTGTTATAGCTGATGGGGTAATTTGGTAAATCGCAGTACATTTGGGGTAAAATAGTAATTGCAATAAGGTCGGAGGGGTAGTTTAGGAATTGTACATTTTGTAATTTTTTATGTGAAGCATGGGGGACAAAATGAAATGGGGTGGGTTGTGATATAGTTATTTAATATAAAGGGGGGACAAGACAAATTTTAGTGTGGGGGAATCTTGTATTTGTTTATGTTAGGCATGGGGGACAAAATATAATGGGGTGGTGTGATATATTTATTTAATGTAATGGGGATGAGTGGAAAGATAATGAGTTTGGTAGAGAAAATGGGTTGATTTTAATTGATTAAAAGATTTATGGGATGGGATATATATAGAAGTCTTGAAACTGATTTATAGGAGGGAGATAAGAAGAATAACAGAGAATAAGAGAAAAAAAGAGAGCTGAATATTGAAGAGAGAAAGAAAAATTCCGAAAAATATTAAAACTTTCAAATAAAAAAAAAAAAAAAAAAAATCTTCTGCTTTCTTTCATTGTTTGAAATCAGCATTAATTGTCGTTGGTTCATCAAAGCTTGAAGCTTTTGTTTTTTGGGATTATTGCTCCACTGGTTTGCAAACTCTGTTCCTGGGTTGTTACTGTTGCTGGACTATTGTTGTTGTGCTGTATTGTTATTACTGCCGCTGATTCTCATCTTCTTTTGTTTCCAATACCAGGTACACGACTGTAATACTAGCTATTGCAAAGCTAATAATGTGGAAAGCATGAATACATATGAATAATGAAATTTTGAAGTTTTAATATCATTTTTATTTCCTTTTATCGATTGTATTTAAACTATTTCATGTATTAATGAATAATAATTGAAATAAGAAAAAAAATAACATAAGTTAATCTTTAATGAATCGGTTTGGCAAAACGGGTTAATTCACTAGTTATGAAGGTTTCAAAATTATCAACAGTAGGTTAATCATGAATAAATAGCTAAATTTAGTTAAGGCATGAATTTGAATTAATTTTCGAAAATTAGGCATTAAGGCATTTGAGTTCAGGCAAGATTAGAAACTTCGTTTAAGTCTAAAAGACTTTATAAAAAGATTTAGTAATTATGGTAATAATCTAGTTTCAAATGGTTGTGAATAATTAATCTTAATAGTATTTTTTATAACAATGCCGAGTTTTAATCTAGCTGTATTTGATTCTTTTGAATATTAGTTGTCAAATTTTTATTTTATTTATAATTTTGATTTTTTTATTTTTTTTAAATAAAATTCATTTTCATCAATATTTGTATTAATCTAGCAATTAGTATGTCATGTTTTCTTAAATAAATAAAATAAAAGCTAGTAATTAATTAGGATTTTCTTTCTTTATTTTAGAGACTAATTTTTATAGAAAAATGTAGTCGCTTTAAGATTTGTCCATTTAAAATAAATGAGATGAGCCTCGCTTAATAAAATGTATAGATTGCGGGGCCCTCAATAAATGTACATTTAATTGCTTAGAATTCGGGAGGAGCCGTTTAGCAAATTTCTCGGCCCTACCCAAAATAATGATACGCTAGTCGCTTTAGGCGCGTATTTAATAATATTATCTTCTTAAACTCGGGTGCGTATTTCATGCAACCCAAATCCAAATCCCAAAACATTGAATAAAAATGTGTTCCGGATTGCGGGAGCATTTCATGTGATGTAATCCAAAGACATGTTTTAAACAATGTTCACATTTTGGTAAAAATAATAATAACAATAATAAAAGCGGTAAAAAGATAAAAATTGCACATGAGCTCATAATTGTATAAAAATCAGATATTTAAGCCAAATATGACAGTTGAGCGACCGTGCTAGAACCACGGAACTCGGGAATGCCTAACACCTTCTCCCGGGTTAACAGAATTCCTTATCCGGATTTCTGGTGCGCAGACTGTAATACAGAGTCATTCTTTTCCTCGATTCGGGATTAAAATTGGTGACTTGGGACACCCTAAATCTCCCAAGTGGCGACTCTGAAATAAATAAATAAATCCCGTTTCGATTGTCCTTTAATCGGAAAAAACTCCCTTCACCCCTCGCGGGGCGGTAAAAAGGAGGTGTGACAGTAGAAATGAAGGATCGTAATTCAACATACTTCAGATTTCGATTCAAACTTAAAAGCCAAACAAATCAAACCTAATAACGGTTTGATTATGAAAGCAATATTAAATTCCAATTTCAACGATTAAACAAAGGCAATGAAATTTAATAATTTCAACTTCACAACAACGCAACTAATCACACTGCTCCTGCATAGAAGTTACCATATCTAGTGATATTTGATCATTCAACATCTAATTAAGCAAATGGCTACTCAGAATTATATGCAGAACTCCATTACTGACCTAACTAAGTAAACATGCTGTTCTAACTTTTAAGCAGATTTAAACATTATGACCGGGTCCATTTACACTGTGCTGGTTTTCAGATTACAGAATATTCGACCAAAATCGAATCCCATATCAATTTTAAACCAAACTCAACCCCTAAAAGCACTATCACTGACCAACATTCAAACGTAAACATATTCAAACTAAACTCGAAATAAAGACAGAAATAAACTCTTCTAAGTAGAATAAATGGCCAACATGCTTCAAATCTTCCTGATTTCCATATCACAAAAGGTTTTACAGCGGGTAGAGTAAAAATGTACCTGGAAATGAGAGTAAAAAGGGGTAAGATTCAGCAGTAGCAACAACAAGACCCAGCAGTAGAAATAAACCAAGGAAAACCAATTTTTGAGCCAAATTCAAACCAGTAGAAGGATCAAATGATGCTCAGTAATCAAATTGCAGTCAACACTTGAACCAAACACTTGAAAACCAACAAGTTCAAATCATTTTTAACCTCTAATTATTCAGGAATTATTTCAGAAATTAAAAGCCTCAAGAATTTCAGAAATTTTAATGGAACAGTAATATTTTGTATTTTTTCCCGTATTTTCTGAATGTTTTTCTTTGTATTTCCGAGTACCCCTTCTAACTCTTAAGCTCTATATCTATTAGAATATTCTCCTTTCTTTTTTTTTCAACTCTCTGTATTCTTCAGCCTTTTATAGGCATTCAATTAATGCAATCCCCATTACGAGTGTCCCTTCTCTTATTTTAATTATCCCCACTAACTTATTTTCTCTAAATTAATCAATTAGTGCCATTCCCATTATCAATTTCAGCTTTTTATTTCTTAATTGTCTCCACTAGCCTAGTGCCTTTAATTAATTCAGTAGTGCAATTTATACCCTACCACTATTGAGAAGCTTCCTAAGTTAGATAAACAATTGAATCAAACTTACACCAATCAATTCTTATCAACAAGAAATTATCATATTAATGTTAGTTAAATCGACTAAATGATTAACAAGATATGACTGATAATACCATTAAGAAAACAAATGACATATTCACAATCAACAAAACCCCATGGACGGAAGCTATTTTAAACCTACAGATTGGTCGAGTTTCAATTGAAATCGACCGGAAAAAAAGAAAAAGAGATGAGGAAAGATGAACAACAGAATATTACTAATCGAGAATAAATAATAAACTCTGAAAACTTACCGGCCAGGCTCGAACTTGGAATTGGCACTGTGAATCAACCCAAAATAATACCAAATGTTTGTTCTTGGTGGAGAGCAAACGAGCGTCATTATTTTGTGATGAAACAGGCTTGAATAAGCCTAGAAATCCAGCCAAATGATCTTTCATGCACTGGTCAGAATTTAGGGTTCTAAGGCTCGAACTCAAATTCGATATTCAAAGAGTTGTAGGCGAATTCGAAGGAACATGAGTGGGTATTTGGGCTGAGGGGGGTCTGGGGGTTCCGGGGTGTAAATTTGGCGGTACAAGGAGCCGATGCGGCCACCCTAGGGCGGTGAGGGTATAGTGGTGGCTGGTCTCTAGGGTTTGGTTGAGGGAGACGAGAGATGAGATGGGGGGGGGGGTTCTGAGTGGGCGGGGTCCGTTTGGAAAATTATATACTAGGGGTGGAATTGGATCCAGGCCATTCGATCAAACGAGATCAACGGCTTGGATCATCTGACTAAATTGAACGACAACGTTTTAGACACTTTTGAGACCGGATCGGTCTCTGAAAAATGGGTCAGGGTCGGATATGGGCGATGGGGCACGTTCTAGACCGTTGGATGAATGATCTTTAACGGCTCAGATTAACGTATGTCCAAACGACATCGTTTAGTTTAGTACGGTGATAGACTAGGTATTGGGGCGGGTTTGGACCGGTTTTGGTTGGGTTTTGAGGATAATTTTGGGCCTGTAGATTTTGATTTAAAGAACAGCCCAAACTTTGATTTTTCATTTCTTTACTTTTCAAATTAATTCCCTCTTTTTCTTGTTTTCTTTTTTCCAAAATTAAAATCCTAAATTAAGTTATAAAACCAAAATTAATCTTAAAAATACTAATTCACTCTAAATTAAAATTATCACGAATAATTAAATACTAAATTAAAAGAAAAGCACACAATTGACTAAAAATATGTTATTATTTTTTGCTTTTTAATTTTTGTAAAACACCTAATTATTAATTAATCCAAAAAATGTAAAATCAAATCCTTAATGCAGATACTATATTTTTGTATTTTTTAATACGTTAATAAAATTAAACATGCACACAAACATATGCAAATAATCAGGAAAATAGCGTAATAATTCCTAAAAATAACACATAACTAAAGAAAAGACCTAATTTTGGGAATTCTTTTTGGATTTATTCGTGTGAGTCAAAAATCACATGCTCACAGCTGCCCCCCTTTGCCCGGAAACACGAAGAGTTTTCGTGCAAAAATAAAGTGAGCGGATACGAGCGATTTTTGCCCGTTCGAATACTCTGTGGGAAGCATTTATTAAAATATTTGACCGAGCCTCTGCTTCAAAGCTTTCCTACATATCCTTGGCAATAAAGGAATCAGGTCAATATAGTTTGGGAAGTTTCGGTAGCTGGGACTACCATGAAGCTGTGATTTTACTGTTGTTGTTGCTACTGCTACTGCTTACTGACCTCCTTATTACACCATGACAAAAATAAATAAGCTAGACTAAACTATGATCTATGCATTACAAAGATCTACTCTATGCTTCTCAAGCTTGATCTTGTGATTCTTGTTGCCTTATTGATTTGTATTTTCTAGCGGAAGTTCCTTTGTTGCTGATTGGATTGTATTTTTGAGATGCTTTCTCTTTCCTCCGGGCGGGCACCTCATTGTTGAACCTTTAAACGTCTTCCTTCGACCATTGTTGCCTATCCTCTGTTCTACAGGCGGGCTCCTGATTACTCGAACTTGAACTGCTTCTTCCCCTCGTTCTCTAGGCGGGCTCATGACTACTTGGAATTTTAATTTTATTCCCTTGTTCTACAGGTGGGCTCCTGATTGATGAAACTCGAAATGTATTCCCTCGTTCTCCAGGTGGGCTCCTGATTGCTGAAACTCAAAATGTATTCTCTTGTTCTCCAGGTGGGCTCCTGATTGCTGAATTTGAAATGTATTCCCTTGTTCTCTAGGTGGGCTCCTGATTTCAACAAAATAGACAAAACAAAGGAAATTCTCTGCCCCAGTTTAGTAGCTGGACACATATGTGAGTGTTAACCTAAATCATATTACCAAGTATCAATAAGAACATGAAAGCTGAAACTTGAATCGTACTCCCTTGTTCTCCAGGTGGGCTCCTGATTGCCGATACTTCAACTATTGTTCCTTGTTCTCCAGGTGGATGCCTGATTGTTGATACTTCAAATGTTGTTCCTTGTTCTCCAGGTGGATGCCTGATTGCTGATACTTCAACTATTTTTCCTTGTTCTCTAGGTGGACGTTTGATTTCTTAAACTTAGTCCATCTTCTTCTCGCAACTGCCTTTCTTTGGCTTGTTCTCCCTCGTTCCTCCAGGTGGGTGCCTGATTACCAATACTTGCGTCAATCTTCTTTGAAACTTGATTTGTTTTCCCTTGTTCTCCAGGTGGGCTCCTGATTACTTGATCCTGAACTGCTTTTAATCCTTAACATCCGTGTTGTTCTTCCCTATTCTTCAAATGGGCACCTGACTTCAACAAAATAGACAAAACAAAAAGAAAAGTTTCTGCCCCAGTTAGGTAACCGGGCGCATATGTGAGTATTAATTGGATCATTTTACTCAATATTTCTAATAATCTGTAAGCTAGATCCCATTATCCAGGAGGGTCCTGAAATTCCAAATTAAAGTTTATCTTACGAATGACGATTTCAGCATTAAATTGTGTCTCTTATAATAGAATTTATTTATCTAATAGAATTCTTAAAGTTATGTCCCATTATTCAGGTGGGTCCTGAAAATTACTATGCCCACTTTGATGCCAAATTATATTCCTTTTGGTGCACATTTGTCCTATATTTACTACGTATGATTGTTTTGGATTTTAACCTAGGTCCCATTTTCCAGGAGGGTCCTGAAGTTTCGAATTGAGTCTTGTTTTAAAAATGAAAACTTCAGACCAACTTTTATTTTTACAAAGTAGAGCTTATGCTAGATATTGTACACATGAATATTTTGAATTAAAGCTAAGTCCCATTACCCAGGAGGGTCCTGAGATTTTTAAATTAAATCCCATTATCCAGGAGGGTCCTGAAAATTTCCAATTAATATTGTGGGGAAAAGGTGGAAAAGATGGTGTTTCTTCTTGGGGAAAAAGTTGAGGAAGCAGAAAATCATAATCATCAGTCTGGGAAAGAAGAGAAGTCAGAATCTTTGTTGTCATGGGGTAAAAGGGTGGAAAAAGATGGTGTTTCTGCTTGGAAAAAAAGTTGAGGAAGCAGAAAATCATAATCATCAGTCTGGGAAAGAAGAGAAGTCAGAATTTTTGTTCTCGTGGGGTAAAAAGGTGAAAAAAGATGGCGTTTCTTCTTTCTTAAGGAAGTAAAGTGGAAACGGGTTCTTTTTGGTCCCTTTGTTGGCCAACCCGAGGGATAGAGGCTATGAGAGTCTCCCCAAATTACTTTGAAATCCGAGGCCTCTGGGGTAATGTCCAAAGTGTATCTCAAACATGCAAACTTTGTAGCTCCACTTATAATCCTTTGGGGTGCGTTTATGCCAAATTCCTCTATTCATGATTATTTTGAATTTTAAACTAAGTCCCATTTTCCAGGAGGGTCCTGATAATTTTGCGATCAAATCTGCATGGTACTTGCTTTCCTTATAGGGTGCTTCCTGAAACAAATGTCTTCTTTGCCCTTGTTTCAAATCAAATAAAATCTTGTTAGTTTAAAATGTGGCGGTTAGTTGTGGCATTCTTGCTGGGGATGGTTTTCTCTTTGCCATGCTTTGCTTCGACCGACTACCTTGAAATGGTCGAAAGATTGTTTTAACCTTCTGACTGATCCTTAACTGTAGGATCCCCCAACTATTGTTCTCTCCTTCTGACCTTTCTGCCTGGACCCGTACATCTCCCACGACATTACTGAACCATTCCACTGATATATCTTTTGCTTACACCCTATGTCTCACTTTTCATCATACTATCTCTAACATGTCTTAGCCGCATTTTGCTTTGTGCAATTTTGAATCTGGTAGTACACTTTGACATTCCTTCTTATTTGTTGAAACTAGGCTAACCTTGGAAGAGCTTTAGAGGAGTAAAGTTAACAGCAATGAAATGCAACGATTTTGAGAATTAAGAATAAAGAAGAAAATCCAAATTTGGATGACTGTTGGAGATAGGAAAAGAAACTTATCTGAGTGGATTCACTGGCACCAATGATCATGGTAAGCATTTTGGATTAATCAGCCTAGTCTATTTAACCAATCTCCTTTCCAATTATTTTACTTCGTGCTCCAAGATTTCCATAACCTAATTTACTTTCCGCCAACTTACAGACCTTGTTTGACTTGCAGTGCCCTGGAGGGTTTTCTCCGTCAAACCTCTCTCATTTGTTTATTCCTCGATTCCTTGTTGCCTCATGGTGCCTGTGAAGGTTTTCACCAATAAGACTCTCTCATTTTTATTTTCTCTCGGCTTTCGTCGCCTCATGGTGCCCATGAGGGTTTTCACCAATAAGACTCTCTCATTTTTTGATTTCTCTTGCTTAAACCGGAGTGTTGCCCTTGATATGAATTCTCTTTACATTTCTTGACTTGAAATCTCTCAAAGACTGATCGGAGGTCTTTCTTTGGACAACAATGTGGGTTCTTGGATATGTTTGGAAAGAAAAGGGTATCAAAAAGGCTCAAACCAACTCAAATGGGTTAGAATTGCAAATTTTGGAATCAGATTTCTTATCTCAATCACAACTTCTACCCCAGTTTCTTGGTTGGGGATTTTTTGATATTTTATTTTACTATGGCCGAGACGTGAGGCTGCCTACGTATCCTTAACAAGAATCAGGTCAAACGTAGTTCACACCTCAATTTCTTTGTTTTCTTGTACTTTCTCTTTTCGCTTCTTTTCTTTTTTCTCTTTTTTTTTCTCTTTTCTCTCTTTTCGTTATTGATTCCAAAAGAAGGGTATGAAAGAAATAAATAAAAGCTCAAAAAGGGGAAACAAAGGGTAAAGTGTTTAGATAGCGGAATAAATTGCCTCCGTCATTCCAATCTTCGAAACTATGCCAAATACAAACAATCAACAAATATACCAAAGAAATCATACATAATATCTATTGACTGCATCAGAATTGATAGCCATGTTTATGCATTTTCCTTCGATATCTGTTAAACATAAAGCACCATTGGACAGTACTCTGGTCACAATGAATGGCCCTTGCCAATTCGGTGCGAACTTGCCTTTTGCTTCAGCCTGATGTGGAAGGATATGTTTCAGGACTTTCTGGCCCACTTCAAACTTCCGGGGACACACCTTATTGTTGTATGCTCTTTCCATTCTCTTTTGATACAACTGACCATGACACACTGCTGCCAATATTTTTTCATCAATCAAGTTCAACTGCTCCAAATGGGTTTTGACCCACTCATCATCATCAATCTCAGCCTCAACGACAATCCGAAGGGAAGGGATTTCAACTTCTGCAGGTATTACTGCTTCAGTGCCATATACTAACAAATAAGGAATTGCACCTACCAAAGTACGGACAATAGTGCGATAACCCAACAACGCAAATGGTAATTTTTTGTGCCATTGCCTCGAACCTTCTACCATTTTCTGAAGTATCTTCTTTATGTTATTGTTGGTTGCCTCGACTGCTCCATTTACCTTGGGACGATACGGGGTAGAATTATGATGTGTAATCTTAAACTGTTGACATACCTCTTCCATCAAATTATTGTTAAGATTAGCACCATTATCCGTGATGATCACCTTTGGAATTCCGAATCGACAGATGATATTTGAGTGAACAAAATCGACCACTGCTTTCTTGGTCATCGATTTGAAAGTTCTGGCCTCAACCCACTTGGTGAAATAATCAATGGCTACCAGAATGAACCTGTGCCCGTTGGATGCTGCTGGCTCAATTGGTCCAATGACATTCATGCCCCAAGCAACAAAGGGCCATGGTGCTAATATTGTGTACAATTCCGATGGTGGAGAATGAATCAAATCTCTATGTACTTGGCACTGGTGACATTTGCACACAAAACTGATACAATCTCTCTCCATGGTGAGACAATAATAACCTGCTCGGAGAATTTTCTTCGCCAACACATATCCGCAAATATGTGGTCCGTAGACTCCCGAATGTACTTTGGACATGTCAGCCATAGCTTGTCTAGCATCTATGCATCTTAATAACCCAAGGTCTGGTGTTCTTTTATACAAAACTCCTCCACTTAAGAAGAATCCACTTGCCAACCGTCGAATTGTTCTCTTTTGATCCCCCATGGCTTGCACTGGATATATCCCCATTCTGATGTACTCCTTGATATCATGGAACCATGGTTCGCCATCAAGTTCTTTTTCAATCATGTTACAATAAGCATGCTAATCTCGGACTTGAATATGTAGAGGATCGACATAAGCTTTGTTCGGATGGTGCAACATTGACGCCAAGGTAACCAAAGAATCGGCGACCTCATTATGGACCCTTGGAATATGCCTGAACTCCACTGATCATGCAAACATTGTCGGTACGATATGAGCTTCAAATATCGCGTTTCCCATTCTCCTTGAATTTTATGTACCAGAAGATCCGAGTCTCCCAATACCAAGTCTTCCTGGATATCCATGTCTACAGCTAGCCTTAGACCCAAAATACAGGCCTCATACTCAACCATATTGTTAGTGCAATAAAACCGAAGCTAAGCCGTAACAGGATAGTGATGCCCTATTTCAGAAATAAGCATAGCTCCTATTCCGACTCCTTTCATGTTGGCAGCCCAATCAAAGAAAGGTTTCCAGCCTGGTTTTTCAATTTGCTCCAGTTCATCGATATGCATCACTTCTTCATCGGGAGAACAAATTCTCAATGGCTCGTAATCTTCATCGACCAGGTTCTCGGCCAAATGATCGACCAATGCTTTGGCTTTCATCGCAGTCCGAGTCACATAGATGATGTCAAACTCTGTGAGCAAGATCTGCCACTTCGCAAGTCTTCCTGTCGGTATAGGCTTTTGAAAGATATACTTCAACGTATCGAAGCGCTAAATGAGGTAAGTAGTGTAAGATGACAAATAATGTTTCAATTTCTGAGCCACCCAAGTTAGGGCGCAACATGTCCTTTCCAGATGAGTGTACTTAACCTCATAAGCCTTGAACTTCTTGCTAAGGTAGTAGATGGTCTATTCCTTTGTACCGGTGATGTCATGCTGCCCTAATAAACATACAAATGAATTTTCCAGGGCTGTCAAGTAAAGAATCAAAGGTCTCCCTAGTTCTGGCGGAACCAGCACGGGTGGGTTTGACAAGTATCCTTTTATCTTATCAAATGCTTCTTGACACTCATCAATCCACTTGACCGCATCATCCTTCTTCAGCAACTTGAAAATCGGCTCACATGTTGTCGTGAGCTGAGCAATAAACCTACTAATGTAGTTCAACCTCCCTAACAGACTCATCACTTCAGTCTTGTTCCTCGGGGGTGGAAATTCTTGGATGGCTTTGATCTTTGATGAGTCCAATTTGATGCCTCGTCGGCTGACTATGAACCCTAGCAGCTTTCCGGATGGAACACCAAATGCTCACTTGGCAGGGTTAAGCTTGAGATTGTATCTACGAAGCCTCTAGAAGAATTTCCTCAAATCCCCAACGTGGTCGGCCTGATGCTTTGATTTTATGATTACATCATTTACGTATACCTCAATATCTTTGTGTATCATATCATGAAACACAGTAGTCATCTCCCTCATGTAAGTTGCCCCGACGTTCTTCAAACCAAATGGCATTACCCGGTAGCATTAAGTCCCCCATGGTGTGATGAATGCCTTCTTTTCTGCATCTTCTTCATCCATTAGAATCTGATGATACCCTGCATAACAATCCACAAAAGATCCAATCTCATGCTTGGCTCAATTATCGATCAAAATATGGATATTGGGTAGTGGGAAGTTATCCTTCAGACTTGCTTTGTTGAGATTGCGGTAATCCATGCATACTCTGATCTTGCCATCCTTTTTCGGCACAGGCACGACATTAGCCAACCAAATAGGATATCGAGTGACCCGAATAACCTTTGCATCCAAATGTTTGGTGATTTCTTCTTTAATCTTCACACTCATATCAGTTTTGAATTTCCTCAACTTTTGCTTGACGGGAGGAAACGCTGGACCAGTGGGCAATTTGTGGACCACTAAATCAGTGCTCAAACCCGGCATGTCATCATACGACCATGCAAAAACATCTTTGTATTCGATGAGTGCTTTGATTAACTCTTCCCGGATCTTTGGCTCGAGATGGACACTTATTTTAGTCTCTCTGATATTATCTATGTCCCCTAAATTGATGGCTTCTATTTCATTCAGGTTGGGTTTGGGTTTTTGTTCGAAGTGAATTAACTCCTTACTAATCTCTTCGAAGGCTTCATCTTCATCATATTCTGATTCGTAGTCACAATCTACTTCTTGAACTATTATTTCGGAATCAGATTGATTTTTAAGACTGGGCTGAGGATTCCTCATGCATGCCATGTCATTAGAACCAGCGTAAAAAGAACTATACAGAAAAGAAAAGAAAAACAAAAGAAAAACTATCAGAAATGATAAAGAAAGGGAAACTACATTTCATAAAATGATGAAAGATAACAAGGTTTGCACACTTCAAACAGACTAAAAGATAAAAAATCTGGATTACAACCCTGTAATAACCCAGACAAACTGAAGGAAACTCAAAATAAACTACCAAGACTCCTTCCGAGTGGGGAGAGGAGTAGCCTTCCAATTGTTAAGCTTTGTTTTTAGCCCAACAAATTGCACTTCCGCGTTGCTAGAACTCTCTCCAATTTCCACCATGTTCACACTGTCAAACAACTTCTCAAATCTTTCAATTAACTCCTTGTCAGGATCAATCACAGAACTGGGATTTGCAGATACTGGGCGACTTTTGGTATCGGACTTGACAAATGATTTGGAAAGACGTGGGACTGGCATTGGAAGGACCCATGCCTTCTGTTTTAGCTTTCTGTCCTTTCTTATATCTGCAGCAGTGGGCTTGAATCCCAGACCAAACGTTCCCATGTTTTCTGGAAGGGACACCGGCTATATGATGCTTTACAAAGATGAGCCCAAACCTTTACCGAGTACAAAACCATTCTTCAACATCTCATAGGCTACCATGCCTGATGCGGCGGTTATCTTTGGATTTAAAATGTCTTTCCCCTCCGGAACATTCTCTACCAACATCGTGTAAAAAACCTGGTAGACCCATGGTCCCTGGTCATCTTCCACTTCAATGACTGGTACAATGGCATTGCTACGAGCGCATAAACTATCTTCCCTATGCACAACTATTTATTGTCTATCCTATTCAAATTTGACTACTTGGTGTAGTATTGATGGGACTGCTTTAGCGGCATGGATCCATGGTCGACCCAACAACAAATTCTAGGAAACAGCTATATCCAGTACCTGAAACTCCATTATGAACTGAACTGGCCCTATCGTCAGCTCCAACACTATGTCCCCAACTGAATCTTTACCTCCGCCGTCAAATCCCCGCAAGCAAATAATGTTCTTATGGATCCTCTCATCTTCTATTTTCAACTTGCTTAGAGTGAAGAGGGGACAAATGTTTGTGCTTGACCCATTGTCAATCAATACCCGAGTCACCACAGAGTTCTCACATTTTACTGTGAGGTAAAGACCTCTGTTGTGCTTAGTACCTTTACAGGCAATTCATCATCGGAAAACGTGACTCTGTTTGCTTCGAAAATTTTGTTGGCTATTTTTTCCAAGTGATTCACGGAGATCTTATCGGGAACGTGCGCCTCATTCAAGATCTTCATTAAAGCTTGACGTTGCTTATCCGAATGGATCAATAATGACAATAGGGAAATTTGAGCAGACATCTTTCTTAATTGTTTCACGATAGAGTAGTCCTGTAACTTCATCTTCCTCAAGAATTCTTCTACTTCTTCTTCAGTTACGGCTTTCTTTACTAGCGCTGGATTATCTTTAGCTCTTCTTAACTCCTCGGGAGTAAAACACCTTCCCGAGCGGGTCAAACCCTGCGCTTCACAAACTTCTTCTTTGACTTCCTTCCCTTTGTACATCACTATTACCCGTTCGTAATTCCATGGAATAGCCTTGCTGTTGATTATTGGTAACTGGGTTACCGGCTTGATAATAACCCGATTTACACGGGCACCTTCCACGATTATGACGGGTTTGCTGGTCGCTCCGTGTACAACCACCTTCATCCCTTCCTGTTTCTTTTCAACTTTGCTTAAAGACCACTTCTCAAATGCTATAGATAGCCCAACAATCTTTTTGCTCGACTTGAGCACTGACTCCTCACCAGCTGATTGTTCATCTGTCTTGACTCCACTAGATCGAATCATCATGACGGTCTGTGATGGCTTCTTGGGCTCTCCCTCCACATGCACTATTTCTATCACATTTGCCTCCTGGTGGGCTGTCATTGGATTCCTGTTAATATTGGGCACCTCGGGTGCTTGAACTTCAATTCTATTGGTATCAATAAGCTCCTATATCGTACTTTTCAAGTGGAAGCACTTCTCTGTATCATGACCCGGAGTACCAGAACAATACTCACAACTGACAATATAGTCAAGATTCTTTGGAAGAGGATTTGGTAGTTTGGACTGTATCGGCCTTAGCATATCTAGCTGTTTTAGCCTGTGGAACAGACTAGTGTATGATTCTCCCAACGGAGTAAAGGTTTTCTTTTTCTGCAACCTTTCACCCTTAAATGCTTGAATAGGCCAAAAACTTGGTGCGGGAGTGTTTTGTTAGGCTCGTGGATGTGGATAAGTATTTTGTAGGACGGGAGCATGCCATTGAGTGTGGGCAAGAGGTTGGCTGTATACTTGTGCATGGTGGACGGAAAAATGAGGTTCTGGTGGGGGATAGTAGTGTTGGGGTGGATTGTGGTGATAAGTTTGTTGGTGGGGTCGAGGTTGATTGTAGTGGTAAGGTGAACCTTTGAATCCGGACCAAGTTCCTGAATCAACCATTGTTGCTTCATCTCTCTTCTTCTTCCCAATCCCTCCTATGCCGCCCTAAATAGCCTGAGTAGTCGAATAGCTCATGATTTTATTTGATTTGAGGCCCTCTTCTACCATGCCCCCCATCTTTACCAGTTCGTTGAATGACTTTCCCACAACTGAGACCAAATGGCCATAGTAAGTAGGTTCCAAAGCCTGTAAGAAGTAATCTACCATCTCACTTTCCTTCATTGGGGGATCTACTCTTGCTTCTTGCTCCCTCCATCGGAAACCATATTCTCTGAAGCTTTCACTGTGCTTCTTCTCCAGTTTAGTCAAGGATAGTCGCTCTGGAATGATCTCAATATTGTATTGGAAGTGACAAGCAAATGCTTGCGCCAGATCATCCCATGTGTACCATCTTCCATGGTCTTGGCGGGTATACCATTCCAATGTTGATCCACTCAAACTCTGACTGAAGTAAGCCATTAACAATTCATCTTTTCCTCTTGCTCCCCTTATCTTGCTGCAAAAACCCCTCAAGTGGGCTACTGGATTACCGTGCCCATTGTATAGATCAAACTTGGGCATCTTGAAACCTGCTGGCACATTCGGAAACAGACATAGGTCCTTGTAGACCACGCTTACTTTCCCTCCCAATCCCCGCATGTCTTTGAATGATTGTTCTAAGCTTTTAACTTCCCTAAACATTTCCTCTTGTTCGGGATTTTTGACTATTTATCAGCTTCTATCGGGAAGTCAAAGCGAGGAGTATAGGAATGGGTTTTTGGAGCTTTGAAAGTGGGCTCCGAGGGGTAGTATTGGTTGTCCTGGGCCTGGAACATAGGCTCGCTAGGAGATTTGCGGAGTGTATCTTGTAGAGGTACTACTAAGACAGGAGTTACTGGTGGAGGAGAGTATGGAATTGGTTTAGGGGGTGGAGATTGTGGTGTATGAGAAGTGGTGCCCCGGTAGTGTTGGTAAATAGGAAACCTCGAGGATAGATCAGTGGCAGGATGATCCTGAGTTTGAGCCGGTGGTGGAGTGAAGGTAGGGTTAGCCGGGTAAGCGGATGGCGGTTGTCCTTTAGCCCAGGCCTGATACATTTCGGCCATTTGTTGTTTCAATTTGTAAATCTCTTCTTTCATGGCGTTAACGTCCAACTCTTCTCCTTTGATGACACTGGTGTCTACATCTGGGATAGATATGATTGTTTCACCTTTGGATCTGGTTTGGTATGGGTGGGTTGCCAGTATGCTTAGGTGAACTAACTGCTTGAATTCTGGAAAAAACAACCAAACTTGTTAGTGATTAGAGTCTTAACAAATAAGCAACCGCACATAGGAATGTAATGCACCTAGGCAATTAGTCATTTCTATCATGTATTTTGCTCAGTTGCTTGTGTCATCCTGGCTTTTCCCGACCTTTCCCTTTTATTGTTACTCATGCCTATCTTTTATTCCTTTTTATTTCATTTTATTCTTTTCTTTTGGTTGTGGTCGAATCCTATAAATATTGCCTACGTATCATGACCCCGCATGAATCAGACCGAGCGTAGTTCTGGGGTACAAGTAACAAAACATTTTTTTGGGATGTTCGAATTTTCACAAAAATCAACTATTTTGATTATAACGACACAAAATAACAGACTTTGATGAAAGGAAAAACAAGCCAACATATTACAACAGAAGAAAATACAGGTTTGAAAACAAACTAACAGACTCAAATAGAAAGAAAATACAGACTCAAGTGAAAATCACGAATACATCAGTGCCTCAACTGTTCCTGGGGTCCGCGGGACATGGTCTCGCCTCAGGCCGACGTGCTAAATCCCCTTGGAGGTGGTAGAGACTTTCCATTATCCGGTGGACAAAGGTCATCACAGTGGCGAAAAACATAGATCTAGTCATATCCTCACAACTACTGCACTTCATTGTGATATAGTCGGCGATCTTTCTGGCTCTCTCTCTTATGACACCCTTTTCTTGCAACAAACACCCAATCTGCCATGCCCTGACTTCTTGAGTTTGTTTGGCTACTTGATTTTGTTCTTGAAGTTGTTTCAAATCTCTTTCCAACTATGCCATTTCTGTATAACAATGTTTTCTTTCAGCCTTGAATTCTTTCTCCTGTTTGATCATTTTGTCCTCAATGGTGATGACCCTTTTCTTTAACACTGCAACCTCATTGTCGTGCCTTTCTTTTAATTGTTTAACCAGGCATGCTCGTTCTTCCGCAATTTTTGCCAATTGTTTTCGAGCCCTGGCTAGTTCACCTTCTGCTTTGTTCAGATCAAAACTATATTCACCCACTTTCTGCCTCAGGTTATATATGAGATTTTCATCTTGGCACTTCTGACAAGATTTTCTGCCGCTATTTTCATTTTCTGAATCTGGGCTCGAAGGGCCTTATTTTCTTTGGCTAGCCTTTTCTTTTCACCCTCATCCACCATTGTTTGTAAGCCATTCTCTAATTGAAGGTCTTTGACTTGCTTTTCCATATTTCCTATTGTCGCCCTGTACTCATTTTCTTTGGCCAACCAAGCCCATGGTTCTTGCGATGCCTCGATGAATTCCTGAATGTGCGGTTTTTTGGCCGTTATTTCTTGTTTGGCCCTTGCAGTGTTCTTCTTTATATACTAGGAAAGATAGGCGGGTGAGACCTTGCCTCTAGATAGGTCCCGCACTCGAGTGCTCGCCATCAAATACTGGCACTCATTCCAAATAGAACGAACTGTTTCTTCGTGAAATTGGCCGTCAGAGCTAATCTCAACCACGTAAATACTGAGATCTTCATCTGGATGCATCACCTGACACCTTCCCAATTGTCTCATCACTCGGTAGGGAGCGTAAGGCTGAATACCTCGAAGACCCATTAGGAGGAAGTAAGGACCAGTGGCGGGTATATACACAATTTCTTCAACAGGAAGCCAACCCAGTGTCCATTCTATTTGTCCCGTAGTGATGGTGCGAAGGCAGGCTATCCATTCTCCAAACCCTTCCGGTTACTTGAACCCTGAAATCCTTGTGTCAAACTCTTCGATGCAACTTTTCTCTGCAGACCCATAACTCATATACTAAGGGTCGTGACACAGGTGTTCGATCATCCATATTTGTAGTAGCAAATTGCATCCCTCGAAAAAATCTGCCCCAGCTTTACAAGCTGTAAGAGCTCGGTATATCTCAGATATTATCATAGGGGCAAGAGTGCTCTTGGCATTGGTAATTAATACTTTGACGACTCCAGCCACCCGTAGATCGATATTCCCATCTTTCCGGGGAAACAACACAAGGCCTAAGAAAGCTACCATGAAAGCAAAACGCCTATGTTCATCCCATTTTGCTTGGTTTCCTTTGCTACAAACCCCACTTTCCAGATCGTTGAACCCTCTTATATGCCCGTACCTCCGGTATATAAAATGTAGAGTGGAAAAACCACCCTCCAACTCGGAATATAGGACTTCCTTGCTTATTTTTAACAAATCATGAATTTGTGAGAGTTAACGGCTCTTGGAGCGATCAGATACTTATGCCTCAGACCTTCAGTACTTCCCATGTAACCTGCTATCTCTTCCAAGGTGGGTGTGAGTTTAAAATCCGAGAAATGCAAGACGTTGTGAGCCGGGTCCTAAAATGTGACCAACACCTTTATGATATCTCCCCTAGGCCTTATCTTCATCAACCCGGTGAGACCTCCCAAATGTAGATTGACCTTATCTTACTCTGACTTGCTCAGATCTTCCCACCACATAAGCAACTCCAAAGAGATTTTGTTCATAACTGTTACCGACAAATTCTGACTCGTGCTCATTCTGCATGTTTATTAGTGTCTTTAGGCAAAAATTAAGACTTATTTGACTCAAAAATAAAATTAACACACATTTTGTTTTCAAAAGAAAATAAAAACCCGGTTTTGCAAATACGACCTTTCAGCATTTCGAGAACAAAGATTTTAAGGTTGTGTCGTCTAACCAGCCAAAACTTTGAAAAATGACCAAAGGTGGATGTTCTTGCAAAAGCAACCTTTCGGCGCCCTTTTGGGGACATTCGGCTATTTTTGACAAGAATGACATTACTTTAATTATTATCAATGAAAAATAAAATATTTATTCTTTTTGGGCTATTTTGCAAAAAAATGGCAGTTGGACCCGATGGGGGTTGCCTACGTATCCCACATCCGGTGAGAATCAAACTGGCGTAGTTCAGGCAATTTTGACAAAACAAAAAACAAACTTCTTTTTTCTTAAAAATAATAAAAATTCTCTTTTTGGTTTTTTTTTCTTTTCAAATTTTCAGCAGAGTTTCGGTATATTTTGGGATATAGGTTTTCAAAATAGGTAGTTACCTCCCTTAGCCCTCACACTGCTATTTTCTTTTTCAAACTCTTTCCTTTTATTCAAAAGCTGGTCATCATGCAAATCCGAAGAAAAATAAATGCACAAGTAGCAAGTAAGATACATCAGAATGGTCTTTTTCATTTTTGGTACACCTGTCCTAGACAGACCCAACCCCTGTGTTGAGTCTCCAAAGTCAAAATACACGTGATGCAGACAAACGTTCCTACTAGGGATCCGACATGAGGTCTTGTTATACTAGGTTTAAAACCTGGGTTTATTTGTTCTAGACCTGGCTTACCCGAGCGGACAACTCGAGCCGGGGGGGGGGCTGCGTACCGGTAACCAAAAGATCATCCGGCTTTGCAACTTGTCTGAACCTCGTTCTATTTGGAATAGGACACTAACAAAAAGAAGTCACGACTAGCGTGCACTCCTCAAGAGAGAGAAGAGAGGGATTTCGTAGTAGTTTATATATACAGTTCAAATAATATCAAAGCGGTAAAAAGCAACATTTAGCAAATTAGTCCCAAACATGTAACAAAATCAGATAAAGCCAAATATAACAATTTATCTAATCTCAAATTCTGAACCCTGAACCAGAAATTATGGGTTCGGTCCCCAGCAGAGTCGCCAGAGCTGTCACACCTCCTTTTCCTATACACCCGATGGGTGTAAGGGAGTTTTTTCCAATTTAAGTGACAATCGAAACGGGATGATATTTATTAAAATTCAGAGTCGCCACTTGGGATAATTTATGGTGTCCCAAGTCACCGGTTTAAAATCCTAAATCGAGGAAAATAATGACTTTGTTTAACTGTCTGCGAACCAGAAATCCGGGTAAGGAATTCTGTTAATCCGAGAGAAGGTGTTAGGCATTCCCAAGTTATGTGGTTCTAGCACAGTCGCTAAATTGTTATAAATGGTTCAATTATCTGATTTTAAAACCGTTATAAACCTATGTGTATTTTTACTTTAAACAACTTTAATTTAATTAATTAAAGGAAGATTGCAACGTCATTTAAAATATGTTTCAAATCACGCCACATAAATACACCCACAGTTCGCAACACATTTCAGCTAACGTTGAGATTTGTATTTGGGTCACATAAATGCGCACCCGAGTTTAGGAAGGTAAAATATTAAATAGCGCGCCTAAAGTAACTACGCGTTTTTAATTTTGCGAGAGCCATGGAAATTCAACTAAATGGCACACCTTGGTTTCAAAGGATTAAAAAGATTAATTAAATGAGGGCCACACATTTAAGGTTTTGTTCGGTATGGCACACCTCGAATTACTTTACTCAGCAAAAAAAACTACAGATATTCATAAGTGATTATTTTGATAAATGAAAAAATATGCTAGCTTTATGACTTAATTGCTTTACCAATTCATATATGAAATGGCACGAACCAATAGATCATATTTGTTTTAATCCCAATCCAATTTTGTATCTTCCTAAGACTAACAAACGGCCCAACCAATGTTAATGCTAACCAAGCAGCCTATCAATTAATAAGGCAATTGGAATTCAACTTAACGAAATTCACATTTTTCTCAAATGGCTTATTTTCCAACTGAAGATGGAAGCTATAGAATCTTGCAGCAAAATCATGAATACAAGAAAATGAGCAAATAAATACATAGGAGGCATTGAAATGATTACTGGCTTCAAATAAAGTCCTCCGATTATTACTGGCTTCAAATGATTACTAGTTTATATCTAAAGCCCTTAAAAGAAGATAGCCATTGAAGTAACTTAAACAAACATATACCAACACTCTACAGTTAATGACCAAATTACAAAATTTATTTTTATTCAACTAGAAGAAACTGAGCTCATTCACCTTAAATTATAACAAAGTCCAAATCTAAGAGGAATCCAAGTTCAAAATCCATAGTAAACGAGTTCAATTATAGTCCACCCCAATTTAATCCAGATTCGACCAAATAACAGACTCAACCAAGGACCTACGCCTTTTATGGAAGATGATTACAAGATTTCTTGAATGTTAACACAGAACCAATCAGATTTCGAAATTACGACAAGTTCATTGCAGTAGAAATGAAGGATCGTAATTCAACATATTTCAGATTTCCATTCAAACTTAAAAGCCAAACAAATCAAACCTAATAATGGTTTGTTTATGAAAGCAATATTAAATTCCAATTTCAACGATTAACCAAAGGCAATGGAATTTAATAATTTCAACTTCACAACAACGCAACTAATCACACTGCTCCTGCACAAAAGTTACCATATCTAGTGATATTTGATCATTGAATATCTAAATAAGCAAATGGCTACTCATAATTTTATGCAAAACTCCATTACTGACCTAACTAAGCAAACATGTTTTTCTAACTTTTAAGCAGATTTAAACATTATGACCGGGTCCATTTACACAGTGCTGGTTTTCAGATTACAGAATATTCGACCAAAATCGAATCCCATATCCATTTTAAACCAAGCTCAACCCCTAAAAGCACTATCCCTGCCCAACATTCAAACACAAACATATTCAAAGTAAAACTCGAAATAAAGATAAAATTAAACTCTTCTAATGAGAATAAATGGCCAACATGCTTCAAATCTTCCTGATTTCCATATCACAAAAGGTTTTACAGTGGGTAGAGTAAAAATGTACCTGGAAATGAGAGTAAAAAGGGGTAAGATTCAGCAGTAGCAACAACAAGACCCAGCAGTAGAAATAAACCAAGGAAAATCAATTTTTGAGCCAATTTCAAACCAGTAGAAGGATCAAATGATGCTCAGTAATCAAAATGCAGCCAACACTTGAACCAAACACTTGAAAACCAACATGTTCAAATCATTTTTAACCTCTGATTATTCTGGAATTATTTAAGAAATGAAAAGCCTCAAGAATTTCAGAAATTTTTATGGAACAGTAATATTTTGTATTTTTTCCCGTATTTTCTGAATATTTTTCTTTGTATTTCTGAGTACCCCTTCTAACTCTTATGCTCTATATCTCTCATAATGTTCCCCTTTCATCTTTTTTTCAACTCTCTATATTCTTCATCCTTTTATATGCATTCAATTAATGCAATCCCCATTACGAGTGTCCCTTCTCTTATTTTAATTATCCCCACTAACTTATTTTCTCTAAATTAATCAATTAGTGTCATTCTCATTATCAATTTTAGCTTTTTATTTCTTAATTGTCTCCACTAGACTAGTGCCTTTAATTAATTCAGTAGTGCAATTTATACCTGTTACAACCCATATCCACATGTGTTAGTTCATGCCATATATTAGTTAACATAAATCCAAGAAGGAATTATCTTTGAGATGATAAGAAGTCAATCCTATTGGTCTTAAGTGATACAAGAGTGTATAAGGGTGATTAACCAGTATTAGAAGTTAAACGAATCAAGGATGTTGTAACTCGAATTTTCAGGTAATCTAGCGGTGCTTAATACACTCAAGAGGTCATTTATGAAGGTATTTTAATCATATAATATCCGTATCATAAGTCTTGAAGTCAAACGAGTTATGAAACAAAAGTCGACAAAAGTTGTCGCAACTTAGGTTCATAATTTTACTTAAATATTAGGTCAAATGTTTCTAATCTTTTCTCATAATTTACAAGGAATTACGGGGTGATCTACTAACCAAATTAAATATCTATGAGTCTAGTTTCCAACGCATTAAACCGTTCATCGATACGATTTCGGAGTAGAGAGATATTCGCGTTTTCGCGAGACTGCGCCAAGCACCTCTCTATGGGGCCCACTAAGTCGGTTTAAGATATTTGGACCTATATAGGATGACTCCAACACGTTTTAAGTCATTTACTTTCACTATTTTCAGACCTTATAACCCTAGGAATATCCTCTCAAGGTTCTCTCAAGATTCAAGACCCAAAAAAGGGCAAACAACACAAATCAAGTGTCGGGAATTCTGTGGCGCTAGTAAGTCTCTTGTTCTTCTTGTTGTTGCTCATTTTTGTGTCGTTCCAGCTCGTGTGGGAGGTGGTTTTAAAGGGTTTATGTTCTGTAAATACTCCCTAATGTTCTTAATATCAATCCTAGGTGATTTCAAGCCTTCTAAAGTGATTCTTGTGCCGAAAAACACTAATTGATCGCTAGTTTCATTTTTTTGTTGTTGTGGCAGCATTGGAGGGATATTTCTTGGAAATTTAAGGTCAAATTGGAGTTGTTCTTTCTGTATAAAGGTAAGGAACCTCTTACTCTATATGTATTTAAGATTATCCAAGTTGCGGCTAAGCCATTGAAGCTAGAACTTGTGAGATATATATCGAAAGGCTTGGTAGTAATGTTATTGTTTTGTGGACTGTTTTGCGTTGTTGTTGGGCTGCATATTTTACTACTATCTTGTGGAGTTTTGGAGGAGGAAGGGTGTGGAGAAACACCATATATATGTAGGGTTATGGGCTGATAGTTATTCGTAACATTTCCAGGTTGTTTGACACGACTACGGTGGTCGTCGTATGTATGGAGTGATTAGGCTATGTGTGGACTATTTTGGGAGGCTCAATATGTTTATTATTGATGTTGTTTGGGCTGTTTGGTGACTGTTTTGAATGGTGTGAGGTCATATATATAGGGGAGGTGCTGTCCGTTTCATCGTAAAATAGGTTGTGGTCGATACATAATAGTTATGACGCTTAAATGATAACGATAGTATCGTTTCTCTTATTGTAGACTAAGGAGTTTTGACAATTGCATAGCTTGAGATTGGGGCAGTATATACAAGGTATGTGAGGCTATCCCTTTCCTTCTTTTGCACGACTCCGATTGTACATAATGTAATGAACGAGCTTCCAAAGATACTCTACTCTTAGAAGCTAGCAGTACTTACATTGTTTTCCCTCTTATGGAACGATTGATGTTAATGTTGCTTCTCTTATTCTTATGTTATCAATGTTATTGGTACTTCCTGATTCTTATAAGGTTCATAGTGAAGAGTTAGTCCTAATAACGTGTATAGAGGATACCGACCTTACGTCACTCCGAAAGGTTTAGAATGTGATTCCATGAGTCGAGCATGCATTATATATATGTATCTATTTTACTCTACCGAGCCACGCTATAGTTGGCCGGGTACGGCACCTATTGTGCAACCACTGATCAGTTGGGTTTTACCGAGCTCCACGTGGCCGGGTACGATTCTACCGAGCCTATTATGGCCGGGTACGATATGATGATAATGATGCCCACAGAGGCGAATGCTTTAAAGGTTTATGTATTTATACATATGTATCATGCATTTCATGTAAGTAGCCCTCAGAGGTACTAAGATGTTACAGGTTGTATATTCTCTATCCTTGCTTACATTACTGATCGTATTTATGGTTCCTTGCCTTACATACTCAGTACTTTATTTGTACTGACGTCCTTTTATTTGTGGACGCTGCATGTCGTGCTGCAGGTCCTGATAGACAGGCAGGTGCAGCTCCCCCACCACAGTAGACTGTCTAGTTCAGCGGTGATTGGCGAGATCCCTTCTCCGGACTTGCCTTGGTCTTGGTATGCAATTTTTGTTATAGACATTATGGGTATGTCGGGGCCCTGTTCCGGCTATGTTGCAACACTTATGTTCTTTTAGAGGCTCATAGACAGGTGTCGGCTCATGTATAGTTTGGTATGCCTTGTCGGCTAGTTTTTGTTGTATAGTCTTTCATAGTAGCGTGGTAGCTCATACCTTATACGTAGTTTCTTGATTGTCTGGTCATCCCCTGCTATGTATGTTCATGCCGTCATATTTTATTGCTGGTTGTCCATGATCTAGGTCTACCATTTATATTGATCTCGTCAGCCTTAAAAGATAATAATGAAGGTTAGATGAAATGTACGTTGGTGCTCGGCAAGTGTGGTCGGGTGCTAGTCATGGCCCTTCAGTTTGGGTCGTGACAAACTTGGTATCAGAGCAAGTCTGTCCTAGGGGTTGTCTATGAGCCGTGTCTAGTAGAGTCTTGATTATGGATGTGTAGCGCGCCACATTTATAATCAGGAGGCTACATGACATCTAGGGTTGTTACCTTCTTCCTGAATCTAGATCGTGCGTAGAGTTGAGTCGTAAGTGTTCGTCTCTAATATTCACCTTGTTTTTTTCAGTGATGCCTTCGACTAGGAAGCAAACGATTAGTAGACGGCTTGATACAGCAGCGGGAGAGGGTACCAGTCAGGTTCCCCAAGTCAGAGCAGGACAAAGTGAGGCTCAAAGTGAGATGCCCTCTCATACCTCATCTACTCCATCTCCTCCAGAGGATATTAGAAGGCACCCAGCGCCTCCAGTTCCTCCGTCTGGCACTCCAGACCAGGATATGCGGAGTGCTTTGCAGTTATTGACTAGCTTGGTAGCTGCTCAGGCTCAGAGGCAGAATACAGGTGCTGCTGAGAAACCAGTTAGTACAAGAGTTCGTGATTTTATTAACTTAGACCCTCCAGTGTTTACCGGATCAGACCCGAAGGAGGACCCACAGACTTTTATTGACCAGGTTCATCGTACACTTCGGGTTATGCATGTTAGTGATACAGAGGCAGTAGAGTTGGCTTCTTATCGGCTACGGGATTTAGCGGTTCTCTGGTATGATAGTTGGGAGAGATCCAGGGGTCCGAACCCTCCTCCAGCTGTGTGGAAGGAATTTTCTGAGGCCTTTCTTCGTCACTACTTGCCAGTTGAGATACGACGAGCTAGAGCTGATAAGTTCTTGAACCTTAGACAAGGTAATATGAGTGTGCGAGAGTACAGTATGCAGTTTGATTCTTTGGCAAGGTATGCTCCCCATATGGTGGCCGAGATGAGTGATAGGGTGCATATGTTCGTGAATGGGTTGGGACCACATCTGATAAATGAGTGTACGACAGCCTCCTTGGTGGAGGGCATGGATATTTCCCGTATTCAAGCTTATGCCCAGACCCTAGAGGATCGTAAGCGCCAGCAGAGGGCAGTTAGGGAGCAGGATAGAGGCCAGCATAAGAGGGCGAGATTTGCAGGGTATTCTGATGACTTCAGAGGCCGCATCAGGCCACAGTTTTCGAGGAGTTCGGCGCCACCTGTAGCTAGTGCTCCTCCACAGTTTCAGAGGCCTCGATATGATCGATCCTATTCTGGTCCAGGTCAGAGTTCGCGGGCATCTGGCTCGCAACATCACAGGGATACTAGTCAGATGAGACCCCCAACACCACATTGTGATCAGTGCGGCAAGGCCCACTTTGGACTGTGTCGTCGAGGTTCTGATGCATGCTATTCGTGCGGGCAGCCTGGCCATATGATGCGGGATTGTCCTAATAGAGGAGGTGATGGTATGGCTCAGCCGACTGGATCTGTGTCTGGTTCTTCCTCATCAGTTCGACCTCCAGCACGGGGTTTTCAGCAGTCGACAGGTCGTGGTAGGGGTAGAGGTGCAGTGCCGAGTTCGAGTGGTGCTCAAAATCGAACCTATGCTCTAGTAGGTCGACAGGATCTCGAGTCGTCTCCAGATGTTGTTACAGGTATTATATCTGTGTTTTCTTATGATGTATATGCGCTGATTGATCCGGGATCTACATTATCATATGTTACACCCTTTGTGGCTAATAAGTTTGGCATTGAACCTGAATTGATAAGTAAACCCCTCGCGGTATCTACTCCGATAGGAGATTCTGTGATTGCTAGAAGGGTATATAGAGGTTGCACTGTGATGATTTGTAGTCGTCAAACCTCGGCAAATTTATTTGAGTTAGAAATGGTTGATTTTGATGTGATAATGGGAATGGACTGGTTGGCCTCATGCTATGCAAATGTTGACTGTCGTACGAAGATGGTTAGGTTCCAATTTCCGGGTGAACCCGTCATTGAATGGAAAGGGAACATTGCTACACCGAAAGGTAGGTTTATTTCCTATCTTAAGGCAAGGAAAATGATCTCAAAAGGTTACATTTATCATCTCGTTCGCGTTAGGGATGCGGAGGCGAAACCGCCTACTTTACAATCAATCCCTGTGGTCAACGAATTCCCAGATGTTTTCCCAGATGAACTCCCAGGCCTTCCTCCTGAAAGGGAGATTGAGTTTAGCATTGATGTGTTGCCTGACACTCAACCGATCTCTATTCCTCCATACAGAATGGCCCCGGCAGAGTTGCGAGAGTTGAAGGTGCAGTTGAAGGACTTGCTGGATAAGGGCTTTATTAGGCCTAGCACTTCACCTTGGGGTGCACCAGTCCTATTCGTGCGGAAGAAAGACGGGTCGTTACGGATGTGTATCGACTATCGACAGTTGAATAAGTCTACTATAAAGAACAAGTATCCACTTCCAAGAATTGATGACCTGTTTGACCAACTCCAGGGTGCCAAGTATTTCTCCAAGATTGATTTACGTTCAGGGTATCATCAGGTAAGGGTTAGGGAGAAAGATATTCCAAAGACGGCCTTCCGGACAAGATATGGGCACTTTGAGTTCTTGGTGATGTCGTTCGGGCTAACAAATGCCCCAGCAGCTTTTATGGATCTCATGAATACTATATTCAGGCCCTATCTTGATGTGTTCGTGATTGTATTCATTGATGACATTCTAGTGTATTCTCGTTCGGAGGCGGAACACGCGGGCCACTTGCGGATAGTATTACAGACGCTTCAGGATCGTAAGTTATATGCTAAGCTCTCCAAATGTGAATTCTGGCTGAACTCAGTAGCATTCCTTGGCCATGTGATATCTGATGAGGGTATTAGTGTCGACACTCAGAAGATCGATGCAGTAAAGAATTGGCCGAGACCTACAACACCATCAGAAGTCCGCAGCTTCCTAGGACTAGCAGGATATTATAGGCGGTTTGTAGAAGGATTTTCCTCTATATCATCACCATTGACTAAGTTAACACAAAAAGCTACCAAATTCCAGTGGTCTGACACTTGTGAACGTAGTTTTCAGGAGCTGAAGAATCGATTGACATCTGCACCAGTGCTCACTCTTCCTGAAGGAACAGAAGATTATGTGGTATATTGTGATGCCTCAGGTATAGGTTTGGGGTGCGTATTGATGCAGCGTGGGAATGTGATTGCTTATGCATCAAGACAATTGAAGAAGCATGAAAAGAATTATCCAACCCATGATTTGGAATTGGCTGCAGTAATATATGCTTTGAAGATATGGCGGCACTACTTATACGGCGTCCATGTTGACATCTACACAGATCACAAGAGTTTACAATACATCTTCAAGCAGAAAGAGTTGAATTTGAGGCAGCGTAGGTGGCTTGAATTATTGAAAGACTACGACGTCGAGATATTGTATCATCCCGGTAAAGCCAATGTTGTGGCAGATGCTCTCAGCCGTAAATCAATGGGAAGCTTAGTACATATTGAGGCAGGTAGATGGGGGTTGATTAAAGAGCTTCATCAGCTAGCCAATATGAGAATCAGATTGTTAGACTCTGATGACGGAGGTGTTACTGTACAGAATACATCAGAATCATCTTTGGTAGCCGAGGTAAAAGCACGACAATATGAAGATCCTATCTTAGTACGATTAAGAGAAAGCATTCAACAGTGTAAAAGTATGGCTTTTGGGATCGGAAAAGATGGGGCACTGAGATACCAGAGCCGATTGTGTGTGCCTAATGTGGCAGGGTTGCGAGAGAAGATTATGAATGAGATTCATCAATCCCGATATTCCATCCATCCCGGCTCGACAAAGATGTATCATGATGTCAAGGAGCAGTATTGGTGGGATAATATGAAGAAGTCTATTGCAGAATTTGTGGCCCAGTGTCCCAATTGTCAACAAGTAAAGATAGAACATCAGAAACCCGGTGGATTGCTTCAAAATATAGAGATTCCGACCTGGAAGTGGGAGGTGATTAATATGGACTTCATTATTGGATTACCTCGCTCTTATCATAAGTTTGACTCCATCTGGGTGATAATTGATCGACTTACAAAATGTGCCCATTTTCTGCCAGTGAAGACAACTTACACGGCTGAAGATTATGCGAAGTTGTATATCAAGGAGATTGTTAGGCTTCATGGTGTGCCCATATCTATTATATCAGACCGAGGAGCTCAATTTACGGCTAACTTTTGGAGGTCTTTCCAGAAGGGTTTAGGCACACAAGTAAATCTCAGCACTGCATTTCATCCGCAGACTGACGGACAGGCTGAACGTACCATTCAGACACTGGAAGATATGCTACGAGCATGTGTTCTAGATTTTAAGGGGAATTGGGATGATCATCTTCCACTCATAGAATTCGCCTATAACAATAGCTACCATTCCAGTATTAAAATGGCCCCATACGAGGCACTATACGGGAGGAGATGTAGATCACCAGTTGGATGGTTCGAAGTCGGTGAAACAGAATTATATGGGCCAGATTTGATTCACCAAGCTATTGAGAAGGTGAAAGTGATACAGGAGCGATTGAGGACGGCACAAAGCAGGCAAAAATCTTATTCTGATGTCCGACGTCGTGATCTAGAGTTTGAGGTTGGTGATTGGGTTTTCCTGAGGATCTCACCAATGAAGGGTATTATGCGTTTTGGGAAGAAAGGTAAGCTGAGTCCAAGGTATATCGGGCCGTATAAAATTCTTCGACGGATTGGACAGGTTGCTTATGAGTTAGAATTGCCATCCGAATTGGAATTTGTTCACCCGGTATTCCATGTATCTATGTTGAGAAAATGTATTGGAGACCCTTCTCGAGTCATCCCTATCAAAGATGTACAAGTTACAGAGGACCTATCATATGAAGAAGTGCCAGTGGCGATATTAGATCGGCAAGTCCGCAAGCTGAGAACAAAAGATGTAGCTTCCGTCAAAGTATTGTGGAGGAACAAAAATATGGAAGAAATGACATGGGAAGCAGAAGAGGAGATGAAGTCTAAATACCCTTACTTATTCCAGAATAAAGATAACAAGGATGCTGGTGGAAGACAGAATACATTGGAAGGTGAAACGGCTCTATGAGGTAAGCAATAATTTGAGAATACTCCTCCTTAATACAAAATGGTGATATGTAGATAATGTAAATACGCATAATGCTTTGTGTAGCCTTGTGAAGCCATATGTTGGGATTAATTACTTGCAAGTTTTTCTAGTGACCATTTTATAGGGGAAAATTGATCGGAAATTTCCATTGGAATCCACGATGATTTAAACTCCCCATAAACCCTTACATTCGAGGACGAATGTTCCTAAGGGGGGAGGGTGTTACAACCCATATCCACATGTGTTAGTTCATGCCATATATTAGTTAACATAAATCCAAGAAGGAATTATCTTTGAGATGATAAGAAGTCAATCCTATTGGTCTTAAGTGATACAAGAGTGTATAAGGGTGATTAACCAGTATTAGAAGTTAAACGAATCAAGGATGTTGTAACTCGAATTTTCAGGTAATCTAGCGGTGCTTAATACACTCAAGAGGTCATTTATGAAGGTATTTTAATCATATAATATCCGTATCATAAGTCTTGAAGTCAAACGAGTTATGAAACAAAAGTCGACAAAAGTTGTCGCAACTTAGGTTCATAATTTTACTTAAACATTAGGTCAAATGTTTCTAATCTTTTCTCATAATTTACAAGGAATTACGGGGTGATCTACCAACCAAATTAAAGATCTATGAGTCTAGTTTCCAACGCATTAAACCGTTCATCGATACGATCTCGGAGTAGAGAGATATTCGCATTTTTGCGAGACTGCGCCAAGCACCTCTCTATGGGGCCCACTAAGTCGGTTTAAGATATTTGGACCTATATAGGATGACTCCAACCCGTTTTAAGTCATTTCCTTTCACTATTTTCAGACCTTAGAACCCTAGGAACATCCTCTCAAGGTTCTCTCAAGATTCAAGACCCAAAAAAGGGCAAACAACACAAATCAAGTGTCGGAAATTCTGTGGCGCTAGTAAGTCTCTTGTTCTTTTTGTTGTTGCTCATATTTGTGTCGTTCCAGCTCGTGTGGGAGGTTGTTTTAAAGGGTTTATGTTCTGTAAATACTCCCTAATGTTCTTAATATCAATCCTAGGTGATTTCAAGCCTTCTAAAGTGATTCTAGTGCCGAAAAACACTAATTGATCGCTAGTTTCATTTTTTTGTTGTTGTGGCAGCATTGGAGGGATATTTCTTGGAAATTTAAGGTCAAATTGGAGTTGTTCTTTCTGTATAAAGGTAAGGAACCTCTTACTCTATATGTATTTAAGATTATCCAAGTTGCGGCTAAGCCATTGAAGCTAGAACTTGTGAGATATATATCGAAAGGCTTGGTAGTAATGTTATTGTTTTGTGGACTGTTTTGCGTTGTTGTTGGGCTGCATATTTTACTACTATCTTGTGGAGTTTTGGAGGAGGAAGGGTGTGGAGAAACACCATATATATGTAGGGTTATGGGCTGATAGTTATTCGTAACATTTCCAGGTTGTTTGACACGACTACGGTGGTCGTCGTATGTATGGAGTGATTAGGCTATGTGTGGACTATTTTGGGAGGCTCAATATGTTTATTATTGATGTTGTTTGGGCTGTTTGGTGACTGTTTTGAATGGTGTGAGGTCATATATATAGGGGAGGTGCTGTCCGTTTCATCGTAAAATAGGTTGTGGTCGATACATAATAGTTATGATGCTTAAATGATAACGATAGTATCGTTTCTCTTATTGTAGACTAAGGAGTTTTGACAATTGCATAGCTTGAGATTGGGGCAGTATATACAAGGTATGTGAGGCTATCCCTTTCCTTCTTTTGCACGACTCCGATTGTACATAATGTAATGAACGAGCTTCCAAAGATACTCTACTCTTAGAAGCTAGCAGTACTTACATTGTTTTCCCTCTTATGGAACGATTGATGTTAATGTTGCTTCTCTTATTCTTATGTTATCAATGTTATTGGTACTTCCTGATTCTTATAAGGTTCATAGTGAAGAGTTAGTCCTAATAACGTGTACAGAGGATACCGACCTTACGTCACTCCGAAAGGTTTAGAATGTGATTCCATGAGTCGAGCATGCATTATATATATGTATCTATTTTACTCTACCGAGCCACGCTATAGTTGGCCGGGTACGGCACCTATTGTGCAACCACTGATCAGTTGGGTTTTACCGAGCTCCACGTGGCCGGGTACGATTCTACCGAGCCTATTATGGCCGGGTACGATATGATGATAATGATGCCCACAGAGGCGAATGCTTTAAAGGTTTATGTATTTATACATATGTATCATGCATTTCATGTAAGTAGCCCTCAAAGGTACTAAGATGTTACAGGTTGTATATTCTCTATCCTTGCTTACATTACTGATCGTATTTATGGTTCCTTGCCTTACATACTCAGTACTTTATTCGTACTGACGTCCTTTTATTTGTGGACGCTGCATGTCGTGCTGCAGGTCCTGATAGACAGGCAGGTGCAGCTCCCCCACCACAGTAGACTGTCTAGTTCAGCGGTGATTGGCGAGATCCCTTCTCCGGACTTGCCTTGGTCTTGGTATGCAATTTTTGTTATAGACATTATGGGTATGTCGGGGCCCTGTTCCGGCTATGTTGCAACACTTATGTTCTTTTAGAGGCTCATAGACAGGTGTCGGCTCATGTATAGTTTGGTATGCCTTGTCGGCTAGTTTTTGTTGTATAGTCTTTCATAGTAGCGTGGTAGCTCATACCTTATACGTAGTTTCTTGATTGTCTGGTCATCCCCTGCTATGTATGTTCATGCCGTCATATTTTATTGCTGGTTGTCCATGATCTAGGTCTACCATTTATATTGATCTCGTCAGCCTTAAAAGATAATAATGAAGGTTAGATGAAATGTACGTTGGTGCTCGGCAAGTATGGTCGGGTGCTAGTCATGGCCCTTCAGTTTGGGTCGTGACAATACCCTACCACTATTGCGAAACTTCCTAAGTTAGATAAACAATTGAATCAAACTTACACTAATCAATTCTTATCAACAAGAAATTATCAGATTAATGTTAGTTAAATTGACTAAATGATTAACAAGATATGACTGATAATACCATTAAAGAAACAAATGACATATTCACAATCAACAAAACCCCATGGACGGAAGCTATTTTAAAACTATGGATTGGTCGAGTTTTAATTGAAATCGACCAGAAAAAAAAAGAAAAAGAGATGAGGAAAAATGAACAACAGAATATTACTAATCGAGAATAAATAATAAACACTGAAAACTTACCGGCCAGGCTCGAACTTGGAATTGCCATTCTGAATCAACCAAAAATATTACCAAACGTTTGTTCTTGGTGGAGAACAAATGAGCGTCATTATTTTGTGATGAAACAGGCAAGAATAAACCAAGAAATCCAGCCAAATGATCTTTCATGCACTGGTCAGACTTTAGGGTTCTAAGGCTCGAACTCAGATTCGATATTCGAAGAGTTGTAGGCGGATTCAAAGGAAACTGAGTGGGTATTTGGTCTGAGGGGGGTCTGGGGGTTCCGGAGTGTAAATTTGGCGGTGAAAGGAGCCGTTGCCGCCACCCTAGGGTGGTGAGGGTATGGTGGTGGCTGGTCTCTAGGGTTTGGGTGATGGAGACGAGAGATGAGATGGGGGGTTTGAGGGGGTGGGGTCCATTTGGGCAATTATATACTGAGGGTGGAATTGAATCCAGGCCGTTCGATCAAATGAGATCAACGGCTTGGATCATCTGACTAAATAGAACGAAAACATTTTAGACACTTTTGAGACCGGATCGGTCTCTGAAAAATGGGTCAGGGTCGGATACGGGCGATGGGGCGCATTCTAGACTGTTGGATGAACGATCTTTAACGGCTCAGATTAACGTATGTCCAAACGATGTCGTTTGGTTTAGTACGATGATGGACTGGGTATTGGGGTGGTTTGGACCGGTTTTGGTTGGGTTTTTGAAGATAATTTTGGGCCTGTAGATGTGGGTTGAAAGAACAGCCCAAACATTGATTTTTCATTTCTTTACTTTTCAAATTAATTCCCTCTTTTTCTTGTTTTATTTTTTCCAAAATTAAAATCCTAAATAAGTTATAAAACCAAAATTAATCTTAAAAATACTAATTCACTCTAAATTTTAATTATCACGAATAACTAAATACTAAATTAAAAGAAAAGCACACAATTTGACAAAAAATATGTCATTATTTTTGCTTTATTATTTTTGTAAAACACCTAATTATTAATTAATCCAAAAAATATAAAATCAAATCCTAAATGCAGATACTATAGTTATGTATTTTTAATGCGTTAATAAAATTAAACATGTACACAAACATATGCAAATAATCAGGAAAATAGCATAATAATTCCTAAAAATAATACATAATTAAAGAAAAGACCTAATTTTGGGAATTCTTTTTGGAGTAATTCGTGTGAGGAAAAAATCACGTGCTCACACTCGGGCGCGTTTTAAATGCGTATCTAAGTGTTTGGAAGAATTCTAGCATTTCTAGTTTTGCACAGATGCTTCAGGTCTCGCGTTTGGGAGATATGGATCATCGCAAATGCGAAGGGATCGCAAATAAAGGCTGGACTTTTTTAAGTTCAAATTTGCGAACCAAAAGTTCGCTTTTGCAATGGGGGCTTGTGATAGGCTGAGTCGCATTTGCGATCAATTTGATCGCTTTTGCGATATGTCCACAGTTCACATTTGCGAACAAATTGTTGCATTTTTAATGTCAGTAAGGCTTGAGGGTTTCACTTTTGCAAACCATTCTTCCCATTTGTGGGGTTCACATTGAATTTGCGACACTTGGGATTGGACAAAAAGCTGAGGGACAGGATTTTTAGTCCTATTTTCACATCTTTGAACTCTAGACTCGGTAGAAGGCGATTTTAAAGAGGGATTTTCATCTAAAATTATTGGGTAAGTTAATTTGTTCAATTTCCAACTATTTTACATGATTATATGTGAGTTTTAACATCAAAATCTTGAGAATCAAAGTGGAATTTCGGGAAACTTTGTCTATATTTTGAAAAATGTAATTTTGAGCTTTGAGAGTAGATTGGACTCGGATTTTGAAATAAAACACATATATGGAATCGTGGGATTATGGTTAGTCGGAATCTACCCGTAGGCACGGGTTTTTGACCGGGCGAGCCCGATATTAACTTTTGTTGACTTTTGAGAAATTGTGTAAAGATCATTGCTTTATTTATTGAAATTGATTTCTCTTGCATTATCTGATCTTATTAAGTCGATTTTGGTTTAGATTTATGCCGAGCGGAGGTGAATGTAAAGGAAAGCTATTTTTGAGTATTGATTGAAGGGTTTTGAGGTAAGTATCTTGTCTAACATTGTGTGGGGAGACTACCCCACAGTGATTGATTTGTTTGTACTATTTGAACTATTTGAAAGACGTGTACATGGGTGACGAGTGTGTACATGACTTATATGTGGAAATTTGACCAGCTTAGATTCTTAGGTTCTTATGTACATTAGAATGAAGCTGTCTTATCAAGTTAACTCCTCTATTGCTAAATTCACCCTTACGTGGATTATTTGAAGTTGATAGGTTCATGTTCTACCCTTTATTGCTAAATATACTCCTATATGCCTAGATTGAAGTTGTTACCTCTTTTATTGCCATGTTATCTCTTCCATAGAGGATTATCCTTAATTGAAGTTATTGTTATCTCTTCCATTATTGACATATCCTTATTTGAAATCATTGTTACATGTTATCTCTCATAGCATTGAGGTGTACTTATTTTGAATCATTGTTACATGTTATCTCTACTATTGTTCGGTTACTATTATTTGGAATCATTATTATATGTTATTTCTCCTATCGTTGAGTTACTCTTATCTAATATTGTTGTTACACATTATATCTCCCATTATCGAGTTATTCTTATTTGAAACCATTATTACTTGTCATATCTTTCAATGTACCTCATTCTTCCATTTCTTTATGTTTTATAATTCTTGTATTGATTTACTTGTCGTATAGTCACGACCCTAATTTTCCTCTATATGATGTCGTGATGACACCTAGTCTCTATGACTAGGTAAGCCTAACATTTGATAACATCTGAACATATATAATTAACAAAATACTAAAAATCAGTCTGAAATGCTCATATAAACTTCCGAAAATATAATCTCAATAGTACACTCCCAAAGAACGGGGAAATAGAGTCACAAGCTCTACTATATCATTGTTTGAATGAAAATACAACAATAAGTAGGATTAAGGGAAGGTGACTCCAAGGCCTACGGGCGTGGAGTAGGTAAACCTTGAAGTCGCCAAAGCAGCAACTCAAATCAACTCTAGCACCTGGCACGGGCAGATGTACCTGGATCTGCACGAAAATTGTGCAGAAGCGTTGTTTGAGTACACCATAATGGTACCCAGTAAGTATCAAGCCTAACCTTGGTAGTGTAGTGATGAGGCCAAGTCAAGACACCTACGAGGATATAAATAAACAAAATGAAACATAAGAACAAAGATAATAATAGAATGCAGAGAAATAATTGATACGAAACAAGGTAATAACATGAACTAATACCAAAAATTAAACATGGAAATAACATAAAAGAAGCAACTGAAGAGAACCAAAATGATCATATATGTACAACAACTACTACAAGGAAAAACAAAACAACGAGAAACATTCCCGCCAAAGCTCTTTGCAACATGATATAAGCAACAAAATAACACAACGAGGTACCACCTAATGTACAATAAGAATCTCCACTGAGGTACCGCCTCGTATTCACATTTCTCAATTTCAATCACAACCTTTCCTTATACCGCCGTGTGAGTCTTACATTTGAAATAGGTTTTGAAACTAGTTTTCCTGAGATATCTACACGCACTTTAGCCATCTTATGAAACCATGTGGCTTCACGTAGTTCCCATACAAGCAACACGCACATAAGTACCACCTTATAACGCCACATGCATATTAGCCCCAAGCCTTATACCGCTGCATGCGCGTCAATATCACATCACAATATCATGTTGCACCATAAGTTCCCATATATCACAACTTGCCAACAATCAATAATATCAATGGTTCCACAACACCACCACAACGTGTACAAGAATATCACAGACAACAATGAATGTAAAAGGCTCAACAAGGAAGATGTTTCAACAATAACAATTTTTCCTCAACGTGATAATGACTTTCAAAATTTCAACACCAATAACTCAACAATGAGAGATATTGTATAACCACAATAATAAATAAGAATAACTCACAATGTAAGAGATAGAGAGTAACAGTGACTTCAAATGACGGAAATCAACAAGGGAAGGGATATCATGAACAAAAACTCAAAATAATGACAATCAACAATGAGAGAGATAACACGAATAATAACTTTAAATAATGATAATAACCAATGAGAGATGTATCATGTAACATTAATAGAGGCAACAAGTTCAACTAAACACAAGGATAATTTAACAATTAGAATGTAGAATAAGTGTTAACGAACTCATTTAAGGAATGTAAGGATAGGCTAACACAAGTAAGAATAGATTGTATGAGAGTTTAGAACATGATACTATAATTTAATTAAAGCATAAAAAAAGTTTAAGTAACCTAAACCGGTTAAATACCACGTACAACCCGTGTACCAGCTCATCACTTTGCGTACACCGCTTTCACATAGCACAAATGATTCAACAGATACCAATCCTAAGATGTAGCTCTCCCACACAAAGTTAGGCAAGATACTTATCTTAGCTAGGCTAATTCAACATTCGAAAATAGCTTTTCCCTTAAAATTCGCCTTCAAATGGCTCAGATCTAACAAGAATCCACTTAATATCATCAAACAATGCTAGAAAAAGCAATCACAATAGATAAAGCTATGATCTTTACATTTTTCCCAAAAAGTCAACAAAAGTCAATCCGAGGCTTGCCTAGTCAAAACCCGGGTCCAATGGTAGATTCTGACTACCCATGACCCCCCGAGTTCATATATGTGATTACTTTCAAAATTTGAGTCTAAATCGACTCTCAAAACTCAATTTCTTATTTTTCTAAAGCTTGACAAGGTTTCACGAATTTTCACTTTGATTCAAATGTTTTTGATGTTGAAATCTAAGATATGTTGATTGAATATGATTAGAAATATATTAGAATCATTTACCCAAAGATTGTAGGTAAAAGCGCCCTCTCCAAATCGCTTCCTATTGAGTTTAGGGTTCAAAAATCAGAGAATGTGATCTAAAATCCCATCTCCCAGAATTTTAACCAGCTGTAGGTGTTGGGTTTGCAATACAGGGTTCGGATTTGTGAACCCTCACAATTGCAGACCAGATCTCACATTTGCGAACCCTGACAGCCTTATGCATCATCACAATTGAAAAAAAGGCATCGCAATTGCGAACTAGCCATCATCGCAAAAGCAAACAATAGTTTTGCAATTGTCAACCAAGCAAAATCCTGCTGCCTTTGCATATGCGAAGGGGAAGTCCCATTTGCGACAACTGCCCCCTAATGTCACCTTAGCAATTGCAATGCTCGTGCTCGCAATTGTGATGACCGAGAACCAACACACTTGTAGTATATTTTAAGTCCGAAACTATTCCGATACATGTCCGGAACTCATCCGAGCCCTTGGGGCTCCAAACCAAATATCCACACAAGTATAAAAATATCACATGAACTCGTTCACGCAATGAAAATACAAAAATAACATCTAAAACTACGGATTAAACTCTAAAATGCAAGTTATGGACTAAGGGCTTACTATTTAAAATCTCCTTCTTCTTATGGAGATTGTGGAAAGGGAAGGTTCCTATTGATGATTTGTGGAGGAGAAGTGGATACATTGTGATGTCTAAGTGTTGGTGTTGCACATAACCACAAGAAGACTCCTTTCAGCATTTGTTCTTAACTAGTGAAATTGCAACTAAGGTATAAAAGGCCTTCCTTCAGGTAGCAGGATTGGTGGTAAATTTGGTGCAGGTTCATCAGGTAATAAAAGCATGGTGCAATGCACAAAGTTGTCCAAAACTCAAGCCATTATTTCAGGCAGCTCTAATAGTGATTACTTGGGAACTTTGGAAAAGGATAAATATAATGAAAAATGGAGGTGCAATGTCTTGCAATAGGGTAATCCATGAGGTGAACAAGACTCTACATTATCTAGAAAGTGTGAGATATCCCTGGCTGTCATGCATTCCTCTTTTATGGCAAAAAATGATCAGATTCTTTGAAGGTTACAAACCATATATTTTGACCAAGGGAGTGACATGGTAGCTCTCTTATGAAGGCTGGTTCAAATGCAACACTGATGGTGCATCTAGAGGCAATCCTAACCAAGTTCATATGGTATTTGTGTACGAGATCATGTTGGAGATTTGGTATTTTCCAAGGCAAGGGAGATAGGGGACACAACTAATATAGTGGTTGAAGCAAAGGTAATTGTAGAGGGGTTGGCATACTATGTTGAAAGGCAACTACATCCACTGATTATGGAGACTGATTCCTTAGTAATAAGGAAGATAATTGATGGGTAATGGGAAACTCCATGGTGTATAGGAGCTGAAGTGAGGAAGATTAATGGATAAAGAGTAACTATAATGTGCTCTTTCAGCATGTACTAAGGGAAGGCGAAATTATTGCTGATTGTTTAGCTAACTTAGTTTTTTCTTTTGCACGTACACTCACATTTCAGTCATTTCATGAATTACCACTTGAAGGGAAAACTTTGATCAATACGGACAAATCACAGGTACCTAACCTAAGGGTTAGGGTTGCCAAGAGAAAGAAACTTGATTGATGATCAAAATTGATAATACATTGTCTGATCTTGCGTCATGCTGCTATGTTGGTTATTTTTGGGTGTGGTTAAATGACTTGTAGTGGTATTAGCATGCTATCATGCTCAGCCTGGGGGTGGTTTAGCAGCAGCCAAAACTTGTAAGAAAGTAGGCATCACATAGCATCTAGTACAAGCTTACAAGGTGTCACACTACTTCTTACTAAGGTTTATACATATTCTTATATGACGATACTAGTGCACATTGGTTTCAGTTTGTGAGAGAGATTGGACAGTGCATACCTATGCTGAACAATGGCATGAAGCTAATACTCTCTTTATTATGTTGTATATTGTGTTATTATTTTCCATTGGTATTAGTGTGTTTTCACACTCAGTCTAGAGATGATAAGGCAATATACAACCTCTCTTTGATAAGAAAGCAGTTGGAGATTCATAATATTATATGTGCGGCTTCTGAAGTACAGTTTGGTTGGAGATGGAGATCGAAATAGAATAGTTCAAGCTGGAGCTACACATTTGCTTGGGAGTTCCGGATAGCTTCAATACAGTGGTGTACTTGTTTGGAATCCACATTAGCCTTGTCCTTTTGGAATGATCAACGAAATGTATACCCTGGCGCCTGGTGAGAGCATTAGAGGTACTACTTGGTATTTTCCCTTGGCTTTTGGATTCACTTAAACTACTTGGAGATGGAAGCGTACATCCTTCTACTTTGTATTAGCTAGATCATTAGTCTAAGCTTTCTTATTCATAGTATTAGCTAGTAGTATTGTACATCTGATGTGATAGAAGGCCTACAGTATGCAGTAGTTGGCAAATTATCCTATGGTTGGCCAGATATGCAGCAATTGCGAAAAATAATCCCTCTACAATGTGGTATAAAAGGTGAGTGTAACATTGATTTTCTAAGGGATAGACATGTGCTAATAAGAATGACGTTATGGAAAGATTTTCTAAATTTTAATTAGACATCATCACACTATATTAAAGACAAAAATGGAAATGAATACCAGTTTAGACCTCTAATATATGATTCTAAATTTAAAGCTGGGGAGAAAACTCCTAAAGCTATGGCTTGGATATCTTTTCTAGGACTGTTGCCTACATTCTTTGTCAAAGAATGTTTGTTTTCTTTAGCATCTGCAGTAGGAAAACCTTTGCACCTTGATATGGCAACCATAAACAAAACTAGGCCAAGTTGTGCAAGGGTGAAGGTGCTGGTTGATTTACTTGTAGACTTGCCGAAGAAGGTGAGGATGGATATTATTAATGAGGCTAATGGGACAACCAGGTCTGAATGGGTAAATATTCAGTATGATATGCTACCCAAGTACTACAAGAATTGTAAGCTTCAAGGGCACGCTCAATTTGAATGCTGGAAATTGCATCTAGAGTTGTATGTGGTGAAAGAGAAAGCAAAGGAAACTGTAAATTACAAGGATCAGAATATGAACAACCAACAACCTCTAATGATCCTATCAAGTGGAAAAGTGGTAGGCAATGCTGCAGGTAACTCTAAAGGGAAGTGGAAAGAAGTTAAGGACAATAGAGGTAGGAGGGCAGTTAATCAACAAATAGCACAAGGAACTACTGGACAAGAAATTATCCCAATTCAACAGAATTGTAATCAATTGCTGCAGGGAGGTACAAATGAGGGAAATATAGGTCAACATAATGGAGGTCAAGGAAATAAGGGAAAGGAAATAATTTTAGTAGACAACATAGTAGATAACCAGATATAGGTGGGAAACAAATTTGCAGTGTTTGAGGTTTTGGATGAAGAGGAGGAAACTGATAATCAATTGGCATTAGTAGAAACAGTACCAAGTCAAATAACCCCAGGAGTGGTGATAGGCTATGGTCAGAACAAAGAGAAGTGGATTCAGATGAAGAGGAGGTTCCAGATGGAGCTCCAATTGATGAGGAGCCTGTATTAGAAGATAAAGAGGAAGAAGAACAAAGTGTAAATAAGGACCCCATTATCACAAATATTAATAGTGCTAATGATAACACTCACAAGGGAGATTCAGAGGGCAAAAAGCAACAAAAATTTGCAGAAGTAGCTGGAAAAGAAGTTGACAATGCAATATGAATAAGGACAGATGTAGGAGATCCAGGAGGAACAAGGAAAGATGCTTTACAAAACAAAAATGATGGGGATGATCAACAAATGAAACAGGAGCTGAAAAACTCTTATAGTCCAAACAAACCACAGATGTCACAAACAATACTACTCCAGTTATGCAAACTCAGGTGAAGATTCTAAGGAAAGGGGAGGAACAACTAGTAGTGCGTAAATTTCAGAACCAAATATCTGTAGCTGGAGGTCTAGAATTTAATGGCGCAGATGAGGAGATGGGAAGAACATGCATAGATATGGATAAGGAATCAATAGCCCAAAGCTTTCAAAATGTAGAAAGGAAAGGAGACCTCTCACCAAGGTACCTGGATAAAGCAAAGTCTACAGCATAAGGTAAGAAGAAGCAGTAGAAAGATAGTATCACTGCCCCTATAGGTGGTGAACAAACAAGGAGAACATTGACCAAATCCATCAATCAGTAATGAATGCACTGATCTGGAACATAAGGTCAATCAACACATAGCAAGCCTATGAAAGGTTGACAAAGATGCACAGGCAGAATCATTATGAATTTATTAGATTAATGGAGCCTAAGTAACAATCAAAAAAACTGGAGAGGTACAGAAGCAAAATAGGAATTACACATGCAATTTCAAATGTGTCCAACAAGATATGGGCTTTCATAGATGAAGTGTTTGAGGTAACTATCATGTATAACATGGTACAACAACTAACATTAAGGCTATTTCATACTAAATCTCATGCAGAGCTTATATTAACATTGGTATATGCTAAGTGTGATGCAATAGAGAGGATAGAATTATGGGACTCATTATATGCAATGGCAAGAGATATGGATATTCCATGGCTTATAGGTGGCGATTTTAATGTTATTTGAGATGAAGAGGAGAAGTTTGAGGGATTGCCAGTGTCATTGAATGAAATATATGATTTTAGACACTGTATTAATACCTACAACCTATTTGATCTTGGGTTCAAAGGAAGCATCTTCACTTGGTGTAATGGAAGGGCAGAAGATGATTGCATATTCAAAAGGCTAGACATATGTTTAGCTAATGTGGAATTCCAACAAACTTTTCCAGGAATTGAGGTGCATCATTTATCAAAAATTGGTTTAGATCATAGCCCAATGCACCTGAAGTGTGACATAGAAACTCCACCAGTGAAGAAACCTTTTAGATTCTTGAATTTATGGACTGAGCATGCATCATTTAAAGAGGTAGTAAAGGAGAACTAGAAAGCTGATTTTAGTGCAAGCCCTTACACTTTATTTAACCATAAACTGAAGAAGCTAAAGAAGGCTCTATCTATGTGCAGCAAAATAACATTTGGAGATATATTTCAGAAGATAGCAAGCATGGAAGAGGTGGTTCTGGTGCATGAGAAGGAATTTGAGGCAAATCCTACCAAGATGAACAGGGAAAGGCTACAAAGTGTGCAAGCAGAACTGATCAAGGTGCTAGCATTGGAGGAAAAACATTGGCAACAAAAGGAAGGAATGACTTGGTTTAAGGAAGGAGATAGAAACACTAAGTTTTTTCATGTTCAAGTAAAAGGTAGAAGGAAGAGATTACAACTTAGCAGGATTCAAAATAGCCAAGGAGTATGGATTGAGGAAGTGGAGGAAATAGCTACGGAGGCAATCAAATTTTTTGAGGAACAATTCACAGAAACAGTGGTCCCTTCTTCATTCCATATTATAGATCACGTTCCCAATTTGATAGACATGGATCAGAATTCAAACTTGATAAGACAACCAACTAAAGATGAGGTCAAAGCAACAGTATTTGGGCTTAATGGAGACAGTGCAGGGGGTCCGGATGGATTCACAGGTAAATTTTATCATTCATGATGGGATATCATAGGAGATGACATGTTTGATATAGTGAGAGCCTTCTTTAATGGTAATGATCTACCCAAGTGTGTGACACATACTAATCTATTTCTGCTACCAAAGAAAAAGGAAGTCACTAGCTTTTCTGACTTAAGGCCAATAAGTCTCAGCAATTTTTCCAACAAGGTTATATCGAGGATGATTCATGAGAGGCTGGTTGGTCTGTTACCACATTTTATATCAGAGGAACAAGCTAGTTTTGTGAAAGGTCAAAGTATAGTTGAAAACATTCTTCTAGCTCAAGAAATTGTGAAAGACATGAGGCTCAGAACCAAGACTGGACCAAATGTAATCATGAAGCTTGATATGACCAAGGCTTATGATCGGCTATCTTGGTTATTTCTAACTAAGGTAATAAGGAAGATGGGCTTCTCAGAAAAGTTTATAGGAATGATCTTTGGCATAGTGTCCAATAATTGGTATTCTATACTAATTAATGGTCAAACTCATGATTTTTTTATGTCATCAAGGGGAGTGAAACAAGGAGATCCATTGTCTCATACTCTATTCATCTTAGTAGCAGAGGCACTATCTAGGGGTCTCAATTCCTTGCATCAGAACTTGTACTTCTTTGGATTTGGAATTCCCAAGTGGAGTCCAAATAATCACCTTACATATGCATATGATACGATTATTTTCTCCTCATCAGATGCTACTTCCCTTCGATTGATTATGAAGATACTTTATGTATATGAAAATGCATCTGGGCAACTGGTAAACAAGTCAAAATCTACAGTTTACCTTCACCATTTAAAAGGCATAGAAGTGGTTAACAAAGTGGAGAGAATCACATGGATGAAAAGGCAAGAATTTCCCATTGTATATTTGGGCTGTCCTATTTTCTATTCAAGGAGAAAGTTGGAATATTATCAACCTATGATCACAAAGGTACTGGGTAGATTGCAGTCTTGGAAAGGAAAGTTGTTATCCATAGGGGGAAGGGCTATTCTCATTGCTAATGTGCTACAGAGTATGCCAATGCACCTACTTTCAGCTGTAAATCCACCAAATTTTGTGATAAACAAGTTGCACAAGATCTTTGCTCAATTTTTTTAGAGCAGCACAGTTGGGAAAACGAGTAGACATTAGGCTTCTTGGAATACATTATGCATGCTATGTGAAGAGGGGGGGATTGGATTTAGGTCATTGCATAATGTTTCTAAAGCATTATTCTGCAAATTATGGTGGAATTTTCGTACAAAGTCAAGCCTATGGAGCTCATTTATGAGCCTGAAGTATTGTAAGAAGCACAATGTAGTAATTGTTCCATGGAGACAAGGTTCTCACATATGGAGAAAGATGTTAGAATGCAGAGACTTCATAGAGCATCAGATTACATGACATCCAAAAATGGGATCCTCCCTGTTCTGGTTGGACAACTGGACAGGCCTGGGAGCCATATATTTTCTAGTACCTCCTGAATGTGGGATAAATGAAGATATTCATAACGTTTTTGATGTAGTGAAGGTGGGAACTGGAATGTGGATAGGCTACTAGAGGTACTACCTGAATAATTTGCATTACATATAGTAGAAAAGATCAAACCTCCTGCTGCAGATAATGTTATTGATATACCTTTCTGGATGCTTGAGACTCGAGGGCATTTTTCATTAAAAACTACTTGGGAATATATAAGAAGAAGGAAGGAAAAGAGAATAGCATACAAAATGATTTGGGTAAAGGGACTTCCTTTTAAAATAGCCTTCTTTATGTGGAAAGTGTGGAAAGCAAAACTCCCCCTGGATGATTTTATGAAAAGAATAGGCTACTTGATGCCATACAGATGTTGGTGTTGTGAGGAGCCTAAGGAAGAAACACTGGTGCATTTGTTTTACACATCAACTGCAACTACTACTCTATGGAAGTATTTCTTGTCGAGGGCAGGAATAACATTAGAAAGGCTATCAATGCACTAAGCCATTACTAGTTGTTGGACTGCAAAAGTGCTGCCTAAGATCAAGCCAACCATACAAGCTTTGCCCTCATGTATAGTATGGGAGCTGTGGAAAAGGAGGAACAATAGGAAATATGGTGAGGATGTGTCGATCAGCAGAGTAATCTATCAAGTCTCAACAACACTGCAATCTCTAGTCAAAGTAAGAAAACCAAGTCTACAGGTGCCTCATAGATGGCTGGACCTCTTGGATATGCTGGAAAAGTACACTCCAAGGCTGAAGTTTGAAAAATCATCTGGGAATTTCCAATGCACGGCTGGATCAAAGTCAACACAGATGGTGCATCAAGAGGGAATCCTGGGAGAAGTGCTATTGATTGTTGTTTGAGTGATGAATTTGATGATTTGAAATATGCAATGGGAAGGGAAATCAATGAAGGTTCAAATAATGAGGCAGAGGTAATAGCAATATTGGAGGCATTGAGAATGAGTCGAGTCCTGAATTATACGCACGTTTGGCTTCAAACTTACTCTATGTTAATGAAGAACATTGTGGAAGGAATATGGAGTACACCTTGGTGTATTATGGACCATGTGGAGGAGATCACGAGGATGAAATAAGGGTTGAATTTCAAAGGGTCACACATATTCAGAGAAGGAAATAAGCTGGCTGATCATTTGGTAAACTATGCTTTGGATGTTGGAAACATAGAATGCTTCGACATCTGGTAGCTAGACTTGCAAGGGAGAAGGATAGTGAATGAAGATAAAATGCAATGTCCCTACTTAAGAGTAAAAATAGCAAAGAATTAGAAGTTGAAACAGGGAGAAGGGCAGATAAGAGAACATGAGCATGATTATTCAGTCATAATGCTCAAATTTTTGGGAAGGAGAGCATGATGATATTGATCACTAACATTGTTTTCTTTTTTGCAGGAACTGTCATCTTGTATATGACCTACTCTTTAAAATACTTCCAAATGGTGGTATTAGTACCTAGTACTCAACCCATTGGGAGGAAAGTAAAGGAAGGACATAGCACAAGAACAAGGAAGACATCACAGAAGACCACATGCTTAAATAACACTGTGGAACATATGTTAGAAAATAGGAATAGGTATTGCAGCAGAACATCAATGCTAAACAATAAGACTAAGCAAAAGAGGAAAGAGGAAGCAATGATGCCCAGAAAGCTTAAGAGAATTGGGCATCTGTTGAGACAGGTCGTATGCTACTGGGGGGCTCTAGATAGAGTAGGAATATGAAGAGGATTAGATATGGATACAGGGAACCAGGCATTTGGTTTAGAGCAAAAAAAAAAGGAGCTTACAAGTGTCAGCAATAAGAAAATACAAGGAAAAGGAGGAAAAGGAAGAAAAATGCAAGAGAGGGGTGCAACAAATTGGTCAATCTGGTAGGGATCATTGTTTGATATATTGGAGCATGGTGAAAACAAGAAGGAAGGGGGCAGAATAGAAGTACATGGGAAACTATAAGGAAAGAAAATCAGAAATAACAAGGAGGAGAACTGTGGAGGCAATAAATAGGGGAACAGATTGTAGATGGCAATATACAATAGGAAATTTGCCCAGAAATTTAGATAGAAGTGGGCAATATAATTGGAGGGACACAGGAAGTCAGGAACATGGTGTTGCAAACCAAAATGGGCAACCAATTTTAACAATAGTATGGTTCTACACGATGAAGAGAAGCAGCTGGAGTGAAGATCAAAGACCAGTCATTCCTCACGTTCAAATCCATACGGAAGAGAACACGAGAATGTATTTTTTCACTAACTATGTTTTCTTTTTTGTAGGGAACTCTAATGTACTCATGCCTTGTCACTCATTACAACTTCAATGGGTGGTATTAGCACTTTGTGTTCATTCCCTTGGAGGAGGAAAGGTGACATGCACAAGCATGAGAAGGATTCTTTGGAAAGGCACGAGGCCAAGACCACAAATTCATAACTGTGTGGACAACAATAAAGATTTATGGTGTGAGATCTCGATGCAACATAATAATACAACCCAGAAACACTCAAATAAAGCAGAGGTTTCTACAAGGATAGAGGAAACAATACATGCAATTGTAGGCAACAACTACATAACGAGAAGGAATCATTATTTAGCATGGTTCACCTGGCACTATTCAGAGTACAAATTGGCTTTCACACATCATTTGATCTTGCAATGCAGGGGATCTAATCAGAAGGAAGGACAAATGAAGGATTCAAGAGATAAGCAAGGAAGGTCGCGCAAAAGTTATGGCAAAAGAATTGCACTGAACTGGACAGTGCAATGTGATTCAACAATTTTGGAATTACACTTATATATAACTAAGAGGATTGATGCAGTAGGACACATGCAGGATATCACAAGGAGCTTTATGGTACATATACATGGTCATGGGACAGTGATGAACAAGGAACAAAGGAAAAATGGCTTAAAATGCAAGTGCTGGGCAACAACTATGAAATATAAGAGAATGATGCAAATTGGACCAAAACAGTAACTTTGGATTTTCATTTTGTAGCGCTAGTTTTTAGTTTCAATAATTATATTAGATCAAATGTGATATCAATATTGAGCTCATTGCTTAATATTGATAATAGTTAGTATGTAATCGTCATAGTTTATTACTTTCATCATGTTAGACCTCCTGACACTTTATTTATTTTTTGATTTTTGTATATATAAAAAACTAGCCTTAGGCAATGCCTAGTGGATTGATTAAAATAAAATAAAAAGTAGTATTGTACATCTTTTATATTGTTTTGGATATCTTGTAAGCTTTGGACCCAATTTTGGGATTATATATATATATATATATATATATACATATTAGCTACTAGGTACCCTTCCTAGTGGTATATTTGCTAAAAAAACTCTAAAATGAATGAATTTCAAAGTAAAGTTAAAAATTTCTAGAATTAAAACTAAACGTCTGAATCTTATCAAATCAACTCCAAGTGACACCACATTTTTCGACAAGTTCTAAATACCATAACGAACCTATTCCAAGTCCCAAAATCAAATTTCGAGCTCGATAGTTAAATGGCAACCTACGGTAAAACTTTTTAACTTTAAACTGCCAAATTTCTGCAAATCAACCTAAATCAATCTACTAACTTCTAAAACTAATTCGGGGCATATGCCCATGTCCAAAATCACGATACAAAACTATCAGAGCCATAAAAATATAGTTTTGGGGTCATTTTCACAAAAGTTAAAGTTTAGTCAACATTTCTAATTTGAACTTCTAAGTCAAGAATCAAGGGTCCAAGTTAGTCCGAAAGCTTCTCTGAACGAAAATAACCAACCCGCAAGTCATAAAATCATAGACACACATGTGTGAAGCAAAAAAGGGGGAACGGGGCGTAATTACACAAAATGACCGATTGGATCATTATATTTTCCCCCTCTTATAACAAATGTTTGTCCTCGAACGTGCATAAGGACATACCTGAAGTGCTGAATAGATGAGGATAACGACTCCGCATGTCGTGCTTAGTCTCCCAAGACGCCTCCTTGATCGGATGACCCCTCTATTTAACCTTTAGTAAAGCAATATTCTTTGATCTCAATTTCCAGACCTTCTGTCCAAGATAGCCACAAGCTCCTCGATATAAGTCAAATCCTCGTCCAATTGGACTGTGCTAAAGTCTAGAACATAAGATGGATCACCATAATATTCCGGAGCATAGAGATATGGAACATTGGATGAACTGCAGATAAACTAGATGGCAATTCAAGCTTGTAGGCCACCTCACCAATTCTCTTAATGATCTTAAAAGGTCCAATATACCTAGGCTTCAAATTGCCCTTCTTCCCAAACCAAATCACACCCTTAATGGGTGAAACCCGGAGCAAGACTTGCTCTCCAACCTTAAATGCCACATCGTAAACTTTTCGATCCGTATAACTCTTCTGTCTAGATTGGGCTATACGAAGCAGATCCTTGATCATATTAACCTTCTCCAAAGCATCTCGAACCAAATATGTTCCTAATAACTTAGCCTCTCCTGGATCAAACCACCTAACTCAAGAACGACATCGTCTCTCATATAAGGTCTCATAAAGAGCCATCTTAATACTCGATTGGTAGTTGTTGTCGTAGGCAAACTCCACAAGTGGGAAGAACTGATCCCAAGAACCCCCAAAATCCACACATAGGAATGAAGCATATCCTCCAATATCTAAATAGTGTGCTCGGACTGACCATCCGTTTGAGGGTGAAATGCTGTACTCAACTAAACCTGTGTGCACAGTTCATGTTGAGCTACTCTCCAGAAACGTGATGTGAATTGCGTACCCGGGTAAGAGATGATGGATATGGGTACACCATGAAGTCGGACATTCTCGTGGATATAAACTTGAGCCAGCTTCTCTAAAGAATAGGTAGTCACTACTAGAATGAAATGAACCAACTTGGTCAACCTATCCACAATCACCCATACCGCGTGAAATTTCTTCTAAGTATGTGGGAGCCTAACAATGAAGTCCATGGTTACAGACTCCCATTTCCACTCGGGAATCTCAAGTCACTTAAGCAAACCACCCGGCCGTTGATGCTTATACTTCACCTGCTGACAATTTTTGGCACCGAGCTACATAGTCCACTATGACTTTCTTTATTCTCCTCCACCAGTAGTGCTGCCTCAAATCCTAGTACATCTTAGCAGCACCCCGATAAATGGAGTACCGTGAATTGTGGGCGTCCTAAAGAATAAACTCATGCAACCCATCCACGCTGGGCGTAAATAACCAGCTTGCATCTGCAACACACTGTCATCTCCAATAGTAACCTCATTCGCATCGCCATGCTGAACCGTGTCCTTAAGGACAAGCAAATGAGGTCATCATACTAACGCTTTCTGATATGATCATATTGGGAAGACTGAGAAACCACACATGCAAGAACTCAACTGGGCTCCAAAACATCCGATCTAACAACTGATTGGCTAAGGTCTTAACATCCAATGTTAATGGCCTCTCCGATGTCTGTACATATGCTAAACTACCTAAACTCTCTGCCTTTCAACTCAAGGCATCTGCCACCATATTAGCCTTCTCAAGATGAAATAGAATTGTGATATCATAATCCTTAAGCAACTCTAACCACCTTCGTTGTCGCAAGGTAAGATCTTTCTATTTGAATAGATGATGTAGACTCCGGTGGTCTGTAAAGACTTCACAAGGGACACGATATAAATAATGCCGCTAGATCTCCAATGCATGAATGATAGCTTCCAAATCTAGGATGTGGACTGGATAATTCTTCTCATAGGCCTACAATTGTCGAGACACGTCGGTAATCACCCTACCGTCTTGCATCAACACCGAAGGAAAACACGTGTTGCATCACAATACATGGTATAAGACCTCAAACCCGTAGGCAATACCAACACTAGGTCTGTAGTCAAACCAGTCTTGTGCTTTTGAAAGCTCGCCTCACACTCTTTGGACCATCGGAAAGGAGCATCTTTCTAGTTTAATCTGGTCATAGGTGCAACAATAGATGAGAAACCTTATACAAAACAACAATAATACCCGACCAAACTAAGGAAACTCCGAATCTCAATAGCTGAAGATGGTCTACGTCAACTCTGCACTGCTTTAATCATCTTTGGATCCACCTTGATCCTCTCACTCGACACCACATGACCTAAAAACGCAATAGAATCAAGCCATAATTCACACTTCAAAACTTTTGCATACAACTTCTTATCTCTCAAGGTTTGGAGCACGATCCTCAAGTGTTGCTCATGATCTTCCTTGCTGTGTGAGTACACCAAGATGTCATCAATGAACACAATGACAAATGAATAAAGATAAGGCTAGAACACACTATTCATCAGGTGCATAAATACTTCTGGGATGGAAGCCCAAATGATATCATAAGCAACTCGTAGTGATCATACCGAGTCCTGAAGGCAGTCTTCAGGATACCCGCATCTCGAATTTTCAATTGATGATAACCTAAGCACAAATAAATCTTTGAGAACACTCTGGCACCTTGTAGCTGATTAAATAAGTCATCAATGTGTGGCAATAGATACTTATTATTCAATATAACCTTGTTCAACTGCCGATAATTAATACACATGCACATAAACCAATCATTCGTCTTCACAAGCAAAACTAGAGAACCCCACGGCGATACACTAGGCCGGATGAAACCCTTATCAAGAAGCTCTTCCAACTACTCCTTTAACTTCTTTAGTTCCACTAGGGCCATGTGATATGGTGGAATGGAAATGGGCTGAGTGCCCGCTCACCAGGCAATGCCAAAATTGATATCTCTATTGGGTAGCATATTTGGAAGATTCGTTGGAAATACATTTGGATAGTCTATCACTATCGGTACTGACATAACAATAGTAGTATCAGTATTGACATCTCTCACAAAAGCTAGATAAGCATCACACCCCTTCTCAACCATCCGTCGAGCCTTTAGAAATGATATATCCTTTCTAATAATATAATATAATATAATGCACCCCTCCACTCCAACCATGGTAACCCTGATATAGCCAGTGTCACAATCTTGGTGTGACAATCCAGAATAACATGATAGGCCGACAACCAATCCATGCCTAAGATAACATCAAAGCCACCACACTAAGTAACAATAGATTAAATCTGGTCTTATTGTTACACCCCATGTTTCCGTACGTGAAAGTACACCATATGTAAATTGATGTAAGCTCAAAAAGGGATGGAATCCTCCTATAAGGCTAAGGAATATTTATCAAAGTATTAGGTAAGCTAGGATGAATGAGACTTTTTAATCATGATTTAAATGAGATTAAAGTCATGATATGACTATATATTATGTTTGGATATGAAATATAAAGTTTGGGAAAAATCGGATTTAAGTTGTGGAAAAACCGACTAAGGATTTGCCTTTTAATGAAGCATTTTGAGCAATACATTTCATGTGTTATATGAGGTCTTTTGGGACATATTATATACAAAAATGAAGATCTTGGAACCTAGTTTCCAATGGTATAAACAATTTATTCATACGACATCGGGACATAGAAATATGAATTTTTAAAGTAGGGTCGCCGTCACATTGCCGCACTTCGGAGAAACTGGCAGGTTAATATGTCAAGTTTTAACGCATTTTTATATCAATATATTGAGGGTTACAAGGAGATATTTCTATGGAATCAGATGTCCATGTGTCTAGATTCTAATGCTGAAAACCTCTTGTCAATACAATATTGGAGTAGAGAGATACAAGTGTCCAAAGTTGCACTGCTCAAGCTGCCAAGCAGGCAGCTTACCCACCTGCTTGGAGAATTGAGGCAGTGGGCTTATAAGTTTTCTTTACCAATTACATTTCATCAATATCCAGAGATTTATTACACCAAAACTCCATCAAGGTCTCCAAGAACTGGTCCAAGATCCCAAGAACCAAACTCAAGAGAAATCAAAACAAATCATCATAAAAGATGTTAAAGACTACAAGAGATTGTTTCTATATTGGTGTGGTGTGATTAAGGGTTATTGTGAGCTAAGTTGAGATAGTGTTTCGAGTTGTAGCTGCTGTAAAAGGTATGTATAACATCTTCTTGATTGTGCCTAAGGTTAATCTTGTATTGGTTGTGTTGTTTGAGTGAAAAACCATAAGATAGCACTTGAAAGAACATGGGATATGGTTGTCTTTTTTATTGTACTATTTTGTGGCTAAATATATGGTTTGTGGTGGCTGAAATTGTGAAAAATAATTTGATAATGTTGTGGCTAATGTTGTTAAGCTTTTCTAGGTGTTAATTAAGTTGATTCAAGAAGAAAAGATGAAAAACAAGTGATTGACGATAAGAATTAAGGTGCTAGAGGTAAGGGGCTATTTTGGAAGGTATTTTGTGGATGTTTTAAACTAGAAATAATATGGTATATATAGGTATGATGTTCTGAAGTTTGTAAACTAATTTATGGAATAAGAATTGGATTCAATTAAAATTTTGTTATGAGTAAAAGTGAGCTTGTCGCTCAATATAATTGTTAAGATAATAGGAGAAACTCAAATTGGATTATATTGTTGTTGTTTCTATTGTTGGTTATAGTTGTTGTTGTTGTTGGGCTATTGATGACCCTTAGTAGTGTTTGGGATGTATTAATAAATAGGGTAGTTGTTTCCCGATTTTCCTTAAGACATACGACTAGCCAAATACATGGTACGACATTATATGTTAACGACAATATCATTTCACTTGTTCTAGATGCAATAAGTTGTGTTGAGGTTTGTTGAGTAATAAGGAAGAGATCATAAAGGTATGTTTAGGCTATTCCTTCTTTCTTTTTGCATGATCCAAGCAGCGATACATAAACTTAATCCTGTTCCATAAGTGGTTCTACTCTTAGCAGTTAAGGATGTCTATGTTATTCATTCATGTAAAATGATATTCAAAGATGTCTAAGTTTGTTCCTAAGTCTCTATTGAGGTATTTGATAAAGATGTTAATGTTCATAATATAGTAATACATGCATCTTCATGCATATGCATTTACCATCGGGCTACGACCGGTCGGTCAGTTACCACCGGTTGGGCAGTTATGCATTATTATTTACCACTAGTTGGGCAGTCATACATTTACCATCGTATGACGGCTGGTCGGGCAGTTACCATTGATCAGTTGGGTAGTCATGCATCATAAGATATGGATAATAGTCTAAAAAAGAAGCATTATATATATATATATATATATATATATATATATATATATATATATATATATATATATATATATTATATATGTGTGTATAATAAGTATGCATATACGGTGGCACTTCAGAGATTCAGGTTGATTGTTATATGTCCTTAGTAAATGTTGACTTACTGTTATGTTTCCGTTCTGCCATATATACTTGGTACATTATTCATACTGACATCCTTTTATTGGGGATGCTGCATTCATGCCTGCAGGTATAGAAAATCAGTTTGATGATCCCTTATAGCAGATGAGGTCATCATTCAACGAAGGATCGGTAAGATTCCACCTCATTCGGAGTGCATCCGAGTCTATAAGTCATCGTGTTAGAGTATTGCTACAGACTTATGGGTAGGCCAATACCCTGTCCCATTTGATATCAAAAAATCATAGAGGCTTTTTAGACAAAGGTTCATTTTGTATAGTATGTCAGAGGCCTTGATGGCCCATATGTATTTATGTTTTAAGAAAAATGGTTCATTGATACAGTATTTTCCCAAATATGGTTATACATTAAGAGTTGTGGCCATATTGGCCCATAATAGTTAAGAAAGAAAAAATGAGTTACAGAGTGGTTTGCTTGGGCCAGTACGACACCGGATGCCATCCGAGCCTCCCTATGTTTGGGGCGTGACATAAAACTACCAATAACCACTAAACACGACCGATATATATGGTCCACATTAATAGAATCTCCCATAGTCGTGGACACATAAACAAGAGAACTCGAAGAATCACGAGATATCTCTAAATACAAATCAAAGTAAGATGACACATATGAATAAGTGGTTCCCGAATCAAATAAGACTGATTTATTTATATGGCAAATCAGAACCATACCTGTAATGACTGAGTCTGAAGCAACTACCTCCGTCCTACCTGGAAGAGCATATAATCTAGTCTGGCCTCCCCTTCTAGGGTGACCTCTACCCGCCCGTCCCTCACCCTTAGCTAGATGTATGGGTGGAGTGGTTCTTGGCCTGAGAAGTCTATGGACCTAACAAAATCCGTGAAGCTAGAGTGGTCTCGGGAGGTGCACCTCTCTTGAGTCTAGGGAAGTCTCTAGCTATGTGATAGGTATCACCACACTCAACGCAAGCTCTCGGTAGGTATGGCTTCTAGGAGTAGTTCAGGCTGGATCCGCTGGACTGACTGTGAAAGGCACCTCGTGCAGGAGGTGCACTAGAAAGTGGTTGAGAAAAGTGTGAAACTAGAGGTCTCGGAGAAACCTGAGCACCACTAGAAGCTGGAAGAGCTGAATGAACTGGACAGCTCACATGGACTCTACCGTGACCGGATGTAGCTATAGCGTGACCACTACTAAATCCTCCCCTACCGCACGGCCCTACATACCCTCAAACCTTTGTGCAATCTCAACTACCTGCTGATATAGAGTATCTGTCTCTAAATCTCTAGCCCTATTGAATCTAATACCATAGTTGAGACCCTAGATAAATGGATGGACACGCTCTATTACTGTAGAAACCAAGGCAGGTGCATGTATGGGCAAATCACTGAATCGTACAGCATACTCCGACACTATTATAGTACCCTAGCGCAGCTGCTCAAACTCCATGCACCATGTATCCCTAATGTTCTAAGGAAAAACCTCTCTCAATAACAACTCTAAAAATCGAATCCATATAAGTGAAGCTGCATCGACTAGACTACCCTCCTCGTACACTCGCCACTACTGATATTGTTACAACCTGTGCGTCCCAAGGCGACGTATAATGAATATAAAACTTTTTAATCAATATGTAATTGAGTTTAAAGTCATAATATTACGATATGTGATATTTGGATATAAAATATAAAATTTTGAAAAAAATCGGATTTATGTTGCGAAAAAACCTACTAAGGATTTTCCTTGTAACAGAGCTTTTTGAACAATACATTTCGTTTTGCTACATGAGGTCTTTTTGGGACATATTAAATACCAAATTGAAGATCTTGGAATGTAGTTTCAAACTCTCTTAGGTCGGCTTTCTCTTCAGTTTTCAATATAACACGAACAGAAAAACCCACAAACACATCCTTAAGCTCTCCTCTAGGGTTTCAAAGAAGATTAACATCCCGAGTATGAAATCAAGAAGCGATAATATTAGAATGATCCCTACGACGTAAGTATCGCTATATCGCCTTTATTTTTCTTTCTAGTTTGAGTTTTGGAAGGTAATTCATAGTTAATAAAATTTCAACTTGATGTGTTTAAGCTTTTTAAATATCAAGGAAGGTTTATAAATTCGTTTCCTAATAGTTAGAACTCAAGTGACGATGATTGAAAGTCGTGAGTTTGATTTATTCCACTTGTAGTAGACTATTTGGTAGTCCACTCGTGGTTGCCTCTTGTGCTGATGATTTATGGAGTTAGGAAGAATAAACGACATGGAGAAATGCCACATGTGGTATGGTAGTGGGCTGGTCGCTCGACGTTGCAATTTCAGGCTAATTGATACCTTGTTGATTGGGTGTGTTATGGTATATTGGGCTTTTTGTTGTATTGAAGGTCCCGAATTGTAGTTGGTTCATTATTGAGTTTTTATTGTACTGCCTGTTTTATTTTAGAATCAAGTTATCATTTGTGATACGTGATATACGAGCACTATCTAAGTTGTACATGTATTTCTTTGTTATAGGGTTGGCACACTAGTTGTCATAAGCTTGTTGTTGAGTTGCATTGACGACTTGATGTATGTTGTGGCTATAGCTTCTCTCCGTTTGTCATTATCCATATGATACAACGAAATGAACAAGCACACAACTTCATAAATGATTCTACTCTTAGAAGTACTAGGGTTGCCTATGTTCTTGATCCCCACATGTCCTACTATCATATCGTATGTTCATAGGTCTCATGACATTCCAAGAAATCTTGTTGACTTACTACATTATGCATTGCATTCACTTATACATGTATATTGACCCATGACCAAGTGGCATTATATACGCTTATAGTATATGTATATGAGGTATGGGAAAGGTTATAGCGTTATATATGCACCATCACCTTATCAGCTAGCATACGTTGATGATTTCGCCCACTGAGGCCGAGAAGATATGATGGGTTTCCCTCAGTGGCTTGATGATGTTATGTACGCACATACCTATTCATGATATGACATTTCTATGCATATCCATGACATTATAAATGTTTCTTGATTCACAAAGCTATTCAGACTTATAGGTTGAGTCCTTTACTCCATGTTTCTTTCATGTCTTTTATATATTTATTTTTATGCCTAACATACTTGGTACATTATTTATACTGACGCCCCAATTGCTTGGAAGCTTGCGTTTCATGCTCGTAGGTGTAGGTAGACTGGCTGATGGTCCCCCTTCTTAGGATCCTTACTCAGCTAGAGTTGGTGTGCTCCATTTGATCCAGAGCTGCTATTGGGTTTTGGTATGATACTTTTGTATACATATGTGGGTATGACGGGGCCCAGTCACATCCTTTATACAGTTACACTCGGTTAGATGTCTGTAGACAGTTATGTATTGTTAGGTAGTATGTGGCCTTTTCGGCTCGCTTGCCGTATACCGTATATATATATGTATATATGTCTTTTTGGCATGTTTTCTCATGTATGTTATTCACATGAATTAGTAGTTTATTGCCAGAAGTTAAGCACGACCTTCACTTATTTCATGTTTATATCATAGACGTATGCTTAGGGGTGTTAGAAAGGTAGTACTCGGGCACTCGTCATGGACCATCGATTTGGGTCGTGACAAAAGGGGTATCAGAGCAGTTCCATCTTAGGGTTGTTTACAGACCGTGTCTAGTAGAGTCTTGTTTATGAGTGTGTTGTGCATTACACTTATAAACAGGAGGCTGAAAGACATATATGATGTTATCTTCCCTTCTTATCTTAGATCATGCGATATAAGGATTCATTTTCCTAACAATATATTATGTTTTCAATGATGCCCAAGAAGGCTACAGTCACTAGAAGGGCAAGTCCATGGATGATGAGACTACAAGTCGAGCGTCACGAGTTACTAGGGCTCGGGTAGAGTCGCATAGTGAGACTCCATCTCAGACTTCACATACCCTGGCCTCTCTAGAGGAGATTCGAGGGGCACCGGCTCCAATACTCACCCCAGTACCCCTAGATCCTCAACCAGATGCACCGGGTTAGGAGATAAGAGAAGCCATTAAACTATTGACTTGACTAGTGGCCGCACATGTTCGCGGCCAGGAGGTAGGTATTGGTCATGCAGATAGGTACATCAGTGCAAGGGTTCGTGATTTTATTAATTTGGACCCTCCGATATTCACCGGAGCAAATCTAAATGAGGACCCTCGAGTATTTACCGATAGGATGCAGAGGACTTTGAGGGTAATGAAGGCCACTGCGACTGAGTCAGTTCAGCTAGCTTCCTATAGACTTTGGGATATTACAATTAATTGGTACGAGTCTTAGGAGTTGTCCAGAGGTGAGGATGCCCTTCCAGTAATATAGTAAGAGTTTACAAAGGCTTTTCTTCGTCATTATTTGCCACCAAAGCTTAGGTGAGTCAGAGATGATAGGTTCTTGACCCTTCAACAAGGTAATATGAGTGTTCGAGATTACACCCTTCAGTTTGATTCTTTGTCAATGTATGCTCCCACTATTGTAGTTAAGATGGAGGATCGGGTTCACCCATTGAGTATGGGGTTGGAGCCGCACCTGCTTAATGACTATATGTCGGTCTCACTTCAGCCAGGCATTGATATTTCTTGTATTCAGGCATACGCTCATAGTGTAGAGGAGCGTAAGCAGAAGCAAAGGGTCGATCGTGAGCATGATAGGGCCAGAGTAAGAAAGCAAGATTTGCAGATCCTTCTGGTGAGTTTTGAGGTTGTTAGAGCCAGCAGTACCCGAGGTATCTAGCATAGCCATCGGCTAATGGACCCCCTCAGTTTGCGCGTATGAGATCTGATTGTTGCGCACATTTAGGGCCCAGCCAGAGTCCTAGGGCCTCTAGTTCTCAGTATAGGGTTAATTCAAGTCATATGAGGCTACCCTTTCCAGAATGTGCCTAGTGAGGTAAGTAGCATGCCGAGAAATGCCTAATAGTGTTTGGTTTTTATTATACTTGTGGTAATTTAGGCCACATTACGAGAGATTTTCCGACGAGAGGTGGTGTGGGTACAGTTTTGCCAGCGGGATCTGTAGATGGTTCATCATCATCAATACCCCCCGACAAGGTTCACAAGCACCAGCTAGTCGTGGTAAAGACAGAAGTAGAGCAACTAGCTCGAGCGGTCCTGAGAATAGCGTTTATGCGTTAGGGGGTCGACATGATCAGAAGTTGTCACTTGATGTTGTTATAGGTATATTATTAGTCTCCTCATATGATGTATATTCTTTGATTGATCCAAGTTCCACCTTATTGTATGTCACTCTGTTGGTTGCTAACAAGTTTGGGGTGGAACCTTAGTTTATTAAAAACCTTTTGAGATGTTTACACCTGTTGGGAATCCAATGATAGCTAGACGGTTATATTGAGAATGTATTGTAGTTGTTCATAGTGGTTATACAGTAGCAGACCAGATAGAGTTTGATATGGTAGAATTTGATTTTATAATAGCTATGTATTGGTAGGCTTCATGTTATGCTAAAGTTGATTGTAGATCAAAGATTGTTCGATTCCAGTTTCCAGGGGAGCTGGTTCTAGAGTGGAAAGGTAATACTGCATTGCCGAGAGGTAGGTTTATTTCCTATCTCAAGGTAAGGAAGATGATCAGAAAGGGCTATATTTATCACTTAGTTCGGGTGCAAGATGTGAAAGCAGAGTCACCGACCCTTTAGTCTATACCGGTGGTTAATGAGTTTCTCGATGAGCTTCCAGGCCTTCCGCCAGAGCGGGAGATTGAGTTTTCTATTGACATACTACCAGATACTCAGTCGATATCTATTCCTTTTTTTTAGAATGGAACCTACAGAGTTGAGAGAGTTGAAAGAACAATTTAGGGATTTGCTTGAAAAAGGTTTTATCAGACTCAGTACATCTCCGAGGGGAGCACATGTGTCATTATTTAGAAAGAAAGTTGGTTCCTTGCGGATGTGTATTGATTACAGACAGTTGAATAAGGCGACGATCAAAAATAAGTACTCGCACCCAAAGATTGATGATTTATTTGATCAGTTGCAGGGTGCCAGGTGTTTCTCGATGTTAGACTTGAGGTTGGGGTACCATCATGTAAGGGATAGAGAGAAAATATTTTGAAGATATCATTCAGGACAAGATACATGCACTTTGAGTATTGTGTAATGTCATTCGGTTTGACCAGTGCCCTAGCAATATTTATGGACTTAATGAACCATGTGTTCAGAACCTATCTAGATATATCAGTGATTGTCTTTATAGATGATATTTTGGTTTATTCCCATTCAGATGCTGAGCATGCATATCATTTGCATACTGTGCTAAGAGTTCAACAAGAAAGGAAGTTCTATGCAAAATTCTCTAAATGTGAATTATAGTTGAACTCTGTAGCTTTCCTTGGACATATTATTTTAGGTGAGGTTATCCGGGTCGATACATAGAAGATTGAGGCAGTGAAGACTTGGCATTGACAAACTTGACTCATAAACAACTAAGTTTCAGTGGATTGAGGCTTATGAGAGGAGTTTTCTAGGCATTGAAGGAGAAATTGACTTCAGCACTGGTTGTGTCACTCCCGGAGGGGAAAGATGGTTATGCTATCTATTGTGATGCTTCGAGCATTGAATTGGGTTGTGTACTGATGCAGCATGGTAAGGTTGTATCTTATGCTTCTATACAAATAAGAAAGCGCAAGAAGAATTACTCGACCCATGATTTAGAGATAGCCGCAGTGATTCATGCACTAAAGAAGTGGAAGTACTATTTCTATGGCATTCATGTTGATATCTATACAGATCATAAGAGCCTTCAGTTTGTCTTTAAGCAAACAGAATTGAACTTGTTTACCGTGGAAATGGTAATAACAATTAAATATTATTTAGTGGTTCTAAAAATACGTGATCTATTTTTATACTAGTTGTTAGGCAGTTGATGCTATGTGAAAGACTTAGAAACGAAATAAGATCTTAACAATGAGGTGTTAATCAAATCGAATCGCTGTCAATAAGCGCCTCGAGCTTGCCTATTCGAGGGCCTTGGGGTCGAGTCTAAAGCTCGGCTTAGAGCTATCGAAGGTGGTCAATGGGGAATAATAGTTATAAACAAATCAAGAATGACTCTTTATAGCCAATAATAAGCAATAAATAGTGAACAATGAATATAACGCAATAAATACGAGTAATAAATGAAGTAATAAGATCAAGAGAATATGTTTGAGAGTAGAGAGAATGTTCTTGTATATTTAGTATGGAGCAACAGATCCCTCCGAAATAACAAGGAACCCCTTTATATAAGAAGGGGAATCCCAACGTAGTACATGTGCATTAATTACAAATATACGGGGATGAGATAGCTAGTTGACACCATGAATCGGGTCTGAAGATAGCTTACTAGACTTCATCAGCCCTAGTTGTGCCCTTGGGAACTCCCCACCTTTTCATAATAGCCGTTGGTCTGCATTGCCCCGAGATCGAGCGTCGGTAGCCCTTGAGGGTGAGACTCGACCCTAGTCCCAAACCTTGTGAAATATGCTTATGAGCCATCATAATGACGGAAAATCGGACCCTCTAATTTTACCGTATACAGATAGTCCCCATATTTCTTAGAGTGAAAGTGATAAGAAACGATATTGAGCTCCTGACCTTCGGGTATTCCCGTAATGACGGCAGTCATAAGGTGCCAAAAGATGACGTACACACAACCCCTAAAACCTTTGCATTAATTACGGTGCTTGGCTGTCCCTTCGCATCCTTTAGTGCGTATGCGAGGCCTCATAAATACTTCTCTTCTCGTTCCTTACAACCTACTGTACCACCAATACCCCATAAAAGTTTCTTTCTTCCTTTACTTTTGTTCTTTCTTAGAAACGCAACTCCCATTTCTCTTCCGGAATCTTTTAGGAATGGCAAAAACTTCTGCCTCTGCTTCTTAGGAGAGCGTGACATCCCCCTCTTTGCTTCTATCTAAAGGCAAAACGTCAATGCCTCCTCGTGCTGAGGAATGTGTTCCGGAATTTTTTGCAATAGCTTCCGATTTCATGGTCGAGAGACCTTCTTCGAAACCTGGGCATCGCGAGCCCGTGTCTCAATATGTTAGCTCGGTATCAAACGTTGAAAGAGTAAGGACTTATTGTCGCTAGGGGGACGTGGTGCTTGTGGAGATCCCTACTCGAGAGGAGTACATAACGACATACAAGGTCGGCTTCCTTAGTGTGTTTACTTACCCATTTACCCTTGGGCCGGTGGGGCCATCCTTACCTCCGATAGACCCCGTGATTCTCAACTTCTTCCAACGGTATCAGGTGACCCTCGACCAAATTCACCCTTCATTCTGGTGCACTGTCTACATGATCAGGTACTATGTGAACATGATTGAGGAGATGCCCTTCGCCCTTGATCACCTGATCATGATGTACAACCCCCATCTCTTTAGTGGGGCCTGATTAAGCTCTACTACCGAGCTCTAAAGGCCCTCTTTGCTTGTATCGAAGAAGCTGGGAATGGAGGATGGATGAGCTTCTTTGTCCGAGTAAGGACTTCATACTTGATCCCAATAGAAAGGATGCCATTCCCCGAAAGGTGGAATGTGGAACGTAAGTAGACACACTACCTAGCATTTCCTCGCTTATTTTTGGGTACATCTTTTCATGCGCTTAATTATCTCCGTTGATGCAGCCATAGCAATTAACCCTAGCACGGTCACGAACCTCTTGGGTTGGGTCGCTCGGCTGGACTTAATTTTCCCATACGCCGAGCGAGTGTGGTATGACCTCTCTTGGGCTTGGTGGGAAGCTAAGGAACACGGTGAGCTGTCGCCCCTGTTGTAGCCGTACTTTTCGACCTGAATCGCTACTTATAGTGCCCTCATTCCTTATGCGTACTTTTCTCATTTGTGTAGGTCTGGGGGAGATCCCTTTGATGAAGGGAACATTGCTTCGTGAAGAGAGTACTTTGGGGCCCGATGAAGGGAAGAAAAGGCAAAGGGAGCCAACAGATGAGCCTTCTAAATCCAAGAAGATCAAAGTGGAAAAGAGTAAGGCCAACCCGATAGCCCCGAATCGGGGAGCAGTTGGAAGTCCCCGAGTTGAAGGCGAGGGGGAAAATAATTTCTTGATAGCGCCCGATAGAGGGGAAAACCTGACCGATCCACAGGTCGTAGAGACAATGGCTCTTGAGCCGGAGCTTGATGTCATTGTGGTCCGACTTCTAAATGAGAAGGATATTGAGGAGGCATCAGGCGATGTTCCTGAGGCGGCCGATGGCCAAAATACCCCTCGATATGGAATGCATTTGGTAAGCGGTTTGGAGGGGCCCAGTTCTGGAGCCCTTCACGAGCAAGAGATGGCCCTGATTTACTCTACTGGCACAATTGTCGTGAGTGGTTCCCCTCAGGGAATGACCTTACCCCCTAAGGGAATGCAAGATGTACCGAATAAAGAATTTTCTAATGCAGGGGTGCCTATTGGAGATAGAGAGGTGCTCGAAAGGCCTTCAGCCGCTCCCGAGGGAATTCTCGAGCTCGATGCTCCACTCGTCTTCGACGAGATGAGCAGGCTTTGTGAGCAGGTAGCTTTAGTAAAATCCTGTCTTCCGTTCTGATTTTTGTCGCTATGATCTTTGTCTTTCTAACTTGTCTTTTTCATGGCTTCAGGCTAAGGCGTTTTACAACTAGACTTTTGCCCGGTTTCAGGATGAGGTGACACGTTATGAGCATGAGAAGGCTCACATTATTGAACAAGTTATGTAGTTTCTGTTTCGCTATTGTCTGAATGTTTGCCAGATCCCAATGTTTTAATGTCCCGAATTTGATCAATGCTATTTGAGAAGGAAGGTGCCCTATTGAGGGAAAAGCTCCGAGCCAGAGATTCTGAAGTCCTCGAACTCAAACGACATATGAGAGAGATAACATTTGAGAGGGATACTCTTCAGGAAAGGATGGCCTTAGTCGGTCGTGAGCTTAAAGATGCGATGGCAGACAATGACAAATATAGAGGTCTCTATTCTGAGTTAGTAGTTGCACTACCAGGGATCAAAACCAAAGCTGAGTTGCTTATATCTGCGCACAAAAAGGATGCCGTTGCAATAAACTCTCATACTGGGATAGTGTTTGAGGGGCTAGACAGGGTGAAGACCCTAGAGGAAAGACCTGCTGCCTTGTTTGCTTCTGGAGATGTGCCGGGTAGTGGCTTAGAAGATGACGAGAATGGAAGTGGGACTCCCCGAGGGGAAGAGTCCTTTGAAGGTCTTGGTGCTGTACCCGGAGCCTTTGGGGCATAACCTCCAGCGGAGCTGTCGAAGATGCAGGCTCGATGATGGGTCGGGGTTATGTTTGGCCCTTTCTTTGTAGGGATTTTTCAAAAGCCTTGTAAACATACCTCCGCAAACCATATATATAATAGCATTTTCACTTTTTATTATTTCTTTTCCCCCTAATAAGCGATACTTTTGACAATTTATTCGAGATCTTAGCCCTTGGGTTACGACCTCGGGTTTTTACTAGTGCTGAGCGGCCCGTGATGGTCAAAAGTTGATCCCCGAGTGTTCTCGAGTTAGACCTATATTTTATACTTTGGGTCACTATGACCTATGATTTTAGCACTGGCGACATTGACTCTTATACGTTTGGTCGGTGCGACCTTTAATTTTTAGTGCTGGCGACAATGGCTCTTACACGTTTGCTCTTGGACATATTCAGTAAAATGTTTTTGATTCAGTCTCCGAATCCGATTACAACTCGAGCTCATTCGACCCTCAGGATTGTGAATTGCAAGCTAGCCCATAAGCTTTTACGCGTTGGGTCAATGCGACCTTTTATGTGGGCTGGCTACAATTGCTCTTATGCGTTCGATCGATGCGACCTTTTATGTGGGCTAGTGACAATGGCTCTTACGCCTTGGGTCGATGCGACCTTTTATGTGGGCTGGAAACAATGGCTCTTACGCCTTGGGTCGATGCGACCTTTTATGTGGGCTGGCGATAATGGATCTTATGCCTTGGGTCGATGCGACCTTTTATGTGGGCTAGAGACAATGGCTCTTACGTTTTTACCCTTAGGTATATTTAGTTAACTGTTTTGGGTTTAGTCTCCAAATTGAGTTGCAACTCGAGCTCATTTGACCCTCAAGTTTTTGAATTTCAACCTGGCCCTTGGGCTCTTACGCGTTGGGTCGGTATGACCTTTCATTTATGTGGGTTGGCGACAGTGGCTACTACGCCTTGGGTCGATGCGACCTTTTATGTAGGCTTTATTTTTCCCTTAATAAGGATTTTTTGAAATAGTATTTGCATGACTCTTCGACGGTTTAAAAAACCTCGATTGTGAGTCATTATATGGTGATGATCGAGCACCTCAGAAGGTTTGGCATGAAGGCTGAGTATCTCGAAGCCAGTGTTTAGGAGCTGACATGGTCGAAGATCTTTTGCCTATATCAAGGGTAGCCTATTTAACCGGTTCTTTCCGATGTATAATCGAAGTAATTGAAGGTCTGTGATTTGTAGCGACGGTTGGGCATCCCCGAGTCACGTTAGTTTGGCTGGTACAACCTTGTGACCGGAGTCATTTTTGTTTGGCCAGAGCCTTTAAGTCACGAGTGAAGTAGTTTCAGTGTCTATGTCGAGGGTATGCCTTTTTAGGGGTCTTACAGTTCGATATATAGCCGAAACTTTGAGATCGGGTTTATACCTTTAGTAAGGTCTTTCATGTTTTACATGCATTTGAGGTCTTACAGTTTTGGATACTTGGAACAAGTATGGTTCATGCCTTGCATGGGGTCTTATAGATATTGTTGTTTTCATATGCATGTTTTGCGAGACCGAAGCTGCCCGCAAGCGGTCTTATGGCCTCGGGTTTTGATAAGTCGATGGAGATGATGATTGACGGTAGTCCCCAAGTGGTCAAGGGTTTCTTGGCTCGGGAGCCATTGCTTGTGAACTTGGTATTGCCTCATCAAGGGCTTATGATTTTGTAGTTTCTGACCTGGAGGTCGTGTAGCCTTTGAGTTTTCGACGCCAGTCCTCGAGTGTTCAGGATGTTTTTGGCTCTGGAGACACTTTGTGATCTTGATGTTGCCTCATTGAGGGCTTATGAGTCAGGAGCTTCGACTCGGGGGTCACATTGTTTTAAGTTGTTGACGCTAGTCCCCGAGTGTTCGGGACATTTTTTGGCTCTGGGCCATTTTTTTGCAAAAATATCGAGCTTCCTTGAGATGCTAAATGCTTTTGGGAAGTATTCTTTGATTACTTGATACAAGTATACATGTTTTTGTCGTTGTGGGCTCGGTTGTCCTACGCGTACACGGTGCGTTCGACCATTTGGCCCAGTATATTATTTTCCTACCGAGACCCTCCTTGGCGTATCTCGGCTTCTCTGAATTGGTGACCCTCTGGGGGGATGCCCCCAGTATTCAGAGTTGATTGCAAAAGAAGCCTTGAATACTTGTTGAGTCCTCCTCATGTTGCATATGGGTGTTGCTTCGTTAAAAACCTTGCCGGTAAAACCCTTTTTGGGATAAAATCCGGTTGAAGGAAAAGAGTGCAACATATGCCTTAGCAGTAGTATCATTTCAGCATCGATATTTTCCAATTGCTTGGAAGTTGCTCCACTTCTATGGTGCCGAGCTTGTAGAACCCTTTGTCGATTACTCCAAGGACGTCGTACGATCCTTCCCAATTCTGGCATACTTTCCTTCATTAGGGTTTCGAGTGTTAAGGGTGACTTTCCTTAGGACCAAATCCCCGATTTCGAGATGTCGAAGGTTTCTTCTCCTATTGTAATACCTTTATATCGTTTGCTTTTGGGAGGCCATTCGGACCAGCGAGGCTTCTCGCTTTTCATCTATTAGTTCGAGGGTCGTGGTCATAGCCTCGTTATTAGAGCTCTCAGTGGTGTGTGGGAATCTAGCGCTTGGATGTTTGACCTCCATTGGTATCAGGGCCTTGGAACCACATACTAGAGAGAAAGGTTTGGAGCCATATACTAGATAGAAAAGTGTTTCATTGTGCATGACTTTGAAGTTGTTCGATATGCCCACAATACTTCGAGCAATATTTCTCTCCATTTTCCTTTAGAGCATTCCAACTTCTTTTTTAAGTTTTTGATGATGGTTTTGTTTGTAGATTCGGCCTGGCCATTTGCACATGGGTGGTAAGGCATTGACATGATTCTCTTGATATTGTGATCCTCAAGGAATTGTGTTACTTTGCTTCCGATGAACTGCCTCCCATTATCGCATGTTATCTCGCAAGGAATCCTGAATTGGCACATAATGCGATCCTAGATGAAGTCAATGACTTCTTTTTCTCTTATCTTCTCGAAGGCCTGCACTTCCACCCATTTTGAGAAATAGTTACTTATAAATAAAATGAATTTAGCTTTACCTGGTGCTGTTGGTAGGGGTCCGACGATGTCCATTCCCCATTTCATGAATGGCCATGGCAATAAGACCTAATGTAGCTATTCGTCGGGTTGGTTAATCATAGGGGCAAATCTCTGGTACTTGTCGCACTTTCGGACGAATTCCTTAGTGTCCTTTCCATGTTGTCCCAGTAGTAGCTTGCCCTGATCACCTTTCGGACCAAGGAATTGGCGCCGAAGTGATTTCCACAAGTAGCCTCATGGATTTCTCGGAGTACATAGTTTGTGTCCCTCGGCCCCAAACATACTGCTAGGGGGTCATCAAAGGTTCTTCTGTATAAAGTCCCGCTTTCATTGAGTGAGAACCGAGCTGCTTTGGTTTGCACGGCTCTTGATTCCTTTGAGTCCGCGGGCAATTTTCCATCATTCATATAGTTAATGTATTTATTTCTCCAATCCCATGTTACGCTAGTAGAATTAATCTCGGCATGACCTTCCTCGACCACTGATTTTGAGAGCTGAATAACAGCCCCGAGGAGTAGATCATCTTCCTGAACAGATGATCCCAGATTTGCGAGGGCATCGGCCTCGCTATTCTGCTCACGAGGTATGTGGATTAGGGTCCATTATTTGAAACGGCGTAATGTGATTTGGATTCTGTCCAAATACCTTTGCATCCTGTCTTCTCAAACCTCGTAGCTCCCATTTACCTGGTTTACTACCAGGAGTGAATTGCATTTTGCTTCGACGAACTCAGCTCCTAGGCTTTTGGCCAATTCCAGACCTGCAATCATAGCCTCATACTCGGCTTCATTTTTAGTCAATTTTGTAATTTTTATAGGTTGCCTGATTATGCCACCCGTGGGCAGCTTCAGGACTATACCGATCCCGGATCCTCTTATGTTTGTGGTGCCGTCGGTGATTAGGGTCCATACCCCAGAAGATGTGCCTGATTTCAGAAAGAATTCCTTTTCTACCTTAGACATGAGGGAGGGTGAGAAGTCGGCCACGAAGTCCGCTAGAATTTGGGACTTGATGGCTGTTCGGGGTTGATATTCGATATCATACCCCCTGGGTTTGATGGCCCATTTGGCCAATCGACCCGATAGTTCGGCCTTATGATATATGCTTCGGACAGGGTACGTTGTTAAAATGTAAATACGATGGCATTGAAAATAGGGTTTCGCCTTTCGCGATGTGCTTATTAATGCAAGAGCTAATTTGTCTAGGTGCGGATACCTGGTTTCAGCATCCCCTAGGGTCTGACTTACATAATAAATCGAAAATTGTGTACCTTGTTCTTCTCGAACCGGCACACCACTTACCGCTATTTCTGATATGTCTAGGTATAGATACAATGTTTCATCCTCTTTTGGTGTGTGGAGCAAAGACGGACTAGTAAAATACCTCTTTAGTTCCTCTAAGGCATGTTGGCATTCCGGAGTCCACTTGAAGTTGTTTTTCTTTTTGAGTAAGGAGAAGAAATGTTGAATCCTGTCTGGCGACCTTGATATAAATCTGCCTAGAGACGCTATTTGCCCCGTCATCCATTGCATGGCTTTTACATTCTTTACCACCGTGATTTCTTTGATGGCCTTGATTTTATTGGGGTTGATCTTGATCCCCCTGCTCGATATCATGAACCCTAAGAATATGCCTGAACCTACTCCGAAGGCACATTTCTCGGGGTTAAACTTCATGTTGTAACTTTTGAGGATGTCAAATGTTTCCTGCAAATGAGTCAAATGGTCCTTTGCGTCCAGGGATTTAACTAGCTTTTCATCAATATAAACTTCCATGTATTTGCCTATTTGATGCTCGAACATTTTATTAACTAGATGTTAGTATGTGGCCCCTGCATTTTTCAGCCCGAAGGGCATTACATTGTAACAGTAGGTACCATACTTTGTGATGAATGAAGTCTTTTCCCTATCCTCGGGGTTCATCTGAATTTGGTTATACCCCGACTAGGCATTGAGAAAGGGGAGGGTCTTATAGACGGTCGTAGCATCGATCAGACGGTCGATGTTAGGCAATGGGAAAGAATCCTTGGGGCATTCCTTATTTAAATCTTTATAATCCACACACATTCTTAACTTATTTCCCTTTTCGGGCACTACCACTACGTTGGCTAGCCATTCGGGATACTTTACCTCTCTGATAGACCCTATTTTAAGGAGTTTCGATACCTCGTCTTTGATGAATGCGTGTTTTACCTTGGACTGGGTTCTTCTTTTTTGCTTCACTGGTTTTAACCTGGGGTCGACACTCAATCGTTGGGTGGTTATTTTCGGCGGAATTTCTGTCATATCTAAATGGGACCAAGCAAAACGGGGGAGTTGCATATATACCCGATTTTTGGGTCACGTTTTAACTTATGCCCGCTTTGCAAAAAAAAAAAATTGCAAGCGTACCTACTTTTTTGCGTAACTTCGGCATATGGGGCTGAAGTAGCAAAGACAATTACACAAAACTTCAGCATTCTAGTAGACGGGCCTGAAGTAGCAAAGGCAATACACTAAATTTTTTTTGTCTTGGATAAGATGCTGAAGTTATTTAGTTTATTTGTAAAAACATCAGCATTAAAATAGCTGAAGTTTTTTGTCTTGGATTCATTAGTTTTGTCATAAAGCTTTTTCAAAAACTTCAGCAGAAGATGCTGAAGTTATTTAATTCATTTGTAAAAACTTCAGCACTAAATAAGCTGAAGTTTTTTTGTCCTGGATAAGCTTTTTAAAAAACTTCAGTAGAAGATGCCGAAATTATTTAGTTCATTTGTAAAAACTTCAACACTATATAAGCTGAAGTTTTTTTGTCCTGGATTCATTAGTTTTGTCATAAAGCTTTTTCAAAAACTTCAGCAGAAGATGCTGATGTTATTTAGTTCATTTGTAAAAACTTCAACACTATATATGTTGAAGTTTTTTTGTCCGAGATTCATTAGTTTTATCATAAAGATTTTTCAAAAACTTCAGCAAAAGATGCTGAAGTTATTTAGTTCATTTGTAAAAACTTCAGCACTATATAAGATGAAATATTTGTAAAAGCTTTTCAACATTCTAGATAAATAATCACCTTATTCTTTCATAGTGTATTACTATTATAAATTAATCAGATTGCCAACAGTATCTACAATCATAAATTTTGGAAACAATAAAAGTGAAAACAACAGAATTACGTGGAAATATTCACAAATTATTGTATACTAACTTACGTAATTATTTATAATTTATTTTTAAATAATCTGATAAACATATTTATGGCAATCATCCCATAAACTGAAGCAGCAGAAGAAAGAAGAAGAAGAAAACGAAGGAAGTGAAGGAGGAGGAGGAAAAGGGGGCTTAAGTTGTTTAAAAAAAGGGTATAAATTAAAACTTTTTTAAAAAATGGGTATAGATTAAATGGGGGCGACCAAATAGGGCACCCCATGCAATTTTTAAAAGCAAAACAATCGATGTTGTTAAGAAGGAATTGAATGAGTTTTCTCCTGAGTTCGGGGGTTAATCCCGTTCCCATGTATACCTTCCGATCCGGGAGATGCTCAATCGAAATAGCTTGGTCCAGTTCTTCAATTGTCAATTTTGTTGCATCCGACTCTTCAGGGGAAATGAAAGCTCGAGGGGCGAGGAAATCGTATTCATCATCCTCGGGGGTCAGTATGCTCCTAGACTCATCCGAGGCGGAGTGTATGGGGCTTGGTGCCTCCTGGTAAACTACGAACATTTCTTTTACCAAATGTTGTTCACCATATATGGTTGTTATGCCATCTTTCGTTGGAAATTTTATTATCTGGTGCAGAGTTTACGACACCGCCCTCATGCTGTGCATCCACAGCCTGCCAAGCAATGCGTTGTACCTCACGTCACCAATGATGACATGGAACTTGGTATTCTTAATTGTACTGGACATAACAACCGGGAGGACTATCTCTCCCTTCGTTATTTCGCCAGCCATGTTGAAGCCGTAGAGGACCCGAGATGCGGGTACGACTTGGTTAAGCAACCCAAGCTGTTCCACTACCTTTGACCTGATTATGTTGGCTGAGCTGCTTGGATCCACGAGTACACGTTTAATTTGAACGTCGCTTAAAAGGAATGAAATTACCAGTGTGTCATTGTATAGTTCTGCGAAGGTCTCGAGGTCCTCCTCACTGAACGTGAGGGAATCTTCGGTCATGAGGTCTCGGATCGGCCCCTCAATTGCAGCGGACATTTTTGTCTGTTTGATCATATGTCCTGGGGGAATGTCGGTCCCCCCAATAATCATATAAATGACATGCCGAGAAATCTCTCTTTTTGACCAAGTTGGGTGTTTCCGAGTTTCCCTCTGAGTTTCTAGGCGCGCTCCCTGGTTAATGCGAGGATCAGCGTTAATGTCTCCGGCGTCGCACGAGGTCGTATCCTTGGGAATCAGCTCCGGTGTGTTCTTAGATTTAATGGTGTGTTAATGTGAGGATCAGCGTTTACTGAGTCAGACATTTTGACATGAAATCAAAGGTCTCGAGCAAGAAAAAGTGTGAAAGATAACTTGCGCTATGTAGTTAAACCAGCAAGAAAATAATCACTATTATTTTTAGCCCCACGGTGGGCGCCAAACTGTTTACCGTAAAAATGGTAATAACAATTAAATTTGATTTAGTGGTTCTAAAAATATGTGATCTATTTTTATGCTAGTTGTTAGACAGTTGATGCTATGTGAAAGACTTAGAAACAAAATAAGAGCTTAAGAACGAGGTGTTAATCAAACCAAATCGCTGTCAATCGGGGCCTCGAGCTTGCCTATTCGAAGGCCTCGGGGTCGAGTCTGAAGCTTGGATGAGAGCTATCGAAGGTGGTCGATGGGGAATAACAGTTATAAACAAATCAAAGACGTCTCGTTATGACCAATAATAAGCAATAAATGATGACCAACGAATAGAACACAATAAATACGAGTAATAAATGAAGTAATAAATTCAAGAGAATATGTTTGAGAGGAGAGAGAATGTTCTTGTATATTTAGTATGGAGTAACAGATCCCTCTGAAATAACAAGGATCCCCTTTATATAAGAGGGTGAATTCCAACATAGTACAAGTGCATTAATTACAAAGACACGGGGACGGGACAACTAGTTGACACCATGATTCAGGTCTGAACTTAGCTTACTAGACTTCATCATCCCTAGTTGTGCGCTTTGGGAACTCCCCACATTTCCATAATAGTTATTGGTCTGCGTTGCCTCAAGGTCGAGCGTCGGTAGCCCTCGAGGGTGAGCCTCGACCCTAGTCTCGAACCTTGTAAAATATGCTTACAAGCTATCATAATGACGGAAAATTGGACCCTCCAATTTTACCGTATACAGAATTTACGTTAGAGGCGATTGTTGGAGCTACTGAATGACTATGATGTGGATATTTTATACCATACATGGAAGTTGAATATAGTAGCTGATACCATCAACCGTAGATCCATGGATAGCCTATCATATTTACAGCCAGAGAAGAGTGAGATAGCCCGTGAGATTCATTAGCTAGATAATCTTAGGGTTCGATTACTAGATTCAGGTGATACCGAAGTTACTATTAAGGAAATGGCAACATACTCTTTATTAAATGAAGTGAAGGAACACCACTATGAGGATCATGTTCTAGCTCATTATAGAGATACAACCATTTAAAAGGAGAAGATGCCATTTGAGATTGCAAGAGATGGAGTCCTAAGATATCGAGGTCGATTATGTATTCCTAATGTGGCAGGGTTGCGCCAGCAGGTTATGGGAGAAACTCACTATTCTCGTTATTCTGTTCATCCAGGATCTACGTAGATGTATCATGATATCAGGGAAATATTCTGGTGGGACGAAATGAAGAAGGATATAGCAGAGTTTGTGTGACGACCCGGCCAGTCGTCTCATGAGTTACCGCTCCATTTCCCCCATTTTAGCTTCTTTACGCTTCGTTATCCGTGTTTTATGGGATCGAGATGATTAGTTCAAGTTCGGAGAGGATTTGGTAAGAAATGAGACACTTAGTCTCTTTTAAGAAGGCTTAAGTTGGAAAAGTCAACTGGATGTTGACTTATGTGATAGAGGGTTCGGATGTGAGTTCCGATGGTTCGGTTAGCTTCGGGAGGTGATTTGTGACTTAGGAGAGTGATCGGAAGTGGTTTTGGAGGTACAGTGTAGAATTAGGCTTGAATTGACGAAGTTAGTATTTTGGCGAATTCCGGTTGATAGGTGAGATTTTGATCCGAGGGTCGGAATGAAATTCTGAGAGTTTCTGTAGCTTCGTTATGTCATTTTGGACTTGTCTACAAAATTTGAGGTCATTCGGACGTGGTTTGGTTGGGTTTTTGATAAAAATGGAATTTGGAAGTTCTTGAGATTCATTGGCTTGAATTCGATGTTATTTGATGATTTTGGTGTTAGTCGAGGTGTTTTGATGATTGGAACGAGGATGAGTAATGTTTAGGATGAGTTGGTGCTTTTGGTTGATGTCCCGGGGGCCTCGGGTGTGTTTCGGGTGAGTTTTGAGCGAGTACGGACACCCCGAAACTTAGAAAAATGGAGGGAGCAGCAGTTTTGGCGTAGACCGCGCTCCTTTTCGCGCTGGGCGCGCTGGCCTAGTGCTGGCCGTGGCCGCGGTCGTGAAGACTGCAGGTTGCTAGTCCTACTTCAGAAGCTCATATCTTTTGATCCACAAGGAATTATGAGGTATGTCAAAAACAAAAGTTGTAGCCCTTCGTGTCTAGTTTCCAAAAAGGTAAAGATATCGCAATTTGGACATCTGTAGCGAAAGGTATGGCCAAAATACTAAAGCCTGTCCCTGCAGAGCAAGACCTGCGTGGCCGCGGTCATTTTTTGCGCGGACCCCGCTGGTTTTGCGCGGACCGCGGTCATTTTTGTGCGGTCAGCGGTGTCGGAATCAGAGGGGTACTCTATAAATACGAGGTTTTGGGTTTTATTTGATATTTTGACCTAGAGAGCTCGGATTTTGGCGATTTTTCGAAGGTTTTTCAAGAAATTGGTCGGGGTAAGTGATTTTAACTCAGATTTTGTTAGAGTACATGAGTCTATCACTGAATTCATCATTTAATTCGTGATTTGAGATGGAATTTGGGAAGAAAATTGTGGAACCTTTCAAAAATTTAAAATGATGATTTGAAGGACCAAATGGTATCGGAATTGGATAATTTTGGTATGGTTAGACTCGTGAGGGTATGAGGATTCTGAAAATATAAATTTTACCCGATTCCGAGACGTGGGATCGGGGCTCGGGTTTTGCTAATTTCGAGATTTTTGATATTTTTCGAATGTTTTCACTTGGGCTTTGTTCCCTTAGCATATTGTGACGTATTCGTTCAGATTTTGGATAGATTCGACGTGCATGGAGGCGAATTCAAGGGGCAAAGGCATTGTGAGCTAGAGAATTAGCCCTTTCGAGGTGAGTAATGGTTGTAAATGATGTCCTGAGGGTTTGAAACCCCGGATTCGCACATCGTAGTGCTATATTGAGGCAAGATACGCGCTAGATGAGGGGCGTGGGGTCTTTTACTACTGCGGATTGTGACTTGGTCCATCCCGATTGATGATTTTACCGAATATTTGACTGGAATTCATTTGTTATCATCATGATTTGGGCTGATTGCCATATTTGGGCTTCGTGCCAACTATTTGAACCCTTCGGGGATTTTTATCACTGTTTCCTCACTACTTGACTTATTAGTTGAACTCAGTCCTGTTGATATCTACTATTTTACAAATTCAGCCACTTTTACTCAAATTTGAAACTTAAATGATATTTCTACATTATGTTTTGGGTTGAGAACTACTGTTTTACTAATGCCCAAGGGACTTATGATGATTTCTGGACTGAGTGAGGCCGAGGGCTATATGTGAGGATATGTTGAGTGATATGAGGCCGAAGGCCTAAGATACTATTTATGCCATGCTGTAGCTTGAGTGATGTGAGGATATGCTGAGTGATGATGCCACGAGGTGGCTTGATATAACGCTTGGGTCGTAAGGGGCCTCTCCAGAGTCTGCACACCCACAGTGAGCGCGGGTACCCATGTGATTTGAAACAGTGGTAACAATGACACTGTTTGATGAAAGTTGGTCAGGTAACAATGGCTGACCATTATGCTGAGTGATTGTGAGGTAGCCCGCGGGGCTGATACTGTACTGAGAGTGAGCCCGAGGGGCTGATACTATGCTGAGCGATTGATACTGTGCCCAAGGGGCGGATTTCTACTTGTTAATTACCTGTTAAATTACTTGTTTTACTTGTTTTAAAAAGGAATATCATTTGATTTCTTCACAGATTTACTGCTTTAAGTGATTTTACTGCTTGATATGGAATTGCTTTGTGCCTTTACGTGTTTTCATACTTTCAGCCATTATTTGTAATTATTACTCACTGAGTCAGAGTACTCACATTACTCCCTACACCATGTGTGCAGATTCAGGTATAGCAGAGTCCGCACCTGACCGCTGATTCCTTCTAGGCTAGGCAGTGATTTGGAGTTACCAGGTAGCTGTTGACGTCTGCAGCCCCTTGACACTCTTATCCTCTATCATTTATGTTTTCTTCAAACTATTGTATTGGATTCCGTACTTTGTAGACCTATAATAGATTATGTAGTAGCTCATGACTTGTGACACCCCGGTTTGGGCTGTGTCGAGATGGTTCCTGATGTTATTATCGTTAAATTCAGCAATTTATGAGCATTATATTATATGTTATTACTATTTATGATGATTAACTGTTTAAAAGAGGTGTTCCGTTTTGGTCTGGCTGGCCTTGTCTTCACGAGAGGCGCCATCACGACCGGGTTCGGGGATCGGGTCGTGACAAGTTGGTATCAGAGCCTAGGTTACTTAGGTCTCACGAGTCATGAGCAGGTTTAGTAGAGTTTCGCGGATCGGTACGGAGACGTCTGTATTTATCCTCGAGAGGCTGCATAACCTTTAGGAAAGAACTTTACATTCTTGAATTCTTATCGTGCGTCCTTGATTCATCTTGAAAAGTAACTCTTGAAATCCTTTCCACGTGTTCGTATGTGCGTATGAGCGTTCAGTATCAGATGTGCATCAACGACTTGTGATTCCCCGATCGAGGGGCGAGATGTGATCTCTATGAGTTGATGTTGGGCCGGCCTGGAGGACATGAGGCCGGATCTTTGCCTATGGCTTGAGTACCGAGGTGTTGATTGTGTGAGCAAGTGTTTTGAACTTATATGTTCGGTATTGCCCTTATTGGTTTGAATGACGGCTGGATAGCTACGTGGTGAGTATGTTAGTACTGCGAGATGTATCTATATGACTCGGAAGTGGCGAGGAAAGTCTGCTGAATGATAGATGAACCATTAAGTGTTTTATTTCCATTGTAATTGGATGTGTAGCCCCGAGTTATGGGCGCGTGAATAATCTTTTCATATCTCCTATTTGGTGTGAAGTAAATTTCATGTTACGGTATGAGTTTAGACTCAGGAAGATTAAGTGACTGTGTAATGTGTATGACAGTGGGAGGTATACAAAATGTTAATTGGAGGCAAAACAGGTGGGTTATCTCATGCGGAGTGTTCTAAGGTGGTGTGATCCTTATGTTGTCTATTAGAAGATCTCATTTACAAGTGAAGAATATGCGTGGAAATCTAAATTGTGCTACCTAGAGGGTGGGCTTAACTGTTGTGTGAGTGAATGCAAGAATTGCAGAAGAGTTAAAATTCAAGATGATTTGTGTTTCCACAAGCTTATGAAGGAGTGAGTTCAATCTCACTATGGTATTACATCAACAATAGAGTATGTGCATTATGATTTATTTAGTGCGTTTTGTTATATGGCTTTGATCAAAGTTGGGGAGTTTGCTATTAATTAAGTTGATTGCACGGTTAAGAGCTATATTGTTCCAGTCTGCCACAGAGATGCCTCATTATTATTTGATCCCGGTTCCACCTTTTCTTATGTGTCATCATACTTTGCTCGTTATTTGGGTATGCCCTGTGAGTTTCTTGCTTTACCTGTTCATGTATCTACCCCAGTGGGCGATACTGTTGTTGTAGACCGTGTGTACTGGTCATGTGTGGTGACTATTGGGGGTCTGGAGTCCCAAGTGGATTTATTTCTATTGAGCATGGTGGATTTTGATGTCATTTTGAGCACGGATTGGCTATCTCCGTGTCGTGCTATTCTAGATTGTCATGCTAAGACAGTCACTTTGGCTATGCCGGCTGTACCGCGGATCGAGTGGCGTGGTGTGACCGATTATATCACTAGTAGAGTGATCTCTTTCTTGAAGGCCCAGTGTATGGTTGGGAAGGGTTGCCTTTCATATTTAGCATTTGTGAGGGATGTTGGAGATGAGACTCCTAGTATTGATTCTGTCCCAGTTGTGAGGGATTTTCCCGATGTTTTTCCTGCAGACCTGCCGGGCATGCCACCGGACAGGGATATTGATTTTGGTATTGACCTGCTACCGGGCACTCAGCCTATTTCTATTCCGCCATATTGTATGGCACCAACAGAGTTGAACGAATTGAAAGAACAGCTTCAGGAACTCCTAGATAAGGGGTTCATTCGGCCTAGTGTGTCCCCTTGGGGTGCACCGGTTTTGTTTGTGAAGAAGAAGGATGGCACGATGAGAATGTGCATTGATTATATGCAATTGAACAAAGTAACAATTAAGAACAAGTATCCTTTACCTCGCATTGATGATTTATTTGATCAGCTTCAGGGAGCTAGGGTGTTCTCCAAGATTGATCTCCGTTCGGGTTATCACCAGTTGAAGATCAGGGATTCAGATATTCTTAAGACTGCTTTCAGGACCAGATATGGTCATTATGAGTTTCTTGTTATGTCCTTCGGGCTAACCAATGCCCCAGCAGCATTCATGCATTTGATGAACAGTGTATTTCGGCCTTATCTGGATTCGTTCGTTATTGTATTCATTGATGATATCCTGGTGTACTCGCGTAGTCAGGAGGAGCACGCAGAGCATTTGAGAGTTGTGATACAGAGATTGAGGGAGGAGAAGCTTTATGCAAAATTCTCCAAGTGCGAGTTCTGGCTTAGTTCAGTGGCTTTGTTGGGGCACGCGGTGTCCAGCGAGGGTATACAGGTTGATCCGAAGAAGATAGAGGCGGTTCAGAGTTGGCCCAGACCGTTCTCAGCCACAGATATTCGTAGCTTTCTTGGGTTAGCAGGCTATTATCACCGGTTTGTTCAGGGATTTTCCTCCATTGCATCGCCCTTGACCAAGTTGACTCAGAAGGGTGCTCCATTCGTATGGTCGGACGAGTGTGAGGAGAGCTTTCAGAAGCTCAAGACAGCGTTGACCACAGCTCCAATGTTGGTTTTACCATCAGCTTCAGGTTCATATACTGTGTATTGTGATGCTTCAAGAGTTGGGATTGGTTGTGTATTAATGCAGGAGGGTAGAGTTATTGCTTATGCTTCTCGGCAGTTGAAGCCCCATGAGAAGAACTACCTCGTTCATGATTTGGAGTTGGCTGCCATAATTCACGCATTGAAGATTTGGAGGCATTACTTGTATGGCGTATCTTGTGAGGTGTTCACTGATCATCGCAGTCTTCAGCATTTGTTCAAGCAAAAGGATCTTAATTTGAGGCAGCGGAGATGGTTGGAGTTGCTTAAGGATTATGATATCACTATATTGTACCATCCGGGAAAGGCCAATGTGGTGGCCGATGCTTTGAGCCGAAAGGCAGTGAGTATGGGGAGTTTGGCATATATTCCAGTAGGGGAGAGACCTCTTGCGGTTGATGTTCAGGACCTGGCCAATCAGTTCGTGAGGTTGGATATTTCGGAGCCTAGTCGGGTGTTGGCTTGTGTGGTTTCTCGGTCTTCTTTATATGATCGAATCAGAGAGCGCCAGTATGATGATCCGCATTTACTTGTCCTTAGGGACAGAGTTCAGCGTGATGATGCCAGAGATGTGACCGTCCATGATGATGGTGTGTTGAGGATGCAGGGCCGAATCTGTGTGCCCAACGTGGATGGGCTTAGAGAGCTGATTCTGGAGGAGGCCCATAGCTCGCGGTATTCCATTCATCCAGGTGCCGCGAAGATAAATCAGGATTTGAGGCAACACTATTGGTGGAGAAGAATGAAGAAAGATATTGTGGGATGTGTAACTCGGTGTCTCACCTGTCAGTAGGTGAAGTATGAGCATCAGAGACCGGGTGGCTTGTTTCAGCAGATGGTTATTCCCGAGTGGAAGTGGGAGAGAATCACTATGGACTTTGTGGTTGGACTTCCTCGGACTTTGAAGACGTTCGATTCTATTTGGGTGATTGTGGTTAGGCTGACCAAGTCTGCGCACTTCATTCATGTGTGTACTACCTATTCTTCAGAGCGGTTGGCAGGGATTTATATCCGGGAGATTGTTCGGTTGCATGGCGTTCCTATCTCTATCATCTCAGATAGAGGTAATCAGTTTACTTCGCAGTTCTGGAGAGCCGTGCAAAGAGAGTTGGGTACTCAGGTAGAGTTGAGCACAACGTTTCATCCTCAGACGGACGACAGTCCGAGCATACTATTCAAATATTGGAGGACATGTTGCGTGCTTGTGTTGTTGACTTTGGAGGTTCATGGGATAAGTTTCTACCACTTGTAGAGTTTGCTTACAACAACAGCTACCAGTCGAGTATTCAGATGGCTCCATATGAGGCTTTGTACGGGAGGCGATGTAGATCTCTGGTTGGTTGGTTTGAGCCCGGCGAGGCTAGACTATTGCGGACAGATTTGGTTCAGGATGCCTTAGAGAAGGTGAAAGTGATTCAGGAGAGGCTTCGTACAGCGCAGTCACGTCAGAAGAGTTATGCGGACCGGAAGGTTCGAGATGTGTCCTACATGGTCGGTGAGAAGGTCTTGCTGAAGGTTTCGCCCATGAAGGGTGTTATGAGATTTGGGAATCAAGGCAAGTTGAGTCCTCGGTTCATTGGGCCTTTTGAGATGCTTCAGAGGATTGGGGAGGTGGCTTATGAGCTTACTTTGCCACCCAGCCTATCGATTGTGCATCCGGTATTTCATGTTTCTATGCTCCGGAAGTATAGTGGGGATCCGTCTCATGTTTTGGACTACAGCATGGTTTGGTTGGATGATGATTTAACCTTTGATGTGGAGCCAGTAGCTATTTTGGGTCGCCAGGTTTGGAAGTTGAGGTCAAAGGATATAGCTTCAGTGAAGGTGCAGTGGAAAGGTCGGCCCGTGGAAGAGGCTACCTGGGAGACCGAACGGGAGATACAGAGCAGATATCCTCATATGTTTGAGGCTTCAGGTATGTTTCTGACTCGTTCGAGGACGAACGTTTGTTTAAGTTGGGGAGGATGTGATGACCCGGCCAGTCGTCTCATGAGTTACCGCTCTATTTCCCCCATTTCAGCTTCTTCACGCTTCGTTATCCGTGTTTTATGGGATTGAGATGATTAGTTCGAGTTCAGAGAGGATTTGGTAAGAAATGAGATACTTAGTCTCTTTTAAGAAGGCTTAAGTTGGAAAAGTCAACCGGATGTTGACTTATGTGTTAGAGGGTTCGGATGTGAGTTCTGATGGTTCGGTTAGCTTCGGGAGGTGATTTGTGACTTAGGAGAGTGATCGGAAGTGGTTTTGGAGGTACGGTGTAGAATTAGGCTTGAATTGGCGAAGTTAGTATTTTGGCGAATTCCGGTTGATAGGTGATATTTTAATTCGAGGGTAGGAATGGAATTCCGAGAGTTTCTGTAGCTTCGCTATGTCATTTTGGACTTGTCAGCAAAATTTGAGGTCACTCGGACGTGGTTTGGTTGGGTTTTTGATAAAAAATGGAATTTGGAAGTTCTTGAGATTCATAGGCTTGAATTCAATGTGATTTGATGATTTTGGTGTTAGTCGAGGTGTTTTGATGATTGGAACGAGGTTGAATAATGTTTAGGATGCGTTGGTGGTTTTGGTTGAGGTCCCGGGGGCCTCGGGTGTGTTTCAGGTGAGTTTTGAGCGAGTACGGACATCCCGGAACTTAGAAAAATGGAGGGAGCAGCAGTTTTGGGGCGGACCGCACTCCTTTTCGCGCTGGGCGCGCTGGCCTAGTGCTGACCGCGTCAAAGTGGCCGCGGCCGCGGTCGTGAAGACTGCAGGTTGCTGGTCCTACTTCAGAAGCTCATATCTTTTGATCCATAAGGAATTTTGAGGTGAGTCAAAAATGAAAGTTGTAGCCCTTCGTGTCTGGTTTCCAGAAAGGTAACGATATTGCAATTTGGACATTTGTAGCGAAAGTTATGTCCAAAAGACTAAAGCTTATCCCTGCAGAGCAAGACCTGCACGGCCGCGGTCGTTTTTGCGCGGACCCCGCTTGTTTTGCGCGGACCGCGATCATTTTTTTGCGGTCAGCGGTGTCGGAATCCGAGGGGTACTCTATAAATGCGAGGTTTTGAGTTTTATTTGATATTTTGACCTAGAGAGCTTGGATTTTCGCGATTTTTCGAAGGTTTTTCAAGAAATTGGTCGAGGTAAGTGATTCTAACTCAGATTTGGTTAGAGTACATGTATCTATCACTGAATTCATCATTTAATTCGTGATTTGAGATGGAATTTGGGAAGAAAATTGTGGAACCTTTCAAAAATGTAAAATGATGATTTGAAGGACCAAATGGTATCGGAATTGGATAATTTTGGTATGGTTAGACTCGTGAGGGTATGAGGATTCTGAAAATGTAAATTTTACCCGATTCCGAGATGTGGGCCCGGGGCTCGGGTTTTGCTAATTTCGAGATTTTTGATATTTTTCGAATGTTTTCGCTTGGGCTTTGTTCCCTTAGCATATTGTGACGTATTCGTTCTGATTTTGGATAGATTCGACGCGCATGGAGGCCAATCTAAGGGGCAAAGGCATTGTGAGCTAGAGAATTAGCCAGTTCGAGGTGAGTAATGGTTGTAAATGATGTCCTGAGGGTTTGAAACCCCGGATTCGCACATCGTAGTGCTATATTGAGGCAAGATACGCGCTGGATGAGGAGCGTGGGGTCTTTCACTACTGGGGATTGTGACTTGGTCCATCCCGATTGATGATTTTACCGAATATTTGACTGGAATTCATTTTTTGTCATCATGATTTGGGCTGATTGCCATATTTGGGCTTCATGCAAACTATTTGAACCCTTCGGGGATTTTTATAACTGTTTCCTCACTACTTGACTTATTATTTAAACTCAGTCCTGTTGATATCTACTATTTTACAAATTCAACCACTTTTACTCAGATTTGAAACTTAAATGATATTTCTACATCATGTTTTGGGCTGAGAACTACTGTTTTACTAATGTCCAAGGGGCTTATGATGATTTCTGGACTGAGTGAGGCCGAGGGCCATATGTGAGGATATGCTGAGTGATATGAGGCCGAGGGCCTGAGATACTATTTATGCCATGCGGTGGCTTGAGTGATGTGAGGATATGCTGAGTGATGATGCCACGAGGTGGCTTGATATAGCGCTTGGGCCGTAAGGGGCCCCTCCGGAGTCTGCACACCCACAGTGAGCGCGGGTACCCATGTGATTTGAAACAGTGGTAACAATGACACTGTTTGATGAAAGTTGGTCAGGTAACAATGGCTGACCATTATGCTGAGTGATTGTGAGGTAGCCCGCGGGGCTGATACTGTACTGAGAGTGAGCCCGAGGGGCTGATACTATGCTGAGCGATTGATACTGTGCCCGAAGGGCGGATTTCTACTTGTTAATTACCTGTTAAATTACTTGTTTTACTTGTTTTAAAAAGGTATATCATTTGATTTCTTCACTGATTTACTGCTTTAAGTGATTTTACTGCTTGATATGGAATTGCTTTGTGCCTTTACGTATTTTCATACTTTCAGCCATTATTTGTAATTATTACTCACTGAGTCGGAGTACTCACATTACTCCCTACACCATGTGTGCAGATTCAGGTATAGCAGAGTCCGCACCTGAGCGTTGACTCCTTCTAGGCTAGGCAGTGATTTGGAGTTACGAGGTAGTTGTTGACGTCCGCAGCCCCTTGACTCTCTTATCCTCTATCATTTATGTTTTCTTCAAACTGTTGTATCGGATTCCGTACTTTGTAGACCAATAGTAGATTCTGTAGTAGCTCATCACTTGTGACACCCCGGTTTGGGCTGTTTCGGGATGGTTCCTGCTGTTATTATCGTTAAATTCCGCAATTTATGAGCATTATATTATATGTTATTACTGTTTATGATGATTAACTATTTAAAAGAGGTGTTCTGTTTTGGTCTGGCTGGCCTTGTCTTCACGAGCGGCGCCATCACGACCGGGTTCGGGGATCGGGGTCGTGACAGTTTGTTGCTCAGTGCGCTAATAGTCAATAGGTTAAGATTGAGCATCAAAAACCTGGTGGATTATTGCAGGCTATAGAGATCCCGACTTGGAAACGAGAAGTTATTAATATGCATTTCGTCATAGGCTTACCTCGTACCCAACGTAAGTTTGATTCTATATGAGTGATTGTTTATAAATTTAAAAAATTAGCTGCTTTTCTGCCTGTCAGAAGTACGTATTCAGCAGAGGATTATGCAATACATTAAGGAGATAGTACGACTTTTTATTGTCCCTATATCTATTATCTCAGATAGAGGTGCTCAGTTTACATCTAATTTGTGGAGGTCCTTCCAAAAAGGTTTGTGGAGTCAAGTAACTTTTAGTACAACATTTCATCCACAGATAGACAGTCAGGCTGAGCGTACTATTCAGACACTAGAGTCCTAGGGTTATCTAATGCCTTTGGAAATATTAATGAAAAAGAATAATTAATGAAACAATAACTCACTTCATAATAAATGAAAATTGTTCAATACATAAGCAGAACAACATATTTAATCCACACTTTAAATATGAATATTCCCATAAATAAGATTCAAGTGTTGGAATAAATACTATACACTTAGATGTTCAATACAAAGCAAGGAAATGAATAAATGAACATAAATGGGTAAGAAATTCTCAACCAAAAGCTTCAAATCTTCAAGACCCAAGTGTGTGTGCAAGAACCCTAGCTCCAAAACTTGTGTTCTCTTGTCAATATGTATCCAAAATATCCAAGGACTGCCAAAGATATTTTACAAATGAGCTAGTTTGTGTATTAAATGGCTTTGGGGTCAAAAACGTGAAATTCCATTTTTAGCCAGAATTTGCCGGAATATAAGCTATGTGATCACATACATGTCACACCTCCTTTTTCCGCCCCCGCGAGGGGTGAAGGAGTTTTTCCAATTAAAGGACAATCGAAACGAGATTTGTTTATTTATTTCAGAGTTGCCACTTGGGAGATTTAGGGTGTCCCAAGTCACCAATTTAATCCCGAATCGAGGAAAAGAATGACTCTGTATTACAGTCCGCGAACCAAAAATCCGGATAAGGAATTCTGTTAACCTGGGAGAAGGTGTTAGGCATTCCCGAGTTCCGTGGTTCTAACACGGTCGCTCAACTGTCATATTCGGCTTGTTTATCTGATTTTATACAATTATGAGCTCATGTGCAAGTTTTAACTTTTAACCGCTTTCGTCATTATTATTATATATTTTTTCAAGAATTGCAACATCATGGAAATACATCTCCAACCACGTCACATCAATGCACCCGTGGTTGTTGGCACATTTCAACTCTGTTGAGATTTGGATTTGGGTCACATAAATGTGCACCCGAGTTTTAAGAAAATTAAATTATTAAAAGGCGTGCCTAAAGCGACTAGCGTATCATTTACTTTGGGTAGGGCCGTGAAATTTTGCTAAACGGTCCATCCCGAAGTCTAAGCAATTTTAAAGCAAATATTTACCGAGGGCCCCACAATTTTGTATTTTTATTCGGTGAGGCTCATCTCATTCTTATTTTTTAAAGGAATTTGCAACGTCATGGACATGCATCTCGGACCACGTCACAATCAATGTACCCGTGATTAGAGACACATTTCGACTCCGTTGAGATTTGGATTTGGGTCACATAAATGTGCACCCGAGTTTAAGAATGTAATTTAATTAAATCGCGTCTAAAGAGTCTAACGCGTTATTATCTTTGGGGAAGGCAGTGAAATTTACTAAACAGTCCATCCCGAATTCTAAGTATTTATTATGACCAATTATTGAGGGCCCCGCAATTTGCATTTTTATTTAACGAGGCTCGTCTCATTATTTATTTATTTTTAAAAAAAAAGATAATCTTAGAATGACTACATTTTTTTAGTTTTCGTTTTTCTTTAAAATAAATGAAGAAAATGTCCTACTTTATTTACATACTTTCGAGTTATTATAGTTAAGTTTCGAAAGTGAGTCGTTTAAAGAGTTTACATGGGCAGCGCATAGAATGTTCTACATATAGACAGTAAAAGAAAGAAAAGACTACATTAAACTACAACTTCAAATCTTTCTCATTTTTTGCATTCATGTTTCGAGTAGCTTACAAGATGAACCAGTGTATCGTTTGTGTACCTGGTATTGTCAATACAAGAAGAAGAAGGTCAGCAAAGTAGTATGTAACACAGCAACATACAGCAGCAGAAAGCCCAACACAGTAGCTTCAACACCTCAATCCAGAAATCCCAGCAACACGGAGAAAACTAGTAAAAATGGAGAAGAAAAATAGTGCGAAAATCTCTTTTTGTTTTTTCTTTCTAGATTTGAACTCTCTATGGTGTTCTTCCGCTCTCAATATTTCAGAAAATTTGGTTCTATCTTTTTTACTCTCTCCAAAATGAATTCTGTTCCAGTATATTCTGTGTATCCAGAATGTATATCGAGTGTATACTGCTCTCTCCGCCCCCTCTTTTTTTCTTCTCTCTATCTAGTTTTTCCTCTTTTTTTTCCACCCCTTCTTCCTAAATTTTCTCTTCTATTTATAGCAAAATTTTCGAAATTTTCAGATTTGTTTTTTTATTATTTTATTATTTTTTTAATTAAAAGAAATCCCACTTACAAATTGCTTTTATTTTTTTAGAAAAAGAAATCCCACCTTTATTTACTTTTATTTTTAAAATTCCAACTTTAATTACTTTATCTTATTTAAAATCCCACTTTTTATTTTTTTAAAAGAGAATCTCACTTTATTTAACTTTTCTTTAAAAAAACAAACCACTATCTTTTCTTTTTCTTTCAAAAATGCTACTTTCAATTACTTTAAATTTTTAAAATTTTCAGATACCTTTATATTTATTTTTTAATTCCAACCTTCTTTTACTTTTTAATTTTTTAAAAATTTCCACAAAACTTTTTATTTTTTTAAATTTTCTACATTCTTTTACTTTTTTTAAAAGAGAATTCCACCTATTTTTACTTTTATATTTTTTTTATTCAATACTTCCCTTTTTCTTATTTTTTAAATCATTCCCGAAATTATTATTTTTGTTTTAAAAAAATATTTTCGGATTTTTTTATATAAAAAAACAAAAAATAATAATAAAAATATTAATAGTGATAATTCAGCTTTTAATTTGTTGGTATTTTTATCCTATAATAAAAAGTGTAATAAAGCTAAAATAATAGTAGGTTAAAACCCCCTAAAATATTTACATAAAAGAAGTGATAAAAAAATTAAATGTTGTCAAAAATTAGGTGTTCACAGCTGCCCCTCTTTGCTCGAAAACACGAAGAGCTTTCGGGCAAAGATAAAGTGAACAATGCGACTAATTTTTGATCATATCGTTATTCAAAATAGGAAGAAAATAAAAAAGGAAAGGCGCAACCGAGTCCTGGTTTTGGACAGCCTACATATCCCTGGTTATAAGGGAATCAGGTCGCGTGTAGTTCAGAAAGTTTTGGTAGCTGGGATTACCATGGGATTGCGATGTTACTGTTACTGTTGCGTGCTGTTACCACTACTTTTCGATTTCCTTATTACACCATTGCTAGAAAGAAAACAAGAAGTTATACTAAGCTATGATCTATGAATTACAAAGATTTATTCTCGAGCTTGGTCATGTGATTGTTGCTGCCTTGTTGCTTTGTGTTTCCTCTGGTATTTCTTTACTTCTAGCTCGACTTGTGGTCTTCCTTCTGATTTCTGCTGGGGATTTTTGTTGTAACCCTCTGCTTTACTGACTTCAAACTTCAATGTATTCTCCTGTTCTGCAAGTGGGCTCCTGACTCCACCTTGACTTTTGAAAGATGACACAACCTCCATTCTTCAGGCGGGCTCCTGACTTCTTCAACAATCTTGGAATTTAATGACATTCCTCTCTTCAGGCGGGCTCCTGACTTCAACTTTAAAAATAAAATGTCATTCCTTTCTTTAGGTTGGCGAGATTTCAACAACTTTTAAAAATAAAACGCATTTCCTCTCTTCAGGCGGGCTCCTGACTTTGACAACAACTTTTAAAAATAATTCAGCCTCCGTTCTCCAGGCGGGCTCCTGACCTCAACAACAACTGAACATTGATAATCTTAAGAAAACTAAAAAAAATGACTCCCTTTTTTTCAAATTCAAGCTTCTTCTTTTTTTCAAATTATCCTAGGAGAAAATTCATCAGACTAGATTTTGATCCTAGGAGAAGATTCATCCGACTAAGATTTTATTATATTATCTTGGGAGAAAAATTCCATCGGACCAAGATTTTGACTCTAGGAGATAAATCGTCAAACTAGGTCCATTTTGTTGTGATCTTAGGAGAAAGATTCATCGGACTAAGATTTGATATCTTAGGAGAAAATTTCATCGGACTAAGATTTGATATCTTAGGAGAAAAATTCATCAGACTAAAATTTGATATCTTAGGAGAAAGATTCATCGGACTAAGATTTGATGTCTTAGGAGAAAATTTCATCGGACTAAAATTTCTATCTTAGGAGAAACATTCATCGGACTAAGATTTGGTTTCTTAGGAGAAAATTTCATCGGACTAAGATTTGATATCTTATCTTGGGAGAAAAAAATTCCATCGGACCAAGATTGTGACTCTAGGAGATAAATCGTCAAACTAGGTCCATTTTGTTGTGATCTTAGGAGAAAGATTCATCGGACTAAGTTTTCTATCTTAGGAGAAAAATTCATCGGACTAAGATTTGATATCTTAGGAGAAAAATTCATCGGACTAAGATTTGATATCTTAGGAGAAAATTTCATCGGACTAAGATTGTATCGGGAGGGAAATTCATCAGATTAGGACTTTTTATCCTAAGAGGAAAATGTAAAGATCAATGATTTGAGAAACTTACCTTTGTAATTTCTTCTTTTCTTTTCTTTTTCCTTTGCGCTGCTTTGTTCTTGCTTGCTGGGGATAATACCACTGGGGGAGTCTCCTTTCTTCCCCTCCTTCAATTTTTTTTTATTTTCTCTCAACACTGCTGGGGATAAAAGTGTTATCTTCTTGGGATAACGTTGTTGAGGATAACGCTGCTGGGGAATTTTATTCCTTCAAATCGATGCTTCATTCTTCTGGAAGCTGCTGGGGATGATAATGGCTTTTGCTTTTTCTAAACACCAGTTTCATCTTTTTGGTTCTGTCCGCTGGGGATACAACTCCTTTTATTAAAACTTATTGTGTTGGGGGCAACACTGGTTCAAAGACCACTTCCTTTGAGACTGGTGTTATCTTTATTCTTCCCCGAATGGGTACCTGACTTCCAGAAAATTTTCTAAATGAAAGGAAAATTTTCTGCCCCAGTTTGACAATCTCCCTTATGGCATGCATTTCCGACATCAATGCCATTTCCTTTACCTGTTTCAAATCAAACAAAATTTGTTAGTTTAAAGTGCGGTAGTTGGTTGTGATACTCCACTGGGATGGCTTTTCCCTTTCTCCTTCCTTGCTCTGCGTTCCACAACTTGTTAGGGATGATATTATTTGTTGGGGATAATCCCTTTCTGCTGGGTATATCCCTCTTCTTTTGTGGCATAGCTCGGAAACTGGCATTTCCCCGATAGTCTTGCATGAATTTCCCAAATCATGCCCATTGCTCTTCTTGATTTGTCCACAGGCCTTGGCCTTGAGGTTTATAACCTTTGATTTCGACAAGGATATCCCTCTTGACACTCGTTGATCCATTTGTCAATCTCCTTTTGCTGGAGATATCTTTCTTGACACTGGCCTCGCGCTTGTTCCTTTCTTACTATACCACTTGGATGTACTGTCGACGCTGTATTGGAACTGTTTGACAAATGCTTGTGCCATGTCGTCCCAGACATACCAGCGAGACGTGTCTTGATCCATAAACCATTCGGAAGCTACTCCCGTAAGGCTTTCCACAAAATAAGCCATCAACAATTCTTCATTTCTTCCCGCACCTCTCATTTGATTGCAATACCTTTTCAGGTGGGCAATGGGATCTCCATGTCCATCGTACTTTTCAAATTTGGGAGTCTTGAAACCAGGCGGCAAGTGGACATCGGGGAACATACATAGATCTTTGAAGGCAACACTCTTTTGACCAGACAACCCTTGCTTGTTTTTCAACCATTGTTCTAAGTTTTTCACTCTTTGGGTCATTTCTTCTTGTACCATCTTTCGGGTAGGCTCTTCAATCTTTGCAGGAAGATCAAACGAGTACGGGTGGTACTTAGGAGAGTGGTACTGCTCTTGTTGTGTCGCAAATTGTGACTCATGACGAGGTTGTCCTTGCCCACTGGCCCATGCTTGACACACTCCGGTCATTTACTGTTTCAGTATTCTATTTTTTCCGGCACAGTAGACTCTTGTTGAACCCTCTGAACAAACCGACCAACTCAACTTTCTTCACAATTCAAAACAAAACATGTTAGAATGGACTCAGTCGGTTCTTATTAATAGTAGCAACATCTTTTTTTTCGATTTTTTTTTCCGATTTTTTTTCGATTTTTTTTTGTTGTGGTCGAATCTTATGGAGATTGCCTACGTATCATGACCCCGCATGAATCAGACCTTGCGTAGTTCGGACCAATAAAAGATAAGCAATACTAATCATTTTTTTTTCAATTTTCATATTGGGTTTCAAAGGTTTAAAAATGACCTACAAACTTGAAAATCAAACGACCCACATATTATAATCAAAAGTTTTACAAACTCCAAAACAAACGGCCAGCTTCCTTTCTCCGTTTGACAAATGCAACCAAACGGTTATTTTTGCAAATGTGACCCCTTTCAAATCTCACATGAATTTTGAGGCCGGGGAGGATTATTTTATGACACTTTACACACTTGTCCGTTCTTTTACGAAAATAACCTTTCGACAACTGAAAGATACTCTAAGGCTATTTTGGCAAGAACGGTTTAAGACGCGACCGAAGCTGGCTCGACTTATTTTGACTAAAAATCCACACGGTATTCACCTGACCGTTGACTCTTTATTTATTATATTTTTTAATTAATTTTTTTTTCAAATTACAATAAAAAACCGGGTGTTGCAAACACGGCCCTTCAGCGCCTCGGGGACGAAGATTATTTTAAGGTTGTGTGGGTCAACTGGATCAAAAAATCCTAAATATGACCCAAAAGGTGGTTGTTTATGCAAAGTCAGCCTTCCGGCGTCCCTTTTGGGAACATTCGGTTATGTCTTGATAAAACAGCGCCACCCGACTTCTTTATGACAAAATTAAAATTTGACATATATTTTTTTTGTTTATTTATTGGTTTTTGGCTATTTTAGCAAAAAGGGGGTTGGACCCGATGAGGGTTGCCTACGTATCTCACATCCAGTGAGAATCAAACCCGCGTAGTTCGGGCAAATTAACCGAACTATTTTAAAACAGGATTTTTTTTCTTTTTCAACAGCAAATAACAAAACCACTTTCCAAGCACGACTCTTTCATTTTTCTTTTGGCATTTTCAGAAACAAATAAATAAAAAAAAACTATTTTAAAAATAAGACTTTTTTCATTGTCATTTTTCAGGGAAAGACAAACTATTTTCCTTTTTTTTAAAAAAAATAAAATAATAAGACATAACAACAATTTTTTTTTCTTTCTATTTTTTTCTTTGTTTTTAGTAAAACAAACTAATAAGACATTTTTTTTTTCATTTTCTCAAATTTTCTGCAAGAGTTTTGACGGTATTGGGGCATTGGGTATTTTTTTCAAAATAAACAATCAATTCTCTAACCGCTTATTTTTTTTTTCAATTTCAAAATATTATTCTTGATATTTAAAAGTCAGTCAACACACAAGTCCGAATTAAATAAATGCGCAAGTAGGAGCAAGTAAGATGCATCAGGATGGTCATTTTTATTTTTGGTACACCTGTCCTAGACAGACCCAACCCCTGTGTTGAGCCTCCAAAGTCAAATGCACGTGATGCAAACAAACGTTCCTACTAGGGATCCGACATGAAGCTGAGTTATTCTAAGTGAAAAAACCTGAGGCATATTGTTCTAGCCCTGGCTTACCCAAGTGGACAGCTTGAGCCGAAGTGGGGGCAACGTATCGGGAGCACGAAAGTCTACCCGGCCTAGTTACTTGTCCCAACTTCGTCTTATTTGGTATGACTTCTAACAGAAAGGTGGGCCACGCGCACGTGTGCACCATAAATTCAGAAGACTCAGAAGGAAGAAGGGTTTCGTAGCAGTTGTATATATTCATAATTCAAATAATATTAAAGCGGTAAAAGTGTCATTTAGCACATTGGGCATATATCATGTAAATAAATCGGATAATAAATAAAGCCAACTATAACAATTATTTTAAGCTCGAATTCTTGAACCCTAAACCAGAGATTCTGGGTTCGTTCCCCAGCGGAGTCGCCAGAGCTGTCACACCTCCTTTTTCCGCCCCCGCGAGGGTGCGTAGGGAGTTTTCTCCAATTAAAGGACAGTCGAAACGGGATTTGTTTGTTTGTTTCAGAGTCGCCACCTGGGAATTTTAAGGCGTCCCAAGTCACCGGTTTTAATCCCTGAATCGAGGAGAATATGACTCTGTCTATTTAACAGTCTGCGCACCAGAAATCCGGATAAGGAATTCTGTTAACCCGGGAGAAGGTGTTAGGCATTCCCGAGTTCCGTGGTTCTAGCACGGTCGCTCAACTGTTATATTCGGCTTGATTATTTTGATTTGTAAAATACATTTTTATTGCATGATTTTATTGTTACCGCTTCTATTTAGATTTAAAGACCCTTCTTTGAATCGAATCACGCGTACGTGTATCCGTTTTATATATTATATATATTTTAACGTGAAAAATCGTGTTGTGTCACGCGCACGTGTACACAATAATATAGATAATATTTTTATTATAATAATTATTTTCAAAATTATGCTTTAATAAAATCAAGAACATTTGCCCTTTTTGTATAATTAAGTAGTGAACCTCACATCTCGGGTTTTTATGAAATTAATAATGATATTCTCCGAGGAATCCCTTTTATTAAATATTCGATCGAAGTTGCGCGAACGCATAATCCGAATTGCTTTTAGAAATATAATCAGGTTACGCGAACGTATCCCTAATCACAAAAATATTCTTGATAAGGTTCTCTACAAATTGTTATTATGTGTTGACCGCGAGCCTTGTTTTACACATATGAATCATATACCTCAAATTTTAAAGAATTAATGACATGAAAAAGAAAACAGACAATATGTATCTAAAACTAACATTTTTTCGTGGATACAACATTTGGATGTCCATAAATCGAATCGTGTATAAAATTGGGAAAGAACTTAAAATGATAAACAAATTAATAGTTTCCATAGAATCTTAATTGTTTCATTTAAGGCGAACTCTTCTTCTATATATCTTTTACATAAAATGCCACGATTCGTTTATAAATCCTATGTCCTTCTCATGTATTTGTTTTAGTCCAAAGTTGCAATGGTTTGGTTAATGTTTGCAATGGAAGACAAGAGTCAAGTTGATAAGAAAGAGAACTATTATACAAATTGATTCAATAAAATTTCATCACATGCAATATAGTTGTACGTTTGAACCATTCCTAATATTGTATCAACTCACCTTCCACATATGATTATATATATACTCATCATCATGCCATATATGAACATACAACTTATATCAATCTAAACCAAAATCAGATTTTTTACAAGATATACTAATAATGTAATTTCTTGATACTTCCATTCTACTTTACATTTAGCTAACAATATTACGGGATGTAATTAATGGCCCATTTTATGCCATGTTCCCTACCTTGATATTTCAATCATGACTTCACTTAATGAAAATTCCGAAATAGATGATATTATTACAACACTTAAACGAATTTTAAGAGGTAACAATTATCTTATATTCATTACGCCAAACATACTATTATATTAATCAACTGAAACAAAAACCAAATTTTTTAACTAATGAACTTGAACGAATGGAAAACAGAATTATAATTCCCGAACTTCATTAATTTGTCATGTTGAAGCTTTTCGTGACATGAATTTACAGATATGTACCTGATATTGGAAGCAAAAGAAAATGAAGATGAGAATCAGCAGCAGTAATAACAGTACAACAGCAACAACTGCCCAGCAACAGTAACAACCCAGTAACAGACCGGTGGAGTAGTAATCCCAAAAACAAAAGCCTTAAGCTTTAAATGAAACAACAACCATCAATACTAATTTCAAACAAAGAAAGAAAGCAGTAGATTTCTTTTTAGTTTTTATTTTTATTTTGAAAGCTTAAATATTTTTCGGAATTTTTCTCTCTCTTATTTTCATATTTGTTTCTCTCTCTCTTATCTGTGTATATATTTTCTCTCTATCTGTGTGTGTTTTTCTCTATCTGTCCCACTTATTTTTTCTCTCTGTATTGTTTTTTCTCTTCCCCCACCCTTCTTCCTAAATTTTCTCTTCTATTTATAGCAAAATTTTCGAAATTTTCAGATTTGTTTTTTATTATTTTATTATTTTTTTAATTAAAAGAAATCCCACTTACAAATTGCTTTTATTTTTTTAGAAAAAGAAATCCCACCTTTATTTACTTTTATTTTTAAAATTCCAACTTTAATTACTTTATCTTATTTAAAATCCCACTTTTTATTTTTTTAAAAGAGAATCTCACTTTATTTAACTTTTCTTTAAAAAACAAACCACTATCTTTTCTTTTTCTTTTAAAAATGCTACTTTCAATTACTTTAAATTTTTTAAATTTTCAGATACCTTTATATTTATTTTTTAATTCCAACCTTATTTTACTTTTAAATTTTTTAAAACTTTTTACTTTTTTTAAATTTTCTACATTCTTTTACTTTTTTTTTAAATCATTCCCGAAATTATTATATATGTTTTTTTTAAAAAAAATAAAATAAAATATTTTCGGATTTTTTTTTATGTATAAAAAAACAAAAAATAAACTATTAATAGTGATAATTCACCTTTTATTTTTTATTTTTTTGGTTTTGTTTTGTGTTGGACAAAAATGAAGAAGGGGTGTTGGGTTAATGGAGCGGACCGGGTCGACCCGGTTTGAAGTGGACCGGGTCATGGGGAAAGTTGGGCAATTATTTGGGCCTGTGGTTTGAAATTGAAGAAGTGGCCCAATCCGATTTTTCTTTGTATTTTTGTTCTCTTTTCTTCTTTTATTTTTCTAAAACTAAATTATAAAAGTACTTAAATTATTATTAAGAACTAAATTAAGTTATAAAAGCGCAAATTAACTTCCAATAACAATTAACGCACAATTAAGTAATAATTAAGCATAAAATTGTTCATTTGGACATTAAATGCTAAAAATGCAAAAGATGCCTATTTTTGTATTTTTTTATTAATTTAACAAATAAACATGCATAGACAAACATACAAATAGTTACACAAAATATCACAAAAATTGCACACCAAGAAAAATTATTTTATTTTTGAATTTTTTGGGAGTAATTCTCATATAGGGCAAAAATCACGTGCTTACAGCTGCCCCTCTTTGCCCGAAGACACGAAGGGTTTTCGTGCAAAGATAAAGCGAGCGATTTTTGCCCATCCGAGTACTCCGTGTGAAGCATTTTTTTTTTGAAAAAGATTTGACCGAACCTTTGCTTCAAAGGTTTCCTACATATCCTGGGCTAAACAGGAATCAGGTCAATGTAGTTCGGGAAGTTTTGGTAGCTGGGACTACCGTGAGACTGCAATGTTACTGCTGTTGCATGCTGTTATCACTGCTTACCGATCTCCTTGTTACACCGTGTTTAAAAGAAAACAAGAAGCTAGGCTAGACTAAAATTTGTTCTTGTTGCCTTGCTTTCTTGTCAGCTTGTGTTTCCTCCGGTGCTTTTCTTCAGATGCTTTTCTTCCTTTTGACACATGCACTTGAGTTTGTGCTGGGACCTCTTGTTGCATCCTTTTGCTTCCCGGTGCTGGGGATTTTTATTGTTTCCTGCTGGGGATTCCTGTTGTAACCCTCTGTTTTATTGTCCTCTGACTTGATCTTGAAATGTGTGCCTCTGTTGTATGGGCGGGCTCCCAACTTCAATACTTGAAAATTAATGCTGAAATGTATGCCTCTGTTATCTGGGCGGGCTCCCAACTTCAACGCTTGAAATGTAAAGACTGAATGTATTCCTCTCGTTATACAGGTGGGCGCCTGGCATGAAATGTGAAGACTGAAAAGTATTCCTCTCGTTATACAGGTGGGCGCCTGGCATCAACAACAACTTTGAAAATAAAATCCTATTCGAGGGCGGATGACCCAAAAATATCCTATTCGAGGGCGGATGAACCCAAAATATCCTATTCGAGGGCGGATGAACCCAAAATATCCTATTCGAGGGCGGATGAACCCAAAATATCCTATTCGAGGGCGGATGAACCCAAAATATCCTATTCGAGGGCGGATGAACCCAAAATATCCTATTCGAGGGCGGATGAACCCAAAATATCCTATTCGAGGGCGGATGAACCCAAAAATATCCTATTCAAGGGCGGATGAACCCAAAATATCCTATTCGAGGGCGGATGAACCCAAAATATCCTATTCGAGGGCGGATGAACCCAAAATATCCTATTCGAGGGCGGATGAACCCAAAATATCCTATTCGAGGGCGGATGAACCCAAATATCCTATTCGATGGCGGATGAACCCAAAATATCCTATTCGAGGGCGGATGAACCCAGAATATCCTATTCGAGGGCGGATGAACCCAGAATATCCTATTCGAGGGCGGATGAACCCAGAATATCCTATTCGAGGGCGGATGAACCCAGAATATCCTATTCGAGGGCGGATGAACCCAGAATATCCTATTCGAGGGCGGATGAACCCAGAATATCCTATTCGAGGGCGGATGAACCCAGCTTCAAAAATTTGGAATTGCCTTACCTCCGACTATCTTTCTTAGAATCGTGTTGTCTTGCTATCTCTTAAAACTTGAATTGATTTCTTCGTTCCTTCGAGAAAATTTTCGACAAATGGCAGAAAATTTTCTGCCCCAGTGTTGGTGCTTTTCCTTGTGGCATGTTTTTTCGCCATTAACAAGATTTCCTTTTCCTGCTTCAAATCAAAGAAAATTTGTTAGTTTTAACACATGGTGAGTGGTCGTGCCACTCCTGCTGGGGATGGTTTTTCCCTTTCCCTCTTCCCCGCTCTGTGCTTCATTACGCTATCAAAACTTGCTGGGGATGAATTTTCCTTTTCTTCCTTCCCCACTCTGTGTTTGCGACCAACTTCTTTTCACTTTATCGCCTTATCTTTGGCCTATTGTATTCGCCTTTTGCTTTGCATCATTTTGGCAACTGGTAGTAAACTCTGAAAATCCTTTTCAAAAACAAACTGTTGGGGAGGTAAAATCTTTAAACCAAGAAATGAAAAAGTGAAGAATTTCAAAAAATAGAAAAAGAAGAAGTCTTTCTGAACAAATGCTAGGGAAAAGGAAAGAAAAGAACTTATCTGAATGATATAACCGATTCCAACGATCATGTCGCGCATTCCGGATTAATCAACCCAGTCTATTTGTATCAATCAACCTTCCAGACGGCCTCATGTTGCTGGGGATAAACAGGCACTCAACTCTTTGCGGATCCTTCCCGCCAATCTTGTTTTGTCGCCTCATAGTGCCCTTCGAGGGGTTTTCACTAATAAGACTCTCTCATTTCTCTCAACTCCTGTCGCCTTATGGTGCCTGTGAAGGTTTTCACCCATAAGACTTTCTCATTTTATTTTATTTTTCAGCTGGGGATTGGAGTGCTGCCGATATGACTCTCTCTGTTGGGGATTCTTTCGGCTATCAATTCATTTTCAGCTTATGATCTTCTTCTTTGCTGGGGATCAGAGTGTTATTCCCGACTTCCATTTGAATTGACTTAGCACTTCTCAGATACTGATCGGGAGGTCTTTTTTGGACATCAATAGGGGTTTTTGTGTATGGCTGAAAGTAGAAGGGGGTATCCAAAGTTCAAAAATAATTTTTAGGGGTAAAATAGTACAACTCTTGGAATCAAACTTTTTTGACAAAATTACAAGCGCCAACTTCTGCCCCAGTTTTTCTTGCTCGGGGATTTTTATTTTGTCACACTATGTTACCTTATGCACACTATGCACATTGTGCACCCTATGACCGAGCCGTGAAGCGCCTACGTATACTCTTTGAGGAATCAGGTCAAACGTAGTTCCCAATTCCTCTTTTTCATTTGACTTTCTTTTGTTTTTTTTTTCATTTTTCTTTTTCTTTTTCGTTTTTTTTTCTTTACCTTCCAGGCTCGTATTTCCTAGTCATTGCTATTGATTCCGAACGAGGGGTATGAAAGAAAATAAATAAGGCTAAAAAAAGGGTAACGAAGGATAAAGTGTTTAGGTAGCAGAATAAAATGCCTTCGTCATTCCAGTCTTCAAAACATGCCAAGTGCAAACAACATAATTGAACATAGACTTCTAGTCTCTTCCGATGGTGCTGGACTTGACAATTATGTTAAACACTTGCTTTTCATTTGTCATTTCTAAGCACTGCTGGGCGACACTCTCACTCTCATGAACGACCCTCATGCCAATTTGGCGAATCTTGCATTTAACGGTTTTCTTTAAGTTTTACTTGTCCCAGTTCCACATGGCTCGGGCTTCAAATAATCTCAAATTGTTCTTATTTCCCTTAAATGCTTTGATCACCTTCCCAGGGTTTTATGATTAACTTTTAAGATTAGGCCCAAACTGTGTGCGCATGTCATGTCCCTAGAACCGGCATTGAACAAGAATGACAAAAGGACCAAACAAAAAAGATGACTGAAAATAATAAAAGACTGGCTTTTGTATTAGACTACCGGTGAAATGGTTTGAATAACAAAACAAAAACAAACCGGAATAAAATCCTAAAACAACCTGGACAAAATTTAAACAAACTGATATGACAAAATGGAAAGATAAGAAGGTTTGACACAAGACAATATCCGGATTACAACCTTAAGAATAATCCGGACAACATAAATGACTACAAAATAAGCCACCACAAGCTTCTCTCTTGCTAACCAAGGAACGGAGCGTCCTCCCATTTTATCAAAGTTGGCATCTTTAGCCACTGAGCTTTGCAGTATTGTCCAGACCATTTCCAACTTCGATATCATTATCATCAGTTAGCGGCTTTCCGGGATGACTCTAAAATCCCATGTTACCAGGTATCCTCCCCATAAAGTGTGCATCATGATGTGCAGGTAAAGGATTCTGCGCGATATTCTGGGTGTCATTACCTTGGATCACAATCAGATTTTCCTGGATCATCCTTTCTATTTCTTTTTTCAAATCCCGACAACTTTCAACATTGTGCCCCTGGGCATTGGAATGGTATTCACACCTTTTAGAAGGGTCAAAGCTTCTTGCACGTGTGTCCAGATGATTTGGAGGAATAGATGCAATCATGTCGTGATGCTTTAACCTCTCAAATAAGCTTTCATAGGACTCTCCTATTGGTGTAAAATTATCTTTCAACCTTCGTTCCCCTTTATACTTCTGGCTTGGATGTGGGTTATAGGGCACCTGAAAGTTATGTGGAGGCTTCTGGAGATTTTGTGACGCTCGTGCTCGCCTTCTGGGGCGTTTTGGTGGCCGGGCAACATACTGAGGTGGAACAATAGAGTGTTGTGGGTTCTGAGGGGGATAATATTGCTCAGGGGATTCATAGATAACTTTAGGAGGCTGCTCATACCTTCGAGATGTTCTCCTAGGACCTCTTCTTGACCCTGATGTCATCATGATTTCTTCAATCTTCTCATTTGTGTCGCAAAAATTATCAGACTCAACCCGGACAGCGTGAGTTGCAGCTTTAAAAACTGCTTGACTCATAATTTTTCCTGTCTTAAGACCATTCTCTATTATTTCTCCCATTTTGATTGCTTCCGAGAAGGATTTGCCAACTGCGGACATCATGTTCTGAAAGTAATCTGGCTCTTGCGCTTGAAGGAAGACAGTTATTAGCTCGTGGTCATCCATGGGTGGCTTAACTCGAGCTGCTTGCTCTCTCCATTTAATGGCATATTCCCTGAAACTTTCACTTGGTTTCTTTTTCAGGTTTGAAAGGGAAATGCGGTCTGGGGCAAATGTCGACGCTGTATTGGAACTGTTTGACAAATGCTTGTGCCATGTCGTCCCAGACATACCAGCGAGACGTGTCTTGATCCATAAACCATTCGGAAGCTACTCCCGTAAGGCTTTCCACAAAATAAGCCATCAACAATTCTTCATTTCTTCCCGCACCTCTCATTTGATTGCAATACCTTTTCAGGTGGGCAATGGGATCTCCATGTCCATCGTACTTTTCAAATTTGGGAGTCTTGAAACCAGGCGGCAAGTGGACATCGGGGAACATACATAGATCTTTGAAGGCAACACTCTTTTGACCAGACAACCCTTGCTTGTTTTTCAACCATTGTTCTAAGTTTTTCACTCTTTGGGTCATTTCTTCTTGTACCATCTTTCGGGCAGGCTCTTCAATCTTTGCAGGAAGATCAAACGAGTACGGGTGGTACTTAGGAGAGTGGTACTGCTCTTGTTGTGTCGCAAATTGTGACTCATGACGAGGCTGTCCTTGCCCACTGGCCCATGCTTGACACACTCCGGTCATTTGCTGTTTCAGTATTCTATTTTTTCCGGCACAGTAGACTCTTGTTGAACCCTCTGAACAAACCGACCAACTCAACTTTCTTCACAATTCAAAACAAAACATGTTAGAATGGACTCAGTCGGTTCTTATTAATAGTAGCAACATCTTTTTTTTCGATTTTTTTTTCCGATTTTTTTTCGATTTTTTTTTGTTGTGGTCGAATCTTATGGAGATTGCCTACGTATCATGACCCCGCATGAATCAGACCTTGCGTAGTTCGGACCAATAAAAGATAAGCAATACTAATCATTTTTTTTTCAATTTTCATATTGGGTTTCAAAGGTTTAAAAATGACCTACAAACTTGAAAATCAAACGACCCACATATTATAATCAAAAGTTTTACAAACTCCAAAACAAACGGCCAGCTTCCTTTCTCCGTTTGACAAATGCAACCAAACGGTTATTTTTGCAAATGTGACCCCTTTCAAATCTCACATGAATTTTGAGGCCGGTGAGGATTATTTTATGACACTTTACACACTTGTCCGTTCTTTTACGAAAATAACCTTTCGACAACTGAAAGATACTCTAAGGCTATTTTGGCAAGAACGGTTTAAGACGCGACCGAAGCTGGCTCGACTTATTTTGACTAAAAATCCACACGGTATTCACCTGACCGTTGACTCTTTATTTATTATATTTTTTAATTAATTTTTTTTTTCAAATTACAATAAAAAACCGGGTGTTGCAAACACGGCCCTTCAGCGCCTCGGGGACGAAGATTTTTTTAAGGCTGTGTGGGTCAACTGGATCAAAAAATCCTAAATATGACCCAAAAGGTGGTTGTTTATGCAAAGTCAGCCTTCCGGCGTCCCTTTTGGGAACATTCGGTTATGTCTTGATAAAACAGCGTCACCCGACTTCTTTATGACAAAATTAAAATTTGACATATATTTTTTTGTTTATTTATTGGTTTTTGGCTATTTTAGCAAAAAGGGGGTTGGACCCGATGAGGGTTGCCTACGTATCTCACATCCAGTGAGAATCAAACCCGCGTAGTTCGGGCAAATTAACCGAACTATTTTAAAACAGGATTTTTTTTTCTTTTTCAACAGCAAATAACAAAACCACTTTCCAAGCACGACTCTTTCATTTTCCTTTTGGCATTTTCAGAAACAAATAAATAAAAAAACTATTTTAAAAATAAGACTTTTTTCATTGTCATTTTTCAGGGGAAGACAAACTATTTTCCTTTTTTTTTAAAAAAAAAATAAGACATAACAACAATTTTTTTTTCTTTCTATTTTTTTCTTTGTTTTTAATAAAACAAACTAATAAGACATTTTTTTTTTCATTTTCTCAAATTTTCTGCAAGAGTTTTGACGGTATTCGGGCATTGGGTATTTTTTTCAAAATAAACAATCAATTCCCTAACCGCTTATTTTTTTTTCAATTTCAAAATATTATTCTTGATATTTAAAAGTCAGTCAACACACAAGTCCGAATCAAATAAATGCGCAAGTAGGAGCAAGTAAGATGCATCAGGATGGTCATTTTCATTTTTGGTACACCTGTCCTAGACAGACCCAACCCCTGTGTTGAGCCTCCAAAGTCAAATGCACGTGATGCAAACAAACGTTCCTACTAGGGATCCGGCATGAAGCTGAGTTATTCTAAGTGAAAAAACCTGAGGCATATTGTTCTAGCCCTGGCTTACCCAAGTGGACAGCTTGAGCCGAAGTGGGGGCAACGTACCGGGAGCACGAAAGTCTACCCGGCCTAGTTACTTGTCCCAACTTCGTCTTATTTGGTATGACTTCTAACAGAAAGGTGGGCCACGCGCACGTGTGCACCATAAATTCAGAAGACTCAGAAGGAAGAAGGGTTTCGTAGCAGTTGTATATATTCATAATTCAAATAATATTAAAGCGGTAAAAGTGTCATTTAGCACATTGGGCATATATCATGTAAAAAAATCGGATAATAAATAAAGTCAACTATAACAATTATTTTAAGCTCGAATTCTTGAACCCTAAACCAGAGATTCTGGGTTCGTTCCCCAGCGGAGTCGCCAGAGCTGTCACACCTCCTTTTTCCGCACCCGCGGGGGGCGTAGGGGAGTTTTCTCCAATTAAAGGACAGTCGAAACGAGATTTGTTTGTTTATTTCAGAGTCGCCACTTGGGAATTTTAAGGCGTCCCAAGTCACCGGTTTTAATCCCTGAATCGAGGAGAATATGACTCTGTCTATTTAACAGTCTGCGCACCAGAAATCTGGATAAGGAATTCTGTTAACCCGGGAGAAGGTGTTAGGCATTCCCGAGTTCCGTGGTTCTAGCACGGTCGCTCAACTGTTATATTCGGCTTGATTATTTTGATTTGTAAAATACATTTTTATTGCATGATTTTATTGTTACCGCTTCTATTTAGATTTAAAGGCCCTTCTTTGAATCGAATCACGCGTAAGTATATTCGTGTTATAAATTATATTTTTTTTTTAAAAAACATGCGGAGTTGTGTCACGCGCACGTGTACACAATAATATAGATAATATTTTTATTATAATAATTATTTTCGAAATTATGCTTTAATAAAATCAAGAACATTCGCCCCTTTTGTATAATTAAGTAGTGAACCTCACATCTCGGGTTTTTATGAAATTAATAATGATATTCTCCGAGGAATCCCTTTTATTAAATATTCGATCGAAGTTGCGCGAACGCATAATCCGAATTGCTTTTAGAAATATAATCAGGTTACGCGAACGTATCCCTAATCACAAAAATATTCTTGATAAGGTTCTCTACAAATTGTTATTATGTGTTGACCGCGAGCCTTGTTTTACACATATGAATCATATACCTCAAATTTTAAAGAATTAATGACATGAAAAAGAAAACAGACAATATGTATCTAAAACTAACATTTTTTCGTGGATACAACATTTGGATGTCCATAAATCGAATCGTGTATAAAATTGGGAAAGAACTTAAAATGATAAACAAATTAATAGTTTCCACAGAATCTTCATTGTTTCATTTAAGGCGAACTCTTCTTCTATATATCTTTTACATAAAATGCCACGATTCGTTTATAAATCCTATGTCCTTCTCATGTATTTGTTTTAGTCCAAAGTTGCAATGGTTTGGTTAATGTTTGCAATGGAAGACAAGAGTCAAGTTGATAAGAAAGAGAACTATTATACAAATTGATTCAATAAAATTTCATCACATGCAATATAGTTGTACGTTTGAACCATTCCTAATATTGTATCAACTCACCTTCCACATATGATTATATATATACTCATCATCATGCCATATATGAACATACAACTTATATCAATCTAAACCAAAATCAGATTTTTTACAAGATATACTAATAATGTAATTTCTTGATACTTCCATTCTACTTTACATTTAGCTAACAATATTACGGGATGTAATTAATGGCCCATTTTATGCCATGTTCCCTACCTTGATATTTCAATCATGACTTCACTTAATGAAAATTCCGAAATAGATGATATTATTACAACACTTAAACGAATTTTAAGAGGTAACAATTATCTTATATTCATTACGCCAAACGTACTATTATATTAATCAACTGAAACAAAAACCAAATTTTTTAACTAATGAACTTGAACGAATGGAAAACAGAATTATAATTCCCGAACTTCATTAATTTGTCATGTTGAAGCTTTTCGTGACATGAATTTACAGATATGTACCTGATATTGGAAGCAAAAGAAAATGAAGATGAGAATCAGCAGCAGTAATAACAGTACAACAGCAACAACTGCCCAGCAACAGTAACAACCCAGTAACAGACCGGTGGAGTAGTAATCCCAAAAACAAAAGCCTTAAGCTTTAAATGAAACAACAACCATCAATACTAATTTCAAACAAAGAAAGAAAGCAGTAGATTTTTTTTTTGTTTTTATTTTTATTTTGAAAGCTTAAATATTTTTCGGAATTTTTCTCTCTCTTATTTTCAGATTTTTTTCTCTCTCTCGTATCTGTGTATATATTTTCTCTCTATCTGTGTATGTTTTTCTCTATCTGTCCCTCTTATTTTTTCTCTCTGTATTGTTTTTCCTCTTCCCCCCCCCTTCTTCATAAATTTTCTCTTCTATTTATAGCAAAATTTTCGAAATTTTCAGATTTTTTTTATTATTTTATTATTTTTTTAATTAAAAGAAATCTCACTTACAAATTGCTTTTATTTTTTTAGAAAAAGAAATCTCACCTTTATTTACTTTTATTTTTAAAATTCCAACTTTAATTACTTTATCTTATTTAAAATCCCACTTTTTATTTTTTAAAAGAGAATCTCACTTTATTTAACTTTTCTTTAAAAAACAAACCACTATCTTTTCTTTTTCTTTTAAAAATGCTACTTTCAATTACTTTAATTTTTTTAAATTTTCAGATACCTTTATATTTATTTTTTAATTCCAACATTCTTTTACTTTTTAATTTTTTTTAAATTTTCTACATTCTTTTACTTTTTTTTAAATCATTCCCGAAATTATTATATATGTTTTTTAAAAAAAAAATAAAAATAAAAAAATAAAATAAAATATTTTCGAATTTTTTTTATGTATAAAAAAACAAAAAATAAACTATTAATAGTGATAATTCACCTTTTATTTTTTATTTTTTTGGTTTTATTTTGTGTTGGACAAAAATGAACAAGGGGTGTTGGGTTAATGGAGCGGACCGGGTCGACCCGGTTTGAAACGGACCGGGTCATGGGGAAAGTTGGGCAATTATTTGGGCCTGTGGTTTGAAATTGAAGAAGTGGCCCAATCCGATTTTTCTTTGTATTTTTGTTCTCTTTTCTTCTTTTATTTTTCTAAAACTAAATTATAAAAGTACTTAAATTATTATTAAGAACTAAATTAAGTTATAAAAGCGCAAATTAACTTTCCAATAACAATTAACGCACAATTAAGTAATAATTAAGCATAAAATTGTTCATTTGGACATTAAATGCTAAAAATGCAAAAGATGCCTATTTTTGTATTTTTTTATTAATTTAACAAATAAACATGCATAGACAAACATACAAATAGTTACACAAAATATCACAAAAATTGCACACCAAGAAAAATTATTTTATTTTTGAATTTTTTGGGAGTAATTCTCATATAGGGCAAAAATCACGTGCTTACAGCTGCCCCTCTTTGCCCGAAGACACGAAGGGTTTTCGTGCAAAGATAAAGCGAGCGATTTTTGCCCATCCGAGTACTCCGTGTGAAGCATTTTTTGAAAAAGATTTGACCGAACCTTTGCTTCAAAGGTTTCCTACATATCCTGGGCTAAACAGGAATCAGGTCAATGTAGTTCGGGAAGTTTTGGTAGCTGGGACTACCGTGGGACTGTGATGTTACTGCTGCTTCGTGCTGTTTTTACTGCTTGCTGACCTCCTTATTACACCTTACTGTAAAGGAAATACAAAATTAAACTAGACTATGGTACATGAATTATAAAATCTTATCTAGATCATGCTCTCGCGTTTCTTGTTGTCTTGATATCTTGGTGACTCTTGGGCATTGGTCTTATTCCGTATTCCTTTTGGAACTCTTGTTGTTTCTTGTTGGGGATCTTGTTGGACTCCTCTGTTTTATTGATTCTAAGTGTGCTCCTTTTTCATATACCAAACAATGAATAAACAACAATTCCAGCATAACTAATCTCAGCATAACTTATCCCAATATAACTTATACCGGCATAACTTATACTGGTATAACTCATATTCCAACCGAATGACTCCTTATTTTGCATTGCCAAGTATAAATAATACCAACATTAACTATTGGGAAATGGGCCCCCAAACTGGTCGGCTTATTGATAAATAGGCCTCCAAACTGGTGGGGCCTAAAGCATTTGCCTTACTAGTTTGTGCATTGAGCCGACCCTTAGGAGGAAGACATGATGAGTTTGAAGAATATATATGGAGAACGCGCGAATCACTCATAAGAATGAATTCCATTGTACTAACCTAAATGGATTCAATAAAAATTGAAGAGATGATTGAAATATAGTCGCTAAAATGGTCCTTCCAAAAAGGCATAATACTTCTACAGTACGTATATATGTTGTGTACAAATATAGGAGCATGCTAGCACTTATTATGCTGCTTCTCCTACTAAATGCACATTGTTCTTTGACAGGGCACCACATTATTTATTATGACTACCCCAATATTCTTTGATCATCTATATATCCCAATTCCGGTGTTATTGTCCCTTAGCTTCCCGAATGTTTAATAATCATCCACTCATGTTATCACAACAGTAAACAACAAGCAAAGAGAGGGAGAGAAAAAGAGGAGCAATAAAGTATTGGTACTAATACAAATTAAAAGGACTAACATAAGAGGTGGTTTCTGGATTATATCTACAACAAGAGATAGCTAATCATGAAATACATGCATCAGCGCATCAACTACAAGGTTGCCATGAAATTAAACAGTTACTAGCTAAATTGACGCATTATATCAACTATAACATACTTAGCTACAAAACTTAAAGCACATTAATTAAGGAAACCAAAAATAAAAAATGGAGGAATAATCCATCCATCAACCTAATCCTGCTATTTTTTGGTCAAATCAAAGCCAGAGAGCACCGGCTTCCTTGAGAAGTGGGACAAGAGTGCCATTAATATGAGAAGCCATAACTCTATCCATTGCTCCAATTAGTTTTCCACCAATGAAGACAACAGGGACTGCAGGAGCGTTGCCTAAAAGCCTAGAGAGTGCTCTCTCCATTTCGTTGCCTTTGGGGTCTTGGTCCAATTCGTACACCGTAGGGTGCACTCCCATTCCACAAAACAGCCTCTTCACTGCATGACACATGCAACATGTGCTCACGCTGAATATCACCACCGCGCTTCCTGACGCCAGCCTCACAACCCTCTCCAACGGGTCTGACGACGATGACGATCCACGCCTTGTTGCTATGTTGTTGTGGTAATTTCCAGCCCAAGATGACTCTGCTGCTTGATACATTGTAGCTAATATTGAAGAATAAGATAAATAAAAAGAGAGCAAGAAACCGAGATGAAAAAAAAGTGAGAGTGTCCGAGGAATATTTGGTGTTTGAATGATGAAAAGAAGATAAAGTGTGAGGGGGATATATAGGTGTGGAGGGACGGTGCTTTCATGAATAAGGGGGTATTTGTCGGTTATTGTCGCCAACGCGTGCGTGGGAAATATTGGAACTTAGGTAATATAGAATTAAATGTTTCATTAAATAAAGGACTGCGAACATTAAAGTTGAGATGTAAGCACTTGTAATAATGCTCTTAAAGAAAAAGAAAAGTATGAGAAATTAAGGTAAGAGGCAAAGGTGTCAGCAGATGGAGGCGGCTATGGTGTTTATATCTAAAATAAAATCCAGAGAGTACGTTGCAATAGGCCCAAAAAAATGGAAAGTCTTTACTCTCAAGTAGTTAAGTGTGGGTTATACCACATTACTCATGGAGACAAAGAGGACAGGCTTTTCAGGGAAATCCAAGTAGAATTGGATACATTTAGGATAATAGTAAACGGCTGCTTGCGTCCTTGTTGTCGGGCAAGACATTAAATTTTACTGGAGATAGAAGACTTAATTTAATTTAGATGCCTGCGCATGTTGCTACTTGTTGTAATTGCTAATTAATTTATTACGTCGACCCGTTTTGGTTCTATACTCTTTAGTGCAAGTTCCGACATGTATCGCAGGTTGGTTGATCAACGGTCTTAAGATTTTGTTAGTTACTGTTGACCCAACCACCGAAAGTATTTTCCTTTGCTCGCTTCACGATGCATTGCCATGCAATTCCATGATCATAAGTATGTTCTTGGTCGGAATTCCACTCTAAGACCAATTTCCAATGGGACTGATTTTTTAGTCTGAAAAAGGAAGAAAAAAGTTTGAAAACCCTTTAGGAAGTTGAAAACAATTAGAACCGGTACATGTTATAGAGTTTGGAAGTTACATAATGTAGAGAGATTAAACGAAAACATTACTACAAAGAATTTAGAAAAAACAATTAATGGAGTAACTTTATAGGGAAAGGTAAAAGGAAAAAGAAAGCTCTACGTTGGAGAAAACGAGAAAGGAGGTTTACATCATCAATGGTAAGTACGTACATGATGCAGGTTGGGTGTCAACTTTGACCTGGAAACTAATGTGTAATCCTTATAACCGTTTAAATGTGTAAAACAATGTTGTATGCCAGTAAAACCGAGGCTAATGAGCGCACTCCGATTTTTCGAAGGGGAAAGCCGTATGAGTCAAAATCTGACTACAGTGGTCGACCAAATTGGGATCTCGCCTAAGTGGCGAAGTGGCAAGAAACACCACGATCAACCTCGGTCCAATTATCGACAGTGAATGCTAAGTAAGAACGGTACTCAAGTAACGACGTCTAGATCGTCACGTGAAGAACACGTTGGTCAAAGAACACAGTAAAGTTCTGAGAACTATATATAGAAGGGGGATGCTCGAAAAAGGGGGAACTTTTTCTTTGAAACTTTTTCTCTATGAATTTCCTCCTCTGAAAGATGTAAATATTTTTTTTCCTTCTTCCTATCAAAGATAGGTTTGTAAAATTAAGAAATATAAAATTTTCCTGCTATTTTATTATTCGTGATCGCGCTATGCATTTCAAGATCTGATGTTGATTATGCTTGATTAAGATTTTCCTCTCCTCATCATTATTGATTAGCTCAAAAATGTTTTACTATCTTTTGGTCAAACAATTTCACGCCATTTCTGGGGATTTCTTAGCCAAATTTTCTCGTCTCCTTCAGGTCCAGAACCGGTGAAACATAATCACCCACCAGAAAGAATGGTAGGTAAACCTCCAATGTTAATCTAGATCTTGATGCTGCATGAAAGCAGAAGTCACAACAATATCCACGCAAAGCTCACAAGAGGAGACGACACCTGCTGCGCGATCCTATAGAAAATTGGACACATCTTGCCCTACTCTAACATTCTCCCCTCCCACGCACCGGACGGTCCACGAGCGAGATAAGACAAACCCAACCCACGTGGGGCAGGGCATCAAAAAAAAGAATGGAGAGAAAAGAGAGCTGAATGCGGCTACCGAATCCACAAAACACCATTCTGTCAACCACTTAAACGCCAGGCAGAGCGAACAACGCTATAAGGCTACCCTCGCTCATCGACTCATCGGATCGAGGTAAGAAAAATCTCATTTTGATTTACCTTCTGTTGTTTGCTTAAACAGGAGCACAAGCATCGCATAGGCAAGCGAGCAAAGAAGCATTCTAACTGGAGAGGAACTATTACAAAATAACTTGAATGCCACCCATCTCACACATCTCAACTTCCGGAAAGGGACGTCCCCCAAGTCGTATTCCTTCTCATCACCCAGATGTTGTCCCGAATGGGCTCTCTCGGAGGTTTTGATCGAAACAATGAGTGGGACATCACCAAAGTTCGAAGTATAATTCATCGCCTCGCCTGTCAATGGCATCTCCAGATCGGAAGATGAAGGGACTAGACAGGGAAACCCCAATACAAGCATGAAACGAACGTGAGAAAATAACAACATTTCATACCCTCTAATATCACTCTCTACTATGTAAACAAAATAGATCAAACTGGGAGTCACCCAGGAAACGCAGAGGTTGAGCAAAACCAGAACTCCTCCAGGGGAAACTCGAAACTCTCAAAAAGAAAAACTGGGACTCATCACAGGTTAATATTTCGACCAGCTCGAAATAACACCTCTACGGCCAAGGGCCATCGCTAAAAAACAAAAAAAAAGAGTTCAACCTCGCTCAAACTGTAACAGGTTAATATTTCAACCAGCTCAAAATAACACCTCTACGGCCAAGGGCCATCGCCAAAAAAAAGGGAGAAGAGTTCGACCTCGCTCGAACTACAACAGATTAATATTTTGACCAGCTCGAAATAACCCCTCTACGATCAAGGACCATCGCCAAAAAACAAAAAGAAGAGTACAACCTTGCTCAAACTACAACAGGTTAATATTTCGAACAGCTCAAAATAGCACCTCTATGGCCAAGGGCCATCGCCAAAAAACAAAAAATAAGGAAAAGCTCGACCTCGCTCGAACTACAACAGGTTAATATTTCAACCATCTCGAAATAATACCTCTACGGCCAAGGGCCATTGCTAAAAACAAAATAAAAGTTTGACCTCGCTCGAACTGCAACAGGTTAATATTTCGATCAGCTCGAAATAACACCTCTACGGCCAAAGGCCATCACCGAAAAAATGGAGAAGAGTTCGACCTCACTCGAACTACAACAGGTTAATATTTCGACCTGCTCGAAATAACAGCTCTACGGCCAAGGGCCATCACCAAAAATAAAAAAGAAGAGTTCGACATCGCTCGAACTGCAACAGGTTAATATTTCGACCAGCTCGAAATAACACCTCTACGGCCAAGGGCCATCTCCAAAAAACAAAAAAAAGAGCTCATCCTCGCTCGAACTTCAACAAGTTAATATTTCGACCAGCTCGAAATAACACCTCTATGGCCAAGGGCCATAGCCAAAAAACAAAAAAAAAGGAAGAGTTCGACCTCGCTCGAACTGCAACAAGTTAATATTTCTACCAGCTCGAAATAACACCTCTATGGCCAAGGGCCATAGCCAAAAAACAAAAAAAAAGGAAGAGTTCGACCTCGCTCGAACTGCAATAGCTTAATATTTTGACCAGCTTGAAATAACACCTCTACGGCCACGGGCCATCGCCAAAAAAATAATAAAAGGAAGATTTCGACCTCGCTCGAACTGCAATAGGTTAATATTTTGGCCAGCTCGAAATAACACCTCTACGGCCAAAGGCCATAGCCAAAAAACAAAAAAAGGAAGAGTTCGACCTCGCTCAAACCTCAACATGTTAATATCTTGACCAGCTCGAAATAACACCTCTACGACCAAGGTCCATCGCCAAAAAACAAAAAAAAAGAGTTCGACCTCGCTCAAACTGCAACAGGTTAGTATTTTGACTAGCTCGAAATAACACCTTTACGGCCAAGGGCCATCGCCAAAAAAAAAAGGAGAAGAGTTCGACCTCGCTCGAACTGCATCAGGTTAATATTTCGACCATCTCGAAATAATAACTTTACGGCCAAGGGCCATCACCAAAAAGGAAAAAGTTCAACCTCATTCGAGTCCTAATAGGATAGTATTTCGACGACAATTCTAAATAACATCCTTATGGACAAAGGCCGTCACCAAATGAAAAGGGAAGATCGACCTCACTCAAACTATAACAGGATAGTATGTTGATGATAGCTCAAAACAACATTTCTATAGCAAAGAGTCATCGCAAAAGGAAAAGTTCGAACTCATTCGAGCCAAATAATGCTTTTGCAGCTATCGGCCGTCGTCGCAACTTTTTCCCTTCTGCTTATCGAAAAATTGATTAAAAAAAAGGAGAGAAGTGACTTCGCCCAAATTAGCGAAAGTTTGATCCCACACAAACGACTCAAGTCAAGACTAACTTCGTCCAAAACAATGAAATTATATCAACTCAGTTGAGTCAAAGACGGATCAGTCTAAAGCAATAACTCACCAAACATATTCTGCCCCAAATAGGTGAATCGAATGGGACTCCATTAAGACTCACAACGAAGTCTCACTTAGTCCGGTTAAAATTGGTTTCCCTGAAAAAATAAGGATCCACCATGCGAAGATCCAAAATTTACGCCAAAGGTACATAAAGAAAAAGGGAAAGGGATAAAAAGGACGTACAGTTATGAAAGATCCTTTATTTAAACAAGTGTGCAAATAGCCGCAGATTATACACGGCTAAAACTAGTCCAGTACAAAAAAATAGAAACAGAAAGAACAAAAAAAATAACATAAACAAAGGTAACAACTCTTTCACTCGGTGATATCACCGTCGTCCTCCTCATCACCATCTCCAGGATGTCCCTCTTCAGCATCAACATCCTCGTCGGCGTCCGGCGTCGTAGGATCATATCCACAGTTAGCACGAGCCTCTCGTGCCTTCGCTCGAGCTCCATCATAAGAGGCCTCAGAAACATTACCCGCTTCCCACAAACTTCTATATATGTCCCGCTGGGCTTCGGCATGTACCCAGAGCTCGTGCAAATGGCGAGGAACAATAGCAAAGGAAGATTCGACCTGAGTCAATAATTGCGCCTTTTCGGCCTTAAGAGTGGCGACCCTGTCTCCCAAGGTTGAAGCTTCCGGATCAATTTCGCCAATATGTTCCTCGAGCTTCACCTCCCTAAGCATCGTCGTCGCCCTCTAAGATTCCTTCTTGGATTGAAAGATGCGGATAGTGTCCTCTAAAGCTGCCACCCTCGCTGAAGTCGACGCCCAAGTACTCTCTACACTCTCCAACCCGGAAACCTTTCTCTCCATCTCGGCTAACTTTCCCATCCATTCCGCACTCATCGCCTCGACCCTGATAGAATTCTGATCCATTTCGGATTGCATTGACGACACCTTCGCCTGAAGATGCTCACACTCAGTGGCGACCCCTTTGCCCAATTCAAGTTTTTCGTCCTTTACACGAAGTTGCTCCTCGAGCTCGCTATTCCTGCGAATAGCCTGCATCAGCTCCTAATCACTCTTCTCCAGTTCCTCACCAAGAGATCGATCACCGGTGTTCGCCCTCAATCGCTCGTTCATCTCACGACACTAGCTGCGATAGCATCAATACTTCTCCAACATCGTCAGAAAAATTTTGGCCCGAGCATCGACCCTACGAGCACTTTCAATCTCCACCGTGTACGTCTAAAAGACGAAAATATTGGTTAAGGCCAAGGTCGCCAAATATGAAAATAACATAAAAGAAAGGAGAAACTTACCATCAGGACCATCGCGGCCACTTCATGCATCAAATCAACATCACGAACGTCTCGGAGAGCCTCACTTTCGGCAGCAGAGCACAGAAGGTCAAACTGCGGAACTAGGTCTTTCGTATCCCCCAAAAGGTTAATCTTCTAAGAGATTTCAAGTATACGGGACGGGCCTCCCGTATGTACCACTGTACGCGTAAGGCCCTCCTCGAACATCCTGACATTATTAGGATCAAGATCGGATTAAGACTCGTAATCATCGACTACGACACTTTTCCCCTCTCCGCGGCCGAAAAAGAAGCACGACCTGGTCCAGAAGATGAAGGCCCGCCCACAATAGCAACAACGACCTAGGGATTCCGACTCCATGTCGTAGTATCCTATTGGTCAATCATAACAGCCGGAGTATCTATTGACGGGTTGGTCACGGTGACTATCTCTACCTCTACGGAGGGTTAGCATCGTCCCTCACCTCAGACTCCGTCAAGGGGACGCCGCTTTCTGAGCACATCACGACTGAAGGAGCTGTGTTGGGTTCCACACATCGTCTCTTTGACGGCCCTTCCCCGTCCTTAGCATGGGAAGACCCCCCTATCGAGCAGGCAGTATGGGTCGGAGCCCTAGATTAAGGAACAGTTTCTGTGCACACGGCTACGACCGTAGATCCAACTTGAGTAGCCCTCGCTGTAGGTCGGACAACATACCTTGGTGCGGGCCAAGCAGAAGACGTCAGCTGACGAAATACAAGCGGAGGATCCCTCGCCCTTCGCACTCTCACTAATGACGATGAAAGTCGTATTAGCAACAAAGCTAAATTACAAAGTGGAAAACAGAAATTTCGGCCACTACTTACCAGTAAGGGGCTTGCGTCCATATTTCTCCTAGAAGGGCGGCCATTTGCGAACTCCCTCCATATGAGGAAGAGCGACATTCACCCATTCGCGGATATCATCAACAGCGCAGGGGGCAGTCTTACGGTTGCAAAAGCATAAATAGTTCAATATTGCCCAAAGTGGTCAACTATTATTCCGACAAAAGATACAAAAACTTACGTGCGAAGTTCCATCTCTCGGGGAACCCTGCAGAATCCGCCACAAGCTGCTCAGTCCACATATAGAAGTAGTTTTCATAGAAACGACTGTTGGCTCTATCTTCCATCTTCACCACCAGACTCTTCGTCCCTCGATGGCGCATGTGAATCATCGTGCCACGAATGAGTTGAGGGGCAAAAATGTTGAGCATGTGTCTTAGAGTGATCTCCCGACCGACAAGCTCCGCGAACTTGAGCAGCAAAAGGAACAGTTTATACAGGTACGATGAAAGTTGAGCCAGACACACCTCGTAAAAACGGCAAAAATCTATTACCAAGGAAGGGAGAGAAAGCGTATACCCGACAATAAAAGGATATACGTAGAACGCGCAATATCCTGGGTGGTTGAAATGAATGATATCATCTCCCACAGCCGGCAGCATCTCGATGTGGTGTGGAATCCCCCACCTAACCTTCAGCTCCACAATCTCCACCTCATTCATAATAGAGGGGACAGGTTCCGGTTCTTCTTTGGTAGGGCTATTGAAATCGGTCCACGACTTCTCGGGACGAGGCAATATTTTGGCCGCCATGGGAACCTCCTCATCCTCTACCACTTCTACCACACTAGGAACAAGAATATCATTTTTTGGCGCCGGAACTGCGGCAAGATTGTCAGCACGGGAAGAAGAACCAACCATTTGACTCAATTGAATAGAATGAATGAACAAAGGAAGTAATAGGGAAGACAAAGATGCCAATTTCTGACCAACGAGAAAAAATCAAAAAACTGAAGTATCGGGGAAGAAGAAAATTCACAAAATTCCTTTGATAAACCAGGGAAGTGTGCCAGTGAATTGATGTTTCCCCCCTATTTATAGGGATATAAATGCCCCAAGCAGGAAACCCAAGAGTCACCAATTAGCATTGATAAGGCACAAAACGGCTCAATCCCCAGGAAACGTGTGTCATAATGGCAGTAACCGTAAACAACGTTTCAAATCAATGCAACGTTTCGACTCAGAACGGACGCGACAAAATAAAGGCATCGCTGAAGCGTTGCACCATCGCCTCGATCTAAAGACCTTGTTCAAGGCATGAATAGTCATATTTTTTCCTAGCCTTCGAATATACAAAGTCCGTCCGCCAAGCCCATCAAGGGACGACCTTGATGGACGGAGGGGCTAACTGTATGGGTCAAAATCTGACCATAGTCGTCGACCAAGCTGGGATCTCGCCTAAGTGGCGAAGTGGCGAGAAACAGCACGACCAACCTCGGTCCAATCATCGACAGTGAATGCGGAGTAAGAACGGCACTCGAGTAACCATGTCTATATCGTCACATGAAAAACACGTTGGTCAAAGAATACGGTAAAGTTCTAAGAACTATATATAGAATGGGGATGCTTGAAAAGGGGGGGACTTTTTCTTTGAAAATTTTTCTCTATGAATTTCCTCCTCTGAACGATGTAAACTTTTTTTCCTTCTTCCTATCAAAGATAGTGTTGTAACATCAAGAAATATAAAATGTTCCTTCTATTTTATTATTCGTGATCGAGCTATGCATTTCAAGATCTGAAGTTGATTGTGCTTGACTAAGATTTTCCTCTCCTCATCATTAATTGATTAGCCTAAAAAGGTTTTACTATCTTTTGGTCAAACAAAAACGAAGTAAGGACTTAACTACATGGAATCGGAGCTAGGAACCCTCGCACTAGGGCCCTAGCGAAGCACTTACTACCGAAGCCATCGAGATGAAACCCCTCCCCCCCCCCCGAATCCGATTTGGGCTCCAAGACCTCGGAAAGCATTACCCAACGGTTACACATGACTAACAAAGGGCTGTGATATCCGCGCTCGACCGGTTATCACGGAGTGGATCTCGGCCCGTATCGGCAGCAATTTAGTGATTCGCAGAAAGGAAGATTTTTACCTTTCTTAGAATTTTAATTAGGATGAAACTCTCCTAATATATATAAAGTATGCTTATTATTTAATAAACACATTGTAACACGCATATCAATGCAATATATATTATTTTTCTCTACTTCTAAAAGTTATTCAAAGTTCTTATTTTTTCTCATAGTTCTTCATAAGTATTTGGATTCAATCCGGGGGCAGCACAATCACTAAGCTTAGACCCAAGCTCAGACCTAACATTGCAACTAGTTTGGTTATTTATTCTGCCTTCACTTAACTTATTTAATATTATTGATCACTTGTATCGAATTAGTTCACCTATCCTTAAAATTGCACACAAATTCAATTGTTATCCATTTTTAAAGGTAAAAAATTTGGCACCCATCGTGGAGCTAAGGATAATAGTGGTGGGTTGATACAATATTCCATAACACACTCTATTTTACGCTTGTTCTTTGAGATTTTAATTTCAGGTCAGCCTAAAAATGTCAAACTCTCAGTCTGCTCACTTGAACATTGCATCTGAGTCTGGCCATCATGACAAAAACAACAATGTGGTTCCTATCAATGAGGTGCCCTCTGCTGATCCCAACGGTGTCCCAGTTGTAGACCCAGTCGATTCCAACTCGCACGTCGCTATCAATGCCAATATGCCGACTGACCCTGAGTACATCGTTGCTGGAGAAGCCCGACCAATGGCTCAAGGTACACCCAAAGGTGAAGTCAACGAGATCAACATGCGGGTGATCTTCGAAATGTTACATGCCCAACAAGTGGCGATAACACAACTGTAGAATCAAAGTCGCAGCAGAGTGGAGCCCGAACCATCCAGGAAAACACCCGAAAAAATGAGCAGGTCACAAAAATGGCTTAGCCCTGGACCAACCTCGAAATAATGAGAATGATCGAGGAACAAACAAAGCAGGTGGAGTCGGGGGATAAGAAAATTGAGGCCAACGACAAAAAATTGGAGACTTATAACTCCAGGGTCGATCAAATCCCGGGAGTGCCTTCGATATGTAAAGGTCTAAACTCTAAGAAGTTTGTCCAAAAGCCTTTTCTTCCGAGCGCAGCACCGAAGCCGTTCCCGAAGAAGTTTCATATGCCATATATTTCAAAATATAATAGAACCACGGATCCAAATGAGCACATGACCTCCTACACATGTGCCATCAAGGGAATGACTTGGAAGATGACGAAATCGTGTCAGTCTTGCTAAAGAAGTTCGGAGATACTATGTCAAAAGTAGCAATGATATAGTATCAAAACTTACCCCAAATTCTATTGATTCGCTTGCTATGCTTGTAGATGCTTTTGTGAAAGCACACGTCGGGTCCATCAAGGTCGAGATCAGAAAATCGGATCTTTTAAAGGTGAAGCAAAGAGACAATGAAATGCTTAGGGAGTTCGAGTCAAGGTTTCAAATAGAACAGATGGACTTGCCTCTGGTTGCAGATGATTGGGCTGTTCAGGCATACACTAAATGACTTAACCCTCAAAGCTCCTTGGCTTCACAGGAGTTAAAGCAAAATTTGGAAGAATACCCAACTGTAACTTGGGTTGACATCCATAATAGGTACCAATCAAAAACTAGGGTTGAAGACGATCAGCTCGGGGCCCCTTCTGGGCCCGTTTATCCTATCATAGCCAATGAGTGATCTAAGAAATCGTCGACCTTGAGCCGAGACCAAGTAGAGATCAGTACCAACCGTATAGTAGAGATTGAATGGGTAATCGATACGGGCGTCACCCTACGAGGAATGAGAAAAGGAACGATCGAGGCCACAATAGCTGGAGACTCATAAGCAAAAATAGTTTCGATAGGTCACTCGGTGCTAAGGAGGCACCAAGGTTATTGGAATATAACTTCATTGTCAATGCTTCCAGTATCGTATTTTCCATTGGGCACATCAACGATACCAAGTGGCCTCAACCATTGCAGTCTGACCCTACATAGAGAGACCCTAACTTGATGCAATTATCATGGAACTCATGGTCATAGGACTGAGTACAGCCAACAATTAAGAGAAGAAGTGGCCCGGTTATTCAATAACGGCCATCTTCGGTAATTTTCGAATGATCGAGCCAAAATTCACTTCAGGAATAGGGACTCCAACAAACAGACCGAACAAGAAGAACCCCAGCATGTCATTAACATGATTGTTGTATGGAACGATGTCCCATAGGGACCAATGCTAAAGTGCACTAAAGTGTCCATCATAAGGGAAAAACGGACACGAGATTATATCCCGTAGGGAACCATTTCGTTCAATGTGTATTGATTCATCCAGGTAGCTCGGCCAACATCATTAGATCAAGGGCCATAAAGTAGTTAGGTCTATAACACCAAATAATGCCAGCAGTCTGGGTGTTGAACAGATTTAACATGGCATGTGAAACCACTAAAGGGAAAATAACCCTACCGGTGAACACCGCCAGGACCATTCAGGAAACAAAATTCTATGTGATCGAAGGGCATATGAGATATAATGCTCTATTCGAAAGATCATGGATTCACAACACGAGGGTAGTAGTTTCGACCTTACACCAGACATTAAAGTTCCCTATACCGGGAGGGATCAAGACATTGTGGAGAGAGCAACCAGCTGCAAAGAAGATGTTCGCACTTGATAATGTACTTCTCGTACATGTCGTTTCAATAATAAAAAGTGGGGAGCCGGACAGAAAAGATAAAGTTAAATAGAAATCATCAATGCCGATCCCGGTCAGACTGGAGGGACGAGGAGTCGATGATTAGGGAGTTCCTAGATCGTTCATAGCTCCTGATGATACCAACGCCACCAAATCGACAATCTAGGAGCTAGAGCTAGTTATATTGACCGAACACCTGCAGGATCAAAAGATATACTTGGGCACGGGGTTAACCCCCAAGCTTAGGAAAGAATTCAGTAGTTTCCTTAAGACTAACATATCTTGTTTCACCTGGTCCCATCTTGATATGACAGGGATCCCACCGAAGATAACCACTTATAAATTGAGTTTGGATCCAAAGTTCCACCTAGTCAAGCAGAAGAGGAGACCTCAGTTCGTAGTCAAGCATGTGTTCATGAAGGATGATGTCTAAATTCCTTAAAATATGTTCCATTCGGGAAGTTAAATACCCAAACTAGTTAGCTAGCGTAGTGGTAGTGCCTAAAAAGGGAAATAAATATAGAATATGTGCAGATTACATAAACTTGAACAAAGACTGCCCCAAGGATGCTTTTCCTATGCCTAATATCGATCGCATGATGTGTGCAACGGTCGGGCACTAGATACTCAGCTTTCTCAATGCCTATTTCGAGTACTACCAAATCCGAATGGACCCCGGCGACCAAGAAAAAACTTCCTTTATCACTAAATTCGACACCTATTGTTATAAAGTAATAAGTTTAGAGACTGGAGAGCAGAGTATGAAGATTTCAAGGTAGGATAAAAATCTGGGAAGGAACCTAATAACATTTATGAAGATTTGAAGATCAAAGATGAAGATATGAAGGTTTGAAAGAGTTGGTAATAGCTACATAATTCGGAGGTGGAAGCTTGATCGGAAAATGAAAAAGGGAGCAAAGTGTAGAAACTTTTATAGGGGAAGTATGCGACGCTTCACGTTCGAAGGCAACCAACCAATGGTTGACACATATCCAAAATCAGAACATCACGACTGATAGGACATTTCGGCTTCTCCGTCGTTTCGGTCAAAACGTACAAATGAAGGAACTGGGGAACATCTATCGTTTCTCGTCGTTTCAACAAACCTACTCTCTGAGAAACGAGGGGACTATCTGTATATAGGTAAAACTGGGGCTAATGAGCACCCCGATTTTTGAGGGGAAAAACGAAGCAAAGACTTAACTACATGGAATCAGAGCTAAGAACCCCTCGTAATAGGGCCCGAGAGAATTACTGACTATGGAGCCATCGAGGTGACACTCCCCCCCCCCAAATTAAATTCGAGCTCCGAGACCTCGAAAAATATTACCCAACGGTTGCAGACGACTAACGAAAGGCCGTGATATTGGCGCTCAACGAGATATCACGGCGTGGATCTTGGCCCGTATCAGCAGCAGGTTAGTAATTAGCGAAAAAGGAAGATTTTTACCTTTCTTAGAATTGTACTTAGGGTAAAACTCCCCTGCTATATAAAGGGGAAGTTTATTTTTCAATAAACACATTGTAACACACATATCAATGCAATATACATCTGTTTTCTCAGCTTCTAAAAGTTACTCAAAGTTTTTATATTTGCTCATAGTTCTTCATAAGTATTTGGCTTCGAACCGAGGGCAGCACAATTACTGAGCTCAGACCCGAGCTTGGACCTAACATTGCAACTGGTTTGGTTATTTATTCTACCTTCAGTTCACTTATTTAACGTTATTAATTACTTGTATTGAATTAGTTCACATATCCTTAAAACCGCATACAAATTTAATTGTTATCCATTTTTAAGGTTAAACAAATGTACAAATGTATAATACAATTCAAACCAGCCAAAAGGTTATTAACTCGGTTTTACAATACTTGCTAGCTCAGATTAACTCATATGAGACTTTTGTTAAAAGAAAGAGAAAAGTAAAAGAAAAGATTTTACGGAAAGGACAACAAATAAGTGTGGATATAGCATATAATTCTAGTTGATACATATTTTTTAGCAATTCAATGGTGAACATAAATATAAAATAAAAAACATAAGAAAGATGATGAATGAGAAAAGTGATTTTGATTTGGGCATATTTTGCTAGAATGAAGTCTTCAACTCATCTTGACCAATAATTTCGGAGAACCATTAACTGGTAATTCGTCCAAATATGATGAAATTCACTCGGTTGACACCCTAGAGCTTTGTTATTGGTTTCCACAAGATCATTTTTATCCAGCTAGATAAAGAGTCAAATTTTATACTTTAATTGTGTAATTAGTTATTTTGGGTTACCAGATTATTAAAAGTAACTAGAAATAAATTTATATAATAAGCCGTAATTTGGACAAAATCTAATAAAAAACTATTTAACCTACTATAGTATTATCCTATAAATATTTTGCAGTGTCTGGTATTAAAGTTAACTTCATTAAATACAGCTACTAAATCAAGAGTAGAGCACGTGGGCCAATAACTGAAAAGACATGTACTTGTGTCACCACTACGCTGTACATACCAAGGCAAACTCACTCACCAGCCTGCAATGGAATATAGGAGAAATTAATAGTATTAGAGAAACAAGTAACAGTGGCAAAGTATAAGAAAGCATCCGTAAATAGGATGTAAAAAATTAATGCGATTGTCCACCTAAAGTAAAGACATGGTGTGGCAGTTCCCATGAGCAAAAAAGGAATAAGAAGAAGTGGAAAAAAGCAGATTGCGCGTGCACTGAATTAAGCAGCATTTCTTTGGATGCTTTGATTTGAGTCCGGGCGGCGGAGAATTTACGGATGCGGCGATATCCGGCGTAATATTGGAGGCTGAGGCTGCATTCTTTTGTCTCCTCTCCCTACCCACCACAATTACTACTAGTACTACTATTTTTCACTTGGTTTAATTACTCTCACTCTACCACCGTTACTGCATATCAATAAGCATGTCCCTCTCTTGACAGAATATTCGGTTCACTCATTAAATGGACATCAAACGCGCAATAATACTAGTAGTTCTTCTATATTTTTTTTTTGGGGAATTTAATTCTTTGCATTTGATAGTATAAAGAATTTTAAACGACTATTATAAGTTGATCTTGTTATTTGTGGCTTGAATGATTTTTTTGTATTTTTAGGAAACTCATAATCATCCCTATAAATTTGGGAAAACTCATTGTTTTAATAGATTTGAGAAAAGATAACTAATTGTCTTTTCGGATTGAGAAACCTTTTTTCTTATAGGTTTAGGACTATTTGAGATCTATATATAGGGGTTGTAGTTGAAGATTCTATAGATTGTACTTTTCTTCCCATTCTTAGTGAAAAACTCTCTCTAATTCTGCCTCGAAGATTAGGCTTAGGCGAACCTCGTTAAATCCTTGTGTTGTTTTTTCTTCTCTATTTGCTTTGTATGTAACTGTGTGCTAGTTAACCCACGATTTTTTGTAATAATTGGTATCAGAGAAAGGTTCCGATTTTTACATATAATCTAGGGTTAAGATGCCTTCACGATCTTCAACAAAGTACGAAGTAGAGAAATTTGATGGGAGTTGTAGTTTCAGTTTATGGAAGATTAAGATGAAATCTTCCTTGGTGTTACAAGGATTATGAAATGCAATTGATGAGGATTTTTCGGAAGAGATGAAAGAGACAGAGAAGGCAAACTTGAAGGAGAAGGCTTGAGTGTGATCTTCATGAGCGTTATAGATAACATTATGTCTTCAGAAAATTGCTGAAGAAACTTTTGCAGAAACGACATGCAAGAAGCCGAAAGATCTGTGTTATAAGAAATTGTTGACAAACCATCTCTATCTGAAAAAGAGATTATACAATCTCTATATGAACAAAGGTACACATGTTAAAACTCACTTTGATGAGCTTAATTCAATTATAATGGATTTGAAAAAATACAGATATTAAAATTGAGAGTACGGATCAAGTCTTGATTTTGTGTTGTTCTTTACCACCATTTTATGATACTTTTGCCGATACACTACTATATGGGAAAGAGAGTATTTCACTGAAAGATGTTAGTAATGCACTACAATCTAAAGAGTTAAAAAAGAGTTTTTCAAATAACAGTATTGAGGGCGAGGATCTTGTGAATAGAGGAAGAACTTTAACAGAAAAAGTTAATTGCTAGATCGAAGTCTAGAGCAAGGAAGTAGAACTGTTATGAGTGCATGGAGCAAGGTCAGACAAGAGAGATTGTCCTAAACTGAAAGAGAAAAAGGGGAAGCAGGAAGTAGATAATTCTGTAAATATTGTTGACACTTCCAGTAATTCTGATGATAGTGACTATGTAGGGGAAGTTTGTGTCGTGAGTTTTAGTCATGGGTAGAGTTCTTGGGTTCTTGATTCTAGTGCTATTTTCCACATGTGTCCACACAAAAATTAGTTTGAAACTTATAAAAAATGAGTGTAGACGTCTACATGGGAAATGATAATCCATTACCAATAGAGGGGATTGGTAACATCAGATTGAGAATATTCGATGAAGTTATCAGAAAAATAAAGTGTTGGCATGTTCCTCAGATAAAGAGAAATTTGATTTTTCTTTCGACTTTGGATGATCAAGGATATAAGTTCCACTTCGAGAATGGAATACAGAAACTATGTAGAGGCTTTATGGTACTCATGAAGAGTAAAATGAATTCTAAATTGTATCATTTTCAGGCTAGTATATATAACGACTTGATCGGTCGTTTGTGTATTTGAGTCACGTTTTCCCTTTTGGTACTTCCCCTATGTATGTTTGCGGTTAAATGACTTGCGGGGATGAATGGTTTCTTTTCAGGGAAGTTTTGGAATGATTTGGATCTTTTGATTTTTGGTTTAGAAGCTTAAGTTGAAAATATTGACAGTGGTTTGAATTTTGTGAAAGCAATCTCGAAATGATATTTTGATGGCTCCACTAGGTTCGTATATTGATTTCTGACTCAAGAGTATGCCCAAATTTGAATTCGGAGGTTCCTAGGTTGATTTGGTTTGTTTTGCCGAAAGTTAGCAAATTAAGGTTTAAACATTTTCTAAGTTTGACCATAGGATGACTTTATAGCTATCAGATTCATGTTTTGGTTTAGGGACTCGGAATAGGTCTGTTTTGTTATTTGAATCTTGTCTACAAATTTGGTGTCATTCCGAGTTGGTTTGATAGGAATTGGAGGATTGGTTATTATTCTAGAGATTCTTGAGTTCATTGTGCAATTTCAGGTGCTTTGATGTTCGATTCGTGATTACGGATTTTATTTTGATCGTGCGACCAAGTTCGTACGATATTTTTAGATTTATTTCAGACATGTTACAGATTGGTTTTGGGCATGTTTCTCAGCAAGTGGTGTGCTAGTGCAGCAATTATCGCAAGTGCGAGCACTAGTTCGCATTTACAAAATTTGCATCACATTTGTGAAGGAGGTAGTGGGTGGAAGGCTTTACATTTGCGAAGCCAGCCTCACAAATGTGAAGATGGACTGGGCTGGGAGCTAATAACTTTTGCAACCAAACAACCACTTTTTCAAGGAGGACTACCTTCGCAAATGCGAAGACAGGGTTGTATTTACGACATTCCCTAGGTCAGACATTGCATTTACGATGTATCTGCCATATTTGCAGGGTTTGCATTTGTGAACCCTAGGTCGCATTTGCGAGACCTAAAGCTGAATAATGGTATTTTGGGTCTTAGCTTCTTTTATCACATTTCAAAATCCTAGACTCGATAGGAGGGGATTTTGAGGAGAGATTTTCACATACAACTATTGGGTAGTGATTTTGATCGAATTTCAATTATATTATATGATTGTTTATGAGATCTAACCTCTAATCCATGGAATTTGAAGAGAATTTTTGGGAATTTTTGACTATGTTTTGGAAAAATAAAAATTTGAGATTTGAGAGTCAAATTGGACTCGGATTTGATAACAAAACACATATATGGACTCGTGAGATTATGGGTAGTCGAGATCTATCCTTGGACTCAGGTTTTGACCGGATGGGCCTGTTGATACCCAATTTTTTCCTATATATTTTCAATATGCAAAATAGCTTCAAAATAGCATATAAATGCATATATAAGCATGTCCAAATATTTTATTATTTTTTCATAATTGTTAAATTTTTAAATTGATTTTTTCCCCTTTTTATCCATAAAATCTCAATAATTATTTTCAAAATTATTATTTTTGATAATTCATCTATTGGATTTTTATAGTTATGCCAAAATATGGGTAAAATAATTTTTACATATTTTTACAAATTCATTTAGTATTTTTTAAAGCTAATTGCATATAATTGCAATATTAGCCATTTTAAGGTTTAATTGTGTCCTATATTCATAAAATTGAGTCTTGTATTTTTAAATTGTTAATCATGTGTTATAAATCATTTTTGTATTTTCAATTTATTTTTAGAAACTATTTACTATTTTTTATAATTTAAAAAGGGGAAAAGTGGCTATTTAAATTTTAGCCCAAATTGGCTTTCAATTTAACCCCAAATCAAACCCAATCCCCCGGCCCAATTCTAATTTAAACCCGACCCCTAACCCTTTTAAAAACCAACCCAAACCCGGATTCCCCACCTACCCTTTTAATATGGGTCGTTGATCATTCAGATCAATAGCCACAATTGCCTCTTACCATTTTTAACCCCTAAACAACCCCTTACCCTAAATCATTTCTCACCACCAGCCGCCCTTGAATCCCTTCATCTCAAACTCTATCTGCAACTTCACCTAAACCCTAGCTGTCGCCACCCAAATCTACCCTAATTCCCTTCAATCCCCACCTAATCCATAGACTCCCATGGCGGTTTGAGACATGTACTCATCTCCTATGTCTACTGGTTACCTATTTTTGTGATTCCATGGACAAATCTAGAAGAGATCTGGTCCGGTCCTTGCTCAACCTCTATCTCTGGTCTTTTTCTGGCCACCTATGACCGTTCGAGTCAGATCCACGGCTTTTCTGGCTAGATCGGTAACTTTCAAAGTCTTTCTCACTTTTCTGGGTTCTCTGACACCCTAGCTTTAAGAGCTTTCCAATTTTCTTTCAGATCTATCTTAGATCTGTGCATGTTAAAGTATAATAATCAGTTTGATATTGATGGTTTAGATTTATTTTCTGAATTAAAAGTATTAAGAAAAATAGTACAATTAGAACATAACAGTTTAATTGATACACTTAATCAAATAAAAAGATTTAGTTCTTTTCCAAATGCCTAAATTGCTTATGGAATAAGGTTCATAACTCATGTTACTGTTGCTTCATCGGAAAGAAGTTTTCAAAATTAAAATTGATAAAACCTTACCTAAGAACAACAATGTGAGAAGAAAGGCTAAATGGATTAGCTATATTGTAAATTTAGAAATACTTATTAAGAGTTATTGATTATAAAAAAATTATTAATAATTTTGTGTCTAAGAAAATCTATAAAAAATAGACGTCAAATATATAATAAAAAAATTAAAAAAATAAGACCCCTCGTAAAGTTTGGCTTTAGGCCGCAAAAAGATTAAGTATTTCATTGTTTTCAAACATGGAAGTTCAATATTAACAAATAATGATTTGATCATGAACTTCAAAATTCGAATTCTGGTAATCAGTATTAATGGGTATTTTGTTTGATAAGTATTTAAAGTCTTGAACTTCTTTTTCCTTCAAGTAAATTAAAATTCATTTTCAAATACTCATTCTTTTCGCTTCAACCAAATTGTTTAACCAAAAATCTGAGTCTTTGGTCAAAGCTAGAAATAAAGAGAAATTCGGGTTACTGATAATCAGGAGAATAATAGAAGATTTCTGAGAATAAGTAGTTTTGTATTTCAGTGTAATCTCGATAATATTTCGTGTCTCTACAGATGTTGAGTCCTTCTCCTTTTATAGTTGATTCTAGGAGAAGATGTAATGCCTTTGTCTTAATGAGGCAATTATGAGCAATAAATGACATTAAAAGAAACGTTACACAATCATTTTTATTTAATTCAAATATTCTAACGTATTTGATATTTAATGCTGTATTTAGACTCTTTTACGTCATCAGATTCGTATCTTCAACTTCTTCCGATCTTCGATCTTTAAATGACTCGAATAGGTACAAGACTCGTACCTATTTGAGTAACTGTCCACACCTATGTTGTTTTCTTCCCCCTATCTTTTGTCTCCCGTGCCTCTTGGCTATTTATTGCGTTTTGACCTTTTGACCAGTCCACGTGTCATGACAAGTCATCTTCAATATTCAGACTTAGTTTTTTCCCAATACTTATAGTCCCCCCACTTTTTATTTATTTATCAATTAAATATTTGGGAAGAGGATCTTCACAAAAAAGGAATTTTCGCCGTAATCAATACTATGTCAGTATTGACGCTTCAGTTGCCTTTTCTATTTAATGCTCTGCACACGTGTCATCTTCTGATTGGCTTTGTAATTCTACAGCCTTTTTTCAAGGCTTCTTCATCCCCTCTATTCACGAAGTGATAGTTGACTTTATTATAGGTTTTCCATCATTACACTTCTTTGTTTGACGATTGCTATTATTTACATATTTAACCTTCTTTTCCTTTAGTTCATCCTTTCTCTGTAATGGCGTCTCCGAATCCTAACCCTAAGAGAATCCCAATTCTTGATAGTTTCCCCAATGCCCCTGTAAGACATAGAAGGGGTAGAGGTGGCAGGCTTCGTAGCCTAGGATCGGTTCGTGGTGGTTCCTCTGGTTCCATTACTCCTTCTTCTAGTTTTGGCACTATTTCTAGAGGTTCTATCACTAAGAAATCCTCTTCTAAAGGTAAAGAACTTTCTGAGCCTCTTCAAGAGCCTTTAGTTGAGGAAATAGTACCCAATGACTTATCCTTTGAGAATGATAGAAAATCTCTTCGTGAACAAGTTGTTAATTTAGAGAAAGCTGACACTTTTCCTTCTCTAATCACTGAACCTTTGATTTCTATTGTTCGAAAAGATTGCAACTGGAGAAGTGATCTTCGTATAGTGATCCCTAATCCAAACCAAAGAATATCTTCTTTTAGGATTGGATTTTCTTTTGTTTATACTTACCCCTTCACTTTGGGATTTATTCCTGCTATTGACCCAGTTATACTTAATTTCTGTCGCTTCTTCAAAATTTGTTTGGGACAAATTGGCCCCCTTGAATGGAGAGCAGTGGCTTGTTTGAGGTACTTGTCTGTAAAAGCCAATGCTAGCTTTACCTTCCCCCACCTTATTCATCTTTACTACCCCAAATTATTCCGCCATGGGGTTTTTACTTTAAGTGCAAGAAGTAAAAGGGTCTTAGTAAGCCATGAAGATGACATGGATCGTGGGTGGTACACTCGTTATGTTGTTGTACGCACAGTTGATTTGGTGGGTGAAATAAATATCCCCTTCCCTGAGAAGTAGAACTTTGCATGTAAGTTTTTTTTACTTACCGTGCTTATCTTTAAGAATTTCAATTTCTTTTATAATTTCGTCTCTTTTTGCTTTTCTGTAGCAACTATGGGAGATGTGGAACCCGTTCCTAATTTCCGTGGTTGGGTATATTCAATCTTGAAAGCCGTGCCTACGGAGGCAAGAACTTGGAAATCCATTTCCAATTTACATGGTTGGAAAGTGAAAACTCACGGTATGCATCTCTTTATGCTTTTTCATATGTTAAGTCCTTTCTTGTTTCTAACTTTTTTCATCCTTCTTTTTGTCAGGATTTGCTATTCGAGGAATGACAGCTGAAGTAGCTATTGCCCTTCGAGCCTCTTCTGGTACTTCACTCTCTTTGGAGAGAACTCAAGCTACGCTATCAAAGAGGAAAGTTGTAGAAGAGGATTCTGAGAATGATGAAGATGAAGACACCTCTTTAATAGCTAGACCAAGAGTTAGGAGACGCATCGTTTCCGAGGATGAAGCTGTAGTTACCCCTATTTGTGCCTCTCTTACCGAACCTGTTCACATTCCTTCTGATGATGAAACCACTCCGAGGGACACCAATGAGTCTATTCAACGTCTCTTTGTTGGTGGTTTTGAAAGTGGAGAACTAGGTCCAGTTTTAGATGAAGTTCCTTTTTCTTCCTCTTTTCCCATTCCTTCTATTCCTCTGCTGGTTTCAAGTGCTTCCTTGCCCATTCTATCTGTTCCTGCTCCCTTATCTATTTCTGCTCCATTGCCTGTCTCTGCTCCCTTACCTGCTTTGAGTCCTTTGACTCCTGTTATTTTCACTTCTTCTACCGCTCCTCCTTCTATAGCTCCCCCTCCCTCTGTTCAACATGCAGATGAGGGTTCCAGTAGCAGAAGTTTGGCTATGAGGAGCGTTACACTTGAAGTTCCTGCTAATAACAGTCTTTTAAGGATGTCTGGTGGAGCAGATGCCTGGCTTAGGCCTTTGATTGGAGATATTGAGAAGAAGAAGATGAGCAGTCATAGTTGCTTAACTCTGATGAATGACATAGTTCATTCTACTTTGAAGGTATTTTTTCTCTACTTACTAACAAGTTTTTTTTATCTCTAAATTCTTATTTCTATGAGTTGTCGCTGTAGGCAAACCTCATTGGTACAGAATTGATGGGAAGAATTTCCCTTCTGGAAAAGAAAACTCGTGAGTCTGAAAAGTCTATCCACGAGGCTGAGGAAATAGCCAAGGGAGCCCAGCTAGAAGCAGATAATTGGAAAGAGCAGTTTGAGAATGCTGAGGGAACTATAGAATAATTGCAAGAGAGTAGAAATCACCTGGAGCAGCAAAAGCGAAGTTTGACTTCTGAGTTAGCAGTTGCCAAAGCTTCTTCAAGTCAATTTGAAAACGACAAGGAGCGCCTTGAATGTTGCTTTTCAGAACAATTATCAAAGTCAAGTGAAGAAATCAGAGAACTTAAGGCACTCTTGGACAAGAAAGAAGAATATGCAGGAGAATTAGTGCAGAACTTGACTCAAGTTCAAGCAGATTTAAAGATCTCCTCTGACAAAGTACATGCCTTAGAAAGTTCCCATGCCTCCCTTGAAGCTTCCCTTGATTCTCATTTAGCTGAACATCAAGTGTTAAAGAATGATCTTACTATGTGGGAAAGGGAGTATGGACTTCTTGAGGAGAAGTTTGATTTAGAGGTGAGTTGGGCTTTCTTAAACTCTCATCGTGATGCTTTAATAGAGGCCAGACAAGAAAACTTTGACTTAGACTCAGAGTTGGCTAAAGTTTTAGAAACCATTGAAAGAACCCAACAATCATTTGACTTTCCTTCTCCGGCAATTGAAGCTCCCGTGGCTAAGGAACCTGTAAATGACGAAGTCGTTGCTGTGGCAGTTGAAGTTGAAGATGTTGAAGACTCTAAACTTCCAGAGGTAGAAGGAGACGTTGGGAAACTCCAAAAAACCCATAACACAGTTGCTTTATATACAGCTGCAGGTACAAGCAAACAAGTTAGCAAAAAGCCACATATCAATGTAAACCTAAATACCGTATTTGATAAGCCATTTACATCAAAAAAGCCAAGAGAAGCAATAGTTATAGCCCCACAAACTTCAACCTATGCTAATAGCCTACACCACAACAAAAAGGTATATAACCATATTACTCAAACATATATTGAGAATATATATAAAATCCAGACATTTCTAAACCTAAACCCTAGATCAACGACTACTACAGATCCAACACAAGATTATGTAACCCAAAAACTACAGGGATATAATAGGCTTATAGCCCAGCCAAAAACAAAAGCAAACCTAGTAAAAACATGTTACAACTACGGACTACTTAGCACAGTATATACCCATGACGGAGAAGAAATAATTGGAATACCAGAGCTATACAAAGCATTTGTCACCTTCAAGAGAATTACAAAAGGCAACCTATTCTTCATCAAATTCTACACAGCACCAGCGGAAATACTATATGATGAAATAAAACCCATAATACAGGTGATAAAGATAGGACTAACACGAGATATGATAATACCAGAAGAGGGAATATGTTTAGTAAATACATGATAAGGATAAATAGTAAATCTGAATGAACAACCACAACCACACGTATTTATTAGAAGAAAATATTGAGTACAAAATACTTATATTATATATCTTTAACAGACTTAATAACGATGTTAAAAGAAAAATTTATGATATTTTAGTTACTTTTGAAATAATATATGTAATGGAACAAGCATTTACAGAACTAATTGTATCACAAGAAATAGATATATTAGATCTATATGAACTAGATTTATATTCAGATTAATGATCACATATCAAGTTAATAAAATCTGTTTATAAATGAAACATAACACTTTTCATTATATAAGATTCTATAACACCCAGAAATGGAAACTTCTTAAAACCCTCAGTAACATAAATAGAAAAATAGAGAAACACCAGGATATATAGAAAGAACATTAATAGGAACTGTAAAATTATGGTTACAAAATTTATCAAGTGAAAGCTTAGACACATTAAGGAGTAATAAAAAACTTGACGGTACAACTACAACAACAGTTACAGATATATTAAATAAATATGAAATAGCAATAAGAAATGAATTTAGTAGTATGACAACAGAAGTAGAAGAACAAAATAAAGAAAAAATTACAAATAGAAATTTAATGACAAAATTAGCAATATGTAATATGTGTTATATAGATGAATATACTTGTGCATTTAGAGACTATTATTATAAAGGAACATATAGTCCAGATGAAAGTAAAGAGATAAGAAAATTATATTTTACAAAATTACCAGAACCCTTTAGCTCAAAAATAATAAAAAATTGGAACGAAGCAGGACTAGCAGATACATTAGGAGCAAGGATAAAATTTCTACAAAACTGGTTTATAGAATTATGTGAAAAATATAAAGAAAACATGAAAATGGAAAAAATATTAGTAAAAAATTTGGCATGTTGCAAAAGTAGAATAGCACCCCAATTTGGATGCACAGATAAATATTACAAAAAAGAAGGAAAGAAAAAGAAATTTAAATCAAAATATTCAAAATATAAATATAGGAAACCAAGAAGAAGATATTATGTAAAAAATTATAAACATAAAAAACCATATAGGAAAAAGAAAAAACTAACAGAGTGTACTTGCTATAATTGTGGAAAGCTAGGACACTTAGCCAAAGATTGTAAATTACCAAAAAACCCAAAGAAGAAACAAATTACCGAAATACTAATTGATAATGATAAATATACACAAATAGAATATGTAGATTATGAATTAAGCAGTGAAGACAGCATATATGAGATATCAGAAAATGAGTTCTCTGAAAATGAAATAAACAAGGATATAGAAGAGTCAGATGAAGAAAATTATGACTGAAAAAGATATACAAATTATACAACAAGAAGAACACCAAGATGAACAATCTTCAGAACAAAAAATAATATTTGACGCTAATATATTTGAACAAATAAAAGGAAAAGAATTGGATCTAAGTATAGACAAAATATTAGAAGTACCAACAATAAAGAATTGGTTTAAAAGACAAAAAGAAGAATACTATGTAGTAAGCCAAAGAGAACATATAATAGATTGTAAATACATCAAAGGTAAAGCACAAATACCAATTTTAAATAAAAGACTACTAAATAAAGAAATACAAGATATAAAAGCAAAAAATCCAATAAAATATGTACACTTAGGAGGAACGGAGATCCTAATAAAAGCATGTTTTAGGGAAGGAATAGATACCCCTATAGAAATATACTTGGCAGATGATAGGATTGTACAACCTATAGAAAAGAGTATAATAAGTGCTGTAAGAGGTAACTTAATATACCAAAAATTTAAATTTATAGTAAGTGCTAACTATTCAGTAGCAGTAGATGATAAAAATATAGATAAATCATTAGTTTTATACTGGAAAATGTCTGGAATAGAATTAGCACCAGGAAGTAAAATATTCACAGCAAGATGTAAAAATCTATATGTCTTAACAACAAAACATAAGATAACAGCTAAAAATAAAATAAATAAAATAAAAATAGAAAATCCATTCGAAAGAATAGTATCAGTTATAGACAACAATGATTACAGTTATACAGAAATAGACATGGATGAAGATTTAGAAATAGTAAAAGAAAGATTAAGCACATCAAAACGAATAAATAATGAAATGCCAGAAACATCATCAAGAAGTACATCAAGAAGTACATCAAAAAGAATAAATTATACCACTCCACAAAAATTAATAGAACAAAAAATAGAAGAAATAAACCCACATCATTATTATATAACAGGAATAATGGACCAAAGAAAATATTTAATACTAATAAATACAGGGCAGGAAGAGAATTATGTTATAAGAGAACTAATACCAGAACAAGAGATAGTAACAATAGAACAACAAAATTCAGAACTACCAAAAGCGTTAAGAAAAAACGAAGAAACAACTGAAAAAGAATTAATTATTGGAGGAATACCAATATTAATAAATTTTAAAATATATCAAGGAGATAAAAATATTACACTAGGGATAAAATGGTTAGAAAAAGTCAAACCATATAAATTAGAAGATAGACAATTAACAATAAGTTATGAAAATAAGAAAATAATAATAAAAAGAACTTTGATATAATGCCAAAGATATACATACTTGCCAAAATAATAGTAGAAGGATATTATAATAGATATTATACACCTATGGTGGATACAGGAGCAGAAGCTAATATGTGTAGACATAATTGTTTACCAGAAAGTAAATGGGAAAAGCTAAAAACCCCCATAGTAGTAACAGGATTTAATAATGAAGGAAGTATGATAACATATAAAGCAAGAAATATAAAAATACAAATATGGGATAAAATATTAACCATAGAAGAAATATATAGTTACGAATTCACAAATAAAGATATATTATTAGGAATGCCATTTTTAGATAAATTATACCCACATATTATAACAAAAACACATTGGTGGTTTACTACCCCGTGTAAACAAAAATTAGGAGCAAAAAGAGTAAATAATAAAGTAAGAAAAACAACACCCTGGATTAAAGGAAGTGAAAAGATTACCCAAAAATTAGAAAATGTAATACAAAGTAACCATAATATAGAGATAATCATTTTCTCAATAAATAAGATAAAACCACTACAAGATAAACTAGAATTACTATATAATGATAATCCACTCCAAGGATGGGAAAAACATCAAACAAAAATAAAGATTGAACTAATAGATGAAAATAGCATAATAACACAAAAACCTTTAAAATACAATTTTAATGATTTAACAGAATTTAAAATGCATATAAAAGAATTATTAGATAATAACTACATACAAGAAAGTAATAGTAAACATACTAGCCCAGCATTTATAGTAAATAAGCATAGTGAACAAAAAAGAGGAAAAAGTCGTATGGTTATAGATTATAGAAATTTAAATGCAAAAACAAAAACATATAATTATCCGATACCAAATAAAATACTAAAAATTAGACAAATACAAGGATATAACTATTTTAGTAAATTTGACTGTAAATCAGGATTTTACCATTTAAAACTAGAAGATGAATCTAAAAAGTTAACAGCATTCACAGTACCACAAGGATTTTACGAATGGAACGTATTACCTTTTGGATATAAAAATGCACCAGGTAGGTATCAACATTTTATGGATAATTACTTCAACCAATTAGAAAATTGTATAATATATATAGATGATATATTGCTATATTCTAGAACAGAGAACGAACATATAAAACTACTAGAAAAATTCATACACATTGTAGAAATATCAGGAATAAGTTTAAGTAAAAAGAAAGCAGAAGTAATGAAAAATCAAATAGAATTTTTAGGTATACAAATAGATAAAAACGGGATAAAAATGCAAACCCATGTAGTACAAAAAATAATTAACTTGAATGAAACACTTGATACAAAAAAGAAGTTACAATCATTTTTAGGATTGGTTAACCAAGTAAGAGAATATATTCCTAAATTAGCAGAAAACTTAAAACCATTACAGAAAAAATTAAAAAAGGACATAGAATATCATTTTGACGAAAAAGATAAAATACATATACAGAAGATAAAAAATATGTGTAAAAAATTACCAAAACTATATTTTCCAGATGAAAAGAAACAATTTACATATATTGTAGAAACTGATTCTAGTGATCACAGCTACGGAGGAGTTCTAAAATATAAATATGATAATGAAAAAATTGAACACCATTGTAGATATTATTCCGGATCATACACGGAACCACAATTAAAATGGGAAATAAATAGGAAAGAACTATTTGGATTATATAAATGTTTGTTAGCATTTGAGCCATATATTGTTTATAACAAATTTATAGTAAGAACAGATAATACACAAGTAAAATGGTGGATAACTCGGAAAGTACAGGATTCAGTAACTACAAAGGAAATAAGGAGACTTGTATTAAATATACAAAATTTTACATTTACAATTGAAGTAATACGAACTGACAAGAATGTTATTGCAGACTACCTATCAAGACAAAGGTACCCAAACAGATGAAAGCCAAGAATCAAAAGACATATTTACAATCCTTACTACTCTATCCTTACAGATGGAGAGTATGGGAAAAAGATTACAACAGCTAGAAAGTCAGCAGCATGACTATAAAAATGCGGAGCTAAGTCGATCGGAAGACTCTAAACTTCCAGAGGTAGAAGGAGACGTTGGGAAACTCCAAAAAACCCATAACACAGTTGCTTTATATACAGCTGCAGGTACAAGCAAACAAGTTAGCAAAAAACCACATATCAATGTAAACCTAAATACCGTATTTGATAAGCCATTTACATCAAAAAAGACAAGAGAAGCAATAGTTATAGCCCAGCCAAAAACAAAAGCAAACCTAGTAAAAACATGTTACAACTACGGACTACTTAGCACAGTATATACCCATGACGGAGAAGAAATAATTGGAATACCAGAGCTATACAAAGCATTTGTCACCTTCAAGAGAATTACAAAAGGCAACCTATTCTTCATCAAATTCTACACAGCACCAGCGGAAATACTATATGATGAAATAAAACCCATAATACAGGTGATAAAGATAGGACTAACACGAGATATGATAATACCAGAAGAGATAGAGAAACAACCCGAGATACAGAAAATGGAGATACCAAGTTTCTATGCTAATAAAAGAATAATTGGTATAAGCAACTATTATTCAAGAACTAGCTAACAATTATCTACAAGGAAATGCTATCTGGAGCTACTATTCCAGAGACCAGTTGATGATATATGCCAATTCAAAGGAACTACGCCAAGGAGATATGGATGAAGTCCAGAAATGGATTTTATCATTATTAAAGCCAGAAATGCAACCAACTACCAGAGCATTGAAAAAAGAATTTATTTCAAACGAGTTATTAACAAGATACTGCAAACTAGTAGGACACAAATATCCAGACCACATATGTTCAAAGTGCAACGGAGATGATAACTATGTACCAGAAGTCCAACTAGAATGAAGGTATCAACAAAGAAGACAAAAGAAGAAGACAACTACTGGAAACATATAATGTAAAGTAAATAGTACTAGTCGCATTCATGAACAGTAAAGGTCGTTCATGAATAGTAAGAGTCATAAAGTAAATAGTATATGTCATAATCATGAACAGTAAAGGTCGTTCATGAATAGTAAGAGTCATAAAGTAAATAGTATATGTCATAATCATGAACAGTAAAGGTCGTTCATGAATAGTAGGAGTCATTTGTAAACAGTAAGAGTCGTTTTAATTTTCTTTATATAGAATGTAAATCTGAGGAAGGAGGACATCCTCAGACATCCTCACCCTTACCTTCTCTCTCTAATATTCTCTCTTATCTTCTCTCTTGTAAGAAATATCTGAGTTATTTACAAGTATCTAAAACAGCTATGGAGCATTCAAACGAGTTACAAAACCAGGTAAGTTTATTCATAATCATGTTTAACTAAACTCTTATATTCCTTATAATCTCTTAAATATCATAATTGTTTATCATGTTATAGTACTGTTATAAAGAACATCTTGAGAAAGTTTGCCTGTCTAATAATGCTGAGAGTAGTTAAGCCCAGACTATGCCATCCTAAAGTGGAAACCAGTAGGCAAGGAAGCCGTTTAGGGGAGTACACAGAGTTGAGGCGCTGTTAGGGTAAATGATTGAAGCATGAAAAACATGGTAGTGACCAGAAAAGATTGTTCAGTATAACTTATTAAAATATGATAAACTCTATGATAAACAAAGAGGTTAGAGGGAATATGTTTAGTAAATACATGATAAGGATAAATAGTAAATCTGAATGAACAACCACAACCACACGTATTTATTAGAAGAAAATATTGAGTACAAAATACTTATATTATATATCTTTAACAGACTTAATAACGATGTTAAAAGAAAAATTTATGATATTTTAGTTACTTTTGAAATAATATATGTAATGGAACAAGCATTTACAGAACTAATTGTATCACAAGAAATAGATATATTAGATCTATATGAACTAGATTTATATTCAGATTAATGATCACATATCAAGTTAATAAAATCTGTTTATAAATGAAACATAACACTTTTCATTATATAAGATTCTATAACACCCAGAAATGGAAACTTCTTAAAACCCTCAGTAACATAAATAGAAAAATAGATTGTGTTAAATACAATATTAAAACCTGCAAAGATATTATTAGATATAATAAATTACGTAATAAAGCTTTATTAACTATAGAAAATGAAATTGAATTTTATGAAGATAAACTTGAAAGTTATCAACACAGAAAAGAAATAACACTGAGAAATATAGAAACCATGGATATATGTATCAACAGGTATACATCTCAGTATTAATATGAACAAATCAAAAATTGATAGTTACAAATATTTTAAGTACTGGTTAGAAATTCTAAAACATATAAATATGTCAAAAATAATATTAGAAAAAAATATAGAAGAATATCAAAAAACTAAAGAATCTTATGTAATGAAAAGTGTTATGTTTCATTTATAAACAGATTTTATTAACTTGATATGTGATCATTAATCTGAATATAAATCTAATTCATATAGATCTAATATATCTATTTCTTGTGATACAATTAGTTCTGTAAATGCTTGTTCCATTACATATATTATTTCAAAAGTAACTAAAATATCATAAATTTTTCTTTTAACATCGTTATTAAGTCTGTTAAAGATATATAATATAAGTATTTTGTACTCAATATTTTCTTCTAATAAATACGTGTGGTTGTGGTTGTTCATTCAGATTTACTATTTATCCTTATCATGTATTTACTAAACATATTCCCTCTAACCTCTTTGTTTATCATAGAGTTTATCATATTTTAATAAGTTATACTGAACAATCTTTTCTGGTCACTACCATGTTTTTCATGCTTCAATCATTTACCCTAACAGCGCCTCAACTCCTGTGTACTCCCCTAAACGGCTTCCTTGCCTACTGGTTTCCACTTTAGGATGGCATAGTCTGGGCTTAACTACTCTCAGCATTATTAGACAGGCAAACTTTCTCAAGATGTTCTTTATAACAGTACTATAACATGATAAACAATTATGATATTTAAGAGATTATAAGGAATATAAGAGTTTAGTTAAACATGATTATGAATAAACTTACCTGGTTTTGTAACTCGTTTGAATGCTCCATAGCTGTTTTAGATACTTGTAAATAACTCAGATATTTCTTACAAGAGAGAAGATAAGAGAGAATATTAGAGAGAGAAGGTAAGGGTGAGGATGTCTGAGGATGTCCTCCTTCCTCAGATTTACATTCTATATAAAGAAAATTAAAACGACTCTTACTGTTTACAAATGACTCCTACTATTCATGAACGACCTTTACTGTTCATGATTATGACATATACTATTTACTTTATGACTCTTACTATTCATGAACGACCTTTACTGTTCATGATTATGACATATACTATTTACTTTATGACTCTTACTATTCATGAACGACCTTTACTGTTCATGAATGCGACTAGTACTATTTACTTTACATTATATGTTTCCAGTAGTTGTCTTCTTCTTTTGTCTTCTTTGTTGATACCTTCATTCTAGTTGGACTTCTGGTACATAGTTATCATCTCCGTTGCACTTTGAACATATGTGGTCTGGATATTTGTGTCCTACTAGTTTGCAGTATCTTGTTAATAACTCGTTTGAAATAAATTCTTTTTTCAATGCTCTGGTAGTTGGTTGCATTTCTGGCTTTAATAATGATAAAATCCATTTCTGGACTTCATCCATATCTCCTTGGCGTAGTTCCTTTGAATTGGCATATATCATCAACTGGTCTCTGGAATAGTAGCTCCAGATAGCATTTCCTTGTAGATAATTGTTAGCTAGTTCTTGAATAATAGTTGCTATACCAATTATTCTTTTATTAGCATAGAAACTTGGTATCTCCATTTTCTGTATCTCGGGTTGTTTCTCTATCTCTTCTGGTATTATCATATCTCGTGTTAGTCCTATCTTTATCACCTGTATTATGGGTTTTATTTCATCATATAGTATTTCCGCTGGTGCTGTGTAGAATTTGATGAAGAATAGGTTGCCTTTTGTAATTCTCTTGAAGGTGACAAATGCTTTGTATAGCTCTGGTATTCCAATTATTTCTTCTCCGTCATGGGTATATACTGTGCTACCTTTTTGTTGTGGTGTAGGCTATTAGCATAGGTTGAAGTTTGTGGGGCTATAACTATTGCTTCTCTTGGCTTTTTTGATGTAAATGGCTTATCAAATACGGTATTTAGGTTTACATTGATATGTGGTTTTTTGCTAACTTGTTTGCTTGTACCTGCAGCTGTATATAAAGCAACTGTGTTATGGGTTTTTTGGAGTTTCCCAACGTCTCCTTCTACCTCTGGAAGTTTAGAGTCTTCCGATCGACTTAGCTCCGCATTTTTATAGTCATGCTGCTGACTTTCTAGCTGTTGTAATCTTTTTCCCATACTCTCCATCTGTAAGGATAGAGTAGTAAGGATTGTAAATATGTCTTTTGATTCTTGGCTTTCATCTGTTTGGGTACCTTTGTCTTGATAGGTAGTCTGCAATAACATTCTTGTCAGTTCGTATTACTTCAATTGTAAATGTAAAATTTTGTATATTTAATACAAGTCTCCTTATTTCCTTTGTAGTTACTGAATCCTGTACTTTCCGAGTTATCCACCATTTTACTTGTGTATTATCTGTTCTTACTATAAATTTGTTATAAACAATATATGGCTCAAATGCTAACAAACATTTATATAATCCAAATAGTTCTTTCCTATTTATTTCCCATTTTAATTGTGGTTCCGTGTATGATCCGGAATAATATCTACAATGGTGTTCAATTTTTTCATTATCATATTTATATTTTAGAACTCCTCCGTAGCTGTGATCACTAGAATCAGTTTCTACAATATATGTAAATTGTTTCTTTTCATCTGGAAAATATAGTTTTGGTAATTTTTTACACATATTTTTTATCTTCTGTATATGTATTTTATCTTTTTCGTCAAAATGATATTCTATGTCCTTTTTTAATTTTTTCTGTAATGGTTTTAAGTTTTCTGCTAATTTAGGAATATATTCTCTTACTTGGTTAACCAATCCTAAAAATGATTGTAACTTCTTTTTTGTATCAAGTGTTTCATTCAAGTTAATTATTTTTTGTACTACATGGGTTTGCATTTTTATCCCGTTTTTATCTATTTGTATACCTAAAAATTCTATTTGATTTTTCATTACTTCTGCTTTCTTTTTACTTAAACTTATTCCTGATATTTCTACAATGTGTATGAATTTTTCTAGTAGTTTTATATGTTCGTTCTCTGTTCTAGAATATAGCAATATATCATCTATATATATTATACAATTTTCTAATTGGTTGAAGTAATTATCCATAAAATGTTGATACCTACCTGGTGCATTTTTATATCCAAAAGGTAATACGTTCCATTCGTAAAATCCTTGTGGTACTGTGAATGCTGTTAACTTTTTAGATTCATCTTCTAGTTTTAAATGGTAAAATCCTGATTTACAGTCAAATTTACTAAAATAGTTATATCCTTGTATTTGTCTAATTTTTAGTATTTTATTTGGTATCGGATAATTATATGTTTTTGTTTTTGCATTTAAATTTCTATAATCTATAACCATACGACTTTTTCCTCTTTTTTGTTCACTATGCTTATTTACTATAAATGCTGGGCTAGTATGTTTACTATTACTTTCTTGTATGTAGTTATTATCTAATAATTCTTTTATATGCATTTTAAATTCTGTTAAATCATTAAAATTGTATTTTAAAGGTTTTTGTGTTATTATGCTATTTTCATCTATTAGTTCAATCTTTATTTTTGTTTGATGTTTTTCCCATCCTTGGAGTGGATTATCATTATATAGTAATTCTAGTTTATCTTGTAGTGGTTTTATCTTATTTATTGAGAAAATGATTATCTCTATATTATGGTTACTTTGTATTACATTTTCTAATTTTTGGGTAATCTTTTCACTTCCTTTAATCCAGGGTGTTGTTTTTCTTACTTTATTATTTACTCTTTTTGCTCCTAATTTTTGTTTACACGGGGTAGTAAACCACCAATGTGTTTTTGTTATAATATGTGGGTATAATTTATCTAAAAATGGCATTCCTAATAATATATCTTTATTTGTGAATTCGTAACTATATATTTCTTCTATGGTTAATATTTTATCCCATATTTGTATTTTTATATTTCTTGCTTTATATGTTATCATACTTCCTTCATTATTAAATCCTGTTACTACTATGGGGGTTTTTAGCTTTTCCCATTTACTTTCTGGTAAACAATTATGTCTACACATATTAGCTTCTGCTCCTGTATCCACCATAGGTGTATAATATCTATTATAATATCCTTCTACTATTATTTTGGCAAGTATGTATATCTTTGGCATTATATCAAAGTTCTTTTTATTATTATTTTCTTATTTTCATAACTTATTGTTAATTGCCTATCTTCTAATTTATATGGTTTGACTTTTTCTAACCATTTTATCCCTAGTGTAATATTTTTATCTCCTTGATATATTTTAAAATTTATTAATATTGGTATTCCTCCAATAATTAATTCTTTTTCAGTTGTTTCTTCGTTTTTTCTTAACGCTTTTGGTAGTTCTGAATTTTGTTGTTCTATTGTTACTATCTCTTGTTCTGGTATTAGTTCTCTTATAACATAATTCTCTTCCTGCCCTGTATTTATTAGTATTAAATATTTTCTTTGGTCCATTATTCCTGTTATATAATAATGATGTGGGTTTATTTCTTCTATTTTTTGTTCTATTAATTTTTGTGGAGTGGTATAATTTATTCTTTTTGATGTACTTCTTGATGTACTTCTTGATGATGTTTCTGGCATTTCATTATTTATTCGTTTTGATGTGCTTAATCTTTCTTTTACTATTTCTAAATCTTCATCCATGTCTATTTCTGTATAACTGTAATCATTGTTGTCTATAACTGATACTATTCTTTCGAATGGATTTTCTATTTTTATTTTATTTATTTTATTTTTAGCTGTTATCTTATGTTTTGTTGTTAAGACATATAGATTTTTACATCTTGCTGTGAATATTTTACTTCCTGGTGCTAATTCTATTCCAGACATTTTCCAGTATAATACTAATGATTTATCTATATTTTTATCATCTACTGCTACTGAATAGTTAGCACTTACTATAAATTTAAATTTTTGGTATATTAAGTTACCTCTTACAGCACTTATTATACTCTTTTCTATAGGTTGTACAATCCTATCATCTGCCAAGTATATTTCTATAGGGGTATCTATTCCTTCCCTAAAACATGCTTTTATTAGGATCTCCGTTCCTCCTAAGTGTACATATTTTATTGGATTTTTTGCTTTTATATCTTGTATTTCTTTATTTAGTAGTCTTTTATTTAAAATTGGTATTTGTGCTTTACCTTTGATGTATTTACAATCTATTATATGTTCTCTTTGGCTTACTACATAGTATTCTTCTTTTTGTCTTTTAAACCAATTCTTTATTGTTGGTACTTCTAATATTTTGTCTATACTTAGATCCAATTCTTTTCCTTTTATTTGTTCAAATATATTAGCGTCAAATATTATTTTTTGTTCTGAAGATTGTTCATCTACATTCTGTTAGTTTTTTCTTTTTCCTATATGGTTTTTTATGTTTATAATTTTTTACATAATATCTTCTTCTTGGTTTCCTATATTTATATTTTGAATATTTTGATTTAAATTTCTTTTTCTTTCCTTCTTTTTTGTAATATTTATCTGTGCATCCAAATTGGGGTGCTATTCTACTTTTGCAACATGCCAAATTTTTTACTAATATTTTTTCCATTTTCATGTTTTCTTTATATTTTTCACATAATTCTATAAACCAGTTTTGTAGAAATTTTATCCTTGCTCCTAATGTATCTGCTAGTCCTGCTTCGTTCCAATTTTTTATTATTTTTGAGCTAAAGGGTTCTGGTAATTTTGTAAAATATAATTTTCTTATCTCTTTACTTTCATCTGGACTATATGTTCCTTTATAATAATAGTCTCTAAATGCACAAGTATATTCATCTATATAACACATATTACATATTGCTAATTTTGTCATTAAATTTCTATTTGTAATTTTTTCTTTATTTTGTTCTTCTACTTCTGTTGTCATACTACTAAATTCATTTCTTATTGCTATTTCATATTTATTTAATATATCTGTAACTGTTGTTGTAGTTGTACCGTCAAGTTTTTTATTACTCCTTAATGTGTCTAAGCTTTCACTTGATAAATTTTGTAACCATAATTTTACAGTTCCTATTAATGTTCTTTCTATATATCCTGGTGTTTCCGCTATTGTTATTTTATTATCTATTAGTTGTTTTGAGATATATCCTATCCATAATTGTATTGTTTTATTTATATCTGCTACACAATCTAGATCTAAAAAATTATATTGTTCAGTTATCTGTCTTGGTGCCCATTTCTTATTTAACCTTTTATCCCATAATGTTTTGTTTCTATCATATGCATCATAACTTACTCTGTAATAGGTTGGGTTTAATTGTTTTGGATTTTTTATTCCTGATATGCTTGGTTTATCTTCGTTCATATCTCCTGTATTTATTTCTGGGTTTATTTTTATCTTTTCTATTTTTTCTATAAGTTCTGTGTATGTTTCACTTGTTTCTGAATAGTTTTCTCCTAGTTCTGTGTCTTTATCACTTTGGTCATTTATTTCGTTTATACTTATTTTTGATGGACTCTCCTGTACTTCTTCTAACTGTAATTTGAATCTTTCTATCTCATTTGTTAGTTTTAGTTCTTCTTCTTCTTCTTTACGTTTTTCCTTTTCTTTTAGTTTATTTGCATACATCTGTTTTAGCATCTCTAATTCTTTTTCTAATTCTGTTATTTTAGTGTTTTTTACTTCCTCTATCTGTTGTATTTTTTCTTTAGCTTGCTGTTGTATTTCTTTAATCTCTCGTTTTCTATCTATTTCTTCGTTTTCTTTTGTTATTCTAACCATGGCGGTTAAACTATCCTCTAGTTTTACAGTTTCTTTTTCTAACATTAAGTTTAGGTTATTTCCTATTTTTTTATATGTTCTTCCTAAGTTGGAAAATATTATTGTTATTTTTAATCCTTCTGTATTCTCATATGTTTTTTCTTCTAATGCGAATTCTTCTTTATTCATCTTTTATCTTTTAGATAACAAACATATTTATATTCTGTTTTAGATATTATATCTATTAATTTAGACAGCCTAGCTTTGTTTATTTTTGTGATACTTAAGTATTCATATTCTATGCATAGTTTTTTTAGTTTCTTTCTAATTTTCTGCGATTTCTTAGTTATTTTGATTGTTTCACTGTTTTGCGGGTTTGTACTATTAATGTTAGTGTTATTTTTCATGATTTGTTTCTTAATATATTTTTTATCCTTTGAAAATGCTTTATGATTCTTCTTATGACTTATTAACATGAGGTTTATAAAAGAGGGCCCTTTTATATATCGACACTTAATGAAGAAGACGTCTCAACTTCATAATGGTGTTATAATACGATGAAAGAAATAGGAACACACATGTTTTGTTTGAAACAAATTTGACAAGTTTTTATTCATGAACTTGGACAAGCTTTTGAATATTACATGTATTGAGATAAATCTATAACTTTCTCGTAACTGTTTTTCTTGTAATAGATTTTTATATAGTAAATACTATTCAACAATGTTTTTCCTTATAACCTGTTTCAATACATAATCATGACCCTATCTTAATGTATTAGGAAGGGTTTGAGAGGTTATTCCGTTGTTCTCATGGGAAAGAACACTATGATGAATGTTTTGCATCTTCCTTTATTTTGATATGAAAGAACACAATGATGAATGCTGAGGTTCCGTAACTTCTGCTCGACACTTGTTTCGATTTACATCTCCGTCTTACCGCACGTATTTGTGTACAATATGCAGTCACCCAAGTGTTTGAGCGCTGAAGTATGAAGCCTCGAGCACTTGTTTGTTTCTCACAATTTGGTCCTTTTTCTGAAAACAGAAAAACATACGGGACTCGGAGGTACGATTAAAGATGAAGACTGCCTAACCCGTGTGTATTTCCATCAGATTAATTTGTAACCCTAGGCTGGGAATTTTAGAATATTCCATTTTGTCGTGCAGGTCGTGACTCATCATTTGACACGAGTTAGGGTTTTTGCCTAGAATCTAAAATCGTTAGTAAAATTTTAACAATTCAAAGAAAAATTCTAATATAGCGATACCTGATCGTAGGTGCTTTCTAAGAAATAATATCTCTTTAGGTGGACAGCATTCCAATGCGAGGGTAGAACCTTACCATCCATTGTCTCCAACTCGTATGCTCCTTTTTCCGCAATGTCACGAACTCTGTAGGGTCCTTCCCATGTTGGACTTAGCTTTCCTGAATTAGCAGCTTTTGTAGATTGGAACACCTTTTTAAGCACGAAGTCCCCAATTTTAAAGAATCTGAGGCGTGCTTTCCTGTTATAATACCGTTCAATTACTTGCTTTTGTGCTGCCATCCTTTTTAATGCAGCTTCTCTTCTTCCTTCGAGCAAATCAAGGTTCACCCGCATCTCTTCATCATTTGATTCCTCCGTTGCTTGAACGTACCATGTGCTCGGTTCTCCTATTTCAACTGGAATTAAGGCCTCTACACCATAAACCATTGAAAATGGTTTTTCTCCCGTGCTTGTTTTTTTTGTTGTACGATAAGCCCATAATACTCCAGGTAATACCTCAGGCCAATTACCTTTTGAATCCTATAACCTTTTCTTCATGTTGTTGATAATGACCTTGTTTGTGGATTCCGCTTGTCCATTACCCACTGGATGGTATGGTGTAGATGTTATCCTTTTAATTTTCCAACTTTGAAAAAATTCAGTGATTTGAGCTCCTATGAATTGTAGACCGTTGTCACACACGATTTCCTTTGGTGCTCCAAAACGGCATATTATATTTCTCCAAATGATGTCTTTAACTTCCTTCTCTCGTACCTGTTTAAATGCTCATGCTTCTACCCATTTAGTGAAATAATCTGTAAGTACAAGTAGAAATTTCACCTGACCTTTTGTTTGTGGCAATGGACCTACGATATCCATTCCCCATTTCATAAAGGGCCACGGGGCTATAACAGGGTGCAATAACTCAGCTGGTCTATGCATATTATTGCAGTATCTTTGACGTTTATCACACTTGGACACGAAACCGTTTGCTTCTTCTTCCATTTTAGGCCAATAATACCCTGTTCGAATCAGTGTTTTTACCAGCGACCTTCCTCCTGCGTGATTTCCACAATGTCCTTCATGTACTTCCCTCATCACATATTCTGTTTGGGAAGGTCCGAGACACCTTGCTATTGGCCCATCGAACATCTTTCGATAAAGATTTCCTTGATGTAAACAGTAACGAGCAGCTTTTTTGCGATGTGCATAAGCTTTTCTTTTGTCAGCAGGCACGGTTCTGCGCTGTAAAAAAGCAATAATTTCGTTTCTCCAATCCCATGTTAAATGATTAAAATTTACCTCGTTCTTATCAGGTTCGAGAACGGAATGAAATAAATGCACGATTGAAGCATTTGCGTCGTTTGCTACGTCTACTGCAGATGCGAGATTAGCTAAAGCATCTGCCTCCACATTCTCATCTCTTGGGATCTGCATTACCTTCCAAGTTTGGAATTGCTTTATTAGTTCCCGTACCTTTTCGAGATATTCTTGCATTCGTGTCTCCCTGGCTGTATAAGTCCCCAGTATTTGATTGACCACGAGTTGAGAATCACTCTTGATTATAATCTGTGTTATGCCGAGTTCTCGTGCCAATTCTAGACCTGCAATTACAGCCTCATACTCTACTTCATTGTTAGTTATAGAATGACATTTTATAGCCTGTCTAATAGTTTCACCCGTAGGTGGTACGAGAACTATCCCTAGGCCTGCTCCTTTTACATTAGACGAACCATCAATGAATAAAATCCAAACCCCCGGGTTTGCACCATTAAAAACTTGTAATTCTTTTCTGCTTCTAAATGCATCCCTTGGCTAAAATCAACTACGAAATCGGCTAATACTTGAGATTTTATAACAGTCCTAGGTTGATAAATGATTTCATATTCACTTAATTCTATAGCCCATTTTGCTAACCTCCCTGACAATTCATATTTATGCAAAATATTTCGTAATGGAAAAGCAGTAACTACAACAATGGGATGACATTGAAAATAAGGTCTTAATTTTCTAGATGCCATGATCAAAGTTAATGCTAATTTTTCTAGTTGTGGATATCGTGTTTCAGCATCTAATAAAGACTTGCTTACATAATAGATAGGAGATTGTTTACCTTGGTCCTCACGGACTAAAACAACACTTACCGCAACTTCTGACACGACCAAATAAATGAGTAGCTTTTCTCCTTCTTTTGGTTTTGCCAATAGTGGTGGATTTGACAAGTAAGCTTTTAAATTTCTAAGGGCTTTTTGGAAATCTTCGTTACATTCAAAATGATCTTGCTTTTTGAGTGCGGAGAAAAAATTAAAACATTTTTCTGAAGATTTGGGAATAAATCTCCCCAAAGCTGCAATTCTTCCCGTTAGCCTTTGGACTTCTTTTTTACTCGTAAGGATATCAGGGATCTCCTCTATTGCTTTGATCTGAGAAGGATTTACCTTAATACCACGGTTAGAAACGAGAAAACCCAAAAATTTGCCTGAGGCAACCCCAAATGCACATTTTTCTGGATTGAGTTTCATATTAAATTTTCGTAAAATTTCAAATGTAACAGATAAATGAGAAATATGATCATGAGAATGCTTGGTTTTGACGAGCATATCGTCTATATATACCTCCATGGTTTTTCCTAAATGTTCTTGGAACATTTTGGTGACCAACCTTTGATAGGTTGCTCCAGCATATTTGAGACCAAATGGCATTACTTTATAACAGTAAGTCCCCCTGTCTGTGATGAAAGATGTTTTTTCTTTATCACTAGGGTCCATTTTAATTTGGTTGTACCCTGAATATGCATCTAAAAAAATCAAAAGTTCATGCCCTGCAGTTGCATCAATTAACTGATCTATATGCGGTAAAGGGAAAGAATCTTTTGCGCAGGCTTTGTTAAGATCTGTATAATCCACGCAAACCCGTCACTTACCATTTTTCTTAGGTACAACAACTGTGTTTGCTAACCAATTAGGATACTTTACCTCGCGGATTGACCCAATTTTCAATAGCTTTTGGACCTCATCTTGAATCACCTGATTTTTGAAAGCACCTTGCTTTATTTTCTTTTGCTTTACTGGTGTGAAAGATGGGTCTTCATTTAGTTTGTGAGTCATCACATCCGGTGGTATCCCTGTCATATCAGCATAGGACCAAGCAAAACAGTCCACGTTACCTTTTAAAAATTCAGTCAACATACCTCGCATGTCTGAGCTTAGATTGGCTCCAACATAAACCTTCCGTTCAGGCCACTGCTCAAATAATATCACAGCCTCGAGCTCTTCAATTGTTGTTTTGAAATTTTCATTCTCTTCAGGTTCTTGAATTGTATCAGGTCTCGAGTCTAAATCTGTCTTTTCTTGTTCAGTTGAGGTTTGATCCTTGATACCTTTAACTGTTACCTGTAATTGCTATTTCTCTTTATTCACGGTCCTCGTATCTATTACAGCGTTGATACTTCTGGCTGTCTGCTGATCCCCACGAATTTGGCAAATTCCCCACGGTGATGGGAATTTAATAACTTGATGTAGAGTTGATGGGACAACATCCATATCATGGATCCAAGGTCTCCCTATGATCATATTGTAAGCTATTTCCATATCTACTACCTGAAATTTAGTTTTTTTAACAACACCTGCAGCACAAATTGTTAGAATTACCTCTCCTTTTGTTACCACACTTAAATTGTCGAACCCGGACAAGGTATGCGCCTTAGGTATCATTTTGTCTTCAGCTTGTATTTCACGTAATACCCTTAATAGTATAATATTTACGGAACTTCCTGGATCAATCAAAACTCGTTTTACATTAGTATCATGTACAAGTAAAGATATTACCAGTGCGTCGTTATGTGGTGTCATTACTCCTTCGATATCTGCATCATCGAAAGAAATACTTTCATTTTCTATAACCTGCCGTAATCATTTCCCGTGTGTTATCATTACTTTAGAAACCTTGTTGAAAGCTGTATATGTTACACCGTGAATATCTTCTCCACCACTTATAACGTTCCCGATTCTCTTGGGTGAAGGAGGCTTTGGTGGCTCTTGTCTATTTTTCATATAGGCTTGCTTACCTTTCTCACTAAATAACACAGTTAGATACCCTTGTTTCAATAGATGATCCACTTCACTTTGTAAGAATCTACATTCTAAAGTTTTATGCCCGTGATCATTGTAGAATTCGCACCAATGGTCTGGATTGCGCCTATTTGGATTTGACTGCATCTCTTTTGGCCATCGTACCTTATCTCCCATGCTCCTCAAAACAGCTACGAGCTCGGAGGTAGTGACATTAAAGTTATATCCACCGAACCTTGCCTTTAAACTTCTATCATCATCTCGTGACTCTTGTTTGTTTCGGTCATGTCTGAACCTTAATGAAGAACCAGATTCCTTGTTCCTCAATTTTTGATCATATCGTTGACTATCCTACTTTGACCGTGAGTCATTCCCTGCAGGACCCATGTATGGATCGTACCTGTTTTTACCTGATCTTTTTTCTGTTTCTCATCTCCTGGATTTGCTCCTTTCTTCATGATGAAACTGAAGTACGGTATCTTCCTCAATTCGCAACTTCGTACTATACCTGTTATAAATGTCATTCCACGTGGTTGCAGGGAACTCTCGAAGGCTTTCTCTAAGTCTTCTCGTGGCTTCTGAACTTTTGTCATTTAAGTTGCTTGCAAAAGCTATTGCAACCCAGTTATCAGGTACACGAGGCAAAGTCATCCTCTGACGTTGGAATCTATAAACAAAATCTCTAAGCAACTCTGTGTCCCCTTGTTTAACTTTGAAAATGTCTTCCATTCTTTTTTCAACCTTTTGAGCTCCTGAGTGTGCTTTAATAAAAGAATCTGCAAGCTCAGCAAAAGAGTTTACAGAATTTTCAGGTAAAAGAGAATACCAGGTTAATGCACCCTTGGTGAGTGTTTCTCCAAATTTCTTGACCAACATTGATTCAATTTCTTGCTTGGTCAAGTCGTTGCCTTTTACACCTGTAGTAAATGCAGTTACGTGATCACGTGGGTCTGTTGTGCCATCATATTTCGAGATGTCAGGCATTTTGAACTTTTTAAGGATTGGAAGGGGATCAGCACTTGGTTTCCAAGGTTGTTGTGAGTGTTTATCCACATCCACTCCTTTGATTACCGGGGTAACTCCAGGGATTTCCTCGATGCGCTCATTCTGTTCCTTAAGCTGTTTCTGCAAAGTTAGTATTAAATTTTGCAAATGAGAATTATTTGAATTACCTGGTTCTCCTTCCTATGGTTCACTGGGGGTTCCTCCAAAATTAACAAGGCCAGAACGAAGATTCTCCAATGTAATATTATTAGGTGTAGGTGTGGGTGGTGCAACAGGTAATCGACTAACTAGATCCTGAAGAGCTTTGCTAACCCGTGCATCAATTACTTTTTGTAAAGCTTCATCTGCCCCTTTAAAATGTTCAGATTGCTCTTGTTGATCAGCACAAGATTCAGGAGCAGGAGTGCCTTCGTGAGATTGACGTGGTGAATTTTGGGTGGAGGGAACCACGTCAATGTTCTGTAAATCTCCTTGAATTTGATGGATTTGATTTTCATGGTTTCCTAAGGTGTTTTCACTGTTATTGTTGTTATTGTTATTGTTGTTTGACATGATGATGACAACGGATAGAATGTAGCTTAAACGAAAAGATTATCAGTTTTTCGGTAACGGAACCAATTTGTTTAACCAAAAATCTGAGTCTTTGGTCAAAGCTAGAAATAAAGAGAAATTCGGGTTACTGATAATCAGGAGAATAATAGAAGATTTCTGAGAATAAGTAGTTTTGTATTTCAGTGTAATCTCGATAATATTTCGTGTCTCTACAGATGTTGAGTCCTTCTCCTTTTATAGTTGATTCTAGGAGAAGATGTAATGCCTTTGTCTTAATGAGGCAATTATGAGCAATAAATGACATTAAAAGAAACGTTACACAATCATTTCTATTTAATTCAAATATTCTAACGTATTTGATATTTAATTCTGTATTTAGACTCTTTTACGTCATCAGATTCGTATCTTCAACTTCTTCCGATCTTCGGTCTTTAAATGACTCGAATAGATACGAGACTCGTACCTATTTGAGTAACGGTCCACACCTATGTTATTTTCTTCCTCCTATCTGTTGTCTCCCGTGCCTCTTGGCTATTTATTGCGTTTTGACCTTTGACCAGTCCACGTGTCATGATACGTCATCTTCAATATTCAGACTCAGTTTTTTCCCGATACACAAATATTGTCGGAACCCCTATAGATTTTAAGACAAGCACAAGTACTCGTAAGTGCAACAAAAATTTCTGCATGATGTTGATTCATTTAAATGTAGCATCGAAAGATTAGAAATAGAAAACTTAAACGAATTTAAAGAAACTAGTAGTAATAATAAATATCATACAAAAATCTGATAATGAGGTTATAATTATTCGAGGAGTATGAAGACCACAACTATATGAGCTTACGTCTTTCTCCGTGCCATAGATGTAGGATTGCCGTCAAAAAGGCCCTCAATTAACGTTTCAATTTCTTCAGGCTGGTACTTTATATACTTCTCTGCATGCTTTGTATTGTCTAAATACTGCCTAAATCTCCCAAAGAAGGACCTGTACGCCGGAATCAACACCGCCGATATAGAAACTCTTAGCTCCGACCGAAGCTGCTCGTCGCTCACCACCCAAGTGCTCTGCGTACGATGGATTTCGTCAAGCATTGTGCTGAAATTCTTGAACCTCTCTTTCACTACTGGCTTTGTCACTTTCCCACTCACTTGCATCCCGTCGTGACTTAGTATTTGTAACACTCTTCCCCATGTTTCTCTTTGGTAATTCTTATGGTATTGCCTCACGGTCGTTGATCTTCTTCGACACCATGTGTCGCCCATCACTTGGCGGACATCCGTGGATCCTTTGGCCTTTTGTAAGATGTATCTGCCGTTGTTCATTAAGAATATGTCACGCAAAGAAGGGTCTCTATATAAGTTTGACTTAGCTTCTAGATTTGAATCCAACAGTTCCAATATTTTCATGATCTGTGATGAAAACGGCGTCGTGGCAGCTACATCATCGTGTGGGCTTTCGCTCTCAACGTGATCATCCAGTGTCGTGGCGGAGGAATATGCCTCCAACTTTGCGTGTTCTTGGAAAATATGTTCAAGGGCGTCTCTGTATTCACAGGCGTATTTTAGATAGTTCATGACATAACGTGTGAGCGGGTGCACTGCACCACCAGGGACCGGCGTTCTAGCTGCATCGTTCTTGATGGAACTTTCGAGATCACAGAATACGTTGACAGCTGCCTCCCCGAACCTATCTCTCGTGGCTAAGATCTCTGATTTCAGTTCGTGCTCACCATCATTGGAGAAAGATTCACTTATGGCAGAAACTAGATCGCGAATGGCTTCGTATATGTCTAGAAATTTGAAAAGTTTCTCGGCGGAACGTTTTGTTCTGGAGACCGCCTCAGCGAAGTCAAGAATCTGAATTACAATCGAACGTGCCAGGTTGCTAAATAGGCTTTGAGAGATCTTTGGAGAATCGAAGAAAACTGATTCCCCGAGTCTCTTTTCGCCAGGAAACAGAGTGCTTGAGCAGCTCTTCGCAACAATGATCCATTGGGTGATTTCTCCTTCTAGAGAATCCCATGGCATTCTCTGCACATCATCTCCGTTTATCTTCTCGAATTCGAGCATTTTCAGTTGCTCATAGAATGCGTTTCTTCGTGAAATTGAATATACTTGACAACATTCTGTTTCAAACCCGGCTGAGATCATGGCAGTGGCAATTCGATTCATTCTTGTCACGACCTCGGGTGGATACGATGGATAATCCGAATTTTTTTCTACTTTTGAATTGGAACAACCTCCGAAATCTTCTAATAAGGTTCGGAATTCTTCTTCCATGAAAGTCATGGCTCGTTGCAAGACCAAATTGGTCCGATTCAACAACGTTAACCCTGACGGAGATGATTTGGCGATGACATTTGTCAATTTTGATAAATGCATCACGGCTTCAAGGAAAAATGACTCTTCCTCTGTCATCTTACCCAATCTGGTCGGTATTTCACCAGAATTATATTTTGCAATCCTGGACTCTATGATTTTGGAGAACGTTTCAATATTTTCAGGGGCTTCCGAGTTTTCATCAGATGTGGAAACGGTATTTTTGAATGGATCAATATCTGATGCTGGACAGCCACTGTCATTATTCTTCTTCTCCATTTGCTCTTTCTAAACGGATATGGAGGAGCAAAAGAGAAGGGATCCGAAGAATGTATGCATGCAACTGTGGAAAAATGAATCAAGTAGTAAAATGGGACATTTTCATGGAATTTTGTTAGAGGAAATTTGTTTGAGATTGAAGATGTTTTTTCTGTTTTCCTATTACTACGTGTTTAAGGGAAGGTGGTTTATTTTCGGAAGATGGTCGGTACAGGAAGACTATTGACTCGGTTAATAAAGGTTATTAGTGCTCCCCATGACTTGATTTCGGCAAGGCTTCCCACTATTCCCAGCTCTCCTGTAGTTACAGTTAAGCCCCAATCATAATTTAGTGGTCAACAGTTTGAATTATTATGCACCAGTTTGACTACCAATGCCTTTGTGTCACTATTCGCCAATTGGATTTTCTTTATTATCAAGCAATTGCAGCAGCAACAATAACAACAAACCCAATATATTTTCATAAATGGAGTCTGGGGAGAAAATTGTGTACGCAAACATTGCCCCTACCTTATAGAGATAAAGAGACTGTTTCCGATAGACCTTCGGTTCTAGGAACAAAGAAGATCAAGCAACAAGTAGCAAACAATAGTAACAACAATGTATTATGGTAACAGGCGCGAATGACATGTCATGTAATAGTAAAGAACCATGAATAAGATAATACAAAAATAGTCCTATTACAACTGGTAAGCCTAGAAGAAACACACTACTATGTGTCAACCTACAATTTTAATCCTCGACCTCCACACCTTTCTATCGTGGGTCATATCCTCAGTAAGTTGGAGCAATGACATGTCCTGCCCAACTACCTCTCCCAAATACTTCTTAGGCCTATCCGTTTCTTTCCTCAGACCCGCCATGGATAACCTATCACACCTTCTTACCGGAGCATCTATCTCTTTCCTCTTCACATGTCCGAACCATCTCAGCCTCGATTCCCGTAATTTGTCTTCCATAGATGCCACTCCTACCTTGTCCCTAATAACTAAACTCAATAACAGAAAATCTCTAAATATCTAATATAAGTAACTGAAACTCTACTACCACCGTCCCAACATTTGGTGTCAACGAGAACATGAGCACTACAACATCTCAACATATGACAAACTCTAGTACAATTATCTGAATAGCATAACAATACTGAAGAAAATAAAAGGAAGGAGAATCAAGGTCTACGAGCGTCATAGCAGCTACCTCAAAGTCTTCGAGTAGGAACTAGCACCAATCAAGCAATCACCGCGTCCATATATATCCGGATCTGCACAGAAAGTGCAGAGTATGTTACGAGTACAACCGACCTAATATACTCCATAAGTATTGTAGCGAACCTCGACGAGGTAAAAGAAGCACAAATTATAAATGATGCTAGCTATAACCTGTACAGTTTCATCATTTTAACAAATACAGAACAATAATGAAATCAAGTCATAAAGCACATGAAGAAGCATCTGAGTGTGTGTGTGTACAATTTCTCAAATACTTTGCTCGGTCGGCATATAGAGATAATATGCAGTTAAATTAGGTAAGTAATCACGAAAATTGCAAGTAGTGATGAAATTCGAACAACCACTAGCCATATTTCCTCAACCTTTCCAATCTACACCAAACTATTGATCAGCTTTCCTCAATATCCACGTGTACACCATCAAGTGATAAACATGAGACGGTGACCCTAGGGAGATGGACTATATCCACACTCAAGCACGGCCAATTCAATGTGCAACCAGCCTGGCGTGAATAATCCGCCCTTTGGGGTCACAGTCATAACCGTACAATCCGCTTGGCATGGTCACAAGTATAACAACACAATCTGCTCGGCGTGGTCACATGCATAATAACACATTTCTCCCGGTGTGGTCACATGCACAACAACACAATTCACCCGGCGTGGTCACATGCACACAGTCCAATCATATCACATAGGAGAAATAAACAAGAATAAATGTATGTGATAAATATTTAACAAATATCATGTTCTTTGACTGGTAAAAAAAATATGAGTAGGCATGTACAAAGTGTGCTATCGTAGCTCGAATCGTCAAATTTCATCACAAAATAGCATTTATCAAGTTCATTTAGGGATTAAACGTCTATGTAGCCTCAAACATGGCTCAAATAGTTCACAACAATTTTACGAATGTAAGAAACAACATAGTTTAAAGCTTATCAATCAATTCTAGGCATATCATATTCTAAGCACAACCCGAGCATGGATAAATACCCCTGGTATTAGCACTTGGGCTCTAAACCCCATACATGTGCACACCCATAACACATAGCTATCACAAAATAATTAGGAAACTAGTGCCTCAGCCAAGTTTAGATAAGATACTTACATCAAGCAAAACAAATTACTCCCCTAACAAGTCCTTCCTATGCGTAGTAACCTCCGAAAGGCCAGAATCTAGCCCAAATAACTTAATACTATTAATAAAAGATATAAGAATCAATTCTAAATGACAAAGATAAGATCTTTAACCAAAATCAAAACGTCAACCCCAGTTTTGCACCTCGGAATTTGACGAAATTCATAAATTCCGAACACCCATTCAATTACGAGTCCAACCATACCAAAATCATCCAATTCCAACCACAAATCGCCCCTCAAATCTTCAAATTTCACTATCCAATAACATAGTTCAAAAATTCCCAAATTCTAACTTAGTTTTATGAGAAATAGGTGAAATAATATGGGTATTCAATATTTATGGATAAATATAAAATCACTCTACTGGGAACATAGTCCAGAGAACTCCTCCACTCAACCCTTTGGAAACCCCGGCATTGTCAATGTCACGATCTTAGCATGAAATCCAGAATAGCATGACATGGTGATAGCCAATCCATGCCTAGAATCACATCAAAATCAACAATAATAAGAAGTAAGAGAACAATTCTCATCTCCAATCTCTCAATAGTTTCCCCACATGACCGATACACACAGTCTACAATAATATAGTCACCCACCGACATAGATATATAAATAGGCGTAACTAAGGAAGTACAGGGCGTACCCAAATAATGAGCAAAGTACGATGATACATATGATTAGGTGAAACCAGGGTCAAATAATATGGAAACATCTCTATGGCACACTGAAACAATACTTTTGATCACAGTATCAAAGGCAACTGCATCTGGCCTGGCTAGATATGCATAGCAACTGGCCTAACCACCACCTGATCGACCTCTCCCTCTAGGGTGGCCTAGAGCTGACTGGGCCCCACTCCGAGCTGGCTGTGTGGGGGGTGTAGCAACTGGTGCTAGAATCATAGACAAAATTCTCTACTATGGAACCCTACTCGATAGTCTAGGGCAATCTCTCTTGAGATGACTCAAGTCTTCAACAGGCTACTGACCTTGATAACCCAAAAAACTGTCTATGGAAACCTGGGCAGATGAAGCATGGTAAGAACTATTTGCTGGCAATGCACTGAATGATAACTGAGTCGGGTGTGCATTATAGGATTGTGACTAACTGAAGAACCATGAGGAACATCGCAAGCTGCCTAAACAGGCCAATGATAACGATCCCTATTGTGATGGGTTAGCCCTCCAAATGAGGCAGTACTGAAACCACTTGAACTATGAGGCCTCTTGGCCTTCCTCTGCTCACGTCTTGTCTACGAGCCACCTCTTGGCATCTAGCAATATCAACCACCTCACCAATCCTCGCACCCATCACAATCTCCCTAGTCATGATGAAACGTATTCCATAGTCAAGGCCATCAATGAACCTCAAAATCCTTTCCCTCTCAGTGGGAACCAACCATACCACGTGGTGAGCCAATATTGAAAACCTCATCGTATACTGAGTCACTGTCATACCCTCCTGGCGTAGCTGCACAAACTGCCTGCACAACTCCTCTCTGCGAGTCTATGGGGCAAACTTAACTAAGAAGAGAACTGAGAACACATGCCATGTAAGTGGTGCTGCGTCAGCTGTCCTGCTCAAATCATAAGTTTGCCACCATCGTTAGTTTCCCCGGTCAGCTGAAAAGTAGTAAATGAAACCCTAATGGTGACCAATAATACTCGCTGTGCGAAGGATACACTAACACCGGTCAATAAAATCCTGAGCATCCTCCGACTCCGTTCGACTAAACTTTGGAGGATTAAGCCTTCAAAACCGCTCCAGTCTCTTCTGCTCCTCATCACTCACATGAGGGCCAACCTGGGCCGGAGTAGCAGCAACCGACTGGGCTAGTAGTACCCCTAGTGTCTGGAGTCCCTGAGTTACCTGTTGTGGAGTATAGGCGGCAGGAGTCTAAGCACCTCCCCCGGCCTGAGAAGTGGCTGGTCTATCTGGAACCAAGATTTCCTGAGCAAGGCTCTTGCATATAGTCAAAATCTTGGCCAAAACCTCCTGATGGTCTAGAATCACCGTGGACACAACTGGTGCTTGAGTTTATTCCACCGTCTTGACCACATCTTATAACTTGCCCTAAGCTGGAGCAACTGGTGGCTCCACAGCTGTTGCTCTAACTGTAATATGAGTTGCACCTCGGCTTCTACTGCAGCCCCGACCTTTCGCGACCTTAGCTGGTGGTCGTCCGCTTGATCCAGTCGCATGTGTCCTCATCATCTATGAGAGAATAAAAGAATACAAATTTAGATTTTGGAATGAAAAAATTCATATGACAGGAATATAAGAAGGTCATGTTTCCTAACGGTTAGGTAGCCTCTCGAAGATAAGTACAAACATATCTTATTGATCCGCAAGACTCTACTAAACTTGCTCCTAACTCGGGAGACCTAAGTAATCTAGTGCTATGATACAAACTTGTTACGACCCAAAATCTAAACCCATCGTGATGGCGTCTAACACAGTTACTAGGCAAGCCAACAATAACATAATAGGTAAACATTTGAATAAAATAGGTTTATTAACCTCAACAATGGAAAATCTCATAAATATCTAATAAAGGTAACTGAAACTCTATTACCACCATTCCAACACCTGGTGTCAACGCGTATATGAGCATTACAACATCTCAACATAAAACAAACTCTAGTACAATTATTTGAATAGTAGAATTATATTGAAGAAAATAAAAGGAAGGAGAATCAAGGTTTGCGGACGTCATAGCAGCTACCTCAAAGTCTTCGCGAAGGTACTAGCACCAATCTAGCAATCGCCTCGCCCAGGTGTACTTGGATCTGCAGATGAAGTGTAGAAGCAGTATAAGTACAATCGACCTAATGTACTCAATAAGTATTGTAGCTAGCCTCGACGAGGTAAAAGAAGCACGAATTATAAATGATGCTAGCTATAACCTGTACAGATTCATCATTTTAACTAGCACAGAACAATAATAAAATCTAGTCATAAAGCATAGGAAGAATCATTTGTGTGTGTATGTCTACACTTTGTCAAATACTATGCTTAGTCAATGTTTGGAATATTGAGATTATATGCAGTAGTATCAGGTAAATAATCACTAAAATTGCAAATAAAGATGAAATGCAAAATAGGAACAACCACTCGCAAGATTTCCTCAACATTTCGAATTCCACACCAAACCACTGATCAACTTTCCTCAATATTCCCATGTACACCATGAAGAGAGAAACACGAGAGGGGTGACCCTAAGTGGATGGATCCATATCCATACGAAAAGCACGACCAATTTAACGTGCTACCAGCCCGACGTAGTCACAAGCTCAATATAATAATCTGCCCGGTGTGGTTACATGCTTAACAGTACAATCCACCCGGCATGGTCACGAACATAACAACACAATCCTCCTGGCATGGTCACATGAATAACAACATAATTCACATGGCATGGTTACAGGCACAACAACACAATTAGGAGAAATAAACAAGAATACATGTATGTGATGAATAATTAACAAGTCTCATGCTCCTTGACTGGTAAAAATATCATGCTAAGTGTAGGCATGTGCAAAGTATGCTATCATAGCTCAAATCGACAAATTTCATCATAGAACAACATTCATTGATTTCATTTAGGGATTAAACCTCTATATAGCCTCAAACATGGCTCAAATAGTTCACAACAATGTTATAAATAAACATCATAGCTTGAAGCTTAAAAGTCAATTCTAGGCATATCATAGCCTAAGCACAACCCGAGCATGGATAAATACCCTCTTGTGATAGCACATGGGATCAAAACCCCACACATGTGTGCACCCATAGCAAGTATCTATCACAAATAATTCGGCAACTAGTGCCTCAACAAAGTTTCGATAAGATACTTACCTTAAGAAAGCCAAATTACTCCCCTAACATACCCTTCCCACACGTATCAACCTCCGTAAGGCCCGAGTCTAGCCAAAATAATGTAATACTATCAATAAAAGCTATATTGATTCTAAATGGTAAAGCTAAAATCTTTAACCTAAATAAAAAAGGCAACCATAAAAACCAACCCCGGGCCTGTTTCTCGGAACTTGAAAAATTCACAAATTTCGGACACCCATTAAATTACGAGTCCAACCATACAGTAATCATCCAATTCCTACCCAAAATCGCCCCTCAAATCATCAAATTTCACTCTCCAATAATATAGTCAAAAAATCCCCAAATTCTAACTTATATTCATGAGAAATAGGTGAAATAGTCAATAGGTATTCAATATTTATGGACAAAAGTGATTAAAAGTCACTTACCTCTTCAATTTAGGTGGAAACCCCTCCAAAAATCTCCCTAGTCCAAACTTTAAAAATCCCAAAAATGAGAAAAACAACTAAATCCATCGATCTTTAAACACTGCCAGCAATATTGATTCTGCGGCCCTAATAAGTGCACCTGCGCTTTCGCTTTTGCAACAAATTTTTTTTTATCACATCTTGTGAAGCCCACTAAGGATCCCGACCAGCTACTTCTGCGACCAAAATCCCACTTCTGATCGGTGGTCCTACTCACGCTCCTGCAAGGTTGCATTTATGAATCCTATCTACACCTGCGGTTCCTGCCCTTGGCGTCCAAACTCCTCTTCAGCGGAACTACCATCGCAGAAGCGACATCGCTTCTGCGGAACTCTAGCTTGCTTATATGAAAATCCCCAAGGTAGGCCTCTTCCATACCTACGACACTCCAGCCGTACCTGCGGCATCGCATCTGCAATCATGTTACGACCCAAATTGAAGGGCCGCGACAAGCACCCAGTGCATTACTCAATCGAGTACCAACGTAACATATCTTTTTTATTACATCATCATGAGTAAGTCGGTCAGAAGGGCCGTATGAGGCAACAAGAATAAAATATGAGGAAACACTCGACATAAAATGACCCAACCTGATATAGAAACTTATACACGTGACATACGGTCCTATAAGGCCAACATGTTCATTTGTAACCTCAAAACATAGGTTGACAAGGCCATACAAGTATCCGTATGTATGACATCTATCTACAAGCCTCTAAGAGTACATAAGTAACATAAAGGTCAGGACTGGGCTCTGTTATACCAATCAATACATGTCCTAATTATACTGACCAAATAAGCAACTCCAGAGCAAAATAGAGCGCACCAAAACCTTCCACTAAGCTGATAGCCTACTTGGAGGCTCTCAACCTGTCTATCGGGACCTGCGGGCATGAAATGCAATGTCCCCAGGCAAAAGGTACGCCAGTACAAATAATGTACTGAGTATGTAAGGAATGAAAACCACTATGGGCAAAATCATCAACGTATACCACCTGATCAGGTGGTGGTGAGTATATAACGTCGTAATATTTTTCTATATCCCATATATATATATATATATATATATATATACACACACACGTATATAATGCTATCTGGTCATGGGTCAATATACATGTATAAATGAATGCAATGCGTGTGAAGTACGTCAATAAAATTTCTCAGAACGTCATAAGACCACTATGTCTTTGATTAATATCATAAAATAAACTTCATCAACTTACGTATTATCTGAGAACCATGAACAGATGATAGAATAATAAGACATATGGGGAATCAAGAATATAAGCATCTCTAGCACTTCTATGAATAGAATCATTTATATAAGTTGTGCATTTGGTCGTTTCATTTGTATCACTTGGATCATGCCAAAAAGAAAGAAGGGATAGCCTTAACATACCTGAGCCGATTCTCTTAACGATCCTTCCAACACCCGTCAAACGCAACAAAACATGTAATGACAGATCGAAGTAGGAAAAAATCCGTATGATATTTTTGCGAAAGATTGCACCATACTCCCTTAAAATTGCCAAATCTCACGCTGCTAAGATGCTACGAGATGTTGTTTGAATTTTGTTTTAAGAAAATCACATTACTAAGATGCTAAAATGCAAATTTTGTTGAAGATTTTATATAATCTCCTTAGTTTGAGATTTCATCTGTAACTTTGAAGCTCATCCATAAACTTTTGCAAGCTTAACATCACCTTGATGAGATAACAGTCTCTTAAATTTGTTGGTTCTTGTGGGCCCCACTTTAGGATGACTAAGCCACTAAATTGTCACCTTGAGATGTGACTTAATAGTCACTTCTTTGGGCTGCCGCGTTAAGGGTGATAACCCTCCCCCCTCCCCCCGCCTAAGATTATCTCAATGTGCTTAATTAATTGGTTAATCTCCCACTAAAAATGAATAATTACCCAATTATCCACATAATTAAGAATTATCTTAAATTACTTAAAATAATACTTACTTTTAACACACTTTATGTACCCTACTATTATGGTCATGTAGTACCTTGTATGTGATTAGTCCATAAATACCGGATATTATAGTTCAGACCGTATTTTATCTCAAATTATCAAAATTCGACGAAACTCATTTTCTTCAATTTAGCCTACCCTCTCACCTTTACAAATTTATTTATCACTTATTTGAAATAGCGTAATACTTATAATCTAAAATAATCTCATTCCTGAGCTTACGCCTATTAGCTTACGACGAAACTTTAACGTACAAAAATGTGGTATGTAACATCTCATTTCCAAGCTTATATCAATTTACTTATGGCGTACTTCCACGTACAAAACCATGGAGTGTAACATAATTCCCCCCTTTTGAAATATTCGTTCTCGAATGTTGACTGATGCGCTTAGTATTATCATAACCTACAGTTCTTGCGAATACTTTAGTACTCTTCTTGCCATCTAGGCAACTATTCTGTGAATAAATCAAAGGGCTAGGGCATTCCCGCCTTTAAGCCTCTTTCTCACACCACGACTTGTAGTCATAATCCTTCTAATCTCGTAGCTGTTGCTACCTTCTATCATGCAGCCTGTACGACTCTAACTTTGTATGTGTGCCTATGCGACGCTTCTCTCCTCTTTCTTTCAACTCTTAGCCAATATCTAGGCCTCAGTTTGTGAACATATACAAAATTATGTCAAGCTGTCCCTCTGGGCGTCAATAGCTTTACTACATCTAAGTAGGCCATACTATACCATAACTCTTACTTCGATTTATCATTACTGAGGTCTGCGACCAAACTCCAAGTTACTCTTGTTGCTTATCCTATATGCAAAAAGCTAAGTCTTTTAACGCTTTCTCATTACTGTTCATCTTAAGACTGATCGCCTAATCTCATCTTGTACTTTGTATTTTTTATCCATCCATTGTCAATTCACCTCAATATTGACCTACAATCTTCCATTGATAACTTGAAACTTCTTACGTAATACATTGCCACTAGGGCTTATGTTTCATCGAGGAATATTTGAAGTGATTTTCCTGATCCACTTAGGGGCGATTGTACTTCAATAATCGTATTTTATAGCATCCTAATGTGATTCAGCTTACGTGAGTATTTTAATTCCATACAATTCATGAATTTCTCTTCAAATCATTACTCAATCGAAGGCCCGAACGTCATCCTTTATCTATCATAATTACACCCTCATTCTACTACCAGGGCAACATCCCACCTCTGCTACTAATCTTAGACTCCTTTGAGTTCATTCAGGCTATACTGAGCTTTCTATAACTTAGATAAACCAGTAGCTTTCTTGTTTTCATGGGCTTAATCTTGAGGACTTATCCACTCTCGTCACCTTCTCACTCGCCCTTTCTTATCCTTACTCATGTCTTCCTAAAACCTTGTTGCTTTACAATACTTCGTCTTGCAACCTACACTTATCTATTTATATTACAACCTTCCTTCAACTTGCTTGCACCATTCATTTCCTTGTGTTACTCTGGAACATCGAGCGAGACATCACATCGTCTCTAACTCTTCTTTACATTCTTAACTAGACCTCTCAGTACCTAGAAGCAATGGGCTGGAAGATATTCCATTGACGACGCTGCTATCATTCCTGGATACTGAACCCCCACGCTTTTAGCCTTCTATATGAAGTATGGACTATTCACAACCTTCTTCACTTGAGTATCTCGTACGATGGTCACCTTTACCTTAAAATATCGCCTCATATTCTTCTATTTCTTTCACAAACTCCCTTTCATATAGGTATGATTGACATCCACAACTTGAAGATCTATTATAATACTTGCACCTTTAGCGCCTACACAATCCGGTGGGGGCTTCATATTGACTTCTTATGAAGCTGGTACTTCTTCTAACTAGATTTATCATAGAGCCATTATAGAATATGGCTACTGTACTATCTCTTTTGTACCTCTGATATTAAGAGTGATTCTGCAAGGCTCTCAATCACAATTCTTATAATTTTCTGGCTCCAATAATCAGACTTCCTGATTTACGTAGTTCATTAAACTCTTTAGTTTCCTGTTCTTTCTGATCAACCTTTATGTAGGTTTAAGCTATCTTCCGATCTGCGGCTCCTGGTATTAGTTACTACTTTAGTCTTTCATGGACGCTATGGAATATCCGTGATACAATATTCTAGCAATTCAATCATTTGTCTATGCCCTAGGCTCAATTGTTTTTTTTTAACTTATACCGGAGTCTTCTACGAATGTATGTGTTACATCTCGCATTTTCGTACGCTAAAATTTCGTCTTTTGTTAATTGACGTAGACTTGGGGATGAGATTATCTTGAGGTTATCATATTTACATTATTAATAACAAGCGATAAATAAGTGTCATGAAAGATAAAGAGTACACGAATTAAAGAAAATGAGTTTTGATGAAAGTGGCCAATTTGGGATAAAGTACGGGTCGAGCGATAATACCCGATAATTAGAAACTAGTACCATGCAAGGTACCACATGAACACGGTATTATAATGTATAAAGTATATTAAAAAAATGAAAATGAGTTGTATTTTTAGATAATTTGAGGTAATTCTTAATTATACGGGTAATTGATTAATTATCGGATAATGAGATATTACCTAGTTAATTATTAAAGTGCGGAAATAAGATGTGGCAGCACTAGCTAACCACATAAAATGATTAAGTAATCAAATAATCCTAGGTGGCTATCTATGATTTAATTGAATTAAATAAGTAAAGAAGTTTTGTCCTAATTCATTTGGATAAGGAACCAAGTAACGTTAGTCATTCAAAAAGCAAGAATACATCCTTTCTTTGTTTGAAAAATTAAAGAACAGAAGCTTAAGAAATTCGTTCAGCACTTCAACAAGCAAGAAGCTTAAAATTTTGTTCAAAGAATTTCAAAGAATCAGAAGCAAATTTCGTTCAAGAATTTCAAAGAAGCAGAAGCAAATTTTGTTCAAGAATTTCAAAAAGCAGAAGCTTAATCCAATTTTTTGAGTTCTAACTTCAATCAACGAAGGTTTTCCAACGGAATATTATATAGAGTTTTCCCTAATTAAGGTATGTTAATGTCACCCCTTCTTTCTTTTGGCATTTTCCAAATTATACAGAAGAAACGAGCAAACACACAGTTTCCATAAATTACTCTATCCATAGAAATAATAGGGGTGTCTATATTCTTGATTCCCCATGTGAATTATTATTATCTTCTGTTCATAGGTCTCTGAATAATACGCAGTTGAAAAAGTTTATCCGGAAGGAATATTGAGATTTTTACGAATTTTTCATGCATTTCACCTATTTATACATGTGCATTGACCCATGACCAGATGACGTTATATACGCATATATATGTAAATACATGTATATGGGATATGGGAAAGGGTTACGGCATTATATACGCACCACCACCTGATCAGCTGGTATATGTTGATGATGTTGCCCACAATGGACGAGACGATATGATGCGATGCCCTCAGAGGCTTGATGATATTATGTACATCTATACCTATGCATGACACGACATTTACATGCACGTGCATGGCATTATAAATGTTTCAGGATTTATAAAATTATTCAGATTTACAGACGAATTTCTTTATTCCATATTTCATATATGTCTCTTACGTACTGATTTTCATGCCTTACATACTCAGTACATTATTCGTATTGACGCCCTATTTCCCGGGGCCGGCGTTTCATGCCCGCAGGTGCAGGTAGGCAAGCTGACAGCCCCCCTTCTTAAGATCCTTGATCAGCGAGAGTTGACGCACTCCACTTGATCCGGAGCTATTTTTGATTTTGGTACGATATGTTTGTGTGTGTATATATATATATATATATATATGGGTATGAGGTGGCTCAGTCCCGTCTCTGTACAGTTATATTTCTATTAGAGGTCTGTAGATAGTATGTCTAGTTGGGTTGTATGTGGCCTTGTCGGGTTTCAGTTTTGGGTGTATAGTTGTCTATAGCAGCCTTGCCGGCTCGCCCACTATATTCTGCATGTATACATACATATGACTTTTTGGAAGGTTTCCTCTATGTATGTTATTTTCGTAATTCAGCAGATGTTATTTAGGTTTATATCTTAGACGCATGCTTAGGGGAGTTTGACAGGTAGGACTCAGGCACCCATTGCGGACCATCGGTTTGGGTCGTGACAAAAGTGGTATCAGAGTAGTTCTGTCCTAGGGTTGTCTACTGACCATGTCTAGTAGAGTCTTGTTTATGGGTGTGTTGAGCACCACACTTATACACATGAGGCTACAGGACATATAGGATGTTATCCTCTCTTCTTATCTTAGATAGTGCAATATAAGAAATTTATGTTCCTAACGATATGTTATATTCTCAGTGATGCCTCCAAAGACTACAGCCGCCCAGAAGGGAAAGTCTGTGGCTGGTGAGACTACTAGTTGAGCGCCACGAGTTACTAGGGCTCGGGGAGAGTCTCATAGTGAGATTCCATCTCAGACGTCGTATACCCCACCCTTTCTAGAAGAGCTCCGAGGGGCGCCAGCTCCAACGCCCGCCCTTGTACATTCAACACCTTAGCCGGATGCACCGAGTTAGGATATGAGAGATTCTATTCAGCTATTTACCCGATTAGTAGCCGCACTGACTCGGCGTCAGGAAATAGGTATCAGTCACGCAGATAGGTCCGTCGGTGCGAGGGTTTGTGACTTTATTAATTAAACCTCTCGGTATTAACTGGGGCAGATCCGAACGAGGACCCTCGGGTATTTATTGATAGAGTGTAGAGGACGTTATGGGTAATGAAGACCACTGCGACTGAGTTAGTTGATCTAGCTTCCGATAGACTCCGAGATGTTGCAGTTAATTAGTATGAGTCTTGGGAATTGTCCAGAGGTGAGGATGCCCCTCCAGCTATATGGTAGGAGTTTACAAAAACTTTTCTTCGTCATTATCTACCACTAAAGCTTAGACGGCCAGAGTTGATATGTTCTTGACCCTTTGGCAGGGTAACATGATTGTTCGGGAGTACAGTATTCAGTTTGATTTGTTGTCTAGGTATGCACCCACTATTGTATCTAAGATGGAGGATTGGGTTCACCGGTTCATGATGGGATTAGAGCCTCACTTGCTTAATGATTGTATGTCGGTCTCACTTCAGCTAGACAAGTATATTTCTCGTATTCAGGCGTACGCTCTGGGTGTAGAGGAGTGTAAACAGAAACAGAGGGCTGATTGTGAGCATGATAAGGCCCAAAATAAGAGAGCGAGGTCTTCGGGTCCTTCTGGTGATTTTTGAAGTGGTCAGAGGTAGCAATACCCGAGGTATCCAGCCCAATCATCGGCTAGTGTGCCCCCTCAGTTTAGCAGTAAGAGATTTGATCGTTCCACATATTCAGGGTCTGGTAAGAATTTCAGGGCCTAAAGTTCTCACTATAGGGGTGAGTCAAGTCAGATGAGGCCGCCCTTGCCATGATGTGCTCAATGTGTTAAACAGTATACCGGGCAGTGCCGTATAGGATTAGGTGTTTGTTATACTGGTGGTTATTTGGGCCACATTACGAGGGATTGTCCGATGAGATGTGATGCAAGCATATCTCAGCCAACAGGATCTGTAGTTCATTCTTTATCATTAGTACGCCCCTTGGGCAAGGTCCACATGCACCAATGAGTCGTGGTAGAGGCAGAGGTGGAGCATCTAGCTCAAGCAGTCCTTAGAACCGCATTTATGCATTGGCAGGACCACAGATCCAGGAGTCATCGCCTGATATTGTTATAGGTATATTATTAGTCTCCTCATATGATGTATATGCGCTAATTGACCCAGGTTCCACCTTATCATACGTTACCCCGTTCGTTGCTAGTAAGTTGGAAATAAAACCTGAATTAGTTAAACCTTTTGAGGTGTCTACACCTGTTAGGGACTCAGTGATAGCTAAGCAAGTATATAGGGATTTTATAATAGTAGTTCATGGTCGATCTACCATAGCAGACTTAATCGAGTCAGATATGGTAGAATTTGATGTTATAATGGGTGTGGATTGGTTGGCTTCTTGTCATGCTAAGGTTGATTGTAGATCAAAGATAGCCCGATTTCAATTTCTAGGGGATCCAGTTTTGGAGTGGAAAGGTAATACGGCATCGCCGAGAGGAAGATTCCTTTCCTATCTCAAGGCAAGAAAGATGATCAGAAAGGGCTGTATTTATCACTTAGTTCGGGTTCAGGATGTGGAAGTGGAGTCACCAACCATTAACTCCATCCCTGTGGTTAATGAGTTTCCCGATGAGATTCCAGGTCTTCCACCAGAGAGAGAACTTGAGTTTGCTATTGACCTACTACCAAATACTTATATAATATCTATTAATCCTTGTAGAATGGCCCCCGTAGAGCTGAAAGAGTTTAAAGAACAACTAAAGGACTTGCTTGAAAAAGGCTTTAGCAGACCTAGTACATAACCGTGGGGAGCACCTGTGTTATTTGTAAGGAAGAAAGATGGTTCCTTGCGGATGTGTATTGATTATAGATAGCTGAATAAGGTAACGATCAAGAATAAGTACCCACTTCTGAGGATTGATAATTTATTTGATTAGATGCAAGGTGCCAAGTGTTTTTCAAAAATAGACTTGAGGTCCGGGTACCATCAGGTAAGGGTTAAGGATGAAGATATTTCGAAGATAGCATTCAGGACCAGATATGGGCACTTTGAGTTTCGTTTTATGTCGTTCGGTTTGACCAATGCCCCAACAGTATTCATGGATTGATCAACCGTGTGTTCAGGCCTTTTTATATCTGTTCATAATTCTATGTATCGACGATATATTGGTGTATTCTCTCAAAGGCTGAACATGCATATCATTTGCGTATTATGCTCAGAACTCTACAAAAAGGGAAGTTGTATGCAAAATTCACTAAATGTGAATTCGGGTTGAACTCTGTAGCTTTCCTTGGGCATATCATTTCGGGTGAAGGCATCTGGGTGGATACACAAAAGATTGAGGCAGTAAAGACTTGGCCAAGACCCACAACACCGACGAAGGTTCGTAGCTTTCTCGGTTTTGCAGGTTATTACAGGAGATTTGTAGAGGGATTTTCTTCCCTTTCAACACCTTTAACAAAGTTGACTTAGAAGGGAGCAAAGTTTCAATGGACTTACGCTTGCGAATGGAGTTTCCAGGCCTTAAAGGATAGATTGACTTTAGTACCAGTTCTAACGCTCTTAGAAGGGACCGATGCTTATGCGATATATTGTGACGCTTCAGGCATTGGATTGGGTTGTGTGTTGATGCACCATGGTAAGGTTGTAGCCTATGCTTCTAGACAACTAAGAAAGCACGAGAAGAACTACCCGACCCACGATTTAGAGTTAGCTGCGGTGATTCATGCACTAAAGATGTGGAGGCACTACTTGTATGGCATTCATGTTGATATCTATATGGATCATAAGAGCCTCTAGTATATCTTCAAGCAAAAGGAATTGAATTTACTGCAAGGATATGGTTAGAGCTACTTAAAGATTATGATATTGATATTTTATACCATCCGGGGAAGGCAAATGTAGTAGCCGACGCCCTCAGCCGTAGATCTATGGGTAGCCTGTCATATTTACCGCCAGAAAAGAGGGGAATAGCCCATGAGGTTCATCAACTAGCTAGTCTCCGAGTTCGATTACTGGACTAAGGTAATATTGGAATTACTATTCAGGATACGATAACATCCTCTTTAGTAACTGAAGTAAAGGAATGCCAATACGAGGATCATATGCTAGTTCATTATAGGGATACCACCCCTTAAATGGTGAAGACACTGTTTGAAATTGCAGTAGATGAGGACCTCAGATATCGAGGGCAATTATGTCTTCCTTATGTTGCAGGGCTACGTCGGTAGGTTATGGGAGAAACTCACTATTCTCATTATTCTATCCATCCAAGAGCAACAAAGTTGTATCATGATATCAGGGAAGTATATTGGTGGGATGGAATGAAAAAAGAATATAGCAGAATTTGTTGCTCAGTGTCCTAGTTGTCAGCAGGTTAAGATTGAGCATAAGAAACCCGGTTGGTTATTACAAGCGATGTAAACCCCAACATGGAAATGGGAAGTAATCAATATGGATTTCATCGTGGCTTACCTCGTACCCAGCATATGTTCGACTCGATATGGGTGATTGTTGATAGGCTTACAAAGTTAGCCCATTTTCTGCCCGTTAGGACTACATATTCCTTAGAGGATTATGCAAGACTTTATATTAAGGAAATAGTACGACTACATGGTGTCCCTGTATCTATTATCTCGGATAGAGGAGCTCAATTTGCAGCTAACTTCTGGATGTCCTTCCAAAAAGGATTGGGGACTCAAGTAAGTCTTAGTACCGCATTTTATCCCCAGATAGACGGACAGGCTGAGCGCACTATTCAAACACTGTAGGATATGTTACGAGCTTGTGTAATAGACTTCAAAGGTAGCTGGGAGGATCATATGCCGCTTATAGAGTTCGCATATAATAATAACTACCATTCCAGTATTCAAATGGCTCAATACGAAGCTCTATACAGACGAAAGTGTAGGTCACCTATAGGGTGGTTTGATGTTGGAGAATCTGGATTACGTGGGCTAGACATGGTTAAGAAAGCCATAGAAAAAGTAGAGCTTATATGGGAATCACTGGTGACAGCTCAGAGTCATCAGAATTCATATTCTGACATGCGGCGACGAGATTTAGAGTTCGGGGTTAATAATTGGGTATTCTTAAAGGTGTCACCTATGAAGGGTGTGATGAGGTTTGGCAAGAAAGGAAAACTTAGCCCATGATATATTGGGCCTTATAGGATTATTCAGAGAGTGGGCCAAGTAGCTTATGAGTTAGAATTGCCCTCGGAGTTAGAGTCTGTCCATTTGGTTTTTCACGTATCTACGTTACGGAAGTGCATTGGAGATCCTACGCGAGTGGTGTCCACGGATGATGTACAGATTATAGAGGACTTATCATACGAAGAAATTTCGATTGCTGTCCTAGATCGACAAATCCGCAAGTTATGGAATAAGAAGGTAGCCTCCGTGAAAGTACTTTGGAGGAACAACAATGTGGAAGAAATGGCTTGGGAGGCCAAGGAAGACATGAAGTCTAGATATCCCTACTTATTACCTCCTCCAGGGAAGGATCCGACTGAGACGTCATAACCTCAAGGTACGTGTATGGATTCTTGTGTTAGTTATTGTCATTGGTCGTGTAAGGCCATTGACGTTATTGATGATTGTGGTCCTGTATGGTGTTGGATTATTAAGATCCTACAAAAAAAGTTGGTAGTAGTGTTGTTACAAGCGCGACCCGGCCAAAAGTTATATAGATCTTGGGGAGTTGAACATTCGAGGACGAATGTTTCTAATGGGGAAAGGATGTTACTTCTCGCGTTTCCGTACGTTAAAGTTTCGTCTTCTGTTAATTGATGTAGACTCAGGGATGAGATTATCTTGAGGTTAACATATTTATGCCATTTATAACAAGCGACAAATAAGTGTCATGAAGGATAAAGGGTACACGAATTGAAGAAAACGAGTTTCGTTGAAAGTGGCCTATTTGGGATAAAATATGGGTCTAACGATAATACCCAATAATTAGAAACTAGTACCATGCAAGGTACCACATGACCACGGTAGTATAATGTATAAAGTATATTAAAAAAAATGAAAATGAGTAATATTTTTAGATAATTTGAGGTAAATCTTAATTATACGGGTAATTGATTAATTATCGGATAATGGGACATTACCTATTTAATTATTAAAGTATGAAAATAAGACGTGGCAGCACTAGCTAACCACATGAAATGACTAAGTAATCAAATAATCCTAGGTGGATATCTATGATTTAATTGAATTAAATAAGTAAAGAAGTTTTGTCCTAATTCATTTGGATAAGGAACCAAGTAACGTTAGTCATTCAAAAAGCAAGAATACATCCTTTCTTGGTTTGAAAAATTCAAGAATAGAAGCTTAAGAAAATCGTTCAGCACTTCAACAAGTAGGAAGCTTAAAATTTCATTCAAAGAATTTAAAAGAATCAGAAGCAAATTTTGTTCAAGAATTTCAAAGAAGCAGAAGCAAATTTCATTCAAGTATTTCAAAAAGCAGAAGCTTAATCCTAATTTTTGAGTTCTAAGTTCAATCAATGAAGGTTTTCCAACGGAATATTATACGGAGTTTTCCCTACTCTAGGTATGTCAATGCCATCCATTCTTTCTTTTGGCATGGTCCAAATTATACAAAAGAAATGAGCAAACACACAGTTTTCATAAATTACTCTATCCATAGAAATACTAGGGGTGTCTATATTCTTGATACCCCATGTGAATTATTATTATCTTCTGTTCATAGGTCTCACAATAATACACAGTTGAAAAAGTTTATCCAGAAGGAATATTGAGATTTTTACGTATTTTTCATGCATTTCACCCATTTATACATATGCATTGACCCATAACCAGATGACGTTATGTACGCGTATATATGTAAATATATGTATATGGGATATAGGAAAAGGTTATGGCGTTATATACACACCACCACCTGATCAGCTAGTATATGTTGATGATATTGCCCACAGTGGTCGAGACGATATGATGGTGTCACGACCCCAGTTCGCCCTCCGTGAACTATCGTGACGGCACCTAATCTCTACGACTAGGTAAGCCTAACAAATGCGGAACATAATGAATCTTGCGGAAGAAATGATAAAAAAACAAAATAACTGAATGGAAACAATAGTTATAATGCCGCTCGGCATATACAACACAACATCCTCAAAACCATGTACACTATCCCAAAACCCGGAAACTCACAGAAACACAATCCTTTGGATTATCTAATAGTCTAACTCAAGAATATCTAACAATAAAGAAAAAATACAGAAGGGCAATGTTTAACAGCTAGAATAGAAAGGGACTCCTCGGTCTGCGGACGCGGCAGATGTACCTCGAAGTCTCTTGAGCAGTCACCTCCCTCAAGGATGGTAGGCCTGAGTAGCGGTACCTGGATCTGCACATGAAAAACATGCGCAAAAGGGGGCATGAGTACACCACAGCGGTACTCAGTAAGTGCTAAGCCTAACCTCGGTTGGGTAATGCTGAGGAAGGTTAGGGCCCTATTGAGATTAAATTAAGATATAAGGGTTAACAGTGCGGAATAAAACAATATAAATAAGTGCAACAACAAGAAATAACATAGGATTGAAAGAACAACAACTTGAACAGAGATAGAATAAATCAGGGAAGGGAAATACAACTCAACATAAACAATCGAGCATCTTCAAGGATACCGTCCTGTAGTCCTAATTACAACTGTCCAGTGGATCTCCCGGGATAGCATCTCGTAGTCCATCATATATATCCGAAGGATCTCCCGAGATCCTATCCCGTAGTCCAACTATCAGTGCGCGGGGATCTACCGGAAATCCCTATCCGTAGTCCCCAAATATAAATACCCAGTATTGGGGGAATCTACCGGGTGCAGTCCTGTAGTTCCATATAACTGTGCAGGGGGATCTACCAGAATCCCATATCCGTAGTCCCAAATAAACAGACAAAGGGGATCTACCGGAATCCCACATCCGTAGTCCCAAAATAAATACACAGCAACAATAGGAAAATATACAGAAATGGCAAACATTTCATATTAAGACAACAAGTGATTCTAGCCTAGCATGCTGCACAAAGTCAAGTAAGGCAAGTTGAGAAAATAAAGCAATTAAGTCACCTAGACATGCTTGCCTAAGCTAACAACAAGCTTAATAGTGCAAGTAATAGAAATACGAAAGGAAACGTACTAGTAATTAGTTAAAGAAAAACCAAATTTCCAACAATTAGCACAAGTACGCACTCGTCACCTCATAAACAAGGCATTTCAATTACAAAATATACCAATCCTAAGGGGAAGGTCCCCTACACAAGGTTAGACAAGTCACTTACCTCGAACCGGCTCAAAAATCAATCCGAAACCACGATCTTGCCACGAGTACTTGACTCCAAATTGCCTAAATCTATTCAATTCAATTTCACAATGTAAATAACACTTCAAGCAACTGATTCTACAATTAAAGTCTATGCTAATACGCAAAATTATGTAAAATTACTGAAATGCCCCTCGGGCCCACGTCTCGGAATCGTGTAAAATTTATAGTTTCAGAATCCTCAAACTCTCACGAGTATAACCATACAAAAATTATCCAAATCCGATGTCACCCCAATCAAAACTCAATTTCTATGTCTAAGAATTTTTTCCCAATTTTCATACAAATTTCGAAATTAAAGGATGAATTCATGTTTAGATTAATGAGTTACAAGCAAAAAGGAGTCTAAAATAGTTACCCAATCGATATCTCTGAAAATCCCTCAAAATCTCGCTCAAATCCGAGCTCCCAAGCTTAAGTTTTGATAAAAATGGCTAAACCCTCGATTTTGAAATCTTATATCTGCCCAGGTAATTCCTTCTTCGCAAATGCAAGGCTATTATCGCGAACACAATGCACAAAAGTCCTACTGGCCAAATTCCTCTTTCACGAATGCAAGGTCCACTCGAGAACGTGTAGCTTACACGGGCAGACCTTACGCGAACGCGAGGACCATGTCGTGAACGTGAAGACCAACAGGTCCTTACCTTCGCGAACGCGGGACATCATCGCGAACGCGAAGCACATTTCAGCTGCTTCACCCAGATGCTCTACACGAACACGAGACCCCCTCGCGAACGCGATGAAGGTTTTCTCTGCAACACAACAACAGAAAATTTGCAAATCTTTCCAAGTCCATAAATGGTCCGTTGAGCATCCGGAACACACCCGAGGCTCCCGGGACCTCAACCAAACCTGCTAACCAATCAAAACACCTATTTTTCATCGGATTCAAGCCTAAGAATTCCAAAAACTCTAAACGCGCTTTCGATCAGAAAGTCTATCAAACTTCGTCCAAATGACCTGAAATTTTGCACACACGTCACATTCAATACTACGGAGCTACTCCAACTTCCGAAATTCCATTCTGACCCTCGGATCAAAATCTCACTATCGGACCGAAAACTTTAAAAATTTAACTTTCGGCATTTCAAGCCTAAATTAGCTACGGACCTCCAAAACACAATCCGAACATGCCCTTAAGCCCCGAATCCCCCAACGAAGCTAACAGAACCATCGGATTTCCATTCCGAGGCCGTCTTCACACTACTCCGGCTATGGTAAACTCTCCAACACTTAAGCTCTTATTTAGGGACTACGTGTCCTAAAACTCTCTGAAACTCAAAACCGATAACCCGGCAAATCAAAATAGCAGAAATAAAGTCGGGGAAAGCAGTTAATAGGGGATCGAGGCATTAATTTTTAAGACGACCGGCCGGGTCGTCACATCCTCCTACACTTAAACATTTTTTTGTCCTCGAACGTGCATAGAGACATACCTAAAGTAGTGAAAAGATGAGGGTAACGGCTGCGCATATCCTCCTAGGCCTCCCAGGTCGCCTCCTCGACCAGCTGGCCCCGCCACTGAACCGTTACTGATGCAACGTTCCTTGACCTCAACTTTCTAACCTACCTATCCAATATTGCCACTGGCTCCTCAACATAAGATAGATCCTTGTCCAACTGGACTGAACTGAAATCCAACATGTGCGACGGATCACCGTGATACCTCCGAAGCATCGAAACATGGAATACCGGATGAACTCTGGCCAAGCTGGGAGGTAAGGCATGCTCATAAGAAACCTCCCCAACATGCCTCAATTTCTCAAAAAGGCCAATAAACCTCGGACTCAACTTTCCTTTCTTCCCAAATCTCATAACGCCCTTCATTGGCGAAACTCGAAGCAAAACCCGCTCTCCAACCATATAGGAAACATCACGAACCTTCTGGTCCTCGTAACAATTTAGCTGGCCGATTCATGTTGTTGCCATATCTTTGGAACTTGTCACATTTAGCCACGAAGCTTTCCGCGTCTTCTTCCATTTTTGGCCATTAATAGCCAACTCTAATTATTGTTTTCTCTACAGATCTCCCTCCAACGTGATTTCCACAGTGTCCCTCATATATTTCTTTCATCACATATTCTGTTTGAGAAGGCTCAAGACATCTTGCTAGAGGACCACTGAACATTTTTCAATACAAGTTGCCTTGATTTAATCTGTAACGAGCAGCGTTTTGTTGAAGTGCTTGAACCTTTTTTCTTATCTTCATGTTGTATTCCATACTGCAAAAAATTGACAAACTCGTTTGTGACGACCCAAAGGGTCATCACCTATTTTCTTATCCATTCCATGCTTCCGAGGCCTTAAAAACCTTATTTGTAGTCGCCTAGATTTCCATGCGTAGTCCGGGCACGTAGCCGGAAAGCTTAAATATGAAATTCTGTGAAAAATGCTAAATTTTGGTGTTAAAATGAATAAGTTTGACTTTGGTCAACATTTTGGGCGAACGGATCCGGACCCATGATTTGACGGTCCCGGAGGGTCGGTAGGAAAATATGGGACTTGTATGATGTAGGAAAATATTGAATCACTCCTGTAAAGTTTGGTTAAAAACGGACGTCATTTGACGTGATCCGGACCCTAATTGGGAATTGATGTTTAAAAGGAAATCTGAGAAATTTCACTGATCTTGAGGCTTAATTCGATGTTCATGATGTTATATTGGTGATTTGAGGGCTCGAGTGAGTTTTGAATAGGTTCTGGGATGCCGTAGGCATAAAAGATCAGATGTTGCAGGTTCAGGAAAATATTGCAGGCCTCTGAACCCTTTAGTGCGGCCCGCGAGGAATCGCGTGCGGCCGCAGAGGGGCCAGCATGGCTGTGGTCGCCTTTGCGTGGTCCGCGGTGGGTACTGTGCGGCTGCGGTCAGCTTTGCGCGGTCCACACGGGGCAAAGATCCGCAGATCTTCAAGAGGGGCCAGCGCGGCCGCGGTCGGCTTAGCGCGGTCCGCGGTGGGGTCTTCAGAAAAAGGTATAAATACACGTGAATTTCAGTTATTTTTACATTTTTCAAAACCCCGAAACATAAGAGGCGATTTTCTAAACAACTTTTCTTCTCCAAAACGATTGGTAAGTGATTTTTAACTCATTTTATTCACTCCTTAACATCTTTTAACATGATTTCAACTTAAAATCAAAGTTTTTCATGGAGGAAAATGGGTGTTTTGGGTAGAACCAAGGTTTTTGTTTTCTAAAACTGGGGATTTGGACCTCCATTTGGGGTCCGATTTCAAAACAAATTATACATTTGGATTCGTGGGGGAATGGGTAAACGGGTTTTGGTCCAACCCTCGAGTTTCGACCACGTGGGCCCGGGGGTGATTTTGACTTTTTGAGTAAAACTTTGGGAAAACTCATTTTCATGCATTGGGGTTGATTCATTTAGCACTTATTGATGTAATTGAGTAACTTGTGACTAGATTTGAGCGGATTGGTAGTGGGATCAAGGGGTAAAGCTATAGTTGAGGCTTGAGTGGTGTCCAAAGCTTCGAGGTAAGTGTTTGGTCTAACCTTAGCTTGAGGGATTAGGAGTTGAGTCTTATTTGCTAAGTGCTAATTGTCAAGTACGACATATTGGCATGGTGGCGAGTATCTATACGTTGGTGTCTAGTATGATAGTGAGTCCTTATATTGTGGATATTCTGATTTTGTTGTATCTTCCATGCCCTAACGATGATTTTCTATATATTGTAACAAGCACGTGAAAGAAATTTTGATCCCTGCACTTCGAGGAGTGTTGGCTCGAGTTATAATACGAATCGTGGAAGTATACGAGATGATTGAACCCCTATGGAGTGTTGGCTCAGGTGGTAAAGCGAGATGAGAAATGAAACTGAAAGAAAGAGAAAAAAAATTATTAAATTGCTCCCTTGCCGGGATGTTTGTTCTTTTGTTGATTATCTCCCTTGTCGGGATGCTGAGAATATTGATATTGTTCCCCTACCGGGATTTAGCTGCTTAATTGTATTCCCTTGCCGGGATTTCTACCATTATTTGTCTACTCCCTTGCCCCTTTGTTTGTGATTGTTGTTTGGGTGAGGAAGAGTGTAAAGCACGAAGGGTGATTCCGTGCCGCACGATGTACCATTCTGTGCCGCACGATGTACCATTCTGTGCCGCACGATGTACCATTCCGTGCCGATTTTATTGATTATATGGTGAGGAAAGAGAGTTATTGTTTTGGTGAGGACGAGAGTAAAAGCACGAAGGGTGATGCCGTGCATTTGTTGATTCCTGATTCCTTGTTGATATCCGAGTTATGTTGTTTCGTTCATTACTTGTTGTTATTTGATTTACTTCGAGGTTATAGATTCTCTTACCCTATTTTCCTTGTGATTGTTGTTTGGGTGAGGAAGAGCGCAAAGCACGAAGGGTGATGCCGTGTATTGTTTTGGTGAGAATGAGAGTAAAAGCACGAAGGGTGATGCCGTGCAAATTATTGACTTTTGATTCTTGTTGATATTCTGGCTTTGCTGCTTCTTTCTGTTATTGAGGATTTCTATTTGAATCTGTTACCTCCCCACATCATGTTTCCCCCTCCCACATTGACTGGTTATTTTCGTATCTCTTTTCCGCTATATATATATATATATATATATATATATATGTATATGAACGACAAAAGTCTATTTAGAGTCTGGTCCTAGCCTTGTCACTACATCGCCGAGGTTAGGCTGGACACTTGCCAGCACATGGGATCGGTTGAGCTGATACTACACTCTGTGCTCTTTTGGATAAATCCAGGTCTTGGACAGCAGCAATAGCGTGAGAGTCAGCCTTCAGTCCAGTGAGATACCGAGGCAGCCTCGCAGTCGTCCGCAGGCCCGACGTCTCCTCTATCTTTATTTCCAGTCTGTTATCTCCTGTATTTCGAGACAAACAACTTATATGTTTTTCCTTTCAAAAGGTTGTATTTAGTACTCTTAGAAGTTCGTGAGTAATGTGACACCAGTTCTTGGGTAAAGGCATATGTTGATTCTCGCATTATTTTTTCGTATTCTTTAATTTAAGTCTTCCACATAATTATTTAAATTCTGTTGCTTTCATGTTGTCACTGATAATTGTCAAAAGAGGAAATTGTTAATAAAGTAAGCAGCTAAGGATTGGCTTGCCTAATTCACATTAGCAGGCGCCATCACGACTCCCGAGGGTGGAAAATCCGGGTCGTGACAAGTTGGTATCAGAGCTCTCGGTTACATAGGTCTCACAACTCACGAACAAACTTAGTAGAGTCTGAGGGATCGGTACGGAGACGTCTGTATTTATCCCCGGAGGCTACAGATTTAGGAAAATCTCACATTTGTTCTTTCTTGTCGTGCGAATTTTTTCCTCAAATGCTAATTGAAATTCTACTTTGTTCTTCGCAGATGGCGAGAACACGCGCTTCCTTGTCTACCGCTCAGCAGCCTGAGCTCCCTGCAGCAGCTTCTACTAGGGGTAGAGGGCGAGGCCGAGGCCGTGCTGGAGGACGAGGTAGGGGCAAAGCTTAGCCCGGAGCAGCAACACCAGTGGCGGACCCTCAGGATGATTTTGAGGAGGAGGTTCCGGCCCCAGCAGTTCCAGTAGGCCCATCTCAGGTCCCAGATGGGTTCATTGCCACCCTAGTTCTTCAGGATGCTCTGGTCCGATTGGTGGGCCTCATGGAGAGTGTCACCCAAGCGGGTTTGCTTCCAGTAGCACCAGCCACTTCTTAGGCTGGAGGAGGGGCTCAGACTCCTGCTACGTGCACTCCAGAGCAGGTAGCTCCCCAAGTTCAGGTTACAGCAGTTCAACCAGCTGTGGCAGTTCAGTCGGGTGTAGTAGCTCAGACTGGCAATGGAGCGGCTATGTCCGCCGATGGTTTGTGGAGGTTGGATAGGTTCACCAAGCTCTTTACTTCTACATTTAGCGGTGTATCTACTGAGGATCCCCAGGATTACCTGGATAGTTGTCACGAGGTTCTTCGGAACATGGGGATCGTTGAGACCAATGGAGTTGATTTTGCTACCTTTCGTCTGTCTGGATCTGCCAAGACTTGGTGGAGGGATTATTACTTAGCTAGACCAGCCGGTTCGCCATCTTTGACTTGGGAGCAGTTCACAACATTGTTTTTGGAGAAGTTTCTCCCCGTGACTCAGAGAGAGGCCTTTCGGAGGCAGTTTGAGCGTCTCCAGCAGGGTTCCATGACGGTGACCCAGTATGAGACCAGGTTCATTGATCTAGCTCGCCATGCTCTTGTCATACTTCCCACCAAGAGAGAGAGGGTGAGGAGGTTTATTTATGGTCTTATTCAGCCGATTTGTCTTCAGATGGCCAAGGAGGCAAGGAGTGAGATCACATTTTAGGAGGCGGCCATTGTGGCTCGCCGAGTTGAGATGGTTCTGTCACAGGGAGGTGGTCATGGGTCGAATAAGAGGCCATGTCATTCAGGCAAATTCAGTGGTACCTCGTCTGGAGGTAGAGATTCATATGGTAGAGGCCATCCTCCTAGGCCCTTTTAGTCAGCTCTCCAGGTCTCACATGGTACTTCAGGTGGTCGTGGTTCTCAGATGCATTATTCTAATCAGCAGCCTTACACTGCACCACCAGCTCCTATCAGTGCACCGCCGCTTTAGAGTTTCCAAGGTGGTCATTCAGGTCGACAGGGCCAACCATTTCAGCAGCCGAAGGCTTGTTACACTTGTGGTGATCTGGGTCACATTGCTAGGTTTTGCCCTTGAGCACCAGGTACCTCTCAGCATCAAGGTTCTCGTGCGATGGTACAGGCACCAGGTGTTCCACAGCCCGCCTAACCAGTTAGGGGTGGGGGTAGAGGTGCTAGAGGTGGAGTTAGAGGTCCTAGAGGTGGAGCTTAGGCCACCAGAGGTGGAGGCCAGCCAGCAGCAGGCTGTCCTAGAGAGGTAGTTCAGGGTGGTGGGGCCCAGCCCCGATGATACGCCCTTCCAGCTAGGCCCGAGGCTAAGGCTTCAGATGAAGTTATTACAGGTACAATTCTGGTTTGTGATAGAGATGCTTCAATGTTATTTGATCCAGGGTCTACGTATTCATATGTATCCTCTTATTTTGCACCATACCTGGTCACGCCTAGTGATTCATTGAGTGTTCCTATTTATGTATCTACACCGGTAGATAATTCTATCGTGGTTGATCGAGTCCATCACTCTTGTATGGTGGTGATTAGGGGTTTTGAGACCCGTGTTGATTTATTGTTTTTAGACATGGTCGATTTCGATGTTATTTTGGGGATGGACTGGTTATCACCTTACCATGCCATTTTGGACTGTCATGCCAAGACTCTAACCTCAATACTCACCTTCTCTCTCTTATCTTCTCTCAATAAAATATATGATTATATACAAACTTCTGAAAGCTATGGAGCATTCAAACGAGTTACAAAACCAGGTAAGTTTATTCATAATCATGTTTAACTAAAATCTTATATTCCTTATAATCTCTTGAATATCATAATTATTTATCATGTTATAGTACTGTTATAAAGAACATCTTGAGAAAGTTTGCCTGTCTAATAATGCTGAAAGCAGTTAAGCCCAGACTATGCCATCCTAAAATGGAAACCAGTAGGCAAGGAAGCCGTTTAGGGGAGTACACAGAGTTGAGGCGCTGTTAGGGTAAATGATTGAAGCATGAAAAACATGGTAGTGACCAGAAAAGATTGTTCAGTATAACTTATTAAAATATGATAAACTCTATGATAAACAAAGAGGTTAGAGGGAATATGTTTAGTAAACACATGATAAGGATAAATAGTAAATCTGAATGAACAACCACACGTATTTATTAGAAGAAAATATTGACTACAAAATACTTATATTATATATCTTTAACAGACTTAATAACGATGTTAAAAGAAAAATTTATGATATTTTAGTTACTTTTGAAATAATATATGTAATGGAACAAGCATTTACAGAACTAATTGTATCACAAGAAATAGATATATTAGATCTATATGAATTAGATTTATATTCAGATTAATGATCACATATCAAGTTAATAAAATCTGTTTATAAATGAAACATAACACTTTTCATTACATAAGATTCTATAACACCCAGAAATGGAAACTTCTTAAAAACCTCAGTAACATAAATAGAAAAATAGATTGTGTTAAACACAATATTAAAACCTGCAAAGACATAATTAAATATAATAGATTACGTAATAAAGCTTTATTAACTATAGAAAAAGAAATTGAATTTTATAAAGATAATCTTGAGACTTATCAACACAGAAAAACAATAATTCTTACAAATATTAAAACAATGAATATATGTATCAGCATGTATACATTGCAGTATTAAAATTAAAATGACCCCCCCCCCCCAAGTTGGTATCAGAGCTATGACAAATAAACATATACTTTAAGAAACAAAACCATGGAAAGGAACAACATTAATAGTACAAATCTGCAAAAAATACCCATAAACAGTGAGACAATTACAGAGTATACACAGATTAAACTAATTAAAAAATCAAGGAAAATAAGGAAGAAACTGAAAAAACTATACCTAGAATATGAATACCTAAGTATTACATCAACAAACAAAGCTAGGCTATCTGGATTAATCGATATAATATCTAAAACGAAATATAAATATATTTGCTATCTTAAAAAGAAAAGATGAATAAAGAAGAGTTCGCACTAGAAGCGAAAACATATGAAAATCCAGAAGGATTAAAAATAACAATAATATTTTCCAACTTAGGAAGAAGATACAAGAAAATAGGAAATAACCTGAACTTAATGTTAGGAAAAGAAACTGTAAAACTAGAAGATAGTTTAACCGCAATGGTTAGAATAACAAAAGAAAACGAAGAAATAGACAGAAAAAGAGAAATAAAAGAAATACAACAGCAAGCTAAAGAAAAAATACAACAGATAGAAGAAGTAAAAAACACTAAGATAACAGAATTAGAAAAAGAATTAGAAATGCTAAAACAGCTATACGCTAATAAACTAAAAGAAAAAGAAAAACGTAAAGAAGAAGAACAAGAGCTAAAACTGACAAATGAGATAGAAAAGTTCAAATTACAGTTAGAAGAAATACAGGATAATCCACCAAAAATAAGCATGAACGAAATAAATGACCAAAGTGATAACGACACAAATCTAGGAGAAGACTATTCAGAAACAAGTGAAACATACACAGAACTAATAGAAAAAACGGAAAAGATGAAAACAAATCCAGAAATAAATACAGGAGATATGATTGAAGATAAACCAAGCACATCAGGAGTAAAAAATCCAAGACAACTAAACCCAACCTATTACAGAGTAAGTTATGATTCATATGATAGAAATAAAACATTATGAGATAAAAGGCTAAATAGGAAATAGACACCAAGACAGATAACTGAACAATGTAATTTTTTAGATCTAGATTGTGTAGCAGATACAAATAAAACAATCCAATTATGGATAGGGTACATCTCCAAACAACTAATAGATAAAAAAATTGCAATAGCTGAAACACCAGGATATATAGAAAGAACACTTATAGGAATGGTAAAACTATGGTTACAAAATTTATTAAGTGAAAGCCTAGATACATTAAGAAGTAATAAAAAACTTGATGGAACAACAGCAACAACAGTGACAGATATATTGAATAAATATGAAATAGCAATAAGAAATGAGTTTAGTAGTATGACATCAGAAGTAGAAGAACAAAATAAAGAAAAAACTACAAATAGAAATTTGATGACGAAATTAGCAATATGTAATATGTGTTATATAGACGAATATACTTGTGCATTTAGAGACTATTATTATAAAGGAACATATAGTCCAGATGAAAGTAAGGAAATAAGAAAATTATATTTTACAAAATTACCAGAACCGTTTAGCTCAAAAATAATAAAAAACTGGAATGAAGCAGACCTAGCAGATACTCTAGGAGCGCGAATAAAATTTCTACAAAATTGGTTTATAGAATTATGCGAAAAGTATAAAGAAAATATCAAAATGGATAAAATATTAGTAAAAAATTTGGCATGCTGCAAAAGTAGAATAGCATCCCAATTTGGCTGCACAAATAAATATTACAAAAAAGAAGGAAAGAGAAAGAAATTTAAATCAAAATATTCAAAATATAAATATAGGAAACCAAGAGGAAGATATTATGTAAAAAATTATAAACATAAAAAACCATATAGGAAAAAGAAAAAACTAACAGAATGTACTTGCTATAATTGTGGAAAGCTAGGACACTTAGCCAAAGATTGTAAATTACCAAAAAACCCAAAGAAGAAACAAATTACCGAAATATTGATAGATAATGATAAATATACACAAATAGAATATGTAGATTATGAATTAAGCAGTGAAGACAACATATATGAGATATCAGAAAACGAGTTCCCCGAAAATGAAAAAGAAATAGACAATAATATAGAAGAATCAGACGAAGAAAGTAATGACTGAAAAAGATATACAAATTATACAACAAGAAGAACACCAAGATGAACAATCTTCAGAACAAAAAATAATATTTGACGCTAATATATTTGAACAAATAAAAGGAAAAGAATTGGATCTAAGTATAGACAAAATATTAGAAGTACCAACAATAAAGAATTGGTTTAAAAGACAAAAAGAAGAATACTATGTAGTAAGCCAAAGAGAACATATAATAGATTGTAAATACATCAAAGGTAAAGCACAAATACCAATTTTAAATAAAAGACTACTAAATAAAGAAATACAAGATATAAAAGCAAAAAATCCAATAAAATATGTACACTTAGGAGGAACGGAGATCCTAATAAAAGCATGTTTTAGGGAAGGAATAGATACCCCTATAGAAATATACTTGGCAGATGATAGAATTGTACAACCTATAGAAAAGAGTATAATAAGTGCCGTAAGAGGTAACTTAATATACCAAAAATTTAAATTTATAATAAGTGCTAACTATTCAGTAGCAGTAGATGATAAAAATATAGATAAATCATTAGTACTATACTGGAAAATGTCTGGAATAGAATTAGCACCAGGAAGTAAAATATTCACAGCAAGATGTAAAAATCTATATGTCTTAACAACAAAACATAAGATAACAGCTAAAAATAAAATAAATAAAATAAAAATAGAAAATCCATTCGAAAGAATAGTATCAGTTATAGACAACAATGATTACAGTTATACGGAAATGGACATGGATGAAGATTTAGAAATAGTAAAAGAAAGATTAAGCACGTCGAAACGAACAAATAACGAAATGCCAGAAACGTCATCAAAAATAAGTACATCAAGAAGTACATCAAGAAGAATAAATTATATAACTCCACAAAAATTAATAGAACAAAAAATAGAAGAAATAAACCCACATCATTATTATATAACGGGAATAATGGACCAAAGAAAATATTTAATATTAATAAATACAGGGCAGGAAGAGAATTATGTTATAAGGGAATTAATACCAGAACAAGAGATAGTAACAATAGAACAGCAAAATTCAGAACTACCAAAAGCGTTAAGAAAAAACGAAGAAACAACTGAAAAAGAATTAATTATTGGAGGAATACCAATATTAATAAATTTTAAAATATATCAAGGCGATAAAAACATTACACTAGGAATAAAATGGTTAGAAAAAGTCAAACCATACAAATTAGAAGATAGACAATTAACGATAAGTTATGAAAATAAGAAAATAATAATAAAAAGAACTTTGATATAATGCCAAAGATATACATACTTGCCAAGATAATAGTAGAAGGATATTATAATAGATACTATACACCTATGATGGATACAGGGGCAGAAGCTAACATGTGTAGACATAATTGTTTACCAGAAAGTAAATGAGAAAACCTAAAAAACCCCATAGTAGTAACAAGATTCAATAATGAGGGAAGTATGATAACATACAAAGCAAGAAATATAAAGATACAAATATGGGATAAAATATTAACCATAGAAGAAATATATAGTTATGAATTCAAAAATAAAGATATATTATTAGGAATGCCATTTTTAGATAAATTATACCCACATATAATAACAAAAACACATTGGTGGTTTACTACCCCGTGTAAACAAAAATTAGGAGCATAAAGAGTAAATAATAAAGTAAGAAAAACAACACCCTAGATTAAAGGAAGTAAAAGGATTACCCAAAAATTAGAAAATGTAATACAAAGCAACCATAATATAGAGATAATCATTTTCTCAATAAATAAAATAAAACTACTGCAAGATAAATTAGAATTACTATATAATGATAATCCACTCCAAGGATGGGAAAAACATAAAACAAAAATAAAGATTGAACTAATAGATGAAAATAGCATAGTAACACAAAAACCTTTAAAATACAACTTTAATGATTTAACAGAATTTAAAATGCATATAAAGGAATTATTAGACAATAAGTACATACAAGAAAGTAATAGTAAACATACTAGCCCGACATTTATAGTAAATAAGCATAGTGAACAAAAACGAGGAAAAAGCCGTATGGTTATAGATTATAGAAATTTAAATGCAAAAACAAAAACATATAATTATCCGATACCAAATAAAATACTAAAAATCAGACAAATACAAGGATATAACTATTTCAGTAAGTTTGATTGTAAATCAGGATTTTACCATTTAAAACTAGAAGACGAATCTAAGAAGTTAACAGCATTCACAGTACCACAAGGATTTTATGAATGGAATGTATTATCATTTGGATATAAAAATGCACCAGGTAGATATCAACATTTTATGGATAACTACTTTAACCAATTAGAAAATTGTATAATATATATAGATGATATACTGTTATATTCTAGAACAGAAAACGAACATATAAAACTACTAGAAAAATTCATACACATTGTAGAAATATCAGGAATAAGTTTAAGTAAAAAGAAAGCAGAAGTAATGAAAAATCAAATAGAATTTTTAGGTATACAAATAGACAAAAACGGAATAAAAATGCAAACCCATATAGTACAAAAAATAATTAACTTAAATGAAACACTTGATACAAAAAAGAAGTTACAGTCATTTTTAGGATTGGTTAACCAAGTAAGAGAATATATTCCTAAATTAGCAGAAAACTTAAAACCATTACAGAAAAAATTAAAAAAAGATGTAGAATACCATTTTGACGAAAAAGATAAAATACATATAAAGAAAATAAAAAATATGTGTAAACAATTACCAAAACTATATTTTCCAGATGAAAAAAGACAGTTTACGTACATAGTAGAAACTGATTCTAGTGATCACAACTACGGAGGAGTTCTAAAATATAAATATGATAATGAAAAAATTGAACACCATTGTAGATATTATTCAGGATCATACACGGAACCACAAATAAAATGGGAGATAAATAAAAAAGAACTATTTGGATTATATAAATGTTTGTTAGCATTTGAGCCATATATCGTTTATAACAAGTTTATTGTAAGAACAGATAATACACAAGTGAAATGGTGGATAACTCGGAAAGTACAAGATTCAGTAACTACGAAGGAAATACTTGTATTAAATATACAGAATTTTACATTTACAATTGAAGTAATAAGAACTGACAAAAATGTTATTGCAGATTACTTATCAAGACAAAGGTACTCAAACTGATGAGAACCAAGAACCAAAAGATATATTTACAATCCTTACTACTCTATCCTTACAGATGGAGAGTATGGAAAAAAGATTACAATAGCTAGAAAGTCAGCAGCATGACTATAAAAATGCGGAGCTAAGTCGATCGAAAGACTCTAAACTTCCAGAGGTAGAAGGAGACGTTGGGAAACTCCATAAAACCCATGACAAAGTTTGTTTACCTACAGCTGCAGGCACAAGCAAACAAGTTAACAAGAAGCTACATACCAATGTAAATCTAAACAACGTATTTGATAAGCCATTCACATCAAAAAAGCCAAAAGAAGCAATAGTTATAAACCCACAAACTTCAACCTATGCTAATAGCCTACACCACAACAAAAGGTATATAACCATATTACTCAAACATATATTGAGAATATATATAAAATCCAGACATTTCTGAACCTAAATCCCAGGTCAACTACCACTACAGATCCAACACAGGATTATGTAACCCAAAAACTACAGGGATATAATAGGCTAATAGCCCAACCAAAAACAAAAGCCAACCTAGTAAAGACATGTTATAACTACGGACTACTTAGCACTGTATATACCCACGACGGAGAAGAAATAATTGGAATACCAGAGCTATACAAAGCATTTGTCACCTTCAAAAGAATTACAAAAGGCAACCTATTCTTCATCAAATTCTATACAGCACCAGCTGAAATACTATATGATGAAATAAAACCCATTATACAGGTGATAAAGATAGGACTAACACGAGATATGATAATACCGGAAGAAATAGAGAAACAACCGGAGATACAGAAAATGGAGATACCAAGTTTCTATGCCAACAAAAGAATAATTGGTATAGCAACTATTATTCAAGAACTAGCTAACAATTATCTACAAGGAAATGCTATCTGGAGCTATTATTCCAGAGACCAGTTAATGATATATGCCAATTCAAAAGAAATACGACAAGGAGATATGGAAGAAGTCCAAAAATGGATTTTATCATTGCTAAAACCAGAAGCACAGCCAACTACAAGAGCCTTGAAGAAGGAATTTATTTCTAATGAGTTATTGACAAGATACTGCAAACTAGTGGGACACAAATATCCAGACCACATATGTTCGAAATGCAACGAAGAAGATAACCAAGTGCCAGAAGTCCAACTAGAATAAAAGTATCGGCAAGAAGACAAAAGAAGAAAACAACTATTGAAAACAAAAAATGTAAAGTAAATAGTAAGAGTCATAATCATGAACAGTAAAGGTCGTTCATGAATAGTAAGAGTCATGTAAAAAAGTCGTAAAGTAAATAGTAAGAGTCATAATCATGAACAGTAAAGGTCGTTCATGAATAGTAAGAGTCATGTAAAAAAGTCGTAAAGTAAATAGTACGAGTCACATTCATGAACAGTAAAGGTCGTCCATGAACAGTAGGAGTCGTTTAAATTTTCTATATATTTTGTAAATCAGAGGAAGGGAGGACATCCTCAGACATCCTCATACTCACCTTCTCTCTCTTATCTTCTCTCAATAAAATATCTGATTATATACAAACTTCTGAAAGCTATGGAGCATTCAAACGAGTTACAAAACCAGGTAAGTTTATTCATAATCATGAGGTTAACTACGACCATCAGAGGCCTGGTGGTTTATTTTAGAGGATTGAGCTTCCCAAGTAGAAATGGAAGCGGATCACTATGGATTTCACTATGGAGTTCGACGCAGTTTGGGTCATTGTTGATAGGCAGACCAAGTCAACGCATTTCATTCCTGTGGCAGTCTCCTATTCGTCCGAGAGGTTAGCTGAGATCTATATCCGAGAGATTGTTTGCCTTCATGGTGTGCCGCTATCTATCATTTCGGACCGAGGTACGCAGTTCACCTCGCACTTCTGGAGAGCAGTTCAGCGAGAGTTAGGCACCCAGGTTGAGTTGAGTACAGCATTTCATCCTCAGACGGATGGACAGTCCGAGCGGACTATTCAGATATTGGAGTATATGCTCCGGGCTTGTTTTATTGACTTCAGGGGTTCGTGGGATCAGTTTTTGCCTCTAGCAGAGTTGCCTACAACAACAACTACCAGTCGAGTATCCAGATGGATCCTTACGAGGCTTTATATGGTAGGCGGTGTCGATCTTCGGTTAGATGGTTTGAGCCTGGAGAGGCTTGGTTGTTGGGTACGAATCTAGTTCAGGAGGCCTTGGACAAGGTTAGGATCATTCATGATAGGCTTCGTATAGCTCAGTCTAGGCAAAAGAGCTATGCAGATCATAATGTTCGAGACGTGGCTTTCATGGTTGGTGAGCGGGTATTGCTCCGAGTGTTGCCTATGAAAGGCGTGATGAGATTTGGGAAGAAGGGAAAGCTTAGTCCTAGGTTTATCGATCCTTTTGAGATTCTTGACAGAGTGGGAGAGGTGGCTTATAGACTTGCATTGCCGCCTAGTTTATCAGCCATGCATCCAGTTTTTCATGTGTCTATGCTCCGGAAATATCACGGCGATCCATCCCACGTGTTAGATTTCAGTACTGTCCAGTTGGACAAGGACTTGTCCTATGAGGAGGAGCCGATAGCTATTCTAGACCGGCAGGTTCGTCAGTTGAGATCCAAGAGTTTCCCTTCTGTTCATGTTCAGTGGAGAGGTCAGCCTCCTTAGGCATCGACCTGGGAGTCCGAGTCCGATATGCGGGACCATTATCCTCACCTTTTCCCCGACTCAGGTACTTCTTTCTTTTGTCAGTTCGAGGATGAACAGTTGTTTTAGAGGTGGAGAATGTGACGACCCAAAGGGTCATCACCTATTTTCTTATCCATTCAGTGCTTCTGAGGCCTTAATAAACTTATTTGTAGTCGCCTCGATTTGCGTGCGTAGTTCGGGCGCGTAGTCGGAAAGCTTAAATATGAAATTCTGTAAAAAATGCTAAATTTTGGTGTTAAAATAAATAAGTTTGACTTTGGTCAACATTTTGGGCGAACGGACCCGGACTCATGATTTGATGGTCCTGGAGGATCCGTAGGAAAATATGGGACTTGGGCGTGTGCCCAGAATTGAATTCCGAGGTCCCAAGCCCGAGAAATGAATTTTTAAGTAAAATTGTTTACTGAAGATGTTTAAGGAAAATTTAAATGAAATCTGATTAGAAAGTAATGGTATCGGGCCCGTAATTTGGTTCTGGCGCCCGGTACAAGTCTTATATATGTTTTGAATCACTCCTGTAATGTTTGGTTAAAAACGGACGTCATTTGACGTATTCTGGACCCTAATTGGGAATTGATGTTTAAAAGGAAATATGAGAAATTTCACTGATCTTGAGGCTTAATTCGATGTTCATGATGTTATATTGGTGATTTGATCACACGAATATGTCCGTAGGGTGTTTTTGAGGTAGTGTGCATACATGGGTTAGAGTTCCGAGGAATCGGGTGAGTTCCGAATAGGTTCCGGGATGCCGTAGGTTTAAAGATCAGATGTTGCAGGTTCAGGAAAATATTCCAGGCCTCTGAACCCTTTAGCGCGGACCGCGAGGAATCGCGTGCGGCCACGGAGGGGCCAACGTGGCCGCGGTCGCCTTTGCACGGTCCGCGGTGGGTGCTGTGCGGCCACGGTCAGCTTTGCGCGATCCGCGCGGGGCAAAGATCTTCAAGTTTTCAGGAGGGGCCAGCGCGGCCACGGTCGGCTTACCGCGGTCCGCAGTGGGGGCTTCAGAAAGGGTATAAATAAACGTGAATTTCAGTTACTTTTACACTTTTCAAACCCCAAAACATAAGAGGCGATTTTCTAAACCACGTTTCTTCTCTAAAACGATTGGTAAGTGATTTCTAACTCATTTTCATCACTCCTTAACATCTTTTAACATGATTTAAACTTAAAATCAAAGATTTTCGTGTAGGAAAATGGGTGTTTTGGGTAGAACCTAGGTTTTTTTCTAAAATTGGGGATTTGGACCTCAATTTGGGGTCCATTGCAAATCAAATCATACATTTGGATTCTTGGGGGAATGGGTAAAATGGTTTTGGTCCGAACCTCGGGTTTCGACCACGTCAGCCCGGGGTGATTATGACTTTTTGAGTAAAACTTTGGGAAAACTCATTTTCATGCATTGGGGTTGATTCATTTAGCACTTATTGATGTAATTGAGTAACTTGTGACTAGATTCGAGCAAATTGGTGGTGGAATCAAGGGGTAAAGCTATAGTTGAGGCTTGAGTGGTGTTCAAAGCTTCGAGGTAAGTGTTTGGTCTAACCTTAGCTTGAGGGATTAGGAGTTGAGTCTTATTTGCTACATGCTAATTGTCGAGTACGACGTATAGGCATGGTGGCAAGTATCTATACGTTAGTGTCTAGTATGACCGTGAGTCCTTATATTGCGGATATTCTTATTTTGTTGTATCTTCCATGCCCTAACAATGATTTTCTATATATTGTAACAAGCATGTAAAAGAAATTTTGATCCATGCACTTCGAGGAGTGTTGGCTCGAGTTATAATACGAATCGTGAAAGTATACGAGATGATTGAACCCCTATGGAGCGTTGGCTCAGGTGGTAAAGTGAGATGAAAAGTGAAAGTGAAAGAAAGAGAAAAAAATATTAAATTGCTCCGTTGCTGGGATGTTTGTTGTTTTGTTGATTATCTCCCTTGCCGGAAAGCTGAGAATATTGATATTGTTCCCTTGCCGGGATTTAGCTGCTTAATTGTATTCCCTTGCCAGGATTTCTACATTTATTTGTCTACTCCCTTGCCCCTTTGTTTGTGATTGTTGTTTGGGTGAGGAAGAGTGTAAAGCACGAAGGGTGATGCCGTGCCGCACGATGTACCATTCCGTGCCGATTTTATTGATTATATGGTGAGAAAAGAGAGTAAAAGTGTGAAGGCTGATGCCGTTCATATTTTTATTATATGATTGTTTTGGTGAGGACGAGAGTAAAAGCACGAAGGGTGATGCTGTGCATTTGTTGAATCCTGATTCTTTGTTGATATATGAGTTATATTGTTTTGTTCATTATTTGTTGTTATTTGATTTCCTTCGAGGTTATAGATTCCCTTACCCTATTTTCCTTGTGATTGTTGTTTGGGTGAGGAAGAGCGTAAAGCACGAAGGGTGATGCCGTGTATTGTTTTGGTGAGAATCAGAGTAAAAGCACGAAGGGTGATGCCGTGCAAATTGTTGACTTTTGATTCTTGATGATATTCTGGCTTTGCTGCTTCTTTCTGTTATTGAGGATTTCTATTTGAAACTGTTACCTCCCCACAACATTTTTCCCCCTCCCACATTGACTGGTTATTTTTGTATCTATTTTCCGCTGTATACATATATGTATATGAACCGCACAGGTCTATTTGGAGTCTGGTCCTAACCTTGTCACTACTTCGCCGAGGTTAGGCAGGACACTTGCCAGCACATGGGGTCGGTTGTGCTGATACTACACTCTATGCTCTTTTGCACAGATCCAGGTCTTAGACAGCAGCAATAGCGTGAGAGTCAGCTTTTAGTCCAGTGAGACACCGAGGTAGCCTCGCAGGCGTCCGCAGGCCCGACGTCTCCTCTATCTTTATTTCCAGTATGTTATCTCCTGTATTTCGAGACAAATAACTTATATGTTTTTCCTTTCAAACGGTTGTATTTAGTACTCTTAGAAGTTCGTGAGTAATGTGACACCAGTTCTTGGGTAAATGCATATGTTGATTCTCGCATTATTTTTTCGTATTCTTTAATTTAAGTCTTCCGCATAATTATTTAAATTCCGTTGCTTTCATGTTATCACTGATAATTGTCAAAAGAAGAAATTGTTAATAAAGTAAACAGTTAAGGATTGGCTTGCCTAGCTCACATTAGTAGGCGCCATCACGACTCCCGAGGGTGGGAAATCCGGGTCGTGACATTGTTTTCTCCAATCTCAAGTTAGATAATTGTAATTTACCTTGTTTTTGTCTTGATCAAGCACAAAATGAAATAAATGTATCACAGAAGTCTTTTATTCATTTGTTACTTTTGTAGTGGATGCAAGATTAGCTAGAGTGTCTGCCTCAGTATTTTTTTCCCTTGGTATCCACGTGATTTTCGAAGTTTGGAATTGTCTAACCAGATCCCGCGCCTTTTCTAGGTATTGTTGCATCCTTATCTCTCTAGCTGTATAAGTCCCCAACATTTGATTAACAATGAGCTGCGAGTCGCTTTTGATTATGACCTGCTATATTCTGAGGTCTCATGCCAATTCTAAACCTGCAATGACAACTTCATATTCTGCCTCATTATTAGTGATTGGATGATATTTTATTGCTTGCCGTATGGTTTCACCCGCAGGTGATACCAGGACAATGCCTAGGCCTGCTCCTTTTACATTTGATGAACCATTAGTAAATAAGGTCCAAGTACATGGATTAGATCCGTTAAATACCAGCAGTTCTTTTTCTAACTCCAATTGTATCCCCTGGCTAAAATCTGCCACAAAATCTTCTAAAACTTGTGACTTTATTGCAGTTCTAGGTTGATGTGTAATGTCATATTCTCTTAGTTTTATAGCCCACTTGGCTAATCTACCCGATAACTCTTGTTTATGCAATATATTACGTAAGGGGTAGGCGGTTACTAAAGAGATAGGATGACATTGGAAGTAATGTCTCAATTTTCTAGATGTCATAATTAAGGCTAATGCAAGTTTCTCTAAATAAGGATATCGAGTCTCAACATCTAGCAAAAATTTGCTAACATAATAAATCAGTGATTGTATACCTTGGTCTTCTCGAACTAGTATGACACTTACCGCTACTTCTGAAATTGCAAGGTAGATAAGCAATTTCCCCCCATCTTTTGGTTTGCCTAGCAATGGTGGAGTTGACAGGTACGCTGTCACGACCCGAATTCCCCACCGTCGGGAGTCGTGATGGCGCCTACTGTTGGAGCTAGGCAAGCTAACCTTAACATACCTTTTCAACTAATTTTCAACAAGATAATAATAAAAACAATAAATTCAAGCGGAAGCCTTAATTTAATATTAAATGAACGAAAATGCGGAAAAATTAACATCATCCTCTACCCAAGATTTAGTGTCACAATACTCACGGACTACTATAAGATACTACAAATAAGAGTTTGAAAGAAAATACATAAGGAGTCTGCTTCGATACAATGAAAACAAACAGAAATAAAATAGATGGGACTCAGGGCCCACACACACCAGCGAACTACCTAGGAGTCTCTGGACTGAAGGCACGCACCCAATCTACTGCTACTGCGGTCCGTAAGCTACTCCAGAATCTGTGCACAAAAAGGGCACAAAAGTGTAGTATCAACACAACCGACCCCATATGCTGGTAAGTGCCTGGCCTAACCCCGGCGAGGTAGTGACGAGGCTAGACCGGACCTACCTCAAATAACCTGTACAGATATATGTGCAACAACGGAAAGATATGCAGAATTTAAACAGATAATAGGGAGGGGACATGCTGTGGGGTGTAACAATTTAGATATAATACCAACGAATAGAGAGATGGAAACTGAATAATTAGCATCTATGAAAGAGAGCAAGTGAATCAACAGCAGCACGACACCAACCTTCGTGCTTTTACTCTCAATTCTCACCAAAACTGTCAAATATAGTTCACGGGCATCACCCTTCGTGCTTTTCCTCACATAACTCTCACATCAAGGCACGGAATGACCCTTCGTGCTCAAATAATTAGAGACATGGCACGGAAAGACCCTTCGTGCATAAATAATTAGAGACATGGCACGGAAAGACCCTTCGTGCATAATTATCAAAACATGTCACGGAAAGACCCTTCGTGCATAATCGCTCTTCCTCACCCAATCATCAGTCACAACCAATCGGGAAAAGGGAATATACAACAAGATTAAACATCCCGGCAAGGGAGAACAAATCAACAATAGGTCCCGGCAAGGGAAAAATACCACACTTCTTTCTTTAACTCATCTGCTTCTCAACTATCACTTCATAATTATATTAGCAAGTAATTAACTCAACTGTTTCACATCTTTCGAATTTAAAAGCAACTACGACTCACGGTCATGCTAGAATCCGGTGTATAGATAACCGTCACCATGCCTATACACCGTACTCCACAGTTAACACGTAGCAAATAATATCCAAATCCTAATCCCTCAAGCCAAAGTTAGAACAAACACTTACCTCGAATGCTCCAAACTCAACTCACGCTTCTAGTATAGCTTTACCTCTTGATTCCACCACCAATCCGCTCGGATCTAGTCATAAGTTACTTAATCACATTAATAATTACTAAATGAATCATCCCCAATGCATGAAAATAGATTTTTCAAGGTTTTTCCCAAAAAGGTCAAAAATACCCCCAGACGCACGTGGTCGAAACTCGAAGTTCGGACCAAAACCCGGTTACCCATTTCCCCATGAATCCAAATATATGATTTGTTTTTAAATCGGACCCCAAATTGAGGTCCAACTTCTCAATTTGTAGAAAATCTAGGTTCTACCCAAAATACCCAATTTTTCCCCATGAAAATCTTTGATTTGAAGTTGAAATTATATTAAAAGATGTTAAGGGATAAATAAATTAAGTTAGAAATCACTTACCAATCATTTTGGAGAAGAAAAGTTGTTTGGAAAATCGCCTCTTAGGGTTTGGGTTTTTGAAAAGTGAAAAATGACTGAGATTTCCGAACTTGTATACCTTTCTAAGGACCTGGCGCAGACCGCACAAAAATGTGTTGCGGCCGCGCCGAGTGGGAGAAAAATTGGGGCTTCTCTGAACCCTTCAAGCGCGGACCACACTGTTTTGGTGCGCGGCCGTGCTGGTTGACCTGAAACCCTAGCCCTCAGACTCAGCCACGCGGACCGCACAGAAAGGCATCGCGGCCGCGCGTCTCCAGCGCGGACCGCGCGGAAATGACCGCGGCCGCGCTATTGTCTGCAACACCTGAACCTGCATTTTCTTAAGTCCAAGACCTCCCGGGCCCCATTCAAAACTCACCCGAACCCTCGGGGCTCCAAACCAAACATGCACACACCATTAAAAACATCTTATGGACTTACTCGTGCGATCAAATCGCCAAAATAACATCATATACATAGGATCAAGCCTCAAACACATGATTTTCTTTTCTTCAACTTTCATAACTTAAATTCTCCATTTTTAGTCCGAAACACGTCATATGACATCCGTTATAGCCAAACTTTACAGATAGTGCTTAACACATATTTAAGACTTGTACCGGGCATCGGAACTAAAATACGAGCCCGATACCTATATTTTTGAACTCCTTTTCATTTCAAATTTTCATATCAAATTTCAGAAAAACAATTTCTTTCAAAAATTCATTTCTCGGGCTTGGGACCTCAGAATTTGATTCCGGGCACACGCCCAAGTCCCATATTTTTCTACGGACCCTCCGGGACCGGCGAATCACAGGTCCGGGTCCGTTTACCCAAAATATTGACCGATGTCAACATTATGCATATTAATACCAAAATTCATCAAATGTTTCACATAATTCACATATTCTAACATAAAAACTTTCCGGCTACGCGTCCGAACTACGCACGCCAATCGAGGTAACTAAAAGGAAGGTTTTCAAGGCCTCGAAAGCGCGAAAAAAGGAAGAACTACGGTGATGACCCTTCGGGTTATCACATTCTCCACCTCTATAACAACCGTTCATCCTCGAACGGACAAAAGAAAGAAGTACCTGAGTCGGGAAATAAATGAGGATAACGGCTCCACATATCAGACTCGGACTCCCAGGTCGATGCCTCAGGAGGCTGACCTCTCCACTGAACACGCACCAAAGGAAAACTCTTCGACCTCAACTGTCGAACCTGCCGGTCTAGAATAGCCACCGGCTCCTCCTCATATGACAGATCCTTGTCCAATTGGACAGTGCTGAAATCTAACACGTGCGATGGATCTCCGCGATACTTCCGGAGCATAGACACATGAAACACGGGATGCACAGCTGACAAGCTAGGTGGCAAGGCAAGTCTATAAGCCACCTCTCCCACACGATCAAGAATCTCAAATGGACCGATGAACCTAGGGCTGAGCTTGCCCTTCTTCCCAAATCTCATCACGCCCTTCATAGGCGATACACGGAGCAATACCCGCTCACTAACCATGAAGGCAACATCTCTGAACTTCGGTCTGTGTAACTCTTATGTCTGGACTGAGCTGTACGAAGTCTATCCTAAATAATCGTGACCTTGTCCAAGGCTTCCTGAACCATATCCGTACCCAATAATCGAGCCTCTCCCGGCTCAACCATCCAACTGGAGACCGACATCGCCTACCATACAATGCCTCGTACGGAGTCATCTGAATGCTGGACTGGTAGCTGTTGTTGTAGGCAAACTTTGCTAAAGGCAAAAACTGGTCCCACGAGCCTCTAAAATCAATGACACAGGCTCGGAGCATGTCCTCAAGAACCTGAATAGTCCTCTCGGACTGACCGTCCGTCTGGGGATGGAATGTTGTACTCAACTCAACCTGGGTGCCCAACTCTTGCTGAACCGCTCTCCAGAAATGCGAGGTAAACTGCGTACCCCGATCCGAAATGATAGATAGCGGCACCCCATGAAGGCGAACAATCTCCCTGATATAAATCTCGGCTAACCTTTCGGACGAATAGGTGGCTGCAACAGGAACAAAATGCGCTGACTTGGTCAGCCTATCAACAATGACCCAAACTGCATCAAACTTTTTCCGAGTCATCGGAAGTCCAGTAACGAAATCCATCGTAATCCTCTCCCACTTCCACTCGGGAAGTGCAATCCTCTGAGATAGACCACCAGGTCTTTGATGCTCGTACTTAACCTGCTGACAATCCAAACATCGAGCCACGTGCGCAATGATGTCTTTCTTCATCTTACGCTACCAATAGTGCTGCCTCAGATCCTGATACATCTTCGCGGTGCCCGGGTGAATAGAATACCGAGAACTATGGGCCTCCGCTAAGATCAACTCTCGAATCCCATCAACATTGGGCACACAAACTCGCCCCTGCAATATCAATACACCATCATCATCAAAGGTTACTTTCTTGGCACCTCCACACTGCACCGTGTCTCTCAAGACACACAAATGGGGATCCTCAAACTGCCGCTCGCGGATACGCTCTAATAGTGAGGAACGAGCAACCGTGCAAGCAAACACTTTGCTAGGCTCAAAAATATCCAACCTCACAATACGATTGGCCAAGGCCTGAACATCCAAAGCAAGAGATCTCTGGCTGACTGGAATATAAGCAAGACTATCCATGTTGGCGGACTTCCTGCTCAATGCATCGGCCACCACATTGGCCTTCCCCGGGTGGTATAAGATAGTAACATCATAATCCTTTAGCAACTCTAACCACCTCCTCTGCCTCAAATTCAACTCTTTCTGCTTGAACAGATACTGAAGACTCTTGTGATCAGTGTAAACCTCACACGTCACGCCATATAAGTAATGCCTCCAGATCTTCAAGGCATGAACAATGGCTGCCAACTCGAGATCATGAACCGGATAATTCTTCTCGTGGATCTTCAACTGCCTCGAAGCATAGGCAATGACTTTGCCTTCCTGCATCAACACTGCACCAAGCCCAATACGAGACACATCACAACAGACCGTATATGGCCCTGGAACTGTGGGAAAAACCAATAACGGTGCCGTAGTCAAAGCCGTCTTGAGCTTGTAAAAGCTCGCCTCACACTCATCCGACCACCTGAACTGGACACCCTTCTGGGTCAATTTGGTCATAGGGGCTGCAATGGATGAAAACCCCTCCACGACCCGACGGTAGTAACCTGCCAACCCCAGGAAACTCCGAATATCCGTAGCTGAAGCTGGTCGAGGCCAGTTCTTGACTTCCTCTATCTTCTTCGGGTCTATCTGAATACCTGCTGCTGATACGACATGACCCAGGAATGCGACCGAACTCAACAAAAACTCGCACTTTGAGAACTTAGCATACAACTGACTATCCTTTAGGGTCTGAATGACCACTCTGAGGTGCTGCTCATGCTCCTCCTGACTGCGGGAGTATATAAGAATATCGTCAATGAAGACTATCACGAACAAGTCCAAATAAGGTTTGAACAATCGGTTCATCAACTCCATGAACGCTGCTGGGGCATTAGTCAATCCGAATGACATGACCAAAAACTCATAGTGCCCATACCGAGTGCGAAATGCTGTCTTAGGGACATCAGACGCCCTAATCCTCAACTGGTGGTAGCCAGATCTCAAATCTATCTTTGAAAACACCCTCGCACCCTGAAGCTGGTCGAACAAATCGTCAATCCGCGGCAGTGGATACTTGTTCTTTATCGTCACCTTGTTCAACTGCCGGTAATCAATGCACATCCTCATCGACCCATCCTTTTTCTTCACGAACAACACTGGTGCACCCCAAGGTGATACACTGGGTCTAATGAAACCCTTATCAAGCAAGTCCTGAAGCTGCTCTTTCAACTCTTTCAACTCTGGCAGGGCCATGCGATATGGCAGAATGGAAATAGGCTGAGTGCCCGAAGCCAGATCAATACAGAAATCAATATCCCTGTCGGGCGGCATACCCGGCAGGTCTAAAGGGAAAACCTTGGGGAACTCCCGAACAATAGGAACAGAGTCAATTGATGGAACCTCTGTGCTAGAGTCGCGAACATACGCTAGATATGCTAGGCACCCCTTCTCGACCATACGTCGAGCCTTGACATACGAAATAACACTGCGGGTAGCATTGCCTGGGGTCCCTCTCCACTTAAGTTGGGGAAAATCTGGCAAGGCCAAGGTCACGGTCTTGGTGTGACAATCCAGAATAGCATGATACGGGGACAACCAGTCCATCCCCAATATAGCGTCAAAGTCCACCATATCTAAAAGCAATAAGTCGACACGGGTCTCAAGACCGTCAAATACCACCACACATGAACGATGCACTCGGTCGACCACTATAGATTCACCAACCGATGTGGACACATATATAGGAATACCCAAAGCCTCACTAGGCATGATCAAATAGGGTGCAAAATAGGACGACACATAAGAATACGTAGATCCCGGGTCAAATAACACAGAAGCACCTCTACCACAGACCAGAATAGTACCTGTAATCACATCATCTGATGACTCGGCCTCTGGCCTGGTCGGCAAAGCATAACAATAGGGCTGACCCCCACCTCCATGAACTGTGTCTCTGGGGCGATCGGCTGTTGGCTGACCCCTGCCTCTGGCGGTCCATGCTCCACCTCTACGGTCTCTCCCACCACCCCTATGATCCCTACCCCCGCCTCTAGCTGGATGGGCGGCCTGTGGATCACCTAGTGCCTGAATCGTAGGGCGAGGACCCTGCTACTGAGAACTACTCGAGGCTCGGGGACAAAACCTGACAATGTGACTCGGGTCACCACAACCATAACATGCCCTCGGCTGCTGGGGCTACTGGCCCTGTCGACCTGTATGTCCTCTCCGGAAGCTCTGAAGTGGCGGTGCATTGATGGGGGTGGTGGTGCGCTGAAGGTCTGCTGACCCGAATAATACGGCTGAGGACTACCACCGCCTGGAGTACCATGAGAAACCTGAACTGCCGACTGGAATGGCCTCTGAGAGTGGCCTCTATCATATGAATCCCTACATCCAGACGAGGTACCACTAAATCTACCGGAATAATGGGGCCTCTTATCAGACCCATGACCACCTCCCTGAGCAAGTGCCATCTCTATCCGGCGGGCACCATCTGTCGCCTCCTGAAATGAAATCTCACCACCAGCACTCATGGCCATCTGAACACGGATCGGCTGGGCCAACCCATCAACAAACCTCCGCACCCTCTCTCTCTCGGTGGGGAGTATCACAATGACATGACGAGCGAGATCAATGAACTGGGTCTCATACTGGGTGACCGTCATAGGACCCTACTGGAGACGCTCAAACTGCCTGCGAAGAGCATCTCGCTGAGTAACTAGAAGGAACTTCCCCAGAAATAACTTTGAAAACTGATCCCAGGTCAATGATGGCGACCCTTCTGGCCTGGCTAAACAGAAATCCCTCCACCAAGTCTTGGCGGATCCTGCCAGGCAAAAAGTGGTGAAATCGACCCCATTGGTCTATACAATGCCCATAGTCCGTAGAACCTCATGACAGCTGAATATGAAATCTTGAGCATCCTCTGAGGGAGTGCCACTATATGTAGTAGTGAAGAGCTTGGTGAAATGATCAAGCCTCCACAAAGCATCTGCGGACATAGCTGCACCATCACTGGACTGAGCCGCAATGCCTGGCTGGGCTGCCACAACTGGTTGAACTGCTGGAACCTGAGCCTGAGGAGCTACCGGCTCTGGAGTATGAGTATCGGGAGTCTGAACTCCTCCCCCAGCCTGAGATGTGGCTGGAGCTGCGGGAAGCAAACCCGCTCTAGAAATGCCCTCCATAAATCCTACCAGTCGGACCAAAGCGTCCTGAAGCACTGGAGTGGCTATGAAACCCTCTGGGACCTGAGCTGGGCCCACTGGAACAGCTGGGGCCGGAACCTCCTCCTCAAAATCGACTTGAGGCTCCGTCGCTAGAAATGCTGCTCGGGGCTGAGCCCTGCCCCGGCCTCGGCCTCTGGCACGGCCTCGGCCTTGCCCTCTGCCCCTAATAGAGGCTGCTGCTGGGGGCTCAGGCTGTTGCGCGGTAGAAGAGTAAGCACGTGTCCTCGCCATCTGCGAAAGAACAGAGTGGAAAGACAATCAGTACTTGAGAAACAGAATCGCACGACAAGAATGAACAAGGTGAAGTTTTCCTAACTCGGTAGCCTCTGCGGGATAAATACAGACGTCTCCGTACCGATCCCTCAGACTCTACTGAGCTTGTCCGTGAGTTGTGAGACCTAAGTAACCTAGGGCTCTGATACCAACTTGTCACGACCCGAATTCCCCACCGTCGGGAGTCGTGATGGCGCCTACTGTCGGAGCTAGGCAAGCCAACCTTAACATACCTTTTCAACTAATTTTCAACAAGATAATAATAAAAACAATAAATTCAAGCGGAAGCCTTAATTTAATATTAAATGAACAAAAATGCGGAAAAATTAACATCATCCTCTACCCAAGATTTAGTGTCACAATACTCACGGACTACTATAAGATACTACAAATAAGAGTTTGAAAGAAAATACATAAGGAGTCTGCTTCGATACAATGAAAACAAACAAAAATAAAATAGATGAGACTCAAGGCCCCCACACACTAGCGAACTACCTAGGAGTCTCTGGACTGAAGGCACGCTCCCAATCTACTGCTACTGCGGCCCGTAAGCTACTCCCGAATCTGTGCACAAAAAGGGCACAAAAATGTAGCATCAGCACAACCGACCCCATGTGCTGGTAAGTGCCTGGCCTAACCCCGACGATGTAGTGATGAGGCTAGACCGGACCTACCTCAAATAACTTGTACAGATATATGTGCAACAACGGAAAGATATACAGAATTTAAACAGATAATAAGGAGGGGACATGCTGTGGGGTGTAACAATTTAGATATAAGACCAACGAACAGAGAGATGGAAACTGAATAATTAGCATCTATGAAAGAGAGCAAGTGAATCAACAACTGCACGACACCAACCTTCGTGCTTTTACTCTCAATTCTCACCAAAACTGTCAAATATAGTGCACGGGCATCACCCTTCGTGCTTTTCCTCACATAACTCTCACATCAAGGCACGGAATGACCCTTCGTGCTCAAATAATTAGAGACATGGCACGGAAAGACCCTTCGTGCATAAATAATTAGAGACATGGCACGGAAAGACCCTTCGTGCATAATTATCAAAACATGGCACGGAAAGACCCTTCGTGCATAATCGCTCTTCCTCACCCAATCATCAGTCACAACCAATCGGGGAAAGGGAATATACAACAAGATTAAACATCCCGGCAAGGGAGAACAAATCAACAATAGGTCCCGGCAAGGGAAAAATACCACACTTCCTTCTTTAACTCATCTGCTTCTCAACTATCACTTCATAATTATATTAGCAAGTAATTAGCTCAACTGTTTCACATCTTTCGAATTTAAAAGCAACTACGACTCACGGTCATGCTAGACTCCGGTGTATAGATAACCGTCACCATGCCTATACACCGTACTCCACAGTTAACACGTAGCAAATAATATCCAAATCCTAATCCATCAAGCCAAAGTTAGAACAAACACTTACCTCGAATGCTCCAAACTCAACTCACGCTTCTAGTATAGCTTTACCTCTTGATTCCACCACCAATCCGCTCGGATCTAGTCATAAGTTACTTAATCACATTAATAATTACTAAATGAATCATCCCCAATGCATGAAAATAGATTTTTCAAGGTTTTTCCCAAAAAGGTCAAAAATACCCCCGGACCCACGTGGTCGAAACTCGAGGTTCGGACCAAAACCCGGTTACCCATTCCCCCATGAATCCAAATATATGATTTGTTTTTAAATCGGACCCCAAATTGAGGTCCAACTTCTCAATTTGTAGAAAACCTAGGTTCTACCCAAAACACCCAATTTTCCCCATGAAAATCTTTGATTTGAAGTTGAAATTATATTAAAAGATGTTAAGGGATAAAGAAATTAAGTTAGAAATCACTTACCAATCGTTTTGGAGAAGAAAAGTTGTTTGGAAAATCGCCTCTTAGGTTTTGGGTTTTTGAAAAGTGAAAAATGACTGAGATTTCCGAACTTGTATACCTTTCTAAGGACCTGGCGCAGACCGCACAAAAATGTGTTGCGGCCGCGCCGAGTGGGAGAAAAATTGGGGCTTATCTGAACCCTTCAAGCGCGGACCACACTGTTTTGGTGCGCGGCCGCGCTGGTTGACCTGAAACCCTAGCCCTCAAACTCAGCCATGCGGACCGCACAGAAAGGCATCGCGGCCTCGCGTCTCCAGCGCGGACCGCGCAGAAATGACCGCGTCCACACTGGTGTCTGCAACACCTGAACCTGTATTTTCTTAAGTCCAAGACCTCCCGGGCCCCATTCAAAACTCACCCGAGCCCTCGGGGCTCCAAACCAAACATGCACACAACCTTAAAAATATCTTACGGACTTACTCGTGCGATCAAATCGCCAAAATAACATCATATACATAGGATCAAGCCTCAAACACATGATTTTCTTTTCTTCAACTTTCATAACTCAAATTCTCCATTTTTAGTCCGAAACACGTCATATGACGTCCGTTTTTAGCCAAACTTTACAGATAGTGCTTAACACATATTTAAGACTTGTACCGGGCGTCGGAACCAAAATACGAGCCCGATACCTATATTTTCTAACTCCTTTTCATTTCAAATTTTCATATCAAATTTCAGAAAAATAATTTCTTTCAAAAATTCATTTCTCGGGTTTGGGACCTCAGAATTTAATTCCGGGTACACGCCCAAGTCCCATATTTTTCTACGGACCCTCCGGGACCGGCGAATCACAGGTCCGAGTCTGTTTACCCAAAATGTTGACCGATGTCAATATTATGCATATTAATACAAAAATTCATCAAATGTTTCACATAATTCACATATTCTAACATAAAAACTTTTCGGTTACGCGTCCGAACTATGCATGCCAATCGAGGCAACTAAAAGCGAGGTTTTCAAGGCCTCGAAAGCGCGGAACAAGGAAGAACTACGGTGATGACCCTTCGGGTCATCACATACGCCTTTAAATTTTTAAGCGCTTGTTGACATTCTTCAGACCATTCAAATTAGTTTTGATTGTTTAAAGCTAAAAATAATTTGAAGCACTTTTCTGATGACTTAGAAATAAACCTCCCCAAGGCTGTTATTCTTCCTGTCAGCCTTTGAACTTCTTTTTTGCTCGTGAGTATATACGGAATTTCTTCAATAGCTTTAATCTGTGAAGGATTTACTTCAATGCCACAGTTAAAAACAACAAATCCCAAGAACATACCTGATGACACGCCAAATGCACATTTCTCGGGATTTAACTTCATGTTAAATTTGCGAAGAATCTTAAATGTATCAGTCAAGTGTTGAATATGATCCCCTATTTGTTGTAATTTGACCAGCATATCATCTATATACACTTCCATGGTTTTTCCTAGGTGTTCTTGGAACATTTTGGTCACCATCCTTTGATATGTGGCCTCATCATGATTTAAACCGAACGACATAACTTTGTAACAGTAAGTCCCCATGTCTCTGATAAAGGAAGTTTTTTTTTCATCTAGAGGATCCATTTTAATCTGATTATATCCTGAATAGGCATTTCAAAAACATAATAATTCATGCCCTGCAGTAGCATCAATTAGTTGATCTATATGTGGTAATGGAAAAGAATATTTAGGGCAAGATTTATTTAGTTCAATATAATCTACACAAACTCGCCACTTACCATTATTTTTGGGTACTACTATAGTATTGGCCAACCAATCTGGGTACTTTACCTCACGGATGGACTCGATTTTTAAAAGTTTTTGCACCTCATCTTGAATCACCTGATTCTTGAAGGAGCCTTTCTTCCTTTTCTTTTGTTTGATAGGTGGGTATGATGGGTCTTCATTTCATTTGTGAGTCATTACCTCCAGTGGTATACCTATCATATCTGAATGAGACCAAGCAAATTAATCTGCGTTTGCCTTTAAAAATTCAATCAACTTACATTTCATCTCTGGACTGAGGTTTGTTCCAATGTAGACTTTTTTGTCCGGTCAATGTACAAATAGTACCACAGCTTCCAATTCCTCGATCTTTGTTTTGATATTTTCATTTTCGTTTGGTTCCTGAATAGTATCGGGCCTCGAGTCTACATCTGTTTGCCTATCCTTAGTTGAGGTTCATGTTGTTGCATCTTCAACTGAATTCTGTGATTGCTATTTTCGTGAATTTTTGCGTTTGAATCTTCCACGGAATTAATGCTTCGTGAAGCTTGTTGGTCACCACGGATTTGCTGTATTCCCTATTGTGATGGAAACTTGATAACTTGATGTAAGGTATATGGAATTGCGTCCATTTCGTGAATCCATGGTCTGCCGAGAATCATTTTGTAAGCCATATCCATTTCTACTACCTGAAATTTCGTATCTTTGATAATCCTTCTGCGAATGTGGTGAGTATTATCTCCCCTTTTGTTACGACGCTCGAGTTGTCAAAACCAGACAAGGTGCATGCCTTGGGTATCAGCTTATCGTCGGCTTGGATCTCGTTTACCACTCTTAACAGAATGATATTCACGGAACTACCTAGATCAATCAAAACTCGTTTTATATTAGTGTCATGTACAAGTAAAGATACTACAAGTGCATCATTATGCGGGGTTAGCACGCCATCTGCATGTGCATCATCAAATCTAATACTATCTTCTTCCAAATGCTGTCGAACTCGCTTCCCGTAGGTAACTGTAAATTGTGACACCTTTTTTGCTGCCGTATATGTCACACCATTGATTTCTTCCCTTCCACTTATGACATTGACCGTCCTTTTTGGTAAAGGAGGTTTTGGTGGTTCCTACCTATTCTTCATGTATGCCTGCTTTCCTTTTTCACTAAACAGTTCAGTTAAATACCCTTGTTTTAATAAATGTTCTACCTCGCCTTGTAGTAATCTGTAGTCTGCTGTTTTGTGACCGTGTTCATTGTGAAACTCACGCCAAATATCAGGATTTTGCCTGTTTGGGTTTGATCTCATTTCCTTTAGTGACCGTACCTTATCTCCCATGCTTCTTAAAACAACCACCAACTCGGATGTGCTAACATTAAAACTGTAACCGTCGTTCTTTGCCTTCGAGCTTCTGTTATCATCTCGCGTCTCTCACGTTTTTCGTTATTTTCCGAACCTTCATGATGAACCTGACTCTCTATCTCTTGATCTATGATCGTACCTTGGGTTTTCTTGTTTTGAACGCGAGTCACTTCCTGCTGGTCCAATGTAAGGCTCGTACCTCTTTTTTCCGAACATTTTTTCAGTTTCAGCTCACCTTGAACTCACACTTTCATCTTTTCAAGACTGAATGATAGCATCTTCTTCTATCTACAATTTCGTGTTGTATCTGTTATAAACATCATTCCAAGAAGTTGCTGGAAATTTTTATAAACTTTCCTTGAGACTCCTCATGGATTTTGAGCTTTTTTTATTTAGATTATAGGCAAAGTCCATGGTCGTATATGTCACACCATTGATTTCTTCCCTTCCACTTATGACATTGACCGTCCTTTTTGGTAAAGGAGGTTTTGGTGGTTCCTACCTATTCTTCATGTATGCCTGCTTTCCTTTTTCACTAAACAGTTCAGTTAAATACCCTTGTTTTAATAAATGTTCTACCTCGCCTTGTAGTAATCTGTAGTCTGCTGTTTTGTGACCGCGTTCATTGTGAAACTCACGCCAAATATCAGGATTTCGCCTGTTTGGGTTTGATCTCATTTCCTTTAGTGACCGTACCTTGTCTCCCATGCTTCTTAAAACAACCACCAACTCGGATGTGCTAACATTAAAACTGTAACCGTCATTCTTTACCTTCGAGCTTCTGTTATCATCTCGCGTCTCTCACGTATTTCGTTCTTTTCCGAACCTTCATGATGAACCTGACTCTCTATCTCTTGATCTATGATCGTACCTTGGGTTTTCTTGTTTTGAACGCGAGTCACTTCCTGCTGGTCCAATGTAAGGCTCGTACCTCTTTTTTCCGAACATTTTTTCAGTTTCAGCTCACCTTGAACTCACACTTTCATCTTTTCAAGACTGAATGATAGCATCTTCTTCTATCTACAATTTCGTGTTGTATCTATTATAAACATCATTCCAAGAAGTTGCTGGAAATTTTTATAAACTTTCCTTGAGACTCCTCATGGATTTTGAGCTTTTTTTATTTAGATTATAGGCAAAGTCCATGGCCGCCCTATTATCAGGTACACGTGGCAACATCATCCTCTCTCACTGATACCGGCCGATAAATTCCCTAAGCAGCTCTGTATCTCCTAGTTTTATTTTGAAAATGTCTTCCATTCTTTTTTCATCTTTTTGAGCTGCCGAGTATGCTTTGATAAATGAATCTGCAAGCTCAGTAAAAGAATCTATAGAATTTTCGGGTAAAAGAGAATACCATGTTAATGCTCCCTTCGTGAGCATTTCTCTGATCTTTTTGACTAGTACTGATTTCAATTTCTTGCTTGGTCAAATCGTTGCCCTTTACGCCAGTTGTAAATGCATTTACGTGATCTGGGGGGTCAGTTGTTCCATCATATTTTGGAATATCGGGCATTTTGAATTTCTTTGGAATTGGCAAAGTAGCTGCACTTGGCTTCCAAGGTTGTTGAAAGTATATGCCCATATCTATTCCCTTGATTACAGGTGGCACTCCAGGTATTTTCTCTATGCGATCGCTCTCCTCCTTGAGCTGTTTCTGTAAAGTTAGTACTAAATTCTAAAAATCAAAATTGATTGGGTTACCTGAGCCTCCATCACGAGATTCGTTAGGAGTTCCTCTACTGCCTGAGTTAGCGAGTCCTGAGCGAGGATTATCCATGGTGTTTTTGTTTGGAGATGGTGTTGGTGGTGCAGCACCTGGCAGCTGGTTAGAAAAAGCCTGAAGAGCATTACTGACCTATCAGGCGATTCATTTTTTCAAAGCGTCATCAATAGCTTGGTTATTTTCGAACTGATCATTCTTATTTGATTCAGATCTATTAGGAGTCCCCTATTTGGATTGTCGAGGAGAGTTTCGTGGTGATTGAGCTGGAGTTCGTTCACCTTGTTGATTCTCTTGACGTTGCTGATTTTCTTAGTGTTGTAAATCTTGTTGGTTGTTGTCGTTGACATTCGACACGATTGTTTTTAAAAGAGAGTTGATTTAGAAGGTAAAAGATTATCAGATTCCGCATAACAGAACCAATTTGTTTAACCAAAAAATAGGAATTTCGGTCAAAGCATAATTTTAGAAGAACTCGGGTTACTGATAATCAAATATGGAACAAATAAGAAGAATTGAATTGAAAGAAGGTGAGTAAGCAAAAGAAAACAAAGTAAATCAATGTATTCCAAGAATGATTTGTGTCCCTTTACAAATGTTATTTCTCTCCTTTTATAGCTATTTCTAAGTACTATGTTTATTTCCTCTCATAATAGAGCCATAATGAGCAGTTAATGACACTATTATTGTTATAATTGGCAATCGTAACTGTTTCGTGAAGATTTTGTAACTTTTTCCAGCATTGATGCTCATTAATTACGAATAATACGTATTTGTACTTTTTGTTATCTAGGTTCATTCCTCCAATGTATCTTCAAATTACCAAAAGATCTGAGTAATTGTTCCTCCCTGTTTTTTTGAATCTTTGCCCATACCTATTAAGGCTCGTGTCTCTTTGAATACTTTTTGCTAGCTGTTATTATCTTATTGATCTACGTGTCTTGACATGTCAGCACATAATTAATTTCAAATGTTAGCTTGATTTTTCCCAATACATATGGAAGCTTGGTTGAAATGCTTTGTCATAAGATTATAAAAGTTATCCATTTTTTTAGGTGGTCCCACACAATAATATGACTAGGTCTCTTAATCCTCTAAAATTGCCACATTTCATTAGGACTTAAGAGTCATATTTTTACAATGTTCTTGACTTCCACGTTTCGGTTGGGGGTTTAATCTTATCCCCCAACTTGTTAATTAACTAGGTAATGACCCGTTACCCGATAATTAACCAAGTACTTATGTAATTAAAAATTATCTAAAATTACTTGGAATACTACTCACTTTTAACATACCTTATACACCTTACTATCATGGTCATGTGGTATCTTATATGGTACAAGTCCATAAATACCGGGTATTATTGGTCGGCCCGTATTTTATCCCAACATGCCAAACTTGGACGAAAATTCATTTTTCTTGACTTGCTTCCCCTCTCATCTTCATGAATTTATTCATTTTCTTTAATTTGTGTACCCTTTATCCTTCATGTCACTTACTTATCGCTTGTTATAAATAACATAAATACGTTAAACTCAAGATAATATCGTCCCTGAGTCTACGTCGATGTTACGCCCCGCAATATTACGTCAACATTATGTCCTGCAGTATTACATTATGATGATGTTACGCCTCGCAGTATTAAATTATGACGATGTTGCACCCTGCAGTATTGTACGTTGAATTGGTCATAAGGTAATTGACATCAGTCCAAGGAAAGGATTATTTGGAGATTTTAAGGATTATGCTATTCCAAACAGGTGATGAATAAATTCGTTAAGGTGAGAGGGGAAGCAAGTCAAGAAAATGATTTTCGTCCAAGTTTGGCATGTTGGGATAAAATAAGGGTCAAGCGTTAGTACCCGATATTTATGGACTAGTACGATGCAGTGTACCATAAGACCATGGTAATATAATGTATAACGTATATATGAAGTATATTAAAATTAAGTAGAATTTTAAGTAATTTAAGGCAATTTTTAAATTATTAAAATTTTGAGATAAGCCTAAACTAACCCCCCCAAGAAATGGAACGTGTCATATTCTTCTAAACCACATAGCATCATGGAAAGTTCATTAAAAAATCTTCCAACATCTCAATATTCTTCTTTTTTCAACACCTCCAAGCTCCGCACCATGTTCGTTCTGTGACTCTCCATATTTTTCAAATTTCAAACCGCTACGCCCCCGCGACAATATTTGGATACTAAGGTTAGTTTCCATAGGGCGAAGCGGCGACCTCATTCATTCATTCTAACAACCAACTCATTGCCCTATTTTATCTAGTCTCCATAATTACCGAGACCCGTACATACAAAGATAGTTCCGGCTTATCTCCTTCTAAGAAAGTCTGAGCTCCTTCCGACTCGTAGTTATTCAAAACATTAGGTGGCTAACTAAGAAACACATAGGATTTAATAGATAAAGATTCACTTATCTTACTCCATTTCCATTTAGAGAAATGAACCAAAAAAGGTCCAAACCAGCAAGCTCTTGAAGCATGCAACAATGCAAACTTAGCTAAGCACAAAACATAATAGAACCAAAAGAATCTATATTAAACAATACAAACAATTGAGATTAAAGCTTAGTTGATTCAACACATACATTAGGCTAGTATTTGTCAGTAGCCTTTATTCTGCTCAGAGACTTCTATGTCCATGTAATTGACAAATCTAGTGAAAGCAAAAAACACCCTTCCTGGTTGGAATGTCTCAAGAATAGAAGCCAAAAAAAAATTCAATCCAGTGTTACGATTTTAAATTGCAACAACACAATTCCAATGAGAATTTGTTAGAATCGTAGCAACGTAAAATTTTGCGGTTCTAAAAGAGTACGGTGCAATCTTCTCCAAGAATGTTACACGGATTTTTCCCTACTCCAGGTATGTTAAGGATATCCCTTCTTTCTTTTGGCATGTTCTATACGACACAAACGAAATGTGCAAATGCACAAGTTCCATGAATGACTCTATTTATAGAAGTATTAGAGATATCTATGTTCTTGAATTTCCACGTGTCATAATATTTTATCATATGTTCATGGGTCTCAAAAAAATACGAAAGTTGAAAAGAATTTACTTTATGATATTACTCAAAGGCAAAATGTTCTTATGACATTCTGAAAGATTTTATTAACGTAATTTTCATGCATTGCATTCATGTACATTGACCCATGACTAGAGTTTATAAGCGTATATGTGTATGTATATATATGTATATGAGATATAGGAAAGGTTATGGCGTTATATACGCACCACCACCTGATCAGCTGGTATACGTTGATGATTTTGCCCACAGTGGCCGAGATGATATAATGGGACGCCCTCAGAAGCTGATGATGTTATGAAATATGTACCTATGCACGACATGACATTCATACGCATATGCATGAAACTATAATTATTTCATAATTTGCAAAGTTATCTAGACTTACAGGTGGAGTCATTTACTCTATATTTTCTCTATGTCTGTTATGTACTTATTTATGTATCTTACATACTCGGTACATACTTACATCCCTTATGCCTGGGGACACTACGTTTCATGCCCGCAGGTCCTGATAGACAGGTCGAGAGCCCTCCAAGTAGGCTATCAGCTCAGCGGAAGATGTTAGTGTGCTCCATTTGCTTCGAATTTGCTTGTTTGGTTAGTATAATTTAGACATGTATTGTTTGGTATGGTGGGACTCTGTTCTGACCTTTATGACGTTTATTTACTCTTAGAGGTTTGTAGACATATGTCATGTACGTGAAAGATTGTATGGCCTTGTCGGCCTATATTTTGAGTTTATAAATTATCATGTTGGCCTATTAGGCATGTATGTCACGTGTATATGATGATGTAATAAGAAAGATACGTTATGTTGGTACTCGGTTGAGTAAGGTACTGGATGCCCATCGCGGCCCATCAGTTTAGGTCGTGACAAAAGTGGCATCAGAGCAGTTATGCCCTAGGGAGTCTACAAGCCATGTCTAGTAGAGTCTTGTTTATGGGTGTGTCGTGCACCACACTTATAAGCAGGAGACTACAAGGCATTTAGGATTGTCACTCTTTCTTCCTACTCTATATCGTGTGGTAGAGCTCCGTTGTAAGAACTCAAATTCCTAAACTCTATCTTACTTATAGTATGACGATACCTACATCTAAAAAGACGGTTGGTAAGGGGTAAAGCTGTGGAAGAGATGAGTCAGAGGAACTCAATTTTTGCATCATGCTTGTATTCAGCAACTCATGTGTATACTAAAATGTGTAAGCTTCTTGATAAGGATCCCTAAGGCAAGAATGCCTATCCACTCTTACGGTAAAAAGGAATAAGGACGGAGACACATGTTTCAGCAAGTAAATGGATCAAGGTGAAGAAGGGTACGAGGTACCCAGTTAATGAAGATTATCAGTATTACAGTTTTGGCAGAAAGATATAAGCATTATGAGTTACCCTCAACAGTAATAGAGGTATGTATAATTGGCTACACCCATCTCAGTATACCATATTGGGGGCTAACAGGTGTAGATTAAGAAGAGAACGACATATCACGATCTGGGTGGGGTTAGAGTGGCCCAAAATAGTGAATGGATTGTTTGCTTTAGTTGACATTTCCGAAGGATATTGCAAATGCGCTAATAGATCTCCTCGTGAGACACCTAGATGGTGCACCCTAAAATAGTAAAGCTAGATATGAACACTGGAATCCTTGAAGGAATAAATATTACCTTAGTGTGGCTCTCGTCCCCAGTAAAGAAAGAATGTTAGGCAACTCGAAGAGCCAAGGGATGGAGCAAGGGGAGCCAAAAGCAAAAGAATGTTTTGTTCGAGTTTTTAGAGTAAAGCAGTAGACATAGATAATTAGCGGGAGATAAGAAAAGAGTTAATGAAGAGTTATGAGTAATATGTTATACAAGGATGACTACGGTAGGTCAAAACAATGATGACAGTATTACAGAGTCTACAGTCAAGTGAAAGAAACGACGAAAGATGACAGGCCTTGAGACAATAAAAGAGTATAGGCCATAAAGTGATATCCTCATTTCTAGAAATGAGTTTGCAACTCTAACGTGATTAACAGAAGGAAAAGGTAGACCCCAGAGTAATAGAAATCAGTATGGACTGGTGAACAAGATAAACTAAACATGAATTAGGAACTAAGTGAATTGATGATAGTCAGCATCATGAGAAATTCAGATCGCATTCGACAATAATAGAATGGACAACAGAAGGAGATCCATGATGAATTTAGAGAATGGTTATTCAAGGAGACACTTCCCTAAAATTAGCAATATGAGAAATGTTAATCTTAAGAGACTCTATGTGCTAGTTTCACTAAGTGTCACAATCGCGAGTGAAGAATTTAGTTATCCTTGGTACAAATGGATTACCACAAGGCGATTAAGGGTCATGGATGATGTGAAAGGATGCCAAAGATGAAGAGGAAAAATATCTAAGGGTAGGTCCTCATAGCTCCAAGTATTAGTACTCCCCTAAAGGGGGGAATATGGAATGATGAAGAAAGAATGTGATAAAAATGAGAAAGGAATGAGGTTGCACTTATCCAAAGTTATAGATATGCTATGATTCCAGAATGTTATGTAAGCACGACGTCAAAAAAAGGGGAAGTAAGGGTTCCTGCATGGGATGTTATTGGTAGATAAGGAGCCAGTACGTAAGGTAAGTTAAGACAAGGGAATAACCCAAGAAAGATTACACAGAATATGGATATGAGAATTGGCCGATTAGTAATTAGTATTTGATTCAGGAAGAGCCTATCAATACTAGACAAGAAGTTATAGACAAATCAGCAGATCATGCAAGATAAATATAGTAAACCCTAACATGGAGAATTCAGCCTCGTAGTAATGTCATTATAATACTTGAGATATATTTAAATACGAGTCGGGGTAGTTAAATGTACTGTATGAGTGTTACTGGGATAAAAGAGAGGGCCACTGGGAAGACAGTCAAAATCTCAGTTTAGAAGCAACCCCACAAGCACAAGGGCATAGAGATAAGTAATTACGGATAAAGTATAGGCAAGGAAGGACATAAGAAGGTCCGTTGAATATACAATGTAATAAGCTCACAGCTTCACAAGAGTTAGAGGATCCTCCCTAAGTACTACAATGAAAGACTAAGCCAAGGAAATAAGGAAGAAGGATTCAACCTAAGTGTCACAACCCGGATTTCCCGCCCTCTGGAGTCGTGATGGCGCCTACTAGTGGAAGCTAGGCAAGCCAAGTATTTTAACAAATTACCTTTTTTCCTTTTTAATTCTTTAACCAATGTGAATCAACAGTTTATAAACGATGGAAATTAAAACAAGCGGAAGAAATAATTAAACCATTTAAATAATTCCAACATGATTTCTTAAACAAAACTACCCAGAACTAGTGTTACAATTCCACAGACGGTCTAAGAATTCTACAAACAAGGTCCGAAAAATAAGTGCAACATTGTTTCTAAATTGTATAAGTAAAACAGGATGAAAAGATAGAGGTAGATGCCAGGGCCTGTGGACGCCTGCAAGACTACCTTGGATCTCCGTATGGACTGAAGGCATCCACCCAAGCTAAGGTCTAAAAGCTGATGCACTGGGATTTGCATACTATGTAGAGTGTAGTATCAGCACAACCAACCCCATGTGCTGGTAAGTGCCTAGCCTAACCTCGGCAAAGTAGTGACGAGGCTAGGACCAGACTATCAAACAAACCTGTGCAGTTAAATCATATACAACGAAAAGTAGAAGCAGGAATTTATAGTTAAGGATGGGAGGGGGAAATATGCTGCGGGGGAAGCATCAATTCAGAATAGAAAGACAGTAAGTAATTACGAGGAACACCATATCTCAACTATTAACAAGAACCAGAAATCAAACAAGTGCACGATATCACCCTTCGGGCTTTTACTCTCGTCCTCACTATAAGAATCAATATAAATTGCACGGTATCACCCTTTGTGCTTTTACTCTAATCCTCACCATAAAATAGATATAATCAGTACAGAATTGTACAACGTGCGACACAACATCACCCTTCATGCTTTATACTCTTCCTCACAAAAATCATATACGGCATCACCTTTCGTGCTTTAACACTCGCTCACCAAAACAATACACGGCATCACCCTTCATGCTCTAACACTCTTCCTCACCCAAACCACAATCACAAGCAATAAGGCAAGGAAATAAATAAAATTGCAATAAAATCCTGGCAAGGAAACAATAGTTTAACAATCAAATCCCAGCAAGGGAACAATGTCAGAAGCACCAACATCCCGGCAAGGGAGATAGCATTAAAAGCAACAACATCCTTGCAAGGGAGACAATATGATAATTATCTTCTTTTTTTCACTTTTACTTCACAACTTGAGCCAATGCTCTATAAGGTTCAATTGCCAATTATACTTCCACAATTCCTTATACAACTTGAGCCAACACTCTTCAATACTCAAATACCACTATTACTTCAACAAACTTTACTCAACAATAGAAATCATCACAAAAAGGCATGAACAATACAAATGGAGTCAAAATAATCATAATATAAAACTCACGGGCCTGCTTAACACCCATGTATAGATACTCATCACTATGCCTATACGTCGTACTCAACAAATAACACATAGAAAATAGGACACAACTCTTAATCCCTCAAGCTAAGGTTAGACCAAACACTTACCTTGATGCCATGAATACAATTTAAGTCTCAATTATCGCTTTACCTCTTGATTCCACCACCAATCAGCTTGTATCTATCCACAAGTTACTTAATTACATCAATAGATGCTAAATGAATCAATTCTAATGCATGAAGATAAGTTTTCTAAAGTTTTTTCCAAAAAGTCAAACATTGACCCGGGGCCCACATGGTCAAAACTCAAGGTTCGAACCAAAACCTGATTACCCATTACCACACGAACCCAAATATATAATTTATTTTGAAATTGAACCCCAAATCGAGGTCCAAATTGCCAAAATTTGAAATATCTAGGTTCTACCCAAAACACCCAATTTCCTGCATGAAAACCTTTGATTTTGAGTTGAAATCATGTGAAAAGATGTTAAAGATTGAAGATATGAACAATTTGGAGAAGCAATTTTCATTGGAAAATCGCCCAAGAGAGTTTATGTTTTGAGAAGATATGAAAATAGCTGAAAGTGCATCTAAGTTTTAATTAACTGGTCTCTGGTGTCGTAATTGCGACCAGGGTATACAATTGTGAACACTTCAGAGGACTGCAATTTTCGCATTTGCGAAGAAAATTATCGCATTTGCGACCACTCCTTATTTCTGAGGGGTTTGCATTTGCGAGGTAGGTGTCGCATTTGTGACTGGGGACTTCCAAATTTGTGACCCAAATGGTCACATTTGCGATCAGGCCTGCCCAGGCCTTTGTTCGCATTTGCGATGGACTTCTCGCACTTGCGAGCCAGGCTTCGCAAATGCGAAGCCTGCAGGCCTGCAACATACTAGCAAATTCCTAAGTGTAAATTTCATTCCGTGGCCTATCCAAAACTCACCCGAGCCTTCGAGGCTCCAAACCAAATATGTACACCAACGCAAAAATATCATACGGACTTTATGGTGCATTCAAATCACCAAAATAACATTAAAAACTATGAATTTAGCAATAAATCACGAAATAACTTAAGAACATCAAATTTATCCAATTTTCTCAAATAAGGTCCGATTCACGTCATTTCAAGTCCGTTTCTTACCAAATTTCACTGTTACGCCCCGCAGTATTACGTTGACGTTATGATCTACAATAATATATTACGATGATGTTGCCCTATGCAGTAGTATATTTTGACGATATTACGTCCTGCAGTATTACATTACGGTGATGTTATGCTTTGCAGTATTAAGTTATGACAATGTTGCGCCCTGCAGTATTTTACGTTAAATTTGTCGTAAAATCAGTCCAAGGAAAAGATTATTTGGAAATTATAAGTATTATGATATTTCAGAAGTGATTAGTAAATTCATGAAGGTGAAAGGGGGATCAAGTCTAAGAAAAACAAATTTGGTCAGAGTTTGGCATATTGGGATAAAATACGGCACGAGTTAAAATACATAGTATTTATGGACTAGTGCCATACAAAGTACTATAATGCCATGATAGTAAGGTATTCAAGGCATGTTAAAAGAGAGTAGTATTTAATTAAGTTGAGACAATTTTTAAATTATACGGGTAATTGATTAATTACCGAGTAACAGAACATTACCTAGTTAACTAATAAGAGGACAAAACATAACTACTTATGCCCAAAAACGTGGCACAAGGCCACTAATTGAAGAAGGGGACTCATCAAACATAGGTATAGGTGGCTAATGTGACCTTACAAGATAAGTCTTGAAGTTTAAAAAGGAATTTGCTTTTTTTTAAATCAAAAAACCATTCTGAAAGCTTCCACCAAGCTTCAAAACGTCGAAAAGCAGTTGAGTTTGAACCCATTCTTTAAGACCAATAACGTGAGAAAAGCAGAAATATTTCATTTCAACTCCTTAGAAGCAATTCTCGTCTAAGCTTCAAAAAAATTAAGCACAATTTTGTTCAACAATTAAAGAACCATCCTGTTGCGTTCAACATATTTCATAGAAGCAGAATTTCATTTCATCCAAATAATTTCGGGAACAAGTATGTTAAGGCTATCCCTTCTTTCTTTTGGCATGATCCATAACATACGAACGGAACGTACAAATGCACAAATTCCATGAATGACTCTATTCATAGAAGTATTAGAGATATCTATGTTCTTGAATTTCTGTGTGTAATAATATCTTATCATCTGTTCATGGGTCTCAGAAAAATACGAAAGTTGAAAAGAGTTTACTTTATAATATTACTCAGAGGCAAAATGGTCTTATGACATCCCGAATGATTTTATTGACGTACTTTTTATGTACTGCATTCATATGCATTGACCCTTGACTAGATGGCATTATATACGCGTATATATGTAAATATATGTATATGGGATATGGGAAAAGGATACGACATTATATATGCATCACCACCTGATCAGCTGGTATATGATGATGATGTTGCCCATAGTGGCTGAAATATGATTCAAACGACGTTATATACGCATATATATGTATGTACTCAAATGGCGTTATATACGCGTATATATGTAAATATATGTATATGGGATATGGAAAGGTTATAGCGTTATATACGCACCACCACCTGATCAACTGGTATACGAGGATGGTTTTTCCCACAGTGGCCGGTATGATATAATGGAATGCCCTCAGAGACTGATGATGTTACGAAACAGGTACCTATGCACGACATGACATTCATACGCACATGCATGATGCAAAAAGTAATTTATGATTTACAAAGTTATTCATACTTGCAGGTTGAGTCATGTACTCTATATTTCTTCCATGTCTCAGATGTACTTGCTTATATGCCTTACATACTCGGTACATTATTCGTACTGACGTCCCTTTTGCCTAGGGACACTGCGTTTCATGCGCGCAGGTCCCGATAGATAGGTCGAGAGCCCTCCAAGTAGGCTATCAGCTCAGCGGAAGATATTAGTGCTCTCCATTTGCTTCGGAGTTGCTTGTTTGGTTAGTATGATTTAGACGTGTATTGTTTGGTATGGGGGGACTATATCCCGACCTCTATGACATATATGTATTCTTAGAGGCTTGTAGACATATGTCGTATACGTGAAAGATTGTATGGCTTTGTCGGCCTATGTTTGAGTTTATAAAGGATTATATTGGCCTACTAGGCCCGTATGTCATGTGTATGTAATGATTTAATAAGAAAGATATGCTATGTTGGTATTCGGTTGAGTAAGGTACCGGGCGCCGGTCTCGCGACCCATCTATTTGGGTCGTGACAAAAGTGGTATCAGAGCAGTTCTGTCTTGGGGAGTCTACAAGCCATGTATAATAGAGTCTTGTTTATGGGTGTGTCGTGCACCACACTTATAAGCAGGAGGCTACATGGCATTTAAGATTGTCACTCTTTATTCTTACTCTAGATCGTGTGGTAAAGCTCAGTCATAGGAATTCAAATTCCTAAATCCTATTCGTAATAAGACGATACCTATATCTGTAAAGAAGGTTGGAAAGAGAGATTGTTTTGGAAGAATTGAGTCAGAGGAACTCCATTTTTGCATCATTCTTAGGATGAATAAATATGAGGTATATACAATTGGTCGCACCCATTCCAGATATGCCATATGGGGGTTAATAGAAGTAGTATAAGAAGATAGGATGGATGAATTGTTTGTGTCAGTTGACATTTCCAAAGGATGTTGCAAATGTGCTAATAGATCTCCTTGTGAGACACCCAGATGGTACACTTTAAAATAGTGTAGGCAGATATGAGTACTACAAAGACATGCACTATAAGCCTTGAAGGGATACATATTACCTTAGTGTGGCTCGCGTCCCTAGTAAAACGAGAACGTTAAGTAACTTGAATAGCCAATGGATGGAGCAAATGGAAGCTAAAGGCAAAAGAATGTCTTGTTCGAGTTTTCAGAATAAAGTAATTGACATAAATGTTAGCAAGAAAAGCATTATGAGTAATATGTGATACATGAATGACAAAGGTAGATCAAAAGGAAAAAAATGACAATATTATAGAGTTTATAGTGAAATGAAGGGAAATACAAGAGGTGACAAGCCTTGAGATAGAAAAAGAGTATAGGCCATAAAGTCATATCGTCACTTTGAGAAATAAGTTCGTGAGGATGTAGGCAAACTCTGCTAAAGGCAAAAATTGATCCCACGAGCCTCCAAAGTCAATGACACAAGCTCGGAGCATATCCTCCAAAATCTGAATGGTCCACTCAGACTGCTCGTCGGTCTGAGGATGAAACATTGTGCTAAACTCAACCCGTGTGCCCAACTCTTGCTGAACTACTTTCCAGAAATGTGAGGTGAACAGCGTACCTCGGTCCGAAATGATAGACATGTGCACACCATGAAGACGAACAATCTCCCGGATATAGATCTCAGCTAACCTCTCAGAAGAATAAGAGACTACCACATGAATGAAATGTGCTGACTTGGTCAGCCTATGAACAATAACCCACACTGCATCGAACTTCCTCTAAGTCCGTGGGAGTCCAACAACAAAGTCCATAGTGATACGCTCCCACTTCCACTCAGGAATCTCAATCTTCTGGAACAAACCACCAGGCCTCTGATGCTCGTAGTTAACCTGCTGACAATTCAAACACCGAGCCACGTATGCAATAATGTCCTTCTTCATTCTCCTTCACCAATAATGCTGCCGCAAATCCTGATACATCTTCGCGGCGCCCGTATGAATAGAGTACCGGGAACTATGGTCCTTCTCTAAAATCAACTCCCGAAGCCCATCCACATTAGGCACACAAACTCTACCCTGTAGCCTCAAAACTCCATCATCTCCTAAGGTAACCTGCTTAGCACCTCCGTGCTGCACCGTGTCCCTATGGACACACAAATGAGGATCATCATATTGCCGATCTCGGATACACTCCAATAATGAAGAACGAGTGACTGTACAAGCTAGCACACGGTTGGGCTCAAACACATCCAACCTCACGAACTGATTGGCCAAAGCCTGAACATCCAAAGCAAGCGGTCTCTCACCGAACGGAATATAAGCAAGACTGCCCATACTGGCAAACTTCCTACTCAAAGTATCGGCCACCACATTGGCCTTTCCCGGATGATATAAGATGGTGATATAATAGTCCTTTAATAGCTCCAACCACCTTCTCTGCCTCAAATTTAGCTCCTTCTACTTGAACAAATACTGCAGACTCTTGTGATCCGTGAACACCTCACATGCCATGCCATATAGATAGTGCAATCTTCAACGCGTGGACAATGACTGCTAACTCGAAATCATGAACCGGATAGTTCTTCTCATGAATCTTTAACTGCCGCAAAGCATAGGCAATGACCTTGCCATCCTGCATCAACACCGCACCAAGTCCAATACGAGATGTATCATAATAAACCATATAAGGCCCTAAACCTGTGGGCAAAACCAACAACGGCGTCGTAGTCAAAGCTTTCCTGAGTTTCTGAAATCTCGTCTCACACTCGTCCAACCACCTGAACTGGGCACCCATCTGGGTAAACCTGGTCATCGGGGCTACAATAGATGAAAACCCCTCCACAAACCGACGATAGTAGCCTGCCAGACCCAAGAAATTTCGGATCACTGTAGCTGATCCTGGTCTAGGCCAGTTCTTGACTACCTCAATCTTCTTCGGATCTACCTGAATACCCTCTGCTGACACAACATGACCCAAGAATGCACCTTAAATCAACTAGAACTTACACTTTGAAAACTTCGCATACAACTGACTATCTCTCAAAATCTGAAGAACCACTCTCAGATGCTGCTCATGCTCCTCCCGGCTGCGAGAATAGATCAAAATATCATCAATGAAGACTATCATGAATGAATCCAAGTAAGGCCTAAACACACGGTTCATCAAATCCATAAAAGCTGCTGGGGCATTTGTCCATCCGAATGACATCACCAAGAACTCATAATGCCTGTATCGAGTGTGGAAAGCTGTCTTAGGGAAATCAGATGCTCTAATCCTCAATTGATGTTAGCCATATCACAAGTCAATCTTCAAAAATACCTTGGCACCCTAAAGCTGATCAAACAAATCATCAATCCTCGGTAATGGATACCTATTCTTGATTGTAACCTTGTTCAACTGTCGGTAATCTATGCACATCCTCATCGATTCATCTTTTTTCTTAACAAACAACATTGGCATACCCCAAGGCGAGACACTAGGTCGAATGAAGCCTTTTTCAAGCAAGTCTTGCAACTGCTCCTTCAACACATTCAACTCCGGTGGGGCCATACGATACAGAGGAATAGAAATGAGTTGAGTACCCGGAGCTAAATCTATACAGAAGTCAATATCCCTGTCGGGTGGCATACCCGGTAGGTCTGAAAGAAATACCTTAGGAAACCCACGAACAACAGGTACAGAATCAATAGAAGGAACCTCGGCACAAGAATCACGAACAAATGCCAAATAGGCCAAACACCCCTTCTCGACCATATACTGAGCCTTCATATATGAGATAACACTACGGGTAGATTGACCAGGAGTCCATCTCCACTCCAAACGAGGTAAAACCAGCAAGGCTAGGATCACAGTCTTGGCATGACAATCCAAGATAGCATGGTAAGGTGATAACCAGTCCATCCCTAATATGACATCAAAATCGACAATATCTAAAAGTAACAAATCTACACGAGTCTCAAGACCTCCAATCACGACTATACATGAATAATGGACACGATCTACCATAATAGAATCACCCACTGGTGTAGACACATAAACAGGGGCACTCAAAAAATTACTAGGCATGACCATATATGGTGCAAAATAAGATGACACATGGAGTATGTAGATCCTGGATCAAATAAAATCGAAGCATCTCTACTACAAACTAGAACAGTACCTGTGATAACTGCATCGGAAGCCTCAGCCTCGAGCCTCGCTGGAAGAGCATAACATCGGGGCTGGGCTCCACCACCCTTAACTACATCTCTAGGATGGCCTGCTGCTGGCTGGCCTCTACCTCTAGCGGCTTGACCTCCACCTCTAATACCTCTACCTCCTCCTCTAGCACCTCTACCTTCACCTCTAGCTGGCTGAGCGGGCTGTGGAACACTCGGTGCCTGAACTATGGCACGGGAACCCTGATGCTGAGAGCTACTCGATGCTTGAGGGAAAAACCTAGCAATGTGACCCATATCACCATAAGTATAAAAAGCCCTCGACTGTTGAGACTGCTGACCTTGAAGACCTGAATGACCACTGCAAAAATTCTGGAGCAGTGGTGCACTGATAAGAGCTGGTGGTTCACTGTAGTACTACTGATCAGAATACTGCGTATGAGAACCACGACCACCTAAAGCACCGTGAGAAACCTGAAGTACTGACTGAAAAGGCCTAGGATGATGGCCTCTACCATACGAATCCCTTCCTCCAGACGAGGCGCCACTGAATCTGCCTGAATGACGAGGTCTCTTGTCAGACCCTTGACCACCTCCTTGCGATATAACCATTTCAACTCTCCTGTCCATATTGGCCGCCTCCTGAAAAGAAATCTCACTTCCTGTGTCCTTAGCCATCTGAAGTCGCATAGGCTAAATGAGTCCCTCAATGAACCTCCTCACCCTCTCTCTCTCGGTGGGAAGTATGATAAGAGCATGAAGGGCCAAGTCAATGAATCTGGTCTCGTACTGAGTAACAGTCATAGAACCCTACTAGAGACGCTTAAACTGCCTCTGATAGATCTCTCTCTGAGTGATAGGAAGAAATTTCTTCAGAAATAGCTGAGTAAACTACTCCCAAGTCAAAGCTGGTGATCCGGCTGGTCTAGCCAAACAATAATCTCTCCACCAAGTCTTGGCGGATCCAGACAAGCGGAAAGTAGCAAAGTCGACCCCATTGGTATCCACTATCCCCATGTTTATGAGAACCTCATGACAACTGTCTAATAATCCTGAGGATCCTCAGAAGATGCACCGCTGAAAGTAGTAGTGAAGAGTATGGTGAAACAGTCCAACCTCTAAAAGCATCGGCAGACATAACTGCTCCATCATCGGCCTGAGCTACCACACCCGGCTGAACTGCTCCAACTGGCTGAGCGGTTGGATTCTTAAACTTGGGAGTTATATTCTCCGGAGTGCGAGTAGTAGGAGTCTGGTCTCTTCCTCCAACCTAAGAGACGGCTAGTGCTACAGGAAGCAAGCCTGCCCCGGCGACACTCTCCATAAGGCCCACTAGACGGACTAGAGCATCATGGAGTACTGGGGTAGCAATGAACCCCTCTAAGACCTGAGATGGGCCCACCGAAACTGCCAGGATCGAAATCTTATCATCAAACTCAACCCGAGGCTCCGCCGCTGGTGCTGTTGCTCTAGGTTGAATTTTGCCCCTACCTCGTCCTAAAGCACGGCCTTGGCCTCGCCCTCTGCCCCCTTGTGGGAGCTATTGCTGGGGGCTCGGGCTGTTGATCAGTGGATGAGGAAGCGCGTGAGAAACCAAACCTTCATAAAAACAGAGTAGAATTCAATTAGCATTGAGAAACCAAACCGCACGACAAGAAAGAATAGATGTGAAGTTTTTCGTAACTCTGTAGCCTCTGGGGATAAATACAGACGTCTCCGTACTGATCCCTCAAACTCTACTATGGTTGTCTATGGATTGTGAGACCTATGTAACCTAGAGCTCTAATACCAACTTGTCACGACCCTGATTTTCTGCCCTCGGGAGTCGTGATGGTGCCTACTAGTGGAAGCTAGGCAAGCCAACTTTTTGAACAAATTAACGTTTTTTCCTTTTTAATTCTTTAACCAATGTGAATCAACAGTTTATAAATAGCAAAAATTAAAACAAGCGGAAGAAACAATTAAACCAGTTAAATAATTCCAACATGATTTCTTAGACAAAACTACCCAAAACTGGTGTCACAACTCCACAGACGGTCTAAGAATTCTACAAACAAGGTCCGAAAAATAAGTGCAACACTGTTTCTGAATTACATAAGTGAAATAGAAAGAAAAGATAGAGGGAGACGTCAGGGCCTGCAGACGCCTGCAGGACTACCTTGGATCTCCGTATGGACTAAAGGCAACCACCCAAGATAAGGTCCAAAAGCTGTTGCACCGGGATCTGCACACAGTGCAGAGTGTAGTATCAGCACAATCGACCCCATATGCTGGTAAGTGCCCAGCCTAACCTCGGCGAAGTAGTGACGAGGCTAGGACAAGACTACCAAACAAACCTGTGCAGTTAAATCATATACAGCGGTAAGTAGAAGCAGGATTATAGAGTTAAGGATGGGAGAGGGGAAACATGCTGCGAGGGAAACATCAATTCAAAATAGAAAGAAAAGAAGTAATTACAAGGAACACCATATCTCAACTATTAACAAGAACCAAAAATCAAACAAGTGCACGATATCACACATCGTGCTTTTACTCTCGTCCTCACCATTTGAATAAATATAAATTGCACGGCATCACCCTTCGTGCTTTTACTCTCATCCTCATCATAAAATAAATATAATCGTCACGGAATCGTAAATCGTGCGGCACGACATCACCCTTCATGTTTTACACTCTTCCTCACAAAAATCATGCACTGCATCACCCTTCGTGCTTTAACACTCGCTCACCAAAAAAATACACGATATCACCCTTCGTGCTTTAACACTCTTCCTCACCGAAACCACAATCACAAGCAATAAATCAAGGAAATAAATAAAATTGCAATAAAATCCCTTCAAGGGAACAATAGTTCCACAATCAAATTCCGGCAAGGGAACAATGTCAAAAGCATCAACATCCCGGCAAGGGAGATAGCATTAAAAGCAAAAACATCCCGACAAGGGAGACAATATTATAATTCTCTTCTTTTTTCACTTTTACTTCACAACTCACTTCATAGCTTGAGCTAATGCTCTATAAGGTTCAATTGCCAATTATACTTCCACAATTCCTTATACAACTTGAGCCAACGCTCTTCAATACTCAAATACCACTATTACTTTAACAAACTTTACTCAACAATAGAAATCATCACAAAAGGCATGAACAATACAAACAGAGTCAAAATAATCATAATATAAAACTCACGGGCATGCTTGACACCAACGTATAGATATTCGTCACCATGCCTATATGTCGTACTCAACAAATAACACATAGCAAATAGGACACAAATCCTAATCACTCAAGCTAATGTTAGATCAAACACTTACCTCGATGCCACAAATACAATTCAAGTCTCAACTATCCCTTTACCTCTTGATTCCACCACCAATTCACTTGTATATAGCCATAAGTTACTTAATTACATCAATAGATGCTAAATGAATCAATTCTAATGCATGAAGATAAGTTTTCTAAAATTTTTCAAAAAAGTCAAAATTCTCCTCCAAGCCCACATGGTCATAACCCGAGGTTCGAACCAAAACTTGATTACCCATTCCCCCACGAACCCAAATATATAATTTGTTTTGAAATCGGACCCCAAATCGAGGTCCAAATCCCCAAAATTTGAAAAACCTAGGTTCTACCCAAAACACTCAATTTTCCCCATGAAAACATTTGATTTTGAATTGAAATCATGTGAAAAGAAGTTAAAGATTGAAAAAAACGAGTTAGAAACGGCTAACAATCGATTTGGAGAAGAAATATTTTTTGGAAAATCGCCCAAAAGAGTTTATGTTTTGAGAAAATATGAAAAATAGCTGAAAATGCATCTAAGTTTTAATTAACTGGTCTCCGGTGTCGCAATTGCAACCAGGGTTCGCAATTGCGAACACTTTAGAGGACTACAATTTTCGCATTTGCGAAAAAAATTATCGCATTTGCAACACCCCCTTATTTCTGAGGGGTTCGCATTTGCGAGGCAGGTGGCGCATTTGCAACTGGGGCCTTCCACATTTGCGACCCAAATGGTTGCATTCGCAATCGGGCCTGCTCAGGCCTTTGTTCGCATTTGCGAGCCAGGCTTTGCAGATGCGAAGCCTGCATGCCTGCAACATACCAAAAAATTCCTAAGTGTAAATTTCATTCGGTGGCCTATCCAAAGCTCACACGAGACCTTGGGGCTCCAAACCAAACATGCACACCAACCTGAAAACATCATACAGACTTGCTCGTACATTCAAATCACCAAAATAACATCAAAAACTATGAATTTAGCATCAAAATCATTAAATCACTTAAGAACATCAAATTTGTCGAATTTTCTCAAATAAGGTCTGATTCACGTCATTTCAAGTCTGTTTCTTACCAAATTTCACAGACTCAACTTAAATTATATATAAGATCTGTATCGGGCTCCAGAACCAGAATACGGGCCCAATACCATCAAATTCCAAACATATTTCATTTCCAAAACTCATAAATATTTCAGAAAACAATTTTCTTTAAAAATTCATTTCTCAGGATTAGGACCTCGAAAATCGATTCTGGGCATACGCCCAAGTCCCTTATTTTCCTACGGACCCTCCGGGACCGTCATATCACAGGTCCGGGTCTGTTTACCCAAAATGTTGACCAAATTCAACTTAAATTAAATTTTTGAAGTCCAACTTAACATTTTCATCACATTTCCACATAAAAGCATTCCAGATATACTCCCGAACCATGCACGCAAATCGAGGTGAGGAAAAAAGAAGCTTCTAAGGACTCGGAACACCGAATTTACTAGTATATCAAGTGATTTCCTTTTGGGTCATCACACTAAGCATAATGACCTAAAATGTAATGGTCTTATAACAATAGTCCCTGTCACACCTCCTTTTTCTACACCCCCGTAACGGTATAAGGGAATTTTTCCAATTAAAGGACAATCGAAACGGGATTTTTTCTTTTAAGGATTTAGAGTCATCACTTGGGATAATTTTATGGTGTCCCAAGTCACCGGTTCAAATCCCGAATAGAGGAAAAGATTGAAACTGTTTTACAGTCCGCGAACATAGAAATCCGGGTAAGGAATTCTGTTAACCCAGGAGAAGGTGTTAGGCATTCCCGAGTTCCGCGGTTCTAGCACGGTCGCTCAACAGTTATTTTTGGCTCAATTATTTGATTTTAAAAACACTTTTAGACCTATGTGCATTTTATCTTTAAACCGCTTTTAATTATTTTAAGGAAGATTTCAACGTCATCTAAAACACGTCTTTGGACCACGCCACATGAAATGCACTCACAGTCCGAGACACATTTTATTTAACACAGCTAAGATTTGAATTTGGGTCACATGAAATGCACACCCGAATTTGGGTCACTTCCAGTCCAAAACCGCATCTGCGGCTCTTCTGTCAGTTTCTGCGGCAGGTGTCCGATTCTTGCATGTGCGGTTATGACAGCAATCAGCAAGTTCAGCCTTCCAAAAATTCCATTTTCGATCCGTTAACCACCCGGAATCCATCCGGGCCCTCGAGACCCCAACCAATCATACAAACCAGTCCCAAAACACATTACGGGCTTGCTCGAGGCCTCAAATCATATCAAACAACGCTAAAATCATGAATCGACCTCCAATTCAAGCTTTATGAACTTTAGAATTTCAAACTTCAACTTTCGATGTTTAAACCTATCAAATCACGTCCGATTGTCCCCAAATTTTGTACACAAGTCATATTTGATACTACGGACCTACTCCAACTTCCTGAATTGGAATCCGACCCCGATATAAAAAAGTCCACTTCCGGTCAAACTTCTCAAAAACCTTCAAATTTTGTCTTTAGCCAAATGACTTCAAAATGACCTGCGGACCTCCGAATTCACTTCCAATTGCGCTCCCAAATCCAGAATCACCATACAGAGCTATTCCCAGACTCGGAATCCCAAGTAGACATCGATAACACTAAAATGCGCTTCAACCCAACTTATGAAATTTTTTCAAAAAGGCTATCTTTCACAATAGGCGCCAAAATGTTCCCGGGTCATCCAAAACCCGACCCGGACATACGCCTAAGTCTGAAATCATCATACAAACCTGCTGGAACCTTCGAATCCTGATTTTGAGTTCGTTTACTCACAAATCTGATCTTAGCTAATTCTTTCAATTTAAGGCTTCTAAAATGAGAATTTTCTTTCCAAATCAACTTTGAACTTCCCGAAGTCCAATTCCAACGATGCGTACAAGTCATAATACCTGAAGTGAGGCTGTTCATGGCCTGAAACCGCTGATGAACAAGACAAAGTTCAAAACGACCGGTCGGGTCGTTACATTCTCTCCTACAAAAACATACGTTCGTCCTCGAACGTGCTAAGAACCATGCTGGAGTCGTCTGAAATCGCAGTTAAGCACCTTGTGCACCTACCCCTGCCACCACAACTTAGTTGAGCACATTGGCTCAAGCAAATCTAAAGATATTCTCTTTTATTCAAACGAATGAGCCTTAGAGCCCAGTTTCAACATCCGAAATTCTTTACCAGGCCTGCTCCCAATACAAGAACACCATATAAATCACTACACAATGTACCAGAACATGACTGCATACCTTAGCTGAATTCACCCCTTGTACCATTTTACTCACAGGACCACAATAACATTCTTTGAGCATAATAGGCGAAATTCCACGAATTAGATGCTCACAACGCATCTCATGATATACATAGTTCTTACTCTAACTCGTACAATACCGCCACGACGGAAGATAGGCATAGAAATTCATAACCAACTGCTGAATCAACAAATCATCTGGTCTATACTCCTGATGAGAACCCTCACCTCATTCTTAACCGAATATTGGTCTTAACTTCTTAATGTACTTCACATAATCAGATTGCACTTATCCTAAATCCAATGATTTTGTCTCACCCAGTAAGAACTGCTCCGGCTACAAGCCACCCCGGACATGATCCAAAGTCTCATATGATGCCACAATGTGCCAATAGGCTACCAGTTCGAATGCGTTACGAAAGAAAAACGAACTCCGAAAAGGAAATCTGATTACCCCGCTCGCGAATCATACATGCGACGCGGGCAACATACTAAACAGTTACCCCGCTCGCGAATCATACATGCGATGCGAGCTCACAGCTAATACAAGCTTTCCTTAGAAAATAGGAAACAAAACACAGAAAAATAGATATGGGGAACTTTACTGAACATCACACTGTTGCGGCGCGCAACCCGATCCAAATAGTGTAACCATGGCGGCGTGCCACCTGATCCACACAACACAACCTTGGCAGCGTGCCACCCTATCCAAATAATATACCCATGGCGGTGTGCCACCCGATCCATACGTAGAACTCACATAAGGAGATGCACATCGAGCTAAATTGCCCATTACAGTAAAATACCGAAATTCGGTGACAAGCTAAGTGCATAATACCATCCCTGAGGGGACATATCGCACTATAAGCTACAAAACTCAAAAATAACTAAGGTGCGATATACGATTTGAATCTCAAGAGACATTTTGCTCGAATAACATCATCTCAATGCGGAAACTTGACACATAAGAAATTTACCAAGCCATCTCTCAACTCACACGGCGCAATACATCATTGCATGGAATAGCTAACGACGAAATAACACCCGGACTACTCTCCCATAAGCAACACATTGCTGAATTAAGCACATCTGACCTGATATAGAGCCCATATTCACATTAAATCCATCCACAAGCCTCAAGTCGATTTCTGATTACACCAAATAGGATAATGACCTTTCATGGGTCCATAATAACCCCCTTTTTCTCGTAACACACAAGATCAACCGTCATAACTAGAGAAACCCTCTAGAGTCCACAACTCAATAAACCGAGTGACCTCCAGACATAAGTTCTCAAATTAATAATACCACAAAAATATTCATACTTGGTTTAAATCTTTAATTAATCAAGTGACTACATGCCACACTTTTACAATCTTCTTGTGGGACACGCTCCCATAACCTACCATAACAAACAACAAGTTCGTACATCCAAACCACTGGCCGCACTAACGCTGAAAAGCGATCAAGAATCCTTAACCAGGATGCAAGGCCTTGTCTGCGAAACACCGATCTCAGGTGACGCTGAAGACAATACCAACTTACCTTAAACATCAAAACTCCTTTCCTGCTCATCCGAGGTCGTGACATCCTTGTCAACACCGAACTGCAACATTGATCCTCACTTCAAATTCCATACTACTCGCTGCACCTAACATGCCACTATACAATAGAACATGCTTTCTATCTAACTCCAGAACCACTAATAGTTTAAAACCTCCTCATATAAATTTTTTTCACTTAACTCACTTTAGAAGAACCATAGTAACATACAGGCGAATTCTCATAGCCGTAGAATATGCAAATCTCTAAGTAGTAGTCTAAGCCACCATATCCCTTCCGGGATCCGCCTACACATAACAGGCCATAACCTTAGAATGCTTCTGAATAACATCAATTACGGCGCCCGACAAGCCTCACACATACCGCCACAATTCACATGCATAACTTGATCATGCTGAAGGATCTGATCTCTACCTCCAATATGCCAACTCAACTGTGGCTAACCAATCTATCTTCCTTTGATTTACCCTGATTGCCTTAGTAATAATAATAACACCATTCAACACATAACACACTCCATCCGCTCTCGTCCCGAGTGACCTTGAATCATGAGATCATGCTGTCTCAAATTCCACGAACCATTTAATACCTCCCAAGTGCTACACTGCAAGCCAACACATGATACATCATTTTGGGTTTCTTCTCATAAGCTCCTACCAAGCTTGATTCTTAGCCGTACCTGTAGGCTCGAAATCATTAGGCATCGCAGTTTAACCTTTGAATTCACTAGGAACGTTGCTGAGAGCCGCTCGCTCTGACTTGGCCCCGAATATAATCAACTCCATGAATCTAATATCACACGAATACCCTCTCGATGAAGCACCTGACATAATCACTTCCCTTGAAACCCACATCTATACAAGGCATAAATCCTGAATCCTTCCCCAAGTCTGAACATGAGCCAATAAGGCCAACCATAGCACACCTTTAACCATTCCTTGCTCAAATCACCACTTATGGTCTTTTCCCGTAGCTGAAATAACCCATCGATGTGCTAATAACTGGAAACCTCGCAAGTAGTTAAATATGCAACCCAATCATAGGTGGTGGGACACTCCCACTTAGCTTGAAGCCACTATTATACAACTCTGGAACTCACCAGAATTCTTTATCTATTGTTGACATAACCTTACGTAATCAACCGCCAAAATTCTCGAAATCCTTCTGTAAAACCCCCCTTTTATACTCTGAATCATCAACCACATTTGCACGACCGATCTCTTTGATCAATAACCCATTGAATTCTTTGCAGAAACTTCGTCAACCATGCGATCACTAGCCTGCTCACAAGGAATAACCCACCTGTGGAAATCACTTCCCGACATATTCCCACGATGTTGCACGGAGTACAACCACTAAGACATCAATAACCCATCCTGAGTTCGAGCTCACTCTCTAGCGGCACAAGTCTATTCATCCCTCGTGGACATCACTTAAATGTGTGGTAACAACATTCCGATTCGAAGTTATGCAGTATCCTTCTTCATTTCAAGCAGATCCTTCCCGTTATATCAAATCTTCAGCCGCATTATAGCCTATACTTCACATTTACTCCATAGACGCCAATCATCAATCACTAAAATCCCCAAGTCGTTCTGAACTCTCCTTAAAGTGCGTAGACATCATACCACCAAGTCTATATGCAACTTTGCCACTCTACCACTTTAGGCAAACTTGCTACATTAATCAACTACTCGACCCGCTCTTCTTTTACCTGGCCTTCCAGAAATTTTAGCCACCGCCTGACACTTCCCACATGTCCTTCTTCATACTTTGCGACTCAATTATTGCCTCAAATAAAATCTCCCTTCGTAGCACTTGAACCAACAAGTCGCTACTTACTCTAAACCTTTTCGAAGATCATCTTTCTCCAGCCGTCGACATCAGAAATAGCGACTCAATCCTGAACCACCGCACCCCGTGATCTCCGACCATCACTTCTTCAATATTGTCTCGTAATATCCTACTCTAAAGGTGAATTGTAGAAGATCATAACACCGGCGAATTTAGTACATTCAATAAGGACAACGACACCTCATTACAGAAGAAAACTCCACCACGCCCACAATCACCAAGTCTTGTTACCCCATCAACCCAAACCTGGACATTCTCATCCCGATTACCTTTCCCCTTCCGAGAATAAAATAACAAATCTCTAGATCATGCACTGAGTAAACCTCCCTTCAAGTCATTCACTACCTCGACACGTAGGCAAACATCCTACCATCATATCAATATGGTAGAATAATCGTTCATAAGCATCATGACAACTTGTGCCTAGCCTCAGAGCTCTCAGAAGTACCGCTACTGAGCTGGAAAAAGAGAATATCCTTCCACAAGGCGACGATAATAGCTCAAATAACCACGCAGGGAGAAACACCTCTACCACATTCGTAGTACCATTATGATTCTTAATTTCTCGATTTACAACAAGCGATTCGCGTCGCGTAAGATTGAGTAGGAAGGAAACAAGGGCCTAAGCCTTAAGGAATCAAATCGCACGACAAGGAATCAAGAAGGGAAGTACTCCTAACAGCCCTGTAGCCTCCTGAGGATAAGTACAGACGTTTCCGTACCGATCCGTGAGACTGTACTAGAATTGCTCATGACTCGTGAGACCTAAGGGAACCTAGTGCTCTAATACCAAGTTGTCACGACCCAAAATCCACTAAGGGTCGTGATGGCGCCAGACACCACTGTCAGGCAAGCCGCCGCAGAAATATTAATAAATTCTCAATTTATCTAATTATTTTGAGTATCCCATCTAATCTCGAAGAAGTAGAGACGAGAGGTCGACTTCGACACTTACTAGTGGTCCAATAATATTATATCAATAATATAGTAAGTCTGGGATTTTTATAAACATGATTATAATTCAATGGAATGAAGCAAGTACACAATTCTTTCTTTTATAGAAAGTTTCCAAATTTCTCTTCACCATTTAAAAATAATTTCATAAGCCAGGGAGAACGAAACAACGACTTCAATGTGTTTCAAGGCAAGCAATACAAGAATGCGTAAATCATGTCGAGGTCGTAGGGCCCGATCCAACAATATTTAAGTAATGCACTGCCGAGGGTCAAACGGCGCGAACCATTGATGCATCTATTTAATCTGCCGAGGCGTTCGACCTGCTCTAAAAATAAACACATACAAACTGACAACCAAAAAGTCCACACGGAGAAATTTTACAAAGAAAGCCAATCCTCTTTTAACCATTTAAGAAAAATGAAGCTTAATCAGTTTAATAATTCATTTACTAATTCAATGTGATTTAAGCAATTCAAGCGGTTAATAAGTTCACAAATAATCCATGTATAACATGCTCTTGGGTCCTAAACTACCCGGACAATAGCATAATAGTAGCTACACACGGACTCTCGTCACCTCGTGCGTACGTAGCCCCCACAATTAGGAGCACATAACCAATTAACTCACCTATGGGGACAATTCCCTCTAACGATGTTAGAAAAGAGACTCACCTTGCTCCGAATATCCATAAACGACATTCCACGCTCTTTCGAAGACTCAAATTGATGCACAACGCTCTAAAACTAGTCAATAATTATGAAAATCCATTAATATACGCTCAATTAATCATTACAATCAAATTTATAACAATTCCTAACCCCGATCGAAAAGTTTACAAAATTGCCTTCAGGCCCACATGCCCGGATTCTGAAATTTTTTGAAGATTAAGCTTACCCATAATTTCACGAACACAAAGATATAATTTACTCTCACTTCCATACCCAAAATCGTGGTAAAATTCCAAGAATATAAATTTCTAGGTCTTTCTACCAAAACCCCAAATTTCTACCAATTTACATGCTAAAATCCATACATAAACGATGTATTTAACTCAAGATGGATGGGATTAGCTTAACTTATCGTTGATGATGAAAAATCCCGCTTGAAGCTCTCCCAAAATCGCCCAAGCCAAGAAAATATGAGAGAAAATGGCCTAATCCCGATTTTTAAAACACCTCTCTGCATCCCGCACTTTCCGCACCTGCGGTCCCTCGATCGCTTCTGCTGTTCCGCAGGTGCGGCCCCACTACTGCATCTGCCGTCCTTCCATGCCCTTTTTCCGCTTCTGTGTCTTCTCCACCGCAGGTGCGGTCCCCCATCTGCGGAAAAATGTCCGCATCTTCGGTCCCTTCACTTCCAGTCCAAAACCGCATCTGTGGCTCTTCTGGCCGCTTCTACGGCTCCGCACATGCGGCCCAATTCTCGCAGGTGCGGTTATGACAAAAACTAGCAAGTTGAGCATTCCAAAATTTCCATTTTCGATCCGTTAACCACCCGGAATCCACCCGAGGCCCTCGAGACCCCAACCAATCATACCAACCGGTACACATTAAGGAATTTCTCGAGGCCTCAAATCATATCAAACAATGCTAAAATCATGAATCGACCTACAATCCAATCTTTATGAACTTTAGAATTTCAAACTTCAACTTTCGATGTTTAAACCTATAAAATCACGTCCGATTGACCCTAAATTTTGCACACAAGTCATATTTGATACTACGGGCCTACTCCAACTTCCGAAATCGGAATTCGACCCCGATATCAAAAAGTCCACTTCCGGTCAAACTTCTCAAAAACCTTCAAATTTATGTCTTTAGCCAAATGACTTCAAAATGACCTACGGACCTCCGAATTCACTTCCGATCGCTCTCCCAACTCCAGAATCACCATATGGAAATATTCCCAGACTCGGAATCCCAAACGGACATCGATAACACTAAAATGCGCTTCAACCCAACTTATGAAATTTCTTCGAAAATGCTAACTTCCACAATAGGTGCCAAAACGTTCCCGGGTTATCCAAAACCCGACCCGGACATATGCCCAAGTCCAAAAAAATTATACGAACCTTCTGGAACCTTCGAATCCTGATTCCGAGGTCGTTTACTCACAAATCTTATCTTAGCTAATTCTTCAATTTAAGGCTTCTAACTGAGAATTTTCTTTCCAAATCAACTCTGAACTTCCCGAAGTCCAATTCCGACGATGCGTATAATTCATAATACCTAAAGTGACGTGGTTCATGGCCTCAAACTGCCGAAGAACGGGCCAAAACTCAAATGACCGGTCGGGTCATTACGAAAGTTATCCAAACTTACAAGTAGAGTCATTTACTCTATATTTCCTCCACGTCTGTTATGTATTTATTTATGTGCCTGACTTACTCGGTACATTTTTCGTACTGACATATCTTTTGGCTGGGGATGCTGCATTTCTGCCCGCAGGTCCCGATAGACAAGTTGAGAGCCCTCCAAGTAGGCTATCCGCTCAGCGAAAGATGCTGGTGTGCTCCATTTTCTTCGGAGTTGCTTGTTTGGTTAGTATGATTTAGACATGTATTGTTTGGTATGGCGGGACTCTGTCCCGACCTTTATGATATTTATTTACTCTTAGAGGATTGTAGACATATGTCATGTACGTGAAAGATTTTACGACCTTATTGGCCTATGTTTTGAGTTTATAAATGATCATGTTGGCCTATTAGGCATGTATGTCACGTGTATATGATGATGTAATAAGAAAGATATATTAAGTTGGTACTCAGTTGAGTAAGGTATCGGGTGCCCATCACGGCCCATCAGTTTGGGTCATGACAGTTGATTAGCTGAAGATAAAACTTTTAACGTACAAAAATGTGAGATGTAACACGTAACATCTCATTTCCGATCTTATATCAATTAACTTGTGGCGTACTTCAACGTACGAAAACATGGGGTGTAACAACTCCTTAGGATAGAAATGCTCTGATACCAAATTTGTCACGCCCCAAACTTGAAGAGGTGTGGTCAGCACCCGATAATATACTTGGCCCGAGTGTACCATTCTAACTGTTAAATCTGGAGGGGTAACCCTCAACTTAGGCCGATGAGGCCATATTTTGAATAATCTGAAAATAACGTCTATAACAAACAATACAAAACTAAACATCTACATAGGGCTGGTAAGGACACAACATTTATATAAAAAATGTACAGGACTCGTCTACAAGCCTCTAGGGGTAACTGAACTGCATCATGGTCGGGACAAGGCCTCGACCTACCCATTAAACCTGTGTATATAAAATGGACTCCAAGGTATAGACTTGGTAACTCCAAGGAAGTTGAGCTTACCAACAAAGATGATATTTGACTTTCTCTACTAGGAAGGTCTATACAGCTATCTATTAGGACCAAAAGGCATGAAATGCACCATCCCTCGAATAAGGGATGTCAGTATGAAATAATTTACCGTGTATGTAAGGCAATAGAATAACGGAAAACCAAAATTGAACTGATAATATAATAACTGAAAGTAACTAAGAGTCAAAGATAATCTGAAGATATGCTTACCTGCTGATCCTGACTCATCTCTCTCAATATAGTAAGTGAAATAGTTGTCCGACCCTATAAGGCTCGGTATGTCTAACTGCTCTACCGTAGTAGGCTCGCTCGTAAGCGCTCGGCCATACAAGGCTATGTATCTCGGTCATTCAGGGCTCGCTCATAGGTTCTCGGCCATAATAGGCTGGGTATATAACTTACCATCTGATCAGAGGTTGCTCAATAGGGGCATGCCCACCGATTAAAGCTCGATGGTGGTGAAAATACTATCATACTATATATATATATATATATATATATATATATATATATATATATATATAGTAATAACAAATACTCTCTTGGCTGAAAAAAGACTATTTACCGTGAAAATGGTAATAACAATTAAATTTGATTATTGTTGATATCCCATTTTTCCTCATATATTTTTAATACATATATATACTTTCAAAATAACACATATGTAGTTATTAGCATACATAAGCATTTTTATAATTTTTTCTATAATTTTAAAGCTCCAAATTGATTTACTTCTTCTCTTTTCATTTATAAAATTTTCAATAATTATCTTTCAAATTACTTTTGTGTTGATTTTGTCATCTAAATTCTTTATTTATTCCAAATAGTGTTTAAACCCAAACGACCCCTTACCCTACCCCATTCTTCACCAAACGCCGCCCTTGAATTCCCTTTACCTCTAAATTCTCTCTGAAACCTCATGAACCCTAGCCGCCGCCATCTAATCCCACCCTGATCCACCCTAAACCCTACCTAATCCATGGCATACCATGGTCATTCGAGACTTGTATCAGCCTCCTATGGCTCTTGGGTGTTTGTTTATGTGGTTTCATGGCTAGGCCCCGAAGGGATCAGGTCCAATCCTTGCTCGACTTCAGTTCAGGGCCTTTCTCCGGCCATCCATGACCTTTATCTGGCCATTCATGGCCTTTCAAGGCAGATCCTTGACATTCCTAGTTAGATCGGAAACTTTCAAAGTCTTTCTCACCATCTATGGGTTTTCCGAAACCCTAATCTTTAAGATCGTTTAGCTCTCTTTCAGATCTACTTTAGATCTGTACTTGGTATGAGTTTCTTAAATGTTTTTTCTCGAAGGTTCTTCAACTTTTCTTTCAAAATGACTCTTCATTTTCTCTGTTTAGGGTTTCTCTTAACCGCTGTTTTAAAAATCTCTTCTCTGATTCTTGATTTTTTTAATGATTTTACTATGTTCAAAATACTTGTTATGCTTGATTTCTACTTGAGTCAGCATGTTAAAATCCTAGTTCCCTTTTTTGTCTCATACGAGTTCTGAAACTGCATGTTTAAATGGGTACTTGTTCGATTAAGTTCTTCGTTCTTGCTTGACTTATTTGATTCTGGGTTTTACCATCTTTTTGATACTGCTTGTATGAATGTATACCTGACTCGATTAAAGGTTCCTTGTTTCAGACTCTCTTTTCTTTTATGTGACTTATCTGATTCTGAGTTTACTATATTTTAACTCGACTATTGGTGAAACCCAAATTTCTTAAAAGGTTTTCCTCACTTGATACGGTGAGGCCTTTTTTTGGTTTCTGATTCTCTTTGTCTATTGCTACATTTTCTTCACTGTTGAATCTATGTGATTAATTGACATACTTGACTACTGTGCTTCGAATATCTTTCTTACTACTGAATCCTAGCTATTTTTGCTACTATTGTATGTTGTTTCTTTTGCCAATGTGCTTGACCTCGCATGCCTGATACTTCTGTTCACTCTATTTATATACTGAAGTGCAGAATCGTGTTTCTTCCTTGATTGATCTTGATCTGGTGACTGATTGCAAAAACTTTTCTTTTGTGACCCCTAATTTCACTCGCCTGTTTAACATTAATTGGTTCCTTTCCCTTTACTATGATGTTTTACCTTGCTGAATCTTTTCCAAAGTAAGCATATCTTTGTACTTAGACTTGACTGTTTACTTCATGCTTTTACTGCTTCTTTTATGGCAATAATCAATCTGCCCCAAAACTGATTTTCTTTCCTTAATTAGACTTGCTGCTACCCGTTAAACAGCGATTCCTTAAATAAAGGGAATCACTTGGGGTAAGTGATTCTGACTTGTGATTGTTTTCATGTTGTGTTAATACTTTACTTATTACCTTGTTCTTTACCTGTTTTCAAAACTATAAATACCCACCCTCTTCTCTTTTAATGACACGAACCATCTGAGTTCAGAACAGAGTTCAGAACACACACTTCACTCAAAACTCTCTCTTTTCTCTACTACTACTTGTGCTACTGCCTTGTCTAGCCGGCTGCAAACCAAGGCTAGGCCGTGGAAATTTGCTTACCTTTCCTTTCTGCACTTTGCTTCTTACTGGTGTGTCTTAGTTAATTTTCAAGCATCAACAACAACATGTTTTCTCTAATTGTTCCAACTTCTTTCCTGTTTGTCTATTTATGCTTATGTTTTTGCAATCAAGTTATGTTACTAGCATGTTGAAATGTGTTCCATTTACCTTTTAAATTAATGCTCTCCTATGTGTATGAATCCCAAAACCCACATCCCCACTTTGTGTTTGTGTTGTTTGGCTAGTTTGTGGGCATGCCAACATCATCTATTGTTGTGCATGACCAAACCTGAAGTCATATGCTTCATGGAATGTATTCCCAAAACCCCTGACCCCTTTGTGCAACTACTGATTATGTGTAGTTTAAATAAAGCTTTGTTTATGCACTTTCACTATACTCATAGAACTTAGGTTTTGCCCCTCTTGTGTGAGCCTTGCCTTGGGACCCTTGACGTCCCTCTGAACTTAGACACATAAGGGCTGGCCCTTCCACACTGCACTCATCTCTATCTGGTTATACAAACCTGGGTGTAAGCATTGCCTGAGGTCCCTTGAGACCCTTAGGGAACTTTGACACACTCAGGTCTGAAAAAGGTTGTGAGAACATTGGCATTTGAGGTGGTTTATTCCATAACTCAGAGAGGAAGTCAAAATCAGGCTTCCTATGGTTGTAACTTCTTATTTTGCTTTTCTGGTGTAATTCATTCGTTCTTGGTCTGTAATGATTTGTAACAAATATTGGGGTTGGCTAGTGAAAAGGGATTGGGTAATTATGCATGTTTTAGCTATTAGGAGGGTAGATACCATGCCTATAGGATCTGTTTTTAAATTATGCATGCTTTAATTCTATACTTAGATAACATGCCTATAAGATCTGTTTTTACATTCTGCATGCTTTACTTCCACACTTAGATAACATGCCTATAGGATTTGTTTAATAAATTCTATATGTTTTACTTCCACATTTAGATAACATGCCTATAGGATCTGATTAATAAATTCTGCATGCTCAATTAGATGCAATGCTCATAGGACCAAAATCAGTTTTTAATACATAGATACCATGTCTATAGGAATTAGAATCAGCAATAATATAGAGTATGTCTATAGGATCTAAATGGTTATAATCAGTCATCATGTCTATAAAATTAAAATCAGTTTGACTCGTACTGTTCTGAATCAGTTTAAACAACCTACTCCTTTTGTTAATACAGTTTAGATATCATGCCTATAGGATCCAAATCTCCTTTTTAAAATTAACCACTACTTTACTGCATTCCTAATCAGTAATAGACATCACGCATATAAGACATCACCAATTTACACTTAGGCAAGCCTTTGGTAATAATGATAAAACTGAATCCGTCTTTGTTTAATTAGAAACTGCTACAGCCAGCAAGCAGGCCTGATTCAGACTTCTTTTCTAAGTTATGTAATAAATTGGTCTACTTCAACAATTAAGACACCTCTGTCTGTCCTTAAATGTGTTTAAGTCATGCTATTACGTGCTTTACTTGAGGGGGTATACATGAGCCTCTTAGTTGTTTATCTATTTCCCATAATATGTAATCCTATGTGTTTTTAATGTCGCCTTAGTCTTTTTACCTTGAAAAACTCAAGAGTCAACCTGAAATCCTCCCTCTTATAGGAATAGTAGTCCTAAATTCCTCCGGGACTAATAGGAATGGGACGGGCAATAGCATGCAATAAAGGCCGAGACCCATCCGCGCTTTAATACCTTAACGGGGTGGGAATGGTAGAAATGGATATGATGACTGGTGCACCAATACCACATGTATCCACTCTTCTGAGTATCATATTGATGTGATCCATATTACAAATAAACCTAGGACCCCCCTCCTTATATATTCTCAAGTATTTGTAGAACTATAACTCATTTTCAAAATTCGCCCTTTTAATTGTTTTCAAACTCTTATGTGTTCAAACTCAAATGCCCTACTACTTGAGCATATACTTACCTATCTGCTAATTGTAAAAAAATCACAAAACTGTCTGGCTTGGAACCACACTAGTGGATCCTGAGGGGTACCTAACACCTTCCCCTTGGGATAATTTCAAGTTCTTACCCTAACTTTAGTTATCAAGCAAACTTAGAAATGAACCCTATAGGTGTCCAAATGCACCTTAAATCATTAGGCGGCGACTCTTCAAATGCAAAACCCAATTCCCAAAAGGAATGACTTGTCCTATACCCAAAATGTCATAAACCCGATTTCCCGAGGCGAAGAGGAAAAAATAGGGCGCGACAACATGGCGACTCTGCTGGATTTCTTAGGCTTTTACCACTTCAGGTTGTTCTTGTGAATTTGTACCTCTTTATGTGCAATTACTTGTTTAATTCCTTTAAGCATTTAATATCCTTTTCAACTGCAGAACTGACATGTCTTCTTATTTCTTTCCTTTTTTGCTACTTATTATGAAACTGCTGTATTTATCACTTTCTTAACATGTAAATACGTGCCAACATGTTTTAATTATTGCATAATCTTGCTCAACATCATACTGCACTCGTTCTAAACAAATACTATAGCAATGCATATAATGAGTAGTTGCGCTCTTCCTATACCATTACCCCCTAAATTTGGAAAGGCATATTTGTGGAGAAACAAGTTGATCAGCGGTGCAGCTAACGGTTCCGTGCCTTCGTCCTTGAGTTTTCCACTCAAGGGTACTAGTCTAAAACCCTATAGATACCTTTCTATGTTCAAATTGTTCATGCATCATGGTCAAACCTAGTCGGGTCAGTTATGTTGTCCACATAATGATCCTTTAAGATAGCCTTGTCCAAAGTCCACCGGGTTTCCCTGAACCCAAACGGACACCATCACGTTCTGTGCATTTATTTGGAGAACTAAATGCTTCATGCTAATTGTTGATATTAAATAGTCGAGTTTGGTGGGGGTAAGGGCCTAATCTTATTTACATTGCACAAATATTAAGAACGAGGTCCCCAGCTTCGGTATGGTTAGCACACCCTCACTCTTACTAGACTAATGGAGGAGTCTTCTGTGAAATGACCAAATCAATGAATAGAAAGAGAGGGCCGCCAAATCCAGCGAAAAGCTGGAGTAACTGGAATACATCATGTTGGAATTGGAAGGAATGGTGAGGAAGAGAGTCACCGATTGCCAAGACACTGAGGGAAATGAAGGAGAACATTTGGCAAAGGCATTTTTACTGGTGTACCTACGCGAACTGGAGGATTTGATCAATGCGAACATTCTACCCGAGGAAGGTCTTTCTAGGACCAAATAGATAGGAGTTTATCTTTTCGCTTTATAAAATGTAATAAGGCCAAGGGCCATTAATGGCTTTTTATTTCCTATCTATTTAGTGTTAATTTGGGACTCGTCTACTTTTTATCAATAAAATGACGCATTTAGCATCCTAAGTTATCCAAATCACTTTGTCACTAGGCCCACCTCAGGCATAAAGAGGTCCCCAAATTAGGGCGCACTTTACATTCCCGCACTATGTGTTTAAATACTACAATACTTTTTATGATCCTCACTAACTTTATTACCTTTTTGTTTTTTCTTTTTGTTTTATTATTCCCCTCCCCAAGGTTAGTTCATGCACTCTGGCAACATCTTCCTATTCCACGAGATCCAGGGGCCTTCCACCCACTCCTTCTCTTAGTCCTGTCAAAAACAAGAACAAAAGCAAGATGGAAGATTTGAACAACGTCAGAAAGGAGAATCAAATTAAACAGATAGAGTCCACTAATGGCCATGGTACTCAGGTTCCTAATTAAAATGTGTCACAATAGGAACAAAAATTGTCGAAATTCCAAGAAGAGCTCGATCAGGTTCGGAATCTGGCAAGTCTGTCATTTTCCCTCAGCACCCCATATATCAACCTTCCAAACACTCCAAACCCTACACCTCCTCAAAACATCCCAAAACAACAGAATCATCCCACCCCTCACACTGTTCCACCAAAGACCCAATGCAACATCTGCCATACCCCAAACAATACTCCACTACTCATCCCAGAACCCCAAAACTCCACAAATGACCACTTTCACACCTACCATAACACCCCTATCTACGTGGAGACCATGCCACACTCCACCCAACCTATCTCAAGCACACCTGAGTCTGATGAAAATGATCTACTTATCAAAAACCTAGCTGAGGAACTTAAGAAATTGACTAGCCGGATCCAGGGCATTGAGGGAAGCAAGGTAATTGAAGGGCTGAACTATGAAGACCTCTGTATACAACCTGATGTCGAACTGCCAGACGGGTACAAACGTCCTAAGTTTGAGATGTTTGATCTACGGGTGATCCAAGGGTCCATTTGAGGATGTACTCCTCATGAACATTTCATGAGGAGTCTGAAAGAAGATGCATTATCCTAGTACATCAGCCAAGATCCAAAGAAGTGGGTCAAGCTGGGTAAGCATGATGTCCGACTTTATGGACATGTTCAGGTTTAAAATAGAGATTGCGTCGAATGTGTTCTATATTCAGAATCTAAAGAAAAAGCCTACAGAAACATTTCGCGAGTATGCTACTCGCTGGAGGTCCGAAGCCGCTAAGGTCAGACCTGACTTAGAGGAGGAAAAAATGAACAAATTCTTTGTACGAGCCCAAAACCCACAATACTATGAACGACTAATGATGATTGAAAGCAACAAATTTTCTGACATTATCAAACTAGTTGAAAGAATTGAAGAGGGTATCAAAAGCAGTATTGTTACAAACTTCGAGGCCTTGCAAGCTACAAATAAAGCCTTACAGTCCGGTGGTGTGTCCAAGAAAAGGGACGTGGGGGTCATAATAGTTGCACAAAGGACCAAATCCCCTATCAAATACAAAACTTACCCAACACCTCCACTCACATATCAGCCCACTCTGAACTACCAAGCACTCTCACCCTCCTATCAAGCTCCACCACCCACTTATCAATCACCTCCACCTCCCACATATCAACCTACTTCGCCTAGATATTCCTAACTGCACATGTCTACCAAACCTACAACGCTCAACCATCCCACTATCAATCACCTCCTGCACGCCAAAACTTCCCTAGACCCCAACCTAATTTTGATCGCAGACCTCCAAAACAATATACGGCCATTGCTGAACCAATTGATCAGTTGTACGAGAGACTCAAAGCTATTGGTTATGTCACCCCCATCCCTGCTGCAACCCCTACAAACCCTTTTCAGTAGGTTAACCCAAACAAATCCTATGCAAACCACTCCGGCATGAAAGGGCATACCATCGATGTATGCCGTTACTTGAAACACAAGATCTAGAATTTAATTGATAACAAAATTATTATGGCAAAGGAACCCGCTCCAAATGTCTGTAACAACCCCCTGCCAAACCATAAGGGTGGAGGTATCCATATGGTTGAAATAGAGGATGATTGGAATTCCGAGGGATCAATCGGGTTGATCGTAGAAGGTGATGATCCAAAGAAGCCAATAGTTACTCTCAATCCAATCATAGTCCAAATTCAACCATCTGAGAATGCTGAGGTGAACTTGTCTGCACCACTTGAATTTGAAGCAACGTCATCCGCTAAGACACCATCACAAATTGAGGTCGAATTCGTGTCTTTGGCAAATGCACCCACACCATTTGAAGTTGCAGTTTTACCACCCAAGGCAAATGCTCCATTCGAAGTAAGGATAGCCACGTTGATCCCAGTGGCAGTGTCGACCATGAAAACATTTCATACAAAGGCTGTACCCTAAGATTATACAGCTGAGGCGAGGAGAAAAGGCAAGGTCAGGTTCAAAGAGATTGTTGCAGCACGGGGTATGACAAGAACTGGTAGAGTCTATACCCCTGAACATCTAGCTGAGTCAAGCAAGTAGACCTCCAACCGGCCACCCATCATTGAGACAGGTCCAGACGACCTTTGGAGAAAGGTACAGGCCAAGGAATACTCGGTCATTGACCAGTTGAATAAAACACTAGCACAAATCTTCATTCTAGCTTTCCTACAAAATTCTGAGGCACACAACAATGCTCTGCTAAAGGTGCTGAGTGATGCATGTCTAACATGGTAGGACAAGTGCTGGAGATCCATATGATAACCTTTCATGAAGACGAGCTGCCACCTGAAGGTTTGGGGCACAACAAGGCACTGCATATCACTCTGCAATACGAGGACTATTTTATCACCAGAATCCTGATCGATGGAGGTTCCAGTCTCAACATTTGTCCACTGGTAATACTCAAATACTTGGGTAAAGGACTGCACGAGATAAATAATGGGGCAATCAATGTGAAAGACTTCGATGGTTCTCAGAGGTCCACCATTGGCGAGATTGTTCTATGCTTGCAAATGGGACTGACATGGTTTGATGTCAATTTCCAGGTGATAGACATGCCAACATCTTACAACCTACTATTGGGACGGCCATGGATGCTGCTAGAGCCATAGCATCAACACTATATCAGGAAGTAAAATTCGAATGGAATCACCATTAAGTGATCATTCACGGCGATAGTAGCAACCCTATATACAGTCGTCAGACCATTCCAGCAATCGAAGGAAGAAGGAAGCTGGGTGGAGAGACTTACCACCACATTGAACGGGTAAATGCTGTTGACACAGGCAAATAGTGGGATAACAAAATCGAGATTATATTGAATTGGAGTGGGTACGAACCTAGCAAGGGGCCCGACAAGAACCTCCAAGGAATCGCAAAGCCTATAAAACTCAAGAAGCATTGCACTAACTTCATTTTGGGATATGACTACACCTGGGAAGAATTCAACAACTGGTCGCCACCATGGCACGGTTCTTACTATCCCCTGGAGCAGCCAATATCGTGTTTGGAGCACACTTTCTAACATGCCGACATTGTTTATGGGTCAGACGAAGAAGAAGCACTGGCAGCGGTAAAGAACTTGTTCCTAGAAGACAATGACATGGACTGTTGTGTTGTTCTCGAGGAGGAGGGGAAGGAAGGCCCTTCCATACAAGATGTGAGTAGAGGGGCATGCCTCAATAACTGGACTATCAGGACAACCAAATCCCGGCGAGCTTCGGGATAGCAAGGCTAAAACAAGTATCATGCACCATTTTATATACTAAATGATTTTCTTTTCGCATTTTTCAATTCCCGAAATAAGATCTCCAATGTTCAAAACAGTTATGCAATTTATCAAAGCATTTTGACTTTTCTTATGAATCAACACTCATTGTTATTTTTCTCTCATTACTTTACTTATATATCATTACTATTACTTATCTTGATGAACCAACGACTGTGACATGCAATGAGACAAAGCAACAAACGGACATTGATTCCGAGGAAGATGACATACCAGATGAGATTGTCAAAGAAGTTGAGAACTTTGAGAACAGACCTAAGTCTAACCTGGACGAGACAGAAATTGTTAACTTGGGAGATGCGGAAAATATCAAGGAAACACGAATCAGTGTTCACTTATCACCATCAGAAAAGAAGGAATACACAGAATTTCTAAAGGAATGTGAGGAGATATTCGCCCGGTCGTATGATGAAATGACTTGTCTAAGTACGTCTATTATGTCTCACAAACTGCTATCGATCCAACGTGCCCACCGGTAAAGCAAAAGCTTAGAAATTTCAAGCCTGATATGAGTTTGATAATCAAGGAAGAAGTCACAAAGCAGGTCAAAGCTAAGGTTCTCAGGGTAGCAGAATATCCGACATGGTTATCCAACATTGTGCTAGTGCTAAAGAAGGATAAGAAGGTCAAAGTCTGCATCGACTACCGGGATCTCAATCGGGCCAGTCCGAAAGATGACTTCCCTCTGTCAAACATACACATCCTAATTGACAATTGCGCAAAACATGAGCTGCAGTCATTTGTAGATTGTTTCGCAGGTTATCATCAAATCTGGATGGATGAAGAAAATGTTGAGAAAACGACTTTCATTATGCCGTAGGGAATGTACTGTTACAAGATGATGCCGTTCGGCCTGAAGAATGTAGGGGCCATCTACATGAGGGCCACGACTACCATTTTCCATAATATGATACATAAGGAGATTGAGGTATATGTATATGATATCATCATCAAATCCAAGAAGGTCGCTGATCACATGGAAGATTTGAGGAAGTGTTTCAATAGATTGCGACGATACAACCTGAAACTGAATCTCACGAAGTGCGCATTTGGGTTTCCAGCTAGAAAATTGCTTGGGTTTATTGTGAGTCACCGAGGAATAGAACTGGATCCATCAAAAGTCAAATCTATTCAAGAATTTCCACCGCCAAAGAACAAGAAGGATGTGATGAGTTTCTTGGGAAGACTTAACTACATCAGCCGGTTCATAGGTTAGTCTACAGTTATCTGTGAGCCAATCGTTAAGATGTTGAAGAAGTACGCCGCTACCAAATGGACTGATGACTGCCAAAGGCCTTCGACAGAATCAAGGAGTACCTATGGACATCAGTAGTCTTGGTCCCGCCTGATCCAAGTAGACCATTATTACTCTACCTTGGAGTATTGGATGGAGCTTTCAGCTGTGTTTTGGGGCAGCATGATGAAACGGGGAGGAAGGAGCAGTCCATCTATAATCTCAATAAGAAGTTCACCCCGTACGAGGCCCGGTATTCTCCATTAAAGCACACTTGTTGTGCTTTAACTTGGGTAGCTCAGAAGCTGAGGCATTATTTTTGTGCCTATACTACATATCTTGTATCAAGGATGGATCCTTTGAAGTACATCTTTCAGAAGCCCATGCCTACTGGCAAGCTAGCCAAGTGGCAAATCTTGTTGAGTGAGTTCGACATTATTTACGCAACTCAAAAAGCAGTCAAGGAACAAGCACGGACAGAACACCTTGCTGAGAATCCCATGGATGGAGAATACGAACCCCTAAAACTTATTTTCTTGACGAAGAGGTATCATTCATAGGAGAAGACATTGCAAAATCCTATGACGGTTTGAGAATGTTTTTCGATGGAGCAATAAATTTCAAAGGAGTTGGCATAAAAGCAGTCTTAGTATCAGAAAGCGGTCAGTATTATCCGGTGCCCGCCAAAATCAGGTTCCCGTGTACCAACAATATGGTCAAGTACAAAGCCTGCATCTTAGGGCTCAAGATAGCCATTAACATGAACATTCAAGAATTGCTAGTGATTGGAGATTCAAACCTACTCATACATTATGTGCGTGAAGAATGGGCAACCAAGAACTCCAAGATACTCCAGTATCTGCATCATGTTCAGGAACTGAGGAAAAGGTTCACGAATATGGAGTTCCAACATGTTCCCAGAGTCCAAAATGAGTTCGTTGATGCATTGGCTACCCTGTCATCTATGATACAAAATCCAGACAAAAATTGCATTGATCCCATTCTAGTAAAGATCCATGATCAACCAGCTTACTATGCCCATGTTGAAGAAAAAGCATGCAGAAAGCCTTGATTTCATGATATCAAGGAATATTTGGCAAAAGGAGAGTACCCAGAGCTTGCAAATCCTACTCAGAAACACACACTTCGGAGATTATCCAACAACTTCTTTCACAGCGGAGGAATCCTGTATAGGAGGACTTCTGATTTGGGACTATTAAGGTGTGTCGATGCAATGGAAGCATCCAGGCTACTAGAAGAACTTCATGTTGGGACCTGTGGTCCATATATGAACGGTTTTTTCTTAGCAAAGAAGATAATCCGAGCAGGTTACTTTTGGATGACTACGGAGATGGACTGCATCCAGTATGTTCAAAAATTCCACCGCTGTCAGATACATGTAGACATGATAAATGTACTTCCAAAGAAGCTCAATACAACAAGCTCTCCATGGTCATTCGCCGCCTGGGGAATGGATGTTATCGGACAAATCGAGCCTGCCGCTTCAAACGGGCACAAGTTTATCCTATTAGCAATCTACTGTTTCACCAAATGGGTCGAAGCAACATCTTACAAAGCAATAACTAATAAAGTTGTGGCAGACTTTGTGTCCGACTACATTGTTTGTCAACTCGGGATTCCAGAGTCGATCATTACTGATAACGGCTCCAACCTCAACAGTGACTTGATGAAAGCTATGTGTAAAACATTCAAGATCAGACACAAAAATTCCACAACCTACAAGCCTCAAATGAATAGAGCTGTAGAAGCCACCAACAAGAATATCAAGAAGATATTAAGGAAAATGATAGAAAAGCATAAACAGTGGCACGAGAAGTTATCTTTTTCTCTATTAGGGTATCACACCACAGTCTACACATCAACCGGGGCAACCCCTTATATGTTGGTTTATGGTACAGAGGCTGTCATTCCCGCTGAGGTAGAAATTCCTTCCCTAAGGATCATACAAGAAGCTGAGCTCGACGACGCAGAGTGGGTAAAAAGTCGTTATGAAGAACTAGCCTTTATAGACGGAAAGAGAATGAATGCAGTTTATCATTGTCAACTCTATCAGAACAGAATGTCCAGAGCCTTCAACCAAAGAGTCAAGCGAAGACAGTTCACACCGGGGCAGCTGGTGTTAAAGAAAACTTTTCCGCATCAAAATGAAGTGAACGGGAAATTCTCTCCTAACTGGTAGGGTCTATACATGGCTCACCGGGTTCTGACAGGAGGAGCCCTCATACTTGTAGAGATGGACGGAAAAGTCTGGCCAAAGCCAATTAAGTTAGATGCAGTCAAACATTACTATGTGTAATATTTAGGCTTTCTTTATATGATGTAAATTGAACTACGCCTGACCTGATTCCTGTTTAAGAGGGGATACGTAGGCAGCCCTATGGGTTCGGTCACAATTCAATAAAAATTTCACCTCCCCCCGCAATTGGAAACTGGGGCAGAATTTTGAGGAGGACCCTCAAAATTCCGAAGTGATTTCAGCCAATCGCCGCACGAGCAATAGTCAGAAGCGTCAACCCATCAAACTGAAGCAGAACTTTGAGAAGGACCCTCAAAATTTTGTAGCAAGAGAGGTTGCAACGTCCCGAACCACGTCACAGTTGTCGAATCATCTAAAAGCTATTTTTAATTTATGCCGTATTTTTACAAAATCATGCATATTATTGAAATTGCTTTATTTAGAAATGCTACCCCGATGATACATACAATATCATCAGATCAAAGCCGAGAAGGTCAAGCAAAGCCAGCGGGGATACGAACTAACCTCCACCTTTACAAAACTCACAATTTTTCTTTGGATGCAGGCACTTGGACTGCGAAATCATCAAACAGACTATACACCCATGGGACAAACATTATCCAGGAATACAACTCTCAAAACCGTTGCACTTACCTGCATTTGCTATCCATACACACTAGTGATATTCCGTATGTCACAATGTCCCCAGCAATCACAATGTCGCAATCTGCTATAAGCTAAGAAGGATATACTACCATTTGCCATTTCATTTCTTGCATAAGGCTACCATTATGCCTCCTGAGACTAAACGATGTCTCCATCTGCATTTTGCATTGCATAAGGCTAGCATTTTGCCTTCTGAGGTTAAGCTCTACCTCCATCTGCATCTGCATTGCATAAGGCTGCCATCCTGCCTTCTGAGACTAAATGTTGTCTCCATCTGCATTTTTGCATTGCATAAGGCTACTATTCTGCCTTCCGAGGTTAAGCTCTACCTCCATCTGCATTTGCATAATTGCCTAAGGCTATTTGCCTCCCACTTCTTTTTCAAAATGAAGCACTATCTCAAGCATTGTCTATTTCGTTTCTCTAACGTGCTAAGCTCTACCCCCCTAAACCCTACCTAATTCATGGCCCATCATGGTCATTCGAGACATGTATCAGCCTCCTATGGCTCCTGGTGTTTGTTTCTGTTGTTTCATAGCCAGGCCTCGAAGGGATCAGGTCCAGTCCTTGCTCGACTTCAGTTCAGGGCCTTTCTTCGGCCATCCATGACCTTTCTTCGGCCATTCCTAGCCTTTCAAGGAAGATCCTTGACTTACCTGGTTAGATCAGAAACTTTCAAAGTCCTTCTCACCTTTTTTGGGTTTTCCGAAACCCTAATCTTTAAGATGTTTCAGCTTTCTTCAGATCTACTTTAGATCTGTACTTGCTATGAGTTTCTTAAGTGTTTTCTCGAAGGTTCTTCAACTTTTCTTTCAAAATGACTCTTCATTTTCTCCAATTAGGGTTTCTCTTAACCTCTCTTTTAAAAATCTCTTCTCTGATTCTTGATTTTTTTTTATGATTTTACTATGTTCAAACTTCTTGTTATATTTTCTTTATACTTGAGTCAGCATGTTAAAAGCCTAGTTCTCTTTTTGTTTCATTCGAGTTTTGAAACAGCATGTTTAAATGTGTACTTGTTCGGTTAAGTTCTTCGTTCTTGCTTGACTTATTTCATTCTGTGTTTTACCATCTTTTAAACTTGATTATTGCTTAAAACCCTAGGTCTTTGGTTTGAGACTGCTTGTTTGAATGTATACTTGACTCGATTAAAGGTTCCTTGTTTCAGACTCTCTTTCCCTTTTTGTGACTTATCTGATTCTGAGTTTACTATCTTTTAACTCGACTATTGGTGAAACCCTAATTTCTTAAAAGGTTTTCCTCACTTGATACTATGAGACCTTTATTTGGTTTGTGATTCTCCTTACCTGTTGCTGCGTTTTCTTCACTGTTGATTCTATGTGATTACTTGACATACTTGACTAATGTGCTTCGAATATCTTTCTTACTATTGAATCCTAGCTTATTTCTGCTACTATTTTATGTTGTTTCTTTTGCTAATGTGCTTGGCCTTACATGTCTGATGCTTCTGTTCACTCTATTTATATACTAAAGTATAGAATCGTGTTTCTTCCTTGATTGATCTTGATCTGGTGACTAATTGCAAAAGCTTTTCTTTTGTGACCCCTAATTTCACTCGCTTGTTTAAAATTAATTGATTTCTTTCCCTTTACTGTGATGTTTTACCTTGCTGAATCTTTTCCAAAATAAGCATATCCTTTTACTTAGACTTGATTGTTTACTTCATGCTTTTACTTCCCCTTTTATGGTAATAATCAATCCGCCCCCAAACTGATTTTCTTTCCTTAGTTAGACCTGCTGCTACCCATTAAATAGTGATTCCTTAATTAAAGAGAATCACTTGGGATAAGTGATTCTGACTTGCGATTGTTTTCATGTTGTGTTAAGACCTTACTTATTACCTTATTCTTCACTTATTTTCAAAACTATAAATACCCACCCTCTTCTCTTTCAAAGACATGAACCATCTTAGTTTAGAACACACACTTTACTCAAAACTCTCTCTTTTCTCTACTACTACTTGTGCTACTACCCTGTCTAGCCGGCTGAAAGCCAAGGCTAGGTTGGGGAAATTTTCTTACCTTTCCTTTCTGCACTTTGCTTCTTACTGGTATGTCCTAGTTAATTTTCAAGCATAAATAACAACATGTTTCTTGTAATTGTACTTCTATCCTGTTTGTCTATTTCTGCTTATGTTTCTGCAATCAAGTCACGTTACTAGCATGTTGAAATGTGTTCCCTTTCCCTTTTAAATTAATGCTCTCCTATGTGTATGAATCCCAAAACCCACATACCCTCTTTATGTTTGAGTTCTCTGGCTAGTTTGTGGTTATGCCAACATCATTTATTGTTGTGCATGACCAAACCTGACCCTTTCTAGGGTCATATGCTTCATGCAATGTATTCCTAAAACCCCTGACCCCTTTGTGCAACTACTGATTCTGTATAGTTTAAGTTTTACTACTACTATTTTCAAATTACCTTACCCCTTACTATCCTCAACCCAGGTTTAAATAAATCTCTGTTTCTGCACTTCCACTATACTCTTAGAACCTAGGTTCTGCCCCTCTTGTGTGAGCCTTGCCTTGGGACCCTTGAGCTCTATCTGAACTTGGACACACAAAGGCGGCCCTTGCACACTACACTCATCTCCACCTGGTTATGCAAACCGAGGTGTAATCACTACCCGGGGTCCCTTGAGACCCTTAGGGAACTTTGACACAGTCAGGTTTGAGAAAGGCTGTGAGAACATTGGCATTTGAGGTGGTTTATTCCATAACTCAAAGAGGAAGTCAGAATCGGGCTTCCTATGGTTGTAACTTCTTATTTTGCTTTTCCGGTGTAATTCATTCATTCTTTGTCTGTAATGATTTGTAACAAATATTGGGGTTGGCTAGTTAAAAGGGATGGGGTAATTATGCATGTTTTAGCTATTAGGAGGGTAGATACCATGCCTATTGGATCTGTTTTTAAATTTTGCATGCTTTAATACTACACTTAGATAACATGCCTATAGGATCTGTTTTTAAATTCTACATGCTTTACTTCCACACTTAGATAACATGCCTATAGGATTTGTTTAATAAATTCTGCATGTTTTACTTCCACACTTAGATAACATGCCTATAGGATCTCTTTAATAATTTTTGTATGCTCAATTAGATAGCATGCCTATAAGACCAAAATCAGCTTTTAATACGTAGATACCATGTCTATAAGAATTTGAATTAGAAATAATAGAGAGCATGTCTATAGGATCTAAATGGTTATAATCAGACATCATGTTTATAAAATTAAAATCAGTTTGACTCATACTGTTATGAATCAGTTTAAGCAACCTACTCCTTTTGTTAATACGGCTTAGATATCATGCCTATAGGATCCAAATCGCATGTTTAAAATTAACCACTGCTTTCCTGCATTCCTAATCAATAATAGATATCATGTTTATAAGACATCACCAATATACACTTAAGCAAGCTTTAGGTAATATAGATAAAACTGAATCCGCCTTTGTTTAATTAGCAACTGCTACAACCAGCAGGCAGGCCTGATTCAGACTTCTTATCAGAGTTATGTAATAAATTGGTGTGCTTCAATAATTAAAACACTCCTGCCTTCGTACTTTAAATTCTGACCTTAAATGTGTTAAAATTATGCTATTTATGTTCTTTACTTGAGGGGGTATACATGAGCCTCTTAGTTGTTTAGCTGTTTCCCCTAATATGTAGTCCTATGTGTTTTGAATGTCACCTTAGTCTTTTTACCTTTAAAACCTCAAGAGTCAGCCTAAAATCCTCCCTCTTATAGGAATAGTAGTCCTAAATTCCTCCGGGACTGATATGTATAGAATGGGTAATAGCATGCAATAGAGGTCGATACCCATCCGCGCTTTAATACCTTAACGAGGTGGGAAGGGTCTCTATGGATATGATGACCAGTGCACCAATACCACATGTATCCCTCTTTTGAGGAGTGTTATACCGTGTATCGCATTGATGTGATCCATAATACAAATAAACCTAAGACCCTTCTCCTTCTGTATTCTCAAGTATTTGTAGAACTATAACTCATTTTCAAAATTCTCCCTATTAATTGTTTTCAAACTCTTATGTGTTCAAACTCAAATCCCCTACTACTTGAGCGTATACTTGCCTATATGCTAATTGTACAAAATTCACAAAATAGTCTGGCCAGGAACCACACTAGTGGATCCTGAGGGGTGCCTAACACCTTCCCCTTGGGATAATTTCAAGCATTTACCATATCTCTAGTTATCAAGCAAACATAGAAATGAACCCTATAAGTGCCCTAATGCACCTTAAATCATTAGGTGGCGACTCTTCAAATGAAAAACCCAGTTCCCAAAAGGAATGAGTTGTCCTATACCCAAAATGTCATAAACCCAATTTTCCGATGTGAATAGGGAAAAAGGGGGCGCGACATTGACTACGATCTATGGGTTTCTTCACCACTGTGTCGTTCTCTTCGAAACCCTAATTTCTTTTTCTATACCTCTTAGATCTGTACAAATCCAAGATTATTTGGGCTTGTTTCATGTGAGTTTTACAACAACCTTGAGGTTCTTTACAAGAATCGTATGATTTTCATCTTTTCTCTAAACTAGGGTTTCCGAAATTTCTTTTACAAAATGTTTGATGACTTTTTGTGTTTAATCTTCTACTTCTCATATGTTTTGACTGATTTTATAACTCTGCTACAACCTTAGCTCTCTTGTACTGAAAGCCCTAATTTTTTGGTTCTTCGTTTGATTTCTAAGTATTGGTACATCTGATTGTGTTCTTGCTTTGGGTTCTTATGATTTCTCGTAATTTTCTTGTCCTAATATGCTTCTACTAAATTTCTTAGTTCAACCCTTTCACTGATGCTTGTGTTCATCCTGACTATTCATGTCAAGACCTGAATCAATACCGTTTAACTTTTGTTTTGTTAATGTTGTGTGTCGATTCCTAACTATTCATGTCTTGCCTTATTTTATATGATGAACTTGCTGACTCTTTCATGACTTTTCCTTTGATTTAACCATTGATTATTCTGAATTCCTTATTTTCTGGTTTGATTTGAATACTTTCCCTTAAACTTCCGATTCTTACCTCTCTACTCGATTTGATTGAATTACTTGCCTTAATTAATTTTCCCTTGCCTTGTTTGTATTTTGCTGATTCTTACTGATTTTTTCCTTAACTGAAATTTCTCTTCATTTACCACTAATTACCTACTCTATACCCAAACTTTACTTGATTCTTTTCCTTAAATACCTAGCATGTTTTACCTTAGATTTGATTGTCCATTTATTAAGGGAAGGACTTGCTGATTTATATATGACTCCCCTGATTTGCTACTTAATTGATCTATTACCTTATTTATTAAGCTTTGCTTACTATATATACACCCTCTTATTTTTAGTTCTGGACAACGACATAGTTAAAAAAAACACTACTCTTTACATTCTAAAGTTCTCTTTCTCTTCTGCTACTTGTGATACTCACTGATCTAGCCGGCTGAAAGCTAAGGCTACATATTCGAACTTTATTTGCTTTATATTCTGCATCTTATTCTTCAACTGGTATGTCTCTACTTGTATTCCTATTTACTTCTTTGCTCAGCATGTGTAAATTCTATCCTTATCAATGCATGTTTTATATTCTGCACTCTTTCCTACTTACTTTTTCACCTAGCATGTCCAAACTATATGATCAATCCTGTTCAAGACATACCAACTATTATCTATGTCTTAACTACTGAGTCTCTAAGATCCTAAGTGTTGTATGCAGTTTGTTGGCTATATGTTTCCTCTATACCCTATCCATGCACCCCAATGTGACTCTTATGTGCCCCAATCCTTTTATTCCCATGTGAAATCTATTTGTTAAGTGTTCTCTTCTGAATTTGGATGTCTCTTATGACCAATTGATTGTCTGATGTTTTGGTACTCTCCTCAAACTGTTTTAGTACTAATGATTTTCAAAACATCTTTGTAGTCTTAATACCTTTCTATTAAACTCCTTCAACTATTATGCACTCTCACTTTACTTTTAGAATACTAGGTTTTGCCCCTCTAACATGTGTACTGCCTTGAGATCCTTGAGATCTCTCTGAACTCTGGCATGTCAGAGCTGGCCTTTCCACACTGCACCTAAGTCAGTTATTATTTGAGAAAAAGGTTTAGGTGTGAGCATTGCCCTAGATGCTTGAGATCCTTAGGGAACTATGACACACCTAGACACAAAATTGTCTATGAAACTTTGGCATTTGAGTCTATAGGAGGCTTGGGAAGTCATTTGGGCCTACTTCATCTCCCTATAGATTAACTACTATTTATTTATGTATTTTTATTCATTGGTCTATAATAATTATTGTAAACAACATTGGGGTGATTAGTGAAAAAGGATGGGTAATCATATGCATGTTGAGTAACTTGGGTAGATACCATGCCTACAGGGTCTTGTTAATTCAAATATGTTTACTATATTTGCTTTACTTCTACAATATTAGAAACCATGCTTATAGGATATACATGGCTTTAATTGTCATGACCCCAAATACCCAGTCGTGACGGCGCCTATCATATTACTAGGCAAGCCAACCCAAACCATTAACTACAACAAATTCCTTTTATAATATCATTTTCTAACACAAGTTTAAATAACAAATTTCCATAATAAGAGTTTAAAACACAATTACACAAGCGGAAGTCAAATAAACATGAAAACTACACAGCCCCATATATCTGGTGTCATGAGTCTAGATCCTCTACTACATAACTGACTATCTGATACAACAAAATTCTAGAAAAATGCGGAAAAGAACAAGATAAGAAGGAGAAAATAGGGGTGCAGACGCCATGCAGCTATTGAAATCTCCGGCAACCTCTGGATCAACTAAGGATCATCACTCTACCTCTCGGGCACCTGGATCTGCACACAAGGTGCAGGGAGTAATGTGAGTACGCCAACTCAGTAAGTAGCTAAAGTAAATAAGGCTTGAAAGCAGTGACGAGCAATTAAAAATCATATAATTGAATTAACAACAGGATAACAAATCCATTTCACAATGTAAAACTAGTTTCGTCGTAAAATTACCAACTTACTTTTAAAAAATTGAAATCATATTCTTAGCAATTTTTCTAACAGAGGCTATTTTTAAAAGAAGAGTGAAATCAATGAAAATATCATAACTGGGCCCCTCGAGAAAGGTATAACTCAGAATATGGCCTCTCGAGCAGCCTCTCATTCATTCGTGACTCACTCTCGTCACTCAGTACTCACTCTCAGCAATCAGGCTCATTAATATCTCATAATAATAGAAATCATAGTAACTGCTGCGGCGTGCAACCCAATCCATAATTTATAAACGACTACGCTCACTGGGGATATACAGACTTCGGAGGGACTCCTACAACCCAAGCATCATATCGCTATGGCGCGTATCCCGATCCAATATACATATCGCTGCGGCATGCAGCCCGATCCAATATATATATTGTTGCGGCGAGCAACCCGATCCATATAAGTATCGCTACGGCGTGCAGCCCGATCCATATCTCATACATATATAATTATCCTCACTATTAGGTTCTCAACATCTCTCAGTCATTAATCTCGCAGCCTCTCGGACACAATAATAGAAATTAGGGAACTCAGCCCAAACAGTCCAAACAGTCCTTGCATTTAAAAGTAGGGTGATTAAACTAATTTTAAACATTTAAACAGGTAGAACATGACTAAGGATATGCTTCCAACAAGTAGAGTGAGGAAAAATAGTAAAAATGCCCCTAAGGGTCTCAACAGGTCGGCACAAGGCCCCAAAATGGCATACAGCCCATAATATAGTAACAATAGCTAAAGTACGGAATATCATAAGGTTCCAAATCAAATACGTGTCTTGATAGTTTCTACGGGATGGACCAACTCACAATCCCTACCGGTGCACGCCCACACGCTCGTCACCTAGTATGTGTATCACCACATTTATCAAAACAAGTCAAATACCGGGGTTTGTACCCTCAGTTCCAGATTTACAATGGTTACTTACCTCAAACCGGTGAAAATACTACTCCGCGATGCCTTTTACCCTCGAATCGGCCTCCACTCGCATCGAATCTATCAAACGAAATTAATCAAATTATACAAAAAATCCCGAAATTGGCCAAGCCCGACCCCCGGGACCACGTCTCAAAACTTGATAAAAATTACATCAACGGAGTCCTTATCCTCCCACGAGTCCATACATACCAAGAACACTGAAATCGGAGTCCAAATGACGCCTCAAATTCTCATTTAAAGTTTCTTAATCTCAAGCCCTAATTACTCAATTTTAGACTTAGATTCTATGATTTATTAGGTAGATTTCATAATAGAATCGAGTTTAAAGTCCAAAATTCTTACCTCCAAGTGATTCCCCTTGAATCCCTATTCAATGTCCTTCAAATAGCTCCAAAAACGACCAACAATGGAAGAAATAAACCCCACATTCGCGGACAAGATGACATTTTAAACCCTCTGCCCAGGCCTAAAAATTCTTCTTCGCGAACGTGGTCAAAGCCTCGCATTCGCGAAGCACAAAAATAACCTTGAACAAAGTCCACTTTCACGATCACGACCACCACATCACGAACGCGATGCTTTACTCATACATGCCTTCGCGATCGCGTTCCACCTATCGCGAACGTGATGAATTAAATCCACTGAAGCTCAGCCGCTCATTTTCTTCTACGCGAATGCAACACTTCCCCGCGAACTCGATGCACAAACACTTAGCCCTTCGTGAATGCGTAGCCATCCTCATGAAAGCGAAGGCTTAAATTCCAACTTCCTCAAATGACTCTTCACGTACGCGAGGGTCCACTCGCGAACGTGAAGAGTAAATTACCTGCAACAGCTGAACAGAAATCTGCAACTTTTCTTTAACTCAAAATGGTCCGTTCAACCCTCCAAATCTCACCCGAGGCCCCTAGGACCTCAACCAAAGACACCAACATATCCCAAAACCTTATTCAGACTTGTACAAATCTTCAAAACACCTCAAACAACATCAAATCGACCAAAACACATCGAATTCAAGCCTAATTTTCCAAAAACTTTTAAATTCTGCTTTTGATAAAAAACCCGACCAAAACATGTCCTAATAACCTGAAATTTTGCAAACACGTCCCAAATGACACAACGTAACTACTGCAACTCTCGAGATTCCATTCCGACTCCTAAATCAAAATCTCACCTATCAACCGGAAATCGCCAAAAATCTGATTTCGACAATTCAAGCCTAAATCTACTCCGAACCTCCAAAACTCATTTCGATCACATAAGTCACAAATCACCTCCCGAAGCTAACCAAACCACCGAAACTCACATCCGATCCCTCTAACACATAAGTTAATATCCGGTTGACTTTTCCAACTTAGCTTTCCTCAAAAGAGACTAAGTGTCTCAAATCTTACCAAAGTCATTCCGAATTCGATCTGACCAACCTGATACCACATAACACAGATAAACAAAGCATAAAGAAGCGGAAATGGGAAAAATGGAGTGGTAACTCACGAGAAGACTGGCCGGGTCATCACATCCTCCCCAACTTAAACACACGTTCGTCCTCGAACGAGTCAAGAAACATATCTGAAGCCTCAAACAAGTGAGGATATCTGCTCCGCATCTCCCGCTCAGTCTCCCAGGTAGCCTTCTCCACGGACCGACCTCTACATTGCACTTTCACCGAAGCTATATCCTTTGACATCAACTTTCGAACCTAACGACCCAAAATAGCTGCTGGCTCCATATAATAAGTCAACTTATCATCCAACTGAACCGTGTTGAAATCCAAAACATGAGACAGATCTCCAATATACTTCTGGAGCATAGAAACATGAAATATCGGATGCACACTCAACAAGCTGGGTGGCAAATTAAGCTCATAAGCCACCTTTCCAATCCTCCGAAGCACCTCAAACGGCCCAATAAATTGAGGGCTCAATTTCCCTTTCTTCCCAAATCTCACAACACCCTTCATGGGTGAAACCTTCGTTAATAAAGCTTTATTATGCATATTATTATATCTAATTATATTTTTGCAAATTTTAATATTGTGTTTAACACAATCTATTTTTCTATTTGTGTTACAGAGGTGTTTAATAGATCTCCATTTCTAGCTGTTATAGAATTTTATGTAATGAAAAGTATTATGTTTCATTTATAAAAAGATTTTATTAACTTGATGTTTAATCATTAATCTGAATATAAATCTAATTCATATAGATCTAATATATCAATTTGTTCTGATACAATTAGTTTTGTAAATCCTTGTTCCATTATATATATTATTTTAAAAGTAACTAAGATTCTATAACAGCCAATACAGAAAATATACAAATTAAAATAACTAAAAAATCAAGGAAAATAAGGACACTATACCGGAATCTATACCTGGAATATGAATACTTAAGTATTACAAAAATAAACAAAGCTAGGCTATCTGAATTAATCGATATAATATCTAAAACAGAATATAAATATATTTGTTATCTTAAAAATAAAAGATGAATAAAGAAGAGTTCGCACTAGAAGAGAAAACATATGAAAATCCAGAAGGATTAAAAATAACAATAATATTTTCCAACTTAGGAAGAAGATACAAGAAAATAGGAAATAACGAGTTTTAAGTCAAAAATTCTTACCTCCAAGTGATTCCCCTTGAATCTCTCTTCAATCTCCTTCAAATAGCTCAAAAAATGACAAACAATGGATGAAATAAACCCCACATTCGCGGACAAGACGACCTTTTAAACGTTTTGCCTAGGCCTAAAAATCCTTCTTTGCGAACGCTGTCAAAGCCTCGCGTTCGCGAAGCACAAAACTAACCTTGACCAAATTCTTCTTTCACGATCGCGACTACCACATTGCAAATGCGATGCTTTACTCAGACAGGCCTTCACAATCGCTTTCAACATATCGCGGACGCGGTGAATTAAATCAACTGAAGCTCAGCCGCTCATATTCTTCTACGCGAACGCGACACTACCCCCGCGAACGTGATGCCTAAACATTTAGCCATTCGCGAATGCGTAGCCATCCTCACGAACGCGAAGGCTTAAATTCCACCTTCCTCAACTGACTCTTCGGGAATGCGAGGGTCCACTCGCGAACGCGAAGAGTAAAATACCTGCAACAGCTGAATAGAAATTTGCAACTTTTCTTTAACTCAAAATGGTCCATTCAACCCTTCGAAACTCACCCGAGGCCCCCGGGACCTCAACCAAAGGCACCAACATATCCCAAAACCTTATTCAAACTTGTACTAATCTTCAAAACACCTCAAACAACAATAGATCGACCAAAACACATCGGATTCAAGCCTAATTTCCCAAAAATTTCTAAATTCTACTTTTGATCAAAAACCCGACCAAACAACGCTCAAATTTTGCACACACGTCCCAAATGACACACTCCTAAAATCGCCAAAAATTCGATTTCGCCAATTCAAGCCTAAATCAACTCCGAACCTCCAAAACTCCTTCCGATCACACTTCTAAGTTCCAAATTACCTCCCAAAGCTAATCGTACCATCATAACTCACATCCGACCCCTTTAACACTTAAGTCAACATCTTGTTGACTTTTCCAACTTAACCTTCCTCAAAAGAGACTAAGTGTGTCAAACCTTATCAGAATCATTCCGAATTTCGATCGAACCAACCCGATACCATATAACACAAATAAACAAAGCATAAAGAAGCGGAAATGAGGAAAATAGAGTGGTAACTCATGAGACGACTAGCCGGGTCATCACTTTAATAATTGAGATCATACCTATAGGGTTAACTCAGCTTTATAACTAGATAACATGCCTATAGAATAATTGAAGTTCAGCTTTCGTTACAGCATGTGTTCACATTCGTCTACTTAGAAATCATGCCTATAAGTTCAGAAATCAACTCTAATAGAAATCATGTCTATAGAACTCAAAACCAATTTAATTAAATACATCAGTTTAATTCATGTTTGTTCATTCTGAATTGGTTAATTAATCTGTCTGTTTCTTAATAAGTTTTCAAATACTGCCTTAAGTTAATACCGCTAAAAAGCATGTCTATAGGATCTCAAGTTATCATTTAAAAATCATTTTTGCCATTTTACTGCATTCATAATCAATATAGATATCATGCTCATAGGATATCACTATTACGCCTAGGCAAGCCTATAGGGAGATTAAGTCCCGCAACTATAAAATTGCACTTTAAAACTACTCGTATTTATAGGTCTAAAATTAGTAGGTCTCTGACACTTCAGTCCTAATTCAATGTTGTATACGTTCTGCTCATTTAGATATCATGATCTAGGATTTTCTTAAATACTTGAATGTTGTTTGAAGATGTGCACTTACTACTTATATTTGTAGAGGTGAATGTGAGCCTATAATTTATTCTCTTTAAATGCAGTCCTAACTATTTTTGATTGACGCCTTGACTTTTATCCTTTAAACCATAGAAAGTTCTAGAACTACCTAAATTAGAGGTCCTAAATACCTCTAGGGCCACAAGGAAGGGACGGGTAATTCTCGCATAGGACATTTATCAAGGCTATTAGAACGCTTTAGGCTATTACCAAGGGGAGGAAATTGGGTAGTAAGGATATGATGACTACGTGCAAATGTCACGTGTAGCCCCTCATTGATGAGTGTTTACCGGGCATTGTGTGAGGTGATCCTGTAGGCTAACTAACCTAGGACCACTCTTTCCCAATTCCTGATGTTTAAACTTTACTTTTCTCTGTATATGCAACTTGTTCAAATATTTTCCTTTTGTCTCATACAATGTCCAAAACATGCCTTTATTTGCAAGTATGTGTTAAAATTGTTTATTTGCAAAAATGACTAATTCACATAGTATAAGTTTGGTCAGGACCCACCGTTGTCGACCGAGAGGGGTACCTAACAACTTCCCCTCAAGGTTATTTCAAGCCCTTACCCTAAGTCTCTGGTAATGTAAACTAGTCTAAGAGTTAATCGCTCTAGGTGCCCTAACGCACCATAATCCGTTAGGTAGCGACTCTTCAATACCCAATTCCCAAAAAGGAAACGAGTTATTACCCCCATGAATGTCGAAACTCGGATATCTCTCTCCACGGTGGGAAAAAAGGGGGCGCAACAGCATGTCGACTTTGCTGGGGATTCCATTATGCCCTTACTATAAGAACTTATCTTTTGTATATTAGTCCAACCATGCTCCATCCCACGTACCCCTTTCCCCTTATTTGAATTTAACTGTCTATTTTCAACAATTTATGATTTCTTTATTCCTGAAACTAACTTGTCTCCTTGTTTTCTTTTTCTCTAACTTTCTATCAATTATTTAAATACTGCATTTATTATTTTATGTGCAAATACTTGACTACATACTATTTATTGCTGCATAAATCATGCTCCACATTATATTCCACTCGTGCGTATTAAATCCTATAGCAACACTTGATGAGTGATTGTGCTCTTCCTATTTATTACCCTTAAATTCGAAAATACTTATTTGCGGTAAAACTAGTCAATAAGCGGTGCAGTCGATGGTTCTGTGTCTTTCCCTCTCAAATTGTCCACTTTAGGGTACCAGTCTAGATCCCCATAGTAACCTTACTCTGATTATAATTGTGCATGCATCATGGTCAAACCTAGTCAGATTAATATGTTGTCCACATAATAATCCTTTAAGACAAGCCTTATCCAAAAGTCTACCGGGGTTTCCATAATCCAACGGACACAACCACGTTCTGTGCATTAATTTGGAAAACTATATGCCAATATGCTAATCATGAATGTATAAATAGTCATGTCTGGTGTGGGATAAGGGGCTAACCCTTTTGTTTTGCAGAAAATGAGGCACGATTACCTTTAATTTCGGTATGGTTAGCAAAATTCCACCATTGCTGCTAGATTGATGGGAGGACCTTTCCTCAAGTGACAAGAAACATGTAAGAAAGTACCTGGGTAACTTGCCTTCCTTGCTAGACATTGAGCCAAATAACAAATTGATCGAGGCTTCCACTTTGTTCCGGGACACTGAAAGTCTGTTCTATTTCGACGATGTAGAAATGATACTACTTCTAGAAGAAATTGGAGGGCTTGCGGGATTGACTTGGTATAGTCCCGGGTTATTGGGGCCGGAGAAACCGTACCGGTAAAGGGTTTCTAAAGATGATAGAGCTGAAGAAAAATGCTGACTTGGTATGCCTGAAGGAATCTTACATACCCTTCGAATATCTGTATTAGAGGTATGGCCATAGTAAGTCCTACCGTACCTACCATGATGAGCTCTCTCTCATCTCTGTCCCACATCCACTGCAGAGTGTTCGTGTTCATTGTATGCTTCTTAGGCCTGATAGTATTCCCAATTAAAAGGGAAAGAATCCACACTAGGCTGGCCATGGTCGCCAAGACTTTGATTGAAGGGATCAATGGACAGACATACACTATAGTCCCCATGATCATGGCCGACATCTACAAGGCTCTGGAGCACTGTCAAAGAGGGGTCAAGCATTTTGAGGGTTGTAATTTGTTGCTGCAGTTGTGGTTATTAGAACATCTTCAAAAATGTCACTATTGACAAGAATTTCCGCGAAGGGCTTGGAACGACCATATTGTCTTCCATTACCCCAAGCGTATGACTTACATTCCAGATAGGTTTGATCAGCCGGAAAGTGGCAAAAAATGGGTAGAGTTCTTTGACAATATGACTGAGGAACATGTACAATGGATGTTTGAATGGTTCCCAACAAACAAATTCATCATTAGATCCAGGGATGCTCTACACCTGGTGCTGATTGGGTTAAGAGGAATATACCCTTATGTCCCTATCCGAGTTATGAGACAAGCAGGCAGGAAACAGGTTGTACCAAGGGTTGCCAAGATGAGTCATTTCAAAGCAGACTTTCAAGACGATGACGTCCCAACAAGTGCCAAGCTCAGCACATGTGGCACACCATTGAGCCAGACAGGTATCATGTGGGGGTGTAACCTCTCTACCCACCATGGTTAGAGGACAATCTAAAAGGAATGGTGATGCCATGAGCCAGTCGAGGGAATAGAATCATAGACGAAGAAGCTGAAGCTCAAGTCAAATACAACAGGTTGAGCAAGAGGGTCCACGACTATGAGAATGAGCACAGGGAAATACATGAGAGGAATGTGAGATTGATCAAAGAATGGAAAGAAATGGCAGTCACTTCCAACAGGAAGTTGGAATATCTGGAGCGAGGGATAGTGGAGCTAGAAGGTAAAGTTGTAAAGAGGATCGAGGATTGCCAAAATGCTGAATGAACTGAAGGAGGACATCTGGCAAGAGCCTACTTTCTACTGGGTCTGCATGAGCTGGGGGACCTGAATGATGAAGTTAGGAAGATTGAATCTGAGGAAGGTCCTTCTGGGACCAAGTAGGCTAGATTTATTTTCTTTCCTAAATGTAATAAGGTCAAGTGCCAGTAATGACTTACTTTTCTATTATCTTAGTGTCGTTGTGGGAATCGTCTATTGTTACATTATGAAATGAAGTCTATATTGGCATCCAAAGCTCTCCAAATCTATTTTTCGCTAGGTCTAACTCGGGCACAACGAGGCTCCAAAACTAGGACACGAATTTACATTTCCGCAATATGTGTTTAAATACTGCAAAAAATTCCGAATCCTCACTGACTTGTTACCTTTTTGTTTTTCCTTATTTTGATTATTCCCATCCCCTTAGGTTCGTTCACTCATACTAGCATCATCAGCGTATCATACAAGATCTAGAAGCCTTCCACCTTCTTCTCCTCTAAGCAATACAAAAGGAAAAGGAAAAATAAAAATGGACGACTTAAGTGGTATCCGAAAGGAGAATGTTGAGAACACAGAAACTTCAGATGGACGAAGTACTCCGGTACCAAATGATCTTGTCTTGAGATTGGAACAAAAGATACTGGAGCTGCAAGGAGAACTTGAGTAGGTTCGCAACTTAGTAAACTTGGCACTCACCCTGAATGTCCCCGACATCAACCAACAAAACACAAAGAATCCAACACCTCCCCAAAAAAACACACAAAATAAACATCCACAAAACTCTTCTGCGTCAAATCAATATGCAACCCCACCCTAAAATCTCAATCCCCTACCAATACGAACTTCGCCATAACACCACCATCAACCAATTCATTACCCACCAACTGCCACTTATCACGCTCCCCAAAACACACCACAACCCATTTCGGATCCTCAAAACTCAACCAATGACCATTATTACACCCAAGTCCCTATCACCCATCAAAGCAACCATATATACGTAGAAACTGTACCTCACTCTATCCAACCAATCTCCTATACATCAGAATCCTACAAGAAGGACCTGCTCATTAAAAACATGGCTAAAGAACTCAAGAAATTGACGAGTCGAGTTCAGGATATTAAAGGCGGCAAAGGAATATAAGGGTTAAACTATGAAGACCTATGCATACAGCCAGACGTAGAACTACCAGAAGGGTATAAACCTCCCAAGTTAGAGATGTTTGATAGTACGGGTGATCCCAGTGTTCATTTGAGGACCTATTGTGACAAGCTTGTCAGGATCAGAAAGGATGAAACTCTTTATGAGGAGTCTTACCGAAGATACTTTGTCCTGGTACATCAGCCAGGTTCCCAAGAAATGGTCTAATTGGGTGAATATGGCGTCAGATTTCATGGACCGGTTCAGGTTCAATACAGAGAATGCAACTGATATTTTCTACATATAGAATATTAAGAAGAAACACACTGAGACTTTTTGTGATTATGCTACTCGTTGAAGGTCATAAGCATCCAAGGTCAGGCCATCTTTGGACAAGGAATAGATGAATAAGTTGTTTGTCAGAGCACATGATCTGCAGTATTATGAAAGATTGATGGTCATTGAAAACCATAAGTTCTATGATATCATCAAGCTTGGGGTAATAATTGAGGAAGGCATCAAAAGCGGGATGATAATGAATTTTGATTCATTACAGGCATAAACAAGGCGTAACAATCAGGCGGCATATCAAAGAAGAGAGACGTTGGGGAAGTAATGGTGGCCCAGGGCCCAAAATCTCCACTTACATATCAAACACCTCTGCCCACATATCAAACACCTCTACCCACATACCAAGCATCACCACCTACATATCAACCTTTATCTCCCAGATATTCCTTACCAGCCACTATTCGTCACACCTATAACTCCCAACCATCCCATTTCCAATCACCTCCAATTAGCCAAAACTTTCCAACACAAAGACCCAATTTCGACCGCAAGCCACCCAGATAATACACCGCCATTGCTTAACCCATCGACCAACTGTATGAAATGTTGAAAGCCACTGGTTATGTCACCACTATTCCCGCCGTGGCATTAGAGAATCCATCCCAATGGGTCAATCCGAATAAAACTTGTGCATACCACTCCGGTATGAAGGTGCACACCACTTATGAGTGCCGAACATTGAAAGATAAGATCTAGATGACAATTGACAACAAGATCATACAAGCAAAAGAAGTCACACCCAATGTACGCAACAACCATTTCCCTGTTCATAGAGGTGGTGGGGTACATGTGATTGAGACAAACAAAGATTGGGTCCCTGAGAGGTGAATTGGGCCTATTCGAGAAGGCGATGACTTTAAAGTTACAATCACACTTACTTCTATTATGGTACAAACTCAGTCACTAATCGAGGTCGAGGTAGCTGCACCGATTCCATTTGAGGTAGAGGTAGCTCCACCTGCAGCCACCCCCGCTCCATTCGAAGTAGAAATGATCACACCTTTCATAGTGATAGTATCAACCATACATCCTTTCGACCCAAAAGCAATACCTTAGGATTACCTTGCCGAAGCTCGGCGAAAGGGAAAGGCAAAAATGGAGGAATCCGATGCTGCACAAGGAATGACTAGGACTAGAAGAGTATACACACCTAAACATTTGGGAGGACCAAGCAAGGATGCCACTACCAAGCAGCCTGTCATTAAAACAGGGCCAGATGACCCGTGGAGGAAAGTACAAGCAAATGGGTATATCGTTATTGACCATCTGAAAAAAACCCCAGCTTAGATATTCATCCTATTACTATTGCAAAATTCAGAGGCACATAAGAACGCTTTAATGAAAGTGCTGAGCGAGGCTTATGTACCCAATAACATCACTGGCGTAGAAATGGCCAATATGGTAGGGCAAGTACTGGAAAGTCATAACATCATCTTCCATGAAGATAAGCTGCCACTTGTAGGGTTGAATCACAATCGAGCATTGCATATCACAGTGCAATTTGAAGACAATTTCATTGCTGGGGTCCTGGTTGATGGAGGTTAGAGCCTCAATATTTGTCCGTTGGACACTCTGAAAAGGTTGGACAAAGGTTTCCATGAAATACCAGTAGGAAGCATGAACGTGAAAGTTTTCGATGGGTCCCAAATGGCAACAATCGGGGAAATCAACCTTTGTTTTCAGATGGTACCAACATGGTTCGACGTCGAGTTTCAGGTGCTCGACATACCAGCCTCATATAATCTTCTGTTGGGCCGACTATGGATCCATGCCGCTAGAGTCGTGCCTCAATACTATATCAAGCCGTGAAGTTCGAATTGAATCGTCAGGAGGTGATCATTCACGGAGATGGGAGTAACCCTATTTACACAAGTCAAACCGTCCCGACTATTGGATATAGAAGAAGGATATGAGGGGAGACCTATCATCACATTGAGCGTGTCAACATAATTGAGAAGGACAAATGGTGGAGTAGCAAAATAGAAAGCATATTGGCATGGCTGGGTATGATCCCGACAAAGGGCTGGGTAAGAATCTCTAGGGTATCACCAAACCGATACGGCTAAAGGGTCATGGTACTACTTTTGGGCTCGGATATCAGTACATATGGCAACAATATAATGATTGGTTGCCTCCATGGCGCAAACCATATTACCCTCTCGAGCAATCAGTGTCGTGTCTAGATCAAGCTTTTCACCAAGCTGATACAATATGGGGGACTGCAAAAGAGGAAGCATTAGCTGGGTTGATGAATATATTCTTTGAGGATGAAGACATGGACTGCAGTGCCATAATTGAGGAGGAGGAGGAAGAAGGCCTCACTATTCAAATTGTAAAGAAGGGAGTTGTTCTAAAGAACTAGACCGCCACACCGTCCCGGGCCCGCCGAGTCCCTGGGTATCTTGGCAGATTTTATTTCTATAGCCATTCTAGGCATATAAGATTTTCAGTAATTTTGATTTAAAGACTTACTTGTTTCAAAATAAATGCTCGAGTCATCGAGCCGCACTTGTCTGATGTTGTTTAATTTTAATCAAATGCATTTGCTCTTTATTATTCACTACTATTTTCTAAACTTTTCCTTTCTACAACATTATTATTACTTTTCCTGATGAATCGATGACTGTGACATGTAATGAGGCAACGCAACATGAGGATAATGATTCAGATAAAGAAGATGAGATACCCGAGGAAGTTGTCAGGGAAGTTGAAAATTTTGAGAATAAGCCCAAGTCTAATCTGGACGAAACCGAAGCAGTAAATTTGGGGAATGCCGAGACCGTCAAAGAGACTCGCATCAGCATTCACTTGTCACCAACAAAGAAGAAAGAGTACATCCATTTCCTAAAAGAGTATGAGGACATTTTCGATGGTCATATGATGACGTGACCGGTTTAAGCACGTCCATAGTGGCTCACAAGTTGCCTACTAATCCCATATGTTCGCCAATAAAGCAGAAACTAAGAAAATTCAAACCCGACATGAGCCTGAAAATCAAAGAGGAAGTTACCAGCAAATCAAGGCCAAAGTTCTCAAGGTGGTCGAGTACCCAACCTGGTTAGCTCACATTGTGCCAGTTCCGAAGAAGGATGGGAAAGTCAGGATATGTGTTGACTATCGGGATTTAAATAGAGCAAGTCCCAAGGATGAATTTCCACTACCAAGCATACACATTTTGATTGATGACTGCGCCAATCATGAACTCTAATCCTTTGTAGATTTCTTCGCGGGTTATCACCAGATCTGGATGGATGAAGAAGACACGGAGAAAACAGCTTTTAGCACGCCTTGGGGAGTATACTGCTACAAGATTATGTCATTTGGTCTAAAGAATGCTGGGGCTACCTACATTAGAGCCATGACAACCATCTTCCACGATATGATACACAAGGAGATAGAAGTGTATGTAGATGACGTCATTATCAAATCCAAGAGAGCTGCAAATCATATAGAGGACTTGAGAAGTTATTTAACAGGGTAAGGAGGTACCACTTAAAGCTGAACCCCGCAAAATGTGCCTTTATGGTTCCCACAGGAATGTTATTAGGATTCATCGTCAGTCGCCGAGGGATCGAGCTGGATCCGTCTAAGGTCAAGGCTATTCAGGAACTACCGCCACCTAGGAGCAAAAAGGACGTGATGAGCTTCATAGCACAATCCACAGTTATATGTGCACCCATCTTCAAGATGTTGAGAAAAGATGTCGAGACAAGTTGGACCGTGGATTGTCAGAAAGCTTTTGACAAGATCAAGGAGTACCTGTCTACACAACCAGTTCTAGTACCGTCGGAACTAGGACGGCCTTTGATACTCTATCTATCTGTTTTGGACGGAGCCTTCGGATGCGTTCTGGAACAACAAGACGAGACGGGAAGAAAGGAGCAAGCTACATATTAATTGAATAAGAAGTTCACACCTTACGAAGCACGGTACTCTTTGTTGGAACGCACTTGTTATGCTTTGACCTGGACAGCTCAGAAATTGAGGCATTACTTTTGTGCCTATACCACCTACCTTATATCCAGGATGGATCCTTTAAAGTACATATTCCAGAAGCCCATGTCGACTAGGAGGTTAGCCAAGTGGAAGATACTATTTAGTGAGTTCGACATCATCTATGTAACTCAAAAGGCAGTCAAAGGATAGGCATTGGCAGATCATCTTGCTGAAAACCCAGTAGGAGGAGAATAGGAACCTTTGAAAACGTATTTTCTTGAAAAGGAAGTATCATTTATAGGAGAAAGAGATTACCAAAGCAAACGACGGCTGGAGGATGTTCTTTGATGGAGCTGCAAATTTTAGAGGAGTGGGCATTGGAGTAGTTTTGGTATTAGAAACCGGTCAACATTATCCGGTATCTACTAAACTCAGATTTCCCTACACCAACAACATGGCGGAATATGAAGACTACGTACTAGGACTCAATATGGCAATCGATATGAATATTCAGGAGCTGCTGGTAATCGGCGATTCAGATCTGCTTATGCACCAGGTACAAGGATAATAGGCCTCTAAAAATTGCAAGATACTGCCATATCTGCACCATGTGCATGAATTGAAAAAGAGGTTCACAAAGATAGAGTTCCGACATGTGTATAGAATTCAGAACGAGTTCGCCGATGCATTGGCCACTTTATCATCCATGATACTACATCTAGATAAGAATTACATTGATCCTATCCTATTGAGGAATTATAATAAGCCGGCATATTGTGCCCATGTTGAAGAAGAAACAGATGGAAAACCTTGGTTCCATGACATCAAGGAGTATTTGGCGAAAGGAGAATATCCAGAGCATTCAAACCACACACAGAAAAGCACACTCCGGAGATTGTCAAATCACTTCTTCCACAGCGGAGGAAATTTGGACAGGAGAACCCCTGATTTGGGACTGCTAAGATGTGCCGAATCAAAAGAGGCATCTATTGTACTTTAGGAGATACATGCTGGGACATACGGCCCACATATGAATTTTTTTGACTTGGCCAAGAAGATACTCAGGACCGGTTACTTTTGGATGACCATAGAGATAGATTGCATCCAGTATGTCTTCAAATGCTTCCAATGTCAGGTGCCAGTCGATATGATATAAGTTCCGCCAAATGAGCTCAATGCAACAAGTTCACCTTGGCCATTCGTTGCTTGGGAATGGATGTTATCGGTCTGATTGAGCCCACTGCTTCAAATGGGCACAGGTTTATTCTGGTAGCCATTGATTACATCACAAAATAGGTAGAGGATGCATATTACAAAGCCGTAACCAAGAAAGTCGGCACAGATTTTGTCAAAAAATCATATTGTTTGCCGATTCGAAGTTCCCAAGTCCATTATTACTGATAATGCCGCCAATCTCAACAGTGATTTGATGAAAGCTATGTGTGAAACTTTAAAAATCAAGTACAAGAATTCCACAACCTACAGGCCTTAGATGAACGGAGCCATAGAAGCCGCTACCAAAAACATCAAGAAGATACTAAGGAAGATCGTAGAAAACCCCAAACAATGGCACGAGAAGCTACCTTTTGCTTTATTGGGATACCGCACTACAGTTAACACATCAACCGGGGCAACCCCCTAAGTATTGGTTTATGGTACCGAGACTGTCATTTTAGCCGACGTAGAGATTCCTTCTTTAAGAATCATACGGGAAGCTGAACTCAGCGATGAAGATTTGATAAGGAGTAGCTATGAACAACTGGCCCTTATCGATAGAAAGAGAATGAACGCAGTGTATCACGGCCAACTTTATCTGAACATAATATCCAGAGCTTTCAACAAAAGGGTCAAACCAAGGCAATTTGCACCAGGGCAGCTGGTGCTGAAGAAGATCTTCCCACATCAAGATGAAGCCAAAGGGAAATTCTCTCCCACCTGGCAAGGTCCTTACATGGTTCACAGGGTGCTGACAGGAGGAGCACTCATACTTGCAGAAATGGATGGAGAAATTTGGCCAAAACCAATCAATTCAAACGCAGTCAAGAGATACTATGCTTAAGTTATTTATATTTCCTTATTTGATGTAATTGAACTACGCTTGACCTGATTCCCATTTAAGAGGGGATACATAGGATGCCTCATGGGTTCGGTCATATCATAATAAAATTTCCATTTTCCCCCAAGATTAGAAACTGGGGCATAATTTTGAGGTGGACCCTCAACATTCTGGAGCAAGTCCAACCAATGCCAACATGTGTCAGACGGTCAGAAATCGGTTAAGAAACTAGGGCAGAATTTTCAGAAGGACTCTCAAAATTTCGAAGAAGGTGCAGCAATGCCTATTATCCGCAAACGGTCATAAGATCATCTACCAAACTGGGGCAGAATTTTGAGGAGGACCCTCAAAATTCTTACATAAGAAAGTTGCAGTGTCTCTGAAATATGTTACAGTCACTAGTTCCTCTGAAATTACATAATATATCAATATGTTTCTAAAATGACTCCCTTTTATCAATAATTGCATATTTTTCGAAAACTTTATTTCTGTAATAGTCAGGTATTACTTAGGCGAACTCGAAAAGGCCTCCAAGAGAAAGTAAAGGCCATCAGAAGCACGAACCAACCTCCTCTCACGAAACATACAATTGTTCTTTGAACGCAGGAACGTTTGACGTAACGATAGCATTTGCAGATATGTGTACACAAAGCAAATTCACTATCAATCAGGACATCAAACACTAAATATATCTCCAGCTAAGACATATACTACTCTTATTTGCTACTTTCTCTCTGCATGAAGCTAATCCTTGCCTCCATATTTGCATGAGGCTAATCCCTATCTCCATATTCGCATGAAGCTAATCCTTGCCTCCCTCTCTGCATGAGGCTAATCCTTGCCTCCCTATTTGCATGAGGCTAATACTTGCCTCCATATTGCACGAGGATAATCTCGGCCTCTCTGTTTTCATGAGGCTAATCCCTGCCTCTCTATTTGCATGAGGCTAATCCCTGCCTCCATATCTGTATTAGGCTCATCCCTGCCTCCATGTCTGCATGAGGCTAATCCCTGCCTCCATATTTGCATGAGGCTAATCCCTTCCTCTATATCTGCATGAGGTTAATCCCTACCTCCATGTCTAAATGAAGCTAATCCCTGCCTCCCTCTCTACATGAAGTCCCTGCCTCTATATCTGCATGAGGCTAATCCCTGCCTCCAACTCTGCATAAGGCTAATTTATGCCTCCCTATTTGCATTAAGATAATCCTCGCCACCATACTTACATGAGGTTAATCCCTATATCCACATTTGCATGAGGCTAATCCCTGTCTCACTATTTTGTATGAGGCTAATCCCTGTCTCCCTATTTTGTATGAGGCTAATCCCTGCCTCTATATCTACATGAGGCTACTCCTTGCCTCCACATATTCATAAGGCTAATCCCTGCCTCCGTATCCGCATGAGGTTAATCCCTGCTTCCACATTTGCATGGGACTAAGCATTGTACCACATTACATAAATATTGCTCTTTTCTAGTACTATCTATTTGATTTTCTATCGGGCTAAGTTGTGCCCTTCATTTCACAAGACTAAGCCTTGTCTTGTTAACTGATGAAGGTGATTTTACCACTCATTCTGGTCTCTTTTCTTTAGCTTTTATATCCTTTAACTATAATGTGAGGTTGCTTATGGTGTGTATTGTCAGATTTTTAGGTAAATGATATCATGAAGTGATTTAAATTCAATTGGAGTGGAATTGAGCAAAAAAGGGTGAAAACCATGAAAAACTCTCCTATGATTCCGCATTTGTGGAGGGTTGATCGTAGAAGCGACCACACTTCTGTGTGTATAGGCCCGCATCTGCAAATTTATGTGACCCTGCAAGAAACTGCATCTATGGTTAGATTTCCTCTTCTGCAGTTACGCATCTGCGCTGGGAACACCGCATTTGCAGTGGCAGAGATTATTTGACATTTCGCTTTTGTGATGGGATCTCCGCATCTGTGGAGATGCACCTGCGAGGATTATTCTGCAGGTGCGGACAACAGGCATTAGACCTGGGCAATTAAGGAATTTCACATGCTCTCAACCCCAAACCATTTTTATACACAACCTAGCACATATTTTTGAAGATCTTTTGGCCTATTTTCAGTTCTAAAGACTCGAGAGAACAAGTTTTTGAAGCTAGGGTTTTGCACACACACTTGAGTTTTGATGTTTTCAAGCTTGTGGTTAAGGATTTCTTACCCATTTATGTTTATTTCTTCATTTCCTTGCTTTATATTGAATACTTAAGTGTGTAGTATTTATTTCCAACACTTGAATCTTGTTTATAGAAATATTCATAGTAAAAATGTGGATTAAATACCTTGTTGTGCTTATGTATTGAATGATTTTCATTTATTTATGAAGTGAGTTGTTGTTTCTTTAATTATTCTTGTTCTTTAATGTTTCCAAAGGGATTAGCTAACCCTAGGACTCGCCCATTAACTGCGAATTAATTTTGGAAAGATAATTTGGGGTTGGGAAATATTAATTAACAAGAACTTGAGGCGTTAACCCTCATTTTATAGATTCTACCCAGAGATAGGATTGAACTACTTGTAGCCATTCCGAGTGTACTTAATTTATTAATTGTTTAGGGATAATTCAATTAGGAAGTCTTGTTAGTCTTCGGAAGAAGCTTATATAGAATTATTATCCGTGGCTAATTAACATAAACTCGCTCATATTTGTAAAATCATGAAATACATTGGTACGTTACTTGAGTGTAATTCCCGATGCATCCATACTTGTAGCCATTGATCATTTTACTTGCTTTCTAGGTTAGTTTACATTTCCGCATTTAGGTAGAAATATTTTCTCAAATCAATTCTAAGTGTTTGGCATTGCATAACAAGTGATAATTCTCTTACATTCCTAATCGTCTACATATTGTTCTCTGTGGGATTCGAACCTGACTCATAGTTGGGTAAATTATATTGAATGCTACCGTGTCCATTTACTTTTTAGTAGTGGATTTGGACGTCATCAAAATTGGCGCCGTTGTCGGGGAACAATTTGGCGTAATTTAGGTTATTTGAGAAATAAGCGTAAGTGATTTGGTCCAATCTCAAAGAAACATTGTTTGAATGCAATATTGTTTAAATTCTCCCGGGGGTGGATTGTGCGCACAATCTCAAACCCATAAGTGGAGTATTTGTGATAAGTGTGGTTGCCAAAATGGTCATTTGGAGTATTGTGCTTATTTGTCCTTCCCTTCCCCAAGCCCCCGCTATGATGATTCTACTTTTTGTGATAAAAATTATAGGGCTATGGAAGTTGAAGAAGTTGAGCATGGTCAAAATGGAGAGTTCAAGCTCATGTTAGAATGCCTACTTGAAGGAGGAAACAAAGAGCAAAGTGCCTTAGAGGAGCTTTTGGAAAATAGTCTCCAAAATGACTTGGCACTTGAAAGGTTGCACTCACAAATGGGAGAAATACTTGAAGCCTTAGAGGTCCAAAAAGCCTCGAAAGTTAATGATAGCCAAGAATTTTGCTTAGATGTGGAAGCCGAAAATCCCTCCTTGGCATTTGATCAAAACCAAGAAGAACTCTCAAATGCTCAAAATGAGAAGATGATGCTCATGTTGGAGACCATTCTTGAAAATGAGGAGAAGCATAACTTTGCACTTGAGGACTTGAAACAAGGTTTGGCTCACAATGATGAACATATCCGAACTTTGGAAGCTCAAATGAAAACATTGGTTGAGGATCATTATGCCCAACAACTTGAGAGTGTGGAAGGAAGTCAAGAAGAATCCGATTTCAAGAAAGAAAGTGAGCTCTACTTTGAGGAATCAAGAATTGAACATCCGCCGACCGACTCCATGAGTGTTAATGATGCCGAGAAAAATATGGAATTAGAGTCATCTGGTGTAAATGAAAAATTGGTTGAGATTGACTCTAACCCGGGGAAAAAGAGGATGTCAAAATCCGGGAAGAATTGCAACATGGATTTGATGTCACATTCCAAGTATTTTTCAACATTGAAATTGTGTAGTGATATGGGAATTGAACTACACGAATCAACGAGGGATTGCAAGGAGGAAAGGCAAAAGCCAAACATTTTACAATTTGAGGGAAATAGAAGGCAAAATAACATTCCTCATATGAAAGCCAAGAAATGCAAAATGAAGAAATTGAGGTTTGGCTTGATCATCAACTAACCCCCCCCCCCACCGCTTGTGGTCATAAGCTTGATTCCAAGTTGGGTGCCCAATTCATATTGTCCAAGTGGCAAGAAATGTGGAAAAGTTGAGTTGCGTCGCGCCACGACGTTAAATGCAGCGCTTGGTAGGAGGCAACCCATCGTTTTTCAAAATTTTTAGTCCTTTTTAAAATTTGCTTTTTTAGAATAGCTTAGTATATTATTTTTGACTAATCTGTCAAGTTTCAGATTTTTTTGAGTTGAATTAAGGAGTTTGGGACATTGGAATGGCACAAAACAGTGGCGGCAATTCTAGGCACCCGTTATCTGGTGTAAACACATCTACGGAATTTAGCTTGCAGATGCGTCAGCGTAGAAGCAATTTTCCACCGCAGAAGTGGTCTGTCACGCAGGTGCGGTCCCTACGCCGCTTATGCGGCATAGAAAAAGCAGTAAAATACCGCAATAGTAGACATCAGGCAGGTTCTAAAAATTAGATCTCTCATTTTTTCAGGTATTTTCTGCCTTTGTCCCCCAGCCCTAACTCCCCCAGCTCTAACATATTCCAAAACATCCTCTGCTCGTGAATTCTAGTGCACTCACACAAGATACAGGCATTTTCTCCTGATTCTCATTTACTCCTCTCTCCTTTTATCTTCTCTTTTTTCCTTCTTCTTTTATAAGGTCTGCCATGGCCGCGTTCCCCTAGTACTAAGACCCCCTCTAATTTAGGCTAATATTAGGGTGAGGAATTTGGTTGAGAGTAGGTTAATTTGTGCTGCTTGCTATGAAACAAATTTGTGGGAAATCTAAGTACCCAAATTGTGTGAAGAACGAGTGATTTTAAATTGCCTGCAAATTGTTTGATAAATTGACCACAAGAATATTTTATGCTAAATACCACAAAATCGGTCTCAATAGAATAAGAGTTTCATGTAGTGCATTGATTTAGAAGTTTGAGTATAAATTAGGTGCCAAAATCGAGTTTAAGAATTGAAAAAGGTAAAAACAAATATAAAAATAATGGGTGTTTGAACCCTTGCCTAAGCACCGCAGATGCGGTCTCGCACTTATGTCGACTGTTCCGCAGGTGCGATTTTTGGAAACTTGAGGAAAACCGCAGATGCGGTGGGCATTTCACAGAAGCAGGACCTCTTCTGCGGTTGATCTTCCATAGATGTGGAAACTGGACAGCCTGCCAATTTCCAGTAACTTTGCAACAGGCCCTTCCTGGGCCCGTTCAAGTTGATTCTTTGGCCTAATAACAGTGTTTTAAATTGCTTAACATGATTTTATTGCCCGACTGACTTTGTTTTTATTTTATGAAGGTACTTTGATTTAAAATGGACCCGAACATGAACGAAAATGCTCCACAATAACATGAAATTTAGGAGGAGGTTGAGGAACCATTTGACAACTCACACTTCATGTTTGCTGACTGTCAGCGCAAATATTATGACAACCTCATCGCCAAAACGATAGTGCTTGAAAAGGGGATTAACGAGGAAAAATTGGATGAAAAGCTCTCAGATTTCTATGCACGTCTCCATGCCTCCGGATGGTCATGCTTCATTCCCACTCCATGCAAAGCTAATGAGGTGTGGGTTCGTAAATTCTATGCCAATCTTAAGTACACAGACTTTGCCAACCCACAACTCATCATTAGAAGAAAATTAGCAAGGTTTGGGATAGAACAGATAAATGACACCCTTGGGATTCATAGCTATCCAATTGAGCCTGTGCGAGAGAAAGATCAATGCGACAACGGGGAATGGCTTGTCTCCAAACTCTAGCCTCCAAGCATGGGAGCAAAATGGGGAAATAGGAGAAAAGGTTTGAAGTCAATTGACTTCACAGTTGAAGAAAAAATGTGGTTGTACATCCTATGCAATAGGGTGTCTCCTTGTGGAAATATCTCAGATGTCTCCTACACCAGGGCATTGATTATTAAATGCATCCTGGACTGCATTCCTGTGAATGTAGGTTACTATATCCTGCGGGAGCTGAGGGAGTATTTGCGGGACAAGGATGCAAGGCTGATGTTCCCTTCGTTGATAACACAGTTATGCATGAGAGCAAAGGTTGAGGTGCATAGCACCGATTGATGGTTACCAGCTAATAAACCTTTTCACCCACTAAGAGTGACAGGAGAGGGTAGTGCAGTCAAAAGCAAGAAAAGGAAGGTCGCCACTACGGCTGCCGGTTCAGAGTCATCTTCACAAGCAGCTACAGCTGAGGGGCCATTTGGGGTGATAAACTACGAGCTTGCATCCATCCGGGAGTTAGTTTTATAGCTTCCGAGTCGGCCCTCATCCTCCCAGCCTGGGCCCTCATACTTCCTCAGGGAAGAAATGAGGAGTTACTTAGATGCGCAGAAGAGTCAGAAAGAGTCTCATGAGAAGATGGCCGCATTAGTTGGCAAACTCGAGATAGCCTACAGTACTTTGGCTGAGGCACATGCAGATCTCCAGTCAGACTTCAAGAAAGAGAAGAAGAAGAACAAGACGAAGAGCAAGTTCATGATAAAAATGAGGAAAGCCATAAAGGCTATCTTCAAATGGGGGTAGCCAATCAAGAAAATACCAGTGGGGGATAAATATGATAGCGAGGAGTATTCCTTCATGTCATAGGTTGGTGATGGTGATGTTGATAATGAGACAGATGATGATGAGGCTATGAGTTCAGCACAACATTGATCACCCTTCCTCCCACAGTCTGCTAGTCTGATGCAGACCTCAGGGAGACCCTCAAACTATTTATGCTTTATTTTTGATATTGGTGCAGTGAGGACACTGCAATGTTTTTAGTTAGGGGTAGCTTTAGGAGTATACTATATTCATACTGTGATATTGTGTGCCCTTACCGGGCTATTCTGTTGTATCAAGTGCTCTTACTGAGCTTGGTGTGGTTAGTCTATTTTTATCTTTCTTTTATTGTTTATTTTATTTAGTAGCTTGTTGTTATTAGTATTAGTCGCTTTTATTTTGGTATCCTCTTTAGTAGTTTTGTTCTTTTATTTTTATTTCCTTAGTAGTATTTCCTTGGGTTTTCTTCATGCTACGGTTATTTCCCAAGGAACATTTTTTTGAAGTGAACCGGGTGACTTTTCCCTATAATAGATGGCGTGATTACTTTCTTGAGGGAATTAGTCTTGTTTTGCTAGGAGGAGACTTTTGGATTATTTGGTACTAACAAAATTATTCTCTTGTATGTGAAATGTGAATCAAGAATACCCCTCTAAATTTTGGTTTTAAATTAAAACAAGTAAGTTGCATGGTGAAGAATATTTTTTGTGATAAATGTTTGGCTGTTTTTGTGACTCTTTGCCCACTAGTTTGAATAATATTGCTCTAGATGATCTTAGTAGAAAATGAAATTGATCCATCTTGATTAATTCATGTGCGATGTGTGTTAGTGTTTGTACAAATAAATCTTATGTTTACTTCTTTCATCTAGAACTTGCCCGGTTAGTCTTTCAACACTAATATTAGTATGTTTGGTTGGAAGGATGATCTTAGGCATTCTTTGTGATATTTGTAAAACCTCTTTAGTCTTTCAAGCTTATCATTGCATAAATACTATCACTAGTACCCTATTTGAGCCTTCAACCTTTTCTTTGGCCACCTCATTACAAACTTTTCCCCTTTTGTAAAATAATTCCATCTTTTGAACCTGTCCCTCCTTGAACATTAAGAATGAGGTGAAAATCCTAAGTTGGGGGTGTGGTGTCAAAATGGAAATTGGTAAGGTTGTACATTGATTGTAGGAACATATACCTCAAAGTGTTCATATTAAATTGTTCAAGCTCCAAAAGAAAAATATGTATATATAAAAAAAAGAGAGAAATATATGTATGTATAAAAATATGGAGCCTTGAAAAAATTAGAGAGTTATTTAAGATGATTCTATGTTGGTAACTAGATGCCAATGAGGCTATGTGGTTTGAAAAGAAACAAAGTGCAAAAAGAAAGACAAATGTGAGTAGTGTTCAAGGAGGGTGAAGTCACTTGTATCCAAATTCTTATCCGACCCTTCCCCAAACCTACATTACAAGCTTAAAAAGTCCTTATGGGACCTCCAACCGAACATTCTTGAATAGGCGATGAATTAAAATAAGGGCAAGCTTATGGTATGAGATGTTGTAACACTTGAAATTCATTGTGAGAGTGAGTGTCTTTGTAAATTTGTACCTTATGTTTTATTGTAAATATAGTGATTTTGGGACTTTCTTTCTTGTGAGGGCACATAAATTAGGAAGGATTGGTGAAATTGAGTAAGTTGAGCATATGTAGTGGACTAGTGCTTTTGAGTCACTTTTTGAGACTTATTCTAGCCACTTGATTATTTTGAAACTCCCTTGCACATTCTTGAAGTTGTTTTTAAATGAGGGAGTCATTCGGGAAAGATACACATATTTGAGCCTAATTGTTAGTACCAACCAAATCCATAAGTATGATACTTAATTGGAGAATGTGATTTGTAAATAATAGCAATACCACTTGTATTTTAAATGGTAAATCCTTATTGAAGTGTTGGTTTTGATTTGCTTGAGGACAAGAAGAAGCTCTAAGTTGGGGGTGTTGATGAGTGGTGATTTTACCACTCATTCTAGTCTCTTTTCTTTAGCTTTAATGACCTTTAACTATAATATGAGGTCGCTTATGATGTGTATTGTTAGATTTTCAGGCAAATGATGCCATGAAGTGATTTGAATTCAATTGGAGTGTAATTGAGAAAAAAAGGTGAAACCATGCGAAACTCTCTTGTGATTCCACATCTGCAGAGAGTTGGTTGCAGAAGCAACCCCGATTCTGCGTGTATAGGCCCATATCTATGAATTTATTTGACCCTACAAGAAACCGCATTTGCGGTTAGATTGCCGCTCTACGGTTGCGCATATGCGCTGCGAATACCGCATATGCAGTGGCAGATATTATTTGACATTTCGCTTCTGCAATGGGATCTCCGCATTTGCGGAGACGCTCCTACGAGGATTGTTGCGCAGGTGCGATCAACGGGCATTAGACCAAGGCAATTCAGGCATTTCACATGCTGTCAACCCCAAACCATTTTTATACACGACCTAGTAGATATTTTTGAAGATCTTTTGGCATATTTCAGTTCCAATGACTTGAGAGAACAAGTTTTGGAAGCTAGGGTTTTGCACACACACTTGGGTTTTGAAGATTTCAAGCTTATGGTTAAGGATTTCTTACCCATTTATGTTTATTTCTTCATTTCCTTGCTTTGTAATGAATATTTAAGTGTGTAGTATTTATTTACAACACTTGAATCTTGTTTATGGAAGTATTCATAGTTAAAGTGTGGATTCAATACCTTGTTGTGATTATGTATTGAATGATTTTTATTTATTTATGAAGTGAGTTGTTGTTTATTTTATTATTCTTGTTCTTTAATGTTTCCAAAGGGATTAGCTAACCCTAGGACTCGCCCATTAACTCTGAATTAATTTGGGAAACGATAATTTGGGGTTGGGAAAGATTAATTAACAAGAACTTGAGGCGTTAACCCTCATTTTATAGATTCTACCTAGGGATAGGATTGAACTATTTGTAGCCATTATGGGTGTGCTTAATCTCTTAATTGTTTTAGGGATAATTCAATTAGGAAGTCTTGTTAGTCTTCGGAAGAAGCTAATATTGAATTATTATCCGTGGCTAATTAACAAAAACTTGCTCATATATGTAAAATCATGAAATACATTGGATCGTTACTTGAGTGTAATTCACGATGCATCTATCCTTGTAGCCATTGATCATTTTACTTACTTTCTAGGTTAGTTTACATTTCCGCATTTAGGTAGAAATATTTTCTCAAATCAATTCTATGTTTTTGGCATTGCATAACAAGTGATCATTCTCTTACATTCCTATTCGCCTACATATTGTTCTCTGTGGGATCCGACGTCGACTCATAGTTGGGTAAATTATATTGCATGCGACCGTGTCCATTTACTTTTTAGTAGTGGATTTGGACGTCATCATTAACATCATATTATTGCATCTCATGGGCTGAAATATCGCCGATCTATCCAAGGGCGTCATACTCTAAAAGGCATCATCCTTATAGCCGGAAGACACCATGCCATGGCCTGAGGATCCCTTAAATTTGCATATCACTATTCAAAGGCGTCATGATTCGAAGGCACCATCTGCATGGCCCGAGAACAACATTTCATGGCCTACGAATACCTTCTTAAACAATTCATGGCCTAGGACATCCTGGTCCAAGGACGTCATCTTTAACCGTCCAAAGACAACCTTCATGATCTAAAGGGAATCTGCATCATGTTTAAATTTTCCCGCAAATACGTGTCGGTAGCATCTCTTCATCTGTAGGAGACCATCAAGCAACTGCTATCCTAGCAGGAGCGACCCCCACTCCAGTTATTTCAAACTATCTCATGCGAAACCCACCCCAGCCGCTCTTGCATCCCGTGTCCGTTCTTGCAATGACTTCATTGATATATTCCGCCAATGTATCCAGAACTACACATGGCCTAATTCGTGTAAAACCAAGGATATGTAGGCAACTCAAGACCATAATCCGGCCTTTGTCTTTCAAAACATCCCGTCCGATCAAAATTGGCCATCATTTCTTTACCCAAAAACTCTTTCATCCTTCTCGGGTAAAGACGGGCAGCTGTTAATACCCAATTTTTTCTCATATATTTTTTAATACATATATATACTTTGAAAATAACAAATATGTAGTTATAAGCATGCATAAGCATTTTAAGAGTTTTTTCTATAATTTTAAAGCTTCAAATTGATTTATTTCTTCTTTTGTCATTTATAAAATTTTCAATAATTATCTTTCAAATTACTTTTGTGATCATTTAGTCATCTAAATTCTTTATTTATGCCAAAATAGTGATTAAATATTTTTAGTGCGTTTTTTAAAATTATATTTACATTTTTAAGCTAAATTGCATATCTTTGCAATAATAGCCCTACTAATGCATAATTACATTATTGATGCATAAAATGATATTTTATATTTTTAAAATATTAAACAACTACTTTAAATCATTTTAGTACATGAAAAAATTTTTGTAAATCATTTATTATTTTTATAAATTATATAACTATTAAAAGTGGCTATTTAAAATCTAGCCTATTTTATTTCAATTTCAGCCCCCAATTTAACCCCAATTACCAGCCCTATCCCCAATTAAATTACCCAGCCCAAACCCTGAAGACCCGATCCGGCCCTAATACCCTTTAATCATGGCCGTTGATCATAAAGATCAACGGCCACAAACGATCCTTCCTAAAATAAACCCAAAAGACCCCCCAAACCCTATCAATTTATGCTACTCGCCGCCCTGAAACCCCTTTCTGCTCTCAAACTCTCTCAAACCTAACCCTAATCAAACCTCACTAACACTCATCTATGGCTATCTCCGATGATTTCTCACCCCCCCCCCCCAGGCCTCCAATGGTCTCCCTCACGTTAGTCTTGCCATCTCCAGGGTTCTCAAGGGACCAGGGCTAGTTGGGTTGCATCTATGGTCACTTTCTCGCATGTTTCAGGCTATTCCAGTATGATTCCGTGTAAGATCGTCCTATATTGACTACGATTTATGGGTTTCTTAGTATGTTTCTTCACCTCTGTGTCGTTCTCTTTGAAACCTTAATTTCTTTTTATAAACCTCTTAGATCCATATAGATCAAAGATGATTTGGGCTTGTTTCATGCGAGTTTTTTTAATGACCTTGAGGTTATTTACAAGAATCGTATGATTTTTAAGTGATTTTTCATCTTTTCTCCAAACTAGGGTTTCCGGAATTTCTTTTACAAAATGTTTGATGACTTTTTGTGTTTAATCTTCTACTTCTCATATGTTTTGACTAATTTTTTAAGTCTGCTACAACCTTAGCTCGCTTATATTGAATGCCCTAATTTTTTGGTTCTTCGTTTGATTTCTGAGTATTGGTACATATAATTGTGTTCTTTTGATTTCTCATGATTTTCTTGTCCTAATATGCTTCTATTGAATCTCTTAGTTCAACTCTTTCACTGATTATTGTGTTCATCCTGGCAATTCATTCAAGACCTGAATCAATGTAGTTTAAATTTTGTTTTGTTAAAGTTGTGTGTCGATTCCTGACTATTCACGTCTTGCCTTATTTTATATGCTAAAGTTGCTGACTCTTTCATGACTTTCTCTTTGATTATTCTTAATTCCTTATTTTCTAGTTTTGATTTGAACATTTTCCCTTAAACTTCCGATTCTTACCTCTCTACACGATTTGATTGAATTACTTGCCTTAATTAATTTTCCCTTGCCTTGTTTGTATTTTGCTGATTCTTACTGATTTTTTCCTTAACTGAAACTTTTGTTCATTTACCCCTAATTACCTACTCCATACCCAAACCTTACTTGATTCTTTTCCTTAAATACCTAGCATGCTTTACCGTTGATTTGATTGTCCCTTGATTAAAGGAAGGACTTGCTGATTTATATGTGACTTCACTGATTTGCTACTTAATTGATCTATTAACATATTTATTAAGCTTTGATTACTATATAAACCCTCTCTTGTTTTTAGTTCTGGACAATGACATAGTTAAAAAAACCCTACTCTTTACACTCTAAAGTTCTCTTTCTCTTCTACTACTTGTGATACTCACTGATCTAGCCGACTGAAAGCCAAGTCTAGATATTTGAACTTTATTAGCTTTATATTCTACACACGTTTCTTCAACTGATATGTCTCTAGTTATGTTTTGAAATCCAAACCCTATGTGTTTTATTCCTACACTAGTTCATCAGTTATGAATTCAACTTGTATTCTTGTTTACTTCTTTGCTCAGCATGTCTAAATTTTGTCCTAATCAATGCATGTTTTATATTTTGCACTCTTTCCTGCTTCCTTCTTCACCTAGCATGTCCAAACTGTATGATCAATCTTGTTCAGTACATACCAACTATTATCTATGTCATAACTACTGAGTCTCTAAGATCCTATGTGTTGTATGCAGTTTGTTGACTATATATTTCCTCTATACCCTATCCATGCACCCCAATGTGACCCTTATGTTCCTTAATCCTTTTATCCCCATGTAAAATCTGTTTGTTAAGTGTTCTCTTCTGAATCTGGATGTCTCATATGACCAATTGATTGTCTATTATTTTGGTACTTTCCTCAAACTATTTCAGTACTAATGATTTTCAAAAGTTCTTTTTAGTCTTAATACCTTTCTATTAATCTCCTTCAACTGTTATGCACTCTCGCTTTACTCTTATAATACTAGGTTCTACCCCTCTGACATATGTACTGCCTTAAGATCCTTGAGATCTCTCTGAACTCTGGCATGTCAGAGCTGGCCTTTCCACACTGCACCTAAGTCAGTCATTATTTGAGAAAAGGTCTAGGTGTGAGCACTGCCCGGGATCCTTGAGATCTTAAGGGAACTCTGACACACCTAGACACGAAACTGTCTATGGAACTTTGGCATTTGATGCTATTGGAGGCTTGTAAAGTAATTTGGGCCTACTGCAGGCTCCATATAGATTAACTCCTGTTTATTTAGATATTTTATTCATTGGTCTGTAATAATTATTGCAAATAACATTGGGTTATTAGTGAAAAAGGGTGGGTAGTCATATATATGTTGTGTAACTTGGGTAGATACCATCCCTATAGGTCGTGTTAATTCAAATGTGTTTACTATGTTTGCGTTACTTCCATAATATTAGAAACCAATCCTATAGGATCTAAATGACTTTAATAATAGAGATCATGCCTACAGGGTTAAAATCAACTTTATAATTAGATATCATGCCTATAGAATAATTGATGTTCAGCTTTCATTACAACATGTGATCACATTAGTCTCCTTAGAAATCATGCCTATAAGTTTAGAAATCAGCTCTAATAGAAATCATACCTATAAAACTCAAAACCAGTTTAGTTAAATAAATCAGTTTAATTCATGTTTGTTCATTCTGAATTGGTTAATTAATCTGTCTGTTTCTTAATAAGTTTTCAAATACTACCTTAAGTTAATACCACTAGAAAGCATGTCTATAGGATATCAAGTTGTCGTTTAAAAAATAATTTTTTCCGTTTTACTACATTCATAATCAATATAGATATCATGCTCATATGATATCACTATTACACCTAGGTAAGACTATAGGGCGATTAAAGTCCCGCAACTATAAAACTGTGCTTTAAAACTGCTCATATTCATAGGTCTAAAATAAGTAGGTCTCTGACACTTCAGTCCTAATTCAATGTTGTATACATTCTGCTCATTTAGATATCATGTTCTAGGATTTTCTTAAATACTTGACTGTTGTTTGATGACGTGCACTTACTTATTATATTTGTGGAGGTGAATGTGAGCCTATAATTTGTTCTCTTTAAATGCAGTCCTAACTGTTTTTGATTGACGCCTAGACTTTTATCCTTTAAAACCTTAGGAAGTTCTAGAACTACTTGAATTAGAGGTCTTAAATACCTCTAGGGCCACAAGAAAGGGACGAGTATTGCACGCGTAGGACATTTATAAGGCTATTGGAACGCTTTAATCTATGACCAAGGGGAGGGAATTGGGTAGTAAGGATATGATGACTACGCGCTAATATCATGTGTAGCTCCTTATTGAGGAGTGTTTACAAGGAATTTTGTGGGGTGATCCTATAGGCTAACTAACCTAGGACCCCTTTTTCCCAATTCTTGATGTTTAAACTTTACTTTTCTCTATATATGCAACTTGTTCAAATCTTTTCCTTTTGTCTCATACAATGTCCAAAACATGTCTTTATTTGCAAGTATGTTTTAAAATTGTTTATTTGCTAAAATGACTAATTCACATAGTATAAGTTTGGTCGGAACCCAATGTTGTGGACCGAGAGGGGTGCCTAACACCTTCCCATCAAGGTTATTTTGAGCCCTTATCCTAAATCTCTAGGTGCCCTAACACACCATAATCCGTTAGGTGGCGACTCTTCAATACCCAATTCCCAAAAAGGAAATGAGTTATTACCCCCATGAATGTCGGAACCCAGAGTTCTCTCTCTGCAGAGAGAAAAAAGGGGGCCCAACAATTATGGGACCCTAAAAATACTTGATCTATTTTTATGCTAGTTGTTAAGCAATTGATGCTATGTATTTGAGACTTAGAAACGGAATGAGAGTTAAGGATAGGGTGATGATCAAAACCAGTAGGCTAACAAATGGGGCCTCGGACTTGTCGATTTGGGGGCCTCGAGGTCAATTCCGGAGCTGGACTAGGAGCTATCGAAGGTTATCCAAATATGACTAACAGTTAGAGTAAAATTAATGAAAGCTCCTTATAGCCAATGATAAGTAATAAATTATGAGCAATAATGAAGATAATAGTGAAGATAATAAATGGGAGCAACAATATCGAAGAATATGTTAGAGAGTAAAGAGAATGTTCTTGTATAATTCCTGTGGAGCAACTGAAGCAACAGAGATCCCTAAAATGGTAAGGATCCCTTTTATATATGAAGGGAATCCTAATATAGTACAAAATGGATTAATTAGAAAGATAAAGGGATGGTACAACTACATGACACCATGATTCAGGGCTAGGATAGTCCACCAGGCTCTGTCAGTCCTAGCCGTGTAGCTTTGGAACTCCCCGTTTCTGTCAAAATCGTAGTCAACATTGTCCTTAGGCCGAGCGTCGACGAACCTCGAGAGAGGAAACTCGACCATAGCATTGCAGCCTCGAGCCTTCGAGATGATCTTCTGAGGTGCCCCGATGATGAGGAATTGGATTCTCCGATTTTACCATAAAAAGATAATCCCCACGTTACTTAGAGAGGAGCGATAAGAAATGAATTTTGCATCCAACTCTTAGGACATCCCGCAATGATGTCACGTTGATGATACTATACTTATGATGTAAGCTTTAACGATAACCGGGACATCCCATGGGCTTGTCTTTTCTGCGTCATTCAATGTTCTGCCGATTCCCATTCTCTAAAGCGAGAATATCACCATCAATCCAGTTTCCAATGGCGCATTGATTGCGCTTGTCGGTCCATCTTTCAATGTCATTGATGGTGTTGTTGGCCATACTATCACCCCTATAAATGGGGGCCTTTCGGTACTATCTTTTTACCCAAGTTCCTTTCAACACCTTTCCATCCCTTTCTTCCCACTGTCCTCCTCCTTAAGGACAAGGGTGCTCTCTGATGCGATCATATAAGGAAGACCGAGAAACCACGCAAGCCAATACCCGACTAGGCTCCGAAACATCTAACCTCACGAACCGATTGGCCAAGGCCTGAACATCAACCGCAAGAGGTCTCTTCCCAACTAGAATATATGCCAAACTCCCCATACTCACCACCTTTCGGCTCAAAGCATCGGCCACCACATTGGCCTTCCCCGGATGGTACAATATAGTTATATCATAATCCTTAAGCAACTCCAACCACCTCCGCTGCCTCAAATTGAGATCCTTCTGCTTGAACAAGTGGTGGAGGCTGCAATGATCAGTAAACACCTCACAAGACACACCATACAAGTAATGCCTCCAAACTTTCAACGCATGAACTATGGCAGCCAACTCCAAATCATGAACGGGGTAGTTCTTCTCATAGGGCTTCAACTGAGGAGAAGCATAAACAATAACTCTACCCTCCTACATCAAAACACAACCAATACGAAATCTCGAAGCATCACAATATACGGTATATGAACCTGAAGCTGATGGCAAAACTAACACTGGAGCTGTGGTCAAAGCTGTCTTGAGCTTTTGAAAGCTCTCCTCACACTCGTCCGACCATACAAATGAAGCACCCTTCTGAGTCAACTTGGCAAGGGCGATGCGATAGATGAGAACCCCTGAACAAACCAGCGATAATCGCCTACCAAACAAAGAATGCTACAAATCTCTGTGGCTGAGGACGGTGTAGGCCAACTTTGAACCGCCTCTATCTTCTTCGGATCAACTTGAATACCCTCGCTGGACACCATGTGCCCCAAGAAACCCACTGAACTTAGCTAAAACTCACACTTGGAGAATTTTGCATACAGTTTCTCCTCCCTCAATCTCTACAACACAACTCTCAAATGCTCTGTGTGCTCCTCCTGACTACGCAAATACACAAGAATATCATCAATGAAGACTATGACAAATGAATCGAGATAAGGCCGAAATACGCTGTTCATCAAATGCATGAACATTGTTGGGGCATTGGACAGCCCAAAAGACATCACCAAGAACTCATAATGACCATATCGGGTCCTGAAAGCTGTCTTAAGAATATCCGAGTTCCTGATCTTCAACTAGTGATAACCTGAACGGAGATCAATCTTGTCGAACACTCTTGCTCCCTAAAGCTTGTCGAATGAATCATCAATGTGAGGTAAAAGATACATGTTCTTAATTGTTACTTTGTTCAATTGTCTATAATTGATGCACATTCTCATAGTGCCATCCTTCGTCTTCACAAATAGAACCGGTGTACCCCAAGGCGACATACTAGGCCGAACGATCCCCTTATCAAGGAGTTTATGAAGCTGCTCTTTTAACTCTTTCAACTCCGCTGATGCCATACGATACGGCAGGATAGAAATGGGCCGAGTTCCCTGCACCAGGTCAATACCAAAATCAATGTCCTTGTCCGGTGGCATGCCCAGCAGGTCTACAAGAAAGACATCAGGAAAATCCCTCACAACTGGAACAGAGTCAATACTAGGAGTCTCAGCACCGATATCCCTTACAGGCTAGATATGAAAGACATCCCTTCCCAACCATACGTTGGTCCTTCAAGAATGACATCACTTTACTGGGAATATAATCAGTCAAACCTCGCCACTCAATTCGTGGAACGCCCGGTATAGCCAATATGACTGTCTTGGCATGACAATCCAAAATAGCACGACACAAAGATAGCTAGTCCATGCCCAAAATAATATCGAAATCCACCATACACTATAATAAAAGGTCCACTTGGGTCTCCATACCCCCAATAGTCACCACACACGACTAGTACACATGGTCTACAACAATAGTATCGCCCACTAGAGTAGATACATGAACAGGTGAAACAAGAGACTCACGAGGCGTATCTAGATAACGGGCAAAGTATGATGACACATAAGAAAAGGTGGAAACGGGATCAAATAATATAGAGGCATCTCTGTGGCAGACTGAAACAATACCTGAAATCACGGCATCCGAAGCAGCAACATCTGGTCTACCTGGGAAGCATAGAAATGAGCCTGACCACCACCTAATCGACCTCCCCCTATACGGCGACCCCTAGCTGACTGACCTCCACCCCTAGCTATCTGGGCAGGTGGTGAAGCAACTGGAGCAGAAGACGGGCATTGACCCCTTTGCTGAGACTAACCATCATGAATATGAGGACACTGCCTCCTCATATTACCAAACTCTCCACACTCATAACAACTCCCCGATGCTGGAGATGGGGGCTGATTTGAACCCCTAGCACCGGAATGACCAGTAGAAAGACCTAGCATGGAAAACCCTGAACTGATGGAGCACGGGACAAACTCTAGGCTGGAAGGACACTATCTGATGAGAACTGTGAAAACCATGACCCGATGATGCCCCATGATAATTTGGGCGAGCTGAATGAGCCTGTCTGAATGGACGGCCTCTGCCCTGCTAGAACTGACCCCTCGAAGGAGCACTACTAAAGCTACTAGATCCCTGAGGCCTCTTGGCCTCCCTCTCCTCTCAATCCTGGCGACGAACCGACTCAATCTCATGGGTGATGTCCACAACCTCCACGAAAGTAGCACCTGTCACCATATCCCTAGTAATGAGAATTCGAAGATGATATGTGATGCCATCAACAAACCTTATAATCCTCTCTCTATCCGTCGGAACCAACCAGACTGCATAACGAGCTAACTCAGAGAACTGCATCTCATACAGTGTCACAGTCATCTCTCCCTGACACAACTGCTCTTACTACCTGCGCAGCTCCTCTTGGCGAGACTGTGTCACATACTTCTCTAGAAAGAGAACAAAGAACTACTGCCAGGTAAGGGGCATTGCACCAACAAGCCTACGCCTCTCATACGCCTCCCACCAAGTGAAGGCAGCCTTAGAGAACTGAAAGGTGGTAAAATCTACACAACTGCTCTCTACAATCCTCGCTGTATGAAGCATTCTCTGGAACTTATCTAAGAAACCCTGGGCATCCTTGCCCTCTGAACCGCTAAAAGTCGGAGGCTTGAGTCTACCAAACCTCTCTAGTCGATGATGCTCGTTGTCTGGCATAACTGGTACCATAAACTCCTGAGCGGGTGCACCCAGCTGGGCTAGAGGTGCTCCCGGTGTCTGGAGTCCCTGCACAACCTACTCAGCTGTGCAAGCAACGAGAGTCTGGGTGCCTCCCCATCTTGAGAAATAGCTGCGGCCGTAGGAACTGAAATTGCCTGAGCCAAATCGTTACACAATGATAAGATCTGTGCTAAAGCCTCCTGAAGACCTGGAATCATAATAGGCACAGCTGGTTCTTGAACTGGTGTTGCTGTAGCATCCACAACTGGGATCTGATCCAAAACTAGGGTAGCTGGTGGATCTGCAAGTGCTGCCCTAGCTGCTCAGCACCTACCACGGCCTCGACCTCTGGTGGCCCCAACTGGTGGAATTGGTGGTTGTCCACATTGCCCGGTAGCACGTGTCCTTACCATTTGTGAGAGAATTGAATACAAGAAGTTTAGTATTCGGATCAACAAGTTCGTACGACAAAAATTTCAAGAATATGAAGTTTTTCCTAAAGGTTCTGCAGCCTCTCGAGGATAAATACAGACGTCTCTGTACCGATCCACGAGACTCTACAAATTCGGCTCATGACTCGCGAGACCTATGTAACCTAGCCTCTAATACCAACTTGTCACGATCCCAAATACCCGGTCGTGATGGCGCCTAGCACATTACTATGCAAGCCAACCCAAACAATTAACTACAAAAAATTCCTTTTGTAAAACCATTTTCTAACATAGGTTTAAATACCAAAATTCCATAATAAGTGTTTAAAACACAATTACATATGTGGAAGTCAAATAAACATGAAAACTACATAGCGCCAAATATCTGGTGTCACGAGTCTAGAGCCTCTTATACATAACTAACTGTCTGATACAACAAAAGTCTAGAAAAATGCGGAAAAGAACAAGATAAGAAGGAGAAAACAGGGTTGCAGACGCCATGCAGCTACCGTGAAATCTCCGGCAACCTCTCGATCAGCTAAGGACCCTCACTCTGCCACTCGGGCACCTGGATCTGCACACAAGGTGCAGGGAGTAATGTGAGTATGCCAACTCTGTAAGTAACTAAAGTAAATAAGGTTTGAAAGTAGTGACGAGCAGTTAAAACTTATATAACTGAATAAACAACAAGATAACAAATCCTTTTCATAGTTTAAAACAAGTTTCGTCGTAAAATTATCAACTTCCGTTTAAAAACATGAAATCATATTCTTAGCAATTTTTCCAACAAAGGCAATTTTTAAAAGAAGAGTGAAATCAATGAAAATAACATAACTGGGCCCCTCGGGCAAGGTATCACTCAGAACATGGCCTCTCAGGCAGCTTCTCAGCCACTCGTGACTCACTCTTGTCACTCAGTACTCACTCTCAGCACTCAGACTCATTAATATCTCATATCATAGTAACCGTTGCGGTGTGCAACCCGATACATAATTTGTAGTCGACTACACTCACTGGGTGTGTACAGACTCCGGAGGGGCTCCTACAGCCCAAACGTCATATCGTTGCGGCGCGTAGCCCGATCCAATATACATATCGCTGTAGCGTGCAACCTGATCCATATAAGTATCGTTGTGGCGTGCAGACCGCTCCATATTTCATATATATATAATTATTCTCACCGTTAGGTTCTCAACCTCTCTCAGTCATTAATCTTATAGCCTTTCGGGCACAATAGTAGAAATTAGGGAACTCAGCCCAAATAGTCCTCACATTTAAAAGTAGGGTGATAAAACAAGTTTTAAACATTTAAACAGGTAAAACTTAACTGAGGATATGATTCCAACAAGTGGAGTGAGGAAAAATAGTAAAAATGCCCCTAAGGGTCTCAATAGGTCGGCACAAGGCACCAAAAATGGCATACAACCCATAATATAGTATAAATAGCTAAAGTAAGGAATATCATAAGGTTCCAAATCAAATACGCGGCTTAATAGTCGCTACAAGATGGACCAAGTCATAATCCCTACTGTTGCACTCCCACATGCTCGTCACCTAGCATGTGCGATACCGCATTTATCAAAACAAGTCAAATACCGAGGTTTGTACCCTCAGTTCCAGATTTACAATGGTTACTTACCTCAAACCGGTGAAAATACTACTTCGCGATGCCTTTTCCCCTCGAATCGCCCCCCCTCGCGTCAAATATATCCAAAATCAGAATCACAGCATCAAAATATCCTAAGGGAACAAAGCTAAAATGAAAATAATCAAATTATAGCAAAAATCCCGAAATTGGCCAAACCCGACCCCGGGCCCATATCTCGTAACTCGATAAAAATTACATCAACGGAATCCTTATCCACCCATGAGTCCATATATACCAAGAACTCTCTAATCGGAGTCCTAATTACCCCTTGAATTCTCATTTAAAGTCTCTTAATCTCAAGCCCTAATTACTCAATTTTAGGCTTAGATTCTATGATTTATTAGGTAGATTTCACAATAGAATCGAGTTTTAAGTCCACAATTCTTAACTCCAAGTGATTCCCCTTGAATCCCTCTTCAATATCCTTCAAATAGCTCAAAAAATGACAAACAATGGATGAAATAAACCCCACATTCGCGGACAAGACGGCCTTTTAAACGTTTTGCCCAGGCCTAAAAATCCTTCTTTGTGAACGCGATCAAAGCCTCGCGTTCGCGAAGCACAAAAATAACCTTGACCAAATTCCTCTTTCACGATCGCGACCACCACATTGCAAATGCGATGCTTTACTCAGACAGGCCTTCACGATCGCTTTCAACATATCGCGGACGCGATGAATTAAATCAACTGAAGCTCAGCCGCTCATATTCTTCTACGCGAACGCGACACTACCCCGTGAACGCAATGCAGAAACATTTAGCCATTCGCGAATGCGTAGCCATCCTCGTGAACGCGAAGGCTTAAATTCCACCTTCCTCAACTGACTCTTCGGGAACGCGAGGGTCCACTCGCGAACGCGAAGAGTAAAATACCTGCAATAGCTAAACAGAAATCTGCAACTTTTCTTTAACTCAAAATGGTCCGTTCAACCCTTCGAAACTCACCCGAGGCCCCCGGGACCTCAACCAAAGGCACCAACATATCCCAAAACCTTATTCAAACTTGTACCAATCTTCAAAACACCTCAAACAACAACAGATCGACCAAAACACCTCGGATTCAAGCCTAATTTCCCAAAAATTTCTAAATTCAACTTTTGATCAAAAACCCGACCAAACAACGCTCAAATGACCTAAAATTTTGCACACACGTCCCAAATGACACACTCCTAAAATCGCCAAAAATTCGATTTCGCTAATTCAAGCCTAAATATATTCCGAACCTCCAAAACTCATTCCGATCACACTTCTAAGTCCTAAATTACCTTCCAAAGCTAATCGTACCATCAGAACTCACATCCGAGCCATTTAACACTTAAGTCAACATCTTGTTGACTTTTCCAACTTAACCTTCCTCAAAAGAGACTAAGTGTATCAAACCTTATCAGAATCATTCCGAATTTCGATCAGACCAACCTGATACCACATAACACAGATTAACAAAGAATAAAGAAGCGAAAATGAGGAAAATAGAGTGGTAACTCATGAGACGACTGGCCGGGTCATCACATTAATAATAGAGATCATGCCTATAGGGTTAAATCGGCTTTATAACTAGATAACATGCCTATAGAATAATTGAAGTTCAGCTTTCGCTACAGCATGTGTTCACATTCGTCTACTTAGAAATCATGCCTATAAGTTCAGAAATCAACTCTAATAGAAATCATGTCTATAGAACTCAAAACCAGTTTAGTTAAATACATCAGTTTAATTCATGTTTGTTCATTCTGAATTGGTTAATTAATCTGTATGTTTCTCAATAAGTATTCAAATACTGCCTTAAGTTAATACCGCTAAAAATCATGTCTATATGATCTCAAGTTATCATTTAAAAAATCATTTTTGCCATTTTACTGCATTCATAATCAATATAGATATCATGCTCATAGGATATCACTATTATGCCTAGGCAAGCCTATAGGGAGATTAAGTCCCGCAACTATAAAATTGCGCTTTAAAACTACTCGTATTCACAGGTCTAAAATTAGTAGGTCTCTGATACTTCAGTCCTAATTCAATGTTGTATACGTTCTGATCATTTAGATATCATGATCTAGGATTTTCTTAAATACTTGAATGTTGTTTGAAGATGTGCACTTACTTCTTATATTTGTAGAGGTGAATGTGAGCCTATAATTTATTCTCTTTAAATGCAGTCCTAACTATTTTTGATTGACGCCTTGACTTTTATCCTTTAAAACATTAGAAAGTTGTAGAACTACCTAAATTAGAGGTCCTAAATACCTCTAGGGCCACAAGGAAGGGACGGGTAGTGCTCACATAGGACATTTATCATGGCTATTAGAACACTTTAGGCTATGACCAAGGGGAGGGAATTGGGTAGTAAGGATATGATGACTACGTGCTAATGTCACGTGTAGCCCCTCATTGATGAGTGTTTACCGGGCATTGTGTGGGGTGATCCTGTAGGCTAACTAACATAGGACCACTCTTTCCCAATTCCTGATGTTTAAACTTTACTTTTCTCTGTATATGCAACTTGTTCAAATATTTTCCTTTTGTCTCATACAATGTCCAAAACATGCCTTTATTTGCAAGTATGTGTTAAAATTGTTTATTTGCAAAAATGACTAATTTACATAGTATAAGTTTGGTCAGGACCCACCGTTGTGGACCGAGAGGGGTGCCTAACAACTTCCCCTCAAGGTTATTTCGAGCCCTTACCCTAACTCTCTGGTAATGTAAACTAGTCTAAGAGTTAATCGCTCTAGGTGCCCTAACGCACCATAATCCGTTAGGTAGCGACTCTTCAATACCCGATTCCCAAAAAGGAAACAAGTTTTTACCCCCATGAATGTCGAAACTCGGACATCTCTCTCCACGGTGGGAAAAAAAAGGGGCGCGACAGCATGTCGACTTTGCTCGGGATACCATTATGACCTTACCATAAGAACTTATCTTTTGTATATTAGTCCAACCATGCTCCATCCCACGTACCCCTTTCCCCTTATTTGAATTTAACTGTCTATTTTCAACCCTTTATGATTTCTTATTCCTGAAAATAACTTGTCTCCTTGTTTTCTTTTTCTCTAACTTTCTTTCAATTATTTAAATACTGCATTTATTATTTTATGTGCAAATACTTGACTACATACTATTTATTACTGCATAAATCATGCTACACATTATATTCCACTCGTGCGTATTAAATCCTGTAGCAACACTTGATGAGTGATTGTGCTCTTCCTATTTATTATCTTTAAATTCGAAAATACTTATTTGCGGTTAAACTAGTCGATCAGCGGTGCAGTCGACGATTCTATGTCTTTCCCTCTCAAATTGTCCGCTTTAGGGTACCAGTCTAGATCCCCATAGTAACCTTACTCTGATTATAATTGTGCATGCATCATGGTCAAACCTAGTCAGATTAATATGTTGTCCACATAATAATCCTTTAAGACAAGCCTTATCCAAAAGTCTACCGGGGTTTCCATAATCCCAACGGACACAACCACGATTTGTGCATTAATTTGGAAAACTATATGCCAATATGCTAATCATGAATGTATAAATAGTCATGTCTAGTGTGGGATAAGGGGCTAACCCTTTTGTTTTGCAGAAAATGAGGCACGATTTCCTTTGATTTCGGTATAGTTAGCAACATTCCACCATTGCTGCTAGATTGGTGGGAGGACCTTTCCTCAAGTGACAAGAAACATGTAAGAAAGTACCTGGGTAACTTGCCTTCCCTGCTAGACATTGAGCCAAACAACAAATTGATCGAGGCTTCCACTTTGTTCTGGGACACTGAAAGGTCTGTTCTGTTTCGACAATGTAGAAATGACACTACTTCTAGAAGAAATTGGAGGGCTTGCGGGATTGACTTGGGATAATCCCGGGTTATTGGGGCCGGAGAAACCGTACCGGTAAATGGTTTCTAAAGATGATGGAGCTGAAGAAAAATGTTGACTTGGTATGCCTGAAGGAATCTTACATACCCTTCGAATATCTGTATTAGAGGTATGCCCATAGTAAGTCCTACCATACCTACCATGATGAGCTCTCTCTCATCTCTGGGCCACATCCACTGCAGAGTGTTCGTGTTCATTGTATGCTTCTTAGGCCTGATAGTATTCCCAATTAAAAGGGAAAGAATCCACACTAGGCTGGCCATGGTCGCCAAGTCTTTGATGGAAGGGATCAATGGACAGACATACACTATAGTCCCCATGATCATAGCTGGCATCTACAGGGCTCTGGAGCACTATCAAAGAGGGGTCAAGCATTTTGAGGGTTGTAACTTGTTGCTGCAGTTGTGGTTATTAGAACATCTTCAAAAAGGTCACTATTGACAAGAATTTCCGCGAAGGGCATGGAACGACCATATTGTCTTCCATCACCCCAAGCGTATGACTTACATTCCATATAGGTTTGATCAGCCGGAAAGTGGCAAAAATGGGTAGAATTCTTTGACAATCTGATTGAGGAACAGGTACAATGGATGTTTGAATGGTTCCCAACAAACAAATTCATCATTAGATCCAGGGATGCTCTACACCTGGTGCTGATTGGGTTAAGAGGAATATACCCTTATGTCCCTATCTGAGTTATGAGACAAGCAGGCAGGAAACAGGTTGTACCAAGGGTTGCCAAGATGAGTCATTTCAAAGCAGACTTTCAAGACGATGACGTCCCAACAAGTGCCAAGCTCAGCACGTGTGGCACACCATTGAGCCAGACAGGTATCATGTGGGGGTGTAACCTCTCTACCCACCATGGTTAGAGGACAATCTAAAAGGAATGGTGATGCCATGAGCCAGTCGAGGGAATAGAATCATAGACGAAGAAGCTGAAGCTCAACTCAAATACAACACGCTGAGCAAGAGGGTCCACGACTCTAAGAATGAGCACGGGGAAATACATGAGAGGAATGTGAGATTGATCAAAGAATGGAAAGAAATGGCAGTCACTTCCAACAGGAAGTTGGAATATCTGGAGCGAGGGATAGTGGAGCTAGAAGGTAAAGTTGCAAAGAGGATCGAGGATTGCCAAAATGCTTAATGAACTGAAGGAGGACATCTGGCAAGAGCCTACTTTCTACTGGGTCTGCATGAGCTGGGGGACCTGAATGATGAAGTTAGGAAGATCGAATCTGAGGAAGGTCCTTCTGGGACCAAGTAGGCTAGATTTATTTTCTTTCCTAAATGTAATAAGTCCAAGTGCCAGTAATGACTTACTTTTCTATTATCTTAGTGTCGTTGTGGGAGTCGTATATTGTTACATTATGAAATGAAGTCTATATTGGCATCCAAAGTTCTCCAAATCTATTTTTCGCTAGGTCTAACTCGGGCACAACGAGGCTCCAAAACTAGGACACGAATTTATATTTCCGCAATATGTGTTTAAATACTGCAAAAAATTCAGAATCCTCATTGACTTGTTACCTTTTTGTTTTTCCTTATTTTGATTATTCCCATCCCCTTAGGTTCGTTCACTCATACTAGCATCATCAGCGTATCATACAAGATCTAGAAGCCTTCCACCTTCCACACGAATTGGCACTCACCCTGAATGTCCCCGACATCAACCAACAAAACACAAAGAACCCAACACCTCCCCAAAAAAACACACAAAATCAACATCCACAAAAGTCTTCTGCGCCAAATCAATATGCAACCTTACCCCAAAATCTCAATCCCCTACTAATACCAACGTCGCCACAACACCACTATCAACCAATTCATTACCCACCAACTGCCACTTATCACACTCCCCAAAACACACCACAACCCATTTCGGATCCTCAAAACTCAACTAATGACCATTATTATACCCAAGTCCCTAGCACCCATCAAAGCAACCATATATACGTAGAAACCGTACCTCACTCTATCCAACCAATCTCCTATATATCGAAATCCTATGAGAAGGACCTGCTCATTAAAAACATGGCTGAAGAACTCAAGAAATTGACGAGTCGAGTTCAGGATGTTAAAGGCGGCAAAGGAATAGAAGGGTTAAACTATGAAGACTTATGCGTACAGCCACACGTAGAACTACCAGAAGGGTATAAACCTCCCAAGTTAGAGATGTTTGATAGTACGGGTGATCCCAGGGTTCATTTGAGGACCTATTGTGACAAGCTTGTCAGGATCAGAAAGGATGAAAAGAACCGGATGAAACTCTTTATGAGGAGTCTTACCGGAGATACTTTGTCCTGGTACATCAGCCAGGTTCCCAAGAAATGGTCTAATTGGGTGAATATGGCGTCGGATTTCATGAACCGGTTCAGGTTCAATACAGAGAATGCACCTGATATTTTCTACATCTAGAATATTAAGAAGAAACCCACTGAGACTTTTCGTGAGTATGCTACTCGTTGAAGGTCAGAAGCGGCCAAGGTTAGGCCATCTTTGGACGAGGAACAGATGAATAAGTTCTTCGTCAAAGCACATGATCTGCAGTATTATGAAAGATTGATGGTCATTGAAAACCATAAGTTCTATGATATCATCAAGCTTGGGGAAAGAATTGAGGAAGGCATCAAAAGCGGGATGATAATGAATTTTGATTCATTACAGGCAGAAATAAGGCGTAACAATCAGGCGGCATATCAAAGAAGAGAGACGTTGGGGCACTAATGGTGGCCCAGGGTCCAAAATCTCCACTTACAGATCAAACACCCCTGCCCACATATCAAACACCTCTACCCACATACCAAGCATCACCACCTACATATCAACCTTCATCTCACAGATATTCCTTACCAGCCACTATTCATCACACCTATAACTCCCAACCATCCCATTTCCAATCACCTCCAATTCGCCAAAACTTTCCAAGACAAAGACCCAATTTCGGCCGCAAGCTACCCAGATAATACACCGCCATTGCTGAACCCATCGACCAACTGTATGTCACCCCTATTCCCGCCGTGGCATTAGAGAATCCATCCCAATGGGTCAATCTGAATAAAACTTGTACATACTACTCCGGTATGAAGGTGCACACCACTTATGAGTGTCGAACATTGAAAGATAAGATCTAGATGCCAATTGACAACAAGATCATACAAGCAAAAGAAGTCACACCCAATGTCCGCAACAACCATTTCCCTGATCATAGAGTTGGTGGGGTACATGTGATAGAGACAAACAAAGATTGGGACCCTGAGAGGTCAATTGGGCCTATTCGAGAAGACGATGACTTTAAAGTTACAATCACACTTACTTCTATTATGGTACAAACTCAGTCACTAACCAAGGTCGAGGTAACTACACCGATTCTATTTGAGGTAGAGGTAGCTCCACCTGCAGCCACCCCCGCTCCATTTGAAGTAGAAATGATCACACCTTTCACAGTGACAGTATCAACCACACCTCTTTTCGACTCAAAAGCAATACCTGAGGATTACGTTGCCGAAGCTCGGCGAAAGGGAAAGGTAAAAATGGAGGAATACGATGATGCACAAGGAATGACTAGGTCTAGAAGAGTATACACACCTAAACATTTGGGAGGACCAAGAAAGGATGCCACTACCAAGCAGCCTGTTATTAAGACAGGGCCAGATGACCCGTGGAGGAAAGTACAAGCAAAGGGGTATTTCGTCATTGACCATCTGAAAAAAACCCCAGCTTAGATATCCATCCTATTACTATTGCAAAATTCAGGGCACATAAGAACGCTTTAATGAAAGTGTTGAGCGGGGCTTATGTACCCAATAACATCACTGGCATAGAAATGGCCAATATGGTAGGGAAAGTACTGGAAAGTCATAACATCATCTTCCATGAAGATAAGCTTCCACTTGTAGGGTTGAATCACAATCGAGCATTGCACATCACAGTGCAATTTGAAGACAATTTCATTGCTAGGGTCCTAGTTGATGAAGGTTCGAGCCTCAATATTTGTCCGTTGGACACTCTCAAAAGGTTGGACAAAGGTTTCCATGAAATACCGGTAGGAAGCATGAACGTGAAAGTTTTCTATGGGTCCCAAATGGCAACAATCGGGGAAATCAACCTTTGCTTTCAGATGGTACCAACATGGTTCGACGTCGAGTTTCAGGTGCTCGACATACCAGCCTCATATAATCTTCTGTTGGGCCGACTATGGATCCATGCCGCTAGAGCCGTGCCTCAATACTATATCAAGCCGTGAAGTTCGAATTTAATCGTTAGGAGGTGATCATTCACGGAGATGGGAGTTACCCCACTTATACAAGCCAAACCATCCTGACTATTGGACATAGAAGAAGGATAGGAGGGGAGACCTATCATCACATTGAGCGTGTCAACATAATTGAGAAGGACAAATGGTGGAGTAGCAAAATAGAAAGCATATTGGTATGGCTGGGTATGAGCCCGACAAAGGGTTGGGTAAGAATCTCCAGGGTATCACCAAACCGATACAGCTAAAGGGTCATGGTACTACTTTTGGGCTCGGATATCAGTACATATGGCAAGAGTATAATGATTGGTTGCCTCCATGGCACAGACCATATTACCCTCTCGAGCAACCAGTGTCGTGTCTAGATCAAGCTTTTCACCAAGCTGATACAATATGGGGGACTGCAAAAGAGGAAGCATTATCTGGGTTGATGAATATGTTCTTGTAGGATGAAGACATGGACTGCAGTGCCATTATTGAGGAGGAGGAGGAAGAAGGCCTCACTATTCAAATTGTAAAAAGGGAGTTGTTCTCAGGAACTGGACTGCCACACCATCCCGGGCCCGCCGAGTCCCTGGGTATCTTGGCAAATTTTATTTCTATATCCATTCTAGGCATATAAGATTTTTAGTAATTTTGATTTAAAGACTTACTTGTTTCAAAATAAATGCTCAATTCATCGATCCGCACTTGTCTAATGTTGTTTAATTTTAATCAAATGCATTTGCTCTTTGTTATTCACTACTATTTTCTAAACTTTTCCTTTCTACAACATTATTATTACTTTTCCTGATGAATCGATGACTGTGACATGTAATGAGGCAACACAACATGAGGATAGTGATTCACATAAAGAAGATGAGATACCCGAGGAAGTTGTCAGGGAAGTTCAAAATTTTGAGAATAAGCCCAAGTCCAATCTGGATGAAACCGAAGCAGTAAATTTAGGGAATGCCGAGACCGTCAAAGAGACTCGCATCAACATTCACTTGTCACCAACAAAGAAGGAAGTGTACATCCATTTCCTAAAAGAGTATGAGGACATTTTCGCATGGTCATATGATGACATGACCGGTTTAAGCACGTCCATAGTGGCTCACAAGTTGCCTACTAATCCCATATGTCCGCCAATAAAGCAGAAACTAAGAAAATTCAAACCCGACATGAGCCTGAAAATCAAGGAGGAAGTTACCAGCAGATCAAGGCCAAAGTTCTCAGGGTGGTCGAGTACCCAACCTGGTTAGCTAACATTGTGCCAGTTCCGAAGAAGGATGGGAAAGTCAGGATATGTGTTGACTATCGGGATTTAAACAGAGCAAGTCCCAAGAACGAATTTCCACTACCAAGCATACATATTTTGATTTATGACTGCGCCAATCATGAACTCTAATCCTTTGTAGATTGCTTCGCGGGTTATCACCAGATCTGGATGGATGAAGAAGACATGGAGAAAACAGCTGTTAGCACGCCTTGGGGAGTATACTGTTTCAAGATGATGTCATTTGGTCTAAAGAATGTTGGGTCTACCTACATGAGAGCCATGACAACCATCTTCCACAATATGATACACAAGGAGATAGAAGTGTATGTAGACGACGTCATTATCAAATCCAAGAGAGCTACAGATCATATAGAGGACTTGAGAAGTTCTTTAACAGGGTAAGGAGGTACAACTTAAAGCTGAACCCCGCAAAATGTGCCTTTAGGGTTCCCACAGGAATATTATTAGGATTCATCGTCAGTCGCCGAGGGATCGAGCTGGATCCGTCTAAGGTCAAGGCTATTTAGAAACTACCGCCACCTAGGAGCAAAAAGGATGTGATGAGATTCATAGCACAATCCACAGTTATATGTGAACCCATCTTCAAGATGTTTAGAAAAGATGTCGAGACAAGTTGGACTGAGGATTGTTAGAAAGCTTTTGACAAGATCAAGGAGTACCTGTCTGCACAACCAGTTCTAGTACCGTCGGAACTAGGACGGCCTTTGATACTCTATCTATCTATTTTGTACGGAGCCTTCGGATGTGTTCTAGGGCAACAAGGCGAGATGGGAAGAAAGGAGCAAGCCACATATTAATTGAATAAGAAGTTCACACCTTACGAAGCACGGTACTCTTTGTTGGGACGCACTTGTTATGCTTTGACCTGGACAACTCAGAAATTGAGGCATTACTTTTGTGCCTACACCACCTACCTTATATCCAGGATGGATCCTTTGAAGTACATATTCTAGAAGCCCATGTCGACTAGGAGGTTAGCCAAGTGGAAGATACTATTGAGTGAGTTCGATATCATCTATGTAACTCAAAAGGCAGTCAAAGGACAGGCATTGGCAGATCATCTTGCTAAAAACCCAGTAGGATGAGAATACGAACCCTTGAAAACGTATTTTCCTGATAAGGAAGTATCATTTGTAGGAGAAAGAGATTACCAAAGCAAACGACGGCTGGAGGATGTTCTTTGATGGAGCTGCAAATTTTAGAGGAGTGGGCATTGGAGTAGTTTTGGTATCAAAAACCGGTCAACATTATCCAGTATCTACTAAACTCAGATTTCCCTACACCAACAACATGGCGGAATATGAAGACTACGTACTAGGACTCAATATGGCAATCGATATGAATATTCAGGAGCTGCTGGTAATCGGCGATTCAGATCTGCTTATGCACCAGGTACAAGGAGAATGGGCCTCTAAAAATTCCAAGATATTGCCATATCTGCACCATGTGCATGAATTGAAACAGAGATTCACAAAGATAGAGTTCCGACATGTGTATAGAATTCAGAACGAGTTCGCTGATGCATTGGCCACTTTATCATCCATGATACTACATCTAGATAAGAATTACATTGATCCTATCCTATTGAGGATTCTTATCAGCCGCAATATGATGCCCATGTTGAAGAAGAAACAGATGGAAAACCTTGGTTCCATGACATCAAGGAGTATTTGGCGAAAGGAGAATATCCAGAGCATTCAAACCACACACAGAAACGCACACTCCAGAGATTGTCAAATCACTTCTTCCACAGCAGAGGAAATTTGGACAGGAGAACCCCTGATTTGGGACTGCTAAGATGTACTGAATCAAAAGAGGCTTCTATTGTACTTGATGAGATACATGCTGGGACATACGACCCACATATGAAATTTTTTGTCTTGGCCAAGAAGATACTCAGGACCGGTTACTTTTGGATGACCATAGAGATAGATTGCATCCAGTATGTCTGCAAATACTTCCAATGCCAGGTGCCTGCCGATATGATATAAGTTCTGCCAAACGAGCTCAATGCAACAAGTTCACCTTGGCCATTCATTGCCTGGGAATCGATGTTATCGGTCCGATTGAGCCCACTGCTTCAAATGGGCACAGGTTTATTCTGGTAGCCATTGATTACATCACAAAATAGGTAGAGGTTGCATATTACAAAGCTGTAACCAAGAAAGTCATCGCAGATTTTGTCAAAGATCATATTGTTTGCCGATTCGACGTTCCCAAGTCCATTATTACTGATAATGCCACCAATATCAACAGTGATTTGATGAAAGCTATGTGTGAAACTTTAAAAATCAAGTACAAGAATTCCACAACCTATAGGCCTTAGATGAACGGAGCCATAGAAGCCGCTAACAAAAACATCAAGAAGATACTAAGGAAGATCGTAGAAAATCACAAACAATGGTACGAGAAGATACCTTTTGCTTTATTGGGATACCTCACTACAGTTAACACATCAACCGGGGCAACCCCCTAAGTATTGGTTTATGGTACCGAAACTGTCATTCTAGCCGACGTAGAGATTCCTTCTTTAAGAATCATACGGGAAGCTGAACTCAGCGATGCAGATTGGATAAGGAGTAGCTATGAACAACTAGCCCTTATCGATAGAAAGAGGATGAACGCAGTGTGTCACGGCCAACTTTATCTGAACATAATGTCCAGAGCTTTCAACAAAAGGGTCAAACCAAGGCAATTTGCACCAGGGCAGCTGGTGCTGAAGAAGATCTTCCCACATCAAGATGAAGCCAAAGGGAAATTCTCTCCCACCTGTCAAGGTCCTTACATGGTTCACAGGGTGCTGACAGGAGGAGCACTCATACTTGCAGAAACGGATGGAGAAATTTGGCCAAAACCAATCAATTCAAACGCAGTCAAGAGATACTATGCTTAAGTTATTTACATTTCCTTATTTGATGTAATTGAACTACGCTTGACCTGATTCCCATTTAAGAGGGGATACGTAGGATGCCTCATGGGTTCGGTCATATCATAATAAAATTTCCATTTTCCCCCAAGATTAGAAACTGGGGCAGAATTTTGAGGTGGACCCTCAAAATTCTGGAGCAAGTCCAACCAACACCAACATGTGTCAGACGGTCAGAAATCGGTTAAGAAACTAGGGCAGAATTTTTAGAAGGACTCTCAAAATTTCGAAGAAGGTGCAACAATGCCTATTATCCGCAAACGGTCATAAGATCATCTACCAAACTGGGAGGACCCTCAAAATTCTTACATAAAAAAGCTGCAGTGTCTCTGAAATATGTAACAGTCACTAGTTCATCTGAAATTACATAATATATCAATATGTTTCTAAAATGACTCCCTTTTTTATCAATAATTGCATATTTTTGGAAAACTTTATTTCCGTAATAGTCAGGTATTACTTAGGGGAACTCGAAAAGGCCTCCAAGTGAAAGTAAAGGCCATCAGAAGCACGAACCAACCTCCCTTCACGAAACATACGATTTTTCTTTGAACGCAGGAACGTTTGACGTAACGATAACATTTGTAGATATGTATACACAAAGCAAATTCGCTATCAATCAGGACATCAAACACTAAATATATCTCTAGCTAAGACATATACTACTCTTATTTGCTACTTTCTCTCTGCAAGAGGCTAATCCTTGCCTCCACATTTGCATGAGGCTAATCCCTATCTCCATATTCGCATGAAGCTAATCCTTGCCTCCCTCTCTGCATGAGGCTAATCCTTGCCTCCCTATTTGCATGAGGCTATTACTTGCCTCCACACTTGCATGAGGATAATCTCGGCCTCTCTGTTTGCATGAGGCTAATCCCTGCCTCTCTATTTGCATGAGGCTAATCCCTGCCTCCATATCTGTATGAGGCTCATCCCTGCCTCCATGTCTGCATGAGGCTAATCCCTGCCTCCATATTTGCATGAGGCTAATCCCTGCCTCTATATCTGCATGAGGTTAATCCCTGCCTCCATATCTAAATGAAGCTAATCCCTGCCTCCCTCTCTGCATGAGGCTAATCCCTGCCTCTATATTTGCATGAGGCTAATCCCTGCCTCCCACTCTACATAAGGCTAATTTATGCCTCCCTATTTGCATTAAGATAATCCTCGCCACCATACTTAGATGAGGCTAATCCCTACCTTCACATTTGCATGAGGCTAATCCCTGTCTCCCTATTTTGCATGAAGCTAATCTCTGCCTCCATATTTGAATGAGGCTAATCCTTGCCTCCACATATTCATAAGGCTAATCCCTGCCTCCGTATCCGCATGAGGTTAATCCCTGTTTCTACATTTGCATGGGACTAAGCATTGTCCCACATTACATAAATATTTCTCTTTTCTAGTACTATCTATTTGATTTTCTATCAGGATAAGCTGTGCCCTTCATTTCGCAAGACTAAGCCTTGTCTTGTTAACTGATGAGTGGTGATTTTACCATTTATTCTGGTCTCTTTTCTTTAGCTTTTATATCCTTTAACTATAATGTGAGGTTGCTTACGGTGTGTATTGTCATATTTTTAGGTAAATGATATCATGAACTAATTTGAATTCAATTGGAGTGGAATTGAGCTAAAAAGGGTGAAAACCATGCAAAACTCTCCTATGATTCCGCATCTGCGGAGGGTTGGTCGTAAAAGCGACCACGCTTCTGCGTGTATAGGCCCGCATCTGCAAATTTATGTGACCTTGCAAGAAACTGCATCTGCGGTTAGATTTCCGCTTCTGCAGTTGCGCATCTGCGCTGGGAAGACCGCATTTGCAGTGGCAGAGATTATTTGACATTTCGCTTCTGTAATGGGATCTCCGCATCTGCGGAGATGCACCTGCGAGGATTGTTCTGCAGATGCGGACAACATGCATTAGACCTGTGCAATTCAGGCATTTCACACGCTCTCAACCCCAAAACATTTTTATACACGACCTAGCACAAATTTTTGAAGATCTTTTGGCCTATTTTTTGTTCCAAAGACTCGGGAGAACAAGTTTTTGAAGCTAGGGTTTTGCACACACACTTGAGTTTTGAAGTTTTAAGCTTGTGGTTAAGGATTTCTTACCCATTTATATTTATTTCTTCATTTCCTTGGTTTATATTAAATATTTATGTGTGTAGTATTTATTTCTAACACTTGAATCTTGTTTATAGGAATATTCATAGTAAAAATGTGGATTAAATACATTGTTGTGCTTATGTATTTAATGTTTTCAAAGGGATTAGCTAACCCTAGGACTCGCCCATTAACTGCGAATTAATTTTGGAAATATTAATTAACAAGAATTTGAGGCGTTAACCCTCATTTTATAGATTCTACCTAGAGATAGGATTGAACTACTTGTAGCCATTCCGAGTGTACTTAATCTCTTAATTGTTTAGGGATAATTCAATTAGGAAGTCTTGTTAGTCTTCGGAAGAAGCTAATATAGAATTATTATCCGTGGCTAATTAACATAAACTCGCTCATATTTGTAAAATCATGAAATACATTGGTTCGTTACTTGAATGTAATTCCCGATGCATCCATCCTTGTAGTCATTGATCATTTTACTTGCTTTCTAGGTTAGTTTACATTTCTGCCTTTAGGTAGAAATATTTTCTCAAATCAATTCTAAGTGTTTGGCATTGCATAACAAGTGATAATTCTCTTACATTCCTAATTGCCTACATATTGTTCTCTGTGGGATTCGAACCCGACTCATAGTTGGGTAAATTATATTGAATGCGACCGTGTCCATTTACTTTTTAGTAGTGGATTTGGACGTCATCAAAATTGGCGCCATTGTCGGGGAACAATTTGGCGTAATTTAGGTTGTTTGAGAAATAAGCGTAAGTGCTTTGGTCCAAACTTGTGAATATTTGTGTAATTATTTTTCTTACCGTGGTCTATTTTTCTTGTTTGTTTCGTGTTTATTTTCTTAGTTTTGAAATATGGCATCATTTAATGAAAAGTGGTCGGATGGTAGTTGTTCGTAATTTGATGACCCTTGTACTTATTATGGAGGACCACACTCGTGGCAACATTGTTTAAATTCTCCCGGGGGTGGATTGTGCGCACAATCTCAAACCCATAAGTGGAGTATTTGTGATAAGTGTGGTTGCCAAAATGGTCATTTGGAGTATTGTGCTTATTTGTCCTTCCCTTCCCCAATCCCCCGCTATGATGATTCTACTTTTTGTGATAAAAATTATAGGGCTATGGAAGTTGAAGAAGTTGAGCATGGTCAAAATGGAGAGTTCAAGCTCATGTTAGAATGCCTACTTGAAGGAGGAAACAAAGAGCAAAGTGCCTTAGAGGAGCTTTTGGAAAATAGTCTCCAAAATGACACGGCACTTGAAAGGTTGCACTCACAAATGGGAGAAATACTTGAAGCCTTAAAGTTCCAAAAAGCCTCGGAAGTTAATGATAGCCAAGAACTTTGCTTAGATGTGGAAGCCGAAAATCCCTCCTTGGCATTTGATCAAAACCAAGAGGAACTCTCGAATGCTCAAAATGAGAAGATGATGCTCATGTTGGAGACCATTCTTGAAAATGAGGAGAAGGATAACTTTGCACTTGAGGACTTGAAACAAGGTTTGGCTCACAATGATGAACATATCCGCACTTTGGAAGCTCAAATGAAAACATTGGTTGAGGATCATTATGCCCAATAACTTGAGAATGTGGAAGGAAGTCAAGAAGAATCCGATTTCGAGGAAGAAAGTGAGCTCTACTTTGAGGAATCAAGAATTGAACATCCGCTGACCGACTCCATGAGTGTTAATGATGCCGAGAAAAATATGGAATTAGAGTCACCTGGTGTAAATGAAAAATTGGTTGAGATTGACTCTAATCCAGGGAAAAAAGAAGATGTCAAAATCCGGGAAGAATTGCAACATGGAGGTTTGATGTCACATTCCAAGCATTTTTCAACATTGAAATTGTGTAGTGATATGGGAATTGAACTACACGAATCAATGAGGGATTGCAAGGAGGAAAGGCAAAAGCCATACATTTTACAATTTGAGGGAAAAAGAAGGCAAAATGACATTCCTCATATGAAAGCCAAGAAATGCAAAATGAAGAAATTGAGGTTTGGCTTGATCATCAACTAACCACCCCCCACCGCTCGTGGTCACAAGCTTGATTCCAAGTTGGGTGCCCAATTCATATCGTCCAAGTGGCAAGAAAAGTGGTAAAGTTGAGTTGCGTCACGCCACGACGTTAAATGCGGCGCTTGGTAGGAGGCAACCCATCATTTTTCAAAATTTTTAGTCATTTTTAAAATTTGCTTTTTTAGAATAGCTTAGTATATTATTTTTGACTAATCTGCCAAGTTTCAGATTTTTTTGAGTTGAATTAAGGAGTTTGGGACATTGGAATGGCACAAAATAGTGGCGGCAATTCTAGGCACCCGTTATCTGGTGTAACCACATCTACAGAATTTAGCTCGCAGATGCGGCAACGTAGAAGTGATTTTCCATCGCAGAAGTGGTCTGTCACGCAGGTGCGGTCCCTACGCCACTTATGCAGCATTGCAAAAGCGGTAAAATACCGCAATAGTAGACATCAGGCAGTTTCTAAAAATTAGATCTCTCATTTTCTCAGGTATTTTCTGCCTTTGTCTCCCAGCCCTAACTCCCCCAGCTCTAACATATTCCAAAACATCCACTGCTCGTGAATTCTAGTGCACTCACACAAGATACATGCATTTTCTCCTGATTCTCATCTACTCCTCTCTCCTTTTGTCTTCTCTTTTTTCCTTCTTCTTTTATAAGGTCTGCCATGGCCGTGTTCCCCTAGTCCCAAGACCCCCTCTAATTTAGGCTAATATTAGGGTGAGGAATTTGGTTGAGAGTAGGTTAATTTGTGCTCCTTGCTATGAAACAAATTTGTGGGAAATCTAAGTACCCAAATTGTGTGAAGAACGAGTGATTTTAAATTGCCTGCAAATTGTTTGATAAATTGTCCAAAAGAATATTTTATGCTAAATACCACAAAATCGGTCTCAGTAGAATCAGAGTTTCATGTAGTGCATTGATTTAGATGTTTGAGTATAAATTAGGTGCCAAAATCGAGTTTAAGAATTGAAAAAGGTAAAAACAAATATAAAAATAATGGGCGTTTGAACCCTTGCCTAAGCACCGCAGATGCGGTCTCGCACTTATGTCGACTGTTCCGCAGGTGCGATTTCTGGAAACTTGGGGAAAACTGCAGATGCGGTGGGCATTTCACAGAAGCAAGACTTCTCCTGCGGTTGATCTTCCATAGATGTGGAAACTGGGCAGCCTGCCAATTTCCAGTAACTTTGCAACAGGCCCTTCCTGGGCCCGTTCAAGTTGATTGTTTGGCCTAATTGCAGTGTTTTAAATTGCTTAACATGATTCTATTGCCCGACTGACTTTGTTTTGATTTTATGAAGGTACTTTGATCTAAAATGGACCCGAACATGAACGAAAATGCTCCACAACAACATGAAATTGAGGAGGAGGTTGAGGAACCATTTGATAACTCACGCTTCATGTTGGCTAACTGTCAGCGCAAATATTATGACAACCTCATTGCTAAAACGATAGTGCTTGAAAAGGGGATTAACGAGGAAAAATTGGATGAAAAGCTCTCAGATTTCTATGCACGTCTCCATGCCTCCAGATGGTCATGCTTCATTCCCACTCCATCCAAACTCTAGCCTCCAAGCATGGGAGCAAAATGGAGAAACAGGAGAAAAGATTTGAAGTTAATTGACTTCAAAGTTGAAGCAAAAATGTGGTTGTACATCCTATGCAATAGGGTGTCTCCTTGTGTAAATATCTCAGATGTCTCCTACACCAGGGCATTGATCATTGCATGCATCCTGGACAGCATTCCTGTGAATGTAGGTTACTATATCCTGCGGGAGCTGAGGGAGTATTTGCGGGACAAGGATGCAAGGTTGATGTTCCCTTCGTTGATAACACAGTTATGCATGAGAGAAAAGGTTGAGGTGCGTAGCACCGATCGATGGTTACCAGCTAATAAACCTATTCACCCACTGAGAGTGACAGGAAAGGGTAGTGCAGTCAAAAGCAAGAAAAGTAAGGTCACCACTACGGCTGTCGGTTCAGAGTCATCTTCATAAGCAGCTACAGATGAGGGGCCATTTGGGGTGCTAAACTCCGAGCTTGCATCCATTCGGGAGTTAATTTTACAGCTTTCGAGTGGGCCCTCATCCTCCCAGCCTGGGCCCTCACACTTCCTCAGGGAAGAAATGAGGAGTTAATTAGATGCGCAGAAGAGTCAGAAAGAGTCTCATGAGAAGATGGCCGCATCAGTTGGCAGACTCGAGATAGCCTACAGTACTTTGGCTAAGGCACATGCAGATCTCCAGTCAGACTTCAAGAAATAGAAGAAGAACAACAAGACGAAGAGCAAGTTCATGATAAAAATGAGGAATGCCATAAAGTCCATCTTCAAATGGGGGTAGCCAGGCAAGAAAATACTAGTGGGGGATAAATATGATAGCGAGGAGTATTCCTTCATGTCAAAGGTTGGTGATGTTGATGTTGATAATGAGACTGATGATGATGAGGCTATGAGTTCAGCACAGCATTGATCACCCTTCCTCCCACAGTCTGCTAGTCTGATGCAGACCTCAGGGAGACCCTCAAACTATTTATGCTTTATTTTTGATATTGTGCAGTGAGGACACTGCAATGTTTTTAGTTAGGGGTGGCTTTAGGAGTATACTATATTCATACTGTGATATTGTGTGCCCTTACCGGGCTATTTTGTTGTATCAAGTGCTCTTGCTGAGCTTGGTGTGGTTAGTCTATTTTTATCTTTCTTTTATTGTTTATTTTCTTTAGTAGCTTGTTGTTATTAGTATTAGTCGCTTTTATTTTAGTATCCTCTTTAGTAGTTTTGTTCTTTTATTTTTATTTCCTTAGTAGTATTTCCTTGGGTTTTCTTCATGCTACGGTTATTTCCCAAGGAACATTTTTTTGAAGTGAACCGGGTGACTTTTCCCTATAATAGATGGCGTGATTACTTTCTTGAGGGAATTAGTCTTGTTTTGCTAGGAGGAAACTTTTGGATTATTTGGTACTAACAAAATTAGTCTCTTGTATGTGAAATGTGAATCAAGAATACCCCTCCGAATTTTGGTTTTGAATTAAAACAAGTAAGTTGCATGGTGAAGAATAATTTTTGTGATAAATGTTTGGCTGTTTTTGTGACTCTTTGCCCACTAGTTTGAATAATATTGCTCTAGATGATCTTAGTAGAAAATGAAATTGATCCATCTTGATTAATTCATGTTCCATGTGTGTTAGTGTTTGTACAAATAAATCTTATGTTTACTTCTTTCATCTAGAACTTGTCCGGTTAGTCATTCAACACTAATATTAGTATGTTTGGTTGGAAGGATGATCATAGGCATTCTTTGTGATATTTATAAAACATCTTTTGTCTTTCAAGCTTATCATTGCATAAATACTATCACTAGTACCCTATTTGAGCCTTCAACCTTTTCTTTGGCCACCTCATTACAAACTTTTCCCCTTTTGTAAAATAATTCCATCTTTTGAACCTGTCCCCCCTTGAACATTAAGAATGAGGCGAAAATCCTAAGTTGGGGGTGTGGTATCAAAGTGAAAATTGGTAAGGTTGTACATTGATTGTAGGAACATATACCTCAAAGTGTTCATATTAAATTGTTCAAGCTCCAAAAGAAAAATATGTATATATAAAAAAAAGAGAAATATATGTATGTATATAAATATGGAGCCTTGAAAAAAATTAGAGAGGTATTTAAGGTGGTTATATGTTGGTAACTAGATGCCAATGAGGCTATGTGGTTTGAAAAGAAACAAAGTGCAAAAAGAAAGACAAATGTGAGTAGTGTTCAAGGAGGGTGAAGTCACTTGTATCCAAATGCTTATCCGACCCTTCCCCAAACCTACATTACAAGCTTAAAAAGTCCTTATGGGACCTCCAACCGAACATTCTCGAATAGGCGATGAATTAAAATAAGGGCAAGCTTATGGTCTGAGATGTTGTAACACTTGAAATTCGTTGTGAGAGTGAGTGTCTTTGTAAATTTGTCCCTTATGTTGTATTGTAAATATAGTGATTTTGGGACTTTCTTTCTTGTGAGGGCACATAAATTAGGAAGGATTAGTGAAATTTAGTAAGTTGAGCATATGTAGTGGACTAGTGCTTTTGAGTCACTTTTTGAGACTTATTCTAGTCACTTGATTATTTTGAAACTCCCTTGCACATTCTTGAAGATGTTTTTAAATGAGGGAGTCATTCGGGAAAGATGCACATATTGGAGCCTAATTATTAGTACCAACCAAATCCATAAGTATGATGCTTAATTGGAGAATGTGATTTGTAAATAATAGCAATACCACTTGTATTTTAAATGGTAAATCCTCATTGAAGTGTTGGTTTTGATTTGCTTGAGGACAAGCAAAAACTCTAAGTTGGGGGTGTTGATGAGTGGTGATTTTACCACTCATTATAGTCTCTTTTTTTTAGCTTTAATGACCTTTAACTATAATATGAGGTCGCTTATGATGTGTATTGTTAGATTTTCAGGCAAATGATGCCATGAAGTGATTTGAATTCAATTGGAGTGTAATTGAGAAAAAAAGGTGAAACCATGCGAAACTCTCTTGTGATTCCACATCTGCAGAGGGTTGGTTGCAGAAGCAACCCCGATTTTGCGTGTATAGGCCCAAATCTATGAATTTATTTGACCCTGCAAGAAACCGCATTTGCGGTTAGATTACCGCTTCTGCGGTTGCGCATCTGCGCTGGGAATACCGCATCTGCAGTGGCAAAGATTATTTGACATTTCGCTTCTGCGATGGGATCTCCGCATCTGCGGAGACGCTCCTACGAGGATTGTTCCGCAAGTGCGATCAACGGGAATTAGACCTGGGCAATTCAGGCATTTCACATGCTGTCAACCCCAAACCATTTTTATACACGACCTCGTAGAAATTTTTGAAGATCTTTTGGCATATTTTCAGTTCCAATGACTTGAGAGAACAAGTTTTGGAAGCTAGGGTTTTGCATACACACTTGGGTTTTGAAGATTTCAAGCTTGTGGTTAAGGATTTCTTACCCATTTATGTTTATTTCTTCATTTCCTTGCTTTGTATTGAATATTTAAGTGTGTAGTATTTATTTCCAACACTTTAATCTTGTTTATGGAAGTATTCATAGTTAAAGTGTGGATTCAATACCTTGTTGTGCTTATGTATTGAATGATTTTTATTTATTTATGAAGTGAGTTGTTGTTTATTTTATTATTATTGTTCTTTAATGTTTCCAAAGGGATTAGCTAACCCTAGGACTCACCCATTAACTCTGAATTAATTTTGGAAACGATAATTTGGGGTTGGGAAAGATTAATTAACAAGAACTTGAGGCGTTAACCCTCATTTTATAGATTCTACCTAGGGATAGGATTGAACTATTTGTAGCCATTCTGGGTGTGCTTAATCTCTTAATTGTTTTAGGGATAATTCAATTAGGAAGTCTTGTTAGTCTTCGGAAGAAGCTAATATTGAATTATTATCTGTGGCTAATTAACATAAACTTGCTCATATTTGTAAAATCATGAAATACATTTGATCGTTACTTGAGTGTAATTCACGATGCATCCATCCTTGTAGCCATTGATCATTTTACTTACTTTCTAGGTTAGTTTACATTTCCGCATTTAGGTAGAAATATTTTCTCAATTCAATTTTATGTTTTTGGCATTTCATAACAAGTGATAATTCTCTTACATTCCTAATCGCCTACATATTGTTCTCTGTGGGATCCGACCTCGACTCATAGTTGGGTAAATTATATTGCATGCGACCGTGTCCATTTACTTTTTAGTACTGGATTTGGACATCATCATTAACATCATATTATTGCATCTCATGGGCTGAAATATCGCCAATCTATCCAAGGGCGTCATACTCTAAAAGGCATCATCCTTATAGCCGGAAGACAGCATGCCATTGCCTGAGGATCCCTTAAATTTGCATATCACTATTGAAAGGCGTCATGATTCGAAGGCACCATCTGCATGGCCCGAAAATAACATTTCATGGCATGCGAATCCCTTATTAAACAATTCATGGCCCAGGACATCATGGTCCAAGGACGTCATCTTTAACCGTCCAAAGACAACCTTCATGGTCTAAAGGGAATCTGCATCATGTTTAAATTTTCCTGCAAATACGTGTCGGTAGCATCTCTTCATCTGTAGGTGACCATCAAGCAATTGCTATCCTAGAAGGAGTGACCCCCGCTCCAGTTCTTTCAAACTATCTCATGTGAAACCCACCCCAGCCGCTCTTGCATCCCGTGCCCGTTCTTGCAATGACTTCATTGATATATTCCGCCGATGAATACAGAACTACACATTGCCTAATTCCTGTAAAACCAAGGATATGTAGGCAACTTAAAACCATAGTCCGGCCTCTGTCTTTCAAAACATCCCGTCCGATCAAAATTGGCCATCATTTCTTTACCCAAAAACACTTTCATCCTTCTCGGGTAAAGACGAGCAGCTGTTAATACCCAATTTTTTCTCATATATTTTTTAATACATATATATACTTTGAAAATAACAAATATGCAGTTATAAGCATGCATAAGCATTTTAAGAATTTTTTCTATAATTTTAAAGCTCCGAATTGATTTATTTCTTCTCTTTTCATTTATAAAATTTTCAATAATTATCTTTCAAATTACTTTTGTGGTCATTTAGTTATCTAAATTCTTTATTTATGACAAAATAGTGTTTAAATATTTTTAGTGCATTTTTTAAAATTATATTTACATTTTTAGGCTAAATTGCATATCTTTGCAATAATAGCCCTACTAATGCATAATTATATTATTGATGCATAAAATGATATTTTATATTTTTAAAATATTAAACAACTACTTTAAATCATTTTAGTACACGAAAAAAATGTTGGAAATCATTTATTATTTTTATAAATTATATAACTATTAAAAGTGGCTATTTAAAATCTAGCCTATTTTATTTCAATTTCAGCCCCCAATTTAACCCCAATTACTAGCCCAATCCCCAATTAAATTACCCAGTCCAAACCCTGAAGACCCGATCTGGCCCTAATACCCTTTAATCTCGGCCGTTGATCATAAAGATCAACGGCCACAAACGATCCTTCCTAAAATAAACCCAAAAGACCCCCCAAACCCTATCAATTTATGCTACTCGCCATCCTGAAACCCCTTTCTGCTCTCAAACGCTCTCAAACCTAACCCTAATTAAACCTCACTGGCACTCATATATGGCTATCTCCGATGATCGCTCACCCCCCCCCAGGCCTCCAATGGTCTCCCTTACGTTAGTCTTGCCATCTCCAGGGTTCTCAAGGGACCAGGGCTAGTTGGCTTGCATCTATGGTCACTTTCTCGCATGTTTCAGGCTATTCCATTATGACTCCGTGTAAGATCGTCCTATATTGACTACGATTTATGGGTTTCTTAGTATGTTTCTTCACCTTTGTGTCGTTCTCTTCGAAACCCTAATTTCTTTTTCTAAACTTCTTAGATCCATATAGATCTAAGATAATTTGGGCTTGTTTCATGTGAGTTTTAAATGACCTTGAGGTTATTTACAAGAATCGTATGATTTTTAAGTGATTTTCATCTTTTCTCTAAACTAGGGTTTCCGGAATTTCTTTTACAAAATGTTTGATGACTTTTTGTGTTTAATCTTCTACTTCTCATATGTTTTGACTAATTTTTTAAGTCTGCTACAACCTTAGCTTGCTTATATTGAATGCCCTAATTTTTTCGTTCTTTGTTTGATTTCTGAGTATTGGTAAATCTTATTGTGTTCTTTTGATTTCTCATGATTTTCTTGTCCTAATATGCTTCTATTAAATCTCTTAGTTCAATCCTTTCACTGATTCTTGTGTTCATTTTGGCTATTCATTCAAGACCTGAATCAATATAGTTTAAATTTTGTTTTGTTAAAGTTGTGTGTCGATTCCTGACTATTCATGTCTTGCCTTATTTTATATGCTAAAGTTGCTGACTCTTTCATGACTTTCTCTTTGATTATTCTGAATTCCTTATTTTCTGGTTTTGATTTGAACATTTTCCCTTAAACTTCCGATTCTTACCTCACTACACGATTTGATTGAATTACTTGCCTTAATTAATTTTCCCTTGCCTTGTTTGTATTTTGCTGATTCTTACTGATTTTTTCCTTAACTGAAACTTTTGTTCATTTACCCTAATTACCTACTCCATACCCAAACCTTACTTGATTCTTTTCCTTAAATACCTAGCATGCTTTACCATTGATTTGATTGTCCCTTGATTAAGGGAAGGACTTGCTGATTTATATGTGACTTCACTGATTTGCTACTTAATTGATCTCTTAACATATTTATTAAGTTTTGATTACTATATAAACCCTCTCTTGTTTTTAGTTCTGGACAATGACATAGTTAAAAAAACCCTACTCTTTACACTCTAAAGTTCTCTTTCTCTTCTACTACTTGTGATACTCACTGATCTAGCCGACTGAAATCCAAGGCTACATATTGGAACTATATTAGCTTTATATTCTACACCCGTTTCTTCAACTGGTATGTCTCTAGTTATGTTTTGAAATCCAAACCCTATGTGTTTTATTTCTACACTAGTTCATCAATTATGAATTCAACTTGTATTCTTGTTTTTTTTTGGCTCAGCATGTCTAAATTTTATCCTAATCAATGCATGTTTTATATTCTGCACTCTTTCTTGCTTCTTTCTTCACCTAGCATGTCCAAACTGTATGATCAATCCTGTTCAGTACATACTAACTATTATCTATGTCATAACTACTGAGTCTCTAAGATCCTATGTGTTGTATGCAGTTTGTTGACTATATGTTTCCTCTATACCCTATCCATGCACCCCAATGTGACCCTTATGTTCCCCAATCATTTTATCCCAATGTGAAATCTGTTTGTTAAGTGTTCTCTTCTGAATCTGGATGTCTCTTATGACCAATTGATTGTCTATTATTTTGGTACTTTCCTCAAACTATTTCAGTACTAATGATTTTCGAAAGTTCTTCTTAGTCTTAATACCTTTCTATTAATCTCCTTCAACTGTTATGCACTCTCACTTTACTCTTATAATACTAGGTTCTGCCCCTCTGACATATGTACTGCCTTAAGATCCTTGAGATCTCTCTGAACTCTTGCATGTCAGAGCTGGCCTTTCCACACTGCACCTAAGTCAGTCATTATTTGAGAAAAGGTCTAGGTATGAGCACTGCCCAGGATCCTTGAGATCTTAAGGGAACTTTGACACACCTAGACACGAAACTGTCTATGTAACTTTGGCATTTGAGGCTATTGGAGGCTTGGAAAGTCATTTGGGCATACTGCAGGCTCCATATAGATTAACTCCTGTTTATTTAGATATTTTATTCATTGGTCTGTAATAATTATTGCAAATAACACTGGGTTATTAGTGAAAAAGGGTGGGTAGTCATATATATGTTGTGTAACTTGGGTAGATACCATCCCTATAGGTCGTGTTAATTCAAATGTGTTTACTATGTTTGCTTTACTTCCATAATATTAGAAACCATGCCGATAGGATCTAAATGGCTTTAATAATAGAGATCATGCCTACAGGGTTAAAATCAACGTTATAATTAGATATCATGCCTATAGAATAATTGAAGTTCAGCTTTCGTTGCAACATGTGATCACATTAGTCTCCTTAGAAATCATGCCTATAATTTCAGAAATCAGCTCTAATAGAAAACATGCCTATAAAACTCAAAACCAGTTTAGTTAAATAAATCAGTTTAATTCATGTTTGCTCATTCTGAGTTGGTTAATTAATCTGTCTATTTCTTAATAAGTTTTCAAATACTACCTTAAGTTAATACCACTAGAAAGCATGTCTATAGGATCTCAAGTTGTCGTTTAAAAAATAATTTTTTCCATTTTACTGCATTCATAATCAATATAGATATCATGCTGATATGATATCACTATTACACCTAGGTAAGCCTATAGGGCGATTAAAGTCCCGCAACTATAAAACTATGATTTAAAACTGCTCATATTCATAGGTCTAAAATAAGTAGGTCTCTGACACTTCAGTCCTAATTCAGTGTTGTATACGTTCTGCTCATTTAGATATCATGTTCTAGGATTTTCTTAAATACTTGATTGTTGTTTGATGACGTGCACTTACTTATTATATTTGTGGAGGTAAATGTGAGCTTGTAATTTGTTCTCTTTAAATGCAGTCCTAACTGTTTTTGATTGACGCCTAGACTTTTATCCTTTAAAACATTAGGAAGTTATAGAACTACTTGAATTAGAGGTCCTAAATACCTCTAGGGCCATAAGAAAGGGACGAGTATTGCACGCGTAGGACATTTATCAAGGCTATTGGAACGCTTTAATCTATGACCAAGGGGAGGGAATTGGGTAGATGACTACGCGCTAATATTATGTGTAGCTCCTTATTGAGGAGTGTTTACAAGGAATTTTGTGGGGTGATCCTATAGGTTAACTAACCTAGGACCCCTCTTTCCTAATTCTTGATATTTAAACTTTACTTTTCTCTATATATGCAACTTGTTCAAATCTTTTCCTTTTGTCTCATACAATGTCCAAAACATGTCTTTATTTGCAAGTATGTGTTAAAATTGTTTATTTGCTGAAATGACTAATTCACATAGTATAAGTTTGGTCGGAACCCAATGTTGTGGACCGAGAGGGGTGCCTAACACCTTCCCATTAAGGTTATTTTGAGCCCTTATCCTAAATCTCTAGGTGCCCTAACGCACCATAATCCGTTAGGTGGCGACTCTTCAATACCCAATTCCCAAAAAGGAAACGAGTTATTACCCCCATGAATGTCGGAACCCAGAGTTCTCTCTCTGCAGAGAGAAAAAAGGGGGCCCGACAATTATGGGACCCTAAAAATACTTGATCTATTTTTATGCTAGTTGTTAAGCAATTGATGCTATGTATTTGAGACTTAGAAGCGAAATGAAAGTTAAGGATAGGGTGATGATCAAAACCAGTAGGCTAACAAACGGGGCTTCGGACTTGTCGATTCGCGGGCCTCGAGGTCAATTTCGGAGCTCGGCTGGGAGCTATCGAAGGTAATCCAAATATGACTAATAGTTGGAGTAAAATTAATGAAAGCTCCTTATAGCCAATGATAAGCAATAAATTATGAGCAATAATGAAGATAATAGTGAAGAAAATAAATGGGTGCAACAATATCGAAGAATATGTTAGAGAGCAAAGAGAATGTTCTTGTATAATTCTCGTGGAGCAACTGAAGCAACAGAGATCCCTAAAATGGTAAGGATTCCTTTTATATATAAAGGGAATCCTAATATAGTACAAAATGTATTAATTAGAAAGATAAAGGGATGGGACAACTACATGACACCCTGATTCAGGGCTAGGATAGTCCACCAGGCTCTGTCAGTCCTAGCCGTGTAGCTTGGGAACTCCCCGTTTCTGTCAAAATCGTGGTCAACATTGTCCTTAGGCCGAGCGTCGACGAACCTCGAGAGAGGAAACTCGACCATATCATTGCAGCCTCGAGCCTTCGAGATGATCTTCTGAGGTGCCCCAATGATGAGGAATTGGATCCTCCGATTTTACCATATAAAGATAATCCCCACGTTACTTAGAGAGGAGCGATGAGAAATGAATTTTGCATCCAACTCTTAGGACATCCCGCAATGACGTCACGTTGATGATATTATACTTATGATGTAAGCTTTCACGATAACCGGGACATCACATGGGATTGTCTTTTTTGCGTCATTCAATATTCTGCCGATTCCCATTCTCTAAAGCGAGAATATCACCGTCAATCCAGTTTACAATGGCGCATTGATTGCGCTTGTCGATCCATCTTTCAATGTCATTGATGGTGTTGTTGGCCATACTATCACCCCTATAAATGGGGGCCTTTCGGTACTATCTTTTTACCCAAGTGCCTTTCAACACCTTTCTTCCCACTGTCCTCCTCCATTGTTGCTCACCATGTTTGGGGTCTACGGCCTTAAGGTCTTATGGCAAAGTTCTCATCAGCAACGCCATGGCCTTTTGCCTAGGATTTTCTTTGCCGAGCGAGATTATACAATCTTGTCGCTGTTGTTGTTGTTACAGTTGTTACTACTGTCGTTGGTGGTTCGAGGTAATGAGATAGGAGGGTCAACTTCTTCTGACTTAGGAGGATGTTTGGTCTCTACACCATTGCTCGGGAGAGCGTTCGGACTATACATCGCTGCTCACTCTCCTACCCTGGCCTGGTGTGGCACTTCATCCCTTTAGTTTTCCAAGGGATAAAAATGGCACCATCGGCCATTAGACCTACACGGCAAAATGTCCCGGAATGCGGACCTGGAGTAGTCGTGCAAGTAGGGTGGATACCCGCCGAATCTTCAACCTCTAGCTTCGGTGGGCTATGTCTCTTTTTTCTGCTTCTTCTGCGTCACTTTCCTCCTCTTCTTCTTCGCCTTTTCCCCTTCTTTATATTCACCCTCAGAGATATTATTCTAGAGGACCGAGGTGAAGCCCTAGAGGAGGTGTCGGTCTAAGATATTGTCGCCAAGGATGCATGCCCGAGGAGATGGCGCTCGAAGATGCTATTGCTGAGGAGGCACCTTTGGGAGTAGGCGAGGCTTTAAGATTTTGCTACATGTGTACTTTTTCTCTTCTTTGTTTCTGTGTAAGGACCTCTCGTAGGCTTTTGTAATCATATGTTATGACCCCTCGAGGGCATCTGTAATCAAGTGTTTTTTGAATACAAAGAAGTTTCTTCAATTTTGTCTTTGATGCTTGGTGTATTCCCTTTTATTAACGTTTATGGGGACTCTGAATGTATGACTCTACTGGTTGTTGCCAATATCAAGCCCAGACGCGAGTGTTTTTTCTAACCTTCGACTGACTAATATGACCCCTCATGGAACCTTTCACCATTCCATGGATCGAGCCTGGACTAAACCGATGAACTCGGGTCGTCGGGACCCTTACTTCGAGTTGATTGAAAGTAATGCTTCGAGCCTTGAGGTCGTGACTTATCACTTAGGCTCCATGATAATCTTTGAGGGGAAGTTGGCTCGGATTCCCTAGGATAGGGATTGCCTTTGAGCTTTTGAGGGCAGCCCCCAAGTGGAGGTTCGTTCAAATCCGGACCACCAGGAAACGTGCTTTGAGCTTAGCGTAGATAACCTTAAGGTACTGTAGATAGATCCCGCAAGGGAGTTTGCCCGAATTCAAATGGAACCCTGGGACCAAGCCCATGTGGGCGGAGCTTAATTGCTTGTTTCCTTGGAGCCTAACTCCCTTTTGGAGAAAGTCCCCGAGGCCGGGTACTACCTCGAGACTTGTTATGATGTAATTGGCTTCCTGGAGCCTAACCTTTTTCTGATGGAGGCCCTCGAGCTCGGGTACCATCTCAGAACTGGCAATGATGTCGTTGGCTTTTTAGAGCCTAACTTTTCTTTGATGGAGGTCCTCGAGGTCGGGTACCACCTCGGGACTGGCGATGATGTCGTCGGTTGTTTAGAGCCTAACTTTTCTTTTATAGAGGTCCTCGAGGCGGGTATCGCCTCAGGACTGGCGATGATGCAGTTGGCTTTTTAGACCCTAACTTTTCTTTGATAAAGGTCCTCGAGGTCGGGTACCATATCGGGACTGGCAATGATACCGTTGGCTTTTTAGAACCTAACTTTTCTTTCATGGATGTCCTCAAGGTGGGGTACCACCTTGGGACCGGCGATGATATAAGAATTTCCATTCTCAGAACATTTACATGGTGTTACCTAATGTACGATATGGTTACCAAGTTGTTGGGGTCATTTGGTGAAATCGGTCAGTGTTTCTAATCGGCTTCAAGGCAGGCAGATCATCTCTGTTTTTTCCATATATAAATAGGGTATTTTCTACTCTTTTGGAGATCCCACCATTTTAAGTAGTTACCTTTTTTTTCCTGCATTAAGCCTTTCATTATTTCAGTGCTAATGCACTTGCACAGATTCCTGCTGTAGTTCTCCGATTTTGCCATAGCCATGGCTGCTACGTCGGGCTCTATCCGGCAGAAAGGGGAGAGCTCCGCCTCCGATATTCAGGACCAACGAGAGTACACCTTGAAGACCACTTCTTCGATAGAAGAAGAGCATCTTGAGTTAGTGAGAAAAGATTGCGGATGGGGGGAGAGAGTGGTGTTGTGAACATTTTCCCCTAATGACTGATCAAATATCGTGCCGATGGATTTTTGAACGTGTACACGTATTCTTTCACACTAGGCCCACTTGATAGCTGATAGTGTTGTGCTTGATTTATGTTTAAAGTATCGGGTTACCTAGGCACAGATCCACTCGTCGTTTTGGCGAATAGTGTTGATGATGAGATTTTTTGCGGAGAAGGCGGGGCTTGAACTTACGCTCAGCCATCTGGTTAGGTTGTACCGTTCCTTTCACCATTGAGGTCTACTAAACTTGTGATGTCGATAAACCACGCCCTTTGTTGTTGATAATGAGGATGATGGAGACCAGAAGTGGATGAGTCGCTTCGTCCGAGTGCAGACCGATGACATTATCCCCGTGGAGCTTATGTCATTCCCTAAGGAACGGAATTATACATGTAAGTGGAGCATTTCGTGCCTTTTCAGTTTTATCTATGGTGAAAGCTAACTTCGTATCCGTGCCTTCCTTTATTTTACTGTTGCAGTTTCATGGGCGCCAGGCGACATTCCTAATTCACCGGATTGGGTTTGGAAGTTGGCGACCCACTAGACCTATGATGATCGCAAGTGGCGATTATTGTCCCTGGGCAGATGGGGAGCAAAATGTCATGGTGCGTGTTGTGCTATTTTTTCCTTTCCCTTCCTTTATTTGGAGAAGCATTTTACCTTTATGCGTATTAATCTTGATGTTGCAGGTATCAGAGAGCCGTCCGAGGCGAGGCCGCGCTCCTTTGGAGAGGGGGAAGGGTTGCTAGCTTTTGGGCTAAAGAATGATAACAATAAGCGGGAGATGCTTTTACGGGCCGATGACGCTTAGAGCAAGGCAAAACGAGACCGGGGCTTCGGAGCGGGAGCATCGTCCGAGCCTACCGTGTCTGTGGTTCCTGATTCTGGGAAGATAGTTTCCTCACCGTTGTCGCCTTCTTTTTTCGTCGACAATACTTCGAGGGATACTAGGAACTCGGAGTCGTATATACCGAGCGACCGTGCCTCAATCGGATTTTATCCTTTTAGAGCTGGGGGAACTAGGTTGGCAGATGTGTACTCTGCCTTTGAGGAAGCCCAGCGGCTTCACTTCGTGGTGAGTTTCGAAATAGGCCTTTCGAGCTTCGCGCCTTCCCTTCCTAATAGGTTTTTCTTTTGCAGGCCTTCGACAAGCTTAAGTCGTGGCTGCTTCGTTGTGAAGCCAAGCTGCGGAAAGTCTGGATGAGGAGAGATCCCTTAGGCTTCTTTGCGATGAAAAGGAAGTCGAATTGGTGCACTTGCGGTATGAGGCGAGTCGGAGCTTGAATTGTGAGAACTACTTGAAGGAGCAAGTAATTTTTTATCCTGGGTGAGCATGCATTCTGTCCTCTAGCTTCTGAGGCTAAAGCTTCATTTATTTTAGTTGCAGAAAAGGACGGAGGCCCTGGAGCGACTTCAAGATGAAGATGACCGAGCCAGGTGTGTGCATGATGAGCTAAAAGCTCGGGCGCAGGCTCGAGCTTTAGAGGGGAAGGGTGCTCTGGCTAAAGTTCCAGCTTTTGAGGCTCAACTTTGCTTAGCCCGTGATGACGCTTTGGTTCAAATAGATATGATTACGAAGCTCGGGTCCGAGCTTTCGAAGGTTAGAGCTGAGATCATTGAGGCCCGGACTGAAGCCGCAATGAGCCAAGCTAAGGCTGACCAGGAGATGGTAATCTATTTAAAGAACGTTACCAATGCTCAAGCTGAGTTGAGAAGGGCCCTCAACTGCGAATAGAGGATTGAAGAATATGCTGTTGCAAGTCTCAGAGAAAGACCCTCGAGGAGATCTATGCTAGATGTTTTGTCGCGAAGAGTTGGCACGAGCGCGGGTGGATGAGAGTGATGCTCGGTTACTTCTGCCTGACATTGAAGAAAGCCAAGATGAGGCCGTCAGGTCACAGCTCCCAGGGGGTGTAGCAACAGTGGCTTTGATGCCTTGGGTTGATGCGACCTTTTATCTATGCTTTATTTTTCCCTCGTTAAGGGCTTTTTGAAATAATTTTTGCCTGACTATTCGATGGTTTAATAAAAAACCTTGATTGTGAGTTGTTACATGGCGATGATCGAGCACCTCAGGAGGTTTGGCTTGGAGGTTGAGTATTCGAAGCCGATGTTTTAGGAGCTGATGTGGTAGAAGCTCTTTTGCCTATGTTGAGGGTAGACTGTTTAGTCGGTTCTTTTCGAAGTAGATTCAAAGTAATTGAAGGCTTGTGATTTTGTAGCGATGGTCGGGCATCCCCGAGTCGTGTTAGTTCGGCTGGTATAGCCTTGTGACCGGAGTCATTTGTATTCGATCGGAGCCTTTAAGTCCTGAGTAAAGCAGTTTCAGCATCTATATCAAGGGTATGCCTTTTAGGGGTCTTACAAGTTCGATGTATAGTCGATAATATCGGGTTTATGCCTTAACTAAGGTCTTACAAGTTTTACATGCCTTTGAGGTCTTACAGTTTTGGATACTTGGTACAAGTATTTTTCATGCCTTGCTTGAGGTCTTATAGATATTGCTACTGCCTTATGTAGGTCTTACGAGACCGAGTCTGCCCGCTCGGGATCTTATGGCCTCGGGTTTTTTACTAAATGGAAATTAACGACAGTCTTCGAGTCATCAAGGGTATCTTGACTCAGAAGCCATTACTTGTAATCATTGTATTGCCTCATTGAGGTCTTACAATTTCGGAGATCCCGACCCTGAGGTCGTGTGTTTTTTGAGATTTTGATGCCAGTCCCCGAGTGTTCGGGGCTTTTTCGGCCTTGGAGACGTTTCGTGATTTTCCTATTGCCTCATTGAGGGCATATGAGCTTGGAGTCCCAACATGGAGGTCGTTCAGGTGTTGAATCGTTGACGCCAGTCCACGGTGTTCGGGACGTTTTTGGCGGAGGGGTCATTTTTGCGGAGGTGCCGAGCTTCTTTTGGAGTGTAAGATAATTTGATAAAAGATATTCTTCAATTTCTTGGTACAAGTGTACATGTTTTCGTTGTCGGGGGCCCGTCTATATGAACACGGTTCATTCGACCGTTTGGCCCAGTACATCATTTTCCTATTAGGACCCTATTTGGCATTTCTTGGCTCTTCCGAGTGGATGGCCTCCCGGGAAGATGCCCCTAAGTGTTCGAGTTTGATTGCAAAAGAAGCCTTGAATACTTGTCGAGTCGTCCTTAGGTAGCATGTGATTGTTGCCTCATTAAAAACCTTGACTATAAAAACCCTTTTTGGGATGAAAACTCAGTCGAAGGAAAAGAGTGCATTAGATGATTTAAAACCTTAAGGTCTTCGGGCTGAGTTAGCGCTTTGACTGCTTCGGTAGGCCACCTGCATAAGGGTTAGTGTGAAATATAAAATGAAAAGAGAGGGAATTATACCTTAGTGTAGGATGGGCCGACAATATTTCGAGCTTCAATATGTTCTACTCGCTCGTGGTGAGGACGCGGTATGGTCCTTTGCTTTATTTAGTCGGGCTTAATCGGAGATGTAGTTTTATTACCATTTGATCCCTTTGGGGGTGGATGTATTGGTTATGGCGCCACATCGTGCACTACGAACATTTCTCTTGTTGCATGCTGCTCCCCGTAGACGATTTTAATTCCATCCTTTGTCGGGAATTTCATCATTTGGTGGAAGGTTGATGGTACTGCTCTCATGTAGTGTATCCACGGCCTCCCGAATAAGGCATTGTACCTCATGTCTCCTTCGATTACATGGAATTTGACATTATGGGTTGTGTTGGCCACGTTGACTGGGAGGGTGATTTCTCCTTTTGTTGTTTCATTTGCCATGTTGAATCCGTTGAGAACTCGAGTAGCGAGCATGATTTGGTCAAGCAGTCTGAGCTACTCTATTACCCTCGACTTGATAATGTTGTCCGAGCTACGTGGGTCTACAATTACACGCTTTATTTGAAAAGTATTCACAAAGAAATAGATTGCCAGTGCGTCATTTTAGGGTTGAGACAAGGTCTCGTTGTCCTCTTCGCTGAATGTGAGGGCATCCTCGGGTACATACCCCCGGGATCGGCTTTCTCTAGTGATGGATATTTTTGTCCTTCTCATCACGGGTTCCTGTGGGCCATCGACGCCTTCCAAGATCATGTGGATGACATGTTGTGGCTCATTTGTTTGTTCTTGTTGGCGGCCTCTCTTTCTCGTAACTGATTTTTGGCTCGGTCACTGAGGAATTCCCGCAGGTGACCATTGTTAAGTAGTCAGGCTACCTCTTCTCGGAGTTGGTGGCAATCCTCGGTACTATGGCCGTGTGTGTTGTGAAATTCACATACTAAGATATGATTCCTTTGCGAAGGATCTGATTGTACAGGCCTGGGCCATCTGGCTTCTCTGATTTTGCTGATGGAAAACATGATATCTAACACATCAACATTGAAGTTGTACTCTAATAAGCGAGGTACCTCCGTTGGCCCCACGTTTCTATCTAATTCGGCTCTGTTGATAAGTCCCTGAGGATTCTATCCTCGGTCTATCCTTCGATCGTTGTGAGGTGGGTTACGCTTCGGGTTGTTCCTTTTGTCTTCGGTGTACGTCTAATATCTTTATGTGTTTGGCTTTGGCTCCTTCTCCAGAATCCTGCTTGGATATACTAAGCCTGAGGGGCTCCTAGCTAGTCGTCTTCGACCTTGATATTTGACTGGTATCGGTTGTGGACGTCCGACCAGGTCACAGCGGGATACTCGACCAAATTCTGTTTCAACTACTTTGAATCCACCGAGCTTCATTCATTCTGACCTTGAGTGAAGGCCTGCACTTCCCAGTCATCGGAGACCGGTGGTAGTTCTATTCTTTCCGTTTGGAAGCGAGATACAAACTCTCGTAGCATTTTGTTCTCCCTCTGCTTGACCTTGAACACGTCAGATTTCGCTGTTGCTACTTTGATGGCACCGACATGTGCCTTTATGAAGGAGTCTGCCAGCATGGCAAATGAGTCTATGGAGTTAGGAGCTAGGTTGTGATACTACATCATGGCCCCCTTCGAGAGTGTTTCCCCGAACTTCTTTAGTAAGACAAACTCGATCTCGTCGTCCTTTATGTCGTTGCCTTTCACTGCGTAAGTGTAAGTAGTAACGTGCTCATTGGGGTTTGAGGTCCCATTGTATTTTCGGAGTTCTATCATTATGAACTTCTTTGGAATGGCTTTCAGGGCCGCTTCCTCTGGCAACGACATTTATATAAACTTCTTCGAATCCACAACTTTCAGGAACGGGGGTGCTCCCGGAATTTGATCGACCCTTGAGTTATAGGTTTCAACCTTCTTGTCATTTGTTTCTATCATTTTTTCGCCCAATTCGATCCTTCTGGTGAGGTCCTCAAGCATTTTCATGATGATGGGATCAGTCATCAACCCGTTATTCCTAGATATCTTCTGTAACTATTTAGCTGGGGGAGTTGTCCCCGGTGCTACCGTGCTAGGAGTTTTCTGTTGACTTTGCAGCTGAGCAATAGCCAACTGTTGTGCCTACAACATTTCAAAAATAACATGAAGGCTAACCTCACGTTCTTCCCTAGTTGGGGTTTTCCAGGGCTCTTGTTGATCCCATTGGTGCATGCTCCTGTCAGTATGGGAACTTACGTTGAGGCATTGGGCGTCACGTGAGACCGCATCCACAGGGATTGGTTCTGGCACATTCCCAACGTTTTGTGGTGGCATATCACCACCTAGAGCACCCACATTGTTTTCTCCGTGGTCCTTAAGATTGTTGTTTTCACCTCCATTCACCAAGTTAAACATTTCGGCCTGAAATCAAAGATCTTGGACAAGAGAAAGTGTGAAAGATAACTTACGTTATGTAGTAAAACTAGCAAGAATATAATCACTATTATTTTTAGCCCCACGGTGGGCGCCAAACTATTTGCCGTGAAAATGGTGATAATAATTAAATTTGATTATGGGACTCTAAAAATACGTGATCTATTTTTATGCTAGTTGGTAAGCAATTGATGTTATGTATGTGAAACTTAGAAACATAATGAAATGGTGATAATCAAACCGGTAGGCTAACAAACGGGGCCTTGAGTTTGTCGATTCGGGGGCCTCGAGGTCGATTCCGGAGCTCGGTTGGGAGCTATCGAAGGTAATCGAAATATGACTAACGGTTGGAGTAAAATTAATGAAAGCTCCTTATAGCCAATGATAAGCAATAAATGATGAGCAATAATGAAGATAAAACTTAAGACAATAAATGGGAGCAATAATATCGAAGAATATGTTAGAAAGCAGAGAGAATGTTCTTGTATAATTCCTGTGGAGCAACTGAAGCAACAAAGATCCCTAAAATAATAAGGATCCCCTTTACATATGAAGGGGATCCTAATATAGTAAAAAATGCATTAATTACAAAGATAAAGGGATGGGACAGCTACATGACACCCTGATTCAGGGCTAGAGTAATCCACTAGGCTCTATCAGTCCTAGCCGTGTACCTTGGGAACTCCCAGTTTCTATCAAAGTCGTGGTCAACATTGTCCTTAGGCCGAGGGTCGACGAACCTCGAGGGGGAAAACTCGACCATAGCCTTGCAGCCTTGAACCTTCGAGATGATCATCTGAGGTGCCTCGATGATGAGGAATTGGACCCTCCAATTTCACAGTATACAAAGACAATACTAAACTGAATATGAAGTCCTGATAAGGGAGAATGCTGTAACTTATAAGGCTAGGCCAATTTACATAAATTTAGGAATATGAACTTCTCTTTATGTGTCGTTATCAAACACATGTAGTTATTGGATTATGCCAAAATGAAGGAAAGGTTTAGCCTTAATGTGAGGCCACGTGGAAATTTCTACTCAAAAACCTGAATCTCATGATGCCTAGATAGGATCATGTGTTAGAAATTCATAAAACAATTGTTATAAGTTTCTACGGTCCATTATGCAATCGCATAATAGGTATGTGGACCGCGTAGTGGCCGCAGAGCCATTCAGTGTGTTGGTTAATTTTAGGCAAACTACGCGGCCAATTATGCGATCGCATAATCAATATGTGGGTCGCATAGTAATCGCATAATTCCCTTGGAATTTTTGTGAAGGGCAGTTCTGTGGTGCACTATGCGACAGCAGAACAAGTATGCGTACCGCATTTCTATCGCATACCCAAACAGTTTGTCCAGATTTTAGGACCATTTTTTGCGGTACATTTTACGGGCCGCATGTCCATTATGCGATCGCATATGCGATCGAAAATCATGTCGTGGCTCCTATTTTCTAACTTTTATAACCCGACCCCATCCAATTAAAAACAACCCATTAGACTATTTTCCTGTTATTTCACGGCATATAGAGTGAGAGAGGAAGTTCTAGAAAGAGTGGGAGTGATCTTTATCAAGTCCCCACTCCATACTTGCCCCAAATCCTTGAAGATTGTCAAGTGAAATTGCTAGGTCTTCATCCTAAGAGGTATGAACTTGTACCCTCATATATAATTTCGAAATTTCCATTAAAATAAGTGATTAGCAAGGGGGTTCATGGGTATAAGGGCTGATAATCTTGCATGCATAAATGCTAATGGGGTATGGGGTGGTTGTGAACCAAAAGAGATAGCAATTGTGGTATAGGATGATGAAAATCTCTCACAAAAGTGTCCTAAAATCTCTGTGCACACTTAGTGCTTGATAATTTACTTAAATGAGTTAGAATCCTAATTCTTGGTTTAACTTGTAATTTTTATAAAATAGAATGAAGTTGCAAGGAAATTTAGGAATTTATTGTAAGGATTTAAGGAAAGCTCCACTGCGGTATGTATGGCTAAAACCCCGTCTTTTAGAAATTGAGCTTCGTTGGTGTTGTGTAAATACAGTAAGATTAAAGTTGAATTGTTATATTGATTGTTGCTTCACATGAATTTGGGGTTGCGACCTTATATGCGTGAAAGATGTGTCTCAATATGATCAATGTGATATTCTTGATAACATGAAAGGGTGCAAGGAATTTGAATCATGTATTGTGATGCTTAGACCTTACGGTGAGATTGAAGCTGCATATATTGTTCCATCTATATGAAGACTCATCTATGCTTACAATTTTATTTGCTCTTTTGTGCACATATTATCCTAAACTACAAATCTAACATTGAAAGTGGAAATGATATATGTGAAACAAAGATTGAAATGAGATGATTGATGGAAAAAGGAAAACGCCTTGGTAAGGCGGCCTAGCCGATCGAACCGAGATCGAATGTCATGCCGCACACATGGTGGTATTGTATTTGTGATTGAAGTATATGTCGCAAATGAGGCAACCTAGCCGATCGGATCGAGATCGGACTCCGCTCAAGATAGCGGTGGTTTTGTGGACAATGATGAACAATATTAAATGCCACAAAACTAAAAGCTATGCGAAAATGATGTGAAAATTGTATGATATTTTTACTTGATAATGTTGTGATCATTTAACGTGTTTGAGTTATACTTGTGATTTCCTTATTCTTGTATGAAAGTTCTTTCTAACTAGATGGTGTTTAGTTATACATACTAGTACTATTCCATGGTACTAACGTCCCTTTTGCCGGGGGCGCTACATTTTTAAATGAATGTAGGTGGCTCTATTGCGGATAGTGCCGATCGCGCGTAGCAGAGTACCTTCTTCTAAAGGTCTTGGGGATCCCCTTTCTCCTTCAAGGGGCTATGTTGTACATTTTTTGATATAGATATCCACTTTTGAGGTATAGCCGGGGCCTTGTTGTCGGCGTTGTCATCATTGTCTTTTGTATCCTTAGAGGCTCCGTAGACGTATGCATTGGTTATGTACGGCTGTTGGATGGGTCTATGAACTATGTTGTAATTCTAACTCTTGTTTCACTGAATTGAAATTGTTTTGAATCTTGGAAACTTAACTACAGTTTAAGGTTGTGATGTAAAATGAACAAACAATGTTGAATGTCCAATCTTTCCTATTGTTTAAATAAATGAAAGCATGGTTTTCTTAATCATATAGAGTTGGGTAGAAAGTGTTTGATAAGGCTTGCTCAGTTGGGTTCACTCGATTGAGCACCGATCGCGCCTTCCGAAGTTGGGGCGTGACAAACTTTGTATTAGAGCCTAAGGTTTTGAAATGTCCTAGGATGTATTGGAGTCGTGTCTAGTAGAGTCCTTCTTATCGGTATGTAGTCGACCACATCTATAAGTTGGAGGGTACTTGGGCATTTAGGAATAACACCCTTCTTTGATATTCTGGATCATGTGGTGAAACTGTTCCCTCTCTAATTAGTGCATTGTTCTATCTTTCAGTAAATGGCACCTTAGAAGAGAGCGAGAATTAGCCAAGAAGCCACTGCCACCTCAGGAGTGGCTGATGAATCACTTCCTGATACTACGGGTGAGGGTAGTCGCCCTGCTATCACCCTGACTGGTTCTTCTATTCTAGAGCATACTACCCCAGTTCCTACACCTGCGGAGGGTACCATTATCCCTCTTATTGATATTCCTACTCCGCCTCCAGCCCCAACTTCCGGTTCTGGTATTTTGGATGGGGATCTTAGGGGAGCTATTTAGATGTTGACCCAGCTAGTGGCCTCTCGGGCCCAGAGGTCGAATGCTGCACCCAATTTATCTAGCCAGCAAGGGGATTCCACCAGTTCCAGGGCAAACAAATTTCTTCGGTTAGACCCCCCGGTGTTTATGGGTTCCAATCCAGGAGAAGACCCCCAGGATTTTATTGATGAGATGCACAAGACCCTCAGGGTTGTGTGCAATTGAGACAGAGGGAGTAGAGTTGGCTACCTATCGTCTGAAAGGGGTGGCCTATTCATGGTTTGAGTTGGGGGAAGTTTCCCGTAAGGAGGGGAGCCCTCCGGTAAGGTGGAGCGAGTTTGTCGATGCCGTTATAGATCATTTCCTACCTGTTAGGACAACGGCAGCCCATGCAACAGAGTTTGAAAATCTGAAGCAAGGTAGCAGGAGTGTGTGGGAGTACCACAAGGAGTTTGCTCGCCTGTCCAAGTATGCCATTCATATGTTGCCCACAATGGAGGCCAGAGTGCACCAGTTTGTTCAAGGCCTTAATCCTTTGACTATTACTGAGGCTTCTACGACTGTGTTGAATTCTGACATGAATTATGGAAATATGGTAGCATTTTTTTAGGCCATAGAGAACTATAAATTGAAGAATAAAATGGAGAGAGAGGGTGACAGTAAGGCCCAATCTACGGGCAACATGGGAGAGTCATTACGTGGGGGAAGACTAGCTTTTAGGGGAGGATCATCAGGGTTGTCCCAATCGGTTGCACAGTGTTCCGCCAGTGCACCGCCAGTAGGACCCAGCCAGAAATAGTGGAGTCATTTTAGGCCCGGTCAAGGCAATAGGGGATCCCATCAGCGGGGTTGATCAGGATAGAGGTCCCAGCAGCAGCAAAGGTTCCCGTTCCCCAGGTGAAGGAAGATGCACTTAGGGGTTTGCTATTTAGAGTTACCCGCATGTTATGGATGTGGGATGAGGGGTCATATTCAGAGGCATTGTCGTGTATCCCGCCAGGGAGCCGGTAGGGGCACAACATAGTCATCCAGTCCAACAGCTGCTATATCTTCAACCCCTTCTCCAGCTCGAGATGCCCAGCACTCGCAGGGCATGGTGCAGCTATGGGTGGTGTGCAGAGTTCAGGACGACCCAATCGGTTTTATGCTATGAGTGGTCACCAAACCACACAGGCTTCTCCAGATGTTGTTATAGGTATTCTAACTGTCCAATCTCATGAAGTGTATGCACTTATTGACCCTGGTTCCACCTTGTCCTATGTTACACCTTTTGTTGCTATGGAATTTGGGATAGAACCGGATAAGCTTCATGAGCCATTTTCGGTGTCTACTCTGGTTCGTGAGTCAATTACGGTTGCTCGAGTTTATAGAGGTTGTGTTGTTATGGTGCGAGGTAGAAATACCATGGCCAATCTTATTGAATTAGGGATGGTCGATTTTGATTTAATAATGGGAATGGATTGGCTTTATTCATGCTTTGCCAAACTTAATTGTCGTACTAGAACCATGAGGCTTGAATTTCCTAAGGAGCCCGATATTGAATGGAAGGGAGACAATGTAGTGCCTAAAGGTCAGCTTATTTTGTTACCTTAAGGCCGCGAAGATGATCAAGAGAGGGTGTATCTATCGTTTAGTTCAGGTTACGGACACTGATGCCGAGGTACCTAGCCTTTAGTCCGTACTAGTTGAGTATAGATTTTTGGATGTCTTTCCAGATGAACTCCCTAGGATCCCACCATACAGGGAGATCGATTTTGGAATCGATATGATTCCAGGCACACAACCTATATCAATTCCACCTTATAGAATGGCATCGGCTGAATTGAAAGAGCTAAAGGAATAACTGAAGGATTTGCTAGAAAAGAGTTTCATCTGGCCGAGTGTGTCACCGTGGGGCGCACCGGTCTTGTTTGTAAAGAAGAAAGATGGGTCGCTATAGAAGTGTATTGACTATCGGCAACTCAACAAGATCACAATCAAAAATAAATATTCCCTGCCAAGAATAGATGATTTGTTTGATCAATTGCAAGGAGCTACGTGTTTCTAAAAAATGACTTGCGGTCCGGGTATCATCAATTGAAGATAAGGTAGCAGGATATTCCAAAATCAGCTTTCAGAACTCTGTATGGGCACTTTGAATTTCTGGTGATGTCTTTTGGGCTAACAAATGCCTTGGCAGCTTTCATGGATCTTATGAATTGAATCTTCAAGCCTTTTCTAGACTGCTTTGTGATAGTCTTCATTGGCGATATTCTTGTGTATTCCCGAAGTCGGGAGGACCATGCTGACAATCTCAAGTCAGTTCTGTAGGCTCTTTAGCAACATCAATTGTATGCAAAATTTTTGAAATGTGAATTTTGTCTTGAATCTGTCGCATTCTTGGTTCATGTCGTCTCGAGGGAAGGAATTATGGTTGATCCTTATAAGATTGCAGCGGTAAAGAATTAGCCCTGACCTACCACTCCAACGGAGATTCACAATTTCTTAGGTTTGGCTGGGTACTACAGGAGATTTGTGGAGGAGTTTTCTACTCTTGCCTCTCCATTGACTAAATTGACAGAGAAAGCGGTTAAATTCCAATGGTCCGATGCTTGTGAAAGGAGTTTCCAAGAATTGAAATCAGGATTGACTACATCACCGGTATTAGCCCTACCATATGGTATGGAGGGATTTATGGTGTATTGTGATGCCTCAAGGATCGGGCTTGGGTGTTTGTTAATGCAACACGACAAGGTTATAGCTTACGCTTCTAGGAAACTCAAAAATCATGAAAAGAACTATCTAGTTCATGACTGAGAGCTTGCAGCAATGGTGTTTGCACTAATGATTTGGCAGCATTATTTGTATGGGGTCTATGTGGATGTATTTACAGATCACAAGAGCCTTCAATATATGTTCAAGTAGAAGGAGTTGAATCTGAGACAAAGAAGATGGCTAGAGTTACGCAAGGACTATGACATTGATATTCTCTATCACTCGGGAAAGGCTAATGTTGTGGCGGATGCTCTTAGTTGAAAATGTATGGGGAGCTTGGCTCATTTGGAGGCGTATCAGAGGCCGTTGACCAGGGAGGTTCACCGGTTGGCTAGTTTGGCAGTTCGCCTTGCGGACTCTAATGAAGGAGGATTAATTGTGCATAATAGGGCTGTATCAACGCTTGTGGCGGAAATGAAATAGAAGCAATTCAACAATACATTGTTAGCACAATTGAAATAGGGTAGTCATAAACACAAGACCAAAGCCTTTTCCTTTCGCATGGATGATTTGTACCCTACGGTACCAAGGCCGCCTATGTGTTCCGGATATTGATGTTCTCCGGGAGAGGATCATGGTAAAAGCTCATACTTTCAGGTATTCTGTGCGCCCAGGTTTTACGAGAATGTATCATGATCTCAATGAAGTTTATTGGTGGAATAACATGAAAAGGTAGATGGCGGACTTCATGGCAAAATGTCCAAACTATCAGCAAGTGAAGGTCGAACATCAAAGGTCCGGTGGATTGGCCCAAAGAATAGAAATTCCAATGTGGAAATGGGAGATGATTAATATGGATTTTGTGGTAGGGTTACCACGCACTCCGCGTAAGTTCGATTGAATTTGGGTAATCGTGGATCGATACACAAAATTAGCGCACTTCTTGCCAATTAAATCTACCTCACAGCGGAAAAGTATGCTCAATTGTATATTAAGGAAATAGTCAGATTGCATGGCACTCCAGTCTCAATCATTTCAGATCGAGGGGCTCAGTTCGCTGCCAACTTTTGGAAGAAATTTCAGCAAGGTTTTGGTACGTAGGTAAATCTTAGAACAGATTTCCATCCTCAAACCGACGGGCAAGCAGAATGGACTATTCAGATGCTTGAGGACATGTTGTGTGCTTGTCTCTTGATTTCAAAGGTAGTTGGGATAACCATTTGACACTCATAGAATTTGCTTACAACAATAACTTCCATGCTAGTATCCAGATGGCACCATTTGAGGCGTTGTATGGTAGGAGATGTAGATCTCCCATTGGGTGGTTCGACATTGGAGAAGCTAAATTGATAGGGCCGCACCTCGTGCATCAGGCCATGGAGAATGTCAAGATTATTAAAGTTGAAAACTGCTCAAAGTCGTCAAAAGTCTTACTCGGACGTTCGTCGCAGAGATTTGGAGTTCAAAGAAGATGATTGGGTATTTCTGAAGGTTTCCCAATGAAGGTTATCATATGATTTGCAAAGAAAGGTAAATAATGTCTGAGGTATGTTGGACCATACAGAATCATTCAGAGGATTGGTCAGGTGGCATAAAAGCTTGAGCTGCCACCCGAGATGTCATTGGTACATTCGGTCTTCCATGTGTCTATGTTAAACAAGATAGTGGGAAATCCGTCCACTATTGTGCCAGTTAAAACTATTGAGGTTAATGAAGAACTGTCATATAAAGAAGTTCCAGTTGCCATTCTTGACAGGCAAGTCTGGAAGTTGAGAAATAAGGAAATTGCCTCCGTAAAAGTGTTATGGCTGAAATAGCAGGTGGAGGAAGCCACTTGGGAAGCCGAGGAAGAAATGAGAAAGAAGTACTCACATTTGTTCGAATAGTTATGTAATAGCTTTTATGCATTTGGTTCCCATGAACTCTTATCTTATGATTTGATCTACGCAAAGCTGTCTTGTTTTGGTTATATATTGCCTATGCGGCCATGGTTAGTATTGCACAGGTTATGTTATGACTGTAAAATGTGTACATGCTATTAGGATATGTTTATGGGGCTCTCTAACAGGTGGATAGGACTAGTTACAAAGGAAACTCTGGAAAACTTTTTGAAAATTTAGGGAGTCAGACCCTTTAGATTGATCGGTGCATTAAAAAGTTAAGAATTATATTTGCCAGAAAAGGTATCCATTATGCGATCACATAATAGGTATCCGAACCGCATAGTCGTCGCAGAGCCAGTCAGTGTGTTGGTTAAGTTGAGGCCAACTATGCGGCCAATTATACGATCACATAATCAATATGCGGGCCACATAGTCATCGCATAATTCGCTTTGAATTTTTGTGAAGGGCAGTTCTGCAGTGCACTATGCAACCGCAGAACAGGTATGCAGACCGCATTTCTGTCGCATACCCAGACAGTTTGTCCAGATTTTTGGATCATTTTTGCGGTCCATTTTGCGGGCCGCATGTCCATTATGCGATCGCAAATCATGTTGGGGCTCCTATTTTCTAACTTTTATAAACCGACCCCCATTAAAAACACCCCAGTAGACCATTTTGCTATTATTTCACGACATATAGAGTGAGAGAGAATGTTCTAGAAAGAGAGGGAGTGATCTTCATCAAGTCCCCACTCCATCTTTGCCCTAAATCCTTCAAGATTGTCAAGTGAGCTTGTACCCTCATCTATAATTTCGAAATTTCCATTAAAATAAGTGATTAGCAAGGGGGCTGATAATCTTGCATGCATAAAATATAAGGGGGTATGGGGTGGTTGTGAACCAAAAGAGATAGCAATTGTGGTATAGGATGATGAAAATCTCTCAGAAAAAGTGTCCTAAAATTGTTGTGCACACTTAGCGCATGATAATTTACTTAAATGAGTTAGAATCTCATTCATGCCTCTAATTTTTGGTTCAACTTGTAATTTTCATAAAATAGATTGAAGTTGCTAGGAAATTCCAGAATTTATTGTAAGGATTTAAGGAAAGCTCTACTGAGTTATGTATGGCTAAAACCACGTCTTTAAGAAATTGAGCTCCGTTGATGTTGTGTAAATACGGTAAGATTAAAGTTGAATTGTTGTATTGATTGTTGTTTCACATGAATTTGGGGTTGCGACCTTATATGCATGAAAGATTTGTCTTAATATGATCAATGTGCTATTCTTGATAACTTGAAAGGGTGCAAGTAATATGAATTATGTATTGAGATGCTTAGACCTTAAGGTGAGATTGAAGATGCATATATTGTTCCATTTATGTGAAGACTCATCTATGCTTACAATTTTATTTGCCCTTGTGTGCACATATTATCTTAAACTACAAATCTAACAATGAAAGTGGAAATGATATATGTGAAACAAATATTGAAATGAGATAATGGATGGAAAAAGGAAAACGCCTTGGTAAGGCGGCCTAGTCGATCGGGCCGAGATCGGACGCCATGCCCCACATATGGTGGTATTGTATTTATGATTGAAGTATATGTATAAAATGAGGCAACCCACCCGATTGGGTCGAGATCGGACTCCACTCAAGATAGCGGTGGTATTGTGGACAATGATGAACAAGGGGCTATGTTGTACATCTTTTGATATAGATATCCACTTTTGAGGTATAGCCAGGGCCTTGTTGTCGGCGTTGTCATCATTGTCTTTTATATCCTTAGAGGTTCCGTAGACGTATGTGTGGGTTATGTACGGGTGTTGGATGGGTCTATGAAGTATGTTGTAATTGTAACTCTTGTTTCTCTAAAGTGAAATTGTATAGAATCATGGGAACTTAACTACGGTTTAAGGTTGTGATGTAAAATGAACTAACAATGTTGAATTTGCAATATTTCCTATTGTTTAAATAAACGAAAGCATGGTTTCCTTAATCATACCGAGTTGGGTAGAAAGTGTTCAATAATGCTTGCTTAGTTGGGTTCACTCGATTGAGCAGCGGTCACGCCTCCCGAGGTTGGGGCGTGACACTTAACATACCTCAAGTCGTCAATGCAACTCTGAAACGAGCTTATAATAACTACTGTGCCAACCCTATAACAAATAAATACATGTAAAACTTAGATGGCGCTAGTATATCACGTATCTCAAACAATAACTCAATTCTAACCAAAAACAAGTAGCATTTCCCCATATTTTACTGCTCCCTCAAGCCTACTATAGGTGATACAACAACACAATACAAATAACAACTCAAAAACAACCTAACTACCATTCGGGGCCTTTAATACAACAAAAAACCCAAACATGCCATAACACACCCAACCAACAAGTTATTAATTAGCCTAAAATTGCAACGACGAGCGACCAGCCCTCTATCCTAACACATGTGTCATTTCTCTATGCCCTTTATCCTTCCAAACTCCATAAATAAGCAACACAATAGGCCACCACAAGTGGACTACAAAACAGTCCACTAAAAGTGAAATAAATCGAACACATTATTAGGAAATGAGTTAATAAACCTTCCTTGATATGTAAAGGCTTAAAAACAGAAAGTGTGCATTTTCTTAACTTTGAAGTACCTTCCAAAACTAAAAGTACAAAGAAAAAGAGAGGCGATATAGCAATACTTATGTTGCAGGGATCATTCTAATGTTATCGCTTCTTGATTTCGTACCCGGAATGTTAATCTTCTTTGCAACCCATGTGGAGAGCTTTAGGGTATGTTTTTGGGGGTTCTCTGGTCGTATTCTATGAAAAATGAAGAGAAAGTTAATTTAAAACCTATATATATCAACTTTTGAAAAGTCAAAGAGGTGCTAGCTTGGAACCCTAGCATTGGACCTTCTTCCGATGCTCATATCTTTTTTTCCGGATGTCTTATGAAAAAACAGTTAAGAGAGTTAGAAACTACATTCCAAGACCTTCAATATGATATATAGTATGTTCCAAAAATATCTTATATCACACACAAAATGTATTGCTCAAAAAACTTCAGTGACACACCTACTTGTCACATATGTAGTCTGTGTAGTCTAGCGAAACTGCACATATCTCTCGACTCGGATGTTGTATCGATGACCGGTGTAATGCATTAGAAATTAGACTCATCTAGAATCAATTTGATATGTGGATCATCCCGTAATTCCAAGTATATTTGTAGAAAGGCTCAGGCACATTTGACCTAATTTTCAGTACATTTATGAATGTAACTTGTGATGACCTTTGCAAACTTTTGTTCCACAACTTGCTTGACTTTAAAACATAATGCATGACTATCATACAAGTAACATAACCACATTATCATGTTATGCACCCTAGTATAAACCCAAAAGTACATGTTATATCATCCCGAACTGGTCAACTTTTGACGAGACTGATTTTCTTCAATTTTTTTAGCTTCCAAGCCTTCCAACCCTCTTGGTACTTGTTATTCATGATTTTAAATATTTGTAACCTCCATGGTAACATGATTAACTTACTTTATTTATTTTCAAAGATGATTTCATTTCTGAGCTTATATCAATTGACTTATGACGTACTCTTACGTACGAAAACATGGGGTGTAACAAAATAGGTTTTTTCGAAATAGCTACACGCACTTTAGCCTACCTTATGACGCTGAGTGGCTTCACATAGTTCCCCTACAAGCAACCCGCAGATAAGTCCCACCTTTTACACCCGTATGAACATTAAGCCCAAGCCTTATACTGCTGTATGAGCGTTAATATCACATTACAATCCATATATCACAATTTGCCAACAATCAACAATATCAATGTTTCCACAACAATAGCCCAGAGCTCCACCACAACGGGTACACGAATATCAACAACAACAATTAATGTAAAATGCTCAACAAGGAAGATGTTTCAATAATAACAATTTCGCCTCAACGTGATAATGGCTTTTACAACTTTAACATCAATAACTCAACAATGAGAGACAATATATAACCACAATGTTAAATAAGAATAACTCACAATGGAAGAGAAAACGTGTAGCAAGGACTTCAAATAATAGAAATCATCAAAGAAAGGGATAACATGAACAATAACTCCAAATAATGATAATCAACAATGAGAGAGATAACATGAAAAAATGACTTCAAATAATGGAAATCAACAAGGGAAGGGATAACATGAACAATAACTCAAAATAATGATAATCAACAATGAGAGAGATAACATGAAAAATGACTTCAAATAATGATATAAACAATGAGAGAGATAGCACGAAAAATGACTTCAAATAATGATAATCAACAATGAGAGAGATAATATGTAACAATAATAGAGGTAACAAGTTCAACTAAGGCATGAGAGTAATTTATCAATTAGGATGTAGAACAAGTGTTAACAAAATCATTTAAGGCATGTAAGGATAAACTAACACGAGTAAGACTAGATTGACAATGAGAATTTAAAACAAGATATGGCATTTCCATTAAAGAATGGAAATAGTCTAAGTAGCCTAAACATGTAAAATACCACATACAACCCGTATACCCACTTGTCACCTTGCGTACATGGCTTTCACATAGTATAAATGAATCAATCAATACCAATTCCTAAGGGGTAGTTTCCCCTACACAAAGTTAGGTAAGATACTTACCTCAACTAGGCCAATTCAATACTCGAAAATAGCTTTTCCCTTAAAATTTGCGTCCACGTAGCTCAAATCTAACAAAAATCAACTTAATAACATCAAACAATGCAAGAGAAACAAATTACAATAAATAAAGCTATGAACTTAATATTTTTCCCAAAAAGTCAACAAAAGTCAACATCGAGCACTTCTTGGATTCCAAATCTAAGCTTACCCTAACCAATACAAGCTCACACGAATGAAAACCGACTCAATTGGACTCCGATAGCTCAACTAGTTGGGTCCCATATCTCCTGAAATACTCCTCAAAAACTCGCCAAATTCGATTATGTTATTCTCCTATTATTGTCACGACCCTAAAATCGACCCGGTCGTGATGGCGCCTATCGTGAAACTAGGCAAGCCGACACAACTCCTGAATTAACCATTAATCAATAAGAATCATTTTTAAGTCTTTAATTAATCTAATGTCTCATGATAAAAGTCTAAATGAACAGTGCGGAAATAATATACAAGCCCGACATCGGGGTGTCACAAGTCACGAGTATCTACTAAGGTCTAAATACAACAAGAGTCTAAGAATGTAATAAACATAGTCTAAGGAAGACAAGAGGGAGGAAAGTAGTGTTGCGAACGTCGGATAGCTACCTTGCTAACTCCGATGACTCTGCCACTGAGCAATCAACACCCGCTACTGGGTTCAGAAATACCTGAATCTACACACAAGGTGCAGGGAGTAATGTGAGTATGCCAACTCAGTATGTAATAAAGGTAAATGAAAGCTGAGCAGTAAGAAAACACATAAGGCACATCATAACGCTACATCAATGCAATACCTTTCCAAAACAATACATAAATCATTTTCTTCGTAAATCAAGCTCAGTTTTAGTAAAACCCTTTTTAAACAACTTTCAATAGTTTCAACCGAGTGATAAAAATAGTTAGTAAAAATGATAGAAACATAAACAGTCCCTCGGGCAAAATATGTACCATATATCACCCATCGGGCATAATATCAACAGAACCAGCCCCTCGGGCTACCTCACAATCCCTCGTAATAAGCTCCTCGGGCATAACATAAATCAACAACCACCCCTCATGCAATAACATGGAACAACATCGGCCCCTCGGGCTATATCACATCTCACACTAAGTACCCGCGCTCACTAGGGGTGTACAGACTCTAGGATGAGCCTCTTACGGCCCAAACGCAATAACAAGCCATCTTGTGGCATGATCAACATATAACTTACTCAGGGTACCCGCGCTCACTAGGGTGTACAGACTCTGCGAAGGGCCCCTTACGGCCCAAGCACAATAACAAGCTATCTCGTAGCACAATCAAACAGGTTGTCGGCCTCATATCAAGGCACCTTGTGGCGTACAACTCAGGCCCTCGGCCTCAAAATCATGAATCAGCACAATACCCAGCGGTGCATAGCCCGATCCTATGATAACCTCACAATATAGGCCCTCGGCCCTACTAAGTCAGAAATCTCTAAAAGCCACTCGGGCACAGTAAAATATTATGCTCAACTCAAAATATCATTTAAGATGTTAAAACATAGTAAACATAGTTGAGTTATGAAAACAGTTGAATATAGCATGACTGGGTATAAATAATAAGTCAAAACAGTGAGGAATGGTAGTAAAAATCCCTAATGGTCCAAAACAATTGGCACGAGGCCCAAATATGGCATTCAACCCAAAACGTGATGATAGCAAATAGTTTTCAATTAAATACGCAGTAAAACAGTAATTTGGGACGTACTAAGTCACAATCCACAATAGTGTATGACCCCACGCTCGTTATCTAGCGTGTGTGTCACCTCACAATAGCACAAGGATGTTAAATTCGGGGTTTCATACCCTCAGGACAAACATTTACAATCATTACTTACCTCTATCCGGTCCAAACTCTAGCCCGCAATGCCTTTGCCTATCGACTCGGCCTCCGGATGCTCCAAATCCCAATTGCTCCACTAAAAATCTCCTTAAAATTCACCTTTTCCCAAGCTCTGCAATGTTTTTTGTGATATTGGTCTTAAACCTTAATTTTTAAAATATAAACTGACTGTCCAAGTTTAACCCTTCGCGAACGCAGTAGCTCCCTCACGTTCACGAATCACAATTTCCTCAGACCCAGAAATCCTTCTATGCGATCGTGATGATCCACTCGGGAACACGAACCTTTACTAGCTCAATCACCGCGAACGCGATGAATACTTAGCTCAACCTTCGCATTCGCGTCTACAGCTTCGCGAACGCGAAGAACATAATTGCACCTAGGGTCGCAGGTATGGGTTATTATAGCTGGTTCAGGCTTATCTAGAGTATAGATGTGAGATCCTGATCTTGTAGATGGTTTTAGAAGTGGAAATGTGGTTATGAGGTTTATGGGCTAGGTTGGATTATGAAATTTTAGTATCATTGTGCTATCGGACCTATATGAGATAGGGTGAGGTGGAATCACCCCCGGGTATGTGCATGGTAAGGTTATACAACGATTTGATGTTTTTTTGGAACAACTCTGGGCACGTTTGAGGACGAACGTATGTTTAAGTGGGTAAGGATGTAATGAATCGACCGGTGGTTTTGAGCTTTTTCTCTTCGCTCGCCAGTTCTTGGTCATGACTAGCCCCGTGTGGTGTATTATGACTTATGTAAATCATCGGTTTTGGTTTTCAGTGTAACCGAAATGAATTTGGAAGAACATTTCTCAGTTTGAAGCTTAAAATTTAAAAGGCTTGACCATGTTTTGACTGGTTAGTATATGATCTCAGATTTGAATTTTTATGAATTGGTTAGCTCTGTTAGGTGATTTGGGACTTAGGAGCATGATCGAAATGTATTTTGGAGGTCCGTGGAAGGATTAGGCTTGAATTGGCAAAATTGGAATTTTGGCGTTTTCTAGTTGATAGGTGTGATTTTGATATAGGGGTCGGAATAGAATTCCAGAAGTTGGAGTAGGTCCGTTGTGTCATTTGTGACGTGTGTACAAAATTTCAGGTCATTTGGACGAGGTTTGATAGACTTTTTGATTGAAAGTGAAATTTGGAAGTTTTGGAATTCTTAGGCTCGAATTAGATGATGATTTGGTGTTTTGATATTGTTTTGAGCTTTCCGAAGGTTGGAAAAAGTTTGAACGAAGTTATGGGATGTTTTGGCATATTTGGTTGAGGTCCTGAGGGCCTCGGGTGAGTTTCGGGTGGTTAACGGACCAATCCTTGGTTTTGAGTGTTAGCAGATTTTTGCTGGTTTTGTGTTGCAGAAGGTTTGTTCATCGCGTTCGCTTAAGGGCTTCGCGGGTGTTAACGGACCAATCCTTGGTTTTGAGTGTTAGCAGATTTTTGCTGGTTTTGTGTTGCAGAAGGTTTGTTCATCGCGTTCTCTTAAGGGCTTCGCGAACGCGAAGAACAAAATTTACAATCTTAGAGAACACTCTTCGCGAACGCGAAGCCTTTCCGCTAACGCGATGTACAAACCTTCTGCAACACAAAACCAACAAAAATCTGCTAACACTCAAAACCAAGGATTGGTCCGTTAACCACCCGCGAAGCCCTTAAGCGAACGCGATGAACAAACCTTCTGCAACACAAAACCAGCAAAAATCTGCTAACACTCAAAACCAAGGATTGGTCCGTTAACCACCCGAAACTCACCCGAGGCCCTCAGGACCTCAACCAAATATGCCAAAACATCCCATAACTTCGTTCAAACTTTTTCCAACCTTCGGAAAGCTCAAAACAACATCAAAACACCAAATCATCATCTAATTCGAGCCTAAGAATTCCAAAACTTCCAAATTTCACTTTCAATCAAAAAGTCTATCAAACCTCGTCCAAATGACCTGATTTTACGAATGGAACGTATTACCTTTTGGATAAAAAATGCACCAGGTAGGTATCAACATTTTATGGATAATTACTTCAACCAATTAGAAAATTGTATAATATATATAGATGATATATTGCTATATTCTAGAACAGAGAACGAACATATAAAACTACTAGAAAAATTCATACACATTGTAGAAATATCAGGAATAAGTTTAAGTAAAAAGAAAGCAGAAGTAATGAAAAATCAAATAGAATTTTTAGGTATACAAATAGATAAAAACGGGATAAAAATGCAAACCCATGTAGTACAAAAAATAATTAACTTGAATGAAACACTTGATACAAAAAAGAAGTTACAATCATTTTTAGGATTGGTTAACCAAGTAAGAGAATATATTCCTAAATTAGCAGAAAACTTAAAACCATTACAGAAAAAATTAAAAAAGGACATAGAATATCATTTTGACGAAAAAGATAAAATACATATACAGAAGATAAAAAATATGTGTAAAAAATTACCAAAACTATATTTTCCAGATGAAAAGAAACAATTTACATATATTGTAGAAACTGATTCTAGTGATCACAGCTACGGAGGAGTTCTAAAATATAAATATGATAATGAAAAAATTGAACACCATTGTAGATATTATTCCGGATCATACACGGAACCACAATTAAAATGGGAAATAAATAGGAAAGAACTATTTGGATTATATAAATGTTTGTTAGCATTTGAGCCATATATTGTTTATAACAAATTTATAGTAAGAACAGATAATACACAAGTAAAATGGTGGATAACTCGGAAAGTACAGGATTCAGTAACTACAAAAGGAAATAAGGAGACTTGTATTAAATATACAAAATTTTACATTTACAATTGAAGTAATACGAACTGACAAGAATGTTATTGCAGACTACCTATCAAGACAAAGGTACCCAAACAGATGAAAGCCAAGAATCAAAAGACATATTTACAATCCTTACTACTCTATCCTTACAGATGGAGAGTATGGGAAAAAGATTACAACAGCTAGAAAGTCAGCAGCATGACTATAAAAATGCGGAGCTAAGTCGATCGGAAGACTCTAAACTTCCAGAGGTAGAAGGAGACGTTGGGAAACTCCAAAAAACCCATAACACAGTTGCTTTATATACAGCTGCAGGTACAAGCAAACAAGTTAGCAAAAAACCACATATCAATGTAAACCTAAATACCGTATTTGATAAGCCATTTACATCAAAAAAGCCAAGAGAAGCAATAGTTATAGCCCCACAAACTTCAACCTATGCTAATAGCCTACACCACAACAAAAAGGTATATAACCATATTACTCAAACATATATTGAGAATATATATAAAATCCAGACATTTCTGAACCTAAACCCTAGATCAACGACTACTACAGATCCAACACAAGATTATGTAACCCAAAAACTACAGGGATATAATAGGCTTATAGCCCAGCCAAAAACAAAAGCAAACCTAGTAAAAACATGTTACAACTACGGACTACTTAGCACAGTATATACCCATGACGGAGAAGAAATAATTGGAATACCAGAGCTATACAAAGCATTTGTCACCTTCAAGAGAATTACAAAAGGCAACCTATTCTTCATCAAATTCTATACAGCACCAGCGGAAATACTATATGATGAAATAAAACCCATAATACAGGTGATAAAGATAGGACTAACACGAGATATGATAATACCGGAAGAGATAGAGAAACAACCGGAGATACAGAAAATGGAGATACCAAGTTTCTATGCTAATAAAAGAATAATTGGTATAGCAACTATTATTCAAGAACTAGCTAACAATTATCTACAAGGAAATGCTATCTGGAGCTACTATTCCAGAGACCAGTTAATGATATATGCCAACTCAAAGGAACTACGACAAGGAGATATGGATGAAGTCCAGAAATGGATTTTATCATTATTAAAGCCAGAAATGCAACCAACTACCAGAGCATTGAAAAAAGAATTTATTTCAAACGAGTTATTAACAAGATACTGCAAACTAGTAGGACACAAATATCCAGACCACATATGTTCAAAGTGCAACGGAGATGATAACTATGTACCAGAAGTCCAACTAGAATGAAGGTATCAACAAGAAGACAAAAGAAGAAGACAGCTACTGGAAACACATAATGTAAAGTAAATAGTACTAGTCACATTCATGAACAGTAAAGGTCGTTCATGAATAGTAAGAGTCATGTAAAAAAGTCGTAAAGTAAATAGTACTAGTCACATTCATGAACAGTAAAGGTCGTTCATGAATAGTAAGAGTCATGTAAAAAAGTCGTAAAGTAAATAGTACGAGTCACATTCATGAACAGTAAAGGTCGTTCATGAACAGTAGGAGTCGTTTAAATTTTCTATATATTTTGTAAATCTGAGGAAGGAGGACATCCTCAGACATCCTCACCCTTACCTTCTCTCTCTAATATTCTCTCTTATCTTCTCTCTTGTAAGAAATATCTGAGTTATTTACAAGTATCTAAAACAGCTATGGAGCATTCAAACGAGTTACAAAACCAGGTAAGTTTATTTATAATCATGTTTAACTAAACTCTTATATTCCTTATAATCTCTTAAATATCATAATTGTTTATCATGTTATAGTACTGTTATAAAGAACATCTTGAGAAAGTTTGCCTGTCTAATAATGCTGAGAGTAGTTAAGCCCAGACTATGCCATCCTAAAGTGGAAACCAGTAGGCAAGGAAGCCGTTTAGGGGAGTACACAGAGTTGAGGCGCTGTTAGGGTAAATGATTGAAGCATGAAAAACATGGTAGTGACCAGAAAAGATTGTTCAGTATAACTTATTAAAATATGATAAACTCTATGATAAACAAAGAGGTTAGAGGGAATATGTTTAGTAAACACATGATAAGGATAAATAATAAATCTAAATGAACAACCACACGTATTTATTAGAAGAAAATATTGACTACAAAATACTTATGTTATATATCTTTAAGAGACTTAATAACGATGTTAAAAGAAAAATTTACGATATTTTAGTTACTTTTGAAATAATATATGTAATGGAACAAGCATTTACGGAACTAATTGTATCACATGAAATAGATATATTAGATCTATATGAACTAGATTTATATTCAGACTAATGATCACATATCAAGTTAATAAAATCTGTTTATAAATGAAACATAACACTTTTCATTATATAAGATTCTATAATACCCAGAAATGGAAACTTCTTAAAAACCTCAGTAACATAAATAGAAAAATAGATTGTGTTAAATACAATATTAAAACCTGCAAAGATATTATTAGATATAATAAATTACGTAATAAAGCTTTATTAACTATAGAAAATGAAATTGAATTTTATGAAGATAAACTTGAAAGTTATCAACACAGAAAAGAAATAACACTGAGAAATATAGAAACCATGGATATATGTATCAACAGGTATACATCTCAGTATTAATATGAACAAATCAAAAATTGATAGTTACAAATATTTTAAGTACTGGTTAGAAATTCTAAAACATATAAATATGTCAAAAATAATATTAGAAAAAAATATAGAAGAATATCAAAAAACTAAAGATATTAAATACTTAGAATACACACTTGAAAATATAAAAGAAATTTCAAGGTTAATTTCATTAGCTACAGATAATCATGAAAAAGCATTTAATTCCACAACTACATAAAAAAGATCCTATGAAAAATAAGATGAACTCAAACAATCCCCCCCAAAATGGTATCAGAGCTATGAAAAATAAACATTTATATTAAGAAGCAAATCATGAAAAATAACACTGACATTAATAGTACAAACCCGCAAAACAGTGAAACAATCAAAATAACTAAGAAATCGCAGAAAATTAGGAAGAAACTAAAGAAACTATATATAGAATATGAATACTTAAGTATCACAAAAATAAACAAAGCTAGGCTGTCCAAATTAATCGATATAATATCTAAAACAGAATATAAATATGTTTGTTATCTAAAGGATAAAAGATGAATAAAGAAGAATTCGCATTAGAAGAGAAAACATATGAGAATCCAGAAGGATTAAAAATAACAATAATATTTTCCAACTTAGGAAGAAGATATAAAAAAATAGGAAATAACCTAAACTTAATGTTAGAAAAAGAAACTGTAAAACTAGAGGATAGTTTAACCGCCATGGTTAGAATAACAAAAGAAAACGAAGAAATAGATAAAAAACGAGAGATTAAAGAAATACAACAGCAAGCTAAAGAAAAAATACAACAGATAGAGGAAGTAAAAAACACTAAAATAACAGAATTAGAAAAAGAATTAGAGATGCTAAAACAGATGTATGCAAATAAACTAAAAGAAAAGGAAAAACGTAAAGAAGAAGAAGAAGAACTAAAACTAACAAATGAGATAGAAAGATTCAAATTACAGTTAGAAGAAGTACAGGAGAGTCCATCAAAAATAAGTATAAACGAAATAAATGACCAAAGTGATAAAGACACAGAACTAGGAGAAAACTATTCAGAAACAAGTGAAACATACACAGAACTTATAGAAAAAACAGAAAAGATAAAAATAAACCCAGAAATAAATACAGGAGATATGAACGAAGATAAACCAAGCATATCAGGAATAAAAAATCCAAAACAATTAAACCCAACCTATTACAGAGTAAGTTATGATGCATATGACAGAAACAAAACATTATGGGATAAAAGGTTAAATAAGAAATGGGCACCAAGACAGATAACTGAACAATATAATTTTTTAGATCTAGATTGTGTAGCAGATATAAATAAAACAATACAATTATGGATAGGATATATCTCAAAACAACTAATAGATAATAAAATAACAATAGCGGAAACACCAGGATATATAGAAAGAACATTAATAGGAACTGTAAAATTATGGTTACAAAATTTATCAAGTGAAAGCTTAGACACATTAAGGAGTAATAAAAAACTTGACGGTACAACTACAACAACAGTTACAGATATATTAAATAAATATGAAATAGCAATAAGAAATGAATTTAGTAGTATGACAACAGAAGTAGAAGAACAAAATAAAGAAAAAATTACAAATAGAAATTTAATGACAAAATTAGCAATATGTAATATGTGTTATATAGATGAATATACTTGTGCATTTAGAGACTATTATTATAAAGGAACATATAGTCCAGATGAAAGTAAAGAGATAAGAAAATTATATTTTACAAAATTACCAGAACCCTTTAGCTCAAAAATAATAAAAAATTGGAACGAAGCAGGACTAGCAGATACATTAGGAGCAAGGATAAAATTTCTACAAAACTGGTTTATAGAATTATGTGAAAAATATAAAGAAAACATGAAAATGGAAAAAATATTAGTAAAAAATTTGGCATGTTGCAAAAGTAGAATAACACCCCAATTTGGATGCACAGATAAATATTACAAAAAAGAAGGAAAGAAAAAGAAATTTAAATCAAAATATTCAAAATATAAATATAGGAAACCAAGAAGAAGATATTATGTAAAAAACTATAAACATAAAAAACCATATAGGAAAAAGAAAAAACTAACAGAGTGTACTTGCTATAATTGTGGAAAGCTAGGACACTTAGCCAAAGATTGTAAATTACCAAAAAACCCAAAGAAGAAACAAATTACCGAAATACTAATTGATAATGATAAATATACACAAATAGAATATGTAGATTATGAATTAAGCAGTGAAGACAGCATATATGAGATATCAGAAAATGAGTTCTTCTGAAAATGAAATAAACAAGGATATAGAAGAGTCAGATGAAGAAAATTATGACTGAAAAAGATATACAAATTATACAACAAGAAGAACACCAAGATGAACAATCTTCAGAACAAAAAATAATATTTGACGCTAATATATTTGAACAAATAAAAGGAAAAGAATTGGATCTAAGTATAGACAAAATATTAGAAGTACCAACAATAAAGAATTGGTTTAAAAGACAAAAAGAAGAATACTATGTAGTAAGCCAAAGAGAACATATAATAGATTGTAAATACATCAAAGGTAAAGCACAAATACCAATTTTAAATAAAAGACTACTAAATAAAGAAATACAAGATATAAAAGCAAAAAATCCAATAAAATATGTACACTTAGGAGGAACGGAGATCCTAATAAAAGCATGTTTTAGGGAAGGAATAGATACCCCTATAGAAATATACTTGGCAGATGATAGGATTGTACAACCTATAGAAAAGAGTATAATAAGTGCTGTAAGAGGTAACTTAATATACCAAAAATTTAAATTTATAGTAAGTGCTAACTATTCAGTAGCAGTAGATGATAAAAATATAGATAAATCATTAGTATTATACTGGAAAATGTCTGGAATAGAATTAGCACCAGGAAGTAAAATATTCACAGCAAGATGTAAAAATCTATATGTCTTAACAACAAAACATAAGATAACAGCTAAAAATAAAATAAATAAAATAAAAATAGAAAATCCATTCGAAAGAATAGTATCAGTTATAGACAACAATGATTACAGTTATACAGAAATAGACATGGATGAAGATTTAGAAATAGTAAAAGAAAGATTAAGCACATCAAAACGAATAAATAATGAAATGCCAGAAACATCATCAAGAAGTACATCAAGAAGTACATCAAAAAGAATAAATTATACCACTCCACAAAAATTAATAGAACAAAAAATAGAAGAAATAAACCCACATCATTATTATATAACAGGAATAATGGACCAAAGAAAATATTTAATACTAATAAATACAGGGCAGGAAGAGAATTATGTTATAAGAGAACTAATACCAGAACAAGAGATAGTAACAATAGAACAACAAAATTCAGAACTACCAAAAGCGTTAAGAAAAAACGAAGAAACAACTGAAAAAGAATTAATTATTGGAGGAATACCAATATTAATAAATTTTAAAATATATCAAGGAGATAAAAATATTACACTAGGGATAAAATGGTTAGAAAAAGTCAAACCATATAAATTAGAAGATAGGCAATTAACAATAAGTTATGAAAATAAGAAAATAATAATAAAAAGAACTTTGATATAATGCCAAAGATATACATACTTGCCAAAATAATAGTAGAAGGATATTATAATAGATATTATACACCTATGGTGGATACAGGAGCAGAAGCTAATATGTGTAGACATAATTGTTTACCAGAAAGTAAATGGGAAAAGCTAAAAAACCCCATAGTAGTAACAGGATTTAATAATGAAGGAAGTATGATAACATATAAAGCAAGAAATATAAAAATACAAATATGGGATAAAATATTAACCATAGAAGAAATATATAGTTACGAATTCACAAATAAAGATATATTATTAGGAATGCCATTTTTAGATAAATTATACCCACATATTATAACAAAAACACATTGGTGGTTTACTACCCCGTGTAAACAAAAATTAGGAGCAAAAAGAGTAAATAATAAAGTAAGAAAAACAACACCCTGGATTAAAGGAAGTGAAAAGATTACCCAAAAATTAGAAAATGTAATACAAAGTAACCATAATATAGAGATAATCATTTTCTCAATAAATAAGATAAAACCACTACAAGATAAACTAGAATTACTATATAATGATAATCCACTCCAAGGATGGGAAAAACATCAAACAAAAATAAAGATTGAACTAATAGATGAAAATAGCATAATAACACAAAAACCTTTAAAATACAATTTTAATGATTTAACAGAATTTAAAATGCATATAAAAGAATTATTAGATAATAACTACATACAAGAAAGTAATAGTAAACATACTAGCCCAGCATTTATAGTAAATAAGCATAGTGAACAAAAAAGAGGAAAAAGCCGTATGGTTATAGATTATAGAAATTTAAATGCAAAAACAAAAACATATAATTATCCGATACCAAATAAAATACTAAAAATTAGACAAATACAAGGATATAACTATTTTAGTAAATTTGACTGTAAATCAGGATTTTACCATTTAAAACTAGAAGATGAATCTAAAAAGTTAACAGCATTCACAGTACCACAAGGATTTTACGAATGGAACGTATTACCTTTTGGATATAAAAATGTAGTTGTGGAATTAAATGCTTTTTCATGATTATCTGTAGCTAACGAAATTAACCTTGAAATTTCTTTTATATTTTCAAGTGTGTATTCTAAGTATTTAATATCTTTAGTTTTTTGATATTCTTCTATATTTTTTTCTAATATTATTTTTGACATATTTATATGTTTTAGAATTTCTAACCAGTACTTAAAATATTTGTAACTATCAATTTTTGATTTGTTCATATTAATACTGAGATGTATACCTGTTGATACATATATCCATGGTTTCTATATTTCTCAGTGTTATTTCTTTTCTGTGTTGATAACTTTCAAGTTTATCTTCATAAAATTCAATTTCATTTTCTATAGTTAATAAAGCTTTATTACGTAATTTATTATATCTAATAATATCTTTGCAGGTTTTAATATTGTATTTAACACAATCTATTTTTCTATTTATGTTACTGAGGTTTTTAAGAAGTTTCCATTTCTGGGTATTATAGAATCTTATATAATGAAAAGTGTTATGTTTCATTTATAAAAAGATTTTATTAACTTGATATGTGATCATTAGTCTGAATATAAATCTAGTTCATATAGATCTAATATATCTATTTCATGTGATACAATTAGTTCCGTAAATGCTTGTTCCATTACATATATTATTTCAAAAGTAACTAAAATATCGTAAATTTTTCTTTTAACATCGTTATTAAGTCTCTTAAAGATATATAACATAAGTATTTTGTAGTCAATATTTTCTTCTAATAAATACGTGTGGTTGTTCATTTAGATTTATTATTTATCCTTATCATGTGTTTACTAAACATATTCCCTCTAACCTCTTTGTTTATCATAGAGTTTATCATATTTTAATAAGTTATACTGAACAATCTTTTCTGGTCACTACCATGTTTTTCATGCTTCAATCATTTACCCTAACAGCGCCTCAACTCTGTGTACTCCCCTAAACGGCTTCCTTGCCTACTGGTTTCCACTTTAGGATGGCATAGTCTGGGCTTAACTACTCTCAGCATTATTAGACAGGCAAACTTTCTCAAGATGTTCTTTATAACAGTACTATAACATGATAAACAATTATGATATTTAAGAGATTATAAGGAATATAAGAGTTTAGTTAAACATGATTATAAATAAACTTACCTGGTTTTGTAACTCGTTTGAATGCTCCATAGCTGTTTTAGATACTTGTAAATAACTCAGATATTTCTTACAAGAGAGAAGATAAGAGAGAATATTAGAGAGAGAAGGTAAGGGTGAGGATGTCTGAGGATGTCCTCCCTTCCTCTGATTTACAAAATATATAGAAAATTTAAACGACTCCTACTGTTCATGAACGACCTTTACTGTTCATGAATGTGACTCGTACTATTTACTTTACGACTTTTTTACATGACTCTTACTATTCATGAACGACCTTTACTGTTCATGAATGTGACTAGTACTATTTACTTTACGACTTTTTTACATGACTCTTACTATTCATGAACGACCTTTACTGTTCATGAATGTGACTAGTACTATTTACTTTACATTATGTGTTTCCAGTAGCTGTCTTCTTCTTTTGTCTTCTTGTTGATACCTTCATTCTAGTTGGACTTCTGGTACATAGTTATCATCTCCGTTGCACTTTGAACATATGTGGTCTGGATATTTGTGTCCTACTAGTTTGCAGTATCTTGTTAATAACTCGTTTGAAATAAATTCTTTTTTCAATGCTCTGGTAGTTGGTTGCATTTCTGGCTTTAATAATGATAAAATCCATTTCTGGACTTCATCCATATCTCCTTGTCGTAGTTCCTTTGAGTTGGCATATATCATTAACTGGTCTCTGGAATAGTAGCTCCAGATAGCATTTCCTTGTAGATAATTGTTAGCTAGTTCTTGAATAATAGTTGTTATACCAATTATTCTTTTATTAGCATAGAAACTTGGTATCTCCATTTTCTGTATCTCCGGTTGTTTCTCTATCTCTTCCGGTATTATCATATCTCGTGTTAGTCCTATCTTTATCACCTGTATTATGGGTTTTATTTCATCATATAGTATTTCCGCTGGTGCTGTATAGAATTTGATGAAGAATAGGTTGCCTTTTGTAATTCTCTTGAAGGTGACAAATGCTTTGTATAGCTCTGGTATTCCAATTATTTCTTCTCCGTCATGGGTATATACTGTGCTAAGTAGTCCGTAGTTGTAACATGTTTTTACTAGGTTTGCTTTTGTTTTTGGCTGGGCTATAAGCCTATTATATCCCTGTAGTTTTTGGGTTACATAATCTTGTGTTGGATCTGTAGTAGTCGTTGATCTAGGGTTTAGGTTCAGAAATGTCTGGATTTTATATATATTCTCAATATATGTTTGAGTAATATGGTTATATACCTTTTTGTTGTGGTGTAGGCTATTAGCATAGGTTGAAGTTTGTGGGGCTATAACTATTGCTTCTCTTGGCTTTTTTGATGTAAATGGCTTATCAAATACGGTATTTAGGTTTACATTGATATGTGGTTTTTTGCTAACTTGTTTGCTTGTACCTGCAGCTGTATATAAAGCAACTGTGTTATGGGTTTTTTGGAGTTTCCCAACGTCTCCTTCTACCTCTGGAAGTTTAGAGTCTTCCGATCGACTTAGCTCCGCATTTTTATAGTCATGCTGCTGACTTTCTAGCTGTTGTAATCTTTTTCCCATACTCTCCATCTGTAAGGATAGAGTAGTAAGGATTGTAAATATGTCTTTTGATTCTTGGCTTTCATCTGTTTGGGTACCTTTGTCTTGATAGGTAGTCTGCAATAACATTCTTGTCAGTTCGTATTACTTCAATTGTAAATGTAAAATTTTGTATATTTAATACAAGTCTCCTTATTTCCTTTGTAGTTACTGAATCCTGTACTTTCCGAGTTATCCACCATTTTACTTGTGTATTATCTGTTCTTACTATAAATTTGTTATAAACAATATATGGCTCAAATGCTAACAAACATTTATATAATCCAAATAGTTCTTTCCTATTTATTTCCCATTTTAATTGTGGTTCCGTGTATGATCCGGAATAATATCTACAATGGTGTTCAATTTTTTCATTATCATATTTATATTTTAGAACTCCTCCGTAGCTGTGATCACTAGAATCAGTTTCTACAATATATGTAAATTGTTTCTTTTCATCTGGAAAATATAGTTTTGGTAATTTTTTACACATATTTTTTATCTTCTGTATATGTATTTTATCTTTTTCGTCAAAATGATATTCTATGTCCTTTTTTAATTTTTTCTGTAATGGTTTTAAGTTTTCTGCTAATTTAGGAATATATTCTCTTACTTGGTTAACCAATCCTAAAAATGATTGTAACTTCTTTTTTGTATCAAGTGTTTCATTCAAGTTAATTATTTTTTGTACTACATGGGTTTGCATTTTTATCCCGTTTTTATCTATTTGTATACCTAAAAATTCTATTTGATTTTTCATTACTTCTGCTTTCTTTTTACTTAAACTTATTCCTGATATTTCTACAATGTGTATGAATTTTTCTAGTAGTTTTATATGTTCGTTCTCTGTTCTAGAATATAGCAATATATCATCTATATATATTATACAATTTTCTAATTGGTTGAAGTAATTATCCATAAAATGTTGATACCTACCTGGTGCATTTTTATATCCAAAAGGTAATACGTTCCATTCGTAAAATCCTTGTGGTACTGTGAATGCTGTTAACTTTTTAGATTCATCTTCTAGTTTTAAATGGTAAAATCCTGATTTACAGTCAAATTTACTAAAATAGTTATATCCTTGTATTTGTCTAATTTTTAGTATTTTATTTGGTATCGGATAATTATATGTTTTTGTTTTTGCATTTAAATTTCTATAATCTATAACCATACGGCTTTTTCCTCTTTTTTGTTCACTATGCTTATTTACTATAAATGCTGGGCTAGTATGTTTACTATTACTTTCTTGTATGTAGTTATTATCTAATAATTCTTTTATATGCATTTTAAATTCTGTTAAATCATTAAAATTGTATTTTAAAGGTTTTTGTGTTATTATGCTATTTTCATCTATTAGTTCAATCTTTATTTTTGTTTGATGTTTTTCCCATCCTTGGAGTGGATTATCATTATATAGTAATTCTAGTTTATCTTGTAGTGGTTTTATCTTATTTATTGAGAAAATGATTATCTCTATATTATGGTTACTTTGTATTATATTTTCTAATTTTTGGGTAATCTTTTCACTTCCTTTAATCCAGGGTGTTGTTTTTCTTACTTTATTATTTACTCTTTTTGCTCCTAATTTTTGTTTACACGGGGTAGTAAACCACCAATGTGTTTTTGTTATAATATGTGGGTATAATTTATCTAAAAATGGCATTCCTAATAATATATCTTTATTTGTGAATTCGTAACTATATATTTCTTCTATGGTTAATATTTTATCCCATATTTGTATTTTTATATTTCTTGCTTTATATGTTATCATACTTCCTTCATTATTAAATCCTGTTACTACTATGGGGGTTTTTAGCTTTTCCCATTTACTTTCTGGTAAACAATTATGTCTACACATATTAGCTTCTGCTCCTGTATCCACCATAGGTGTATAATATCTATTATAATATCCTTCTACTATTATTTTGGCAAGTATGTATATCTTTGGCATTATATCAAAGTTCTTTTTATTATTATTTTCTTATTTTCATAACTTATTGTTAATTGCCTATCTTCTAATTTATATGGTTTGACTTTTTCTAACCATTTTATCCCTAGTGTAATATTTTTATCTCCTTGATATATTTTAAAATTTATTAATATTGGTATTCCTCCAATAATTAATTCTTTTTCAGTTGTTTCTTCGTTTTTTCTTAACGCTTTTGGTAGTTCTGAATTTTGTTGTTCTATTGTTACTATCTCTTGTTCTGGTATTAGTTCTCTTATAACATAATTCTCTTCCTGCCCTGTATTTATTAGTATTAAATATTTTCTTTGGTCCATTATTCCTGTTATATAATAATGATGTGGGTTTATTTCTTCTATTTTTTGTTCTATTAATTTTTGTGGAGTGGTATAATTTATTCTTTTTGATGTACTTCTTGATGTACTTCTTGATGATGTTTCTGGCATTTCATTATTTATTCGTTTTGATGTGCTTAATCTTTCTTTTACTATTTCTAAATCTTCATCCATGTCTATTTCTGTATAACTGTAATCATTGTTGTCTATAACTGATACTATTCTTTCGAATGGATTTTCTATTTTTATTTTATTTATTTTATTTTTAGCTGTTATCTTATGTTTTGTTGTTAAGACATATAGATTTTTACATCTTGCTGTGAATATTTTACTTCCTGGTGCTAATTCTATTCCAGACATTTTCCAGTATAATACTAATGATTTATCTATATTTTTATCATCTACTGCTACTGAATAGTTAGCACTTACTATAAATTTAAATTTTTGGTATATTAAGTTACCTCTTACAGCACTTATTATACTCTTTTCTATAGGTTGTACAATCCTATCATCTGCCAAGTATATTTCTATAGGGGTATCTATTCCTTCCCTAAAACATGCTTTTATTAGGATCTCCGTTCCTCCTAAGTGTACATATTTTATTGGATTTTTTGCTTTTATATCTTGTATTTCTTTATTTAGTAGTCTTTTATTTAAAATTGGTATTTGTGCTTTACCTTTGATGTATTTACAATCTATTATATGTTCTCTTTGGCTTACTACATAGTATTCTTCTTTTTGTCTTTTAAACCAATTCTTTATTGTTGGTACTTCTAATATTTTGTCTATACTTAGATCCAATTCTTTTCCTTTTATTTGTTCAAATATATTAGCGTCAAATATTATTTTTTGTTCTGAAGATTGTTCATCTTGGTGTTCTTCTTGTTGTATAATTTGTATATCTTTTTCAGTCATAATTTTCTTCATCTGACTCTTCTATATCCTTGTTTATTTCATTTTCAGAGAACTCATTTTCTGATATCTCATATATGCTGTCTTCACTGCTTAATTCATAATCTACATATTCTATTTGTGTATATTTATCATTATCAATTAGTATTTCGGTAATTTGTTTCTTCTTTGGGTTTTTTGGTAATTTACAATCTTTGGCTAAGTGTCCTAGCTTTCCACAATTATAGCAAGTACACTCTGTTAGTTTTTTCTTTTTCCTATATGGTTTTTTATGTTTATAGTTTTTTACATAATATCTTCTTCTTGGTTTCCTATATTTATATTTTGAATATTTTGATTTAAATTTCTTTTTCTTTCCTTCTTTTTTGTAATATTTATCTGTGCATCCAAATTGGGGTGCTATTCTACTTTTGCAACATGCCAAATTTTTTACTAATATTTTTTCCATTTTCATGTTTTCTTTATATTTTTCACATAATTCTATAAACCAGTTTTGTAGAAATTTTATCCTTGCTCCTAATGTATCTGCTAGTCCTGCTTCGTTCCAATTTTTTATTATTTTTGAGCTAAAGGGTTCTGGTAATTTTGTAAAATATAATTTTCTTATCTCTTTACTTTCATCTGGACTATATGTTCCTTTATAATAATAGTCTCTAAATGCACAAGTATATTCATCTATATAACACATATTACATATTGCTAATTTTGTCATTAAATTTCTATTTGTAATTTTTTCTTTATTTTGTTCTTCTACTTCTGTTGTCATACTACTAAATTCATTTCTTATTGCTATTTCATATTTATTTAATATATCTGTAACTGTTGTTGTAGTTGTACTGTCAAGTTTTTTATTACTCCTTAATGTGTCTAAGCTTTCACTTGATAAATTTTGTAACCATAATTTTACAGTTCCTATTAATGTTCTTTCTATATATCCTGGTGTTTCCGCTATTGTTATTTTATTATCTATTAGTTGTTTTGAGATATATCCTATCCATAATTGTATTGTTTTATTTATATCTGCTACACAATCTAGATCTAAAAAATTATATTGTTCAGTTATCTGTCTTGGTGCCCATTTCTTATTTAACCTTTTATCCCATAATGTTTTGTTTCTGTCATATGCATCATAACTTACTCTGTAATAGGTTGGGTTTAATTGTTTTGGATTTTTTATTCCTGATATGCTTGGTTTATCTTCGTTCATATCTCCTGTATTTATTTCTGGGTTTATTTTTATCTTTTCTGTTTTTTCTATAAGTTCTGTGTATGTTTCACTTGTTTCTGAATAGTTTTCTCCTAGTTCTGTGTCTTTATCACTTTGGTCATTTATTTCGTTTATACTTATTTTTGATGGACTCTCCTGTACTTCTTCTAACTGTAATTTGAATCTTTCTATCTCATTTGTTAGTTTTAGTTCTTCTTCTTCTTCTTTACGTTTTTCCTTTTCTTTTAGTTTATTTGCATACATCTGTTTTAGCATCTCTAATTCTTTTTCTAATTCTGTTATTTTAGTGTTTTTTACTTCCTCTATCTGTTGTATTTTTTCTTTAGCTTGCTGTTGTATTTCTTTAATCTCTCGTTTTTTATCTATTTCTTCGTTTTCTTTTGTTATTCTAACCATGGCGGTTAAACTATCCTCTAGTTTTACAGTTTCTTTTTCTAACATTAAGTTTAGGTTATTTCCTATTTTTTTATATCTTCTTCCTAAGTTGGAAAATATTATTGTTATTTTTAATCCTTCTGGATTCTCATATGTTTTCTCTTCTAATGCGAATTCTTCTTTATTCATCTTTTATCCTTTAGATAACAAACATATTTATATTCTGTTTTAGATATTATATCGATTAATTTGGACAGCCTAGCTTTGTTTATTTTTGTGATACTTAAGTATTCATATTCTATATATAGTTTCTTTAGTTTCTTCCTAATTTTCTGCGATTTCTTAGTTATTTTGATTGTTTCACTGTTTTGCGGGTTTGTACTATTAATGTCAGTGTTATTTTTCATACATTAAGTTTAGGTTATTTCCTATTTTTTTATATCTTCTTCCTAAGTTGGAAAATATTATTGTTATTTTTAATCCTTCTGGATTCTCATAGGTTCAATTAGGAGATTAACCTCTACGTAACCTCAAAACATAGCTCAAATAGTTTACAACAGGGGTAAAAATATAAGAACCAGCATATCATGAAGCTTAGTAAACAATCCAAGGCATCTCTTAGACCAAACACTATCTCGAGCATGAAAAATACCCTGGTGCACATACATGGGCTCAACCCCGCACTTGTGTGCCACCGATAGCACGTAGCTATCACAAATAACTAAGAAACTAGTGCCTCAACAAAGTTCAGGTAAGATACTTACCTCAAGCAAGCCAAATCGATACTCTAGAAGCACCATCCCGCACAAATCGACCTCCGAACGACTCGAAACTAGCCAAAAGAAACACAAAATATCATATAATGCCATAGGAAAAATACTCAAATGATAAAGGTCGAATATTTAATCAAATACTCAAAGTCAACAAAAATATTTGTTTACCTTGAAAATGGTAATTACAATTAGATTTGGGTTTGTGGTTCTAAAAATATGTGATCTATTTTTATGCTAGTTGTTAGGCAATTGATTCTAAGTGAAAGATTGGAAAATATGGTAGGAGCTTGTAGATAATTTAATAACCAAACCGAGTGACCAGAAATTAGTGGCTCGAGATGACGTACACGGGGCCTCGAGGTCGAGTCGGATGCCTCACTGAAGGCAGTCGATGAAGGGTTAACAATTATGACAAATTCAATGGCGTATCTTTATGGACAATAATAACCAATAAATGTAATAACAATAAATAGAACACAATAAATGTAAGTAGTGGAGTCATGAAAATTTGTTAGAAAGCAGAGAGAATATTCTTGTATTTTCAGTATTGTGTATCAGATCCCCAGAAAATGACAAAGGGCCCCCTTTTTATATGAGGGAAAAATTCCTATATGACATATGTGTAGTTATTACATAAAGTGGCTGGTACAACCACTCAATCAGCCTGGTGTAGGCAATCACTATTTGCGCTGGCGATGTCAGAAAGTACTGCTCCTAGGGAACTTCCCGCGTACTAGCGACAAACACCGGTTCGTTCTGCCCCGACAGCAGGCACAAAGAATCCCCGAAGGCATCGGACCTCGGGCTGTTCTCCAGGCCCTTCGAGATGAGATTACGCAATACCTTGTCGACCGTAAAATTGGTCTTCCCTATTTTAGCCGTATACAAATAGTCCCCGCATTTCTCAAAGTAAAATAAAGGGAAACATCCTCGAGATATTGCCCCTCCGGCGCTTCCATCAAAACAAATAGTTATGTCCTGCCAAGTGACTCATGTAATAGACAGGGCTTCTAAAGGTCGCGTCCACACAATCCTCAAATTGTTTGAATTAATTATAGTGGTTGGCTGTCTTTTGGTCTGCCCCAACCGCATATGTTAGGCTTCAATAAGTATTTATTTCTTCGCCCCTCCCTTTCTACCTCATCATCAGGCTCCCAACAAAGTTTTTATTTCTTCATACCTCTCTCCTACGCCTTTTCTTGAAACGTGATTTTTAGTTTCTTCTTTGTAATCCCCTTGTAAAAATTGCGAACACTTCCTCCCCCATCCCTTAGGGAGATGTGCCTTACTCATCCACGCTCTCTTCTAAGGGTAAAGCGACAGCGTCTCCTAGCATTGGAGAGTGCACTCTAAGGGCCTTTGAGACGACCTCTGATTCTAAGGTCAAGAGACCTTCTTCGAAGTCGGGGCGATGCGAACCCGCGTCCCGATACGTCAGTTTCTAGAGGGTGAAAATTGCATGTTGCTAGGGAGACGCGGTGCTAGTGGAGGTTCCTTCTTGGAGGGAGGGAATAACGACATATAAGGCCAGCTTCCTCAGTGTGTATACTTATCCATTTACCCTCGGCCGGGAGGTGCCCTCCATGCCTTCGATAGACCCCATGATCCTCGACTTTTGCGAATGATATCAAGTGACTCTCAGCCAAATTCATCCATCATTCTGGCGTATCGTTTACATTTCCAGATATTACATGAATATGATTGAGGGGATTCCCTTAACCCTTGACCATTTGATTAGAATGTACTGTCCCCGACTCTTTCATGGGGGCCTGATTTAACTCCATTACCGGGCCTCGAGGGCTCTCTTTGCTTGCACCGACGAGGTTAGGAACAGAGGGTAGATGAGCTATTTCATCCTAGTTAGGACTTCCGATTTGATTCCCGCAGAGAGGATGTCGTTCCCCAAAAGATGGAACACGAAGCGTAAGTAGACATATTTAATTAACTGCCCATTTCTTTCTTTTGGATACATTTCTTTGTGGACTGACTTCTTACGTTGATGCAGCTACCGCGGCGTACCCTGATGCAGTAAGGAATCATTCAGGCTGGGTAGATAAACTGGACTCGATTTGCCCATACATCGAGCGTATGTGGCACGATTTATACAAGGCTCGATGGGAAGCCAAGGGTCACGGTGGCATTTCATTTTCTGCTATAGTTTTAGTTTTGCAAAGGTTGTTGCTAATTGCGCTCTCATTCCCCATGTTTGAGCTATGATAGCACACTTTGTACATGCATAAACCTTAGCATATCACTTATACTAGTCCATGAGTATGAATTTGATCTTCATTGATCATGTACATATATTCTTGCATATCTGCTTTCTATATGATATGGTTTGGACAGGTTGCCTGTAACCACACAAGGAGGATTATTATATTGAGCGTTTGACCATGCCGAGCGGATTGTGATATTCAGCTTGTAACCATGTTGGGCAGATGGTAATATTGAGCCTATGACCACGCCAGAAGGATTGATATTGAGTCTGTGATCATGCCAAGAAGATTGCGATATTGAGCCTGTGACCACACCGGGCGGATTGTGATGTTGATCATGTGACCATGCTGGGCAGACTGTATGTCACTACATTGTGCAGTGTGTGGATACTGATCCATCAACCTCGAGTCAGCCTCTCATGTTCTTTCTTGATGATGTACACACAGATTGTGAGAAACCGATGGGTTTCTGCTTGATGTAGACTTTCGAAAAAGTTGATCAATAGTTTTTCTTGGTTATTGAAATTTTGAGGAAAAGCTGGCCAGTGTTTTATTTGAATATTGCATTTCATCTTTACTTGCAATTTCCTTTGTTGTTTACCTAATTTATTTGCATATGTTATTTATATGTTGGATTATTGAATGGTCAAAGTACGTTAAGTTATTGTGTGCACTATGGTAGTTTTATCTTAGATTCACGACTTTATCATATTATTGTTCTATAGATGATTAGAAAGTATCATTTATAGTTCTTGCTTCTATTATCTCACCGAGATTAGTTATGATACTTGCTGATTACATGGGGTTGGTTGTACTCACACTACACTTCTGCACCAATCGGAAGAAAAGAGACTAAACAGGGTCGCCGGAGTTATATTTTTACCATCCAGGCCTACCTTTTCGATGACATTCGTACCTGCAAAAAATAGAGTAATGCTAGATATTAGAGGGAGAGAGGATCATCCATTGGAGTGGAAAAAATAGTAGCGGCGATGGAGCAAACGAGCTTGCCAGAAAATCTCGTTATTTCCAGCGATTGAAATATTATGTCATCCAGACTTGTGAGTGAAAATAAAATAAAGCAGAAAGGATACAGTAGAGTTGGTCATGGTTGTCATCGCCAGCCTGCCGGCGACCGAATTCGGCGGCGACGAAGGTGGTGTGGAGAGAAGCAGACGAGAGAGATACAAAGGATGCCTTGGGGTTGGGCGGCTAATGTTGAGCGAATGAGAGAAGATCTCAAGATTTCGCATTTTCTGATCCTTTAAAATCTGATGACCCCCTCCAAATATGTGTGTAATGTTATATAATGTTATTGTGTAAGAAAATGTGTTGACATAATTTTAAAAAAATATAAAATATAAAGAAAAATATTTGGTCAAAATGATAGATGTAATGTCACATCTCTCGTTAGGTCACATCAATGTCTAGTCACATCAAATATTTTTCACATCGGATGTTGACGGGACATTAAATGTGATCGGACTTGATCATATTTTGAAATAAATTCTACTGGCTTCCATATAATTAAAGAGAATTTACTATAAATTAGAAAATGTGTATTTAATTAAAAAAAATGTAGTATTTTTAAAATGCCAATTACTACAATGGTGTTGTAGTAATTCTTTTTTAAAAAGATAATAAATAGATAAAATATCCAAAAATTGGAAGAATAGGACAATTATCAAAAAATTATTTGAAATTAATAAAAATGCTCAAAATAGTAGTATTTAATTAATTGCAATAAAATGATGGAATTTCCTATATTTGTAAAAATAGAAATAACTATAAATAAATGGCATCATAGTTAAAAATGTGGAAAATACTACATTTTATCATCTTTTGATAAGGAAGCCTGCTGAATTTATTTTTTAAATACAGAGGGTTAAAATTGAGTATCAACAACAAGAATCAGCCAAGAGGAGTGGGAGAAGTGAGCTGTTGAAATGCCTTTTATAAAGGCTTCAGGCCTAGCTTGTCCATCCTCGTGTGGACATGGAAGAGCTTTCGTTCAAGTCCACGCGCTGGGAAATACTTCACTGTTTATTGAAATGGCTGAGGGTCTTGGCTCGTTCAAACCCACACGACACACAAGTTCAGACGATCCCCCCAATTGCATCCTTCTCTATTTCTTATTTTCCAACTTACCCTCCTTCGATACCTTGCTATGATATAGACCCCAACTCACTTTAAATCTTCATGTAAGTATGCAACTATGATTACATGATATTACCTATTCCATGACCATCTAGGATACACAAGAGAAAAGTGGAGATCTCGAGACGTGATTTAATGTCTTAAACCCTTAGCGAAACATTCCTTGTTCCGTCTGCCTTACTTTATTAATTTGATCATAACTTCTTGTAGAAATATCCAAATAATAAATGGTTTGATGCATTGGAAACTATACTCGAAGGGATACATTTGAGTGAAATAATTCAATCAAAATAGCTTTGTATCATGAGAATTATACCCTTTAAAAATCAGGTGATGTGCAAATTAGGTCATATTTTCCACTTAATATTCCCAACTCGTTCCAACCAATTTCTTCCCACTCACAAACATCCTTAATACGTTCCAAAACACCTTAAACATATATTTTCATTTTAGAATGATGTGGTTCTATCCCATAGGTCTTTTTTAATACTTGAAAATGTTACCCAAATACTGTTGGTGTACTTTAAAATCTTAAATCATTAGAAAATATTTACAGGATCTTACATTCTCCCCTGCTTAGGATCATTCATCCTCGAATGAGGGTTAGAATATGTTGTAGACACCCAATATAAATTAAATCTTCATTCATACACCCAAAACATCCCCAAATCTCCAGAAATTATGGGAAAGTTTCCCTTGTAATTGGGACTATCTACCTACCAAAGAGTCGCAGACACCAATCCTAACAATATATCCATAACACAATGACGCATCATAACATGAGAACAACACCTACTAGTACATTATAAGCATTATATTTCCAAAAGTAGCACCTTAACATAAGATGGACAACTCAGAACATAACTCATAAAAGTAAATTTTAAACTCAACCATTAGGTTATACAAACAAGTGGAGATATTTTCTCTTCATACCATCCTCGACCTCCAAGGTGGCCTTTTCTGCTTGCTATTTTTTCCATAACACTTTGACGAAAGCAACCTCCCTATTACTCAACTTACAAATTTGATTATCAAGGATAACAATAGGAACTTCTTCGTATATCCATTCTTCATTAACTTCAATAGCCTCCAAAAATCTTTGTTGAACACCCAAATTGGACTCTTGGCGATCCTCAATCTTCTCCACCTCATTCTACAATGGGTTTTGAATGAATATGACCATAGTGTCTCCTCCCCAATATGCTTGATCATGTAATAATAATTCATCTTTGACATGTTTGAACCTACAACCCTGTCATGTTTAATGAAAATAGGAATGACAGGGTTGTAGATTGAGCTGGAATTATTCAATAATCCATCAATGTGTTGAATAGGCATTTGAGGATGTTATATAGCACTAGCATAGTTAATCATAGCGATAGCATCATTGATTTGACAAAATGAGAACTAGAGTCAACTAGTACATATTGATAATGTGTGAACCATATACATGATCCTAAGATAAAAATAATGAGTTGTGTAGGTATGTGATATACGGGAGGCATGATTGGGAGGATAATGGTGATGGCATAGGTTACTCTTAAGGGACGAGGAGTCATGAAAGAGAGAGTGATTTGTTCTTTATGCCATGTGTGCCCAATTTGGAAATGATAAGTCTAAGGCAAAATACCCAAGTACGTGGCACAAGATGTCTCCCTAAATGTGGAAAAAGTCAGTTGAGAAGATACTTGCACCGTGAATATGATAGACGTTTTCAAAAAACACAGAAAGTTGAGTTATGCTGTTAACGGTAATTGACACACAGAATCTATGCCCTAATCCCATGAGGTTGAAAAAGAAGGTTATTACTCTGGCAACTTAACCAATAGTTGATCCTACATGAGAGGAATGGAGATATGGTAGACTTTTACCTCAAGTTGAAACGTTCAAAACATGTGTCAAAATCTGGAATACCCACCCCAAGTGTGGAAGGCAAGGTCACAGTAAGGCTATTTAAGTTCAACCGCATAAGAGTGAGACGATGTAGCTAGGACATCCTAATATTAGGGTAAAATCATGCATGTGTTAGAGAGGTTCTAATGTTTAATGTGATGCTCCAAAGGAAAATGCAAAAGATAGACACATGTCCACCCAAGTAGGTGGAATGGTAGGGAAAGTAAATTCTCCGCACATGACAATGGCATAGTAAATGATTATGGAAGCCAAGTGTTAAAGATAACGGAACCAAGGGAGGAACTATAGAGTAAACAACGAAGGTTTGTAAATGTTCATAATGAGTTCACCTAGGGTTTGTGACTTGCCGTGTACCCTGACGCTAATAAAGGAAGGGACAAATATGAGAAACAAACGTGATGCTACGATAAACCCAAAAGTGCCTTTGGACTTTAAGGAGACCCCCTTAAGAATCCTATGACAAGGGGAGTGTTAAAGCAACACATGAAAGGATGCGCTCTCTCATGGTTATCCCAACAAGTGACGAGAGACTAGTGCAATGAATTTAACAACTATGGAACAAAATAAGAACATGTTGCACAGGTTGAAAGAGAAGGTGAACACTTGTTACGAACTACACATGTTTTGCCATAATAGCTCACTAGTTGCAATACAAGGCCACATCATTGGTATCTTAGAATATTGGAAACGAGATGAGTTACTTAGTGAGGATGGAATTAGGTGGACAAAAAGTTACACTAAGAAGGGAAAACAAAAGGTCTTCCCATGGGGAATTTGTGAGTTTCTCAAGTTTCGGAGGAGGGTCTATACAACCATGTTCCCCTTTTCAATAAAATAATATATATGAAAGGTGTTGGGATGGGCTTTTAACTGGTTAAGTAGTGAAGAGGATAATGTCCGCAAAGGAAATAATGTCATTTCTTAAATCCTAAGAGCCACATACGAAGAGGAGAAAGAGTGGGTTAAGAAAGGTCTTAACACAAGGTTACTTTGCATTAGACTCGATGTTATGTAGGTTAATACTATCAAGGTGAGTGAACAAGTTAGCATAAGTTATTAATTTGAAACAGAAGGTTCAACAGGAAATTTGTCAGGTATAGTCCTTTGTTGGGAATTTGTGGAAGCAAGAGAAAAGTATTAACATAGGGTTATAACTAGATTTAAGGAAATCATTATAGAACTCAATTCCTCAAGAGGTTGTGTAAGTGAATTTCGGTAAAGAGGCTCCACGAATAATGTGTCTCGTTCAAAAAGTTGGTACATGTGATGTTTAATGAGTGAATATCATGTCAAGATCATGTTTATGTTGGCTCTTCAATATAGATGTGCATATACGACAGGAAAAATTATGTGTTCACAATGATGTACTAAGAGTGACTTACTTGGTGACCTTAGGTTGCTGGGGCAGTACCTTAACTGATGCCCCTCGACTCCACACCCATAACATGCATTGGTATGATAGCGGCATACGCATGAATGACACCTCTTACACTTCTCGCAATGAGGATATGATTTGCTAGGCTGGCTCGTCTAAGTGGTGAGATCTTTGGTACCATCTCTTATGCTTACACCATGAGCATCCTCCCTACCCTTCCTTTTGCCCTACTTCGCGGGAGGGTTAACAATCTCTAGATCGTCTTACTATGTGTGCCATTGGAATTGCCCAAGCATGCCACCCTAAAACACTCTTGAGCATACTAGCAACACAGCGGTAAAAGTTCCCTTCCGCATGCTGAGCAGATCTCGCTGGGTGTACCCAGCCTGGGGTATTTTTTCTTCTTGTTCCCCCCTCTTTACACAACCATAAAATATTTGAAAATTTATCCAACATATCCCCAAGTGGTGCTTCTTACAAATTGAACATTCCAGCTTATTGGTACAAACAAACCTCTTTTGTTTCATAGATGCTCGTGCCACATGATTCGATGGCATGGTGACATTAAGGAGAAAAAGGTCCCCTACAAACTAGTACTTCCAATCCCTCCACGACTCGACCCATTATCCTAATGAACTCTTGTGCAATCTCCCCCAGATTCAATGGCGGGGTCACTACCTCCTCACTGATTTGAACTCGTGGACTACTCATCTAAAAAAGGAGATATTAGTGTCACGACCCAAATCGAAGGGTCACGATGGGTACCCAATACCTTACTTAACCGAGTACCAACACAACATATCTTTCTTATTGTACTATCATTGGTATTTGGGCCAACATAGTCACAACTTATAATGTATAACTATAGGTGGGAAAGCACTATATCAATGAACCATCTTTCTTAAACATGAATACATATAGGTCGTTAAGGCCTCTGGCATACTGTACAAAATGAACCTCTATCTACAAAGCCTGTAAGAGTATTTGACATCAAATGGCATAGGGTACCGGCCTACCCATAAGTCTGTAGAAAAAATCTAACACGATGACTCAGACTCGGTTGCACTCTCATTGAGGTGGAGTCTTACCAATTCTTCGTTGAATGCTAACCTTGTCTACTATGAGGGATCATCAAACTAATTGTCTATACCTTCAGGCATGAATGTAGCATCCCAACAAAAGGACGTCAGTATAAATAATGCACCGAGTATGTAAGGCATATAAATAAGTATATAAATGACATGGAAGAAACATGGAGTAAATGACTCAACCTGTAAGTCTGGATAACTCTGTAAATCATGAAAAACTAATAGTCTCATGCATATGTGTATGAATGTCATGTCGTGTATAGGTACATGTGTTCATAATATCATCAAGCATCTAAGGGCATACCATATATTACACCCCATGTTTTTGTACTTAAGAGTACGTCGTAAGTCAATTAATGTAAGCTCAGAAATGAAATCAACTTTGAAATTTTTTTAAAGTAAGTTAATCATGTTACCATGGAAGTTAATAATATTTATGATCATGAATAACAAGTACCAAGATCGTTGGAAGCCTTAAAAGCTAAACGAATTGAAGGAGATAAGTTTTGTCAAAAGTCAACAAGTTTGGTGTTACGCCCTGTGCGTCCTAAGGTGACGTATAATAAATATGAGACTTTTTAATCATGGTTTAATGAGTTTAAAGTCATAATATGACTATATATGATGTTTGGACCTAAAATATAAATTTTGGGAAAAATTGGATTTAACCTACAGAAAAATAGAGTTAAGATTTGCCTTGTAACGAGCCGTTTTAAGAAATTAAATTTGTATGCCTTATGGTGTTATTTTAGGACATATATCATACCAACAATTAATGTATTAGAACCTAGTTTCCAACAGTCCAAAGCATTTATTCATACAACATCAGGGTAGAGAAATATGGATTTTTAAACTAGGGTCACCAAGTCACGTTGCCGCACTTCGGAGAAACTGGCAGGTTTACAGGCCAAGTTGCGACGCAGTTTTTTTCTTATATATTGAGAGTTACATGGAGATATTTATATTGAATTTAATCCCTTTGTATCTAGTTTCCAACGCTATAAACCTTTTATCAATAGAATATCAAAGTAGAGAGATACAATTGTCTAAAGTAGCACTGCAAGCAGCCAAGCAGGCAACTTACCCACCTGCTTGGAGAATTGAGGCGGTGAGCTTATAAGTTATCTCTATCCATTATATTTAGTCAATATACAGAGATCAGTTACTTCAAAAAACTCTAAAACTCTCCAAGAACTTTTCCAAGTTTCCAAGAACTAAACTCAAGAGAAATCAACACAAATCCTCATCAAAGGTGTTAAAGACTACAAGAGAATACTTCTATGATATTGTGGTGTGATTGAGGGCTATTGTGACCTAATTTGAGATGAGGTTTCGAGTTGCAGCTTCTGTCCAAGGTATGTATAACATCTTCTTTATTGTGCTTCGGGTTAATCTTGTGTTGGTTGTGTTGTTTGAGTGAAAAAACATAAGATGCACTTGAAGGAACATGGGATACAATTATCTTTTTGGTTGGACTGTTTTGTGGTTAAAAATATGGTTTGTGGGGGATGAAAATTGTGAGAAATAATTTGATAATTTTTTGGTTGCTATTGTTAAGCTTTCCTAGGTGTTAATTAAGTTTATTGAAAAAGAAAAGACAGAAAACACATGATTGACGATAAAAGTTAAGGTGCTAGACGTATGAGGCTGTTTTGGAAGGCAATTTGTGGAGGTTTTAAACTAGAAATAATATGCTACATATAATTATAATGCTATGAAGGTTGTAAACTAATTTATGGAATAAGATTTTGATTCAATTTATATCTTGTTATGAGTAAAAGAAATGAGCTTGCCGCTCAATATGATTGTTAAGATAATCGGAGAAACTCATATTTGATTATATTATTGTTGTTGCTGGTGTTGGTTATAGTTGTTGTTGTTGGGTTGATGACCCTTAGTGGCATTTGGGATGTATTAAAAATAGAGGGGTTGTTTCCCGATTTTCCTTAGGTCATGCGACTAACCAAATACGATGGTACGACACTATATGTTAACGGCAATATCATTTCACTTGTTGTAGATGCAAGAAGTTGTGTTGAGCTTGGTTGAGTAAAAAGGAAGAGATCATACAGGTATGTTAAAGTTATCCCATTTTTCCTTTTAGCATGATCCATACGATACAAACGAAACGAATAAATGCACAACTTCCATAAATGACTCTATTCATAGAGGTATTAGAGGTGCCTATGTTCTTGAATTCCCATATGGTTTATTATTCTATTGCCCGTTCATGGGTCTCAGAACATACATAATTTGATAAAGTTGTTTCATGATATTAATTAGAGATAATAGTCTTATATCGTTTAGAAGGATTTTATTGACGTACTTCTCATGCATCACATTCATTTATACATGTACATGGACCCATGACCAGATGACGTTATATACGCGTATATATGTATATATTTGTATATGGGATATGGAAAAAGGTTACGGCGTTATATATGCACCACCACCTGATCAGCTGGTATACGTTGATAATTTGCCCACAGTGGCCGAGATGATATGATGGGATGCCCTTAGAGGCTTGATGATGTTATGAATACATGTACCTATGCACGATATGACATTCACACACATATGCATGAAACTATAAGTATTGCATGATTTACAGAGTTATCCAGACTTATTGGTTGAGTCATTTACTCTATATTTCTTCCATGTATGTTATGTACTTATTTATGTGTCTTACATACTCGGTACATTATTCGTACTGACGTCCCTTATACTTGGGGACGATGCGTTTCATGTCTGCAGGTCCCGATAGACAGGTCGAGGGCCTTTCAAGTAGGCTATCAGCTCAACGGAAGATGTTGGTGCACTCCATTTGCTTCGGAGTTGCATGTTTGGTTAATATGAATTAGACGTGTATTGTTTGGTATGGCGGGACTCTATCCTAACCTTTTATGAAAATTATGTATTCTTAGAGGCTTGTAGATAGATGTCATGCACATAAAAGATTGTATGGCCTTGTCGGCCTATGTTCAGTACACGAGTGGTTATTTTGATCTTATAGGCCCGTACTTCATATGTATAAGTTTGTATTCCCTCATGCTTTACTCTGGTTCATTTAACTATGATAGAATGATATGAAAGATACATTATGTTGGTACTCGGTTGAGTAAGGTACCGGGTGCCTGTCGTGGTCCATCGGTTTGGGGCGTGACACCATCATATCATCTCGGTCACTGTGAGCAAAATCATCAATATTTACCAGCTAATCGTGTGGTAGTGCGTATAAAACGTCGTAACCTTTTCCCATATATATATATATATATATATATATATATATATATATATATATATATATATATATATACATACATATATACGCATATATAATGTCATCTGGTCATGGGTCAATGTACATGTATAAATGAATGCAATGCATGAGAAGTACTTCAATAAAATCTCTTGGAATGACATAATACCATTATGCCTTTGAGCAATATCATGAAGTAAACTTTTTTCAACTTACATATTTTTCTGAGACCTATGAAAAGAAGATGTAATAATAAGACACATGGGAATTCAAGAACATAGGCACCTCTAATACTTCTATGAATAGAGCCATTTATGGAAGTTGTGCATTTACTCATTTCGTTTGTGTCATATAGATCATGCCAAAAGGAACGAAGGGATAGCCTTAACATACATGAGCCGATTCTCTTGACAATTCTTCTAACACACACCAATCGCGACAAAACACATAACGACGAGATCAAAAAAAGAAACAATCTATATGATATTCTTGAGAAAGGTTGCACCTTACTCCCTTAAAACCGCAAATTCCCGTTACTATAGTATTAAGTAGTCTTTGTATGAAATTTTGAAGAAAATCACATTACTAGAATGATACCTCTCTCTGTATGATACATCTCTTTACTAGAATGTTGAAATGTTGAAGCTAATCATTAAGTAGTCATGTTTATATTAATTGCAAATAACTAGATACCTCTCTTTAATGAGTTAGAGAGGTTATCTTTAATCTTTAGGTAGTCTCTTTGAATTATTTGCTGAAGTTTTCCTCCAAAACTTGTAGAGATAAGCATCTCCTTTAGTAAATTAGAGAGGTCTATTATCTTAGGCTGTGGGCCCCTCTCCATCTGGTAACTAAGCCACGTAAATCCTCCAAATGTGCCACCTATCAACATAATATAAGAGTCACTAATTGGATTTGATGTGCAGCCATGTTGGGTGATTAGTCCCTATCCATTATTTCCTTAATCTTATGCCCCAATCTTAATTACATGCTAATCTCCCACTAAAAATTAATAATTGCACAATTATTCACATAATTAAGAATTATCTTTAATTACTTATAATACTACTCACTTTTAATACACTTTACACTTCTTGCTATCATGGTCATATGGTACCTTGTATGACACTAGTCCATAAATATGGGGTATTATAGCTTAGACGGTATTTTATCTAAAATGTCAAACTTCAATGAAACTCATTTTCATGGTCATATGGTACCTTGACTGATGCACTTATCATTCTCATAACTTATGTCTTCCGAATACTTTAGTACTCTCCTTGCCATCTAGGCACCTATTCTTTGAATAATTCCAAAGGCCAGGTCATTTCCCCCTTTAGGCATCTTTCTCACACTATGACTTGTAATCGGAATCCATTCAATCTTGTAACTGTTGCTACCTTCTGCCATACAGCCTGTACGAGTTTGACCTTATAAATACGCCTATGTGACTCTTCTCTCCTTTTTCCTCCGGCTTTTAGCCAATCTCTAGGCCTCACTTTGCAAACATGTACAATGCTTGATAAGATGTCCCTCTGGGCATCTATGGGTATACTGAAGTTCTTCGCTCGGTACTTTGTTGAACTTATGAATATTTTTATACCTTGTTTCATTGATCCGTTTATCCATACGTATGACTTTACTGCCATAAATCTTACTTTGATTTATCGTTACTGAGGTCTGCTACCAAACTCCAGGTTACTCTCATTTCTTATCCTATATGTATAAATCTAAGTCCATTCATGATTCCTCGTTACTTTTAATCTTAAGAATGGCAGCCTAACCTTTGTTGATTCACCTCAATGTCTATCTACAATTTACCAATAATAACCTGAAACCTCATAGTAATTATTAGGGCTCACGTTGCATTGAGGAACATTTGAAGTGATTTTCACGTTGCATCCTTACGTGGTTCATCTTATGGGGGTATTTTAATCTTATACAATTCATGAAATCCTTTTTTTCAAATCGATACGCAACCGAAAGCCCAAACATCATTCTTTATTTATCACAATTACACCCTCATTCTACTACTAGGGCAACATTCATTCTCTTCTAAATGTTACTAGTCTTAGACTTCCTTGAGTTTATTCAGGCTATATTGAGCTTTCTACAACTTAGAGAAACCATTAGCTCTCTTGTTATCGATGGGCTTAATCCTGAAGACTTATCCATTCTCGTCACCTTCTTACTCGCCCTTTCTTATCCTTAATCCTGTCTTCCTAAAACCTTGTCTCTTTACCATACTTTATCTTGCGACCTACACATATTTATTTATACTACTCGCGACCTTCCTTCAACTTGCTTGCACTACAAATTTCCTTATGTTATTATGGAACATCAAGAGAGACATCACATCGTCTCAAACTTTTCTTTACTATTTTAACTAGACCTCTCGGTACCTAAAACCCATAGGCTGGGAGGTATGCCACTAATGACACCGCTATCATTCCTGGATACTGAATCCTAGCACTTTAAGCCCTTTATCTGAAGTATAGATTATTTATAACATTCTGCACCTGATTATCTCGTACGTTGTTCACTTTTACCTTACTTACCTTAAAATCTCGCATCGTATCTTCTATATCTCTCATAACCCCCTTCCATATAGGTATGATTCAAATCCACAACTTGAAGCTCTATTATAATACTTGCACCTCAGGCGCATACACAATCCGATGGGAGCTTCATACTGACTTCTTATAATGATGGTACTCTTCTAACTTGCTCTATCGTAGAGCCGTTATAGAATATGGCTACTGTACTATTTGTCTTGTACCTCTGATATTTAAGAGTGATCCTGCAATGTTCTCAATCACGAGGTCTATAATTTTCTAGATCCAATAATAAGACTCATGATTTACTTAGTTGATATAACTTTTTAGTTTCTTCTTCCCTCTGATCAACCTTTATGTAGGCTAAATATATCTTCCGATCTGCGGCTCATGGTATTACTTTAGCCTGTCATTGACGCTATGGATTATCTAGGATACAATCTTCTAACTATTCAATATGTTGTGTATGACCTGGACACAATTAATTCTTTTAACTTATACCGGAGTCTTCTACGGCTGTATGCTTGTCAACATATATGTTGCATGGGTAATACTCTGAAATCTTATGTGCGTTCATAACGTTACTAACACTGGATCATTGATCGAATAATTCCTTTTGTTTCTTCTCAGCTTTCTTTAAATGCAAGCAATTACTTTTCCTGGTCCTTCTGCATCTTGTTGCATGAATACTTGGCTTATCTTAGTGCTCACACATATTGGAATTTCACACAACCCATATGATCTTACATATGACCTTTTGATTCTTTTTTTTCCTCTTCCCGTTATTAGCCACGATAGGTGCCACTTTCTTATACGGTGCATCTAATGTTGTTGTGAGACCATTGTTACAACACCATTTCCTCTTAAGGTCACTGTGCTCAGGTTGAAGCCTTCTTCCTTATTTTCTTAGCTAGTCTTTCGTTGTTGTACTAAGGAAATACCCTCCGAGTATTGTAAAGCTGTGAGCTTAATACATCTTATATTCGACAAAATTTTGATGTCCTTCCTTGCCTATAAATATCCGTAGTTACTTACCTCCATACCCTTGTGCTTGTAGGGTTGCTGTTGAACTGATATTTTGACTGTCTTCCTAGTGGCATTCTCTTTTATTTCTATAATACTCATACGATACCTTTAAGTACTCCAACTCCCATCTAAATATTTCTCAAGGTCATGATGTCATATCTGCGAGACTGAATTCCCCATATTGGGGTTCATTATATTTATCTTGCACGATCTTTTGATTTGTCTATATCCTCTTGTCTAGCCATAACTAGGCTCTCCCTGAATCAATCTACTAACTACTAATTGGACCGTTCTCATATCTGTGTTCCGCGTAATCTCTCTTAGGTTATTTCTTTGTCTTAACTTACCTTTCGCACTAGCTCCTCATGTCTCAATAACATCTTGGGCAGGTACCTTTACTTCCTTTCCTTGACGTCGTGCTTGCATAATATTCTGGATTCGTAGCATATCTGTAGGATTTAGATAAGTGCAATCTCATTCCTTTTTCATTTTTATCGCATTCTTCCTTTACCATTCCATAGCTACTAGAACCACTTAATTCTGACTTAATGCCACATCACTCCATATTTGCCCCTTTAGGGGATTACTAAGAGTTGGAGCCACGAGGATCTACCTATAGATGTTTTACCTTTTCATCTTTGGTGTCTTTTCATATCATCGATGACCCTTACTCGCCTTGCTCCAATCCTTCTGTACCAAGGATAATAAAATTCCTTACTCACAAGGGTGACACTTAGTATAACTGGCACATACAGTCCCTTGAGCTTAACATTGCTCACATTGCTTACTTTAGGGAAGCGTCTTCCTGAATGACCATTCTCTGAGTTTCTCATGAATCTTCTTTTGTTGTCCATTCTATTATCGCCAAAACGAAATCTGAAATTTTCACAATATCGACTATTATCAAATTGCTCAGTCCCTAATTCATGTTTAATTTATCTTATTCATTAGTTCATACTAATTTCTATTATGCTGGGGTCTAACTTTTCCTTTTGTTTATCACTTTAGAGTCTCGAACTTATTTTTCAAAGTGAGGATATGACTTTATGGCCTATATTCCTTTGTTGTCATAAGGCCTGTCACCTCTCGTCTTTTCATTCACTTGACTATAGACTCTGTAATACTGTCATTTTTTTATCTACCGTTGTCATCCATGCATCATATCTTACACATAATGCTTCATTGACTCTCTGCTTATTTCTCGCTAACATTTATGTTCATCACTTTATTATGGAAACTTCAACAAGATATTCTTTTGCTTTTAGCTCCTCTTTGCTCCATCTAGTGGCTCTTCGGGTTGCTTAACGTTCTCGCTCTACTAGGGACGCGAGCCACACTAAGGTAATATTTATCCTTTTCAGGCTTTCATTGCCTATCTTCTTAATTTTTTTATCATGCTAGTATTCACATCTAATTGTAATATTTTAGAGTGCACCATCTGGGTGTTTCACATGGAGATCTATTAGCACCTTTATAATATCCTTCAAAAATGTCACCTAGCACAAAGAATCCATTCAGCATTTTGGGTTACTCTAACCCTAGCCGGATCCTGATATCTCGTCTTTTTCTTAAACTACAACTATTATCCCCCAATAGGGCATAACTAAGATGGGTGTGACTAATTTTACATACCTCTATTACAAATGAAGGAAACTCAAAATGCTTATATTTCTCTACTTTACTTGTAAATACTGTTAATCTTCATTAACTGGGTACCACGTACCCTTCTCACCTTGCTTCTTTTACTTGTTGAAGCTTGTATCTACCTTCTAAATCTTTCGTTGCTTTTTACCATATGGGTGGATAGATATTCATTCCTTAGAGCTCCTTTTCTAGTAGCTCACACGTCTTAGTACACACATGATCTGTTGGAGACCTTACATTTACTCATCATAAGCATGATTCAAAATCGAGTTCCTCTAACTCAACTCTTCCACAACCACATTGAATCCTTTACCAACCGCCTTTCTAGATGTAGGCATCGTTGTATTATGAATAAGATAGAGTTTAGGAAAGTGAGTTTTTACAATTGAGATCTACCACATAATCTAGAGTAAGAAGATAGAGTAATGGTCTTAAATGTCTTGTAGCCTCCTGCTTATAAGTGTGGTTCACAACACACCCATAAAAAACACTCTACTAAACACGACTTGTAGACTCTTTAGGATAAAACTGCTCTGATACCACTTTTGTCATGACCAAAATTGAAGTGTCACGATGGCCATCCGGTACCATACTTAATTGAGTACCAACGTAACATATCTTTCTTATCGTACTATCATTGGTATTTTGGCCAACATGGCCACAACTCGTAATGTATAACTAAAGGTGGGAAAGCACTGTATCAATGAACCATCTTTCTTAAACATGAATACATATGGTCCGTCAAGGCCTCTGACATACTACACAAAATGATCTTCTATCTATAAAGCCTCTAAGAGTATTTGACATTAAAAGGGACAGGTTATCGGCCTACCCATAAGTCTGTAGCAAAATTCTAATACAATGACTCAGACTCGGCTGCACTCCGAATAAGGTGAAGTTTTACCGATCCTTTGCTGAATGCTAACCTCGTCTACTATGAAGGCTCGTCAAACTGATTGTCTATACCTACAGGCATGAGTGCATCATCCCCAGCAAAATGACGTCAGTACAAATAATGTATCGAGTATGTAACGCACATAAATAAGTATATAAAATACATGGAAGAAACATGTAGTAAATAACTCAACCTATAAGTCTGGATAGCTCTGTAAATCATGAAATATTTATAGTGTCACGCATATGCATATGAAAGTCATGTCGTGCATAGGTACATGTGTTAATAACATCATCAAGCCTCTGAGGGCATCCCATCATATCATCTTGGCCACTGTATGCAAAATTATCAATGTATACCAGTTGATCAGGCGGTGATGCGTATATAACACTGTAACATTTTCTCATATCCCATATACATATATATATATATAAGCATATATAACGTCATCTGATCATGGGTCAATGTACATGTATAAATGAATGGAATGCATGAGAAGTAGTTCAATAAAATCTCTTGGAATGTCATAAGACCATTATGCCTTTGAGTAATATCATGAAGTAAACTTTTTTCAACTTACGTACTTTTATGAGACCCATGAACAGAAGATGTAATAATAAGACACATGAAAATTCAAGAACATAGGCACCTCTAATGCTTCTATGAATAGATTCATTTATGGAAGTTGTACATTTGCTAGTTTCATTTGTGTCGTATAGATCATGCCAAAAGGAATGAAGGGATAGGCTTAACATACCTAAGCCGATTCTCTTGACAATCCTTCTAACACATGTCAATCGCGACAAAACACGTAACGACGAGATCGAAATAGGGAATAATCCGTATGATATTCTAGAGAAAGATTGCACTATACTCCCTTAGAATCGCAAATCCCCCGTTGTTATAGTATTAAGTAGTCTTTGTATGAAATGTTGAAGAAAATCACGTTACTAGAATGATACCTCTCTTTGTATGATACATCTCTTTACTAGAATGTTGAAATGTTGAATTAAATCATTAAGTAGTCACGTTTGCATGAATTTAAAATAAGTAGATACCTATCTTTAATGAATTAGAGAGGTTATCTTTAAACTTTAATCCTTCATAACTTGTAAAGATAAGCATCTCCCTTAGTAAATTAGAGATGTCTGTTATCTTAGGTTATGGGCCCCACTCCCTGTGGTGACTAAGCCACATAAATCCTCCAAATGCCACCTACCAACATTATATAAGAGTCACTAATTGGCTTTGATCTGCAGCCACGTTAGGAGATTAGTCCATATCCATTATTTCCTTAATCGTATCCACCAATATTAATTATATGCTAATCTCCCACTAAAAGTTAGTAATTTTTTAATTATCTACATAATTAAAAAATATCTCAAATTACTTATAATACTACTCACTTTTAACATGCTTTACACATCTTGCTATCATGGTCATGTGGAACCTTGTATGACACTAGTATATAAATACGGGGTATTATAGCTTAGACCGTATTTTATCCAAAATATCAACCTTCGAGGAAACTCATTTTCTTCGATTAGCTAACCCTCTCACCTTCACGAATTTATTTATGACTTGCTTTAAATAGCATAATACTTATAATCTCAAAATAATCTCTTTCTCGAGCTTACGTCGATTAACTTGTGATGAAACTTTAATGTACGAAAATGCAGGATGTAACATCTCATATCTGAGACCTTATCCATTTACTTATGGCATACTTTCACGTACGAAGATATGAGGTGTAACAATTAGCTTCCTACCATGAGCTCTATAGCACGATCTTGGATTTCAAAAAAGGGTGACATTCCTAAATTCCCACGTAGACTCCTAATTATAGATGTGATTGACGACACACAATAAAAGGGACTACTAGACACGGCTATGAGATATTTGAGGACACTTTAAAACCTTAGGCTCTGATACCAAGCTTGTCATGCCCCAACCTTGGGGAGCGCAAGTGTAACGACCAGATCAGTCGCTTTGAGCTTTTGCACTTCGCTCGCCAGTTCTCAGGCATATCTAGCCTCGTGTGGCATACTATGACTTATATAAATTGTCGGTTGTGGTTTTCAGAGTAATCGGAATGAATTTGAAAGAAACGTTCTCAGTTTGAAGCTTAAAATTTAAAAGGTTTGACCAAGTTTTGACATGTTAGTATGTGATCTCAGATCGGAAATTTTATTATTTTTTTAGCTCTGTTAGGTGATTTAGGACTTAGTAGCGTGATTGGAATGTATTTTGAAGGTCCGTGGAAGGTTTAGGCTTGAATTGACGAAATTGGGATTTTGGCATTTTTCGGTTGATAGGTGAGATTTTGATATAGGGGTTGGAATGGAATTATGGAAGTTGGAGTAGGTCCTTTGTGTCATTTATGATGTGTGTGAAAAATTTTAGGTCATTCGGGCGAGGTTTGATAGACTTTCTGATCGAAAGCCAAAATTTAGAAGTTTTTGAAATTCTTAGGCTTGAATCCGATGCAAATTTGGTGTTTTAATGTTGTTTCGAGCGTCCCAAATGTTGGAACAAGTTTGAATGATGATACGGAATATGTTGGCATGTTTGGTTGAGGTCTTGAGGGCCTCAGATGATTTTCGGGTTATTAAATGGATCATTTCATGTTGATGGAAATTGCAGAAAATACTGTTGTTGGTGTTGCAGGTTTTTGACCTTCGCATTCGTGATGCATGTCCCGCGTTCGTAAAGGGTTAGGGTGTGAGGCTGTGCAGTTGGCCTTCATGTTCGTGAATATGGTCCTGCGATCGCTAAGGGGTGAGGTCAATGGCCACCGCATTCGCGAGGCTTATGCCGCGTTCGCGTAGAGGAATAGGAATAGCTGGGTCCCAAGGCGATTATTCTACGCGTTCGCGTAGTAGAGGTCGTGTTCGCGAAGATTTTAGTCAGCTGTGCATTGTGTTCGTGAGAGGGTTCTCGCATTCGCATATAAGTAATTCCGGTTAGTGAAGTTGTGTGCTTCGCGAACGCGAGGGAGATGTCGCGTTCACGATGAAGAAAAATCTGGGCAGACAGATTATATTTAAAAATCGAGGGCTTAAGTCCAATATCATAAAAGCCATTGGAGAGCGCGAGAGAAGGTGAAATTTGAGGAGAGTTTTAGTGGAGCTACTGGGTAAGTATTCTTCACTCATATTTGGTTTAATTCCATGATTTAGTCTTGAATTTCATCATTTAATTTGAGAAATTAGAGTGGAAATTGGGGAAAAATGGAAAAAAAGTTTGAGGATTCTTTTGGGGATTTGAATGGGAAATTGATGTCCGATTTGGATGTTCTTAGTATGTATGAACTCGTGAGAGTGTAAGGATTTTAGTTTTGTGATTTTTCTCAAAATTCGAGATGTGGGCCCGGGGGACAGGTTTGGTTAATTTCGGTATATTTGGTATAAACTGGATATTTTCGAGTGGGCTTTCTTCGCCTAGCATATTTTGATGGTATGAATCTGCTTTTGGATACATTTTGAGCATTTGGAGGCCGAGTTGAGAGGCAGAGGCATTGCGGGCTAGAGTTTGGACCGGGTCGAGGTTATTAATGATTGTAAATATTGTCCTTTGGGTATGAAACTCCGGATTTCACATCGTTGTGCTATATTGAGGTGACGCACATGCTAGATGACGAGTGTGGGGTCGTGCACCGTTGGGGATTGTGACTTAGTCCATCCCGAATGACTATTTTACTGCGTATTTGATTGAAAACTGTTTGTTATCATCATGTTTTGGGCTGAATGCTATATTTGGGCCTTGTGCCAACTATTTAGACCCCTTAGGGGATTTTTACTACTATTTCCTCACTGTTTTGATTTTATATTTGTACTCAGTCATGCAATATTATACTGTTTTCATAACTCAGCCATGTTTACTCCGTTTTAACACTTTAAATGATATTTTGGGTTGAGCAACATATTTTCATGTGCCCGAGTGGCTTTTTAAGATTTAAATGGGACCGGGCTACACGTCGCATTAGTGTTGTACTGATTATGATTATGAGGTCGAGGGCCTGAGTTGTACGCCACAAGGTGGCTTGATATGAGGCCGAGAGCCTGTTTGGTTATGCCAAGAGATGGCATGATATTGCGCTTGGGTTGTAAGGGGCCCCTCCCGGAGTCTGTACACCCCCAGTGAGCGCGGGTACCCAGTGTGCTATGTGATATAGCCCTAGGGGCTGATGTTATTCCATGTTATTGCCCGAGGGGCGGTTCTTGATTTATGTTATGCCCGAGGGGCTGAGTATGAGTGATTGTGAGGTAGCCCGAGGGGTTGGTTCTGTTGATATTATGCCCGAGGGGCGGTTTATGGTACATGTTTTGTTCGAGGGGCTTTTTATGTTTCTATCATGTTTACTCTTTGTTTTATCACTCGTTTGAAATTATTGAAAATTGATTTAAAAAGGTTTACACCGAACTGACCATGATTTACGACGTAAATGATTTCTGTACTGTGTTGGAAATATCCTGTATTTCTTGTAGCGTTTTGACGTGATTTACGTGCTTTCTTACTACTCAGCTTTCATTTACCTTTGTTACTCACTGAGTTGGAGTACTCAGATTACTCCCTGCACCTTGTGTGCAGATTCAGGTATTTCTGAACCCGGTAGCGGGTGTTGATTTCTCAAAGGCAGAGTCATCGGAGTTTAGCAAAGTAGTTGCCCGATGTTCGCAGCATTACTTTTTCCCTCCTGTTTTTGTTACACTGTGTTTAGTACACTTTTAGACTTTTTCGTTGTATTCAAACTTTAGTAGATGCTCGTGACTTGTGACACCGTGATGTCGGGCTTGTATATTATTTTTGGACAATTCATTTAGACTTATATTATGAAATATTTGTTTAGTTAAAGGCTTAAAAATGATTCTTATTGATTAATGGTTAATTTGGGAGTTGTGTCGGCTGACCTAGTTTCATGATAGGCGCCATCACGACCGGGTCAGTTTTAGTGTAGTGATAAGTTTGTATCAGAGTCTCATGAGTCATGAGCAGGTTTAGTAGAGTCTCGCGGATCGATACGGAGACGTCTGTACTTGTCCTTGGGACGCTGCAAAACCTTTAGGAAAAACTTCACATTCTTGAATTCTTATCATGTGTCCTTGATTCAGCTTGAAATCTAACTCTTTGAATTCCGTCCACGCGTTCGCATGCGCGCATGAGGGCTCACTATTAAATATGCATCGATGGCTAGTGATTCCCTAATCGAGGGGTGAGATGTGATTTTCTGTGCTTTGATGTTGGGACAGCCTGGAGGACTTGAGGCTGGGTTTTGCCTGCAGCTTGAGCACCGAGGTGCTGATTGTGTGAGCACGTGTTTTTGAACTTATATGTCCGGTAGTGTCCCTATTAGTAGAAGTGACGGCTGGATGGCTTTGTAATGAGTATGTTATGACTGCTAGATGTATTCACATGATTTGGAAGCAACGAAAAGGGTCTGCTGGAGGATAAAAGAACTATTAAGTGCTTGATTTCCATCTTGATTTGAGGTATAGCCCCGAGTTATGGGTGTATGAAGAATCTTTTTATGTTTTCTAGTTGGGGGAGTGAAGTGGATTTCACGTTATGATATGAGTTCAGACTCGGGAAGATCAAGTGACTGCATAATGTCTATGATTGTGGAAGGGCATAAAGAGATATTAGTTGAGGCGAAACAAGTGGGTTATATCCTGTGGATTGTTCTGTAGTTTGCGTAATCCTTTATGTTGTTTATTGGAAGATCTCTGTTACCAGGGAAATATATGTGTTGCAATTTGAATTTGGTACGCCTAAGAGAGTGGGTTTAACTATTACGAGAGTGAATGCGAGATTTGCAGAAGATTTAAAGTACTAGATGGTCTGTATTTCACGAGCTTATGAAGGATAAAGTTTAATGTCACTATGGTATTATGGCAGCAATAGAGTATATGCTTTATGAGTTATTGTGTATGTTTTGATCTATGGCTTCAAGCCAAGTTGGGGAGTCTGCTATCGATTAGTTGGTTGCATGGGTATGTGCTATGTTAGTTCCAATTTGAGGCGTACGCGTGAATCATTTATGGCTTACATAGATTGAGACCGAGGATGGCTTGAGTATAGGAAAATTTGGACAAAGGTTATATTATGCTTCATAGGTGTATGAGAATCACGGAATGTCTTGAGTGGTTATTGGTAAAGGATGTGCGGTGCATAGAGCAGGAAGTTGCTTAGTTGTAGGTGAGGTTACATTCTGCGGTGTTGGGGTGCTAATGAGGCACAAGTTGTTCGGTTTATTTGATCAGTCTAGTTGAGGTTTGAGTAGAGTGGACGACTCTCGAGAATGGTTTTAATGAGTTCAAGATATTACGTGTAGTAATTCGAAGTTTTCAAGTTGTATATTTGGCTAGAAACTGAGTTTTTCATCTGAGGGTGTCAAGACTTGTGGTATTTCTATATCATCATGGGATTTTATATATCAGTATCAGGAAGGTGAAGGAAACGACTTTAGGATCGCAGGAAACCCTCTAGGGTAGGTATTTTGAATGTGGTGCTTTTGGGAATATTCAAGAGAGTATTCAGCGGCTTATGAGCCTTAGACGGTGTGGTTTTATGCTTGGGTCTCATGTGGTGAGTCTGGGTTGAGGAACTGAAGTGTTATAGCAAGAAGACGTATCAAGTTGAATGTAAATCTCAAGGAACATGGATAGATGGGATAGCTTAGTAGTAGGCCGGATCAACATAGTAAGGATATGATTAGTTCTTTGGATACGCACGAGTAATGAGTTTCTTCAGGTATTTCGCGGAATTTCTCTTGGGTTTTAGTGACCTGCATAGCTTGGTTGAGTTAAAAGGATTCAGTCCTGACGGTTTAGCGTTGTGCAAATGGAATTCGGAGAGTTCTTGATGGTTTCTACCACGGTTAGAGATGCGTATTTTCTACGAGTGTGAGGAGCATAGGATATGTAGTGATTTTCTTCTAGATGGGATCAATGGAAAGTTCATGGCTAATTGAGTACGTAGCTACTTGTGGCCCGAATGGGATATGAAGTTCTCAAGTGTATCCTAGGATGATATGGTATGTGCGATATGTTGTGTGGTATTAAGATTTGCACGTGTAAGGTCACGATTTAGATTTTAATGGAAGGTCGCAAATTCTTAGATAGATAAATGAGATCACGAATTTTCAGTTTACTAGATAAATGAGATCACGGATTGGTGTGGCTTGAGGAGGGTATACATTTTAGATAGGGAGATGTGTTTGAGTTGAGGATACATCATTAGGGTGGTTTCATTTTTGAAGACCCAGCGGATGGTTGGGAAGGGTTGTCTATCCTATTTGGCCTTCGTGATGGATATCAGTACAGAGACTCCTACCATTGATTGAGTTCCGGTGATAAGGGGTTTTCCAGATATGTATCCTATTTCCGGGCATGTCGCCGGACAGGGTTGTTGATTTCGGTATTGATCTGGTGCCAGGAACCGTATTGTATGGCACCAGCGGAGTTAAAGTAATTAAAGGAACAACTTCAGGGATTCATTGATAAGGGGTTCATTGGCAGGCCAATGTGGATGTGTGTTCTAACTTGAGTTGGCTTGGTTGACTACGAGTTGTATTGTTGAGGGATGTGTTGATTCGATTGTTGTTGAGCTTATTAGTGACTTGGGGAGATCTATAAGTTATCTTTACATGTTGTGAGGCATCAGAATTTGTTGGTTATAGGAACATGTGGTGCGCTTTTATTGGGGTATCTCAGTGGAATTCAGTACGTTCAGATTGTTGCTTATTGGTGCGCAGGTTGCACGAGTTATGGCTTTAGATCGTATTGATGTGTCATGTCACCAGAGTAGTTGTGTTGGATTAGATGAGATTGTTGGGATCTAGAATGAATACAAACAGATTCAGTTTCAGCGTGTTCGAAGGATAATATCGATGTTCTGCTCAAAAATTTGGTATGGTCCTTGCCAAAGGAGAAGTGGCTTCACAAATGGTTAACTTGAGCAAGGGTTATGGCTTTCTACGTGTTTCATTTATCATTGGCAGTATACAGAACTGTTGGAATGAGGCTTTATTTAATAAGAGGTTTATTATCGATATTCGGTTGTTCTAAGCAACTGCTGCGATTAGAAGTTATCGCTACAAGTGTTTGAGTGATGTGGCATGTCATGTAATTGCACCTGATCACGGATTGGTGTGGCTTGAGGAGGGTATACATTTTAGATAGGGCGATGTGTTTGAGTTGAGGATATATCATTAGGGTGGTTTCATTTTTGAAGACCCAGCGGATGGTTGGGAAGGGTTGTCTATCCTATTTGGCCTTCGTGATGGATATCAGTACAGAGACTCCTACCATTGATTGAGTTCCGGTGATAAGGGGTTTTCCAGATATGTATCCTATTTCCGGGCATGTCGCCGTACAGGGTTGTTGATTTCAGTATTGATCTGGTGCCAGGAACCGTATTGTATGGCACCAGCGGAGTTAAAGTAATTAAAGGAACAACTTCAGGGATTCATTGATAAGGGGTTCATTGGCAGGCCAATGTGGATGTGTGTTCTAACTTGAGTCGGCTTGGTTGACTACGAGTTGTATTGTTGAGGGATGTGTTGATTCGATTGTTGTTGAGCTTATTAGTGACCTGGGGAGATCTATAAGTTATCTTTACATGTTGCGAGGCATCAGAATTTGTTGGTTATAGGAACATGTGGTGCGCTTTTATTGGGGTATCTCAGTGGAATTCGAGTGGGAAGAGTATTGGGTATTGCTCGGCGGATGGCGTATCGGTTGTGTCCTTTCAGGTTTGTGTAATGTTTCGTCAATTGCTTCGCCGTAGTTATGATTATTTGTTTTGGTTCTATACATCAAATTGCGCGTGGTTGTCGATTTTGAGCATAGTGACTTGAGGTGTTTCATGTGGACCAGTGTTTCGATAGGGTCGCGTATTGCAGCGAAGTTATATGGAGTCATGACCCTTCGGGTTAGATTCGTGTGTTCTATTTCTACGATGTGTGACACGTTCTCAGCATTTTGTGTGGTGCTACTGGTGAGCTTGCGGTACAGCTCTCTCATTTGAGTCATTTTTCATGATTTGAGTACGTTCAGATTGTTGCTTATTGGTACGCAGGTTGCACGAGTTATGGCTTTAGATCGTATTGATGTGTCATGTCACCAGAGTAGTTGTGTTGGATTAGATGAGATTGTTGGGATCTAGAATGAATACAAACAGATTCGGTTTCAGCGTGTTCGAAGGATAATATCGATGTTCGGCTCCAAAATTTGCTATGGTCCTTGCCAAAGGAGAAGTGGCTTCACAAATGGTTGACTTGAGCAAGGGTTATGGCTTTCTACGTGTTTCATTTATCATTGGCAGTATACAGAAGTGTTGGAATGAGGCTTTATTTAATAAGAGGTTTGTTATCGATATTCGGTTGTTCTAAGCAACTGCTGTGATTAGAAGTTATCGCTACAAGTGTTTGAGTGATGTGGTATGTCATTTAATTGCACCTGAGGTTGCAGGTATGAGTTATTACAGCTGGTTCGGGCTTATCCAGAGTATAGATGTGAGATCCTGATGTTATAGATGGTTTCAGAAGTGGAAATGTGGTTATAAGGTTTATGGGCTAGGTTGGATTGTGAAATTTTAGTTACATTGTGTTATCAGACCTATATGAGATAGGGTGATGTGGGATCACCCCCGGGTATGTGCATAGTAAGGTTATTCAGCGATTTGATGGTTTTCGGAACAACTCTGGGCACGTTCGAAGACGAACGTATGTTTAAGTGGGGGAAGATGTAACGACCCGATCGATCGTTTTGAGATTTTGCACTTCGCTCGCCAGTTCTCGGTCATGGCTAGCCCCATGTAGTGTATTATGACTTATGTAAATCGTCGGTTGTGGTTTCAGGGTAATCTGAATGAATTTGGAAGAACAGTTCTCAATTTGAAGCTTAAAACTTGAAAGGTTTGACCAAGTTTTGACTTGTTAGTATATTATCTCGGATCAGAATTTTTATGATTTGGTTAGCTCCGTTAGGTTATTTAGAACTTAGGAGCATTATCGAAATGTATTTTGGAGGTCCGTGGAAGGTTTAGGCTTGAATTGGCGAAATTGGGATTTTGGCGTTTTCCGGTTGATAGGTGATATTTTGATATAGAGGTCGGCATGGATTTCCAAGGGTTGGAGTAGATCCGTTGTGTCATTTATAACGTGTGTGAAAAATTTCAAGTCATTCGGGTAAGGTTTGATAGACTTTCTAATCGAAAGCGAAATTTAGAAGTTTTTTGAATTCTTAGGGTTGAATCCGATGCAAATTTGGTATTTTAATGTATTTTCGAGCATTGCGAAGGTTGGAACAAGTTTGAATGATGATATGGGATATGTTGGCATGTTTGGTTGAGGTCCCGAGGGCCTCGGATGAGTTTTGGGTGGTTAAACGAATCATTTCATGTTGATGGAAATTGCAAAAAATACTACTGTCGGTGTTGCAGGTTTTTGACCTTCGCGTTCGCGATGAATATCCCGCATTCGCGAAGGGTTAGGGTGTGAGGATGTGGAGTTGGCCTTCGTATTCGCAAAGATGTTCCCGCGATCGTGAAGGGGTGAGGTCAATGGCCACCGCGTTCGCGAGGTTTATGCTGCGTTCGCGTAGAGGAAGAGGAATAGCTGGGTCCCCAAGGCAATTGTTCTACGCTTTCGCGTATAGAGGTCGCATTCGTAAAGAGTTGAGTCAGCTGTACTTCACGTTCGCGAGAGGGTTCTCGCGTTTGCATAGAAGGAATTCCGGTCACCGAAGCTATGTGCTTCGCGAACGTGAGGGAGATGCCGCGTTCGTGATGAAGAAAAATCTAGGCAGACATTGTATATTTAAAAGTCTAGGGCTTAAGTCCAATATCATAAAAGCCATTGGAGAGCTCGGGAAAATGTGAAATTTCAGGAGATTATTAGTGGAGCTATTGGGGTAAGTATTATTCACTCATATTTGGTTTAATTTCATGATTTAGTCTTGAATTTCATCATTTAATTTGAGAAATTAGAGAGGAAATTGGAAAAAATGGAAGAAAAGTTTGAGGATTCTTTTGGGGATTTGAATGGGCATTTGATGTCCGATTTTGATGTTCTTGGTATGTTTGAACTCGTGAGAGTGTAAGGATTTTAGTTTTGTGATTTTTATCAGAATCCGAGACGTGGTCCCGGGGGTCGGGTTTGGTTAATTTCGGTATTTTTGGTATAAACTTGATATTTTCAAGTGGGCTTTGTTCCACTAGCTTATTTTGATGGTATGAATCTGCTTTTGGCTAGATTTGGAGCATTCGGAGGCCGAGTCGAGAGGCAGAGGCATTGCGGGCTAGAGTTTGGACCGGATTGAGGTGAGTAATGATTGTAAATTTTGTCCTGAGAGTACGAAACCCCGGATTTCACATCGTTGTGCTATATTAAGGTGACGCACACGCTAGATGATGAGTGTGGGGTTGTGCACCGATGGGAATTGTGATTTAGTCCATCCCTAATGACTATTTTACTGCGTATTTGATTGAAAATTGTTTGCTATCATCATGTTTTGGGCTGAATGCCATATTTGGGCCTTGTGCCAACTATTTGGACCCCTTAGGGTATTTTTACTACTATTTCCTCACTGTTTTGATTTTATATCTGTACTCAGTCATGCTATATTTTACTGTTTTAATAACTCAGTCATGTTTAATCTGTTTTAACACTTTAAATGATATTTTGGGTTGAGCAACATATTTTCCTGTGCCCGAGTGGCTTTTTGAGATTTCTGACTAAGTAGGGCCGAGGGTCTGTGTTGTTAGGATTATTATAGGATCGGGCTGCACGTCGCATCAGTGTTGTACTGATTATGTTTATGAGGTCGAGGGCCTGAGTTGTACGCCACAAGGTGGCTTGATATGAGGCCTAGAGCCTGTTTGATTATGCCATGAGATGGCATGATATTGCGCTTGGGCTGTAAGGGGCCCCTCCGGAGTCTGTACACCCCCAGTGAGCGCGGGCACCCAGTGTATTATGTGATATGGCCCGAGGCGCTGATATTATTCCATGTTATTACCTAAGGGGCGGTTCTTGATTTATGTTATGCCCGAGGGGCTGAGTATGAGTGATTGTGAGGTAGCCCGAGGGGCTAGTTCTGTTAATATTATGCCCGAGGGGCGGTTTATGGTGCATGTTTTGCCCGAGGAACTGTTTATGTTTCTATCATGTGTACTCACTGTTTTATCACTCATTTGAAATTATTGAAAATTGATTTTAAAAGGTTTACACCGAAACTGAGCATGATTTATGACGCAAATGATATCTGTATTGTGTTAGAAATATCTTGTATTTCTTGTAGCGTTTTGACGTGATTTACGTGCTTTCTTACTGCTTAACTTTTATTTACCTTTATTACTCACTAAGTTGGAGTAATCACATTACTCCCTGCAACGTGTGTGCTAATTCAGGTATTTCTGAACCTGATAGTGGGTGTTGATTGCCCAAAGGTAGAGTCATCGGCGTTTAGCGAGGTAGCTGCCCGACGATCGCAGCATTGCTTTCTCCCTCCTATTTTTGTTAGACTGTATTCAGTACACTTTCAGACTTTTTCGTTGTATTCGGACCTTAGTAGATTCTCGTGACTTGTGACACCCAGATGTCGGGCTTGTATATTATTTCTGCATTGTTCATTTGGACTTACATTATGAAAAAAAATTTTAGTTAAAGGCTTAAAAATAATTCTTATTGATTAATGGTTAATTTGGGAGTTGTGTCGGCTGGCCTAGTTTCACGATAGGCGCCATCACGACCGGGATTTTAGGGTCGTGACAGCAAGCGACACTCGACTGAGTTACCCAACTCAAGAAATCCTACTTAGTGCATATCGTTAACCCTGCCCATGAATAATATTGAGGATAAATATAAATAGTTAACCCCAACAAGTGAATAGTATGTGCAACACCAACTTTCATTTTTGTAAGAGCTTCATTTTTTGGTTTCAAAAATAGTGCATGCTAATAGTTTAAAAGCGCAACATCCGACAAATACAACAACATCTATATTTTGCCAGTGACAGGACCCCTGACTATACCTCAAAACACAATGTGCAAAATCAAATGACATAGGGCCCCGAGGTAGAATAAGTCTCATCGAATCAATTGACAAAACGGTACACCTATCAAGAACCTGTGCCACTTGATGCGGAACAACCTACATCCATTAATAATACAGCATCCCCGTCAAAAGGGACGTTAGTACATATGGAATAATACTAGCATGTAAAACTAAATACCCTCTCATGCAATAGAATGACAATATAATGAGGAGGAACGACCCGATTGGTCAATTTGAGCTCTACCGCATCGTTCAGTAGTTTGAGGTCATGAGCAGGTGCACTTAATGTATTATAACTTGTACGTGTGGTCGGAGTTGAATTCGAGAAGTTCGGTGTTGATTTGGAAAGAATATTCTCATTTTGAAAGCTTTAAGTTGGAATAATCTAACTAAGGATTGATTTTGAGTAAATCACCTCGGAATCGGAATTTGAAGGTTCCAACAGGTTCATATGATGATTTTGGACATGGGCGTATGTCTGAATGGTTTTTTGGACGGCCCAGGAGCATTTCGGTGCCTATTGTGGAAGGTTGGCACTTTGAAAGGATTTCATAAATGTTACACCCCATGTTTTCATACATGAGAGTATTCGTAAGTCAATTGATGTATGCTCATAAATGAGATGAACTTTCAAAGTATAAAGTAAGTTAATCATGATACAATGGAAGTTACAAATATTTAAGATCATGAATACCAAGTACCATGAGGGTTTGAGGGCTTCGGAACTAAATGAATTGAAGAAAATAATTTTCGTCGAAAGTCGACAAGTTGGGATTGTTGTAACATGTACTTTTGGGGAAATAATAGTATGTTTAAAATTATAAGGATATTATGTTATGAGTTATTTTATTCGTATAATAGATGTGTGCTTTGATTTGAATTCAAGCGAGTTGTGGAACAAAAGTTGGAAAAGGTCATCACAAGTTACATTCATAAATGTGTTGAAACTAAGGTCAAATGTAACAGCGATTTTCTCGCAATATACTTAGAGTTATGGGGTTTTCCACCCATCAAATTAAGTATTTATGAGTCTATTTTCTAACACATTAAACCATTTATCAATACGACATCAGAGTACAGAGATATATATATTTTGCAAGACTGCGTAGGCTGCTAGGAGACAAGTAGGTGTGTCACCTACTTGGTTAAATAAGAGCCCAAAAAGAGGCAATTTTGGGTCAGCCAAAGAGCCCATTTAAGGGCTTATCTCCTTCAATATAAACCTCATTATATATCACAAATAACCAGACCTAAATCCCTGAAAACTTCCTCTCAAATATTACCCACAAATCCTAATTGATTTTCTCTCCCTTTCAAGTTCTAATTTGAGGTACAACCTAGAGTTTGAAGAACCAAGATAAGGGCTAAGTTATCCAACAAATCAGGTAAGATTACTGATCTATTTCATACATTTTTATGTTGTAAATTCATGGTAATACATTCTATATTTGTAAGAACTAATGGGATGGTGATCGGAAGTCGTGAGTTTGCGTTATTCACTTGTAGCAGACTGTTATATGGACTTTTTGTGTTGTTGTTGTGCTGCATGTTCTACTACTATTTTATGGAGTTTTGGAGGATGAAATATGTGGATAAATACCATATATATGTAGGGTGCTAGGCTAGGCATTCATCATAGCATTTTTGGATCGTTTGACACTACTACGGTGATCGTTTTGTGTATGAAAAGATTGGAGTGTGTTGGGCTGTTTTATAGTATTTGATGGTGTAATATGAGGTTGGAAAATAATGTATATATGATTTTATTGTTGTGTTCTTGTGTTGTTAGGGTTATCTTGAATTTGGAGGAAGTAAGGATTATAGGGGAGATGCTGCCCGTTTTTATGCAAAATAAGCTTGTCGTCCGTTGTGCGATAGTTGCACCTTTCATAACTTAATGATGGTATTATTATCATTGTTGTAGATTAAGGTACAAAGAGGCAAGTTAAACTTGGTGATTTGAAAGATTGTGATAAGGTATGTTAAAGCTAAACCCTTTATTCATTTTGGCATGATCTCATAATTACATGTGTTTGATAACAAGGCATAAAGAGAAGTTCATACTCCCGAATTTATATACACTATCCTAGTCTCATAAGTTACAGTATTCTCCTTTATTGGGACTTCATATTCAGTTTAATTTTGTCTTTTGTCAGCTAAGAGAGCAAAAAGTCTATAATTGATGGCAGGCCCCTATTGGGCAACCTCTGATTAGATGGTGACTTATATACCGAGCCTACTGTGACCAAACGTTTATGAGTGATTCCAGAATGGCCGAGATACAGAGAATATTATGGCCGAGCGCCTGTGAGTGATCCTACTATGGTAGATCAGTTACACATACTTGCTGCACCTTTTTCTTGTGCAGGTACATATATGTCTAGTGGCCCTGTGAGAGTAGAGGCGAGTTTATTTGTGGGGACTTAGGTGAGCTGCATTTCTATATTTCGATCTGCAGCCAGTAGAGTCTCCTTCAAAGTTATTTATATATCTTCCTGACTAATTTGTATTCCGGACAAATGTTGTACTTTATTTTATCTTCCTAGTTGATGCTCATGCATTTATGGTAGCGGGTTTCGAGGGCATTTATGAGTTTTTTAGTAGTGTAGTTGGAAATATTATCATTTACTCTATAAATTTTGTTTTTGATTATTTAATTGAAAGAAAATTATGATTTCCAAATACTAAAATGAATAATCAAGTTAATAAATTATTGTTGGCTTGCGTGACAGCGTTAGGCGCCATCACGGCCATTAATGAATTTTGGATTATGACAACATGGTATTAGAGCACTATGTTCACTTAGGTCTCACGAGTCATGAGCAAGTCTAGTAGTGTCTTTCAGATCGGTACTGATACATATGTACTTATCTTCAAGAGGCTACAGGGCTGTTAGGAGAACTTTCCTTCTTGATTCCTCATCGTGCGATTTAATTCTTTTGAGGCTTATGCCTTTATTTATTTCCTATTCTATCTTATGCAATGTGAAGCGCTTGTTATAAATCAGGAATTGAGGAATTGTAACGGTACTTCAGATGTGGTACAGGATGTATCTCCTTATGTATTTGATTGGGCTATTGTCGTTGCCTTGCAGAAGGTCATTCTGTCGTTTCAGCTCAGTATCATTACTACCTAAGGTTTTGAGATTTGGCCTTGATTTGTATAATGATTCGTGCATTGTTATCACACAATGTTTGTGTAATGGTAGGATGCTTCTCTATGCGTTGAAGCAATGAATGAGTTGGAATGAGGTTTACTCATTGCATGATTCAGATATTCAGTTATTTATTTCCGACGGAGGAAAGGCAAAAGGATTACGAATGCTCAGATTAAGGTTTGGGGGGGGATTGTTCCGACATATATAAGGGGCATGGGTGATGAGTTCCCTGTCGTTTTGTCACGACCCAAACCGATGGGCCGCGACGGGTGCCTGAGTCCTACCTGTCAAACACCCCTAAGCATACGTCTAGGATATGAACCTGTATAACATCTTCTGAATTACGAAGATAACATACATCAAGGAAACCTGCCAACAAGGCATATGTAGGTATATCTGCAGAATACAGGGGGCGAGCCGACAATGCTGCTATAGACAACTATACATCCAATAACTGAAAGGCGACAAGACCACATACATCCCAACTAGACATACTGTCTACAGACCTCTAACAGAAACATAACTGTACAAAGACGGGACTGAGTCACGACATACACATATACATACATACATATATATACACATATACATATATATATATATATATATATATATATATATATATATACATATATACATATACAAACGTATCGTACCAACATCAAAAGCAGCTTCGGATCAAATAGAGCACGCCAACTCTCGTTGATCAGGGATCCTAAGAAGGGGGACCGTCAGCTTGCCTACCTACACCTGCGAGCATGAAATGCAGGCTCCGTAAAATAGGGCGTCAGTACGAAAAATGTACTGAGTATGTAAATGCATGAAAATTTGTACGTAAAAGACATAGATGAAACATGGAATATAGAAACACATCTTTAAATCAAAATAACTTTGTAAATTCTAAAACGTTTATAACGTCATGCATATGCATATAAATGTCGTGCCATGCATAGGTATGGGTGTACATAATATCATCAAGCCACTGAGGGCATCCTATCATATCGTCTCGGCCACTGTGGGCACATCATCAACATATACCAGCTGATCAGGTGGTGGTGCGTATATAACGCCAAAACATTTTCCCATATCCCATATACATATACGTACATATATACGCATATATAACGCCGTCTGAGTCATATTTCAGCCACTGTAGGAAACATCATCGTCATATACCAGCTGATCAGGTGATGGTGAGTATATAACGCCGTAACCTTTTTCCCGTATCCCATATAAATGTAATATACATATATACGCATATATAACGTCATCTGGTCATGAGTCAATGCACATGTATAAATGAGTGAAATGCATGAAAAATACGTAATAATCTCAATATTCCTTCCGGATAAACTTTTTCAACTGTGTATTATTCTGAGACCCATAAACAGAAGATAATAATATTTTACATGGGGAATCAAGAACATAGGCACCCCTGCTATTTCTATGAATAGAGTAATTTATTAAAACTATGTATTTGCTCGTTTCATCAGTACAATTTGGACCATACCAAAAGAAAGAAGAGAGGGTTTTAACACAACTGTTCCTGAAATTATTTGAACGAATCTGCTTTTGCGAAATTCTTGAACGAAATTTACACTGGATTTGAAATTGGAACGAAATTGTTTTCTTATATGTTTCTACGCACTCAAATGTCAAACATCACTACTTTGGAAGGCCATCAAAGAGTATTCTTGTGCCAACAATCAAAAAGCTTTTAGTTGTAGTAATAGATTTACCCTATTCAGAAGAGTAGATTGAGATTTACACTATATAATTTTTGTTAAGCTTCTATTCTTGGATTTTTCAAAACCAAGAAAGAATGTATTCTTTCTGTTTGATTACTAACGTGACTTATGCCTTCCAGAATGAATTTAAATCAAACTCATTCTTATGAGTTAAAGAAATGACTTACACGTTTTATCATACTCAGCATATATGACTATGAGTCATATGCTTAAAATGGTGGTCTACTGCCCGTTTCTTTTTGCGTATAATTAATTAAGTTTTGTCCGCTTCTTAGTTAACTGGGTAATGTTCTGTTACCCGGTAATTAATAAATTATCCGCATAATTTAAAAATTACCACAAACTACTTAAAATTCTATTTATTTTTAAAATACTTCATATATACTTTATATATTACACTACCGTGGTCATATGGTACCTTGTATGGTACTAGTTCATAATTATCAGGTATTATTGTTTGACCCGTATGTTATTCTAAATTGGCCACTTTCAACAAAACTCGTTTTCTTTAATCCATGTACCCCTTTATCCGTCATAACACTTATTTATTGCTTGTTATAAATAGCGTAAGTACGTTAACGTCAAGATGATCTCATCCCCGAGTCTAAGTCGGTTAACTGAAAATGAAATTTTAACGTACGAAAAAGCGAGATGTAACACATTTGATCAAGAGAGATCAACAACTGGGATTGATGACTGTAAAACGGTGTCGTTTGATTAAAGGGTGGGGCTGGACCTGGTAGGGGAAACTGGGCTGGGCGGATTGTATAGAAACAACAGGTTTGGGCTTCGCAAATTTGAAGGCCCAAATTGAGCTCTAATTCCAAATACCCCTTCTTTAACATATTGACCGAATTTTAATTCTAATTAATATTAATATTAATTAATACTAATTACCAATCACTACAACAACAACCCAGTATAATCCCACAAGTGGGGTCTGGGGAGGGTAATATGTACGCAGACCTTACCCCTTCCCCGAAGGGTAGAGAGACTGTTTTCAGGAGACCCTTGGCTCAAAAAAGTAATAGGAGCCGATATTTTAGTACCATAAAAATGCATAATAAAATAACAGCAATATAAGATATATGAAATACAGAATACGAAATACGAAATAGATGGCTGGTATAGTAAAACTAGCATGTAAAGCCCTGCATCAATAGACGACCAATGACATTCATAGTATAACTCCTAACTGGCTAGTCTCACTCTATTGTGCTGTAGAAATATTCACAACTTTTCCTTAACCTACAACCTTAATGCTCGACCTCCATACTTCCCTGTCAAGGGTCATGTCCTCAGTAATCCTAAGTCGCGCCATGTCCTGTCTGATCACCTCTCCCCAATACTTCTTAGGTCGCCCTCTACCTCTCCGCGTGCTCACTACAGCCAGTCGCTCACACCTCCTCACCGGTGCATCAGTCCCCCTCCTCTGAATGTGTCCGAACCATCTGAGTCTTACTTCCCGCATCTTGTCCTCCATGGGGGCCACGCCCACCTTCTCTCGAATATCTTCATTCCTAATCTTATCCATCCTTGTATGCCCGCACATCCACCTCAACATCCTCATCTCTGCTACTTTCATCTTCTGGATGTGTGAGTTCTTTACCGGCCAACATTCAGTTCCATATAACATGGCAGGCCTAACCACTGCTCTATAAAACTTACCTTTTAGTAACGGTGGCACTTTCTTGTCACACAAGACTCCCGACGCTAACCTCCACTTCATCCACCCCACCCCTATACGGTGTGTGACATCCTCGTCAATCTCCCCGATCCCCTGAATAACCGATCCAAGGTACTTGAAACTACCCCTCTTGGGAATGACTTGAGAGTCAAGCCTCACTTCAACTCCCGCTTCCGTCGGCTCAACTCCAAATTTGCACTCGAGGTATTCCGTCTTCGTCCTGCTCAACTTGAAACCTTTAGACTCAAGAGCATGTCTCCAAATCTCTAGCCTCTCGTTGACGCCGCCTCGTGTCTCGTCAATTAGAATAATGTCATCAGCAAATAGCATGCACCATGGCACCTCCCCTTGAATATGATGAGTCAGTGCATCCATCACCAGGGCAAATAGGAATGGGCTGAGCGCAGACCCTTGGTGCAACCCCGTAATAACTGGAAAGTGTTCAGAGTCGCCTCCTACTGTCCTAACCCGAGTCTTAGCTCCATCATACATGTCTTTAATCACCCTAATATAGTTACTCGGGACCCCTTTATCCTCTAAGCAGCTCCATAAGACCTTCCTAGGAACCTTATCGTACGCTTTCTCCAGATCAATAAACACCATGTGGAGATCCTTCTTCTTATCTCTGTACTGTTCCACCATCCTCCTAATAAGGTGGATAGCTTCTGTGGTAGATCGTCCCGGCATGAACCCGAACTGGTTGTCTGAAATAGACACCGTCCTTCGCACTCTCATTTCTACCACTCTCTCCTAAACTTTCATGGTATGACTTAGTAATTTGATGCCCCTATAGTTGTTACAGCTCTGGACATCACCTTTGTTCTTATACAACGGGACCATTGTACTCTACCTCCACTCTTCAGGCATCCTATTAGTCTTGAATATAACACTAAACAATGCAGTAAGCCATTCCAAGCCTGCTCTACCCACACACCTCCACAGTTCAACCGGAATTTCGTCTGGCCCGGTAGCTCTGCCCCTTCTCATCTTACGCATTGCCTCCATGACTTCATCGATCTCAATGTCCCTACAATTACTTAATTCATGGTGACTGTCGGCATTCCTCGATTCCCCAAGTATAATATCCTGATCCCCTTCTTCACTTAGAAGTTTATGAAAGTAGGTCTGCCACCTCCTCTTAATCTGGTCATCTCCCATCAAAACTTTGTCGTCATCATCTTTTATGCACCTCACTTGGTCCAGATCCCGAGTTGTCCTCTCTCTCGCCTTAGCGAGTCGGAATAACTTCTTCTCCCCACCTTTGTTCCTTAGTTCCTCATACAGACGAGCAAAAGCTGTCGCTTTAGCCTCCGTCGCTGCCATCTTCGCCTCCTTCCTAGCTACCTTATACCTTTGACTGTTCTCTCTCTTCTCCTCCTCGTCAGTGCTCCCTACTAAACAAGACCTAATATGAAATTGACTTAATTAGTTAATTCTAACACTAACATAATTAATTGATTTTAGAACTATTGAAAGAAAAATACTAAAACTAAAACTAAAAAAATGGAACAATGTATTTTTTGATTTCTTTTTGTTGACAAGATTAATTAATAATTAAACTAAAATGCAACTACTAAACTAAGAATGCAATGCATGAAACTCGAATATATAGTTTTTGGGTATTTTCCATGCTTTTAATGTATGTAAAAATGCACCTAAAATGCATATAATTAACCAAATATCACTAAAAATTCTATAAAAATTAAAATAAACTACAATATCTATTTTGTGATTCTGTAGGAGTATTTTGGGTCGGGAAAAAATCACAAGCTCACAACTGCCCCTCTTTGCTCGGAAACATGAAGCGTTTTCGGGCAAAGATAAAATGAGCAAATATAAACGATTTTTGCCCGTTTGGATACTCCATGGGAAGCATTTTTGAAATGTCTGACTGAACCCTGCTTTCAAGGTTGCCTACATATCCTTGACTATAAAAGAATCAGGTCAGCATAGTTCTGGAAGTTTTAGTAGCTGGGACTACCGGGAAGCTATGGTTTCACTGCTACTGCTGTTGTTACTTCTTGCTGAACTCCTTATTACACCAAAACCAAAAATGAAAAGAACCTTGGCAAATCTATAATTTATGAGTTATGAAATTCCTATCTATATATCTTCAAGCTTGATCTTGAAACTTTTGTAGTTCTGTCGTGCATCTTGAACTGTTGACTTGTGCTCTCGAGGCAAGCTCCTGTTGTTTCTAACTTGGATTGACTCATTCATCAGGCGGGACCCTGCTTCTTGACCAGATACTTGAAGTGACTTCCCTTATTCTCCTGGTGGGTGCCTGATGCTGACTTAAAATTCGAAATAAATTCCCTTATTTTCTAGGTGGGCGCCTGCAACTTGATATTTGAAACGAATTCCCTTGTTTTCCAGGTAGGCGCCTGATGTTTAAACTTTGAAATGAATTTCCTTATTTTCCAGGTGGGCGCCTGAAGTTTAAACTTTGAAAATGAATTCCCTTATTCTTCAAGTGGGCGCCTGCAACTTAAACTTGAACTGAATTCCCTTGTTCTCTAGGTGGGCGCTTGATGCTTAAACTTTGAAACGAATTTCCTTGTTTTCCAGGTGGGTACCTGCACTGACTCAAATTTTAAATAGATTCCCTTGTTGTCTAGGTGGGCGTCTGATGCTGACTTAAAATTTGAAATGAATTCCCTTGTTCTCTATGTGTCCGCCTGCAACTTAAAGTTGAAATGAATTCCCTTATTGTCCAGGTAGGAGTCTGATTCTTAAATTTGAAATGAATTCCCTTGTTTTCCAGGTGGGCGCCTGCACTGACTCAAAATTTTAAATAGATTCCCTTGTTGTCCAGGTGGGCGCCTGATGCTGATTTAAAATTTGAAATAAATTTTCTTGTTCTCCAGGTGGACGCCTACAACTTAAACTTGAATTGAATTCCTTTGTTGTCCCTTGTTGTCCATGTGGGCGCCTGATTCTTAAACTTGAAATGAATTCTCTTGTTTTCCAGGTGGGCGCCTGCAACTTAAACTTGAAATAAATTCCCTTATTCTCCCGGTAGGCGCCTGATTCTTAAACTTGAAATGAATTCCCTTGTATTCCAGGTGGGCGCCTGCAACTTAAACTTGAAATGCATTCCATTGTTTTCCAGGTGGGCGCCTGCAACTTAAACTTGAAATAAATTCTCTTATTCTCTAGGTGGGCGCCTGATTCTTAAACATCAAATGAATTCCCTTATTTTCCAGGTGGGCGCCTACAACTTAAATTTAAAATGAATTCCCTTATTCTCCAGGTGGGCGCCTGATTCTTAAACTTGAAATGAATTGCATTGTTTTCCAGGTGGGCGCCTGCAACTTCAACTTGAAATGAATTCCCTTATTTTTCAAGTGGGTGCCTCCAAGTTAAACTTGAAATGAATTCCCTTGTTCTTCCGTTGGGCGCTTGATTTTTAAACTTGAAATAAATTCCCTTTTTTCCGTGTGGGCACCTGCACTGACTCAAAATTTGAAATATATTCCCTTGTTCTCCAGGTGGGCTCCTGCAACTTAAACATGAAATGTATTCCCTTGTTTTCCAGGTGGGCGCCTGCAACTTAAACTTGAAATGAATTCCCTTGTTCTCCTGGTGGGCGCCTGATTTTTAAACTTGAAATGAATTCCCTTGTATTCTAGGTGGGCGTCTGCAACTTAAACTTGAAATGCATTCTCTTGTTCTCCAGGTGGGCGCCTGATTCTTAAACATGAAATGAATCCCCTTGTTTTCCAGGTGGGCGCCTGCACTGACTCAAAATTTTAAATAAATTTCCTTGTTCTCCAGGTGGGCGCCTGATGATTAACCTTGAAATAAATTCCCTTGTTCTCCAGGTGGACACCTGCTGCTTAAACTTTGAAACGAATTCCCTTGTTTTCCAGGTGGGCGCCTGCCATTACAACAAAACAGACAAAACAAAAGAAATTTTTATGCCCCAGCTGTACCGAGAACATCTGTGAGTATTAATCGAATTCTGTTATCCAAAAGAGCTATAAGCATTTAAAAGCTAAATCTCATTATCTAGGAGGGCCCTGAAAATTTAAAATTAAACCTCATCTTAAGAGTAAAACTTCAAAGTTAAATTATACTTTCCAAAAGTAAAACTTATGTTAAATCTTATTATCTATGAAGTTCTTAAAACTTAAAACTAAATTTCATTATCCAGGAAGGTCCTAAGAAGTTTAAATTAAATTCCATTATCCAAGAGGGTCTTGAGAACTTGAAATTAAATTCCATTGTCCATGCGGGTCCTGAGAACTTAGGGTTGAACCTATCTGGCGCACGCTTTCATCACGGAGGGTTCCTCCAAAACACAAATTTTCTTGCCCCTGTTCCAAACAAAGAAAATCTTATCAGTTTGAAAATGTGATGGTTAGTTTGCGGCATTCTTGATGAAGGTGGCCTTTCCACTTCCATGCTTTGTTCCAATTAGCTGCCTTGGGCTAGCAAAGAATTGTTTGACCTTCTGATCGAACCTCAAACACAGAACCCTTAATGACCCAAGTGCCTCACACTCATCCTGTTGTTTTAAATTTCTATCCTTCCAATTTGAACCTCTATATTTCCTCCAAGTTCACGAAACCACTTGGCCACTTGAACTCCCACTAACACCTTATTTCTCAGTTTGCATCATGCTATTTCTGGTATGCTTTTGCAGCAATTTGCTTTGTGCAATTGAAAGTTGGTAATAAGCTTTGAAATCCTTTCTTGCTTGCTTAACAAGGCTAACATTGGAAAAGACTTAGAGAAGTAGACCCAAAAGAAAATGAAATGAAGTGACTTCGAGAATTAAGAATAACAACAACAACCTAGTGTAATCCCACAAGTGGGGTCTGGGGAGGGTAATATGTACGCAGACCTTACCTCTACCCCGAGGGGCAGAGAGGCTGTTTCCAGGAGACCCTCGGCTCAAAGAGGCAACAAGATACACTATATTAGTACTATCAATAGACTCATAATAAAACAACATAAAATACCGTAAAATCCATAACATAACATAAATTCCATAAAAAACAAAATAACAGCAATATAAGAGATATAGGAAATACGAGAAAGATATAAGGTATTAATACACAGAAGATAAAGCCCATCATCAGTAGTTGATCAATAGCATTCTAAGACTAATTCCTAACTAGCTAGCCTCACTCTAGTGCGCTGTAAAAGAGACATCACAATTTCCCCTAACCTACAACCTTAATGCTCGATCTCCACAATTCCCTGTTTAGGGCCATGTCCTCAGTAACCCTAAGTCGCGCCATATCCTGCCTGATCACCTCTCCCCAATACTTCTTAGGTCTCCCTCTACCTCTCCTCGTACCCACCACCGCCAGTCGTTCACACCTTCTCACCGGTGCATCAGTGTTCCTCCTCTGAATGTGCCCGAACCATCTGAGTCTTGCTTCCCGCATCTTGTCCTCCATGGGGGCCACACCCACCTTCTCTCGAATATCTTCATTTCTAATCTTATCCTTCCTTGTATGCCCGCACATCCACCTCAACATCCTCATCTCTGCAACTTTCATCCTCTGGATGTGTGAGATCTTCACCGGCCAACACTCGGTCCCATACAACATAGCAGGCCTAACCACTGCCCTATAAAATTTACCTTTCAGTAACAGTGGCACTTTCTTGTCACACAGGACTCCCGTCGCTAACCTCCATTTCATCCACCCCACCCCTATACGGTGTGTGACATCCTCGTCGATCTCCCCGGACCCCTGAATAAACGACCCCAGGTACTTGAAACTACCCCTCTTAGGGATGACTTGAGAATCAAGCCTCACTTCCACTCTCGCTTCCGTCGTCTCTGCCCCAAATTTGCACTCAAGGTATTCCGTCTTCGTCCTGCTCAACCTGAAACCTTTGGACTCAAGGGTATGTCTCCAAACCTCTAACCTCTCGCTGACACCGCATCGTGTCTCGTCGATTAGGACTATGTCATCAGCAAATAGCATGCACCATGACACCTCCCCCTGAATATTATGCGTTATAGCATCCATCACCAGGGCAAATAGGAAAGGGCTGAATGCAGACCCTTGGTGCAACCCCGTACTAACCGGAAAATAATCTGAATCGCCTCATGCTGTCCTAACCCGAGTCTTAGCTCCATCATACATGTCCTTAATCGCCCTAATGTAGGCAACCGGGACCTCTTTAGCCTCTAAGCATCTCCATAAGACCTCCCTAGGAACCCTGTCGTACGCTTTCTCTAGATCGATAAACACCATGTGGAGATCCTTCTTCTTATCCCTGTATTGTTCCACCATCCTCCTAATAAGGTGAATAGCTTCTGTGGTAGATCGCCCCGGCATGAACCCGAACTGGTTGTCTGAAATAGACACCGTCCTTCGCACTCTCATTTCTACCACTCTCTCCCAGACTTTCATGGTATGACTTAGTAATTTAATACCCCTATAGTTGTTACAGATCTGGATATCGCCTTTGTTCTTATACAACGGGACCATTGTACTCCACCTCCACTCTTCGGGCATCCTATTAGTCTTGGATATAACATTAAGCAACTTAGTAAGCCATTCCAAGCCTGCTCTACCCACACACCTCCAAAGCTCAACCGGAATTTCATCTGGTCCGGTAGCTCTGCCCCTTCTCATCTTACGCATTGCCTCCATGACCTCATCGACCTCAATGTCCCGACAATCACTTAGTACATGGGGGCTTTCGGCGTTCCTCAATTCATCTAGTGCAATATCCTGATCCCCTTCCTCATTTAGAAGTTTATGAAAGTAGGTCTGCCATCTCCTCTTTATCTGGTCATCCCCCAACAAAACTTTGCCGTCCTCATCTTTTATGCACCTCACTTGGTCCAAATCCCGAGCCGTCCTCTCTCTCACCTTAGCGAGTCGGAGTAACTTCTTCTCCCCGCCTTTGTTCCCTAGTTCCTCATACAAACGAGCAAAAGCTGTCGTCTTTGCCTCCGTCACTGCCATCTTTGCCTCCTTCCTAGCAACCTTATATCTTGCAATGTTACTCCGAGAATTAGGAATAAAGAAGAAAATTTGAAACAAGATGACTGTTTGAGGAAGAAAGGGAAAAGAGACTTATTTGAGCGAAGCAGATGGCACCAATGATCATGACATGCATTTCAGATTAATTAGCCTAGACCGTTCACCTAATCATATTTCATTTTGTGCCCCGTCTTCATACTTAGAAACCTAGATTTTCCATAATCCAATCTCTCTACAAAGTCACGAGCCTCATTCGACTTGTAGTGACCTGAAGAGTTTTCACCAACAAACCTCTCTCATTTGTTCATCTCTCAATTCACTGTCGCCTTATGGTGCCCTTGAGGGTTTTCACCAATAAGACTCTTGCATTTTAGTTTTCTCTAAGCTTTCCATCGCCTTACCGTGCCTTTGAGGGTTTTCACCAATAAGACTCTCTCAATTATTCATTCCTCCTTGTGTAGAACGGAGTATTACCCATGATGTGAATCATACCACTATCTCGCATGACTTGGCATTCCTCAAAAATTGATCGTATGGTCTTTCTTTGGACCGTAATGTAGGCTTTTGGATAAGGTTATAAAGAAAGGATATCATAAAGGCTTAAAATAGCTTAAAATGGTTCAGAATTACAACCTTTTGGAATCAGATCTTTTACAAAACCGCAACTTCTGTCCTAGTTTCTTTGCCTGGGGAATTTTGAATTTTTGCTCTGATGGGACCGAACCATGAGGCTACCTACGTATCCTTAAAAGGAATCAGGTCGAACGTAGTTCATGGCATAGGAATTTCTTAGTTTTTTGTTACTTTTATTTTTTTCCTCTTTTTCTTTTCTTTTCTTTTCTTTTTCTTTTCTTTCTTTTGCTTTACTTTACTTTTTTCATTTTTCTCTTTCTCCTTTCTCTTCTTTTTCTTCTTCTTTTTTCTCTATTATTTATATTTTTGTACCTGTATTTCTGAACTTTGCTTCTGATTCCAAAAGAGGAGTATGATAGAAAATAAATAAGGCTCAAAATGGGTAACAAATGATAAAGTGTTTAGATAGCATAATAAAATGCCTTCGTCATTCCAATCTTCAAAACGTGCCAAGTGCAAACAACATAATTAGACAAACCAAAGAAATCATACATAATATCTTCTGGCTACATCAGAATTGATAGTCATATCTACACATTTGCCTTCTATGTCTGTTAAATACAAAGCTCTATTGGACAACACTCTTGTTATAATGAACGACCCCAGCCAATTTGGGGCGAACTTGCCTTTAGCTTCAACTTGATATGGAAGGATGTGTTTCAATACTTGCTGACCCTCTACAAATTTCTGGGGACGCACCTTCTTATTGTATGGTTTTGTCATTCTCTTCTGATACAATTGACCATGATACACTGCCGCCAGTCTTTTCTCGTCAATCAGACTTAACTGCTCCCATAAGGGTTTGACCCACTTATCATCATCAATTTCAGCTTCAACAACAATCCGAAGGGATGGAATTTTGATTTCCGTGGGTATATTTGCTTCAGTACCATATACCAACAAATAAGGAGTTGCACCTACTGAAGTGCGAAAGTCAACTATTCATGTCATTGCCTAGAACCTTGCACCATCTTTCGAAGTATCTTCTTTATGTTTTTGTTTGCCGCCTCAATAGCTCCATTTGCCTTGGAGCGATACGAAGTGGAATTTTGGTGCATAATCTTGAACTAATGGCATACTTCTTTCATCAAATGGTAGTTAAGATTAGCACCATTGTCCGTGAGGATTACCTTGGGGATTCTGAACTGGCAATGAGGTTCGAATGAACAAAATCGACCACTGCCTTCTTGGTCACATATTTGAAAGTCAGAGCTTCAACCCACATAGTGAAATAATGGATGGCCACCAGAAAAAACTTGTGCCCATTTGATGCCGCTGGCTCAACTGGTCCAATGATATCCATGCTCCAAGCAACAAAGGGCCAAGGTGCGGACATTATATGCAACTCAGATGGCGGAGAATGAATCAAATCACCATGTACCTGGCATTGATGACACTTGCGCACAAAGCTAATGCAATCTCGTTCCATGGTGAGCCAATAATACCCTGCTCGAAGAATTTTCTTTGCCAAAACATACCCACGCATATGCGGACCGCAAACTCCGGCATGCATTTCTGTCATGATAGTCATGGCTTGTTTAGTATCTATGCATCTCAGCAGTCCAAGATTGGGATTTCTCTTGTACAAAATCACCCTGCTTAAGAAAAATCCACTAGCCAACGTAGAATTCTTCTCTTTTGATCACCTGTTGCTTGGACCGGATACACCCCCCATCTTGATGTATTCTCGGATATCATGGAACCATGGTTCACTATCAAGTTCCTTCTCAACCACATTATAATAGGCATGCTGATCATGAACTTGAATATGCAGAGGGTCAACATAAGCCTTATCCGAATGGTGTAACATTGACGCCAAGGTAGCCAAAGCATATGCATCCTCATTATGGATCCTAGGAATATTCTTGAACCGTTGACAAAGATTAAGCAAACATTGTCGATACGGTATGAGCTTTAAATCCCGAGTCTCCCACTCAACCTGAATCTAGTGCACCAACAGATCCGAATCTCCCAAGACCAAAACTTCCTGGACTCCCATATTTACAGCTAACCTCAAACCCAGAATGTATCCCTCGTACTCAGCCATGTTGTTGGTACAATAGAACCGCAACTGAGCTGTAACAGGGTAGTGGTGCCCTGTTTCAGAAATGAGCACAACTCATATTCCGACACCTTTCATGTTAGCAGCTCCATCAAAGAAAATTTTCCAACTTGGCTTTTCATCCTACTCCACCTTGTCAATATGCATCACCTCTTCATCATGAAAAAGGTCCCCAATGGCTCATACTCTTCATCTACCTGGTTCTCGGCCAAATGATCGGCCAATGCTTGAGCTTTCATCGTGGTTCGAGTCACATATATGATGTCAAACTCTGTGAGAAAAATCTGCCACTTTGCAAGTCTTCCTGTAGGCATAGGCTTCTGAAAGATATACTTTAAAGGATCCAGGCGAGAAATAAGGTAAGTAGTGTAGGACGACAGATAATGTTTCAACTTTTGTTCCACCCAAGTCAGGGCGCAACATATCCTTTCAAGGGGAGTATACTTAACCTCATAGCATGTGAACTTCTTGCTGAGATAATAGATGGCTTGCTCCTTTCTGCCAGTGATGTCATATTGACCCAGAACACAACAGAATGAATTATCCAAGACTGTCAAATAGAGAATCAAAGGTCTAGCAGACTCCGGCGGGACCAACACACGTGGGTGTTAACCTCCTTTTCCTACCCCAAGAAGGGGTATAAGAGAGTTTTTCCAATTAAAGTGACAATAATTGAAACAGAATTATTTATATTAAATTCAGAGTCGCCACTTGGGATAATTTATGGTGTCCTAAATCACCAGTTTAAAATTCCGAACCGAGAAAAGTTGACTCTTATTTATAGTCTGCGAACACAGATATCTGGGTAAGGAATTCTGTTAACCCGGGAGAAGGTGTTAGGCATTTCCAGGTTCCGTGGTTATAGCGTGGTCGCTATGATCATACTTGGCTTAATCAAATTGTCTATTACTTATTTTAGAACCTATGTGTATTTTCCTTTTTTAATTAGGAAATTATTTTGAAACAGGTCACGCATAAGTATACCCATTTGTTTGGCGCGTCAAAAATCATTTCACGCAAGCGTGTCCACAATTAGTAACGTTTTGTTATTATTAGGAAAATTAAATCGAAGTTGCACGAATGCATACTCCGATTTTGTTTTTATAATCATAATCATATCATGCGAACGTGTACAGGATCACGAGTGTTCATTATTCTTGCTAAATTTTGAGATTATTAAAAAGGGATTGATTATGAAAATGTAGGCTCGCTCGTAGCGTTATTGGCATTTGGGCCCGCTTCAAATTTATTAAAGGAGGGGCCTTATTAATTTCCTAACGCAATTCTTTAAAAATCCCTTCATTAACAAATTACAACACCTATTCCAACTCCTACCACGCCACGGCTCAATGATATCCAGGTTATATTATAAACAATGGTCCATTAATCCTAAAATCCATATCTAAAATTAATCCCTGGCCAAAATTTGTTGTAAAAAACCAAAACCTCCTATTTTTACCAAGAAAATATATAACCCACCTATTTTCTAGCAATGTGCTGAATGCTATTGATCAAAATAAAGAAGAACTAAAGCAACAAATATCAAACAAAGGAAGAAATCATTTAAGGAACTCAAACTCCACATAAAAACGGAAATGAACAAAATAACTAATTCATCAGAAAAGGCAGAATCCATGGCATATTGTTTAAAATAAACTTATAAGAGAAATTAAACAAATATTTCAATATTTACGACACAAATTTTGGGAATCGAAAGAAGATTAAAGCTTAAGATATGACCTCTAATGAACGTCCACTCCAATAGATTAAAGCGTCAAACAGCATTACAATGAAGACCACGACGTCCAAAACAAGAGCATGAGCAAAAGCTTCCAATTGGAACCGCGAATCTGTCCGGATTGAACCTCGGACAGCGACCTCGAATCAAGACCGGAAATCAAACTTGAACCTCAAACAACGCCTATTTTGTTTTAGAAAAATCAGAATTGAAAGATGAAATTGAGCATATTTTTTTGTATATATTTTCTGGAACACAATCCTAGCTAATTCACGACTGGAATATCATTTTTGAAATATGAAAGAAGCAAAAACAGAATCGTCTCAGATCTGTTCTCGCGACCTCTTGTTGCTGCCCTCCCACGCTACTTCTGCATGTTTTCGAAGAGACGAGGGTCAGCGACTGTTCTTGGTTTATAGAGGATTTCGCTAGAGGGAGTTGGGCAATGGAATGGAGGATTTTGCCGGATTTCTAGCGAGCTTGGTGATGCGGCTGATAGTTTGGTGGAGATGGTCGTTCTAGGTTGAAAAGGAGAAGATGAAGGGTGTTGCTTGGTTCGTCGGCGATGGGGTCAGGGATGGTCGCTGCTGGCGCTGGTTCTTTCTATGGTTTTTGGTCTGGTGAAGGGTGTTCCAGCTAGAAGAGAAGCTGTTGTTGCTTCTCTATTTAATGTGATGAAGAAGATAGTCTCATAGGGTTCTCCAGAATCAGAAACAACTGATGTATTCTCTTCCGGGTCTAGGGTCTTAGGCGTTATTGGGTATTGGGTAACGAGCTTAGGTTATTTGGGCCTTAAAATTAGGTCTAAGACTAAAAATGGACTACAAAATTCATTAAGATAGGATAAACCAACCCAAAACTAATTCTTCCTTCTAAAATTATATACAATTTATAATCTAAAAATATAAAACTAATCTTAATTAATTAAACTAAACTATATTAAAACATGAAACTATTTTTGTGTTTTCAAGATTATATAAAATAAAAATAAGGTACTATTTTGATATATTTTTTATTTAAATTTATGAAAGATACATAAACTAAAATATTTTTTTGTAATTTTTATTTTTGTGACGAAATAAAGTAAGAGATTCAAAATTAGTTGAAATAGCGATATTAGGCCTAAACTAAATATTTACATACTAAAATATAAAAAAAATTGGGGAGAGTCAAAAATCACATGTCTACAGCTGCCCCTCTTTATCTGGGAACGCGAAGACTTTTCAGACAAAGAACAACTAAATAGGTTTTTTGACCCGACCCTTATTTAGAGAGACCAAAAACTAAGAGAAAGGATAATGTGACCGAGCCCTAGTGTCTGAGCTGCCTACATATCCTTGGCTATAAAGGAATCAGACCATGTGTAGTTCAGAAGTAGGAGCAGTGATGGAGTATACTGAGGTGGAGAGCCAGTCGAGGTGTCGTTCCTTCGAGGTTCCGGTCCGCGGTCCTGTTATTACACAAAAATCAAAAATGAAAAAAGACTAACTAAGCCTGTCAACTATGAGTTACAAGATTCCGATCTATAAGTCTTCTGGAGCTTGATCTTGAGTCTTGAATGGTTCTTCATGCAGACTTTAGATTTGAACCTTGACGCATGCTAGTTGCAGGTGCTAGTTCATTCTTCTTCAGCTTTTCGAATCAAAACCGGACACACCATGCTTGTGACTTCAGTCATGTCTTGAGCAATCCACCTCTTGTCTCGACTTCTGCATTTTGGATTCACTTCCCTTTTCTTTTCTCTCTCTTTTGTTTTTCTTTTTTTATTCTGGATTGAGATTACTTCTATTGATCATCTCGGACTGTTAACTCGCATTTTTGCCGCGAGCTTCTGCTACTTCTAACTTGAATTGAATTCTAAAATAACTTCCATTGTTCTTCAGGTGGGTGCCTGATACTGACTTGAAACTTGAAATAAATCCGAAACAAATTATGAAGTGACTTCCCTTGTTCTCTAGGTGGGCGCCTGCTGCCGATACTTGAAATGAATTCCTTTGTTCTCCAAGTGGGCGCCTGATTATAAAAACTTGAATTGTATTCCCTTGTTCTCCAGGTGGGCGCCTGATTGCCGAAACATGAACTGTATTCCCTTGTTCTCTAGGTAGGTGTCTGATTGCTGAAACTTGAAATGTATTCCCTTGTTCTCCACGTGGGCGCCTGATTGCAAAACTTGAACTGTATTCCCTTATTCTCCAGGTGGGCGCCTGATTGCCAAAACTTGAATTGTATTCCCTTGTTCTCTAGGTGGGCGCCTCATTGCCAAAACTGGAACTGTCTTCCCTACTTCTCCAGGTGGATGCTTGATTGCCAAAACTTGAATTGTATTCTCTTGTTCTCTAGATGGGCGCCTGATTGCCAAAACTTGAACTGTATTCCCTTGTTATCCTGGTGGGCGCCTAATTTCCAAAACTTGAACTGTATTCCCCTGTTCTCCAGGTGGGCACCTAATTACCAAAACATAAAACTGGACTCCCTTATTCTCTAGGTGGGTGCCTGATTTTTGAAAACTTGAATTGTATTCCTTGTTCTCCAAGTGGGCGCCTGATTACAACAAATAGACAAAACAAAATAAACTTTTTTGCCGCAGTTTGGTATCTGGGCACATCTGTGAGTGTTAATCTAATCATGTTACCCAAAAGTTCTAAGAATTTAAAAGTTAAATCCCATTATCCAGAAGGGTCCTGAAAATTTAAAATTTAATCTCATCTTAAGAGTAAAAACTTTAAAGCTAAATTATGTTTCCTAAAGGTAGAAATTACGCTAAATCTTGTTATCTACGATGGTCTTGAAATTTAACTAAGTCCCATTGTCCAGGAGGGTCCTGATAACTTTAAATTAAATCCCATTATCCAGGAGAGTCCTAAAATTTTTAAACTAAATCACATTATCCAGGAGGGTCCTGAAGATTTATGGTGGAACCTATCCAGTACGTGCTTTCCTCACGGAGGGTTCCTCTAGAATAAACAAAATTTCCTGCCCCTATTTCAATCAAAGAAAATTTTATTAGTTTGAAAATGTGGTGGTTAGTTTGCGACATTCTTGCTGAAGGTGGCCTTTCGACTGTCGTGCTTTGTTCTGACTGGCTGCCTTGGACTGGCAAAGAATTGTTTGACTTTCTGACTGAATCTCAGCCACAGGACCCTGAATGACCCGATTGATCTGCATTCAACCTGCTGTTTTACATTTCTGTCCTTCCAATCTGATCCTCTGTATCTTCCACAAAATTCACAAACCACTCGACCAATTGAACTTTCACTAACACCTTATTTTCTATTGTGCATCATGCTATTTCTGGTATGTTTTGGCCGCACTTTGCTTTGTGCAATTTGGAAATTGGTAGGCTTTAAAATCCTTTGTTACTTGCTTAAACAGAGCTGACATTGGAAAAACCTTAAAGAAATAAACAAAAGAGAATTGAAATGCAATGACTTCATGAATTAGGAATAAAGAAGAAAATTCGACATAGGAAGACTGTTTGAGGAAGAAAAGGAAAAGAGACTTATCTGAGTGAGGCAGCTGGCACCAATGATCATGACATGCATTTCGAATTAATCAGCCTAGTCTGTTCAACCAATCACCTTTCAGTTGCCATACTTTATGCCCCGGAATTTCCATAATCCAATTTCTTTGTGAAGTCACCAACCTTGTTCGGCTTGCGGGCCCCTGAAGTGTTTTCACTAACAAACCTCTCTCATTTGTTCATCTCTCAGCTCATTGTCGTCTTATGGTGTCCGTGAAGGTTTTCACCAATAAGACTCTCTCATTTTCATTTCTCTCACCTTTCCATCGCCCTATGGTGCTCGCGAGGGTTTTCACCAATAAGACTCTCTCATTTGTTCATTTTCCTTGTGCATAACGGGGTGTTGCCCCAGATGTGAATCATACCTCTATATGATTGCAAGGTCTTTCTTTGGACTACAATGTGGGATTTTGGATGTTGTTAGAAAAAGGGTATCATAAAGGCTCAAAACAACTTGAATGGGTTAAAAATTACAACTTTCGGAATCAGATCTTTTATAAAACCGCAACTTCTGTCCTAGTTTCTTTGCCTAGGGACTATTGAATTTTTATTTTAATGTGACCGAACCGTGAGCCTGCCTACCTATCATTAAAAGGAATCAGGTCGAACGTAGTTCATGACATAGGAATTGCTTTATTTTTTCACTACTTGTCTTTTCTTTTTCTTTCTCTTTTCTTCTTCTTTTCCTCTTTTTTCATTTTCTTCTCTTTTTCTCTTGCTTGTGCTTTACTTACTTTTTAACTTTCTTTTTTTTTTCTTATCTTTTCCTCTTTTTCTTCTTTATTTACCTTTTGTATTTGTGTTTCTAAACTTTGTTAATAATTCCAAAAGAGGGGTATGAATGAAAATAAATAAGGCTCAAAGGGGTAACAAAGGATAAAATGTTTAGATAGCAGAATAAAATGCCTTCGTCATTCCAATCTTCAAAACATGCCAAGTACAAACAACAATTAGACAAACCAAAGAATTCATACATAATATCTTTTGACCGCATCAGAATTGATAGCCATATCTACACATTTGCCTTCTATATCTGTTAAATATAAAGCACCATTGGACAACACTCTTGTTACAATGAATGTCTCCTACCAATTTGGGGCGAACTTGCCTTTCGCTTCAGCCTGATGTAGAAGGATGTGTTTCAATACTTGCCGACCAACTTCAAATTTCCATGGACGCACCTTCTTGTTGTATGCTATTGCCATTCTCTTTTTATACAACTGGTCATGACACACTGCTGTGAGCACGTGATTTTTTGGCCTCACATGAATTACTCCAAAAGAATTCCCAAAATTAGGTCTTTTCTTTAATTATGTGTTATTTTAGGAATTACTGTGCGATTTTTCCTGATTGTTTGCATATGTTTGTATACATGTTTAATTTTATTAATGCATTAAAAATATAGTATCTGCATTTAGGATTTGATTTTTACATTCTTGGAATTAATTAATAATTAGGTGTTTTACAAAAATAAAAATTCACAAAAATAACATATTTGTGTGTTTTTAGTCAAATTGTGTGATTTTCTTTTAATTTAGTATTTAATTATTAATGATAATTATTATTTAGAGTTAATTAATATTCTTAAAGCTAATTTGGGTTTTATAATTTAATTAGGATTTTAGTTTTAATTTTTGAAAGAAAAAGGAAGAAAAGAAAAGAAAAAGAGTTAATAAAAGAGAGGAAATCAAATCTGGGCCAAAAGAATCCCCAGCCCAAATAAAAACCCACTCCAATACCCTCCCAAATATCGCAAAAACGGCCCAGAGCTTCCCCCAACCTGGTCCGTCACCAGCTTCAACCAAACGACGCCGTTTTAGGCGTCTCAATCTGGACCTTTGATTTAATGTGATCAAACGATCCAGAACCTCGCCACGAACCCGACCCCGACCCGCATCCAAAACTGATCCAACCCCCACTTAACCAAATGGTGACGTTTAGCCCCTCCCCTTCATCCTGGCCGTTGATCTCATTTGATCGAACGGCGTAAATTCGACCACCCCCTCCAGTATATAAATGCCTAACACACCCCAACCCCCCTTCGAACCCCCTCGTCGTCTCTCATCTCCCCCCCATACCCTAGAGACACCCTGTCTCCCACCGCCACACACCGCCTCCATCCACCCACCGGAAACCGCCTCGCGGCGGTTTTGGTGGCCCAAACAACCCCAAATTAACACCATCGATTCTCCTTCATCTCCCCATCCCAAATCCCCAAACCGTTTCCTTCGAATCGCAGCCGAACTGGTCGAATCTTCGATCGAAGTTTGATCCCCAAACCCTAGGTTACCCAATCGACCTCAAACTAACACCCCATAACCTCCTTGACCTCCCCATACCCAATACATATCTGGTTTCCCTCGAATCTGGTTGGAATGGGTCGAATTTCAAATCTTGAGTCCGCATGCTAAAAGACAGATTTAAACTCAAGTATTGTTGATAATGTTAGGGCCCGGTTTCGTCGCAAAATGGTGTTAATCACTTGTTCTAACAAAGAACAAATGACTAACATCATTTGGCGATAAAATCGGGAAAAAATCGAGTGCTAACTGAACCCGTTGAATTGGTGAGTCCTCCAGTATTATTATTATTTTTTTTCTTTTCTCTTGTTATTATTTCACTTCTGCCTCGTCTTCTTTTCTTCGTTAAGCAATTTAATTAAGTCGAATTAGGTTTAAAATTGTGGATTGTCCGTTCGTTGTCTTTAGTTCATATTCATGTATGAAGTTAATCAATTTAATAATTGATTTTGATTTTCTATCCAGTTGAAGGTTTTAGTCTTTTGTTTACTGTAATTGTGATATTTTAGAACTTAGGAGTGATAAATAACAGAAGCTTTGAGAGTAATTTGGGTAGAAATTGCATTGCTAAATTAATTAAAAAGCACTAAGCTAGTATAGATAATTTAGAAAAATAGAAAAGCTAAAATTGATAATGGGAATGGCACTAATTGATTAATTTAGAGAAAATAAGTTAGCAGGGTAATTAAAATAAGGGAAGGGACACTAGTAATAGGGATTGCATTAATTGAATGCCTATAAAAGGCTGAAGAATACAGAGAGTTAGGGGCAGAGCATTCTGAGAGAGAGGGAGATAGGCACTGAAATATACATATATAGAGAGATTTAAGTGAAAAATTTCAGAAAATACCAACGGTTGAACTGCTATTGTTTCATTGAATTTTGAGCCATACTCAATTTCTTTCAAATTCCTAAAATTACTTTAACTCATTTGAATGGAAATGGATTGATTTTTTGGTAATCGAGAGTCTGTTGGTTCAAAGTTTTGCTAAAAGTGCATTGTTCCATCAAATTTCATAAGCTGAATCTATTGTAAAAACTGTTTAAATCTGGGCTAGCTGCTGCTGTCGTAGATGATCCTTCATTTTTCTGTTGTGTTTTGCTTTTCCAGGTATATTCCTTAAATTCTCCCTAATGTAAAGTCTGCTTCATATATGATATGGAAAACTGGGAAGTTTAGAGTGTAATATCAGCTTGTTTCTTCTATTATAGTGTAGCTTTACTTTTATGAGTTTATGATTGGTTGGTGCATATTCTCCCTCTTGGTGATAGCATCTATTGAAAGTTGAATTTGGTTTAGGAATTAGCAAAGAAGTTCAATGTCCTGTTTAATGTTTCATAGTTAAAGTTTGGTATTGTATAACTAAATCTTTTCATGATTCTGAACTCTTATGGAGGTTTATTTAACATTAAGTTTAATCAAGTTTGGATATAACTTGTATCTCTTATGTTTGGACTCTTAATTGAAGTTGTTGTCAGCCCTTTTCAAATGCTGAAATTGGGTTTTGTTTGGATATGAATGATTCTAGAGTGGTTTAGACTTGGTGGCATCAGTAATAGATAAGGGTTCTTGTTTGATTCAACTAGTTAGAACTGTTTGGCCTTCAGTTTATGTCTAAATGCATGTCAATATAGATCTTTGGTTTAATCCATTTGTTTCAAGTTGGTTTTCTTCTAGTGATCTTGCCAAATTTGCTCTGTTCAGTAGCTTAATTTTATTTTAGTTTACTAAGTCTGCCTTGTGTATTATATCCTGCTGAATAATGTCAAAAGTCATGTTGAAAGCTATATTTTGGTTTTATCTGATGAGGTATCAACCCTCTAGCAAGTATTTTGAGGTTAAATGTTGTGTAGTTGAAGGTTTTTCTGGGAAAGTTGGTTGGATAGCTTATTTGGTTGCATACATAGCTAGATCATGCCAAATGGTATAAATTGTGTATGCATCTTCTTGCTAAGCAATGTATATGGTTATTACAACATGCTACTTTGTAAGTCGATAGTGTCAAATTGAGCTTTAATTTTGTGTTCAAAAGGATTCGTAGATAAAAATACTTGCTCAGTTAAATTGATTCCTCCATGGGCTCGATCCTGTATCCTTGTCTTTAGTTGTAATATGCTTGAATTGGGCCTACTATTGAGGCCTGGCCCAAACCATTTAAAAGGGTCAGTCACTGATTTTCCTGTGTAAAATAAGGTAGAGGAGTACACTTGTTTATTAAGTTCAATATGTATTTGGATGAGTTTATTGGCTTAGATGAATTAGTAAATTTATGTTGCAATTCTTGTTAAAAGGTACTGTTTAAAGTTTTTTTTAATTAATTTATTTTTTTAGTGATAAAGTTTGTACATGTGCAAAAAGCAGAATTTGGTTATAGGTGTCATAAATGCAGCCAATAATATTGTAATCTAGGATCTTAGTATTAAACAAATAAAATTGATATATGAAGTATCACATCCCATTGTCCATATTAATATCCTTTTAATGTTAATACAAACTTTATCCGCGATTTCTCTGTGCTTCTTTTCCACGTGTAGGAGTTCGATTTTAAGATTAGCTGATTGGTGACTAAAATGACCTTTGGATAAGGAATTGAAAATGCTTTGTGTATTAGGCTCGGGTCTAATCATATAGTAGTACAAGTGAATAAAAATGGAAAATTTCTGATTTTGTCTTTTTTTTAAGATTGGAAAATAAATATTGGAGCGCCACTATGTGTTATGATTTGAAGGGGATTACTTTCTTTGTTCTGGTCCAAAAGATACGGACCAAGCCTAAAAGAAAAATGTATCTTTCGAGTTTCTAGGTTTGAAAAATGGAATTGGCTAAACCAACTTTAGTCCATAGTAATTAATTACTGAACATGTTCCAAAATCGTTAGTATGCCTCTATGCACATTCTCATCACAAATATATCGTGATTGTGCACACGTCCGCGTGACATGATTACGATTCTAAAAATTAAGACCAGAGTTTGCATTCGTGCAACTTCGATCAATTTTTTCTTAATAATAAGAATGAGTTTTCATAGACTACTAATTAATTTAGTTCAAATAGTTTGAGGTGTGTCATCCACAATTTAATCATCCATGGCCCTCGTATTAATTTCATAACCTGGTTATAAAAATGTCAAATGCTCTTAGTTGCTTTAGGGCCGTTTAAATATACTATCGTGATTGTGTACACGTTCGGGTGACGTGACTACGATTTCTAAAAATAAAACCGGAGTATGCGTTCACGCAACTTCGGCCAAATTTTCTTAAGAATAATAAAGCGTTACTAATTGTGTACACGTTTGCGTGACATGATTTTTGATACGCCAAACAAACGGGTACGCGTGCGCATGACCTATTTTAAGATAATTTTTCGTAGTTTAAAAGCGGTAAAGACACATAGCTTCTAAAATCAGTAATTATATAATTTTGATAAGCCAAGTATGATCAAAGCGACCGTGCTAAAACCACGGAATTCGGGAGTGCCTAACACCTTCTCTCGGGTTAACAGAATTCCTTACCCAAATTTCTGTGTTCGCAGACCATAAATAAGAGTCAACTTCCTCGATTCGGGATTTTAAACCGGTGACTTGGGACACCATATATTATCCCAAGTGGAGACTCTGAATTTAATATAAATAATCCTGTTTCGATTGTCACTTAAATTGGAAAAACTCTCTTGTACTACTTTCGGGTGGGTAAAAAGGAGGTGTGACAGCTCTGGCGACTCTGCTGGGGACAAGAACCCAGAATTTCGGGTTCAGGGTTCAAGAATTTGAGCTTAGAATAATTGTTATATTTGGCTTTATTTTTTTATCTAGTTTTGTTCACATGTTTGTGCTTAATGTGCGAAATTTTGCTTTTTACCGCTTTGATATTATCTGAACTGTATATATAAACTGTTACGAAACCCTTCTTCTTTCTGAGTCTTCCGAATTTATGGTGCACACATGCGCGTGACCCACCTTTCTGTTAGAAGTCATACCAAATAGAACGAAGTTGGGCCAAGTAACTAGGTTGGGTAGACTTTCGTGCTCCTGATACGTTGCCCCCACTTCGGCTCAAGCTGTCCGCTTGGGTAAGCCAGTTCTAGAACAGTATACCCCAGGTTTTACACTTAGAATAACTCAACTTCATGTCGGATCCCTAGTAGGAACGTTTGTCTGCATCATGTGCATTTGACTTCAGAGACTCAACACAGGGGTTGGGTCTGTCTAGGACAGGTGTACCCGAAATGAAAAGACCATCCTGATGCATCTTACTTGCTACTGGTGCATTCATTTGTTTCGGATTTGCATGTTGACCAGCTTATAGGAAAAAGTTAGAAAAGGAAAATCAATGTGAGAACCGAGAAAGAAAATTGGCTGTTTTTCGAAAAAAAAAAAATAATTTCCAAAATATTTTGAAATTCTGTCGAAATTTTGAAAAAAGAGAGAAGGAAATGTTGTGTTTCTTTTAAAAATAGTTTTATTATTACGAACTACATAAGTTTGATTCTCGTCGGATGTGAGATACGTAGGCAACCCACATCGGGCCCAACTATTTAAAAAAAAATAAAAAAAATAGATAATAAATAAATAAAAATGTGGGTACATAAATGTCATTGTGTTGTCATAAGTAAGGCGATGCCATTCTTGGTCAAAATATGCCGAATGTCCCCAAAAGGGCGCCGGAATGTTGTTTTTGCAAGAACAGCCGCCTTTGGTCGTTTTTTTTTAAAAAAATAAAATAAAATTTGCCGGTTAGAAAACACAGCCTTTAAATCTTCTTCATCGAAGTTTTTTTTATACATGAATTTTTTTAGAAATATTAATGATTTTTTTTCAAAATGAGTCGTGATTTTGGTTTTTAAATTAAAATCACTCACAGGTACAAAATGAGCACCATCCAAAACCCAACGTTCACAGATGTAGATGATTTTCTATTTTGGATTCAGATGTGGTGGTATGAGTTAGGAGGAGATGGTCAGAAATGGGTCATTAAGTATTTGGGAGCTCTCACAGATATTATGAAAGTTAAACCACGCGATGATTTGATTACGGCACTAGTGACTTTTTGGGACCCTGTTCACTATGTCTTTCGCTTCTCTGATTTCGAGCTTACTCCCACATTAGAAGAAATAGCTGGATATTCCGGTTTTTATGGAGATTTGAGAAACCAAAATCTTATATTCCCAAAGGCTCCCTTAATACACCGATTCTTTGGTCTTCTGAATATCAGTAATCAAATCAGAAAAAGCAACGTTGTCAAAGGGTGTTGTTCTTTCAACTTCCTATATTCAAGGTTCGGAAAGCCGGATGGATTTGAAATTCATGAAAAGGGCCTAACTAACAAACAAAACAAGGACGCCTGGCAGATTCACCATCGCTTCGCTTTCACGGTGGCTTTTCTGGGAATCATGGTCTTCCCAAACAAAGAGCAGATGATTGATATTTGCATAGCCAGAGTCGTACAAGTCCTCACTACCAAATAACATCACACTCTTGCCCCGATAATTATCTCAGACATTTATCGGGCGTTGACTTTGTGTAAATCCGGGGCAAAATTCTTCGAAGGGTGCAATATTTTGTTGCAAATGTGGTTGACTGAACATCTCTGAAATCACCCCAAGTTCATGCAGTATGGTCCAAGCAAGGACAATTTCATTGAGAGTTATGAAGAAAGAATAAAAGATTATAAATCTCCAGAAGGGGTGGAAGCCTGGATATCCCATTTAAGATCTTTAATGGCAAGTCAAATTGAGTGGACTTTGGGATGGCTCCCGGTAAGAGAGGTGATACACATGTCAACCTTAAAGAGTTATCTGTTGTTGTTGGGTTTAAGAAGTGTCCAACCGTATGCGCCACAGAGAATTCTAAGACAGATAGGGAGATACCAAGTGGTGCCTGATGATGAAGATTTGAGTGTGCAAGTGATTGAGCTACACCCCGAAGCCACTCTCCCTGAGGCTTTAATCCAGCGGATTTGGAATGGTTGTCGATACTTGAAAGATGATACCCAAGTTCCAGATCCTGCGAAATGCGAGATAAATCCAGGTTATGCTAGGTGGTTTGAGAAAAGATCCCGTGTGGATGATGCACCAGAACCTGATCCTAGAGGGCCCATAAAAAGACCGCATGTTCAAGCCTTTGATGACAAAATCCAAGAACGATTGGCTTGGGATGAAAAGGAAAAGGGGTACAAAGAAACTATTCATGCCTTAGAAGAAAGCCTAAGGAACCTCAATTTGGAGAAAGACTTACAAGCACAAGAAGCAGAAGGTGAAAAGAAGAGTCTGATTAGCGAGAATAAAACTCTCCGCGCTCAGTTTCAACAGATGAAGAAAGCCTCTGAAGCGCCAGTGAAAAGTTGGAAAGATCAGAAAATCATTGCCAATCTGATGGAAAAAATGCAAGATTATGATTCCATCTTGACAAAGACTGAAAAGTCCTTAGACAAAGCTAAGGAAAAAAATCATACAGTTAAATGAGGAGGCCAAATCTAGTAAGGAACGCCGAGTAATGAGACGTGAAGAAGAAATGGCTCAATTCAAGAGATAGAAGGACCATTGGATACGTTCAGAAGCTCAACTCCATGCACAATTGGAAGAAATGAGAAGGTACAATAGAGAACATCAGCACGCAAATATTGATAGGGAGAGAGCACAGGCAAGACTCGATTAGGCCAGACTTCGGGCTCAATTGGAGTCGACTTTAGATTGCGAAGGCCACATAAGAGATATAGCCACCACTCGCCAATAGCAGTTACAAAACCAAGACCAGAATCTCCAAGACTTCAGAGCAGAAATCCATGATTTGGCTGTTTACACCTCTCAAAGTTATGTGAACTGCCAAGGGATGGATTATGAGAGGTTTCTAGAGCATGCACCTACTTTTGCCCGTCATCTTGCAATGGAGTTAGAGTGGATGTAGCGTACACTAGGAGGTCAGCTGGGTCAAGCCCCACCGTGAGCAAATGTTCCAGTGATTAAAAGCAAAAGATTGTGGAGTTAAGTGTGGTCATAGTTGTTGGAACTTTTCATATAATAGTCATGTTTTAGTTTAAGTTCATGTTGAGTCTTTTAAACCATTTTTTTAAAGTATTGTCCAAATGTAATGTCATTTCTGTCTTTGAACTATTTCGTTTGTTAAAATAAATAAAAGTAATAATAATTGTTTCCACCAGAATTACGCAAAGGTCTGATTCATGCAGGGTCATGATACATAGGCAATCTTCATAAGATTCGACCACAAACAAAAGAAAAGAATAAAATGAAAAAAGGGGAGGGAAATAAAGATAGTCATGAGTGACAATAAAAGGGAAAGGTCAGGAAAAGCTGGGATGACTAAAGCAACCGAGCAAATACATGGTAGCAATGACTAATTGCTTAGGTGCATTGCATCCCTATGTGTGGTTGTTTATTTGTTAGAACACTGATCACTAACAAGTTTGGTTGTTGTTATTCCAGAATTCAAGCAGTTAGTACACCTAAGCATACTGGCAACCCACCCCTACCAAACCAGATCCAAAAGAGAAATAATCATGTCTATCCCAGATGTAGATATCAGTGTCATTGAAGGAAAAGAGTTGGACGTTAACGCCATAAAAGAAGAGATCTACAAATTAAAACAACAAATGGCCGAAATGTATCAGGCCTGGGCTAAAGGACAACCGCCATCCGCCTAACCGGCTAACCCTACCTTCACTCCACCAACGGCTCAAACTCAGGATCATCCTGCCACCGATCTATCCCCGAGCTTTCCCATTTACCAGTACTACCGGGGCACCACTTCTCATAGACCACAATCTCTACCCCGTAAACCCATTCCATACCCCCTCCACCAGTAACTGCTGTCTTCGTAGCATCTCCACCAGCTATACTCCACAAATCTCCTAGCGAGCCTATGTTCTAGGCCCAGGACAACCAATACTACCCCTCGGAGCCCACTTTCAAAGCTCCAGAAACACTTTCCTATACTCCTCACTTTGACCTCCCGATAGAAGCTGATAAACCAGTCAAAAATACCGAACAGGAGGAGATGCTCAGGAAAGTTAAAAGCTTAGAACAATCATTCCGAGACATGCGGGTGTTGTGAGGGAAAGTCAACATGGCCTACAAGGACCTATGTCTTTTCCCGAATGTGCAATTACCGGCAAGTTTCAAGATGCCCAAGTTCGATCTATACAACAGGCACGAAGATCCAGTAGCCCACATGAGGGGTTTCTACAGCAAGATGAGGGGAGCTAGAGGAAAAGATGAATTTTTAATGGCTTACTTCAGTTAGAGTTTGAGTGGATTAGCATTGGAATGGTATACCTGCCAAGACCATGGGAGATGGTACATATGGGATGATCTGGCGCAAGAATTTGCTTGTCACTTCCAATACAATCTTGAGATCATTCTAGATCGACTATCCTTGACTAAACTTGAGAAGAAGTATAGTAAAAGCTTTAGAGAATATTGTTTTAGATGGAGGGAGCAAGCAGCAAGAGTAGATCCCCCAATGAAGGAAAGTGAGATGGTAGATTACTTCCTACAGGCTTTGGAACCTACTTACTATGGTCATTTGGTCTCAGCTGTGGGAAAGTCATTCAACGAAGTAGTAAAGATGGGGGGCATGGTAGAAGAAGGCCTCAAGTTGATTAAAATTATGAGCTATTCGGATATCAAAGCGACTACTTAGGCTATTCAGGGCGGCATAGGAGGGATTGGGAAGAAGAAAAGAGAGGAAGCAACAATGGTTGATTCAGGAACTTGTTCCGGATCCAGAGGTTCACCTTACCACTGCAATCAGCCTCGACCCCACCAACAAACTTATCACCACAATCCACCCCAACACTACTATCCCCCACCAGAACCTCATTTTTTCGTCCACCATGCACAAGCATACAACCAACCTCCTACCCACACTCAATGGCGTGCTCCTGTCCTACCAAATACTTATCTACGTCCACGAGCCTACCAAAACACCCCCGGACCAAGTTTCAGGCCTAGTCAAGCATTCAAGGGTGAAAGGTTACAGAAAAAAAAACCTTTACTCCGTTGGGAGAATCATACACTAGTCTGTTCCACAGGCTAAAATAGTTGTGAGTATTGTTCTGGTACACCTGGTCATGATACCGAAAAATGCTGGCATTTGAAAAGTGTGATACAGGAGCTTATTGATACCAATAGAATTGAAGTTCAAGCTCCCGAAGCACCCAATATCAACAGGAATCCGATGCGCCCATCAGGAGGCAAATATGATCGAAATAGTACATGCGGAGAGAGAACACAAGAAGCCATCACAGACCGTCATGATGATTCTGTCTAGTGGAGTCAATATAGACGAATCATCAGCAGATGAGAAGTTGGTGCTCAAGCAGAGCAAAAAGAGTGTTGAGCCATCTGTGGCAGTTGAGAAGGGGCCTTTAAGCAAAGTTGCAACGAATCAGGAAGGGGTGAAGGTGATTGTACCAGGAGCGGCCAACAAACCCATCATAATCGTGGAAGGAGCCCGCGCAGATCGGGTTATCATCAAGCCGGTAACCCATTTACCAATAATCAACAACAAGGCTATTCCATGGAATTACGAACGGGTAATAGTGATGTACAAATGGAAGGAAGTCAAAGAAGAAATCTGTGAAGTAAAGGGTTTGACTCGCTCGGGAAGGTGTTTTACTCCCGATGAGTTAAGAAGAGCTAACAATAATCCAGTACTAGTAAAGAAAGCCGTAACTGAAGAAGAAGCAGAAGAATTCTTGAGGAAGATGAAGCTACAGGACTAATCTATCGTGGAACAATTAAGAAAGACGCCTACTCAGATTTCCCTATTATCATTATTGATCCATTTGGATGAGCACCGTTGAGCTTTAATGAAGATCTTGAATGAGGCACACGTTCCCGATAAGATCTCCGTGAATCACTTAGAAAAAATAGCCAACAAAATCTTTGAAGTAAACAAAGTCACATTTTCCGATGATGAATTGCCTGTAGAAGGTACTGAGCACAACAGAGATCTTTACCTCACATTAAAATGTGAGAACTTTGTGGTGACCCAGGTATTGGTTGACAATGGGTCAAGCGCAAACATCTGTCCTCTCTCCACTCTAAGAAAGTTGAAAATAGAAGATGAGAGGATCCATAAGAACAGTATTTGCGTGCGGGGATTTCACGGCGGATGTAAAGATTCAGTTGGGGACATAGTGCTAGAGCTGACGATAGGGCCAGTTGAGTTCACAATGGAGTTTCAGGTGCTGGATATAGCTGTTTCCTATAATTTACTGTTGGGTCGACCATGGATCTACGCCGCTAAAGTAGTCCCATCAACACTACACCAGGTAGTCAAATTTGAATGGGATAGACAAGAAATAGTTGTGCATGGGGAAGACAGTTTACGTGCTCGCAACAATGCCATTGTACCAGTCATTGAAGTGGAAGATGACCAGGGACCATGGGTCTACCAGGTTTCTGACACGATGTTGGTAGAGAAAGTTTCGGAGGGGAAATACATTCCAAATCCAAAGATAACCGCCGCATCAGTCATGGTAGCCTATGAGATGTTGAAGAATGGTTTTGTACTCGGTAAAGGTTTGGGCTCGTTTTTGCAAGGCATCATACAGCCGGTGTCTCTTCCCGAAAACTTGGGAACATTTGGTTTGGGATTCAAGCCCACTGCCGCAGACATAAGAAAGGCCAGAAAGCTAAAACAGAAGGCATGGGTCCTTCCAAAGCCAGTCCCACGTCTTTCCAAATCATTTGTCAAGTCCGGTACCAGAAGTCGCCCAGTAACAACAACTCCCAGTTTTATGATTAATCCTGATGAGGAGTTAATTAAAAGATTTGAAAAGTTGTTTGACGGTGTGAACATGGTGGAAAGTGGTGAAGGTCCTAGCAACGCAGAAATTCAATTCGTTGGGCCAGAAACAAAGCTTAATAATTGGCAAGCCACTCCTCTCCCCATTCGAAAGGAGTCTTGGTAGTTTATTTTGATTTTCCTTCAGTTTGTCTGGATCATTCCAGGGTTGTAATCCAGATTTTTATCTTTCAGTCTGTTTGAAGTGTGCAAACTTTGTTATCTTTCATCATTCAATGAAATGCAGTTTCCCTTTCTTTATCATTCCTGATAGTTTTCCTTTTGTTTTCTTTTCTGTACAGTTCTTTTTACGCTGGCTCTAATGATATGGCATGCATAAGGAATCCTCAGCCCAGTCTTAAAAATCAATCTGATTCCAAAATAACTGTTCAAGAAGTAGATTGTGATTACGAATTAGAATACGATGAGGATGAGGCCTTTAAAGAGATTAGTAAGGAGTTAATTCACTTCGAAGAAAAACCCAAACCTAACCTGACTGATACAGAAGCCGTCAATTTAGGAGATACGGATAATATCCGAGAGACTAAAATAAGTGTACACCTCGAGCCAAAGATCCGAGAAGAGTTAATCAAAGCACTCATCGAATTCAAAGATGTTTTTGCATGGTCATATGACGACATGCTAGGTTTGAGCACTGATTTAGTGGTCCACAAATTTCCCACTGATCCAGTGTTTCCTACCCGTCAAGCAAAAGTTGAGGAAACTCAAAACTAATATGAGTGTGAAAATTAAGGAAGAAATCACCAAACAGTTGGATGCAAGATCAGAGTATGCGTCGATTACCGCAATCTCAACAAAGCAAGTCCGAAGGACAACTTCCCACTACCCAATATCCACATTTAGATCGATAATTGTGCCAAGCATGAGATAGGATCTTTCGTGGATTGCTATGTCGGGTATCATTAGATTCTAATGGATGAAGAAGATGCAGAAAAGATGACATTCATCACTCAATGAGGAACTTATTGCTACCGGGTAATGCCATTTGGTTTGAAGAACGCCGGGGCAACTTACATGAGAGCAATGACTACGGTGTTTCATGTTATGATACATAAGGAGATTGAGGTATACGTGGATGATGTGATCATAAAGTCAAAGCGTCAAGCCGACCACGTTGGGGATTTGAGGAAATTCTTCCTAAGACTTCGCAGGTAAAACCTCAAGCTTAACCCTGCCAAGTGCGCATTTGGTGTTCCATCCGGAAAGCTATTAGGATTCATAGTCAGCCGGTGAGGCATCGAGTTGGACCCATCAAAGATCAAAACCATCCAAGAATTGCCACCTCCGAGGAGCAAGACTGAAGTGGTGAGTCTGTTAGGGAGGATGAACTACATCAGCAGGTTTATTGCTCAGCTTACGAAAACTTGTGAGTCTATTTTCAAATTGCTGAAGAATGATGCTGCGGTCAAGTGGACTGATGAGTGTCAAGAAGAAGGATACTTGTCAAACCCACCCGTGCTGGTTCCGCCAGAACCAGAAAGACCTTTCATTCTTTACTTGACAGTCTTGGAAAATTTATTTGGCTGTGTACTAGGGCAGCATGACATTACCGGCAGAAAGGAACAGGCTATCTACTATCTTAGCAAGAAGTTCATGGCTTATGAGGTTAAGTACACTCATCTGGAAAGGACATGTTGTGCCCTAACTTGGGTGGCTCAGAAATTGAAACATTATTTGTTATCTTACACTACTTACCTCATTTCGCGCTTGGATCCGTTGAAGTATATCTTTCAAAAGCCTATGCTGACAGGGAGGCTTGCGAAGTGGCAGATATTTCTCACAGAGTTTGACATCATCTATGTGACTCGGACTGCGATGAAAGCCCAAGCATTGGCCGATCATTTAGCCGAAAACCTGGTCGATGAAGATTATGAGCCATTGAGAACTTATTTTCCCGATGAAGAAGTGATGAATATCGATGAACTGGAGCAAATTGAAAAACCAGGCTGGAAACTTTTCTTTGATGGGGCTGCCAACATGAAGGGAGTCGGGATAAGAGTTGTGCTTATTTCTGAAATAGGGCATCACTATCCTGTTATGGCCCAACTTCGGTTTTATTGCACCAACAATATGGCTGAGTATGAAGCCTATATTTTGGGTCTAAGACTAGCTGCAGGCATGGATATCCAGGAAGTCTTGGTCTTGGGAGACTCGGATCTTCTGGTACATCAAATTCAAGGAGAATGGGAAACACGAGATTTGAAGCTCATACCGTACCGACAATGTTTGCATGATCTTTGTTAACGGTTTCGATCAGTGGAGTTCAGGCATATTCCAAGGGTCCATAATGAGGTCGCCGATGCTTTGGCTACCCTGGCATCAATGTTGCACCATCCGGACAAAGCTTATGTCGATCCTCTGCATATTCAAGTCCGAGATCAGCATGCTTACTGTAACATGATTAAAGAAGAACTTGATGGTGAACCATGGTTCCACGATATCAAGGAGTACATCAGAATGGGGATATATCCAGTGCAAGCCATGGGGGATCAAAAGAGAACAATTCGACGGTTGGAAAATGGATTCTTCTTAAGTGGAGGAGTTTTGTATAAGAGAACACCAGACCTTGGATTATTAAGATGCATAGATGCTAGACAAGCTACGGCTGTCATGTCCGAAGTACATTCGGGAGTCTGCGGACCACATATGAGCGGATATGTGTTGGCAAAGAAAATTCTCCGAGCAGGCTATTATTGGCTTACCATGGAGCGAGATTGTATCAATGTTGTGCGCAAATGTCATCTGTTCCAGATACACGGAGATTTGATTCATTCTCCACCATCAGAATTGCACACAATGTCGGCACCATGGCCCTTCATTGCTTGGGGCATGGATGTCATTGGACCAATTGAGCCAACAGACTCCAACGGGCACAGGTTCATTCTGGTAGCCATTGATTATTTCACCAAGTGGGTTGAGGCCAAAACATTCAAATCGGTGACCAAGAAAGCAGTGGTCGATTTTGTTCACTCAAATATCATCTGTGGATTCGAAATCCCAAAGGTGATCATCATAGATAATGGTGCTAATCTTAACAGTAACTTGATGGAAGAGGTATGTCAACAGTTTACGATTACACATCGCAATTCTACCCCATATCGTCCCAAGGCGAATGGAGCAGTCGAGGCAGCCAACAAAAACATAAAGAAGATACTTTGGAAAATGGTAGAAGGTTCGAGGCAATGGCACGAAAAATTACCATTTGCGTTGTTGGGATATAGCACTACTATTCGTACTTCGGTAGGTGCAACTCCTTATTTGTTAGTATATGGCACTGAAGCAGTAATACCTGCAGAAGTTGAAATCCCTTCCCTTCGGATTGTCACTGAGGCTAAGATTGATGATGATGAGTGGGTCAAAACCCGTTTGGAGCAGTTGAACTTGATTGATGAAAAACGATTGGCAGCAGTATGTCATGGCCAGTTATATCAAAAGAGAATGGCAAGAGCATACAACAAAAGGGTGCGTCCTCGAAAGTTTGAAGTAAGTCAGCAAGTGCTGAAACGTATCCTTCCACATCAGGTTGAAGCGAAAGGCAAGTTCGCCCTGAATTGGCAAGGGCCATTTATTGTAACCAGAGTAGTGTCCAATGGTGCTCTATGTTTAACAGATATCGAAGGAAAATGCATAGACATGGCCATCAATTCCGATGCAGTAAAGAGATATTATGTATGATTTATTTGTTATAATTGTTGATTGTTTGTACCGGGCATTGTTTCGAAGATTGAAATGAGGAAGGCAATTCGTTCTGCTATCTAAACACTTTACCCTTTGTTCCCCCTTTTGATCTTTATTTATTTCTTTCATACCCCTCTTTTGGAATCAATAACGAAAAAGAGAGAGAAGAAAGAAAAAGAGATAAGAGAAAAGAAAAGAAGTGAAAAGAGAAAGTATAACAACAAGGAAATTCAAGTGTGAACTACGTTTGACCTGATTCCTGTTAAGGATACATAGGCAGCCTCACGGCTCGGTCATAGTAAAATAAAATATCAAAAGATCCCCAAGCAAGAAACTGGGGCAGAAGTTGTACTTGTAATAAGAAATGTGATTTCAAGAGTTGTAATTTTAAACCCATGTCAAATTGTTTTGAGCTTTTGATACCCTTTCTTTCTAACCCCATCCAAAAGCCTACATTACGGTCCAAAGAAAGACCTTCCAATCAGTCTTCGAGAGATGCCTAATTGAGCAAATAGAGGTGATTCATATCAAGATAACACTCTGATCCAAGCAGGAAAAGTAATGAAAATGAGAGTCTTATTGGTGAAAACCCTCATGGGCACCATGAGGCGACGAAAGCTGAGAGAAAGTAAAAATGAGAGAGTCTTATCAGTGAAAACCTTCACGGGCACCATGAGGCGACGAAAGCTGAGAGAAAGTAAAAATAAGAGAGTCTTATCGGTGAAAACCTTCGCGGGCACCATAAGGCGACAAGGAACTAAGGAACAAACGAATGAGAGAGGTTTGTCGGTGAAAACCCTTCAGGGCACTGCAAGTCGAACAAGGTCCGTAAGTTGGCGGAAAGTAAAATTGGGTTGTGGAAATCTTGGAGAACAAAGTAAAACAATTGGAAAGGAGATTGGTTAAATAGACTGGGCTGATTAATCCAAAATGCATACCATGATCATTGGTGCCAGTGACTCCACTCAGATAAATTCCTTTTTCCTATCTCTAACAGTCATCCAAATTTGGATTTTCTTCTTTATTCTTAATTCTCAAAATCGTCGCATTTCATTGCTGTTAATTTTTTACTCCTCTAAAGCTCTTCCAAGGTTAGCCTTGTTCCAACATAAGAAGGAATGTCAAAGTGTACTACCAGATTCAAAATTGCACAAAGCAAAATATGGCTAGGACATGCTGGAGATAATATGATGAAAAGTGGGATCTAGGGTGTAAGCAAAGGTTAAATTGGTGAAATGGTTCAGTAATGTCATGAGAGATGTATGGTTACGAATAAAAGGATCAGAAGTGAAAAACAACAGTTGGGGATCCTGCAGTTAAGGATCACTCATGAGGTAAAAAAAGTCATTTCGACAAGTTCAAGGCAGTCTATTGAAGCAAAGCATGGCAAAGAGAAAACCATCCCCAGCAAGAATGCCACAACTAACCACCATGTTTTAAGCTGACAAGATTTTCTTTGATTTGAAACAAGGGCAAAAATGACATTTATTTAGGGAAGCACCCTGTAAGGAAAGCAAGTACCACGCAGGTTTGATCGTATAAATTCTCAAGACCCTCCTGGAAAATGGGTCTTAGCTTTAATTCAAAACATTCATGAGTACAAGATCTAGCACAAGCTCTAATTCGTGAAAATATAAGTTGGTTTGAATTTTTCATTTTTTAAGACAAGACTCAATTCGAAACTTCAGGACCCTCCTGGAAAATGGGACCTAGGTTAAAATCCAAAAAAAGAAAAAAAAACATAAGTAGTGAATATAGGACAAATGTGCACCAAAAGGGATATAAGTTGGCTTCAAAGTTCGCATAAGAGTTTTCAGGACCCACCTGAATAACGGGACGTAACTTTAAGCATTCCATTAGGTAAGTAAGTGTTGTTATAAGAGAGTTCAATTTAGCCGTAAAATTGTCACTCTTAAGATAAGACATGATTTTTGATTGTCAGGACCCTCCTCGATAATGGGACGTAGTTTAAAACTTGCTTGGATAACAAGATTTAGCATGAGACATACCTTCAGTATATATAATTTAGCTTTAAAATTGTAGTTAATTAAGAGTTGTCAGGACCCTCCTGGATAATGGGGAGTAGTTTAAGACCTTCTTAGATAACAAGATTTAGCAGAAGTCATACCTTTAAAAGATATAACTTAGATTTAAAATTGTCGTTTAGTTAAGAGTTGTCAGGACCCCCCCCCCTGGATAAAAGGGACCTAGCTTTCAAAATCTTAGTAATATTTGGTAATATGATTCAGTTTAACACTCACAGATGCACCCAGCTACCAAACTGGGGCAGAAAATTTCTTTTGTTTTGTCTATTTTTGTTGAAATCATGTGCCCATATGAAGAATAGGGAGAACAACACGGATGTTAAAGATAAGAGCATGACCAAGTACTAGCAATCAGGCGTCCACCTAGAGAACAAGGAAAAACAGTTGAAATATTAGCAATCAGGCATCCACATGGAGAACAAGGAACAACAGTTGAAGTATCAGCAATTAGGCGTCCACTTGGAGAACAAGGAACAACAGTTGAAGTATCAGCAATCAGGCGTCCACCTGGAGAACAAGGAAAAGCAGTTGAAGATTCAGTAATCAGGCGTCCACCTGGAGAACAAGGAACAACAATTCAAGTTTCAGCAATCAGGCGCCCACCTGGAGAGCAAGGGAGTACAATTCAAGTTTCAGCTTTCAAGTTCTTACTAATATTTGGTAACATGATTTAGTTTACACTCATATGTATGCCCAACTACCAAACTGGGGCAAAAATGTTTCTTTGTTTTTGTCTATTTTGTTGAAATCAGGCGCCCACCTGGAGAACAAGGGAATATTTTTCTAGTCTCAGCAATCAGGAGCCCACCTAGAGAACAAGGGAAAACAATTCAAATTTAAAGTAGTCAGGAGCCCGCCTCGAGAACGAAGGGAAGAAACAATTCAAGTTCGAGTAGTCAGGAACCCTCTTGGAGAACAGAGGAAAGGAAACAATAGTCAAAGGAAGACGTTTAAAAGGTCCAGCAATCAGACACCCGCCTGGAGAAAAAAGGAAAGCATTTGAAAAAAAAATATAATACCATTCAAGTCAGCCACAAAGGAACTTCTAAGGAAAATACAAGTCAACGAGGCAACATCAGTCACAAGATCAAGTTTGAAAATAAATCTTTGTAAAGCATAGATTATAGCTTAGTCTAGCTTCTTCATTTTTGGCATGGTGTAATAAGGAGGTCAGCAGGCAGTAATAGCAGCAACAACAACAGTAACAGTAAAACCGCAGCTTCATGGTAGTCCCAGCTACCAAAACTTCCCGAACTACATTGACCCGATTCCTTTATAGCCAAGGATATGTAGGGAAACCTTTGAAGCAGAAGTTCGGTCAAATATTTCAAAAATGCTTCCCACGGAGTATTCAAACGGGCAAAAATCGCTCGTATCCACTCACTTTATCTTTGCACGAAAATACTTCGTGTTTCTGGGCAAAGAGGGGCAGCTGTGAGCACGTGCTTTTTTGCCTCACGCGAATTACTCCAAAAGAATTCCAAGAATTAGGTCTTTTCTTTAATTATGTGTTATTTTAGGAATTACTGTGCGATTTTTCCTGATTGTTTGCATATGTTTCTGTACATGTTTAATTTTATTAATACATTACAAATATAAAAATATAGCATCTGCATTTAGGATTGGATTTTTACATTCTTGGAATTAATTAATAATTAGGTGTTTTACAAAATGAAAATTCACAAAAATAACATATTTGTGTGTTTTTTGTCAAATTGTGTGATTTTCTTTTAATTTATTATTTAATTATTTATGATAATTATTATTTATAGTTAATTAATATTCTTAAAGCTAATTTGGGTTTTATAATTTAATTAGGATTTTAGTTTTAATTTTTGAAAGAAAAAGGAAGAAAAGAAAAGAAAAAGAGTTAATAAAAGAGACGAAATCAAATCTGGGCCATAAGAATCCCCAACCCAAAAAAAAACCCACTCCAATACCCGCCCAAATACCCCAAAAACCGGCCCAGACCTTCCCCCAACCCGGTCCGTCTCCAGCTTCAACAAAACGACGTCGTTTCAGGCGTCTCAATCTGGACCTGATTTAAAGTGATCAAACGATCCAGAACCTCGCCCCGACCCCGGCCCTGACCCCGACCCGCTTCCAGAACCGATCCAACCCCCACTTAACCAAACGGTGATGTTTAGCCCCTCCCCTTCATCCTGGCCGTTGATCTCATTTGATCGAACGGCGTAAATTTGACCACCCCCTCCAGTATATAAATGCCTAACACACCCCAACCCCCTTCGAACCCCCTCGTCGTCTCTCATCTCCCCCCCTCACATACCCTAGAGACACCCCGTCTCCCACTGCCTCACACCACCGCCATCCGCCCACCGAAAATCGCCTCACGACGGTTCCGGTGGCCCAAACAACCCCAAATTAACACCATCGATTCTCTTTCATCTCCCCATCCCAAATCCCCAAACCGTTTCCTTCGAATCGTAGCCGAACTCGTTGAATCTTCGATCAAAGTTTGAACCCCAAACCCTAGGTTACCCAATCGACCTCAAACTAACATCCCATAACCTCCTTGACCTCCCCATACCCAATACATATTTGGTTTCCCTCGAATCTGGTTGGAATGGGTCGAATTTCAAATCTTGAGTCCGCATGCTAAAAGACAGATTTAAACTCAAGGGTTGTTGATAATTTTAGGGCCCGGTTTCGTCGCAAAATGGTGTTAATCACTTGTTCTAACAAAGAACAAATGACTAACATCATTTGGCAATGAAATCGGAAAATATTCGAGTGCTAACTGAACCCGTTGAATTGGTGAGTTCTCCAGTATTATTTTTTTTTCTTTTCTCTTGTTATTATTTCACTTCTGCCTCGTCTTCTTCTCTTTTTAAGCAATTTAATTAAGTCGAATTAGGTTTAAAATTGTGGATTGTCCGTTCGTTGTATTTAGTTCATATTCATGTATGACGTTAATCAATTTTATAGCTAATTTTAATTTTCAATCCAGTTGAAGGTTTTAGTCTTTTGTTTACTGTAATTGTGATAATTCAGAACTTAGGAGTGATAAATAACAGAAGCTTTGAGAGTAATTTGGGTAGTCTAGCCTAAGGAAACTTGTCAATAATTGAATTAGGAAGTTTCTTAATATTGGTAGGGTAGAAATTGCATTGCTGAATTAATTAAAAAGCACTAAACTAGTATAGATAATTTAAAAAATAGAAAATTGAAATTGATAATGGGAATGGCACTAATTGATTAATTTAGAGAAAATAAGTTAGCGGGGATAATTAAAATAAGGGAAGGGACACTAGTAATAGGGATTGCATTAATTGAATACCTATAAAAGGCTGAAGAATATAGAGAGTTAGGGGCAGAACATTCTGAGAGAGAGGGAGATAGGCACTGAAATATACATATATAGAGAGATTTAAGTGAAAAATTCCAGAAAATACCAACGGTTGAACTACTACTATTTCATTGAATTTTGAGTCATACTCAATTTGTTTTTAATTCCTAAAATTACTTAACTCATTTGAATGGAAATGGATTGATTTTTTGGTAATTGAGAGTCTGTTGGTTCAAAGTTTTGCTAAAAGTGCATTGTTCCATCGAATTTCATAAGCTGAATCTATTGTTTAACTGATTAAATTTGGGCTAGCTGCTGCTGTCGTAGCTGATCCTTCATTTTTCTTTTGTGTTTTGCTTTTCCAGGTATATTCCTTAACTTCCCCCTAATGTAAAGTCTGATTCATATATGATATGGAAAACTGGAAAGTTTAGAGTGTAATGTCAGCTTGTTTCTTTTATTATAGTGTAGCTTTACTTTTACGAGTTTATGATTGGTTGGTGCATATTCTCCCTCTTGGTGATAGCATCTATTAAAAGTTGAATTTGGTTTAAGAATTAGCAAAGAAGTTCAATGTCCTGTTTAATGTTTCATACTTAAAGTTTGGTATTGTATAACTAAATCTTTTCATGATTCTGAACTCTTATGGAGGTTTATTTAACATTAAGTTTAATCAAGTTTGGATATAACTTGTACATCTTCTGTTTGGACTCTTAATTGAAGTTGTTGTCGGCCCTTTTCAAATGCTGAAATTGGGTTTTATTTGGATATGAATGATTCTAGAGTGGTTTAGACTTGGTAGCATCAGTAATAGATAAGGGTTTTGGTTTGATTCAACTAGTTAGAACTGTTTGGCCTTCAGTTTATGTCTAAATGCATGTCAATATAGTGACTAAAATGACCTTTGGATAAGGAATTGAAACTGCTTTGTGTATTAAGCTCGGGTCTAATCATATAGTAGTACAAGTGAATAAAAATGGAAAATTTCTGATTTTGTCTTTTTTTTAAGATTGGAAAATAAATATTGGAGCTCCACTATGAGTTATGATTTGCAGGGGATTACTTTCTTTGTTCTGGTCCAAAAGATACGGACCAAGCCTAAAAAAAATGTATCTTTTAAGTTTCTAAGTTTGAAAAATAGAATTGTCTAAACCAACTTTAGTCCATAGTAATTAATTAGTGAACATGTTCCAAAATCGTTAGTATGCGTCTATGCACATTCTCATCACAAATATATCGTGATTGTGCATACGTCCGCGTGACATGATTGCGATTCTAATAATTAAGACCAGAGTTTGAATTCGTGCAACTTCGATCAAATTTTTCTTAATAATAAGAATGGGTTTTCATAGACTACTAATTAATTTAGTTCAAATAGTCTGAGGTGTGTCATCCACAATTTAATCATCCATGGCCCTCGTATTAATTTCATAACCTGGTTATAAAAATGTCAAATGCTCTTAGTTGCTTTAGGCCCGTTTAAATATACTATTGTGATTGTGTACACGTTCGCGTGACGTGACTACAATTTCTAAAAATAAAACCGGAGTATGTGTTCGCGCAACTTCGGCCAAATTTTCTTAATAATAATAAAGCATTACTAATTGTCTACACGTTCGCGTGACATAATTTTTGACACGCCAAACAAACGGGTACACGTGCACATGACCTATTTCAAGATAATTTTTCTTAGTTTAAAAGTGGTAAAGGCACATAGGTTCTAAAATCAGTAATTATATAATTTTGATAAGCCAAGTATGATCAAAGCGACCGTGCTAAAACCACGGAATTCGGGAGTGCCTAACACCTTCTCTCGGGTTAACAGAATTCCTTACCCGGATTTCTGTGTTCGCAGACCGTAAATAAGAGTCAACTTCCTCGACTTGGGATTTTAAAGCGGTGACTTGGGATACCATAAATTATTCCAAGTGGCGACTCTGAATTTAATATAAATAATCCTGTTTCGATTGTCACTTAAATTGGAAAAACTCTCTTGTACTACTTTCGGGTGGGTAAAAAGGAGGTGTGACACCTCTGGCGATTCTGCTGGGGACAAGAACCCAGAATTTTGGGTTTAGGGTTCAAGAATTTGAGCTTAGAATAATTGTTATATTTGGCTTTATTTTTTTTAATCTAGTTTTGTTCACATGTTTGTGCTTAATGTGCGAAATTTTGCTTTTTACCGCTTTGATACTATCTGAATTGTATATATAAATTGTTACGAAACCCTTCTTCTATCTGAGTCTTCCGAATTTATGGTGCACACGTGCGCGTGGCCCACCTTTCTGTTAGAAGTCATACTAAATAGAATGAAGTTGGGCCAAGTAACTAGGCCGGGTAGACTTTCGTGCTCCCGGTACGTTGCCCCCACTTCGGCTCAAGCTGTCCGCTTGGGTAAGCTAGGTCTAGAACAGTATACCCCAGGTTTTACACTTAGAATAACTCAGCTTCATGCCGGATCTCTAGTAGGAACGTTTGTCTACATTATGTGCATTTGACTTTGGAGACTCAACATAGGGGTTGGGTCTGTCTAGGACAGGTGTACCCGAAATGAAAAGACCATCTTGATGCATCTTACTTGCTACTGGTGCATTCATTTGTTTCGGATTTGCATGTTGACCAGCTTATAGGAAAAAGTTAGAAAAGGAAAATCAATGTGAGAACCGAGAAAGAAAATTGGTTGTTTTTTGAAAAAAATAATTTCCAAAATATTTTGAAATTATGTCGAAATTTTGAAAAAAAAGAGAGAAGGAAATGTTGTGTTTCTTTTAAAAATAGTTTTATTATTACGAACTACATAACTTTGATTCTCGCCGGATGTGAGATACGTAGGCAATCCACATCGGGCCTAACTATTTTAAAAACAAATAAAAATAAATAGATAATAAATAAATAAAAATGTGGGTACATAAATGTCATTGTGTTGTCATAAGTAAGGCGATGTCATTATTATCCAAAATATGAAGAATGTCCCCAAAAGGGCGCCGGAAGGCTGTTTTTGCAAGAACAACCGCCTTTGGTGGGTTTTCTTTTCAAAAAAAAATTGCCGGTTAGCAAACACAGCCTTTAAATCTTCTTCTTTAAAGTGTTTTTTTTTATATATGAATATTTTTAGAAATAATAATGATTTTTTTCAAAATGAGTCTTGATTTTGGTTTTTTAAATTAAAATCACTCACAGGTACAAAATGAGCACCATCCAAAACCCACCGTTCACAGATGTAGATGAGTTTCTATTTCAGCTTCAGATGTGGTGGTATGAGTTAGGAGGAGATGGTCAGAAATGAGTCATTAAGTATTTGGGAGCTCTCACAGATATTATGAAAGTTAAACCACGCGATGATTTGATTACGACACTAGTGACTTTTTGGGACCCTGTTCACAATGTCTTTCACTTCTTTGATTTTGAGCTTACTCCCACATTAGAAGAAATAGCTAGATATTCCGGTTTTGACGGAGATTTGAGAAACCAGAATCTTATATTCCCAAAGGCTCCCTCAGTACACCGATTCTTTGGTCTTCTGGATATCAGTAATCAAATCAGAAAAAAGCAACGTTGTCAAAGGGTGTTATTCTTTCAACTTCCTATATTCAAGGTTTGGAAAGCTGGATGGATTTGAAATTCATGAAAAGGGCCTTACTAACAAACAAAACAAGGACACTTGGCAGATTCACTGTCGCTTCGCTTTCATGATGGCTTTTCTGGGAATCATGATCTTCCCAAACAAAGAGCGGACGATTGATATTTGCATAGCCAGAGTCATAAAAGTCCTCACTACCAAAGAACATCACACTCTTCCCCCGATCATTCTCTCAGACATTTATCGGTCGTTGACTTAGTGTAAATCCGGGGCAAAATTCTTCGAAGGGTGCAATATTTTTTTTGCAAATGTGGTTGACTGAACATCTCCGACATCACCCCAAGTTCATGCAGTATGGTCCAAGCAAGGATAATTTCATCGAGAGTTATGAAGAAAGAATAAAAGATTATAAATCTCCAGAAGGGGTGGAAGCCTGGATATCACATTTAAGATCTTTAATGGCAAGTCAAATTGAGTGGACTTGGAGATGGCTCCCGGTAAGAGAGGTGATACACATGTCAACCTTAAAGAGTTATTTGCTGTTGTTGGGTTTAAGAAGTTTCCTGCCGTATGCACCACAGAGAATTCTAAGACAGATAGGGAGATACCAAGTGGTGCCTGATGATGAAGATTTGAGTGTGCAAGTGATTGAGCTACACCCCGAAGCCACTCTCCATGAGGCTTTAATCCAGCGGATTTGGAATGGTTGTCGATACTTGAAAGATGATACCCAAGTTTCAGATCCTGCGAAAGGCGAGATAAATCCGGGTTATTCTAGGTGGTTTGAGAAATGATCCTATGTGGATGATGCACCAGAACCTAATCCTAGAAGGCCCATAAAAAGACCGCATGTTCAAGCCTTTGATGACAAAATCCAAGAATGATTGGCTTGGGATTAAAAGGAAAAGGGGTACAAAGCAACTATTCATGCCTTAGAAGAAAGCCTGAGGAACCTCAATTTGGAGAAAGACTTACAAGCACAAGAAGCAGAAGGTGAAAAGAAGAGTCTGATTAGCGAGAATAAAACTCTCCGCGCTCAGTTTCAACAGATGAAGAAAGCCTCTGAAGCGCCAGTGAGAAGTTGGAAAGATCAGAAAATCATTGCCAATCTGATGGAAAAAATGCAAGATTATGACTCCATCTTGACAAAGACTGAAAAGGCCTTAGACAAAGCTAAGGAAAAAATCATACAGTTAAATAAGGAGGCCAAATCTAGTAAGGAACGCCAAGTAATGAGATGTGAAGAAGAAATGGCTCAATTCAAGAGAGAGAAGGACTATTGGATACATTCAGAAGCTCAACTCCATGCACAGTTGGAAGAAATGAGAAGGTACAATAGAGAACATCAGCACATAGATATTGATAGGGAGAGAGCACAGGCAGACTTGATCAGGCCAGACTTCGGGCTCAATTGGAGTCGTCTTTAGATCGCAAAGGCCACATAAGAGATATAGCCACCACTCGCCAACAGCAGTTACAAAACCAAGACCAGAATCTCCGGGACTTCAGAGCACAAATCCATGATTTGGTTATTTACACCTCTCAAAGTTATGTGAACTGCCAATGAATGGATTATGAGAGGTTTCTAGAGCATGCACCTACTTTTGCCCGTCATCTTGCAATGGAGTTAGAGAGGATGTACCATACACTAGGAGGTCAGCCGGGTCAAGCCTCACCGTAAGCAGATGTTCCAGTGATTAAAAGCAAAAGATTGTGGAGTGAAGCGTGGTCATAGTTGTTGGAACTTTTCATATAATAGTCATGTTTTAGTTTAAGTCCATGTTGAGTCTTTTAAACCATATTTTTTAAAGTATTGTCCAAATGTAATGTCATTTCTGTCTTTGTACTGTTTCATTTGTTAAAATAAATAAAAGTAATAATAATTGTTTCCACCAGAACTACGCAAAGGTCTGATTCATACAGGGTCATGATACGTAGGAAATCTTCATAAGATTCGACCACAACCAAAAGAAAAGAATAAAATGAAAAACGGGGAGGGAAATAAAGATAGGCGTGAGTGACAATAAAAGGGAAAGGTCAGGAAAAGCTAGGATGACACAAGCAACCGAGCAAATACATGGTAGAAATGACTAATTGCCTATGTGCATTTCATCCCTATGTGTGGTTGTTTATTTGTTAGAACTCTGATCATTAACAAGTTTGGTTGTTGTTATTCTAGAATTCAAGCAGTTAGTACACCTAAGCATACTGGCAAGCCATCCCTACCAAACCAGATCCAAGGAGAAATAATTATGTCTATCCCAGATGTAGACACCAGTGTCATTGAAAGAATAGAGTTGGACGTTAATGCCATAAAAGAAGAGATGTACAAATTAAAACAACAAATGGCCGAAATGTATCAGGCCTGGGCTAAAGGACAACCGCCATCGGCCTACTCGGCTAACCCTACCTTCACTCCACCACCGGCTCAAACTCAAGATCATCCTACCACCGATCTATCCCCTAGCTTTCCCATTTACCAGCACTACCGGGGCACCACTTCTCATACACCACAATCTACACCCCCTAAACCCATTCCATACCCCCCTCCACCAGTAACTGCTGTCTTCGTAGCATCTCCACCAGCTACACTCCACAAATCTCCTAGCGAGCCTATGTTCCAGGCCTAGGACAACAAATACTACCCCTCGGAGCCCACTTTCAAAGCTCCAGAAACCCTTTCCTATACTCCTCACTTTAACCTCCCGATAGAAGCTGATAAACCAGTCAAAAATACCGAACAGGAGGAGATGTTCAAGAAAGTTAAAAGCTTAGAACAATCATTCAGAGACATGCGGGGGTTGGGAGGGCAAGTCAGCATGGCCTACAAGGACCTATATCTGTTCCTGAATGTGCAATTACCGGCAAGTTTCAAAATGCCCAAGTTCGATCTATACAACGGGCACGACGATCCAATATCCCACTTGAGTGGTTTTTGCAGCAAGATGATGGGAGCTGGAGGAAAAGATGAATTGTTAATGGCTTACTTCAGTCAGAGTTTGAGTGGATCAACATTGGAATGGTATACAGGCCAAGACAATGGGAGATGGTACACATGGGATGATCTGGCGCAAGCATTTGCTTGTCACTTCCAATACAATCCTGAGATCATTCCAGATCGACTAAACTTGAGAAGAAGCACAGTGAAAGCTTAAGAGAATATGGTTTCAGATGGAGGGAGTAAGCAAGAAGAGTAGATCCCCCAATGAAGGAAAGTGAGATGGTAGATTACTTCCTACAGGCTTTGGAACCTACTTACTATGGCCATTTGGTCTCAGCTGTGGGAAAGTCATTCAACGAAGTAGTAAAGATGGGGGGCATGGTAGAAGAAGGCCTCAAGTTGAATAAAATCATGAGCTATTCGGCTATCAAAGAGACTACTCAGACTATTCAGGGCGGCATAGGAGGGATTGGGAAGAAGAAAAGAAAGGAAGCAGCAATGGTTGATTCAGGAACTTGGTCCGGATCCAGAGGTTCACCTTACCACTACAATCAACCTCGACCCCACCAACAAACGTATCACCACAATCCACCCCAACACTACTATCCCCCACCAGAACCTCATTTTTCCGTCCACTATGTACAAGCATACAACCAACCTCCTACCCACACTCAATGGTGTGCTCCTGTCCTGCCAGATAATTATCCACATCCACGAGCCTACCAAAACACTCCCGGACCAAGTTTCAGGCCTAGTCAAGCATTTAAGAGTGAAAGGTTGCAGAAAAAGAAAACCTTTACTCCGTTGAGAGAATCATACACTAGTCTGCTCCACATGCTAGGACAGCTAGTTATGCTAAGGCCGATACAGTAAAAACTGCCAAATCCTCCTCCAAAGAATCTTGACTATACTGTTAGCTGTGAGTATTGTTCTGGTACACCGGGTCATGATACAGAAAAATGCTAGCATTTGAAAAGTGCAATACAGGAGCTTATTGATACCAATAGAATTGAAGTTCAAGCTCCCGAAGCACCCAATATCAACAGGAATCCGATGCTAGCCCATCAGGAGGCAAATATGATCGAAATAATGCATGCGGAGGAAGAACCAAAGAAGCCATCACGGACCGTCATGATGATTCGATCTAGTGGAGTCAAGACAGATGAATCATCAGCAGATGAGAAGTTGGTGCTCAAGCAGAGCAAAAAGAGTGTTGAGCCATCTGTGGAAGTTGAGAAGGGGACTTTAAGCAAAGTTTTTACGAAACAGGAAGGGGTGAAGGTGATTGTACCGGGAGCGACCAACAAACACATCATAATCGTGGAAGGAGCCCGTGCAGATCGGGTTATCATCAAGCCGGTAACCCAGTGCTATTCCATGGAATTACGAACGGGAAACAGTGATGTACAAATGGAAGGAAGTCAAAGAAGAAATCTGTGAAGTAAAGGGTTTGACTCGCTCGGGAAGGTGTTTTACTCCCGATGAGTTAAAAAGAGCTAAAAATAATCCAGCACTAGTAAAGAAAGCCGTAACTGAAGAAGAAGCAGAAGAATTCTTGAGGAAGATGAAGCTACAGGACTACTCTATCATGGAACAATTAAGATAGACGCCTGCTCAAATTTCCCTATTATCATTATTGATCCATTCGGATGAGCACCGTCGAGCTTTAATGAAGATCTTGAATGAGGCACACGTTCCCGATAAGATCTCTATGAATCACTTAAAAAAATAGCCAACAAAATCTTCGAAGTAAACAGAGTCAAATTTTCCGATGATGAATTGCCTGTTGAAAGTACTGAGCACAACAGAGCTCTTTACCTCACATTAAAATGTGAGAACTCTGTGGTGACCCGGGTATTGGTTGACAACGGGTCAAGCACAAATATTTGTCCTCTCTCCACTCTAAGCAAGTTGAAAATAGAAGATGAGAGGATCCATAAGAACATTATTTGCATGCGGGGATTTCACAGCGGAGGTAAAGATTCAGTTGGGGACATAGTGATAGAGCTGACGATAGGGCCAGTTGAGTTCACAATGGTGTTTCAGGTGCTGGATATAGTTGTTTCCTATAATTTACTGTTGGGTCGACCATGGATCCACGCCGCTAAAGCAGTCCCATCAACACTACACCAGGTAGTCAAATTTGAATGGGATAGACAAGAAATAGTTGTGCATGGGGAAAACAGTTTACGTGCTCGCAACAATGCCATTGTACCAGTCATTGAAGTGGAAGATGACCAGGGACCATTGGTTTACCAGGTTTCTGACACGATGTTGGTAGAGAAAGTTCCGTAGGGGAAATACATTCCAAATCCAAAGTTAACCATTGCATCAGTCATGGTAGCCTATGAGATGTTGAAGAATGGTTTTGTACTCGGTAAAGGTTTGGGCTCGTCTTTGCAAGACATCATATAGCCGGTGTCTCTTCCCGAAAACTTGGGAACATTTGGTTTGGGATTCAAGCCCACTGCCACAGACATAAGAAAGGCCAGAAAGCTAAAACAGAAGGCATGGGTCCTTCCAAAGCTATTCCCACGTCTTTCCAAATCATTTGTCAAGTCCGGTACCAGAAGTCGCCCAGTAAGAACAATTCCCAGTTCTATGATTAATCCTAACGAGGAGTTAATTGAAAGATTTGAAAAGTTGTTTGACGGTGTGAACATGGTGGAAAGTGGTGAAGGTCCTAGCAACGCAGACATTCAATTCGTTAGGCCAGAAACAAAGCTTAATAATTGGCAAACCACTCCTCTCCCCATTCGAAAGAAGTCTTGGTAGTTTATTTTGATTTTCCTTCAGTTTGTCTGGATCATTCCAGGGTTGTAATCTAGATTTTTATCTTTCAGTCTGTTTGAAGTGTGCAAACCTTGTTATCTTTCATCATTCAATGAAATGCAGTTTCCCTTTCTTTATTATTCCTGATAGTTTTTCTTTTGCTTTTTTTTCTGTACAGTTCTTTTTACGCTGGCTCTAATGATATGACATGCATAAGGAATCCTTAGCCCAGTCTTAAAAATCAATCTGATTCCAAAATAATAGTTCAAGAAGTAGATTGTGATTACGAATCAAAATACGATGAGGATGAGGCGTTCAAAGATATTAGTAAGGAGTTAATTCATTTCGAAGAAAAACCCAAACCCAACCTGACTGATATAGAAGCCGTCAATTTAGGAGACACAGATAATATCCGAGAGACTAAAATATGTGGATTGCTATGCCGGGTATCATCAGATTCTAATGGATGAAGAAGATGCAGAAAAGACGGCATTCATCACGCCATGAGGAACTTATTCCTACCGGGTAATGCCATTTGGTTTGATGAACGCCGGGGAAACTTACATGAGAGCATGACTACGGTGTTTCATGATATGATACATAAGGAGATTGAGGTATACGTGGATGTTGTGATCATAAAGTCAAAGCGTCAAGCCGACCACATTGGGGATTTGAGGAAATTCTTCCTAAGACTTTGCAGGTACAACCTCAAGCTTAACCCTGCCAAGTGCGCATTTGGTGTTCCATCCGGAAAGCTATTGGGATTCATAGTCAGCAGGCGAGGCATCAAGTTGGACCCATCAAAGATCAAAGCCATCCAAGAATTGCCACCTCAGAGGAGCAAGACTGAAGTGATGAGTCTGTTAGGGAGGTTGAACTACATCATCAGGTTTATTGCTTAACTCACGACAACTTGTGAGCCTATTTTCAAATTGCTGAAGAAGGATGTTGCGGTCAAGTGGACTGATGAGTGTCAAGAAGCATTTGATAAGATAAAAGGATACTTGTCAAACCCACCCGTGTTGGTTCCGCCAGAACCAGGAAGACCTTTTATTCTTTACTTGACAGTCTTGGAAAATTCATTTGGCTGTGTATTGGGGCAGCATGACATTACCGGCAGAAAGTAACAGGCTATCTACTATCTTAGCAAGAAGTTCACGGCTTATGAGGTTAAGTACACTCATCTGGAAAGGACATGTTGCGCCCTAACTTGGGTGGCTCAGAAATTGAAACATTATTTGTCATCCTACACTACCTACCTCATTTCGCGCTTGGATCTATTGAAGTATATCTTTCAAAAGCCTATGCCGACAGGGAGGCTTACGAAGTGGCAGATATTGCTCACAGAGTTTGACATCATCTATGTGACTCGGACTACGATGAAAGCCCAAGCATTGGCTGATCATTTAGCTGAAATCCCAGTCGATGAAGATTACGAGCCATTGAGAACTTATTTTCCCGATGAAGAAGTGATGCATATCGATGAACTGGAGCAAATTGAAAAACCAGGGTAGAGACTTTTCTTTGATGGGGCTGCCAACATGAAGGGAGTCGGGATAGGAGCTGTGCTTATTTCTGAAACAGGGCATCACTATCTTGTTATGGCCCAACTTCGGTTTTATTGCACCAACAATATGGCTGAGTATGAAGCCTGTATTTTGGGTCTAAACTAGCTACAGGCATGGATATCCAGGAAGTCTTGGTCTTGGGAGACTCGGATCTTCTGGTACATCAAATTCAAGGAGAACGGGAAATGCGATATTTGAAGCTCATACCGTACTGACAATGTTTGCATGATCTTTGTCAACGGTTTCGATCAGTGGAGTTCAGGCATATTCCAAGGGTCCATAATGAGGTTGCCAATGCTTTGGCTACCCTAGAATCAATGTTGCACCATCCAGACAAAGCTTATGTCGATCTTCTGCATATTCAAGTCCGAGATCAGCATGCTTACTGTAACATGATTGAAGAAGAACTTGATGGCGAACCATGGTTCCACGATATCAAGGAGTACATCAGAATGGGGATATATTCAGTGCAAGCCACGGGGGATCAAAAGAGAACAATTCGACGGTTGGCACATAGATTCTTATTAAGTGGAGGAGTTTTGTATAAGAGAACACCAGACCTTGGATTATTAAGATGCATAGATTCTAGACAAGCTACGACTGTCATGTCCGAAGTAGATTCGGGAGTTTGCGGACCACATATGAGCAGATATGTGTTGGCAAAGAAAATTCTCCGAGCAGGCTATTATTGGCTTACCCTGGAGTGAGATTGTATCAATTTTGTGCGCAAATGTCATCATTGCCAGATACACGGAGATTTGATTCATTCTCCACCATCGGAATTACACACAATGTCGGCACCATGGCCTTTTGTTGCTTGGGGCATGGATGTCGTTGGACCAATTGAGCTAGCAGTCTCAAACGGGCACAGGTTCATTTTGGTAGCCATTGATTATTTCACTAAGTGGGTTGAGGCCAAAACTTTCAAATCGGGGACCAAGAAAGCAGTGGTCGATTTTGTTCACTCAAATATCATCTGTCGATTCGGAATCCCAAAGGTGATCATCACAGATAATGGTGCTAATCTTAACAGTTACTTGATGGTAGAGGTATGTCAACAGTTTAAGATTACACATAATTCTACCCCATATCGTCCCAAGGCGAATGGAGCAGTCGAGGCAGTCAACAAAAACATAAAGAAGATACTTTGGAAAATGGTAGAAGGTTCGAGGCAATGGCACGAAAAATTACCATTTGCATTGTTGGGATATCGCACTACTGTTCGTACTTCGGTAGGTACAACTCCTTATTTGTTAGTATATGGCACTGAAGCAGTAATACCTGCAGAAGTTGAAATCTTTTCCCTTCGGATTGTCACTGAGGCAAAGATTGATGATGATGAGTGGGTCAAAACCCGTTTGGAGCAGTTGAACTTAATTGATGAAAAAATATTGGCAGCAGTATGTCATGGCCAGTTATATCAAAAGAGAATGGCAAGAGCATACAATAAAAGGGTGCGTCCCCGAAAGTTTGAAGTGGGTCTGCAAGTGCTGAAACGTATCCTTCCACATCAGGTTGAAGCAAAAGGCAAGTTCGCCCAGAATTGGCAAGGGCCATTTATTGTAACCAGAGTATTGTCCAATGGTGCTCTATGTTTAACAGATATCGAAGGAAAATGCATAGACATGGCCATCAATTCCGATGCAGTCAAGAGATATTATATATGATTTCTTTGTTATAATTGTTGATTGTTTGTACCGTTCATTGTTTCGAAGATTGAAATGACGAAGGCAATTCGTTCTGCTATCTAAACACTTTACCCTTTGTTCCCCTTTTGATCTTTATTTATTTATTTCATACCCTTCTTTTGGAATCAATAACGAAAAATAGAGAGAAGAAAGAAAAAGAGAAGAGAAAAGAAAAGAAGTGAAAAGAGAAAGTATAACAACAAGGAAATTCAAGTGTGAACTACGTTTGACCTGATTCCTGTTAAGGATACGTAGCCAGCCTCACGGCTCGGTCATAGTAAAATAAAATATCAAAAGATCCCCAAGCAAGAAACTGGGGCAGAAGTTGTACTTGTAATAAGAAATGTGATTCCAAGAGCTGTAATTTTAAATCCATGTCAAATTGTTTTGAGCCTTTGATACCCTTTCTTTCTAACCCCATCCAAAAGCCCGCATTACAGTCCAAAGAAATACCTTCCGATCAGTCTTCGTGAGATGCCAAATTGAGCAAATAGAGGTGATTCATATCAGGATAACACTCTGATCCAAGCAGGAAAAGTAATGGAAATGAGAGTCTTATTGATGAAAACCCTCATGGGCACCATGAGGCGACGAAAGTTGAGAGAAAGTAAAAATGAGAGATTCTTATTGGTGAAAACCTTCACGGGCACCATGAGGCGACGAAAGCTGAGAGAAAGTAAAAATAAGAGAGTATTATCGGTGAAAACCTTCGCGGGCACCATAAGGCGACAAGGAAATGAGGAACAAACGAATGAGAGAGGTTTGTCGGTGAAAACCCTTCAGGGCACTGCAAGTCGAACAAGGTCCGTAAGTTGGCGGAAAGTAAAATTGGGTTGTGGAAATCTTGGAGAGCAAAGAAAAACAATTGGAAAGGAGATGGGTTAAATAGACTGGGCTGATTAATCCAAAAGGCATACCATGATCATTGGTGCAAGTGACTACACTCAGATAAGTTCCTTTTTCCTATCTCCAACAGTCATCCAAATTTCGATTTTCTTCTTTATTCTTAATTCTCAAAATCGTCGCATTTCATTGCTGTTAATTTTTACTCCTCTAAAGCTCTTCCAAGGTTAGCCTTGTTCCAACAAATAAGAAGGAATGTCAAAGTGTACTACCAGATTCAAAATTGCACAAAGCAAAATACGGCTAGGACATGCTGGAGATAGTATGAAGAAAAGTGGGATCTAGGGTGTATGCAAAGGTTAAATTGGTGGAATGGTTCAGTAATGTCATGAGAGAGGTATGGTTACGAATAAAAGGGTCAGAAGTGAAAAACAACAGTTGGGGATCCTGCAGTTAAGGATCAGTCATGAGGTCAAAACAGTCCTTTCGACCAGTTCAAGGCAGTCTGTTGAAACAAAGCATGGAAAAGAGAAAACCATCCCCAGCAAGAATGCCACAACTAACCACCACGTTTTAAACTGACAAGATTTTCTTTGATTTGAAACAGGGGCAAAGATGGCATTTATTTTCAGGAAGCACCCTGTAAGGAAAGCAAGTACCATGCAGGTTTGATCGTATAAATTCTCAGGACCCTCCTGGAAAATGGGACTTAGCTTTAATTCAAAACATTCATGAGTACAAGATCTTGCACAAGCTCTACTTCGTGAAAATATAAGTTGGTTTTAAGACAGGACTCAATTCAAAACTTCAGGACCCTCCTGGAAAATGGGACCTAGGTTAAAATCCAAAAAAAACATAAGTAGTGAATATAGGACAAATGTGCACCAAAAGGGATATAAGTTGGCTTCAAAGTTCGCATAAGAGTTTTCAGGACCCACCTAAATAACGGGACGTAACTTTAAGCATTCCGTTAGATAAGTAAGTGTTGTTATAAGAGAGTACAATTCAGCCGTAAAATTGTCACTCTTAAGATAAGACTTGATTTTTGATTGTCAGGACCCTCCTGGATAATGGGACGTAGTTTAAAACTGGCTCGGATAACAAGATTTAGCATGAGACATACCTTCAGTAGATATAATTTAGCTTTAAAATTGTCGTTAATTAAGAGTTGTCAGGACCCTCCTGGATAATGGGGAGTAGTTTAAGACCTTCATAGATAACAAGATTTAGCAAAAGTCATACCTTTAAAAGATATAACTTAGATTTAAAATTATCGTTTAGTTAAGAGTTGTCAGGACCCCCCTGGATAAAGGGACCTAGCTTTCAAATTCTTAGTAATATTTTAATATGATTCAGTTTAATACTCACAGATGCGCCCAGCTACCAAACTGGGGCATAAAATTTTCTTTTGTTTTGTCTATTTTTGTTGAAGTCAGGTGCCCATCTGAAGAACAGGGAGAACAACACGGATCTTAAAGATAAGAGCATGACCAAGTAATAGCAATCAGTCGTCCACCTGGAGAACAAGGAAAAATAGTTGAAATATCAGCAATCAGGCGTCCACCTGGAGAACAAGGAACAACAGTTGAAGTATCAACAATCAGGCGTCCACCTGGAGAACAAGGAACAACAGTTGAAGTATCAGCAATCAGGTGTCCACCTAGAGAACAAGGAACAACAATTCAAGTTTCAGCAACCAGGCGCCCACCTGGAGAGCAAGGGAGTACAATTCAAGTTTCAGCTTTCAAGTTCTTACTAATATTTGGTAACATGATTTAGTTTACACTCATATGTATGCCCAACTATCAAACTGGGCAGAAATTTTTCTTTGTTTTTGTTTATTTTGTTGAAATCAGGTGCTCACCTGGAGAACAATGGAATACATTTTGAGTCTTAGCAATCAGAAGCCCACCTGGAGAACAAGGGAAAACAATTCAAATTTAAAGTAGTCAGGAGCCCGCCTGGAGAACGAAGTGAAGAAGCAATTCAAGTTCGAGTAGTCAGGAGCCCGCTTGGAGAACAGAGGAAAAAATAATAGTCAAAGGAAGACGTTTAAAAGTTCCAGCAATCAGACACCCGCCTGGAGAAAAAGGGAAAGCATTTGGAAAAAAATATAATACCATTCAAGTCAGCCACAAAGGAACTTCTAAGGAAAATACAAGTCAACGAGGCAACCTCAGTCACAAGATCAAGTTTGAAAATAAATCTTTGTAAAGCATAGATTATAGCTTAGTATATCTTCTTCATTTTGGCATGGTGTAATAAGGAGGTCAGCAGGCAGTATCAGCAGCAGCAACAACAGTAACAGTAAAACCGCAGCTTCATGGTAGTCCCAGCTACCAAAACTTCCCGAACTGCATTGATCTGATTCCTTTATAGCCAAGGATATGTAGGAAACCTTTGAAGCAGAGGTTCGGTCAAATCTTTCAAAAATGCTTCCCACAGAGTATTCAAACGGGCAAAAATCGCTCGTATCCGCACACTTTATCTTTGCACGAAAACTCTTCGTGTTTCCGGGCAAAGAGGGGCAGCTGTGAGCACGTGATTTTTTGCCTCACACGAATTACTCCAAAAGAATTCCCAAAATTAGGTCTTTTCTTTAATTATGTGTTATTTTAGGAATTACTGTGCGATTTTTCCTGATTGGTTGCATATGTTTGTGTACATGTTTAATTTTATTAATGCATTAAAAATATAAAAATATAGCATCCGCATTTAGGATTTGATTTTTACATTCTTTGAATTAATTAATAATTAGGTGTTTTACAAAAATGAAAATTCACAAAAATAACATATTTGTGTGTTTATAGTCAAATTGTGTGATTTTTTTTAATTTATTATTTAATTATTTATGATAATTATTATTTAGAGTTAATTAATATTCTTAAAGCTAATTTGGGTTCATAATTTAATTAGGATTTTAGTTTTAATTTTTGAAAGAAAAAGGAAGAAAAGAAAAGAAAAAGAGTTAATAAAAGAGAGGAAATCAAATCTGGGCCAAAAGAATCCCCAGCCCAAATAGAAACCCACTCCAATGCCCGCCCAAATACCCCAAAAACCGGCCCAGACCTTTTCCCAACCCGGTCCGTCTCCAGCTTCAACCAAACGATGCCGTTTCAGGCGTCTCAATCTGGACCTTTGATTTAATGTGATCAAACGATCCAGAACCTCCCCCCGACCCCGACCCACTTCCAGAACCGATCCAACCCCCACTTAACCAAACGGTAACGTTTAGCCCCTCCCCTTCATCCTGGCCGTTGATCTCATTTGATCGAACGGCGTAAATTCGAACACCCCCTCCAGTATATAAATGCCTAACACACCCCAACCACCCTTCGAACCCCCTCGTTATCTCTCATCTCCCCCCTCACATACCCTAGAGACACCCCGTCTGCCACCGCCTCACACCATCGCCATCCGCCCACCGGAAATCGCCTCATGGCGGTTCCGGTGGCCCAAATAACCCCAAATTAACAACATCGATTCTCCTTCATCTCCCCATCCCAAATCCCCAAACCGTTTCCTTCGAATCGCAGCCGAACTCATCGAATCTTCGATCGAAGTTTGAACCCCAAACCCTAGGTTACCCAATCGACCTCAAACTAACACCCCATAACCTCCTTGACCTCCCCATACCCAATACATATCTGGTTTCCCTCAAATCTTGTTGGAATGGGTCGAATTTCAAATCTTTAGTCCGCATGCTAAAAGACAGATTTAAACTCAAGGATTGTTGATAATTTTAGGGCCCGGTTTCATCGCAAAATGGTGTTAATCACTTGTTCTAACAAAGAATAAATGACTAACATCATTTGGCGATGAAATCGGAAAATATTCGAGTGCTAACTGAACCTGTTGAATTGGTGAGTTCTCCAGTAATATTATTTTTTTTTCTTTTCTCTTGTTATTATTTCACTTCTGCCTCGTCTTTTTCTCTTCTTTAAGCAATTTAATTAAGTTGAATTAGGTTTAAAATTGTGGACTGTCCGTTCGTTGTCTTTAGTTCATATTCATGTATGACGTTAATCAATTTAATAGCTGATTTTGATTTTCAATCCAGTTGAAGGTTTTAGTCTTTTGTTTACTGTAATTGTGATAATTTAGAACTTAGGAGTGATAAATAACAGAAGATTTGAGAGTAATTTGGGTAGTTTAGCCTAAGGAAACTTGACAATAATTGAATTAGGACGTTTCTCAATAGTGGTAGGGTAGAAATTGCATTGCTGAATTAATTAAAAAGCACTAAGCTAGTATAGATAATTTAAAAAATAAAAAAGCTGAAATTGATAATGAGAATGGCACTAATTGATTAATTATGAGAAAATAAGTTAGTGGGGATAATTAAAATAATGGAAGGGACACTAGTAATAGGGATTGTGCCTATAAAAGGCTGAAGAATACAGAGAGTTAGGGGCAGAACATTCTGAGAGAGAGGGAGATAGGCACTGAAATATACATATATAGAGAGATTTAAGTGAAAAATTCTAGAAAATACCAACGGTTGAACTGCTATTGTTTCATTGAATTTTGAGTCATACTCAATTTCTTTCTAATTCCTAAAATTACTTTAACTCATTTGAATGGAAATGGATTGAGTTTTTGGTAATTAAGAGTCTGTTGGTTCAAAGTTTTGCTAAAAGTGCACTGTTCCATCGAATTTCATAAGCTTAATCTATTGTTTAACTGATTAAATCTGGGCTAGCTGCTGTTGTCGTAGCTGATCCTTCATTTTTCTGTTGTGTTTTGCTTTTCCAGGTATATTCCTTAAATTCCCCCTAATGTAAAGTCTGTTTCATATATGATATGGAAAACTGGGAAGTTTAGAGTGTAATGTCAGCTTGTTTCTTCTATTATAGTGTAGCTTTACTTTTATGAGTTTATGATTGGTTGGTGCATATTCTCCCTCTTGGTGATAGCATCTATTGAAAGTTGAATTTGGTTTAAGAATTAGCAAAGAAGTTCAATGTCCTGTTTAATGTTTCATAGTTAAAGTTTGGTATTGTATAACTAAATCTTTTCATGATTCTGAACTCTTATGGAGGTTTATTTAACATTAAGTTTAATCAAGTTTGGATATAACTTGTATCTCTTCGGTTTGGACTCTTAATTGAAGTTGTTGTCAGCCCTTTTCAAATGCTGAAATTGGGTTTTATTTGGATATGAATGATTCTAGAGTGGTTTAGACTTGGTGGCATCAGTAATAGATAAGGGTTCTGGTTTGATTCAACTGGTTAGAACTGTTTGGCCTTCAGTTTATGTCTAAATGCATGTCAATATAGATCTTTGGTTTAATCCATTTGTTTCAAGTTGGTTTTCTTCTAGTGATCTTGCCAAATTTGCTTTATTAAGTAGCTTAATTTTATTTTAGTTTACTGAGTCTGTCTTGTGTATTATATCCTGCTGAATAATGTCAAAAGTCATGTTGAGAGCTATATTTTGGTTTTATCTGATGAGGGATCAGCCCTCTAGCAAGTATTTTGAGGTTAAATGTTGTGTAATTGAAGGTTTTTCTGGGAAAGTTGGTTGGATAGCTTATTTGGTTGCATACGTAGCTAGATCATGCCAAATGGTATAAAGTGTGTATGCATCTTCTTGCTAAGCAATGTATATGGTTATTAAAACATGCTACTTTGTAAGCCGATAGTGTCAAATTGAGCTTTAATTTTGTGTTCAAAAGGATTCGTAGATAAAAATGCTTGCTCAGTTAAATTGATTCCTCCAAGGGCTCGATCCTGTGTCCTTGTCTTTAGTTGTAATATGGTTGAATTGGGCCTACTATTGAGGTCTGGCCCAAACCTTTTAAAAGGGCCAGTTACTGATTTTCCTGTGTAAAATAAGGTAGAGGAGTACACTTGTTGTTTAAGTTCAATATGTATTTGGATGAGTTTATTGGCTTAGATGAATTTGTAAATTTCTGTTGCAATTCTTGTTAAAAGGTACTGTTTAATGTTTTTTTGTAATTAATTTATTTTTTTAGAGATAAAGTTTGTACATGTGCAAAAAGCAGAATTTGGTTATAGGTGTCATAAATGCAGCCCATAATATTATAATTTAGGATCTTAGTATTAAACAAATAAAATTGATATATAAAGTATCACATCCCATTGTCCATATTAATATCCTTTTAATGTTAATACAAACTCTATCCACGATTTTTCTGTGCTTCTTTTCCACGTGTAGGAGTTCGATTTTGAGATTAGCTGATTGGTGACTAAAATGACCTTTGTATAAGGAATTGAAACTGCTTTGTGTATTAGGCTTGGGTCTAATCATATAGTAGTAAAAGTGAATAAAAATGGAAAATTTCTGATTTTGTCTTCTTCTTTTTTTAAGATTGGAAAATAAATATTGGAGCGCCACTATGTGTTATGATTTGCAGGGGATTACTTTCTTTGTTCTGGTCCAAAAGATACGGACCAAGCCTAAAAGAAAAATGTATCTTTTGAGTTTCTAAGTTTGAAAAATGGAATTGGCTAAACCAACTTTAGTCCATAGTAATTAATTACTGAACATGTTCCAAAGTCGTTAGTATGCCTCTATGCACATTCTTATCACAAATATATCGTGATTGTGCACACGTCCGCATGACATGATTGCGATTCTAAAAATTAAGACCAGAGTTTGCATTCACACAACTTCAATCAAATTTTTCTTAATAATAAGAATGGGTTTTCATAGACTACTAATTAATTTAGTTCATATAGTCTGAGGTGTGCCATCCACAATTTAATCATCCATGGACCTCGTATTAGTTTCATAACCTGGTTAAAAAAATGTCAAATGCTCTTAGTTGCTTTAGGCCCGTTTAAATATACTATCGTGGTTGTGTACACGTTCGCGTGACGTGACTACGATTTCTAAAAATAAAACCGGAGTATGCATTCGCGTAACTTCGGCCAAATTTTCTTAATAATAATAAAGCGTTACTAATTGTGTACACGTTTGCATTATATGATTTTTGACACGCCAAACAAACGGGTACACGTGCACGTGACTTATTTCAAGATAATTTTTCTTAGTTTAAAAAAGGTAAGCGGTAAAGGCACATAGGTTCTAAAATCAGTAATTATATAATTTTGATAAGCCAAGTATGATCAAAGCGACCGTGCTAAAACCACGGAATTCGGGAGTGCTTAACACCTTCTCTCGGGTTAACAGAATTCCTTACTCGGATTTCTGTGTTCGCAGACCGTAAATAAGAGTCAACTTCCTCGATTCGGGATTTTAAACCGGTGACTTGGGACACCATAAATTATCCCAAGTTGCGACTCTAAATTTAATATAAATAATCCTGTTTCGATTGTCACTTAAATTGGAAAAACTCCCTTGTACTACCTTCGGGTGGGTAAAAAGGAGGTGTGATAATTGCTGCCAGTCTTTTCTCGTCACTCAGACTTAATTGCTCAAAACAGGTTTTGACCCACTCATCATCATCAATTTCAGCTTCAGCAACAATCCGTAGGGATGAAATTTCAACTTCCGCGGGTATCACTGCTTCAGTACCATATACCAACGAATAAGGAGTTGCACCTACTGAAGTGCAAACAGTAGTGCGATCACCCAGCAAAGCAAAAGGCAACTTTTGATGCCATTGCTTAGAACCTTGCACCATCTTTTGAAGTATCTTCTTTATGTTTTTGTTGGCCGCCTCAACCGCTCCATTTGCCTTGGGGCGATACGGAGTGGAATTTCGATGCATAATTTTGAACTGTTGGCATACTTCTTTCATCAAATGACTGTTAGGATTATCACCATTATTCGTGTTGATTACCTTTGGGATTCCAAACCGACAAATGATATTTGAATGAACAAAATCGACCACTCCTTCTTGGTCACATATTTGAAAGTCATAGCTTCGACCCATTTAATGAAATAATCGATGGCCACCAAAGTGAACCTATGCCGTTTGATGCTGCTGGCTCAATTGGTCCAATGACATCCATGCCCCAAGCAACAAAAGGCAACGGTGCTGACATTGTATGTAATTCAGATGGTAGAGAATGGATCAAGTCTCCGTGTACCTTGCATTGATGACATTTGCGCACAGAGTTGATGCAATCACGTTCCATGGTGAGCCAATATACCTTGCTCGGAGAATTTTCTTTACCAGAAAATTCCCACTCATATGTGTCGTGCAAACTCTGGAATGCACTTCTGTCATGATTGTTGTGGCTTGTTTAGCACTTATGCACCTCAATAGTCCAAGATCTGGAGTCCTCTTGTACAAGATTCCCCCGCTCAAGAAGAATCCACTAGCCAGACGTCGAATTGTTCTCTTTTGATCACCTGTGGTTTGTACCAGATATACCCCCATCCTGATGTATTCCCTGATATCATAGAATAACGGTTCACCATCAAGTTCTTCCTCAACCACATTACAGTAGGCATGCTTATCACGAACTTGAATATGCAATGGGTCAACATAAGCTTTGTCTGGATGATGCAACATTGACGCCAAGGTATCCAAGGCATCGACAACCTCATTATGAATCCTCGGAATATGCCTGAATTTTATTGATCGAAATCGTTGACAAAGATCATGCAAACATTGTCGATACGGTTTGAGCTTTAAATCCCGTGTCTCCCATTCTCCTTGAATCTGGTGCACCAAAAGGTCCGAGTCTCCCAAGACCAAGACTTCCTGGACTCTCATATCTATCGCTAACCTTAAACCCAGAATGCATGCCTCGTACTTAGATATGTTATTAGTACAATAGAAACGAAGCTAGGCTATAACAGGGTAGTGATGCCCTGTTTCAGAAATCAGCACAACCATTATTCCGACACCTTTCATGTTAGCGGCTCAATCAAAGAAAAGTTTCCAACCTGGTTTTTCAACCTGCTCCACCTCGTCAATATGAATCACCTCTTCATCGAGAAAATAAGTTCTCAATGGTTCATACTCTTCATCGACTGGGTTCTCAGCCAAATGATCGGCCAATGCTTGGGCTTTCATCGCGGTCTGAGTCACATAGATGATGTCAAACTCTATGAACAGAATCTGCCACTTTGCAAGTCTTCTTGTGGGCATAGGCTTCTGAAAGATATACTTTAGAGGGTCCAGGCGAGAAATGAGGTAAGTAGTGTAGGATGACAGATAATGTTTCAACAAGTTAGGGCACAATATGTCCTTTCAAGGGGAGTATACTTAACCTCATAGGATGTGAAATTCTTACTGAGATAATATATGGCTTGCTCCTTCCTGCCAGTGGTGTTATGTTGACCCAGCACACAATCGAATGAATTATCCAGGACCGTCAAATAAATAATTAAAGGCCTTCCGGGTTCTGGCGGGACCAACACAGGTGGGTTTGATAAGTACCCCTTGATCTTATCAAATGCCTCCTGGCATTCGTTAGTCCATCTGACCATAACATCCTTTTTCAGCAACTTGAAGATGGGCTCGCAGGTTGTCGCCAATTGAGCAATAAACCTACTGATATAGTTTAAACGCCCGAGGAGACTCATCACCTCTGTCTTGTTCCTTGGAGGTGGCAATTCTTGGATAGATTTGATCGTTGACGGTTCCAACTTAATGCCCGAAGACTAACTATGAATCCCAACAGTTTTCCAGATGGAACACCAAATGCACACTTGGAAGGGTTAAGCTTAAGATTGTACATGCGGATCCTTTGGAAAATATTCCTCAAATCTCCGACATAGTCGGCCTATTGCTTTGACTTTACGATCATATCATCCACATAAACCTCAATCTCCTTGTGTATCATGTCATGGAACATGGTAGTTATTGCCTTCATGTAAGTTGCCCTAGCATTTTTCAAACCAAATAGCATTACCCGGTAGCAATATGTTCCCCATGGTGTGATGAATGCTATCTTTTCTGCATCCTCCTCATCCATCAAGATCTGGTGGTATCCCGCATAGCAATACACAAAAGACTTGATCTCATGCTTGCCATAGTTGTCAATCAAAATGTGGATATTTGGAAATGGAAAATTATCCTTTGGACTTGCTTTGTTGAGATCGCGGTAATCAACGCACACCCTGGTCTTTCCGTCCTTCTTTGGCACTAGCACAACATTAGCTAACCAAGTGGGGTATCGCGTGACTCGAATGACCTTTGCATCCAACTGCTTTGTGATTTCTTCCTTGATCTTCACACTCATATCAGTTTTGAACTTTCTTACCTTCTTCTTGACGGAAGGGAATTCTAGGTTAGTGGGCAATTTGTGAACCACTAAGTCAGTACTTAGACCCGGCATGTTGTCATATGACTATGCAAAAATATTTTTATATTCAAACAGTGCTTTGATTATTTCCTCCCTGATTTGTGGTCCCAAGTGTACACTTGTCACAGTTTCCCTGATATTATCTGGATCCCCTAATTGATTGCTTTAGTTTCATTCAAATTAGGCTTGGGTTTCTCTTCAAAGTGACTTAGCTTTTTACTAATATCCACAAATGCTTCCTCTTCATCATATTCTATTTCATCATCACACTCTATTTTTTGGATTATTATTTCAGAGTTGGATTGGCTTTTAAGACTTGGCCGAAGATTCCTCATGCATGTCATGTCATTAAAACCAGAATAAAAAGAACTGTACAAAGAAAGAAAAGAAAATGACACTATCAGGAGTAATGGAAAAAGGAAATTACATTTCATTGATAATAAAAGATAAAAGGGTTTGTACATCAAAAACTGACGGAAAATAAAATCTAAATTACAACCCTAGAATAATCCAGATAACTAAAAGTAAAACAAAGCAAACTACCTAAACTCCTTTCGGGTAGGGAGAGGAGTGGCATCTCAATTGTTAAGCTGCTCTTTTGGCCTAATAAACTGCACATCCGCTTTGCTGGAACCTTCCCAAGTTTCTACCATGTTCACCTCATCAAATAGACTCTGGAACCTTTTAACCAATTCCTCATCAAAATTAACCATAGGCTTTGGAACTGTTGTTACTGGACGCTTCACGACCTCTGCCTTGATGAAAGACCTGGAGAGACATATGACTAGCTTAGGGAGCAACCATACCTTCTTTTTCAGCTTTCTAGCCTTCTTCACATCATCCCCTGTAGGTTTGAACCCCAGACCAAATGTACATAGATTTTCACGCAAGGATACTGGCTGCACGATACCTTGCAGAGATGCACCCAGACCCTTGCCCGTCACAAAACCATTTTTCAACACTTCAACTGCTATCATGGTGATTGTAGAAGCTAGCTTTGGACCTGGAATGTATTCCCCTTCCGGAACCTTTTCAACCGACACTGTTTTGGAAACATGATAGACCCACGACCCTTTATCTTCTTCAGCCTCAATAAACGGGACGAATGTATCATTGAAAGCACATAAGTTCTCATCACCATGCACGACGATATCTTGTCTATCCCACTAAAACTTCACCATCTGGTGTAGAGAAGATGGAACCGGTTTGGCAACATGTATCTAAGGCCTACCCAATAGCAAATTGTAAGAAACGGCCACTTCCAGTACCTTGAACTCATGGTAAATTCAACTGGTCGTATTTGTCAATTCGAGCATGATGTCCTCGACAGAGACTTTTCACCCTCCGTCAAAACCTCGGACACATATACTATTCATGTGGATCCTCTAATCATCAACTTTTAACTTGTTCAGAGTAGAGAGAGGGCATATGTTTACACTAGAACCATTGTCAACTAACACCCTTATGACCACAGAATCTTCACATTTCACTATAAGATAGAGAGATTTGTTGTGTTTGGTACCTTCCAAAGGAAACTCATCATCCGAGAAGGTGATCCTGTTCGCCTTAAATATCTTATTAGCAATCTTCTCCAAATGGTTTACTGTTATTTTGTCGGAGACATGATCTTCGTTCAGAATCTTCATAAGGGCCCGGCGGTGCTCATCTGAAAGTATCAACAATGATAGCAGGGAAATATGAGTAGGAGTCTTTCTCAGCTGTTCCATAATGGATAATCTTGCACCTTCATTTTTCTCAAAAACTCCCCCGCCTCTTCTTTAGTGACCAGTTTCTTCACTAGAACTGAATTGTCTCTGAGTGTTTTAACTTTCCTTAACTCTTCCAGGGATAGCATCTCCCTGAACGAGTTAATCCCTGGGATTCGTTGACTTCCTCTTTCACTTCCTTCCCATTATAGTTCTCTATCACCCACTCATAGTTCCATGGGACAACCTTGGTGTTAGCTAATGGCAGCTGGGTCACAGGTTTGATAATGATAGGGTCCGGGCGGACACCCTCCACAATTATGACAGGCTTACTTGCAACCCATGGCACGATCACCTTTAGCCTTACTTGCTTTGCTACAATGTCACTTGGGTACCTCCTTTCAACTACCACAGCTGGCTTATCATTTGGCATGCTCAACTTGTCTACCAATCCTTCAACTATCGAGGAGGTTGCTTTGTGACAATCAGTTCTTTGACTAACCTACTTTCACTAGACCGGATCATCATGATGGATTGTGAAGGCTTCGTGAGCTCCCCATCCTTGTGGACTATCTCAATCATGTGCATTTCAGCATGGGCTGGCAATGGGTTCTGATTGATGTTGGGTGCTTCTAGGCTCTAGACCACAAATTGGTTCGTATCAATAAGCTATTGGATGGTGTTCTGCAAGTGTAAACACTTTTTTGTGTCATGCCCCGGAGCATCAAAACAATACGCACATCTGAGAGAATAATCCAGGTTCTTTGGAGGGGGGTTTGGTAGTTTTGACTCAATTGGCCTCAGAACATCCAACTGCCTCAACCTTTGAAATAAGTTGGTATAAGATTCCCCAAGCGAGGTGAAAGTTTTCTTTCACTGTAAACTTTCATTTCTTAATTCTAACTTGGCCCGAAAGTTTGGACCAGTGGTGTTTTGGTATGTTTGTGGAGGTGGGTAAGGGTTTCGTGGATTTGAGACATGCAATTGCGGGTGAGTAGGGGGTTGAGCATATGACTGTGCGTGATGGACATGATATTGGGGTGGCCTGACTGAATATTGAGTCTCTGGTGGTAAGAAGTAGTGTTGGGGTGGATTATATGGAGTTGGGGTATAGGTTTGAAGCTTTGGTCAAGGTTGGGTGTACTGGGTAGGAGAAACCCCTAGTCCATGACATGATCCTGAGACGACCATAGTGACATCCTCTTTCTTCTTTTTCCCTAGCACGCCTCCGGTGCTATTTTGGATTGCCTGCGTAGTTGCTTTGATGGCAGAGTAGCTCATGATCTTCCTTGATTTGAGCCCTTCCTCTACCATTCCTCCCATTTTTACTACTTCATTGAAAGACTTACCTATGGCCAAGATTAGATAACCAAAGTAAGTAGGCTCTAAGGCCTGAAGAAAGTATTCCACCATTTCGTCCTCCTCCAATAAAGGGTTAACCCGTGTTGCCTGTTGTCTCTAGCGGAAACCATATTCCCTAAAACTCTCACTGGGCTTCTTCTCTATCTTCGTCAAAGACAACCGGTCTTGAACAATTTCTATGTTGTATTGGAAATGTCGAGTGAATGCTTGGGCCAAATCATCACAAGTATACCATCTTCTGTGATCATGACGAGTGTACCACTCCAACGTCGCGCCACTTAGACTCTGGCTAAAGTATGCCATTAACAACTCATATTTCCCATCGGCTCCTCTTATTTTACTGCAAAATCCCCTTAAGTGAGCCACGGGATCTTCGTTCCCATCATAAAAGTCAAATTTTGGCATTTTGAACCCAACAGGTAGATGTACGTCAGGGAACAAACACAGATCTTTGTAGGCTACACTCACTTGGCCTCCCAGCCCTTGCATATTTCTGAGCGATTGTTCCAGGCTTCTCACCTTCCTAAACATCTCCTCCTATTCCGGGTTTTTAGGTGGTTTCTCAGTCTCAACAAGAAGGTCAAAACAAGGAGTGTAGGAGTAATGATCTGGGGCCTTAAAGGTATGTTCTAGGGGATAGTACTAATTATCTTGGGTCTGAAATAACGACTCACTGGAAGATCGATAGAGTGTAGTTGGTGGAGGTGCTACGAAAACAAGGGTAGCTGGTAGAGGGGGTATGGGTTGTTTTGGCTGGTGGAGCTTGTATGGTTTGGGAACTGGTGCCATGATAGTGGTGGAAAGAGGTGACACTTGGTGCATGTTGTGGGGATGAATCAAGATCGGGAGGTTATTAGGATTGAGCTAGTGGTAGGATTAAAGCAGGGTTGGCGGTGTATGATCACGTGGGATGCCCTTTCATCCATGCCTGGTACATTTCGGCCATTTGGTGTTTCAACTTATGTAACTCCTCTTTCAGACTAGATTCAGACTCCCCCACCTCTCTCGGTGGATCAATAATACTTGCGTCCAGTTCTTGGCCAGCCATGCTCAACTTATTTTTAGACCTGTGTTGTATGGGTAGGTTGCCAGAATGCCGAACAAACTAACCACCTTCTTGTTCTCAATGACAACAACAACTTGTTAGTGTTTAACATTTAACAGATAGGCAACTGCACATTTGGGATGCAATACACCTGAACAGTTAAATATTTCTACCGTGTATTTGAACGACTACATGTTTCATCCCGGCATTCTAGCTAATTCTCCTCATTTTGCGCTTTTCCTTCTTTCTTTTCTTTTCTTTTCACTCCAGTCTTTCTTTGCCCTTTTCCGCTTGGGTTTTGTCACTCCCCTTTATTTTGCCTTTGTTTTTGCTCTCTCATTTTGCCATTATTTTTCTTCCACTCAATTTTTTTTACTCTCCCTTTTCTTATTCTTATCTTCTATTTTTCTTCATTTTTCTTGTTTTAGGGTTATGATTGAATCCTATAAGGATTGTCTACGTATCATGACGCTACATGAATCATATAATTATGTAGTTCAGGGGATAAATGCGAAATAAAAGAAAGACACATTTTTTGATTTTGTTTTTTTCAAATAAAATAAAAACATTCCGATTTTTTCCTATTACAAAAACTCCACCCTATAGACTTAAAAAATTTTAAAAACTAAAAAAAAGACTCAAAATGAACTAACAGACTCTAGAAGAAACTACAATATAGACTCGAAAAAATAAAATAAAGAATACAAAATTGCTTCCACTGCTGCTCCGGTTGGTCTCGCTGTGTGCCTATGCGCCATATCTTCTTGGAGGCAAAACAGGTTGTCCATGATTTGCCGGACAAAAATCATAACTGAAGCGAAGAACATGGACCTGGTCATGTCCTTGCATTCATTGCATTTCATCACAATGTAGTCCGCAATCCTCCTAACCCTCTACCTGATGATACCCTTCTCTTATAGCAATCGTCCAATATGCTGAGATCTGGCCTCCAAAACTTGTTCGGCTGTATGATTTTGCTCTTGAAGCTGCTGCAGGTCTTTTTTGAGCTGCGATATCAGGGCATAGCAGTGCTCTCTTTCTGCTTTAAAGTCTCTTGCCTGCTTGGTCATTTCGTTCTCAAGGACATTGACCTTTTTCTTTAGACCCATCATTCCTTTGTTGTACTTCTCCTTCAGATGTCGAATGAAACTTGCCCTTCCCTCCGCATTCTTAGCTAACTTTGCTCGGGCCTTTATGTCACGACCCAAACCGATGGTCCGGGATGGATACCCGGTACCTTACTCAACTGAGTACCAACGTAACGTATCTTTCTTAATACATCATCATATACACATGCATACGGACCTAATAGGACAACATGATCCTTTATAAACTCAAAACATAGCACGGCAAGGCCGTAAAATCTTTTATGTACACGACATATGTATACAAGCCTCTAAGAATACATAAATGTCATAAGGGTCGGGACAGAGTCCCGCCATACCAAACAATACACGTCTAAATCATACTAACCAAGCGAGCAACTCCGAAGTAAATGGAGCGCACCAACATCTTTCGCTGAGCTGATAGCCTACTTGGAGGGCTCTCGACCTGTTTATCGGGACCTGCGGGCATGAAACGCAGCATCCCCAGGCAAAAGGGACGTCAGTACGAATAACGTACTGAGTATGTAAGGCACATAAATAAATACATGAGAGATATGGAAGACATATAGAATACATGACTCAACCTGTAAGTCTGAATAACTTTGTAAATCATAAAGTACTTTTAACGTCATGCATATGCGTATGAATGTCATGTCCTACATAGTTACATATTTCATAATATCATCAGCCTTTGAGGGCATCCCATCATATCATATCAGCCACTGTGGGCAAAATCATCATCGTATACCAGCTGATTAGGTGGTGGTGCATATATAACGCCATAGCCTTTCCCATATCCCATATACATATATACATACATATATACGCGTATATAATGTCGTTTGAATCATACTTACATATATATGATTATATAACGCCGTTTGAATCATACTTCGTCCATTGTGGGCAACATCATCATCACATACCAGCTGATCAAGTGGTGGTGCGTATATAATGCCGTAACCTTTTACCATTCCATATATTTACGTATATACGCATATATAACGCCATCTGGTCATGGGTCAATGCACATGAATGCAATGAATGAAAAGTACGTCAATAAAGTCATTCGGAAGGTCATAAGACCACTTTGACTCTTGAGCAATATCATAAATTAACATCTTTTCAGCTTTCGTATTTTTTTGAGACCCATGAATAAATGATAAAATATTATGACACATGAGAATTAAAGAACATAGATATTTCTATTACTTATATGAGTAGAGTCACTTATGGAATTTGTGCATTTACACGTTTCGTTCATATCGTGTGGATCATGCCAAAAGAAAGAAGGGATAGCCTTAACATACCTAGAGTAGGGAAAATTTGTGTAATATTCTTGTTTCAATTCGGTGGATGTTCGGGAAAAAAAATTGGAGGCCATCCTAGCGGCATTGCTATTACTTCTGTTGCTCGTTCTGATGTAATCGCCCATGATGTTGATCATTCCAATGAAATCGTCGCCTCCAAGAGCAATTCGACCATTTTTTTAATGACTTCTCAAGCAAACCATTTTTCCAAAAGCTACTATTTAGATAAGAAAAGAAAGAGCTTGCTAGTTGTTTCTTCTTGTATGTATACATGCATAAATACAGAAGATATGAACCTCTCACCACTTCAAGTTAGTGTACACCATTAATCAGCAATTCCCATTGTCAAAAACGTATTTCACAAAGTATGATACAAGACTAAAAACACTAACTCTTAAAAGGATAATTAACTTTTGCCACGTGGTATCCTACATAGCCACCTAAGAAAATAAGATCCTTAGTCATTTCTTGAATTGTGGCTTTTTGCCACGTGTAATTCCTATCCACTTATTGGTTAACTGGGTAATGTCTTGTTATCCGGTAATTAATCAATTACCGGCATAATTTAAAAATTACCACAAATTATTTAAAGTATTACTCACTTTCCACATACCTTATATACCTTACTAGCATGGCCATGTAGTATCTTGTATGACACTAGTCTATAAATACCAGGTATTTTAGTTCGGGCTGTATTTTACCCCAAAATGCCAAATTTCGACAACATTTATTTTCTTCGATATTACTTACCCTCTTACCTTCACAACACTTATTTATTGCTTGCTATAAATAACGTAAGTACGTTAACGTCAAGATGATCTCATCCCCGAGTCTTACATCGGTTAACTGAAAACGAAATTTTAACGTACAATACTTCAAGGTGAAACATCGTCGTAAATTAATACTGTGAAACGCGACATCACCGTAATGTAATACTGATGGACGTGACATCTCACTTCCGGGCTCTCATTAATTTATTTATGGCGTACTTTCATGTATGAAAATATGGGGTGTAACATCATTCGCCCCTTTGGAACATTCGTCCTCGAATGTTGACTGATGTGCTTATCGTTCTCATATCCCACAGCTCTTGCGAATACTTTAGTAGTCCCCTTGACTGTTATGTGAATAAGTCCAAAGGCCAGGGTATTCCTCCCATTTAGGTCTCTTTCTCACGCCATGACTTGTGATCAAATTCCTTCCAATCTCATAACTGTTTCTACCTCCCATCATGCAGTTTCTACGATACTGACCTTGTAAGTGTGCTTATGCGACTCTCCTCTCCTTTTTCCTCCAGTTTTTTTTATAGCCAATCCTGAAGTTCTTCGCTTTTTGTCAAACTTACGAATATTGCTATCTCTTATTTTATAGACGTGGTTATCCGTTCGTATGACTTTACAGGATCTACATAGGTCATACTATACCATAACTCTTACCTCGACTTCTCGTTATTGAGGTCTGCTACCAAATCCCAGGTTACTTTCATTACTTATCCTATACGTATAAATCTATGTCCTCTAATGCTTCCACATTACTGTTCATCTGAAGAATGACAACCTAATCTCTTCTCATACTTTATAACTTTTATCCATCCATTGTTGATTCACCTCAATTTTGATCCATAATCCACCCCTGATAACTTAACTTTTTATGTAATATTGCTGCTAGGATTCACGTTTTATCGGGGAACATCTGAAATGATTAGATTGATCCACCTAGAACGATACCCTGCTTTCATAACCGTATCTCATGCCATCCCAATGTGATTTACCTTGCGTGGGTATTTTAATCCTGTCCAATTCATGAGATCCTTTTCTGTTATTTGTTTGATCATTACTCAATCGAAGGCCTAAACGTCATTTTCATTTTTTTTCTATAATAATTACACCCTCATTCTATTAATAGGGCAACATTCCATCTCTTCTGAATGTTATTAGTCTTTGACTCCTTTGAGTTTATTCAAACTATACTAAACTTTTTATAACTTAGAGAAACCATTAGCTTTCTTATTTTCATGGGTTTTAATCACGAGGACTTATCCGTTCTCGTTACCCTTTCGCTTGCCTTGCCTCATCCTTACTCATGTTTCGTTAAAACTTTTTCACTCTACCATACTTAAGCTTGCAACCTATAAATATCCATTTATAATACTCGCAACTTCCTTCAACTTGCTTGCATTTCCTTGTGTTATTTCTCTTGTACATATGATATTAAGAGTGGTTCTGTCATGTTCTCAAGCACAACTTCTATAATTTTTCTAGGTCCAATAATCAAACTCGTGATTTACTTAGGTGATATAATTCTTTAGTTCCTCATCCTTCTGATCGACCTTTACATAGGCTTAAGCTATCTTCCGATCCATGGATCATGGTATCGGTTATTACCTTAGCCTTTCATGGGCATTATGGAATATCCATGATAAAATCTTCTAACAATTCAATCATTTGTCTATACCTTGGGCTCAATTCTTTCTTTTAACTTATACTGGAGTCTTGTATGGCTGTATGATTATCGACAAATATGTTGCCTGGATAATGTTCCAAAATCTTGAGTGTATCCATATCGTATTAACTCTGGATCATTGATCAAATAATTCTTTCGTTCCGCCTTAACTTTATTTCAACGTAAGCTATTAGTTTTCCTGGTCTTTCTGCCCCCTTGTTGTATCCATACTTAGCTTATCTTAGTGCCCATACTTGCCAGAATTTTCATACAACTCCTATGATCTCGAATATTACTTCGGATTTTACTCCCTGTTCATTAGCCACTGTAGGTACCACTTTCTTAGGGAGTGCATACAATGTTATTTTGAGACTGTTGTCACACGACCATTTCCTCTTTAGGTCGTTGTACTGAGGTTTAAGCCTTCTTTCTTATTTCCTCAGCTATTCTTTCGTCATAGTACTTAGGTAAGACTCTCTGACTCTTGTAAAGATGCGAGCTTATTATACCGTATTCCTGATAGAATTTTTGATGTTCATGCTCACTTGTAATTATCCTTAGTTACTTACCTCCATACTCATATGCTCATACGGCTGCTTCTGAACTGAAGTTTTGATTGTCTTCCCAGTGGAATTGTCTTTTACTTCCGTAACACTCATACGATACCTTTAACTACCCCAACTCCTATTTAAATATTTCTCAAGTATTATAATGATATTCTCCGAGGCTGAATTCTCCATGTTGGGTTCTACTATGTTTATCTTACACGATCTGATGACTCGTCTGTAACCTCCTATTTAGCCATAATAGGGATCTTCCTAACCAATTACTAAATACTCCTTGGCCCATTCACATATCAATATTCCTTGTTATCTTTCTTGGGTTATTTCCTTTGTCATAACTTATATCTCGTACTGACTCCGTATTTATTAGTAACAGCTCGAGCAGGAACCTTTACTTCATCTCCTTGACGTCGTGCTTGCACAATATTCTTGAATCGTACCGTATCTATAAGATTTGGATAAGTGCCATCACATTCCTCTTTCATTTATCTCATTCTTCCTTTACCATTTCATAGTCACTAGAACCATTTAATTCTAACTTAATGCCACATTACTCCATATTCCCCCGTTTAGGGTGTACTAAAAGCTGAAGCCACGATGATCTACCTATAGATGTTTTACCTTTTCATCTATGGCGTCGTTTCTCAACATCAATGATCCTTACTCGCCTTGCGGCAATCTTTCTGTACCAAGGATGACAAATCCCCTTACTCGCGAGGGTGACACTTAGCGTAACTGGAACATACAATTTATTAATCTTAATTTTATTCACATTGCTTGCTTTAGGGAAGCGTCTTCCTGAATGACCTTCAAAGGTTATTCTTCTGTCGTCCATTCTATTATTGCCGGAATGCAATCTGAAATTTTTGTGATGCCAACCACTATCAAATCACTCAGTCCCTATTTCATGTTTAGTTTATCTTGTTCACAAATCCATGCTGGTTTCTATTACTCTGGGGTCTAGCTTTTCCTTTTGGTAATTGCGTCAGAGTTGCGAACTTATTTCTCGACGTGAGGATATGACTTTATGGCCTATATTCTTTCATTGTCTCAAGGCCTGTCATCTTTTGTCTTTCCCTTCACTTGACTGTAAATTCTGTAATACTGTCATCATTTTTTTTGACCTACCGTTATCATCCGTGTATCATATCTTACTCATAATGCTTCCTTATCTCTTTTCTCATTACTTTGCTAATATTTCTGCATATCCCTTTTCTTGTGAAAATTTAAATACGACATTCTTTCGCTTTTAGCTTCCCTTTGCTCCATCCAATGGCTCTTTGGGTTGCTTAACGTTCTCTCTTTACTAGGGACGCGAGCCACACTAAGGTAATATTTATCCCTTCAAGGCTTATAGTACGTGTTTTTGTAGTACTCATATCTGGTTGCACTATTTTAGAGTGCACCATCTAGGTGTTTCATAAAGAGATCTATTAGCACATTTGTAATATCCTTCAGAAATATCAACAGATGCTATCAATTCATCCATCATATCTTCTTATACTACTTTTGTTAACCCCCATAGGGCATATCTGGAAGGGGTGCGACAAATTGTATATACCTCTATTACTATTGAATATAATTCAAAAAGCTTATGTTCCTCTGCCTCAATTATTAATGTTGTTAACCTTTATTAACTGGGCGCCTCGTACCCTTCTTCATTTTGCTTCTTTTGCTTGTTGAAACTTGTATTTATCTTCTTAATCTCTCATTGTCTTTCACCATAAAGATGGATAGGCACTCTTACCTTAAGGCTTCTTATCAGGAAGCTTACACCTTTCAGTATACCCATGATCTGCTAAAGACCTCACATTTATTTATCGTAGGCATCATACAAAAATCCAATTCCTCTGACTTAGCTTTTCCACAACAATCTCTCTTTACAACCTTCTTTTCGGATATAGGTATCGTCTTATTATGAATAAAAAAAAATTCAGAATTTGAATTCTTATAAGTGAGCTCTACCACATGATCTAGAGTAAGAAGAAATAGTGACAATCCTAAATTCCCTGTAGCCTCCTGCTTATAAGTGTGGTGCACGACACACCCATAAACAAGACTATACTAGACACGGCTTGTAGACTCCCAAGGACAGAACTGTTGTGATACCACTTTTGTCACGACCCAAACCGATGGGCCGGGATGGGCACCCGGTACCTTACTCAACTGAGTACCAACGTAACGTATCTTTCTTAATACATCATCATATACACATGCATACGGGCCTAATAGGCCAACATGATCCTTTACAAACTCAAAACATAGGCCGACAAGGTCGTACAATCTTTTATGTACACGACATATGTCTACAAGCCTCTAAGAATACATAAATATCATAAGGGTCGGGACAGAGTCCCGCCATACCAAACAATACACGTCTAAATCATACTAACCAAGCAAGCAACTCCGAAGCAAATGGAGCGCACCAACATCTTTCGCTGAGCTGATAGCCTAACTGGAGGGCTCTCGACCTGTCTATCGGGACCTGCGGGCATGAAACGCAGCATCCTCGGGCAAAAGGGACGTCAGTACGAATAACGTACTGAGTATGTAAGGCACATAAATAAATACATGAGAGATATGGAAAACATATAGAGTACATGACTCAACCTGTAAGTCTGAATAACTTTGTAAATCATAAAGTACTTTTAACGTCATGCATATGCGTATGAATGTCATGTCCTGCATAGGTACATATTTCATAATATCATCAGCCTCTGAGGGCATCCCATCATATCATATCGGCCACTGTGGGCAAAATCATCATCGTATACCAGCTGATCAGGTGGTAGTGCGTATATAACGCCATAACCTTTCCCATATCCCATATACATATATACATACATATATACGCGTATATAACGCCGTTTGAATCATACTTACATATATATGCGTATATAACGCCGTTTGAATCATACTTCGGCCACTGTGGGCAACATCATCATCACATACCAGTTGATCAGGTGGTGGTGCGTATATAATGCCGTAACCTTTTCCCATTCGATATACATATATTTACGTATATACGCGTATATAACGCCATCTGGTCATGGGTCAATGCACATGAATGCAATGCATGAAAAGTACTCCAATAAAGTCATTCGGAAGGTCATAAGACCACTTTGCCTCTTGAGCAATATCATAAAGTAACATCTTTTCAGCTTTCGTATTTTTCTGAGACCCATGAACAAATGATAAAATATTATGACATATGAGAATTAAAGAACATAGATATTTATATTACTTCTATTAGTAGAGTCACTTATGGAATTTGTGCATTTGCATGTTTCGTTCATATCGTGTGGATCATGCCAAAAGAAAGAAGGGATAGCCTTAACATACCTAGAGTAGGGAAAATTCGTGTAATATTCTTGTTTCAATTCGGTGGCTGTTCAGGAAAAATAATTGGAGGCCATCCTAGCGGCATTGCTATTACTTTTGTTGCTCGTTCTGATGCAATCGCCCATGATGTTGATCATTCCAATGAAATCGTCGCCTCCAAGAGCAATTCGACCATTTTTTTAATTACTTCTCAAGCAAACCATTTTTCTAAAAGCTACTATTTAGATAAGAAAAGAAAGAGCTTTCTAGTTATTTCTTCTTGTATGTATACATGCATAAATACAGAAGATATGAACCTCTCACCACTTCAAGTTAGTGTACACCATTAATCAGCAATTCCCATTGTCAAAAACGTATTTCACAAAGTATGATAGAAGACTAAAAACACTAACTCTTCAAAGGATAATTAACTTTTGCCACGTGGTATCCTACATAGCCACCTAAGAAAATAAGATCCTTAGTCATTTCTTGAATTGTGGCTTTTTGCCACGTGTAATTCCTATCCACTTATTGGTTAACTGGGTAATGTCTTGTTACCCGGTAATTAATCAATTATCCGCATAATTTAAAAATTACCACAAATTATTTAAAGTATTACTCACTTTCCACATACCTTATATACCTTACTAGCATGGCCATGTAGTATCTTGTATGACACTAGTCCATAAATACCGGGTATTTTAGTTCAGGCTGTATTTTACCCCAAAATGCCAAATTTTTCAAAATTTATTTTCTTCGATATTACTTACCCTCTTACCTTCACAACACTTATTTATTGCTTTCTATAAATAACGTAAGTACGTTAACGTCAAGATGATCTCATCCCCGAGTCTTACATCGGTTAACTAAAAATGAAATTTTAACGTACAATACTTCAAGGTGAAACATCGTCATAACGTAATACTATGAAACGCGACATCACCGTAATGTAATACTGCTGGACGTGACATCTCACTTCTAGGCTCTCATTAATTTATTTATGGCGTACTTTCATGTACGAAAATATGGGGTGTAACACTTTACTAGCTCAGCTTCAGTCTTCTCTAACTCAAATCCATAATTATATACTCTTAGCCTGACCTTGTCTATAAGTTTCTCATCATTTTCACTCCTAACAGGGTTCTCAGCTGCTATCTTCATTTTTCGGATTTGGGCTCGGAGGGCTTCGTTTTCTTGGGCCAAACTCCTCCTTTCACCTTCCGCTTCTTGTGCCTGGAGATCATTATTGAATTCCATGTTTCTCAATTTCTCTTCCAAGGTGTGAATGGCGGTTTGATATATTTTCTCCTTTTCTCCCCAGGCCAACCTTTCTTGGACTTTATTATCAAAAGATTGAACATGAGGTCTCTTGGCAGGCCTCTCGGGCTCTGGCTGTGGCTTGTTGTTCGCAAAAGACCTTTTCTCAAACCATGCAGCGTAATTTGGATCCATTTCCCCCTTTTCAACATCTAGTACATGGATGCCATTTTTCAGATACCGACAACCATTCCAATCCTGTTGAACTGCTTTGGGCAATGTAGCTTCTGGATGTAGCTCAATGACCTTGGTGGTTAGATATTCGTCTTCGGGCACCACCTGATATCTTCCTAACTACCTTAAAACCCTCTACGGTGCATATGGATAGACACTCTTCAAACCCATCAACATTAGGTAACCCTTGGTAGCCGTCATGTGTATGGCTTCTGTCATCGTGAGCCATCCTATAGTCCACTCGACCTGACTTGCTTTTAGAGCTTTCAAGTGGGAGACTTCAAACCTTTCTGGAGCATTGTAGTCTTTCACCCTTTCCTCGTAGCTCTTGATGAAGTTATCTGTGCTCGAACCATAGCTTATGAATTTGGGGTGATGGTGGAGATGCTCGATCAACCACATTTGTAGAAGAATATTGAAACCTTCAAAAAATTGAGCCCCGACCTTGCACAATGTCAATACTCGATAAATGTCTACCAGCACTAACGAAGCAAATGTATGATCTTTCTTAGTAGTGAGGATTTGTGCAATTCTGGCTATACGGATATCCACTGTCCCTTTTGCATTTGGAAAGACCATAATCCCCAAAAACGCCATATTGAAAGCGAACAGACGATGAATTTGCCAGATGCCCTTATCTTGTTTGTTGTTCAAACCCTTTTCATGCGTTTCGAACCCTGCTAAGCGCCCGAACCTGAAGTACAAGAAGTGGAAAGAACAACACCATTTGTTTACATGGGCCTTCTTCATTTGCTTACTAATATTCAGGAGGTCAAAGAACTTGTGCGCAAAGGGATCCCTTGGGAATATAAGTTGTTGTTTCCTCAAGTCCCGACCAAACTCAATATACCCATCCATTTCCTCCAGAGTAGGCGAGAGTTCAAAATCCGAGAAACGAAAAACGTTGTGGACGGGGTCCCAGAAAGTTACCAAAGCCTTGATTAGATCCTCCCGTGGTTCGATTTCCATAATGTCTATAAGGGCACCCAGTTGCTCTTTTACCCAATCCCGACCATCTTCTAGACAGTGTTCATCTATCCCAGCGGAAGGTTAAGGTTAGGGTTGACTCTGGTGGACTCTTTTGTAAAACAGGTTTTCAATTTTCTAAAAGAAAAATTAACGGAAAATGACTTCCCCCACCACCACCATGCTACTTTAGCAAAAATGGTCATTTTGCAAACGTGCCCCCTTCATAATTCCAAATAAATTTTGAGGCCAGGGAAATGTACTTTATGAAAAAAAAAATGACACTTTACCGACAGACATATCCATTCTTTATGAAAATAGCCCTTCGACAACTGAAGATGCTCTATGGCTATCTTAGTAATAGCAACTTAAGACATAACCAAAGCTGGATCGGCTTAATCTTTTGACCAAAACCCAACACTACATTTATTTGACCATTTACTCTTTTCTTTTCTTTTTGAAAAATAAGGTCGAGACTTTTGTAGGTTGCCTACGTAACTCACATCCGGTGAGAATCAGACCTGCGTAGTTCAGTCAGTTTTGACATATTTGAAAGAGACATATTATTGACTTATTTTGAAATGACTCTTTTTCCTCGACTCTTTTTCTTTTTCTCTTTTTGTTTTTGAAAATTTCGACAGAGTTTCGGGACATTTTCAAATACCGGGGATTTTTCAGAACCAGGCTTTATTTCTTCCCTACATCACTCTTGGTTTTTCTCTTGATTTACTTTTCCTAGCTGGTCAACATGCAAGCCGAAATAAATAAATGTTCACATAGCACATATGATGCATCAGGATGGTCTGTTATTTTGGGTACACCTTTCCTAGACGGGCCCAACCCTTGTGTTGAGTCCCCAAAGTCAAATGCACGTGATGCAAACAAACGTTCCTACTAGGGATCCGGCATGAGATTATGTTATTCTAAGTTTAAACCTGGGGTTGTGTTTTTGACCTGGCTTACCCGAGCGGACTACTCGAGCCGAAGAGGGGGCAACGTAACGAGAGCACAAAATTCTACCCGGCCTTGTTGTTGGCCTAGTCTCATTCTATTTGGTATAACTTCTAACAGAAAAAGTGGGCCACGCGAATGTTTGCACCGTTTTTAGAAGATTCAGAGGGGTGCCATAAGAAGGAATTTTAATACAATTCAAACAATATCAAAATGGTAAATAAACAGCAATTAGCACATTAGGTTCACAAAAATATAGTAATATTAACAATAAATAAAGCCAAATAAAATCACAAAAACAAACTCAAATTCCAGAACCCTGAACCAGAGATTCTGGGTTCTGATTCCCCAGCAGAGTCGCCAGAGCTGTCACACCTCCTTTTCCTATCCCGAGAAGGGGTATAAGGGAGTTTTTCCAATTAAAGTGACAATAATTGAAATGGGATTATTTAATTAATTCAGAGTCACCACTTGGAATAATTATGGTGTCCCAAGTCACCGGGTTATTTCAAATCCCAAATCGAGAAAAGCTTGACTCTATTCATGGTTTGCGATCATAGAAGACGGGGTAAGGAATTCTGTTAACCCGGGAGAAGGTGTGAGGCATTCCCGAGTTCCGTGGTTTTAGCACGGTCGCTTTAATCATACTTGGCTTAATTAAATTGTCTAATTACTTATTTTAGAATCTATGTGCATTTACCTTTTTAATTTATATATTATCTTGAAACAGTTCACGCGTGTATCCATTTGTTTGGCGCGTCAAGAATCATGTCACTCGTACGTGCCCACAATTAATAATGCTTTATTAAGAATGTTTAGTCGAAGTTGCGCGAATGCATGCCATGATTTTATTTTTTAAGATCATGATTATGTCATGCGAACGTGTACACAACCACAATGGTATATTAAACGTGTCTAAGGCAAGCTATGAATATCATTTTTAGTATCTAAGTTATAATATTTAATAAGAAGGCCATAAGTGATTTAATTAGGATGGCACACCTCAGTACAATTAAAAGAGTTACACTTAATTAGGCCTAAGGGATATTCCTACTTACAAAAGATTTAAAAATTAATGTACAACTATTAGTAAGAAGGTTTAGGGTACATGCTGGGAACTGGACTCAAAATTAAGCCTAAGAAAGGGGACGAAGGGGAGCCGACAACCTTGTTTAATTTTGCTAATTTGATTGGACTAGCACTAAGCCCATCCCTTTTAAGACAAGTTCTCAACATTTAAGGCATGTTCTAGTCATATTAGAAGCACACTTGATGAAATACATCAATGAAACTGATTAAAACTCTGAATCAAACCCAAAACAGAAATAAATCGTGACAGAAGAGCCCAAGGTCGAAACTTCGAGTGGACTGTCTCATATGGGCCAAAGCTAGGCCCAATTGAGACTCAAATACCTTTAATCACATGCAGCCCAGGATATTGAAAATTTCAGCACAAATCGAGGGCATATTCTAAGTCTAGCCATTAGCATACTATTAGTATTAACAAGGAAATATTTGAACCCTACTTATTCATCAGTCAAATTAACTTAAATATGCAATCACTTTACTACTGCTATAATTCGAGAAAAATATGATGAAATTCCTGACTCTAGACAAACATGGCATGATTCAATGGGAGTGCCTACTGCATATCACTAAATCAACACAACAAAATGCTCAATTCCTGAGCCCGTTCTTACATTATCCTAAGATTAAACATACCATTAATCTAACAGTGTTGGACTCAATGTGACTTAATGTATAATACACATACATATAATATGCAATCAACAGTTTCCCACCACAGTCCCAATAAATTACAACTGAAACATTGGTACTGATTTAAACCTTGAATCTTTAAACTTCATGTAACATACTAGAGAATAGAACATTTAATCAAAACTGAAGCAAGTAATTACAGAACCAAACAAATAACAGCTATCAAATGGAAAAAGAAGATCTAAAGGTCTATCTCAATTCAAACATGTCAAAACTTCAATTTGTCATTTCAGGGTCAATGAAGATACCTGAATACAACAAAAAGAAGAAAAAAACTTCAGCAAAGAGTAGTGCGACCAGCAGTAATTAGCAGCAGTAGCACCAAGTTTAATCCATACTCGACCCAGAAAATCAGTAAAATGTTAAGAGCTTTGTTTTTTTTAAACCAAAGAGAATTGAATCAGCTCCTTAGTGTAATAGTAGTCAAGTTTTTTTAGTGTTCTAAAGTTCTGAAAATCTATATGGGTCTCCTCCTCAATGAGTGAAGGAAGGGTACTACTTATAGGCCTAAAAGGCCATGTGCTGGAAAACCAAATCAGGAAAATATTCCTTCAGCCTGCAAAGGCATCTTCTAACCACCTGGGGCAGTTGGTTGTCCCTTACTCGTTCAGCATTTTGTGCTAACTAAATAGGGACAACTACCCCTATTTCTAGAACATTCCTAATGCATCCTTATCTGATTCCCCTAGTTTATAACTCTCAAATGACCCTCTTAACTTTTCATCTATCCAATTAACCCCTACAAATGTTTAATAATTACAAACTGAAGCAAACAAAATAAAAACCTGAATTAATATCAGGGAAAATCAAACGGACCAAAATTCTAATTCAGTTAAGCTTTTTAACTAAACCTAAGTTCTTTTATTAAGAAACTGGAATAAAAAATGAGACAAGAATATTAGAAATATTTAAACCTAACACTAATTATGAGTCTAGAGGGAAAACCATTAAAACCTATTAATAGGTACTGAGAGGGGAATTTTAACCAACATCTAACTAAGTATTGATCATAAGCAGCTGCAACTAACCCAACTAATTCATGTAAGCTAACGCAGAAAATAGGTATGAAAACTATAATCAACCAGGAAACAAACAAAAATACCATTAATTATCCTAGCCAAATTAATTTGAACTTTTTGACCTTAATTAGTTAACCATGAAATCCAAAAAAAATTAACCTAACAAATGATGACTACTTAAAAGAAACAGAGATGAATGGAAACTTTGAATTAACACACACAAACAATATATTAATACTAGATGAAGAATAAGAATACAAGAAGAAGGAACACTTACTAAAAAATATGGAGGAGAAACCAACAGACTTGGGTTTGAACTTTGATATTGTTTAAAATGGACCCCAAACGGTTATTCTTGTCAAGAAAAACCATTCGGGGTGAATCTTAACACTATCAATTTTGGAAAAATGAAGGGAGGCGAGCATGACCTGGGGCTCTTAGAACTCTGGGATCCAGAACTTGCCGATTCGTAAGGGTTTTGACAGGGGTACTTGGTGATTAGTGATGAGGGAAAGACAGGGGTTATAGGATGTGAATTCAGGGCGATTTGAGTGAGTTAGGGTTTTTGGGGTTGGTGTTTAGATCTGAAATTGGAGGAGCTTGGTGGGGATTTGAAGGGAACCGTTTGGGGATTCAGAAAAAGAAGAGGACGGGAATTATGAGGTGTTAATTTGGGGGTGTTTGGAGTGTAGCCGCCACCGTGGGGCGATTTCCGACGGCGGAATAAGGCAGAGTCGGTGAAGGATTTTAAGGTGGTTAGGGTTTGGTTAGGAGACAGGGTGATGGTGAAATGGAGGGGGGGTTCAAATGGGGTGGACCGGGTTTCGAACAGCTCTATACAAAACAATGCCCAGTTCACAGTCATTGGATCACACAAGATCAATGGTTGTGATGATAAGGGCCGAAAACTGGGTCGTTTGATGATGGGTAAGAATGGACCGGGTAATTTCATATATGGGCTTGGATTTGGGGTGGTTTTGGGGTGTAAAACTGGCCCAATTGGCTTTTAAAAATCCAGCTCTCTTCTCTTTTTCCCTTTTCAACTTTTTTTCTTTTGTTTTTCTTTTCCTTTTCGTTAATTAATAAAATCCTAAAATTAAATTCCTAAATTATCTAAATTGTAAAATTACACTAATTATCTAATTAAAATAATTATAAAAATTACTTGATCCTAAATAAAAAAAAATCACTACTCTAAAAATTAAAAGGTAAAATGTAAACATGAGCCATTTTTATTTTCACTTTTAATAAAATAATTAATTAACTAATTAATACTAAAATATAAAAACAAAGATCTAAATGCAATGCATGTAATTTTTTGTATTTTTTCATGATTTTAATAAAAGTAAACGTGCACAGAAAATGCAAACAATTAACTCAATTTTCTACAAAAATCCTATAAAATTACAAACAATTGGGAGAAATTTATTTTTTAAATTTGTGGGAGTATTTCACATAGGGAAAAAATCATGTGCTCATAGCTCCTTTCCTACCCCTCCCCAGTAGAGTCGCCAGAGCTGTCACACCTCCTTTTCCTACCCCAAAAAGGGGTATAAGGGAGTTTTTCTAATTAAAGTGACAATAATCGAAACGGGATTATTTATATTAAATTAAAAGTCACCACTTGGGATAATTTATGGTGTCCCAATTCACCTGTTTAAAATCCTGAATCGAGGAAAGTTGACTCTTATTTATGATCTGCGAACACAGAAATCCGGGTAAGGAATTCTGTAACTTGGGAGAAGGTGTTAGGCATTCCCGAATTTTGTGGTTTTAGTACGGTCTCTTTGATCATACTTGGCTTAATCAAATTATTTAATTACTCATTTTAGAACCTATGTGTATTTTCCTTTTTTAATTAAGAAATTATTTTGAAACAGGTCACACGTACGTGTACCCATTTGTTTGGCGCGTCAAAAATCATGTTACGCGAACGTGTCCACAATTAATAACGCTTTTTTATTATTAGGAACGCATACTCCAATTTTATTTTGAAAATTATAATGATGTCACGCAAACGTGTACACGATCACGAGTGTTCATTATTCTTGCTAAAATTTGAGATTATTAAAAAGTGATTGATTTTGAAAATGTAGGCTCACCCGTAGCCTTATTGGCATTTGGGCCCGCTTCAAATTTATTAAAGGAGGGGGTCTTACAGTTAATTTCCTAACGCAATTCTTTAAAAATCCCTTCATTAACAAAGTCCAACACCTGTTCCAACTCCTAGCACCCCACGGCTCAATGATATCCAAGTTATATTATAAACAATGGTTCATTAATCCTAAAATCCATATCTAAAATTAATCCTTGGCCAAAATTTGTTGTAAAAACCAAAACCTCCTATTTTTACCAAGCAAATACATTACCCACCTATTTTCTAGCCATGTGCAGCATGCTATTGATCAAGACAAAGAAGAACTAAAGCACCAAATATCAAACAAAGGAAGGAATCATTTGAGGAACTCAAACTCCACATAAAACGAAAATGAACAAAATGACTAATTCATCAGAAAAGGCGGAATCCATGGCATACTGTTGAAAATAAACTTATAAGAGAAATTAAACAAATATTTCAATATTTACGACACAAATTTTGGGAATCGGAAAAAGATTAAAGCTTAAGATATGATCTCTAATGAACAGTCACTCCAATAGATTAAAGCATCAAACAGCATTACAATGAAGACCACGATGTCCAAAACAAGAGCGTGAGCAAAAGCATCCGATCAGAACCGTGAAACTACCCGGATTGAACCTCGGACAGTGACCTCGAATCAAGATCGGAAATCAAACTTGAACCTCAAACAACGCCCATTTTGTTTTTTAGAAAAATCAGAATTGAAAGATGAAATTGAGCATATTTTTTTGTATAGATTTTCTGGGACACAATCTTAGCTAATTCACGACTGGAATATCATTTTTGAAATATGAAAGAAGCAAAAGCATAATCGTCTCAGATCTGTTCTCGCGACCTCTTGTCACTGCCCTCTCACGCTACTTCTACATGTTTTCGAATAGACGAGGGTCAGTGGCTATTCTTGGTTGATAGAGGATTTTGCTGGAGGGATCTGGGCATTGGAATGAAGTATTTCGCCAGATTTCCGGTGAGCTTGGTGATGCGGCTGATAGTTTGGTGGAGATGGTCGTTCTAGGTTGAAGAGCGAGAAGATGAAGGGTGTTGTTTATTTCGCCGGCGATGGGGTCAGGGATGGTTGTTGCTGGCGTTGGTTCTTTCTAAGGTTTTTGGTCTAGTGAAGGGTGTTCCAGGCAGAAGAGAAGCTGTTGCTGCTGGCGCTGATTTCATTTCATTGACAGAAACTAAAGAAAACACCCGAGTTACACCTTGAAATAACTCGTGATGCAGAAAAAGTGGCAGGAATGGACTACCGGGATTCCCGCCTGATTGGGAATGGAGTAGCCTTCCAATTCTGCAGCTTGGCATTGGGTCCCATGTATAGCACCTCAGCGGTGCTTGAGCCTTCCTCTGATTGACCATGTGGGTTTCATACAACATCTGCCTCATAGCCCCAAAGATTTCTTCGATTTCTTTGGTCGTGAAGGCCTCATCTTCCTCTTCCTCATTATATTTAGGATTGACAAACGTTCTATAAAGATGCAGAATCAGCTGAGGCAAGACCAACCATTGTTCTTTCTGTCATCTGCCCATTTTCCATCAGCTGATGTGGGTTGGAAACCTACCCCAAAGAACTTCTTACTAGCAGCCAGAGTGATAGGTTCGGCGATTCCTTGCAATGACTTCCCGAGCCCCTTCCCGGGTTTGTAACCATGCCTGATCATTTTTTAACAACCATGATTGATGCATTTGAAAGAAAGGGTTGAGGGCAAGGGTTTCCTTCTTCACATTGGTCCGCGATAACAATCTCAAAAGCCTGATAGACTATATGTTCACTTCCTTCTCTAGCTTCAAGACAAGGGACTGACAGGTCCCTGTAAATTGATTGTTCATTTTCCCCGTGAACTACAATCTCCTGATCTTCATGTTAGAATTTCACCATCTGGTGGAGCGTAGAAGGCACAACCCCTGCTGCATGAATCCAAGGTCTACCCAAGCGAAAATTATAGGAAGTATTCATATCCAAAACCTGAAAGGTCACCTCGAAATCCACCGGGCCGATAGTCAGGATCAGATCAATCTCGCCTATTGTATCTCTCTTTATGCCGTCAAAGGCACGCACACAGTTGTTGGGTCTGATTCTCTCAGTACCGATTTCCATATGTTGTAGAGTTAAGATAGGGCAAATATCTACCGCAGAACCACCATCTAACATGACCTTTTTCACATAATAACACTCGCATTTAACTGTTAGGTGAAACACTTTGTTGTGTGCGGCCCCTTCCGGAGGCAAATCATTCTTGCTGAAAGAGATTTGATTGACTGCAAAAAACCTTTCCGCCATCCTCTCCAACTATTCTACAGTGGTTTCAATAGGTACGTATGCTTCATTAAAAGTTTTGATCAACACTTTTTGATGTTCAGTTGAATTCATTAGCAAAGACAACAAGGAGACTTGGGCAGGAGATTTTTGGAGCTGGTCGATTATCTCGTAGACTACAATTTTCATTTTCTGAAAGAACGCTTCTACTTCTTCAGCACTCACTGGCTTCTTAGGTGGGAAATGCTTCTTTATGGCATTATTCACTTCCTCTAGATTGAGGTACTTCTCAGCCAGGTTATTTTCCTTAACTTCTCCCGAGATATTTTGCCTTTGTAAGTTACTACTGCTTTGTTATAGTTCCATGGAATGGCAGTGGGATCTATCATGGGCCTTTGCGGTGCGCGGCCAATAACCACGGGCCCATTCAGCCTTGGCGGAATTATTGGCCCCCGCACCACGTAGGTCCCTTTGGGCAAACACATTTTTGCTCCCTTGTTTAGCTCAAACCTTCTAGGAGGGCTCAATGACATTTGTTTTTCCTTGTGACCTCGGGGAACATAGAGAACGTCATATTTTTAGGGCCCTGCCCCGGTTTCAATTCCCACTTTCTTTTCGGTATTCTGGGGGTAGGTTTGCTCTTTTTCTCCCCCTTGTCTTGTTTCGTGACAGCTTTTGGCTTCTTTTCCACGTCAGCAATGGCGATGATGGCTTTTAGAGTTGTGTCAAACTCTCTGTCTTCACAGATCATTCCAATAACCGGCCCATTATTGTGAGCCGGTAACGGATTGTTGGCTACATTAGGAACGTCTTCGTCCTTTAGCACTATTCTCTTTTGTTCTATCAGATTTTCCACAGCCCTCTTCAAGGTCCAACAATTATCTATACTATGCCCTTCTGCCCCTGAAGGATAGGCACATTGGGTGCCAGGTTAGTAAGAAGGTGACTCTGGGTTCTACCTATCTGGGGGTATGGGTTGCAACAAACCTATTTGGACCAATTTGGGGAAGAGGCTAGAATATGACTCACCAATGGGTGTGAAGTTTGTTTTCCTTGGCGGTTCCCACGCACCGGCTGTGTAAGGCAAATTATTTTGTGGAGGTTGGGGATTATACTGGGCTTGGTGAGGGGGTTGATTTTTTGGAAATGGAGCTCGATTTTGATTGAATTGTTGTTGTGGCCTAACGTATGGTTGTGCATTCATCACTGCATATGGCTAAGGATCCATAACATAGGCCGCATCTTGATGGGGATAGTAGTGTTGTGGGGTTCTTTCAGAGAAATAAGGTTTGGGTTGATGGGGTTTTCTTGCACTTGAAGTTGCCATTGCTGCTTCTTCATTCTTCTTTCGGTTTGCTACTCCTCCAGACCCGCTTTGAATTTCTTGGGAGGTAGTCCTTATAGCAGACTGACTCAAGATTCGCCCTGTTTTCAACCCATTTTCAACTATTTCACCGATTTTGATGCTTCGGCAAATGGCTTCCCCATCGCAGACATCATGTTTTGATAATAATCAGCCTCTTGGGCTTGAGGAAAGACACTAACCATCTCTATCTCGTCCATAGGAGGCTTGACTATGGCCGCTTGCTCGCGCCATTTGATAGCATACTCTCGGAAGCTCTCCGAGGACTTCTTCTTTAGATTTGACAATGAATTCCTGTCAGGGGCAATGTCGATGTTATATTGAAACTACCTGACAAAGTCCCGAGCAAGGTCATCCCAGATATGCCAACGAGATATATCCTGGTCCATATACCATTCCGAAGCGAAGCCGACCAAACTATCTCCAAAGTAGGCCATGAGAAGTTCTTCTTTTCCGCCCGTTCCCCGTAGTTGGTTGCAGTACCTTTTGAGGTGGGCAATGGCATCCCCATGCCCATCATATTTTTCAAGCTTCAAGATTTTGAAACCTAAGGGTATATGTACGTGCAGGAACATGCATAGGTCATCATAAGATACGCTCTTTTGCCCACTCAGACCCTATATATTTTTTAGACTTTGCTCCATGCTTCTCCTCTTTCTGGTAATCTCCTCTTGTTCAGGGGTTTTTGTGGTTTTCTCCTGCCCTGCGGCAAACTCGTGTCGAGGCGGCTGAGGGTAAGCATTGGTAGTGAACTGGGTTAGTTCCATTGGGAAGGATGGTGCTTGAAATGTGAAGGAAGATGGATCGAAGAAAGGCCTAGGTAAAGCAGGTTGTGCCATAACTGAACAAGATGGCGCGGTGAATACATTTGAAGCCGCACCGGAAGTTAACACCTGGGGGCGAGCCTCAGAAGGTGTTCCAGCAAAGTGGGCTGAAATGGTAGGATATCCCAACGGGGTATTTGGATAACTTATGGGGATGTTGGAGGTCCCACTTGCCCTGTGAAAAAGCTCAGGGAATCCAGGTATCACACTTGGTGGCTCTTTTCCGTTTGCCCAGGCATCCCATATTTCTATCATGCGGAGATGCAAAATTCTATTTTCCTCAGCAGCTGCTGACTCAGAAGTTGGGATGGTCGAGATCGGACTATCCTCCAGAATAGGAACTGTTGGTAGAGGAACTTCCAAAGATATTTCAATGCTTCCTTTTAACCTCATGAAGTATGGATGTGAAGCTAGACTACCACAAAACCAAACACCTTACTGTAGAATCTGGACTGGACAGTAGACAACAAACTAGTCAGTTTGAAGCAATTAACATATAGGTAATCGCATGTTGGGGTGTGATGCACCTATACGGTTAAATATGTTTCTACATGTTTCGCAACGGTTGCATGTTTCATCACAGCTTTACTTATTTTTCCCAATTTTCTTTTCTTTCCACTTTGGCTTTTTGTGCTTCTATTCCTATTTTCCGCTCTTTTCTTTCCTCTCTTTCCTTGCCCTCTTTTTTTTTGGTTTTTCTTTGGCTCTCTTTTTCTTTCTTTTTGGTTTTTTTTCTTTTGGTTCTTTCTTTTCACATCCTTTTCTTATTTGAGTTATTTTACAAAAATCATGATCAGATGCGATGAGGATTACCTATGAATCACGATGCCGCATGATTAGATCATTACGTAGTTCAAGAAAATAAATATGAAAAATAAAGAAACAATTTTTGGGAATTTTCAATTTTCATTAATAAAACTCCTAAACTTTTCTATTACAAAAGACTTTAAACTACTCATTTCTTGGAATTTTAAAACTACAAATAGACTCAAAATACAATTTAAACTTAAAAAAACTGAAATACAGTCTCGATAAATGAAAAAATCATGAGTACCTAAGTGCTTCGACTCCTGGGGCCCGTGGGACATCATTCGATCTTGCCACTGGCCTATGTGCGAGATCCCCTTGAAGCCGCTCCAAATCACTCATTATTTTGTGGACAAATGTCATTACTGCAGCGAAGAAGGTAGTTTGAGTCATGTCCTCACATTCGTGGCATTTCATGATGATGTAGTCGGTGATGGCTCTAACCCTCTCTCGGATAATACCCTTTTTCCTGAACAAACACCCGATTTGCTGATTCCGAGCTTCCAACACTTGAGTGTCAAGATGATTTTGATTCTGCAACTGTTGCATATCTTCCTCCATCTAAGCCATCAAAGCATAACAATGTTCTCTATCGGTTTAAAGTTCCTAGCCTGTTTGGCCGCCTCATTTTCTAGGGTAGTTAGCTTTCTCTTCAGATTGTTGATTGTCCTCTCATATTTTCTTTTCATTAGTCGCACAAACTATGCTCGCCCTTCTTCATTCTTTGCCAATTGTGCTTGGACTTTTGCTAGACTGGTCTCAGATTTTTCTAGGTCATCTTGATACTCGAGTACTTTCTTTCCTAGACCACTTATAAGCCTTTCATCTGCTCGGCTTCTTTCCGGGTTTCTAGCAGCTATTCTTATTTTTTGGATTTGAATTTTGAGGGCTTCGTTTTCCTGGGTTATCTTCTTCTTCTCCCCTTCATCTGCGGCAGCTTGGATACTATACCAAATTTGAGGTCCCTGATTTGTCCCTCTAATTTACTTATCTTAGCCCTATAGCTTTCTTCTGTTGCCAACTAGTCCCATTGCTCCCGCGAGTCGTTAGTGAATTATTGGACATGGGGTCTCTTAGTAGGTCTCTCGGGCTCTCGAGGGATCTGAAACCTTTTACCGAACCAAATCAGATAATTGGGGTCTACCTCACCCTTAGCTAGATCCTGCACCATAGTCTTAGGTTCGAGAAATCTGCACTAATTCCAAACTTGGCGAACTATTCCTTCTGGAAATACAGCCTTTGGGCCCAATTCGACGACTTTTCCACTCAGATCTTCGTCATGGGGGATGGTTTGAAACCTGCCTAGTTGGCGCAAAACACTGTGAGGAGCATATGGCTAAATGCTCCGGATACCCATTAGGAGAAGATAGCACACTTTGGCTGACATGTATACGACTTCGGTGACAGGGAGCCATCTGAAAGTCCACTCAATTTTATCCGAAGTTAAAGAACTCAAGTGTGCAAACCAAGCCTCAGTAACCTCTGGAAATTCAACATCCACCACTCGGCTTTTCGAATTCTTCAATGTAATCCAAACTGATCATGTTGTAGTTCATATACCTGGCACAGTGGCAGAGATGTTCCTATATCCACAATTGTAGTAGTAGGTTACAGCCTTGGAAGAATTTTCCCCCTTCTCGGCCGATGGTCAAAGCTCGGTAAATCTCAGACAAGATCAGGGGAACCAGGGTGCCATTAGCTTTCTTGATTGCGACATCAACCATTCCCACAGGGCCCAATTCTATGTTGTCGTCTTTTCGCGGACAGATTATAATACCCAAAAATGCTACTATAAAAAACAAACCCTGTCGTGCCTCCCATTTATTCTTATTTCTGGCATGGGTTAGACCAGTATTCGGTGCTTCAAAACCTTGGGGATTGCCATAGCGTTGGTACAAGAATTGGAAAGTGCAAAACCCTTAAGATAAATTCCTGTCCTGAATATCCCGGCTAATACTCAACATATCCAGAAACTTGTGAGGAGATAATGTTCTCGGTGACACTGGGTACTGACTTCTAAGGTTTCCGCTAAGGCCGGCGTAACCCGCAATTTCCGTTAGCGTGGGTGTGAGCTCAAAATTAGAAAAGCGGAACACATTGCGAGTCGGATCCCAAAAAGGTATCAAGACTTCAATCACGTCCAATCTTGGCTTGATGTTCAAAAGTCTGACAAGACCACCCAAAATTTTTACCACGGTTCCTCGGCTGACTTTACCTAAATCGTTCCACCACATGTGAAGCTGTAAGGGGATCTCGTTAAGAGTTGCGAAAGGTTCATTTTCGTGTGTGCTCATCCTGCACATTTATTAGGGTGATTTAATTAAAAAAGGTTATGACTTTTTTTTACTTAAGAAAAAGTTATCACTATATATATTTTTTTATAAAAATCCGGCTTTGCAAATACGACCTTTCAGAACTTCGGGGAAGAAAATTTTAAGGCTGTGTTTACTAACCGGCCAGAACATTGAAAAAGCAACCAAAAGTGGATGTTCCTGCAAAAACTGCCTTCCGGCGCCCTTCTGGGGACATTCAGCTATTTTAGAGAAGAATGACATCACCTTACTTATTTACAATAAAACAATAAAAATTTTGTTCTTTTTGGGCTATTTTTGCAAAAAGGGAAGTTGGACCCGATGGGGGCTTCCTACGTGTCTCACATCCGGTGAGAATCAAACTGGCGTAGTTTGGGCAGATTTGACCAACTAATTTTTTAAAAACACAAGATTTTCTTTTCTTTTTTTTTCAAAACTTTGACAGAATTTCGGTATATTTTGAACATTGTTTTTTTTTCTTTTTTTTGTTTCAAAAATAGGCTATCATCTCTCATATCCCTCACATTGACTTATTTTTTTTCCAACCTTTTCTCCTATTATTCAAAAGTCGGTCAACATGCAAATCCGAAGCAAATAAATGCACAAGTAGTAAGTACGATGCATCAGGATGGTCTTTTCATTTCGGGTACACCTGTCCTAGACAGACCCAACCTCTGTGTTGAGTCTCCAAAGTCAAGTGCACGTGATGTAAACAAATGTTACTACAAGGGATCTGGCATGAGGTTTGTTATACTAGGCTTAAAACCTGGGTGTATTGTTCTAGACCTGGCTTACCCGAGTGGACAGCTCGAGCCGATGGAGGGCAGCGTACCGAGAATACAGAAGCTTCACTGGCTTTGCAACTTATCCGAACCTCGTTCTAAAATTGTATAAGACTCTAAACAGAAGAGAAGTCACATGAAGTGCACACTCCCCAGATGATTTAGAAGAGTCAGAGAGAAGAAAGGTTTCGTAGCAGTTTATATACAGTTCACACAATATCAAAGTGGTAAAAAGCGGTATTTAGCACATTAGGCTCAAACATATAAAAATCAGATAATAAATAAAGCCAAGTACAACAGCTATCCTACGCTGGAATTCTTGAACCCTGAACCAGAAGTTCTGGGTTATGACCCCTAGCAGAGTCGCCAGAGCTGTCACACCTCCTTTTTTACACCCCGGGGGCATATAAGGGAGTTTTTCCAATTAAAGTGACATTATTCGAAATGAGATTAAATATTCAATTTATCAGAGTCGCCACTTGGGATGGTTTGTTTTTGGTGTCCCAAGTCACCGATTTATTTTAAAATTCCAAATCGAGGAAAATTCGACTTTCCTTTTGAAGTCTACGAACCAGAAATTCTGAATAAGGAATTCTGTTAACTCGAGGGAAGGTGTTAGGCACCGCAGGATTCCGTGGTTCTAGCACAGTCGCTTAAACTATTATAATTAGCCTATTATCCGATTTTAATACATGTCCTAACCTATGGTTCATTTTTAACTTATTAACCGCTTTTAATTAATTTTAGGAAGATTCAATGTTATTTAAAACATGCCTTGAACCACGCCACATGAAATACACCCACGATCCACGACACATTTTATTTAACGTTGTTGAGAATTGGAGTTAGGTCACATGAAATGCACACCCAAGTTTAAGGAAATTAATTAAATTACGCGCCTAAAACAACTATGCACTTTCAAGTTTGCGAGGGCCATGGAAAATTCAACTAAATGGCACACCTTAATTTCTAAAGGATTAGAATTAATTAAGTGAGGGCCATGCATTTTGAGATTTTATTTGGCACAGCACACCTCGATTTCAATTTTTAAGGAAAACTCAAACTAAGCTTTTGAGGGCCACAAGCTGTATCTTACTTGATATGGCACACCTTAAATCTAATTATCTAAAAATTCTTATTTGAAACTATGAGGGCCATAAGCCATTTATATTATCTAATATGGCACACCTCAATTCAATGAGAGCTTAATTAATCTAAACAAAAATACAATTTGGAAACAATGTTTGCGCAAATGTCCACTACGAAGAAAATCTGGCTTATAGGTCGAATCCAGCCCCAGAACATAAATAGGCAAGGGGGCAGTCCAAGTTATTGGGTCCTTTCATCAATTGGGCCAGCGTTAGGCCCAATTCTGGAAATCAAATAATTTGTACAAAATTAATTAATCATAAATCAATCAAATCTATATGAAACAAAAGCTTGAATTAACAATTTTTAGCTCCTGGATTTTAACTACGTAAATACAGATTGATTAGCCGAAATTCTGGATGTTAATTTTCATGCACTTTTGGACAAAGTTCGCTATGGGAAAAATCCAACAGCAACAATTAAACAAGCTAATGGGCTTAAGAGGCAGGCCCAATTAGAAATATAATAATTCAATTTCCATTTGCAGGTACATTTAAGGTTCAAGGCCCAAAAGGGACTTGAACCTTGCCAAATTAAAGCTGAAGAGCAAAGATTGCGGATCGAATCCATACCAGGGAAGAATCAGCCCTTTTTGCACTTAAAATAACAAATAAACCCAATAGACTTTCAACAATACTTAATAGCTTGATATACAAGGAAAGCTTTAAAATGCTATTGACTTACATTAAACCCCCAAAGGCAACATAGTCTGTAATGAAATCATCTGGTACTCATGCTTTAATTTGATTCTAAGCTAACTCACAAATAAACATGTAAAATTTAACCTCAGCTAAATCCTTTTCAGTACCAACAATAACAAAATCCAGAGAATTAACACATCATTCACTTGGATCTAAAATCATTCTCAAGTTCCCAATAGAATCCAATGGACAAGCAATCATGGATTTACCTTACAATATTTTAATGATATGAGAAAGGCTAAACTAACAGGTGTAGTATAGGACCTACTTTAGAATACTGTAGAAATGGAAAAAGCAGTGGACATAAAACTCAAAATACAACTCTTATTCAATCAGGCTCCCACTCGAAACACATATTCACAATTACTTGTTGTCCATAGTTTGGAAAAATACCTGAAAATTAAAAGGGAAACAAACGAGTGAAGAATCAGCAAACAACAACAGCAGAAATCAGCTTAGAACCAGCAATGAAACAATACCCTAACAGCAGCTCAAACCAAACTTTTAAAACCCAAAACTGAAGCCATCTTCTACCTAAGTGCAAGACTTTGAAACTTTTCAGAATTTCTAGCTAACAAAGAGGATCAAAAAACCAGAAACAAGCAAAATTTTGGGCCATTTCCACCAAAGAAATGCAGGGATTTCAATGTTCTTTCAGAGTTTTTCTCAAGACTCAGTCGTTTCAAATTTTCTAGAATTTTAGTCTCTCAATTCTCTCCAAAAATATTGCCTTGATAGTGAAGAAACAATGCCCTTTATTGGGAACTTTAGGGCAGCAGAAAAATGAATTCAGTTTTGTACTTTTTATTCTTTTCAAATTTTTATTTTTGCTAATGTACCCTTAGTTTAAAATCTGCCTTTTAAGTGTAGCTCCACACCCACCTTCCAGACAGCTTCCTACATTAGTTATACAAAATTCCATAGACTAAAATCCCTAAAATAACCTTTAAACTCCTGTCAATTACCACAACAGACCACATGGGTCAATTATGACCCAAGACATAAACCAAAATGAGTGGGCTTTCCTTGAAAATGGGTCAGAAATGACCCCAAAGCCCAAGCCAAATCAGAAATCAATTTTAGTGATTCAATGAAAAACAGAAAAAGAAACACTTTAGTGCTTTCAAAACTAAAGGCTAACTAAATGACTGATTTTCTTTTTAAAACTAACCCATAAGCTAGAATTAATTACATGACTAAGTCGGAGCAAACCTAATTAAACTAACTATGAGACTAAAACCAGAAGGGCAAAAATCAGAAATTTAAATATGGTATGAATAACAGCTAAGTAGATGAATAAACTAAATCAACAAACAGCTTTTTGAAAGTTGAAAACAAAAACAAAAAATAATATAGAGTAAATCCGACCACAAACCAATCCAAAGGGAAAACCCTAGGTTTGAAACTTTTATCGATTTTTAGAATAAAAAAACCACTTATAGAAGAGGATAAGAAAAGAAGAGGAATAGAAGGATAAAACAAGAAAGACTGACATAAACAATAAAAATAAAAGAAGATTTACCCACTTAACTTGAAATAACGTTGAATGCCCTGATTTAGACAAAACCGATGCTAATCGCTTGTTCTTTGTGAAGAACAAGCGAACAACATTAATTTTGCGTTGAATCAGACTTCTGAACACAAAAAACCGGAGGCCTAGGTCATGCATGCTACAGATTCAAAGGTAAGGCGATTTGGGGTTTAAGGCCTCCACCTTAGATTTGAAATTTGAAAAAAGATGTAGAGGGATTCAGGGACGCTGATTAGGGATTGGGAAAGATGAGGAGATAAGGGTTATGGGCTGTGATTTCCGAGATGATTTTAGGTGGCGCCGCCACCGGAGAGGGTGAGAATATTAGGGCGGCGCTTAGGGTTTGGTCTCTGAAGAGACGATGAAGAGTGAGAGATAGAATGGGGGTCAAGCCTATTCGGACAATTATATGGGATTTGGGACTTAAGTCTGGACTGTTCGATCAAATGAGATCGACGGTCCTGATTGGGGTAATTAAAACAGTGTTGTTTGGTCATTTGAATGAACGGACCGGGTTGGGACGCGGGTTTAGGCCGGTTTTGGACGGGTAATGGGTGTTTAAACACTTGGGCATTGGGGAAATTCAATTGTAACAGCCCAAAATCGGATTTCTTTTGTTTTAAATCTTTTCCTTTTTTTTCAATTTCAAAAATTTCTTTTCTTTTCAAAATTTTAAAAATAAAACCTAAATTTATTATCAAAACTAATATTAACCTACCACATTACATTAAATGCTCAGCCTAATATTTACAAAGATTAAATAACTCCTAAATTAAAAGAAAAGCTATAAAATTCAAAATTAAAGAGCTAAAAAACATGAATTATTTTTTGTGATTTTAATATATTTTATAAAATAACTAAATTACCAATTAATCTAAAACTGTAAAATTAAATCCTAAATGCAAATGCAATGTATTTTCGTATTTTTTATGAATTAAACATGCACACAGAAATGCAAACAATCAGAAAAATTCTACAATAATTCCTAAAATAACAAATAATTAAAAGAAAAGATCTAAATTTTGGAATTCTGTAGGAGTAATTCATGTGAGGCAAAAATCACGTGCTCACAACATCCGGTGAGTATAACACTCGCGTAGATCGGCCAGTTTGGACGAGAAAACATAACTCAATTTGGACTACCCCTTTTTTTCTTTTTCAAAAATCTCTTTTTTCTTTTCTTTTTCAAAATTTCGGTAGAGTTTCGGGATATTTTGAACACCATGCTTTTCAATGGCGGGTAATTTCCTCTCTCCTACCTAAATCTTGGTTTTTCTTTGCTCTTTCTTACCTAATCTAGAAGTCGGTCAACATGCAAGCCGAAACAAATGAATGCACAGGTAGCACATAAAAATACATCTGGTTGGTCTTTTTATTTTTGGGTACACCTGTCCTAGACGGACCCAACTCCCGTGTTGAGTCCCCAAAGTCAAATTCACATGATGCAAACAAACGTTTGTACTAGGGATCCGACATGAGGCTATGTTATTCTAAGTTAAAAACCTGGGTGTATTGTTCTAGACCTAACTTACCCGAACAGACAACTCGAGCTGGGGGGGGGGAGGAAGCGTGCCAGTAACCAATAGATCAGCCGGCTTTGAAACTTATCTGAACCTCGTTCTAAATTAGGGTATGACACTAATAAAAAAGAAGTCACGCCAGAGTGCACTTCCCAGAAGATTAGAAGAGAAGGGTTTCGAAGTAGTTTATATACAGTTCAAATAATATCAAAGTGGTAAAAAGCGGCATTTAGCACATTAGGCTCGGGCATGTAATAAAATCAGATAATAAATAAAATCCAAATATAACAATTATTCTAAGCTTGAATTCTTGAATCCTGAACTAGAAGTTCTGGGTTTTTTTCCTTAGGGGAGTCGCCAGAGCTGTCACAAATGAGAGAGACAAAGAATAGTGGGGATCGCTAGGGTTTGGGGGTTTTTTACGACATTTATAAGGGGTGTGGGTAATGAGTTCCCAGCCGTTTGATCAAGAGAGATCAACGGCTAGGATTGATGACTGTGAAACGGCGTCGTTTGATTAAAGGGTGGGGCTGGACCGGGTAGGGGAAACTGGGCTGGGCGGATTGTATAGAGGCAACAGGTTTGGGCTTCGCAATTTTGAAGGCCCAAATTGAGCTCTAAGTCCAAATACCTCTTTTTAACATATTGACCCAATTTTAATTTTAATTAACATTAATATTAATCAATCACTAGTAAATTTAATTGACCCTAAATTAAATCCTAAACAAAACCTAATATGAAATTGATTTAATTGGCTAATTCTAACACTAACATAATTAATTGATTTTAGAACTAATGAAAGAAAAATACTAAAACTAAAACTAAAAAATGGAACGATGTATTTTTTGTTGACAGGATTAATTAACAATTAAACTAAAATGCAACTACCAAACTAAGAATGCAATGCATGAAACTCGAAAATATAATTTTTGGGTATTTTCCATGCTTTTAATGTATACAAAAATGCACCTAAAATGCATATAATTAAACAAATATCCCTAAAAATTAAAATAAACTACAAAATCTATTTTGTGATTCTGTAAGAGTATTTTGGGGGTCGGGCAAAAATCACATGCTCATAGGTGTTTCTAGTGTTGATGGCTCGAGAAATATGATCTTCGAAAGGGTTTAAAGTTGGTAGTGATCTATTGGTTCAAGTGCTACAGAGATGGATTTTGACTTAAGGCAACAACTAGGTAGCGAAAGATGAGGAAGGACATGTGGGAGGTGTCTTGCGGTGGATAATCTTTCGGAAGTCCAAGTGTGAGAAACATGAGTCGAGTAGTTGCTTAAAGGAGTGAGTTTGACCAAACTGGGAGAGTGGCAGAGTAGCATATGGGTTCTGTGGTAGGATAGTTGCACGCCTTGAGGAATGTTTAAAGTGATTTGGGATTCGTGGTGGACAGTGTCTAGGTCTACGAGCTTAATCAGGAATATTGAGTGCTATACGGAGGAAGGTTGGGTACAATGGAAATGAGTTTCTTGATATGAGGAAGGATATAACATGATTTTGGATTGGAATGTATTGTCGCACCTTTAGTTGATGTCCGTAAGGAGTGAACGGACTTGTACAACTGGTGAAGGAGCACAAGCTCATAATGGTTTATTGGCTTCGTAATAATTGTTCCCAAAGCACCGTCGTTGGAGGATGTCAGCATGGAAATTTTCATTGGTGGGTTATCTCCTGTGAGCAGGTTAGTGGTTGCGTGGTGTTGATGAAGCTTCTACGAAGAACTCTACTGGATATCCGTTAAGAGGTCGAATATGTAAATATGGCTAGTGATTCAGAGTGTTCATGAAATGTTAACAAAAGGGTTTTGAGGAATTTGGCTAGTTGATTGTGCAAGACCATGTAAAGGGGGGATAATGAATCTCGGTGGGTTCCAAAGTTATGCAATGGTAGCTTCAAGCTAAGTGGGAGAGACCCACTGCCTACATTGGATTTCATGGTTATTTACTTATGAGGTTTTGGGTTATCAGCATATTGGTGGGTTATTACGACTAAGGAAAGGGGATATCAGTGGTAATTTGAGCGGAAGGATTTGAGGAATGAGTGCTATAATTGACCTTATCGATTCATGTTCAGGCTTTGGGAAGACTAGGGATTCATGCTTTGTGTAGAGGTGATTTACAAGGAAGGTGATTCAGTCGAGTGCTTCTTTGAGAGGGTGTTCATGTTCTAGCAGATCCTTGGAGTTGATTATATTCGGGACCAAGTAAGAGTGGGTGACTCTCACCAACGGTTCTAGTGGATTCAAAAGTTAAAGTCTGGTGCCTAAAGATTTTGAGTCTGTAGTATGGTTAAGTGTCGAGCTTTTGCAGCAGATTATGAAAGGGGCTTGGAGTGTTCTATGTTATCTTCGGTATTGTAGTGTAGCATTGGAGTAAGGGGAGAAAATAACTTTGGACTCATAGAGGAATTATCAGAATAGGTGTACCAGTTGAAGACGCGAATATGCGCACAAAGAGGGTATGAGATGGTTCGTGGATTTTCAGACTGCGTGGTCTCGTGAATAGGTAACTTAGGATGAGTGCGGATTTGGGTTTGTTATGTTTTGAATGGAGCTATTATTATTCTTAAGGCAAGTCCAGAGTAAATTAGAAGAAATCGGATCGGTTAGCAATAGTTGAATAGGCATGATGGTGGCAATGATTAGTTCCTTCAACATGTTAAGTTATACATGTGATTTGTGGTGGTACGTGCGAGGCTTGATGCCCACCATAATGGAATTTATTTTGGGGCATTCGAGTGTGTTGGTCTGTTACGTGTAGACAGATCTTGGAAGAGTCATGGTGGTTTAGACCACTACTTGAGGATTGTATTTCCTACTGTTATGAGAATTCAATTGCATGTTGCATCGATTTTCCTTAAATGAGTTAAGTGAAAGGTTTATATATAATGGAGTGTTTATTTTATTAGTGGATCAGGAGTTATGCGGAAATTCTGGTACTCTTGTATGTTAGCATGATTAGATGCGGTGAGTAGCTTGGGAATTGGAAGTTGAGGACCAAAGTTGCGGTGACATGTGTAAAAGGCTTTGTGTATTGATTTGAGGATCCTTGATTCGCTTTATTGCATTAGTATGGATGATGATATGATGTGTAGAGTTGTTACTTGGTGTGAAAGGTCGTGGGAGCATATTCCTTGGGAAGACTGTATAAGTGTGACTGTAGTCACTTAATTGATCAAACTTTGAAACCAAGTATGGAGATTATGGTACTATCGATAATGTGAGAATTTATGCCTAAAGGGAGCTCAGTTCATTTAATTATGGACTGCGGATGTCTGTTTCGGATTTGACGGTTGTTCTTGTGACCCTTGAAAGGTTATTAGCCTAGTACGGTGCGACCAGATGTGTTCATTTTAGCATTGCATTATTTGTGGAGAAGTATTTGGACGTTGGATGTTATTTCATCGTCGACTATTTTATGTAATACTATATTTTGCCATGTAGGTTGTGAGATGGCTTTATTAAATGCACATGTGTTGAGGTTCCGTGTAGCGATGGTGTCATGCGAGCAGTATGGCTCTCGAGATGCCGATCATATATCGCATCTTAGTTGTGCTTGAGTTTCATAGCGTATGGTGCTATCCGTCTCCCCTGGGTTTGTATTATGCACTTCATGTGCTTGTGGTTGATATTCGGGTATTTCGTAGGTAAAAGCATTTTAGCTCTGTAAGTATTTCCTTTATAGATTATTATGTGTGGATCAGGTTGCACGTCGCCACGTGTACGTTGTTTGACCAGGTGGCACGTTGACACTTGTATGTTGTTTAGATGAGGTGGCACGCCACCACGGGTATCATGGTTGGAACGGGTTGCACACCGCAATGGTATTATATGTGGATCAAGTTGCACGCCACAACAGTGTGATGTTGAGTATAGTTCCCCATATATATCCTTGTGTGTTTTGTTTCTTATTTCTTGTGGAAGGTTCATAACATCGTTTCAGTTGTTTAATTAGTTAGGTGGGTTGAGTAGTTCCCTCCAAGTTTAATTTTTCCTTTGGTATCATATTTGAGTTTGTAGCTTGTTGGCACATTATGGCATCATATAAGACTTTTGGTAGTGTGTGAGGTAGCTTATTGCCTGAGCAGCTTGTAATGGGTGAGACAAGATTATTGGACCTGAGATCAGTGCAAGCTGATTTATATGAAGCGTATTAAAGAGCAAATATTGTTATTTAGTTCATAATGATGTAATGGTTCTTGTCAAGAGTGTGAGCACGCGATTTTTGCCCTATATGAATTATTCCCATAAATTCAAAAACAAAACAATTTTTTCCCTTGTTCGCAATTTTGCAAATTTTTTGTCGCATTTTCTGTTATTGTTTGCATTTGTCTGTGCATGTTTATTTTATTTAAATTATTTAAAAATAAAAAAAATATGTTGCATTTTTTTGCATTTAGGATTTAACTTTGCATTTTTAAGAATTAATTAAGTAGCTTTATAAAAATGGAAAATCACAAAAAATAGTTTATTGTTGCTTTTTAATTTTTGATTTTTTTGGTAATTCTCCCTTTAATTTCGTACTTAACTTAGTTGTGGCAGTCATAATTTAGAGTTAATTAAAATAATTAGATAATTTGGATTAGGAATTAAATTAGGTTTTTATTTTAGTTTAATTTAAAAGAAATTGGGAAAGGAAAAGAAATGAAAATAAAAGGAAATAGAAAAGGCTGTATTTGGGGCAAACTTGACAATTGTCCCCAAAACCCAACCAAAACCAGCCCAGACCCGCCCCAATAACCGGTCCGTCTCCAGCTTAATCCAAACGACATCGTTTAAGGCATTTTAATCTGGACCGTTGAATTAGTTTGATCAAACGGTCCAGATTCTCGCCCATTTCCCAAACCCCGACCCGATCCAGAACCAAATCGGTTCCCCCCTTGAAACAAAACGACCCTGTTTTCTATTAATGATTTAATCAGAGCTGTTGGATTCCAATCATCCAACGGCCCTAATTAAATCATCAGTTTAATATACTCAAAACCTCAAACCCCTTACCCCCTCAGAAACCCCTCCCCCTTATCATCTCTGATCTCTCTTTAGAGACCAGCCAAAATTGCCGCCTCAAACCACCGTTGACCGCCTGCCAGAAATCGGCTACGACGGCGGGTAACCACCAAACAACCCCAAATTCACACCATCGACTCTCCTTCATCTCCCCGTTCCAAATCCTCAACCCATTACCTTTGAATCACAGTCCAACTCTTCGAATATGGGATCAAAGGTCAGACCCTTAAACCCTAACTTACCCAATCGACCCCAAATCAACACGACCTAACCCCCATATCTCCCTCGTACCTAATCCATTATTTTTTTCCCTCGAATATTACCAGAATCTCTCGAATCTTAAATCCGAGGTTGAGCCGTAAAAATCTAAGATTGTCCTTAATAAAACCTAGTGGCATGCATTATCATATGATGCTGTTTCTGTCAAAGTTTTGAAGATTAGATTCGACGAAGACTGATGTTGCTCAGTTGTTCTTGACAAAGAACAAATGTGTAACATCAGTCTCGTTAAATCAAGGTCTATAGCAAGTTGTTGATTTCTGAAATGGTAAGTGTTTTCATTCTTTTAATCTATTTCATATCCTTTTTACTCTCCCTTTCTGTAGTTAGATATTTTTACTCCCTTTGAAAATTCGACCAATCTGTTGAGTTCAAACTGTTCTCTGCTAGTTGTCCCCTTTGTTTCTTTTTGAGAAATTTGTTCTATGATTCTTATTTCTCCACTCACTTACTTCATCTAATTAGGTCGTTTGTTTTAATAACCTAACTAATTTCATATTTGTTTGTTGATATTAATCAGTCATATAGTAGTTGTTATTAATCAGTCGTATGTTGAATCCATTTAAGTTGTTGATTTTGTTTTCTGCCTTCCATATGATCACGGAAATTGGTTTGGATCACAGACAGTAGCTCAAGGACTTTGGGTCAATTTTACCCGTTTGTTAGGTTTGAGTAATTAATAGGGTTGTAAGGGTAGCCTAGGGATTATTTAGGTTGTGTGAACCTTACCTAACTAATTAAGAAGCTTCTAATAGTGGTAGGGTTTAGGAGTGCATTATTGAATAAAATAAAGAGCAAAGAATTGAGTGGAATCAATTAAGAAATTGGGGAAGGGGCATTTGTGAATAGAGAATTGATTTTAGGCTACCTTAAGAGACACTATATAAAGCTTGCTTAGGAAAAGACTGAAGGAGAAGGGACATAATATAGAGACCTAAGAAAAGAAACAGAGATATATAAGTTTAAGAGGGAGGACAGAATAAGAGAGATACCTAGGAGATAAAAATACAAACGGCTGCTTTTCACTGTTTAATTGAATTCTTTCTGTGATCTCTTCAATTTCTAATTCCTGAAATAGTTTCTTACTTATCTGGGCTCAAATAATTTGAATCTGGTGGTTTAAAAGCTTGGTTTGAAGTTCTGGTTGTGGATTTTTGATTTTTGAGCATCAGTCTTTGGTTTAAAGCTGTTTTTCTTCTGTGGTTTCTTTCTGCTGCTGGATACTGTTGTTGCTAATGCTGATCTTATCCCCTTTACTTTTATTTCCAGGTATTTCCTTAGTCCAGAAATACTGATTGAATGCTGGTTATGAGAATCAAGTGGAATCCGATGGAATATAGGCTGTATTTGCCATAGTTTCTCTTTTTTTCCCTTACTATTTAAATACGATGTAGTAGATTGGTAATGGTAGATGTTAAATGAGCTGGTACTGGTATTATAAAATGGGGTTTGTGTTTTAGCCAATTGTTTAGTTTCAACATTAAATAACATGTTTAGAAGGTGTATGAGCAGGTTTGTGGATTGTTTGTATGAAAAATGAACTGTAGGCCTCAATTATTCAGTTTATTTTGATTTGTGCTCTGGATCATAGATTTTTTGCTTAAGTTTCTATAAAAAATCAGTAAGGTTTTGGGTATAATGTTTATCTGAATCCATTAAAATGTTAGGTGTTTGGCTTGTACGTGTATTAATGTTGTTTTATAAGCATGTTTGCCCATGAGCCTAAGGTTTGAGATCATGTTTGTTCATTAGGCCCTTTTAAAAGTTTCTATTAATCATGTACATAGATTAAGCCAAGGTTTGAATGAATTTGCAATTTGTATGACTGTTCTTGTAAAGTTATTTAAAGGAATGATGTCTATAGTTCCAGCATGTTTACTCATGAGCCATAATGGATTAGTGATGGTTTGATTTGGGAACATTTGGTCAATTATTCTATGTTAAGACAATTGTAAATATGGAAGTTAATTAGACAATTTGTGTTCCTTAGATAAGAGTCAGGAATAATTGTAGGTTTAATTCCACTTAGCTTTTAATCTAAATTAATTGTTAGTTTGTAAAATATGGGCTTAAAGCCAGCCCATGTGGCGAAAGCATTCTCAAGTACGAATGAACAACTTTGAGCTGTTTTGGTTTTATCAACCTTCATCATGATGGGCCTACATCGAGCCCCAAAGCTTGCAATGGTTTTGGGTTTAATGTTAATTTGGCATTTTAAAAATCTGACTGCTTTCAGTTGTTGTGGAGGTTCGACATGTGTATCTTAGAATATTCTATTTTTACATGACCCATATGGACTGGGCTCATTGATTGGGCTTCAGTTTTTCTTTAAAATGAAGTAGTACTTTCTTTTTGCCTTCAACAAATCCATTAGGCAATATTTGTGTAATTAGGAATCCTGCAGTTTTCTTTAAACAATTAATGTTTTTTTAGAATGATGTTAGCCATACTAAATAACGCAAAATAACTTATGGCCCTCCAAAGCTTGGTTTGAATGCCTCTTTAATTTAGAACTGAGGTGCGCCATGCCTAACAAAAATGACCATTGCATGGCCCTCATTTAATTAATCTTGTGTTAATCCTTAGAATTCGAGGCGCGCCATTTAGCAATTTTCATGATCCTCGCAAAGTTGCAAACGTGTAGTTGCTTTAGGCACATTACTTTAATAACTTACCTTCCTAAACTATAGGGTGTGCATTTCATGTGACCCAAATCCAAATCCTAACAACGTTAAACAAAATATGTCATGGATCGTGGGTGCATTTCATGTGGCGTGATCCAAAGACATGTTTTGTATAACGTTGAAATCTTCCTAAAATTAAATAAAAGCAGGTAAAAACGTACATAGGTTTGCAAGTGTTCTATACAGTTAAGCGACTGTGCTAAAACCACGAAATTCGAGAATGCCTAACACCTTCTTCCAGGATAACAAAATTCCTTACCCGAATTTCTTGTTCGCGGACTATAATACAGAGTCAAATTTTTCCTCGATTTGGGATCTGAACCGGTGACTTGGGACACCACAAATTATCCCAAGTGGCGACTCTGATTCATAGATAAATAATCCCGTTTCAATTGTCACTTTAAGTTGGAAAAAAACTCCCTTATACCCTTTCCGGGGTAGGTAAAAACGGGGGTGTGACAGCTCTAGCGACTCTGCTGGGGAACGAACCCAGAATCTCTGGTTCAGGATTCAGAATTAAAGCTTAGATGAATTTTTATAGTTGGCTTTATTTATTATCTAATTTTGTTACATGTTTGGGCCTAGTGTGCTAAATGTTGCGTTTTCCGCTTTGATATTTTGTGAACTTTATATAAACTGCTACGAAACCCATCTGCTCTCTGAGTCTTCTAAATCATGGAGGAGTGTGCACTTCGTGTGATTTCTCTTCTGTTAGATTCATATCCCAAATTTAGAACGAGGTTCGGACAAGTTGCAAAGCCGGTGAAGCTTCTGTATTCCCGGTACGCTGCCTCCCCTCTGCTCGAGTTGTCCGCTTGGGTAAGCCAGGTCTTGAACAATAAACCCAGGTTTAAACCTAGTATAAAAAAGCCTCATGCCGGATCCCTAGTAGGAACGTTTGTTTGCATCACGTACATTTGACTTTGGAGACTCAACACAGGGGTTGGGTCTGTCTAGGACAGGTGTACCCGAAATGAAAAGGACCATCCTGATGCATCTTACTTGCTACTTGTGCATTTATTTGCTTCGTATTTGCATGCTGATCGGCTTATAAATAATGGGAGAAGGTTGAAAAAAAAAGAATACCAATGTGAGGGTTAAGTGAGTTCATCACCTGTTTTGAAAAACCCAATGTCCAAATAGTGCTGAAATTTACCGATTTATTTTGAGAAAAATGAAATGAAAAAAAGGAAAAAAAGGAGGTTTTGTTTTTAAAAATAGTTGGTTTTGTTTTATTTTCCCAAACTACGCCAGCTTGATTCTCACAGGGTGTAAGATACGTAGGCAACCCCCATCGGGTCCAACTTTCTTTTTGCAAAAATAGCCCGAAAAGAACAAATATTTTATTTTTATTGCAAATAAGCAAGGTGATGCCACTCTTGTCAGAAATAGCCGAATATCCCACAAAAGGGCGCCGAAAGGCTGTTTTTGCAAGAATAGCCGCCTTTAGTCATTTTTTAAAGTTTTGGCTGGTTAGCCGACACAGCCTTAAAATCTTCGTTTTCGGAGTGCTGAAAGGCCGTATCGGCAAAGCTATATATTTTTGTGAAAATTCTGAAAAATGGTCATTTTTCTTGAGTCAAAATGAGTCGTAGTTTTCTTTTATTTGAAATCACCTTAATAAATGTGCAGGATGAGCACAATTCAAAATGCACCTTTCTCAGTCAATGAAGAGATCCATTTGGAGCTACATATGTTGTGGCATGATTTGGGGGACGACAGTAGGAAGGTTGTGACAAAAGCGTTGGATGGTCTTATCAGGCTCTTGAAGGTTAAGCCGAGAAAGGACATAATTGAGGCCTTGATACCATTTTGGGACCCAGCACATAATGTATTCCACTTTGCTGATTTCGAGTTAACTCCTACACTGGAAGAGATAACAGGCTACACCGGTTTCAAGGGGAATCTTAGAAATCAATACCCGGTGGCACCTAGAGCAGTAACCCCTCACAATTTTTTGGACCTGTTAAGCATCACTCGGGACATCCGAGATGGAAATTTAGCCAAAGGATTTTGTACCTTCTTTTTCCTGTACCGACGTTACGGGAATCCCCGTGGCTTTGAGATGCCAGATACCGGTCTTACTCACGCAGGAAACCAAGACAAGTGGGAAGCTCGGAGAGGATTAGCTTTTATAACAGCATTCCTGGGTATTTTGATTTGCCCCAGAAAAGATGGGAATATAGAGTTGGGGCTCGTGGAGATAGTTGATTTTATGATGAAAAAGGCAAATGAGACTATAATGCCACTGATCTTTGTAGAAATTTACCGAGCTCTGACCCTTTGCCGAGAAGGGGAAAAGTTCTTTGAAGGGTGCAATATATTGTTACAATTATGGATGGAGGAACACCTTGGTCACCGTCCCAGATACTTGAATTGTGGTATGACTGACATCGAATGCATTGAAAAACAGGAAAAACGGGTAGATGTTATGAGTTCCCGAAGGGTACAAAAGCATGGCACACACACTTGATATCCTTGACTGCAAACAAGATCGAATGGACGTTCGGGTGGCTCTCGGTCAGTGAAGTAATTTATATGTCGGCTGAGGTGTGTTTCCTGCTGTTGATGGATCTTCAGAGTATCCAGCCTTATGCTCCGCATAGAGTCCTGCGTCAGCTAGGCCGATACCAGACCATCCCACACGATGAAGATTTGAGTTGGTAGGTCATTGAGTTAGAATCAAAAGCTGCCTTTCCGGAAGAAAAAGTGTGTTAGATTTGGCATCAGTGCAGATTCTTAGAGCTTAAAACTCAAATACGAGATCTATCTAGAGGTGAGTTGAAGCTTGGTTACCCTGCTTGGTATGGTAAAAGATCCTGAGTTTATCAGGAGCCTGAAAGGCCCGCAAAAAGACCCCATGTCCAATAGTTCACTGACGGAGCACAAGTGCAATGGGACTGGTTGACCAAAAAAATGAGTACAGGGCTACCATAAGCAAGTTGGAAAGGCAAGTCTTGGACCTTCAGTTTGAAAATGGTTTGCAAGCCGCTGCAGATAAGGGAGAAAAGAAAAAACTAACTCAGGAAAATAAAACCCTCAAATCTCAAATCCGGAAGATGAAAATAGCTGCTAGAAACCCGGAAAGAAGCCGAGCGGATGAAAGGCTTATAAGAAGTCTGAAAAAGAAAGCCCTTGAGTGTCAAGATGACCTGAAAAAGTCTGAGGCCACCCTAGCCAAATTCCGGGCACAATGGGCAAAGAAGGAGGAAGAGCGGGCAAAGTTTGTGCAGCAAATGAAAAGATATTATGAAGGGACAATCACCATCCTGAAGAGAAAAATGACTACCCTCGAGAATGAAGCAGCCAAGCAAGCCAAGGACTTCAAAGCTAATAGGAAACACTATTATAATTTGATGGCTCAGGTGGAGGAAAGAATGCAATAGTTGCAAAATCAACATCTCCACGACACTCAGGTGTTAGAAGCCCGGAATCAACAGGTCGGGTGTCTACTTCAGGAAAAGGGTAGAATCCGAGAGCGGGTCAGAGTCATCGCCGACTACATTGTTGTGAAATGCCAAGCATGTGAGGATATGACTCGCACCACTTTCTTCGCGGTAGTGATGACGTTGGTCCGACAGATAATGAGTGACTTGGAGAGGCTTCAAAGGGATCTTACATATAGGCCCGTGGCGAGATCGAATGATTTCCAACGGCCCCAGGAGCATTTGAGGCATTAATGTATTCGTGATTTATTTACTTGAATTTGTATTTTCTTTCTATTAGAGTCTGTTAGTTTCTTTTGAGTCTGTTAGTTTTTGAGTCGTTATAATCAAAGTATTTGCTTTTTGAAAATCCCAAAAATGTTTTATCACTTATTTTTACACTAATACCCCAGAACTACACTCGGCCTAATTCATGTGGGGTCATGATACGTAGGCAATCTCCATAGGATTCAACCATAACCAAAAGAAAAGAGAAAGAAAATAAGAAACCGTGAGAACGAAACAAAATAAGAAAGGGAAATGAGAGAATAAAAAAAAGAGAAGTCAAACAAAGAAAGGCAAGAATGAAAAAAAAAGAAAAAAAAAAGAGAAAAAGGGAAGTTGCACATAGAAATAAGGAAAAGCCGGGATGACACAAGCAATAGAGCAAATACATGATAGAAATGATTAATTACTTAGGTGCAAGGCATTCCACAAATATGCGGTTACCAATCTGTTAAGCTTTAATCACTAACGAATTTGTTGTTGATACTCCAGAACTAAGCAGGTGGTTAGTTTGTTGAGCATTCTGGCAACCCATCCATACAACACCAGGTCCAACGGCGAATTGATCATGTCTAACCAAGAACTTGATGCGAGTAGCATCGATCCTTCAAGAGAGGTGGAAGAAATGGATGTTAATTCGATGAAAGAAGAGATGTATAAGTTGAAGCAGCATATGTCCGAAATGTACCAGGCCTGGGCAAAAGGGCAACCACCACCAGCTTACCCCGCCAACCCTGCTTTTATCCCGCCTTTGACTCAAACTCAGGAACATCCTACTGTTGATTCATCTGTAGGATTTCATATTTACCATCACTACCAAGGCACCACCTCCCAAACCCCGCAAGCACCACAACCCAAACCAGTTCCATATCCTTCTCCCCCAATCACTTCTGTTACTTCCAATACAATCTTGAGATCGTTCCAGATCGACTGTCCTTGACAAAACTGGAGAAAAAGCACAGTGACAATTTCAAAGATTATGGTTTCCGATGGAGAGAGCAGGCAGAAAGAGTAGACCCTCCAACGAAAGAAAGTCATATGGTGGATTATTTCGTATGGGCCTTAGAACCTACTTACTCTGGCCATCTGGTCTCATCTATAGGAAAATCCTTCAATGAAGTAGTGAAGATGGGAGGTATGGTAGAAGAGGGGCTCAAGTCAAATAAAATCATGAGCTATTCGGCTATTAAGGCGATCACTGAGGTTATTCAGGGTGGCACAAGAGGAATTGGGAAAAAGAAGAGAGAGGACGCAGCAATGGTTGATTCAGGAACTTGGTTCAGACCCATAGGCTCATCTCACCACTATAATCAGCCTCGACCCCACCACCAAAGTTACCCTCACAGCCCATATAATCCACCCCAACACTACTAGCCCCCACCAGAACCTCATTTTTCTATCCACCATGCCCAAACATACAAGCAACCTCCCACCCACGTGCAATGGCGTGTGCCCATTCCCCAAAACACTTATCCACCACCACGAGCCCACCGAAACCCGCTTGGACCATGTTTCTGGCCTAATCAAGCATTCAAGGATGAAAGGTTGCAGAAAAAGAAAACCCTTACTCCATTGGGAGATTCATATACCTGTTTATTCCACAGGTTAAGACGGCTGGACATGCTGAGGCCGATACAGTCCAAATTGCCAAATCCTCCCCCAAAAAATCTTGATTATTCTGTAAGCTGTGAGTATTGTTCTGGTACTCCAGGTCATGACATGGAGAAGTGCTGGCACTTAAAAAGTGCTATCCAGGAGCTTATTGATACCAATCAGATTGAATTTCAAGCTCCCAAGGCGCCCAATATCAATCGGAATCCGATGCCAGCCCATCAGGAGGCAAATATGATTGAAATAGTGCATGAGGGAGGGGAGCCCAGGAAGTCATCACAGACCATCATGATGATTCGGTGTAGTGGGGTAAAGATAGTTGAACAATCAACAAGTGAGAAATCAATGCTCAAGTCAAGCGAAAGAAGTAGTGAACCATCCGTAATAGTTAAGAAGGGGTCTTCGAGTGATGTTGCAGCAAAGCAAGAAAGGATGAAAGTGGTTGTGCCAGGAGTGGCAAGCAAACCTGTCGTAATCGTGGAGGACGCCCGCACAGGTCATGTCATTATCAAGCCGGTAACCCAGTTACCAATAGTAAACAGCAGGGCTATTTCATGGAATCACGAACGGGTGATAGTGACTTACAAATGGAAAGAAATCAAAGAAGAAGTTTGCGAAACCCAGGGTTTAAAGAAATCAAAGAAGAAGTTGTGCATGGCGAAGACAGTTTATGCGCTCACAGCGATGTCATTGTATCGTTCATTAAAGTGGAAGACGACAAGGGACCATGGGTCTACCAGGTTTTTGACACAATGTTTGTACAGAAAGTTACAGAGGGGAAATACATTCCAAATCCGAAGATAACTGTCGCATCAGTCATGGTGGCCTATGAGATGTTGAAGAATGGTTTTGTACTTGGTAAAGGTTTGGGCTCATCTTTGCAAGGCATCATACAGCCGGTGTCTCTTCCTGAAAACTTGGGAACTTTTGGTCTGGGATTCAAGCCCACTGCCACAGACATAAGAAGAGCCAGAAAGTTAAATAGAGGGCATGAGTCCTTCCAAAGCCAGTCCCGCGTCTCTCCAGATCATTTGTCAAGTCCGGTACCAGAAAACGACCGGTAACAACAATTCCTAGTCCCGTGATTGATCTTGATAAGGAGTTAATTGAAAGATTTGAGAAGTTGTTCGACGGTGTGAACATGGTGGAAAGTAGTGAAGGTTCTAGCAACGCAGAAATTCAATTTGTCGGGCTAAAAACAAAGCTTAATAATTGGAAAGACACTCATCTCCCCACTCGAAAGGAGTCTTAGTAGTTTATTTTGATTTTCCTTCAATTTGTTTGGGTTATTCCAGGGTTGTAATCAAGATTTTTATCTTTCAGTCTGTTTGAGTGTGCAAACCTTGTTATCTTTTTCCTTTCTTCATCATTCCTGATAGTTTACCATTTGTTTTTCTTTTCTTTTTTGTAAATTTCTTTTTACTCTTGTTCTAATGACATGGCATGCGTGAGGAATCCTCAGGCCAGTCTTAAAAATCGATCTGATTCTGAAAAACTAATTCAAGAAGTAGAGTGTGATGACGAATCAGAATATGATGAGGAAGATGCCTTTGAAGAAATTAGTAAGGAATTAAATCACTTTGAACGAAAACCCAAACCCAACCTGAATAATATAGAAGCCATCAATTTAGGGGACACAGATAATATTAGAGAGACTAAAATAAGCGTCCACCTTGAACCAAAGATCAGGGAAGAAATGATCAAAGCCCTGATTGAATACAAAGATATTTTTGCATGGTCATATGACGACATGCCAGGTTTAAGCACTGATTTAGTGTTCCACAAGTAACCCACTAACCAGAAATTCCCTCCTGTCAAGCAAAAATTGAGAAAGTTCAAAACTGATACGAGTGTGAAGATTAAGGAAGAAATCACTAAGAAGTTGGACGCAAAGGTCATTCGGGTCACACGATATCCCGATTGGTTAGCTAATGTTGTGCCAGTACCAATGAAGGATGACAAGATCAGAGTATGCGTTGATTACCGCAATCTTAACAAAGCAAGTCCAAAGGATAATTTCCCACTACCCAACATCCACATTTTGATCGATAATTGCGCCAAGCGTGAGATTTGATCTTTTGTGCATTGCTATGCAGGGTATAATCAGATTTTAATGGATGAAGAAGATGCAGAAAAGACGACATTCATCACGCCATGGGGAACTTATTGTTACCGAGTAATGCCACTTGGTTTGAAAAATGCTGGGGAAACTTACATGAGGGCAATGACTATTGTGTTCCATGATATGATACACAAGGAGATTGAGGTGTACGTAGATGATATAATCATAAAGTTGAAGCAGCAGGCCGACCACGTCGGAGATTTGAGGAAATTTTTCCAAAGGCTTCGCAGGTACAACCTCAAGCTTAACCCTGCCAAGTGCGCATTTGATGTTCCATCTGGAAAATTGTTGGGATTCATAGTCAGCCGTCGAGGAATTTAGTTGGACCCACCAAAGATCTAAGATATCCAAGAATTGCCACCTCTGAGGAACAAGAATAAGGTGATGAGTCTGTTAGGGAGATTGAACTACATCAACAGGTTTATTGCTCAACTCACGACAACTTGTGAACCTATTTTCAAGTTGCTGAAGAAGGATGTTGCAGTCAAATGGACTGATGAGTGTCAAGAAGCATTTGATAAGATAAAAGGATACTTGTCAAACCCACCTGTGCTGGTTCCACCAGAACCAGGGAGACCTTTGATTCTTTACTTCACAGTCCTGGAAAATTCATTTGGTTGTGTATTGGGTCAGCATGATATCAGTGGCAGGAAGGAACAGTCCATCTACTATCTTACCAAGAAGTTCACAGCTTATAAGGTTAAGTACACTCACCTGGAAAGGACATGTTGTGCCCTAACTTGTTTAGCACAGAAATTTAAACATTATTTGTCATCCTACACTACTTACCTCATTTTGCGCTTGGATCCGTTGAAGTATATTTTTCAAAAGCCTATGCCCACAGGGAGGCTTGCGAAGTGGAAGATTTTGCTGATAGAGTTTGATATCGTCTATGTGACTCGGACCGCAATGAAAGCCCAAGCGTTGGCCGATCATTTGGCCGAGAACCCGGTCAATGAAGAATATGAGTCATTGAGGACTTATTTTCCCGATAAAGAGGTGATACATATTGACGAGCTAGAGTAGACTGAAAAACCAGGTTGGAAACTTTTCTTTAATGGGGCTTCTAACATGAAAGGAGTTGAAATAGGAGTCGTGCTTATTTCTGAAACAGGGCATCACTAACCTGTTACGGCTCAACTTCATTTTTATTGTACCAACAATATGGTTGAGTACGAAGCATGCATTTTGGGTTTAAGGCTAGCTGCAGACATGGATGTCCAGAAAGTCTTGGTCTTGGGAGACTCAGATCTTCTGGTACATCAAATTCAAGGAGAATGGGAAACACAAGATTTGAAGCTCATACTGTACCGACAATGTTTGCATGATCTTTGTCAACGGTTTCGATCAGTGGAGTTCAAGCATATTCCAAGGGTCCATAATGAGGTGGCTGATGTTTTGCTACCTTGGCATCAATATTGCACTGTGACGACCCGACCAGTCGTCTCATGAGTTACCGCTCCATTTCCCCTATTTCAGCTTCTTTACGCTTTGTTATCCATGTTTTATGTGATCGAGTTTATTAGTTCGAGTTCGGAGAGGATTTGGTAAGAAATGAGACACTTAGTCTCTTTTAAGAAGGCTTAAGTTGGAAAAGTCAACTGGATGTTGACTTATGTGTTAGAAGGCTCGGAAGTGAGTTCCAATGGTTCAGTTAGCTTCGGGGGGGGGGGTGATTTGTGACTTAGGAGCACGATCAGAATGGGTTTTGGAGTTGTAGAGAAGATTTAGGCTTAAATTGGCGAACTTGATATTCTGGCAAATTCCAGTTGATAGGAGAGATTTTGATATAGGGGTCGGAATGGAATTCCGAGAGTTGCAGTAGCTTCATTGTGTCATTTGGGATGTGTGTGCAAAATTTCAGGTCATTCGGACGAGAATTGATAGACCTTTTGATCGAAAGCATAATTCAAGAGTTCTTGGAGTTCTTAGGCTTCAATTCGATGTAATTTGATGGTTTTGATTTTGTCTGAGGTGTTTTGAGTATTGGAATGAGTTTGGAGGATGTTTTAGGATGCGTGGGTGATTTTGGTTGAAGTCCCGGGGGCCTCGGGGTGATTTCGGATGGCTAACGGGAAGTTTGGAGTTGGAAAATATAACAAAAAATTGCAGCAGCTGTAGCAGGTCCAAGAGGACTGCAGGGGCGCGGCCGCTAAAGGCGTCGCACAGAACACGCGGTGATGCGGACCGCACAAAGTTGGAATGCAGCCGCATGAAGACTGGCGCGGACCGCACAAAGTTGTTGTGCGGCCGCATGATTGGGTTTGGCAGCTTTTTGAACGTCACTGACGCGGACCGCGTGACCATAGAGTGCGGCCGCATGGAGAGGGACGCGGGCCGCATGAAATAAGTCGCGGCCGCATGAGTTTGACTTGTAGTTTTACAGTCTCTGAACTTGCGCGGACCGCACAAACACGAGCACGGCCGCGGTGAGAAGACCTGAAGGGTACTCTAAATAAATACGAGATTTTGGGTTTTATTTGATATTTTGACCTAGAGAGCTCGGATTTTGGCGATTTTTTGAAGGTTTTTCAAGAAATTCATCGGGGTAAGTGATTTTAACTCAGATTTGGCTAGAATACATGAATCTATCACTGAATTCATCATTTAATTCGTGATTTGAGATGGAATTTGGGAAGAAAATTGTGAAACCTTTCAAAAATGTAAAATGATGATTTGAAAGACCAAATGGTATCGGAATTGGATAATTTTGGTATGGTTAGACTCGTGAGGGTATGAGGATTCTGAAAATGTAAATTCTACCTAATTCTGAGACGTGGGCCCGGGGCTCGAGTTTTGCTAATTTCGGGATTTTTGATATTCTTTTCGAATGTTTTTGCTTGGGCTTTGTTTCCTTAGCATATTGTGACGTATTCGTTTTGATTTTGGATAGATTCGATGCTCGTGGAGGCCAATTCGTGGGGAAAATCTCGTCGCGAGCTAGAGAATTAGCCAGTTCGAGGTGAGTAATGGTTGTAAATGATGTCCTGAGGGTTTGAAACCCCGGATTTGCACATCGTAGTGCTATATTGAGGCAAGATACGCGCTGGATGATGAGCGTGGGGTCTTTCACTACTGGGGATTGTGACTTGGTCCATCCCGATTGATGACTTTACTGAATATTTGACTGAAATTCATTTGTTATCATCATGATTTGGGCTGATTGCCATATTTGGGCTTCGTGCCAACTATTTGAACCGTTCAGGGATTTTTATCACTATTTCCTTACTGCTTGACTTATTATTTGAACTCAGTCCTGTTGATATCTACTGTTTTACAAACTCAACCACTTTTACTCAGATTTGAAACTTAAATGATATTTCTACATCATATTTTGGGTTGAGAACTACTGTTTTACTAATGCCCAAGGGGCTTATGATGATTTTTGGACTGAGTGAGGCCGAGGGCCATATGTGAGGATATGATGAGTGATATGAGGCCGAGGGCCTAAGATACTATATATGCCAATCGGTGGCTTGAGGGATGTGAGGATATGCTGAGTGATGATGCCACGAGGTGGCTTGATATAGCGCTTGGGCCGTAAGGGGCCTCTCCGGAGTCTGCACACCCATAGTGAGCGCGGGTGCCGATGTGATTTGAAACAGTGGTAACAATGACACTGTATGATGCAATTTGGTTAGGTAACAATGGCTGACCATTATGCTGAGTGATTGTGAGGTAGCCCGAGGGGCTGATACTATACTGAGAGTGAGCCCGAGGGGATGATACTATGTTAAGCGATTGATACTGTGCCCGAGGGGCGGATTTATACTTGTTAATTACCTGTTAAATTACCTGTTTTACTTGTTTTAAAAAGGAATATCATTTGATCTCTTCACTAATTTGCTGCTTTAAGTGATTTTACTGCTTGATATGAAATTGCTTTATGTCTTTACGTGTTTTCCTACTTTCAGCCATTATTTGTAATTATTACTTACTAAGTCGGAGTACTCACATTACTCCCTGCACGGTGTGTGCAGATTCAGGTATAGCAGACTCCGCACCTGAGCGCTGATTCCTTCCTGGCTAGGCAGTGATTTGGAGTTACGAGGTAGCTGTTGACCTCTGCAGCCCCTTGTTTCTCTTATCCTCTATCATTTATGTTTTCTTCAGACTGTTGTATCGAATTCCATACTTTATTAACCTATAGCAGATTCTGTAGTAGCTCATGACTTGTGACACCCCGGTTTGGGCTGTGTCCGGATGGTTCCTACTGTTATTATCGTTAAATTCCGCAATTTATGAATATTATTTTATATGTTACTACTGTTTATGATGATTAACTATTTAAAAGAGGTGTGCTGTTTTGGTCTGGCTTGCCTTATCTCCGCGAGAGGCGCCATCATGACCGGGTTCGGGGATTGGGTCGTGAAAAGTTGGTATTAGAGCCTAGGTTACATAGGTCTCACGAGTCATGAGCTGGTTTAGTAGAGTCTCGCGGATCGGTACGGCGACATCTGTATTTATCCTCTAGAGGCTGCAAAACCTTTAGGAAAAACTTCATATCCTTGACACTCTTGTTGTGTGAACTTGTTGATCCGAGTGCTAAACTTTCATTATTCTATTCTCTCACAGATGGCAAGGACTCGCGCTACCGGACGAGGCGGACGACCACCAATGCCACCCACTGAGGTCACCAGAGGCCGTGGGCATGGTAAAGGCAGAGTAGCAAGGGCTCCGGATCAGGCTCCAGCAGCAGCACCGGTTCAGGAACCAGTAGTGCCCATCGTGATCTCGGGTCTACAGGAGGCCTTGGCACAGATCTTATCAGTTTGCACTGGCCTGGCTCAGGCAGTTTCAGCCACTACAGCAGCATCTACTTCACAGGTCGGGGGAGGCAATCAGACCCCCGCTGCTCGCACACCTGAGCAAGTAGTGCAGGGACTACAGACACCGGGGCACCTCCAGCTCAGCCAGTGCACCAGCTTAGGAGTTTATTGTGTCAGTTATGTCGGATGATGAGCAGCGTCGTCTTGAGAGGTTTGGTAGACTCCAGCCTCCGTTATTCAGTGGTACCGAGGGCGAGGATGCCCAGGGTTTTCTTGATAAGTGTTAGCGGATGCTCCGTACAACAGGGATTCTTGAGACTAGTGGTGTAACATTTACCACCTTTCAGTTTACTGGGGCTGCCTTCACATGGTGGGAGGCGTATGAGAGGTGTAGGTCGGTTGTAGCAACGCCCCTTACTTGGCAGCAGTTCTCCACTCTCTTCCTGAAGAAGTATGTGCCACAGTCCCGCAGAGAGGAGCTGCGTAGACAGTTTGAGTGGTTGCGACAGGGGGATATGACTGTGTCACAGTATGAGTTGAGGTTTTTTGAGTTGTCTCGTCATGCCATTTGGATGGTTTCGACAGATCGTGTGAGGATCAGGAGATTTGTTGATGGCCTTAACTATCACCTCCGTATTCTTATGACCCGAGAGAGGGTGTTGGGTGCTACGTTCGAGGAGGTAGTCGATATCGCTCGCGAGATTGAGACGGTTCGCCGTAAGGATCGAAAGGAGAGGGAGGCCAAGTAGCCTCGAGGATCTGGCAGTTATAGTGGTGCTTCTTCGAGGGGCCAATTTCAGCATGGTAGAGGTCGTTCTTTTAGGCATGCTCAGTCAGCCCGTCTAGAGTATCGCGGGGCATCTTCGGATCATGGTCATCATGGATCTCCGCGGGGCCAGTCATCACTCAGTGCCCTTTCAGCCCAGAGTTCGTTTCGTGCCCCGTCAGCTCAGGGTTCTTCTATGCCGAGTGCATCAGCTGGTCACTCTGGTGTGAGAGGTTCCCTTCAGCCCCCTTCTCCAGCACCTGGGAGTTGTTATGAGTGTGGAGAGTTTGGGCATGTGTGGAGGCAGTGTCCTCATCGTATGGCTAGTTTATCTCAGCAGAGTGGGTCATCCCTCGACTACTACTCCAGTTACCTCACCACCCGCCCAGCCATCTAGGGGTAGAGGTCATGCAGCTAGGGGTCTCCCCAGAGGGGGCGGTCGATCAGGGGGCGGTCAGGCCCGTTTCTATGCACTTCCTGGCAGGCTAGATGCTATTTCTTCAGATGCTGTCATTACAGGTATTGTTTCCGTATGCCACAGAGATGCCTCTGTATTATTTGATCCCAGTTCCATCTTTTCTTATGTGTCATCATACTTTGCTCGTTATTTGGGTACGCCCCATGAGTTTCTTGCTTTACCTATTCATGTATCTACCCTAGTGGGCGATACTGTTGTTGTAGACTGTGTGTACTGGTCATGTGTGGTGACTATTGGGGGTCTGGAAACCCGAGTGGATCTATTGCTATTGAGCATGGTGGATTTTGATGTTATTTTGGGCATGGATTGGCTATCTCCGTGTCGTGCAATTCTATACTATCATGCTAAGACAGTCACTTTGGCTATGCCGGGTGTACCGCGGATCGAGTGGCGTGGTGTGACTAATTATATCCCTAGTAGAGTGATCTCTTTCTTGAAGGCCCAGCGTATGGTTGGGAAGGGTTTTCTTTCATATCTAGTATTTGTGAGGGATTTTGGAGCTGAGACTCCTAGTATTGATTCTGTCCCAGTTGTGAGGGATTTTCCCATTGTTTTTCCTACAGACCTACCGGGCATGCCACCGGACATGGATATTGATTTTGGTATTGACCTGGTGCCGGCACTCAGCCCATTTCTATTCCGCCATATTGTATGGCACCAGCAGAGTTGAAAGAATTGAAAGAACAACTTCAGGAACTCCTCGATAAGGGGTTCATTCGGCCTAGTATGTCCCCTTGGTATGCACCGGTTTTGTTTGTGAAGAAGAAGGATGGCACGATGAGAATGTGCATTGATTATAGGAAATTGCACAAAGTAACAATCAAGAACAAGTATCTTTTGCCTCGCATTGATGATTTATTTGATCAGCTTCAAGGAGCGAGGGTGTTCTCCAAGATTGATCTACGTTCGGGTTATCACTAGTTGAAGATCAGGGATTCAGATATTCTTAAGATTGCTTTCAGGACCAGATATGGTCATTATGAGTTTCTTGTTATGTCCTTCGGGCAAACCAATGCCCCAGCAGCATTCATGCATTTGATGAACAGTGTATTTCGGCCTTATCTATATTCGTTTGTTATTGTATTCATTGATGATATTCTGGTGTACTCGCGTAGTCAGGGGGAGCACGCGGAGCATTTGAGAGTTGTGTTGCAGAGACTGAGGGAGGAGAAGCTTTATGCAAAATTCTCCAAGTGTGAGTTTTGGCTCAGTTCAGTGGCTTTCTTGGGGCACGTGATGTCCAGCGAGGTATACAGGTTGACCCGAAGAAGATAGAGGTGGTTCAGATTTGGCCCAGACCGTCCTCAGCCACAGAGATTCGTAGATTTCTTGGGTTAGCAGGCTATTATCGCTGGTTTGTTAAGGGATTTTCATCCATTGAATCTCCCTTGACCAAGTTGACTCGGAAGGGTGCTCCATTCGTATGGTCGGACGAGTGTGAGGAGAGCTTTCAGAAGCTCAAGACAGCCTTGACCACAACTCCAGTATTGGTTTTGCCATCAGCTTCAGGTTCATATACTGTGTATTGTGATGCTTCAAGAGTTGGGATTGGTTGTGTGTTGATGTAGGAGGGTAGAGTTATTGCTTATGCTTCTCGGCAGTTGAAGCCCCATGAGAAAAACTACCCCGTTCATGATTTGGAGTTGGCTGCCATAGTTCACGCATTGAAGATTTGGAGGCATTACTTGTATGGCATATCTTGTGAGGTGTTCACTGATCATCGCAGTCTTCCGCATTTGTTCAAGCAAAAGGATCTTAATTTGAGGCAGCAGAGATGGTTGGAGTTGCTTAAGGATTATGATATCACTATATTGTACCATCCGGGAAAGGCCAATGTGGTGGCTGATGCTTTGAGCCGAAAGGCAGTGAGTATGGTAAGTTTGGCATATATTCCCATTGGGAAGAGACCTCTTGCGGTTGATGTTCAGGCCTTGCCCAATCGGTTCGTGAGGTTGGATATTTTGGAGCCCAGTCGGGTGTTGGATTGTGTGGTTTCTCGGTCTTCTTTATATGATCGCATCAGAGACCGCCAATATGATGATCCGCATTTGCTTGTCCTTAGGGACAGAGTCTAGCATGATGATGCCAGAGATGTGACCATCGGTGATGATGGTGTGTTGAGGATGTAGGGCTGGATTTGTGTGCCCAATGTGGATGGGCTTAGAGAGCTGATTCTGGAGGAGGCCCATAGCTCGCGGTATTCTATTCATCCGGGTACCGCGAAGATGTATCTGGATTTGAGGCAGCACTATTGGTGGAGAAGAATGAAGAAAGATATTGTGGGATTTGTAGCTCGGTGTCTCAACTGTCAGTAGGTGAAGTATGAGCATCAGAGACCGGGTGGCTTGTTTCAGCAGATGGTTATTCCCGAGTGGAAGTGGGAGAGAATCACTATGGACTTTGTGGTTATACTTCCTCGGACTTCGAAGAAGTTCGATGCTATTTGGGTGATTATGGATCGGCTGACCAAGTTTGCGCACTTCATCCCTGTGTGTACTACCTATTTCTCAGAGCGGTTAGCAGGGATTTATATCCGGGAGATTGTTCGGTTGCATGGTGTTCCGGTATCCATCATCTCAGATAGAGGTACCAAGTTTACTTTGCAGTTTTTGGGAGCCGTGCAGAGAGAGTTGGGTACTCAAGTAGAGTTGAGCACATCGTTTCATCCTTAGACGGACAGACAGTCCGAGCATACTATTCAAATATTGGAGGCCATGTTGCGTGCTTGTGTTATTGACTTTGGAGGTTCATGGGATAAGTTTCTACTGCTTGTAGAGTTTGCTTACAACAACAGCTACCAGTCGAGTATTCAGATGGCTCCATATGAGGCTTTGTACGGGAGGCGGTGCAGATCTCCGGTTGGTTGGTTCGAGCCCGGCGAGGCTAGACTATTGGGGACAGATTTGGTTTAGGATGCCTTAGAGAAGGTAAAGGTGATTCAGGAGAGGCTTCGTACATCGTAGTTGCGTCAGAAGAGTTATGTAGACCGGAAGGTTCGAGATGTGTCCTACATGGTCGGTGAGAAGGTCTTGCTGAAGGTTTCGCCAATGAAGGGTGTTATGAGGTTTGGGAAGAAAGGAAAGTTGAGTCCTCTGTTCATTGGGACTTTTGAGGTGCTTCGGAGGATTGGGGAGGTGGCTTATGACCTTGCTTTGCCACCTAGCTTGTCTAGTGTGCATCCGGTATTTCATATTTCTATGCTCCAGAAGTATATTGGGGATCCGTCTCATGTTTTGGACTTCAGCACGGTTCAATTGGATGATGATTTGACCTTTGATGTAGAGCCAGTAGCTATTTTGGGTCGCCGGGTTCGGAAGTTGAGGTCAAAGGATATAACTTCAGTGAAAGTGCAGTGGAGAGGTCGGCCCGTGGAGGAGGCCACCTGGGAGACCGAGTGGGAGATACGGAGCAGATATCCTCATCTGTTTGAGTCTTCAGGTATGTTTCTTGACTCGTTAGAGGATGAACGTTTGTTTATGTTGGGGAGGATGTGATGACCCGGCCAGTCATCTCATGAGTTACCGCTCCATTTCCCCCATTTCAGCTTCTTTAGGCTTCGTTATCCATGTTTTATGTGATAGAGTTTATTAGTTCGAGTTCGGAGAGGATTTGGTAAGAAATGAGACACTTAGTCTCTTTTAAGAAGCCATAAGTTGGAAAAGTCAACCGGATGTTGACTTATGTGTTAGAAGGCTCGGAAGTGAGTTCCGATGGTTCGGTTAGCTTCGGGAGGTGATCTGTGACTTAGGAGCGCGATCGGAATGGGTTTTGGAGTTGTAGAGAAGATTTAGGTTGGAATTGGCGAAATTGATATTTTGGCAAATTCCGATTGATAGGCAAGATTTTGATATAGGGGTCGGAAAAGAATTTTGAGAGTTGCAGTAGCTTCATTGTGTCATTTGGGATGTGTGTGCAAAATTCCATGTCATTCGGACGAGATTTGATAGACCTTTTGATCGAAAGCATAATTGAAGAGTTCTTGGAGTTATTAGGCTTGAATTCGATGTAATTGATGGTTTTGATGTTCTCTGAGGTGTTTTGAGGATTGGAACGAGTTTGGAGGATGTTTTAGGATGCGTGGGTGATTTTGGTTGAGCTCCCGGGGGCCTCGGGGTGATTTCGGATGGCTAACGGGAAGTTTGGAGTTGGAAAATATAACAAAAAAATGCAGCAGCTGTAGCAGGTCCAGAAGGACTGCAGGGGCGCGGCTGCGGTAGGCATCGCACGGACCGCGTGGTGATGCGGACTGCACAAAGATGGAATGCAGCCGCATGCAGACTGGCACGGATCGCACAAAGTTGTTGTGCGGCCGCATGATTGGGTTTGGCAGCTCTCTGAACGTCACTGACGTGGACCGCGTGACCATAGAGTGCGGTCGCATGGAGAGGGACGCGGGCCGCATGAAGTGGGATGTGGCTGCATGAGTTTGAATTGTAGTTTCATAGTCTCTGAACTCGCGCGGACCGCACAAAAACGGACGCGACCGCGATGAGAAGACCTGAAGGGTACTCTATATAAATACGAGGTTTTGGGTTTTATTTGATATTTTGACCTAGAGAGCTCGGATTATGGCGATGTTTCGAAGGTTTTTTAAGAAATTCATTGGGGTAAGTGATTTTAACTCAGATTTGGCTAGAATACATGAATCTATCACTGAATTCATCATTTAATTCGTGATTTGAGATGGAATTTGGGAAGAAAATTGTGAAACCTTTCAAAAATGTAAAATGATGATTTGAAGGACCAAATGGTATCAGAATTGGATAATTTTGGTATGGTTAGACTCGTGAGGGTATGAGTATTCTGGAAGTGTAAATTCTACCCGATTCCGAGATGTGGGTCCGGGGCTCGGGTTTTGCTAATTTTGGGATTTTTGATATTTTTTTGAATGTTTTCGCTTGGGCTTTGTTCTCTTAGCATATTGACGTATTCGTTCTGATTTTGGATAGATTCGACGCGTGTTGAGGCCAATTCGAGGGGCAAAGGGCGTCGCGAGCTAGAGAATTAGCCAGTTCGAGTGAGTAATGGTTGTAAATGATGTCCTGAGGGTTTGAAACCCCGGATTTGCACATCGTAGTGCTATATTGAGGCAAGATACGCGCTGGATGATGAGCGTGGGTCTTTCACTACTGGGGATTGTGACTTGGTTCATCCCGATTGATGACTTTACTAAATATTTGACTGAAATTCATTTATTATCATCATGATTTGGGTTGATTGCCATATTTGGGCTTCGTGCCAACTATTTGAACCCTTCGGGGATTTTTATCACTGTTTCCTTACTGCTTGACTTATTATTTGAACTCAATCCTATTGATATCTATTGTTTTACAAACTCAACCACTTTTACTTAGATTTGAAACTTAAATGATATTTCTACATCATGTTTTGGGCTGAGAACTACTGTTTTACTAATACCCAAGGGGCTTATGATGATTTATGGACTGAGTGAGGCCGAGGGCCATATGTGAGGATATGCTGAGTGATATGAGGCCGAGGGCCTGAGATACTATTTATGCCATGTGGTGGCTTGAGGGATGTGAAGATATGCTGAGTGATGATGCCACGAGGTGGCTTGATATAGCGCTTGGGCCGCAAGGGGCCCCTCCAGAGTCTGCACACCCACAGTGAGCGCGGGTACCGATGTGATTTGAAATAGTGGTAACAATGACACTGTATGATGCAATTTGGTCAGGTAACAATGGCTGACCATTATGCTGAGTGATTGTGAGGTAGCCCGAGAGGCTGATACTGTACTGAGAGTGAGCCTGAGGGGCTGATACTATGCTGAGCGATTGATACTGTGCCCGAGGGGCAGATTTCTACTTGTTAATTACCTGTTAAATTACCTGCTTTACTTGTTTTAAAAAGGAATATCATTTGATCTCTTTACTGATTTATTGCTTTAAGTGATTTTGCTGCTTGATATGGAATTGCTTTGTGTCTTTACGTGTTTTCCTACTTTCAGCCATTTTTTGTAATAATTACTCACTGAGTCGGAGTACTCACATTATTCCCTGCACCGTGTGTGCAGATTTAGGTATAGCAGAGTCCGCACTTGAGCGTTGATTCCTTCCAGGCTAGGCAGTGATTTGGAGTTACGAGGTAGCTGTTGACGTCCGCAGCCCCTTGTTTCTCTTATCCTCTATCATTTATGTTTTCTTCAGACTGTTGTATAGGATTCCGTACTTTGTTGACCTATATCAGATTCTGTAGTAGCTCATGACTTGTGACACCCCGGTTTGGGCCGTGTCAGGATGGTTCATGGTGTTATTATCGTTAAATTTCGCAATTTATGAATATTATTTTATATGTTACTACTATTTATGATGATTAACTGTTTAAAAAAGGTGTTCCGTTTTGGTCTGGCTGGCCTTGTCTCCGCGAGAGGCACCATCACGACCGAGTTCGGGGATTGGGTCGTGAAATGCACCATCCGGACAAAGCTTATGTCGATCCTCTACATATTCAAGTCTGAGATCAACATGCTTACTGTAATATGGTGGAAGAAGAAGTTGATGGTGAACCGTGGTTCCATGATATTAGGGAGTACATCAGAATGGGGTTATATCTGGTGCAAGCCACGGGGGATCAAAAGAGAACAATTCGACATTTGGCAAGTGGATTTATCTTCAGTGGAGCAGTTTTGTAGAAAAGAACTCCAGATCATAGATTGTTGAGATGCATAGATGCTGAACAAGCCACGACTATCATGACCGAAGTACATTTTGGAGTCTGCGGACCGCATATGAGTGGATATGTGTTGGCGAAGAATATTCTCCGAGCAGTTTATTATTGGCTCACCATGGAGCGAGATTGTATCAGTTTTGTGCACAAATGTCATCAATTCCAGGTACATGGAGATTTAATTCATTCTCCACCATCGGAATTGCACACAATGTCGGCACCATGGCCCTTCGTTGCTTAGGGCATGGATGTCATTGGACCAATTGAACAAGCAGCATCCAACGGGCACAGGTTCATTCTGGTGGCCATTGATTATTTCACCAAGTGGGTTGAGGCTAAAACTCTCAGGTCTGTGACCAAGAAAGCAGTGGTTGATTTCGTTCACTCAAATATCATCTGTCGATTGGGATACCAAAGGTGATCGTCACAGATAATGGTGCTAATCTTAACAGTAACTTGATGAAAGAGGTATGTCAACAATTTAAGATTACGCATCGCAATTCCACCCCATATTGCCCCAAGGCGAAAGGAGTAATCGAGGTAGCCAACTAGAACATAAAGAAGATACTTCGGAAAATGGTGGAAGGTTCCAGGCAATGGCATGAAAAGTTACGATTCACATTGTTGGGTTTTCGCATTACTGTTCGCACTTCAGTGGGTGCAACTCCTTACTTGTTGGTATATGTACTGAAGCATTGATACCTGCGGAAGTTGAAATCTCGTCCCTTCGGATTGTTGTTGAGGCCGAGATTGAGGATGATGAGTGGGTCAAAACCTGTTTGGAGCAGTTAAGTTTGATCGATGAGAAGAGATTAGCAGCAGTGTGTCATGGGCAGTTATATCAAAAGAGAATGGCAAGAGCGTATAACAAAAAGGTGCGTCCATGAAAGTTTGAAGTGGGTCAGCAAGTATTAAAGCACATCCTTCCACACCGAGCCAAAGCGAAGGGCAAGTTCGCCCCAAATTGGCAAGGATCGTTCATTATAACAAGAGTGTTGTCCAATGGTGCTTTGTATCTAACATATATTGAAGGCAAATGTGTAGTCATGACTATCAATTTTGATGCAGTCAAGAGATATTATATATGATTTCTTTGGTTCAATTGTTGATTGTTTGTACTTGGCATTATTTTGAAGATTGTAATGACGAAGGCAATTTGTTCTGCTATCTAAACACTATACCCTTTGTTTCCCCTTTTGAGCCTTATTTATTTTATTTCATACCCCTTTTTTGGAATCAATAATGAAAAAGAGATAGAAGAAAGAAAAGAAAAGAAAAAGAAAGAAAAAAAAGAAAAGAAGCAAAAAGAGAAAGTACAAGAAAACAAAGAAATTCAGGTGTGAACTACATTTGACCTGATTCCTGTTAAGGATACGTAGGCAGCCTCACAACTCGGTCATATCATATCAAAATAAAAATAAAAAATCCCCAAGCAAGAAACTGAGGTAGAAGTTGTGATTGTGGTAACAGATCAGATTCCAAAAAATGTAATTTTGACCCATTTAAGTTGCTTTGAGCCTTTTTGATACCCTTTTCTTTCCAAACATATCCAAAGAACCCACATTACCATCCAAAGAAAGACCTCCTGATCAGTCTTCGAGAGATGCCAAGTCAAGCAAGTAAAGATGATTCATATCAGGGGCAACACTCCTGTTTAAGCAAGAGAAATCAAAAAATGAGAGAGTCTTATTGGTGAAAACCCTCGTGGGCACCATGAGGTGACGAAAGCTAAGAGAAAGTAAAAATGAGAGAGTCTTATTGGTGAAAACCTTCACGGGCATCATGAAGCTACAAGGAATTGAGGAATGAACAAATTATAGAGGTTTGTCGGTGAAAATCCTTAAGGGCACTGCAAGCCGAACAAGGTCTGTAAGCTGGCGGAAAGTAAACATCGGGTTGCGGAGATCTTGGAGCACAAAGTAAAACAATTAGAAAAGTGATTGGTTAAACAGACTGGGTTGATTAATCCAAAATGCATACCATGATTATTGGTGTCAGTTACTCCACTTAGATAAGTTTCTTTTTTTCTCTCCAACAGTAATCCAAATTTGGATTTTCTTCTTTATTCTTAATTCTCAAAATCGTCGCATTTCATTTCTGTTAATTTTACTCCTCTAAAGCTCTTCCAAGGTTAGCAAAGCAAACTACGGCTAGGACATGCCACATATAGTGTGATGAAAAGTGGGACATAGAGTGTAAGCAAAAGTTAAATCGATTAAATGGCTCAGTAATGTCACGGGAGATGCAGAGGTCAGAAATGAAAAACAACGATTGGGGTGTAGAGCACTCAGATCATCTAGGATCCTGGGGTTAAGGATCAATCAGAAGGTCAAATAATTCTCGACCGGCTCAAGGCAACCAGTCAAAGCAAAGTATGACAAAGGAAGAACCACCTTCAACAGGAATGTCACAACTAACCACCACGTTTTAAACTGACAAAAGTTTTCTTTGATTTGAAACATGGGCAAAAATTTCATTTGTTTCGGAGAAATCCTACGTGAAGAAAGAGCAAGCACCAAGCAGGTTTGATCGCAAAGTTCTCAGGACCCTCTTGGAAAATGGGACTTAGTTTAAAATTCAAAATAATCATGAGTAGCAGAATCTAGCATAAATGTACCCCAAAGGAATATAAGCGGAACTTCGAATTTTGCATGCTTGATATAGGATTCACTAGAAATTTTCAGGACCCTCCTGAATAATGGGACGTAGCACTAAGAATTCCATTAGATAACAAGTTTTAGCGTAAGTTCGGCTATAAAGAAGTATAGTTCAGCTTTAAACGCGTCACTTGTAAGATAAGATTTAATTTAAAACTTTTCAGGACCCTCCTGGATAATGGGATAAAGTTTTAGGACCAAGTTAGATAACAAGGTTCAATAGAAGAAAATATAATGCAGCTTTGAAACGGGCATTTTCCTAGAAATTTTTAGGACCCTCCTGGATAATGGGATCTAGTTTACAGATTGTTAGAGATATTAAGTAACATGATTCAGTTAACACTCACAAAGGTTCCCAGCTACCAAATTGGGGTAGAAAATTTTCTTTGTTTTGTCTATTTTGTTGAAGTCAGGTGCCCGTCTGAAGAACAGGGAAGAACAACATGGATGTTAAGGATGAAAAGCAGTTTAGGATCAAGTAATCAGGAGCCCACCTGGAGAACAAGGGAAAACAAATCAAGTTTCAAGGAAGATTGACACAAGTATTGGTAATCAGGCACCCACTTGGAGGAACAAGGGAGAACAAGTCAAGGAAAAAACAATTAAAGTTTTCACAATCAGGCGTCCACCTGGAGAGCAAGGGAATATAATTCAAGTTTCAGCAGTCAGGCGCCCACCTGGATAGCAAGGGAATACAATTCAAGTTTCACCAGTCAGGCGCCCACCTAGAGAGCAAGGGAATACAGTTCAAGTTTCAGTAATCAGGAGCCCTCCTGGAGAACGAAGAGAAAAAGTACAATTCAAATGTTGGAAATCAGGAGCCCGCTTGAAGAACGAAGGGAAGAAGTAAAAATTCAAATTTTGTTGAAATCAGGAGCCCGTCTGGAGAACGAAGGGAAGAAGTACAAATCAAACTTCAATAGTCAGGAGCCCGCCTGAAGAATGAAGGCAAGAAGTATGATTCATGTTTTAGTAATCAGGAGCCCGCCTGAAGAACAGAGGGAAGGCAACAATGGTCAAAAGAAGACAGCTCAAGTTGAAACGGGAAAGCAATTCGAGTTTCATAGGAAGGGAACACAATTCAAGTATTGCCAATCAAGAAACCACCTAAAAAATGAAAGGAAGAAGAATAGAAGGAAGAATTTAATGAAAGGCAATAACAGTCAAAGGAAGACGGTTAAAGTTCGGCAATCAGGTATCCACCTGGAAAATAAGGGAAAGTAAATGAAGGAAAGGGAAAGCATCACAAAATTACGATTCAAGTCAGCAACAAAGGAACTTCTGTAGGAAAATACAAGTCAACAAGGCAACAACAATCACAAGATCAAGTTTGAAAATAAATCTTTGTAATGCATAGTTCATAGCTTAGTCTAGCTTCTTTTATTTTGTCACGTTGTAATAAGGAGGTCAGTAAGCAGCAACATCAACAACAACATTGAAATCATAGCTTCATGGTAGTCCCAACTACCCAAACTTCCCAAACTACACTAACCTAATTCCTTTACAACCAAGGATATGTAGGAAACCTTTGAAGCAGAGGTTCGGTCAGATTCTTTCAAAGATGCTTCTCACGGAGTATTCAAAAGGGCAAAAATCGCTCGTATCCGCTCACTTGATCTTTGCACGAAAATTCTTCGTGTTTCTGAGCAAAGAGGGGCAGTTGTGAGCACGTGATTTTTGCCCTATATGAATTATTCCCATAAATTCAAAAACAAAACAATTTTTTCCATTGTTCGCAATTTTGCGGATTTTTTGTGGCATTTTCTGTTATTGTTTGCATTTGTCTGTGCATGTTTATTTTATTTAATTTATTTAAAAATAAAAAAAAATATGTTGCATTTTTTTTTCATTTAGTATTTAACTTTGCATTTTTAAGAATTAATTAAGTAGCTTTACAAAAATGGAAAATCACAAAAAATAGTTTATTGTTGCTTTTTAATTTTTGATTTTTTGGTAATTCTTCATTTAATTTGGTATTAAATTAGATGTGGTAGTCATAATTTAGAGTTAATTAAATTAATTAGATAATTTGGATTAGGAATTAATTTAGGTTTTTATTTTAGTTTAATTTAAAAGAAATTGGGAAAGGAAAAAAATGAAAATAAAAGGAATTAGAAAAGGTTGTATTTGGGCCAAACATGATAATTGTCCCCAAAACCCAACCAAAACCGGCCCAGACCCGGCCCAATAACCAGTCCATCTGCAGCTTAATCCAAACGACGTCGTTTCAGGCATTTTAATCTGGACTGTTGAATTAGTTTGATCAAACGGTCCAGATGCTCGCCCATTTCCCAAACCCCGACCCAATCCAGAACCAAATCGGTTCCCCCCAGTGAAACAAAACGACCCCGTTTTATATTAATGATTTAAACAGAGCCGTTGGATTCCAATCATCCAACGACCCTAATTAAATCATCAATTTAATATACTCAAAACCTCAAAGGCTCAAACCCCTTACCCCCTCAGAACCCCCTCCCCCCCTCATCATCTCTGATCTCTCTTTAGAAACCAGCCAAAATCGTCGGCTCAAACCACCGTTGACCGCCTGTCGGAAATCGCCTACGGCGGCGGGCAACCACCAAACAATCCCAAATTCACACCATCGGCTCTCCTTCATCTCCCCGTTCCGAATCCTCAACCCATTACCTTCGAATCGCAGTCGAACTCTTCGAATATGGGATCGAAGGTCAGACGCTTAAACCCTAATTTACCCAATCGACCCCAAATCAACACCACCTAACCCCCATATCTCCTTCGTACCAAATCCATTATTATTTTCCCTCGAATATTTCTAGAATCTCTCGAATCTTAAATCCGAGGTCGAGCCCTAAAAATCTAAGATTGTCCTCATTAAAACCTAGTGGCATGCATGGTCATATGATGCTGTTTCTATCAAAGTTTTAAAGATTAGATTCAACGAAGACTGATGTTGCTCAGTTGTTCTTGACAAAAAACAAATGTGTAACATCACTCTCGTTAAATCAAGGTCTACAGCAGGTTGTTGATTTCAGAAATGGTAAGTGTTTTCATTCTTTTAATCCATTTCATCTCCTTTTTCCTCTCCCTTTCTTTAGTTAGATTTTTTTTACTCCCTTTGAAAACTCAACCAATCTATTGAGTTCAAACTATTCTCTACTCATTGTCCCCTTTGTTTCTTTTTGTGAAAGTTGTTATATGATTCTTATTGGTCTGCTGACCTAGTTCATCTAATTAGGTCCTTTGTTTTAATAACCTAACTAATTTCATGTTTGTTTGTTGATATTAATCAGTCATATAGTAGTTGTTATTAATCAGTCGTATGTTGAATACATTTAAGTAGTCGATTTTGTTTTCTGCCTTCCATATGATCGCAGAAATTGGTTTGGATCACAGACAGTAGCTCAAGGACTTTGGGTCAATTTGACCCGTTTGTTAGGTTTGAGTAATTAACAGGGGTTGTAAGGGTAACCTAGAGATTATTTAGGTTGTGTGAACCTTACCTAAGTAAATAAGAAGATTCTAATAGTGGTAGGGTTTAGGAGTGCATTATTGAATAAAATAAAGAGCAAAGAATTGAGTGGAATCAATTAAGAAATTGGGGAAGGGGCATTTGTGAATAGGGAATTGATTTTAGGTTGCCTTAAGAGATCCTATATAAAGCTTGCTTAGGAAAAGACTGAAGGAGAAGGGATAGAATATAGAGTTCAAAGAAAAAGAAACAGAGATATAGAATTTTAAGAGGGAGGACAGAATAAGAGAGAGACCTAGGAGATAAAAATCCAAAAATACAAATGGCTGCTTTTCACTGTTTGATTGAATTCTTTCTGTGATCTCTTTAGTTTCTAATTCCTGAAATAGTTTCTAACTTATCTGGGCTCAAATGTTTTGAATCTGGTGGTTCAAAAGCTTGGTTTGAAGTTCTGGTTTCTAACTTTTTAAGCATGTTTTCCTATGAGCCTAAGGTTTGAGATCATGTTTGTTCATTAGGCCCCTTTACAAATCTCCATTTATCATGTACATGGATTAAGTCAAGGTTTGAATGAATTTGAAATTTGTATGACTGTTCTTGTGAAGTTATTTAAAGGACTGATGTCCATAGTTCCAGCATGTTTACTCACGAGCCATAATGGATTAGTGATGGTTTGATTTGGGAACATTTGGTTAGTTATTCTATGTTAAGACAATTGTAAATATGGAAGTTAATTAGGCGATTTGTGTCCCTTAGCTAAGAGTCAGGAATAATTGTAGGTTTAATCTCACTTAGCTTTTAATCTAAATTAATTGTTAGTTTGTAAAATCTGGGCTTAAAGACAGTCCAAGTGGCGAAAGCATTCTCAAGTACGAATGTACAACTTTGAGCTATTTTGGTTTTGTCGACCTTCATCATGACGGGCCTACTTCGAGCCCCAAATATTGCAATGGCTTTTGGTTTAATGTTAATTTGGCATGTTAAAAATTTGACTGCTTTTAGTTGTTGTGGAGGTTCGACATGTGTATCTTAGAATATTCTATTTGCACATGACCCATACGAACTGGCCTCGTTTATTGGGCTTGAGATTTTCTTTAAAATGAAGTAGCACTTTCTTTTGGCCTTCAACAAATCCATTAGGCAATATTTGAGTTATTAGGAATCCTGCAGTTTTCTTTAAACAATTAATGTTTTTTAGAATGAGGTGTTAAATAGTGATTTTAGACAACTCCAGAGCAGTTCTTAGCACGTTCGAGGACGAACGTATGTTTAAATGGGAGAAAATGTATTATGAGATCTAGCACGTCATTCAACAGTTTGAGTCCATGAGCAGCTTCATTTCAGGTATTATGACTTGTACACATGATCGGAATTGAAATTTGTGAAGTTCGAGTTGATTTTGAGTAAACAACCTCAAAATCGGGATTCGAAGGTTCCAACAGGTTCGTATAATGATTTTAGACTTGGACATATGTTCGGATAGGGTTATGGACAGCCCGGGAGCGTTTCAGCGCCTATTATGGAAGGTTGGCGTTTTGAAAGAATTTCATAAATTTTTTTTAAGTGCATTTCAATGTTGTTGACGTCCGTTTAGGATTCCATGTCTTGGTATTGTGAGCGCGTCCGAAAGTGGATTTGGAGGTCCGTAGGTCATTTTGGGGTCATTTAGCGAAAGTTAGAAATTTGAAGGCTTTTGAGAAGTTTAACCAGAAGTGGACTTTTGGATATTGGGGTCAGATTATGGTTTCAGAAGTTGGAGTAGGTCTATAACGTTGAATGTGACTTGTGTGCAAAATTTGAGGTCAATCAACGTCATTTGATAGGTTCCGGCATCGAATGTAGAAGTTTGAAGTTCTAAAGTTCATTAAGCTTGAATTGGGGTGCGATTCATGATTTTGATGTAGTTTGATGTAATTTGAGGCCTCGAGTAGGTCTATATTATGTTTTGGGACAGGTTGGTGTGATTGGACGGGGTCCTGGGGGCCTCGGATATGTTTTGAGCTGATTTAGGGTAATTTTTTCCTAATGTTGCTGTTGTTATTGCTGAAGTCTGGTGCGTCCTACTTCACGTTCGCGAAGGAAGGATCGCGTTCGCGAAGGATTAGGGGATGCAGAGCTTCGCGATCGCGAGAGGGTCTACGCAATCGTGTAGAGAGGCAAACAGGAGGGGGTCCCAGGGGATGTTTCTCTATACATTCGCATGCCTGGGGCCGTATTCGCGAAAGGGCCGATGAGTTGGTCATCGCATTCGCAATCATCGTGTTACATTCGCGTAGTGGAGTTATGGAGAATGACAGGAGTGCGCATTGTGAACACGAGGTATTGGCTGTGTTCTCGAATGAGGGGGGGGGGGACTGGGTAATGTCATTTAATAGACGGCGGCTGGGCTCATTTCAACCCCATTTCCTCCATGGGAGCCGATTTTTGGAGCAATATTGGAGTGTCATTTTCATCATCAAGCATAAGGTAAGTAATTGCTACTAGTTGTGAGTTACATACAAGGTTTATACATGGATTTAGGCATGAAAATTTGTAATAATTTGGGATTTTGAAGAGAAACCTAGAAATTGGTATTTTTGGATTTTGACCACGAAATTGGGTGTGACGACCCGACCAATCATCTCATGGGTTACTGCTCTGTTTTCCCTATTTTTGCTTTTTTATGCTTCATTATTTGTGTTTTGTGGTATCAGGTTGGTCAGATCGAATTTGGAAGGAATTTGGGTAAGGTTTGAGACATCTAGTCTCTTTTAAGGAAGTTTAGGTTGAAACAAAAATTAACCGGATGTTGACTTATATGTTAGAGGACTCGGATGTGAGTTCCGATGGTTCGGTTAGCTTCGGGAGGTGATTTGTAGCTTAGGAGCACGATCAGAATGAATTTTGGAGGTCTGTAGTAAATTTAGGCTTGAATTGGCAAAGTGGATATTTTGGCGATTTCCGGTTGATAGGCAAGATTTTGATATAGGGATCGGAATGGAATTCAGAGAGTTGCAGTAGTTCCGTTGTGTCAGTAGCAGTTCCGTTGTGTCATTTGGGATGTGTGTGAAATTTTTTATGTCATTCGGACATGGTTTGGTTGGGTTTTTGATCGAAAATGTAGTTTGGAAGATTTTAGAAAGTTTAGCTTGAATCCGATGTGTTTTGGGTGGTTTGATGATGTTTGAAGTGTTTCGATGATTGGAATAAGTTTGAACAAGGTATTAGGATATGTTGGTACATTTGGTTGAGGTCCCAGGGGCCTCGGGATGATTTCGGATGCTTGACGGAAAGGTTTAGACTAAGTTGCAGAATCTCAGTTGCTTCTGGTATTTCCGCACTTGCGGATTTGGGGACCGCAGGTGCAATGCCGCACTTGCGGAACAGGAGCCGCATAAGCGGATTTTTGACGGAACAGAAGGAACTGTAGATGCGGTAATTTGACCGCACTTGCGATGGCGCAAGTGTGGAGAGCTGACCGCAGATGCGAGGTTGGTCCTTTAAGCGAATAACTGCAGAAGCGGTAATTTGACCACATATGCGGTACCGCAGAAGCAGTGGGCGTGTCGCAGATGCGAAAATTCCTGGCCAGAAGGTATATATTGCTTCCTTCGCGAACTTTTGCAAAGAACTCCATTTTTGAAGACGGGAAAGAGGCTAAGGCATAGGATCTCAAGAGGAATCAAAGGATATCGGTTGAGTAAGTTCCCTAAGCTTAATTACTTGGGTTTAATATCATTTTTCCACTGTATAATCATGGTTTTAGTGTAGATTAAGGGCTAAAAATGGAGGATTAGGGCTTGAGTTTAAGAGGCATTTAAAGGAGGATTTGAGTTGTCATTTGGACTCTGATTTTAGTGTTCTTGATATGCATAGACTCGTGGGGAGACGAGTAATCTATTGATGTAAAAATTTCTAAATTTTGAGACGTGGGCCCAGGGGTCGGGTTTTGGTAATTTCAAGATTTTTGGTATTTTTTGATTGTTTTCTCTTGGGCTTCGTTTCCTTGGCATATTTTGACGTCCTCGTTCTGTTTGGATAGATTCGATGCGCGTGGAGGCCGATTTGAGGTGAAAAGGTGTCGCGGAGTAGTATTTCACCGGTTTGAGGTAAGTAACCATTGTAAATCTGGAACTGAGGGTACAAAACCCCGGTATTTGACTTGTTTTGATAAATGCGGTGACACACATGCTAGGTGTCGAGTGTGTGGGCGTGCACCAATAGGGATTATGACTTGGTTCATCCCGTAGCGATTATCAAGCCACGTAATTGATTTGAACATCTTATATCATTGTGTATTTCAATCATTTATACAGTATTATGGGTTGTATGCCATGTTTGGGGCCTTGTGCCGACCTGTAGAAACCCTTAGGGAAATTTTGACTATTTTTCCTCACTTTACTTGCTAGAAGAAAATACGCAGTCATGTTTTACCAATTTAAATGTTTAAAACTGGTTTTTATTACTCTACTCCCAATTGTGAGGACTATTTGTGATGAGGTCCCTAATTTCCATTGTTGTAGCCGAGAGGCTGTGAGGTTACAGACCGAGAGTGGTTGAGAACCCAATTGTGCGGATAATTATATATATGTGAGTTATGGATCGGGCTGCATGCTGCAACAATACTTATATGGATCGGGATGCACGCCGCAACGATATATATATATATTGGATCGGGCTGCACGCTGCAACGATATATATGTTGGATGGGGCTGCACGCCACAGCGATATGATGCTTGGGCTAAAGGAGCCCATCCGAAGTCTGTACACCCCTAGTGAACGTAGTCGACTATAAATTATGGATCGGGCTGCACGCTGCTCTGGTTACTATGATTTCTATTATTATGAGATACTAATGAGCCCTGTGCTGAGAGTGAGTATTGTGTGACGAGAGTCGAGTCACGAGTGATTGAGAGGGTGATAGAGGAGCCATATGTTGAGTGATTCTTTGCTCAAGAGGCCTTGTTATGATGTTTTTCATTGATTTCGCTCTTCTTTCAAATAAGCCTCTGTTTGATATACCGCTAAGTATTTGATTGCAAATATTTAAACAGGATATGTGATTTTATCACGAAAACTGAATTTAAACTGTAAGGATGACCTGATATTCTATTGATTATCCAGTTATGTATTTTTGAACTGCTCGTCACTACTTTCAGACCTTATTTACTCTAGTTACTTACTGAGTTTGCGTATTCATGTTACTCCCTGCACCTTGTGTGTAGATCCAGGTGCTCGAGTAGCCGAGTGAGGGCTTTTAGCTGTTCAATATTTGATGGAGACTTCAAGGTAGCTGCATAGCATCCGCAACCCTATTCTCTCCCTCCTATCTTATTATTTTTCCGCATTTCCTAGACTATTGATGTATTAGGTATTCAAACTTGTATTAGAGGCTCTAGACTCGTGACACCAGATTGTTGGGGCTGTGTAGTTATTGTTATTTTGACCTTCCACATATTTCTGTCGTTTAAACGCTTATAATGACTTAAGTATTTAAAACTTGTGTTAGAAAATGGCTTAATGTTAAAGGAAAATGGGTCGTGGTTAGTTGATTGGTTGGCTTGCCTAGTAATGTGACATGCACCATCACGACCGGTATTTGGGGTCGTGACAAGTTGGTATTAGAGCCTAGGTTACATAGGTCTTGCAAGTCATGAGCTAGTTTAGTAGAGTCTCGCGGATCAGTACAACGACGTCTGTATTTATCCTCGAGAGGCTGCAGAACCTTTAGGAAAAGCTTCATATTCTTGAAATTCTTGTCGTGCAAACTTGTTGATCCGAGTACAAAACTTTTGTTATTCCATTCTCTCACAGATAGTGAGGACACGTGCTACTGGGAGGGTTGGACGACCACCAGTTCCACCAGCTAGGGCCACCGAAGGCCGAGATCGCGGTCGAGGCCGTGGTTGGGGCAGAGCAGCTAGAGCAGCACCGACAGATCCACCAGCTGCCCCAATTCCCAATCAGGTCCCTGTTGTGGACGCTACAGCAACACCAGCCCAGGCACCAGCTATGCCCATTGTGATTCCAGGCCTTCGGGAGGCTTTAGCCCAGATCTTATCAGTGTGTACCGGTTTGGCCAAGGTGGTTTCAGTTACTATGGCTGCAGCTACTTCTTAGGCCGGGGGAGGCACCCAGACTCCCGTTGCTCGCATCCCTGAGCAGGTTGTGTAGGGACTGCAGATACCAAGGGCACCTCCAGCGTAGCCGGTTGCACCCGCTCAGGAGTTTGTGGTACCAGTTATGCCGGATGACGAGAAGCGTCGACTTGAGAGGTTTGGTAAACTCCAGCCCCCGACATTCAGCAGTGCAGAGGGCGAGGATGCCTAGGGTTTCTTGGATAAGTGCCAGAGGATGCTTCATACAGCATGGATTCTTGAGACCAGTGGTGTGGCATTACTACCTTTCAGTTTTCTGGGGCTGCTTTCACTTGGTGAGAGGCGTGTGAGAGGCGTAGGCCTGTTGGTGCAGCGCCCTTTACTTGGAAGCAGTTCTCTATTCTCTTTCTAGAGAAGTATGTACCACAGTCACGCCGAGAGGAGCTGTGCAGGCAGTTTGGGCAACTGCGTCAGGGGGAGATGACAGTGATGCAGTATAAGATGCAGTTCTCTGAATTAGCCCGTCATACTGTTTGGATAGTTCCCACAGATCGAGAGAGGATCAGGAAGTTTGTTGATGGCCTCACATACCACCTTCGGATTCTTATGACTAGGGAGAGGGTGACAGGTGCTACATTCGAGGAGGTTGTTGATATCGCCTATTAGATTGAGACGGTTCGCTGGTAGGAGCGAGATGAGAGGGAGGCCAAGGGGCCTCAGGGATCTTGTAGCTTTAGTAGTGCCCCTTCGAGGGGTTAGTTCCAGCAGGGTAGAGGTCGTTCATTCAGGCAGGCTCATTTAGCTCGCCCACGTTACCGTGGAGCATCATCAGATCATGGCTTTCATAGTTCTCATCAAGGCCACTCATCACTTAGTGCCCTTCCAACTCAGAGCTCGTCTCGTGCTCCATCAGTCTAGGTTTCTTCCATGCCAAGTCCTTCTACTGGACATTCCGGTGCTAGGGTTTCCCTTCAGTCCCCATCTCCAGCACTGGGGAGTTGTTATGAGTGTGGATAGTTTGGACATATGAGGAGGTAGTGTCCTCGTCTTCATGATAGTTAGTCTCAGCAAAAGGGTCAGCCCTCGCCTTCTTCTCCAATTACTTCACCACCTGCCCAGCTAGCTAGGGGTGGAGGTCAGGCAGCTAGCGGCCGCCCTAGAGGGAGAGGTCCATTAGGTGGTGGACATGCTCGTTTCTATGACCTCCCAGGCAGGCCAGATGCTGCCGCTTCAGATGCCGTGATTTCAGGTATTGTTTTAGTCTGCCACAGAAATTCCTCTGTAGTGTTTGACCCCGGTTCCACCTTTTCTTATGTGTCATCATACTTTGCCCATTATTTGGATATGCCCCGTGAGTCTCTTATTTCACCTGTTCATGTATCTACTCTGGTGGGTGATACTATTATTGTAGATCATATATATTGGTCATGTGTGGTGAGTGTTGGGGGTCTGGAGACCCAAGTGTATCTTTTACTATTATGTATGGTGGATTTCAATATCAATTTGGGCATGGATTGGCTATCTCTGTGTCGTGCTATTCTGGACTGTCATGCTAAGACAGTCAGATTGGCTATATCGGGTGTGCCACGGATTGAGTGGCGGGGCTTGACCGATTATGTTCCCAGTAGAGTGGTCTTATTCTTGAAGGACCAGCGTATCGTTGGGAAGGGATGCCTTTCGTATCTAGACTTTGTGAGGGTTATTGGAGCTGAGGCTCCCAATATTGATTCTGTCCCAGTTGCGAGGGATTTTCCAGATGTGTTTCCTGCAGACCTGCTGGGCATGCCACCAAATAGGGATATTGATTTCGGTATTGATTTGGTGTCGGGAACTCAGCCCATTTCTATTCCGCTGTATTGTATGGCACCAGCGGAGTTGAAAGAGTTAAAGGAACAGCTTTAGGAACTCCTTGATAAGGGGTTTATTCGGCCTAGTGTGTCACCTTGGGGTGCACCGGTTCTATTTGTGAAGAAAAAGGATGGCACAATGAGGATGTGCATTGATTATAGGCAATTGAACAAAGTAACAATTAAGAACAAGTATCCTTTGCCTCGCATTGATGATTTATTCGACCAGCTTCAAGGAGCGAGAGTGTTCTCCAAGATTGATTTCCGTTCGGGGTATCATCACTTGAAGATCAGGGATTCAGATATGCCACGCCCCGAACTTGGATGGGGGGGGGGGGGGGCGAGACCGGCACCCAGTACCTCACCTACCCTTGCGTACCAACTTGCAACTAAGAGACTCTTAACATATGATGTCATACTTTTGTCCATGAGCCACATTGCAAGACGACAGCGAATGCTGACTAAATATCAATATAAAATTTGGCTGACAAGGCCATAATATTTATTATAGCTGACAAACCAACCAAATATACATACAAGGCCTGAAAGCCCAACATACTGCACTAACTGATAAGATATGTCAACAAGCCTCTACTGATGGATATACTATGATCAGAACAGCTCTCCGACCTACTCATGACATATATATATGTATATATACAAGATATACAGAAGGCTCTATACCTGGAAACTCCGAAAGGCATGGAGCTTACCAATCAAGCTGAACTCAGGCAACACTTATTGAAGAGGCCTACTCGTTTGTCTGTCTAACCTACACGCATGAAATGCAGCGCCCCCACAAAAGGGACGTCAGTACGAAATAATGTGCTGGGTATGTAAGGAAATATATTGAAAGCTGAAACTAAACTGATAATATAATAACTGCAAGTAGCTGGAAGTCAAAGATAATCTGAAGATATGATTACCTGTTGATACTGACTCAATTCTCTCAATATATTAAGTAAACTAGTTGTACGGCCCTATAAGGCTCAATATACAAATATATCTGCTCTGCCGTAGTAGACTCGCTCATAAGCGCTCGGCCATACTATGGTCTGTATCTCGACTATGTTGGGCTCGCTCATACGCACTCGGCCACAGTAGGCTCGATATATATATATATGCTCTGCCGTAGTAATCTCACTCATATGTGCTTGGACATACTAGGCTCTATATCTTGACCAACTAGGCTCGCTCATAAGCGCTCGGCCACAGTAGGATCGGTATATAACTTACCATCTGATCAGAGGTTGCCCAATAGGGGCCTGCCAATCGATTATAGCTCGATGGTAATGAAAATACTTTAAATACTGTATACATGTAAACTCTCTGCTCTCTTTACTAGAAGAAGAAAATACTCAACTGATATGAATTCCCCATAAGGAGTTACAAAACTAGAAAAAATATACGTAACTTACGAGACTAGCAAATTATACGTAAATTTTGGGATATGGATTTTTCTTTATGCTTCGTTATCAAACTTTATAATGACAATATCATACAAAAATGAAGGAAGGGCTTAGCCTTAACATACCTGAGATGATTCTCTTGATAGTCCCTCTAATACACGTCTTTTGCAAAAATACGTAACGACAGATCGAAGTAGGAAGATTACACTGTTCTTCCATAGAATACCACTCACGTTGCTGCTACTACAATATAGATTGACGTTATATCTCCTCCAAAAATAGAATTGCTCATGTACTTTTGTTTTTGCTATTCATTAAGCTTAAGGATATCTTTATGACACCATTTTCACTTTTGTCTCCGTTGTCAACTTCTTTAGATCCATCACTGTTTTCACTTTATAACTTTGCATCATCTTCAAATATAACCATCAAAACTAAACAGCAAAAGCTCGCATCTTTGGTTGTGCAAGAAGCAATAATATTGTTGGTAATGCTGACGGGATTCTTGGTCTTGGATGGAGCTATAATTTAATTGTTCCTCAAATTGGTAAATTATTTTCATATTATATTGGTAGCATTCTGACCAAACATTGATTGAAGTGTTCTTGGTATATTGAAAACCTTGGAAAATGAAGTGTTTATGTGATTAACACATTGCCACCTAGATTAACTCCATTAAGAGTCATCTACATTTTAAGGGGAGGGGCTGCCACGTTGGGGGCTCAAGTCTTATCTAACAATGTATTAATTTTTTTAATTAGTTAATACTCCGCTACCCGATAATTATCCACATAATTAAGAATTATCTCAATTTACTTAAAATACTACATACTTTTAATATACTTTATACCCTACTATCATAGTTATATGGTACCTTGTACGGTATTAGTCTGTAAATATCGAGTATTAATACTTGGCTCGTATTTTATCCCAACATGCCAAACTTGGACGAAACTTCATTTTTTTCGACTTGCTTGCCCTCTCACCTTCAAAAATTTATTCATCACTTATAATCCTTATAATCTCCAAATAATCTTTTCCTTGGACTGATGTCAATTACTTTACGACAAATTCAACGTAACATACTGCAGGGTGCAACACCGTTGTAACTTATTACTGCGAAGCGTAACATCACCGTAATATTGCGGGGTGTAACTTCATTCCCCCCTTTGAAACATTCGTCCTCGAATGTTGACTGATGCTCTTATCATATTCATAACTTATAGCTCTTGTGATGCCTTAATACTCTTCATTCCATTTAAGCAATTGCTCTGTGAATAAATCCAAAGTCTAGGGTATTCGCCTCTTTAGGTTTCTTGCTCATATCATGACTTGTGTTCGAAATCTTTCTAATCTCATAACTGTTTCTATCTTCTGTCAGGCAACCTGTAAGTGCACCTATAGGACTCTTCCTTCCTCTTTTTTTTTTGCTCTAGCTTCTTGCCAATCTCTAGACGTGAGAATTACTTAAAAAAACCCTAAAACCTCTAAAATTCTCTGCCTTCTCTCTAGGAAGATAAGGAATAGTAATTTCGTCATCATTTTCCGGTCATAACTCCGGCATCTGGTGGTGGAACTAACAAAACTTGGTGTCAAAAGATACATAATTTCCTTATGAATAATACCCAATTGGTTTCAACTTCAGATCTATAGTCAATTTTTGTAGATCTTAATTTCATTTTCATGAGTTACTGTAGCAAACAGTGTTCTTCATTCAATTTCAGTGATTCAGCTAATTCCAGCGCTACTTTTCAGCACAACAGCTTGTTTTGATAACGTGAAAGTGTTCTCTTCTCTTCTAAGATTGGTTTGAATTCTAAGCTTCATTTTAAATCGAAATTACTGTTTTTTACAGTTTGGACTGTGAAATTGGATTCACAGCCATAAGCAGTAAGTAACGTGAAGCTAATTCGAATTACAGTAGCATCATTTTCTTGCAAAGCTGCTGCACCTTTGTCATGTAATTAAAGTGCTAAAGAATTACAACTGTAATGGACACACAGGCAGGTGGCCAGCCACCTTTTGTGGCTGCGCTACCTACCCAACCTCCTCCAAACATTGCATAAACATCAGGGAACACAAATAACAACAAATAGTCGATGGATTACTCCAAAATTCTGAAACCTTGCACTTTAAATGCTGCAATGCATGAGCAACAGGAATTTGAGCCAATTCCCATTCGTCCACCTACAATATTGAATGGAGAGCATATTATTCAGTTCACAGAAGCAGAAGTAGAAAGGATGGATATCATCGAAGGATTACAATATGCAATAGTTTGTAAATGTTCAACAACTGCGTAAGTTAATACCAATTCAATGCGGAATTAAAGGTGAGTGTAACATCGGATTTCTAAGGGATAGGCACATTTTGATTAGAATGATGTTAAGGCAGGACTATCTTCATTTATCATCAAAAACTCATTACATAAAGGACATGGATGGCTATCAATATCAGCTTAGGCCATTGATTTATGACTCAAAGTTTAGAGCAGATGAAGAAACACCCAAGGCAATGGCTTGGATTTCATTCCCAGGTCTATTGCCAACCTTTTTTGTGAAGGAATCTCTATTTTCTATAGATACAGTAGTAGGTAAACTTAAACATCTAGACATGGCAACAATTAATAAAACTAGACCTAGTTGTGCTAGGGTGAAGGTACTAGTTGATCTACTTGTAGATTTGCCTAAAAAGGTGAGGATGGACATATTCAATGAAGCTAAAGGAACAACAAGAAGTGAATGGGTGAGAATTCAATATGACATGCTGCCTAAATATTGCAGACATTGTAAACTTCAAGGGCATGATCAATTTGAATATTGGAGGATACACCCTAAACTATATGTGGAGAAGGAGAATGCTAACCAAGCAGAAACAGCTAAGAAGCAGGACATAGGGAACTCACAGCCTATAATGATTTTATCTAATGGAAAGGTCGTCGGTAATGTGAATGTTACAGCAAAAGAGCAATGGAAGGAAGTGAAGGACAACAGAGTTAGAAATGTAGTAAATCAAAATACTAGTCTCAATAATAATGGAATGGAGATGGGACCAGCTAAGCAGCTTGAAAACAATCAGAACAAGGAGGGTGCAAGTATTGTAGATAGACAAGCAGGAGCACAAAGCAACAGTGGTAATGAATTGGTGGCAGTAGACAGTGAAGATAATGATCATGTTCAAGTAGCTAACAAGTTTGCAATATTACAAGGGATGGATGAAGAGGAAGAACCTATTAATCAATTGGCAATGGTGGCAGCTAATGCAGCAACAAACAGTCCAGCAGTTCATAACCAAGCATCTACAAAGCAAAAACCAAAACATATGGTCAATAATGAGGGAAAGCTAAATCCAGCAGCACAAGCTTTTCATCTTAACTCATCGGGGATTGGTTCGACTAATGGTCTAGTCAATGGAAAGGAGGCATCAAAAGCAAAAAACGAAAATGCACAATGGATAGAAAGAAGTTTCAAGGATAAAACAGGAGATGGAATAGTGAAGATCAATACATCATGCCAGGAAATCCCATCACAAGATACATTAGTGAACAAGGAACTTAATAAAACTCCAAATTCTCAAGCAGAAGGGTCAAATTCTTCTACATTTAAAGAAAGAGTGCAAGGCTGTGGAGAACAATTATCCATAGGCTGTGGAGGCAGACTATGGGATGCACAAAGGGAATACGATTTAGAGGAGAACGAAGTACCATTAGGAGCACAAGTTGATGAGGAACCAAATGAGAAGGACAAAGAAAAAGATGAGCAAAGTGTAAATGGAGAGCCCCATGCCAATGACAACAATACAACTGGTAATTTTTTAATAAAGTGAGGATAAGAAAATGTTGAGCACAACAATAATTATCAGATAGCTGAAGTAACAGAAATTGGAAACTATGAAGGAAGAGGCCCAGAGGTAAATGATCCTAGAGGAACAGAAGATGATAAACTTCAGAAATCACAAGAAGACCCACAAGGACACAACACAACAGAGAAGGAGAAACAGCCAAAACAAAAAACAGAATTAGTAAATGTTACTGTTACATTGGAGAAACAGCAGTTGCAACTGTTAAAAAGAGGAGAAGAGAAGGCCTTGGTCCCTAAAGAGAATGCATTTGGAGCTACACCAGGAGGGAAGGAAGACAATGAAGAAGGAAAAGAACCTAGTAGATTAGGATACGACATGGATCAAGAATCAACTACCCAAAACCTTATGAATGTTGCAAGGCAAGGTGACTTATCACCTACGCAAGTGGAAAAGGCAAAATCAGCAGCAAAAGGTAAGAAGAAACAACAAAAAGATAATTTTGCATCCCCAAAAGCTGGGGTGCACACAAGGAGAACGCTAACTAAATCCAACAATCAGTGATGAATGCTCTCATTTGGAATATAAGATCAGTTAACACACAACAGGCCTTTGAAAGGTTGACAAAAATGCACAGGCAAAATCACTATGAAATTGTAGGATTAATGGAGCCAAAGCAACAAGCAAAAAAACTTGAAAGGTACAGAAACAAGATAGGACTTGCACATGCAATTTCAAATGTTTCCAACAAGGTATAGGCTTTCATAGATGAGGTATTTGAGGTAACTGTTATGTACAATATGGCGCAATAATTAACACTACGATTGTTTCATACTGAATCGTATGTGGAGTTTGTCCTAACATTGATATATGCTAAATGTGATGCAATTGAGAGGATAGAATTATGGGATTCATTATATGCAATGGCAAGGGATATGGATGCACCATGGCTTGTAGGAGGTGATTTCAATGTAATATGGGACAAACAAGAGAAGTTTGGTGGGTTACCTGTGTCATTGAATGAAATTGATGACTTTCGACACTGCGTCAACACTTGCAATCTCTTCGACCTTGGATTTAAAGGCAGCATATTTACATGGTGGAATGGGAGAGCAGAGGAAGACTGTATATTCAAAAGGCTAGACAGATGTTTGGCCAATGTTGAGTTCCAACAAACATTTCCAGGAATAGAGGTGCAACATTTGTCAAAGACTGGTTCTAATCATAGTCTAATATATCTGAAGTGTTATATTGAGAGTCCACCAATAAAAAAGCCTTTTAAGTTCTTGAATTTTTGGGTGGAACATGTGACTTTTAAAGATGTGGTGAAAGAGAATTGGACAGCTGATTTCAGTGCAAATCCTTATATTCTTTTTAATCACAAGTTAAAAAATTAAAGAAGACCCTTTCATTATGGAGTAAGGCTACATTTGGAGATATTTTCCAAAAGATAGCAAGCATGGAGGAGGTGGTGCTGGTTCATGAAGCAGAATTTGAAGCAAATCCTACAGGGATGAATAGGGAAAGGCTACAAAAGGTTCAAACAGAATTGATCAAATGTCTTTCACTAGAGGAGAAATATTGGCAACAAAAGGCAGGCATGACTTGGTTCAAGGAAGGGGATAAGAACACTAAGTTATTCCATGCACAAGTGAGAGGTAGGAGGAAGAGACTTCAGCTTAACATAATTCAAAATAGTGGAGGAACCTGGATTGAATAAGAACATGAAATTGCAGAAGAGGCTATCAAATTCTATGAGGAGCAGTTCACAGAAGCAGCTACTCCTTCATCATTTGATATCATAGAGCATGTTCCTAATCTGATTAACACTGATCAAAATGCAGAATTGATTAAGCAGCCAACAAAAGAGGAGGTTATAGTGGCAGTACTTGGACTTAATGGTGATAGTGCTGGGGGGCCAGATGGTATGACAGGCAAATTCTATCATTCTTGTTGGGAGATAATAGGGGATGACCTGTATGACATGGTGAGGGCTTTTTTCAATGGTCATGAGCTACCCAAGTGTGTAACACACACAACCTAGTTCTGCTACCAAAGAAAAAAGAAGTTACCACTTTTTCTGATTTAAGACCAATAAGCCTCAGTAACTTTTCAAATAAGGTTATATCGAGGGTGGTACATGAAAGGCTAGTGAAATTTCTCCCAAGTCTGATATCGGTGGAACAGTCAGGTTTTGTTAAGGGCAGGAATATAGTAGAAAACATCCTTCTAACTCAGGAGATAGTGACTAACATTAGGCTTAGAACTAAGGCTGGACCTAATGTCATCCTGATGCTAGATATGACCAAAGCATATGATAGATTATCTTGGCTATTCCTAACCAAGGTACTGAGAAAGATGGGATTCATAGAAAGGTTGATAGGGATTGTCTTTGGATTAGTTTCAAACAATTTGTATTCTATTCTAATCAATGGTCAAGCTCATGGGTTCTTTAAGTCCTCAAGGGGAGTAAAACAAGGTGATCCTGTATCTCCAACTTTGTTTATCTTAGCAATAGAAGCATTATCTAGGGGTCTCAATGCACTACATACTAACCTGTATTTTTGTGGATTTGGGATGCCAAAGTGGAGTCCAAAGATCAATCATTTGGCATATGCAGATGACATGATTATTTTCTTATCCTCAGATTTAACATCTCTGATGCTGATTATGCAAGTGTTGAATGCATATGAAGTTGCATCTGGGCAGCTTGTTAAAAAGACCAAATCAGTTGTGTACCTGCAACATTTAACAAACATGGAAGTGGTCAGCAAGGTAGAAAGGATCACAGGCATTCATAGGAATGATTTTCCTATCATATATCTAGGTTGTCCTATATTTTATGCAAGGAGAAAGCTGGAATACTATCAGCCCCTAATTACTAAGGTAATGGAGAAATTGCAATCATGGCAGGGTAAGTTATTATCAGTAGGGGGCAGGGTAGTTCTCATATTCCATGTACTGCAAAGCATGCCTATGCATCTATTATCAGCTGTAAACCCTCCAAATTATGTGATAATAGGTTGCACAAATTGTTTGCTCAATTTTTCTGGAGCAGCTCTGTAGGAGGAACTAGTAGGCATTGGGCTTCATGGAATACCTTATGCATGCCAGTTGAGGAAGGAGGAGTAGTTTTCAGGTCACTACATGATGTAGCAAAGTCATTATTCAGCAAGTTGTGGTGGAATTTCAGAACAAAACCAAGCCTATGGAGCTCTTTCGTATGTCAAAAATATTGTAAGAAATTGAATTTTGTAATTGTTCCATGGAAAAAGGGGTCTCACATTTGGAGAAAAAAGTTGGAATGCAGAAATCTGATTGAACATCAAATCTTTTGGCAACCAAAAAGGGGATCCTCACTATTTTGGTTTGAAAACTGGACAGGTCTTGGGGCACTATATTTTTTAGTTCCTCAGGACTTTGGCATTGATGAAACTGTACATAATGTATATGATGTTACCTTAGATGGTGAGTGGGATGTGGACAGGCTATTTGAAATGCTTCCTGAAGACTTAACAGTACACATTCTGGAGAAAATCAAACCACCTTCACCTCAGCAGGTTCTTGACATGCCTTGTTGGATGCTGGAAACAAGAGGATATTTCAGTGTTAAGTCAGCATGGGATTATATGAGAAGAAGAGACGAACCAAGAACATCTTATAGGATGATTTGGGTAAAGGGACCGCCTTTTAAAATAGCATTTTTCATGTGGAAAGTGTGGAAAGCAAAGTTACCTTTAGATGATTTCATGAAAAGGGTAGGCTACTGCATGCCATCAAAATGTTGGTGTTGTGTACAGCCTGACGAGGAATCTCTTCAGCACTTGTTTTTAGATCAGAAACTGCAAAGACAACTTGGAAGTATTTTCTATCGAGGGCAGGAATAGCTGTGGAGGGATTAACATTGCAACAAGCAATCACAAAATGTTGGACTGCAAATGTGTGCTTAAGGCTCAAACCAGTAATGCAAGCACTCCCCTCATGTGTAGTCTGGGAACTCTGGAAAAGAAGAAATATTATGAAGTATGGTGATGCTGTGACAACTAGCAGGGTGATTTATCAAGTTTCATCAAATCTGCAAGCATTGGTGAAAGTGAGAAAGCCTGGGATGGACATGGTACCTCACAAATGGTAAGATCTATTAGCTATGATGGAAAATTTCACTCCTAAACTTAAGGTTACCAAAGTCATGTGGGAATTTCCAAGTGCAGGATGGCTAAAAGTTAATACGGATGGTGCATCGAGGGGAAATCCAGGCAGGAGCTCAATAGGTTTTTGTATAAGAAATGAAAATGGTGACATAGTCAAGTCAGTAGGGAAGGAGATTGAGGAGACAACAAACACAGTAGCTGAAGCGAAGGCCATGGTAGAAGCACTAAGGTTCTGCAAATTTCAACAATACTGTCATGTATGGCTTCAAACTGACTCAATGTTATTAAAAAAGATAATGGGTGGGATCTGGAAATCACCATGGATCATATCTGAGCAGGTAGAGGAAATGATGCAACTAATGAATGGGGGCAATTACACAGTTACTCATATTCATAAGGAGGGCAACAAGCTGATAGATCACTTGGCTAATTATGCTTTAGATCATGGAGAAATAGAATGCCAACAATTTTGGCATCTAGATGCACAGGGAAGGAGGTTAGTTAATAAAGATAAGCTGCAATGTCCAAGTCTAAGGGTGAAGGTGGACAGGAGATAAGAAGCAAAGAGAAAAGGAAAAGCAGGAGGCATGTCAACTTAATCTATTTTTAATGAAATTTCAATTGGTGGTATTAATGCTTTGCATTCATTCCAATGTAAGGGATTTAAAAATAGGCAATTTCGCATGCCATCACATGTCTACTTGTTGCAAGCTTTTTTTCAAATCACATGGCCATTACAATTACCATCACATGCGTCCACAGGGTAACGCTGGATCAAGGTGCTGCTCACACCATCACATGAGTTTGCACGCTTGGAATCTGCAAATTGTTGATGATCAAGAAGGAAGCATGCTACATGTGGAGTTGGTGGGATTTCGAGGAGTAAAATGGGCATTAAACAAATGCCATACTATTATTAAATTGCACGCCTATGATAAAATATGGGAAGGAGGCATGGAGTCCACAAATCGGGTAAGGCTAGCTAGAGCTGTTGTCGATTTTGACATGGGAACAACGCACAGGTCTGCCATACGCCTGGAGACGATAAAACTAGATTCCTTATGGACTATGGATACATTAAACAAATGCAAAATGTACTGTCCAATGCTATTCGTTCGCATGATGCTGGTTTTAAATTGGGACAGGCAAGACATTGATCTAGGAAATCATGATTTTTGGGAAATACAAACTCATGTATCAAAAGGAGCAAAAACATGTGAAGCATGAGTTCAAATACCAAACAATGAAGTTGATAATGCAGACAAGCACATTGTAGGCATGTGCATTACTTTGGGTGCAAATGCCAAGGACCTTGGCCCCCTGAATAGTGTGAGAATCTCAAGGGGACATCACATGATCACGTGCTACAGTACCAGCTGGCTACAATAATCGTATGCTACAATGCCGTATGCTATAGTGCCGTATGCTATAGTGCCGTATGCTACAGTATCGAGCTACCGAATTGGTGGAGTCTACGTGAAGTTGCTGAAAAGGGGCTATTTATGCAAATCAAATTTAACTCTAGAACTTGGACGCTTTGGACTGGGGATACAACGTCGACATGGACTCACTTGGGCTATTTTGACAACTACAAAGTTTTAGTAGGCATAATGTGATATCAATTTGAGTATTATGCTCAATTTTGATAGTACGTTACATTAGAGTGCAAAGTCTATTTCCTTTCATTGAAGGAAGACAATGACAATTTTCTAATTATTTTATTTACTTTTCTATTTTTAATAAAAAACTATCCCTAGGCGCTTGCCTAGCGGATTGAAAAAAAAAATCTCTAGACGTGACTTTGAAAACACATACAGAGCTTGATAAAATGTTCCTCTGGGCATTTGTAGATATACTAAAGTTCTTTTCTTGGTACTTCATTGAAATTACGAATATTGCTACATCTTGTGTCATAGACCTGGTTATCCATTCATTGTTGATTTACCTCAATTTTGGTCTACAATATACCAATGATAACTTAACCTTTATGTAATATTGCTACTAGGATTCTCGTTTTATCGGGGAACATCTAAATTGATTAGATTGATCCACCTGGGGCGATATCATGCTTTCATAAACGTATCTCGTAGCATCCCAACATGATTCACCTTGCGTGGGTATATAATCCTGTCCAATTTATGAGATCCCTTTCTTTTCTTCGTCAGATCATTACTCAATCGAAGTCCTAAATTATACCCTCATTCTATTACCAGAGCAGCATTCCATTTCTTCTAGATGCCACTAGTCTTAGATTCCTTTGAGCTCATTCAGGCTATATTGAGATTTTGATAAAGTAGAGGAACCATCAGCTCCTTTGTATTCACGGGCTTAATCCCGAGGACTTATCCATTTTTGTCACCCTCTCCCTTGCCTTCTTCTTATCCTTACTCTTGTCTTTCTAAAACCTTGTCGTTCTATCATACTTTAGATTGTGATAGATTACCTCAGGCTTTTCTAGAACATCAAGAGAGACATCGCAACGTCTCTAACTCTTCTTTTACTCTCTAATTAGACCTTTCGGTACTTAGAAACTATAGGCTAGAAGATATGCTACTGATGATGCTGCTATCATCCCTGGATACTAAATCCAAGTGCTTCTAGTCTTTTGCTTGAAGTATGGACCACTCTCATCCTTCTATAATTGAGTATTTCGTACGTTGTGCACCTTTACCTTACTTTCCTTAAAGCCTCACATCACATCTTCTATCTCTTTCATACCTTTGATTTTTAAGGGAGATCCTGCAATGTTCTCGATCACGATGTTTCTATTTTTCTATGTCCAATAAACAAACTCCTGATTTACTTGGGTGATATAACTCTTTAGTCTCCTCCTTCTTTTATCCGGACTTTACGTCGGCTTAAGCTATCTTCCGATCTGGGGTTCATGGTATTAGTTATTTTGTTTAGCCTTTAATGGGTGCTAAGGAATATGCATGATACAATCCTTTAACAATTTAATCTCTCGTTCATGACCTGGGTTCAATTCTTTCTTTTAACATATACCAGAATCTTCTACGGCTGTATATGCTGCATGCATAAATCTCCGAACCCTTAAGTGCATCCATAACGTAACCAATTCTGGATCATTGATCGAATAATATCTTTCATTCCTCCTTAGCTTTCTTTCAACGTAAGCTATTTTATGGTATTTCTGCCCCATTGTTGCGTCCATACTTAGGTTATCTTAGTGCCCACACATGCCCGAGTTTGTGTGCAACTCATATGATCTCGGATATTACTTTTAATTTTACTTCCCGTTCATTAGCCATGGTAGGTGCCATTTTCTTTTGAAATGCTTACAATGTTGTTGCGAGATTGTTGTTACACACCCATTTCCTCTTTAGGTCGTTGTGCTTAGGTTGAAGCCTTCTTTCTTATCTCCTCAGATAGTCTTTCATTGTAGTACTTAGGGAGAACCCTTGACTCTCATAAAGCTGTGAGCTTATTACGGACCTTTTTGATGTCCTTACTTGCCTATAATCATCCGTAGTTTCTTACTTCCATGCCCTTGTGCTTGTATGGTTGCTTCTGAACCGATATTTTTACTACCTTCCTAGTGGCACTTTCTTTTATCCCCGAAACACTCATAAGGTACCTTTAACTACCCTTACTTTTGTCTGAATATATCTCAAGTATTATAATGATAATCTTCGAGGCTGAATTCCCTATATTGGGTTCTACTATGTTTAACATACACGATCCGATGACTCATCTGTAACCTTCTGTTTAGACATAACTAGGATCTCTCTGACAAAAACTAATTACTCGTTGGCCCATTCTCATATCAGTATTCCTCATAATTTTTCTTGGGTTATTTTCTTTGTCTTAACTTACGTCTCGCATTAGCTCCTTATCTATTAATAGCAGCTCGGGCAGGAACCTTTACTTCCTCTCCTTGATGTCGTGCTTGCATAATATTCTTGAATTGTAGCGTATTTGTAAGATTTGGATAAGTGCCATCTCATTCCTCTTTCATTTATGGAATTCTTCCTTTACCATGCCATAGTCACTAGGGTGACACTTGTAAGATTTGGATAAGTACCACATCACTTCATATTCCCCCCTTTGAGGTGTACTAAGAGTTGAAGCCACGAGGATTTACCTATAGATGTTTTACCTCTTCACCTTTGGCGTTGTTTCACAACACCAATGATCATTACTCGCCTTGCGGGAATCCTTCTGTATCAAAGATGACAAATTCCCTTACTTGCGAGGGTGACACTTAATGTAACTGGTACATACAGTCCCTTAAGCTTAACTTTGCTAACATTGCTTGCTTTTAGGGAAGCGTCTTCCTGAATGACCATTCTCTGAATTTCTCATGAATCTTCTTCTGTTGTCCGTCCTATTATTGCCGGAATGCGATCTGAATATCTCATGATGCTGATTATTATCAAATCACTCAATCCCTAATTCATATTTAGTTTATCTTGTTTACCAGCCCATACTGATTTTTATTATCCTAGGGCTTAATTCTCCCTTCTGGTAATCACGTTAGAGTCACAAAATTATTCCTTGAGATGAGGATATGACTTTATGGCATATACTCTTTTGTTGTCCTAAGGCCTGTCACCTCTCATCTCTTCATTCACTTGATTAAACTCTATAATACTGTCATTTCTTCTTCTTCTTTTTTTTCCTACCGTCGTTATACATGTATCACACCTTATCCATAATGCTTTGTTATCTTTCTTCTCATTACTCTGCTAATATTTCTGCATATCCCTTTTCTTGTGAAAACTTCAACACGACATTCTTTCGCTTTTAGCTCTCCTTTCTTTATTCCTTCACTCTTCGGGTTGCTCAACGTCCTTGCTCTACTAGGGACAAGAGTCATACTAAGGTAATATTTATCTCTTCCAGGCTTTCAGTGCCTATCATCTGATTTTTTTTATCATGCCAGTATTCACATCTAATTGTAATATTCTAGAGTGCATCATCTGAGTGTCTCACAAAGAGATCTATTAGCACATTTGCAATATCCTTCTGCAATGTCAACTAATACAAGTAATCCATTCACCAATTTGGGTTACTCTAACCCCAGTTGGATCTTGATATTCCGTCCTTCTCTTAACTATACTTGTTAACCTCCACAAGGCATAACTGAAATGGGTGTGATCTATTGTACATACCTCGGTTACTATTGAATACAACTCAAAAAGCTTATGTTCCTCTGCCTCAATTATAAACGTTGTTAACCTTCATTAACTAGGTACCTCGTACCCTTTTTCACCTTGCTCCTTTTACTTGCTGAAACTTGTACTTATCTTCTTAATCTCTCATTGTCCTTCACCATAAATATGGATAGGCATTCTTTCCTTAAGGCTTCTTATCAGGAAACTTACACCTTTCAGTACACCCATGATCTGCTCAAGACCTCATATTTACTTATCGTAGGCATCATACAAAAATCCAACTCCTCTGACTCTACTCTTCCACAATTATCTCTCTTTCCAACCTTCTTTCCGGATGTAGGCATCGTCTTATTTCGAATAAAATAGAATTTTGGAACCTGAATTCTTATAAGTGAGCTCTTGCACACGATCTAGAGTAATAAGAAAGAGTGACAATCCTAAATGCCCTGTAGCCTCCTACTTATAAGTGTGGTGCACGACACACCCATAAACAAGACTATACTAGACACGGCTTGTAAACTCCCTAGGACAGAACTGCTCTGTACCACTATTGTCACGCCCCGAACTTGGAGGGGGGGGGGTGAGACCGGCACCCAGTACCTCACCTACCCTTGCGTACCAACTTGAAATTAAGGGACTCTAAACATATGATGTCATACTTTAGGCCATGTGCAACATTTCAAGACGATAGCGAATGCTGACTAAATATCAATATAAAATTTGGCCGACAAGGCCGTCATATTTATTACAGCTGACAAACCAACCAAATATACATACAAGGCTTGAAAGCCCAACATACTGCACTAACTGACAAGATATGTCTACAAGCCTCTACTGATGGATATACTGTGATCGGAACATCTCTCCGACCTACTCATGACATATATATATACATATATATACAAGATATACATAAGGCTCTAGACCCAGAAAATCCAAAAGGCATGGAGTTTACCGATCAAGCTGAACTCGGGCAACACTTATTGAAGAGGCCTGCTCGTCTGTCTGTCTGACCTGCATGCATGAAATGCAGTGCCCCCAGAAAAGGGACATCTGTAGGAAATAATGTACTGAGTATGTAAGGCAATATACTGAAAGCTGAAACTGAATTGATAATATAATAACTGCAAGTAGCTGGAAGTCAAAGATAATATGAAGATATGCTTACCTACTGATACTGACTCAATTCTCTCAATATATTAAGTAAAATAGTCGTCCGGCCCTATAAGGCTCAGTATACATATATATATCTGCTCTGCCGTAGTAGGCTTCATCATAAACGCTTGGCCATACTACGCTCTGTATCTCGACCATGCTAGGCTCGCTCATACGCGCTCGACCACAGTAGGCTCGGTATATATATAACTGCTCTGTCGTAGTAGTCTCGCTCATATGAAATCGCCAATACTAGGCTCTGTATCTCGACCAACTAGGCTCGTTCATAAGCGCTCGGCCACAGTAGGATCGGTATATAACTTACCATTTGATCAGAGGTTGCCCAATCGGGGCCTGCCTATCGATTATAGCTCGATGGCAATGAAGATACTTTTAATACTGTATACATATAAACTCTCGGCTCACTTGACTGGAAGAAGTAAATACTCATCTGATGAATTCCCCATAAGGAGTTACAAAACTAGAAAAAATATACGTAACTTGCGAGACTAGCAAATTATACGTAAATTTTGGGATATGGATTTTTCTTTATGCTTCGTTATCAAACTTGTATAATAACAAGATCATACCATAATGAAGGAAGGGCTTAGCCTTAACATACCTGAGATGATTCTCTTGATAATCCCTCTAATACACGTCTTTTGCGAAAATACGTAACGACAGATCGAAGTAGGAAGATTACACTGTTCTTCCATAGAATACCACTCACGTTGCTGCTACTAAAATATAGATTGACGTTATATCTCCTCCAAAAATAGAATTGCTCATGTACTTTTGTTGTTGCTATTCATTAAGCTTAAGGATATCTTTATGACACCATTTTCACTTTTGTCTCCGTTGTCAACTTCTTTAGATCCATCACTGTTTTCACTTTATAACTTTGCATCATCTTCAAATATAACCATCAAAACTAAACAGCAAAAGCTCACGTATTTGGTTGTGCAAGAAGCAATAATATTTGTGGTAATGTTGACGGGATTCTTGGGCTTGGATGGAGCTATAATTCAATTGTTCCTCAAATTGGTTAACTGTTTTCATAATATATTGGTAGGATTCTGACCAAACATTGATTGAAGTGTTCTTGGTATATTGAAAACCTTGGAAAATGAAGTGTTTATGTGATTAACACATTGCCACCTAGATTAACTACACTAAGAGTCATCTACATTTAAAGGGGAGGGGCTGCCACGTTGGGGGCTCAAGACTTATCTAACAATGTATTAATTTTTTTAATTAGGTAATACCCCGCTACCCGATAATTATTCGCATAATTAAGAATTATCTCAATTTACTTAAAATACTACTTACTTTTAATATAATATATACCCTACTATCATGATCATATGGTACTTTGTATGGTAGTAGTCCGTAAGTATCGGGTATTAACACTCGGCCCATATTTTATCCCAATATGCCAAACTTGGACGAAAATTCATTTTTTTCGACTTGCTTCCCCTCTCACCTGCACAAATTTATTCATCACTTATAATTCTTATAGTCTCCAAATAATCTTTTCCTTGGACTGATGTCAATTACTTTACAACAAATTCAACGTAACATACTGCAGGGTGCAACATCGTCGTAACTTATTACTGCGAAGCGTAACATCACCATAATATTGCGGGGTGTAACAAGATATTCTTCAGATGACTTTTAGGACCCGATACAGTCATTATGATTTCTTGGTGATGTCTTTTGGGCTGACCAATGCCCCAGGAGCGTTCATGCATTTGATGAATAGCGTGTTCCGACCTTATCTTAACTCGTTTGTCATAGCCTTTATTGATGATATTCTGGTGTATTCGCGTAGTCAAGAGGACCACGTGGAGAATTTGAGAGTCGTGTTACAGAGATTGTGGGAGGAGAAGCTTTATGCAAAATTCTTCAAATTCGAGTTCTGGCTCAGTTCAGTGGCTTTCTTGGGGCAGTGGTGTCCAGCGAGGGTATTCAGGTTGATCTAAAAAAGATAAAGGCGATTTAGAGTTGGCCTAGACCGTCCTCAGCTACAGAGATTCGCTGCTTTCTTGGTTTGGCAGGCTATTATCCCCGGTTTGTTCAGGGATTCTCATCTATCGCTTCGCCCTTGACTATGTTGACTTAGAAGTTTGCTTCATTTGTATGGTTGAACGAGTGTGAGGAGAGCTTTCAGAAGCTCAAGACAGCTTTGACCACAGTTCCAGTGTTAGTTTTTCCATCTGTTTCAGGTTCATATACTATATATTGTGATGCTTCGAGAGTTGGGATTGGTTTTGTGTTGATGTAGGAGGGTAGAGTTATTGCTTATGCTTCTCGTCAGCTAAAGCCCCATGAGAAGAACTACCCCGTTCATGATTTGAAGTTGGCTGCCATAGTTAATGCATTGAAGATTTGGAGGCATTACTTGTATGATGTATCTTGTGAGGTGTTCACTGATCATCACAGTCTTCAACATTTGTTCAAGCAAAAGGATCTTAATTTGATGCAACGGAGATGGTTGGAGTTGCATAAAGATTATGATATCATATATTGTACCATACGGGTAAGGCCAATATGGTGGCCGATGCTTTGAGCCGAAAGACAATGAGTGTGGGGAGTTTGGCATATATCCTAGTTGGGGAGAGACCTCTTGTAGTTGATGTTCAATCTTTGGCTAATCAGTTCATAAGGTTAGATATTTCGGAGCCCAGTCAAGTATTTGCTTGCGTGGTTTATCGATCTTCCTTATATGACTGCATCAGAGAGCGCCAGTATGATGATCCGCATTTGCTGGTCCTTAAAGGTAGAGTTCAGCATGATAATGCCAGAGATGTGACTATTGATGCTGATGGGGTATTGAGGATGCAGGGCCGGATTTGTGTGCCCAATGTGGATGGTCTTCGGGAGTTGATTTTGGAGGAGGCCCACAGCTCGTGGTATTCCATTCATCCGGGTGCCATGAAGATGTATCAGTATTTGAGGCAGCATTATTGGTGGAGAAGAATGAAGAACGACATTGTGGGATTTGTAGCTTGGTGTCTCAATTGTCAGCAGGTGAAATTTGAGCATCAAAGACCGGGTGGCTTGCTTCAGCAGACGGATATTCTCGAGTGGAAGTAGGTGAGGATCACCATGACTTTGTAGTTGCATTTCCACGAACTTTGAAGAGGTTCGATGCTATTTGGGTGATTGTGGTTCGGTTGACCAAGTCCGCGCACTTCATTCCCATGTGTAACTATACTTGTTAACCTCCACAAGGCATAACTGAAATGGGTGTGCTCTATTGTACATACCTATGTTACTATTGAATACAACTCAAAAAGCTTATGTTCCTCTGCCTCAATTATAAACGTTGTTAATCTTCATTAACTGGGTACCTCGTACCCTTTTTCACCTTGCTCCTTTTACTTGCTGAAACTTGTACTTATCTTCTTAATCTCTCATTGTCCTTCACCATAAATATGGATAGACATTCTTTCCTTAAGGTTTCTTATCAGGAAGCTTACACCTTTCAGTACACCCATGATCTGCTCAAGACCTCATATTTACTTATCGTAGGCATCATACAAAAATCCAACTCCTCTGACTCTACTCTTCCACAACTATCTCTCTTTCCAACCTTCTTTCCGGATGTAGGCATCGTCTTATTTCGAATAAAATAGAATTTTGGAACTTGGATTCTTATAAGTGAGCTCTTGCACACGATCAAGAGTAAGAAGAAAGAGTGACAATCCTAAATGCCCAATAGTCTCCTACTTATAAGTGTGGTGCACGACACACCCATAAACAAGACTATACTAGACACGGCTTGTAAACTCCCTAGGACAGAACTGCTCTGATACCACTATTGTCACGCCCCGAATTTGGGGGGGGGGGGTGAGACCGGCACCCAGTACCTCACCTACCCTTGCATACCGACTTGCAACTAATGGACTCTGAACATATGATGTCATACTTTAGGCCATGATCCACATTTCAAGACGATAGCGAATGCTGACTAAATATCAATATAAAATTTGGCCGACAAGGCCGTCATATTTATTACAGCTGACAAACCAACCAAATATACATACAAGGCTTGAAAGCCCAACATACTGCACTAACTGACAAGATATGTCTACAAGCCTCTACTGATGGATATACTGTGATCGGAACATCTCTCCGACCTACTCATGACATATATATATACGTATATATACAAGATATACATAAGGCTCTAGACCCGGAAAATCCAAAAGGCATGGAGTTTACCGATCAAGCTGAACTCGGGCAACACTTATTGAAGAGGCCTGCTCGTCTGTCTGTCTGACCTGCATGCATGAAATGCAGTGCCCCCAGAAAAGGGACATCTGTAGGAAATAATGTACTGAGTATGTAAGGGAATATACTGAAAGCTGAAACTGAATTGATAATATAATAACTGCAAGTAGCTGGAAGTCAAAGATAATATGAAGATATGCTTACCTGCTGATACTGACTCAATTCTCTCAATATATTAAGTAAAATTGTTGTCCGACCCTATAAGGCTCATTATACATATATATATATCTGCTCTGCCGTAGTAGGCTTGGTTATAAGCGCTCGGCCGTACTAGGCTCTGTATCTCGACCATGCTAGGCTCGCTCATACGCGCTCGACCACAGTAGGCTCGGTATATATATAATTGCACTGTCGTAGTAGGCTTGCTCATATGCAATCAGCCATACTAGGCTCTGTATCTCGACAAACTAGGCTCGTTCATAAGCGCTCGGCCATAGTAGGATCGGTATATAACTTACCATTTGATCAGAGGTTGCCCAATAAGGGCCTGCCCATCTATTATAGCTCGATGATAATGAAGATACTTTTAATACTGTATACATGTAAACTCTCGGCTCTCTTGACTGGAAAAAGTAAATACTCATCTGATATGAATTCCCCATAAGGAGTTACAAAACTAGAAAAAATATATGTAACTTGCGAGACTAGAAAATTATACGTAAATTTTGGGATATGGATTTTTCTTTATGCTTCGTTATCAAACTTGTATAATAACAAGATCATACCAAAATGAAGGAAGGGCTTAGCCTTAATATACCTGAGATGATTCTCTTGATAATCCCTCTAATACACGTCTTTTGCGAAAATATGTAACGACAGATTAAAGTAGGAAAATTACACTGTTCTTCCATAGAATACCACTCACGTTGCTGCTACTACAATATAGATTGGCGTTATATCTACTCCAAAAATAGAATTGCTCATGTACTTTTGTTGTTGCTATTCATTAAGCTTAAGGATATCTTTATGACACCATTTTCACTTTTGTCTCCGTTGTCAACTTCTTTAGATCCATCACTATTTTCACTTTATAACTTTGCATCATCTTCAAATATAACCATCAAAACTAAACAGCAAAAGCTCACGTCTTTGGTTGTGCAAGAAGCAATAATATTGGTGGTAATGTTGACGGGATTCTTGGGCTTGGATGAAGCTATAATTCAATTGTTCCTCAAATTGGTTAACTGTTTTCATATTATATTGGTAGCATTCAGACCAACATTGATTGAAGTGTTCTTGGTATATTGAAAACCTTGGAAAATGAAGTGTTTATGTGATTAACACATTGCCACCTAGATTAACTACACTAAGAGTTATCTACATTTAAAGGGGAGGGGCTGCCACGTTGGGGGCTCAAGACTTATCTAACAATGTATTAATTTTTTTAATTAGGTAATACCCCGCTACCCGATAATTATTCGCATAATTAAGAATTATCTCAATTTACTTAAAATACTACTTACTTTTAATATACTATATACCCTACTATCATGATCATATGGTACTTTGTATGGTACTAGTCCGTAAGTATCGGGTATTAACACTCGGCCCATATTTTATCCCAACATGCCAAACTTGGACGAAAATTCATTTTTTTCGACTTGCTTCCCCTCTCACCTGCACAAATTTATTCATCACTTATAATTCTTATAATCTCCAAATAATGTTTTCCTTGGACTGATGTCAATTACTTTACAACAAATTCAACGTAACATACTGCAGGGTGCAACATCGTCGTAACTTATTACTGCGAAGCGTAACATCACCATAATATTGCGGGGTGTAACAAGATATTCTTCAGACCGCTTTCAGGACCCGATACGGCCATTATGAGTTCTTGGTGATGTCCTTTGGGCTGACCAATGCCCCAGGAGCGTTCATGTATTTGATGAATAGCGTGTTCCGACCTTATCTTAACTCGTTTGTCATAGCCTTCATTGATGATATTCTGGTGTATTCACGTAGTCAAGAGGACCACGTGGAGCATTTGAGAGTCGTGTTACAGAGATTGATGGAGGAGAAGCTTTATGCAAAATTCTTCAAATTTGAGTTCTGGCTCAGTTCAGTGGCTTTCTTGGGGCAGTGGTGTCCAGCGAGGGTATTCAGGTTGATCCGAAGAAGATAAAAGCGATTTAGAGTTGGCCCAGACCGTCCTCAGCTACAAAGATTCGTAGCTTTCTTGGTTTGGCAGGCTATTATCCCCGGTTTGTTTAGGGATTCTCATCTATCGCTTCGCCCTTGACTATGCTGACTTAGAAGTTTGCTTCATTTGTATGGTTGGACGAGTGTGAGAAGAGCTTTCGGAAACTCAAGACAGCTTTGACCACAGTTCCAGTGTTAGTTTTTCCATTAGTTTTAGGTTCATATACTATGTATTGTGATGCTTCGAGAGTTGGGATTGGTTTTGTGTTGATGTAGGAGGGTAGAGTTATTGCTTATGCTTCTCGTCAGCTAAAGCCCCATGAGAATAACTACCCCGTTCATGATTTGGAGTTGGCTGCCATAGTTAATGCATTGAAGATTTGGAGTCATTACTTGTATGGCGTATCTTGTGAGGTGTTCACTAATCATCATAGTCTTCAGCATTTGTTCAAGCAAAACGATCTTAATTTGATGCAACGGAGATGGTTGGAGTTGCATAAAGATTATGATATCATATATTGTACCATCCGGGAAAGGCCAATGTGGTGGCCGATGCTTTGAGCCGAAAGACAGTGAGTGTGGGGAGTTTGGAATATATCCTAGTTGGGGAGAGACCTCTTGTAGTTGATGTTCAATCTTTGGCTAATCAGTTCATGAGGTTAGATATTTCGGAGACCAGTCAGGTATTGGCTTGCGTGGTTTTTTGGTCTTCCTTATATGACCGCATCAGAGAGCGCCAGTATGATGATCCGCATTTGCTGGTCCTTAAAGGTAGAGTTCAACATGATGATGCCAGAGATGTGACTATTGATGCTGATGGGGTATTGAGGATGCAGGGCCGGATTTGTGTGCCCAATGTGGATGGTCTTCGGGAGTTGATTTTGGAGGAGGCCCACAGCTCGTGGTATTCCATTCATCCGGGTGCCATGAAGATGTATCAGTATTTGAGGCAGTATTATTTGTGGAGAAGAATGAAGAACGACATTGTGGGATTTGTAGCTTGGTGTCTCAATTGTCAGCAGGTGAAATTTGAGCATCAGAGACCGGGTGGCTTGCTTCAGCAGATGGATATTCCCGAGTGGAAGTAGGAGAGGATCACCTTGACTTTGTAGTTGCACTTCCATAGACTTTGAAGAGGTTTGATGCTATTTTGGTGATTGTGGATCGGTTGACCATGTCCGCGCACTTCATTCCCATGTGTACCTATTCTTCAGAGCGGTTGGCAGGGATCTATAACCGGGAGATCGTTTGTTTGCATGGTGTCCCAGTTTTCATCATTTCAGATAGGGGCAAGCAGTTTACTTCGCAGTTTTGGAGGTCTGTGTAGCAAGAATTGGGTACTCAGGTTGAGTTGAGCATAGCTTTTCACCCTTAGATGGACGGACAGTCCAAGCGCACTATTTAGATATAAGAGGACATGTTGCGTGCTTGTGTCATTGATTCGGAGGGTTATATGATCAGTTTCTATTACTTGCAGAGTTTGCCTATAACGATAGCTACCAGTCGAGTATTCAAATGGCTCCATATGAGTCTTTGTATGGGAGGCGATGTAGATCTCCAGTTGGTTGGTTTGAGCCCGGTGAGGCTAGGCTATTGGGGACTGATTTGGTGTAGGATGCTTTGGAGAAGGTGAAGGTGAAGGTGATTCAGGAGAGGCTTCGTACAACGCAGTCAAGGCAAAAGAGTTATGCTGATAGGAAGGTTCGATATGTGTCCTACATGGTTGGCGAGAAGGTTCCACCCATGAAGGGTGTTATGAGATACGGGAAGAAAAGGAAATTGAGTCCTCGGTTCGTTGGGCCTTTTAAGGTGCTTCGGAGGATTGGGGAGGTGGATTATGAGCTTGCTTTGCCACCCAGCTTGTCAAGTGTGCATATGGTATTTCATGTTTCTATTCTGCAGAAGTATATTGAGGATTCGTCTCATGTTTTGGATTTCAGCACGGTTCAAGTGGATGATGATCTGACCTATGATGTGGAGCCAGTAGCTATTTTGGGTCAGCAAATTTGAAAGTTGAGGTAAAAGGATATAGCTTCAGTGAAAATGCAGTGGAGAGGTCGGCCAGTGGAGGAGGTTACCTAGGAGACCGAGCGGGAGATGTAGAGCAGATATACTCACCTGTTTGAGGCTTCAAGTATGTTTCTTGACTCGCTCGAGGACGAATTTTGTTTAAGTTGGGGAGGATGTGAGGACCCGGTCAGTCGTCTCATGGGTTACCGCTCTGTTTTCCCTATTTCTGCTTCTTTATGCTTTGTTATTCGTGTTTTGTGGTATCAGGTTGGTCGGATCCAATACGAAAGGAATTTGGGTAAGTTTGGAGACATCTAGTCTCTTTTAAGGAAGTTTAAGTTGAAAAAAAAGTCAACCAGATGTTGACTTATGTGTTAGAGGGCTCGGATGTGAGTTCTGATGGTTCGGTTAGCTTCGCGAGGTGATTTGTGGCTTAGGAGCGCGATCAAAATGAATTTTGGTGGTATGTAGTAGATTTAGGCTTGAATGGGCGAACTTGATATTTTGGCGATTTCCGATTGATAGGAAATTTTTTGATGTAGAGGTCAGAATGGAATTCCGAGAGTTGTAGTAGTTCCGTTGTGTCATTTGGGATGTGTGTGTAAAATTTCAGGTCATTCGGACATGGTTTGTTTGGGTTTTTAATAGAAAACGTAATTTGGAAGATTTTAGAAAGTTTGGCTTGTATCCGATGTGTTTTGGGTGATTTGATGATGTTTGAAAGTGTTTTGATGATTGGAACAAGTTTGAACAAGGTATTAGGATATGTTGGTACTTTTGGTTGAGGTCCTGGGGGCCTCTTGATGATTTCAAATGGTTGACGGAAAGGTTTAGACTTGTGAAGTTATGGAATCTCAGCTGCTTCTGGTGCGATGCCGCACGTGCGGAACAGGAGCCGCAAAAGCAGTTTTTTAGGGAAAGACAGGAACCACAGATGTGGTAGTTTAACTACACCTGCGAAGGTGCAGGTGTGGAGAGTTGACCGCAGATGCAAGGTTGGTCCTTTAAGTGAATAAACGCAGAAGCGGTAATCTGACCGCATATGCGGTACCGCAGAAGCGGTGGGCATGTCGCAGATGCGAAAATCCCTGGCCAGAAGGTATATATTGCTTCCTTTGCGAATTTTTGCAAAGAACTCCATTTTTGAAGACGGGAAAGAGGCTAAGGCATAGGATCTCAAGAGGAATCAAAGGAGATCGGTTGGGTAAGTTCCCTAAGCTTAATTACTTGGGTTTAAGATCATTTTTCCATTGTTTAATCATGGTTTTAGTGGATATTAAGGGCTAAAAATGGAGGATTAGGGCTTGAGTTTAAGAGGCCTTTAAAAGAGAATTTGAGGGGTCATTTGGACTCCGATTTTAGTGTTCTTGATATGCATAGACGAGGAATCTATTGATTTATAAATTTCTAAATCTCGAGACGTGGTCCCGGGGGTCGGGTTTTGGTAATTTCGGGATTTTTGGTATTTTTCGATTGTTTTCACTTGGGCTTCGTTCCCTTGGCATATTTTGACATTCTCGTTCTGATTTTGGATAGATTCGACGCGCGTGGAGGCCGATTCGAGGGGCAAAGGCGTCGCGGAGTAGTATTTCACCGGTTTGAGGTAAGTAACCATTATAAATTTGGAACTGAGTGTAAAAAACCCCGGTATTTGACTTGTTTTGATAAATGCGATGATGCACATGCTAGGTAATGAGCGTCTGTGCGTGCACCGGTAGGGATTGTGACTTGGTTCGTCCCGTAGCGACTATCAAGCCGCGTAATTGATTTGAACATCTTATATCATTCTATATTTCAGTCATTTATACTATATTATGGGTTGTATGCCATGTTTGGGGCCTTGTGACGACCTGTAGAAACCCTTAGGGGCATTTTGACTATTTTTCCTCACTTTACTTGCCAGAAGCAAATCCTCAGTCATGTTTTACTAGCTAAAATATTTATAACTGATTTTTATTACTCTACTCCCAATTGTGAGGGCTGTTTGGGTTAAGTTCCCTAATTTTCATTGTTGTGCCCGAGAGGCTGTGAGATTAAAGACCGAAAGTGGTTGAGAACCCAATTATGAGGATAATTATATATATGTGAGTTATGGATCGAGCTGCACGCCGCAGTAATACTTATATGGATCGGGCTGCACGCCACAGCGATATATATATTGGATCTGGCTGCACGCCGCAGCGATATATATATTGGATCGAGCTACACACTGCAACGATATGACGCTTGGGCTGTAGGAGCCCCTCCGGAGTCTGTACACCCCTAGTGAGCGTAGTCGACTATAAATTATGGATCGGGATGCACGCCCCACGGGTTACTATGATTTCTATTATTATGAGATACTAATGAGCTGAATGCTGAGTGTGAGTACTGTGTGACGAGAGTCGAGTCACGAGTGAATGAGAGGCTGCACGAGGGGCCATATTCTGAGTGATTCCTTGCCTGAGAGGCCTTGTTATGATGTTTTTCACTGATTTCACTCTTCTTTTAAATAAGCCTCTGTTTGATATACCGCTAAGTATTTGATTCCAAATATTTAAACTGGAAATTTTATTTTATCACGAAAACTGAATTTGAACTGTAAAGATGACCTGATATTATGTTGATTATCCAATTATGTATTTTTGAACTGCGTGTCACTGTTTTCAGTCCTTATTTACTCTAGTTACTTACTGAGTTGGCGTACTCATGTTACTCCCGGCACCTTGTGTACAGATCCAGGTGCCCGGGCGACCGAGTGAGGGCTTTCAGCTGTTCAGTATTTGACGGAGACTTCGAGGTAGTTGCATGGTGTCCACAACCCTGTTCTCTCCCTCCTATCTTATTATTTTTCTGCATTTCCTAGACTATTGATGTATTAGGTATTCAGATTTGTATTAGAGGCTCTAGACTCGTGACACCAGATTGTTGACGCTGTGTAGTTATTGTTATTTTGACGTTCCGTATATTTCTGTTGTTTTAACGCTTATAATGACTTCAATATTTAAAACTTGTGTTAGAAAATGACTTAATGTTAAAGGAAAATGAGTCGTGGTTAGTTGATTTGTTGGCTTGCCTAGTAATGTGATAGGCGCCATCATGATCGGTATTTGGGGTCGTGACATTGGGCATGGAACTTGGAATAAATTATATATTTGAGTTTGTGGTGTTATGGGTAAAGTTTATCTTCAAAAACTTTTGGAATCTGGGCACGTGGGCCCGAGGGTAATTTTTGTCGACTTTTCGAGCGGAGTTGGGAATTTATTGTGAATTGAATTATAATGAGTAATAGAGTATATATTTATGGATTTGCACTTTTATTGACTAGTTTTTGAGCGATGGACATTCGTTTGAGTTGTTGGAAAGCCTTGGGAGCCGGTTATTGAACTCCGGAGCGAGATAAGACTCTTTTCTAACCTTGCAAGAGAGAATTAACCCCATAGGTGAACTAAATTAATATATGTGCTACTATTTGTGGAGGCTACGTACGCACGAGGTAACGAGAGTCTGTACGTAACTACTAGTTATGCATATATCTGATGTTACACCTCGTACTTTAATATTAGGACAAGTCGTAGTAATCTATATGAGCTTGAAGGTTATTTGTGTACCTGTTGATGAGTAATCTTGAATTAGTCAAGTTGCGGGAAGCCCGTTCATGTCATTTAGGATTTCAAATTTTATTGGCTAGTAATTATGCAATGTTAGACTTTTGATATGACCAAAATAACTTATTTGCGATTCCTGATACTTCAATAACTTCTTGGCGGTATATTATCTATTTTCTTGAAGAATTGGTTTAAATCACTATAAGGTAATGTTCTTTACATTTTCTGGACCTCATCAAGTAAACGTTTTTTTCCCCATGTATCGTCCAAGTTATATTACTTGTTTGATATTTTAGCTTTAAAGTGATATAAAACAGTTCAAGGAAATGTCAATATTGATTTTCTTAGCTTCTACTTTCTTGTCTACTAGTTGATACAACCTTTGAGTACAGAAATTGTGACTATAAGACCCTGTTGTTAACAACCTTGTTATCATCGTATACAGTTGATATGATATTTGGAGTGGCATACTTTTATAAAAAGTTTGAAAATTATGATTTTATATAGTTACTAATATTACTATTTTCAATTATACACATAATATGAAAAGGTTTATAAGATTTTCTTTATTTTAATAATAGAAAGTATTTTCTCACAAGAAAAGAAGGCTATTTTTTTTACCATTTTAAGAATTAAGCATATGAGAATTTTTACTCTTTATATAAGATTAGAAAAATTATAAATTGAGAAAAAACATATGTATTTTTACATGGATGTTTCAATAAAATAATAGTGTATGTATTTATTTTATATGGTACCACATGACCATGATAGTATGATATATAAAGTGTATTAAAAGTGAATAGTATATTAAGTAATTTGAAATAATTTTTAATTATACGGTAATTGAGTAATTACCGGGTAATGAGATATTACCTAATTAATTAATTATTAGATAAGATTATTAAATCTTTCACGTGGCATCACCCCTTGCTAAAATTTGATGACTCTTAAATCTATTTGATAAGGTGGCAACGAGTTTGTTTCATGAGTTTGTTTCATGATATAAATCAGAGACCCTTTCCAACCCAGTCGCCAAAAAATTCCCTGACTATGAAATGCCTTCAGTAACATGGGGAATATTGCAAAAGAATGAAGAAAAAGTTGTCTCAAAAGTTATAATTTCTGACTATTTAAAAAACATAGGCATAGTTACTAATGAATTAGAGGATAAGGACTTACCATCTACAGTTGAAGTCATGCGTGAACGTGTAGAATTTCTGCAGAATATTGGTTTAACAATGGATGATATCAATGAGTATCCCTTAATGCTTGGATATAGTGAGAGGAAAAATGTAATCCCTGTTTTGACATATTCAGAAAGAAAAAAAAAAAGGAATTCAAAGGTCAAGTCTTGGTGAATTTGTTAAAAGTTATCCACAATGCTTGAATGCTAGTGTTGTAGTGGAGCTTGTTCCAGTTGTCAATTTTTTACGGGGGCTTGATGTCGAGAAGCTTCATATTGGATATGTTTTAATGAAATAGCCAAAGTTAGGGAACGATGAGTACTTCAGTAGCTTACTTGGTCAGCATAGGGGTCAAACCGAGTGATTTTATTAACGTATTTCATATGCATTTTATGCATTTATATATGCATATTGACCCATGACCAGATGAAGTTATATAGGTGTATATATTAATATATGTGTATATGGGAAAAGGTTATGGCGTTATATACGCACCACCACCTGATCAGCTGGTATACGATGATGATGTTGCCCACAGTGGCTGAAATATGACTCAGACGACACTATATACGCGTATATATATATATATATGTATATCGGATATGGGAAAAGGTTAAGGCGTTAAATACGCACCACCACCTGATGAGCTGGTATATGATGATGATATTGCCCACAGTGGCTGAGATGATATGATGGATGCTCTCAGAGGCGTGATGATGTTATGTCTTTATATATGCATATACATATATATGGGATATGGGAAAGGTTACGACATTATATATGCACCACCACCCGATCAACTGGTATACGATAATGATTTTGCCCAGTGTAGTTGAGATGATATAATGGGATGCCCTCAGAGGCTTGATGATGTTATGAATACATGTACCTATGAACGACATGATATTCATACGCATATGCATGACACTATAAGTATTAAATGGTAATACTAACATATTTTTGGTCTGAATTATTCTTCGATGAAAACTGTAATGAAATGTGAACCATAAGGTTGTTTTGAAGGTGAATTCAGTATATGAGTGTAGATGAAACATATTGCGTTTTTATGCAGAAATTGACCAGACTGATCTTTTTGGTTATTCTCTATGTTATAGTTTGTTTCATGCAAAGCAATCTGGTGGTAGAAAGAAAATGCCTGACTAGACATTCTAGGCTTGGCTCTTTCGTGTTAGATTGATTACTACGACATAAAATTAGTCATTTCCTGTTTCCACTATGATACATTGAAAAGCTTTAGTATGTTGCAATTACTTTGGGTTAGGCTTCCTTATTAGAGATATTGCTGTGACGACCCGGCCAGTCGTCTCATGATTTACTGCTATGTTTCCTCCATTTCTGCTTCTTTATCCTTTGTTTATCCGTGTTATGTGGTATCGGGTTGATCGGATCGAATTCAGAAAGGATTTGGTAAGGTTTGAGACACTTAGTCTCCTTTAAGGAAGCATAAGTTGGAAAAGTCAACCGAATGTTGCTTATATGTTAGAGGGCTCGAAAGTAAATTCCGAGGGTTCGGTTGGCTTTGGGAGGTGATTTGTGACTTAGGAGCATGATCGGAATGGGTTTTGGAGGTTCGGAGTAGGTTTAGGCTTGAATTGGCGAAGTTGAGATTTCGGTTGGTACGCGAGATTTTGATATATGGGTCGGAATGGAACCCCGAGAGTTGCAGTAGTTCTATTTGGTCATTTGAGATGTGTGTGCAAATTTTCAGCTCATTCGGATGTGGTTTGGTTGGATATTTTTATCAAAAGCGGAATTTGAAAGATTTTAGAAAGTTTGGCTTGAATACGATGTGTTTTGGGTGAATTAATGTTGTTTGAAGTGATTTGATGATCATAATAAGTTTGGATGAGGTATTAGGATATGTTTGTTCTTTTGGTTGAGGTTCTGGGGGCCTCGGGGTGATTTCGGATGGGTAACGGATAAGTTGGATTTTTATTGCAGCTACTGTTTGCTTCTGATATTTTCGCACCATGAAACGGATTTAAGTTCGGATGTTGTTTTATTGCAGAAGCGGATGTGAGTATTTGCCATGAAACGCAGATGTGGTGTGGGACCGCACCTGCGGAGTCGCAGGTGCAGAAGGCTGAGCGCAGAGGCGGCAGTGGGCTTCTAAGTGAAGGACCGCAGAAGCGGCGACTTGGCTGCATGTGCGGTACCGCATAAGCGGTTAAAGGATCGCAGATGCAAAAATCCCTGGCCAGAAGGTATATATTGTCTTTTTCGCGAAATTTTGCCAAGTTAATCATTTTTGAAGACGGGAAAGAGGCTAAGTCATAGGATTTCGAGAGGAATCAAAGGATATCAGTTGGGTAAGTTCCCTAAGCTTAATTACTTGGGTTTAAGATCATTTTTCCATTGTTTAATCATGGTTTTAGTGGAGAATAAGGAAGAAAAATTGGGGATTAGGGCTTGTGATTAAGAGACGTTTAAATGGGGATTTGAGGGGCCATTTGGACTCCGATTTTAGTAATCTTAATATGTATAGACTCGTGGGAGGATAAGGATTCCGTTGATGTAAAAATTATCGAATTCTGAGATGTGGGCCCGGGGGGTCAGGTTTTGGTAATTTCAAGATTCTTGGTATTATTTAATTGTTTTCGCTTGGGCTTTGTTCCCTTGGCATATTTTGACGTCCTCATTATGATTTTTGTATTCGACACGAGTGGAGGCCGATTCAAGGGGCAAAGGCGTCAACGAGTAGTATTTTCACTGGTTTGAGGTAAGTAACCATTGTAAATCTAGAACTGAGGGTACAAACCACAGTATTTGACTTGTTTTGATAAATGCGATGGCGCACATGCTAGGTGACGAGCGTGTGGGAGTGCACCGGTAGGGATTGTGTCTTGGTCCGTCCCGTAGCGACTATTAAACAGGGTATTTGATTTGGAAATATTATATTATTTTGTATTTTGGATATTTATACTATACTATGGGCGGTATGCCATGTTTGGGGCCTTGTGCCTGCCTGTAGAAACCCTTAGGGGCATTTTGACTATTTTCCTCACTTTACTTGCTAAAAACATATCCTCAGTCATGTTTTACCTATTTAAATGTTTAAAACTTGTTTTATCTTTCCACTTCTAATTGTGAGGACTGTTTGGGTTGAGTTCACTAATTTCTGTTGTTGTGCCCGAGAGGCTGTGAGGTTAATGACTGAGAGAGGTTAAGAACCTAATAGTGAAAATATGATATGTATACATTATGGATCGAGCTGCACGCCACAGCGATACTTTATGGATTGGGCTGCATGCCACAACAATATGTATATTGGATCGGGCTGCGCGCCGCAACAATATGACGTTTGGGCTGTAGGAGCCCTTCCGGAGTCTGCACACCCCCAGTGAGCGTAGTCGACTGTAAATTATGGACCGGGCTGCACGCCGCAGCGGTTACTATGATTTCTATTATTATGAGATACTAATGAGCAGAGTGCTGAGTGATGAGGGTTGAGTCACGAGTGACTGAGAGGCTGCCTGAGGGGCCGTATTCTGAGTAATTCCTTGCCCGAGGGGCCCGTTTATGACGATTTCACTGATATCACTCTTCTTTTAAACAAGCCTCTATTGGAAATATTGCTAAGTATATGATTTCAAGTGTTTTAAACTGAAAATGTTGATTTATGACGAAATTGGTTTTTAAACTATAACATTGATCCGATATTCTATTGAGTATTAAGTTATATGTTTTATTCGAATTGCTCGTCACTTCTTTCAGTCCTTATTTACTTTAGTTACTTACTGAGTTGGCGTACTCACGTTACTCTCTACACCTTGTATGCAGATCCAAGTGCCCGAGTGACAGAGTGAGGGTCCTCAGCTAATTCAGAGGTTGTCGGAGATTTCAAGGTAGCTGCATGGCATCCACAACCCTGTTATCTCCTTCTTATCTTGTTATTTTTCCGCATTTGCTAGACTTTTGTTGTATCAGACAGTCAGTTATGTAGTAGAGGCTCTAGACTCGTGAACCCATATATTTGGGGCTGTGTTGTCTTATGTTTTTATTAGATTCTGCATTATTTTAGCTGTTTTAAACACTTCTTATGAAAACCAATATTTAATCTTATGTTGGAAAAATGGTTTTATAAAAGAAATTCGATATGATTGATGGTTTGGGTTGGCTTGCCTAGTAATGTGATAGGCACCATCACGACCGGGTATATGGGGTCGTGACAAGTTGGTATCAGAGCCTAGGTTTCATATGTCTCGCGAGTCATGAGCCGATTTAGTAGAATCTCGCGGATCGGTACAGAGACGTCTGTATTTATCCTCGAGAGGCTACAAAACCTTTAGAAAAAATTCATCATACTCTTGAAATTCTTGTCATGCGAACTTGTTGATCCGAATACTAAACTTCTCTTATTCCATTCTCTCACAGATGGTGAGGACACGTGCTTCCGGGTAGGGTGGATGACCACTTACTCCACCAGTTGGGGCCACCAGAGGCCGAGGATGCGGTCGAGACGGTGGTAGGGGCAGAGCAGCTAGGGCAGCACCTGCATATCCACCAGCTGCCCTAGTTTAGGTTCAGGTCCTAGTTGTGAACGCTACAGTAGCACTAGCTCAGGCACCAGTTGTCCCCGTGGTGATTCTAGGCTTGTAGGAGGCTTTAGCTCAGATCTTATCAGTGTGTACCGATTTGGCTCAGGCGATTTCAGTTACTACGACCGCAACTACTTCTCAGGATGGGGGAGGCACGTAGACTCCCGTTGCTCGCACACCTGAGCAGGTTGTGTAGGGACTCTAGACACTGGGGGCACCTCCAGCCCGACCGGTTGCACCAACTTAGGAGTTTGTAGTACCAGTTATGTCGGACGACGAGCAGCGTCGACTTGAGAGGTTTGGTAGACTCCAGCCTCCTTCTTTCAGTGGTGTAGAGGGCGAGGATGCCTAGGATTTCTTGGATAAGTTCCAGAGGATTCTTCGTACAGCGGGGATCCTAGAGACTAGTGGTGTAGCTTTTACCACCTTTCAATTTTCCGTGGCTGCCTTCACTTGGTGGGAGGAGTATGAGAGGTGTAGGCCTATTGGTACAGCGCCCCTTACTTGGCAGCAGTTCTCTGTTCTCTTTCTAGAGAAGTATGTCATAGTCTCGCCGAGAGGAGCTGCGCAGACAGTTTGAGCAGTTGCATCAGGGAGAGATGATTGTGACGCAGTATGAGATGCGTTTCTCCGAGTTAGCGCACGTCATGCGGTTTTATTGGTTCCCACAGATCGAGAAAGGATTATGAGGCTTGTTGATGGTCTCACATATCAGCTTCAGATTCACATGACTAGGGAGAGGGTGATAGGTGCTACTTTCGAGGAGGTTGTTGACATCCCCCGTGAGATTGAGTCGGTTCGCCGCCAGGAGAGAGAGGAGAGAGAGGCCAAGAGGCCTCGGGGATCTGGTAGCATTAGTGGTACTCCTTCGAGGGGTCAATTCTAGCAGGGTAGAGGCCGTCCCTTTAGACAGGCTCATTTAGCTCGGCCAGGGTATCGTGGGGCATCATCGGGTTATGGTTCCTGCAGTTCTCATCAGGGCCACTCATCATTCAGTGCCCTCCCAGCCCAGAGTTCGTCCCGTGCTTCATCAGTGCAGGGTTCTTCCATGCCAAGTCCTTCTACTGGTCACTCCGGTGCCAGGGGTTCCCTTCAGTCCCCATCTCCAACACCGGGGAGTTGTTATGAGTGTAGGGATTTTGGGCATATGATGAGGCAGTGTCTTTGTCTTCGTGATGGTCAGTCTCAGCAGAGGGATCACCTTCGACTTTTCCTCCAGTTACTTTACCACCCACCCACCCAGATAGAGGTGGAGGTAAGTCAGCCAGGGGTCTCCCTAGAGAGAGAGGTCGATTAGGTGATGGTCAGGCCAGTTTCTATGCTATTTCGGGTAGATCAGATGTTGTTGCTTCAGATGCTGTGATTTCAGGTATTGTTTCAGTTTGCCACAGAGATGCCTCTATATTATTTGGTCCCGTTTCCACCTTTTCTTATGTGTCATCATTATACTTTGCATGTTATCTGGATATGCCCCGTGAGTCTCTTATTTCACCTGTTGATGTATCTACTCCAGTAGGCGATACTATTGTCGTAGACTGCATGTACCAGTCATGTGTGGTGATATTGGGGGTCTGGAGACCCGAGTGGATCTTTTATTATTGTGTATGGTGGATTTTGATATCATTTTGGGCATGGACTAGTAATCTCTGTGTTGTGCTATTCTGGACTGTCATGCAAAGACAGTCACATTGGCTATATCGGGTGTGCCACGGATCGAGTGGCGAGGTGTGACTGATCATGTTCCCAATAGAGCGATCTCATTCTTGAAAGCCCAGCGTATGGTTGGGAAGGGATGTCTTTCATATCTAGCCTTTGTGAGGGATGTCGGAGCTGAGGCTCCCAGTATTGATTCTGTCCCGGTTATGAGGGATTTTCCCGACGTGTTTCCTGCAGACCTGTCGGGCATGCCACTAGATAGGGATATTGATTTTGGTATTGACCTGGTGCCGGGCACTCAGCCCATTTCTATTCCGCCATATCATATGGCACCAGTGGAGTTGAAGGAATTAAAAGAACAGCTTCAAGAACTCCTTGGTAAAGGGTTCATTCGGCATAGTGTGTCATCTTGGGGTGCGCCGGTTCTATTTGTGAAGGAGAATGATGACACTATGAGAATGTGCATTGATTATAGGCAATTAAACAAAGTAACAATTAAGAACAAGTATCCTTTGCCTCGTATTGATGATTTATTCAACTAGCTTCAGGGAGCAAGAGTGTTCTCCGAGATTGATCTCCATTCAGGTTATCACCAGTTGAAGATCGGGGACTCGGATATTCTTAAGACAGATTTTAGGACCCGATGTGGTCATTATGATTTCTTGGTGATGTCTTTTGGGCTGACCAATGCCCCAGCAGCATTCATGCATTTGATGAACAGTGTGTTCCAACCTTATCTTGACTCGTTTGTTATAGTCTTCATTGATGATATTCTGGTGTATTCGCGTAGTCAGGAGGAACACACGGAGCATTTAAGAGTTGTGTTGCAGAGATTGAGGGCAGAGAAGCTTCATGCAAAATTCTCCAAGTGTGATTTTTGGCTCAGTTCAGTGGCTTTCTTGGGGCACGTGGTGTCTAGCGAAGGTATTCAAGTTGATCCGAAGAAGATAGAGGCGGTTCAGAGTTGGCCCAAACCATCCTTAGCCATAGAGATTCCCAGCTTTCTTGGTTTGGTGGGCTATTATCGCCAAGGATTCTCATCTATCGTATCGCCCTTGACCAAGTTGACTCAAAAGGGTGCTTTATTCGTATGGTCGGACGAATGTGAGGAGAGCTTTCAGAAGCTCAAGATAGCTTTGACCACAGCTCCAGTGTTAGTTTTGCCATCAGCTTCAGATTTATATACCGTGTATTGTGATGCATTGAGAGTTGGTATTGGTTGTGTTTTGATGTAGGAGGGTAGAGTTATTGCTTATACTTCTCGTCAGTTGAAGCCCATGAGAAGAACTACCCTGTTCATGACTTGAAATTGGATGCCATAGTGTACGCGTTGAAGAATTGGAGGCACTACTTGTATGGTGTGTCTTGTGAGGTGTTTACTGATCATCGTAGCCTCCAGCACTTGTTCAAACAGAAGGACCTTAATTTAAGGCAACAGAGGTGGTTGGAGTTGCTTAAGGATTATTTTACCACTATATTGTACCATCCAAGAAAGAACAATATGGTGGCCGATGCTTTAAGCCGAAAGGCGGTGAGTATGGGCAGTTTGATATATATTCCAGTTGGGGAGAGACCTCTTGCAGTTGATTTGTAGGCCTTGGACAATTAGTTCATGAGATTAGATGTTTCGGAGCCTAGTCGAGTGTTAGCTTGTGTGGTTTTTTGGTCTTCCTTATACGATCGCATCAGAGAGCGCCAGTATGATGATCCGCATTTGCTTGCCCTTTAGGACAAAGTTCAGCATGATGATGCCAGAGATGTGACCATTGGTGATGATAGGGTGTTGAGGATGCGGGGCCCAATTTGTGTGCCTAACGTGGATGGGCTTCGGGAGTTAATTCTGGAGGAGGCCCATAGCTCGTGGTATTCCATTCATCCGGGTGCCACGAAGATGTATCAGGATTTGAGGCAGCACTATTGGGGAGAAGAATGAAGAAAGATATTATGGGATTTGTAGCTTGGTGTCTCAATTGTCAGCAGGTGAAATATGAGCACCAGAGACTGGGTGGCTTGCTTCAGCAGATGGTTATTCCTGAGTGGAAGTGGGAGAGGATCACTATGGACTTTGTAGTTGGACTTCTATGGACTTTGAAGAAGTTCGATGCTATTTGGGTGATTGTGGATCGGCTGGCCAAGTCCACACACTTCATTCCAGTATGTACTACCTATTCTTCGGAGTAGTTGGCAGGGATCTATATCTGAGAGATTGTCTGCTTGCATGGTGTCCCAGTTTCCATCATTTCAGATAGGGGCACTCAGTTTACCTCGCAGTTTTGGAGGTCTGTGCAGCGAGAGTTGGGTACTCAGGTTGAGTTGAGAACAACTTTTCATCCTCAAACAGACGAGCAGTCTGAGCGTACTATTCAAATATTGGAGGACATGTTGCGTGCTTGTGTCATTGATTTCAGACGGTTATGGGATCTGTTTCTACCGCTTGCAGAGTTTGCTTATAACAATAACTACCAGTCGAGTATTCGGATGTCTCCATATGAGGCTTTGTATGGGAGGTGGTGTAGATCTCCAGTTGGTTGGTTCGAGCCCGGTGAGGCTGGGCTATTGGGGACGGATTTGGTGTAGGATGCTTTGGAAAAAGTGAAGATGACTCTGGAGAGGCTTCGCACAGCGCAGTCGAGGTAGAAGAGCTATGCTGATAGGAAGGTTCGGGATGTGTCCTACATGGTTGGCGAGAAGGTTCTGTTGAAGGTTTCACCCATGAAGGGTGTTCTGAGGTTTGGGAAGAAATGGAAATTGAGTCCTCGATTCATTGGAGATTTTGAGGTGCTTCGGAGGATTGTGGAGGTGGCTTATGAGCTTGCTTTTCCACCAAACATGTCGAGTGTGCATCCGATATTTCATGTTTGTATGCTCTGGAAATACATTGGGATCCGTCTCATGTTTAGGATTTCAGCATGGCTCAGTTGGATGATGATTTGACTTATGATGTGGAGCCAGTAACTATTTTGGGTCGTCAGGTTCGAAAGTTGAGGTCAAAGTATATAGTTTCAGTAAAAGTGAAGTGGAGAGGTCAACTCGTGGAGGAGGCTACCTGGGAAACCGAGGGGGAGATGCGGAGTAGATATCCTCACCTATTTGATGATTTAGGTATGTTTCTTAACTTGTTCGAGGACGAACGTTTGTATAAGTTGGGGATGATGTGATGACCCGACCAGTCGTCTCATGAGTTACCACTCCGTTTCCCCTATTTCTACTTCTTTACTCTTTGTTTATCTGTGTTATGTGGTATCGGGTTGGCCGGATCGATTCGGAAAGGATTTGGTAAGGTTTGAGACACTTAGTCTCTTTTAAGGAAGCTTAAATTGGAAAACTCAACCGGATGTTGACTTATGTGTTAGAGGGCTCGGAAGTGAATTCCGAGGGTTTGGTTGGCTTCTGGAGGTTATTGTGACTTAGGAGTGTGATCAGAATGGGTTTTGGAGGTTCGGACTAGGTTTAGGCTTGAATTGGCGAAGTTGAGATTTTGGCGATTTTCGGTTGGTAGGCGAGATTTTGATATAGGGGTCGGAAAGGAATTCCGAGAGTTGCAGTAGTTTCATTGGGTCATTTGTGATGTATGTGTAAATTTTTTAGGTCATTCGGACGTGGTTTGGTTGGATTTTTGTTCAAAAGCGGAATTTGAAAGATTTTAGAAAGTTTGGCTTGAATACGATGTGTTTTGGGTGAATTGATGTTGTTTGAAGTGATTTGATGATCGGAAAAAGTTTGGATAAGGTATTGGGATATGTGTGTGCTTTTGGTTGAAGTCTCGGGGGCCTCGGGGTGATTTCGGATGGTTAATGGAGAAGTTGGATTTTTGTTGCAGCTGCTGAATTTGCTGCTTCTGATATTTTCGCACCTGTGGATTGAGGACCGCAGGTGCGGCGCCGCACGTGTGAGAAAGGAACCACAAAAGCGGATTTTGAGGATTTGCCAGGAACCGTAGATGCGGTGCGGGAACGCACCTGCGGAGTCGCTGGTGCGGAAGGCTGAGCGCAGATGCGGCAATGGGCTTTTAAGTGAAGGACCGCAGAAACGGAGATTGGCTGCATATGCGGTATCGCAGAAGCGGTTAAAGAGTCACAGATGCGAAAATCCCCTCCCAGATGGTATATATATATTTTTTTAATTAAAAAAATTAAAGAAAATACAACAATTAGGAAAAGTACAAATAAGGGGGAGAATAACACCGGTATTGTTGCCCATATGCCTTGGCTATATAATCACTCCTCTGCGCCTCACACTGCCTTATGATGACAGCCTCATGTAGAGGATTCATGGTGTAGCTATCGACAACGTCTCACGAGGGCATATAATCTCATAGCCGTGTGGATAATTTTCAAAGGCATAGGATCAAGGCAACACAAATCGGGCTAAACCTTACCTTACTAATCCTATTGAAGCATAAAAAACCTCACCTACTAGCAAGCATGTAAAAAATATGAAGTTGAACGTACCAAATATTCTATGATCATCATAAAATTTATAACATATTCTGTGATGATATTACACATGATAATACTTAAAAAATGATAAAATAAGAATATGTAAAAAATTGTATCTTGTCCCTCTTTCTTGGATATTGTGCATTCTTTAATTTGTAGCTCTTTGGCTTCTTGTTCCACCGTCTTCAAATATTCTTCAAACTTTATCATTTCTTTTTTGATTTGTTTGACCTTGTGGAGGTGGTAGATACACTCACCTTATGCTTTGCATTTCTCATTGGCGGCTTCCTAATGACAACCTCTTGTGTTTCTTTTCCATCCCAACTGTGTTGCCGTTCATGTGCCTTATTTTTGTTTTTATTTGATCCACTTCTCATGTGTCGAGGGGAAAGGTCTCCCACCCTAGCTATATTTTTGAAGGAGACATCCAGTAGTTCCTCTTCCTCCCCTTCTTCGTAGAAATCTCGACCCATGTCCATTCCAAACGCGTCACTTTGATTGTATCCGGCCATCACTAATGCACCATGGTCCTTCCTCGGATTATCAAGAGCTCTCAATGTATCCATGTCATGTGTAACAAGAGCATGGAGAATATTGGTAGGTGTCAGGTTGAATTTTGTAGTCAATGAAATTGATCCAGCTGTTCTTTCATTTGCTACTGTATTGCACATTTCTGTAATTTCAGCATCATTCACCTCTGCTTTTTTCTGCTGCCCACCCTGAATTAACGACATGTTGATGTCTTTAGGACTATGGTGAGATGTTGAAGCAGTTGCTGTTTTTCTATTCTGTCCAGTTGGTACAAACGCAGCAGCATTAGGACTTAGTTTCGTCTTGGTTTGCACATTTGGTGGATTACTGGAAACCTGCTCAAAAACAATTACTGCCCATTCCTTTGTGTTATCCCCTCATTGTGTTGATGAACATGTTTCTCAAGTGTTTTGTTCCTTGGAATCACCAACATAAACTTCATTTTCTTCATACTCTTCTGTTTGGTCAGCCCATAGCTTACGCTTAAAGCTAATTACCTCTTAAAGATCGTTTAAAAACTGGACAGGTTCATCACTTAGCTCAGCTTCACCTATTATGCCTTCATGTTCTTGTCTTGTATGGTTAGCTCTTCCCATTTTTGTTATTGGAGATATCATTACTAAGGTTTATTGATTGTTTCCTGTAGATATCAATTGCTGCCCGGAATTACCTCCTTGCTCACCAAAAGACTCCATCGATTTGGATGGAACCTCATGAACCGATGTATTCAAAGTAACTAAAGGAGCCTTGATTTTTGGAGTGGTGTTTATGCACATCGCTGCCTGAGCATCCTTGACCATTTTGGCAAGATCTGGATTAGAGATGTGTAAAATTGGTGAGGCTGCATTAGATACTTGGTCAGCCCCTGCAGTGTGGTCACCAACAGTAACGTTCGCAAGTCCTTCGTCCTTTGAATTTTTCTGCTGCTTTTCACGATATGTAGAGCTAGCAAATAATGATTGTGACTCATCATCCTTCTGTTGCTCCTTGTTTCCATCCACATTCATAGCATGCTCACCATCATTCACCAACACATCAAAGGAGTTTGAAACCCCAATGACTTTAGATGGTATAATCTGATTTTGCAGGCGTTGAGATTGCTTCTTACTAGGTGATCTATTCACAATTGTCCAGTTGTTACTCTTTGTATCAATCTTGCTTCGAGCTGTGACTGATAGTCTTGGAGTATGAAGTGTCTGGCCAGCACCTTTAGTCATTAAATGATCAGCCCTCGAAGTTGTTCGCTCTACAGTAGTGTCCAATGACGCAGTAGGATTCACAATCCCAGGTGTAGCCTGCTCCTTTCCAGTTGAGACTTGAGGTTGTTTGGATTCTACATTGACCACCTTATACCCTGCTGAAGCTGCATACTCCAACTCCATAACATCTACATGGTTTTCCTCAATAGTGGCTTCCACACCTGTTGATATATCAGCAGGTTTTTCTATTGCATCAAACCTTGCAGCAATTGCATTCAAAACACCAGCAGCTTGAGTACTACTGGAGACTCCTCGATCCTTCTTTGCCTTCTCAATTTGTGCAGTAGGTTCAACTTGAGCAGCAACAGAAGGTTTAGCACTAAGTGCAGCAGTAATTTAAGCAGTCTCAAAATTTGGTCTACCACCAGTAACATCAACTGGTTCTGCTCCTGCTTTGTCCAGTTCTGACAGTGCTACTGCTTATTTATCAGCTAGTTCAACATCAGCTAAACTTTTTTGCCCGGCACCTGGACCCTTACAAACACTAGCTGAACCTCGATCAAACACTAGCATATTAGCTGCATGCTTAGCACTGGTTGCTCTATCAGTTCCAACCCCTGATGCACCAGTTGCACCCTTTGTATCTCTAGGATTTTTAGATGATCCTCCACCCTTAGTTCTCTCAATTTTCTGCACCTCAAGATCCTTCTGCCCAAAACCTGCTACACCCTCTTCCCCTGATGCAACAGTAGGAACAGTTCCTACAATATCAGGCCTTTTCAAGGCCTCTTTTAAATTTGTTCGAGCTCCTGTATAATCCATCTTACCCATACATATTTTATCTTGCGTCACAGAATTTTGATCACCAGCAACAAAAGTCATAATCCCCTCACGATAATGTCCTGCATTTCGCGAAATTTTGCTAAGTTCATCATTTTTGAAGACGGGAAAGAGGCTAAGGCATAGGATTTCGAGAGGAATCAAAGGATATCAGTTGGTTAAGTTCCCTAAGCTTAATTACTTGGTTTTAAGATCATTTTTCCATTGTTTAATCATGTTTTTAGTGGAGATTAAGGAAGAAAAATTGGGGATTAGGGCTTGAGATTAAGAGGCCTTTAAATGGGGATTTGAGGGGTCATTTAGACTCCGACTTTAGTGTTCTAGATATGTATAGACTCATGGGAGGATAAGGATTCCGTTTATGTAAAAATTATCGAATTCCGGAACGTGGATCTGGGGGTCGGGTTTTGGTAATTTTGGGATTCTTGGTATTATTTGATTGTTTTCGCTTAGGCTTCATTCCCTTGGCCTATTTTGACGTCCTCGTTCTGATTTTGGTTAAATTCGACATGAGTGGAGGCCGATTCAAGGGGCAAAGGCGTCAAGGAGTAGTATTTTCACCGGGTTGAGGTAAGTAACCATTGTAAATCTAGAACTGAGGGTACAAACCCCGGTATTTGACTTGTTTCGATAAATGCGGTAACGCACGTACTAGGTGACGAGCATGTGGGCGTGCACCGGTAAGGATTGTGCCTTGGTTCATCTCGTAGAGACTATTAAGCCACGTATTTGATTTGGAAATATTATATTATTCCATATTTTGGATATTTATCTTGTATTATGCGTTGTATACCATGTTTGGTGCCTTGTGCCGACCTGTAGAAACCCTTAGGAGTATTTTGACTATTTTTCCTCAATTTAATTGCTAAAAATATATACTTAGTCATGTTTTACCTGTTTAAATGTTTAAAGCTGGTTTTATCTTTTCATTTCTAATTGTGAGGACTGTTTGGGCTGAGTTCCCTAATTTCTATTGTTGTGCCCGAGAGGCTGTAAGGTTAATGACTGAGAGAGGTTGAGAACCTAATAGTTAGGATATGTTATGTATACATTATGGATCGGGCTGCACGCCGAAGTGATATGTATATTGGATCGGGCTGCCCGTCGCAGCGATATGACGCTTGTGCTGTAGGAGCCCCTCCGGACTCTGCACACCCCAAGTGAGCATAGTTGACTGTAAATTATGGAACGGGCTACACGCCGCAGCGGTAATTATGACTTCTATTATTATGAGATACTAATGAGCCGAATGCTGAGAGTGAGTACTGAGTGACGAGGATTAATTCACGAGTGACAGAGGGTGCCCGAGGGGCCGTATTCTGAGTAATTCCTTGCCCGAGGGGCCTGTTTATGATGATTTCACTGATTTCACTCTTCTTTAAAACAAGCCTCTATTGGAAATATTGCTAAGTATATGATTTCAAGTGTTTTAAACTGAAAATGTTGATTTATGACAAAATTGGTTTTTAAACTATAACTTTGATCCGATATTCTGTTAAGTATTCAGCTATATGTTTCATTCGAATTGCTCGTCAAAACTTTCAGTCCTTATTTACTTTAGTTACTTATTGAGTTGGCATACTCACGTTACTCCGTGCACCTTGTGTGCAGATCTAGGTGCCTGAGTGGCAGAGCGAGGGTCCTCAGCTGATTCAGAGGTTGCCGGAGATTTCAAGGTAGCTGCATAGCGTCCGCAGCCTTGTTATTTCCTTCTTATCTTGCTCTTTTTCCGCATTTTGCTAGACATTCGTTGTATCAGACAGTCAGTTATATAGTAGAGATTCTATACTCGTGACACCAGATATTTGGGGTTGTGTTGTCTTATGTTTTTGTTGGATTCCGCATTATTTTAGCTGTTTGAAACACTTCTTATGAAAACCGGTATTTAATTCTATGTTGGAAACATGGTTTTATAAAAGAAATTAGATGTGATTGTTGGTTTGGGTTGGCTTGCCTAATAATGTGATAGGCGCCATCATGGCCGGGTATTTGGGGTTGTGACAATTACTTATTTACTTAAACTGATGAACCTTCACTTGAATACCATGACTTAGTTCTCAACATGCCGAACACCACTGTTATGTCCTACCTTTTATTTAATAATTGAAATTCAGCTACCGTGTCAATCCTATGTGATAGGACACTGACCCCCACTCATTCATTTTGCCAAAATATTTCTGGTTGGCATCTAATTCCAAATCTTGAAAACAATAAGCCAATGAATAATTTTTGAACTTTGTTCTCAAGTGGAAAGAGTTGAATATATATATATATATATATATATATATATATATATATTTGGGATACTAGAATCTGTAAAATTGATGAAATATGTCATTTGTGTTTTTCATATTTTCTTAATACATCAATGCTTGATAAATATAAAATTATTCTTTAGTTTCAAATTTTATGTCATTTATGTCTTCCAATTTGTAAAACAAATTGGATGTTATAGGAGAATCTTATCTAACTGCTAAGTTATAAGCTAATATCCTGACTTACAGGTTGAGTCATGTACTACATGTTTCTTCCATGTTCTTTATATACTGATTTACACGCCTTACATACTCAGTACATTATTCGTACTAGCGTCCTTTTTTTGGGGACGCTGCATTCATTCCTGCAGGTATAGACAATCAGTTTGACAAGCCCTCATAGTAGACGAGGTCAACATTCAGCGAAGGATCGGTAAGACTTCACCTAATTCGGAGTGCAGCCAAATTTTATAAGTCATCTTGTCAGCATTTTGTTACACACTTATAGGTAGGCCGGTACCCTATCCTGTGTGATGTTAAATGATCTTATAGGCTTTGTAGACAGAGGTTCATTTTGTCTAGTATGTCAGAGGCCTTGAAGGCCTATATGTGTTTATGTTTTAAAAAAAATGGTCAGTGATACAGTGTTGCCCACTAATAGTTATACATTATGAGTTGTGGCCATGTTGGACCATGATAATTACAAAAGGAATGAATGAGTTGCAAAGTGGTTTGCTCGAGCCAGCACGACTCCGGGTGCCAGCCACACCTCTCCAGGTTTGGGGCGTGACACCCAAGTAGTTATAGGTTTACACCATACCTTGTTTATATTATTATTTGATTATACTTATGTTTGCCTTGAAAAGAGTTGAGATTAAGTATGCTTATTAAATTGCTTTGAAAAGAGAAATAATTGAGGAATTTGAGATTTAAAAATAAAATTCAATTGAATTTCGTATTTTTGAAAAAGAATGGATAAATACTATAATAACTTGAGAAAATCTATGTTCAACCGCGTCACAACTATATTCTGCGAGCGGGGTTAAATTCCACTACTCTCATGGGAGCGGGCCGTTCACCTCGGAAGGTTAAATATATTCATCTATAGTTCGTGCCGCTTGACCCTTGGAAGTGCACATTTTATATTTATATGTTGGTTCGTGCCGTTCGACCCTCGGCAGTGCACAATTTATATTTATATGTTGGATCAGGTCGTACGACCTCAGCAAGACTTGCGTATGATATTTCTTTGGAAATAATAATAATTTATGTTGCTTTATTGGCTTGACATGTAAATTGTTAAATGACGAAAATGAAATTTGGGAATTTCTGTCAGTAAAAAGAATTGTCGATTATTTCCGGTTATTGAATTTTCAGCTATGTTATGTATTCCATGCTTAACTATATTATTGGCATTTTATTTTTAGACCATTGTAAGTGTCAGAGTTGACCCTCGTCACTACTTCTTCGACGTTAGACTGGATACTTACTGGGTACGCGTTGATTTACGTACACATACTACACTTGCTGCACATATTTCTTGTGCAGGTACATATGTGTATAGTGGCGCTGTGAGAGCAGAGGTGTGGTTATTTGCATGGACTTAGTGAGCTGCATTTCCATATTTCGATCTGCAGCCAGCAGAGTCTCCTTCAGAGTTATTTATATATCTTCCTGTGTAATTTGTGTTATGGATAGATGTTGTACTTTATTTTACCTTGCTAGTTGATGCTCATGCACTTGTGACACTGGGCTTTGGGGGAATTTATGAGTTTTTAGTAGTGTAGTTGGAAAATATTAACATTTTCTCTGTAAATTTTATTTCTGATTATTTAATTGAAGGAAAATTATGATTTCAAAATACTAAAATGAATAATCGAGTTAATAAATTATTTTTGGCTTGCCTGATAGCGGTGTTAGGCTCCATCACGACTTTTAATGAATTTTTGTTCATGACAAGAGAAGCATGAAAGCATTAAGGAAAAATCAATAATATCTAAATGTCATGTTAAAACAAAATAAATCTTCAAATAAGCATTATCATTTTTGGTTGGGATACCATTAGTCACCGATCATCACACCATGCACGAGGCATGGAGTCCGATCATAGCTCGATCGACTAAGCCATCTCTCCATGAATGAATATAGATCGACATGCGATGCAAATATGATATAAGAAAGAGGAACCACCACTATCGCAACATGGTGTCCGATCGACACCCAATCAGCTAGGTCATCTCCCCACATATGCCGTGTGAGTCGACATGGGAACATAAACCAATGCCAGCAACAAGCTCATCCCAATTAAAGGAAATAATCTCAATACAATATACCACGGGTATTCATCCCTTAATCAACTCCTAATCGGCACGTGCAGTTTCGGGTGTGGGCCTTTACAACCCACCCTTCCTCTGCTTGCTAATGATACTCCCAAAAAAGGTTTTCTTGTATATAAAGTAAATAGAAATGTAAATGTATTCATCTCATAGCCTTTCATTCTATCTGTCACTTCATTAGAACTTTTAACCATCCACAACATTGTCATTTCATTGGCATTATTGGCCATACATATTGTTATTCAATGGCACGATGGCCACATTTCATATTTTACACTTTTATTTCTTTAATTCCAAGGATCATTATCATAAACATAAATATATAGAACATTCTGGAAATCAAAGCTTTGAGCTCGTTAATAATGAGTGACTTAATCACATTCAATTTCTTTCAAAGAGTGGAGCATAAAGATTGGCAATCAAAGCACAAATTAAAAACATAAGCGATTAATACACCATTTATTCTTGGAATACTTTTCCCAAAAGGGGATCATGACATCTATAGCTTCAACTCATGAGTAGGTAAGGACTCAAATACATTGGAAATACATAAAAGGGAGATCATGGTGATTTACAATTGAAACATGGGTTCAAATCATATGTATTAGCTACAACAACCATATTTGAACATTTTCCCACGAAGTGGGAGCATAATATGATAGTGGAAATTTCAATATAACTCGAGTACATAAGCATTTAAGTAAACCAATGATCGGAAGCAATATGAAACGTTAGGAATAGAAGTTTGAACAAACCACATTTGAAACTTACGAGTAACTCATGGATTCCGATTCTAGAAAGGGAGTTGTAAGGCCCCGAAAAATTTCGCTAAGAAATTTAAGGTTTTGTGGTGCTAAGGTAGGATAATATATTGTATTTTCGGAGTTTTGGGTTGAATTGTGCGTTGGGGAGTTGAAATTTTTCAATCTCGCGTCGCCTAGCTTGTAGCGCGCTTGACCGAGCTATATCCCTCGTAAGGCCAGGTCTGTAGCATATTAGGCCGTGCTATATCCCTCGTGAGGCCTAGTCTATAGCTATTATAGACCGTGCCTAGCCTGGTTTGTAGCTCGCTACAGAGCGTGCCTTGCCTGGTCTGTAGCCCAGTCCAGAATTTGGAGGGTCCATTCTTCTATCTTTATAACCCGACCCATTTTCATAAATAGCCTTTGGGGCTTATTCTTGGATGTTTATCTGATTATTTTAGATAGAGGTAAGCGATATTTACAGAGAGAAAGAGGGAACCTAGCATTCCGATCATCCAATTTTGCTCAAATCTTCAAGAATCAAGGAAACTAGCCACTACATTATCATCTATCTGGGTAAGTCCTACTTCTATGCTTTCATGCAAGAGGTTAAGAGTCCAAATATATTGTGGGGTCAGAAATAGGCCATGCATGTGGCACTAGGTTGTATTATGTGCAATTTATGAACCATTGTGGTTAGTCTCTTGTTAAAATTTGTTGAAGGAGGAAGGGATTACAATTTTAGGTCCTTGTAGTCTATTTTTCATGATATGTGTTTGACAAAATTTCTAGGAGAGTTACACCATGGGGATCCTTCTAATTATTAACCGATTTTTGCTATATTCCGATAGATTGTTATTGCTAGAAGTGTTGATGCATTATAGTAATTAAAGGAAATCTCAAACAAGGTATGTTGGCCAAACTTTCTCTCTCAGAATTGAATTCCATAGTGTTTCCATAAGTTCAAGTATGGTTGGCTCAAAATCCCTAATTTCTATATATTCCGGGTTATTCCCAATAAACTTGTTTATTCCAAATGACCCTTATATCGAAAGATAGATGTTCAAAGTATGGTTTGATTATTAGAATTGTGCACGGTAAAATCGGAGCGTCCAATTTCCACGTCATTAAGATCCCCGCGAACATACTTCCCAAGGCTCGACATTGGGGTTGAGATTCACCTTTGAGGACTGTCGATACTCGACCTCAAGTCAATTCAGACCAACGGCTATATTGGAAAAGAGGGGAGTTCCCAGAGGATGCCGCTAGAGATGACAAAGTCTGTCAGGCTAGTCTGAGACCACATCATGACATCGACTAGATGTCCGATCTCCATATCTTTGTAATAAATGTGTTTGTACTATGATAGAATCCTCCATTTTTCTATATAAAGGAGTCCTCGCCACATTATAAGGATTGATTGCTCCATACTGAATAAATAAGAATGTTCTCTCTGCTCTCTAACATACTCTCTTGATATTATTACTTCCATTTATTATCTTCATCATTGTTCTTCATTTATTGTTTATCATTAGCCGTAAAGAGCCTTCATTGATTTTATTATAATTGTTAGACATACTCCGACCACCTTTGATAGCTCATAGTCGAGCTCTGGAATTGACCTCGAGATCCCCGAATCGACAAGCTCGAGGCCCCGATTATTAACCTATCGGTTTGGTTATCACTTTACACCTTACTCTTATCTCGTTTCTAACCCTCACACATAGCATCATCTTCTTAACAACTAGCATAAAAATAGATCACGTATTTTTAGAGACCCATAATCAAATTTAATTGTTATTACCATTTTCACGGTAAACAGTTTGGCGCCCACCGTGGGGCTAAAAAGAATAGTGATTATTTTCCTGCTGGTTTCATGACACAACGCAAGTTATCTTTTACACCTGTTCTTGTCCAAGATCTTCAAATTTTAGGTTGAAATGCCTAACTCAGTAAATAGAGATGAAAACAACTACCTCGAGAACCGAGGAGAGAATGGTGTGGCTGTTCTTGGTGTCGGTATACCACCAAGGAACCCTGTGAACGCACCGGAGCCGACCTCCAAGGGTACGACCTCACGCAATGCCAATGCATTAGCACTGCTCATCACATTCACCAGAAAGCGAGCCGAAAAGTTTTGCGGGAAACCTAGCAAAGTCCAACCTGGGCAAAAAAAGAGATTCTTTGGCATGTCGTTCATATGATGATTAGAGGGACTGACATTCCCCAAGGGCCCATGATCAAATGGACAAAATTATTTGCCGCAATAAAAGGACCAATCCGAGACCGCATGGCTTAAGACACCCTCGCATTCAGCGAAGAGGATCTCGAGACCTTGGCAGAACAACACAACAACGTGCTGGTAATCTCATTTCTTTTAAATAGAATTCAAGTTAAGTGTGTGCTCGTGGATTCAAGCAGATCGGCCAACATAATCAAGTCATAGGTAGTAGAACAGCTTCGGTTGCTCGATCAGATCATACCTGCCTCCCGGGTCATCCATGGCTTCAACATGACCGGCAAAGTAACAAAAGGAGAAACCACCCTTCCAGTCGACACATCCGGCATGGTTCAGAACACCAAGTTTCAAGTCGTCAATGGCGACGTAAGGTATAATGCATTGCTTGACAGGTCGTGGATACACAACATGAAGGCAGTACCATCAACTTTGCACCAGATGATCAATTTTCCAACAAAGGATGGCATAACAACCATATATAGAGAACAGCATGCGGCGAAAGAAATGTTCGCAGTTTACCAGGAGGAGTCGATCCCCATACTCCCGACCTCAGATGTGTCGAAGAGCATACAGACCCCTGAGGACGATGAAGCATATTTCCTCGCTCCTCGAACTTTCGTTGCCCCCGAAGAGTCAGATGCACCAAAATCAACAATTGAAGAGCTGGAGAAAGCTCTTTTGATCGAACACTTCCCCAATCGTAAGGTACACCTGGGAAGATGATTAAACCCCGATCTCAAGAAAGAATTCATTCACTTTCATATTAATAATATCGACTATTTCGCTTGGTACCACTTAGATATGACAGGTATCCCGCCGGAAATAACCTCCCACTGACTAAGTGTCGACCCCAGGTTTAAACTGGTGAAGCAAAAAGGAAGACCCCAGTCCGAGGTAAAACACGCATTCATCTAGGATGAGGTAACAAAACTCCTTAAAATATGGTCCATTAGAGACTTAAAGTACCTCGAATGGCTGGCCAACATAGTAGTGGTACCCAAAAAGGGAAATAAGCTAAAAATGTGCGTAGATTATAAAGACTTAAATAAGGCATGTCCCAAAGATTCGTTCCCATTTCCTAACATCGATTGTCTGATCGATGCTATGGCCAGCCACAAGACCCTCACCTTTCTCGATGCCTACTCAAGGTACAATCAAATTCAGATGAACCCCGAAGACAAGGAGAAGACTTCATTCATCACAAAGTATGGTACCTACTATTACAATGTAATGCCCTTCGGACTAAAAAACACAAGGACTATGTACCAGCATCTAGTTAATAAATTGTTTGAGAATCAAGTAGGAAAATCCATGGAAGTTTATATTCATTATATGCTAGTTAAGTCCCTACACGCAGAGGACCATTTAACTCATTTGCAGGAAACATTCGACATCCTTAGAAGTTACAACATGAAGCTCAACCCCAAGAAATGCGCCTTCAGAGTGGGTTCAGGCAAATTCTTAGGCTTCGTGGTATCAAACAGGGGGATCGATATTAACACCGATAAAATCAAGGTCATCGAAGAAATCACAATGGTAAATACTGTAAAGGCCATGTAAATGCTAACAGGGCAAATAGCGGCTCTTGGCAGATTCATATCAAGGTCAACCGACAGGAGCCATCATTTCTTCTCTTTACTCGAAAGGAAAAACAACTTCGAATAGACTCCAGAATGCCAACACGCCTTAGAAGAGCTGAAGCGATATATGACTAGCCCACCTCTGCTCCACACGCCAAAGGAGGATGAAACGCTATATCCATACTTGGCCGTATCCGAGATAGCGGTAAGCGGCGTACTACTTTGAGAAGAGCAAGGTACGCAATTCCATGTTTATTATGTAAGCCGAACCCTAGGGGATGCTTGCATTAATAAGCTCGTCGTGAAAATTGAAGCCCTATTTTCAATGACACCATATTTTTGTTCTAACGACATACCCCATTCGGAGAATATTGCACAAACCCGAACTATCGGGTCGATTGGCCAAATGGGCCATCGAACTCATGGGATATGATATCGAATATCAACCTCGAATGACCAATAAGTTCCAGATTTTGGCGGACTTCATCGCCGATTTCTCGAGGTAGAGAAGGAACTTTTACTAAAATCATGTATGTCTTCCGGAGTATGGACCCTGTTCACTGACGGCGCCACAAACGTGAGAGGATCCAGACTCGGTATAGTCCTAAATCCACCTATGGGCGGCAAGATAAGAAAATCTATAAAAACTGCAAAATTGACTAACAATGAAGCCTATTACGAGGCTATGATTGCAGGTTTAGAACTGGGCAAAAGCCTGGGAGTCGAGACAATCGAAGCGAAATGCGATTCACTCCTGGTAGTAAGCCAGGTAAATGGGAGCTACGAGGTCCGAGAAGACATGATGAAGAGGTATTTGGACAAAATCCATGTCGCATTACGTCGCTTCAAAGAATGGACTTTAGTCCAAGTACCTTGAGAGAAGAATAGCGAGTCTGACGCCCCCGCAAGCCTGGGATCATCTGTTAAAGAAGATGACCTACTCCCTGGGGCTGTTATTCAGCAATCTAAATCGGTGATCAAAGAAGGTCATGCGGAGATTAATTCCACCAGCCTAACATGGGACTGAAGAAATAAATATATTGATTATCTGAAGATAGACAATTGCCCGCGGATCCAAAGGAATCGAGGGCCTTGCAAACTGAAGCAGCCTGGTTCTCGCTCGATGAAAACAAGACTCTGTACATAAGAACTTTCGTTGGCCCCCTAGCAGTATGTCTAGGTCCAGGGGATACATATTATATACTCCGACAAATTCACGAGGGTACTTGCAGAAATCACTCCGGCACCGATTCCTTGTTCCGAAAGATAATCAAGGCAGGCTACTACTGGGATAACATGGAAAAAGATACTAAGGAATTTTTCCAAAAATGCGATAAATTACAGAGATTTGCCTATATGATTCACCAACCCGGCGAACAACTACATTCGGTCTTATCGCCATGGCCATTCATGAAATGGGGGATGGACATCATCGGGCCCCTGCCAACAGCACCAAGTAAAACTAAATTCATTTTAGTTATGACTGATTATTTTTCAAAATGGGTGGAAGCGCAGGCCTTCGAGAAGGTAAGAGAAAAAAAAAGTCATCAACTTCATCTGGGACGACATTATGTGCCGAGTCGGGATCCCTTCAGAGATAACATGCGATAACGGGAAACAGTTCATTGGAAGCATAGGTAACACAATTCCACGAGGATCACAAAATCAAGAGAATCCTGTCGACTCCCTACCACCCATGTACGAACGGACAAGCCGAGTCCACAAATAAAACAAAAGTGCCAAAGGAAAGTGTAGAGAAATGTTGCCCAAAGTGCTGTGGGCATACCAAATAACTTCGAAATCAAGCACAAGGGAAACACCTTTCTCTCTAGTGTACGGTGCCGAGGCTTTAATACCAGTAGAGGTCGGGGAGTCGAGTGCCAGATTCCAACACACCACTAAGAGTCGAACAATGAGGCTTTGACAACAGCCCTCGAACTACTAGATGAAAAATGAGAAGCCTCGCTGGTTCGGATGGCCGCCCAAAAGCAAAGGATCGAAAGATATTATAACAGGAGAACAAACCTCCGATATTTCGGAGTTGGGGACGTGGTCCTGAGGAAAGTCACTCTTAACACCCGAAACCTTAACGAAGGAAAGCTAGGCCAAAATTGGGAAGGACTGTACCATGTCCTCCGAGTAGTTGGCAAAGGATCTTACAAACTCGGTACTATTGAGGGCGAACAACATCGGAGAAACTGGAACATATCAATGCTAAAACGATATTATTTCTAGGGAATCCGATTGAAAATTCTGAAAACACCCTCGAGCATGCGTTGCACTCTTTTCCTTTGATCGGATTTTATCCCCAAAAGGGTTTTGCCTGCAAGGTTTTTAACGAGGCAACGACCATATGCTACCTAAGGAGACTCAAAGTATTCAAGATTTCTTTTGCAATCCACCTCGAATATTGGGGGGGCATCCCCCCGAAAGGTCATCTACTTGGGAAAGCCAAGATACCTCAAATGGGACCTCGATTGGAAAAGTAATGTACCGGGCCAAACGGTCAAACGAACCGTGCCCATATAGAGCAACCAAGCCCTTAACAGCAAAAACGTGCATACTTGTACCAAGTAATTGAAGAACACTTTTCATCAAAACATTTCACTCTTCAAAAGAAACTTGACATTTTAGCGAAAGGGACTCCTCTATCAAAAATGTCTCGAACACTCGGAGACTGGTGTCAACAATTCGACATCTGAACGACCCCCAGATCGAAACTCCAAACTCATAAGCCCTCAAAGAGGCAACATCAAGATCATAAAACGTCTCCAAAATTGAAGGTGTCCCGAACACTCGGAGACTGACTCCAAAATCTCAAAAAAATGCATGACCTCAGGGTCGGAATCACAAATATTGTAAGCCCTCAATGAGGCAATACCAAGTTTACAAATAACGGCTCTCGAGCCAAGATACCCTCGATAACTCAGGGACTGCCGTTCATCACCATTCATTAAAGAACCTGAGGCCATAAGACCCCGAGCTGGCAAACTCGGTCTCGTAAGACCTGCATAAGGCAACAATAGCATTTGTAAAACCTTTAGCAATGCATGAACCATACTTGTACCAAGTGCCTAAAAACTGTAAGACCTTACCAAAGGCGTAAACCCGATCTCAAAGTTAAGGCTATATATCAAATTTGTAAGACCCCTAAAAGGCATACCCTCGATATAGACATTGTAACTACTTCACTCGAGATCAAAAATAGCTCTGGCCAAGTGATGACGTCCAAGTCCACTACTAAAAAGTAAATGGACATGGTCGCATGCTATATAATTTACCCAACTATGAGTCGGGGTCGAATCCGACAGAGAACATTATGTAGGCGATTAGGAATTTGACAGAATTATCACTTATTATACAATGCCAAACACTTAGAATTGTTTTTTTGAAAATATTTCTATCTAAATGCGGAAATGTAAAATAACCTAGAAAGCAAGTAAAATGATCAATGGCTACAAGTATGGATGCATCGGGAATTACACTCAAGCAATGATCCAATGTATTTCATGATTTTACAAATATGAGCGAGTTTATATTAATTAGCTACGGATAATAATTCTTAATTAGCTTCTTCCGAAGACTAACAAGACTTTCTAATTGAATTATTCCTAACCCAATTAAGAGACTAAGCACAACCGGATATGGCTACAAGTAGTTCAATCCTATCCCTAGGTAGAATCTACAAAATGAGGTTTAAAGCCTCAAGTTCTTGTTAATTAATCTTTCCCAACCCCAAATTATATTTCCCAAATAATCCACACTTTAAACATGAATATTTCCATAAACAAGATTCAAGTATTGAATAAAATACTACACACTTAGATATACAATACAAATCAAGGAAGTGAAGAAAGCAACATAAATGGGTAAGAAATTCTCAATCAAAAGCTTCAAATCATCAAGACCAAAGTGTGTGTGAAAAGCCCTAGCTTCCAACCATTTTCTCCCAAGCCCATGAACTGAAAATATGCCAAAGATTCTGCTAGGTCGAATATTTGTGGATTTGGAAATGAGAACATGGGAAATTCCTAATTTGCCCAGATCTGATGCCCGTTTACCGCACCAGCGGAAGAATCCTCGCAGGTGCAACTCCGCAGATGCGGAGATCCCATTACAGAAGCGATTTGCCAGCTAAATCTCTATTACCGTTGATGCGGTTCACCAGGCGTAGATGCGCCACCGCAAAAGCGGTAATCTAACCGCAAATGTGATTCCTTGAAATCTCATACAACTTCGCAGAGAAGGAACTTTTCATGCAGAATCGGGGTCGCTTCTGCAACCATCCTTCCGCAAATGCGGAATCACTGGGGAGTTTTTGCATGTTTTTACCCTTTTTTGCTCAATTTCACTCTAATTGAATTCAAATCACTTCATGGCATCATTTACCTGAAAATCTAACAATACACACCATAAACAACCTCATATTATAGTTAGAGGACATAAAAGCTAAAGAAAAAAGACTAGAATGAGTGGTAAAATCACCACTCATCAACACCCCCAACTTAAAGCTTTTGCTTGTCCTCAAGCAAATCAAAACAAATAATTCAATGAGGATTTACCATATAAAGCACAAGTGGTATTGCTATTATTTACAAATCACATTCTCCAATTAAGCACCATACTTATGGATTTGGATGGTACTAATAATTAGGCTCAAGTATGTGTATCTTTCCCGAATGACTCCCTCATTTAAAAACCACTTCAAGAATGTGCAAGGGAGTTTCAAGATAATCAAATGACAAGAATAAGCCTCAAGAAGTGACTCAAAAGCACTAGTCCACTGCATATGCTCAACTTACTCAATTTTACCAATCCTTCCTAATTCATGTGCCCTCACAAGAAAGAAAGTCCCAAAATCACTATATTTACAATACAACATAAGGGACAAGTTTACAAAGACACTCGCTCTCACAAAGAATTTCAAGTGTTACAACATCTCATACCATAAGCTTGCCCTTATTTTAATTCAGCGCCTAATAAAGAACATTCGGTTGGAGATCCCATAAGGACTTTTTAACCTTGTAATGTAGGTTTAAGAAAGGGTCGTATATGCATTTGGATACAAGTGACTTGACCCACCTTGAACACTACTCATATTTGTCTTTCTTTTTGCACTTTGTTTCTTTTCAAACCACTTAGCCTCATTGGAATCTAGTTACCCACATAGAACCACCTTACATACCTTCTACTTCGAAAAGAACCAGTTAAACAGGCTACCCTCGATAGGGAAAAGAGCTTCAACAATGTCAGCTCCAAATCACAAGGCTTCGAGCTATTCAGCCTACGAGCCAAACCTTCTGAGGTGCTCAAACATCGCTACAAACGACTTGAAATCGAGGTTCTTCCCGAACCGACAACAAGTCAGGCAAAATCATTTCAAAAAGTCCTTAACGAGAGGAAAACAAAGCCTACATATGCCTAAGGGCAAAGCGTAAGAGCCATTGTCGCCAGCCTAATGAGCCCCAGGGCCGCACACACTAAAAAGTCGCAACGACCAAAAGCGTAAGAGCCACTATTGACAACTTAAAGTTTGAAAGCTTGAGAGAAAAATGAGCTCGAGTCATAACCCGATTCGGAGACTAAACCCAAAATAGTTAACTATACATGCTTAAGGGCAAAGCGTAAAAGCCATTGTCCCCAGCTTAATGAGTCTCAAGGCCACACACATAAAAAGTTGCTTCGACCCAAGGCATAAGAGCCATTGTCGCCAGCCCGCACAAATACAAAACTTGAGGGTCGATTGAGCTCGAGTCGAAACCCGTCTCGGAGACCGAGCCCAAAATAGTTAAAATGTATATGCCCAAAGGCAAAGTGTAAGAGCCGTTGTCGCCATACTAACGAGCCTCAGGGCCATATCACGAATCTAAAGATTTCTACTAGCTCAAAGGTCGAATCGACCTGGTTAAAATATTCACAAACAGAGGACACAAATTGCTAGGTTTACCCCCTTATACATACAGGTGATAAAATACAAGCTCCACTTACTACATACTGTGAAAGCTATATACACAAGAACAGGGCATGAAATAAATGTCCTCCCTCCGTGACTATGGCCCAACAGCCCCTTCCTCGCCATCTTCAACAACTGACAGAAGGAACTTGGCATCATACTTCTCCCCCTGGCTTGCTCGATCTCTTCCGAGAGATCAAAGCCCCTGGCATAAATATCCTCGAGAATTTCCCTCTGAGATTTGCATTTCGCATACTCCTTGCTACTACTTGTACGATCGAGGGCTTTTTTTAGTTCAGCTTTAGAAATGGCAGCATTTTTCGAATAGGCTGTCGCTTTCTGTCCCACCCTGGTGCTACTCATCACGACCTCGGCCCGGACATTCACCACTTTGGCCTTCTCTTTCAAAAGCTCGGCCGAAAGCCTCGCGATCATATTTGCCTGTGCAGAATCATTCGCATGAACGATCCGAATTTGTACTTCAAGAGCAGATACCATGGCTAAAGAACTTTCTTTGTCTACAAAAGGGGTACTTACATGTGCTTTCATCTCATTGAAATTGCGTTTGGCTCGACCAACCTTGCCCTAGAGCTATCCCAACTCCTCCGCCTTGTTCTCCAACTGAATTATCAAAACATTAATCCGCCCAGATGAAAAGGGGAGTGCAAACTAGAATGGAATGCAGGGTAACTGTTTTTCTAGGAAGCTCTCACGGCTCCAGGTCCGGTCCACCTCGCACCATAGGGAAAGCAGCTCGTTCTCCTTTTCCGCACAGAGAAGTTTAAGGGATTTTTTCCTATCCAAGGCCTCCCGCAACGAAGCCTCATAGGGAAACAACTCGGATTTGAGCTTGTCGAAGGCTTATGAAAGAAAACTAAATGAAAAACGAAAGGCACGGTACTAGAATAATCTTATAGTGATCAAAGACTCACCATGAGGCCGAGCCGCCGGGCCTCACCAAAATCCGAGCCAATATCCCATGGCTTAATGCCTTCAAAAGATAGCCGACCAATCAAATTGCTTCTTCTTAACCGCTGAGAATGAGTCTCCCCACTGCAAGCCCCTTCACACCCCGGAGCCCCTTTTCGTTTGTCATCGATCCTCGATACCGAGGTCGGTAATCTCTCATCCTTTCCCAAAGGACACGGCTTCATTTCGAAAATATCTCTGATACCTACAGTATTTGAGTTAATAAGCCAACTTACGAGACCACTCGGCTAAATCAGGGACCTCATCCAGCGACCAATGAGTTGCTACACATATGGGACGGAAAAATATCATTACGGATCTTGCCTCCGGTCAAAACGATGATAGTTAGGGTGAGACACTTACCTGTGAAGTTCCATTTCTCAGGAAATGGCAAAACTTCTTTAGGGATGACATCGGTAATTCGAATTTGAACGAATCGATTCATCCATCCACGGTCCTTGTCCTCTTCACTACCAATGACAGGAGCTCGGGTGGATCGACGCTGCTGAGCGATCAAACCCCGATAATGCAGTGGCCGATATAACCTCACAAGATTGCTAAGGATAAACTCTATCCTAGCCTTATCGGCGAAATATCTCACCATCTCCAAAGGAAGGGGTGAGCCTGCACCAAGGTAACCCGATATCTTGATAGAAATCAAGCACGACCCGGTCGGTGGGACCTGACGCAAAAATACACATGTATACACTCAAAAACCCCTCAATGTATGTCATGATGCTCGCCTCGAAAGAAGGTACTTGTAATACCACACCTTCTCCCCATCCGCAATCTTGTCTGCTCATTTCGAAGTTTCCCTCTCCCACTGATGAGATGATCCTCGACACGTGCTCCCAGTGACCCGTAACATTGGGAGGCCTCCCCGGCATGATGGCTCTCCTCGAGGAAAGACACCTCGAGACCCGCTCACTAGGCACCGGCGGTGCATCACTATCACCAACAGAATGCAGAGCGTAGGAAGAACTCCCCTCTCCTTCGCGGTCAAACGTTGACATAGCAGTCATGACTGCGATAAAATTAGAGGAGAAATATGGGGATCTGAGCAAAAAATTTGAGTTGAAGCAACGGAAGAACTAGCACAAAGCATAAGGCTATGTGGAAGAGGTAGTCCCTCAAAGCAGGAGCATCACCATTGGAAGGGCATGTGAATGAATATATAGGAGCAAAGCAGCAACTGCCCGCCTACCCAAGAGGCCAATTAATGCTAGCTGCATTAACATCACCCTCTTTTAGGGAAACGTACTGATATAATTGCTTAGGGTCCCCTTTACCAGATTGAGCAAATGCTGCTACCCTATAGAATTCTAGAAACTACGGGGCCTCGGGGGATCCTCGATATCGCCGACACCGGACCATTAGAAGTTGTCGATTTAACCTCGAGGCATGGCCCAATTTGAGGGTCACGGTCTCTCCAAGAACGAATTTTGAAAGGACAACGTCAAAAGTGAAAAGGTTAAATCCGCGAAAGCAAAGGAACGAAAAAACTGAAAGAAGAAAAAGTCCCTCTTTTTACATTGCCAAAAAACATATCCACAAGAGGCATATTTACAAAATCCACCCCCCCCCCCCCCCGTGATTGCATACAAAAGGAAAAGGAAAAGATGCAAAATGATGTGGGGACTACTCTTCATCATCGCTATCTTCGCCCTCATCTGGAATAACCTAAAGCGCCAATTCTCTCTCCAATTCGCGGGCTTCCTCGAGATCAACTGACAGATCGACGCCCCTGACTCCGATCTCCTCTAGGGTTTCTCTCCTCTACTCTGCCTTAGAATGTTTAATAGCTCGAACTAGCTTCTGCTCAACTGCTATCGATATGTCATGAGCTATTTTATGCACCGAGGCTATATCATCCAGATAAGTGGCAGCATTTCTTTCAATCTCGGACTTGGCCGCGGCCAAGGCAGCAATCTCCTTGCGAGCATTCTTGAGAAGATCATGGGATAACGCCAACTCCTCAATCACTACCTCACTTTGCTTACTCAGCCCGAGGATCCCCGCGTTCAGTCGACTAATCCACAAACCATCTTGCTCGACTTACAAAAGAGAGGTAAGCCAACCAATGTTAAAATATGGGAGCAAAGTAGGGTACAATCAGGGCGAAATACCTGCACAATGAGATCAGCCTTTTCCCGGAATGCTCTCTCCAAAATAGCTCAGAGCTCCCCTAATTCTTCCTCTCCTTGGTAGAGTGAGCCTCCAAATCCCGCAGCATCAAGGTAAGCTTCGTACACTCTTTTTCATGATAAGAAATCTCCCTGCGAAGCCAAAAGAGGGCATAATCATACATATCCTTGCATTGTGGCATAACGGAAGAGTTAGAAAACGAAGAGTGATGCCCAAGTCTAAAAGAAATACATGAAAGATATATATCACCTATTACATTAATCTCTCCACCACCTTGATGGTGCCATGAACATCAAGACCGACACTGTCGCTAACACCCTCAAAGATGTTGGCAAGTGAGCCTCCCCCTTTGAGAGGAATCCCCGCTTTTGCGGCGTTCACTTCTTGAGTATCCCTCAGTTTCCCTGACGAGACCTGACAGCACGAGATGAAATCATACATGTCGCCAATTTCCCCAAGAGGCAACCCCTTCTCTTGAAAAGTTCCGTTCCCCAACCCCTCAAGATCGATAACAACGGTCCAGCCAACAAAAACTGCACCAAACCCGGTCATGCGATCTGAGGTCACATTAACACCCTTCTTAAGGGTCTTCGGTCTACAGGCCCGACCTGAGTCGGCCGTTCCAGACTTAGTAACCTCCGCTCGAGGTACCTGTGAGGCTCCCGCACTCGACCTCATCCTCCGCACTAACTGGCCTTCATCGTCATCCCCATCCTCAGCGCCGGGATTTTCCCCTTGAAGTTGAAGCAGAGGTCCTAGTAGCAGTTTGATGCTCAAACGACTTGGGTTTCTTAGCCATAGGAGGATCGGTAGATGCCTTACCTTCCCTCTTCTTGCTCTTGCTGGGCTCCGAAGCCTCCGTTTTACCACCATGGGGCGACCTCATCTCCATATTCTCACTGAGGCCTAGACAAGCGTGATAACCATAATTTGTCAGCATAAGGGACACGGGGAGAAACGTAAATCTAAGATATAGACGACAAAGAAGTTCTACCATGATTCTTGGCCACCTATTGATCCTTGGCCAGGTCGGTCCAAGACCAGATGTACTACGGGAACGCAGTGTCCAACTGTTTGATACACCTCGGCAAATCCAAAACCATATCGAGGTACCAAGCGGCGGCTGCGTGAAATGGCAAAGAGGTCATTATTTCAGGGGAAAGGGAAGAAAATTACAAAACATAGTTAAGGGAAAACCGCTTATGCTGTGTGTTCCATCTCTCCGATAAAGGCATCCTCTGGGCCGGAATGATGTCTGAGGTCTTTACCCGGACGAACCTGCTCATCCATCCTTGATCCCTCCCCTCGTCGAAGCTTGAGAAAAATGATTTTTTGGATCGATTATGGAGCCTGATCAAACCTCAATAAAATTGAGGTCTGTACAACCTAATCAAATGGCTGAGGGTAAAAATCTCGCCAACAACCCCTTCATTAAAATTATGAAGAATCAATACTATCCTCCAAACAGAAGGATAGATCTGGCTGAGCGTCACTTGATACTTGCCATAAAAATCAAGGATAATCGGATCTATTACCGGGGATGGGGATTCAGAGGAATCATCAGGACCCAAGGTGAATGGGTAGGTATACACATGAAGGAAGCCGGACTTGTAATCCGTTATATTTTTATCGGGGCTAGGGATCTCCACCTCCACTGCCTCGCTCCATCGGCAGTCTGTCCTCACCGCGTCTATATTGGTCACAACACTATTGTATCGGGACACATGTTCACATCTTCGCGATGCAGATAAAGTGGCATCGATGGTAAAATCTTTTGACATATCAAGCTTGAAGGGAGTGCACTATTCTAAAGTGGGTATCACTTTGGCTCGCTCCTTAGATGACCGAGATGAAGATGCAGCTTCATTCTGCCGGGGATTCGTTTTAAAAGCCTTGGCCATAGCAATGGTAAAATTTTCTCTCAGAAAGCAAGATAGAAGAGTGTAAAAGACGATGGGTATGGACTCGTGAATTTGAAGATGCTATGAAGATATGGATTATCAAACAGTCAATATAATTATAGGAACCGCTTGGGCAGCGGAAAGGGCGAGCCAATTGCGGTTCGTGGGTTCCTTGATAATTGTATTTGACGGCGACCCTTGCACGATTTTCTGGGGCATGGCATTTAATGCTCTTGCAGGCTGAAAACATGGAAATAATGCCCTTGGAATGGCGGCTCAAAATCGTTTCCTATTACTTCGTTCTAAGAAACGCAAAGACTATCTGTATACGGTAAAATCGGGGAGTCCAATTCCCACGTCATTAAGGCATTTTGGGACGCCATCTCGAGATCTTGAGGCTGCAAGATCGCAGTCGAGTTCTCTCCCTCGACGTCCATTTACGCCCGACCCAGCGACGATGCTGGGGACGTGGAGTTCCCAAGACAAGCAGATAGAATTAACAGAGCTTGGTGTCACGTCTAGCCGTCCCATCTCCATACCTTTACAATTAATACATTTTGTACTATGTTGGGATTCCCCTCATATGTAAAGGAGATCCTTTCCATTTTGTATGTTTTCCGGTTGTTGCTCCAACTATTCTACATGAGATAAATAATGAGTCTCTCTTTCTCTCTCTCTCTTTTCTCTCTAACTTATTCTCTCGATATTATTGCTCATATTTATTGCCTTCATACTTGTTCTTCATTTATTGATTGTCATTGGCCATAAAGAGCCTCCCTTAATCATATCCTAACTGTTAGCCCTTTCCCGATTATCCCCAATAGCTCGAGCGCGAGCCCAAGCATCAGCCTCGAGGCCTCTCATCGGTTAGTTCGAGGCTCGAATTGCTAAATCCCCGGTTCGATTACAATTCCATTTTAGCTCGCAGTTCATCTTTTATATTCATTTATCTAGCATCAAGTACTTAAGAACTGGCATAAAAATAGATCACGTATTTTTAGAGTCCCATCAACAAATTTAATTGTTATTACCATTTTTATGGTAAATAATGCCCTCAGAAGCTTGATGATGTTATGAAAGCATATGCCCATGCATGGTATGACATTCATACACATATGCAACATATTATAATATTAAATGATTCACGGAGTTATTCAGATATACATGTTGAATCTTTTACTCCATGTTTCTCTCATGTATACTAGTTACTGATTTTCATTCCTTACATACTCGGTACATTATTTGTAGTGATGTCCTTTTTGCTTGGGGATGCTGTGTTTTATGCCCATAGGCTATCAGCTCAGCGGAAGGTGTTGGTGTGCTCCATTTGCTCCGGAGTTGCTTCTTTGATCGATACTATTAGTATATGTATTGATTGGTATGGCGGGACCCTATCCCGACCTTTATGATATTATGTGTTCTTAGAGGCTTGTAGATAGATGTCATGTATACGGATACTTGTATGGCCTTGTCGGCCAATGTTTCGAGTATATAAAGAATCATGCCGGCCTTATAGGCTCGTACTTCGTATGTATAAGTTTGTATTCCATCATTCTTTACTTCGATTCATTTACCTATGATTGAATGATATGAAAGATACGTTATGTAGGTACTCGGTTGAGTAAGGTACCGGGTGCCCGTTGCAGCCCATCGATTTGGGTCATGACAAGAATAACATGATATGGAGATAACCAATCCATACCCAAGATCACATCAAATTCCACTATATCTACTGATACAATGTCCACCCTCGTATCAAAACCACAAATATTGACTACACATCATCGATAAACTCGATCCTCCCCAATAGAATCACTAACAAGTATGGATACATGCACATGATCATCAAGAGAACCACGAGACATATCCAGAAAAGAAGCAAAGTATGATGACACATATGAATATGTAGAACAAGGATCAAATAGCACTGAAGTATCCTTGTGGCTCACAGAAACAATACCTATAATAACTATGTTAAAAGCAACAACCTCGGTCCTCCCTGGGAATGCATAACATCTAGCCCAGCCTCCATAAGACTGAGGTCCCCTTCTATGACAGCCATATCCTGGATACCTCTACCTTTAGCTGGTAGAGCGAGTGGTGTAACAACTAGTGTGGGAATCATAATCTAACCTCTATGATGTATTGGACCTTTGGAAGAGGAGGGCAGTATTTCTTGACAAGCCCCAACTCTCCAAACTCATATCAACCTTTGACTGAAAATGATTGTAGGGCCTGAGTGGGACCCCGTGAACCAATATTACCACTAAAAGAACTCGGTCGACGAACCCTGAACAGATGTAGCGTGATAAGAACTCTTTGTGAGAATTGCACTGAATGAACCCTGCATAGAAGCTCCCCGACTAGGTGGTGGATGATAAACTGTCCTGCTATAATGGCCTCTCCCAAATTGACCTTGGCCTCTAGATGAGACACCACTCAAGCTACTAAATGTCGGGACTTCTTGTCCCTACCCTACAACATATCCCCAGTCTCACTGCATATTCGCTTGACATTACACTTTACTCTACCACCTGGTGAAATGAAGTCCACTATTGGTCTCTCTAGCCATAACAAAGCGAATAATTTAGTGAAGACCATTAATTAATCTCCTCACTCTCTCCTCCTTAGTGGGAATCAAAGTAGTAGCATGGCGAGACAACTCTGTGATCAGAGGACATATGACCCTGTTGGAGGTACTCCACTTGCCTCCTCAGCTACTCTGTGTTGGTGTGTGGCACAAACTGCTCCAAAAAGACCCTAGAAAAGTAAGCTCATGTCAGAGGAGGTGATCCTACTGATCTGCCCCAACTCATAAACCTTCCACCACCTCTTGGCTGGACCCTGCATCTGGAAAGCAGTGAAGTCAACTCGATTAGACTCTACTAGTCCCAAGTTGCACAAAATCTCATAATAACGGTCCAAGAATCCATAAGCATCTTCTGAAGGTGTAGCACTAAAGTGAGAAGGATGAAACTTTGTGAACTCATCTAACCTCTTTAGCTCATCAGCTCACATTGCAGGCCTATCCTCAGGCTTCGCAACAATGGTAGGATGAATTCCCCCGACTTGTAACACTATGAGATTTTGATAACCATGGTCCATCTACTCTAGGGTACGAGTAGATGGAGTCTACTCTGTCCCCTACCTGGGAAGTAGTTGGTACTATAGGAAATGCTTTGGCCTGAGTCAAACTCTCGAACAGACAACCATGCGGATCAAAGGGTCCTTAAAAACTTGCAAGACAAAAAACCCTTAGGAATCTTTGGCTCTACATAATCATGAACCTGCTCCTCAATATGAGCTACTGGTTGCTCCACAGCCGCTGCACAAATAGGGGTTCTAGTTGCAGTGCATGCTCTAGCCCTACATCGGCCTCGTCCCCTGTAAGGCCCTATAAAACATTTCTAATGATTTAAGATTTTAATGTGCACCAACAGTATTTGGGAATAATCTTTTCGAGTATTAAAGGAGATCTATGGGATTGAACAAAATTATTTTGAAATAAAAACATATGTTTAAGGTGTTTTGGAACGTATTAAGGAAGTTTGTGAGTGGGAAAAAGTTGGTTGGAAGGAGTTGGGAATATTAAGGGGAAAAGATGACCTAATCTGCACATAACCTTTTTTGAATGGGTACAAATCTTATGATACAAAGAAATTTAATTGAATAGTTTCACTCAATCATAGTCCTTCGAGTGTAGTTTTCAATGCATCAAACAATTTATCATTTGGATATTTCTACAAAATGTTATGATCACATTACAAAAGTAAGGCAAACAGAACAAGGAGAGTTTTGCTAAGGGTTTAAGGCCTTAAATCGCTCTCGAGACCTCTTATTTTTGCTTGTGTACCCCAAATGGACAAGGATGAGGGTAAAATCATATAATCATGGTTTCATACTTATATGAAAATTTTGATGTGAATTGGGGTCTACATCATAGCAAGGTATCGACGGAGGGTAACTTGGAAAACATGAAATACAGAAGGATGCAACTGGGGGGATCATCTGAAGTCATGCGCCATGCAGGTTTGAACGAGCCAAGACCCCCAGCTATTTCAGCAAATAGTGAAGTATTGCCCTAGCATGCGAACTTGAATGAGAGCTCGCCCATGTCCGTGCGATGCGCGAGGATGGACAAGCTAGGCCTAAAGCCTCTATAAATGGCATTTTGGTAACTCACTTCTCCCACTCCTCTTGGCCAATTCTTGGGGCTCCTCTCCACTCTCTCAAGACCCCAACTCCTCCCATATTCAAGGTGAGTAATTCCTACTAATTTGATATTTCATTCAATCAATTCCACCGTATAACTAATTCAATCCCCATGGAACCATTATATTTTCAAGGAATCTTTCCAAGAGCTCAAGTGAGGAATTTGAAAGATTTACTCCCAAAAGGTAATTCAATCTCCTTGGACTTGCATGCATGGCTTAAAAATGAATATATGAGTTGGAAATTAGAAATATAACTTATGGGATGGTGATTGGAAGCCATAAGTTCACCAATTAGAATTTTGAGAATTTGAAGAGAATAAAAAGTGATTTGTTTAATGAATTGCTTGGCTGAGAGTGGATGGTAAGACATGAATATGTTGTTGGAAGTCCTAAACTATTTAAAGTTGGTTGTGGTATGAATTAGTGGGGTAAAGAGTGGGTATTGAACGATGAAATGTCATTGATGAAGGTGGTAGAGAAATGTACACACTAGATGCTTGACATAATGCCTAAGTGAGCAAAATGTAAAACATCCTTACTAATATTGGTACAATTTTGTGCATTATTGTAGATTGAAGTTGCTTAGTATGGTGGACCAGTATAATATCATTAAGGGGTGAATTTAAGGTATGTTGGCTAAACTCATGTCACACCCCAAACTCAGGGAGCGCGACTGGCACTCAACCGAGTGAACCCGCCCGAGCAAGCCTATTAGATTTCCTTATACCCCAAACTAATTCATGAATAAAGAGGAGATGTACTCCATTAATCAAATTCGGAAAAAATTGCATTACGACTTCCATTTAATTTCAATTAGAAACTTCAATCATAGTTTCCAAAATATTACAAGTTTATAGATATAATGAAAAATAGCAACCACCACCCACAAACTGTCTACGGAGCCTCTAAGTACAACTGAAGAGTAATAAGGGAATGCATGCAACAATGCTCCGGCTATACCACAAAACATGATAAGGAAATGAGTTAAAGATATTTGAGAAACGAATATACAAGACCCCGAAATTAAGTGGGGCTCACCGAGTCAGCTGAAAAGAGTATACCGCTATCACTGGTCGATGCCGCTTGCTGTGGAACCACCTATATCACTCAAAGTTACAGCACCCCCGGCAAAAGGGACATTATTGCCATCGAATAGAACTAGTATGTATAACTACAAGTCCTCTTTCAAAATAGAATGACCATGTAATAAAGGAAAACCATAGAAACAACACGTCACAATCTACAATATCCAAATGTCCACATATGGAAATACAGTAACTTAAATAAGAGGCAAATGAAGTACATCAAGAAACTATGAAACATCCCATTAAATCACATTTGGAGAGTTATTATACTTACTTCATTCTGATCATCTTTTGGGATCAAGTGTGCCATATGAACTATGCGTGAGACAAAAAATATAATGTAAATGTAACAACATGTACAAACAAGGTCAATGGAACAATGCATCTATTATTCATACTGGATATGTGTTTCACAGATCCTCTATAGGGTTCACATATTATATCATACACCTATGTGTTTCATAACTCGTCCATAGGGTTCACATATTATATTATACACCTATGCGTTTCATAGCCCGTCCATAGGGTTCACATATTATATTATACACCTATGCATTTAATATCCTGTCCATGGGGTTCCCATATTATATTACACACACACACATACACACACACACACACAAACACACATACACACACACACACACACACACATATATATATATATATATAGGGTTCACATATTATATTATACACGTATGCGCTTCATGGCCCGTCCATAGGGTTCACATGTTATATTATAAACCTATGCATTTCATAGCCCGTCTATAGGGTTCACATATTATATTATACACCTACGTGTTTCATAGACCGTCCATAGGTTTCACATATTATATTATACACCTACGTGTTTCATAGCCCATCCATAGGGTTCACAGAACACCTCATTATGCACGAGACTATATATTAACTCAAGCTACATGTTTGAGATTATATTAACGCGTGCATGGTGAACAAAATAAGTCGATTTCGATTGCGCATGGCCCAAATTCGTTTTCCATGAGATTTATCTCAGAATATTTTACATTGTATAGATCTTTATTAGTATTTTCAACCAATCGCATTAACAATATTTCCTTAGCTCTTTAAGCCTTTCACAAGATTCTTTATTCATGGAACGATAGCCACATTTTATATTCTATACATTAACTTCTTGTAATTTCAAGGATCACCACCAAATACCAACATATAGAATATTTCAGAAATCATATACCTCAAGTTCATTAGTAATGGAAACTTTAAACACAAAGGTTTCTTCCCAAAGAAGGGGATATGCCAACCAAAAATTAGAAACACACATCAAAGTCATAAAACGCACTATACCAATTATTCTTGAATTACTCTTTCCCAATCACGACAATGCACGATTTCAACACTGGAGTGTGTAAGGGCTCGAATAAAATTGGATATATTTATGAGGCAAGTCATTTGTTAAAAACAACTATTTATGGGCTTACATTGAGTATAAGAGCTTTTAGACAAATTCTATTTTTAGAAGACATTTTAAACCAGTTGAGTCAAGGCTCATTTTATAAACTTTCTCCCATCTTCTCATTTCCTTGGTACCACTAGCCACAATTATAACTTATATTCTTGGTACATTGGCCACACATTATTTCCCCAGTTTACTTATTTCATTTTTAAATATCTTTAAAGATTATCAACTATAAGACATACTCAATGATGACATTAGGTACACATAGGAGCAATTAGGAGTATTAGGCATATCGAGTTTTCCTCACCCAATTGGTATACTAATTTTCATTTAAAATACGACTCAAAGCCACACCATTCTTGTTTACCATGAAAATGGTAATAACAATTAAATTTGATTATGGGACTCTAAAAATATCTGATCTATTTTTAAGCTAGTTGTTAAGCAGATGATGCTATGTGTAAGGTTTAGAAACGAGATAAGAGTAATGAGTAAAGCGATAACTAAACTGATAGGTTAATAGTCGGGGCCTCGAGCTTGTGGATTCGGGGATCTGGAGGTCGATTCCGGAGCTCGACTGTGAGCTATCGAAGGTGGTCGGAGTATGTCTAACAGATATAATAAAATCAACAAAGTCTCTGTACGGCCAATGATAAGAGATAAATGAAGAACAATGATGAAGATAATAAATGGAAGTAATAATATCAAGAGAGTTTATTAGATAGTAGAGAGTATGTTCTTGTTTATTTAATATGGAGCAATAAATCCTTACAATGTGGCAAGGACCCCCTTTATATAGAAAACTGGGGGATCCTATCATAGTACAAACACATTTATTACAAAGATATGGAGATGGGGCAGCTAGTCGACGTCATTATGTGGGCTCAGACTAGCCTGACAGACTTTGTCGGCTCTAGCTGCACCCTTTGGAAACTCCCCTCTTTTCCAATATAGCCGTTGGCCTGCATTGCCTTAAGGTGGAGCATCGACAGCCCTCGAAGTTGAATCTCCACCCCAGTCTCGATCCTTGGGAAGTGTGTTCGCGGGGATCATAATGACGAGGAAATTGGACCCTCCGATTTTACTGTGCACAGATAGTCTCTGCGTTTCTTGGAGTAAAAGTGACAAGAAACGACCTTGAACCTTTGCCCCTCTGATACTTTTGTAACGACGACAGTCATAAGGTGCCAAAAGAAGATCCACGCGCAACCCTAGAAGGCCTCCACATTGATTATGGAATTTAGCTGCCCCTTGGCCTCCTTCAACGTGCACGCGGGGCTTCTATAAATACTCCCCTTCTCGTTCATTCCAACCCACTACATTTCCAAGCCCCAAAAAAGGTTCCTTCTTCCTTAACTTTTGTTCTTTCCTAGGGAGGGGACTTCCCTTTATCTTCCGGAATTTTCCAGTAATGATGAAAACTTCTGCCTCTATTTCTTAGGAGAATGTGGCCTCATCTTCTTCTTTTTTATCTCAAGGTGAAGCGGCAATGCCTCCTCGTGCTGAGGAATGCGTTGCAGGATTTTTTGCGATGGCTTATGATTTCAAGTCCAAGAGGCCTTTCTCGAAGTCGGGCGCTGTGAGCCTGTGACTCAGTATATTAGCTCGATAACAGATGTCGAAAGAGTGAGAGCTGATTGCCGCTGGGGGCATGCGGTGCTTGTGGAGATCCCTACTTGGGAAGAGGATATTACGACATACAAAGACCATTTTCACAGTGTGTATACTTACATGTTTACCCTAGGGCCGATGGGGCCATCTTTGCCTCCGATCGATCCAGTGATTCTAAACTTCTGCCAACGGTATCAAGTGACCCTTGGCCAAATTTATCCTTCATTCTAGCGTGTTGTTTACATGATTAGGTACTATGTGAACATGATCGAGGAGATTCCCTTCACCCTCGACCATCTAATCAGGATGTACAACCCCTGTCTCTTATGTGGGGGTCTAATCAAACACCACTATCAAGCCACGAGGGTCCTCTTCGCCTATACCAAGGAGCTCGAGAATGCGGGTTGGATAAGCCGTTTTGTCCGAGTAAGGACTTCTGACCTGATCCCGGTGGAAAGGATGTCGTTTCCCGATAGGTGGAATGTGCAACATAAGTAGACACGTTATCTAGCATTGCATTGCTTCTTTTTGACTATGTTCTTCTAGGCATTTAATTTTTCTTGCTAATACAGCTCCATCAATCTATCCTAGCGTGGTTCCGAACCTCCGGAATTGGGTTCAACCATCTAGATTTGATTTGCTCGTATGCTGAGCGAGTGTGGCATGATTTATCCCAAGCTCGGTGGGAAGCTAAGTATCATGGTGAGCCTCTACCCCTACTGTAATCATTTTTTTCGTCCTAAATTGCTACTGGCAGCGCTCTCATTCCATGTTCTTACCTGTTGTATCTGTATAGGTCTGGGGGAAGTCCCCTTGATGAAGGGAGCATTACCTGGCGGGGAGAGTGATTTGGTACCCGATGAATGGAAGAAGAGACAAAGGGATTCGTCGGATGGGCCTTCGAAATCTAAGAAGATTAAGGTGGAAGAAACTAAAGCCGACCCGGCAGCCCTAACTCTTGAAAAGGCGGGAAACCCTCTAGTTGAAGGTGAGGGGGAAAATAGCTTCTCGATAGCGCCCGAGGGAGGGATAAACCTGGCTAATCCTTGGGCCGTATAGATGGTGGCTTTCGAGCCGGAGTCTGATGTCGTTGCGGTCCGAATTCGTAGCGGAGAGACAATTGAAGAGTATCAGGTTCTACCCCCAAGTTGGCCAGTGGAAAAAATTTGCCTCGGGCTAGGGTGCCTTTGGTGGGTGGTTCGGAGGGGCCTAGTTTTGGGGCCCTGAATGGACAAGGGATGGTCGTGATTGATTCCCTTAAAGGAACGACCCTACCTCCTAAGAGAGTGCGAGGCACCCCACTTGAAGAATCTTCTGATGTGGGGATGCCCGTCAAAGGTGGAAATGTGCTCAAAAGGCATCCAACCGTTCCTGAGGGAATCCCTGAGATCAATGCTTCACTCGTCTTTGGTGAGATGAGCAAGCTTTGTGAGTAGGTAATTTTTACGAATTCTATATGTTGCTCAGGCCTCAGTTGCTCTGACCTTTGTCATTCTAACTTGTCTTTTTACGTGGCTTCAGGACAAGGTGATTTACATTCAGACTTTCACCTGGTATCAGGTCAAGGTGACCCGTCATGAGCGCGAGAAGGCTCACCTTACTGAACAGGTTAACTAGTCCCCGTTTGCCATTATCTGAATGTTTTGCCAGGTCCTAGTGTTTTAACATCCTGGACCTGATTCGTGCAGTTTGAGAAGGAAGGTGCCCTGCTGAGGGAGGAGCTTTGGGCCAGAGACTCCGGAGTCTCCGAACTCAAACGACACGTGAGAGAGAGAACTTCCGAAAGGGATTCCCTTTAGGAGAAGGTGACCTTAGTTGGGCATGAGCTTAGTGACGCGAGAGAGGATAGTGACAAGTACAGAGGCCTCCATTTTGAGTTGGTAGTTGTATTATTCGGGATCAAAGATGATGCTGAGGAGCTTATATCTTTGCATAGAGAGGATGCTATTGTGACAAATGCTCAAGATGGGAGGGCGCCCGAGGAGGCCGAGTTGAAATTGACTCGGGCTGTGGAGTGTGCTCAATTGGGATCTCGGAGGTAGACTTTTGGTGACATACATACGAGAGATATCATTTTGCCTACCGAGCATGAGAAGGTGAAAACCCTAGAGAATAAAGATGCTACCTTGCTTGATCTTGGAGGTGCCCTAGGCAGTGGCTCCAGAGGTGTTAAAAGCGAAGGTGGAGCCCCCAGAAGGGAAGAGTCAGTCGAAAAGGGGCCGCTGAAGGACCCGTTGTTGTTGGGGTGCAACCTTTGGTGGAGCCATTGAAGATGTAGACTCGATGATTTAGGATTCTGTTTGGTTCTCTCTTTCTAAGGGGTTTTCCAGACTTGTAAACACCCCCCAGGGCCTTAAGAAGGCTTTTTGTTTCCTATCACTTCTTTCCGTTTTGTTTTTTGGAAATACTATGTGATGTGTTTTGACTTTCGACCCAAGGTCTCAGATCTCGGTTTAGACCCTTGGGCTTTGCTATTGTCGGGCGGCCTGGCTTTTATGTATCCAGCCAGCACGACCTTTGATCTTAGCGCTGGTGACAATGACTCGTACGTATTGGGTCGGTATGCCCTTTTAGTGTAATCTGGCATTTGAGCTCTTATGATTTTGCTCTTTAGCGTTTTTATTAGTTCGGGATCAGTCTCCGAGTCGAATTTCGACTCAAGTTCATTTGACCCTCAAGTTTTGAAATTTCAAGCTAGCCCCTAGGCTCTTACGCGTTGGGTTGAAGCGACCTTTTATATGGGTTGGCGACAATGGCTCTTACGCCTTGCCCTTAGTCATATTTAGTTAACTATTTTGGGTTCAGTCTCTGAGTCGGGTTTCGACTTGAGCTTATTCGACCCTCAAGGTTTTGGATTTGAGTGGGCTGGCGACAATGGCTCTTACGCCTTGGGTCGAAGCGACCTTTTATGTGGCTGGCGACAGTGGCTCTTATGCCTTGGGTCGAAGCTACCTTTTATTGGCTTTATTTTTCCCTCGTTAAGGACTTTTTTGAAATAATTTTTGCCTGACTCTTCAACGGTTCGATAAAAAACCTCATTTATGAGTCATTATGTGGTAATGATCGAGCGCTAAGGGAGGTTTGGCTCGGAGGCCGAGTATCTCAAAGCCTGTGATTTGGAGCTGAACATGGTTGAAGATCTTTTGCCTATGTCGAGGGTAGCCTGTTTAACTGGTTCTTTTTGAAGTAGATTCTAATTAATTGAAGGCCTATAATTTGTAGCGATGGTTGGGCATCCCCAAGTTGCATTAGTTTGGCTGGTACAGCTTTATGACAGTAGTCATTTGTGTTTGGTGATGAGTGGTGATTTTACCACTCATTCCCGTCTCTTTTCTTTAGATTTTATATCCTTTCACTATAATATGAGGTCGTTTATGGTGTGTATTATTTTCATGTAAATGATGCCATGAAGTGATTTGAATTCAATTGGAGTGGAATTGAGAAAAAAAGTGTGAAAACATGCAAAAACTCCCTATTAATTCTGCATCTGCGGAAGGATGGTCGCAGAAAGGACCCCACTTCTGCATGAAAAGTTACGTATCTGCGAAGTTGTCTGAGTTTGCAAGGAATCGCATATGCGGTTAGATTACCTCTTATGTGGTAGTGCATCTGCGCCTGGTGAACTGCATTTGCGGTAACAGAGTTTTAGCTGGCAAATCGCTTCTGCGATGGGATCTCCGCATCTGCGCAGCTGCACCTGTGAGGATTCTTCCGCAGGTGCGGTAAACGGGCATCAAATTTGTGCAATTAGGAATTTTATATGTTCTCATTTCCAAACCCGCAAATACTCGACCTAGCAGAATCTTTGGCATATTTTCAGTTCTTAGGGCTTGAGAGAACAAGGTTGGAAGCTAGGGCTTTGCACACACACTTTGGTCTTGAAGATTTGAAGCTTTTGGTTGAGAATTTATTACCCATTTATGTTGCTTTCTTCATTTCCTTGCTTTGTATTGCATATCTAAGTGTGTAGTATTTTATCCAACACTTGAATCTTGTTTATGAAAATATTCATGTTTAAAGTGTGGATTAAATACCTTGTTGTGCTTATGTATTGAATGATTTTTATGCTTTTATGAAGTGAGTTATTGTTACTTTAATTATTCTTGTTCTTTAATGTTTCCAGAGGGATTAGCTAACCCTAAGACTCGCCCATTAACTCCGAATTAATTTTGGGAAAGATAACTTGGGGTTGGGAACGATTAATTAACAAGAACTTGAGGCTTTAACCCTCATTTTATAGATTCTACCTAGGGATAGGATTGAACTACTTGTAACCATATCCGGTTGTGATTAGTCTCTTAATTGGGTTAGGAATAATTCAATTAGAATGTCTTGTTAGTATTCGGAAGAAGCTAATTAAGAATTATTATTCGTAACTAATTAACATAAACTCGCTCATATTTGTAAAATCATGAAATACATTGGATCGTTACTTGAGTGTAATTCCCGATGCATCCATACTTGTAGCCATTGATAATTTTACTTGCTTTCTAGGTTAGTTTATATTTCAGCATTTAGATAGAAATATTTTCAAAACACCAATTTTAAGTGTTTGGGATTGCATAATAAGTGATAATTCTCTTACATTCCTAATCGCCTACATATTATTCTCTGTGGGATTTGACCATTATACATAATTGGGTAAATTATATTGCATGAGACCGTGTCCATTTACTTTTAAGTAGTGGATTTAGACGTTATCAAAATTGGCGCTGTTGCCGGGGAATAATTTGGCATAATTTAGATTGTTTGAGAAATAAGCGTAAGTGCTTTGGTCCAAACTTGTGAATATTTGTGTAATTATTTTTCTTACCTTGGTCTATTTTTCTTTTTTGTTTCTTGTTTATTTCCTTATTTTTGAAAAATCGCATCATATAATGAAAATTGGTCGGATGATAGTTTTTCATACTTTGTCCTTATTGTGGAGGACCACACTTGTGGCAAAATTATTTAAATTCTCCTGGGGGTGAATTTTGCGCACAATTTCAAACTCATGAATAGAGTATTTGTGATACGTGTGGTTTTCAAAATGGTCATTGGGTTGATTGTTCTTATTTGTCCTTCCCTTCCCCAAGCCCCCGCTATGTTGATTCTATTTTTTGTGATGAAAATCATAGGGATATGGAAGTGGAAGAAGTTGAGCATGGCCGAAATGGAGAGTTCAAGCTCATGTTGGAGTGCTTACTTGAAGGAGGAAATGAAGAACAAAGTGCCTTGGAGGAGCTTCTGGAAAATAGTCTCCAAAATGACTTGGCACTTGAAAGGTTGAACTTGCAAATGGAGGAAATGCTTGAAGCTTTAGAGGACCAAAAAGCCTCGGAAGTTAATGATAGCCAAGAATTTTTCTTAGATGTGGAACCCGAAAATCCTTCCTAGGCACTTGATCAAAACCAAAAAGAACTCTCAAATGCTCAAGATGAGAATATGATGCTCATGCTGGAGACCATTCTTGAAAATGAGGAGAAGCACGACTTTGCACTCGAGGACTTGAAATAAGGCTTGACTTACAATGATGAACACATCCTCACTTTGAAAGATCAAATGAAAATAATTGTTGAGGCTCACTATGCCCACCAACTTTAGAGTGTGGAAGGAAGTCAATAAGAGTCTGATTTCGAGGAAGAAAGTGAGCTCTACTTTGAGGAACCAAGAATAGAACATCCGCCAACAAACTACATGAGTGTTAATAATGCCGATAAATATATGGAATTAGAGTCAACCGGTGTAAATTAAAATGTGGTTGAGATTGACTATAATCCGGGGGTAAAAGAGGATGTCAAAATCTGAGAAAAATTGCAAGTTGGAGGTTTGATGTCACATTCCAAGCATTTTTCAACATTGTAATTGTGTGGTGACATGGAAGTTGAAGCACAGGAATCAATGAAGGGGTGCGAGGAGGAAAAACGCATACCATACATCCTATAATTTGAGGGAACAAGAAAGCAAAATGACATTCCTCACATGAGAGCCAAGAAGTGCAAAATGTAGAATTTAAGGCTTGGCTTAATCATCGACTTATCACCCCCCATCGCTCGTGGTCACAAGCTTGATTCCAAGCTAGGTGCCCAGTTCATATCATCCAAGTGGCGATAAAAGTGGTAAAGTTGAGTTGTATCGTGCCATGACGTTAAATGCGGCGCTTGTTGGGAGGTACCCATCGTTTTTCAAAAGATTTTTTGGTTGTTTTTGAAATTTTCCTTTTTAGAATAGCTTACTATGTTATTTTTGACTAAACTGCCAAGTTTCAGATTTTTTGGAGTTGAATTAAGGAGTACAGGATGTTGGAGTGCACAAAAATAGTGGCTGAAAATCTGTGCAACAATCTTCTGGTGTAACTACATCTGCAGATTTTTGATCGCATATGTGGTAACGCAAAAATGGTTTTAGTACCACAGAAGCGGCAGTTTCCACAGAAGCGTTCCTTTGGCCGCATAAACGGCACCGCAGATGCGTTAAAAGACCACAGATGCAAAAATCGAGCAGGTTTAAAAAAAATACAAGTCTCATTCCCTCAGGTATATTCTGCATTTGTTCTCCCAGCCCTAACTCCCCCAACTCTAATAATCTCCAACACATCCACTCCTCTTGATTTCTACTGCACTCACATGAGACTCACGTATTTTCTTTTAGTTCTCATCTACTTCTCTCTCCCTTTATCTTTTCCTTTCTCTTTCTTCTTTTCTTAGCCCTAACAGTGGTCGTGTCCCCTATTTCCCCATTCCCCTCTGATTTGTGTGAAAATAGGGTGAGGAAAATTGGTTGAGAGTGCATTTGTGTGTGTTGTATATCATAAAACAAATTTGTGGGAAATCTGAGTACCCAAATTGTGTAAATAATTGGCCATTTTAAATCGCTTGCAAGGTGTTCGACAAAGTGTTCAAAAGAAAATTTCTTGCTAAGTACCACAAAATAGTGCACTAATTTAGAAGTCTTAACTATAATTTAGGTGCCAAAATTGGGTTTAAAAATCAAAAAAATAAAACATTTCTGGGCAGTTGAACAACTTGACGAATATCACAGATGCGATCAGTGTTCCACATATGCGGTATTGCACCTGCAATGATTTTTCTGTAGGTGCGATTGTGGCCAAACTGGGTAAAACCGCAGATGCAGCCAAAATTTTGCAGAAGCAGAACCGGTCATGCGATTACTATTCCGCAGATGCGAAAACTGGGCAGAACTGCCAATTCTAGTGGCTTAGCAACATGGACTTCCCGGGCCCATTCAACTTGATTCTTTGGCCTAATTGCAGTGTTTTGAATTGCTTAACATGATTCTATTTCCCGACTAACTTTGTTTTGATTTTATGAAGGTACTTTGAGCTAAAATGGACCCGAAATTGAGCGAAAAATCCCCACAACAACATGAAATTGAGGAGGAGGTTGAGGAACAGTTTGATGAATCTCGCTTCATGTCGGCTGACTGTCAGCGCAGATATTATGAGAACCTCATCAACAAAAAGATAGTGGTTGAAAAGGGGATCAACGAGGAAAAATTGGCCGAGAAGCTCCCAAATTTCTATGCCCGTCTCTATAACTCCGGATGGTCATGCTTCATTCCCACTTCATGAAGAGCTAATGAGGAGTGGGTACGCGAATTCTATGCCAAACTTAAGCGCACAGACTTTGCCAACCCACAACTCATCATTAGAGGAAAATTGGTAAGGTTTGGGATAGAACAGATAAATGACACTCTTGGGATTCACAACTATCCAATGGAGCTGGTGCGAGAGAAATATCAGTGTGACAACGGGGAATGGCTGGTCTCCAAACTCTACCCTCCAAGCATGAGAGCCAAATGGGGAACCATGAAAAAAGGTTTAAGGCCAATTGACTTCACAGCTGAAGCAAAAATGTGGATGTACATCCTACGCAATAGGGTGTCTCCTTGTGGAAACGTCTCAGATGTCTCCTACACCAGGGCATTAATCATTGCATGCCTCCTGGATAGCATTCTTGTGAATGTTGGTTACTATATCCTGCGGGAGATGAGGGAGTATTTGCGAGACAAGGATGCAGGGATAATGTTCCCGTCGTTGATCACACAGCTATGCACAAGAGCAGAGGTTGAGGTGCATAGCACCGATCAATGGCTACCAGCTGATAAACCTTTTCACCCACTAGGAGTGACAGGAGAGGGTAGTGCAGTCAAAAGGAAAAAAAGGAAGATCACCACCACAGCTGCTAGTTTAGAGTTATCTTCATAGGAAGCAGCACCTGCGGGACCATTTGGGGTGCAAAACTCCGAGCTTGCATCCATCTTCCGAGTGGACCTTCATCCTCCTAGCCTGGGCCCTCGTACTTATCCAAGGAAGAAATGAAGAGTTACTTAGATGCGCAGAAGAGTCAGAAAGAGTCTCATGATATGATGGCACCATCAGTGACTAGACTTGAGTCAGCCTACGGCAAATTGGCCAAGGCGCATGCAGATCTCCAGTCAGACTTCAAGAAGGAGAAGAAGAGGAACAAGAAGAGGAGCAAGTTCATGATAAAAATGTGGAGAGGAATAAAGGCCATCTTCAAATTGGGAAACCTAGGCAAGAAGATACCAGTGGCGAACAAAGATGATAGCGAGGAGTATTCCTTCATGTCAGAAGCTGTTGGTGATGGTGGTGATGATGATGATGAGGCTACGAGTTAAGCACAGCATTGATCAGCCATCCTCCCATAGTCTGCTAGTCTGATGCAGACCTTAGGGAGACCCTCAAACTACTATTGTTTACTTTTGATATTGTGCAGTGGGGACACTGTAATGTTTTTAATTGGGGGTAGCTTTAAGAGTATACTGTATTCATGTTATAATATTGTGAGCCCTTGCCGGGTTTACTTTATTGCTATGGATATTGTGTGCCCTTGCCTGGCTTATTGTGTTGTTATGGATAGTATGTGCCCTTGCCGGGCTATTTTGTGTAGCAGGTGCTTATGATGAGCTTGTTGTGATTAGTCTATTTTTAGCTTTCTTTCGTTATTTTTGTTCTTTAGTAGCTTGTTGTTATTTATATTAGTCGCTTTTATTTTAGTGTCATTTTTAGTAGTTTTGTTCTTTGAGTTTTTTATTTTATTTTATTATTTCTTTGGGTTTTCTTCATGCTACGGTTCTTTCCCAAGGAGCATTTTTGAAGTGAACCGGGTTACTTTTCCCTATGATAGATGGCATGACAACTTTCTTAAGGGAATTAGTATTCTTTTGCTAGAAGGAGACTTTTGGATTAGTTGATACCAATAATATTAGTCTCTCGTATGTGAAATGTGAATTTAGAATACCCCTCCTAATTTTGGTTTTGAACTAAAACAAGTAAGTTGCATGGTGAAGAATAATTTTTGTGATAAATTTTTGGCTCGATTAGTGACTCTTTGCCCACTAGTTTAAATAATATTGCTCAAGATTCTCTTATTAGAAAATGAAATTGATCCATCTTGATTAATTCATGTTCCATGTGTGTCAGTGTTTGTACAAATAAATCTTGTATTTACTTCTATCATCTAGAACTTGCCCGGTTGGTCTTTCAACGCCAATGATAGTATGTTTGGTTGGAGGGATGATCTTAGGCATTCTTTGTGTTATTTGCAAAACCTCTTTAGCCTTTCAAGTCTACCATTGCATAAATAATATCACTAGTACCCTATTTGAGCCTTTAACCTTTTCTTTGGCCACCTCATTACAAACCTTTCCCCTTTTGTAAAATAATTCCCTCTTGTAAACCCGTCCCTCTTTGAACATTGAGAATGAGGCAAAAAGCCTAAGTTGGGGATGTGGTGTCAAAGTGGAAATTGGTAAGGTTGTACATTGAGTGTAGGAACATATACCTCAAAGTGTTCATATTAAATTATTCAAGCTCCAAAAGAAAAATTTGTATATAAAAATTTGAGAAATATATGTATGTATATAAATATGGAGCCTTGAAGACAATTAGAGTTCGAAGTAATGGCCTATGATTTTGTAGCGATGGTCGGGCGTCCCCAAGTCACGTTAATTCGGCTGGTACAGCAGTATGACCGTAGTCATTTGTGTTTGGCCGGAGCCATTTTGGTCCGGAGTGTAGTCGTTTAGGCATCTATATTGAGGGTATGCCCTTTCGCGAGTCTTACAAATGTGACATATAGCTTAAATTTTGGGATTGAGTTTATTCTTGTAGTAAGGTCTTACAAAATTTTCATGCCTTGCTTGAGGTCTTACAGTTTCGTTGATACTTGGTACAAGTACGATTCATGCCTTGCTTGAGGTCTTACAGTTTTGTTAATACTTGGTACAAGTATGATTCATGCCTTGCTTGAGGTCTTACAGTTTGTGTTGTTGATACTTGGTACGAGTATGGTTCATCCCTTGCTTGAGGTCTTACAGTTTGTGTTGTTGATACTCGATACGAGTTTTGTGAGACCGAGTCTGCCCGCTCGGGGTCTTATGTCCTCGGGTTTTTTAAAGAATGACGATTGGTGACAGTCTCCGAGTCATCGAGTTTGCTTTGGCTCGGGAGCCGTTACTCGTGGGCTCAGAATTGACTCATCGAGGGCTTATGATTTCGAAGATTCCGACCCTGAGGTCATGTGGGTGCCAAGTTATTGACGCCAGTCTCCGTGTATTCGGAGAGCTCTTGGTGAAGGAATCTTTGTTGAGAAAATGTTGAGTTTCTTTTGGAGTGTGAGGTGCTATGGCAAAAGACATTCTTTGATTGCTTGACACAAGTACATATCGTTTTGTTGCCGTGGGTCCGGCTCATACAGGCATGGTTCATTCGAGCGTTTGGCCTAGTACATCATTTTCCTAATGGAATCCTATTTGACATTCCTTTGGTTCTTCCAAGTGGGTGGCCTTTCAAGGGGGTTCCCTCCAGTGTTAGAGGTTGATAGCAAAGGAATCCTTGTACGCTTGTTGGATCCTCCTTAAGTAATGCGTGGACGTTGCCTCGTTAAAAACCTTGCCGGTAAAAACCGATTTTGGGATAAAAACTCGGTTGAAGGAAAAGAGTGCAACGGACGCTTCGAAACCTCGAAAACCTCGAAAACCTCGAGTTGGATCAGCATCTCGACTGCTTTGGTCAATGGCCTACACAAAGGTTATCGCAAAGTAAAAAATAGAAAAAGGGGGAAATGATTATACCTTAATGGCGATGGCGCTCTCGGATTTTAGCGTTTGTTTGGCAGACGCGATGCAGCCCTTTATTTGAATACAGCAGAGGGCATATCTTAAAAGATCGTGTGGATGAGTGTTGGGATTTGTCTGCTTTGTTCTTTTTGGTTGTTTCTCTTTCTCGGGACCGGTTCTCAGCTCGGTTGCTGAGGAATTCCTGAAGGTGTCCATTATCGAGTAGCCGGACCATTTCCTCCCGAAGTTGCCGACGTTGAAGTTATAGTTCCTTTGGGCCATTTGGCATCCCTGATTATGCTGATGGCAAACACGATGTCCGATACATCGACGTTGAAGTTGTATTCTAATAGGCGAGGTGCCCCCGTTGGCCCCGTGTCCCTGTCAAATCCGCCTCTGTTGACGAGTCCCCGAGGGTTCTGTCATCGGTTCACTGATCGATCTTTGTTAGGCGGATTGCATCTCGGGGCATTCCTCCTATTTTTGGGGTATGGCTGATACCTCTTTTTGTTCGGTTTCGACTCCTTTGCCAGGGGTCATCTCAAATATACTGAGCCTGAAGGGGCTCCTAGATGGTCATCCTCGACCCTTATCTTTGACTGATATCGGTTGTGGACATCCGACCATGTTACGATGGGATACTCAATCAGATTCTCTTTTAGTTTCCTTGAGGCCACAGAGCTTCATTCATTCAGGCCTTGAGTGAAAACCTGCACCGCCTAGTCGTCTCCGACTGGGGGTAGTTCCATTCGTTACGTTTGGAAGCGAGATACGAATTCTTGTAGCATTTCATTCTCTTTATGCTTAATCTTGAATACATCGGAATTCCTTGTTGCTACTTTGATGGAACCAACATGTGCCTTTATGAAGGAGTCTACTAGCATGGCAAATGAGTCTATGGAGTTGGGAGCTAGGTTGTGATACCACATCATGGCCCCCTTCGAGAGTGTCAAATACGTTGTTTAGATTTACATTGGTATGTAGCTTCTTGTTAACTTGTTTGCTTGTGCCTGCAGCTGTAGGTAAACAAACTTTGTCATGGGTTTTATGGAGTTTCCCAACGTCTCCTTCTACCTAAGAAATAGATATATTAGATCTATATGAATTAGATTTATATTCAGATTAATGATCACATATCAAGTTAATAAAATCTGTTTATAAATGAAACATAACACTTTTCATTACATAAGATTCTATAACACCCAGAAATGGAAACTTCTTAAAAACCTCAGTAACATAAATAGAAAAATAGATTGTGTTAAACACAATATTAAAACCTGCAAAGACATAATTAAATATAATAGATTACGTAATAAAGCTTTATTAACTATAGAAAAAGAAATTGAATTTTATAAAGATAATCTTGAGACTTATCAACACAGAAAAACAATAATTCTTACAAATATTAAAACAATGAATATATGTATCAGCAGGTATACATCGCAGTATTAAAATTAAAATGACCCCCCCCCAAGATGGTATCAGAGCCCGGGATTTGGTCGACCCTAATGTTATAGGTTTCGACATTCTTGTCGTTGGCTGCTATCATTTTCTCGCTCAACTCGATCCTTTTTGGTGAGGCTCAACTCGGCTACCGATCCGTTGTTGCTTGATCTCTCCGGTACCTATTCGGCCGGGGGAGTAGCTTCCAGTGCAATTGTGCTGGGAGTCTTCGGGTGGCTTTACAGCTGAGCGATAGCCAACTGTTGTGCCTGCAATATTTCAAAACTAACATGAAGACTAACTTCCCGTTCTTCCCGAGCAGGGTTTTTTTGGGTTTCTTATTGGACGCCATATTGTATGCTACTGTTGGTGTGTGAGGTTTCATTGACCTATTGTGCGTCATGCAAACTCGCGTCCACTGGAATTAGTGCAAGTGCGTTATCAGGGTTCTGTGGTGGCGTGCCAACGATTGGAACAACCACACCGTTTTCTATGTGGTTTTCAAGGTTGTCGTTCTCAACTCTGTTTACTAAGCCAGACATTTTGACCTGAAATCGAAGGTCTTGGACAAGAAAAAGTGTGGAATATAACTTGCGTTGTGTGACGAAACTAGCAAGAAAATAATCACTATTATTTTTAGCCCCACGGTGGGCGCCAAATTGTTTACCGTGAAAGTGGTAATAACAATTAAATTTGTTGATGGGACTCTAGAAATACGTGATATACTTTTATGCTAGTTGTTAAGCAATTGATGCTAGATAAATGAAGATAAAAGATGAAATGCGAGCTAAAATGGAATTGTAATCGAACCGGGGATTTAGCAATTCAGGCCTCGGACTGACCGATGAGGAGTCTCGAGGTCGATGCCTGGGCTCAGGCTCGAGCTATCGAGGATAACTGGGAAGGGGCTAACAGTTAATATATGATTACGGGATGCTCTTTATGGCCAATGACAAGCAATAAATGAAGAACAAGTATGAAGGCAATAAATATGAGCAATAATATCGAGAGAGTAAGTTAGAGAGAAAAGAGAGAGAGAGAGAGAGTGTTATTATTTATCTCATGTAGAATAGTTGGAGCAACAGCCGGAGAGCTTACAAAATTGTCAAGGATCCCCTTTATATAGGAGGGGAATCCCAACATAGTACAAAATGCATTAATTGTAAAGGTATGTAGATGGGACGACTAGATGTGACTCTATGCTCTGTTAATGCTATCTGCTCGTTATGGGAGCTCCATGTCCCCAGCATCGTCGCTGGGTCGGGCGTAAATGGACGTCAAGGGAGAGAACTCGATCGCGATCCTGCAGCCTCTAGATCTCGAGATGGCTTCCTGAAACACCTTAATGATGGGGGAATTGGACTCCCCGATTTCACCATATACAGACATCCCATCATATCATCTCGGCCACTTTGGGCAAATCATCAACGTATACCAGCTAATCAGGTGGTGGTGCGTATATTACCCCATAACATTTTTCCATATATATATATATACATATATAACGCCATCTGGTCATGGGTCATGTACATGAATGCAATGCATGAGAAGTACGTCAATAAAATATCTTGGAATGTCATAAGACCATTATGCCTTCGAGCAATATCATTGTTGCGACCAAAACACTCACGCAAGTGTACGTGATCGACAAGTAATATAGTAGTAAGTAAAGTATCGTTCCCACGAGGAATTGTGATCAACTTATCGACTGATGTATACTCAAACAATTATCAATTCAAGCTAAATTATCACAAAATATATAAAGAACCAATTTACAATTTACTTAGTAATTAAACAATAATTCAAAACAAAATTACTACACCAATTACACAATATTTTGATAACAATTTGGGTAAAGATATTCCAGGGTCATGGACTTGCTAGAGATCATGCTACTATTTTAGGTTAAGATTGATTTATTGAATTATCCGGGTTATTGGTTATAGGGTTAATAATACTCATAAGAATCTGTCGAGTCCTTATGCACCTATTCAAGTTAAATTAATACATATATGTCTATGGTATTAATATTAACTCAAATGCATTTACAACACCTATTTTTCAACCAAGCAAGGCAATTAAGTATATGTCTATCTTAATTGCGAATCTTTCACCCAATACCCAGGATCCGGATCTTGTTCTATTTGATTCTATATGCAATCAAGAATTTCCTTTTTCAAGTTTAACTCAAGATTCGTAAATAATATTTCACTGTTAGCTATGCAGTAAAATAATTAGAAGCAGAATCAAATAAACAACCCATAACAATAAATTCAATATTTTCAATCTAAGCTTCAAACAACATAATTATCTAACATCCATGACCCAAGAATACTAGAGTTTTTAGCTACTCATAATCATACAAAAATCAACAATAAAAGTTTTAAACATAATATTAACAAGCAAATAGAAGAAAGTTTAGAAGAACTCTTTGAATCCTTGCTCCAAGATGTTGTTCTTCTTCTCCTTTCTTAGATCCAAGATGAAGTTCCTCCTTCTTCTATGGCTTTTTCTCCCTCAAAATCTGATCTTCTTCTCAATAATGGAGCTTTACTTTATGTAAGTTGAGTGGATCCTCTCAGATTTCCCATTTTGCCCCCAAATAATTGATTTCCCGGACTGGACTAGCGCGGGAGCGCATGACCAGCGCACATCCCGTGCATATCGAGTTTCTTTATGTCCATATCACTGAACTAGCGCGGGAGCGCATGACCAGTGCATGACCCGCGCTAGTGGGGTTTTCTCTTGTTAAGATGTTGCTGCTCAACTTTTCGTCATTTGACTCCATTTTTCACTTGATTACCATCATAAATCCTCATTTATTTATTGAACTCCTGTGAGACATTAAAGTCATGATTAGAGCCAATTTTTGCATTATTTGAACATTTACAATAGTAAACCATCCTTAAGTTGAGCTAAAACATAGGCTATATTAAATAATTTAGCCTATTATCAACACCCCACACTTAGCTTATTGCTAGTCCTCGAGCAATCCACTATATTCTTTTTAGAGAATTCTTCACTCAACCATTTCCCCTCACGCATTACACCTAGAACATTGTACATATATTACGCCTAGCAGTGAACAATCCTAGCCTCAAAGTCAACTCTCAAGTGCTATGCAATATTCAAACTTCCTCAACTTACTCTTCACAAAAGTCAAGATTTGCTTTTCTGTCACAAGTCATATGCCCTCACCATCATGCCAACAAGAAATATTTGGTAATTACTCCGCACATTCAAGTCATATACTTATAATAATCAATTAAAGCACTCACTCTCACAATAGAAGTCACATGCATGCAATGGGTACCATAAGCTTGCCCGTAATATAAATCTCTACTAATTTAGGCTAGCTCGACTTAAAATCAATTAGGACTTTTTCATGGTTGTAATGTGGGCTAAGGGACGGGTAGGATGTATTTAGGAATAGTGACTCAACCCCTAAGCACTTTAACACATCACACGAGCAATTTTAAGCATAAATTCTTCAACCCACTTCTCATTTATACACAATATCATCCCACAAATACGCCCTTCTTCTTTAAGCACTCTATTAATTCATTCCCACTAGCTAGAGCAAAATACAATGTAATTATCTCCTTTTTTTTTCTTGTCACTCAATTTCTGCTAGTGGTGTATTCGTTTACAACATAAGTGCACCTTTCATCCTTTTATTGGTTCCACTCAAAAGTCACCCCACACTTATTTCCTTCTTACTTCTTTTAGCGCTCTTCTCACAATTAAAGTGCTTTAAGAGGTAAAAGGATCAAAACACTGTCAATTAAGAACAAAAGGGTATAGACTTGTAATTTGGGTGCCAAACAAAAAGTCTGAAGGCTAAAAAGGGTTAACTAGGGACAAATTTTATTTTTAATAAGCAATTAAGCTCAAAAAAGTCAAAGAAAGCCTAACATCATTTTTCAAACCGAGCATCACCTCAAATTTCGCTTCAACTCACATACCGGACAAGTTCTAGACACAAGTACAATACATGGACTACACAAATACTCACCACACATGGCATATGACTCATTCCAGATCAGCTCATCAATACACTCCATTACGAGCATTCAATTCAGTACAAACATACAAATTAAGGCACTTTCAGTGAGATTCAACAATTAGGACTAAGCGTTACACTCTAGGGTCTAATGTGTTCAGGTGTGCCAACGCTATGAGTTCTCTTCTATAGCTTGCATCCCTTTATTTAATATACAAATCAAAAAAATGAAAAAAGAAATTAAAAACTACATATGCTCGGTTCAAAATAAACCTTTGAAAATGAACCGTGGCTTAAAGAAAAACCAAGGGGGATTATTTAAATTAAACCAAAACTAGCGTACATTAAACTGAAAAATAAAATAAACAAAAATATATTATTTTTTTTTTCGAATTAATTCTGATTTATTTTTTTTATTTTTATTTTTCGACTAAATCAAGAAAATCTAGTAGCAATATTTCGAAATTAGGACAACTATCTTTCAATACTGTAATTTAACAAAACAAACTAAATGCAACTTTAACACATTAAAAAAAATAATTAAACTCAATCAAACAAAGAGCAATTTGACAAAGTAAATACATTATAATAGGGGCAAACCACCCCACACTTAAAAACTTGCATTGTCCCTAATGAAAAATAAAAACAAAATATCAGAAAAAATACTCCCTGAGGCCATTGGCCTAAGCATCTTCTTCTTCAAATGTGCGCAGATATTCCTCGTCTTCTGAAGGAACATTGTCCCCATCCCCATCCTTGTCGGCTACTAGATGCAACCTCAGGTAGTCCAATGTTTGATCATTTGCTTGGGCACCTAGACATTTTATATGCACAACATGATATATTAGCTAAAAAAATCATTTTAAGAGCAGGTGGAGTAAATACCCCACACTTATGTTAATATCATGTTGACACTTAGTGTGTATAACAGGGATTCAGACTACCCTGTTCTTCAATTAGAATGATATAATGTTTATCGGTCTACCTAATATTAGAGATACTTACTACAATTGTACATAAAAATAAAAATTACAAACTAAGCTGAAAATATAAACAATAAACATAAAAAGAAATTAGTCTATTTTACAAAATTCAAAATTATTATACAAAAGATACTACACAGGCGTATATACAAATCCTACATAGACAATATACAATGTGAACCACTTTTTGCTTCCACCTTGAACTTATGAATTGTACCCCTAAAAAGGCATCAAGTCTGTCGCTATGCTTCTTTGGTGGGGCTACAAAGATAACCAGGCCAAGTAATAAATTTTTCACTCGACACTTCTCGGCCTTTGGATGGGGAATGTAATTTTTGCTTTTTGGCACAATAAATTCAAGAATATAGACACTTTCATCCTCACTGTTTGACTTCCCCACAGGGTCAGGTGGCTCGATTACTATCTTACTATCTAAACACAATGTGGAAAAATGATTGGAATGAGGTCTAATGCGCCATAACTCATGAATGATAATACTATTTACATCCCCATTTATACAAACACTCAATTCTTCTAAAGTAATGTTATCTACTCCCTCACATGACTCTAGAGCATTCTTCTTAACATGGACATCCTCAAGAAAAATATGATCTAATGATTGGTATTCTTGTTTTAGCTCCTCTATTTGGTCTAGAAGATTTTTTTCAGCTTCATACAACTCATCATTAAATTGTTGGGCGTTACACGCATCAACCTTTGCACTCAAATCTGAATCCAAGTTATGCACAACCAAGCCAAAATTATCACTTTTTTGTGCAAGCTCATCTCTCTCCTTAGACCAATCTTTCATCACCGTTGTTAGTAAACAACGTCGTTTCGCAGAATCCACTAATCGAGAATATCCGTCCCAATACCAACCCTTACTCCCATATTCAAATTCAGATGTCCAAGAGGTGAGGACATGACTAGCAAAAAAATACGGGCCATAAAAATCTTTGATTAACCAAGCGTCTTCATCATTAACCTTACCTCTGTATATTTCATCCTCAGATGTCATCCTGAGAGAACTAGAAAAATACTAAGAGAAAAATCAAATAGTTATAAAAATAGCATATTTACAAAAAGAAAAGAAAATAAACTTGTAAAGATAATAATAAAAGTCTAACCCAGAAGAATAGTTAATGTCTAATTCCCCGGCAATGGCGCCAAAAACTTGTAGCGACCAAAACACTCACGCAAGTGTACGCGATCGACAAGTAATATAGTAGTAAGTAAAGTATCATTCCCACGAGGAATTGTGATCAACTTATCGACTGATGTAGACTCAAACAATTATCAATTCAAGCTAAATTATCACAAAATATATAAAGAACCAATTTACAATTTACTTAGTAATTAAACAATAATTCAATACAAAATTACTACACCAATTACACAATATTTTGATAACAATTTGGGTAAAGATATTCCAGGGTCATGGACTTGCTAGAGATCATGCTACTATTTTAGCTTAAGATTGATTTATTGAATTATCCGGGTTATTGATTATAGGGTTAATAATACTCATAAGAATCTGTCGAGTCCTTATGCACCTATTCAAGTTAAATTAATACCTATATGTCTATGGTATTAATATTAACTCAAATGCATTTACAACTCCTATTTTTCAACCAAGGAAGGCAATTAAGTATATGTCTATCTTAAATGCGAATCTTTCACCCGATGCCCAGGATCCGGATCTTGCTCTATTTGATTCTATATGCAATCAAGAATTTCCTTTTTCAAGTTTAACTCAAGATTCGTAAATAATATTTCACTGTTAGCTACGCAATAAAATAATTAGAAGCAGAATCAAATAAACAACCCATAACAATAAATTCAATATCTTCAATCTAAGCTTCAAACAACATAATTATCTAACATCCATGACCCAAGAATACTAGAGTTTTTAGCTACTCATAATCATACAAAAATCAACAATAAAAGTTTTAAACATAATATTAACAAGCAAATAGAAGAAAGTTTAGAAAAACTCTTTGAATCCTTGCTCCAAGATGAAGCTCCTCCTTCTTCTATGGCTTTTTCTCCCTCAAAATCTGATCTTCTTCTCAATAATGGAGCTTTACTTTATGTAAGTTGAGTGGATCCTCTCATATTTCCCATTTTCCCCCCAAATAATTGATTTCCCGGACTGGACTAGTGCGGGAGCGCATGACCAGCGCACATCCCGCGCATATCGAGTTTCTTTCTGTCCAAATCACTGAACTAGCGTGGGAGCGCATGACCAGCGCATGACCCGCGCTAGTGGGGTTTTCTCTTGTTAAGATGTTGCTGCTCAACTTTTCGTCATTTGACTCCATTTTTCACTTGATTACCATCATAAATCCTCATTTGTTTATTGAACTCCTGTGATACATTAAAGTCATGATTAGAGCCAATTTTTGCATTATTTGAACATTTACAATAGTAAACCATCCTTAAGTTGAGCTAAAACATAGGCTATATTAAACAATTTAGCCTATTATCAATCATGAAGAAAACTTTTTTTTTCAACTTACGTATTTTTCTGAGAACCATGAATAGATGATAGAATAATATGACACATGTAAATTCAAGAACATAGGCACCTTTAATACTTCTATGAATAGTGTCATTTATGGAAATTTTGCATTTTCTCGTTTCGTTTGTGTTGTATAGATCATGCCAAAATAAAGAAGAGATAGCCATAACATACCTGGGCTGATTCCCTTGAAAATTCCTCTAACTCTAGTCTTTTGCAAAGAACACATAACGGCGGATCAAAGTAGAAAAAATCCATATGATATTCTTGAGAAAGATTGTACCAGACTCCCTTAGAATCACAAAATCTTGTTGCTATAACCTTACAAAGTCTTGTTTGAGTGAGAGATTAAAGAAACTCACGTTGCAAAATGAAGCTCACCTTACTAAAGTATTTCACATAGATGTAATACATCTTTAATTTGAACTTAGAGATTGATTTCAAGTCTTGGTGGTGTGGGCCCCACCATTCTTGACTTGTGTCACATACATTCTTTAAAATGTGACACCTTTCCATGTAATTCAAGAGTCACATATGTATCTCCATGTGGCTTCCATGTTTTGGATTACTAATCATATCCAAAGATTTTAATTAATCCACCACAAACTAGTAATTAACTATATAATTCCCCCATTATTCAATAATTTACATAATTAAGGATTATGTCAAATTACTTAAAATACTACTTACTTTTAAATACACCTTATACACCTTACTATCATGTTCATGTGGTACCTTGTATGACACTAGTCCATAAATATCGGGTACTTTAGCTCGGGCCGTATTTTATCCCAACATGACAATCTTCGACGAAATTCATTTTCTTCAATTTGCTTACCCTCTCACTTTCACGAATTTATGCATCACTTGTCTGCAATAGCATAATGTTTATAATCTCTGTGAGCACGTGATTTTCGCCTCATACGAATTACTCCAAAATAATTCCCAAAATTAGGTCTTGGCTTTAGTTATGTGTTATTTTAGGAATTATTGTGTGATTATCCTGATTGTTTGCATGTATTTGTGTGCATGTTTAATTTTATTAATGCATCAAAAATACAAAAAAATATAGCATTTGCATTTAAGATTTGATTTTTATATTTTTTAGAATTAATTAATAATAAGGTGTTTTACAAAAATGAAACTTCACAAAAAAATAACATATTTTTGTATTTTGGTAAAATTGTGTGATTTTCTTTTAATTTAAGTGTTTAATTATTTGTGATAGGTGTTATTTAAAGTTAATTAATATTTTAAGCTAATTTAGGTCTTATATAATTTAATTTAGGATTTTTAAGTTTAATTTTTGAAAGAAAAGAAAAAGAATTAATGAAAGAGAAGGAAGTCAAATTTGGGCCAAATTTAATTTAAATCCCAAGCCCAAATCAATTAACCCAGCCCAAAAAAAAAGCCCCATACCCGGTCCAAACTTCCAGTCTCTGAAACCATCGAAACGACGTAGTATAGGGACAGAACTACGTCGTTTCGATTTCAATAGTTCTCAACCATCCATTCATCTACATCCAACGACCAGAACTTCGCCCCATTTCCATTACCCGACCCTGACCTGCCCCTGAACCGGTCCGCCCCCCATGAAACCAAAACGACCCCGTTTTATTTAATGAGCTAACTTGAGCCGTTGGATTCCAATTATACAACAGCCCGAATTAATCACCCATTTTAATATACCCAAAATCCAAACCCCTTTACCCCTCTCAGAACCCCCCCTCCTTCGTCTCTCGTCTCTTTAGAGACCCAATGCAACGCCGCCTCACACCACCGCCATCCGCCCACCGGAAATCGCCTCACGGCGGTTTCAGTGGTCCAATCCCTTTCAAAATTACATTGCAGAACCCCCTCACTCCCCTCATGCTAAATCACCACTCCCTTTTCCTCGAATCACCCCATAACTCTTTGAATCTTGGACCGAAGATCTGACCCTGAACCCTAGCTCACCCAATCGACCCCAAATTCACACTGTAGAGCCACCACAACTCCCTTTTCCCTAATCCATGACCAGTTTCCTTCGAATGGGGCTCGATCTACTTGAATCTTAAATCCAAGGGTCCAAGTTCTAAAGTCAAACATAACTCGAGAATTGTTGATAATTTTAGAGCCGGTTTCATCACGAAATGATATTAATCACTTCTTTTAACAAAGAACAAGTGATTAACAAAGAGCCGGTAAGTTTTCTTGATTATTGTTTTTTTTTAATTTTATTTTACTTCTCTGGTTGTTGGTCCACTAACTCAATTAGTTTAATTAAATCTTTTTATTAAATTTGTTTGAATTTGTTTAGTAATAGATCTAGTTAATTTGGTGTTGATTGTTTTAAAGGTCGAATCATAAAATGATTTCATCCGTTGGTTATTACTTGCTTGTTTCAATTCTGATCACTCATGCATGGGGTATTTTCTGATTTCTTTTCAATGTTAAACCCTTATATAATCAGAAATTTATGTTGTTTGGTTTTGGCTGCTTGATGATTTTGTTTTATAGAATTATTTGTGCAAGTTTGCAAATAATCAGAATTTTCAGTAGTTCTGATCAAATAAGTAGGATTTCAGAGTACAACTTGAGCATTGTTTAATAAAAAGGGGTATTCACCTAACTTAAGAAGATTCTAATAGTGGTAGGGTTAGAAGTGCATTAATTGAGTAAGTGGAATCATTTTAAAATGTTGAAAGGTCATTTTATGAATCCAAGGGGCATTTCCAGTTGCCTATAAGATAGAGCTTCAGATATAAAATAGAAAATTTAGGACATTCTGAGAGAGATTCTAAGAGGGATAGAGCTTAAGAAATAGAAGAGAGAGGCTGGTACTTAAAAATACAAAGAAAAATAACTCTGAAAACACTGGAAAAAAAACTAGAAATTACTGTTTCATTGATATCTATTTTCTGGATTTCAATCTGGAATTGGCTGAAACCATCTTCCATATACTGTTTCATTGAACTATCTGGGGTTAATAGTTGTTTTTCTTGGATTAAAACTGAGACTATTTTGTTTCTGCTGTCGATTTCTGCTGTTTATGTTCTGATCTTAACTCAGTTTTTCTCCTTTTGTGTTGCTGTTTGTTACCAGGTATTCATCTGATCTTAACTGAGATTTGTACTAATGCAGTTGGTTATTCAATGTTTCTGCACTTTCGGAACTATTTAGCTTAGCTTGATCTTCTTATATTTCTTTGTGTTTGATCTGAGTATGGAATGTTGTAGTAGTATTAGCTTGGTAGTTCATCATGGAGCATCAAGAGAGCATGAAAATTCATGCTAAACGCTTGATAATGTTTCAAAGTCGTATGTGTCCATAATACTTGATAATTAGTCCATTTGACGATCAGCATGTAAGTTAGCTTCTATATTTGTATTGTCGAAAGGAGTATGTTCAAATTTGAGTTATCAATGTGAGTAGTATAGAGTCCACGTTAGAAGGAGTTTGTTTATGTTCGGTTTGATCTATTTTCGACTTAGGATTTATACAGCTAAGGACTTCGTCTCAATTTTATAGCAGCTTACATGGGGCTAAAGTTCACAGGTGACTAATGATTGGTCAAATGCAGATATTTCATTTTAAATCACACACATAATAAGTTTAAAACTTAAAATTACTTCGCTGAATTTTTTTAAGAGTACTTGTTGAGGTTCTTTCATAAATGGGAATTGCGGCTTAGATCAATATTGCTAAATTTCGATGTTCTGTGTTATTTTCTTTAGCGATGCGTTTCGGCTTAGATTAATATTGCTAGTGAATGGATTCGTGAACTAGTATAATCTTACTGTTGAATTTATTATTTATTTTTAAAATGTTGGTTTCTTGTCATATGTATTTGGAATTGCTATTCCAGTTATTATGTCCATTTGATGCCGTGGTTTTGTGTTAAGATTTGGAAGTAACCTGTGTAAAATTTAAAGAAGTAACCACTGTTTTGTTTACTTAAGTTGGATAAAGCAGATTTTCATTCAATTTGCTAATAATGGTTTATTAACATGTAATAAGATCATTGATTCCAAGGAAAATACACTCAAAACTTATGTCCATTTAGTGGAACTCATGTTTGAACCCAATTAATTTTCATAATTCCTTGACATTTAATAACCTCAAATTTAGGAAAGGAATAATCTTGAACATCCATCGTTTACTTTGGTTGAGTACAATCTCCGGAATAAATCGAGGTGTGTCGTGCCGAATAAAAAAATTTAATTGCATGGTCCTCGTCCAACTAATAATATTTTAACCCTTAGAAATCGAGGCGTGCCATTTAACAAATTTCCATGGCCCTCGTATTAATTTAGATATAAAAAAGACAAATGTTTGTATTTTGCTTTAGGCACGTTAATATACTATAGTGGTCGTGGACACGTTCGCGTGACATAATTATAATTTCTAAAAACAAAATCGGAGTATGCGTTCGTGCAACTTCGGTCAATTTTTTTAAATAAAGCGTTACTAATTGGGAACAAGTCTGCGTGACATGATTTTTGACGCGCCAAACAAACGGGCACACGTACGCGTGACCCGTTTCAAGATAATTTTCTTATTTAAAAAACGGTTAAAGTTAAAATTGCACATAGGTTCAAATGGTTCTAAATAAGATAATTAAGTCGGATATAATAGTTGAGCGACCGTGCTAGAACGACGGAACTCAGGAATGCCTAACACCTTCTCCCAAGTTAACATAATTTCTTATTCGGATTTCTGGTTCGCGGACTGTATTATAGAGTCAACCGTTCCTCGATTAGGGATTTTAAACCGGTGACTTGGGACACCATAAATCTCCCAAGTGGCGACTTTGAATTTAATGAAAATAATCCCGTTTCGATTGTCATTTTAATTCGAAAAACTTCCTTATATACCTTCGGGTGTAGGGAAAAGGAGGTGTGACAGCTCTGGCGACTCTGCTGGGGAACCGAACCCAGAATCTCTGGTTCAGGGTTCAAGAATTTGAGCTTAGAATAATTTTTATATTTGGCTTTATTTATTATCTGGTTTATTCACATGTGTGGGCCTAATGTGCTAAATGTTGCTTTTTACCGCTTTGATATTATCTGAACTGTATATTAAACTGTTACGAAACCCTTCTTCTTTCTGAGTCTTCGGAATTTATGGTGCACATGTGCACGTGGCCCACCTTTCTGTTAGAAGTCATACCAAATAGAACGAATCTGGGCCAGGTAACTAGGCCGGGTAGACTTTCGTGCTCCCGGTATGTTTCCCCCACTTCGGCTCAAGCTGTCCGCTTGGGTAAGCCACGTCTAGAACAGTATATCCCAGGTTTTACACTTAGAATAACTCAGCTTCATGTCGGATCCCTAGTAGGAACGTTTGTTTGCATCATGTGCATTTGACTTCGGAGACTCAACACAGGGGTTTGGGTCTGTCTAGGACAGGTGCACCCGAAATGAAAAGACCATCCTGATGCATCTTACTTGCTACTTGTGCATTCATTTGTTTCGGATTTGCATGTTGACCAGCTTATAGGAAAAAGTTAGAAAAGGAAAATCAATGTGAGAACCGAGAAAGAAAATTGGCTGTTTTCGAAAAAATAATTTCCAAAATATGTTGAAATTCTTCCCAAAGTTTGAAAAAACAAAAGAAGGAAATTTTGTGTTTCTTTTAAAAATAATTTTATTATTACGAACTACGTAAGTTTGATTCTCGCCGGATGTGAGATACGTAGGCAACCCACATCGGGCCCAACTATTTAAAAAATAAAATAAAAAAATAAATAAATAATAAATAATTTAAAATGTGGGTATATAAATGTCATTGCATTGTCATAAGTAAGGCGATGTCATGCTTGTCCAGAATATGCCGAATGTCCGCAAAAGGGCGCCGGAAGGCTGTTTTTGCAAGAACAACCGCCTTTGGTCATTTGAAAAAAAAAATTTGCCAGTTAGCAAGCAAAGCCTTTAAAGCTTCTTCATCGAATTTTTTTTTATTTATGTTTTTTTTTCAAAATGAGTCTTGATTTTGTTTTTTTTTAAAAAAATAAAAAAATAAAAAAATAAAATCACTCCCAGGTACAAAATGAGCATCGTCCAAAACCCACCGTTCACAGATGCAAATGAGTTTCTATTTCGGCTTCAGATGTGGTGGCGTGAGTTAGGAATAGATGGTCAGAAATGGGTCATTAAGTATTTGGGAGCTCTCACAGATATTATGGAAGTTAAACCACGCGATGATTTGATTACGGCACTAGTGACTTTTTGGGACCCTGTTCACAATGTATTTCGTTTCTCTGATTTCGAGCTTACTTCCACATTAGAAGAAATAGCTGGATATTCCGGTTTTGACAGAGATTTGAGAAACCAGAATCTTATATTCCCAAAGGCTCCCTCAGTACACCGATTATTTGGTCTTCTGAATATCAGTAATCAAATCAGAAAAAGCAACGTTGTCAAAGGGTGTTGTTCTTTCAACTTCCTATATTCAAGGTTCGGAAAGTCGGATGGATTTGAAATTCATGAAAAGGGCCTTACTAACAAACAAAACAAGGACACCTGGCAGATTCACCGTCGCTTCGCTTTCACGGTGGCTTTTCTAGGAATTATGGTCTTCCCAAACAAAGAGCGGACGATTGATATTTGCATAGCCAGAGTCGTACAAGTCCTCACTACCAAAGAACATCACACTCTTGCCCCGATCATTCTCTTAGACATTTATCGGGCATTGACTTTGTGTAAATCTGGGGCAAAAGGTTGCAATATTTTGTTGCAAATGTGGTTGACTGAACATCTCCGACATCACCCCAAGTTCATGCAGTATGGTCCAAGCAAGGACAATTTCATCGAGAGTTATGAAAAAAAATAAAAGATTATAAATCTCCAGAAGGGGTGGAAGCCTGGATATCCCACTTAAGATCTTGAATGGCAAGTCAAATTGAGTGGACTTTAGGATGGCTCCCGGTAAGAGAGGTGATACACATGTCAACCTTAAAAAGTTATTTGCGACTGTTGGGTTTAAAAAGTGTCCAGCCGTATGTGCCATAGAGAGTTCTAAGACAGTTAGGGAGATACCAAGTGGTGCCTGATGATGAAGATTTGAGTGTGCAAGTGATTGAGCTACACCCCGAAGCCACTCTCCCTGAGGCTTTAATCCAGCGGATTTGGGATGGTTGTCGATACTTGAAAGATGATACCCAAGTTCCAGATCCTGCAAAAGGTGAGATAAATCCGGGTTATGCTAGGTGGTTTGAGAAAAGATCCCGTGTGGATGATGCACCAGAACCTGATCCTAAAAGGCCCATAAAAAGACCGCATGTTCAAGCCTTTGATGACAAAATCCAAGAACGGTTGGCTTGGGGAGAAAAGGAAAAGAGGTACAAAGTAACTATTCGTGCCTTATAAGAAAGCCTGAGGAAACTCAATTTGGAGAGAGACTTACAAGCACAAGAAGCAGAAGGTGAAAAGAAGAGTCTGATTAGCGATAATAAAACTCTCCGCGCTCAGTTTCAACAGATGAAGAAAGCCTCTGAAGCGCCAGTGAGAAGTTGGAAATATCAGAAAATCATTGCCAATCTTATTGAAAAAATGCAAGATTATGACTCCATCTTGACAAAGACTGAGAAAGCGTTAGACAAAGCTAAGGAAAAAATCATACAGTTAAATGAGGAGGCCAAATCTAGTAAGGAACGCCAAGTAATGAGATGTGAAGAAGAAATGGCTCAATTCAACAGAGAGAAGGACTATTGGATACATTCAGAAGCTCAACTCCATGCACAGTTGGAAGAAATGAGAAGGTACAATAGAGAACATCAACACACAGATATTGATAGCGAGAGAGCACAGGCAAGACCCGATCAGGCCAGACTTCGAGCTCAATTGGAATCAGCTTTAGATCGCGATGACCACATAACAGATATAGCCACCACTCGCCAACAACGATTGCAAAACCAAGACCAAAATCTCCAATATTTCAGAGCACAAATCCATGATTTGGCCGTTTATACTTCTGAAAGTTATGTGAACTGCCAAGGGATGGATTATGAAAGGTTTCTAGAGCATGCACCTACTTTTGCCCGTCATCCGGCAATGGAGTTAGAGAGGATGTACCGTACACTAGGAGGTCAGCCGGGTCAAGCCCCACCGTGAGCAGATGTTCCAGTGATTAAAAGCAAAAGATTATGGAGTAAAGCGTAGTCATAGTTGTTGAAACTTTTCATATAATAGTCATGTTTTAGTTTAAGTCCATGTTGAATCTTTTAAACCATTTTCTTAAAGTGTTGTCCAAATTTAATGTCATTTATGTCTTTGTATTGTTTCGTTTGTTAAAATAAATAAAAGTAACAATAATTGTTTTCACAAGAACTACGTTCGGTCTGATTCATGCAGGGTCATGATACGTAGGCAATCTTCATAAGATTCGACCACAACCAAAAGAAAAGAATAAAAGGGGAGGGAAATAAAAGATAGGCGTGAGTGACAATAAAAGGGAAAGGTCAGGAAAAGCTGGGATGACACAAGCAACCGCGCAAATACATGATAGAAAATGGTTAATTGACTAGGTGCATTGCATCCCAACATGTAATTGCATATGTGTTAAAATCTAAAAACTAACAAGTTTGTTGTTTTTCACAGAATTCAAGCAGTTAGTTTATCTAGAGTATACTGACACATTATCATTACCAAACCAGATCAAAAGGACCAATACCAGAAATCATGTCTATCCCGGATGTCGACACAAGTGTTGAGGTAGAGGAGTTGGACGTCAATAAAATGAAAAGGAGATGCTCAAACTTAAGCAACAGATGGACGAGATGTATCAGGCCTGGTCTAAAGGACAATCACCCCTAGCTTACCCTGCTAACCCTGCTTCTACCCCACCACCGACTCAAACTCAAGATCATCCTGCCACCGATCTATCCCCGAGTTTTCCCATTTACCAGCACTACCAGGGCACCACTTCTCATGCACCACAATCTCCACCCCCTAAACCAATTCCATACCCTCTTCCTCCAGTAACTCATGTCTTTGTAGCACATCCACCTGCTACACTCCACAAATATCCTAGCGAGCCTATGTTCCAGGCCCAAGACAACCAATACTACCCCTCGGAGCCCACTTTCAAAGCTCCAGAAACCCATTCATATACTCCTCGCTTTGACCTCCCGATAGAAGCTGATAAACGAGTCAAAAATACCGAACAGGAAGAGATGTTCAAGAAAGTTAAAAGCTTAGAACAATCATTCAGAGACATGTGGGGGTTGGGAGGTCAAGTCAGCGTGGCCTACAAGGACCTATGTCTGTTCCCGAATGTGTAATTACCGGCAGGTTTGAAGATGCCCAAGTTCGATCTATATAACGGGCACGGCGATCAAGTAGCGCACTTGAGGGGTTTTTGAAGCAAAATGAGAGGAGCTGGAGGAGAAGATGAATTGTTAATGGCTTACATCAGTCAGAGTTTGAGTGGATCAACATTGGAATGGTATACCCGCCAAGACCATGGGAGATGGTACACATGGGATGATCTGGCGCAGGCATTTGCTTGTAATTTCCAATATAATCTTGAGATCATTCCAGATAGACTGTCCTTGACTAAACTTTAGAAGAAGCACAGTGAAAGCTTCAGAGAATATAGTTTCCGATGGAGGGAGCAAGCAGCAAGAGTAGATCCCCCAATGAAAGAAAGTGAGATGGTAGATTACTTCCTACAAGCTTTGGAACCTACTTACTATGGCCATTTGGTCTCAACTGTGGGAAAGTCATTCAACGAAGTTGTAAAGATGGGGGGCATGGTAGAAGAAGGCCTCAAGTCGAATAAAATCATGAGCTATTCGGCTATCAAAGCGACTACTCAGGCTATTCAGGGCTGCATAGGAAGGATTGGGAAGAAGAAAAGAGAGGAAGCGACAATGGTTGATTCAGGAACTTGGTCTGGATCTAGAGGTTCACCTTACCACTACAATTAACCTCGACCCCACCAACAAACTTATCACCACAATCCACCCCAACACTACTATCCCTCACAAGAACCTCATTTTTCCGTCCACCATGCATAAGCATACAACCAACCTCCTGCCCACGCTCAATGGCGTGCTCCTGTCCTACCAAATACTTATCCACATCCACGAGCCTACCAAAACACTCCCAGAACAAGTTTCAGGCCGAGTCAAGCACTCAAGGGTGAAAGGTTGCAGAAAAAGAAAACCTTTACTCTGTTGGGAGAATCATACACTAGTCTGCTTCACAGGCTAAAACAGCTAGATATGCTAAGGCCGATACAGTCCAAACTGCCAAATCCTCCTCCAAAGAATCTTGACTATACTGTCAGCTGTGAGTATTGTTCTGGTACTCCGGGTCATGATACAGAAAGGTGCTGGCACTTGAAAAGTGCTATACAGGAGCTGATTGATACCAATAGAATTGAAGTTCAAGCTCCCAAAGCACCCAACATCAATAGGAATCCGATGCCAGCCCATCAGGAGGCAAATATGATCGAAATAGTGCATGCTGAGGGGGAACCCAAGAAGCCATCACAGACCGTCATGATGATTCGGTCTAGTGGAGTCAAGACAGATGAACAATCAGCAGATGAGAAGTTGGTGCTCAAGAAGAGCAAAAAGTGTGTTGAGCCATCTGCGACAGTAGAGAAGGGGTCTTTAAGCAGAGTTAAAACGAAACAGGAAGGGGTAAAGGTGATTGTACCGGGAGCAACCAGCAAACCCATCATAATAATGGAAGGAGCCCGCGCAGATCGGGTTATTATCAAGCTAGTAACCCACTTACCAATAATCAACAGCAAGGCTATTCCATGGAATTACGAACGGGTAACAGTGATGTACAAAGGGAAGGAAGTCAAAGAAGAAGTTTGCGAAGTACAAGGGTTAACTCGCTCGGGAAGGTGTTTTATTCCCGAAGAGCTAAGAAGAGCTAAAAATAATCTAGAACTTATAAAGAAAGCCGTAACTGAAGAAGAAGCAGAAGAATTCTTGAGGAAAATGAAGCTGCACGACTACTCTATCGTGGAACAATTAAGAAAGACACCTGCTCAAATTTCCCTATTGTCATTATTGATTCATTCGGACGAGCATCGTCAAGCCTTAATGAAGATCTTGAATGAGGCGCACGTTCCTGATAAGATCTCCGTGAATCACTTGGAAAAAATAGCCAACAAAATCTTCGAAGCAAACAGAGTCACGTTTTCTGATGATGAATTGCCTATAGAATGTACTGAGCACAACAGAGCTCTTTGCCTCACATTAAAATGTGAAAACTCTGTGGTGACCCAGGTATTGGTTGACAACGGGTCAAGCGCAAACATCTGTCGTCTCTCCACTCTAAGCAAGTTGAAAATAGAAGATGAGAGGATCCATAAGAACAGTATTTGTGTGCGGGGATTTGACAACGGAGGTAAATATTCAGTTGGGGACATAGAGTTGGAGCTGACGATAGGGCCAGTCGAGTTCACAATGGAGTTTCAGGTGCTGGATATAGCTGTTTCCTATAACTTACTGTTGGGTCGACCCTGGATCCACGCCGCTAAAGCGGTCCCATCAACACTACACCAGGTAGTCAAATTTGAATGGGATAGACAAGAAATAGTTGTGCATAGGGAAGATAGTTTATGTGCTCGCAACAATGCCATCGTACCAGTCATTGAGATGGAAGATGACCAGGGACCAAGGGTCTACCAGGTTTCTGACACGATGTTGGTAGACAAAGTTCCGGAGGGGAAATACATTCCAAATCCAAAGATAACCGCCGCATCAGTCATGGTAGCCTATGAGATGTTGAAGAATGGTTTTTTACTCGGTAAAGGTTTGGGCTCGTCTTTGCAAGGCATCATACAGCCAGTGTCTCTTTCCGAAAACTTGGAAACATTTGGTTTGGGATTCAATCCCATTGTCGCATACATAAGAAAGGCCAGAAAGCTAAAACAGAAGGCCTGGTTCCTTCCAAAGCCAGTCCCATGTCTTTCCAAATCATTTGTCAAGTCCGGTACCAGAAGTCGCCCGGTAACAACAATTCCCAATTCTATGATTAATCCTGACGAGGAGTTAATTAAAAGATTTGAAAAGTTGTTTGATGGTGTGAACATGGTGGAAAGTGGTGAAGGTCCTAGCAACGCAGAAACTCAATTCGTTGGGCCAAAAACAAAGCTTAAAATTGGAAAGCCACTCCTCTCCCCATTCGAAAGGAGTCTTGGTAGTTTATTATGATTTTCCTTCAGTCTGTCTGGATCATTCTAGGGTTGTAATCCGGATTTTTATCTTCCAGTCTGTTTGAAATGTGCAAACCTTGTTTCATTCAATAAAATGCAGTTTCCCTTTCTTTATCATTCCTGATAGTTTTTTTTCTTTTTCTTTTATATACAGTTCTTTTTACGCTGGCTCTGGTGATATGGCATACATAAGGAATCCTCAGCCCAGTCTTAAAAATCAATCTAATTCTGAAATAATAGTTCAAGAAGTAGGTTGTGATTACGAATCAGAATACGATGAGGATGAGGCCTTCGAAGAGATTAGTAAGGAGTTAATTCACTTCGAAGAAAAACCCAAACCCAACCTGAATGATACAGAAGCCATCAATTAAGGAGACACAGATAATATCTGAGAGACTTAAATAAGTGTCCACCTCAAGCCAAAGATCCGGGAAGAGTTAATCAAAGCACTCATCGAATTCAAAGATGTTTTTGCATGGTCATATGATGACATGCCGAGCTTGAGCACTGATTTAGTGGTCCACAAATTGCCCACCGATCCAGTGTTTCCTCCCGTCAAGCAAAAGTTGAGGAAATTCAAAACTGATATGAGTGTGAAAATTAAAGAAGAAATCACCAAACAGTTGGATGCAAAGGTTATTCGGGTCACTTGATATCCTGTTTGGTTGCCTAATGTCGTGCCTGTGCCTAAGATGGACGGCAAGATCAGAGTATGCATCGATTACCGCAATCTAGACAAAGCAAGTCCGAAGGATAACTTTCCACTACCCAATATCCATATTTTGATCGATAATTATGCCAAGCATGAGATAGGATCTTTTGTGGATTGCTACGCCAGGTATCATCAAATTCTAATGGATGAAGAAGATGCAGAAAATACGGCATTCATCACGCCGTGGGGAACTTATTGCAACCGGGTAATGCCATTTGGTTTGAAAAATGCCGTGGCAACTTATATGAGAGCAATGACTACAGTGTTTCATGACTTGATACATAAGGAGATTAAGGTATATGTGGATGACGTGATCATAAAATCAAAGAATCAGGCCAACCACATTGGGGATTTGAGGAAATTCTTCCTGAGATTTCGCAGGTACAACCTCAAGCTTAACCCTACCAAGCGCGCATTTGGTGTTCCATCCAGAAAACTTTTGGTATTCTTAGTCAGCCGGCGAAGCATCGAGTAGGACCCATTAAAGATCAAAGCCATCCAAGAATTGCCACCTCCGAGGAACAAGACTGAAGTGATGAGTCTGTTAGGGAGGTTGAACTACATCAGCAGGTTTATTGCTCAGCTCACGACAACTTGTGAGCCTATTTTCAAATTGCTGAAGAAGGATGTTGCGGTTAAGTGGACTGATGAGTGTCAAGAAGCATTTGATAAGATAAAAGGATACTTGTCAAACCCACTCGTACTGATTCCGCCAGAACCAGGAAGACCTTTGATTCTTTACTTGACAGTCTTGGAAAATTCATTTGGCTGTGTACTGGGGCAGCATGACATCACTGGTAGAAAGGAACATGCCATCTATTATCTTAGCAAGAAGTTCACGGCTTATGAGGTTAAGTACACTCAGCTGGAAAGGACATGTTGAGCCCTAACTTGGGTGGCTCAGAAAGTGAAACATTATTTGTCATCCTACACTACTTACCTCATTTCGCGCTTGGATCCGTTGAAGTATATCTTTCAAAAGCCTGTGCCGACAGGGAGACTTGCGAAGTGGAAGATATTGCTCAAAGAGTTTGACATCATCTATTTGACTCGGACTACGATGAAAGCCCAAGCATTGGCCGATCATTTGGCCGAAAACCCGGTCGATGAAGATTACGAACCATTAAGAACTTATTTTCCCGATGAAGAAGTGATGCATATCGATGAACTGGAGCAAATAGAAAAACCAGGCTGGAAACTTTTCTTTGATGGGGCTGCCAACATGAAGGGAGTCGGGATAGGAGCTGTGCTTATTTTTAAAATAGGGCATCACTATCCTGTTACGACCCAGCTTCGGTTTTATTGCACCAACAATATGGCTGAGTATGAAGCCTGTATTTTGGGTCTAAGACTAGCTGCAGACATGGATATCCAGGAAGTCTTGGCCTTGGGAGACTCAGATCTTCTAGTACATCAAATTCAAGGAGAATGGGAAACGCGAGATTTGAAGTTCACACCGTACCGACAATGTTTGCATGATCTTTGTCAATGGTTTCGATTAGTGGAGTTCAGGCATATTCCAAGGGTCCACAATGAGGTCGTCGATGCTTTGGATACCCTGGCATCAATATTGCACCATCCGGACAAAGCTTATGTCGATCCACTACATATTCAAGTCCTAGATCAGCATGCTTACTGTAACATGATTGAAGAAGAACTTGATGGCGAACCATGGTTCCACGATATCAAAGAGTACATCAGAATGGGATATATCCAGTGCAAGCCACGGGGGATCAAAAGAGAACAATTCGATGGTTGGCAAATGGATTCTTCTTAAGTGGAGGAGTTTTGTATAAGAGAACACCAGACCTTGGATTATTAAGATGCATAGATGCTAGACAAGCTGCGACTATCATGTCCGAAGTACATTCAGGAGTCTGCGGACCACATATGAGCGGATATGTGTTGGCAAAGAAAATTCTCCGAGCAGGTTACTATTGGCTTACCATGGAGCGAGATTGTATCAATTTTGTGCGCAAATGTCATCAGTGCCAGATACATGGAGGTTTTATTCATTCTCCACCATCGGAATTGCACACAATGTCGGCACCATGGCCCTTCATTGCTTGGGGCATGGATGTCATTGGACCAATTGAGCCAGCAGCATTCAACGGGCACAGGTTCATTCTGGTAGCCATTGATTATTTCACCAAGTGGGTCGAGGCCAAAACATTCAAATCAGTGACCAAAAAAGTAGTGGTCGATTTTGTTCACTCAAATATCATTTGTCGATTCGGAATCCCAAATGTGATCATCAAGGATAATGGTGCTAATATTAACAGTAACTTGATAGAAGAGGTATGTCAACAGTTTAAGATTACACATCGCAATTCTACCCCGTATCGTCCTAAGGTGAATGGAGCAGTTGAGGCAGCCAACAAATACATAAAGAAGATACTTCGGAGAATGGTAGAAGGTTCGAGGAAATGGCACGAAAAATTACCATTCGCGTTGTTGGGATATCGCACTACTTTTCGCACTTCGGTAGGTGCAACTCCTTATTTGTTGGTATATGTCACTGAAGCAGTAATACCGACAGAAGTTGAAATCCCTTCCCTTCGGATTGTCGCTGAGGCTAAGATTGATGATGATGAGTGGGTCAAAACCCGTTTGGAGCAGTTGAACTTGATTGATGAAAAACAATTGGCAGCAGTATGTCATGGCCAGTTATATCAAAGAAGAATGGCAAGAGCATACAACAAAAGGGTGCGTCCCCGAAAGTTTGAAGTGGGTCAGCAAGTGCTGAAACGTATTCTTCCACATCAGGTTGAAGTAAAAGGTAAGTTCGCCCCGAATTGGCAAGGGCCATTCATTGTGACCAGAGTATTATCCAATGGTGCTTTATGTTTAACAGATATTGAAGGAAAATACATAGACATGGCCATCAATTCCGACTCGGTCAAGCGATATTATGTATGATTTCTTTGTTATAATTGTTGATTGTTTGTACTTGGCATTGTTTCAAATATTGGAATGGCGAAGGCAATTTGTTCTGCTATCTAAACACTTTACCCTTTGTGTCACGACCCAAACCAATGGGCCGCGACGGGCACCCGGTATCTTACTCAACCGAGTACCAACGTAACGTATCTTTCTTATTACATCATCATATACACATGACATACGGGCCTAATAGGCCAACATGATCCTTTATAAACTCAAAACCTAGGCCAACTAGACCGTACAATCTTTTATATACACGACATATGTCTACAAGCCTCTAAGAGTACATAAATGTCATAAAGCTCGGGACAGAGTCCCGCCATACTAAACAATACACGTCTAAATCATACTAACCAAACGAGCAACTCCGAAGCAAATGGAGCGCACCAAGATCTTTCGCTGAGCTGATAGTATACTTGGAGGGCTCTCGACCCGTCTATCGGGACCTGTGGGCATGAAACGTAGTGTCCCCAGGCAAAAGGGACATTAGTACGAATAATATACCGAGTATGTAAGGAACATAAATAAGTACATAAGAGACATGGAAGAAATATAGAGTACATGACTCAACCTGTAATTCTGAATAACTTTGTAAATCATAAATTAATTTAGCGTCATGCATATGCATATGAATGTCATGTCGTGCATAGGTACATGTTTCATAACATCATCAGCCTCTGAGGGCATCCCATCATATCATATCGGCCACTGTGGGCAAAATAAACATCGTATACCAGCTGAGCAGGTGGTGGTGCGTATATAACGCCATAACCTTTCCCATGTCCCATATACATATATATATACACATATATATACGTTTATATAACGCCGTTTGAATACATACATATATACGCATATATAACGCCATTTGGATCATATTTTAGCCACTGTGGGCAATATCATCATCATATACCAGCTGATCAGGTGGTGGTACGTATATAACGTTGTAACCTTTCCCATATACCATATACATATATTTACATATATATGCGTATATAACACCATCTGGTCATGGGTCAATGCACATGTATTAATGAGTAAAATGCATGAAAAATACATAATAATCTCGATATTCCTTCCTGATAAACTTTTCCAACTGCGTATTATTCTGAGACCCATGAACAGAAGATAATAATAATTCTCATGGGGAATCAAGAATATAGATACCCCTACTATTTCTATTAATAGGGTAATTTATAGAAACTGTGTATTTGCTCGTTTCTTCAGTATAATTTTGACCATGCCAAAAGAAAGAAGGGAGGTCCTTAACATACCTAGATTAGGAAAAAATCCGTATGATATTTTTGAGAAGGATTGCACCGTACTCCCTTAGAATTGCAAAATCCCGTTGTTATTACGCAGTACAATTTCGTATGAATTTCAAAACTCCATCACCTTCGTTCCTTGTTTTGTCTATATACATTATATAGTACTGCTTGAAACGAATATATAATAAACACTAATTTGGGATTAAAAAAAAATAATGACTTGAAGCCTTCTAATGGGTAATATTCGGTGGTTTGGTTCAATTCTTTTAAACCGATTTTCCCTTTCTTTCCTCCAATCCACTAATACAATGGAAATCTTTTGAAAAATAGAACCTACTTTCTTTCATAATGTATCTAACGAACTAGACCAAATTTAATCTCTGAATATGCGAATTCGCTCCTTATATATATATTGCTAGAGGCTAGGGTACTTCCACGACTTTGCCACATTTCATATGACTTTAAGAGTCATCAATATGTTAAGGTAGGGACTGCCACGTTGAATTTTCTATAAGGCTTATCCAAAAAATTATCCAATTATTAGTTAACTGGGTAATGTTCTGTTACCCAGTAATCAACCAATTACCCGCATAATTGAGAATTATTTCCACTTTCTTAAAATACTACTCACTTTTCACATACTTTATACACCTTACTATCATGGTCATGTGGTACCTTGTATGGTACTAGTCCATAAATACTGGGTATTTTAGCCCGATACATATTTTATCCCAAAATACCAAATTTTAACAAAATTCATTTTCTTTGGTTTGCTTCCCCTCTCACCTTCACGAATTTATTAATCACTTACAATCTTTATAATTTCCAAATAATTTTTTCCTTGGACTGATGTCAATTACCTAACGACAAATTCAACGTACATTACTGTAGGGTGCAACATTGTCGTAACTTATTACTGCGAAGCGAAACATCACCGTAATATATTACTATAGAGCATAACATTATTGTAATATAATACTGCTGAACGTAATATTGACGTAATATTGCGGGGCATAACACTTTGTTCCCCATTTTGAGCCGCATTTATTTCTTTCATACCCCTCTTTTGGATCAATAAAAAAAGAAAAGGAAAAGAAAGAAAAAGAGAAAAGGGAAAAGAAAAGAAGTGAAAAGAGAGAGTATAACAACAAGGAAATTCAGGTGTGAACTACGTTTGACCTGATTCCTGTTAAGGATACGTAGGCAGCCTCACGCCTCGGTCATAGTAAAATAAAATAGCAAAAGGTCCCCGAGCAAGAAACTGGGGCAGAAGCTATACTTGTAATAAGAAATGTGATTCCAAGAGTTGTAATTTTAAACCCAAGTCAAATTGTTTTGAGTCTTTGATACCCTTTTTTCGAACCCCATCCAAAAGCCCACATTACGGTCCAAAGAAAGACCTTCCGATCAGTCTTCGAGAGATTCCAAGTTGAGAAAATAGAGGTGATTCATATCAGGATAACACTTTGGTCCAAGCAAGTAATGTAAATGAGAAAATCTTATTGGTAAAAACCCTCATGGGCACCATGAGGCGACGAAAGCTTAGAGAAAGTAAAAATAAGAGAGTCTTATCAGTGAAAACCTTCGCGGGCACTATAAGGCGACAAGGAATTGATAAACAAACGAATGAGAGAGGTTTGTTGGTGAAAACCCTTCAACGCACTGCAAGTAGAACAAGGTCCGTAAGTTGGCGGAAAGTAAAATTGGATTGCGGAAATCGTGGAGAACAAAGTAAAACAATTGGAAAGGAGATTGGTTAAATAGACTGGGCTGATTAATCCAAAATGCATACCATGATCATTGGTTCCAGTGACTCCACTCAGATAAGTTCCTTTTTCCTATCTCCAACAGTCATCCAAATATGTATTTTCTTCTTTATTCTTAATTCTCAAAATCGTCGCATTTCATTGCTGTTAATTTTTACTCCCCTAAAGCTCTTCCAAGGTTAGCTTTGTTCTGACAAATAAGAAGGAATCTCGAAGTATACTACCAAGATTCAAAATTACACAAAGCAAAATACGACTAGGACATGCTGGAGATAATATGATGAAAAATGAGACATAGGGTGTAAGCAAAAGTGGAATCGGTGGAATGGTTCATTAATGTCATGGGATATATACGAGTTCAGACAGAAGGGTCAGAAGTGAAAACAACAGTTGGGGATCCCGCAGTTAAGGATCAGTCATGAGGTCAAAACAGTCCTTTCGACCGGTTCAAGGCAGTCTGTTGAAGCAAAGCATGGCAAAAAGAAAACCCTCCCCAGCAAGAATGCCACAACTAACCACCACGTTTTAAACTAACAAGATCTTCTTTGATTTGAAACAGGGGCAAAGATGGCATTTGTTTCAGGAAGTACCCTGTGAGGAAAGCAAGTACCATGCAGGTTTGATCAGGACCCTCCTGGAAAATGGGACCCAGTTTAAAATTCAAAACAATCATGAGTAGCAAGATCTAGTATAAATGTACCCCAAAAGAATATAAGTTGGCTTTAAAGCTTTTATTGTTAGGATAGTCGTTAATTAAGAGTTTTCAGGACCCTCCTGGAAAATGGGACCTAGGTTAAACCCTAAAACAATCATAAGTAGTAAATATAGGACAAATGTGCACCAAAAGGAATATAAGTTTGTTTCAAAGTTCGCATAAGAGTTGTCAGGACCCTCCTGGATAATGGAACATAGTTTAAAACTAGTTTAGATAACAAGATTTAGCAAAAATCATGCCTTTAAAAGATGTAGCTTAGATTTAAAATTGTCGTTTAGTTAAGAGTTGTCAGGACCCCCTGGATAATAGGACCTAGCTTTCAAATTCTTATTAATATTTGGTAATATGCTTCAGTTTAACACTCACAGATGCGCCCAGCTACCAAACTGGGCCAGAAAACTTTCTTTGTTTTGTCTATTTTTGTTGCGATCAGGCATCCACCTGGAGAACAAGGAACAACAGTTAAAGTATCACCAATCAGGCGTCCACCTGGAGAATAAGGAACAACAGTTGAAGTATCAGCAATCAGGCGTCCACCTGGAGAACAAGGAACAACAATTTAAGTTTCAACAATCAGGCGCCCACCTGGAGAACAATGGAGTATAATTCAAGTTTCCACTTTCAAGTTCTTACTGATATTTGGTAACATGATTATATATGCACATCTACCAAACTGGGGCAGAAATTTTTCTTTGCTTTTGTCTATTTTGTTGAAATCAGGAGCCAACCTGGAGAACAAGGGAATACATTTTGAGTCGCAACAATCAGGAGCCCACCTAAAGAACAAGGGAATACAATTCAAATTTCAAGTAGTCAGGAGCCCGCCTGGAGAACAAAGGGAAGAAGCAATTCAAATTTCAAATAATTAGGAACCCGCCTGGAGAACAGAGGAAAGGAAACAATATTCAAAGGAAGACATTTAAAGGGTCAGCAATCAGGTGCCCGCCTGGAGAAGAAGGGAAGGCATTTCAAAGAATACCATTCAAGTCAGCCACAAAGGAATTTATGAGGAAGATACAAGTCAACGAGGCAACATCATCTACAAGATCAAGTTTGGAAATAAATCTTTGTAAAGCATAGATTATATCTTAGTCTATCTTCTTCATTTTTTTCATGGTGCAATAAGGAGGTTAGTATGCAGTATCAGTAGCAGCAACAACAGTAACAATAAAACCACAGCTTCATGGTAGTCCCAGCTACTGAAACTTCCTGAACTACATTGACCTGATTCCTTTATAGCCAAGGATATGTAGGAAACCTTTAAAGCAGAGGTTCGGTCAAATCTTTCAAAAAATGCTTACCACGGAGTGTTCAAACAGGCAAAAATCGCTCGTATCCGCTCACTTTATCTTTGCATGAAAACTCTTCGTGTTTCCAGACAGAGAGGGGCAGCTGTGAGCACGTGATTTTTGCCTCATACGAATTACTCCAAAATAATTCCCAAAATTAGGTCTTGGCTTTAATTATGTGTTATTTTAGGAATTATTGTGTGATTTTCCTGATTGTTTGCATGTATGTGTGTGCATGTTTAATTTTATTAATGCATCAAAAATACAAAAAAATATAGCATTTGCATTTAAGATTTGATTTTTACATTTTTTAGAATTAATTAATAATTAGGTGTTTTACAAAAATGAAAATTCACAAAAAAATAATATATTTTTGTATTTTGGTCAAATTGTGTGATTTTCTTTTAATTTAAGTGTTTAATTATTTGTGATATGTGTTATTTAAAGTTAATTAATATTTTAAGCTAATTTAGGTCTTCTATAATTTAATTTAGGATTTTTAAGTTTAATTTTTGAAAGAAAAAAAAGAAAAGAAAAGAAAAAGAATTAATGAAAGAGAAGGAAGTCAAATTTGGGCCGAATTTAATTTAAATCCTAATCCCAAATCAATTAAGCCAGCCCAAAAAACATGCCCCATACCCGGTCCAAACTTCCAGTCTCTGAAACAATCGAAATGACGTAGTATAGGGACAAAACTACGTCGTTTCGATTTCAATAGATCTCAACCGTCCATTTATCTACATCCAACGACCAGAACTTTGCCCCATTTCTATTACCCGACCCTGGCCTACAACTGAACCGGTCCACCCCCCATGAAACCAAAACGACCCCGTTTCATTTAATGAGCTAATATGAGTCGTTGGATACCCAAAATCCAAACCACTTTACTCCTCTCAGAACCCCCCCTCCTTCGTCTCTCGTCTCTTCAGAGACCCAATGCAATGACGCCTCACACCACCGCCATCCGCCCACCGAAAATCGCCTCACGATGGTACCAGTGGTCCAATCCCTTTCAAAATTACACCGCAAAACCCCCTCACTCCCCTCATGCCAAATCCCCGCTCCCTTTTCCTCGAATCACCCCATAACTCTTTGAATCCTGGATCGAAGATCTGACCCTGAACCCTAGCTCACCCAATCGACCCTAAATTCACACTGTAGAACCACCACAACTCCCTCTTCCCTAATCCATGACCAGTTTCCTTCGAATGGGGCTCGATCTGCTTGAATCTTAAATCCAAGGGTCCAAGTTCTAAAGTCAAACCTAACTCGAGAATTGTTGATAATTTTAGAGCCGGTTTCATCACAAAATGATATTAATCACTTGTTTTAACAAAGAACAAGTGACTAACATCATTTGGATATGAAATCAAAAGGAAGAAAATTTGATACCAAGTTGTCCAGTTAAGCCGGTAAGTTTTCTTGATTATTGTTTTTTTAATTTTGTTTTACTTCTCTGGTTGTTGGTCCACTAACTCCATCAGTTTACTTAAATCTTTTTAATAAATTTGTTTGAATTTGTTTATTAACAGGTCTAGTTAATTTGGTGTTGATTGTTTTAAACGTCAAATCACAAATGAGTTCATTCGTTGGTTATTTCTTGCTTGTTTCAATTCTGATCACTCATGTATGGGGTATTTTCTGATTTCTTTTCAATGTTAAACCCTTATATAATCAGAAATTGATGTTGTTTGGTTTTGGCTGCTTGATGATTTTGTTTTATAGAATTGATGTGCAAGTTTGCAAATAATCAGAATTTTCAGTAGTTCTGATCAAATAAGTAGGATTTCAGAGTACAACTTGAGCATTGTTTAATAAAAAGGGGTATTCACCTAACTTAAGAAAATTCTGATAGTGGTAGGGTTAGAAGTGCATTAATTGAGTAAGTGGAATCATTTTAAAATGTTGAAAGGCCATTTTATGAATCCAAGGGGCATTTTCAGTTGCCTATCAGATATAAAAGAGAGAAGGTAGGACATTCTGAGAGAGATTCTAAGAGGGATAGAGCTTAAGATATAGAAGGAGAACATTTCTTAGAGAGATAGGTGATTTCTTTGTTTTAAATAAAGGTGAGTATGGCTTCTTTATTCCTATCGAGTTGGGTAGATAGCGGTTGATAAGGCTTGCTCAGTTGGGTTCACTCGATTGAGCGTCGGTCGCGCCTCCCGAAGTTGGGACGTGACAAACTTGGTATTAGAGCCTAAAGTTTTAAAGTGTCCTAGGATATGTCAGAGTCGTGTCTAGTAAAATCCTTCTTATCGGTGTGTTGTCGACCACATATATAAGTTGGAGGCTACACGGACTTTTAGGAATGTGACCCTTTTTCAACTCTCCAGATCGTGCGGTAAAGCTTGACTATAAGATTGTTTTCTAACTCGTGTGTTGAGCTTCAAGGTATGTTTCAACGCTCTTGCTTCTATTTCAAGTAATGTTCTCATATGGAATGACCAATGTGAAAGGCCTGAATATTAATAAGATGGCACATGTATCGTGTTGAACAAATTGTACGGATATATGAGATACGTACATAGTACCAGAACCATACTTTATATGAGAAAAGTGTTTAAATTGATCACCCACCTCCAAAGAGACATTGGCTTGATAAATGAGACGCGAGCTTATATGGCACCTGTTCATAGTGTGGGAAGCATGTATATGATCCTAAGGTGTAAACGAAAAATTTGTTATATAAGCATGTGATATATGTAAGGCATGACCAGGAGAGTAATGAAAAACATGTAGGTCTCTCACGGGAGACAAGTCAATTGAACCCATAATTAGAAGACCCTTATGCTATGAATGTTATAAGAATCCCATAACTGTATGAAGTTGTGTTACACTCCTAAAGGATATTGAGATGAGGAATTGGAATCCCAAGTCCGTGTGGCTGAATAAGAGTAGAGAACTTATGTTAATACAATGCTGACTTCAATCTCCCTAATATTCTAACATATATGTGAGGGATAGAGATATGAAGCATATGTCCATGAAGTTGCTAAATTCCAGACTTGTGTTAAAATCCAGGGCATTCGCCCTAGGTGGGGGAGGAAGGGCCATAGTAAGGCTACTTAAATACAACAAAACAAGAGTAAGACCATGTAGCTATGATGTTTGAATATTTTGTTGAAGACATGCGTAGTCTAGAAAGGTGATAATGGATAACGTGATTATCTGAAAGGATATGCTAATGATAGACCACTAGTACCCCTTCAAAAAAAAGTGGAAGGTTAAGGAAGGTAAATTCTTTATACATGGCAATGTGAATGATAGGGTCAACGATCCTAGAAACTAAGAGTATGTTTTTAAAGGGATTTTATACTTGTTAGAGGGTCAGGAACAATGGAACCTAAGGAAGTACTATAGGTCAAATGTGGAAGGTTGCGAGTTTTTAGAATGGGTTAATCATAGATATGTGATTTAACCAAAGTACCAAGGTGTTAAGAAAGGCAAAACTAGTGGGAGAATAAATGTGATGCTATAATAACCGAAGAGCGTATTTGGGCTTGATGGAGAGTCTCTAAAGAATCTTACAAGCAAAGAAGTGTTAAGTGATATGACGATGAATACACTTTCCCACGGATATCCTAACAAAAGTTAAGAGGTGAGCGGGATGAAAAAAAATTATAAGGAAAAAGACCACGCGACGTGTGGAAGAGTGTGTGGCTATTCACTAGCTAAGAATAATGAGGCGAAAAGAAATGGGAAGAAAATCTATAAATTGAGATGTCCATGGTTATCGCAAAATAGTTCGTAACAGAATGGTGGACTCGCCTGGAGCACAAGTGTTAATAGAAGGTATAAAGGACTAACCGTAACGCTACCGACATGGGTGACACTGAATATCAACAGAAATATTTAGGGGGAGTTCATGTCTACATATTACAATGGAAACTGAGACTACTGGTGGTGAAATCGTGGTGTGATAAACTCAACAAACCAGACACAATGATACCACGAGACCATGGAGGTAGACAAGTGTTTGGAAAAATAAAGCTATCAACTATGCACTATGGGCAAAATAGAATGGGAATGAATATTCTAGTTAGAAAGAAAAGATAGTACCAACATATTGTTCGGGCCAGTGGCGCTTTCTGAATTGAATATGTATGAAGGGGGTTGATATGCATTTTGGGTGGTGTTGACAGCAAAGAGATATCATGAGAATGTTCACAAGGGAAAGTGGAGTGGTTTCCTAAATCCTATAAGGCACACAAGGAGGAAAGAGGTTGAGTAGGAAAGGTCTGAGCACGATGTTACATTACATTTGATGCAATGTCATGCATGTTGATGATATTAAGGTGTGTGCGCAGGCTAGAAGATGTTATTCCTTTGACATAGAAGGTTTTATAAGAAAACTCATCTAGTAATGTCTTCTGTTGAGAATTTGAAATAGCAAGTTGCAAGTACTCACATATGATTGTAACCATATCAAGAAACATATTGAAGAACTCAAATCCTAGGAGGTCATATGCAAGAGAAATGTGATATAGATGGTTCACTATTGATGTAACATGGCCAGGTGATCACTTATGCCTCTAGGGAACCCAAGAAACATGAAAAGAACTATCCGGCACATGATATAGAACTTGTGACAGTAGTTTTTGTATAAAGATTTGGCGACATTATGTGTATGGGGTCCACGTTGATGTATTTATGAACCACAAGAGCCTTTAATATATTTTTAAACAAAAGGAGTTGAATCTGAGACATAGAGGATGGTTGGGGTTACTCAAGGACTATGATGTTGAGATTCTCTATCACCCGGGAAAGGCCAATGTTGTGGCGGATGCTCTTAGACGGAAATCTATGGGTAGTTAGCTGACTTGGAGATATATCAAAGGCCGTTGGCCAGGGAGGTTCACCAGTTGGCTAGTCTGGGGGTTCGTCTTGCGGACTCTAGTGAAGGGGGAGTAATTGTGCAGAATAACGCTGAATCGTCGCTTGTAGCGGAGGTCAAAGAAAAGCAATACAACGATCCGTTGTTAGCACAGTTGAAGGAGGGGATTCATAAACACAATACCATATCTTTTTCTTTTGGCATTGATGATGGTACCGTACTGTGCCAAGGGCACCTATGTGTTCCAGATATTGATAGTCTTCGGGAAATGATTGCGGCAAAAGCTCACACATCCAGGTATTCTGTGCACCCAAGTTCTACAAAAATGTATCATGATCTCAAAGAAGTTTATCTATGGAATAACATGAAAAGGTAGGTGGCAGACTTTGTGGCAAAATGTCAGAACTGTCAGCAAGTGAAGATCGAACATCAATGGCTTGGAGGATTGTTACAAAGCATTGAAATTCCAAATGTGGAATGGGAAATGATCAATATGTATTTTGTGATAGTGTTGCCACGCACTCTGTGCAAGTTTGACTCAATTTAGGTGATTGTGGATCGCCTCACGAAATTAGCGAACTTCTTGCTAGTCAAATCTACTGACATAGTGGAACAATATGCTCAACTGTATATCAAAGAAATAGTCAGGTTGCATGGCACTCCAGTCTCAATCATTTCAGATCGAGGGGCTCAATTCACGGTAAAGTTTTGGAAGAAATTTCAGCAAGGTTTGGGTACTCAAGTAATCTTAGTACAACCTTTCATCAATAAACTGATGGGCAGGCAGAGCTGACTATTCAGACGCTTAAAGACATGTTGCGTGCTTGTACTATTGATTTCAAAGGTTGTTGGGATGACCATTTGCCACTAATAGAATTTGCTTACAACAACAGCTTCCATACTAGTATCCATATGGCACCATTCGAGGCAATGTATGGTAGAAGATGTAGGTCTCCCATTGGGTGATTTGAGGTTGGAGAAGCAGAATTGATAGGGTCGGACCTCGTACATCAGGCCATGGAGAAAGTCAAGATTATTAAGGAGAGGTTGAAAACTGCTCAGAGTCGCCAAAAGTCTTATTCGGACATTCGTCGCAGAGATTTGGAGTTCAATGAAGATGATTGGGTATTTTTGGAAGTTTTCACCATGAAGGGCATTATGCGATTTGGGAAGAAAGGGAAATTAACTCCGAGGTATGTCGGACTGTACAGAATCATTTAGAGGATTGTTCAGGTGGCATACAAGCTCGAGCTGCCACCCGAGATGTCGTTGGTACATCCGATCTTCCATGTGTCTATGTTGAAGAAGGTAGTGGGAGATCCGTCCACTATTGTGCCAGTTGCAACTATTGAGGTTAATGGAGAACTATCTCATGAAGAAATTCCAGTTGCCATTCTTGATATGCAAGTCCGGAAGATTGAGAAATAAAGAAATTGCCTCAGTAAAAGTGTTATGGCCGAACCATCAGGTTGAGGAAGACACTTGGGAAACCGAGGAAGAAATGAGAAAGAAGTACCCACATTTGTTTGAATAGTCATGTAATAGCTTTTATGCATTTGGTTCATATGAACTCTTATCTTTTGATTTGATCCATGTTAAACTATTCCATTTTGATTATATGTGTTGCCTATGCGGCCATGGTTGGTGTTGTACAAGTTATGTTATGTCTATGAAACATGTATATGCTGTTAGGATATGTATCTGGGCCCTCTGATAGGTGGATAGGTCTAGTTACAAAGGAAACTCTGGCGAAATTTTTGGAAATTTATGGAGTTAGCCAAATTCGGGGCTGTTGATATATTTCATGATGTGAACAAGCTGAAGTTACATAAGGATGGCTAGTGAATGAACCTTGATCCTCATTCGAGGACGAATGATCCTAAGCGGGGGAGAATGTAAAGCCCCAGAAAATTTTGCTAAGTAATCTAAGATATTGTGGTGCCAAGATAGGCTAATTATTTTATCTTGAGTGCAAGTGAGGGTTCATGATATAATGGATATAAATTAGATAAGTTAATAAGTGTATAAGTCATATTATAAGTGATTTGGGGTCTACGGAGAGGCCTAAGTCTAAGCCAAGTTGGAAAATATTTCATAATAGGCTAAAGTTGTAAGTGAATGCGCACAAGACCTCCCTTTGGACAAGCATATCTCTAGTTATATAAAGTGTTGACTGATGCACAGCTAATCAAATTAAATCTCTTTGAGTGTAGTTTCCAACGCATTAAACCGTTCGTCATTTGGAGGTGTATACAGAAAGTTATGACCATTTTACCGGACCTGTGTCAGATGCGCGACCGCGGCGCGGCCGCGGCAAACCGCAGGAAAACTGGGTGTTTCTGTCTCCGAGAGAGGCAAACTGCGGTCGCGTGCCCAACAGCCCTATAAATACCCCAAGACCGGGTATGGAGCGCCCCTAAGTCATTTTTTTGAGCTAGGGCTTGTTTTATCAAGGGGAATGCGTCCCATACTTCCCTCCTATGATCCAAGGTAATGTTTTTTGAGTATTTTGAGTTGATTACTACTCCTAAAAACTTATATTAACAAGGATTAATCTTGAAAATCCATATATTCCCATTCAAATCCCTAAATTGATCAAGAACTCTACAAGTGGGGATTTTCAAAATTCTTACTACAAGAGGTATGGCTATCATCTCTAACTACTCTATGTTGATTATTTATGTATGATATATACATTAGAACTCATGGGATGGTGACTAGAAGCCATAGGTGCCTAACCTAGGTTGTGTTGGTGTTGTAGAGATTGTGAGATGGGTTATTAGGGTATGATTCTTGGGTGTAATAGTATTATGTATACATGCATGTACGAATTACGTTTGTGGCAAGATTGTTGAACATAAATAAGTAAAGGTTGTGTTGGGGAAAGAAGGAAACCATGTAAATGAGATTTGAAATCAAGATGCTCAACTAGTATTTGATAAAATGTTCAAATAAGTTGAAACCATGAATACATTCCTAAATTGTGTTCAATTTTTTTATGTCTCAATTAGATTGGGATTGCTAGAATTTCCGGAACATCGTAGTAATTTAAGGAAAGCTTAAACGAGGTATGTATGGCTATAACCCCCTTTTATTAGAAATTGAGCTTCGTTGGCATTTACGAAAGTGTGGTAAGATTTGAATTGGTTAATGTATTGATTGTTATTGTGCATTAATTGATTTGCAATTAACTACACATATACATGAAGAATGTGCCTCAATGTGAGTAATGTACCACTCTTGATAATTAAAGAAGTATGAAGAATACAATTATGTGTTGAAATGCTTAGGCTATAAGCCAAGACAGAAACTGAGAATTATTCATGCTAGCTATGTGCCCACTTACCTGTACAGTAACTTGAATTACTTTTGTATATGCCTATGATCACAACCTACAAGATGAATATTGAATATGGAAAACGATGTGATAATGGTGGCCCTGAGTGCCAAGGAATTGATATAATATATATATGAAATAAAGATTTAGATGTGATAACTAATGAGAAAGGAACAACACCTAGATAAGGCAGCCTAGCCGATCGGGTCGTGATCGGACACCATGCCGCACACATGGTGGTAATGTGCTGATATTGAATTTCGTATAAGGGAAATGAAATAGTGATTGAGATATATGCCTCCGGTCGGGTCGTGATCGGACTCCGCTCAAGATAGCGGTGGTATTGAGCACAGTGATGAAGATATGATAGAAATGCCCCAAACTAAGTTTTGGAAATTATATGAAGGATTGAATCAATTGCATATTTGATTTAATCATGTGATTTACTTGTACTTTCTTGATAGTTCTTTCTAGTAAAATGGTGTTTAGTTATACATACTAGTGCTATTCGATGACACTAACGTCCCTTTTGCTGCGGGCGCTATATTTTTTTATGAATGTAGGTGGCTCCATTGCGGATAGTGTCGATCGCGCATAGCGGAGTACCTTCTTCTCAAAGTCTTGGTGAGCCCCTTTCTCCTTCAAGGTGTTATATTGTACATCTTCTTATTTTGGACTTTCACTTTTGAGGTATAGCCGGGGCCTTGTTGCCGGCATTGTTACCACGTCTTTTGTGTCCTTTGAGGCTCTGTAGACGTTTGTGTGGGTTATGTATGGGTATTGGATAGGTCAATGGACCATGTTGTAAGCTTGTACTTTTGCTTTCTTCTACACTATAACTTGTATGGAACCTTGGAAGTTTAACCACGTTTTAAATATTGTGATATAAAATGAACTAAGATGTTCATCGTACGTTGCTTCGGCCTTCGGCGAGGCTCAGCGCTTTGGCATTATGGTGAGTTTTTGCCGTTGTAAGAATGTTCTGGCCCTGCGCTCCTCTGTTTTCTTTTTGTTTACCTGGCTTACTTTCTCAGGCTTTTGACAGGCTCAAGGCCTAACTACTTCATTGTGCGGCCCCATTGCGGGATTTTCGAGATATGGAGAAATCCCTCAAGCTTCTTTGTGCGGTAAAGGAATGTGAGCTCGTCTCATTATGGCGTGAGGTGGACCGGAGTCGGGCCTGGGAGGCCCTCTTGGAGAAATAGGTATCCTGCATCTCGCACTGTCCTGTGTTCCCTTTATGTCTCGCCATCTTGACGTGTTGCTGTTTCAGTTGAAGGACAAGGTAGATAAGATGGAACAACTCTGGGGTGAGGTTGGCAAATCCAGACGTGAATTCGTCGAGCTATAGGCGCATCTGAATACCCACTTTGAGGACAAAGAGAGGGCTCAGGCCGGGGCTTCCGCTCTCGAGGCGCAAATTTAGGCTGTCCATGTGAATGATTTTGCTCGGGCAAAGATGATCGTGAGACTCTCATCCGAGATTTTAAGGGCAAAAACCGAGGTGGTGAATATCCGGGTCGAGGTTGTGATGAATAATACCAGGGCTGGACAGAAAATGGCGGGTTATTCGAGGAGTGCTGCCGCTGCTAAAGTTGAGTTGCAGAAGACACTCAATCATGCCAACAACAGCAAGGAGTACGTGAGGTGCAAATCCGGAGGGAAATTCTTGAGGAGATTCATGCCAGGGGCTTTGATCTCTCGGGGGAGATTGAGCAAGCCAAAAGAGAGGAGTACGATACTAAGTTCTTACAGTCTAATGTTGAGGATGATGAGGAGGAGACCGCCGAGTTATATCTGCCAGAAAAAAGTGGAATGATAATTATGTGCCTTCTTTGTTGTGTATATATATTGCTTTCATTGTACGGCGCAAGCTGAGGTTGCGCTTCATCGTCAATATGTACAAATAAGAGGGGAAACCCCGCAACTTGTATTTTCTATATTTCTGCTCGTTGGAGTTTCAAATTGGGTCGATTTGATCCCGGATTTTCCCTTAGGCTTGCACGCTTTAACCGCCTTAGGGTTCAGTCTCCAAGTCGGGGCCTGACTCGAGCTTAATTTACCCTCGAGTTTTGTGTTTGTCTGTGCTGGCGATGGTGGCATTTATCCCGTGCCCTTAGACATATTATAGTTTAGCCATTTCGGGTCCAATCTCCGAGTCGCATTGTGATTCGAGCTTCAATTGACCGTCAAGTTCTTTCCTGCCTGCATGGGTGGATGGCGATTGACTTTTCTGCTTCAGGTCGAAGTGACCTTATAGGTGTGTGTCCCGGAGACTCACTCGGCTGGTTGACAGTGGCATTTATGTCATGCCCTTAGGCATGTTGCAGTTTAACTATTTCGGGTCTAGTCTCCGAGTCGCATTGCGATTCGAACTTTAATTAAGCCTTAAGTTGTCAATTTTTTAGCTGGAGACAATGGCTCTTACGCTATTTTGGCCATTGAGGTCTTTTAGTATGTGGCCCGGAGGCTTGCATAATTAATTATTTTGGATTCGGTATCTGAATTGGGTTACGATTCGAGCTCATTTTAATCCTCAAGTTGTCAAATTTGCTGGCGACAATGGCTCTAACGCTGTTTGGTCGTAGAGACCTTTTAATATGTGGCTCGGAGGCTTGCTTAGCTGGCGAAAATGGCTCTTATGCTGTTTTTGCCTATGGGCTTTTTGTAAGCTTTGTTTTCCGCTCGTTAAGGTCTTTTGAAAGATTTTTGCCTTTTGAGGGAAGCCTATTTTAACCGGCTCTTTCCGAAGTATATTCAAAGTAGTGGCCTGCGATTTTTGTGTAGCGACGTTCGGGCATCCCTGAGTCACGTTAGTTTGGCTGTATTAGCCGTTTTGACTGAAGTCATATGTGTTTGGCCGTAGCCATTTTTTGATCCCGAGTGTTAGTTTAGGCGTCTACACTGAGGGTATGCCCTTTCGGTATTCTTACAAATGCGACGTATATCCTAAACTTTGGGATTTTCATGCATGTTGAGGTCTTACAGTTTGTCATGCCTGTTGAAGTCTTATAATTTTTGTAATGTAGAATAGTTCTGGTTAAGCCGAGTCTTCTCGATAGGGGTCTTACAGTTTCGGGTTTTCCAGCGCATGGCGATTGGCGATGAATGACAGTCTCCGAGTCAGAGAATTTGTTTAAGCATGAAGACCGCTTTTCGTGAGCTTGGAGATGCCTTGTAGGGGCTTTATGAGCCCAGAGTTCCGACACCGGGGTCGTGCGGATGCTGAATTGCTGATGCCGAGTCTCCGAGTATCTCGGGATGCGTTTGGTGGAGAGGCCCTTGTCGAGGGTATACTTGAGATTTCCTTGTTTGGAGAATAAGATGCTGAAAAGATATCCTTTTATTGCTTGGTGTAGATACATGCTTTTTTCTTTTGCGAGCTTGGCCCGATACATTGTTCCCTATTGGAGACTTGTTCGTCTTTTTCCCGGGGCGGGACCGACTGCAAAAGAAATCCCGTAGGTTCCTCGAATCCTTCTGGGGAAATGTATTGACGTCGTCTCATTAAAAACCTTACTGGCAAGAACCCGTTTTGGGATGAAAAATCTGGTCGAAGGAAAAGAGTGCGACATTTGCTCGAGGACATTTGTGGGGTTCAAAATCTGGCCGCCCTTGCAGAAATACCGCCTAAGCATCGATACATTCTAGTTACTCAGAAATTGTTCGCCCACCATGGTACTAAGCTTATAGGATCCTCTGCAAACTACCCCAAGGACACGGTACGGTCCTTCCCAATTTTGGCCCAGCATCCCTTCATTAGGGTTTCTGGTGTTGAGGGTAACCTTCCTTAGGACCAAGTCTCCGATTCCGAAGTATCGGAGATTTGTTCTTCTGTTGTAGTATCTTTTGATTTTCTATTTTTAGGCAGCCATCCGAACCAGCGAGGCTTCCCGTCTTTCGTTGAGCAGCTCGAGGGCCGTTGCCATGGCCTTGTTGTTTGACCCCTCGCTAGTGTGTCAGAATCTGGCGCTTGGTACTCCGACCTCCACCGGTATCAGTGCCTCGGCACCATATACTAGAGATAAGGGTATCTCCCCGGTGCTTGATTTTGGAATCGTCCGATATGCCCACAGCACCTCGGGCAGCGTTTCTCTCCATTTTCCCTTGGTGCTTTCCAACTTCTTTTTAAAATTTTCAATGATGGTTTTAATTGTAGATTCGGCTTGGCTGTTCGTACACGGGTGGTATGGCATCGATAGGATTCTCTTGATTTTGTTTTCTTCAAGGAAGTGTATTACCTTGCTCCCAATGAATTGCCTCCCGTTGTCGCATGTTATTTTAGACGGGATTCCGAACCGGCATATGATGTGTTCCCATATAAAATTGATGACTTCCTTCTCCCTTATTTTCTCGAAGGCCTGCGCTTCCACCCACTTTGAGAAATAGTCAGTCATAAATAAAATGAATCTGGCCTTACCTGGCGCCGTCGGCAAAGGGCTGACAATGTCCTTTCCCCGTTTCATAAATGGCCATGGTGAAAAAACGGAATGTAGTTGTTCCCAGGGCTGGTGGATCATAGGAGCCAACCTCTAACACTTGTCACATTTTCGGACGAATTCCCTGGCATCTTTTTCCATGTTGTCCCAATAGTAGCCCATTCTAATTACTGTCCGGACTAAGGAATTGACCCCAGAGTGATTTTTGCAGGTGCCTTCGTAGATCTCCTAGAGCACATAATTCGTGTCGCTCGGCCCCAAGCATATCGCCAGGGGACCGTTAAAGGTTCTCTTGTAAAGAGCTCCATTTTCGCCGAGTGAGAACGGGGCCGCTTTGGTCCGCAAGGCCCTTGATTATTTTGGATCCGTTGGTAGCTTTCCGTCTTTCATGTAATCGATGTATTTGTTTCTCTAGTCCCATGTAAGGCTGGTGGAGTTAATTTGGCGTGACCTTTCTCGACCACAGATTTAAAAAGTTGAATGACGGTTTCGGGGAGCATGTCTTCCTCTTCAGCAGAATATCCTAGGTTCGCGAGGGCGTCGGCCTCGCAATTTTGCTCTCTGGGTATATGGACTAATGTCCATTCTTTGAAGCGACACAATGCGATTTGGATTTTGTCCAAATACCTTTGCATCCTGTCTTCTCGGGCTTTGTAGCTTATGTTTACCTGGCTTACTATGAGGAGCGAGTCACATTTTGCCTCGACAGTCTTGGCTCCCAAACTTTTGGCCAACTCTAAACCTGCAATCATAGCCTCATACTCGGCTACATTGTCACATAATAAACAGGAAATTGCGTACCTTGCTCTTCTCACACCAGTACACTGCTTACCACTATTTCGGATACAGCCAGGTATAGGTATATTGTTTCATCCTCCTTGGGCGTGTGCAACAAAGGCGGAATAGAGAGGTACCATTTCAGTTCTTCTAGGACGTGCTGGCATTCTGGAGTCCACTCTAAGTTGTTCTTTCTTTTGATCAGGGCATAGAAATGGTGTCTTTTGTCCGGTGATCTCGATATGAATCTGCCTAGGGTCGCAATCCGCCCCGTCAGCCGCTGAACGACTTTTATGTTGTTTACCACCGTAATTTCTTCGATGTCCTTTATTTTGTTGGGATTGATTTTGATCCCCCTGTTTGAGACCATGAAGCCCAGGAATTTGTCCGAACCTACACCGAAGGCGCACTTCTCAGGATTGAGCTTCATGTTGTAGCTTCTAAGGATGTCGAAGGTTTCCTGCAAATGGTTCAGATGGTCCTCTGCGCGTAGGGATTTGACTAGCATGTCATCAATATATACTTCCATTAATTTTCCTACTTAGTGCTCAAACATATTGTTAACTAGCCGTTTGTATGTTGCTCCCGCATTTTTTAGCCCAAAGGGCATTACGTTATAACAATATGTACCGTATTTTGTGATATGTGAGGTCTTTTCGCTATCCTCGGGGTTCATCTAAATTTTATTGTACGCCGAGTAGGCATCGAGGAAAGTGAGCATCTCGTGGCCGGCCGCAGCATCGATTAGGCGATCGATATTAGGCAACATGAAGGAATCTTTTGGACATGCTTTGTTCAAGTCTTTATAGTCTACACACATCCTTAACTTATTCCCCTTTTTTGGCATTACCACTACGTTAGCTAGCCATTCGGGATAGTTTACTTCCCTGATGGATCCGATTCTAAGGAGCTTCGCCACTTCCTCTTTGATGAAGGCATGATTCACCTCGGACTACGGTCTTTTTTTTTTGCTTCACGGTTTTAAATTGGGGTCAACGCTTAGTTTGTAGGAGGTTATTTCTAGTGAGATACCTATCATATCTAAGTGGGACCAAACGAAACAGTCGATGTTATTACTAAGGAATTGAATAAACTCTTCCCTGATTTCGGGGGTTAGCCCAGTTCCTAGGTATAACTTGCGATCCCGGAGGTGTTTGATCAAAATAGTTTGCTCCAGCTCTTCGATTGTTGACTTGGTCGCGTCGGATTCCTTGGGGGTGATGAAGGTTCGGGGTGCAAAGAAGTCTTCCTCGTCGTCTTCGAGAGTCTGCATGCTTCCCCCCTTGTCCGGGGCTGGGCATGCGAGGGTTGGCATCTCGTGGTGGACTGCGAACATTTCCCTTGATACCTGTTGTTCTCCATGTATTTTTGTGATGCCATACCTAGAGAAATCATTCCACGTACAGGAACTGGGAAAAAAAAGTGTCGTCGTCGATGACCTGAAACTCAGTGTTCTGGGTCGTGCCAGATGTGTCGATAAGGAGAATGATTTCTCCATTCGTTTCTTCTCCTACCATGTTGAAACCGTGGAGGACCCTAGGGGTGCGAACAACTTGATTGAGCAGCCCTAGTTGTTCTACTACTTCTGACCTAATTATGTTGACCGAGTTACCTGGATCCACGAGCACGTGCTTTATTCTGGTGTTGTTTGAGAGAAACGAGATTACTAGCGCGTCGTTGTGTGGTTCCATAATGGCTTCGAGATCCTCCTCGCTGAATAAGAGGGTTTCTCCAGGTAAGCGCTCTCGGGTTGACCCCTCCTCTATAGTGGACGTTCTCGCTCGTTTGGACACGGGTCCTCGGGGAACGTTGTCTCCCCCAATAATCATGTGGACACTGGACTCTAGGTCGGTCGTGCCCTTTTCTCCGTCGCCTTTGAGGTTCCGGCTTCCCATTTCACTAGTCGAACCAGGTGCTTCGTCCTGAAAAAAGAGATCTCTGAGCGAGAAAAAGTGTGAAAGATAATGTGCATTTGTGCAATGAAACTAGCAAGAAAATAATCACTATTATTTTTAGCCCCACGATGGGCACCAATCTGTTTACTGTGAAAATGGTAACAACAATTAAATTTGTAAATGAGATTCTAAAAATACATGATCTATTCCCGAGTTAGTTGTTAGAGTAGTTGATGCTAAAAATATGAAGTTTGAAGATTAAATGCAAGCTAAAACGAGATAATAATCAAATCGAAGGGCCTGCTGCCCGGATACAGGTCCGGTCAATGAAGGACCTCGAGGTCGATGTCAGGATCGAGCTAGAGCTATCGGGGATAGTCGGAGATGGGATATCAGTTGAAGATATAATCAAACAAGGCTCTTTATGACCAATACTAAGGTATATAATGAAGAACGAGTAAGAACGCGATGAATATTGACGTGGCCTCGGACCACTGAGACAAACAAGCATAGAAAGAAAAGAGAGAGAGAGAGGTATTATTGCACTTATGAAGAAAATGGAGCAATATCAGTCCCTTACAAAGTGGCATGGATCCCCCCTTATATAGGAGAAGGAATACCATATAGTACAAAGTGTATTGAATGAAGGGACATGGGGATGGGACGGCTAGGCATGGTACTAGTGCCTATTGACTCTGGAGTCCCTTATCTTCGTAACTTTTGTTGGGTCGTGGATGGATTCCTTACCCTCGGAGTCTCTGCAGGGTCGCGGACGATCCTCAAGAGAGGGAGCTTGATCGTAATCCCACAGCCTCGAGATGCTGACATGACTTTCTGAATATAGCTTAATGGCGGGAAATAGATCCCCCTGATTTCACCACATACACTCTTGTTGTTTATCCTATATGCATAAAGCTAAATCCTTTAACGCTTCTTCATTACTATTCATTTTAATGTTGATGGCCCAATCTCATCTCGTACTTTGCAATGTATACCCATCCATTCTTGATTCACCTCAATGTTGATCTACAATCATCCATTAATAACTTGAAATTTCTTACATAATATATTGCCACTAGGGCTTATGCTGCATCATGGAATATTTGAAGTGATTTTTGTGATCCACCTGGGTGATACGATATTATACTTCCATAACCGTATTTCATAGCATCCCAATGTGGCTCGCCTTACGTGGATATTTTAATCTTGTCCAATTCATAAAGTCCCTTTCTTTTTTTTCGTCAGACCATTACTCAATCGAAGGCCCAAACATCGTCCTTTATCTACCATAATCACAGCCCCATTATATAGCATTCCATCTCTTCTTAGTGATATTTGTCTTAAACTCCTTTGAGTTCATTCAGGCTTTAGTGAGCTTTGTATAACTTAGAGAAACTGTCTGCTCTTGGTACAATCGCTTGTGACCTAAAGATATCTATATATATTACTTGCAACCTTTCAACTTGGTTGCATCATAGATTTCCATATGTCTTTCTAGAATATCAAGCGAGACATCACATCGTCTCTTAACTCTTCTTTATTCTCTTAATCAGGCTTCTTGATACCTAGACTATAGGCTAGAGGATATACTACTGACGATGCCGCTATTATTCATAGATATTGAATCCCCACACTTCTAGCCTTCTATCCGAAGTAAGGACTATTCACAACCTTATGTATTTGAGTATCTCATACATTGTCCACCTTTACGTTACTTATCTTAAAGACTCACATCATATCTTTTATCTCTTTCATGACCTCCCTTTCACATAGGTATAATCACATCCACAACTTGAATCTCTTTTATAATACTTGCACCTCTGGTGCATACACAATCTAGTGGTAGCTCCATACTGGTACTCTTCTAACTGGCTCTATCTTAGAGCCGTTATAGAATATTGCTACTGTACTATTTCTCTTGTACCTCTGATATTAATAGTGATTCTATAATGTTCTCATTCATGATATTTGTAACTTTCTAGGTCCAATAAGCAGACTCCTCAGTTACTTAGTTGATGTAATTCTTTTGTTTCCTCTTTCTTCTTATTAGCCTTTATGTAGGCTCGAGCTATCTTCCGATCTTTGGTTCATGGCATTTAGTTATTACTTTAGCCTTTTATGGATGCTATGGAAAACCATGATATAGTCTTCTAATGATTCAATCCTTTGTCTATGACCTGGACCGAATTCCTTCTTTCAGTTTATACCGGCGTCTTCTATGGCTAATCATTAATCGAATAATTCCTTTTGTTCCATTTTAGCTTTCTTCAAATGTAGGAAATTGCTTTTCCTCGTCTTTTTGCCCCCTTTTTGCGTGCATACTTAGCTTATCTGAGTTCTCACGCATATTGGAATTCCATACAACTCATATGATCTTGAATATCACATCTGATTTTACTTCTCGTTCATTAACTGTTACAACCTATATCCACACGCGTTAGTTCATGCCATATATTAGTTAACATAAATTGAAGAAGGAATTAGCTTTGAGCTGATAAGAAGTTAATTCTATTGGTCTTAAGTGATACAAGGGTGTATAAGGGTGATTAACAAGTATTAGAAGTTAAACGAATCAAGGATGTTGTAACTCGTATTTTCAGGTAAACCTAGAGGTTCTTAATACACTCAAGAGGTCATGTATTAAGGTATATGAGTCATATAATATCCATATCATAAGTCTTGAAGTCAAACGAGTTATGAAACAAAAGTCGACAAACGTTGTCGCAACTTAGGTTCATAATTTTACTTAAACATTATGTTAAATATTTCTAAGATTTTCTCCTAATTTACAAGGAATTACGGGGTGATCTACCCACCAAATTAAATATCTATGAGTCTAGTTTCCAATTCATTAAACCGTTTGTCAATACGATCTCGGAGTATAGAAATGTTCATATTTTTTCAAGCATGCGCAGATTGGTAGATGACAAGTAGGTGCATCACCTACTTGCCAAAATGATAGGACAAAAATAAAAGACCTAAGTCGGCCAAGAGAGGACTTTTAAGGGGTTATGAACTTAGTTATTTCATCCATATTTCAGACCCTCAAAACTAAAGTTAACCCCTGCAACTCCTCCCTAAAAATCCCACACAAATCGTAATCGATTTTCCCTCTCTTTTAAGTTCTTTTTGAAGGTAAAACCTAGAGTTTGAAGAACCAAGGGAAGGTATGAGTTATCCAACAAGTAAGGCAAGTTACTGCCATCTTTCATACATTTTTCTCTGCTGTGAATTCATGGTAATTTGTTCTATACATGTAAGAACTCACAGGACGGTGATCGAAAACCGTGAGTTCGAGTTATTCACTTGTAGCGGACTGTTTTGTGGACTGTTTTGTGTTGCTATTGGGATTCATGTTTTACTACTATTTTATGGAGTTTTGGAGGTGGAAGGGTGTGGAGAAACACCATATATATGTAGGGTTGTGGGCTGATAGTTATTCGTAACATTTCCGGGTCATTTGACACGACTACGGTGGTCGTCGTATGTATGATGTAATTAGGTTGTGCGTGGACTATTTTGGGAGGCTCAATATGTTTATTATTGATGTTTTTTGGGCTGTTTGGTGATTGTTTTGAATAGTGTGAATTCATATATATAGGGGAGGTGCTATCCGTTTCAATGTAAAATAGATTGTGGTCGATACATAATAGTTATGACGCTTAAATGATAACGATAGTATCGTTTCTCTTATTGTAGATTAAGGAGTTGTGACAATTGCATAGCTTGTGATTGGGGCAGTATATACAAGGTATGTGAGGCTATCCCTTTCCGTCCTTTGCACGACTCCGATTGTACATAATGTAATGAACGAGCTTCCAAAGATACTCTACTCTTAGAAGCTAGCAGTACTTACATTGTTTTCCCTCTTATGGAACGATTGATGTTAATGTTGCTTCTATTATTCTTATGTTAGTAATGTTGTTGGTACTTCCTGACTCTTATAAGGTTCATAGTGAAGAGTTAGTCCTAATAACGTGTACAGAGGATACCGACCTTACGTCACTCCGAAAGGTTTAGAATGTGATTCCATGAGTCGAGCATTCATTATATATATGTATTTATTTTACTCTACCGAGCCGCGCTATAGTCGGCCAGGTACAACACCTATTGTGCAACCACTGATCAGTTGGCTTTTACCGAGCTCCACGTGGCCGGGTACGATTCTACTGAGCCTTATGACGGCCGGGTACGTTTTTACCGAGCCTATTATGGCAGGGTACGATATGATGATGATGATGCCCACAGAGGCGTATGTTTTAAAAGTTTATGTATATACATACATATGTATCATGCATTTCATGTCAGTAGCCCTCAGAGGTACTCAGATGTTCCAGGTTGTATATTATCTAACCCTGCTTATATTACTGTTCGTATTTATGCTTCCCTGCCTTACATACTCAGTACTTTATTCGTACTGACATCCTTTTGTTTGTGGACGCTGCATGTCGTGCTGCAGGCCCTAATAGACAGGCAGGTGCAGTTCCCTCACCACAGTAGGTTGACCAGTTCAGCAATGATTGGCGAGATCCTTTCTCCGGACTTGCCGTGGTCTTGGTATGCATTTTTGTTATAGACATTATGGGTATGTCGGGGCCCTGTTCCAGCTATGTTGCAGCACTTATGTTCATTTAGAGGCTCATAGACAAGTGTCGACTCATGTATAGTTTGGTATGCCTTGTCGGCTGGTTTTTGTTGTATAGTCTTTCATGGTAGCGTGGTAGCTCGTACCTTATATGTAGTTTCTTGATTGTCTGGTCATCCCCTGCTATGTATGTTCATGCCATCATATTTTATTGTTGGTTGTCCATGATCCATGTCTACCATTTATTTTGATCTCGTCAACCCTAAAAGATAATAAAAAAAAGGTTAGATAAAATGTACGTTGGTGCTCGGCATGTATGGTCGTGTGCTAGTCATGGCCCTCTAGTTTGGGTCGTGACAAACATGGTATCAGAGCAAGTCTGTCCTAGGGATTGTCTATGAGCCATGTCTAGTAGAGTCTTGATTATGGATGTGTAGCGCGCCACATTTATAATCAAGAGGCTACATGACATCTAGGGTTGTTACCTTCTTCCTGAATCTAGATCGTGCGTAGAGTTGAGTCGTAAGTGTTCGTCTCTAATATTCACCTTGTTTTCTTTCAGCGATGCCTTCCACTAGGAAGCAAACAATTAGTAGACGACTTGATACAACTGCGGGAGAGGGTACTAGTGACGTGACCCAAGCCAGAGAAGGCCAAAGTGAGGCTCAGAGTGAGATGTCATATCATACCTCATCTACCCCGTCTCCTCTAGAGGATATTAGGAGGCACCTAGCAGCTTTAGTTCCTCCGTCTAGCACTACAGACTAGGATATGTAGAGCGCTTTGCAGTTATTGACTAGCTTGGTAGCTGCTAAGGCTCAAAGGCAGAATACAGGTGCTGCTGATAAACCAGTTAGTACGAGAGTTCGTGATTTTATTAATTTAGACCTCCAGTGTTTACCGGATCAGACACCAAAGAGGACCCGCAGACTTTTATTAACCAGGTTCATCGTATACTACGGGTTATACATGTTAGTGATACAGAGGCAGTAGAGTTGGCTTCTTATCGGCTACGAGATTTAGCGGTTCTCTAGTATGATAGTTGGGAGAGATCCAGGGGTCCGAACGCACCTCCAGCTGGGTAGAAGGAATTCTTTGAGGCCTTTCTTCGTTACTACTTGCCAGTTGAGATACAACGAGCTAGAGCTGATAAGTTCTTGAACCTTAGACAAGGTAATATAAGTGTGTGAGAATACAGTATGCAGTTCGATTCTTTAGCAATGTATGCTCCCCATATGGTGGCCGAGATGAGTGATAGGGTGCATTTGTTCATGAACGGATTGGGACCACATCTGATAAATGAGTGCGACAGCCTCCTTGGTGAAGGGCATGGATATTTCCCGTATTCAGGCTTATGCCGAGACCCTAGAGGATCTTAAGCGCCAGCAAAGGGCAGATAGGGAGCAGGATAGAGGCCAACATAAGAGGGCGAGATTTCAAGGTATTCTAATGACTTCAGAGGCAACGTCAGGCCCCACTCTTCGAGGAGCTCGGCACCACCTGTAGCTAGTGCTCCTCCATAGTTTCAGAGGCCTCGATATGATCGATTTACCCATTTTGGTCCAGGTAAGAGTTCGCAGGCATCAGGCTCGCAACATCACAGGGATAATAGTCAGACGAGACCCACAACACCACGTTGTGATTAGTACGGCAAGGCCCACTTTGGACTGTATTGTCGAGGTTCTGATGCATGTTATTCTTGCGGACAGCCTGGCCATATGATGAGGGATTGTCCTAATAGGGGAGGTGATGGTATGGCTCAGCCGACTGGATTTGTGTCTGCTTCTTCCTCATTAATTCGACCTCCAGCATAGGGTTTTCAGCAGTCGACAGGTCGTGGTAGGGGTAGAGGTGCAGTGCCGAGTTCGAGTGGTGCTCAAAATCGAACCTATGCTCTAGTAGGTCGACAGGATCTCGAGTCGTCTCCAGATGTTGTTACAGGTATTATATCTGTGTTTTCTTATGATGTATATGCGCTGATTGATCCGGGATCTACATTATCATATGTTACACCCTTTGTGGCTAATAAGTTTGGCATTGAACCTGAATTGATAAGTAAACCCCTTGCGGTATCTACTCCGATAGGAGATTCTGTGATTGCTAGAAGGGTATATAGAGGTTGCACTGTGATGATTTGTAGTCGTCAAACCTCGGCAAATTTATTTGAGTTAGAAATGGTTGATTTTGATGTGATAATGGGAATGGACTGGTTGGCCTCATGCTATGCAAATGTTGACTGTCGTACGAAGATGGTTAGGTTTCAATTTCCTGGTGAACCCATCATTGAATGGAAAGGGAATATTGCTACACCAAAAGGTAGGTTTATTTCCTATTTTTGGGCAAGGAAAATGATCTCAAAAGGTTACATTTATCATTTCGTTTGCGTTAGGGATGCGGAGGAGAAACCGCCTACTTTACAATCAATCTAGTGGTCAACGAATTCCCAGATGTTTTCCCAGATGAACTCCCAGGCCTTCCTCCTGAAAGGGAGATTGAGTTTAGCATTGATGTGTTGCCTGACACTCAACCGATCTCTATCCCTCCATACAGAATGGCCCCGACAGAGTTGCAAGAGTTGAAGGTGCGGTTGAAGGACTTGCTGGAGAAGGGCTTCATTAGACCTAGCACTTCACCTTGGGGTGCGCCAGTCCTATTCGTGCGGAAGAAAGACGGGTCGTTACGGATGTGTATCGACTATCGACAGTTGAATAAGTTTACTATAAAGAACAAGTATCCACTTCCAAGAATTGATGACCTGTTTGACCAACTCCAGGGTGCCAAGTATTTCTCCAAGATTGATTTACGTTCAGGGTATCATCAGGTGAGGGTTAAGGAGAAGGATATTCCAAAGACGGCCTTCCGGACAAGATACGGGCACTTTGAGTTCTTGGTGATGTCGTTCGGGCTAACAAATGCCCCAGCAGCTTTTATGGATCTCATGAATACTATATTTAGGCCCTATCTTGATGTGTTCGTGATTGTATTCATTGATGACATTCTAGTATGTTCTCGTTCAGAGGCGGAACATGCGGGCAACTTGCGGATAGTATTATAGACGCTTCAGGATCGTAAGTTATATGCTAAGCTCTCCAAATGTGAATTTTGGATAATCTCAGTAGCGTTCCTTGGCCATGTGATATCTGACGAGGGTATTAGTGTCGACACTCAGAAGATCGATGCAATAAAGAATTGGCCGAGACCTAAAACACCATCAGAAGTCCGCAACTTCCTAGTGCTAGCAGGATATTATAGGTGGTTTGTAGAAGGGTTTTCCTCTATATCATCACCATTGACTAAGTTAACACAGAAAGCTACCAAGTTTTAGTGGTCTGACACTTGTGAGCGTAGTTTTCAGGAGCTGAATAATCGATTGACATCCGCACCAGTGCTCACTCTTCCTGAAGGAACAGAAGGTTATGTGGTATATTGTGATGCCTCAGGTATAGGTTTGGGGTGCGTATTGATGCAGCGTGGGAAGGTGATTGCTTATGCATCAAGACAATTGAAGAAGCATGAAAAGAATTATCCAACCCATGATTTGGAATTGGCTGCAGTAATATATGCTTTGAAGATATGGCGGCACTACTTATACGGCATCCATGTTGACATCTACACAGATCACAAGAGTTTACAATACATCTTCAAGCAGAAAGAGTTGAATTTGAGGCAGCGTAGGTGGCTTGAATTACTGAAAGACTACGACGTCGAGATATTGTATCATCCCGGTAAAGCCAATGTTGTGGCAGACGCTCTCAGCCGTAAATAAATGGGAAGCTTAGTACATATTGAGGTAGGTAGATGGGGGTTGACTAAAGAGCTTCATCATCTAGCCAATATGAGAATCAGATTGTTAGACTCTGATGACGGAGGTGTTACTGTACAGAATACATCAGAATCATCTTTGGTAGCCGAGGTAAAAGCACGACAATATGAATATCCTATCTTAGTACGATTAAGAGAGAGCATTCAACTGTGTAAAAGTATGGCTTTTGAGATCGGAAGAGATGGGGCACTGAGATACCAGAGCCGATTATGTGTACCTAATGTGGCAGGGTTGCGAGAGAAGATTATGAATGAGATTCATCAATCCCGATATTCCATCCATACAAGCTCGACAAAGATGTATCTTGATGTCAAGGAGCAGTACTGGTGGGATAACATGAAGAAGTCTATTGCAGAATTTGTAGCCCAGTGTCCCAATTGTCAACAAGTAAAGATAGAACATCAGAAACCCGGTGGATTGCTTCAGAATATAGAGATTCCGACCTGGAAATGGGAGGTGATTAATATGGACTTCATTATTGGATTACCTCGCTCTTATCATAAGTTTGACTCCATCTGGGTGATAATTGATCGACTTACAAAATGTGCCCATTTTCTGCCAGTTAAGACAACTTACACGGCTGAAGATTATGCGAAGTTGTATATCAAGGAGATTGTTAGGCTTCATGGTGTGCCTATATCTATTATATCAGACCGAGGAGCTCAATTTACAGCTAACTTTTGGAGGTCTTTTTAGAAGGGTTTAGGCACACAAGTGAATCTTAGCACTGCATTTCATCCGCAGACTGACGGACAGGCTGAACGTACCATTCAGACACTGGAAGATATACTACGAGCATGTGTTCTAGATTTTAAGGGAAATTGGGATGACTATCTTCCACTCACAGAATTCGCCTACAATAATAGCTACCATTCCAGTAATAAAATGGCCCCATACGAGGCACTATATGGGAGAAGATGTAGATCACCAGTTGGATGGTTCGAAGTTGGTGAAACAGAATTATATGGGCCAGATTTGATTCACCAAGCTATTGGTAAGGTGAAAGTGATACAGGAGCGATTGAGGACGACACAAAGTAGGCAAAAATCTTATTCCGATGTCCGACGTCATGATCTGATGTTTGAGGTTGGTGATTGGGTTTTCCTGAGGATCTCACCAATGAAGGGTATTATGCGTTTTGGGAAGAAAGGTAAGCTGAGTCCAAGGTATATTGGGCCGTATAAAATTCTTCGACGGATTGGACAGGTTGCTTATGAGTTAGAATTGCCATCCGAATTGGAATTTGTCCACTCGGTATTCCATGTATCTATGTTGAGGAAATGTATTGGAGACCCTTCTCGAGTCGTCCCTATCAAAGATGTACAGGTTACAGAGGACCTATCATATGATGAAGTGCCAGTGGCTATATTAGATCGACAAGTCCGCAAGCTGAGAACAAAAGATGTAGGTTCCATCAAAGTATTGTGGAGGAACAAGAATATGGAAGAAATAACATGGGAAGCAGAGAAGGAGATGAAGTCTAAATACCCGTACCTATTCCAGAATGAAGATAACAAGGATGCTGGTGGAACAGATGATACATTGGAAGGTGAAATGGCTCTATGAGGTAAGCAATAACTTGAGAATACTCTCCCTTGTAAGGCCATACGTTGAGTTAACCGCTTGCAAGTTTGTCCTCTATTTATGGGAGAAACTTTGCCGGAATCCACGATGATTTAAACTCCCCATGAACCCTTACATTCGAGGACGAATGTTCCTAAGGGGGGAAGGGTGTTACAACCTATATCCACACGCGTTAGTTCATGCCATAGTTAACATAAATCCAAGAAGGAATTACCTTTGAGCTGATAAGAAGTTAATCCTATTGGTCTAAAGTGATACAAGGGTGTATAAGGGTGATTAACAAGTGTTAGAAGTTAAACGAATCAAGGATGTTGTAACTCGTATTTTCAGGTAAACCTAGAGGTTCTTAATACACTCAAGAGGTCATGTATTAAGGTATTTGAGTCATATAATATCCATATCATAAGTCTTGAAGTCAAACGAGTTATGAAACAAAAGTCGACAAACGTTGTCGCTACTTAGGTTTATAATTTTACTTAAACATTAGGTTAAATATGTCTAAGCTTTTCTCCTAATTTACAAGGAATTATGGGGTGATCTACCCACAAAATTAAAGATCTATGAGTCTAGTTTCAAATTCATTAAACCGTTTGTCAATACGATATCGGATTGTAGAGATATTAATATTTTTGCAAGCCTGCACAGATTGGTAGATGACAAGTAGGTGCATCACCTACTTGCCAAAATGATAGGACAAAATTAAAAGACCTAAGTCGGCCAAGAGAGAACTTTTAAGGGGTTATGAACTTAGTTATTTCATTCATATTTCAGACCCTCAAAACCAAAGTTAACCCCTGCAACTCCTCCCTAAAAATCCCACACAAATCCTAATCGTTTTTCCCTCTCTTTTAAGTTCTATTTAAATGTAAAACCTATAGTTTGAAGAACCAAGGGAAGGGTTGAGTTATCCAACAAGTAAGGTAAGTTACTGCCATCTTTCATACATTTTTCTCTGCTGTGAATTCATGGTAATTCGTTCTATACATGTAAGAACTCACAGGACGGTGATCGGAAGCTGTGAGTTCGAGTTATTCACTTGTAGCGGACTGTTTTGTGGACTATTTTGTGTTGCTATTGGGATTCATGTTTTACTACTATTTTATGGAGTTTTGGAGGTGGAAGGGTGTGGAGAAACACCATATATATGTAGGGTTGTGGGATGATAGTTATTCGTAACATTTCCGGGTCATTTGACACGACTACGGTGGTCGTCGTATGTATGATGTAATTAGGTTGTGCGTGGACTATTTTGGGAGGCTCAATATGTTTATTATTGATGTTTTTTGGGCTGTTTGGTGATTGTTTTGAATAGTGTGAATTCATATATATAGGGGAGGTGCTATCCGTTTCAATGTAAAATAGATTGTGGTCGATACATAATAGTTATGACGCTTAAATGATAACGATAGTATCGTTTCTCTTATTGTAGATTAAGGAGTTGTGACAATTGCATAGCTTGTGATTGGGGCAGTATATACAAGGTATGTGAGGCTATCCCTTTCCGTCCTTTGCACGACTCCGATTGTACATAATGTAATGAACGAGCTTCCAAAGATACTCTACTCTTAGAAGCTAGCAGTACTTACATTGTTTTCCCTCTTATGGAATGATTGATGTTAATGTTGCTTCTCTTATTCTTATGTTATCTATGTTGTTGGTACTTCCTGATCCTTATAAGGTTCATAGTGAAGAGTTAGTCCTAATAACGTGTACAGAGGATACCGACCTTACATCAATACGAAAGGTTTAGAATGTGATTCCATGAGTCGAGCATACATTATATATATGTATCTATTTTACTCTACCGAGCCGCGTTATAGTCGTCCGGGTACGACACCTATTGTGCAACCACTAATAAGTTGGGTTTTACCGAGATCCACGTGGCCGGGTACAATTCTACCGAGCCTTATGACGGCCGGGTATGTTTTTACCGAGCCTAATATGGCTGGGTACGATATGATGATGATGATGCCCACAGAGGGGTATGTTTTAAAAGTTTATGTATACATACATATGTATCATGCATTTCATGTCAGTAGCCCTCAGAGGTACTCAGATGTTCCAGGTTGTATATTCTATAGTCCTGCTTATATTACTGTTCGTATTTATGGTTCCCTACCTTACATACTGAGTACTTTATTCGTACTGACGTCCTTTTGTTTGTGGACACTGCATGTTGTGCTGCAAGCCCTAATAGATAGGCAGGTGCAGCTCCTTCACCACAGTAGGTTGTCCAGTTCAGCAGTGATTGGCGAGATACCTTCTCCGGACTTGCCGTGGTCTTGGTATGCATTTTTGTTATAGACATTATGGGTATGTCGGGGCCCTATTCCGGCTATGTTGCAGCACTTATGTTCATTTGGAGGCTCATAGACAAGTGTCGACTCATGTATAGTTTGGTATGCCTTGTCGGCTGGTTTTTGTTGTATAGTCTTTCATGGTAGCGTGGTAGCTCGTACCTTATATGTAGTTTCTTGATTGTCTGGTCATACCCTGCTATGTATGTTCATGCCATCATATTTTATTATTGGTTGTCCATGATCCATGTCTACCATTTATATTGATCTCATCAACCCTAAAATATAATAAAAAAAAGGTTAGATAAAATGTACGTTGGTGCTCGGAAAGTATGGTCGGGTGCTAGTCATGGCCCTCCAGTTTGGGTCGTGACATTAGCCATGGTAGGTGCCACTTTCGTATGGAGTGCATACAACGTTGTTGTGAGACTGTTATTATAAGACCATTTCGTTTTTAGGTCACTGAGATTAGGTTGAAGACTTCTTCCTTACTTCCTCAGCTAGTCTTTTATTGTAGTACTTAGGGAGGACCCTCTGACTTTTGTAAAGCTGTGAGCTTATTACATTATATACTCGACGGACCTTTTGATGTCCTTCCTCGCCGATAATTATCCGTAGTTACTTAGCTCCATGCCCTTGTACTCGTAGGGCTGCTTCTGAGCTGATATTTTGATTATCTTCCCAATGGAACTCTCTTTTATCTACGTAACACTCATATGATACCTTTAACTACCCCAACTTTTATCTGAATATTTTTAAAATTTACAATGTCATAACTTTGGGGTTGAATTAACTATATTGGGTTTTACTATGTTTATCTTGCACGATCTGCTAACTCATTTGTAGCTTCTTGTTTAGCCATAACTAGGCTATTCGTGAATCAACTACTAACTACTCGTTGGCCCGTTCTCATATTAATATTTTGCATAATCTTTCTTGGGTTATTTCCTTTGTCTTAACTTACTTATCGCACTGACCCCTTATCTATCAATAACATCTCGGGCGGGGACCCTTAATTCCATTCCTTGATATCGTGTTTGCATAATGTTCTGGAATCGTAGCATATCTGTAGGCTTTGAATAAGTGCAATCTGATCATTTTTTCATTTTTTTCAGATTCTTCCTTTACCATTCCATGATTTCTATGACCATTAAATTCTGACTTCACACGACATCACTCCAAATTCCCCCTTTATGGGAGTGCTAAGAGTTGGAGCTACCATGATCTACCTATATATGTTTTACTCTTCGTCTTTGGCGTGTTTTCACATCATCGATAACCCTTACACTCCTTGTGGTAATCCTTTTATACCAAGGATAACAAAATTCCTTACTCGCGAGGGTGACACTTAGTGTAACTGGCACATACAGTCCTTTAAGCTTAACTTTGCTCACATTGTTTGCTTTAGGTAAGCATCTTCCTGAATGACCATTCTCTGAATTTCTCATGAATCTTCTTCTATTGTCCATTCTATTATCGACATAACACAATCTGAAATTCTCATGATGCCGACCGTTATCAAATCACTCAGTTCCTAATTCATGTTTAGTTTATCTTGTTCACTAATCCATACTTATTTCTATTATTCTAGGGTTTAACTTTTCCTTCTGGTATTCGCGTTGGAGTCACGAACTCATTTCCCGAAATGAGGATATGAATTTATGGCCTATATTTTTTTGTTGTATCAAGGCTTGTCACCTTTTGTCTTTTCTGTTACTTGACTATAGACTCTGTAATAGTGTCATATCTTACTCATAATACTTTAGTAACTCACTTCTTATTTCCTGCTAACATCTATGTCTATCACTTTATTCTGAAACTCGAACAATACATTCTTTTACTTTTAGCTCCCCTTGCTCCATCCATTGGATCTTTGAATTGCCTAGCATTCTTTCTCTGCTAGGGATGGGAGCCACACTAAGGTAGTATTTATCCCTTCCAGGATTTCAGTGCCTATCTTCTAAATTTTCTTTATCATGCTACTATTCATATTTAATTGTAATGTTCTAGAGTGCACCATCTGGGTGTTTGACAAGGAGATCTATTAGCACCTTTGTGATATCCTTAGGAAATATCAACTAACTCAAACAATTCATCCATCATTTTGGGTTACTCTAACCCCATCCGGATCCTGATATCCTGTCCTTCCCTTAAACCATATCCGTTAGGTCCCATAGGGCATGACTGAGATAGATGTGGTCGATTGTACGTAAACCTATTATTGTTGAAGGTAATTCAAAATGCTTATATCTCCCTTCCTGAATGGTAAAGAATGATAATCTTTATTAATTGGGTACCTCGTACCCTTCTTCACCTTGCTCCTTTTACTTGCTGCAACTCGTGTCTAACTTCCAATTTCGTTATTCCTTTCTACTATATGAATGGATAAGTATTTTTTCCTAAAAGCTCCTTATCAAAAACTGTACACCTATTAGTACACGCATGATCTGCTGAAGACCTCTCATTTGCTAATCATAAGCAAGATGCAAAATTGAGTTCCTCTAAGTCAACACTTCCACAGTTATATCTCTTATCGATCGTCTTTCTGAATGTAGGCATTGTCGTATTATGAATAAAATAGAGTTTAGAAAATTGAGTTCTTACAACTGAGCTCTACCACACGATCTAGAGTAAGAATAAAGAGTGACACTTCTAAATGCCATGTAGCCTCCTGCTTATAAGTGTGGTGCACGACACATCCATAAACACGACTCTACTAGACACGGCTTGTAGACTCCCTAGGAAAGAACTGCTTTGATACCACTTTTGTCACGACCCAAACTGATAGGCCACGATAGGCACCCGGTAACTTACTCAACCGAGTACCAACATAACATATCTTTCATATCATTCTATCATAAGTAAATGAACCGGAGTAAAGCATAAGGGAATACAAACTTATACATATAAAGTACGGGCCCATAAGGCCGACATGATTCTTTATATACTCGAAATATAGGGGAACAAGGCCATACAAGTATCCATATACATGACATCTGTCTACAACCCTCTAAGAATACATAATATCATAAAGGTCGGGAAAGGGTCCTGTCATACCAGTCAATACATATACTAATCATACTGACCAAAGAAGCAACTCCAGTGCAAATGGAACTCACCAATACCTTCCGCTGAGCTGATAGGCTAATTGTATGACTCTCGACCTGTCTATTAGGATATGCGGGCATGAAACGTAGCATCCCCAGGCAAAAGGGATGTCAGTACAAATAATATACCGAGTATTTAAGGAATGAAAATCAATAATTAGTAGACATGAGAGAAACATGGAGTAAAAGATTCAACATGTATATCTGAATAACTTTATGAATCATTTAATATTATAATATCGTGCATATGTGTATGAATGTCATACCATGCCCGACCTTTATGTTAAGTGTGTACTCTTAGAGGCTTGTAGACAGATGTCATGCATGCAAAAGATTGTATGGCCTTGTCGGCCTATGTTTAGTGTACAAGTGGTTAAAAGCTCATAATGCTTATAAAGAGTCCTAAAAGCACTCTTAGGAAAGTCTGAAGCCCTTATCTTCAGTTTGGGATATCTCGAACTCAAGCCAATCTTCGGGAAAACCCTAGCACCCTGAAGCTAATCAAACAAATGTTTGATGCGTGTCAATGGATATATGTTCTTGATCGTTACCATGTTCAACTGCTTGTTGTCAATGCACACTCTTATATAACCATCCTCCCTTTTAACAAATAACATTGGTGCACCCCTAAGGTGACACACTAGGCCTTATTAACCCCTTATTTAGCAACTCTTACCATTGTGGTTTCAATTGCTTCAACTACGTTGGAGCACTACGATACAGATGAATAGAGATTGTTGAGTGCCTAGTGCCAAATCAATACCGAAATCAATATTTCTGGGTGTCATGCTTAGTAGGTCTGTAAGAAACACATTCAGAAACTCCCTTGCTGCTGGAACTAGCTTAAAATTAGGAGTGTGAAAACAAACATCTCTGAAAATATCTAGATACACCAAAGATCCCTTCTCAACCACTGTTGAGCCTTCAATAATGAAATCACTCTGATAGGAGTGCAACCAAGAGATCATTTCCACTTCAACCTCAGCAACCCATACATCGCCAATGTCACGGACTTAGCGTGACAATCAAGAATTGTTACGCCCTGCAATATTATGTCGATATTGCGCCCATCAGTATTATATTACGATGGTGTCATGCCCTACAGTATTATATTATGATGATTTCACGCCCTTCAATATTACACTACGATAGTGTTATGCTCTGCAGTATTATATTCCGACAATGTTACATCCTGTAGTATTATACGTAAAATTATTGTAAGATAATTGACCTTCATTCAAGGACAACATTATTTCGACATTATAACCATTATTCTATTTCAAACAAGTGATGAATAAATTCGTGAAGGTGAGAGGGTAAGCAAATCAAAGAAAATGAATTTCATCAAGATTGTCATGTTGGGATAAATTACGGTTCGAGCTAAAATACCCGGTATTTATGGACTAGTGCCGCACAAGGTACCACATGACCATGATAGTAATGTGTATAAGGTGTGTTAAAAGTGAGTAGTATTTTAAGTAATTTAACATAATCCTTAATTATGTGAATTATTGGATAGTGGGGAATTAATAGTTAATTAATAATTGGCGGTGGATTAATTAAAATCTTTGGATAAGATTAATAATCCAAAACGTGGAAGCCGCATGGAGATATATATGGTGACTCTTGAATTACATGGAAAGGTGTCACATTTTCAAGAAAGTACGTGACACAAGTCATGAATGGTGGGGCCTGCATAGGTATATGCGTTCATAACATCATCAAGCCTCTGAGGGCATCCTATCATATCATCTCGGCCACTATGGGCAAATCATCGACGTATACCAGCTGATCAGGTAGTGGCGCGTATATAATGCCATAACCTTTTCCCATAATCCATATACATACATGCATATATATACATATATTTATATATATATATATATATATATATATTTATATACGCGTATATAACGCCATCTGGTCATGAGTCAATGTACATGAATACAATGCATGAGAAGTACGTCAAAAAAAATCTCTTGGAATGCCATAAGACCATTATGCCTTCGAGTAATATCATGAACTAAACTTCTTTTTTCAACTTACGTATTTTTCTAAGACCCATGAACAGATGATAGAATAATATGACACGTGGAAATTCAATAACATAGGCACCTCTAATACTTTTATGAATAGAGTCATTTATGAAAGTTGTGCATTTTCTCGTTTCGTTTGTGTCATATAGGTCATGCCAAAATAAAGAAGGGATAGACTTAACATACTTGGACCGATTCCCTTGACAATTCCTCTAACACATGTCTTTTTCAAAGAACACATAACGGCAGATCGAAGTAGGGAAAATGCAGATGATATTCTTGAGAAAGATTGCACCGGACTCCCTTAGAATAACAAAATCTCGTTGCTATAACATTACAAAGTTTCATTTGAGTGAGAAATTGAAGCAACTCACATTGCTAAATGAAGCTCACCTTACTGAAGCCTTTCACATAGATGTAATACATCTTTAATTTGAACTTAGAGATTGATTTCAAGTCTTGGTGGTGTGAAAGGGCCCCGCCAAACCAAACAATACGCGTCTAAATCATACTGACCAAACAAGCAACTCTGGAGCAAATGGAGCGCACCAACATCTTTCGCTGAGCTAATAGCCTACCTGGAGGACTCTCGACCTGTCTATCAGGACCTACGGGCATGAAATGCAGCGTACCCATGCAAAAGAATCATCAGTATGAATAATGTACCGAGTATGTAAGGCACATAAATAAGTACGTAACAAACATTGAAGAAATATAGAGTAAATGACTCAATCTGTAAGTCTGGATAACTTTGTAAGATATGAAATAATTATAGCGTCATGCATATGCGTATGAATGTCGTGTCATGCATAGGCATATATTTTATAACATCATCAGGCCTCTGAGGGCATCCCATCATATCATCTCGGTCACTGTGGGCAAAATCATCAACGTATACCAGCTGATCAGGTGGTGGTGCGATATAGCGCTATAACCTTTCCCATATCCCATATACATATAAATACATTCATACATATATATATATATATACATACACACACACACACACATACACACACACACACACACACACACACACATATATATATATATATATATATATATATATATATATATATATATGCGCATATAACACCATCTGGTCATGGGTTAATGTGCATGTATAAATGCATGAAATGCATATGAAATACGTTAATAAAATCTCTCGGTACGTCATAAGACCATTATGCCTCTAATTAATATCATGAAATAAACTTTATCAACTTACGTATTTTTGAGACTCATGAACAGATGATAAAATAATATGATACATGGAGAATCAAGAACATAAGCATCTCTAGTATTTCTATGAATAAAGTCATTTATGGAAGTTGGGCATTTGCTCATTTAGTTTGTATCGTATGGATCATGCCAAAAAGAAAGAAGGGATAGCCTTAACATACCTGGAGCAGGGAAAAATCTATATGGTATTCTTGAGAAGGATTGCACCGTACTCCCCTTGAGTTACAAAATGTTATTACGCACTTCACTTTCGTACGAATTGTTTTGCCAATCTAAGACTGCCGTCACTATAGTAGCATGAGGTCTCATATGAACTTCGAAAATTCCCTTACCAATATTCCTTATTTTTCCTTTCTGTGTATTCCTTTCCAAAATAATGAATTTGATCATAATCTTGTTGTGAAAGCTTTCATCCGTAACCTTGAAATTTTCTGAGTTAGGCCTTTTCACTTTTTAAAGTAATAAAGGCCTTCTTATCTAGATCTTTACACCAAGAAATGAGATATTGATGTAGCAGTGCCACCACCTCCCTAGGCATTGATTAGTTCGCAATTTTTTGTCACACTTACATACCCCCACACGTATAGTTCCCCTCTTATAATTATCCAACAAATTTCACTTAAATATTTATCCACAAATCTAATAATTAACAAATTACCTACATAATTAAGAATTATCTCAACTTACTTAAAATACTTCTCACTTTAAATACACTTTATACACCTTACTATCATGGCCATGTGGTGCCTTGTATGATACTAGTCCATAAATACCGGGTATTTTAGCTCGGGCCATATTTTATCCCAAATGTCAAATTTTGAGGAAATTCATTTTCTTCGATTTGCTTACCCTCTCACTTCACCAATTTACTCGTCACTTGTTTGAAATAGCATAATACTTATAATCTCATTCCCGGACATACATCGATTAACTTACGATGAAACTTTAACATACAAAAATGCGGGATGTAATATCTCATTTTTGAGCCTCCATCAATTTACTTATGGCGTACTTTGATGTACGAAAACATGGGGTGTAACATAATTTGTGTTCAATTTTGCTGTATTTCTAAATAGATCAATGTGGCTAAGATTTTTGGAATATTGTAGTAATTTAAGAAAGCTCAAGGTGAGGTATGTTAGCTAAACTCCTCTTTTAGAATAGAATCCCATCATGCCCTTGTAAGTCCCGAGTCGTTCATTATAAATTGATTATTCTGAATAAGCCTTGTGTCAAAAGATATATCTTCAATAGGTATTCCAAAATATTCTTGCTATAATATGTTATTATTTGAAAAAAGTGTTTGAAGTATGGGTTGCATGTCTAAATGTTATAATTTCATATCGTAATTCAAATGAAAGCTATGATGCTAAATTGTGTAAGGAATCCCAATGTGCTTAACATTCTTATTTGCTCACATGTGGACTTAAAATCATGAATAAAAATGCTTTGTTGTTGATGATCCATGATGATATTTGGAAGCGAAATATAGAAGAATGAAATATGAAATACGACCAACGTGCCAATAATGATATTGTGTTATGGACATTGGAGCCAATGAAGTAAATGATATGTAAAAGATTATGAAATGAGTGGTAAATCCATTTAAATAATAAATGCTTTAGGAGTATCGTTTAGTCACCGAGGAAGGGTAGGTCAAAATAACCTAACCCCAAAACTACACGTGTTGGTATAGGAGTGATTGGGGGTTAAATCCCCTTGTTAATATGTTGAGGTTGTTTCTCCATATATGGGATGATAATGATGTGTTGATATATTTCCCCTTGAATGGGATTAGATTATTGCTAGCAAGATATGATGTGATATCGACCCACACGGCATTGTGGTGAGATGTCTTAGCCGATGGGGTTGATATCGGATGTCATACCACGCACATGGTGGTATTGTGAGTGCATGTGTGGGGGTGAGACGGCTTAGACGATCAGGCTTAGATCGGACTCCGTGATAAAAACACGGTGGTATATCAAGGCTAAAGATCTCATAACATAAAAATATAACTAACTTGAGATTTACCTTTCCCCTAATTTGATACCTTATTACTATTTGAGTCTCATATTGATTTCATGTTTCCTTCTCCGTGTACTGTTACTCATTCTATTGAGACGGTGTTTAATTTTACATACTAGTACTATTCTATATTTACTAACATCCTTTTTGCTGGGGATGTTGCATCTTTAATGGATGCAGGTGGTTCCATAGCAAGTGGTGTTTATCCGTGAGAGCAGCACACCTTCTCCTCAGCTGACTTGGTGAGTCCTACTTCATTTTGGGGTCCTATATCTATTGTCCCTTGTACATAGTATTTTGAGGTATAGCCAGGGCCTTGTGGGCACTGTCATAGCACTCTTTTGTTTCTATTAAAGGCTCCGTAGACATATAGTGTGAGTTGTATTTAGTTTTGGGAAAGTTAAACTGAAAGAGTAGTAAATGTAACATATGTACCACTTTGACTATGAATGTGTAGTGCACTATTTTAAAGAATTGTTAATGATGTAACTAATGGAAATGAACTGGTGTTATTCATATGACCTATTACTGTTTAATTAATGAAATGTATCTTATCTTTATTTGTGGGATAATTGGGTAGATGGCATTGTGCAGGCTTGCTCGACTAGGATATCTCGGTTGAGCGTCGGTCGCATTCCCTAAGGTCCGGGCGTGACACTAATGCCCTAGCAGCCTTCATGCATTTGATGAACAATATGTTTGAGCCTTATTTATATTATTTTTTCATTGTATTCATTAATGATATATTGATGTATTCCCATAGTAGGGAGGAGTATGAGCAGCACTTGAGGATCGTGCTTCAAACTTTGAGGCAGAAGAAGTGATATGCTAATCTCCAAGTGCGAGATTTTGTTGGACTCGATGGCGGTTTTGGGTCATGTGGAATCTAGTGATGGGATTAAGGTGGATCTGAAGAAGATTGATAAAATTTAGAGTTGGCCTACACCTTTTAGTGTTACATAGATCAAGAGTTTCTTTAGGCTTGGATGGGTATATTTCCATTTTGTGGAGCAGTTTTCATCTATTGTAGCCCCATTGACTAAGATGCTCCAGAAGGGCGCTCCAGTTAGGTGGTCGGATGAGTGTGAGGAAAACTTTTAGAAGCTCAAGACAGCTTTGACTATAGCTCAAGTGTTGGTTTTGCCTTCGTTATCGGGGCCATATATGGTTTATTGTGATGCTTTGTGGCTTGGAATTAGGTGTGAGTTGATGTAGGACGGTAATGTGATTGCCTATGCATCATGTCAGTTTAAGCACCATAACTATCTAGTGCATGATTTGGAGTTAGTAGCTATTGTACATGCACTCAAGATTCGAGGCATTACGTATATGGCATGTCTTGTGAGTTTTATACGGATCATCGAAGTCTTCAATATTTATTCAATAAAAGGATCTAAACATGAGGCTGGGGAGGTGGTTAGAATTATTGAAGTACTATTATATCACAATTTTATCAACTATGGAAGGCTAATGTGGTAGCAGATGCCTTTAGTAGGAAGGCAGAGAATATGTGGAGTTTAGCATTCATTCCAACTGTGAAAAGGACCTTCGCTATGGATGTTCATGCTTTGGCTAGTAGGTTCGTGAGATTGGATATATCGGAGCCTAACAGATTCATTATTTTTGTTGTATCTCAATCTTCCTTTTTGAGTGAATCAAGGCTCATATGTATGAAGACCCCTATTTGCATTTTTTTAAGGACATGGTGCAACGAGGTAGTGCTAAGGAGGTGACTATCCATGATGATGGTGTATTACGAATTTAATGCTGAATTTGTGTTCCTAATGTGGATGGGTGAAGAGAGTTGATTCTTGAGGAGGCTCATAGTTTGCGGTATTATATTCATCTATGTGCGACGAAGATGTGCCGTGATTTGAAGCAGCATTATTGATGGCAGGGGATAAAGAAAGACTTTGTTGGACATGTTGCTTGATCTCTAAATTGTAAGCATGTCGAGTATGATCATTAGAGACCTGGTTGTTTGCTTTAGAAGATTGCCATGTCGGAGTGAAAGTAGGAGCGCATCACTATGGACTTTGTGGTCGGTTTGCCTCGAACATTAAGGAGATTTGATGTTGTTTGTGTCATTGGGGACAGACGGACAAAGTCTGCACATTTCATTCCAATAATGACTTCCTACACTTCGGAGCACTTGGCAAAGATCTACATTCGGGAGATTGTTCGCTTGCATGGTGTACCTATTTCTATCCTATCGGATCACGGCACTCAGTTTACCTGGAATTTTAGGAATGTGCTTCAGCATGAGTTGGTCACGCAAGTTGAGTTGAACACCGTATTTCACCCTCAGACAGATGGGCAGTTCGAGCTGACTATTTACCTTGAAAATGGTAATTACAATTACATTTGATATTGTGGTTTTAAAAATACATGATTTATTTTAATACAAGTCATTAGGCAATAGATGCTAAGTGTAAGTAAAGAAAATAAGAAAAGCAAACCAATACGGTCACAAGGTTGGGCCTTGAGCTGGCTAGAACAGGGCCTCGAGGTCTAGATGGGGCTAATAGCAATAAACAACCGGTGAAGAACTAATGATAATGAGGGCCTCAAATATATCCATTTGCGGCTAATAATGAGCAATAACTGAAGAACCATAAATCAACAATGAAAGAATAAACAATAAATATGTAGAATAATTGTTTAAGTAAAGAGCAGAAAATGTTGTATTGTATTCAATATGTTGTATAATAATCTGAATCCTTTACAAGATGACAAGGATCCACTTTATATAGGAGGGGTGAAACCCAACACAGTACACGTCTAATAAAAGATGAAGAAATGCTACTAGTATAGTTGTATAATGGCTCGGTACAGATTTGTACAACTCTTACAGACTCTATCAGTCCTTATCGCGTGCCCTCGAGGGTTTCTCACCTTTTCATAACAGTCATCGATTTTCACACTGCCTGGAGGTATACCATGGTGAATCTTCGACGTGCCCTATCGTGGAGAGTGCTTCGGGGACGAGCCTTGGATCCCATCAAGGCCGAGCTTGAACTGCCACAGAAGCCTTAGATCAGTCTTCCTTGATTTTGACTGTATATAGATAGTCCCCGCATTTCTAAGAATAGAATTATATGAAACGATTTCGACCTCGATTTTCTTGAGCCTCTTACGATAACGTCGTGCTGGTGATTGCACCGCCGATCCATTTCCCCAAAAGCATTGATTGCACCATTGGTACATTTCCCTAAAGGCATTGATTGCGTCATTGGTACATTTCCCCAAAGGCATTGATTGCACCATCGGTTACATTACTGTCTTTTTATAAATGGGGGATTGATTGAGTCAAGACTTCGTTCAGTCTTTCTTCAACAGCCTTTAACCCTTTTCCTTATCTACATCCTCCTCCAAACTCCTATTTTTATGGTTCAAACCCATGATCGTAAGGTCATACGGCAGCGGCTTTGTCAGTTTTGCCATGGCTCTTTTTTAGAGCTTTTTCCTACTGAGTGGGATTATATTGGGTTGTTGTTGTTGTTGTTTTTGTTGTTGTTGTTGTTGTTGGCCCGAAATAGTGAGAGAGACGCCTCAAATTCTTTCTGCATCAGAAGATATGGGACTGTAAACCGCTACTCATCTCTATTAACTTCAAGTTGGTGTGGCGCTTCACTCCTTTTGCTTTCCATGGAGTGAGGTGGTGCTATCCACTGACTTTTGCATCCCGCACTGGCGTAATGTCTCAAGAAGTGGCTTCACATTAGTAGTGCTGACGAGGCCCATACTCTCTATGTTTTTCGCCAGACCACAGTTTCCCTGGATTGTTAAAAGCTTTCACTCTTTGATAGGCTATAGGCTTTTCCTCATCTTGTCGCGCCCCCTTTTTTCCCTCCGCAGAGAGGAGTCCGGGTTTCGACGTTCATGGGGTGTAATGACTCATTTCCTTTTGGGAATTGGGTATTTTTGAAGAGTCGCCACCTAACGATTTTTTAAGGTGCGTTAGGGAACCTACAGGGTTTATCTACAACTACATTTGATAACTAGAGATAGGGTAAGGGCATGAAATTATCCTAAGGGGAAGGTGTTAGGAACCCCTCAGGATCCACTAGTGTGGTTCCCGGCCAGATAGATTTTGTGAATTTGTGCAATTTGCAAGTAAACAAATAAGGCTCAAGTAATAGGGGATTTTAAGTTTAAATACATAAGTGTTTGAAAAACGATTAATAAAAGCAAGGTTTTGAAAAGAGATTTAGTCTAAGCATACTTATAAAAAATAAAGGGGGTGTCCTAGGTTTGTTTGTAATATAGATCACATCAATGCAATACCTGGCATGACACTCCTCAAAAGAGGGGATACATGTGGTATTAGCGCACCGGTCATCATATCTATATCTACACTTTCTCGTCCCGTTAAGGTAATTAAAGCAAGGGTTGGTCTCGACCTCTATTGAATGTTGTTATTTGTCTCATTCCTATCAGTCCTAGAGGGATTTAGGACACCTATTCCTATAAGAAGGAGGTTCTAGGCTGACCCTTAGGTTTAAAGTTAAAATGCTAGGGCGACATACAAAACATATAAAACTGCAATTAGGGAAAACATATAAGCAAATAGAATGCTTAGTTATACCTCCGCAAACAGTGCTCATAGACAGCACGACTCGTACACAGTTAAGGTCTGGATTTTAAAATCCTAAAGCAGGGTATTTAAGTCAGAACCAGATTCATTATATAATTAAAAAAGAAGTCTGAATCAAGCCTGCCTACTAGATGTAGCAGTTGATAATTAAACAAAAGCAGCTCCAGTTTTATTTAGGTAATTACCTAAGGCTTGCCTAGGCGTAAGTAGTATTCAGTAGTTATTCAGGATTGCTAAGATAGTTTGGAGATTATTATATTACCTACAACATGTTGTTCTAGGTGTTCAACATACAGAACTATGTCCAGAACTATGTTGGAGATTATTTTATTCCTTTTATGCATTCGTGGTTAGCCTAAGCGTGCTGAAGCGAATGAAATCCTAAAGACATGGTATCTATTGTACAGAGATGCAGAATAATGCAGAATCCTAGGCAAGATTTCTATATGCACAAATATTACAGCGTTTGAACATGGTTTACAGAATATGCAGAGATGATATGTTTATTAGTTTAGCCTAAAACAGGATCTCTAAGTGTGTATGGCAGTAAGAACATGATCACAGAAACAACGATTATTAACACATTTAAAGCAGTATTTTCTAAGTGATGTGATAGTGAAATGGACATGCGGAAAACAATAGACTTGCTTATATCTAGGTGTGTCAGAGTTCTATAAGGACCTCAAAGGATCCGGGGCAGTGCTCACACCCAGATTGCATGATCAAGAGAGTGAGTGCAGTGTGGAAGGGCCAGCTCTTATGTGTCCAAGTTCAGAGGGAGCTCAAAGATCCTAAGGAAAGGCTCACACAAGAGGGGCAGAACCTAGTATTCTAAGAGTATATGCGAGAGTGCTTAACATAGTTTGGAAAAAAGAGTTTGTGTAAAAACTGGACTGTAAAATCCATTTTTTTTGAAAAGCAATCAGTAACAATGGTGATTGAAAGCAATTGTAGTAGTAAACAAAACTCAAAATCCCAAGATGGGATCACATACAGAATTTGTAGTCATACAAGGGGTCAAGGGATTTGGGACACACAGACAATTGATTGTAAACATATAAAATGAGCAGGGGTCTGGTTTGGACATGCGCATCAATATATGATACTGGCATAATCACAAACCAGCCACACACAAACACATGGAGGCGATAGGGGTTTTGGATGGCAAGTACACAATAAGTGACTGACAGAGTATGCCTTGAAATAGACATAGGGGAGTGCATTAATCTAAAAGGGAAGGGGACATATTACAGCATGTTGGTAATGTATCTTAACAGGACCACAAGCAAAAGTAGACCAAAAATGAAAGAAGCTGAAACAAATAAAGAAGCATGTTGTTGTCGAATATTTAACATTAAACTAGGACATACCAGTTGAGAAAGAAAAGTGCAGAAAAAAAAGTAATCAGGGTTCCAAAGTCCAGACTTGGCTTCCAGCCGGCTAGACAAGGCATTAGCACAAGTAGTAGAGAAAGAAAGAGAGTTTGAATGTGTATGTGTGAGTTTTTGAACTTAGTTGTTCGTGTCTTTAGAGAACAGTGGGTAGGGTATTTATAGCTTTGAAAACAAGTAGAAAATAAGGTAATAAGTAATGTTTTAGCACAAACATGGAAATAATCACAATCAGAATCAATTAATACAAGTACTTTCCTTTAATCAAGGAATTACTGTTCAAACGGATACTGACAGGAATAATTAAGGAAAGAAAACCAATTTGAGAAAGATTGATTTCTGACCATATAGGGGATATTAAAAGTATAGAGTAAATAAATTAAGTCTAAGTACAAAATATACTTAATTGGGTAAAGGATTCAGCAGGGGTACAATGTCACAACAAATAAAGGAAAGGAATTAATTAATTTAAACCAATGAGTAAAATTAGGGTTTATAAGAAAGCTTTTTGCAATTAGTCATAACTTAAGGAAATCAAAATCAATCAAGAAATGGTCATGATTCTGCACTTCAACATATAAATAGATAGGAATGAACATGCGTATTAGACATGCAGGGTCAAAAATATTGACAAAAAGGAGAAAACTAGATGAACATAAACATACAGGAGTGACATGAATAGGCTAAGGACTATTCAAAGCATGGTAATCAACAATGTCAAGCAGTTAGGGTTTTAACAATAGTCGAGTTAAAAAAATGGTAAGAACTCAGAATCAGATAAGTCAAACAAAGAAAAAGATTCGAACACAAAGAACTTAATCGAACCAAGCATGCGTATAAAATAAACGAAGAGAGTTTCAGAACCCCGGATATAACCAAAATACTTAGGGTTTTCAACACGATGAACCAGGTAGAAGAAAAAACATAAGCAAACCGTTTAAACACAGTAAAATCATAAGCTAATACTGAAAAATCAGAGAAAGAAGTCTTTTAGAAAAGTTTAAGAAAAACCCTAATTTTTGAAGACGGAGAGTCGCTTTGAAAAAATCGGAAAAGATTTGAGGAAAACACTTAAGAGGCTCATAGCATACACAGATCTAAAATGGATCTGAAATAAAATCGAAAGATCTAAAAGGTTAGGGTTTCAGAGAACCCAGAAAAGTGAGAAAACATTGAAAAGTTACAGATCTAGCCGAAAAAGCCATGGATCTGACTCGATCAGCCATAGATAGAAGGAAAAAGACCATAGACGGAAGTCGAGCAGGATCCGGATTAGATCTCTTTGAGATCTTTCCATGGGATCACGAAAGCAGGCCACAAGGAGATGTAGAAGACGTGTACACATCTCAAACAACCATGGGAGCCCATGGATTGAGTGAGGATTGAAGGGGTTTAGGGTGGATTTGGGTGGCGGAGGCTAGGTTTAGCCTTAGGTTTTTAGAGAGAGTTTGATAGTAGAGGGGATTCAAGGGCAGCGGGCTGGTGAGAAATGATTTAGGTTATGGGGTCCTTTGGGGTTAAAAATGGTAAGGTGGAATGGTGGTTGTTGATCTGAATGATCAATAGCCTAGATTAAATAGGGTAGGTGGGGATCCGGGTTTGGGTTGGTTTTAAAAGGGTTAGGCCCGGGTTTAAATCAAAATTGGGCTGGGCATTTGGGGTCTAATTTAGGCTATAATTGAAATACCAATGGGCTGTTATTTAAATAGCCATTTTTTCCTTTTTAATTTATAAAAAATAGTAAATAGTTTCTAAAAATAAATTGAAAGTACTAAAATGATTTATGACACATAAATAATAATTTAAAAATATAGGGCCCAATTTTATGCGTACAAAACATATTTAAACCTTAAAAGGGCCAATATCGCAATTATGTGCAATTTAGCTTTAAAAATAATAAATAAAATTGTAAAAATCACTTTAGCCATATTTTGGCATAAATATAAAAATTCAATAGATGAATTATCAAAAATAATAATTTTAGAAATAATTATTGGGATTTTATGGATAAAAGGGAGAAAATAAATCAATTTAAAACTTTAAAAATTATGGAAAAATAGTAAAACACTTGGACATCCTTATACATGCATATATATGCTATTTTAAAGTTATTTTGCATATTGAAAATATATAGGAAAAAATTGGGTATCAACACATCTATTGTTGCTTCGGAGGAGGTTCTTGAAGACAATGCTCTGAAGATCGAAATAGGGTCCCCGAGGAAATGGTTCTCAAAGATGTAGCTCCCGAGGATATACACTCAAAAGAAGATTAGGCTTTTGGCCGTAGTATTTTGCTTCTTTGTTTCTGTATAAGGGCCCCTCGTGGGCTTTGTAGAGCATCTTTTATTAATACAAGAATGTCTTCATTTTGCCTTTGATTTGTGTTGAATTCTGTTCTACCTTTGTTCGTAAAATCCAAGTGTACGAATGTAATGATTGGTCCAAATACCGGATCCAGAACATAATAATAATAAACCCTCAGGTTTCTAATTTAATTAATACGATGCTTCTTGAAGTTCTTTTTATCCTTCAGACTTAGCTCGAATTGATTTGATGCGAACTTAGGTCACTAGGATTTCTGAGCCCGGATTGAGTGAGAGCTAGGCCTCGATTCTTTAAATACTCCTAGCCCCTTTAGGCTTTGGTGGCATCCCTTGAATGAGAATTTTCTCGAACCCGAATTACATTTGGACTCAGCGACCGGGTGACTGTTTGTTCGATGAACTGAAAGTAAAGATAGATTTTAGGCATTTAAAAATAGTTCTCGAGTAAGAGTTTGCTTGAACTTGGGTAGAAGATAGCCCTGAGGCTCTATGAATAGTCCCCGAGTGAGAACTGGCTCGAACTCGAAGTAAGGATATCCATGAGGCTTTATGAATAGACCCCGAGTGTTAACTGGGTCAAGGATAGCCCTGAGTCTTTATGAATAGTCCCTTAATGAGAACTGGATCAAACTCAAGGTAAAGATAGCCCTGGGTCTTTATGAATAGTCCCCAAGTGAGAACTGGCTCGAACGCGAGGTAAAGATAGCCCTGAGGCTTTATGAATAGTCCCCGAGAGAGAACTAGCTCGAACTCGAGGTAAAGATAGCCTTGAGGCTTTATGATTAGTCCCCGAGTGAGAACTGGCTCGAACTCAAGGTAAAGATAGCCCTGAGGCTTTATGAATAGTCCCCGAGTGAGAACTGGCTCGAACTCGAGGTAAAGATAGCCCTGAGGCTTTATGAATAGTATTTAGCTCGAACTCGTGGTTAAGATAGCCACGAGGGTTTATGAATAGTCCCCGAGTGAAAACTACCTCGAACTCGAGGTAAAGGTAGCCCTGAGGCTTTGTGAATAGTCCCCAAGTGAGAACTGGCTCAAACTCGGGTGGCCTTTGGGATTTAATAGCCAAGCGAGTGACTACTCGAGCATAACTCGTAGATTGTTCCTAATAATTTCTGACAATCTGATTCACGATTCTTTGGTTCTGGCACCAATATCATGATGTAAGCGATTGAAGTGACTGAAAGGTTGCTCTGGTACGATTCTCAAAATCATTAATTGTCAGCGGCCAACAGTCATCCTTTTGGCTTCCTCAACACGTTCAAATGATCTTTATAAATAGACAAATCCTCATACCTTTGCCGATATTACTCCCTTAGTGCTTCCAAGATTTCATTTAGCCCCTTTCAATTTCCTTGAACTCTCCTTTCTCTTTTCTAACGACATTTTTCATTTTTTCGGATCCTTCGATTTAGAAATGTCAAAGACCTCTAAACCTATTCCTTAAACGGAAAAAGCTTCATCGTCTTCTCAAACGACCAAAGGTAAACCGGTAGTTCCTCCCAGTATCGAGGAGTGTACTCCTGGTCCTTGTGATACATCTTTTAATTTCCAGGTAGAAAACCCCTCCTTTGTTCCAGGACAATGCAAACTCGTGTCTCGATATGTTAGTTTAATAACCAAAATCGAGAAAGTGAAGGCTGACTGTCATTGGGGGATGGCGGTGCAAGTAGACATTCCTTCACAAGGACAAGACATAACCAAGCACAAGGCTGGTTTCCTCAGTGTATACACGTATCCTTTCACCTTAGGCTTGATAGAAGCCTCTTTACCATTGATAGATCCAGTTATCCTTAATTTCTGTAGCCAATATTAGGTGACACTTGGACAAATTAACCCATCATCCTGGCACATTATTTATATGATTAGGTATTTCTCAAACATGGTTGAGGGGATGCCTTTTACCCTCGACCATATAATTAGAATGTATAGCCCCCAAATTTATTGTGTTGGCCTGATTAAACTGAAACGTTGATCCCCAAAGGCCTTTTTAGCTAGCATCGACAAGGACAAGGACCGAGGATGGATGAGCCGCTTCATCTGAGTCAGGACCCAGGACCTGATCCCTGTTGAGAGAATGCCATTCCCCAAGGAATGGAATATGGATCGTAAGTAAAACATGTTTCGCTTAATCGGATATCTTTTCTTGACTTCGAATTGACTCTATTCGATGATACAGCCACCGAGTGGTACCCTGGTATCGTCGAGGATCTCCCAGGCTGGATCCGATGACTCGATTTGATTTGCCCATATGCTAAGCATGTGTGGGGAGATCTGGCTAAGGCCCATTGGGAGGATAAAAATCTTGGTGAAATTTATCTATGTTCATACTTGATCTCTTTAGATAAGATATCTTTTGCTAGTATTCTCATCCTTTGTGCCTATGCAGGTGTTGGGGAGGCCGTTTTGATGAGGAGAACCACGGCTAGGGAAGCAGATATCCTGAAGCCTGCTAAGGAGAAAAAGAGAAAGAATAAATCACCGGCCGAGTCCCCAAAGCCAAAAAAGGCTAAAGTTCAAAAGCCCAAGGCCGATTCAGCAGCCTCAACTTGGGAGGCGGATAAAAGTTTTTATGCCGAGGGTGAAGAGAGTGATGATTTCACACTGGTACTTAGGGGGAGAAGAAGTGCTCCTGCCTCAAAATCTACTAAGTTGAAGGTGACTGAGCCGGAGGATGCTGGAACTGAGGCCACCGAGGTTGTCCCGACCCGAACTGAGGGAATTGTAAAAGAGGGCTTAGACAAATTCCCTAGTTCGTCCATCGACCAAAACACATCGGGTGCTGAGGGGAACCTGGTTGATAACCCGAAAAAGCCAATGGTGAAGCCCTTTGTAGGAGCGAGAGGGCCCCCGTCGACCCAGTCGAGGTGATCAACGTAGATGAGCATCTGTTGGGCCCATTATTCTCACCTGGGCAAATATGGGATGCCCAAGATATGAATACTCTCGTTATGGCGGCATCCCTCGGAGAGAATAGTATGTTTGAAGTATTTTTTATTGGGGTTGAGGAAGGCCCCGATATCGATGCAACATTGATTTATGAAAAAGCTGAGAAGCTTCGACAACAGGTGTCACGACCCCTTTTTCCTCACGAAATCTGGGTTTCGACATTTTGGGACAACTGCTTTCCTTAAGAGGTTTGAAGAGTCGCCACCTAACGAATTAAGGTGCATTAGGGCACCTAGAGCAAATAACCCATGTACTAGTTTACATTACCAGATATTGGGTAAGGGCTCAAAATTACTTTGAGGGGAAGGTGTTAGGCACCCCTCGAGATCCACAACGAAGGGTCCCGGCCAAACTCAATTTAAGCGAATTAGTCTTTAAGGAAATAAAGTAGTTTAAACAAACAGAGATTATTTTAAAACAGGAATTAAAGGGGTCATATGTTTATTAGCCTATAGAATCACTTCCATGCAATACTCGGGCATTAGTGCACAGGTCATCGTCTCTTTTACTACCCAATTACCCTCCCCTTTTCAATTATTACCTAAGCTTTTGAATAACATCTAGTACGTACCTTATGCGTGCACTACCCGTCCCTTACCTTTAGACCTGAAGGTGTTTAGGTCCGCTATTTAAGATGGTTCTAGACTAACCTATGTTGTTTAAAAGGAAAAAACTAAGCGACAAACAAAAGTTAAGTAGGACTGTCACATAAGGAAGCAATTAAGTGGGCTCATGTTAACCTCTACAAATAGATAAACAAATGCACAAACAGAATATACAACAGTTTTATTAAAGCGAGCAGACGAGTAACTATTAGTTTGCCTACTGATTTTGTTAATACTCCGAATTCGGGCATAATTAACCTACAGACTTCCCTAAGTGATAGTCGGGAAGAACCTTATAGACATGGTATCTAAGCTGTAACCAGTTACTGATTTTAACAGGCAGATTTTATCTTTAAATCCGATAGGCATGCTTTCTAATTTTCAGAATTAATTACCCCTATAGGCATGATTTCTAAGTGCTGAAACTGATAGTTAGTTTTATTTCCTATAGACATGATATCTAAGTGCAGAACAGATTTTCTATATATCTCATATAGGCATGATTTCTAAGTGCAGAACTGATTTTTATAAGTCTCCTATAGGCATGATTTCTAAGTGTTGACTTGATTTAAAGTCCTATAAGTATGATCTCTAAGTTTCAGAATCGATTTCACCCTATAGGCATGATATCTAAGTTGAAACTGATTTTTTTATCTCCTATAGACATGATATGTATTAATCATGTAGGCAGAGAATTTTAAGAAAATTGCCATGAAAGTTTATTAGACATAATCCTATAGACATGGTCATTAATTCACATTGAATTGAAAATACATGCAGATCCTATAAATACGATTTCTAATGTGCAGAATTAAATGTAAAGTCCTATAGCAAGGTTTCTAACTTCCATATGTTCAGCACAAAGTCAAAACGATCATAAAATCCTATAGGCAGGATCTCTAAACACAGTACAGTATCCACATAATGTAATCAGCATAGTTAAGTCCTATAGGTAGGATCTCTACCCAAAGATATAAGAATAAACCCCTCCTCCCCCATCCTTTACTAATAAGCCCCAAATTTGTTTATTACAGAGAATATTACAGCCCGAAATGAATAAATTATATACCAGTATCAGTTATACTATAGGGAGCCTTCATAGGCCCAATATCAACATGTGAACTAGGCCTTCGAACATAGCAACATTGAACATAATGGTAGTCCATTCATAGTACATAAAACTGGGCTCCTGGTGTGTCAAATTTCACAGGGGCCTCAGGGACCTCGGGCAATGCTCACACCAGAATCACAAGTTCAATACAAAATTCATAAAGGATTTGAAAACCAGCCCCGATGTGTTAGAGTTCAAAGGATTCTCAGGGACCATAAGCAGTCCTCACACTAGGGTTGGTAGGAGCCCAAGAGACTAAGAGTATCCATTTGAGACCGGTACATCAAAGGTAAGGGGGACATCTTTAGGAAAACAGTTTAGTTTTCAGAAGCAAATAGATTCAGACTACAGGGTTGCAAATAGAGTTATACAAACAGAATCCACATTCAGCACATGATTCAAACAAGTTGGTATTTTTTTAAATTGGGTACTCATATCAGTAATCACAAAAGCAAGGACAGTTGAATTAATAGATAGAATAAGCCACATATTAATTACATGCTCACAATATCTAACAATAGGCAAAATAGGGAACATATAGCTGAATTGGACAAGGAACATATAGCTGAAAGTAACTTAGTCTAGCATTATCTCTAAATGGGATCATGTAATCATAGAGGAAACTGAAGCATGCTGAAAGTTTAAACAGACTAATCAAACAACACATATAGGACAAAATAGAATAACAGGGGTTAAGGCATAACAGTTGAAGATAAAGAAAGTAAACATGCAGTAGCAGTTAAGCCCTAGAACAATGTGGCCTTGGCTTTCAGCCGACCAAATAATAGCCACTTAGTATACAACTCAGAACAGGAGCCAGAGAGAGCTTAAGTTTTTTTTTTTGTAGTGAGAATAGGAGTTCCCATGATGACTAAAAGGGAATAGGGGGAGGGTTTTATAGCATGCAATAGAGCATAACACATGAGGTAATGAACCAATCACACGCAAATAAGGTATTAAAAATCAATTAACAATCACCTTAGGTCAGCATAGATCAATTAGCAGGCATAAAATCATGCTAGCGTCAGTTAAAGGAGTCAATCAGTAGTCAAATAAGGTAAGGAATAATTCCAGAATCAATTAGAAGTCGACTTTAATAAGTAGAACATAAAATTAGGCCAATAAGGTTAAGTCAAAGGGAAGTAGCATAAATTATTAATTAGACATTGGTCCAAATAAGGTAAGAACAGGTAAATCGAACAAAATAAGAAAGTATTAGTATCGTAGGGGAAAGGAAAGATTGGAATTTTAGTAGAAGATTTCGAACACCCTAATTTTAGCAAACCGAAAAATCAGCAGTAAAATAAAGTACATAATGTAGACTGGAGAATTCAAAAAGAAAACTAGAATCGAATAGCCTTGGTTTGATTCTGAAGATCAAAACCCAAAAAACATAGAGCAAGAAGCAGCGGTAGCAAAGAGATGTAATGGAATGCATAGAGACACATAAACGACATTATTAAATAAAATTAGTTAAGAAATTGAAAGACAAATTAGATCTAGAAAGATCTGAAACCCTAGTTTTTGGGTAAAACACCAAATCAACCGGAATAAAAGAGATTAACACATATTCGTGCTAAATAAACATATATAAGAGTTTATTAAAGGAAACTCATAATTGAATCAGTTTTAATTCGAGTAAAGAAAGGGTTTAAAACACTAGGTTTTAGCAAATCACAGAATTGATAAAAGATCAACAGATCCATAAATAATAGAGCAAATATAGATGAAGAAACATGTTTAAAAGATAGGATTTGAACCAGATTTGGGTCAAATCAAAGAGGATCTGAAACCCTAACCTTTAGGGCGTAGCGAATCAAGAGAAATATTAGAGAAACATTATAAATACATGCTTGGGCTTGAGATTGTCCAGATTCAAAAGGAAAACACGGATTCAGATGGAACAAAATCGGGGTACTTGACATATTTAGGCAAGTACCTAAGTTATTCCAGAATCTGGTGCCAAATAAGGGAAGAAACCTTGAATGGTAAGGGAGCAATGGGAGAATCCCATTAGAATAGGGATTCCTGGGGTGTTTGGATGGGACGGTGACTTTAGGGTTTGAGAGGGAGATGAGAGCATTTAGGGACGGTATTTGTGAGAAGTGATTAGGGTTTAGTCGGGTTAGGCTAATTAAAAGGGTTGGGGCGATATGGACCATTGATTGTAGAGATCAACGGTCCTGATTTAAGAGGGTTTTCGGGTCAGGTAGTTAATTGGGTAGGGTTAATTGGCTATTGGGTTGTGTATACAATTGGGCTAGCTCCGAAATTAATTAGAAAGGGGCTACATTTTAAATACCCAATTAAATCAGTAAAATAATCAGTAAATAGTCAAAATGTCATTTGTGCATGAAAAATGATTTAAAATAATAACTTAACATTATAAAAACATAAAAAGTCATTTTCTGTATAGAAAATATAATTATCCTTATGCATGGGCTATTATTGCAAAAATGGGCAATTCTAGTTTGAAAAATGCAAATGTAATTATAAAAATGCAATTAGAATATTTAAGCACTGTTGGGCATAAATGATAAATTTAGATGATTAAACCATCATAAAAAATGGTATGAGGGATAATTATTGGATATATGTATAGTAAAAATGCAAAAATAAATTGGTTTAAAGCCTTTAAAAATTATAGAAAAAATCACAGAAATACTCGTGCATGTTTGTAAATGCATATTCAATATTTTGAAAGTATGTATGCATATTTAAAAATATATGAGGGAAAAATTGGGTATCAACAGTTGTCCATCTTTACCAGGAAGGATGAAAGAGTTGTCGGATAAAGAAATGATGACCGATTTTTACCGAATGGGGGTGTTTTGAAAAATATAGGTCGCACCCTAGTCTCTGAGCTGCGTACATATCCCTGTTATACAGGAATCAGGCCACATGTAGTTCTTGACCCACCGGCGAATGAAACCAATGGAATTGTTATAGGAATAGTAGTATGTTTCGGAAGAGGTTCTTTTGGTGAAGGGTGGTATTGGATGGGTTTGTGCGGAGTTATGAAGGGTGAATCTGAATTGTAACGGGCATATCACAAGGTAGGTATCTGAGCGGTCATGGGGTGAAGGCGAGTAATTGATGAGAACCAGTTACATGTGAGAGTATAAGTGGGACAAACGAGAACCGGAGCGAAGGTTACTCCTGTTTGAAGAATGGTTACTTCCTGGATTACCTGCAAAACATACAACATGATTCATGCAAGTATATATATTATTGCAATAATTTAAACACCCTTATGAAAATACGGAGGCATGGCTTGTGAACACGTGATTTTTCCCTCACATGAATTACTCCAAAAGAATTCCCAAAATTAGGTCTTTTCTTTAATTATGTGTTATTCTAGGAATTACTGTGCGATTTTCCTGATTGTTTGCATATGTTTGTGTGCATGTTTAATTTTATTAATGCATTAAAAATACAAAAAATATAGCGTCTGCACTTAGGATTTGACTTTACATTTTTTGGAATTAATTAATAATTATGTGTTTTACAAAAATGAAAAAATTCACAAAATATAACATATCTTTTTAGTTTTAGTCAAATTTTGTGATTTTCTTTTGATTTAGTATTTAATTATTTATGATAATTATTATTTAGAGTTAATTAATATTGTTTTAAGCTAATTTGGGTATTATAATTTAATTTAGGATTTTAGTCTAATTTTGAAAAAATAGTTTGGGAAACAAATAGAAAAAGAAAAAGAATTAAATAGAAGAGGGGAATATAGATTTGGGCCAAAATCCCCAACCCAAATCAAATACACCCAAAACCTGTCCCAACCCGGTCCGCCCTTTTACCATCCAAACGTCGTTGTTTACCGACCATTCATCTGAGCCGTTAAAGATCGTTCATCAAATGGTCCAGAACGCGCCCCATCGCTCGTATCCGACCCCGACCCGTTTTTTAAAGATTGATTCGATCTCAAAGGTGTCTAAAACGTCGTCGTTCCATTTAGTCAGATGATCCAAGTCGTTGATATCGTTTGATAGAATGGCCTGGACCCAGTTCCACGCCTAGTATATAATTTCCCAACCGTACCCCGCCCCCTTAGCCCCCTCAGAACCCCCCCATCTCATCTCTCGTCTCCCTCACCCAAACCCTAGAGACCAGCCGCCACCATACCCTCACCGTCCTAGGGTGGCGGCACCGGCTCCGTTCACCGCCAAATTTACACCCCGGAACCCCCCTCAGTTGAAATACCCGCTCAGTTTCCTTCGAATCTGCCCAGAACTTTTCGAATATCGAATCTGAGTTAGAGCCTGAGAACCCTCAATTCTTACCAGTGCATGAAAGGTCATTTTTTTGGTTTTCTGGGCTTATTCAAGCCTGTTTCATCACAAAATAATGACGCTCGTTTGTTATCCACCAAGAACAAATGTTTGGTATTATTTTGGGTTGATTCAGAGTGCCAATTCCAAGTTCGAGCCTGACTGGTAAGTTTTCCGAGTTTATTATTTATTCTCAATTAGTAATATTCTGTTGTTTATCCTACCTCATCTCTTTTTCTTTTTCTGGTCGATTTTAATTGAAACTCGACCAATCCGTATGTTTAAAATAGCTTTCGTCCATGGGTTTTGTTGATTGTGAATATGTTATTTGTTTCCTTAATGGTATTATCAGTCATAACTTGTTAATCATTTAGTCAATTTAACTAACATTAATCTGATAATTTAATTAATTTTTTGTTGATAAGAATTGATTAGTGTAAGTTTAATTCAAGTGTTTCCCTAACTTAAGGAAGCTTCTCAACAGTGGTAGGGTAGAAATTACATTACTAAATTAATTAAAGACACTAGGCTAATGGAGATAATTAAAATGGAAAAGGGGATTGGTAATGGAAATGACACTAATTGATTAATTTAGAAACAAAGTAAGTGGGGATAATTAAAATAGGGAAGGGACATTCGTAATGAGGATTGCACTAATTGGTTGCCTATAAAAGGCTGAAGAATACAGAGAGTTAAAAAAGGAGAACATTATGAGATTCTAAAAATACTGAAAAAGGGAGGAGAATAGTCTGGTACTCTGAAATACATAGATTCTGAGACTCTAAAATACAGAGAAGAGTTAAGAGAACATTCTGAGAACTATAATGAATAACACTGTTTCATTGAGTTATTGGTGATTTCTGATGTTTCCTTAGGGCTGAAACAAATTCTGGATAGCTGATAGTTGAAACGAGTTGAAATCAAGTCGGGTTAAGGTCTTCTGGTTCATTTGCTTGGATTAAAACTGTTTTCCTAGGCTGTTATTTCATTTTTCTAGGTTTGAAACTGGTTGAAAACTGCTGCTGATTGCCTGCTGCTATTACTGCTGATTCTTCATTTTTCTTATTTCGTTTACTTCCAAGTGCTTCTTGCATCCTGAATCGCATGTGAAGTGCAAATATATGTTCAACATGATAAATGTTGAAATTCAGTTTTTGTCATTCAAGGATCTTGTGATTGCTATGTAGTTTATGCCTTCTATACATGTTTTGGTTGTTTATTTATATTTCTAGTTTTAATCTCATTTATAAGATAGCCTGGTGTCATAATTTAGTAAGTTTGGGTTTGTAAGTTAGCTGAAGCTCGTTTGTTTGGATGAGAGTATAATGTTTAAATCTCTTGTAGTATAGTTGACTTGTTCACCCTTCTGATTATGGAAACTGCAACGCTAAACTTAAATCTTATCTCTATTTCAAGCTACAATCTTCATTTTCTGTTGTATAACTTTCATTGCTATTGAGATATGGATAGCACTAGGGACCAGTCTATGGGTTGTAGGGTAGTGTTTTGTTAATTTTCAAGCAATGAGGCATGCTGCTGTGGTTAGGTCACAAGAGTAAAAGCAGGAATGGTCCTGATGCTTGTCTCATTTGGAACTATTAAGCCTTGAATTTTGGGGTTTCATTTGGTCCTGTTCGGTTGGTAGGTTATCACTTCATGCATGGGTTTGAAATTAGTAGTGGTTCATGTTAAATAATGAAACTGAACAAATGGCATTTAGTCAACACATTCATTGCTTGCTATGAAAAGATTTGTATGAAAATCATGCTGGATCTTGGTTATGCGCCAATGAATTTTTAAAACCATTTCTTAAATGAATTTTGATTTTTTCTTGGGGTGGTGATGTTCTCTTGGATTGCTAGGTGACAGAAATTGTTGAGTTTGTTTAATTAGTTGAAGTTCATAAATAATTGTATTAGTTTAATTCCTTGTCTTCCTATAGTTTTCAACTGATTGGTTTTATTTTCTCTAGCGAATGTGGGGATTTATAGAACTGAGCCCAACGTTGGCCCAATTGAGGAAGCTCATGACAGACTTGGCAGTTTGTCACATGTTTTTTGGATCTTCTCGTCCATTTAAAAATAGGCTCCTCCCAGGCCAAGTCTCAGAACGCATTCATAAAAAGACTTGTGTATTTCATGGACTTGAATTTGTTTAATTTTGCTAAATTCATCCTTCGTACTTGCGAGGGCATCTTTATTGGAACAATTCTCGTTTAATAGCTTAGTCATTTGATGCAGGATCAGCTACCAAGTAGACTCCATTTTCAGTAATTAGTACCCCTTCAATGCCTTTCCTTCAACTAGTTTCCTTAAAATGAATTGGGGCAAGCCACATTAGAAAAATAATAATAGTTATGGCCCTCCAAATTTTAGTTTGATTAATCCTTTTAATATGGAATTGAGGTGTGCTATGCCAAACAAAAATGATAATTGCATGGCCCTCATTTAATTAATCTTGTATTGATCCTTAGAATTCGAGACGTGCCATTTAGATAAAATTCCATGGCCCTCGCAAATTGCAAACGCGTAGTCATTTTAGGCGCGTTATTTTAATAATTGACTACCTTAAACTCGGGTGTGAATTTTATGTGACCCAAATCCAAATCTTAATAACGTTGAATAAAATGTGTTTTGGATTGTGGGTGCATTTCATGTTGTGCGATACAAAGACATATTTTAGACGATGTTAAATCTTCTTTAAAAAAATGCAGTTAAAAGTTAAAATTTGCACATAGGTTCGAAATGTTCTAAAATCAGATAATTAAGCCAAATATGACAGTTGAGCGACCGTACATAGGTTCGAAATGTTCTAAAATCAGATAATTAAGCCAAATATGACAGTTGAGCGACCGTGCTAGAACCACGGAACCCGGGAATGCCTAACACCTTCTCCCTAGTTAACATAATTCCTTACACGGATTTCTGGTTCGCGGACAGTTAAACAGAGTCAATCTTTCCGTCTATTTGGGATTGAACCGGTGACTTGGGACACCATAAATCTCCCAAGTGGCGAATCTAAATTCATTTAATAATAAATCCCATTTTGATTGTCCTTTAATTAGAAAAACTCCCTTATGCACCCTTCCAGGTGTAGGTAGAAAAAGAAGGTGTGACAGGGTTTAGCCTCAAGCAAGATTTGAGACAGGGCTTAGTCTCATACAAAGAGAAGGCAATGCTTAACCTTATGCAAATGTGGAGGCAGGGCTTAGCCTGATGCAAGATTTGAGACAGGGCTTAGTCTCTTGCAAAGAGAAGGCAATGCTTAGCCTTATGCAAATATGGAGGCAGGGCTTAGTCTCATTCAAGGTTTGAGACATGGCCAGTCTCATGCCAAGAGAAGGCAATGCTTAGCCTTATGAAAAATTTGAGACAAGGCCTAGTCTCATGCAAAGAGAAGGCAATGTTTAGCCTTATTAAGTGAACAAGTAGCAAATAGGAGTAGAATATTTCTTAGATGGAGATATATTTGCGTCTGGTGCCCTGATTGATAGTGATTTTGATATGTGTATATTTGCGAATACTCCTATTATGTTCACTGTGCCTGTATCCAAAGAAAATTTGAGAGTTTTGTGGGGGAGGTTGGTTCGTGCCTTTGTCTGGTTGCTTTGCTTTTAAAGGATTCACACATGGATTTCATCAGGTCACTATTGAGATTGGTGGCATTATCAGTGATAATGGACTCGGGAACCCCAAATTGGTAAACAATACAATCCTTGACAAAATCTTGGACGACTTTGTTGGTTATAACTTTGTAAGATGCAGCCTCTACCCATTTATTGAAATAGTTGATAGCCACTAAAATGAACCGGTGCTCGGTAGAAGCGGTGGGCTCGATTGGACCGATGCCATCCATTCCCCAAGCAACAAAAGGCCAAGGTGCACTTGTTGCGTTGAGCTCATTTGGTGGTACCTTTATCATGTCTGCATATGGCATTGGTGGCATTTCTGGATGTACCTGATGCAATCCATTTCCATGGTCATCCAAAAATATCCATCTCTGAGTATCTTTTCGGCTAGAACAAATCCATTAATATGCGGTCCACAAGTTCCGGCATGTATCTCCTCAAGCAATCTGGTAGCTTCCTTTCCGTTAACATACCTTAACAACCCCAGATCAAAAGTTCTTCTATACAAGGTCCTTCTTCTTTGGAAGAAGTGAATAGACAGCCTCCGCAAAGTGTGTTTCTGAGTATGGTTTGCCTGTTCTGTATATTGTCCTTTCGCCAAATATTCTTTGATGTCGTGGAACCAAGGTTTTCAATCTGTTTCTTCTTCAACATATGCATAGTAAGTTGGTTGATTATGGACCTTCACCGGGATGGGATCGATGAAATTCTTATCTGGATGTCGTATAATTGATGACAAGGTGGCTAGTGAATCTACAAACTCATTTTGAATTCTGGGCACATGTTTGAATTCTATCTTTGTGAATCTCTTCATCAATTCTTACACATGATACAAGTATGGTCGTATCTTGGTGTACTTTGTAGCCCATTCTCCTTGAACCTGATGTACTAGAAGATCCGAATCGCCCATTACCAGCAACTCTTGTATATTCATATTGATGGCCAAATTGAGCCCCATGATGCAAGCCTCATATTCTGTCATATTGTTTGTGCATGGAAACCTAAGCTTTGTGGATATCGGGTAATGTTGACCTGTTTCTGATACCAAAACTACTCCAATGCCCACTCCTTTGAAGTTTGCAGCCCCATCAAAGAACATTCTCCAACCGTCGTAGGCTTCAGCAATGTCCTCTCCAACGAATGATAATTTTTCATCGGGAAAATATGGTTTTAATGGTTCATATTCTCCTCCCACAGGATTTTCAGCAAGATGGTCTACCAATGCTTATCCTTTGACTGCCTTTTGAGTAACATAGATGATATCGAACTCACTTAACAATATCTGCCACTTGACTAACTTCCCGGTTGGCATGGGCTTCTGATAGATGTACTTTACAGGGTCCATCCTGTATATGAGGTACGTGGTATAGGCATAGAAGTAATGCCTCAATTTCTGAGTTGTCTGGGTCAAAGCACAGCAAGTGCGTTCTAGCAAAGAGAATCGTGCTTCATAAGGTGTGAACTTCTTACTCAAGTAGTATATGACTTGCTCCTTTCTTCCTGTTTTGTCATGTTGTCCCAAAACACATCTGAAAGATCCGTCTAACACGGATAGATAGAGTAGCAAAGGTCTCCAAGGTTCTAGCGGGACTAGGACTAGCGGTGTAGTTCGGTATTCCTTGATTTTGTCAAAGGCCTTCTGACAGTCTTCGATCCAACTAGTTTCAGCATCCTTCCTCAACATTTTGAAGATGGGTTCACATATTATTATGGACTGTGCTATGAAGCGGCTGATGTAGTTGAGGCTCCCTAGGAAGCTCATCGCATCCTTTTTTTCTCTTTGGTGATTGTAACTCTTGGATAGCCTTAACTTTGGACGGGTCCAACTCGATTCCTCGGCGACTGACAATAAATCCCAACAGCTTTCCTGTAGGAACCTCAGATGCACATTTTGCTGGGTTCAATTTTAGATTGTACCTCCTTAGCCTGTCAAAGAACTTTCTCAAGTCTGCTATGTGATCTGCGACCCTCTTAGATTTGATGATGATGTCGTCAACAAATATCATATCATGGAAGATGGTTGTCATGACTCTCATGTAAGTAGCCCCAGCATTCTTTAGACCGAATGACATCATCTTGTAGTAGTACACTCCCCATAGTGTAATGAAAGCTATTTTCTCTGTGTCTTCTGCGTCCATCCAAATGTGACGATAACCTGCAAAGCAAGCCACATAGGATTGGAGTTCATGCTTGGCGCAATTGTCGATCAGAATGTGTATATTTGGCAGTTAGAAATTTTCCTTGGGACTCGCTCTATTTAAGTCCCGATAGTTCACGCATACCCTGACTTTCCCATCTTTCTTCGGAACTAGTACTATGTTGTCTAACCAAGTTGGGTACTCAACTACCCTGAGGACTTTGGCTTTGATCTGCTTAGTGACTTCTTCCTTGATTTTTAGGCTCATGTCTGGCTTGAACTTTGTGAGTTTCTGCTTCACCGGCGGACACATTAGATTGGTAGGCAACTTATGAGCCATTATGGACGTGCACATACCGGTCATGTCATCATATGACCATGCAAAAATATCATCATATTCTTTCAGGAAACGAGTGTATTCTTCCTTATTTTTCGGTGATAAGTGAATGCTTATGTGAGTCTCTTTGATGGTTTCGGAATCTCCCAAATTGACTGCTTCGGTCTCGTCCAAATTGGACTTAGGTTTGTTCTCAAAGCTCTCAACTTCTTTGACAACTTCTCAAGTGTTTCATCCTCTTCTTCTGAGTCACTATCCTTATATTGCATTGTCTCATTACATGTCACAGTCATCGGTTCATCAGGAAAAGTAATAATAACGCTGTAGAAGAAAAATGTGAAAGAGAATAACGAATAATAAATAGCAATGCATTAATTAAATTTAAAAATATCCAGAACAGGTACGACCCTATAATTCGAGCAATTATTTCAAAACAAAATGCGTCTTTAAAACAAAATTACTAAAAAGTCTTAAATGCCTAGCATGGCTATTAAAACAAGTTAGACTAATTGCCAAGCTACTCAGGAACTCGGCGGGCCAGGGATGGTGTAGCAGTCTAATTTTTAAGAACAGCTACCTTCTTCACAGTCTTAATGGTGAGGCCTTCTTCCTCCTCCTCCTCAACTATCACATTGCAATCAATATTCTCGTCTTCTAAGAACAAATATCAACCCAGCCAAAGCTTCTTCCTCTGTGGATCCCCATATTGTATCGGCCTGGTGAAAAGTCTGACTCAGATGTGGCACTGGCTGCTCGAGAGGGTAATAAGGACCATGCCATAGTGGTGACCAATCATTATATTCCTTCCAGGTGTATGGATATCCCAGCCCGAAAGTTGTGCCATGACGTTTCAACTGTATCGGTTTGGTAATGCCCTGGAGTTTCTTCCCAAGCCCTTTGCCAAGTTCATGCCCAAACCATGGCAGTATGCTTTCTATTTTGTTACTCTACCACTTGTCCTTCTCAATTGCGTTGACATGTTCAATGTGGTGATAAGTTTCTCCACCTAGCTTTCTTCTATTCTCAATAACCGGGATAGTTTGACTGGAGTAAATAGGGTTACTTCCATCTCCGTGAATGATTACCTCCTAATAGTTCCATTCGAACTTCACAGTCTGGTGTAACGTGGAAGCCACAGTCCCAGCGACATATATCCAAGGTCGTCCCAATAGAAGATTGTATGTAGTTGATATTTCTAGTACTTGGAACTCAACATCGAACCAAGTTGGTCCCATCTGCAGATAAAGGTTAATCTCCCCAATTACGGCCCTTTGAGACCCATCAAATGCTTTCATGTTCATACTTCCTGCCAGTATCTCATAGAAATATTTTCCCAACCTTTTCAGAGTAGTCAATGGACAAATATTAAGGCTTGAACCCCCGTCTATTAAGACCCTATCGATGGATTTGTCCTCAAACTGTACTGTGATATGCAATGCCCTGTTGTGACTTAATCCTTCAGGTGGTAGTTCATCCTCATGGAAGGTGATCTTGTGATTCTCCAGTACTTTCCCTACCATCTTGGCCATCTCTCCACTGGTGATATTGTTGGGCACATAATCTTCATTCAACACCTTCATCAGAGCACTCCTATGCGCCTCCGAATTTTGCAATAGTGACAGGATGGATATCTGGGCGGGAGTCTTGTTTAAATGATCAACGACAGAGTATTCTCTTGCCTGTACTTTCCTCCAAAGATTGTCTGGTCTAGTTTCAATGACAGGTCATTTGGTAGCAGCCTCCTTGCTTGATCCTCCCAAATTTTTGGGTGTATAGATCCTTCCAGTTCTGGTCATCCCTTGTGCGACACCAGATTCTTCTAACTTTGCTTTTCCCTTTCACCTAGCTTCTTCAACGTAATCCTAAGGCACGATATTGGACTTGAAAGGAGGTGTGGTTGCTATTTTCACCGTAAAAGGTGTGGTCACGTCTACCTCAAATGGAATAGGTGTGGCTACAGGTGGTGTTACTTCTATCTCAAATGGAACCGTTGCGGTTACCTCAACCTCAATCGGCGGCTGTACCTGGACCACAATGGAATTGAGCGTGACTGCCAGCTTCTTAGGATCGTCACCCTCTTTGATAAGCCCAATTGATCCCACTAGATCCCACTCCTCATCAGTTTCTATCACATTGATCCCTTCGCCCTTATGATTTGGAAGAGGATTGTTGCAGACGTTGGGTGTAGCTTCCTTCGCCTGTATGACCTTATTATCAATCAATGTCTGGAACCACGGAACCCGGGAATACCTAACACCTTCTCTCGAGTTAACAGAATTGCTTACTCAGATTTCTGGTTCGCGGACAGTTAAACAGAGTCAATCTTTTCCTCGATTCGGGATTTAACCGGTGACTTGAGACACCATAAATCTACCAAGTGGCAACTCTGAATTATTTTAACAATAAATCCCATTTTGATTGTCCTTTAATTGGAAAAAAACCCTTATGCACACTTGGAGGTGTAGGTAGAAAAAGGAGGTGTGACAGCTCTGGCGACTCTGCTGGGGATCGAACCCAGAATCTCTGGTTCAGGGTTCAAAATTCGATCTTGGAATAACTGCTATAGTTAGCTTTTATGTATTATCTGATTTTTACGTATTTGAACCTAATGTGCTAAATGCTGCTTTTTACCGCTTTGATATTGCTTGAATTGTATATAAAACTGTTACGAAACCCTCTTCTCTTTGAGTCTTCTAAATCATCTGGGAAGTGTGCACTTTGTGTGACTTCTTTTCTGTTAGAGTCATATCCCAATTTTAGGATGAGGCTCGGACAAGTTGCAAAATCAGTGAAGCTTCTGTATTCCCAGTACGCTGCCCCCCCCCCCTCGGCTCGAGTTGTCCGCTAGGGTAAACCGGGTATAAAACAATAAACCCAGGTTTTAAACCTAGAATAACTCAGCCTCATGTCGGATCCCTAGTAGGAACGTTTGATTGCTTCATGTGCATTTGACTTAGGGGACTCAACACAGGGGTTGGGTCCATCTAGGACAGGTGTACCCATAATCAAAGACCATACTAATGCATATCTTACGTGCTACTTGTTCATTTATTTGCTTTGGGTTTGCATGCTGACCGACTTTTGAATGATGAGAGAAAAATTGGAAAAGAAAATAGCGGTATAAGGGTTGAGTGAGTTAATCACCTGTTTTGAAAAAAACAATTTCCAAATAGTACTGAAACTCCGCCAAATTTTTTTTTTGAGAAAAATGAAATGAAAAAAAAAGAGTTTTGTTTTCAAAAATAGTTTTATTTGCCCGAACTACGCCAGTTTGATTCTCACCGGATGTGGAATACGTAGGCAACCCTCATCGGGTCCAACTTTCCCTTTTTTGCAAGAATATCCCAAAAACAATAAAATTTTAATTTGTGTCACAAATAAGTCGGGTGATGTCATTCTTGTTTAAAATAAGTCTAATGTCCCCAAAAGGGCACTAGAAGGCTATTTTTGCAAGAACAGCCTCTCTGGGTCATTTTTAAACGGTTAGCAGGCACAACCTTAAAATCTTCTTCCCCAAAGTGCTTAAATGTCGTATTTGCGAAGACAAGTTTGAATTTTTTTAAAAAATGGGGTTACTTTTTCTTTTTGGGTCAGAATAATCACCTTAATTAATGTACAGGATGAGCACAAACAAAATTGAACCCTTCACAGTCCTTAATGAGATCCCCTTAAAGCTCCAAATGTGGTGGAATGATCTAGGCAAAGGCAGTAGAGAAACAGTGGTAAAAGTTCTGGGAGGCCTCGTCGTACTATTGAATGTCAAGCCAAGGTTGGACATAATTGAAGCTTTAATACCTCTTTGGGACCCGACTCGCAATGTGTTCCTCTTTTATAACTTTGAGCTTACACCTACATTGGAGGAAGTTGCGGGTTATGCAGGCCTTAACAGAAACCTTAGAAGTCGATATCCATTGGCACCAAGACTGGTATCCCTCTATAGATCTCTGGATTTGATGAGCATTAGTCGGGATATTTAGGACGAAAATTTATCTAAAGGGTATTGCACGCTCCAGTTCTTGTATCATCGATATGGTAACCCCCGAGGTTTTTAAGAGGCGAACACTGGTCTAATCCATGCTGGAAATAAAGACAAATGGGAGACAAGGCGGGGTTTAGCTTTCATGGTAGCCTTCTTGGGTGTTGTGGTTTGTCCGCAAAAAGATGGTAATATAGAGAACATCTGTTCAGCTGCAATGCGGGGTTCTTCCAATGCTGCAATCTGTTGCTACAATAATGGATGCAAGAACATCTCTGCCACCGGGTTGGGTACATGAATTACGGTTTGACCGGTTTGAGCTACATTGAAGAATTCGGAAGCCGAGTGGTAGGTACTGAATTCCTTGACTGCTGATAAAATTGAGTGGGCATATGGATGGCTTCCTGTCACCGAAGCAGTGTACACGTTAGCTGACATATGTTATATCCTCTTAATGGGCATCCGAAGCATCCAACCTTATGCTCCCTTCAGGGTTTTGTGCCAATTAGGAAGATTTCAAACTGTTCCCAATGATGAAGATTTGAGTAAATATGCCATTGAACTGGGCCCAAAAACCGCATTTCTAGAAGGGAAAATTTGCCAGATATGGAATGAATGTAGGTTTCTTGAACCTAAGACCATGGTGCGAGATTTACCTAGAGGTGAAGTGGACCCTCAGTACATTTTCTAGTTCGGCAAAAGATTCCAGATCCCCGAGAGGCCCGCAAAGAGACCCCATGTCCAACAATTCACCGATGGGGCACAGGTGCAATGGGACTAGTTGACCAAAGAAAACAAGTACAGGGCCAAAATAAGCTAGTTAGAAAGGCGAGTCAAGGAGATTTAGTTTGAAAATGGTGTTCAAGCCGCTGCAAACAAGGGAGAAAAGAGAAAACTAGCTCAGGAAAATGAGGCCCTTAAAGCTCAGATCCAGAAGATGAAAATAGCTGCCAGAAACCCATAAAGATGCCGGGCTGATAAAAGGCTCATAAGCGGTCTAAAAAAGAAAGCCCTCAAGTATCAAGAAGACCTGGAAAAATATGAAGCTAGTCTAGAGAAAATCCGGGCAAAATGGACAAAGAAGGCAGAAGAGCGGGCACGGTTTATGCAACAAATGAAGAGGAACTATGAAGGGACCATCCCTATCCTAAGAAAAAAGATAGCCACTCTCGATAATAAGGCAGCCAAGCAGGCTAAAGATTTCAAAGTTGATAGGGAACACTATTATGATCTGATGGCTCAAATGGAGAAAGGAATGCAGCAATTGCAAAATCAACACCTTCATGACTCTCAAATGTTAGGAGCCCGGAATTATCAGATAGGGCGGTTGCTTTAGGAAAAAGGCAGAACTAGAGAAAGGATCAGAAACATCGCTGACTACATTATCATGAAGTGCCAAGCGTGTGAGGACATGACTCGTACCACCTTTTTGCTGCAGTAATGACTTTCGTCTGCCAAGTTATGAGTGATTTGGAGCGACTGCAAGGGGATCTCGCATTTAGGCCCGCGGCAAGACCGAATGATGTCCCGCGGGCACCAGGAGCATTAATGTATTCTTGATTTTACTTGAGTCTGTACCTTTCTTTTTCTGTCGGAGTCTGTTGTTTTCCTTTATTTAGCTTTGAATCGTTGTAATGCAAAAAAATTCCTTTTTATGAGAAGAATTGAAAATGTTTTGTTATTCATTTTTTTCTCCCAAAACTACGCTCGATCTGATTCATGCGGGTCATGATACGTAGGCAATCTCCATAGGATTCGACCACAACCAAAAGAAAAGAATAAAATGGAAAAAGAAAAAAAGGGAATAAGGATAGGCATGAGTAACAATAAAAGGGAAAGGTCATAAATACGAAAAGTCGGGATGACACACGCAACCGAACAAATGCATGATAGAAAGGACTAATTACTTAGGGTCATTGCATTCCTATGTGTGGTTGCCTATTTGTTAAGCTCTAATCACTAACAAGTTTTATTGTTGTTTCCAGAATTAAAGCAGTTAGTTTACCTAGTAAACTGGCAACTCGCCCTTACCAAACCAGGTCCAAAGGCGAAATAATTATGTCTATCCCAGATGTAGACACTAGTGTCATCGATCCTTCGAGAGAAGAAGAAGATTTGGATGTCAATGCCATGAAAGAAGAGATGTACAAATTGAAACAACAAATGGCCGAAATGTATCAGGTCTGGGCTAAAGGACAGCCACCATCAGCTTACCCGGCTAACCCTACCTTCACCCCATCCCCGGCTCAATCTCAGGATTATCCTGTCACTGATCTGTCCCCGAGATTTCCCATTTACCAACACTACCGAGGCACCACTTTTCATATGCCACAGTCTCTACCCCCTAAACCAATTCCATACCCTCCTCCACTAGTAACTCCTGTCTTCGTAGCACCTGCCCAAGTTTGATCTATACAACGGGCACGGTGATCCAGTAGCCCACTTGAGGGGTTTTTGCAGCAATATGAGGGGAGCGGGAGGAAAGGATGAATTGTTAATGGCTTACATCAGTCAGAGTTTGAGTGGATCAGCATTGGAATGGTATACCCGCCAAGACCATGGAAGATGGTACACATGGGATGAGCTGGCACAAGCATTTGCTTGTCACTTCCAGTATAATCTTGAGATCATTCCAGATCGACTGTCCTTGACTAAACTAGAGAAAAAGCACAGCGAAAGTTTCAGGGAATATGGTTTCCGATGGAGAGAGCAAGCAACAAGAGTAGACCCCTCAATGAAGGAAAGTGAGATCGTGGATTACTTCATACAGGCTTTAGAACCTACCTACTATGGCCATCTGGTCTCAGCTGTGGGGAAGTTATTCAACGAAGTGGTGAAGATGGGAGGCATGGTAGAAGAAGGCCTCAAGTCAAAAAAAATTATGAGCTATTCGGTAATCAAAGCAACTAATCAAGCTATTCAGGGCGGCATAGGAGGGGTTGGGAAAAAGAAAATAGAGGACGCGGCAATGATTGATACAAGAACTTGGTCCGGATCCAGAGGCTCACCTTACTACTACAATCAACCTCGACCCCACCAACAAACTTACCATCACAATCCACCCCAACACTATTATCCCCCTACCAGAACCACATTTTTCCGTCCACCATGCACAAGCATACAACCAACCTCCTACCCACACGTAATGGCATGCTCCCGCTCCACAAAATACTTATCCACATCCACGAGAACCAAGTTTCCAGCCTAGTCAAGCATTTAAGGGTGAAAGGTTGCAGAAAAAGAAAACTTTTACTCTGTTGGGAGAGTCATACACTAGTCTATTCCACAGGCTAAGACAGCTGGATATGTTGAGGCCGATACAGTCCAAACTGCCAAATCCTCCTCCAAAGAATCTTGACTATACTGTCCGTTGTGAGTATTGTTCTGGTACTCCGGGTCATGATACAGAGAAGTGCTGGCACTTGAAAAGTGTTATACAAGAGCTCATTGATACCAATAGAATTGAAGTTCAAGCTCCTAAGGCACCCAATATCAACAGGAATCCGATGCCAGCCCATCAGGAGGCAAATATGATTGAAATAGTGCATGAGGAGGGGGAACCCAAGAAGCCATCACAGACTGTCATGATGATTCGGTCCAGTAGAGTCAAGATATTTGAACAATCAGTAGGTGAGGAGTCGGTGCTCAAATTGAGCAAAAAGAGTGTTGGGCCATCTGTAGCAATTGAGAAGGGATCTTCAAGCAAGGTTGCAATGAAACAGGAAGGGATGAAGGTGATTGTACCATGAGCTGCCAACAAACCTGTCATAATCATGGAAGGTCCCCACACAGATCGGGTAATTATCAAGCTGGTAACCTAGTTTCCAATAACCAACAGCGAGGTCGTTCCTTGGAATTACGAACGGATAACAGTGACGTACAAACGAAAGGAAGTCAAAGAAGAAGTCTGTGAAGCACAAGATTTGACTCGCTCGGGAAGGTGTTTTACTCCCTAGGAGTTAAGATGAGCTAAAGTTAATCCACCACTGGTAAAGAAAGTCGTAACTGAAGAAGAAGCAGATGAATTCTTGAGGAAGATGAAGATACAGGACTACTCTATCATGGAACAATTAAGAAAGACGCCTGCTCAAATTTCCATGTTGTCATTATTAATCCATTAGGATGAGCACCATCAAGATTTAATGAAAATCTTTAATGAAGCACACGTTCCTAATAAGATATCCATGATTCACTTGGAAAAAATAGCCAACAAAATCTTCGAAGTAAACAGAGTTACTTTTTCCGATGATGAATTTCCTGTAGAGGGTATTGAGCATAACAGAGCCCTTTACCTTACAGTGAAGTATGAGAACTCTGTGGTTACCCGGGTATTGTTTGACAATGGTTCCAGTGTGAACATTTGCCCTCTCTCCACTCTGAGCAAGATGAAAGTGGACAATTATATAATTCACAAGAATATCATTTGTGTTCGGGGGTTCGACGACGGGGGCAAAGATTTAGTAGGCGATATATTACTGGAACTGACAATAGGGCCCGTTGAGTTCACTATGGAATTCCAAGTATTAGACATGGCAGTTTCTTACAATCTTTTACTGGGGCAACCCTGGATTCATGCCGCCAAGGCAGTGCCGTCTACTTTGCATCAGATGGTTAAATTTGAATGGGATAGACAGGAAGTTGTTGTGCACGGTGAGGATAATATGTGTGACCAAAGTGATTCCATCATATCTTTCATCGAAGTTGAAGATGGAAAAGGGCTATGGGTATATCAGGTCTGGGACGCAGTATCAGTTGAAAATATCCCAGAGGGGAAATACATTCCAAATTTGAAGATAACCGCCGCATCGGTCATGGTGGCCTAAGAGATGTTGAAGAATGGTTTTGTACTCGGTAAAGGTTTGGGCTCATCTTTACAAGGCATCATACAGTCGGTGTCCCTTCCTGAAAACTTGGGAACATTTGGTCTGGGATTCAAGCCCACTACCGCAGACATAAAAAGGGACAGAAAGCTAAAACATAAGGCATGGGTCCTTCCAAAGCCAGTCCCACGTCTTTCCAAATCATTTGTCAAGTCAGGTACCAGAAGTCACCCAGTAACAACAATTCCTAGTCCTATGATTGAGCTGGATAAAGAGTTAGTTGAAAGATTTGAGAAGTTGTTTGATGGTGTGAACATGGTGGAAAGTGGTGAAGGCCCTAGCAACGCAGAAATTCAATTCGTTGGGCTTGAAATAAAGCTTAATAATTGGAAAGTCACTCCTCTCCCCATTTGAAAGGAGTCTTGGTAGTTTATTTTGATTTTCCTTCAGTTTGTCTGGGTTATTCCAGGGCTGTAATCCAGATTGTTATCTTTCAGTCTGTTTGAGTGTGCAAACCTTGTTATCTTTTATCATTCAATGAAATGCAATTTCTCTTTCTTCATCATTCCTGATGGTTTTCCTTTTTGTTTTTCTTTTCTTTTCTGTACAGTTCTTTTTACGCTGGTTCTAATGACGTGGCATGCATAAGGAATCCTCAGCCCAGTCTTAAACATCAATCTAATTTTGAAATAATAGTTCAAGAAGTAGATTCTGACTACAAATCAGAATACGATGAGGATGAAGCCTTCAAAGAGACTAGTAAGGAGTTAATTCACTTCGAAGAAAAACCCAAACCCAACTTGAATGATACAGAAGCCGTCAATATAAGGGACACAGATAATATCAGAGAGACTAAAATATGTGTCCATCTCGAGCCAAAGATCCGGGAAGAGTTAATCAAAGCACTCATCAAATACAAAGATGTTTTTGCATGGTCATATGACGACATACCGGGTTTAAGCACTGATTTAGTAGTCCACAAATTGCCCACTGATCCAACGTTTCCTCCCGTCAAGCAAAAATTTAGGAAATTCAAAACTGATATGAGTGTGAAGATTAAGGAAGAAATCACCAAGCAGTTGGATGCAAAGGTCATTCGGGTCACTCGATATCCTGTTTGGTTGGCTAATGTCGTGACTGTACCGAAGAAGGATGGCAAGATCAGAGTATGAATCGATTACCGCAATCTCAATAAAGCAAGTCCGAAGGATAGCTTCCCACTACCCAATATCCACATTTTGATCGATAATTGTTCCAAGCGTGAGATTAGATCTTTTGTGGATTGTTATGCCGGGTATCATCAGATTCTAATGGATGAAGAAGATGCAGAAAAGACGACATTCATCATGCCACGGGGAACTTATTGCTACCAGGTAATGCCATTTGGTTTAAAGAATGCCGGGGCAACTTACAAAAGAGCGATGACTACTGTGTTTCATGATATGATACACAAGGAGATTGAGGTATACGTGGATGATGTGATCATAAAATCAAAGCATCAGGCCGACCATGTTGGGGATTTGAGGAAATTCTTCCAGAGGCTTCGCAGGCACAACCTCAAGCTAAACCCTGCCAAATGTGCATTTGGTGTTCCATCCAGAAAGCTGTTGGGATTCATAGTCAGCCAGCGAGGCATCGAGTTGGACCCATCAAAGATCAAAGCCATCCAAGAATTGCCACCCCCGAGGAACAAGACTAAAGTGATGAGTCTGTTAAGACAGGTTGAACTACATCAGCAGGTTTATTGCTCAGCTCACGACAACTTGTGAGCCTATTTTCAAGTTGCTGAAGAAGGATGCTACGGTCAAGTGGACTGATAAGTGTCAAGAAGCATTTGATAAAATTAAAGGGTACTTGTCAAACCCACCTGTGTTGGTTCCGCCAGAACCAAGGAGACCTCTGATTCTTTACTTTACAGTCTTGGAAAATTCATTTGGCTGTGTACTGGGGCAGCATGACATCACCGACAGAAAGGAATAGGCCATCTACTACCTTAGCAAGAAATTCACGGATTATAAGGTTAAGTACACTCATCTGGAAAGGACATGTTGCGCCCTAACTTGGGTGGCTCAGAAATTGAAACATTATTTGTCATCCTACACTACTTACGTCATTTCGCGCTTGGATCCGTTGAAGTATATATTTCAAAAGCCTATGCCGACAGGAAGACTTGCGAAGTGGCAGATTTTGCTCACAGAGTTTGACATCATCTATGTGACTCGGACTGCGATGAAAGCCCAAGCATTGGCCGATCATTTGGCTGAGAACCCGGTCGATGATGAGTACGAGCCATTGAAAACTTATTTTCCCAATGAGGAGGTGGTGCATATCGATGAACTGGAGAAAATTGAAAAACCTGGCTGGAAACGTTTCTTTGATGGGGCTGCCAACATGAAAGGAGTTGGAATAAAGGTTGTGCTCATTTCAGAAACAGGGCATCACTATCCTGTTACGGATCAGCTTCGGTTCTATTGTACCAACAATATGGCTGAGTACGAGGCATGCATATTGGATTTAATGCTAGCTGCAAACATGGAAGTCCAGGAAGTCTTGGTCTTGGGAGTCTAGGATCTTATGGTACATAAAATTCAAGGAGAATGGGAAACACGAAACATGAAGCTTATACCGTACTGATAATGTTTGCATGATCTTTATTAATGGTTTAGATCAGTGGAGTTCAGGCATATTTCGAGGGTCCATAATGAGGTTGCCGATGCTTTGGCTACCCTGGCATCAATGTTACACCATCCAGACAAAGCTTATGTCGATCCTCTGCATATTCAAGTCCGGGACTAGAACTCTTACTTTAATATGATAGAAGAAGAACTTGATGATGAACCATGGTTCCACGATATCAAGGAGTACATAAAAATGGGGATATATCCAGTGCAAGCCACGGGGGATCAAAAGAGAACAATTCAGTGATTGGCAAGTGGGTTTTTCTTAAGTGGAGGAGTTTTGTATAAAAGAACTCCAGACCTTGGATTGTTAAGATGTATAGATGCTAGACAAGATACGGCTATCCTATCCGAAGTACATTCAGGTGTATGCGGACCACATATGAGCGGATATGTGCTGGATAAGAAAATTCTCCGAGCAGGTTATTATTGGCTCACCATGGAGCGAGATTGTATCAGTTTTGTGCGCAAATCTCATCAGTGCCAAGTACATGGAGATTTATTCATTCTCCGCCATCCGAGTTGCACACAATGTCCGCACCATGGCCCTTCGTTGCTTGGGGTATGGATGTCATTGGACCAATTGAGCCAGCAACATCCAATGGGCATAGATTCATTCTGGTAGCCATTGATTATTTCACCAAGTGGGTTGAGGCCAAAACATTCAAATTGGTGACCAAGAAAGTAGTGGTCGATTTTGTTCACTCAAATATCATCTATCGATTCAGAATCCCAAAGGTGATCATCACGGATAATTGTGCTAATCTTAATAGTAATTTGATGAAAGAGGTATGTCAACAGTATAAGATTACACATCGCAATTCTACCCCATATCGTCCCAAGGCGAATAGAGTAGTTGAGGCAGCCAACAAAAATATAACGAAGATACTTCGGAAAATGGTAGAACGTTATAGGCAATGGCATGAAAAATACCATTTGCGTTGCTGGGTTATCGCACTACTGTCCGTACTTCAGCAGGTGCAACTCCTTATTTGTTGGTATATGGCACTGAAGCAGTAATACCTGCAGAAGTTGAAATCTCGTCCCTTCGGATTGTTGCTGAGGCTGAGATTGATGATGATGAGTGGGTCAAAACCCATTTGGAGCAGTTGAACTTGATTGATGAAAAAAGATTGGCAGCAGTGTGTCATGGCCAGTTATATCAAAAGAGAATGGCAAGAGCATACAACAAAAAGGTGCGTCCCCGAAAGTTAGATGTGGGTCAGCAAGTGCTGAAACGTATCCTTCCACATCAGGCTGAAGCAATAGGCAAGTTTGCCCCGAATTGGCAAGGGTCATTTATTGTAACTAGAGTATTGTCCAATGATTCTTTATGTTTAACAGATATCGAAGGAAAATGCATAGACATGGCTATCAATTCTGTTGTAGTCAAGAGATATTATGTATGATTTCTTTGTTATAATTGTTGATTGTTTGTACTTGGCATTGTTTCGAAGAATAAAATGACGAAGGCAATTTGTTCCGCTATCTAAACACTCTACCCTTTGTTCCCCCTTTTTGAGCCTTATTTATTTCTTTTGATACCCCATTTTTGTAATCAATAACGAAAAAGAGAGAAAAGAAAGAAAAGAAAAAGAGAAAAGAAAAGAAGTGAAAAGAGAAAGTATAACAATAAGGAAATTCAAGTGTGAACTACGTTTGACCTGATTCCTGTTAAGGATACGTAGGCAGCCTCACGACTCGGTCATAGTAAAATAAAATATCAAAAAATCCCCAAGCAATAAACTGGGGCAGAAGTTGTGATTGTGGTAAGAGATCAAATTCCAAAAGTTGTAATTTTGACCCATTTAAGTTGCTTTGAGCCTTTTTGATACCCTTTTCTTTGCAAACATATCCAAAGAGCCCACATTGCTGTCCAAAGAAAGACCTCCTGATCAGTGTTCGAGAGATGTCAAATCAAGCAAGTAAAGAAAATTCATATCAGGGGCAACACTCCAGTTTAAGCAAGAGAAATAAAAAAAAATGAGAGTCTTGTTGGTGAAAACCCTCGTGGGCACCATGAGGCGACGAAAGCTGAGAGAAAGCAAAAATGAGAGAGTCTTATTGGTGAAAACCTTCACGGGAACCATGAGGTGACAATGAATTGAGGAATGAAAAAATGAGAGAGGTTTGTCGGTGAAAACCCTTCAGGGCACTGCAAGCCGAACAAGGTCCGTATGTTGGCGGAAATTAAAAATTGGGTTGTGGAAATTTTGGAGCACAAAGTAAAACAATTGGAAAGGAGATTGGTTAAATAGACTGGGCTGATTAATCCAAAATTCACACCATTATCATTCGTGCCAGTGAATCCACTCAGATAAGTTTCTTTTCCTATCTCCAACAGTTATCCAAATTTGGATTTTCTTCTTTATTCTTAATTCTCAAAGTCGTTGCATTTCATTGATGTTAATTTTACTCCTCTAAAGCTCTTCCAAGGTTAGCCTTACTTCAACAAATAAGAAGGAATGTCAAAGTGTACTACCAGATTCAAAATTGCACAAAGCAAAATGCGGCTAGGACATGCTAGAGATAGTATGATGAAAAGTGGGACATATGGTGTAAGCAAAAGTTATATCGGTGGAATGGTTCAGTAATGCCGTGGGATATGTACGGGTTCAGGCAGAAAGGTCAGAAGGGGAGAACAATAGTTGGGGGATCCTATGGTTGAGGATCAGTCGGGAGGTCAAAACAATTATCGACCAGTTCAAGGCAGTCGTTTGAAGCAAAGCATGTCAAAGAGAAAACCATCCCCAACAAGAATGCCACAACTAACCACCACATTTTTAACTGACAAGATTTTCTTTGATCTGAAACAGGGGCAAAGATGGCATGTGTTTCAGGAAGCACCCTATAAGGAAAGCAACTACCATGCAGTTTTGATCGTAGAATTCTCAGGACCCTCCTGGAAAATGGGACTTAGTTAAAGATCTAAAGTAATCATGAGTAGCAGGATGACAAGTGGAGCTTCAAAGTTTTGCATGCTTGAGATACATTTTGGACATTACCCCCAGGGCCTCAGAATTCAGCATAATTTGGGAGACCTTCATAGCCCCGGTATCTCGGGCTGGCCAACAAAGGGACCAAAAAAGAACCCGTTTCTGCTTTATTTTGTAAAAAAAACACCATCTTTTCCACTTTTTCCCCATGAGGACAAAGATTCTGACTTCTCTTCTTTCCCAGACTGGTGGCTATGATTTTCTGCTTCCTCAACTTTTTCCCCAAATAGAAACACCATCTTTTTCCACCTTTTTCCCCGATTTAATCATAAATTTTTAGGACCTTCCTGGATAATGTGACTTAGCTTTAATTGGAAATATTCATGTGTACAATATCTATCATAAGCTCTACTTTGTGAAACTATAAGTTGGTTTGAAATTTTCATTTTTAAGACAATAATCAATTCGAAACTTCAGGACCCTCCTGGAAAATGGGACCTAGGTTAAAATCCAAAACAATCATAAGTAGTAAATATAGGACAAATGTGCACCAAAAGGAATATAAGTTGGCTTCAAAGTTCGCATAAGAGTTTTCAGGACCCACCTGAATAATGGGATGTAACTTTAGGCATTCCATTAGATAAGTAAGTGTTGTTATAAGAGAGTACAGTTTAGCGTTGAAATTGTCATTCGTAAGATAAACTTTAATTCAAAATTTCAGGATCCTCCTAGATAATGGGATGTAGATTTAAAACTGTTTTAAATAACAAGATTCGACGAAATCATACCTCTAAAAAAATATAATGTAGCTTTGGAAACTTGCTAGAGATTTTCAGGACCCTCCTGGATAATGGGATGTAGCTTGCAGATTGTTAGAGATGTTTGGTAAAAGTATTCAATTAACACTTACAGATGCGCCCGATTACCAAACTGAGGCAGAAAATTTTCTTTTGTTTTGTCTATTTTGTTGAAAGTCAGATACCCATCTGAAGAACAGGGAAGAGCAACACGGATGTTAAGGACAAAAAGCAGTTCAGGATCAAGTAATCAGGAGCCCACCTAGAGAACAAGGGAACACATTTCAAGTTTCAGCAATCAGGAGCCCACCTAGAGAATAAGGGAATACATTTCAAGTTCAGCAATCAGGCGCCCACCTGGAGAGCAAGGGAGTACAATTCAAGTTTCAGCTTTCAAGTTCTTATTGATATTTGGTAATATGATTCGTGTTAACACCCACATATGTGTCCAGCTACAAAATTGGGGCAGAATATTTTCTTTGTTTTGTTTATTTTGTTGAAATCAGGAGCCTACCTGGAGAACTAGGGAATACATTTCAAGTTCAGCAATTAGGAGCCCACCTAGAGAACAAGGGAATACATTTCAAATTCAGCAATCAGGAGCCCACCTGGAGAACAAGGGAATACATTTCGAGTTTCAGCAATCAGGAGCCCACCTGGAGAACAAAGGAATACAATTCAAATTTCAAGTAGTTAGGAGCCCGCCTGGAGAACGAAGGGAAGAAGCAATTCAAGTTTGCGTAATCAGGAGCCCGCCTGTAGAACAGAGGATAGGCAACAATGGTCAAAGGAAAATGTTTAAAGGTTCAGCAATGAGGTGTCTGCCTGGAGGAAAGAGAAAGCATCTCAAAAATACAATTCAAGTCAGCAGCAAAGGAACTTCCGCTGGAAAATACAAGTCAATGAGACAACAAGAATCATAAGATCAAGCTTGAGAAGTATATAGTAGATCTTTGTAGCGTAGATCATCGTTTAGTCTAGCTTCTTTACTTTTGTCATGGTGTAATAAGGAGGTCAGTAAGCAGTAGCAGCAACAACAATAACAGTAAAATCACAGCTGCATGGTAGTCCCAACTACCGAAACTTCCTGAACTACATTAACCTGATTCATTTATAGCCAAGGATAGGTAGGAAACCTTTGAAGCAGTGGTTCGGTCAAATCTTTCAAAAAAAAAATGCTTCCCACGGAGTATTCAAACGGGCAAAAATTGCTCGTATCCGCTCACTTTATCTTTGCACGAAAACTCTTCATGTTTTCGGGCAAAGAGGGGCAACTGTGAGCACGCGATTTTTCCTCACATGAATTACTCCAAAAGAATTCCCAAAATTAGGTCTTTTCTTTAATTATGTGTTATTCTAGGAATTACTGTGCGATTTTCCTGATTGTTTGCATATGTTTGTGTGCATGTTTTATTTTATTAATGCATTAAAAATACAAAAAATATAGCATCTGCACTTAGGATTTGACTTTACATTTTTTGGAATTAATTAATAATTAGGTGTTTTACAAAAATGAAAAAATTCACAAAAAATAACATATCTTAGTATTTTATGTCAAATTTTGTGATTTTCTTTTAATTTAGTATTTAATTATTTATGAGAACTTTTATTTAGAGTTAATTAATTTTTTAAGCTAATTTGGGTTTTATAATTTAATTTAGGATTTTAGTTTTAATTTTGAAAATATAGTTTGGGAAATAAATAGAAAAGGGAAAATAATTAAATAGAAGAGGGGAAAATAGATTTCGGCCAAAATCCCCAGCCCAAATCAAATACACCCAAAACCGTCCCAACCCGGTCTGCCCCTTTACCATCCAAATGACGTCGTTTACCGACCATTCATCTGAGCCGTTAAAGATCGTTCATCCAATGGTCCAGAACGCTCCCCATCGCTCGTATCCGACCCCGACCCGTTTTTCATAGACCAATCCGGTCTCAAAGGTGTCTAAAACGTCGTCGTTCCATTTAGTTAGATGATCCAAGCCGTTGATCTCGTTTGATCGAACGGCCTGGATCCAATTCCACCCTCAGTATATAATTGCCCAAACGGACCCCGCCCCCCTCAGAACTCCCCATCTCATCTCTCGTCTCCCTCACCCACACCCTAGAGACCAGCCGCCACCATACCCTCACCACCCTAGGGTGGCGGCACCGGCTCCGTTCACCGCCAAATTTACACCCCGGAACCTCCAAACCCCCCTCAGTCCAAATACCCGCTCAGTTTCTTCGAATCCACCTATAACTCTTCGAATATCAAATCTAAGTTCGAGCCTTAGAACCCTAAATCCTGACCAATGCATGAAAGGTCATTTTGTTGGATTTATCGGCTTATTCAAGCCTGTTTCATCACAAAATAATGATGCTCGTTATTCTACACCAAGAACAAACGTTTGGTATTATTTTGGGTTAATTCAGAGTGTCAATTCCAAATTCGAGCCTGGCCGGTAAGTTTTCCGAGTTTATTATTTATTCTCGATTAGTAATATTCTGTTGTTCATCCTTCCTCATCTCTTTTTCTTTTTCTGGTCGATTTCAATTGAAACTCGACCAATCCATAGGTTTAAAATAGCTTCCGTCCATGGGTTTTGTTGATTGTTAATATGTTATTTGTTTACTTATTGGTATTATCAGTCATATCTTATTAATCATTTAGTCGATTTAACTAACATTAATCTGATAATTTAATTAATTTCTTGTTGATAGGAATTAATTAGTGTAAGTTTAATTCGAGTGTTTATCTAACTTAAGGAAGCTTCTCAATAGTGGTCGGGTAAAAATTGCATTACTGAATTAATTAAAGGCACTAGGCTAGTGGAGATAATTAAATAGAAAAGGGGATTGGTAATGGAAATGGCACTAATTTATTAATTTAGAAACTAAGTCAGTGGGATAACTAAAATAGGGAAGGGACACTCGTAATGGGGATTGCACTAATTAGTTGCGTATAAAAGGCTGAAGAATACAGAGAGTTAAAAAAAGAGAACATTCTGAGATTCTAGAAATACTGAAAAAGGGAGGAGAACAGTCTGGTACTCTGAAATATATAGATTCTAAGACTCTAAAATACTGAGAAGAGTTAAGAGAACATTCTGAGAACTCTAAAGAATAATACTATTTCATTGAGTTATTGGTGATTTCTGAAGTTTTCTTAGTGCTGAAACAAATTCTGGATAGCTGATTGTTGAAATGAGTTGAAATCAAGTCGGGTTAAGGTCTTCTGGTTCATTTGCTTGGATTAAAACTGTTTTCCGAGGCTATTATTTTATTTTTCTGGGTTTGAAACTGGTTGAAAACTACTGCTGATTGTCTACTGCTATTACTGCTAATTCTTCATTTTTCTTATTTCGTTTACTTCCAGGTACTTCTTGCATCTTGAATCGCATGTGAAGTGCAAATATATGTTCAACATGGAAGACTAATGATAAATGTTGAAATTCAGTTTTTGTCTTTCAATGATCTTGTGATTGCTATGTAGTTTATGCCTTCTTTACATATTTTGGTTGTTCATTTATATTTATGGTTTTAATCTCATTTATAAGATAGCCCGGTGTCATAATTTAGTAAGCTTGGGTTTGTAAGTTAGCTGAAGTTCGTTTTTTTGGATGGGAGTATAATTTTTAAATCTCTTGTAGTATAGTTGACTTGTTCACCCTTCTAATTATTGAAACTGCAACGCTAAAGTTAAATCTTATCTCTGTTTCAAGCTACAATCTTCATTTTCTGTTGTATAACTTTCATTGCTAGTGAGATATAGATAGCATTAGGGACTAGTCTATGGGCTGTAGGGTAGTGTTATGTTGATTTTCAAGTAATGAGGCCTACTGTTGTGTTTGGGTCACAAGAGTAAAAGCAGGAATGGTCCTGATGATTGTCTCATTTGGAACAATTAAGCCTTGAATTTTGGGGTCTCATTTCGTCCTGTTCGGTTGGTAGGTTATCACTTCATGCATGGGTTTGAAATTAGTAGTGGTTCATGTTAAATAATGAAACTGAACAAAATGGCATTTAGTCAACACATTCATTGTTTGGTATGAAAAGATTTGTATGAAAAGCATGCTGGATCTTGGTTATGCGCCAATGAATTTTTCAAACCATTTCTTAATTGAATTTTGATTTTTGTTGGGGTGGTGATATTCTCTTGGATTGCTAGGTGAGAGAAATTGTTGAGTTTGTTTAATTAGTTGAAGTTCATAAATAATTTCATTAGTTTAATTCCTTGTCTTCCTATAGTTTTCAACTGATTGGTTTTATTTGGTCGAGCGAATGTGGGGATTCATAGAACTAAGCCTAACATTGGCCCAATTGAGGAAGCTCATGATAGACTTGGCAATTTGTCACATGTTTTTTGGATCTTCTCGTCCATTTAAAAATGGGCTCCACCCAGGCCAAGTCTCAGAAGGCATTCATAAAAAGACTTGTGTATTTCATGGACTTGAATTTGTTTAATTTTGCTAAATCCATCCTTTGTCCTTGCGAGGGCATATTTGTTGGAACAATTCTCGTTTAATAGCTTAGTCATTTAACACAGGATCAGCTACCAAGTAGACTCGTTTTTCAGTAATTAGTACCCCTTCAATGCCTTTCCTTCAACTAGTTTCCTTAAAATGAATTGGGGCAAGCCACATTAGAAAAATAATAATAGTTATGGCCCTCCAAATTTTAGTTTGATTAATCCTTTTAATTTAGAATTGAGGTGTGCTACGCCAAACAAAAATGATAATTGCATGGCCCTCAATTAATTAATCTTGTATTGATCCTTAGAATTCGAGGCGTGACGTTTAGTTAAAATTCCATGCCCCTCGCAAATTGCAAACGCGTAGTTATTTTAGGTGCATTATTTTAATAATTGGCTTCCTTAAACCCAGGTGTGCATTTCATGTTACCCAAATCCAAATCCTAATAACGTTGAATAAAATGTGTTTCGGATTGCGGGTGAATTTCATGTGGCGCGATCCAAAGACACATTTTAGACGATGTTAAATCTTCTTTAAAAAAATGCGGTTAAAAGTTAAAATTTGCACATAGGTTCAAAATTTTCTAAAATCAGATAATTAAGCCAAATATGACAGTTGAGCGACCGTGCTAGAACCACAGAACCCGGGAATGCCTAACACCTTCTCTCGAGTTAACAGAATTCCTTACTCGGATTTCTAGTTCGCGGACTGTTAAACAAAGTCAATCTTTTCCTCGTTTTGAGATTCAACCGGTGACTTGGGACATTATAAATCTCCCAAGTGGTGACTCTGAATTCTTATAATAATAAATCCCGTTTTGATTGTCCTTTAATTGGAAAACTCCCTTATGCACCCTTCCGGGTGTAGGTAGAAAAAGGAGGTGTGACAGGGCTTAGCCTCATGAAAGATTTGAGACAAGGCTTAGTCTCATACAAAGAGAAGGCAATGCTTAGCCTTATGAAAATGTGGAGGCAGGGCTTAGCCTCATGTAAGATTTGAGACAAGGCTTAGTCTCATGCAAAGAGAAGGCAATGCTTAGCCTTATGCAAATATAGAGGCAGGGCTTAGCCTCATTCAAGATTTGAGACAGGGCCAGTCCCATGCCAAGAGAAGGCAATTCTTAACCTTATGCAAAATTTGAGACAAGGCTTAGTCTTATGCAAAGAGAAGGCAATGATTAGCCTTATGTAGTAAACAAGTAGCAAATAGGAGTAGAATATTTCTTAGTTGGAGATATATTTGCGTCTGGCGGCCTGATTGATAGTGATTTTGATATGTGTATATTTGCGAATACTCCTATTATGTTCACTGTGCCTGCAACCAAAGAAAATTTGTGAGTTTTGTGGGGGAGGTTAGTTCGTGCCTTTGTCTAGTTGCTTTGCTTTTAAAGGTTTCACACATGGCTTTCAATAGGTCACTGTTGAGATTGGTGGCATTATCAGTGATAATAGACTCGGGAACCCCGAATTGGCAAACAATATGATCCTTAACAAAATCTTGGACGACTTTCTTGGTTACAGCTTTGTAAGATGTAGCCTCTACCCATTTATAGAAATAGTCGATAGCCGCTAAAATGAACCGGTGCTCGGTAGAAGCAGTGGGCTCGATTGGACCGATGACATCCATTCCCCAAGAAACAAAAGGCCAAGGTGCACTTGATGCATTGAGCTCAATTGGTGGTACCTTTATCATGTCTGCATATACATGGCATTGGTAGCATTTCTGGATGTACCTGATGCAATCTGTTTCCATGGTCGTCCAAAAATATCCAGCTCTGAGTATCTTTTCGGCTAGAACAAATACATTCATATGCGGTCCACAAGTTCCGGCATGTATATTCTCCTTTCGCCAAATATTCTTTGATGTCGTGGAACCAAGGTTTTCCATCTGTTTCTTCTTCAACATAAGCACAGTAAGCCGGTTGATTATGGACCTTCAGCGGGATGGGATCGATGAAATTCTTATCTGGATGTCGTATCATTGATGACAAGGTGGCTAGTGCATCTACAAACTCATTTTGAATTTTGGGCACATATTTGAATTCTATCTTTGTGAATCTCTTCATCAATTCTTACACATGATACAAGTATGGTCGTATCTTGGTGTACTTCAAAGCCCATTCTCCTTGAACCTGATGTACTAGAAGATCTGAATCGCCCATTACCAGCAACTCTTGTATATTCATATAGATGGCCAAATTGAGCCCATGATGCAACCCTCATATTATGTCATATTATTTGTGCACAGAAACCTAAGCTTTGTGGATACTGGGTAATGTTGACCTGTTTCTGATACCAAAACTACTCCAATGCCCACTCCTTTGAAGTTTGCAGCCCCATCAAAGAACATTCTCCAACTTTGGTAGGCTTCAGCAATGTCCTCTCCTACGAATAATACTTCTTCATCAGGAAAATATGGTTTTAATGGTTCATATTCTCCTCCCACAGGATTTTCAGCAAGATGATCTACCAATGCTTATCCTTTGACCACCTTCTGAGTAACATAGATGCTATCAAACTCACTTATCAATATTTTCCACTTGACTAACTTCCCGGTTGGCATGGGCTTCTGAAATATGTACTTTAGAAGGTCCACCCTGGATATGAGGTATGTGGTATAGGCATAGAAGTAATGCCTGAATTTTTGAGTTGTCCGGGTCAAAGCATATCAAGTGCATTCTAGCAAAGAGTATTGTGCTTCATAAGGTGTGAACTTCTTACTCAAGTAAGATATGGCTTGCTCCTTTCTTCCTGTTTTGTCATGTTGTCCCAAAACACATCTGAAAGCTACGTCTAACATGGATAAATAGAGTAGAAAAGGTCTCCAAGGTTCTGGGGGGACTAGGACTGGCGATGTATATAGGTATTCCTTGATTTTGTTAAAGGCCTTCTAACACTCTTCGGTCCAACTAGTTTCAACATCCTTCCTCAACATTTTGAAGATGGGTTCACATATTACTGTGGACTGTGCTATTAAGTGGCTGATGTAGTTGAGGCATCCTAGGAAGCTCATTGCATCCTTTTTACTCTTTGGTGGTTGTAACTCTTGGATAGCCTTAAGTTTGGATGGGTCCAACTAAATTCCTCGGCGGCTGACAATGAATCCCAACAACTTTCTTGTAGGAACCTCGAATGCACATTTTGCTGGGTTCAATTTTAGATTGTACCTCTTTAGCCTGTCAAAGAACTTTCTCAAGTCTGCTATGTGATCTGCGGCCCTCTTGGATTTGATGATGATGTCGTCAACAAATATCATATCATGGAAGATGTTTGCCATGGCTCTCATGTAAGTAGCCGCATCATTCTTTAGACCGAATGACATCATCTTGTAGTAGTACACTCCCCATGGTGTAATTAAAGCTATTTTCTCTGCCTCTTCTTCGTCCATCCAAATGTGATGATAACCTGCGAAGCAAGCCACAAAGGATTGGAGTTCATGCATGGCGCAATTGTCGATCAGAATGTGTATATTTGGCAGTGAGAAATCTTTCTCGGGACTCGATCTATTTAAGTCCTGATAGTCGACGCATACCCTGACTTTCCCATCTTTCTTCGGAACTGGTACGATGTTGGCTAACCAAGTTGGTTACTCAACTACCCTGAGGACTTTGGCTTTGATATGCTTCGTGACTTCTTCCTTGATTTTTAGGCTCATGTCTGGCTTGAACTTTGTGAGTTCCTACTTCACCGGCGGACACATTGTATTGGTAGGCAACTTATGAGCCACTATGGGTGTGCTCAGACCGATCATGTCATCATATGACCATGCAAAAATATCCTCATATTCTTTCAGGAAACGAGTGTATTCTTCCTTATCCGCCGATTATAAGTGAATGCTTATGTGAGTCTCTTTGATGGTTTCAGAATCTCCCAAATTGATTGCTTCGTTCTCGTCCAGATTGGACTTAGGTTTGTTCTCAAAGTTCTCAACTTCTCTAACAACTTCTGAGGTATTTCATCCTCTTCTTCTGAGTCACTATCCTTATATTGCATTGTCTCATTACATGTCACAGTCATCGGTTTATCAGGAAAAGTAATAATAATGATGTAGAAGAAAAATGTGAAAGATAATAATGAATAATAAATAGCAATGCATTAATTAAATTTAAAAATATCCAAAACACGTACGGCCCGATGACTCGAGCAATTATTTCAAAACAAAATGCGTCTTTAAAACAAAATAACTGAAAATATCTTAAATGGCTAGCATGGCTATTAAAACAAGTCAGACTAATTGCCAAGCTACTCAGGAACTCGGTGGGCTAGGGATGGTGTGGCAGTCTAATTATTAAGAACAGTTCCCTTCTCCACAGTCTAGATGGTGAGGCCTTCTTCCTCTTCCTCCTCAACTATCACATTGCATTCCTTATTCTCGTCTTCTAAGAACAAATATCAACCCAGCCAAAGCTTCTTCCTTTGTGGATCCCCATATTGTATCGGCCTGGTGAAAAGTCTGACTCACATGTGGCACTGGCTACTCGAGAGGGTAATAAGGACCACGCCATGGTGGCGACCAATCATTATATTCCTGCTAGGTGTATGGATATCCCAGCCCAAAAGTTGTGCCATGACGTTTCAACTGTATCGGTTTGGTAATGCCCTGGAGTTTCTTCCCAAGCCCTTTGCCAAGTTCATGCCCAAACCATGGCAGTATGCTTTCTATTTTGTTACTCTACCACTTGTCCTTCTCAATTGTGTTGACATGTTCAATGTGGTGATAAGTTTCTCCACCCATCTTTCTTCTATTCTCAATAACCGGGATAGTTTGACTGGAGTAAATGGGGTTACTTCCATCTCCGTGAATGATTACCTCCTGATAGTTCCATTTGAACTTCACAGCCTGGTGTAACATGGAAGCCACAGTCCCAGCGACATGTATCCAAGGTCATCCCAATAGAAGATTGTATGTAGTTGATATTTCTAGTACTTGGAACTCAACATTGAACCAAGTTGGTCCCATCTGCAAACAAAGGTTAATCTCCTCAATTATGGCCCTTTGAGACCCATCAAATGCTTTCATGTTCATACTTCCTGCCAGTATCTCATAGAAATCTTTTCCCAACCTTTTCAGAGTAGTCAATGGACAAATGTTAAGGCTTGAACCCCCGTCTATTAAGACCCTATCGATGAATTTGTCCTCAAACTGTACTGTGATATTCAATGCCCTGTTGTGACTTAATCCTTCATGTGGTAGTTCATCCTCATGGAAGGTTATCTTGTGACTCTCTAGTACTTTCCCTACCTTGTTGGCCATCTCTCCACTGGTAATATTGTTGGGCATATAAGCTTCATTCAACACCTTCATCAGAGCACTCCTATGCGCCTCCGAATTTTGCAATAGTGACAGGATGGATATTTGGGCGGGAGTCTTGTTTAAATGATCAACGACAGAATATTCTCTCACCTTGACTTTCCTCCAAATATTGTCTGGTCCAGTTTCAATGACATGTCATTTGGTAGAAGCCTCCTTGCTTGATCCTCCCAATTTTTTGGGTGTATAGATCCTTCTAGTTCTGGTCATCCCTTGTGCGGCACCAGATTCTTCCATCTTTGCTTTTTACTTTCACCTAGCTTCTGCAACGTAATCCTAAGATACGGTGTTGGACTTGAAAGGAGGTGTGGTTGCTACTTTCATTGTAAAAGGTGTGGTCACGTATACCTCAAATGGAACAGGTGTGGCTACAGGTGGTGTTACTTCTATCTCAAATAGAACCGATGCGGTTACCTCAACCTCAACCGGCGGTTGTACCTGGACCACAATGGAATTGAGCGTGACTGTGGGATTCTTAGGATTGTCACCCTTTTTGATAAGTCCAATTGATCCCACGAGATCCCACTCCTCATCAGTTTCTATCACATTGATCCTTTGCCCTTATAATTTGGAAGAGGATTGTTGCGGATGTTGGGTGTAGCTTCCTTCGCCTGTATGACCTTGTTATCAATCAATGTCTGGATCCTATCTTTCAATGTCCGGCACTCATCAATAGTGTGCCCTTTCATACCGGAATGTTATGTACAGTTTTTATTCGGGTTGAACCATTAGGATGAATTCTCCGTTGCCATAGTGGGAATAAGGGTGACATAGTCAGCAGCCTTCAACCTTTCATACATCTGATCGATTGGTTCAGTAATGGCGGTGTACTGTCTAGGTCATTTGCAATCAAAATTAGGTCGGGCTTTCTGGTAATTTGGACAAGTTGGAGGTCACTGAAAGTAGGATGGTTGGGAATTATATATATGGTAAGTAGCGACAAGTTGGGAATATCTGGGAGGTGAGGGTTGGTATGTGGGTAGAGGTTTCTGGTATATGAAGGGAGTTTTGGGTCCTTGGGCAACCATTACTATTCCCACCTATTTCTTATTCGATATGCCACCGGATTGCAATGCGTTGTTCGTGGCCTATAGTGCCTCAAAATTTATCACCATCCCACTTTTAATACCCTCATCAATAGTTTCTCCGAGTTTGATGATATCAGAGAACTTATGATTCTCAATAACCATTAGCCTTTCATAATACTGCGGGTCTTGTGCCCTGACAAAGAACTTATTCATCTGCTCCTCGTCTAATGCTGGTCTGACCTTGGCTGCTTCCAACCTCCACCGAGTAGCATACTCGTAGAGAGTCTCAATTGGATATTTTCTTTAGGTTCTAGATATAAAAGACGATTGGTGCGTTCACCGTATTAAACTTGAATCGGTCCATAAAATCTGATACCATGCTCCGTATTAGGATTATCGCTTATGTACCAGGACAGGGAATCTCCGGTAAGAATTCTCATGAAGAGCTTCATTCGAATCTTTTCATCTTTTCTGACCCCCACGAGCTTGTCACAATAAGTTCTCAGATGAACCTTGGGATCACCTGTTCCATCAAACATTTCGAACTTGGGAGTTTTGTAACCTTTCGGCATTTTCACATCTGGTTGTATGCACAAATCCTCATAGTTCAGACCCTATATCCATTTGCCTCTTTCAACACCCTAAACTCGACTTGTCGACTTCTTGAGCTCCTCGGCAATGTTCTTGATGAGCAGGCTCTTCTCAGCGGATTCTGGTGTATAAAAGATTGGTTGAGTGGAGTAAGGTAAGGTTTCTACGTATATGGGGTTGTTTTGGTAGGTGCCAGGGATTTGGGTGTAGTGGTAGTCATTGGTCAAGTTTTGAGGTTCGGCAATAGGTTGTGGTGTGTTCTGAGGAGTGTGATAGGTAGTGGTTTGTGGGTACTGGGTAGGAAGATGTTGGTGCTGAGGAGGAGTGGGTACTGGTGGCGGATTAGGACTTTGGGGAGGAGTTGCATATTGGTGGGATGAGGGAGGATTTTGTAGACGTTGGTTTGGCGTATTTTAAGAAGGTGCTGGGTTTTGAGCATTTTGGTCGTTAACTCCTGGAACATTTAGGGTGAGGGAAAGGTTGCCAAGTTGCGGACTTGCTCAAGTTCCCCTTGTAACTCCAGTATTTTCTGCTCTAATCGTAGGACCAAATCATTCTGGGCCAGAGTACTCTAGCCGTCTGAAGTTTCAATATTCTCAACATTTTCTTTTCGGATACCACTCAAATCATCCATCTTGGATTTTCCTCTGCTTTTTGGATTACTTGGAAGAGGAGGAGGAGGAGGGACTCTAGATCTGGTGTGATATGTTGATGATGCCAGTATGTGCGAACCAACCTTAGGGACTAGGAATAATCAAAATTAAAGAAAAACAAAAGGTAGGATTCTGAAATATTTGCAGTATTTAAACACATATTGTGGGAATGTAAATTCGCATCCTAATTTGGGAGCCTTGTTGTGTCCGGGTAGGCCTAGCGATAAATAGATTTGGAGAATTTTAGTGCCAATAATTGCCTAATTTCATTAATGTAAAAATAGATGAATCTAAAACGACACTAAATAAGATAAGTCACTGATAGCACTTGGCCTTATTACATTTGAAAAAGTAAATAAACCTAATCTACTTGGTCCTAGAAGGACCTTTACCAGGCTGGATGTTTTTGACTTCGTCGATCAAATACCCTAGTTCATGCAGGTTCAGCAATAGGTATGCCCTTGCTTATTGTCCTCCTTCGCTTCCTTCGACGTTCTGGCAATCAGTGACTCTCTACCTCATTTTTACCTCCAATTCCATCATATTGTACTCTAGATATTCCAACCTTTCGCTTGATCTAACAGCCATCTCCCTCAATTAATTAATTATTCCATATAGATCTTGTACCACTCCAAATGCTCGGCCTTGGACTCGTGAACTCTTTTGCGTGGTTTGTTATATTTCACTTGTGCTTCGGCAACTTCATCTATGACTCTATTTCCTTGGCCAACCCTTGGCTCAAATACTCCTTCTATGTTATCTTCTAACCATGATGGGTAAAATTACACATGACCGGCATGATATCGATCTGGCTCGATGGTATCCTTTTCCACAATAATTTTCAAATGCCACAAATGCTGAGTTTGACATTTGTATGGGACGTCGCCATCCTGAAAATCTGCCCTATGTGACTCATTTTAGCAACTAGCGGCATGACCTGCTTCCTGCCTGCCTGTCTCATAACTCTGATGGGAGCATAAGGGTATATTTCCCTTAACCCAATCAGTACCATGTGTGGAATATCCCTAGATCTGATGATGAACTCGTCAGTAGGGAACCATTCAGACATCCATTGAACCTGATCCTCGGTCAAATTGCTTAAAACCTGCGCCCATCATATAACATTTTCGGGTTGCGCAAACATGTCTGGGATGTATGTCATTCTCTTAGGGTGATAGAAATCTATGTGATCATTCCACGGCCTTCGCGGAAGCTCTTTACGGTATTGACATTTTGGAGATGCTCTAACAATCAAACTTGTAGCAGTATATTACAACCTTCGAAGTATTTGTACACCTTCTGACATCGCTCTAAGGCCCGGTATATGCCTGCTATGATCATAGTGACAATGGTATATGTGTGCCCCTCGATTCCATCCATTAAGGTTTTGGTTACCATGGCCAGTCTAGTGTGGATTTTATCCTCTTGGATCGGGAACACTATCATACCCAAAAAGTAGACGATGAATACTGTGAGCACGTAATTTTTGCCTCACGAAAACTACTCTAAAATAAATCAAAAAATAAAACAAAATTCTCTTAGTATGCAATTTTTAGAATTTATGTGGCGTTTATTAATTATTTGTGTTTTGTCCGTAAATGTTTACTTTGTTATAGTTAAATGAAAAAATAAAATAAAAATACATGTTGCATGCATATCTAGGATTTAATTATGCATTTAAGAGTTAATTAAAAATCACAAAAAATATGCATTTATCTTATTTGTTCGTCATTTAAATATGTCATTGTGTGATTAATGATTTGTCTTGTATGTTAATGTTTGATAAAGGGTGATTAATGTTTTGTAAGGTTAATTTTGTTTTTGTAATTAAAATTAGGAATTTAATAATTAGGAATAAAATTAGGAAATGGAAAATAAGTTATAAAGGTAAAAAATCGGACCTGGACTGAAATCAAGGCCCAAACAAAATCAACTTCCCCACAGCCCAATCCAAACACCCCATGTCCGGTCCAATTCAACCAAACCAAACGACGACGTTTGGTCATATTTCATCAAGGGCCGTTGGATTAAATCAATCCAACGGCTGATATTCCACACCCCTTACCCGTAACCCCTACCCGATCCATTGCTCGGGCCGACCCATTCCCCAACTAAACCAAAACGACGCCGTTCCTGCAAGTGGATAGATCCTGGCCATCTATTCTGCTTGATCCAACGGCTTAGATCAATTCACCCCTCCCCTATATAAACCCCAAATCCATACCCCGGCCCCTAACTAAACACCCCCCCTCCTCTCCTGTTCATCATCATCTCTGAAAACACACCCCTAACCCTAGCCGCCCTAACTCCCCCTCACCTGAAACCCGGCGGCAACAACACCGCCGGTCACCACATTAACAACTCTGAATCCCCTGACCATCCTCTATCCAAATCTGTTAGCCACTGAGCTCGAATCCTCCTGGAGGTTCTCGAATCTTCATTTGAAGATTCGAGCCAAACTCAGATCCAAACAAACCAGCCCCTAATTAACACCATAGCACCCCCTAACCTGCCTCGTTATGGATCTGTTGTTAGTTTGGCTCGAATCACCTCAGAGCTTCTCGAATCTTCATTTGAAGATTCGAGCCAAACAAGAACTCACCCAGATCTGTCTCACATTCACACCCAATGACCCCTAGGCCTCCCTCACCCCTAAGGCATCTTTGGTTCCCTTCGAATCTACCCAGAATTGGTCGAACCCTAAATTTGAAAAAAATCTGAAACCCTAAAATGCCAAATCATGGGAGTTGTCTGATTAATTAAGGGATTGAGGTCTAAGAGACTTTAATCGAGGTATTCTCAATTGAGAATACTTTGAATAAAGTCTGTTCAGCCTCAAAAGGTCCAAATCCAAGTTGACCCTGTGTCCGTATAAATTTGAAGGTTTAAAGGTATTTTTCCTACTCCTTTCTGTGTTTTATGTGTATATTGTTGCCTGTTTCAGTAGCCGGTGTAATTTTCATATTTGTTTATTTGGTTCTGTGATTCTGTCTCATACCCGTTTATGAGATCAAATTATAGCATTGTCTCTGTTGGTTATGATTGTTTACAATATGTAAAATCGACTCGATTAAGTTCGTCGATTAGTTGTTTTGTAAATTCTTATTTCCATTAATGATTGTAACAACCTGTTTATCTGTTTTGGATTGATTATTATCATTTTGTTGTAATCAGTTGGTTCTTGTTTGATAAGTCAGAAAGTTTGTCAAACATGTGTGTGTTGGTTTCTGAGCAGTTAGTTTCAGGCAATGTCAATACTGACAATGCCCCCTGCATTTGTTGATCTTAGTTCAGTTTTGAATTTCAGTCGAAATGATCCTGCAGGTTCTGTGTAATGTTAGTATGTTTTATTCAAGTTCAATGTTCAGTCTGTGTATTTCCTGTTTGAATTCAATTCTTGTCAATCAGTTATTAGAAATGTGGTATACTGGCTCAATCATAGATTGCATTTCTTTGTTTAGCACAATCTGTGGGGATATAATAGCTGTTTGATGTTAGGCAGATTAGTTTAAACAATTTTTAAGGTTTGGGCAGTTTTTTAGTCTGGGTCAGTAATAACAGTAGGATTTCAGGGGTATTTCTGGGATTGAAACAGTAGGGATAATATGTTAGTATTAGTGTGTTATAGTGGAATGTTGATGACTATAATTATTGGGATAATGGGAAACAAAGGATAATGGGAATGCTGAAAATAAGGAAAAAAGTATCTTTAGTGGCTGATTTATTAGAAAATCAGCCTTAGTGTTATTTGAGTGGAGATTTTCTGATTTTTTAAAAGAGAAAATGGTCCAGGCAGCATTAGAGGGCAGAGTTATATAAGAGATGAGTTGGGACTGATTTGAAGACAGACAGAAGTATATACAGAGGGGAAGAGAACCAGATAGAAAAAAAAAGAATCAGATAGAGAGAGAGAGGAATCTGAAAATTAGGAGATACACACAGAGAGAAAAGAGACACAAGGAAAAACTAAAAAAAAACCAGAAACAGAAATCTGAAAGGGAGGAAGAAAACAAAAAAAGAAACAGAAAAGAGAACACTCACACACACACAGAATCTGAAACAGATATAGAAGAAGGAAAGAAAATCAGAAACATAGTTTTCTTTGAACCTGTCCGGGTCTGTTTTGTTGATATTGCTTGGGTTAAATCTGAAATTTTTCTTAAAATTCTGTTACTGTTCGTCTGGTTCCAAGGGTCTTGTTATTTTGCTCAAATCTGCTGAATTATTTGGCAATTTCTGCTGATTTTGTTGCTGCTGCTACTGCTGAAATTTGTCTCTTTTACCCTCACTTCCAGGTATATATCTTTAGACTCGTGCTGTGGAAAATTTCAACATTGCAAAAATGAATGAAGTTTGGAATTAATATTATGTCTTCTACTCGTTTAAGTCTATTAGTTTAAATTGCAGTTTTGTTTCAGTTGGTTAATATAGTAGTATATTTGACATGATGACTATTAGTTAATCATTCCCTTTTGAAGTTCGTATAAGTGTTGTAATAATATTATCTATTTCAGAATTTCATTAAAGTATAGTTATGATTTAATTGTCAAGATAGGGAACATGGCATAAAGTTGGCCATTAATTAAGTCTTGTGACATTGTTAGTTAGGTACAGAATAGTATGGAAATATCAAGAAAATACATTATTAGCCTATTTTGTTAATTATTTGGTTGATGTTTAAGGCTAGATGATGTTGGTTGCATTTTATTCATATATGGCGTAATAATGGTTATGTTTATAATCAATAGTTGAAAGGTGCATTGATAAAATTCGTTATGTTCACAATGTTGGAATATGGCAAATGGTGTAGGAGTAGATTCATGTTATATGTGATATCGTCTTATTAAGTCAACAAGTAGATTATTTCTCTTTCTTAATAACAAATGGCCTAGTTATTTGAATGCAATCAACTCATTTTTTTTAAAATAATGTAAAAGATAAGTCAACAATTTTTACAACGTGTAAAGTTAGTGTTTGCCAATAGTTCGCATAGGTTGAGAATAAAAATTGGTTTGATTATGTATATCCCAAACTCAATCATAAGAAGAATTAACCAAAATAATCATGCCTATTGGATTAAGAACAAGTGATGTAGAAGGAGATTAGGCTTATAAATTGTAACAATTTTAAGAATGTAAAATAGCATTCGCTACAAATAGAATAATGAAAATTCTTCGAAAATATCGCTTCCTTTCATAAATCAATTTCTTTTTTTAGTTTTATACGTAATTCACCTTTTGGGTATACACATATTGTATTTACGAGAAAATGGTAGTATTAATTATACGTTGTTTATTTTTTTACTCTTTAAATTTGAATGGCTTGGAGGAATATAATTCACACGCGAAAAAAATAATTCGGTGTCAAAACTTAATAAATTGTGAATTCTTTTTCAAAGAATTTAAAGGCATCTCAAATAGGGATTTCTCATGACTTTCACATAAAATGTATGGATGTAATAAACTATTTGTGGAAAATTTATACTACCATCAAGAATATTTTTCGTGATTAGGGATACGTTCGCGTGACCTGATTATATTTCTAAAAGCAATTCGGATTATGCGTTCGCGCAACTTCGAGCGAACATTTAATAAAAAAAGGGGTTCTTCGGAGAATATAAAATTAATTTCATATAACCCGAGATGTGCGGTTCACTATTTAATTATACAAGAGAGACGAACGTTCTTAATTTTATTCTAAGCAAGATTTCAAACATAAGTCTATTTTTATAATAAAAATAAACAAAAAAAAATAATATTATCAATCTTATTGTGTACACGTATGCGTGACACGATTCTTCACGTTCATAAAAAATATATAACACGAATATACGTACGCGTGATTCGTTTAAGGGTCTATAATTATAAACAATCTAAGGCGGTAACGGAATTATATAACAACAGAAAAATATATTTAGTAAATCAAGATAATTAATCCAAGTATAAAAAATGGTTAAGCGACCGTGCTAGAACCACGGAATTCGGGAATGCCTAACACCTTCTCCCGAATTAACAGAATTCCTTACTCGGATTTCTGGTTCGCAGAATAACAAACAGAGTCATATTCTCCTCGATTCGGGATTAAAACCGGTGACTTGGGACGCCTTAAAAATTCCCAGGTGTCGACTCTGAAACAAACAAACAATTCCCGTTTCGACTGTCCTTTAATTGGAGAAAACCCCTTCACACCCTCGCCGGGGGCGGAAAGAGGAGGTGTGACAGCTCTGGCGACTCTGCTGGGGACGAACCCAGTACCACTAGTTCAAGGTTTAAGAATTCGAGCTTAAAATGACTATTATAGTTGGCTTTATCTATTATCTGATTTTTACATGATATATGCCCAATGTGCTAAATGACACTTTTATCGCTTTAATATTATCTGAATTGTGTATATACAACTGCTACGAAACCCCTTCTTTCTGAGTCTTCTGAATTTATGGTGCACACGTGCGCGTGGCCCACCTTTCTGTTAAAGTCATACCAAATAAGACGAAGTTGGGACAAGTAACTAGGCCGGGTAGACTTTCGTGCTCCCGGTACGTTGCCCCCACTTCGGCTCAAACTGTCCGTTTGGGTAAGCCAGGTTTAGAACAATCTGCCTCAGGTTTTTCACTTAGAATAACTCAGCCATGTACCGGATCCCTAGTAGGAACGTCTATTTGCATCATGTACATTTGGCCTTGGAGACTCAACACAGGGGTTGGGTCTGTCTAGGACAGGTAAACCCAAAATGTAAAGACCATCCTGATACATCCTACTTGCTACTTGTGCATTCATTTGGCTCGAATTTGCTTGTTGACCAGCTTAACTGGAAAAAAAAATCATTGCGAGAGACGAGGAATAAAATGGGTTGTTTAGAAAATTCCCAAAAATAGTTTTAAGTTTTGAAAAAAAAATGTTAAATAAAAAAATGATTTTTTTTATGAGTGTCTGTTTTCAAAATGAATCTTGATTTTGGTTAAAATTAATCGCAGACACAAAATGAGCACTACCCAAAACCTACCGTCCGCAAATGCAGATAAGTTTCTATTTCGGCTTCAGATGTGGTGGCATGAGTTAGGAGAAGATGGTCAAAAATGGGTCATTAAACATTTGGGAACTCTCACAGATATTATGAAAGTTAAACCACGTGATGATTTGATTGCGGCATTAGTAACTTTCTGGGACCCTGTTCACAATGTCTTTCGCTTCTCTGATTTTGAGCTTACTCCTACATTAGAAGAGATAGCCGGATATGCCGGTTTTGACGGAGGTTTAAGAAACCAAAGTCTTATATTCCCAAAAGCTACCTCAGTGCATCGATTCTTTGGGCTCCTGAACATCAGTAATCAAATCAGAAAAAGCAACGTTATCAACGGGTGTTGTTCTTTCAACTTCCTACATTCAAGGTTCGGAAAGCCATATGGATTTGAAATTCATGAGAAAGGCCTTACTAACAAGCAGAACAAAGACACCTGGCAGATTCACCGTCGTTTCGCTTTCATGGTGGCTTTTCTAGGAATCATGGTTTTCCCAAACAAAGAACGAACAATTGATATTCGCACGGCGAAAGTCGTACAAGTCCTCACTACCAAGGAAAATCACACCCTTGCCCCAATCATTCTCTCCGACATTTATCGGGCGTTGACTTTATGTAAATCAGGGGCAAAGGTCTTCGAAGGGTGCAAAATTTTGTTGCAAATGTGGATGATTGAACATCTCCAACATCACCCCAAGCTCATACAATATGGTCCAAGCCATGATAATTTCATCGAGAGTTATGAAGACAGAACAAAGGATTATAAGTCTCCAGAAGGGGTCGAAGCCTGGGTATTTCATCTAAGATCTTTAACGGCAAGTCGAATCGAGTGGACTTTGGGATGGCTCCTGGTAAGGGAAGTGATACACATGTCAACCTCAAATAGTTATTTACTACTATTGGGATTGAGAAGCATCCAACCATATGCGCCACAAAGAGTTTTAAGACAACTAGGGAGATACCAAGTAGTTCGTGATGATGAAGATTTGAGTATGCAAGTAATCGAGTTGCACCCTGAAGCCACTCTTCCCGAGGCTTTAATTCAGCAAATGTGGAATGGATGTCGATACTTGAAAGATTATACTCAAGTTCCAAACACTACAAAGGGCGAGATAAATCCAGGATATGCAAGGTGGTTTGAGAAACGGTCCCGCGTGGATGATGCACCAGAACCCTATCTAAAAAGGCCAACAAAAAGACCCCATGTTCAAACCTTTAATGACAAAATCCAAGAGCGGTTGATTTGGGGAGAAAAGGAAAAAGGGTACAAAACAACTATACATGCCCTAAAGGACAATCTGAGGAGCCTCAGTTTGGAGAAAGATCTGCAAGCACAAGAAGCAGAAGGCGAGAAGAAGAGTCTAGCTTGTGAGAATAAAAATCTTCACGCTCAATTTCAAAAAATGAAGAAAGATTCCGAAACACCAATGAGGAGTTGGAAGGATCAAAAAATCATCGCCAATCTTTTTGAAAAAATGCAAGATTGTGATTCCATTTTGGCAAAAACCGAAAAAGCGTTGAGCAAAGCTAAAGAAAGAATCCAACAATTAAACGAAGAGGCCAGATCTAATAAGGAACGCCAAGTAAGGCAATCCGAAGAAGACAGGGCACAATTCAAGAAGGAAAAAGACCGTTAGATACATTCAGAAGCCCAACTTCATGCACAACTGGAAGAAGCGAGAAGATACAACAGAGAGCATCAACATGCAGACATCGACAGAGAAAGAGCACAAGCAAGACTCGATCAGGCCAGACTCCGAGCTCAATTAGAGTCAGCTTTAGATCGTGAAGACCGTATCAGAGATATAGCCACCACTCACCAATAGCAACTACAAAACCAAGACCAACGTCTCCAAGACTTCAAGGCACAAATCCATGATTTAGCGGTTTACACATCTCAAAGTTATGTAAACTGCCAAGGGATGGATTGTGAAAGGTTTATAGAGCATGCACCTATTTTTGCCCGTCATCTGGCAATGGAGTTAGAAAGAATGTATTGTATGCTGGGAGGTCATCCAGGTCAAGCCCCACCATGAGCAGATGATCCAATGATTGAAAACAAAAGTGGGGAGTGGAGCATGCTCACAACTATTGAGAGTTATGTCTTTTGTTTGATTTGGGTTTGTGTCGAGTTTTAAACCATTTTATAATGTTTTTTCAAATGTAATGTCTGTTCCATCATTGTAAAATAAATAAAAGTGTTGACAATTGCTTTACGTTCGAACTACGCAAGGTCTGATTCATGCGGGGGCATGATACGTAGGCAATCTCTATAAGATTCGACCACATCCACAATTATAAAATAAAATAAGAATGAGTAACAATAAAAAATTTCAAGAAAAGCTGGGATGACACAAGCAGCCGAGCAAATGCATAATAGAAAAGGGTTATTTGTCTAGGAACATTGCATCTCAACGTGTAATTATATATGTGTTAAACTCTCAAAACTAACAAGTTTGCTCATTTCCAGAATTCAAGCAGTTAGTTTTTCTAAGAGATACTGGCATATTATCATTATCACACCAGATCAAAAGGACCGATACCCGAAAGTATGTCTATTCCGGATATCAACACAGGTATTGAGATAGAAGAGATGGACGTTGGCAAAATGAAAGAAGAAATGCTTGAACTCAAGCAGCAAATAACTGAGATGTACCGGGCCTGGTCTACAGGACCATCACCCCCATATTACCCAGCTAACCCTGCTCCATCACTAGCCCAAGCTCAGGATAATCTTACCACTGAACTATCCCCAAATTTCCCCATCTACCAACACTACCGAGGCACCACCTCTCAGACACCGCAGTCTCCACCTCCGAAACCAGTTCCATACCATCCTCCACCAGTGACTCCTGTCTTCGTAGCACCTCCCCTGGCTACATTCCACAAATCTCCTAGTGAGCCTATACTCCAGGCCCAGGACAATCAATACTACCCCCGGAGCCCACCTTCAAAGCCTCCGAAATCCATTCAACTACTCCTTGTTTTGACCTCCCAACCGAAATTGACAAGCCAGCCAAAAATGCTGAACAAGAAGAGATGTTCAGAAAGGTCAAAAGCCTAGAACAATCGTTCCGAGACATGCGAGGGTTAGGAGGACAGGTCAGTGTGGCCTACAAGGATTTATGCTTATTCCCAAATGTGCAATTGCCAGTTGGTTTCAAGATGCCCAAATTTGACCTGTATAACGGGCACGGTGATCCAGTAGCCCACTTGAGAGGATTCTGCAGCAAGATGCGAGGAGCTGGGGGAAGAGACGAATTATTGATGGCTTACTTCAGTCAAAGTTTGAGCGGATCAGCTTTAGAGTGGTATACACGCCAGGACCATGGGAGATGGTACACCTGGGATGACCTAGCACAGGCATTTGCTTACCACTTCCAATACAATCTGGAAATCATCCCAGATCGACTATCTTTGACAAAATTTGAGAAAAAGCACAATGAAAGTTTTAGAGAGTATGGTTTCCGGTGGAGGGAACAGGCAGCAAGGGTGGATCCTCCTATGAAGGAAAGTGAAATGGTAGACTACTTCCTACAAGCCCTGGAGCCAACTTACTATGCCCATTTGGTTTCAGCGGTAGGAAAATCATTCAACGAAGTAGTGAAGATGGGAGGTATGGTGGAAGAAGGCCTCAAGACAAATAAAATCGCCCCTGTCATATCAAATACTTACCCACGAGCCTACCCCGGACTAGGTTTCAGGCCTAGGCAAGCAATCAGGGGAGAAAGGGAAAATAAAAAGAAAACCTTCACTCCATTGGGTGAATCCTACACTAGTCTGTTCCACAGGTTGAGACAGCTAGACATGCTAAGGCCGATACAATCCAAGCTATCCAATCCTCCTCCAAAGAATCTGGACTACAGCATAAGCTGTGAATATTTTTCCGGTACACCAGGCCATGATACAAAAAAATGTTGGCATTTGAAGAATGCAATACAAGAGCTATTTGGTACTAACAAAATTGAAGTTCAAACCCCCGAAGCTCTCAATATCAACAAAAATCCAATGCCAGCCCATCAGGAGGCCAATATGATAGAAATAGTACGGGCTGATGGGGAAACAAAGAAGCCATCGCAAACCGTCATGATGATTAGGTCTCATGAAACCAAGCCAGCAGAGCAGTTAACAGAGGAGAAGTTGGTACCTAAGCAGAACAAAAATTGTGATGAACCATCTGTGGTATTTGAGAAGGAATCTTCAAGCAAAGTTGCTACCAAGCGGGAAGGATTAAAAGTGATTGTACCAAGGGTCGCCAGCAAACCCATTGTAGTCGTGGAAGGAGCTTGTATAGAGAGGGTTATTATCAAGCAGGTAACCCAGTTACCAGTGATTAACAACAAGGCCATTCCATGGAACTATGAACGGGTGACTGTAATGTACAAAGGAAAAGAAGTCAAGGAAGAAGTCTGTGAGGTACAAGGCTTGACTCGTTCTAGAAGATGTTTTACTCCCGAGGAGTTAAGAAAAACTAAAAATCCAACACTAATAAAGAAAGCTGTGGCGGAAGAAGAACCGGAAGAATTTTTGAGAAAAATGATGCTCCATGACTATTCTGTTGTGGATCAATTGAAAAAGACGCCCGCTCAAATCTCATTATTGTCATTACTGATCCATTCAGGGGAGCACCGTCAAGATTTGATGAAAATCCTGAATGAGGCACACGTTCCTGATAAGATCTCCGTGAATCATTTGAGAAAAATAGCCAACAGAATCTTTGAGGCAAACAGAATCACATTTTCTGATGATGAACTGCCTATGGAAGGTACTGAGCACAACAAAGCTCTTTACCTCACATTGAAATGTGAAAACTCCGTAGTAACCCGGGTATTGGTTGACAACGGGTCAAGCGCAAATATTTGCCCTCTCTCCACTCTAGGAAAGTTGAAAATCAAAGAGGAGAGGATCCAGAAGAATAGTATTTGCGTACGGGGGTTTGACGGTGGAAGCAGAGATTCATTTGGCGACATAGTGCTGGAACTGACAATAGAGCCAGTTGAATTCACAATGGAGTTTCAAGTGCTGGACATAACTGTTTCATATAATTTGCTGTTGGGTCGACCATGGATCCATGCTGCTAGAGCAGTCCCGTCAACACTACACCAGGTAGTCAAGTTTGAATGGGATACACAGGAAATAGTTGTGCATGGGGAAGACAGTTTAAATGCTCATAGCGGTGCCATTGTACCAGTCGAGGGAATAGAAAATGATCAGGGACCATGGGTTTACCAAGTGTCCGAAACAGTGTCGGTAGAAAAAATTCCAGAGGGGAAGTACCTTCCTAATCCAAAGATAACCTCTGCATCAGTCATGGTAGCCTATAAAATGTTAAAAAATGGTTTTATAACCGGCAAAGGTTTGGGCTCATCTTTGCAAGGAATTATACAACCAGTATCTCTCCCCGAGAACTGGGGAACATTTGGTTTGGGATTCATACCCACTGTCACAGACGTGAGAAAGTCCAGAAAGCTGAAACAAAAGGCATGGGTTCTTCCAAAACCAGTCCCACATCTATCAAAGTCTTTTATCAAGATCGGTGCTAAAAATCACCCGATAACTACAATTCCTAAATCCTTGGTCAATCCTGAGAAGGAATTAATTGAAAGATTCGAGAAATTGTTTGACGATGTGAATATGATGTAAAGCAGTGAAGGTTCTAGCGACACAGAAGTGCAATTCGTCGGGCCAGAGACAAGGCTTAATAATTGGAAAACCACTCCTCTCCCCATTCGAAAGGGGTCTTGGTAGTTTATTTTGATTTTCCTTCAGTTTGTTTGGTTTGCCTCAGGGTTGTAATCCCAATGTTTATCTTACAGTTTGTTTGAAGTGTGCAAACCTTGTTATCTTTCATCATCCAATAAAATACAGTTCCCCTTTCATTATCATTCCTGATATTTTTCTTTTCTTTTCTTCTTTTTCTGTACAGTTCTTTTTACGCTGGCTCTAGTGATATGGCATGCATGAGGAATCTTCAGCCCAGTCTTAAAAATCAATCCGATTCCGAAATAATAATTCAAGAAGTATATTGTGATTATGAATCAGAATATGATAAGGATGAGGATTTCGAGGAGATTAGTAAAGAGTTAATTCATTTTGAGGAAAAAACCAAACCTAACCTGAGTGATACCGAAGACATCAACATAGGAGACACGAATAATATCCGAAAAACTAAAATAAGTGTCCATCTCAAACCAAAGATCCGAGAAGAGTTGATTAAAGCACTCATAGAATTCAAAGATGTTTTTGCATGGTCGTATGACGACATGCCAGGTTTGAGCACTGATTTAGTGGTTCACAAATTGCCCACTGATCCAATGGTGCCTCCTGTCAAGCAAAAATTGAGAAAGTTCAAGCCTGATATGAGTGTGAGAATTAAAGAAGAAATCACCAAACAGTTGGAGGCAAAGGTCATTCGAGTCACTCGATATCCTGTTTGGTTGGCTAATATCGTTCCTGTGCCAAAGAAAGACGGCAAGATCAGAGTATGCGTCGATTATCGCAATCTCAACAAAGCAAGTCCGAAGGATAACTTCCCATTGCCCAATATCCATATTTTGATCGATAATTGTGCCAAGCATGAGATAGGATCTTTCGTGGATTGTTATGCCGGGTACCATCAAATTCTGATGGATGAAGAGGATGCAGAGAAGACGGCATTCATCACCCCATGGGAAACTTATTGCTACCGGGTAATGCCCTTTGGTTTGAAGAACGCCGGGGAAACTTACATGAGAGCAATGACCACGGTGTTTCATGATATGATACACAAGGAGATTGAGGTATACGTGGACGATGTGATCATAAAATCAAAGCATCAGGCCGACCACGTTGGGGATTTGAGGAAATTCTTCTTGAGACTTCGCAGGTACAACCTCAAGCTTAACCCTGCCAAGTGCGCATTTGGTGTTCCATCTGGAAAGCTGTTGGGATTCATAGTCAGTCGACGAGGCATCGAGCTAGACCCATCAAAGATCAAAGCCATCCAAGAAAGTCACCTCCAATGAACAAAACTGAAGTAATGAGTTTGTTAGGGAGGTTGAATTACATTAGCAGGTTTATTGCTCAGCTCACGGCAACCTGTGAGCCTATTTTTAAATTGTTGAAAAAAGATGTTGCGGTCGAGTGGAATGGTGAGTGTCAAGAAGCATTTGATAAGATAAAAGGATACTTGTCAAACCTACCCGTGCTGGTTCCGCCAGAGCCAGGAAGACCTTTGATTCTTTACTTGACGGTCTTAGAAAATTCCTTTGGTTGTGTATTGGGGCAACATGACCTCACCGGCAGAAAAGAACAGGCCATCTACTACCTTAGCAAGAAATTCACAGCTTATGAGGTTAAGTACACTCATCTGGAAAGGACATGTTGCGCCCTAACTTGGGTAGCTCAGAAATTGAAACACTATTTGTCATCCTACACTACTTACCACATTTCGCATCTCGATCCGTTGAAATATATTTTTCAAAAGCTATGCCAACGGGGAGACTTGCAAAGTGGCAGATATTGCTCATTGAATTTGACATCATCTATGTGACTCGGACTGCAATGAAAGCCCAAGCATTGGCCGATCATTTAGCCGAAAACCCGGTCGACGAGAAGTACGAGCCATTGAAAACCTATTTTCCCGATGAAGAAATAATGCATATCGGTGAGATGGAGCAGATTGAAAAACCTGGCTAGAAACTTTTCTTTGATGGAGCCGCTAACATGAAAGTAGTCGGGATAGGAGCTGTAATTATTTCTGAGACCGGGCATCACTATCCTGTTACGACTCAACTTCGATTTTATTGCACCAATAATATGGCTGAATATGAAGCTTGTATTTTGGGGTTAAGGCTAGCCGCAGACATGGGTATCCGGGAAATCTTAGTCATGGGAGATTCGGATCTTCTGGTACATCAAATTCAAGGAGAATGGGAAACCCGAGACTTGAAGCTCATACCATACCGACAATGTCTACATGATCTTTGTCAGCGGTTTCAATCAGTGGAGTTCCGGCATATTCCAAGGATCCATAATGAGGTTGCCGATGCATTGGCTACCCTGGCATCAATGTTGCACCATCCGGACAAAGCTTATGTGGATCCACTGCATATTCAAGTCCACGATCAGCACGCTTACTACAATATGGTTGAGGAGGAATTTGATGGTGAACCATGGTTCCACGACATCAAGGAGTATATCAGAATGGGGATATATCTAGCACAAGCCACAGGGGATCAAAAGAGAACCATTAGGCGATTGGCAAATGGATTCTTCTTAAGCGGAGGAGTTTTGTATAAAAGAACACCAGACCTTGGATTGTTAAGATGCATAGATGCCAGACAAGCTACGGCTGCATGTCTGAAGTACATGCGGGAGTTTGCGGACCCCACATGAGTGGATATGTGTTGGCAAAGAAAATTCTCCGAGCCGGTTACTATTGGCTTACCATGGAGCGAGATTGTATCAGTTTTGTGCGCAAGTGTCATCAATGCCAGATACACGGGGATTTGATTCATTCTCCACCATCTGAGTTGCATACAATGTCGGCACCATGGCCCTTCGTCGCTTGGGGCATGGATGTGATTGGACCAATTGAGTCGGCAGCATCCAATGGGCACCAGTTCATTCTGGTAGCCATTGATTATTTTACCAAATGGGTTGAGGCCAAAACATTCAAATCAGTGACCAGGAAAGCTGTGGTCGATTTTGTTCACTCAAATATCATATGTCGATTCGGAATCCCAAAGGTGATCATCACAGATAACGGTGCTAATCTTAATAGTAACCTAATGAGGGAAGTATGTCAATAGTTTAAGATTATACATCGCAACTCTACCCCATATCGGCCCAAGGCGAATGGAGCAGTCGAGGCAGCCAACAAAAACATAAAGAAGATACTTCGGAAAATGGTAGAAGGTTCAAGACAATGGCACGAAAAACTACCATTTGCGTTATTGGGATATCGCACTACTGTTCGCACTTCAGTAGGAGCAACTCCTTATTTGTTGGTATATGGCACTGAGGCAGTAATTCCTGCAGAAGTTGAAATTCCTTCCCTTCGGATCATCGCCGAAGCTAAGATTGATGATGATGAATGGGTCAAAACCCGTCTGGAACAGTTAAACTTGATTGATGAAAAACGATTGGCAGCAGTATGTCATGGCCAATTATATCAAGGAAGAATAGCAAGGGCATACAACAAAAAGGTGCATCCCCGAAAGTTTGAAGTGGGTCAACATGTGCTGAAACGTATTCTTCCACATCAGGTTGAAGCAAAGGGCAAATTTGCCCCAAATTGGCAAGGACCATTCATTGTGACTAGAGTATTGTCCAATGGTGCATTATGTTTAACAGATATTGAAGGAAAATGCATAGACATGGCTATCAATTCTGATGCGGTAAAGAGATATCATGCATGATTTCTCTTTGATATAGTTATTAAATGTTTGTATTCGGCATTATTTCAAAGATTGGAATGACAAAGGCAATTTATTCTGCTATCCAAACACTGTACCCTTTGTTTCCCCTTTAAGCCACATTCGTTTCTTTCTTACCCTCTTTTGGAATCAATGAAAATCAAATAAAAAAAAGAGAAGAAAAATAGAAAATCACTATTATTGAAGCGAACTACGTTTGACCTGATTCCTCAAAGAGGATACGTAGGTGCCTCACGGCTCGGTCGTAGGGTTCATAATATGCATAATATGCACAAAAGGAAACATCAAGAGACCCCGATCAAGAAACTGGGGCAGGAATTGTATTGGTAAATAAGAAAAATGATACCAAGGGTTGTAAATTTTAAAACCCCAAAATTGTTTAACTTTTGATACCTTTCCATTCCAACCATATTCCAAAAGACCTTTCGACCAATCTTAGAAAGAACGCCGAGTCAAACAACTGAAGATGATTCATAACACTCTAGTCCAAACAAGAAGAAGTAATGAAAATGAGAGAGTCTCATAGGTGAAAACCCTCACGGGCACCATGAGACGACAGAAGCTGAGAGAAAGAAAATGAGAGAGTCTTATTGGTGAAAACCTTCGCAGGCACCATAAAGCAAAAAGGAATTAAGTAATGAACAAATGAGGAAGGTTTGTCGGTGAAAACTCTTTTAGATACTGCAAGTCGAACAAGGTTTGTTAAATTGGCAAAAGTAAAATTAGGTTGTGGAAATTTTGGGAAAACAAAATGAAACGATTGAAAAAGAGATTGGTTAAAAAGACTGGGTTGATTAATCCAAAATGCATACCTTGATCATTGGTGCCAGCGACTCCAATAGGATAAGTTCTTTATTCCTTCTCCAACAGTCATCCAAATTTGGATTTTTCTTTTCATTCCAGATTGTCGAAAATCGTCATGTTTTCGTCACTAATAATCTTACTCTTCTAAAGCTTTTGAGGCAAGTTTTGTTCCAAACCAAACAAGAAGGAATGTCAAGGTATACTACCAAGATTCAAGATTGCATAAGGCAAAATACGGCCATGATGGGCAGGAAGTAATAGGATAAAAAATAAGATATGGATGTAAGAAAAGTTGAATCAAAAAGTGGTTCAGCAATGTCAGGAGAGACATATGATTACACTTGAAAGGGTTTGAAGTGAAAACAATAGTTGGGGATCCTATGGTTAAGGATTAATTACAAAGACAAAACTGTCTTTTCAACCGCTCCAAGGCAGTAAAACAAGACAAAGAGAAACCCCACCCTCAGCGAGAATGCCACAACTGACCACCCTGCTTTAACTGACGAAATTTTCTTTGATTTGAAACAGGGGCAAAAACAACAGTTGTGTCAGGAAACACCCGGTGAAGGAAATAACAATCAGGCGTCCACCTGGATAACAAGGATGAAGAAAAGAATTAGCAATCAGGCGTCCACCTGGAGAACAAGGATGAAGAAAAGAATTAGCAATCAGGCGTCCACCTGGAGAACAAGGAAAAAGAAAGGAAATAGAAATCAGGCGTCCACCTGGAGAACAAGAATGAGGAAAGGAAATAACAATCAGGCGTCCACCTGGAGAACAAGGATGAGGAGAGGAAATAGCAATCAGGCGTCCACCTAGAGAATAAGGAAGAATAGAAGAAAGGAAATAGCAATCAGGCGTCCACCTGGAGAACAAGAATGAAGAATTGAAATGGCAATCAGGCGTCCACCTGGAGAACAAGGATGAGGAAATAATTAGCAATCAGGCGTCCACCTGGAGAACAAGGATGAAGAAAAGAATTAGCAATCAGGCGTCCACCTGGAGAACAAGGATGAAGAAAAGAATTAGCAATCAGGCGTCCACCTGGAGAACAAGGATGAGGAAAGGAAATAGCAATCAGGCGTCCACCTGGAAAACAAGGATGAAGAAAGGAAACAGCAATCAGGCGTCCACCTGGAGAACAAGGATGAAGAAAAGAAACAGCAATCAGGCGTCCACCTGGAGAACAAGGATGAAGAAAGGAAATAACAATCAGGCGTCCACCTGGAGAACAAGGATGAGGAAAGGAAATAGCAATCAGGCGTCCACCTGGAGAACAAGGATGAAGAAAAGAATTAGCAATCAGGCGTCCACCTGGAGAACAAGGATGAGGAAAGGAAATAGCAATCAGGCGTCCACCTGGAGAACAAGGATGAAGAAAGGAAGAAGTAATCAGGCGTCCACCTGGAGAACAAGGAAGAAGAAAAGAATTAGCAATCAGGCGTCCACCTGGAGAACAAGGATGAAGAAAAGAATTAGCAATCAGGCGTCCACCTGGAGAACAAGGATGAGGAAAGGAAAATGGCAATCAGGCGTCCACCTGGAGAACAAGGATGAGGAAAGGAAATAGCAATCAGGCGTCCACCTGGAGAACAAGGATGAAGAAAGAATTAGCAATCAGGCGTCCACCTGGAGAACAAGGATGAAGAAAGGAAGAAGTAATCAGGCGTCCACCTGGAGAACAAGGATGAGGAAAGGAAATAGCAATCAGGCGTCCACCTGGAGAACAAGGATGAAGAAAGAATTAGCAATCAGGCGTCCACCTCGAGAACAAGGATGAAGAAAGGAAGAAGTAATCAGGCGTCCACCTGGAGAACAAGGAAGAGCAATTGAAATGGCAATCAGGCGTCCACCTGGAGAACAAGGATGAAGAAAAGAATTAGCAATTAGGCATCCACCTGGAGAACAAGGATGAGGAAAGGAAAATGGCAATCAGGGGTCCAACTGGAGAACAAGGATGAGCAAAGGAAATAGCAATCAGGCGTCCACCTGGAGAATAAGGATGAAGAAAGAATTAGCAATCAGGCGTCCACCTGGAGAACAAAGATGAAGAAAAGAATTAGCAATCAGGCGTCCACCTGGAGAACAAGGATGAGGAAAGGAAATAGCAATCAGGCGTCCACCTGGAGAACAAGGATGAAGAAAGGAAGAAGTAATCAGGCGTCCACCTGGAGAACAAGGAAGAAGAAAGGAAATGGCAATCAGGCGTCCACCTGGAGAACAAGGATGAAGAAAAGAATTAGCAATAAGGCGTCCACCTGGAGAACAAGGATGAGGAAAGGAAAATGGCAATCAGGCGTCCACCTGCAGAACAAGGATGAGGAAAGGAAATAGCAATCAGGCGTCCACCTGGAGAACAAGGATGAAGAAAGGAAGAAGTAATCAGGCGTCCACCTGGAGAACAAGGAAGAAGAAAGGAAATAGCAATCAGGCGTCCACCTGGAGAACAAGGATGAAGAATTAAAATAGCAATCAGGCGTCCACCTGGAGAACAAGGATGAAGAAAGGAAATAGCAATCAGGCGTCCACCTAGAGAACAAGGATGAAGAATTGAAATAGCAATCAGGCGTCTACCTGGAGAACAAGAATGAAGAAAGGAAATAGCAATCAGGCGTCCACCTGGAGAACAAGGATGAAGAAAGGGAATAATAATCAGGCGTCCACCTGGAGAACAAGGATAAAGAAAGGAAGAAGAAATCAGGCGTCCACCTGGAGAACAAGGATAAAGAAAGGAAGAAGAAATCAGGCGTCCATCTGGAGAACAAGGATGAAGAAAGGAAATGGCAGTCAGGCACCCACTTGGAGAATAAGGAAATACAATTGAAGCATCAGCGGTCAGGCGCCCACCTGGAGAATAAGGGAATACAATTGAAGTGTCAGCAGTCAAGAGCCCACTCATATAAGAAAGGAGCACACTTGGAGTCAATAAAGCAGAGGAGACCAACCAAGTCCCCAGCAGGACACAACAAGATTCCCAAATAGATAAAGGAAATACGAAACACAATGAATGGAAATGCGCAAAAGATGCCCAAGAGTCACCAAGACATCAAGACAACAAGAAACGCAAGGGCATGATATAGATAAGATTTTGTAAATCATATACCATAGTCTAGCTTAGCTTTTTGTTTTTCCTTTAAAGCAGGGTGTAATAAGGAGGTCAGTAAGCAGTAAAAGCAGCACAAAACAGCAGTAACATCATAGTCCCATGGTAGTCCCAGCTACCAAAACTTCCCGAACTATATTGACCTGATTCCTTTATAGCCAAGGATATGTAGGAAACCTTTGAAGCAGAGGTTCGGTCAAATCTTTCAAAAAAGTGCTTCCCACAGAGTATTCGAACAGGCAAAAATCGCTCGTATCCGCTCACTTTATCTTTGCACGAAAACTCGACCTCACAAAAACTACTCTAAAATAAATCAAAAAATAAAACAAAATTCTCTTAGTATGCAATTTTTAGAATTTATGTGGCGTTTATTAATTATTTGTGTTTTGTCTGTAAATGTTTACATTGTTATAGTTAAATGAAAAACTAAAATAAAAATACATGTTGCATGCATATCTAGGATTTAATTATGCATTTAAGAGTTAATTAAAAATCACAAAAAATATGCATTTATCTTATTTGTTCGTCATTTAAATATGCCATTGTGTGATTAATGATTTGTCTTGTATGTTAATGTTTGATAAAGGGTGATTAATGTTTTGTAAGGTTAATTTTGTTTTTATAATTAAAATTAGGAATTTAATAATTAGGAATAAAATTAGGAAATGGAAAATAAGTTATAAAGGTAAAAAATCGGACCTGGACTGAAATCCAGGCCCAAACAAAATCAACTTCCCCACAGCCCAATCCAAACACCCCATGTCCGGTCCAATTCAACCAAACTAAACGACGACGTTTGGTCATATTTCATCAAGGGCCGTTGGATTAAATCAATCCAACGGCTGATATTCCACACCCCTTACCCGTAACCCCTACCCGATCCATTCCCCGGGCCAACCCATTCCCCAACTAAACCAAAACAACGCCGTTCCTGCAAGTGGATAGATCCTGGCCATCTATTCTGCTTGATCCAACGGCTTAGATCAATTCACCCCTCCCCTATATAAACCCCAAATCCATACCCCGGCCCCCTAACTAAACACCCCTCCTCCTCTCCTGTTCATCATCATCTCTGAAAACACACCCCTAACCGTAGCTGCCCTAACTCCCCCTCGCCTGAAACCCGGCGGCAACAACGCCGCCGGTCACCACATTAACACCCCTGAATCCCCTGACCATCCTCTATCCAAATCTGTTAGCCACTGAGCTCGAATCCTCCTAGAGGTTCTCGAATCTTCAAATCGAATCTTCATTTGAAGATTCAAGACAAACTCAGATCCAAACCAACCAGCCCCTAATTAACACCATAGCACCCCCTAACCTGCCTCGTTATGGATCTGTTGTTAGTTTGGCTCGAATCACCTCAGAGCTTCTCGAATCTTCATTTGAAGATTCGAGCCAAACAAGAACTCACCCAGATCTGTCTCACATTCACACCCAATGATCCCTAGGCCTCCCTCACCCCTAAGGCATCTTTGGTTCCCTTCGAATCTACCCAGAATTGGTCGAACCCTAAATATTTAAAAAAATCCGAAACCCTAAAATGCCAAATCGTGGGAGTTGTCCAATTAATTAAGGGATTGAGGTCTAAGAGACTTTAATCGAGGTATTCTCAATTAAGAATACTTCGAATAAAGTCTGTTCAGCCTCAAAAGGTCCAAATCCATGTTGATCCTGTGTCCGTATAAATTTGAAGGTTCAAAGGTATTTTTCCTACTCCTTTCTGTGTTTTATGTGTATATTGTTGCATGTTTCAGTAGCCTGTGTAATTTTCATATTTGTTTATTAGGTTCTGTGATTCTGTCTCATACCCGTTTATGAGATCAAATTATAGCATTGTCTCTGTTGGTTATGATTGTTTACAATATGTATAATCGTCTCGATTAAGTTCGTCGATTAGTTATTTTGTAAATTCTTATTTCCATTAATGATTGTAACAACCTGTTTATCTGTTTTGGATTGATTATTATCATTTTGTTCTAATCAGTTGGTTCTTGTTTGATAAGTCAAAAAGTTTGTCAAACATGTGTGTGTTGGTTTCTGAGCAGTTAGTTTCAGGCAATGTCAATACTGACAATGCCCCCTGCATTTGTTGATCTTAGTTCAGTTTTGAATTTCAGTCGAAATGATCCTGCAGGTTCTGTGTAATGTTAGTATGTTTTATTCAAGTTCAATGTTCATTCTGTGTATTCCCTGTTTGAATTCAATTCTTGTCAATCAGTTATTAGAAATGTGGTATACTGGCTCAATCATAGATTGCATTTCTTTGTTTAGCACAATCTGTGGGGATATAATACCTATTTGATGTTAGGCAGATTAGTTTAAACAATTTTTAAGGTTTGGGCAGTTTTTTAGTCTGGGTCAGTAATAACAGTAGGATTTCAGGGGTATTTCTGGGATTGAAACAGTAGGGATAATATGTTAGTATTAGTGTGTTATAGTGGAATGTTGATGACTATAATTATTGGGATAATGGGAAACAAAGGATAATGGGAATGCTGAAAATAAGGAAAAAAGTATCTTTAGTGGCTGATTTATTAGAAAATCAGCCTTAGTGTTATTTGAGTGGAGATTTCCTGATTTTTTAAAAGAGAAAAGGGTCCAGGCAGCATTAGAGGGCAGAGTTATATAAGAGAGGAGTTGGGACTGATTTGAAGACAGACATAAGTATATATAGAGGGGAAGAGAACAAGATAGAAAAAAAAAGAGAATCAGATAGAGAGAGAGAGAGGAATCTGAAAATTAGGAGATACACACAGAGAGAAAAGAGACACAAGGAAAAACTAAAAAAAAATCAGAAACAGAAATCTGAAAGGGAGGAAGAAAACAGAAAAAGAAACAGAAAAGAGAACACTCACACACACAGAGAATCTGAAACAGATATAGAAGAAGGAAAGAAAATCAGAAACATAGTTTTCTTTGAACCTGTCAGGGTCTGTTTTGTTGATATTGCTTGGGTTAAATCTGAAATTTTTCTTAAAATTCTGTTACTGTTCGTCTGGATCCAAGGGTCTTGTTATTTTGCTCAAACCTGCTGAATTATTTGGCAATTTCTGCTGATTTTGTTGCTGCTGGCTGAAATTTGCCTCTTTTACCCTCACTTTCAGGTATATATCTTTAGACTCGTGCTGTTGAAAATTTCAACATTGCAAAAATGAATGAAGTTTGGAATTAATATTATGTCTACTACTCCTTTAAGTCTATTAGTTTAAATTGCAGTTTTGTTTCAGTTGGTTAATATAGTAGTATGTTTGACATGATGACTATTAGTTAATCATTCCCTTTTGAAGTTCGTATAAGTGTTGTAATAATGTTATCTATTTCAGAATTTCATTAAAGTATAGTTATGATTGAATTGTCAAGATAGGGAACATGGCATGAAGTTGGCCATTAATTAAGTCTTGTGACATTGTTAGTTAGGTACAGAATAGTATGGAAATATCAAGAAAATACATTATTAGCCTATTTTGTTAATTATTTGGTTGATGTTTAAGGCTAGATGATGTTGGTTGCATTTTGTTCATATATGGCGTAATAATGGTTATGTTTATAATCAATAGTTGAAAGGTGCATTGATAAAATTCGTTATGTTCACAATGTTGGAATATGGCAAATGGTGTAGGGGTATATTCATGTTATATGTGATATCGTCTTATTAAGTCAACAGGTAGATTAGTTCTCTTTCTTAATAACAAATGGCCTAGTTATTTGAATGCAATCAACTCATTTTTTTTAAAAATAATGTAAAAGATAAGTCAACAATTTTTACAACGTGTAAAGTTAGTGTTTGCCAATAGTTCGCATAGGTTGAGGATAAAAATTGGTTTGATTATGTATATCCCAAACTCAATCATAAGCAGAATTAACCAAAATAATCATGCCTATTGGATTAAGAACAAGTGATGTAGAAGGAGATTAGGCTTATAAATTATAACAATTTTAAGAATGTAAAATAGCATTCGCTACAAATAGAATAATGAAAATTCTTCGAAAATATCGCTTCCTTTCATAAATCAATTTCTTTTTTTAGTTTTATACTTAATTCACCTTTTGGGTATACACATATTGTATTTACGAGAAAATGGTAGTATTAATTACACGTTGTTTATTTTTTTACTCTTTAAATTTGAATGGCTTAGAGGAATATAATTCACACGCGAAAAATATAATTCGCGGTCAACACTTAATAAATTCTGAATTCTTTTTCAAAGAATTTAAAGGCATCTCAAATAGGGATTTCTCATGACTTTCACATAAAATGTATGGATGTAATAAACAATTTGTGAAAAATTTATACTACCATCAAGAATATTTTTCGTGATTAGGGATACGTTCGCGTGACCTGATTATATTTCTAAAAGCAATTCGGATTATGCGTTCGCGCAACTTCGAGCGAACATTTAATAAAAAAAAAGGGGTTCTTCGGAAAATATCAAATTAATTTCATATAACCCGAGATGTGCTGTTCACTATTTAATTATACAAGAGCGACGAACGTTCTTAATTTTATTCTAAGCACGATGTCAAACATAAGTCTATTTTTATAATAAAAATAAACAAAAAAAAATAATATTATCAATCTTTTTGTGTACACGTATGCGTGACACGATTCTTCACGTTCATAAAAAATATATAACACGAATATACGTACGCGTGATTCGTTTAAGGGTCTATAATTATAAACAATCTAAGGCGGTAACGGAATTATAACAACAGAAAAATATATTTAGTAAATCAAGATAATTAAGCCAAGTATAAAAAAATGGTTAAGCGACCGTGCTAGAACCACGGAATTCGGGAATGCCTAACACCTTCTCCCGAATTAACAGAATTCCTTACTCGGATTTCTGGTTCGCAGAATAACAAACAGAGTCATATTCTCCTCGATTCGGGATTAAAATCGGTGACTTGGGACGACTTAAAAATTCCCAGGTGGCGACTCTGAAACAAACAAATCCCGTTTTGACTGTCCTTTAATTGGAGAAAACTCCTTCGCACCCTCGCCGGGGGCGGAAAGAGGAGGTGTGACAAATACAAAAACCCTGCGATGAATCCAACCCAAGGAAGTGATGGAGAATTCGTCATCAAAAATACGATAAGTTCTGCTCTGACCATATCTTTCATAGAGGAAGTCGAAAGGTATGTAAGATTTCTTCAGGCACTCCAAATCCTCATTCTTTTTCAGACCCATCATCTTCAGAAACCCCTAGTAGTGCGGTTTTCTGGTACTAGTAAACTAGGACTATCCCAAGGTAGCCCAGCGAATCCCCCTATTTCTTCCAAGAGAGGGGTCATTTCTATATTCCCAAATTGAAACACAACTCTTTTTTGTCCCAGAACATTGTGGCAGCTTAAAACAACATGTTGTTCGGTTAAAGGTCCAGTAGAGAAGGGAAATTTCCTACGACCCTTTTCACATGATTTTTATAACTTAATGGAAGATCCTCCCACCAATCTAGCAATAGTGGTGGTATGTTACGAACCATGCCGAACCTGGGGACTTCGTGCCTCATTTTCTGCAAAACAAATATGGTTAGGCCCTTTCCCCCTATAGATCCGACTACTTATACAACAACTATTAGCGTATTGGCACTTTATTTCTCCAAAATTAATGCACAAAATCATGGTTGCGTCTGTTGGGATTATGGAAAACCCGATGGACTTTTGGATGAGGATTGTCTTAAACGGTTATTATATTGACCACATATTAACCCGGCTAGGTTTGACCATGATGCATGTATAATTAATCATAGTAAGGTTTCCATAGAGATCTAGACTGGTATCCTTATATGGACAACTTGAAGGGGAAAGGCACGGAACCGTCGACTGCACCGCTGATCGACTAGTTTTACCGCAAATAAGCCTTTTCGAATTTAAAGGGTGATATATAGGAAGGGCGCAAACACTCATCAAGCATTGATGCAACATGGATTATACACGAGTGGAATAGGATGTTGAGCATGATTTATGAAACAATAAATAGCATGTTGTCATGTATTTGCACGTTAAAATGATAAATGCGGTATTTAATTGAAAGACGTTTAAGAAAGAAAACAAGGTGACATGTCAGTTTCTGTGGTAAAGGAAATCATAAATACTTGAAAATAAGCAATTAAATCTAGATAAAGGGGGAAGGGGAAAGGGTGCACACGTATTAACAGAATAAAGCATGCTTAAGACTAATTCAGAAAACGAAAGTTTGTTACGGTAAAAGCCTAATTATCCCCAGCAGAGTCGCTAGGCTATCGCGCCCCCTTTTTCCTCGCGAAATCCGGGTTACGACATTTTGGGACAACTCATTTCCTTTTAGAATTGGGTAAGAGGTTTGAAGAGTCGCCACCTAACGGATTAAGGTGCTTTAGGGCACCAAGAGCAAATAACTCACGTACTAGTTTACATCACCAGAGATTGGGTAATGGCTTGAAATTACCTTAGGGGGAAGGTGTTAGGCACCCCTCGAGGTCCACAACGATGGGTCCCGACCAAACTCAATTTAAGCGAATTAATCTTTAATGAAATAAAGCAGTTTAAACAAATAGAGATTATTTTAAAAATGAAATTAAAGGGGTCCTAAGTTTATTAGCCTATAGGATCACTTCCATGCAATATTCGGTAACCTTCCCCAAATTGAGGTGTTACGGATAACATTAGCGCACATGTCATCATCTCCTTTACTACCCAATTACCCTCCCCTTTTCAACTATAACCTAAGCATTCTAATAACATCCAGTACGTATCTTATGCGTGCACTGCACATCCCCTACCTCTGGCTCTAGAGGTGTTTAGGACCTCTATTTAAGACGGTTCTAGACTCACCTATGTTTTTTAAAAGGAAAAACTAAGAGACAAACAAAAGTCAAGTAGGACTGACATATAAGGAAGCAATTAAGTGGGCTCATGTTAACGTCCACAAATAGACAAACAAATGCACGATGTTCAAACATGCAATTTTAAATGATTTTAGGATTGTATAGGCAGGATATCTAAATGAGCACAAATATAATATACATCAGTTTTATTAAAGCGAGCAGACGAGTACCTATTAGTTTGCCTACTGATTTTGTTAGTACTCTGAATCCGGGCATATGTCAAACAAGCAATCACAGTTTTTAGACCTAGAATTTTAATTAACCTATAGGCTTGCCTAAGTGATAGTCGGGCAGAACCCTATAGACAAGGTATCTAAGCTGTAAACCAATTACTGATTTTAACAGACTGATTTTATCTTTAAATCCTATAGGCATGCTTTCTAATTTTCAGAATTAATTACCCCTATAGGCATGATTTATAAGTGATGAAACATTTTTTTTAATCTCCTTTCTCTCTAGGAAGAAGGATGAATAGTACATCCGTTACTATTCACCTGGCCATAACTCCGATGTCCGGCAAGGTAACAACACAAGATTGATCTTAAAAGAACCACCTTCTATTTTCGAACAATTCCTAGTTGTTTTCATACTCAAATCAATAGCCATATGTAACAAATCTTGATTTTAAAATCGCGCGTCACTGTAGCACCCAGATTTTCAGATTTTCTTCGATGCTTTTTCTGTTTTCTTGGACAGAAATGGTGGGTTAGTTTCATTCATGGACATGCAGGCCTCTCCCCAGCTCCAAGCTGTGGGAGAGCCAATTCAAATCAATAGAGAAACAGATCTAAATAACGTTAAAAAATAGTCATATTTAGCGCAACTACAAGGAAAGCATTCTGCCGCAAATTCGACAAAGCTCGAGCTATGTCCAGTCACGTTTGAACATGGTGAACCTACTACGGAATTCACCATTGAAGAGGTTAATACATTCACCATCGAAGAAGGATTACACCAAGCAGTCATCCTCAAGTTCTCGTATGGAAAACCTGATCTTCAGGAGTTGCGAAAATTGATACCTAAGCAATTTGATGTCAAAGGCTACTGTAATGTTGGACAATTGGAATATAGACATGTACTGGTAATGTTTGACTTATTTGAAGATTTTGTTCAAGTTTTGTCAAGATCCACAGGCTATGTTAAATCGAAGGGCGATGAGTTCTTCTTTAGATCGTTCCCATGGACAATTGGTTTTAATCCGCGAGAAGAAACTCCAAAATCAGTTGTTTGGATTTCCTTACCTAATTTACCTGCAAATTTCTTTGCAAAGAAGTCTCTAGTGTCCATATCTTCAGCAGTTGGCAAACCTTTAGCAGTGGACAAAGCGACACAAGATCGAACTCGACCAAGCACAACTAGGGTCAAGGTGCTACTTAATCTACTGGATAAACATCCTAAGCTAGTTAGGATAAATATTGTGGATAAAAATTCTGGGAAGTTACTTGAGCATTATCAAGAGATTTTGTATGATAATCTCCCAAAATATTGCACCTGTTGTAATCATCAAGGACATGATGTAAATTCATGTCGTTAGAGGATGGAGAAAACTAATGAAGAAGTTGCACTAGTGGTTGAATTGGAAGGGTTGGGCAGTCTTGATAAATTAGAAGGTGATACTAAGGAGTTCCTCAATGCAAAGAGGTAAGAACAATTGGTTGTTGAAGCAGCAAAGAAGAAAATAGTTGAGCAGCAGGTGCTGCAAACTGACTTCGAAAAACAAGCTGGATCAAAGGCTGTTAATGTTCAAGCTAATATAATGGAAGCTGCAACAGGGGTTTTGCAAGATGATACTTTTCATGCAATGAAGATTAGCAATTAACAGGACGGTTTAGCAGAGGGAGATCGAGGAACAGCTAGTGTAGAGCAAATTTTAAATTCAAACTTGGAAACTACTGCTCTATTGAATGTCACAAGTGATCGACTTGTCGCTGCGATTTTAACTGATGCCACTGGGATAATCAATATGCAAGATGGAGTGGGTGCACGATTTGGAGGTTTTGAAACTTTGGATAGTGAAGCTGTTACAGCTTGTAGGGATGTGAATGATTGTAACAATGAAGTTATACAGAGAAAGATGGTTATCAGTGAGGAGGATGATAAGGAGGAATGGGTTGATGAGTATGAGGAGAGTTCGAGTGAGGAGGAAGATCAACATAGTCAAGGTGAAGCATTGGCTTCAGGTAAACAAGGTCAACTTGCAGCAGCAAATGCTACAACAGTGCAGCACCTGCGACTTGAAAAAAATGCATCACCTACTGGGCATCAACTCAATTCAAAACAAACTACAGGTGATACCTCGATGCAAATGACAGTGAATGCTAAAACTGGGCAGCAACATATGTTAAAAAACAAGCAAGCTATGTTTTGTATTGAGGACCATAATGAAGTAACAATGACCTCTTCAGCAACACCTACTAATGCTGAACAACAGCAACATCCAAGACATGATTTTAATCTTTCGATAGGTGGACAACAGCAGGATTCACCTTGCACTAACAAGTTACATGGTCGTGCATCAATGGATGTTAAGGCTGGACATCAACTGCAGTTTGCAAGCATTTAACGAGGGGCATAAATGACTTCACATACTGGACAACAGCAATACATTACTCCACCGTTTGCAATTGGGCATCAGCACCACACTACAAAGAATCAAGTCCATCCAGTATTACCTCCAACTGTACAATACAACAACCAAATGGAAAAGCAAACACTCAGTTACAACAATAAATTTATACATTTACCCAGCCCACAAGGAAACCAGCAGTTGTCTACAAGGTCACCAGTTGTAACAATGGAGGACAGAAATCGAATTGATTATGAATTGGCATCGACTTCAAAGACAACATCAGGGAAGAAGAAGAAGAAGAAGAAGAAGGTGCAGCAAAATCAGATTACAGCAACTGCAATGCATTGTGGTCAATTCATTGAGGATCCCATGATCAAGCAACCTTTGGCCACTTTGTCAAATAAATTCAACTGCTCAAATTTGAAAAAGGAGTAGGAATATGGTCTTAAAATAAAGTATCAATTTGCCAGCCATCGTGTGGAAAGAGTTATCAAGGATGAACTCCAAACGTTAAATTTTGAAAGTATTCTGACTGGAAAATTAAAGAGCAAATTGGATTCTCCAGATTTCATTCCAAGCAAGCCTTCCTGTGGCACATGCATTCACTACCTAGATACCCCACCAAATACTGTGGAGGAACATAATGGAACAAGCAAAGTAGGTGTTATCTGGATGAAAATTGCAACAAGGTCCAACAAGGAAGCAATTGTTAGGAGACTTCCAATGAGAGTTGCCAAACAAAAGCAGGCTGCCCCAACTACATCAACGAGGTCCAATCGTTCAAAAAAGAGATGATATTTTTTGAATACATTTTGAACAATGTGGATGAAGGAACAAAAATCAAATTGGTAATACATTTTATTCTACCACTTTCTTAGTATTCTCATCTGTAATATCATCACAGAGTATGTTATAAACTCTGTGATAATCATAGAATACTTGGTCCTTTCAAGTTCATTTTTTTACATTCTTATTAGTAGGCGAGGTTTGCAATCCTCAATATGATTAGTAAGGTAAGGTTAGCACGATTTGTGTTATATGGGTAACAATACCGGTGCTATTGTCCCCCTTATTTGTACTTTTCCTAATTGTTGTATTTTTCTTTTCTGTTATTAATAAAAAACTAGCCCTAGGCGCTTGCCTAGTGGATTGCCAAAAAAAAAGTGTTGAAAGTGATAGTTAGTTTTATTTTCTATAGACATGATATCTAAGTACATAACTGATTTTCTATATATCTCCTATAGACATGATTTCTAAGTGTAGAACTGATTTTTATATGTCTCCTATAGGCATGATTTCTAAGTATTGACTTGATTTAAACTCTTATAAGCATGATCTCTAAGTTTCAAAACGGATTTCACCCTATAGGCATGATATCTAAGTTGAAACTGATTTTTTTATCTCCTATAAACATGATATCTATTAATCATGTAGGCAGAGAATTTTAAGCAAATTGCCAGGAAAGTTTATTAGACATAGTCCTATAGACATGGTCACTAATGCACATTGAATTAAAAATACGTGCCAATCTTTTAAACAGGATTTCTAATGTGCAGAATTAAACGTAAATTCCTATAGCAGGGTTTATAACTTGCATATGTGCAACACAGAGTCAAAACGATCATAAAATCCTATAGGCAAGATCTCTTAACAGAATACAGTATCCACATAATGCAATCAGCATAGTTAAGTCCTATAGGCAGGATCTCTACCCAGAGATATAAGAATAGACCCCCCCCCCCAACTTTTACTAATAATTCCTATTTATTACAGATAATATTACAGCCGGAATGAATATATTACATAACAGTATCCATTATACTATAGGGATCCTTCATAGGCCCAAGGTCTTCGAACATAGCAACTCTGAACATAATGGTAGTCTATCCATAGTACATAAAATAGGGCTCCTAGTGTGTCAAAGTTCCCAAGGGCCTCAGGGACACCGGACAATGCTCATACTAGAATCACAAGTTCAACACAAAATTCATAAAGGATTGGAAAACCAACCCCAATGTGTTAGAGTTTAGATGAGTCTCAGGGACCCTAAGCAGTGCTCACACTGGGGGTGGTAGGATCCCAGGAGACTAAGAGTAGCCATTTAAGAACCGGTACATGGAAGGTAAGGGGACAGCTTTAGGAAAACAATTTAATTTTCAGATGTAAATAGATTTAGACTATAGGGTTGCAAACATAGTTATACAATAGAATCCACATTTAGCACATGATTCAAACAGGTTGGTATTTGTTTAAATTGGATACTCATATCAGTAATCACAAAAGCATGGACACTTGAATTAATAGACAGAATGAGCCACATATTAATTACATGCTCACAATATCTAACAATAGGCAAAATAGGGAACATATGGCTAAATTGGATAGGGAACATATAGCTGAAAGTAACTTAGGATAGCATTATCACTAAATGGGATCATGTAGTCATAGAGGAAACTGAAGCATGTTGAAAGTTTAAACGGGCTAATCAGACAAGGCATATATGACAGAATAGAATAATAGGGATTAAGGCATACCAGTTGAATAGAAAGAAAGTAAAGATGCAGCAGCAGTTAAGCCCTAGAACAATGTGGCCTTAGCTTTCAGCCGACCAAATAATAGCCACTTAGTATAGAACTCAAAACAGGAGCTAGAGAGAGCTTAAGTTTTTTTGTAGTGAGAATAGGAGTTCCCTTGATGTCTAAAAGGGAAAAGGGGAAGAGTTTTATAGCATGCATTAGAGCAGAACAAATAAGGTAATGAACCAATCACACGCAAATAAGGTATTAAAAATCAATTAACAATCAGTTTAGGTCGGCATAGATCAATTAGCAGGCATAAAATAAGGCTAGCATCAATTAAAGGAGTCAATCAGTGGTCAAATAAGGTAAAGGATAATTCCAGAATCAAATAGAAAGTTGACTTTAATAACTAGAACATAAAATCAGGCTAGTAAGGTTAAGTCTAAGGGAAGTAGCATAAATTATTAATCAGACATTGTTCCAAATAAGGTAAGAACAGGTAAATCGAACAAAATAAGAAATTATTAGTATCGTACAGGAAAGGAAAGACTGGAATTTAGTAGAAGATTTTAAAAACCCTAATTTTAGCAAAACAAAAAATCAGCAGTAAAATAAGGTACATAATGTAGACAGGAGAAATAAAAAAGAAAACCAGAAACGAACATCCTTGGATTGATTCTAAAGAATCAAAACCCCAAAATTTAGAGCAAGAAGAAGCAGCAACAAAGAGTTGTAATGGAATCCATAGAGACACATTAATGACAGTATTAAAGAAAAATAGTTAAGAAATTGAAAGCCAAATTAGATCTAGAACGATCTGAAACCCTAGTTTTTTGGTAAAACACCAAATCAGCCGGAATAAAAGAGATTAATACAGATTCGTACCAAATAAACGTATATAAGAGTTTATTAAAGGAAAACTCATAATTGAATCAGTTTTCATTCGAGTAAATAAAGGGTTTGAAACCCTAGGTTTGAGTAAATCTCAGAATCAGTAAAAGATCAACATATCCAAAAATAATAGAGAAAATATAGACAAAGAAACATATTTAAAAGACAGGATTTGAACCAAATTTGGTTCAAATCAGAGAGGATCTTAAACCCTAACCTTTAGGGCTTAGCGAATCAATAGAGATATGAGAGAAACATTACAAATACACGCTTGGGCTTGAGATTGTCCAGATTCAAAAGGAAAACACAGATTCAGACGGAACCAAATCGGGGTACTTGCCATATTTAGGAAAGTACCTAAGTTATTCCAGAATTGGATGCCAAATAAGAGAAAAAACCTAGAATGCTAAGGGAGTAATGAGAGAATTCCATTAGAATAAGGATTCTTGGGGTGTTTGGATGGGATGGTGACTTTAGGGTTTGACAGGGACATGAGAGCGTTTAGGGATGGCGTTTGGTGAGAAGTGATTAGGGTTTAGACGGGTTAGGCTAATTAAAAGGGTTGGGGAGATATGGACCGTTGATTTTAGAGATCAACCGTCTTGATTTAAGGGGGTTTCCGGGTCGGGTAGTTAATTGGGTAGGGTTAATTGGGTATTGGATTGTTTATACAATTGGGCTAGGTTCGAAATTAATTAGAAAGTGGCTAGATATTAAATACATAATTAAATCAGTAAAATAATTTATAAAAATAATTAGTAAATAGTGAAAATGTCATTTGTTCATGAAAAATAATTTAAAATAATTACTCAATATTATAAAAATATAGAAAGTCATTTTCTGTATAGACAATGTAATTATGCATATGCATGGGCTATTATTGCAAAAATAGGCAATTCTAGTTTGAAAAATGCAAATGTAATTATAGAAAATGCAATTAGAATATTTAAGCGCTATTTGGGCATAAATGATGAATTTATATGATTAAATAATCATAAAAATAGTACGAGGGACAATTATTGGATATTTGTATAGTAAAAATGCAGAGATAAATTGGTTTAAAGCCTTTAAAAATTATAGAATAAATTACAGAAATACTTGTGCGTGTTTGTAAATGCATATACAATATTTTAAAAGTATGTATGCATATTTAATAATATATGAGGGAAAATTGAGACCTCCCGTGGCGATGCCCCCCCAGTATTTGGGGTTGATCGAAGAGAAGCCTCGAATACTTGATGAATCCTCCTTAGGTAGCATATGGATGTTGCCTCGTTAAAAACCTCGCTGGTAAAATCCATTTGGGATGAAACCCGGTATAAGGGAAAAAGAGTGCAACGCATGCTTTAAAACCCAAGGTCTTCGAGTTGGAGGGTGCTTTGATTCCTCTTACTTGAAAACCTGCAATAGGTTAGTATAAAACATAAGTGAAAAACGAGAAGGTTGTACCTTAGCATTGATTGCATTAGAGCCTTGATCCATTTTACTTGCTCGCTCCGCGGACGCGGCACGGTCCTTTATTGACTCTTGTCTTTTGGCTTCTTCGATGTGGGGGGTATTGATGTCGGTGCTAGATCGTACACCGTGAACATCTCTCTTGCTGCATGGTGCTCCCCGTGCACTGCTTTTACTCCGTCCTTGGTTGGGAACTTTATCATTTGGTGAAGGTTGATGGCACTGCCCTCATACTGTGTATCCACGAGCTTCCAAGTAAGGCATTGTATCTCATGTCACCTTCGATGACATGAAACTTGGTATCTTGGATTGTATTGGCCACATTGACCGGGAGGATGACTTCTCATTTTGTTGTTTCGCTTGCTATGTTGAATCCGTTGAGGACTCCAAAGGCTGGTATTATCTGGTCGAGCAGTCCGAGCTGCTCCACCACCCTCAACCTGATTATGTTGGCTGAGCTACCTGGATCCACGAGCATACATTTAATTTGAAATTTATTCAGAAGAAAAGAAATTACCAGGCCATAATTATAAGGTTGAGACAAGGTCTCGATATCCTCTTCGGTGAATGTGAGAGCATCCTCTGGTATGTAACTTCGAGTTCGCTTTTCCCTGGTGATGGATATTTTCGTCTGCTTGATAACGGGTCCTTGTAAGGCGTCGACCCTCCAACGATCATATGGATGACGTGTTGTGGTTCCTATGGTTCATTCTTTTCGTTCGCCTCTCTTTTTCGAAAGTGGTTCTTGGCTAGATTGTAGAGGAATTATTGAAGGTGCCCTTCATTGATTAGTCGAGTCACCTCTTCTCGGAGTTTCTTGCAATCCTCGTTCCTATGATCGTGGATGCCATGGTATTCAAACATCAGGTTGGGATTCTTTTGAGAAGGATCTGACTGTGTGGGCTTTATCCATCTGGTATCTCTGATTCTACCAATGTTCGATACGATGCCTTAGACGTCAATGTTGAAGTTGTATTCTGACAATCAAGGTGCCTCCACTGGCCTTGAATACCTGTGAAGCCCAGTCTTGCTCGTGCAGGACTTTTGGCCTTGATCCACTCCTCGATCATTTCGAGGTACATTTCGCCTCATAGTGTCTCTTTGATCTTTAAAGTGTGGTTGATACCTTTCTTTGCCCGTTATCGATTCTCTTTCTGTAATCCTTTGTTCCTTTGTTAAGAACCTGATAGGGTATACCGAGCCAAAGGGGGCTCCTAGTTGGTCGTCCTCAACCCTGATCTTTGATTGATATATGTAATGCACATCTGCCCACATCACAGCGGGATACTCAACCAAGTTCTACTTTAGCTGTTTCGAGTCTATCGAGCTTTTCTCATTCAAGCCCTGAGTGAAAGTCTATACTGCCCAGTTGTCGGAGACCGGTGGCAATTCTATTCGCTCCATCTAGAAACAAGATACAAAATCATTCAACATCTCGTTCAGCATTTGTTTAATCTTGAAGACGTCGGACTTCCTTGTAGAAACCTTGATGGCACTGGCATGTGCCTTCACAAAGGAATCTACCAACATGGCAAATGAATCCATCGAGTTCGGGGGTAGGTTGTGATACCACATCATGGTCCCAATCGACAGCGTTTCTCCAAATTTTTTCAGCAGGACGGATTTGATCTCGTCATCTTTTAAGTCATTACCCTTTATAGCACAAGTGTAAGTGGTAATGCGCTCACTGGGGTCCGTGGTCCCATTATACTTTAGGATATCGGGCATTATGAATTTCTTCAGGATGAGCTTCGGAGCCGCACTCGATGGGAATGGTCTCTGCATGAACTTCTTTGAATCTACACCCTTTAGAATAGGGGGAGCGCCTGGGATCTGATCGACCCTCGAGTTATAAGTCTCCACTTTTTTATCGTTAGCCTCTATCTTCTTTTCTTCTGATTCAATCCTTTTAGTGAGGTCCTCGAGCATCTTTATAATAGTGGGGATTGTTGCTGACCTGTTGTTACTCAATCTCTCTGATGCCTGCTCGACTCGAGGAGCCATTTCCGGTGTTGCCGTGCTTGGAGTTTTTTGTTGACTTTCCAGCTAAGCAATAGCCCTTTGTTGTGCTTGTAGCATTTCAAAAATGACTTGGAGGCTAACTCCTCTTTCTTCCATCCCTCGTGCTTTTTGGCCTCCATCCTGGGCTTCCTTGCATCCGTTCCTTATGGGGTCTGCGTCTGCTTCCGTGTTTAGGACGTTGTGGGAGCTGATATCAACTGGCTCCATGTTTAGTACTCCCTCAGGGTTTACAAGTGGTACACGTCTAATAAATGACGAAGAAATGCTACTACTACAGTTGTATAATGGCTCAATATAGATTTGTACTATTCTTGCAAACTCTATCAGTCCTTATTGTGTGCCCTCAGGGGTTTCCTGCCTTTCCATGACGATCGTTGATTTTCACACTGCCTCAATGTATACCATGGTAAATCTTCGACGTGTCCTACTGAGGCGAGTGCTTTGGGGATGGGCCTTGGACCGTGCTTTGATCTCATCGAGGCCGGGCTTGAATTGCCACAGAAACCTCAGATTGGTCTTCTTTAATTTTGACCGTATACACTGACCATTCAGATTTTTGAGGAATTTTGAGAGCACGTGTCATAGATTTCGGAGGAAAGTGGTATTAGTTTCTTCCATTGGTCAAGTTTTCATACGAAACAACTATCATTTGACCATCCAAATCGATTTGTATGAGGCATTATATGGGAGGAAATGTCGTTCTCAAGTTGGTTGGTTTGAGCCTGGGGAGGCTACACTATTGACCACGGATTTGGTTCGTGAAATTGAAATTGATTGAGGAGCGGCTTTGTACAATACAGTCCATGTAGAAGAGTTATGCTGATAGCAAGGCTCGTGATGTGGCATTCATGGTGGGTGAGAAGTTTCTACTCAGAGTTTCTCCTATGAAGCGCGTTATTAGGTTTGCGAAGAATGGCAAGTTGAACCCTTGGTATATAGGTCCTTTTGAGGTTTAGAGAGAGTGGGTGAGGTGTCCTACAGACTTTCTTTTCCACCCATCTTATCGGGAGTTCACCCGGTGTTTCATGTTTCCATGCTTCGGAAGTACTATGAGGATCCGTCACATGTGTTAGATTTCAGCTTGGTTCATTTGGACAAGGATTTGACATGATGAGGAGTCGGTAGACATTTTAGATAGGCAAATTAGAATAGTTCAGTAGAGAGATGTTACATCCCACACATAAAGTAAAGCTAGGTAAGTTTGGCTTCTAGAGCGGCCAATCAGCCGACGATGCATATGAGGACAGAAGGTGGATATAAGTTTCATTTAACTTGCGCTATTTGTCCCATAAGGTGCAATGACCAGGGCGGGGCAACCCATTTTGCATGTGAGAGTGGCAGAATTTGAAAAACTCGGTATGGTACAAAAAGGCAGTGTATCTCTTTCACTTTCATTCTAGGAAGTGTCACCCACTTTAACTTAACCAAAACGCTGTCAAACCTCCCTTGAGAGCTTCTAAGAAGACTAAATTGAGTCACAAGTGATTCTAGTAGGATTTAGCGTGAAGAAGCTTTAGATTATCATTGCAATACCTATTATCTTGATTTTTGGAGACTCATTGGAGGTATAGTTAATCACTATGAAGGTGTGGGAATTCAGGAAAGCGTAGCTAGTTCATCAATAAGCTATGTAAGACAACTTTCTTTCCTGGCATGACTTGGTATAAGTGTCACGACCCAAACTGAAGGGCCATGACTAGCACCCGACCACACTTGCCGAGCACCAACGTACATTTCATCTAACCTTCATTATTATCTTTTAAGGCTAAAGAGATCAATATAAATGGTAGACCTAGATCATGGACAACCAGCAATAAAATATGACGGCATGAACATACATAGCAGGGGATGACCAGACAATCAAGAAACTACGTATAAGGTATGAGCTACCTCGCTACTATGAAAGACTATACAACAAAAACTAGCCGACAAGGCATACCAAACTATACATGAGACGACACCTGTCTATGAGCCTCTAAAAGAACATAAGTGTTGCAACATAGCCGGAACAGGGCCCCGACATACCCATAATGTCTATAACAAAAATTGCATACCAAGACCAAGGCAAGTCCGGAGAAGGGATCTCGCCAATCACCGCTGAACTGGACAGTCTACTGTGGTGGGGGAGCTGCACCTGCCTGTCTATCAGGACCTGCAGCACGACATGCAGCGTCCACAAATAAAAGGACGTCAGTACGAATAAAGTACTGAGTATGTAAGGCAAGGAACCATAAATACGATCAGTAATGTAAGCAAGGATAGAGAATATACAACCTGTAACATCTTAGTACCTCTGAGGGCTACTTACATGAAATGCATGATACATATGTATAAATACATAAACCTTTAAAGCATTCGCCTCTGTGGGCATCATCATCATCATATCGTACCCGGCCATAATAGGCTCGGTAGAATCGTACCCGGCCACGTGGAGCTCGGTAAAACCCAACTGATCAGTGGTTTGCACAATAGGTGCCGTACCCGGCCAACTATAGCGTGGCTCGGTAGAGTAAAATAGATACATATATATAATGCATGCTCGACTCATGGAATCACATTTTAAACCTTTCGGAGTGACGTAAGGTCGGTATCCTCTGTACACGTTATTAGGACTAACTCTTCACTATGAACCTTATAAGAATCAGGAAGTACCAACAACAATTGATAACATAAGACTAAGAGAAGCAACATTAACATCAATCGTTCCATAAGAGGGAAAACAATGTAAGTACTGCTAGCTTCTAAGAGTAGAGTATCTTGGAAGATCGTTCATTACATTATGTACAATTGGAGTCGTGCAAAAGAAGGAAAGGGATAGCCTAACATACCTTGTATATACTGCCCCAATCTCAAGCTATGCAATTGTCAAAACTCCTTAGTCTACAATAAGAGAAATGATACTATCGTTATCATTTAAGCGTCATAACTATTATGTATCGACCACAACCTATTTTACGATGAAACGGACAACACCTCCCCTATATATATGACCTCACACCATTCAAAATAGTCACCAAACAGCCCAAACAACATCAATAATAAACATATTGAGCCTCCCAATATAGTCCACACACAGCCTAATCACTCCATACATACGACGACCACCATAGTCGTGTCAAACAATCTGGAAATGTTACGAATAACTATCAGCCCATAACCCTACATATATATGGTGTTTCCCCACACCCTTCCTCCTCCAAAACTCCACAAGATAGTAGTAAAATACGCAGCCCAACAACAACGCAAAACAGTCCACAAAACAATAACATTACTACCAAACCTTTCGATATATATCTCACAAGTTCTAGCTTCAATGGCTTAGCCGCAACTTGGATAATCTTAAATACATATAGAGTAAGAGGTTCCTTACCTTTATACAGAAAGAACAACTCCAATTTGACCTTAAATTTCCATGAAATATCCCTCCAATGCTGCCACACAACAAAAAAAATGAAACTAGCGATCAATTAGTGTTTTTCGGCACTAGAATCACTTTAGAAGGCTTGAAATCACCTAGGATTGATATTAAGAACATTAGGGAGTATTTACAGAACATAAACCCTTTAAAACAACCTCCCACACGAGCTGGAACGACACAAAAATGAGCAACAACAAGAAGAACAAGAGACTTACTAGCGCCACGGAATTCCCGACACTTGATTTGTGTTGTTTGCCCTTTTTTTGGGTCTTGAATCTTGAGAGAACCTTGAGAGGATGTTCCTAGGGTTCTAAGGTCTGAAAATAGTGAAAAGAAATGACTAAAAACGGGTTGTAGTCATCCTATATAGGTCCAAATATCTTAAACCGACTTAGTGGGCCCCATAGAGAGGTGCTTGGCGCAGTCTCGCGAAAACGCGAATATCTCTCTACTCCAAGATCGTATCGATGAAAGGTTTAATGCATTGGAAACTCGACTCATAGATCTTTAATTAGGAGAAAAGATTAGAAACATTTGACCTAATGTTTAAGTAAAATTATGAACCTAAGTTGCGACAACTTTTGTCGACTTTTGTTTCATAACTCGTTTGACTTCAAGACTTATGATACGGATATTATATGATTAAAATACCTTAATAAATGACCTCTTGAGTGTATTAAGCACCGCTAGATTACCTGAAAATACGAGTTACAACATCCTTGATTCGTTTAACTTCTAATATTGGTTAATCACCCTTATACACTCTTGTATCACTTAAGACCAATAGGATTGACTTCTTATCATCTCAAAGATAATTCCTTCTTGGATTTATGTTAACTAATATATGGCATGAACTAACACATGTGGATATGGGTTGTAACACCCTCCCCCCTTAGGAACATTCGTCCTCGAATGTAAGGGTTTATGGGGAGTTTAAATCATCGTGGATTCCAATGGAAATTTCCGATCAATTTTCCCCTATAAAATGGTCACTAGCAAAACTTGCAAGTAATTAAGCCCAACATATGGTTTCACAAGTCTACACAAAGCATTATGCGTATTTACATTATCTACATATCATCATTTTGTATTAAGGAGGAGTATTCTCAAATTATTGCTTACCTCATAGAGCCGTTTCTTCTTCCAATGTATCCTGTCTTCCACCAGCATCCTTGTTATCTTCATTCTGGAATAAGTAAGGGTATTTTGACTTCATCTCCTTTTCTGCTTCCCATGTCATTTCTTCCATATTTTTGTTCCTCCACAATACTTTGACGGAAGCTACATCTTTTGTTCTCAGCTTGCGGACTTGCCGATCTAATATCGCCACTGGCACTTCTTCATATGATAGGTCCTCTGTAACTTGTACATCTTTGATAGGGACGACTCGAGAAGGGTCTCCAATACATTTTCTCAACATAGATACATGGAATACCGGGTGGACAAATTCCAATTCGGATGGCAATTCTAACTCATAAGCAACCTGTCCAATCCGTCGAAGAATTTTATACGGCCCGATATACCTTGGACTCAGCTTACCTTTCTTCCCAAAACGCATAATACCCTTCATTGGTGAGATCCTCAGGAAAACCCAATCACCAACCTCAAACTCTAGATCACGACGTCGGACATCAGAATAAGATTTTTGCCTGCTTTGTGCCGTCCTCAATCGCTCCTGTATCACTTTCACCTTCTCAATAGCTTGGTGAATCAAATCTGGCCCATATAATTCTGTTTCACCGACTTCGAACCATCCAACTGGTGATCTACATCTCCTCCCGTATAGTGCCTCGTATGGGGCCATTTTAATACTGGAATGGTAGCTATTGTTATAGGCGAATTCTATGAGTGGAAGATGATCATCCCAATTCCCCTTAAAATCTAGAACACATGCTCGTAGCATATCTTCCAGTGTCTGAATGGTACGTTCAGCCTGTCCGTCAGTCTGCGGATGAAATGCAGTGCTGAGATTTACCTGTGTGCCTAAACCCTTCTGGAAAGACCTCCAAAAGTTAGCCGTAAATTGAGCTCCTCGATCTGATATAATAGATATGGGCACACCATGAAGCCTAACAATCTCCTTGATATACAACTTTGCATAATCTTCAGCCGTGTAAGTTGTCTTCACTGGCAGAAAATGGGCACATTTTGTAAGTCGATCAATTATCACCCAGATGGAGTCAAACTTATGATAAGAGCGAGGTAATCCAATAATGAAGTCCATATTAATCACCTCCCACTTCCAGGTCGGAATCTCTATATTTTGAAGCAATCCACCGGGTTTCTGATGTTCTATCTTTACTTGTTGACAATTGGGACACTGGGCTACAAATTCAGCAATAGACTTCTTCATATTATCCCACCAATACTGCTCCTTGACATCATGATACATCTTTGTCGAGCCAGGATGGATGGAATATCGGGATTGATGAATCTCATTCATAATCTTCTCTCGCAACCCTGCCACATTAGGCACACACAATCGGCTCTGGTATCTCAGTGCCCCATCTTTTCCGATCCTAAAAGCCATACTTTTACACTGTTGAATGCTTTCTCTTAATCGTACTAAGATAGGATCTTCATATTGTCGTGCTTTTACCTCGGCTACCAAAGATGATTCTGATGTATTCTGTACAGTAACACCTCCGTCATCAGAGTCTAACAATCTGATTCTCATATTGGCTAGTTGATGAAGCTCTTTAATCAACCCCCATCTACCTGCCTCAATATGTACTAAGCTTCCCATTGATTTACGGCTGAGAGCGTCTGCCACAACATTGGCTTTACCGGGATGATACAATATCTCGACGTCGTAGTCTTTCAATAATTCAAGCCACCTACGCTGCCTCAAATTCAACTCTTTCTGCTTGAAGATGTATTGTAAACTCTTGTGATCTGTGTAGATGTCAACATGGACGCCGTATAAGTAGTGCCGCCATATCTTCAAAGCATATATTACTGCAGCCAATTCCAAATCATGGGTTGGATAATTCTTTTCATGCTTCTTCAATTGTCTTGATGCATAAGCAATCACATTCCCACGCTGCATCAATACGCACCCTAAACCTATACCTGAGGCATCACAATATACCACATAACCTTCTGTTCCTTCAGGAAGAGTGAGCACTGGTGCAGATGTCAATCGATTCTTCAGCTCCTGAAAACTACGTTCACAAGTGTCAGACCACTGGAATTTGGTAGCTTTTTGTGTTAACTTAGTCAATGGTGATGATATAGAGGAAAATCCTTCTACAAACCGCCTATAATATCCTGCTAGCCCTAGGAAGCTGCGGACTTCTGATGGTGTTGTAGGTCTCGGCCAATTCTTTACTGCATCGATCTTCTGAGTGTCGACACTAATACCCTCATCAGATATCACATGGCCAAGGAATGCTACTGAGTTCAGCCAGAATTCACATTTGGAGAGCTTAGCATATAACTTACGATCCTGAAGCGTCTGTAATACTATCCGCAAGTGGCCCGCATGTTCCACCTCCGAACGAGAATACACTAGAATGTCATCAATGAATACAATCACGAACACATCAAGATAGGGCCTGAATATAGTATTCATGAGATCCATAAAAGCTGCTGGGGCATTTGTTAGCCCGAACGACATCACCAAGAACTCAAAGTGCCCATATCTTGTCCGGAAGGCCGTCTTTGGAATATCCTTCTCCCTAACCCTCACTTGATGATACCCTGAACGTAAATCAATCTTAGAGAAATACTTGGCACCCTGGAGTTGGTCAAACAGGTCATCAATTCTTGGAAGTGGATACTTGTTCTTTATAGTAGACTTATTCAACTGTCGATAGTCGATACACATCCGTAACGACCCGTCTTTCTTCCGCACGAATAGGACTGGTGCACCCCAAGGTGAAGTGCTAGGCCTAATAAAGCCCTTATCCAGCAAGTCCTTCAACTGCACCTTCAACTCTCGCAACTCTGCCGGGGCCATTCTGTATGGAGGAATAGAGATCGGTTGAGTGTCAGGCAACACATCAATGCTAAACTCAATCTCCCTTTCAGGAGGAAGGCCTGGGAGTTCATCTGGGAAAACATCTGGGAATTCGTTAACCACAGGGATTGATTGTAAAGTAGGCGGTTTCGCCTCCGCATCCCTAACGCGAACGAGATGATAAATGTAACCTTTTGAGATCATTTTCCTTGCCTTAAGATAGGAAATAAACCTACCTTTCGGTGTAGCAATGTTCCCTTTCCATTCAATGACGGGTTCACCCGGAAATTGGAACCTAACCATCTTCGTACGACAGTCAACATTTGCATAGCATGAGGCCAACCAGTCCATTCCCATTATCACATCAAAATCAACCATTTCTAACTCAAATAAATTTGCCGAGGTTTGACGACTACAAATCATCACAGTGCAACCTCTATATACCCTTCTAGCAATCACAGAATCTCCTATCGGAGTAGATACCGCGAGGGGTTTACTTATCAATTCAGGTTCAATGCCAAACTTATTAGCCACAAAGGGTGTAACATATGATAATGTAGATCCCGGATCAATCAGCGCATATACATCATAAGAAAATACAGATATAATACCTGTAACAACATCTGGAGACGACTCGAGATCCTGTCGACCTACTAGAGCATAGGTTCGATTTTGAGCACCACTCGAACTCGGCACTGCACCTCTACCCCTACCACGACCTGTCGACTGCTGAAAACCCCGTGCTGGAGGTCGAACTGATGAGGAAGAACCAGACACAGATCCAGTCGGCTGAGCCATACCATCACCTCCTCTATTAGGACAATCCCGCATCATATGGCCAGGCTGCCCGCACGAATAGCATGCATCAGAACCTCGACGACACAGTCCAAAGTGGGCCTTGCCGCACTGATCACAATGTGGTGTTGGGGGTCTCATCTGACTAGTATCCCTGTGATGTTGTGAGCCAGATGCCCGCGAACTCTGACCTGGACCAGAATAGGATCGATCATATCGAGGCCTCTGAAACTGTGGAGGAGCACTAGCTACAGGTGGCGCCGAACTCCTCGAAAACTGTGGCCTGATGCGGCCTCTGAAGTCATCAGAATACCCTGCAAATCTTGCCCTCTTATGCTGGCCTCTATCCTGCTCCCTAACTGCCCTCTGCTGGCGCTTACGATCCTCTAGGGTCTGGGCATAAGCTTGAATACGGGAAATATCCATGCCCTCCACCAAGGAGGCTGTCGTACACTCATTTATCAGATGTGGTCCCAACCCATTCACGAACATATGCACCCTATCACTCATCTCGGCCACCATATGGGGAGCATACCTTGCCAAAGAATCAAACTGCATACTGTACTCTCGCACACTCATATTACCTTGTCTAAGGTTCAAGAACTTATCAGCTCTAGCTCGTCGTATCTCAACTGGCAAGTAGTGACGAAGAAAGGCCTCAGAAAATTCCTTCCACACAGCTGGAGGAGGGTTCGGACCCCTGGATCTCTCCCAACTATCATACCAGAGAACCGCTAAATCCCGTAGCCGATAAGAAGCCAAATCTACTGCCTCTGTATCACTAACATGCATAACCCGAAGTGTACGATGAACCTGGTCAATAAAAGTCTGTGGGTCCTCCTTGGGGTCTGATCCGGTAAACACTGGAGGGTCTAAATTAATAAAATCACGAACTCTTGTACTAACTGGTTTCTCAGCAGCACCTGTATTCTGCCTCTGAGCCTGAGCAGCTACCAAGCTAGTCAATAACTGCAAAGCACTCCGCATATCCTGGTCTGGAGTGCCAGACGGAGGAACTGGAGGCGCTGGGTGCCTTCTAATATCCTCTGGAGGAGATGGAGTAGATGAGGTATGAGAGGGCATCTCACTTTGAGCCTCACTTTGTCCTGCTCTGACTTGGGGCACCTGACTGGTACCCTCTCCCGCTGCTGTATCAAGCCGTCTACTAATCGTTTGCTTCCTAGTCGAAGGCATCACTGAAAAAAACAAGGTGAATATTAGAGACAAACACTTACGACTCAACTCTACGCACGATCTAGATTCAGGAAGAAGGTAACAACCCTAGATGTCATGTAGCCTCCTGATTATAAATGTGGCGCGCTACACATCCATAATCAAGACTCTACTAGACACGGCTCATAGACAACCCCTAGGACAGACTTGCTCTGATACCAAGTTTGTCACGACCCAAACTGAAGGGCCATGACTAGCACCCGACCACACTTGCCGAGCACCAACGTACATTTCATCTAACCTTCATTATTATCTTTTAAGGCTGACGAGATCAATATAAATGGTAGACCTAGATCATGGACAACCAGCAATAAAATATGACGGCATGAACATACATAGCAGGGGATGACCAGACAATCAAGAAACTACGTATAAGGTATGAGCTACCTCGCTACTATGAAAGACTATACAACAAAAACTAGCCGACAAGGCATACCAAACTATACATGAGACGACACCTGTCTATGAGCCTCTAACAGAACATAAGTGTTGCAACATAGCCGGAACAGGGCCCCGACATACCCATAATGTCTATAACAAAAATTGCATACCAAGACCAAGGCAAGTCCGGAGAAGGGATCTCGCCAATCACCGCTGAACTGGACAGTCTACTGTGGTGGGGGAGCTGCACCTGCCTGTCTATCAGGACCTGCAGCACGACATGCAGCGTCCACAAATAAAAGGACGTCAGTACGAATAAAGTACTGAGTATGTAAGGCAAGGAACCATAAATACGATCAGTAATGTAAGCAAGGATAGAGAATATACAACCTGTAACATCTTAGTACCTCTGAGGGCTACTTACATGAAATGCATGATACATATGTATAAATACATAAACCTTTAAAGCATTCGCCTCTGTGGGCATCATCATCATCATATCGTACCCGGCCATAATAGGCTCGGTAGAATCGTACCCGGCCACGTGGAGCTCGGTAAAACCCAACTGATCAGTGGTTGCACAATAGGTGCCGTACCCGGCCAACTATAGCGTGGCTCGGTAGAGTAAAATAGATACATATATATAATGCATGCTCGACTCATGGAATCACATTTTAAACCTTTCGGAGTGACGTAAGGTCGGTATCCTCTGTACACGTTATTAGGACTAACTCTTCACTATGAACCTTATAAGAATCAGGAAGTACCAACAACAATGATAACATAAGACTAAGAGTAGAGTATCTTGGAAGTACTGCTAGCTTCTAAGAGTAGAGTATCTTGGAAGATCGTTCATTACATTATGTACAATTGGAGTCGTGCAAAAGAAGGAAAGGGATAGCCTAACATACCTTGTATATACTGCCCCAATCTCAAGCTATGCAATTGTCAAAACTCCTTAGTCTACAATAAGAGAAATGATACTATCGTTATCATTTAAGCGTCATAACTATTATGTATCGACCACAACCTATTTTACGATGAAACGGACAACACCTCCCCTATATATATGACCTCACACCATTCAAAATAGTCACCAAACAGCCCAAACAACATCAATAATAAACATATTGAGCCTCCCAATATAGTCCACACACAGCCTAATCACTCCATACATACGACGACCACCATAGTCGTGTCAAACAATCTGGAAATGTTACGAATAACTATCAGCCCATAACCCTACATATATATGGTGTTTCCCCACACCCTTCCTCCTCCAAAACTCCACAAGATAGTAGTAAAATACGCAGCCCAACAACAACGCAAAACAGTCCACAAAACAATAACATTACTACCAAACCTTTCGATATATATCTCACAAGTTCTAGCTTCAATGGCTTAGCCGCAACTTGGATAATCTTAAATACATATAGAGTAAGAGGTTACTTACCTTTATACAGAAAGAACAACTCCAATTTGACCTTAAATTTCCATGAAATATCCCTCCAATGCTGCCACACAACAAAAAAAACGAAACTAGCGATCAATTAGTGTTTTTCGGCACTAGAATCACTTTAGAAGGCTTGAAATCACCTAGGATTGATATTAAGAACATTAGGGAGTATTTACAGAACATATACCCTTTAAAACAACCTCCCACACGAGCTGGAACGACACAAAAATGAGCAACAACAAGAAGAACAAGAGACTTACTAGCGCCACGGAATTCCTGACACTTGATTTGTGTTGTTTGCCCTTTTTTGGGTCTTGAATCTTGAGAGAACCTTGAGAGGATGTTCCTAGGGTTCTAAGGTCTGAAAATAGTGAAAATAAATGACTAAAAACGGGTTGTAGTCATCCTATATAGGTCCAAATATCATAAACCGACTTAGTGGGCCCCATAGAGAGGTGCTTGGCGTAGTCTCGCAAAAACGCGAATATCTATCTACTCCAAGATCTTATCGATGAACGGTTTAATGCATTGGAAACTTGACTCATAGATCTTTAATTTGGTGGGTAGATCACCCCGTAATTCCTTGTAAATTATGAGAAAAGATTAGAAACATTTGACCTAATGTTTAAGTAAAATTATGAACCTAAGTTGCGACAACTTTTGTCGACTTTTGTTTCATAACTCGTTTGACTTCAAGACTTATGATACGGATATTATATGATTAAAATACCTTAATAAATGACCTCTTGAGTGTATTAAGCACCGCTAGATTACCTGAAAATACGAGTTACAACATCCTTGATTCGTTTAACTTCTAATATTGGTTAATCACCCTTATACACTCTTGTATCACTTAAGACCAATAGGATTGACTTCTTATCATCTCAAAGATAATTCCTTCTTGGATTTATGTTAACTAATATATGGCATGAACTAACACATGTGGATATGGGTTGTAACAATAAGTATCTCTCTCCCTAAAAGGATTTCTGTATTGTAAGAATGGTTGTTCTAAGTTATCACGACCCCAATTTCACACCTTATGATGTCGTGATGACACCTAGTCTCTAAAACTAGTTAATACTAACATGCATAGAGAAATAGCGAAAATAAAAATGAAACCTCAACTTTAAACAATTAAACTATCATTATAAATCTCAACAGCACAACTGACAAGTAACACCCAAAATTTGGTGGAACTGGGTCATAAGCTCTACAGAATATTCTAAAATGTCTACTATTACACTGTCTGATAAAGGAAATAACAACAATGAGAAGGTAACGAAAGGTGACTCCAAGGTTGCGGACGTTGGGTAGGTATACATTGATATCTCTTGAAAGCATCTAGCAAATCAATATCTAGCGTCCAGCACCGGTAGATGCACCTGGATCTGCACAAAAAATATGTTGAAGCATAGTATGAGTACACCACAATGGTATCCAGTGAGTATCAAGCCTAACCTCGGTAGAGTAGTTATGAGGCCAGGTCAAGACATCTACTAAGACATGATAAATAGAACAAAATATAGTAATGAGAAGTAATGGAAAGCGAAGAATGAATGATAACAAAGCAATTTAGTAATGTATACATCTTTCATACTGACGCCCTTTTCTTAGGGCACTGTGTTCACGCCCAGTAGTAAAGATAGACCCGATGACATCCCTCCCGATTATGGTATTTGTTCCAGCTACTGGTCATTGCACTCCACTTCTTCAGAGTAGTTGTTGAGAAGTCAATAGGTATTAAAGTGCATGATTTGGTTATTTTGGGTATAGTGTGGCCCAGTCCAGACCAAGTTATACATAAATTTATATATTTTTGGCACTTTTAGAAGCTTGTAGTCCAGTGTTCAGATATATGTAAGGGTTGGTTAGGCCCATATTGGTAACAATTGTGAAGTTGTATATAATGTTAATGTTTCTTTAACAGTCAAATATGGACCTTTATCAAATCCCATATGTCACACATCAGGGCCTAATCAGCCCAAATTCATGTGAAAAGATGTAAGTACATATGACAGTTCGCATGGGCCTTTGGGCGATGTGTGTCGGTCGCACCTCCCAAGGTTGGGGTGTGACAAACTTGGTATTAGAGTAGGTTAGTCCTAGGGAGTCTGCAAAGCATATCTAGTATACTCTTGCTTATTGGTATGTTGTGCGCCATACTTATAAATAGGAGGCTACAAGATATTTAGGATGGATACATTTCTTTCTGATCTAGATCATGTGATAGAGCTGAGTCATAAGTATTCACTTCTGATCCTCACATTATTTATGATTATAGCAATGCCTACTACGAGACGTCATGCAATTACCCAAGAATTGAATGAAGATGCATGATAAGGTACCAGTCAAGTGCCACTTGCCCCTATGGATCAACATGAACCTCATGGTGAAGCTGATGCTCAGGGTTCCTGGACAATACCATTGCCTTCGGAAATGAGAAAGGGGAGATAATGTTCCTTTGATTTCTCCCCCGGTTGTTCATGAACACGATCTTGATATGAGGAGTGATGTGTGTTAGTTGACCCAATTAGTAGCCTCTCAGGCCCAACGTCAAACCCCTGCAACCTTAGATGGAGCAGTCAATATGAGAGTTTAGGATTTCATAAATTTGGACCCCCCGGTATTTAGAGGAATATATCCAAACGAAGATCCCTTGAATTTTCTAGATCACATGCAGCAGACGTTATGAGTTATGCATACCACTGATATGGAGTCTATAGATCTTGCTACATTCAGATTGCGGGATATTGTTGTGACTTGGCATGAAACATGGGAACAATCTGGGGGACCACTTGCTCCACCAGTAGGATGGAGGGAGTTTTATGAGACCTTTCTGCAGCAGTATTTTCCTATTGAGCTCCACCGAGCTAAACAAGACAGATTCTTATGTTTGGAGATGTGACGACCCAAGGGATCATCATCATAATTCTTCCTTGTTTCGTGCTCCCGAGGCCTTGAAAACCTCTCTTTTAGTTGCCTCGATTGGCGTGCATAGTTCGGGCGCGTAGCCGAAAAGTTTTTATGTTAGAATATGTGAATTATGTGAAACATTTGATGAATTTTAGTATTAATATGCATAATGTTGACCTCGGTCAACATTTTGGGTAAACGGACCTGAACCTATGATTCGACGGTCCCGGAGGGTTCGTAGAAAAATATGGGACTTGGGCGTTTGCCCGGAATCAAATTCTGAGGTCCCAAGCCCGAGAAATGAATTTTTAAAAGAAATTGTTTTCTGAAATTTGATATGAAAATTTGAAATGAAAAAGAGTTAGAAAATATAGGTATCGGGCTCGTATTTTGGTTTCGATGCCCGGTACAAGTCTCAAATATGTGTTAAGCCCTATTTGTAAAGTTTGGCTAAAAATGGACGTCATATGACGTGTTTCGGACTAAAAATGGAGAATTTGAGTTATGAAAGTTGAACAAAAGAAAATCATGTGTTTGAGGCTTGATCCTATGTATATAATGTTATTTTGGCGATTTGATAGAACGAGTAAGTCCGTAAGATGTTTTTAAGGTTGTGTGCATGTTTGGTTTGGAGCCCCGAGGGCTCGGGTGAGTTTTGAATGGGGCCCGTGAGGTCTTGGACTTAAGAAAATGCAGGTTCAGGTGTTGCCAAAATGCAGGTTCAGGTCTTGGACACCAGCGCGGCCGCGGTCATTTCCGCGCGGTCCGCGCTGGAGCCGCGCGGCCGCGATGCATTTTTGTGCGGTCCGCGTGGCTGAGTCTAAGGGCTAGGGTTTCAGGTTAGCCAGCGCGACCGCGCACCAAAACAGTGCGGTCCGCGCTGGAAGGGTTCAGAGAAGCCCCACTTTTCTCCCACTCGGCGCGGCCGCAACACATTTTTGTGCGGTCCGCGCCAGGTCCTCAGAAAGGTATACAAGTTCGGAAATCTCAATCATTTTTCAATTTTCAAAAAAAAAACCCAAAACCTAAGAGGCTATTTTTCAAACAACTTTTCTTCTCCAAAACGATTGGTAAGTGATCTCTAACTTAATTTCTTTATCCCTTAACATCTTTTAATATAATTTCAACTTCAAATCAAAGATTTTCATGGGGAAAATTGGGTGTTTTGGGTAGAATCTAGGTTTTCTACAAATTGAGAAGTTGGACCTCAATTTGGGGTCCGATTTAAAAACAAATCATATATTTGGATTCGTGGGGGAATGGGTAACCGGGTTTTGGTCCGAACCTCGAGTTTCGACCACGTGGGTCCGGGGGTATTTTTGACCTTTTTGGGAAAAACCTTGAAAAATCTATTTTCATGCATTGGGGATGATTCATTTAGTAATTATTAATGTGATTAAGTAACTTATGACTAGATCCGAGCGGATTGGTGGTGGAATCAAGAGATAAAGCTATACTAGAAGCGTGAGTTGTGTTTGGAGCATTCGAGGTAAGTGTTTGTTCTAACTTCGGCTTGAGGGAATAGGATTAGGATGATATTTGCTACTTGCTAATGTGGAGTACGGTGTATAGGCATGGTGACGGTTATCTATGCACCGGAGTCTAGCATGACCGTGAGTCTTGATTTAAACAGGAGAATGCGTTGTGAATACTCCCTTGCCGGGATGTGTAGACTGATATATATATTCTCCCTTGCCGGGATGTGTAGACTTATATATATATTCTCCCTTGCCGGGATGTGTAGACTGATATATATATTCTCCCTTGTCGGGATATTTTGGGCTGTTAGTTGTACCCATGCCGGGTTAAAGTTATTGAGTTGTTATTATCCCCTGAAGGGGTCTACTATATGAAGTCAGATATTATGATCTATATTATGGGATCGTGTGGCACGCCGTCCACTTATATATGATATTATGGGATCGTGTGGCACGCCGTCCACTTATATATGATATTATGGGATCGTGTGGCACGCCGTCCACTTATATATGATATTATGGGATCGTGTGGCACGCCGTCCACTATATATATATATATATATATATCGTGGAAATCGGAGTTTCTTCTATTTATTTTTGATATTTCATTTTTATCTATTACTCCCCGATATCATGTCCCCTCCCAGTTTTACTTTGTATTATCTTGTTATTGTTTTTTTGCACTTGTTGTATATATATCTGTACAGGTTAATTGTGGTAGGTACTGTCTATCCTCGTCACTATTTCGCCGGGGTTAGGCCAGGCACTTACCAGCACATGGGGTCGATTGTGCTGATGCTACACTTTGTGCATTTTTGGTGCACAGATCAGTGAGCAGCTTACGGACCGCAGCAGTAGGACTTATGGGAGCTATCTTCAGTCCAGGGACTCTCGAGGTAGCCTAGCTGGCATTCGTAGGCCGAAGTCCCTTTCAATGTTTTTTTGTTTGTTTATCTTGTATCAGACAAACATGATGTATTTTCCCTTCAGACATTGATTGTAGTATTCTGTAGTAGTCCGTGAGCTAGTGACACCAGACTCTGGGTAGCATTTTGGTTCAAACTTCCGCACTTTTGGTTTTCAGTTGCTTTAGATTTAAAGTCTTCCGCTTAGATTTTGTCTCGTTTATTATATTGTTTGAAAGAAAGCAGGAAAGGTGTTTTGAATATTTGGTTTGCCTAGCTCCGATAGTAGGCGCCATCACGACACCCGATGGTGTGAAATCCGGGTCGTGACAAGTTGGTATCAGAGCTCTAGGTTACTTAGGTCTCACAACTCACGAACAAGCTCAATAGAGTCTGAGGGATCGGTACGGAGACGTCTGTATTTATCCCGCAGAGGCTACCGAGTTAGGAAAACTTCACCTTGTTCATTCTTGTCGTGCGATTCTGTTTCTCAAGTATTGATTGTCTTTCCACTCTGTTCTTTCGCAAATGGCAGGACACATGCTTCCTCTTCTACCGCGCAACAGCCTGATCCCCCAACAGTAGCCCCTATTAGGGGCAGAGGGCGAGGCCGAGGCCGGGGCAGGGCTCAGCCCCGAGCAGCATTTCCAGCGACAGACCCTCAGGTCGATTTTGAGGAGGAGGTTCCGGCCCCTGCTGTTCCAGTGGGCCCAGCTCAGGTCCCAGAGGGTTTCATAGCCACTCCAGTGCTTCAGGACGCTTTGGTCCGACTGGTAGGCTTTATGGAGGGCATTTCTAGATCGGGTTTGCTTCCCGCAGTCCAGCCACATCTCAGGCTGGGGGAGGAATTCAGACTCCCGATACTCGTACTCCAGAGCCGGTAGCTCCTCAGGCTCAGGTTCCAGCAGTTCAGCCAGCTGTGGCAGCCCAGCCAGGTATTGCGGCTCAGTCCAGTGATGGTGCGGCTATGTCCGCGGATGCTTTGTGGAGGCTTGATCGTTTCACCAAGCTCTTCACTACTACATATAGTGGCACTCCCTCAGAGGATGCTCAGGATTTCATATTCAGCTGTCATGAGGTTCTACGGACTATGGGCATTGTAGAGACCAATAGGGTCGACTTCGCCACTTTTCGCCTGGCAGGATCCGCCAAGACTTGGTGGAGGGATTTCTGTTTAGCCAGGCCAGCAGGATCGCCATCATTGACCTGGGATCAGTTTTCAGAGTTATTTCTGGGGAAGTTTCTCCCAGTTACTCAGCGAGATGCTCTTCGCAGGCAGTTTGAGCGTCTCCAGCAGGGTCCTATGATGGTCACCCAGTATGAGACCCGGTTCATTGATCTTGCTCGTCATACCATTGTGATACTCCCCACCGATAGGGAGAGGGTGCAGAGGTTTATTGATGGGTTGGCCCAGCCGATCCGTGTTTAGATGGCCATGAGTGCCGGTAGCGAGATTTCATTTCAGGAGGCGGCAGATGGTGCCCGCCGAATAGAGATGGCACTTGCTCAGGGAGGTGGTCATGGGTCTGATAAGAGGCCCCGTCATTCTGGTTGATTCAGTGGTACCTCGTCTGGAGGTAGGGATTCTTATGGTAGAGGCCATCCTTTGAGGCCCTTTTAGTCAGCTCTCCAGGCTTCTCATGGTACACCAGGTGGTTGTGGTTCTCAGCCGCAGTATTCTGACCAGCAGCTCTTCAGCTCACCATCAGCACCTATCAGTGCACCACCACTTCGTTATTCTCATCAGCCGAGGGCTTGTTATACTTGCGGCGATGTGAGTCACATTGCCAGATATTGCCCTCGAGTTCCAGCAGCTCACAGCAACAGGGTTCTCGCCCGATGATCCAGGCACCAGTTGCCCCACAGCTTGCCCAGCCAGCTAGAGGTGGGGGTAGAGGACATAGAGGTAGAGGTAGAGGTTTTAGAGGTGGAGCTCAGACCGCTAGAGGTAGGGGTCAACTAGCAGCAGATCGTCCCAGGGATATGATTTAGGGAGGTGGGGCCCAGCCCCGTTGTTATGCTTTGCCATCCAGGCTAAAGGCTGAGTCATCAGATGCTGTGATTACAGGTACTATTCCGATCTGGGATAGGGATGCTTCTGTGCTATTTGATCCCCGATCTACGTATTCATATGTGTCGTCCTATTTTGCACCCTATTTGGTTATGCCTAATGACTCGTTGAGTATTCCTGTTTATGTGTCAACACCGGTGGGTGATTCTATTGTGGTCGACCAAGTTCATCGTTCTTGTATCGTAGTGATTGGGGGTCTTAAGACCCGTGTTGATTTGTTGCTTTTGGACATGGTCGACTTTGATGTTATATTGGGGATGGATTTGTTATCCCCGTACCATGCTATCTTGGATTGCCATGCCAAGACCGTGACCTTAGCCTTACCGGATTTACCCCGTTTTGAGTGGAGAGGGACTTCTGGTCATTGTACCCGCAGTGTTATCTCGTATGTGAAAGCTTGTTGTATGGTCGAGAAGGGATGTTTGTCCTACTTGGTGTATGTTCGTGATTCTAGCGTGGAGGCCCCTTCTATTGATTCTGTGCCCGTTGTTCTGGAGTTTCCTGAGGTTTTCCCTTCAGACTTGCCGGGTATGCCGCCCGACAGGGATATCGACTTTTGTATTGATTTGGCCCCGGGCACTCAGCCCATTTCTATCCCGCCATATCGTATGGCCCCTCCGGAGTTGAAAGAGTTAAAGGAACAACTGCAGGACTTGCTTGAGAAAGGTTTCATTAGACCTAGTGTTTCGCCTTGGGCTGCCGCCGGTGTTGTTTGTTAAGAAAAAGGATGGTTCGATGAGAATGTGCATCGATTACCGGCAATTGAACAAGCTTACAATTAAGAATAAGTATCCACTGCCGAGGATCGACGATTTATTCGACCAGCTTCAGGGTGCGAGGGTGTTTTCAAAGATAGATTTGAGATATGGCTACCACCAGCTGAGGATTAGGGCGTCTGATGTCCCTAAGACAGCATTTCGCACTCGGTATGGGTACTATGAGTTTTTGGTCATGTCATTTGGATTTACTAATGCCCTAGCAGCGTTTATGGAGTTAATGAACCGAGTGTTCAGACCTTACTTGGACTTGTTCGTGATAGTCTTCATTGACGATATTCTTATATACTCCCGCAGTCAGGAGGAGCATGAGCAACACCTCAGAGTGGTCCTTCAGACCCTAAAGGATAGTCAGTTGTATGCTAAGTTCTCAAAGTGCGAGTTTTGGTTGAGTTCGGTCGCATTCCTGGGTCATGTCGTATCAGCAGCAGGTATTCAGGTAGACCCGAAGAAGATAGAGGCAGTCAAGAACTGGCCTCAACCAGCTTCAGCTACGGATATTCGGAGTTTCCTGGGGTTAGCAGGTTACTACCGTCGGTTCGTGGAGGGGTTTTCATCAATTGCAGCCCCTATGACCAGATTGACCCAGAAGGGTGTCCAGTTCAGGTGGTCGGACGAGTGTGAGGCGAGCTTTCAGAAGCTCAATACGGCTCTGACTACGGCACCGGTGTTGGTTTTGCCCACCGGTTCAGGGCCATATATGGTCTATTGTGATACGTTTCGTATTGGGCTTGGTGCAGTGTTGATGCAGGAAGGCAAGGTCATTGCTTATGCTTCGAGGCAGTTGAAGATCCACGAGAAGAATTATCCGGTTCATGATCTCGAGTTGGCAGCCATTGTTCATGCCCTGAAGATCTGGAGGCATTACTTATATGGCGTGACGTGTGAGGTTTACACTGATCACAAGAGTCTTCAGTATCTGTTCAAGCAGAAAGAGTTGAATTTGAGGCAGAGGAGGTGGTTAGAGTTGCTAAAGGATTATGATGTTACTATCTTATACCACCCGGGGAAGGCCAATGTGGTGGCCGATGCATTGAGCAGGAAGTCCGCCAGCATGGGTAGTCTTGCTTATATTCCAGTCAGCCAGAGATCGCTTGCTTTGGATGTTCAGGCCTTGGCCAATCGTCTTGTGAGGTTGGATATTTCTGAGCCTAGCAAAGTGTTAGCTTGCACGGTTGCTCGTTCCTCACTATTAGAGCGTATCCGCGAGCGGCAGTTTGAGGATCCCCATTTGTGTGTCTTGAGAGACACGGTGCAGCGTGGAGGTGCCAAGAAAGTAACCTTAGATGATGATGGTGTATTGAGATTGCAGGGGCGAGTTTGTGTGCCCAATGTTGATGTGATTCGAGAGTTGATCTTAGCGGAGGCCCACAGTTCTCGGTATTCTATTCACCAGGGCACCGCGAAGATGTATCAGGATATGAGGCAGCACTATTGGTGGCGTAAGATGAAGAAATACATCGTTGCGCACGTGGCTCGATGTTTGAATTGTCAGCAGGTTAAGTACGAGCATCAAAGACCTAGTGGTCTATCTCAGAGGATTGCACTTCCCGAGTGGAAGTGGGAGAGGATTACGATGGATTTTGTTACTGGACTTCCGATGACTCGGAAAAAGTTTGATGCAGTTTGGGTCATTGTTGATAGGCTGACCAAGTCAGCACATTTTGTTCCTGTTGCAGCCACCTATTTGTCCGAAAGGTTAGCCGAGATTTATATCAGGGAGATTGTTCGCCTTCATGGGGTGCCGCTATCTATAATTTCGGATCGGGGTACGCAGTTTACCTCGCATTTCTGGAGAGCGGTGCAGCGAGAGTTGGGCACCCAGGTTGAGTTGAGTACAACATTTCATCCCCATACGGACGGTCAGTCCGAGAGGACTATTTAGATTCTTGAGGACATGCTCCAAGCCTGTGTCATTGATTTTGGAGGCTCGTGGGACTAGTTTTTGCCTTTAGCAGAGTTCGCCTACAACAACAGCTACCAGTCCAACATTCAGATGGCTCTGTATGAGGCGTTGTATGGTAGGTGATGTCGGTCTCCAGTTGGATGGTTTAAGCCGGGAGAGGCTCAATTATTGGGTACGGATCTGGTTCAGGAGGCCTTGGACAAGGTCATGATTATTCAGGATAGACTTCGTACAGCTCAGTCCAAACAGATGCAGACCGCAAGGTCAGAGATGTTGCTTTCATGGTCGGTGAGCGGGTATTGCTCCGTGTATCGCCTATGAAGGGCGTGATGAGATTTGGGAAGAAGGGCAAGCTCAGCCCTTGGTTCATCGGTCCATTTGAGATTCTTGATCGTGTGGGAGAGGTGGCTTATAGACTTGCCTTGCCACCTAGCTTGTCAGCTATGCATCCCGTGTTTCATGTATATATGCTCCGAAAGTATCGCGGAGATCCATCGGACGTGTTGGATTTCAGCACTGTCCAATTGGACAAGGATTTGTCATATGAGGAGGAGCCGGTGGCTATTCTAGACCGGCAGGTTCAACAGTTGAGGTCGAAGAGTTTTCCTTCGGTGCGTGTTCGGTGGAGAGGTCAGCCTCCTGAGGCATCGACCTGAGAGTCCGAGTCCGATATGTGGAGCCGTTATCCTCATTTATTTCCCGACACAGGTACTTCTTTCTTTTGTCCGTTCGAGGACGAACGGTTGTTTTAGAGGTGGAGAATGTGACGACCCAAGGGGTCATCACCGTAATTCTTCCTTGTTCCGTGCTCCCGAGGCCTTTAAAACCTCGCTTTTAGTTGCCTCGATTGGCGGGTGCAGTTCGGGCGCATAGCCGGAAAGTTTTTATGTTAGAATATGTGAATTATGTGAAACATTTGATGAATTTTGGTATTAATATGCATAATGTTGACTTCGGTCAACATTTTGGGTAAACGGACCCGGACCTGTGATTCGACGGTCCCGGAGGGTTCGTAGAAAAATATGGGACTTGGGCGTGTGCCCGGAATCAAATTCTGAGGTCCCAAGCCCGAGAAATGAATTTTTGAAAGAAATTGTTTTCTGAAATTTGATATGAAAATTTGAAATGAAAAAGAGTTAGAAAATATAGGTATCGGGCTCGTATTTTGGTTCCGACGCCCGGTACAAGTCTCAAATATGTGTTAAGCACTATCTGTAAAGTTTGGCTAAAAACGGACGTCATATGACGTGTTTCGGACTAAAAATGGAGAATTTGAGTTATGAAAGTTGAAGAAAAGAAAATCATGTGTTTGAGGCTTGATCCTATGTATATGATGTTATTTTGGCGATTTGATCGCACGAGTAAGTCCGTAAGATGTTTTTAAGGTTGTGTGCATGTTTGGTTTGGAGCCCCGAGGGCTCGGGTGAGTTTTGAATGGGGCCCGGGAGGTCTTGGACTTAAGAAAATGCAGGTTCAGGTGTTGCAGACACCAGCGCAGCCGCGGTCATTTCCGCGCGGTCTGTGCTGGAGCCGCGCGGCCGTGATGCATTTTTGTGCGGTCTGCGTGGCTGAGTCTGAGGGCTAGGGTTCAGGTTAGCCAGCGTGGCCGTGCAACAAAACAGTGCGGTCCACGCTGGAAGGGTTCAGAGAAGCCCCACTTTTCTCCCACTCGGCGCGGCCGCAACATATTTTTGTGCGGTCCGCGCCAGGTCCTCAGAAAGGTATACAAGTTCGGAAATCTCAGTCATTTTTCAATTTTCAAAAAAAAAACCCAAAACCTAAGAGGCGATTTTCCAAACAACTTTTCTTCTCCAAAACGATTGGTAAGTGATCTCTAACTTAATTTCTTTATCCCTTAACATCTTTTAATATAATTTCAACTTCAAATCAAAGATTTTCATGGGGAAAATTGGGTGTTTTGGGTAGAATCTAGGTTTTCTACAAATTGAGAAGTTGGACCTCAATTTGGGGTCCGATTTAAAAACAAATCATATATTTGGATTCGTGGGGAAATGCTTAACCGGGTTTTGGTCCGAACCTCGAGTTTCGACCACGTGGGTCCGGGGGTATTTTTGACCTTTTTGGGAAAAACCTTGAAAAATCTATTTTCATGCATTGGGGATGATTCATTTAGTAATTATTAATGTGATTAAGTAACTTATGACTAGATCCGAGCGGATTGGTGGTGGAATCAAGAGGTAAAGCTATACTAGAAGCGTGAGTTGAGTTTGGAGCATTTGAGGTAAGTGTTTGTTCTAACTTCGGCTTGAGGGAATAGGATTAGGATGATATTTGCTACTTGCTAATGTGGAGTACGGTGTATAGGCATGGTGACGGTTATCTATGCACCGGAGTCTAGCATGACCGTGAGTCTTGATTTAAAAAGGAGAATGTGTTGTGAATACTCCCTTGCCGGGATGTGTAGACTGATATATATATTCTCCCTTGCCGGGATGTGTAGACTGATATATATATTCTCCCTTGTCGGGATATTTTGGGCTGTTAGTTGTACCCATGCCGGGTTAAAGGTATTGAGTTGTTATTCTCCCCTGAAGGGGTCTACTATATGAAGTCAGATATTATGATCTATATTATGGGATCGTGTGGCACGCCGTCCACTTATATATGATATTATGGGATCGTGTGCCACGCCGTCCACTTATATATGATATTATGGGATCGTGTGGCACGCCGTCCACTTATATATGATATTATGGGATCGTGTGCCACGCCGTCCACTTATATATGATATTATGGGATCGTGTGGCATGCCGTCCACTTATATATGATATTATGGGATCGTGTGGCACGCCGTCCACTATATATATATATATATATATATATCGTGGAAACCGGAGTTTCTTCTATTTATTTCCGATATTTCATTTTTATCTATTACTCCCCGATAGCATGTCCCCTCCCAATTTTACTTTGTATTATCTTGTTATTGTTTTCTTGCACTTGTTATATATATATCTGTACAGGTTAATTATGGTAGGTACTGTCTAGACTCGTCACTACTTCGTCGGGGTTAGGCCAGGCACTTACCAGCATATGGGGTCGGTTGTGCTGATGCTACACTCTATGCATTTTTGGTGCACAGATCAGGGAGCAGCTTACGGACCGCAGCAGTAGGACTTCTGGGAGCTATCTTCAGTCCAGGGACTCTCGATGTAGCCTAGCTGGCATTTGCAGGCCGAAGTCCCTTTCCATGTTTTTTTATTTTTTTATCTTGTATCAGACAAACATGATGTATTTTCCCTTCAGACATTGATTGTAGTATTCTGTAGTAGTCCGTGAGCTAGTGACACCAGACTCTGGGTAGCATTTTGGTTCAAACTTCCGCACTTTTGATTTTCAGTTGCTTTAGATTTAAAGTCTTCCGCTTAGATTTTGTCTCGTTTATTATATTGTTTGAAAGAAAGCAGGAAAGGTGTTTTGAATATTTGGTTTGCCTAGCTCCGATAGTAGTCGCCATCACGACCCCCGATGGTGGGAAATCCGGGTCGTGACAGGAGAAAAGTAATAGGAGTGTTTGGGAATACAGCATGCAATTTAACTCCTTGTCCAAGTATGCTCCTTTGGTTATGGCCGAGATGAGTGATAAAGTACATCTATTTGTGGGTGATTTGGGACCACATTTAATTAACAAGTGTACCACTACATCTCTGAATCCGATCATGGACATTGCACGCATTTTAGCCAATGTGCAAAGCTTGAAGAATCAGAAAAGGAAATAACAAGATGCTCGAGAGCATGAGCGGGGCCAACATAAAATAGCATGTTCTACAGGTGATATGGGTGAGCCACGAGGTTAGTTCATACCTCTATTTCCCTGGAACCTATCTTATCTACTGGCTAACGCAACAACATAGTCCCAAGGTCAGTATCATGGTCGTACCACTCACTCCGGTTAGGGAAAACATCCTTGAGGACAGAGCTCCCAATATAGTGGAGACACTAGCAAGAATTTGCCCCTGGTACCCTATTTCGGTTGATGTGGTAGGAACCACTTTGGCCTTTGTCCCTAGGATTCAGACATAAGCTATTATTTTGGGCAGCCCAGTCATATTACGCCTTTTTTCTAATAAGGAATGTAGCATTATATTTCCAATAGGAACTGCAACTTGGTCATCATCAGCACGCCCTCTTGAGTAAGGCATGCAACCGTTGGTAGGAAAAGGTAGAGGTAGGGGTGGAGCATCTATGTTGGGTGGACACCAGAATCGCATCTATGCATTATCGAGACGACAAAACCTAGAGTCATCACTGGATGTGGTTATAGGTATACTATCTGTATTCTTCATTAACATGTATGCCCTGATAGATCTGGGTTAAACCTTGTCGTATATTTCTCCATTTGTTGCTAGTAAATGTGGTAAAAATCCAGAATTGTTACATCAATTGTTTGAAGTGTCCATGCCCATAGGTGAGTCTATGATAGTTATGTATGTATATCGAGGTTGTGATGTGATTATTCATGACCGTCACACCTTAGCTAATTTGAACGAATTAGAGATGATGGAATTTGATGTCATTATGGGAATGCATTAGCTGGCGTCTTGTTATACTATCATGGATTGTTGGGCAAAAGTTGCCCACTTTAGTTATCCAGGAGAACCCGTCATTGAATGGAAGAGTGATGTTGCAGCACCAAGAGGGAAGTTTATTCCTTACCTTAAGACTCGGAAGATTATTTCGAAGGGGTGTACTTATCATTTGGTACGTGTGCAAGATGTGGAGACAAAGCCTCCCACCTTTCGATCGGTTCTAGTGGTTAGTGAATTTTCCGATGTGTTCCTTGAAGTGCTCCCAGGTGTTGATACCCAATGTTTTCTTATATATTTTTATAGACATATATACTTTAAAAAATAGCATATATATGCATATATAAGTATGCACAGGGTTTTTATAATTTTTTATAATTTTAAAGGCTTAAAATGATTTAATTCTTCCCCTTTTACTTATAAAATTTCCAATAATTATCCTTCAAATTATTTTTGTAGTAATTTACCCATCTAAATCCTATATTTATGCCAAAATAATTGCATTTGCATTTTTAAAACTAATTTGCATATATTTGCAATACTAGCCCTATTAACGCATAATTACATTTATATGCATAAAATGATCTTCTATATTTTTAAAATGTTAAATATCTATTTTAAATCATTTTAGTACATGAAATTATTTTTTAGAAATCATCTATTATTTATTATAAATTATATAGGGTTAAATTGGCTATTTAAAACTTAGCCAAATTGTATTTCAATTTTAGCCTAATTTCAACCCAACACCCAGCCCAATTCTTAATTAAATTACCCGACCCAGGTCGTAAATACACCTACCCGACCCAAGGCCCCATCAGATCCTGGCTATTGATCTAAAAGATCAACGACCCTCGTTTGTTCTTTCCTTTTTAATTCCAAATGGCCCTATAACCTAATCACTTCTCTACATCCGCCACCCTAAAATCCTTTGCTCTCAAAACACTCTCAACCTAACCCTAATCTTCAACAACTGACCTCCCATCTCCGACCATCTCTGGTGACCTCTCATCGTCTCTTAAGCCTCCAATGGCTTCTCTCATGTCATGCTTTCCTTCTCTAAGGTATTCAAGGGCCCAGGGCCATGCCGACTTGCATCTCGTGTTCATCTCCTGTCTGTTCTTTGGCTATTCCGGTGTGATTTCAAGAAAAATCATTCTATTTGCTACGATCGTTGAGTTTCTGAACAGGTTTCTTCATCTCTATATGGGTTCATTCGAAACCATAATTTCTTTTCTACATATCCTAGATCTGTACGAATCTAGGATGATTTGATTTTATTTCTTGAATGTTTTACATTGTCCTTGAGGTTCTTTACAAGAATCATATGATTTCAAGTGTTTTTCATTTTCTTCTAAAAGTAGGGTTTTCGGAATTTCTTTTTAAAACCTTGTTTAACTAATTCTTTGTGTTTAGACTTATATTTCTCACATATCTTGACTGATTCTATGACTTTACTACATCTTTAACTCATCTATGTTGAAAGCCCTAATTTTTTAGGGTTTTTTGTTTGGTTATGTGTTTCGGCATGACTAACCGATTCTCGTTTATGAGTTTCTGTGATTTCTCATGACTTTTTTACCTTGATATGTTTCTACTAAATTTCTTAGCCTAAATTTGCACTGATTCTATATGATTGTGTTCATCTTGATTGTTCACGTCAAGACTTGCATCTTTCTCACTAAATTAGTATTGTTTAACTTTCATGTTTGCTAGAGTTGCATGTAAACTCTTGACTATCCAAGTATTACTTTATTTATATGCTAAACACTGACTCATGACTTTCTCTTTGATTGATTCTGAATTCCCTATTTCTTGGTCTAATTCGAACACTTTCCTTTAAACCTTTGATTCCTACCTTTCTACTCTGCCTTGTCTGCATTGGTACTTGATTCTTACTAACTATCTCCTTAATTAGAGTTTTTCTGAACCTAGTCGTAATTGTTTACTCTATGCCTACTATGTTTGAATTATTTCCCTTGTCTGTTATGCTCCAGCTACACATTTATTTATTTCCTTATATGTTACTTGTTCTTACCGTTTGAACTGATTCCCTTAATTAAGGGAGTACTTGTACTAATTTTTCTCTAATTGGTTCCGAGTTTCCTAATTACTGTACAATTGTGATTCTTGCCTTATTTTACCTAGTTTCGAACTACTATATATATGCTCTCTTATTAACAATCAAGACACACGAACACATTGGTTCAAAACTCTCTCTCTCTCACACTCAAAACTTCCTGCTCTCTTTTGTGTTACTTACTACTGTTCTAAGTTAGCCGGCTGCAAGCCAAGGCTAATTATTGGGTTCTCTTTCACTTTGTGCTTGCTATTTTCTTCACTGGTATGTGCTGATTTCGATTCCAGTTTCAAAGACAATATGTTTCTTCTACTACTTCAGTTTTTCATGTTTCTAATATGTTTCTGTCTATGGTTTTGTTGTTCAACCTGCAAATAACATGTCTACTTCACTGTCTTCTTTACTATATGCTTCTGAATATGTCCAACCCCATTAGGATTAGCCTGCTCATGAATCCCTTTGTAGTATACCCCCAATGTGACTCTTCTTTACTTATGTTTCTCTGATATCTGGCATGCACCTTCCTATGTAAAGTAGTTGGTTATCCTCAGTCTGTCTGATTCTGTATTAATTTTGAAGTTCATGTTGTACCTTAATCCCTTGAACCCCTTTTAGGACTTCTCTGATTCTGTACCTATGTGCCTTTTTGCCTACTATGTGCTCTATACTTGCCCCAAATCCCCCATTACCCTTAAGTGAATATTTGTACCTGTTTGATTCTATGTCTTGGAGTGTTGATAAACCTCTTATAGTTCTGTGTTTGGTTTGTTGTTTGTTGATCGCTTGACCCTTTTCAAAATTGTCTTATTGAATAACTCCCTATATTGTTTTTTACAAAACTATTTCAAACAAGTATCTTTTAACACTATTTTCTTACTAAAACCCTTTCAAACTATGTGAAGCACCCCACTCTATTCTTAGGTCCTTAAGTTCTTCCCATCCAGTGTGTGACTGCCTTGGGATCCCTATGAGATCCCTCTAAACTCTGACACACTGGAGCTGGCTCTTCCACACTGCACTTACTCAGTTTGGGCTATAAAGTCTAGGTGTGAGCACTGTCTGGGATCCTTGAGATCCTTAGGAAACTCTGATGCACCTAGACAATGATATTGTCTATGGGATTTGGCATCTGAGGCTATTGGAGGTTTGGGACATCACTTGGGCCTGCTTCAGGCTCCCTATAGTGTAACTTCTTTTTTTTCTTTTATCTATTTGATAATTTTTTCATCTGGTTTGTAATAATTATTTGTAAATGAATATTGGAGTGATTAGTGAAAAAGAGTGGGTACATATTTGTGGGGTAATATGGGTAGAAACCATGCCTATAGGATTTTATACTTCCTATGTCTGCTTTAGCATGCTAGAAACCATGCCTATAGGATCATATTAATATACTTGTTATATTTGCCTTACCATGCTAGAAATCATGCCTATGAGATCTAAGTGGTTCCAATAATAAAAATCATGTATATAGGTTAAAAATCAACTCTTTAAGTAGATACCATACTTATAGAATGTGATCAGGTTCAGTTACGATGGGTATTTACATTTGTTTTCATTAGATATCATGCCTATAAGTTTCTAACACCAGTTCTTAATAATTAGATACCATGCTTATAGGGAATAAAATCAAAATTCTGCCTATAGAATTAAAATCATTTTAGTTATACAAGTCAGTCCAATTCGTGTTATTTCATTTGAAATTGGCTTAATTAATTGTCCGCTTCTTTAATCGATATTTTATACATTGCCTTCATTCACTACTGCTAGAAAGCATGCCTATAGGAACTCAAGAGTCTATTTTTAAAAACTACTCACTATTTTACTACATCAAACGTAGTTATCATGCTCTTAGAACATCACTATTCTGCGTTTAGGCAAGCCCATAGGGCGATTTTAAATTTTGTAACTCTGATAACTGTATCTTTTTTGCTATTTAAAGTTGTTCAGATTTAGCAGGTTCTAAAATCGGTAGGCAAATTGATTAGGACCTTATTGTCGAGTTTATAAAAATAGAGTTGCATATTTATGTGCATTGACACCCACTTAGATGTCCAGTTTCGGTCTTTTCTCTAATAAAAACTGATCTTGTTTGTGCTTGAGATGTGCTGCTTATGTGCATTACTTGTGGAGGTAAACCTAGACCTCTTAACTGTTTCTTTCTGTATTTAGTTGTTAAGTCCTATGTGTTCTTGCCTGTCGCCTAGAATTTTCTCCTTTTAAAACAACTTAGGGGTTGTCTAGAACTGCCCAGATTTAGAGGTCCTAAAATACCTCCAAGGCCACAAGGAAGGGACGGGTAGTGCACGCATAGGCATTGTCAAGGTTATTAAAACCCTTTAGGCTGTGAACAAGGGGAGGGACTTGGGTAGAACGGGATATGATGACTACTCGCTAATGTCATGTTTAGCCCCTCATTGAGGAGTGTTTACCAGGCATTGCGTGGGGTGATCCCGCAAGATAACTAACCTAGGATCCCTCTTTCCTAAATTCCCTTTGCTTAAAACTTTACTTTCTTTATTTGGACACATCTTGTTCAAATTTTGTAACTTATTATTTGAGTCACACAATGTCCAACATGCTTTATTTGTGATTATTTGTTTCAACTACTTATTCGTTAAAGGACTGATTCATAAATATAAGTTCGGCCGAGACCCACAGTTGTGGACCGAGAGGGGTACGTAACACCTTTCCCTTAAAGTTATTTCGAGCCCTTACCCTAAATCTCTGGTAACGCGAACCAATCCAAGAGTTAATCACTCTAGGGGCCCTAACGCACCATAATCTGTTAGGTGGCGACTCTTCAAAATACCCAATTTCCAAAAGGAAATGATTTGTTACCCATAAATATCGAAACCCAAACCTTTTCTTCCCCATAAAAAAGGGAGGGAAAAAGGGGGCACGACACCAGATATCCCACCTAAGAGAGAGATCGAGTTTGCCATCGGTGTTCCACCCGATACACAACCGATATATATCCCTCTATATATGATGGCTCCTACCGAGTGGAAGGAATTGAAAGCTCAATTAAAATATATTTGGATAAGGGCTTTATCCAACACAGTACTTCCTCGTGGGGAGCTCTAGTTCTATTATTCATATGAAAGATGGTTAGTTAAGGATATGCATCGATTATAGACAACTGAATAAAGTAACCATTACGAACAAGTATCCCTTTTCGAGGATCGACAATTTGTTTGATCAATTGCAAAGCACTAAGTATTCTTTCGAAGATTGACCTTAGATATGGGTATCATCAGTTAAGAGTCATGGAAGGAGATATTCCGAAGATAGCCTTTCGGACCAGATGGGGCTACTACGAGTTTCTCATTATGTCTTTTAGCTTAAACAACGCACCAACAACTTTTATGGATCTGATGAATCGAGTATTCATGCCATTTTTGGATTTATTCATAAGCATGTTCATAGACGATATTTTGGTGTATTCTCGATCATAACCAGAGCATGCAGAGCATTTTTAAAATGTCCCACATGCACTCTGGGATCACAAGTTCTACGCCAAGTTTTCCATGTGTGAGTTCTTGCTAAAGTAAGTCACTTTTCTTGGGCATATAGTACCAGGAGAGGGTATCAAAGTTGATAGTCAAAAGATTGAAGCAGTTAAGAATTGGACAAGGCCCATGACTACTATCGAGGTACGCAACTTCTTGGGCTTAACCAGTTACTACAGAAGGTTTGTGGAAAATATATCATCTATAGTGTTTACCATGAAAGTGGTAATAATAATTAAATTTGATTTTGTGGTTGTAAAAATACGTGATCTATTATTATGCTAGTTGTTAGGCAATGGATACTAAGTAAAAGATTAGAAAGCAAGATTATAGCTTAGAGGAGATATGATAATCGAACCAAACAGCCGGAAATTGGGGCCTCGAGCTATCGTGTATGAGGCCACGGGGTCGAGTTGGGTGGCCGTCTTAGAGCGACCAAAGGAAGACTAATAGTTATGAGAGATGCGGTGATGGCTCCTTCTGATCAATGATAAGCAACACATGAAGAACAATAAATAGAAAACAACGAATATAAGCAATAAAATGGAAGTAATGAGATCAAGAGAATATGTTAGAGAGCAGATAGAATGTTCTTGTGTGTTCAATATTGAGCATCAGATGTCTACAAAATAACAGGGATCCCCTTTATATATGAGGGGGAATCTCAACATAGTACAAATGCATTTATTACAAAGATATGGGGCTAGTATAGCCTTTTAGTGCTATGGTACGGGTTTGGACTAGCCTAATAGACTTTATCAGCTCTAGCTACGTGCCCTGAGGTCAGGCGTCGATAGCCCTTTGGGGGTGAATCTCGACCTTAGCCTCGATCCTTTGAAAATGTGCTGACGAGGCATCGTAATGACGGAAAGTTATACTCTCCAATTTTACCGTATACAGATAGTCCCCACATTTCTTAGAGTGGAACGATAAGAAACGACTTTGATATCCATCTCTTCAATCTTCCCGTGATGATTCATACTTATGACGTGAGCCTTTGTGATAACCGAGGCATCTCATCGATTTATCTTTCTAGAATCGTTCAATGCACTGTTGATTCTTATTCTCCAAAACGATAATATTGCCACCGGTCCAGCTCCCAAAAACGTATTGATTGCGCCTTCCGGTACGTCTTTCAAAGACATTGATGGCGTTATCGGTTGCACTGCCGCCCTTTCTATAAATAGAGGCCTTCTTGAACCAACTCTTCATTCAAAAGTTTTTAACAGACTTTCACCCCTTCCTTCTCTTCATCCTCATCCATTGGTATTTCCCATGCTTGAGGCTCGTGGCCTTAAGGTTACATGGCGATGTTCTCATCAGTCACGCCATGGCCTTTTCCAAGGCTTTCCCTCACCGAGCGAGATTGTACTGATTTTTTTTGTTGTTGTTGCTACTGCTATCGTCGTTAGCTCGAGGCGATGAGACAGGGGCACCGATTTCTTCTAACTCAGGAATATATTTGGACTCTATACTGCTGCTCAGGAGGATGTTCGAATTTTACACCGCTGCTCACCTCCCTACTTCGGCCTGGTGTGGCATTTCATCCCTTTTGCTTTCCGTGGGGTGAAGTGGCATTACCGGCCACTAACTTTCACTGCATAATGTTTCAAGAAGTGGAATCAAAGTAGTCGTGTAGGTAAGGCCGATGCTCGCCAAGTCTTCTATCGGGCCATGATCTTCTTAGCCTGGTAAAAGCTTTTACTCTTTGGCGGGCCATGGCTTTTTCTTCATATTTTCTACTTCTTCTTCATCACTTTACTCTTCTTCATCTTCTCCATTGAATATGACATTTTGGAAGACCAAGATGAGACCCCCCAGGAGATGGTGCTCGAAGATATTGCCGCCGACGATGCACCCCCGAGAATAGATTAGGTTCTTGGCTTTTACTATATGCATATTCTTTTGCTTCTTTGTTTCTCTGTAAGGACCCCTCGTGGGATTTTGTAATCATATGTAAGGACCCTTAGTGGGCTTTTGTAATCATGTTCTTATGAATATAAAGATGTTTCTTCAATTTATCTCTAATTTATGCTATATTTCCTTTTATCTGCATTTGTAAAGAATTTGAATGCATGACTCCACCGATTGGTGTGAATATCGAGACCCGGTGCAAGTATTCCTTTTGTACTTGATTGATTAATACGATTCCCCGTAGACCCATTTGTCATTCCTTGGACCGAGCCCGGATTGGATTGATGAACTTGGGTCGTCAGGATCCCCGACTTCGAGTTGAATGAGAGTAGGGCTTCGAACTTTCAATACGAGACTTAGCCTTTTAGACCCCGCAATAGTCCTCGATGGGGAGATTTTCTCGGATGCCTGAGAATAAAGATAGCCTTTAGGCTTTCGGGAGCAGTCCCTGAGTGGGGGTTTGCTCAAGATCGGGCTACCTGGAAACTTGTTTTGAACTCAGTGTAGATAGCCTTAAGGCATTGCAGATAGATCCCTGATGAGGGCTTACCCGAGTTTAGATGGTACCTCGAGGCCAAGCCCATATGAGTAGGTTTTTAGAGCTCATATTCTTTTGAGAGAGGTCCTCGAAATCGGGTACCATCTCGAGTCTCATAATTATATTAATGGCTCCTTAGACTCTATCTTCTTCTTAACAGAGGACCTCGAGATCGGGTACCGTCTCAAGGCTTAGAATGATGTCAATGGAACCTTAGAGCATATCTTCTTCTTAGTGGAGGTCCTCGATATCGGGTACCATCTCAGGACGTGTAGTGATGTCATTGGCCTCTTGGAGCCTATCTTCTTCTTGGTGGAGGTCCTCGAGATCGGGTACCACCTCGGAACTTGTAGTGGTGTCATTGGCTTCCTGGAGCCTATCTTCTTCTTGGTGGAGGTCCTCGAGATCGGGTACCATCTCGAGGCCTGCAATGATATTGATGGCTCCTTAGAGCCTTTCTTCTTTTTGATGGAGGTCCTCGAGATCGGGTACTATCTCGAGGCTTGTAATGATATTGATTGCTCATTAGATCCTTTTTTCTTTTTGACGGAGGTTCTCGAGATCGGGTACCATCTCAAGGACTGTAATGATATTGATGGCTCCTTATATCCTTTAGTCTTTTTGATGGAGGTCTTCAAGATCGGGTACCATATCGAGACTTGGTTGATGCGGGGGCCTCTGACCCCAAAATGTCGTTTGGCGGCATCAAGTGTATGATATGGTTACAAAATAACCGAGGCAATCCCGCCGGCACATCTTCCCAAAGGGATAAAAGCTTTAGCCAGTATTTTTAATTGGCCTTTAAGGTACGTGGGTAGTCGCCGCTTTTTCCATATATAGGGTTGTCTTCGCCCTTTTGAAGATTCCGCTATTCTGAGTAGTTATCCTCTTTTATAGAGTTCTCCTTTACTGCGTTAGGTCCTCCATCATTTCAATTTTGATGCCCTTTCTCAAATTACTGCTCCAATTCTCTAGTTTTACCACAGTCATGGCTGCTACGTTAGAGTCCACTCGGCGAGGACAAGGGAGTTCTGCCTTTGGGCATTTTGTTTCGAGGGGGGATCTTCTGTCAGAAAAGACTCCCAACGTTCAAGGTTATTGGGAGTATGCCTCAAAGTTTATTTCTTTAATAGGAGAGGAGCACCTTGAGTCAGCGAGAAAGGACAATGGATGGGGGGAAAGGTAGTATTACGGGTACCTTCCATGGAGGAGTGCATCATGGACCATGCTGAGGGTTTTTTGAATATGTACACGTACCTCTTTATGCTGGGCCCCCTTGATAGGGTTGTGCTCGACTTCTGTCGAAAGTACCATAATTACCTTGGCGTAGATTCACCCATCATTTTGGCGGATAGTTTTGATGATGAGATTCTTTGCGGAAGAAGCAATTCTTGAATTCACTCTTAGTCATCCATCAGGCTGTACCAGCCTTTTCACCATCGAGGTCTGCTAACCCTACGATGCCGATCCACCACGACTTTTGTTGTTGATGATGAAGAAGACGGAGATCGGGGTGGATGAGCTGATTCATCCGGGTACGGACTGTCGATATTATTCCTATGGAGTTTCTGCCATTTCCTGAGGAATGGAATTTTACACATAAGTGGTACACTTGTGCCTTCGTAGTATTGCTTATGGCGAAAGCGGGCTCCATAAATGTGCATTCCTTTCCTTTTCTGTAGCAATTTCATGGATGTCATGCGAGGTCCCCGACCTACCAGATTGGGCTTGAAAGTTGGCGACCCTCTCGACTTATAATGAGTGTAAGTGGCGAGCTTTGTCTAAGGATAGGTAGAAGGAAAAACACCATGGTACGTGCTATGTGATTTGCTCCCCCCCCCCCCATTTTTCTCGGAATAACATTTTTTCTTTCTGCGTACTATCTCTACCATCATAGGCATTGGGGAGCTTTTTAAAAGGGGATCATGCCTTCTGGGAGAGGGAGGAGGATCGCCGTCTTTAGGACCGAGGGATAATAACAATAACAATAAGCAGAAAAGGCCTTTGCAGGACGACAGTGATTGTAGCAAGATGAATCCGGCCCGGAGGCTCAGAGAGGGCGTATCAGCCAAACCTGCAGCGCTCGAGGTCTCTGGCTTTAGAAAAACGGTCCCTCTTCCTCTGCCATCTTTCTTTATCGTCGAAGGTACTTCGATGGATGATGGTTCTCTACCGCTGGCTTCTTGTCCCATCGAAGGCACTTTGAAGGATGCTCGATGCCAAGGGGCGTGTATATTGGGAGATCATGCCCCAAACCGGGGCGATTTTACTAGGGTAGATGGAGCCAGACCAGTAGATGTATGATCAACTTTCGAGGAAGCTCAGCAACATTACTCAGAGGTAGGTTTTGGACATTAGTACTGGTTTTATGGTTTTGTTCTTTTCACTTTCTTACCACGTTTCTCTTCTACAGGATTTTAACAAGCTTAAATCTAAGTTGCTTCGTTGTGAGGCCAGATTGCGAAAAGCTATAGATGGGGAGAAATCTCTTAGGCTTTTTGGCTATGAAAGGGAAGATGAGTTGGCACGCTTGAGGTATGAGGCGAGTCGCAGTCGGAACTACGAAAGCTACCTCGAGGATTAGGTAACTTCTGTTTCAAGGGATTGCGCGTTTCTTCTTCTATCCTACGAGGATAATGTTTCAGTTACTTTAGCTACAGAAAAAGACGGAGGACATGGAATGCCTTAGGAACGAAGTTGGTCAGCGTGATGGGCTAAAGGCTCGTGTGGACACCCAGATATTGGCTAAGAAAGATGCTTTGACCAAGGCTTCCACCCTCGAAGTGCAACTTTGCAATGCTTACGAGAACAGCTTGGTCTGAATGGACATGATTCCAAGACTCGAGTCTGAGCTCCTAAAGATGAAGGCCGAAGTTGTGGATGCCTGGGCTGAAGCCGAAATAATCGGAGCTATGGCTTATAGGAAGGTGGCTACCTATTTGAAGGAGGTTGTCGATGCTTGTGCTGAGCTAAGGGGGTCTCTCGACCAGGGGAGTAGGAATAAAGAGTATACGTGGTGCAAATCTCAGAGGGAAACCCTCGAGAAAATTCATGCCAGGCGCTTCGATCTCTCGAAAGAGATATATCAGGTGAAGGCGGAAGAATATGATACTAAGTTCCTTTTGTCTGATGCCGAAGATGGCGAGAAAGACACCTACGGGCCATAGTCCCCAAGGGGGATGTAGATTAGATTAGGCCTTTCCTTGTTTTGCAAAGAGTGCTTTCAAAGAACTTTGTAAATGAAGCTTGTAGTCCCTCACATATATGTATAGAAGGAAGCCTCGTGATTTTATTTTTCATGCATTTCCCTTTGCCTTGATTTTAGCCCTGGGGCTCATTGGGATGGACCGTAGGCTCTGTAATGGGCTGCTTTCCAGACATGCCCCATGACCCCTTGGCCACGCCCCAGGGCGTCCTAGCAAGCCTCACAATGCCTAGCGCCATGGTCGGCCCCGTGGTCTTGGCTGCGCCAAGTGACAAGCGTGCATGCGCCTCTGTCGCCCCACCGATGCCTTTCGCCAGTGCCCAATGGTTGGCCAATGACATCAGCGTCGCGCACCCTGACAATGTCGCGCGCACAGATCCTGATGCCTTGCCAGCGCCCAGCTGCAGGCCCATTCCAGCAGCACCTCGCGCACACACCCTGATGCCAAGCACTAGCGCCCAGCCTCAGGACAACACAAAAAGTGTCGCGCGCGCCCACAACACCACGCGTGCAGACCCTGACCCGCAAGACAAAGTTGCTGCCATCGGACTTGGTTCTACATTGTAATAAACTAAGTCCTTTTCATTGAAATTATATGCAAGTTTACATCATTTTCATTCAGTGTGCTTTTACAGCTTTATTAGGACTAGTCATGTAATTTTGTTTTTTATTTTTTTAAGTATTACTAGGGGAATCAAGCAATAAAACATTTTCAAGAAAGCAATTTTCTGTACTGGTGTCTCTCCCCCTCGACACTGCATCTTTTGTAATCAGCATTTCAAAACTCAATTCACTCTCAGCTTCCGCAATTGCTCGTGACATTTATTTTCCCGCATGGCACTGACAATCTAGTCTAGCGTGCGGAGGGTACCTCACTGGCGGATAGCAACCGCACTGACATCGGTTACTTAGCTTTACATTGCCCTTCCAAAGAACATTAGGAAGGCATTGCGTAATAGTTGGCATCAGAGCCTAGGCTCGACATCGGATGAGGGAACACATTTGCCATCATCACCATTTCTGACCATGGTGAATCATGGGGAGCGTCTAGCATCCCTAGAATATACGGTTGTCCGATTACGACTCATCGTGGATATGGTGCCTGATCAAAACAACAACCTAGTGCAAAGGTTGGACGACCTGGATCGCCGAATGCGGCAGGTGGAAAATGACATTGCAAACATCAGTCGTGACTCTAAGGATGATCGACAAATGGCAGCCATTGAAACTGCCAATATTCATGGCAAATTTGAGGACCTCCAACAGGACCGTGCTGACGATTTAGCCCATCTCCAACAAGAGGTAAACAGACTAGCTGCCATGCAGCAAACCATAGACGACTTGACAGGCAAGCTCAATATTGTTAATGCTGCCCTGTAGAGCCTACTTCGAGGAGGCGACAACAACATCAGGGGTGCAGCAAACCTCACCCCCATTCCACAAAAGCTTAAGATACCGGAGCCAAAGCCATACGACGGATCCTAGGATACTAAAGAAGTGGAAAATTTCATCTTTGACATCGAACAATACTTCGATGCCGTGGGCCATTTGGAAGAATCCAAAAAGGTAGAAACTGCTGCCATGTATCTTCAAGGCGATGTCAAACTTTGGTGGCAGGTCAAATACGAAGCCATCAAGGCAGGTGAAGATACTCTCCAGAGATGGGATGAATTGAAGGCAGCCCTACGCCTGTAGTTCTTCCCCAAAAATGTGGAATACAATGCAAGGAGAAAGCTACGGGAGCTCTGCCACACCAGATCAGTGCGGGAGTACGTGTGCGAATTCTCCGCACTCATGCTAAACATATGCAACATGGGGACAAAGACAAACTCTTCGTATTCATAGAAGGTTTGAAACCTCATGCCCGTATAGAACTACAGAGACAACGGGTAGACACCCTGCCCAAGGCCATTCAAGCTGCAGAATGTCTTGGCAATTATCATTTGGGAACTCAGAACGACAGGCCCCAGCCATCTATCTGAGGGGGATTCAACGGGAACCATCTCAGCAATGGTGGCCCAAGCAAAAGTGGGGGAGATCGGAGTGCATCCAAAACTAAGACTCCTCCCTCCAGCAGCAACAATGCTGCATCCATCAACAACAATCAGGGGAGAAAGCCTCCCTCAGAATGCCGTCATTGCGGCGGGGCACATTGGAACAATGAATGCCCAACCATAAAGGTCAATGCTCATCAAACTGTCGAGGATGAGTCAGATGCATCAGACACATCAGAATCAGACCAGGTAGGCGCCTTCAATGCAATTGTTGGCTCTATCCCACATGCCTTAGCGGGGACCAGTACAAGTCCTCCTAAGAAAATCTCAGTCCCAATCACCAAGAAAAGGAAGGAAAAGATGGACAAGAGGCCTCATAAACAAGCGAGGACCCTAATGTTCGTCTAATTGAAAGTGAACGGCAAGCCCCTTCACGCATTGATAGACACGGGTGCTACCCACAACTATTTGGCTTTAACTCAAGTAGAGAGCCTGGGTCTTGTTGTGCAAAAGAGCAAAGGCCACATCAAGGCCATCAACTCGCCAACCCAGGTATTGGGTGGAACAACTACAGATGTCCCAGTGAAACTTGGCCCATACAAAGGAAGCATCGACCTGCGCATCACAATCATAAATGACTTCGACATGATAGTGGGTTTGAAGTTCATGAGGCAGACCAACACCATACCAGTACCATATGCCAACATGCTCCTGATGTTGGGAGAACATGGGGCCAAGCCCTACACCATACCATGCTTTCCCATAAAGATGGCCGCTGAAAACATCTCGGCCATGCAGTTGGAGAAGGCAGTCAACAGACATGAACCCCTACTTACGGCTACCCTTCGCAGCAACAATTAGCCATCATGTCATCGGCCTCAAAAGACTGGTGACGCTCCTCAGCGTGTGAAGACTTGTCAACCATGCCAGAAGGACAAGTTGGATCACTCATCACAGACGGGACCCTTGCAGCCATTACATGTCCCTCAGAGACCATGGGAAAGTGTTTCCCTTAGGTTCATCATGGGATTGCTCCAAGTCGGTAATTTTGCATCCATCTTGGTTGTCATAGATCAGGTTTCAAACTATGCAATCTTTATAGTAGCCTCGCAGAACATCTCAGCAGAAGATACAACTCGACTCTTCTTCTCGCACATTGTTAAAAACATTTGGGCCTGCCCAAAGACATTGTTAGTAGGCGCGACTCATGCTTCACTAGCAACTTTTGGACCTAGCTTTTCAGGTGCTTTGGGTCAACATTGAGTCAGAACTCAGACATCCATCCACCATCGGATGGCCAGACAGACCGGTTCGATGACATGCTAGAGGAATATCTCCGCAACTTTGCAACCGGATCACAAAAGCATTGGGTGAAGCTCTTGGATGCTGCTCAACTGTGTTTCAATTCTCAAAAGAGCCATCATACAAACAAAAGCCCTTTAAAATTGTTACCGGACATCAACCGCTTCTCCTGCAAACGGTGAATGCATCAACCATGCTGAAATCTTCTCGAGCTGTCAACTTCTCGAGTAAATGGGAGCGCAACATAAGGATAGTGCGAAGCTACCTCGTCAAAGCCCAAGAGCGGGAAAAAAGATTCACCGAACAAAATATTTGCTTTGCCCAACATCAAGCAGGTGACAAAGTAATGCTATGCATCCCAAAGCGAAACTCGTTTGCAGAGAGGACCCATGACTCTCGCCTACAATAGAAATACATCGGGCCCTTGCCCATTGAAAAATGCTTTGGGAAGTCTACATACCAGGTGAAAACTCCATCCTAGTGGAAGATCCATCCAGTCTTCCATGTCAGCCGCATAAAATCACTGCATCGCTACAACAAGAAGCTCAAAGAATAGAGGGGCGTAGACCTCCCAACCATCAACCACCAGAAAAATCATCATCATAAGGCTCCGAGGACGGTGCCAACTCAGGTGAGGGAGAATGTCATGGACTGCTTTCCAGACACGCCACATGACCCCTTGGTCGCGCCCCATGGCGGCATAGAAAGCCTCACTATGCCTAGCGCCTTGGACGGCCCCGTGGTCTTGGCTGCGCCAAGTGACAAGCGCGCATGCGCCTTTGTCGCCCCACCAATGCCTCTCGCCAGCGCCTAGTGGCTGGCCAATGGCAACAGCGCCGCGCGCTCTGACAATGCCGCGCGCGTAGATCCTGATGCCTCGCCAGTGCCCAGCTGCAGGCCCATTCCAGCAGCGCCTCACGCACACACCCTGATGCCAAGCACCAACGCCCAGCCTCAGGCCAACACAACAAGTGTCACGTGCGCCCACAGCACCGCGCGCGCAGACCCTGACCTGCAAGACAAAGTTGCTGCCATCGGACTTGGTTCTACATTGTAATAAACTATGTCCTTTTCATTGTAATTATAGGCTAGTTTACATCATTTTTATTCAGTGTGCTTCTACGACTTTATTAGGACTAGTCATGTAACTTTGGTTTATTTTTTTTAAGTATTATTAGGGGGGATGAAGCAATCAAACATTTTCAAGCAAGTAATTTTCTGTACTGGTGTCTCTCCATTTCGACACCGCATCTTTTGTAATCAGCATTTCATTCATCAATAAAATCATCATCATCATTCAAAACCCAATTCTCTCAGTTTCCGTAGTTGCTCGTGTCATTAGTTTTCCCGCATGGCACTGACAATCTAGTATAGCGTGCGGAGAGGACCTCATTGGCGAACAGCAACCGCACTAACATCGGTTGCTTAGCCTTACGTTCCCCTTCCAAAGAACATCAGGAAGGCTTTGCGTAATAGCTCTTACGTGTTCGGTCGGTACGACCTTTTAATATAAGCTGGTGTTTGAGCTCTTATGCTTTTGTTCTTAGGCATATTTAATCAATTATTTTGGGTTCAGTCCCTCAGTAGGGTGTCAACTCGAGCTCATTCGACCCTTAAGTTTTGGAATTTAATGCTGGCCCTTAGGCTTTTATGCGTTGGGTCGGTACGACCTCTTGAATGGGCTATCGACAGTGGCTCTTACGCATTGGGTCGGTACGACCTATTATATAGGCTGGCGACAGTGGCTCTTACGCATTGGGTCGATACGACCTCTTATATGGGATGACGATAGTGTCTCTTACGCATTGGGTTGGTACGACCTCTTATATGGGCTTTATTTTTCCCTCGTTAAGGACTTTTTGAAATTGTGTTTGCCTGACTCTTCGACTGTTCGATAAAAACCTCAATTTTGAGTCATTATATGGCGATGATCGAGCACATCGAGAGGTTTAGCTTGGTGGTTGAGTATCTCGAAGCCTATAGTTTGGACCTAACATGGTCGAAGTTGTTTTGCCTATGTCGAGGGTAGCCTATTTAACCGGTTCTTTTCGAAGTATTTTCGAAGTAATTGAAGGCCTATGATTTTATAGCGACGATCAGGCATCCCCATGTCGGATTAGTTTGGCTGGTACATCCTTGTGACCGTAGTCATTTGTGTTTGGCCGGAGCCTTTCAAGTCACCGAGTGAAGTAGTTTTGGTGTCTATATCGAGGGTATGCCTTTTTAGGGGTCTTACAAGTTCGATATATAGCCTTAATTTTAAGATCGAGATTATGCCTTTAGTAAGGTCTTACAAGTTTTACATGCCTTTGAGGTCTTACAGTTTTGGCTACTTGGTAAAAGTATGGTTCATGCCTTGCTTGAGGTATTACAGATATTGTCACTTGGTACAAGTGTGGTCCATGCCTTGCTTGATGTCTTATAGATATTGTTATTGCCTTATATAAGTCTTACGATACTTAGCCTGCCTGCATGTGGTTTTGTAGCCTCGAGTTTTGATAAGTCGATGGGGGTGGCAATTGGCGGCAGTCCCCGAGTCATCGAGGGTTTCTTGGATCGGGAGCCATTACTTTGTAAACTTGGTATTTCCTCATTGAGGGCTTACAATTTCGGGGTTTCCGACCCGGAGGTCATATGGCCTTGAGTTTTCGGCGCCAGTCCTTGAGTGTTCGGGACGTTTTTGTCTCTTGAGTTGTTTTGTGATCTTGATGTTGCCTCATTGAGGGCTTACGAGTTTGAAGCTCCGACCCGGGGGTTGTATTGTTTCAAGTTGTTGACGCCGGTCCCCGAGTGTTCGGGACATTTTTGATAGAGGAGCCGTTTTTTGCAAAAATACCAAGCTTCTTTGAAATGCAAAATGCTTTTGGAAAGTATTCTTTGATTACTTGGTACAAGTATACATGTCTTTTACTGTTAAGGGCTCAGTCATTCTATACGGACACGGTTCGTTCGAACGTTTGGCCCGGTACATTATTTTCCTATCGAGACCCCATTTAGTGCATCTTGGCTTCTCTGAGTAGGTGTCCTTCTGGGGGATGCCCCCCAGTATTCGAGGTTGATTTCAAAAGAAGCCTTGAATACTTGTTGAGTCTTCTTTAGGTAGCATAGAGATGTTGCCTAATTAAAAACTTTGCCGGTAAAACCCTTCTTGGGATAAAAATGCATTCGAAGGAAAAGAGTGCAATGCATGCTCTTGGAACCTAAGGCCTTCGAGTTGGGAAGCGCTTTGGCCGTTTCAATCGGATACCTACATTCAGGTTAGTATAGAATGTAACTGAAAAAGGGAGATGGACATACCTTAGTGCTGACGGTGCTTTGGATCTCGATGTGATTCAATCGTTTGTTATGAGGACTCGGTACGGTCCTTTGTTTTGTCTAGTCGAGCGTAATCGAGAATGTTGCTTATTATCGCTATTTTACTATTTTGTCTCCTTCGAATGTGGAGGTATTGTGTCGGCGTCACATCGTGTACCGCGAACATTCATCTTTCCACATGTTGTTCCCTATAGACGGTTTTTATTCCATCCTTTATCGAGAATTTCATCATTTGATGGAGGGTGGATGGTACTGCTCTCATGCAGTGTATCATGGCCTTACGAGAAAGGCATTGTATCTCATGTCTCCTTCGATGACATTGAATTTGGCACTTTGGGTTGTGCCGGCCACGTTGACTGGGAGGGTGATTTCCCCTTTCGTTGTTTCGCTCACCATGTTGAGTCCTTTGAGGACTCGAGAGGCGGGCACGATCTGGCCAAGTAGTCTGAGTTGCTCTACCACCCTCGACCAGATAATGTTGGCTGAACTACCTGGATCCACAAGTACACGTTTAATTTGAAATGTATTTACAAGGAAAGAGATTACCAGTGCGTCGTTGTGAGGCTGAGACAGGGTCTCGATGTCCTCATCACTGAATGTGAGAGCATCCTCGGGTATGTAACCCCGAATTCGCTTTGCTCTGGTGATGAATATTTTAGTTCTTCTGATCATGGGTTCTTGTAGGGCTTCGATGCCTCCTAAGATCATGTGGATGACATGGTGTGGCTCATTTGTTTAGTTCTTCTTGGTATCCTCTCTTTCCCGGAACTAATTTTTGGCTCGGTCGCTGAGGAATTCTTGGAGGTGACCTTTGGTCAGTAGTCGGGCTACTTCTTCCCGGAGCTGGTGCCAATCCTCGATCCTATGGCCGTGCGTGTTGTGAAATTCACATACTAAGTTATGATTTCTTTGTGAAGGATCTGATTGTACATGCCTAGGCCACCTAGTGTCTCTGATTTTACCGATGGCGAACATGATATCTTAAATATCGACGTTGAAGTTGTATTCCGACAGGCGGGGTGCTTTCAACAACCCTGTATGCCTATCAAACCCGCCTCTACAGACGAGTCTCTGAGGGTTCTGCCCTCGATCCGTTTTTCAATTATTCCGGGGTATGTTACGCCTCGGGCGTTTCTCCTGTCTTCGGTGTATGGCTGGTACCTTTCTTTGTTTGGCTTTGGCTCCTTTGCTAGAAGCCTGCTTGGGTATACCGAGCCTCAGAGGGCCCCAAATTGTTCATCCTCGACCCTGATTTTCGATTGATATCGGTTTTGAACATCCGACCAAGTCACGGCAGGGTATTCAATCAAATTCTGCTTCAGCTGTTTCGAAGCCACCGAGCATCTTTCATTCAAACCTTGAGTGAAGGCCTGTACTGCCCAGTCATCGAAAACTGGTGGTAGTTCCATTCATTCTATTTGAAAGCGAGATATGAACTATCGCAGCATCTCATTCACCCTCTGCTTGTTCTTGAAGACCTCGGATTTCTTTGATGCTACTTTGATGGCACCAGCATGTGCCTTTATGAACGAATATGCCAGCATGGCAAATGAATCTGTTGACTTTGGGTCCAGGTTGTGATACCACATAATTTCCCCCTTTGAAAGCATTTCTTCGAACTTTTTCAGTAGGACAGACTCGATCTCGTCGTCCTTTAGGTCGTTGCCCTTCACTGCACAATTGTAAGTAGTGATGCGTTTATTGGGGTTCGAGGTTCCGTTGTACTTTGGAAGGTCTAGCATCCTGAAATTCTTTGGAATGGGTTTCTGCTTCCTGCTGGAATGGCTTGTGTATGAACTTCTTTGGAAGGGGTGCGCTCGGAATTTGGTCGACCCTGGAATTGTAGGTCTCGACCGTCTTATCATTGGCTTCTTTCTTTTTCTCACCCGACTTGATCCTCTTTGTGAGGTCCTCGAGCATCTTTACGATGGCGGGGTCGGATGCCGACCCATTGTTGCTTGATCTTTCTGGTGCCTGTTCGGTCCAAGGGGCTATTCCCGGGGCCGTTGTACTTGGGGTTTTTTGGTGGCTCTGCAGCAGAGCGATTACCAGCTATTGTGCCTGTAACATCTCAAAAATAACATGAAAGCTGACCTTCTACTCCTCCCGAGCTGGGGTTTTTTGGACTTATTGTTGATCTCCTTGATGTACGCTCATGTTAGTGTGGGAGCTTATATCGACGTGTTGGGCATCGCGTGAGACCGCGTCCATAGAAATTGGTTCTGGTGCATTCTCAGGATTTCGTGGTGGTACACCAACACCTGGAACATCCACACCATTCTCTCCATGGTCCTCAAGATTGTTGTTCATTGAGTTAGACATTTTGACCTAAAATCAAAGATCTTAGACAAGAAAAAGTGTGAAAGGTAACCTGCGTTATGTGGTTAAACCAGCAAGAAAATAATCACAATTATTTTTAGCCCCACGGTGGGCACCAACTGTTTACCGTGAAAATGGTAATAACAATTAAATTTGATTTTGTGGTTCTAAAAATATGTGATCTATTTTTATGCTAGTTGTTAGGTAAGGGATGCTACGTAAAAGATTAGAAAGCAAGATTATAGCTTTGAGGCGATATGATAATCGAACCAAACGGTCGGAGATCGGGGCCTCGATCTGTCGTGTATGAGGCCTCAAGGTCGAGTTGTGTGGCCGGCTTAGAGCGACTGAGGGAAGACTAACAGTTATGAGAGTTGCGGTGATGGCCTTTTATGATCAATGATAAACAATAAATGAAGAACAATAAATATAATACAACGAATATAAGCAAAAAATAGAAGTAATTAGATCAAGAGAATATGTTAGATAGAATGTTCTTGTGTGTTCACTATTGATCATCAGATGTCTACAAAATAATAGGGATCCCCTTTATATATTAGGGGGAATCCCAACATAGTACAAATGTATTTATTACAAAGATACAGAGATGGTATAGCTTTTTAATGCTATGGTACGGGTTTGGACTAGCCTAATATACTTTGTCAGCTCTAGCTACGAGCCTTTGGAACTTCCCACTATTTCACCATAACCGCCGATCTATACTGCCCCGAGGTCGGGCGTCGATAACCCCTCGGGGGTGAATCTCGACCATAGCCTCGAGCCTTTGAAAATGTGCTAACGAGGCATCGTAATGACAGAAAGTTGGACTCTCCGATTTTACCGTATATGTATAGCTTTTCCATTAATGGAGTTGGCGCATAAGGCAACAAAATTTTTGTGGATCAATGTTTGTGTTAAGAGCATCCAATTGTTAAAGGACATGTTAACCTCGGCTCCATTTCTAACTCCTCCTGAATGACCCGAGGGGTATATTATATATTATAATGCCTCTAGAGTGGATTGGGTGGTGTTTTATTGCAACACGGGAGAGTTGTTGCTTATGCTTCAAGACACCTAAGGAAACACGAGCAGAATTACCCAACTCACGACTTGGAGCTAGCGACTGTTATATTTGCCTTAAAAATATGGCATTACTATATGTATGGAGTTCATGTCGATGTATTCACATCACACGAGCTTGCAGTACATACTCAATCAAGCAAAAAGAATAAAATCCAAGGCATCGAAGTTGGCTTGAATTATTAAAGGATTATGATGTTTATGTTTTGTGCCACCCTGGGAAAGCAAACATTGTGGCTGACGCGTTAAGTCAAAAATCTAGGGGCAACTTACCGACATGTAGAAGATTATAAGTTGGAAATGATAAAGAACTTGTATCGGTTGGCTAATTTGAGTATATGATTGCTAGACACCGGTAGCGGAGGATCCACAGTTCAAAATGTCGTCGAATCCTTGCTAGTAGCTGAAGTAAAAGCACCACAATCTGATGATCCAACTTTGGTGAAATAAGAGGAGGCATACTCTTTCAAAAAAAGCAAGTGTTCATGTTATCCAAGGACGGAGTTAACAGATACAAGGACTGGTTATGTGTGCCCGATGTCGGGGGACTCTGAGAGCAAATCATGGTAGAGATTCATCGATCCTTGTAATCTATTCACTCGGGGTCAAGCAAGATGTACCACAATCTTCGACATTTATACTGGTGAAACGACATAAAAAGGAAAATTGCTAAATACGTCACTCAGTGTACAAACTGCCAACAAGTTAAAGTTGAATACCAAAAACTAGGAGGACTGCTTCAGAATATAGAAATTCCAACTTGGAAATGGGAGATAATCAACATGGATTTTGTTATCGGATTCCCATCACACAAAAAATATGATTCCATATGGGTATTCATGGATCGACTCACCAAGTCAGCTCATTTCCTACTAGTAAAGACTACTTTCTTAGCTGAAGATTATGTTAAGCTATAAATCAAATAAATAGTTCAACTCCACGGGGTTCTGATTTCTATCATCTCGGACAGAGGTGCCCAATTTACAACTAACTTCTGGAGATCATTTCAAAAAGGATTGGGAACCAAAATTGACCTCAACAGGACTTTTCACCCACAAATAGATGGCCAGGACGAACACACTACTAAAACACTCGAGGACGTGCTACGAGGTTCTGTTTTGGACTTCAAAGGAAATTGGCAGTATCATCTACCACTCATTGAATTCACCTACAAGAATAGCATTTGGATGGTACCATATAAAGTACTATATGGATGAAAGTGCATATCTCCCATAGGCTTGTTTGAAGCTAGTGAGACAAAGTTATTGGGTCTCGAGTTGGTGCAACAGGCTGTACAAGATGTAAAAATGATTTGAGATCGTTTATTGACCTCTCAAAGCATGAAAAAATCTTATTCTAATAACGACGATGAGATTTGGAGTTCTCTGTGAGATATTGGGTGTTCTTAAGAGTGTTTCCTACAAAAGGCGTGATGAGATTCGGTAAGAAAGGCAAACTTAGTCCCCAGTATATTGGACCATATCGAATTATTTAGAAAGTCAGTCAAGTGGATTATAATCTTGAGTTTCCCCCTTAATTATAAGCAGGTCATCCGATATTCCATATGTCTATGCTTCACAAGTGCTTGAGTTATCAATCCCATATTACCCCCATTAAAGATATTTAAGTTATGGAGGACTTATCTTATGAAGAAGTTCTGGTGGCTATCCTAGACGGTCAAGTGCACAAGTTTAATGACCCGACCGGTCATTTTCCTTTCTAGATTCCATTCCCCTATTTAAGACTTCCCGTATGTGCTTTTACTATTTCATGATTTGTGGGGGCAGATGGTTTGGTTTTTATGAGGCCCCGTGAAAGATTTCCACCCAAAAGCTCGTAGTGGCAATGAGGATCATGTGTTAGAGATGCGGACCGCATAATCGCCACAAAGTGAGTCAGTGTATTGGTCAAATTTGAGATTAAATATGTGGTCCATTATGCGATCACATAACCGATATGCGGACCGCATAGTCGTCGCACAATTTTCTTGGGATTTTGTAAGGAGCAGTTATGCGGTGCATTATGCGACCGCAGAACGGGTATGCGGACCGCATTTCTACTGCATACCCAGACAAAATGTTCAGATCTTAGGAACACTTTTGCGAACCATTATACGGGACGAATTTTCGCTTTGCGATCGCAGACCTGATTCGGGGCTCCAATTTTCTAAATTTTAAACCCGACCCCTTTTTGATATATTCGGTGTTATAGCTCATTTTGAGCATATTTCCTTATGCTTTTAGAGAGAGAGAGAGGTACTTAGAGAGAGAAGTGCTTCCCATCAAATTACTCCATGAAACCTTGCCAAATCATTGAAGATAATCAAGTGAGGGCACCTAAATCTTCATCCCAAGAGGTAAGATTTCATTACCTCAGCTCTTGTTCCTATTCTTAGCAATAAGAGATCACTAGTGAAGTAATTCATGGGTATAAGAATGAATTTCTTGCATGCATATCACATTATAGAATATTGGGAGGTAGTGAACTAAAAAGAAAACAAGAGGGGTATAAAATGATATAAATTTCTCTCAAAAGGGCCTAAGATCACAATGCACCTTTAGTGTTTGATAGTATGCTCAAAACAAGCTAGAATCTCTATATCGTCTCTAATTCTCGATTTAATTTGTAATTCTTACACAATAGATCGAAGTGCTAAAAGTTCCGGAATTTTGTAAGGAATAAGGAAAGCTTTATTGAGGTATGTATGGCTAAAACCCCATCTTTTAGAAATTGAGCTTCATCATTCGTTATGTGAGTACGGTAAAATTTAATTGAATTGTTGTATTGATTACTATTTCACTTGACTTGGTGTTGCAACCCTATATGCGTGGAGACTGTGTCTCAAATTGATCAACGTGCTATTCTTGATAATTTGAAAAGGTGCAAGGACTATGAATCATGTGTCGAAATGCTTAGACCTTAGATTGAAATTGAAGTGCGTTGTTGTTGCCATTTACATGAAGTCTCATCTATGCCTACAACCTTATTTGCTCTTGTGTGCCATACTCTCTTGAATTACAAACCTAATGTTGAAAATGGGAACAATGTGAAACGTGAATTATGGAATATGAAAATTGTGGCCCCAAGTGCCGGTAAACTAATCCATGTGTAACCAAAGATTGGAGTGAGATGAATAATGGAAAATGGTAACACCTTGGTAAGGCGGCCTAGCCGATCGGGCCATGATCGGACACCATGACATATACACATGGCGGTTATGCATTGATGATTGAAACTGGAAAGTGTGAATAGAATATTGGTAACATCTCCGGGAGACGGCCTAGCCGATCGGGTCGAGATCGGACTCCGCTCAAGATAGTGGTGGTAATGTGAACGATGTGGAACAGTATGAAATGCCCAACTAAATTCTATGGAAACATGATGTGAAAGTTGTGTAATTCTTTCATGTTGATAATGTTGTGATTGTTTAACGCTCTGGAGTGATACCTGTGATTTCCTTATTTGTGTATGAAAGTTATTTCTAATTTGATGGTGTTTAGTTATACATACTAGTACTATTCCATGGTACTAACGTCCCTTTTGTCGGGGGCGCTTGATTTTTTTAAATAAATGTAGGTGGCTCCCTAGTGGATAGTGTCGATCGTGTGTAGCGAAGCATCCCTTTCTCAAGATCTTGGTGAGCCCCTTTCTCCTTCAAGGGGCTATATTTTATATCTATGTATTGTGGACTTTCATTTTTTAGGTATAGTCGGGGCCTTGTTGCCGGTGTTGTCAAACTCATCTTTTGTATCCTAGAGGCTCTGTAGACATATGTGTGGGTTATGTACGGGGGTTGGATGGGTCTACTAACCATGTTGTAATTCTAAACTTATGTTGCCTATACATTGTAACTGTATGGGGATCTTGGAAACTAACTCATCTACAGTTTAGTGTGGTGTTTAAAATGAACTATCAATGTAGAATGTGATGTCTTTCCCCGTCTAAATGGATAAACAAAAGTATGGTTTCTTTATTCATATCGAGGTGGGTAGGAAGTGTATGGTAAGGCTTGCTCAGTTGGGTTCACTCGATTGAGTGCTGGTCGCGCCTTCCGAAGTTGGGGCATGACATTCTTAAAGGTTCGGGTTGAATTCGAAATACTTCGTTCTATAATAGTGGCCTAAGGTGGTTGTGTTTGACTTTAGTCAACACTTTGAGTAAGCAACCTTGGAATCAAAATTTGAAGGTACTTTGGCGTATGTTTGGATCGAGTTTCCAGTGGACCGGGGAGTGTTTCAACTCTTATTGTTGAAAGTTGGAATTTTGAAGGTTTTAGAGTTTTCTAAGGTTGATTTGATGTAAACTTTGGTGCTATTGATGTCCATTTGGTATTTAAAGTCTTTTATTAGGTTCGTATTATGATTTGTTAATTGTGCGTAAAATTTGGCATCATTCCGAGTTGCTTAAGTATGGTTCGTCGCATTCAGAGTTGGTCAAAATGAGTTTGAAGTTTAAAGTTGAATAATTTGGTTTTGAGGTACGATTCTTAGTTTTTGTGTGATTTTATGTGATTTGAGACATTGACTAGTTTTGTAGTATATCTATGGACTTGTTGGTACATTTGGACGGGGTCCAGGTGGCTGAGCTAAGTATCGGACCACCTGAACATAGTTGAAGTTGGTTGAAATTGCTGGTCTACTGGTTTCCTTCACGATCGCGAAGAAGGCTGGAGAGGAGTTTGGGATTTTACTCTTTGTGAACACGATGGAGGATCTGGTCCCTCTTTGTGAATACGTAGATATATTTGAGAATGCGAAGAATGTTGAGGTTGAGGTTGGCTGGAAGGCTATTAGCCTTCGCGGGTGCATCTGGGGGACAGTGAACGCGGAATGCTAGAAGATGGTGCATCGCAAACCTGACCGGTCTATCGCGAACACGAAATGGATTTATAGTCAGCTAGAATAGTTTGTCTTCGAGTGGATCAAGACCTTTTAGTACGATGATCCGCACTTGCTGGTCCTTAGAGAGACAGTGCTCTGGGGTTATGCCAAGGTAGTTACTATCAGTGATGTTGTTCTATGACGACCCAATAGGTCGGTTTGAGTATTAGCCTTAATTTCAATGTTTCGAGATATCCATAACTTCATTTAATATTTATTGATTTGCGCATGTGGTCCGAGTCGCTTTTCAAAAAGTTTTTATTTAAAATTTTGATTAAAATATGATTTTTGATTTAAAATGAGGCTAGAGTTGACCACGATCAACATTTTGATTAGATCAGTATTTTGACGATTACAGTAGGTTTGTATGATATTTTTGGACTTGTACGTATGCTTGGTAGGGGTTGGGGGTGACTCGAGCGCATTTCGGTGCGTTATGTGAAAAATTATGAAATTGAGTTTAAGTTTAAAAATTCTGGAGTTTTGATGATTGATTCTTGTTATTTGATGTTATTCTGTTTATTTGATGTAGCAATCAAGTTTGTAGCATGTTATTATGCTACTGTGCATGTTCGATTTAGGGACCGAGTGGCTCGTATGAGTTTCAGATGAGTTTGGAATGGTTTTGCAACTTTTGGTGCCCAGCAATTGTAGATTTCACTTTTGCGAGATCAGGCTCGCATTTGCTTGCCTCACTTTTGAGGTCAATGGGTCGCATTTGCAAACATGGGCTAAGGGAAGGGTTTCGCATTTGTGACTTCACTAGGGCTGATACACCGATCACATTTGCGATAAGTATGTCACATTTGTGGACATCACATTTGTGATCTAGTATAATGCGACGTCTACAACTGGGTAAAAGAGGGTAAAATCGGGACTTAGCTCATTTTACACCATTTTTCATCCCTAAACTCTCTAGAGGCGATTTTTTAAGAACTTTTTCTTCCCAAATGCATTGGTAAGCATCTCTAATTACTTTTTAATAAATTTCAATAACTTTTCACGAGTTTTTAACATTAAATCTTTGAATTTCAAGATATAAATTAGGGGTTTTGGGTAGAATTTCGGAATTTTATAAATTTGAGATTTAGACCAGTTGAGGTCGGATTTCGAAATAAATTACATATTCGGGCATGGGGTGAATGAGTAATTGGGTTTTGGTCCGAATTATGGAATTCGACCAAGCAGACTCGGGTTGACTTTTTCAAAAATGATCAAAAAATTGAACCTTTTCATTCGTGGGTAGTTTCTAATGCTTATTTTGAATTATTTGAGAAATAATTGACTAGATTTGATTAGTTTGGAGGCTTGTTCGAAAGGCAAGGCCATGATTGAATGTTGATTTAGTGCGGAGTGAGGTAAGTGTCGTGGTTAACTTTGACTATGGGAATTAGGAATTGTTGGTCTATTTTCTACGTGAATAATGTGTGGGAACGACGTATAGGTTAGGTGACGAGTATATATGCGTTGTCACTAAGTTAAAGCATGCGGATGAAAATTGTTTCATTGTACTATATTGCTTCATTTACTATGTTTTTCATGCATTAGTTAGATTGTTATTTCTTTAATTGTTTGCTCCATGCCTTAGTTAGATTGTTATTTCTTTAATTATCCGTTTTAGTATTTATTGTTTATTTTGAAGTTATTGGGATAGTAAATGTTGAGTTTGCTTATCATAACACCATGGTTGAAGTGAAATTTGCCTCCCCCCTTGCTTGATACTTTGGATCGTTGTTGTTTCTTAGTGAGGAAGTATGAAAAGCAGTTGTCGTGCCTTATTTGCATATTGTTATCTTTCATTGAGTGAATGTAAGGATAAAAGGACGAAGGGTGATGTCGTGCACTTGATTGCTTTATTATCATTTGTCATATCATACGGTGAGGATGAGAGTAAAATCACGAAGGGTGATGCCATGCCATTGCAATGTTCATATTACATGGTGAGGATGAGAGTAAAAGCACGAAGGGTAATGCCGTGCAATTTGATGATTTTATTGCTTTACTTGATTCTCGGATTGGGAATTTAACTTGGTTGTTTTGTTGCTTATTTCGAAAAGAGACTACTTGGTGATTCCTTACTTATTTTTCCCTTTACTATGCTCTCATCCCGTTAATACTTTTAAATGTCGTAGTTGTTATTTTGTTCCATTATATATATATAGGCTTTCGTAGGTATCTTGGTTTTTCCTTGTCACTACCTCGTCGAGGTTAGGCTCAACGTACAGAGTATATTAGATCGGTTGTACTCATACTACACTACTGTACTTCTTGTGCAGATTTTGGTGTTGCTCCCAGCGGCGCCTAGCGAAGTTTCTGCTTGGATCATATCTACATATGGAGACTTAAGGTAGACCTACATGGCGATTGCAGCCCCTGAAGTCCCCTTTCTTATCTAATTTTACAATTTATTTTGTTTCGAACAGTTGTATTTCCATTCAGACATTGGTTGTAGCACTTTTAGTATGCTCATGTACTTGTGACACCGGATCTCAGAATTTGGCTAGTCAGCATTTGGAGTTATTATATCTATTTTGGAATTCTATAACGTCATTTATTATTATATTGCTTTCAACTTGGTTTAAAAATAATTAGTTGTGTACTAATATTTTCTTGCCTAGCAAGTGGATGTTAAGTGTCATCACGGCCCCGCAACTGACATTTTTGATTGTGACACTGACTTTTCTCCTACTTATACTACACAAGTATAAGCATGATCATAAAATCACACGCCACAAGTAAATTAGAGGTTTGCTGAAACAAATATTAGTTGGCATGACCGGTTGGCCATCTCGGTTCAATTGATGCAACAATTAATTGAGAATTCACATTGGCATATATTGAAGAAATAGAATATTCTTCAAGTATTGTCTTGTGCTGCTTATTCTCATGATATACCAGTTAAGGTTGGGATTGAATTCCTTGATTTCTGGAATGAATAAAAGGTGATATATATATATATATATATATAGGGCCCAGTCACCTGCCATATAGATAGTTTACTATTATATGATTTTAATAGATGCATATGTTGTATGGTCACATGTGCATTTTTTATCAACTTGTAATTTGCTTTTGCAAGGTTACTTGCTCAAACTATTAGAGCACAGTTCCAGAATGTAAATTCTGATGATTTAACTAGATAATGCTGGTTTAAATCCAAGATGGTTTAGCAGAAATTGTATGCTTCCAATTATAGCTAAACCATTGATTATGAGAACAAAATTGTTTATCGTGAAAATGGTAACGACAATTAAATTTGTAAATGAGATTCTAAAAATATGTGATCTATTTTTATGCTAGTTATTAGAGCAGTTGATGCTAAGAATATGAAGTTTTACGATAAAACACACGCTAAAATGGGGCAGTAATCAAACCTAGGGGCTTGCCGCCCAAGCCTCGGGTTGGTCGACGAAGAAGCCTCGGGGCCGATATCCAGCTCGATCTCGAGCTATTGGGGGTAGTCGGGAATGGGATAACAGTTAAGATATGATTAAACAAAGCTCCATATGGCCAATAAAAAGTAGTAAATAAAGAACAAGTATGAAACTAATAACGCTAAGAGTAGCCTCAAGCTAATAAGGACGAGCAAGTTAGAGAGAAGAAAGAGAGAGAGAGATATTATTGATCTTGTGGAGAAATGGTTGGAGCAAAATCAGCCGAAAGACTACAAAGTAATGGGGATCCCCTTTATATAGGAGGGAAATCCGCTATAGTACAAAACGTGGTAACTGTGAAGGTGTCGAGATAGGATGGCTAGATGTGACATCTCGAAATAGGCCCTGGATAGGTCAGCCTAGTCAGACTAAGCCGCATGCCTCGGGAACTCCCCTCTCGCCTGTTGTAGTCTGCTATAGCTGTTGGAATGAGATGCTCTCCGGACCGATACCTGATGACCCCCGAGGGTGAGTCTCGACCTTGGCTTCGAGCTTCGAGGAGTATGACCGCGAGACGACCCTATGATGGGGAAATCGGGCCCCCAAATTCTTCGTATACAGATAGTCTCTGCGTTTCTTAGAGTGAAAGCGGTAGGAAATGATAAGAAACGGTCCTGGACTCCGCTTCCTTCGGTGTTCTTGCAAAAGGCTACGAGATGCCAAGGTGCACCATGTGTGATGTCCCTGTAGATTTTTCGCATTGACTGCGGCGATTGGCTTCCTTCAATGTACCTACAGAGCTTTTATAAATGCTCACCTTTTCCTTTATAGACTCCATCTCGTGCCAAAAAACCCCTAGTAAGGTCTGTTTTTCCCTCGTTCTCGCTCTTTTTCAAGAACGCAACCACTTCTTCTTTTTCCTTTAGATTCTCTAATGGAAAAAATTTCCACTCCTGTTTCCAAGGAGGTTGCAGGCTCATCTTCTTCGTTTTTCTCTCAAGGTGAAGTGGACACTTCCCCCCATGTCAAGGAGTGCATCCCAGGATCCTTTGTGATGACTTTCGATTTTAGGGTCGAGAGACTTTCCTCGAAGTCAAGGCGTCGCGAGCTTGTAACTCGGTATATAAGCTCTATCACAAATATTGAAAGAGTGAGGGCCGACTATCGCTAGGGGGATACCGTGCTCATGGAGATTCCTGCTCGGGAGGAAGATATTACGGCTCATAGAGCCAGCTTTCTAAGTGTGTATACTTACCCAGTTACCTTGGGACCGGTGGATCCATCCTCGCCCCTGATCGACCTTGTGATCAGGTTACTTTGGGTCAATTTCATCCTTCGTTCTGGCGCGTGGTTTCTATGATCAGGCATTACCCGAGCATGATAGATGGAATTCCTTTCACCCTGAACCATCTAATCCAGATGTATAGTCCCCGACTTCTTCGTGGGGGCTTAATCAAGCTTCGCTGTCGAGCCCCGAGGTCCCTTTTTGCTTGCATTGAGGAGTTCAGGAATGAGGGATGGTTAAGCCGATTCGTCCGAGTGAGGACGTCTGACCTGATTCTAGTGGAAAAGATGTCATTCCTTGAAAAGTGGAATGTCGGGCGTAAGTAAACGTGGTGTCTTTGCTCCTTCTTGGTGATATCTCCCTATGCGTCTAACTCTGCTTTTCTTGTCTTTTCAGTCGTAGCGATCTACCCTGGTGCGGTGTCGGATCTCCAGGGTTGGGTTGGTCATTTATACTCAGTTTGCCTGTATATCGTACGCACATGGTGAGATTTATCCTGAGCTTGGTGGGGAGCCAAAGGCCATGGTGAGCCTCGAGCCTTGATGCTTTCGTGTATTTTTGATGCAGTTTGATGTTAGTAGCTTTCTCTATCCTTCGCATTTAACCTCTGCATCCATTTAGTTTTGGGAGAAATCCCATTGTCGAGGGAGGCTTCGTCCATTAGAGGGGACGCTCTTGTGTTTGACAAGGAGAAGAAAGGGCAAGGGAGCCTATCTGTTAGGCCACCGGAGCCCAACAGGGCCAAGGTGGAGGATTCCAAGGTTGACCCAGAAGTTTCGACCTCCAAGGCGACGGGAATACCCGTGCTGAAGGTGAGGGAGAAAGAAGCTTCCCGGCATCTCCTAAAAAGTGTTTGGACTTGATCAATCCTCGGGCCGTGGAGATGGATATTCCCGGATCTGATGTCGTCATGGCCCAGCTTCATGGAGGTGAGGCGATGGATGGGGTATCGAGCACTACCCCCGAATTGGTAGGTGGCCGGAGTTCTTCTCGAGCTGGGACACCCTTAGCAGGCAGTTCAGAGGGGCCTCGATCTGGGACCCAAGGTGAACAAGGGACGGAGATTTTGGCTCTCTATTAGCCCATTGATTGTTATCGATTCTCCGCCCACAAGGAGCCTTCTGAGGCAAGAGCATTGGTCAAAGGCGGAGATGCACTAGATAGGTCGGCGACCATTCTCGAGGGTAGTCCCGAGGTCGATGCTTCATCCATTTTTGGCGAGATGGGAAGACTTTGTGAGCGGGTAACTCCTGTTAACCTTGTCCGGCATTTTGGGCCGCTTCGGCCTTTGCTCTTCTATCTTGTCTGTTTATATGGTTTCAGGCAAAAATGCTTTATAACCAGGCTCTCGCCCAGTATCAGGATGAGGTGAGCCGTCGCGAACGCGAGAAAGCCTATTTTACTAAGCAGGTTATTCATCCCCTGTTTTTACTATTACTTGAGCCCTTGTGAGATTTTGTTGCTTCTAACTTCTCGGGCCTTGATTTGGGTAGTTTGAGAAGGAGAATGCCCTGCTGAGAGGGGAGCTTTGGGACAAGATGCTGAAATCTCCGAGCTTAGTCGGCACGTGCGCGAGGTGGCTTTCGAGAGGGACAGCCTTCAAGGGAGAGTTACCTTGATCGAACATCAACTCTAGGATACGTAGGAGGATAGTGACAAGTATAAGAGCCTCCATTCTGAACTGGTGGACGCATTGGTTCGGATCAAATCTGAGGTCGAGGCGCTTGTATCTTTGCATAGGGGAGGAGCAGTCATCGCAGATTCTTGTGTTGAGAGGATGTTTGAGGGGGCTGACCCGACTTTACCTCGAGCCGTGGATCGTGCCTGGCCTGGTTCTCGAAAGCAGACCATTGGAGGCACATTGGAAGGTAGCTTGGGTGGTGTTTAAAAATGGGGGTGGATCCCCAGAGAGAGAGGATGACGTTGAGAAGTGGTCTTCGGGGGACTCGTAATCGCCTGGGTGCAACCCTTGGGGAGTTGTTGAGGCTACCGGTTTGGCAATAGATTAGGATCTTTGTTGTTCCTTCCTATCAATCTCCCTGTTTGTATATAGTACTTTTATTTTGGCATATATGTAAAGAGAATCCGGTGCTTTGTTTCCGTTATTCCCCTTTCTACTCTGAATTCAGCAAGAATTAGCGAAAGAACCTTAGACCCGCGATATAGCACTGTGGCCCATTCAGGACGGATCAAGAGTTGTCATGCGGTTGGTCGATGCGGCCTTCAGTGTGAACTGCCGCGAGAGCTCTTGCACTTTTGCCTAACTGTTTTGTGTTGAGTCTCCGGGTCAAGTTTTGTCTCTAGCCTACTCGATCTTCAATCTCATGTGCCTACATGGTTGGGTGATGATGGTTCTCATCCCTTGCCTTTGGGTATTAGTATTTTGCCTATTTTTGGGTTCAGTCTCCAAGCCTTATCACGACTCGAGCTTTAATTGACCCTTAAGATTTTTCGTGCCTGTATGGGTAGACGACGATGGCTCTTGCGCCTTGGGTCGAAGCGACCTTTTGAGTGTGTGGCCTGGAGGCTCATTTGGCTGGCCACAATGGCAGTTACATTGTGCCCTTACGCATATGTAGTTAACTATTTTGGATTCGGTCTCTGAATCGGGTTCCGACTCGATCTTATTTTAATCCTCAAGTTTTCAATTTTCAAGCTAGCGACAGTGGCTCTTATGTTGTTTGGTCGTTGAGACCTTTTAGTGTGTGGCCCGAAGGCTCGTTTGGCTGGCGACAGTGGCTCTTACGCTTTTGCTGGTGGGCATTTTGTAGGCTTTGTTTTCCTCTCGTTAAGGTCTTTTTGAAATGATTTCTCCTGACCCGTCGTTGGTTCAGGAATAACTTCGATTTCAAGTCATTAGCGGCGATGTTTGAGCACCTTGGAAGGTTTTTAGCTCGTAGGCTGAGTAGCTTGAAGCCTTGTGATTTGGAGCTGACATGGTCGAAGCTCATTTGCCTGATGAGGGAAGCCTGTTTTAACTATTTTTTTTCGAAGTATATTCGAAGTAATGGACTGTGATTTTGTTAGCAACAGTTGGGTGTCCCCGAGTCGCATTAATTTGGCTGGTGCAGCCGTTCTGACCGTAGTCATATGTGTTTGGCCGGAGCCATTTTTGATCTCGAGTGATAGTTTAGGCGTCTACACCAAGGGTATGCCCTTTCGGGATTCTTACAAATGCGACACATGGCCTAAACTTCAGGATTGAGTTTTATGCCTGTTGAGCTCTTACAAAATTTTCATACCAGTTGAGGTCTTACAGTTTGTCATGCATGTTGAGGTCTTACAGTTTTTGTTGCAATGTAGAATAGATCTGGTTATACCGAGTCTGCCCGCTCGGGGTCTTACGGCCTCGGGTTTTCCATTGTACGACGATTGGCGATAGTCTCCAAGTCATCGAGTTTGCTTAGGCTCCAAGGCTGTTATTCGTGAGCTCAGAGTTACCTTGTTGGGGCTTTATGAGCCCGAAGTTCCGACCCTGGGGTCGTGCGTGTGCCAAATTGTTGACGCTAAGTCTCTGAGTATTTCGGGATGCATTTGGTGGAGGGATCCCTGTCGTGAGCATGCTAAAATTTCCTTTTTGGAGTATGAGATGTTGAAAAGATATCTTTAATTACTTGGTGTAAATACATGTTCATGTGTTGCTCTAAGCCCGGCTCAAGCAGACATGGTTCGCTCGACCGTTTGACCCCGTACATTATTTCCTATGGGAACCTCGTTTATCATTTCTTGGGAAATGCATGGACGTTGCCTCATTTAAAACCTTGCCGGTAAAAACCTGTTTCGGGATAAAAAAACTCGATCGAAGGAAAAGAGTGCGACGTTTGCTTGAGGATATTTGTAGGATTTTGCAATCGGACGCCCTAGCAGTAATACCGCTTAAGCATCGATACATTCCAGTTGCTCGGAAGATGTTCGCCCTCCATGGTGCCAAGCTTATAGGATCATTTGCCAACTATCCCAAGGACACGGTATGGCCCTTCCCAATTCCGGCCCAGCTTCCCTTTATTAGGGTTTTGGGTGTTGAGAGTAACCTTCCTTAGGACCAAGTCCCTGATCATGAAATATCGGAGATTTGTTCTTCTATTGTAGAATCTTTCGATTTTCTGCTTCTAGGCAGCCATCCGAACTAGCGTGGCTTCACATCTTCGTCAAGCAGCTCGAGGGCCGTTGTCATGGCCTCGTTGCTAGAGCCCTCATTAGTGTGCTGGAATCTAGTGCTTGGTTCCCTGACTTCCACTGGTATCAGTTCTTCGGCGCCATATACTAGGGAGAAAGGTGTTTCCCCGGTGCTCGATTTAGAAGTGTCTGATATGCCCATAGCACCTCAGGCAGCGTTTCTTTCCATTTTCCCTTGACGCTCTCCAATTTCTTTTACAAGTTCTGAATGATGATTTTATTCGTGGATTCGGCCTGGCCGTTTACGCACGGGTGGTATGGCATTGACAGGATTCTCTTGATTTTGTTGTCTTTAAGGAACTTTGTTACCTTATTTCTGATGAACTGCCTCCTGTTATCGCACATTATTTCGGACGGGATCCCGAACCGGCATATGATATGATCCCATACAAAATTGATGACATCCTTCTCTCTTATTTTTTCGAAGGCATGCGCTTCCACCCATTTTGAAAAGTAATTAGTCATAAACAGAATGGATCTAGCCTTACATGGCGCCGTCAGCAAAGGGCCGACGATGTCCATTCCCCATTTCATGAATGGCCATGGTGATAGAACAAAATGTAATTACTCGCCGGGCTGGTGGATCATGGGAGCGAACCTCTGACACTTTTCGTATTTTCGGACGAATTCCCTGGCGTCTTTTTCCATGCTTTCCCAATAGTAGCCCTCTCTGATCACCTTTAGGACTAAAGAATCGTCCCCGGAATGATTTTCGCAGGTGCCCTCGTGGATCTCTCGGAGCACATAATCTGTGTCGCCCAGTCCTAAGCATACCGCCAGGGGGCCATCGAAAGTTCTGTTGTACAGAGCCCTATTTTCATCGAGCTAGAATCGGGCTGTTTTGGTTCGCAGGGCCCTCTAATCTTTTGGATATGCGGGTAACTTCCCATCCTTTAGATAAATGATATATTTATTTCTCCAATCCCATGCCAGGCTGGTGTAGTTAATCTCCACGTGACCTTCCTCGACCACAGATTTGAACAATTGGATGACAGCCCCATGGAGCAGGTCTTCTTCTTCAGCAGAGGACCCCAGGTCCATTCTTTGAAGCAACGTAATGTGATTTGGATTTTGTCCAAATACCTTTGCATCATGTCCTCTCGGGCTTCATAGCTTTCGTTCACTTGGCTTACTACGAGGAGAGAATCGCATTTTGCCTCGACACTCTCGGCCCCCAAACTTTTGGCCAATTCTAAACCTGCAATCATAGCCTCATACTCGGCTTCATTGTTAGTTAGTTTTGCGGTTTTTATGGATTGTCTGAGTATGCCATTGATGGGCGGCTTTAGGACTATACCGAGTCTGGATCCTCTTATGTTTGCAACACCATATGTGAATAGGGTCAATACCCCTGAGGACATGCCTAATTTTAATAAAAGTTCTTTCTCTGCCTCGGGCACGAGGGATGGTGAGAAATCGGCCGCGAAGTCCGCCAGGATTTGGGACTTGATGTCCATCCGAGGTTGGTACTCGATGTCATACCCTCTAGGTTCAATGGTCATTTGGCTAATCGACCCGATAACTCAGGTTTATGCAGTACGCTCCGGAGGGGATAAGTTTATAGAACGCTAAAAGTAAGGCTTCAGCTTGCGCGAGGCGCTTATCAATGTGAGAGCCAATTTTTCTAGATAGGGATACCGTGTTTCGGCGTTCCCCAAGGTTCGGCTTACATAATAAATAGGAAATTGCGTACCTTTCTCTTCTTGAACCAGTACTCCGATTGCCGCTATTTCGGACACAGCTAGGTATACGTATATCGTTTCATCCTTCTTGGGTGTGTGCGGCAAAGGCGGGCTAGTCATGTACCGTTTCAGTTCTTCTAGGGCGTGTTGGCATTCTGGAGTCCATTCGAAGCTGCTCTTTCTTTTGAGTACGGAGAAGAAATAGTGGCTATTGTGTGATGATCTTGATATGAATCTGTCCAGGGCTGCATCTGCCACATCAGCCGTTGGATGGCTTTTACATTATTTACTACTGTGATCTCTTTGATGGCTTTTATTTTGTTGAGGTATCTTGATCCCCCTGTTTGAAACCATGAAGCCCGAGAATTTGCCCGAACCTACTCCAAAGGCACATTTCTCGGGGTTGAGCTTCATGCTATAGCTTCTAAGGATTTTGGAAGTTTCCTGCAAATGGGTCAAATAGTCCTCTACGTGCAGGGATTTGACTAGCATATCATCAATATATACTTCCATCGATTTACCTACTTAATGTTTGAACATTTTATTAACTAGGCGCAGGTATGTTGCTCCCATGTTTTTTAGCCCGAATGGCATTACATTATAGCAATATATACCATACTTCATAATGAACGAGGTCTTTTCCCTGTCCTCGTAATTCATCTGGATTTGATTATACCCCGAGTAGGAATCGAGAAAAGTGAGGGTCTCGTGGCCGTAGAATCGATCAGACGATCGATATTAGGCAATAGAAAATAATCTTTGGGGCACACTTTATTCAAATCTTTGTAATCTACGCACATTATTAGCTTGTTCCACTTTTTTGGAACTACTACTACGTTAGCTAGCCATTCGGGGTACTTTATCTCCCTAATGGATCCGATTTTAAGAAGTTTTGCTACCTTCTCTTTGATGAAGACATGTTTTACCTCGGACTATGGTCTTCTCTTTCGCTTTATGGGTTTGAATTTAGGATCAATGCTCAGCCTGTGGGACCAGGCAAAACAATCGATATTGCTACTAAGAAATTTAATATACCCTGTCTTGAGTTCGGGGGTCAGCCTCGTCCCCAGGTATACCTTACGATCCGAGAGCTTCTCAATCAAAACAGTTTTCTCCAGCTCTTCGACTGTTGATCTGGTCGCATCCGATTCCTCGGGGGCGATGAAGGTTCGGGGGACGAAGAAATCTTCCTCGTCGTCTTTGAGGGTCTGCATGCTTCCCTCCTTGTCCGAGACCGGCCATGTGGAGGCTGGCATCTCGTGGTTGACCGCAAACATTTCTTTCACTGCCTGTTGTTCTCCATGTATGGTCGTGATGCCATCCCTCGTGGGAAACCTTATCACCTGGTGCAAGGTTGATGGCACTGCCCTCATGTTGTGTATCCAAGGCCTGCCGAGTAAGGCATTGTATCTCATGTCACCGTCGATGACCTAGAACTCGATGTTCTGGATTGCGGCGGACGTGTTGATTAGGAGGGTGATCTCTCCTTTTGTTACTTCACCGATCATGTTGAAGTCGCGGAGGATTCGAGGGACGGGAACGACTTGATTGACCAGCACCAGCCGTTCTACTACTTCTGACTTGGTTATGTTGGTCGAGCTGCCTGGATCCACGAGCACGTGCTTTGTCCTGGTGTTGTTTAAGAGAAACGAGATCACTAGCACGTCGTTGTACGGTTCCATCATAGCCTCGAGGTCCTTCTCGCTGAATACGAGGGTATCTTCGAGCACGCGTTTTTGGGTCGGTCCTTCTCCCATAGCAGACGTTCTCATTTGTTTAAACATGGGTCCAATAATCGTGTGGACGTTATGTTGGGGAACCTTCCCTTCTGTCTGGGTTGGATCCGGTGGTGTACTGCCTCTAGGGCAGTCATGTCCTTTTCTCTATTGTGTTCGAGGTTTCGGTTTCCCATTTTACTCGCCGAGTTAGGCGCTCTGTCCTAAAATTGAAGATCTTAGGCCAGAAAAAGTGTGAGATAACTTGCGTTTTTGTAATGAAACAAGCAAGAAAATAATCACTATTATTTTAGCCCCACGGTGGGTGCCAAACTGTTTACCATGAAAATGGTAACGGCAATTAAATTTGTAAATGGGATTCTAAAAATATGTGATCTATTTTTATGCTAGTTCTTAGAGAAGTTGATGCTAAGAATATGAAGTTTGATGATAAAACACACGCTAAAACGGGGCAGTAATCAAACCCAGGGGCTTGCCGCCCGAGCCTCAGGTTGGTCGATGAAGAAACCTCAGGGCCGATATCCAGCTCGATCTCGAGCTATCGGGGGTTGTCGAGAATGCGATAACAGTTAATATATGATTAAACAAAACTCTTTATGGTCGATACCAAGCAGTAAATAAAGAACAAGTATGGATCTAATAACGCTAAGAGTAGCCTCGAGCTAATAAGGACGAGCAAGTTAGAGAGAAGAAAAAGAGAGAGATATTATTGATCTTGTGGACAAATAGTTGGAGCAACATCAGCAGAGAGACTACAAAGTAATGGGGATCCCCTTTATATAGGAGGGAAATCCGCTAAAGTACAAAACGTGGTTACTGTGAAGGCGTGGAGATAGGATGGCTGGATGTGACATCTCGAAATAGGCCTCGGATAGGTCAGCCTTGTCAGATTAAGCCGTGTGCCTTGGGAACTCCCATCTCGCCTGTTGTAGCCCGCTAAATCTGTTGGAACGCGATGCCCTCCAGACCGATACCTGACGACCCCCGAGGGTGAGTCTCGACCTTGGCTTCGAGCTTCGAGGAGCATGACCACGAGACGACCCTATGACGGGGAAATCGGGCCCCCGGATTCGCCGTATACCAAAACGCCCAAAAGGAAATTTGGTATGATGCATATTATATAACCTATAGCAGCACTAGTACGCATCTAGCCAATAAGTATGATAAATTCTCCCTATTATAATTGGTTCAGGGTCAAGAACCAAATAATTTTTACCTTGAAATATGGATATGTGTATAATTTAATTGTTCCACCACAATGCACAAATATGGGACCCCAAAGAAGGTTGGGGATATGTGTTGGTGATCCCAGCATTAGGGAGAGAAATTGGCAGCTGCAAAAGTAATATATGAAATGAATTATTATGAGTATATCTAAATACTCGTACAAGAAAATATGAACTTGAAGTTCAACTGATAATTTATTTGCAAAATATTGTGAGGCGCATTTGCTGGCCCAAAAATGTCATATTTCAACTATTAATGCTCCAAATAAAATAAAGTTCATGATGGACAGAATCTATGGCAAGCATGAAGCGTAATAGACTAATCGATTCTAAAAATAAAATTCCTTGAAGAGGGAGAGGAGCAATTAATCAAGATGGTCATAATAAGGAGGCAAGTGTTCTAGAAGAGCACCACGATATAACACTTCATAAGACCTCATGGGAGAGGCTCGAGTACCTAAAAATAATAAGATAAAGGTATCTTAATAAGTTATGCCTTTATTAGGTAACAATAGAATAGATATAAAATAATCGTTGATGATGTTGATCTAATGTAGCGCTGAATATTATTAATATTGATGAGGATATTGAGCTCAAATCTGTCATGAAATTTGGACAGATAAATGGTTGGACAAATGAAAAATGTGAAGTTGGACGGATAGTCCCAACACCTGAAAGTATAAAGCTAGTGGAGGTATAAATGTGTTCTAGTGCGAAAAGTTAAATAAAAAAAATCAAGTCGATAGACATAAAGACAACTTGTGGCACAAGAACATTTGTGAATATCTTGACATTGATTAGATGGAGACATGTTCTCCTATGGTGGATGCAGTCATTTCAGGTTTTGGTCTGAAAATACATTTGATATGCGTATAATGAAAATCCTTGAAGGATTTAAATTGTTCTGAAGCATATTAAGGTTCCCAAGAAATTTTTTAAATAAAACTTCAGCAAATCCGTGTGTGGATTAGAGCAATCATGGCGTACATAATTTGTTTTTGTGTCTAGTATAATTGGTGCACTAATGTATAATGCTAGAACCATGAGTATTACAATATGCTAGCGAGATATAGTTTTACTCCTATATGGAGATATTGAAGTACGACTAGTGTTATATTGCAAAAGGAATCGTTGATATTGCTTTTTTTATTTTGACAAATACTGTCAAGATTTTGTTGGTTATGCAAGTGCAGGCATTTCTTGAAGTTTGTTCTTCAAAAAATCTATTTGCATGTGAGAGTACTGCTATATTATGATATTCGACAAAGCAGTCAGTTATTGAAACTTATTCAAGTCATGCCATGATATTAGCAACTTATCAAATAAGTAACTTAACACGCAATAGATGTGTGACAATTCTTTAGAAGAAGATTCCAATAATATTGAAGACAATGATGCTTGAATAGCTTATTGAAAGAAGGATATATCGAAGGAGTCAGAATAACACATATTTGACCAAAGATCATTAGCAGACACAATCTTCAACAAAATGGGGAAATAGATGTTTAACAAATTTGTTTGCTTGATAATTTGGTAGATCTTATGATCACCTGATAGGTCATCTTATGTTTTAGAACCTAATTTTGCACTTTGAAGCATTAAAACCCTCATTTTAACCCTTCTCGATTTGCATGCATAGTCCGTGCGTGTTTTCGAAAAGCTTTTATGTTAAAAACTGTGAAAATATGAAATTTTTCTTTGAAAACCATTTGAGAGCAAACAGACCCAGATTTATGTTTTGATGGTTCTGGTGGGTTTGTATCGTGATTTGGGACTTGGGCATATGCACGGAATCGAATTCGGAAGCCTTTAGCCTGAGATATCGGTCTTTATTGAAAATAGAAAAAGGCTTAATGAATTTGAAATGTTTGACCCATAGTTGACATTTTGGAAATCGGGTCCGTATTTTTGTTCCGGAACACGGTATCGGTCCAATACCATATTTATGACCTGTCTGTGAAATTTTGTGAGAAACGGAGTTGGTTTGACGTGATTCGGACGTTCGGTTGTGAAAATAGAAGTTTCAAAGTTTTCTTGAAAATTACATTTGATTTGTTGCTCAATTTGTAGTTCTATCTGTTATTTTAGTAATTTGATTGTGAGAGGAAGTTTGTATGATGTTTTTAGACTTGTGTGCACTTTTGTTTTAGAGCCCCGATGGCTCGGGTGAGTCTCGGATAGGCTACGGAGTGAAAATTGGACTTAGAACATTGCTGGTATTTCCAGTTCTGGAGCAGGCTACTGATCTCGCATTTGCGAGATCATGCATCGCATTTGCAACCTCTGAGGGTTTCACATTTGTGAGCTACTCCTCGCATTTGCGAAGAGTAGCTGGGCCACATAGAGTTCGCATTTGCGAAACATTCTTCGCATTTGCGAAGTGAGTCAGGGGAAGGTAGTGATCGCAAATGCGATCATATGGTCGCAATTGCGGTAGGTTAGAATCACATTTGAAAAGAAAGCAAGCGTTTGAGGATCTTCGCATTTGCGGGCTCGCATTTACGAACCGGGGTTCGCAAATGTTACACCTGCAACTGATCAAATATGACTTAGACGGAATTTTTGGTTCATTCTTGAAATTTTCAAACTCAAGAACCCTCGAGGCGATTTGTCAATGAACGTTTTATCCACAAATCTTTGGTCAGTGATTTTAAACTAGTTTCTTTTAATCTATCACTACTTTTCCTAAGGTTTCAACCTAAAATCTAGAGTTTTCATGGTGGAAATTAGGGTGTTTTGGTAGAGTTAGAGGTTTTTGAAAAATAGGGATTTAGACCTCAAATTGGGGTCGGATTCAAAAATAAATTACATAACTGGGCTCGGGGGTGAATGGGTACTCGAGTTTTGGTCTGAATCTCCGGTTTGGACCAAGCGGGCCTGGGTGTTGACTTTTGTTGACTTTTTTTATAATGTTCTAAATTGAATTCTTTGCAATCGTGGGTAGTTCCTAAGGCTTAATTTGAATAGTCTGGTTGGTAAATTGCTAGATTCTATTGGTTCGGAGGCTTGTTTGAAAGGAAAAGCGGTGGTTGAGCTTTGAGTTTGGTCTTGGGAGTGAGGTAAGTGTCATGGTTAACCTTGACTTGAGAGATTAGAACTTATTTGTCTATTTTCCACGTGTTTAGATGTTGGGTACAATGTATATGTGATGTGATGAGTACTTATACATTATTGTCGGGTTACAGCATGCGGGTGCGACTTCTTCATGTAATTGTTGCGTTTCTTGAGCATATTATCCATTCTTAGACTAGTTAATTGTTAAATTGATCGTTCATATCATTTTTATGAGATTTGCTGATAATTGATTATGGACTCCGAGTTGAGATTTGTATTGTGGGACCGTTGTTGAAGTAAGGCTTATACTTATTGATCATATCTCCCTGTTTTTACTTGTTCATTGTTATGTGATAAGGGAGAGTGTTAATGCACGAAGAGTGATTTCGTGCCATATGTGAGTGTTAATGCACGAAGGGTGATGTCGTATCGTATGTGAGTGTTTATGCACGAAGGTGATGCCGTGCCATATTGTGATTGTTAATGTACGAAGGGTGATGTCGTGCCATGTTGTGAGAGTTAATGCACAAAGGGTGATTCCTTGCGATTTCTGTTGATTTATATGGTGAGGTTGAGAGTAAAAGCATGAAGGATGATGCCATGCACTTTCCTTTATTGTGTGTAATCGTTTTCACTAGTTCAATGAATATTGACTGTTCTGGTTATCATTTCTGTTGTGGTTCTGTTATCTTGTATCCCCCTCAGCATGTCCCCCTCCCGATATTACTTGTCTAGCTTTTATTTGTTGTTATTTTGTACATATACTGGTAAATTGCACATGTTTATTATGTAGGTGTCTTGTCATAGCCTCGTCACTACCTCGTCGAGGTTAGGCTCGACACTTACCAGTACATAGGGTCGGTTGTACTGAATCTACACTCTACACTTACTATGCAGATTTTGGTACCGACCCTAGCTAATCGTAAGGTTAGCAGCTAGACTGCTCGTTGATACACTCAAATTACACTTTAATTAAATAGTGTAAGGTGGTCAGTGTCAAATATAGTAACCCAACAAGGTTGGGGTCGAATCCCACAGGGAATAGGTATGAAAAGATTACTCGAGTAGTGTGCTACTTGACTTAGGTCGTAATTCTTTTCCGTTAACCTAACAAGAGAATGATATGATTGTGAATTGAATATATAACTAATTGTAACTTTGAGAATGTAAATTAATTGATTAAGGAAACCAAGGTTGTGTCCCCACTAATGGAATGTAATGCTATCGGTGTTAATATGATATATTTCTAGTGGAAGGTGCTTTGATATGCAAATGATTTCTAAATGACTACCCAATACTTTTACATAGTTGAGTAGTATTTTCCCTTTATGATTTTTCCAAATATAAAAGAGTTGCAAATTAAGAACAATCAATTTATGCAAAATAGAACCTACTTATTCCTAAGCGATTTTATTAAACAATGGTTAACGTCTTAAGTTCTTGATATTCAATTCTACCAAATCCTAACTCACTTTTCCAAGTAAAGAAAGAGTAAAATGGAATAGATTAATGTTTGCAAACACCAACCATAAATAAAGAACAAGAATTGAATAAATATCACCTTACCATTATATATATATATTCAATGTTAAACATACATTAACATTACACCCAGCTAGGGTCACAATCTTAGTATTTAAAACTAGCTACTCATACTAAAATACAAGAAAAAAGTATTTAATAAAGCCATAAAGATTACAAAAGTGCAAGATTCCTTCTTTATAAACCTCCAAATAAATGAAGTATTCAATGCTCTCTAAGTAGGACCTTGTTTCAGACTTGAATACCCCACAAAAACCTAGTTATTCTCTTTATAGTGGACCAAAAGTCGTAGTCAAAATTGGACAAAAATACCCCTTCAGATGACTTATGCAATCGCATATTGGTCGCAGACCAGTTATGCGGACCGCATATTGAACATTCCATCGCATCCTTGCTGAGTTCCAAATCTAGCTTCCATAGCATAACAGTAATGCGGAACACACACATGTTATGTGATCGCATATCCCGCCGCATATCATGCTGAGATCTATGTTCTTCTTGAGATATGCGACCATTATATGGCTCGCATAGGTGTTATGCGACCGTATAATGGACCGCATATTTGCTTCTTCAGTTGGCCCAAAAGACTATCTTTGTTTGCGATAAGCAGGGCAATTATGCGGTCTGCATGTGAGTTATGAGACCACATACTTACAGCAGATCCATTTTTTGTGACTTTTTTACTTCTTTTCCATGTTTTCGGGTATTCAAGCTGATGCACTACAAAACAACCAAACATGATTAGAATTAACTACAAATGCATTAAAAGACAAGTTAAAATCTAAGTAATTGGTATCAATTGTGCCGAAATACCACGGCACATCAACACCCCCAACTTAAACTCTTGCTTTCCCTCAAGCAACTAAAACAAAACTATCCTATCCTATACTACTTTTTTTTCTGACAATCCACAAAACAGTAGTGACTATAAATGGTTTCGACTGACAGCTAACAAGCATGTGAACCCATTTATTTACCCTTCCTGAAAAATAACTTGTCATTCAATCATTCGACTAATAAATTCGTGACCTTAAAGCCTCGACCAAAATGATAAAATGCTATTCACAATGAAGCGCATTTGTGTTCTATTTCAAGAACCTATCTTTTGCTAAGTCTTACAATTCATGCGCACTCACAACAAAGAAAATCCCCACTCACATATATATACAGGGGATGCAATCAAAACACTCTAATACTCGGAACAAAAGCTACATGCTACAAGTATCAGTCCATATGCTTGCCCTTATTTTAACTTTGCCGCTATCTCAGGAATGATTGACTGTAGATCACTAAGGACTTTTCACGGGTTATAATGTAGGCTTCAGGACGGGTTGGATAACTATTTATGCTCTTTTACTACATAGCTTTTATTTCCCTCGGGTTACCGACCTAGAACCACCTCAAAGTATTTCTTCAAGTTTTGACAAGACTCTTTTCTTTTTCTCTTCTTTTCTTTTCTTTTCTTTTTGTTTTCTTTTTGGAGCTTGCATTTCATTATATACAAACTTTGAGGTTATTGCTTCTTCTCTTTTTCTTTTTTTTATTATTATACATACAGTAGAAAACCTTGCCAATTTTCACAATACAACGGCACCCCAACTTAGGCTTTAAGCATCAATCTCATATGTTCAAGGAGGGATGGGTTCAAAAGAACGAATTACTTCACAAAAAGGGTAAGGGTTTGTAATGTGGTAGCCAATGAAAGGTTACAAGCTCAAAGGGGGTAACTAGGCTAATTTATGTACGAGGGAGGTCAATTTAGGCAAAACTAGCTAGTAATCACAAGGAGAGCCTAAGATCATTTCAACATCCAATCATTAACCTGAATGTCATGCCCCAACCTCGAGAGGTGCGACCGGCACTCAATCGAGTGAATCCAACTGAACAAGCCTTAATAAACACTTTCCACCCAACTCAATGCGACTAAGGAAACCATGATATCGTTTATTTAGTTAATAGGAGAGATTGTACATTCAACATTGTTAGTTCACTTTATATCACAACCTTAAACCATAGTTAAGTTCCGAGAGTCCATACAGTTACAATTTAGAGAAACAAGAGTTAGAATTACCACACAGTTCATAGACCCGTCCAACATACGTACATAACCCACACAAACGTCTACGGAGCCTCTAAAGATACAAAAGACAAGTATGACAACGCCGGCAACAAGGCCCCGGCTATACCTCAAAAGTGGAAATCTACAACAAAAGATGTGCAACATAACCCCTTGAAGGAAAAAGGGGCTCACCAGGACTATGAGAGGAGGATACTCTAATACGCGCTGTTGATACCCAATTTTTTCCTATGTATTTTTATGCTCAAATTACTTTCAAAATAGCATTTGTATGCATATATAAGCATGACCAAGAGTTTTGGTATTTTTTCCTAATTTTTAAGGGTTTTTAAAATCAATTTATTGCCTATTTTAGTAGTGCAAAATCCAATAATTATTCCTAAAATTATTATCTTAGCGAATAATTTATTTCCATTCTCATATTAACACCAAAATATAATTAAGATGATTTTTTACTTATTTTTATAAATTTATTTAGTATTTTAAAAACTAAGTTGCATATAATTGCAATTATAGCCTATTTTAAGATTAATAGCCTTTATATAATTGTAAAATTGGTTTCAATATTTTTAAATTAATATTTATGCATTATTAGTTGGGTCATTACTTTTAATTTATTTTTAAAAATTTTTTTTTTACTATTTTATGAAATAAAAAGGGACAAAACTGACTATTTAAAAATTGGCCTCATTTCGTTTCAATTGCAACCCATTTTTTATTTCGATTATAGCCACATTAACCCCACCCAATTGACCCAATTTGAATCCCAGCCAGGACAGCCCAATTCCATACCCTTTGACCCATTTAACTACCCGACCCAAGGCTCCTTTAATCCAGACCGTTGATCAATCTGATCAACGGTCACGATCTCCCCTTTCCATTTTTAATTCCCCAAACCTTACCCTAGTCCCCATTTCTGTTTATCCAGCCGCCTTTGAATGCTCTTCACCCTCAAACTCTCTCGAAGGTTCTTCGGAACCCTAGCCGTCTCCGACCCCTTTTTCACCGTACTTTCATCGGAATCCATGGCTTCTTAGGCCATGGATGGGCTATACTCACCCATCTCCACCATTAGACCTTGGTTGTTCGAGTTGTGAAGCCTGACAACGACGATTCCTTCTCCAGTCTTCTCCGATATTTGATTCCATGGTTTTTCCGACCATGCTCCGGCACATTTGAGACTCAGGAGCCCGGTTCTTGAGCTTCCCGACTCAAGACCAGACCTATCTCCAAGCCTTTCTCATTTCTATGATTTCTCTGAAACCCTAAGCCATTCAAGGTTATTTCACCATTATTTGTTTGTACTTGTACTATGTCTCTGATTTTCTTGACATCTAGAGTGTTTTCCCCAAAAGATTTTGTCAAAATCATTTCTCTACGATTTTTAGGGCTTCCACAAGGATTTTTGAAAAAATCTTTCTGAGTCTTTTCTTCTTTGATTTATGTGTGTTTGTTTATACCTTGCTCGTACGATTTCTTTTATTTTATGCATATATTGTCTTTTACCTTCTTCTTTTCTCCTGTTAATTTCTGCTATGTTTTCACTACTCTTCTGCAATATGTGTCTACCATTAAAGTTATTTGATTTTTGACTCTGTTCATGTTCTTACATGCTTCATCTGCTTGTGTTCAAGCATGCTATCATGTCTGTTTTGTTGAGACTCTGAAAAACAAATGGTTTGCTTTCCCACCTCCATGTCTGATTCAACATTTGAAACCCTAGGATTTGGGGGTTTCTTTTGACGATTTTGATTTTTGTGTTCAAGTCAGGGTTCCACAGTGGGACCCTGGACTCTCAGACTCACTATGAGTCTGCAGGTTGAACCTGCATCTCCTTGTTTATGATTCTGAACTTCTCTTCGATTAAAATTCTCTTTTAAAAAACTTGACAGTCTCTTCTTGATTTACACGTTTGAGTGTTTATATATATGAGAACTCTTCTTTCAAAAAGACTTTGCCAACTACTAATTGATTTTGGATTCCTTTAATTGTGTTCACTTGATTGTTACTGGTTTTCCCTAATTGAACCTTTCTTTACCCCTTTTCCTGACTCGATTCATTCGAGTAAAAGTTTGAAGTTTCAATTTTACTGGTTTATTCCCTTTCCTTTTTCTTTACAAGCTGTGTACTATTAACTTGTTTCCTTAAATAGCTTCTATGTACTTACCCTTTATTATATTACTGGGAAAATATTTTTTAAAATCCTTTTCCATAATTGCTTTACCCGTTCGAGATCAGAATCCCTTAATTAAAGGGAGACTGATCAGAATGATATTTCCTTACCTTTTCTTGCTTACTTGCTACACTATAAAAAGGGTTCGACCCTTCTTCTATAAGAGGGGGGATTTAAGCTTTAAGCTTTGAAAAAACCTTACTCTCTCACATACACTTTCAATCACAATACTTTTTTGAATACCTTCTACCCTCTACTGAGACGTTTGTACTGCTTTGCAATTTGGTTTTTCAAGACTGCTGTTTTACTTACCTGTCTTTCCTGAAATTGGTATGTCTAATTTAATTTCTTACATCACCCCCTATGTGTTTATTTTATAGTTTTAGTACTCTTTCCCACTTTGCTATTCATGTTCAGTAGTTAAATGATATGTGTTTCTTTCCTTGAATCTTGCTTCTATTATGAATCCATATCCCCTTATTCCCCTCTATGTATTTGAGTTAATGGTTTTGGCTGGTCAGTATCTAAATTACTGCCCAGGTCTGAACCTGACCTTAAATAGGTCTTAACTCCCTATTTAAGCTGACAAGCTGGTCAGGGGTGTGCTAGCATCCCAATTACTTGGCATGACCACTAGCTTGTCATGGATCCTCCCTAATTCCCCGTCTATTGCACTTACACTTACTCTTAGACTCTAAGTTCTGCCCCCTCCTATGAGCCTTGCCTTGGGAACCTGGAGTTCCCTCTGAACTTGGACATTGGAGGGTTGGCCATTCCTCACTGCACTATAATTCTGTAATATAATTGGGTGTAAGCACTGCCTAGAGTTCACAAAGCTCCTTGGAACTTTGACACACCCAAAAGATGAGAAAGGATTCGGGAATCCGATCCTGGAAGTTGGTTTATCTCATATTATTGGACTTTGAGTTTGAATTAGGCTGTTCAGATGTAGTTGGAATTTCTGATGTAATATACTTTTTCTGGATTCATTCAAGTGGTAATAATTTGTGATAACTATGGGGTGTATAGTAAAAAATGGGGGAGGGTTTCTCATGTTATGCATATGGGGTAGATATCATGCTTTAGGTTTTATTTCTGCAATCACAACATTTTCGTTTATATATATGCATTTAGAAATTCTGCCTATAAGATTGTTTCATTATGCATTTAGAAATCCTACCTATAAGATTGTTTCATTTCAGCATCAGAAAACGTGTCTATAAGTTTCTATACTTCTGCATATAGAAATCATGACTATAGGCATCCGCACTTCTGCATATACACATTAGGCAAACAGTCTATATGTTAAAATAATCAATTGCCTAGACACCATGCTTATAGGACTCCTGCACTTACGTAACTGTTTTAAACCAATGACACTTAGAGGTCATGCCTATAGGAGCAAATTAGTTGAATCAGTTTCGTTTCGAATCTAAAATCAGTCATAAGTCCGTAGATTTTCGTTTATAAAACCAGCATCCTTTTTATAAACAATTAGTGTACATTGTTAGATATCATGCCTATAGATCTCGTTTAGGCAAACTACAAGGTAATTAACCAACTGTATCAGTTTTGATAACTACATCCAGACAAGGCTAATTCGGACTCCTTATCCGAAAAAATATGTGATAAATCAGTCTGTCCTATGCCTTAATTTATTAAAGACCAAACCACTACTTGTAAGTCATGCTAAATAACTTGCTGCTTTGAATGAGGAGGCCTACTTGAGCCTTAATTGCTATTTGTTCACCCTTTAACTGCTGTTTGTTTTTGCTTGTCGCCTAGATTTTTATCCTTTTGAAACTATGAAAAATCCCCAACTCCCTCCCTTTTAGGATTAGTAGTCTCAAATGCCTCCAGGACTGATAGGACCGGGACGGGTAATAGCATGCAATAAGTAACGACACCATTCTGCGCTTTAATACCTTAACGGGGTGGGAAGGGTAGTTATGGATATGATGATCGGTGCACTAATACCACGTGTAGCCCCTCTTTTGAGGAGTGATTACCTGGTATTTCATTGATGTGATCCATATTAATCATAAACCTAGGATCCCCCCTTCCCTTTTATTTGTTTTCATCTATTCCTTGTAGAATTGTTTAAATCTTTCATCAAATTCCTGCCCCTTTTTACCCTTTCTCAAGTTTCGACTTTCTTGCAATGTTGTATGTGAACCCCTTCTTACTTGATCCCTGAATTGCTTATTTGATTATGTGAAGTCACAATTGTAACATGGCCGAGAACCACACTAGTGGATCTTGAGGGGTGCCTAACACCTTCCTCTCGAGATAATTTCTAGCCCTTACCAAACTCTGGTTCTTCAAACTCAAACCCTTCTTAGTGTCTTAATGCACTTAATCATTAGGTGGCGACTCTTCAAATTCCAAAACCCAATTCCCAAAAGGGAACGAGTTGTCCTCCCAAATGTCACAAGCCCGATTTTGCTTTTTTTTTAGAAAAAGGGGGCGTGATAGCATGGTGACTCTGCTGGGGACATTTCTTTAGGCTTTTACCATTTCATGTTATTTGTGACTTTACTACTTCTTTATTGCCTTTATTTAATGTCTTTGTTTCTCTTCTATTACGAAACTGACTTGGCCCCTTGTTTCTTTTCTTTAATGCTTTCCTTTACTGATTTCCTTCAATACTGTTGTAATTATGAGCAATTATTGTAATCATTACTTTATAAACGTGCAAATACATGACAACTTGTAACTGCATATTCAACATCATATTCCACTCGTGCCAAACAACATACCATATCAACGCTTATAATGAGTGGTTGCGCCTTTCCGATATCATTACCCCCCTAAATTTGGCAAAGGCGTATTTGCGGTAAAACTAGTCGATCAACGGTGTAGTCGACGGTTCCGTGCCTTTCCCTCTTGAGTTGTCCGCTCAAGAGTACCAGTCTAATACCCTATAGAAACCCTACTTTGTTCAATTCTACATGCATCACTGTCAAACCTAGTCGAGTGAATTATGTTGTCTGCATAATGACTCTTTAAGATAGCCTTATCCAAAGTCCACTGGGATTCCTTAAAACCCAAACAGATGCTACCCTGTCTGTGCATTTATTTGGAGAACTAAATGCTGCACATGCTAATTGTTGATATTTAATAGCTGAGTCTGTTAGAAGTATGGCCTCACCCTTTTGTTTTGCAGAAATGAATGGCAAAGTTCCCGACTTTGGTATGATCAACATACCCTCACTCTTGCTGACCTGGTGGAGGAACCTCCCATCAAGTAACCAAATCAACGAATGGAAAGAGAGAGTCACCAGGGCTAGTAAGAAGCTGGAATATCTGGAATACAGTCTGCTGGAGTCGGAAGGGAAAGTGAGGAAAAGAGTCACCGACTATCAGAATGCTGAGGAAGGCAAAAGAGAACCCCTGGCGAACGCATTTTTACTAGAAAATCTGCGCGAGCTGGAGAATCTGATGAACGAAAACATTCAACTTGAAGAAGGTCCTTCTGGGACCAAGTAGCTAGGAGTCTTTTCTTTTGCTTTAAGAATGTAATAAGGCCAATGACCATTAGTGACATTTTATTTCTGCTATTTTAGTGTTGTTTTGGGATTCGTCTTATTTTTATCAATAAAATGAAGCATTTAGCATTATAAGTTCTCCAAATCAACTTGTCGCTAGGCCTACCTCGGGCACAACGAGGCTCCCAAATTATGACACAATTTATATTTGCGCACTATGTGTTTAAATATTGCAATGTTTTCTTCTCATAATCCGCACTAACTTGCTACCTTTTTGTTTTACCTTTTGTTTATTCCCCTCCCCAATGGTTAGTTCGTGCACTCTGGCATCATCATCATACTCTACAAGATCTAAGGGCCATCCACCTCCTCCTCTTCCAAGTCCTATCAGGAACAAGAACAAGGGAAAAATGGAAGATTTGAGCAACATCATAAAGGAGAACTCAGTTGAAAGGGTAGAGGTTCCTCAGGGTATTCAGGTTTCCAAGGAAAGTGCCTCTCAGCTCGAACAAAAGTTATTGAAATTCAGGAGGAACTGAACCAAGTTCGGAACTTGACAAGTTTGTTGTTTTCCCTCACTACCCAGATGTCAGTTTTCCAAACACTCAAAAACCTGCACCCCCCGCAAAACATCCCGAAACCACAAAAAGAACCCGCTCTCCATCACCATTGCAACACATGCCACACTTCAGACAACACCCCACTACTCATTCCTAAACCACTAAATTCCATAAATGATCATCCCCACACCGCCCCCATTTATACGGAAACCATGCCATACTATACTCAACTCATTTCAAGCACACTCGAGTCCGATATTAAGGATTCGATTATCAGGAATCTGGCGGAAGAACTCAAGAAGCTGACTAGCAGAATTCAGGGCGTCGAGGGTAGCAAGGGGATTGAAGGACTAAATTACGAAGACCTTTACATTCAACCCGATGTCTAACTACACGAGGGGTACAAACCTCCTAAGTTCAAAATGTTTGACGGTACCGGGGATCCGAGAGTTCATCTGAGGACATACTTTGACAAGTTGGTCGGAGTAGGGAGGGACAAAAAGATTCGCATGAAGCTCTTCATGAGGAGCCTGAAGGGAGATGATTTGTCTTGATACATCAACCAATTGTGGTGTGTTCTGAGGAGTGTGATAGGTAGTAGGTTGTGGGTACTGGGTAGGAAGATGTTGGTGCTGAGGAGGAGTGGGTACTGGTGGCGGATTAGGATTTTGGGGAGTAGTTGCGTACTAATGGGATGTGGGAGGATTTTATAGATGTTGGTTTGGCGTATTTTAAGGAGGTGCTGGGTTTTGAGCATTTTGGTTGTTAACGCCTAGAACATTTAGGGTGAGGGAGAGGTTGCCAAGTTGCGGACTTGCTCAAGTTCCCCTTGTAACTCCAGTATTTTCTGCTCTAATCGTAGGACAATATCATTCTGGGCCAGAGTACTCTGGTCGTCTGAAGTTTCAATATTCTCAGCATTTTCTTTTTGGATACCACTCAAATCATCCATCTTGGCTTTTCCTCTGCTTTTTGGATTACTTGGAGGAGGAGGGGGAGGAGGGCCTCTAGATCTGGTGTGATATGTTGATGATGCCAATATGTGCGAACCAACCTTAGGGACTAGGAATAATCAAAATTAAAGAAAAAAAAGGTAGGATTCTAAAATGTTTGCAGTATTTAAACACATATTGCGGGAATGTAAATTCGTATCCTAATTTGGGAGCCTCGTTGTGTCCGGGTAGGCCTAGCGATAAATAGATTTGAAGAATTTTAGTGCCAATAATTGCCTCATTTGATTAATGTAAAAATAGATGAATCTAAAACGACACTAAATAAGATAAGTCACTGATAGCACTTGGCCTTATTACATTTGAAAAAGTAAATAAACCTAATCTACTTGGTCCTAGAAGGACCTTTACCAGGCTGGATGTTTTTGACTTCGTCGATCAAATACCCTAGTTCATGCAGGTTCAGCAATAGGTATGCCATTGCTAAATGTCCTCCTTCGCTTCCTTCGACGTTCTGGCAATCAGTGACTCTCTACCTCATTTTTCCCTCCAATTCTATCAGACTGTACTCTAGATATTCCAACCTTTCGCTTGATCTAACAGCCATCTTCCTCAATTCATTAATTATTCCATATTGATCTTGTGTCACTCCAAAATGCTCGGCCTCGGACTCGTGAACTCTTTTGCGTAGTTTGTTATATTTCACTTGTGCTTCGGCAACTTCATCTATGACTCTATTTCCTTGGCCAACCCTTGGCTCAAATACTCCTGCTATGTTATCTTTTAACCATAATGGGTAAAATTACACATGACCGGCATGATATAGATCTGGCTCGATGGTATCCTTTTCCCCAATAATTTTCAAATGCCACAAATGCTGAGTTTGACATTTGTATGGGATGTCGTCATCCTGAAAATCTGCCCTATGTGACTCATTTTAGCAACTCGCGGTATGACCTGCTTCCTACTTGCCTGTCTCATAACTCTGATGGGAGCATAAGGGTATATTCCCATTAACCCAATCAGTACCATGTGTGGAACATCCCTAGATCTGATGATGAACTCGTCGGTAGGGAACCATTCGAACATCCATTGAACCTGATCCTTGGTCAAATTTCTTAAAAACTGCGCCCATCATATAACATTTTCGGGTTGTGCAAACTTGTCTGGGATGTATGTCATTCTCTTAGGATGATGGAAAGCTATGTGATCATTCCACGGCCTTCGCGGAATCTCTTTACGGTATTGACATTTTGGAGATGCTCTAACAATCAAACTTGTAGCAGTAGATTACAACCTTCGAAGTATTTCTACCCCTTCTGACAGCGCTCTAAGGCCCGGTATATGCCTGCTATGATCATAGTGACAATGGTATATGTGTGCCCCTCGATCCCATCCATCAAGGTTTTGGTTACCATGGCCAGTCTAGTGTGGATTTTATCCCCTTGGATCGGGAACACTATCATACCCAAAAAGTAGATGATGAATACAAAAACCCTGTGATGAATCCAACCCAAGAAAGTGATGGAGAATTCGTCATAAAAAATACTATAAGTTCTGCTCTGACCGTATCGTTCATAGAGGAAGTCGAAAGGTATGTAAGATTTCTTCAGGCCCTCCAAATCCTCATTATTTTTCAGACCCATCATCTTCAGAAACCCCTAGTAGTGCGGTTTTCTGGTACTAGTAAACTAGGACTATCCCAAGGTAGCCTAGCGAATCCCCCTATTTCTTCCAAGAGAGGGGTCATTTCTATATTCCCAAATTGAAATACGGCTCTTTTTGTCCCAGAACATTGTGACAGCTTCGAACAACATGTTGTTCGGTTAAAGGTCCAATAGAGAAGGCAAATTTCCTAAGGCCCTTTTCACATGATTTTTATCACTTAATGGAAGATCCTCCCACCAATCTAGCAATAGTGGTGGTATGTTACGAACCATGCCAAACCTGGGGACTTCGTGCCTCATTTTCTGCAAAACAAATATGGTTAGGCCCTTTCCCCCTCCAGATCCGACTACTTATACAACAACTATTAGCGTATTGGCACTTTATTTCTCCAAAATTAATGCACAAAATCATGGTTGCGTCCGTTGGAATTATGGAAAACCCGATGGACTTTTGGATGAGGCTTGTCTTAAAGGGTTATTATATGGACCACATATTAACCCGGCTAGGTTTGACCATGATGCAAGTACAATTAATCATAGTAAGGTTTCTATAGAGATCTAGACTGGTATCCTTATGTGGACAACTTGAAGGGGAAAGGCACGGAACCGTCGACTGCACCGCTGATCGACTAGTTTTACCGCAAATAAACCTTTCCGAATTTAAAGGGTGATATATAGGAAGGACGCAAACACTCATCAAGCATTGATGCAACATGGATTACACACGAGTAGAATAGGATGTTGAGCATGATTTATGAAACAACAAATAGCATGTTGTCATGTATTTGCACGTTAAAACGATAAATGCGGTATTTAATTGAAAGACGTTTAAGAAAGAAAACAAGGAGACATGTCAATTTCTGTAGTAAAGGAAATCATAAATACTTGAAAATAAGCAATTAAATCTAGATAAAGGGGGAAGGGGAAAGGGTGCACACGTATTAACAGAATAAAGCATCCTTAAGACTAATTCAGAAAAAGAAAGTTTGCTATGGTAAGAGCCTAATTATCCCCAGCAGAGTCGCCATGCTGTCGCGCCCCCTTTTTCCTCGCGGAATCCGGGTTTCGACATTTTGGGACAACTCCTTTCCTTTTAGAATTGGGTAAGAGGTTTGAAGAGTCTCCACCTAACGGATTAAGGTGCGTTAGGGCACCTAGAGCAAATAACTCACGTACTAGTTTACATCACCAGAGATTGGGTAATGGCTTGAAATTACCTTGGGGGGAAGGTGTTAGGCACCCCTCGAGGTCCACAACGATGGGTCCCGGCCAAACTCAATTTAAGCGAATTAATCTTTAAGGAAATAAAGAAGTTTAAACAAATAGAGATTATTTTAAAAATGGAATTAAAGGGGTCCTAAGTTTATTAGCCTATAGGATCACTTCCATGCAATACTCGGTAACCTTCCCCAAATTGAGGTGTTACGCATAGCATTAGCGCACATGTCATCATCTCCTTTACTACCCAATTACCCTACCCTTTTCAACTATTACCTTAGCATTCTAATAACATCCAGTACGTATCTTATGCTTGCACTGCCCATCCCCTACCTCTGGCTCTAGAGGTGTTTAGGACCTCTATTTAAGACGGTTTTAGACTCACCTATGTTTTTAAAAAGGAAAAACTAAGAGACAAACAAAAGTCAAGTAGGACTGACACATAAGGAAGCAATTAAGTGGGCTCATGTTAACGTCCACAAATAGACAAACAAATGCACGATGTTCAAACATGCAATTTTAAATGATTTTAGGATCGTATAGGCAGGATATCTAAATGAGCACAAACAGAATATACAGCAGTTTTATTAAAGCGAGCAGACGAGTACCTATTAGTTTGCCTACTGATTTTGTTAGTACTCTGAATCTGGGCATATGTCCAACAAGCAATCACAGTTTTTAGACCTAGAATTTTAATTAACCTATAGGCTTGCCTAAGTGATAGTCGGGCAGAACCCTATAGACATGGTATCTAAGCTGTAAACCAGTTACTGATTTTAATAGGCCGATTTTATCTTTAAATCCTATAGGCATGCTTTCTAATTTTCAGAATTAATTACCCCTATACGCATGATTTATAAGTGTTGAAACATTTTTTTTTAATCTCCCTTCTCTCTAGGAAGAAAGGTAAATAGTACATCCATTACTATTCACCGCACTCCGACGTCCGGCAAGGTAACAACACAAGATTGATCTCAAAAGAACCCCCTTCTATTTTCGAACAATCCCCAGTTTTTTTCATCCTCAAATCAATAGCCATCTGTAACAAATCTTGATTTTAAAATCGCGCGTCACTGTAGCACCCAGATTTTCAGATTTTCTTCGATGCTTTTTCTGTTTTCTTGGACAGAAATGATGGGTTAGTTTCATTCATGGACGTGCAGGCCTCTCCCCAGCTCCAAGCTGTGGGAGAGACAATTCAAATCAATAGAGAAACAGATCCAAATAACGTTAAAAACAGTCATATTTAGCGCAACTACAAGGAAAGCATTCTGCCGCAAATTCGACAAAGCTCAAGCTATGTCCAGTCAAGTTTGAACATGGTGAACCTACTGTGGAATTCACCATTGAAGAGGTAAATACATTCGCCATCGAAGAAGGGTCACACCAAGCAGTCATCCTCAAGTTCTCGTATGGAAAACCTGATCTTCAGGAGTTGCGAAAGTTGATACCTAAGCAATTTGATGTCAAAGGCTACGGTAATGTTGGACAATTGGAATATCGACATGTACTGGTAAGGTTTGACTTGTTTGAAGATTTTGTTCAAGTTTTGTCAAGATCCACATGCTATGTTAAATCTAAGGGTGATGAGTTCTTCTTTAGATCGTTCCCATGGACATTTGGTTTTAATCCGCGAGAAGAAACTCCAAAATCAGTTGTTTGGATTTCCTTACCTAATTTACCTGCGAATTTCTTTGCAAAGAATTCTCTAATGTCCATATCTTCAACAGTTGGCAAACCTTTAGCAGTGGATAAAGCGATACAAGATCGAACTCGACCAAGAACGGCTAGGGTCAAGGTGCTACTTAATCTACTGGATAAACATCCTAAGCTAGTTAGGATAAATATCGTGGATAAAAATTCTGGGAAGTTACTTGAGCATTATCAAGAGATTGTGTATGACAATCTCACGAAATATTGCACCTGTTGTAATCATCAAGGACATGATGTAAATTCATGTCGTTGGAGGATAGAGAAAACTAATGAAGAAGTTGCATCAATGGTTGAATTGGAAGGGCTGGGCATTCTTGATAAATTAGAAGGTGATGCTAGGGAGTTACTCAATGCAAAGAGGGAAGAACAATTGGTTGTTGAAGCAGCAAAGAAGAAAATAGTCAAGCAGCAGGTGCTGCAAACTGACTTCGAAAAACAAGCTGGATCAAAGGATGTTAATGTTCAAACTAATCTAGTGGAAGCTGCAACAGGGGTTTTGCAAGATGATACTTTTCATACAATGAAGATTGGCAATTAACAGGATGGTTTAACAGAGGGAGATCGAGGAACAACTGGTGTAGAGCAAATTTTAAATTCAAACTTGGAAACTACTGCTCTATTGAATGTCACAAGGGATCGACTTGTCGCTGCGGTTTTAACTGATGCCACTGGGATAATCAATATGCAAGATGGAGTAGGTGCACGATTTGGAGGTTTTGAAACTTTGGATAGCGCAGTTGTTATAGCTTGTAGGGATGTGAATGATTGTAACAATGAAGTTATACAGAGAAAGATGGTTATCAGTGAGGAGGATGATAAGGAGGAATGGGTAGATGAGTATGAGGAGAGTTCGAGTGAGGAGGAAGATCAACATATTCAAGGTGAAGCATTGGCTTCAGGTAAACAAGGTCAACTTGCAGCAGCAAATGCTACAACAATGCAGCATCTGCGACATGGAAAAAATGCATCACCTAATGGGCATCAACTCAATTCAAAAAAAAAACACAGGTGATACCTCGATGCAAATGACAGTGAATGCTAAAACTGGGCAGCAACATATGTTAAAAAACAAGCAAGCTATGTTTCGTATTGAGGACCATAATGAAGTAACAATGACCTCTTCAGCAACACCTACTAATGCTGAACAACAGCAACATCCAAGACATGATTTTAATCTTTCGATAGGTGGACAACAGTAAGATTCACCTTGCACTAATAAGTTACATGGTCGTGCATCAATGGATGTTAAGGCTGGATATCATCTATAGTTTGCAAGCATTCAACGAGGGGCAGAAATGACTTCACATACTGGACAACAGCAACACATTACTCCACCGTTTGCAACTGGACATCAGCACCACACTACAAAGAATCAAGTCCATCTAGTATCACCTCGAACTATACAACACAACAACCAAATGGAAAAGCAAACACTCAGTTACAACAATAAAGCTATACATTTACCCAGCCCACAAGGACACCAGCAGTTGTCTACAAGGTCTCCAGTTGTAACAATGGAGGACAGAAATCGAATTGATTATGAATTGGCATCAACTTAAAAGACAACATCAGGGAAGAAGAAGAAGAAGAAGAAGAAGAAGGTGCAGCAAAATCAGATTACAGCAGCTGCAGTGCATTGTGGTCAATTCATTGAGGATCCCATGATCAAGCAACCTTTGGCCACTTTGTCAAATAAATTCAACTGCTCAAATTTGAAAAAGGAGCAGGAATATGGTCTTAAAATAAAGTATCAATTTTCCAGCCATCGTGTGGAAAGAGTTATCAAGGATGAACTCCAAACGTTAAATTTTAAAAGTATTCTGACTGGAAAATTAAAGAGCAAGTTGGATGCTCCAGATTTCATTCCAAGCAAGCCTTCCTGTGGCACATGCATTCACTACCTAGATACCCCACCAAATACTGTGGAGGAACATATTGGAACAAGCAAAGCAGGTGCTATCTGGATGAAAATTGCAACAAGGTCCAACAAGGAAGCAATTGTTAGGAGACTTCCAATGAGAGTTGCCAAACAAAAGCAGGTTGCCCCAACTACATCAACGAGGTCCAACCGTTCAAAAAAGAAATGATATTTTTTGAATACATTTTGAACATTGTGGATGAAAATGACAAAGAATTACAAATTGAAGATTTTACAAGTTTGGAAAAGAAGGGACAAAAATCAAATTGGTACTACATTTTATTATACCACTTTCTTAGTATTCTCATCTGTAATATCATCACAGAGTATGTTATAAACTCTGTGATGATGATAAAATACTTGGTCCTTTCAAGTTCATATTTTTTACATTCTTGTTAGTAGGCGAGGTTTGCAATCCTTAATATGATTAGTAAGGTAAGGTTAGCACGGTTTGTGTTATATGGGTAACAATATCGGTGCTATTGTCCCCCTTATTTGTACTTTTCCTAATTGTTGTATTTTTCTTTTCTGTTATTAATAAAAAAACTAGCGCTAGGCGCTTGCCTAGCGGATTGCCAAAAAAAAGTGTTGAAACTGATAGTTAGTTTTATTTCCTATAGACATGATATCTAAGTACATAACTGATTTTCTATATATCTCCTATAGGCATGATTTCTAAGTGTAGAACTGATTTTTATATGTCTCCTATAGGAATGATTTCTAAGTATTGACTTGATTTAAACTCCTATAAGCATGATCTCTAAGTTTCAGAACTGATTTCACCCTATAGGCATGATATCTAAGTTGAAACTGATTTTTTTATCTCCTATAAACATGATATCTATTAATCATGTAGGCAGAGAATTTTAAGCAAATTGCCAGGAAAGTTTATTAGACATGGTCACTAATGCACATTGAATTAAAAATACGTGCAAATCTTATAAACAGGATTTCTAATGTGCAGAATTAAACGTAAAGTCCTATAGCAGGATTTCTAACTTGCATATGTGTAGCACAGAGTCAAAACGATCATAAAATCCTATAGGCAAGATCTCTAAACAGAATATAGTATCCACATAATGCAATCAGCATAGCTAAATCCTATAGGCAAGATCTCTACCCAAAGATATAAGAATAGACCCCCCCCCCCAACTTTACTAATAAGCCCTATTTATTACAGAGAATATTACAGTCGGAATGAATATATTATATAACAGTATCCATTATACTATAGGGATCCTTCATAGGCCCAATATCAACCTGGGAACCAGGTCTACGAACATAGCAACACTGAACATAATGGTAGTCTATCCATAGTACATAAAACAGGGCTCCTAGTGTGTCAAAGTTCCCAAGGGCCTCAGGGACCCCGGACAATGCTCATACCAGAATCACAAGTTCAACACAAAATTCATAAAGGATTGGAAAACCAACCCCAATGTGTTAGAGTTCAGATGAGTATCAGGGACCCTAAGCAGTGCTCACACTGGGGGTGGTAGGATCCCAGGAGACTAAGAGTAGCCATTTAAGAACCGGTACACGGAAGGTAAGGGGTACAGCTTTAGGAAAACAGTTTAATTTTCAGAAGTAAATAGATTTAGACTATAGGGTTGCAAACATAGTTATACAAGTAGAATCCACATTTAGAACATGATTCAAACAGGTTGGTATTTGTTTAAATTGGATACTCATATCAGTAATCACAAAAGCAAGGACACTTGAATTAACAAACAGAATGAGCCACATATTAATTACATGCTCACAATATCTAACAATAGGCAAAATAGGGAACATATGGCTAAATTGGATAAGGAACATATAGCTGAAAGTAACTTAGGATAGCATTATCACTAAATGGGATCATGTAATCATAGAGGAAACTGAAGCATGTTGAAAGTTTAAACGGACTAATCAAACAAGGCATATACGACAGAATAGAATAATAGGGATTAAGGCATACCAGTTGAATAGAAAGAAAGTAAAGATGTAGCAGCAGTTCAGCCCCAGAACAATGTGGCCTTAGCTTTCAGCCGGCCAAATAATAGCCACTTAGTATAGAACTCAAAACAGGAGCCAAAGAGAGCTTAAGTTTTTTTGTAGTGAGAATAAGAGTTCCCTTGATGTCTAAAAGGGAAAAGGGGAAGAGTTTTATAGCATGCATTAGAGCAGAACAAATAAGGTAATGAACCAATCACACACAAATAAGGTAATAAAAATCAATTAACAATCAGTTTAGGTCGGCATAGATCAATTAGCAGGCATAAAATCATGCTAGCATCAGTTAAAGGAGTCAATCAGTGGTCAAATAAGGTAAAGAATAATTCTAGAATCAATTAGAAGTTGACTTTAATAACTAGAACATAAAATCAGGCCAGTAAGGTTAAGTCTAAGGGAAGTAGCATAAATTATTAATCAGACATTGTTCCAAATAAGGTAAGAACAGGTAAATCGAACAAAATAAGAACGTATTAGTATCGTACAGGAAAGGAAAGACTGGAATTTAGTAGAAGATTTCGAAAACCCAAATTTTAGCAAAACAAAAAATCAGCAGTAAAATAAGGTACATAATGTAGACAGGAGAAATCAAAAAGAAAACCAGAAACGAACAGTCTTGGCTTGATTCTGAAGAATCAAAACCCCAAAATTTAGAGCAAGAAGAAGCAGCAACAAAGAGTTGTAATGGAATGCATAGAGACACATAAATGACAGTATTAAAGAAAAATAGTTAAGAAATTGAAAGCCAAATTATATCTAGAACGATCTGAAACCCTAGTTTTTGGGTAAAACACCAAATCAGCCGGAATAAAAGAGATTAACACAGATTCGTACCAAATATACATATATAAGAGATTATTAAAGGAAAACTCATAATTGAATCAGTTTTAATTCGAGTAAATAGAGGGTTTGAAACCCTAGGTTTGAGTAAAACTCAGAATCAGTAAAAGATCAACAGATCCAAAAATAATAGAGAAAATATAGACGAAGAAACATATTTAAATACACGCTTGGGCTTGAGATTGTCCAGATTCAAAAGGAAAACACAGATTCAGACGGAACCAAATTGGGGTACTTGCCATATTTAGGAAAGTACCTAAGTTATTCCAGAATTGGATGCCAAATAAGGGAAGAAACCTAGAATGGTAAGGGAGTAATGGGAGAATTCTATTAGAATAGGGATTCTTGGGGTGTTTGGATGGGACGGTGACTTTAGGGTTTGACAGGGACATGAGAGCGTTTAGGGACGGCGTTTGGTGAGAAGTGATTAGGGTTTAGACGGGTTAGGCTATTTAAAAGGGTTGGGGTGATGTGGACCGTTGATTTTATAGATCAACCTTCTTGATTTAAGGGGTTTCCGGGTCGGGTAGTTAATTGGGTAGGGGTAATTGGGTATTGGGTTGTTTATACAATTGGGCTAGGTTCGAAATTAATTAGAAAGTGGCTAGATATTAAATACACAATTAAATCAGTAAAATAATTTATAAAAATATTTAGTAAATAGTGAAAATGTCATTTGTTCATGAAAAATAATTTAAAATAATTACTCAATATTATAAAAATATAGAAAGTCATTTTCTGTATAGACAATGTAATTATGCATATGCATGGGCTATTATTGCAAAAATGGGCAATTCTAGTTTGAAAAATGCAAATGTAATTATAGAAAATGCAATTAGAATATTTAAGCGCTATTTGGGCATAAATGATGAATTTAGATGATTAAATCATCATAAAAATGGTATGAGGGACAATTATTGGATATTTGTATAGTAAAAATGCAGAAATAAATTGGTTTAAAGCCTTTAAAAATTATAGAATAAATTATAGAAATACTTGTGCATGTTTGTAAATGCATATACAATATTTTAAAAGTATGTATGAATATTTAATAATATATGAGGGAAAATTGAGACCTCCCGTGGCGATGCCCCCCAGTATTTGGGGTTGATCGAAGAGAAGCCTCGAATACTTGATGAGTCATCCTTGGGTAGCATATTGATGTTGCCGCGTTAAAAACCTCATCGGTAAAATCCATTTGGGATGAAACCCGGTATAAGGGAAAAAGAGTGCAACGCATGCTTCAAAACCCAAGGTCTTCTAGTTGGAGGGTGCTTTGATTCCTCTTACTTGAATACCTGCAATAGGTTAGTATAAAACATAAGTGAAAAAAGAGAAGGTTGTACCTTAGCATTGATTGCATTAGAGCCTTGATCCATTTTACTTGCTCGCTCCGCGGACGCGGCACGGTCCTTTATTGACTCTTTTCTTTTGGCTTCTTCGATGGGGGGTATTGATGTCGGTGCTAGATCGTACACCGTGAACATCTCTCTTGCTGCGTGCTGCTCCCCGTGCACTGCTTTACTCCGTCCTTGGTTGGGAACTTTATCATTTGGTGAAGGTTGATAGCACTGCCCTCATACCGTGTATCCACGACCTTCCAAGTAAGGCATTGTATCTCATGTCACCTTCGATGACATGAAACTTGGTATCTTGGATTGTACTGGCCACATTGACCTGGAGGATTACCTCTCCTTTTGTTGTCTCGCTTGCTATGTTGAATCCGTTGAGGACTCCAAAGGCTGGTATGATCTGGTCGAGCAGTCCGAGCTGCTCCACCACCCTTGACCTGATTATGTTGGCTGAGCTACCTGGATCCACGAGCATACATTTAATTTGAAATTTATTTAGAAGAAAAGAAATTACCAGGGCATAATTATAAGGTTGAGACAAGGTCTCGATATCCTCTTCGGTGAATATGAGAGCATCATCTGGTATGTAACTTCGAGTTCGCTTTTCCCTGGTGATGGATATTTTCGTCCACTTGATAACGGGTCCTTGTAAGGCGTCGACCCCTCCAACGATCATATGGATGACGTGTTGTGGTTCCTTTGGTTCATTCTTTTCGTTCGCCTCTCTTTTCCGAAAGTGGTTCTTGGCTAGATTGTAGAGGAATTCTTGAAGGTGCCATTCATTGATTAGTCGAGCCACCTCTTCTCGGAGTTTCCTTCAATCCTCGGTCCTATGACCGTGGATGCCATGGTATTCAAACATCATGTTGGGATTCCTTTGAGAAGGATCTGACTGTATGGGCTTTAGCCATCTGGTATCTTTGATTCTACCCATGTCTGATACGATGCCTTAGACGTCAATGTTGAAGTTGTATTCTGACAATCAAGGTGCCTCCACTGGCCTTGAATACCTATGAAGCCCAGTCTTGCTTGTGCAGGACTTTTGGCCTTGATCCACTCCTCGATCATTTCGAGGTACATTTCGCCTCAAAGTGTCTCTTTGATCTTTGAAGTGTGGTTGATACCTTTCTTTGCCCGTTTTCGATTCTCTTTCTGTAATCCTTTGTTCCTTTGTTAAGAGCCTGATAGGGTATATTGAGCCAAAGGGGGCTCCTAGTTGGTCGTCCTCAACCCTGATCTTCTATTGATATATGTAATGCACATCTGCCCACGTCACAGCGGGATACTCAACCAAGTTCTACTTTAGCTGCTTCGAGTCTATCGAGCTTTTCTCATTCAAGCCTTGAGTGAAAGTCTATACTGCCCAGTCATCGGAGACCGGTGGCAATTCTATTCGCTCCATCTAGAAACAAGATACAAATTCCTTCAGCATCTCGTTCAACATTTGTTTAATCTTGAAGATGTCGGACTTCCTTGTAGCAACCTTGATGGCACTGGCATGTGCCTTCACAAAGGAATCTACCAACATGGTAAATGAATCCATCGAGTTTGGGGGTAGGTTGTGATACCACATCATGATCTCGTCGTCTTTTAGGTCATTACCCTTTATAGCACAAGTGTAAGTGGTAATGTGCTCAATGGGGTCTGTGGTCCCATTATACTTCAAGATATCGGGCATTCTGAATTTCTTCAGGATGAGCTTCGGAGCTGCACTCGATGGGAATGGTCTCTGCATGAACTTCTTTGAATCTACACCCTTTAGAATAGGGGGAGCGCCTGGGATCTGATCGACCCTCGAGTTATAAGTCTCCACCTTTTTATCGTTAGCCTCTATCTTCTTTTCTTCTGATTCAATCCTTTTAGTGAGGTCCTCGAGCATCTTCATAATAGTGGGGATTGTTGTTGACTTGTTGTTACTCAATCTCTCCGATGCCTGCTCGACTCGAGGAGCCGTTTCCAGTGCTGCCATGCTTGGAGTTTTTTGTTGACTTTGCAGCTGAGCAATAGCCATTTGTTGTGCTTGTAGCATTTCAAAAATGACTTGGAGGCTAACTCCTCTTTCTTCCCTCCCTCGTGCTTTTTGGCCTCCATCCTGGGTTTCCCTGCATTCGTTCCTTATGGGGTTTGCGTCTGCTTCCGTGTTTAGGACGTTGTGGGAGCTGATATCAACTGGTTCCATATTTGGTACTCCCTCAGGGTTTACAAGTGGTACACATCTAATAAATGACAAAGAAATGCTACTACTACAGTTGTATAATGGCTCGATACAGATTTGTACTATTCTTGCAGACTCTATCAGTCCTTATCGTGTCCCTCGGGGGTTTCCCGCCTTTTCATGATGATCGTTGATTTTCACACTACCTCGAGGTATACCATGGTAAATCTTCGACGTGCCCTGCCAAGGCGAGTGCTTTGGGGACGGGCCTTGGACCGTGCTTTGATCTCATCGAGGCCGGGCTTGAATTGCCACAGAAGCCTCAGATTGGTCTTCCTTGATTTTGACCGTATATACTGACCATTCAGATTTTTGAGTAATTGTGAGAGCACGTGTCATAGATTTCAGAGGACAGTGGTATTAGTTTCTTCCATTGGTCAAGTTTTCATACGAAACAGCTATTATTTAACCATCCAAATCGATTTGTATGAGGCATTATATGGGAGGAAATGTCGTTCTCAAGTTAGTTGGTTTGAGCCTGGGGAGGCTACACTATTGAGCACGGATTTGGTTCGTGAAATTGAAATTGATTGAGGAGCGGCTTTGTACAATACAGTCCATGTAGAAGAGTTATGCTGATAGAAAGGCTCGTGATGTGGCATTCATGGTGGGTGAGAAGTTTCTACTTAGAGTTTCGCCTATGAAGCGCATTATTAGGTTTGCGAAGAAGGGCAAGTTGAACCCTTGGTATATAGGTCCTTTTGAGGTTTAGAGAGAGTGGGTGAGGTGTCCTACGGACTTTCTTTTCCACCAATCTTATCGGGAGTTCACCCGGTGTTTCATGTTTCCATGCTTCAGAAGTACTATGAGGATCCGTCACATGTGTTAGATTTCAGCTTGGTTCATTTGGACAAGGATTTGACATGATGAGGAGTCGGTAGTCATTTTAGATAGGCAAATTCGAAAGGTTCAGTAGAGAGATATTACATCCCACACATAAAGTAAAGCTAGGTAAGTTTGGCTTCTAGAGCGGCCAATCAGCCGACGATGCATATGAGGATAGAAGGTGGATACAAGTTTCATTAGACTTGCGCTATTTGTCCCATAAGGTGCAATGACCGGGGCGGGGCAACCCATTTTGCATGTGAGAGTGACAGAATTTGAAAAACTCGGTATGGTACAAAAAGGCAGTGTATCTCTTTCACTTTCATTCTAGGAAGTGTCACCCACTTTAACTTAACCAAAACGCTTTCAAACCTCCCTTGAGAGCTTCTAAGCAGACTAGATTGAGTCACAAGTGATTTTAGTAGGATTTAGCGTGAAGAAGCTTTAGATTATCATTGCAATACCTGTTATCTTGATTTTTGGAGACTCATTGGAGGTATATTTAATCACTATGAATGCGTAGGAATTCAGGAAAGCGAAGCTAGTTCATCAATAAGATATGTAAGACAACTTTCTTTCCTGGCATGACTTGGTATAAGTATCTCTCTCCCTAAAAGGATTTATGTATTGTAAGAATGGTTGTTCTAAGTAATCACGACCCCAATTTCACACCTTATGATGTCGTGATGACACCTAGTCTCTAAGACTAGTTAATCCTAGAATGCATAGAGAAATAGCGAAAATAAAAATGAAACCTCAACTTTAAACAATTAAACTATCATAATAAATCTCAATAGCACAACTGACAAGTAACACCCAAAATCTGGTGGAACTGGGTCATAAGCTCTACAGAATATTCTAAAATGTCTACTATTACACTGTCTGATAAAAGAAATAACAACAATGAGAAGGTAACGAAAGGTGACTCCAAGGTTGCGGACGTTGGGTAGGTATACATTGATGTCTCTTGAAAGCATCTAGCAAATCAATCTCTAGCGTCCAGCACCGGTAGATGCACCTGGATCTGCACAAAAAATATGTTGAAGTGTAGTATGATTACACCACAATGGTACCCAGTGAGTATCAAGCCTAACCTCGGTAGAGTAGTTATGAGTCCAGGTTAAGACATCTACTAAGACATGATAAATAGAACAAAATATAGTAATGAGAAGTAATGGAAAGCGAAGAATGAATGATAACAAAGCAATTTAGTAATGTATACATCTTTCATACTGACGCCCTTTTCTTAGGGCACTGTGTCCATGCCCAGTAGTAATGATAGACCAGGTGACGTCCCTCCAGATTATGGTGTTTGTTCCAGCTACTGGTCGTTGCACTCCACTTCTTTAGAGTAGTTGTTCAGAAGTCAATAGGTATTAAAGTGCATGATTTGGTTATTTTGGGTATAGTGTGGCCCAGTCCAGACCAAGTTATACGTAAATTTATATTTTTGGCACTTTTAGAAGCTTGCAGTCCAATGTTCAGATATATGTAAGGGTTGGTTAGGCCCATATTGGTAACAATTGTGAAGTTGTATATAATGTTAATGTTTCTTTAACAGTCAAATATGAACCTTTATCAAATCCCAGATGTCAGACATCAGCGCCTAATCAACCCAAATTCATGTGAAAAGATGTAAGTACATATGTCAGTTCGCATGGGCCTTTGGGCGATGTGTGTCGGTCGCACCTCCCAAGGTTGGGGTGTGACAAACTTGGTATCAGAGTAGGTTAGTCCTAGGGAGTCTGCAAAGCATATCTAGTATACTCTTGCTTATTGGTATGTTGTGCGCCATACTTATAAACAGGAGGCTACAAGATATTTAGGATGGATATATTTCTTTCTGATCTAGATCATGTGATAGAGTTGAGTCATAAGTATTCACTTCTGATCCTCATATTATTTATGATTATAGAAATGCCTACCACGAGACATCATGCAATTACCCAAGAATTGAATGAAGATGCATGATAAGGTACCAGTCAAGTGCCATCTGCCCCTATGGGTCAACATGGACCTCACGGTGAAGCTGATACTCAGGGTTCCTGGACAATACCATTGCCTTCGGCAATGACAAAGAGGAGATAATGTTCCTTTGATTTCTCCCTCGGTTGTTCATGAACATGATCTTGATATGAGAAGTGATGTGCGGTGACCCGATTAGTAGCCTCTCAGGCCCAACGTCAAACCCCTGCAACCTTAGATGGATCAGTCAATATGAGAGTTTAGGATTTCATAAATTTGGACCCCCCCCCCGGTATTTAGAGGAATATATCCAAACAAAGATCCCTTGAATTTTCTAGATCAAATGCAGCAGACATTATGAGTTATGCATACCACTGATATGGAGTCTGTAGATCTTGCTACATTCACATTGCAGGATATTATTGTGACTTGGCATGAAACGTGGGAACAATCTGGGGGACCACTTGCTCCACCAGTAGTATGGAGGGAGTTTTATGAGACCTTTCTGCAGCAGTATTTGCCTATTGAGCTCCACCGAGCTAAACAAGACAGATTCGCATGTTTGGAGAAAAGTAATAGGAGCGTTCGGGAATACAGCATGCAATTTAACTCCTTGTCCAAGTATGCTCCTTTGGTTATGGCTGAGATGAGTGATAAAGTACATATATTTGTGGGTAATTTGGAACCACATTTAATTAAAAAGTGTACCACTACATCTCTGAATCCGATCATGGACATTGCACGCATTTTAGCCTATGTGCAAAGCTTGAAGAATCAGAAAAGGAAATAACAAGATGCTCGAGAGCATGAGCGGGGCCAATATAAAAGAGCATGTTCTACAGGTGATATGGGTGAGCCACGAGGTTAGTTTAGACCTCTGTTTCCCTGGAACCTATCTTATCTACTGGCTAACGCAACAACATTGTCCCAAGGTCAGTATCATGGTCGTACCACTCACTCCGGTTAGGGAAAACATCCTTGAGGACAGAGCTCCCAATATAGTGGAGACACTAGCAAGAATTTGCCCCTGGTACCCTATTTCGGTTGATGTGGTAGGAACCACTTTGGCCTTTGTCCCTAGGATTCAGACATAAGTTATATTTTGGGCATCCCAGTCATATTATGCCTTTTTTCCAGTAAGGAATGTAGCATTATATTGCCAATAGGAACTGCAACTTGGTCATCATCAACATGCCCTCTTGATTAAGGCATGCAACCATTGGTAGGAAAAGGTAGAGGTAGGGGTGGAGCATCTATGTTGGGTGGACACCAGAATCGCATCTATGCATTGTCGAGACGACAAAACCTAGAGTCATCACTGGATGTGGTTATAGGTATACTATCTGTATTCTTCATTAACATGTATGCCCTAATAGATCTGGGTTAAACCTTGTCGTATATTTCTCCATTTGTTGCTAGTAAATGTGGTAAAAATCCTGAATTGTTACATCAATTGTTTGAAGTGTCCATGCCCATAGGTGAGTCTATGATAGTTATGTATGTATATCGAGGTTGTGATGTGATGATTCATGACCGTCACACCTTAGCTAATTTGAACGAATTAGAGATGATGGAATTTGATGTCATTATGGGAATGCATTAGCTGGCTTCTTGTTATGCTATCATGGATTGTTGGGCAAAAGTCGCCCGCTTTAGTTTTCCAGGAGAACCCGTCATTGAATGGAAGAGTGATGTTGCAGAACCAAGTGGGAAGTTTATTCCTTACCTTAAGACGGAAGATTATTTCGAAGGGGTGTACTTATCATTTGGTACGAGTGAAAGATGTGGAGGCAAAGCCTCCCACCTTCCGATTGGTTCTAGTGGTTAGTGAATTTCCCGATTTGTTCCTTGAAGTGCTCCCAGGTGTTGATACCCAATTTTTTCTTATATATTTTTATAGACATATATACTTTCAAAAATAGCATATGTATGCATATTTAAGCATGCACAGGGTTTTTATAATTTTTTATAATTTTAAAGGCTTTAAAATGATTTAATTCTTCCCCTTTTACTTATAAAATTTCCAATAATTATCCTTCAAATTATTGTTGTGGTAATTTACCCATATAAATCCTATATTTATGCCAAAATAGTGCTTAAGTATTTTAGTGCATTTTTATAATTGCATTTGCATTTTTAAAACTAATTTACATATATTTGCAATACTAGCCCTATTAACGCATAATTACATTTATATGCATAAAATGATCATCTATATTTTAAAAATGTTAAATATGTATTTTAAATCATTTTAGTACATGAAATTATTTTTTAGAAATCATCTATTATTTATTATAAATTATACAGTGTTAAATTAGCTATTTAAAACTTAGCCAAATTGTATTTCAATTTTAGCCTAATTTCAACCCAACACCCAGATCAATTCTTAATTAAATTACCCGACCCAGGCCCTAAATACACCTACCTGACCCAAGGCCCCATCAGATCCTGGCCGTTGATCTAAAAGGTCAACGACCCTCGTTTGTTCTTTCCTTTTTAATTCCAAATGGCCCCTAACCCTAATCACTTCTCTACATCCGCCACCCTAAAATCCTCTGCTCTCAAAACACTCTCAACCTAACCCTAACCTTCAACCACTGACCTCCCATCTCCGGCCATCTCTGGTGACCTCTCATCGTCTCTTAAGCCTCCAATGGCTTCTCTCATTCCATGCTTTCCTTGTCTAAGGTATTCAAGGGCCCAGGGCCATACCGACTTGCATCTCGTGTTCATTTCCTGCCTGTTCTTGGCTATTCCGGTGTGATTTCAAGCAAAATCATTCTATTTGCTACGATCTTTGAGTTTCTGAACAGGTTTCTTCATCTCTGTATGGGTTCATTCGAAACCATAATTTCTATTCTACACATCCTAGATCTGTACGTATCTAGGATGATTTGAGTTTGTTTCTTGAATGTTTTACATTTTCCTTGAGGTTCTTTACAAGAATCATATGATTTCAAGTGTTTTTCATCTTTTTCTAAAAGTAGGGTTTTCGGAACTTCTTTTTAAAACCTTGTTTAACTAATTCTTTGTGTTTAGACTTCTATTTCTCACATATCTTGACTGATTCTATGACTTTACTACATTTTTAACTCATCTATGTTGAAAGCCCTAATTTTTTAGGGTTCTTTGTTTGGTTCTGTGTTTCGGCATGACTAACCGGTTCTCGTTTTGAGTTTCTGTGATTTCTCATGACTATTTTGCCTTGATATGTTTCTACTAAATTTCTTAGCCTAAATTTGCACTGATTCTATATGATTGTGTTCATCTTGATTGTTCACATCAAGACTTGCATCTTTCTCACTAAATTAGTATTGTTTAACTTTCATGTTTGCTAGAGTTGCATGTCGACTCTTGACTATCCAAGTATTACTTTATTTATATGTTAAACATCGACTCGTGACTTTCTCTTTGATTGATTCTGAATTCCCTATTTCTTGGTCTGATTCGAACACTTTCCTTTAAACCTTTGATTCCTACCTTTCCACTCAATTTGATTGATTTGCTTGCCTTGTCTGCATTGGTACTTGATTCTTACTAACTATCTCCTTAATTAGAGTTTTTCTAAACCTAGTCGTAATTGTTTACTCTATGCCTAATATGTTTGAATTATTTCCCTTGTCTGTTATGCTCCAGTTACACATTTATTTATTTCCTTATATGTTACTTGTTCTTACCGTTTGAACTGATTCCCTTAATTAAGGGAGTACTTGTACTAATTTTGCTCTAATTGGTTTCGAGTTCCATAATTACTTTACAATTGTGATTCTTGCCTTATTTTACCTAGTTTCGAACTACTATATATATGCTCTCTCATTAACAATCAAGACACACGAACACATTGGTTCAAAACTCTCTCTCTCTCACACTCAAAACTTTCTGCTCTCTTTTGTGTTACTTACTACTGTTCTAAGTTAGCCGGTTGCGCCAAGGCTAATTATTGGGTTCTCTTTCACTTTGTGCTTGCTATTTTCTTCACTGGTATGTGCTGATTTCGATTCCAGTTTTAAAGACAATATGCTTCTTCTACTACTTCAGTTTGTCATGTTTCTAATATGTTTCTGTCTATGGTTTTGTTGTTCAACCTGCAAATAACATGTCTACTTCACTTTCTTCTTTACTACTTGCTTCTGAATATGTCCAACCCCATTAGGATTAGCCTGCTCATGAATCCCTTTCTAGTATACCCCCCAATGTGACTCTTCTTTACTTATGTTTCTCTGATATCTGGCATGCACCTTCCTATGTAAAGTAGTTGGCTATCCTTAGTCTGTCTGATTCTGTATTAATTTTGTAGTTGGCTATCCTTAGTCTGTCTGATTCTGTATTAATTTTGAAGTTCATGTTGTACCTTAATCCCTTGAACCCCTTTTAGGACTTCTCTGATTCTGTACCTATGTGCCTCTTTGCCTACTATGTGCTCTATACTTGCCCCAAATCCCCTATTACCTTTGAGTGAATGTTTGTACCTGTTTGATTCTATGTCTTGGAGTGCTGATGAACCTCTTCTGGTTCTGTGTTTGGTTTGTTGTTTGTTGGTCGCTTGACCCTTTTCAAAATTGTCTTATTGAATAACTCCCTATATTGTTTTTACAAAACTATTTCAAACAAGTATCTTTTAACACTATTTTCTTACTAAAACCCTTTCAAACTATGTTAAGCACCCCACTCTACTCTTAGGTCCTTAAGTTCTTCCCATCTAGTGTGTGACTGCCTTGGGATCCCTATGAGATCCCTCTAAACTCGGACGCACTAGAGCTGGCTCTTCCATACTGCACTTACTCAGTTTTGGCTATAAAGTCTAGGTGTGAGCACTATCTGGGATCCTTAGGAAACTCTGATGCACCTAGACAATTATATTGTCTATGGGATTTGGCATCTGAGGCTATTGGAGGTTTGGGACATCACTTGGGCCTAATTCAGGCTCCCTATAGTGTAACTTCTTCTGTTTCTTTTATCTATTTGATAATTTTTTCATCTGGTTTGTAATAATTATTTGTAAATGAATATTGGAGTGATTAGTGAAAAAGGGTGGGTAGTTACATATTTGTGGGGTAGTATGGGTAGAAACCATGCCTATAGGATTTTATACTTGCTATGTCTGCTTTACCATGCTAGAAACCATGCCTATAGGATCATATTAATATACTTGTTATATTTGCCTTACCATGCTAGAAATCATGCCTATAAGATCTAAGTGGTTCCAATATTAAAAATCATGTCTATAGGTTAAAAATCAACTCTTTAAGTAGATACCATACTTATAGAATGTGATCAGGTTCAGTTACAACGGGTATTTACATTTGTTTTCATTAGATATCATGCCTATAAGTTTCTAACACCAGTTCTTAATAATTAGATACCATACTTATAGGGAATAAAATCAGAATTCTGCCTATAGAATTAAAATCAATTTAGTTATACAAGTCAGTCCAATTCGTGTTATTTCATTTGAAATTGGCTTAATCAATTGTCCGCTTCTTTAATCGATCTTTTAAACATTGCCTTCATTCACTACTACTAGAAAGCATGCCTATAGGAACTCAAGAGTATATTTTTAAAAACTACTCACAATTTTACTACATCAAACGTAGTTATCATGCTCTTAGAACATCACTATTCTGCATTTAGGCAAGCCTATAGGGCGATTTTAAATTCTATAACTCTGATAACTGTATCTTTTTTGCTATTTAAAGTTGTTCAGATTTAGCAGGTTTTAAAATCGGTAGGGAAATTGATTAGGACCTTATTGTCGAGTTTATAAAAATAGAGTTGCATATTTATGTGCATTGACACCCACTTAGATGTCCTGTTTAGGTCTTTTCTCTAACAAAAACTGATCTTTTTGTGCTTGAGACGTGCTGCTTATGTGCATTACTTATGGAGGTAAACCTAGACCTCTTAACTATTTCTTTCTGTATTTAGTTGTTAAGTCCTATGTGTTCATGCCTGTCGCCTAGAATTTTCTTCTTTTAAAACAACTTAGGGGTTGTCTAGAATTGCCCAGATTTAGAGGTCCTAAAATACCTCCAAGGCCATAAGGAAGGGACGGGTAGTGCACGCATAGACATTGTCAAGGTTATTAGAACCCATTAGGCTATGAACAAGCGGAGGGACTTGGGTAGAATGGGATATGATGACTACGCGCTAATGTCACGTTTAACCCCTCATTGAGGAGTGTTTACCAGGCATTGCGTGGGGTGATCCCGCAGGCTAACTAACCTAGGATCCCTCTTTCCCAAATTCCCTTTGCTTAAAACTTTACTTTCTTTATTTGGACACATCTTGTTCAAATTTTGTATCTTATTATTTGAGTCACACAATGTCCAACATGCTTTATTTGCAATTATTTGTTTCAACTACTTATTCGTTAAAGGACTGATTCATAAATATAAGTTCGGCGGAGACCCACAGTTGTGGACCGAGAGGGGTGCGTAACACCTTTCCCTTAAAGTTATTTCGAGCCCTTACCCTAAATCTCTGGTAACGCGAACCAATCCAAGAGTTAATCACTCTAGGTGCCCTAACGCACCATAATCCGTTAGGTGTCGACTCTTCAAAATACCCAATTTCCAAAAGGAAATGATTTGTTACCCATAAATATCGAAATCCAAACCTTTTCTTCCCCGTAAAAAAGGGAGGGAAAAAGGGGGCGCGACGCCAGATATCCCACCTAAGAGAGAGATCGAGTTTGCCATCGGTGTGCCACCCGATACACAACCGATATATATCCCTCTGTATATGATGGCTCCTACCGAGTGGAAGGAATTGAAAGCTCAATTAAAAGATATTTGGATAAGGGCTTTATCCAACCCAGTACTTCCTCATGGGGAGCTCTAGTTCTATTATTCATATGAAAGATGGTTAGTTAAGGATATGCATCGATTATAGACAACTGAATAAAGTAACCATTACGAACAAGTATCCATTTTCGAGGATCGACAATTTGTTTGATCAATTGCAAAGCGCTAAGTATTCTTTCGAAGATTGAACTCAGATATGGGTATCATCAGTTAAGAATCATTGAAGGAGATATTCCGAAGATAGCCTTTCGGACCAGATGGGGCTACTACGAGTTTCTCATTATGTCTTTTAGCTTAAACAACGCACCAACAACTTTTATGGATCTGATGAATCGAGTATTCATGCCATTTTTGGATATATTCATAAGCATGTTCATAGATGATATTTTGGTGTATTCTCGATCATAACCAGAGCATGCAGAGCATTTTTAAAATGCCCCACGTACACTCTGGGATCACAAGTTCTATGCCAAGTTTTCCATGTGTGAGTTCTTGCTAAAGTAAGTCACTTTTCTTGGGCATATAGTACTAGGAGAGGGTATCAAAGTTGATAGTCAAAAGATTGAAGCAGTTAAGAATTGGCCAAGGCCCATGACTACTATCGAGGTACGCAGCTTCTTGGGCTTAACCAGTTACTATAGAAGGTTTGTGGAAAATATATCATCTATAGTATTTACCATGAAAGTGGTAATAATAATTATATTTGATTTTGTGGTTGTAAAAATATGTGATCTATTATTATGCTAGTTGTTAGGCAATGAATACTAAGTAAAAGATTAGAAAGCAAGATTATAGCTTAGAGGCGATACGATAATCGAACCAAACGGCCGGAGATTGGGGCCTCGAACTATCGTGTATGAGGCCACGGGGTCTAGTTGGATGGCCGTATTAGAGCGACCGAAGGAAGACTAACAGTTATGAGAGCTGCGGTGATGGCTCTTTATGATCAATGATAAGCAATAAATGAAGAACAATAAATAGAACACAACGAATATAAGCAATAAAATGGAAGTAATGAGATCAAGAGAATATGTTAGAGAGCAGATAGAATGTTCTTGTGTGTTCAATATTGAGCATCAGATGTCTACAAAATAACAAGGATCCCCTTTATATATGAAGGGGAATCCTAACATAGTACAAATGCATTTATTAAAAAGATATGGGGCTAGTAAAGCCTTTTAGTGCTATGGTACGGGTTTGGACTAGCCTAATAGACTTTATCAGCTCTAGCTACGCGCCCTGAGGTCAGGCATCGATAGCCCTTTGGGGGTGAATCTCGACCATAGCCTCGATCCTTTGAAAATGTGCTGACGAGGCATCGTAATGACGGAAAGTTATACTCTTCGAGTAAAAGTCTAAAGTTTTAATTTTACTGGTTTATTCCCTTTCCTTTTTCTTCACAAGCTGTGTACTATTAGCTTGTTTCCATAAATAGCTTCTATGTACTTACCCTTTATTATATTACTGGGAAAATATTTTTCTAAATCCCTTTCCATAATTGTTTTACCAGCTTGAGATCAGAATCCCTTAATTAAAGGGAGACTGATCAGAATGATATTTCCTTACCTTTTCTTGCTTACTTGCTACACTATAAAAAGGGCTCGACCCTTCTTCTATAAGAGGGGGGCTTTAAGCTTTAAGCTTTGAAAAAACCTTACTCTCTCACATACATTTTCAATCACAATACTTTTTTGAATACCTTCTACCCTCTACTGAGACGTTTGTACTGCTTTGCAATTTGGTTTTTCAAGACTGTTGTTTTACTTACCTGTCTTTCCTGAAATTGGTATGTCTAATTTAAGCCATTCAAGGTTATTTCACCATTATTTGTTTGTACTTGTACTATGTCTCTGATTTTCTTGACATCTAGAGTGTTTTCCCCAAAAGATTTTGTCAAAATCATTTCTCTACGATTTTTAGGGCTTCCACAAGGATTTTTGAAAAAATCTTTCTGAGTCTTTTCTTCTTTGATTTATGTGTGTTTGTTTATACCTTGCTCGTACGATTTCTTTTATTTTATGCATATATTGTCTTTTACCTTCTTCTTTTCTCCTGTTAATTTCTGCTATGTTTTCACTACTCTTCTGCAATATGTGTCTACCATTAAAGTTATTTGATTTTTGACTCTGTTCATGTTCTTACATGCTTCATCTGCTTGTGTTCAAGCATGCTATCATGTCTGTTTTGTTGAGACTCTGAAAAACAAATGGTTTGCTTTCCCACCTCCATGTCTGATTCAACATTTGAAACCCTAGGATTTGGGGGTTTCTTTTGACGATTTTGATTTTTGTGTTCAAGTCAGGGTTCCACAGTGGGGCCCTGGACTCTCAGACTCACTATGAGTCTGCAGGTTGAACCTGCATCTCCTTGTTTATGATTCTGAACTTCTCTTCGATTAAAATTCTCTTTTAAAAAACTTGACAGTCTCTTCTTGATTTACACGTTTGAGTGTTTATATATATGAGAACTCTTCTTTCAAAAAGACTTTGCCAACTACTAATTGATTTTGGATTCCTTTAATTGTGTTCACTTGATTGTTACTGGTTTTCCCTAATTGAACCTTTCTTTACCCCTTTTCCTGACTCGATTCATTCGAGTAAAAGTTTGAAGTTTCAATTTTACTGGTTTATTCCCTTTCCTTTTTCTTTACAAGCTGTGTACTATTAACTTGTTTCCTTAAATAGCTTCTATGTACTTACCCTTTATTATATTACTGGGAAAATATTTTTTAAAATCCTTTTCCATAATTGCTTTACCCGTTCGAGATCAGAATCCCTTAATTAAAGGGAGACTGATCAGAATGATATTTCCTTACCTTTTCTTGCTTACTTGCTACACTATAAAAAGGGTTCGACCCTTCTTCTATAAGAGGGGGGATTTAAGCTTTAAGCTTTGAAAAAACCTTACTCTCTCACATACACTTTCAATCACAATACTTTTTTGAATACCTTCTACCCTCTACTGAGACGTTTGTACTGCTTTGCAATTTGGTTTTTCAAGACTGCTGTTTTACTTACCTGTCTTTCCTGAAATTGGTATGTCTAATTTAATTTCTTACATCACCCCCTATGTGTTTATTTTATAGTTTTAGTACTCTTTCCCACTTTGCTATTCATGTTCAGTAGTTAAATGATATGTGTTTCTTTCCTTGAATCTTGCTTCTATTATGAATCCATATCCCCTTATTCCCCTCTATGTATTTGAGTTAATGGTTTTGGCTGGTCAGTATCTAAATTACTGCCCAGGTCTGAACCTGACCTTAAATAGGTCCTAACTCCCTATTTAAGCTGACAAGCTGGTCAGGGGTGTGCTAGCATCCCAATTACTTGGCATGACCACTAGCTTGTCATGGATCCTCCCTAATTCCCCGTCTATTGCACTTACACTTACTCTTAGACTCTAAGTTCTGCCCCCTCCTATGAGCCTTGCCTTGGGAACCTGGAGTTCCCTCTGAACTTGGACATTGGAGGGTTGGCCATTCCTCACTGCACTATAATTCTGTAATATAATTGGGTGTAAGCACTGCCTAGAGTTCACAAAGCTCCTTGGAACTTTGACACACCCAAGAGATGAGAAAGGATTCGGGAATCCGATCCTGGAAGTTGGTTTATCTCATATTATTGGACTTTGAGTTTGAATTAGGCTGTTCAGATGTAGTTGGAATTTCTGATGTAATATACTTTTTCTGGATTCATTCAAGTGGTAATAATTTGTGATAACTATGGGGTGTATAGTAAAAAATGGGGGAGGGTTTCTCATGTTATGCATATGGGGTAGATATCATGCTTTAGGTTTTATTTCTGCAATCACAACATTTTCGTTTATATATATGCATTTAGAAATTCTGCCTATAAGATTGTTTCATTATGCATTTAGAAATCCTACCTATAAGATTGTTTCATTTCAGCATCAGAAAACGTGTCTATAAGTTTCTATACTTCTGCATATAGAAATCATGGCTATAGGCTTCCGCACTTCTGCATATACACATTAGGTAAACAGTCTATGTGTTAAAATAATCAATTGCATCCTAGACACCATGCTTATAGGACTCCTGCACTTACGTAACCGTTTTAAACCAATGACACTTAGAGATCATGCCTATAGGAGCAAATTAGTTGAATTAGTTTCGTTTCGAATCTAAAATCAGTCATAAGTCCGTATATTTTTGTTTATAAAACCAGCATCCTTTTCATAAACAATTAGTGTACACTGTTAGATATCATGCCTATAGGTCTCGCTTAGGAAAACTACTAGGTAATTAACCAACTGTATCAGTTTTGATAACTACATCAAGACAAGGTTAATTCGGACTCCTTATCCGAAAAAATATGTGATAAATCAGTCTATCCTACGCCTTAATTTATTAAAGACCGAACCAGTACTTATAAGTCATGCTAAATAACTTGCTGCTTTGAATGAGGAGGCCTACTTGAGCCTTAATTGCTATTTGTTCACCCTTTAACTGCTATTTGTTTTTGCTTGTCGCCTAGATTTTTATCCTTTTGAAACTCTGAAAAAGCCCCAACTCCCTCCCTTTAGGATTAGTAGTCTCAAATGCCTCCAGGACTGATAGGATCGGGACGAGTAATAGCATGCAATAAGTAACGACACCATTCTGCGCTTTAATACCTTAACGGGGTGGGAAGGGTAGTTATGGATATGATGACCAGTGCATTAATACCACGTGTAGCCCCTCTTTTGAGGAGTGATTACCGGGTATTGCATTGATGTGATCCATATTAATCATAAACCTAGGATCCCCTCTTCCCTTTTATTTATTTTCATCTATTCCTTGTAGAATTGTTTAAATTTTTCATCAAATTCCTGCCCCTTTTTACCCTTGCTCAAGTTTCGATTTTCTTGCAATGTTGTATGTGAACCCCTTCTTACTTGAGCCCTTAATTGCTTATTTGATTATGTGAAGTCACAATTGTAACATGGTCGGGAACCACACTAGTGGATCTTGAGGGGTGCCTAACACCTTCCTCTCGAGATAATTTCTAGCCCTTACCAAACTCTGGTTCTTCAAACTCAAACCCTTCTTTGTGTCCTAATGCACTTAATCATTAGGTGGCGACTCTTCAAATTCCAAAACCCAATTCCCAAAAGGGAACGAGTTATCCTCCCAAATGTCACAAGCCAGATTTTGCTTTTTTTTATAAAAAGGGGGCGTGATAGCGTGCGACTCTGCTGGGGACATTTCTTTAGGCTTTTACCATTTCATGTTATTTGTGACTTTACTACTTCTTTATTGCCTTTATTTAATGTCTTTGTTTCTCTTCTATTACGAAACTGACTTGGCCCCTTGTTTCTTTTCTTTAATGCTTTCCTTTACTGCTTTCCTTCAATAATTTTGTAATTATGAGTAATTATTGTAATCATTACTTTATGAACGTGCAAATACATGACAACTTGTAACTGCATATTCATAATCATATTCCACTCGTGCCAAACAAAATACCATATCAACGCTTATAATGAGTGGTTGCGCCCTTCCGATATCATTACCCCCCTAAATTTGGCAAAGGCGTATTTACGGTAAAACTAGTCGATCAACGGTGTAGTCGACGGTTCCGTGCCTTTACCTCTTGAGTTGTCCGCTCAAGAGTACCAGTCTAATACCCTATAGAAACCCTACTCTGTTCAATTCTGCATGCATCACTGTCAAACCTAGTCGAGTCAGTTATGTTGTCTGCATAATGACTCTTTAAGATAGCCTTATCCAAAGTGCACTGGGATTCCTTAAAACCCAAACAGATGCTACCATGTCTGTGCATTTATTTGGAGAACTAAATGTTGCTCATGCTAATTGTTGATATTTAATAGCTGAGTCTGTCAGAAGTATGGCCTCACCCTTTTGTTTTGCAGAAATGAATGACAAAGTTCCCGACTTTGGTATGATCAACATACCCTCACTCTTGTTGACCTGGTGGAGGAACCTCCCATCAAGTAACCAAATCAACGAATGGAAAGAGAGAGTCACTAGGGCTAGTAAGAAGCTGGAATATCTGGAATACAGTCTGCTGGAGTCGGAAGGGAAAGTGAGGAAAAGTGTCACCAACTATCAGAACGCTGAGGAAGGCAAAAGAGAACCCCTGGCGAAGGCATTTTTACTAGAAAATCTGCGCAAGCTGGAGGATCTGATTAACGAAAACATTCAACCTGAAGAAGGTCCTTCTGGGACCAAGTAGCTAGGAGTCTTTTCTTTTGCTTTAAGAATGTAATAAGGCCAATGACCATTAGTGACATTTTATTTCTGCTATTTTAGTGTCGTTTTGGGATTCGTCTTATTTTTATCAATAAAATGAAGCATTTAGCATTATAAGTTCTCCAAATCAACTTGTCGCTAGGCCTACCTCAGGCACAACGAGGCTCCCAAATTAGGACACGATTTATATTCTCGCACTATGTGTTTAAATATTGCAATGTTTTCTTCTCATAATCCACACTAACTTGCCACCTTTTTGTTTTACCTTTTGTTTATTCCCCTCCCCAAAGGTTAGTTCGTGCACTCTGGCATCGTCATCATACTTTACAAGATCTAAGTGCCATCCACCTCCTCCTCCTCCAAGTCCTATCAGGAACAAGAATAAGGGAAAAATGGAAGATTTGAGCAACATTAGAAAGGAGAACTCAGTTGAAAAGGTAGAGGTTCCTCAGGGTATTCAGGTTTCCAAGGAAAGTGCCTCTCAGCTCGAACAAAAGTTATTGAAATTCAGGAGGAACTGAACCAAGTTCGGAACTTGACAAGTTTGTTGTTTTCCCTCACTACCCCAGATGTCAGTTTTCCAAACACTTAAAACCCCGCACCCCCGCAAAACATCCCGAAACCACAAAAAGAACCCGCTCTCCATCACCATTGCAACACATGCCACACTTCAGACAACACCACACTGCTCATCCCTGAACCACTAAATTCCACAAATGATCATACCCACAACGCCCCCATCTATGTGGAAACCATGCCACACTATACTCAACTTATTTCAAGCACACTCGAGTCCGATATTAAGGACTCGATTATCAGGAATCTGGCGGAAGAACTCAAGAAGCTGACTAGCAGAATTCAGGGCGTCGAGGGTAGCAAGGGGATTGAAGTACTAAATTACGAAGACCTTTGCTTTCAACCCATTGTCGAACTGCACGAGGGGTACAAACTTCCTAAGTTCGAAATGTTTGACGGTACCGGGGATCCGAGAGTTCATCTGAGGACATACTGCGACACGTTGGTCGGAGGGAGGGACAAAAAGATTCGCATGAAGCTCTTTATGAGGAGTCTGAAGAGAGATGCTTTGTCTTGGTACATCAACCAAGACCCTAAGAAGTGGTCAAATTGGGTAAGTATGGCGTCCGATTTCATGGACATGTTTAGGTTCAACGCGGAAAATGCACCAGATGTGTTCTACATCCAGAACTTAAAAAAGAAACCCACTGAGACATTCCGCAAGTATGCTACTCGTTGGAGATCAGAAGCTGCTAAGGTCAGACCGGCTTTAGAAAAAGAACAAATGAACAGGTTTTTCGTCCGAGCTCAAAACCTACAGTACTATGAAAGGTTAATGCTGATTGAAAGCCAGAAATTTTCCGACATCATCAAGCTAGGGGAAAGGATCGAGGAAGGTATCAAAAGTGGTATGGTCACTAACTTTGAAGCTTTGAAAGCCACCAACAAGGCTCTACGGTCTGGTGGCACATCCATGAAAAGGGACGTGAGCGCCGTGATAGTTGCACAAAGAACAAAATCCCTAATCGAATACCAAACCTACCCAATACCTCCACTTACATATCAACCTACCCTAAATTACCAAGCACCCTCGCCCTCTTACTAAACTCCACCACCTACTTACCAATCACCTCCACCTCCCACATATCAGCCTACTTCACCCAGATATTCCCAACCCGCACATGTCTACCAAACCTACAATACTCAACCCTCTCATTATTAATCACCTCCCACCCGCCAAAACTTTCCTAGACCCCGACCAAACTTTGACCGTAGACCCCCCAAATAGTATACCGCCATTGCCGAACTTATCGACCAGCTGTATGAAAGACTCAAAGTTTCTAGTTACATCACCCGTATCCCTGTCGTAAACCCTAAAAACCCCTCCCAATGGGTCAACCCAAACAAAACCTGTGCATACCATTCTGGCATGAAGGGGCATACCATTGATGAGCGTCGCTCTCTGAAGGATAAGATCCAAGCTTTGATTGACAACAAGATCATCGTAGCAAAGGAGCCAGCTCCGAATGTCCACAATAACCCTCTACCTGACCACGAGGGTGGAGGCATTCACATGATTGAGATAGAGGACGATTGGGACCCCAAAGGGTCGATCGGATTGATCGTTGAAGGTGACGAGCCAAAGGAACCAACGATCACACTTAATCCGATTGTGGTCCAGATCCAGCCTTCTGAAAACGCTGAAGTAAACATGTCCATATCACTTGAGTTCGAAGCACCTTCTTCTGCAAAGACGCTAGGACCTATTAAGGTCGACTTTGGGTCTCCAAAGACACCTGTACTATTCGAAGTGACTGTGTTTCCATCCAAGGCAAAGGTGCCCATTCCAGTGGCCATGACAGTTGTAACACCATTCCATACGAAGGCCATACCATGGGATTACACCACCGAGGCGAGAAGGAAAGGGAAAACCAAATCTGGAGAAGCAATTGCAGCATAGGGTATAACAAGAACCAGCAGGGTTTATACCCTAGAACATCTAGCCGAGTCCAGTAAGCAGGCCTCTGGATGACCAACCATCACTGAAACTAGACCTGATGATCTCTGGAGGAAGATACAAGGCAAATAGTATTCGGTCATTGATCAGTTGAACAAAATGCTGGCCCAGATCTCTATCTTAGCTCTGCTATAAAGTTCTGACGCACATAGGAACGCCTTATTGAAGGTGCTGAGCGAGGCATATGTACCCAGCAACATAACTAGAAGATAAATGGAAAACATGGTAGGGCAAGTATTGGGGAGTCACAAAATCACTTTCCACGAAGATGAGCTACCACCTGAAGGGCTAAGTCACAACAAGGCATTGCACATTACTGTGCAGTGCGAAGATTATTTCATCACCAGAATCCTGATTGATGGAGGGTCCAGCCTCAATATGTGTCCATTGGTGACTCTCAGAACATTGGGAAAAAGCCTGCATGAGATCAGGGATAGAGCCATCAATGTCAAAGCTTTCGATGGATCACAAAGGTCCACTATTTGGGAAATCAATTTGTGTCTGCAAATGGGACCGACTTGGTTCGACGTTGATTTTCAAGTGATAAACGTCCCAGCATCTTACAACTTGCTATTAGGATGACCCTGGATCCATGTCGTTGGGGCTGTAGCATCAACCCTACATCAAGCAGTGAAATTCGAGTGGAATCAACAAGAGGTAATTATTCACGGCGATGGTAGCAATCCCATATACAGTCGCCAGACCATCCCAACAATCGGAGGAAGAAGGAAGATAGGCGGAGAAACCTACCATCACATTGAGCGAGTCAACGTCATGGATAAGGATAAATGGTAGGATAACAAAATTGAAAGTATACTAAATTGGTATGGATACGAACCTGGCAAGGGACTTGGCAAGAATCTCCAAGGAATCGCTAAGCCTATCAAGTTGAAGAAACACGGTACCACTTTTGGTTTGGGATATGAATACACCTAGGATGAGTCGAACCATTGGTCGCCACCATGGAGCAGTCCCTACTACCCACTGGAGCATCTGATACCTCACTTGGAGCAGACTTTCCAGCTAGCCAATGTCATGTATGGGTCGGGAGAAGAGGAAGCACTAGCGGCGATGAGGAATTTGTTGTTGGAAGATGATAATATGGACTGTTGTGTCATTTTCGAGGAGGAGGGGGAAGAAGGCCCTTCTATACAAGCTGTGAGCTGAGGAGCACGCCTCAACAATTTGTCTATCAGAACCACCAGGGCCCGAAAAGCTTCGGGGTAGCAAGGCTGAACAAAGCACCATGCATTATCTTTATTTTTCGCTAGTTGACTTTCTTTCTGCATTTTTAATATTGAAATAAGAGCTCCAATATTCAAAACAATTATGAAATTTATCAAAGCATTTCAGTTTCTTACAAATCTTGCTCTTATTACTTTTTATCGTTTACTTTATTTACACAGCATTACTATTACTTATCTTGATGAACCGGCGATTGTGACATGTAACGAGGCAACGTAACAAGCGGATATAGACTCAGAAGAAGATGGTATACCAGAAGAGGTTGTTAAAGAGGCTGAGGATTTTGAGAACAGACCTAAGTCTAACCTGGACGAAACTGAGATCGTCAACCCGGGAGATGCAGAAAATGTCAAAGAAACATGCATCAGTGTTCATCTGTCACCATCAGAAAAGAAAGAGTACACAGAATTTCTAAGGGAATATGAGGACATATTCGCCTGGCCTTATGATGACATGACTGGTCTCAGTACATCTATTGTAGCTCACAAACTGCCAACCGATCCGACATGCCCACCAGTAAAACAGAAGCTCAGGAAGTTCAAACCTGACATGAGTTTGAAAATTAAGGAAGAAGTCACCAAGAAAGTCAAAGCCAAGGTTCTTAGGGTAGTAGAGTATCCAACATGGTTAGCCAATATTGTGCTAGTGCCGAAGAAGGACGGGAAGGTTAGAGTCTGTGTCAACTACCTGGATCTCAACCGGGCCAGTCCGAAAGGTGACTTGCCCTTGCCGAACATACACATTCTAATTGACAACTGCGCAAAGCATGAACTACAGTCATTCATTGATTTTTTTGCTAGGTATCATCAGATATTGATGGATGAGGAAGACGCGGAGAAAACAGCTTTCATTATGCCGTGGGGAATGTATTGTTACAAGATGATGTCGTTCGGGTTAAAGAATGTCGGGGCCACCTACATGAGGGTCATGACTGCTATTTTCCATGACATGATACACAAAGAAATCGAGGTATATGCAGACGATGTCATTATCAAATCTAAGAGAGCCAATGACCACATGGAAGATCTGAGGAAGTTCTTCAACAGACTAAGAAGGTACTACTTGAAGCTAAATCCCGCCAAATGTGCACTCGGGGTTCCTGCCGGAAAACTACTTGGGTTCATTGTGAGTCACCGAGGAATAGAACCGGATCCGTCAAAGGTCAGAGCCATCCAAGAATTGCCACCATCGAAGAACAAGAAAGAGGTTATGAGTTTCTTGTGAAGACTTAACTATATCAGCCGGTTCATAGCTCAATCTACTGTCATTTGTGAGCCAATCTTTAAGATGTTAAAGAAGGATGCCGCTACCAAATGGACCGATGATTGTCAGTAAGCCTTCGACAGAATCAAGGAATACTTGTCAACGCCGCCAGTTTTTGTCCCGCCCGAGCCGAGTAGACCTCTATTACTCTACCTTGCAGTATTTGAGGGAGCTTTCGGTTGTGTTCTGGGGTAGCATGATGAAATGGGAAGAAAGGAGCAGGCCATCTATTATCTCAGCAAGAAGTTCACCCCGTACGAGGCCTGATATTCTCTATTGGAACGCACCTGTTGTGCTCTGACTTGGGTAGCTCAGAAGTTGAGACACTATTTCTGTGCCTATACCACTTACCTCATATCAAGAATGGATCCTTTGAAGTACATCTTTTAGAAGCCCATGCCCACTGGCAAGCTAGCCAAGTGGAAAATCGTGCTGAGTGAATTTGACATTGTTTACGTGACTCAGAAGGCAATCAAAGGACAAGCACTAGCAGATCATCTTGCTGAAAATCCCGTGGATGGAGAATACGAGCCTCTAAAGACTTATTTTCCTGATTAAGAGGTATCTTTCATAGGGGAAGATATTGCAGAATCCTATGATGGTTGGAGAATGCTTTTCGACGGAGCACCAAACTTCAAAGGAATTGGCATAGGAGCGGTCCTAGTATCAGAAACCGGCCAGCATTATCCGGTGTTTGCCAAGCTCAGGTTCTCGTGTACCAACAACATGGCCGAGTACGAAGCCTGCATCTTAGGGCTCAAGATGGCCATTGACATGAACATTCAGGAATTGCTAGTGATCGGAGATTCAGACCTACTTATACATCAGGTCTGAGAAGAATGGGCAACCAAGAACTCCAAGATACTCCCCTATCTGCATCATGTACAGGAATTAAGGAAGAGGTTCACAAAGACAGAGTTCCAACATGTTCCAGAGTTCAGAATGAGTTTGTCGATGCATTGGCTACCTTATCGTCTATGATACAGCACCCAGACAAGAACTTCATTGATCCTATTCCGGTAAAGATCTATGATCAGCCAGCTTACTGTACTCAAGTAGAAGAAAAAGTGGACGAAAAACCTTGGTTTCATGATATCAAGGAATATTTGACGAAAGGAGAATATCCAGAACTCGCAAATCATACTCAGAAACGCACACTTTAGAGATTATATAACAACTTCTTTCATAGCGGAGGAATCCTTATTTGGGGTTACTAAGGTGTGTCGACGCAAAGGAAGCATCCAGGCTATTGGAGAAAATTCATGCAGGGACCTGCGGTCCGCATATGAACGACTTTGTCTTAGCCAAGAAAATACTCCGAGCTGGTTATTTTTGGATGACTATAGAAACGGACTACATCTAGTATGTCCGAAAATGCCTTCGATGTCAGATACATGCAGACATAATAAAGGTGCCTCCAAACGAGCTTACTGCAACAAGCTCGCCTTGGCCGTTTGCCGCTTGGGGAATGGATGATATCGAACTTATCGAGCCTGCCGCATCAAACGGGCACAGCATAGTTTTTGCCCTCAAGTGACACAAAGCAACTTAACACTTTCATCTTCAACATATGTAAGATTCTGAATAAGCATAAAGTCAAAGAGCGAGCCTCAAATTCACAAGAATGACTATAGATGTTTTTTTAGATTAAAAAGAAGGTTTTTAGATTCAAAAGAAGGAAGGGTATCATATATTTACAACACTTGGCACATGCTTGGAGCTACACAATCAACACCAACTAAGTCAAAACATTTCATGTTACTGCCGTGGTTCTACTATTACACCTCTGGAAAAGAATCCGGCGAAGAAAAACTAAAGGGAATTCATTGCTAAGCTACAATAGTTTTATATATACAAACATGGGTACAAGAGTTTTATATACACACATAGGGTACAAGTGTCTTATATACATACATGGGGTACAGCAAAATATTTCTACAAAACATGGGTACAAGATTATGATTTTACTACCCCACCCCCAACCAAAGATCATGCATGTCCCCAATGCATATATAAAGCAAAAACGAAAGCTCAGGGACTTCCTGGGGCACACTAGGCACTCGGGGAAGCTTAAGGATCTGGGACATCTGTTGGAGCAGTTGTTGGTAGTGAAAGTGCAGCTGGTAGAGCCTCGGAATGAGCAGTATCTACCATGGCTGGAGCAAGAGGCTCCAGCTGTTGTGAAGGTACAGTAGGAAGCTCTACCTACTGTGAAGTTGGAGCTGGGGCCTGGGAGCTGCTAGCCTCACCCTGTAATGGCTAAGTGATTGATGGATGTGCCTTGCCGACCATATCTACTAGCGAATGTTCAGTGGTTATCTGCACAGCTACTTCTTCTTCATCTTCTGCCCTTGTAAAGACAACAACTTGTTTACCTTTGTCTTGCTGACCCCTAGTGTCCTCACCCAGTGCCTCTTCATCCGGCTCCTCATCTCCTGACTTCTCCTCATTGGACTCCTCAATATCTCCAGATTCCTTATCGGAAGGGATATCAATATGAGTAGGAGGAGTTTGAGCTATGGAGGTCTGAACATGTTGTGCCTCTGGGGCTATCATCAATGTAGTGAAATCAATATCTAGGCCTGGGACGGAAGTGTCAGCACCCTGCTCTCCATCCTTCGGGAGGAAGGCTATCAAATCAAACTCTAAACTCTGCATCTTCTGCAGCTCAGCCTTAAGGTCACTCACATCTTTCTGGAGCGGTGGCATACCTCCAACTTCACCCCGCTCAACCTTCTCAAGACGTGCCTCAACGCTCTTTAGGCGATCCTCATAATTCTGGTGTTGCTACTGAAGAACCGTCACTGAGGATTGGATAGGAGTCAAAGCCTGTCGGGTGAGGTTGGGAATTTCCTTGATAAGCCGGTCTACCTTAGCATTGGCATGCTAAGCAAGTAGACCCAGCTTGGACAGAGCTAGTAATGGAACCTGGGACTGTGTAGTAGAGGACTGTGGAGTAGATGTGGAGGTTGCTAGGGCCTGATAGGTGTCTGGCAGTGCTGGACCCTCTTATATTGTTGTATCTGCTGGAGGAGTCTGAGCTGCAGTTTCCTTTTCTACTGCATCACTGATTCTCATAATGTCATTGTCTTTGGTAGCATTCTCCATTTTGTCGTGCCCAAGTAGGAGAGGCACCTTTGTAGCTCGGCAAAAAGCAGTGATCAGGCAGGGGAATGGAAGTGATGTCTATTTATGATTGGCTCTGATTCCTATCTCTTGGAATATTATCTCCCCTACATCAATCTTAATCCCTATCATGATGCATGCAATGAGAATTGCTTTCTCAATGTTGATGTCAGTTTCATTTCGGGATTGCATCAGACAGGATGTAACAAAGCTGAGCTAGTAGCCACCTTCCCTTGTGAGATCCTCTTTGAAACTTTTATGTTGCAGGTCAATCAAGGACGGTGTCCCCTTTGCTATTACTGAGGCAACCCAGTCATGCTCATTGTGCTTATTGGATACCTTGGCATCATATTCAGCTGTGCATGGTCTCTAATCCTTGAAATATTGTTCATTGATTGTCTCAGGCCTACAACTCACTTCAACCCCTCACACTCGGACATAGTTGGAAAAGATCCTATTGAACTTCTATGAAGGAGTCCTCGAGGCACCGTATGAAGTATAAAATGCCCTCACAATTGTCTCGTTGGAGTCATCTGGGACCTCAGTGAAGAACTCCCACTTCCTCTGTTTGATGTTTTCAAGGATGTGAGGGTAATGCTCCGATAGCCCATTTAAGCTCAATTGCTTTTCCTCTAGAATGTTTCTCTTTGAAAGGGCTGCTTTGTATAAGTCTATGGAGCCCTTGACCCCAAACCGAAGGTTAAGGTCCTCCCCCAGCTTCATGCATGCCTCAGCCTATAGATCAACTTGAAGTCTAAGGTCACTCTGTGACGCCTCCTCGTCATACTGGGAGGAGCTCTCAGTAGTAATGTGGAGTGCCTGAAATCGCTGCCTTATTGCTTGTTGTGCTTGTTGGCTAGGATTGGCAGCCCGTTTTTGTCGACTACCGGCCGGTGTTCGTCTTGGATTAGACCTCTTTAGTTAGTGAATGAGCTTAGGAAAAGACATCAGATATAAAGAAAAAAGAACAAAATAAAATAAAACAAAAAATAAAATAAAATTTGTTATGCGATGGGTTATGTGGTCACATATCAAGTATGCGGACTGTAGAACCATCACATATGTGCAGAAGTAAAAAGTTATTAACATTTATGAGATCGCAAATCTACCGCATACGTAGTTATGCGATCGTAAATCTACCGCAGAATATACACTAAGAAAACCTGAGGTACTGTCTCAATTTGCGGCACCTATGCGGTCCGCAAAACAGATATGTGATCGCAAAGACAATCGCATAACTCGTTCTAACCTAGGAAAAACTAAGGGACAGAATGCGGTGAGTATGCAAACCGCAAAGCCATTATGAGACCCCCAAAACTCATCGTTCTCATGAAAATTCAAACCCTCCCCCAAATCATGTGGGTTCCTTTTTCCATTCATTCAAAAATCTACGTCCATTATGATTTATCTCATAAAATAGAGAGAGAGGGGGTACTCAGACTTCCCCCTATTGGGTTCGTGGCCAAAAGCACACAATTACTCCCTCAATTCACTCCTTACCAACTAAAATCGAAAGCACGAAATCCACTATTATGCCAGTTTAATCAATTCAAATCAATTTGACCCTTTTTAAGCACAAACTTTCAGATATGTATGACATTGGGAGTTGGTTGTTTTCACAAGGGGAAAAATCCAGGAAAAAAAATAAGAGTGAAGAATAGAGGAGAGAGGTCGGAGATCATACCTGCAGGTTGAGGATTCTACAATGGAATTGAAAAACAATGGTGAGTGTGTTTGGATTCTTGCCCTCATACGTCTTACCAGTATCCTTCTCCTCTTCTCTTTTTTTTTTTACTTGTTTTGCATTCAAATGTGGTGTGTGTAGAGAGATGGGTAATTTTATAACTGGAAAGTATGCGGTGGGGAAGTCCATCGCATAACATACTATGTGATCGCATAGGTGTTATGCGGTGGGCTGATAACTGGGTCATGTAGGTACAGTGTGCGATGCAAGATGCGATCGCATACTTGATATGCGGGCCACATAAATGAGAAGCGACCGCAGAGTTGACAATGAAATTAGCCAAACACTCTGCCTGGGTCTGCGATGACTATGCGGTTCGCATAGTCATTATGCGATCGCATATCTATCGCTTAATTTGGACCTCTTTTTCCTTCAGTTTCTTCAGCACTAAGACCCTGTTCATGATATTTTACCTGCATTCTAGCACAAACGTCAACTTTCTCAATATAATCTACATAAATAAATTAAAAAACTACAAAAGAGTGTTACCACACATGGGTTGCCTCCCAAGAAGCGCTTGATTTAACATCGCGGCACGACGCAGTTTACTCCTTTTGGATTAATCTTTGGTGGACGCAGTTGTTGGATCATCTCGTAGAGCAATTTGTTCTATCACATGCCTTTCTTCGACGATTCCGAGGTAATGTTTGACCCGTTGTCCATTTACCTTGAAAGTCTGAGTCTCATCTTCTGACTCAAGATCAATAGCACCATAGGGAGACACACGCACAACTTTGAATGGTCCAGACCATTTAGACTTGAGTTTGCCCGGAAATAACTTGAGTCTTGAGTTGAAGAGTAAGACCAAGTCACCCAAATTAAACTCCCGTTTCAGAATCTTCTTGTCGTGGACAAACTTCATCCGTTCTTTGTACATGGTTGCACTCTCATAGGCATGAAGACGGAATTCTTCCATCTCATTGAGTTGAGTCATACTTAGGTTAGCAGCCTCAGCCCAATCAAGATTTAGCTTCTTTAAAGCCCATAAAGCTTTGTGCTCAAGTTCTACTAGAAAGTGACAGGCTTTGCCAAAAAACAACCTGTATGGTGAAGTGCCAATGGGGGTCTTGAATGTTGTGCGATAGGCCCACAATGCATCATCTAGCTTCCTTGACCAGTCGGTCCTGTTTGCATTAACAGTTTTCGCTAGGATATTCTTGATTTCTTTGTTCGAAACTTCAACTTGAACACTCGACTGAGGATGATAAGGTGTGGCCACCTTGTGCTTTACACCATATTTTTCAAGTAGCCCATCGAAAGCCTTGTTACAGAAATGAGACCCACCATCGCTCAAGATGGCCCTTGGCGTACCAAACCGTGTGAATATGTTTTTCTTCAAAAAATGCGGTCATACTCCTTTCTTCATTATTTGGTAAGGCGATTGCTTCAACCCATTTAGAGACATAGTCCACAGCTACCAAGATGTAGGTCATGCCATATGAGCTCACGAAGGGGCCAATAAAGTCTATTCCCCACACATCAAAGATCTCAACCGCAATTTGTAGTTCTATGTGTTATTTGGTAATTTAATCGTGCGAGCAAGTTTGTACGATATTTTTAGACTTGTGTACACTTTTGGTTTAGAGACCTAAGGGCTCTAGTGAGTTTTGGATAGGCTACGGAGTGAAAATTGGACTTAGAACATTGCTGGTATTTCCAATTCTGGTGCAAGCCTCTAATTTCGTATTTGCGAGATCAGGCATCGCATTTGCGACCTCTAAAGGTTTCGTATTTGTGATCTACTCCTTGCATTTGTGGAGAGTATCTGGGCCACATAGAGTTCGCATTTGCAAAGTGAGTCAGAGGAAGGCAGTGATCGTAAATGAGATCATATGGTCGCAATTGTGGAAGGTCAGATTCGCATTTATGAACTATTCTTCGCATTTGTGAAGAAAGAAGGGGTGTGAGGATCTTTGCATTTTTGATTGATTCTTCACATTTGTTAACCCCATGTTACAAATGCGACACCTGCAACTTATCAAATATGACTTAGACGGGATTTTTGGTTCATTCTTCAAATTTTCAAACTCAAGAACCCTAGAGGCGATTTTTCAAAGAACTTTTCTTCCCCAAATCATTGGTAAGTGATTCTAAACTAGTTTCTTTCAATCTTTCACTACTTTTCCTAAGATTTCAACCTAAAATCTAGAGTTTTCATGGTGAAAATTGGGGGGGTTTGGTAGAATTAGGGATTTTTTAAAAATAGGGATTTAGATCTCAAATTGGGGTCAGATTCCAAAATAAATTATATAACCGGGCTCAGGGGTACTCAAATTAGGTACTCGGGTTTTGGTCCAAATCTCGGGTTTGGATAAAGCGGGTCTAGATGTTGACTTTTGTTAACTTTTTTAATAATGACCTAAATTGAATTCTTTGCAATTGTGGGTAGTTCCTAAGGCTTAATTTGAATCGTTGGGTTGGTAATTGCTAGATTTTATTGGTTCGGAGGCTTGTTTGAAAGGCAAAGCGGTGGTCGAGCTTTGAGTTTGGTCTTAGGAGCGAGGCAGGTGTCGTGGTTATCCTTGACTTGAGAGATTATTTATCTATTTTCCTCGTGTTTAGATGTTGGGTACAACGTATATATGTGGTGACGAGTACTTATGTATTGTTGTCGGGTTATAGCATGCGGGTGGGACTTGTTCATGTAATTATTGCTTTTCTTGATCATATTATCCATGCTTAGACTAGTTAATTGTTAAATTGATCGTTCTTATCATGTTTATGAGCTTTTGTGATAATTTATTATGGACTCCAAGTTGAGATTGGTATTGTGGGACCGTTGTTGAAGTAAGGCTTATACTTATTGATCCTATCTCCCTGTTTTACTTGTTCATTGTTATGTGGTAAAGGAGAGTTTATGCATGAAGGGTGATGTCGTGTCGTATATGAGTGTTAATGCATGAAGGGTGATGTTGTGCCGTATGTGAGTGTCATTTCACGAAGGGTGATGTCGTACCATATGTGAGTGTTAGTGCACAAAGGGTGATGTTGTGCCATGTTGTGAGAGTTAATGAACGAAGGGTGATGTCGTACCGTTTCTGTTGATTTATATGGTAAGTTTAAGAGTAAAAGCACAAAGGGTGATGTTGTGCATATTCCTTTATTTGTGTGTAATTGTTTTCACTGGTTCAAGGCATATAGACTGTCCTGGTTATCAATTTTACTGTGGTTCTCTTATCTCGTATCCCCCTCAACATGTCCCCCTCCCGATATTACTTGTCTAGCTTCTATTTGTCGTTATTATGTACATATATCGTTAAATTTCACATGTTTATTATGTAGGTGTCTTGCCATAGCCTCGTCACTTCCTCGTCGAGGTTAGGCTCGACACTTACTAGTACATGGGCTCGGTTGTACAGATACTACACTCTGCACTCACTGTGCATATTTTGGTGTTGACCCTAGTTGATCGTGAGGTAGCTGGACTGCTCGTTAGAAGACCCAAGGTAGGTCTGCTGGCGTTAGTTGACCCTGGAATCTCTTCCTAGTCTTATTATTTTATTGTTTCTTCTCTATTATAATAGTGTACTTTCTTTTAGATTCTGTTTGTAGTAATTCATAGTAGCTCATGAGTTGTGACTCCAGATCCCAAATGTATCAGATATTATGGGTGTTATGTTATTCCACAAATCAGTTTTAGCTTCTCTTTAGCTTAATGGTTTTTATTATTGAAACTGGCTAGAGTTGGTATTAAGAATCCTCTAACGTTGGCTTGCCTAGCAAGTGAAATGTTAGGCACCATCACAGTCCCGGCGATGGGAATTCCGGGTCGTGACAATCTGTTCAATAAAGCATTACCAACCTCAAAATTTGATAAGTTGATATACACGATCGGAATGCATCATTTCGGAAAATAAAGTGATGTTTTCATCTATCACGACCCAAATCCTAACTAGCCGTGATGGCACCTATGGTGGTACTAAGCAAGCTGACATTTCCAAAATACTCCCAATATTTAATAGAAAATGAATCAAGTAATTTTAAATAACCAAAGTTTTCATAAAAATGGGGTAAAACCCCAAAACACAAGTGCGGAAAATAGCTCCCAAATCAGGGTGTCATTGAGCCCATGAGCATCTATACATCACCAGTCTAGAAATGAAATGTCTAAAAAAAGGTTTGGATCTAAATACAACGAAATAAAAGATTAAGAGGGAGAAACAAGGATTGCGAAAGCCAGGCAACTACCTTGAAATCTCCAACGGTCAGCTATGCGATATAGCAACACCCTCCGCGTCCAAAAACTCCTGGATCTGAACACGAAGTGCAGGGCATAGTGTGAGTACAACCAACTCAATAAGTAACAATCAAGCCCTCGACCTCACTCAGTCATCAATATCTCCAGTCTCTCGGGCTCTCAAATGTCATAAAAATCAGCCCAACAGCAATGATATGATGTATCAACAAGAATAATAGATACTGAGATATGATATGGGAGTAAAAAACTAAGATTAAGTACAAATAGCATTTGGCAGGTAATTTCAACATGTAACACGGCCTCCGTGGGTCCCAACAGTACCAACACATAGCCTAAACATGGTTTGTAACATGATTTACAGTCAAATTTCTATAACACCTGGAGAATGTATAGCTAACAACAAGTTTATTCAACTATACAGTTTCACGGAATGGACCAAGTCACAATTCTCACAGTGCATGCCCATACGCCCGTCGCCTAGAATGTGTGTCACCTCTAAAACAATCGCATAACACAAAAATCTGGGGTTTCATACCCTTAGAACTAGATTTAGAACTATTACTTACCTCAATGCGAGTAAAACTGTACTCCAATACGCCCTTGCCTCGCAAATAGGCCTCCAAACGTCTCGAATCTAGCCACAAACATTACAATACAATCAATACGGGCTAAAGGAATCAATTCTACAAGAAATTACGAAATTATAGCTCAAAATCCGAAATCGGCACAAACCCAGCCCCCGGGCCCATGCCTCGAAATGCAACAAAAGTCAAAATATCCAAAAGCCCATTTGACCACGAGTCTAACCATATCAAATTTATCAAAATCTGACATCAAATGGCCATTCAATTCCCCCAAATCAACTTTCCAAATCCCTAGCCTCAAACCCCCAAATTACACCTCAAAAACACACCGACTAGGTAGGAAAATCAAGGGGGGAAATCAGGGGGAAGCATAATTATTTAATAGGAATGAACCTAAGGAGCTTACCTCAAGAATCACCTTTAAAATCCTCTTAAAAATCTCCAAAACCGAGCCCAAAAATGTTAGAAATGTGAAAAATCTCGGTACCCTCGTTTTTGAATCCTTTTATATTGCATAATTCTTCCTCTATACGATCGCGGACCAAGTCACGTGATCGCGAAGAACAAATAATCAACCCCCATAAAAATGACCTACACGATCGCAAAGGTTCCCATGCGATCGTGAAGCACTGCCCCTCAAAGCTACGCGATCGCATCCTGCTTCACGCGAACGTGTGGAGCAAATGCATGACCTCCCCTTCTACTTAAATCCCTCTATATGAACACGGCCTTAACCACACATTCACAAAGCACAGCTTAGCCACACCTACATGATCGCATTTCAGCCTTCGTGACCGTATAGAACAAAAGTACCTCAGCCCCAAATAAGCCTACACGATCGTGGATCAATTCATGTGATCGCGTACAAGGAAACCAGAACTGCAAAACACCAGTAGTCTTCAGCCAACATGCTATGTCCAAAAATGATCCGCTAACCACCCGAAACTCACCCGAGGCCCCCGGGACCTCAACCAAAATATCATCAAGTCCCAAAATATCATACGAACTTAGTCGAACCCTCAAATTACCTCAAACAACATTGAAAACACGAATTGTGCATGGATTCAAGCCTAATGAACTTTGAAATTTCCAAATTCTACAAACGACGTAAAAACTATCAAATCACGTCCGATTGACCTCAAATTTTGCACACAAGTCACAAAATGACCCCACGAACCTACTCCAACTTTCGGAACTCCAATTCGACCCCGATATCAAAAAGTCCACTCCCGGTCAAACTTTCCAAAATTCCAACTTTTGCCAATTCAAGCCTAATTCCACCACGGACTTTCAAATCACAATTCGGACACGCTCCTAAGACCAAAATCACCTAACTCCTCTATTGCGCTGGATCTCCCTAACGATGAGGACACTGCCTCCACACATGTCCAAACTCCCCGCACTCAAAATAACTCCTTGGTGATGGTGATGGGGACTGAAAGGAGCCCTGAGCACCGGGATAACTGGTAGAAGGACCTGCTATAGATTAGCTCTAAACCGATGGAGCACGGGACGAACTCTAAGATGGAAGAACTGAGAGATGACTGACCCTGCTGAGAACTATGTGAACCATGGTTAGACGATTCACCACGATGAACTGGGCGAGCCATGTGAGCATGCCTGTAAGGACGACACTTGCCGTGGTAGAACTAGCCTCCAGAAGGAACACCACTAAAACCATCTGATCCACGAGACCTCTTAGCCTCCTCTCAACCCGCTCCTAGCTGCGGACCATCTCTATCTGCTAAGTAATGTCAATAACCTCAACGAAAGTAGCACTAGATACCCTCTCTCTAGTCATAAGCAACCGCAGCCGAAATGTGAGGCCAACAATGAACCTCCTAATCCTCACCCTATCAATGGGAACCAACCAAACTGCATGACAGGCCAACTCAGAATACCTCATCTCATACTGCATCACAAACATATCATTCTAACGTAACTGCTCAAACTGTCTGCGCAGCTTCTCTCTACGAGACTACGGCATGAATTTCTCTAGGAAGAGAACGGAAAACTCCTGCCATGTAAGTGGTGCTGCACCGATCAGCATACACCTCGCATAAGCCTCCCATGAACTAAAGGCAGACCTAGAGAACTAAAAAGTAGTAAACAAGACCCTACTGGTCTCCAGAATACTTGTTAAACGGAGAATCCTCTAACACTTGTCCAAGAAACCCTGGGCATCCTCTGACTCTGTACTACTGAAATATGGAGTCGGGAGTCTCCCAAACCTCTCCAATCTCTGCTGCTCATCATCAGACATGACATGAACCAAGAGGTCCTAAGTAGCTGCAACCGGCTGGGCTGGTAGTTCCCCCAGTGTCTGGAGTCCCTTCATTACCTACTCTGGTGTGCAGGCGGTGGGAGTCTAAGTACCCCCCTACCTGACAAGTGGCTGCTACGGCCAGAACAGTTGGTGCCTAAGCTGGCCCCACTAGCTCATCCACAGCTAGAACCTGCTCCTGAATAGGGGCAATTGGTGGATTTGTATGTGCTGCCCTAGCTGTTGTGCGAGCTGCACCTCTACCCCTATCGCGTACTCTAACACGGCCTCGGCCTTTTGTGGCCCTGTCTGGTGGTTATAGTGGTTGTCCATCCTATCCAATAGTACATATCCTCACCATCTATGAGAGAATAGAATAACAGAAGTTTAGTTACCAAAATCAACAGAATCGCACTACAAGAATTCGAGAATTGAAGTTTCCTAAGGGTTTGGCAATCTCTCGAAGATAAGTACAAACGTCTACGTACCGATCCGCAAGACTCTACTAAACCTGCTCATGACTCGTGAGACCTATGTAATTTAGGCTCTGATATCAACTTGTCACGAACCAAATCCTAACTTGCCGCGATGGTGCATATTTTGGTACTAGGCAAGACGACATTTCCAAAATACTCCCAACATTTAACAAAAAATAAATCAAGTAATTTTAAATAACCAAAGTTTTCATAAAAATGGGGTAAAAACCCAAAACACAAGTGCAGAAAATAGCTCCCAAATCAGGGTGTCACTGAGCCCATGAGCATCTATACATCACCAGTCAGGAAATGAAATGTCTAAAAAAGTCTGGATATAAATACAAGGAAAGAAAATATAAGGAGGGACTGCGAACGCCAGGTAGCTACCTCGAAATCTCCAATGGTCAGCTCTGCAATATATCAACACCCTCCGTGCCCAGAAACTCCTGGATCTCCACACAAAGTACAGGGTGTAGCGTGAGTACAACCAACTCAGTAAGTAACAATAATAAATAAGGAATTGAAAGATAGTGATGAGCTATACAGTTATAATTCATTTCCCGTAGCCTCAACAAGGAATGTAGACATGCTTTCAAATCCGGCAGATTAAGTCAAATCAGTTTATACATGCCAAGTTTGGGTAAACCGGATAAAAATATCTCTCAGATGTTTTCAAAACAGTGACATATGGAAACTATGTGCAACAATAATGAAATCATATACAGCCTCTCAGGGAAACAATTACTCATTCCTCCCATTCACTCCAACCTCAAAATCACTCATTCCTCACAGTCACTCATTCCTCATGGTCACTTAGCACTCGGCACTCGCACTCAGTAGGTACATACGCTCACTAGGGGTGTGTACAGACTCCGGAGGGGCTCCTTCATCCCAAGCATTATATCAAGCCAATCACGGCATAAATTAATGAAACATGTTGCGGCGTACAGGCTGATCCCATAAATAACCTCACAATTGGGCCCTTGGCCTCACTCGGTCATCAATCTCTCCAGTCTTTCGGGCTCTCAAAAATCATTCCAATAGTAATGATATGATGTATCAACAAGAATAATAGAGACTGAGATATGATATGCTAGTGACAAATTAAGACTGAGCACAAATAGCATTTAGAAGGTAATTTCAACATGTAACACGGCCTTCGTGGGTCCCAACAGTACCAACACATATCCTAAACATGGTTTCTAATATGATTTACAGTCAAATTTCTATAACACCTAAAGAGCGTATAACTAACAATAGGTTTATTCAAATTTAATGTTTCACGGAATGGACCAAGTCATAGTTCCCACGATGCACGCCCACACGCCTGTCACCTAGCATATGTGTCACCTCTAAAACAATCACATAACACAAAATTTGGGGTTCATACCCTTAGAACCAGATTTAGAACTGTTTCTTACCTTAATCCGAGCACAAAGGAATCAATTCTACAAGAAATTATGAAATTAAAGCACAAAATCTGAAATCGGCTCAAACTTGGCCCCTGGGCCCATGTCTCGAAATTCAACAAAAGTCACAAAATGTGAAAGCTCATTCGACCACGAGTCTAAGCATACTAAATCTATCAAAATTCGACATCAAATGATCGTTCAATTCCCCAAAATCAACTCTCCAAATCTCTAGCCTCAAACCACCAAATTACACCTCAAAAACACACCAACTAGGTGGGAAAATCAACGGGGAAACATAATTGTTGAATAGAAATGAACCCAAGGAGCTTACCTCAAGAATAACCTTCAAAATCCTCTCAAAAATCTCCAAAACCAAGCTCAAAACTGTTAGAAATGTGAAAAATCATAGAACCCTTGTTTTAAATCCTTTTATACTGCCCAACTCTTTCCTCTATACGATCTTGGACCAAGTCACGCGTTGTGAAGAACAAATAATCTGCCCCAATAAAAATGGCTTACGCGATTGCAAGGGTTCACATGCAATCGCGAAGCACTTCCCCTCAAACCTATGTGATCGCATACTGCTTCACGCGATTGCATAGAGCAAATGTCTGACCTCCCCTTCTGCTAAAATCCATCTATGCAAACGCGGCCTTAACCATGCGTTCGCAAAGCACGACTTAGCCACACCTACACGATCGCGTTTCAGCCTTCGCGACTGCATAGAACAAATGTACCTCATCCCTAAATAAACCTACGCGATCGCGAATCAATTCATGTGATCACGTACAAGGAAACCAGAACTGCAAAACACCAGCAGTCTTCAACTAACATGCTAAGTCCAAAAATGATCGGGTAACCACCCGAAACTCACCCGAGGCCCCGGGACCTCAACCAAACATACCATCAAGTCCCAAAATATCATACTAATCGAACCCCCAAATTACCTCAAACAACATCGAAAACATGAACTGCACATGGATTCAGGCCTAATGAACTTTTAAATTTCCAAATTCTACAAACGACGTCAAAACCTATGAAATCACATATGATTGACCTCAAATTTTGCACACAAGTCACAAATGACCCTACGAACCTACTCCAACTTCTAGAAATCCAATTAGACCCCGATACCAAAAAGTCCACTCCCAGTCAAATTTTCCAAAATTCCAACTTTTGCCATTTCAAGCCTAATTCCATTACGGACCTCCAAAATCATAATCCGGGCATGCTCCTAAGAACAAAATCACCTAACAGAACTATCAAAACTCAAATCCGAGGTCTTTTACACATAAGTCAACATGCAGTCAACTTTTCCAAATTAAGCTTTCAATTAAGAGACTAAGTGTCTCAGTTTACTCCGAAATATCTCCGGACCCAAACCAACCAACCCGGTAAGTCATATAACAGTTGTAGAGTATGAAAGGAGCAGAAAATGGGGGAATGGGGCTACAACTCTCAAAATGACCGTCCGGGTCGTTACATCATCAAGGGGAGACAAATACGCAATGTACTCTTTTTTCCTTTGCTAATGTTTTATCCCACTAGATTTTTCTGTCAAGATTTGTTGGGTGGAGAAACACCATTAATGAGGGTTGTGAAGCTTTACGCTCAATAGGTGTTTGATAAAATGTCTACCTGCAAAATATGAGTATTATTGCTAATATGGAATCCGTTTAACTTATATCGATATAGGTTAAAGTTGAAAGGGTTGGGAATATTTTATTACGCTCAAGAGCAGGAAGTTAAGGTATGTGAGGCTAACTATCTATGTTTGGGAATGTTAATAATTGTCCCTACACTACGTCCTTTTACAACGTTACAAATTTCCAAAGAAATATAGTTAAGCTTAGTTCCTTGAATAGTTGCAGAACTTCTATTCTCTAGCTTCGCAATTCATTCATGACTTTCATTCCGAAGATTGTAAGCTCAATGCGTAATCAATATAGACTTGTGTTTGATGCATATGAGTCTCAATCTTGGTTACTCAGCATGTCATAAATAGTTAAAGCGTCAGTTCTCATAATCACTTCATGAATACATGTTTCAGTTTAGTTCTATTCAGTATTCCAGTATCATGAAACTCAGTATAGGTCGGTATTTCAATATCATGTGTTGTAGTATGATTCTCAGTTCTTGATTTTGAATGCCTGAATGTTGAATACCTGTATTTGGGCCTAAGGCCGCAATTTATGCTTTATGCATTTTTGGGCCTGAGGCTGCAGATTATGCTTTATGTATCTTTGGGCTTGTGGTCGTAGTTAAGTATACGTATACTTGGGCCCGAGGCCGCAGCTTGTGCACATATATATTGGTCCTAAGGCCACAGTTTATTTATTCAAATAAACAGGTGGTTCATTATTCAAAAGAGGGAGTATTCATATCCTTACTTCCTTTGTGGAGTTCTGTTATCAATTCAATTATCAGTTATTAGTTATTGGGATCAGTTTTGAGATATAAGTTATCTATTTAGTTTTAGTTTCAGTTTCACCATTTACAGTTATTTCTTTAATTTGCTTTACATACCAGTGCAATTCAAATATATTGACGTCCATTTTGCTCGAGGCCTGCATCTGACAATATAGGTAATGATTTACAAGTTGACAATTCGGAGCGCTAGGATTCTCGTACAAGTTGACAATTGGTAAGCTACAGTTCTTTGGGCAATTTTCGTTACTTTAGAGTCTTTTAGTATTTACAAACAGTAAATATTTTCAGTACTTTATTAGAGGCTTTATAGACTAGAGTCATAGTTAGATAGAGTCGCAGACTTTTCATGTTAAGCAATGTTGGAAACATATATGTTTTTAGAGATACATTAGTGTTTTCACACTTTGATTTATATCATTCTGACTTTCAGTATACCAGCATGTGTTAGTTTATCTACCGCATTCAATATGTTATGATATCACATGTTGATTCATCTAGCCAGTTGGTTTTCTCGGTCACATGTAGTCATGCACTGGGTGTCGTGTTATATCCAGGCCCAGGTTCGGGGCATGACAAAGCTTGGTATCAAAGCACTAGGTTCAAGAGTCCTAGGGAGTCTATGAAGCCGTGTCCAGTGGAATTTCCTTTATATGTGTGTGTCAGCCACGCATATAAACTGTTAACTACAAAGACATTCATGATTGTCTCATTTCTTTCTACTCTAGATCATGCCATGAAGCTTAGAGCAATAGATAACCTTCTCTTCCTATCGAATTCCAGACGTATCTAATGCCCAAGCGGCAGGCGGGAAAAATCCAAGGTCCTAGAAAGGATGATCGCCCATTGGGGTATAATTATGGAGTACGGGTTGGTAACAAATGAGACTTGAGAACATATTGAAAGTGGAATGCAATGCATAGTAGTACAGATTGGAGCATAAGCTTATCAGAAAGTACAAAAGCAATATCATGTTTTTATGGTTATTAGTTTACCTTAGTTACCAGTTATACAATCATTCAGTTAGTAAGTTTATGGTTATTCAGTACCCAATATTCAGTAATTTAGTTATCAAATCTTCAATTATCAGTATATCAAAATTCTGTGACTTGTGAGTATACAGTGATGCATATGGGTGCTAAAGAAAAATGTAAGCAACAATGATTATAGCGAAATCTTCACATGTTTTAGGCTTAGATTAAGACCCAAGACTCACCTCATGGTGCAAGAAGTTATTTATCAGATGATGGTATACTCTAATGGACAAGTTTGTGTATGGTAGTGCATCTGTATGTATTTTACCTCATAGAAGAATTTTATTTTTATTCTTGGAAATAGAACCATGGGTGGAATGATTTTAGATGCCAGACCCCATGGTGACAGGTTAAGAATTTAATCCCAGCGAGCGTAGAATTGATTATTATAGTTTTGGACAAAAAGAGCCAAAGGGTAAAATACCTAGGAGTCAGCAACGTTTGTTAATCCAAAGATATGTTTTTGGTATGACTCATGCATATGGCTAAGACAATATGATTCACGAAATGAGAACCAAGACTAGCCGATATTGAATTTCAGAGAATGATTTTAAGTTGTTCAGATTTATTCAGATCAGAACTAGAAAGTACCACGTTAGTAAGTTACTATAAGAAGCAACCATTATTGTGAGATAAAAGTATGACAGTTACCCCTTAGGTTATGTGACTAAGTGTTTACCCCGAATATTTATAGTCTTATATGATTTTTAAGTGTATAGAAAGTTTGGGGTTAGATATTCCAATTTCGTTCAAGATAGATGAAATTTCCCTAAGTGTGATCCATGTACATAGTTTAAAAAAAGTATGCGACCGTAGAATAGGGTCGGATAGTGAGGGAAGTTAGGAATAACCTTATGCTTCATTTTAGTTATTCAAAGCAGAACTAGAAAACATGATGCAGGTGGTTAGTAAAAGAATAGTAAGTAAGTTTTGAGTAGATATAGGGAATTAGCAATTTCAACATAGCTAGTAGATGTACGATTTGATTTACTTAGCTAGGTTAACACTAGTCAATGGGTAACTGTTTGAAACATAAAATGCGTGTTAGAACCCAAAGATTTTAAGTTAAACCTAAAGTACAGTGACAGTTGAAGAAAAATAATCAGCTAGGCAGTAAGAGAGAAAACTACAGAAGAATAGCCTTTAAGGGTTATCGAAAAGGGGTTTCCCCAAGATTGACAGTGTGAGCATAGTTAATTCATTAAGATTGTGTATGATAGTTGTGAATACATTACCTTTCCATTTATATAAGTAATTTAGTTTTTCCTAGTAAGGAAGATTGCTCAAAAGTAATTCGGAAGATGAGTCATCATTGACATAAAGTGCAAAGGAAGATAAGGAAAGTTGTTTGGATCCCAACATAAGAGAAAGATCCGCAATTCCAAGACCTTAACCTTTGGTCTAAGGGGGAGATGTGAAAAATTGTCAGTAAGTCCAGTTGGAGATTTGAAACCCGATAGTTAGCATAGTATATAAAAATTATAAAACCATGCCCAGGTATGTATCATGAGGGTAGTGCCGTTGCACGAGACTTTAATCTTCGGAGTACTAGTCAAAGACTTAGCTCACAACAATACTTTAAGTGTTTTCAGGAAGTACCTTAAAAAGATAATCAAGTATGGGAAGTATATCTTATGATTGGGTAGACATGTTATGGTGAAAGAAGTTCATCACTTAACCAAGCTAGGAGTTCGACTTTCGGGCTCCGAAGATGGTGGAGTTGTTGTTTAGAGTATGACTTGTTCCTCCTTAGTAGCCGAAGTGAAGGAGAAACAATTTGATGATCCCTACTTGTTGCAGCTAAAATCGGGGATTCACAAGCATAAGAAGATGGATTTTAAACAAAAGGTAGATGACGGTACTTTGAGGTACCAAGACGAACTGTGTGTTCCGGAAATAGATGGACTCAGAGAGCGAGGATCATGTTAGAAACCCATAATTCCAGGTATTCTATCCATCTATGTTCTCCAAATATGTATCATGCTCAAGGAGATTTATTGGTGGAACGACATGAAAAAGAACGTCGTAGACTTTGTGACCAAGTGTCTGAATTATCAGCAAGTGAAAGTCGAGCAGTAGAAAGCCCAATGTTTTACCATAGAATACATATATTCTTGAGTGGGGATGGTAAATATGGACTTTATAACAGGATTATCTCACTCATTTTGAAATTATGATTTCATTGGGTGATTGTAGATCGACTTACCAAGTCATCGTACTTCTTTTCAGTAAAGACCACAGATTTAGGAGAAGATTATGCCAAGTTGTACCTTCAGGAAATTGTCCGATTGCATGGGACTCTGTTGTCCAACATTTTCAGATCATGGTGCTCGATTTACAACAAATTTTTAGAAGTCCTTTTAGAAAGGATTAGGCACAAGAGTAAACCTCAACACAGTTTTTCATCCAAAGAGAGATGGCCAAGCAGAGTGCACTATTCAGACACTTGAGGATACGTCCTTAATGTTAAAGGTAATTGGGATGATCACATACCTCTTATTGAGTTTACTTATAATAACAGCTACATTTCTAGTATCAAGATGGCACTTTACGAAGCTCTATATGGACAAAGGTGTAGATCGCTAATTGGTTGGTATGAAGTTGGTGAAATAGAGTAGTTGGGACAAGATTTGGTCTATCAGGCTATGGAATAGGTCAAGTTGATTTAAGAGCATTTGAATATGACTCAGAGTTGCCAAAAGTCCTATTTTGACGTGCGGCACAAAGACCTAGAGTTTCAAGTTGATGATTGGGTGTTTTTAAAAGTTTTGCCTATAAAAGGTGTTATAAGATTTGGAAAGAAAGGAAAGCTCAGTCCCAGATACATCGGGCCATATAGGATCTTACGAAGGATCGGGCAAGTAGATTATGAGTTAGAGTTGGCACCAGAATTGGCGGTTGTACACCTAGTATTTCACGCGTCATGTTATAACATTCAAGTTAATCTCATGTTATAACATTCATGTCTATTCAGTACTCAGATACTCATGTTAGTTCAGTACTTAGTTATTTATATTAGTTCAGTACTCAAATACTCATGTCAATCCAGTACTTAGATATTCATGCCGGCTTAATACTCAGATATACATGTCAGTTCAGTACTCAAATATCCAGGCATGTTCGGTATTCATATATCCATGTTCGTTCAGTATTCACGTATCCGTAACAGACTAGTATTCACGTATATGTTTCATTATGCGCATTATAATGCCTTGTGAGGCTTGTCTTATGCTATGATAGTTGGCGGGTTTTTCAGAGAAATGTTGAAGGTTACTAACCTTTTCATTTAGACCTTATATTATAATCTCCATGTCTTTCAGTATTCAGTCAGCTCAATATTCAGTCAATTCATTCAGTTTAGTATGAAAGTTCAGTGTTCACATGTTTCCACCAGACCCATTTAAGGTCCAAAGTTAGCCGTAGTTACATCCAGGATAATCATTCAAAGACGAATGATCCCAAGGGGGAGATAATGTAACACTCCATAAATATGGATTAGGTGTGGACGTGTTAAATGAGTATTAATATAATATTTTAGACATGTAAAGTCCTATCGGGATGCGTATGGGTAGAAATAGTTGCTTTAAAATCAAGACGGAGAGTGAGGTGCATATGATTCAATAAAATGGATTAAGTTTATGGAAGGTCTGTCTTCTAGCAGTATTTAGTGAAGATATGCTGAGAATATGAGAAAACCTAAAACATGAAAGTAGTATTCCTTTGAAATACCTTTCCAGTGATATATTGTGGATCTTGAACGGATCTCTGTGCAAAATGTTATGCGTATTTTACTAGAAAATGCGCAATATACACGCTCAGGTGTGTGCCAAGCTGTTCCGGTGCGCGACTGCGCACTTGTGGCAGTGCTATTGCCCTTGATGCAGGTTCAGGTGCACGTTTGGCCTTCAACTACATGGTAGCGCAACCGGGGGGTCATTTTAAGAGCCCTACTTTTTCCCCTACACCCCAAAACACAAAAACTTCCTCTAGAAAGGGAAGCTCTCAAGAACCTAACTTCCTCCAAGGTCCCTCCAACATCCAAGGTATGTTCTTATTTTCCCGTAAAATAGTACAGTTGAATTTATATGTAGTTTCTAGACAAGTGAATCAATTCGATCCTGAAATAATAGATGAATTGAAATAATATTCAATACATAGCCTTGGGATGATAATGAAATAGCAAAAACAGTAGTTCCGGGAATAGGGCTTCCGGATTCAACAGCAATGGAATCAAAATGCTAAAAGATAAAATTGTATAAGCTTTGAACAGATTATAGCATAAGTTTTTCAAAATATTTCCCTCCTTTACAATGATAATAGAGCTCACTATTTATAGCTGCAACTAGGGAACAAGGTCCTAGGATCATGCCTTTCTTTAATGTCTATTGTGAGGGTCATTGAAGAATGTGTTACGGCAGGCATGAATGACAAATTCTTTATAACAGGAAATATACTAAATGCTATAGAATATTCTCCATTAAATGCTACGGGGGGTAGGCATCTATTTCATCTTTATGAGCAACATTCTTTCCGGTAACAGATGGAATAGTTGTCTTCGATTTTGGCTATGTTCTACCTTCGGCTCCACATGTCACTCCCTTATGCAATCACTTAACATAGCATATTTCACCCTATACAGATAGTCCCCCTGCTTTCCAGTGACATAACTTTGTGTCACCGGGAAGTTAGTAGAAATATTCATTTTGGCGATAATTTCACTAACCTTATCTGAAGAGCTTCTGACGGTTGATTAAATGCACGTCTCTACACATTTAATGCCCCAAACATGTGTCATCCCATGATTCAGCATAACTTTTTTTGGCTATCGAGGTAATTATGGCCACGAGTTTAGCCGCCTAAACCTTTACTTATACGCATCAACTTTTTTAATTTACACTTCATAATACTCTGAATTTTCTAAGACTTTCTTTACTCAACTCATCGTTTGACTTCAACCTTTCTTTAACTTCCTTCTTTGAGAAAAAACTCTTTATTTGATAAGAAATGGCCTCCTCTTTAAAAAACCTAGCTCTTCAAAGAAAAATAGCAAAGCTAACGATGCCGCTCTCCCTACGGTGAGTACCATCGTCTCCAAGAACCTAATTACCACCAAAGATTTCAAAGAGAAGTTTTCTTGTGCTAACTCTCGTACATGGGTCATTGGCAGATACCCTTCTTCCATCTGTCCTTCCAGTATTCCTGCCATGAAGAAAGATTGTCGTTATCGAGATTTAAACATTATCGCTCCTGAGCTAGCGGAGTGGGTAACCCTACCCAAGGAGGGTTTTGCGTATTTTTACACATATCCCTTTATTTTGGGAGCTTTTTCTCTAAGTGGAGATCTTGATTCCGTCATTGCAAAGTTCTGTTTCCGCTACCAGGTGTGTTTGGCCCAAGTAAGTCCTTGGAGTATGATTACTTGTCTTTGACACTTGTGCCAAAGAACAGGAGATGAGCTTTCCTTAGCTCACATGATGAACCTTTATTCCCCCAAAATATTCCGTAGGGGAATGATAAACTTCAGCAAATGCAGCCATCATGCTTTATTATCTAGCATAGATGATGACAATGACCGTGGGTGGATGGAACGGTTCGTTGCAGTTGCCACCAATGATATAATTCTGTCAACGGCTTCATCCTTTTCAGAATCATGGAACCGTACTCATAAGCTCCTTGTTTAATATTTTTTTCATTAGAAATTTTCTCATATCCTTATTAACCCTCCTTCTTTCTCCTGTTTCAGCAACTCGATAGGTTCTACCTAGGGTTGAAGGCTTAGACTAGTGGGTCTAGAAAATCTTGGACATCACTGCGCCTGAAACCCGCACATGGAAACAACTGGCTCTTAAATATGGGTGGAAGGCCAAAGATCATGGTAACTTAGAATCATCTTATCTTTGCTTTTTATGTGAGGAAATTGATTGATCCTTTCTCTATTTGCAGAATTCAGGTCTACCCTAAGGCTTGGTTGTCATCCACAAGGAGGACATTTTGGCTGATCATGTTGATACGGCGAGGCAACTTCAGGAGGCGCTTACTCAAACAGGTGTCTTCGAGCTTGCTTCGAGTGCAAGTGTTTCTTCATAGAGTCCCCGATCGGAGAACAAGCAACCAAAAAGGAGTTCCTCCGTGGCCGGGGGAAAGAAAAAGAGGGCGAAGAATGCCGCCCCTAAATTGTCTTCGGAAGTCATGGTGAGGAGCCCTCCACCTGGGCCAGCCATAGATACTATGATGATTGACGATGATACAGAAGATAGTGATGAAGAGGCTTCTCTACATAGAAGATGATGATCTTTATCAACTCAATAGAATGCTCAACCTGTTGAGTTAGTTACACCAACCGAGGATGATGTCTCGGTGCTTTGGGGGGAGTTTGAGATGGTAGAAAATGCCAACTCCTATTGTCCGATCCTAATCACTGCGCCCGGTACCGTGAGGCTGAGTATTGGGCCCATGTCATCTTCGATTGATGAGCAGCCAGCAACCAGTATTGCATTTGTTGTAGTTGCTTCTCACCTTTCAACGCTATCAGCTTCATCACCTTCTTCACCCACTCTTCCACCAGCAACTGCTACATTATCTCCAACAGTTGCATCTGTCCGAGAAAAGGATGTTCCTCTTCTCCAGTCCCCAGTTCATGGGAATTTGGGGCAATATTATGTCGCCCCCTCAGAAGATCCGCAGAGGAGGAGGAGCGCTACTCCCTCGGTCTCCACTAGATGCAATCTGCTATCCCGGCCGGTGGAACTTGGTAACTATCTAAAGCCTTTAGCTTCAAAAAAAGATTAGGAGAAAATACAGGCTCTCTCGGGAGAGTGCTTGTTGAACAACGCAAAGCATAATGCCGAAGCGGTATATTTTTCATTTCCTTTGTCACTAATACTATCTTTGATTTAGTATTATTTTTGAATTTGCCTTTGTTGTTTCGCAAAACAATTTCCTTGCTTCCGAGGAAATTCAGAGGTTGATTCAGGAAAAGGAGAAACTAACTTCGGAGTGGGATCAACTTCTGGTCGAGCAGGACCAAATTGCTTCTCGCCTCTCAGAACTGGAAGCCAAAGTTGTTGACGCTGTTGTGTTAGAGGCTCTTTTGCAGCAAAGCGAGCAAGAAGTAGAGACCCTTAACCAAGAGATTACCCCGCTAATGGTTCAATTTATAGAGGCTAGGGATAAATGGGTTGAAGTTCATAGTGTCATCTTTGCTGCGTCCACTAAAAGATTGACAAATTTGGAGGCAGCCTTGAACTCCAAATCTGAAGAGCTTGCTGCTCCTGTGGTGAAATATACACAGCTGGAGGAGAAATATAAGAGGACCATCAAGCATAATAGACTTTTCAGCTATACTGTCTGTGATCTCGATATTAGCCTCCAGTCCGTGAGGTCCACGCGGGAGAATCTTTCTACCGAGGTTGACCAACTTAAAAAAGAACTTCAACGCTGAGCAGCTTCCCTCATTATTGAGAAAACACATTCTATATATAGCATGAGGAGAAAAACCTTGGAAGAGGCCAAAGCGGGTGTCATAGATTTTGATGCCTAAATTGCTAAGGCCCTTGAGTTGGAGTTAGCCGCAAAAAGAGGTCTCCCGGCCTGGCCTGATGCTACCTATTCTTCTAGTTCCGGTTTTGAGTTCTCAGGAACTGGAGAGGAACCAGAAGGTGTTGATGTTGAGAGGCCAAAATGATTAAGGCCAAGATATCGAACTGGCAGCGGATCTACCTACTTCCTCTGGGGGCACGGACGATTCTCTTTCTCTGGGTTCCGGAGATGCAGCAGTTTAGATTTTTATTTCTTTTCCTAACTTTTGTACTTGTGATATTTCGGCATTTTTATTTGGAATAAAAACATCTTTTGCTCAATTATTGCATGAGTCTTTCTGTGTTCTTTTGTTTGAACATTTATGCAAGTTTTAATCTTTGTGTTCATTCTTGCTTAAGTGTTTTGTGCAAGTTTAATTCTTGCATCTTTTTTTGTTTGAGTATCTACGCAAGTTTGTTTTTTGTGTCTTCTTGTGCAAGGCTTCGGGTGCATTTTTCCCCAAAAGTATTTGGATTCCGGGAATAAGTTCTTCTGAAACCAACCCTTTAACGTAAGGGTTTTCATAAGAGAGGACCTTCTTATGTTTATGGTGCTCTTGAAGAGGACGTCTCCTATTCATTACGGCACTAACATTTGAAGTACTTCTTTAACTTTAAAATGACAAAATCAATTCATCGTTCAGATAAGAAACAAGATAGAAATAAAAGTACTTTGCTTTATACCTTCCATTTTCAAAAAGTACATAAGCATTCGTTATGCTAAAAAAGAAATTGTCATTTCTTGTGGCTAACTTGCATAACTTGTTTCTATGGGTCTGGCCGCACAGTCCCTGGTCCTGATGATACAACTATGTTTCTGGTTTTCATATTCCGATCGATGTGGCAGTCATTGTTACCATATCCTCAAATCACCACTCCCCCCCAGTGTTCGAATGTGAATTTTGAACACTGGAAGTTTTGTGTTACGCCCCGCAATATTACGTCGATAGTACGTCACACAGTATTAAGTTACGATATTATTACACCTAGCAGTATTACGTTATGGTGATGTTACACTTAGCAGTATTAAGTTACGACGATGTTGCGCCCTATAGTATTGTGCGTTCAATTTGGTGTAAGGTAATTGACATCAGTCCAAGGAAAAGATTATTTGGAGATTATAAGGATTGTATGTGTTCTGAAGGATAAGTGGTACAGAGATTAAAGAAAACGAGTTTCGTTGATAGTGGCCAATTTGGAATAAAATACGGGCCGAATGATAATACCCGATAATTATGAACTAGTACCATATAAGGTACCATATGACCACGATAGTATAATTATGAAACGTGAAAATGCACAAATTCCATAAATGACTCTATTCATAGAAGTATCAGAAATATCTATGTTCTTTAATTCTCATGTGTCATAATATTTTATCATCTGTTCATGGGTCTCAGAAAAATACGAAAGTTGAAAAGATGTTACTTTATGATATTGCTCAAGAGGCAAAGTGGTCTTATGACCTTCCGAATGATTTTATTGACGTACTTTTCATGCATTGCATTCATGTGCATTGACCCATGACCAGATGGCGTTATATACACGTATATATGTAAATATATGTATATGGAATGGGAAAAGATTACGGCGTTATATACATACCACCACCTGATCAGCTGGTATATGATGATGATGTTGCCCACAGTGGCCGAAATATGATTCAAACGGCGTTATATGCGCGTATATATGTATGTACATATGTATATGGGATATGGGAAAGGTTATGGCGTTATATACGCACCACCACCTGATCAGCTGGTATACGATGATGATTTTGCCTACAGTGGCCGATATGATATGATGGGATGCCCTCAGAGGCTGATGATATTATGAAATATATACCTATGCACGACATGACATTCATACGCATATGCATGACGTTAAAAGTAATTTATGATTTACAAAGTTATTCAGACTTACAGGTTGAGTCATGTACTCTATATGTCTTCCATATCTCTCATGTATTTATTTATGTGCCTTACATACTCAGTACATTATTCGTACTGACGTCCCTTTTTCTTGGGGACGCTGCGTTTCATGCCCGCAGGTCCCGATAGACAGATCGAGAGCCCTCCAAGTAGGCTATCAGCTCCGCGAAAGATATTGGTGCGCTCCATTTGCTTCGGAGTTGCTCATTTGGTTAGTATGATTTAGACGTGTATTGTTTGGTATGGCGGGACTCTGTCCCGACCCTTATGACATTTATGTATTCTTAGAGGCTTATAGACATATGTCGTGTACATAAAAGATTGTACGGCCTTGTCGGCTTACGTTTTGAGTTTATAAAGGATCATGTTGGCCTATTAGGCCCGTATGCATGTGTATATGATGATGTATTAAGAAAGATACATTATGTTGGTACTCAGTTGAGTAAGGTACCGGGTGCCCGTTTCGGCCCATCGGTTTGGGTCGTGACAAAAGTGGTATCAGAGCAGTTCTGTCCTAGGGAGTCTACAAGCCGTGTCTAGTAGAGTCTTGTTTATGGGTGTGTCGTGCACCACACTTATAAGCAGGAGGCTACAGGGCATTTAGGATTGTCACTCTTTGTTCTTACTCTAGATCGTGTGGTAGAGCTCACTTATAAGAATCCAAGTTCTGAAATTCTATTTTATTCGTAATAAGATGATGCCTATATCCGAAAGAAGGTTGGAAAGAGAGATTGTTGTGGAAAAGCTAAGTAAGAGGAATTGGATTTTTTTATGATGCCTACGATAAGTAAATGTGAGGTCTTTAGCAGATTATGGGTGTACTGAAAGGTGTAAGCTTCCTGATAAGAAGCCTTAAGGTAAGAATGTCTATCCATCTTTATGGTGAAAGACAATGAGAGATTAAGAAGATAAATACAAGTTTCAGCAAGTAAAAGGAGCAAGGTGAAAAAGGGTACGAGGTACCCAGTTAATGAAGGCTAACAACGTTTATAATTGAGGCAGAGGAACATAAGCTTTTTGAGTTATATTCAATAGTAACAGAGGTATATACAATTTGTCGCACCCCTTCCAGATATGTCCTATAGGGGTTAACAAATGTAGTATAAGAAGATATGATGGATGAATTGATTGCGTCAGTTGACATTTCCGAAGGATATTGCAAATGTGCTAATAGATCTCTTTATGAGACACCTAGATGGTGCACTCTAAAATAGTGCAGCCACATATGAGTACTACAAAGATATGCACTATAAGCCTTGAAGGGATAAATATTACCTTAAATGTGGCTCTCATCCCTAGTAGAGCGAGGGTGTTGAGCAACCCAAAGAGCCAATGGGTGGAGCAAAGGGAAGCTAAAAGTGAAAGAATGTCGTATTGAAGTTTTCACAAGAAAAGGGATATACAGAATTATTAGCAGAGTAATGAGAAGAGAGATAAGGAAGCATTATGAATAAGGTGTGATACATGGATAAAAACGGTAGAGTGTTACAGAACCTATAGTCAAATGAAGGAAGAGACAAAAGGTGATGGGACTTAAGACAACAAAAGAGTATAGGCCATAAGGTTATATCCTCATTTTGAGAAACAAGTTTGTGACTCCAACACGACTACCAGCGGGGAGAGTTAATCCCCAGAGTAATAGAAATCAGTATGGACTGGTAAACAAGATAAACTAAATATGAATTAGGTACTGAATGATTCGAAAGTACTCGACATCATGGTAATTTCAGATTTTGTTTCGGCAGTAATAGAATGGACCACAGAAGAAGATTCACGATGAATTCAGAGAATGGTCATTTAGGGAGACGCTTCCCTAGAGCAAGCAATGTGAGAAAAGTTAAGCTTAAGAGACTGTATTGTCACGACCCAAATCCCGGTCGTGATGGCGCCCAACACACTACTAGGCAAGCCCGACTATTAGTCACACTTAACCCAATTTGTCAACAATAGCGGATGGAAATATCAATTAATTCACGATCAAAGTACTGAAGAGTTTAACAAAATACACAACATGATCTCTCTAGGACCTGGTGTCATGAATATGAGCCTCTAGAATACAAAATATCACCCTAATACATAGTGTATCCAAAGTCTGATAATGCAGAAATAAAAAGGATAGGATAGGAGGGAAGAAATCAATGCTGCGAACGCTGTGCAGCTACCTTGATACTCCCGAAATGCTGGAATCCGTTGATCAACTAGATCTACTATGCCTGAGACTGCCCTGGATCTGCACACAAGGTGCATGGAGTAAAGTGAGTACTCCGACCCAGTGAGTAGCAAAAGTAACTACAGTCCGAAGATAAGAAAATCCAGTATATACACAAAGTAAGCTAAAATCTAAATATACAGCAACATATGGAACTGAACAGCTAAACAACAGTATAAAGGCAAATACATGAATGCAATGCAATGCATATGATGGTACATTCCAGTACCCACTGCGGCGTGCAGCCCGAGCCATCCATATTTATTTATCATCGACGGCGCTCACTGGGGGTGTGTACAGACTCTGGAGGGGCTCCTACGGCCCAAGCACAATATCTTGGTCAGTCATTGTTACCTGACTGGTCAGCCATTGTTACCTGACCAACTTATATCACACAGTGCCATTGTTACCACTGTTCCAAGTATATATTACAGTGTCATTGTTACCACTATTCCAAGTATATATTACAGTGTCATTGTTACCACTGTTTCAAGTATAACATACGGTGTCATTGTTGCCACTGTTTCAAGTCACTTTATAATCTATCCAGAAAATAATATAGTAAGCCCCTTGGGCATTTACAAAGTAGAAGTTCCCTGCCCGAAATACATTTAAAATGTCATTTAAGTTTTCAACACTTAGAATTATGGCTGAGTTTGCAAGGCAGCATTTAAAACCTTGGACTGAAATTAAATGATATGCAAATCATGCTAAGCAGTAATGTAAATCCTCGAAGGATTTTTCAAGTCGGCACAAGGCCCCAAACATGGCATCAAGCCCAGTAATATCAATAAAGTGTGTGTATCAATCACCAGTATAGTATAAACATCACACGGGATAGACCAAGTCACAATCCTCAATAGTATTCGACCCCGCACTCACCATGGAGTGCGTGTCACGCCTCAATAGAGCGTTACGATGTGAAAGTCTGGGGTTTCAAACCCTCATAACAGCATTTACATCTATTACTCACCTCTAACCGGTCGTAGACTAGTCCGCAATGCCCTTTCCTCTTGAATTGACCTCTTCGCGCGTCGAATCTAGTCAAAACCACAACGAATACGTTACAATAGGCTAAGGGAATATAACCCAATCGAAAAGACTCGAAAAATGTCGAAAATCACGAAATTAGCAAAACACGAGCCCCGGGCCCACATCTCGAAATTCAGAAATTTTTACATCAATACGACCCTTATCTCTCCACGAGTCTATACATACCAAATTCACAAAAATCGGAGTTCATTTGACCCCTCAAATCACCATTTAATTCTCTTAAGTTTCAAGCCCTAAACCACCATTTTTGTCCATAAATTACTTGAGTTTTCAACTCTAATCCATGTATTTAACTTGGAAATAAGTAGAAACAACTCACCTTTGATGCTTGATGAAATCTCACTTGAAATTCTCTCCAAAATAATCCAAGCCAAATGAAAGAAATGAAAGAAATAAGCCAAATCCATGTTTAAAAGAATCTGCCCGTGCTTCGTCGAGTTGTATCTTGCACTTGTGCTATACAAGTTGTACATCCTATTAAAAAATTTCCTTGTCGGACACCTTCTGTTTAAACACCCATAACGTCTTGTATAAATATCCAAATGACAAACGGTTTGAAGATTTAGAAACTAGACTCGAAGATATTTAATTTGATAGGTTTTACACCATATAACTTTTTATATATCCCGAGATATGAGCTTCTAAAGTAGGCTCCCCGAAATCAGAAAATTCTGGAGAACGAGCTCCACCAGTCATATTCAATCGACCGTAACATTCCCTACAGATGTCCAAATTACGATTTCTTTAGCTTTCTGGAAACTAGACATGAAGGGCTACAACTTTCGTTTTTGAAGCATCTCAAAATTCCTTATAGATCGAAAGATATAGGCCTCCGAAATACGCTCCACGATTGCAGTCCAAAGACCTTCTGCAGAAAATTGCAACAGAAATTTCTGCAGCTTTTTCTTTTCTTTTTGGTCCGAATTTCATTCCGTTAACCTTCCGAAATCCACCCGAGGCCCTCGGGACCTTAACCAATTATATCAACATGTCCCACAATATCATTCAAACTTGTCCCAACCTTTGAAACACCCAAAATAACATCAAAACATCAAATCATCATCGGATTTAAGCCTATGAATCTCACGAACTTCCAAATTCCATTTTTGATCAAAACCCAACTAAACCACATCCGAATGACCTCAAATTTTGCAGACAAGTCCAAAATGACATAACGAAGCTACAGCAACTCTCAAAATTCCATTCCGACCCTCGGATCAAAATCTCACCTATCAACCGGAATTCGCCAAAATACTAACTTTGTCAATTCAAGCTTAATTCTACACCGGTAATCACAAAAATATTCCGGACATACTCTAAGTCCTAAATCACCTAACGAAGCTATTCGAACCATAAAATTCGCATTTCGAGCTCTCTAACACATAAGTCAATATTCGGTTGACTTTTCCAACTTAAGCTTCCTTAAAAGAGACTAAGTGTCTCAAACCTTACCAAAATCATTCCGGAATGACTTCAAATTTTGCACACAAGTCACATTCGACATTACGGACTTGCCCCAACTTTCGGATTCGCATTCCGACTCCGATATCAAAATTTTCACTTCCGGTCGAATTTTTCTCAAAAACCTTCAAATTTCTATACTTAGCCAAATGACTTCAAAATGACCTCCGGACATCCGAATTCACTTCCGATCGGTGCTACCAATCCTTAAATCATCCCCCGAAACTAACCGAATCATCGGAAATCAATTCCGAGACCTCTAACTCAGAAGTCAACTTCCAGTTGACTTTTCCAAACTAATTCTTCATTAAAGAGACTATTTGTCCCAATTTCTACCAAACTCGATCCGAATTGACTCAAATTCACCAAGTACACATATTGAAGCATGAATAAGCATATAACGGGGAATACGGGATGGAATTAAAGGAGGCGACGGGTCGGGCCGTCACATTCTCCCGACCTAAAACAAATGCTCGTCCTCGAGCGAGTTAAGAAACATACCTGGAGTTTCAAATAGGTGTGGGTATCTGCTCCGCATCTCTTGCTCGGTCTCCCAAGTAGCCTCCTCCACGGGCCGATTTTTCCACTGTACTTTCACTGATGCTATATCTTCGACCTCAATTTTCGAACCTGTCGACCCAAAATAGCCACTGGCTCCACATCATAAGTTAAATCTTCCCCTAGTTGTACTGTACTGAAATCCAATATATGAGATGGGTCCCCAACATACTTTCGGAGCATAGAAACATGGAATATCGGGTGAACACCCGACAAACTAGGTGGCAAGGCAAGCATATAGGCCACCTCTCCAACATTCCTAAGTATTTCAAAAGGTCCAATAAATCGTGGACTTAGCTTTCCTTTCTTTCCAAATCTCATAACACCCTTCATGGGTGAAACCTTCAGCAAAACCTTCTCACCCGCCATGAATGACACATCCCGGACCTTCCGGTCCGCATAACTCTTCTGACGCGACTGAGCTGTGCGAAGTCTTTCCTGAATCACCTTCACCTTTTCTAAGGCATCCTGGACCAAATCCGTCCCCAACAACCTAGCCTCGCCGGGCTCGAACCAACCAAATGGAGATCTACACCGCCTCCTATATAAGGCCTCATACGGTGCCATCTGAATACTGGACTGATAGCTGTTGTTGTAGGCAAACTCTGCAAGTGGTAAAAATTCAACCCAAGAACCTCCAAAATCTATCACACAAGCACGCAACATATCCTCCAATATCTGAATAGTACGCTCGGACTGTCCGTCCGTCTGAGGATGAAATGTTGAACTCAGCTCCACCTGAGTACCCAACTTGTGATGAAAAGTCCTCCAAAACTGAGAAGTGAACTGAGTACCTCTATCCGAAACGATGGAAACTGGAACACCATGCAACCGCACAATCTCCTGAATAAAGATTCTCGCCAACCGCTCCGAGGAGTATGTAGTACATACTGGAATGAAATGCGCTGACTTAGTCAGTCGATCCACAACGACCCAAATCGAATCAAACTTCTTCAAAGTCTGAGGAAGACCAGTCACGAAGTCTATTGTAACTCTCTCCCATTTCCACTCAGGAATAACCATCTGCTGTAGCAAACCGCCAGGCCTCTGATGCTCATATTTCACCTGCTGACATTTGAGACACTGAGCCACATATCCCACAATGTCTTTCTTCATTCTCCTCCACCAGTAATGATGTCTCAAGTCCTGATACATCTTCACGGCACCCGGATGGATGGAATACCGCGAACTGTGGGCCTCCTCAAGAATCAAATCTCTAAGTCCATCAATATCGGGCACATAAATACGGCCCTGCATCCTCAATACACCATCATCACCTATAGCCACATCTCTGGCATCACCTCGCTGAACCCGATCTCTAAGGTCAAGCAAATGTGGTTCATCATACTGGTGCTCTCTGATGCGATCATATAAGGAAGATCGAGAAATCACACTCGCCAACACTCGGCTAGGCTCAGAAATATCTAGCCGCACCATCTGATTGGCCAAAGCCTGAACATCAACTGCAAGAGGTCTCTCCCCAACTGGAATGTAAGCCAAACGCCCCATACTGATTGCCTTTCGGATCAAAGCATCGGCCACTACATTGGCCTTACCCGGATGATACAGAATAGTAATATCATAGTCTTTAAGCAACTCAAGCCATCTCCGCTGCCTCAAATTAAGATCTTTTTGCTTAAATAAATGTTGAAGACTACGATGATCAGTGAATACCCCACAAGATATGCCGTACAAATAGTGCCTCCAAATCTTCAAGGCATGAACTATAGCAGCCAACTCTAAATCATGAACAGGATAGTTCTTCTCATGGGGCTTCAACTGACGCGAAGCATAAGCGATAACTCTACCCTCCTGCATTAGCACACAACCAATCCCAACTCTGGAAGCATCGGAAATATACCGTGTATGAACCTGCAGCTGATGGTAACACCAACACTGGAGCTGTGGTCAAAAGTGACTTGAGCTTGTAAAAGCTCTCCTCGCACTCGTCTGACCATACAAATGGAGCACCTTTCTGAGTCAACTTGGTCAAGGGCGATGCGATGGATGAAAATCCCGGAACAAACCGGCGATAATAGCCTGCCAGCCCAAGAAAACTCCGGATCTGTGTGGCTGAGGACAGTCTAGACCAACTCTGCACTGCTTCTATCTTCCTTGGATCAACCTGAATACCCTCGCTGGACACTAAGTGTCCCAAGAATGCCACAGAACTTAGCCAAAACTCACACTTGGAGAATTTAGCATAAAGTTTCTCCTCCCTCAATCTCTGCAACACTACACGCAAATGTTGGGCGTGCTCCTCCTGGGTATGCGAGTATACCAGAATATCATCAATGAATACAATGACAAAAGAATCCAGATACGGCCGAAATACACTGTTCATTAGATGCATGAACGTTGCTGGGGCATTGGTCAGCCCAAAAGACATGACTAGAAACTCATAGTGGCCATATCTAGTCCTGAAGGCAGTCTTAGGAATATCTGAATCCCTGATCTTCAACTGGTGATAACCCGAACGAAGGTCGATCTTAGAAAACACCCTCGCTCCCTGAAGCTGATCAAATAAGTCATCAATGCGAGGCAAAGGATACTTGTTTTTCACTGTTACCTTGTTCAACTGCCTATAATCAATGCACATTCTCATTGTGCCATCTTTCTTTTTCACAAATAACATAGGTGCACCCCACGGGGACACACTAGGCCGAATAAACCCCTTTTCTAGGAGTTCCTGAAGCTGCTCTTTCAATTCTTTTAGCTCCGCTGGTGCCATGCGGTATGGCGGAATAGAAATGGGCTAAGTACCCGGCACCAGGTCAATACCAAAATCAATATCCCGGTCCAGTGGCATGCCCGGCAGGTCTGCAGGAAATACATCAGGAAAGTCCCTCACAACTGGGACAGAATCAATACTGGAAGTCTCAGCTCCCACATCACGCACGAAGGCCAAATATGATAAACAGCCTTTCCCAACCATACGTTGGGCTTTCAAGAAAGAAATTACTCTACTAGGAACATAATCAGTCATACCATGTCACTCGATCCTCGGAACACCCGGTATAGCCAAAGTAACTGTCTTAGCATGACAGTCTAGAATAGCATGACACGGAGATAGCCAGTCCATGCCCAGAATAATATCAAAATCTACCATTCTCAACAACAATAGATCAACTCGAGTCTCCAGACCCCTAATAGTCACAATACACAACCGATACATATGATCCACATAATAGTATCGCCCATCGGGGTAGACACATGAACAGGTAAAGCAAGAGACTCCCGGGGTATACTCAAATAACGAGCAAAATATGAAGACACATAAGAATAGGTGGATCCGGGATCAAATAAGATAGAGGCATCTGTGTGGCAGACTGAGATAATACCTGTGATAACAGCATCTGACGCAAGAGCATCTGTCCTGTCTGGGATAGCATAAAACCGAGCCTGACCACTGCCCGATCGACCTCCCCCTCTGGGGCGACCTCTAGCTGCCTAACCCTCACCCCTAGCTGACTGAGTGGGTGCTGAAGTAAATGGTGCAGAAGATGAGGACTGGCCCCTCTGCTGAGACTGACTGCCACGAAGCCGAGGACAATGCCTCTTCATATGACCAAACTCTCCACACTCGTAACAACTACCCGACGCTGGATAAGGGAACTGAAGGGAACCCCTCGCACCAAAGTGACTAGCTGATGCACTCGGCGCCGAAGAACCCTGGACTAAAGGAGCATGTGATGAACTCTGTGCTGGAAGGGCACCCAAAGAAGACTGACCCTGCTGAAATCCCTGATGACCACGGCCTGAAGATGCCCCTCGATACTCGGAACGAGCCGACTGATGAGGCCTATAAGAATGACCCCTGCTCTGCTGAAACTCGCTCCTAGATGGAGCACCACTAAAACTACCTGATCCACGAGGCCTCTTGGCCTCCCGCTCCTCTCTCTCCTAACGACGATCTGCCTCAATATCTCGAGCAATATCGACTTCATCCTCAAAAGTATGGCTCAGAATCCTCTCTCGAGCCATCAGGATACGGATGGGATAAATGAGCCCATCCACGAACCTCCTAATCCTTTCCCGATCAATCCGGACCATCCATGGAGCATAACGAGCTAACTCTGAAAACCTCACCTCGTACTGAGATACGGTCATATCTCCCTGACGAAGATACTCAAACTGCATGCGCCGCTCCTCTCTCTGAGATCGCGGTACCCACTTCTCCAGAAAGAGAGTGGAGAACTCCTTCCATGACAAGGGCGCTGAACCTACCGGCCTACGCCGCTCATATGTCTCCCACCAAGTGAAGGCTGCACCTGAGAACTGAAAAGTAGTAAAGGATACACCGCTAGTCTCCAAGATCCCTGCTGTCCGCAGCATGCGTCTACACTTGTCAAGAAAACCTTGGGCATCCTCGCCCTGAGCACCACTGAAAGGAGGAGGTGCAAGTCTGCTGAATCTCTCAAGACGACGCTGCTCATCGTCTGGCATAACTGGGACCATAACCTCCTGAACTTGGGCAACCAGCTGAACTGGGGCAACCTGATGTACTGGTGGTGCCTCTGGGGTCTGTAATCCCTGCACTACCGGCTCAGGTGTGCGAGCAGCGGGGGTCTGACTGCCTCCCCCTGCCTGTGAAGTAACTGCTGCAGTGGTAGCTGAAACTACCTGAGCCAGGCCAGTGCAAACTGATAAGATCTGTGCTAAGGCCTCCTGAAGACCCGGAGTAACAATAGGCATAGCTGGTGCCTGAGCATGTGCTGTTAGAATCTCTGCAGCTGGAGCCTGATCCTGTGCCGGGGCAACTGGTGGGTCAGCAGGTGCTGCCCCTGCGGCTCTGCCTCGACCACGACCGCGCCCACGGCCTCTGGTGGCCTCAGTAGGTGGCAATGGTGGTCGTCCGTCCTGTCCATTAGCTCGTGTTCTCGCCATCTGCGAGAGAATAGAACAGCAAAATTCAGGTTTTTTTTTTGGATCAACAAAGTCGCACGATAAGAATTCCAAGAATATGAAAATTTCCTAAAGGTTCTGCAGCCTCCCGAGGATAAGTACAGACGTCTCCATATCGATCCATGTGACTCTACTAAACCGGCTCATGACTCGTGAGACCAACTAACCTAGGCTTTGATACCAACTTGTCACGACCCAAATCTCGGTCGCGATGGCGCCCAACACACTACTAGGAAAGCCCGACTATTAGTCACACTTAACCCAATTTGTCAAAAATAGTGGATGGAAATATCAATTAATTCACGATCAGAGTACTGTAGAGTTTAACAAAATACACGACATGATCTCTCTAGGACCCGGTGTCACGAATATGAGCCTCTAGAATACAAAATATCACCCTAATACATAGTGTATCCAAAGTCTGATAATGCAGAAATAAAAAGGATAGGATAGGAGGGAAGAAATCAATGCTGCGAACGCTGTGCAGCTACCTTGATACTCCCGAAATGCTGGAATCCGTTGATCAACTAGATCTACTATGCCTGAGACTGCCCTGGATCTGCACACAAGGTGCAGGGAGTAAAGTGAGTACTCCGACCCAGTGAGTAGTAAAAGTAACTACAGTCCGAAGATAAGAAAATCCAGTATATACACAAAGTAAGCTAAAATCTAAATATACAGCAACATATGGAACTGAACAGCTAAACAACAGTATAAAGGCAAATACATGAATGCAATGCAATGCATATGATGGTACATTCCAGTACCCACTGCGGCGTGCAGCCCGAGCCATCCATATTTATTTATCATCGACGGCGCTCACTGGGGGTGTGTACAGACTCTGGATGGGCTCCTACAGCCCAAGCGCAATATCTTGGTCAGTCATTGTTACCTGACTGGTCAGCCATTGTTACCTGACCAATTTATATCACACAGTGCCATTGTTACCACTGTTCCAAGTATATATTATAGTGTCATTGTTACTACTGTTCCAAGTATATATTACTGTGTCATTGTTGCCACTGTTTCAAATATAACATACGGTGTCATTGTTGCCACTGTTTCAAGTCACTTTATAATCCGTCCAGAAAATAATATAGTAAGCCCCTTGGGCATTTACAAAGTAGAAGTTCCCAGCCCGAAATACATTTAAAATGTCATTTAAGTTTTCAACACTTAGAATTATGGCTGAGTTTGCAAGGCAGCATTTAAAACCTTGGACTGAAATTAAATGATATGCAAATCATGCTAAGCAGTAATGTAAATCCTCAAAGGATTTTTCAAGTCGGCACAAGGCCCCAAACATGGCATCAAGCCCAGTAATATCAATAAAGTGTGTGTATCAATCACCAGTATAGTATAAACATCACACGGGATGGACCAAGTCACAATCCCCAATAGTATCCGACCCTGCACTCACCATGGAGTGCGTGTCACGCCTCAATATAGCGTTACGATGTGAAAGTCCGGGGTTTCAAACCCTCAGAACAGCATTTACATCTATTACTCACCTCTAACCGGTCGTAGACTAGTCCGCAATGCCCTTTCCTCTTGAATTGACCTCTTCGCGCGTCGAATCTAGACAAAACCACAACGAATACGTTACAATAGGCTAAGGAAATATAACCCAATCGAAAAGACTCGAAAAATGTCGAAAATCACGAAATTAGCAAAACTCGAGCCCCGGGCCCACGTCTCGAAATTCAGAAATTTTTACATCAATACGACCCTTATCTCTCCACGAGTCTATACATACCAAATTCACAAAAATCGGAGTTTATTTGACCCAAATCACCATTTAATTCTCTTAAGTTTCAAGCCCTAAACCACCATTTTTGTCCATAAATTACTTGAGTTTTCAACTCTAATCCATGTATTTAACTTGGAAATAAGTAGAAACAACTCACCTTTGATGCTTGATTAAATCCCCCTTGAAATTCTCTCCAAAATAATCCAAGCCAAATGAAAGAAATGAAAGAAATAAGCCAAATCCGTGTTTAAAAGAATCTGTCCGTGCTTCGTCGAGTTGTACCTTGCACTTGTGCTATACAAGTTGTACATCCTATTAAAGATTTTCCTTGTCGGACACCTTCTGTTTAAACACCCATAACGTCTTGTATAAATATCCAAATGACAAACAGTTTAAATATTTAGAAACTAGACTCGAAGATCTTTAATTTGATAGGTTGTACACCATATAACCCTTTATATATCCCGAGATATGAGCTTCTAAAGTAGGCTCCCCGAAATCAGAAAATTCTGGAGAACGAGCTCTACCAGTCATATTCAATCGACCGTAACATTCCCTACAGATGTCCAAATTACGATTTATTTAGCTTTATGGAAACTAGACATGAAGTGCTACAACTTTCATTTTTGAACTATATCAAAATTTCTTGTAGATCAAAAGATATATGCTTCCGAAGTACGCTCCACGATTGCAGTCCAAAGACCTTCTGCAGAAAATTGCAGCAGAAATTTCTGCAGCTTTTTCTTTTCTTTTTGGTCCGAATTTCATTCCGTTAACTTTCCGAAATCCACCCGAGGCCCTCGGGACCTTAACCAATTATATCAACATGTCCCAAAATATCATTCAAACTTGTCCCAACCTTCGAAACACCCAAAATAACATCAAAACATCAAATCATCATCGGATTTAAGCCTACGAATCTCACGAACTTCCAAATTCCATTTTTAATCAAAAACCCAACCAAACTACATCCGAATGACCTCAAATTTTGCAGACAAGTCCAAAATGACATAACGAAGCTACAGCAACTCTCAAAATTCCATTCCGGCCCTCGGATCAAAATCTCACCTATCAACCGGAATTCGCCAAAATACTAACTTTGCCAATTCAAGCTTAATTCTACACCGGTAATCACAAAAATATTCCGGACACACTCCTAAGTCCTAAATCACCTAACGAAGCTATCTGAACCATAAAATTCGCATTTCGAGCTCTCTAACACATAAGTCAATATTTGGTTGACTTTTCCAACTTAAGCTTCCTTAAAAGAGACTAAGTGTCTCAAACCTTACCAAAATCATTTCGGAATGACTTCAAATTTTGCACACAAGTCTCATTCGACATTACGGACTTGCCCCAACTTTCGGATTCGCATTCCGACTCCGATATCAAAATTTTCACTTCCGGTCGAATTTTTCTCAAAAACCTTCAAATTTCTATACTTAGCCAAATGACTTCAAAATGACCTCCAGACATCCGAATTCACTTCCGATCGCGCTACCAATCCTTAAATCATCCCCCGAAACTAAACGAATCATCGGAAATCAATTCCGAGACCTCTAACTCACAAGTCAACTTTCGGTTGACTTTTCCAAACTAATTCTTCATTAAAGAGACTATTTGTCCCAATTTCTACCAAACTCGATCCGAATTGACTCAAATTCACCAAGTACACATATTGAAGCATGAATAAGCATATAACAGGGAATACGGGATGGAATTACAGGAGACGACGGGTCGGGTCGTCACATGTATATGCCAGTTACGCTAAGTGTCACCCTCGCGAGTAAGGGAATTTGTCATCCTCGGTGCAGAAGGATTGTCGTAAGGCGAGTAACGATCATTGATATTGAGAAACGACGCCAAAAATGAAGAGGTAAAACATCTATAGGTAGATCCTCGTGGCTTCGGCATTTAGTACACCCCTAAAGTGGGGAATATGGAGTGATGTGGCATTAAGTCAGAATTAAGTGGTTCTACTAACTATGGAATGGTAATGGAAGAATGCAGTAGATGAAAGAGGAATGAGATGGCACTTATTCAAATCTTACAGATACGCTATGATTCAAGAATATTGTGCAAGCACGACGTCAAGGAGAGGAAGTAAAGGTTCCTGTCCGAGCTGTTATTAATAAAAATACGGAGCCAGTGCGAGACGTAAGTTAAAACAAAGTAAATAACCCAAGAAAGAATACGAGGAATATTGATGTGAGAATGGCCCAACGAGTAGTTAGTAATTCGTCAGGAAGATCCCAGTTATGGCTAAACAGGAGGTTACAGACGAGTCATCAGATCGTGTAAGATAAATATTGTAGAACCCAACATGGAGAATTCAGCCTCGGAGAATATCATTATAATACTTGAGATATATTCAATCAAGAGTCGGGGTAGTTAAAGGTACCGTATGAGTGTTACGGGGATAAAAAAAGTGCCACTGGGAAGGCAGTCAAAATATCAATTCAGAAGCAACCATACAAGAACAAAGTCATGGAAGTAAGCAACAACGGATGATTATAGGCAAGTAAGAACATCGAAAAGGTCCGTAATAAGCTCACAGCTTTACGAGTGTCAAGGGTTCTCCTTAAGTACTACAACGAAAGATTACCTGAGAAGATAAGAAATAAGGCTTCAATCTAAGCACAACGACCTAAAGAGGAAATGGTCGTGTAATAACAATCTCGCAATAACATTGTAAACATTCTAAAGGAAAGTGGCACCTACCATGGCTAATGAACGGGAAGTAAGAATTAAAAGTAATATTCGAGATCATATGAGTTGTATGAAAACTCTGGCAAGTGTGGACACTAAGATAAGCTAAGTATGGATGCAACAAGGAGGCAGAATGACCAGAAAAAGTAATAGCTTACATTGAAAGAAAGCTAAGATGGAACATAAGAATTATTCGATCAATGATCCAAAGTTAGTACGTTATGGATACACTCAAGATTCTGGAGCATTATCCAGGCAGCATATTTGTTGACAGTCATATAGCCATAGAAAACTCCAATATAAGTTAAAAGAAAGAACTGAGCCCAGAGCATAGACAAATGATTGAATTGTTAAAAGATTGTATCATGGATATTCCATAACGCCCATGAAAGGCTAAGGTAATAACTGATACCATGAGCCACAGATCGGAAGATAGCTTAAGCCTACGTAAAGGCTGATCAGAAGGAAGAGGAAACTAAAGAATTACATCACCCAAGTAAATCAGAAGTCTGATTATTGGACCTAGAAAAATTATAGAAGTTGTGCTTGAGAAAATGACAAGAATCACTCTTAATATCATATGTTCAAGAGAAATAACACAACAACCATAATCTATAATGGCTCTACAAGGAATCTAGTTAGAAGAAGTACCAGCCTCACAAGATGTCAGTACGAAGCTCCCACCGGATTGTGTATGTACCAGAGGTGCGAGTATTAAAATAGAGCTTCAAGTTATGGACGTGAATTACACCTAGGTATAAGGGAGGTCAGGAAAGAGATAGAAGATACGCTGCGAGATTTTAAGGAGGTAAAGGTGAACAACGTACGAGATACTCAAAGACAGAAGATCGTGAATAGTCCATACTTCGGATAAAAGGCTATAAGCCTGGGGATCCAATAACCAGGAATGATAGCAGCATCGCCGGCGTCATGTCTTCCAGCCTATGGTTTCTAAGTACTGAGAGGTCTAGTTAAGAGAGTAGAGAAAAGTTGGAGATCATGTGATGTCTCGCTTGATGTTCCAGAATAACATAAGGGAATCTACGGTGCAAGCAAGTTGAAGGAAAGTTTATAAATGGATATGTATAGGTCGCCCAAGCTGGAATAAGCAACGAGAGTAAGCTAGGATTTGGTAGCAGGCCTCAGCAATGATAAATTAAAGTAAGAGTTATTGCAGTAAATTCATACGGATGGCTAAATGGACCTATGCGATGAGATAGACAATATTCGTGAATTCAACAAAGTATCGAGCAAAGGACTTCAGCATACCTATAAAGGCCCAAAGAGGCATCATATTAAGCCTTGTATATACAAAGTAAGGCCTAGAGATTGACTAAAAGATAAAAGGAAAAAGGAAAGATGAATTGCATAAGTGCACTTACAAAGCCAGGATCATACAGGCTGCATGATAGGAGGTAACAGTAGTTGCAAGATAGGAAGATTTCGACCACAGGTCATGATATGAGAAAAAAGACTAAAGGGGGGGAATACCCTAGACTTTTGATTTATTCACAGAGCAACTGCTTAAATGGCAGGAAGAGTATTAAGGAATTCATAAGAGCTATAACTTACGAAAAAGATAAGAGCATCAGTCAACATTCGAGGATGAATGTTCCAATGGGGGGAATGATGTTACGCCCCGCAATATTGCGTCGATAGTATGTCACACAGTATTAAGTTACGACATTATTGCACCCAGCAGTATTACGTTATGGTGATGTTACACTTCGCAGTATTAAGTTACGACGATGTTGCGCCCTATAGTATTGTGCGTTCAATTTGTTGTAAGGTAATTGACATCAGTCCAAGGAAAAGATTATTTGGAGATTATAAGGATTGTATGTGTTCTGAAGGATAAGTGGTACAGGGATTAAAGAAAACGAGTTTCGTTGATAGTGGCCAATTTGGAATAAAATACGGGTCGAATGATAATATCCGATAATTATGAACTAGTACCATATAAGGTACCATATGACCACGATAGTATAATATATAAAGTATATAAGAAGTATTTTAAAAATAAATAGAATTTTAAGTAATTTGTGATAATTTTTAAATTATGCGGGTAATTAATTAATTACCAGATAACAGGACATTACCCAGTTAACTAATAAATGGGTAAAAATTATTAAAATCCCACCCCACCCCACGTGGCAAAAAGCCACAACATTGGTAGATGACTAAGTAAGTCATTAATGCCAAATGGCTAAATTTGGAATGTGACTAAGATATAGGTTACATGATAAGTCTTAGCAAATAAGACTTTGGAGTCAACTTTTGAAACTTAGAAGCAATTTAATAAGAAAGATACAATCTGCAAATTGGACTTCATTTTCAAACACGTTGAAACAGAAGCATATTAAAGGCTTCACCAAAACAATTTCATACAAATTCCACACAAATCCAACAAAAACGTTGGAACAGAGTCAAGAATTTTGTCGGATTACATCTTATTCTGTCAAGAATTTTGTTCCAATTTCAAATTCAAATATAAATTCCTTTCAAGAATTTCGCAGAAATAGGTATGTTAAGGCTATCCCTTCTTTCTTTTGGCATGATCCATACGATATGAACGAAACGTGAAAATGCACAAATTCCATAAGTGACTCTACTCATAGAAGTAATAGAAATATCTATGTTCTTTACTTCTCATGTGTCATAATATTTTATCATCTGTTCATGGGTCTCAGAAAAATACGAAAGTTGAAAAGATGTTACTTTATGATATTGCTCAAGAGGCAAAGTGGTCTTATGACCTTCCGAATGATTTTATTGACGTACTTTTCATGCATTGCATTCATGTGCATTGAACCATGACCAGATGGCGTTATATACGCGTATATATGTAAATATATGTATATGGAATGGGAAAAGGTTACGGCGTTATATAAACACCACCACCTGATCAACTGATATATGATGATGATGTTGCCCACAGTGGCCGAAATATGATTCAAACGGCATTATATACGTATATATATGTAAGTATGATTCAAACGGCGTTATATACGCGTATATATGTATGTATATATGTATATGGGATATGGGAAAAGTTATGGCGTTATATACGCACCACCACCTGATCAGCTGGTATACGATGATGATTTTGTCCACAGTGGCCGATATGATATGATGGGATGTCCTCAGAGGCTGATGATATTATGAAATATGTACCTATGCACGACATGACATTCATACACATATGCATGACGTTAAAAGTAATGTATGATTTACAAAGTTATTCAGACTTACAGGTTGAGTCATGTACTCTATATGTCTTCCATATCTCTCATATATTTATTTATGTGCCTTACATACTCAGTACATTATTTGTACTGACGTCCCTTTTGCTTGGGGACGCTGCGTTTCATGCCCGCAGGTCCCGATAGACAGATCGAGAGCCCTCCAAGTAGGCTATCAGCTCCACGAAAGATGTTGGTGCGCTCCATTTGCTTCGGAGTTGCTCGTTTGGTTAGTATGATTTAGACGTGTATTGTTTGGTATGGCGGGACTCTGTCCCGACCCTTATGACATTTATGTATTCTTAGAGGCTTGTAGACATATGTCGTGTACATAAAAGATTGTACGGCCTTGTCGGCCTACGTTTTGAGTTTATAAAGGATCATGTTGGCCTATTAGGCTCGTATGCATGTGTATATGATGATATATTAAGAAAGATATATTACATTGGTACTCGGTTAATTAAGGTACCGGGTACCCGTTCCGGCCCATCGGTTTGGGCTGTGACATTTTGCACCTTCGAGGACTCTACTAATGAATTGCTAGATAATCTTCAGTTCGGTAACAAACTTCAGTTCCCCTTAGGAATATATGCTATCGATCCAAAGACTATCTAGCAATCCCTTAATGGTTTGCACTTGTGAACGGTCGAGTAACCTTTGTTTGATAGCAAACTTAACTTTGTAGTAGGAATTTCGCTATCCAGCGAAAGATTATCTAACCGTCCACGCGGTTCTTCGTTTGTGTGCCTTGTTATTAGAAGGTCTTATTGTTGTTATTGAAACATTTCTTCGTAATATGCTTTCCGTTGCTGCCTCGTTAAAACCCTTGCCAGAAAAACCCAATTGGGACAAAAACTGGATGAAGGGAAAAAGAGTGCAGCACATACTTTCAGTACATGTCATATTCTTTTGCAATAATATCTCTTGAGGTACGCCACATTTTAGTTGCTTGGCAGCTTTTCTCCATCATGATTCTACAACTCGTTTGAACCTTTCTCGGTGACAGCTGAAACCCGGTAGGGCCCTTCCCATGTTGGACCTAACTTCCTAATCATGCCCAAGTCTAGTCCTAAAAAGGATAAGCGGTCGCTGCAAATATAATCCGGTCTAAAAGTCCGGAGTCGAATCCCACAGAGAACTAAGGCTTAGCTATAACTATTTAATATCACTAAGAAGACAAGTTTGAACAACATTCTAAATTATAAAGATTGAGATTTATATTTCTAACTAATTAACTAGCAAATACTAGAAAGCGGTAAAATTATCAACTAACGAGACAAAGTGTTGGAGACTAAATTAAGGAGGTCTAGAGTCATGATTTTCCCAATTATCGGAATCCTTTCAGCTAAGGCCAGCAAGTGAGCTGGTTAGGCCCGGGACCAAACCAGGTCTGCGAGTCCATTAGGGTAGTGGGCCTAAACGGACCTAACCGGATAGGACCGGGACAAGGGGTGGGCTGCTAAGTGGGCCGGTTAAGCCAAAAAGACCGTTAAGACCGGACCGTTTGGGCCCGGGACAAGGTCATAAGTGGGTCGGTTCAATCGGTCCCAAACGGGCCCAACGACTAAATTTTTTTAAAAAAAAATCCAAAAAAAATTCTGACCGTTGGCTCATTTAAAATATGGTCGTTGGGCCTGCAAAAATAGTCGTTTGGGCTTTGCAAAATAGCCATTTAACCCCCCAACTTTGTTTTAACCCCAAAAACTTTATTTTAACCCCAAACTTTTTATAATTACACTTTTTTCCTATTTTCAACTATAAATATCCCCCTATTCTTTCATTTTTCTCATAAAATCATCAATCTCTCTCTAATTTTCTTCTATAATTGGTTACTTTATTATTGCAATTTGTGCAAAAAATTGTGAAGTTGGTGAATTTCAGTCTTCAATGATAATTAATTTTTAACAAGTTGTTCGTCAATTCGGTAAACTCGTTTCAACTCTTTAGTTTTAATATTATAGTTTTGTTTGTTTTATTTACTTTGTATAATTATTATTAAGATGACCTATTCCTTAAAACAATGTTTAGTAAAAATAAAGGAAAATCCAAGAGTGGTGAATCCAGTGGCCAATCTATTCCTCCTCTAATTCCCCGGGCTCACCTACCCAAACCCCACCCGCCCTCCACCTGTTGCTATTCTTGATAGTGATAATACTTTATTACGATTTACTGAGAGTCAATATGTGCATAATATTGGTGGTGGTGAACTCTTAGATGATGAATATATAAATTCTATTTATGGTAATCCAACTATTGATGAAGAAGATGAGCAGGAAATAGATTTCGATGAAACACAACCGGATGACGATCACCCACTAGTCCTGTTGCTGAAGTTAACCCAACTAATCCAAATGATGCCCCGGTTGACCCCCCTGTTACTACACATACTTTTTCTAGACAACCTTCTAAATGGGAAACATCTCTTGTTTGGCCATTTTTTATTCAAATAAGAGAGAAAATAAAGCTAAATATAAAACTTGTCTACACTTTCGGATGCACAAGCCTCATTAAAACAAATGCTCAAACTATTTATAGTGCTTATCAAATTTAATAGATAATGTTAGACTAAATGTTCCAACTCATTCTTCTTCTAGTTCTCAATCATCTAAATGAACTGCAGGAGTAAGAGCACTTACTGCTTGGACCGGTTTCAGGGGTTCTCAAGGTTGTAGTACTAGTGATTGTTCATAACTAAATGAGCTTGAAGTTTATTTGTCACAGGAACTTGAGGAAGTGAATTCCGACGGCTCATTTAATTTTTTGGAATGGTGGAAGGACAAAGAACAACACTTTCCGATCCTTTCAAGGATGGACCGAACCATTCAAGCTTCAACAGTGGCATCGGAGAGCGCTTTCAGTCAAGCAAGACTTCAACTCGGTGATTATAGAGCATCTATGAGGGAGAGCTCGGAAAAATCAGTACTTTTCAGAGATTGGATCCGTTCAGAATGAAGAAATTTTGGACTTGCTGAATCACAACCAGAGGTAGACGAAGCTTACAAAAAAATGCTAGTTGAACTTGTGAAAGATGTAGCTTCACCCAGAAGCGGTGATGAAACACGCTTCTTTTCCGCCAGCACCAACAAAAATTCCTCCGAACCTTGATGGATTTATGAAATTTGTAAGAGATGCCATGTAAAATTAATATGTAACTTGTATTTTTGTACATCTTGATTAGTTTCTTTCCTTCTCAATGGTGGTATTAGCACCTTGGTTGTGCTCATTCCATTGGGGGGAGACTAAGAATGATTGGGCCATGTTTTGTTAATGTCATAATAATAAAAATTATAACGCATTCCTTTGAATATCTTTTTCCAATATTTTGTCTTTTAAATTTGAATTAAAAAAATTTAAGTCACAACTATATAATATAATTTACAAGAAATTGCCTTAGATAAAAAAATTTAAAAAAAAGTCAGGCCCACTTAGGCCCATATATATATATATATATATATATATATATATATATATATAGACACACACACACACACATATAAGCCATGTATATAGTATACATATATATTATAGATATAGATATAGTATATATAATATATATAAGCTATATAATTTACAAGAAATTACCTTAGATAAAAAAAACTTTTAAAAAATAAGTGAGGCCTACATAGGCCCGGGACCGGCCCACTTAGCTCGGGACCATTAGTTTGTGGTCTCGGTCCTGGTCCGGTTACCTCCAAAAGCCTACGAAGCCCGGGACCGTTTAAGCCCAGCCCACAAAGCCTGGCCCACATAGGACTAACCCACTTAGGACCAGCCCACGAGGCCCGTTTAGGACTAGGCCCGACCCGTTTGTCAGCCTTACTTCCAGCTATGTTCCCTACAATTTCGCCGATGTATTCTCTACTAATCGTGAGCACTTTAGGTGTCGTAATTCTCTCTCGAGCAACTACAATAATTTACTAGACATATTCTCTCGAACTACGCTAGTTGGCTTCATCTAACCGCTCACTATGACCACGTCAAGGCATTTCTAAACCTACCTTTAAACCCATTATACTAATTTCTCACATACGTTAGGAGTGACGTTGTTCAACAACCACCTAAATATGTATCCTTTCTCAAGCAACACTTAATAAATAGGCACAGTCAGTCGATGGCCATTCAATCAACTGAAATAAACATGTAGTTGAACAAATAAATAAATTAAAAAGCTAAATTAAATTAAAACATAACAAGAATTCATTCTACAAAAGTTTCTATCAAAACTCTAGATAACAAATTAGCTATTCATAATAGTATGCATAACTATAATACTAGAATTCATAACCAATAATGGAAATAGGAAGAAGGAAGTGAGAAACTTGTAGAAGAATTCTCTGCCTTTCTCCTAGTGTATTCTTGCCTCCTTAGGTCGAATCCCCGGTCTCCTTAGTCTCCTTAGGTCTAAATTATGTCAAAAGTATGTCAAAAGTGCTCAAAATACCGTTTTTTCATGTATATATACCAATTAGGGTCGGGTCCAAATAATTATACCTTCTCCTACGCAAAAAAGGACATTTTTCCAGGTCAGGAAGTCCGCGGCCGCGGATTCAACCGCGGATTTGGCCTCGGATTTTGGCCAGTTTCTGCCTTACATCTGCGGCCAATGCGCGATCGCGCACTTGTATTGCATTTTTCACCTTGTTCTGTTTTGAATTTTGGAAAAACGTAAAATATGAAAGTTGTAGCCCTTTGAATTATCTTTCCAACCACATATTGTGGAGATCAAATGGATTTTTGAGAGAAACGATATGTGTATTTTACTATACAGTACGCAATATGCCTACTCGATTCTTTGTTCGTTCATCCATTGATCCCCGAACACGATCCCGGCTTAATTCCTTGGGCTTTTACTCATACTTTAAAGCTCCAAATAACTTGAATTCATTCCATAATATTTACATGGCTCGAAATCACTCCTACAAGGCATAAAACACACAATTAGTGCAAAACACTAGCGATTAAAGCTCAAATTCAATTAAAGTGCAGTAAATTAGAGTGTAATATGCGACTAAACTACGCAATTATAGCCTATCATCACTTTCCTGAGTTGAGTTCCTGGGTGTTTTGAGTTACTTTGCTTAGAACCAAGTCTCCCACTTTGAAATAACATAGGTTGGCTCTTCGATTATAATATCTTTCTATTCTCTACTTTTGGGTTGCCATCCTTATTTGTGTCAAGTCCCTGCGCTCATTGAGTAGCTCCAAGTTGACTAACATTGCTTTGTTGTTTTTTCTTCACTTGCCTGGAAATATCTCAAGGTAGGTTCCCCTACTTCCACCGGGATTAAGACTTCTGCTACACAATGGAGAAAGGAGTTTCTCATGTGCTTGATTTGGCCATGGTCTGGTATGCCCATAGCACTCCAGGCAGTTCTTCAGGCCATTTACATTTAGTTGCTTCCAATCTCTTTTTGAGATTTTGTATAATTACTTTGTTCGTTGATTCTGCTTTGACCATTTGTGCTCGGATGATAGGGCGAAGATGTGATTCTTTTAATTTTCAAGTTCTTCAAGGAACTTTGTGATCTTTGGGCCTATAAATTGTGGCATGTTATCACAGTCTATCTTTTTTGGTATTCCAAATCTGCAAATTATGTTTTCCCACAAGAAATTCACCATTTCACGCTCGCCGATCTTCTGATAAGGACCCGCTTCAACCTATTTAGAAAAATAGTCAGTCAAAATTAAAAGAAATCTTACCTTGCTAGGGTCGGCGGTAGTGGTTCGACGATATTCATTCTCCACTACATGAACGACCATGGAGACAGAACTCAGTGCAATGTTTCTACTGGTTGATGTACCAGTGGTGCGTAGCGTTGACACTTATCACAATTTTGTACGAAAGCTTTGGTGTCTTGTTCCATTCGGGGCTAATAGTATCTCGCCCTTACTAATTTTAGTACCGAGGAGTCCGCGCCCGAATGATTTCCACATATCCCTTCGTGGACTTCTCACATAACATAATTAGCATTGGAAGCTCCCAAGCATGGGGCCAGCAGGCCTTGGAAAGATTTCATGTACAATTGGCCTCCTTTGAAGCTATATCGCACTGCTTTAGCGTGCAACGCCCGGGATGCCTTGGAGCCTTCGGGAAATTTTCCGTGTTCGAGATAATCGATGATCTCATTCGTCCAATCCATACCAAATTAGTTGTATTCACCTCATAGTAGTTATCTGCGTACAGAACTGAATACATGAACTATACTACTATCTTGGAATCTGACCCCTTCATTTCTATTGATAAGACGAGGTTAGCCGATGCATCTTATTCTGCATTGTCTTCTCTTGGGATATGCATAATTAACCACTCCTGAAATTGAGGAAGTAGAGCCTGAACCTTTACTACATATTGTTGCATGCGCTCCTCTTTGGTTTCGAAGATCTTGTAGACCTGAGTTACCACCAGCTGCGAGTCGCATCTAGTTTCTTTGACATTGGAATCTAGTCCCCGATCCAATTTGAGTCCTGTAATCAAAGCTTTATACTTTACTTTGTTGTTAGTTAAAGAAATCGTTCTTATGGCCCGCCTTAAGGTTTCTCCTAAAGGCGTGATCAACACTATACCGAGCCTAGACCCTTTTACATTGGAAGATCCATCCATAAATAGGGTCTACACTCCCGATGTCGATTCTGACACCATCACTGCTTCTTTGGTTGCCTGAGGCAGCAATCCCGGACTAAAACCGGCCACAAAGTCGGCCAAAACTTGTGACTTAATTGCAGTCCTAAGTTTATATTCTATGTCAAATTCACTTATTTCGATGGCCCATTTGGACAACCTACCCGAGAGTTCGGGTTTATGTAGGATATTCCGCAAGAGAACGGTGGTCACCACAACTATCAGATGACATTGGAAGTAAGGCCTCAGTTTTCGAGCGGTGACTACGAGAGCTAAGGCCAGCTTCTCCAAATGCGGGTAGCAAGTTTCAGCTCCTGTTAAAATTTTACTAACGTAATAAATGGGAGATTGCATACCTTCGTCCTCACGGACTAAAATGATGCTTAATGCTACCTCCAAGACTGCTAGGTAGATTAATAATTTTTCTCCTTCCTCCGGCTTTGATAGTAACAGAGGGATTGACAAGTATCTTTTCAAATCCCTTAAATACTGATGGTATTCCGGGGTCCATTCGAAGTTGTTCTTCTTTTGAGTAGTGCGAAGAAACTGTGGCATTTCTCTGATGACCGAGAAATAAACCTACTCAAAGCGACCAGTCTCTCTGTGAGCCTTTGAACCTCTTTTACGCTTGACAGTTGGTCTGTGATGTCTTCAATGGCTTTAATTTTATCGGGGTTTACCTCAATCCCCCTTTGTGATGCCAAAAACCCTAGGAATTTGCCAGAGTTGAGCCCGAACACGCACTTCTCGGGATTAAGCTTCATATTATGCTTCCTTAGGATGTCAAAAGTTGCTTTCAAGTGCTTAAGATGATCACCTGCGTTCAAAGACTTAACAAGCATATCGTCTATATAAACTTCCATGGTTTTTCCTATTTATTTTTCAAACATCTTATTTATGAGCTGCAGATAAGTGGTTCCGGCATTTTTTAGCCCGAAGGGCATCACATTATAGCAATATGTGCCGAAATTCGTTATCAACGAAGTCTTCTATTGATCCTCTGTGTTCATCTTAATTTGGTTATACCCTAAGTAAGCATTAAACTCATTAACTCGTGCCTGGCCGTCGCATCAATCATTTGATCGATATTTGGCAGTGGGAATAAGTCTTTTGGGCATGCCTTATTCAAGTCCTTATAGTCTATGCACATGTGAATTTTTTGTTCTTCTTAGGAACTACTACTATGTTAGCTAGCCAGTCTGGATACTTTACCTCTCGGATCAAATCGATACCAAGTAAGCTAGTTATCTCCTCTTTGACGAATTTATTTGTGGCCTCGGCAATAGGACGTTTCTTTTATCTTATCGGAGGAATGCTGGGATCCAAGCTTAACTTGTGTATGACCACTTCCATCGGGATACCTATCATATCCGCATGCGACCACGCAAAATAATCGGCATTAAACTTAAGAAATTCAATCAATCCATACCTGAGCTCGGGTGTAGTACTGTACCCAGGTGGAATTTCCTCTCCAAGAACTCTTCAAACAATGTGACTAGCTCAAGCTCTTCCCCTGTGGACTTCATTGCTTCCGTCTCTTCTGGTACCTGGAATTATCTTGGCACTTAATAAGATTCCAACGTTTCTTCCCCCTGGTTAGCTTCACTGGACTCGAGAGCAGGCATTAGTTCATGTAATTGCTATGCTGCATGCTCTTTCCCTTTGCTACTAGAGACCGAAATCGCATTCATCACCCTTGTCGCTGGTTGTTCACCTTTTATCTGTTTAATTCCCTCGGAAGTTGGGAATTTCAGCAACTGATGATACGTTGATGGTATGGCTTTCATCTCGTGCAACCACGGTGTTCCCAGAATAATGTTCTAACTCATATCACCGTCTACAACCTCAAAAAAGGTCGTCTTCATTACCCCATCAGCATTTGTGTGCAGCATGATCTCTCCTCGGGTTGTCACGCTTGAGAGGTTGAACTCAGCGAGGAGTTTTGTGGCCGGAATGATGCTTCCGGTGAGTTTGACTTGCTCCAATACCCTCCATTGTATGATATTGGCCGATCTTCCTGGATCCACCAGAACACATTTGAATTTAAAATCTAATACATTTAAAGAAATTACCAATACATCGTTGTGCGGTAGTAATAATCCATCTGCGTCTTCCTCCGTGAAAGTGATGTCATCCTCAACGACTTCCTAGAGCCTCTTGACGTGGGTTACTATTACCTTCATCTTTTTTGCAGCTGAGAAAACCGTTAATCTCCCCCCTCCCCTCCCGCCCAAAATCATGTTGATCGTCTGGCGCATGGGGGCTTCTCCTGTTTTTAAGGGCACCGTGTTATCACGGTTGCAACCGAAATTGTTTTTGGCCCGGTCGCTTAAGAATTCCCTAAGATGACCATTTTCAGTAGTGTCTCCAGCTTTTCACGTAGATGCCGACAGTCCCTAGTTCGGTGGTCGTTCGCCCCGTGGTATTTGTTGACGGTCAATTTTTACCCTCCTTTTTAAAATTAATTTATTTATACTTAATTATTTAAAATAATTATTTTTCAAAGTATTTTTAGTAATGAATACCTATCTCTTCAAATTAATTCAGTGTTAGTTTCAAAATTAATAATTTGGCATTAATATTATGTAATTACAAATATATTTACTATTTTAGGATTATTAAAATAATTTCTATATGTGAGTTTTATAATTAATTCAATAAATTACTTCTTAAAATAGTTAATTAGTTTACCATTTCATTAATTTAAAATTAATGTCTTAGTGAAGTATTTTTATAAATAATCAATTAATTATGATAATTAGTAGTATTTAACAATTATAATGTTTACCACATTTATTGAAAGTTATTAAGTTTATTTAACTTAATTTCAAAAGGGATAAAAGACCAAAAGGCCACAATTGTAATTCTTGAATCAAATGTAAAATGGCCATCTCTTAAATGATAGTTAGCCAAATACAAGGCCCAGTCCATAATTACCCAACCCAAACAGCCCCTATCTCTCCACTGTGGCGATCCAAGCCACCCCATCTGCACAAATCGCAACGCGCCATATCACCCTTACTCTCAACTCACAGAACAAATACATCCACATCTGAGCTATTGATCCATCTGATCAATTGTCCATGCTTATTTTCTAATTTGTCTTTTAATTTAAATACCCGTCCCCCAGATTCAATTACAACCATCCAAATCCAACCATCCAATGGCCATAACTTTTTACCTTTTAATTTCTTTAATGCCCAAATTATCAAAGCTGTTGATCATTAGATCCAGCGGCCCAGATCCTATCTCTCATTCTTAAACCTAAAGACCAGTCCCGAAATCCTAAATCATTTCTCTAAACTCTCAACCACCTCCCTTTCCTCTTCTTCTCTCATTTCACTCAAGCTCACAGACCCATCAATCACCCAGAAACCTCTGCCACGTCCTTTGGCCCGTTCATAGGGCAAAAACCGACCCTTCGAAGATCGCTTGTCTGTGTCAAAATCGCCTTTTAATTTTTCTTTATTCTTCTCCCGACCTTTAGCCGATGTCGGGAAGCCGAGCTGATCATCCTCGATCCTTATCTTCGATTTGTACTAGTTGTGAACATTCGCCCATGTCATTGCTTGAAATTCGAGCAAGCTCTCCTTCAACTTTTAGGAGGCATTAGAACTTCTCAGATTCAAACCCTTGGTGAATGCCTCAGCCGCCCATTCATCCGAAACAGCCGAGAGCAACATTCTTTCCTTCTAAAATCAGGTTATGAATTCCCGCAGAAACTCGAACTCCCCTTGTGGAATTTTGAATATGTCAGCCTTCCGGGCCTGCACCTTTCTGGCCCCGGCATGAGCCTTAATGAAAGAATCCGCGAGAATCTCAAAGGAATCTATGGAATGCTCAGGTAACAATGAATATCAAGTCAAGGCTCTCCTCGTGAGAGTCTCTCCGAATTTTTTCAACAAAACAGATTCGATCTCGTGGGGAGTTAAATAGTTCCCATTCACCGCTATTGTATAGGCAGTAATATACTCCTGATTGTCTGAAGTCCCCTCATATTTCGACATGTCGGGCATTTTAAGCCGCTTCGGGATCAATTCTGGTGCCGCGCTTGGCTTGTACGGCAACTGAGTATACTTCTTTGAGTCCAATTATTTCAGCACGGGTGGTGCAACTAGAATTTGGTGCATGCGGGTGTTTAATTCCCTCATAAACCGTAAGAGTTCGTTTTTGAAGGAATCATTCTCGTTGTTGTGATCGGAACCGCTCCCCCGGGCCTAATCGAAGTCGACTTCACCCCTCGAGGTGTTGTTGTCAATCCTCTACGTTGTTTGATTTGCGGCAATGTACTCCTGAGGATCCGAAGTCCCATCATATTTCGGCACACCGGGCATTTTAAGCCGCTTCGGGATCAATTCTGGTGTCGCGCTTGGTTTGTACGACAAGTGAGTGTACTTCTTTGAGTCCGGCCCTTTCAGCACTGGTAGTGCAATCGGGATTTGGTCCATGCGGACGTTTACTTCCCTCATAAACTGTATGAGTTCGCTTTTGAAGGAATCGTTCTCGTTGTTGTGACCAGAACCGCTCCCCCTGACCCCATCGAAGCCGACCTCACCCCTCGGGGTGTTGTTTTCAATCCTCTACGTTTTTTTATTTGTGGGAGCTCCAGGAGGAACTGGACCTTGTCCGTTCGCATTATTGGAAGCACTCGATAACACCTGTTTTAGTTCTGTCATAACCTTGTCCTACCGTGTGAGATGACCTAGAATGACCTCTTGTTGCTCCTGCAAGATTCTTATCACTTCAACAACATGCTCCTCTTTAGCATCATCAGGAGTCGCCCCCCGAACATGTCGCGGGTACCGCCTACCATGGACCATCATGGCATTATTTCCCTCATTGCGGGTATCTCTGATTGAATCCTCATGCTGATGATGGTCTCCTTAGGCCTCAAGATTGTGTGTGTTGTTAACACCATTATCCGCCATTTTCTGTGATTTTTTGCTAAGAACAAGTATTCAAACTAGGTCAGTAAAAGAGGCAAGGACCAACTTAATTACTCAACTGTCTAGGCCCCACGGTGGGTGCCAAGCTGTTTACCCGTAAAATGGTACAATTAAATTTATACGTGGTTTCAAACAAAGTGAATTAATTCGATCCTGAAATAATAGAAGAATTAAAATAATATGAAATACTTAACCTTGGGATGATAATGAAACAGCAGAAACAGTAGTTCCGGGAACAGAGCTTTCGGGTATAACAACAATGTAATCAAAAAGCTAAAAGATAAAATTGTATAAGCTTTGAACAGATTATAGCATAACTTTTTCAGAATATTTCCCTCCTTTACAATGATAATAAAGCTCACTATTTATAGATGCACCTAAGGAACAAGGTCCTAGGATCATGCCTTTCTTTTAATGTCAATTATGAGGGCCATTGAAGAATGTGTAACGGCGGGCATGAATAATAATTCTTTATAACGGGCAATATTCTAATGTTGTAGAATATTCTCCATTAAATGTTACTGAGGGTAGGCATTTATTTCATCTTTATGAACACCATTCTTCCTGGTAACAGATGGAACAGTTGTCCTCGATTTTGGCTATCTTCTGCATTCGGCTCCACGTGTCACTCCTTTATGCAATCACTTAACATAACATATTTTACCCTATATAGTTCTAATGGTGATTCTAAGTTAATTTCATTTCTCCAATACCTTATTAATACAGATAAACCCTTCAAATCATTAGATATTTGATCGAGATGTCATTGTTGAGAAAACCCGAATTCAAGAGAATTGAACGTTAAAAGGCAATATCTTCATCCTATAATTGATTATAGCACTGGTTTAATTATTACAAACTCTAAGTTCATGAGATATGAGTTGATGGGTTTGATTAAAAGCATGAACGATTATAGGTTTGGGTTGTTGATTGTTGATTATTGGTTAAGGGTGTTGTTTATCTTATGGGTGATGAAGAATGATATTGATTATAAGAAATTTGAGATTTTAGAATTTATTTAGGAGAAAGAGAATGGATTGTTGGTGTAGAAACACCATTAATAAGGGTTGTGAGTCTTTATGCCCATAAAGTATTTGATAAAATGCCTAACTGACCAAAACATGAGTATTATTGCTAATATAAAATCCCTTTGACTTGTATTGATACAGATTAAAGTTGAAGGGTTTGTGAATGTTGTATTACGCTCAAGAGCAAGAAGTTAAGGTATGTGAGGCTAACCCTCTATGTTTGGGAATGTTAATAAATCTCTCCACACTACGTTTCTTTTAAAACTGTTACGCCCCGCAATATTACGTCGATATTACGTCTGGCAGTATTAAGTTACGACAGTGTTGCACCCAGCAGTATTACATTACGGTGGATTTATGCTTTGTAGTATTAAGTCACGACAATGGTGCACCCTATAGTATTGTACGTTGGATTTGTCATAAGGTAATTGACATCAGTCCAAGTAAAAGATTATTTGGAGATTATAAGGATTATGCTATTTATAACACGCGATAAATAAGTGTTATGAAGGATAAAGGGATACACAGATTAAAGAAAATAAGTTTCGTTAAAGGTGGTCAATTTGGAATAAAATACGGTTCGTGCAATAATACCCGATAATTATGAACTAGTACCATGCAAGGTACCGTATGGCCACGGTAGTATAATATATAAAGTATATATGAAGTATTTTAAAATTTAATAGAATTTTAAGTAATTTGTGGTAATTTTTAAATTATGTAGGTAATTGATAATTTATCGGGTAACAAGACATTACCCGATTAACTAATAAGTGGATAAAAAATTAATAAAATAACCCACCCCTACTCTCTACATGGCATTATGCCACCATTCAAGCATTTGACTCATAGTCATATATGCTTGTGTGGCAATGTAACATGTAAAGTCATTTAATGACTCATAAGGAAGGACTTGAAATAGTAGTCACTTTGAAAAATCTGATTCTTGGTTAATTTTCAAAAGACCTCTTGTCTTTGAGAAAGAAACGTGAAGGAACAAAACCAAAGTCTTCCAAAATTCTAAAACCAAAAAACGTGAGAAAGGCAGAACAATTTTCGTTCAATAATTCAACTTCTTAGCCAAAAAAAAAATCTCAATTGAAATTTCAAAAGCATCAACAATTTACATTTGTATTATGTATTGAACCAAAAATGTGAAAACAAACAATAGCAAGAACATTTTCTTGCTTGGTTCATACACTGTAACACCAAGAGCAGAAGCTTAATTCCATCCAAATTTTGCGGTTCTAAAAGGGTACGGTGCAATCCTCGCCAAGAATATTATACAGATTTTTCCCTACTCCAGGTATGTTAAGGTCATCCCTTCTTTCTTTTGGCATGGTCCAAATTATATTGAAGAAACGAGCAAATACACGATTTTCTATAAATTATTCTATTCATAAAAATAGTAGGGGTGTCTATATACTTGATTCTCCATGAGAATTATTATTATCTTCCGTTCATGGGTCTCAGAATAATACGCAGTTGAAAAAGTTTATCCGAAAGGAATATCGAGATTATTATGTATTTTTCATGCATTTCACTCATTTATACATGTGCATTGACCCATGACCAGATGGCATTATATACGTGTATATATGTAAATATATGTATATGGCATATGGTAAAGGTTATGGTGTTATATACACACCACCACCTGATCAGCTAGTATATATTGATGATTTTGCCCATAGTGGCCAATATGATATGATGGGATACCCTCAGAGGCTGATGATGTTATGAAACATGTACCTATGTATGACATGACATTCATACGCATATGCATGACGCTAAAAGTAATTTATGATTTATAAAGTTATTCAGACTTATAGGTTGAGTCATGTACTCAATATTTCTTCCATGTCTCTTATGTATTTATTTATGTGCCTTACATACTCGGTACATTATTCGTACTGACATCCCTTTTGCCTGGGGACGCTGTGTTTCATGCCCGTAGGTCCATATAGATAGGTCGAGAGCCCTCTAAGTAGGTTATCAACTCAGCGGAAGATGTTAGTGCGCTCCCTTTGCTTTGGAGTTGCGAGTTTGGTTAGTATGATCTAGACGTGTATTGTTTGGTATGGCAGGACTCTGTCCTGACATTTATGTACTCTTAGAGGCTTGTAGACAATACATATGTCGTGTACGTGAAAGATTGTGCTGCCTTGTCGGCCTATGTTTCGTGTTTATAAAAGATCATGTTGGCCTATTAGGCCCGTATGTCATGTTTATATGATGATGTAATAAGAAAGATACGTTACGTTGGTACTCGATCGAGTAAGGTATCGGGTACCCATCGCGGCCCATCGGTTTGGGTCATGACAAAAGTGGTATCAGAGTAGTTCTGTCTCAGGGAGTCTACAATCCGTGTCTAGTAGAGTCTTGTTTATGGGTGTGTCGTGCACTATGCTTATAAGTAGGTGGCTACAGGGTATTTAGGATTGTCACTCTTTCTTCTTACTCTAGATCGTGTGGTAAAGCTCACTTATAAGAATTCAAATTCCGAATTTTTTTTATTCATAATAAGACGATACCTACATACATAATGAAGGTTGGAAAGATAGATAGTTGTGGACGAGTTGAGTCAGAGGAATTGGATTTTTGTATGATGTCTACGATAAGTAAATGTGAGGTCTTTAGCAGATCATGGGTGTACTGAAAGGTGTAAGCTTCCTGATAAGAAACCTTAAGGCAAGAATGACTATCCATCTTTATGGTGAAAGGCAATAAGAGATTAAGAAGATAAATACAAGTTTCAACAAACAAAATAAGCAAGCTGAAGAAGGGTACGAGGCGCCCAGTTAATGAAGGTTAACAACGTTTATAATTGAGGCAGATGAACATAAGCTTTTTGAGTTATATTCAATAGTAACAGAGGTATATAAAATTGGTCGCACCCATTCCAGATATGCCCTATGGGGATTAATAGAAGTAGTATAAGAAGATATGATGGATGAATTGTTTGTGTCAGTTGACAATTCTGAAGGATATTGCAAATCTGCTAATAGATCTTTTTATGAGACACCCAGCTAGTACACTCTAAAATAGTACGGCTAGATATGAGTACTACAAAGATAGGCACTGAAAGCCTTGAAGGGATAAATATTATCTTAGTATGGCTACCACCCCTAGTAGAACGAAAATGCTTGGCAACCCGAAGAACTAATGGATGAAGCAAGGGGAGCTAAAAGCAAATGAATATCATGTTGAAGCTTTCAAAAGAAAGTGATAGGTAGAAATATTAGCAGGGAAATAAGAAGAGAGATAAGGAAGCATTATGAATAAGGTGTGATACAAGGATAACGACGGTAGGAAAAACAAAAAAAATAATGACAGTATTACAAAGTCTATAGTCAGGTGAAGGAAGGGGCTGACAGGCCTTAAGACAACATAAGAGTATAGTCCATACAGTCATGTCCTCATTTCGAGAAATAAGTTCGCAACTCTAGCGCGATTACCAAGAGGAAAAGTTAGACCCTAGAGTAATAGAAATCAGTATGGGCTGGTAAATAAGATAAACTAAATATGAATTAGGGACTGAGTGATTTGGTAATAGTCAGCATCATGAGAATTTCAGATCGCATTCTGGCAATAATACGATGGACAACAGAAGAAGGTTCATGAGAAATTCAGAGAATGGTCATTCAGGATGACGCTTCCCTAAGGCAAGCAATGTTAGCAAAGTTAAGCTTAAGGGATTGTATGTAACAATTACATTAAGTATCACCCTCGCGAGTAAGAGGATTTGCCATCCTTGATCAGAAGGATTGCCGCAAGGCGAGTAAGGATCATTGATGTTGAGAAACGACGTTAAGGATGAAGAGATAAAACATCTATAGGTAGATCATCGTGGCTTCAACTCTTTGTACACCCCTAAAGGGGGGAATAAGGAGTGATGTGGCATTAAGTCAGAATTAAGTGGTTCTAGTGGCAACGGAATGGTAAAAGAAGAATGTGATAAATGAAAAAGGAATGAGATGGCACTTATCCAAATCTTACAGATACGCTACGATTCACGAATATTGTGCAAGCATGACGTCAAAGAGAGAAAGTAAAGGTTCCTGCCCGACCTGTTATTAATAAATAAGGAGCCAGTGTGAGACGTAAGTTAAGACAAAGGAAATAACCAAAGAAAGATTACGAGGAATATTAATATGAGAATGGGCCAACGAGTAGTTAGTAATTGGTTAGAAAGATCCCAATTATAGCTAAACAGGAGGTTACAGACGAGTCATCAGATCGTGTGAGATAAACATAGTAGAACCCAACATGGAGAGTTCAGCCTCGAAGAATATCATTATAATACTTGAGATATATTCAAACAAGAGTCGAGGTAGTTAAAGATATCGTATGAGTGTTACGGGGATAAAATAAAGTGCCACTGGGAAGGTAGTCAAAATATCAGTTCAGAAGCAACGATACAAGCACAAGGGCATGGAAGTATGCAACTACGTATGATTATAGGCAAGTTAAGACATCAAAAAGGTCCGTAATAAGCTCACACCTTAACAAGAATCAGGGGTTCTCCCTAAGTACTACAAAGAAAGAATAGCTGAGAAGATAAGAAAGAAGGTTTCAACCTAAGCACAACACCCTAAAGAGGAAATGGTCATGTAATAACAATCTCTCAACAATATTGTAAGCATTCCAAAGGAAAGTGTCACCTACTGTGGCTGATGAATGGGAAGTAAGAATTAAAAGTAATATTCGAGATCATATGAGTTGTATGAAAACTCTCGCAAGTGTGGGCACTAAGATAAGCTAAGTATGGACGCAACAAGGGGTAGAAAGACCAGGAAAAGTAATTGCACACGTTTAAAGAAAGCTGAGATGGAACGAAAGGAATTGATCGTGAGAATTAAAAGTAATATTCGAGATCATATGAGTTGTATGAAAACTCTCGCAAGTGTGGTCACTAAGATAAGCTAAGTATGGACGCAACAAGGGGTAGAAAGACCAGGAAAAGTAATTGCACACGTTTAAAGAAAGCTGAGATAGAACGAAAGGAATTATTCGATCAATGATCCAGAGTTATTACGTTATGGATACACTCAAGATTTTGGAGCGTTATCTAGGTAGCATATTTGTTGATAATCATACAGCCATGGAAGACACCGATATAAGTTAAAAGAAAGAATTGAGCCTAGGGCATAAACAAAGGATTGAATTATTAGAAAATTGTGTCATGAATATTCCATAACACCATGAAAGGCTAAGGTAATGACTGATACCATGAGCCATAGATCGGAAGATAGTTTAAGCCTACGTAAAGGCTGATCAAAAGGAAGAGGAAACTAAAGAATTACATCACCCAAGTAAATCAGGAGTCTGATTATTGGACCTAGAAAAGAATTATAGAAGTTGTGCTTGAGAACATGACAGAATCACTCTTAATATCAGATATTCAAGAGAAATAACACAACCATAATATATATTGGCTCTACAAGGAAGCCAGTTAGAAGAAATACCAGCCTTATAAGAAGTCAGTATGAAGCTACTACTAGATTGTGTATGTACCAGAGGTGCGAGTATTATAATAGAGCTTCAAGTTATGGATGTGAATTACATCTAGGTGGAAGGGAGGTCACGAAAGAGAGAGAAGACACTATGCGAGATCTTAAGGTAAGTAAGGTAAAGGTGAACAACGTACGAGATACTCAAAGGTAGAAGATCTTGAATAGTCCATACATCGGATAGAAGGCTATAAGCACGAGGATCTAACAACCGGGAATGATAGCGGCATCGGCGGCGGCATGTCTTCTAGCCTATGGTTTCTAAGTATTGAGAGATCTAATTATGAGAATAGAGAAAAATTGGAGACGATATGATGTCTCGCTTGATGTTCTAAAATAACACAAGGAAATTCAAGCAAGTTGAAGGAAGATTACGAGTAGTATAAATAGATATGTATAGATCGCAAGCTAAAGTATAGTAAAGAGACAAAGTTTTATGACAGGATGTAAGAACGAGAAAAGGCGAGTGAGAAGGTGACGAGAATGGATTACTCCTCAGGATTAGGCCCATGAAAACAAGGGAGATAATGGATTCTCTATGTTATACAAAGCTTACTATAGCCTTAATGAGCTCAAAAGAGTCTAAGATTAATAGCATTCAGAAGGAATGAAATTCTGACCTGGTAATTAAATGAGGATATAATTGTGACAGATAAAGAATGACGTTTAGGCCTTTGTTTGATTAATGATTTGAAAAAGAAAAAAAAAAGAAGGAGAAAAGATTTTGTTGGTGGAACGAAATTAGGATACCCCCATAAGGTGAATCACATTGAGACATTATGAAATACGATTATGGGAATCACTTCGAATATTCTTTAAGGTAACGTAAGCCCTAGGGGCAAAGTATTACGTAAGAAGTTTCAAGTTATCAGTTGTATATTGTAGATCAATATTGAGGTGCATCAACAATGGATGGACAAAAATCACAAAGTATGAGATGAGATTAGGCCGTCATTCTAAAGATGAGCGGTAACGAATGAGCATTAAGGGACTGAGATTTATATCCCTAAAGGATAGGCAATAAAAGTAACTGGGAGCTTGGTAAGCATACCTCAGTAAAGCTAGATTGAGGCAAAAATTATGGTATAGTATAACCCATGTAAATGCAGTAAAGTCATATGAATGGGTAACCAGATCTATGAAATGAGATATGGTCATATTCGCAAGTTTTACAAAGTATTGAGCAAAGGACTTCAGTACACCTATAGAGGCCTAGAGAGGCATCCTATTAAGCTTTGTATATACAAAGTAAGGCCTAGATATTGACTAAAAGATGAAAGGAAAAAGGAAAGATGAATCACATAAGTGCACTTACAAAGTCAGGGTCATACAGGTTGCATGACAGGAGGTAACAACAGTTGCAAGATTAGGAAGATTTCAACCACAGGTCATGATATGAGCAAAAAGACCAAAGGGGGGGAATACCCTAGACTTTGGATTTATTCACAGAGCAACTGCTTAAATGGCAAGAAGCGTATTAAGGTATTCACAAAAGCTATAAGTTACGAAAATGATAAGAGCATTAGCCAACATTCGAGGACGAATGTTCCAAAGGGGGGGAATGATGTTACGCCCCGCAATATTACGTCGATATTACGTCTCGCAGTATTAAGTTACGACAGTGTTGCACCCAGCAGTATTACATTACGGTGGATTATTATTGCACCCTGTAGTATTGTACGTTGGATTTGTCGTAAGGTAATTGACATCAGTCCAAGTAAAAGGTTATTTGGAGATTATAAGGATTATGCTATTTATAACAAGCGATAAATAAGTGTTATGAAGGATAAATTGGTACACAGATTAAAGAAAACAATTTTCGTTAAAGGCGGTCAATTTGGAATAAAATACGGGTCGAGCGATAATACCCGATAATTATGAAATAGTACCATGCAAGGTACCATATGACCACGGTAGTATAATATATAAAGTATATATGAAGTATTTTAAAAATAAATAGAATTTAAAGTAATTTATGGTAATTTTAAATTATGCGGGTAATTGATTTATTGCGAGGTAACAAAACATTACCCGGTTAACTAATAAGTGGATAAAAATTTAGTAAAATAACCCACCCCTACTCCCCACATGGCATTATGCCACCATTCAAGCATATGACTCATAGTCATATATGCTTGTGTGGCAATGTAACATGTAAAGTCATATAATGACTCATAAGGAAGGACTTGAAATAGTAATCACATTGAAAAATCTGATTCTTGGTTAATTTTCAAAAGACATCTTGTCTTTGAGCAAGAAACGTGAAGGAACAAAACCAAAGTCTTCCAAAATACTAAAACCAAAAAACATGAGAAAGGCAGAACAATTTTCGTTCAATAATTCAACTTCTTAGCCAAAAAGAAATCTCAATTGAAATTTCAAAAGCATCAACAATTTACATTTGTATTATATATTGAACCAAAAACGTGAAAACAAACAATAGCAAGAACATTTTCTTGCTTGGTTCATACACTGTAACGTCAAGAGCAGAAGCTTAATTTCGTCCAAATTTTGCGGTTCTAAAAGAGTACGGTGCAATCCTCGCCAAGAATATTATACAGATTTTTCCTTACTCCAGGTATGTTAAGGCCATCCCTTCTTTCTTTTGGCATGGTCCAAATTATACTGAAGAAACGAGCAAATACATTATTTTCTATAAATTATTCTATTCATAGAAATAGTAGGGGTGTCTATATTCTTGATTCCCCATGAGAATTATTATTATCTTCTGTTCTTGTGTCTCAGAATAATACGCAGTTGAAAAAGTTTATCCGGAAGAAATATCGAGATTATTATGTATTTTTCATGCATTTCACTCATTTATACATGTGCATTGACCCATGACCAGATGGCATTATATACGCGTATATATGTAAATATATGTATATGGGATATGGGAAAAGGTTACGGCATTATATATTCACCACCACCTGATTAGCTGGTATATGATGGTGATGTTGCCCACAGTGACTGAAATATGATTCAAACGGCGTTATATACGTGTATATATGTATATGGGATATGGGAAAGGTTATGGAGTTATATACGCACCACCACCTTATGAGCTGGTATACGTTGATTATTTTGCCCACAGTGGCCAATATGATATAATGAGATGCCCTCATAGGCTGATGATGTTATGAAACATGTACTTATGCACAACATGACATTCATATGCATATGCATGACGCTAAAAGTAATTTATGATTTACAAAGTTATTCAAACTTACATGTTGAGTCATGTACTCTATATTTCTTCCATGTCTCTTATGTATTTATTTATGTGCCTTACATACTCGGTACATTATTCGTACTGATGTTCCTTTTGCCTGGGGACGCTGCGTTTCATGCCCGCAGGTCCAGATAGCTAGGTCGAGAGCCCTCCAAGTAGGCTATCAGCTCAGCGGAATTGTTGGTGCGCTCCATTTGCTTTGGAGTTACGATTTTGGTTAGTATGATCTAGCGTGTATTGTTTGATATGGCAGGACTTTGTCCCGACCTTTATGACATTTATGTACTCTTAGAGGCTTGTAGACATACATATGTCATGTACGTGAAAGAATGTGCGGCATTGTCGGCCTATGTTTCATGTTTATAAAAGATCATGTTGGCCTATTAGGCCTCTATGTCACGTTTATATGATAATGTAATAAGAAAGATACGTTACGTTGGTACTCGGTCGAGTAAGGTATCGGGTGCCCATCATGGCCCATCGGTTTGGGTCGTGACAAAAGTGGTATCAGAGCAGTTCTGTCCCAAGGAGTCTACAAGCCGTGTCTAGTAGAGTCTTGTTTATGGTGTGTTGTGCACCACACTTATAAGCAGGTGGCTACAGGGTATTTAGGATTGTCACTCCTTCTTCTTACTCTAAATCGTGTGGTAAATCTCACTTATAAGAATTCAAATTCCGAATTTTTTTTATTCGTAATAAGACGATACCTACATCCAGAATGAAGGTTGGAAAGATAGATAGTTGTGGACGAGTTGAGTCAGAGGAATTGGATTTTTGTATGATGTCTACGATAAGTAAATGTGAGGTCTTTAGCAGATCATGGGTGTACTGAAAGGTGTAAGCTTCCTGATAAGAAACCTTAAGGCAAGAATGACTATCCATCTTTATGGTGAAAGGCAATAAGAGATTAAGAAGATAAATACAAGTTTCAACAAACAAAATAAGCAAGCTGAAGAAGGGTACGAGGCGCCCAGTTAATGAAGGTTAACAACGTTTATAATTGAGGCAGATGAACATAAGCTTTTTGAGTTATATTCAATAGTAACAGAGGTATATAAAATTGGTCGCACCCATTCCAGATATGCCCTATGGGGATTAATAGAAGTAGTATAAGAAGATATGATGGATGAATTGTTTGTGTCAGTTGACAATTCTGAAGGATATTGCAAATCTGCTAATAGATCTTTTTATGAGACACCCAGCTAGTACACTCTAAAATAGTATGGCTAGATATGAGTACTACAAAGATAGGCACTGAAAGCCTTGAAGGGATAAATATTATCTTAGTATGGCTCCCACCCCTAGTAGAACGAAAATGCTTGGCAACCCGAAGAACCAATGGATGAAGCAAGGGGAGCTAAAAGCGAAAGAATGTCATGTTGAAGCTTTCAAAAGAAAGTGATTGACAGAAATATTAGTAGGGAAATAAGAAGAGAGATAAGGAAGCATTATGAATAAGGTGTGATACAAGGATAACGACGGTAGGAAAAACAAAAAAAATAATGATAGTATTACAGAGTCTATTGTCATGTGAAGGAAGGGACTAACAGGCCTTAGGACAACAAAAGAGTATAGACCATACAGTCATGTCCTCATTTCGAGAAATAAATTCACAACTCTAGCACGATTACCAAAAGGAAAAGTTAGACCCAGAGTAATAGAAATCAGTGTGGGCTGGTGAATAAGATAAACTAAATATGAATTAGGGACTGAGTGATTTGGTAATAGTCAGCATCACGAGAATTTCAGATTGCATTCCGGCAATAATAGGACAGACAACAGAAGAAGATTCTTGAGAAATTCAGAGAATGGTCATTCAGGAAGACGCTTCCCTAAAGCAAGCAATTTTAGCAAAGTTAAGCTTAAGGGATTGTATGTACCAGTTACATTAAGTGTCACCCTCGCAAGTAAGGGGATTTGTCATCCTTGATCAAACGGATTGCCACAAGGCGAGTAAGGATCATTGATGTTGAGAAATGACGCTAAGGATGAAGAGGTAAAACATCTATAGGTAGATCCTCGTGGCTTCAGCTCTTAGTACACCCCTAAAGGGGGGAATATGGAGTGATGTGGCATTAAGTTAGAATTAAATGGTTCTAGTATCTATGGAATGGTAAAGGAAGAATGCGATAAATGAAAAAGGAATGAGATGGCACTTATCCAAATCTTACAGATACGCTACGATTCAAGAATATTGTGCAAGCATGACATCAAGAAGAGAAAGCAAAGGTTCCTGCCCGAGCTGTTATTAATAAATAAGGAGCCAGTGTGAGACGCAAGTTAAGACAAAGGAAATAACCCAAGAAAGATTGCGAGGAATATTAATATGAGTATAGGCCAACGAGTAGTTAGTAATTGGTTAGGAAGATCCCAGATATGGCTAAACAGGAGGTTAGAAACGAGTCATCGGATCATGTGAAATAAACATAGTAGAACCCAACACGGAGAGTTCAGCCTCGAAGAATATCATTATAATACTTGAGATATATTCAAACAAGAGTCGGGGTAGTTAAAGATACTGTATGAGTGTTACAGGGATAAAAGAAAGTGTCACTAGGAAGGCAGTTAAAATATCAGTTCAGAAGCAACCATACAAGCATAAGGGCATGGAAGTAAGCAACTACGGATGATTATAGGCAAGTAAGGACATCAAAAAGGTCTGTAATAAGCTCACAGCTTTATGAGAATCAGGGGTTCTCCCTAAGTACTACAACGAAAGACTAGTTGAAGACTAAGAAAGAAGGCTTCAACCTAAGCACAACAACCTAAAGAGGAAATGGTCATGTAAAAACAATCTCGCAACAACATTGTAAGCATTTTAAAGGAAAGTGGCACCTACCATGGCTAATGAACGAGAAGTAAGAATTAAAAGTAATATTCGAGATCATATGAGTTGTATGAAAACTCTGGCAAGTGTGGGCACTAAGATAAGCTAAGTATGGACGCAACAAGGGGTAGAAAAACCAGGAAAAGTAATTGCACTCATTTAAAGAAAGCTAAAATGGAACCAAAGGAATTATTCTATCAATGATCTAGAGTTAGTACGTTATGGAAACACTCAAGATTTTGGAGCGTTATCTAGGCAGCATATTTGTTGATAATCATACAACCATGAAAGACTCCTATATAAGTTAAAAGAAAGAACTGAGCCCAGGGTATAGACAAAGCATTGAATTATTAGAAGATTGTATCATGAATATTCTATAATGCCATGAAAGGCTAGGGTAATGACTGATACCATGAGCCACATATCGGAAGATAGTTTAAGCCTACATAAAGGCTGATCAGAAGGAAGAGGAAACTAAAGAATTACATCACCCAAGTAAATCAGGAGTCTGATTATTGGACCTAGAAAAAAATTATAGAAGTTGTGCTTGAGAACATGATAGAATCACTCTTAATATCAGATGTTCAAGAGAAATAATACAATAACCATAATCTATAATGGCTCTCAAGGAAGCCAGTTAGAAGAAATACTAGCCCCATAAGAAGTCAGTATGAAGCTCCTACCAGATTGTGTATATACCAAAGGTGCGAGTATTATAATAGAGCTTCAAGTTATGGACGTAAATTACACCTAGGTGGAAGGGAGGTCACTAAAGAGAGAGAAGATACGATGCGAGATCTTAAGGTAAGTAAGGTAAAGGTGAACAACGTACAAGATACTCAAAGGTAGAAGATCGTGAATAGTCCATACTTCGGATAGAAGGCTATAAGCACGGGGATCTAATAACCGGGAATGGTAGCGGCATCTGCGGTAGCATGTCTTCTAGCCTATGGTTTCTAAGTATTGAGAGATCCAGTTAAGAGAATAGAGAAAAGTTGGAGACGATATGATGTCTCGCTTGATGTTCTAAAATAACACAAGGAAATTCAAGCAAGTTGAAGGAAGATTACGAGTAGTATAAATAGATATGTATAGGTCGCAAGCTAAAGTATAATAAAGAGACAAAGTTTTATGACAGGATGTAAGAACGAGAAAAAGCGAGTGAAAAGGTGACGAGAATAGGTTAGTCCTCAGGATTAGGCCCATGAAAAGAAGGGAGCTAATGGATTCTCTATGTTATACAAAGCTCACTATAGCCTTAATGAACTCAAAAGAGTCTAAGCTTGTTAGCATTCAGAATGAATGAAATGTTGACCTGGTAATAAAATGAGGATATAATTGTGATAGATAAAGAATGACGTTTGGGCCTTCGTTTGAATAATGGTTTGAAAAAGAAAAAAAAGAGAAGGAGAAAAGATTTCGCTGGTGGCACGAAATTAGGATACCTCCATAAGGTGAATCACATTGAGACACTATGAAATACCATTATGGGAATGACTTTGAATATTCCTTGAGGTAACGTAAGCCCTAGGGGCAAAGTATTGCGTAAGAAGTTTCAAGTTATCAGTTATATATTGTAGATCAATATTGAGGTGAATCAACAATGGATGGACAAAAGTCACAAAGTATGAGATGAGATTAGGCCGTCACTCTAAAGATGAGCGGTAAGGAAGGAGCATTGAATGTAAGCACGTGATTTTTGCCCTATATGAGAATTACTCCCAAAAAATTCAAAAATAAAATGATTTTCCTTGGTGTGCAATTTTGTGATATTTTTGGATAATTATTTGTATTTGTTTGTGCATGTTTATTTGTTAAATTAATAAAAAATACAAAAATATGTCGCATTTTGCATGTAGGATTTAATTCTACAATTGTTAGTAATTAAGTTTGTTTTACAAAAAAATGAAAATTACAAAAATTGGCATCTTTTGCATTTTTAGCATTTAATGTCCAAATATACAATTTTATGCTTAATTATGCGTTAATTATTATTGGGAGTTAATTTGCGCTTTTATAACTTATTTTAGTTCTTAATAATAATTTAAGGATTTTTAGAATTTAGTTTTAGAAAAATAAAAGAAGAAAAGAGAGCAAAAATACAAAGAAAAATCGGATTGGGCCGCTTCTTCAAATTCAAGCCACAAGCCCAAAAAATACCCAATCTTCCCAAACGACCCAGTCCATTTCGAACTAGGTCGACCCAGTCCATAACCCAAAGAGACCCAAACCCCCTTTTTCTTTCATTTTTCATAAAACAAAACAAAACAAAAAAAAACCAAGAAAACCCTAAAAACTAACCATCCGCCACCCCCCTCATTTTCTTTCTTCTTCTTCAAACTCCAAGCAAGCCATCCATGGCTGCCCTGCCTATCCCCCACAACACACACACACACACACACGTCATTATTCATCACCCTCACGACCCCAGCTCGAACAAACAACCAACACCATCTCCATCATCGTCTTCAAGCTATGAATGACCAAATGACCACCTTCGAGCTCCGTCTCGACATCCATGGCCGCTGCTTCATCTCCTCGTCGTCAACCCCCCATTTCTGTCAACTACAGTCGACAACCAGTGACGACCCAAATAGTCCACCTGCTGCTCCCCACGGCTGCCCGTCATAGCTGCTTCATCTGCGTCTGCTGATGTTGCGTCCGTTGCTGCTCCGACGCTGCTGCGTGCTGCTACTAGCGACTGCCATGGCCAAGCTGACCTTGACTTTAGGACTCGAGGATAGCGAAATTATAAGACTCCGTATCTTCACTTCCACCTTTACTTCCTCTTTCGGAATGGCTTTCGCCATGGAAATATCAACAATGGGTCAGGCCATGCAGCTCCATGCCCAAAACCTCAGCAAGCTTTTCACTTTCTCAGCTCTTTCACCTTCAAGTGACCTCACTTATGCCCGCCACATTCTCACCACTCTCCAAACCCCAAATTCATACTACTACAACACCATGATTCGTGCTTACTCGGACTCTCCGGACCCGACAAGTTTACATACGCGTTTGTCCTTAAGGTTTGTTCGAAGTTGCGATATGCCCAGCTCGGGAAACAGATTCATGGGTTGATTTTAAAGTTGGGGTCGTCAAAACAGTCCATACATAGTTCGAGTTCATCGTTGGTCAATCGTTGTTCGTCGTTTCATTTCCGGTTAGTTGGTTTTGAGTTTTATTTTTGTCCGTATTTCGTTTTGATATTCTCGAATCTAAAAACGGTAAATGTTTGGTTTTTGTTTTGTTCATGTTCATTGTTTTGTTAATTTTTCAGTTTGTTCATGTGAAATTGTTAGTTTAATGTTTGTTAGATTCAAATTGAAATTTAATTAATTATTTCTTTAGTTTGTTTCATGTGTTTTATGTATTTACAGAAATTGTTAATGTTGTTAGATTCAAGTTTAAGTTCATAATTGTTTCTTCGTCGATCTTGTTATTTGTCTAAAAGAATTTAGTTGTAATAGGGAAATATGTTGGTTTAATCGTTTGAATCCGTCATGTTTGTTGTTTAAAATGGATTTAATTCATGTTCATCTTGGTTTGAAGTTCATTTTAATCCAGTGACTTAATGTGAGTTTATGTTTTGGTTTTTGATTCGTTGATGAATCATGTATTGTGTTGTTAATATTGTTGTTTCATTGCTCATCCATTTTTGGTCTAAGTTAACCAGGATTGGTTCCCGATATGGTTAATTTATTTCCATTAATTTGGAGTTGTGTTGTTCATCTGTGTTCATATGATTTGTGTTTGAATTTGTGTAGAATTGGTCATACTGGCTATATTTTGGATGAGTTTGATTAATTGATTTGTTATAGCTGATGGGTGTAGTTTGGTAAATTGCAGTACGTTCGGGGGTAAGATGGTAATTGCAATAAGGTCGGAGGGGTAGTTTGGTAATTAAACATTTTTGTAATTTTTTATGTCAAGCATGAGGGACAAAATGTAATGGGGTGTGAGTGATATAATTGTTTATGTTAGGCATGGGGGACAAGATATAATGATGGGGAATAATGCATTTGTTTAATATAAGCATGGGGGACAAGATATAATGGGGTATTTGTTTAATAAAGTGGGGGACAAAACATTAAGTAGTGGGATTAAAAGGGGGATGAGTGGGAAGATAATGGGTTTGGTAGGAGAAAGTGGTTGATTTATTAATTGACTAAAGGGTTTGGGATGGGAAAAAAATAAGAGAGCTTGAATCAGATTTAAGGAGGACAGAATACAGAAGAAAATTTTAAGAGAGAGGAAATTCCGAAAAATACTAAGACTTTAGAAAAATAAAAAGAAAAACATTCTGGAAATTCAAAAGAAGAAGAATATACACCTGATATACAATCCAAATATTCTGATATACGGATTCAGAAATTAAGGGTTAAACACTAACTAGTCTTTCAAAATCTGATAAGATTCCCTTTGCTTCTGTCCGTTGATTGTTGTTGTTGTGTCTGGATTTTTGTCTTGATTTTAAAATCTGTCACTAAGTTTCTCGTTGCTGGTTGTTACTGGTTGCTGGGGTTGCTGTTGTTGTATGCTACTGAATTTCTGCTGATCTCCCTTTTCTTTTGCTTCCAATATCAGGTACACAACTGACACGCTGATTATTGTAAACTGAAACAGGAAGCATGAATACGAAAAAATGAAGAGTTGAAGTTCTAAATTTATTTAATTATATTCTGAATTTTATTTGTATATATAAATTATTTAGCTTACAAAAATCAGAATCATGTAGCTATTTAATATATATAGTGGAACATCTGACGATAGCTTAACGGATGAACTATCTATATATATTGCCTAAAAATAAATGAATGGTGTAGCAACTCCGTCTAGTTAAAAATCAAACGAATAGGCCATTTCGAACTTGTAGGAATATTGTTTAGTTAAATAATATTGGTTAATTTCAGCATGTAAATGGTTTAGGATTAAAATTAGATTGCTAAGTTTTTTTTTAATTTGACAAACTGAGAACATGCCTAGTATAATGTAACTAGGTAGTAACATGTGAATAAGACGGCCCAGGTCTAGTTTTATGTCATACACGTTGGGCCTGGGCCCGCATTGACAACGGACTGCCCTGCTTGCATCATTTTCAGAATTTATGAATCATACTCGAAACCCAACTATAACAACTCAAACATGTAAGTAAATTAAGACCTTTTCTCTTTCATTTCATAGAGACATAATAGAAAAATGTAGTCATTGTAGGTTTATCCTTTCATAAAATGAGACGCCTCACCAAATAAAACAATGCAAATTGCGGGGCCCTCAATAACTGGTCATAATAAAATACTTAGAATTTGGGATGGACTGTTTAGTGAATTTCACTGCCTTTCCCAAAGACATTAAACGCGTTAGACTCTTTAGGAGCGACTTAATTAAATTACATTCTTAAACTCGGGTGCGCATTTATGTGACCCAAATTCAAATCTCAACGGAGTCGGAATGTATTAACGACCATGGGTGCATTGACTGTGACGTGGTTCGAGATGCATTTTCACGACGTTGTAATTATATAAAAATGATAAATAATAAAAGCGGTTTAAACTTAATGAAAGCACATAAGTAATAACATGTATTAAACAGATATCTAGCCATTATAACAATTTAAGAGACCGTGCTAGAACCACGGGATTTGAGGGTGCCTAACACCTTCCCTCGGGTCAACAGAATTCCTTACTTAGAATTTCTGGTTCGCAGACTTCATTTGGAAAGTCGAATATTTTCCTCGATTTGGGATTCAAGATAAACCGGTGACTTGGGACATCAAAAGCCAAACCTTTCCCAAGTGGCGACTCTGAATTAAATAAATAATCTCATTTCGAATATTGTCACTTAAATTGAAAAAACTCTCTCGCGCATTTTACCCTTCGGGGCGGGCACGCAAAAAGGAGCTGTGACATTGAAGGACTGAGATTTATACCTAAATGATAGGCAATAAAAGTAACTGGGAGCTTGGTAAGCATACCTTAGTAAAGGTAGATTGAAGCAAAAATTATGGTATATTATAACCCATGTAAATGCAGTAAAGTCATATGAATGTATAACCAGATCTATGAAATGAGATATGGCCATATTCGCAAGTTCTACAAAGTATCGAGCAAAGGACTTCAGTACACTTATAGAGGTCTAGGGAGGCATCCTATTAAGCCTTGTATATACAAAGTAAGGCCTAGATATTGACTAAAAGATAAAACGAAAAAGGAAATTTGAATTGTATAAGTGCACTTACAAAGTCAGGGTCATACAGGTTGCTTGACAGGAGGTAATAACAATTGCAAGATTAGGAAGATTTCGACCACAGGTCATGATATGAGCAAAAAGACTAAAGGGGGGAATACCTTAGACTTTGGATTTATTCACAGAGCAACTGCTTAAATGGCAAGAAGAGTATTAAGGTATTCACAAAAGCTATAAGTTACGAAAATGATAAGAGCATCAGCCAACATTCGAGGACGAATGTTCCATAGGGGGGAATGATGTTACGCCCCGCAATATTATGTCGATATTATGTCTCGCAGTATTAAGTTATGACAGTGTTGCACCCAGCAGTTTTAAATTACGGTGGATTTATGCTTTGCAGTATTAAGTCACGACGATGTTGCACTCTGTAGTATTGTACGTTGGATTTGTCGTAAGGTAATTGACATCAGTCCAAGTAAATAATTATTTGAAGATTATAAGGATTATGCTATTTATAACAAGTAATAAATAAGTGATATGAAGGATAAAGGGGTACACAGATTAAAGAAAACAAGTTTCGTTAAAGGCGGTCAATTTGGAATAAAATACGGATCGAGCGATAATACCCGATAATTATGAACTAGTACCATGCAAGGTACCATATGACCATGGTAGTATAATATATAAAGTATATATGAAGTATTTTAAAAATAAATAGGATTTTAAGTAATTTGTGGTAATCTTTAAATTATGCGGGTAATTGATTAATTACCGGGTAACAGGACATTACCCGTGTCACACCTCCTTTTTTCACTACACCCCCGGAAGGGAGTGTATTTAATGGAGTTTTTCCAATTAAAGGACAATCGAAATGGGATTATTTTTATTTAAAATTCAGAGTCGCCACTTGGGATAATTTATGGTGTCCCAAGTCACCGGTTCAAATCCCGAATCGAGGAAAAGATTGACTCTGTATTACAGTCCGCGAACCAGAAATTCGGGTAAGGAATTTTGTTAACCCGGGAGAAGGTGTTAGGCATTCCCGAGTTCCGTGGTTCTAGCACGATCGCTCAACTGTTATAGTTGGCCTATTATCTGATTTTAATACATATTTTAGCCTATGGTTCAATTTTAACTTATTAACCACTTTTAATTAATTTTAGGAAGATTCAATGTCATCTAAAACACGTCTTGAACCACGTCACATAAATGCACCCGCGATCCACGACACATTTTATCTAACGTTGTTGAGATTTTAATTTGGGTCACATAAATGCACACTCGAGTTTAAGGAAAGTAAATTATTAAATAGCGCGCCTAAAGCATCTACACATTTTAATTATTCGCGAGGGCCATGGAAATTCAACTAAATGGCATGCCTCGATTTCTAAGGATTAAAACGAAGTTAATCAAAACGAGGGCTAATTTGTTTGCACATCTCGACTATCTAAAAATCTAATCAATTAATTAAGGGAAGCTTATGGGAATTCTATTTACTTTGAACTAAAAGTTCGACCACACTAATTAACTGAGGCTCACTGCGTTAGTTGACAAAATAATTGAGCGGGCCCCTTTGAAAAGTGCCTTCAAACTCAGGCTCGAAATGAGCCTAGTTAATGATGAGAAGAGGCGCCCAAATTCGATTATCCTTTAGCTGGGCCTGCATTGGGCGCAGTTTTCATGCTCCAAAGTATTCATGCCACTCAAATAATGCCCATTAACTTATGTCGACATGGATGCGGAATCGACTTAAACAAACTTCCATTCTGATTTTAGATAGTAAAACAATGTAACTAAGCTAAACTTTAATTCCACCTTTCATGCAATTTTAGGTCAATCTTGCCATAACGATGTATCAACAATAAACAGACTGGTTATTTAGTTTAAAGAGAAACCTCAAGTGCAAGCAAAGGCAAATACCAAAACCATTTGAACCCCAGGTGATGGATCATGTTTCTAGCTATGAGCAAGCAAACCATTACTTGGCATTCTTAACACATTTAGAGATGAGTTGATGCTAAAACAGCCCCGATCGTAGCAGAGACTGAACGAATACCCCCCAAGCCTACAAACATCACACAAGTTCGCTACAACAGCCTTACAACCCATTTATACAAACACAGAACTTGAGCTCATCTATCCTAATTAGTTAAAACTCATAATTTCATCTAAAGCTACAAATAAACTCAAAATGAACCAGGAAGAGACATATGTGACAAGAGACCAAACTAATTATGAAATCTGACTGATTTTCAGAAGTAGAAGAAACTACATTTACGGGCTAGTAAGACACAGCTTGCCACTTAATCAAATAAACATCTTGTTCTTCCATTTCACATGTCCGAGAATGGGAGATACATGGTAAAATCAGAGCAAACAACAGGGAGAAGGTCAGCTGCAGGGTGAGGTGAGATTCAGCAAACTAACAACAGCAATTCCATCTTGCTCAAACCATTTCAATCCCAGAAAGAGTCAAAATCACTTCAAATTTTAAGAAAACCCAAAGAAACACACAGACTCAATATTTTTCTCAAAGAGTCAAATTTTCAGTGTTTTAATTTTCTCAATGAAACAGTGCCTCAATGAAACAGTGAGAAATTTTCAGTGTTTTCTCTAGCCGTTTTTGGTTTTCTGAGTTTTCAGCTCTTAAACTCTACCTTGAAAGGCAAGAAAAGCTGTCTTTATAGGCAAGGCACCAGGGCAGCTTAAAGAAATCAGATTTTTCATTTTTACCCTTTTAATATTTTTGTTTTTGCTCAAAAGCCCTTAGTTTAAAATATTAGATTTCATATAAGTCCCCACCCCACTTTCCTAGAAGCTTCCTAATTCAGTTACTGAGATTCCTCCCACCTACAGTTCCTAAATTACCCCTTTAAGCCCTGTTTCTTACTCTATGAACCCAAATGGGTCAAATTGACCCGATAATTAAACCAAAATTTGGGCTAAATTCTGACCCAATTACCTAAATCAACCCCCTTGGGGTGAGGTCTGCAATAGATTCAAAGCCCAACAACAAGATAAACTAAATCAAATCAGTCAACAAACAAAGGGCAAACACTTGAATGATTTCGAGAATTAAAACCTACACTAATCAACTGATTACTACACACAAATAAGCAAGAAATTAACCAAGTTATTAAAATGACCCTAATTAAATTAACTAGGTGACTAAACGAGATATGAAATCAGAACTTTAAACGGGCTGATAACACAACTAAGGAAACAGAGAACAAACTTTCACAAAGGAAAACGAAAAAAAAAAACAACGAACAGAAGATAGTTTAAACCCGGCGGATTGGTTGAGTTTCAACCAGACCAGTAGAAGAAAATTAAACCAAAGAAAAGGGAAGGAGAAGAAAGAACAGACAAAAGAGGAGAAGGGAACTTACCAAATCAGGACTAGAAACCTACTGGAGACAAATGACCTAACAAAACTAATGTCGATCCCTTATTCTTTGTCAAGAACAACTGAACGACATCAGTTTTGCTGAATCCAAACTTCAAAGCTCGAAAGAATAGTCCCCCCATGATCATGCATGCTACCAGGTTCGATGAAAAATGATTTTGAACTTTTAGGGGTTGAACTCGACCTCCAGATTCGAAGAGTATGGGGTTGATTCGAGGGTAAAGGGTTGGATATTTGGGATGGGGAGGTTATGGTGATCATTTGGGGTTGATTTTGTGGGAAAAGGAGTCGGCGCCGCCGGGCAGGGGGTTGGGAATTCTAGGACGGCGGCTAGGGTTTGAGGTTTCGATTTGAAATTCGAACGGTTGGGGTTCGATTTGAGGGAAAAGGGTGCAGATCTGGGATGTGGAGATGGAGGAGGGTATTTGGTGTAAGTTTGGTGGCGGTTTGCGGTGGTGCCGCCACCGGCGGTGGAGGATTTGGGGGCGGCTAGCTAGGGTTTCGGGGGTGTTTTCTGATGAGGGTGATGAACAGAAGGGAGTTCTGAGGGGGTAGGGTTATTCGGACATTTAAATATATATGAAGCTTCAGTTCTGAGCCGTTTGATCAAGGGGAGATCAACGGCTAAGATTACACAGTCCAAAACGGCATCGTTTTAATTTGGGGGGGATGGATCGGGTAATGGGGCGGGTTTTGGCCGGATTGGTGCAGTTTTAAGAGCAAGAATGTTTGGGCCTGGGGTTTGTAGCCCAAGCCAGCTTCTTTATTTGTTTTCTTTTCTTTTCTTTCTTTTTTACCCCTTTTTTCAATTTTCTTTTAGTTTCCTTTTAAATCAAAATTAAAAATAATCCTAAATTAATCACTAATCAAATTATCTTATTACATTAATTAACTCTAAATAATATTTACCACAAATAATTAACAACCAAATTCAAAGAAAAACTACCAAAATTCGAATTTTTTTTTTTTGGTTAAACTGAAAATTTGATTTAACCAATAAAATTCGAAATTAAAAGTGCAAAATAAACTATATTTTTTGTAATTTTTTCCATTTTTATAAAACAAACTAATTTGCTAATTAATCCTAAAATGTAGAATTAAATCCTAGATGCAAATGCAACATATTTTTGTATTTTTCGTTAATTAAATAAAATAAATATGCACAGACAAATGCAAACTTTTAACATAAAATGCCACGAAAATACACAAAATTGCAAACACCGAAAGAAATTATTTTGTTTTGAATTTCTGGGAGTAATTTATATAGGGCAAAAATCACGTGTTCACAGCTGCCCCTCTTTGCCCGGAAACACGAAGAGTTTTCGTGCAAAGATAAAGTGAGCGGATACGAGCGATTTTTGCCGTTTGAATACTCCGTGGGAAGCATTTTTGAAAGATTTGACCGCACCCTACTTCCGAGGTTGCCTACATATCCTTGGCTAAAGAGGAATCAGGTCAGTGTAGTTCAGGAATGTTTGGTAGCTGGGACTACCATGAAGCTGTGATTTCACTGTTGTTGCTGCTGCTGCTACTGCTTACTGAACCCCCTTATTACACCATGTCAAAAATAAAAGAAGCTAGACTAGACTATGATCTACGCTTTACAAAATCCTATCTAGATCTTCAAACTTGCTTTTGTGTTTCTTGTTGCCTTGTTGTCCTCTATTCTCTCGATGACATCCATTTGTGCCCCCTTGAATTGTAAGCTGAGATGTTTTTTCCTTCTTCAAGTGGGTGCCTGACTGCTGAACTTGATATGTATTCCCATGCTCTCCAGGCGGGCTCCTGACTTCGAAACATGAATGTATTCCCATGCTATCCAGGCGACTTCAGCGAAATAGACAAAAACAAAAAACAAATTCTGCCCTGGTTTGGGTATGTGGGCCCATGCGTACGTGTAAAACAAATCACATTGCCGAATATCAAAGAATTTTGAAAACCAAAACTTGAATTGTACTCCCTGGTTCTCCAGGCAGGCTCCTGACTGCTAAACTTGAAAGTATTCACTGCTTTCCAGGCGGGCTCCTGACTTCAGCTTGAAAGCATTCCCTGCTCTTCAGGCGGACTCCTGACTTCATCTTGAAAGTATTCCCTGCTCTCCAGGCGGGCTCCTAATTTCAACTTGAAAGTATTCCCTGCTTTCTTGGCGGGCTCCTGACTTCAACTTGAAAGTATTCCCTGCTCTCCAGGTGGGCTCCTGACTTCAACTTAAAAGTATTCCCTGCTCTTCAGGCGGACTCCTGACTTCAACTTGAAAGTATTCCCTGCTCTCCAGGCGGACTCCTGACTTCAACTTGAAAGTATTCTCTGCTCTTCAGGCGGGCTCTTGACTTCAAAGTAGACAAAACAAAGAATTTGAAAGCTAAAACTTAAATTGTACTCCCTTGTTTTTCCAGGCGGGCTCCTGATTGCTGCGCTTGAATGTATTCCCTACTTTCCAGGTGGGCTCCTGACTTCTAACTTGACATGCTTCTCCCTGTTCTCCAAGCGGGTACCTGATTTCAACAAAATAGACAAAACAAAGAAAATTTTCTGCCCCAGTTTGGTAGCTGGGCACATATGTGAGTGTTAAACTGAATCATATTACCAAATATTACTAAGAATTTGAAAGCTAGGTCTCATTATCCAGGGGGTCCTGACAACTTCTTAACTATATGACAATTTTAAATCTACACTATATCTTTTAAAGGCATGACTTCCGCTACATCTTGTTATCTAAGAAGGTCTTAAGCTACTCCCCATTATCCAAGAGGGTCCTGAAAATCAAATGTCAAATTTTATCTTAAGAGTGACAACTTTTATAGCTGAATTATATTACCCTACAACAGAGTTTACGCTAAATGTTGTTATCTAACCGAAATTTTAAAGCTAAGTCCCATTATCCAGGAGGGTCCTGAAAACTCCTAATTGAATCGTATCTCGAACATGCAAACTTCTAAGCTAACTTATATTCCTTTGGCATGCATTTATGCTAGATTGTGCTATTTTGGACATTTAAAATAGGCCCCATTTTCCAGGAGGGTCCTGAAAGTTTGCGGTCAAACCTGTCTGGTGCTTGCTTTTCCTTGCGGAGGGTTTCTCCGAAACAAACGAAATTTCCTGCCCCTGTTTAATTCAAAGAAAAAATCTTGTCAGTTTTAAATATGGTGGTTGGTTGATGGCATTCTTTGCTGAAGGTCTCTCCGCTGCATTGTTTTGTTTTGACTGGCTTCCCCGAATTGTCCCTGAACCGCTTGACTTTTTGACTGACTCTCAAAACCCATAACTTGAATGACCCGAGTGTTCTATCCCCGAACCGTTGTTTCACATCTCTGACCCCTTTAACTGAACCTTTGCATCTCCTATGAATTACCAAATCATTTTGCCGATGGAACTCTTGCTGGCATTTTATCCCCTTTTACATCATGCTATCTTTGGTATGCTCTGGCCGCACTGTGCTTTGCAATCTTGAAGCTGGTAGTGAGCTTTGAAATTCCTTCTTATTTGCTTAAACAGAACTGACATTGGGAATATCTTAGAGAAATAAACCCAAAGAAATGAAATACAATGACTTTCAGAGTTAAGGATAAGGAAGTCCAAAACTGGAAGACTATCTGAAGAGAAAAAGAAAAGAGACTTATCTGAGTGGAACACCTGGCACCAATGATCATGACATGCAATTTGGATTAATCGGCCCAATCTGTCCAACCAATCAACTTTCAGTTGCCATACTTTGTTGCCCCAGAATTTCCATAACCTGATTTCTTCACCTCAAATCCCGACCTTGTTCATCCTGCAGTGCCTTGAAAGGTTTTCACCAGCAGACCTCTCTTATTCCTTCATCTGTCAACTCACTTTCGCCTTAAGGTGCCCATGAGGGTTTTCACCAATAAGACTCTCTCATTTTCATTTCTCTCTGCTCCCGTCGCCTTACGGTGCCCGTGAAAGTTTTCACCAATAAGACTCTCTCATTTTTGATTGATTTTTTTTCTGCTTGAACCAGAGTGTTGCCCCTGACATGAATTACCTTTACCTTCTTGACTTGGCATTTCTCGAAGACTGATCAGAAGGTCTTTCTTTGGACCGTAATGTGGCTTTCGGATGGGTTTAGAAAGGAAGGGTATAAAAAGCTCAAAACAATTTGATTGGGTTCAAATTTACAACCTTCGGAATCAGATTTCTGATAACAACCACAACTTCTGCCCCAGTTTCTTGTTTAGGGACTTTTGAATTTTTATTTTGATGGGACCGAACCGTGAGGCTGCCTACGTATCCTTAAAAGGAATCAGGTCGAACGTAGTTCATGACATAGGAACTACTTTGTTGTTGTGATTTTCTCTTCTCTCTTTCTTTTCTTTCTCTTTTTTTTTCTTTTCTCTTTTTGTTGTTGTTTTTTTCCTTTTTATCTCTTCTTTTTTTTCCTTTTTTTTTCTCTTTTTTTCGATTTTCATTTTTCTTCTCTCCCTTTTCTTTTCCCTTTCTCTTTTTCTCTCCTTCCTTTACTTATCTTTACGCTTGTGTTTCTAATATTTGCTATTGATTCCGAAGGAGGGGTATGAAAGAAAATAAATGAGGCTCAAAAGGGTAACGAGGGATAAAGTATTTAGATAGCGGAACATAATGCCTTCGTCATTTCAATATTCGAGACATGCCAAATACAAACAAGTACAATCAAAGAAAGAAAGCATACATAGTATCTCTTGACTGCGTCAGAATTGATAGCCATTTCTACACATTTGCCTTCTACATCTGTCAAATACAATGCACTATTGGACAACACTCTAGTCACAATGAACGGCCCCTGCCAATTTGGGGCGAATTTTCCTTTTGGTTCAACTTGATGAGGAAGAATGCGTTTCAATACTAATTGCCCCACTTCAAACTTCCGTGGGCGCACCTTCTTGTTGTATGTTATTGCCATTCTCTGTTGATACAACTGGCCATGACACACTGCTGCCAGTTTCTTCTCATTGATCAAACTCAATTGTTCCAAGTGGGTTTTGACCCACTCCTCATCATCGATCTCAACCTCCGCGACAATTCAAAGGGATGGAATTTCCACTTCTGCGGGTATCACTGCTTCGGTGCCATACACCAACAAATAAGGAGTCGCCCCTACTGAAGTACGGACAGTAGTGCGATAACCTAGCAATGCAAACGGCAGCTTTTCATGCCACTGCCTAGAGCCTTCCACCATTTTTCGAAGTATCTTCTTTATATTCTTGTTAGCCGCCTCAACTGCTCTGTTTGCCTTAGGGCGGTATGGGGTAGAATTGCGATGTGTAATCTTGAACTGCTGACATACCTCTTTCATCAGATGACTCTTGAGATTAACCCTATTGTCTGTAATGATTACCTTCGGTATCCCAAACCGGCAAATGATATTTGAATGCACAAAATCAACCACCACCTTCTTGGTTATAGACTTGAATGTTTTAGCCTCTACCCACTTGGTGAAATAATCGATGGCCACCAGAATAAACCTGTGCCCGTTGGACGCTGCTAACTCGATTGGTCCAATAACATCCATTCTCCAAGCAACAAAAGGCCATGGTGCAGACATTGTATGTAATTCAGATGGTGGATAATGAATCAAATCTCCATGCACTTGGCACTGATGACATTTACGCACGAAATTGATACAATCTCGCTCCATAGTGAGCCAATAATACCCTGCCCGAAGAATCTTCTTTGCCAGCACATACCCACTCATGTGCGGTCCACAGACTCCAGAATGTACTTCGGTCATGATTGTTGCAGCCTATCTGGCATCTACACATCTTAATAACCCAAGATCTGGAGTTATTTTGTACAAACTACTCCACTGAAGAAAAATCCACTTGCCAAGCGACGAATTGTTCTCTTTTGATCACCTGTGGCTTGTACCGGATATACTCCCCTTCAGATGTATTCCTTGATGTCGTGAAACCAAGGCTCCCCATCGAGCTCTTCCTCCACCATGTTACAATAAGCATGCTGATCACGTACCTGAATATGCAACTGGTCTACATAAGCCTTATCTGGATGATGTAACATGGACGCCAGAGTAGCCAAAGCATCGGCAACCTCATTGTGAATCCTCGGAATATGCCTAAACTCTATTGATTGAAACTGATGACAAAGATCATGCAAACATTATCGGTACGGTATGAGTTTTAAATCCCGTGTTTCTCATTCTCCCTGAATCTGGTATACCAGAAGGTCCGAATCACCCAAGAGCAAGACTTCCTAGACACCCATGTCCACAGCCATCCTCAAACCCAAAATGCATGCCTCGTATTCCGCCATGTTGTTAGTACAGTAGAACTGAAGCTGTGTTGTAACAGGGTAATGATGCCCTATTCAAACAAGTACCGTTCTTATTCCAACGCCTTTCATGTTAGCAGCACCATCGAAGAAAAGCTTCCATCTTGGCCTTTCAATCTGTTCCGACTCATCAATGTGCATTACCTCTTCATCAGGGAAGTAAGTCTTCAAAGGTTCGTATTCTTCATCCACAGGATTCTCAGCCAAATGGTCGGCCAATGCTTGTGCTTTCATTGCAGTCCTAGTCACATAGATAATGTCAAATTATGTGAGCAAGATCTGCCACTTTGCGAGCCTTCCCGTGGGCATGGGCTTTTGGAAGATATACTTCAACGGATCCAAGCGAGAGATGAGGTAAGTAGTATAAGAGAAAAAATAATGTTTCAGCTTCTGGGCTACCCAAGTTAGGGCGCAACACGTCCTCTCAAGCTGAGTGTACTTAACCTCGTAAAATGTGAAATTCTTGCTGAGATAATATATAGCCTGCTCCTTCCTGCCAGTGATGTCATGCTATCCCAATACACATCCAAATGAATTGTCCAAGACTGTCAAATACAGAATCAAAGGTCTCCCTGGTTCGGGTGGGACCAACATATGTGGGACCAACATAGGTGGGTTTGACAAGTACCCCTTTATCTTATCAAATGCTTCCTGACATTCATCTGTCCACCTGACTGCAACATCTTTCTTTAACAATTTGAAGATAGGCTCACAAGTTGTCGTGAGTTGAGCAATAAATTGGCTGATGTAATTCACTCTTCCCAACATGATCATCACCTCAGTCTTGCTCTTTGGAGGCGGCAATTCCTGGATGGATTTGATTTTTGACGGGTCTAATTCAATACCTCGTCGGCTGACTATGAATCCCAACAACTTTCCAGACGGAACACCGAACACGCATTTTGCAGGATTGAGCTTGAGATTGTACCTGCGAAGCCTTTGGAAGAACTTTCTCAGATCTCTGACATAGTCAGACTGCTTTCTAGACTTTACAATCACATCATCCACATAAACCTCGATCTCTCTATGTATCATGTCATGGAATATGGTCGTCATTGCCCTCATGTAGGTTGCCCCGGCATTTTTCAGACCAAATAGCATGACCCCATAGCAGTACGTTCCCCGTGGCGTGATGAAGGCTATCTTTTCCGCGTCCTCCTCATCTATTAAGATCTGGTGGTAGCCCGCATAACAATCCACAAAAGAACCAACCTCATGTTTGGCACAATTATCGATCAATATATGGATGTTTGGCAGTGGGAAATTATCATTGGGACTCGCCTTGTTGAGGTCTCGATAATCAACACACACCCTAGTCTTGCCATCCTTCTTCGGCACAGGCACTACATTGGCTAACCAAGTGGGATACCGAGTGACCCGAATGACCTTGACCTCAAACTGTTTGGTGACCTCTTCCTTAATTTTCACACTCATATCAGTTTTAAATTTCCTCATCTTCTGCTTGACAGGGGGAAATGTCGGATCAATGGGCAATTTGTGAACCACTAGGCCAGTGCTTAGACCTGGCATGTCGTCATAGGACCATGCAAAAACATCTTTATACTCGAACAATGTTTTAATTATCTCCTCTCTGAGTTGTGGTTCAAGATGGACACTTATTTTAGTTTCCTGGACATTATCTTGATCCCCTAAGTTGATTGCTTCTGTATCACTCAGGTTAGGCTTGGGTTTTTCTTCAAAATGGTTTAATTCTTTACTAATCTCTTCAAAGGCTTCATCCTTGTCATATTCCGAATCAACATCACATTCTATTTCTTGAATTACTATTTCAGAACTAGATTGGCTTTTAAGACTGGGCCGTAGATTCCGCATGCATGTCATATTATTGAGGCCAGCATAAAAAGAACTGTACAAGGAAGAAAGAAAAACAAAAATAAAACTATTAGGAAGAAAGAAAAGAGAAATTGCATTTCATTGAAATTAAAGATAACGGGATTTATACATCCAAATGGACGAAACATAGAATCTGAATTACAACCCTGGAATAATCCAGATAAATTGAAAGAAAATCAAAGAAAACTACCAAAACTCTCTCCTGGTGGGGAGAGGAGTAGCTTCCCAATTGCTAATCTTCGCACTGGGCCCAACAAAGTGCACATCCGCCTTGCTAGAACCCTCTCCAGCTTCCAATACGTTCGTATTGGCGAATATCCTCTCGAACCTTTCCATCAAATCTCCATCCACATCATCCACCGAAATGGGAACCAACGTCACTGGGCGCTTTTTGGACCAGGCCTGACAAATGATCGGGAAAGACGCGGGACTGGCTTTAGAAGGGCCCATGCTCTCTGTTTCATTTTTTTGGCTCTTCTCACGTCTACGATTGTGGGCTTGAACCCCAAACCAAACGTATCCAAGTTCTTAGGAAGAGAAACCGGTTGTACGATACCTTGCAGAGATGCATCCAAACCCTTGCCCGGCACAAAACCATTTTTCAATATTTCAATGGCTATCATGACTGATGTAGCAGCTACCCTTGGAGTTGGCACGCACTCCCCCTCAGGAGTTTTATCTACCGATACCGTGTCAACAACCTGATAAACCCATGGCCCCTTGTCATCTTCAAACTCTATGAACGGAACAATGGCATCACTGGGAACACACAAATTATCTTCGCCATGCATAACAATTTCCTGTCTATCCCATTCAAACTTGACCATTTGATGCAGAGTAGATGAGACCGCTCTGGCAGCATGAATCTGGGGTCATCCTAACAGCAGATTGTAAGAAACAGCCATATCGAGTACCTGGAATTCCATAGTAAATTCAACTGGCCCTATTGTAAGCTCGAGCACTATGTCCCCGACTAAATCTTTCCCTCCACCATCAAATCCCCGAACGCAGATACTGTTCTTGTGCATTCTTTCATCATCCACCTTTAACTTGTTCAGAGTGGAAAGAGGGCAAATATTTGCACGGGAACCGTTGTCAACAAGCACCTGAGTAACCACGGAATCTTCACATTTCACCGTCAGATAGAGGGCTCTATTGTGCTCGGTACCCTCCATGGGCAACTCATCATCAGAAAAAGTGACTCTGTTTACCTCAAATATCTTGTTAGCTATCTTTTCCAAGTGGTTTACTGAGATTTTGTCAGGAACGTGGGCTTCGTTCAAGATCTTCATCAAAGCCTTATTGTGCTCGTCTGAATGGATCAATAATGATAAGAGCGAGATCTGAACTGGTATCTTCCTTAACTGCTCCACAATGGAATAGTCTTGTACTTTCATCTTTCTCAGAAATTCTTCTGCTTCTTCCTTAGTCACCGCTTTCTTCACCAACACTGGGTTATCTTTCGAGGTCTTGGCTTTTCTCAACTTTTCGGGGGTGAAGCATCTCCTCGATCGAGTCAAACCATAGGTCTCACACACTTCTTCTTTAACCTCTTTCCCCTTGTAAGTCATTTGTTCATAATTCCATGGGACTGCCTTGTTGTTGAGTATGGGTAATTGAGTTACCGGTTTGATAATGACAGGATCTGTGCAGGCGCCCTTCACAATTACCACAGGCTTGTTCGTCACTCCTGGCACAACCACTCTTTCTCTTTCATGTTTTCCTGTGACGTCACTTGAGGACCCCTTCTTGACCTCCACAGATGGTTCATTATTTGCCCCGTTCAACTTGATCACAACCTTCTCACTTGTTGACTTTTCAAATGGCTTGGCTTCACTAGCCCGAATCATCATGACGGTTTGCGAAGGCTTCTTAGGCTCCCCTCCCTTATGCACTATCTCAATCATATTAGTCTCATGATGGGCCGGCAACGGATTCTAGTTGATGTTGGGTGCCTCTGGGGCTTGGACCTCAATCCGATTAGTATCAATGAGCTCTTGGATAGATGTTTTCAACTTCCAGCATTTCTCTGTGTCGTGACTCGGGGTCCCTGAACAATACTCGCAACTCACCGAGCGGTCAAGATTTCTGGGATGGGGATTCGGCAGTTTAGCCTCGATCGGATTCAACATACCCAACTGTCTCATTTTCTGGAATAGACTAGTATATGATTCTCCCAAAGGAGTGAAGGTCTTCTGTTTCTACAACATTTCATTCTTAAAGGCTTGATTTGGCCGGAAACCTGTTCCAGGGGGATTTCTATAGGCTCTCAGGGGTGGATGGGCATTTTGTGGAGCTAAGTATGGACTTTGTGGAGCTGGCGCATGCCATTGTGCGTGAGTAGGAGGTTGGGTATAGGTTTGTGCGTGATGGACGGAAAAATAGGGATCGAGCGGTGGGTAGTAGTGTTATGGTGGACTATATGGAGTATGGGGGTAAGTTTGGTGGTAGGGTCGAGGCGGGTTGTAGTAACGTGGAATGTTTCTGGATCCAACCCAAGCTCCTTACTCAACTGTAGCAACATCTTCTTTCTTCTTCTTCCCGAGTACACCCCCAGTACTGTTTTGAATGGCCTGGGTGGTCGCTTTGATTGCTGAATAACTCATGATCTTGTTGGACTTGAGCCCCTCCTCAACCATGCCTCCCATTTTTACAACTTCATTAAAGGACTTGCCTACTGCTGATACCAAGTGACCAAAATAAGTGGGTTCCAAAGCCTGCAAGAAATAATCAACCATCTCACTTTCTTTCATCGGAGGGTCAACCCTCGCTGCTTGCTCTCTCCAACGGAATCCATATTCCTTAAAGCTCTCACCGGGCTTCTTCTCAATCTTTGTCAATGATAGACGGTCTGGGATAATTTCGAGGTTGTACTGAAAATGGCAGGCAAAGACTTGGGCTAAATCGTCCCATGTTTACCACCTGCTATGATCTTGTCTGATATACCATTCTAATGCCGAGCCACTCAAAATTTGGCTGAAATATGTCATCAACAATTCATATCTTCCACCTCTCCTCTCATCTTGCTACAAAATCCTCTTAAGTGTGCTACTGGGTCACCATGCCCATCGAACAGATCAAACTTAGGCATTTTGAACCCTGCTGGCAACTAAACATCTGGGAACAGACATAAATCTTTATAGGCCCCACTTTACTTGACCTCTCAACCCCCTCATATCCCTGAACGATTGTTCTAAGCTTTTGACCTTTCTGATCATCTCTTCATGCTCGGGATTTTTGGGTGGCTTCTCAGTCTTTGCCGGGAGATCAAGATGAGGGGTGCAAGAATATGGTTCTGGAACTTTGAAGGTGGGTTCAGGGGGATAGTACTGGTTGTCATGAGTTTGGAACAGAGGTTCACTAGAAGATCGGTGTAATGTAGCAGGTGGAGGTGCCACAAAAATAGGTGTAATTGGTGGGGGAGGGTATGGGACTTGTTTGGGTGGTGGAGCTTGAGAAGTATGGGAAGAGGTGCCATGGCATTGTTGGTAGAGGGGAAAGGCTGGAGATGAGTTCACAGTGGGAGGCTCCGGAGGTTGGGCTGATGGTGGGATATAAGCAGGGTTGGCAGGATAAACCGGTGGTAGATGCCCCTTTGCCCAGGCTTGGTACATTTCAGCCATCTGCTGCTTTAACTTATACATCTCTTCCTTCATTGCATTAACATCTAGTTCTTCCACCTCTTTTGACGGGTCAACAATACTTGTCTCCGGTTCTTGGTTGGCCATATTCAGCCTGTCTTTTGATCTGGTGTTGTATGAGTGAGTTGCCAGAATGCCAATCAACTAACCACCTGCCTGGACTCAACACATCAAACAACAACCTTGTTAGCGATTAGGCTTTAACAGATTGGTAACCGCACATTGGGCATGAATGCACCTAAGCAGTTAACCGTCTCTATTATGTATTTGATCGGTTTCATGCGTCATCCCGGCCTTTTATTACTTTCAATTGCAAACTTTCCCCTTTTTCTTTCTTTTCTTTTCCTTCCTTTCACTCTTGCCTTTGTTATCTCTTTGTTTTTATTCTCTCTTGATTTCTTATTTTCTCTCTTGTTTTTTCGCTCTTTTTCTTTTCTTTACTCTCTTGTTTTTCCTCTTATTTTCTTTTTCTCTTTTTCATTTGGTTACGGTCGAATCCTATGGAGATTGCCTACGTATCATGACCCCGCATGAATCAGACCAAGCGTAGTTCTTGGAGATAAAAATAATAAAACATTTTTTTTGGAATTTTCAAATTTTTCATAATAAGACTCGGAAATAGACTTAAACAAAAACTAACAGACTCTGATGAAAGACGAAATACAGACTCGAAAAACAAACAACCCACATACTCTAATAAAGAAATACAGACTCCAAGACAAACTGGCAGCCTTTAACGGAAAGAAAATACAGACTCAAGAAATCACAAATACATCAGTGCCTCAATTGCCCCCGGGACCCACGGGGCATCATTCGGCCTCGCTGCGGGCCGACTCGCTAAATCCCCTTGGAGGTGGTATAGATCTTACATTACCCGGCGAACGAAAATCATCACAGTAGCGAAGAACATAGATCTAGTCATATCCTCACAGGTACTGCACTTCATCGCGATGTAGTGGCGACCCTTTTGACTCGCTCTCTTATGACGCCCTTCTCTTGCAACAAACGCTCAATCTGTTCGGTTCTGGCTTCCAAAGTTTGTTCGGCTACCTAGTTCTGCACTTGGAGTTGTTGCAAGTCTTTTTCTAGCCGTGTCATTGCCGTATAACACTGTTCCCTTTCAGCCTTGAAGTCTTTCGCCTGTTTGATCATTTTGTTTTCTGTGGCGATGGCCCTTTTCTTTAATCCCCCGACCTCGTCATCGTACTTTTCTTTTAGCTGCTTAACCAGGCGTGCTCATTCATCCGCATTTTTAGCCAACTGTTTTCGAGCCTTGACTAGTTCACCTTCTGCTTTATTCAAATCAAAACTATAGTCACTCACTTTCTGCCTCAAGTTAGCTATGAGTTTCTCATCTTTGGCACTTCGGGCTGGGTTTTCTGCCGCTATTTTCATTTTCTGAATCTGGGCTCGAAGGGCCTCATTTTCTATGGCTAGCCTTTTCTTTTCTCCTTCATCCGTCGCGGTTTGTAAGCTATTTTCAAACTGAAGGTCCCTGACTTGTTTTTCCAATTTACTTATGGTAGCCCTATACTCGCTTTCTTTAGCAAACCAGTAACATTGTTCATGTGATGCCTCGACGAATTCCTGAAGATGAGGTCTTTTAGCCGGTCTCCCAAACTCAATTTCTCTCCTATACCAAGCAAGGTACCCTAGTAAAACCTCACCTTTGGATCGATCACACACACAGGTATTGGTTGTTAAGTATTGACATTCACTCCAGATTTGGCGGACTACTGCTTCATGAAATTGACCGTTAGGTCTGATCTCGACTACTTGGGCACTAAGATCTTCATCTCTCGGAACTATCTGGCATCTCCCCAGCTGCCTCAAAACCCGATATGGAGCATAAGGCTGGATACTCCTAAGTCCCATCAAGAGGAAATGAGGCCCGCTGGCTGGCATGTATATGACCTCATCCACAGACAACCATCCAAACGTCCACTCTATTTGGTTTGCAGTGATAGAACGGAGGCACGCTTCCCACTCTGTGACCCCCTCCGGCAAGCTGATCCCGTCAACCCTTGTGTAAAATTCTTCTACACATGTTTTCTCTGTCGACCCATAGCTCATAAATTGAGGACGATGGCATAAGTGTTCGATCATCCACATCTGCAACAACACGTTACACCCCCCAAAAAAGTCTCCTCCGGCTTTGCAGGTTGTGAGAGCGCGGAAGATTTCAGCTACTATCATGGGTGCGAGGGTGTTGTTGGCCTGAGTAAGCAAAGTACTGACAACTCCAGCTATTCATATGTCAATATTCCCATCTTTTCTAGGAAACACCAAAAGTCCCAAGAAGACCACCATAAATGCGAAACACCTGTGTTCTTCCCACTTTAGGCGGTTTCCTTTGCTGCAGATTTTATTTTCCGGCTTGTTGAACCCTCCTACATGACCATATCTGTTGTATATAAACTGCAAAGTACAAAAACCAGCTGCCAAGTCTAGGTTGTGGACCCCCTGCTTATTTTCAAAAAGTCTAAGAACCTGTGGACGGCTACGGCCCTTGGAGCAATCAGGTACTGGTGCCTCAGGGGAACTTTGGGATTCCTGATATATCCGACTATTTCTTCCAATGTTGGGGTAAGATCAAAATCTGAGAAATGAAATACGTTGTGGGTCGGGTCCCAAAATGTAACCAACGCCTTTATGATGTCCCCCCTAGGATTAATCTTCAACAACCCAGTGAGGCCTCCCAAGTATTGATTGACCATGTCTTGTCCCGATTTACCCAAATCATCCCACCACATATGCAACTCCAAAGGGATCTTGTTCACGACTGTTATTGGCAAATTCCGACTTGTGCTCATTCTGCACATTTGTTAGGGTGGTTAAGCAAAAATAACGATTCAATTGACTCAAAAACAAATTGACACTTTTTCATTTAAAAATAAAATCCGGTTTTGCAAATACGACCTTTCAGCACCTCGGAGTCGAAGATTTTAAGGCTGTGTTGGCTAACCAGTGAAAACCTTGAAAAAAATGACCACAAGTGGTTGTTCTTGCAAAACAACCTTCCAGCGCCCTTTTAGGGACATTCGGCTATTTCCGACAAGAATGGTGTCACCCTAATTACTTTCAAACAAAAGCAAATTTTTATTTTTTATTTTTTTAGTTATTTTTGCAAAAAGGAAGTTGGACCCGATGGGGGTTGCCTACATATCCCACATCCGGTGGGAATAAAACTGGCGTAGTTCGGGCCAATTTGTCAAAATAAAACCAATTATTTTTCCTTTCTAAAACACAAAGATTTTCCCTTTCTTTTCTTTTCTTGAAAATTACAAAATTCTTTTTTTTCAAAATTTCGGCAGAGTTTCGGTATGTTTGGGACATTGGTTTTTCAAAACAGACACTTATCTCTCTCAACCATCTCATTAACCCTTCTAATTATTCCTTATAAGCCGGTCGAAATGCAAATCCGAAGCAAATGAATGCACAAGTAGCAAGTAAGATGCATCATAATGGTCTTCACATTTTGGGTACACCTGTCCTAGATAGACCCAACCCCTGTGTTGAGTCTCCAAAGTCAAAATGCACATGATGCAAACAAACGTTCCTACTAGGGATCCGGCATGAGGCTGAGTTATTCTAGGTTCAAAACCTGGGTATATGTTCTAGACCGTGTACCCGAGCGGACAACTCGAGCTGAGGAGGGGGCTACGTACTAGGAACCAAGAGGCCATCCGGCTTAGTAACTTGTCCGAGCCTCTTTCTTATTTCAAAGTATGACACTAACAGAATAGGGAATCTCGACCAGCAAGCACATCCCCGAAGATGAGAAGAGAAAGGTTTCATAGCAGTTTATATACAGTTCAGATAATATCAAAGCGGTAAAAGCATCACTTAGCACATTAGGCATGTAACAAAATCAGATAAAGCCAAATATAATAATTTATCTAAGCTCGAATTCTGAACCCTGAACCAGAGATTCTGGGTTCGGTCCCCAGCAGATTCTCCAGAGCTGTCACACCTCCTTTTTTCACTACACCCCCCGGAAGGGAGTGTATTTAAGGGAGTTTTTCCAATTAAAAGACAATCGAAACGGAATTATTTTTATTTAAAATTCAGAGTCGCCACATGGGATAATTTATGGTGTCCCAAGTCACCAGTTCAAATCCCGAATCGAGGAAAAGATTGACTTTGTATTACAGTCCGCGAACCAGAAATCCGGGTAAGGAATTCTGTTAACCTGGGAGAAGGTGTTAGGCATTCCCGAGTTCCGTGGTTCTAGCACGGTCTCTCAACTGTTATAGTTGGCCTATTATCTGATTTAATACATGTTTTAGCCTATGGTTCAATTTTAACTTATTAACCACTTTTAATTAATTTTAGGAAGATTCAACGTCATCTAAAACACATCTTGAACCACGTCACATAAATGCACCCGCGATCCACGACATATTTTATCTAACGTTGTTGAGATTTGGATTTAGGTCACATAAATGCACACCCGAGTTTAAGGAAAGTAAATTATTAAATAGTGCGCCTAAAGCATCTACGCATTTTAATTATTCGCGAGGGCCATGGAAATTCAACTAAATGGCACGCCTCGATTTCTAAGGATTAAAACGAAGTTAATCAAAACGAGGGCCAATTTGTTTGCACATCTCGACTAACTAAAGATCTAATCAATTAATTAAGGGAAGCTTATGGGAATTCTATTTACTTTGAACTAAAAGTTCGACCACACTAATTAACTGAGGCTCATTGCGTTAGTTGACAAAATAATTGAGTGGGCCCCTTTGAAAAGTGCCTTCAAACTCAGGCTCGAAATGAGCCTAGTTAATGATGAGAAGAGGCGCCCAAATTCGATTATCCTTTAGCTGGGCCTGCATTGCGCGCAGTTTTCATGCTCCAAAGTATTCATGCCACTCAAATAATGCCCATTAACTTATGTCGACATGGACGCGAAATCGAATTAAACAAACTCCCATTCTGATTTTAGATAGTAAAACAATGTAACTAAGCTAAACTTTAATTCCACCTTTCATGCAATTTTGGGCCAATCTTGCCATAACGATGTATCGACAATAAACAGACTGGTTATTTAGTTTAAAGAGAAACCTCAACTGCAAGCAAAGGCAAATACCAAAACCATTTGAACCCCAGGTGATGGGATCATGTTTCTAGCTATGAGCAAGCAAACCATTACTTGGCATTCTCAACAAATTTAGAGATGAGTTGATGCTAAAACAACCCTGATCGTAGCAGAGACTGAACGAATACCCCCAAGCCTACAATCATCACACAAGTTCGCTACAACAGCCCTACAACCCATTTATACAAATACAGAACTTGAGCTCATCTATCCTACTTAGTTAAAACTCAGAATTCATCTAAAGCTACAAATAAACTCAACATGAACCAGGAAGAGACATATGTGACAAGAGACCAAACTAATTATAAAATCTGACTGATTTTCAGAAGTAGAAGAAACTACATTTACAGGCTAGTATGACACAACTTGCCACTTAATCAAATAAACATCTTGTTCTTCCATTTCACATGTCCGAGAATGGGAGATACCTGGTAAAATCAGAGCAAACAATAGGGAGGCTGCAGGGTGAGGTGAGATTCAGCAAACTAACAACAACAATTCCAGCTTGCTCAAACCATTTCAATCCCAGAAAGAGTCAAAATCACTTCAAATTTTAAGAAAACCCAAAGAAACACACAGCCTCAATATTTTTCTCAAAGAGTCAATTTTTCAGTGTTTTAATTTTCTCAATGAAACAGTGCCTCAATGAAACAGTGAGAAATTTTCAGTGTTTTCTCTAGCCGTTTCTAGTTTTCGGAGTTTTCAGCTCTTAAACTCTGCCTTGAAAGGCAAGAAAAGCTGCCTTTATAGGCAAGGCACTAGGGCAGCTGAAAGAAAATAGATTTTTCATTTTGACCCTTTTAATATTTTCGTTTTTGCTCAAAAGACTTAGTTTAAAACATCAGATTTCATATAAGTCCTCACCCCACTTTCCTAGAAGCTTCCTAATTCAGTTACTGAGATTCCTCCCACCTACAGTTCCTAAATTACCCTTTTAAGCCCTGTTTCTTAATAGGAACCCAAATGGGTAAAATTGACCCGATAATTAAACCAAAATTTGGGCTCAATTCTGACCCAATGACCTAAATCAACCCCCTTGGGGTGAGGTCTGCAATGGCTTCAAAGCCCAACAACAAGATAAACTAAATCAAATCAGTCAACAAACAAAGGGCAAACACTTGAATGATTTCGAGAATTAAAACCTACACTAATCAACTGATTACTACACACAAATAAGCAAGAAATTAACCAAGTTATTAAAATGACCCTAATTAAATTAACTGGGTGACTAAACGAGATATGAAATCAGAACTTTAAACGGGCTGATAACACAACTAAGGAAACAGAAAACAAACTTTCACAAAGGAAACGAAAAAAAACAACGAACAAAAGATAGTTTAAACCCGGCGGATTGGTCGAGTTTCAGCCAGACCAGTAGAAGAAAATTAAACTAAAGAAAAGGGAAGGAGAAGAAAGAATAGACAAAAGAGGAGAAGAGAACTTACCAAATCAAGACTCGAAACCTACTGGAGACAAATGAACTAACAAAACTAATGTCGATCCATTGTTCTTTGTCAAGAACAACTGAACGACGTCAGTTTTGCTGAATCCAAACTTCAAAGCTCGAAATAATAGTCCCCCCATGATCATGCATGCTACCAGGTTCGATGAAAAATGATTTTGAACTTTAGGGGTTGAACTTGGCCTCCAGATTCGAAGAGTTTGGGGTTAATTCGAGGGTAAAGGGTTGGATATTTGGGATGGGGAGGTTATGGTGATCATTTGGGGTTGATTTGGTGGGAAAAGGAGTCGGCGCCGCCGGGCAGAGGGTTGGGAATTCTAGGACGGCGACTAGAGTTTGAGGTTTCGATTTGAAATTCGAACGGTTGGGGTTCGATTTGAGGGAAAAGGGGTGCGGATCTGGGATGTGGAGATGGAGGAGGGTATTTGGTGTAAGTTTGGTGGTAGTTTGCGGTGGCGCCGCCACCGGCGGTAGAGGATTTGGGGGTGGCTAGCTAGGGTTTCGGGGGTGTTTTCTGATGAGGGTGATGAACAAAAGGGAGTTCTGGGGGGGGTAGGGTTATTCAGACATTTAAATATATATGAAGCATCAGTTCTGAGCCGTTTGATCAAGAGGAGATCAACGGCTCAAATTACACAGTCCAAACGGCGTCGTTTTAATTTGAGGGGGGATGGACCGGGTAATGGGCGGGTTTGGGCCGGATTGGGCAGTTTTAAGAGCAAGAATGTTTGGGCCTGGGGTTTGCAGCCCAAGCCAGCTTCTTTATTTGTTTTCTTTTCTTTTCTTTCTTTTTTCTCCTTTTTTTCAATTTTCTTTTAGTTTCCTTTTAAATCAAAATTAAAAATAATCCTAAATTAATCACTAATCAAATTATCCTATTGCATTAATTAACTCTAAATAACATTTACCACAAATAATTAACAACCAAATTCAAAGAAAAACTATCAAAATTCGAAATTAAAAATTAAAAGTGCAAAATAAACTATATTTTTGTAATTTTTTCCATTTTTATAAAATAAACTAATTTGCTAATTAATCCTAAAATGTAGATTTAAATCCTATATGCAAATGCAACATATTTTTGTATTTTTTGTTAATTAAATAAAATAAATATGCACAGACAAATGCAAACTTTTAACATAAAATGCCACGAAAATCCACAAAATTGCAAACACCGAAAGAAATTATTTTGTTTTGAATATTTGGGAGTAATTCATATAGGGCAAAAATCAGGTGCTCACAACTTGGTTAACTAATAAGTAGATAAAAAGTTAATAAAATAACCTACCCTACTCCCCACATGGCATTATGCTACCATTCAAGCATATGACTCATAGTCATATATGCTTGTGTGGCAATGCAACATGTAAAGTCATTTAATGACTCATAAGGAAGGACTTGAAATAGTAGTCACTTTAAAAAATCTGATTCTTGGTTAATTTTAAAAAAACCTCTTGTCTTTGAGCAAGAAACGTGAAGGAACAAAACCAAAGTCTTCCAAAATTCTAAAACCAAAAAACGTGAGAAAGGAAGAACAATTTTCGTTCAATAATTCAACTTCTTAGCCAAAATAAATCTCAATTGAAATTTCAAAAGCATCAACAATTTACATTTGTATTATGTATTGAACCAAAAATGTGAAAACAAACAATAGCAAGAACATTTTCTTGCTTGGTTCATACACTATAACGCCAAGAGCAGAAGCTTAATTCAGTTCAAATTTTGCGGTTCTAAAAAAGTACAGTGCAATCTTCGCCAAGAATATTATACAGATTTTTCCCGACTCCAAGTATGTTAAGGCCATCGCTTCTTTCTTTTGGCATGGTCCAAATTATACTGAAGAAACGAGCAAATACACGGTTTTCTATAAATTATTATATTTATAGAAATAGTAGGGGTGTCTATATTCTTGATTCCTCATGAGAATTATTATTATCTTCTATTCATGGGTCTCAAAATAATATGCAGTTAAAAAAGTTTATCCAGAAGAAATATCGAGATTATTATGTATTTTTCATGCATTTCACTCATTTATACATGTGCATTGACCCATAACGAGATGTCGTTATATACGCGTATATATGTAAATATATGTATATGGGATATGGGAAAAGGTTACGGTGTTATATATGCATCACCACCTGATTAGCTGGTATATGATGATGATGTTGCCCACAGTGGCTGAAATATGATTCAAACGGCGTTATATACGCATATATATGTATATATATGTACATGAGATATGAGAAAAGTTATGGTGTTATATACGCACCACCACTTAATCAACTGGTATACATTGATGATTTTGCCCACAGTGGCCAATATGATATGATGGGATACCCTCAGAGACTGATGATGATATGAAACATGTACCTATGCACGACATGATATTCATACGCATATGCATGACGCTAAAAGTAATTTATGATTTACAAAGTTATTCGGACTTACAGGTTGAGTCATGTACTTTATATTCCTTCCATGTCTCTTATGTAGTTATTTATGTGCCTTACATACTCGGTACATTATTCGTACTGACATCCCTTTTGCCTGGGGACGTTGAGTTTCATGCCCGCAGGTCCAGATAGACAGGTCGAGAGTCCTCCAAGTAGACTATCAGCTCAGCAGAAGATGTTGGTGCGCTCCATTTGCTTCGGAGTTGCGAGTTTGGTTAGTATGATTTTGACGTGTATTGTTTGGTATGGTGGGACTCTGTCTCGACCTTTATGACATTTATGTACTCTTAGAGGTTTGTAGATAATACATATGTCGTGTACATGAAAGATTGTGCGGCCTTGTTGGCCTATGTTTCGTGTTTATAAAAGATCATGTTGGCCTATTAGGCCCGTATGTCAGGTTTATATGATGATGTAATAAGAAAGATATGTTATGTTGGTACTCGGTTGAGTAAGGTACCGGGTGCCCGTCGCGGCCCATTGGTTTGGGTCGTGACAAAAACTTTACTAATTGCCTAAGAAATATAGTTAAGCTTAGTTCCTTGAATAGTTGCATAACTTCTATTCTCTAGCTTTATAATTCGTTCATGACTTTCATTCCGAACGTTGTGAGCTAAGTGCGTAATCAATATAGACTTGTGTTTGATGCCCATGAATCTCAGTATTGATTACTCAGCATGTCATAAATAGTTGAAGCTTCAGTTTTCATAATTAGTTCATGAATACATGTCTCAGTCTAGTTCTATTCAGTAGTCCAGTATCATGTAACTCATTATGGCTCAGTATTTCAGTATCATATGTTGCAGTATGATTTTCAGTTCCTAATTTTAAATCCTTGAATGTTGAACACCTATATTTGGGCCAGAGGCTATAGTTTGTGCTTTATGCATCTTTGGGCTCGAGGGTAGAGTTATGTATACGTATACTTGGGCTCGAGGCCGCAGCTTGTGCACATATATATTGGGCCTGAGGTCGTAGTTTATTTATTGAGATAAACAGGTGGTTCATCATTGAGAAGAGAGAGTATTCATATCCTTACTTCCTTTGTGTAGTTCAGTTATCAGTTCATTTATCAGGTATCAACATCAGTTATGAGATATAAGTTATCAGTTTAGTTTCAATTTCAGCATTTACAGTTCTTTCTTTTAGTTTCTTTACATACCAATGCAATTCAAAATGTAGTGACTTCCCTTTTGCTCGGGGCTTGCATCTCATGATACATGTAATAATTTATAGGTTGGCTATTCAGAGCGTTTGTATTCTCGTACCATCTATTTGATAAGCCCCAGTTCTTTCGGGGCATTATCGTTACTTTACAGTCTTTTAGTATTTACAGACAATCAATAGTTTCAGTACTTCATTATAGGCTTCATAGACTAGAGTCACAGTTAGACAGAGTCACAGACTTTTCATGTTAAGCAATGTTGACTACATATATGTTTCAGACTTACATTAGAGTTTTCACACTTTGATTTATATCACTCAGACTTTCAGTATACCAGCATGTGTTAGTTTATCTTCCGCATTCAGTATGTTATAATATCACATGTTGATTCAGCCAGCTAGTTGGTTCGCTCTGTCATATATAGTTAGGCACCGGTGTCGTGTTATGTCCAGGCCTAGGTTCGGGGCGTGACAACATATTATATTTAGATATCCAAGGAGGAGTGTTATGAAATATTATATTATGGTGGATGTCTATAACTCCTAAAGGAGTAATACCCACTACTCTTATCCATTATCTACGTAACTTCGATTACTCCACAACTTATGGTTATAACTCCCACATCTCCATAGCCATCCTCTTGATCTTCCCCATGATCCCAATGGTTAATACCATATTTAAAGTAACATTATTGTAAGCTTCTATAAAACCCTATAAACAGAGGTATCGGGGATTATGTAGCCTATACACTTGGGAAACACTTGAAATAAGAAAGTTCTCTTTCCTCTCTACATCTCTCGTCTATTTTCTTGTTTTATATTTATTACTTTGAGTTTAATTTCTTAACAAGTACTCCCTCTGTTTTAATTTAGATGAGGTAGTTAGACTCGGTACGGAATTTAAGAAATAAAAAAGATTTTTGAAACTTGTGGTCGTAAAAGCTTAAGGGGTAAAAGTTTTGCGGGGCCATGAAATTTGTGTGGTTACAAAAGTTTCTCATTAAGTATAAAATGCATACAATGAGTAAAATAAAAAGTTTAAAGTTAAATTATTTCTAATTGTAGAAAAAAATGGAACGGACTAATAAGAAAATTGTGTCACCTTAAATATTAGTACCTTTTCTTTTTTATTTTTTTGTTTGAAGATGATTTGGGTCTAGTGACCAAACCCTCGAGCCTTTTCTTCTCCGTCATCTATCCCCGACTCGTCCATCTCTCTCTCTCAGTCTCCCTGCAACACTGTTCTCTCCGAACCCTAAAATCTCCTCCCCGCATTCGGTATTCACTTCGTTTCTCATTTGACTCTTCAATTTCCACTCTCTCTTGCTGGCTCTTCCGTTTCATTTCTCTCGAATCGATCCTTTCTTTTCTGAATCTTCTCTGACACAAAGGCCATGGCCGAAGGGAAGCTCGATCTCCCTGACGATCTCCTTTCCTCTAACCCTTCCGATCACTCCAAAGGTCCTCTTTATTTTGTTTATTCTTACTTTGTATTTTAATTTCGGTTGGATTCGAAGGATGATTGTCTAATGCTTGATTTAGGGGTTATTGATCTTGTATATGAATTTTAAACTTCGTGCGATGCTTGCTTCAATTGAGATACAACTTGAATTCTAGGGCTTCAGATCAGGCGCTATGTTGCAAAATGCTGTTTTCTCTGTATTTAGTTGTGTCGATTTGCTTGCTTTGAGTGTGTGAGATGTATCAGTCCATCACGAGAAGAAAATGATGCCAATTTCTTCACTCAAAATACAGTGTAGGATTGAGCCTTTAGGTTAATGTTAACTGGACTAGAGGCATTGCTGTTAGATTTGCTTCTCATGAACATTTTAAGATTAATAGTTTACGAGTTTTATTTATCCGTAGGGAGTTGTTGATTTCTCACTAAAGTGTCATGTTCTTCTAGTGTTGGGATGTTCTATATATTGGTATATTCAGCCCAATAGCTGCTAGTAGTTTTTCATTATCCATGCAAAGTCTTTGCTTTTTATTTCTGGAGTAGAAATTCGGTCCCATTTTATCGTGTTTTACAGTTGCTAAGAAACATCTGCAGGTAGCGATGACAGCAAGCCTTTCATGGGCCAGCTTGATATTTCCAAAGGTAGAAATATTTTTCATTCTTGATTCTGATTGCGTGAGTGCTATTGATCTTCTTCTGATTCTTTTTTACCTTCTCACATCACTTTAGATCAAGCCATGGTGGACAGCAGCATTCCTTTGTCTCCACAATGGCTTTATGCTAAACCAAGTGACACAAAGATGGTGAGTTTTTGGTCATTTCCATGTCAAGCTTACATGCAGAGTAATGATTTCCCTATTTCTGCTATACAATGGATAATTTCATGATACTAACTATTTTGAAGGTACAGATTGAGTCAATGGAAACTTCTGCATAGTTATTTTTGGACTTTTGGACCCTAAGCTCTGCTTTTGTGGCACTATCTCTAATAGCATGAGTTCTCAAAAAAAAAAAAAAAATCTCATTACAATGAGTTTTATTTTCATTTTCACCTATTATTATTTGGAATACCTAGAGAGATGGTTTGCAGTTTGAGAGGAGTCGCAGATTCTTGTAAGACCAAGTTGAGATGTGGATGTAAAGTAGTCCCACCTGGAGTTACAACATGATCTTGAAATCAATAGAGCATATAAAATAATTTTTAACCTTAAAAATGTTTCTTGGACATGATTGATACATTTTTACTAGCTTTGTCTGTGATATGATGAATTGTACTTGATCAGCCGAAACAAAATAAAAAAAAAAGATAGTTTGTTCCATTTGGAAATTCTCCTCGCTAAGTTAACAGGGCACCCTTGAGAATTAAGTGTTTTGTTGTTGAATTAGACCTTGTGATTTTTTATGGTTTTTAATGCCCATCACCCAGAGGAAATACTTTCATCCTGAATGTCCATTAGTGTTGGTCTCCTAACAAATCCAAGTTTTAAAATTGATATTTAGTATTTAGAAACTGTCACCGTTGATCCAAGCTGTCCTTATTTATCTGAACAAAAAAAGCTAGCTTGAAACAACCCGAAAAAAGATTTCCTATAAATTTTGGCTGTATTCTGTCACCTTGTGGCATTATTTCCTCCTAGACTTTTGTACATATAAAATTCTTTAAGTGGCAGTTACCATTTTCTGCTGCTGTATTAAAGAGAACTCAAGAAAATTTTCCTTCATTTGCTACTTTCATGTTGTGTTAATTCACCTGTGATTTTTTAAGATTTGGATTTCCAGTCTTTTCTATGCAAATATCTCATGTGCCAGAGGTTACACTTGCCCTATTCTGTTATACTGCTTAAAGTTTTTCTTGTAAAGTGTTTTCTACCCGTGTTCTATTCACCATAGGAAATGCATCCACCGAGCTCTTTGTCACTTGGAAGTTCTGCTGATTCAAGTCAAAAGGAGGCCTGGTGTACAGATATGCCTGAGGACAAAAAGGATTGGAGAAGAACGCCAGTGGATACTGAGAGTGGTTGCCGGTGGCGTGAGGAAGAGAGGGAAACTAGCTTGCTTGGTCGAAGAGAACGAAAGAAAACCGATCGTGATGTTAATAACCGCAATTCTGGGCTTGATACAAGACGTGATAGCAAGTGGTCTTCTAGGTGGGGTCCTGATGGCAAAGAAAAAGAAAATCGCAGTGAGAAAAGGATAGATGTAGATAAGGAAGATGTTCATAATGATGGTCAACCATTTCTCGCTAACCGTGCTGTCTCGGAGCGGGAGTCAGATTCTCGTGATAAGTGGCGTCCACGCCATAGAATGGAAGGTAACTTTGCGGCTCCAGGTTCCTATCGTGCTGCCCCAGGCTTTGGACAGGAACGAGGAAAAGTAGAAGGGTCAAATGTGGGATTTAACTTGGGTCGTGGGAGGTCTGCTGTGACTATTGTAAGACCTTCCTCTGGGGGTGCAATTGGTGCTTCACCATTTGAGAATTCTGTTGCTGGAAAACCAAGCATCTCAGCTGGCATATTTTGTTATCCAAGGGGGAAAACTCTTGACATATACCGCATGCAAAAGCTTGGCTCATCTCTTTGTAGCATGCCTGAAAATATGGAAGAAGAACCCCCAGTTACTCAAGTAATTGCTATTGAACCATTGGCTTTTGTTGTTCCTGATGCTGAGGAGGAGGTGAGCTAAATCGATTGCTTCATTTAATCAGTCTTGTCGGTTTAGTGTGCAAGAAATATTTGATACCATAAATTTACTTGATCATTCTTACAGGCTGTCCTCAATGACATATGGAAAGGTAAAATTACTGGTAGTGGTGTTTCTTACAATCCTTTTAGAAAGGGTCAATCAATGGATGATGTCACAGGTAACTGTCTTTCAAACACTGTCTTAGGATGCACTACTGAGTGCTACTGCTATCCTGTCCATTATCTTTTTGTTGGAGTAGGAGCACAGGATTCTCTCTGATTGTTTTTGTACTTCCCAGAAACTGTGGATACGGAGCCCAACAATCCAAAGCAGGGTGCTCCCTCTGCTGATGTCACCGAAGAGACAGCTGATAGGTTACTGAAAACTTCAAAAGGTGTTGAAGAAGCCAATGCCTATAGCTTTTCTTATGAGAATGGTGTCAAGGTCAAGTTGGATGGTGAGTAAAGTATTACCTCTGTTTATTTTGGAATTAATTATTCGCTCTTCTCATCAATATAGCTTTACCTGTTGACTTCTGACAAAGAACTTGTTCTTGATTTAGGTGGAGATAATCATGAAGGACAGAAAGAGAGAGTTTCTGAATCTATTACTGCAGATGAAAGATTGTTGTCCAGGAAGAGAACTGTCAATAATGACTGCTTGAAAGTCATTAGTGGGTCCAAATCTGATACTTCTGAGGTCAGCTTACCAGAGTCTGGAGTAACCAGGGCCCCTGTCTTTGAGAACATCCAACAACATGTTGCCTTTGATGTCAGTTCAAAGGTTCCTGATGATTCAAATTCCCTATTTGCAAAGTCCTCTTCAGAAATCTACTGGAACAACCTTCTGGGAAGGGGTACCCCACCTGAGGAGTTGAGTTTGTATTATCGTGATCCACAGGGCGAAATCCAGGGGCCATTTCTTGGAGCTGACATCATCTCATGGTTTGACCAGGGTTTTTTTGGAACTGACTTGCCAGTTCGGTTGGAAGATGCCCCTGAAGATTCACGTTTCTTTGAACTGGGTGACATAATGCCCCATTTGAAATTTGGACATGAGTATGTTGGTAACATCAATCTTTCTCAGGTAGAACCATCTGCTGTACTAGAGGGGAAGTTGGACTCTGGTTTACATTGCTCAGCTTCTGTTTCTGAGATGGTTGGTTCTGCTGCCCTGGATGGCTTGAGCTGGCCGACATCTGATTTTGATGGCCAAAATGGCCTTGGTGGACATCGTAATCAGTCAGTACCTGATCATCCAGCTCGTCAATTTAAACCGCCTTATTTACAAAATGAAGAGCTTCATGATTTTGTTGCTCAAGACGAAGGTAGGTTAGCGTTTTCACTTTGGATCCTTATTTTTATGCCAATGCATGGCCTCTGGTCGCTTTGGAGGAGAGAACGTAGCCTCTTTCCTTGCAAATAGGCCATCAAGATCTTGATCATTAATATTTAATGCAGTTGACCTTTATCTGTTCTTTTGCTATCTGATTCATTACTTAATGGAAATCCATTTGCAGAAATTGTGTTTCCGGGAAGACCTGGAAGCAGTGGCAATCCTATTGGAAAAACTTCAATAGGACCTACTGATCCTTCAAATATGCACCGTGCAATTCCAAACGCACTGACTGGGGGTCGAGTTCCAAATCAGGAAGAGCCACTGCACCCACTTGGTTTATTATGGTCAGAGCTTGAAGGCACTTCAGGAAAGAGTGGTCCTATCTCAGATGTTCCATTTAGTGGAGGTGGTCAGGATCAGATTCTAAACCCTGTTGCTGCAAGGGTTGCACCATTTGGTGCTAAGACGGAACCAGCCTCTACTGTCGAGACATGGACTGATGCTTATAGAAGAAATGCTGTATCAGAACCCAACTTATATCAAGATGCTACAGATGCCAGCCACTTGTTGCACAGGGACCACGAACTGAACCGGTTTGAGTTGGCAGATAAGCTGTTCTCCCAACAACTTCAACAACAGCATCCTAATAGTTTGATGTCTTCTCATAATAGTCATTTAAATGAAGCAATGCTGGAACAAGGGGCAAACTATAATTCAATACATCAACCGCAGTTGGCGAGTCAGACTGGGCAGGACTTGGAACACTTTATGGCTCTTCAGCTGCAGCAGCAGCAGCAGAGACAGTTACAGCTTCAACAACAACTGCAACAACAGCAACAGTTCCATCAACAGCAAATGCTACTGAAAGAGCAACAGTCCCATGCTAGACAGCTGCTTCTTGAACAATTATTGCAGAGTCAAATATGTGATTCAAGTCGTGCACAATCACGTCTTGGTTCTATTAGGCATAACAGTGCTCTGGAGCAGGTGTTGATTAAACAGCAAATTCTGAGTGAACTGCAGCAGCGTTCACATCTTCCCCCAAGACATGCTGAACCATCTATTGAGCATCTCATTCAAGCAAAATTTGGTCAAATACCGCGTCAAGGGCATCAAAATGATTTGATGGAGCTCCTATCTCGGGCAAAGCATGGACAGCTGCACCCTGTGGAACATCAAATCCTTCAACAGGAACAAGTGCATGAGAGGCTAAGGCAACGTTTGGAAATGGAGGAAGACAGACAGATTGGTTCTGTCTGGCATGTAGATGAAACTGGTCAGTTTCTCCGAAATCCAGCTGTTGCTCGTCGAGCCAACTCTGGATTTGGCCCATTAGATATTTACCAACTGCAACAGATACCCCTTCCTGAAGAGCATGTCAGTCATCTGGAAAGGAATTTGTCAGTGCAGGATAGACTTCAGCGGGGTCTCTATGACTCTGGATTACTGCCTTTAGAACGTACAATGTCAGTACCTGGTGGTGGTCCTAGTGTTAATTTGGACGCTGTAAATCCTCTATTGCGTGCACAAGGTTTAGAAATGCAAGATCCAAATTCAAGAATGCAATCAGCTGGTCATATGCCTGGGTTTTCGACTGGAACCCACGCGCAATCTCCTCACCATCCTTTGTTTTCCAATCAATTTCACGCTCCGAATGCAGATACAATTGAAAATCATTGGCCTGAAAGAAATGGTCAGTTACCAGTTGATTGGATGGAAACTCGGATTCAGCAACTGCATCTTAATGGTGAGATGCAAAGAAGGGATTTTGATGTCAAAAGGGCTTCTGAAGATCAAAGTATGTGGATGTCAGCTGGTGCTAGTGATGACAGTTCAAAGCGATTACTTATGGAGCTGCTCCAGCAAAAATCTGGCCAGCAGTCAACTGAGAAAGCAGAAATGACCAGGGGGATTTTGTTTGAGAGGGGCTTTCACTCTGGTCAGTTTTCGGGGACAAATGCTTCAAACTGTTCGTTCAACCCTCTTTTGGACCAGGATACGAGTCTAAACCAAGCCTTTAGTGTTGGGTCATATGGTTCTAATTCAGGTTTGCCACCACAGAGAGATCACGTAGATGAGATTGCCAGTAGTCTTAATGTTGGTGAGAGATTGCCCTTCAAATCTCATTCTGGAGCTTTATCTGAAGTTGAACCTGCCTTTTCCAGCATCAATGATGCCTCTCTGGTAATTTACAAGATCCCATAGGCATCTTATATGTGGTGGCAATGAAGATGTGCTCTTACATGTCAAGATGGTTATCTGCAGGTGTATCTTGAGGCTCGAGAAAGTATCGGTGGGCAAGCTGGTGTGATGACTGTAGAGGGGGAAATGCCAGTTGTTAACTTGCTTAGCAGGCACAGTTCACTTGGGACTGGAGGTACTCTCTCTCTCTCTCCCTCCCTCCCTCCCTCCTCTCTCTCTCTCTCTCTCTCTCTCCAAAAGAAGATTTTATTGTTTGAAAGATTTAATGTTTTAAAATCATCTCAGGTGGAAATCTTGACTTCTACAATGACAAGAGTGATAGAGGGGATTCGATTGCGGAGGAAATTCCGATGGAACGGTAAGTGCTATCTTCTGCTTCTTCATGGAAAGGAAAGGATTTATCATTATTGGTGTCATTGTGATGGGCATAGTTGGTAGTTTGGAAAATGAAGTAAAGTTTGTGCTTCAACAGCTGCAACAATTTTATTCGTATAAAATGCTCTGGAAGAGGAAACTGCTAGTTGTAATTCCTGAAGCAGTAGGATTTATTGCCAAGATTCTATTACAAAAAGAATGTTCTCTTATTATAGAGTAGGCTGGCTTGCTTAGAAACTGAATTATTGCTTCAGTACTGAACATTTTTGGTCCTGATATTTCATTCTATTGCCCACCATCTTCATTTTACTGATATTTATAATGGTACATGCATGTATAATCTTTCTCAAGGTAGTGGTGAGCTCTTTTCACACACTACCCTCCCTAGAACGTGGGATTATACTGGGTTTGTTGTTTTTGTTGTACATACATGTATAATCAAGTGTCGTTAAGGAGCCTCTTCACTAAAGGCGTAATCAGATAATATCAGCATTGTCACTACTACTAGGTTTCAGTCTTAGGAAAGGTGATGTTTGGGCACCGATTTGATTGTTCAAAAACTTTTTCTAAGTTCTGTATGTTTAAAGGTATCACTGTCATAACTTATTAAAATAAAACGTATAACTGTCATAAGAATGTGGAAATTGTTTTGTTATAGTAGTGTTTTCACCCTCCAAAACTGTGTAGCCAAATCTTTGTCTGATCGCGGCCATGCTCTCACAAAAGTTTTCGGTTGCTTTTTTTCCCTTCCCTTTCTTAAAAGGTTAGTTCTTTCATTTATCAGTGTATGGTGTAAAAATCATGCAATAGATAACACTTTCCTGATATGCATCTGTATTTTGTTTTTATTTGGTAGGGTGACAGTGACATCAAAAAGGCTGGATAATATCTTGCTGAAGCGTCCGCCTGTCTTACGAGTTTCTTCGACACAGGAGGGTCTATCTGATCTAACTTCTGATACCCTTGTGAGAAGCAAAAATCCTTCAGACGCCATGGCTTCTGAAAGTAGGCTGTCTTTTTCCTTTTTGTTGCAAACTGTCTTCTGATTGTGTCTTGATTTTACTATGTTTCATTTCTATTTTGCACCTTGAAGATGCATGTGAGGAGTGTACCAGTTATTTTTATCTCTGCTATTCCCATTGTGGCACTTGTAACAGTAAAATTCCCAATCCCCTTGTGCACAAATTCCATCTATCACGAATTGCTTATCATCCTCATTTTAATTCTGTTACTAGGGGGCAAGAGGGAAGCGGGAGGTAACGCAGCAAATCAAGTCCGTGACACCGTGACATCTGGAAAGAAAGATGTGCGGTTCCGACGGACTGCATCTTGTGGTGATGCTGATGTTTCAGAGACATCATTCAGTGACATGCTTAAGAGTAACGCAAAGAAGCCAGCAGCTCAGGAGGCACATGCATCAGAGGCATCGGATGGAACACAATGTGCCCGTAGTGGTAAGAAGAAAGGAAAGAAAGGAAGGCAGATTGATCCTGCTCTTCTTGGATTCAAGGTTACAAGCAATCGCATCATGATGGGTGAGATACAACGGATAGAAGATTAGTGGTAGTACAGTTGTAACTTGTTAGTTTCCCAATTTCTTCTGCTGTACAGATTCGAGTCATCTGTAAAATTTTCCGGTCACATTCTTTTGTTTTACTCCATCCCATTTTCTGTAGGGATGGCTGGTGAGATATAGCTAGCGTTAGGTAGTATAGCCAATTAGTTGGGATAAGATAGGAAAAAGCTTGTATAGATTGATTGGATCTTTATAGATACCAGCTATCAAGCAGAGCAGAGGCAACGTAACATAGAGAGAAATGTTTTCCTTTTTGTTTTTTCCCATCTGATGTGGGGAAATTGATGGCCTTAGCCGATATGATAAGAGCAAAAGGCTATACTAGTAATAAGCTCCTAAACTAAAGAAGGTGCTTGCTGTTTTGCGTTCCACTTGGTGAAACCCACTTTTCACTATCACGACCTTCGTACTTTTATTTTTATTTTTTATTTTCCCTTTCATTACTCTCTGTTCGCCTAGCTAGTATTTCTCTTCTTCAGTTCCTCTTAAATCCATGCACTCATACACGGGACAAAGACTATTACATTCTGTTAACGTGTGCAAGAGTGGGAGTAATTATGTTCAAGATCCATCATTCTTTAATGTTTATCTCACTATCATTTTCCAAAATATTGTTTTCTTATCTGGCCGTGTTTTGTACCCGCTAAATTTGTATCCGCTGTTGATGAGAAAGTCTCTAGGCAATACTCACCCAAAACATAACATAAACAAAATAACGACTCAAATATTGAAAATGTAGTAACTAAGCAGATTAAACTTCTTCAGATACGTCCACAGCATTGTTTCAAGTGTTAGGCTCTCTGTCGTATGATAACTATTTTCCAATGTTAAGCCACAGGTTAGACTACGTTATTGCCTATTTGGTGACCAGCCCATCGAAAAATTTGCAGGCGCAACATGTGCGGATTCATGCGAACAAAGACGTTTGGCAGAATACATAACTAAACCCTTAAACTTGTCTTTTTTTATCAGTTGGACACTTAAACATAGAGTTATTCCTATCAGACCCTTCAACTAAACCATATCTGTGCCAATTAGACACTTTGTAGACCATCCGAGAAAAACTTTTATAAAAATTAAACGCGTATACTATAGTTGCCTCTAACACCTTAAAATATTCCACCTTATAGAATTAACCCCCAAAACAAATTGAAACTCATTTTCAGAAAATAAAAAACCTGACCGGGCTCTAGTGACTTAGTGCCCTAAAAAGCTCACTGAAAAGTTCCTCCGTTCAACTTCATCTCATTTCTTCTTGTTTCGATTTCACTGAAATATCGCGCTATTCTCTCTATTCCTCGTCTAAGTTGGTGTAGCTTACGAGTGCCATGTAAGGAGAACAAGTATGCCAAATGAGAATAGTCAAATCCATGTACACTAAACTTTCTTTTAAAAAAAAACTAAAAGGAAAAATGATGGGTTCACGAGAAGAAGAAGAGAAATAGAATGTAGGGTAAAAGTTAGTTTTAATTGGAATAATATATTAGAATATAACAATAATAGTAATGAATAATTATTTTTCATGTTCACGCGCCCTTCCCCACACACTCATTCATGTCACTACAAAGTGTTTAATTGGCACAAATGTGGTTTAGTTGAAGGGTATGATAAGAACAACTCTATGTTTAGGTGTCCAGTGACAAAAAAAACCAAGTTTAAGGGTCCAATTATGTATTCTGCCAAACATTTTCTAGCGAGAGAACTATCTGGATTGAACAAATTGAGATAGTGGTGTAGTTTGTTATCACGTCAGTCCAACCAAATGAAAGTGACTGGTTCGAATCTCGTGACGCCATTCTATTTTTGTCCTGCCGCACTGTACCTTTCTTACTGCCGATAGAGTGTCTAATTTTCCAAGTCATTTTCAAGCAAAGCAGAGAAGGAAACCCGTGATATTTTCCAAGAATGGCGGCAGCATTCGCCACAGTGGTGAGTGCTTTTACATTTTTTCGATCGATTTTAGTAAGTCACTGGAAATGTAGACAACTCAAAAACTCTCTCGACTCTCCTTAGCTTTATGTTTTTAACATGGCAGAATGACTTAAATGGAACCTATATTTGTCCCACCTTATCATGACAATCTCCAAACTTAACAATTTGTCAATTGAATACTTACGCTCCTTCAAATCGTATATAATAAACGCTTATGATACGACGCTGTTAGTGCGTGTAACACAATCTCGTACACGTAGGATGCCACGTTAAGAAATTAAATCACGTAGGGTCCACGTCATTTATTATGGCCACATAGGAAAATAAAATGGGAAATGATTATTAATCCCCAAACCCAAATTTTTCCCTCATTTTACACTTGCCCGCTTAGATTTAGTCCCTGATGAAGGCGACGACTTGGGTCGGGTTTAGGGTTTAAAACCCTAATGCTGACTGGATGGAAAAGTTCAGTTTAGGGTTTAAAACCCTAATGCTTACTAAAGCAAAAAGTTCAGTTTTTGGCTACCCTAGCATTAATGCTGCACTATCCGGACAAAGCTTATGTCGATCCTTTGCATATTCAAGTCCGAGATCAGCATGCTTATTGTAACATGATTGAAGAAGAAATGGAACGGGAGTTTGTCTGCTCAGCACCTTGCCTTTCTTGAACATTCTTCTACGCTTTTGCTTACAACACCACCATCTTCTGCAACTTCTCATTTTCTCCAAATTATTCTTCTCTTTTTCGTTTACTCTCTTCATTTTTGCTTCTATAGGAGTTGTAGCTTAATTTCTTCTCTACCCCCTGCTCACTGCCTGCTGACTTGTTTTGGCTTACCGGGTCATTCAAATTATAACAATTGATTCAGCTTCTTCAAATATTTTGAAGTTTTAATCACTTTATTTGGGTCAAAGGAGATTTTTTTTTTCAATTCTCAATGGTTCAGATAAAAGAATTGTATCCTTTTTCAAAAGCCATAACCTTATATCCCTTTTAGCTCTGGTTCCAGCTCCCCAAAGTGATATGCCTCTGAAGGAGAATGACTCACAGGAGATAATATTATATGAAGTCCTCAATGAAGCTAATGCTCATAACATCCCATATTTATCCCAAAGAAACCAACTTCTTCCCAAAAATGTCCGTCGTTCATCACAGACCACAGGAAAGAAGTACAGAGGCGTAAAACAGAGACCATGGGGAAAATAGCTTTGGGTATTACATCAAAATAAGGAGAAGGAGAAAGAGAAAGTTGGGTATGGGGAAGAACAAATTACTTATTTGGATCCACACGCTTGCTTCAGTTATTTGGATCCACCCGTTTGCATTTTTCTTTTTTCTTTTTTACTTATTTTATTTTTCATTCTTATTTTAATGATTTTTTCTTTTATTTTAATTATTTATGGTTCAAAATGCTCATATTAACGCTCATTATTCACGTGAATTACACACACTTTATCCAGCTCAACTATTATTTTGCCACATGTGCTTGGTCAACGGTCAGAGAGGTTTGAATAATAGGCTTTGATCAAGTTAAATTGTCTCGGTGATAATAAGTGAAGTTTGGGGATCGACATGACAAAGTGGGACAAGTATAGGTTTCATTTAGGCTATTCTCCTTAAATTTCTCCACTTACTTTAAGTTACAGTCAAATATCGGTTCACTTTCAGTTCCACAAGGTTTCGCTCCTCTCAGAGTTGCAAACCCCTACTACATTTTCTTATACATTGCCTAGTGATGCATCCCTATCTTCATTATCTTCGTCAAGCTGCTTCTCTGTTCTCGCTGCGTCTTGCAACTTCACTTAATCATTCGGCTCTGAGCCTGTCGTCTACCTAGTTTAGTTCGAGCCGCGGCGCTGGTCTGCTTTTTAAATTTTTTTCCTTCCCCGCTAAGCTGCCGTCTACCATGTGCATCTGAACTGAGTTCCTTGAACTACTCAATAAACGTAACTCACATCTGGCCTCTTAAGGTAGATTAGCAGAAACTTAGTTCTGCCAATGACCATTTATCATTACTTGTGTGATGCTAAAGATCTTTAATCCACGTGCTCTCAAATAGATGCTTGATAATTTGCTTAAGATCTCGTCTTATCTCCCATCTACACTAAATTGATAGAGGCGGTCACCTGTGTGAGAAAACTGTCCTCTATTTACCCGACACACCTCAATAATATGAAAAAGAATACACGAAAAAGCATTCCGCTTATGAATGTACAATAAACATTCAAAATGAGAATGTACACAAACATTCAAATAATAAGTTTATGCAAATAAAACTTTTTTTTTATATTCAATAAATAGTAATCATTTGTGAACATCGGAAAAAAATAAATAAAACGCCAATGACTATATAGGCCCACACAGTCCTTAAGATCATGCACGAACAAAAATATGCGTTTCTAGAAGTTGACTGAGTCCACGGTTCTGCAACCATTTGTGCAGATACACTTTATGTTCATTTATTTGCGTGCAACCATGTCTTTCATAAAATTGACTTTAATATCAATGTATTTGGCTTTAAAATTATTTAGGGTCCTTGATGCTTCTTTTTTTTGGGCAGGGACATAAACCTGACCTCCAAGACTACGGTAATGATTCCTGAAATATCAGTTTGACTATCACAAAGACTGTCGCTAGATTAGTATTAACTGATGTACCAACAAATGGTCTAGGCCCTTTTTTTTAACCAAACAATTGATGCGCTACTGAGAAGAGAGCCACAAACTTAGCTCCCATCAAGGATAAAGCTACACTGACTGCTTTTCATCTGCTCTATGATATGACGTCATTATAAACAATAATTCATATTTGGAGGTGGACCTAATCTTATCCATAACTCCTCCACACTTAGCATCAGTACATCCCTTCAGTTCTTGTCATGCCCTTATGGCAAAATGCATAATCAGAAGTTCCTTTATGGTACCTCATTATTCTTATAACTGCTTTATGATGTGCTGGGTCAAGATTGATTTCATATTTGTTTACAAACCTATTGCGAAACATATATTAAGTCTAGCAAACGTATCTTGTATTAGATTACCAACCATACTGTCATAAGACACTCTACTCAGTTGTTTCTCTTATTTTTGGAGTCTTAAGACACAACCTAGCATAGACCCAGGATTTTACTCAAGCGGAGTCAATTACCCAGGATCTTAAGACCAGACACGGAGTTTAAGAAAAAATGAAGATTTTTGAAATTTGTGATCCTAAACAAGTCAAAAAGGAGCCCAAAGTATTTGTCTGGTTATAAAATCTTCTCATTAAGGATAGAATTGTAAGTTTAAGCTAAATTGTTACCAAATTTAGAAAGAGCTCGTTCTTTTTGGAACGGACCAAAAAAGAAATAGGTTCACATAAACTGAAACAGAGGGAGTATATTACTGTAATGATAATTAATGATGGGGATTATGGTGTATATGAAAGTGAATTTTGAATATACCTCTTCCTTTTATTTCCTCATTATGCGTCTAAAAATGTCATTTTAAGATTTTTTTAATAATTTATTTATAAAAATAAAGTTAGATAGAACAATATAATTTTTCAAAATGTGTGCCGCTAAGTTTATATATATAAGTACCTCTTAACAGTTTCTAACCCTTTAAAAGTCTATGAAGGTTGCATTATAGTCTTGAATTTTAGTTTCTATGTTTTACTCTTATATTTGGTTAATAAAATTAACAATTTGAAATACCATAGACAAGATAAACACATAATTTACCAAGACAATAAATAAATACATAAATAATAATATAGACTAACCTCACCTTCATGTAATCCCACAAAAGGAGAAAAATATAACTATGTAATGTATAGACACGAACTTGCAGTCACAAATAACTTTTAAAAATTACTATATACAAATAATAAACTATATGGCATAAATTATTATAACAATTAAAAGCAACTTTAATATGACGCAAATAATAAATTTAAAAGGAACCAATCTAACAAGTTAATATATGGTTAGATTGAACTAATTTAACATTTAACACCAAATACAAAAAAGAAAGCTAATAAGGACCCTAGTTTGTTGGCCATGATACCATGACAATGAATTGTTCGAAACTTCTAATGCACAAACTTGAGCACGTGATTTCACAAAATTTAAAAACTTGGTAAGAAAATGCGCATAGCTGGAATAGATCCTGCGTCCTCTGCCTAAAATTAACCTCGCTTCACCACTGAACTGCCAGTCATTGTGTTTATTAAGGGGATTCATTTTCTTTATAATTGCGTTTGTTTAATATAATTTACACATCCATAACAGAATTTTTCGACGAAGCGGTTCCGTTGAACCCACTAGATCCAACTTGGGTCTGCCCCTGCAACCTAGTATACATGGCATTGTCTTTGTCGATTGGAGTTTTGCAAAATTTTGAATCATTTAAAGAACAATTTCTTTAAATATTTTCTTAAAATCTTTATTTCAAGAGTATATGCGTCTTTACCTTTATCTTTCATCTCCAAGTGAGACATAATAGGTTCTTTACTCCAAATTATTTTTCATATATCAATATGTCATCAACATAAAATGACATAACTACAGAATTGCTCTCAGATCTTTTAATTATAAACATAATGATCCCTTATGAATTATGATAGAGACATTAAAAGTAACCACACTAAGGAACATATATAATCTGACTTGAAGATTATTTGAGGCTATTACAAGATTTGAAAAGTCTACAAATCGTATGTTCGTGGACCTTTGGATGAAACTTTAAGTTATTCCACATAAAATTCTTCACTTAGTTCTCTATTGAGAAAGACGGTCTTTACATCCGTTTGATACAATTATATCAAGCCAGCGAACAATAGCCAAAATTAGACAAATAGAGCTGATTCCACATAACATGTGAGAATGAACCGTCGTCGTCATTCACTTCATGTGGCGCATACCCCTTAGCATCAAGTCATCTGCTTAACTTTAAGAACCCATTTGGTTCAAATAGATTTGTGTTCTTTTAGAAGACCAACTAGTTCTTGAATTTGGTTGATTCTTTTAGACTTCATTTATTCTTTCATTGCATTTATTTATTTATCCGTTGAAGGGCAGAGAAGGGCCTTTTTAAATTTCTCATTTCATATCCAAGAGCACCACTTTTTGGTTGAGATTCATGTAATCTCTTATTATTCTCGTTTGGATCAATTTTGCTCTTAGTCGGACAAGAACTATTCATCTCGCTCCCATTTGGAATAAGAAGAGAATATTTATATTTGCTCCCACTTGAAGCAGGACCACTTTCATTCGCATCCGATGCTGAAGGTGGATCTTGATGAGAAACTAATTTATTATTGCTCAAAACTCCTCCCACTTGAATGAAGATATTCTATTTGATCTAGATCCTCAATTTTATAAGGAGGCAAGTCATTACCTATCTCGTCTTTCTAAGAAACTTCATTCTCAAAGAATTTGACATTTTTTATTCAAATTTAGTCACGCTCCCACTGTCTTGTATCCCCATGAACAAGTAACCTTTTCATGTTTTAAAGTATCTCATATAGACACACTTGCTTCCTCTCTAGTCTCTAGACCAATTTGCTATGAAAGGAGTGTTCACTTTGGCCGCACATCCTAAAATCTCAAAACGCTTTAGGTTGGGTTTCCTGCTAGCTAGTCCGTAACTCACGTGCATTAGGTGTAACTAATTTTTTTAGCACATGGTCATGAACATAGGCAACAATAAATAATGCATCTCCTCAATAGAAAAGCAAGTTTGCTTGAGCCATAATCGATTAAACCATTTGAGGAGCTTCTATCTCCTCCACTCTGCAACATCACTTTTTTGTAGAGTCTTAATGGTCAACTGGTGAACACTTCCTTTTTCATCATAAAAACTCATTTAATAGGGCCAAGATGTATCCATGGCATGGCCTCGATTGGTTCTCAATACATTTATTGATTCGTCTAATTGATCTCAGTCATGTTCAAATATTTCTTAAAGCAAATCATTGCTCAGTTTTATGTGACATCAAATAAACATAACCAAGACGAGTAGTTTTATTAATTTTTAGAAGCTCAATACCTTACCTTCACATTCATAAATGACATACATCCGAATGAATCAATTGCAATGGAAATTCAGTCCTAGTATTATTATCAAATGATTTTCTATTAGCTTTTTTCGGCTAGATTATGTTCACAAGTAGACTTATCCACATGTTTAAAGTTACCCAACAAACATCTTTTTCTAGCATTTGGGTATTCATAAGCCTATATGACCAATTCTAGCATGTTGAATTTCACATTATCCTCATGATTATGTGACAAGGCAAATATGGAAAGCTAACATATGGATTGTTGGAGATGGTGGTTCTGATGGTGTTTCTCTCGAAGGTTTTACTGTGGTTCAAGGTGGCTAGTTGTCTTATGTTTATCAGATGTGGTTGTTTGGTCTCATTATCAGATGTGTTTATCGGACAAGGATAAATATTGGGCTAAAACTCCAGCTGGCTACTTGGGCTCAAAGCTTCAAATATACTAGTTGGGCTCTACACGTTTTGGGCCTGTTTAGAAGAATTGTATTGAGTAGGTTTTTTTATTAGCTGTAAATCTAGTTGTAAATATTGATTCCATTTTTGTTAGTTTGTTATAAGAGAGCAAATAGAGTAGGGACAGGTGGATAGGTTAGTTATACATAGATTCCATTCGTTCTTATTTATATAGGTGCACTGTACATATTACATTCATTCAATATATACAGAAAACTTTCTCTACAAGTTTTTCTTTCAATTCTGTGATGGTATCAGAGCAGGTCTGATCTGCTTTAATATTCTTCTTCTCCTAGCTCGTTTTTTTTACAGATCAAAATTTAAAATATAGCTGTTCACTACAACAATGTCTACTAAAGCTCAGACCACTGATGTAGTAAACCCAGCTACTCCGACTGCAGCTACATCTGTTGTAGTTGGTTCCACTACAACTAGGACGGTTGATTCTGGCCACCCATATTATCTTCATCCCTCAGATTATCCAAGGATGAATCTTGTTTCTTCAGTCTTCAATGGAAAAGGATATGGAGGTTGGAGGAGAGCTGTTGTAACAACTCTTTCAACCAAGAATAAACTAGGATTCATTGATGGATCCTTAGTTGTTCCTGGTATTGAATTTGATCTTCAAAGGGTCTGGGTTCATTGCAATGACATGATGCTCTCATGGCTACTCAACTCACTCTCCAAGGAGATAGCAGAGAGTGTCATGTACTCACAAAGTGCAAAGGATCTTTGGAGTGACCTGGAAGACAAGTTTGGTCAGACAAATGGTGCAAAGTTGTTCCTACTACAAAAGGAATTAAGTGCTGTTGTGCAAGGTAATTCTAGTGTATCAGGATATTTCACAAAAATGAAGAGCCTATGGGATGAACTAGATGCACTGAACACCTTTTCTGCTTGTGTTTGCGAATGTGAGTGTGGTGCTAAAGCAAAGAATTTCAAGGTTCACCAAGATGAGAGACTGCTTCAGTTCTTAATGGGTCTAAATGACACTTTCATAGGAGTCAGGAACAATATCCTTTTGTCTTCTACCCTGCCTTCAATTGGACAAGCATATTCCTTAGTTATCCAAGATGAAAAATAGAGGGAAATCCATGCTACACCTGCTTATCCAGGAGATGCTGCATCTTTCATTACAACAAATCAGTTAGGAGGGGTCAAGAAATATAGTGAATACAAAGGAAATAAAGGAGGTTTTGAGGGAAAGAAAGTTTCCAGTATCTGTGCTTATTGCAAAAAGCCAGGACATAACATTGAGAAATGTTATAGGATTCATGGTTTCCCTATAGATTTTAAGTTCACAAAACAGAAGAAATTTCAGGGATCAGCACAAGCAAACAATGCTTTCAATTCAGGGGAAAGCAGTGAGCAAAGATCTATCAATGCTGCATATGTGCAGACACTTACAAAGGAGAATGTGACTCAACTGTTGCAGCTGCTCCAGCAAGTCAACATGGGACAACAAAATGCTACTCTTGATACATATGCAAATGTCAATTGTGCTGGTATAACTAAATTCTTTAACTCATATGCTTATTTTGTTCAAATAGATGAAAAGTCATGGATAATGGATAGTGGTGCATCTGAACACATGACTTTCAACAAAGGGTTTCTTTCTGATTTCAAACCTTTGCCTAAGCCTGTAATGGTCACTCTGCCTAATTCCCATAGAGTCAAAGTTACACATTCTGGTTCTGTTTCTATTTTACCTAAATTAGTATTAAAGAATGTGCTCTATATTCCTTCTTTTAAATTTAATCTGATGTCTGTACATAAGTTGTGCAAATATCTCAAGCAATTTGTGCTTTTCACTCCTACTTCTTGTTTTCTACTGCAGGGCCCTTCACTGAAGAGCCCTCTGGAGATTGGTAAGGAGAAAGGAGGCCTCTACATCATCAAGCCAAGAATTTCAACATCTATTTCCAAGAGTTTTCTCAAGTCTAATAGTAATTTAGTTTCCAAAAATAGGGCAGTATCTATTCCTAAGTTTAATTTATGTTTTAGTTTTTCTAATTCCAATGTAAAAGGTAAATTATGGCACTATAGTCTAGGTCATATGCCATTAAGCAATATGAGAAATATATCAAGCATTCCTGTTTCTTCTTGTTCAAATTTTACTGATACTTGTATCATTTGTCCTATGGCAAGACAATCAAAGCTCCCTTTTCTCTCAAGTTCTATTTCAACAAAATCAGTGTTTGAATTAATTCATGTGGATACTTGGGGACCATATAAGAGTCCTACTTATGATGGTTTTAGATACTTTTTTACTATTGTGGATGATTTTAGTAGGGGTACTTGGACCTATTTACTTAGCACAAAGTCAAATGCCTTTCCTATTTTGAAGTCTTTTCTAGCAATGGTAGAAATACAATTTCACACAAAGGTTCAAATTATAATATCAGATAATGCTTTTGAGTTAGGAAGTGTCAAAACATATTCAAAATTTCTTCTCTCATAGGGAATCATTCATCAAACCACTTGTGTAGCCACTCTACAATAAAATGGAGTTGTGGAGAGGAAACATAAGCATTTATTAGAGACATCTAGGGCATTGCTTTTTCAGTCACAATTGCCAATTAATTTCTAGGGAGATTGCTTATTGACATCAACCTATTTGATCAACACATCCAAAGTTATTCAATACAAAACTCCCTATGAACTGCTCTTTCATTCTAAGCCAAATTATCATAACCTGAGGTGTTTTGGTTGCTTATGTTTTGCTTCCACTTTATGAAGTCATAGAACAAAGTTTGAACCAAGGGCAGTTTCTTGTGTGTTCCTAGGTTATACACATGGAAAGAAGGGATACAAAATGTTAAATCTGAAAAATATGAAAGCTTTTGTTTCAAGGGATGTTGTTTTTCATGAAATTTTTTTCCCTTTTGCTTCTCTAAAATCAACTGATGCAGGAAATTCTTACTTCCCTTTTACTTCTGAGCATATTTCTAAATCTGTCAACTCAACAGATGATGTTCCAATACACACTCAGTTATCTATAAATGGGGAACCTACTCCTGAGCCTATCTCCTCAAATTCACCTATAAGTTCAGAACACTCTTCACCCTCACAATTTTCAGCTACTCCTATCAATTCTACTTTCCACATTCCTAATTTTTCACCCACTATTTCTGCATCTAATCCTCACATTAGTACTCCCATTGAATCAACAATCCACATTCCTAGTTGTTCCCCATCTAGTCCTGAACCTATGATGGATACTTTAATTAGAAGGTCTTCTAGACCACACATTGCACCCTCTTATCTAAAGGACTACATCTGCAATGCTATTCAACTTACTAATGTTAGCACACCTTGTTTCCTCTCACCAGTATCACCATCTTCATTCCCTTTTCATGGTCTTTCCACCACTAACCAACATCTACTTAATGCTTTATCCAATATCCAAGAACCTAGTAGCTATACACAAGCAACACTTCATCCTGGTTGGTAGGAGGCTATGATAAAAGAAATTGCAGCACTAGAGTTCAATAAAACCTGGGAAGTTGTGGAATTGCCTCCTAGAAGAAAGGCTTTTCCTTGTAAATGGGTCTACAAGGTGAAACAACATTCTGATGGAAGTATAAAAAGGTTGAGGGCAAGATTGGTAATTATGGGGTGATATACAACAAGAAGGGATAGACTTTACAGAAACATTTTCTCCCGCGGTCAAAATGACAACTATCAGGTGTATTCTTTCTATAACAGTCAGAAAGGTTGGGGGCTCTATCAATTGGGTGTAAACAACGCTTTCTTACATGGTGAATTGAATGAGGATGTTTATATGGAGTTCCCAACAGGGGTTGAATCCCCTTCACCTACACATGTGTTTAGATTAAGGAAATCTATTTATGGGCTTCGTCAAGCATCCAGACAATGGTACGCATGACTTACAGCAGCCCTAAATTTCAAGGGATTTTCTCATTCGTTGAATGATTATTCTTTATTTTTTAAAAGGTCAGAATCCTCTATATCTATTGTGGTTGTGTATGTAGATGACATTCTATTGACAGGGAATGACATGGATTAATTACATACATTAAAGATGTTTCTAGATCAAGAGTTCAAAATAAAAGATCTTGGGGACTTACATTTCTTCCTTGGTATGGAAGTTCTTCGTGAGGCATCCAGATTGATTCTTTGTCAGAGGAAATTCACTCTGGATTTTCTAGAAGAATTTGATTCTCTGCATTACTCCCCTGTTTCCTCTCCTCTTGATCCCGCTGTCAAATTTCTCGCCAAAACAGGGGAAGCTCTTCCTTCTCCAACTTTACAAGCATCTTTTCGGTAAATTGAACTATTTAAATCATACTCGACTAGATCTTTGCTTTGCAATACAACATTTGAGTCAGTATATGCAGGATCCAAGAAATCCCCATTTACATGCTGCACTTCGTGTCCTCTGATATCTGTTGAAAGACCTAGGTTTGGGGCTTTTTATGACAGCTTCCCTATCATTTCACCTCATCACTTTCTGTGACTCAGATTGGGGAACTTGTCCAGAAACAAGGAAATCAGTGAGTGGTTTCTTCATTTCACTTGGAGGGTCTCCAATTTCATGGAAATCAAAGAAGCAGACTTCCATTTCTCTTAGCTCAACAAAAGTGGAATACCGTTCTATGTGGCGTGTAGTAGAAAAATTGACTTGGTTAGTACACCTCTTTGATGATCTGTCTATACCCATTTATTTGCAAGTACCACTCCATTCCAACAGTCAAGCAGCGATTCATATCACTAAAAATCCCGTCTTTCATGAACGAACTAAACACGTCGAAATTGATTGTCATTTCGTGAGACAAAAATTTCTTGCTGGCTTGATTTCTCTTTCATTTGTTCGATCTTCTTCTCAGCTGGCAGATTTGTTCACTAAACCCTTGGCTGTACCTTCTCACCACCATTTTTTAGGCAAGTTGGGTGTTCTTTCATCCCTCTCCAACTTGAGGAGGGGTGTTGGAGATGGTGGTTCTAATGGTGTTTCTCTCGAAGGTTCTACTGTGGTTCAATGTGGCTAGTTGTCTTATGTTTATCAGATGTGGTTGTTTGGTCTCATTATCAGATGTGTTTATCGGACAAGGATAAATATTGGGCTAAAACTTCGGCTGGCTACTTGGGCTCAAAGCTTCAGATATACTAGTTGGGCTCTACACGTTTTGGGCCTGTTTAGAAGAATTGTATTGAGTAGGTTTTTTTATTAGCTGTAAATCTAGCTGTAAATATTGATTCTATTTTTGTTAGTTTCTTATAAAAGAGCAAATAGAATAGGGACATGCGGATAAGTTAGTTATACATAGATTCCATTCTTTCTTATTTATATAGGTGCACTGTACAGATTACTGTCGCGCCCCCTTTTTCTCGCGAAATCGGGTTTATGACATTATGTATGGGACAACTTGTTCCTTTTGGGAGCTGGGTTTTGCAATTTTGAAGAGTCGCCACCTATTGATTTAAGGTTCATTAGGACACCAATGAGGTTCAATTCTAAGTTTCGTTTGAATAACCAGAGATAGGGTAAAGGCTTGAAATTATCCCAAGGGGAAGGTGTTAGGCACCTCTCGGGATCCACTAGTGTGGTTCTTGGCCAGACAGTTTATTGTGAATTTAGCAATTAGACAATTATTGGCTCAAATATTAGGGGATTTAAACGCCAAAGAACAATTAAAAGAAGAATTTTAAAAAGGAGTTTGCAAATAAAGGGAAAGGGGGTCCTAGGTTTATATTTAATATGGATCACATCAATGCGATACCCGGTATGACACTCATACAAAGAGGGGATACACGTGGTATTAGAGCACCAGTCATCATATCCATATCTACCCTTCCCACCCCGTTAAGGTATTAAAGCACGGATTGGTCTCGATTACTATTGTATGCTATTACCCATCCCATTCCTATCAATCCCGGAGGAGCTTAGGACTACTATTCCTAAAGGGGAGGGATATTAGGCTGATTGGTTTCAAAGGATAAAAATCTACGGCGACATACAAAACACATACTGCATGTTATGGAAAGCATATAAATAGATAAAGGCCCATACACACCTCCTTAAACAAAAGCACATAACTAGCATGACTTGCACATACTTTTTAGGTCTGATTAAAATACTAAAGACGAGAGGAGTTTGATTATTGAAGTAGATCTGTTTATTACATAACTCAAATAAGAAGTCCGAATCAGGCCTGCCTACTGCTTGTAGCAATAACAATGGCGGATTCAGTTTTTTATGGTTATTACTCTAAGGTTTGCCTAAGTGTTTAGATGGGATCCTATAGGCATGATATCTAATTGATTCGGAATGTGGCGAAAAAGTAATAACTCAAAATGATTTGTTTGAAATCCTATAGGCATGCTTGCTAAACCTCGATAAAGAAGGGAATTAGATTATTTAAAACTGATTCAGAATAGACTGATCTTAAATTAAACTAGTTTCAGATTCTGCAGGAAATGGTATCTACTATTGCTGATTTTTAAACCCTATGGACATGATATCTAATATTGAATGTGAATGGAAACGAACCAGATTTACTTGGGAATCCCTATAGGCATGATTTTTATATATTACTGATTTCGATATTCTGAACATGACAATTATTTATAGCCGTTTAGAACCTAAAACATGATATCTAAGTGGCATGTAGTATGTAAATAAGTCCTATAGGCAGGTTATCTAGGTGTGACATTGACCATGAAGAAATTGAGATAAACCCTATAGACATGGTGTCTAAAAAATGCAGAATTGAACACAAAGAATTTAAAACAGTTCTATAGGCATGCTTTTACCCTTGATCATGCATAGTTACCCAACCCTTTTCACTAGCCAGCCCCCAAATATTTATTACTAATTATTACGGACTAGAAATAAAGAATTACATCAGAAAGGTAGAAAGAAAAGTTACAACCAGAGGAAGCCTGATTCTTGACTTCCTATTTGAGTTATAGAATAAACCACCTCAAAATACCATTGATCCAAAGCCTTTCTTAGACTTGAGTGTGTCAGAGTTCCGTAAGGGTCTCAAGAGGACCCCGGGCAGTGCTCACACCCAAGTTACATAACCAGAATAGGGATGAGTGCAATATGGAAATGCCAGCCCTTATGTGTCCAAGTTCAGAGGGAGCTCATGAGTCCCAAGGCAGGGCTCACATAAGGTGGGGTAGAACTTAAGTCTAAGAAGATGGTGAAAGTACAGAAACAGAGTTTCAAGAACTGAGGGAATAAAGGAGAGGAAAGGATGATAGGGAGACAACCATTAGCATTTTATAGAGTTAACAATTTCATACAAAGGGGTCAGGGGATTGGGAGTCCATTACAATAAGCCTATATACTTAGGTATGGGTTAGCATTGGGCATGCACAACAATGGGAAGTGCTGACATGCCTGTAACCCAATCACAACATAAACATGGAGGTTATGATCCTAGGGGAATCAAGTTTGGGTCATGCACATCAATGTCCAATGCTGTCATGCCCCAAACAAACCACAAGTATTAAACACATTGGGGTAGGGATTTAGGATTCACAAGTCATGATGCATTAATTCCGAATAGGAATAAGGGGAAGTTACAGCATGCTTTAATAATGGTACTGGGTTAAATACAAACAGTAGACAAGCAAGGATGCATGAAACAGTAAATAAACATGTTGTTGTTGGTGCAGAAGCTTAATTAGAACATACCAGTAAGAGATGCAAATGCAGAGAAAAATAAGCAAGTTTCCCACAGCCTAGCCGTGGCTTTTAGCTGGCTAGGTATGGTAGCAATATAGTAGTAACAGAGAAAAAGAGAGAGATTTAGTGGAGTATGTGTTTGAACTCAAGTGTTTATGCCTTGTGTTCGTGTCCTTGAAAGAAAAGAAGTACAAGGTATTTATAGTTTTTGAAAACGAGTAAGAGAGAGGTAATAAGCTACAAACATGGAAACAATCATGATTCAGAATCAATTATACAAGTGATTGCCTTTAATTAAGAGATCACTTGCTTAACGGGTAGTGACAGGTTCAAAATAAGGAAGGAAATCAATTTGTCAGCAGGCTGGCAGTTGCCATAAAAGAAGTAGTAAAATATTAAGTAAGCAATCGAGTCTAGGTACAGAAATACTCTAAATTTGGAAAGGATTCAGTAAGGCAAAACAGGAAAAGAAATCAGTTAACCTTAATAGGCGAGTGAAATCAGAATTTCGCAAAGGAAAAGTTTGAAATCAGTCACAAATTTGAAGATCAGTCAAATTAGGAAACTCAGCATATAAATAAGGTGCATAAACACTATACATGCGAGGCCCAGCCTGTTGGCAAAAGGAAATAACATACAATAGTAGTACAAAATTCAGTAGATAGCAACATTCGAACCATAATAATCTAGTAGGTCAAGTCACATTGAATTAGTAGTGAAGAAAACATAGAATATCAAAGGCATGCGAAGATCTCACAGTAGTATGTGAGAAAAACCCCTATTAAAAATTAGGGTTTCAAGCATAATCGAGTTTTAGAGATGATAGAAAACCAAAGTCAGAAGAATCACACAAAGGAATAAAAAGTTTTGAAATAAAGAACTTCAAATCGAGTCATGCACTTAAACGAACAGTCTCAGACTCAAAGCCATAGGATTTTCAACAACAGTAGAGTTTTAAAAGAGGATAAACAAACAAATTGGACAAAACTCAAGCAAACAAGCATTCATCTAATAAACAGTCAAAAGAAATTAGGGCTTTTAACATGCAATCTCAGGTAGAAGAACGATATGAGCAAACATAGCAAAACATGTAAAAAATCAGAGAAATGTTTTGAAATAACTTAACAAGAACCCTAATCGGAAAAGATAAGGGGTTTTGAAAGCAGAGTTTTGAAAAGAAACTTCGAGAATAACACTTAGAAGTCCAAAGCAAACATATATCTGAAGCAGATCTAAGAGAAATCGAAAGAACCTTAGAGGTTAGGTTTCAGAAGAACCCTAAGTGTTGAGAAAGGCCTTGAAAACCATCGATCTAAGTAGGAGAGTCAAAAGTCTAACTCGAATAGTCATGGATGGCCGGAGAAAGGTCAGAGACGACCGGAGAATAGTCATCGAGCAAAGACTGGACAAAACCCTTTTAGGATCTAGTCATGAGACCACAAGAACGAACACGTAGGGGCCATGAGAGGTTGATACAGGTCTTCGATGACCTTGGAAGGCCATGGATTAGAGCGGATTAGGGTGGAGGCGGCTAGGGTGATGTGGTTGTAGAGACGATTTGGGAGAGGAGGGGTTTCAGAGGCGGTGGATTATGATGAATGAAAAGGGTTTGGGGGTCTTTGGGTTTAATTAGGAAAAGATTAATGGGAGTTGTTGATCTAAACGATCAATGACTGGGATTAGATGGGAGTCCGGGTGGGTCATTTAAATGGGTTGTTGGTCGGTTTGAATGGAAATTGGGTTAGGGTAATTGGGCTTCAAATTAGGTTCAATTGGGGTTCAAAATCGGGCTATAATTGAAATAAAATGGGGCTAACATTTAAATAGCCAATTTTTCCTATTTGAATTATACAAAATACTAAAATAATTTTTGTAAATAAATTAAAGGTACTAAAATTATTTATAGTACATAATTATCAAATTAAAAATACTGGACTTAATATTTTATAGATATAAACGTAATTAAATCTAAAAGAGGCTAACATTGCAATTACATGTAATTTAGTTTTAAAAATACTAAATAAATTTGTAAAAATATGCAAAAATTATCTTAGCTATATTTTAGTAAAAATATGAGGATACAACAAATGAATCACCAAAATGATAATTTTGGGAATTATTATTGTTTTTTTATGAGTAAAATAGGGGAATAAATTGGTTTAAAAATCTTTAAAAAAAATAGGAAAAAATGATAAAACATTTGGACATACTTATACACGTATATTTATGCTATTTTGAAAGTACTTTGTATATAAAAATATACAGAAAAAAATTGGGTATCAACAACTGCCCCTCTTTATCCGGGAAGGATGAAAGAGTTGTCTGGTAAAGATATGATGACCAATTTGACCGAGCAAAACAGTTTGAAGAGGTTTAGGCCATAGAGACTTTCGAGAATGGACGCAATATCCAGGACGGTGTAAATGATTTAGGTTTGATATGGCTGCGGGAACTGGAGCAGGATCGCTCCTGTCGAGATAGCCATTTCTCGCCGGTTTACCTGCAAATAAGTAAGAAAAGCATATATTGTGCGTAAATTTAAATATGATGCAAATTCTCGTCGGACCATGAATGTCGTCTTCGGACGATGAGAATGATATCCTTAGACCATGATGTCATGGGCCATGAAGCGTGCACTAAAGGATTCGCAGGCCATGAAATGATGTTCTCGGGCTATAAGGATGGTGCCTCCAAGCCATGATGCCTTTTAATAATGATACGCGAGAAAATTAAAAGGATCCTCAGGCCATGACATGGTGTTCTCGGGCTATGAAAATGGTGCCTCCGAACGATGATGCCTTTGGATAATTTGGAAATCTTTCAGCCCATGAGATGCAGTATGTGGCGATCTTTCAGCCCATGAGATGCAGTATGAGGCGATCTTTCAGCCTATAAGATGCAGTATGAGGCGATCTTTCAGCCATGCGGATGCAGTATGAGGCAATTTTTCAGCCCATGAGATGGAGTATGTGGCGATCTTTCAGCCCATGCAGATGTAGTATGAGGCGATCTTTCAGCCATGCGGATGTAGTAGGTGGCGATATTTCAGTCATGCAACGTAGTAGGTGGCGATCTTTCATCCATGCAAATGTAGATGATGTGGCGATCTTTCAGCCATGCAATTGTAGTAGGTGGCGATATTTCAGCCATGCAGATGCAGATAATGTGGCGATCTTTCAGCCATGCAGACATAGATGGTGTGGCGATATTTCAGCCATGAAGATGCAGATGGAGGTAGAGCTTAACCTCAGAAGGCAGAATGGTAACCTTATGTAATGCAGAAAATGCAGATGGAGACAACGTTTAGTCTCGGAAGGCAAAATGGTAGCCTTATGCAAGAAATAAAATGGCAAGTGGTAATAGAGCTTTCTTAGCTGATATCAGGTTGCGATATTGTGACTGCTGGGGACATTGTGACACACGGAATGTCATTGGTGTGTATGGATAGCAAATGTGGGTAAGTGCAACAGTTTTGAAAGTTGTATTGCTGAACAATGTTCGTCTCGTGAGTGTATGATATGTTTGATGATTGCGCAATCCAAGTGCCTGCATCCAAAGAAAAATCGTGAGTTTTGTAAAGGGGGAGGTTAGTTCGTATCCCCGCTGGCTCTGCTTGACCTGCTCGGCTTTGATCTGGTGATACTGTATGTATCATTGGGGTAGCATTGCTAAACAAATTAATTTCAGTAGTAAACATGCATGATTTCGTAAAAATATGACATAATAATAATAAGTTTTTAGATGAACCGATGACTGTGACATGGTTCGGGACATTGCAACCTCTCTTGATACGAAACTTTAAGGGTCCTTCTCAAAATTCTGCCCCAGTTTAATGGGTCGATGCTTCTGACTGTTGCCTGCGATGATCAGCTGAAATTACTTCGGAATTTTGAGGGTCCTCCTCAAAATTCTGCCCCAGTTTCCAATTGCGGGGAAAATGAAATTATATTAAATTGTGACCGAACCCATAGGGCTGCCTATGTATCCCCTCTTAATCGGGAATCAGGTCAGGTGTAGTTCAAATTACATCATATAAGGAAAGCATAAAGATCACACATAGTAGCACTTGACTGCATATGAATTAATCGGCTTTGGCCAGACTTCTCCGTCCATTTATGCGAGTATGAGGGCTCCTCCTGTCAGAACCCGTTGAACCATGTATGGACCCTGCCAGTTGGGAGAGAACTTCCCTTTGGCTTCATCCTGATGTGGAAAAAGTTTCTTTAACACCAGCTGTCCCGGTGTGAACTGTCTTGGCTTGACTCTTTTGTTGAAGGCTTTGGACATTCTATTCTGATAAAGTTGACCATGGCAAACTGCATTCATTCTTTTTCCATCTATAAGTGCTAGTTGCTCGTAACGACTTTTCACCCACTCTGCGTCGTCGAGCTCAGCTTCCTGCATGATCCTTAGGGAGGGAATTTCTACCTCAGCGGGAATGACTGCCTCTGTACCGTAAACCAACATATAGGGGGTTGCCCCGGTTGATGTGCGGACTAAGTTACGATACCCCAGTAAATAAAATGATAACTTCTCGTTCCACTGTTTATGCTTCTCTATCATTTTCCTCAATATCTTCTTGATATTCTAATTGGCGGCTTTTATGGCCCTGTTCATCTGAGGTCTGTAGATTGTGGAATTCTTGTGTTTGATCCTGAAGGTTTCACACATAGCTTTCATCAAGTTGCTGTTGATATTGGAGCCATTATCAGTAATGATCGACTTTGGAATCCTGAATCGACAAACAATACGGTCGCGGACAAAGTCTGCCACGACTTTCTTGGTTACTGCTCTGTAAGATGCTGCTTCGACCCATTTGGTGAAATAGTCGATTGTTACCAGGATAAATTTGTGTCTATTGGAAGCGGCGGGCTCGATTGGTCCATAACATCCATTCCCCAAGCGGCGAACGCCAAGGTGAACTTGTTGCATTAAGCTCATTTGGAGGTACCTTTATCATGTCTGCATGTATCTGACAGCGGTGGCATTTTCGGACATACTGGATGCAGTCTGTTTCCATAGTCATCCAAAAGTAACCAGCTCGAAGTATCTTCTTGGCTAAGACAAAATCGTTCATATGTGGACTGCAGGTCCCGGCATGAATTTCCTCTAGTAGCTTGGATGCTTCCTTTGAGTCGACACACCTTAATAGTCCCAAATCGGGAGTCCTCCTATACAGGATTCCTCCGTTGTGAAAGAAATTGTTGGACAATTTCCGAAGTGTGCGTTTCTGAGTGGGGTTTGCAAATTCTGGGTACTCGCCTTTTGCCAAATATTCCTTGATATCATGAAACCAAGGCTTTCCATCTGCTTCTTTTTCGACGTGGGCACAGTAAGCTGGCTGATCATGGATTTTTATTGGAATAGGATCAATGAAGTTTTTGTCTGGATGCTGTATCATGGATGACAGGGTAGCCAACGCATCGACGAACTCATTCTGGACTCTGGGAACATGTTGGAACTCCGTCTTTGTGAACATTTTCCTCAATTCCTGTAGATGATGCACATATGGGAGTATCTTGGAGTTCTTGGTTGCCATTTTTCTCGTACCTGATGTATAAGTAGGTCTGAATCTCCAATTACTAGTAGCTCTTGAACATTCATGTCAATGGCCATTTTGAGCGCTAAGATGCAAGCTTCATACTCGACCATATTGTTGGTGCACGGGAACCTGAGTTTGGCGGACACTGGATAATGCTGACCGGTTTCTGATACTAGGACTGCTCCTATGCCAACTCCTTTGAAGTTTGCCGCTCCATCGAAAAACATTCTCCAACCATCATAGGATTCTGCAATGTCTTCTCCTATGAATGACACCTCTTCATCAGGAAAATACATTTTTAGGGGTTTGTATTCTCCATCCATGGGATTCTCAGCAAGGTGGTCTGCCAGTGCTTGTCCCTTGACCGCTTTCTGAGTTACGTAAACAATGTCAAACTCATTCAAAAGGATTTGCCACTTGGCTAGCTTGCCAGTGGGCATGTGATTCTGAAATATGTACTTCAAAGGATCCATCCTTGATATGAGATATGTGGTATAGGCACAGAAATAGTGCCTCAACTTTTGAGCTACCCAAGTCAAATCACAACAGGTGAGCTCTAACAGAGAGTACCGGGCCTCGTACGGGGTGAAATTCTTACTGAGGTAATAGATGGCCTGCTTTTTCCTCCTCGTTTCATCATGCTGCCCCAAAACACAACCGAACGCTCCATCCAATACTACAACATAGAGTAATAAGGGTCTACCTGGCTCAGGCGAGACTAGGACAGGTGGTGTTGATAGGTATTCCTTGATTCTGTCGAAAGCTTTTTGACAGTCATCAGTCCATTTGGTAGTGGCGTCCTTCTTCAACATCTTAAAGATTGGCTCAAAGATAACTGTAGATTGTGCTATGAACCGACTGATGTGGTTAAGCCTTCCTAAGAAACTCATCACATCCTTCTTGTTCTTTGGCGGTGGCAATTCTTGAATAGCTTTGACTTTTGATGGATCCAGTTCTATTCCTCACCGACTCACAATAAACGCAAGTAATTTTCCAGCAGGAACCCCAGACGCACACTTTGTGGGATTCAATTTTAGGTTGTACCGTCGCAGTCTATTGAAGAACTTCCTCAAATTTTCCATGTGATCGGTGGATTTCTTAGACTTGATGATGACATCATCTACATATACCTCAATCTCCTTGTGTATCATATCGTGGAAAATGGTGGTCATGGCCCTCATGTAGGTGGCCCCTGCATTCTTTAACCCAAATGACATCATCTTGTAACAATACATTTCCCACGACGTTTCTCAGCATCTTCTTCATCCATCCAGATCTGATGATAACCAGCGAAACAATCTACAAACGATTGCAACTCATGCTTGGCGCAATTGTCGATCAGGATGTGTATGTTTGGCAAAGGGAAGTCGTCTTTCAGACTGGCCCGGTTGAGATACCGGTAGTCGACATCGACTCTGACCTTCCCGTCCTTCTTCGGTATTGGTACGATGTTGGTTAACCATGTCGGGTATTCTACTACCCTGAGAACCTTAGCTTTTACCTGCTTAGTGACTTCTTCCTTGTTTTTAGACTCATATCAGGCTTGAACTTTCTGAGCTTTTGCTTTACCGGTGGACATGTTGGATCGGTTGGCAGTTTGTGAGCCATAATAGATGTACTCAGACCAGTCATGTCATCATTCGACTAGGTGAATATGTCTTCATATTCTCTTAGAAATTCTGTGTATTTCTTCTTTTCTGACGGCGATAAGTGAACGCTGATTTGTGTTTTTTTGACATTTTCTGCATCTCCCAGGTTAACAACTTCTGTTTCATCCAGGTTGGACTTAGGTCTGTTCTCAAAATTCTCAACTCCCTTAACAATCTCTTCTGGTATGTCATCTTCCTCTGAATCTATGTCCATTTATTGCGTTGTCTCATTGCATGTCACAGTCATTGACTCATCAAGGTAAGTAATAGTAACGTTGTATAAGTAAAGTAATTGGAGAAAAATAATAATAAGCATCGAATTACAAGAAAATTTAAAATGCTTGGATAAATTGCATAATTGTTTTGGAACATTGGAGCTCTTATTGCGGGAATTAAAATGCAAAAGAAAATCATTTAGTAAATAAAATAGTGCATGATGCTTGTTTTCGCCTTGCTACCCCGAGGCTCGTCGGGCTCTGGTTGTTCTGATGGTCCAGTTATAGAGGCATGCTCCTCTTCTTACAGCCTGTATGGAACGACCTTCCCCCCTCCTCATCGAGAACAACACAATAGTCCATGTCATTATCTTCTAAGAACAAGTCTTCATCGCTGCTAGTGCTTCTTCTCCATCTGACCCATAAATAATATCGGCCGGTTGGAAAGTCTGCCTCAGATGTGGTATCGGCTGCTCCACTGGATAGTAAGGACCGCACCATGGTGGCGACCAGTTGTTGAATTCTTCCCAGGTGTACTCATATCCCAGACCGAAAGTGGTGCTATGCTTCTTGAGTTGTATGGGCTTAGTGCTTCCTTGGAGGTTCTTGCCAAGCCCTTTGCTAGGTTCGTACCCACTCCAATTCAGTATACTCTCGATCTTGTTATCCCACCATTTGTCTTTTTCAACAACATTTACCTATTCGATGTGATGGTAAGTCTCTCCACCTAGCTTCTTTCTTCCTTCGATTGACGGAATGGTCTGGCGACTGTATATAGGGTTGCTACCGTCGCCGTGAATGATCACCTCCTGGTGATTCCATTCAAACTTTACCGCCTGATGTAGTGTTGATGCTACGGCCCCAGCAGCATGAATCCACGGCCGTCCTAATAGTAGATTGTAAGATGCTGGCACGTCTATAACTTGGAAATCAACATCGAACCAAGCTGGCCCCATTTGCAAACACAGACTAATCTCCCCAATAGTGGACCTTTGGGAGCCGTCGAAAGCTTTTACATTGATAGCTTCGTCCTTTATTTTATGCAGTCCCTTACCCAACTTCTTGAGTGTTACCAGCGAACAAATGTTGAGACTGGACCCTCCATCGATCAGGATTTTGGTGATAAAATAGTCTTCGCATTGCATGGTGATGTGCAACGCCTTATTGTGACCCAACCCTTCAGGTGGCAGCTCATCCTCATGAAAAGTAATTTTATGACTTTCCAATACCTGTCCTACCATGTTAGCCATTTCCCCTCCAGTGATGTTGTTTGGTACGTATGCTTCACTCAGCACCTTCAATAGAGCATTCTTGTGCGCCTCAAAATTTTGTAGCAAAGCAAGAATGGAGATTTGCGCCGGTGTTTTGTTCAACTGGTCGATGACCGAGTACTCCTTGGCCTGTATCTTTCTCCAAAGATCATCCGGCCCTGTCTTAATGATGGGTGGCCGATTGGAGACCTGCTTGCTTGACTCAGCTAAGTGTTCAGGGATATAAACTTTTCCAGTTCTTGTCATACCTTGTGTCGCAATAGTTTCTTCGAACCTAACCTTGCCTTTCCTCCTTGCCTCAGCTGTATAGTCCCATGGTATAGCCTTTGTATGGAATGGCGTCATGGTCTACATCGCCACTAAAATCGGCATGAATATCTTTACTTTGAATAGAGCATGTGCCTTGGGTGGTAAAACTGCAACTTCAAATGGTGTGGGTGCATTTGCTGGAGACACGAATTCGACCTCAATTGGTGCTGGTGTCTTTGCAGATGACGTTGCTTCAAACTCAAGTGGCACGAAATTTTTTTCCTTGGCATCCCCAGAGGGCTGAATCTGGACCACGATCAGATTAAGAGTAACTATTGGCTTCTTTGGGTCATCACCTTCTGTTATCAATCCGATTGATCCCTCGGGATCCCAATCATCCTCTATTTCAATCATATGGATGCCTCCACCCTTATGGTTTTGCAAAGGGTTGTTGCGGATATTTGGAGCGGGTTCCTTTGCCACAATAATCTTACTATCAGTCAGATACTGGATCTTGCTTTTAGAGAACGACATTCGTCGATGGTATGTCCCTTTATATCGGAATGGTATGCACAGGATTTGTTCAGATTAACCCACTGAGAAGGGTTCTCAGGAGTTGCAGCAGGGATGGGGGTGACATAACCAACAACTTTGAGTCTTTCGTACAATTGGTTAATAGGTTCAGCAATGACTATATATTATTTTGGAGGTTTGCGATCAAAATTTGGTCGAGGTCTGGGGAAGTTTTGGCGTGTAGGAGGTGATTGATAATGAGATGGTTGAGCATTGTAGGTTTGGTAAATATGTGCGGGTTGGGAATATCTAGGTGAAGTAGGTTGATATGCGGGAGGTAGAGGTGATTGATAAGTGGGTGGTGGAGTTTGGTAGGAGGGTGAGGGTGCTTGGTAGTTTGGAGTTGGTTGATATGTGAGTGGAGGTGTTGGGTAAATTTGGTATTTGACAGGGGATTTGGTTCTATATGCAACCATTACGGCTCCTATGTCCCTTTTCTTGGACACACCACCTGACTACAAGGCCTTATTTGTAGCTTGCAAGGCCTCGAAGTTTGTAACCATACCGCTTTTGATGCCCTCTTCAATCCTTTCACCCAACTTGATAATGTCAGAAAATTTGTGGCTCTCGATCATCATTAGTCATTCATAATACTGCAGGGCCTGCGCCCGGACAAAGAATTTGTTCATCTATTCCTCCTTTAAGGCAGGTCTGACCTTAGTAGCTTCGGACCTACAGTGAGTAGCATACTCATGAAATGTTTCTGTAGGCTTCTTCTTTTGATTCTGAATATAGAACACATCCGATGCATTTCCTGTGTTAAACCTGAACCTATCCATAAAGTCGGACGCCATACTTACCTAGCTTGACCATTTCTTTGAATCCTGGCTGATGTACCAAGACAAAGCATCTCCCTACAAGCTCTTCATGAAAAGCTTCATGCAGATTCTCTCGTCTTTCCCTACTCCAACCAGCTTGTCACAGTACGTTCTCAAATGGGCCCTTGGATCCCCTGTACCATCAAACATTTCAAACTTCGAAGGTTTGTACCCCTCGGGCAGTTCGACATCGGGCTGTATGCAAAGATCCTCATAGTTCAACCCTTCACTCCCCTTACTTCCTTCAACGCCTTGAATTCGACTAGTCAATTTCTTAAGTTCTTCACGCAAATTCCTGATGAGCAAATCCTTGTCATCAGACTCGGGTGTGCTTGAGATGGGTTGGGTAAAATGTGGCATAGTCTCCACGTAGATAGGGGTGTTATGGTGGGTGTGAAAGTGGCTATTTGTGGGTTTTGGAGTTCTGGGATGAGTAACGGGGTGTTGTTTAAGGTATGGCAGGTGTTGCAGTGATGGTGAGGCGCATGATGGTTTTGTTGCTTTGGGATATTCTGTGGAGGTGTGGGGTTCTGAGCATTTGGGAAATTGATATCTGGAGTGGTGGGGGAAAATGACAGATTTGCTAGATTCCGAACCTGATCAAGTTCTTCTCGGAATTTCAGCAGCTTTTGTTTGAGTTGGGATGCATTTTCTTTGGAAACCTAAGTACCATGACCATGAGTGACCTCTACCCGTTCAGCTAAGTTCTACTTTCTGACATTGTTTAAATCTTCTATCTTCCCTTTGTTCTTGTTTTTGACAGGACTAAGAGGAGGAGTGGGTGGAGGGCCCCTGGATCTCGTGGAATAAGATGATGGTGCTAGAGTGCACGAACTAACCTTTGGGGAAGGGAATAATAAAACAAAAGTAAAAACAAAAAGGTAACAAGTTAGTGATGATCATAAAAATGTTGCGATATTTAAACACATAGTGCGGAATGTAAAACATGTCCTAATTTGGGAACCTCTTTGTGCCCGAGGTAGGCCTAGCGACAAATTAATTTGGAGAACTTAGAATGCTAAATGCCTCATTTTATTGATAGAAAATAAGACGAATCCCAAATCGACACTAAACAAACAGGAAATAAATATCACTAATGGCCATTGGCCTTATTACATTTTTTAAAGTGAAAAGACAAACTCCTATCTATTTGGTCCCAGAAGGACCTTCCCTAGATTCGACATCCTTAGCTCCGTCAAACAACTTTCCCAGCTCGCGAAGTCCCAGCAATAGGTAGGTTCTGGCTAGATGTCCGCCTTCGTTTCCTTCAGCATTTTGGCAGTCTTTGACCCTCTTGAGAAACTTTCTTTCTAATTCCACTATGCCTCGCTCAAGGTATCCCAGTCGCTTGTTAGCACTGACATCCATTTCCTTCCATTCCTCAATCAATTTCTGGTTGGCTTCTTGTATCTCACGGTGCTCGCTTTCTCACTCCCGGATCCTGTTGCGCAGTTGGTTGTATTTGACATGTGCCTTGGCCCTTTCATCTATGATCCTATGGTCCCTAGCAAACCCTGGCTGGCCTAGACCATCGTGATTATCTTCCAACCAACCTGAATAGTAGGGAGTGCAGCCAGCGTGGTATCTGTCTGGATCGATGGTATCTCTCCCCATGACGATCTTGCAGTGCCACATATGCTGAGCTTGGCACTTATATCCTCATTCTGGAAGTCAGCCCAGAAATGACTCATCTTGTCGACCCTGGGTATAACCTGCTTCCTACCAGCTTGCCTCATAACTCAGAGAGGGACGTAAGGGTATGTTCCTCTCAGGCCGATCAATATCAGGAAAGTTGTATCTCTGGATCGGGCGATGAATTCCTCGGTAGGAAACCACTCGAGCATCTATTGTACCTGGTCCTCAATTAGATTGTCAAATAGCTCTACCCATCCTTTGGCATCTTCTGGCAGAGCGAACATATTGGGCATGTAATTCATTCGCCTCAGATGATGGAAAGCGATATGATCATCCCAGTCCCTTCGCTGAATCTCTTGTTGGTATTAACCCCTTTTGAGATGCTCCATGAGCCAGAGTTGAAGTAGCAAATTTCAGCCTTCGAAGTGTTTGGCTCCTCTTTGATACTTCTCCAAGGCTCGGTATATTTCCTCAATGATCATGGGCACAATGCTAAAGGGTTGCCCACTAATTCCTTCCATTAGAGTCTTAGTTACCATAGCCAGCCTGGTCTGGATTCTTGCTTTCTTCATTGGAAACACGATCAACCCCAGAAACAAAACATGAATACAAAGACTCTTCAGTGAATATGCCCTAATGATATGATGGCGAACTCGTCAGGATAGGTACGGTAGGATTTGCTATGCCCGTACCTCTCATACAAATAGTCAAAAGGGATGTAGGATTCTTTCAAACATGTTAGTTCTGGGTTCTTCTTCAAACCCATCATTTTGAGGAAGCCCCTACCCTTGCGGTTCTCAGGCATTAACAAACCCGGAGTTTCCCATGCTATACCGGCCAATCCTCCTATCTCCTTTAGAAAGGGTGTCATTTCAATGTCCCCGAAGCGGAATACAGCCCTCTCACAATCCCATAACAAAGTAGCAGATTCTATGATCTTGTTGTTGGGTTGGATCTCTAGGAGAGAAGGCAGATTTCACAAATATTTTCGAACAAGAGTTTGATCACTAGATTGAAGATCATTCCACCAGCTTAGCAATCTTGGGTGGATGTTGGTGACCATGTCGAATCTAGGGACTTCGTGCCTCATTTTTGCAAGACAAAGAAGGTTAGGCCCTTACCCCTACCAGACTCGACTATTTAATACCAGCAATTAATATGAAGCATTTAGTTCTCCAAATAAATGCACAGAACGTGGGGATGTCCATTTGGGTTTAGGAAAACCCAGTGGACTTTGGACAAAGCTATCTTAAAGAGTCATTATGCGGACAACATATCTGACTCGGCTAGGTTTGACCATGATGCATGCACAGTTTAAACAGAGTGAGGTTTCTATGAGGTTTTAGACTGATACCCTTGAGCGGACAACACAAGGGGGAAAGGCACGGAAGCGTCGACTACACCGTTGATCGGCTGGTTTTACTGCAAATATGCCTTTTCCGGATTTAGGGGGTAATAATATAGGAAGAGCGCAACCACTCATTATAAGTGTTGCTATGGTATTTTTTTGGCACGAGTGGAGTATGATGTTGAGCATAATTATGAAATAATTAAAATCATGTTGGCACGTATTTGCACGTTAGGAAACTAGTAAATACAACAGTTTTATAATTTAAAGTAGTAGTAAAGGAAAGAAACAAAGAAGACACGTCAGTTTTGCAATTGAAAAGGGAATTGAATGCTTAAAGAAATTAAACAAGTAATCGCCACATAAAGAGGTATAATTTCACAATAACAGTCTGAAATGGTAAAAGCCTAAAGTCCCCAGCGGAGTCGCCATGCTGTCGTGCCCCCTTTTTCTCGCGAAATCGGGTTTATGACATTATGTATAGGACAATTCGTTCCTTTTGGGAGCTGGGTATTGTAATTTTGAAGAGTCACCACCTAATGATTTAAGGTGCATTAGGACACCAATGGGTTCAATTCTAAGTTTCGCTTGAATAACCAGAGATAGGGTAAGAGCTTGAAATTATCCCAAGGGGAAAGTGCTAGGCACCCCTCGGGATCCACTAGTGTGGTTCCCGACCACACAGTTTATTATGAATTTAGCAAATAGACAAGTATGGGCTCAAATATTAGGGCATTTAAACGCATAAAAAGAAAGAACAATTAAAAGAAGAGTTATAAAAAAAAGTTTGCAAATAAAGGGAAAGGGGGTCCTAGGTTTATATTTAATATGGATAACATCAATGCGATACCCGGTATGACACTCCTCAAAAGAGGGGATACACATGGTATTAGCGCACCGGTCATCATATCCATATCTACCCTTCCCATCCCGTTAAGGTATTAAAGCGCAGATTGGTATCGATTACTATTGCATGCTATTACCCGCCACATTCCTATCAGTCCCGGAGGAGCTTAGGACTACTATTCCTAAAGGGGAGGGATATTAGGTAGATTGGTTTCAAAGGGTAAAAATCTAAGGCGATATACAAAACACATACTGCATGTTATGGAAAGCATATAAACAGATAAAGGCCCATATACGCCTCTTTAAACAAAAGCACATAACTAGCATGACTTGCACATACTTTTTAGATTTGATTAAAATACAAAAGACAAGAGGAGTGTGATTATTGAAGCAGATCTGTTTATTACATAACTCAGATAAGAAGTCCGAATCAGGCCTGCCTGCTAGTTGTAGCAATTAACAAAGGCGGATTCAGCTTTTTATAGTTATTACTCTAAGGCTTGCCTCAGTGTTTAGATGAGATCCTATAGGCATGATATCTAATTGATTCAGAACGTGGCGAAAAAGTAATAACTCAAAAATAAATTGTTTTAAATCCTATAGGCATCCTTGTTAAACCTCGTTAAAGAAGGGAATTAGATTATTTAAAACTGATTCAGAATAGACTGATCTTAAATTGAACTAGTTTCAGATTCTGCAGGCAATGGTATCTACTATTGTTGATTTTTAAACCCTATGGACATGATGTCTAATATTGAATGTGAATGGAAGCGAACCAGATTTACTTGGAAATCCATATAGGCATGATTTCTATATATTACTGATTTCGATATTATGAACATGACAATTATTTATAGCCGTTTAGAACCTAAAGTATGATATTTAAGTGGCATGCAATATGTAAATAAGTCCTATAGGCAGGTTATTTGGGTGTTACATTGACCATGAAGAAATTGAGATAAACCCTACAGACATGGTGTCTAAAAAATGCAGAATTGAACACAAAGAATTTAAAATAGTCCTATATGCATGCTTTCTACCCTTGAGCATGCATAGTTGACCCAAACCTTTTCACTAGCCATCCCCCAAATGTTTATTACAAATTATTACATACCAGAAATAAAGAATTACATCAGAAAAGTACAAAGAAAAGTTACAATCAGAGGAAGCCTGATTCTTGACTTCCTCTCTAAGTTATGGAATAAACTACCTTAAAATGCTATTGATCCAAAGCCTTTCTTAGACTTGAGTGTGTCAGAGTTCCCTGAGGGTCACAAGAGGACCCCGAGCAGTACTCACACCCAAGTTACATAACCAGAATAGGGATGAGTGCAGTGTGGATATGCCAACCCTTATGTGTCCAAGTTCAGAGGGAGCTCATGGGTCCCAAGGCAGGGCTCACATAAGGTGGGGCAGAACTTAAGTCTAAGAAGATGGTGAAAGTGCAGAAACAAAGTTTCAAGAACTGAGGGAATAGAGGAGAGGAAAGGTGATAGGGAGACAACCATTAGCATTTTACAGAGTTCACAATTTCATACAAAGAGGTCAGGGGATTGGGAGTCCATTGCAATGAGCCTATACACTTAGGTATGGGTTAACATTGGGCATGCACAACAATGGGAAGTGCTGACATGCCTGTAACCCAATCACAACATATGAGATAAACATGGAGGTTATGATCCCAGGGGAATCACGTTTGGTTCATGCACAATAATGTCCAATGCTGTCATGCCCTAAACCAACCACAAGTATTAAACACATTGGGGTAGGGATTTAGGATTAACAAGTCATGATGCATTAATTCAGAATAGGAAAAAGGGGAAGTTACAACATGCTTTAGTAATGGTACTGGGGTAAATACAAACAGTAGACAAGCAAGGATACAAGAAATAGTAAATAAACATGTTGTTGTTGGTGCAGAAGCTTAATTAGAACATACCAGTAAGAAATGCAAATGTAGAGAAAAATAAGCAAGTTTCCCACAGCTTAGCCTTGTCTTTCAGCCGGCTAGGTAAGGCAGCAAGATAGTAGTAACAAAGAAAAAGAGAGAGATTCAGTGGAGTGTGTGTTTGAACTCAAGTGTTGTATGCCTTGTGTTCGTGTCCTTGAAAGAAAAGAGGTACATGGTATTTATAGTTTTTGAAAACGAGTAAGAGAGAGGTAATAAGCTACAAACATAGAATCAATCATTATTTAGAATCAATTATACAAGTGATTACCTTTAATTAAGGGATCACTTAGTTAACGGGCAGTGATATGTTCAAAATAAGGAAGGAAATCAATTTGTGAGCAGGCTGACAATTACCATAAAAGAAGTAGTAAAACATTAAGTAAACAATCGAGTCTAGGTACAGAAATACTCTAATTTTGGAAAGGCTTCAGTAAGGCAAAACAAGAAAAGAATTCAATTAACCTTAACAGGCGAGTGAATTTAGAATTTCGCAAAGGAAAAGTTTGAAATCGGTCACAAGTTTGAAGATCAGTCAAAGAAGGAAACTCAGCATATAAATAAGGTGCATAAACACTATACATGCGAGGCCCAGCCTGTTGGCAAAAGGAAATAACATCCTATAGTAGCACAAAATTTAGTAGATACAACATTCGAAGCATGATAGTCTAGTAGGTCAAGTCACATTGAATTAGTAGTGAAGAAACCTAGAATTTCAAAGGCATGCGAAGATCTCACAGTAGCAGGTGAGGAAAACCCCCTATTAAAAATTAGGGTTTCGAGCATAATCGAGTTTTAGAGATAATAGAAAACCAAAGTCAGAAGAATCACACAAAGGAATAAAAGGTTTTGAAATAAAGAACTTCAAATCGAGTCATGCACTTAAACAAATAGTCTCAGACTCTAAGCCATAGGATTTTCAACAACAGTAGAGTTTTAAAAGAGGATAAACAAACAAATCGGACAAAACTCAAGCAAACAAGCATTCGTCTAATAAATAGTCAAAAGAAATTAGGGCTTTTAACATGCAAACTCATGTAGAAGAACGATATGAGCAAACATAGCAAAACATGTCAAAAATAAGAGAAATTTTTTGAAATAACTTAACAAGAACGCTAATCGGAAAAGATAAAGGGTTTTGCAAGCAGAGTTTTAAAAGAAACTTCGAGAAAAACGCTTAGAAGTCCAAAGCAAACATAGGTCTGAAGCAGATCTAAGAGAAATCGAAAGAACCTTAGAGGTTAGGTTTCAGAAGAACCCCAAGTGTTGAGAAAGGCCTTGAAAACCATCGATCTAAGCAGGAGAGTCAAAGTATGACTCGAATAGCCATGGATGGCCGGAGAAAGGTCAAAGACGACCAGAGAACAGTCATCGAGCAAAGACTGGACAAAACCTTTTTAGGATCTAGTCATGATACCACATGAACGAACACGTAGGGGCCATGGGAGGTTGATACAGGTCTCTGATGACCTTGGAAGGCCATGGGTAGAGCGGATTAGGGTGGCGGCGGCTAGGGTTTGATGTAGTTGTAGAGACGATTTGGGAGAGGAGGGGTTTCAGAGGCGGCGGATTATGAAGAATGAAAAGGGTTTGGCGGGTCTTTGGGTTTAATTAGGAAATGATTAATGGGAGCCGTTGATCTAAACGATCAACGATTGGGATTAGATGGGTGTCTGGGTGGGTCATTTAAATGGGTTGTGGGTCGGTTTGAATGCGAATTGGGTTAGGATAATTGGGCTTCAAATTGGGGTTCAAAATCGGGCTATAATTGAAATAAAATGGGGCTAACATTTAAATATCCAATTTTTCCTATTTTATTTATAAAAAATAGTAGAATAATTTCTATAAATAAATTAAAGGCACTAAAATGATTTATAGTACATAATTATCAAATTAAAAATATTGGACTTAATTGTTTATAGATATAAACATAATTAAATCTAAAAGAGGCTAACATTGCAATTACATGTAATTTAGTTTTAAAAATACGAAATAAATTTGTAAAAATATAAAAAATTATCTTAGCTATATTTTAGTAAAAATATGAGGATCCAACAAATGAATCACTAAAAATGATAATTTAGGGAATTATTATTGTTTTTTATGAGTAAAATAGAGGAATAAATTGGTTTAAAAATATTTTAAAAAAATAAGAAAAAATGATAAAATATTTGGACATACTTATACATGTATATTTATGCTATTTTGAAAGTACTTTGTATATAAAAATATACAGGAAAAAAATGGTATCAACAATTACATTCATTCAATATACACAGAAAATTTTCTCTACAAGGTTTTCTTTCAATTCTGTCATGGATCAAAAGGAACTAGTATCCAAATGCATTTAAAATCATTTATGATAAAACTAGAACAAAAATGAGTTGTTCCTATGTCTTAATGTTATGATTTTTTATCTATATAAAATCCAAACATAATAAAACCAATATAAAAACGATATTCTTCATATCTAAGGAGCTAATAACATGTAATGTAGGATAAAGTTTTAATTTTCACGCAAAACTAATTTACATGATATTGTCTTTTTAACAACCGTAGTGTTGTATATCCACATTAATATGTGAGATCCATTGGAAGTCCACAAAGGCTTCACGATTCCATTGCTATATGGTCCATGGCTCCTAGGTCAACTATCCACAGATGATTAGTTTTAGAAAGATAGAAAAATAGAGCTAGCAACACATATATTGCTAATCATAAGGAACACAAAGTACCTTTTAAGACTCATTGAGAGGTTCCGTGGTGACGCATGTTATAAAAAATGCAGCATTCCACTTTAGTCACAATATTTTTCTCTCACTTTCTATATTCTTGTTGCTTATCATTTTAGGATTCTCATTTGGTAGAGCCTTAATTTTTCAGTTTCCGCTGGTTTTATGTTTAAAACCATTCGTTGAGCTTGAAGTTATAGTTATATGCACTTTTCACCTTCTTAAGCAGCCTCATGCAACTTCTTCTAACTCTAGATGTTGCCTCACATCATCAAACACACTATTATGCTTATTATGAGTCAGGTGCATCCATGTAACGATCCGACCGACTGTTTTGAGAATTAATGCTCCGTTCGGTGGCTTAAGGTCTCAAGTCGCTTCATATTATGTATTATGGATTGCGTGTGCAGTTGGGTTCAATTTTCAGATAATTCGGGATTATTTTGGAAGTTTTTTGTTTTAGAAGCTTAAGTGACAAGAGTTGACCAGAATTTAACTTTTGTATATACAACTCCAAAATGTTATTTTGATGATTTCAATAGTTTCGTATGGTAATTTTGGTCTTAGACGTATGTCCGAATCTGAATTTGGAGTTTTGTAGGTTGATTTGATACATTTTGGCGAAAGTTGAAAAGTTGAAGGTTTGAAAGGTTGAGAGGTTTGATCAGGAGTTGACTTTATTGATATCCGATACAGATTGTGATTACGGGAGTTGGTATAGCTCTGTTGTGTCATTTGGGACTTTTATGCAAATTTTGAAGTCATTCCTAGTTGATTTGATATAATTTGGCGCGAGTTGTAGAAGTTGGAAGATTATTAGTTCATTAAGCTTAAATCGATGTGCTATTCATGATTTTCGTATTGTTCAATGTGATTTGAGGCTTTGAGCAAGTTCGAATTGTGTTTTGAAACTTTTTGGTATGTTCGAATCGGGTACCGGGAGCCTCAGGTGTGTTTCGGATAGGCTACGAGCCATTTCTCCATGTTTTGGGACTGCTGATTGCTGTTATCTAGTGGTTTTTAGTTGTGTTCGCGATGAAGCAGTTGCGTTCGCGTAGAGTTCTATGGAAGCCAGCATTTTTTGTTCTTTACAATCGTGAAAAGGCAACCACGTTCGCGAAGTTTGGGGGACCTATGTCTTCGCGTTCGTGTTCTAAGATACGAATCGCATATAAGGAAAGATAGAAGAGGCATCAGGTCTTTGTTGTCCACGATCGTGTGAATGACACCATGTTCGCGTAGTGAGCTGGAGGTTGAGTGTTGCATTTGCGACTTGCTTTATGCGTTCGTGACGAACGTTTTGTCAGCTATTGATTTTGTCTCCGCGATCGCGAAGTTAATGCCGCGATCGCGATGAGTAAATACACAGGCATCATTATAAGTACTCTATTTCGAGGGCTTTTGTTACTTAATTACTTTTTAAGTTAGAGAGCTCGGATTTGGGCAATTTTGGAGGGAATTTTCACGTGTTGGATTGAGGTAAGTGTTCTTGACCCGGATTTGATAATATTTCATGATTCCGTCTTTGTTTTATCATTAAATTAGTGATTTGAATTGGAGAAAATAATTTTTTTTTTGTAAAAAATTTCTAAAATGTAAAATGAAGATTTAAAGGCCGATTTGATGTCGGAATTGGATAATTTTTATATGGTTGGACTCGTATCGAAATGGGTTTATGGATTTTATGAGTTTTGTCGAGTTTTGAGGTGCGGGCCCGGGCGAGCTTTATTATCCGGAATTATTTTCTATGATTTTTATTTATGATATTAAGTTATTTTGGCTAGATTCGAGCCATCCGGAGGTTGTTTCACATGAGAAGGTTATTTTAGAGTATTAATTTAGCTTCTTTGAGGTAACTTTGTGTGGGGAACTACCCCTTAGGATTTGGGTTGATTGGGTTATTGAGTTATGTGAAAGATGTGTACACGAAGTGACGAGTGCGTACCCAGGCTTATATGTAAAAATTGATCGATTTAGACTCTTAGGCTTCTTTCATGTATTTATTTGAAAATGTTACCACACATTATATCTTTTATTTGTCATGTTTACTCTCACATGCTTTATTTGAAGTTGTTAGCACATGTCAAATCCTTTACTTGTCAAGTCTACTCTTATATGTTTTATTTGAATTTGTTACTTCTTTTATCGTAATGTGACCTCTTTTATTAGAGTTATTCCTAATTAAAATTGTTGTTACATACTCCCTCTGTTTCAGTTTATGTGAACCTATTTTCTTTTTTGTCCGTTCCAAAAAGAATGATCCCTTTCTAAATTTGGAAACAATTTAGCTTAACCTTACAATTCTACCCTTAATTAGAAGCTTTTATAACGACACAAATACTCTGGACCCTTTTTTGACTTAATTTGGACTACAAATTTCAAAAATCTTTATTTTTTCTTAAATTCCGTGCTCAGTCAAATAGGTTCACATAAATTAAAATGGAGGGAGTAATATTCTTTTGTTGTTCGGTTATTCTCATGTATTTAGACATAGTTGCTAGTTCATACTATGTTTTTCATTGTTAGCTCATTTCATACTCTAGAATTCGAAGTTTTCTATTCCATGGGAATACCTTCATTATTGAGTTTATTCTTAAGCAACTAATTGAAGTTGAAGTTAGAAAAATCCATTAATCTGTTTTAGTTGAAGTTGTTTAATAAGGTGTTATTCATTGTTGAGTTACTTTCCTTGATCATTTGTTGTTATTGAGATTTTGTACACATCAAGTTCGAGTCGTGGGCTATATGATATGGTGATATTGGTATTGTTATTGTCAAGAGGTTGTGGCCTATGGGAACTTGTGGTGCGAGTTGTTATGTTGTATTGTTGTGATGTTAGAACATATGAATTTATTGTGTGGATTTATTGTTGTTATGCAGAGTATAAGAGTAACATCTCACTGTTATCGTTATGCGAATCATAAGGGTGGAATGTCACTGTTGATGATTGTGTGGAGCGATACGAGTGGCCATTGTATTATTGTCAGGGCGGAGTGATATGGGTGGCTATCAGAGTGATACGAGTGGCTATCATGTTAAATGTCTGGGCTGAGGGATAAGGGTGGCTATTATGATGTTATCAATACGGAGAGATAAGGGTGGCTATGTCAGGGATGATATGTGATGGCCTGGGGGCATTATGTTGATAATATTTGAGTGATGGTGTGATATCCTTGTGTATGACATACACCTTACGCGACTTGCCGTGTTTCTTTCAATAAGCTTCTCGATGTCTCGCACAAGCATACACCGTAGCATGCCACTTACACCGGTTCGGGAGTATGAAACTTGACATTATTAATCATTCCCATGTATTTTTGTATTATCTACTTCCATTGTGATATTGAGCCCATGATCACGCAACACGGATTGTGATTTTGAGCCTGTGACAATGCCAGACAAATTCAGATATTGACATGTGAGTTGTCCATGCGGTGGTGATTGGAAATATGTACACGAGGTGCCGTGAGCGTATGATTCGTGATTTGGGACTTGTGATTTTGAGATGAGGTATCTTAGAGTAATTTCGTTGTGAGACTTGTATTAGAACGATTTGATTAATAGGTTGTTATTTCTTTTCCTTATTTGGTTCCGATGGTACTTTAATGGTGGTTCTTATTATTTTACTGTTTATATCATATGTTGATTCTTATTGTCTTTTTACTGATTCTTGCTTTTATTATTAGCTTTATACTCTTATAATGCACAAGTTATTTTGTCTATTCGGTGTCTTGACTTGTGTCACGAGCTAATTCCCACTATAGGCCGTACGTCCAACGTCGCTGCTAGGCAAGCCAACGGGGAACTATCCATTTAATTGTTCATTTGAATATTTTTAAAGTCATTGATTTTATTTAATAAAGAAACAAATAGTAGGTGATCGTAGTAATGTAAATCACAAAACAAACATAAGAGCGAAGTAGTTAGTTTATTACAAAATCTGGGTCATAAGTGCACGAGTAAACTAGTACAATATACAAAACATCCTATACTACTATCTGGAGTAAGATAGACAGAAAAACAAATACAACAAGGAAGAGACTTCAGGTGCTGAAGAAAGGGGCATAGGAAGCAACTCACCACCAAGTCTCCGGGTAGGGGGTACACACCTCACTGGCCACCAGATGCACCTGCCTCAGATCCTGCATGATTACTGCAGAAATATAGTGTGAGTAAATAAATAGCATGCACCCAATAAGTATCTAGTCTAACCTTGAAGGAGTAGTGACGAGGAGTCGACATCGACATCGACACTTACTTAAGGTCAATAAATAAAATATATAAAATATAAATAGACATGAAATACAATAATAATAGTAAAATAAGAAGCAGTAAATAATGATTCTTAAACATAATATCAATTTAAAGTCTCCAACTGTTACAGGCCAAGTCTTTAACACATAAGAGACACCAAATAATTTTCAAGTCTAAAATCAAGAAAAAATATCAAGCATAATCGGACTCGGAGCAATATCACACACGATTTATGCCGAGGTCGTACGACCCTATCCAGAATAATATGTACACTGCCGAGTGTCAACCGACGCGAACCATTGATGCATCTAATACATTTCCAAGGGTCGACCGACGTGAACCATAGATGCATCTAATACATTGCCGATGCGCTTGGCCCGATCCACAAGAATAGAGAATACTCTACAAACTTAGATCAATGACTACTACACAGGAATAATACTCAATGAAGGCATAAATTTTGCTAACAATCAAGTATTCCGCCAAAACTCAAAGTAATGAAGCTCACTCTTTACAATCCTTTATCTAATTTCAATTATAAATTTAGGTAATTAAACAAGCAAGTTGGGTGTAAATAATACAAGTAATACATGGTAAAGTCCTAAATCTAAGCATGATTTTAGCTATGTACGGACTCTTGTTACATCGTGTATGTGTAGCACCCACAATTATTAACAAATAACCATTTAAAACACCTACGAGGATAATAATCTCTTAGAAGGTTAGGCAAGAGGCTTATCTCGTTTCCAAGTCCTCTTTACGGTCCACAATTCACACTAATAGCCTCAAATCGGTGCCGAGCAACCCAAAACTAGCCAATGGTTATACAAACTAGTCAATATATGCTCAAAAATGTATAATTTAACTATTAGAGTAATTACCCAACCCAATTTGGAAGATTCCTAAAATTCAACCCCTCGCCCACATGCTGGATTCCGGAAAGTTTTGTAAATAAATGTTACCTATAATATCACGAACACAACTATATAATTTCTACTCTATTCCATAACCATTTTCGTGTTCTAATCCCATTTTTATCAAAACCTAGGGTTTTCAACAAAATCCTAAAATTTCCACATTTTACATGTTGAAATCTACCCAAAATCCATGTATTAAACTCACACTATGTAGATATTACTTACCTCAATGTACTAGATGAAAAACCCTCTCCAAAGAGCTCTTAAATCATCCACAAGTTGAGAGAAATGAACAAAATAAGCCAAAGTCCCGATTTTTAATCAAGACACTGCCCAACGATTCTTATTAGTGATCGCGGAAGAAGCCTCGCAATAGTGAAGGCAAAGCTCCCTAGGCCCAGGAAATCTTTATCGCGAACGCGATGATACCTTCACGAATGCAAAGGGTATGGGTCCTGACCCTTCCCAGGCCCCTTTCCTCTATGCAAACTCGAACCTATAGACGCGAACGCGAATGCGAACGTGAAGGTCACAGGTCCCAAACCTTCGCGAATGCGGGCTGTTGATCACGAGCGCGAAGAGTAAATGCCCAGTCCCCCAATTCCTTCTCCGCAAATGCGAATCCTTCTCTGCATTCGTGAAGAAGGAAACAAGAACAGAAATTCTACAATTTTTGACTTAGCTCCGGGCGGTCCGAATCACACCCGAGCCACCCGGGACCCCGTCCAAATGCACAACCAAGTCCATAAACATAATACATACCTTTTTGAACCCTCGGAACACATAAAAAATATCGAAACTAAGAATCGCACCCGAAAACCAAATTGAATCAACTTATGAACTTCAAACTTTTCAACTAACTCTGAATGCATCGAATCATACTTAGACTACTCGGAATGACACTAAATTTTCCGTGCAAGTCATAAATCATAATACAAACCTATTCCCAGGATCAAAATCCCAAACGGACATTCAAAACACTAAAGTCTACTTTAAACCAAATTTAAAGAACTTCAAAACCTTCAATGCACCAACTTTCAACATTAGGCGCCGAAATGCTCCTGGATCAACCGAAACTCGATACGAACACATGCCCAAATCCAAAATCATCATACAAACCTATTGGAACCATGAAATCTCGGTTCCAAGGATATTTACGCAAAATAATGACTCAAGTCAAACTTGGCCATCTTAGGCCACCATTAAGGAACCAAGTGTTCCGATATCAACCCAAACCCTTCTAAACCCAAACCAACCATCCCCGCAAGTCATAAAACAATAAAATCAAATATGAGGAGTCTTAATTAGGGAATAAGGATCTAGAAATGAAAACAATCGATTGGGACGTTACATTCTCCACCCCTTAAACTAGCATTCGTCCTCGAACGGGTCTAGAATCATACATGGAGTGCTGAATAAGTGTGGATATCTGCTCCATATATCCTCCTAAGTCTTCCAATTTGCTTCGGTGACTGGTTGACCCTTATACTAGATCTTTACCGCATAAATTTTCTTAGATCTCAACTGGCGAACCTGCCTATCAACAATGGCAGCTGGCTCCTCGTCATAACCCAAGATCTCACCTAATTGAACTGTGATGTAATTTAAAACATGTGACCTATCAGCATGGTACTTCCGGAGTATAAATACATGGAAAACTGGACGAACTCCTAATAAACTGGGAGACAAAGCAAGTTCATAAGCAACCTCCCCAACTCGCCTCAACACCTCAAATGTGCCAATAAACCTTGGGCTTATCTTGCCCTTCTTCCCGAACCTCATGATACCCTTCATTTACGAGACTTTCAAGAGAACCTTCTCGCCCACCATAAATGATAAATCATGCGCCTTCTGAACCGCATAAAGCTTCAATCTGGACTATGCTATGTGGAGTCACTCCTATATCTACTTTACCTTCTCCAAGAAATCCTTCACTAAATCAGTGCCATATAACATAGCCTCGCCGGGCTCGAACAATCCGATGGGCGAACAACATCACCGACCATATAAATCCTCAAATGGAGCCATCTCGATGCTGGACGGATAACTGTTGTTATAAGAAAACTTGGCCAAAGGCAAGAATCGACCCCATTGCCCTCCGAAGTCAATCACACATGCTATGAGCATATCCTCTAGGATCATAACTGTCCGCTCTGACTACCCGTCGGTCTACTGATGAAAGGCTGTGCTGAGCTCTACCCGGGTACCTAACTTGGTGTATACTGCTCTCCAGAAATGTGGAGTGAACTGAGGGCCTCTATATGAAATGATGGAAACATGCACACCATGCAACCAGACAATATCCTAAATGTAAACCTGGGCCAATCTCCTCAACAAAGTGTGTCCACTTGGTCAGCTTGTCGAAAATGACCCAAATGGCATCAAACTTCCTCAACATTCGCGACAACCCAACTATGAAGTCCATAGTTGTCATGACCCAAACCGATGGGCCGCAACGGGTGCCCGAGTCCTACCTGTCAAACACCCATAGACATGCGTCTATGATATAAATCTGAATAACATCTGCTGAATTACGAGAATAATGTACATGAAGGAAATCTGCCCAAAAGTCATACATACATATACGTGTAACATACGTAGGGCGAGCCGGCAAGGCTGCTATAGACAACTATACATCTCAAAACTGGAAGATGGCAAAGCCACATACTATCCAACTAGACATACTTTCTACAGATCTCTAATAGAAACATAACTGTACAAAGACGGGACTGAGCCACTTCATACCCATATATATATATATATATATATATCGCTGATCAGGAATCCTAAGAAGGGGGACCGTCAGCTTGCCTACCTGCGGGCATGAAACGCAGGCCCCGTGAAGTAGGGCGTCAGTACAAAAAATGTACTGAGTATGTAAGGCATGAAAATTAGTACGTAAATGACATAGATGAAACATGGAATAAAGAAATCCATCTATAAATCTGAATAACTTTGTAAATTCTGAAACATTTATAATGTCATGTACGTGCGTACAAATGTCGTGTCATGCATAGGCATGGGTGTACATAATATCATCAAGCCACTGAGGGCATCCCATTATATCATCTAGGCTACTGTGGGCAATATCATCAACATATACCAACTGATCAGGTGGTGGTGCGTATATAACGCCGTAACCTTTTCTCATATCATATATACATATATTTACATATATACACATATATAACGCCACTGGTCATGGGTCAATGTACATGTATAAATGGGTGAAATGCATGAAAAATACATAATAATCTCAGTATTCCTTCCGGATAAACTTTTTCAACTGCATATTATTCTAAGACCCATGAAGAGAAGATAATAATAATTCACATGGGGAATCAAGAATATAGACACCCCTAATATTTCTATGAATAGAGTAATTTATGGAAACTATGCGTTTGCTCGTTTCTTCTATATAATTTGGACCATGCCAAAAGAAAGAAGGGATGTCCTTAACATACCCGGAGTAGGGAAAACTCCGTATAATATTCCGTTCGTGGATTGAACTTAGAACCCAAAAATCGGATTAAGCTTCTGCGTTTTGAAATTGATAAACGAAATCTTGCTGATGAAATAGCTTCCGATCCTATGAAACTTTTTTTTCTGGAACAACTTTTAGCTTTTGCTCCTCACGTTTCTTTGAACTAAGATTGTTATATCAATGATTATTCATGGGATGTTTTGATGCTAAAATTGTTATATCACGTTTCTTTGAACTAAGTCTTATCTTGGTTATATTAAGTTTTATTTTAGTTATTAGGTAGACACCTACACTTATATTACTATGAGTCATCTTTCTTGATTACTGGCCTTGTGCCACATTTCTTTTGGGGTATAATTAATTAAGTTTTATCCGCTTATTAGTTAACTGGGTAATGTCCTGTTACCTGATAATTAATCAATTATCCGCATAATTTAAAAATTATCTAAAATTACTTACAATTCTACTTATTTTATTATACTTTATATATACATTATACATTATACTATCGTGGTCATATGGTACCTTGCATGGTACTAGTTCATAATTATCGGGTATTATTGCTTAACCCGTAATTTATCCCAAATTGGCCACTTTCAACGAAACTCATTTTCTTTAATTCGTGTACCCTTTATCGCTTTTTATAAATAGCGTAAATGCGTTAACGCCAAGATGATATCATCCCTGATTCTATGTCAATTAACTAAAGATGAAACTTTTAACGTACAAAAATGCGAGATGTAACATCCTTCCCTCCTTAAAAACATTCGTCCTCGAATGTTTAACTCTTCGGGATCTATATAATCTTGGCAGAGTCACCTTTGGTAACAATACTACAACCAACTCTTCCGGTAGAAACTTAATAATTTAACGCCACATAGGTCCACGACCATCAATAATGATAGTGCCTCACATGACCAATGACAATAACTAACACCAGAATCCATACACGTACTTTAAGGTTATGACGTCTCAATCGGATCCTTCTTTTGAGGAGGAAATAAGTAGGGATATCTAGACTTCATGTCTTCTTCGATCTCCCAAGTCACTTCTTCCACATTGTGGTTTCTCCAAAGTACTTTCACCGAAGCTACGTCTTTATTTATCGATCTCCGAATCTATCCGTTTAATATAACAATGGGAGTTTCTTCATATGATAGCTGCTCTATGCCTTGAACGTCGTTAACTAACACAATTCTAGAATGATCTCTGATACATTTATGGAGCATAAACACATGAAAGACAGGATGTACAGACTCTAAGTCTGAAGGCAAGTCTAATTCATATACTACCTAGCTTACTTTGTGTATGATCCTTTATGGTCCCATGTACCGAAGGATAAGTTTTTCTTTCTTTACGAATAACACCTTTCCTCGGTGATACCTATTGGAATACCCAATCCTCTACTTGAAATTCCAAGTCTCGTCGTCGATTATCCACATAAGCCTTCTAACGACTTTGAGCTACCAATAACCTTTCATGTATAAACTTAATTTTCTCAATTTCCTGCTGTACCAATTCTGGTCCTACTAACGTAGTTTCCCCAACATCGAACCACCCTATCGACGACCTACACTTTTGTCTGTAAAGAGCTTTGTATGGAGCCATCCGAATTCTAGAATGGTAGCTATTATTATATGCGAACTCAATAGGCGGCAGATGATCATCTCAGCTACCTTTGAAGTCTATCACACCAGCTCGTAACATATCCTCAAGTGTCTGAATAGTATGATCATCCTGTTCATATGTATAGGGATGAAATGTTGTACTAAGACTTACTTGAGTCCTCAATCCCCTTTGGAAGGACCTTCAGAAGTTAGCGGTAAATTGAGCTCCTCTATCCGAGATAATAGATACAGGGACATCATGTAGTCATACCATCTCCTTAATATAAAGCCTTGCATAATCCTCTGTAGAATATGTAGTCTTAACGGGAAGAAAATGGGCCGACTTTGTAAGCCTATCAACAATCACCCATATCGAATCGAACTTACACTGGGTACGAGGTAAGCCTACGATGAAATCCATATTGATTACTTCCCTTTTCTAAGTCGGAATTTCCATAGCCTGTAACAATCCACCGAGCTTTTGATGCTCAATCTTAACCTGCTGACAATTAGGGCACTAAGCAATAAACTCCGCTATATCCTTTTTCATTCCGTCCCACCAATATACCTCCTTGATATCATGATACATCTTTGTTGCTCCTGGATGGATACAATAGCGAGGATAGTGAGTTTCTCCCATAACCTGCCGACACAACCCTGCAACATTAGGGGCACATAATCGTCCTCGATATCTGAGGACCCCATCTTCTATAACTTCAAATGGTGTCTTCTCCTTTTGAGGGGTGGTATCCCTATAATGAACTAACACAGGATCCTCGTACTGGCATTCCTTTACTTTAGTTACTAACGAGGATGTTGTCGTATCCTGAATAGAAATTCCAATATGACCTGAGTCTAGTAACTAAACTCCAAGACTAGCTAGCTGGTAAACCTCATGGGCTATTCTCCTTTTTATTTTTTTGGCTGTAAATATGATAGGCTACCCACAGATCTACGGCCGAGGGCGTCGGCTACTACGTTCGCTTTCCCCGGATGGCATGAAATATCAGCATCATAATATTTATGTAACTCCAACTATCTTCTTTGACGTAAATTCAATTCTTTTTTTCTTGAAGATATACTAGAGGCTCTTATGATCCGCATAGATGTCAACATGAATGCCGTACAAGTAGTGCCTCCACTTCTTTAGTGCATGAATCACTAAGGCTAACTCTAAATCGTGGGCTGGGTAGTTCTTCTCGCGCTTTCTTAGTTGTCTAGAAGCATAAGATACAACGTTACCATGCTGCATCAACACATGACCCAATCCAATGCCTGAAGCGTCACAATAGATAACATAACCATCGGTCCCTTCTGGGAGCGGTAGAACCGGTGCTGAAGTTAATCTGTCCTTCAGTGCCCGAAAACTTCGTTCACAAGGATTGGTCCATTGAAACTTAGTTCCCTTCTGAGTTAACTTACATGGGTATCCTAATATTTTACAATTCAGGAAATTCCCCTCTTCGGAGGTCCAAACTTCATCCTTTATCCATCACAACTATGCCCTTATCCCACTATTAGGGTAGCATTTCATCTATTCTAAACATTACCAGTCTTAGACTTCTTTGAGTTCATTCGGGCTATACTGAGCTTTCTATAATTTAGAGAAACCATCAACTCTCTTATGAACTTATTCCCAAGGATTTATCCATTCTCGTTACTTTTTTACTCCTCTTTTCTTATCCTTCCTCCTATCTTCCTAAAATCTTGTTGCTCTACCATACTTTAGTTTGCGACCTACACATATCTATTTATAATTATTCGCAACCTTTATTCAACTTGCTTGCATCATACATTTCCTTATGTTATTCCAGAACATTAAGTGATACACCACATACCACTTTGGTCGAAGGTTCTTAAAAGAGAAGAAAATTCCGTTACAAGTTTCCTATAATAACCTACCAAACGGAGAAGCTATGAACCTTCGTCGGTGTTGTGGGTCTAGGCCAAGCCTTCAATACCTCACTCTTTTGTGTATCCACCTGTGCCTTCACCCAAAATGATATGTCCAAGGAAAACTACGGAGTTCAACCAGAATTCATATTTAGAGAATTTTGTATACAACTTCCCTTTTTGTAGAACTCTGAGCACAGTACGCAAGTGATCTGCATGCTCAGCCTCTGAACGAGAATATACCAATATATATTGTTGATAAATACGATTAGGAATAGATCTTAAAAAAGGTCCTAAGCACACGGTTCATCGAATCCATGAATACTGCTGAGGCATTGGTCAAACCGAACGAAGTAACATGAAACTCAAAGTTCCCGTATCTGGTCCTAAATGTTGTCTTTGGAATATCTCCCTCCTTAACCCTTACCTGATGGTACCCCGACCTCAAGTCTATCTTTGAAAAACACTTGGCACCTTGTAACTGATCAAATAAATCATCAATCCTCGAGAGCGGGTACTTATTCTTGATCGTCACCTTATTTAACTACCTATAATCAATACACATTCGTAAGGAACCATCATTCTTTCTTACAAACAACACAGGTGCTCCCCACAGTGACGTACTAGGTCTGATAAAACCCTTTTCAAGCAAGCCTCTTAGTTGTTCCTTTAACTCTTTCAGCTCTGCGAGGGCCATTCTATAGGGGGAATAGATATTGGATGAGTATCTGGTAGTAAGTCAATGACAAACTCAATTTCTCGCTCTGGCGGAAGACCTAGAAGCTCATCGGGAAAAATATCAGGAAACTCATTAACTACAGGAAAGGAGTGAATGGTTGGTAACTCTACTTCCACATCCCAAACCCGAACTCAGTGATAAATATAGTCCTTTCTGATTATCTTCCTTGCCTTGAGATAGGAGATAATTTACTTCTTGGCGATGCAGTATTACCTTTCCATTCTAAAACAGACTCTCTTGAAAACTGAAATTAAACCATCTTTGAACTACACCTGATGTTAGCATAACAAAAGGCCAATCAATCCATACCTATTATTATTTCAAGTTCTACCTAACCGAACACCACGTATCTTATCCTTGTTTATTATCAAATATATCACAAGCCATTTTGGGCCACATCCATATATATATATATATATATATATATATATATATATATATATATATAGGTACCAATATTAAAACATAACTTTCATACATAGGGGTCGACTAGGCCGTACACATGTCATACCTAAAACTATATAGAAGATAATGTCTGCAAATCCTCTAAGTAGGCATAACCATGATATATACAAGTCGAAACGGGGCTCCCTACGTTCTCATAAAACAAACTAACACATTTAGAACCCTGACTTGGTAATATTCCAAGAAGAGGTGGAACTCATCAACCAAAAACTGACACTTGGAGGAGGTCTGAGGTAGAGGGTCCTTGCCTCGTCCTATATAAGAACCTCGATCAGACACACTTCGAAGCGGAATCTTCATATCCTTATCGGTTACCTTCCTCATCTTGGCCAACTAATATCCTCATCCTCTACATATCTCATAACATACACTGCCGAATCTTGATTGACGGACTCCCAAGACTGTGGACTATTTGGAACCTCAGAAGAGCTGGTGTCTGCAAATGCCTTGACATAGTTTTAAGCCTGAGGGAAACCCGACTGTGCCAATCCATGCACTACTCCCCTCATACCCTGATCAATAGGCTGTGATAATGAAACTAAGGGCCTTGGTGAGTTCGGAACTCCTCTCACCCCATCTGCTGCCGGAGTGGTCCAAACAGCTCGAACGGATGACTCATATGGACCCTCGGATGGATCCTCTTCAATAGAAACCATGATCTCTGATGGTTCTGACTCTATATTACAACTTATATCTCTTTCTAACACTTTCATACCCGTGCTAGCGGCTGTAGTCTTTGAAGGCATCGCTAAAAATGTAATACATCATTAGGAACATGAATTCTTATATCGCACGATCTAAGATAAGAAGAGAGGATAACATCCTATATGTCTTGTAGCCTCCTGTCTATAAGTGTGGTGCACAACACTCCTATAAACAAGACTCTACTAGACATAGTTTGTAGACAACCCTAGGACAGAACTGCTCTGATACCACTTTCATCGCGGCCCATCAGTTTGGGTCGTGACAATAGTGATGCACTCCCATTTCCACTCTGGTATAACCATCTGCTGAAGTAGGCCACCTGGCCTCTAGTCCTCATACTTAATCATTTGGCAATTTAGGCATTTCTCTACATTCTCAACTATGTCCTTCTTTATCCGTCGCCACTAATAAAGCTTCCTTAGGTCATGATACATCTTCGTAGCACCTGGATGAATAGAATATCGAGAACTGTGTGCCTCATCTAGAATCTTCTCCCTCAAGACATCAACATTAGGAACACATAGGCGACCCTGGAGTTGTAGAACACCATCCTCACTGATAGTAACCTCCTTGGCACCACCCTATAGTACCGTCTCTCTTAGAACCAACAAGTGCGGATCATTGTACTAACAAACCTTGATCTGCTCAAATAATGAAGACTGAGCCAAAACACATGCATGAACTCGACTGGGCTCTGAAATATCAAACCTCACAAGTCTGTTAGCCAAGGAATGAATGTCGAAAGCCAATGGCCTCTCCTCTGCTGAAATGAATGCCAAACTACCCATACTCTCAGCCTTTCTACTCAAGACATCCGTAACCACATTTGCCTTGCCCGGATGATAAAGGATGGTAATACCATAGTCCTTCAGTTACTCAAGCCACTTACACTGACTCAAAATAAGATCTCTCTGCTTAAACAAATGCTGCAAGCTGCGTTGATCGGTGTAAACCTCACAGGACACCCTATAAAGATAATACCTCCAAATCTTGAGAGAATGAACTATTGCGGCCAACTCCAAATCTTGTACACGGTAGTTCTTCTAGTGGGGCCTCAGATAACGTGAAGAATAAGCAATAACTCGCCCCTCCTACATCAATACGCAACCCAGGACAACACGTGAAGTGTCGCAATACACAGTATACATCCCTGAATTAGAGGGCAACACTAACACCGATGTTGTAGTTAATGCGGTCTTGATCTTCTGAAAGCTCACCTTACAACCATCAGACTACTATACAAAGCACCTTTCTGGGTCAATCTAGTCAAAGGTGTCGCAATAGACGAGAAGCCCTCGACAAATCGACGATAATAACCTTCTAACCCTAAGAAGCTCCTGATCTCGGTCGCTATGGTAGGATGAGGCCAACTCTAGGTTGCCTCAATCTTCTTGTGATCTACCTTAATACGCTCACCCAATACAACATGTCTCAATAATGCCACAAAATTAAACCAGAACTCACACTTGGAAAACTTTTCACACATCTTCTGTTACCGCAAGGTCTGAAGCACAACTCTCAAATGTTGCTCGTGATCCTCCATACTACGCGAGTAGATCAATATGTCATTGAAGGTAGACTATTATCTCGTATTTTATTCGCTTATTGCACTCTAATCTACTACACTTTAATTGAGTTTGAGCTTTAATTGCCAGTGTTTTGCACTAATTGCGTGTTTTATGCCTTGTTGGAGGATTCCGAGCTATATAGATATTTCAGAATAAATTCGAGTGATTTGAGGCTTTGAAGTATGATTAAAAGCCCAAGGGATTAAACCGAGATCGCTTTCGGGAGTCGAAAACCACGTCTAGATATCAAAAAGTGAAGAAACATTTGTACTCTGAGAAAACAACACTAGTACGTGTGGGGTGCCGTTGTTACATCCTGTACTTTAATAGTAATCCATATGAGCTTGAAGGGATTAAGACCATTCATGAGGTAATAGAGAATTTGTGACTATATTATTGTAAGACCCCGTAAGTTTGACAACCTTGACACCATTAGATACATTTTGATATAGTATCTATTTTGAGTGGAATATTTTTGTAGAAAGTTTGAAAAAATATAATTTTATATAGTTATTAATATTACTATTTCCGAATATGCTTTAAATTATACACATAATATGAGAAAGTTTATAAAGGAGATTTTCTTTATTGTAAAGATAGAAATTATTTTTTCACAAGAAAAGAAGGTAATCTTTTTACCATTTTAGGAATTAAGCATACAAAAAGTTATACTCTTTATATGAGATTAGGAAAATTAGAAGTTTATAAAATATATGTATTTTTACATGGATGTTTTAATGAAATAATAGTGTATGTATTTATTTTATACGGTTCGAGATATAATACTGTCATGACCCCGGTTCGCCCTCCGTGAACCATCGTGACGGCACCTAGTCTCTACGACTAGGTAAGCCTAAACTTGCGGAAGATAACCAAAACTTGCGAAAGTAAAACAATTTAAAAACAGAAATAAGGCAATAACAGTGTCAAATGTGCCGCTCGGCATGCACCATATTTATATAGATCTCAAACCAATATCTAAATACAAGACCCGAAAACCCATGAATCACAAGCTAAGAAAAAGAAATACTACATAGCTCTAACTCCAGAATTTTGTCTAATAAGATCAGAAGTACAGAAGGGCATGCTTTCCTAAGCTAACAACAGGTTTAATAGTGCAAGTAATAGAAACAGGAAAGGAAACATACTAGTAATTACATAAAGAAAATTGGATTTCCAATAATTAGCACAAGTACGCACTCATCACCTCACGTACAAGGCATTTCAATTACCAAACATACTAATCCTGAGGGGAAGGTCCCCCACACAAGGTTACACAAGCCACCTACCTCGAACCAGATCAATAATCAATCCGAAACCACGCTCTTGCCACGAGTACTCGACTCCAAATGGCCCAAATCTATTCAATTCAGTTTCATAACGTAAATAACACTTCAAGTAACTGATTCTACAATTAAATTCTAAGTTAATACTCGAAATGATGTAAAAATGACATAAATGCCCCTCGGGCCCACATTTCGGAATCCGGTAAAATTTATGGTTTCAGAATTCTCACACTCTCACGAGCCTAACCATACCAAAATTATCCAAATCCGATGTCAAATCCCCAATCAAAACTCAATTTCTTGGTCTAAGAACTTTTCCCCAATTTTCATAAATATTCCGAAATTAAAGGATGAATTCATGTTTAGATTAATAGGTTACAAGCAAAAATGAGATAAGAATCGTTACCCAATCGATATCTCTGAAAATCCCTCAAAATCTCGCTCAAATCCGAGCTCCGAAGCTTATGTTTTTATAAAAATGGCTAAAACCCTCGATTTTGAAATCTTATATCTGCCCAGAAAATTCCTTCTTCGCGAACGCGGTCAAAGCCTCGCGTTCGCGAAGCACAAAATAACTTTGACCATTTTTCCTTCTTCACGAATGCGTCCCTTACTCCGCGAACGTGTTGTTTTGCACAGAGAACCTTCGCGAACGCGACGGGCACCAAACGAATGCGATGCACAAAACTCTACTAGGCCAATTCCTCTTCCGCGAACACGAAGCCCAATCGCGAACGCATAACACAACCATCCGGCCTCTTCGCGAATGCGGAGTCCCTCTCACGAACGCGAAGGCCAAACTTTCCCCCCAATCTCAGCTTCTCTTCGCGAACGCGAGAACCCACTCGCGAACGCGATGAAGGAAATCAGAACTGACTGCTACAACATTTTCTGCAATTTCCTAAGTTCCAAAAATGACCCGTTGAGCATCCGAAACACACTCGAGGCCCCTGTGACCTCAACCAAACCTGCCAACCAATCCTAAAACATCATTCAAACTTGTTCCAACCTTCAGAACACTCAAAACAACATCAAAACACCTACTTTTCATTGGATTCAATCTTAAAAATTCCAAAAACTCTAAAAACACACTTTCGATCAAAAGGTCTACCAAACCTCGCCCGAATGACTTGAAATTTTGCACACACACCCCAAATGACATAACAAAACTACTACAACTCTCGAAATTCCATTCCGACCTCGGATCAAAATCTCACTATCAAACCGGAATCTTCCAAAATTCAACTTTCGACATTTCAAGCCTAAATTAGCTACGTACCTCCAAAACACAATCCGAACACGCTCCTAACCCCAAAATCACCCAACGGAGCTAATAGAACCATCGTATTTCCATTCTAAGTCCGTTTTCACACTGTTCCGACTACGATCAACTTTCCAACACTTAAGTTCTCATTTAGGGACTAAGTGTCCCAAAACCCTCCGAAACTTAAAACCGAACATCCCGGCAAATCAAAATAGTAGAAATAGACTCGGGGAAAGCAGTTAGTAGGGGATTGAGGCGTTAATTCTTAAGATGACCGGACGAGGATAGAGACAAACCTGAAGTAGTGAAAAATGAGGGTAACGGCTGTGCATATCCTGCTCGGTCTCCCAGGTCACCTCCTCGACCGGCTGACCCCGCCACTGAACCTTCACTGATGCAATGTTCTTTGACCTCTACTTTCTGACCTGCCTATCCAATATTGCCACTGGCTCCCCAACACAAGATAGGTCCTTGTCCAACTGGACTAAACTGAAATCCAACACGTGCGATGGGTCACCATGATACCTCCGGAGCATCGAAACATGAAATATTGGATGAACTCCAGCCAAGCTGGGAGGTAAGGCAAGCTCATAAGCAACCTCCCCAACACGTCTCAATATCTCAAAAGGGCCAATAAACCTCGGACTCAACTTGCCCTTCTTCCCAAATCTCATGACACCCTTCATAGGCGAAACCCGCTCTCCAACCATATAGGAAACATCATGAACCTTCCGGTCCGCGTAACTCTTCTGTCTGGACTAGGCTGTACGGAGTGTATCCTGAATCACCTTAACCTTCTCCAAAGAATCCTAAACCAAATCTGTGACCAATAGTCTAGACTCACCCGGCTCAAACCAACCCACCGAAGATCTACACCGCCTACCATACAAAGCCTCATATGGTGCCATCTGAATGCTGGACTGATAACTGTTGTTGTTGTTGATACCCAATTTTTTTCTGAATATTTTTAATATGCAAAATACTATCAAAATAGTATGTATGTACATATATAAGTATGTCCCAAGGTTTTATTATTTTTCTCTTAATTTTTAAAGATTTTTAAATTAATTTATTGCCCTATTTTATCAGGAAAAACCAGTAATTATCCCCAAAATTATCATTTTGGGTGATTCATTTATTGGATTATCATATTTATATTAAAATATAGCTAGCATAATTTTTTCATATTTTTACAAATTTATTTATTATTTTTAAAGCTAAATTGCATATAATTGCAATATTGGCCTCTTTCAAGATTTAATTGTAATTATATTTATAAAATCGACTCCAACATTTTTAATTTGATAATTATGTATTATTTATCATTTTAGTACCTTTAATTTATTTCCATAAATTATTTTACTATTTTTATAAAAGAAATAAGGGAAAGATGACTATTTAAATGTTAGCCCATTTGCATTTCAATTTTAGCCAGATTTGACACCCCAATTAAACCCAATTTCAAATCCAATTACCCAGCCCAAATCCTAAATCTACCCAACCCACTACCCTTTAAAATAACCCGCCCAGATTCCCCTTCAATCCAGGCCGTTGATCAAAATGATCAACGACCACCCTTAATCCCTTCCTTTTTAACCCGACCTAACCCCTAAACCTAATCATTTCCCTTCTGTAGCCCCCTTGAATCCCCCCTTTCTCCTAGTTCTCTCTCAAGCTCCCCTCAAACCCTAGCCGTCACCCTCCGTTTCCACCCTAAAATCACCGGAATCCATGGCTTCCAAGGCCACTGAAGTCCTATACCGGCCTCCTATAACTCCTACACGCCTGGTTACTATAGTGTCAAGGCCTAACCCTGAAGAAGCTTGGCCCAGACTTTGTTCGATTCGAGTTCTATGGCCATCTCCGACCTTGCTCCGGCCAGCCATGGCTATTCGAGCCTGATCTCGACTTCTCCTGCTTAGATCAATGACTTTCCAAGACTTTCTCACCATCTGGGTTCTTCTAAAACCCTAACTTTTGAGGTTCTTCTGATTTCTTTAGATCTATTCTAGATTCGTGTTTTCCCTAAACTTTCAAACGCTTTCTCAAAGTTTCTTTCAAAACTCTGCTTTCAAAACCTTTATCTTTTCCGATTTAGGATTTTGACAAGATATTTAGAAGTCTCTCTGATCTTTAGCATGTTCTACTATGTTTCTTATGTTGTTCTTCTACTATGTTTCTTATGTTGATTCTTCTACTGTGTTTTAAAGTCTTAAGTTAATTCTTAGGGTTTCTGATATTATTTTCTTTGTTGATATTTTTTCCTGATTCTCTTGTCTTTCACCTCTACACTCGATTGATGGCAAAAACCCTAAGATTTGGGGTTCATTCGAGTTTTGATATTATTTGCTATGTGATTTATTTGTCCCTTATCTCCAAACTTGTTTGGGTTTAAAACCCTAATTTCTTTGGACCTATTTGAGTTTCTGAAGTTGTTTCATCTGTTGCTCGACTGAATTTCAAAATCTTTTGTTTCTTTATATGATTCTGAATCCCTGCTAAACTCTTCTAAGGTCTTTCTACTGGACCCTTTGCATGGTATTTGATACTCTCTCCCTTCTCCATTGCTGAGTTACTGAAACTGACCAATGTGACTACCATGTTCCTATAGTCCACTACTTACTGATTTTGCAATTTCATGACACTTTTCTCTGTCCTAAATTCAACCTCTCATGCCTAATACTTGTGTGCTCTTTATATATGCTGAGCTTCTCCTCTAAAATGACTTTTAGTTTTTGACTGATTTTAGACCTCCTTGTGTAAGTCTGATTGATTCTTTACTTGTTTTACTAATTTCCCTATTTCTTGGTTTGATTTGAAAACTTTCCTTAGCCTTTCTGACTTGGTTTATTCATGAACCAGTAATTTCGAATCTCTGACTCCTTGATTTACTATATACTGATTGATTCTTACCTTATTTGTTTAACAATGTATTTCAAAGATCCTCCCCTTAATTAAACTCCTATGTATTTACCCCTAATTGTCTACTTTGCACAAGATGCTTATTTGATCTCTTTCCTTAAATGATTTCTGTACATTACCGTTTAAGTTTGAACACCTTAATTAAAGGAAGTTCTTCTACTGATTGATTTTAATTGGTACATGGTTATTTTCCTGCCTTATTCTCTGCCTGTTTTCAAACTATAAATACCGTGATCTTTCATTGACACAAACACTCTTACTTTTCTGAACTAACACTCACATTCAAAAAGCACTCTCTCTCTTATTACTTGTACTGTGACATGTTTTCTTTCAAGTACTGCTACTGCTGTATTTTGCTCCTTTGAAACTGGTATGTCCTGATTAAGGTTTTCAGCAACCACAACAATGTGTTTATTTAATACCTTCACTTTCATGTCTACCTATTGCTTATGTTTAGTTCGAAATTTACTTTAGCATGCTGTAATTTCCTTCCTATTATGAATCCCAAACCCCCTACCCTAATGTGTTTGATGCTGATGGTTTGTTTGAGGCATGACAGTATTAAGTATTATTGTCTATGGCTCAAACTTGATTCCCCTGGAATTATAACCTTCATGTCACTATCATATGTTGTGTATTCTTGTTGATTTGTAAGCATAACAAAACTCTCTATTGCTGTGCATGCCCAGAGTTAGCTAAATGTCTAAGCACATGGACTCTTTGCAACTTCCCTATTCCCCTAAACCCATTTTGTGTACTTGTTTGTAGTTGTTTCCCTCTCCTTCACCCCTTTAGAACTCTCTTCCTCACTTGCACTCTCTCTTAGACTTTAAGTTTTGCCCCCCTCTTGTGAGCCTTGCCTTGGGACCCCTTGAGCTCTTTCTGAACTTGGACACTTGAGGGCTGGCCCTTCCACACTGTACTTATCCCTATTCTAATAATGCAATTTGGGTGTGAGCATTGCCCCAAGTCCTATTGAGGCTCTTAGGGAACTTTGACACACTCAGATTGGAGAAAGGCTTTGGATCAATGGTCTTTGAGTTGGGTCTATCATGTAAATCAGAGAGGAAGTCAGAATCAGGCTTCCTCTAGTTGTACTTTTTTACTTTTTCTGATGTAATTTTATTTATTCTGGTTTGTAATAATTTGTAATAAATATTTGGGGCTAGTTAGTGAAAAAGGGTGGGTAACTATGTATGCAAAGGGTAGAAATCATGACTATTGGACTACTATATTCCTGCATATTCAACCTCATATAGAAACCATGTCTATAGGATTCTGCATATTCAAACTTCACTTAGAAATCATGTCCATAGGATTCTGCATATTCAAACTTCACTTCGAAATCATATCTATAGGATTCTCATATTTAACTTCACTTAAAACTCATGTCTATAGGATTCTGCATATTTAACTTCACTTAAAAATCATGTCTATAAGATTCTGCATATTTAACTTCACTTAGAAATCATGTCTATAGGATTTTGCATATTCAAACTTCACTTAGAAATCATGTCTATAAGGCTTCTGCATTTCGACGCTACGTCTACAAGGTCTTAAAATCAGCAACGCCTAGAAAGCATGCCTATAGGAGTTTCTAATAAAAATCTGATTCGCTTCACTCAGTGTTAGATATAAAACCAGTAGTAATGGCTGCTATCATTTGCAAAACTTGTAATCAATTCGTTTAAATTCTGCCTCTCCTTTTCAATAATCTGAGTCCCTCACTTAGCAAGTTTAACGAGTATGCATTCAAACAGTTCATTTCGAGCCTTACTGTTTCATTGCTTTCTGAATCCAGTAGATACCATGCTTATAGGATCCTTGTCCAACACTTAGGCAAGCCCTAGGGTAATAAATATAAACTGAATCTGCTTCTGTTAATAATTACAACCAGCAGGCAGGCCTGATTCGGACTTCTTATCTGAGTTATGTGATAAGCTAAAACTGTCTCAACAATTTCCTCTCACTTGTCTTTCATACCTTTTAAATCAGACCTAAACAGTATGTGTAAGTCATGCTAATTACGTGCTTCTTTGTTAAAGGAGGTATATCTGAGCCTATGCTTATTATATGCTTTCCCTAATTTGCAATACGTGTTTTGTATGTCGCCTTAGAGTTTTTTCCTTTGAAACTACAAATAAGCCTAATATCCCTCCCTTTTAGGATTAGTAGTCCTAAATGCCTCCGGGACTGATAGGATTAGGACGGGTAATAGCATGCAATAAGTAAACGAGACTAATCCGCGCTTTAAGTACCTTAACGGGGTAGGAAGGGTAGATATGGATATGATGACCACGCGATAATGTCACGTGTAGCCCCTCATTGAGAAGTGATTACCGGACATTGTGTGGGGTGATCCATATTGTTAATAAACCTAGGACCCCTTTCCCTCATTTCTTTATTTCTTTTATCGTTCCAATTCCTTCTTTAAAAAAAAAATCAGCTTTCTTTGCTCTTCCGAACTTTGTTTATTTGCAAACCATTATATAAAACCCACTTTTATTTGAGCCCTATTTATCTGCATGTTAATTGCACCCCAAATTCATAATAATTGTCTGGTCGGGAACCACACTAGTAGATTCTGAGGGGTGCCTAAAACCTTCCCCTTGGAATAATTTCAAGCCCTTACCCTAATCTCTGGTTATTCAAAATCAAACTCTTTTGGTGTCCTAATGCACATTATCATTAGGTGGCGACTCTTCAAATGCAAACCCAATTCCCAAAAGGAATGAGTTGTCCCTCCAAATGTCATAAATCCGATTTCGCGAGAAAAAGGGGCGCGATAGTTGTAAGCACACTCCGCCAATGGCAAGAATTGATCCCAAGACCCTCCAAACTCAATCACACACGCACGGAGCATATCCTCAAGAATCTGAATAGTTCGCTCGGACTGCCCGTCCGTCTGAGGGTGAAATGCTGTACTCAACTCCACCCAAATACCCAACACATACTGAACGACCCTCCAAAACCGTGATGTAAACTGAGTACCCCTATCTGAGATGATGGACACTGGAATACCATGCAAACGAACAATCTCCCGGATATAAATCTCCACCAACCGCTCCAAAGAATAAGTAGTACCCACAGGAATAAAATGAGCGGACTTGGTCAGCCGATCCACAATCACCTAAATAGCATCGAACTTTCTCAATGTCCGTGGGAGCCCAACTACAAAGTCCATGGTGATTCGCTCCTACTTCCACTCCGAAATCTCTATCTGCTGAAGCAACCCACCCGGTCTCTGGTGCTCATACTTCACCTGCTGACAGTTGAGGCACCGAGCTACAAATCCAACTATATCCTTCTTCATCTGCCTCCACCAGTAGTGCTGCCTCAAATCCTGATACATCTTCGCAGCACCCGGATGAATGGAATACCGCGAGCTATGGGCCTCCTCCAGAATCAACTACCGAAGCCCTTCAACATTGGGTACACAAATCCGACCTTGCATCCTCAATAACACATCACCACCAATAGTCACATCTCTGGCATTGCTAAACCTTGTACTTGAGGACAAGCAAATGAGGGTCATCATACTGCCGCTCCCTGATACGATCAAATAAGGAAGACCGAGAAATCATGCAAGCTAGAACCCGACTGGGCTCCGAAAGATCCAATCTCACAAACTGGATGGCTAAGGCCTAAACATCCATCGCCATAGGCCTTTCCGATGCTGGTAAATAAGCCAAACTCCCTAAGCTCTCTGCCCGGTGACTCAAAGCATCGGCCACCACCTTGGCCTTGCCCGGGTGATACAAAATAGTGATATCATAGTCCTTTAGCAACTGTAACCACCTCCTCTAGCACAAATTTATATCCTTTTTCTTGAACAAGTGCCGCAAGGTCCGATGGTCAGTATAAATCTCACAGGGAACACCGTATAAGTAATGGCGCCAAATCTTCAGGGCGTGAACAATGGCAGCTAACTCAAGGTCGTGAACAGGGTAGTTCTTCTCATGTATCTTCAACTATCTGGATGCGTAGGCAATCACCCTACTATCCTGCATCAGCACCGCTGTGAGGACAACCCTCAAGCCATCACAATAGATCGCATAATACCCTGAACCTACAGGCAGTATCAAAATTGGGGCTGTGGTCAAAGATGTCTTGAGCTTCTAAAAGCTCGCCTCACACTCCTCCGTCCACTGAAACGGAGTACCCTTCTGGGTTAACCTGGTCATAGGGGCTGCAATCGATGAAAACCCCTCCACAAAACTAAGGTAGTAGCCATCCAAACCAAGGATACTACGGATCTCAGTAGCTGAGGATGATCTGGGCCAACTCTGAACGACCTCTATCTTCTTCGGATCCACCTGAATACCCTCACTCGATACCATGGGGCCTAAGAATGCCACTAGATCCAGCGAAAACTCACATTTCGAGAATTTAGCATATAACTTCTTCTCTCTCAAAGTCTGAAGCATAGTCCTCGGGTGCTGCTCATGATCTTCCTGACTCCGGGAATACACCCGAATATCATCAATAAAGACAATGACAAACGAGTCAAGATACAGCAGGAACACACTGTGCATCAAATGCATAAAAGCTGCTAGGGCATTTGTCAACCCAAATAACATAACAAGGAACTCGTAATGACCATACCGAGTCCTGAAAGCAGTCTTCGGGATATCTAGCTCCCGTATCTTCAACTGATGGTAACCTGAGCGCAAATCAATATTAGAAAACACGTGCGCCCTGAAGCTGGTCAAACAGATCATCAATACGAGGCAAAGGATAACGGTTCTTAACAGTAACTTTGTTCAACTGGCGATAATCAATACACATACGCATAGAACCATCCATTTTCTTCACAAACAAGACAAGAGCACCCCAAGGTGATACACTGGGCCAAACAAAACCCTTATCAAGAAATTCTTGTAACTGATCCTTCAACTCCTTCAACTTAGGAGGAGCCATACGATACGGTGGAATAGAAATGGGCTGAGTGCCAAGCAACATATCAATGCCAAAATTAATATCTCTATCAGGCAGCATGCCTGGAAGATCAGCTAGAAACACTTTGGGAAAATCCCGTACTATTGGAACCGAATCAACTGAAGGGGTATCAATACTGACATCTCTCACATAAGCTAAATACGCGTCACACCCCTTTTCAACCATACGCTGAGCTTTAAGAAAAGAAATAACTCTACTGGGAGTGTGATCTAAAGTACCCCTCCACTCAACACGTGGTATACCTGGCATAGCCAGCGTCACGGTTTTGGCATGACAATCAAGAATAGCATAATGGGGCGACAACTAGTCCATGCCCAAGAATATCAAAGTCAACCATACTGAGTAACAATAAATCAGCTTTGGTCTCAAAACAACTAAGAGCAACCAAACACGACCGATAAACGCGGTCCAAAATAAGAGAATCTCCCACAAGAGTAGAAACATAAATAGGGGAACTCAAAGAATCCCTAGATACACCCAAATGCAGAGCAAAATAAGAAGACACATAAGAGTAAGTAGATTCTAGATCGAATAGAACCGATGCATCTCTGTGGCAAACCAATATATTACCTGTGATGACAGAATTGGAGGCAACAACCTCGGTACGGGCAGGAAGGGCATAGTATCTGGCCTAGCCTCCCCCTTTAGGGAAACCTCTACCCCCAACCTCCACCTCTAGCTAGCTAAGCAGGTGGGGTAGCAGCTGGAGCTGTAACCATAGCCTGAGAACTCTGCGGGGTACGCTGTGGCTGAGAATTCTGTGGAGGAGAACCCCTCCCAAGTCTGGGGCAATCCCTCACCATATGATGTGTGTCACCACAATCAAAACAAGCTCTAGGAGGACGTGGTGGCTGTGACAGGGTCGAGCCAGGTCTGTTGGACTAACCTTTGAAAGCACCCCGCACAGGAGGCGCACTAGATACCGATGGTGCATAATAAGGCTCTTGAGGTCTAGGAGGAGCTGGAGCACTACTGGATGCTAGAAGAGCTGAATGAACAGGGCAACTCATATAACCCCTACCATGACGACCTGCAGCTGGGGTACGGGCACCAGAATAATGGCCCGACTCTCGAGACCTCTTGGCCTCCCTCTCCTCTCTCTCCCTAGCATGCATACTCTCGATCCTCCTAGCAATGCTCACCACCTTCTGATAAGAAATATCCATCTCCAACTCACGAGCCATGCTAGATCTGATGCTGGGAATAAGGCCCTCAATAAACCGGCGAACCCTCTTGCGGACAGTAGAAACCAAGGCTGGTGCATGCCTAGCCAAATTGGTGTAACAGACAACATACTCTGAGACAGTCATCGCGCCCTAGAGAAAATGTTCAAACTCTGCGTGCCATGCGTCCCTGAGGCTCTGAGGAACATACTATAAGGAACAGATCTGAAAACTGAGTCCAAGTCAGTGAAGCAGCTTCATCTGGACTGTCTAACTCATAGGTGCGCCACCACTCATAGGCGGCTCCTCGAAGCTGGAAGGTAGTGAAAGAAGCCCAGCTCGATCCTGAGATACCCATGGTACAGAGAATGCGGTAACACTCATCAAGAAATCCTAGAGCATCCTCTAATGCTAGACCACTAAATACAAGGGGCTTGTACTTCATGAACCTCTTAAGCCTCAGCGGTTCATCCTCGAAAGCCGCTCCCCTGTCCTCGGGCTAAACTGGCACTGCAGGCAGCACATGAATAATCTTAGGGACCTGCTCAACATACACTCGCTGCTCATAGGTACGGGAAGCAGGAGTCTGTGCTCCTTCCCCGGCCTGAGACGTAGCTACAGCAAGGGGAAACAACCCTGCCTGAGCCAAGGTGGTGTACATGCTCATGAACTGTGCCAAAGTCACCTGAAGAGCTGGAGTGGTAGTAGCAGTAGGCATGTCAGGTGCCTGGACTCCGGCTGGATCCGCTGGTGGTACCTCGGCGGCAGCTCGCGCAGGTGCTCTAGCTTGCACCACATGCGCGTCCTCAGCCTCTACCCCAGCCCCGACCTCTGATGGCTGTAGTAGGGGGTGTGAGTGCCTGATCATCTCGAGTAGTACGTGTCCTCACCATTTGTAAGAGAATAGAAGACAAAAGTTTAGAATTATGATGTCAAAATATTGCACGACAAGAAAATCAAATGAAGTGGAAATTTTCCTAACAATTACATAGCTTCTCGTAGATAAGTACAGACATCTCCGTACCGATCAGCGAGACTCTAATAAACCGGCTTGTGATCCGTGACTCCTATGAACCTAGAACTCTGATATCAACTTGTCACGATCCTGGTTTGCTCTTCGTGAACCATCGTGACGACACCTAGTCTCTACGACTAGGTAAGCCTAAACTTGTGGAAGATAACCAAAACTTGCTAAAGTAAAACAATTTACAAATAGAAATAAGGCAATAATAATGTTAAATCTGCCGCTTGGCATGTACCATATTTATATAGATTTCAAAACCAATATCTAAATCCAAGACCCAGAAACCCACGAATCACAAGCTAAGAAAAAGAAATACTACATAGCTCTAACTCCGGAATTTTGTCTAATAAGAATAGAAGTACAGAAGGGCTAAATAGTAAAATCATGAATAGAAAGGGACTTCTCGGTCTGCGGATGCGGCATATGTACCTCGAAGTTTCTAAGCAGTCGCCTCTCTCAAGGATGGTAGGCCTGAGTAGCGGTACCTGGATCTGTACATGAAAACATGCACAGAAGGGGCATGAGTACACCACAACGGTACTCAGTAAGTGCCAAGCCTCACCTCGATTAGGTAGTGACGAGGAAGGTTAGGGCCCTACTGAGGTCAAGTAAAATATAAAGATCAACAGTATAGAACAGAACACTATAAATAAGTGTGCCAGTAAAATAACACAGGATGTACAGGACAATAACAACTATACAGAAAATAAGGTAATATGGAAAGGAATTATAGCTAAGTGCCAATAATGACAATCGGGGATATCCCAGGATACCGTCCTGTAGTCCTATATGTACGTATCCAGTGGATCTCCTGGGATCCCGTCCCATAGTCCAACTCATAGTGCACAGGGATCTACCGGAATCCCATTCCATAGTCCCAAATGTAAATACCCAGTACTGGGGGAATCTACCGGGTGCATTCCCATAGTTCCATATAACTATGCAGGGGGATCTACCGGGAATCTAACCTGTAGTCCCAAAGTAAATGTGCAGGGGAATCTACCGGAAATCTAACCCGTAGTCCCAAAGTAAACAGAAAAGAGGGAGCTACCGGAATCCCACATCTGTAGTCCCAAAATAAATACACAGCAGCAACAGGAAGATATACAGAAATGACAAAATTTCATATTAAGGCAATAAATGATTCTAGCCTAGCATGCTGCATAGAATTCAAGTAAGACAGGTTGAATTAAATAAAACAATTACGTCACTTAGACATGCTTTCCTATGCTAACAACAGGCTTAGTGCAAGTAATAGAAACAGGAAAGGAAACATACTAGTAATTACTTAAAGAAAACTGGATTTCCAACAATTAGCACAAGTACGCACTCATCAACTCACGTACAAGGCATTTCAATTACCAAACATACCAATTCTAAGGGGAAGGTCCCCCACACAAGGTTAGACAAGCCACTTACCTCGAACTAGCTCAATAATCAATCTGAAACCATGCTATTGCCACGAGTACTCGACTCTAAATGTCCCAAATCTATTCAATTCTGTTTCATAAAGTAAATAACACTTTAAGTAACTGATTCTACAATTAAATTCTAAGCTAATACGCAAAATTATGTAAAATGACCAAAATGCCCCTCGGGTCCACCTCTCGAAATCGGGTAAAATTTATGGTTTCAGAATCCTCACACTCTCACGAGTCTAACCATACAAAAATTATCCAAATCCGATGTCAAATCCCCAATTTTCATACAAATTCCGAAATTAAAGGATGAATTCATGTTTAGATTAATGAGTTACAAGCAAAAATGAGTTAAGAATCGTTAACCAATCGATATCTCTGAAAATCCGTCAAAATCTCGCTCAAATCCGAGTTCCCAAGCATAAGTTTTGATAAAAAAGGCTAAAACTCTCGATTTTGAAATCTTATATCTGCCCAGAAAATTCTTTCTTCGCGAATGCGGTCAAAGCCTCGTGTTCATGAAGCACAAAATAACTTTGACCATTTTTCCTTCTTCACGAACACGTCCCTTACTCCGCGAACGCGATGTTATGCACAGACGAACCTTCATGAATGCGACGGGCACCATGCGAACGCGATGCACAAAACTCCACTGGGCCAATTCCTCTTCCACGAACGCGAAGCCCAATCGCGAACGCATAACACAACCATCCAGCCTCTTCGTGAACACGGAGTCCCTCTCACAAGCGCAAAGGCCAAACTTTCCCCCTATTCCAAGCTCCTCTTTGCGAATGCGAGAACCAACTCGCGAACGCGATGAAGGAAACCAGAAATGACTGCTGCAACATTTTATGCAATTTCCTAAGTTCCAAAATGACCCGTTGAGCATCCGAAACACACCCGAGGCCCCTGGGACCTCAACCAAACCTGCCAATCAATCTTAAAACATCATTCAAACTTCTTCCAACCTTCGGAACGCTCAAAACAACATCAAAACACCTAATTTTCATCAGATTCAAGCTTAAAAATTCCAAAAACTCTAAAAACATACTTTTGATCAAAAGGTCTATCAAACCTCGTCCGAATGACTTGAAATTTTGCACACACATCCCAAATGACATATCGGAACTACTACAACTCTTAGAATTCCATTCCGATCCTCGGATCAAAATCTCACTATCGAACCGGAAACTTCCAAAATTTAACTTTCGGCATTTCAAGGCTAAATTAGCTACGGACCTCCAAAACACAATCTGAACACGCTCCTAACCCCGAAATCACCCAACGGAGCTAACTGAACCATCAGATTTCCATTCTGAGGTGGTCTTCACACTGTTCTGACTACAGTCAACTTTCCAACACTTAAGCTCTCATTTAGGGATTAATTGTCCCAAAACTCTCTGAAACTTAAAACCGAACATCGCAGCAAATCAACATAGCAGAAATAGACTCGGGAAAAGCAGTTAATAGGGGATCAGGGCGTTAATTATTAAGCTGACCGGCCGGATCGTCACAAATACCCGGTGTTTATGGACTAGTGCCATACAAGGTACCCCATGACCATGATAATAAGGTCTATAAAGTGTGTTAAAAGTTATTAGTATTTTAAGTAATTTGAGATAATTCTTAATTATGTGGGTAATTGGTTAGTGGGAGATTAACTAGTTAATTAAGGAATTGTTGGGTGATTAATTAAAGACTTTGGATAAGCCTACCCCCACGTGGAAGCAAATGCCTTAGGTAGTAGTGACTCTTAGTTCAATAGGTTAGGTGGCTTATTTAGATGATTTTGTGACATTGACATTAGCCATTAAACATGAGGTTCAAATTATGTCCACGCTATTTGAAGGAGCACCAGTTTTGGACGATATATTTTGCACTTGTTAAGGGTTATATTGCCAAATATGAGCTACATGCTATACAATTAGATATGCACAAACATATAAGAATAGAAAATGAAAATGCACCAGATATTTATGCATGCGAAGTTGAGATGTCTGAAGCGAAGCAACCAACAGATGTATCATCTACAACTTCTGAGGAGCACAATTAGTATCTCCCTAGGATATATCGTTAATTATTAGACTTCTTGGAAAAATAAGCTTGCAAAGCCTCTTTAATAGTGTCAAAAGTGCCCAACTGTACTTTCTTATGCCTAATTCGGTCTGTAATCACAACACCATACCTCCCGTTCTTTTGCTAACGGATGGAGTTCCATAGCATTTTTGAAACATTACAACACAATATAACGTAAGTTTTAGCAAATTTTAAGGAGTACAATGTATCTTTCTCAAGAGAATTGGCTCAGGTATGTTAAGGCTATCCCTCCTTTACTTTTGGCATGATCCATACGATGCAAACAAAATGAGCAAATGCACAACTTTCATAAATAATTCTATTCATAGAAATACTAGAGATGTCTATGTTCTTGATTCCCCATGTGTCCTATTGTTCTATCATCTGTTAATAGGTCTCAGAAAATACATAAGTTGATAAAGTTTACTTCATGATATTAATCAATGGCATAATAGTCTTATGACATTCCGAAAGATTTTATTGACGTGCTTCTCATGTATTGCATTCATTTATACACGTACATTGACCCATGACCAGATGGCATTATATACGCATATATATATGTTACGGAATTATATGTATGTATATGGGATATGGGAAAAGGTTACACTGTTATATACGTACCGCCACTTGATCAACTAGTATACACTGATGGTTTGGCCCACAATGGCCGAGATGATATGATGGGATGCCCTCAGAGGCTTGATAATGTTACGAACACATGTACCTATGCATGACATGACATTCATATGCATATGCATGACACTATAAGTATTTCATGATTTACAGAGCTATCCAGACTTACAAGTTGAGTCCTTTACTCCATGTTTCTTCCATGCTCTTTATATATTTATTTACATGCCTTACATACTCAGTATATTATACATACTGACATCCTTTTATTGAGGACGCTACATTCATTCCTGTAGGTATGGATAATCGGTTTGACGAGCCCTCATAGTAGACGAGGCTAGCATTCAGCGAAGGATCAATAAGACTCTACCTCATTTGGAGAGCAACCCAGGCGATGAGTCATTGTGTTAGAGTTTGGCTACGGACTTATGGGTAGGCTGGTGCCCTATCCTGTTTGATGTTTAATACTCTTAGAGGCTTTGTAGACAGAGGTTCATTTTGTACAGTATGTCAGAGGCCTTGACGACCCATATGTATTCATATTTTAAGAACAATGGTTCATTGATACAATGTTTACCCACTTATAGTTATACATTACAAGTTGTGGCCATGTTGGCCCATGATAGTTAGAAAAAATAGAGTTACAGAGTGGTTCGCTCAGGCCAATACGACACCGGGTGCCAGCCACGCCTCCCCAGGTTTGGAGCGTAATAGCCGCGTTTGTTTATTTTTCCTGCAATATGTCAGAATTAGCTCTCTGAACATCCCCACTAATGCCCCACATGGCGCGTTGCCCCATGCGGCGTGCTTGTGAACTTTTTACAGAGCCGGAATCCTATTTCACGCAAGAAAAGGTATTTTCGTCTGGGCCCGACCCTACTTAATATAAATACATGTAAAAACGTTAATTTGAGGACTTTTGACATATTTTAGACCTAAGGAATCTAAGGAGGAGGTGGAGAAGAAAAAGCACAAGGATCTAATCATTCAATCCTCACTCAAGACAAGAGTTTGGATCATTTTATGTTTTCCTATGATTTAAGCATTGTTACGATGAATTGCTCCATATCTATAGAGTAGTTCTCTTTACGGTTTGAGGGATTTGGTGTCTTAATACTTGTTCGTGGATATTAATTCTAGTTTTATGTGTTGAAATCATTTTGGATGTTTTAACAATTGCATCTATATACTCTTGTTCATGTAAGGCATAACTAGTGATATCTTTGCATTATATTTTGTCGGTTGAAGTCATTAATTCATCTTAGTAATCGAAAGAGTCTAGTTGCATTTATGATTAAACTTAGTTAGGAGGATAATCGAGAGAGGTTCTCCTACAGACCAATCTACTACTTATTCGTGCATATCTTCACTGATCTTAAATTAACTCATCTTGTGAGGTTGAGACTTAATCGATAGAGGTGTTTCTACTAAACAATTGAATTAATAACCAAGTGAATTCGAGAGACTCACTTGAACATTAGAAGTGAATTATCTAGAGTTAAATCTCAAATATTTATCTTGCACCTATCTTATCAACCCTATTTTTCCCAAATTATTACCTTCTTTGCTTAATACTTGCGTTGTTTGTCATTAATCAATAGCTTAGACTCTTAGTTAATTTTAGTTTAAATCACATAATCTCTATTGTTGATCATCTTGGATAGCAATTAAGCTATAAACTACGATAATACTATTTAAATTCAATTCCTATGGATACGATATTATAATTTACTATATTCGACAAGAGAGCATATTTAAGTGTGTGTTTTGTGCTCGTCAAATTTTAGCGCGGTTGCCGAGAATTTGAAATTAATAGTGATTGAAATAATTTGTAGAGCTAATTTAGGATTTTTTCTTTTTATTTTATTTTCTCTTTTTACGTTTGGTGTGCTTTAACTATTCACAGGCTACAAGTTAGATTGGTGCATGACTCGATCTTTTAGGAAAGAAGTGCAACCATACGAACCAGAAATCAAGAAACAACTGTGATAGTTAAGGAAGGAACAAAATCTCCTTGAGAATATCGAGAAGGCTGGGCAATCCTCAATTGTAGTAGTTATGGCTGGAGATGATAATATTGTAGATCTGGTTGCGAAAGAGGTGGCCTAAATAAGAGAAAAGGCGGCTCGAGATGCCGAGGAAGCAACTATTAGAGATGCAAAAATTGCATATGAAGAAGAAAGGGCTCGAAGAATGGCTCAGAATCAGCCCTTGGTTCAAGACCAGTTCAGAAACATAGCTCCCGTCCAAGGGAGACCACTTGGCAATTATGCTAGGCCGGTCTACAATCAAGATTTATCAAGTGTGAGACCCTCTCCTGTTGTGGCCAACAATTTTGAATTGAAGCAAGGGTTGCTCCAAACCCTCCAAAACAACTATGTCTTCAGAGGAAAGTTAAACGAAGATCCAAACAATCATCTGATGGACTTTGAGGAGATCATGAATACCTTTCAGTATAATGGTGTGTTACAAGATGCAGTTTATCTAAAAGCATTCCCCTTTACACTGAAAAATGATATAAAGCACTGGCTTCGAAGCTCGCCCTAGGGATCAATTAGAACATGGGAGGAGATGAATAGAAAATTTCTTGCTAAATATTTCTCCTCAGCTAAAACGGGCAAGTGTAGAAGGGAAATCCATAACTTCTGCCAGAACGAGATTGAAACTGTGTTTGAAGCATATGAGAGGTTTAAGGAGATTGTACGAAAGTGTCAACATAGCAGAATTGAACTTTCGATGCAACTCGAGGACTTTTGGGATGGGTTGACACCGGCCTCACGCAGAACATTAAGCAATGCAGATGGAGGCCTGTTGATGAAAAACACTCTAAAGGACATAGTCACTATTCTAGATGAGTTATCTGAAGATGCAAATCAGTGGCCCTCGGAGATTACTGAAAGAACAAGATCAACTGTTGTTCACCAGGTTGATACAAACACATATGTGCAAGTACATCTTGATGCCATGGCAAAAGAAATAAGGAAGCTGACCTTAGCCTCAGTACATAATGAGCCTCATTCAGCTTGTGATATATGTGGAAGAGGACACCCTACTCATGAGTGTCAAGCTACCATGGAGGAAGTGAATGCGGTGGGTACTTATAATTTCAATGCAATGGGTCAGAAGCACTCCAATTTTTATGGAGTTCACCTGGGGCAAAACAAATGCATAGTAACAAAATAACGCCAGATTTTAAGGACCTTCTGATTTTGTGAAATAGCCGAGGCTGCAGTTTCAACCTCAACAATCAAATCCGTACGGGTTAGAAGATATTATGAAGTCCTTTATTGTCAAGACAGATGAGAGGCTAGATGCTCATGGTGCATCTATCAAAAAACATGGGACAAGTTTGCGTAACTTGGAGAGACAAGTAGGACAAATTGCAACTATATTATCTGAAAGAATCCTAGGTACTCTGTCAGCAGATACTAAGAAGAATCCCAAAGAAATGGTAAATGCTATGACCTTGAGAAACGGGAAAGTGTTGAAAGAACCCACTCCAGTCCAAAACGAGGTTGTGCCTGAAAAAGAAGAAAGTGGGAAGGAGCTAAAAATAGAAGATGATAAAAAGACTGAGAAGAAGAAAGGCAAGAAATGAGTTGAGAAAAAGAAGAAAGAGGAAACGTCAAGAAGGGAGGAATATGATGATATGAGCAAGCATATGCCTGCTCTACCTTTTCTCTAAAATCTCTATAGAGAAAAGCTGGACAAGCAGTTTGATAAATTCCTAGACATGCTAAGATAGGTCGATGTAAACCTGCCATTCACTGAAGTTCTCTCACAAATGTCAGCTTATGCAAAGTTCTTGAATGAGATACTTACAAAAAAGAGAAAGATAGAAGAGAGCAAGGTGGTCAAGCTCACAGAGCATTACAGTGCAATATTGCAAAATAAACTCCCACAAAAGTGTGGAGATCCAGGGAGTTTTACCAAACCTTGCTCTTTAGGCACTCTCAATTTTGATAAATCTTTATGTGATTCTGGAGCCTCAATTAATCTAATGCCTTTGTCTATCTATAGGAAGATGGAGAATAAGCTTGGATAGATAAGGTCTTCACCAATATCTTTGCAGCTGACAGACCAAACGACTATAATACCCAAGGGATAGTGGAAGATATCTTAGTTCGGGTAGATAAGTTTGTATTTTCGGTAGATTTCATAGTGGTAAAGATGGAGGAGAATAGGAGATACTCCTAATCTTAGGAAGATCATTATTAGCAATGGGTAGAACAATATTAGATATTCATGATAGAAAACTCATGCTTAGAGTGGGTGATGAGACTATAACTTTTGAGATTAATGTGGAAAAAGGGGTGAAATAAGAGAAGCCAGCTACAAGTGTAGAATGGAAGGTGAAGGGTGTGAAGGAGAAGACTTCAATGATTGAGAAAGATAAGCGTGGGGTGTACCCCATGAAGGCTGAAAATAAGCTATCTGCATGGATGTGTGCACTAGTTCGGGCGCGTGGAATGGATCCGGACTTCGACTCAGACCCCGACTAGAGATTCAGGGAAGTTTCCTCTACCTTATGCTTTTTAATTGTGTGTCACGGGGACATGCTACAACTTAAAATGAGGGGTGTAGGATATTTGTATGTTGTATGTATATTAGTCTTAGTTTTGGCTTTATTTAGCTTGATTGTTTTTTTTCTTTTTAATAGTTAGAAAAAGTGAAAAACCATGAAAATTGTACAATTTTTGACTTTTCCCGACGATGAATATCATTCGATGAGCTTATTGAGGGATTAAAGTCGAGAGAAAAAGACCAAAAAGATTTTCTTTTTTAGGTAGTGTAATAATTCCCCCGTGGTTTTTCTTAGTGTAATAATTCCCCTTTTGTTTTTCTTTGTGCCGCGGTTCCTTTTCAAGTATTTTGTTTGAACCAGGTGTAGTTAGTTTTTATTTTGTAGTAGTAGAAGTAGGAAACCTTGTGCTATGATTTGAATTAAAGCAATATCTCATGACTTGTTTATGCCTTGAGAATAATGAGTGCTTTAGTTGTGACGCTTAAGCTCAGTTTTTTACTCTTGTATAAGTACCTTAAATAGTATAATTTTAACTTTGTTTAACTACTTTGACTAGAGTGTCTTGATGAGTCCAATCCTGAGTAAGTTATGTGCCATGTGTGTGTGAGGTTTGTGTTATTCTGTGCATTGCATTTGATGTCTAGAACTTGCCCCGTGTGTTTACAAAGTGAAATAGTAGTTTTATTTAGTCTTGGAAGTGATGTAGGCATTTCTGTGTTGAGCCAGATATATGCTTCTACTCACCTAATTATTATGTATCTTAGTTAACCCCTTTGAGCTTGCAATCATGTTTCTTTGGCAACCACATTATAAGCCTTACCCATTTGTTTGAATTGACCATCTATTTGAACCTTTTCACCTCTCATGAGCACGTTAAATTTGTTATACTTTGTAAAAGTTGAAGTGTGGGGTGGTTGGTTTGGCTTTTGAGTGGAACAAATGAAATCAGGAGAAAGATGAACTATTTTGAAAAAGTAAGAGCCACTTGAATTGAAAAGGAAAAAAACATGGATGTATTATTGTGCAAAATATTATTTGATAGTGATGACTCTTGATGTAATTGTGCTTAAATAATTTGGGAGTTGAAGTATATTGATGTGAAGGTGGAGTTTTGGTTTGACATAAGTGTGTGGTTTTAAATATTAAAGTGTATGTATTAAAGTGCTTATGGAGGTGTAGTCACTCTTATATCTAAATGTATCCTACTCATCCCGCAGCCTACATTACAACCAGTTAAAGTCCTACTTGATCCTTGACTGAATGAACTCGATTAGTTGAGTAGTATAGTACAGGCAAGCCTATGGTTCATCTTTTGTTGCATATGAATATTATTTCGGAGAGTGAGTGAATTCTTTCCATATTGAGTTCCTAAGTGTTCTTAAATTTTATTGTGTTTGGAACTACTCTCTATTGTTGTGTGAGCGCACTTGATTCATGAAGGATAAATAATGCTTGACCTCTATGTTATAGCAAGCAAGTGATTTGTAAATAATACATGGTATTTGTGAGTCAATATTTGAGCTTTAATCGCTAGTGTTTTTCACTAATTGCGTGTTTTATGCCTTGTAGGAGGATTCCGAGATATGTTGATATTAGGGAATAAATTTGAGTGATTTGGAGCCTTGAAGTCGGAGTAAAAACCCAAGGGATTAAGCCGGGATCGCGTTCGTGGGATGCAAACCATGTCCGGATATAAAAAAGTCAAGAAACATTCATACTCTGAGATAACAACACTAGTGCAGTGTGTGGGGCAGCGCGCCTGTTCATTTTTCCTGCAATATGTCAGAATTAGCTCTCTGAACTTCCCCACTAATGCCTCGCATGGTGCGTCATCCCATGCGGTGCACCTGTGCAATTTTTAGAGAACCGGAATCCTATTTCACGCAGGAAAAGGTGTTTTCGTCTGGGCCCGACCCTACTTAGTATAAATACATGTAAAAACGTTATTTTGAGGACTTTTGACACATATTAGACCTAAGGAATCTAAGGAGGAGGTGGAGAAGCAAAAGCACATGGATTTGATAATTCAATCCCCACTCAAGACAAGAGTTTGGATCGTTTTATGTTTTCCTATGATTTAAGCATTGTTACGATGAATTGCTCCATATCTATGAAGTAGTTCTCTTTATGGTTTGAGTGATTTGGTGTCTTGATACTTGTTTGTTGATATTAATTCTAGTTTTATGTATTGAAATCATTTTGGATGTTTTAACCATTGCATCTATATTCACTTGTTCATGTAATCGAGAGAGGCATAACTAGTGATATCTTTGCATTATATTTTGTCGGTTGAAGTCATTAATTAATCTTAGTAATCGAAAGAGGCTAGTTGAATTGTTGATTAAACTTAGTTAGGAGGATAATCGAGAGAGGTTCTCCTAAAGACCAATCCACTATGAATTCGTGCATATCTTCATCGATCTTAAATTAGTTCATCTTGTGAGGTTGAGACTTAATCGAGAGAGGAGCTTCTACTAAACAATTGAATTAATAACCAAGTGAATTTGAGAGACTCACTTGAACATTAGAAGTGAATTATCTTGAGTTAAATCCCAAAAATTTATCTTGCACCTACCCTATCAACCCTATTTTCCCCAAATTCATACCTTCTTTGCTTAATACTTACATTCTTTATCATTAGTCAATAGCTTATATTCTTAGTTATTTTAGTTTAAATCACATAATCTCCATCGTTGATCATCATGGATAGCAATTAAACTATAAACTATTATAATACTATCTAAATCCAATTCCCGCAGATACGATATTGTAATCTATTATATTCGACTAGCGTGCATATTTAAGTGTGTGTTTTGCGCTCTTCGGTTATCAATGAAGACAATGACAAATGAGTCAAGATATGGCCTAAACACCCCGGTTCATAAAATCCATAAACGCCACCGATGCGTTGGCCAAGCCGAAGGAAATTACTAGAAACTCATAGTGCATATATCTAGTTTGGAAAGCCGTCTCCGGAACATCCGAAGCACGAATCTTCAGGTGATGATACCTAGATCACATATTGATCTTACAGAACACCCTGGAACCTTAAAACTAGTCAAACAAATCATCAATGTATGGCAATGGGTACTTGTTCTTAATGGTAACTTAGTTCAACTAGAGGTAATCAATGAACATCCGCATACTCCCATCATTCTTCTTCACTAACAATACCGGTGCACCCGAAGGTGACTCACTCTACCTAATGAACCACTTCGTGTGCAACTCCTTGAGTTGTTCCTTAAAGTCCTTTAATTCTTTCGAAGCCATGCTGTACGGTAGAATAAAGATAGGCTATGTACCTAGTGCCAAATCAACTAAAATCGGTATCACGATCTAGTGGCATGCCTGGTAAATTAGAAGAAAACACATCGGATAAATCCCACACCATGAGAGCTGAATCAATTGTGGGAGTCTCTACAGCTGTATCCCGCACATAAGATGATAGGCCAAACAACCCTTCTCGACCATATGTCGACCCTTCAAGAAAGAGATATGTACTAATAGATGAACCCCTCCACTCCAATCTAGGCAACTCTAGCATTGCCAAAGTAACAGTCTTGACATGGAAATCAAGAACGACATGGTATGGAGGCCTCCGAAATAAGTCCATACCTAGGATGACCTCAAAGTCGGTCATGTCGAGCAAAAGACGATTCACTCTGGTCTCATATCCGCAGAAAGTCATAATATATGACCGGTAGACCCAATGCACAATAACAAAATCGCCCACTAGCGTGGACACATATACATGAGAACCCAAGGATTCACAAGAGACACCCATATAATGAGAAAATAGAGTTAAAACATATGAATATGTAGACCCTGGATCAAATAGTACCAAAGCACCCCTATCGAAGATAGAAATAATACTTGTGATCGCGGCGTTAGAGGCTACTACATCTGGTCTGGCTGGAAAAGCTTAAAACCTAGCTGGAGCACCATCTGACTGGCCTCCACCTCTAGGGCGACCTCTACCCACCTGCTCTCCGCCTCTGGTCAGCCGGACAACTAGTGCGTCAACTTGTGTGGTGATCATGGGATGATGGCCCTACAATACTGCCTTGCCCCGAATCCTGGGACAAAATCTCCTCATATGACCAAGCTCCCCGCACTCATAGCAACCTCTTGGTGTGGAGGATGACTGACCCTGAGAACCTGAACACCCACTAAAAGAACCCTGAATAGCCGGTAGATGGTAGGAGATCTCTGGAATGGCGCTGAAATAAGGCCGCACTAGAGCACCCCGAGTAGGCGGTGGTGCTGAATACATGGGCCTGCTAGATTGGCCCCTCACAAACTAAGCTCTGACCCTAGACGGGACACCACTGAACCCTCCAGAATATCATGGATGCTTGTCCCTTGGTGCATGCTCCCGACCTTGCTGACGGATACCCTTGATCCTCCGATCTATCTCTATAACCTGCTCGTAAGGAGTCCCTATGTCAATCTCTCGTGACATAGTAATCTGGAAACCATAGTGCAAGTCTGCAATAAACCTCCACACTATCTCTACATCAGCGAGGAGTTTCATAAGTGCATGGAGAGACAACTCAGTGAATCTCACCTCACAATCGGTCACAAATATCTGACCTTGCTGGAGCCGCTGGAACTGACCCTGTAGCTCTTCCCTCTGAGAGGGTGGAATATATCTCTCCAGAAAGAGACGTTTGAACTGGTCCCAAGTCAAGGGAGGAGAACCTGCTGGTCTGCTGAGAAGATAGGACTGCCACCATCTACAGGCCTTTCCCTCCAACTGAAATGTGGTGAAGTCCACCCCGTGGGACTCCAGTTCTCTGATATTGTGCAGTCTGTCCCTGCAACTATCAATAGAGTCCTAGGGGTCCTCATGTCACTTACTGCCAAAGGTAGAAAGATATAGCCTGGTCCATCTATCCAACAATTTTTGCAGTTCACCAGTCGTGGCCGGTCTGGGATCTGGTATAGCCGCTGCAACTGGTTGAGCCTCGCCCGCAAGTAATGCACCTGGTCTGATATACAACAGCAGCAAGCCCTGGAGCCTAAGCAGTATGGGTATGTGCTCCCCCTCCTGCCTGAGGTGTGACTGGGTCCACTGAAAATAATCCAGCCTGCATCATAGAGTCCATGAACCGCAGCATATGACCCATGACCTCTTGAAATATCGGTGTGGACATGTAATCTATCGGGGCAGGCTTAGCTGCAGGTACCTCATCCTAGGATAACGGGAGAAACTCTAGGACACCCTCATCCTCTAGCAGAAGCTGGAGCCCTCCTTTGAGCTCTAACTCGGCCTCTAGCAACAGGGTGAGAAGATCCTCCACCGCCGGGTACATCTGCGACACACGTTCTCACCATCTGTGAGAGAATAAGAGAAATATACTTAGCATAACATCAATTGGACTATAGGATATGAAGAAAGAGAAGTTTCATAACATCCTATAGCCTCTCAAAGATAAGTAAGGACGTCTTCGCACCGATGCGCAAGTCTCTATTAGGCCCGCTCATGACTTGTGATACCTATGTGAACCTAGAGCTCTAATACCAAACTTTTACGATCCAATTCACACTATAGGCTATGATGGTTCCCAACGGTGCCACTAGAAAAGACAATGGGGAACTATCCATTTAATTGCTCATTTTTATATTTTTAAGTCATTGATTTTATTTAATAAAGATACAAATAGTAGGTGACTGTAGTAATGTAAAGGATAAAATAAAGATAAGAGTGGAGTAGTGAATTTAATCATCAAAACCATGAATGTCTACTAGAATCTCCAAGAACCTGGTGTAACAAGTGTACGATCAAACTAATAGAATATACAAAATCTCCTATAATTTTGTCCGGAGTAAGATAGACAGAAAAATAAATACAACAAGGAAGAGACTTTGGGTGTTACAGAACAGGGCATAGGAAGCAGCTCACCACTAAGTGTCCGGGTAGCAGGGGTACGCTCCTGACTGGCCACCAGACGCACCTACCTCAAATCTGCATGATTAGTGCAAAAGTATAGCGTGAGTACATAAATAACATGTACCCAGTAAGTATCTAGTTTAACTTCGAAGAAGTATGACGAGGGGTCGACAACGACACTTGCTAAAGGTCAACAAATAAAATATAAAAATCATAAGTAGGCATGAAATACAACAATAACAATGAAATAAGAAGCAGTAAATAATGATTCTTAAACATAATATCAATTTAAAGTCTCCAAATGTCACAGGCCAAGTATTTAACACATAAGAGACACCAAGTAATTTTCAAGTCTCAAATAAAGAAAGGAATGTCGAGTATAATTGGACTCCGAGAAATATCACGCACGATTTATGTCGAGGTCGTACGGTCCGATCCAAAATAATGTGTACACTGCCGAGGGTCGACTGACGCAAATCATAGATTCATCTAATACACTGCTGAGGCATTCGACCCAATCCACATGAATATAGAATACTCTACAGACTCCAATCAACGACTACTATTTAGGAATATTACTCAAAGAAGGCATAAATTCCGCTAACAATCAAGTATTCCGTCAAAACTCAAAGTAATGAAGCTCAGTCTTTTACAATCCTTTATCCAATTCCAATCATAAATTTAGGTAATTAAACAAGCAAGTTGGGTGTAAATAATACAATTAATACATGGTAAAGTCCTAAATCTATCCGGACATAAGCATGATTTTAGCTACATACGGACTCTCGTCACATCGTGCGTACGTAGCACCCACAATTATTAATAAATTACCATTTAAAATATTTACGGGGACAATTTCCTTTTAAAAAGTTAGACAAGAGACTTACCTTGTTTTCAAGTCATCTTCCCGGTTCTCAATTCATACTAATAGTCTCAAATCGATGCCGAGCAACTTATGTCACCGGTCGTCGGGAATCCTCACGAAGTGATGAATCCCCTTTGACCACAGCCTAAAATCCTCTAGATGTAGAGAACTCCTCCAAATCCTAGCCGTTCTATTTCTCATGCATGAGAATCCCTCATAAACATCCATGTGGTCTTTATATAGGCTAGCTTTAGGGTATTATGTGGAGGAATAACTAATGGGATCGTGGGTCTTCTAGCATCCCTTATGTGTAGACCCGACCCGATAATATTTTCCAACATCTTAAATAATGGATAAAAAGGTCATATAAATGTATACTTGTTGCTTGTTATTTTCTCTTCATAATTTTTGCTTCTCATTTACTTTTTCCTTCTGGTGAGAAATTTTTGTTCACTTTTTATTTTCTAAAGCAAAGTTGTCTCCACTAATAAATTTTTGATGATATATATGGATCGAAGTTCAATGAGGACTAGACATGACATCTCTCTTGCAAGTTCATTTCTCTATTATGATTGTGTATCTCCTACAATGTTACACTTAACATGCTTAAAATGTTTGTCTTTAAGACTGCACATCAATAAAAAAATATATTAACGGAAGATGTTTTCCTTCACATATGCTCCTTGAACATTTAGAACCAGGAATAAAGAGGGGATCAACATGGGCAAATTTCTGCTACCTTTGTTAACACACAGTGTATCAATTTGTTTTCTTAGTCATATTTATCCAATGGTAAAAAGATAAACATCTTCTTGTGAAAAAATAAATTCTATCTTCAAAATAAAGAAAATTTCATAAACATTTTTATATAATGAGTATAATTTACCGTATTCGAAAATAGTAATAATGACAACTATCCAAAATTATACTTATAAAACTTTTACTAAAATACTTTACTTAAAAGAAAATACCACACTAACATAATATCTAATGGTATTAAGGTTGTTAAACTTTCGGGGTCTTAATCCCTTCAACCTCATATGGATTACTACGACTTATTCTAATATTAAAGTACGGGATGTAACACCAGATGTATGTTGTCACGCCCCAAACTTGGGGAGGTGTGGCTGACACCCGGTGCCGGCCACGCCTCCCAAGGTTTGGGGCATGACAAAGTGGTAGCAGAGCAGGTCGTGTCCTAGGAAGTCTACAAAGCCGTGCCTAGTAGAGTCTCACTTATGGGTGTGTTGCATGGCACATTTATAACTAAGAGGCTATAGGGTATTTAGGAAATGTTACCCTTCTTTGCTTCCATATCGTGCCATAGAGCTAAGTCGTAAGAAGTTAGTATAAAGCTTCCACCAAATTTTGTATGCACCAGAGGTGCTATCACAGTAGAGCTTTAAGGCATAATTTCCACCTATGTTGAAGGGAGGATATGAAAGAAACAGAAGATACTATGCGAGATTGAAGAGTAAGTAAGGTAAAGGTGAAGATGATGCAACATACTCAAGTGCGGAAGGCTGTGAATAGTCGAGATTTCAGATATACTTTGGGTTTTAGTTTATTTATAGAGGAGACCCTAGTAAAAATTTCGTAAATCTCTAAGAGTTAATATTCGAGGACGAATGTTCTAAAGGGGGGAAGGATGTTACATCTCGTACTTTAATATTAGGATAAGTCGTAGTAATCCATATGAGGTTGAAGGGATTAAGACCCCGAAAGTTTAACAACCTTAATATCGTTAGATATTATGTTAGTGTAATATTTTCTTTTAAGTAAAGTATTTAGGTAAAAGTTTTATAAGTATAATTTTGGATAGTTACCATTATTACTAATTTCGGATATGGTAAATTATACTCAAAATATAAGAAATTTTATGATATTTTCTTTATTATAAAGATATAAATTATTTTTTCACAAGAAAAGAAGGTTATCTTTTTACCATTTTAAGAATTAAGCGTACGAGAATTTTACTCTTTATTTGAGGTTAGGAAAATTATAAGTTGAGAAAATATATGTATTTTTACATGGATATATTAATAAAATAATAGTGTATGCATTTATTTTATATGGTACCACATGACCATGATAGTAAAGTAACATAAAGTGTGTTAAAAGTGAGTAGTATTTTAAGTAAGTTAAAATAATTTTTAATTATGTGTATTACTGGTTATTGTGGGAATTAGCAAGTTAATGAAAGTTAATGGGTAATTAATTAATAACTTGGATAAGACCAAGATAGGACTAACGTGGCAGCACCCTTTTTTTCATTTGATGACTCTTGCAAGAGATGTAAATGTGTCACACTTGAAGAAACCCACGTAATAATCAAGGATACCATTCCTAATTTTCTTCTAATCTCTTAAGAAAAAGGACATAGTAACGTTAAAGAGTTCAACCAAGATTCCTTATTCTTTCTAGTGTTATTTGTATTCTCTTAAAGAAAGAGTTCAACAAAGATCATTTTCTAAAATCTCTTTATATAGCAACGTATTGCTAAGTGCTTGAGAAAAAGTTTTGGCCAAGATTTTCTTTGCGTAGCAACGTGATTGCTTCGAGATTTTATACGACTTGTTCCGTGTTTTGTCGCAATTAACGTATGTTAGAGGATTGTCAGGAGACTCGACTCAGGTATGTTAAGGCTATCCCTTTTTTCTTTTGGCATAATCCAAGTAACGATACGTAAACATAATGCTATTCCATAAGTGGTTATACTCTTAGAAGTTAAGGATGTCTATGTTATTCATTCCTGTAAAGTGATATTCAAGCATGTCTAAGTATGTTCCTAAGTCTCTATTAAGGTATTTGATAAAGACATTAATAGTTATAATATAAGTGATACATGCATCTTCATACATTTACCACCGTGCTACGATCGGTTGGACAATCATGCATATTTATTTACCACCGTGCTATGGCTGGTTGGGCAGACATGCATTTATCACCAGGCTACAGCCGGTTGGGCAGTTACCACCGGTTGGGTAGTTATGTATCATTATAGTTATGTATCATTATTTACCACCGGTTGGGCAGTCATACATTTACCACCGTGCGACGGCCGATCGAGCAGTTACCACTGATCAGTTGGACAGTCATGCATCATACATAGATAATAGTCTCAAAAAGAAGCATTATATATATGTAAGTATAATACATATGCATATATAGTGGCACTTCAGATATTTAGGTTGGTTCTTATATGGCTTTACTTAATGTTGAATTATGGTTATGTTTCAGTTCTGCCTTACATGCTCAGTACATTATTCATACTGACGTCCTTTTGTTGAGTACGCTACATTCATGCCTGCAGGTATAGACAATCAGTTTGACAAGCCCTCATAGTAGACGAAATTGGCATTCAGCAAAGAATTGGTAAGACTCCACCTTATTCGGACTGCAGCCGAATCTATGAGTCATCGTATTAGCTTTTTTGCTATAGACTTATGGGCAGGCCGGTATCCTGTCCCATTTGATGTAGAGGCTTTGTAGACAAAGGTTCATTTTGTACAGTATGTCAGAGGCCTTGATGGCCTATATGTTTTTATGTTTTAAGAAATATGGTTCAGTGATACAGTGTTGCCCACTTATAGTTATACATTATGAGTTGTGGCCATGTTGGCCCATGATAGTTTCAAAAAAAAAAAGAGTTGCAGAGTGGTTCGCTCGGGCCAGTACGGCACTGGGTGCTAGCCACGCCTCCTTAGGTTTGGGGCGTGACAAAAGCTTTAAGTTGGAGGAGTTGAACAAGTTTGAATTTTGTATATTTAACTCCGGAATGGAGTTTTGATGGTTGCATTAGGTCCAGATGATGATTTTGGAGTCGGGCATTGCAGAGAGGTTCGCTCGGGCCTGTGCGGCTTCGGCTTCCAGCCACGCCTCCCCAGGTTTGGGGCGTGACAGAAGCTTTAAGTTGGAGGAGTTGACCAAGTTTGACTTTTATGTATTTGACCCCGGAACGGAGTTTTGATGGTTAAGTTAGGTCCGGATGATGATTTTGGAGTCCGGGGTATGCCTGGATTTGCACTTGGGTGTTTCTAGAAGGTTTCGACACTATTTGGCGGAAGTTGGAAATTTGAAGGTTAAAAATGTTCATAAGTTTGACCAAGAGTTGACTTTGATGACATCGCATCCGTATTGTTTTTTTTTTGGAGTTGGAATGGTTCGTTATGTCATTTGGAACTTGTGTGCAAAATTTGAGGTCATTCCAGGGTGATTCGATATGATTCAACGCGAGTTTTGAAAATTGAAAGTTAAAAAGTTCATTAAGTTTGATTTGAGGTTCGATTCGTGGGTTTGATGTTGTTATATTTAATTTGAGGCTTCGAGTAGGTCCGTGTTATATTTTGGGACTTGTTGGTATGTTCGGATGGGGACCCGAGGGACTCAGGTGAGTTTCGGATCGATTTCAGACCATTTACTTTCATTTTGAACTGCTGATTTACTAATGTCTTTGATGGTCATCACGATCGTGATAATGTGGATGCGGTCGCGATGTGTAATCTGGAACTAGGTAATTTGTTGATCGCATTTGCGAACTTCACATCGCGTTCGTGTAGCTCAGTTAGGATTGGTCTTCGCGGTCACATCTTAGGAACGCGTTCATGTAGAATCGCGAAGGAGAGCTGGCAACTGATGGATCTTTAATCGCGTTTGCGTGTGTCATGCTGCGTTCGCGCTGCTTTGGTTTGTTTGGGCATCATGTTCGCATGGTCTATATCGCGAATGCGTAGTGCATTTTTTGGGAAGTAGAGTTTGTTCTTCATGATTGCGAAGGAAATCCTGCGATCGCGATGGGTATGACTGTTCAATGAATTATAAGTACTTTAGTTCGAAGGTTTCAGATATTTTATCACATTTTGAGCTATGGAGCTTAGAGTTGGGTGATTTTGGAGGAGATTCTTACCACATGGAATGAGGTAAGTATTTTCTACTTGGTTTTGATTATATTCCATGATTTCATATTCGATTTTGGCATTTGATTGATGATTTTGAAAGAGAAATTGGGGGTTTTTGTCTAAATTTTCCTAAAGTGAATTTTTGAGTTTTGAACATCGATTCGATGTCGGATTTGAGTGAAATCAGTATGGTTGGACTCATAATTAAATGGGTTGTCAGATTTTATGAGTTTGTCGGGTTTTGAGGTGAAAGCCCGTGTTTGACTTTTTGGTTGACTTTGGACTTTTGATTAAAGATTCAACCATTATCGATAAGGTTTGTTTCCTTTGGCATTATTTGAGGTTTTGGAGTTGCTTTTGGCTAGTTTCAAGCCGTTCGAAGGTCGATACGCACGAGAAAGCATTTCTAGAGTATTGTTTGGCTTGCTTGGTATTGGATTGGCTTATTCGAGGTAAGTAACATATCTAAACTTGTATTTGAGGGTATTTAGCCATGTGAATTATGTTATAAGAGATGTATTGAGGTGACACACATTCTAGGTGACGATCGTGTGGGTGTGCACTGGGAAAATCATGATTCTAGTTGAATATTAGACTATGACCGGACTTGTTTTGCTATTATATCTTGTTACATCCATATTCTCCCTACTTGTTTGATTATATGAGCTGTTAGTCATGTTAGAAATCATGTTTAGGCTATGTGCTTATTCGGTTGAGACCTAATGAGGTTATTTTTGTTGTTTCAAGTTATCTGCCTTAACTACAATTATATACTTAGTCATGGTTCATCATTTTTATATCATATCTCAGTTTCTATTTATCATTCACTGTTACATCACATGTTATTATTGTTTGGGCTGAGTGGTACGAGATTGTGAGCCCTTGATACTTGAGAGATTGATGACTGAGATTGGCTTGAGAGCCGTGTTGCGGGGTTGGTTAGTTTCGTTCCTAGAGGCTTTCGGATTAATTCAGACCATTTGATTCTTGACTTAGAAGTTTAAAGTAGAAATATTGACCAAACTTTGACTTTTGGGAAAATGATACCAGAATAGTGTTTTGATGGCTCTAATAGCTTCGTATCGTGATTTCGGACTTGGATATATACTCAAAACTAATTTCGGTAGTCCGTAGGTTGATTGGTGTTGTTTTGAAAAAAATTGACAATTTGATGTTGAAAAGTTTGACTATAGGTTGACTTTTAGCTATCGAGTTCGGAATTTAATTTTGGGACTTGAAATAGGTTCGATGGTATTTAGAACTTCTCTGTAAAATTTGGTATCATTTGGAGTTGATTTGATATGATTCAGGCGTTTAGTTGTAATTCTAGAAGTTCATGAAATTTATTTTGAAATTCATGCGTTTTAGTGTTCCATTCATAGTTTTAGATGTTATTTTGTGTATTGATTACCGAGTGAGTTCGTATGATTTTTTAGACTTGTGTGGATTGTTTACCTTGAAAATGGTAATTACAATTGTATTTAATTTTGTGGTTCTAAAAATACGTGATTTATTTTTATACTAGTTGTTTAGGCAATATATGCTAAGTGTGAGCTAGGAAAGTAAAGTAAGAGTAAGGGGCAATGTTGCTATTCAAACCAAACGATTGTGAATCGGGGTCTCGGACGGACCGAAGCTGGGCCTCGAGGTCGAGCTAATGAGCTTGACCGGGGATGATCGATGAAGGTCTAATAGTTCCAAAGGCCTCAATAATGGCTCCTTATGATCAATGATGAACAATAAATGAGGAACAATTAATGAAATGCAATAAATCAAAGGAAAGACAATGGAGAATGTTTAAGTTAGAGAGCATAGAATATTTTTTGTTCTTGTATTGAATATCATGTGTGAAAGAAATAACAAGGGTCCCCTTTATATAGGAGGGGGGATCCCAACATGGTACATGTATAATTATTACAAAGAAACGTAGCTGGTACAACTACTTAATGGTCCTGTACAGACTTGTACTATTGTTGCAGGCGTTGTCAGTTTTTGACCACTTACCTTGGGAACTTCCCGCTTGTTCATGATAGCCACCGATTGGCGCTGCCCCGAGATCGAGCATAGGGAACCCCTGAGGTCGAACCTTGAGCGGTGCCTCGAGCCCTCTAGAGACGGGCTATGGAATGTCATAATGATCATAAAATTAGACTCTCCAATTTTAGCCGTATATAGATAGTCCCTGTGTTTCTTAGAGTGAAAATGATAAGAAACGGTTTTGAATTCTTGCCTCTTTGATACTTCCATCATGATGTCAATTACGTTATATCAACCAATTGATGTGACCAAAAAGGTATCTAAAGGTCGTGTCCACACATCCCTTGAAAAAGCCTTTGAATTGATTACAACGGTTAGATACCTTTTGGTCTGCTCCAACGTACAGATTGGCCTCTATAAATACTTACTTCTTCGCCCCTTATTTTCCATTGTATCATCGAGCCTTCAAAAGAGTTCTTCTTACTTCTCCCTTGTGCTCTTTCTTTGATTACAACTTCTTCTCTCCTCTGAAATCTTTTAATAAGAATGGCAAAGACTTCCACCTCTGTCCCTCAAGAAGATGTGCCTTTCCCTTCTTCACGCCCGTCTAAGGGAAAAGCAACAGTACCCCCACATCTTGAGGAATGCATCCCATAATCCTTTGAAACAACCTCTGATTTCAAGGTCGACAAGCCTTCATCGAAGCCGGGACGATGTGCCCATGTCCCGATATATTAGTTTAGTAACAAATGCTAAGAAGGTGAAGACTGACTGTCACTGGGGGGAACGCGGTGCTAGTGTAGATTCCTTCTCGGGGAGAGGAAATAATGACATACAAGGTCGGCTTCCTTAGTGTGTATACCTATCCATTTACTCTTGGCCCGGTGGAGCCATCCTCGCCTTCAATAGACCCCGTTATCCTCGATTTCTGCGAACGATATCGAGTGACTCTTAGCCAAATTCATCCATCATTTTGGCGTATTGTTTACATGACCAGATATTTTGCGAACATGATTAAGGGGATGCCCTTCACCCTCGACCACTTGATTAGAATGTACAATCCCTAACTCTTCCGTGGGGGCCTGATTAAGCTCCAATGTCGGGCCTCGAATGTCCTTTTTTCTTGCACTGTCAAGGTTAGGGACAGTGGGTGGATGAGCCATTTTCTCCGAATTAGGACCTCGGACCTTATTCCAGTGGAGAAGATGCCATTCCCTGAAAAGTGAAACACGAAACGTAAGTGGATACACTAATTAAGTATTTTCCTTTCCTTTTGGATCAATTTCCCTATGAACTGACTTCCTCCGCTGATGCAACTGTCGTGGTGTACCCTGACGCGGTTAAGGATCTCTGGGGCTGGGTTAGCCGGCTAGATTCAACTTGCCTATATGTTGAGCGCATGTCCAGTGCTTGATGGGAGGCCAAAAACCACGGTGAGCCCTCATTTCTACTGTAACTGAATCTTTCAGAAGAACTATCACCGATTGCGCCCTCATTCCCTGTGTTTATATTTTGTTTTTGTGCAGGTCTTGGAGAGGCCTCCTTGATGAGAGAAGCACCGCCTGGGGAAGTGGATACCTCAAATCCTGACAAAGAGAAGAAAAAAAGAAGGAAGTCGTCGACTGAGCCTTCAAATTCCCAGAAGGCCAAAGTGGAAGGACTTAAGGCTGATTTAGCAGCCTTAACTCTAGAAGTATCGGGGAGTCCCCGAGCTGAAGGTGAGGAGAAATATGATTCCTTGGTAGCACCCGAGGGAGGAGAAAACCTGACTGTCCCACATATTACTGAGCCGATGGCTTCTAAATTAGAAATTGATGTTTTTGTTGTCCTACCCCAGGCTGAAGATGCCTTCGAGGGTGTATCGGGCAATGTCCCCGAGCCGGTTGACAGCCAAAATATTTCTCGAGCTGAGGTGCATTCGATAGGCGGTCCTGAGGAGCTTAGTTTTGAAGCTCTCCAGAAACAATGGACGACTCCGAATGATCCAGTCAGGATTATTGAAGTGAATGATTCCCCTTCGGGACCCACTTTACCTCCGAGGTAGATGCAGGATGCCCAAAATAAAGAATCTTTCGAGGTACGGGCGCCCGTTGAAGATAAAGATACGTTTGAAAGACTTTTTGCTGCGCCCGAGAAAAACCCTGAGTGTGATGCCTCACTTATTTTCCGTGAGATCGATAGGCTCTATGAGCAGGTAATATTTTGTAAATTTTGCTCGGTGCCCTGATCTTTATCTTTCTAACTTTGTTTCTTTCACGGTTCCAGGCCAAGGTGCTTTACAATTAGACCTTTGCTAGGTTTCAAGCCGAGTTAACTAATTACGAGGGTGAGCACAGGAAGCTCACCTTGGAAGCCGATGAGCGTAGAGCTCTTTTTACCAAGAAGGAGGGAAAATTCTGTGGCCTTTGGGATTGTTTGGAGGCGGCGTCCCGAGAGAGGACTTATCTCACTGAGCACGTTATATAGTTTCCGTTGGTTTTTCCCACATCCTTACCCGACTTCAGCATTTTAATTCCTTTTGGGCCAATCTTTGCAGTTGGAGAATAAAGATGTCCTCATGAGGGAGGAGCTCTGAGCCAAAAACAATAAAATTCTTGAACTCAAATGGCACGTGAGTGAGATAGCCTCTGAGAGTGATACCCTCCAAGGGAAGGTGGTCTCAGTCGGACATCAGCTTCATGATGCGAGGGCAGAGAGTAATAAATATAAAGATCTTCACATTGAGTTGGTTGCTGCGCTATGCAGGGCCAGAGCTGAAGCCGAGGCGCTAATATCCTCGTACAAAGAAGATGCTATTAATGCAAATGTTTAGGCCAGGAAGGTGTCCGAGGAGACCGAGCTGCAACTGACCCAAGCCGTGGAGCATTCCAGTTAGAATCTCAGAGGCAGGATCTCGAGGATATACATGCAGGGGGCATCGATTTATCTCCCGAGATCGAGAGGGTGAAGACCCTAGAAGAGGAGGCTGCGTCCCTGCTTACTTTTGAAGGTGAGTCGAGCAGTGGCTCAGAAGTTGATAAAGATGTAGGCAAAATCCCAAAGGGGAAGAGGCCGTTGAAGACCTAGGTGCCGTGGCCAGAGCCATTGAAGGCAAAACCCTCGAGGGAGCCATCGAAGGCACATCCCCGGTGGTAGATTAGGGTTTTATTTGCTCTCTCCCTTGTAAAGGCTTTAGGCATAGGCCTTGTAAATGCACCCTTGTGAACTTAAAAAAGACTTTCATTTTTCATCATTTTTCTCGTTTTTCCTCTACTTTTTAGGAATAAACTGTGGGGCTTGGTGAAAATTGGTCCAAAATTTTGGACCTCAAATTAAACCCTTAGGTTCTTGCTACTGCTGAGCGATTTTTAACGGTTGAAAGTTGACCGTTTGGGGCTTAGTTCCCGAGTCAAGTTTTGACTCAAGTTTATCAACCTTTGGGTCTAAAAATCGGCCTTGAGGCTATTTGAGCAGGCCTTTAGGCTCTTACGCATTGGGTCGGTGTGATCTCTAATCGGGCCCGAGGATTTTTTAAACTGGCGCTTAGGCTTTTATGTGTTGGGTTGGCACGACCTCTAACATAGGCTGGCGTTTAGGATCTTACACATTGGGTCGGTATGACCTCTAACATAGGCTGGCGCTTAGATGCGTTGGGTCGGCACGACCTCTAACATAGGCTGGCGCTTAGGCTCTTACGTGTTGGGTTGGAATGACCTCTAACATAGGCTGGGGCTTAGGCTCTTACGTGTTGGGTCGGCACGACCTCTAACATAGGCTGGCGCTTAGGATCTTACACGTTGGGTCGGCACTACCTCTAATATGGCTTTATTTTTCCCTCGTTAAAGACTATTTGAAGTTTTTGCGTTTGTCCGACTCTTCGATAGTTTGATAAGAGCCTCGATTGTGAGCCGTTATGTAATGATAAATGATCACTCCGGGAGGTTTTACTCGATGGCTGAATTGTTTCGAAGCCTTTTCATTGTTTGGAGCTGACATGATCAAAGCTCTTTTGCTTATGCCGAGGGTAGCCTGATTAACTAGTTTTTTTCAAAGTATTTTCGAAGTAGTTGAAGACATGTGATTTTATGGCGATGGTCGGGCATCCCTGAGTCACGTTAAATTGGTCGGAGCCTTGTAACAGTAGTCGTTATGTTTGGTCATAGCCTTTTAGTCCCCGAGTGAGGTAGCCTCGATGTCTATATCGAGGGTATGCCTTTTTAAGGGTCTTATAAGTTCGAACATATAACCTTGAGTTTAAGATTAGGATTATGGCTTTTGTAAGGTATTATAAATTTGAACATGCCTTACTTGAGGTCTAACTAATAGGTTACATGGAACAAGTATAATTCATGCCTTGCTTGAGGTTATACAGATTTGGCATTGCCTTATGGAGGTCTTATGAGTTCGAGGTTGCCTTATGGAGGTCTTACACTATTGATAATGCCTCATAGAGGTCTTACATTTTCTAGCATTGCCACATGGAGGGCTTTTGGGGTCGAGGTTGCCCACTTGGGATCTTATGGCCTCGAGTTTTTGATAGCTCGATGGGGTGACAGTTGACGACAATCCCCAAGACATCGAACATTTTTGGCTCTGGAGCCATTCCTTGTAAACTTGATGTTGCCTTATTGAGGGCTTATGAGCTCGATGTTTCTGTCCCATAGGTCTTATCGCTTCGAGTTTCCCTGGGGCCGTTTCTTGTGAAAATAGTACACTTTTTTGAAGTGCAATGTGTTTTAATGGAAAAAATATTCCTTGATTACTTGGCACAAGTATACATAGTTTTCGCCGTTAAGGGTTCAATTTTTCTACGCGGACATGGTATATTTGACCGTTTGGCCCGATACACCATTTTCCTATCGAGACCCTCTTTGGCTTATTTTGATCTCTCCAAAGAAGCCTTGAATACTTGCTGAGTCCTCCTTAGGTAGCATATAGATGTAGCCTCGTTAAAAACCTTGCTAGTAAAACCCTTTTTGGGATAAAATCCGATAGAAGGAAAAGAGTGCAAAGCATGCTTCAAAACCCAAGGTCTTTGAGTCGGAGGATGTTTCGGTGTCTTCCATCGGACACCTTAGCAATAATAGAGTTTGAGCATTGATATGTTCCAATGTCTTGGAAGTTGTTCGCCTTCCATGGTAACGAGTTTGCATGACAATTTACCGATCACCTCGAGGATGTGGTACGGTCCTTCCCAGCCCAGGCATAGCTTCCCTTCATTAGAGTTTCGAGTTTTTAGGGTGACTTTCCTTAGGACTAAGTCCCCGACTCTAAAATGTTGGAGATTTGTTCTCCTGTTATAGTACCTTGATTCTTTGTTTTTGGTCAGCCATTCGGACCAGTGAAGCTTCTCGCTTCTCATCTAATAGTTCAAAGGCTACAGTCATGGCCCCATTATTTGAGCTCTCACTGGCATGTCAAAATTTGGTGCTTGGCTCTCCGACTTGGACTAGTATCAAAGCCTCAGAGCCATACACCAGAGAGAAAGGCGTCTCTCCCGTGCTCGATTTTGGAGTTGTTCAATATGCCCATAGCACCTCGGGCAACATTTTTCTCCATTTTCCTTTCGCATTTTCTAACTTCTTTTTCAAGTTTTGAATGATGGTCTTGTTTGTGGACTTGGCCTGAGCGTTTGCACATGGGTGGTAGGGTGTTGATAGGATCCTTTTGATTTTATGGTTCTCGAGGAACTTTGTGTGACGAACCGGCCGGTCATCTTAAGAATTTATGCTCTGATCCCCTATTAACTGCTTTTTCCGAGTTTATTTCTTCTATTTTGATTTGACGGAATGTTCGATTTTGAATTTCGGAGAGTTTTGGGACACTTAGTCCCTAAATGAGACCCGAAGTGTTGGAAAGTTGACCGTAGTCGGAACAGTGTGAAGACGGCCTCGGAATGGAAATTTGATGATTCCATTAGCTCTGTTGGCTGATTTCGGGCTTAGGGACGTGTTCAGATTGTGTTTTAGAGGTCCGTAACTAATTTAAGCTTGAAATGCCGAAAGGTCGAATTTTGAAGTTTTCGGTTCGATAGTGAGATTTTGATTCGAGGGTCGGAATGGAATTCTGGAAGTTGGAGTAGCTTCGTAGTGTTGAATGTGACGTGTGTGAAAAAATTTAGGTCATTCATACGAGGTTTGATAGACTTTTTGATCAAAAGCGTATTTTTAGAGTTTTTGGGATTCGTAGGCTTGAATCCGATGAAAAATAGATGTTTTGATGTTGTTTTGAGCATTCCGAAGGTTGGAAAAAGTTTAAATGAAGTTATGGAATATGTTGGTAGGTTTGGTTGAGGTCCCGGGGGCATCGAGATGATTTCGGATGGTTGACGGAAAGATTTTAGGATTTGGAGTTGCAACTTCAGCTATTTTATTGTCATAACCGCACCTGTGAGTGTGGGACCGCAGGTGCGAATCCGCAGAAGCGGCAGATCAATTGCTGAAGCAGAAATGGGGAGGTTCAGTAGGAGCCGCAGAAGCGGTAGGCTTTCCGCAGGAGCAGTACTGCATCTGCGGATGGTGAGTCGCTGATGCAAAATCTGGTTTTAAGCGAGAAGTCATAGATGTGACCAGTGTTTCGCAAAAGCGGGACCGCAAAAGCGGTCCCGGGACCGTAGATACGGTAACAACTGGGCAAAAATATGAAATTTCGAGGGTTTAGTTTCAAAAGTTAGAAATTCGATTTGGAGCTCGGGAGAGGGCGATTTTGGGAGGAAATTGAAGAGGAGATTAGTGGGTAACAATTCTTTAACCCTTTCTAGTTATATTCCATCAATCTGTAGTAAGTTTCATCATTTAATTTCGGATTGGAGATGAAAATTGGGGAAAAGTTGGAAGAGAGTTCTTAGCCCTAGAATTCAACTTTTGATTGGGCATTTGACCTTATATTTGGATAATTTTGGTATGCATGAACTCGTGAGAGTATGAGGATTCTAAAAATATAAATTTTACCCGATTTTGAGACGTGGGCCCGAGCGGCGTTTTTGTCATTTTACCTAATTTTGCGTATTAGCTTAGAATTTAATTGTAGAATCGGTTACTTGAAGTGTTATTTACATTATACAATTGAATTGAATAGATTTGAGCCATTTGAAGTCAAGTACTCTTGGCAAGAACGTGGTCTCGGGTTGATTATTGAGCCGGTTTGAGCTAAGTGGCTTGTTTAACCTTGTGTGGGGGACTTTCCCCTTAGGATTGACATTGTGATAATCGAAATGCCTTGTACGTGAGCTGACGAGTGCATACTTGTGCTAATTGTTGAAAATCCGATTTTTAGTAAGTAACTTTAATTGTGCTTCCCCTTTCTATTTATTCTACTTGCACTTTAAAACCTGCTGTTAGTTAGAGAAGCATGTCTAATTGACTTAATTGCTTTAACTGCCTTATTTGTATTACGTGAAGCATGCTAGGTTAGAATTGTCTGTGTTACCTTGTTCTGAAGTTGAGTTTATTTGAGTATTCCTTGTTCCATTGCTGTGTGTTTTGCTTTGGGACTACGAGATGGCATCCTGGGTGATCCCCTGTATGCATTTACGATTTGAGCTAAAGTGCGAGATACCGAGAGATCCCCAGCATGTATATTAAGGATACCAAGAGATCCTCGGGACACCAAGAGATCCCTAGCATATATTGAGGATACCGAGAGATCCTAAGATACCAAGAGATCCCTATCATACATTGAGGATACCGAGAGATCCTCGGGATACCAAGAGATCCCTAGCATATATTGAGGATACCGAGAGATCCTCGGGATACCAAGAGATCCCTAGCATATATTGATGATACCGAGATATCCTCGAGATACCAAGAGATCCCTATCATACAATGAGGATACCAAGAGATCCTCGGGATACCAAGAGATCCCTCTCATACATTGAGGATACCGAGAGATCCTCGGGATACCAAGAGATCCCTGGCATATATTGCGGGTACTACGAGATCCTCAGGATACTGAGAGATCCCCGGTTGTTTCCTTGTGATTGTTTTGCCTCTATTTCAGTTATTGAATTCCTTGTTTTCCTGTATTAAATTCATATTGTTAGCTTTCAATTGTACTGCTTATCTTATACTGTCATACCTTATATTATTATTTTACCTCAGTAGGGCCCTGACCTTCCTCGTCACTACCCGACCGAGGTTAGGCTTGACACTTACTGAGTACCACTGTGGTGTACTCATGCCCTTTATGTGCATGTTTTTCATGTGCATATCCAGGTACTTTCACTATGTCTTATCATCCTTGAGGCGAGGCGCTTCGGTAGAGACTTCGAGGTATATCTGCCGCGTCTGCAGATCGAGGAGTCCCTTGCTATCTTTCTATGATAGTATAGCCCTTCAGTATTCCCCTTTTGTTAGACATTCCTGGAGTTAGAGCTTCTTATGTATCTCTTAACTTGTGATTCATGGGTTTCCAGATTTTGGGAGAGATATATATTGGATTTGAGAGTTATATTTTGTATGCCGAGCGACACTTTTAAAACACTGTTTTATTACATTATTTTTGTTATAAATTGTATTCTTCTACAAATTGGTTTATCTTCCACGTTTTAGGCTTACCTAGTCGTATAAGGCTAGGTGCCATCAAGATGGTTCACAGAGGGCGAACCGAGGTCGTGACAAGTTGGTATCAGAGCCCTAGGTTCATAGGAGTCATGAATCACAATCCAGTTTATAAGAGTCTCACTGATCGGTATGGAGACGTCTGTACTTATATACGAGAGGCTGTGTAACCGTTAGGAAAAATTCCACTTCATTTGATTTCCCTATCATGCGAGATTTTTGACATCACGAATCCTAAACCTCTGTCTTCCATTCTCTCACAGATGGTGAGGACACGTGCTACCAGAGATGATCAGACACTCGCGCCCCCTGCGAGAGCCGTTAGAGGTCGGGGCCGGGGTAAAGGTCGAGGATGCGCACGCGGTGCAGCCAGAGCACCCGCGCGAGCTGCCACCGAGGAGCCACCAGCAGTTCTAGCCATAGACTAGGCACCAGATGTGCCTACTATTACTTTTGCTCCAGCACTTTAGGAGACATTAGCACAGTTCTTATGCATGTTTGGTACATTAGTTCAGGTAGAGTTGATTCAGGTTGTACCAACTACTTCACAGATCGGGGAAGGGTCCCAGACTTTTGCCACCCCCACTCCAGAGCAGCGAGTTCTCATTGGTCGGGTTCCAGGTGTCATAGAGACACAGCCTATGGTCCCAATTTAGCGGGTGGTGAGGACCTCTCGCCGAGTAGAGGACATGTGGGTCCAGGAGAGAGAGGACATATAAGGTCAGGAGAGAGTGTATAGGGAAGTGAGGAGACCTCGTATACTAGAGAGACCCACTGGTCCTTATTTTAGAGGAAGAGTACGACATGGTAGAGGTTTTGCGGGTCAGCCAGCTCAGTTTGGATCTTAGATTTCACACATTGTTTTAGGTGTTCAGGGGTCTTAGAGTACCCGTACCGCACAGTTCCCACTGCTAAGTCCTCCCAGAGCTTGTTTTGAGTATGTTAATATATGCCATGTGGTGAGGGATTGCACTAGACTTGGTAGGAGTGCACCTCCAAAGACTTCTCAGCCACAACGCGCTCCGTAGAGTTCTCAGGCTATGATCATAGCACCAGTTGCTACCCCCACCTGCTCAGCCAGCTAGAAGGGGAGGCCAGGCCAGATACTATGCCCTTCCTACCCGTACCGAGGTTGTTGCCTCTAATTCTGTCATCACAGGTATTATATTGGTCTGTCACAGAGATGCATCAGTTCTATTCGATCCAGGCTCCACTTACTCTTATGTGTCTTCTTATTTTGCTCCGCATTTGGATGTATCTCGGGATTCTTTGAGTTCCCCTATTTGTGTTTCTACTCTTGTGGGAGATTCTCTTGTTGTGGACTGCATTTATCGGTCCTATTTGTTTGCTCTTATTGGTTTTGAGACCAGAGCCAATTTATTGTTGCTCAACATGGTAGATTTTGATATTATCTTGGGCATGGACTGGTTGTCACCCCATTATGCTATTCTTGACTATCATGCCAAAAACTGTGACGCTGGCTATGCTAGGTGTACTGCGTGTTGAGTGGAGGGGTACTTTAGATCACACTCCCAGTAGAGTTATTTCTTTTCTTAAAGCTCAGCATATGGTTGAGAAGGGGTGTGACGCGTATTTAGCTTATGTGAGAGATGTCAGTTTTGATACCCCTTCGGTTGATTCAGTTCCAGTAGTACGGGATTTTCCCGATGTGTTTTTAGCTGATCTTCCAGGCATGCCGCCTGATAGAGATATTGATCTTGGCATTGATTTGTTGCCGGGCAGTAAGCCCATTTCTATTCCTCCGTATCATATGGATTCTCCCAAGTTGAAGGAGTTGAAGGATCAGTTATAGGAATTGCTTGATAAAGGTTTTATTCGGCCCAGTGTATCACCTTGGGGTGCTCCTGTCTTGTTTGTGAAAAAGGTATGGTTCTATGCATATTTGTATTGATTATCACTAGTTGAACAAAGTTACAGTTAAGAACCGTTATCCTTTGCCTCGTATTTATGATATGTTTGACCAGCTTCAGGGCGCACGGGTGTTTTCTAAGATTGACTTGCGCTCAGGTTACCATCAGTTGAAGATTCGGGAGCCAGATATCCTGAAGTCTGCTTTTAGGACTCGGTATAGTCATTACGAGTTCCTTGTTATGTCATTTGGGCTGACCAATGCCTCAACAACCTTTATGCATTTGATGTACAGTGTCTTTCGGCCGTATCTTGACTCGTTCGTCATTGTCTTTATTGATGATATTCTGGTGTATTCTCGGAGTTGGGAAGATCATGAGCAACACCTGAGGACTGTGCTTCAGACTCTAAGAGAGAAGAATTTACATGCTAAGTTCTTGAAATATGAGTTTTTGTTGGATTAAGTGGCATTCCTAGGTCACATGGTGTCGAGTAAGGGTATTCAGGTGGATCCGAAGAAAATAGAGGCCGTGTAGAGTTGGCCCAGACCATCCTCAACCATAGAGATCGGCAGTTTCTTTGGCTTGGCGAGTTATTACCACCGTTTTGTTGAGGGGTTTTCATCGATTGTAGCCCCTATGACCATACTGACCCAAAAGGGTGCTCCGTTCCATTGGACAGAGGAGTGTGAGGCGAGCTTTCAGAAGTTCAAGACAGCTTTGACTACAGCCCCAGTTTTGATATTGCCTACAGGTTCGGGGTTTTATATAGTCTATTATGATGCCTCAAGGATTGACCTTAGAGCGGTTTTGATGCAGGACGGTAAGGTGATTGCCTACGCGTCTAGACAGTTGAAGGTACATGAGAAGAATTACCCTGTCCACGACCTTGACTTAGCTGCCATTGTTCACGCCCTGAATATCTGGTGCCATTACTTATACGGGGTTCCTTGTGAGATTTATACTGACAATCGGAGCTTGCAACACCTGTTCAAGCAAAATGATCTATATTTGCACCAGAGGAGGTGGCAAGACCAATGTGGTGGCCGATGCTTTGAGTCACCGGGCAGAGCGTTTGGGGAGTTTGGCTTATTTACCAGCATCGGAGAGACCTATGGCGATGGATGTTCAGGCCTTAGCCAGCCAGTTTTTGAGATTGGATCTTCCGGAGCCCAGTCGGGTTCTAGCTTACGTGGTTTCTCGGTCTTCCTTATTTGATCGTATCAGGGAGCGGCAGTAGGATGACCCTTATTTGCTTATCCTCAAGAACAAGGTTCAACACGGTGATGCCAGAGATGTGACTATTGGTGATGATGGTATATTGAGGATGCAGGGTTGGATTTGTGTACCCAATGTTGATGGGCTTCGGGAGTTAATTCTGGAGGAGGCCCATAGCTCGCCGTATTCCATTCATCCGGGTGCTGCTAAGATATATCAGGATTTAAGGCAGCACTATTGGTGGAGGCGGATGAAGAAGGACATAGTTGGACTTGTAGCTCGGTGCCTCAACTGTCAGCAGGTGAAGTATGAGCACTAGAGACTGGGTGGATTGCTTCAACAGATAGAGATTTCGGAGTGGAAGTGGGAGCGGATCACCATGGACTTTGTATTTGGGCTCCCACGAACTTTGAGAAAGTTCGACGCTATTTGGGTGATTGTGGATCGGCTGACCAAGTCCGCTCACTTTATTCCTGTGTGTACTACTTATTCTTTGGAGCGGTTAGCGGAGATTTACACTTGGGAGATTGTACGTCTGCATGGTATTCCAGTGTCCATCATTTAAGGTAGAGGTACTCAGTTCACATCATGGTTCTGGAGAGCCGTTCAGCATGAGTTGGGTACTCAGGTAGAGTTGAGTACATCATTTCACCCTCAGACGGACGACAGTCTGAGCACACTATTTAGATTCTTGAGGATATTCTCTGTGTGTGTGTGATCGAGTTTGGAGGGTCTTGGGATCATTTCTTACCATTTGCGGAGTTTGCTTACAACAACAACTATCAGTCCAACATTCATATGGCACCGTATGAGGCTTTATATGTTAGATGGTGTAGATCCCCGGTGGGTTGATTTGAGCCAGGTGAGGCCAGATTATTGGGCACATACTTGGTTCAGGATGCTTTGGAGAAGATCAAGGTGATTCAGAATAGACTCCGTACAGCCCAGTCTAAACAGAAGAGTTACTAGAACCGGAAGGTTCGTGATATTTCCTATATGGTTGGAGAGCGGGTTCTACTTCATATTTCTCCTATGAAAGGCGTTATGAGATTTGAGAAGAAGGGAAAGTTGAGTCCGAGGTTTATTGGTCCTTTTTAGATATTGAGGCATGTGGGGAGGTTGCTTATGAGCTGGCCTTACCTCCCAGCTTGGCAGGAGTTCATCCGGTATTTCATGTCTCGATGCTCCGGAGGTATCACGGCGATCCGTCGCACGTGTTGGATTTCAGTTCGGTCCAGTTGGACAAGGATCTATCATATGTTGATGAGCCAGTGGAAATATTGGACAGGCAAGTTAGAAAGCTGAGGTCAAAGAACATTGCTTCGGTAAAGGTTCAGTGGCAGAGTCAGCCGGTCGAGGAGCCGACCTGGGAGATCGAGCAGGATATGCACAGCCGTTACCCTAATCTTTTCACTACTTCAGGTATATCTCTATGCTCGTTCGAGGATGAATGAAAGTTTAAGTGTAGGAGGATGTAATGACCCGGCCGGTCGTTATAAGAATTTACGCCCCAATCCCCTATTAATTGCTTTCCCCGAGTTTATTTCTGCTATTTTGATTTACTGGGATGTTCAGTTTTGAATTTAGGAGAGTTTTGGGACACTTAGTCGCTAAATGAGATATTAAGTGTTGGAAAGTTGACCATAGTCGGAATAGTGTGAAGACGACATCGAAATGGAAATCTGATGGTTCCGTTAGCTCCATTGGGTGATTTCGGGCTTAGGGGCATGTTCGGATAGTGTTTTGGAGGTCCGTAGCTAATTTTAGGCTTGAAATGCCGAAAGGTTGAATTTCAAAGTTTTTGGTTCGATAGTGAGATTTTGATCCAAGGGTCGGAATGAAATTTCGGAAGTTGGAGTGGCTCCGTAGTGTTGAATGTGACGTGTGTGCAAAATTTCAGGTCATTCAGACGAGGTTTGATAGAATTTTTGATCAAAAGCGTATTTTTTGAGTTTTTGGGATTTTTATGCTTGAATCCGATGAAAAATAGATGTTTTGGTGTTGTTTTGAGCGTTCCGAAGGTTGTAACAAGTTTGAATGAAGTTATGGGATATGTTGGTAGGTTTGGTTGAGGTCCGGGGGCCTCGGGATGATTTCGGATGGTTGACGGAAAGATTTTTGAGATTTGGAGTTGTAGCTTCAGCTGTTTTACTACCATAACCACACTTCCGAGTGTGGGACTGCAAGTGCGGAGCTACACAAGTGGCGGATCAATCGCAGAAGCGAAAATGGGGAGGTTCAGCAGGAGCTGCAGAAGCGGTAGGCTTTCCACATGAGCGGTATCACATCTGCGGATGGTGAGTCGCAGATGCGAAATCTAGTTTTAAGTCAGGAGTCGCATATGCAACTAGTGTCCTGCAAAAGTGAGACCGCAGATGCGGTAACAACTGGGCAGAAATATTAAATTTTGAGGGTTTAGTTTCAAAAGTTGGAAATTTGATTTGGAGCTCGGGAGAGGGCAATTTTGGGAGGAAATTGAAGAGGAGATCAGTGGGTAACAATTCGTTAACCCTTTCTAGTTATATTCCATCAATCTTTAGTTAGTTTCATCATTAATTTCAGATTGGAGATGTAAATTGGGGAAAAGTTGGAAGAGAGTTCTTAGACATAGAATTCAACTTTTGATTGGGAATTTGACCATAGATTTGGATAATTTTGGTATGTATGAACTCGTGAGAGTATGAGGATTCTAAAAATATAATTTTACCTAATTTCGATATGTGGGCCCGAGGGACATTTTGGTCATTTTACCTAATTTCGCGTATTAGCTTAGAATTTAATTGTAGAATCAGTTACTTGAAGTGTTATTTATATTATGTAATTGAATTGAATAGATTTGGGCCATTTAGAGTCGAGTACTCGTGGCAAGAACGTGGTATTGGGTTGATTATTGAGCCGATTTGAGGTAAGTGACTTGTGTAATCTTGTGTGGGGGACTTTCCCCTTAGGATTGGTATTGTGATAATTGAAATGCCTTGTACGTAAGGTGACGAGTGCGTACTTGTGCTAATTGTTGAAAATCCAGTTTTCATTAAGTAACTTTAATTGTGCTTTTCCTTTCTATTTATTCTACTTGCACTTTTAAACCTGCTGTTAGTTAGAGAAGCATGTCTAATTGACTTAATTACTTTATTTGCTTTAACTGCCTTATTTGTACTACGTGAAGCATGCTAGGTTAGAATTGTATGTGTTACCTTGTTATGAAGTTGAGCTTATTTGAGTATTCCTTGTGCCATTGTTGTGTGTTTTACTTTGGGACTATGGGACGACGTCCTAGGAGATCCCCTATACGTATTTACGATTTGAGCTGAAGTGTGGGATATCGAGAGATCCCCAACATGTATATTGAGGATACCAAAAGATCCACAGGATACCAAGAGATCCCTAGCATATATTGAGGATACCGAGAGATCGAAATCTCTAGCATATATTGAGGATACCAAGAGATCCTCGGGATACCAAGAGATCCCTATCATACATTGAGGATACCAAGAGATCCTCGGGATACCAAGAGATCCCTGACATATATTGCGGGTACTAAGAGATCCTCGGGATACCAAGAGATGCCTAGCATATATTGAGGATACCGAGAGATCCTCGGGATACCAAGAGATCTCTATCATACATTGAGGATACCAAGAGATTCTCGGGATACCAAGAGATCCCTAGCATACATTGAAGATACTGAGAGATCTTTGGGATACCAAAAGATCCCTAGCATATATGCAGGGTACTAAGAGATCCTGGGGATGTTCATACCCAATTTTTCCCTATATATTTTCAAAATGACATATATGTGCATATATAAGCACCCTAAAGGGTTGTGGCATTTTTAATGATTTTTAAATCAATTCATGGCCTATTTTTTTTTACACCATAAAATCCAATAATTATTCCCAAAGTTATCATTTTGGTGAAAAACTTATTTTTCATTCTCATATTTACATCAAAATATAGCTAACATGATTTTTGCATATTTTTACAAATTCGTTTGGTATTTTTAAAACTAAATTGCATGTAATTGCAATTTTAGCCTACTTTAAGATTTAATAGCATTTTACAACTATAAAATTGGTTCTAGTATTTTTAAATTAATATTTATATATTATTAACTGATTCAGTACCTTCAATTTAATTTCAAAATCATTTCTACCGTTTTTATAAAATAAAAGGGAAAACAATTGCTATTTAAAACGTAGCCTATTTCTATTTCAATAACAGCCCTTCCCCCTTTCAATTTTAGCCTCAATTTCGGCCCAATTCCGCCCCAAATCAAAATGACCCAATTTAATTTCTTACCCGTCCCTTGACCCAATCGCTAAACCCGCCCGACCTTCTTTTAAATCTGAGTCGTTGATCATTTTGATCAACGACCAATATCTTTCCTTTCCTTTTTTAATCACTCAAGCCCATCTAACCCTACCCCATTCGCACAAAGGCGCCGCCCTTGAAACCCCTCATCTCTGAAACGCTCTCTAGCCTCTCCTACACCCTAATCACCCCCAAATCATGGTTGTTCGAGATTTCGAGGTTCGACCTCAACGATGCCCGTTCAGATCCTCCACAGATCTGAGGTCCTATGGCCTCTCCGGCTCCGTTCCTACGTGTTCGATCCTTAAAAAGCATAGCTATGGCTCAGACATGTTCGAGACCAGACCCTTTCCAAGCCTTCTCGTTTTTAGGGTTTCTGAGAAACCCTAAAGCTGTTCGAGGTTCCTTTTTCCTTTATTTTCTTAGATTTTTGGTAAATCTGTGTTCTACTCGAAGTTTTAAAACTTTTCCCCAATTTTTCTTTTTCAAAACTAGTCTGTTTCGATTTAGGGTTTTCAAAAATCTTAAAACGACTTCTGTCTCTTCTTCTTCTTTTTTTCTTTGTGTGAATCTGTATATGCCATGTTTCTTACGAGTTTTTCGCTTATGTCTTATGTTATTTCCTCGCATGTCTTCTCCTATGTTCTTGTGTTTTGCCGTTATTACGCATGTTCTTCTGTTTTTGTGTTTTGGTCTTTCTCATACTGGGTTCTATAAGCATGCTTTATATGTCTTCCTCGCATATCCCTCTACTGTATTTTTTACTAAGCTTTTGCTCCTTGCCTGCCTTCACTGGATTTTTTGTTTAAAGCCCTAAGCATGATTCTTCTACTATTTTCCTAAACCTGTATTGCTTGTCTCTCTTGAACTTGTTTAAGCAACACAGCTTTGCCTAAATGTATTCCCTGTGTTTCAAACGTGTTGTTCTCTCTGTTTGCTTATTCTCTCATGAGTTTCTGAGAGAGGCTATTGAGCCTATCCTACTTGTTGTTCTTCACCTATGTATCTGATTTGAGTCAAAAAACCCTAGTGTTGGAGGTTTTTTGACAAGCTTGGGTGTGTGCTTGGGCTAGGGTTCCATTCAGAACCCTGACCCTCTTTCAAAGACTCACTTTGAGTCTATGAACCTAACTTTCCTTGCTACTCTGATTTCTTCGCTAGTGTTGCAACAACTCTCTCTTGTCTCTGTATGGTTTTTAATATGACTTTCTCTTCTTTCAAAAGGCCTTTGGCCAGCCTGTGATTGATTCCGAGTCCCTTTTCAAAAGGGTATGATTGATTGTTAATGATTTTCTTCAAATTAAGTTTCTCTTCACCTTTTCTTGGTTGGATCCATCATGCCAAGGCTCAAACCTTGATATTTACTGGTTGTGATTGATTGCCTTCCCTTATTTAGCCCAAACCGTGTAATGTTGAACTATTTCCTTAAATGAATTTCCATGTATTTACCCCTGTTATACTGCCTTAGAAAAGATTTAAAATCAAAATCCTTTCCTTGTTTGTCATGCCCGTTTGAAATCAATCCCTTGGCTGAAGGGAAATCTGTGTGATTGACTTTCAAAATTATTTTCTTACCTTCTTCTCACTTGTCTTCTGCACTATAAAAAGGGCTATCCCTTTTGCACTTAAAAAGGAGATACACAGAAAGACTTCGAACTTTTCAATACATTCTCTACTACTACTTTCTCAACCTCTAGTATTGAGCACTCTGCTCCTCTTCTCTTTCTACTTTCTGAAACATTCTTGAGTTCTTTTTGAACTCTCAAGTATTTGCTGAAGACTCGATTTTGCACCTGCTGACTTCTAGCTATTTACTTGCTTTTGTTGTTCTGCTATTCTAGTACTTGCAACTGGTATGTCATTCCTAGTTAAATAATGCCCCTTTAACTATGTGTTTATTTCCTAGCCTGTCATGCTCTCTCTTTCACCATGTGTTACATCTTAGTCTGTTATGCTTTCTTTCCTTATGTTTCTGCAACTCTGTATGTACTCTTCTCATGTGAATCCCTTTCCCTTTTTCCCCTTTGTATGTGAGTATAGTTCCAGCCATAACAACACTTTGATATTGCTGTCTATGACTCTGAACTGGGTTCTTTGAACCTCCTAACTCAATCAATTCCCACTCCCTCCTCCCCTTTATGTGCTTGGGCCTGGACCTGAGTCTGGTGGTGTCCTAATCACCATCCAGACCTAGGTTTGACCCTCAAGGGTCTGCTCGTAACTTGTTTGACCAAACAAATGGTCAGGGGTGTGCCAGTCTGCACCTGTGGCTGGGTATGACCACCATTTGTTATGGCTCCCCAATCCCTTTTCACTTTGCATTTACTCCTAGTTCTAAGTTCTGCCCTCTCTTGCAAGCCATGCTTTGGGACCCTTGAGCTCCCACTGAACTTGGATGCCTGAGGGCTGGCTATTCCGCACTGCACTATTCTAATTCTAAATAGTATCCTGAGTGTAAGCAATGCCAGGAAGCCATTAAGATTGAATTGAAGGCTTTGGAAATTCGGAATTGGTTAATCATGTGTTATTGGACATAAAGATTGAATTAGGCTGCTCGGATCTAGCTGTTAGTTTTTAATGTATTTATTTTCTTTCTTTTGGTTTGTAATAATTTGTATAAAGAATTTGGGGAATATAGTAAAAGGGTGTGGGAGGGGTTTTACATTCTTGCATCAGTAGGGGTAGAAACCATGCTTTAGGATTTTAATTTTTTTTTAGAAATCCTGCCTATGGGATTGTTCAATGTTTCTGATTCCACATCACCTAGAGACCATGCCTATAGGGTCAACGCTTCATTGTGGTACAAATCACATAGAAATCATGCCTATAGGACTTAACGTTCATGTAATCAATGCATATAGAGATCATGCCTATAAGGAATGCATATGCATTAGGCAAACTGTAGGGTTAATTAACACAATCATCTTTTACAAGTTCACTAACAGGTTTTAAAAAATCAAGATAGATATCATCCCTATAGGATTAGCATCGAACTCATCTGATTCGCTTAAAGTAATAATGATCTATTAACTGGTCCTTAACGTCTTAATACAACAACGATTTCCGAAGTCTTAATTCTTTGACAAAAACTCTCTTGACTCAGTATGCTTTTAAATCCCTCAAATCGGCATCTTTTTTCTGAAACAGTTTCTTTCTAAACATTCTGCCTAAACGTTTTACTCAGACCCTGAAATTGCCTTTTAAAACAGTTGCGACTTACCCTTTCCTTAGATATTTCTATCTCTGAAACTCTTTCACAACCATTTCTGTGTTTTAGTTTTACTACAGTCTATACTTTCTTTTCAAAACTCCTCTGCATTAGACTACTTTTTCCTGAAACCAGTACCCTTTAAATCACTCGCTTGAAATGCCTTAATTTCTGACAATTGGATCCAAGCTTCCTAATGCAGACTTCCTATCTAAACATATGGGTTGAACTAGCCCGTTCGCTGTTTAAGTTTAATTTAAAGACCAAATCAGTATGCGCCAAGACGTGCTAAACTAAGTGTTTGTTTGATTAAGGGGTTTACTTGAGCCTTACCTATTTGTTTGTTCATCCTTATATTTGTTACTTGTTTTGTATGTCGCAATTAGAATTTTAGCCTTTGAACTCCATATATGCCTATATACCTTTCCTTCCCCTTTAGGATTAGAAGTCCTGATACCCCGGGACTGATAGGTTGGGACGGGTACTAGCATGCAATGAGTAAACGAGACTGATCACGTTTAAATACCTTAACAGGGTGGGAAGGGTAGATATGTATATGATGACCGATGCGCTAATATCACATGCGACCCCTCTTCTGAGGAGTGATCGCTGGGTATTGCATTGAAGTGATCCATATTAATTATAAACTTAGGACCCCCTCCCTTTATTTGCTTTCATCGCTTCTTGTAAAACTGTTCAAATCTCTTTTTCATGAATTTCTGCCCTCTCTACTTACCTTTGAAAATTTTCAACTTGGTCGCAATGTTATGTGTGATTCCTTATTTGAGCCTTGATTGTTTACTTGTAAAGTCACAATGGCAACATGGCCGGGAACCACACTAGTGGATCTTGAGGGGTGCCTGACACCTTCCCCTCGGGATAATTTCTAGCCCTTACCCTAATCTCTGGTCCCTTCATCTCAAACCCTTCTTAAAGTGTCCTAATGCACTATAATCATTAGGTGGCGACTCTTGAACTTCTAAACCCAATTCTCGAAAAGGAATAGAGTTGTCCTCCCAATGTCGTATACCCGATTTCTGACCCCACGATTAGAGAAAAATGGGGCGTCGACAGCATGGCGACTCTACTGGGGACTTTCTTTAGGCTTTTACCATTGCATGTTGCTTGTGACTTTATTATCTCATTAATTGCTTTATTTACTGTCTTATTCTTTCCCTACGAAACTGACTTGACTCTTCATGTCTTTTCTTTCTTTTAGCTGCTTTCCTTTACTACTTTATTTCAATGTTGTTGTAATTATTGCGATTATCATAATCATTTATCTTATGAACGTGAAAATACATGTCAATTTGTTTCATTCTTGTAAACAGCATCTTCAACATCATATTCCACTCGTGCCAAACAAACACCATAGCAACGCTTATAATGAGTGGTTGCGCTCTTCCGATATTATCACCCTTTAAATTCGGCAAAGGCGTATTTGCGGTAAAACCAGTCGATCAGCGGTGCAGTCGACAGTTCCGTACCTTTCCCTCTTGAGTTGTCCGCTCAAGGGTACCTGTCTAATGCCCCAATAGAAACCTTACTCTGTCTAACTGTGCATGCATCATGGTCAAACCTAGCCGAGTCAGTTATGTTATCCACATAATGACTCATTAAGATAGCCTTGTCCAAAGTCCATCGGGTTTCCCTGAAACCCAAACGGACACCTACATGTTCCGTGCATTTATTTGGAGAACTAAATGCTTTTTATGTTGATTATTGGTATTAAATAGTCGAGTCTGGCGGGGTAAGGGTCTAACACTCTGTTTTGCAGAAAATGAGGCACGAAGTCCCCAGATTTAGCATGGTAACCAACATTCATCCAAGGCTGCTGAATTGGTGGGAAGATCTTCACTCCAGTGATCAGACACTCATCCGAAAATACTTAGGGAATCTGCCTTCTTTTCTAGAAATCCAGCCTAACAACAAAATCATAGAGGCTGCAACTCTGTTCTGGGATAGTAACAGGTCCGTATTCCGCTTCGGGAACCTTGAAATGACTCCTTTGCTCGAAGAAATAGGAGGCTTAGCTGGTATTCCTTGGGAGACTCCGGGTTTGCTTATGCCAGAGAATCGCAAGGCTAGGGGTTTCCTTAAGATGATGGGACTGAAGAAGAACCCAAACTTGACCTGTTTGAAAGACTCCTACATCCCATTTAACTATCTGTACGAGAGGTACGGCCATAGCAAGTCATACCGCACCTACTCAGATGAATTTGCCCTCACCTCACTGGGGAATATTCACAGAAGGGTCTTCGTATTCATGTTTTGTTTCCTGGGGATGATAGTTTTCCCTATGAAGAAGGCTAGGATCCACACCAGATTGGCCATGGTAACCAAGACTCTGATGGAAGGAATCGGCGGACAGCCTTTCAGCATAGTGCCCATGATTGTTGCTGAGATATACCGGGCTCTGGACAACTGTCAGCGAAAGGCCAGTCATTTTGAGGGATGCAATTTATTAATTCAGCTCTGGCTCGTGGAGCACCTTCAGAAAGGAGAATACCGACAAGAGATCTTACGCAGAGACTGGGATGATCACATTGCCTTCCACCAGCCAAGGCGTATGAATTATATGCCTAACATGTTCGCTCAGCCAGAGGACGCTGGAAGATGGGTGGAGCTATTTGAGAATCTAAAAGAAGACCAGGTACAATGGATGGTTGAATGGTTCCCTACAGAAGAATTCATTGTTCGATCCCGAGATGCACCATTTCTCATACTCATTGGTCTAAGAGGAACTTATCCCTACGTTCCCCTCCGAGCCACGAGGCAGGCTGGGAGAAAGCAAATCATACCAAAGGTCGACAAAATGAGTCACTTTAGGGCCGATTTCCAGGACGATGATAGCCCTCACAAATGCCAAGCTCAACACATGTGGCATTGCAAGCTCGTTTTGGGGAAAGAATCTATTGAGCCAGACAGGTATTACGCTGGTTGTGTACCGCACTATCTGGGTTGGTTGGAAGATAATCACAATGGTATGGGTCAGCCCGGGTTCATTCACGGACACAGAATCATCGACGAGAAAGCTGAAGCACGGGTTAAGTACAATCAACTGCGCAAGAGGATTCGAGAGTGTGAAAGTGAGCATCGGAAAATACAAGAAGCCCATCAGAAGTTGATCGAGGAATGGAAGGATATGGCTATCAGCGCCAACAAACGACTAGGGTATTTGTAGCGAGGTCTAGTGGAGCTAGAAGGAAAGTTCCTCAAGAGGATTGAAGATTGTCGAAACACCGAAGGAAATGCAGGCGGACATTTGGCCCAAGCTTATCTGCTGCTAGGACTGCGCGAGCTGGTGAATCTGTTCGAGGGGATTACCGAATCTGGGGAAGGTCCATCTGGGACCAAGTAGTTAGGAGTCTTTTATTTTGCTTCTAATGATGTAATAAGGCCAATGGCCACTAGTGACATTTTATTTTCCGTTATTTTAGCGTCGCTTTGGATTCGTCTTATTTCTTTTCAATAAAATGAGGCACTTAGCATTATAAGTTCTCCAAGTTAATTTGTCCCTAGGCCTACCTCAGGCACAACGAGGCACCCAAATTAGGATGCGATTTATATTCTTGCACAATGTGTTTAAATATTGCAACATTTTCTTCTCATAACCTGCACTAACTTGTTATCTTTTTGTTTTTCTTTATTTTTATTCCCCTCCCCAAAGGTTAGGTCGCGCACTCTGGCACCATCAGCATACTCAACAAGATCCAAGGGCCCTCCACCTCCTCCTCCTCCAAGTCTTACCAGAAACAGGAACAAAAGCAAAATGGGAGATGAAAATGCTAGAAAGGAAATTGAGGAGACTTCTCAGAATACTCCAATTACCAAGGGAACTGTTGCTCATCTTGAGCAGACATTGCTGAAATTTCGGGAGGAATTGGACCAAGTCTGGAACATGGCAAGCCTATCGATCACTCTTGCCGCTTCTGATGTTAACGCCCAGAACCCCGCACTTCCACAGAACACCCCACAGCCACCAGTACAACCCGCTCATACCCAAGCCTACAACACATGCAATAACACTCCACTACTCATTCCTGAACCGCAAAACACCACAAACGACCACCTCCACAACACTCCTGTCTTTGTGGACACTATACCCCACTACACCTAGCCAATCTCAGGTGCATCTGACTTAGACGACAAAGACTCCCTTATCAGGAGTTTGGCCGCTGAACTCAAGAAGTTAACCAGCCGAGTCCAGGGCATGGAAGAAAACAAAGGCATAGAGGGGCTGAATTATGAGGACCTCTGCATTCAGCCAGATGTTGAACTCCCGGAAGGGTACAAACTTCCCAAGTTCGAGCTGTTCGACAGTACAGGTGATCCCAGGGTCCATCTAAGAATGCATTGTGATAAGATGGTAGGAGTTGGAAGGGATGAGAAGATTCGCATGAAGCTGTTCATGAGAAGCCTGAAAGGTGATGCCTTATCTTGGTACATTAGCCAGGATTCAAAGAGATGGACAAGTTGGGTGAGCATGGCATCCGATTTTATGGACCGATTCAGGTTCAACACCGAGAACGCACCAGATGTGTTCTACATTCAGAATCTGAAGAAGAAACCCGCAGAAACCTTTCGCGAGTATGCTACTTGTTGGAGGTCAGAAGCTGCTAAGGTCAGGCCGGCCTTAGAAGAGGAACAGATGAACAGATTCTTCGTCCGGGCTCAAGACCCACAATATTATGAGAGGTTGATGCTGATCGAGGGCCAAAAATTCTCCGATATCATCAAGCTGGGAGAAAGAATTGAAGAAGGCATTAAGAATGGTATGGTTACTAATCTTGAAGCATTCCAAGCCACCAACAAGGCTTTACAGTCTGGTGGCACGTCCAAGAAGAAGGATGTCAATGCCGTGATAGTCGCACAGGGAGCCAAATCACCACTAAAATACCACACCTACCCGTCACCTCCAATTGCATATCAGCCTATCCCGAATTACCAAGCACCCTCACCCACATACCAAATTCCACCACCCGCCTACCAATCACCTCCACCACCCACATATCAGCCCACTTCACCAAGATATTCCCGGCCCGTGCCTGTGTACCAAGCATATAACTCCCAACCTTCTCATTACCCATCACCACCTACTCGCCAAAACTTTCCTCGACCCAGACCAAATTTTGACCGTAGAACTCCCAGACAATATACAGCCATCGTTGAGACAATTGACCAGCTGTATGAGAAGCTTAAAACTGCTGGTTACGTATCCCCTATCCCTACCATAACTCCAGAAAATCCTTCCCTGTGGATCAACCCTAATAAGACCTGTGCGTACCATTCCGGCATGAAAGGTCACACCATTGACGAATGCTGCTTGTTGAAGGACAAGATTCAAACTCTGATCGACAATAAGGTTATCATAGCAAAGGAGCCTGCTCCTAATGTCCGCAACAACCCTCTGCCTGATCACAGAGGTGGGGACATTCACATGATCGAGATCGAAGATGACTGGGACCCCAAGGGATCGATAGGACTGATTGCTGAGGATGATGAGCCAAAGAAACCGGCAGTCACACTTAACCCGATTGTTTTACAGAACCATCCCTCTAGGGGCGATGAAGTGAGCATGTCTATACCTCTCGAATTTGAAGCACCTTCTTCTGCGAAGGTGGTCAGGCCAATTGAGGTTGAGTTTGGGGTTCCAAAGGCACCTGTACCCTTTGAAGTTGTTGTGTTACCATCGAGGGTACCCATGTCTGTAGCAATGTTAAGACGTAACACCGTTCCACTCAAATGCCATACCATGGGATTATACATCTGAAGCAAGGAGGAAAGGAAGGACCAAGATGGGAGAAGCAATTGCTGCGCAGGGTATGACTAGAACAGGCAGGGTTTACACTCTAGAGCACCTAGCTGAGTCTAGTATGCAAGCCTCGGGACAGACTACTGAAACTGGTCCCGATGATCTTTGGAGGAAAATACAAGCTAAGGAGTATTCGGTCATTGAGCAGTTGAACAAAACACCGGCACATATCTCTATCCTAGCTCTTCTACAGAGCTCTGACGCACACAAAAATGCCTTGATGAAGATATTGAGCGAAGCTTATATGCCCAGCAACATAACTGGGGGCGAAATGACAAATATGGTAGGACAAATACTGGAAAGCCACAAAATCACCTTCCACGAAGATGAACTACCGCCGGAAGGACTGAGTCACAACATGGACCTACACATCACCGTGCAATACGAGGATTACTTCATCACTAGAGTCTTGATCGATGGAGGCTTCAGCCTCAACATCTGTCCGTTGATAACTCTCAGAACATTGGGAAAGAGCCTGTACGAGGTCAAAGATGGGGCCATCAATGTCAAAGCCTTCGATGGGTCCCAAAGGTCTACTATTGGAGAGATCATCCTATGCCTACAAATGGGGCCAACCTGGTTCGACGTTGACTTTCAAGTGATAGATGTCCCAGCATCCTACAATTTGTTGTTGGGACGACCATGGATCCATGCCGCTGGAGCTGTAGCATCGACCCTGCATCAGGCAGTGAAGTTCGAATGGAATCACCAAAAGGTGATCATTCATGGCGATGGTAGCAACCCCATATTTAGTCGCCAGACCATCCCGATGATTGGAGGAAGAAGGAGAATAGGTGGAGAAACATACCACCACATTGAAAGAGTCAATGCTATAGACAAAGATAAATGGTGGGATAACAAGATTGAAAGTATCCTGAATTGGTGTGTATACGAACCTGGAAAGGGACTCGGCAAAAACCTCCAAGGAATCGCCAAACCCGTCAAGCTGAAGAAACATGGCACTACATTTGGTTTGGGGTATGAGTACACTTGGTAGGAGTTCAATCACTGGTTGCCACCATGGCGCGGTCCCTACTACCCACTGGAGCACCCGATACCTCACCTGGAGCAAACTTTCCAGCCGGCAGATACTATATATGGGTCGGAGGAAGATGAAGCATTGGCAGCCATGAAGAATATATTCCTAGAAGATGATGATATGGATTGCAGTGTTATTTTTGAGGAGGAAGGGGAGGAAGGCCCTTCTATACAAGCTGTGAACCGAGGAGAGCGCCTCAGCAATTGGTCAATCAGAACCACCAGGGCCCGGAAAGTTTCGGGGTAGCAAGGCTAAACAAAAGCACCATGCATCACATTTTTACTTTTTACTAGCTGATTTTATTTTAGCATTGTCTTTAATTTTGAAAAGAGCTCTGATATTCAAAACAATTATGAATCTAATCGAAGCATTTCACTATTATTATTTTCCTATCATTCACTTTATTTTAAACAGCATTACTATTACTTGCCTTGATGATGAACCAACGATTGTGACTTGCAACGAGACAACACAACAAACGGATACGGACTCAGAAGAGGATGATATACCAGAAGAGGTCGTTAGAGGAGTCAAAGAAACGCGCATCAACGTTCACCTGCCACCATCAGAAAAGAAAGATTACAAGGAGTTCCTAAAGGAATATGAAGACATATTCGCCTGGTCATATGATGATATGACTGGTCTCAGCACATCCATTGTAGCTCACAAATTGCCAACAGACCCGACATGCCCACCGATAAAGCAGAAGCTCAGGAAATTCAAACCCGACATGAGTTTGAAAATCAAAGAAGAGGTTACCAAGCAAGTCAAATCCAAGGTTCTCAGAGTGGTAGAGTATCCGACATGGTTAGCCAACATCGTGCCAGTACCAAAGAAAGACGGGAAGGTTAGAATCTGCGTCGACTACCGGGATCTCAACCGGGCCAGTCCCAAGGATGACTTCCCCTTGCCGAATATACACATCTTGATCGACAACTGCGCCAAGCATGAGCTGCAGTTATTCATCGATTGTTTTGCTGGATACCATCAGATATGGATGGATGAAGAAGATGCAGAGAAAATGGCGTTCATCACGCCGTGGGGAATGTATTGCTACAGAATGATGCCGTTTGGATTGAAGAATGCTGGGGCCACCTACATGAGAGCCATGACTACCATCTTTCATGACATGATACACAAGGAGATTGAGGTATATGTGGATGACGTCATCATCAAATCCAAGAAAGCCAGGGATCACATGGCAGATCTAAGAAAGTTCTTCAACAGACTGAGGAGGTACAATCTGAAACTAAATCCTGCCAAGTGTGCATTCGGGGTTCCTGCTAGAAAATTATTGGGTTTCATCGTGAGCCGTCGAGGAATAGAATTGGATCCATCAAAGGTCAAAGATATCCAAGAATTGCCACCGCCAAAGAACAAGAAGGACGTGATGAGTTTCTTGGGAAGTCTCAACTATATCAGCCGGTTCATAGCTCAATCCACGGTCATTTGTGAACCAATCTTCAAAATGTTGAAGAAGGACGCTGCTACCAAATGGGTTGATGATTGTCAGAAAGCTTTTGACAGAATCAAGGAATACCTATCAATGCCGCCGGTCTTGGTTCCGCCTGAGCCAGGAAGACCCCTATTGCTTTATCTTGCGGTATCAGATAGAGCATTCGGTTGTGTTTTAGGACAACATGATGAAACAGGGAGAAAGGAGCAAGCCATTTACTATCTCAGTAAGAAGTTAACACCATACGAGGCCCGATATTCTCTTTTAGAACGCACTTGTTGTGCTCTGACTTGGGTCGTGCAGAAGTTGAGTTGTTACTTCTGTGCTTACACTACTTATCTCATATCCAGAATGGACTCTCTGAAGTATATCTTCCAGAAGCCCATGCCCACTAGCAAGCTCGCCAAGTGACAGATCCTGCTAAGTGAATTCGACATTGTTTACGTGACCCAGAAAGCAATCAAAGGGCAAGCCTTGGCGGACCATCTCGCCGAGAATCCCGTATACGGAGAATACGAGCCCCTAAAAATGTATTTTCCCGATTAAGAGGTATCTTTCATAGGAGAAGATATTGCAGAATCCTATGATGGTTGGAGGTTGTTTTTCGACGGAGCTGCAAATTTCAAAGGAGTTGGCATAGGGGCAGTATTAGTATCAGAAACCGGCCAGCACTACCCTGTATCCGCCAAGCTCAAGTTCCCTTGCACCAATATTATGGCCGAATATGAATCCTGCATCTTGGGGCTCAAAATGGCTATTAACATGAACATTCAGGAGTTGCTAGTTATCGGGGATTCAGACTTGCTCATACATCAGGTTCGAGGAGAGTGGGCAACCAAGAACTCTAAGATACTTCCCTACTTGCATCATATACAGGGGTTGAGGAAAAGGTTCACAAAGACAGAATTTCAGCACGTCCCCAGAATCGAGAATGAGTTTGCTGATGCATTAGCTACTTTATCGTCCATGATCAAGCATCCAGATACAAATTTCATTGACCCCATCCCAGTAAAGATTCATGATCAGCCAGCTTATTGTGCCCACGTTGAGGAAGAAGCAGATGGAAAACCATGGTTCCATGACATCAAGGAGTACTTGACAATAGGGGAATATCCAGGACTTGCCAACGCTACTTAGAAGCGTACACTTCGTAGGCTATCCAACAACTTTTTTCATAGTGGAGGAATCCTGTACAGGAGGACTCCCGATTTGGGTCTACTAAGGTGTGTCGAAGCAAAAAAAAGCATCCAGGCTATTGGACGAGGTGCACGCAAGGGCCTGCGGGCCACACATGAATGGTTTTGTCTTAGCAAAAAAGATACTCCGAGCAGGATATTTCTGGATGACTATGGAAACAAACTGTATCCAGTATGTTTGCAAATTCCATCGCTGTCAGATACATGTAGATATGATAAAGGCGCCTCCAAACGAGCTTACTGCGACAAGCTCACCATGGCCATTTGCCGCTTGGGGAATGGATGTTATCGGACCTATCGAGCCTGCCGCATCAAAAGGGTACAGTTTCATCCTAGTGGCAATCGATTATTTTACCAAATAGGTCGAAGCGGCATCATACAGGGCGGTCACTAAGAAGGTTGTGGCGGGTTTCGTCCGCGACCGCATTGTTTGTCAGTTCGGGGTTCCGGAATCAATCATCACCGATAATGGTTCCAATCTCAATAGCGACTTGATGAAAGCAATGTGTGAAATTTTCAGGATCAAACACAAGAACTCTACAACCTAAAGGCCGTAGATGAATGGAGCTGAGGAAGCAGCCAAAAAGAATATCAAGAAGATACTAAGGAAGATGGTCGAAAGTCACAAACAATGGCATGAGAAGTTATCATTCGCCTTATTGGGATACCGCACTACAGTCCGCACATCGACCGGAGCAACTCCCTACATGCTGGTTTATGGTACAGAGGCGGTCATCCCCGCCGAGGTAGAAATCCCCTCCTTAAGGATCATACAAGAAGTAGAATTGGATGATGCAGAATGGGTAAAAGGTCGCTACGAGCAGTTAGCCCTTATAGGTGGAAAAATGATGAATGCGGTTTGCCACGGTCAGTTGTATCAGAACAGAATGTCCAGAGCCTTCAACAAAAAGGGTTAAGCCAAGGAAGTTTACACCGGGGCAAGTGGTGTTGAAGAAAATCTTCCCACATCAAGATGAGGCCAAGGGGAAGTTCTCTCCTAATTGGCAGGGTCCGTACATGGTTCACCGGGTTCTAACTGGAGGAGCCCTTATTCTTGCGGAGATGGATGGAGAAGTCTGGCCGAAGCCAATCAATTCGGATGCAGTGAAGCGATATTATGTGTAACCACTTATGATTCCCTTAATGATGTAATTTGAACTACGCCTAACCTGATTCCCATTTAAGAGGGGATACGTAGGCAGCCCTATAGGTTCGGTCATAATTTAATAAAAATTCCATTTTCCTCGCTATTGGAACTGGGGCAGAATTTTGAGGAGGACCCTCAAAATTCCGAAGTTAATTTTAGTTCATGCATCGCCAGAAGCGCCAGCCTAGTAAACTGGGGCAGAATTTTTAGGAGGACCCTCAAAATTCCGGATAAAAGAGGTTGCAATGTCTTGAACCACGTCGCAGTCGCTGGTTCATCTAAAGAAAAAATATTTTTGATTATATATTTACTAGAGCATGCATAACTATTATCCGAATTGCTATTGTTTAGCAACGCTACCCTAATAACACACAACGTCAAAGGCCCGAGGAAGACGAACTAACCTTTCCCCTTACAGAACTCATGATTATTCTTTGGATGCAGGCACTCGACTCACAATATCGTCAGGTATATTTATGAACACATACTTTCCCAAGAATGCAACTTCTCAGAATCATCACTTGCCCGCAATTGCTATCCACACACAATTTCCCCAGCAGTCATATTGTCGTAATCGGCTATCAGCTAAGAGATCTTACTACTAATCATCCTTTTACATTCCTGCATTGCACAAGGCCACTTTTCTGCCTTCCGAGGTTAAGCTCTACCTCCCTCTGCATTCTTGCATTGCATAAGGCTACCTTTCTGCCTTTCGAGCCTAAGCATTGTCTCCATCCGTATTTTACTGTATTGCATAAGGCTACTTATCTACCTTTCGAGGTTAAGCTCTACCTCCATCCTACATAAAGCTACTTATCTGCCTTTTGAGGTTAAGCTCTACCTCCATCCTGCATAAGGCTACATATCTGCCTTTCGAGACTAAGCTCTGTCTCCATCTGCATTTTGCATAAGGCTACTTATCTGCCTTTCGAGGTTAAGCTCTACCTCCATCCTGCATAAGGCTACTTATCTGCCTTTCGAGACTAAGCTCTGTCTCCATCTTCATTTTGCATAAGGCTACTTATCTGCCTTTCGAGGTTAAGCTCTACCTCCATCCTGCATAAGGCTACTTATCTTCCTTTCGAGACTAAGCTCTGTCTTCATTTGCATTTTTGCATAAGGCTACTTATCTGCCTTTCGATGTTAAGCTCTACCTCCATTCTGCATAAGGCTACTCATCTACGTTACGAGACTAAGCATTGTCTCCATCTTGCATGGCTGAAGCATCGCCACTTTATTTTTCGAATGGCTGAAATATCGCCACCTGCATTTAAATTCTCGCTTTGGCCGAAAGATCGCCACCCTTTGCATTCATTTGGCTGAAAGATTGCCACCTTATCATTGTCTGAAAGATCGCCAACTTATTCAAAGGCGTCATAGTTCGGAGGCACCATTGGCATAGCCCGAGAACACCATTTCATGGCCTACGAATCTTTACTTTTATGCTCTTCATGGCCCAGGACATCATAGTCCGAGGACGTCATCCTAACCGTCTGAAGACAACATCATGGTCCAACGGGAACTTGCATCATGTTTTAATTATGCACAATATACGCCGCTTTGCTCATTTGCAGGTACACTGGCTAGGAAACGGCCGTCTCAACAGGAGCGATCTCGCTCCGGTCCTCCGCAGCCTATTCGACTCCAAACACCTTTTCAAATCTAATCACTTCATCCATCTTTTCGAATCTCCATCGACACACTCCGTCAATGGTTCATGAACTACATATGGCCTGATTCCTATAAAACCAGGGATATGTAGGCAGCTTAGAAGCCAGGGCTCGGTCAAAACTTTTTTCAATCACCGATATGGTCAAATATTGGCCATCTTGTCTTTACCCGACAACTCTTTCATCCTCCTCGGGTAAAGAGGGGCAGCTGTTGATACCCAATTTTTCCCTATATATTTTCAAAATGACATATATGTGCATATATAAGCACCCCAAAGGGTTGTGGCATTTTTAATGATTTTTAAATCAATTCATGGCCTATTTTATTTTACACCATAAAATCCAATAATTATTCCCAAAGTTATCATTTTGGTGAAAAACTTATTTTTCATTCTCATATTTACATCAAAATATAGCTAACATGATTTTTGCATATTTTTACAAATTCGTTTGGTATTTTTAAAACTAAATTGCATGTAATTGCAATTTTAGCCTACTTTAAGATTTTATAGCATTTTACAACTATAAAATTGGTTCCGGTATTTTTAAATTAATATTTACATATTATTAACTGATTCAGTACCTTCAATCTAATTTCAAAATCATTTCTACCATTTTTATAAAATAAAAGGGAAAAAATGGCTATTTAAAACGTAGCCTATTTCTATTTCAATAACAGCCCTTCCCCCTTTCATATTTAGCCTCAATTTCGGCCCAATTCTGCCCCAAATCAAAATGACCCAATTTAATTTCTTACCCGACACTTGACCCAATCGCTAAACCCGCCCGGCCTTCTTTTAATCTAAGCCGTTGATCATTTTGATCAACGACCAATATCTTTCCTTTCCTTTTTTAATCATTCAAGCCCATCTAACCCTACCCCATTCTCACAAAGGCACCGCCCTTGAAACCCCTCGTCTCTGAAACGCTCTCTAGCCTCTCCTACACCCTAATCACCCCCAAATCATGGTTGTTCGAGATTTCGAGGTTCGACCTCAACGATGCCCATTCAGATCCTCCACAGATCTAAGGTCCTATGGCCTCTCTGGCTCCGTTCCGACGTGTTCGAGCCTTAAAAAGCATAATAATGGCTCAGACCTATTCGAGACCAGACCCTTTCCAAGCCTTCTCGTTTCTAGGGTTTCTGAGAAACCCTAAAGCTGTTCAAGGTTCCTTTTTCCTTTATTTTCTTAGATTTGTGGTAAATCTGTGTTCTACTCGAAGTTTTAAAACTTTTCCCCAAATTTTCTTTTTCAAAACTAGTCTGTTTCGATTGAGGGTTTTCAAAAATCTTAAAACGACTTCTGTCTCTTCTTCTTCTTCTTCTTCTTTTCTTTGTGTGAATCTGTATATGCCATGTTTCTTACGAGTTTTTCGCTTATGTCTTATGTTCTTTCCTCGCATGTCTTCTCCTATTTTATTCTGTTTTGCCGTTATTACGCATGTTCTTCTATTTTTGTGTTTTGTTCTTTCTCCTACTGGGTTCTATAATCATGCTTTATGTGTCTTCCTCGCATATCCCTCTACTGTATTTTTTACTGAGCTTTTGCTCCTTGCCTGCCTTCACTGGATTTTTTGTTTAAAGCCCTAAGAATAATTCTTCTACTATTTTCCTAAACCTGCGTTGCTTGTCTCTCCTGAACTTGTTTAAGCAACACAACTTTGCCTAAATGTATTCCCTGTGTTTCAAACTTGTTGTTCTCTCTGTTTGCTTATTCTCTCATGAGTTTCTGAGAGAGTCTATTGAGCCTATCCTACTTGTTGTTCTTCGCCTATGTATCTGATTTGATTCAGAAAACCCTAGTGTTGGAGGTTTTTTGACAAGCTTGGCTGTGTGCTTGGGCTAGGGTTCCACTTAGAACCCTGACCCTCTTTCAAAGACTCACTTTGAGTCTATGAACCTAACTTTCCTTGCTACTCTAATTTCTTCGCTAGTGTTGCAACAACTCTCTCTTGTCTCTGTATGGTTTTTATATGACTTTCTCTTCTTTCAAAAGGCCTTTGGCCAGCCTGTGATTGATTTCGAGTCCCTTTTCAAAAGGGTATGATTGATTGTTAATGATTTTCTTCAAATTAAGTTTCTCTTCACCTTTTCTTGGTTGGATCCATTCATGCCAAGGCTCAAACCTTGATTTTTACTGGATGTGATTGATTGCCTTCCGTTATTTAGCCCAAACCATGTAATGTTGAACTATTTCCTTTAATTGAATTTCCATGTATTTACCCCTGTTATACTGCCTTAGAAAAGATTTAAAATCAAAATCCTTTCCTTATTTGTCATGCCCGTTTGAAATCAATCCCTTGGCTGAAGGGAAATCGGTGTGATTGACTTTCAAAATTATTTTCTAACCTTCTTCTCAATTGTCTTCTGCACTATAAAAGGGGCTACCCCTTTTGCACTTAAAAAGGAGATACACAGAAAGACTTCAAACTTTTCAATACTTTCTCTACTACTACTTTCTCAACCTCTAGTATTGAGCACTCTGCTCCTCTTCTCTTTCTACTTTCTGAAACATTCTTGAGTTCTCTTTGAACTCTCAAGTATTTGCTGAAGACTTGATTTTGCTCCTGCTCACTTCTGGCTATTTACTTGCTTTTGTTGTTCTGCTATTCTAGTACTTGCAACTGGTATGCCATTCTTAGTTAAATAATGCCCCCTTAACTATGTGTTTATTTCCTAGCCTGTCATGCTCTCTCTTTCACCATGTGTTTACATCTTAGTCTGTTATGCTTTCTTTCCTTATGTTTCTGCAACTCTGTATGTACTCTTCTCATGTGAATCCCTTTCCCTTTTCCCCTTTGTATGTGAGTATAGTTACATCCATAACAACACTTTGATATTGCTGTCTATGACTCTGAACTGGGTTCTTTGAACCTCCTAACTCAATCAATTCCCACTCCCTCCTCCCCTTTATGTGCTTGAGCCTGGACCTGAGTCTGGTGGTGTCCTAATCACCATCCAGACCTAGGTTTGATCCTCAAGGGTCTGCTCGTAACTTGTTTGACCAAACAAATGGTCAGGGGTGTGCCAGTCTGCACCTGTGGCTGGGTATGACCACCATTTGTTATGGCTCCCCAATCCATTTTCACTTTGCATTTACTCCTAGCTCTAAGTTCTACCCTTATCTTGCAAGCCATGCTTTGGGACCCTTGAGCTCCCACTGAACTTGGATGCCTCAGGGTTGGCTATTCTGCACTGCACTATTATAATTCTAAATGGTATCCTGAATGTAAGTAATGCCGGGAATCCTTAAGATTCCTTGGAGCTTTGAAACACTTTGGATAAAGAGAAGGCTTTGGAAATTCGGAATTGGTTAATCACGTGTTATTGGATATTAAGATTGAATTAGGCTGCTCTGATCTAGCTGTTAGTTTTTAATGTATTTATTTTCTTTCTTTTGGTCTGTAATAACTTGTATAAAGAATTTGGGGAATATAGTAAAAGGGTTTGGGAGGGGTTTTACATTCTTGCATCAGTAAGGGTAGAAACCATGCTTTAGGATTTTAATTTTTTTTAGAAATCCTGCCTATAGGATTGTTCAATATTTCTGATTCCACATCACCTAGAGACCATGCCTATAGGGTCAACGCTTCATTGTGTTACAAATCACATAGAAATCATGCCTATAGGAGTTAACGTTCATGTAATCAATGCATATAGAGATCATGCCTATAAGGAATGCATATGCATTAGGCAAACTGTAGGGTTAACTAACACAATCATCTTTTACAAGTTCAATAACAGGTTTTAAAAAATCAAGATAGATATCATGCCTATAGGATTACCATCGAACTCGTCTGATTCGCTTAAAGTAATAATAATCTATTAACTGGTCCTTAACGTCTTAATACAACAACGATTTCAGAAGTCTTAATTCTTTGACAAAAACTCTCTTGACTCAGTATGCTTTTAAATCCCTCAAATCGGCATCTTTTTTCTGAAACAGTTTCTTTCTAAACATTCTGCCTAAACATTTTACTCAGACCCTGAAATTGCCTTTTAAAACAGTTGCGACTTACCCTTTCCTTAGATATTTCTATCTCTGAAACTCTTTCACAACCATTTCTGTGTTTTAGTTTTACTGCAGTCTATACTTTCTTTTCAAAACTCCTCTGCATTAGACTACTTTTTCCTGAAACCAGTACCCTTTAAATCACTCGCTTGAAATGACTTAATTTCTGACAATTGGATCTAAGCTTCCTAATGCAGACTTCCTATCTAAACATATGGGTTGAACTAGTCCGTTCGCTGTTTAAGTTTAATTTAAAGACCAAATCAGTATGTGCCAAGACGTGCTAAACTAAGTGATTGTTTTATTAAGGGGTTTACTTGAGCCTTACCTATTTATTTGTTCATCCTTATATTTGTTACTTGTTTTGTATGTCGCAATTAGAATTTTAACCTTTGAACTCCATATATGCCTATATCCCTTTCCTTCCTCTTTAGGATTAGAAGTCCTGATACCCCGGGACTGATAGGTTGGGACGGGTACTAGCATGCAATGAGTAAACGAGACTGATCGCGTTTAAATACCTTAACGGGGTGGGAATGGTAGATATGGATATGATGACCGATGCGTTAATATCACATGCGACCCCTCTTCTGAGGAGTGATCGCTGGTTATTGCATTGAAGTGATCCATATTAATTACAAACTTAGGACCCCCCTCCCTTTATTTGCTTTCATCGCTTCTTGTAAAACTGTTCAAATCTCTTTTTCATGAATTTCTGCCCTCTCTACTTACCTTTGAAAATTTTCAACTTGGTCGCACTATTATGTGCGAATCCTTATTTGAGCCTTGATTGTTTACTTGTAAAGTCACAATGGCAACATGGCCGGGAACCATACTAGTGGTTCTTGAGGGGTGCCTAACACCTTACCCTCGGGATAATTTCTAGCCCTTACCCTAATCTCTGGTCCTTTCATCTCAAACCCTTCTTAAAGTGTCCTAATGCACTATAATCATTAGGTGGCGACTCTTCAACTTCTAAACCCAATTCTCGAAAGGGAATAGAGTTGTCCTCCCAATGTCGTATACCCGATTTCTGACACCACGGTTAGAGAAAAAGGGGGCGTCGATAGGGCATATTGAGAGATCCCCGATTATTTCCTTGTGATTGTTTTGCCTCTGTTTCAGCTATTGAATTCCTTGTTTTCCTGTATTAAATTTGTATTGTTAGCTTTCAACTATAGTGCTTATCTTATACTGTCATACCTTATATTTTTATTTTACCTCAGTAGGGCCTTGACTTTCCTCGTCACTACCCAATCGAGGTTAGGCTTGGCACTTACTGAGTACCGCTGTGGTGTACTCATGCCCTTTCTGCACATGTTTTTCATGTGCAGATCCAGGTACATTCACTCTGTCTTATCATCCTTGAGGCGAGGCACTTCGGTTGAGACTTTGAGGTATATCTGCCACGTCCGCAGACCGAGGAGTCCCTTTCTATCTTTTTGTGATTATATAGCCCTTCAGTATTCCCCTTTTGTTAGACATTTCTGGAGTTAGAGCTTCTTATGTATCTCTTATCTTGGGATTCATGGGTTTCCGGGTTCTAGGAGAGATATATATTGGATTTGAGAGTTATATTTTGTATGCCGAGCGACACTTTTAAAAGGCTATTTTATTAAATTGTTTCAATTTTAAATTGTATTCGTTCGCAAATTGGTTTATCTTCCATGTTTTAGGCTTACCTAGTCGTAGAGACTAGGTGCCATCACGATGGTTCACGGAGGGCGAACCGGGGTCGTGACACTTTGTTACTTTGCTTCCGATGAACTGCTTCCCGTTATCACATGTTATCTCAGAGGGAATCCTGAATCGACACATGATATGGTCCTAGATGAAGTTAATGTCTTCTTTTTCTCTTATCTTCTCAAAGGCCTGTGCTTCCACCCATTTTGAGAAATAGTCAGTCATAAATAAAATAAATCTAGCTTTACCTGGTGCCGTTGGTAGGGGTCCGATGATGTCCATACCCCACTTCATGAACGGCCATGGTGACAAGACTAAATGTAGCTGTTCACCGGGTTAGTGAATCATTGGTGCAAATCTCTAGCATTTGTCATATTTTCGGATGAATTCTTTGGTGTCCTTCTCCATGTTGTCCCAGTAGTAGCCTGCTCTGATCACCTTTCGGACTAAGGAATCGACACCGAAGTGATTTCCACAGGTGCCCTCATGGATTTCTCGGAGCAAGTAATATATGTCCCCCGGTCCTAGGCATACTGCTAGGGGTCCATCAAAGGTTCTTCTGTATAGAGTTCCATTTTTGTCGAGTGAGAATCGGGCTGCTTTTGTTCGCAGGGCCCTCGACTCTTTTGGGTCTGCGGGTAGCTTCCCACTTTCCAAATAATCAATATATTTATTTCTCCAATCCCATGTAAATCTAGTGGAGTTGATCTCGGCATGGCCTTCTTCGATCACTGATTTGGATAGCTGAACAACAGCCCCTGAGAGTGTGTCATCTTCCTCGACAGATGATCCTAGGTTCGCGAGGGTATCAACCTTGCTATTCTGCTCTTGAGGTATGTGGACCAGAGTCCATTATTTGAATCGGTGCAATGTGACTCGAATTTTGTCTAAGTATCTTTGCATCCTGTCTTCTCGAACCTCAAAGTTCCCATTTACCGGATTTACCACTAGAAGGGAATCACATTTTGGTTTGATGACTTCCGCTCCTAGGCCTTTGGCCAATTCCAAACCTGCAATCGTAGCCTCATACTTGGCTTCATTGTTAGTTAACCTTGTAGTTTTTATAGATTGCCTAATCATGCCGCCCGTAGGTGTCTTCAGAACAATGCCGAGCCCGGAACCTTTCACGTTCGAGGCGCCATCATTTAACAAGGTCCATACCCCCAAAGATGTGCCCGTTTTTAGTAGAAGTTCTTTCTCTACCTCGGGCACGAGGGCGGGCGTAAAGTTGGCCACAAAATCCACCAAGATTTGGGACTTGATAGCCGTTCGGGGTTGATACTCGATATCATACCCCTGAGTTCGATGGCCCATTTGACCAGTCAGTCCGATAATTCAGGCTTGTGCAATATGCTTCGAAGAGGATATGTTGTTGAAACACAAATACGATGGTATTGAAAATAAGGCTTTAATTTTCAAGATGCGCTTATCAATGCAAGAGATAATCTTTCTAGGTGTGGATACCTGGTTTCATCATCTCCCAAGGTCCGACTTACATGATAAATAGGGAATTGCATACCTCGTTCTTCTCAAATTAGCACACCACTTACCGCTACCTCGGATACGGCCAGGTACAAATACAACATTTCATTCTCCTTTGGGTGTGGAGTAAAGGTGGGCTTGTCAGATATCGCTTCAACTCCTCTAAGGAACGTTGGCATTCCAGAGTCCATTCGAAGTCGTTTTTCTTTTTGAGTAAGGAGAAGAAATGATGACTCTTGTCCGATGACCTCGATATGAATTAGCCCAAGACTATTATCCGCCCGATCAGCCGTTGCACGACCTTCACATTGTTTACCATCGTGATTTCTTCGATGGCTTTGATTTTATTGGGGTGGATCTCAATCCCTCTGTTTGAAACCATGAAGCCTAAGAATTTGCCCGAACCCACTTCGAAGGCAAATTTCTCAGGATTGAGTTTCATGTTGTAGCTTCTAAGGATGTTAAATGTCTCCTGCAAATGAGTCAAATGTTCCTATATGTGCAGGGGCTTAACTAGCATATCATCAATGTAAAATTTCACTGATTTGCCTATTTGATGTTCGAACATCTTATTAACTAGACGTTGGTACGTGGCTCCCGCATTTTTTAGCCCAAATGGCATCATATTGTAGCAGTACGTACTGTACTTTGTGATGAACGAAGTCTTTTCCCTATCCTCGGGGTCCATCTGAATTTGATTATACCCCGAGTTGGCATCGAGAAAGGTAAGGATCTCATGGCTGGCCGTGGCATCAATCAAGCGGTCGATGTTGGCCAACGGGACTGAATCTTTGGGGCACGCTTTATTTAAGTCTTTATAATCTACGCACATTCTTAACTTATTCCCCTTTTAGGGAACTACCACCACATTGGCCAACCATTAGGGATATTTTACCTCCCGTAATAGACCCTATTTTGAGGAGTTTTGTTACCTCATCCTTGATGAACGCGTGTTTTACCTCGGATTGAGGTCTTTTTATTGCTTCACTGGTTTGAACCTGGGATCGAGACTTGGTCGATGGGTGGTTACTCTTGGCGGGATCCCTATCATATCTAGATGGGACCAAGAAAAGCAATCGATGTTTTTAATAAGAAATTGAATGAGTTTTCTCCTGAGTTCGGGGGTTAATCCCATTCCCAGGTACACCTTCGGATCTGGGAGATACTCGATCAAAACAACTTTCTCCAGCTTTTCAATTGTTGATTTTGTTGCATCCGATTCTTTGGGGGTGACAAAGGTTTGAGGAGCGAGGAAGTCTTCTTTATCGACCTCGGGGGTCTGTTTGCCCTCTGGCTCCTCCGAGGTGGAGGGTATGGAAGTTAGTGCCTCCCTGTGAATCGCGAACATCTCCTTCGCCGCATGTTTTCTCCATATACCACTTTTATAACATCTTTTGTTGGAAACTTCATCATCTGATGAAGAGTTAATGGTATTGTCCTCATATTGTGTATCCATGGCCTTCCAAGCAATACATTGTACCTCATGTCACCTTCGATGACATGAAATTTGGTATTTTGAACTGTACCGGACATGTTGATTGGGAGGGTGATCTCCCCCTTCGTTTCTTTGCCGGCCATGTTGAAGCTGTTGAGGACTCGGGAGGTAGTCTGACCGAGAAGTCTGAGCAGCGCATCGTTATGTAGATGAGACAAGGTCTCGAAGTCCTCTTTACTGAATGCAAGGATGTCCTCGGGCATGCGGCCCCGAATTTGCCCTTCTGTTGCAACAAAGAGTTTTGTCCGCTTGATCACAAGTCCTTAAGGAACGTCGGTCCCCCCAATGATCATATGAACGATGTGCTGAGGTTTTCCCATTTCGTTCCTCTTGTCTACCTCTCTTTCCTCCCAGGCTGGAGTTTTCCGAGCTTCCTATTAGTTTTCTTGGCGTATACTCCCGTTGATGTGAGAGCTTATATCGATGTGTTGGGCATTGTGTGAGCCCACACCCACGGGGATTGGCTCTGGTGCATCCTCAGGGTTTCGCAGTGGTGCATCGGCGCACAAAACAGCTACGCTATTCTCTTTATGGTCCTCATAATCGTTGTTTTCATGTGCATTCACTGAGTTAGACATTTTGACCTGAAATCAAAGATTCTTGGACAAGAAAAAGTATGTAGAATAACTTGTGTTTTTCAGTAAACCAGCACTAAAATAATCACTATTATTTTTAGCCCCGCGGTGGGCGCCAAACTGTTTACCTTGAAAATCGTAATTACAATTGTATTTGATTTTGTGGTTCTATATATACGTGATTTATTTTTATACTAGTTTTTTAGTAATAGATGCTAAGTGTGAGCTAGGAAAGTAAAGTAAGAGTAAGGGGTAGTGTTGCTATTCAAACCAAATGACTGGGAATCGGGGTCTCGGATGGGCCGAAGCTTGGCCTCGAGGTCGAGCTAATGAGCTTGACTGTGGACGATCGATGAAGGACTAACAGTTCCAAAGTCCTCAATAATGGCTCTTTATGATCAATGATGAATAATAAATGAGGAACAATCAATGAAATGGAATAAATGTATGCAATAAATTAAAGGAAAGACAATGGATAATGTTTGATTTAGAGAGCAGAGAATATTTTTTCTTCTTGTATTGAATATCATGTGTGCAAGAAATAACAAGGGTCCCCTTTATATAGGAGGGGGATCCCAACATGGTACATGTATAATTATTACAAAGCAATGTTGTGACGACTCAGCCGATCGTCTTAAGAATTAACTCCCCGATCCCCTATTAACTGCTTTTCCCGTATTTATTTCTGCTATTTTGATTTGCCGGGATGTTCGATTTTGCGTTTCGGAGAATTTTGGGACACTTAGTCCCTAAATGAGATCTTAAGTGTTGGAAATCTGACCGTAGTCGGAACAATATGAAGACGGCCTCGGAATGGAATTCTGATGGTTCCGTTAGCTTCGTTGGGTAATTTCGGGCCTAGGGGCCAGATTGTTTTTTGGAGGTCCGTAGCTAATTTAGGCTTGAAATGCCGAAAGGTTATATTTTGAAGTTTCCGGTTCGATAGTGAGATTTTTATCCAAAGGCCGGAATGGAATTCCGAAAGTTGAAGTAGCTCCGTAGTGTTGAATGTGACATGTGTGCAAAATTTCAGGTCATTCGGACAAGGTTTGATAGACTTTTTGATCGAAAGCGTATTTTTAGAGTTTTGGAAATCTTAGGCTTGAATCCGTGGTTGATTCATCGTTTCGATGTTGTTTTAGTTGTTTTAAGGATTTGTATAAGTTTGTACAATAGTATTAGACTTGTTGTGCTTTTGGTTGAGGTCACGGGGGGCCTTGTGATGATTTCGAATAGTTGTCGGAAGAATTGGAATTGGTTTGAAGCAGCTGAAGTTAGTGATATCTGTCATAACCGCACCTTTGGTTTGGTACGGAGCCGCAGAAGCGGCGGAGCCATAGCAGAAACAAAATTGGGGAGGATCAGTAGGGTCCGCAGATGCAAGAGACTTACCGCAGAAGCGGTACCGCATCTGCGAATGGGTAATCGCAAGTGCGGAAGCTGGTCTTTAAGTGAAAGGTTGCAGATGCGACCATGTACTCGCAGAAGCGGGACCGCAGATATAGTCCCAGGGCCGCAGAAGCGGATTTACTGGGCAGAAACATATAAATACTTGTGTTCACGAAATTTAGCTATTTTTTACCTCTTTTAAAATGGGAAGAAGCTTGGGGAGCATTTTTCAAGAGGGATTTTCAGAGAATTTCATTGGGGTAAGGTCTTTGGTCCCGAAACTCGTTATTGCAGTGATTTTTATCATTACAAGCATGAAAAATTAAGGAAAAAGCACCAGTAATTTAAGGGTTAGAGCTTGACTTATTAGAGACCTTTGAGTGATGATTTGAGGGACCATTTGAGGTCAGATTTTGGTACTTTTGGTACTTTTGGTATGACTGAACTCATGAGAGTGTGAGGATTCTGGAAATGTAAATTTTACCCGATTTCGAGACGTGGGCCCGAGGGGCATTTTGGTCATTTTACCTAATTTCATGAATTAGCTTAGAATTTCTTTGTAGAATCAGTTACTTGAAGTGTTATTTACATTAAGCAATTGAATTGAATAGATTTGGGCCATTTGGAGTCTAGTATTCGTGGCAAGAGCGTGATTTCAGATTGATTTGAGCTGGTTCGAAGTAAGTGACTTGCTTAACCTTGTGCGGGGGACCTTCCCCTTATGATTTGGTATTACTGTTAATTGAAATGCCTTGTACATGAGGTGATGAGTGCGTACTTGTGCTAATTGTTTAAAATTTGGTTTTCATTAAGTAATTACTAGTATGTTTCTTTTCCTATTTATATTACCTGCACTTAAAGCCTGTTGTTAGCTTAGGAAAACATGTCTAAGTCTTTTAGTTGCCTTATTTGCTCAACTGCTTTACCTGAATTCCGTGCATCATGCTAGGCTAGGATTACTTGTTTTCCTTAATATGAAATTGACATTTTCTGAATATTTTCCTGATGCTGCTGTGTAATTACATTTGGGACTACGGATGTGGGATTCCGGCAGCTCCCCCTTGTCTTTTTATTTGGGACTATGGATGTGGGATTCCGGTAGATCCCCCTGAATAGTTATATGGAACTACGAGACTACACCTAGTAGATTCCTCCAGTACTGGGTATTTATATTTGGGACTATGAAATGGGATTCCGGTAGATCCCCCCGCATTATGAATTGGGCTACGGGATGGGATCCCAGGAGATCCATTAGATATGTATATTTGGGACTACAGGACGGTATCCTGGGAGATCCCTGATTGTTATTTTGGTGTTGAACCGTATTTCTTTATTTGTTTACCTTGCCTCTATAATAGTTGTTGCTGCCCTTTATATCTTGTGTTACTTTTACTGTTGTACTTATTTATACTGTTTTGTTCTACACTATCGAACATTATATTTTCTTTAACCTCAGTAGGGACCTGACCTTCCTCGTTACTACCCAACCGAGATTAGGCTTGGCACTTACTGAGTAGCACTGTGGTGTACTCATGCTCTTTCTGTGCATGTTTTTCATATGAAGATCCAGGTACTTTGACTCAGTACTATAACCAATGAGGTGAGGTGACTGCTCCAAAGACTTCGAGGTATATTTGCCGTGTCCGCAGACTGAGGAGTCCCTTTCCATTCTATCTTATAGTGATAGCCCTTCTATTTTCTTCTGTTGATGTAGACATTCTGGAGTTAGAGCATTTTTGTTATATTCATAGCTTGTGATTCATGGGTTTTCCAGGTTTTGGGAAATGTTGTTAGTTTCGAGAAGTTTTATTGTATATTCCGAGCGACATTTGAAATACTGTTCCATTCGGGTATTTTATCTTTTAAATTATTTCTTCCGCAAGTTTTGTTTATTTTCCGCATTTGTTAGACTTACCTAGTCATAGAAGTGCCGTCATGATGGTTCACAGAGGGCAAATCGGGTCGTGACAAGTTGGTATTAGAGCTCTAAGTTCATAGGAGTCATGAATCACAAGTCGGTTTATTAGAGTCTCGCTGATCGGTATGGAGATGTCTGTACTTATCTATAAGAGGCTATGTAACAGTTAGGAAAATTCCACTTTATTTGATTTCCTTGTCATGCGAGATTTTGAATTCACATTTCTAAACTTCTGTCTTCCATTCTCTCACAGATGGTGAGGACACACGTTATCCGAGATGATCAGGCACCCGCACCCCCTGTTGCAGCCGTTAGAGGCCAGGGTAGAGGCCGAGGACGTGCATGTGGTGCAGCCAGAGCACCTGCGCGAGCTGCCACCGAGGTACCACCAACAATTCCAGTCGGAGTTCAAGCACCTGATACACCTACTGCTACTACTACTCCAGCACTTCAGGAGATTCTGGCATAGTTTATGAGCATGTACACCACTTTGGCTCAGGCAGGATTGCTTCCTTTTGCTGCAGCTACATCTCAGGCCGGGAGAGGAGCACAGACTCCTGCCGCCCGAACTCCTAAGCAACAGGTGCATGTTGAGCAGGTCCCTAAGATTATTCCTGTACAGCCTATAATATGAGATCAGCTCGAGGACAGGGCAGCGGTTTTCGAGGATGAGCAGCCGAGGCTTGAGAGGTTCAAAAAGTATAAGCCTCCTGTATTTAGTGGACTAGCATTGGATGATGCTCTGAGATTTCTAGATGAGTGTTACCGTATTCTCTGTACCATGGGTATATCAGGGTCGAGAGAGGTTTCCTTCACTACTTTCCAACTTCGAGGAGCCGCCTATGAGTGGTGGCGCACCTATGAGTTAGACAGTCCAGATGAGGCTACTTTACTGACTTGGACTCAGTTTTCAGAGTTGTTCCTGAGAGAATATGTTCCTCAAAGTCTCAGGGACGCATGGCGCGCAGAGTTTGAGCATTTGTGCCAGGGTGCTATGACGGTCTTAGAGTATGCCATTCGTTACACTAGTTTGGCTAGACATGCACTAGCCTTGGTTTCTACTGTTCGCGAGAAGGTTCGCCGGTTTATTGAGGGACTTATTCCCAACATCAGGTCTAGCATGGTTCTTGAGTTGGAGATGGATATTTCTTATCAGCAGGTGGTGAGCATTACTAGGAGGATTGGGGGTATGCATGCAAGGGAGAGAGAGGAGAGAGAGGCCATGAGGTCTCGAGTGTCGGGCCATTATTCTGGTGCCCGTGCCCCAGCTACAGGTTGTCATGGTAGGGATTATATGAGTCGCCCTGTTCATTCAACTCTTCCAGCAACTAGTGGTATCCCAACTCCTCCTAGGCCTCGGGAGCCTTATTATGCACCTCCGGTTTCTAGCGCGCCTCCCGCTCGGGGTGCTTTCAGAGGTCATTCAAGTAGATCTGGCCCGAGCCAGTCACGGCCACCACGTCCTCTGAGAGCTTGTTTTGAGTATGGTGACACACTCTATATGGTGAGGGATTACCCTAAACTTTGGAGGGGTGCACCTCCACAGGCTTCTCAGCCTCAACGTACCCCGCAGAGTTCTCAGGCTATGATTACAGCTCCAATTGCTACCCCACCTGCTCAACCAGCCAGAGGTAGAGGTCTAGGAGATAGAGGTCACCCTATAGGGGGAGGCCAGCCAGATACTATGACTTTCCCGCCCATACCGAGGCTATTGCCTCCGATTCTGTCATCATAAGTATTATACTGGTTTATCACAGAGATGCATCAGTTCTATTCGATCCAGGCTCTAATTTCTCTTATGTGTCTTCTTATTTTGCTCCATATTTGGGTGTACCTCGGAATTCTTTGAGTTCCCCTATTTATATTTCCACTCCTGTGGGAGATTCTCTTGTTGTGGACCGCATTTATCGGTTGTGTTTGGTTGCTCTTAATGGTTTTGAGACTAGAGCCGATTTATTGTTGCCCAACATGGTAGATTTTGATATTATCTTGGGCATGGACTGGTCGTCGCCTCATTATGCTATTCTTGATTGTCACGCTAAAATCGTGACGCTGGCTATGCCAGATGTACCACATGTTGAGTGGAGGGGTACTTTAGATCACACTTCCAATAGAGTTATTTATTTTCTTAGCTAACTGTATGGTTGAGAAGGAGTGTGACGCATATTTAGCTTATATGAGAGATGTCAGTGTTGATACCCCTTCGGTTGATTCAGTTCCAGCAGTACGGGATTTTCCCGATGTGTTTCCAGCTGATCTTCCTGGCATACCGCCTGATAGAGATATTGATTTTGGCATTGAACTGTTGTCGGGCACTCAACCCATTTCTATTATTCTGTACCATATGGCTCCTCCTGAGTTGAAGGAATGGAAGGATCAGTTACAGAAATTGCTTGATAAGGGTTTTATTCGGCCCAGTGTATCACCTTGGGGTGCTCCTATCTTGTTTGTGAAGAAAAAGAAGGGTTCAATGCGTATGTGTATTAATTATCAGCAGTTGAACAACGTTACAGTGAAGAACCGTTATCCTTTGCCTCGTATTAATGATCTGTTTGACTAGCTTTAGGGCGCACAAGTGTTTTCTAAGATTGACTTGCGCTCAGGTTACCATCAGTTGAAGATTCGGGAGCCATATATACCGAAGACTGCTTTCAGGACACGGTATGGCTATTACGAGTTCCTTGTTATGTCATTTGGGCTGACCAATGCCCCAGCAGCCTTTATGCATTTGATGCACAGTGTGTTCTGGCCGTATCTTGACTCGTTCATCATTGTCTTTATTGATGATATTCTGGTATATTCCCTGAGTAGGGAAGATCATGAGCAACACCTGAGGACTGTGCTTCAGACTTTGAGAGAAAAGAAGTTATATGCTAAGTTCTTGAAATGTGAGTTTTCATTAGATTCCATGGCATTCTTAGGCCACATGGTATCGAGTGAGAGTATTCAGGTGGATCCGAAGAAAGTAGAGGTCATGAATAGTTGGACCAGACCATCCTCAACTACAGAGATTCCGCAGTTTCCTTGGCTTGGCGGGTTACTAGCGTTGTTTTGTTGAGGGGTTTTCATCGATTACAGCCCCTATGACCAGACTGACCCAGAAGGGTGCTCCATTCCAGTGGACAGAAAAATGTGAGGTGAGCTTTCAGAAGCTCAAGATAGCTTTGACTACAACCCCAGTTTTGATATTACCTACAGATTCGGGGTCTTGTACGGTCTATTGTGATGCCTCGAGGATTGGCCTTAGAGCAGTTTTAATGCAGGGCGGTAGGGTGATTGCCTACGCATCTAGACAGTTGAAGGTACATTAGAAGAATTACCCTGTCCACGACCTTGAGTTAGCTGCCATTGTTCACGCCCTGAAGATCTAGCGTCATTATTTGTACGAGGTTCCTTGTGAGATTTATATTGATCATCGGATCTTGCAACACCTGTTCAAGCAAAAGGATCTAAATTTGCACTAGAGGAAATGGTTAGAGTTGCTGAAGGACTGTGATATCACTATTTTATATCACCCGGGCAAGGCCAATGTGGAGGCTGATGCCTTGAGTCACCGGGCAGAGAGTTTGGGGAGTTTGGCTTATTTACCAGCATCGGAGAGGCCTATGGCGATGGATGTTCGGGCCTTAGACGGCCTGTTTATGAGATTGGTTCTTTCGGAGCCCAATCGGATTCTAGCTTGCGTGGTTTCTCGGTTTTCTTTATTTGATTGTATCAGGGAGCGTCAATATGATGACCCTCATTTGCTTGTCCTCAAGGATAAGGTTCAACATTTTGATGCCAGAGATGTGACTATTGGTGATGACGGGGCATTGAGGATGCATGGTCTACCCAATGTTGATGGACTTCGGGAGTTGATTCTGGAGGAGGACCATAGTTTGCAGTATTCCATTCATCCGGGTGCCGCAGAGATGTATCAGGATTTGAGGCAGCACTATTGGTAGAGGCGGATGAAGAAAGATATAGTTGGATTTGCAGCTCGGTGCCTTACTGTCAGCAGGTGAAGTATGAGCACCAGAGACCGGGTGGGTTGCTTCAGCAGATAGAGATTCCGGAGTAGAAGTAGGAGGGGATCACCATAGACTTTGTAGTTGCACTCCCACGGACTTTGAGAAAGTTCGATGCTATTTGGGTGATTGTGGATCGGCTGACCAAGTCCGAGCATTTCATTCTTATGTGTACTACCTATTCTTTGGAGCGTCTAGCGGAGATTTATATCCGGGAGATTGTTCGTCTGCATGGTATTCCAGTTTCCATCATTTCAGATAGAGGTACTCAGTTCACATCATTGTTTTGGAGAGCCGTTCAGCATGAATTGGGTACTTGGGTGGAGTTGAGTACAACATTTCACCCTAAGACGGATTGATAGTCCGAGTGCACTATTCAAATTCTTGAGGATATGCTCCGTCCGTGTGTGATTGAGTTTGGAGGGTCTTGGGATCAGTTCTTGCCAATGGCGGAGTTTGCCTACAACAACAGCTATCAGTCGAGCATCAGATGGCACCGTATGAGGCATTATATGGTAGGCAGTGTAGATCCCCGGTGGGTTGGTTCGAGTCGGGCGAGGCTAGATTGTTGGGCACAGACTTGGTTCAGGATGCGTTGGAGAAGGTCAAGGTGATTCAGGATAGACTCCGTATAGCCCAGTCCGGACAAAAGAGTTACGCGGACCGGAAGGTTTGTGATGTTTCCTATATGGTTGGAGAGCAGGTTCTGCTTCGGGTCTCACCTATGAAGGGCGTTATGAGATTCGGGAAGAAATGAAAGTTGAGTCCGAGGTTTATTTGTCATTTTGAGATATTGTGGCATGTTGGGGAGGTTGTTTATGAGCTTGCCCTACCTCCCAGCTTGGCAGGAGTTCATCCGGTATTTCATGTTATGCTCCGGAGGTATCACGGTGATCCATCGCACGTGTTGGATTTCAGTTCAGTCTAGATGGACAAGGATTTATCTTATGTTGAGGAGCCGATGACAATATTGGACATGCAGGTTAGAAAGTTGAGGTCGAAGAATATTGCATCAGTAAAGGTTCACTGGCAGGGTTAGCCGGTCGAGGAGGCGACCTGGGAGACCGAGCAGGATATGTGCAGCCGTTACCCTCATCTTTTCAATCCTTCAGGTATGTCTCTATGCTTGTTCGAGGACGAACGAATGTTTAAGTGTAAGAGGATGTGATGACCCGGTCAGTCGTCTTACGAATTAATGCCCCGATCCCCTATTAACTGCTTTCCCCATATTTATTTCTGCTATTTTGATTTGCCGGGATGTTCGGTTTTGAGTTTCGGAGAGTTTTGGGACACTTAGTCCCTAAATGGAGCTTAAGTGTTGGAAATTTGACTGTAGTAGGAACAATGTGAAGACAACCTCGGAATATAATTTTGATGGTTCCATTAGCTCTGTTGGGTGATTTCGGGCCTAGGGGCATGTTCGGATTGTGTTTTGGAGGTCCATAGCTAATTTAGGCTTGAATGCCAAAAGGTCAAATTTTGAAGTTTCTGGTTCGATAGTGAGATTTTGATCCGAGGGTCGGAATGGAATTCCGGAAGTTGGAGTAGCTCCGTAGTGTTGAATGTGACGTGTATGCAAAATTTCAGGTCATTCAGACAAGGTTTGATAGACTTTTTGATCAAAAGCGTATTTTTAGAGTTATGGAGTTCTTAGGCTTGAATCCGTTGTTGATTCGTCGTTTCGATGTTGTTTTAGGTGTTTTAATGATTGGTATAACTTTGGACAGTTATTTTAGACTTGTTGTGCTTTTGGTTGAGGTCCTGGGGGCCTCGGGATGATTTGGGATGGTTGTCGAAAGAATTGGAAATGGTTTGAAGCAGCTGAAGCTGCTAATATCTGTCATAACAGCACCTTCGATTGGGTCCTGTAGGTGCATAGCCGTAGAAGAGGCAGAGCCATTGCAGAAGCGGAATTGGGGAGGATCAGCAGGGTACGCAGATGCGGGATACTTACCGCAGAAGCGGTACCGCACCTGCGAATGGGTAATCGCAGGTGCGGAAGCTGGTCTTTAAGTTAAAGGTTGCAGATGCGACCATGTCCTCGCAGAAGCGGGACCGCAGATGAGGTCCCAGAGCCGCATAAGCGGATTAACTGGGCAGAAACATATAAATACTTACTTTTGAATTTAGCTATTTTTCACCTTTTTTCAAACGGGAAGAGGCTTGGGGAGCATTTTTCAAGAGGGATTTTCAGAGGAGTTCATTGGGGTAAGTTCGTTGGTTTCGAAACTCGTTATTGGAGTGATTTTTATCATTATAAGCATGAAACATTAAGGAAAAATTAGTGGTAATTTGGGGGTTAGGGCCTGACTAATTAGAGACCTTTGAGTGATGATTTGAGGGATCATTTGAGATCCGATTTTGGTAATTTTGGTATGACTGAACTCGTGAGAGTGTGAGGATTCTGGAAATATAAATTTTACCTGATTCTGAGACATGGTCCTGAGGGGCATTTTGGTCATTTTAACTAATTTCGTGAATTAGCTTAGAATTTCTTTGTAGAATCAGTTACTTGAAGTGTTATTTACATTATGCAATTGAATTGAATATATTTGGGCCATTTGGAGTCGAGTACTCGTGACAAGAGCGTGGTTTGAGATTGATTTGAGCTAGTTCAAGGTAAGTGGCTTGCCTAACCTTGTGCGGGGGACCTTCCCCTTAGGATTTGGTATTACTGTTAATTGAAATGCCTTGTACGTGAGGTGACGAGTGCGTACTTGTGATAATTGTTGAAAATCCGATTTTTATTAAGTAATTACTAGTATCTTTCTTTTCCTATTTATATTACCTGCACTTAAAGCCTGTTGTTAGTTTACAAAAGCATGTCTAAGTGTTCTTATTTCCTTATTTGCTCAACTGCTTTACCTGAATTCTCTGCAGCATGCTACGCTAGGTTTACTTGTTTGCCTTAATAAGAAATTGACATTTTCTGAATATTTTCCTGATTCTGCTGTGTAATTATATTTGGGACTATGGATGTTGGATTCTGGTACCTCCCCCTTTTCTGTTTATTTGGGACTACGGATGTGGGATTTCGGTAGGTCCCCCTGCACAGTTATGTGGAACTACGGGACTGCACCCGGTAGATTCCCCTAGTACTGGGTATTTACATTTGGGACTACGAAACGGGATTCTGGTAGATCTCTGCGCACTATGAGTTGGGTTACGGGACGGGATCCTAGGAGATCCCTGATTGTTATTTTGGTGTCGAGCCGTATTTCTTTCTGTGCTTACCTTGCCTTTGTAATAGTTGTTGTTGCCCTTTATATCTTGTATTACTTCTACTGCTGTACTTATTTATACTGTTCTGTTCTACACTATCGAACTTTATATTTTATTTAACCTCAGTAGGGCCTTGACCTTCCTCGTCACTACCCGACCAAGGTTAGACTTGGCACTTACTAAGTAGCGCTGTGGTGTACTTATGCCCTTTCTGCGCATGTCTTTCATGTGCAGATCCAGGTACTTTGACTCAGTCCTATCACCCTTGAGGCGAGGCGACTGCTCCAGAGACTTCGAGGTATATCTGCCGCGTCCGCAGACCGAGGAGTTCCTTTCCACTCTATCTTGTAGTGATAGCCCTTCTATTTTATTCTGTTGATGTAGACATTCCGAAGTTAGAGAATTTTTTTTATATTCGTAGCTTGTGATTCATTTCCGGGTTTTGGAAAATGTTGTTAGTTTCGTGAAGTTGTATTGTATATGTCGAGCGACATTTTAAATAATGTTCCATTCGGGTATTTTAGCTTTTAAATTATTTGTTCCGCAAGTTTTGTTTATTTTCTGCATTTGTTAGGCTTACCTAGTCGTAGAGACTAGGTAACGTCATGATGGTTCACGGAGGGCGAACCGGGTCATGATAGACATAGCTGGTACAGCTACTTAACGGTCTGGTACAGACTTGTACTATTGTTGCAGGCGTTGTCAGCTTTTGACCATGTGCCTTGTGAACTTTCATCTTGTTCATGATAGCCACTGATTTGCGTTGCCCCGAGATCGAGCGTAGGGAATCCTTGGGGTCGAACCTCGAGCGGCGCCTCGAGCCCTCTGGAGACGGGCTATGGAATGTCATAATGATCATAAAATCGGACTCTCCGATTTTAGCCATATACATGGATGTTTGGTTTGGACCTCGAGGGCTCGGATGCGTTTCAGACATATTTCGGAAGGTTTTGAAGTGATATTGAACTGCTGGTGTTTCTGGTGCCCAACTATGGCAATTGTGAGCACTAGCCTTGCAATTGCTAAGGTGACAGTGGGGGCTCTGATGTCGCAATTGCAACTACCCCTTTGCATTTGCGATGTCAGCAGGAGTTTAGCTACGTTAGCATTTGCGAACAATAGTTCTCTTTTGTTTGCAAAAGTCGGTCAACTAGAGGAAGATGCTTTTAGCTGAACAACTCGTTAGAAAGAGTAGAAATTATAGTATGTCAACATACCTTATTAGCATGAATCCATTGATCCATCTGAATAGAAGATGCTTCAGTTGGCTTAGGATCAATAAGTGCGAAAGCAACTCCATGCATATCCAAAATAGAATACACATGTTCCTGCCAACACTTAAAATTATCTCCACTAGAAACTTTAATTTTCGAAACATAGGGAAAAGTTTGGCAAAGGTAATTGGTGATGAAACATCAGCGGGTGTAGTAGCATCAACAACAGCATTAGCAACATTATTCTCCATAATAACAACGTGGGTATATCCTTTAGACTGTTGCAAATATAGTGGTTATGGAGAATAAGAATTAGCTAGAGGCGTGTCATCCTTAAGGATATTTTTCCCACACCATGATGAATAAAATTTGGCGTATCTCCCAAGATTCAACAAGCTCTTCTAGTATAAGCTAGGAGTAGAAACAACAAAGATTAATCAAAGATAACCCGGCACAATAAAAGAAATTGAAAAGAAAATTTCACTTCTCTCTCTCTCTCTCTCTCTCTATATATATATATATATATATATATATATATATATATATATAGTGCAGAAGTTTTTACTCTTAGTTTTTTCCACGCCTCAAAGCAAAAAAAGAACTTGAAAATTATACATAAGAAAATAGGAATTTTTACCTACTATAGCAAAGGTTAACACGTTATTTATTTTAAATAAATACCATTTAAAAAAATTATATTCTATAGATACATTTTAAGGTTTATAGCAAAATATTTAATTTTGGTTACGTCCTAGCCCTAAGCCACTAAATACGCTAATCAGTTACACTATTTTCTTTCTCTCTCTACTTTGATACATCTCATTCTCTTCCCCATCCCATTACAATTTTCGATATCCTCCTCCGTCCACCGATTTTCTTTCTATCCCTTCCCACTTTGCCCTCCCTTTATACGCTAGTCAACTTTTTTTTCATTCTTTTTGCTTTGTCTTCTTCTGGAATTGAACTGCAGTAGAGGAGTTGGCGGTGGCTTATGAAAGAGTTAGTCAAGAAATCATTGGATCTCATCTCACAAATGGAACAATCAGTAGCTATGGCGCGAACGAGAATCATATCTGGTCTAACATTGCATTCCAACAAGCTCAGCCTTTGAATATGCATTACCCTTGTAGCCAACAACAACAACAACAACAAAGGCTATGGTGCAAACAAGAAGTTCAAGATTCCGATCATTTGAGTAGTACTCAAAATTTTCAAGATTTTCATCAACTTCAACATGGGAATATTGTTCATAATTTCAAGTCCAATGAGGAGATGGCGGCGGTCATGAAAAGAGGATTCGGTTTCGGAGATCCACTAAGTGACGATTTCTTTCTTTCACGATGAAGAAGAATATTTCTTTTAATATATTTCAATGTAATTTCAACGTATTACGTTGTATTTTCATGATTTTCATTGTATTCATTGTCTTTTTTTTAATTGTAATTCAATGTATCTCGCTGTATTCCATGTATTTTATTGTATTCTCTATCTTTTTTTTATTGTATTTCAATGTATCCCGCTGTATTCTATGTATTTCATCGTATTCACTATCTCGCTATATGCCATGAATGTATTCATAAGTTTTTTTTAATTAATATAATTTATGTATTTATATGTATTATATAATGTCTCTGAAGATTGCTATGTTTTTGGGGTATTTTTTGGTTGAGAATCTTTTTTATAACTGAATATACAAATTTTGCGTGTTATAATTGAGTTTGTGGAGTTATATTAGGAGTCTATTATGTTAATTGATTCACTTTCCGTTTTAAAAACAGTGTAATCCCCTATTTCATGTCGTGAATACAGTCGAATATAGTCGAATGCAATAATTTGTCCAGCTGTAATCTCATGTTTCACTCCATGAATATAGTTGAATACACTCGAATACAACAACTGATTAGCTGGACTTCCTTGATTCATGCCTATTTTTGCTATTGTATTCATGAATACAATAACTTAAACATATTAAATACATCTTATGACCACATAAAATGTATCTATAATCCGTAATATAGCAAATGATATCTATAGATGACTAATTACTACTAAAAGATAATTCTTTAGGAAAATTTCCCAAGAAAATAACCATCTCATCAGATGGGTAGCTTAAAACTCCAACGTATATAACATTAAAGCACTAAAGAATAATGAAAGAAAGAGGCTAATGGCTGTTACAAAATCTTAACGGTTTCTCTTTTACTTTCAAAGCCATTCAAGGCTAGTAAAAATATTATATTCAAATTATTTATATTTTCAGTTATAGATATTAAAATATATTCAATTAATTGATCTAATAAAGATCCACTAAAAAAATGAACCTAGACAACAATTTAAATATTCTTTTTAAGATATTTAAATTATGATTTTTTTTAACAAAATGTAGTATCACTAAGAATAAATTAATGTACATAAATTGAAGCATAGTAGTAACAACATTGGAGAAAGCAACAAATGATGATGTAGTGGATGAAACTGTTTTTTTCTTAACTAGAAGTCTCAAGTTCGAGCCTTGGGTATGGAAAAATCTTTGGTAGGAAGCTCTTTCCCCGAATGAGGTCCTACGCGGCGCGAATCCAGATATAACCGGGCTCCGAAGCAAGTACCGGATATCGGGTGGAAAAAAAGAAGAAGCAGAAAACGTGAGAGGAAGTAGACGGTCCATGCGGTCCCGGAACATGGTTAGTGATGAAGATGATGGATGAATGAGGAGATTTAATGGAGGCCCAGAACCCCATTCTAATTTGATTGATTGATTGAGACTCTCATTAAGGTTTTTGGTCGGAGCATTTTCTGCTCCTACTTTAAAAGTTGGATTCACTTAGCACGTGACCCTATTCCGATGATCAAATAGAACACAGTCCAGCTTAGTCGTGGTACCATTTATATGACAAATTGGGTCCCAAGAATGGACGCGGATGGACTGCAATATTTTGACAGCCAGTTTTGGGGGGGGGGGGGGGGTTACACTGATCTAAATTAATTTCTCAACAGCAAAAGTCAAGCACAGTAAAGGGTGGCGGAGCTTGTGCGCTGCACTGTTGCGGCCACCACACACCTCAAGCTCAACAAGTTATTTATTTATATGAACTCACTTTTCACTTCACTTGTAAATATGTGATTGAGCATGGATTTAGAAAAATGATACACACTAAAGCATAATTTTTTTTATTCATTTTATATAATAATGCTTCAACGAGTACATATTTCATAAATGAAGACATGCATTGAGACATATCAAAAATATCATTATCTTTAAACGTGACACTTTTTGTACGATTATAAAAGCATGCTGCTATTTGTGGTGGGGATATATAGTATTAATCATGAGTTTCGTTTGAATATAATATTTATTATAGAATAATTATTTATTCAATTTTAATAAATATCAAATAGATCATATATTAGTGTGTATTCTTTACTTATATAGTAGATGATTTAGTGTATAGAGTTTAACTTATACACAGAAGATTAAATCATCCGTTCTTATAAGTATAAAGTTTGAGTTCACAATCCAATGATGGAATTGGACAAACCATCAGGATTGATTGTAACACTAGATTAAATATGATTTATCTTGATTATGAGAATGGTTTAATTCAAACTTCTTGTGCTAGTACATTTTGTATGTATTGAACGGATCAAGTAGAGATAAGTATTTTATACTCACTTAATAAAATAAATTCTTTCTCCATTAAATGAATTATACTTTTAATCTTGATATAATTATTATTAGCTGGGTATATTATTATTGTTTTAATTTATTAAAAAACATAATTCTTTCGTGCCAATATGCATGGTAAATTAGATAATAATAATGTACATTAGTGAAGCAATAGTTCGTTGATGGAATCCATGTCTCGGTTTAGTGATTGATGATACACCTTTATGAAATCTTATAAGTTATCATGTGTAAATCCGACAGGTGAATTTTGTATCTGACTCATGAAATAAGTTAAACGAAAGTCTAAAGGAAATAATCAATAAATGAAATTATCAGTAATTTTTTATTTAATTATATTTGAATCTTAATGTGGGGAGTTAAATAAGATTTAATGGATAAATTTTGAAATTGAATAAGGAGTGTAATTACAAATTTTTAGTGGAATTATTCATAATATATTATGGAGGATATTAATTTTAAAAATTAAAAATTAATTACCTAATTGGAGGCATTGTTAATTAAATTATGTGTCTTTGTTGTGCCTAAATAATAAGAAATAAAGGAATCCTTTTCTTGGTGGAAAAGAAAATTCAACAGATTTTGGAAAAGACTTTTAACCCTTAAAACTTGTGCTATAAATAAATAAATTTTTCCACCTAGAGAGGCAATACATGGTGGCTAAAATATTCAGCCATATTTTCCTAGAAATTTTGCCCACACGAAATTACTATTTTCGGATATTATTTGGGTAACACAGTAGAAGATCGTGAAATGTTCGAAGATCATGGATGTCACGACCTAAAATCTCAATTGTCGTGATGAAACCTATCACAATACTAGGCAAGCCAACAATCACAAATAACCACACATCTTTAAATTTAAAACATAACGAAATAGGCTTAGTAGTGAAAATCTCATAATAACTGATAAGAAAATATCGCAACTTAATACAAAATCCTTCAAAATCCAAGTGACACCAAGTACATGAGAATCTAAATGACAACATAGTTTGACTGCTAAAATACTGTCAAGAAAGATAGAGAAGTATTAATAAACTGAAAAGAAGGAGAGTCAAGGTCTACGGACGCCAAAGCAACTACCTTAATAGTCTCCAAACAAATAAAGCTCTGAAGCTAGCATCTGCCACGCCCAGAAGTACCAGGATCTGCACATAAAGTGCAAAGTGTTGTATGAGTACAACCGACCCAACGTACTCAATAAGTAACAAGACTAAACATGGGCTGAAAGTAGTGATGAACTCAGATAATTACAATCCAAATCCATATTTATAACAGTACAACTATGACAGGAAGAATGACAGTAATATCTCATGGAAAACTCATAAATAATTGTACATAATACAAAAAAGTAGACATGCTTTCAAGTTTAACAATTTAGGCTCAATACGGGTAAATTATGACAAGTATAACTAATATGAGGAATGTTACATCTCTATATCTATATGTCAAATGTGTATGTCACATGTAATGCATCACAATGATAAACTCACGTACTCTTACTGTCTGAGTACTCAATCTGACTGCCTCAATTATCACTCATCACACCTAGTCACTCAGCACTGTACGATACCTCTGCTCACTACTGGTATGTAACACTTTGGAGAGACAGATCATGCCCAAGCGCTAATATAAAGCCATTTTGGCTTGCCACGGCCTTCAACCCGATCTCATAGTAATAAAGCCTATAAGGCCTACTGAGGCATACAACCCTATCCATATAATAATAATAATCTATATAAAGCCAAGAAGGCATGTTGCGTTTGGGCAGCCCGATCCACAACCTCTCTCACAACACGACTCTTAGGCCCCAACTTTGTCATCAATTTCTCTATAACGATCTGACCAGTCATTTTGCTTTTTAGAATCCTATTCCCCTAAATAAGGCTTCCCATATGTGCTTTAATATTTTATAACTTGCGGGAAAAGTTAGTTTAGCATTTGGGAAGGTTCGGGTTGAAATCGGAACACTTGGTTCCTTAAGGTTAACAAAAAGGGCTAAGTTTGACTTTGGTCAACATTTTGAGTACACGATCTCGAAATCGGGATTTGACAATTCCAATAGGTTTGTATGGTAATTTCGGACTTGGGCGTATGTTCGGATCAGATTTTGAATGAACTGGGAGCATTTCAGCGCTTTATATTGGAATTTGGCACATTGAAGGTTTTAAAGTTCTTTAAATTAGGTTTGAAGCAGGATTTAGTGCTATTGAGGTCCAATTGGGATTTCGAGCCTGGAAATAGTTCAGTATGGTGATCTAAGACTTGCACGTAAAATTTGTTGTCATTCCGAGTAGTTTAAGTATGTTTCGGCGCGTTCGGAGTAAGTAGGAAAACTTGAAATTCATAAGTTGATTTAATTTGGTTTGGGGTATGATTCTTAGTTTTAATGATGTTTTACATGTTTCGAGAGTGCAAGCAAGTCCGTTTTATGATTCCGTGCTTATTTGTATATTTGAAAGGGGCCTCGGGTGCCCCAGATGCATTTCTGGCGATGCACGGATTTAGTTAAGACTCAAAGGGGCAGCTGGTGCACCACTTCTGGTGTGCCCGCACCTACGAGCTTTTAGCTGCAGGTGCGAGCCTCTAGATACACCGTTTTGGCCGCAGTAGAGGCTTTGGGATCCTTGTCCAGTGGTCCACAGAAGCGAAAGGGGCGTGCATAAAAGTGACCCCGCTTCTGCGATGAGGAGCCGTAGAAGCAAGACCGCAAAAGTGGAAACTCATCCGCTGATGCGGCCATCGGTGGGTATATGAAGTTCCGTAGAAGGGGGCCTAGTACAACATAAGTGGTACCGCAAATGTGTCCCAGGAACCGTAGATGTGGAAATCACTAAAGGCAGGACCTTCATTTAAGTCGGGACTTAAGCATTTGGGGCTCATTTATTGCACTTCTTGGTGCGATTTTGGAGCTGGTTAGAGAGGGGTTTTCACTAGCTATTTGAGGTAAGTAATTTCTATCAAATGTAAGTTAAATACATGGTCTATGAGTAGATTTTAACATGTAAATTAGTTAAAATTATGAGTTTAGATGAGAAACCTAGATTTTGATAAAAATGGGATTTAACCACGAGATTCGTTATGGAATTGAGTGGAAATCATATATTTGGATTCATGAGGTTATGGGTAATAACTTTTTTCAAAAAATTTCGAAACCCGAACACGCGTGCCTGGGAGTGAATTTTAGGAATCCTTCAATTGGGGTTGGGTAATCACTTTAATACTTAGAATATAAACTTTTGAACATGTATTGATTATATTATATAACATTTTACTAGTTTCGAGTTTGGCACCAAGTTGAGTATTTAAATCATAGTTGTGGACCGGAAGTGAACTTGAGAACAGGGTAAGTCTCTTGCCTAACCTTGTAAGAGGGAACTCATCCCCTTAGGTATGTTTTGTTTGAAATTACTTGTGTGGGGTGCTACGTATGCACTATGTGATGAGAGTCCATGCTTAGCTATATCTTTCCATGTGATGTCCGGGTAGTCTTAGACTTACATCATGCTTTGTTGGCATCGTTACTTGATTATGCATATTAATTGTCGTAGATAGAGGTGAAATTGAGGATTTTATGATTTAAAGTCTCCGTTTTAGACTTCTAATTTTTGAAAAGAATTGAAGAATTTTATAATAACTTTTAGAAATCTATGTTTCTCTACTCTCATGGGAATGGGTTGTTCGCCTCGACAGGTTAATAGATGCATCTATGGTTCGTGTCGTTCGATCCTCGGCAGTACACACAGTATATGCATATGTATTTTGGATCGGGCCGTACGACCTCGACATAATCCGTGCCTAATAATACTTGGAGCCCCACATATACTTGATATAGTTTTATTGGATTGAGAGGTTAAAATTGTTAAATGATGGGAATTGATTTGGGGAGTTACTATCAGTGAAAGAATTATTTATTTATTGCTTGTTATTGAGTTTTCATTATCATTTATATAGACTATGCTTATTCAGAATTTCGATATTTTATTGTTAGCCCATAGTAAGTGTCGAAGTTGACTCCTCGTCACTACATATTTGAGGTTAGACTAGATACTTATTGGGTACATGTTATTTTTGTACTCACGTTACGCTTTTACACTAATTGTGCAAGATCTGAGGCAGGTGCATCTAGTTATCATCCCGGCGCGCACTCTTGATACTTCGAGACTATGCGGTGAGCTGCCTTCCGAGTCCGTTCTGCAGCACTCGAAGTCTTTCTTTTGCTTTTACTTTCTGTCTACTTCATTTCAGACATTGTTTTAGTATTTTTGTATATTCTACTAGTAGCTCATACACTTGTGACACCAGGTCTTGAAAATTTTGCTAGTAGACACTTGATGATTTTTGATTATTTATTTCATCTCATTGCTTTTAAAATTGTCTATTTCTCATTTTATTTAAATTATCGCTCCTTATTTATTGAATAACTAAAAACAAATCAACTATTTCTGAACTGTTGAAAGAACAGTCACATGATTAGTTCACTGTTAGATTGCCTAGCGGTAATGTTGGGCGCCATCATGGCCTATTGGAGTGACAATATGATATCAGAGCACTAGTTTCACGTAGGTCTCACAAGTTATGAGCAGGCCTAATAGAGTCTTGTGGATTGGTACAAAGACGTCCTTACTTATCTTTGAGAGGCTATAGGGTGTTAGAAGCCGAGGCAAGGCTCCAGCCAATGGTAGAGGACGAGGACGTCCCAGAGTTGCTCCAGCTATGCCACTAGTAGATCTAGTAGAGGATCCTATTATTGAGGAGCAGGGTGAGGTGCCTGCAGCAGAGGCGGCCTTGCTGGATTTCATGTCTACACCGAGATTCTAGGAGGTCATAGGCCGTATGCTACGGTTCATGGATACTATGACCCAGGTTGGTTTATTTCCAGTGAACCCAGCCACATCTCAGAAGGGAGGGGGCACACATACCCCTACCGCTCAGGCTCCAGGGCATGCAACTGCGGTGTATCAGACCCCGTGCGCACTACCCGTGGGTGGAGCCCAGCCAGTTGCAGTAGCTATACCTGAGTCCAGACCAGCTGTGACCGACCAGCCGCAGAAGCTATTAGATTGGTGGATCAGGCTACACCCTCCTGTCTTTGGATGTGAGTGACATGAGGATCCCCAACACTTCATTGATCGGTGTAGGGACATACTGCACGACATGAGGATATTGGAGTCCAATGAGATAGACTTTATTACTTTCCAGTTGGAGGGCAGGGCCCATAGATGGTGACAGTCTTATCTTCTTGGTAGGCCAGCCAGTTCTCCTCCTTTGACTTGGAACCAGTTCACGCGCATATTTCTAGATAGGTATATTCCACCCTCTCAATGGGAAGAGTTGCAGTTTCAGTTCAAGCAGCTCTAGCAGGGTCAAATGTCAGTAACCGATTACGAGGCAAGATTTTTTGAGTTGTCTCGCCATGCACTTATGATACACCCTACCGATGTAGAGAGAGTGAAGAGGTTTGTTGCAGGTCTATATTCCGGTATCCAAACTATTATGTCCCGAGCGGTTATGATGGGGACTTCTCAAGAGCTGATCTTAGAGATAGCTCGGAGGATCGAGGGTGCCCGTTAGTGGGGCCGAGAGTAGATGCCGCAGGAGAAGCAGTTTCGTTATTTTGGAGGGTATAGTGATGCTCCGTCTGGGGGGAAGAGGTTAGTTTGGGATAGGTCAACCTAGATGGCCTACATATCCAGCATCACCGCATCCACGGGGTGCTCCAATACGGCTTTATTTCAGCGCCATGCCAGAGTGTTCCTACCGCCCACCAGCTATTTAGGGTCCCTCCAGTAGGTATTCAGGTCACTAGGGTCAGACTTCAGGTCAGCATTCCACCGCTCCGAAGGGTTGTTATGAGTGTGGGGATCCTGGCTACGTGAAGAGGTTTTGTCCCAAACATTAGGGCAAGTTATTACATCAGGGTTCTCAACCGATGATTACAGTACCAGCGCCGCACCAGTCGTTCGACTACCCAGAGGCGGAGGGCAGGTGGGTAGGGTCCATCCTAGAGGTGGAGGCCAGGCAGGTGGCACTCCAGCTAGATTCTATGCTTTTCCGGACAGAGTAGATGTAATGGACTCAGCTGCCATGATCACATGTATTATATCTGTCTACGGTAGGGATGCTTCGGTATTATTTGATCTAGGGTCTACATATTCATATGTGTCATGTCTATTTGCATATTTCCTGGATGTTCCTCACGAGTTCTTGGGTACTCCTGTTTATGTGTCCACTCTAGTGAGCGATTCTATTGTTGTGGATGGGGTCTATTGGTCCTACATTGTTACATTCTATGGTTAACAAACTAGAGCGTATCTTCTGTTACTTGATATGACCGACTGTGAGGTCATCCTAGACATGGACTGGTTATCTCCATATCACCCATCTTTGATTGCCATGACAAGACTGTTACCTTGGCGATGCCAGAGTTGCCTAGATTTGAGTGGAAGGGGTCATCTGTTAGTGCATCTAGTCGGGTTATCTTTTTCCTGAAAGCTCGACACATGGTCGAGAAGGGTAGTTTGGCTTATCTAGCTTATGTTCGGGATATTATTGTAGAGACTCCAATGATTGATTCAATACCCGTAGTTCGGATGTTCTTGATGTGTTTCCTTTTGATCTTCCAGGCATGCCACCAGATCGTGATATCGATTTGGCTTCAGGTACCCATCTTATCTCTATCCCACCGTACCGTATGGCATCGAAAGAGTTGAAGAAACAACTGGAGGAGTTGCTAGCAAAGGGGTTCGTCAGACCGTATGTGTTGCCTTGGGGTGCACCAGTATTATTTGTGAAGAAAAAAGATGGGACTATGTAGATGTGCATTGATTACCGTAGTTGAACAAAGTTCCCATTAAGAACAAGTAACCATTTCTGCATATTGATGATTTGTTTGACTAGTTGCAGGGTGCCAGGGTGTTCTCTAAGATCAATTTGAGATCGGGGCACCATCAATTGAAGATTCGGGATTCATATATTGGCCATTGTGAGTTTCTGGTGATGTCTTTCAGTTTGGCTAATGCCCCATCAACATTTATGGATTTGATTAACATGGTGTTCAGGCCATATATTGATTCGTTTGTCATTGTCTTCATTGATGACATCTTGATCTACTCGCGTAGCATGTGGGAGCACGAGCAGCATTTAAGAGTGGTGCTTCAGACCTTGCGGGAACATAAGCTATATGCTAAGTTCTCCAAGTGTGAGTTTTGGCTTGATTTTGTAGCATTTTTGGGGCATATTGTATCAGAAGAGGGTATTAAGGTGGATCCCAAGAAGATCGAGGCAGTTAAGAGTTGGTCTCGTCCTACTACGACGACTCAGATCAGGAGCTTCTTGGGGTTAACAGGTTATTATCGCCGGTTTGTGGAGGACTTCTCATCTTTTGCAGCACCTTTGACTATTTTTACCAAGAAGGGTGCTCCATTCCGTTGGTCCGATGATTGCGAGATGAGCTTTTAGAAGCTCAAGATCGCATTGACTTCAACACCGATGTTAGTGTTGCCTTCCGGTTCAGGGATCTATACTGTATATTGTGACGCTTCACACATTGGTTTAGGTTGTGTATTGATGCAGGAGAGTCGAGTTATTTCATATGTTTCGTGTCAACTGAAGCCCCATGAGAAGAATTACCATGTACTTGATTTTCAGTTGGCTGCGATTGTTCATGCTCTTAAGATCTGGAGGCATTATCTTTATGGGGTGTCTTGTGAGGTTTACACTGATCATTGCAGCATGAAGCATTTGTTCAAGTAAAGGGATCTCAATTTGAGGCAGCGCAGGTGGCTTGAGTTACTAAAGGACTATGATATTTTTATCATCCGGGCAACGCGAATATTGTTGCAGACGCCTTGAGTAGAAAGGCGGAGAGTATGGGTAGCTGGGTTTTCATTTTACCAGAGGAGAGACCTTTAGCTTTGGACATTCAGTCCTTGGCCACAAACTTGTGAGGTTGGATATTTCAGAGCCCACCCGAGTTTTTGCATGCGTCATCGCACAATCTTCACTATTGGAGCAGATCAAGTCTCGTCAGTGTGACGATTCGCACTTGTTGGTTCTTATAGAAACAGTGCTATAGGGTGGTGCCAAGGAGGTTACTATCAGCGAGGATGGTGTTCTACAACTCTGGGGTTGTCTATGTGTTCCTAATGTTGATGGGCTTAGGGAAAGGATTCTATAGGAAGCACATAGTTCTCGGTATTCTATTTATCCAGGTGCTACGAAGATATATCGCGACCTGAGGTAGCATTATTGGTTGCGACAGATGAAGAAGGACATAGATGAGTATGTAACGATGTATCTAAATTGCCAGCAGGTTAAGTATGAGTACCAAAGGCCAGGTGGCCTACTCCAATAGATGACTATATGTGCTTTTACTGTTTTATAACTTGCGGGGAAGGTTAGTTCGGGATTTCGGAGGAAATCAGAACACTTGGTTCCTTAAGGTTAGCAAAAAGGGGTAAGTTTGATTTTGGTCAACATTTTGAGTAAACGACCTCGGAATTAGGATTTTACTATTCCAATAGGTTTGTATGGTGATTTCGGACTTGGGCGTATGTTCAGATCGGGTTTTAGATGACCTGGGAGCGTTTCAATGCTTAATATTTGAACTTGGCACATTGAAGGTTTTAAAGTTCTTTAAATTTTGTTTGAAGTAGGATTTAGTGCTATCGAGGTCTAGCGGGCTTTTGAGCCTAGGAGTAGTTTTGTAAGTTGATTTAAGACTTGCACGCAAAATTTGGTGTGATTACGAATAATTTAAGTATGTTTCGGCGTGCTTGGAGTACGTTGGAAAACTTGAAGTTCATAAGTTGATTCGATTTGGTTTGGGGTGTGATTCTTAGTTTTAATGTTGTTTTCTGTGTTTCGAGAGTGCAAGCGATTCCATTTTCTGATTCTGGACTTGTTGGTATGTCTGGAAGGGGCCTCGGGGATCCCGAACACATTTTGGACGATGCACAGATGGAGTTAAGACTCAAAGGGGCTGCTGGTGCACATGTTTTGGTGTGCCCACACCTACGAGCTTTTGGCCGCAGGTGCGAGCCCGTAGATGTGCCATTTTGGCCACAGAAGTGGCTTTGGGATCCTTGGCCAATGGTCCGAATAAGTGAAGTGGCGTGCTCAGAAGCAACCCCGCATCTGTGATAAGGAACCGCAAAAGCGAGACCGCAAAAGCGGAAACTCGTCCGCAGATACGGACAACACTGGGCCTGTGAAGTTCTGCAGAAGCGGGCCTAGCATTGCAAAAGCGGTACCGCAAATGCAGCCCAGGAACCCCAGATGCAGAAATCGCTGAAGGCAGAATCTTTATTTAAGTCGGGACTTAAGCATTTGGGGTTCATTTATTGCACTTCTTGGTGAGATTTTGGAGCTAGTTAGATCTGGGTTTTCACAAGCTATTTGAAGTAAGTAATTTCTATCTAATGTAAGTTAAATACATGGTTTATGGGTATATTTTAATATGTAAATTTGTGAAAATTATTGATTTAGATGAGAAACCTAGGTTTTGATAAAAATAAAATTTAACCACGAAATTTGTTATGGAATTGAGTGGAAATTATATATTTGGGTTTGTGAGGTTATGGACAACTTTCTTAAAAAATTTCCAGAATCCGTGTACGTGGGTCCGGGGTTGAATTTTAGGAATCCTTCAATTGGGTTGGGTAATCACTTTAATAGTTAGAATATAAACTTTTAAACATGTATTGTTTATTTTATATAATATTTGACTAGTTTCGAGTCGTTTGGCACCAAGTTGAGGATTTAAAGCATAGTTCCGGATCGGAAGTGAACTTGAGGACGAGGTAAGTCTCTTGCCTAACCCTGTAAGAGGGAAATCATCCCCTTAGGTGTGTATTGTTGTAAATAACTTGTGTGGGGAGCTACGTACGCACTAAGTGACAATAGCCTGTGCATAGCGATATATTTCCATGTGATGTCCATGTAGTCTTAGGCTTACATCATGCTTTGTTGGCGCCGTTACTTGATTATGCATATTAATTGTCGTAGATAGAACTGACATTGAAGATTTTTAGATTTATAGTCTCCGGTTTAGACTTCTTATTTTTGGAAAGAATTGAAGAATTTTGTAATAACTTTGAGAAATCTATGTTCACTCGTGTCGCAAGTATTTCCGCGAGTGAGGTAAATTCCTCTACTCTCATGGGAGCGGTACGTTCGCATAGGTGGGTTAATAGATGCATCTATGTTTGTGTCGTTCGACCCTCAGCAATGCACATAGTATATGTATATGTATTTTGGACCGACCTGTACGACCTCGGCATAATGCATGCACAATAATACTTGGAGCCCCATTCATACTTTTTATTGGCATGAGAGGTTAAAATTGTTAAATGATGGGAATTGATTTGGGGATTTACTATCAGTGAATGAATTGTTTATTTATTTCTTGTTATTGAGTTTTCATTATCATTTATATAGCCTATGCTTATTTAGAATTTTGGTATTTTATTGTTAGCCTATAGTAAGTGTTGAAGTCGACCCCTCGTCACTACTTCTTCGATGTTAGGCAAGATAATTACTGGGTACATATTGTTTATGTATTCACGCTACACTTCTGCACTAATCATACAACATCTGAGGCAGGTGCATCTGGTTATCATCCCGGCGTGCACTCCTGATACTTCGAGACATTGCGGTGAGCTACCTTCCGAGCCCGTTCTGCAGCACCCAAAGTCTTTCATTTTCTTTTACTTTCTGTCTACTTCATTTAAGATAGTAGTTTAGTATTTTGTATATTCTACTAGCAGCTCATACACTTGTGACACCAGGTTTTGGAAATTTTGCTAGTAGACACTTCATGATTTTTGATTATTTATTTAATCTCATTGCTTTTAAAATTGTCTATTTCTCTTTTTATATAAATTATCGCTCCTTATTTATTCAATAACCACAAATATCAACTATTTCTGAAATGTTAAAAGAACAATCACACGGTTAGTTCACTGTTGGCTTGCCTAGCGGTAATGTTGGGCGCCATCACGACCTGTTGGAGAAATTTGGTCGTGACACTCTCCAGTCTCTCGGGCTCCCAAATCTCATGCCAATCAACATAAACAATGATATATGACACAACAATAAATAGTAAGAGAGATTGAGATATGATATGCAAATGATGGATGTGTTTGAGTACAAAATTTCCCTTAAAGCAAATAATTCAACAACAGAAATGACCTCAGTGGTTTCAACAGGATAAACATATAGCCTAAACATGTTTTCTAACATGGATTGCAGCTCAATTACTCTAACATATTGGGATCACATGAATAGCAACAAGATTTTATGACTAGATTGTACCACAGAATCGACCGGGTCACAATTACCATGGTGCACGCCCGTGACCTAGCATGTGTGTGACCTCAACACCAACCACATAATACGTATTTCGGGGATTAACACCTTAGAATCATGTTTAGAAGTGTTACTTACCTCAAACCGCGTAAATCTCTACTCCAACAAGCTCTTGCCTCACGAATCGGCATCCGAATGACTCGAATATAGCCACAAACAACTTGATACAATAAACATAAGCTATAGGAATCAATTCCACATGATAAAGCTAAGTTCTTTAACAAAATTCATCAACTCAAAAGTGAACCCCGGGCCCACGTCTCAGAATCTGACAAAATTAACAAAATCCGAACATCCATTCAACCACAAGTCCAACCATACCAAAATTACTCAATTATAATCACAACTCGACCTTCAAATCCCAAATTAAACCCTATGAAGTTTCTATTATTTTCCCCAATTTTTCCTACCTAAAATACTAACTAAATGATAAAAATAATGATAGATTCAGGTATATTAACAAAATATGAGTTAGAATCACTTACCCCAATCAATTTCTTGAAAATCCAACCAAAGATCGCCTCAATCCGAGCTCCCAAAGTCCAAATATGAAATAGTACTCTAACCCTCGTGTTTTAAATCTTATATTCTGCCCAGATGTTCCCCTTCGCAATCGCACAAAGTCCTTCGCATTTGCGAAGAACAAAAATCGCAGCCCTCCAAATTACCCTTCGCGAATGCTGACATCTCATTGCGAATGCGATGTACAGAATCCTCAACTTACGCTATCGTGGACTCGTCCAAGCGATCGCGAAGAACACTCGCGTGGACATCCAAGTCTCATCCTTCCTTCTTCGGGGGTGCGACCCAGCTCATGCGTTGGCAATTCACTGACTCCCCAAACTTCGTGATCACGTACTCGATCTTGTGAACGCGTAGCAAAAATTCTCTAGATGCCAACAACACTCTTCACGATTGCGTCTCCTTCTCTGTGATCGTGGAAGAGGAAACCAGTAACAGAAAATCAGTAGTTCCTCAAAGTTCAAAAATGTGCTGAACATGATCCGAATCACACCCGAGGTTCTGGTACCTCAACCAAACATACCAACAAGTCCTAAAATATCATACGAACTCTCTTGAAGCCTCAAATCACATCAAACAACACTAAAACTACTAATAGCACACTGATTCAAGCCTAATGAACTTATGAACTTCTAACGTCCATAACCTATGCCGAAACATACCAAACCAACTCTGATTGACCCCAAATTTTTCACAAAAGTTATAAATGACACAATGGGCCTATTCCAACTTTCGGAACAAAAATCCAAGCCCAATAACCAAAAGTCAACTCTCGATTAAACTTCTCAGCTCTCCAAACTTTTATTTTTGCAACTTTCGCCAATTCTAGCCAAAATCACATATGTACCTCCAAATAAATATCCGGACACACTTTTAAGTCCAAAATACTCTATGAGCTATCAAAATTATCAAATCTCCATTCCGGAGTCATTTACACATAAGTCAACATTCGGTCAACTCTTTCAACTTAGGCTTCCAACCTTGGGACTAAGTGTCCTAACTCATTCCAAAACATCTCCCAACCCAAACCAACCACCCCGATGAGTCTTATGACAACATATGAGAGCAATAAACGAAATACATGAGGGAATGAGGCTATAATACTCAAAACGACAGGCTGGGTCGTTACATTCTCCCCCTCTTAAACAAACGTTCGTTTTCGAACGAGTCTAGAATCATTCATGCAGTCTCAAATAGGCATAGATATCTACTCCGCATCTCTCGCTCAGTCTCATAAGTAACCTCCTCGACTGACTGCTCTCCCCACTGCACCTTCACTGAAGCTATGTTCTCGAACCACATGAAGATGGCGTATCAGACCTTAAAATCTTTGAGGGTGGTCTCTGAGTGAAGGTCAGCTTCGGGCACTTGGAGATTTGCTTTGAACATGATGTAGATAATCTTTTAAGGTGTTGTATATGGGTTCCATGTCACGACCCAAACCGATGGGCCACAACGGGCACCCGGTACCTTACTCAACCGAGTACCAACGTAGAGTATCTTTCTTATTACATCATTATATACACGTGATATACGGACCTAGTAGGCCAATATAATCATTTATAAAATCAAACATAGGCCGACAAGACCGTACAATATTTCACGTATACGACATATGTCTACAAGCCTCTAAGAATACATAAATGTCATAGAGGTCGGGATAGAGTCCCGCCATACCAAACAATACACGTCTAAATCATACTAACCAAACAAGCAACTCCGAAGCAAATGGAGCACACCAACATCTTCCGCTGAGCTGATAGCCTACTTGGAGGGCTCTCAACCTGTCTATCGGGACCAACGGGCATGAAACTCAGTGTCCCCAGGCAAAAGGGAAGTCAGTACGAATAACGTACCAAGTATGTAAGGCACATAAGTAAGTACATCAGAGACATGGAAGAAGTATAGAGTACATGACTCAACCTGCAAGTCTGAATAAATTTGCAAATCATAAATTACTTTTAGCGTCATGCATGTGCGTATGAATGTCATGTCGTGCATAGGTACATGTTTCATAACATCATCAGCCTCTAAGGGCATTCCATTATATCATGCCGGCCACTGTGGACAAAATCATCATCGTATACCAGCTGATCAGGTGGTGGTGCGTATATAATGCCATAACCTTTCCCATATATATATATATATACGCGTATATAACGCCGTTTGAGTAAATACATATATATGCATATATAACGTCATTTGAATTATATTTCAGCCACTGTGGGCAACATCATCATCATATACCAGCTGATCAGGTGGTGGTGCGTATATAATGCCATAACCTTTTCCCATATCCAATATATATATATATATATATATATATATTTACATATATACGTGTATATAAAACCATCTAGTCATGGGTCAATGCACATGAATGCAATGCATGAAATGTACGTCTGTAAAATCATTCGGAATGTCATAAGACCATTTTGCCTCTTGAGCAATATCATAAAGTAACATCTTTTCAACTTTCGTATTTTTCTGAGACCCATGAACAGATGATAAAATATTATTACACATGGAAATTAAAGAACATAGATATTTCTATTACTTCTATGAGTAGAGTCACTTATGGAATTTGTGCATTTGCACGTTTCGTTTATATCGTATGGATCATGCCAAAAGAAAGAAGGGATAACCTTAACATACCTGGAGTAGGAAAAATCCGTATATTATTATTATTCTTTAGAAGGATTCAATTTCGTATGAATCTCTTTACAAATTTAAGACTACCGTCACTACAGTAACGTGAGGTCTCATATGACTTTAAAAGTTCCCTCACCAATATTCCTTGTTCTTCATTTCCATGTAATTCTTGCCAAAGAAACGAATTTGATACCTTTGAATATGAATTGAAAGATACGTAGTATCATATCTATCTTTGAATTTGATACTTGCCTTATGTAGAGCCTTGTTATTCTTTCAGAATTTTGGAAGATAAGTATAGGGTCACCTTATCTCCTTGGTCAGGATTTTACCAAGATATATATCTTTTAATGGTTCAAAGATATGTAACTTTCTTGGATTTAGAAATCTGTATGTTGTAATCGGTTGCCACATACCCATAATAACTAAAAGTCATATTTTTTTGTAGTGGCTTGCTGCCACGTGGCGATATTTTATCTCAACCACATTCTTTAATTAATCACCCATAACTCCTTAATTAACTAGGTAATGTCTCGTTATCCAATAATTAACCAATTACCCACATAATTAAGAATTATCTTCACTTACTCAAAATACTGCTCACTTTTAATATACCTTATACATCTTAATATCATGGTCATGTGGTACCTTGCATGGTACTAGTTTATAATTATCGGGTATTATCGCTCGACCCATTTTTTTTCATCTCAAAATACCAAACTTTGACAAAATTCGTTTTCTTAGACTTGCACCCCCTTTTACCTTTATGAATTTACTAATTACTTGTAAAATACCATAATCCTTATAATCTCCAAATAATCTTTTCCTTGGACTGATGTTAATTACCTTACGACAAATTCCACGTACAACACTATAGGGCGCGACATCATCGTAATGTAGTACTGCGGAATATGACATCTCACTTCCGGGCTCTCATTAATTTATTTATGGCATATTTTCATGTACGAAAATATGGGGTGTAACATTCCAGTAGAGAGGTTACCCATGGCCAGGTGACATCATGAGGTCGAACCCTCATAGACGGAGCTTGAAGTGCTTACTTTCCTTCTTGGGAGAGACCTTCGAGGTCGGATACCTTCTCGAGACTAGAGATGATGTTGCTGATCTTTTGAAGCCTGACTTTCTTTTGACAGAGGTCTTTGGAGTCGGGTACCACCTCTAAATCCATACCGAAGCCGTTGGCCTCCCGAGGCCTAACCTGGGTAGGTGAATTGTTGTTGTTCCCCACATATATATGGGGTTGCTCCCGCTTCTTGGAAGATCCCATTATTTTAGATAGCTATCATTCTGCTTTGGCATCGAGTCCTTCATTACCTTAAGTGCGAAAGTGTTCGTGTAGGTTCCTACTTCAGTTTTCTAGTTCCACCATAGCCATGACTGCTACTTCGGGGCCTGTCCGACAGAGAGGGTACAGTTCCAATCCCAGAGCTCAGGATCCACGGGAGTTTACTCTGAAGACTATGTCTTTGATAAGAGAGGAGCATCTGGAGATAGTGAGGAGAGGCTACGGATGGGGCGAGGGGGTAGCGCTGCAGGCGCTTCCCCCGGATGAGGGTATCACGGACCTCACCGATGGATTCTTGAATGTGTACTTGTACCCTTTCACGCTAGGCCCCCTTGATAGGGTCGTGCTCAATTTCTGTTTAAAGTACCGGGTTACTTTGGCGTAGATACATCCATCATTTTGAGGAATAGTGTTGATGATGAGGCTCTTTGCGGAGAAAGCAGGGCTTGAATTCATGCTCTACCATCTTGATTGTAATATTTCCAGAGCGCATCTGTAGACGGTGGATGCACTTTTTTTATGTATGTAAATAGAAGAGGACTTGAAGCTTTATTTCTTATGTATCCCTTTCTGCTTCGCTTCTAACCAGGTGGATTGGTTTCGGAGTTGGTGAGAATCCTTAGATTTGTGATATGGTCGGGGCTTATCAGGTATGCCCGAGGGCTCTTACGCGTTTGGTTGATGCGGCCTTTAGTGTAAGCTGGCGTTAGAGCACTTATTCTTTTGCTCAACTGTTTTGGGTTTAGTCTCCAACTCGGGCTTCGACTCGAGCCCATTCGACACTCAAGCTTTTGTGTCTGCATGGGTGGGCGACAATGGCCCTTTAAGCCTTGCCCTTGGGCATTTGTATCTTAACTATTTTGGGTTCAGTCTCCGAGTCGGGTTTTGACTCCAGCACAATTGACCCTCAAGTTCTGTATTTTCGTGGGATGACGACAACTGCTCTTACGCCTTGGGTCAAAGCGACCTTTTATGTATGTGGCCTTGAGGCTCATGAAACTGGCGGCAATGGCTCTTATCTTTTTGCCTTTTGGCATGCTATATTTAACTATTTTGGATCCGGTCTCCGAATCGGGTTATGACTCAACCTCATTTTGACCCTCAAGCTTTCAAATTTTAAGGTGGCGATGGTGGCTCTTACGCTATTGGTCGTTGTGATTTTTTAGTGTGTGGCCCTGAGGCTCGTTTGGCTGACGCAATGCCTCTTACGCTTTTGCCCTTAGGCATGCATTAGTTAACTATTTTGGATCTGGTCTCCTAATCGGGTTATGACTCGAGCTCATTTTGATCCTCAAGCTTTCAAATTTTAAGCAAGCGACGGTGGCTCTTATGCTTTTGGTTGTTGCGTTCGTTTAGTGTGTGGCCCTAAGGATCGTTTGGCTGGCGACAATGGCTTGTACTCTTTTGCCCTTGGGCATGTGTAAGCTTTGTTTTCCTCTCGTTAAGGACTTTTTGAAATAATTTTGCCTGACCCATCATTGGTTCGGGAAGAACCTCGATTTCAAGTCATTTGCGGAAATATTCAAGCAACTAGGAAGGTTTAAATCGTAGGCTGAATAGCTCAAAGCCTTGTGATTTGAAGCTGACATGGTAAATGCTCATTTTCCTATCGAGGGTAGCTTGTTTAACCAGTTCTTTTCGAAGTAGATTCGAAGTAATGGCATGTAATTTTATAGCGATGTTCAGGCGTCCCCGAGTTGCGTTAATTTGGCTGGTGCAACCGTATTAACTGTAGTCATTTGTGTTTAGCCGGAGACATTTTTGAACCCGAATATGATAGTTTAGGCATCTACATTGAGGGTATTCCCTTTCATGAGTTTTACAAATGCGACATATAGCATAAACATCTGAATCGAGTTTTATGCCTGTTGTAAGGTCTTACTAAATTGTCATGCCTATTGAGGTCTTACAGATTTTCCATGCCTGTTGAGGTCTTACAGTTTTGTCATGCCTGTTGAGGTCTTACAGTTTAGGTCTCGCTACATTAAATAGATCTCGCTAGACCGAGTTTGCCCGCTCGGGGTCTTATGGCCTCGGGTTTTTAAGTAAGTGGCGATTGGCAACAGTCTCCGAGTCATCGAGTTTTTTTAGGCTCAGGGGCCGTTGTCTCTTTGAGGGCTTATGTTTTTTTGAGATTCCGACCCTGGGGTCATGCGTTTCCCGGGTTTGTGATGCCTATCCCCGAGTGTTCGGGACAATTTTTCTTTTTGGAGATTTTTTGTAATTTCCGTGCTTCCTCGTTGGGGGCTTATGAGTTTGGAGTCCCTACCTTGAGGCCATGTGGGTGCCGATTTATTGGCGCTAGACTCCTAGTTTTTCGGAACGTCCTCAGCGGAGGGATCCTCATAGTGAAAATGCTGAATTTTCTTTAGATTATGAGATGCTTTGGAGAAAGATGTTCTTTGATTGTTCGGCATAAGTACACGCTGTTTTGTTGCAGCGAGCCCAACTTATGTGGACTCGGTTCATTGAATGTTTGGCTCGGTACATTGTTTTCTATTAGAACATCGTTCGTCGTTTCCTGGTTCTTCCGAGCGGATGGCCTCTCAAAAAGGGTGCCCTCCAGTGTTCGGGGTTGATTGCAAAAGAAGCCCCGCAAGCTTGTCGGATCCTCCTTAGGTAGCGCATTTCCCTGTTAAGAACCTTGCCGGCAAAACCCTCTTTAGGACAAAAGCTCGGCCCAAGGGAAAGAGTACAACGGATGTCATTAAGGCCTTGGGATCTTCGGGTTGAGTTAACACTTTTTACTGCCCTGACCGGGCACCTGCATATGGGTTAGTGTAAAATAACGAAAGAGGGGAGGGGGGTGATCTTACCTTATCGCGGGGTGCGCAGGCAATGCTCCGAGACTTGATATGTCTCTGTTGTTGTGAGCGAGGACTCTATACGCCCCTCCGCTATGTTTAATCGGGCTTAGCCAAAGACATAGTTTGATCACCCTTTGTCTCTTTCGAGAGTAGAGATATTGGTACCGACACTATGTTACATAATGCGAACACTTCCCTTGCCACTTGTGTTCCCTATAGACGGTTTAGTTCTACCCTTCCTTGGGGATTTAATCATTTGGCGAAGAGGGGACGGTACCGCCTTTACGCGGTGCGTCCGCGGCCGTCCGAATAAGGCGTTTATACCTCGCGTCTATTTTGATGATATGGAACTTGGAGTTCCAGTCTGCGCCGGCCATACTGACTGAGAGAATGATCTATCCTCTCGATGTTTCGATTGCTGCGTTGAATCCGCCAAGCATTTGAGAGGCGGGCATGATTTGGCTTGGCAGTCCGAGCAGCTATATCACCCTCGACCCGATAATATCGGTCGAGCCACCTGAATCAATGAGCACATGTTTTATTTGAAATGAATGAATGAGGAATAAGGTTACCAGTGCGTTGTTATGAGATTAAGGCGAGGTTTCAGAGCCTTTCTTGCCGAACGCGAGGGCATCTTCGGGTACGTGTCCCTGGGTCCATTTTTCTCTGATGATGGATATTTTTGTCCCCCTCTTCACAAGTTCTTGGAGAGTGTCAACGTTCCTCTAATATCATGGTAATATGTCGCGGCCCATTTGATTCGTTCTTCTTGGCCGCTTTTCTTTCTCGAAACTAAACTGGAGCTCGATTGCTCAAAAATCCTCGGCGGTGACTTTTATTAAGTAGTTTGGCTATTTTCTTTCGGAGATGGTGGTAATCTTTGGTCCTATGGCCGTGCATATTATGAAGTTCACATACCAAGCTGTGATTCCTCTGGGAAGGATCCGACTGAATAGGCCTGGGCCATTTGGTGTCCTCGGTTTAGGTAACGGTGAGCACGATGTCCGATACAGCGACGTTGAAGTTGTATTCTGATGGTCGAGGCGTCCCTATTGGCCTCATGTCTACGTTGAGTATGGCTCTATTGACGAGCCCTCGAGGATACTGTCCTCGATCCATTCTCTGACCGTTGCGAGGTAGGTTGCATCTCGAGGCATTCCTCTTGTCTTCAGCGTACGACCGATATATTTCTTTCATTGGTTTCGATTTCTTTTCTAGGAGCCTTCTTGGGTATACTGAGCCCGAGGGGACTCCTAGTTAGTCATCCTCAACCCTTATTTGCGGCTGGTACCAGTTGTGGGCGTCCGACCAGGTCGTAGCTAGATATTCGATCAAGTTCTATTTCAACTATTCCGAAGCCACCGAGCTTCGTTCATTCTGTCCCTGAGTGAAGTCCTGCACCGCCCAGTCGTCGGAGACCGGGGGTAGTTGCTTTTGTTCCACTTGGAAACGAGATACGAATTCTCGTATCATTTCATTCTCCCTCTGCTTAATCTTGAATACGTTGGACTTTCTTGTTGATACTTTGATGGCACTGGCGTGTGCCTTTATGAAGGAATCTGCTAGCATGGGAAATAAATCTATGGGGTTGGGAGCTAGGTTGTGATGCCACATAATGTCCCCCTTCGAGAGCGTTTCTCCGAGCTTCTTCAGTAAGATGGACTCGATCTCGTCGTCCTTTATGTCATTGCCCTTTATCACGCAGGTGTAGGCAGTAACGTCTTCGTTACGATCTGTGGTCTCGTTATACTTAGGGAGTTCCGGCATTCTGAACTTTTTTGGAATGGGTTTCGGGGCTGCTTCTTCGGGGAACGGCCTTTGAATGAACTTTTCGAATCCACACCCTTGAGGACCGGGGGTGCGCCCGGGATCTGGTCGACCCTAGAGTTGTAGGTATTGTCCTTCTTGTCGTTGGCTGCTATCATTTTATCGCCCGATTTAATCCTTTTGGTAAGATCCTCAAGAAGTTTTATGATGGTAGGGTCGACTATCAATCCGTTATTTCTCGATCTCTCGGGTACTTGTTCGACTGGGGGAGCTATTTCCGATGCTATTGCGCTAGGAGTCTTCGGGTGGCTTTGCAACTGAGCGATAGCCAACTGTTGTACCTGCAACATTTTGAAAATAACATGAGACTAACTGTTTGTTCTTCCTAAGCTGGGGTGTTTTGGGCTTCCTATTAGTCGCCATGTCGTATGCTCCTGTCGGTGTGTGAGGTTCCGTCGACCTGCTGCCGGTCTTGCAAATCTGCGTCCGCTAGAATCGGTCCAGGTGCGTTATCGGGGTTCTACCGTGGCGCGCCAACAACTGGAACATCCACACTGTTTTCTTTGTGGTTATCGAGGTTGTCATTCTCGACTCCGTTTACTGATCAAGACATTTTGACCTAAAATCGAAGATCTTGGACAAGAAAAAGTGTGAAAGATAACTTGCGTTTGTGTAATGAAACCAGCAAGAAAATCATCACTATTATTTTTAGCCCCACGGTGGGCGTCAAACGGTTTACCGTAAAAATGGTAATAACAATTAAATTTGTTAAAGAGACTCTAAAAATACGTGATCTATTTTTATGCTAGCTGTTAAGGTAGTTGATGATAGATAAGTGGAGCTTAACGACGAAATACGAACTAAAACAAGGTTATAATCAAACCAAGGGGCTTACTGTCCGGGCCTCGGACTGACCAATGAGAGGCCTCGAGGTTGATGTGTCACAACCCAAATTTCCCACCATCGGGTGTCGTGATAGAGCCTACTAATGTGATCTAGGCAAGCCAATTAATTGAACAAATTGCTTCTTTATCCATTTTATACTCTTTAATAGTTATAAAGCCAAAGCGTGCGGACAACAGAAAATTTCAATAAGCGAAAGAAAAGGAGTAAATTATCCGAATATATATGTCTAATACAATTGTTTGAACCTCGAACACCCAGAACTAGTGTCACAGTACCATAGATGATCTAAGAATGCTACATACAATGTCTGAAAACAAGCAATACACTATTTCTGAATTAAGGAAATGAAACAGGATTAAAGCGATAGTGGGAGACGCCAGGGCCTGTGGACGCCTGCAGGTCTACCTTGGATCTCCGCGTGGACTGAGGGAAGCTACCCAATCTACGATCCAAATGCTTCTGCTCCGGGATCTGCACATAGTGCAGAGTGTAGTATCAGCACAACTGACCCCATGTGTTGGTATGTGCCTAGCCTAACCTCGGCGAAGTAGTGATGAGGCTAGGACCAGACTATCAAATAAACCTGTGCAATTCAACTATATACAGCGGAAAAGAAGAACAATAATAAATAGTTAAGTATTGGAGGGGTAACATGCTGCGGGGGAGCTATCAATTTAGAATAGGAAGACAATAGGTAACTGAAAGAATCAACATATCTCAGATATGAACAAGGAACCAGAAATCAATAAGTGCACGACATCACCCTTCGTGGTTTTACTCTCGTCCTCACCAGAGCAATCAAGTAATGAAAATGTGTATGACACCACCCTTCGTGCTTTTACTCTCGTCCTCACCATATAATCAATATAATCGGCACAGAATGGTACATCGTGCGGCACGACATCACACTTTGTGCTTTACACTCTTTCCTCACAAATCATACACGATATCACCCTTTGTGCTTTATCACTCTCTCACCAAAACAATACACGGCATCACCCTTCGTGCTTTAACACTCTTCCTCACCCAAACAACAATCACAAATAATAGGGCAATGGAGTAAATAAAATTAGAATAAGAATCCCGGCAATGGAATAACATCAAAAGAAGCATCAACATCCCGGCTAGGGAGATAACATCAAAACAACAAATTCCCGGCAAGGGAGATAATAAAATGATTCTCTTCTCTTTTTTCACTTTTACTTCACAACTCACTTCATAACATTGAGCCAATGCTCTAGAAGGTTCAATTTCCACTTATGCGTTCACATTTCATTGTACAACTTGAGCCAACGCTCCTCAATGTTCAAGTTTGACAATTACTTCCACAAACTTTGCCCAATAGTAGAAATCATCATCAAAGCATGAATAATACAACGAAGACATAATAATCACAATATAAGACTCATGGGCATGCTTGACACCAATATATAGATACTCGTCACCATGCTTATATGTCGTACTTGACAAATACCACATAGCAAATATGACTCGACTCTTAATCTCTCAAGCTAAGGTTAGACCAAACACTTAACTCTTCCACGAACACAACTCACGTGTCAATTATCGCTTTTCCCCTTGATTCCACCACCAATTCGCTCGTATCTAGCCATAAGTTACTTAATTACATCAATAAATGCTAAATGAATCAACTCCAATGCACGAAAATGAGTTTTCTAAAGTTTTACCCAAAAAGTAAAAAATCACCCCGGCCCACATGGTCAAAACCCTAGCTTCGAACCAAAACCCGATTACTCATTCCCCCATGAACCCAAATATATCATTTGTTTTGAAATCAGACCTCAATTCGAGGTCCAAATCCCCAATTTTTGAAAAACCTAGGTTCTACCCAAAACACCCAATTTCTCCCCATGAAAATCATTGATTTAGAGTTGAAATCATGTGAAAAGATGTTAATGATTGAAGAAAATGAGTTCAAATTGACTTCAATCAATTTGGAAGAAGAGTTGTCTTTGAAAAATCGGCCAGGAGTGTTTTGGTTTTGAAAGAGTGTGAAAAATGGGAGATTTTCGGCTAAGTATAAAAATTGCAGGTTGCAGATATGGGAATTGCGACCAGGGTTCGCAATGGCGAACCCCGACCTCTGCTATGTTCCCATTTGCGAAGGGGTTCTCGCATTTGCAATGTGGGAACTGCGAAGGATGCGTCGCATTTGCGACCACTAGCTAAAAGGGGGAGTATCACATTTGCGATAGAATGCTCGCAATTGCGAGGTAGGCTGGCCTGGGCTTCTTTCGCATTTGTGACATGCCTCTCGCATTTGCGAGCCAGGCTTCGCAAATGCAAAGCCTGTAGGCCTGCAATGCAACAGCTGAAAGTCTGCAGTTCACCAAGTCCAAAATCCACCTCGTTGTCACACCTCCTTTTTAACACCCTGAGGGTACATAAGGGAGTTTTTCCAATTAAAGTGACATTATTCGAAATGAGATTATTTATATATCAGAGTCGCCACTTGGGATAGTTTATTTGGTGTCCCAAGTCACCAGTTTATTTTAAAATCCCAAATCGAGGAAATTCGACTTTTATTTTTTTAAAGTCTGCAAACCAGAAATTCTAGATAAAGAATTCTATTAACCCGGGAGAAGGTGTTATGCATTCTCGGGTTCCGTGGTTCTAGCACAGTCGCTTAAACTATTAAAATTGGCCTATTATCCGGTTTATTACATGTTTAACCTATTGTGCATTTTTAACTTATTAGCCGCTTTTAATTATTTTAAAACGCTTTTTAGGAGGATTGAACGTTATTTAAAACATGCCTTGAACCACGCCACATGAAATGCACCAGCGGTTCGAGACACATTCTATTTAACGTTGTTAAGAACTGAAATTGGGTCACATAAAATGCACACCATAATTTAATAAATAAAAGAAAATCAATTCAAATATCGCGCCTAAAACAACTATGAAGGTTCAAATTAATAACAAAGTTTGCGAGGGCCATGGAATATTTAATTGATGGCACACCTCGATTTTTAAAGAGTTAATATTAATTAAATGAGGGCCATGTGGTTAGAGGTTTTATTTGGTATGACACGCCTCAAATTATTCTTATAAGTGATTTCTTGATCTAGTCTTGTGAGGGCCATCAATTTTATGTTTGGCTAATACGACGCACCTCAATCTAATTAAATGAGAGCACTACATTTACTAAGGTGAGTTAAAGAGGGTTGATTTTATCTAAGTTAAAAGCTTAAATTGGGATTGCTAATCGCAAAAGGTACTACATAACACAATGGGTTATTAACTACTGGTGGGAATTTCTGGGCTCAATATAGGCCCAAACCTGCCAAATCGGGTGGAATTTTCACCCTATAGCCCTTAAAGATAACAAGCTGGAGTAAAGAATCAACAGGGGCCAAGATTGATCCCAAAACAAAACATAAGAACACTTATGAAACAATTTTGAGCTGGACTTCCACAGATCAACAAATATGAGCCAACGTTTGCCCAATATCTTTAAACCAAAAAAAACAAATTTCAACATGGAGGCCCTCTTAGGCTTTATTTCCCTTCCCCTTTGATCCACTTTTAGCAGAAAATAATACAGCAACTCAAACATCAAAAAGAAAAATACTGATATCCAGATTATAGGCTGATATTAACAACAATAGCGGGGACATTTTACATATACAACTAATCTTAACCAATCATGAGATGATTCATTACCCATCAAATACAATCAAACCCTTAAATGATATTGAGATTCATCACGATTTAATCAAAACAAAACCTTGCTCACACCAGAATACAAAGTTAACACGCAGTCCGTAAATACCATGACCTCCTAGTGTAACAAAACTATTATACTTCATATTAAGCAACAAACCAAATCTAATCCTCCAATCTACACTATGACTAAGTGATACATAGCATCAGTTCTTAGTATGTTAAAACAAATAAAATAAACTATAAGTCGAATGAAAGGACAAAAAGATCATTAAGTAAAATCCGAGAATCTCCATTCTTCAAATCAAACAAGGCACTCTTACATTTTCGGAATTTGAGATGTGTACCTGAATACAGCAAAATAAATAAGAAAAATAGCCTGAGGTTAGGAGGAAGCAGAGGCAGTATGTCAGCAACACCAATACAACCAAACAACAACAATACTCAGTCCTTCTAAACCATTTTGAACCAAAATGAACCAGAAATTCTTGAAGGCTTTAAGCTATGAAGATAAACAGCAGAACCAAGCTAATTTCCACCAAAAATGCAAGAGATTTTCAGTGTTTTTGAGCTCAGCCGTTTGTATGCTTTTTAGTATTCTAAAATCTCTAAAATCTACCTTGACAAAGTAGGAAAACAGGCCTCTTATAGAAGACCTCTAGGGTAGCAGAAATGACCCTATCATTTATCAATTACCCCTTCCCCAATTTTCATTCTTTCAAGTTAAACCCCAAATTTCTAGTCTGTTTGTTAAATCAGCCCACTACTCACTTTCCTAGCAACTTCCTAGTTAGTTACACAAGATTCTTTTTATCCAAATTCCCTAAATTACCATTTGAATTCCTATTATTAACCTTCCTAGTCTAAACCAATGCAGGCCAACTGAATCCCAAACCTGGGCCTAAACAAATGGGCTTCTAATGCCCCAGGTCTGGACTACCACAAACCCAAAAAATGGTCCCAAATCAGTAAAGCAAGGAAACAGATCAAAGAAAACCAAAGGGCTCAAATTAACCAATAGAACCTAAATGTGATGAACCCAAACCCCACTGATTAATTCAACCTATGACTGGCTAAAGAATGAAAGAGTAGAGGAAAAAGAAGCACAGTAGAGCTGGGCGTGCTGGTACCATTTAACAAACCAACAGAAATCTAATTTAAACAAAGAAAACAAAAGAAAGAAATCGACTGACTGACTTGAACAAAACATAGCAGAAATAATTGACAAATGAGCGGCAAAAAATGAAAACAGAACCAGGAATCAAGTAAAACAAGGTTAAGAAGGGACTGACAAGATATGGGATAAGAAAAACAGGGACATACAATCAAAAAGAGAAAGCAAATACTATTTTACTGGAAACACTTGAGCATTGCTTGACAAATTTGTCGGTCTTGGTCTTGCACGGGGCTGGTAGGCTTTGAAATGAGTCGAAATCCATGCTAATCGCTCGTCCTCAAGGAGAGCAGTTGACTGGCATAAATTTCAACCCATTAAAGGCCCAGAAAGCTGCTTGAATTTTGAAAAAAGGGGCAAAATTAGGGTTTCGAATTTGGGTAGCAGATTTGGGATTTAGACGTAAGAGTGGGGATATTGGGGATATTAGTGTTAGATTCATGTTCCATGGGGTGTGGGGATTGTAGAGGAACAATTTGCGGTTGATTGGGTGGTCCGCCGCCGGCGAATGACTTGGGAATTTCAGGGCAGCGGGTTTAGGGTTCATGGAGGGTCTCTAAGTGAGAAGATGAGTGAGGGGATCGATTGGGAGGGGTAAGGTCGTTTAGGGCAGTTAAATACATACGGAAACACCAGTTCCCAGCCGTTCGATAAGTGGAAATCAACGACAGGGATAACAGACCTCAAAACAATGTCGTTTGGTTAATTAAATAGGACGAACCAGGTTAGGAGAAATGGACCTGGGCGGATGGGTGGGGGAACGGATTAGAACCGGAATTTAGGATTGAGCTGTGCCAAATCGGCCCAAAATCAGCAGCCTTTTAATTCTCTTTCTTTTCTTTTCAATTTCAATTTTTTCTTTTCCTTTTTCAAATTAATTAACAAACCAAATTAAATCTTAAATTAATGTAAATTACCAAATTAAACTAATTACTCATCATAGTATTTACATAAATTTAATAACTCCTAAATTAAAAGAAGAACTATAAAATTTAAAATTAAAAAGATTAAAGTGCAAAGTGAGTCATTTTTTGTGATTTTTTTATTTTTATAAAACAACTAATTTTATAATTAACCTAAAAATGTAAAAATAGATTCTAAATGCAAATGCAGAGTATTTTTATATTTTCATGAATTAAATAAAAATTAAACATGCACAAAAAAAATGCAAATAATTAAGAAAATTTTACAATAATTCCTAAAATGGCAAACAATTAAGATAAAAATCTAATTCCTTGGGATTCTGTAGGAGTATTTCATATAGGGCAAAAATCACGTGCTCACAGCTGCCCATCTTTGCTCGGAGACATGAAAGGTTTTCGGGCAAAGATAAAATGAGCAATTACGAGGGATTTTTGCCCATTTGAAACTCCATGAGAAACATTTTTTTTGAAAAAGCCTGACCGAACCTTACTTGAGGTTGCCTACATATCATTGGATGTAAAGGAATCAGGTCAGTGTAGTTCTGGAAGTTTCGGTAGTTGGGACTACCAGGAAGGTGTAATTTCACTGTTGCTGCTACCGCTGTTACTTGCTAAACTCCTTATTACACCAAAATGAAAAATAAAAAGCTAAACTAGCTAAGCCTATCAACTACGTGTTACAAGATTCATATCTATAAATCTCCTGAAACATGATCTTGAGTCTTGGTTGGTTCTTCCTAAAGACTCTGATCCGAATCTTGATGCTCGTTAGCTGCAACTGCTAGTACATTCTTCAGCTTTTGGATTAAGGCAGGACATGCGAAGCTTGTGACTTCAATCATATCTTGAGCAGTCCGCATCTTTCTCCCTTTTTGCACTTTGAGTTCACTTATTTTTTGTTCTTTTTGTTCTTTTCTTTATTCTGGATTAAGACTCATTCTTTTGGTCATCTCGAACTATGTGCCTCGAGGTAAAACCTGCTCAGACACAAAAACGAACAAACGAACAAAATTTTCTGGCCCAATTTTCACTAAATTTTTTTGTGAGTTATTGTAACAAAATTCTAAACTACTTCTTTATTGAAAGCAATAAAGTCAGGATTATGTATCTTTAAAAGGAGACTAGGGAGTGGAGACCCTATGTCTAAAAAACTAAAATCAGCTAAAGAGTGGAGACCATATGTTGGAAAAGGTGACTAGGGAGTGGAGACCTTATGTCTAAAAAAATAAAATAAAATCAACTTAGGGAGTGGAGACCCTATGTTGGAATGACGTCTGGGAGAAGAGACCCTATGCCTAAAAATAAACTCAACTAGGGAGTGGAGACCCTTTGTTGGAAAAGGCAACTAGGGAATGGAGACCTTATGTCTAAAAATAAACTCAACTAGGGAGTGGAGACCCTATGTTGGAAAGAGGACTTGGGAGTGGAGACCCTATATATAAAAATAACCTCAACTAGGTAGTGGAGATCCTATGTTGGAAAAGGCGACTAGGGAGTGGAGACCCTATGTCAAAAATGAAACTCAACTAGGGAGTGGAGACCTTATGTTGGAAAAGGCGACTAGGGAGTGGATACCCTATGTCTAAAATGAAATAAACTAGGGAATGGAGACTCTATGTTGGAAAAGACGACTAGGGAATAGAGACCCTATGTCTAAAATAAACTCAATTAGGGAGTGGAGACCCTATTTTGGAAAAGGTTTTTAGGGAATGGAGCCTCTATGTCTAAAATGAAAATCAACTAGGGAGTGGATACCCTATATTGGAAAAGGCGACTAAGGAGTAGAGACCCTATGTCTAAAATAAAATCAACTAGGGAGTGGAGACCCTATGTTGGAAAAGGCGACTAGGGAGTGGAGACCCTATATCTAAAATGAAACTCAACTAGGGAGTGGAGACCCTATGTTGGAAAAGGCGACTAGGGAGTGGAGACCCTATGTCTTAAATGAAAATAACTAGGGAGTGGAGACCCTATGTTGGAAAAACGACTAGGGAGTGGAAACCCTATGTCTGAAATAAAACTCAACTAGAGATTAGAGATCCTATGTTGGAAAAAGGTGACTAGAGAGTACAGACCCTATGTCTAAAAATAAACTAAACTAGGGAGTGGAGACCCTATGTTGGAAAAGGCGACTAGGGAGTGGTGACCCTATGTCTAAAATGAAACTCAACTAGGGAGTGGAGACCATATGTTGGAAAAGACGACTAAAGAGTGGTGACCCTATGTCTAAATATAAACTCAACTAGGGAGTGAAGACTCTATGTCTAAAATGAAACTCAACTAGGGAGTGGAGACCCTACGTTGGAAAGGCGACTAGGGAGTGGAGACCGTATGTCTAAAATAAAATCAACTAGGGAGTTGAGAATATATGTTGGAAAAGTGACTAGGGAGTAAAGACCCTATGTCCAAAATAAAACATAACTAGGGAGTGAAGACCCTATGTTGGAAAGGCGACTAGGGAGTGGAGACCCTATGTCCAAAATCAAACTCAACTAGGGAATGCAGACCCTATGTTGGAAAAGGAGACTAGGGAGTGGAGATCCTATGTCTAAAATAAAACCAACTTGGGAGTGGAGACCCAATGTTGGAAAAGTGATTAGGGAGTGGAGACTCTATGTCTAAAATAAAACACAACTAGGGAGTGAAGACCCTATGTTGGAATGGCGACTAGGGAGTGGAGACCCTATGTATAAAATAAAACTCAACTAGGGAGTGGATACCCTATGTTGGAAAAGGAGACTAGGGAGTTAAGACCCTATGTCTAAAATGAAACTCAACTAGGGAGTGAGACCCTATGTTGGAAAATGTGACTAGAGAGTGGAGACCCTATGTTGGAAAAGGCGACTAGGGAGTGGAGACCCAATGGTGGGAAAAGCTATTAGGGAGTGGAGACTTTGTGTCTAAAATATAACTCAACTAGGGAGTGGAGACCCTATGGTGGAAAAGGTGACTAGGGAGTGGAGACCCAATGTCTAAATGAAACAAACTAGGGAGTGAAGACCCTATGTTGGAAAAGGCGACTAGGGAGTGGAGACCCTATATCTAAAATGAAACTCAAATAGGGAGTGGAGACCCTATGTTGGAAAAGGCGACTAGGGAGTGGAGACCCTATGTCTAAAATGAAACTAACTAGGTAGTTGAGACCCTATGTTGGAAAAACGACTAGGGAGTGGAAACCCTATGTCTAAAATAAAACTCAACTAGAGAGTGGAGACCCTATGTTGGAAAAAAGCGATTAGGGAGATGAGACCCTATGTCTAAAAATAAACTCAACAAGGGAGTGGAGAACCTATTTTGGAAAAGGCGACTAGGGAGTGGAGACCCTATGTCAAAAATGAAACTCAACTAGGGAGTGAACACCCTATGTTGGAAAAGGCGACTAGGGAGTGGAGACCCTATGTCTAAATATAAACTCAACTAGGGAGTGGAGACCCTATGTTGGAAAGGCGACTAGGGAGTGGAGACCGTATGTCTAAAATAAAATCAACTAGGGAGTGGAGAATCTATGTTGGAAAAGTGACTAGGGAGTATAGACCCTATGTCTAAAATAAAACTCAACTCCGGAGTGGAGACCCTACGTTGTAAAGGCGACTAAGGAGTGGAGACCCTATGTCCAAAATAAAACTCAACTAGGGAGTGGAGACCCTATGTTGGAAAAGGAGACTAGGGAGTGGAGACCCTATGTCTAAAATAAAACCAACTTGGGAGTGGAGACCCTATGTTGCAAAAGTGACTAGAGAGTGGAGACCCTATGTCTAAAATAAAACTCAACTAGGAAGAGGAGACCCTATGTTGGAAAATGTGACTAGAGAGTAGAGACCCTATATCTAAAATAAAATCAACTAGGGAGTGGAGACACTATATTGGAAAAGACGACTAGGGAGTGGAGACCCTATGTTGGAAAAGGCGACTAGGGAGTTAAGACCCTATGTCTAAAATGAAACTCAAATAGGGAGTGAGACCCTATGTTGGAAAAGGCGACTAGGGAGTGGAGACCCAATGGTGGTAAAAGCGATTAGGGAGTGGAGACTCTACGTCTAAAATATAACTCAACTAGGGAGTGGAGACCCTATGGTGGAAAAGGTGACTAGGGAGTGGAGACCCTATGTCTAAATGAAACAAACTAGGGAGTGAAGACCCTATGTTAGAAAAGGCGACTAGGGAGTGGAGACCCTATGTCTAAAATGAAATTCAACTAGGGAGTGGAGACCCAATGTTGGAAAAGGCGACTAGGGAGTGGAGACCCTATGTCTAAAAATAAACTCAACTAGGGATTAGAGACCCTATGTTGGAAAAGGCGACTAGGGACTGGTGACCCTATGTCTAAATATAAACTCAACTAGGGAGTGGAGACACTATGTCTAAAATGAAACTCAACCAGGGAGTGGAGACCCTATGTTGGAAAGGCGACTAGGGAGTGGAGACCGTATGTCTAAAATAAAAACAACTAGGGAGTGGAGAATCTATGTTGGATAAGTGACCAGGGAGTAGAGACCCTATGTCTAAAATAAAACTCATCTCCGGAGTGGAGACCCTGTGTTGGAAAGGCGACTAGGGAGTGGACACCCTATGTCCAAAATAAAACTCAACTAGGGAGTGGAGACCCTATGTTGGAAAAGGAGACTAGGGAGTGGAGACCCTATGTCTAAAATAAAACCAATTTGGGAGTGGAGACCCTATGTTGCAAAAGTGACTAGAGAGTGGAGACCCTATGTCTAAAATAAAACTCAACTAGGGAGTGGAGACCCTATGTTGGAAAATGTGACTAGAGAGTGGAGACCCTATGTATAAAATAAAATCAACTAGGGAGTGGAGACACTATATTGGAAAAGGCGACTAGGGAGTGGAGACCCTATATCTAAAATGAAACTAACTAGGGAGTGGAGACCCTATGTGGGAAAAGCGACTAGGGAGTAAAGACCATATGTCTAAAATAAAACTCAACTAGGGAGTGGAGACCTAATGTTGGAAAAGGCGACTAGGGAGTGGAGACCCTATGTCTAAAAATAAACTCAACTAGGGAGTGGAGACACTATGTTAGAAAAGGCGACTAGGGAGTTAAGACCCTATGTCTAAAATGAAACTCAACTAGGGAGTGAGACCCTATGTTGGAAAATGTGACTAGAGAGTGGAGACCCTATGTCTAAAATAAAATTAACTAGGGAGTGGAGACACTATATTAAAAAAGGCGACTAGGGAGTGGAGACCCTATATCTAAAATGAAACTAACTAGGGAGTGGAGACCCTATGTTGGAAAAGTGACTAGGGAGTATAGACCCTATGTCTAAAATAAAACTCAACTCCGGAGTGGAGACCCTACGTTGTAAAGGCGACTAAGGAGTGGAGACCCTATGTCCAAAATAAAACTCAACTAGGGAGTGGAGACCCTATGTTGGAAAAGGAGACTAAGGAGTGGAGACCCTATGTCTAAAATAAAACCAACTTGGGAGTGGAGACCCTATGTTGCAAAAGTGACTAGAGAGTGGAGACCCTATGTATAAAATAAAACTCAAATAGGAAGAGGAGACCCTATGTTGGAAAATGTGACTAGAGAGTAGAGACCCTATATCTAAAATAAAATCAACTAGGGAGTGGAGACACTATATTGGAAAAGGCGACTAGGGAGTGGAGACCCTATGTTGGAAAAGGCGACTAGGGAGTTAAGACCCTATGTCTAAAATGAAACTCAACTAGGGAGTGAGACCCTATGTTGGAAAAGGCGACTAGGGAGTGGAGACCCAATGGTGGTAAAAGCGATTAGGGAGTGGAGACTCTACGTCTAAAATATAACTCAACTAGGGAGTGGAGACGCAATGGTAGGCAAAGCTACTAGGGAGTGGAGACCCTATGTCTAAATGAAACAAACTAGGGAGTGAAGACCCTATGTTAGAAAAGGCGACTAGGGAGTGGAGACCCTATGTCTAAAATGAAATTCAACTAGGGAGTGGAGACCCAATGTTGGAAAAGGCGACTAGGGAGTGGAGACCCTATGTCTAAAAATAAACTCAACTAGGGAGTAGAGACCCTATGTTGGAAAAGGCGACTAGGGAGTGGTGACCCTATGTCTAAATATAAACTCAACTAGGGAGTAGAGACACTATGTCTAAAATGAAACTCAACCAGGGAGTGGAGACCCTATGTTGGAAAGGCGACGAGGGAGTGGAGACCGTATGTCTAAAATAAAATCAACTAGGGAGTGGAGAATCTATGTTGGATAAGTGACTAGGGAGTAGAGACCCTATGTCTAAAATAAAACTCAACTCCGGAGTGGAGACCCTGTGTTGGAAAGGCGACTAGGGAGTGGAGACCCTATGTCCAAAATAAAACTCAACTAGGGAGTGGAGACCCTATGTTGGAAAAGGAGACTAGGGAGTGGAGACCCTATGTCTAAAATAAAACCAATTTGGGAGTGGAGACCCTATGTTGCAAAAGTGACTAGAGAGTGGAGACCCTATGTCTAAAATAAAACTCAACTAGGGAGTGGAGACCCTATGTTGGAAAATGTGACTAGAGAGTGGAGACCCTATGTATAAAATAAAATCAACTAGGGAGTGGAGACACTATATTGGAAAAGGCGACTAGGGAGTGGAGACCCTATATCTAAAATGAAACTAACTAGGGAGTGGAGACCCTATGTGGGAAAAGCGACTAGAGAGTAAAGACCATATGTCTAAAATAAAACTCAACTAGGGAGTGGAGACCTAATGTTGGAAAAGGCGACTAGGGAGTGGAGACCCTATGTCTAAAAATAAACTCAACTAGGGAGTGGAGACACTATGTTAGAAAAGGCGACTAGGGAGTTAAGACCCTATGTCTAAAATGAAACTCAACTAGGGAGTGAGACCCTATGTTGGAAAATGTGACTAGAGAGTGGAGACACTATGTCTAAAATAAAATTAACTAGGGAGTGGAGACACTATATTAAAAAAGGCGACTAGGGAGTGGAGACCCTATATCTAAAATGAAACTAACTAGGGAGTGGAGACCCTATGTTGGAAAAACGACTAGGGAGTAAAGACCCTATGTCTAAAATAAAACTCAACTAGGGAGTGGAGACACAATGTTGGAAAAGGCGACTAGGGAGTGGAGACCTTATATCTAAAAATAAACTCAACTAGGGAGTGGAGACCCTATGTTGGAAAAGGCGACTAGGGAGTTAAGACCCTATGTCTAAAATGAAACTCAACTAGGGAATGAGACCCTATGTTGGAAAATGCGACTAGGGAGTGGAGACCCAATGGTGGTAAAAGCGATTAGGGAGTGGAGACTCTATGTCTAAAATATAACCCAACTAGGGAGTGGAGACCCTATGGTGGAAAAGGTGACTAGGGAGTGGAGACCCTATGTCTAAATGAAACAACTAGGGAGTAAAGACCCTATGTTGGAAAAGGCGACTAGGGAGTGGAGACCATATGTCTAAAATTAAACTCAACTTGGGAGTGGAGACCCAATGTTGGAAAAGGCGACTACTGAGTGGAGACCCTATGTCTAAAAATAAACTTAACTAGGGAGTGGAGACCCTATGTTGAAAAAGGCGACTAGGGAGTGGTGACCCTATGTCTATATATAAACTAAACTAGGGAGTGGAGACCCTATGTCTAAAATGAAACTCAACTAGGGAGTGGAGACCCTATGTTGGAAAGGCGACTAGGGAGTGGAGACCGTATGTCTAAAATAAAATCAACTAGGGAGTGGAGAATCTATGTTGGATAAGTGACTAGGGAGTAGAGACCCTATGTCTAAAATAAAACTCAACTCCGGAGTGGAGACCCTATGTTGGAAAGGCGACTAGGGAGTGGAGACCCTATGTCCAAAATAAAACTCAACTAGGGAGTGGAGACCCTATGTTGGAAAAGGAGAATAGGGAGTGGAGACCCTATGTCTAAAATAAAACCAACTTGGGAGTGGAGACCCTATGTTGCAAAAGTGACTAGGGAGTGGAGACCCTATGTCTGAAATAAAACTCAACTAGGGAGTGGAGACCCTATGTTGGAATGGCGACTAGGGAGTGGAGACCCTATTTCTAAAATAAAACTCAACTAGGGAGTGGATACCCCATGTTGGAAAACGAGGCTAGGGAGTGGAGATCCTATGTCTAAAATAAAACTCAACTAAGGAGTGGAGACCCTATGTTAGAAAAGGCGACTAGGGAGTGGAGACCATTTGTCTAAAATAAAACTCAACTAGGGAGTGGAGACCCTTTGCTGGAAAAGGCGACTAGGGAGTGGAGACCTTATGTCTAAAATAAAACTCAACTAGGGAGTGAAGACCCTATGTTGGAAAAGGCGACTAGGGAGTGGAGACCCCATGTCTAAAATGAAACTAACTAGAGAGTGGAGACCCTATGTCGGAAAAGTGACTAGGGAGTAAAGACCTTATGTCTAAAATAAAACTCAACTAGAGAGTGAAGACCTTATATTGGAAAAGGCGACTAGGGAGTGGAGACCCTATGTCTAAAATAAACTCAACTAGGGAGTGGTGACCCAATGGCGGGAAAAGCTACTAGGGAGTGGAGACCCTATGTTTAAAATAAAACTCAACTAAGGAGTGGAGACCCTATGTTGGAAAAGGCGACTAGGGAGTGGAGACCCCATGTCTAAAATGAAACTAACTAGAGAGTGGAGACCCTATGTCGGAAAAGTGACTAGGGAGTAAAGACCCTATGTCTAAAATAAAACTCAACTAGAGAGTGGAGACCTTATATTGGAAAAGGCGACTAGGGAGTGGAGACCCTATGTCTAAAATAAACTCAACTAGGGAGTGGTGACCCAATGGCGGGAAAAGCTACTAGGGAGTGGAGACCCTATGTTTAAAATAAAACTCAACTAAGGAGTGGAGAACCTATGTTGGAAAAGGCGACTAGGGAGTGAAGACCATTTGTCTAAAATAAACTCAACTGGGGAGTGGAGACGCAATGGTAGGAAAAGCTACTAGGGAGTGGGGATCCTACGTCTAAAATAAAACTCAACTAGGGAGTGGGGATCCTATGTTGGAAAAGGTGACTAGGGAGTGGAGACCCTATGTCTAAAATAAAATCAACTAGGGTGTGGAGACCCTATGTTGGAAAAGGCGACTAGGGAGTGGAGACCCTACGTCTAAAATGAAACTAACTAGGGAGTGAAGACCCTATGTTGGAAAAGCGATAATGGAGTAAAGACCGTATGTCTAAAATAAAACTCAACTAGGGAGTGGAGACCCTTTGCTGGAAAAGGCGACTAGGGAGTGGAGACCTTATGTCTAAAATAAAACTCAACTAGGGAGTGGAGACCCTATGTTGGAAAAGGCGACTAGGGAGTGGAGACCCAATGTCTAAAATGAAACTAACTAGAGAGTGGAGACCCTATGTCGGAAAAGTGACTAGGGAGTAAAGACCCTATGTCTAAAATAAAACTCAACTAGAGAGTGGAGACCTTATATTGGAAAAGGCGACTAGGGAGTGGAGACCTTATGTCTAAAATAAACTCAACTAGGGAGTGGTGACCCAATGGCGGGAAAAGCTACTAGGGAGTGGAGACCCTATGTTTAAAATAAAACTCAACTAAGGAGTGGAGACCCTATGTTGGAAAAGGCGACTAGGGAGTGGAGACCATTTGTCTAAAATAAACTCAACTGGGGAGTGGAGACACAATGGTAGGCAAAGCTACTAGGGAGTGGGGATCCTACGTCTAAAATAAAACTCAACTAGGGAGTGGGGATCCTATGTTGGAAAAGGTGACTAGGGAGTGGAGACCCTATGTCTAAAATAAAATCAACTAGGGAGTGGAGACTCTATGTTGGAAAAGGCGACTAGGGAGTGGAGACCCTACATCTAAAATGAAACTAACTAGGGAGTGAAGACCCTATGTTGGAAAAGCGACTATGGAGTAAAGACCCTATGTCTAAAATAAAACTCAACTAGGGAGTGGAGACCCTTTGCTGGAAAAGGCGACTAGGGAGTGGAGACCTTATGTCTAAAATAAAACTCAACTAGGGAGTGAAGACCCTATGTTGGAAAAGGCGACTAGGGAGTGGAGACCCCATTTCTAAAATGAAACTAACTAGAGAGTGGAGACCCTATGTCGGAAAAGTGACTAGGGAGTAAAGACCTTATGTCTAAAATAAAACTCAACTAGAGAGTGGAGACCTTATATTGGAAAAGGCGACTAGGGAGTGGAGACCCTATGTCTAAAATAAACTCAACTAGGGAGTGGTGACCCAATGGCGGGAAAAGCTACTAGGGAGTGGAGACCCTATGTTTAAAATAAAACTCAACTAAGGAGTGGAGACCCTATGTTGGAAAAGGCGACTAGGGAGTGGAGACCCCATGTCTAAAATGAAACTAACTAGAGAGTGGAGACCCTATGTCGGAAAAGTGACTAGGGAGTAAAGACCCTATGTCTAAAATAAAACTCAACTAGAGAGTGGAGACCTTATATTGGAAAAGGCGACTAGGGAGTGGAGACCCTATGTCTAAAATAAACTCAACTAGGGAGTGGTGACCCAATGGCGGGAAAAGCTACTAGGGAGTGGAGACCCTATGTTTAAAATAAAACTCAACTAAGGAGTGGAGAACCTATGTTGGAAAAGGCGACTAGGGAGTGAAGACCATTTGTCTAAAATAAACTCAACTGGGGAGTGGAGACGCAATGGTAGGCAAAGCTACTAGGGAGTGGGGATCCTACGTCTAAAATAAAACTCAACTAGGGAGTGAGGATCCTATGTTGGAAAAGGTGACTAGGGAGTGGAGACCCTATGTCTAAAATAAAATCAACTAGGGAGTGGAGACCCTATGTTGGAAAAGGCGACTAGGGAGTGGAGACCCTACGTCTAAAATGAAACTAACTAGGGAGTGAAGACCCTATGTTGGAAAGGCGACTATGGAGTAAAGACCGTATGTCTAAAATAAAACTCAACTAGGGAGTGGAGACCCTTTGCTGGAAAAGGCGACCAGGGAGTGGAGACCTTATGTCTAAAATAAAACTCAACTAGGGAGTGGAGACCCTATGTTGGAAAAGGCGACTAGGGAGTGGAGACCCAATGTCTAAAATGAAACTAACTAAAGAGTGGAGACCCTATGTCGGAAAAGTGACTAGGGAGTAAAGACCCTATGTCTAAAATAAAACTCAACTAGAGAGTGGAGACCTTATATTGGAAAAGGCGACTAGGGAGTGGAGACCATATGTCTAAAATAAACTCAACTAGGGAGTGGTGACCCAATGGCGGGAAAAGCTACCAGGGAGTGGAGACCCTATGTTTAAAATAAAACTCAACTAAGGAGTGGAGACCCTATGTTGGAAAAGACGACTAGGGAGTGGAGACCATTTGTCTAAAATAAACTCAACTGGGGAGTGGAGACACAATGGTAGGCAAAGCTACTAGGGAGTGGGGATCCTACGTCTAAAATAAAACTCAACTAGGGAGTGGGGATCCTATGTTGGAAAAGGTGACTAGGGAGTGGACACCCTATGTCTAAAATAAAATCAACTAGGGAGTGGAGACCCTATGTTGGAAAAGGCGACTAGGGAGTGGAGACCCTACATCTAAAATGAAACTAACTAGGGAGTGAAGACCCTATGTTGGAAAAGCGACTATGGAGTAAAGACCCTATGTCTAAAATAAAACTCAACTAGGGAGTGGAGACCCTTTGCTGGAAAAGGCGACTAGGGAGTGGAGACCTTATGTCTAAATTAAAACTCAACTAGGGAGTGGAGACCCTATGTTGGAAAAGGCGACTAGGGAGTGGAGACCCCATGTCTAAATGAATCTAACTAGAGAGTGGAGACCCTATGTCAGAAAAGTGACTAGGGAGTAAAGACCTTATGTCTAAAATAAAACTCAACTAGAGAGTGGAGACCTTATATTGGAAAAGGCGACTAGGGAGTGGAGTCCCTATGTCAAAAATAAACTCAACTAGGAAGTGGTGACCCAATGGCGGGAAAAGCTACTAGGGAGTGGAGACCCTACATCTAAAATAAAACTCAACTAGGGAGTGGAGACCCTATGTTGGAAAAGGTTACTAGGGAGTGGATACCCTATGTCTAAAATAAAACTCAACTAGGGAGTGGAGACCCAATGTTGGAAAAGGCGACTAGGGAGTGGAGACCCTATGTCTAAAAATAAACTCAACTAGGGGGTGGAGACCCTATGTTGGAAAAGGCCACTAAGGAGTTAAGACCCTATGTCTAAAAAGAAACTCAACAAGGGAGTGAGACCCTATGTTGGAAAAAGGCGACTAGGGAGTGGAGACCCAATGGTGGTAAAAGCGATTAGGGAGTGGAGACTCTACGTCTAAAATATAACTCAACTAGGGAGTGGAGACCCTATAGTGGAAAAGGTGTCTAGGGAGTGGAGACCCTATGTCTAAATGAAACAAACTAGGGAGTGAATACCCTATGTTAGAAAAGGCGACTAGGGAGTGGAGACCCTATGTCTAAAATGAAATTCAACTAGGGAGTGGAGACCCAATGTTGGAAAAGGCGACTAGGGAGTGGAGACCCTATGTCTAAAAATAAACTCAACTAGGGAGTAGAGAATCTATGTTGGAAAAGGCGACTTGGGAGTGGTAACCCTATGTGTAAATATAAACTCAACTAGGGAGTGGAGACACTATGTCTAAAATGAAACTCAACTAGGGAGTGGAGACCCTATGTTGGAAAGGCGACTAGGGAGTGGAGACCGTATGTCTAAAATAAAATCAACTAGGGAGTGGAGAATCTATGTTGGATAAGTGACTAGGGAGAAGAGACCCTATGTCTAAAATAAAACTCAACTCCGGAGTGGAGACCCTGTGTTGGAAAAGCGACTAGGGAGTGGAGACCCTATGTCCAAAATAAAACTCAACTATGGAGTGGAGACCCTATGTTGGAAAAGGAGACTAGAGAGTGGAGACCCTATGTCTAAAATAAAATCAACTTGGGAGTGGAGACCCTATGTTGCAAAAGTGACTAAAGAGTGGAGACCCTATGTCTAAAATAAAACTCAACTAGGGAGTGGAGACCCTATGTTGGAAAATGTGACTAGAGAGTGGAGACCCTATGTGTAAAATAAAATCAACTAGGGAGTGGAGACACTATATTGGAAAAGTCGACTAGGGAGTGGAGACCCTATATCTAAAATGAAACTAACTAGGGAGTGGAGACCCTATGTTGGAAAAGCGACTAGGGAGTAAAGACCCTATGTCTAAAATAAAACTCAACTAGGAAGTGGAGACCCAATGTTGGAAAATGCGACTAGGGAGTGGAGACCCTATGTCTAAAAATAAACTCAACTAGGGAGTGGAGACCCTATGTTGGAAAAGGTGACTAGGGAGTTATGACCCTATGTCTAAAATGAAACTCAACTAGGGAGTGAGACCCTATGTTGGAAAATGTGACAAGAGAGTGGAGACCCTATGTCTAAAATAAAATTAACTAGGGAGTGGAGACACTATATTGGAAAAGGCGACTAGGGAGTGGAGACCCTATATCTAAAATGAAACTAACTAGGGAGTGGAGACCCTATGTTGGAAAAACGACTAAGGGGTAAAGATCCTATGTCTAAAATAAAACTCAACTAGGGAGTGGAGACCCAATGTTGGAAAAGGTGACTAGGGAGTGGAGACCCTATGTCTAAATGAAACAAACTAGGGATTGAAGACCCTATGTTGGAAAAGGCAACTAGGGAGTGGAGACCCTATGTCTAAAATGAAACTCAACTTGGGAGTGGAGACCCAATGTTGGAAAAGGCGACTAGGGAGTGGAGACCCTATGTCTAAAAATAAACTCAACTAGGGAGTGGAGACCCTATGTTGGAAAAGGCGACTAGGGAGGGTGACCCTATGTCTAAATATAAACTCAACTAGGGAGTGGAGACCCTATGTCTAAAATGAAACTCAACTAGGGAGTGGAGACCCTATGTTGGAAAGGCGACTAGGGAGTGGAGACCGTATGTCTAAAATAAAATCAACTAGGGAGTGGAGAATCTATGTTGGATAAGTGACTAGGGAGTAGTGACCCTATGTATAAAATAAAAATCAACTCCGTAGTGGAGACCCTATGTTGGAAAGGCGACTAGGGAGTGGAGACCCTATGTACAAAATAAAACTCAACTAGGGAGTGGAGACCCTATGTTGGAAAAGGAGAATAGGGAGTGGAGACCTTATGTCTAAAATAAAACCAACTTGGGAGTGGAGACCCTATGTTGCAAAAGTGACTAGGGAGTGGACACCCTATGTCTTAAATAAAACTCAACTAGGGAGTGGAGACCCTATGTTGGAATGGCGACTAGGGAGTGGATATCCTATGTCTAAAATAAAACTCAACTAGGGAGTGGATACCCTATGTTGGAAAAGGAGGCTAGGGAGTGGAGACCCTATATCTAAAATAAAACTCAACTAAGGAGTGGAGACCCTATGTTGGAAAAGGCGACTAGGGAGTGGAGACCATTTGTCTAAAATAATCTCAACTGGGGAGTGGAGACACAATGGTGGGTAAAGCTACTAGGGAGTGGGGACCCTACGTCTAAAATAAAACTCAACTAGGGAGTGGAGATCCTATGTTGGAAAAATCAACTAGGGAGTGGACAACCTATGTTGGAAAAGGCGACTATGGAGTGGATACCCTACGTCTAAAATGAAACTAACTAGTGAGTGAAGACCCTATGTTGTAAAAGCGACTATGGAGTAAAGACCGTATGTCTAAAATAAAAGTCAACTAGGGTGTGGAGACCCTTTGCTGGAAAAGGCGACTAGGGAGTGGAGACCTTATGTCTAAAATAAAACTCAACTAGGGAGTGGAGACCCTATGTTGGAAAAGGCGACTAGGGAGTGGAGACCCCATGTCTAAAATGAAACTAACTAGAGAGTGGAGACCCTATGTCGGAAAAGTGACTAGGGAGTAAAGACCCTATGTCTAAAATAAAACTCAACTAGGGAGTGGAGACCCAATGTTGGAAAAGGCGACTAGGGAGTGGAGACCCTATATCTAAAATGAAACTAACTAGGGAGTGGAGACCCTATGTTGGAAAAACGACTAGGGGGTAAAGATCCTATGTCTAAAATAAAACTCAACTAGGGAGTGGAGACCCAATGTTGGAAAAGGTGACTAGGGAGTGGAGACCCTATGTCTAAATGAAACAAACTAGGGATTGAAGACCCTATGTTGGAAAAGGCAACTAGGGAGTGGAGACCCTATGTCTAAAATGAAACTCAACTTGGGAGTGGAGACCCAATGTTGGAAAAGGCGACTAGGGAGTGGAGACCCTATGTCTAAAAATAAACTCAACTAGGGAGTGGAGACCCTATGTTGGAAAAGGCGACTAGGGAGGGTGACCCTATGTCTAAATATAAACTCAACTAGGGAGTGGAGACCCTATGTCTAAAATGAAACTCAACTAGGGAGTGGAGACCCTATGTTGGAAAGGCGACTAGGGAGTGGAGACCGTATGTCTAAAATAAAATCAACTAGGGAGTGGAGAATCTATGTTGGATAAGTGACTAGGGAGTAGTGACCCTATGTATAAAATAAAAATCAACTCCGTAGTGGAGACCCTATGTTGGAAAGGCGACTAGGGAGTGGAGACCCTATGTACAAAATAAAACTCAACTAGGGAGTGGAGACCCTATGTTGGAAAAGGAGAATAGGGAGTGGAGACCTTATGTCTAAAATAAAACCAACTTGGGAGTGGAGACCCTATGTTGCAAAAGTGACTAGGGAGTGGACACCCTATGTCTTAAATAAAACTCAACTAGGGAGTGGAGACCCTATGTTGGAATGGCGACTAGGGAGTGGATATCCTATGTCTAAAATAAAACTAAACTAGGGAGTGGATACCCTATATTGGAAAAGGAGGCTAGGGAGTGGAGACCCTATATCTAAAATAAAACTCAACTAAGGAGTGGAGACCCTATGTTGGAAAAGGCGACTAGGGAGTGGAGACCATTTGTCTAAAATAATCTCAACTGGGGAGTGGAGACACAATGGTGGGTAAAGCTACTAGGGAGTGGGGACCCTACGTCTAAAATAAAACTCAACTAGGGAGTGGAGATCCTATGTTGGAAAAATCAACTAGGGAGTGGACAACCTATGTTGGAAAAGGCGACTATGGAGTGGATACCCTACGTCTAAAATGAAACTAACTAGTGAGTGAAGACCCTATGTTGTAAAAGCGACTATGGAGTAAAGACCGTATGTCTAAAATAAAAGTCAACTAGGGTGTGGAGACCCTTTGCTGGAAAAGGCGACTAGGGAGTGGAGACCTTATGTCTAAAATAAAACTCAACTAGGGAGTGGAGACCCTATGTTGGAAAAGGCGACTAGGGAGTGGAGACCCCATGTCTAAAATGAAACTAACTAGAGAGTGGAGACCCTATGTCGGAAAAGTGACTAGGGAGTAAAGACCCTATGTCTAAAATAAAACTCAACTAGGGAGTGGAGACCCAATGTTGGAAAAAGTGACTAGGGAGTGGAGACCCTATGTCTAAATGAAACAAACTAGGGAGTGAAGACCCTATGTTGGAAAAGGCGACTAGGGAGTGGAGACCCTATGTCTAAAATGAAACTCTACTTGGGAGTGGAGACCCAATGTTAGAAAAGGCGACTAGGGAGTGGAGACCCTAAGTCTAAAAATAAACTCAACTAGGGAGTGGAGACCCAATGCTGGAAAAGGCGACTAGGGAGTGGAGACCCTATGTCTAAAAATAAACTCAACTAGGGAGTGGAGACCCTATGTTGGAAAAGGCCACTAGGGAGTTAAGACCCTATGTCTAAAATGAAACTCAACTAGGGAGTAAGACCCTATGTTGGAAAAGGCGACTAGGGAGTGGAGACCCAATGGTGGTAAAAGCGATTAGGGAGTGGAGACTCTACGTCTAAAATATAACTCAACTAGGGAGTGGAGACCCTATAGTGGAAAAGGTGACTAGGGAGTGGAGACCCTATGTCTAAAATAAAACCAACTTGAGAGTGGAGACCCTATGTTGCAAAAGTGACTAGGGAGTGGAGACCCTATGTCTAAAATAAAACTCAACTAGGGAGTAGAGACCCTATGTTGGAAAAGGAGGCTAGGGAGTGGAGACCCTATGTCTAAAAATAAACTCAACTAAGGAGTAGAGAATCTATGTTGGAAAAGGCGACTAGGGAGTGGTAACCCTATGTCTAAATATAAACTCAACTAGGGAGTGGAGACACTATGTATAAAATGAAACTCAACTAGGGAGTGGAAACCCTATGTTGGAAAGGCGACTATGGATTGGAGACCGTATGTCTAAAATAAAATCAACTAGGGAGTGGAGAATCTATGTTGGATAAGTGACTAGGGAGTAGAGACCCTATGTCTAAAATAAAACTCAACTCCGGAGTGGAGACCCTGTGTTGGAAAGGCGACTAGGGAGTGGAGACCCTATGTCCAAAATAAAACTCAACTAGGGAGTGGAGACCCTATGTTGGAAAAGGGGACTAGGGAGTGGAGACCCTATGTCTAAAATAAAACGAACTTGGGAGTGGAGACCCTATGTTGCAAAAGTGACTAAAGAGTGGAGACCCTATGTCTAAAATAAAACTCAACTAGGGAGTGGAGACCCTATGTTGGAAAAGCGACTAGGGAGTAAAGACCCTATGTCTAAAATAAAACTCAACTAGGAAGTGGAGACCCAATGTTGGAAAATGCGACTAGGGAGTGGAGACCCTATGTCTAAAAATAAACTCAACTAGGGAGTGGAGACCCTATGTTGGAAAAGGTGACTAGGGAGTTATGACCCTATGTCTAAAATGAAACTCAACTAGGGAGTGAGACCCTATGTTGGAAAATGTGACAAGAGAGTGGAGACCCTATGTCTAAAATAAAATCAACTAGGGAGTGGAGACACTATATTGGAAAAGGCGACTAGGGAGTGGAGACCCTATATCTAAAATGAAACTAACTAGGGAGTGGAGACCCTATGTTGGAAAAGAGACTAGGGAATAAAGACCTTATGTCTAAAATAAAACTCAACTAGGGAGTGGAGACTCAATGTTGGAAAAGGCAACTAGGGAGTGGAGACCCTATGTCTAAAAATAAACTTAACTAGGGAGTGGAGACCCTATGTTGGAAAAGGCGACTAGGGAGTTATGACCCTATGTCTAAAATGAAACTCAACTAGGGAGTGAGACCCTATGTTGGAAAATGTGACAAGAGAGTGGAGACCCTATGTCTAAAATAAAATTAACTAGGGAGTGGAGACAATATATTGGAAAAGGCGACTAGGGAGTGGAGACCCTATATCTAAAATGAAACTAACTAGGGAGTGGAGACCCTATGTTGGAAAAACGACTAGGGAGTAAAGACCTTATGTCTAAAATAAAACTCAACTAGAGAGTGGAGACCCAATGTTGGAAAAAACGACTAGGGAGTGGAGACCCTATGTCTAAAAATAAACTCAATTAGGGAGTGGAGACCCTATGTTGGAAAAGGCGAATAGGGAGTTAAGACCCTATGTCTAAAATGAAACTCAACTAGGGAGTGAGACCCTATGTTGGAAAAGGCGACTAGGGAGTGGAGACCCAATGGTGGTAAAAGCGATTAGGGAGTGGAGACTCTACGTCTAAAATATAACTCAACTAGGGAGTGGAGACCCTATGGTGGAAAAGGTGACTAGGGAGTGGAGACCCTATGTCTAAATGAAACAAACTAGGGAGTGAAGACCCTATGTTGGAAAAGGCGACTAGGGAGTGGAGACCCTATGTCTAAAATGAAAATAAACTTGGGAGTGGAGACCCAATGTTGGAAAAGGCGACTAGGGAGTGGAGACCCTATGTCTAAAAATAAACTCAACTAGGGAGTGGAGACCCTATGTTGGAAAAGGCGACTAGGGAGTGGTGACCCTATGTCTAAATATAAACTCAACTAGGGAGTGGAGACCCTATGTCTAAAATGAAACTCAACTAGGGAGTGGAGACCCTATGTTGGAAAGGCGACTAGGGAGTGGAGACCCTATGTCCAAAATAAAACTCAACTAGGAAGTGGAGACCCTATGTTTGAAAAGGAGACTAGGGAGTGGAGACCCTATGTCTAAAATAAAACCAACTTGGGAGTGGAGACCCTATGTTGCAAAAGTGACTAGTGAGTGGAGACCCTATGTCTGAAATAAAACTCAACTAGGGAGTGGAGACCCTATGTTGGAATGGCGACTAGGGAGTGGAGACCCTTTGTCTAAAATAAAACTCAACTAGGGAGTGGATACCCTATGTTGGAAAAGGAGGCTAGGGAGTAGAGACCCTATGTCTAAAATAAAACTCAACTAAGGAGTGGAGACCCTAAGTTGGAAAAGGCGACTAGGGAGTGGAGACCATTTGTCTAAAATAAACTCAACTGGGGAGTGGAGACACAATGGTGGGCAAAGCTACTAGGGAGTGGGGACCCTACGTCTAAAATAAAACTCAACTAGGGAGTGGAGATCCTATGTTGGAAAAGGTGACTAGGGAGTGGAGACCCTATGTCTAAAATAAAATCAACTAGGGAGTGGAGACCCTATGTTGGAAAAGGCGACTAGGGAGTGGAGACCCTACGTCTAAAATGAAACTAACTAGGGAGTGAAGACCCTATGTTGGAAAAGCGACTATGGAGTAAAGACCGTATGTCTAAAATAAAACTCAACTAGGGAGTGGAGACCCTTTGCTGGAAAAGGCGACTAGGGAGTGGAGACCTTATGTCTAAAATAAAACTCAACTAGGGAGTGGAGACCCTATGTTGGAAAAGGCGACTAGGGATTGGAGACCCCATGTCTAAAATGAAACTAACTAGAGAGTGGAGACCCTATGTCGGCAAAGTGACTAGGGAGTAAAGACCCTATGTCTAAAATAAAACTCAACTAGAGAGTGGAGACCTTATATTGGAAAAGGCGACTAGGGAGTGGAGACCCTATGTCTAAAATAAACTCAACTAGGGAGTGGTGACCCAATGGCGGAAAAAGCTACTAGGGAGTGGATACCCTACATCTAAAATAAAACTCAACTAGGGAGTGGAGACCCTATGTTGGAAAAGGTTACTAGGGAGTGGAGACCCTATGTCTAAAATAAAATCGACTAGGGAGTAGAGACCCTATGTCTAAAATGAAACTAACTAGGGAGTGGAGACCCTATGTTGGAAAAGCGACTAGGGAGTAAAGACCCTATGTCTAAAATAAAACTCAAATAGGGAGTGGAGACCCAATGTTGGAAAAGGCGATTAGGGAGTCGACACCCTATGTGTAAAAATAAACTCAACTAGGGAGTGGAGACCCTATGTTGGAAAAGGCGATTAGGGAGTTAAGACCCTATGTCTAAAATGAAACTCAACTAGGGAGTGAGACCCTATGTTGGAAAAGGCGGCTAGGGAGTGGAGACCCAATGGTGGGAAAAGCGATTATGGAGTGGAGACCCTATGTCTAAAATATAAGTCAACTAGGGAGTGGAGACCCTATGGTGGAAAAGGTGACTAGAGAGTGGAGACTGTATGTCTAAAATAAAATCAACTAGGGAGTGGAGAATCTATGTTGGAAAAGTGACTAGGGAGTAGAGACCCTATGTCTAAAATAAAACTCAACTCTGGAGTGGGGACCCTGTGTTGGAAAGGTGACTAGGGAGTGGACCCTATGTCTAATATAAAACTCAACTAAGGAGTGGAGACCCTATGTTCGAAAGCGTCATGACAAGTTTGTATCAGAGCCTAGTTTACATAGGTCTCACATGTTATGAGTAGGTTTAGTAGAGTCTTGCAGATCTGTACGGATACATCTATACTTATCTTCGAGAGGCTACCAAACCCTTAGGAAAACATCACTTTCTTGTATTCTTGTCATGTGAATTTGTTGATTCTAGAAACTAAACTTATGCTCTTCTATTCTCTCACAAATGATGATTACTCATTCTATGGATCGGGTAGATAGCCACCAGTACTCCACCGGACAAATATATTTGGGGGCTACAGGATGGTATCCTGGTAGATTCTCGGTTGCTATCTCTGTGTTGAGATGTGTTCCCTCGGTGATTACTTTGCCTCTATTCTAGTTGTTGTTGCTCTTTCTATTCTATATTATTTCTTGTTGTTGCACTTAATGATACTATCTTCTTCTACACTGTTATACTTCGTATTTTATTTAACCTCAGTAGGGCCCTGACCTTCCTCGTCACCACCCGACTGAGGTTAGGCTTGGCAGTTACTGAGTACCGCAATGGTGTACTCATGCCCCTTCTGCGCATGTTTTTCATGTGCAGATCCAGGTACTTTCACTCTGTCTTATCATCCTTGAGGCGAGGCGCTTCTACAGAGACTTCGAGGTATATATGCCACGTCCGCAGACCGAGGAGTCCCTTTCTATCTTTTTGTAATAGTATAGCCCTTCAGTATTCCCCTTTTGGTTAGACATTTCTGGAGTTAGAGCTTCTTATGTATCTCTTAGTTTGTGATTCATGGGTTTCCGGGTTTTGGGAGAGGTTTATATATTGGATTTGAGAGTTATATTTTGTATGCCGAGCGGCACTTTTAAAATGCTGTTTTATTACATTATTTCTATTTTAAATTGTATTCTTCCACAAATTGGTTTATCTTCCACGTTTTAGGCTTACCTAGTCGTAGAGATTAGGTGCCATCACGATAGTTCACGGAGGGCAAACCGGGGTCGTGACACCTTGTAAGAGAAAATTTACCCCATAGGCGTTTAACTTACTATTTGCTACTAATTGTGGGTGCTACGTACACACGAAGTGACGAAAATCCATGATGGCGCTTATCACAATATTAGGCAAGCTGACAATACCAAATAACCACACATATTTAAATTGAAAACATATGGAAATAGGCTTAAGACTAAAAATCTCATAATAATTGTTAAGAAAATACTGCAACTCAATACAAAATCCCCCAAAATACGGGTGTCGCCGAGTGTACATAAGAATCTAAATGAGAACATAGTCTGATTGCTACAACATTGTATAGAAAGATAGAACAGTACTAACAAACTTTAAAAAAAAGAGCCAAGGTTTGTAGACGCCAAGACAACTACCTCAATAGTCTCCAAATCGATATGGCTCCGAAGATAGCAATCACTATGCCCAAAAGTACTTGGATCTGCATACAAAGTGCAGAGTGTAGTATGAGTAGAACCGACCCAATGTACTCAATAAGTGATAAGACTAACCTTGGGCTGAAAGCAGTGATGAGCTCGGATAACTACAATCCAAATCTAAATTTATAACCATACAGATGATAGTAATATCTCAGCGAAAGATCATAAACAGTTGTACACAGTACATAAACGTAGATATACTTTCAAGTTTAACAATTTTAGGTTCAACACGGGTAAAATAGGCCAGGTATAACTGATATGAGAAATGTTACATCTCTATATCTACATGCCAAATGTGCATGTCACATATAATGCATCACAATGATAACCTCACATACTCGCACTCTCTAAGATACCTCAATTCTCACTCATCACACTCAACCGCTCAGTACTGTACGGTACCTGCACTCACTGCTGGTATTTCAGACGCCGGAAGCGCGGATACGACCCAAGTGCTAATATTAAGCCAATATGGCCTGTTGTGGCGTGCTACTCGATCCCATATTAATATAGCCAATAAGGCTACAACATGCATACCGATCCATATAATATTAATATATATAAACCCAAGAAGGCTTGTTTGTGGCGTGCAGCCCGATCCACAACCTCTATCACAACACGGCTCTCCGGCCCCAGCTCAGTCATTAATCTCTCCAGTCTCTCGGGCTCACAAATCCCATGCCAATCAGCCCAAACAATGATGTATGACACAACACAAATAGTAACATAGAATGAGATATGATATGTAAATGATGGATGTGACTGAGTACAAAAGATCCCATTAACAAAATAATTCAACAGAATAAATGACCCCATCGGGTCTCAACAGGATAAACATATAGACTAAACATGATTTCTAACATGGATTGCAACTCAATTACTCTAACACATAGGGATCACATGAATAGAAACAAGGTTTGATGACAACACAGTACCACGAAATCGATCAGGTCATGATTACCATGGTGCACGCACACATGCCAGTCACCTAGCATGTGCGTCACCTCAACACCAAGTACATAACACGTACTTCGTGGATTCATACCCTCAAACCATGTTTACAAGTGTTACTTACCTTAAACCGTGGAAACCTCTACTCCAACAAGACCTTTCCTCGTGTATCGGCGTCCGAATGACTCGAATCTAGCCTGAATCTAGCCAAAAATAACTCGATACAAGCTATAGGAATCAATTCCATATGATAAAGTTAAGTTCTTTAACAAAAGTCAAAAATCAAGTCAAAAAGTACAATGGGCCCACGTCTTGGAATCTATCAAAATTAAGAAAATTCGAACACTCATTCGACCAGGAGTCCAACCATACCAATTTTACTCAATTTCGATCACAAATCGACCTTCAAATCTCCAAATTAAATCCTATGAAGTTTCTACAATTTTCCCCAATTTGTCCAACCCAAAACACTAATTAAATGATAGAAACAATGATAGATTCATGTATATTAATCAAATCCGAGTTAGAATCACTTACCCTAATCAATTCCTTGAAAATCCCTTAAAACATCACCTCAATCCGAGCTCCCAAAGTCCAAATATGAAATAATACTCTATAACCATCGTTTTTAAAATCTTATATTCTGCCAAGATGTTCCTCTTTGCAATAAAGGAAAGTCCCTCTTGATCACGAAGAACAAAATTCACAGCCCTTCAAATTACCTTCCACGAATGTAGACATCTCATCACAACTGCAAAGTACAGAATCCTCAACTTTTGTGATAGTGGACTCCTCCACGCGATCGCGAGGGACTTCCCAGCCCCCTCCTTCCTTCTTCACAGATGCGACCCAGCTCATGTGTTCACGGTTCACTAACACCCTAAGCTTTGCGGTCACGTACCCATTCTTGCAAACGCGTAGCACAAATTTCCCAACTGCCAACAACACTCTTCGCGATCACGTCTCCTTCTCCTAGATTGCGAAAGAGGAACCTAGTAACAGAAAATCAGCAGTTCTTCAAAGTACAAAAAAATGCATCGAACATGATCTAAATCACAACCGAGCCCCCCCCCCGGACCTCAACCAAACATACCAACAAGTCCTAAAAAATCATACGAACTCGCTAGAAGCCTCAAATCACATCAAACAATAATAAAACCACGAATCACACTTCAATTCAAGCCCAATGAACTTATGAACTTCTAAATTCCAAAACTTATGTCGAAACATACCATACCAACTCTGATTGATCCCAAATTTAGCACACAAGTCATAAATGATATAACGAACCTATTACGCATCTGAAACAAAATTCGAGCCCACTAACCATAAAGTCAACTATTGGTCAAACTTCTCAACTCTCCAAACTTCTATTTTTCCAACTTTTGCCAATTCAAACCAAAATCACTTATGAACCTCCATATCAATATACAGACACACTCCTAAGTTCAAAATTACACTACTGAGTTATCAGAACCTTCAAAATACCATTCCGGAGTCATTTATACATAAGTCTATATCCGATCAACTCTTTCAACTTAGGCTTCCAACCTGGGACTAGGTGTCCCAACTTATTCCGAAACATCTATAGAACTAAACCAACCACCCCGGTGAGTCACATTATAAAAAATGAGCACAATATCAGCAATAATAGGGGGAACATGGCTATAATAATCAAAAGAACTAACCAGGTTGTCATAGTAGTCGTGTCTCTGATAGACGAGATCTATTCACGCTTCAAGAGGTAACCCGTGAAATCTTGTATATACTAGTTGTCTAGATTACATGTGATTTTGATATTAGGATTACTTTCGCTGCGTATACTAATACATCAATTAGTATTGGAACCTACTCACATCTAATTAGATAAAAAGTTTTTCATGAAACACCAATATCATTGTATACGGCTAAAATCGGAGAGGCCGATTTTGGGATCATCATAGAATTCTATAGCTCGTTGCCAAAAGGCTCAAGGAACAACTCGAGGTTTTATGAACCAGAAGGCTCGAGGCATAGCTCGGAATTGGGGCAGTACAAATCGGTTGCTATGATGAACGATTGGGAGATTCTTAAGGCAAGTGGTTAGAACTGACCAAGTCTATAAGAATAGTACAAGTCCGTACCGTACCATTAAATGGTTGTACCAACCGCATATCTTTGTAATAAATGCACATGTTCTATATTGAGATTCCCCCTATAATATAAATGGGACCCTTGTCATTTTGTAAGGAGATGAAATTCAATACAAGAAGAAGAACATTCTATGCTCTCTAACTTAAACTCTCTCCAATGTCATTCCTTTGATTTATTACTTACATTTATTGAGTTTCATTGATTGTTATTCATTTATTATTCTTCATTGATCATAAAGAGCCCTCTTCAAAGCTCTTAAGATTGTTATTCCTTCATCGGCCGTCCACAGCCTAAGGTTTTTAGCTCGACCTTGGTGCCCAGCATAATCTAGCCTGAGATTTCGATTCTTGGCCATTCGGTTTGCTTATCATACTATCTTTAAGCTCTTATCTCATTTTCCTACTCATGCTTCACATCTATTGCCTAACAACTAGCATTAAAATAAATCACATATTTTTAGAACCACACAATCAAATATAATTGTAATTACAATTTTCAAGGTAAACAGTTTGGCGCCCACCGTTGGGCTAAAAATAATAGTGATTGTTTTCGTGCAGGTTTACTAAATAACGCAAGTTATTATTTACCCTTTATCTTGCCCAAGAATCTTTGATTTCAGGTCAAAATGTCTAACTCAGTGAATGCACATGAAAACATCGGTCTTGAACACTATGGAGAGAATGGTGTAGTTGTTCCAGGTGTCGGTGTACCACTGCGAAAACCTAAGGATGAACCAGAGCAAATCCCCGTGGATGTGGTCTAACGTAATGCCCAACATGTCGATCTAAGCTCCCATAATAACAGGAGTATACACCAAGAAAACCAGCAAGAAGCTCAGAAAACTCTAGCTCGGGAGGAACAAGAGGTTAGCTTTCACGTCATTTTTGAGATGTTGCAAGCATAACAACTGGCGATTTCTCAACTGCAAAGCCACCAAAAAACTCCAAGCACAGCAGCACTGGAAATGTCTCCTAGAGCCGAATAGGTACCAGAAAGACCGAGCAACAACGGGTCAGCAACCGACCTCGCTATTATGAAGATGCTCGAGGACCTCACAAAGAGGATTCAATCGGGCAAAAAGAAGATAGAAGCTAATGATAAAAAGGTGGAGAACTACAATTCAAGGGCCGATCAGATCTCGGGCGCACCCCCAATCCTAAAGGGTGTTAATTTAAAGAAAATCGTACAAAATCCATTCCTGTCAAGTGCGTCTCCGAAGCCTATACCGAAGTAATTCAGAATGGCCGATCTCCTGAAGTACAAGAGAACCTCAGATCCCAACGAGCATGTCACTGCTTACACTTGCGCCGTAAAGGGAAACGAATTGAAGGACGATGAAATTGAATACCTCCTATTGGAGAAATTTGGGGAAATACTTTCAAAAGGGGCCATGATGTGGTATCACAACCTATCTCCGAATTCGATAGACTCGTTTTCCATACTGGTAGATTATTTTATAAAGGCACATGCCGGTGCCATCAAGGTCTCTATAAGGATGTCCGACGTCTTCAAAATCAAACAGAGATAAAACAAGATGTTGCAGGAGTTTGTATCTTGCTTTCAAATGGAGTGAATAAAGTTACCACCAGTCTCTGATGACTAGGCAGTGCAGGCGTTCACCCAAGGTTTGAATGAACGAAGCTCGGTAGCTTCAAAGTAGATAACGCAGAACTTGGTTGAATATCACGCCGTGACTTGGGTGGATGTCCACAACCAGTATCAATCAAAAATTAGGGTCGAGGACAACCAACTAGGAGCCCCCTCGGGCTCAGTATATCCTAGCAGATCCTGGAAAAGGAACCAAATCCAAACAAGTAAAGGTACCAACCATACACTGTAGATCGAAGTAACGCCCCAAGGCGTAACATACCCCGAAATGATCGAAGGGCAGATCGAGATCAGAATTCTCAGGGACTCGTGAGCATAAACGAATTCGACAAATATGTAGAGCCGACGGAGGCACCCCGATTATCTGAGTACAACTTCAACGTTGATGTTTCGAATATCGTATTAGCAGTAGGTAAAATTAAAAACACCAGGTGGCCAAAACCCATACTATCAGACCTGTCGTAAAGAAATACTAACCTGATGTGCGAATTTCATGGAACACATGGTCATAGGACCGAAGATTGTCGACAACTCCAAGAAGAAGTAGCCCGACTACTTAACAAAGGGCACATCCGATAATTCCTCAGCAACGAAGCCAAAAATCAATTTCGGTAAAGAGAGACAACAAGAAAAATGAAACAGAAGAGCCACAACATTCCATCCACATAATCGTTGGAGGAATTGACATCCCACAGGAACCCCATTATCAAAAGAACAAAAATATCCATCACTAGGGAAAAGCGAACTCGAGGTTACATACCCGAGGCGCTCTCACATTTAGTGATGAGGACATCGAGACCCTATCTTGGACTCATAACTACGCATTGGTAATTTCTTTTCTTGTGAATATATTTCAAATTAAATGTGTACTTGTGAATCCAGGTAGCTCGACCAACATTATCAGGTCGAGGGTGGTAGAGCAGCTCGGACTACTCGACCAGATCGTGCCCGCTTTGCGAGTCCTCAACGGATTCAACATGGCGAGCGAGACAACAAAATGGGAAATCACCCTCCCGGTCAACGTGGCCGGCACAACCCAAAATGTCAAGTTTCATGTCATCGAAGGAGACATGAGATACAATGCCTTGCTCGGAAGGCCATGGATACACTGCATGACAGCAGTACAATCAACCCTTCATCAGATGATGAAGCTTTCAACATAGGACAGGATAGAAATAGTATACGGGGAACAGCATGCAACAAGAGAGATGTTCGCGGTGCACGATGTGGCACTGACATCAACACCTTCAACATTGAAGGATCCAAAGGATAAGCAAACAGTGAAGTAGCTATTGCAAGCTACATTCTCCGCTACATCCGAGTAAATAAGCAAAGGACAATACCACATCCCCAGAGCGAGCTGTTGAAGCGTATCAAGGCTCAAGCGCCATCATAACTAAGGTATAACTGTCTCTTTTTTTATTTTACATCTTACACTAACCTGTGTGCAGGCGTCCGGTTAGAAGAATCGAAGTACCTTCCAGCTTGAAGACCTTCGGTTTTAAAGCATGCGTTGCACTCTTTTCCTTCGATTGGATTTTATCCCAAGAAGGGTTTTACCAGCAAGGTTTTTAACGAGGCAACATCTATATGCTACCTAAGGAGAACTTAACAAGTATTCAAGGCTTCTCTTCAATCAACCTCGATCACTAGGGGCATTTCCCCGAGAGATCATCTCCCCGGAGAAATCAAGACAAGCCAAAGAGGGTCTCCATAGATAAATGATATATCGGGCCAAACGGTCAAAGGAACCGTGTCCGCATAAAACAATCAAACCCTCAATGGCAAAAACTATGTAATACTTATGCCAAGCAATCAAGGAATATATTTTGATTTCTAGCATCAGAACATTTTGCACTTCAAAGAAGTTTGATATTTTCACAAGAAACGACTCCAGTGCTAGAAATTTCCCGAACACCCGGGAACTAACATCAAAAACTCGAAGCCATAAGACCTTTGGGCTGGAAACTTCAATATAATAAGCCCTCAACGAGGCAACATAAAAACAGCTCCAAAGCCAAAAACTTTCGATGTCTCGAGGACTGTCGCCGCCTATCACTCCATCGAGCTATCAAAAACTCGAGGTCGTAAGACCCCAAATGGGCAACCTTGAGCCCAAAAACCCTCCATCTGGCAACACTAAGGAAACATAAGAACTCCATGAGGCAATACCAAATCTATAAGACCTCAATCAAGGCATGAATTTTACTCATTCCAAGTAACCTACCTGTAAGACCTCAAGTAAGTCATGTTCAAATATATAAGACCTTACAAAAGGCATAATCCTAATCTTAAAAGTCAAGGCTATATATTCAAACTTTGAAGACCCCTGAAAAGGCATACCCTCGGTATAGACACCAAGGCTACCTCACTCGGGGACTAAAAAGCTATGGCCGAATATAGTGACTACGGTCACAAGGCTGTACCAGCTAAACTAACAGGACTCGGGGATGCCCGACCATCGCCATAAAATCATAGGCCTCCAATTACTTTAAAAATACTTCGAAAAGAATCGGTTAACCAGGATACCCTCAGCATAAGCAAAAGAACTTCGATCATATCAGATCCAAACAATAAGAAGGCTTCGAGACAATTTAGCAAGTGAGCGAAACCTCCCGATGTGCTCATTTATCGTTAAATAACGGCTCACAATTGAGGTCCTTATCGAACCGTCGAAGAGTCGGACGAATACAAATATTTCCTAAAGTCTTTAACGATGGAAAAATAAAGCCTATATTAGAGGTCGTACAGATCCAATGCGTATAGCCACTGTTACCAGCTTAAATTAAAGGTCGTACCGACCTAGCTCATAAGAGCCACTGTTATCAGCTTAAATTAAAGGTCGTATCGACCAAGCGCGTAAGAGCCACTATCGACAAATTAAATTAAAGGTCATACCGACCCAGCACATAAGAACCATTGTCTCCAGCTTAAATTAAAGGTCGTGCCGACCAAATGCCTCAGGGTCAATTAATCTGGCAAATCATTGACAAATGTCAAAACATGAGGCAAAGAAAGACACGCACAATCAAAGAGAAATTCATGAAAGGAGAAAACCGAAAGGTTTATTTTTATATGTATATGTGAAAAAATACAAAGATTCATTTACAATGTTCTCTAAGTGCATTATACGCAAAATCAAAAAGAAAAGGCCTAGCCTACATTCCCCTCGGGGACTGCAGCCTCATCAGCTTCTTCCTCATTATGTTTGACATCGGATGAGAGGAACTTGGCGTCGTATTCATCCGCCTTGGCCTGCTCTATCTCTTCCGAGAGATCAAAGCCCCTAGCGTGGATCTCCTCGAGGGTTTCCCTCCAGGATTTTTGTCGGGCATATTCATTATTTCTGCTCTCTCGATCGAAAGCCCCTTTCAACTCAGCTCAAGTGTTAGCAGCATCTTTTAAATAGACGACTACATTCTTATCAGCCTTAGCTCAAATCTCTTCAGCTTCAGCTCGGGCGTCCACAACCTCGACCTTCATCTTGAAAAGGGCAGGCTCGACACTTACAATCCTGCCCATCTTGACCAAGTTGTTTTCACAAGCATTTCGAAGCTGCACCTCGAGGGCAAAAGCCTTGGCCAAAACACTCTTCTTGGCCCCAACATGGGCATCTATCTGAGCCTTTATCTCATCACACTCATACTTGGCCTGGCCAACTATGCCCCAAAGGCGTTCCATGTCCTCGTCTTTCTCTGCAATTGAATTATCAAAATATTAATCTCGGAGCATAGAAGAAGAGGCATGCATTCCTTGGAACAAAGATTTCCTATTTCTCGAGGCGACCTTCGTAGTTCAGTCTTTGATTTGCCTCGTATCGAAGGTGTCTCAATTCCTTTCCCCTTTTATCATAAAGAAGCCTGAGGGATTTCTCCTCGTTCAAGGATTTCCGCAACATAGCTTCATAGTAGAGCTGCTCGGACTTAAGCTTGTCAAAGACCTACGAAAGAGAAGCTCAGTAAGAAAATACGAATGCAAAATTGAAAAACCGACAAAGCCAACCAAAACTCACCACAGAACAGAGCTGCTAAGCCTCCTCAAAGGTTGAGTGTGCATCTACTGGTCTGGTCTCACAGGCCCCAGTTGAACCGACCTCGTTGGGGACATGGTCGCTCGAGACCCCACTTTATTTAGGCAGCCCCTATCCTCGAACATCCCTCGAACTACCTTTGACAGGAGGTGAAAACGACAGCAGAAAACCAGTATCCCTCAAAGTACCTTCGACAGGAGATGAAGACGATGACAGAAAACTTATATCCCTCGAAGCACCTTCGACGGGAAAAGAAGATGGTGGCAAAGGATGAGCCATTCTTCCGAGGCTAGAAGCCTCGGGTGCTGCAAGGTCAGCCGATACATCTCCTTTGAGCATCTGAGCAGGGCTTGCCTCGCTATGAGCATCTTCCTCATTATATAGATTCCTTCCGTTTGTTATCATTCCTCGGCCCCGAGGCCGAATATCCTTCCTCCTCTCCAAGGGGGCACAGTCTCATCTCAGAAAATTCTCCAATGCTTGCGGTGACGGAGTTAATACAAATAAAAGAAAGTACCTTTCAAACAAAATAGGTGACACAACACGTGCTGTGGTGTTTGTGCTCCCATCTACCTTTGGATAGATCTCGCCACTTACCCTCATAGTAAGTTGAGCAAGCTGCCCGTTTCCGAGTCCAATCTGCAATATCGAGGACCTCGTTTGGAAACCACGGGATCACTGTAGAGAAGGAAAGGAAAAAATCTTAATGGAGTCTGCCTCCACCATGCAGAAAATGATAAAAACACAAGTGTACCATTTACGTGTGAAATTCCATTTCTCGGGAAATGGTAGGAACTCTGCGGGGTATAATATCAACAGCCCGCACTCGAACAAATCGACTCATCCATCCTCGGTCCCCGTCTTCTTCATTACTGGCAACAAATGGCTGGGTGGATCGACATCGTAAATTAATTAGGCCACGATAATATAAGGGCAGGTACAATCTATTGAGGTGGCTGAGGGTGAACTGGAGCCCGGATTTATCTGTAAAGTATCTTATCATCAACACTATCCTCTAAAACAACAGGTGAACCTATGCCAGGGTAACCCAATTTCTTCTACAAAACTCGAGCACGACTTTATCGAGGGGTCCCAGTGTGAAGGGGTACATGTATACATTCAAAAACCCCTCTACATGAGCCATGATGCTCTTTTCCATGGAAGGTGCCTGCAGTACCACCTTTTCTCCCCATCCGCAGTCTCTCCTAAACGCCTCAAGGTGTTCCTCTCCTATTGATGAGATAAACCTCGATGCATGATCCCGATGGCCCTGAACATTGGACGGTCTTTCTAACGTAAAGTCCCTCCTCGAGAAAAAACATCTCGAGTTTAGCTCACCGGACGTAGGCGGTGTACCACCGGCCGAGCGGGAAGTAGAGGCAGAACTATCTTCTTTTTGGCGAACAAATTTGGGCATAGCAACCATAACTACGGTGAAACAAGAAGAAGGAGACGAAAACTTAAATGAAAGCTTTGAACTAAAATGGTGGAAGCACTGATGTAAGGAGGAAAAACTCTACTAAAATAGCAAAGTTCTCTGATAAAAGGAAAGCCAGCTCATTTATAGAGCAAGCGGCGACTACTCGCCTTCCCTAAAGGACAATTAATTCTAACAAGGCCATTATCACTTTTGGGGAAGTGTACTGGTGAGACCACCTCGGTCACTTCATGAACGTTCCATACAAATGACACCATCATACAACATTCGATGGGTCAAGATTCCCGTATAATCAAGCCTCGAGATGGTGCCCAATCTTGAGGATCTCTGTTACTATAACTATGGGCTCTAATATATCAATCTAGCCCGATCTCGAGGATCTTTGACACTATGAAATGGACCCCGGAAGAGCTAACAGTCTAGCCTCGAGATGGTGCCTGATCTCGAGGATCTCGGTTTCTCTGAGTATGAGCTCTAAAAAAGCCAACATCAAAATTCAACAGTCTAGCTTTACATAAGCACTGAAAATAAAATTTGAAGACTTAGAACAAAAGGATCTCTTTGCATTCTGAAAAATTCATTTACAGAATGTGTCTATACAAAACTCCCCCGAGGAGCCCCTACAACAAAAGAAGAAAAGTTGAAAAGTCAAGGGAAAAACTCGAAGTGCAAATGGTATATCGAGAGAAGCTTCTCGGCCTCCTCGAGAGCAATGGGGGCATCGAGGTCTGTGTCTACATCGATGCCGATGATGTAGTCCTTGAACATATCATCCTCTCCCTGAGAGGCCCCACATCGGCAGCACCCTTGTTCTGAGCATCCCTTATTTACCCCAAAGAAAATGCAGGGCCCGAATCAAAGTCAACCACAATATCTATATCTATAGGGGTGTCTTTTTGACCCCGAAGAATTTCAAAGTCAAGCCCTTCGAAATTTCCAGTTGAGCGTTCGCTGGCACGGACTATACCATGTCCAACTTGAAGCTCAGGGACTGAATCCAATCCTTCCTCAAGGGCCTCTGCAGTACGAGTTTGGTCTGCATCGACCACTCCCGACCCAGTGGCCTTTTAACCAACAACTTGTGGAGCATCAGCACCCCGTCTTGCCTTTTGTACCAAAGAGCGATCATTATAGTCATCATCATCCTCACAAAGACATTCTGTAGTAGTCAAAATCAGGATTGTGGCGTCGGTCTTAGTTGGAGACTCGATCGACGACACCTTCTTCCTCTTCTTACCCTTGACAGGTTTCGAGATTCCTTCTTCACCAGGAGGAGGTGGTCTCATCGACACACCTTCCCCGAGGCCTACACAAGCATGACAAATTAAACTCATTGCACAAAGAATACTCATAAGGAATTTGGCAACGACACTAAGAAGTGCTTACCATGGTTCTTAGCGTGCCACCTCATCTTAGCCATATCACTCCAAGTACGCTCACTATAAGAGAAGGCAAAGTCTAGCTTTCTGATCCATCCTCAAAGGTCCTGAAACGCGCCGGGGTACCAAACGGTGGCTGCATTATCAAGAAAAAATCATTTCAGGAAAGGAAGAAGGGGCGATAAAATATGCTCGAGGTAGAAACACTTACGCTTCATGTTCTATTCCTCTGGGAATGGCATCCTATCTGCAGGGATAATGTCCGAGGTACTTACTCTGACAAACTAACTCATCCATCCCCGGTCCTTATCCTCATCGATTCTCGCAAAGAAGGTCTTGGCGGATCAAGGATGGATTTTGATTAAACTTCATAAGAGATGGGGGTTGTACAATCTAACCAAGTGTTTGAGGGTGAAGGTCATTACCTCGGCCGGTTGAAAAAATATCTGAGCATGTAAATAATCCTCCAAAAAGAAGGATAGATTTGACAGAGTGTCACTCGGTATTCATGACAATAGTCAAGAATCACCGAATCTATCGACGGGGAAGAAGGATCTACGGGGCCTAGAGTAAAGGGGTATGTGTACACACTGAGGAAACTAGTTTTGTGATCTACTATGCTTTCCTCAGCTTCGGGGATCTCCACTTGTACTGCCTTTCCCCATCGGTAGTCTTTCTTTACCCTCGTCGTGTCAGTTACCACGCTGATGTACCAAGATATGATCTTACATCTGTCACGACCCAAACCGATGGGCCACGATGGGCACCCGATACCTTACTCAACCGAGTACCAACGTAACGTATCTTTCATATTACATCATCATATACACGTGACATACGAGCCTAATAGGCCAACATTATCATCTACAAACTCAAAACAAAGGACGACAAGGCCATACAATCTTTTATATACACGACATATGTCTACAAGCCTCTAAAAGTACATAAATGTCATAAAGGTCGGGACAGAGTCCCGCCTTACCAAACAATACACGTCCAAATCATAATAACCAAACGAGCAACTCCGAAGTAAATGGAGTGCACCAACATCTTTCGCTGAGCTGATAGCCTACTTGGAGGGCTCTCGACTTGTCTATTGGGACCTGCGGGCACAAAATGCAGCGTCCCCAAGCAAAAGGGACGTCAGTACGAATAATGTACCGAGTATGTAAGGCACATAAATAAATACATAAGAGTCATAAAAGACATATTGATTACATGACTTAACCTGTGAGTCTGAATAACTTTGTAAATCATAAATTACCTTTAGCATCGTGCATATGCGTATGAATGCCATGTGGTGCATAGGTACATATTTCATAACATCACCAGCCTCTGAGGGCATCCCATCATATCATATCGGCCACTGTGGGCAAAATCATTATCGTATACCAGCTGATCAGGTGGTGGTGCGTATATAATGCCATAACCTTTCCCATATCCCATATACATATATACATACATATATACGCATATATAACGCCGTTTGAATCATACTTACATATATATGCGTATATAACGCCGTCTGAATCATATTTTGGCCACTGTGGACAATATCATCATCATATACCAGTTGATCAGGTGGTGGTGCGTATATAACGCTGTAACCTTTTACCATTCCATAGACATATATTTACATATATACATGTATATAATGCCATCTGGTCATGGGTCAATGCACATGAATGCAATGCATGAAAAATACGTCAATAAAATCATTCGGAAGGTCATAAGACCACTTTGCCTCTTGAGCAATATCATAAAGTAACATCTTTTCAACTTTCGTATTTTTCTGAGACCCATAACAGATGATAAACTATTATGACACATGATAATTAAAGAACATAGATATTTCTATTACTTCCATGAGTAGAGTCACTTATGGAATTTGTGCATTTGCACGTTTCGTTCATATCGTATGGATCATGCCAAAAGAAAGAAGGGATAGCCTTAACATACCCGGAATAGAGAAAACTCCGTATAATATTCTTGGAGAATATTGCACCGTATTCCTTTAGAACCCCAAAATTTGTACGTTATTAAACTTCCAATAATCTTCGTTGGATTGTTTTGGTTGGAAAATATTTTCTTGTGGGAGCTCATCATTCTGTGGTGTTTGTTCATGAGAAATGGAAAATTTGCTTTGTTTAAAGCTTGAACTGACTAAGCAGGGGCTAACATTTTCAAGACCAAGAAGCTAGAAATTTCTCTTTTGAATTCCAATCTCCAACATCTTTTGAATCAAGAACATTTTTTGGTTCTTTTTGTCCTAAAGGAAAATGCAGCCAGACTAAGCTACGTATTAAATTCAATCAACCCTTAGGTAGCCACCTATTCCAACATGACTATAAGTCATTGTTTGGAAAGTGGTTGGCTTCCACGTTCTTTTTTGGGTGTAATTTTATTAATTTATCCACTTATTAGATGATCGAGTAATATTTCGTTACCCGATAATTAATTTATTACCCGCATAATTTAAGAATTATCACAAATTACTTAAAATTCTATTGATTTTCAAAATACTTCATATATACTTTATATCTTACACTATCGTGGTCATATAGTACCTTGCATGGTACTAGTTTATAATTATCGGGCGTTATCGCTTGACCCGTATTTTATTTCAAATTGGCCACTTTCAACGAAACTCATTTTCTTTAATCTGTGTACCCCTTTATCCTTCATAACACTTATTTATCGCTTGTTATAAATAGCGTAAGTACGTTAACGTCAAGATGATCTCATCTCCTACGACGGTTAACTAAAAACAAAATTTTAACGTACAATATTTCAGGGTGCAACGTCGTCGTAATGAAATACCGCAGGACGTAATATTGATGTAATATTGTGGGGCGTAACATCATTACCCCCTTTGGAACATTCGTCCTCGAATGTTGGTTGATGCTTTTATCATTTTTATAACTTATATCTTCTGAATACTTTAAAACTTCGCTTGCCATCTAGGCGACTATTCTGTGAATAAGTCCAAAGTCCAGGGCATTCCCCCCTTAGGCCTCCTCCTCACACAACAACTTGTAGTCGGAATCCTTCCAATCTCGTAACTGTTGCTACCTTTCATCATGCAGCCTGTACGATTTTGATCTTGTAGGTGTGACCAATATCTAGGCTTCATATGTAGAACTTGATAAAATGTCCCTTTGGGCATTTATGAGTATACTGAAGTTCTTCGCTTGGTACTTGGTTGAATTTACGAATATTGTTATATCTCATCGCATAGGTCCATTTAACCATCTGTATGAATTTACTACCATAACTCTTACTTTAATTTATCATTGTTGAGGTCTGCTATCAAATCCCAGCTTACTCTTGTTGCTGATTCCATATGTATAAATTTAAGTCATTTAATGCTTCCTCATTACTGTTCATCTTTAGAATGACGACCTAATCTTATCTCATACTTTCTAACTTTTGTCCATCCATTGTTGATTCACCTCAATATTGATCTACAATATACCATTGATAACTTAAACTTTTATGTAATATTGTTGCTAGGATTCACGTTTTATCGGGGAACGTCTGAAATGATTAGATTGATCCACCTAGGGCGATTCCCTGCTTTCATAACCATACCTCACAGCATCCCAATACGATTCACCTTATGTGGGTACTTTAATCCTGTCCAATTCATAAGATCCTTTTCTTTTCTTCATTGAATCAATACTCAATCGAAGGCCCAAACGTCATCTTTTATCCTATTACAGTTACATCCTCATTCTATTACCAGGGTGGCATTCTGAATGCTATTAGTGTTAGACTCCTTTGAGTTCATTCATGCTATAGTGAGCTCTGTATAATTTAGAGAAACCATCTGCTCTTCTTGTTTTCATGGGCTTAATCCTGAGGACTTATTCATTTTCGTTACCTTCTCACTCGCCCTTTCTTATCCTTACTCTTGTCTTCTAGAACCTTGTCGCTTCACCATATACTGGCTTGCGACCTACACAACTCTATTTATATTACTTGCAACCTTTCAACTTGCTTGCATCATAGATTTCCTTATGTCATTCTGGGACATCAAGCGAAACATCAAATCGTCTCTAACTCTTCTTTACTCTCTTAATTAGCTTCCTCGATACCTAGAAACCATAGGCTATGAGATATGCTACTATCATTCCTGGATATTGAATCCCAGCACTTCTAGCCTTTTATCCGATGTATGGACTATTCGCATATTCTGCCTTTGAGTATCTCCTACGCTGTTCACTTTTACCTTACTTAAATCTCGTATCGTATCTTTTATCACCTTTATAACCTCCCGTCCACTTAGGTGTAATTCACGTCCATAACTGAAGCTCTATTATAATACTTGCACCTATGGTACATACACAATCCGGTGGGAGCATGATACTGACTTCTTATGAAACTAGTACTTCTTATAACTAGCTTCCTTGTAGAGCCATTATAGATTATGGCTGTTATGATTTCTCTTGAACATCTGATATTAAGAGTGATTCTGTCATGTTCTCAAGCACAACATCTACAATTTTTCTAAGTCCAATGATCATACTCCTGATTTACTTGGGTGATGTAATTCTTTAGTTTCCTCTTCCTTCTGATCAACCTCTATGTAGGCTTAAGCTATCTTCCAGTCTGTAGCTCATGGTATCAGTTATTACCTTATCCTTTCATGGGCATTATGAAATATCCATGATGCAATCTTCTAATGATTCAGTCCTTTTTCTATGCCCTTGGCTCAATTCTTTCTTTTAACTTATACCAGAGTCTTCTATGGCTATATGATTGTCAACAAATATGCTGCCTGGATAATGCTCCAAATTCTTGAGTGTATCCACAACGTACTAACTTTGGATCATTGATCGAATAATTCTTTCCTTCCATCTTAGCTTTCTTTCAACGTAAGCTATTACTTTTCCTGGTCTTTCTGCCCCCTTGTTGCATCCATACTTAGCTTATCTTAGTGCCCACACTTGCCAGAGTTTTCATACAACTCATATGATCTCGAATATTACTTTTACTTCTTACTTCCCGTTCATTAGCCATGGTAGGTGCCACTTTCCTTTGAAATGCTTTACAATGTTGTAGCGAGATTGTTGTTACACGACCCTTTCCTCTTTAGGTCGTTATGCTTAGGTTGAAGCCTTCTTTTTTATCTCTTAAGCTAGTCTTTCGTTGCAGTACTTAGTGTGAGCACGTGATTTTTGTTTCCCGGAAGCTATTCCAAAAGAAATCGAAAAATAAATAAAACAGGTTGCCTTCGGGTACAATTTTAAGAATTTGTGTGACATTTTGATAGTTGTTTTGTCCGTAAATGATCGCCTTGCTATAATCAAAAATACAAAAAAATACATGTAGCATGCATTTAGGAAAATGGTACATTTGGGAATTAATCAACCGCTATCGGGTTAATAAAAGCGAAAATCGCAAAAATAAGTGTTTTATTCTATTTTGTTGTCATGATAATTTTATTGAATGCATAATTCGTGCGATAATGGTTGTTTGGTGTTAATTAATATTTATGTAGTATAATTTTCGTTTTAGGAATTTTTTGGGTTTAATTATAAGAAGAAAATACCCGATTTGGGCAAAAAATGCAACCCAAATCCAGGCCCAAAACAACCAGACCCGGTCCAATTTGGTCAGACCGTGAGACGCCCCAAACGGCGTCGTATCGACCTTCTTTAATCAAAACCGTTGGTTTAAATCAATCCAACGGCCAGGATTTCATCTCCATACCCATTCCAAACCCGATCTACTTACCTGAATCAACCCGGCCCTTTATTAAAACCAAACGACCCCGTTTCTATACCAAACGACCCCGTCCTGTCCCTCACCAATTAATCCAAGCCGTTGAGACCATTTGATCTAACGGCTCAGATTAATTACCACACTCCGTATATAAGCCCCTCATCACACCACATGCCCCCATCCGAATAACCACCCCCCCCTTCATCGTCCCAAACACAAACCCAAACCCTCGGTCCGAACCCTAGCCGCCCCTGTGCACTCTCATCGTGAACCCGACGGCAACGACGCCGGTGACCACCAAACTAACACCCCTGATGCACCTCACCACCCTGAACATAGATCTGTTGCCCCCTTGCCTGGAATCATTCCCCATCGTCTCGAATCTTCGTTTGAAGGTTCGAGCAAAACTCCGACCTACACCAACCCACCCCAGATTCACACCAGCCATTACTCTAGCCTCACTCGTGACCAAACCAAGCTTGGTTTGGTCCGAATCTACCCACAAATCCCAAAACCCCAAATCTGACTGTTCGAACCCTAGAACACAAGAATTTTTGGAATCCGGTTAGATTAAACGGAAGGTTGGGGTCTAATAGACCTTAATCGGAGTGTTCTCGGTCGAGAACACCTCGATTAAGATCTGTTCGACCTCAAATGGGCAAATCCAGCTCGGGTCGGGGTCGTCTGTGTTTAAGCTTTTCAGAGTAAGTTCACTTTTCCTTTTCTGTTTTTGTTTTAGTATTGTTTTAGTTTGTCAGCGTGGTTAATTAGTTTGTTTGTTATTTCTGATATTTTCTTTCAATTGTTCTCCATCTTTGTAAGACCTTTTATTTGGTCGATTGATATTCTGTTTATGGTTGAATACGTATAGTGATATACATATTTCAATTTGATTAATATCGTCGAATCGATAATTCATATAGTTTCCCTGTGTCGTGCAAAGTTGTTGAAGGCAGTTGATGCCCTGTTCATATTGTTTGTTTAATCGACTGATTGTTCTATGTTATGATTAGTATAGTCAATTAGATAAATGTTGTCGATTAGTTTCATAGGACTGAATGTGCAAATATTCTGATTCGTGTAGCTTCATATGACTGATCGAATCATTGTCGTTTAGCTGATTGTTTGACATTATATGTGAATGGATTGTAGCTGCAATGTAATAGCTAGAACTCAGTTTAGGGCAGCTTGAATTTGAACTTTCAGAAGTTCAAAATGTCCTACTACTGCAGTAGGGTAATACAATAATAATCAGGGGCTAACACGGTTAGTTTAGGGGTGGAAAAAGAACAGAAATGGTTAGTTTAAGTGGGGCTGACATATGGTACTGAAATAGCATTAAACTAATACAATAGTGGGGAACAAACTTGATAGCATGGGGTTAATTAAAAGACTGTCAGCTGCCCATACCCTTGGGGCACAAAACACATCTTAATGGGAAATAAAGGGGTATGGGCAGAGTTGAGGGCTGGGGGGAAACGAGGCAGCCTGGGGGTTTGCTTGTATTTTGCCTATAAATAGGCTCATTTAAGGTGGAGAAAGGGGGTTAGACATCAAAGGTGAAAAAAAGGTTAGGAAATCAGAAATTAAGGAGAACACTAAGATTTCAGAGTTTGAAAAGCTTTCAGCTGCTGTTTTTTCTGAACCTTCACAAGTCAGAAATAGGCTGAAAGTTGAGCTAATTTTCAAAAGCTAAAAGAGTAGTTTTAGAGAGAAATAGAGTGTTTAAAGTTGAAACTCCACATCAAGGAGTTAGAGGCTGTTTCTTTTTCTTCTGGGGTTTTCCTTTTGTTTGTCAGAAACCAGAAACCACTGATTTTTCATGTACCAATCTGCTGTGTTGGAACACTGCTGGATTCCAGTTTAGTTTTTCTTGGTTCTTTACTCGCTAAAAAACTGTTTCAGTTGAGTGTTTTGGTTCTCTGTTTTGGACTGAAAGTCCACTGGCTGTTGCTGTTGGTTTCTTCTGAGATTTCTGCTGGGTTTTCACTTAAGTTCCTGCTGATTTTTGGTCTATTATCGGGTTGTCCCTGTGGTTGCTGTTGCTGTGTTGTTGCATACTGTTTCTGTTGATCATTCTCCTTCTTCTTTTGCTTTCCTATACCAGGTACACGATTGATAAACTATCAATGTAAGCAGAAATTTGAGGCATGAATACAAACAAAGTTGGAAGATTTTGAAGTTACTTCGAATTAGCTTTAGAAAATGTATTGAAAGAATAGGTTGCCTGCATGATAGTTTATTTTTCCTAATAGAACTATGTGGTTAGCTGTGATGTAGTTGAACTTTTATACCTATCATTCAGTTGGAAGACTATATGTGTTGCTTATAAGGGAAATGGATTGATGTTGTAGTAGCCATGTCCTATTAATTCATTATTTTGTTTATCAAGAAGTATGTTAGGTACCCAATAGTTCTTTCTTTAAACAAATGATTTGTTTTAAGTTGTTGGGAATATGGTTTGATTAAGGCAAACAGTACATCGCATTTCAGCTTTTTCCCCTTATTTGTTTATTAATGCTAAACGCCTATCAAATGAGTTGAATAGGCCCAATTAAAATAAGAGCAGCCCAGGCCGAATTTAGCTCCATGCCCATTAGGGCTGGGCCCATAACTACCAAATGGGTTGCCCGTATCACGTCCCTCTTTCAATAAATCATGTTTGAAGCTTAAACTATAATAACTCATAAGTATGTAAATACAGTAGGACCTTTCCATTTTGTTAGAGATAAACAAAGATAGGAAATCTTAGTTTGCTTTTAGGTTTGCCTTTAAATAAAAGGAGATGAGCCTCGCCAAAAAAAAAAATAAAAAATTGCGGGCCCTCAATTATTGGTCGTAATAAATACTTAGAATTTGGGATGGACTGTTTAGTGAATTTCACTGTCTTCCCCCAAAGACAACAACGCGTTAGACTCTTTAGGCGCGATTTAATTAATCTTACCTTCTTAAACTCGGGTGCGCAATTCATGCGACCCAAATCCAAATCCCAAAACATTGAATAAAACTGTGTTCCGGATTGCGGGTGAATTTCATGTGACGCAATCCAAAGACATATTTTTAAACAATGTTCACATTTTTTAAAAAAAAAATATAGAAATAAAAGCGGTAAAGAGTTAAAACTTGCACAAGAGCGCAAAACTGTATAAATCAGATAAACAAGCCGAATATGACAGTTGAGCGACCATGTTAGAAACACGAAATTCGGGAGTGCCTAACACCTTATCCCGGGTTAACAAAATTCCTTATTCGGATTTCTGGTTCGCTGACTATAATATGAAGTCATTCTTTTCCTCGATTAAGGATTAAATTGGTGACTTGGGACACCCTAAATCTCTCAAGTGGCGACTCTGAAATAAATAAACAAATCCCGTTTCGACTGTCCTTTAATTGGAAAAAACTCCTTCACCCCTCGCGGGGGCGGAAAAAGGAGGTGTGACAGCTCTGGCGACTCTGCTGGGGACTTTATACCCAGAACCACTGGTTCAGGGTTAGAAATCGAGCTTAGAATAAATTGTTATGTTCAGCTTTATCTGATTTTGTTACATGATCTGTGCTTAATGTGCTAACTAACTGCTTTTACCGCTTTGATATTTTGTGAACTGTATATAAATTGTGCCGAAACCCATATCCTCTCTGAGTCTTCTGAATCATGAAGAAGGGTGTACTTCATACGATATCTTTTCTGTATAGTGTCAAATCCCAATTTAGAACGAGGTTCGGACAAATTGCTAATCCGGTGAAGCTTCTGTATTCCCGGTACTCTTCCCCCCCTCGGCTTGAGCTGCCCGCTCGGGTAAGCCAGGTCTAGAACAAACACCCAGGTTTTGAACCTAGTATAACAAAGCCACATGCCGGATCTCTAGTAGGAACGCTTATCTGCATCATGTGCATTTTTGACTTAGGGGACTCAACACAGGGGTTGGGTCCGTCTAGGAATAGCAACCTGAAACAGAAAAGACCATCCTGATGCACCTTACTCAACGCTGTGCATTTATTTGTTTTGGATTTACATGACAACCGGCTTTGAATACATAAAAATATATATATATATATATATATATATATAGTTTTGAGAAATAGCAGTGTATAGGGTTAATCTTCTGATTGAAAAAAAACAACAATGTCCAAATAGCGTCGAAACTCTAACAAAATTTTGAGAAAAATATTTTACTTTTAATGTAGTTTGTTTTATTCAAAAAAAAGAGTCTATCATTTCTAGTTTGTCCGATCTGCAGAAATGGAAAAAAAAATAAGAAAAATAACTTGTTCTTTTATGGGAAAAGAGTCTTGATTTTTGTTTTAGTTTATTTGCCAACAGAAGCAAAAATAGGTTAAAAAAAACAAAAAAAAAAAGAAAAAGAAATATATATATATATAAAATAAAAAATCAAGGTAATACCTTTTTCCCCTTATTTTATTTATTTTTATTTTGCTTAAAGTACTTCAAAATAGTTTGTTTAATTGGGAGAACTACGCCGGTTTGATTCTCACCGGATGTGAGATGCGTAGGCAGCCCTAATCGGGTCCAACCTCCCTTTTTGCTGAGATAACAAATCTAGTCAGGATGTTTTGCCATAAATAACCAAGTACTCCTGAAAGGGACGCCGGAAGGCTTGAATTTGCACAGACGGCCATTTTTGTTGATTTTTTGATCGGTATACCCACACAGCCTTCGTCCCTGAAGTGATGAAAGGCCGTATCTGAAAACCGAGTCCTTCATCTTCAAAATTCAAAAAAAAAAATCAAATATAGATAGTTCTGTTTTGATTCTAATAAAAGTCTTCTTTCTTTAATTACCTTAATAAATTTGCAGGATGAGCACAAATCAAAATGAACCGTTCTCAGTCTTTAGCGAGGTCCCTCTACAACTCCACATGTGGTGGAACGATCTGGAAGCCTATAGTAAAGAGATAGTGGGAAGATTATTGGGAGGTTTTGTTAATCTACTGAATATCAAGCCAAGGACAGATATCCTCGAAGCTCTAATACCGTTCTGGGACCCAACCCGCAATGTATTCCGTTTTGTTGACTTTGAACTTTCACCTACACTAGAGGAAGTCGCCGGATATGCGGGATTGAATGGGAAACTAAGAGGACAGTATTTACTTTCACCAAGACAAGTATCTCCGCCCGTGTTTTTGGATTTGCTAAGCATTAGTCGGAAGGTGCAAAATGATGATTTGTCAAGAGGATGTTGTGCTCTCCAATTCCTATATCAACGGTATGGTACTCCTCGGGGTTTTGAAGAACCAAACCTCGGACTAATTCACGCTGGGAACAGAAAAAAGTGGGAAGCAAGATGTACTTTGGCATTCATCACGGCATTTATGGGAATCGTGATCTGTCCTCGCAAAGATAAGAAAGTAGAGATAGGCCTTGTGGGGATGGCCGATGTTGCAATCAAAAGAACTGACAGCACTGTGGTTCCTTTGATTTTGTCTGAAATCTATCGAGCTTTAACTATATGCCGAGAAGGAGGCGAGTTCTTCCAGGGATGCAATTCCTCCAGCTATGGATGCAAGAACACCTCTGTCACCGAGCAGTATACATGAACCACGAGTTGACCGAGAAGAACTGTATCAGCGGTTTTGAGAAACGAATGACAGGCGTCGTACTCCCCGAAGGCGTCGAAGCATGGCTTACACATTTGAGGTCAACAACAGCCGACCAAATTGAGTGGGCATTTGGGTGGTTGACCGATACTGAGGTAATATACATGGCGGCCAAGGAATGTCATATTCTTTTGATGGGACTTCGCAACATCCAACCATATGCTCCTCATCGGGTATTGCGCCTGCTAGGAAGATTTCAAGTAATTCCCACTGATGAAGATCTAAGCAAGCACGCCATCGAGCTGAGCCCGGGAGTCGTATTTCCCGAAGGAAAGATTAGAAAGCTGTGGCACGAATGTAGATTCTTGGAGCCCAAGACTATGGTTCGAGAACTGGCTAAGGGTGAGGTAGACCCAAAGTACAATGTTTGGTTCAAGAGAAGGTTCCAGATTTGTCAGAGACCTGCTAAAAGAGCTCACGTCCAACAATTTACGGATGACTCGCAGGAGCAGTGGGGCTGGTTAAGGAGGAAGGAAGGCTACCGGGCTGAAATCGGGAAGCTAAAGCAACAAGTTGAAAGGCTTATATTTGAGAACAACGTGCAAGTCGCCTCTGAGCGGGGTGAAAAGAACAAATTAGCCAAAGAAAACCAAACACTGAAAGCCCGCATTCGCCAAGTCATTAAGAGTAACAACGACCGGCAGAAACGTCGCTCCGACGAAAGATTGATAGCAGAGTTGAGAGATCAAGTCAGAAAAAGCCAAGAAGAATTAGAGAGATCGGAAGCTTGCATAGCAAGAATAAAGGTCAGATGGGCAAAAGGTACAATGTCCCGGAGGAAGCATCTGCAACAAGTCATAAGGGATTCTGAAATGAGCATCGGAATATTAAGGAAAACGAACTTCACTCTTTAGGAGCGGATCTTCAAACAAGCATGAGATGCCCAAGCTGACAGAAGGCGCTGTTACGATGCGATGACCAGAATGGAAAGACAAATGGAGAAGTTCCAGTATCGACTTGCCGACAATGCTCAAGCACTGGGATTAAAGAACCGGCGAATAGAGCAATTGTTCGTTGAGAGGGACAACATTCGAGGAAGGATTGATGAGATTGGGCACTACATCTACATGAGATGCCTAGCATGTGAGCAAATACCTCGGGATACCCTCCTTGCTTCCATCATGGGCTACGTCCACCGGATCATGAATGAGTTGAAGAGCTTGCAGAGAGGCCTTACACCAAAGTCTGCGGAAAGGCCGAACGATGCCTCGCGAGCCCCTAAGTTGGAATTTTAATGTATCCCTAGTTCGAACCTTGTTTGTTGGCTTTATTGTCTTCCCATATGTTGTTTCTTTTTCTTTTCAACGTGTCAGGTTAAGAACTTTGGAATCCGTACTATTGTTGTTCTTTGTTTGAGATAAATAATTTGTAATAGAAAAATTTTGGTGATGAATTGAATGATTCCAAAAGAATTTTTGTGTCTTTACTTTGTGGCAGAACTACGCTCGGTATGATTCACGCGGGGACGTGATACGTAGGCAATCCACAAAAATTCGACCGCCACTAAAAGAGAAGAAAAAAAAAGAAGAAGAAGAAAGGAAAAGAACAAAAAAGAGAAAGAAAAGGAAAGAATAATGGAAAGAAATACAGGGGTTCCCAAAGCACTTTAAAGGTGCAAATAAGCAAGCCGGGATGATGCATGTGTTTGAAGCAAAGCATGTTATAAATGGTTAACTGCCTAGGAGCATTGCATCCCCAATGTGCTATTATCAAATCTGTTAAACTCTAACGCTAACAAGTTTGTTGTTTTCCACAAATACCAGACAGTTAGTTGTTAAAGCATTTTGGCAACACACCCTTATCAAACCAGATCCAAAGGACCAGTACCAACAAGCATGACTACGTCGGAAAATAGTACCGAGGAAGAAAGGCCGGTAAGCCAGTTGTTGAAAGAAGCGATGGAGAAGATAGAAAGGATGGGACTGGAGATGAATGCAATGCAGTTAGCTTTGGCCAAAGCACAAAAGAGCCCTGAACCACTAGGGCATATGCCGGAATACCCTCACTCTGGCCCTTCAACAAGGCTCCCGAATCACCGCTATCATCAGGAGAGAAGCCCCCATGATTCCCAAGCTCCACCACCCCATCATCCTCTCCCAACACCAAATGTTCCCACTTTTATGGGACCCACATCAGCCACCCTGCAAATATCAACCAATGAGCCATTGTTTCAGGCTCACGATATGCAATACTATCCCCCTGAACCCACATTCAATGCACCAGAACCCCATACCTACAATCCGCACTTGGAGGTATCGGCGGAGATTGAAAAGTCGGTTAAGGTCCCAGAGCAAGATGAGGTAATGAGGAAGTTCAAAAGCCTGGAGAAATCCTTCAGGAGCCTGCATGGATTGGGCAACCAGGTCAGCGTGGCCTACAAGGATCTATGCCCTTTCCCGGACGTCCAACTCTCTGCTGGGTTCAAGATGCCTAACTTTGATTTATATGAAGGGCACGGTGATCCCATGGAACATTTGCAGGGCTTTTGTAGCAAAATGAGAGGGGCAGGCGGCAAATATGAGCTACTGATAGCTTATTTCATTCAAAGCTTGAGTGGATCGGCATTGGAATGGTATACCAGGTAGGATTCCAGCAGATGGTACACTTGGGATGATCTAGCGCAGACTTTCGTGAGTTACTTTCAATACAATCTCGAGATAGTCCCTGACCGTCTCACATTGCTAAGGACCGGAAAGAAGCCTGGGGAAAGCTTTCGTAAGTTTGGTTTCCTCTGTAGAGAACAGGCAGCCAGAATTGATCCTCCCATGAGAGAGGGAGAAATGGTGGACTACTTCCTGCAAATGCTGGATCCAACTTACTTTGGTCACTTGGTGACGACAGTTGGAAAATCCATCAATGAAGTAGTAAAGATAGGGGTTATGACCGAGGAGGGGCTGAGGTCTGAGAAAATCCTGAATTACTCAGCACTCAAGGCAACGAAACAAGCTATTCAGAGTGGCACGGGAGGTGCGTTGGGCAGGAAGAAGAAAGAAGAAGTCGACACGGTTGAGGCAGGCCGTTGGTCCAGGTCCGGCAAACCATACTACAACCAACCCAAACCCCACAGGATAAACTACCCATACAGCCCACCACAACACTACTATCCACCTCAAGAACCACACTTTTCTGTGCACCAAGCCCAAACATACACTCAGCCTCCGGTTCGCCCGCAATGGCGCGCGCCGGCTCCCCAGAACACATACGCACCCCCACAAAACACCTATCCTCCACCAAGAGCATACAGGAACCCTCCAGGGGTGGTCTTTCGAGGAAATCACGCTGCTAGAAATGACAGGTTACAGAGACAGAGAGCTTTTACTGAGTTGGGAGAGACCTATACCGCCGTGTTCCACAAATTGAGACGGCTAGGTTTGGTGAGTCCTGTCGATCCTAGAGAGCCAAACCCCCACCCCAAAATTTGGACCGATCGATAAGTTGCGAGTACTGCTCGGGAATGCTGGGGCATGATACCGAAAAATGTTGGAGGTTGAGGCAGGCAATACAAGATCTTATTGATGCCAACAAGATCGAGGTTCAGGCGTCGGAGGAACCTAACATCAACCAGAACCCATTGCAACCACACCACGAGGCTCACATGATCAAGTTGGTGTATGAGGGAGGAGAGCCGAGGAATCCCTCACAGACAGTGATGAAGATCCAGGACGCTCTGAAAGAAAAATCGACCGGCGGAAGACCAGGGGTACAGTTGAAGGGGGAAGGTGTCAAGCCAGTGGTGATATTGGGAAAGAGTCCGTCCACCGCAACAAAGAAACCAGAGCTAGCCAAATTGGTAATATCAGGGACACCACCCACACCCACAGTTGTGTTGAAAGGGGTATACAGGGAACTGATCACCATAAAGCCGGTATTCCAATTGCCAATGATTGATAGCAAGGTCGTGCCTTGGAAGTATGACAAGGCAGTGGTGATGTACAGGGGAAAACAAGTGGAGGAGGATAGTTGTGAGGCGCAGGGACTGACTCGATCAGGACGGTGTTTTGCTCCAGTGGAGTTGAGAAGACCCAACCCAGCTGCAACAAAGAAACTTGTGTCAGAAGAAGAAGCTGAGGAATTCTTGAAGAAGATGAAAGTGCAGGTTACTCCGTGGTCGAATAGTTGAAGAAAACACCGGCCCAGATCTCGCTGTTATCATTATTGATCCATTCAGATGAACATCGTCGGGCCCTGATGAAGATACTGAATGAAGCTCATGTGCCCAACGAGATTTCTGTAAACCACCTTGAAATGATTGCCAATAAAATTTTTGAGGTGAACATGGTAACATTCTCAGATGATGACCTGCCAGTGGAGGACACGGAACATAATAAAGCTCTCTACTTAATTGTCAAATGTGAAGATTCGGCAGTTAACCGGGCATTGGTGGATAACGGCTCAAGTGCCAATATTTGTCCATTATCCACCCTGAACCAGTTGAAGATCGACCACGGAAAAATAATCACCAAGAACAGCATTTGCGTCCGAGGATTTGACGGAAATGGAACAGCCACCGTGGGGGATATTATACTTGAGTTAACTATCGGTCTGGTCCAGTTTACCATGGAGTTCTAGGTGTTAGATGCCGCGGTATCTTATAACCTTCTATTGGGACGACCGTGGATCCATGCAGCTAAAGCAGTGCCATCCACCTTGCATCAAATGGTCAAGTTCGAGTGGGATAGACAAGAGGTCATACTGCACGGCGAGGACACTGCGTTCACCACGGGAGGCACCATTGTGCCCTTCATAGAGACCAATGATGACAAAGGTCCCTAGGTTTACCAGATTTTCGATGCAGTGTCGGCAAACAAAATTTCTGAGGGTGAGATCATTCAGCACCCTAGGGTAGCTTCCACAACGGTCATGATGGTTTCAGAAATGCTGGGTAATGGGTTTGTGCCGGGAAAAGGCCTAGGGGCTGAGCTTCAGGGGATTGTCCAACCTGTATCCTTGCCCAAGAATTTGGAGACCTTTGGACTGGGGTTCAAACCGACTGCGGCAGATGTAAAGCGAGCGCGGAAAATGAAGAAGAGAGTTTGGTTTCTTCCCAAACCGATACCGCGTCTCTCAAGATCCTTTATTAGAGCAAGTGCCAAGGGGTCACCGGTCCCAAAAATTCTCGGACCATTGATTGGGATGGACGGGGATTTGAATCAGAGTTTCGAAAGGCTGTTCGCTGATGTCAATATGGTAGAAGTTGGAGAGGGTTCCAGCAGAGCAGACATACAGTTTGTGGGGCCTGGGGCCAAAACCAACAATTGGACGGTTACTCCTCTTCCTATCCGGGGGGAGTCCTAGTAGTAGGCTTTGATTTTTGCTTTCTTGTTTCAGATTATTCCAGGGTGTAATCCAAATCTCATTTTGTTTTGTAAAAGTGTGAACCCTGTTATCCCGCAATTTTATTAAAATTCTCTTCTCTTGTCTCATTTTAATTTTGTTTTGTTCTTTTTCTTTCTGAATAGTTCTCTTTTTACTAGTTCTAATGACATGGCATGCATAGCGGATCTTCGACCTAGTCTAATAAATCAATTCAACTCCAACTTAATGATACAAGAGGTCGATTGTGACGATGAGTCTGAATATGACGAGGATGAAGCCTTCGAAGAAATAAACTGAGAACTGTGCCAATTTGAAGAGAAACCCAAGCCTAATCTGAATGACACTGAGGCTGTGAATCTAGGGGACGCAGATAATGTTAGAGAAACCAAAATCAGCATCCACATTGAGCCAAACGTCAGGGAGGAATTAATCAAAACCCTCATGGAGTTCAAAGATATTTTTGCATGGTCATATGATGATATGCCGGGATTAAACACCAATCTAGTGGTTCACAAATTGCCCACTGACCCGGCATACCCTCCGGTCAAGCAAAAGCTGAGGAAATTTAAAACAGAGATGAGTGTGAAGATCAAAGAAGATGTGATTAAGCAGCTGCAGGCGAAGGTTATTCGGGTCACTCGATATCCCGATTGGTTGGCCAATGTGGTACCAGTGCCGAAGAAGGATGGGAAAATCAGGGTATGCGTCGACTACCGCAATCTCAACAAAGCAAGTCCTAAGGATAATTTTCCATTGCCCAACATCCATATCCTGATCGATAATTGCGCTGGCCGCGAGATCGGATCCTTTGTGGACTGCTATGCAGGATATCATCAGATCTTAATGGACGAAGAAGATGCGGAAAAGACAACTTTTATTACACCATGGGAAACTTACTGCTACTGGGTAATGCCATTCGGACTGAAGAATGCTGGGGCAACATACATGCGAGCAATGACTACTGTGTTTCACGACATGATACACAAAGAAATTGAAGTGTACGTAGATGATGTGATCATAAAGTCTTGGCGTTAGGAAGACCATGTACCAGACCTAAGGAGATTTTTTCAAAGACTTCGAAGGTATGATATTAAGCTCAACCCGGCCAAATGCGCCTTTGGGGTTCCATCAGGAAAGCTGTTAGGATTCATTGTCAGTCGACGGGGTATTGAATTGGATCCATCCAAGATCAAATCCATCCAAGATTTACCGCCGCCAAAGAACAAAACAGAGGTAATGAGTCTGTTGGGGAGACTAAATTACATCAGTAGGTTCATCACTCAACTCACGGCGATTTGTGAACCAATATTTCGGTTACTGAAGAAAGACGCTGCGGTAGACTGGACGGCAGAGTGTCAAGAGGATTTCGACCAGATTAAAGGGTATCTGTCCAATCCACCTGCGTTGGTTCCACCTGAGCCAGGGAGGCCATTAATTCTTTATCTGACGGTCCTGGAGAATTTGTTTGGTTGCGTGATGGGGCAACACGACGTTACAGGAAGGAAGGAGCAGGCCATTTATTATCTTAGCAAGAAGTTCACAGTGTATGTGGTCAAGTACACTCAACTCGAGAGGACATGTTGGGCCCTAACTTGGGTGGCTCAGAAGTTGAAGCACTACTTGTATACTACTTATCTCATCTCCCGTTTGGACCTATTAAAGTATATTTTCCAGAAACCTATGCCTACAGGGAGGTTAGCAAAATGGCAAATTTTGCTCACAGAGTTTGATATCGTCTACGTGACGAGAACGGCCATGAAATCCCAAGCGCTGGCCGATCACTTGGCTGAGAATCCCGTTGATGAAGAATACGAGCCGTCGAGGACGTATTTCCCAGACGAGGAAGTAATGCACACAGGTGAGATGGAATTACCCGAGGAACCGAGCTGGAAGCTTTTCTTTGATGGAGCCGCAAACGCGAAAGGGGTTGGAATAGGAGCAGTACTCATTTCTGAAACAGGACGTCACTACCCTGTTATAGCTTAGCTACGCTTCTATTGTACCAACAACATGGCAGAGTATGAATCATGCATTTTGGGTCTGCGACTAGCTGCAGACATGGATGTCCAAGACGTTTTGGTCTTGGGAGACTCGGACCTCCTGATGCATCAGATTCAGGGTGAGTGGGAAACACGGGATTTGAAACTCATACCATATAGACAATGTTTGCACGATCTGAGCAAGCGATTTCGATCAGTGGAATTCAGACATATCCCGAGAGTTCATAACAAGGTTGCCGATGCATTGGCCACCTTAGCATCAATGTTGCACCACCCCGACAAAATGTATGTTGACCCCTTGAACATCCAGGTTTGTGATCAACATGCTTATTGCAACGTGGTACAGGAGGAAGTAGATGGCGAGCCATGGTTTTATGACATAAAGGAGTACCTCAAGATGGGGATATATCCAGAGCAGGCCACTGGGGACCAAAAAAGAGCCCTTCGGCGTTTGTCAAATGGTTTCTTCCTCAGTGGAGGAGTGTTGTACAGAAGAACCCCAGACTGCTAAGATGTATAGACGCTGGTCAAGCCATGATAGTTATGGCAGAGATGCATGCTGGAGTTTGTGGGCCACATATGAGCGGATATGTATTGGCAAAGAAGATTCTTCGAGCAGGGTACTATTGGCTCACTATGGAGCATGACTGTGTCACTTTCGTGAGGAAATGCCATCAGTGTCGGATACATGGAGATCTGATTCATTCTCCGCCGACAGAGTTGCATACGATGTCAGTGCCCTGGCCATTTGTCGCATGGGGCATGAATGTCATTGGGCCTATCGAGCCGGCAGCAGGCAATGGCCATAAGTTCATTCTGGTGACCATCGACTACTTCACCAAGTGGGTTGAAGCTAAAACTTTCAAGTCGGTATCCAAGAAGGCAGTGGTAGATTTTGTTCACTCCCATATCATCTGCAGATTTTGGGTCCCAAAAGTGATCATCACGGATAATGGTGCAAATCTTAACAGCAATCTGATGAGATAGGTATGCCAATAGTTTAAGATTACACACCGCAATTCCACCCCATATCGTCCCAAGGAGAATGGAGCGGTCGAAGCAGCCAATAAGAACATCAAGAAGATACTGCGGAAGATGGTGGAAGGATCTAGACAATGGCACGAGAAACTACCCTTTGCTTTGTTGGGTTATCGCACTACTGTCTGGACTTCCATAGGTGCAACTCCTTATTTATTGGTATACGGAACTGAAGCAGTAATACCATCGGAGGTTGAAATTCCCTCCCTCCGAATTGTCGCTGAAGACGAGATTGACGACGATGAATGGGTCAAAGCTCGACTAGAGCAGCTAAACTTAATAGATGAAAAAAGATTGGCAGCAGTGTGTCATGGCCAGTTGTATCAGAAAAGAATGGCAAGAGCATACAATAAGAAGGTGCGCCCCAGAAAATTTGAAGTAGGGCAGCAAGTATTGGAACGGATCCTCCCGCATCAGATCGAAGCAAAAGGCAAGTTCACACCAAATTGGCAAGGGCCTTATATCGTGACCAGAGTGTTGTCCAACGGTGCTTTGTGTCTAATAGATATCGAGGGAAGATGTGTCGACATGTCTATCAAATCTGATGCAGTCAAAAGATATTATGCGTAATTTCTTTGATTAGGGTACTTATCGGTTCATTTGTTTGTATTTGGTACTTATTGGATAATGAAATGACGGAGGCAATTCTTTCTTCTATCCAAACACTTTTAACCTTTGCTTCCCCCTTTGAGCCTTAGTTATTCTTTCATACCCCTCTTTTGGAATCACTAATGGGAAAAAGATATGAAAAAAAAGAAATTAAAAGAAAAATGAAAACAAGATAAAGATCATAAGAAAAACAAACGAAACCGCAGGAACTACGTTTGACCTAATTCCTCAAAGAGGATACGTAGGTGCCTCACCGCTCGGTCATAGTGCACCGTAGTGTGCATAGTGTGCGTAATGTGCGTAGCTCAACATAGTGTAAATATAAAAATTCCCCAAGCAAGAAAAACAGGGCAGGAGTTATGTTTTTAATCTTCAAAAAAAGGTTTGATTCCAAGAGTTGTAACATTTCACCCATCAAAGTCGCGTTAAATATTTAATAGCCTTTCCCTTTTTAACCCACACAAAACCAACATCGATGTCCAAAAAAGACCTCCCGATCAATATCCAAAAGGTGCCAAGTCAGACCAATGGAAGCCGAGAATAATACGCTAATCCCCAGCAAAGAAGGGGATCATAAACGGGAAATGAATTGATAGCCAGAAAAATCTCCGAAAGAGAGGGTCATGTAGGCAGCACCCCAACTCCCCGTTGAAGGGAAAAATGAGAGAGTCTTATCGTTGAAAACCTTCACAGGCACCATAAGGCGACGAAAGATGAGAGAAATAAAATGAGAGAGTCTCATCGGTGAAAACCTTCACAGGCACCATAAGGCGACGAGAGCTGAGAGAAAAGAGAGAGTCTTATTAGTGAAAATCCCTCGAAGGGCACTACAAGACGACAAGATACATTGGCAAGAAGGATCCGCATTTGCGAAAAGGTGGGCACCTATTTATCCCCAGCAAGTAAGGCCATCAGGCAGATTGATTGATACAAATAGACTGGGTCAGGTAATCCGTAATGCACGACATGATCATAGGGACCAGTCATACCATCCAGATAAGTTCTTTCCTTTTCTTCTTCCTCCCCCAGCATTTGTTCAGAAAGATTTTTCTCTTTTGTATCTTTTTCGTTTCTTTGTCTAAAAGACTTTTCCAGAAATTTGTTTTGAGAAGGACCTTTCAGAGTTTACTACCAGGGGACAAAATGGTACAAAGCAAAATGCGAATGGCACAGGTCAAAGCCAAGGCAATAGGACGGAAGGGGTTCGTTGCAAAACCAAATGACAAACTAGCTTAGAAAGATAATGGGAACATAAAGAAAACGACGGTTGAAGGACTTGTGGACCAAGTTCCAAAAGATCCCCAGCAAAAACTGAAATAAATCACGGACCAAGGTCCAAGGTGGTCAAACGCCATGGAAAGGAAAAAAAAAAGGGAATTAATCCGCAGCAAGATAACCCTAACCATCCTATCCTCAACAACGTTATCCCCAGGTGACAACATGTTATGTCCTACAGGTCTGTGAGAAAATAAACGCTTAAGAGAGTAATTTTGAAGTTGAAGGAGACGCCCATAGCATGTTGTGAAACAAAAGAGCGGGGAAGGGATAAATGGAAAACCATCCCCAGCAGAAATTCATCCCCAACATACATATCATCCCCAGTAAGCAACTTTATCCCCCAACCAGTTTTTGGGAGAACAGAGCAAGGGAAAGGGAAAGGAACAATCATCCCCCGGCAGGAGTAGCACGATCACTCACCATGTTGAAACTAACAAGATTCTCTTTGATTTCTACAGGAAAATAAAGGTTGAGGATGGCAGAAAGACACACCACAAGAAAGGTCACCAAAACCGGGGCAGAAAATTTTCGGCCGTTGTCCAAATATTTTCTCGAAGGACGAGGAAACAAATTCATATACATTTCTGTTTTCGTTTCATGTCCTAGGTCGCCCGCCAGAATAAAGAGGGTATCCAATTCGGTCTTTACATTTCCTGTCCTAGGTCGCCCACCAGTATAATGAGGGTACACATTTTTCATTCATGTCCTAGGTCGCCCACCATTATAATGAGGGTATGCATTTCTGTTTTCATTTCATGTCCTAGGTCGCCCACCAGTATAATGAGGGTACGCATTTTTCATTCCTGTCCTAGGTCGCCCACCAGTATAATGAGGGTATACATTTCTGTTTTCATTTCATGTCCTAGGTCGCCTACCAATATAATGAAGGTATACATTTCTGTTTTCATTTTCTGTCCTAGGTCGCCCACCAGTATAATGAGGGTATGCATGTCTGTTTTCATTTCATGTCCTAGGTCGCCTACCAGCACAATGAGGGTATACATTTCTGTTTTCATTTCCTGTCTTAAGTCGCCCACCAGTATAATAAGGGTATGCATGTCTGTTTTCATTTCATGTCCTAGGTCGCCCACCAGTATAATGAGGGTATGCATTTTCATTCCATGTCCTAGGTCGCCCGCCAGTATAATGAGGGTATACAATTTTATCTTTACATTTCCTGTCCTAGGTCGCCCACCAGTATAATGAGGGTACGCATTTTTCATTCCTGTCCTAGGTCGCCCACCAGTATAATGAGGGTATACATTTCTGTTTTCATTTCATGTCCTAGGTCGCCCACCAGTACAATGAGGGTATACATTTCTATTTTCATTTCCTATCCTAGGTCGCCCACTAGTATAATGAGGGTATGCATGTCTGTTTTCATTTCATTTCCTAAGTCGCCCACCAATATAATGAGGGTATGCATTTCTGTTTTCATTCCATGTCCTAGGTCGCCCGCCAGTATAATGAGGGTATACAATTCTGTCTTTATATTTCTTATCCTAGGTCGCCTACCAGTATAATGAGGGTACGCATTTTTCATTCATGTCCTAGGTTGTCCACCAGTATAATGAGGGTATACATTTCTGTTTTCATTTCATGTCCTAGGTCGCCCACCAGTATAATGAGGGTACGCATTTTTCATTTTGATGTCCTAGGTTGCCCACCGGTATAATGAGGGTACACATTTTGTTTTAATTCCATGTCAGGCGCCCACATGTATAACGAGAGGAATACTTTTGAGTCTTATACTTCATATCTTGAAATCAGTAACCCCACCGGAAGGCAGAAGGTTACAACGAGAATCCCCAGCAGGAAACAATATAAATCCCCAGCACCAGAAAGCAGAAGATGGAAACAAGAGGTCCCAGCACAAATTCAAGTGCATTAGTCAAAAGGAAGAAAAGCACGCATCTTGAAAGAAGCGGCATGTGAACATTAAATTATGCCCAGCATAACAAATCTGATGAAGAGAGCCGTATCCCCAGAGGAACCGCAGAAAAGCTTAATGAAGAAAGCCATATCCCCAGCGGACCAAACAAAATGAGGAAAACTGGTATTCAGAAAAGCAAAAGGCCAGTGTCATCCCCAAGTTCTCGGAAGAAAAGCACCGGAAGAAACACAAGCCAACAAGAAAGCAAGGCAACAAGAACAAGTGAAGATAGATGAGATCTCATGATCCTTAGTCTAGCCTAGCTTCTTGTTTTTCTTTTAAACACGGTGTAACAAGGAGATCGGTAAGCAGTGATGGCAGCATGCAGCAGCAGCAACATTGCAGTCCCATGGTAGTCCCAGCCACCAAAACTTCCCGGACTACATTTACCTGATTCCCCTTTTGCCAGGGATATGTAGGAAACCTTCGAAGCAAAGGATCGGTTAAATCTTTTAAAAAAAAAATGCTTCACACGGGGTATTCCAACGGGCAAAAATCGCTCGTATCCGCTCACTTTATCTTTGTACAAAAACTCTTTGTGTTTTCGGCCAAAGAGGGGCAGCTGTGAGCACGTGATTTTTGTTTCCCGGATGCTATTCCAAAAGAAATCGAAAAATAAATAAAACAGGTAGCCTTCGGGTACAATTTTAAGAATTTGCGTGACATTTTGATAGTTGTTTTGTCCGTAAATGATCGCCTTGCTATAGTCAAAAATACAAAAAAATACATGTAGCATGCATTTAGGAAAATGGTACATTTGGGAATTAATCAACCGCTATCAGGTTTTTTAAAGCGAAAATCGCAAAAATAAGTGTTTTATTCTATTTTGTTGTCATGATAATTTTATTGAATGCATAATTCGTGCGATAATTGTTGTTTGGTGTTAATTAATATTTATGTAGTATAATTTTCGTTTTAGGAATTTTTTGGGTTTAATTATAAGAAGAAAATACCCGATTTGGGCAAAAAATGCAACCCAAATCCAGGCCCAAAACAACCAGACCCGGTCCAGTTTGGTCAGACCGTGAGACGCCCCAAACGACATCGTATCGACCTTCTTTAATCAAAACAGTTGGTTTAAATCAATCCAACGGCCAGGATTCCATCTCTATACCCATTCCAAACCCGACCTACTTACCTGGATCAACCCGGCCCTTCATTAAAACCAAACGACCCCGTTTCTATACCAAACGACCCCGTTCTGTCCCTCACCAATTAATCCAAGCCGTTGAGACCATTTGATCTAACGGCTCAGATTAATTACCACACTCCGTATATAAGCCCCTCATCACACCCCATGCCCCCATCAGAATACCCCCCCTTCATCGTCCCAAACACAAACCCAAACCCTCGGTCCGAACCCTAGCCACCAATGTTCACTCTCATCGTGAACCCGGCGGCAACGACGCCGGTGACCACCAAACTAACACCCCTGATGCACCTCACCACCCTGAACACGGATCTGTTGCCCCTTGCCTCGAATCATTCCCCATCGTCTCGAATCTTCATTTGAAGGTTCGAGCAAAATCCCGACCTACACCAACCCACCCCAGATTCACACCACCCATTACTCTAGCCTCACTCGTGACCAAACCAAGCTTGGTTTGGTCCGAATCTACCCACAAATCCCAAAATCCCAAATCTGACTGTTCGAACCCTGGAACACAAGAATTTTGGAATCCGGTCAGATTAAACGGAAGGTTGGGGTCTAATAGACCTTAATCGGAGTGTTCTCGGTCGAGAACACCTCGATTAAGATCTCTTCGACCTCAAATGGTCAAATCCAGCTCGGGCCGGGGTCGTCTGTGTTTAAGCTTTTCAGAGTAAGTTCACTTTTCCTTTTCTGTTTTTGTTTTAGTATTGTTTTAGTTTGTCAGCGTGGTTAATTAGTTTGTTTGCTATTTCTGATATTTTCTTTCAATTGTTCTCCATCTTCGTAAGACCTTTTATTTGGTCGATTGGTATTCTGTTTATGGTTGAATACGTATAGTGATATACATATTTCATTTTGATTAATATCGTCGAATCGATAATTCATATAGTTTCCCTGTGTCGTGCAAAGTTGTTGAAGGCAGTTGATGCCCTGTTCATATTGTTCGTTTAATCGACTGATTGTTCTATGTTATGATTAGTATAGTCAATTATATAAATGTCGTCGATTAGTTTCATAGGACTGAATGTGCAAATATTCTGATTCGTGTAGCTTCATATGACTGATCGAATCATTGTCGTTTAGCTGATTGTTTGACATTATCTGTGAATGGATTGTAGCTGCAATGTAATAGCTAGAACTCAGTTTAGGGTAGCTTGAATTTGAACTTTCAGAAGTTCAAAATGTCCTACTACTGTAGTAGGGTAATACAGTAATAATCAGGGGCTAACAGGGTTAGTTTAGGGGTGGAAAAAGATCAGAAATGGTTAGTTTAAGTGGGGCTGACATAGGGTACTGAAATAGCATTAAACTAATACAATAGTGGGGAACAAACTTGATAGCATGGGGTTAATTAAAAGACTGTCAGCTGCCCATACCCTTGGGGCACAAAACACAAGTTAATGGGAAATAAAGGGGTATGGGCAGAGTTGAGGGCTGGGGGGAAACGAGGCAGCCTGGGGGTTTGCTTGTATTTTGCCTATAAATAGGCTCGTTTAAGGTGGAGAAATGGGGTTATACATCAAAGGTAAAAAAGGTTAGGAAATCAGAAATTAAGGAGAACACTAAGATTTCAGAGTTTGAAAAGCTTTCAGCTGCTGTTTTTTCTGAACCTTCACAAGTCAGAAATAGGCTGAAAGTTGAGCTAATTTTCAAAAGCAAAAGAGTAGTTTTAGAGAGAAATAGAGTGTTTAAAGCTGAAACTCCACATCAAGGAGTTGGAGGCTGTTTTTTTTTTCTTCTGGGATTTTCCTTTTGTTTGTCAGAAACCAGAAACCACTGATTTTTCATGTACCAATCTGCTGTGTTGGAACACTGCTGGATTCCAGTTTAGTTTTTCTTGGTTCTTTACTCGCTAAAAAACTATTTCAGTTGAGTGTTTTAGTTCTCTGTTTTGGACTGAAAGTCCACTGGCTGTTGCTGTTGGTTTCTTCTGAGATTTCTGCTGGGTTTTCACTTAAGTTCCTGCTGATTTTTGGTCTATTATCGGGTTGTCCCTGTGGCTGTTGTTGCTGTGTTGTTGCATACTGTTTCTGCTGTTCATTCTCCTTCTTCTTTTGCTTTCCTATACCAAGTACACGACTGATAAACTATCAATGTAAGCAGAAATTTGAGGCATGAATACAAAGAAAGTTGGAAGATTTTGAAGTTACTTTGAATTAGCTTTAGAAAATGTATTGAAAGAATATGTTGCCTGCATGATAGTTTATTTTTCCTAATAGAACTATGTGGTTAGCTGTGATGTAGTTGAACGTTTATACCTATCATTCAGTTGGAAGACAATATGTGTTGCTTATAAGGGAAAGGGATTGATGTTGTAGTAGCCATGTCCTATTAATTTATTATTTTGTTTATCAAGAAGCATGTTAGGTACCCAACAGTTCTTTCTTTAAACAAATGATCTGTTTTAAGTTGTTAGGAATATGGTTTGATTAAGGCAAACAGTACATCGCATTTCAGCTTTTTCCCCTTGTTTGTTTATAAATGCTAAACGCCTATCAAATGAGTTGAATAGGCCCAATTAAAATAAAAGCGGCCCAGGCCGAATTTAGCTCCATGCCCATTAGGGCAGGGCCCATAAATGCCAAATGGGTTGCCCGTATCACGTCCCTCTTTCAATAAATCACGTTTGAAGCTTAAACTATAATAACTCATAAGTATGTAAATATAGTAGGACCTTTCCATTTTGTTAGAGATAAACAAAGATAGGAAATATTAGTTTGCTTTTAGGTTTGCCTTTAAATAAAATGAGATGAGCCTCGCCAAACAAAAAAAAATGCAAATTGCGGGGCCCTCAATAATTGGCCGTAATAAATACTTAGAATTTGGGATGAACTGTTTAATGAATTTCACTGTCTTCCCCCAAAGACAACAACGCGTTAGACTCTTTAGGGGCGATTTAATTAATCTTACCTTCTTAAACTCGGGTGCGCATTTCATGCGACCCAAATCCAAATCCCAAAACATTGAATAAAACTGTGTTCCGGATTGCGGGTGCATTTCATGTGACGCAATCCAAAGACATGTTTTTAAACGATGTTCACATTTTTTTAAAAAAATATAATAATAAAAGCGGTAAAGAGTTAAAACTTGCACAAGAGCGCAAAACTGTATAAATCAGATAAACAAGACGAATATGACAGTTGAGCGACCGTGTTAGAACCACGGAATTCGGGAGTGCCTAACACCTCCTCCCGGGTTAACAGAATTCCTTATCCGGATTTCTGGTTCGCTGACTGTAATATGGAGTCATTCTTTTCCTCGATTCGGAATTAAATTGGTGACTTGGGACACCCTAAATCTCTCAAGTGGCGACTCTGAAATAAATAAACAAATCCCGTTTCGACTGTCCTTTAATTGGAAAAATCTCCTTCACCCCTCGCGGGGGCGGAAAAAAGAGGTGTGACACTTAGGATGAACCCTTGACCTTTGTAAAGTTGTGAGCTTATTACGGACCTTTTTGATGTCTTTTCTTGCCTATAATCATCCGTAGTTGCTTACTTCCATGCCCTCATGTTTGTATGGTTGCTTCTGAACTGATATTTTGACTGCCTTCCCAATGACACTTTCTTTTATCCCCGTAACACTCATGCGGTACCTTTAACTACCCCGACTCTTGTTTGAATATATCTCAAGTATTATAATGATAATCTTCGAGGCTGAATTCTCCATGTTGGGTTCTACTATGTTTATCATACACGATCTGATGACTCGTCTGTAACCTCATGTTTAGACATAACTGGGATCTTCTTGACCAATTACTAACTACTTGTTGGCCCATTCTCATATGAATATTCCTCATAATCTTTCTTGGGTTATTTTCTTTGTCTTAAACTACGTCTCACACTAGCCCCTTATTTATTAATAATAGCTCGGGCAGGAACCTTTACTTCCTCTTCTTGACGTCATGCTTGCACAATATTCTTGAATCATAGTATATCTATAAGATTTGGATAAGTGCCATCTCATTCCTCTTTCATTTATTGCATTCTTCCTTTACCATTCCATAGTCACTAGAACCACTTAATTTTGACTTAATGCCACATCACTCCATATTCTCCCTTTAGGGGTATACTAAAAACTGAAGCCGCGAGGATCTACCTATAGATGTTTTACCTCTTCATATTTGGCGTCGTTTCTCAACATCAATGATCCTTACTTTCCTTGTGGCAATTCTTCTGTACCAAGGATGACAATTTCCCTTACTCGCGAGGGTGACACATAGCATAACTGGCACATAGAGTCTCTTTAGCTTAACTTTGCTCACATTGCTTGCTCTATGGAAGCGTCTCCCTAAATGACTATTCTCTGAATTCATCGTGAATCTTCTTCTGTGGTCCATTCTATTACCGCCGGAACGAAATCTGAAATTACCATAATGCCGAGTGCTTTACAATCATTCAGTCCTTAATTCATATTTAGTTTATCTTGTTTACCAATCCATACTGATTTCTGTTACTCTGGGGATTAACTCTCCCCTCTGGTAGTTGCGTTGGAGTCACGAACTTATTTCTCGCAAAGAGAATATAACCTTATCGCCTATACTCTTTTGTTGTCTTAAGACCCATCACCTTTCGTCTCTTCCTTCATTTGACTATAAAATTTGTAACATTCTACCATTTTCATCCATGTATCACACCTTATTCATAATGCTTTCTTATCTTTCTCCACATTGCTCTGCTAATGTTTCTGTCTATCCCTTTTCTTGTGTAAACTTCAATACGACATTCTTTTGCTTTTATCTTTCCTTTGCTCTATCCCGTCGCTCTTCAAGTTGCTTAACGTTCTCGCTTTACTAGGGACACGAGTCGCACTAAGGTAATATTTATCCCTTCAAGGCTTATAGTGCATGTCTTTTGTAGTACTCATTTCTGACTACACTATTTTAGAGTGCACAATCTAGGTGTCTCATAAAGAGATTTATTTGCACATTTGCAATAATCTTCGGAAATGTCAAATGACGCAATCAATTCATCCATCATATCTTCTTATATTACTTTTGTTAACCCCCATAGGGCATATCTGGAAGGGGTGCGACCCGTTGTATATTCCTCTGTTACTATTGAAGGTAACTCAAAATGCTTATATCTCTCTTCATGAATGGTAAATAGTGATAATCTTTATTAACTGGGTACCACGTACCCTTCTTCACCTTGCTTCTTTTGCTTGCTAAAACTTGTGTCTAACTTCCGATTCCTTTTTACCATAATAGTGAATAAGTATCCTTTCCTTAAAGCTCCTTACCATGAACCTTACACTTTTTAGTACACGCATAATCTGTAGAATATCTCAAATTTACTAATCATAAGCAAGATGCAAAATCAAATTCCTCTAACTCAACACTTCCACATCTATATATCTTATCAATCGTCTTTTTGAGTGTACGCATCGACTTATTACGAATAGAAGTTCGGTATTTGAATTCTTATAAGTGAGATCTACCACACGATCAAGAGTAAGAAGAAAGAGTGACAATCTTAAATGTCCTATAGCCTCCTGCTTATAAGTATGGTGTACGACAGACCCATAAACAAGACTCTACTAGGCACAGCTTGTAGACTCCCTAGGACAGAACTGCTCTGATACCACTTTTGTTACGACCCAAACCGATGGGCCGCGACGGGCACCTGGTACCTTACTCAACCGAGTACCAACGTAACGTATATTTCATATTACATCATCATATACATGTGACATACGGGCCTAATAGGCCAATATTATCATCTACAAACTCAAAACAAAGGATGACAAGGCTGTACAATCTTTTATATACACGACATATGTCTACAAGCCTCTAAGAGTACATAAATATCATAAAGGTCGGGACAGAGTCCCACCTTACCAAACAATACACGTCTAAATCATACTAACCAAACGAGCAACTACGAAGTAAATGGAGCGCACCAACATCTTTCGCTGAGCTGATAGCCTACTTGGAGGGCTCTCGACCTGTCTATCGGGACCTGCGGGCATGAAATGCAGCGTCCCCAAGCAAAAGGGACGTCAATACAAATAATGTACCAAGTATGTTAGGCACATAAATAAATACAAAAGAGGCATGAAAGACATATAGATTACATGACTTAACCTGTGAGTCTGAATAACTTTGTAAATCATAAATTACTTTTAGCATCGTGCATATGCGTATGAATGCCATGTCTTGCATAGGTACATATTTCATAACATCATCAGCCTCTGAGGGCATCCCATCATATCATATCGGCCACTATGGGCAAAATCATCATCGTATACCAGCTGATCAGGTGGTCGTGCGTATATAACGCCATAACCTTTCTCATATCTCATATACATATATACATACATATATACGCATATATAACGCCGTTTGAATCATACTTACATATATATGCGTATATAACGCCGTTTGAATCATATTTCGGCCACTGTGGGCAATATCATCATCATATACCAGCGATCAGGTGGTGGTGCGTATATAACGCCGTAACCTTTTCCCACTCCATATACATATATTTACATATATACGCGTATATAACGCCATCTGGTCATGGGTCTATGCACATGAATGCAATGCATGAAAAATACATCAATAAAATCATTCGGAAGGTCATAAGACCACTTTGCCTCTTGAGCAATATCATAAAGTAACATCTTTTCAACTTTCGTATTTTTCTGAGACCCATAACAGATAAAAAATATTATGACACATGAGAATTAAAGAACATAGATATTTCTATTACTTCCATGAGTTGAGTCACTTATGGAATTTGTGCATTTGCACGTTTCGTTCATATCGTATGGATCATGCCAAAAGAAAGAAGGGATAGCCTTAACATACCCGGAATAGAGAAAACTCCGTATAATATTCTTGGAGAATATTGCACCGTATTCCTTTAGAACCCCAAAATTTGTACGTTATTAAACTTCAAATAATTTTCGTTGGATTGTTTTGGTTGGAAAACATTTTGTTGTGGGAGCTCGTCATTCTGTTGGTGTTTGTTCATGAGAAAATGAAAATTTGCTTTGTTTAAAGCTCGAATTGACTAAGCAGGGGCTAACATTTTCAAGACCAAGAATCTATAATTTTCTCTTTTGAATTCCAATCTCCAACATCATTTGAATCAAGAACATCTTTTGGTTCTTTTTGTCCAAAAGGAAAATGCAGTCAGACTAAGCTACGTATTAAATTCAATCAACCCTTAGGTAGCCACCTATTCCAACATGACTATGAGACATTTTTTGGAAAGTGGTTGGCTGCCACGTTCTTTTTTTGGTATAATTTTATTAATTTATCCACTTATTAGATGATCGGGTAATATTTCGTTACCCGGTAATTAATTTATTACCCGCATAATTTAATAATTATCACAAATTACTTAAAATTCTATTTATTTTCAAAATACTTCATATATACTTTATATATTACACTACCGTGGTCATATAGTACCTTGCATGGTACTAGTTTATAATTATCGGATGTTATCGCTTGACCCGTATTTTATTTCAAATTGGCCACTTTCAACGAAACTTGTTTTCTTTAATCTGTGTACCCCTTTATCCTTCATAACACTTATTTATCGCTTGTTATAAATAGCGTAAGTACGTTAACGTCAAGATGATCTCATCCCCTACAATGGTTAACTAAAAACGAAATTTTAACATACAATACTTCTGGGTGCAACGTCGTCAAAATGAAATACCGCAGGACGTAATATTGATGTAATATTGCGGGGGGTAACAACATCGGCCCGGTGTAGAAGGAGGATTTTTTATGGCAAAATTGGAGACCGTGTCGAAGTGGCCAGGGGTACATTGCTCAACACTTGGAGGTACTTTTGGTTTACCCTTGGACGGGCATGATGAAGAAGCGGCACCCTCTTTCTGAGGTACCGTTTTTTAAGTTGTTGCCATGATTATAGCTTAATGTCAAAAAAAAAGAGGATGAAGAAACAAGCACTGAAAGAAGATACATGCAGAATGTTGTGAACTTACCCCTAAAAACTTGATGTTATAAAAGTGTGAATGGAAAAACAAATTGAAGTATTTATAGAAGCCATTTGGGCGGTGTTTAAGGAGCTAAAAGGTGGAACCAATGATGGTTTATGGGCTTCTCGATAATCGTGTTGACAGCGACCTATATGTAACCTTTGAGTCATGGCATTTAATGCTCTGATGGGCTGATGTCATAATGGGAGTGTCGAAGAGGCAAGAATTCAAGATTGTTTCTTATCATTTCACTCTATTAAACGTGGGGACTATCTGTATATGGCTTAAATCGGAGAGTCCGATTTTGGGATCATTATGGCATGCTATAGCTCGTTGCCAGAAGGCTCGAGGCATAGCTCGAGGTATAATGAACCAGAAGGCTCGAGGCATAGCTGGATTGGTAGAGTTAGTTGACATTTCCGAAGTATAGCGCAAACGTGGTAATGGATCTCCTTGTGAGACACCGAGATGGTCCGCTCTAAATTAGTACAGCTAGATATTAATACTACAAAGATAGGCACTGAAAGCCTGGAAAGGATAAATATTACCTTAGTATCGCTCCCGTCCCTAGTAGAGATAGAATGTTAGGAAACCCGAAGAGCCAATGTATGGAGCAAGGGGATCTAAAAGCAAGAGAATGTCTTGTTAAAGTTTTCAGAATAAGGTGATAGACAGAGATATTAGCAGGGAAATATGAAGAGAGTTAATGAAACAATATGAGTAAGATGTCAACATGGATGACAACGGTAGATCAAAACAAAAATGTCAGTATTACAGAGTCTGTAGTTAAGGGAAGGAAAATACAAGAGGTGACAGGCCTTGAGGCAACAAAGATTATAAGTCAAAACATCACATCCTCATTTCGAGAAATAAATTCGTGACTCTAACATGATTACCAAAAGGAAAAAGTTAGTCAGTATGGACTGGTGAACAAGATAAACTCAACATGAATTAGTAACTGAGTGATTTGATAATATTCAGCATCATGAGAGTTTCAGATTTTGTTCCGGCGATAATAAAATGGACAACAGAAGAAGATCCATGATGAATTTAGAGGATGGTCATTCGGGGAGACGCTTCCCTAAAGCAAGCAATATAAGTGAAGTTAAGCTTAAGGGACTGTATGTGCCAGATACACTAAGTGTCACCATCGCGAATGAGGAACTTTTTTATCCTTGGTACAAAAGGATTACCGCAAGGCGAGTAAAGGTCACTGATAATGTGAAAGGACACCAAAGATGAAGAGTAGAAATATCTATAAGCAAGTCGTTATATATCCAAGTCTTAGTACTCCCCTAAAGGGGAAAATATGGAATGACAAAGGAAGAATGCGATAAAAAGGAGAAAAGCGATGAGATTGCACCTATCCAAAGTTACAGATATGCTATGATTCCAGAACGTTATCTAAGCACGATGTCAAGAGTAAGGGTTCCTACCCAGGATGTTACTGATAGATAAGAAGCCAGTACGTGAGGTAAGTTAAGGCAAGAAGAAAACCCAAGAAAGATTACGCGAAATATAAATATGAGAGTGGGCCGACGAGTAGTTAGTAGTTGATCATGCAAGATTAGTATAGTTAACCCCAACATGGAGAAATCAGCCTCGCAGTAATGTCATTATAATACTGAGATATATTCAAATAGGAGTTGGGGTAGTTAAAGGTACCGTATGAGTGTTACGGGAATAAAAGAAAGTGCCACTGGGAAGGCAGTCAAAATATGAGTTCAACAGTAACCCTACAAGCACGAGGACACGAAGGTAAGCAACTACAGATGATTATAGGCAAGGAAGGGCATCAAAAGGTTCGTAATAAACTTACAACTTTAAGAGAGTCAAGGGTTCTCCCTAAGTACTACAACAAAAGACTAGCTGAGGAAATAAGAAAGAAGGCTTCAACCTAAGCACAATGACCTAAAGAGGAAATGATCATGTAACAATTGTCTCACAACAATGTTGTAAGCACTCCAAAGGAAAGTGGCACTTACCATGGCTAATGAATGAGAAGTAAAATTAAAAGTAATATTCGAGATCATATGAGTTGCACGAAAACTCTGGCATGTGTGGACACTGAGATAAGCTAAGTATGAACATAACAAGGAGGCATAAAGACCAGGAAAAGTAATAGCATATGTTGAAAAAAAACGAAGATGGAACGAAAGAACTTATCTGATCAATGATCCAGAGTTGGTTACGATATGAACGCACTTAAGGAGTTCGGAATTTTATATATGCATCATATACGTTGATAATCATACAGCCGTAGAAGATTTCGGTATAAGTTAAAAGAAGTAATTGAGTCCAGGTCATGGACAAGCATTGAATTTGGTAGGAGATTATATCCTGGATATCCTATAGAGTCCATGAAGTACTAAAGTATTAACTAATACCATGAGCCGCATATCGGAAGATAGCTTAAGCCTACATGGAGGTTGATCAAAGGGAAAAAGAAACTAAAGAATTGCATCAACTAAGTAAATCAGGAGCTTGATTATTGGACCTAGAAAATTATAAAAATCGTTATCGAGAACATTGCAGGACCAACCTTAATATCAGAGGTACAAGAGAGATAGTACAACAACTATAGTCTATAACGGCTTAATGATAAAGCCATTTAGAAATATAACAGCCTCATAAAAAGTCAGTATGAAGCCCCCACCAGATTGTAATATTATAATAAAGAGTTGTGGATATGAATCAACCTACATGGAAGAGAGGTTATGAAATAGATAGAAGATGTGATGCAATATTTTAAGGTAAGTAAGGTAAAGGTGAATAACGTACGAGATACTCAAATGTAGGAGGATGTGAATAGTACATACTTCTGATAGAAGGCTAGAAGAGTGAGCATTCAGTACCCAGAAATGATAGTGTCGTCGTTAGTAGCATATCTTCCAGCCTATGGTTTCTAGGTACCGAGATATTTAGCCGAGAGAGTAAAGAAGAGTTAGAGACGATGTGATGTCTCACGTGATGTTCCAAAATAACACAAGGAAATATATAATGCAAGCAAGTTTAAGGAAGGTTGCGAGTAGTATAAATAGATATGTGTAAGTCGCAAGCTAATGTGTGGTGGAGCGACAAAGTTTTAGGAAGACATGAGTAAGAATGAGAAAAGGCGAGTGAAAAGGTGACCAAAATTGATAAATCCTCAGGATTAAGCTCATGAAAATAAGAGAGCTAATAGTTTCTCTAAATTATAGAAAGCTTAGTATAATCTGAATGAACTCAAAAGAGTCTAAGACTAGTAGCATTTAGAAGAGTGGAACGCTACCCTGGTAGTATAATGAAGGTGTAATTGTGATAGATAAAGGATGGCGTTTGGGCCTTAGATTAAGTAATGATTTGAAGAGGATTTCATGAATTGTATGGGATTAAAATACCCACATATGTAAATCTCATCGAGATGTTATAAACTACGGTTATTAAAGTAGAGTATCACCCCTAAATTGGAAAATCACTTCAAATATTCCTCGATACAACGCAAGCACTAGTGGCAAGGTATGACGTAAGAAGTTTCAAGTTATCAGTGGTATATTATAGAGGTGAATCAACAATGGATGGATAAAAATTATAAAGTATGAGATGAGATTAGGTCGTCATTGTTAAGATGAAAAACAATGTGGAAGCATTGAACGACATAGATTTATACATATTGGACAAGCAATGCAAGTAGCCTGGACTTCAGTAGCAAACCTTAGTAACAATAAATCGAAGTATGAGTTATGGTATTGTTTACCGTGAAAATGGTAATAATAATTAAATTTGTTGATGGGACTCTAAAAATACGTGATCTATTTTTATGCTAGCTTGTTAAACAGTTGATGCTAAGTATATGAGATTTAGAGACGAAATAAAGTAAACTAGAGAGCTATAATCAAACCGATAGGTTGGTTACTTAGGGCCTTAGGCTTGTCGATTTGGGGCCTCCAGGTCGATCTCCGGGCTTGGCTACGAGCTATTAAGGGAAATCAGGGTAGTGATAACAGTTATGGGATAACTGAGGGAGGCTCTTTATGGCCAATAATAAGAAATAAATAAAGAACAAGTATGAAGACAATAAATGAAAGCAATAATATCAATAGAATATGTTAAAGAGTGAAATAGAGAGTTCTTGTATATTTTCATGTGGAGCAACTGAAGTGACCAACCCTTACAAAGTGATAGGGATCCCCTTTATATAGGAGGGAAATCCCATCATAGTACAACAAGCAGTAATTACAAAGACATGGAAATATAACAACTAGATGACACCCTGACTAGGGTCTTAGTGTAGCTCTCTAGGCTCTGTCAGTCCTAGCCACATGCCTTGGGAAATCCCCATTTCTACCGTGACCGTGGTCAACATTATCATAAGACCGAGTATCGACGAGCCTCGGGGAAGGAGACTAGATCATAACCTTGTAGCCTTGAGACTTCGAGATGGTTTTCTGAGGTGCTTTGATAATGAGAAATTGGACCCTCCAATTTCACTGTGCACAGATAGTCCCCGATTTTCTTAGAGAGGGGTGATAAGAAACTATTTTGACACCCAACTCTTCGGACTTCTCGTAGTGATGCCACGCTGATGATATCGTACTTACGATGTAAACCTTCATGATAACCAGTACATCCCATGGATTTGTATTTTTAGCGTCATTCAATGTGCTACCGATTCCCATTCTTCAAGGCTACCGTATTGTCGTCGATCCAGTTTCTAATGGCGCATTAATTACGCTTGTCGATCCGTCTTTCAAAGGCAATGATGGCATTGTTGGACACATTATCATCCCCTATAAATGGGGCCTTTCCATGCTATACTTTTATCCAAGTGCCTTTAAACATCTTTCCATTCTTTTCTTCTCATTCTAGTTATCCTTCTCCATTTCTACCCGCCATGTTTGGGGTCTCTGGTCTTAAGGTCTTATGGCAGCGTTCTTATCAGTCACGCCATGGCCTTTTACCTATGCTCCGCTGTGTTGAGCGAGATTATACTGTCTCGTTGTTGTGGTTGTTATCGTTACGGCTATCACAGCTGTCGTTGTTAGATAGAGGTGACGAGATAAAAAGGGGTCTTCCTGTTATGACTTAGGGGAACATTTTGACTTTACACCGCTGCTCGGGAGAGTGTTCGGACTATACACTGCTGCTCACTCTCCTACCCTGGCCTAGTGTGGCATTTCACCCCTCGGGTCTTTTCCCAAGGGATAAAATGGTGCACCGGCCATTAAGATTGCACGGCACGATGTCCTGGAAGGTGGACTTGGAGCGCCCATGCGAGTAAGGTTGAGGCCCACCGAATCTTCAAACTTTTGCTTCAGCGGGCTATGTCTCTTTTTTCTACCTTTTCTGCATCACCTTCCTTTTCTTTGCCTTCCCGCTTTCCTATTCTTCATCTTCGCCCTTGGAGATATTGCTCCGTGGGATTGTGCTAGGAACCTAGAGGAGGTGGCGGTCGAAGGTATCACCGTCGAGGATGCATGTTCGAGGGGGTGGTGCTCGGAGATGCTGCTACTAGAGATGAGCCTTCGAGAGTAGATTAGGTTCTAGACTTTCATTACATATGCACCCTCTCGCTTCTTCATTTATGTGTAAGGACCCCTCGTGGGTTTTTGTAATCGAATGTTCATGAATACAAATATATTTCTCCAGTTTGTCTTCGATGCTTGCTATATTCTTTTATGTTTGCGGAGACTCCAAATTTATGACTTTGTCTGTTGCTACCAATATCAAACCCGGGTGTGAGTATTATTTCTGGCCTTTGGTCGATTAATATGGCCTTGCGCATAACCTTTTACGATCCCTTGGATCAAACCTGGATTGGGCCGATGAATTGGGGTCGCCGGAACCTTGACTTCGAATAGAATGAAAGTAATGTTTTGGGCCTTTAAACCATGATTTATTACTTAAACTCCATGGTAACCTTTGAGAAGAAATTTGGTCGGAGGCCTGTGGACAGGGACTGCTTTTGATCTCTCGAGGGCAGTCCCCGAGCAGAGGTTTGTTCAAATTCGGACCACCTGGAAACTCACTTTAGGCTTAGTGTAAATAGCCTTAAGGTGCGGTAGATAGATATTAAAAGAGGGTTTGTCTGATCTCAGATGGTACCCCGGGGCCAGGCCCATACGAGTAGAGTTTAAATGTTTATATATTGGGAGCCTAATTCCCTTTTGACAAAAAATCTCCAAGGTCGGTTACCACCTCGGGTCTCGTAATGATGCCATTGGCTTCCTGGATCCTAACTTCTTTTTGATGAAGGTCCTCGAGGTCGGGTACCACCTCGGGACTGGCGATGATGTCGTTTCCCTGGAGCTTAACTTTCCTTTGATGGAGATCCTCGAGGTTGGGTACCACATCGGTGCTGGCGTAGGTGTAATCGGCTTCTTGGAGCCTAGCTTTGTCCTCATGAAGGTCCTCGAGGTCGGGTACCACCTCGGGACTGGTGATGATGTCGTCGGCTTCTTAAAGCCTAACTTCTGTTTGATGGGGGTCCTCGATGTCGGGTACTACCTCAGGACTGGAGAAGGTGTTACTGGATTCTTGGAGCCTAACCTTGTTTTGATGGAGGTCCTAGAGGTTGGTCACTACCTCGGGAATGCAGAAGGTGTTATTGGCTTTCTGGAGCCTAACCATGTTCTGATGGAGATCCTCAAGGTCGGGTACCACCTCGGTACTAGAGAAAGTGTATGCCCGACAGGGAGGGGAGAGCTCTGCCTCTGGCCTTCAGGACCAACAAGAGTACGCCTTGAAGACCACTTCATTTATAGGAGAAGAGCATCTTGAATTAGTGAGAAAAGACTCCGGATGGGGGGGGGGGAGAAAGTGATGTTATAGGCATTTTCCCCGGGTGAGGGAATTACGTATCATGCCGATGGGTTCTTGAATTTGTACACGTACCCTTTCACACCAGGCCCCCTTGATAGGGTTGTGCTCGAATTCTGCTTAGAGTATCGGGTTACCTTGGTGCAGGTCCATCCGTCATTTTGGTGAACGGTGTTGATGGTGAGATTATTTGCGGAGAAGGCAGGGCTTGACTTTACTGTTAGTCATCTTATCACGGTGTACCGTCCCTTCCACCATCGAGGCCTACTGACATTGCGATGCCGATTGACCACACCCTTTGTTGTTGATGACGTGGAAGACGGAGATCGAGGGTGGATGAGTCACTTTGTCTGGGTGTGGACCGCTGACATTATCCCCATGAAGCTCATGCCATTCCCTGGGGAATGGAATTATACTCGTAAGTGGTGTATCTCATGCTTTCTCAGTTCTGTTTATGACGAAAGCCTGGTTTCATAACCGTGCCTTCCTTTCATCCTCTACAGTTTCATGGGTGCCAGGTGACGTTCCTGATCTGCCGGATTAGGTTCGAGAATTGGCGACCCACTCGACCTGTGAGGAGCGCAAGTGGCAAGCTTTGTCCTGGGGCAGATGGGAAGCAAAATACCATGGTGAGTACTGTGCTATTCTTTCCTTTCCCTTCTTTCATGTGGAGAAGCATATCTTTTTTACGCGTATTGATCTTACTGTTGTAGGCATTGGAGATCCTTTCGGGGCGAGGCAATGCTCCTTCGGAGAGGGGGAAGTGTTGCCGACTTCCGGGCTAAAGAACGGTAACAATGAATGAGAGGTGCTTTCACAGGGTGATGGCGATCAAAGTAAGACGGGGCGGGACCGGTGCTTCGGAGTGGAAGCATCATCTAAGCCTGTCATGTCCGCAGCTCCCGGTTCTGGAAAGAGGGTTTCTCCATTTCTGTGGCCTTCTTTTTTCATCGATAGCATTTCAAGCGATACTAGAAACCCGGGGTTGCATACACTGAGCGACTGTGTTTCGATCGGAGTAGGCTCTTTCAGGGCCGAAGGGACTGGATTGGCAAGTGTGAGTTTCGGCACAGGTTTTTCGAGCTTTGCCCCTTCCCTTCCTTATTGAGCTTTCTTTTGTTGGAATTTGTCAAGCTTATGTCCGAGCTGCTTCATTGTGAAGCCAGGCTACAGAAAGCTCTAGATGAGGAGAGATCACTGACGCTCCTTTGTGAAGAAAAAGGAGTCGAGTTGGTACATTTGCAGTATGAGGCAGGCTGGAGCTTGAATTAATAAAACCACCTGAAGGAGCATGTAGTTTTATGTCCCGGGTGAGTGTGCATTTTGCCTCCTAGCTCCTGGGGCTAATACTTAGTTTATTTAAGTTGCAAAAAAATACGGACGCCCTGGAACGCCTTCGAGATGAAGTTGGTCAGGCCAGGCGTGAGCTTGACGAATTGAAAGCTCGGGCAGAGGCTCAGTCTTTAGGAGGGAATGATGCTCTAGCCAAAGTTCCCGCTTTTGAAGCTCAACTTCGCCTAGCTCGTGAAAATGCTTTGGTTCAGACAGAAATGATTGCAAATCTCGAGTTCGAGCTTTCAAAAGTTAGGGATGAGATCGTTGATGCCTGGGCAGAAGCTGCAATGAGCCGTACTTAGGCTGACCAGGAGATGGTGATCTACTCAAAGGATGATGTCGATGCTCAAGCTGAGCTGAGAAGGATCCGCGACTATGAAGGGAGGGTTGAAGAATGTGCTTGTTGCAAATCTCGAAGAAAGGCCCTCGAAGAGATCTATGCTAGGGTCTTCGCCCTCTCGGAGAAATTAGCGCTAGCATTGGTGGACGAGCGTGATGCTCGATTGCTTTTGCCCGATGCCGAAGAAAGTGAAGATGAGGCCGCCAGGCCTTAGCCCCCCGGGGGGCATAGATTTTGCCATCTGTATGTAGCATTTTCAAAACATGTTTGTAGATGGAGATTGCGTTTTTACGCACATGTGTATGAAAGAAAACCTTGCAACTTTACTCCTTTTGTATCTTTTTCTGTCTTGACTTTGACCAAGCGAGCTGGTTTTTGCGTTAGTAGGAATCCTCAGAGTAGTTATATGGCCCCGGGGCTCATTGGACTGGCCCGTGGGCTCTTACGTACTTTCGCTCTTATGCATACTTCGGCCACCTGTTTTAGGCTCAGTCCCCGAGTCAGGCATCGACTCAAGCTTATTTTACCATTGAATGGCCAAATTTTAGGCTGGCGATAGTGGCTCTTACGCTTTTGGTAGATGCGACCTTTTAGTATATGCGGGCTGGTGACAATGGCTCTTACGCCTTGGGCCGATGCTGCCTTTTAATGTAAGTGGGCTGGCGATAGTGGCTCTTACGCCTTGGGCTGATGCGACCTTATAATGTACGTGGGCTGGCAATCGTGGCTTTTACACTTTTGCCCTTAGGCATATTTGATTAACTATTTTGGATCCAGTCTCAGTATCAGGTTACGACTCGAGCTCGTTTTGACCCTCAAGATTTCAGATTTCATTTTGGCGAGAATGGCTATTACGCGCTTGGTTGATGCGACCTTTTGTGGATATGGCCCTACGGCTCATTAGGCTGGCGACTATAGCTCTTACATTCTTGGTTAATGCGACCTTTAATGTAGGCTTTATTTTCCTCTCGTTAAGGACTTCTGAAGTAATTTTTGTGTGGCTCGTCGTTGATTCGGGAAGAACCTTGATTTCGGGCAACTTGCGGCGATGTTCGAGCACCTCGGGAGGTTTGGCTAGGAGGCTCAGTAGCTCGAAGTCTATGATTTGGAGCTAACATGGTCGAAGCTATTTTGCCTATGCTGAGGGTAGCCTGTTTAACCGGTTCTTTCCGAAGTAGATTCGGAGTAATTTGAAGGCCTGTGTAGATTCGGAGTAATTTGTAGCGATGGCGAGCGTCCTTGAGTCACGTTAGTTTGGCTGGTACAGCCATTTGACTGGAGTCACTTGTGTTTGGTCGGAGCCTTTTAGTCCCAAGTGAAGTATTTTCGACATATATATCGAGGGTATGCCTTTTTAAGGGTCTTACAAGTTCGATATATAGCCGACACTTTGGGATTGGGTCTATGCCTTTTGTGAGGTCTTACAAGATTTACATGCTGTTTAGGTCTTACCGTTTTATATGACGTTGAGGTCTTACAGTTTTAGTTGTTGCCTTATGCAGGTCTTACGGGTCCAAGTCTGCCCGCTTGGGGTCTTACGACCTCGAGTTTTGATAAGTCGATGGAGATGACGCTCGACGGTAGTGCTCGAGTCATCAAGGTTTTCTCGACTCGGGAGCCATTATTTTCAAACTCTATATTGCCTTATTGAGGGCTTATGGTTTGGAGATCTCGACCCTGAGGTCGTGCAATTTTGGAGATATCGGTGCCAGTCCCCAAGTGTTCGGGGTAATTTTGGCCTTGGAGATGTTTCATGATTTTCATGTTGCCTCATCAAGGGCTTACGAGCTTGGAATCCCGATCCAGAGGTCGTTCATGTGTTGAATTGTTGAAGCCAGTCCCTAAGTGTTCGGGACATTTTCGGCGGAGGAGTCATTTTTACGAAGGTATTGAGGTTCCTTTGGAGTTTGAGATGCCTTGATTGAAGATATTCTTCAATTATTGGTACAAAGTGCACATGTATTCGTCGTCGGGGGCTCCGGCTATACGGACACGGTTCGTTCGACCGTTTGGCCTAGTACATCGTTTTCCTACTGGGACTCCTTTCGGCACTTCGTAAATTTTCTGAGTGGATGAACTTTCGGGGGGGGGGGATACCCCTCAGTGTTCGAGGTTGAATACAAAAGAAGCTTCGGGCACTTGTTGAGTCTCCCTTAGGCAGCATATAGATGTTTTCTCGTTAAAAACCTTGCCGGTAAAATCCTCTTTGGTGTAAAAACATGGTCGAAGGAAAAGAGTGCAACGGATGCTTTAAAACCCTAAGGTCTTCAGGCTGGGTTAGCTCTCTGGCTGCTTTGATCGGGCGCATACATAAGGGTTAGTTTGAAATATGAAATAAAAGGAAGATGGTTATACCTTAGTGTGGGATGTATCGGCGATGTTTCGAGGACCGATATGTCCTAATTACTCGAGATGAGGACGCGGTGAGGTACTTTAATTTGTTCGATCGGGTTTAATTGAAGGTGTGGCTTGATTACCCTTTGGATCTTTTATGAGCGGAGGTATTGGTGTCGGTGCCACATCGTGCACCGCGAACATTTTCCTTGCCGCATGTTGTTCCCCATAGAAGGTTTTAATTCCATCCTTTGTTGGGAATTTCATCATTTGGTGGAGAGTGGATGGTACTGCTCTCATGCAGTGTATCCACGGCCATACGAGCAAGGCGTTGTGCCTCATGTCTTATTCGATGACATGGAATTTAGCATTTTGGGTTGTGCCGACCACGGTGATTGGGAGGGTGATTTCTCCTTTTGTCGTTTCACTTGCCATGTTGAATCCGTTGAGGACTCGAGTGGCGAACACGATTTGGTCAAGCAGTCTAAGCTACTCTATTACCCTCGACCTGATGATGTTTCGAGCTACCTAGATCCACGAGCACACACGTTTTATTTGAAAAGAATTTACAAGAAAAGATATTACCATTGCGTCATTGTGAGGCTGAGACAAGGTCTCGGTGTCCTCTTCGCTGAAAGTGAGGGCATCCTCGGGTAGGTACCCCCGGGTTCGCTTTTCTCTGGTGACGGATATTTTTCTCCTTCTCATCACGGGTTCTTGCGGGGCATCTACGCCTCCCAAGATCATGTGGATGACATGTTGTGGCTCATTTGTTTCATTCTTCTTGGTTGCCTCTCTTTCTCGGAACTAATTTTTGGCTCGGTCGCTGAGTAATTCCTGGAGGTGACCTTTGTTAAGTAGTCGAGTTGCCTCCTCTCGGAGTCGGTGGCAATCCTCGATCCTATGAACGTGCATATATTGAAACTCACACACTAAGTTATGGTTCCTTTGTGAAGGGTCCGATTGTACAGGCCTGGGCCACCTGGCGTCTCTGATTTTACTGATGGTGAACACAGTGTCTGATACATCGATGTTGAAGTTGTATTCTGATAAGTGAGGTGCCCCCGTTGGCCCGACGTTCCTATCAAAATTTGGCTCTGCTGATGGGCCCCCGAGGATCTTGTCCTCGGTCTATCCTTCGGTCATTACGCGGTGGATTGCGCCTCAAGGCGTTCGTCCTATCTTCGGTGTATGGCTGGTACCTTTCTTTGTTCGGCTTTGGTTCCTTCATCAGAAACCTGCTTGGATATACTGAACCCAATGGGGCTCCCAAATGGCCATCTTCGGCCCTGATCTTCGACTTGTATCGGTTGTGGACGTTCGACCAGGTCACAACCGTATATTCGATCAAATTCTGTTTCAACTGTTTTGAAGCCGCCGAGCTTCATTCGTTCAGACCTTGAGTGAAATACTACACTGCCCAATCATCGGAGACTGGCGGTAGCTCCATCCGTTCGATTTGAAAGCGAGATACGAACTCTCGCAGCATTTCGTTCTCTCTCTGCTTGATTTTGAACACGTTGGATTTCCTCGTTGCTACTTTGATGGCACCGGCATGTGCTTTTATGAAGGAATCTGCTAGAATGGCAAATGAATCTATGGATTTAGGAGCTAGGTTGTGATACCACATCATGGCCCCCTTCAAGAGTGTTTCCCCGAACTTCTTTAGCAAGACGGAGTCGATCTCGTCATCCCTTATATCGTTGCCTTTTACTGCACAAGTGTATGCAGTAATGTGCTCATTGGGATCTGAAGTCCCGTTGTATTTTTGTAGTTCCGGCATTCTAAACTTCCTTGGAATGGGTTTTGGGACCGCTTCCTTGAGGAACGGCCTTTGTATTAACTTCTTCGAATCCACGCATTTCAGGACCCGGGGTACGCCCGAAATTTGGTCGGCCTTGGAGTTGTAGGTCTTGTCCTTCTTTTCGTTGGTCTCTATCATTTTCTCACCCGATTTGATCCTTTTGGTGAGGTCGTCGAGCATTTTTATGATGGCGGGATCAGTGATCAACCCATTGTTTCCTGATCTCTCCGGTACCTGTTCGGCTGGAAGAGTTGTCCCCGGTGCTACCGTGTTGGAAGTTTTCTGGTGACTTTGCAGCTGAACAATAGCTAGTTGTTGTGCCTGCAACATTTCAAAAATAGCATGAAGGCTAACCTCACGTTTTTACCTAGTTGGGGTTTTCTGAGCTTCTTGTGGATCTCCTTCACACACGCTTCTGTCGGTATGCGAGCTTATATCGAACCATTGGGCGTCGCGTGAGATTGCGTCTAGGGGGACAAGCTCTAGTGCATTCCCAGGGTTTTGTGGCGGCACACCAACACCTGGAATAGCCACACCGTTTTCCCCATGGTCCTCAAGATTGTTGTTTTCATCTCCATTTACCGAGCTACACATTTTGACCTAAAATCGAAGATCTTGGACAAGAAAAAACGGGAAAGATAACTTGCGTTATGTAGTAAAAGCAACAAGAAAATAATCACTATTATTTTTAGCCCCACCGTGGGCGCCAAACTGTTTACCGTGAAAATGGTAATAACAATTAAATTTGTTGATGGGACTCTAAAAATACGTGATATATTTTTGTGCTAGTTTGTTAAGCAGTTGATGCTAAGTATATGAGATTTAGAGACGAAATAAAGTAAAGGAGAGAGCTATAATAAAACTGATAGGTTGGTTACTCGGGGCCTTGGGCTTGTCAATTTGGGGCCTCGAGGTAGATCTCCGAGCTCGGCTACGAACTATTGAGGGCAATCAGGGTAGGGATAACTGTAATGGGATAACCGAGGGAGGCTCTTTATGGCCAATGATACGCAATAAATGAAGAACAAGTATGAAGACAATAATATCAAGAGAATATGTTAGACAGTAAAATTGAGAGTTCTTGTATATTTTCGTGTGGAGCAACTAAAGTGACCAACCCTTACAGTGATAGGGATCCCCTTTATATAGGGGAGAAATCCCATCATAGTACAACAATCATTAATTACAAAGATATGGAGATATGACCACTAGATGACACCCTGACTCGAGTCTCAGTGTAGCTATCTAGGCTCTGTCAGTCCTAGCCACATGCCTTGGGAAATCCCCGTTTCTACCGTGATCGTGGTCAACATTATCCTAAGACCAAGTGTCGACGAGCCTCGATGGAGGAGACTCGGTCATAACCTTGTAGCCTCGAGACTTCGAGATGGTCTTCCGAGGTGCTTTGATAATGAGAAATTGGACCCTCCGATTTCACCGTACACAGGTATGATAAGACCTGCTTAGATGTAGTAAAACTAATGACGCCCAGAGGAACAGCTTGACATAATTTTGTATATGTTCACAAAGTAAAGCCTAGAGATTGGCTAAAAGTTAGAGGAAAGAGAAGAGAATAGTCAGGCGCACATAAAAAGTTAGAGTCGTAATGGGTGCATGATAGAAGGTAGCAACAGTTACAAGATTAGAAGGAAGTAAGTCGTGGTGTGAGGAAGAAGCTTAATAGGGGGATTACCCTGGCCTTTGGGATTCATTCACAGAATAGTCACCTAGATGGCAAGACGAGTACTAAAGTATTCACAAGACCTATAGGTTATGAGAATGATAAGTGCATCTGTCAACATTCGAGGATGAATGTTCCAAAGGGGGGAATGATGATAAACCCCAACTTTTCGTACATTAAAGTTTGCCACAAGTAAATTGATCTAAGATCGGAAATGAGATGTTACGTCCCACATTTTTGCACGTTGAAGTTTTATCGTAAGTTAATCAAAGTAAGTTCTGGAATGAGATTTATTTTGGGATAAAATACACCCCGAGCTAAAATACCCGGTATTTATGGACTAGTACCATATAAGGTACCATATGGCCATGATAGTAAGGTATATAAAGTGTATTAAAAGTGAGTATCATTTTATATAATTTGATATAATTCTTAAATTATGCGTGTAATTAGTTAATTACCGGGTAACAAGACATTACCTAATTACCTAATAAGTGGATAAAGATTTAAATTTTCCACCTCACCCCACACGTCGAAGTAGGCCACACCTTGAGAAATTGACTCTTAGCCACGTCTTATTAGGTGGAAACATACTTCACTAAATAAAAGACAACTCAACTCTAAAGGCTTACCATACAAACCGTATAGACAATAAGACTGTCACGACCCAAACTGGAGGGCCATGACTAGCACCTGACCATACTTGCCGAGCACCAACATACATTTTATCTAACCTTTTTTTATTATCTTTTAAGGTTGACGAGATAAATATAAATCGTAGACCTGGATCATGGACAAGCAGCAATAAAATATGATGACATGAACATACATAGCAGGGAATGACCAGACAATCAAGAAACTACATATAAGGTACGAGCTACCACGCTACCATGAAAGACTATACAACAAAAACCAGCCGACAAGATATACCAAACTATACATGAGTCAACACTTGTCTATGAGCCTCTAAATGAACATAAGTGCTGCAACATAGCCGGAATAGGGCCCCGACATACCCATAATATCTATAACAAAAATGCATACCAAGACCACGACAAGTTCGAAGAAGGGATCTCGCTAATCACTGCTGAACTGGACAACCTACTGTGGTGGAGGAGCTGTACCTGCCTGTCTATTAGGTCCTGCATCACGACATGTGGAATCCACAAACAAAAGGACGTCAGTACGAATAAAGTACTGAGTATGTAAGGCAGGGAACCATAAATACGAACAGTAATGTAAGTAGGGACAGAGAATATACAACCTAGAACATCTGAGTACCTCTGAGGGCTACTGACATGAAATGCATGATACATATGTATGTATACATAAAATTTTAAATCATACGCCTATATGGGTATCATCATCATCATATCGTACCCAACCATAATAGGCTTGGTAAAAAACGTACCCGGCCGTCATAAGGCTCGGTAGAATCGTACCTGGCCACGTGGAGCTCGGTAAAACCCAACTGATCAGTGGTTGCACAATAGGTGCCGTACCCGTCCGACTATAGCATGGCTCGGTAGAGTAAAATAGATACATATATATAATGCATGCTGGACTCATGGAATCACATTCTAAACCTTTCGGAGTGATGTAAGGTCGGTATCCTCTGTACACGCTATTAGGACTAACTCTTCACTATGACCTTTATAAGAATCAGGAAGTACCAACAACATTGATAACATAAGATTAAGAGAAGCAACATTAACATCAGTCGTTCCATAAGAAGGAAAGCAATGTAAGTACTGCTAGCTTCTAAGAGTAGAGTATCTTTGGAAGCTCGTTCATTACATTATGTACAATCGGAGTCGTTCAAAAGAAGAAAAGGGATAGCCTCACATACCTTGTATATACTACCCCAATCACAAGCTATGCAATTGTCACAACTCCTTAGTCTACAATAAGAGAAACGATACTATAGTTATCATTTAAGCGTCATAACTATTATCTATCGACCACAACCTATTTTACGTTGAAACGGACAGCACCTCCCCTATATATATGACTTAAAACCATTCAAAACAATCACCAAACAGCCCAAACAACATCAATAATAAACATATTGAGCCTCCCAAAACAGTCCACGCACAACTTAATTACATCATACATACGACGACCACCGTAGTCGTGTCAATTGACCCGGAAATGTTACGAATAACTATCAGCCCACAAATCTACATAAATATGGTGTTCCTCCACACCATTCCACCTCCAAAAGTCAGCAAAATAGTAGTAAAACACTCAGCCCAATAGCAACACAAAATAGTCCACAAAACAGTCCGCTACAAGTGAATAACTCGAACATACGGCTTCCGATCACCGTCCCGTGAGTTCTTACATGTATAGAACGAATTACCATGAATTCACAGCAGAGAAAAATGTATGAAAGATGGCAGTAACTTACCTTACTTGTTGGATAACTCAGCCCTTCCCTTGGTTCTTCAAACTCTAGGTTTTACCTTCAAATAGAACTTGAAAGAGAGGGAAAATCGATTAGGGTTTGTGTGGGATTTTTGGGGAGGAGTTGCAGGGGTTAACTTTGGTTTTGAGGGTCTGAAATATGGATGAAATAACTGAGTTCATAACCCCTTAAAAGTCCTCTCTTGGCCGACTTAGGTCTTTTAATTTTGTCCTATCATTTTGGCAAGTAGGTGATGCACCTACTTGTCATCTACCAATCTGCGCAGGCTTGCGAAAATATGAATATCTTTATACTCTGAGATCATATTGACAAACGGGTTAATGAGTTAGAAACTAGACTCATAGATCTTTAATATGGTGTGTAGATCACCCCGTAATTCCTTGTAAATTAGGAGAAAAGCTTAGAAACATTTAACCTAATGTTTAAGTAAAATTATGAACCTATGTTGCGATAATGTTTGTCGACTTTTGTTTCATAACTCGTTTGACTTCAAGACTTATGATACGGATATTATATGATTAAAATACCTTAATACATGACCATGAATGTATTAAGAACCTCTAGGTTTACCTGAAAATACGAGTTACAACATCCTTGATTCGTTTAACTTCTAATACTTGTTAATCACCCTTATACACCCTTGTATCACTTAAGACCAATAGGATTAACTGCTTATCATCTCAAAGGTAATTCCTTCTTGGATTTATGTTAATAATATATGGCATGAACTAACGCGTGTGGATATGGGTTGTAACACCCTTCCCCCCTTAGGAACATTCGTCCTCAAATGTAAGGGTTCATGGGGAGTTTAAATCAACGTGGATTCCGGTCAAGTTTCTTCCATAAATAGAGGACAAACTTGCAAGCGGTTAACTCAACGTATGGCCTTACAAGAGTATGCAAAGCATTATTGACATGTACATTATCTGCATATCGCCATTTTGTATTAAGGAAGAGTATTCTCAAGTTATTGCTTACCTCATAGAGCCATTTCACTTTCCAATGTATCATGTGTTCCACCTGCATCCTTGTTATCTTCATTCTGGAATAGGTACGGGTATTTAGACTTCATCTCCTCTTCTGCTTCCCATGTTATTTCTTCCATATTCTTGTTCCTCCACTATACTTTGATGGAATCTACATCTTTTGTTCTCAGCTTGCGGACTTGTCGATCTAATATTGCCACTGGCACTTCTTCATATGATAGGTCCTCTGTAACCTGTACATCTTTGATAGGGACGACTCGAGAAGGGTCTCCAATACATTTCCTCAACATAGATACATGGAATACCGGGTGGACAAATTCCAATTCGGATGGCAATTCTAACTCATAAGCAACCTGTCCAATCCGTCGAAGAATTTTATACGGCCCGATATACCTTGGACTCAGCTTACCTTTCTTCCCAAAACGCATAATACCCTTCATTGGTGAGATCCTCAGGAAAACCCAATCACCAACCTCAAACTCTAGATCACGACGTCGGACATCAGAATAAGATTTTTGCCTGCTTTGTGCCGTCCTCAATCGCTCCTGTATCACTTTCACCTTCTCAATAGCTTGGTGAATCAAATCTGGCCCATATAATTCTGTTTCACCGACTTCGAACCATCCAACTGGTGATCTACATCTTCTCCCGTATAGTGCCTCGTATGGGGCCATTTTAATACTGGAATGGTAGCTATTATTGTAGGCGAATTCTATGAGTGGAAGATGGTCATCCCAATTTCCCTTAAAATCTAGAACACATGCTCGTAGCATATCTTCCAGTGTCTGAATGGTACGTTCAGCCTGTCCGTCAATCTGCGGATGAAATGCAGTGATGAGATTCACTTGTGTGCCTAAACCCTTCTGAAAAGACCTCCAAAAGTTAGCTGTAAATTGAGCTCCTCGGTCTGATATAACAGATACCGGAACACCATGAAGCCTAACAATCTCCTTGATATACAACTTCACATAATCTTCGGCCGTGTAAGTTGTCTTAACTGGCAGAAAATGTGCACATTTTGTAAGTAGATCAATTATCACCCAGATGGAGTCAAACTTATGATAAGAGCGAGGTAATCCAATAATGAAGTCCATATTAATCATTTCCCATTTCCAGGTCGGAATCTCTATATTCTAAAGCAATCCACCGGGTTTCTGATGTTCTATCTTTACTTGTTGACAATTGGGACACACGGCTAAAAATTCTGCAATATACTTCTTCATGTTATCCCACCAATACTGCTCCTTGACATCATGATACATCTTTGTCGAGCTGGGATGGATGGAATATCGGGGTTGATGAATCTCATTCATAATCTTCTTTCGCAACCCTGCCACATTAGGCACATATAATCGGCCCTGGTATCTCAGTGCCCCATCTCTTACGATCTCAAAAGCCATACTTTTACACTGCTTAATGCTCTCTCTTAATCGTACTAAGATAGGATCTTCATATTGCCGTGCTTTTACCTCGACTACCAAAGATGATTCTGATACATTCTGTACAGTAACACCTCCGTTATCAGAGTCTAACAATCTGATTCTCATATTGGCTAGATGATGAAGCTCTTTAGTCAACCCCCATCTAGCTGCCTCAATATGTACTAAGCTTCCCATTGATTTACTGCTGACAGCGTCTGCCACAACATTGGTTTTACCGGGATGATACAATATCTCGATGTCGTAGTCTTTCAGTAATTCAAGCCACCTACGCTGCCTCAAATTCAATTCTTTCTGCTTGAAGATGTATTGTAAACTCTTGTGATCTGTGTAGATGTCAACATGGACACCGTATAAGTAGTGCTGCCATATCTTCAAAGCATATATTACTGCAGCCAATTCCAAATCATGGTTTGGATAATTGTTTTCATGCTTCTTCAATTGTCTTGATGCATAAGCAATCATCTTCCCACGCTGCATCAATACGCACCCCAAACCTATACCTGAGGCATCACAATATACCACATAACCTTCTGTTCCTTCAGGGAGAGTGAGCACTGGTGCGGATGTCAATCGATTCTTCATCTCCTGAAAACTACGTTCACAAGTGTCAGACCACTGGAACTTGGTAGCTTTCTGTGTTAACTTAGTCAATGGTGATGATATAGAGGAAAACCCTTCCACAAACCGCCTATAATATCCTGCTAGCCCTAGGAAGCTGCGGACTTCTGATGGTGTTGTAGGTCTCGGCCAATTCTTTACTGCATCGATCTTCTGAGTGTCGACACTAATACCCTCGTCAGATATCACATGGCCAAGGAACGCTACTGAGTTCAGCCAAAATTCACATTTGGAGAGCTTAGCATATAACTTACGATCCTGAAGCGTCTGTAATACTATCCGCAAGTGGCCCGCATGTTCTGCCTCCGAACAAGAATATACTAGAATGTCATCAATGAATACAATCATGAACACATCAAGATAGGGCCTAAATATATTATTCATGAGATCCATAAAAGCTGCTGGGGCATTTGTTAGCCCGAACGACATCACCAAGAACTCAAAGTGCCCGTATCTTGTCTGGAAAGCCGTCTTTGGAATATCCTTCTCCTTAATCCTCACCTGATGATACCCTAAACGTAAATCAATCTTGGAGAAATACTTGGCACCCTGGAGTTGGTCAAACAGGTCATCAATTCTTGGAAGTTGATACTTGTTCTTTATAGTAAACTTATTCAACTGTCGATAGTCGATACACATCCGTACCGACCCGTCTTTCTTCCACACGAATAGGACTGGAGCACCCCAAGGTGAAGTGCTAGGTCTAATGAAGCCCTTATCCAGCAAGTCTTTCAACTGCACCTTCAACTCTCTCAACTCTGTCGGGGCCATTCTGTATGGAGGGATAGAGATCGGTTGAGTGTCAGGCAACACATCAATGCTAAACTCAATCTCCCTTTCAGGAGGAAGGCCTGGGAGTTCATCTGGGAAAACATCTGGGAATTCGTTGACCACATGGATTAATTGTACAAGTAGGTGGTTTCGCCTCCGCATCCCTAACGCGAACGAAATGGTAAATGTAACCTTTTGAGATCATTTTCCTTGCCTTAAGATAGGAAATAAACCTACATTTTGGTGTAGCAATATTCCTTTTCCATTAAATGATGGGTTCACCAGGAAATTGAAACCTAACCATCTTCGTACGACAGTCAACATTTGCATAGCATGAAGCCAACCAGTCCATTCCCATTATCACATCAAAGTCAACCATTTCTAACTCAAATAAATCTGCCGAGGTTTGACGACTACAAGTCATCACAGTGCAACCTCTATATACCCTTCTAGCAATCACAGAATCTCCTATCGGAGTAGATACCACAAGGGGTTTACTTATTAATTTAGGTTCAATGCCAAACTAATTAGACACAAAAGGTGTAACATATTATAATGTAGATCCCGCATCAATCAGCGCATATACATCGTAAGAAAACACAGATAATATACCTGTAACAACATCTGGAGACGACTCAAGATCCTGTCGACCTACTAAAGCTTAGGTTCAATTTTGACCACCCCTCAAACTCGGCACTGCACCTCTACCTCTACCACGACCTGTCAACTGCTGAAAACCCCGTGCTGGAGGTCGAACTGATAAGGAAGAAGCAGACATAGATCCAGTCGGCTGAGCCATACCATAACCTCCCCTGTTAGGACAATCCCGCATCATATCGTCAGGCTGTCCGCAAGAATAACATGCATCAGAACCTCGACTTCACAGTCCAAAGTGGTCCTTGCCGCACTGATCACAACGTGGTGTTTTGGGTCTTGTTTGACTAGTATCCTTGTGATGTTGCGAGCCTGATGCCTGCGAACTCTGACCTGGACCAGAATGGGTAAATCGATCATATCAAGGCCTCTGAAACTGTTGGGGAGCACTAGCTACAGGTGGCACTGAACTCCTCGAAGACTGGGGCCTGACGCTGCCTCTGAAGTCATTAGAATACCTTGCAAATCATGCCCTCTTATGCTGGCCCCTATCCTGCTCCCTATCTTCCCTCTGCTGGCGATTACGATCCTCTAGGGTCTGGGCATAAGCATGAATACGGGAAATATCCATGCCCTCCACCAAGAAGGTTGTCGTGCACTCATTTATCAAATGTGGTCCCAATCCGTTCACGAACAAATGCACCCGATCACTCATCTCTGCCACTATATGGGGAGCATACCTTGCTAAAGAATCGAATTGCATATTGTACTCTCGCACACTCATATTACCTTGTCTAATGTTCAAGAACTTATCAGCTCTAGCTCGTCGTATCTCAACTGGCAAGTAGTGACGAAGAAAGGCCGCAGAAAAATCCTTCCACACAGCTGGAGGAGCGTTCGAACCCCTGGATCTCTCCCAACTATCATACCGGAGAACCGCTAAATCCCATAGCCAATAAGAAGCCAACTCTACTGCATCTGTATCACTAACATGCATAACCCGAAGTGTATGATGAACCTGGTCAATAAAAGTCTGCGGGTTCTCCTTGGGGTCTGATCCGGTAAACACTGGAGGGTCTAAATTAATAAAATCACGAACTCTCGTACTAACTGGTTTATCAGCAGCACCTGTATTCTGCCTCTGAGCCTGAGCAGCTACCAAGCTAGTCAATAACTGCAAAGCACTCTACATATCCTGGTCTGTAGTGCCAGACGGAGGAACTGGAGGTGTTGGGTGCCTCCTAATATCCTTTGGAGGAGACGGGGTGGATGAGGTATGAGACGGCATCTCACTCTGAGCCTCACTTTGGCAGACTCTGGCTTGGGGCAGCTGATAGGTACCCTCTCCCGCAGCTATATCAAGCCGTCTACTAATTGTTTGCTTCCTAGTCGAAGGCATCGCTGAAAGAAAACAAGGTGAATATTAGAGACGAACACATACGACTCAACTCTACGAACGATCTAGATTCAGGAATAAGGTAACAACCCTAGATGTCATATAGCCTCCTGATTATAAATGTAGCACGCAACACATTCATAATCAAGACTCTACTAGACACGGCTCATAGACAATCCTTAGAACATACTTGCTCTGATACCAAGTTTGTCACGACCCAAACTGGAGGGCCATGACTAGCACCCGACCATACTTGCCGAGCACCAACGTACATTTTATCTAACCTTTTTTTATTATTTTTTAGGGTTGACGAGATCAATATAAATGGTAGACCTGGATCATGGACAACCAGCAATAAAATATGATGGCATGAACATACATAGCAGGGGATGACCAGACAATCAAGAAACTACATATAAGGTACGAGCTACCACGCTACCATGAAAGACTATGCAACAAAAACCAGTCGACAAGGCATACCAAACTATACATGAGTCGACACTTGTCTATGAGCCTCTAAATGGACATAAGTGCTGCAACATAGCCAGAACATGGCCCCGACATACCCATAATGTCTATAACAAAAATGCATACCAAGGCCACGGCAAGTCCGGAGAAGGGATCTCGCCAATCACTGCTAAACTGGACAACCTACTATGGCGGGGGAGCTGCACCTGCCTGTCTATTAGGGCCTGCAGCACGACATGCCGCGTCCACAAATAAGAGGACATCAGTACGAATAAAGTACTGAGTATGTAAGGCAGGAAACCATAAATATGAATAGTAATGTAAGCAGGGATAGAGAATATACAACCTCGAACATCTGAGTACCTCTGAGGGCTACTGACATGAAATGTATGATACATATGTATGTATACATAAACTTTTAAAACATACGCCTCTGTGGGCATCATCATCATCATATCGTACCCAGCCACAATAGGCTTGGTAAAAAAAACGTACCCGGCCATCATAAGGCTCGGTAGAATCGTACCCGGCCACGTGGAGCTCGGTAAAACCCAACTGATCAGTGGTTGCACAATAGGTGCCGTACCCGGCCAACTATAGCGTGGCTCGGTAGAGTAAAATAGATACATATATATAATGCATGCTCGACTCATGGAATCACATTCTAAACCTTTCGGAGTGACGTAAGGTCGGTATCCTCTGTACACGTTATTAGGACTAACTCTTCACTATGAACCTTATAAGAATCAGGAAGTACCAACAACATTGATAACATAAGAATAAGAGAAGCAACATTAACATCAATCGTTCCATAAGAGGGAAAGCAATGTAAGTACTGCTAGCTTCTAAGAGTAGAGTATCTTTGGAAGCTCGTTCATTACATTATGTACAATCGGAGTCGTGCAAAAGAAGAAAAGGGATAGCCTCACATACCTTGTATATACTTCCCCAATCACAAGCTATGCAATTGTCACAACTCCTTAGTCTACAATAAGAGAAACGATACTATCGTTATCATTTAAGCGTCATAACTATTATGTATCGACCACAACCTATTTTACGTTGAAACGGACAGCACCTCCCCTATATATATGACTTCACACCATTCAAAACAATCACCAAACAGCCCAAACAACATCAATAATAAACATATTGAGCCTCCCAAAACAGTCCACGCACAACCTAATTACATCATACATATGACGACCACCGTAGTCGTGTCAAACGACCCGAAAATGTTACGAATAACTATCAGCCCACAACCCTACATATATATGGTGTTCCTCCACACCCTTCCACCTTCAAAACTCCACAAAATAGTAGTAAAACACGCAGCCCAATAGCAACACAAAACAGTCCACAAAACAATCCGCTACAAGTGAATAACTCGAACTCACGGCTTCCGATCACCGTCCCATGAGCTCTTACATGTATAGAACGAAGTACCATGAATTCACAGTAGAGAAAAATTTATGAAAGATGGCAGTAACTTACCTTACTTGTTGGATAACTCAGCCCTTCCCTTGGTTCTTCAAACTCTAGGTTTTACCTTCAAATAGAACTTGAAAGAGAGGGAAAATCAATTAGGGTTTGTGTGGGATTTTTGGGGAGGAGTTGCAGGGGTTAACTTTGGTTTTGAGGGTCTGAAATATGGATGAAATAACTGAGTTCATAACCCCTTAAAAGTCCTCTCTTGTCCGACTTAGGTCTTTTAATTTGGTCCTATTATTTTGGCAAGTAGGTGATGCATCTAATTGTCATCTACCAATCTGCGCAGGCTTGCGAAAATATGAATATCTCTATACTCCGAGATCGTATTGACAAACGGGTTAATGATTTGGAAACTAGACTCGTTGATCTTTAATTTGGTGGGTAGATCTCCTCGTAATGCCTTGTAAATTAGGAGAAAATCTTAGAAATATTTAACCTAATGTTTAAGTAAAATTATGAACCTAAGTTGCGACAACATTTGTCGACTTTTGTTTCATAACTCGTTTGACTTCAAGACTTATGATATTTATATTATATGATTCAAATACCTTAATACATGGCCTTGAGTGTATTAATAACCTCTAGGTTTACCTAAAAATACGAGTTACAACATCCTTGATTCGTTTAACTTCTAATACTTGTTAATCACCCTTATACACTCTTGTATCACTTAAGACCAATAGGATTAATTTCTTATCATCTCAAAGGTAATTCCTTCTTGGATTTATGTTAACCAATATATGGCATGAACTAATGCGTGTGGATATGGGTTGTAACAAAAACTCACCATACATATCATATAGACAATAAGACTTACCATACCAAGAATCTGACGTGAGGATTAGAGGTTAGTAAGGTAGATTTGTTCAATTTGTTATCAAAATTGTTAAAAATTTTGCGGTTGGTGCAACCTTTTCCAAGAATATCATACAGATTTTTCTCTACTCCAGGTATGTCAAGGCTATCCCTTCTTTTTTTTGGCATGATCTATATGGCACAAACGTAACGAGCAAATGCGCAATTTCCATAAATGACTCTATTCATAAAAATACTAGAGATGCTTATGTTCTTGAATCCCCATGTGTCATATTATTCTATCATCTATTCGTGGGTCTTAGAAAAAATATGTAAGTTGAAAAAAGTTTACTTTATGATATTACTCAAAGGCATAATGGTCTTATGACATTCCAAGAGATTTTATTGATGTACTTTTCATGCATTGCATTCGTGTACATTGACCCATGACCAGATGGCGCTATATATGTGTATATATGTATGGTAAAAGGTTACGGTGTTATATACGCACCACCACCTGATCAGCTGGTATACATTGATGATTTGCCTACAGTGGCCGAGATTATATGATGGGATGCCCTCAGAGGCTGATAATCTTATGAAACATATACCTATGCATGACATGACATTCAAATGCATATGCATGACACTATAATTATTTCATGATTTACGGAGTTATCCAAACATACATATTGATCCATTTACTCTATATTTCTTCCATGTCTGTTATGTATCTATTTATGTGCCTTACATACTCAGTACATTATTCATAATGACTTCCTTTTTACCTGGGGAGCTACGTTTCATGACCACATGCCCCAATACGTAGGTTGAGAGCCCTCCAAGTAGGCTATCATCTCAGCGGAAGATGTTGGTGCGCTCCATTTGCTTGGGAGTTGCTTATTTGGTTTGTATGATTTAGACGTGTATTGTTTGGTATGGCGGGAATCTGTCCCAACCTTTATGAAAATTACATATTCTTAGAGGCTTGTAGACAGATGTCATGTACGTAAATGATTGTATGGCCTTGTCGGCCTATGTTCACTATACGAGTGGTTATTTTGGTTTCAGAGGCCCTTATGTGTTATGTATAAGTTGGTATTACATGTTGTACCTTACTTATCTCACGACAGCCTTTCGACCCAATTATCTATGATAGTATGACACGAAAATATATGTTACATAGGGACTCGATTGAGTAAGGTACTAGCTGCCCCTTGTAGCCATCGGTTTGGGTCGTGACAAAAGTGGCATCTGAGTAGTTCTGTCCTAGGGAGTCTACAAGCCGGGTCTAGTAGAGTCTTGTTTATGGGTTTGTCATGCACCACACTTATAAGCAATAGGCTACAGGGCATTTAAAACTGCTACTCTTTCTTCTTACTCTAGATCGTGCGGTGGAGCTCAGCTGTAAGAACTCAATTTCCCAAAATCTATCTTATTCATAATATGATGATGTCTGCATCTAGAAAGATAGGTGGTAAGAGATTGAATTTGACTATGGAAGGAGTCAGAAGAACTCGATTTTTCATGATGCTTATGATAAATAAATATAAGGTCTTCAGTAGAACATGTGTGTACTAAGACGTATAAGCCTTTTGATAAGGAGCCTTAATGCAATAATATCTATCCACCTTTTTGGTGAAAGACAATGAGTGATCCAGAAAGTAAACACAAGTTTCAAGATGCAAAAGAAGCAAGAGGAAGAAAGGTATGAGGTGCCCAGTTAATGAAGGTTAACAGTATTTACAACTTAGGAAGAGGAATATAAGCCTTTTGAGTTACCTTCAACCGTAACAGAAGTATGTACAATTGGCCACACCGATCTTAGTTATGCCTTATAGGAGGTAATATATATGGTTTAAGAAAAGGATAGGATATCAAAATCCTGTTGGGGTTAGAGTAACCCAAAATGGTGGATGGATTGGTAGAGTTAGTTGACATTTCTGAAGGATAGCGCAAACGTGGTAATGGATCTCCTTGTGAGACACCGAGATGGTGCGCTCTAAAATAGTACAGCTAGATATGAGTATTACAAAGATAGGCACTGGAAGCCTAGAAAGGATAAATATTACCTTAGTATGGCTCCTATCCCTAATAGAGATAGAATGTTAGGCAACCGGAAGAGCCAATGTATAGAGAAAGGGGAGCTAAAAGCAAGAGAATGTCTTGTTAAAGTTTTCAGAATAAGGTGATAGACAGAGATGTTAGGAGGGAAATAAGAAGAGAGTTAATGAAGCAATATGAGTAAGATGTCAACATGGATGACAACGGTAGATCAAAACAAAAATGTTAGTATTACAAAGTCTGTAGTTAAGGGAAGGAAAATACGAGAGGTGACAGGCCTTGAGGCAACAAATATTATAGGTCATAACATCATATCCTCATTTCGAGAAATAAATTCATGACTCTAACATGATTACCAAAAGGAAAAAGTTAGATCTCAAAATAATAGAAAATTCATATGGACTGGTGAACAAGATAAACTAAACATGAATTAGGAACTGAGTGATTTGATAATATTCAGCATCATGAGAGTTTCAGATTTCGTTCCGGCGATAATAAAATGGACAACAGAAAAAGATCCACGATGAATTTAGAGAATGGTCATTCGGAGAGACGCTTCCCTAAAGCAAGCAATATGAGCAAAGTTAAGCTTAAGGGACTGTATATGCCAGATACACTAAGTGTCACCATCGCGAATGAGGAATTTTGTTATCCTTGGTACAAAAGGGTTATCGCGAGGCGAGTAAAGGTCATTGATGATGTGAAAGGCCGCCAAAGATGAAGATTAAAAGTATCTATAAGCAGGTCGTTATAGATCCAAGTCTTAGTACTCCCCTAAAGGGGGAAATATGAAATGATAAAGGAAGAATGCGATAAATATGAGAAAAGCGATGAGATTACACCTATCCAGATGTTACAGATATGCTATGATTCCAGAATATTATGTAAGCATGATGTCAAGAGTAAGGGTTCATGCCCGGGATGTTACTAATAGATAAGGAGCCAGTACGTGAGGTAAGTTAAGGCAAGAAGATAACCTAAGAAAGATTACGCAGAATATGGATATGAGAGTGGGCCGATGAGTAGTTAGTTGTTTACTCGGGAAGAGCCTAGTCATGACTAGACAAGAAGTTACAGACAAATTAGCAGATCATGAAAGATTAATATAGTTAACCCCAACATGGAGAATTTAGCCTCGTAGTAATGTCATTATAATACTTGAGATATATTCAAATAGGAGGTGGGGTAGTTAAAGGTGTCGTATAAGTGTTACGGGGATAAAAGAAAGTGCCACTGAGAAGGCAGTCAAAATATGAGTTCAGAAGTAACCCTACAAGCACGAGGACACGGAGGTAAGCAACTACGGATGATTGTAGGTAAGGAAGGACATCAAAACGTCTGTAATAAGCTCACAACTTTACGAGAGTCAAGGGTTCTCCTAAGTACTACAACAAAAGACTAGCTGAGGAAATAAGAAAGAAGGCTTAAACCTAAGCACAATGACCTAAAAGGAAATTGTCATGTAACAACAGTCTCATAACAATGTTGTAAGCACTCCAAAGGAAAGTGGCACTTACTGTGGCTAATGAACGATGTACGCAGTGAAATCAAAGGACTTGATTTCTCGCTGTAAAGTCATTTACGAAGAACGCCTCGAGACCCCAAGGACGGAAAGCCACGGTCGAGATCGAAGCGAGGATATAGGGGGAAGCTCCCAAGGCAAACGGCTAAGTCTGATAGGGCCAGCCTATCCAAAGCCTATGTTGAGGCGTCGTGTCAAGCTATCCCATCTCTATACATTGTAATTAATGCCCATGTACTTTCAACTGAGTTCCCCTCATATATAAAAGGGACTCACACTACCTTGTAAGGGACTGATGTTGCTCCAGTTTCTCCACAAGTTCAATAATATATACATATCTCTCTCTCTCTTCTTTCTAAACTCCCTCGTTCTAACTGGTCCGAGGCCACTTTAATATTTATCATTTTCTTACTTGTTATTCATTATATTGCTCGGTATTGGCCATAAAGAGCCTTGTTCAATCATATATGTAACTGTTATCCCATTCCCGACTATCCCCGATAGCTCGAGCTTGACCCTGACCTTGACCCCGAGGCCCCTCATCGACCGATCCTACATATGGGAAGTAGGCTCCTCGGCTCATTCAACTCCTAGTTTTAGCATGTATCCCCTTGATAAAACAAACCTGGGTAGTAAGCCTTCAAGTTTGATTATTTCCTCGCTTTAGCTTGCATTTCTTCATTAAATTCCATACTCTCAGCATCATCTGCTCTAAGCAACTTGCTCAAGAATAGATCACGTATTTTTAGAATCCCATTTACAAATTTAATTATTGTTACCATTTTCACGGTAAACAATTTGGCGCCCATCGTGGGGCTAAAAATAATATTGATTATTTTCTTGCTGGTTTCGTTGCACAAACGCACATTACCTTTCACACTTTTTCTTGTCCAAGATCCTTTGATGTCAAGTCAAAATATCTGGCTCGGTAAATAGAGTCGAGAACGACTACCCCGAAAATCATGGCGGAAACGGTGTGGTTGTTCCAGTGGTTGGCACGATGTCGTAGAACCCCGATAACGCATCTGGGCCAATTCTAGTGGACGCGGGTTCGCGAGGCGCGCAACACGTCGACGAAGCCTCGCACACCGATGGGATCATTCAGCATATCGACCAACAAGAAGCCCAACAAACCCCAGCTCGGGGAACATAGGAAATTAGTCTTCACAATATTTTTGAAATCTTGCAGGCACACCAGTGGGCTATTGCTCAGTTGCAGAGCAATCCAAAGACTCCCAGCATAGTAGCACCGGAAATAGCTCCTAGCGCCAAAACGAGTACCCGAAAGATCAAGCAACAGTGGATCGATAAGAAACCCTGCTATAGCAAAGATGCTCGAGGATCCCTCCAAGAGGATCTAGTCAGGTTCGTGGAGGTTCATGCAATAGTTGTTCCCGAGGAAGCGATCCCGGAACCTATTTCACGAAAATTCGAAACGCCGGAACTCCCTAAGTGTGACAGGACCTCGGATCCTGATGAGTGCACCACCGCTTACACGTGTGCGGGAGAAGGCAGAGACCTTCAAGATAATGAGTTCGTGCCCGTCTCCTTGAAGAAGTCTAGGGAAACACTCTCAAAAGGAACCATGATGTGGTGTCGCAGCCTAGCACCTGTCCTCACAAACTCGCTTACCGTTCCAGAAGATTCCTCCACAGAGGCACACACCGATGCCATCGAAACAGTAACGGGGGAGAGCGACACACCTAAGGCTGAATAAGGAAAGAATGACACGTCGTGGGAGGTCGCGCCCCATTCCCCGATAGAACGAATGAGATCGCTGCCTGTTTCGGATGACTGGGCAACACAGTCCTTTGCCTGAAGCTTAAACGAACCATGCCCGATGACTCCAGGACATTTCAAACAAAGCTTGATCAGATAACCAGCCGAGGTCTGGTTGGATGTCCGCACCCGGCACCAGCCACGAATCAGGGCCGTGGATGACGATCCGGAAACCTCCGCGGGCTCGGTATACCCAAGCAGCTCCCGGCAAAGAAACTAATGCCAAACAGATGGAGTTACCATCCATGCGCCGCGGATGGGAGAAACGCCACAGGACGCAACCCACCCCTCAACGATCAGGTAATGGCTCTAGGGCAATATCCTCTAGGAACTTTTAGCAGAACTAGATTCGACGAGGCACGGCCGGTAGGGGGACCCCACCAAGCGGAGTATGATTTCAGCATCGCTATACCAAACATCATTATCACCATAAACGAAATCAGGGACGTCGAACTACTCAGGCCTACTCGACCAAGACCCATTTAAAGGGACCACAAGCTGGCGCGAAAATCACAGGGCGCGCGCGGCCCCGGGGTCAAAAATGGCCATCAACTCAGGAGAACAACGACCGCGCCACTCAATCAAAATCGCCCTAAGTATTGCCGAGCGATCGGGATCGAATCTAGCCCCAAGGGAGGAAGACAACTAGGAAGAACGAAGCAAACAAGCCGCGGTGTATTACTGCGATAGTGGAGGAGCGGCGACACCCTCTGAGGAATCATAAAATGTAAAGTAAAAATGTTCGTTGCCAGGGAAGAACGGTTCCAGGGATATATTCCAGAGGATACCCTTACATCCAGAGAAAAGGATACCGAGACTTCGCCTCGAGCTCATACTGACGCATTGGTAACCCTCCCCCCATTTGATCTATTCCAAATAGAACGTGTGTTCATGAATACAGGTGGTTCGATCAAGCATACCAATGACATCGTACCCAAGTCAATAGGGCAGTTCGGACTAACGAACCAAATTGCTCCCGCACCCCGAACCTTTGACGGATTCCAAACAAAGATCACCACAACAAGAAGGAAGATCGTTCTCTCGATATAGCCTATCTAAGCTCGAGCTGGGACGCCGGGCTCTGTACCATCAAAGAAGGTGCAAGGTACGGACGTCTTATTTGGATGGCTACGGGAACACCATCCGGAGACAGTGTCGGCCCCATTTCGCCAAAATAATGAAATCCCACGCAAAGGGAGGAATTAAAATAAGTCGACAGGGAGCAATAGGCGACGAGGGGAAATTCCCCACCACGTGGTGCATCGCTGGAATCAATGCCTCCACTCTCAGAAGGATCAAAGGATAAACCAATCACATCTTCGACCAAGCCTGATCAAAAACAGCAGAGGGCTGTATTAGGGCTCACACCTCGAGAGGGAAGGAACATACCAAATCTCGAAATGTCGCCTACACATCCCGCGGTGAGGAAGAACTGCTTCACTCCTTAGTTATTTTTTCACTAACCTCTATGCAGACAACCAGCTGGGACATTCAGAAGTTCTAACTCAGCCCGGAAATCCCAAGGCCTTAGCAGGGCTAGCCGCACTCTCTTCCCTCGATCGGATATCCGCACCAAAGAGGGTCTCGCCATCAAGATTATTAGCGGAGCAACGTACCCCAAGAGGAGGATCCGACAAAATCACAGGCTTTCTCCTGCAGATAAACGACGAGCGATGATCTTCAATTAAGGCCACCATCCCCTTGGAAGGACCGGTAAATGTCAAACTATGTTTCAATTGTGAATTATATATCGGATTGAATGGCCCGAAGAGCCGTGCTTGCGCGGACTGAGTTCACGACAATGAAACGATATGTGTTTATGCCAAGCAATAAAGGGATATCTTTTCGTCATCTCATACGCCAAACAAGGAGACCTCAGTATATTCGGAGAGTTAACGTCAACAATTTGGCACCCGTACGACCCCATGGTCGGAACTCCGGGCTCATAAAGCCCCTACAAGGCAACTACGAGCTCACGAAAAGCGGCCTTCGAGCTTAAACAAATTCGATGACTCAGAGACTGTCATTAATCTCCATGCACTGGAAAACCCAAAATTGTAAGACCCCTAGCGGGCAGACTCGGCGTAACCAGATCTATTCTACATTACAAAAAAAATTGTAAGACCTCAACAGGCATGACAAACTGTAAGACCTCAACAGCCATGACAAACTATAAGACCTCAACAGGCATGACAAACTGGAAGACCTCAACAAGCATGAAAATCTCGAAGTTTAGGCTATACGTCGCATTTGTAAGAATCCTGAAAGGGCATATCCTCGGTGTAGATGCATAAACTATTACTCGGGATCAAAAAAGGCTCCGCCACAACACATATGACTATGGTCAAAATGGTTGATACAGCCCAATTAACGTGACTCGGGGATGCCGAACTATACTAAACAAAAATCGCAGGCCACTACTTCGAATATACTTCAAAAGAACCGGTTAAAATAGGCTTCCCTCAATAGGCAAAAATGAGCTTTGACCATGTTAGCTCCAAATCACAAGGCATCTATCTACTCAACCTATGAGCTAAAAACCTTTCGAGGTGCTCAAACATTGCTGATAACGACTTGAAATCGAGGTTTTATGGATCCGACCATGGATCAGGAAAATTATTTCAAAAGACCTTACCGAGCGGGAAACAGGCCTATAAATAGCCCACGGGCAAAACAGCGTAAAAGCCATTGTCGCTAGCCAAATGAGCCTCCGGGCCGCACACTAAAAGGTCTCTACGATCAAACAACATAAGAGCCATTGTCGCCAGCTTGAAAATTGACAACTTGAGGATTAAAATTAGCTCGAATCGTAACCCGATTCGGAGACCTAATCAAAAATAGTTAACTATGCATGCCTTCGGGCCACATATGAAAAGGTCTCGATGACCAAAACAGTATAAGAGGCACTATCGCCGGTCTGAAAATCAAAAATACTTAGGGGTCAATTAAAGCTCGAGTCGCAACGCGACTCAGAGACTGTACCAAAAATAGTTAAACCGCAATATGCCTAAGGGCGCGGTATAAATGCCAATGTAGCCAGCTGAGTGAGCTTCTGGGTCATGCGCCTATATGGTCACCTCGACCCAAAGCACAAAAGGCGATCATTGTCCGCACATGAAGGCAGGAAAGAACTTGAGGGTCAATTAAAGCTCGAATCGCACTGAGACTTGGAGACTGGACCCAAAATATTTAAAACGGCAAATACCCAAGGGAAAGAAATAAGAACAATCACTATCTGCCTGCACGGACACAAAAGATTGAAGGTCGGGTAAGCCCAAGTCAATTCCTAACTCGGAGACTAAGCTTTAACAGCTGGGCAAAACACGGAGTCCCCAACGCCTGCTCACGTCAAAGATTGTACTTAAAAGCCTCCGGACCTGCCTGATTAGTTCCGGACCTACGAGGATCCTACCAAACACCGAAACCAGCCCGCCTGGTCAAAAGCAATACAGAAAGAAATACTGAACAAATAAAGCTTCAAGTTTCCTCTTATCTTACATACGCATAAAAAGTGCACTCTTCATCTACAAACATGATCTACAAGTATAAAATACAAAGCAGAAAAACGGCAAAATCTACACTCCGCTCCAAAGGTCTACAGCTTGCCAAATTTGCCCTCCGCGATGTTAGTAGAAAGTGACTAAGCATCACGCTCGTCCACCCTTGCTCGAGCCAGTTCATCCAAGAGAACGAAGCCCCTTGCGCCAATCTCCTCGAGCACCTCTATTCGGGATCTGCAATGAACATATTCCTCGATCCTCTTCTCCCGGTCGAGGGCTCGCTTCATCTCGGCTTGGGCATCAGCAGCGTCTTTCATACGAATCGCCATCTCCTGGTCAGCCTTGGTTCGTCTTAGTGCCGCTTTAGACCGGGCATAAATTATCTCAACCTGATCTTCGAGAGATCAGATTCCTGTTTCATGATCGTATTCGCTTAAATTTTGGCGTTATCATGAGCCAAGCGAAGTTGGGCTACAAAGGCAGGGACCTTGGCCGAGGCGCCTGTCTCCTCTAAAGCTTGAGCTTGCTCTTGAGCCTTAGCTCACCACAAGTAGTTCTTACACGGTCGGTGTCGCCCTTGAGGTACACCAAGGCCTCTGTCCTTTTCTGCAGCTAATATAACAAAAAGGAGGTTAACCTTAAGGTCCAAAAGAGGCGAAGCATGCGCTACAAGATATTACCTGCTCCATCAAATAGCTCTCGTAATTCGAGCTCTAGTACCCCTCATATCGCAAATGCAACAACTCAACCTCCTTCTCCTCGCTAAGGAGCCTAAGTGACTCTCCCTTGTCCAAAATTTTCCGAAGCCTAGCCCCTTAATGGAGAAGCTCAAACATAAGCCTATCGCAGGCCTGCACAAGGAAAACTCAATAAAGGGAGGAGGATGCGAAATACATGAAAATTGCACCTAAGATCACCACGAAGTGAAGCCGACAGACTTCCTCGATGTCATAACACACTCCTGTTGATCCTGCCTCCTTGACCCCAGGGGAACCAACCTCGGGCAAAGAATATTCGCTTGAAGGAACCACCGCTTGGGTAGCAGATACTCCGGGAACAGCAGGTTCGGACGATGCCCTCTCCTCGAAGACACGGGCCCGTTCAGTTATACTAAAATCTCCATCACACTGAGGGTGTCAATCCCATTTATCGCCATCATCTCTTGACTTGAAGGTTGATGCCTCATTCTCCCCTTCGGAAGAGCACTGCCTTATTCCGAAAAACTGCCTGATACCTGCAAATGGCAAAGCCAGTACAAAATTAAGGAGGGAAATGCTACCTCAAAAATACGAAGGCCAAGGCAAAGGCAGCATGTGTGCATACCTTAGTATTTTGTTCCCCATCTGATACGGAATACAGCTCGCCACCAACGCTCATCGCAGGCCGAATGGGTCACCAGCCTCCGGACCCAACCGAGCAGGTCAGGAACATCAACCGACATCCATGAAGTTGCTGCCAAATGGGAAAAAAACACGATAACTCAACTGATTTTTTTCTATTGGAAAAATCTGAAAAAGCGCCGGATGCCCAGCTCACATGCATGATTCCATCCCTCGGGATATGGAAAAAGCTCCACATGGATAATGTCGGCCGTCCTGACCCAGATAAACCAACTGGCCCACTCTTGATCCCCACCTTCTTCGTCATCAACAACAAAGGGCGTGGACGAACAGCACCTCAGGGTTAGTAGGCCTTGGTGATGAAAGGGTCGGTAGAGCCTGATGAGGTGGTTAAGCATGAATTCCAGCCCAGCCTTCTCCGCAAAGAACCTCATAATCAGCACCACTCGCCAAAACGACAGATGTATCTATGCCAAAGTAACCCATTACTTCAAGAAAAAATCAAGCACGGCCCTAACAAGGGGGACAAAGGCAAAAGGATATAGGTATACACTCAAGAATGCATTAGTATAGTCTATAATACTCTCATCCGGGGAAAGCACCTGCAGCGTTATCCCCTCGCTCCATCCACAGTATCTCATCACCATCTCCAGATATTCCTCTATTATCAAAGACACCCTCTTCAAAGCAAACTTCTGCAGTTCCTGAGCACCGGGAGCAGCACTCTCCACTCCCTGCCGAGCCGGCCCCGAAGTGGTTACCATGACTATGGTAAAACTAACAGATTAGAGCAAGGACATGCGCTAATGCTTTTTGCCCTTGAAGAAATGAAGAACCCTATGCCAAAGTGGAAGGGCAACTATCTAAAATAGTGAGGTCTTTCGAAGAAGCCGAAGCCGCCCCACATATATGCCAGAAGCAACGATGACTCACCTACCAGGAGTGAGCCCCAGGAAACCAACAGCCTCGATACAGATCGATAGGGTGATACTCGATCCTGAAAGCATCCTTTGACGAGAAGCTAGGACTCAAGGAGTCGGTCGTATTACCTCTAATTTCGAGGTAGCATTCTACCTCGAGGATCTCCGCCAAAAGAAGTCGGACTTCGGGAAGCTTTCAATGCCATCGCTCCACTCAAGGGAGCACCCGGTCTCATGGTTCAATTTTTCTAAAAAAAAAAGAATAAGCACGGGATGTTCCGATCACGAAAAGCTCCATGAAGGCCTAAGGTAGCGCCTGAGTACAGGCAACTCCTCAACAGAAGTCTATCTTATATGCTTTAAAAAGCTATCTGCATGAAGATCAAAGGGGGGCCCTGGGTACCCAAAGCTGACCTTCACTCAGGATGACATTCTTGAAAGCTCCGAAACTCAGTGTATTATCTTCATACAACTCAGAGGGCCCGACAGCCCGAGCCTATAGAGTCAATTTAGGCTCAGTCCAAGGTACGATGATGGGCTCGGAAAAGAGCCATGTCGACACAATGATAGGCTCGAAAAGGAGCCATGTTGGTCAGTAGAGGATCGGAAAGAACGCTCGCACCCGACTTAGATATCGGCGGTCAACAATAAAGGGAACGAGAGCATGCAACTACAAAGCAAGAATCGAAAGCAGAAGTCAATGGAGTATATTCATATTCATAAAGATCCATGTACAACAGCCCTCGAGGGGTCCTTACATACAATTACAAAAGCCTACAAAGGTCTACACCTAAAGTGGAGGAACGGAAGGATGTTCATGCGATGAAACCCAAGGGCCCGGTCCACCCTCAAAAATCCATCTCCGGTATCAGCATCGTCGAGCGCCGCCCCTTTGAGAACGCATCCTCGAGGGCGATTCCTTTGACTATCGCCTCCTCTAGGTTCCTAGCTCAATCCCTCAAGGGATTCCCACCGGAGAAGATGAAGAAGAGGAAAAGGAGGGGACGTAGAGGAGGCAGAGAAAAGAGACATGACCCGCCGAAGCCAAAGGTTGAAGATTCGGCGGGCCCTGGCCTCAACGGCCGGTAGTGCCACTTTATCCCTTGGGAAAGAAAGACCCATGGGATGAAGTGCCACATCGGGCCCCGGTAGGAGAGTGAGCAGCAGTGCATAGTCCAAACGACTGTCTACATAAAGGGAAAACTGACTCCCCATCCGTCGTCATCTCGGTCCAACAGAAGCAGCAAAAACAACCATAACAATGACCACCACAGCAACACGTCAACATGATTATGGTCGACAAAGAGAAGCCCCGACAAAGGGCCACAACACGATCTAGGGGAGCTCCGCCAAACGGCCTTGAGGCCATGAGCCCCAAGCATGATGTTCAAGGATATAAGAAGATGATAAGAAAGAATGGGAAACGAGCCAACGAAGGTACTGGGATAGGAAGAACAACAGCAAAACACCCTCATTTATAGGAGGTTATGACACGGTCGTCGAGGCTATGGAAGATTGACCGACGGGCACAGTTAATGCATCCTTGAAAAACCAAACCAACGGCGGTACCTTCACCTTGGAGAGAGGGAGTCGGGAGTGCATTGAATGAAGTCGACATACACAATCCCGTGGATACCCGGTTACCACAAAGCTCATGCCAAGAGTCACGTCATAGGTATGACGTCGCCGTAAGAAGCTCGAGGAGTCAAGTGTCAGAATCATTTCCCATCACTTCGTTCTGGAAAATGCGGAGACTATCTGTACGTGGAGAAATCAGTGGACTTGATTTCACACTGTCAAGTCATTTTGGAAGAACGCCTCGAGACCCCGAGGATGGGAAGCCACGACCGAGTTCCCGACCCCGGGGCTCGTCAATGCCCGACTCAGAGAAGATGGAGATTGAAGCCAGGAAAGAGGGGGAAGCTCTGAAGGCACATGACTAAGTCCGATAGGGCCGGCCTATACAGAGCCTATGCTGAGGCGTCGCGTCAAGCCATCCCATCTCCATACTTTGTAATTAATGCCCATGTACTTTCAGTCGAGTTCCCCTCTTATATAAAGGGGACTCACACTACCTTGTAAGGGACTGATGTTGCTCCATTTTCTCCACAAGTGCAATAATATCTATCTCTCTCTCTCTCTCTCTCTCTCTCTCTCTCTCTCTCTCTCTCTTTCTCTCTCTATTCTTTCTAAACTCCCTCATTTTAACTAGCCCGAGGCCACTTTCATATTTATCGATTTCTTACTTGTTCTTCATTATATTTCTCGGTATTGGCCATAAAGAGCCTTGTTCAATCATATCTGTAATTGTTATCCCATTCCCGACTATCCTCGGTAGCTCGAGCTCGACCCTGACCTTGACCCCGAGGCCCCTCATCGATCGATCCTACATCCGGGCAGCAGGCTCCTTGGCTCTTGATAAAACAAACCTGGGCAGTAAGCCTTCAGGTTTGATTATTGCCTTGCTTTAGCTTGCATTTCATCATTAAATTCCATACTCTTAACATCATCTGCTCTAAACAACTATCTCGAGAATAGATCACGTATTTTTATAATCCCATTTACAAATTTAATTGTTGTTACCATTTTCACGGTAAACAAACGAGAAATAAAATTAAAAGTAATATTCAAGATCATATGAGTTGCACGAAAACTCTGGCATGTGCGGACACTAAGATAAGCTAAGTATGAACGTAACAAGGGGTAGAAAGACCAGGAAAATTATTAGCATACGTTGAAAGAAAGCGAAGATGGAACGAAAGAAATTATCCGATCAATGATCCAGAGTTGGTTACGATATGAACGCACTTAAGGAGTTCAGAATATTGTATATGCAACATATACATTGATAATCATATAGCCGTAGAAGATTTTGGTATAAGTTAAAAGAAGGAATTGAGTCTAGGTCATACACAAAGCATTGAATTGTTAGGAGATTATATCCTGGATATCCTATAGAGTCCATGAAGTACAAAAGTAATAACTAATACCATGAGCCGCATATCGGAAGATAGCTTAAGCCTACATGAAGGTTGATCAAAGGGAAAAGGAAACTAAAGAGTTGCATTAACTAAGTAAATCAGGAGCCTGATTATTTGACCTAGAAAATTATAGAAATCGTGATCGAGAACATTACAGGATAAGCCTTAATATCAGAGGTACAAGAGAGATAGTACAACAACAATAGTCTATAACGGCTCTATGACAAAGCCAGTTAGAAATGTAATAGCCTCATAAGAAATCAGTATGAAGCTCCCACCGGATTGTAATATTATAATAAAGAGTTGTGGATGTGAATCAACCTACATAGAAGGGAGGTTATGAAAGAGATAGAAAATGTGATGCAATATTTTAAGGTAAGGGAAAGGTGAACAACGTACGAGATACTCAAATGCAGAAGGATGCGAATAGTCCACACTTCAGATAGAAGGCTAGAAGCGTGAGTATTCAGTACCCAAAAATGAGTGTCGCCGTCAGTAGCATATCTTCCAGCCTATGGTTTCTAGGTACCGAGAGATTTAGCCGAGAGAGTAAAGAAGAGTTAGAGACGACGTGATGTCTCGCATGATGTTCCAAAATAACACAAGGAGATCTATGATGCAAGCAAGTTTAAGGAAGGTTGTGAGTAGTATAAATAGATATGAATAAGTCGCAAGCTAAAGTATGGTGGAGCGACAAAGTTTTAGGAAGACAAGAGTAAGAATGAGAAAAGGCGAGTGAAAAGGTGAGCAGAATGGATAAATCCTCGGGATTAAGCTCATGAAAATAAGAGACCTAATGCTTTCTCTAAATCATAGAAACTTAGTATAATCTGAATGAACTCGAAGGATTCTAAGACTAGTAGCATTTAGAAGAGATAGAACATTGCCCTGGTAGTATAATGAAGGTGTAATTGTGATAGATAAAGGATGACATTTGGGCCTTGGATTGAGTAATGATTTGAAGGGGATTTCATGAATTGTGTGGGATTAAAATACCCACATAAGTAAATCACATCGAGATGCTATAAACTACGGTTATTAAAGTACAGTATCGCCCCTAAATGGATCTTGAAAATCACTTCAAATATTCCTCGATGCAATGTAAGCCCTAGTGGAAAGGTATAATGTAAGAAGTTCCAAGTTATCAGTGGTATATTATAGAGGTGAATCAACAATGGATGGATAAAAGTTATAAAGTATGAGATGAGATTAGGTCGTCATTCTTAAGATGAACAGCAATGTGAAAGCATTAAACGACATAGATCTATACATATTGGAAAAGCAACAAAAGTAGCCTGGAGTTCAGTAGCAAACCTTAGTAAAAATAAATCGAAGTAAGACTTATAGTATGATAAGACTTGCTTAGATGTAGTAATGCTAATGATGCCCAGAGGAACATCTTGACATAATTTTGTATATGTTCACAAAGTAAAGCCTAGAGATTGGCTAAAAGCTGGAGGAAAGAGAAGACAATAGTCAGGCGCACATAGAAAGTTAGAGTCGTAAAGGCTACATGATAGAAGGTAGCAACAGTTACAAGATTAGAAAGGAAAAAGTCGTGGTGTGAGAAAGAGGCTTAAAAGGGGGAATACACTGGCCTTTGCGATTATTTCATAGAACAGTCGCCTAGATGGCAAGACGAGTACTAGAGTATTCGCAAGACCTATGGGTTATGAGAATGATAAGTGATCAGTCAACATTTGAGGACGAATGTTCCAACGGGGGGAATGATGTTACACCCCGTGTTTTCGTACATTAAAGTATGCCACAAGTAAATTGATATAAGATCAGAAATGAGATGTTACTTCCCATATTTTCGTACGTTGAATTTTCATCGTAAGTTAATCGATGTAAGTTTGGGAATGAGATTTATTTTGGGATAAAATATGGCCCTGAGCTAAAATACCCGGTATTATGGACTAGTACCATACAAGGTACCATATGGCCATGATAATAAAGTATATTTAAAGTGAGCATCCTTTTATGTAATTTGAGACAATTCTAAAATTATGTGGGTAATTGGTTAATTACCGGATAACGGGACATTACCTAATTACCTAATAAGTGGATAACGATTTAAATTATCCTCCCCACCCCAGACGTGGCAGTAGGCCACACCTTAAGAAAATGACTCATAGCTACTTCTTATTAGGTGGCAACTTACTTCACTAAATAAAAGTCACCTCAACTCTAAAGGCTTACCATACAAAACCATATAGACAAAAAGACTCACCATACAAATCACATAGACAATAAGACTTACCATACAAATAATCAGACGTGAGGATTAGAGGTTAGTAAGGTAGCTTTGTTCAATTTGTTACCAAATATTGTGAAACTCCCTACAAAGCAGTAGCAGCAAGATTTATTCAACCAAATTCAACAAGAATTATTAGAAGCTTAACAACATAAAAATTTTGGAGTTGGTTCAACCTTTTCCAAGAATATCATACAGATTTTCTTTACTCCGGGTATGTCAAGGCTATCCCTTATTTCTTTTGGCATGATCTATACAACAAAAATGAAACGAGCAAATGCGCAATTTCCATAAATGACTTTATTCATAAAAATACTAGAGAAGTTTATGTTCTTGATTCACCATATGTCATATTATTCTATTATTTATTCATGGGTCTTTGAGAAATACGTAAGTTAAAAAAAGTTTACTTTATGATATTAGTCAAAAGGCATAATGGTCTTATGACATTCCAAGAGATTTTATTGACGTACTTCTCATGCATTGCATTCATGTACATTGACCCATGACCAGATGGTGTTATATATGCATATATATATATATATATATATATATATATATATATATATATATATATATATATATATATATATATGGGATATGGGAAAAGGTTACGACATTATATCGCACCACCACCTGATCAGCTGGTATAGGTTGATGATTTGCCCATAGTGGTCGAGATGATATGATGGGATGCCCATAGAGGCTGATGATGTTATGAAAAATGAAGCTATGAACGACATGACATTCATACGCATATGCATGACACTATAATTATTCCATCATTTATGGAGTTATCCAAACATACATGTTAAGTCATTTACTCGATATTTCTTCCATCTCTGTTATGTACTTATTTATATGCCTTACATACTCGGTACATTATTCGTACAGACGTCCCTTTTCTTGGGGATGCTATGTTCATGCCCGCAGGTCCCAATACGCAGGTCGAGAGCCCTCCAAGTAGGATATCAGCTCAGCAGAAGATGTTGGTGCTATCCAATTGCTTCGGAGTTGCTTATTTGGTTAGTATGATTTAGACGTGTATTTTTTTGTATGGCAAGACTCTATCTCGACCTTTATGAAAATTATGTATTTTTAGAGGCTTGTAGATAGATATCATGTACGTAAAAGATTGTATGGCCTTGTCGTCCTATGTTCAATATACGAGTGGTTATTTTTGTCTCATAGGCACTTATGTCTTATGTATAAGTTGGTATTACGTGTTGTACCCTACTTATCTCACGGCAGCCTTCCGTTTAAGTTATCTATGATAGTATGACACAAAAGGATACGTTACATAGGTACTCGGTTGAGTAAGGTACCGAGTGCCCGTTGCTGCCCATCGATTTGGGTCATGCCCTTCCTGATTTAGCCAATCCATTCAAAGTACAAACGGATGCTTTTGACTATTCTCTGAGTAGATTCTTACTACAAGAAGGGCACCTAGTTGCATGTGAGAGTCAAATGTTGAAAGATGCACAACTACGCTATATCACCCATGAAAAAGAATTATTGACTACCATCCATTACTTACATTGTTGGAGGTGCTATCTATTAGGAACCCCATTCGTGGTCAAGATAGAAAAATAGATGTTAGCCATTTTATGACCCATCCAAAGCTGAATGGCCGTTAGGCCTGGTGGCAGGAACTCCTAGCAGAATTTCACTTCAATCCGGAGTATCGAAGTAGGAAGACTAACCAAATTGTCGATGCACTTAATCGGAGGGTAACTTAGAATCAATGTGCCTAATCACCACCTTAAGGGGGAGCGAAGTGGCCACCAGTATAAGGGACCAGAAAGAAGATCAACTCCCAAAGGATCCTGTTGTGCGATATTTGGTCGATTTGGTAGGACAGGGAAAGACTCGCCAATTCTACATGGAAGATGGGTTATTTAAGGTAAAAGGGAACCGACTTTATGTTTAGAAAAAAGGAGATCTACGAAGGACTCTTCTTCTGGAATTCCATGATACTTTGTGGGCCAGCCACCAAGGTGAAGAACGTAGCATGACGTTGTTGTGTCATGCTTATTAGATGCCTCAAATGGCTGATGATGTTGCTTAGTATGTGAAGACTTGCCTAGTATGCCATATAGATAAGTCAGACCGCTTGACATAATCGGGACTTTTGGAGCCATTGCCTGTTCTAAAGACCTTGGGAAAGCGTTTCATTGGATTTCATCACTTGATTACCCAAGGTTGGAGATCTTAGAAATATCCTAGTTATGGTAGATCAGTTTTCCAAGTATGATAAATTTATAGCAGCCTCACAATATATATCAGTAGAAGATACAACTCAAGTCTTCTTCTCTCATGTTGTCAAATATTGGGTTCTGCCTAAAGACATTGTTAGTGATAGCGACTCTCACTTCACTATCAACTTTTGAACTCGACTGCTTAAGTGCCTTGGGTCCATATTAAGCCACAAGTTAAGTTTCCATCTGCAATCTGATGGCCAAATAGAGCAGTTTAATGGCATTCTTGAGGAATATAACCGCCATTTTGTTACCAGATCGCAGAAGAATTGGGTGAAGCTTCTGGATGTTGTTCAACTATGTTTCAATTCACAAAAGAGCTCTAGCAAAACAAAAGCGCTTTTGAAATTGTTACCGAACAGCAATCGTTACTCCTACACACTATGAATGACCCAAACATGTTGAAATATCCTCGATATTCTAGCTTCTTGAAGGACTGGAAGCGAAATTTGGAGATAGTGCGGAGCTATCTTGTCAATGCCCAAAATAGGATGAAGAAGCATGCTAATCAAAATTGTTGCTTTGTTACATACCAATAAGGAGACAAAGAGATTGTTAAAATACCAAAGAAATACTTATTTGCAGAGGTCCATGACCCTCGCCTATTGCAAAAATACATTAGAAACCTGTCCATTGAGAACTGCATCGGGAAAGTTCCATTCCGTGTAGATATCCCAGCCCATTGGAAGATTCATCTAGTCTTCCATATCAGCCTTCTAAAACTTTTTCGAGAAGACATGGAGGATACTTCTCGGAGCCAACTCACAATACCATGTATTCGAGACCCTAATTCAGCGAGGAAAAGGCTTGTATAAGCTATTCTTGATGATCGAGTGGTTCATGCTTCAAGGAAAAATCACCAAGAGTTCTTGGTGAAATGGTAGGGCTGTGATACATAGGAAAATACTTGGGAGAGGGGAACAAACCTCAAACACTACAAGAGCCTAATTGATTATTATCTTGCAAGTAAGGTACCAAGGAGGTCGCCAGCTTAGGTGGGGCAGAATGTCATGGGCGGCTATCCAGCCATGCCACATGAACCCTTGGACATGCCTTATGGCATCCTATCAAGCATCCCAAAGCCTAGCATCATGGACAGCCCCATGGTCTTGGTCGCGCCAACTGACAAGCGCGTCTGTGCCTATGTCACCCTACTGATAGCCCTTGCCAGCACCCAGTCGTAGGCAGATTCCAATAGCATCACGCGCGCAGACAGCATCACGCATGCAGACTCTGATGCTAAAGAAAAGTTTGCCGCCAATAGACCTGTTTCTACCTTGTAAGAATCTAAGTCTTTTTTGTTGTAAATATAACATAGTTTTATTTCATGTATTTTCGTTATGTCCCTCTAGCTTAGTTAGGTAAAGCTCTGTAACTTTGGTTTTTTTTAATCATTATTAGGGGGGAATAGAGAAATCAAACTTTCTAACAAGCAAACATTTCTCTGTGCTGTTGTCTTCTCCCCTCGATGTCGTGTTGCTTTTCTGTAATGGCTTTCATAAATGCAATCAAGCTTTCTTTCATTCTCTATTCTCTTTTTTGTTCTCTCAATTGCTCTTGACAATGATTTTTATTTACAGCACTGATAGTCTCGTCTAGCGTGCGGAGGGTACCCCAATTGGCGGATAGTAACTGCATGGACATTGGTTGCTAAGCCTTATGTTGCCCTTCCAAGGAATCTCAAGAAGGCTCCGCGTAATATAACACATGTTGATTTTACGTGACTTGATATATCATAAGAATGTAGGTCATATTTTAAATTCCTAAAAATGATTAAAATGGTAATTTCCGAAATTTAGTCGCAGTTTTTTAAATTGTGATTTTAACGGTCTCTGATTGATCTAACATTTGGTAGGTCTATCAGAAATAACCAGTGATCAATACTTACTGCTATGCAGTAAAAACGTTAAATTTAGCGTTTCAAAACTATTTAAATGGGGTTTTGAGTATTTTTTAATTATGGAACTTAATCTTCAGAGAAACATTTGTGGTTATGATCAAGTGGTGATAGGAATTAACCCCAATGGTCTCAACTATATATTTATAGTGAGATAAAACATTTATTGACTTTAGGTCTTCTTTCATACCGGATAAATTTATTATGAACTCACTATGTATAGTTACTAGTTATTGAGAACCTGTATTGACTCTCTATCTAAGTTTAATAGATGAATCAATTTTGTAATTAAAATTTAATCATGATTCATTGGTGATAGAAATATATTTCTATGGTCTTTCACTATTAATTTCAACTGACTAATAATTTTACACGTTGACTTTAGGTCTTCCCCCATATCGGATAAATTTGTTGTAATCTCACTAGGTGAAATACTAGTAATTGATATCATGTACTTACTCTTTATCTGTAATGATACGGCCAGTCATTTTGAGAATATACACTCAGTTCGGTGGTTTGAAGTCATGAATAGCTTCATATTGTGTAATATAACGTGCGTGTATCGTCAGTTTTAGTTTTCTAGTGATCCGAGATTGATTTGGAAGAATGATTCTCAACTAGGAAGCTTTAAAATTGGAAGAGTTGACCAAGTTTGACTTTTATGCATTTGACCTCAGATCGGAGTTTTGATGATTTCCCTAGGACTCTTCTCCTATTTTCATTTTCTTCCATCCTCTCTTGCATATGATCTAGTCTCATACTCAGCCTTGAAAATTCTCTTTGTATTTCTTTAATGGAAACCAATATATCTGGATTGGTATTTACACTTCTTGTGGTTTTACCACCATTACATGCGCGTGACATGCTTATACAACAAAAAAATAAAGAAGTTAGGGCCTCATATCACTCCCTCGCACGTTTACATTGGTTCAATGTCACACAACTCTCGTGTTTGTCCCTCAATAATTTTTTATTTTTTTAATCTTCCCACTCAAACCTTCTACTACTATAGAGTATTCCTTTATAGTTCTGCCAAGTAACTAAATCTGGATGACTTCAAAAGAAAGTTTCTATTGTAGAATTCTAATATAAATAGCTCACGTGTTGATAAGAGAAGAAACAATGATGATGGGAAAAAAGCTAAGAAAATAAAAAATTCAGCAAGAATAGTTGAATACACAGGATTGACTATATGGATTTAATCATAACTTGAGCTACATGACTAAAAATGATTTGATGCAGAGAGGACAAAAAGATCACAATATGTAGTATTTAAGTAAAATACTACTTGTTGAATAAAAGGAATAGATGAATAAAGAATCCAACAACAAAAGACTGCTCTAGATTGTAGTATTTTGGACCTTTTTCTTTTCTTTTCTTTTTTTTTTTTTTTGATTTTCTTTTTCAAAAAATTGCTCAAAACTTGAATAAATATAAGAAAATATAATCAACTAGGATATGATACCAAATGATGCAGAACCCAAGATCAAATGATTTATGATGTATATATAGTAGGAAGTGACACAGGATAATAAAAAATATATGGAATTGAAAGATAAAATTAAAAGCTTACAAGGTAATTAGATCCCAAGATTAGAAGCGCAAGCAAATATGGATATATTAAATCCACAATCTCAAGAGCAATAATCAAGTAACCTAATCTATCACCTAAGATAGAAGATTACTTACAAGGAGAAACTATCATTGAAGTAATCAAAGATAAGTCATTGGTTGAACTTAAGGAGAACTCTCTTAAACTCTCAAACAGATGAATATATTTTATATAACACTCAAAGGTATGATGATATTACAATGAAAGAAGGATGGAAATTTATAGAGCCATTTTAACTACTCTTTAGCAAACTATAAGTATGAAAAAAATACCGAAAAGGTCTTCAATGGTGGATACATGCAATCTTTAATAATGGAGGCCATAAAGTCTTCGAAAGAATATAATGGAGGCCTACAAACATATTCATGTCATCTAACTACTTGATGCACTTTTTAAATGAGTTCACAAGAACAATTGAATTTAATGTTTTCCACCAAGTATGAATGATTGAACTTGTATTGGAGATCTCGGCAGATTGGTGCAGTATTGGTAAAAAGTTTGTAATTTTGTCTAGGAGTGTTGAAATTGCACAATTATTGATCCTCTGAAATGAAAATATATTAGGCTACACTTTTGGTAAGTTTCACAGCCAAATTCATGTTATGCTATTCCACAACTAATTTGAAGTTGACCAATGTGATTCTGTCCAGATTTGTACAACTGTAGCTTATATGGCCATAACTTGATGTAGGAAGATCCAAATTAAGAATGTTTTGGATTATTAGAATATAGACTTCAATATATTTAATCTTGATGAATTTTATAGCCCAATTAAATTTATACTTGAATAGGTTAATATTTAAAGTTGGACCAACGTTCAGACATTTTTGTGAATGTTGGATAGCATTAAATATCATCCCTTTGCTCCAATTTTTACAAAGTATTCACCAAATGTTGCATGCTTACAAAATAAGATAAAAACATTCTCAAAGTATATATTCTAAAAATAAAGTGCTACAAAATATATTATTAAGAGAGAGGCTAAATAGTCAATCACAAGTTAATTCATCACCATTTTGATTAAGAATCATGATTATCTCCATTTAGGCTCACCTGAGATACGTGTATAAGTTTTGAATTCTCATCCGCACATTTGACTTCTGATACCATACCAAGTAGCTTCTTTACTAACCCATGCATTACTTCTTGAGTTTTTCTACCTTTAGCTCTCGTGATTGGTCCAGTTGGTAAATATAGATTCTTGATTGAAATTTCACCGAGCGTGCTCGTATCATTGTACAACCATACCATAGTTGGATCCCTTCATCTCCGTAGACAAGCCCGGGTTGGCCAGCGTTTTAGCTTCTGTGCTTCTTCCCTCAGGATGTGGGTTATTGACCATTCCCTGAAGCGTGCAAGCAGAGTCTGGTCTTTCACTACATATTATTGCATGCATTCCTCTTTGGTGTCGAAGATCTCGTACACCTGATTACTACCAGTTGGGAATCAGATTTGATTTCTATGACCTCAGAGTCCAGTCCCCCGGCTAACTCCAGTCCTGCAATTAAATCCTCGTTCTCAACTTCATTGTTAGTCAAGGGAACAATTCTTATAGCCCGCCTCAGGGTTTCTCCTGAGGTCGTAATTGGTATTACCTCGATCCCGGACCCTTTTACGTTGGAAGATCCATCCATGAAGAATGTCCAGACTCTCGATGTCCTGTCACAACCCAAACCGACGGGCCGTGATGGGCACCCAGTACCTTACTCAACCGAGTACCAATGTAACGTATCTTTCTTATTAAATCATCATATACATGGGACACACGGGCCTAATAAGCCAACATGACCATTTATAAACTCAAAACATAGGCCGACAAGGCCGTAGAATCTTTCACGTGCATGACATATGTCCACAAGCCTGTAAGAGTACATAAATTCCATAAAGGTTGGGACAAAGTCCCTCCATACCAAACAATACACGTCTAAATCATACTAACCAAACAAGAAACTCCGAAGCAAATTTAGCACACCAACATCTTCCCCTTAGCTGATAGCCTACTCGGAGGGCTCTCGACCTGTCTATCGGGACATGCGGGAATGAAATGTAACGTCCCGAGGCAAAAGGGATGTCAGTACGAAAAATGTACCGAGTATGTAAGGCACATAAATAAATACATAATAGACATGGAAGAAATATAGAGTAATTGACTCAACCTGTAAGACTGGATAGCTCTGAAAATCATGAAATACTTTTATCATCATGCATATGCGTATGAATGTCATGTCGTGCATAGGTACATGTTTCATAACATCATCAGCCTCTGAGGGCATCCCATCATATCATATCGGCCACTGTGGGCAAAATCATCAACGTATACCAACTGATCAGCTGGTGGTGTGCATATAATGCCATAACCTTTCCCATATCCGATATACATATATACATACATATATATGTGTATATAGTGTCATCTGGTCATGGGTCAATGTACATTAATGCAATGCATAAAAAGTACGTTAATAAAATCTTTCGGAATGTCATAAGACCATTTTGCCTTTGAGTAATATCATAAAATAAACTCTTTTCAACTTTTGTATTTTTCTGAGACGTATGAACAGATGATAAAATATTATGACACATGCAAATTCAAGAATATAGATATCTCTAATACTTCTATGAATATAGTCATTTATTGAATTTGTGCATTTTCACATTTCATACGTATCGTATGGATCGTGCCAAAAGAAAGAAGGGATAGCCTTAACATACCTGTTCCTTGAATTATTTACACGAAATAATGCTTCTGCTTTTTTAAATCTTGTGAATGAAATTTTGCTGCCTTTGACACTTGAACGAAATTAATTCAGAAGGCAAAGTTTTGTTGCAAGCCTTTAAAATGAAAGTGATTTGGAGTTTGAATTTTAGAAAATAATGTCCTGCTGCAAAGCCTTTAAAATGAGAGTTATTTTGGATTTTGAATTTTAGAAATCGAACTTATGTTCCTAAGACTTTAAATGTAAAGTCTTTTAAAATGGAATGGATTGGAAAGACTTGGATAAAGTCTTGGAAAGAATGGAAGGAACTTGTTATCCATTTGAAACCTAATCAAGGAATGACTTAGTCATTTCTTGATAATGTGGCTAGTTGCCACGAGGGGTGGGCGGATAATTATTAAGTTTTATCCACTTATTAGTTAATCGGATAATGTCTCGTTATCCGGTAATTAACCAATTACCCGAAAAATTAAGAATTATTCTCACTTACTTAAAATATTACTCACTTTTCACATACCTTATACACCTTTCTAGCATGGGCATGTAGTACCTTGCATGTCACTAGTCCATAAATACCGGTTATTTTAGATCGGGCTATATTTTACCCCAATATGCCAAACTTGGACGAAAATATTATTTTCTTTGACTTGCTTCCCCTTTCACCTTTACGAATTTATTCATCACTTGTGAAATAGCATAATCCTTATAATATCCAAATAATATTTTACTTAGACTGATGTCAATTACCTTACAACATATCCAACGTACAATACTACAGGGTGCAACATCACTGTAGTGTAATACTGCTGGGTGCAACACTGTCGTAACTTACACTGCGAAGCATAACATCACCGTAGTGTAATACTGTAGGACTTAACATCATTGTAATATACTACTGTAGAGGGTAACATCATCGTAATATTTTACTGCAGAGCATAACATCGATGTAATACCACGGGACGTAATATTATTCCCCCCTTTGTAACATTCGTCTTTGAATGTTAACTGATGTACTTATCATTTTCATAACTTATATCTTCTGAATACTGTAGAACTTCCCTTTCCATCTAGGCGAATGTTCTGTGAATGAGTCCAAAGTCGAAGGCATTCCCTCCTTAAGCCTCCTTCTCACACCACAACTTGTAGTCGGAATCCTTCCAATCTCGTATCCGTTGCTACTTTTCATCATGCAGTCTGTAAAATTTTGACCTTGTAAGTGTGCCTAATCTCTAGGCTTCATATGTAGAGCTTGATAAGATTTCCCTTTCGGCATCTATGAGTATACTTAAGTTCTTTGATCGGTACTTTGTTAAATTCACGAATTTTTATCTTATCGCATAGGTCCGTTTAGCCAACCGTATGAATTTACTGCCATAACTCTTATTTTAATTTAACATTGCTAAGATCTGTTACCAAATATCATCTTACTCTTATTGCTTATTCCATATGTATAAATTTAAGTCCTTTAATGCTTTCTCGTTACTGCTGTCACACCTCTTCTTTACACAACATTCCGGAGGAGGGCGTAGTGTAAAGAGAGTTTTTCCAATTAAAGGACAATTGAAACGGAATTCTTTATTAATTTCAGAGTCGCCACCTGGGAATTTTATGGCGTCCCAATTCACCGGTTTTAATTGCGAATCGAGGAAAATATGACTCTGTTTGTCATTCTGCGAACCAGAAATCCGAGTAAGGAATTCTGTTAATCCGGGAGAAGGTGTTAGGCATTCCTGAATTCCGTGGTTCTAGCACGGTCGCTTAACCATTTTTATACTTGGCCTAATTATCTTGATTTACTAAATACATTTTTTCTTGTTACATGATTTTGTTACCGCTTTTGGTTAGATTGTTTACAATTATAGACCTACCTTGAAACGAATCACGCGTACGTATATTCGTATTATTTTTTTGTATATAAATGTAAAGAATCGTGTCACGCATACGTGTACACAATAAGATTGATAGTATATTTTTTATATTTTTATTATAAAAAAAATGAATTTATGGCCAAAATTGCGCGTGCTTAAAATAAAATTACGAACATTCGTCACTCTTGTATGATTAAATAGTGAATTGTACATCTCGGGTTATATGAAATAAATTAATTTAATAACCTCCGAAAAACCCCTTTTATTAAGAAAGTTTGCTTGAAGTTGCGCGAACGCATACTCCGAATTGTCTTTAGAAATGTAATCATGTCACGCGAACGTGTCCCCAATTACACAAAATATTCTTGATGGTAATATAAATTTTCTACAAATATTTATTATGTCCATCTATTTTTAAATATGAAAGCCATGGGAAATCACCGAATGGGATGCCTCGAGATTTCTTGAAAAAATCAAAATTTATTAGGTATTGACCACATGTTATATTTTAAACGTGTGAATTATATACCTCAAAACTATTCAAATTAAAAGAATTAATGAGATGAAAAATAAATAACGTGCAACTAAAACTACCATTTTATCGTGAATACAGTATCTGTATTTTGTTTATGTATTTTTAGTACTTGATAATTATATACACAAGTTATTTATTATTTTCCTAGGCTTAAGACTAAGTGTATATGTTTGAAAACTTACCAAAGTGAATTACGTGTAAAACTAGAAAAATTTAATTGATAAGCAAACTAATAGTTTTCGAAGAATTTCCATTATTCTATTCGGAGCGAACTCTACTTTGTATATCTTTGACTTAAAATGTTGCAATTAGTATTTATAAATCCGACCTTCTTCTACACAACTTGTTTTTAGTCCAAAGTTCTAATTATTTGGTTAATTTGCTTACGATGACTGAGTTTTGGGATAGATAAAATCAAACCAATTTTTATCTCGGCTTATGCAAGCTATTTACAAATACTAAATCTATACTTTGTAAAAATAATCATTGACATTATTTTTATATACTATTTTATAAGGAAATGGGTTAATCGCATTCCTAAAATAAATGTCCATTTGTTGTTAAGAAAGAAAACTAATTTACAAATTTGATTAAATAAATTGACATTATATACCGCAAATACACATCTAAACCTTTAGGAATATCCCAATATCTTAAATGTAACGGATTATGTCAATTTTCCTCTTACTTATGGTTATACACATAACCATTAACATGCCATATACGAACAAGAAACCCTTACATTAACTAGATTTAACAAAAATCTAATGCTTGACGAGATAAATGTGCATAAATTAAAAAAACAATAGCTTCTATTTGAAAGAACAAAATAACAATTTCAGCTTGATTTCATAGGCTTTGATCTAGATTTACTTCAAGGTTCAAATGTCTTTACGTACCTGGAAATGAAAGTCAAAGGAAGTAAGATCAACAAGCATAACAACAGCTATCACCAGCAGCAACAAACAGCCCCAATCAAACAATATCTCGTACAGCTTTAAACCTAATTTGAAGACCAATTCTAAAACCTTTTTCCCTCGAGTGAACTGAGATTGTTTCAAAAGTTTAAAAGAACAATTCTCAATCAGTAAAAAAAACCTCAATGGAATAGCAGAATTGCCTTCCTGTGTGTGTATATCCGTGTATGTCTTAGCCCTCAATTTTCAGAATTTTTAGAGTTTTAAATCTCTTACTCCTAAATCTCTTAAGCTCTCTCTTTTCTCTCTATCCGTCCGTGTGTTCTCTCTTTCTGTTTGTTTCTGTTCTCTTTTTTTTTCTGTTTTTCTCCTTCTGTTTTTTTCTCTCTTTTTTCTGTGTTCTGTATATCTCCGTCTGTGTCCTCTGAAATCAGTCCCAACACACCCTTTTATACAACTTGTTTCCCCTCTTTGCCTACTGCCCGGAACCCCCTTGTTATCCAAGGCAGATTTTTCCCTTAAAATCTGCCACTAAAACTGCTTTTCTAATTAATCAGCACTTTCCCTTAATTTCAGCCCCTCCACTTCCTTTGGTTCCCCATTAGGATTAATTAATACCCCATTGATAAAGCACTAACAATAAAGTATCCTACTAACTGTTTTATTCCCCAAAAACCCCTGAAATTCCCTTACTATTACTGCCCTAAACCAATCTGCCTAGACTGAACAATTATCTACTAATCTGCCTAACAGCTAACAGCCAATTCCTAAAGTCTCACAGCAGAAAATACAAAAATTTCCAACTTAGGATAACATTCACAGAATTTCAACTAATTGGACAATTAACAATCAGAACTAAAACCAAACAGAATTTTGAATGATTCCATCTATACAAACAAACTAATCAATGAAGCATAATCAAACGATTACATATTATAACTGACATTGATCAGCAATTAATGAACACAGGCAATTCAAACAATTTCAGTGTTATGGCCAGAATCAAGGATTAAATGGAAACTAATTAATCGACGCAACTTATTAATCAATTACACACATAACAATCATAGCATACATAAACAAATGACAGAATTGGACAAAAATAAAAGTCCACTGAAGATGAGCAGAATTAATTGCTAGGAAAATGGAAAAAATTAATAAAACTAAATTAATCAGATACATAGATAGAAAATCATGAATACAAAAATAAAGTAAAATACCTCGGAAATATTCTGACCCCAGCTCGAATCCAAATTTGGACACTTTGAGGTCGAACAGACTTTAATCGAAGTATTCTCGATTGAGAATACCTCGATTAAGGTCTATTAGACCCCAATCTTTTATTTAATTTGGCCAGATTCCATGGTTTGGATTTTTAGGGTTTTGTTTTTCTTCGGATTTGGGGGTTCGAACATTTTTGGGCAGATTCGAAGGGAACCAATGATGACTTAGGGGTGAGGGAGGCCTAGGGGTCATTTGGTATGAATTTGGGACGGATCTGGATGAGTTCACGTTTGGCTCGAATCTTCAAATGAAGATTCGAGAAGCTCTGAGATGATTCAAGCCAAACGGTTTGAAGATCCGTGTTGGGGGTGGCTGGAAGGTTACTGGGTGTTGGTTTGGTGGTCATTAGAGATGGTCGTGTCCTCATGCCCACCTTCGATTTAAGATTCGAAGAGCTGGGGCCTGATTCGAGGGGAGTTATGGTGATGGTTGGGAAGAGGAGGTCGAGGGGGTTCAGGGGTGTTAAGGTGGTGACCGGCGGCGTCGTTGCCGCCGGGTTTCTGGTGAAAGGGAATTAGGGCGGCTAGGGTTTGGGGGGAGGTCGTCTTAGAGACGACGATGAACAGGAGGGTAATGGGGGGTGTTTGGTTAGGGGGGCGGGGTTAGTTTGGACCCTTTATATATGCACGTGAGGGTTGGATCCAGGCCATTCGATCTGATGAGATCAATGGTCTGGATTAATCGAGTAAGTGGAACGACGTCGTTTTGTTTATCCTCAATACCGAATCAGTTTTGGACGGGCACGGGTCGGGTGTGGAAGAATTGATCTGGAGCGTTGATCAAGTGAAATCAACGAACCAGATTGAGCATAATGAAACGACGTCGTTTAATTTAGAATAGGTGGACTGGATTTGGGAAGGGTATGGGCTGGGTAGGAAGTGCAACTCTTTGGGCCTAAAACTGGCCCAATCCGATTCTTTCTTCATTTTTGAATTCTTTTCCTTTTTTCTTCTTTAATTTTCTGATTTAAATACAATTCCTAGTTAATTGTAAAATCTAAATACAACTACAAATATTAATTAATACATACTATAATTAACACGCAAATCAAAGAAAATGAAATCAGATAAGGGCACATTTAAATGACAAAATTACAACAATTACATATTTTTTGTGATTTTCTTTTTTTTTTTGTAAAACAAACCTGTTAATTCCTAAATTGAAAAACTAAATCCTAAATGCACATGCAACACATATTACACTATATTATTTTTTGTATTTTTTAAAGGCATTAATAAAATTACACACGCACATATACATATGCAAACAAACAGGAAATCCGTACAATATTTCCTAAAAATAACACATAATTAAAGAAAAGACCTAATTTCGGGAGTTATTATGGAGTAATTCGTACGAGGCAAAAATCACGTGATCACAGCTACCCCTCTTTGTCCGGAAACACGAAGAGTTTTCATGCAAAGATAAAGTGAGCGGATATGAGCGATTTTTGTCTGTTTGAATACTCCGTGGGAAGCATTTTTTTTTGAAAGATTTGACCGAACCTCTGCTTCAAAGGTTTCCTACATATCCTTGGCTATAAAGGAATCAGGTCAATATAGTTCGGGAAGTTTTGGTAGCTGGGAATACCATGGGACTGTGATGTTACTACTGTTGCATGCTGCTTTTACTTCATGCTGACCTCCTTATTACACCCTGCTTAAAGAAAAACAAAAAGCTAGACTAGACCATGGTATATGAATTACAAAATCTTATCTAGATCATGCCCTTGTGTCTCTTGTTGCTTTGATGTCTTGGTGACTCCTTTGGTATCTTTTGCTTCCGATTTGTCTCGTATTCTCTTCGGACTACCGATCTTGAACTGCTTGTTTCCTTTTTGTATTGTTTTTCATCGAGTCTTGTACTTCCTTCCTCTGCTTGGGATTCTTTGTTGTTTCCCGCTGGGGATTCCGATCGGATTCCTCTGCTTTATTGATTCTAAGTGTATTCCTCCATTATATGGGTGGGAACCTGACTTCAACCAACAATGTCAAAAATAAATCGCCATTCTGTTCTTCAGGGGGGCTCCTGACCTCGAAATTTAAATTATATTCCCTTATTCTCCAGGTGGACGCCTGATTGCTCATATTTTCAACTGTTCTTCCTTGTTCTCCAGGTGGACGCCTGCTTGCCGATACTTCACTGCTCTTCCTTGTTCTCCAGGTGGACGCCTGCTTGCTGATATTTCAATTGTTCTTCATTGTTCTCCAGGTGGACGCCTGCTTGCCGATACTTTATTGCTCTTCCTTGTTCTCCAGGTGGATGCCTGCTTGCTGATATTTCAACTGTTCTTCCTTGTTCACCAGGTGGATGCCTGCTTGTTGATACTTCATTTATCTTCCTTGATCTCCAGGTGGACGCCTGCTTGCTGATATTTCAACTGTTCTTCCTTGTTCTCCAGGTGGACGCATGTTTGCCGATACTTCATTGCTCTTCCTTGTTCTCCAGGTGGACGCCTGCTTGCTGATATTTCAATTGTTCTTCCTTGTTCTCCCGGTGGATGCCTGCTTGCTGATACTTCATTGCTCTTCCTTGTTCTCTAGGTGGATGCCTGCTTGCTGATATTTCAACTGTTCTTCCTTGTTCTCCAGGTGGACGCCTGCTTGCCGATACTTCATTGCTCTTCCTTGTTCTCCAGGTGGACGCCTGCTTGCTGATATTTCAACTGTTCTTCCTTGTTCTCCAAGTGGATGCCTGCTTGCTGATACTTCATTGCTCTTCCTTGTTCTCCAGGTGGATGCCTGCTTGCTGATATTTCAACTGTTCTTCCTTGTTCTCCAGGTGGATGCCTGCTTGCTGATACTTCATTGCTCTTCCTTGTTCTCCAGGTGGACGCCTGCTTGCTGATATTTCAACTGTTCTTCCTTGTTCTCCAGGTGGCGCCTACTTTCTATTTCAACTGTTCTTCCTTGTTCTCCAGGTGGACGTCTGCTTGCTATTTCAACTGTTCTTCCTTGTTCTCTAGGTGGACGCCTGCTTGCTTCCCTCACCGGGTGTTTCCTGAAACAAATATTGTTTTTTCCCCTGTTTCAAATCAAGGAAAATCTTGTTAGTTTAGGGCGTGGTGGTTAGTTGTGGCATTCTTGCTGGGGGTGAGGTTTCTCTTTGTCCTGGTTTACTGCCTTGAAGCGGTTGAAAAGACTATTTTATACCGTAGGATCCCCAACTGTTGTCTTCACTTCAAACCCTTTCAATCGTAACCATATATCTCTCATGACATTACTGAACCACTTCTCTTATTCAACTTTTTCTCACACCCATATCTTATTTTCATCCCATTACCTCCCGCCTATCATGGCCGTATTGTGCAGTTTTGAATCTTGGTAGTATACCTTGACATTCCTTTTTATTTGCTGGAACGAAACTTACCTCAAAAGCTTTAGATGAGTAAGACTATTAGTGACGAAACATGACGATTTTGACAATTAAGAATGAAAAGAAAAATCCAAATTTGGATGACTATTGAAGATAGGAATAAGGAACTTATCTGATTGGAGTCACTGGCACCAATGATCAGGGTATGCATTTTGGATTAATCAGCCCAGTCTATTTAACCAATCTCCTTTTCAATTGTTTTACTTTGCTTTCCAAAATTTCCATAACCCAATCTTACTTTTTGCCAAGTTACGGACCTTGTTCGACTTGGAGTGTCCTAAAGAGTTTTCACCGACAAACCTCCCTCATTTGTTTATTTCTTAATTCATTTTCACCTTATGGTGCCTGCAAAGGTTTTCGCCAATAAGACTCTCTCATTTTACTTTCTCTCAGCTTCCGTCGTCTCATGGTGCCTGTGAGGGTTTTCACCTATAAGACTCTCTCATTTTCATCGCTTTTTCCTGTTTGGACCAGAGTGTTATGAATCACCTCCATTTGCTTGACTCGGCATTTTCTAAGATTGATCAAAAGGTCTTTTGGGATGTGGTTGGAATGAAAGGGTATCAAAAGCCAAAACAATTTGATATAGGTTTAAAATTACAACTCTTGGAATCATTTTTCTTATTGCCAGCACAATTCCTGCCCCAGTTTCTTGCTTGGGGGTCTTTTTATGTTTTATTTTACGCACACTATGCATATTATGCACCCTATGACCGAGCCGTGAGGCGCCTACGTATCCTCTTTGAGGAATCAGGTCAAACATAGTTCACTACAATAGTTTTTTTTCATTTTTGATTCCAAAAGAGGGTAGGAAAAAACAATTGTGGCTCAAAGGGGGAACAAAGGGTACAATATTTAGATAGCGGAATAAATTGCCTTCGTCATTCCAATCTTCGAAATAATGCCAAATACAAACATTCAATAATTATACCAAAGAAAAATCATGCATAATATCTCTTTACTGCATCAGAATTGATAGTTATGTCTATGCATTTTCCTTCAATATCTGTTAAACATAACGCACCATTGGACAATACTCTGGTCACAATGAACGGTCCTTGCCAATTCAGGGCAAACTTGCCTTCTACTTCAACCTGATGTGGAAGAATACGTTTTAGCACCTACTGACCCACTTCAAACTTTCGGGGACGCACCTTTTTGTTGTATGCTCTTGCTATTCTTCTTTGATACAATTGGCCATGACATACTGCTGCCAATCGTTTTTCATCAATCAAGTTTAACTGCTCCAAACGGGTTTTGACCCATTCATCATCATCAATCTTAGCTTCGGCGACGATCCGAAGGAAAGGAATTTCAACTTCTGCAGGAATTACAGCCTCAGTGCCATATACCAACAAATAAGGAGCTGTCACACCTCCTTTTTCCGCCCCCGCGAGGGTACAAGGAGTTTTTTCCAATTAAAGGACAATCGAAACGGGATTTGTTTATTTATTTCAGAGTCGCCACTTGGGAGATTTAGGGTGTCCCAAGTCACCAATTTAATCCCGAATCGAGGAAAAGAATGACTCTGTATTACAGTCCGCGAACCAGAAATCCGGATAAGGAATTCTGTTAACCCGGGAGAAGGTGTTAGGCATTCCCGAGTTCCGTGGTTCTAGCACGGTCGCTCAACTGTCATATTCGGCTTGTTTATCTGATTTTATACAATTATGCGCTCATGTGCAAGTTTTAACTCTTTACCGCTTTTATCATTATATTTTTAAAAGAATGTGAACATCGTTTAAAAACATGTCTTTGGATTGCGTCACATAAAATGCACCCGCGATCCGGAACGTATTTTTATTCAATGTTTTGGGATTTGGATTTGGGTCGCATAAATGCGCACCCGTGTTTAAGAATGTATTATTATTAAAATCGTTCCTAAAGCGATTAGCGTATTATTATTTCTGGGCAAGACCGTGGAATTCAATAAACAGTTCATCCCGAATTCTAAATACTCAATTAAACATTTATTGAGGGCTCCGCAATTGGTGCATTTTATTGGGCGAGGCTCATCTCATTTTATTTTTAAAGGACAGTCCTAAAATGCCTACATTTTTCTCTTATTAAATTTGTCTCTACAAAATAAAAGAGAAAATGTCTTAATTTATTTACATGCTTGAGTTGTTATAGATGGGTTTCGAATATGATTCATAAAATCTGAAAATGATGCAAACAGGACAGTCCGTTGCCACTGCGGGCCCAGGCCCAACGTGTATGACATAAAACTAGACCTGGGCCGTCTTATTCACATGTTACTACCTAGTTACATTATACTAGGCATGTTCTCAGTTTGTCAAATTAAAAAAAAACTTAGCAATCTAATTTTAATCCTAGACCATTTACATGCTAAAATTAACCAATATTATTTAACTAAACAATATTCCTACCAAGTTCCTACTAGACGGCCTATTCGTTTGATTTTTGACTTGACGGAGTTACTACACCATTTATTTATTTTTAGGCAATATATAGATAGTTCATCCGTTAAGCTATCGTCGGATGTTCCACTATATGTATTAAATAGCTACATGATTCTGATTTTTGCAAGCTAAATAATTTATACATACAAATAAAATTTAGAATATAATTAAAGTAAATTTATAATTTCAACTCTTCATTTTCGTATTCATGCTTCCTATTTCAGTTTACAATAATCAGCGTGTCAGTTGTGTACTTGATATTGGAAACAAAAGAAGATGAAGATGAGAATCAGCAGCAGTAATAACAATACAGCCAGCAATAACAGTCCAGCAACAGTAACAAACCAGGAACAGAGTTTGCAAACCGGTGGAGTAGTAATCCCAAAACAAAAGCTTCAAGCTTTGATGAAACAACAACATTTAATGCTGATTTCAAACAATGAAAGAAAGCAGAAATTTTTATTTTTTTTAGTTTTTTTTTATTTGAAAATTTTAATATTTTTCGGAATTTTTCTTTCTCTCTTAAATATTCAGCTCTTTTTTTCTCTCTCTTATTCTCTCTGTCGTTCTTTCCCTTATTCTCTTCCTAAAATCTGATTCAAGACCTCTTATTTATTTTTTATCCCAAACCCTTTAATCCATTAATAAAACCACACTTTCTCCTACCAAACCCATTATCTTCTCACTCATCCCCCACTACATTAAACAAATATATCAACCCCACCCCAATACATCTTGTCCCTCATGCCTAACATAAACAAATACAATATTCCCTCCACTACATTATATCTTGTCCCCCATTATATTAAACAATTATATCACCCACACCCCATTACATTTTGTCCCCCATGCTTAACATAAAGAATTACAAAATGTTCAATTACCAAACTACCCCTCCGACCTTATTGCAATTACCATTTTACCCATGAACGTACTGCGATTTACCAAACTACCCCATCAGCTATAACCAATCAATTAATCAAACTTAACCAAAATACAGCCAATATGACTAATTTCTAAACAAATTCAACAACTCATATGAACACAGATGAACAATATCAAATTAATGTGAGTAAATCAACCATATTGGGAACCAATCCTGGTTAACTTAGACCAAAAATGGATGAGCAATGAAACAACAATATTAACAACACAATACATGATTCATCAATGAATCAAAAACCAAAACATAAACTCACATTAAATCACTGGATTAAAATGAACTTCAAACCAAGATGAACATGAATTAAATCCATTTTAAACAACAAAATATGACAGATTCACATGATAAAACCAACATATTTCCCTATTACAACTAAATTCTTTTAGACAAATAACAAGATTGAAGAAGAAACAATTATGAATTTAAACTTGAATCTAACATTAACAATTTCTGAAAAATACATAAAACACATGAAACAAATTGAAGAAATAATTAATTAAACTTCAATTTGTATCTAACCAACATTAAACTAACAACTTTTACCTAAACAATAAATAAGAACAATGAAACAAACATAAAACAAACTGAAAAATTCACAAAATAATGAATAAAACAAACATTTACCGATTTTAGATTTGAGAACATCAAAAACAAAATACGGATAGAAATGGAACTCAAAATCCAACTAAACAGAAATGACCAACGACGAACGGAAATGGAAAACTCGGATAGAAAACTCGACATACCGGACCTCGACTCAACGAAAAACCCTCGAACTTTGACGAAACGAAGAAGATGAAGCAACAACAGAAGCAGCGGGGAGCAGTTGGAGAAGAAAGCAGAAGCAACTTGGTTTTGGAGTGACGGGGTCTGTTTGGACGTAACAGAAGCAATCAAGAAGCAGAAACAAGAGCAGTGAAGCAGTAGCGGCTCGTCGAGCTCAAACTTGATGAAAAAGATGAAGCAGGCAGCGATGGGGTTTGCTGGAGGCAACAGAAGAAAATACAGTAGCAAAAGGGTGTGTTTGGACGTAGCGGTTGAAGCAGAAGAGGTCGAGGCAGCTTGGGCGTCAAGTTTTTTGGTCGAGGGTTTTCCGGCGGAGAAGAAAACGAAGCAGCGGCGGAAGAGCTGGTCATGTTCAAAAGAAGAAGAAACAGCCATAGTACTGCTCGTTCATGGTGCGATGAAGAAGATGAGGGCGAGGCAGCCATGGGAGCTTGACAAACACGTCAATGGCGGATAGGGGCGGAGGTTGTTGGACGAAGAAGAAGGAGCAGTCAGGGTGGTCGACGAGCAGCTCTGCGTGTATGGGTGTGTGTGTGTCGACAAGGAAAAGCCATGGATGAGCTTGAGGGGGAAGCCATGGATGAGCTTGGAGAAAAATGGAGAAGAAGAAGAAGAAAAATAGAGGTGGGGGCGGGTGGTTTTTTTTTTAGGGTTTTGTTTTGTTTTGTTTTTTTTGAAATGCAAGATAGGGGGTGTTAGGTTATGGATTGGGTCGACCCGGTTTGAAATGGACCGGGTCGTGTGGAAGTTTGGACAATTATTTAGGCCTGGGGTTGAAATTTGAAGAAGTGGCCCAATCCGATTTTTCTGTATTTTTGTTTTCTTTTTTCTTCTTTTATTTTTCTAAAACTAAATTATAAAAATACTTAAATTATTATTATGAACTAAATTAATTTATAAAAGCACAAATTAACTCTCAATAATAATTAACGCATAATTAAGTAATAATTAAGCATAAAATTGTATATTTGGACATTAAATGCTAAAAATGCAAAAGATGCCTATTTTTTGTAATTTTCAATTTTTGTAAAACAAACTTAATTACTAACAATTGTAGAATTAAATCCTACATGCAAAATGCGATATATTTTTGTATTTTTATTAATTTAACAAATAAACATGCACAGACAAATACAAATAATTACACAAAAAATACCACAAAATTCACAAAATTGCACACCAAAGAAAAATCATTTTATTTTTGAATTTTTTGGGAGTAATTCTCATATAGGGCAAAAATCACGTGCTTACAGCTGCCCCTCTTTGCCCGAAGACACGAAGGGTTTTCGTGCAAAGATAAAGCGAGCGATTTTTGCCCACTCGAGTACTCCGTGTGAAGCATTTTTTTAAAAAGATTTAACCGAACCTTTGCTTCAAAGGTTTCCTACATATCCTGGGCTAAACAGGAATCAGGTCAATGTAGTTCGGGAAGTTTTGGTAGCTGGGACTACCGTAGGACTGCAATGTTACTGTTGTTGCATGCTATTACCACTGCTTACCGATCTCCTTGTTACACTGTGCTTAAAAGAAAACAAGAAGCTAGGCTAGACTGCAATTTGTTCTTGTTGCCTTGCTTTCTTGTCTGCTTGCTTTTCTTCCGATGCTTTTCTTCCGAGACTTCTGGCCCTTTGCTTTTCTGAATACCAGTTTTCCTCATTTTGTTCGGTCCGATGGGGACATGGCTTTCTTCATTAACCTTTTCGGCGGTTCCTCTGGGGATACGACTTTCTTCATAAGATTTGATATGCTGGGCATAATTTAATGTTCACATGCCCTTTCTTTCAAAATGCGTCTTTTCTTCTCTTTTGACACATGCACTTGAGTTTGTGCTGGGACCTCTTGTTGCAACCTTCTGCTTCCCGGTGCTGGGGATTTTTATTGTTTCCTGCTGTGGATTCCTGTTGTAACCTTCTGCCTTCCGGCGAGGTAATTGATTTCAAAATCTGAAGTGCAAGACTAAAAAGTATTTCTCTCGTTATACAGGTGGGCCCCTGACTTCAACAAACAACTTTGAAAAATAAAACGCCATTCTTTTCTTCAGGCGGGCATCCTGATTTCAAAAACAACTTTTAAAAATAAATGCCATTCCTTCCTTCAGGTGGGCTCCTGACTTCAACAACAACTTTAAAAATAAAATGCCATTCCTTTCTTTTGGTTGGCGAGATTTCAACAACTTTTTAAAAACGTCTTTCCTCTCTTCAGGCGGGCTCCTGATTTCAACAACTTTTAAAAATAAAACGCCATTCCTCTCTTCAGGCGGGCTCCTGATTTCAACAACAACTTTGAAAATAAAATGCCATTCCTTTCTTTAGGTTGGCGATATTTCAACAACTTTTAAAAATAAAACGCCTTTCCTCTCTTCAGGCGGGCTCCTGACTTCAAACAAACAACTTTTAAAATAAATGTCATTCCTCTCTTCAGGCGGGCTCCTGACTTCAAACAAACAACTTTTTAAAATAAACGCCACTCCTCTCTTCAGGCGGGCTCCTGACTTCAAACAAATAACTTTTAAAATAAACGCCATTCCTCTCTTCAGGTGGGCTCCTGACTTCAACAACAACTTTAAAAATAAAATGTCATTCCTTTCTTTAGGTTGGCGAGATCTCAACAACTTTTTTTAAAAAAAAAAATAAAACGCCTTTCCTCTCTTCAGGCGGGCTCCTGATTTCAACTTTAAAAATAAAATGCCATTCCTTTCTTTAGGTTGGCGAGATTTCAACAACTTTTTTAAAAAAAATGTCATTCCTTTCTTTAGGTTGGCGAGATTTCAACAACTTTATTTTAAAAATAAAACGTCTTTCCTCTCTTCAAGCGGGCTCCTGACTTCAACCAAAAATGTCAAAAATAAATCGCTATTCTGTTCTTCAGGGGGGCTCCTGACCTGGCAATTTGAATTATATTCCCTTGTTCTCCAGGTGGACGCCTGCTTGCTATTTCCACTGTTCTTCCTTGTTCTCCAGGTGGACGCCTGCTTGCTATTTCAACTGTTCCTCCTTGTTCTCCAGGTGGACGCCTGCTTACTGATATCTTCACTGTTCTTCCTTGTTCTCCAGATGGACGCCTGCTTGCTGATATTTCAACTGTTCTTCCTTGTTCTCCAGGTGGACGCCTGCTTGCTGATATTTCAACTGTTCTTCCTTGTTCTCCAGGTGGACGTCTGCTTGCTTATACTTCAACTGTTCTTCCTTGTTCTCCAGGTGGATGCCTGCTTGCTACTTCAACTGTTCTTCCTTGTTCTCCAGGAGGACGCCTGCTTGCTGATATTTTCATTGTTCTTCCTTTTTCTACAGGTGGACGCCTTCTTGCTATTTCAATTGTTCTTCCTTGTTCTCTAGGTGGACGTCTGCTTGCTATTTCAAATGCTCTTCCTTGTTCTCCAGGTGGATGCCTGCTTGCTATTTCAACTGTTCTTCCTTGTTCTCTAGGTGGACGCCTGCTTGCTATTTCAAATGTTCTTCCTTGTTCTCCAGGTGGATGCCTGCTTGCTGATATTTTCATTGTTCCTCCTTGTTCTCCAGGTGGACGCCTGCTTGCTATTTCAAATGTTCTTCATTGTTCTCCAGGTGGACTCCTGCTTGCTGATATTTTCACTGTTCTTCCTTGTTCTCCAGGTGGATGCCTGCTTGCTATTTCAACTGTTCTTCCTTGTTCTCCAGGTGGACGCCTGCTTGCTATTTCAAATGCTCTTCCTTGTTCTCCAGGTGGATGCCTGCTTGTTATTTCAAATGTTCTTGCTTGTTCTCCAGGTGGATGCCTGCTTGCTGATACTTCCTCCGTTCTTCCTTGTTCTTCAGGTGGACGCCTGCTTGTTATTTCAACTGTTCTTCCTTATTCGCCAGGTGGACGCCTGCTTGCTATTTCAAATGTTTTTCCTTGTTCTCCAGGTGGACGCCTGCTTGCTATTTCAAATGTTCTTCCTTGTTCTCCAGGTGGACGCCTGCTTGCTGACACTTCCTCTGTTCTTCCTTGTTCTCCAGGTGGACGCCTGCTTGTTATTTCAACTGTTCTTCCTTGTTCCCTAGGTGGACTCCTGCTTGCTATTACTTCAACTGTTCTTCCTTGTTCTCCAGGTGGACGCCTGCTTGCTGATATTTCAACTGTTCTTCCTTGTTCTCCAGGTGGACGCCTGCTTGCTATTTCAACTGTTCTTCCTTGTTCTCCAGGTGGACGCCTGCTTGTTATTTCAACTGTTCTTCCTTGTTCTCCAGGTGGACGCCTGCTTGCTACTACTTCAACTGTTCTTCCTTGTTCTTCAGGTGGACGCCTGCTTGCTGATATTTCAACTATTCTTCCTTGTTCTCCAGGTGGACGCCTGCTTGCTATTTCAACTGTTCTTCCTTGTTCTCCAGGTGGACGCCTGCTTGCTGATATTTCAAATGTTCTTCCTTGTTCTCCAGGTGGACGCCTGCTTGCTGGGGATAATACCACTGGGGGAGTCTCCTTTCTTCCCCTCCTTCAAAATTTTTTTTTTTGTTTTCTCTCAACACTGCTGTGGATAAAAGTGTTATCTTCTTGGGATAACGTTATGGAGGATAATGCTGCTGGAGAATTTTATCCCTTCAAATCGATGCTTCATTCTTCTGGAAGCTGCTGGGGATGATAATGGCTTTTGCTTTTTCTAAACACCAGTTTCATCTCTTTGGTTCTGTCCGCTGGGGATACAACTCCTTTTATTAAAACTCATTATTTTCTTTCTTTTAACACTGCTGGGGATAACACCGATTCAAAGACCACTTCCCTTGAGGTTGGTGTTATCTTTATTCTTCCTCGAATGGGTACCTGACTTCCAGAAAATTTTCTAAATGAAAGGAAAATTTTCTGCCCCAGTTTGACAGTCTCCCTTATGGCATGCATTTCTGTCATCAATGTCATTTCCTTTACCTGTTTCAAATTAAACAAAATTTGTTAGTTTAAAATGCGGTGGTTGGTCATGATACTCCTACTGGGAGGGATTTTCCCTTTCTCCTTCCCTGCTCTGCGTTCCAAAAACTTGCTGGGGATGATATTATTTGCTGGGGATAATCCCTTTCTGCTGGGGATATCCCTCTTCTTTTGTGGCATAGTTCGGAAACTGTCATTTTCCCGACCTTTTAGTCTCGCATGAATTTCCCAAATCATGCTCATTGCTCTCCTTGATTTGTCCACGGGCCTTAGCCTTGAGGTTTATAACCTTTGATTTTGGCAAGGGTATCCCTCTTGACACTCGTCAATCCTTTTGTCAATTCTCTTTTGCTGGGGATATCTTTTTTTGACATTGGCCTCGCGCTTGTTCCTTGCTGACTATACCACTTGGATATACTAGCCAGATCTCATCTTGCATAATTGTAAAGCTGATGGCATATTTTGAAGTCAATTCTCACTTGTTCTGACCAAACAGACTCTACTGGGGTATTTTTCTATGAAAGGAAAAGATAAAAGGGAACAGAATAAAAAGACAAAGGAAAAAGATGACTCTTTAACAAAAGAAACTATAAATAAAAACCTATCAAACGCAAATACCGACTCTAATGGTCATGACATGCATATGTGGCCTATCCTCCGCCGTCAATCGTCTTTCAAGATCTTCCCTTTACGATTCCCCATCTGATTCCTAATCTTATCCGACTTCTAGTGCCCGAAGGGTTTTCACTATCAAGCCTCTCTCATTTTGGTTTTTCTTTCAGCTTTCATCGCCTTATGGTGTCCGTAAAGATTTTCACCGATAAGACTCTCATTTGTATCACTTTCCAGCTGGGGATTTGGAGTGTTGCCGGTATGACTCTCTCTGCTGGAGATTAGAGTCCTTTCTGTTGTGGAACAGAGTGTTATGTTCACCGGTAAGACTCTCATTTTTCTGACTTGGCATTTTTTGAAGACTGATCAGAAGGTCTTTCTTTGGACCGTAATGTGGGTTTTTGGATAGGCTAGAAAGAAAGGGTATTAAAGGCTCAAAAACAAATCAATTTGGGGTTCAAAATTACAACCTTCGGAACCATATTTGTTTACAACAAACGCAACCCTTGCCCCAGTTTCTTGCTTGGGGATTTTTTATTTATTTTTATTTTTATTACACCATGCACATTATGACCATTATGGCCATTATGATCGAGCCGTGAGGCGCCTACGTATCCTCTTTGAGGAATCAGGTCGAACGTAGTTCCCAATTCCTCTGTTTTCTTCTGACTTTCTTTTGTTTGTTTGTTTTTTGTTATCATTTTTCTCTTCTTTTCTCTTTTTCTTTTATCTTTTTTTCGTTTTATTGTTTTCTTTTCTTTCTTCTTTTTTTTCTTCTTTTTCTTTACCTGTCATGCTTGTGTTTTCTAGTAATTGCTAATGATTCCGAATAAGGGGTATGAAAGAAAAATAAATAAGGCTCAAAAGGGGTAACGAAGGATAAAGTGTTTAGGTAGCAGAACAAAATGCATTCGTCATTCCAGTCTTCAAAAACATACCAAATGCAAACAACACAATTAAACAAAGATTTGTAGCCTCTTCTGATGGTGTTAGTCTTGACAATTATATTCAACATCTGTTTGTTCATTTGTCACTTCTAAAGCACTGTTGGGCGACACTCTCACTCTCATTATCATGAAAGTTGAATCTTGCTTTTTACGGTTTTCATTGTGTTTTACTTGCCCTAGTTCCACATGACTCGAGCTCCGAATAATCTCAACCGTCCTTATTTCCTTTAAATGTTCTGACCACCTTTCCGGGGTTTTATGATTAACTTTTAAAATTAGGCCCAAACTGTGTGAGCATATCATTTCACCAGAATCGGCGCTGGAAAAAAAATGATAAAAAGACCCAACAAAAGATGACGGGAAATAATAAAAGACCGGATTTTGCATTAGATTACCAGTGAAATGGTTTGATTAACAAAACAAACGAAACAAACCAAAATAAAATCATAAAATAGCCTGGACAGAACTTAAACAGACCGCTATGACAAAATGGAAAGATAAGAAGGTTTGACACAAGACAATATCCGGATTACAACCCTAAGAATAATCCGGACAACAGAAATGACAACAAAATAAACCAACAAAAGCTTCTCTCTTACTAACCAAGGAACGGAGCGTCCTCCCATTTTATCAAAACTGGCATCTTAGCCACTGAGCTTCGCATCAGTATTGCCTAGACCATTACCAACTTCAATATCATCAACCTTAGTCAACAAGTCCCCAATAGGATTTGAGTGTTTCTGCTATCAGGCCTGATCCCCGCAAAGTGTGTATCATGATGTGCAGGTAAAGGATTCTGCGCGATATTCTGGGTGTCATTGTCCGGCTTACCACAAACCAACCATCTTAACTTTCTTTACGATTCAAAACAAAACAGGTTAGAATGGACTCAGTCGGTCCCCATTATTAACATCTTTTTTCTTTTTCTCTTTTTTTCCATTTTTTTTTTCCATTTTTTTTCATTTTTTTTTGTGTTTTTGGTTTTTTTTTTTTTGTGGTCGAATTTTATGGAGATTGCCTACGTATCATGACCCCACATGAATCAGACCTTGCGTAGTTTGGACCAAATGAAAGGTAACAACAATGAGACATTTTTTTCTTTCTCAATTTTCATAATAAAACAAACTGGGTTTCAAAGGTTGAAAGATGACCAACAAACTCAAAAATCAAACAACCCACATATTCTAGTCAAAAGATTTATAACCTCAAAACAAAAAGGCCAGCTTCCTTTCCCCGTTTGACAAATGCAACCAAACGGCTATTTTTGCAAATGTGGCCCCTTCCCAATTTCACATGAATTTTGAGGCCGGGGAGGATTATTTTATGACACTTTACAAACTTGTCCGTTCTTTTACGAAAATAGTGTTTCCTCAACTGAAAGATACTCTAAGGCTATTTCGGAAAGAACGGTTTAAGACGCGGCCGAAGCTGGCTCGGCTTATTTTTGACAAAAAAAAAATCCAAACGGTATTCACCTGACTGCTGACTCTTTTTTTTTCAAATTATAATAAAAACCTGGTGTAGCAAACACGACCCTTCAGCGCCTCGGGGGCGAAGATTTTTAAGGCTGTGTGGGTCAACTGGACCAAATCTTAAAAAATGACCCAAAGGTGGCTGTTTATGCAAAGTCAGCCTTCCGGCGTCCCTTTCGGGAACATTCGGCTATGTCTTGATAAAACAGCGTCACCCGACTTCTTAAAAATTTGACATATATACATATGTATATTGTTTTTGCTATTTTTTGCAAAAAGGGGACGTTGGACATCACCCGACTTATTTATGACATAATTAAAATTTTGACATGTTTTTTTTGTATTTATTTGTTTTTGGCTATTTTAGCAAAAGAGGGGTTGGACCCGATGAGGGTTGCCTACGTATCTCACATCCGGTGAGAATCAAACCCGCATAGTTCGGGCGAATAAACTGAAAGATTTTAAAACATGATTTTTTTTTCTTTTCAGCAGCAAATAACAAACCCACTTTCAAAGCACGACTCCTTTCATTTTCATTTTGGCATTTTCAGAAACAAATAAAAAACTATTTCAAAAGTAAGACTCTTTTTCATTGTCATTTTTCAGGGGAAGACAAACTATTTTCCTTTTTTTTTGGAAAATAAGACAGAACAACGACTTTTTTTTCTATTTTTCCTTTGCTTTTAATAAAACAAACTAATAAGACAATTTTTTTTTCATTTTCTCAAAATTTCGGCAGAGTTTTGACGGTATTTGGGCATTGGGTTTTTTCAAAAATAAACAATCAATTCCCTAACCGCTATTTCTTTTTTTTTCAATTTCAAAATATTATTCCTGATATTCAAAAATCAGTCAACACACAAGTCCGAATCAAATAAATGCGCAAGTAGCAGCAAGTAAGATGCATCAGGATGGTCATCTTCATTTTTTGGTACACCTGTCCTAGACAGACCCAACCCCTGTGTTGAGCCTCCAAAGTCAAATGCACGTGATGCAAACAAACGTTCCTACTAGGGATTCGGCATGAACCTGAGTTATTCTAAGTGAAAAACCTGAGGCATATTGTTCTAGCCCTGGCTTACCCAAGTGGACAGCTTGAGCCGAAGTGGGGGCAACGTACCGGGAGCACGAAAGTCTACCCGGCCTAGTTACTTGTCCCAACTTCGTTCTATTTGGTATGACTTCTAATAGAAAGGTGGGCCACGTGCATGTGTGCACCATAAATTCAGAAGACTCAGAAAGAAGAAGGGTTTCGTAGCAGTTTTATATGCACAATTCAGATAATATTAAAGCGGTAAAAAGCAACATTAAGCACATTAATTTTATCCCCAGCAGAGTCGCCAGAGCTGTCACACCTCCTTTCCCTCCCCCCCCCCCCCCCCGCGAGGGTACAATGAGTTTTTTTCAAATAAAGGACAATCGAAACGGGATTTGTTTATTTATTTCAGAGTCGCCACTTGGGAGATTTAGGGTGTCCCAAGTCACCTATTTTAATCCCGAATCGAGGAAAAGAATGACTCTGTATTACAGTCCGCGAACCAGAAATCCGGATAAGGAATTCTGTTAACCCGGGAGAAGGTGTTAGGCATTCCCGAGTTCTGTGGTTCTAGCACGGTCGCTCAATTGTCATATTCGGCTTGTTTATCTGATTTTATACAATTATGCACTCATGTGCAAGTTTTAACTCTTTACCGCTTTTATCATTAAATTTTTAAAAGAATGTGAACATCGTTTAAAAACATGTCTTTGGATTGCGTCACATAAAATGCACCCGCGATCCGGAACGTATTTTTATTCAATGTTTTGGGATTTGGATTTGGGTCGCATAAATGCGCACCCGTGTTTAAGAATGTATTATTATTAAAATCGTGCCTAAAGCGATTAGCGTATTATTATTTATGGGCAAGACCGTGGAATTCACTAAACAGTCCATCCCGAATTCTAAATACTCAATTAAACATTTATTGAGGGCCCCGCAATTGGTGCATTTTATTGGGCGAGGCTCATCTCATTTTATTTTTAAAAGGACAGTCCTAAAATGCCTACATTTTTCTCTTATTAAATTTGTCTCTACAAAATAAAAGAGAAAATATCTTAATTTATTTACATGCTTGAGTTATTATAGATGGATTTCGAATATGATTCATAAAATCTGAAAATGATGCAAACAGGACAGTCCGTTTCCACTGCGGGCCCAGGCCCAACGTGTATGACATAAAACTAGACCTGGACCGTCTTATTCACATGTTACTACCTAGTTACATTATACTAGGCATGTTCTCAGTTTGTCAAATTAAAAAAAAACTTAGCAATCTAATTTTAATCCTAGACCATTTACATGCTGAAATTAACCAATATTATTTAACTAAACAATATTCCTACCAAGTTCCTACTAGATGACCTATTCGTTTGATTTTTGACTTGACGGAGTTACTACACCATTTATTTATTTTTAGGCAATATATAAATAGTTCATCCGTTAAGCTATCGTCGGATGTTCCACTATATGTATTAAATAGCTACATGATTCTGATTTTTGCAAGCTAAAAAATTTATACATACAAATAAAATTTAGAATATAATTAAAGTAAATTTAGAATTTCAACTCTTCATTTTCATATTCATGCTTCCTGTTTCAGTTTACAATAATCAGCGTGTCAGTTGTGTACCTGATATTGGAAACAAAAGAAGATGAAGATCAGAATCAGCAGCAATAATAACAATACAGCCAGCAACAACAGTCCAGCAACAGTAACAAACCAGGAACAGAGTTTGCAAATCGGTGGAGTAGTAATCCCAAAACAAAAGCTTCAAGCTTTGATGAAACAACAACAATTAATGCTGATTACAAACAATGAAAGAAAGCAGAAGTTTTTTTTTTAGTTTTTTTTTGTTTGAAAGTTTTAATATTTTCGGAATTTTTCTTTCTCTCTTAAATATTCAGCTCTTTTTTTCTCTCTCTTATTCTCTCTGTCCGTTCTTTCCCTTATTCTCTTCCTAAAATCTGATTCAAGACCTCTTATTTATTTTCCATCCCAAACCCTTTAATCCATTAATAAAACCACACTTTCTCCTACCAAACCCATTATCTTCCCACTCATCCCCCACTACATTAAACAAATATATCAACCCCACCCCATTACATCTTGTCCCCCATGCCTAACATAAACAAATACAATATTTTCCTCCACTACATTATGTCTTGTCCCCCATTATATTAAACAATTATATCACCCACACCCCATTACATTTTGTCCCCCATGCTTAACATAAAGAATTACAAAATGTTCAATTACCAAACTACCCCTCCGACCTTATTGCAATTACCATTTTACCCCTAAACATACTGCGATTTACCAAACTACCCCATCAGCTATAACCAATCAATTAATCAAACTTAACCAAAATATAGCCAATATGACTAATTTCTAAACAAATTCAACAACTCATATGAACACAGATGAACAACATCAAATTAATGTGAGTAAATCAACCATATTGGGAACCAATCCTGGTTAACTTAGACCAAAAATGGATGAGCAATGAAACAACAATATTAACAACACAATACATGATTCATCAATGAATCAAAAACCAAAACATAAACTCACATTAAATCACTGGATTAAAATGAACTTCAAACCAAGATGAACATGAATTAAATCCATTTTAAACAACAAAATATGACGGATTCACATGATTAAACCAACATATTTCCCTATTACAACTAAATTCTTTTAGACAAATAACAAGATCGAAGAAGAAACAATTATGAATTTAAACTTGAATCTAACAATATTAACAATTTCTGAAAAATACATAAAACACATGAAACAAATTGAAGAAATAATTAATTAAACTTCAATTTGTATCTAACCAACATTAAACTAACAACTTTTACCTAAACAATAAATAAGAACAATGAAACAAACATGAAACAAACTGAAAAATTCACAAAATAATGGATAAAACAAACATTTACCGATTTTAGATTTGAGAACATCAAAAACAAAATACGTACAGAAATGGAACTCAAAATCCAACTAAACAGAAATGACCAACGACGAACGGAAATGGAAAACTCGGACAGAAAACTCGACGTAGCAGACCTCGACTCAACGAAAAACCCTCGAACTTTGACGAAACGAAGAAGATGAAGCAACAGCAGAAGCAGCGGGGAGCAGTTGGAGAAGAAAGCAGAAGCAACTTGGTTTTGGAGTAACGGGGTCTGTTTGGATGTAACAGAAGCAATCAAGAAGCAGAAACAAGAGCAGTGAAGCAGTAGCGGCTCGTCGAGCTCAAACTTGATGAAAAAGATGAAGCAGGCAGCGATGGGGTTTGGTGGAGGAAACAGAAGAAAATACAGTAGCAACAGGGTGTGTTTGGACGTAGCGGGTGAAGCAGAAGCGATCGAGGCAGCTTGGGCGTCAGGTTTTTTGGTCGAGGGTTTTCCGGTAGAGAAGAAAACGAAGCAGCGGCGGAGGAGCTGGTCGTGTTCAAAAGAAGAAACAGCCATAGGACTGCTCGTTCATGGTGCGATGAAGAAGATGAGGACGAGGCAGCCATGGGAGCTTGACAAACTCGTCAATGGCGGATAGGGGCGGAGGTTGTTGGACGAAGAAGAAGAAGGAGCAGCCATGGTGGTCGACGAGCAGCTCTGCATGTATGGGTGTGTGTGTGTCGACAAGGAAAAGCCATGGATGAGCTTGAGGGGGAAGCCATGGATGAGCTTGGAGAAAAATGGAGAAGAATAAGAAAAATAGAGGTGGGGGCGGGTGGTTTTTTTGTTTTTTGTTTTTTAGGGTTTTGTTTTGTTTTTTTTTTTTGAAATGCAAGATAGGGGGTGTTGGGTTATGGATTGGGTCGACCCGGTTTGAAATGGACCGGGTCGTGTGGAAGGTTGGACAATTGTTTGGGCCTGGGATTGAAATTTGAAGAAGTGGCACAATCCGATTTTTCTGTATTTTTGTTTTCTTTTTTCTTCTTTTATTTTTCTAAAACTAAATTATAAAAATACTTAAATTATTATTAAGAACTAAATTAATTTATAAAAGCGCAAATTAACTCCCAATAACAATTAACTCACAATTAAGTAATAATTAAGCATAAAATTATTTATTTGGACATTAAATGCTAAAAATGCAAAAGATGCCTATTTTTTGTAATTTTCAATTTTTGTAAAACAAACTTAATTACTAACAATTGTAGAATTAAATCCTACATGCAAAATGCGACATATTTTTGTATTTTTATTAATTTAACAAATAAACATGCACAGACAAATACAAATAATTATTCAAAAATATCACAAAATATCACAAAATTGCACACCAAGGAAAAATCATTTTATTTTTGAATTTTTTGGGAGTAATTCTCATATAGGGCAAAAATCACGTGCTTACAGGAGTTGCTCCTACCGAAGTGCGAACAGTAGTGCGATATCCCAACAACGCAAATGGTAATTTTTCGTGCCATTGTCTTGAACCTTCTACCATTTTCCGAAGTATCTTCTTTATGTTTTTGTTGGCTGCCTCGACTGCTCCATTCGCCTTGGGCCGATATGGGGTAGAGTTGCGATGTGTAATCTTAAACTGTTGACATACTTCCTTCATTAAGTTACTGTTAAGATTAGCACCGTTATCTGTGATGATCACCTTTGGGATTCCGAATCGACATATGATATTTGAGTGAACAAAATCGACCACAGCTTTCTTGGTCACTGATTTGAATGTTTTGGCCTCAACCCATTTGGTGAAATAATCAATGGCTACCAGAATGAACCTGTGCCCATTGGATGCTGCCGGCTCAATTGGTCCAATAATATCCATGCCCCAAGCGACGAAGGGCCATGGTGCCGACATTGTGTGCAACTCGGATGGTGGAGAATGAATCAAATCTCCGTGTATCTGGCATTGATGACATTTGCACACAAAACTGATACAATCTCGCTCCATGGTAAGCCAATAGTAACCAGCTCGGAGAATTTTCTTTGCCAACACATATCCGCTCATGTGGGGTCCGCAAACTCCCGAATGTACTTCAGACATGACAGTCGTAGCTTGTCTAGCATCTATGCATCTTAATAATCCAAGGTCTGGTGTTCTTTTATACAAAACTCCTCCACTTAAGAAGAATCCATTTGCCAACCGTCTAATGGTTCTCTTTTGATCTCTTGTGGCTTGTGCTGGATATATCCCCATTCTGATATACTCCTTGATGTCGTGGAACCATGGTTAACCATCAAATTCTTCTTCAATCATGTTGCAGTAAGCGTGTTGATCGTGGACTTGAATATGCAGTGGATCCACATAAGCTTTGTCCGAATGGTGCAACATTGATGCCAGGGTAGCCAATGCATCGACGACTTCATTATGGATCCTTGGAATATGCCTGAATTCCACTGATCGAAACTGCTGACAAAGATCATGTAAACATTGTCGGTATGGTATGAACTTCAAATCTCGTGTTTCCCATTCTCCTTGAATTTGATGTACCAAAAGATCTGAATCTCCCAAGACCAAGATTTTCTGGATATCCATGTCTACAGCTAGCCTTAACCCCAAAATACAAGCTTCATACTCAGCCATATTATTGGTGCAATAAAATCGAAGTTGAGCCGTAACAGGATAATGATGCCCGGTTTCAGAAATAATCACAGCTTCTATCCCGACTCCTTTCATGTTAGCAGCCCCATCAAAGAAAAGTTTCCAGCCAGGTTTTTCAATTTGCTCCATCTCACCGATATGCATTACTTCTTCATCGGGGAAATAAGTTCTCAATGGCTCGTAATCTTCGTCGAACGGGTTTTCGGCTAAATGATCGGCCAATGCTTGGGCTTTTATTGCAGTCCGAGTCACATAGATGATGTCAAATTCTGTGAGCAATATCTACCATTTTGCAAGTCTCCCTGTTGGCATAGGCTTTTGAAAAATATATTTCAACGGATCCAGACGCGAAATGAGGTAAGTAATGTAGGATGACAAATAGTGTTTCAATTTCTGAGCTACCCAAGTTAGGGCGCAACATGTCCTTTCTGACCGCAGCATCCTTCTTCAACAATTTGAAAATAGGCTCACAAGTTGTCGTGAGCTGAGCAATAAACTTGCTGATGTAATTCAACCTCCCTAACAAACTCATTACTTCAGTCTTATTCCTTGGAGGTTGCAATTCTTGGATGGCTTTGATTTTTGATGGGTCTAACTCGATGTCTCGCCGACTGACTATGAATCCCAACAGCTTTCCAAATGGAACACCAAATGCGCACTTGGCAGGGTTAAGCTTGAGATTGTACCTACGAAGTCTCAGGAAGAATTTCCTTAAATCCCCAACGTGGTCGGCCTGATGCTTTGATTTTATATTCACATCGTCCACGTATACCTCAATCTCCTTATGTATCATATCATGAAACACCGTAGTCATTGCTCTCATGTAAGTTGCCCCGGCGTTCTTCAAACCAAATGGCATTACCCGGTAGCAATAAGTTCCCCATGGTGTGATGAATGCCGTTTTTTCTGCATCTTCTTCATCCATTAGAATTTGATGATACCCGTCATAACAATCCACAAAAGATCCTATTTCATGTTTGGCACAATTATCGATCAAAATATGGATATTGGGTAATGGGAAGTTATCCTTTGGACTTGCTTTGTTGAGATTGCGGTAATCGACGCATACTCTAATCTTGCCGTCTTTCTTTGGCACAAGAACGACATTAGCCAACCAAACAGGATATCGAGTGACCCGAATGACCTTTGCATCCAACTGTTTGGTGATTTCTTCTTTAATTTTCACACTCATGTCAGTATTGAACTTCCTCAACTTTTGCTTGACAGGAGGCACCATTGGATTAGTGGGCAATTTGTGAACTACTAAATCAGTGCTCAAGCCTGGCATGTCGTCATATGACCTTGCAAAAACATCTTTGAATTCGATGAGTGCTTTAATTAACTCTTCCCGGATCTTTGGTTCGAGGTGGACACTTATTTTAGTTTCTCGGATATTATTTGTGTCTCCTAGATTGATGTCTTCGGTATCACTCAGGTTAGGTTTGGTGTTTTCTTCAAAATGAATTAACTCTTTACTAATCTCTTCGAAAGCCTCATCCTCATCATATTCTGATTCATAATCACAATATACTTCTTGAATTATTATTTAGGAATCAAATTGATTTTTAAGACTGGGCTGAGGATTCCTTATTCATGCCATATCACTAGAGCCAGCGTAAAAAGGACTATACAGAAAAAGAAGAAAAACAAAAGAAAACTATCAGGAATGATAATGAAAAGGAAACTGTATTTCATTGGATGATGAAAGATAACAAGGTTTGCACACTTCAAACAAACTGTAAGATAAAAATTTGGATTACAACCCTGAAGTAACCCAAACAAACTGAAGGAAAATCAAAATAAACTACCAAGACTCCTTTCGAATGGGGAGAGGAGTGGCTTTCCAGTTATTAAGCTTTGTCTCTGGCCCCACGAATTGAACTTCTGCGTTGCTAGAACCTTCACCGCTTTCCACCATGTTCACATCGTCAAACAGCTTTTCAAATCTTTCAATTAATTCCTCCTCAGGATTAATCATGGATTTAGAAATTGTTGTTATCAGGTGATTTCTGGTACCGGACTTGACAAAAGACTTTGATAGATGTGGGACTGGATTTGGAAGGACCCATGCCTTCTGTTTTGGCTTTCTGGCCTTTCTCACGTCTGTGACAGTGGGTATGAATCCCAAACCAAATGTTCCCAAGATACTGGTTGTATAATGCCTTGCAGAGATGAGCCCAAACCTTTGTCGAGTACAAAACCATTCTTCAACATTTCATAGGCTACCATGACTGATGCAGCGGTTATCTTAGGATTCAGAATGTATTTCCCCTCCGGAATTTTCTCTACCAACATTGTGTCGGAAACCTGGTAAACCCATGGTCCCTGGTCATTTTTTATCCCCTCGACCGGTACAATGGCACTGCTGTGAGCATTTAAACTGTCTTCTCCATGCACAACTATTTCTTGTTTATCCCATTCAAACTTGACCACCTGGTGTAGTGTTGATGGGACTGCTTTAGCGGCATGGATCCATGCTCGACCCAACAGTAAATTATAGGAAACAGCTATATCCAACACCTGAAACTCCATTGTGAATTCAACTGGCCCTATTGTCAGCTCCAGCACTATGTCGCCAAATGAATCTCTGCTTCCACCGTCAAATCCCCGTACGCAAATACTATTCTTGTGGATCCTCTCCTCTTTTATTTTCAACTTGCTCAGAGTGGAGAGAGGGCAGATGTTTGCGCTTGACCCGTTGTCAACCAATACCCGGGTCACTACGGAGTTTTCACATTTCAATGTGAGGTAAAGAACTTTGTTGTGCTCAGTACCTTCCACAGGCAATTCATCATCAGAAAATGTGATCCTGTTTGCCTCAAAGATTTTGTTGGCTATTTTTTCCAAGTGATTCACGGAGATCTTATCAGGAACGTGTGCCTCATTCAAGATCTTCATTAAAGCTTGACGGTGCTCGTCCGAATGGATCAGCAATGACAATAATGAAATTTGAGCGGGCGTCTTTTTCAATTGTTCCACAATAGAATAGTCATGCAGCTTCATCTTTCTCAAGAATTCTTCCGCTTCTTCTTCAGTTATGGCTTTCTTCATTGGTGTTGGATTATTTTTAGTTTTTCTTAACTCTTCGGGAGTAAAACATCTTCCCGAGCGAGTCAAGCCTTGCACTTCACAGACTTCTTCCTTGACTTCTTTTCCTTTGTACATTACTGTCACCCGTTCGTAGTTCCATGGAATAGCCTTGTTGTTGATCACTAGTAACTGGGTTACTGGCTTGATAATAACCCGATCTACACGGGCTCTTTCCACGGCTATGATGGGTTTGCTGGCCACCCCTGGTACAATCACCTTTGACCCTTCCTGCTTCGTGGCAACTTTGCTCGAAGATCCCTTCTCAACTACCACAGATGGCTCATCACCATTTTTGTTCTGCTTAGGCACCGACTTCTCCTCTGCTAACTATTCATCTATCTTCGCTTCATGAGACCGAATCATCATGACGGTTTGTGACGGCTTCTTTGTTTCCCCATCAGCTCGTACTATTTCTATCATATTGGCCTCCTAATGGGCTGGCATTGGATTTTTGTTGATATTGGGAGCTTCGGGGGTTTGAACTTCAATTTTATTAGTGTCAATCAGCTCTTGTATTGCATTTTTTAAATGCCAGCACTTTTCTGTATCATGGCCTGTTGTACCAGAACAATACTCACAGCTAACGGTGTAGTCCAGATTCTTTTGAGGAGGATTTGGCAGCTTGGATTGTATCGGCCTTAGCATATCTAGCTGTCTTAGCCTGTGGAACAGACTAGTGTAGGATTCTCCCAATGCAGTAAAGGTTTTCTTTTTCTGCAACCTTTCACCCTTGAGTGCTTGATTAGGCCTGAAACCTGGTCCGGGATAGGTTCGCGAATAAGGGTAGGTACTTGGTATGATAGGAGCACGCCAATGAGCGTGGGAAGGTGGCTGATTGTATGCTTGTGCATGGTTGACGGAAAAATGAGGTTCCGACGGGTGATAGTAGTGTTGGGGTGAATTGTGGTGATAAGTTGGTTGGTGGGATCGATGTTGATTGTAGTAATAAGGTGAACCTCTGGATCCCGACCAAGTTCCTGAATCAACCATTGCCGCTTCCTCTCTTTTCTTTTTTCCAATCCCTCCTACTCCGCCTTGAATAGCTTGAGTAGTTGCTTTAATAACCAAATAGCTCATGATTTTATTCGACTTGAGGCCTTCTTCCACCATACCTCCCATCTTCACTACTTCGTTGAATGATTTTCCTATCGCTGAAACCAAATGGGCATAGTAAGTAGGTTCCAAGGCTTGTAGGAAGTAATCTACCATCTCACTTTCCTTCATTGGGGGATCCACCCTTGCTTCCTGTTCCCTCCATACTGTCTAAAGCTTTCACTGTGCTTTTTCTCAAATTTTGTCAAGGATAGTCGATCTGGGATGATTTCCAGATTGTATTGGAAGTGACAAGCAAATGCATGTGCCAGGTCATCCCAGGTGTACCATCTCCCATGGTTTTGGCGGGTATACCACTCCAAAGCTGATCCGCTCAAACTTTGACTAAAGTAAGCCATTAATAATTTGTCTCTTCCCCGAGCTCCCCTCATCTTGCTACAAAAACCCCTTAAGTGGGCTACTGGATCGCCGTGCCCGTTGTATAGGTCGAACTTGGGCATCTTGAAACCTGCTGGTAATTGCACATTTGGGAACAAACATAGGTCCTTGTAGGCCACACTGACCTGCCCTCCTAACCCTCGCATGTCTCGGAACGATTGTTCTAAGCTTTTGACCTTCCTGAACATCTCTTCTTGTTCGGTATTTTTGACTGGCTTGTCAATTTCTGTTGGGAGGTCAAAACGGGGAGTAAATGAATGGATTTCGGAAGCTTTGAAAGTGGGCTCCGGGGGTAGTATTGGTTGTCCTGGACCTGGAACATAGGCTCACTAGGAGATTTGTGGAGTGTAGCTGGGGGAGGTGCTACGAAGATAGGAGTTACTGGTGGAGGAGGGTATGGAACTGGTTTAGGGGGTGGAGACTGTGGTGTATGAGAGGTGGTGCCTCGGTAGTACTGGTAGATGGGGAAACTCGGGGATAGTTCAGTGGCAGGATTATCTTGAGTTTGGGCTAGTGGTGGGGTGGAGGCAGGGTTAGCTGGGTAAGATGGGGGTGATTTCCCTGTAGACCAAGCCCGATACATCTCGGCCATTTGTTGCTTAAGTTTAAGCATTTTTTCTTTCATTTTACCGATGTCCAACTCCTCTATCTCAATACCTGTGTCGACATCCGGGATAGACATGCTTTCGGGTATCGGTCCTTTTGATCTGGTTTGATAATGATAATGTGACAGTATACTCTAGATAAACTAACTGCTTGAATTCTGGAAATGAACAAACTTGTTAGTTTTGAGAGTTTAACACATATACAATTGCACGTTGAGATGCAATGTTCCTAGACAAATAACCATTTTCTATCATGCATTTGCTCGGTTGCTTGTGTCATCCCAGCTTTTCTTGATCTTTCTTTTTATTGTCACTCACTCTTTATTTTATTACTTCTTTTGATTGTGGTCTAATCTTATAGAGATTGCCTACGTATCATGTCCCTGCATGAATCAGACCGTGCGTAGTTCCGGCGGAAGGCAATTGTCAACACTTTTATTTATTCTTGAAATAATACAAAGATGGAACGGACATTACATTTGGAAAACATTATAAGAAAATGGTTTAAAAACTCGACACAAACCCAAATCAAACAAAAGACATAACTCTTAACAGCTGTGAACATGCTCCACTCCCCACTTTTATTTTCAATCATTGGATCATCTGCTCACGGTGGGGCTTGACCCGGCTGACCTCCTAGTGTACGATACATTCTTTCTAACTCCATTGCTAGATGACGGGAAAAAATAGGTGCATGCTCTATAAACCTTTCATAATCCATCCCTTGGCAGTTCACATAACTTTGAGAGGTGTAAACCGCCAAATCATGGATTTGTGCCCTGAAATCTTAGAGACGTTGGTCTTGGTTTTGCAGTTGTTGTTGGCGAGTGGTGGCTATATCTCTTATACGGTCTTTGCGATCTATATCTCTGTCGATGTCTACGTGCTGATGTTCTCTATTGCACCTTCTCGCTTCTTCCAATTGTGCATGGAGTTAAGCTTCTGAATGTATCCAACGGTCTTTCTCTTTCTTGAATTGTGCCCTTTCTTCTTCGGATTGCATTACCTGGCATTCCTTATTAGATTTGGCCTCCTCGTTTAATTTTATGATTCTTTCCTTAGCTTTTCCTAACGCCTTTTCAGTCTTTGCCAAAATGGAGTCATAATCTTGCATTTTTTCCAAAAGATTGGCGATGATTTTTTGATCTTTCTAACTTCTCATTGGTGCTTCAGAATCTTTCTTCATTTTTTGAAATTGAGCGTGGAGATTTTTATTTTCACAAGTCAGACTCTTCTTTTCACCTTCTGCTTCTTGTGCTTGTAAGTCTTTCTCCAAATTGAGGTTCCTCAGATTTTCCTTTAAGGCATGAATAGTTGCTTTGTATCCCTTTTCCTTTTATCCCCAAACTAATCGTTCTTGGATTTTATCGTTGAAGGTTTGAACATGTGGTCTTTTTATAGGCCTTTTAAGATCGGGTTCTGGTGCATCATCCATGCGGGATCGTTTCTCAAACCACCTTGCATATCCTGGATTTATCTCGCCCTTTGCAGGATCTGGAACTTGAGTATCATCTTTCAAGTATCGACATCCATTCCACATCTGCTGAATTAAAGCCTCGGGAAGAGTGGTTTCGGGATGTAACTCGATCACTTGCATACTCAAATCCTCATCATCAGGCACCACTTGGTATCTCCCTAGTTGTCTTAGAACTCTCTGTGACGCATATGGCTGGATGTTTCTCAATCCCAATAGCAGCAAATAACTATTCAAGGTTGACATGTGTATCATTTCTCTTACCGGGAGCCATCCCAAAGTCCACTCAATTTGACTTGCCGTTAAAGATCTTAGATAAGATATCCAGGCTTCCACCCCTTCTGGAGATTTATAATCTTTTATTCTTTCTTCATAACTTTCGATGAAATTGTCATTACTTGGACCATACTGCATGAACTTGGGATGATCTTGGAGATGTTCGATCAGCCACATTTGCAACAAAATTTTGCACCCTTCGAAGACTTTTTCCCCTGATTTACATAAAGTCAACGCCCTATAAATGTCTGAGAGAATGATCGGGGCAAGGGTGTGATTTTTTTTGGTAGTGAGGACCTGTACGACTTTCGTTGTGCGAATATCAATTGTTCGTTATTTGTTTGGGAAGACCATGATTCCCAGAAAAGCCACCATGAAAGCGAAGCGACGGTGAATCTGCCAGGTGTCTTTGTTCTGTTTGGTAGTAAGGCCCTTTTCATGAATTTCAAATCCGTCCGGCTTTCCGAACCTTGAATACAGGAAGTTGAAAGAACAACACCCTTTGACAACGTTGCTTTTTCTAATTTGATTAATGATGTTCAGAAGACCAAAGAATCGATGCACTGAGGGAGCCTTTGGGAATATAAGATTTTGGTTTCTTAAATCTCCATCAAAACCGGCATATCCAGCAATCTCTTCTAATGTAGGAGTAAGCTCAAAATCAGAGAAGCGAAAGACATTGTGAATAGGGTCCCAAAAAGTTACTAATGCCGCAATCAAATCATCACGTGGTTTAACTTTCATAATATCTGTGAGAGTTCCCAAATGCTTAATGACCCATTTCTGACCATCTTCTCCTAACTCATGCCACCATATCTGAAGCCGAAATAGAAACTCATCTACATTTGCGAATGGTGGGTTTTGGGTGGTGCTTTTTTGTATCTGCGATTAATTTTAACAAAATCAAGACTCCTTTTGAAAACAGACACTCATAAAAAGAAAATCATTTTTTTTATTTATTTAACACTTCTTCTTTTTTTTCAAAATTTAAAACAATTTTAGGAATTTTCTAAAACAGCCCATTTTATTTCTCGGCTCTCACAATGATTTTTTTTTTCCAATTAAGTTGGTCAACATGCAAATCCGAGGCAAATGAATGCACAAGTAGCAAGTAGGATGCATCAGGATGGTCTTTTCATTTCGGGTGCACCTGTCCTAGATAGACCCAACCCCTGTGTTGAGTCTCCAAGGTCAAATGTACATGATGCAAACAAACGTTCCTACTAGGGATCCGGTACGAGGCTGAGTTATTCTAAGTGAAAAACCTGAGGCATATTGTTCTAGACCTGGCTTACCCAAACGGACAGCTTGAGCCGAAGTGGGGGCAACGTACCGGGAGCACGAAAGTCTACCCGGCCTAGTTACTTGTCCCAACTTCGTCTTATTTGGTATGACTTCTAACAGAAAGGTGGGCCACGCGCACGTGTGCACCATAAATTCAGAAGACTCAGAAAGAAGAAGGGTTTCGTAGCAGTTTTATATACACAATTCAGATAATATTAAAGCGGTAAAAAGCAACATTTAGTACATTTAAGCATAAATATGTGAAAAATCAGATAACAAACAAAGCCAACTATAACAGTTATTTTAAGCTCGAATTCTTGAACCCTGAACCAGTGATTCTGGGTTTTTTAATCCCCAACAGAGTCGCCAGAGCTGTCACACCTCTTCTTTACACAACATTTCGGAGGAGGGAGTAGTGTAAAGGGAGTTTTTCCAATTAAAGGACAATCTAAACGGGATTCTTTATTAATTTCAGAGTCGCCACCTGGGAATTTTATGGCGTCCCAAGTCACCGGTTTTAATCCCGAATCGAGGAAAATATGACTCTGTTTGTCATTCTGCGAACCAGAAATCCGAGTAAGGAATTCTGTTAATCCGGGAGAAGGTGTTAGGCATTCCCGAATTCCGTGGTTCTAGTACGGTCGCTTAACTATTTTTATACTTGGCCTAATTATCTTGATTTACTAAATACATTTTTTTTGTTACATGATTTTGTTACCGCTTTTGGTTAGATTGTTTACAATTATAGACCTACCTTGAAACGAATCACGCGTACGTATATTCGTATTATTTTTTTATATATAAATGTAAAGAATCGTGTCACGCATACGTGTACACAATAAGATTGATAGTATATTTTTTATATTTGTATTATAAAAAAATGAATTTATGGCCAAAATTGCGCGTGCTTAAAATAAAATTACGAACATTCGTCACTCTTGTATGATTAAATAGTGAACTGTACATCTCGGGTTATATGAAATAAATCAATTTATTAACCTCCGAAAACCCCCTTTTATTAAGAAAGTTTGCTTGAAGTTGCGCGAACGCATACTCCGAATTGTCTTTAGAAATGTAATCATGTCACGCGAACGTGTCCCCAATTACACAAAATATTCTTGATGGTAATATAAATTTTCTACAAATATTTATTATGTCCATCTATTTTTGAATATGAAAGCCATGGGAAATCACCGAATGGAATACCTCGAGATTTCTTGAAAAAATCAAAATTTATTAGGTGTTGACCCCAGGTTATATTTTAAACGTGTGAATTATATACCTCAAAACTATTCAAATTAAAAGAATTAATGAGATGAAAAATAAATAACGTGCAACTAAAACTACCATTTTATCGTGAATACAGTATTCATATTTTGTTTATGTATTTTTAGTACTTGATAATTATATGCACAAGTTATTTATTATTTTCCTAGGCTTAAGACTAAGTGTATATGTTTGAAAACTTACCAAACCGAATTACGTGTAAAACTAGAAAAATTTAATTGATAAGCAAACTAATAGTTTTCGAAGAATTTCCATTATTCTATTCGGAGCGAACTCTACTTTGTATATCTTTGACTTAAAATGTTGCAATTAGTATTTATAAATCCGACCTTCTTCTACACAACTTGTTTTTAGTCCAAAGTTCTAATTATTTGGTTAATTTGCTTACGATGATTGAGTTTTGGGATAGATAAAATCAAACCAATTTTTATCTCGGCTTATGCAATCTATTTACAAATACTAAATCTATACTTTGTAAAAAAAATCATTGACATTATTTTTATATACTATTTTATAAGGAAATGGGTTAATCGCATTCCTAAAATAAATGGCCATTTGTTGTTAAGAAAGAAAACTAATTTACAAATTTGATTAAATAAATTGACATTATATACCGCAAATACACATCTAAACCTTTAGGAATATCCCAATATCTTAAACGTAACGGATTATGTCAATTTTCCTCTCACTTATGGTTATACACATAACCATTAACATGCCATATACGAACAAGAAACCCTTACATCAACTAGATTTAACAAAAATCTGATACTTGACGAGATAAATGTGCATAAATTAAAAAAAACAATAGCTTCTATTTGGAAGAACAAAATAACAATATCAGCTTGATTTCATAGGCTTTGATCTAGATTTACTTCAAGGTTCAAATGTCTTTACGTACCTGGAAATGAAAGTCAAATGAAGTAAGATCAACAAGCATAACAACAGCTATCACCAGCAGCAACAAATAGCCCCAATCAAACAATATCTCGTACAGCTTTAAACCAAATTTGAAGACCAATTCTATAACCTTTTTCCCTCAAGTGAACTGAGATTGTTTCGAAAGTTTAAAAGAACAATTCTCAATCAGTAAAAAAACCTTCAATGGAATAGCAGAATTGTCTTCCTGTGTGTGTATATCCGTGTATGTCTTAGCCCTCAATTTTCAGAATTTTTAGAGTTTTAAATCTCTTACTCCTAAATCTCTTATTCTCTCTGTCTGTCCGTGTGTTCTCTCTTTCTGTCTGTTTCTGTTCTCTCTTTTTTTTCTGTTTTTCTCCTTCTATTTTTTTTTCTCTCTTTTTTCTGTGTTCTGTATATCTCTGTCTGTGTCCTCTGAAATCAGTCCCAACACACCCTTTTATACAACTTGTTTCCCCTCTTTGCCTACTGCCCGGACCCCCCTTGTTATCCAAGGCAGATATTTCCCTTAAAATCTGCCACTAAAACTGCTTTTCTAATTAATCAGCACTTTCCCTTAATTTTAGCCCCTCCACTTCCTTTGGTTCCCCATTAGGATTAATTAATAACCCATTGATAAAGCACTAACAATAAAGTATCCTACTAACTGTTTTATTCCCCAAACACCCTTGAAATTCCCTTACTATTACTGCCCTAAACCAATCTGCCTAAACTGAACAATTATCTACTAATCTGCCTAATAGCTAACAGCCAATTCCTAAAGTCTCACAGCAGAAAATACAAAAATTTCCAACTTAGGATAACATTCACAGAATTTCAACTAATTGGACAATTAACAATCAGAACTAAAACCAAACAGAATTTTGAATGATTCCATCTATACAAACAAACTAATCAATGAAGCTTAATCAAACGATTACATATTATAACTGACATTGATCAGCAATCAATGAACACAGGCAATTCAAACAATTTCAGTTTTATGGCCAGAATCAAGGATTAAATGGAAACTAATTAATCGACGCAACTTATTAATCGATTACACACATAACAATCATAGCATACATAAACAAATGACAGAATTGGACAAAAATAAAAGTCCACTGAAGATGAGCAGAATTAATTGCTAGGAAAATAGAAAAAATTAATAAAACTAAATTAATCAGATACATAGATAGAAAATCATGAATACAAAAATAAAGTAAAATAACTCAGAAATATTCTGACCCCAGCTCAAATCCAAATTTGGACACTTTGAGGTCGAACAGACTTTAATCGAAGTATTCTCGATTGAGAATACCTCGATTAAGGTCTATTAGACCCCAATCTTTTATTTAATTTGGCCAGATTCCATGGTTTGGATTTTTAGGGTTTTGTTTTTCTTCGGATTTGGGGGTTCGAACATTTTTGGGCAAATTCGAAGGGAACCAATGACGGCTTAGGGGTGAGGGAGGCCTAGGGGTCATTTGGTATGAATTTGGGATGGATCTGGATGAGTTCACGTTTGGCTCGAATCTTCAAATGAAGATTTGAGAAGCTCTGAGATGATTCGATCCAAACGGTTTGAAGATCCGTGTTGGGGGTGGCTGGAAGGTTACTGGGTGTTGGTTTGGTGGTCATTGGAGATGGTCGTGTCCTCAGGCCCATCTTCAATTTAAGATTCGAAGAGCTGGGGCCTGATTCGAGGGGAGTTATGGTGATGGTTGGGAAGAGGAGGTCGAGGGGGTTCAGGGGTGTTAAGGTGGTGATCGGCGGCGTCGTTGCTGCCAGATTTCTGGTGAAAGGGAATTAGGGCGGCTAGGGTTTGGGGGGAGGTCGTCTCAGAGACGACGATGAACAGGAGGGTAAGGGGGGTGTTTGGTTAGGGGGCGGGGTTAGTTTGGACCCTTTATATATGCACGTGAGGGTTGGATCCAGGCCGTTCGATCTGATGAGATCAATGGTCTGGATTAATCGAGTAAGTGGAACGACGTCGTTTTGTTTATCCTCAATACCGAATCAGTTTTGGACGGGCACGGGTCGGGTGTGGAAGAATTGATCTAGAGCGTTGATCAAGTGAAATCAACGAACCAGATTGAGCATGATGAAACGACGTCGTTTAATTTAGAATAGGTGGACTGGATTTGGGACGGGTATGGGCTGGGTAGGAAGTGCAACTCTTTGGGCCTAAAACTGGCCCAATCCGATTCTTTCTTCATTTTTGAATTCTTTTCCTTTTTCTTCTTTAATTTTCTAATTTAAATACAATTCCTAATTAATTGTAAAATCTAAATACAACTACAAATATCAATTAATACTTACAATAATTAACACGCAAATCAAAGAAAATGAAATCAAATAAGGGCACATTTAAATGACAAAATTACAACAATTACATATTTTTTGTGATTTTCTTTTTTTTTTGTAAAACAAACCTGTTAATTCCTAAATTGAAAAACTAAATCCTAAATGCACATGCAACACATATTACACTATATTATTTTTTGTATTTTTTGAAGGCATTAATAAAATTACACACGCACATATACCTATGCAAACAAACAGGAAATCCGTACAATATTTCCTAAAAAAACACATAATTAAAGAAAAGACCTAATTTCGGGAGTTATTTTGGAGTAATTCGTACGAGGCAAAAATCACGTGCTCACAACTGCCCATCTTTAGATGACGGCCTAATCTCATCTCACAATTTGTGACTTTTGTCCATCCATTGTTGATTCACCTCAATATTGATCTACAATACACCACTAATAACTTGAAACTTCTTACGTAATACTTTTCCCCTAGGGCTTACATTACATCAAGGAATATTCGAAGTAATTTTCCTGATCCACTTAGCGGTGATACTGTACTTTAATAACCAAATTCTATAGCATGCCAAGGTGATTCTCTTACATGGGTATTTTTATCCCGTACAATTCATGAATCCCTTTTCCTTCTTTTTTTTAAAATTATTACTCAATCGAAGGTCCAAACGTCATCCTTTATCTATCACAATTACACCCTTATTCTGCTATTAAGGTAGTATTCCATCTCTTCTAAATGCTACTTATGTAGAGTAACTTCTTTGAGTCTATTCAGGCTATAATGAGCTTGCTATAACATATAGGAGCCATTATCTCCCTTGTTTTAATGGGCCTAATCCTGAGGACTACTCCATTCTTGTCACCTTCTCACTCGTCTTTCTCGTTCTTACATCCTGTCATAAAATTTTGTCGCTCTATTATACTTTAGCTTGCGACCTATACATCTCTCTTTATACTATTCGTAATCTTCCTTCAACTTGCTTGAATTTCCTTGTATTATTTTAGAACATCAAGCGAAACATCACATTGTCTCTTACTTTTCTTTACTTTCTTAACTAGACCTCTCGATACCTAGAAATCGTTGACTAGAAGATATGCCACTGACTATGCCACTATCATTCTTGGATATTGAAACCCCTTGTTTATAGCTTTCAATACGATGTATGGACTATTCACGATCTTCTGCCTTTGAGTATCTCGTACGTTGTTCACTTTTACCTTACTTACCTTAAAATCTCACATTGTATCTTCTATCTATCTCATGACCTCCCTTCCACCTAGGTGTAATTCACATCCATAACTTGAGCTCTATTATAATACTTGCACCTCTGGTACATACACAATCCCATGGGAGTTTCATACTGACTTCTTATGAGATTGGTACCCTTCTAACTGGCTTTATCGTAGAGTCGTTATAGAGCATAGTTGTTGTGCTATCTCTCTTGCACCTATAATGTTAAGGGCGATTCTGCAATATTCTTAATCATGATTCCTATAACTTCTAGGTCCAATAATCAGATTCCTGATTTACTTTGTTGACATATTTCGTTAGTTTCCTTCTTCTTTTGATCGGCCTTTATGCTGGCTTAAGTTATTTTCCAATCTGCGGCTCATGATATTAGTTATTACTTTATCCCTCCATGGATGTTATGGAACATCCATGATACAATATTCTAATAATTCATTCCTTTGTCTATGACCTGGGCTCAATTCTTTCTTTTAACTTATATCGGAATCTTTTACGGCTATATGATTGTCAACATATATGCTGCATGTATAAAAAACCAAAATCTTAAGTGCGTTCATAACGTCACCAACTCGAGATCATTGATCAAATAACTCCTTTCATTCCTTCTCAACTTTCTTTTAAAGTAAGCTATTACCTTTCCTAATCTTTCTTCCCCCTTGTTGCGTGCATACTTAGATTATCTTAGCTCCCACGCATGCCGAAATTTTTGTACAACTCATATGATCATCGAATATTTCTTTTGACTTTTACTTCTCGTTCACTAGCCACGGTAGATTCCTCTTTTTTATGGAGGACGTACAATGTTGTTGTAAAACTGTTGTTACAACACCATTTCCTCTTTAGGTCGTTGTGCTTAAGTTGAAGCCTTCTTCTTTATTTCCTCGGCTAGTCTTTCATTGTAGTACTTAGGGAGAACCCTTGAGCCTTATAAAGCTGTGAGCTTATTATGGACCTTTTGATATCCTTCCTTACCAATAATTATCCGTAGTTGCTTACCTTCGTGCCCTTGTGCTTGTAGGGTTGCTTCTGAACTAATATTTTGATTGTCTTACCGGTAGCACTTTCTTTTATCCCCGTAACACTCATACGATACCTTTAACTACCCCAACTCCTATTTGAATATATCTCAAGTATTATAATGACATTACTGCGAGACTGAATTCTCTATGTTAGGGTTTACTACATTCATTTTTGCATGATCTGCTGATTTGTCCGTAACTTCTTGTCAGGTCATGACTTGGCTCTTCCTGAATCAACTACTAATTACTCATCGGCCCATTCTCATACCCATATTCTGCATAATCTTTCTTGGGTTATTTCCTTATCTTCACTTACCTCACGTGTTGGCTCCTTATTTATCAATAACATCCCGGGCAGGAACCCTTACTTTCCTTCTTTTTTTGACTTTGTGCTTACATAATGTCCTGGAATCATAGCATATTTGTAACATTTAGATAAGTGTAATCTCATCCTTTTCTCATTTTTATCGCATTCTTCCTTTATCATTCCATATTCCCCCCTTATTTGAGTACTAAGACTTGGAGCTACGACGACCTGCCTATAGATGTTTTTCCTCTTCATCTTGGGCGTCCTTTCACATCATCGATGACCCTTACTCACTCGCGGAAATATTTTTGTACCAAGGATAACAAAGTTCCTCATGCGGGATGGTGACATTTAGTGTAACTGGCACATATGGTCCCTTAAGCTTAACTTTTCTCACATTGCTTGCTTTAGGGAAGCATTTTCCTGTGACCATCCTCTGAATTTGTCATGGAACTTCTTCTATTGTCCATTCTATTATTGCCGGAACGCAATCTGAAATTCTCATGATACTGACTATTATCAAATCACTTAGTCTCTAATTTATGTTTAGTTTATCTTGTTCACCTGTCCATATAGATTTCTATTAATCTGGGGATTAACTCTCCCTTCTGGTAGTCGCGTTGGAGTCACGAACTTATGTCTCGAAATAAGGATATAACCTTATGGCCTATACTTTTTTGTTGTCTTAAGGCCCATCACCTTCGTCTCTTTCTTCATTCGACTATAGGTTCTGTAACACTCTACCATTTTCATCCATGTCTGACACCTTATTTATAATGCTTCCTTATCTCTCTTCTCATTACTCTGCTAATATTTCTACATATCGCTTTCCTTGTGAAAACTTCAATACGACCTTCTTTCGCTTTTAGCCTTCCTTTGCTCCATCCAGTGGCTCTTCAAGTTGCTTAACGGTCTCGCTTTACTAAGGGCGCGATCCACACTAAGGTAATAATTATCCTTTCAAGGCTTATAGTGCATGTCTTTGTAGTACTCATATCTGGCTGCACTATTTTAGAGTGCACCATCTTGGTGTCTCATAAAGAGATCGATTAGCACATTTGCAATATCCTTCGGAAATGTTAATTGACGCAATCAATTCATCCATTATATCTTCTTATACTACTTTTGTTAACCCCCATAGGGCATATCTGGAATGGGTGCAACCAATTGTATATACCTCTATTACTATTGAATATAACTCAAAAAGCTTATGTTCCTCTGTCTCAATTATAAACGTCGTTAACCTTCATTAATTGGGCGCCTCGTACCCTTATTCATCTTGCTTCCTTTGCTTGTTGAAACTTGTATTTATCTTCTTAATCTCTTATTGTCTTTTACCATAAAGATGGATAGACATTCTTGCCTTAAGGCTTCTTATCAGGAAGCTTACATCTTTCAGTACACCTATGATCTGCTAAAGACCTCACATTTACTAGTCGTAGGCAACTTACAAAAATCTAATTCCTCTGACTCAGCTCTTCCACAACTATCTCGTTTTCCAATCCTTCTTTCTGGATGTAGGTATCGTCTTATTACGTATAAAAAAAAGAACTTCGGAATTTGATTTCTTATAAGTGAGCTCTACCACACGATCTAGAGTAAGAAGAAAGAGTGATAGTCTTGAATGCCAGGTAGCCTCCTGCTTATAAGTGTGGTGCACGATACACCCATAAACAAGACTCTACTAGACACGGCTTGTAGACATCCCTAGGAAAGAACTTCTCTGATACCACTTTTGTCACGATCCAAACCAATGGGCCGTGATGGGCACCCAGTACCTTACTCAAATGAGTACCAACGTGACGTATCTTTCTTATTACATCATCATATACACGTGACATACGGGCCTAATAGGACAACGTGATCATTTATAAACTCAAAACATAGGACGACAAGGCCGTAGAATCTTTCACGTACACAACATATGTCTACAAGCCTCTAAGAGTACATAAATTCCATAAAGGTCGGGACAGAGTACCGATACCAAACAATACACGTCTAAATCATACTAACCAAACAAGCAACTCCGAAGCAAATGGAACGCACCAACATCTTCCGCTGAGCTAATAGCCTACTCGGAGGGCTCTCGACCTGTCTATCGGGACCTGCGAGCATGAAACGCAGTCTCCCTGTGCAAAAGGGATGCCAGTACGAAAAATGTACTAAGTATGTAAGGCACATAAATAAATGCATAACAAATATGGAAGAAATATAGAGTAATTGACTCAACCTGTAAGTCCAGATAACTTTGTAAATCATGAAATACTTTTAGCATTATGCATATGCGTATGAATTTCATGTCGTGCATAGGCACATATTTCATAACATCATTAGCATCTGAGGGCATCCCATCATATCATATTGGCCACTATGTGCAAAATCATCAACGTATACCAGTTGATCAAGTAGTGGTGCGTATATAATGCCATAACCTTTCCCATATTCCATATGCATATATATATATATATATATATATATATATATATATATATATATATGCATATATAACACCATCTAGTCACGGGTCAATGTACATAAACGCAATGCATGAAAAGTACGTTAATAAAATCTTTCGGAATGTCATAAGACCATTTTGCCTTTGAGTAATATCATAAAGTAAACTCTTTTCAACTTTCGTCATTTTCTGAGACCCATTAACAGGTGATAAATTATTATGACACATGCAAATTCAAGAACATAGATATCTCTAATACTTCTATGAATAGTCATTTATGAAATTTGTGCATTTGCACATTTCGTACGTATCGTATGGATCATGCCAAAAGAAAGAAGGGATAGACTTAACATAACTGTTCCTTGAATTATTTGCACGAAATGAAGCTTCTGCTTCTTTAAATCTTGTGAACGAAATTTTGCTGCCTTGGACACTTGAACGAAATTAATTCAGAAGGCAAAGTTTTGCTGCAAGCCTTTAAAATGAAAATGATTTGGATTTTGAATTTTAGAAAACAAAGTTCTGTTGCAAAGCCTTTAAAATGAGAGTGATTTTGGAGTTTGAATTTTAGAAATCAAAATTCTGTTCCTAAGACTTTAAATGTAAAGTCTTTTAAAATGGAATGGATTGGAAAGACTTGGATAAAGTCTTGGAAAGAATGGAAGGAACTTGTTATCCATTTGACACCTAATCAAGGAATGACTTAGTCATTTCTTTATAATGTGGCTAGTTGCCACGTGTGGTGGGGGGATAGTTATTAAGTTTTATCCACATATTAGTTAATCGGGTAATGTCCCGTTACCCGATAATTAACTAATTACCCGGAAAATTGAGAATTATTCCCACTTACTTAAAATATTAGTCACTTTTCACATACCTTATACACCTTTCTAGCATGGGAATGTAGTACCTTGCATGCCACTAGTCCATAAATACCGGTTATTTTAGCGCGGGCTGTATTATACTCCAATATGCCAAACTTGGACGAAAATTCATTTTCTTTGACTTGCTTCCCCTTTCATCTTTATGAATTTATTCATCACTTGTGAAATAGTATAATCCATATAATCTCCAAATAATCTTTTACTTGGACTGATGTCAATTATCTTACGACAAATCCAACGTACAATACTACAGGGTGCAACATCACCGTAATGTAATACTGTTGGGTGCAACACTGTCGTAACTTAATACCGGGAAGCGTAACATCACCATAATGTAATACTGCTGGGTGAAGCACTGTCGTAACTTAATACTACGAAGCGTAATATCATTGTACTGTAATACTGCAGAACGTAACATCATCGTAATATACCATTGTAGAGGGTAACATCATCGTAATATATTATTGCAGAGCATAACATCGACGTAATACTGCGGGGCGTAACATGTCAATTTCGACACCATCATCATTTCTCTATAGCCAAAGGCAGTAGTACATGCCTAAAATCAGCCACAAAGTCAGCCAAAATTTGTGACTTCATTGCAGTCCTGGTTTATAATCTATGTCAAATTCACTCGTTTTGACTGCCCATTTGGGCAATCAACCTGAAAGTTCAAGTTTTTGAAGGATATTTCGTAGGGGAAAGGTTGTCACCATTGCTATCGGGAGGCATTGAAAAGGACTAAGCTTTTGAGCAGCGACTACGAGAGCTAAGGCTAATTTTTTGAGGTGCGGATAGAGAGTTTTCCCTCCCCTTAAAATAATACCAACATAAAAGATAGGAATTGTGTACCTTTATTTTCACGGAAAAAAACCGCACTTATTGCTACCTCCAAGACCGCTAAGTAAGTCAGCAATAGTTCGTCTTCATCTGGTTACGATAGTAATGGAGGGCTTGATAAATACCATTTCAAATCTTTCAAAGCCTGATGGCATTCTAAAGTCTATTAGATTTTGTTCTTCTTTTTCATAAGTGATGACAATTTTTTGAAGCCTCGGAAATGAACCTGCTTAAAGCGGCCAGTCTTCCTATTAACCTCTACACCTCTTTCACATTTGATAGCTGCTCGGGAATGTCCTCGATGGCTTTACTTTTATTGGGATTGACTTCAATCCCCCTTTGCTACACCAGGAACCCCAAGAACTTACCGGAGCTAACTTTGAATGCATATTTTTTTGAGGTTAAGCTTCATATTATGCTTCCTTAGGATGTCATAGGCTTTTTGGAGGTGTTTAAGATGATCACATGCGTTCAAAGACTTAACCAGCATATCATCTACGTAAACTTCCATTGTTTTCTCTATTTGTTTTTCGAACATTTTATTCACAAGCCTATGATAGGTCGCTCCATAGTTCTTAAGCTCAAAAGGCATCACATTGTAGCAATATATGTTAATGTTTGTTATGAACAAAGTATTTCATGATCCTCCAGATTCATTTTGATTTGGTTGTACCTGGAGTAATCATTGAGGAAACTCATCAACTCGTGCCCGACCGTCGCATCAATCATTTGATCAATGTTTGGCAATGGGAACGAGCCTTTTGGGTTTGCCTTATTCAGATCCTTATAATCAATGCATATGCGAAATTTATTATTCTTTTTCCGAATAACTACTACGTTAGCTAACCAGTCGGGATACTTTACATCCCATATTGAACTGATATCAAGCAATCGAGTTACCTCTTCTTTGACAAACCTATTTCTGACCTCAGCAATAGAGCATTTTTTCTGCCTTGCCGGACAGATGTTAGGATCCATGCACAACTTGTGCACGACCATCTCTAGCGGAATACCTGTCATATCTACATGCAACCATGCAAATAGTCAATGTTATATTTTAGAAATTCTATAAATCCTGACCTGAGCTTGAGGTTTAATCCTGTCCCTAAGTAGAACTTCCTCTCTAAGAACTTTTCGAACAATGCGACTTGTTCGTGTTCTTCCGCTGTGGATTTGGTTCTGTCAGTTTCTTCTGGTACCTGGAAATATCTTGGCACCTGATAGGATTCCGACAACTCGTCCCCCTTGTTGACTTCGTTCGGCTCGGGAGTAAGCATCGGCTCTTATCATTTCTATGTCGCATGTTCCTTCCCTTTGCTACTGGAAACCGAGATCGCATTCATCTCCCTTGATGCCAGTTGATCTCCTCTTATTTGTTTAATTCCCTCTGGAGTTGGGAATTTTAGAAGTTGATGCTAAGTTGATGGAACAACCTTCATTTTGTGTAGCCATGGTCTTCCAAGAATAATGTTGTAGCCCATACCGTCATTTACTACTTCAAAAAGGGTCTTCTCCACTACCCCTTCTGCATTCGTAGTAAGCAGAATCTCCCTTCGGATTGTCAGGCTTACTATGTAGAGCCCCGCGAGGAGCTTTGTCGCCAGAATGGTACTTCCGATTAGCTTGGCTTCTTCTAGCACTCTTCAATGGATAATATTGGCCGAACACTTTGGGTCCACCAAAATGCATTGAATTTTAAAATCTAAAACATTATTTTTGTGTTTTTTATGGCTGAGAAGGTTACACCATTGATCTTGTTTCCTTCTAAAATCATGTTGATCATTAGATGTGGAGGGTCTTCTCCCATCTTTGAAGGTTCCGCGTTATCCCAGTTAAGGTTGTAATTATTCTTAGCCCGGTTACTTAAGATCTCTCTTAGATGTTTGTTTTTCAACAATGTCGCCACCTCCTCGTGAAAATGTTGGCAGTCCCCAGTCCATTTGTCCCATGATACTCACACCATTGATTAGGATCCCTCTAACTAGGGTAGGATCTCATTGGCCTCGGGAACTGTGCTTCTTTACTGTTCCTCATTACCGATACCAATTCCACTATACTGATATCGAAGTTTTACTCGGACAATCTAGGGTAGGTGAAATCCAGGGAGCCCGATATCTCTTTGTCCTACACTAATCTGTAATTCAGGCCATGATCAGCTCTCCTATCAGTAGCGAACCTATACACCGATCGGAAACCTCTGTCACATCCTTCGGCCCTTTCTTAAGATAAAAACCGACCTCTAAAATACCGTTGATCTGCATTGAAATCATCCTTCAACATTTCCTTATTCTTTTCTCAGTCTAGACCCTTGGTTGATGCCGAGAAACTGAGATGGTTATCCTCTATTCTTATCTTCCATTTGTAGCGATTGTGGACATCTGCCCTTGTTGTTGTCTGGAACTCGAGGAGACGTTCTTTCAATTTTTGTGAAGCGTTATAACTCCTTGGATTCAGCCCTTTAGTAAATGCCTTAGCTTCCCATTCATTTGGCTCGACCGGTAGCACCATCCTTTCCTTCTGAAATCAGGCCACGAACTCTCGTAGTAATTCAAACTCTCCTTGCGCAATTCTGCATATGTCGGACTTTCGACCCTGTACCTTCTTGGCCATGGCATGGGCCTCGATAAAAGAATCCGCAAGCATCTCAAAGGAATTTGTTGAATTCTCGGGTATAAGTGAATACCATATCAGGGACCCTTTTGTGAGAGTCTCCCCAAGTTCTTCAGCAAGACTGGCTCAATCTCATGCGAAGTTAAATCATTTCCTTTTACCGTCACTGTATAATTGGTAATGTGCTCTTGATGATCTGAAGTCCAATCATATTTTGGCGTATCTGGTATTTTGAACCAGTTAGGGATTAACTTCGGTTTCGCGCTTGGTTTAAATAGCAACTAGGTGTATTTCTTTGAGCCTGGTCCTTTCAACACTGGCGGTGTGCCCGAGATTTTATTCATTCGGGCATTTATTTCCCTCATAAACCTCATGAGTTTGATTTTAAAGGGATCATTCTCGTTGTTGTTACAAGATCCGCTACCATTCCAACCGACCCTATCGAGGCCAACCTCACCCCTCGGGGTGTTGTTATCAACCCTTTGTGCTGCTTGGTTTGTTGGAGCACCGGGAGGAATTGGATCTCTTCCATTTTGGAAGCACCCGACAATGCTTGCCTCAACTCTGTCATGACCTGATTTTGTCGGGAGAGACGGCCCATAATTGCCTTTTTTTGTTCCCTCAGGACTCTCAATGTTTCCGCAATGTGCTCGCCTTCAGCATCATCACGAGTTGCCTTCCGAACGTGTCGTGGATATTGCCCACCATGTATTGTCGTGACATCATCACCCTCATTGCAGGTATCGCTGATCAAATCTTCATGTTGAGGCTTATTGTTACACCTCATTTTTTTGTATGTGGAAGTATGCCATAAGTAAATTGATATAAGCTAGGAAGTGAGATGTTACATCCCACATTTTCGGACGTTAAACTTTCGTCGTAAGTTAATCGATGTAAGTTCGGGAATAAAATTATTTTGGGGTTATAAGTATTACGCTATTTTAAACAAGTGATAAGTAAACTGAAGGTGAGAGGGCAAGCGAATCAAAGAAAGTGTGTTTCATTGAAGTTTGTCAATTTGGGATAAAATACGGCCCGAGCTATAATACCCAACATTTATGGACTAGTGCCATACAAGGTGCCACATGACCATGATAGTAAGGAGTATAAGTTGTGTTAAAAGTAAGTAGTCTTTTAAGTAATTTGAGATAATTCTTAATTATGTGGGTAATTTTTTAATTATTAGATTAGTGGGGGATTAATAAGTTGATTAAGGAAGGGGTAAATAGTTGGATAAATCTAAGGAGACTCAGTGTGGCAGCAAGATATATCAATCAAGTGGCTCTTTAATCACATTGCTAGGTGGCACACTTAGGGAATCAAGTGGATCCTACAACTACATTGATAAAAGGCTTTCCTAATCCATTTAATTGAGATGGTTATGACTAAAAGTAACAGATCTCCTTCAGCAAAATTCATACTAGTTAAACTACTTAATACAAAAAAAATGTACGATTTGCAATTCTAAGGAAACACAGTGCAATCTTTCTCAAGAATATCATACGTATTTTCCCTACTTCGATCTGTCATTACGTGTTTTCGCAAAAGACGTGTGTTAGATGAATTGTCAAGAGAATTGATTCAGGTATGTTAAGGCTATCCCTTCTTTCCTTTTTGCATGATCCGTCTGATACAAACGAAAGAAGTAGATGCACAACTTTCATAAATGACTCTATTCATAGAAGTACTAGAGATACCTATGTTCTTAATTTCCCATATGTCCTATTATTCTATTTGTTCATGGGTCTCAGGAAATACGCAAGTTGATAAAGTTTATTTCATGATATTAATCAAAGGCATAATGGTTTTATGACATTCCGAAAGATTTTATTAGCGTACTTCTCATGCACTGCATTCATTTACATTGACCCATGACTAGATGGAATTATATATGTGTATATATATGTATATTATATATATATGGGATATGGGAAAAAGTTACGGCGTTATATACACACCACCACCTGACCAGCTAGTATATGTTGATGATTTTGCCCATAGTGACCAAGATGATATGATGGGATGCCCTCAGAGTCTTGATGATGTTATGTAAGCATGTACCTATGCGTGGTATGACATTTATACGCATATGCATGGAATTATAAATACTTATGATTCACAGAGTTATTTAGCCTTACATGTTGAGTCTTTTACTTCATATTTCTCTCATGTCTATTATTTACTAATTTTTGTTCCTAGCATACTTGGTACATTATTCGTATTGATGTCCTTTTGCCTGGGGACGCTGTGTTTTATGCCCGCAGGTCCCGATAGACAGGTTGAGAGTCCTCCAAGTAAGCTATCAGCTCAGCGAAAGGTGTTGGTGCACTCCATTTGCTCCGGAGTTGCCTATTTGGTCAGTATGCTTTGGACATGTATTGATTGGTATGTCGGGGCCCTGTCCCAGCCTTATGACATTTATATACTCTTAGAGGCTTGTAGACATATGTTATATATATATATATATATATATATATATATATATATATATATATATATATATATATATATATATGAAGATTGTATGGCATTGTCGGCCTATGTTCAGTGTACGAGTAATTATTTTGGCCTTATAGGCTCGTACATCATATGTATGGGTCGGTATATAATGTTGGGTCATCCTATGTTGAGCATTCCCTCTTGCTTTATTCTAGTCATCTCATGACAGCCTTTCTGGTTCATTTACCTATGACAATATAATACGGAAGATACATTACGTTGGTACTCGGTTGAATAAGGCACCGGGTGCCCGTCGCGGCCCATCAGTTTAGGTCATGACAAAATTGGTATTAGAGTAGTTCTATCCTAGGGAGTCTATAAGTTGTGTCTAGTAGAGTCTTGTTTATGGGTGTATTGTGCACCACACTTATAAACAAGAGGCTACAGGGCATTTAGGAATGTCACTCTTTCTTCTTACTCTAGATCGTGTGGTAGAGCTCAGTTGTTAGAATTCGAACTCCTAAATTAAAATTTATTATTAATACAACGATAACTACATCCATAAATACAGTTGGTAAGTGATTGAATATGGTTGTGGAAGAGTTTATCAGAGGAACTCGATTTTGCATCATGCTTATGATGAGTAAGTGTAACGTCTTTAGTAGATTACATGTCTACTAAGATGTATAAGATTCTTGATAAGGATCCCTAAGGAATGAATATATATCCACTCATATGGAAAAAAGGAATAAGAGAATCGGAAGGTAGACATAAGTTTCATCAAGTAAAAGCAGCAAGATGAAGAAAGGTATGAGGTACCTAATGTTGATACCCAATTTTTCCATATATATATTCATATATGCAAAACAACCTCAAAATAGCATACAAATGCATACATACGCGTGTCCAAATGTTTTATTATTTTTCCATAATTTTTAAAGGTTTTTAAATCGATTTATTTCCTTTTTTCATCAATAAAATCCCATCAATTATTTCCAAAATTATTATTTTTGATGATTCATTTATTGGATTTTTATATTTATGCCAAAATATGGCTAAGGTAAGTTTTACATATTTTTACAATTTTATTTAGTATTTTTTTAAAGCTAAATTGCATATAATTGCAACATTAGCCCTTTTAAGGTTTAATCAGGTTTCATATTTATAAAATGGGATCGTGTATTTTAAATTGTTAATTATATATTATAAATCATTGTAAATCCTTCAATTTGTTTTTAGAAATTTGTTTACTATTTTTTATAAATAAAAAAGGGAAAAGTGGCTATTTAAATTTTAGCCCAAATTGGTCTTCAATTTGACCCCAAATCAAACCCAATTTCCCCAGCCCAATTTCAATTTAAACCTGACCCCTAACACAATTAAACCAGCCTAAACCAAATTCCCTACCTACCCTTTTAATCTAGGTCGTTGATTATTCAGATCAACGGCCACCGTTTACCCTTCCTAAAATAAACCTAAACGACCCCTTACCCTAATTCATTTTTCACCAAACGCCGCCCTTGAATCCCTCTTCTATCAATTTTCTCAGTAGCCTCACTTGAACGCTAGCCGCCGCCACCCAATTCCACCCTAATCCACCTCAATCCCCACCTAATCCATGGCCCCATGGCCGATTGAGATGTATACCGGCCTCCTACATCTTCTGGTGACCCGTTTGGGTTGATTTTATGGCTAGATATCAAGGAAATCTGGTCCAGTCTTTACTCAACTTCCATTCATGGCCTTTCTCCAGCCATCTCTAGTCTTTCTCCAGCCACCCATGGCCGTTCAAGTCAGATCCTGTACTTTTCTTGTTAGATCGGTAACTTTCAAGGTCTTTCTTACCTTTTCTGGGTTCTCTGAACCCTAGCTTTGAGGTCTTTTGATTTTCTTTCAGATCTATCCTAGATCTGTACTTGTTATGAACTTTTTAAGTGTTTTCTTGAAGGTTCTTCGATTTTCTTTAGAAATGACTCTTTATTTTTTCAAAGATTAGGGTCTCTCTTGACTTCTTTTAAAGATCTCTTCTCTGATTTTTAATGTTGTTTATGATTTTACTATGTTCAAATGACTTGCTTATGCTTTCCTTCTACTTGATTCAGTATGTTGAAAACCCTTGATGTTTTCCTTCTACTACTGTCGACGCCCTAATTTTTTAAAAGAGTTTTCCTCGCTTATTACTACGAGTCTGAAGGTCTTTACTTGTTTCTGACTTTCTTATCTGTTAGTTTGTTTCTATGCACTTTGGTTCTATGTGACTACTTGATTACTGTACTTCGTATAGTTTTCTTTTACGACTGAATCCTAGCTTCTTCCTGCTACTGCTGTATGTTAGTGTTGCTCCCTTTTGTCAACATGTTCGACCTTACATGCCTGTTCATTCCTTGCTATTTAGACGTTGAGGTGTAGAATCACAATCCTTTCTTGATTGATTCTGACTCCCTCAATGTTGCAACTTATTACAAAGGGGTTCCCTTATAAACCCTAATATTTTACTCATTTATTTAAATTAATTGATTCTTTTCCTTTACTGTGATGTTTGATCTTACTTAATACTTTCCCAAAATTAAGCATATTTTTGTACTTAAACTCGGTCATTTACTACATTCTTTTACTGCCCCTTATATGGCAAGAATCAATTTGTCTCAAACTGATTTCTTTCCTTAATTAACCCTGTTAGTATCCGTTAAGTTGTGATTCCTTAATTAAAGGGAATCACTTGTGCTAATTGATTCTGATTGTGATCATTTCTATGTATGTGTTAAGACTTCACTTATTACCTCATTCTTCACTCGTTTTCAAAACTATAAATACCCTACCCTCTCTTCTTTCAAACACACGAATAATTTTGAATTCAGAACACATACTTACACTCAAAAACTCTCTCTTTCTTCACTGCTACTTGTTCTGCTGCTTTAACTAGCCGGCTGAAAGCCAAGGCTAGACTGTGGAATCTTGCTTGCTTTACCTTTCTACACTTTGTTTCTCAACTGGTATGTCCTAGTTAATTTTGAAGCCTCAACAACAACATTCTCTCTTTAGTTGCCTCAGTTTCTTATTCTTATCTACTTCTGCTCATGCTTTTGCATTCAAGTCACATTATTAGCATGTTGTAATGTGTTCCCTTCCCCTTTAAGATTAATGCTTCCCTATGTGTGTACTCTGTTAGTCACTTGTTGTATAATTTCTACCTTATGAATCCCAAACCGCCATATCCCCTCGATGTGTTCGTGTTCCTTTGGCTGGTTTGTGGCCATGCCAGCATCAACTATTGATGTGCACGACCAAACCAGGCCCCTACTGGGGTCATACAATGTATCCCCAAAATCCCTTGCCCCTTTCTTATGACTACTAATTTTGTTAGTTGCTTTCAAAAATGGCTGTCAGTCCAGCTTTTAAAAAAAAAATAAACCTCTTTTTCAAACTATGTTCTGCACTTCCACTATATTCCTAGAATCTAGGTTTTGCCCCTCTTGTGTGAGCCTTGCCTTGGGACCCTTAATCTCCCTCTGAACTTGGACACATAAGAGTTGGCCCTTCCATACTGCACTCATCTCTGTCTAGCTATGCAAATCTGGGTGTAAGCACTGCCCGGGATCCTATGATGTCCATAGGGAACTTTGATATACCCAGTAATGAGAAAGACTTTGAAATTCTGGCACTGAAGTGGTTCATTACATAACTCAGAGAGGAAGTCAAGATCAGGCTTTCCTTTGGTTGTAATTTCCTATTTCTGCACTTCTTTTGTAATTCAATCATTTGGGATCTAATAATTTGTAAACAATTATGGGGTGATTAGTGAAAAAGTATGGGTAGTTGTATGTCATGGGTAAATTGGGTAGATATCATGCCTATAGGGTCTGCTCTGGCTTAAAATAAATTCTGCATGTTTTACTTCCACACTTAGATACCATGCCTATAGGATCTAAATGGCTATAATAAGATATCATGCCTATAGGGTTAAAAATCAGCTTTGTAATTAGATATCATGTCTATAGGGTTAAAACCAATTGAAGTTCAATTTTCATTACAGTATGTATCCAGATTCATTTCCCTTAGAAATCATGCATATAAGTCCAAAGTAAGCTTTTAATAATTAGATGCCATGCCTATAGGATTTAAATCAACTGTAATAGAGATCATGCCTATAAGGTCTAAAACCAGATTAGTTAAAAATCAGTTTGACTCGTGCCTGTCTGAGTCAGATTAAATAACCTACTCTTTTCATGCTAATCAATATCATTAGAAAGCATGCCTATAGGATCCAAATCGCTTGTTTAAAATTAATCACTGCTCTACTGCATTCCCAATCCATATAGATATCATGCTCATAGGACATCATTCAAGCCTTAGGTAACTACTTAAATAAAAACTGGAACTGCCTTTGTTAAGTACCAACTGCTACAACCAGCAAGCAGGCCTGATTCAGACTTCTTTTCTGAGTTATATAATGAATCTGGTTCTGACTCAAACTCTGCTTTAAGATTTTATAATTCAGACCTTAAGTGTGTTTAATTCGTGCTATTTATGTTCTTTTTTTGCAGAGGTAACATGAGCCTTACAACTGCTTACATGTTTCCCTCTAAATGCAGTCCTACGTGTTTTTTCGTATGTCGCCTAGACTTTTTACCTTTAAACCTAAGAGTCAGCCTAAAATCCTCCCTCTTAGGAATAGTAGTCCTAAAAATTCCTCCGGGACTGATAGGAAAGGGACGGGTGATAGCATGCAATAGAGGTCGAGACCAATCCGTGCTTTAATACCTTAACGGGGTAGGAAGGGTAAATATGGATATGATGGTCGATGCGCTAATACCACGTGTATCCCCTCTTCTGAGGAGTGGCATACCGGGTGTTGCATTGAGGTGATCCATATTATAAACAAATCTAGGACACCCTTTATTCTTTTTTTACGAACATGTTTAGCTTATAACTCTTTCAAACCTTGCCTTTCAATAATTGTTTTCAAATGCTTGTGTGTGTTTAACTTAAATCCCCTCTTACTTGAGCCTTACTTGATTACTTGCTAATTTTCACAAATTCACAAAAGAACTATCTATCCGGGAACCATACTAGTGGATCCTGAGCGGTGCCTAATACCTTCCCCTTTGGATAATTTCAAGCCCTTACCCAATCTCTGGTTATCAAACATAGTTGTAAATGAACTTTGTAGGTGTCCTAGTGCACCTCAAACCATTAGGTGGAAACTCTTCTAAATATCCAATTCCCAAAGAGGAAAATGAGTTATTACACCCCATAAATGTCGAAACCCGGAAACTCCTCTCCGTTTGGAATGGGGGGAAAGGGGGGCGTGACAGCATGGCGACTCTGCTAGGGATCTTTAGGCTTTTACCATTTCAGGCTATTCTTGTGAATTTGTACCTCCCTTATGTGTAATTACTTGTTTACATTTCTTTATGCATTTAATTTCTTTTTCAATATGCGAAACTGACATATTTTCCTTGTTTCCTTCCTTTATTGTTGCTTTAAATTATAAAACTGCTGTATTTATTGCTTTCTTAACGTGCAAATACATGTCAACATGTTTTTAATTATTGCATAATCATGGTCAACATCATATTGCACTCGTGCCAAACAAATACTATAGCAACGCTTATAATGAGTGGTTGCGCTATTCCTATATCATTACCCCCAAATTCGGAAAGGCATATTTGCGGTAAAACTAGTCGATCAGCAGTGCAGTCGACAGTTCTGTGCCTTCCCCCATGATTTGTCCGCTCAAGGGTACCAGTCTAAAACCCCATAGAAACCTTACTCTGTTTAAATTGTGCATGCATCATGGTCAAACCTAGTCGGGTCAGTTATGTTGTCCACATAATGATCCTTTAAGATAGTCTTGTCCAAAGTCCACTGGGTTTCCCTAAACTCAAACGGACATCATCACGTTCTATGCATTTATTTAGAGAACTAAATGCTTCATGCTAATTGTTGATGTTAAATAGTCGAGTCCGTTGGGGGTATGGTCTTAACCCTTTTGTTTTGCAGAAAATGAAGAACGAGGTCCCCAACTTCGGTATGGTTAGCACACCCTCACTCTTGCTAGACTGGCGGAGGAATCTTCCATCAAATGACCAAATCAATGAATGGAAAGAGAGGACCGCCAAATCCAGTGAAAAGCTGGAATATTTGGAATACAGCCTGTTGGAAGTGGAAGGAATGGTGAGGAAGAGAGTGACTGATTGCCAGAACGCTGACGGAAATGAAGGAGAACATTTGGCAAAGGCATTTTTACTGGTGAACCTACGCGAATTGGAGTACTTGATCAACGAGAGCATTCAACCTGAGGAAGGTCCTTCAGGGACCAAGTAGATAGGAGTTTATCTTTTCGCTTTATAAATGTAATAAGGCCAATGGCCATTAGTGACTTTTTATTTCCTGTTTATTTAGTGTCAATTTGGGATTGTCTTATTTTCTATCAATAAAATGAGGCATTTAGCATTCTAAGTTCTCCAAAACAATTTATCGCTAGGCCTACCTCGGGCACAAAGAGGTCCTCAAATTAGGACACGATTTACATTCCCGCACTATGTGTTTAAATGTTGCAATACTTTTTATGATCCTCACTAACTTGGTTACCTTTTTTTTTATTCTTTGTTTTCTGTTTTTATTATTGCCTTCCCTAAAGGTTAGTTCGTGCACTCTGGCATCATCATCCTATTCCACGAGATCCAGGGGCTTCCACCCACTCCCTCTCTTAGTCCTGTCAAAAGTAAGAACAAAAGCAAGATGGGAGATTTGAACAACGTCAGGAAGGAGAATCCAACTGAGCGGGTAGAAGCCATTAATGGCCATGGTACTCAGGTTCCTAAGGAGAATGTATCCCAACTTGAACAGAAGCTGCTAAAATTCCAATAAGAGCTCGATTAGGTTCGGAATCTGGCAAGCCTATCATTTTCCCTCAGCACCCCAGATATCAATTTCCCCAACACTCAAAACCCTACACCTCCTCAAAATATCCCAAAGCAATAGAATCTTCCCGCTCCTCACCATCACAGTGTTCCACCAAAAACCCAATGCAACGCCTGCCATATCCCAAACAACATTCCACTACTCATCCTAGAACCTCGAAACTCCACAAATGACCATTTCCACACCCACACACCAGGCCACTATAACACTCCTATCTACATGGAGACCATGCCACACTCCACCCAACCTACCTCAAGCACACCCGAGTCTGATGAAAAGGATCTGTTTCTCAGGAACCTGGATGAGGAACATAAGAAATTGACTAGCCAGATTCAGGGCGTTGAAGGAAGTAAAGGAATCGAGGGGCTAAACTATGAGGTTCTTTGCATACAGCTTGATGTCGAACTGCCCGAGGGGTACAAACCTCCTAAGTTCGAAATGTTTGATGGTACGGGTGATCCAAGGGTCCATCTGAGAACATACTGCGACAAGTTGGTTGGAGTAGGGAAAGACGAGAGAATCTGCATGAAGCTGTTCATAAGAAGTTTGAAGGGAGATGTGATGTCCTGGTACATCAGCCAAGATCCAAAGAAGTGGTCAAGCTGGGTAGGCATGGCATCCAATTTTATGGACAGGTTCAGGTTTAACACAGAGAATGCGCCGGATGTGTTCTATATTCAGAATATAAAGAAGAAGCCCACAGAGATGTTTTGCGAGTATGCCACTCTTGAGAGGTCCGAAGCAGCTAAGGTCAGACCTTCCTTAGAGGAGGAACAGATGAACAAGTTCTTTGTCCGGGCTCAGGACCCGCATTATTATAAATGGCTGATGATGGTTGAGAACTACAAATTCTCCGACATTATCAAATTGGGTGAAATAAATGAATAGGGTATCAAAAGCGGCATGGTTACAAATTTTGAGGCCTTGCAAACTACAAATAAGGCCTTACAATCCGGGGGTGTGTCCAAGAAGAGGGACGTAGGGGTTGTGATGGTTGCACAAAGGACCAAATCTTCTCTCAAATACCAAACTTACCCAACACCTCCACTCATATATCAGCCAACCCCAAATTACCAAGCACTTTCACCCTCATACCAAGATCCACCACCAACTTATCAATCACTTCCACCTCCTACATATCAACCTACCTCATCCAGATACTCCCAACCCGCACATGTCTACCAAACTTATAATGCTCAACCCTCCCACTATCAATCACCTCCTACACGCCAAAACTTCCCTAGACCCCGACCTAATTTTGATCGTAGACCTCCAAAACAATACACAGCCATTGCTGAACCGATTGACCAGTTGTATAAGAGACTCAAAGCCGCTGGTTATGTCACTCCCATCCCTGTTGCAACCCCTGAGAACCCTTCTCAGTGGGTTAACCCAAACAAATCTTGTGCATACCACTCCGACATGAAAGGGCATAATATCGATGAATGTTGCTCCTTGAAGGACAAGATACAGTCCTTAATTGATAACAAGATTTTTGTGGCAAAGGAACCCTCTCCAAATATCTGCAACAACCCTCTACCAGACTACAAGGGTGGGGGTATCCACATGATTGAAATAGAAGATAACTGGGATCCCGAGGGATCAATCGGGTTGATCACAGAAGGTGATGACCCAAATAAGCCAATAATTACCCTCAATCCAATCATTGTCCAGATTCAACCGTCTAAGGGCACTGAGGTGAATATGTCTGTACCACTTGAGTTTGAAGCAACATCATCTGCAAAGACACCAGCACCGATTGAGGTTGAATTCATGTCTCCAGCAAATGCACTCGTACCATGTGAGGTTGTAGTTTTGCCACCCAAAGCACATGCTATGTTCGGGGTGAGGATATCCACACCAATCCCAGTGGTAATGTCGACCATGACACCGTTCCATACAAAGGATGTACCCTAGGACTATACGGACGAAGAGAGAAGGAAAGGCAATGTCAGGTTCGAAGAAACTGTTGCAGCACAGGGTATGACAAGAACTGGTAGAGTCTATACCCCTAAACATCTAGCTGAGTCAAGAAAGCAGGCCTCCAATCGGCCACCAATCATTGAGATAGGTCCAGACGACCTCTGGAGGAAAATATAGGCCAACGAGTATTCGGTCATCGACTAGTTAAACAAGACACCAGCACAAATATCAATTCTCTCTTTGCTGCAGAATTTTGAGGCACACAAGAATGCTCTGTTAAAGGTGATGAGTGAAGCATATGTACCAAGAAACATCACTGGCGGGGAAATGGCTAACATGGTAGGACAAGTGCTGGAGAGCCATAAGATCACCTTTCATGAGGACGAGTTGTCACCTGAAGGGTTGGGGCATAACAAGGCACTGCACATCACCGTACAATGCGAGGACTATTTCATCACCAGAATCCTGATTGATGGAGGTTCCAGTCTCAATATTTGTCTACTGGTAACACTAAAGAAGTTGGGTAAAGGACTACACGAGATAAAAGACAGAGCACTCAATGTGAAAGCCTTCGATGGTTCTAAGAGGTCCACCATTGGTGAGATTATTCTATGCTTGCAAATGGGACCAACATGGTTTGATGTTGATTTCCAGGTGATAGATGTGCCAACATCTTACAACTTACTGCTGGGACGGCCATGGATAATGTTGTTGGGGCCATAGCATCAACACTGCATCAGGTAGTAAAGTTCGAATGGAATCACCAGGAAGTGATCATTCACGGCAACGGTAGCAACCCTATATATAGTCGCTAGACCATTCCGGCTATCAAGGGAAGAAGGAGGCTGGGAGGAGAGACTTACCACCACATCTAACGGGTCAATGCTATCGACAAAGAAAAATTGTGGGATAACAAAATCGAGAGCATACTGAACTAGAGTGGGTACGAACCTAGCAAAGGGCTCGGTAAGAACCTCCAAGGAATCGCTAAGACCATAAAACTCAAGAAGCATGGCACTACTTTTGGTTTGGGATATGAATATACATGGGAAGAATTCAACAACTGGTGACCACCATGGCGTGGTCTTTACTACCCGCTAGAGCAGCCAATACCGCATCTGGAGCAGACTTTCCAATAGGCCGACATTGTTTATGGGTCTGATGAAGAAGAAACACTTGCAGCAGTGAAGAACTTGTTCCTAGAAGACAATGACATGGACTATTATGTTGTTCTCAAGGAGGAGGTTGAGGAAGGCCCTTACATACAAGCTGTGAGCAGAGGGACACGCCTCAATAATTGGACCATCAGGACAACCAGAGCCTGACGAGCCTCGAGGTAGCAAGGCTAAAACAAGCATTATCCTTTGTTTCTACTAAATAATTTCCTTTTCACATTTTAAATTCTCGCAATAAGATCTTCAATGTTCAAAAGAGTTATGCATGAATCAACACTCATTATCATTTTCACTTATTACTTTACTTATACAGCATTACTATTACTTATCTTGATGAACCAATGACTGTGACATGCAATGAGACAACGCAACAAATGGACATTGATTCATAGGAGGATGACATACCTGACGAAATTGTTAGAGAAGTTAAGAACTTTGAGAACAGACCCAAGTCCAACCTGGACGAGACCGAAATTGTTAACCTGGGAGATGCAAAAAATGTCAAGGAAACACGAATCAACGTTCACCTATCACCATCAGAAAAGAAAGAATACACAGAATTTCTAAAGGAATATGAGGACATATTCGCCTGGCCGTATGATGACATGACTGGTTTGAGTACGTCTATTGTGGCTCATAAACTGCCAACCGATCCGACGTGCCCACTGGTAAAGCAAAAGCTCAGAAAGTTCAAACCTGATATGAGTCTAAAGATCAAGGAAGAAGTAACCAAGCAGGTCAAAGCTAAGGTTCTCAGGGTAGTAGAATACCCGACATGGTTAACCAACATTGTACCAGTGCCAAAGAAGGATGGAAAGGTCAGAGTCTGTGTCGACTATCGGGATCTCAACCGAGCCAGTCCAAAAGATGACTTCCCTTTGCCGAATATACGCATCCTGAATGATAATTGCGCCAAGCATGAGCTGCAGTCATTTGTAGATTGCTTCGCTGGTTATCATCAGATCTGTATGGATGAAGAAGATGTTGAGAAAACAGCTTTCATTACGCCATGGGGAATGTACTGTTACAAGATAATGTTGTTCGGCTTGAAGAATGCAGGGGCCACCTACATGAGGGCCATGACTACCATTTTCCATGATATGATACACAAGAAGATAGAGGTATATGTAGATAATGTTATTATCAATTCCAAGAAGGCCACTGATCACATGGAAGATCTGAGGAAGTTTCTTCAATAGACTGCGGAGGTACAACCTGGAACTGAACCCCGCAAAGTGCGCATTTGGGGTTCCTGCTGGAAAATTACTTGGGTTTATTGTGAGTCACCAAGGAATAGAACTGGATCCATCAAATGTCAAAGCCATTCAAGAACTACCACCACCAAAGAACAAGAAGGAGGTGATGAGTTTCTTGGGGAGGCTCAACTACATCAGCCGATTCATAGCATAGTCTACAGTTATTGGTGAGCCAATATTTAAGATATTGAAGAAGGACGCCGCTACCGAATGGACTGATGACTGCCAAAAGGCCTTCGACAGAATCAAGGAGTACTTGTCAACACCACCAGTCTTAGTCCCGCCCTATCCAGGTAGACCCTTACTACTCTACCTTACTGTGTTAGATGGAGCTTTCAGTTTCATTTTGGGGCAGCATGATGAAACGGGGAGGAAAGAGCAGGCCATTTATTACCTCAGTAAGAAGTTCACCCCGTACGAGGCCCGGTATTCTTTACTGGAACGTACATGTTATGCTTTGACCTGGGTAGCTCAGAAGTTGAGGCCTTACTTCTATGCCTATACTACATATCTCATATCAAGGATCGATCCTTTGAAGTACATATTTCATAAGCCCATGCCCACCGGCAAGCTAGCCAAGTGGCAAATCCTATTGAGTGAGTTCGACATTGTTTATGTAACTCAGAAAGTGGTCAAGGGACAAGCACTGGCAGACCACCTTGTTGAGAATCCCGTGGATGGAGAATACGAACCCCTGAAAACGTATTTTCCTGATGAAGAGGTATCATTTATAGGAGAAGACAGTGCAGAATCCTATGACGATTGGAGAATATTTTTCGACGGAGCAGCAAATTTCAAACGAGTTGGCATAGGAGCAGTCCTAGTATCAGAAACCGGTCAACATTATCCGGTGTCCGCCAAACTCAGGTTCTTGTGCACCAACAATATGGCCGAGTATGAAGACTGCATCCTAGGGCTCAAAATGGCCATTGAAATGAACGTTCAAGAGTTTCTAGTAATTGGAGATTCATACTTACTTATAATCCAGGTACGAGAAGAATGGGCAACCAAGAACCCTAAGATACTCCCGTATTTGCATCATGTATGGGAACTGAAGAAAAGGTTCACGAAGACAAAGTTCCAACATGTTCCCAGAGTCTAGAACGAGCTCATCGATGCATTGGCCACCCTGTCATCTATGATACAGCATCCAGACAAAAATTTCATCAATCCCATTCCAGTAAAGATCCATGATCAGCCAGCTTACTGTGCACATGTCGAAGAGGAAGCAGATGGAAAGCCTTGGTTTCATGATACCAAGGAATATCTGGTAAAAGGAGAATACCCAGAGCTTGCAAATCCTACTCAGAAACGCACACTTCGGAGATTGTCCAACAACTTCTTTCACAACGGAGGAATCTTGTATAGGAGGACTCCTGATTTGGGATTACTAAGGTGTGTCGACGCAAAAGAAGCATCCAAGCTACTAGAGGAAATTCATGCTAGGACCTGCGGTCCACATATGAACGTTTTTGTCTTAGCAAAGAAGATACTCTGGGCTGGTTACTTTAGATGACCATGGAAACAAATTGCATTCGGTATGTCTGGAAATGCCACCGCTATCAATTACATGTAGATATGATAAAGGTACCTCCAAATGAGCTAAATGCAACAAGCTTACCATGGCCGTTCGCCACCAATGGAATGGATGTTATTAGACCAATCAAGCATGTCGCTTCAAATGAACACAGGTTTATCCTAGTAGTAATTGACTATTTCACCAAGTGGGTCGAAGCAGCATCTTATAGAGCAATGACTAAGAAAGTTATGGAAGACTTTGTTCGCGACCACATTGTTTGTCGATTCAAGATTTCAGAGTCAATCATTACTGATAATGGCTCCAAAATCAGCAGCGACTTGATAAAAGCTATGTGCAAAACTTTCAAGATCAGACACAAGAATTCCACAGCCTACAGGCCTCAAATGAATGGAGCTGTAGAAGCCGCCAACAAGAATATCAAGAAGATATTGAGGAAAATGATAGAGAAGCATAAATAGTGGCACGAAAAGTTATCATTTGCGCTATTGGGGTACCGCACCACAGTCCGCACATCAACCGGGGCAACCCCCTATATGCTGGTTTATGGTACAGAGGATGTCATTCCCGCTGAGGTAGAAATTCCTTCCCTAAGTATCATACAACAAGCTGAACTCGACGACGCAGAGTGGGTAAAAGGTCGTTATGAGCAATTAGCCCTTATAGACGAAAAGAGAATGAATGCAGTTTGCCATGGTCAACTCTACCAGAATAGAATGTCCAAAGCCTTCAACAAAAAAGTCAAGCCAAGACAGTTCACCCCGGGCAGCTGGTGTTACAGAAAATTTTTCTACATCAAGATGAAGCCAAAGGGAAGTTCTCTCCCAACTGGCAGGGTCCTATATGGTTCACCGAGTTCTGAATAGGAGGAGCCCTCATACTTGCAGAAATGGACGGAGAAGTCTGTCCAAAGCCGATCAATTCAGATGCAGTCAAGCGCTACTATGTGTAATCTTTATGCTTGCCTTATATGATGTAAATTGAACTACGCCTGACCTGATTCCCATTTAAGAGGGGATACATAGGCAGCCATATGGGTTCGATCACAATTCAATAAAAATTTTATTTCCCCCGCAATTGGAAACTAGGCAGAATTTTAAGGAGGACTCTCAAAATTCCGAAGTAATTTCAGCCGATCATCGCAAACAATAGTTAGAAGTATCAACCCATTAAACTGGGGCAGAATTTTGAGGAGGACCCTCAAAATTTCGTAACAAGAGAGGTTGCAATGTCCCGAACCACGTCACAGTCGTCGGTTCATCTAAAACCCTTTTAATTATACACTTATATCATACTTTTATAAAAATCATTGCATGTTTATTATCGAAACTACTTTGTTTAGCAACGCTACCCCAATGATACATACAATATCATTAGATCAAAGCCGAGCAGGCCAAGCAAAGACAGCGGAGATACGAACTAACCTTCCCTCTTACAAAACTCACAATTTTTCTTTGGATGCAGGCACTAGGATTGCAAAATCATTAAACATACTGTATGCCCATAAGTACGACTCTCCGAACTGTTGTACTTGCCAACATTTGCTATCAGCACACACAAGTAATGCTCCGCAGACACAATTCTCCCAGTAATCACAATGCCACAACCAGCTATCAGCTAAGAAAATCTGCTATCATTTGTATTTTACTTCTTGCATAAGGCTACCTTTCTGCCTTCCGAGACTAAACTCTATCTCTATCTGCATTTCTGTATAAGGCTAACTTTCTGCCTTCCGAGACTAAACATTGTCTCCATCTGCATTGCATAAGGCTACCATTATGCCTTCCGAGACTAAACGTTGTCTCCATTTGCATTTTGCATAAGGCTACCATTCTGCCTTCCGAGACTAAACGTTGTCTCCATTTGCATTTCTGCATAAGGTTACCATTCTGCCTTCTGAGACTAAATGTTGTCTCCATCTACATCCTTCATGAGGCTACCATTCTGCCTTTTGAGGTTAATCTCTACCACTCTCTGCGCTTGCATCGTGTATAAGGCTACCTTTCTGCCTTTCGAGACTAAACACTATCTCCATCTACATTGCATAAGGCTACCATTCTGCCTTCCAAGACTAAATGCTGTCTCCATCTGCATTTCTGCATAAGGCTACCATTCTGCCTTCCGAGACTAAACGTTGTCTCCATCTGCATCCTGCATAAGGCTACCATTCTGCCTTCCGAGGTTAATCTCTACCTCTCTATGTATTTGCATCTTGCATAAGGCTACTATTTTGCCTTCCGAGGCTAAGCTCTACCTCCTGTCTTCTTCGAAAACTAAGCACTATCCCAAGCACTATTTATTTTGCTTTTATGGCGGGCTAAGCTCTGCCCTTCAAATCGTAAGACTAAACTTTATCTTGTCCGCATCATGCTACTACATCCTTCATCGGTTGAAATATCGCCAACTCATCCGAAGGCGTCATCGTTCGGAGGCACCATCTTCATAGCCCGAGAACACTAGGTCATGGCCTGAGGATCCCTTTCAATCTTTTTGCATATCATTATTCAAAGGCATCATGGTTCGGAGGCACCATCCGCATAGCCCGAGAGCATCATTTCATGGCCTGTGAATCCTTTATCATACGCTTCATGGCCCAGGACATCATGGTCTAAGGACATCATCCTAACCGTCCAAAGACAACATTTATGGTCCGACGGGAATTTGCATCATATTTAAATTTATGCACAGAATACAGTTGTATTGTTTCATTGCAGGTAAACCAGCGAGTAACGGCCATCCCGGCAGAAGCAATCCCACTCCAACTCCCGCAGCCATATCAAATCTTAACCATTTCCACAAGCCGTCCACTCACCCCGCCCTGGATATTGCGTCTATTCTTGAAAAAGTCTCCATCGGCATACTCCACCAACGGATCCTATACTACATGCGGCCTGATTCCTGTAAAACCAAGGATATGTAGGCAGCTCAGAAGCCAGGGTGCAGCCTAAACCTCTTCAAACCGTTTTGCTTGGTAAAGTTGGCCACCATATCTTTACCCGACAACTCTTTCATCCTTCCCGGGTAAAGAGGGGCAGCTGTTGATACCCAATTTTTCCCTATATATTTTCATATATGCAAATCAACCTCAAAATAGCATACAAATGCATACATACGCGTGTCCAAATGTTTTATTATTTTTCCATAATTTTTAAAGGTTTTTAAATCGATTTATTTCCCTTTTTCATCCATAAAATCCCATCAATTATTTCCAAAATTATTATTTTTGATGATTCATTTATTGGATTTTTATATTTATACCAAAATATGGCTAAGTTAATTTTTACATATTTTTACAATTTTATTTAGTATTTTTTTAAAGCTAAATTGCATATAATTGCAACATTAGCCCTTTTAAGGTTTATTCAGGTTTCATATTTATAAAATGGTATCGTGTATTTTAAATTATTAATTATATATTATAAATCATTATAAAGCCTTCAATTTGTTTTTAGAAATTTGTTCTCTATTTTTTATAAATTAAAAAGAGAAAAGTGACTATTTAAATTTTAGCCCAAATTGGTCTTCAATTTGACCCCAAATCAAACCCAATTTCCGCAGCCCAATTTCAATTTAAACTCGACCCCTAACCCAATTAAACCATCCCAACCCGGATTCCCCACCTACCCTTTTAATCTAGGTCGTTGATCATTCAGATCAACGACTACCGTTTACCCTTCCTAAAATAAACCTAAACGACATGTTACCCTACTTCATTTTTCACCAAACGCCGCCCTTGAATCCCTCTTCTCTCAATTCTCTCTGTAGCCTCACATGAACCCTAGCCGCGCCACCCAATTCCACCTTAATCCACCTCAATCACAACCTAATCCATGGCCTCCCATGGCCGATTGAGATGTATACCGACCTCCTACATCTTCTGGTGGCCCGTTTGTCTGATTTCATGGCTAGACCTCGAGGAAATATGGTCCAGTCCTTAGTCAACTTCCATTCATGGCCTTTCTCCGGCCATCCCTGGTCTTTCTCTAGCCAGCCATGGCCGTTCAAGTCAGATCCTTGACTTTTCTTGTTAGATCGGTAACTTTCAAGGTCTTTCTTACCTTTTTCGGTTCTCTGAAACCCTAGATTTAAGGTCTTTTGAATTTCTTTCAGATCTATCCTAGATTTGTACTTGTTACGAACTTCTTAAGTGTTTTCTTGAAGGTTCTTCGATTTTCTTTAGAAATGACTCTTTATTTTTTCAAAGATTAGGGTCTCTCTTAACTTCTTTTAAAGATCTCTTCTCTGATTTTTAATGTTTTTTATGATCTTACTATGTTCAAATGACTTTCTTATGCTTTCCTTCTACTTGATTCAGCATGTTGAAAACCCTATATCCTTTTTGGTCTTATCCGAGTTCTGAAACTATTCTTGTTTGTATGAATGTCTACTTGTTCGATTAAGCTCTTTGTTTCTGACTCTCTTTTCCTTGTTTGACTTATTTGATTCTGAGTTCTTATCATCTCTTAAACTCGACTACTATCGAAGCCCTGATTTCTTAAAAGAGTTTTCCTTGCTTATTACTACGAGTCTGAAGGTCTTTACATGTTTCTGACTTTCTTACCTGTTAGTTTGGTTCTCTGCACTTTGGTTCTATGTGACTACTTGACTACTGTACTTCAAATAGTTTTCTTTTACTACTGAATCCTAGCTTCTTCCTGCTACTACTGTATGTTTGTGTTGCTCCCTTTTGTCAACATGTTTGACCCTGCATACTTGTTCATTCTTTGATATTTATATGTTGAGGTGCAGAATCACAATCCTTTCTTGATTGATTCTGACTCCCTCAATGTTGCGACTGATTGCAAAGGGGTTCCCTTATAAACCATAATTTTTTACTCATTTGTTTAAATTAGTTGATTCCTTTCCTTTACGGTGATGTTTGATCTTACTGAATACTTTTCCAAAATTATGCATATTTTTTTACTTAGACTCAGTTATTTACTTCATTCTTTTACTTCCCCCTTATATGGCAAGAATCAATCTGTCTCAAATTGATTTCTTTCCTTAATTAACCCTGTTAGCATCCGTCAAGTTGTGATTCCTTAATTAAAGGGAATCACTTATGCTAATTGATACTTCTTGTGATTATTTTCATGTTTGTGTTAAGACTTTACTTATTACATTATTCTTCACTCGTTTTCAAAATTATAAATACCCTACCCTCTCTTTTTTCAAACACACGAACAATTTTGAGTTCAGAACACACACTTACACTCAAAAACTCTCTCTTTCTTCACTGCTACTTGTTCTGCTGCTTTGTCTAGCTAGCTGAAAGCCAAGACTAGACTGTGAAATCTTGCTTGCTTTACCTTTCTGCACTTTGTTTCTCTACTGGTATGTCCTAGTTAATTTTCAAGCCTCAACAACAACATACTTTCTTTAGTTGCCTCAGTTTCTTATTCTTGTCTACTTCTGCTCATGTTTTTGCATTCAAGTCACATTATTAGCATAATGTAATGTGTTCCCTTCCCCTTTTAGATTAATGCTTCCCTATGTATGTACTCTATCAGTCACTTGTTGTATACTTGCTAACTTATGAATCCAAACCCCTATATCCTCTTTATGTGTTTGTGTTCCTTTGGCTGGTTTGTGGCCATACCAGCATCAGCTATTGTTGTGCACGACCTAACCAGACCCCTACTGGGGTCATACAATGTATCCCCAAAATCCCTTGCCCCTTTTGTATGACTACTGATTTTGTTAGTTGCTTTCAAAAATAACTATCAGTCCAGCTTTCAAAAAAAATAAACCTCTTGTGTGAGCCTTGCCTTGGGACCCTTGAGCTCCCTCTGAACTTGGACACATAAGGGTTGGCCCTTCCACACTGCACTCATCTCTGTCTGGCTATGCAAACCTGGGTGTAAGCACTACCCGGGATCCCATGAGGTCCTTATGGAACTTTGATACACCCAGGTATGAGAAAGGCTTTGAAATTTTGGCACTGAAGTGGTTCATTACATAACTCAGAGAGGAAGTCAAGATCAAGCTTTCCTTTGATTGTAATTTCCTATTTCTGCACTTCTTTTGTAATTCAATCATTTGGGCTGTAATAATTTGTAAACAATTATGGGGTGATTAGTGAAAAAGGGTGCGTAGTTGTATGTCATGGGTAAATTGGGTAGATATCATGCCTATAGGGTTTGCTCTGGTTTAAAATAAATTCTGCATGTTTTACTTCCACACTTAGATACCATGCCCATAGGATCTAAATGGCTATAATTAGATATCATGCCTATAGGGTTAAAAATCAGCTTTGTAATTAGATATCATGTTTACAGGGTTAAAACCAATTGAAGTTCAATTTTCATTACAGCATGTATCCAGATTCGTTTCCCTTAGAAATCATGCCTATAAGTCCAAAATCAGCTTTTAATAATTAGATGTCATGCCTATAGGATTTAAATCAGCTATAATAGAGATCATGCCTATAAGATCTAAAACTAGTTTAGTTAAAAATCAGTTTGACTGGTGCCTATCTGAATCAGATTAAATAACCTACTCTTTTCATGTTAATCAATATCATTAGAAAGCATGCGTATAGGATCCAAATCGCTTGTTAAAAATTAATCACTGCTCTACTGCATTCCTAATCCATATAGATATCATGCTCACAGGACATCATTATTACGCTTAGGCAAGCCTTAGGTAACTACTTAATTAAAAACTGGAACTGTGTTTGTTAAGTACCAACTGCTACAACCATCAGGCAGGCCTGATTCGGACTTTTTTTTTTATTTATATAATGAATCTGGTTCTGACTCAAACTCTACTTTAAGATTTTATAATTCAGACCTTAAGTATGTTTAAGTCGTGCTATTTATGTGATTTATTTGCGGAGGTATACATGAGCCTTACAACTGCTTACATGTTTCCCTCTAAATGTAGTCCTACGTGTTTTTTTTGTATGTCACCTAGCCTTTTGACCTTTAAACCTAAGAGTCAGCCTAAAATCCTCCCTCCTAGGAATAGTAGTCCTACAAATTCCTCCGGTACTGATAGGAAAGGGACGGGTAATAGCATGCAATAGAGGTCGAGACTAATCTACGCTTTAATACCTTAACAGGGTGGGAAGGGTAGATATAGATATGATGACCGGTGCGCTAATACAACGTGTATCCTCTCTTCTGAGAAGTGTCATACCGGGTATTGCATTGAGGTGATCCATATTATAAACAAACCTAGGACCCCCTTTATTCTTTTTTTTACAAACATGTTTAGCTTATAACTCTTTCAAACCTTGCCTTTCAATAATTGTTTTCAAATTCTCGTGTGTGTTTAACTTAAATCCCCTCTTACTTGAGCCTTACTTGATTACTTGCTAATTTGCACAAATTCACAAAAGAACTATCTGGCCGGGAACCACACTAGTGGATCCTGATGGGTGCCTAACACCTTCCCCTTGGGATAATTTCAAGCCCTTACCCAATCTCTGGTTATCAAACATAGTTGCCAATAAACTCTGTAGGTGTCCTAGTGCACCTCAAACCATTAGGTGGCGACTCTTCGAAATACCCAATTCCCAAAGAGGAAAATGAGTTATTACACCCCATGAATGTCGATACCCGAAAACTCCTCTCCATTTGGAAGGGGCGAAAAGGGGGGCGCGACACCTAGCTAATGAAGATTTTCAGTATTTACAATTCAGGCAGAGTAATACATGCATTCTGAGTTACTTTCAACAATAACAGAGTTATATACAATTGACCACCCCATCTTAATTATGCCCTATGGGAGCTGACAGATATAGTTTGAGAGAAGGATGTGATATCAGAATCAAGCTGGGGTTAGAGTAACTCAAAACTATGGATGGATTGTTATCATTAGCTAACATTTCTGAAGGATAGTGCAAAATGGTAATAGATCTCCTTGTGAGACACTCAGATGCTGAACTCTAGAATAGTACATTCATGTATGAATACTAGAATATTCAGAAATTTTAGAAGATAGGCAGTGAGATTCTAGAATGGATAAATATTTACCTTAGTATGACTCCATCCCCTAGTAAAAAAAAGATAATGTTAGGCATTCCGAAAAGCCAGTGAGATGAAGAAAGAGGAGATAAAAGTGAAAGAGCATTTTGTTGAAGTTCTCAAAATAAAGTGACAGACAAATATGTTAGCTGGAGAATAAGAAGAGAGTAAATGAAGCATCATAAGTAAGATGTGATAAATGAGTGATAATGGTTAATCAAAATATGACACAATGACAGAGTCTATAGTCAAGTGAAGGAAAAGACAAGAAGTAACAGGCCTTGAGACAATAGAAGAGTATAGGCTAAAGGTCATATCCTCATTTCGAGAAATAAGTTCGTGACTGTAACAAGATTAACAGAAGGAAAAGTTAGACCTAGAGTAATAGAAATCAGTATGGATTGGTGAACAAGATAAACTAAACATGAATTAGAGATTGAGTGATTTGATAATGGTCGTCATCATGAGAATTTCAGATTGCGTTCCGGCAATAATAAAATGGACAACAGAAGAAGATTTATGAGAAATTCAAAGAATGGTCATTCAGGAAGACGTTTCCCTAAAGCAAGTAATGTGAGCAAAGTTAAGCTTAAGGGACTATATGCGCCGGTTACTCTAAGTGTCACCCTCGTGAGTAAGGGTCATCGATGATGTGAAAAGACGCCAAGGATGAAGAGGTAAAATATTTATAGGTAGATCGTCGTAGCTCTAAATCCTAGTACTCCCCTAAAGGGGGGACACAGAGTGATGTGGCATCAAGTCAAAGTTAAGTGATTTTAGTAACTATGGCAAAGGAAGAATGTGATAAAAATGAGGAAGGAATGAGATTGCACTTATCCAAATCCTACCGATATGTTACGACTCCAGAATATTATGCAAGTACAACGCTAGGAAGAGGCAGTAAGGGTTTCCCCCAAGATGGTATTGATAAATAAGTGTGAATGAACACTTCAGACATCAGGAGCTAGTGCGAGAGGTAAGTTAAGACAAATAAAATAACCCAAGAGAGATTACGTGGAATATAGATATGAAAATGGACCAACGAATAGTTAGTAGTTGATTCACGATGAGCCTCGTTATGGCTAGATAGGAGGATACAAAAAAATCAACAGATCATGCAAGATAAACATAGTGAACCCTAACATGGGGAATTCAATCTCGCAGATATGACATCGTGATCCTTGAGAAATATTCAGATAGGAATTGGGGCAGTTAAAGGTACCGTATGAGTGTTATAAAAATAAAAGAGACTACCACTGGAAAGACAGTCAAAATATTAGTTCAGAAGCAAACCTACAAGCATAAGGGGGTGGATGTAGGTAACTACATAATTAAAGGCGAGGAAGGACATCAAAAATTCTGTCGGATACGATAAAATAAGCTTGCAACTTTACAAGAGTTAGAAGGTCCTCCGTAAGTACTACAATGAAAGACTAGCTGAGGAAATAAGGAAGAAGGCTTCAACCTAAACATAGTAACTTGAAGGAGAAATGGTCATGTAAAAATAGTCTCACTACAAAATTTTATGCACTCCAAAAGAAAGTGGCACCTACCGTGGTTAATGAACGGGTAGAAGAAAAAAATCAAAAGGTGATATTCAAGATCATATGGGTTGTATGGAATTCCAATAAGTGTAGGCACTAGGATAAGCCAAGTATTCATGCAACAAGTGGCAGAACGACCATGAAAAATAATTGCTTACGTTTGAAGAAAGTTGAGAAGAATAAAAGGAATTATTCGATCAATGATCCAGATTTAATTACGCTATGAATGCGCTTAAGATTTCGGAGTATTATCCATACAACATATGTGTTGACAATCATACAGCCATAGAAGACTCCGGTATAAGTTGAAAGAAAGAATTAAGTCCAGGTCATAAACAAAGGATTAAAAGTATCATGGATATTCCATAGCATCCATGAAGGGCTAAAGTAGTAACTAATACCAGGAGCCGCAGATAGGAAGATATCTTAAGCCAACATAAATGTTGATCAGAAGGAAGAGGAAACTAAAAAGTTACATCAACCAAGTAAATCAGGAGTCTGATTATTGGACCCAGAAAATTATAGACCTCGTGATTGACAATATTGCAGAATCACCCTTAATATCAGAGCTACAAGAGAGTTAGTATAGTAGCCATATTCTATAATGGCTCTACGATAAATCCAGTTAAAAGAATATCGGTCTCATAAGAAGTCAGTTTGAAGCTCCCACCAGATTGTGTATGCACCAGAGGTGCAAGTATTATAGTAGAGCTTCGATTTGTGGATGTGAATTATATCTATGAGGAAGGGAGGTCATGAAAGAGATAGAAGATGTGATGTGAAATTTTAAGGTAAGGAAGGCAAATGTGAACAACGTACGAGATACTCAAGTGCAGAAGGTTGTGAATAGTCCATACTTCAAATAGAAGGCTAGAAGCACTGGGATTCAGTATCCAGGAATGATAGTGGCGTCGTTAGTGGCATATCTTCCAGCCCATGGTTTCCAGGTACTGATAGGTCTAGTTAAGAGAGTAAATAAGAGTTAGAGATGATGTGATTTCTCGCTTGATGTTCTAGAATAACATGAGGAAATCTATGGTGCAAGCAAGTTGAAGGAAGGTTGCGAGTAGTATAAATGGATATGTGTAGGTCACAAGCTAAAGTATGGTAGAGCGACAAGGTTTTAAAAAGGCATGAGTAAGGATAAGGAAAGGCGAGTAAGAAGGTAATGAAAATGGATAAGTCCTCGGGATTAAGCCCATGAAAACAAGAATAGCTAATGGTTTCTCTAAGTTATAAAAAGCTCAGTATAGCCTGAATGAACTCAAAGGAGTCTAAGACTAGTAGCATTTAGAAGAGATGAAATGCTGCCCTGGTAGTAGAATGATGGTGTAATTGTGATAAATAAAGGATGACGTTTGGGCCTTCGCTTGAGTAATGATTTGAAGAGAAAAAAAAGAGGGAATTTCATGAATTATACAGGTAAAATACCCGCGTAAGGTGAATCACATTGGGATACTATGAAATACGGTTATGGAAGTATAGTATTGCCCCTAGGTGGATTAGGAAAATCACTTCAAATGTTCCTCCAGGCAAAGCAAACCCTAGTGATTAAGTAAGAGGTTTCAAGTAATTAGTGGTTGATAATAGAATAATATGGAGGTAAATCAACAATGGATGGATAAAAGTTACAAAGTATGAGATGAGATTAGGCCATCATTCTTAAGATGAACTGCAATGAGAAAGCATTAAAGGACTTAGACTTATACATATAGGATAAGCAATGAGAGTAACATGGAGTTTGGTAGCAGACCTCAGTAACGGTAGATTGAAGTAAGAGTTATGGTATAGTATGACATACCTGGATGCAGTAAAGTCATACGGATGGATAATCGGGTCTATGAAATAAGATATAGCAATATTTGTAAGTATAACAAAGTATCGAGCGAAGAACTTCAGTATACCTATATATGCCTAGAGGAACATCTTATCAAGCTCTGTATATGTTTACGAAGTAAGGCCTAGAGATTGGCTAAAAGCTATAGAAAAAAAGAGAGAAGAGTCGCATAGGCACATTTGCAAGGTCAGAGTCGTACATACTGCATAATAGAAGGTAGCAACAGTTACAAGATTAGAAGGATTCCGACCACAAGTCGTGGTGTGAGAAAGAGGCCTAAAGGAGGGAATGCCTTGGCGTTTGGATTAATTCATAGAACGGTTGCCTAGATGGCAAGGAAAGTACAAAATTATTTAGAAGACATATGTTATGAAAATGATAAGTGCATCAGTCAACATTCGAGGACCAAAGGGGGGAATGATGTTACACCCTATATTTTCGTACATGGAAGTACGTCATAAGTAAATTGATATAAGCTCGGAAATGAGATATTACATCCCGCATTTTCGGACGTTAAAGTTTTGTCGTAAGTTAATCCATGTAAGTTTGGGAATGAGATTATTTTGGGGTTATAAGAAGTATTACGCTATTTAAAACAAGTGTTAAGTAAATTCGTGAAGGTGGGAGTGTAAGCGAATCGAAGGAAGTAAGTTTTGTCGAAGTTTGTCAATTTGGAATAAAATACGGTTCGGGCTATAATACCCGACATTTATGGACTAGTCTCATACAAGGTACCACATGACCATGATAGTAAGGAGTATAAGGTGTGTTAAAAGTAAGTAGTATTTTAAGTAATTTGAAATAACTCTTAATTATGTGGGTAATTGGTTAATTATTGAATTAGTGACAGATTAATAAGTTGATTAAGGAGAGGGGTGAATATATGGATAAGTCTAAGGAGACTCAACGTGGCAGCAAGATATATCAATCAAGTGACTCTTTAATCACATTGCTATGTGGCACACTTAGGGAATCAAGTGAGGCCAACAACCACATTGATAAAAAGCTTTCCTAATCCATTTAATTGAGATGCTTATGACTACAAGTTACAGATCTCCTTCAGCAAAATTCATACGAGTTATACTACTTAATACTATAGCAACGTGGGTTTTCGATTCTAAGGAAGTACGGTGTAATTTTCTTAAGAATATCATACGGATTTTTTCCTACGTCAATCTGCCGTTATGTGTTTTTGAATAAGATGTGTCTTAGAGGAATTGTCATGGTAATCGGTTCAGGTATGTTAAGGCTATCCATTCTTTCCTTTTGACATGATCCATATGATACAAGAAAGAGCGAATGCACAACTTTCATAAATGACTCTATTCATAAAAGTACTAGAGATGGCTATGTTCTTGATTTTCCATGTGTCCTATTATTCTATCATCTGTTCATGGGTCTCAGAAAATACGTAAGTTGATAAAGTTTATTTCATGATATTAATCAAAGGCATAATGATTTTATGACATTCCGAAAGATTTTATTGACGTACTTCTCATGCAGTGCATTTATTTACATTGACCCATGACCAGATGGCTTTATATACGCATATATATGTATATTATATATATATATATATATATATATATATATGGGATATGGGAAAAGGTTACGGCATTATATACGCACCACCACCTGATCAGCTGGTATACATTTATGATTTTGCCCACAGTGGTCGAGATGATATGATGGGATGCCCTTAGAGGCTTGATGATGTTATGTATGCATGTACCTATGCATGGTATGATATTTATACGCATATGCATGGCATTATAAATATTAATGATTTACAGAGTTATTCAGACTTAGAAGTTGGGTCTTTTACTCTATGTTTCTCTCATGTCTATTATGTACTGATTTTCATTCCTTACATACTCGGTACATTATTTGTATTGACGTCCCTTTGCCTGAGGACACTATGTTTCATCCCCACAAGTCCCGATAGACTGTTTGAGAGTCCTTCAAGTAAGCTATCAGCTCAGCGGAAGGTGTTGGTGCGCTCTATTTGCTCTGGAGTTGCCTATTTGGTAAGTATGCTTTGGACATATATTGATTGGTATGTCGAGGCCATGTCCCGGTCTTATAACATTTATGTACTCTTAGAGGCTTGTAGACATATGTCATGTATATGAAAGATTGTATGGCCTTATCGGCCTATGTTTAATGTACGAGTAATTATTTTTGCCTTGTAGGCCCGTACGTCATATATATAAGTCGGTATATCATGTTGGGTAATCCTATGTTGAGTATTCCCTCATGTTTAATCTAGTCATCTCATAACAGCCTTTCTGGTTCATTTACCTATGATAATATGATATAAAAGATACATTACGTTGGTACTCAATTGAGTTAGGCACCGGGTGCCCGTCGCGGCCAATCAGTTTGGATCGTGACACTTATTTTCTTGGGCCTCAATGTTGTGTGTGATGTTGGCATCGTTATCTGTGACTTTTTACGATTTTTTGCTAAGAAACAAAGAATTAAACAGGTTAGTAATAGATGCAAGGATCAACCCAATTATGCAATTGTTTAAGCCCCACGGTCGTCGCAAAACTATTTACCCATAAAATAGTACAGTATCATTTGTACGTAGTCTATAGACAAGCGAATCGATTTGATTCCCAAATGACAAATAAATTCATACAAGAGTTACCATTGAAATCTAGATAAAACAGTAGATAGCTTGGTTCAGGGAGAAAAGCTTCCGAAGGCAATAATAAGAATATCAATAGACGAGAAACAAAGTGTTATTGAGATTAGAACAATGTGTAGCATAAGTTTATCAAAAAATTCATCCCATTACAATGGTTGTTTAAATTACTATTTATAGTTGCACCTAGGGAACGGGGTCTTAGGATCAAGCCCCTCTTTGGTGACTATTATGGGGGCCATTGAAGGATATGTAATGGCAAGCTATGAATGCTAAAATTCTATATAACGGACTGAGTATTTAATACTGCAAAATATGCTTCATTGAATGCCATTGGGTGGTAGGTATTCGTTTGTTTTCATTAGCAATATTCTCTTCGGGGGCTTCCTGGTGCGAACCGAAGTTGCTGCCTCCGGTCTTGGTTTCCACCTGTCTCACTTTCCGTTTGTCTCTGGTTCTCCATGTCGCTCTGTTATACGAGTATTTAATATGAACTGATTTTATCCTATACATTTCTATAGCTAATTTACTGTTAATTTTGTTTTTCTTCAGGCATGTCGGCATATGAACATTCTCATATCATAATATCGATTAGGAAAAGGTTGAATACAGGTGAAACACCTAAAGTTGTCACGATTTTCATTTAGATACCTCAAATAAGCTTTGTTCCGATTAAATACTTGTAATAAGTCTAAAGTATAACAATCAAACATATTTAGTTAACACGATTGATAGTATGAGTTACACCGTGTAAAATGCTCTTTGGCTTGATGTTCCAAGTTATAGTTTCCCAAAAAATGAACCACAATTAATAGTTTTTTTAAAAAGGGAAAATATAGTAATTAAGAGATAAAAGTGTGTCTGAACATATATTTATACGTCGAAAATACTTTAGGACATCACTAGAGGACAATGAATACAAGTATTCTACAAGTGCAACTCACTTTATCAACCATGTCAACCAAATGCGTCTGATTGGTACACTATATACTTGCTACATGTGTTCAATCCAAACAAAAGCTTATTTAAAGTGGCTAAATAAAAAGCATAGCAACTTTAGTGTCTCGTTGGAAAAAACTAAATTGTGATGGTCAAAGAAAAATCCAAAACATTCCTATCCTATTTAGGTTTCTCTTTTGAGTTATATTATTTTTATTTGAAGATTCCGTCGCCTTTCGGCTGCCAATGCTATGGGATAAAGGCATAAAGCATTAAAGCTTTACACCTTTTCTTTCATAATAAGAAAGATTTATGTCTATAATCTCATTACGTCCTCTGCCTAACAAGGGCCACGTATATTACTTTTTATTTTTAATAATACAAGAAAAGCAAATGCTAGAATGCACGAACGCAAGTCAAACAATAACGATATTCTGATAGCTTATATGTATTGTACAATGCGCATTAATGTTTGTAAATTGCTAGGGAATTTTAATTCTGTGAGAAAGCATAAATGTCAAGCGCGTGATATTCCGAACCAAAATATCCACGTTAATCATGACATGTAAAATTCTACTTGTAACGTCTCATTCTCGTCTTCTCCACTGTGATTTAATAAGTCAATTTTGTTGTCTGAAACTATGTCCTTAAAATAATGATATTTAACGGGATCAATTATTGCTTTTAATGATTTTCTAGAGTCTTTCTCCACGAAAACCGAAATGTGGTTCATGTGGACTCAAAACACCTTTTTAGGTTAAAAAAAAAGGTTACCCTTTTATATAAAATGCGGTAATAAATCGTGATTTACCTGGTAGCTGATAAGACAAATATATAAAACGCGGTTCATTACTGTGTTTTATATTACGTGGTAATGAATAGCGTTTTATATATATAAATAATAGATCACTTCCCTTTTCCCCTCCCCCCTTTGTTTTAAAAAAATACATTGGTCTCCCCCCACCCTCCATTAATGTCCCAAAAAGCTCGTATGGACCCCACTCGTCCCGTAAAAAGTAGATATTGTTGGTCCCATATCCTAGCCAATCCTTCTATTGTTGTGGGTTGCTTGTTTCGGAGTCAAATTTTCAAATCTTCAACTTTCCGAAAAACATAAATCGAGGTATTCCAATTTAGTTTATGTCTAGACTCGTATAAATAATGCATATTAGTTGTTTTGAATGTGTTGTATGTTGTTTTGTATTTTTTTTTTTTTTGGCGATTGAATTGGTATGTTATTTTTATCCAGACTAAGACATTAATGTTGTAAAAAAAATGTAGAAATTGTAAAATCGTTATTATTTGTTAATAAAAATGTTAATAAATTACTATTACCGTTTTATATGTATTTTTGTGATTACAATATATTTGTTGTATTTTATCTGGATTAAATTATTTATTTGCTTAAAGACTAGTAATATAGTGATGTTTAGGGTGGTAAAATGTAATGCATTTTAGTGTAGTAAAATGTAGTGCCTTTTAGCGTAGTATAATGTCGTGCCTTTTAGCGTAGTAAAATGTAATGCCTTTTAGCGTAGTTTCCCTGTAGTTTAAGTATCTCTTATACTCAAAAATACGTCAAAATAACTGATAGATCAAACACAAACTCTGTCCAATTATAGTCAACATATATTTGGTGCTACTCGGCCGCAAATATCGATCCTGGAACCCATATATGAATATTTAATAATTAAATATTATATAATGATAAAGAATAATTATTTAATTTACAAACAAACATATAAAATTGTAAAACTATCATGTAAAATAATAAAATTAACAAATAGAAGAATTCAGGATAAATTGGTGCCACAAGGCTCCAAATATCGAGATTGAAACCCATTTGTGAATATTTAATTATTTAATTTACAAACTAACATATAAAATTATAATATAACTAACACATAGAAGAATTTAAGATAAATTGGTGCTACTGGGCTCCAAATATGGAGCCTGGAACCCATATGTGAATATTTATTTATAAAAAATAATTAATTAATTTACAAACTAACATGTAAAAGAATAAAACTAACAAATAGAAGAATTTAAGATAAATTGGTGCTACAGGGCTCCAAATATTGAGCTTGGAACCCATTTGTGAATATTTAATTATAAAAATTATTTATTTAATTTACAAACTAACATTTAAAATTAAAACACATAGAAGAATTCAGGATAAATTGGTGCTACTGGGCTCCAAATAGGGAGCCTAGAACCCATATGTGAATATTTATTTATAAAAAAATAATTATTTAATTTACAAACTAACATGTAAAATAATAAAAATAACAAATAGAAGAATTCAAGATAAATTGGTGATATTAAGCTTCAAATATCGAGCTTGGAACCCATTTGTGAATATTTAATTATAAAAATTAATTATTTAATTTATAAACTAACATATAAAATAATAATATAACTACACATAGAAGAATTCAGGATAAATTGGTGCTACTGGCCTCCAAATATGGAGCCTGGAACGCATATGTGAATATTTATTTATAAAAAATAATTATTTAATTTACAAACTAACATGTAAAATAATTAAAACTAATAAATAGAAGAATTCCGGATAAATTGGTGCTACTGGGCTTCAAATATCGAGCTTGGAACCCATTTGTGAATATTTATTTATAAAAAATAATTATTTAATTTACAAACTAACATGTAAAATAATAAAACTAACACATAGAAGAAATTGGGATAAATTGGTGCTATTAGGCTCCAAATATCGAGCTTGGAACCCATATGTGAATATTTAGTTATAAAAATTTAATTAATTAATTTACAAACAAACATATAAAATTATAAAAACTAACATGTAATTAATGTTGTTTAATTTACAATAGAAAACATGGAGGTGTCGCCTATTCATCCCGGACCTTCCAACGATGAGCTGCTCTCGTTATAAGGTGATCATAGGTCCGCCTACATATGGGAGGGTGAGTTACTGAACCAGACTCTCCGCGCCAGGAGAGTGGACGACATGTGAAATTTTCTGCATGACAGAGTTCTCCATGACCGTGTAGTCGCGCGCCTGCGGGACACGAGTTTCTACAGGATGATTGAGATCGGGCGGCTGTAACTCGATTGGTCTTTGGTCACGGACCGGATAGAGCGGTGTCAATCGGAGACATACATATTCCACCTGCCCATTGGCGAGGCCACGGTCACACTGCAGCACGTGGAGGTTTTATATGGGCTGCCCGTTGATTGACAGCCCGTTACTCTGCCGCCTGGCATGAGTGACATGACACGTGTGCAGTACCTGGACATGCTGCAGCGGCTCACTGCTTTCCGCCCAGGGAATGAGAATGTACTGCATGGGACCAGTCATTTTCCGTTGACGACTATTCGATTGTGGTTAGAGGTATTGCATCCTTAGATTAATAGCGATACACCAGATTATCATGTTGACCGATATACGAGGTTGTTACTACTCCTGTTGTTTGGATGAGTCTTGTTCCCGAACACTTCGGGGAACTTAGTCATCTTGAGATTTCTTCATCATCTTGAGCGGCTAGATGATTTACCCCAATACAGCTGGGGCTCTATTGTTCTCGCCTACTTGTACATGCATATGTGCCGGGCGAGCATGGGCACGCAGCGTGAGGTTGCTGGATTCTCGCTACTACAGGTGACAACATATTCGAGTACTCTATTTATTTTAATATACCTAGTAAAAATATATCTTAAATTTTACGTCAACCTTTTATGTTAGGTTTGGGCCTGGGAGCGGTTTCTGCAGTTGCAGCCACCTCTACCCCCTTTAGATCCGGATGTACCACCAGAGTTTCTCCCTCTAGCTAGGAGGTGGGTACTCCGATGGGGACATACGCGCGAGTACGAAGCTCGAGATAATCTCTCCTTGTGCAGGGATATATTGGGTTTGCTGGATGCCACACAGGTAAATTTATATCTAAGTTTACTTGTCATTGCTTCAAACACAAGTTGTGCATACTGACGTTTTTTGTTGTTACTTAATAGTTCATCTAGATGCCATACATCGACACGCTGATAGTTGGCTTGCCCGATTATTGCTCGGTTGGCCGACTTATGTGGGGCAATTTTTACTTGGGACCAGCGATTAGAGCTGATTCCCCCCCCCCCTCATCGACTTGGCAGGATACTGAGCATGATTATATGCCCTGGTACCGCGGCATTCCCGACGTATCGAGCTAGCGGTCGGTACGTTCCATACGCCGGGAGGCACGAGGCACTGGTATGTTATTTGGTCTTCTTACTTATAACTATGATATAGTGTTCTATAATTTATATTTTACATGTTGTGCAGGCTATTGGTCTACATTTAGTCCACCAGTTGGGACTGCAGATGTAGCAGTATGCCGGTGATCCTGTGGTCTCTTTGCAGGAGTATGGCCGGTAGGTTGCAGAGCTGGCTTCCCGGACACTGCATCAAGCCAGAGAGGACGTACACTTAGAGCACGTCCCAGCTTATGTGGCGCCAGAGCACTACCATTGAGGTAGGCTTGTCCCACGAGTGAGGGGACGACGAGGCAAGGCTGTCCCACGAGGTAGGGGTGCCCCACGGGGTCGTGGGGGATGGCGAGGATGTGGTCCCCAGTAATAGGGCAATAAGGCACCTGTTTAAGCACCTGATGAGGATGTTGGACCTAATCTAACGGGTTACCTCCCTCAGCCAGACGAGCATCCCAACAGCATGCCGTCGTACAGCCTTTAGTTGGCATTAACTCCACCAGCATCGCAGGTGACTCCATCAGATCCATTGTTGATCATGGAAACGAGCATTACCGGAGATTGGGAGAAGTTCTTTTCAGGCCCATCGATCTCTGTTGAGGATCGACCGACCCAAGATTTGGATAGTGGGCGTCGGCTGAGTTATGGCTCATCGTCGACGGGTGTTGTAGATCTTTCACAGGCGCACGTATGTTTGTATTACTATTAAATGTAAATTTGTTTTTATCTCATTGATTCTCCATAAATAACTTTATAAATTTCTTATTAAGGTTTCGTCCCAACCCGTCACGTAGACCACTTTGTGCGATGCTGAGCAGGATGCGATGGATGGTTATATTCAGGAGTCCGACGAGACCATGGTAAGAATTTTTTTTTGTCTTAACATGTACATTACTAATATACATTTTCATATACTGAGCTGACTTATTCTTTTGTAGATTTCTGATGGACCGACGGCCCCTTCTATTGATCTTCCCAGCACTACTGACGATTATACTGTAGTGCATCCTCATATAAAGAGGCGACGTGATGAGTATGATCCTGATAGCATATCCGAGTGGGATGGGATGCGCCTCAAGCTAGTGGCTGCATTGAAGTACACATGTTGTGGGACACATTGATTTTCTTTTTTTTTTGTATTTTATATACGCTATGTAAATAATAACAACAATTTTTTATGCTTACATAATATGCACATTATGTTTTTATTTCCCCATTTCTTCTTTATTTTAACACTACAACACAAACACAAACATAGAAACTTAACATAATTTAAATGCAGTACAACTAATAAAAACACATGATATGGGAAACATAAAGATAAAGTACTACACTCGACACATACATGTCATACATTAGTTACCACCGCCTCGTATTCTCTTCTCCAACCACTTAAATTTCTCTTCCAGCTTATTTTTTTCTTCTTCCACCTCTTTGAGTTTCTCCTTCAACTCTGCAATTTCTCATTTATATTCTCATTCATACTCCCATTATTTTTTGGTCAAATTATGAAAATATTGCACAGATTTTTTGTAGCATTCCTGCTCATAGGATTCATCAAGCCATACCTCAAAGTTGCAAAAATTTCCGTTGTTGCCTCCAAATTTGTTCACACATCCAGTATCTCGCCCAACTTGACCGTCATCCCAACAGTCCACCATCATACCACGTTTGCCACATTGGCACATTGGTACATACATGCGCTAACACATTTGTTAAATCTAAAAAAAACTGCTTTTATGGAAAGTTTTGCTATTTGTTATGGTTAAGCGCAAAAAATAACTAGAATGCGCCCGTTATTTATAGGCAAAGAAATACACAAAATATAGTATTTAACCGCGCTATTTATATTCACAAAACGTAGTATTTAGCCGCGCTATGCTTGGCGTATTAAAGATTCTTTCTGATACAAAACAGCTTTTTCGCAGTCGGGCATCTTTTCAAACCGACAAGAAAACACACAAAATATTGTATTTAACCGTGCTATATATAATCACACAAAACGTAGTATTTAACCGCGCTATGCTTGGCGTGTTAAAGATTCTTTATGATACAAAATAGCTTTTTCGCAGTCGGACAGCTTTTTAGGCCGACAAGATAACACACAAAATATAGTATTTAATCGCGCTATATATATTCACACAAAACGTATTATTTAACCGCGCTATGCTTGGCGTGTAAGAGATTCTTTTTGATATAAAACAACTTTTTTCGCAGTCGGGTAGCTTTTCAGATCGACAAGACAACACACAAAATGTAGTATTTAACTGTGCTATATATATTCATACAAAATGTAGTATTTAACAGTGTTATGCTTGGCGTGATAAAGATTCCTTCTGATACAAAACAGCTTTTTCGCAGTCGGGCAACTTTTCAGATCGACAACACAACACATAATACGTAGTATTTAAGCGCGCTATGTATATTCAGTTATTTATCAAACATTTTCCTCCTATGATAGTGTAGTTTTCTAATAGTTTTAGAGTGAAACTCGAAAGTGAACTTAAAAAATTTCCGTTTTAATCCAATACTATTTTTGATTACATGAACGGGAGGGAGAAATTCATTAATTTACTCAACCGAAAAATGTTAAATATCAATAAGATGTAACAAGGCTATGGAAACATCATTTTATTTGATATATCTTGCAACATAAACAAGTACATACACTTATTACAGACAACATTACTAAAAAATAAAACACTACGTGTATCCTTGATAGTTGGGCACATTAGATGAACTTGCACCAGGAGCTGGATTACCACCGCCACCCAAACCAGCTGAAGGACATTTACGACAGTTGTGTCCTATTTCCGAGCATATGCCACATTTACGCGCATAAACTGTATCACCAACATCCATTTGGTTCCGTATACGTGTTCACTTTTGCAATTGTAGCTTGCACAAATAGTCCTTGTTACACAACATTTTAAATGGTTCCGATGGCCAATAATTCTTAGCAGCCACTGGCTGCAACTGCCCACTATATGTATTTAAGTATGCAACAACACTGTATTGCCTATCAACATAGTTGGTTGCCCCTAAACCTGTTTGCTGAAAGCACTTCATGGCATGTGACCACGGCATGTGGTAGATGGTTCATTACCCACCTGAACACAACCTACTGGCTTTATTTATGGTGTGTATATTATTCTCCCGGTGTTGATGGATAGCGGTGCTGATGATAGGCTATAATTACATATTTTAGTCGCTTATTACACTCAAATTTACTGCACTTTAATTAAGTTTGAGCTTTAATCGCTAGTGTCTTGCATTAATCGTGTGTTTTATGCCTTGTAGGAGTGATTCCAAGCTATGTAGATGTTATGGAATGAATTCAAGTGATTTGGAGCTTTGAAGTTTGAGTAAAAGCCCAAGGAATTAAGTCGGGATCGTATTCGGGGATTAACGAATGATAAAGCAATAAAACGAAGAATCAAGTAGGCATATTATGCACTGTCTAGAAAAATACACATAACATTTTGCTCCTAACTCTATTTGGGCTCCACAATATATGGTTGGAAAGTAACTCAAATGGCTACAACTTTCATGCTTTATGTTTTTCCAAATTCCAAACGGAACAGGGTGAAAAACACGGTCGAAACCACGACAACGGACCAGAGGCGGGCTGAGGCAGTATACATGCCAAATACTGCGCTTGTACCGCGCTTGGGCCGCGCCTGCGGCAGTTCAGACGTGAAATATTATCCTTTTTCGCATAGAAGAAGGTATAATTGTTTGGGCCTGACCCTACTTGGTATATATACATGGAAAACGGTATTTTTGAGGGAGGAGACATAATTTTGAATAATTTAGACCTAAGGAGGCGGAAGAGAACAATTTTTGACACAGATTCGACCTAAGGAGGCAGAGACACAATAGGAGTAAGGCGGAGAATTCTTCTACGAGTTTTTCCTTCCTCTTCCTATTTTTTCATTGTTGGTTATGACTTTTAGTATTGTAGTTTTACATACTATTATGAATAGCTAATTTGTTATCTAGGGTTTTGATAGAACCTTTTGTAGGATAAATTCTTGTTATGTTTTTATATAATTGAGTCGTTGGATTTCTCTACTTATTCAACTACATGTTTGTTGTTGTTGATTGAATGACCATCAATTGACTGTGCCTATTTAGTGTAGTGCTCGAGGGAGTACATATTTAGGTAGTTGTTGAACAACGTCACTCCTAACGTATGTGAGAAATCAATACAGTGGGTTTAAAGGCAGGTTTAGAAATAACAAAGCTTTGACGTGATCATAATGAGTGGTTAGATAAAGCCAACTTAGATAGTTCGAGAGAATATGTCTAGTAAATTATTGTAGTTGCTCGAGAGAGAATTACGACATCTAAAGTGCTCACGATCAGTAGAGAATACATTGGCAAAATTGTAGGGAACATAGCTAGAAGGATTCCGACAATTGGGAAAATCATAACTCTAGACCTCCTTAATTTAGTCTCCAACTCTTTGTCTCGTTAGTTGATAATTTTACCGTTTTCTAGTATTTGCTAGTTAATTAGTTAGAAATATAAATATCAATCTTTATAATTTAGAAATTTTTTCAAACTTGTCTTTTTAGTGATATTAAACAGATATAGCTAAGCCTTAGTTCTTTGTGAGATTTGACTGCAGACTTTTAAACTGGATTATATTTGCAGCGACCGCTTATCTTTTTTAGAACTACAGTTGGGCGTGATCAGGTGCGAACTTCAAAAACACCCCGGTCGTGATCATACTGTAAATATGAATGCCAATGTGCTCGCCTCCTGTATTTCTTAAATCTTTTCATCGATATTGACATAAATTCAACACCCCTCTCTATTAATTTTGATGCACCTCTATGCCTTTCAACAAACCTCTCCGCCAATCTATTTTAAAGTCATCTGGACCATGGCAGTGACAGGCAATCCATGTGCAGACTTCAATAACCCGTTGAAAGACTCCAACACATTTGTAGTTAGGGTTCCCCATCGTTTGCCACCATCAGCATGTAATGTCCACTTGTGAAGCTCATGTTACATAAAACAATTATAGGCTCTTTCATCTAACTGCCGGATCGATTCCATGCGCCTCCTGAATTTGCACTGCTGGTGATCGGTTGCAGCCATCCACATTAAATCATGCAAGTCTTTGTTGGAATATTTCTTCTGGAAATTGGCCTTCAGGTGCCTCACACAATAACGGTAGTATGCATAAGGTTCCTGCCATTCAGGCAAATGCTCTACAGAATTTAATATACCACCATGACGATCAGATAGTAGACAAATACTTGAACGTTGTTTGACAACGTGCTGCTTCAAGTGGTTCAAAAATAGTGTCCATATCTCTTGTCTTTCATTGGCACAGATGGCAAAAGCTAGTGGAAATATTTGTCCATTGGCATCTACTACAACGGTGATCAATAGCTTAATATCATACATTCTATAGACATGAGTACCGTCTATGAAAATTACCAGACGACAATGCATAAAACCATTAATTGCTGGTTTAAATTCCCAGAACACATATCTGAATATATATTCCGGGATTCCTGCACTCCGCTCAAGCTTCCATTCAACAATAGTCCCGGGGTTGACGTGTTTCAGTGCGGCCATGTACCTGGGTAGAGATGCAAATAACTTATCCCAGTCACCATAAACAATTTCAAATGCATGTTTGCGCTAGAGATATTCCTTTATTTTTGTAATAGTTCACCCATGTTCCTAGTGGATGAATATAATACACTCTTTGATCTTGTACCTAATGGACACTTCAATGTGTGTAATCAGTTGAAGAGAAATCAAGTCAACATCCAAGTTGAAGTGATTCCCATTGAATGTGTCCATTTCACAAACATGGGTCCCAATATATTTACCCACTTTCCACAACCTTGTTTCCTTCTTGGTCGCACGCAACATTCAGTGACAACCCGTAAACCATCTACGACAAACAACCTTGTATACCTCCGGACTTGACTCCCATATTATCATCTCACGACACTCTCTTATGCTGTATATTTTACAAGACCTGGTTAGGCGAGCTTTATCGGGGAAAAACATGCCCTTTGCCAGCATCGTTGGTCTAGACTCATCCTACATTGCTGACTGAATTTCGTGAAGATCCCTTTTGAGAGCCTCCACATCCGACATACTTGGAAAATTATCAAGGTAGGGAATATTCTTTGAATGAAACAACACGTGGGACTCGTACACTCTTGGTCTAACGGGAGGTGGAGCATACTCCCTTGTCAGCTCAGGTTCGACATTCACTTCCTCCTCATCTTCACCCTCGTCAGGGAAGGGTGTGTCATCTGCAGACTCATCGGCATTGTTGGCATAATCACTATTATCTTCCTGACTTTGCGCATCTGCCAAATCCCGAGTAAATACATCGTCTACGGGCAACTGAGTGAGGTCAGGACCATTAAGTTGCTCGTTTTCACTGCACAAACAACAAAATGATAAGCTACTCAAATTGATAAATACTTTACATATAGCTATATCACTTCACTTACAAGTCGTAATGTGTTGACATTCCATGATGGACATTATCCTGTTGGTGATGACTCACGGATGGACCACCGTGATCCAACACACCAAAACTATGCATTCCAACTGGGCGTGGGGTCATAACTTGTAAAATTCATATCTGGACGGTACCCCCTGTGGAATATATGAGTGTTAATACAAATTCAATACAACAAAAATAAACATCGTAACACAAAGAAAAATTGAAGTTTACCAGCAGTCTTGTGGATTATTTAAAGTAGGAGAGAAATTATTTTCTCGCTCCTCGTTCGCCCGTGGAGATAAGTTTAGATCTGGCCAAACTATTTCGGCCGGAACCTGTTGGGCTAAAACTGCTCCATAATAACCACCCAATGATTGAGGGTTGTCATTGCTTTGCGCAACATCATTATTGCGAGCGTCTTCTTGCTTCACGTACATTTCCAATATTTTTATCAAAATAAGTTCCCGGTATTCATCCGGAGTCCCCAAAAAATCTCTCAGAATTTTATCATCCTTGATGTTAAACTCAGCGTAACAAGCAACCCCTTGCGGAGTCACAAAATACGGATATATTGCGGTTATTTTAAGATTCACCGAACCTTTGCTCAACCTCTTTTTATTGTATAACAACGATAGTTGTCTATCGTACTCCATTGTAAATGGTAACTTAACATGACTCTGTGGAGATAAACTATAGCTCACTGAGTTATTCGCCACCACAATCTCACCCCCCTCCCCCTCCCCCCTCCCCCCCAATATAGTGAAACCCTTATATTTCGCTCTTCACACATTATGAAAAAAACTTGAGAATTTAACAACAAGAAAAATTTATCACGAAGTTGGAGTATTTCTGAATGATTTTTCTCAAAGCCCTTAACACTTATAAATAAGGCAATGCCCAATCCGGGGGGGGGGGTCAAATTTTTGAAAGTAAAACACGGTTTAACAGGGCATTTTACATATTTAAATTATTGTTGTGTCAGATAAGCGCAGAAGAGTTATTGGTGGGACCACAAAATATGTAAAGCGCGGTTCATTACCTAATAAACCGCGTTTTACATAGTAGTCTTATCAGCTAACATGTAAAACGCGGTTCATTACCGCGCTTTATATAAAACGCAATAACAAACTGCGCTTTACCTTAACGTTCCAAACGGCCGTTAAGGTAAAACGCGGTTCATAACCGCGTTTTATATAGAATGGTAACTTTTTTTTTCCATCTAAAAAAGTATTTGGAGTCCAAAAGAACCACATTTCAGTTCCGGGCTCCTTTCTCTACTACTACTTGAAAATTTTCTATCTCCTAATTTATTTGTTACTTTTAGTTCAAAAGTTAGTTAATTATCCAACTTCTGAATCCTAATCTTTATTCTTTTTTAGTCATGTTTCGTTCTTTTTTTTTTTTTTTGGGTGTGTGTGGGGTCTGCTACTCTAGCACGATCGCATATATAGAAGAAAAAGCATTGATTATCCGTGAAACAAGTTAATAAGGTGTTTAAGTATGTCTTGAAAAATAAATTCAGACAAGCAACATGCTGAATAAACGTTTATCATGATTACTAATCTTCTATCATAGTTTTTCCTATTTAATAAGGCGAAAAGGATGCCAGATGAGTGGAGGTGGAGTACGGTGGTTGTATTGTATATGAAGAAAGGTGGTATTCAGAGTTGTAGCAATTATACGGATATCAAATTACTGAGTCATAGCATGAAAGTGTGGGAGAGGGTAGTTGAAGCGAGGGTGAGGGTGAGGGTGACAATGTCTATATCCGACAACCAGTTCGGGTTCATGCCGGGTCGTTCTACTACCGAAGCTATACACCTTGTTAGGAGGTCGGTGGAACTTTACAGAGAGAGAAAGAAGGATCTGTACATGGTGTTTATTGACCAAGAGAAAACATATGACTAGGTTCCTAGAGAAATTCTCTAGAGATGCTTAGAGACAAAAGGTGTGTCGGTTCCCTACATTATGGCGATTAAGGATATGTATGATGGGGCTAAGACTCGGGTTAGGACAATAGGAGGCTACTCTGAGCATTTTTTGGTTGTAATGGGGTTACACCAAGATTTTGTGCTCAGCTCGTTCTTATTCGCCCTGGTGATAGACGCGTTAACACAACATATTCCAGGGGAGGTGCCATGGTGCATGCTATTCGCCGATGACATAGTTCTGATTGATGAGTCGCGAGCCGGTGCTAACAAGAGGCTGGAGGCTTGGAGACAGGCTCTTGAGTCTAAGGGTTTCAAGCTGAGCAGGACGAAGACGGAATACTTGGAGTGTAAGTTCAGCGCTGAGCCGGGGAAGTGGGCATTGATGTGAGGCTTGAATCACAAGTCATCCTAAGTAGAGCCAACTTCAAGTACCTTGGGTCGGTTATCCAGGGGGAGGGTAGATCGACGAGGATATTACACACCGTATTGGGGTAGAATAGATGAAGTGAAAGTTAGCATCGGGAGTCCCAATTATATACTCCATGTTGTTAGAACAAAATTCATTTGATTATTCCTCTGTTGTGGTCTGCTACTGTAACCATCGTGGGGGATCATGTTTCATTTTGAGGACGATACTGAATTGTCTATGAACAATTACAAACCATATACACTAGATTGAATCTAATGAAGCTGACAATGCCTCTCATGTCCCTCCCATCCTATTATACTGCATCTTTATGGTGAAGAATTTTCTTTGACAATTCAAACATTTCATAGCCGCAAAACAAAGATTCTCCTTTTGACCCCATGATTCCCCCCTCCCCTCCCCCCCTTTTAATTTCTCTGGATAGATCTGAGCATGAAGTTGCCAACTTGCTACAAAATGGATTTCTGTTTTAGGAGGGAAAAATTGCACATAGCTATAATAAAATGCTCACGAAATTTTGGACTGTATCGAGCTTAAATGGAGCGGCATGAACAGTAAGAATTCAAGACGTAGTTGTTTTTGTTGTACAATACTCCCCCACCCCATCAAAAAGGAAAATGGAATGTACTCATAATTTACTGTTTCTTAAACATTGAACTAAAACTTTACAGATTTGAAGCATGGACTTGTGGCCTGAGACTACTAACATCAACAAAAGGTTGACTAACTAAGGCTTTGGTTTGCTCCAAGCCTAATGTTAGAGGCACATATAGCCTTTAACATATACAGCACAGTTATTAGGCATGGCCCTGAACTAGGTGTTATAAATTAAACTGCTGCTCAAGAACATGACTTTATTAGTCCTAAGTTGAAGAGAAATTTCTCTGAGCTTGATCTGAATATATGTCCCAAAGAGAATCTAGCAGTTTGCTGCGGTGGTGAATCAGAGTAGACGTCGTCCTTGACACGAAGAACAGTCTGACCTATTTCTTTACGGACTGCTTGAATGGTTTCACTTTTAACTTGACTTCCTGATGCATCAGTAACATAGAAAACATTAACAGCTTGTGACCCCCTTGTCGTAACCTCAGCCCTCGAAACAGAAAGACCATTCTCCCTAAATATACGAGTTACGTCTGATAGAAACCCAATTCTGTCATCACCACATAGTTCCAGTCTTATTCCCTGCATGATATTAACATTCAAAATGTTAGTTTAGTAAGTGGGGAAACTGGTGACTACTCAATGTGAATTCAAACTGTTTGTACATTAGAAGTTCGCCTCTTGATAGCCGCCTCCAAGCATTGTATCACGCGTTGTCTCTCTGCTTCAGAACTAATTGGGCAGCCATCCATATGCCTAATGTAATATTCCTAAACAAAAGAACAAGAGGAAATAGCTACAAGTTGTGAAACTCATTCTTGGTTCATAGCTTTAGACCACTAGTGGGTAGTGGCTGTCGACAGTTGATGGGTTTATGAGCTGTTCGAGTTATTTAGAAGATTACCTGATAAGCCCCCCGTCCTTCGGCAATGATGGTACCATGATATACCACATACTGCATATCTGTTAGCGTGCACACTGTATCAAAGATGAGCTTAGGGCGGTCTGCACCTCTTAAATTCACAACGGTATAGCCTTTGTCTGCACAATTTTCTACAGTCACTAGGGGCTTGGTTCGGTCACTTGATATGCAATCTGTATCATCCTTATCATAATCACGATCAGCGTACATCATTTGATGTAGTCTCCTCTCTTTATGAGTGGAATCAACTGAAACTGCAGTGTTAGCACTTCGCCTGTCTCTGTCTCCTTTTAAAACGTACAACAACAATTGCCTGATTTTAGCTAGCCGATCAGTATCATCTATTGCCAATCCATTTTCTTCATGAGTTATGTACACAACTGATGCCATTCTTGAATTATGAGTCCAGACTTCTGCTGCTACTACATTACATCTGTGGTCAGTGAGCACAGCAAAGATCTCAGAGAGTAATCCTGGGCGGTCTCGACCAGTCAGTTCTATGGTTGTCTGCTCTGCTGCAGATTGAACTCCCACGGATCTTTCCAAAGACCGGAAGCTGCAACCCCTCGGTCCCAGTGACTGCAACACAAAATATCTTCACTATCTAGTGCTACTTAGTTACAGAATATAGCAATAAATGAATATTGCATTTAGGGGCGGTCCATGGGTCAAGCCACTAAAGCAAGGGCTTTAGGCCCCCAATTTTTGGGGCCCCAAATTTTTCTTTTTGTTTCCTACTTATAAATGTATTGAGATCCCGACTAATTAAGATTCGTACCGCGTAAGGCCTAGTAGAAAAGAGAACACATTTTAATAGAATTTTACTAGGGCTCTCAATATATCTAATTAAGGTAAATTGGATCATATACATCTCACAACAATCTTTAGAGATAACGTCTAAATATATTAGGTATTTTAAAATAAAAAAGTAAAATATTTTATAAAAGGCAAAGGTAACATTTAGTTTAGTACTAGTGTAGACGTTTGAGAAAAAATTGGAGAAAGAGAATCACTCTCCTTAAACCCTTGTCGCGAATATAAAACTTTTTATTGTTTAAATTTTATGATTGACATCATTAGTGAGGTACCAATATTATTATTCTCCTTTTATATTTCTCACTAAAAACGTGTAATAAATTTTTAAAATCCGTTTTTTGGTATCTTCAATGGTCCAAATCTTATTTTTTATCTTTCTCATCAATTGGTTTCTGCAAAAAAACATAAGTTTTCGATAGTTATATTGTTCTCTGTTGAAAGATTTTTTTTTTTTCTAAAAAAACAAGAGTTGAAGAGTATTGTTTAATAAAACTATATTGCACATTCTTTTTTTCCTTCTTTTTTTCTCAGATTTCAAGCATTTCAACAAATATATTAGAACATCAAAAATTATTTCAATATCAAGTTATCAACTTCTGTAATCTGGTTCTATTATCTAATATCAACAATATCTTAGGAAAAATTGAGTTATTTATAAAAGAAATTATTAACAACTTTTTAATTGATTTTTGCTGAAAGGCCTCAGATTAAAAATTGGCTTTAGGCCACCAATCTTCTCGGGCCGCCCGTGATTGCATTTGATAAAAATGATAAATTTTTCAGCATTTATGCTATAGGAGAGAAAAATAACCTGCTGAATGCGTTCGGCAACGTTATCTTCAGAGAGCTTATTTCCATACTCATCAGTAACATGAAATACTGCAATCAAGAATAGAAAAACAAAAGAATAAAAAGCATCAGACTTCTCCCTAATCAACTTATAGAAGAATTAAGAAACTGACCATCCATAAACCATTCCCCATCAGAAGATATATAAGCTCTCCTTATTATGAGGTTCAAGTCAGTAAGAACCTGAACCACTTCCAATAAGCTTCCTCTCTTATTTGCACTATCAACCTGCAAATTCCAATCCATATAACATATTAATTGCCAATCAAGATTCTTACTAACTAGAACAAACAAACATTCCATACCTTGATCAGAGTTGTTTTCTTATCAGATGTATTATCAACAGTAACCCTACAAATAACTTATCACCATCAAAATTTCAGCACATAGATGCATAATTACCAATTTATAAAATATAATCCCATTTGGAGCAATTTTTTAAAGAAAAAAGGTCAATCCCATTTGGACAAAAGGAAAAGAAAAGTACCTTGGTGGGTTCATTCTAAGTACAAGCTTCTCGAATTCATCATCGACAGTGAGAGAAGAAGACCAGTAATCCATTATTGAATTGAATAGAGAAACAGAGCTGGAAATGAGGCAGACACAGAGGAAAATATGTTCTGTGCTGTTTTGAGTATAGTCTCAAAAGTGTTTGTATTATTACTAGTGCAGAGAGCTTAGCTGTTTTCTTGTTTGGAAGAAAATGAAGGGGTCTGTTTTCTTGTGGTGAGTTGGTTAAAATAGGTGAATGGCTCTTGAGCTGTATCAAGAGCCTTTTGGAGGGACTATTGTCACTTGCTAAGGCTATTGTCAGGACTATTACACACGTTGCTCTTGGCCTTGTCATCTGGACCCCCTACTCCCAAACAACCTCTATCATATTCTTCCTTCTAGACAAACAAATTGAGTAAAAAAATTAATTAGGTTGCATAACTCTAAAGGATTTGTTTTGTTTGGGCTAAATATTTAATACCCAAATCTCAAGGTTAGATTTCATTGTTTAATCTTTAATTATAAGAGGATCTTATATATGGTGCAACCCAGATTGTGGGATGGATGATTGGCAGGATTTTAAAAAAAAAAAAAAGAAAGAAAAAGGAAGCTGGACTTACTAGATTACTATATATATATATTTCATCTATATGTTGGATGTGAATAAAACTTTTCACCACGTGTTTGCTACTAGTTCATTATGAACTAAGAATCCAATGCAAAGTCTTCCGTAGATAGTGATCCTAGCCAAAATAATTGATGTCATCATTTATTTGGGTTGGAAATCTAGAAGAAGATTCAGACTTGTGAAGATAATTGAAGTTGATGATTCTGGCTTTAGTTGATATATAGAGAAAAATACCGCAAATGTTTTAACTTATATATACAGACTATCACTGTATTTTAACTTATTATAGTATGTAATCTATCATATTTTTTAGGTTACTAACCGCACATCTATCTATACTATATTAAAAGCACGAATGCTCTTAGCGAAATGTCGTTCGTGTTTTTTGCCCTTTAAAAATTGAGTACACACTAGACGAAATAGTCATTTATTATTTTCTTAATATTTACAAATAGTCATTCAATTAATCTCCTACTATTTAGGAATGTTCATTTAATTATTCTTCTAATATTTTTAAACTGAGAAAGTTTGTTATTTTCCTAATATCTAGGAATAGTCATTTAATTAATTTTTTACTATCTAGGATAGTTATTTAATTATTCTCCTAATATTTATAAACTAGGAAAGTTTTTTATTCAACTCCATTTATATTTAGGAGTACCAAATTTCTTCTTTTAGGTTTCCGAGGAGGTTTTTTTAGTTTATAAAATTCTGCCTATAAGTTTTAATTTTTCTTTAGTTAATAAAGTTTTGACGTAGGAAAGCTAGAAAAGTTTGGGTACTAACTTATTAGGACTAATTTTTTATAAAATATATTAGGTGAAAAATGAGCCTTTTGAACTTATTTGTGGACTAGGAGTCTTTATTTTATTAATAAAGTTTTCTTTGTCTATTTGAACTATATATAATTTTACCTTATATAAATTTTCTTTGTCTATTTACTCAGAATTTCAAAAGCACATTATGTTAAGTAGTAAAAGCCTAGAGATTTTACCTAGCAAATTAAAATTCATCGTAATCTAGTTTCTACGGATCCAATAATAAGGCATCAAAGGAGCGTCGTAGGACAACATTTCTTCATTTTTTAAGCACTTGTATTTTTATCTATAATTTTTCTAATTAGTTTATAAAGAATATTTCATAATGTTTAATCTTAAAATTTTGTATGCAATGATATAGGATACACACGCAACGCGCGTACCCTAAGACTAGTTTTATAAATAATTGTTACTTGTTATTATTATGTGACCTGATAATTTAAGATTTTTTTTTATATAAAATAAAGGGCATGTTTGGTATGAAGAAATATACTATCTAGAAAATATTTTTCAATTTTCCCATGTTTGGTTGACTTAAATGTTATGGAAAGTTTTTTCCTAATAAGCTTATACTGGTGCACAACCGCTAATTATGGTGGAAATTCTAACTCATAAGCTACTTACCCGATCCTTCATAGGATCCTATATGGGCTGATGTATCTGGGATTGAGCTTTCCTTTCTTTCCAAATCTTATAACATCTTTCATAGGCGAAACATTTAGAAACACCCAATCATCAACTTGAAACTCTATGTTGCATGTTCAAATAGGACTTTTGGCAACTCTGAGTTGTCTGCAAATGCTCTAGAATCAACTTGACTTTCTCCATAGACTGATTGACCAAATCTGGTCCCAGCAACTCCGCTTTGCCAACTTCGAACCAACTAATTGGCAATCTACACCTTCGCCCATAAAAATCATGCTTTCAAAATGAGCGAGATAATCCTATTATAAGGTCCATATTTACCATCTTCACTAAAGGATGTGTGTGTTCTGAGATAAACACTAGGTTTTCTGCTGCTCGACTTTCACTTGTTGATAATTCAGACACTTGGCCACAAAGTCTGCAACCTTCTTTTTCATGTCGTTCCACCAATAAGTCTCCTTGAGATTATGATACATGTTTGAGGAACCTGGGTGGATAGAATACCTGGAATTATGGGCTTCTAACATCTTCCTCCCTCGCTAAGTCCATCTATGGTTGGAACACACAATCTATCCTGGTACGTCAAAGTACCATCATCTCCCCCTTGTTCAAAAGCCATCGTGTTATGCATGTGAATCCCCTCTTTTAGCTACAACAAATAGAGATAATCAAACCATTCCTCCTTCACTTTGGCTACTAAGGAGGAATATGTCCTGTTCTAGACCATAACTTCACCATCTTTGGTGTCCGAAAGTCGAACTCCTACCTTGGCTAAGTAGTGAACTTCTTTCAACATAGTTCTCTTGTCTACCTCATTCATGAGCTATACTTCCCACACTTGATTATCTTCTTAAGAACTTCCTGAAAACACTTATAGTATTGTTGTGAGCTAAGTCACTGACCACTACTCGGAATATTAGAGTCTCGTGCATTGGCACTACCCTCATAATACATAATTGGGCATTATTTTATAGCTTTTTTATGAGCACTTTATCATCAATAACTAAGCTCGGTGGTTATTCTACTCACTTTGTGTTTCTTACACATGCTAGACATATTCCTTGTGATAATTATACAATTTTCCCTTATTACCGAAATAATTTTCTTTTTCATATCCATGCTAACTATTCGGGTTTCAAATCTCTAACTGGACTTACTGAAAATTTTTGCTTTAACCCTCAGACCAAAGGTCTTATACTTGCGGGTCCTTCTATTTTTGTTGGGATCCAAATAACCATCCTTATTTTCTGCAATTCTTTGCACTCTACGTCAATGACAACTCCCTTTTGTCTCACTTTGAAGAGGTCCGACTTCCTAGTCGCAACCTTTATTGCTCCAGCGTGTGCCTTTACGAACGAATCAGCAAGCATGGCGAAGGAATCGATGGAATGTGGCGGCAATTTGTGGTACCATATCATTGCTCCCTTCGATAAAGTTTCTCCAAACTTTTTCAACAGAACAGATTCAATTTTATCATCTTCTAAGTCATTTCCTTTTATTGCATATGTATAAGAAGTGACATGCTCATTGGGATCAGTGGTTCCATTGTACTTGGAAATTTCTGGCAAGCAGAATTTTTTTGGAATGAGCTTCAAAGCCGCACTTGGTCATAAAGACTTCTGTACGAACTTTTTTGAATCTAAACCCTTTAGAATCGGGGTTACCCTCGGTATTTGATCAACTCGTGAGTTGTATGTTTCTACCTTTTTATCATTAGCCCCGATTTTCTTTTCTCCTAATTCCATCAGTTTAGTGAGTTCCTCAAGCATATTCATGATGGAGGGGTCAGTTTCCGATCCATTATCGTTCGATTTTTCAGGTATAGGTTCGACCCTGTGAATAACTTCCTGTGATGAATCGAGCTCAATTTTGCTTAGTGCTCGATTCTGATTTTGGAGATGTGCTATCGTAGCTTGCTGAGTCTGCAATATTTCAAATATCATTCGAAGGTTAATCCTGCCTTCTTCACCGCTCTGTGCGTTCTAGTCGGCTGTCCGGGCATCTCTGTGGACGCTATTTTTGGGGTCGGTGCCTAAATTTCCATGAATGGCAATACGAAAACTGACATCGACTGGATCTATGGCCTATGAGAAGCCGCCCTTGTTTGATATCTGTCCAGAAACAATGAATCAAAAGATATTACAATCGAAGAGCCAATCTTCGATACTTCAAAATCGGGGACGTAGTTCAGAGAAAAATCATCATCAACACTCGAGACCCAAATGAGGGAATGCTCAGTTCAAACTGGGAGGGACCGTATCAGGTCCTCAATATCATTAGAAAATGATCTTACAAACTTGGCACGATGAACGGTGAACAATAGCCAAATAATTGGAACATATCACTGCTCAAACAAAATTATTGCTAAGGTATGACCTTCTCCTTTTTCATTTTTATTTTGTATTAACTTGTTGTGGGTGTTCGATCAAAGGCATCGAAGTTCTCTCCAAAAATGATGTCCTTAGGTTTGAAAGTACGCGTTGCACTCTTTTTTCCTTCGATCGATTTTTATTCGAAATGTGTTTTTCTGATATGGTTTTTAATGACTGAACCATTGTTCGTGCTAACTTAGATCAATTCAACAGTATCCGAGGCTTCTTTACAATTAACCTCGAATACTGGGGGGCATCACCCTCGGATGTTACATTTTCAAGGAAAATACTTCGTGTGAACATGGTCTCGATATGTAAATTTTGTAAAGAGCCAAACGGTCAAATGAACCGTGTCCATATAGATTACTCGAGACCTAATGACAAAACATGTACGCATGAATGATCTATTGAAAGAAGTATTTTCTCCTTACCAGATGTTCCTTGCCTTAGTGAAATTTCTACTTTACAATTTCATACTTATGATCTAATGCAAAAACTGGCTCGAGCGTCGATGGCAACTAAAGCTCAAACAATCAACCCTGTACTCGGGGACTGCCATACAAAATCGACATGCTCCGTTTGTTAAACTTCATGATTATAAGACCTTAAAAAATGCAACCCTCATTTTTATAGGCCACAGCCACCCCACTCGGGGATTGGCACTTCGAACAAGTTCGAAGTATAATTGAGAAACAAACCCAGGGCAAATCTCAAAGTTAAAGGCTACGGCCAAACTAACACGGTTCGTAGACGTCCGAATTCCGTAACAAAATAGGCCTTCTAATATTTTCACAAAACCAGTTAAAAGGGCTACCCTCTGCAAAATTACAAAGGGTTTCGATAACATCAACCCTCAAAAACCTTAAAGGGTACCAAATTGTTCAAATTCTCGAACAAACTTATGCTAAGGCATAACAAAGTAAAGGGTTTCGATAACACTAACCCTCGAAAATCCTAATGGGTATAGATTTATCTCGTGCTAAGAAATAACAAATTTTTATATGATTAAACTTTTTAAGCCGAAAAGGGAAAAAGCCACTCTTTCGAGGCCATATCGGACCAGTTTAAGAGCCTAAGAGCCATTATATTTTTTGAGTTCGAAAATCCACCCTCACTCAACAAAAACCTAAAGGTTTTTCTACTTCGAGTTCGAGAAAATACTCACTGGATAATAGAGATTATATTAGTCTGACTTCGATCAAGTTGCCTAAGTTTCCGATTCGCAAACAAAATTTCACAACGCACGAAGTGACTTAAAATTCTCGCAAGGTGTAAAGTGTATCAAAATTGTCATAAGGGGAAAAGCAAATCGGAATTTTCACAAGGCAAACGTCGAGATAATAAAGAAAATGTCTTATATGTATCTTAAAATTTACATGGATCGGTCAGGATCCTACACAAAAAATTAAAAAAGAAGGAAAAATCCTAAGTGCCTAATTTTCTTTGGGAGCTACGTCTTCGTCATCATAATCCCCTCCAGTATCAGATCTATTTGCGCTCCTAGAATCATCATAGGAAGAGAGTAGTGCTTTGGCTTCGGCCTCGAGTACTTTCACGTTCTCGATATCGACAATGAGGTTAAAGCCACGAGCATGAATCTCTTCAAGAGTCTCTCTTCGAGACTGGTACTTGGCATGCTTGGCAACCCAGTACGATCGAGTCTGAGCCTTATCAACAACTTCCTTTGCTCGAGCTGGAGCAGCTTCATCATCATCTCGATTGACGTCCACGATCGCCTCAACATCATCCTTTACTTTTTCTGCCTCAGATGTGGCGTTTGCAAGTTTGGCAGCCAACTGAGCCTCGAGCTCCTCAATTTTCTTGGCTCGGACCAAGATTTCCTGCTTCATGCTTTGGAGTTGACTTTCGGCCAATGACAGTTGGGCTCGAGCAGTATCTTTCTCCGAGGCAAGGCGGTCCATGTTTTGCTTCCACCCTAAAGTCTCAGCCCTTTATCATGTTGGCCTCCTCATGAAGCTGCTAGAACTTTTCGGCCTTCTACTGAACCTGCAGGATCAAAGTATTAGTCATCATTCCCGAATTGATACATCAAGCTTTTAAAAAAAATTCATTACCTTCTCAATCAGGTCGGTCTGCTCTTTATGGGTTGTAGCCAATTTGGCTCAGAGGTTCTTTATCTCATCTTCTTTTTGCCCATTGAGAAGTTTCAGGGCATTTCTCTCCTCCATGAGCCTTTTAATATCGACCTCGCATCGGCTCAGCTCTGCCCGGGATTTAGAATACTCTTCTCGATGAAGTGTCAAGGCCTATGAAGAAAGAAAGGAAATCAGTCAAGAAGAAATAAATACAAGCGTAATATTGACGAAAGGAGCTGAGGCTTACCCGACTCAGGAGGCGTTCAGTCTCATCAAAGAGACTCGATACATCTCCCAGGTCGATAGCATCTTCGACTCCCGTGAAGCAACCACGAAAAAGGTCCTCCCCTTCGTAGGTCGTTCCCACATCGGGTGTCTCCATGGCCTGGGTTTCTGAAATTTGCCCCTCGGCAAAATGTGGGGAGAGTCGGCAAATCGCCAATATCTATTGCCCCAAGAAAGTCACTTGGGGCATTCTCTTAATTTTGAAGGGCCTCGGAACTGGCCCCTTGAGGCACATCCGTCGATTTCTCATCACGGTGGGAGGCATCTTTAGCCTCCGACAACTCGGGGACTTTTCTCGGGCCATTTTCCGAGATCTCCTCAGTCCGAGGCTGAACCTCTTCGATCATCACCGGCTCATCGACCTTTGGGGCCTCGGCGCTCCTCTTCGTTTGAGCTGCTAGCTTGAATCCAGCATCTTCATCTTCCTCTTCTTCCTCCCTCAGTCGCTGATCTACATAGGTAGGGAGGACGGCAATGTATTTTTTTGACCTGCGAGGCTTTCTCTTCTTGGGCTTGGGAGTATTGGAGGGTGAGACCCTTTTCCTTTTCCTTTCCTTCGACGACTTCAGGACTGGGGGCAAAACCTCCTCCTCTCCGGACGAGGGCCTCATGACGACATCTTTCTCGAGGCCTGTATGAAAGGAAATTAAGTAAGTATAAGAGGAAAACATTTTAAGGCCATCGGACTCGTAAAGAAAAGGCTTACCGTGATTTTTGGCCTCCCATCGGCCCCTTGCTAAGTCACGCCATGAGCACTCAGAACCTAGCTCTCAAGTTTTGAAATCGCACCAGGCATCCAAGCGATCGCTACATCACAGAAAAAGATGTCAATGAGGAGAAGTAAAGGAAACAAAATAGTAAATAAAAGCTAAAGGAAGGATTGAACTTGCTCTCCATATTCCACTTCTCGGGAAATGGCATCTTCTTGGCCGGAATTAGATCGGAAGTTTTCACTCAAACAAATTGACCCATCCACCCTCGATCCTTGTCCTTATCTATGCTTGAGAACAATACCTTGGAGGGCCGATGCTGAAACTTTATCAACCCACCTTGAAAAACACGTGGCCTATATAGCCTGATGAGGTGGTCGAGGGTGAAAGGCGTCCCTTCTTTTTTGCTCGCGAAAAATCGGAATAGAGTGACAATCCATCAAAAGGAAGGGTGGATCTGGCCTAGAGTTATTTGGTATCTTCCTCGGGAGTCGGAATCACCACCTCTTTCTTCTCCCAATGGCATTCTTTCATGACCTACTTAAGGTCACTCTCAATTATCGAGCACATGTACCTAGACATTGGCTCACATCGGCCAGGGACAGACAAAGTTTTCTCAACTTTGAAGTCGGAAGAAAGATCACACCCCACCTCAGGAACGCACTCCTCAGGGCGCGACTCCACTGACGTTTTATCGCCGACCGACCGCGATGAAGTGGCGCCCTCCTGTTGCGGAATAGTTTAGGACATTTTTTCCATTTTTGCAAGTTAGAAGACGGAAGAAAAGAATGAGGTTTTGTGTTTTGAGGGAAGGTTGATAATGGAACCAAGAGATTATGCAGCACGAAGAAGCTTGGAGGAAGTGAAAAGCTTTGAAGATTAAGGCGGGGATTAAGAGTAATGTTTTGGCAAATGAGAAGGAAAGTACATTTATAAGAAGAAGGTGACGGTTCAAAATCAATAATGGCAGACAACAACTGGCAGGCATTTAATGACTCGGTATGCAAACCGACGGGACGTTTCATTCACTTCCATCGCTTACGTCATGAAGATGACGTGATGATAGGCCGAGGTACAAAATTGAAGGCTCAATTCGTTTCTTCTCATTACACTCCAAGAAACTAGGGGACTATCAGTATACGGTTAAAACCTGGCCCACCGGATTTTACTATCTGATCGAGGCTAGGGGATTGCATCAAAGGTCGGCCTCGCAACAGATCGGACCAAGGTACGGGGATAAGTCGTCGAGTTCGAGGACCAAGGTACCTATCGAAGATCGAGGACGGTGGAGATCGAGACTAAATGAGACGGACATCGAGCAAAGAACAATAACAGAAAGAAGAGATATCTGTGACTAGCCGAAGATCATGGCATAAATCTTGGAACAGATCAAGTCAAGGGCGATTATTTAGTTAATAATGGGATTACTTCTGTAATTAGAACTGTACCATAACTGCGATTCTTCTGCTATATAAAGAGGGCCCTAATCATTTTGTAACCATCATATATTCACGCATATCAAAGCAATACAAACTTTCTAGCTTATATTCTTGTTCATTAGCTTGTTATATCTTTTACTATTCTTGCATTAACCTGTTCGAGGGCATCCAGGCTCAAAAGCTTAATTGCGTTGTAACACCGATTTGCTTTATTTTATTGTCAATTCCCATTGTTATCTTTATATTTATCAATCAGTATTAGGTGAAATCACGTACCCTTAAAATCACATTTTTAGGATAAACAGAACCTGACAAAAAGATATTGATAATTGTAGCACGATCAAGATGTAGAGCACCATGAAAGAATACTCATATTCATTCTCTTCTTTTGAAAAAGAAAATGTAAATGTTATGTATCAATGAATTGAATGGGAACATAAGCAAGGTTGATTACCATGTTTGAAGGAACCCATAGTTGAAGTTGTACTATATTTCAAATCAAGAACAAAGATGAGTTCATTAAGCGGAATAAACTATCAGCAGATAAAGATAGTATAATTAATTACAAAAATTATGGATAATATTTAATTTAATTATCATGTGAATAAAAAGTAGTTCACCTTAGGTACTTGATCCCTCATCTAACTACATGAAGGTCGAAACAATTAAAATTCAAAGGGATAATCATAGAGATACATGAGTATATTGTTTATAACATTTAGTATAACATCAGATATATTTTTTCCCAGTTGTATCGTTAAAATACTTTGATAAGTTAATCATCAATTACCCTCTCTATGAACTGACATGTAGCTTTCTTTAGATTTTAGAATAAGTTTTTTTTTTTTTTTTTTGTTAAATACAAATGCATTTATAAACACGTCTTCGGTAAAGGATACACTGCATGAGTACACTATATTTTTCACTGCCATAATTATAGTTGCCAAAACATCTCTTAAATATCCTATCTTTATGTCATCAAAAATCCCGGGGTTGCAAAATGATAGATGTTAATGTTAAATATTACCTATGAAAAATAGTTGGAATAAAAAATTATTAAGTTGTTTTTTCCCTTTCGTGTAACACCTCCGCTGGATCGAGGTTGTTCCCTTCATTACAATTTTTTTCCAGATTGAAATACAACGTGCTTAGTACTATTGTTATTTGAGCATGTTTACCCTAAAAACAGATACCAATTAAATTTATACTGTTGTTTATAGGACACGTGATTTTACTTGGCACAAACTGAGGAAAACGCAATATTGTTATTGAAATTAATTTCAAATAGAAATAAAGCAAACCAAAAGAAATGTGTAGCTTTGATCCTCGAGCTAGGTCACCTTCGAATCAAGCAAGTATTTCACTGGAAAGTATGAACGGAATAACAGAGTATTGAGAGCTTAAGAAGAAGATATTATATTGCTTTATGTAACGTGAATATGATGCGCGTTACAAATGATCAAATTCCCTTTATATAGTAGGGGGGTCCTGCCCTTAATACAATCCGAAATACAGTAAGAAATCCCATGATTAGCTGATTAACTGTCCTCTTCTTAATACGTGCCGAGATTTCTGCTGTGATCCTTGCCCGATCGCAGATATCTTGGCTTTCCGTTATCTGGCTCGACAGGCTTCCCTCGATCTTGCTTGATCTCTATCCCGCTCGGTCTCGATCTTGGCTGATCTCGATCTCGATCGGCCCCTTAGTCACGAGCTTGACAATCTAATTTCGTGTCACGGTCCGGTATGACATGGGGTCGAACTTTGGCCTATCACACTTCGGTCTCGATTAATCATACAAAAAGGACAAGCCAAATTTTGATCGTATACAGATAGTCCCCTCGTTTTTTGGAGATTAATGACAAGAAACGATTTGAGCCCTCGATCTTCACCTCGATACATCATGATGTAAGCAGCAGAGGTAACCGAAACATCTCATCGATACAGTTTTCCGGGCATTTAATGCATGTCAGTCGACGCTCGACCATTACCGGCTTTGAATCGTCATTGAAAAATTATAAATACCCTCCTTCTTCATTTTTTAAATTTTACTTTCAAATCTTCTTCATTCTAATCTTCAATCCTTTGCCTTCTTTAAAGCTTTGTATTTTCAGATCTCTGGGTTTCTTCGCTTGTTCTATCCAAAAATACCAAATATTCTTTTTCAATTTCTATTCTTCTTCGTCCATAAAAATTAAATGGCTAAAACTTCAAAAACCATTCCACAAAAGGAGACTGCTTCATCGTCATGGCCGACCGGTGAGGAACCGGCGGCGGAGCCACGTCTTGAAGAGTTTTTTCCCGGAGGGTGTGTCATTGATTCTGATTTCAAGGTTGAAAAAACTTCCTCGATGCCAGGCCGATGCGAGCTGGTATCGAGGTATATATTCTTGATTACCAATAAAATCCTCTCCCAGGTTAAAAAAATAATTGCAAATGTGGTAGGAAACATGTGGTGGTGCCTGCTCCAGAAGAATCAATCACCACCCACGTGGAAGAGTTCTTAAGTGTTTACACTTACCCCTTCACGTTGGGTCCCATGGATCCGATTATCATAGATTTCTTCAAAAAATACGAGGTGATCATAGGTCAGATGCATCCCTCTTTCTGGAGGATAGTGATACTACTTCGTTTCTTCGTAAGCAAAGTCGATGGGCTTCCCTTCACCCTTGACCACCTTATATGCTTGCATAGTTCCCGACTCTATTGAGGAGGACTAATAAAGCTTCAATGTTGGGCCACCAGGGCACCTTTCTCAAGCATAGATGAGGACAAAGACCGGGGCTGGACGGGCCAGTTTGTTCGAGTGAAGACATTGAACTTGATCCCGGCCAAGAGTATTCCATTTCCCTAGAAATGGAACATAAATTGTAAGTATAGTTCCGCCCTTAATTTTTGTTTATTGTCTTTGTTTTCACCATTTCTTATCAGTGTTTTACTTGACGCAGCTGTTGCTTGGATGCCGAGGGCAGTTCCCCAACTTGAGGATTGGGTCAGGAGCCTAGTATCGCAGTCGACGCATGCTGAGTGCGCATGGTGCGATTTGTCGAAATATCTATGGGAGGCCTGTAGCCATGGAAAAATTTCCTCTCTGACTCAATGAGTTGACCATTGTTCGAATTTCTTCTAGAGCTTACTCATCTTTCTTTTTTCTTTTTGTAGGTCTTGGGAAAGATGTGGCAATGATGCCTCCATCTGGTGATGAAGAAATCCTTTCCCCACCATCTGCCTCGAAGCCGGAGAAGGAGAGGAAAAGGGCTTCGAATTCCACGAACTCCGAGGGGCAGAAACCCAAAAAGAAATCAGCTCGTAAACCTAAGGGGAACATCATCCCTCTAACTTTAGAGTCAGTCCAATGGCTAAGTAATGAGGCCAAAGAAGAAGAAGAAGACACCGGTCTGGTGCCCGGTGTGCGAGCTGGAACCAAGATTCGAGGAACTACTGAGCCGATAGGAGCTGAAACTGCTCTACCTCGACTTGATGAGATTGAGGGGGAAGCCTCGGTCGAAGTCTGCGAGCCAGAAAGAATTGAAGACGCTTCACCTCGGGGTGAGAAGGTTATCGAGGAAGCGGTTGATACTAGTGTAGAAACCATGCTCAAGTATTCCCGAGACGAAGGTGGTGCCCCAAAAGATTTACATGGGGTGATAGATATTGGAGATTCCCCCTCATTTCCTACATTCACTAAGTCAATCCTACATGAAGATCAAGTGGTGGAGACTTGCCATAAGGAAGCTGTCCATGGAGTAGAAGACCGTTTCCATGGCTATTTTGTTAGAGTGGAAGATGTCACCAGTTTGGGTGACTTGGAGGTACCGAGGAAGAGCTCGAGTGAGGCTTCCTCGAGCTTTAAACTGATCAATCACTTTCCGGCCCCCAATGTCGATCCCGGGCGTAAGCGATCAATTATCATCTCGGTCTTGAAGGATCCTCAGGTTCTTTCTGCTCTCGTAGGGTTGGCTAGCTATCTACGATGCTTAGTCACTAAAGAAGACCAAGCCAAGATGGATAAGGTGGAAACACCTTGTCTTTTCAACGAAGCCCAACAGGCTCTAAATCGGGTAATCCCAGATTTCCTTGTCGATGTCAATTTTTGTACTTATACTTTTCTCCCTTTTTATAACTCCTTTTTCTATGTTTGTAGGCTTCAGTGCTTCATTATGAGGCTTTTCTCCGATCCTGAGGCAAGTTGAGCTAGTATGAGGCCGAGGTCCAAGGGCTTACTGAGGAAAATGATGCCTTCAAGTTTCTCAGTAAGCAAAGAGCAGGGGAAGCTAAAGGCCTCTAAGATGAGCTAGAAATGGCTTAGAAAGAACACGTCAAACTGGCCAAATAGGTAAAAAGAATCTTTGAAGTTAATGATGGTAACTCGGGCACGATGGCTAATGGTTCAAACCCGTAGGTCCAACAAAAGCTCGATGTGATCGGGCAACTCCGTGAGGAAGTAGATGCAGTGAAAACTGAGGCCGAAGAAAGGAAAAAGAATATGGATCGCCTTGCCTCAGAAAAAGAGACTGCTCGGGCCCAAATGGCCTCGGCTAAAATCCAACTCCGAAGCATGAAATAAAAAACCTTGCTGCAAGCCAATAAAATCGAGGAGCTCCAATCTTAGTTGGGTTAAGCAACTTCCAATCGGGAGAAGCTAGTCACAGAGCTCGAAGCAGCTAAATCGGAGGTCAAAGCGACCATGGCCAATGCTGTTGCAGTGGTGGTGTTACACCCCATTTTTTCGTACGTGAGAGTATGTCGTAAGTCAATTGATGGAAACTAAAAAATAAGATTATATTTGGAATAAAATAAAGTGAATTATTCATGTTACTTGGAGGTTACAAATATTTAAGATCATGAATAACGAGTACCAAGAGGGTTGTAAAGCTTAGAAGCTAAACCAATTAAAGAAAATAAGTTTCGTCGAAAGTCAACAAGTTTGGAATATTATAACATGTACTTTGGGGAGAGACTAGAGTTATTAACATTACAAGGAGGTTATTGTATGAGTTATTTTAGTCGTATGATAATCATTTGCTACGTTTTGAAGGCAAGCAAGTTGTGGAACAAAAGTTGGCAAAGGTCATCACAAGTTACATTCATAAATGTGTTGAAAATTAGGTCAAATGTAGCTGAGTGTTTCTCCATATATACTTGGAATTATGGGGTTATATACCTACCAACTTTAAGATATACGAGTTCAGTTTCTAAAGCATTAAACCGTTCATCGATACGACCTCTGAGTAGCGAGATATTCGCATTTTTGTGAGACCGCGCAAGCAGCTCCCAATGGGACCCACTTAGGTGGTGGTCGACCTACTTCACTTTATTAACGATTTGGATGCCTATGTTTAACTCATTTTCAAATCAACTTCGTCTCCAAACTTCTTCTAACCCTTCTAAACAGATACCACAAGGGTTTGAAGTGATTCCAAAGTGATTACAACATATTTCAACATCAAAACTTAGTTCTAGTGAAGAACAACAAACCTCTTTGAGGTTGTGTTGTCATTGAGGATTGCTGAGGGTTGTGTTTTGCTAAAATTCCAAGTTGTTGCTACTAGATAAGGTGAGTATAACATCCTACTAATTGTGCTTAAGCTTGCTTGTATGTTGGTTAAGTTGTTAGGATGATAAACTTCAAGATAATACTTGGATTAGCTTAAGTCACTTCTATGTTGTTGTATTGCCATTGAGGGTTGTTATAAGCTGAATATAACTTGGATTTTGACCTGAAGTTACTGTAGGAGGTATGTGTATTGTGTTCTTGCATGTGCTTAAGTTTATCTTGATGTTTATTAAGTTAAATGGATGGAGTAGACATGAACTAGTAAATAAATCTACTAATTGAAGATAGTTTGAGTTTTGGAGTGTTTCCTTTGTTATTAATATATAGTATAAGGATTGAATCATTGATGAATGACTTCATTATCATGTTAATTATACTGTTAAGTTAATGTAAGAAGTCTACAAGGGGTGATATGGGTTTTACTAATTCCAATCGGAGGTTGCCGCTCGTCGTGAAGTAGTTGTGACTTGTTGTTATTATATGGTGTCTTGTTATTGATATTTATATGTTGATGAATATCTCTGGTTGTTGTTGTTGGTATATGGTATTGGAGGAGGCCCTTGTTACGGGGGAGATGCTGCCCGAATTTATGTAAATGAGCTACTAGCTTAAGTTACAGACTTAGCCTTTGCTCAGCACTGAGTTTGAATCTCCTTATACTATGATAGATTGAGTTGACTTGTTTGAAGAGTTGATTGGAAGCTATTATGGAATCAATGGGTTTAAGGTATGTTAAGGCACTTCCCTTTTTTGTTTGGCATGATCTAAAGTGAAACAAACAAAAATGATATACTAATCCATAACGAATCTATTCCTACAAACTAAGGTTGTACATGTTGTTCTTTCCTTGTAAAGTTATTCTAAGCAAGTATGTATGATCCTTGAATCCTACTGAGGTTCATATTGATGGTATAGATGTCCATAATATTAATCGGAGGTGCAACGACCTTACGTCACTCCAAAAGATTTAGATCGTGATTCCATAAGCCTAGAATGCATTATATATATGTAACTATTTTACTCTACTGAGCCGCGCTATAGTCGGCAGGGTACGACACCTATTGTGCAACCACTGATCAGTTGGTTTTACCGAGCTCCACGTGACCGGGTACAATTCTAACTAGCCTTATGATGGCCGGGTACATTTTTACCGAGTCCTCTTTGAGGCCGGGTATGATATGATGATGATGATTCCTACAAAGGCGTATGTTTTTAAAAGTTTATCTGTATCTACATGTTATGAATTTCATATTAGTAGCCCTCGGAGGCACTCAGAAGTTATAGGGTGTATGTCTTCTATCTCTCTTTATGTTACTGTTCTTCTTTATGCTTTCCTGCCTTATATACTCGGTACTTTATTTGTACTGGCGTCCTTTTTGCCTAGGGACATTGAATTTTATGCCCGCAGGTCCTAATAGACAAGTTGACATTCCTCCTAATAAGCTATCAATTTAGCGGAAGGTGTTGATGCACTCCACTTGCTCCGAAGTTGCTTATTTCGTCAGTATGATTTTGACATGTATTGATTGGTATGGCGAGGCCCTGTCCCGACCTTTATGATGTGTATGTACTCTTAGAGGCTTGTAGACAAATATCATGTATATGAAAAATTTTATGGCCTTGTTGGCCTATGTCCATTGTATGAGTGTTCATTTTGGGTCTTATAGGACCGTATGTCACATGTATAAGTTTATATTATATCTTGGGTCATCCTATGTCAAGTATTCCCTTATGGTTTATTCTGGTTATATCATGACGGCCCTTCTGGACCATTTACCTATAATGGTATGATAAGAAAGATACGTTATGTTGGTACTCGATTGGGTAAGGCATCGAGTTCCTATTGCGGCCCTCCAATTTGAGTCATGACAAAAGTGGTATCAAAGCAGTTCTTTCCTACGGAGTCTACAAGCCGTGTCTAGTAGAGTCTTGTTTATAGGTGTGTTGTGAACCACACTTATAAGCAGGAGGCTATAGGGCATTTAGGACTGTCACGTTTTCTTCTTATTCTAGATCATGTGGTAAAGCTCAGTTGTAAGAATTCAAACTCCTAAATTCGACTTTAGTTGTAATACAATGACACTTATATCCACAAACACAGTTGGTAAGAGATTGAATGTGGCTCTGGAAGAGCTGAGTTAGAGAAACTCGATTTTTGCATCATGCTTATGATGAGTAAATGTAAGGTCTTCAGTAGATTATGTGTGTACTAAGACGTGTAAGCTTCTTGATAAGGAGCCCTAAAGCATGAATATCTATCCACCCATATGGTAAAAAGCAATAAGAGTTTCAGAAGGTAGATAGAAGTTTCAACAAACAAAAGAAGCAATGCAAAGAAGGGTACGAGGTATCCAGTTAGTGAAGATTATCAGTTTTTACAATTCAAACAGAGAAACATAAGTATTATGAGTTACTTTCAACAATAACAAAGATCTATACAATTGGCCACACCCATCTCAGTTATGCCCTATGGGAATTGATAGATATAGTTTATGAGAAGAAGGGGATGTCAAGATCCAATTAAGGTTAGAGTAACCCAAAATGGTAGATGGATTATTATCATTAGCTAACATTTCCTAAGGATAATGCAAATGTGGTAATAGTTCTCCTTGTGAGACACCCCGATGGTGCAATCTAGATTAGTACAATTAGATATGAATACTAGAATGTCTGAAAAAATTTAGAAGATTAGCACTGGAATCCTAGAAGGCATAAATATTTACTTTTGTTATGGAGATAAAAGATAGTGTCACTAGGGAGATAGACAAAATTTTAGTTCAGAGGCTACTCTACGAGCACAAGGGCGCAGAGGTAGGTAACTAGGGATATTAATAAGCAAGTAAGAACAACAAAAATTCCTTGGGGTATACCACATAATCAGCTCGCAGCTTTATTGGAGTCAGAGAATCTCCCTTAAGTAATATAACGAAAGACTAGCTGAGGAAAAAGGAAGAAGGCTTTAACCTAAGCATAGTAACCTGAATAAGAAATGGTCTTCTAACAATAGTCTCACTACAACATTGTATACACTCCAAAAGAAAGTGGTACCTATCGTGGCTAATGAACGGGAGGTATAATCAAAAGTTGGTATTTAAGATCATATGAGTTATAGGAAACTCCAGCATTCGCGAGCACTAAGATAAACCAAGCATTCATGCATCAAGTGGTAGAACGATCAGAAAAAGTAATTGCCTATGTTTAAAGGCAACTGAGAAGGCATGAAAGGAAATTTATGGTGCTAGCAAGTTAAAGGAAGGATGCGAACAATATAAATAAATATATGTAGGTCGCAAGCTAAAGTATCATAGAGTGACAAGGTTTTAAGTAGATAGGAGTAAGGATGAAAAAAGATGAGAGAGAAGGTGAGAAGAATAGGTAAGTCCTCGAGATTAAACCCATCAAAACAAGAGAGCTGATGACATTCGTAAGTTATTGAAAGCTCAGTATAGCCTGAATGAACTCAGAGAAGTCAAAGACAAGGTGCATTTAGAAGAGATGGAATGCTGCCCTAGTAGTAGAACAAGGGTGTAATTGTGATAGATAAGAGGGTGACGCTTAGGCCTTTGATTCAGTAATGATTTAATGAGAAATACGGTTATTGAAGTATAGTATTATCCCTAGGTGGATTAGGAAAATTACTTCTGATATTCCCCGATGATACATGAGCCCTAGTGACAGTGTATTACGTAAGAGGTTGCAAGTTATCAGTGGTGGATTATAGATCAACGTTAAGGTGAATCAACAATAGATGGATAAAAGTTCCAAAGTATGTGATGAGATTAGGCTGTCATTCTTAAGATAAACAATAATGAAGACGTATTAATGGCTTAGATTTATACATACATGATAAGCAGTGAAAGAATTACCTGGAGTTGGGTGGCAAACCTCGGTAATAATAAACCGAAGTAAGAGTTATGGCATAGTATGACCTACCTAGTTGTAGTAAATCCATAAGCATAGATAACTGAGGTTAAGAAACAAGATACAACAAATGTCGTAAGTTCGACAAAGTACCGAGCGAAGAACTTTAGTACACCTATAGATGCCCAGAGGGATAGCTTGTCATAGTACTATATATGTTCACAAAGTGAGAGTATGTCGTAAGTACTACTTCACGATGTTACACCTCATTATTTTCGTACGTGAGAGTACGTCGTAAGTCAATTGATGTAAGCTCAAAAATAAGATTATATTTGGAAGCAAATAAAGTGAATTAATCATGTTACCTTGGAGGTTACAATATTAAGATCATGAATAACGAGTACCAAGAGGGTTGGAAAGTTTAGAAGCTAAACCAATTGAAGAAAATAAGTTTCGCCGAAAGTTAACAAGTTTGGAATATTATAACTTGTACTTTGGGGTGAGACCAGGGTTATTAACATTATAAGGAGGTTATTGTATGATTTATTTTAGTCGTATGATAGTCATTTGCTACGTTTTTAAGGCAAGCAAGTTGTGGAACAAAAGTTGGCAAAGGTCATCACAAGTTACATTCATAAATGTGTTGAAAATTAGGTCAAATGTAGCTGAGCTTTTCCCTAATATACTTGTAATTATGGGGTTATCTACCTACAAAATTTAAGATCTACGAGTCTAGTTTCTAAAATACTAAACCGTTCATTCATACGACATTAGAGTAGAGAGATATTCGCATTTTTGCGAGACCGCGCAAGCAGCTCCCAGTGGGACTCACTTAGGCGTTGGTCGACCTACTTCACTTTATAAACTATTTGGACGCCAATTTTTAACTCATTTTCAACTCAACTTCGTCTCAAAACTTCTACTAACACTTCTAAACAGATACCACAAGGCTTTGAAGTGATTACACCATATTTCAACATCAAAACTTAGTTCTAGTGAAGAACACCTCTTTGAGGTTGTGTTGTCATTGAGGATTGTTGTGGGCTATGTTTTGCTAAAATTCCATGTTGTTGCTACTAGATAAGGTGATTATAATAATCTACTAATTGTTCTTAAGCTTTCTTGTATGTTGGTTAAGATGTTAGGATGATAAACTACAAGATAATACTTGGATTAGCTTAAGTCACTTTTATGGTGTTGTATTGCCATTGAGGGTTGTTGTAAGCTGAATATAACTTGGATTTCGATTTGAAGTTACTGTATAAGGTATGTGTATTGTGTTCTTGCGTGTTCTTAAGTTTATCTTGATGTTGATTAAGCTAAATGGATGGAGTAGACACGAACTATTGAATAAAGTTACTAATTGAAGATAGTTGGAGTTGTGGATTATTTCCTTTGTTATAAATATATCGTATAAGGATGAAATCATTGATGAATGACTTAATTATCATGTTAATGATACTGTTAAGTTAATGTAATAAGTCTATAAGGGGTGATATGGGTTATACGGATTTAAATTGGAGCTTGCCGCTCGTCGTGAAGTAGTTGTAACTTCTTCTTGTTATATGGTGTCTTGTTATTGATATTTATATGTTGATGAATTTCTCTGGTTATTGTTGTTGGTATATGGTATTGGAGGATGTTCTTGTTACAGGGGAGATGCTGCCCGAATTTACGTAAATGAGCTACTAGCTTAAGTTACAGACTTAGTCTTTGCTCAGCACTGATTTTGAATCTCCTTATACTTTGATAGATTAAGTTGACTTGTTTGAATAGTTGCTTGGAAGGTATTATGAACTTAATGGGTTTAAGGTATGTTAAGGCACTTCCTTATTTTGTTTGGCATGATCTAAAGTGAAACGAACGTAAATAATACGCTAATCCAAAATGGATCTACTCCTAGAAACTAAGGTTGTCCATGTTGTTCTTTCCTTGTAAAGTTATTCTAAGAAAGTATGTATGATCCTCGAATCCTAATGAGGTTCATATTGATGGTATGGATGTCCATATTGTTAATCGGAGGTGCAATGACCTTATGTCACTTCGAAAGGTTTAGAACGTGATTCCATGAGCCTAGCATGCATTATATATATGTATATATTTTACTCTACCGAGCCGCGCTATAGTCGGACGGGTACAACACCTATTGTGCAACCACTGATCAGTTAGGTTTACCGAGCTCCACATGACTGGGTAGGATTCTACCGAGCCTTATCATGGCCGGGTACGTTTTTGCTGAGTCCTCTTTGAGGCCGGATACAATATGATAATGATGATTCCCACAGAGGCGTATGTTTTTAAAGTTTTTCTATATATATGTATCATGCATTTCATGTCAGTAGCCCCCAGAGGCACTCAGATTTTACAGGTTGTATCTCCTCTATCTCTCTTTACATTACCGTTCTTGTTTATGCATTCCTGCCTTACATAGTTGGTACTTTATTTGTACTTACATCCCTTTTGCTTAGGGATGTTGCATTTCATATCCACAGGTCCCGATAGACAAGTTGATATACCTCCTAATAGGCTATCAGCTCAGCGGAAGGTGTTGGTGCACTCCACTTGCTCCGGAGTTGCCCATTTGGTCAGTATTATTTGGACATGTATTGATTGGTATGGCGCGGCCCTATCCTGACCTTTATGATGTGTATGTACTCTGAGAGGCTTGTATAGAGATGTCATGTATATGAAAGATTGTATGGCCTTGTCTGCCTATGTCCATTGTACGAGTGTTCATTTTGGGTCTTATAGGACCGTATGTTACATGTATAAGTTTGTATTACATCTTGGGTCATCCTATGTCAAGTATTCCCTTATGTTTATTCAGGTTATATCATGACGGCCCTTCCGGCCTATTTACCCATGATGGTATGATAAGAAAGATACGTTACGTTGGTACTCGGTTGGATAAGGCATCGGGTGCCTATTGTGGCCCTCCAATTTAGGTCGTGACAGGTGGCTATTTACCTTGCCGAAGCCAAAGCTTCTCAGATCTGAGCAAAAGAGGTTGCTGAGGCTGCTTAGGTTCAAGAAAATTGGGTCGCCGAGCACGCCAAATGCCAATCTCGAATGGAGACTCTTGAGGAGATCCATGATCGGGGCTTCGATCTTACAGTTGAGATCGAGAATGCTAAGGAGATGGAAGTTTAAGACAGGGGGTTATCATACCTTGATGATGACGATTTTGAGAGACTGAATGGATCCTAAAGTTAAAAGGGCCCCGAGGATGAAGATAATTCTCTCGGAGATGACTAGGACTTTTAGGCTTTTAAATAGTTTTTGTATTTCTGTCTAGGCCGCTTTGGCCTATTGTAATGAACTTCCATCGGTCCGTGTTTCCCTTGTAAAAATATTTTTATGAATATATAAAACTTTTCCCCTTCCATGGCTTCTGAATATGTTGTCTTTTTGTTAATTTATGTAAGGGTCAAAGCGCCTTAGCATAAAATAATGAAGTTGTACTCGAGGGTCTAAGGTTTGAGATGGTAAGGACCGATAATAAGCACTACCCTAGACCGTTTCTAATCAATGGACCCCGAATGGTTATTCAAACTTGACCTGATGTAGCCCTTAAGCTTAATGATCGAGTGAGGACCTGCTCGAACTCGAAATAAGGTAGCCCATAGGCTTTCTAGTCGAGTGAGAATGATCTCTCGAACTCGAAGTAAAAGTAGCCTTTAAGCCTTTGTATTTTTGCTTTCTTTTGTGTCTTTTTCGAGGCCATTTTGGCTGTTGTGAAATTTGTATTTGGCCGATCTGGTCTTTTTAAAAAGATCATTTATGTATATATATATATATATATATATATATATATATATATATAAGGCTTTCTACCTTTTCCGGCTCTCAAATCTTTTCCTTTGCTTTATCATTCATATTTACATAGGTTGGAATGCCTTAGCTTGAAATAATAAGGTTGTGTTCAAGGGTTCGAACAACACCTTGCCTTTATTTTCTTTCTGGGTCAAGGCGTTATCGGGGCTCGAAGTACCAAAGTTTTCTCCCAAAAATATCTCAAGTTTTAGATTTTGCCAAGGACAGCCTTTTAGAACCGGTTGTGAAAGAAAAAATTTTCTTTTTTGAAGGCCTATTTTTGCTACGGGTTTCGACATCTCCGAGCCGTGTTAAATTGGCCGTAACCTTTTAGTTTGGGATCTGCCCATTGGGCTCCTTTTCCGTTTTATTTTATCTGGGCTTGCCCTATATAATAGTCCTTGAGTGGGGTGGTCATGGCCTTTTGAAATCGAGTAGTTGCCTATTAGGTCTTTCATCCACGAAGCTCAATAATTCGATATGTTTGAGTTTTATTTTTCAGATGGCAGTCCCCGAGTGTGGGAGTGATTATCTGAACTCTTGTTATAATCGGCCCTTGAGCCCGTTTTCTTAAGAGATCGAAAGTATGAGGTCGTGAAGTTGAAATTTTTCTAAGACATTAGATAGTTTCAAGGAAAGTACTTCTCTTTATTCATGTCAACAATAGTCACACATGTGTACATATTTTATGTCAGGGCTCGAGCAATCTATGTGTGCATGGTTTATGTTTGACTGTTTGGCCCTTACCATAAATCCTACCTATTGAGACACTTCCATTTCAAAATAATTTTCTTGCTAGAACAATTTAATATCCAAGGGTAATCCCCCCACCCCAGTATTCGAGGTTGATTGTAGAGAAATCTTAGTTACTATAAACACAGTCTTTGATACCGATTTGTGATAGGTGTCACACCCCTTTTTCACTTCACTTAATCCTCTTTTAAATAAATAAGAAAAAGATTTAAAAAGCTCAAAAGGGTTTTCTATTAGAAAATGATAAAATTGTGTTCAAAAGAATTTTTTAGAGTTTCCACCTGACATTCGTTTCGGTGTGCCAGGTCACCGTTTTAAAATAATAATTTTTCTTCAAAACACATTTGACTCTTAAACCAGTTGCACCAGAGTTCTAGATAAGGGGGTTCATTTGACTCAGGGAGAAGGTGTTAGGCATCCCCGAGTCCCTTAACTAGTACTGTTGCGTCCATGATCAAGTTGGCTTTGAAAACATTCAAATTGAGGTAAAAGACATAGAAAAAGGAGAATAAACACACAAGAGGCTCGAGGTCATCCCCACCTAAACGAAAGAAAATAAAATAAGAAAATTTAAAACAAAATACAATAAATCTATATGCGCCTCCTCAATGCTCATCAAGGCCTCTGAAATATTTACAAAGTTCTTCAGGTCATTCCCTGGAATAAAATATCTACAAATCCTTCGGGGGCATTTTCCGGACAAATTTAACTAAAGGGGGCGACCTCTCACCTCATATAAAAGAAAAGAAAAGGAAAATTCTAATATTCTCCTACCCGAGTGTTGACGGCCTAGCATGCTTCTAGCGATTAACTGAAAAAGGTAAAAGAAAATAATGAACATGATAATCTTAGACTTTTATTCAATTTTGGTACCCAGCCGCATCTGTTTTGTTTTTATCTCAACACACCGCCATGTGTTTTTAGTTTAATTTCTTGCACGAGGCTATGTCAGTTCCCAATTATACATGGACGCCTAAATTACTTACCAAAACAAAGTGATTCTACTAGTAACCAAACAATAGAAACTTTTAACCCATTTCCAGCAAACCAATTCTTAAGCAGGTCTTATGGTCCACACAAATCTTCATTCAAGAATTTAGGATCTGATTTAATAAGCTTTCAATACTTGTATCAGTTCTACTAATGAATCACAATCAACAAATAAACCTCAAATATCAATTAAAGAAAGATTTGAAATATAATTAGAACAGAAACTACTTAAATTAAAAGATCAGTTAAGAATGGATCTTAGAACAGCAGAATCTGATTTCCTTTGAAACTTTTAAAAACGTACATGAATTTCCAAGCAAAAACCAAATGGAGTTGGCGAACTTGATGCGGAACCGCGAACGAAACTCGACAGAAATGGCGGTCTCAGTCTCAACCCCAATTGGCAAACCTTTAAAATCTTGAACGAGAACTCACCTTCAACCTTAGTCCAATCGGTGAAATCTCAATGAGAAATATGAAAGAAGAAGTTCTTCGAGGCGGCCAGAGATGGGAGCAGCAACTGAAGGTTCTAGGCAGAAGGGGCAGCCGAGTTATCTTCTTCTTCTTCTTCTTCTTCTTCTTCTTCTTCTTCTTCTTCTTCTTCTTCTTCGTGTCTAGGGGAGTAATGTTAGAGGGTGAAAGGGGAGTTTCGACGAGCTTGGTTGAGGGTGGAAGAAGGTTCTCTTAGGGGTGTCAGGGTATGTGGATGGTGGAGATCGTCGGCTGCTTAGGGGTGTTCAAGGGTGAAGGAAGGGTTGTGTGAGAGACAGAAGGGGGGGTAGGCGATGGGGGTAGTGAGGAGGTCCGGCGGCAGAGGTGTATGTTAGGTTGCTGATGGGTGTCTAGGGTTAGTTAAGTGTGAATAAGAAGGGGGGGTCTTTTTTAGGGTTCCTAGGTTTTTTATTAGGGTAGCTGGGCTTGGGATTATGGGCTAAGATCTGAATTGGGCTAAATTTTGGCCAAATTTGCCTGTTAAGTGGCCCTTTAACTCTACTAGACTAAAAATATTAATTCCTAAAATAATAACTATAAAATTGTGAAATTGTTCCTAATTAATTAAAAAAACTACATTATGACATGAAGCTATATATATTGATATTTTCGAAGATTATAATAAAAATTGGTTAAAAATAATATTTTTCTTAAAATAACTAATACCTTAATTAAATAGAGAAAAATGAAACTAGTTTTTGTATTTTTTCAATTTTTGTGCTTTAAAAGTAGAACTAAAATTAATAATAAAGTTAAATACTATAGAAATAAAATCAAATAAATATTCTAAAAATACTAGGACTATTAAAAGATAATTATAATGTGCGGGTCAAAAATTACATGTCTACAACTACCCTCTTTGACTAGAAACACGAAGAGTTTTCATACAAAGTCCGATGAGACAGGTTTTTTGACCCGAACCTTATTTAAAGACAACAAAATAAAAGATAGTGCGACCGAGTCCTGGTTTTGGACAGCCTACATATCCCCGATTATAAGGAAATCAAGTCATGTGTAGTTCAAAAGTAGGGACAGTGATGGAGATCGATGGAGTATACCAAGGTGGAGAGCCGATTGAGGTGCTGTTGAGGTTCCGGTCCGCGGTTCCAGTCATTACATCAAAATAAAAGGAAAAATTATAGCAAAAATAAAAGAAAAACACAAGATCCTATCAACTACTTGTCTTGAGTCTTCTTTGAATCTCCACTTGCTCCTTCAACATGAAATTGAAAATTCACCCCAATCTTCAGGTGGGCATCCTGCTGACTTGAATTTGAAGAAAACTGGAAGTTGACCCTGTTCTTCATGCAGGCTCCTGCGGCTTCGACTTGAATTTGAAGAAGACTAGAAGTTGACCCTGTTCTTTAGCCGGGCATCCTGTTGCTTGCACTTGAAATAAACTTGAACTTGGAGTATACTTGAGCTTGAAAATCTTGTTCCTCAGGCGGCTCGTGCTACTTCTGATTTTAATTAAAAATTTTCCCTATTCTCCAGGCGGGATCCTACTGTCTTTGACTTGAACCTTGAAAACTGAGAGTTGACCCTATTCTTTAAGCGGACTCTTACTGTCTTTGACTTGAATCTTGAAACTGAAAGTTGACCCTATTCTTCAGGCGGTCTCCTGTTGCCTCTCCGACTTGAACTTGAAAACTGAATGTTGACCATGTTCTTCAGGTGTGCTCCTGATGCCTCTGACTTGAACTTGAAAACTGAAAGTTGACCCTATTCTTCTGGCTGGATTCTCCTACTTGATCTTAAAAGAAACCGAAAGTTGACCTTGTTCTTCAGGTGGTCTCCTGATGCTTCTCTAACTTAAACTTGAAACCAATTCCTAAGACATTACCCCTCGTTCTCCAAGTAGGTGCCTGCAATAAAAAACAACAAAACAAACAAAATTTTCTGCCCAGTTTACACTAGGGAGATTTGGGAGTTGTTAGCAATACTATTAATTAACTATGCTATTGGTGAAAGAAGCAATGATAAGAGTAAAATTAAAGACTCAACTAGGGTGTCTCATGCGAGATTGAGCTTAAGTAAAAATATAAACTAAGCTTGATTAAACTAAAAATTAACCCTATTCTTCAGGCGGGACCCTGATCTAAAGGAAAACTAAAGATTAACAACATAAGAAAACTAAAATTAACCCTATTCTACAGGCGGGACCCCTGAACTTAAGAAAAACTGAAGATTAACAACATAAGGAAACTAAACGCTGACCCTATTTTCCAAGCGGGACCCCTGAACTAAAGAAAAACTAAGACTAACAACTTAAGGGAACTAAAAACTAACCCTATTCTCCAGTCGGGACCCCTAAACTTTGAGATTAACAACTTAAGAAAACTAAATATGATAACTAAAAACTAACCCTATTCTCCAGGCGGGACCCCTGAACTTTGAGATTGACAACTTAAGAAAACTAAATCTGACCCTATTCTCCAGGAGGGATCCCTGAACGTAAGGAATGCTAAAGATTAATAATTTAGGGAAACTAAAACTAACCCTATTCTATAGGCCGGACCCTTGAACTTAAGGAAGGCTAAAAAATCTTCCGAGAAAAGAGGATGCCTAGGAGGTACGGTTCTTCTCAACTAGGGAAAATGCCTAGAAGGTAATGGTCTTCTCAACTAGGGTAATGTATAGGAGGTAAAAACCTTCTCAACGAAGGGAATGCCTAGCGAGTAAAAACCATCTCAAACAACCTTTGTGCTGACAAAATTTGGGCACGACACTTGAAAAATTCAAGCTTCCAAGCTTTCATTTGGACATAGTCTTCATCCCTGTTTCAAACTAAGAAAACTTGTGAGTTTAAACATGGTGGTTAGTTTGTGGCTTTGACTTTGAGGGCAATTGCTCTTACACTTGGTATGATAACTTTGATTTCAACTTGGGGACCTTGATTTTTATGTACTAACAACTTTCTTGTCAAACCTTATTATAGAAAAATCCTCTGATCCGTTTAAGCCCCAAATCCCTCTATTTGTTGCATTGTGCTCATGAATTGACTGAACCTTCGCATTTTACATGAATCCCAAAGTACGTCAATTGTCACCCACTCAGTGTGCATACTACTCTTTCCTGACTTATGCCACTTTGACGTGCTAGCCAGACTCCGCTTTGTGTAATTGGAAAGCTAGTAGAGGATTTTGAAATCATTTATTACTTGTTCTGACAAAACAAACTCAAGAGGACTTAAACAAAGCAAGAAGACAAAGTTAAGGGGACAACAGAAAGAGATGATATCTAACAAGAAAATCACCAAGTAGAAACTTATCAGATGTAGATACCAACTCTAATGACCGTGACATGCATTTTGGATTAAGTGGTCTAATATGTCAAGCAAGTCTAATGTTCAACTCTTGTTGTATCTCTAAGCTGTGAAACTGGTTTTCAATGCTCCGATTATCCTATCTGATTCACGGTCCTTATTCGACTTTTAGTGCCCGAAGGGTTTTCATAATCAAGCCTCTTTTATTTTATTTTTTCTCTCAACTCACCATCGCTTTATGGTGCCTGTAAAGGTTTTCACCAATAATACTCTCTTATTTTGTTCTTTTCTTCTTATTTCCTTTGATTCTGTAGATGACAAGGTATTAGCCATGGTAAAAATATCATATGCTCTTGGCATGGCTAACTCAGCACTCTCAAAAATTATCTGGGAGGTCTTTTTTGGACTGTAATGTGGCTTTTGGATAGGGTTAGAAAGAAAGGATATCATAAAGGCTCTAAGATAACAGGGTTAATTTATTTACAACTTTTGGAATCCATTTTAAAACTTTGCCCCAATTTCTAAAACAAGAGAATTTGATTCTTTTTATTGAGATAGAATTTCTATGAAAAACTGCCCCACTCTTGACTTCGTGGGATTATGAAATATTTTATTTTGTGCCACCGAATCGTAAGGCTATCTACATATCTTGTGGTGACAAGAATCAGGTCGAACGCAATTCAATAAGATACGTTTTGTTGTTGCTATTTTTCTTTTACTTTTTTCTCTTTTTTTTTCTTTCTCTTTTCTTCTTTCTTCTTTATCTCTCTTTTTTTCTTTTTGAATTTTTATTTTGGAATGAACTTTCTAAAACAAATCTATGGGGATAAGAACTTTTTTTTTGACTCTAACATGATTCTAAAAGAGGAGAGGTCAAAAAAATCAGCACAGGCTCAAAGGAGTATCGAAGGGTATAAAGTCTTTGGGTAGCTGAAAGAGGGCCTCCCAATCTCTTAAAATGTCAAGTACAATACATGCAACTTGAGGATGAAAAAATGAAGATCATGCACAATATTTCCTTTGTAGCTTCGACGTTGATATCACTGATATGCCTTCCATTTTCTTTAGTGCCTTTCCAAGTACAGAATTCTCGTTGGATGATTTCTTTTTTACAATGGATACCCTCCGTCAGTTTGGGACAAATTCTTTTAGCTTTTCCTTGTAACTGGAGATGCACTTGAACTAAAAGTTGCTTGTTTCAAACTGTCTGGGATACATTCTCTTATGAAAAATTCTTGTAGTCCTATTAACTTCCCAAACCATCTGCCCTAGTCTCACACAATTCTCCAAATCTTTACTTTTTCCCTCAAGTGTCCCAGTCATATTCAAAACTTGTTTCATTGTTTCATGAATAGACTAACTTTCAAGACTAGGCTGAGAATTTCATGTGCATGTCATGTCACTAGAGTCACCATGAAAAGAAATATAAAAGAAAAAGAGAACTAAACAAATAGGGACTAGAAATAACAGAAAACAGGAAATTGCATTACACATAAGGTGAAATGGTTTGAATAGTGAAACAAGCACAACAAAACATGGGTTACAACCCTGGAACGATCTTAGATAGCACTAGACAAGTTACTATGACTAAACAAACTAGGCAAAATAAAAGGATAGAAAGGTTTGAGTCATAAGACAATATCCGGATTACAACCCTAAAATAACCCGGACAACAGAAATGACGACAAAATAAACTACCAGGGCTCCTTCATGGCTAACCAAGTAAGGAGTATCTTTCCAATTACTAAGCTCGACATTTAGCCAGTGAGTTGCACATCAAAATTACTGGGACCTTCACCAACATCAATCACATTGTCTTCACCACGTGGCTTATTGACTCCTTTGAACAACCCTTCCTCGGCACTAACTAATGAATTAGCGACCGACACCCTAAGAGATCTTGCCGCAAATGACTCACCAAAGGACTTGAAAGAACCTGCACATTCATTGCCATTGCAAACCATCCCAACAATTTTTGCGCAGTCACGTACCAGTAGAGGATTATGAATGACACTTGGGGTATTACTGCCTTGGACCACAATTATACCTTCTTGAATCATTCTTTCTATCTCCCTTTTCAAATAACGACAATCTTCAATGCTATGACCTTGGACATTAGAGTGGTACATGAACCGTACAGCAGGATCAAAACCTTTTGCATATGGGTCCGCAGTATAGCCGAGGAGCGGCTTAATCAGGCCAGAATGTTTTAACTTTTCAAACAAGCTTGTGTAGGATTCTCCGATTAGCGTGAAAGTATCTTTTTGCCTTTATTTTCCCCCCATGCCTATGTTTTTTTGGGTTATTGGGTGCCTGAAAATACTGTGAAGGCGCACGAGAATTTTGGGATGTTCGTGCTCACCCTAGGGAGTAACCCAGTGGTTGGACAGATGACCGGACGTTGTTCGGAGGATAATACTAGGGTGAAATATGTGGAGCTCGGGGATATTCATGGGGTCGGTATTGAGGATGAAAGCGTTTAGCAGGAATGCCTGCTGGATCCTGTTGTTTGTGGGGCTCAACAACATTTTTTCTATCAATGGGAGGACTGTCCCGAGCAACTTATTCGTTCAATATGAACCAGAACTCCCTAAAACTTTCCTTGGGTTTCTTTTCCATCATAGATAGGGAGGAGAGGTTTGGGATATTGTCTATATTTTTGCAAAATATAGAATCCATACCTGAATAAGAAAAATAAGACAAAATGGATTAGTTACTCGAGACACTTCCCATTGGACACACGCCAGGCAAATTTTGCAAAATGGCCTATGTGGCCAAGGGTGGCTATTAGTGCAAACTCAACAAAGGTGACCTCAAACACATGGAAACCTCACTAAGGCTTATATGGATTCAAACTCCCAATAATCATGGCTAAAAATTAATTTGCAGAAATGACCTATTTTACAAAAATGGACTATATGGCCAGAAGTGTCTAAAGATGCAAAATCAGAAAGGACGAACCTTAAAGTAATATCACACTGAGTTTTGGAGTCAAGATCCTAAGACATGGGTAATTGAACCACTTTTGTGAAAATGAACCCATTTTGCAAGAATGGCCGATGTGGCCAAAAGTGGCTAGACACACAAATTCAATAGGAATGGGCATTGAAGTATGGAGACAACTAATTGTGGATTCTAGACTCTCTAAACATGGTTCAACAAGCCACTTCGCAAAAGGCCGATGTGGTCAAAAGTGGCTAGACATGCAAAATTTGGCTACGACCCCGCGAAGTCAAGAACCTAAGACTTACTAGGAAGACCGGACCCTATGTCGGCTGCCAATGTATTTCACCCAGAAAGACGAGAATCAAGTATGCGTAGTTCGGGAAAATTGGATATGGGGGAGGGATAAAAACTGATTAGGAGAAAAGATGTTTTTTTTCTTTTTTTGAAAAATGGTAAAATGTAAAATCTTTTTGGATTTTCTTTTTCTCTTTTTTTTTTGGATTTTTTGGAAAATGATGGGAAAGTGCAAAATCATTTTGGATTTTTTATTTTTATTTTTTTAGTCTTTTTCTTGAAAAAGTTGTGAAAGAAAAACATAACTAGGCCCTACTTGCTTCATTTTTACACTTCACCCTCTTTCCCAAATATCAGTCCGCCAAATGACCTGTCTACCCTCAAAGATGAAACATGTATCACATAGGGATGATTGAATGTCCTTTTGGTCCACGACCCACTTGACATAATTTGGACAGGCTTCCTACGAAGGAACACGATACCTAGGACCGAGCCTTGCTAGTCTAAATGGCATGATGCAAATAAGCATGACCTAAAGGCTGACCTAAGTTTGGGGTTCACTAGACAAGGTAGTTCGGGCAGGCACATGGTCGAAAGCGGCTGATCTAGCTATCCGACCACTCCACACTCCCATGCCACCTCCCTAAAGACACGGGTGACTCACAAAAGGCTGTGTATACTCAAACGTACCCGGAAGAGTTGTTGCAAAAAGAAGACCCATAGTTATCAAAATAATGACAGCTATAAAGCGATAACTACATAAGGAAAAGTGATAAATAAATAACCAACAAAACGGGAAATAAGACAAACAAACTAACTAAAGAAAGCAAATAACAAAAACAAACACCTTAACCGAATATCCTAAAAGCCAACAGAGCAAGTATCAGCTCAAACCTACAACTCCCGAGCAGAGTAGCCAAAGCCGTCACACTCTTTTTTTTCACTTCAATTAATCCTATTTTAAATAAATAAAATATTTTAAAAGTTCGAAAGGTTTTTCTATTAGAAACTGACAAAATTGTGTTCAAAAGGATTTTTCAAAGTCGCCACCTAACATTGTTTTCGGTGTGCCAGGTCACCGTTTTAAAATAATAATTTTTCTTCAAAACACATTTGACTCTTAAACCAATTTGTACCAGAATTCTAGATAAGGGGGTTCATTTGACTTGGAGAGAAGTTGTTAGGCATTCCCCGGGTCCCGTAACTATGTTACACCCCACGTTTTCATACGTGAGAGTACATCGTAAGCCATTGATGTAAGCTCGGAAATGAGATTATATATGGAAGAAAATAAAGTTAGTTAATTATGTTACCTTGGAGATTAAAAAAATTTAATATCATGAATAACGAGTACCAAGAGGGTTGGAAAGCTTGGAAGCTAAACTAATTGAAGAAAATAAGTTTCGTCGAAAGTCGACAAGTTTGGAATGTAATAACATGTACTTTGGGGTGAGACTAGGGCTTTTAACATGATAAGGAGGTTATGTTATGAGTTATTTTAGTCGTATGATAGTCATTTGCTGCGTTTTGAAGGCAATCAAGTTGTGGAACGATAGTTGGCAAAGGTCATTACAAGTTACATTTATAAATTTTTCTAAATATTATGTAAGATATAGATGAGCTTTTTGCCAAATATACTTTGAATTATGGGGTGATATACCTACGAAATTGAAGATCTATGAGTCTAGTTTATAACGCATTAAACCGTTCATCGATATGACATTGGAGTAGAGAGATATTTGCATTTTTGCGAGACCGCGCAAGCAACTCCCAATGGGACCCACTTAGGCGGTGATCGACCTACTTCACTCTATAAACGATTTGGACGGCTATTTTCAACTCATTTTCAACTCAACTTCGTCTCTAAACTTCTCCTAACCCTTCTAAGTAGACACCACAAGGGTGTGAAGTGATTTCGAAGTGATTACACCATATTTCAACATCAAAACTTAGTTCTAGTGAAGAACAATACATCTTTGAGGTTGTGTTGTCATTGATGATTGTTGTGGGCTGTGTTTTGCTTAAATTCCAAGTTTTTACAACTGGCTAAGGTGAGTATAATAGCCTACTAATTGTGCTTAAGCTTGCTTGTATGTTGGTTAAGTTGTTAGGATGATAAACTACAAGATAGTACTTAGATTAGCTTAAGTCACTTCTATGGTGTTGTATTGCCATTGAGGGTTGTTGTAAGGTGAATATAACTTGGATTTTGGCCTGAAGTTACTGTAGGAGGTATGTGTATTGTGTTCTTGCATGTGCTTAAGGTTATCTTGATGTTGATTAAGTTAAATGGATGGAGTAGACATGAACTAGTGAATAAAGTTACTTATTGAAGATAGTTGGAGTTGAGGATTGTTTCCTTTATTATAAATATATGGTATAAGGATGGAATGACTTCATTATCATGTTAATGGCACTGTTAAGTCAATGTAATAAGTCTATAAGGGGTGATATGGGTTATACGGATTCCAATTGGAGCTTACCGCTCGTCGTGAAATAGTTGTGACTTGTTGTTGTTATATGGTGTCTTGTTATTGATTTTTATATGTTGATGGATTTATTTAGTTGTTGTTATTGGTATATGGTATTGGAGGAGGCCCTTGTTACAGGGGAGATGCTGCCCGAGTTTATGTAAATGAGATGCTCGCTTAAGTTACAGACTTAGGCTTTGCTCAGCACTGATTTTGAATCTCCTTATACTGTAATAAATTGAGTTGACTTGTTTGAAGAATTGCTTGGAAGGTATTAAGGACTCAACGGGCTTAAGGTATGTTAAGGAACTTCCTTCTTTCTTTTGGCATGATCTAAAGTGAAATTAATACACTATTTCATAACGGATCTACTCCTAGCAACTAAGGTTGTCCATGTTGTTCTTTCCTTATAAAGTTATTCTAATCAAGTACGTATGATCCTTGAATCATACTGAGGTTCATATTGAGGGTATAGATGTCCATAATGTTAATCGAAGGTGCAACCACCTTAAGTCACTACCAAAGTTTTAGAACATGATTTTATAAGTCTAGCATGCATTATATAGAGTATCTATTTTACTCTACCGAGTCGCGCTATAGTCGGCCGGGTACGACACCTATTGTGCAACCACTGATCAGTTGGGTTTACCCAGCTCCACTTGGCCAGGTACGATTCTACCAAGCCTTATGATGGCCGAGTATGTTTTTACCGATTCCTCTTTGAGGCCGGTTACGATATGATGATGATGATGTTGTTACGCCCCGAACCTGAGCCTGGGCGTAACACGACACTTGGTGCCTGACTACATGTGACCGAGCGAACCAACTGGATGGCTGAATCAACATGTGATATCATAACATACTGAATGCGGAAGATAAACTAACACATGCTGATATACTGAAAGTCTGGATGATATAAATCAAAGCGCGGAAATACTAATACAATTCTGAAACATATTTGCAGCCAACATAGCTTAACATGAAAAGCTTGAGACTCTGTCTAACTGTTACTCTAGTCTATGAAGACACTAATAAGTAATAAAAACATTGACTGTTTGAAAATACCGAAGGACTGTAAAGTAATGATAATGCCCCGATAGAACTAGATCACCAAACAGCTGATACGAGAGTCCTAGCGCTCTGAATCATTAACCTGTAAATCATTAACTGCATTGTGAGATGCAGGCCCGGGCAAAAAGGACGTCAGTACATTTGAATTGCACTGGTATGTAAAGCAACTGAAAAAAGAACTATAAATGCTGAAACTAATACTGGGATGATAACTAAAAATTGATAATTGATAACTGAAGTGATAACCACTGAAACTGGAACTAAAATGATAACTGATAGCTGATAACTGATAACTGAATTGAACAAAGGAAGTAAGGTTATAAATAATCCCTCTTCTGAATGATGAACAACCCGTTTATCTGAATAAGCTACGGCCTCAGGCCCAATATATATGTGCACAAGCTACAGCCTCAGGCCCAAGTATACGTATACATAACTACGGCCTCATTCCAAAAAATGTATAAAGCATAAACTACGGCCTCAGGCCCAAACATGCATAAACCATAAACTACGACCTCAGGCCCAAACATGCATAAATCATAAACTACGGCCTCAGGCCTAAGTATGCATAAAACATATAAACTACGGCCTCAGGCCCAAATACAGGTGTTAAATATTCAGGAACTGAGAATCAAACTGCAATACATGATAGTGAAATACTGAATCACACTGAGTTACATGATACTGGAATACTAGATCATACTGAGTTACATAATGCTGGAATATTGAATAGGACTAGACTGAGACATATATGGTTGAACTGATTATGAAAACTGAAACTTCAACTGTTTATGGCATACTGAGTAATCTATACTAAGACTTGGGGGCATCAAACCCAAGTCTATATTGAATACACACTAAGCTCACAATGTTCAGAATGAAAGTGGTTAACGAGTTATGAAGCTAGAGAATAGAAGTTCTACAACTATTCAAGGAACTAGGCTTAACTATATTTCTGAGGCAATTGATACGTCATAAAAGAAACGTACTGTAGGGAGAATCATTAACATTCCCAAATACAGAGAGTTAGCCTCACATACCTTAACTTCCTGTCCTTGAGCATAATACAACATTCACCAACCCTTTCAACTTTAATCTATATCAATACAAGTCAAAGGGATTCCAATTTAGCAAAAATACTCATGTTTTGGTCACATAGGCATTTTATCAAACACTTGGTGGCATAAAGTTTCATAGCCCTTATTAATGGTGTCTCTTCACCCAATAACCCATTCTCTTGCTTCTAGATAAATTTTAAAGTCTCAAATGGTTATAATCAACATCATTCTTTATCACCCATAAGGTAAACAATACCCTTAGCCAATATTCAACAATCAACACCCGAAACATATTACCGTTCATGCTTTTCTATCAAACACATCAACTCATATCTCATGAACTAGAGTTTATAATCATTAATCTAATGCTAAAATTAATTAGAGGGTGAAGACATTACCTTTTTTAAGTTCAATCCCCTTGAATTCGAGTTCTAGGGTTCCTTCTCTCAACAACGATGTCCCAATCGAATATCTAATAATATGGAGGGTTTACCCATGTTAAAAAGATGTTGGGAAGTTGAAATTAACTTAGAATCACCATTAGAACTTACCTTGGGTGGTGGAGGGACCTTTAAGGAGTTTGGTTTTGAGAGCTTCTTTTTCTTGAGTAGGTTTTTATGTTTTGGGATTGTGGGGGACGAAATAGGGATAAAAAAGCAACTTTCAAGTCGGCCACCACGTCCCAGTAGGCCTGATCGTGGTCCTGACCACGGTAAATAGCTGGAGCACTACCTCACGACCGCGGTCGCGGTCAAATGCGACCGAACGCGGTAGTTATGCACTGTTCTGTAAAATGGGTATAACATTTTGCACAGAGCTTCGTTTGGACTCCACAATATATTGTTGGAAAGCTATTTCAAAGGTTTACAACTTTCATTCGTTGAGTTTTCCTAAATTACTTACACATTTTCACTAATTCCTGCTGGAAGACGGACCTTCTGTAACTTAGTCGATTTTTGTTGAATCTTATGCACCTCACTCTCCGGCTTGATTCCAAAACAACTATTTTCGCCCATAATCATCCCGCTAAGACTTCATATGTCTAAAATATCAAATTAATACCCATTTAACATATCCACTTCTATTTCGAATGTACGGGATGTTACATTATCTCCCCCTTGGGATCATTCGTCCTCAAATGATTGTCCTGACTGTAACTTCTGCTAACTCCGGACCTTAAATGGGTCTGGGGGAAACATGAAATTTCATTAACACTTGCATACTACACTGAATGAATACATGATTACTAAACTGTTGATATACTGAACTTAATGACTGCTGCATTGACTGAATATTGGTCTGCCATGGATACATGAATATAGAACTAACATGGATATTTGAATATTGAACTAGCACGGATATTTGAGAATTGAACTAACATCAATATCAGAGTACTAAGCTGACATGAATATCTAAGTATTGGACTGACATGAGTAGCTGAGTATTGAACTGACTTGAATATCTGAGTATTGAACTGACATGAGTATCTAAGTACTGGAAACTTGAATGTTATAACATGACACGTGAACTATTAGACGTACCACCACTAATTTTGGTGGCAACTCCAACTCATAAGCTAATTGACCGATCCTTTGCAAGATTCTATATGGCCCAATATAGTAGGGACTATGCTTCCCTTCCCTTCTTCCCGAGTCTCATAGCACCTTTCATAGGTGAAACGTTCAGAAACACCCAATCATCAACTTGAAACTCTAGGTCTCTATGCCGCACGCTCGAATATGACTTTTGGCGGCTCTGAGCCATCTTCTAACGCTCTTGAATCAACTTAACTTTCTCCATAGTCTGATAGACCAAATTTGGTCCCAACAACTCCGCTTCGCCAACTTCGGACCAACTAATTGATAGTCTACACCTTCGCCCATAAAAATCATGCTTTCAAAATGAGCGAGATAATCCTATTATAAGGTCCATATTTACCATCTTCACTAAAGGATGTGTATTATGAGATAAACACTTGGTTTTCTACTGCTCGACTTTCACTCGCTGACAATTCAAACACTTGGTCACAAAGTCTGCAACTTTATTTTCCATGTCGTTCCACCAATAAATCTCCTTAAGATCATGATACATATTTGGGAAACCTAGGTGGATAAAATACCTGGAATTATGGGCTTCTAAAATCTTCCTCCCTTACTAAGTCCATTTATGGTTGGAACACACAATATATCATGGTACCTCAAAGTACTATCATCTCCCCCTTGTTTAAAAGTTACCATCTTATGCCTCTGAATCTCCTCTTTCAACTGCAACACATAGGGATCATCAAAATTTTTTTCTCCTTCTCTTCGGCTAGTAAGGGGGGAACAAGCCTTGTTCTAGACAACAACTACGTCATCTTCGAAGTCCGATGTCGAGCTCCTATCTTTGTTAAGCGATGAACGTCTTTCACCAGTGTTGTCTTATCTACCTCAATCATGAGTTATACTTCCGACACATGATTATCTTCTTAAGCACTTCCTAAAAACACTTATAAAATTGTTGTGAGCTAAGTCTATACTCCGAAGATTAGAGTCTCATGCGATGGCACTACCCTCATGATACATAACTGGGAATGATTTTTTTATAGCATTTTTGTGATCACTTTATCATCAATACTAAGCTCGGTGATCATTCTACTCAGTTTGTATTTCTTACACATTCTAGACAAAGTCCCTGTGGTAATTATACAATTTTCCCTCATTATCAAACTGATTTTATTTTTCATATCCCATGCTAACTATTCGAGTTTCAATTCTCCATTTGGACTTACTGATGGTTTTCACATCACCCCTTAGACCAAATGTCTTGTACTTGCGGGTCCTTCCTTTTTTTTTGGATTCTAACAACTTTCTTTATCTTCTACAACTCTTCACACTTTACGTTAATGGCGACTCATCTCCCAACTTATCTCTGAGAAATCTTTCTTACTAGGAAAAACTAAATTATTTACATAAATGGAAAGCTTATGTCTTTATAACTATCATACATAATCGTAATGATTTAACTCAGCCCACACTGCTAATCTTGGGGAAACCGCTTTTCGATAACTCTTAAATGGTATTCTTCTATAGTTTGCTCTCTCCCTGCTAGCTGATTTTTTTTTCACTGCCACTGTACTTCGGGTTTAAATTAAACTCTTTGGGTTCTAACACATGCGGTCGGTCAAACTGCCATCCACTCACTAGAGGTAACCTGGCTAGGTGGATCAAATATTACCTCTACTAGCTCTTCTAAAATTACTAATTCACTGTATCTACTCAAAACTTACTTACTATCCTTTCACTAAGCACCTACTAGCATCATATTTTCTTCTCCTGCTTTGAATAAGTAAAGTGAAGCATAAGGTTACTCCCAACTGCCCTCATCATCTGATCATATTCTTTTGCCGCACACTATCATTCTTTTTGAACTATGTACATGGATCATACCTAGGGGAATTTCATTTGCCTTAAACAAAATTTGAATATCTACCCCCTAAGCTTTCTTTACACTTCTAAATCATATCAGATTATAAACATTCGGGGTAAACACTTAGTCACATAACTTAAGGGGAATTGTCATATCCTTTATCTCACAATAATAGCTGCTTCTTATAGCAATTCACTAATGTTGTACTTTCTAATTCTGATTTGAATAAATCTAAACAACTTAAAATTGTTCCCTAAAATTCACTATTGGCTACTCTTTTCTTCATTGCATACATCATATCTTCTAGTCATTTGCATGAGTTGTACGAAATCACATCTTTAGTAATAACAAATGTTTCTGACTCCTAGGTGTTTTACCCTTAGTCTCTTTTCTATCCAAAACTACAGTGACCAATGTTATGGTCTGATATGTGAACTATCATTATCCAACTTGTGGCTCCATTTCCAAGAATTAGAAATGAGATTGTTTAATGAGGTAAAACACATATGAATACACTATCATACACAAACTTGTCCTTCAGAGTATATCATCATTAGATAAATCACTTCATGTACCATCCAATAAGTCTTGGGTCTTAATCTAGACCTAAAATATGCGAAGGTTTCTCTATAATCACTGTTACTTACATTTGTTTTGCGAACCCGTATGCATCACTGCATACTCACAAGTCACCTGGAATTTTGATACACTGAAAATTGGATATTTGGTAAACATATAACTGAATATTGGCGTACTGAATAACCATAAACTTGCTAACTGAAAGGCTGTATAACTGGTAACTAAGGTAAACTGATAATCATAAGACATGATAACTGCTTTTGTACTTTCTGATAAGGTTATGCTCTAATCTGTAATACTATCCATTGTATCCCACTTTTAAAATCCTCTAAAGTCTCATATTTACCAACCTGTACTCCATGATTATACCCCAATGGGCAATTATCCTCTCTAGAACCTTATGTTTCTCCTGCGCGTTGCTTGGGAATCCAATACGTTTGGAATTCGATAGGAAAAGAAGGTTACCTTTTGCTATAAGCTTCATGGCACAATGTAGAGTAGAAAGAATGGAGACAATCCTAGATGTCTTGGTAGTTAACCATTTATATGAGTGGCCGACACACACATACAAAGGAAACTCCACTAGACACGGCTTCACAGACTCCCTAGGACTCTTGAACCTAGTGCTCTGATACCAAGCTTTGTCAGCCCCTGAACCTGGGCCTGGACGTAACACGACACTCGGTGCCTAACTACATTTGACCGAGCGAACCAACTGGCTGACTGAATCAACATGTGATATCATAACATACTGAATGCGGAAGATAAACTAACACATGCTAATATACTGAAAGTCTAGATGATATAAATGAAAGTGCGGAAATACTAATACAATTCTGAAACATATTTGCAGCCAACATAGCTTAACATGAAAAGACTGAGACTCTGTCTAACTGTTACTCTAGTCTATGAAGCCTCTAATGAAGTACTAAAAACATTGATTGTCTGAAAATACCGAAGGACTGTAAAGTAATGATAATGCCCCGATAGAACTGGGGATCACCAAACAGCTGATACGAGAGTCCTAGAGCTCTGAATTGTTAACCTGTAAATCATTACTTGCATTGTGAGATGCAACCCCCGGGCAAAAGGGACGTTAGTACATTTGAATTGCACCGGTATGTAAAGCAACTGAAAGAAAGAACTATAAATGTTGAAACTAATACTAAGTTGATAACTGAGAATTGATAATTGATAACTGAAGTGATAATTATTGAAACTGGAACTGAAATGATAACTGATAGCAAATAACTGATAGCTGATAACTGATAAATGATAACTGAACTAAACAAAGGAAGTAAGGTTATGAATACTCCCTCTTCTGAATGATGAACAACCCGTTTATCTGAATAAGCTACGGCCTCGGGCCCAATATATATGTGCACTAGCTATGGCCTTAGGCCTAAGTATACGTATACATAACTATGACCTCAGGCCCAAAAATGCATAAAGCATAAACTACGGCCTCAAGCCCAAGTATGCATAAAGCATATAAACTACGACCTCATGCCCAAATACAGGTGTTCAATATTCAGGAACTGAGAATCAAACTGCAATACATGATAGTGAAATACTGAATCACACTGAGTTACATGTTACTGGAATACTGGATCACACCACATAATGCTGTAATATTGAATAGACTAGACTGAGACATATATTCTTGAACTAGTTATGAACAATGAAACTTCAACTGTTTATGGCATACTGAGTAATCTATACTAAGACTCGGGGGCATCAAAACTAAGTCTATATTGAATACGCACTAATCTCACAACGTTCAGAATGAAAGTGGTGAACGGGTTATGAAGCTAGAGAATAGAAGTTCTACAACTATTCAAGGAACTAGGCTTAACTATATTTCTGAGGCAATTGATACGTCATAAAAGAAACATAGTGTAGGGAGAATCATTAACATTCCCAAACATAGAGAGTTATCCTCACATACCTTAACTTCCTGTCCTTGAGCATAATACAACATTCGCCAACCCTTTCAACTTTAATCTATATCAATACAAGTCAAAGGGATTCCAAATTAGCAACAATACTCATGTCTGGGTCACTTAGGCTTTTTATCAAACACTTGGTGGCATAAAGCTTCATAGCCCTTATTAATGGTGTCTCTACACCCAATAACCCATTCTCTTGCTTTTAGATAAATTTTAAAGTCTCAAATGGTTATAATCAACATCATTCTTTATCACCCATAAGGTAAACAACACCCTTAACCAATAATCAACAATCAACACCCCAAACCTATAACCGTTCATGCTTTTCTATCAAACCCATCAACTCATATCTCATAAACTAGAGTTTATAATCATTAATCCAATGCTAGAATCAATTAGAGGGTGAAAACATTACCTTTTTAAAGTTCAATCCCCTTGAATTCGAGTTCTAGGGTTCCTTCTCTCAACAACGATGTCCCAATTGAATATCTAATGATATGGAGGGTTTACCCATGTTAATAACATCTTGGGAAATTGAAATTAACTTAGAATCACCATTAGAACTTACCTTGGGTGGTGGAGGGACCTTTAAGGAGTTAGGTATTTGAGAGCTTCCCTTTCTAAAGCAACTTTTTATGTTTTGGGGTTGCGGGGGACGAAATAGGGCTAAAAAAGCAACTTTCCAAGTTGGACACCGCATCCCAGTAGGCTTGACCATGGTCCCGACTGCAGTAAATAGCTGGAGCACTGCGTTACGACTACGGTCACGGTCAAACGCGGTGGTTACGCACTGTTTTGTAAAAGGGGTATAACGTTTTACTCAGAGCTCCGTTTGGGCTCTAGAATATATCGTTGGAAAGCTATTTCAAATTTCTACAACTTTCATGCTTTGCGTTTTCCCAAATTCCTTACACAGTTTAACTAAAACTTGGTGGAAGACGAACCTTCTGTAACTTAGTCGATTTTTGTTGAATCTTATGCACCTCACTCTCCGTCTTGATTCCAAAACAGTTATTTTCATCCATAATCATCCCTATAGGACTTCATATGTCTAAAATATCAAATTAATACCCATTTAACATATCTACATCTATTTCGAATGTACGGGATGTTACAGATGCCCATAGAGGAGTATGTTTTTAAAAGTTTATGTATATATATGTATTTTGTATTTCATGTCAGTAGCCCCCAAAGGCACTTAGATGTTATAAGTTGTATCTCCTCTATCCCTCATTTACATCACTGCTCTTGTTTATGCTTTCCTGCCTTACATACTCTGTACTTTATTCGTATTGACGTACCTTATGCCTGGGGACACTGTGTTTCATGCTCGCAGGTCCTGATTGATAGGTTGGCATTCCTCCTAGTAAGCAATCAGCTTAGCAGAAGGTATTGCTGCACTCCACTTGCTCCGGAGTTGCCTATTTGGTTAGTATGATATGGACATGTATTGATTGGATGGCAGGGCCCTGTCCCGATCTTTATGATGTGTATGTACTCTTAGAGGCTTGTAGACAGATGTCAGTGTATAAAAGATTATATGGCCATGTCGGCCTATGTTCAGTGTACGAGTGTTCATTTTGGGTCTTATAGGAATGTATGTCACATGTATAAGTTTGTATTACATCTTGGGTCGTCCTATGTCAATTATTTTCTTATGTTTTATTCTAGTTATATCATGACGTCCTTTCAGGCCCATTTACTCATGATGGTATGATAAGAAAGATACATTATGTTGGTACTTGGTTGGATAAGGCAGTGGGTACCTATTGCGTCCCCCCGATTTGGGTCGTGACAAAAGTGGTATCAGAGTAGTTCTTTCCTAGGGAGTCTACAAGTCGTGTCTAGTAGAGTCTTGTTTATGGGTGTGTTGTGCACCACACTTATAAGCAGGAGGCTACAGGGCATTTAGGACTGTCACTCTTTCTTCTTATTCTAAATCGTGTGGTAGAGCTCAGTTGTAAGAATTCATACTCCTAAATTTGACTTTAGTCATAATATAACGATACCTTCATCCACAAAGACAATTGGTAAGAGATTGAATGTGGCTTTGGAAGAGTTGCTTTAGAGGAACTCGATTTTGTATCATGCTTATGATGAGTAAATGTAAGGTCTTCAACAGATCATGTGTGTACTAATATGTGTGAGCTTCTTAATAAGGAGCCCCAATGTATGAATATCTATCCACCTATATGGTAAAGAGAGATAAGAGAATCAGGAGGTAGATACAAGTTTTAATAAGTAAAAGAAGCAACTTGAAAAAGCGTACGAGGTACCCAGCTAATGAAGATTATCAATATTTGCAATTCAAGCAGAGAAATATAAGCATTTTGAGTTACCTTCAACAGTAATAGAGGTATGTACAATTGGTCTCACCCATCTCAGTTATGCCCTATGAGAGTTTATAGATATAGTTTAAGAGAATAAGGGGATAACAAGATCCAGTTGGGGTTAGAGTAACCCAAAATGGTAGATGGATTATTATCATAGGCTAACATTTCCGAAGGATATTGCAAATGTGGTAATAGTTCTTGTGAGACACCCCGATGGTGCAATCTAGAATAGTACATTTAGATATAAGTACTAGAATGTCTGGAAAAACATAGAAGATTGGCACTAGAATCCTAGAAGGGATAAATATTTACCTTTGTATCGCTCCAATCCCTAATAAAGAGAGAATGTTAGGTGACCCGAAGAGCCAGTGGATGAAGCAAGGGGAGCTAAAAGTGAAAGAATATTTTGTTGAAGTTATCAGAATAAAGTGATAGACATAAATATTAGCCAGAGAATAAGAACAGAGTAATTGAAGCATTATGAGTAAGATGTGATAAATGGATGATAACGGTAAATTAAAATATGACAGAATTATAGAGTCTATAGTCTAGTAAATGAAAAGACACGAGTTGAAAGGCCTTGAGACAATAAAAGAGTATAGGCCAAAGGCTATATCATCATTCAAGAATTGAGTTGGTGACTAGAACGTGATTACCAGAAGGAAAAATTAGACCCCCGTAGTAATAAAATTTAGTATGGGACATTAAATAAGATTAAAAAAATCGAACATGAATTAGTGATCGAAGGAATTGGTAATAATCGGCATTGTGAGAATTTCAGAGATCATGTTCCAATAATAATAGAATAGACAACAGATGAATAATCTTTAAAGGTCATTTAGGAAGATGCTTCCCTAAATCAAGCACTCTGAGTAGAGTTAATATTAAGGGACTAAGTGTGCCAATTACACTAGGTGTCACCTTCATGCGTAAGAAATTAAGTTATCCCTGATACAAAAGGGTTACCATAAGGCGAGTAAGGGTCATTAATGATGTGAAAAGATGCCAAATATGAAGAGATAAAACATCTATAGGTAGATCTTCGTATCACTAAATCATAGTACTCTCCTAAAAGGGGGAAGATAGTGTGATATGGTATTAAGTCGGAGTTATTGGTTCAGGTAACTATGGAATAGTAAAGGAAGAATGTGGTAGAAAGGCAAAACGAATGAGATTGTCTTTATTCATGTCCTACCGATATGTCGCGACTCCAGAAAGTTATGCAAGCACGATGATAGGGAGAGGCAGTAAGAGTTCCCAGCCAGGATATTGTTGATAAATAAGTGCGAATAGACACTTGATACATCAGGAGCCATTGCAAGAGGTAAGTTAAGACAATGGACATATACCAAGTGAGATTACGACGGAGTATAGATATGAGAATGGAACAATGAGTAGTTATTAGTTGGTTCAAGAAGAGCCTAGTTATGGCTAGACAAGAGGATACAGACAAATCATGCAAATTGTGCAAGGTAAACGTAGTGAACCCCAATATAGTGAATTCTGTCTCGTAGATATAATGACATCGTGATCCTTGAGAAATATTTGGATAGGTTTTGGGGTAGTTAAAGGTATCGTATAAGTGTTACAGAGATAAAATAAAGTGACACCAGGGAGATAGTCAAAATTTCAGTTCAGAAGCAACCCTAAGAGTACAATGGCACCGAGGTAGGTAACTAAGGATAATTATAAGCGAGTAAGAACATCAAAAATTCCTTCGGGTATATGATATAATAAGCTCACAGCTTTACAAGAGTCAGAGTATCTCCCCTAAGTACTATAATGAATGGCCAGCTGTGGAAATAAGGAAGAAGGCTTCAGCCAAAGCATATCGACCTGAAGAAGAAATGATCTTGTAACAACAGTCTCACTACAACAGTGTATGCACTCCATAAGAAAGTGGCACCTATCGTTACTAATGAACGGGAAGGGAAAAAAATCCAAAAGTGATATTTGAGATCATATGAGTTATAGGAAATTCAAGTATTCGTGAGTAATAAGATAAGCCAAGTATTCATGCAACAAGTGGTAGAACGACCAGGAAAAGTAATTACTTGCATTTAAAGAAAACTGAGAAGGCACGAAATGAAATCTATGGTACTAGCAAGTTAAAGGAAGGTTGCGAGTAATATAAATAGATATGTGTAGGTTGCAAGATAAAGTATCATAGAGCGACAATATTTTAGGTAGATAGGAGTAAGGATAATAAAAGGTGAGTGAGATGGTGACAAGAATAGATAAGGATTTGGGATTAAGCCCATCAAAATAAGAGAGCTGACGGTTTCCATAAGTTATGGAAAGCTCGGTACATCCTGAATGAACTCAGAGGAGTCTAAGGCTAGGAGAAATTAGAAGAGACGAAATATTGCCCTAGTAGTAGAATAAGGGTATAATTGTGATAGATAAGAGGATGACGCTTAGGCCTTTGATTGCATAATGATTTAACGAGAAATGGATTTCATGAATTGCACGGGATTAGAATACCCCCATAAGATGAATCGCGTTGGGATGCTATGAAATACGATTATTGAAGTATAGTATTATCCCTAGGTGGATTAGGAAAATCACTTCAGATGTTCCCTGATGAGACGTGAGCCCTAATGACAGTGTATTACATAAGAGGTTACAAGTTATTAGTGGTGGATTATAGATCAATTTTAAGGTGAATCAACAATAGATGGATAAAAGTTCCAAAGTATGTAATGAGATTAGGATGTCATTCTTAAGATGAACATTAATGAGGAATCATTAAAGGACTTAGATTTATACATGTAGGATAAGCAGCGAGAGTTTAACCTAGAGTTAGGTAACAGACCTAGATAATAATAAAAAAAAAGTTAGAGTTATGGTATTGTTTGACCTGCCTAGATGCAGCAAAGCCATAAGGATAGATATCTGAGGCTATGAAACAAGATATATCAATAGTCGTAAGTTCAACAAAGTACCAATCGATGAACTTCAGTACACCTATAGATGCCTAGAGGGACAGCTTGTCATAGTTCTGTATATGTTCATAAAGTGAGGCTTAGAGATTGTCTAAAATATGGAGGAAAAAAGGGAGAAGATTTGCTAGTCACTCATACAAGGACACACTCGTACATACTACATGACATAAGGTAGCAACAGTTACGAGATTGGAAGAATTCCGACCACATGTCATGGCGTGAGAAAGATGCCTAAAGGGGGGAATGCCCAGGCATTTGGATTTATTTACAAAACAGTTGCCTAGATGGCAAGGAGAGCATTAAAGTATTCATAAGAGCTATAGTTTATGAAACTGATAAGCGCATCAGTCAACATTCGAGGACGAATGTTTCAAAGGGGGGAATGATGTTACACCCCACATTTTCATACGTGAGAGTACGTCGTAAGCCATTGATGTAAGCTCGGAAATGAGATTATATTTGGAAGGAAATAAAGTATGTTAATCATGTTACCTTGAAGGTTACAAATATTTAAGTTCATGAATAACGAGTACCAAGAGGGTTGGAAAGCATAGAAGCTAAACCAATTGAAAAAATAAGTTTCGTCGAAAGTCGACAAGTTTGGAATGTAATAACATGTACTTTGGGGTGAGACTAGGGTTTTTAACATAATAAGGAGGTTATGCTATGAGTTATTTTAGTCGTATGATAGTCATTTGCTGCATTTTGAAGGCAAGCAAGTTGTGGAATGAGAGTTGGCAAAGGTCCTCACAAGTTACATTCATAAATTTGTTGAAAATTTGGTCACTTGTAGCTGAGTTTTTTTACAAATATACATGGAATTATGGGGTGATCTACATACAAAATTGAATATCTACGAGTCTAGTTTCTAATGCATTAAACCATTTGTCAATATGACATCGGAGTAGAGAAATATTTATATTTTCGCGAGACCGCGCAAGCAGCTCCCAGTGGGACCCACTTACGTGGTGGTCGACCTACTTCACTTGATAAATGATCTGGACGCCTATTATTTACTCATTTTCAACTCCACTTCGTCTCCAAACTTCTCCTAACACTTATAAATAGATACCAGAAGGGTTTGAAGTGATTCCAAAGTGATTACACCATATTTCAACATCAAAACTTAGTTCTAGTAAAGAACAACACCTCTTTGAGGTTGTGTTGTCATTGTGGATTGTTGTGGGCTGTGTTTTGCTGAAATTCCAAGTTATTGATACTGTATAAGGTAAGTATAATAGCTTATTACTTGTTCTTAAGCTTTCTTGTATGTTGGTTAAGTTGTTAGGATGATAAAGTACAAGATAGTACATGGATTAACTTAAGTCACTTCTATGGTGTTGTATTGCCATTGAGGGTTGTTGTGAGCTGAATATAACTTGGATTTCAACTTGAAGTTATTGTAGGAGGTATGTGCATTGTGTTCTTGCATGTGCTTAAGGTTATTTTGGTGTTGATTAAGTTAAATGGATGGAGTAGACATGAACTAGTGAATAAAGTTACTAATTCATGATAGTTGGAGTTGAAGATTGTTTCCTTTCTTATAAATATATGGTATAAGTATGGAATGACTTCATTATCATGTTAATGGCATTGTTAAGTTAATGTAAGAAGTCTACAAGGAGTCATATCGGTTATACGTATTCCAATCGGAGCTTGCCGCTCGTCGTGAAGTAGTTGTGACTTGTTGTTGTTATATGGTGTCTTGTTATTGATATTTATATGTTGATGGATTTCTCTGGTTATTGTTGTTAGTATATGGTATATGAGGAGGCCCTTGTTACTGGGGAGATGCTGCCCGAATTTATGTAAATGAGCTACTCGCTTAAGTAACAAACTTAGCCTTTGCTTAGCACTGATTTTGAATCTCCTTATACTATAATAGATTGAGTTGACTTGTTTGAAAAGGTGCTTGAAAGGTATTAAGGACTCAACGAGATTAAGGTATGTTAAGACACTTCATTCTTTCTTTTGGCATGATCTAAAGTGAAATGAATACGCTATTTCATAACGGATATACTCCTAGCAACTAAGGTTATCCATGTTGTTCTTTCCTTAAAAAGTTATTCTATTCAAGTACGTATGATCCTTGAATCCTACTGAGGTTCATATTGAGGGTATGGATGTCCATAATGTTAATCGAAGGTGCTACGGCCTTAAGTCACTCCGTAAGGTTTAGAACGTTATTCTACGAGTCTAGCATACATTATATATAGTATCTATTTTACTCTACGGAGCCGCGCTATAGTCAGTCGGGTATGACACCTATTGTGCAACCACTGATCAATTGGGTTTACCGAGCTCCACGTGGTCGGATACGATTCTATTGGGCCTTATGATGGCCGAATACATTTTTATCGAGTCCTCTTTGAGGCTGGGTACGATATGATGATGATGATTCCCATAGAGGCGTATGTTTTTAAAAGTTTATGTTTATATATGTATTATGCATTTCATGTTAATATCCCCCAGAGGTACTCAGATGTTACAGGTTGTATCTCCTTTATCTCTCATTTACATTACTGCTCTTCTTTATGCCTTCCTGCCTTACATACTTGGTACTTTATTCGTACTGACATTCCTTTTGCTTGGGGATGCTGCGTTTCATGCCTGCAGGTCCCGATAGACAGGTTGACATTCCTCCTAGTAGGCAATCAGCTCAGCGGAAGGTGTTGCTGCACTCCACTTGCTCCGAAGTTGCCTATTTGGTCAGTATGATTTGGATATGTATTGATTGGTATGGCGGGTCCCTATCCCGACCTTTATGATGTGTATATGTTTACCTTGAAAATGGTAACAACAATTAAATTTGTAAATGAGATTCTAAAAATACGTGATCTTTTTTATGCTAGTTGTTAGAGCAGGTGATGCTAAGAATATGAAGTTTGATGATAAAAGACAAGCTAAAATGGGGCAATGATCAAACTGAGGAGCATGCTGCCCTGGCTTCAAAATGGTCGATGAAGGACCTCAAGGTTGATATCTGGGCTCGATCTCGAGCTATCGGGGGTAGCCAGGAATGGAATAACAGTTAAGATATGATTAAACAAGGCTCTTTATGGCCAATACCAAGCAATAAATAAAGAACAATTAAGAGAATAATAAATGCTAGAGTGGCGTCGAGCTAGTAGGAACGGGCATGTTAGAGAGAAGAAAGAGAGAGAGAGAGATATTATTGATCTCGTGGAGGAATAGTTGGAGCAACATTAGCCCCTTACAAAGTAGTGTAGGTTCCTTTTATATAGGAGGGGAACCCTATTATAGTACAACATGCATTAATTGTAAAGTATGGAGATGGGATGGCGAGATGCGACGCTTCGACATAGGCTCTGAATAGGCCAGATCTGTCAGATTTAGCCGTGTGCCTTGGGAGCTTCCCCTTCTTCTCTAGCCTCGACCTTCATCTTCTTCGAGTCGAGCCGCAACAATCCCCGAGGAAGGGGACTCGATCGTGGCTCTACGTCCTCGAGGTCTCGAGGCATTCTTCCGAAGTGGCTTGATAGCGATGAATTAAGTCCTCTAATTTTAACGCATATAGATAGTCTCTGTATTTCCCAGAATGAAGCGATGAGAAATGATTCTGATTTCATAAGCTTCTTACGGCAACATCGTACCAATGACGCAACCTGTGGCATGAGCTTTTGTGGCAACCGGGGTGTCCCATGGATTTGTGCATTTTGACATCATTCAATGCACTGTCAATTCCTGTCCTCCAAGGTGAATGTACCGCCATCGATTTGGTTCTTCAATAATGCAGTAATTGCGCCCGCCGGTCAATATTCCAAAGCCTCGATGACCGTTTTGTTACCTCCTATAAATGGGGTGCCTTGGCGTTGTTTTTTCTATCCCAGTACCTTCGTTGCTCATTTGCTCATTTATTCTCATCATCATCTTCTATCCTTGAACATTATGCTTAGGGCTCATGGCCTCAAGGCCGTTCGGCAGAGCTCCCGTAGGTTATGTTGTGGCCTTATGCCGGAGCTTCCATTTGTCGAGCATGATCATACTGTCTTGTCGCTGCTGTGGTTGTCATTATGCTTGCCACTACTATTGCCGTTGGCTCGAGATAATGATGAACAGGGAGTCAGTTTTCCTTTTATGTAGACAGTCATTCGAACTATGCACCGCTGCTCACTCTCCTACCTAGGCCTAGTGTGGCACTTCATCACTTGGGTTTTTCGTTTCCCAAGGCATAAAATGGCACTACCGGCCGTTGAGGATAGGGCCTACCAAATCTTCAACCGTTGGCTTTGCCGGGCCATGTCTCTTTTCTCTGCCTCCTCCGCATCCCTTATTTTTCCTATTCTTCATCTTTTACCTCGGTGGGGACCCCCTGAGGGATCGAGGATGCATGCTCGAGGGGGCAACGCTCGGGGATGCTAATACCGGAGATGGGCGTTCGAGGATGGACTAGGCTCTCGGGTTTCATCACATATACATCCTTCCGTTCCTCTGTTTTTGTGTAGAGACCATATGCAGGCTTTTGTAATTGTATGTAAGGACCCCTTGAGGGCTATAGTACATGGATATTTATGAATATGAAGATACTTCCTTGATTTCTGTTTTTGATTATTGCCTTATTATTGTATGCTCTCGTGCCCTTCAAGGCCTTTGAATGTTTTCCTTTGTCGTTAACTGCTGATATCTACCTCGGACATGAGCGTTCTTTTAAATATTCTGCCAATTGACATGGTTCCTTTTCGAGTCCATTATCATACCTCAGACCAAGCCTTAATTGTTCTGATAGACCCATGCTGTCAGACCCTTCGAGTTGCATGGAGATAGTTCACTGAGTTTTTGAGTCTTCGAGAGTGGTATCCTGAGCGAGGGTCAGCTTCGGGTACTCAAAGCCTTTTTAAAGCGTAGTGGATAGACTTCCTTTGAGGGGTTGCCTATACTTAGGCGATGCCTTGAGCCCTCCTAGAGTCTTCATGATCGGAGCTTTGCATGCTTATTTTTCTTTTTAGGAAGAAAATTTATGAGATCGGGTACTGCCTCGAGTTCTATGATGGTGTTGAAAGCTTCCCGAAGCCTGACTTCTTTTTTGGCGGAGATCCTCGAGGTCTAGTACTACCTCGAGACTGAAGACAATACAGTTAACTCCATAAGGCCTGACTTCTTGTCGATGGATGCCTCTGGAGTCGGGTACCGCTCCGAGATCTGCATCGAGGCTGTTGGCCTCCTGGGGCTTACCCTGGATAGGCAAATCGTCACTACTTCCTATATATATGTGGGGTGGCTTTTGTTTCCTTGGGAGATCTCATTATTCTGGATAGTTATCCCTCCGCCTTGACATCGGGTCCTTCGTCTCTTCAGGCGCAAAAAATGTTGGAGCATGTCTTTGCCTTAGTCTGTCAATTCCATCATAGCCATGGCAGCTACTTCGGGGCCGGCCCGGCTAGGAAGGGAGAGTCCCACTCCCAGCGTTCATGATCCGCGGGAATTCACTCAGAAGACTGTATCTTTGATAAGAGAGGAACATCTGGAGATGGTTAGGAGATACTGCGGATGGAGCGAGGGGATCGTGCTGTAGGTGCTTTCCCCGTATGAGAGTATTACAGACTCTGCTAATGGATTATTGAACGTATACCTATATCCCTTCGCATTTGGCCCCCTTGACAGGGTCGTGCTTGATTTCTACTTGGAGTATCAGGTTACTTTGGCGCAGATACATCTGTCATTCTGGCAAGTGGTGCTAATGATGAGGATCTTTGCGGAGAAGGCTGGGCTTGAATTCACGCTCAGCCACCTTGTCAGGCTGTACCAGCCCTTCCATCACCGAGGCCTGTTAACCTTGCGGTGCCGCTCGTTTATGCCCTTTGTTGTCACTGACAGATAAGATGGGGACCAAGAGTGGGTCAGTCAATTTGTCCAGGTTCAGATGGCTGATATTATCCCCATGGAGCTCTTGGCATTTCCCGAGGGATGGAATTACGTGTGTGAGTGGGGTGTCTTGCTCTCCTTTTGATTTGCTCAGAGTAAAGGCCAGTTAGATAATCTTGTCTTTTCCTATTTTGCAGCAACTTCATGGACGCCGGGCGAAGTTCTTGATTTGCCTGGCTGGGTCCGGATGTTGGCGACCCATTCTACTTGTGATGAGCGTATGTGGCGAGCTGTGTTCAGCGACAGATGGGGAATGAAATTCCAGGTAATGTGCGTATGCTGCTCCTACCTTTGCCATCATATATTTGAGATGACATTTCCATCTCTCTTTGATATCGGTTTTGCCGTTGTAGGTATCAGGCAGTTCCTTGGGGAGAGGTTGTGCTCCTCTAGAGAGGGGAAGGAGTCACCGGCCTCCGAGCTGAGGGATGATGGTGATAAATAGGATTTTCACCCCAGTGCGATGGAGCTTTGAATAGGGCTCAATGGGCCTATGTCTTCGAGGAGAGGACATTGCTAGAGACTGCTGTCCCTGTAATGTTTGATTCCCGAATGGTGGTTCCTCCAAGCGAATATGCTTTTCCCGGGGTTGATTCTTCTGGGGCCGAAGGCGCAGGATCGACAGGAATGTGCTCTGCTTTTGAGGAAGTCCGCTGGCTTCACTTCATGTTGAGTTTCGGCGCAATCTTTTTGTATTTCACGTCTTTCTTTCTTTATTGAGTTTTCCTTTTGTAGGCCTTTGATAGGCTCAGGTCCGAGTTGTTCCATCATAGAGCTAGGTTTCGGAAAGCTCTAGACAAGGGTGAGTCCCTTAGGCTACTTAGCGAGGAGAAGGAGGCTGAGTTGATGCACTAGCGATATGAGGCGTGTCGGAGCTCGAATTACTAGAGCTTTTTGATGGAGCAGGTAACCTTCTGTAGTACACGCTTCACTATCTTTGACTCTTAATCTTAGATTCATAAAAAGACGGAGGCCTGGGAGTACCTTAAGGGCGAAACCGACCGCGTCAAGAATGCTTGCGGTGAACTCAGGGCTCAGGTGCAGGCTCAAGCTTTAGAGGAGAGAGGCGCCTTGGCCAAGGTCCCCGCCTTCGAGGCCCAGCTCCGCTTGCTCGTGAAAATGCTACAGTTCAAGTGGATATGATCGGGAAGCTCGAGTCCGATCTCTCGAAGATTTGGGCTGAGATAATTGATGCCCGTGCTGAAGCAGCATTAAGTCGAACTAAGGTTGATCAAGAGATGGCCATTCATATGAAGGACGTCGCCGATGCCCAAGCCGAGTTGAATTGGGTCCTTGATTGTTAAAAGAGGATCGAGGAATATGTTCGTTGCAGATCCCGAAGAGAGGTACTCAAGAAAATCGGCGCTAGGGGTTTCATTCTCTCGAAGGAGTTGGCTCGAACTAGAGCGGCCGAGCGCGATGCTCGTTCCCACCTTGCTTACGTTACGGAGAGCGAATCTGGGGCTGGCAGGCTGTAGCCTTTTGGAGAGGAGCGTAGATTTTGCCGCTTTTCCATTTTGTACTTGATATTTGCAAAGCATGTTTGTAGATGGATAATGCGCCTTTTGCGCATGTAAATAAGAGAAAACTTGAAACTTTATCTCTTTTGTATCTCTTTTTTCATTGCTTTCAACCAGGCATGGTCTTTGTGCTTTGCCCCAGATATTTAGGCCTAGTCATCGAGTTGGGTCTTGATTCGAGCTTACTTGACCTCCGATCTCCCGCGCCTGTATGAGCGGACGATGATTGTACTTATTCCTTGCCATTGGGTATTTGTGTTTCAACTATTTCGGGTCCAGTCTCTGAGTTTCATTGCGACTCGAGCTTTAATTGACCCTCAAGTTCTTTCATTCCTACATAGGCGGATGATGATGGCTCTTGCGCTTTGGATCGAAGCGACCTTTTGAGTGTGTGGCTCGGAGGCTTGTTTGGTCTGCGATAATGGCTCTTACGCTTTTGCCCATGGGCATTTTGTAGTTAACTATTTTGGATCCGATTTCCGATCGGGTTAAGACTCGAGCTCATTTTAATCCTCAAGTTTTCAATTTTTAAGCTGGCGACAGTGGCTCTTACGCTGTTTGGTCGTTGAGACCTTATAGCGTGCGGCTCAAAGGTTCGCTTGGCTGGCGATAATGGCTCTTATGCTTTTGCCCATGGGCATTTTGTAGCCTTTGTTTTTCCTCTCGTTAAAGTCTTTTGAAATGATTTTTCCTGACCCGTCGCCTATTCTAGAAGAACCTCGATTTCAAGTCGTTAGTGGCGATGTTAGAGCACCTCGGAAGGTTCTTAGCTCATAGGCCGAGTAGCTCGAAGCCTTGTGTTTTTTGGAGCTGACATGGTCGAAGCTCGTTTGCCTGTTGAGTGAAGCCTATTTTAAACGGTTCTTTTCGAATTATATTTAAAGTAATGGCCTGTGATTTTGTTAGCGACAGTCGGGCATCCCTGAGTCGCGTTAATTTGGCTGGAGGAGCTGTTTTGACCGTAGTTATATGTGTTTGGCTGAAGCCATTTTTGATCCCGAGTGATAGTTTAGGCATCTACACCGAGGGTATGCCCTTTCGGGATTCTTACAAATGCGACGTATAGCCTAAACATCGGGATTGAGTTTTATGCCTGTTGAAAGGTCTTACAAAACTTTCATGCTTGATAAGGTCTTACAGCTTGACATGCCTATTGAGGTCTTACAGTTTGTCATACCTGTTGATGTTTTACAGTTTTTGTTGCTATGAAGAATGGATCTGGTTACACTGAGTCTGCCCGCTTGGGGTGTTACGACCTCGGGTTCCCCAGTATACAACGACAGTCTCTGAGTTTTCTTAGGCTCGAAGGCCGTTATTCGTGAGCTCGGAGTTACCTTGTTGGGGCTTTATGAGCCCGGAGTTCTGACCCTGGGGTTGTGTGGGTGCCAAGTTGTTGACGCTAAGTCTCTGAGTACTTCGGGACGCATTTGGTGGAGGGATCCGTACCGAGAGTATGTTTAAATTCCCTTTTTTGGAGTGTGAGATGCTGAAAGATATCCTTTTATTGCTTGGCGTTAATACATATCGTTTCATTGTTGTGAGCTAGGCCCGCACGGGTGCGGCTCCTTGGACCGTTTTGTCTGGTACATGACTCCCCACTGAAGCTCAGTCTGCCATTCCCCGGCCCTTTCGAGCGGACGACATCTTCAAAAGAGGGGGGGGGGTGTCTTTCATTGTTTGATTACAGAAGAAGGCCTGTGATCTTGTCGGATCCTCCTCAGGGGTACGCTGCTCCATTAAGAACCTTGCTAGTGAGACCCTCTTTGGGGCGAAAGTCCGCACTAGGGGAAAGAGCGCGACGCGTTCCGTTAAGGCATTGAGGCCTCCGAGTAGAGTTGGAACTTCCGAACGCCCTGGCCGATTGTCTGCATATAGGCTAGTGAAAAAATAATGAAGAAGGGAGGTAGTTTTTCTTTATTGCATGACGCATAGGCGATGTTTCGAGGATTGGTACATTCCTGCTATTTCGGGGTGCGGATTCAAGTACAATGCTCCAATATGTTTAATCGGGCTTGACCGATGATGGGGTTCGCTTACCCTTTGATTATTTGGAGAGTGGAGATATTGGTGTCGGCGATGCATCATCTGTTGAGGATTTCCCTTTGCCGCGTATTGCTTCCTACGGATGGTTTTAATTCTGTTCCTTGTGTGGGACTTCATCCTTTGGGCGAAGAATGGGTGGCCCTGTCCTCGGGCAGTGCGTCCGTGGTCGTCTAGATAAGGCGTCCGTGCCCTGTACCTCCTTTGATGATATGGAACTCACCGTTCCGATCTGGCCAGTCATGCCGTTCTGAGAAAATGGACTTTCTCCTTGTCGTAGCGATTTCCGTTTGGAATCTGCTTTGACCTAGTGGTCTGAACTACCTCATCATCCTTGGCCCGTCAGTGCTGATTGAGCCACCTGCACTCATGTGCACATGTTTTATTTAAAATGGATTGAGCGAGGAAGAAGGTCATCGTGAGATCGAGACGAGATCTCGGCACCTTATTTGCTGAGTGTAAGGGATTCCTTGGGTGTATATCCCTAGACCTGTCTTTCTCCAGTGGCGAGATATTTTACTCACCCTTTTACAAGTCCTAAGAGAGGGCCATCGCTCCTCTATTATCGTGGTAATGCACTACGGCCCATTTGCTTCGTTTCTTCTGGCCGCATTCTGTATTGGGGACTGAACTTGAATTCAATCGCTCGTTAGTTTTCGGTGGTAATTTTTGTCGAGCGGTTGGCGTCTTTCCTTTGGAGTTGGTGGCTATCTTCTGCCCCACGACCGTGCTTGCTATGTATTTCCCGCATCGGGCTGTGATTCCTTTGAGAGGGATTCGGCCGAATTGGTTCGAGCCATTTGAAGTCTCCGGTTTCGCCTATGGCAAACACGATGTTTGGTATAACGATGTGAAAATTGTACTCTGATGGGCGAGGTGCCTTTGCCGGCTATGCATCCTCGTCGAATCTGGCTTCGTTATTGATTCCTTGATGATATTGTCCTCCGGCCATTCTTCGATCGTTGCTAGGTAGATTGCATCTCGGGGCATTTCCCTTGTCTGCGGCGCATGGGCAGTACCTCCCTCTGTTTGGCATTGGTTTCTTTGCCAGGAGCCTGTTTGAGTAAGGTGAGCCCGAGGGGGCTCTCGGATGGCCATCATGACCTTGATTTGCGACCGATGCCAGGTACGGACATCCGACTAGGTATTGGCTGGGTACCTGATCATGTTTTGTTTGAACTGCCCTAAGATCGTCGATCTTGGGCTGTTTAGGCTACGAGTGAAGGCCTGTGTTGCCCATTCATCCGAGGCCAGGGGAAATCTCGTTCGTTCCACCAGGGAATAAGGTGCGAATTCCTATGGCGTTTCATTCTCCCTTCATTCGGCCCTAGATGTGTCGGGCTTTCTCTCGCTGATTCGATGGCATCGACGTGCGTCTCTACGGAGGAATCTGCCGGTATGGTAGGCAAGTTTATGGTATCGGGTGCTAGGTTATGACGCCACATCATGGTTCCTTCCGAAAGTGTTTCCCCGAACGTCTTCAATAAGGCAGGCTCGAACTCATCATTCCGTGGCTCGTTGCCTTTTCCTGCTCACGTATAGGCAGTGGTGTGTTCGTTTGGATCTGAGGTCCCGTTGTACTTATGGAGCTCTGGCATTCTGGACTTCCTTGAAATGGGTTCTGGCCGCTTCCTCGGGGAACGACCATTGCACGAACCTCCACGAGCCTGATTCGATCCTTTTGGTGAGATCCTCAAGCATCTTTATTATGGTAGGGTCGGCTACCGATCTGTTATTATTTGATCTCTCAGGTACTTGTTCGGCGGGGGGAGCTGTGCTGGGAGTATTCAGATGACTTTGTAACTGAGCGATGGCCAACTGCTGTGCCTGCAACATTTCAAAAATAATATGAAGGCTAACTTCTTATTCTTCCAGTGCTAGGGTTTTTTGGGCTTCTTGTCGGTCGCTATGCTGTATGCTTCTGTCGGTGTGCGAGGTTTCGTCGACCTGTTGTGCGTCATGTGAGTCCGCATCCGCTAGAATCGGCCCGAGCACGTTACCGGGGTTATGTGGTTGCGTTCCTTTAGCCGGAATAGCCACACCATTTTCCCCATGGATTTCGAGGTTGTCGTTCTCGATTCTGTTTACCGAGCCAGACATTTTGACCTGAAATCAAGAGATCTTGGACAAGAAAAAGTGTGAAAGATAACTTGCGTTTTTGTAATGAAACCAGCAAGAAAATAATCACTATTATTTTTAGCCCCACGGTGGGCGCCAAACTATTTACCATGAAAATGGTAACAACAATTAAATTTATAAATGGAATTCTAAAAATACGTGATCTATTTTTATGCTAGTTGTTAGAGCAGATGATGCTAAGAATATGAAGTTCGACGATAAAATACAAGCTAAAATTGGGCAGTGATCAAACCGAGGATCCTGCTGCCCTGGCTTCGAAATAGTCGATGGAGGACCTCGAGGTCGATATCTGGGCTCGATCTCAAGCTATCGGGGGTAGCCGGGAATGGGATAACAGTTAAGACATGATTAAACAAGACTCTTTATGGCCAATACCAAGCAATAAATGAAGAACAAGTGAGAGAATAGTAAGTTCTAGAGTGCCCTCGAGCTAGTAGGAACGAGCAAGCTAGAGAGAAGAAAGAGAGAGAGATATTATTGATCTTGTGGAGGAATAGTTGGAGCAACGTCAGCCCCTTACAAAATAGTGTAGGTTCCTTTTATATAGGAGGGGAACCCGGTTATAGTACAACATGCATTAACTGTAAAGTATGGAGATGGGACGGTGAGATGCGACACTTCGGCATAGGCTCTAAATAGGCCGGCTTTGTCAAATTTAGCCGTGTGCCTTGGGAGCTTCCCCTTCTGCTCTAGCCTCGACCTCCGTCTTCTTCGAGTTGGGCTTCGACGATCCCCGAGAGAGGGGACTCGTTCGTGGCTCCACGTCCTCGGGGTCTCGAGGCATTCTTCCAAAGTGGCTTAATAGCGAGGAATTAAGTCCTCTAATTTCGCTGCATACAGTATGTATTTGTATTACATCTTGGGTCATCCAATATCTAGTATTTCCTTATGTTTTATTCTGGTTATATCATGGTGGCCCTTCCGACCCATTTACCCATGATGGTATGATAAGAAAGATACGTTATGTTGGTACTTGGTTGGGTAAGGCAGCGGGTACCCATTGCGGCCCCCCGATTTGGGTCGTGAAAAAGTAGTACGGTTGCGTACATGATCAAATTGGTTTATAAAACATTCAAATTGAGGTAAAAAACATAGAAAAAGGAAAATAAACACACAATAGGCTCTAGGTCGTCCCCACCTGAACGAAAGAAAATAAAATAAGAAAATTAAAAATAAAATACTACGAATCTATATGCACCTCCTCAATGCTCATCAAGGCCTCTAAAATATTTACAAAGTTCTTCGAGGAATTTCCCGAAATAAAATATCTACAAATCCTTTGGGGCATTCCCTGGAAAATTCTAACTAAAGGGGGCAACCACTAACCTCATATAAAAGAAAAGAAAAGGAAAATCCAAATAATCGCCTACCCGAGTGTTGACGGCCTAGCATGCTCCTAGCGATTAATTGAAAAAGGTAAAATAAAATAATGAACATGATAATCTTAAACTTCTATTCAATTTTGGTACCCAGCCGCACCTGTTTTGCTTTTACCCCAACACACTGCCATGTGCTCTTAGTTGAAATTCTTGCACGAGGCTATGTCATTTCCCAATTATACATGGACGCCTAAATTACTTACCAAAACAGAGTGATTCTACTAGTAACCAAACAATAGAAACTTTTAACCTAATTTCAGCAAACCAATTCATAAACAGGTCTTATAGTCCACACAAATCTTCATTCAAGAATTTAGGATCTGATTTAATAAGCTTCCAATACGTGTATCAGTTCTACTAACGAATTACAGTCAACAAAAAAGCCATAAAGATCAATTAAAGAAAGATTTGATATATAATTAAAACGCAAACAACTTAAATTAAATGATCAGTTAAGAATGGACCTTAGAATAAAAGAATCTGATTTCCTTTGAAACTTTTAAAAACGTACATGAACTTCCAAGAAGAAACCAAACAGAGTTGGTGAACTTGAAGCGGAACCGCGAACGAAACTCGACAAAATTGGTGGTCTCAGTCTCAACCCCAATAGGCAAACCTTTGAACTCTTGAACGAGAACTCACCTTCAACCTTAGTCCAATCGGTGAAATCTCAATGAGAAAGATGAAAGAATAAGAAGTTAGAGGAGGCCAGAGATAGGTGCAACATCTAAAGGTTCCAGGCAGAAGGGGAAGCCGAGTTATCTTCTTCTTCTTCGTGTCTAGGAGGGTCAAGTCAAAAGGTGAAGGGGCAGTTCCAGCGAGCTTGGTTGAGGGTGGCGGCTGGGTGGCATAAGGTTCTCTTAGGGGTGTTAGGGTGTACAGATGGTGGAGATCGCTGGCTGCTTAGGGGTGTTCAAGGGTGAAGGTGGCAGAAGGGTTGTGTGAGAGAGAGAAGGGTGTGAGCGATGAGGGTAGTGAGGAGGTCCTACGGTAGAGGTGTGTGTTAGGTTGCTGATGGGTGTCTAGGGTTAGTTAAGTGTGAAGAAGAAGGGGGGTCTTCTTTAAGGTTCTTAGGTTTTTTTATTAGGGTAGCTAGTCTTGGGATTATGGGCTAAGGTCTTAATTGGGCCAAATTTTGGCCAAATTTGCCTTTTTAAGTGGCCCTTTAACTCAACTAGACTAAAAATATTAATTCCTAAAATAATAACTATAAATTATGAAATCGTTCCTAATTATTTAAAACAAACTACATTATGACATGAAGCAATATATATTGATATTTTTGAAGATTTTAATAAAAATGGGTTAAAAATAATATTTTTCTAAAAATACCTAATACCTTAATTAAATAGAGAAATATGAAACAAATTTTTGTATTTTTTCAATTTTTGTGCTTTAAAAGTAGAATTGAAATTAATAATAAAGTGAAATACTATAGAAATGAACTCAAATAAATATTCTAAAAATACTAAGACTACGGGTCAAAAATACTAATACTACGGGTCAAAAATTACATGTCTACAATAGGCCTTTAATTCTAAGTTAGCACGATCCAGTGTTGCCTCGTTAAAAATCTTGCTGAAAAAAACCAATTGGGACAAAAACGGTTCAAGAGAAAAAGAGTGCATGCATGTTTTCAAACCTAAAGGCTTTATCCGCTCCTCGTCGATAACCTGCAAGTGTTAGTCAAAAAATAGAAAGAATTGAAATGGGGTTGTACCTCAGCAGTAATATTGTTTGAGGTGAGTTACGTTCCAATTGTTCAGTAGCTGTTCTCCGTTCATCATTTCGAGCTTATAGGATCCTTTTCGTGTGATCTCGAGAATCTGGTACGACCCTTCCCGTTCGTACCCAATTTCTCTTTATTAGGATTTCAGGTGTTTAATGTGACCTTGCTCTGTACCGAGTCCCTAATATTAAATTATCAAAGGTTGGCCCTTCGATTGTAATACCTTTCGATCCGTTATTTTTGGGTAGCCAATCGATCAAAGGCAGCTTCACATCATTCATCTAATAACTCCAGGCTCGTATTCATGGCCTCGTCATTCGATTCCTTTATCGCATATCGAAATCTAATGCTCGGCTCCCCGACATCAACTAGTATTAAAGTTTCGGCACCATAAACCAAAGAAAATAGGGTTTCCATGGTATTAGACTTCGAAGTTTTGCGTTATGCCCAAAGGACTTTGGGCAGGATTTCTCTCCATTTTTTCTTTAGCATCGGTCAACCTTTTCTTGAGGTTTTGTATTATGGTTTTGTTAGTCAATTCGGCTTGCCCATTCCCACTAGGGTGATAAGATGTTGATAATATCCCTTCGATCTTAAGGTCTTCGAGAAATTTGGTTACCTTGATGCCGATAAACTATTTTCCATTGTCACATGAAATTTCGGATGGTATTCTGAATTGACATACGATGTTGTCCCAAATGAAGTTGATGACTTCATTCTCCCTGACCTTCTGGTAGGCCTGTGCTTAAACCCACTTAGAGAAATAGTTAGTCATAAATAAAACAAATTGATCCTTACCTGGTGCCGATGGAAGAGGGCCGATGATGTCGATTCCCCACTTCATGAATGCCCATGGGGATAAAACCAAATGCAGAAGCTCCCCAGGTTGATGAATCATCGGAGCATATCTTTGACATTTATCACATTTTTGCACAAACTCCTTCGTATCTTTTTCCATATCAACCCAGTAATAGCCGACTTCGATTATCTTTTGAACTAGTGATTCGGTGCTTGAGTTGTTCCCGCCTGTGCTTTCGTGGACTTCCCTCAAAACATACCCGGTATCTCCCAGTCCTAGACATACTGCTAGTGGACCGTCGAACATCCTTTTGTGTAAAGTTCCATCTTCGGACAGGATAAATCGGAATGCCTTTGTGCGCAGGTCCCTAGATTCCTTTGGATCTGAGGGAAGTTTTTAGTTCTTCAAATACTTTATGTATTTGTTTCTCCAATCCTAGGTCAAGCTTGTAGAGTTTATCTCGGTGTGCCCTTCTTTGACTACTGACCTTATGAGTTGTACGATAGCCCCCGAATTGAGTTCCTTGTCTTCAACCGATGACCCTAGGTTTGCGAGGGCATTGACTTCGCTATTTTGATCTCAAGGCACATGTTGCAAAGTCACATTCCTTGAATAGATGTAGAGTTACTTTTTGCTTATACAGGTATCTTTGCATTCGTTCTTCTAGAATTTCAAAGGTTCCGTTAACCTGATTCTTAACGATGAAGGAGTGGTATTTGGTTTCGATCACCTCTGATCCCAAGCCTTTGGCTAGTTCGAGACCTACAATAATGCCCTCATATTTGGCCTAGTTGTTAGTCAATTTTACAGTTCTAATAGATTGTCTAACCATGTTACTTGTGGTTGGTTTTAGCACGATGCCGAGTCCGGACCCCTTTACATTCGAAGCACCGTCCATAAAGAGGGTTCAAATACCCGAAGGTATACCCGAGTTGGCTAATAGTTCTCTTTCAACCTCGGGTACTAAGGCCAGCATGAAGTCAGCCACGAAGTCTGCCAAGATTTGAGTTTGTTTGGGGTCGATACTCAATATCGTACCTGTTGATTTCTATGTCGCATTTAGCCAATCATCTCGAAAGCTCGGGCTTTTGAAAAATATTTTGAAGAGGATAAGTTGCTATAACACATATGGGATGACATTGAAGTATGGTTTTAGTTTCCTAGAGGCGCTTATCAATGCGACTGCTAATTTTTCTAGATGGGGATACCTGGTTTCAGCCTCACCTAAGGTCCGACTAATATACTAGATAGGGAATTGTGTACTTTTTTCTTATCAGATTAGGACTCCACTTACCATTATCTCTGATACTGCCAGATACAAGTAAATCTGTTTGTCTTCCCTCGGCGTGTGAAGCACCGGCAGGCTCAACAAGTACCGTTTAAGCTCCTCCAAGGTCTGTTGGCATTCTAGAGTTCATGTGAAATTATTCTTCTTCTTCAACAATGAAAAGAACCGATAGCTCTTATCGGAGGACCTCCAGATGAATCGCCATAGGGAGGCTATACACCTTGATAACCTCTGCATGGCCTTTACATTGTCTGCTACCATGATGTCCTTGATAGTTTTAATTTTGTTGGAGTTGATCTCGATTCCTCGATTGGATACCATGAAGCTGAGAAATTTACCAGAGCCGACCCCGAACACGCATTTTTCTGGGTTGAGATTCATGTTGTATATCTTTAGTATACTGAAAGTTTCCTACAAATGCTTCAAATTGTCCTCTGCTCGCATGGACTTAACTAACATGTCATCAATATAAAATCCCATAGATTTCCGTATTTGTTCTTCGAACATTCGGTTTACTAGCCGTTTATAGGTTGTACCGACATTTTCTAATTCGAATGACATTACATTATAGCAGTACGTACTATAATTAGTAATGAACGAGGTCTTTTCCTAGCCTTCCGGGTCATCCGTATTTTGTTTTACCCGAAATATGCATTGAGAAAACTGATGATCTCGTGGCCGGACGTGGCATCAATCATGCAATCGATATTAGGAAAAGGAAAAGAATCCTTGGGGCATGCTTTATTTAGGTCTTTATAATCTGCACACATTCTAAGTTTGTTTCTCTTCTTAAGGACTACTACTACATTCTCTGACCATTTGGGATATTTTACTTCTCGGATGGACCCTATTTTGAGAAGTTTGGTTACTCATCTGTGATGAAAGCGTGTTTAACCTTGGACTGGGGCCTTCTTTTTTACTTCATCGGATGGAATTCCAGGTCCAGGCTTAGTTTATGGGTGGTAACTTCCGGTGGGATCCCTGTCATATCGAGATGGGACCAAGCAAAGCAATCTATGTTAGTTTTATGGAATTGAATAAGTTTTCGTCTGAGCTAGGGGGCTAGCCTCGTGCCAAGGTATACATTTCACTCGGGCTAATATTCGGCCGATATGATTTGTTCCAGATCTTCGACCGTTAAATTGGTGGCATCAAAATCATCAGGGACTATGAAGGATCGAGAAAGCCTATAATAATCATCTTCGTCAGCCCCCGGCTTCTCTGATTGGGTCGAGGTAGGTGTGTGTTGTTGCTTTTTGGCCTCCTATTTTCCCTTCGAATTTGACCCTTTCGTTGATAAGAGAGCTGATATCAGTATCACTTCATCGACGACAAACATTTTTTTGTTGCTCCTAGTAGACTGTTTTGTCTCCCTGTAGTGTCGGGATCTTTAGAACCTAGTGAAGGGTCGAGGGCACTGCCCTCATGATGTGGATCCCCAGTCTCCCGAATAGGGAATTAGACCTCATATCGCCCTCAATTGCATGGAACTTCATTTCTTGGATGGTCCCAGCCACGTTTACTAGCAATGTTATATCGCCTTTGGTGGTTTCACATGCCATATTAAAGTCGTTTAGTACTCGGGCTGCGGGCACAACCTGATCCTGTAGGCCGAGCTGTTCTACGACCCTTGATCGAATACTGTTGGCCGAGCTACCTAGATTAATTAAAACATATTTAAGTTGAGTCTTATTCATAAGTACTGATATTACTAGTGTGTCATTGTGGGGTTGTACGATCCCTTCTGCATCCTCGTTATTAAATGACAAGGTTCCTTCTGGTACTTAATCCCGAGTTTGTTTCTCCCTTGTGATCGACACCTTGGTGCATTTTAATGTTGGTCCTTGATGAATATCGACCCTTCCAATGATCATACAAACCATGTGTTGTGGCTCTTCTTGCTCATTGTGCCTGTTTGAATCTCTATTTTTGAAGTGATTCTTGGCCCGATCGCTTAAGAATTCTCTAAGGTTCCCTTCATTGAACAATTGGGCTATTTCCTCCTTTAGTTGTCTGCAATCTTCTATTTTATGGCCATGCGTGCCATGATACTTGCACATTTGGTTGGGATTTCTCTAGGTTGGATCGGTCTGCAAAGGTTGAGGCCATCTATTATCTTTGATATGTCTGATGGCAGATACGATGGGGGATGCATCAATGTTGAAGTTATACTCCGATAATCACGATGCTTCTCTGGGCCCGTCATCCCTATCGAAACCACTCTTACTCATGAGTCCTCATGAACTTTGGCCTCGATCATTTCCCCTCTCATTCCATACAGAGATTCGCCCACATCCGTTGCCTTTACAGTCTCCATTGTACGGTTGATATCGATCTCTATTCGACCTTGGTTCACAGTCGATATCCCTCTTGATTTTATACACGGACCTGTTAAGATAAACGGACCCAGAAGGAGCCCTCAGTTGATCATCCTCGACCCTGATCTTCGACTAATACCGATTGTGTAAATCGGCCCATGTGACAGCTGGATATTCGATCAAATTATACTTTAATTGTTGTGAAGCTATGGAACTTCGAATGTTGAGACCTTGAATGAAAGATTGAACCGCCCAATCATCGGTGACCGGTGGCAAATCCATTCGTTTCATTTGGAATCATGACACGAATTCCCTGAGCATCTCCTTACCATACCGCCTTACCTTGAAAAGATGTGACTTTCTTGTTGTGACCTTAATGGCCCCGGCATGTGACTTTACAAAGGAATCTGCAAGCATAGCAAATGAGTCAATAAAATTAGGCGGTAAATTATGATATAATATCATAGCACCCTTCGATAAAGTCTCCCCGAATTTTTTCAACAAGACGGATTCGATCTCGTCATCTTTCAAGTCATTCCTTTGATAACACATATGTAGGAGGTGACATGTTTGTTTGGATTAATCGTCCCGTTATACTTAGGAATCTCGGGCATACAGAACTTCTTGGGGATTGGCTTCAGAGCAGCAATTAGTGGGAAAGGTTTTTGTACAAACTTTTTGGAATCTAGTCCTTTCAATATTGGTTGTTCCCCCGGGATTTGGTCGATGCTGGAGTTATAGTTTCCACCTTCTTATAGTTTTCCTTGATCTTCTTTTCCCCTATCTCCATTTGCTTCGTCTATTCTTCGAGCATTTTTATGATAGCAGGATTGTTCTACGATTCCTTTTCATTTGATTTCCTAGAAGCCTATTCGACCCTCTGTACAACTTCCTGGGATGGCTCGCATTTGACACTGCTCGGTGTGTGGTTATGATTTTGGAGCTGGGTTACTGCTGCCTGTTGGGCCTGCAACATTTCGAAGATCACCCATAGGCTGATGCTACCATCCTCACCGCCATGTGCGTTCTAAGTAGCTAATTGGGTACCCACGCGAATGCTGCTTTTGGGATTGACAGCCAAATTTCCATTAATGGCTACATGCGAACTGACGTCGATTGGATTTGCAGCAGGAATTCCATCGAGGCCAGCAATGGGTACAATGTTTCCTAGTGCAATGTTCTCATTTTCGTCGTGGTGGCTGAGGTCATTGTTAATGTGTTGAGGTGTTGACCGAGAGTTTGATATTTTTTTTAATCCTGTAATCAATGATACTTCAAAGAACAAGTGTAAAATAGCGTGTATTACGAAAATTTGTACCGGGCAATCACTATTATCCGTAGCCCCACGGTGGACACCAAACTGTTTACCTTAAAAATGGATAACAATTGAACTTATACTATGGTTTTAAGGACACGTGATTTTAATTGGCACAAACTGAGGAAAACGCGATATTGTTATTAAAATTAACTGCAAATAGAAATAAAGCAAACCAAAAGAAATGTATAGCTTTGATCCTCAGCTAGGTCTCCTTCGAATCAAACAAGTATTTTATTAAAAAATATGAACAGAATAACAGAGTATTGAGAGCTTAAGAAGAAGATAGTATATTGCTTTATGTAACGTGAATAGTGCGTTACAAATGATCAGACCCCCTTTATATAGCAGGGGAGTCCTACCCTTAATACAATCTTAAATATAGTAAACAATTCCATAATTAGCTGATTAATCGCCTCTTCTTGATACGTGCCGAGATTTCCGCTGTGATCCTCGCCCGACCGCGGATATCTTAGCTTTCCGTTATTTGGCTCAGCAAGCTTCCCTCAATCTTGCTCGATCTCTATCCCGCTTGGTCTCGGTCTCGATCTTGGCTGATCTCGATCTCGATCGGTCCGTTAGTCATGAGCTTGACAATATAACTTCGTGTCACGGTTTGGTATGACATGCGGTTGATTCTTGGCCTGTCACGCTCCGTTCTCGATTAATCATACAAAAAGGGAAAGCCCAATTCTGACTGTATACAAAGCACTTGAGCTGAAAATTTGCATATCAGAATTCGAACAAATAGTCATATATAATATTCATCAATTTTGTTTTGAAAAAAGAGGACAAATACATGTAAATCAAATCCAAAATCTTATACATTGAAGTAAAAAGAAAAATAAAGCACAAATGTAAAAAATAACTTTATAGGCAAGTGAAGATGATAACTCAAATAGTCTATAAAAAATTAGAGTAGAATATTTATATGCTCACTAAGATGGAATAGAAGAACATGGAAGAACTCATAGTATTCTTCGTCCTCCGTTTTCAGGCTTTGTTATTGTATTTCGGTGATGGGGATGCATGTACCTTTTGGAGTGTAATCATCGATGTTTTTCATGTACGCAACAAAACAGGAGGATAATTACACAAAAGTGTTATACCATAAATAAAAATAGATAACAAAATAGAAAAGGACAAAGGAAAATACCAAAGATAAATTAATACTCACTAGAACAAAATAAATTCAATTAAGGAGATCACTTAAAGGAGAAATAGATCAAGTTAGAAGACATACTAATTAATGAGAAAAAGATAAAGGCAGAGAAAAATGAAAACAAGCAAAATTGAAGATAATTCTAGATTTAGAGGTGTTTATGTAACGACTCGATTGGCCGTTTTGAGTATTTGTATTTCGTTTAGTTGTTTGAAGTCTTGAGTAGATTCATATGATGTATTATGATTTGTGTGAATCATCGATTTTGGTTTTCAGGTAATTCAGGATTGATTCGGAAGAAGGATTCTCATTTTAGAAGCTTTAAGTTGGAATAGTTGACCAAGTTTGACTTTTGTATATTTGATCCCGGATCGGAGGTTTGATGGTTCCATTATGTCCGGATGATAATTTTAGACTTGGGAGTATACCCAAATTTGTATTTGGGTGCTTCATGAAGGTTTTGGCGTTAATTGACGAAAGTTGGCAATTTGAAGGTTTGGAAAGTTCTAATGTTTGACTGAGAGTTGACTTTGATGATATCGGGTCCAAATTAGTGTTCCATGAATTGGATAGCTTTGTTATGTCATTTTGGACTTGTGTGCAAAATTTGACGTCATTCCGAATTGATTTGATAAGGTTCGGCATGAGTTTTGGAAGTTGAAATTAAAAAGTCCATTAAGTTCGATTTGAGGTGCGATTCGTGATTTTAATGTTATTATGCGTGATCTTGGGGCCTCGAGTAAGTCTGTGTTATGTTATGGGGATGTTGGTATGTTCGGATTGGGTTCCAAGGGGTACGGGTGTGTTTCGATTGATTTTGGACCATTTTGGAATTTTCATGCATTGCTAGTTTCTGTTGCTTCTGGCATTCTTCGCGATTGCGAAGGTCCAGCCGCGATCGTGATGAAGTGTCGCGTTCACATAGAGTTGATTTGAGGAGCTGGAGCCGGAGGAAATGTCATCGCGTTCATGAAGTAGTACCGCGTTTGCGAGGTCTATGTCGCAAATGCGTAGAGTCTTTTGTGGCGGTGAGATTTTGTTCATCGCGAACGCGATGGTCTTCCCGCATTTGCGGTAGATATCGCTGGAGCAGTGTTATAAAGTACTCTATTTCAAACGTTTCAAATATTTTATTATATTTTGAGCTATGAAACTCAAATTAGGGCAATTTTGGAGGCGATTTTCGTCAAATGAATTTGGGTAAGTACTTTCTACTCGGTTTTGATTATATTCTATGATACCATCTTTGTTTTTGGCATTTGATTGATGATTTCAAAAGAGGAAATTGAAGGTTTTGTTTAAACGAACCTAAAGTTAACTTTTAAGTTTTGAACATCGATTCAGAGTCGGAATTGAGTGAAATTAGAATGGTTGGACTCATAATTAAATGGGTTATCAGATTTAATAAATTTTATCGGGTTCTAAGGTGCGAGTCCGGGTTTGACTTTTTCGTTGACTTTGAGTAAACGTGTAAAGATTCGACCTTTATAGGTGGGGATTGCTTCCTTTGGCATCATTTGATGATTTTGAATTGCTTTTGGCTAGTTTCAAGCCGTTCGAAGAATGATTTGAGCGGGTTGGCGCTTCTGGTGTATCGATTGGGCTTGTTTGAGATAAGTATCTTTCCTAACTTTGTTAGGGAAAATTTTCCTACTAATTGACATTGTTTGCTACATGCGAGGATGATGCACATATAAGGTGATGAGCGTATATGCATGTGCCAGGGTTAATCATGCTCGGGGGTAAATTATACGAATAATTGTGCCTTGTAGACATATGTGACTTTCTTGTTTCATGTTTTACTTGATTTCTAGATTATTAATAATATGAAATTAAATGCTACAAATCAATATTTAGCTTACTATAAATTGATTAAAAATTGACAGATTTTTGTGAAACTATTGATGTGTTAAATTAGGTCATCATTATGCTTAATTACTAATTCATTGCTACGACCGTTATTCTTGAGATATTGGATTTTATACTTGAGTTGAAGATCATTTTGAGACTTGTTGAAATACTTGAAGAATAAGGTTCTTGAGGTTTATTGAATTGTTATTGGCTTGAAAGTTGTGATTGATGTTCATTTAGAATATTCGCTTAATCACTCTCCTTGATGTTATTCATGCTTCCTACCTTGATTGTTATGGATATACATGTGCTTGGTGAGGAAGAGTGTAAAGCACGAAGGGTGATGCCATGCCATTTCCTTTACGTTATCATGTGAGGATAGAGTAAAAGCACGAAGGGTGATACCATGCCATTTCATTTATATTATCATATTTTCAGTTACATTATCATGTGAGTATGAGAGTAAAACGTGAAGAGTGATTCCGTGCGATTTTATTTAAAGTATCATGTTTTTATATTATCATGTGTTCATGGCACGAAGGATATTTTCGTGCAAGTGAGGACGAGAGACATGCATTATGTTGTGATATCTTTTTCCTTGTGTATTCATTCATTCCTTTACCTTGAGTTGTTACTGTTGCAACTATATTTTCTATGTGACTTGTTGTTGTGGTTCTGTCCTTGTCTTCTGTCTCAATTGGTATTTTGTTGTCCATGCCTTTTATTTGTGTTACTTTCAAATATTATACTTTCCTTCTTGTTATCATATCCATATCCATGCCATTTCTCATTTGTTGCACTTTCGTATAAGTCTTCTACCATGTTTAGTTATTCATGCCTTCTATTTGTTTAGTTTATAATGATCCTGCTTTCCTTCATTTTGTTATATCTATATCTAAACCTTCTACCATGTTAGCTAGTAAAATTTATGTTCTTATACCTTAAATGCTATCATTAGTTCTATGCCTCCTATCTAGTTTGTTATTGTTACCCATATGTACTGCGTTGTATGTTATTGCTATCTGTGTATCTCCCACTTTATCGCTATTATTATTTGCATTTCTTTCACACGGTTGGTACTGTCATACGTATGCTCGATAAGGAAGAGATAAATACATGAAGGGTATTGTCGTGCCAATTGATTTGCCTTACATTCATATATTTGGCGAGGATGGGATAAATGCACAAAGGGTGTTTCCATGCCATTCGATTTGATATCTTGAGTACATTTCTCACACTATGAAAGTTATGAATTTACTATCGTTATTTCTTTTGGTGATTCTTTTATTGCTTCACATATTTATTCTTGTACTCTTCTCTGTTATATTTTAGTATTATTCTATTGCTAGTCTACCACATAGGTTATATCAGTGAGTATCTTTTAACTAAAAAGTCTCGTCACTATATTATCGAGATTAATCAAGATACTTATTGAGTACATTTGTTCGGTTGTACTCATGCTATACTTCTGCACCTTGCATGCAGATCTTGGAGCTGAGATGCGGTGGATGGCAAAAGCTGGCTCTGAAGATATTCGTGCCTCCCAGTTGCAACAACCGCTTGTCCCTGGTGTCTTTTCAGAGTTGAATTCTATATATGTACATTTCAAACATAAGTTGTATTTATTTCATATAAAGTTTTGTAAAAATCCAGTCTTAGTAGCTCATGACTTTTATTATCAGTCCTTAGGATATTATATGAAATCCAAATATAGCATTTGTTGGACACCGTTATTTTATTACAATTTTATTAACGATTAATTGACTAATTTAATGGGTTGAGTTAGGTGCTATTACAACTAGTGGATTTTTGATCGTGACAGTTTAATTACATGCTAGTAATATCTTCAAGTACATGTTCCCTTCTTTCGACAGGAAATGGGTTATAATCTTAGGAGATTACACCGAGGAACTCTGGAGGAAGACTTTAGCGGAGGATCAAAAACTAAGCAATAAACTAAAGTAATAGTATTCTATATCTAAAGTGTGTACACGTGTGTGTTGAAGGAGAAGTTCAGTACATGCGTCCATGGGAGAATTTCTGCGTAATTCAATGACCAATCAGATAGGTCTAACAGAGTCAAAATGTTACGACCCAAAATCAAATAAGTCGTGATGACACCTAATCCAATCTGCTAGGTAAATTAATTTAACAATAATCTAATTTCAAAATAGATTTACTAAGAAAATAAAGATGTAATAACTGCACTTTTATACAACAAAATAAGAACTGATAGTACAAATTATGAGGTTCTAAGATTTCAAGTTTACAAAGCTGGTATGAAATAAATAACCATTTGATCAAATATACATAGACAAATTTATAACTCTAAAGCTACCAAGAATAAAAGGCAGCTATAACTAGAACGCTGGTACATCTTTAATGCCAGCTCCCGCCATACACAACGAGATCAGCTCCAAAATCTACACGCAAGATGCAAAAGTGTAGTATGAGTACAATCGACCTTATGTACTGAATAAGTAACAAACCTAATCTTAGGTTGAAAGCAGTGACGAGTTTGGACAACGGTAAGAGTCCAACACCAATAGCCAAGAACAACTCGTAATAATATAACAAAAGAAGTACAACTAATAACTCAAAAATATGATTCCTAGCTCGTTCATAGTTACGGAAAAATTTGCATCCTTTTCAGGTATAACAGTAAAACTCAAATCTTTCACCGAAATCATCAAAATATGAGTATATAAGAAAACTGTGATTTTTTCCAAAACCTTCAAACACAGATAAGATGTTTTATTATCAGATAGCATGAGGAAAGTGTACCTCTATGCTTACATGTCAATCTTCATGTGAAGCCATGAATGTCACAATATCATTTAGCATGAGGAAGTGTATCTCTATGCCTACTTTCCAAGTATGAATGTCAAATTTAATTCACAGTGATGAAATCATGTGCTCACACTCTTATAGTACTCAATCCCATTGTCTCACACTCAATCACTCGGTACTATCAATCACTCGTCACTAGATACTTGTGCTCACTACTAGTATGTCAGACTCCGGAGGGGCGGATCTTGCCCAAGCGCTAATATAAGCCAACATGGCCTGCTGTGACGTGCAGCTCGATCCCATCATGAATCAATAAAATTTGATGGGGTGTGAAGCCCGATCCCATGATGAGTCAATATAACCTGTTGTGGCGTGCAGCCCGATCCCATCATGAATCAATAAAACCTACTGTAGCATGCAACCCGATCCTATAAAATATTACTCATAATCCAGCCTTCAGGCCCTAACTCAGTCATCAATCTCTCCAGTCTCTCGGGTTCACAAATCTCATGCCAATCATCCCAAACAATGATAACATGATGTGACAACAAATAATAGCAGAGATTGAGATATGGTACTCAAATAAATGAATATGACTGAGTTTGTAATTGTAATTTAAGAAAATAACTCAACAGTGGATGACCTCAGTGGGTTCAAACAAAATAAGCATATAGACTAATCATAATTTTTAACATGATTTATATCTCATACTATCAAACAAGTAGGGAGAAAATGGATGTAACAAGATATAATAGCAAAACAAGTTTGTTCAGAGTCTAATAGTCAACTAAAATCATTATTTCCTCACTGTACGCCCACACGCTCGTCACCTAGCATGTGCGTCACTTCAATGCATCTTTTATAACATGGTTCCCAGGGTGAAATACCCTCAAATCCATGTTCTTTACTTACCTTAAACAAGCCGAATCCAATACCAGGAAAGCCAAATAATATTATAGAAATGCCACCCTGCACGTACCGACCTTCGAATGGCTCAAAACGAGCCAAAAGCAACTCAAAAACATCAAATAATGCCAAAGGAAACAACCCCAATCGATAAAGGTCGAATCTTTATTCAAAAGCCCAAAGTCAACAAAAAAGTTAAACCCTGGCCTGCACCTCGAAACCCAATAAAACATACAAAATCCGACAATCCCTTCAATTACTTGTCTAACCATAATAGTTTCACTCAAATTCGACTCTGAATCGATGTTCAAAACTCAAAAATTCACTATATGAAATTTTTGGCAAAACTCCCAATTTTTTTGAAATCATCAATAAAATATCAAAAAAAAAGATGGAATCGCGGGACAAAATCAATACCGAGTAGAAAATACTTACCCCATTCCATGTGGTGAAAATCGCCTAAATCCGAGCTCCATAGCTCAAAATATGCTAAAATGTCTGAAACCTTTGAAACAAAGTATTTTATACACTGTTCAAAGGTACCTTTCGCGATCGCGGTCACAAACTTCACGATCATGATTACAAACGTCCATTAACATTTCCCAAATTCTTCTCAGATAGCCTATAGTATATCAGCCATAACTTTATGTATATAATTCCAAATGACAAACAGTTTAATTTTCTGAAAACTAGATACAAAGAGAACTTACATTTTTGGATCATCTCCAAATTCCTTGTAGATTGCAAGATATAAACTTCAAAAGAAGGGTTAGTGATAGCAAAATTTCCTCTACTCGGTTGTGAAAGGGCTTCCGCGATCGCGATTCACAGTGCCCAAATAACAAATTTGCTCTTCGCAAACATGACCCAAAGTCCGCGATCGTGATGCTCACTCTTGTGGCAAAAAACCAGCAAATAAAAATGGCCTAAAATGGTTTGAAACTATCCTGAAACTCATCCAAGCCCCTCGGGACCCCGTCGGAACATACCAACAAGAGCCAAAACATAACACGGACCTATTCGATGCCTCAAATCACACATAACAACATCTAAACCACAAATCGTCGATCAAGATCAATCTCTTAAGTTCATAAACCTCAAACTTCGAACCAAACGTCCGATTCAAACCTAACTAATCCGGAATGAACTTAAATTTTGCATACAAGCAATTCGAACTCAATTTCATCAAAGTAAACTCTTTGTCAAACTTATGAACATTCCAAACCTTCAAATTTCAAACTTTCGCCAATTAATGCCGAAACCTCCTAGAAATATCCAAATGCAAATCCGGGTGCATGCCCAAGTCCAAAATCACTATCCGGACCTAACAGAACCATCAAAACTCCGATTCGAGGTCAAATACTAAAAAGTCAAACTTTATTAACTCTTCCAACTTAAAGCTTCAAACGTGAAATTCATTCTTGAAAAATAATTCTTAATCACCTAATAATCGAAACAAATGATACACACAAGTCATAATAAATCGTAAAGAGTTACTCATGCCCTCCAACCATCGAGCAAAGTGAAAATGCTCAAAATCACCGGTCTGGTCGTTACACAAAATAACCAATCAAATATGTCCAAGAATGCAGTACAATTTTTATTACTTTTTGTATAATTAGTTAAGTGTAACGACCCGACCGGTCGTTTTGAGCTTTTGCACTTTGCTCGCCAGTTTTTGAGCATGACTAGCCCCGTGTGATGTATTAAGGCTTATGTAAATTGCCGGTTTTGGTTTTCAGGGTAAACGAAGTGAATTTGGAAAAACAATTCTCAGTTTGAAGCTTAAAATTTGGAAGGTTTGACGAAGATTTGACTTGTTAATAGATGACCTCAGATTGGAATTTTTATGATTTGGTTAGCTTCGTTAGGTTATTTGGGACTTAGGAGCGTGGTCGGAATATGTTTTGGAGGTCCGCGAAAGGTTTAGGCTTAAATTGGCGAAATTGGAATTTTGACGGTTTTCGGTTGATGAGTGAGATTTTGATATAGTGGTCGGAATGGAATTCTGGGAGTTGAAGTAGGTCTGTTGTGTCAATTGGGATGTGTGTCCAAAATTTCAGGTCATTCGGACATGGTTTGGTAGACTTTTTGATCAAAAGTGTAATTTGAAAGTTCTTGGAATTCGTAGGCTTGAATCCGATGCAAATTAGTGTTTTAATGTTGTTTTGAGCGTTCTGAAGGTTGGAACAAGTTTAATGATGTTATTGGATATGTTGGCATGTTTGGTTGAGGTCCCAAGGGCCTCGGGTGAGTTTCGGATGGTCAATCGGACCATTTCATGTTGTGAAAAATTGCAGAATTACTGTTGTTGGTGTTGCAGGTTCTTGACCTTCGCGTTCGCAATGCATGTCCCACGTTCGCGAAGGGTTAAGGTGTGAGGCTTTGGAGTTGGCCTTCGCATTCGCGAAGATGGTTCTGCGATCGCGAAGGTGTGAGGTCTATGGTCATCGCGTTCGTGTGGCTCATATCGTGTTCGCATAGAGGAAGACAGGTAGCTGGGCCCCCAATGCGTTTTTTCTACGTGTTCGCATAGTAGGGGTCGCGATCGTGAAGTATTGAGTGCGTTGTGCATCGCATTCGCGAGAAGGTTCTCGCATTCGCGTAAAAGGAATTTTGGTTCGTGGAGCGTTGTGCTTCGCGAACGCGAGGGATATGCCGCGTTCGCGATGAGGAAATACCTAGGCAGACAGTTTATTTTTTAAAAATCGAGGGTTTATGTCCAATATCATAAAAGTCATTGGAGAGCTCGGGAGAAGGTGAAAATTTAAAGGGATTTGCAGTGGAGCTATTGGTTTAAGTATTCTTCACTCATATTTGGTTTAGTTCCATGATTTAGTCTTGAATTTCATCATTTAATTTGAGAAATTAGAGTGAAAATTGGGAAAAAATGGAAGAAAAGTTTGAGAATTCTCTTAGGGATTTGAATGGCCAATTGAGGTCGGATTTTGATGAATTTTATATGGGTAGACTCGTGAGTGGATGAGGATTCTATTGATGTGATTTTGATCAGATTCCGAGACGTGGGCCCGAAGGACGTGTTTGAGCAATTTCAGTATTTTTTATGTAAATTGGATATTTTCTACTGGGTTTTGTTTTCTTATCATATTTTAATAGTTATATACTGATTGTGGCTAGTTTTGATACATCCGGAGGTCGATTCGTGAGGGCAAAAGCATCGCGGGCTAGAGTTTTGACCGGATCGAGGTGAGTAATGATTGTAAATATTATTCTGAGGGTATGAAACCCCGAATTGCACATCGTTGTGCTATATTGAGGTGACGCACATGCTAGATGACAAGCTTGGGGTTATGCACTGTTGGGGATTGTAACTTCTCGAATGATTGTTTTACCACAAATTGTATTGTCACTACTTATTTTGGGATATTATCATGTTTAAGGCTTAATCGTATTAAATTAACTGCTTAAAATGGATTTGGGAATGTGTCGGCTGGCCTTGTCATCATGAGAGGCGTCATCACGACCAAGTCTGGGTTCAGGGTCATGACATGTTGGTATCAGAGCCTAGGTTACATAGGTCTCACGAGTCATGAGTAGGCTTAGTAGAGTCTCGCGGATCGGTACGGAGATGTCTGTATTTATCCCTGGGAGGCTGCAGAACCTTTAGGAAAAACTTCACATTCTTGAACTCCTACCATGCCTCCTTGATTCAGTTTGAAATGTAACTCCTTGAAATCTTTCTACGCATATGTATGCGTGCATGAGCGCTCAATATCAGATGTGCATTGATGTCTTGTGATTCCCTGATCGAGGGGCAAGACGTGATCTCTGTGTGTTGATGTTGGTCCAGACTGGAGGACTTGAGGCAGAGGTTTTGCCTACAGCTTGAGCACTGAGGAGTCGATTATGTGAGCACGTGCTTTTGGATTTGTATTGCCGATAGTGTTCCTATTAGTGGGAGTGATGACTGGATAGTTGTGTGATGAGTATGATGAGACTGCGAGATATATTCATATGATTTGGAAGCGACGAGAAGGATCTGCTGGAGGATAGAAGAACAATTAGGTGTGTGATTTCCGTCTTCATGATTTTAGGGTGTTTTTGACCAGCTGTATAGAATGAGTGTAAGGTTTGATGGAGAAATATAGGGACTGTGGATTTTGAATAATCTTTCCGACTCTTGAAAAACTCTTTGTGTTTTTTTAAAACTAATTTGTTGCTCCCATTGGTGTTGTAACTATGAAATATGCTAAAAGTAGTGTATTGAATGAAGAAATGAGAAGAAGATCTCAAGCCTTATCTTCTTCAGCTTCACACTTCGATGTTTTGGTTAGTAAAGACAGGGGGAGAACCAACTTTAGATGTCAAAATAATAGAGGCAATGTAAAAGCAAATCAAGGTCCAGGTACAAGAATATTACATGTGTTCATTGTAACAAGAGAGGGCATATCAAGAAATATTGCTACAGGTTTAGGAGAGAAATGAGACAACAAAAGAAAAGTGACAATAATGAAATTCGTGTTTCTACTGTTGTTGATGAAAATCGTGTTGCTACTGCAACATAAGAAAGATGACAAGAGGTTTATCTTTTACTGCCTATTATTGTTAGGGATGGCAATGGGGCGGGGCGGGGGCGAGGCGGAGCGGGTCTTATGCGGGTGCAGGGTGGGTGCGAGGCGGGTTAAACAATTTTTAAAATTTTTAAAGCGGGGCGGGGCGGGTTTCGTGTTTAATGCGAAGCAACTTTGAATTTTTTTTTCTTTGAAATAAAGTAATTATTTCAACTACAATTTCACATTCTTATTCACTAGCACGAATACTATTTTAATTTATAATTAACCAATTTGCATAAGTTTCACCAAAATGATATTACATTAGTTAAGATATTATTATTGACGCCTTGATAATACTGCTTAGAGAGAAACCCGAGAAGTTATGTCTATTATTATCTTCTCTGAGGATTTAATCAAGGATATTTTGCAGCAACATCTGGGTGTAGGAGCTGGTGGTTTTCTACTTTCATCATTGCAAGATGGTAAATGTAAATGTTTATGTGATTCTATTAAACTCTCCATTTTATAAAATAATAAAATGTCAAACTAATTTATTTTAGAAAAAAATTAAAGAAAAAGAAAAAAAATAAGTGAGGCGGCGTGGGACGGGTCCAAGCGAGGCGGGTTAAAATTTTTGTGGGTTTTGCCAAACCTGCGCACCCGCCCAGCCCCACCCTATTGCCATTCCTAATTATTGTATCTTATTTATTGTTAAATCATCTTTCATCTGATTAGTGCTTTCATATCTAATATTTCCAGTAAAATTGATAATTGTTGTTCTCTATCTTAAAATTAGCGAGCTCACCATATGCTTCTTGTTGTTCTCAATTAATAAAACCAGCCACATCTTGGCATAGACCAAAAAAAAGAAGAAGATATATATGAGGTTACGATGTTATAAAAATGCGATTATGATTTTCCACCGAAGGTAGGAGTATAGACACGCCTAACTAAGAAATACGTACGGTAACTTGCGATATAACAATAAAAGTAAACGTATAGGTAGTTTGACTCGTCAAGTTCCCATTAAAATATAGGATTCACTAGGGGTGGGCATAAAATCTGAAAAACCGAATTCCGAACCGAACCAAATTAATTTGGTATTTCGGTTTCGGTTTTTTCGGTATTTCGGTCTAATTCGGTACTGGATTTTCGGTATTTTGGTTCGGTTCTCGGTATTATAATTTTACTATTTCGGTAAACCAAAATACCGAAAATTTGGTGAACCTATATAATATATATGACTATGTCTAAGCCCAATTGGCCATGCCGTCCCACCCAGCTCCCCCAAGCCCAATTACCCAAGCCCCAAGCCCATTACTCTTCCTTTCTAATCTCTTCTCTTACGACTTAAGCCTTAGTTACTCTCTGTCTCTCTTAGACCATCTGAATCAAATTAGGGCATTAGGATTTAGGGCTTAGGATATCATCTGAATCGAGAATCTACTGCGAGTCTGCGTCTGCGAGTCTACGTCTCTACGAGTTACGACCAGTCGACAGTCGAGCTCGAGTCTCATTTCATCTTCACCGGTTAACTTCACTACTTTTGTAAGTTTTGTAAGTCTCATCTCATCTCAGTACTCTCTGAGGTTTCTTCCGAGTTTTTATATTTTTAAGTTTTGAACTTTTTGAGTTCAGAGTTCAGACGCATAATTTTTTTAATTTCTGATTTTCTGCATCAAACTAATTTAGGGTTATAGGCGGTGATTTCCAGCTTGATTCAATTCCTCACTCCTCACAAATTCCGGGCAAACGAAGTGTCGAAGACGCTGCTGTCCTGTTCCAATGTTCCGAGCTCGATTCAATTTCAATTTCAAAGGTATGTTTCGTTTTCTTTTGGTTGTACTGCTGATTGAATGAACTACTGTTCCGAGCTTTTCCCTTTAGTAGGCAAATATCATCTGTATCACGTTCATTCTGTTTAATTCATTTGCTTGTATAATTGGTATTTTTATCTAAACAAGCTGCAATTTTTCGTACTATTTGTTATTGTAAATGAATGTGCAGAAATAAGATACTATTAACATGTGTTTCAAGTTTGTTTTGATGTGTAAGAGAAAAACAAAAGATACTGGGAGCTTTCAGTTTGGCAATGGTTAATGGTTTTCTCTATCCAATTTGCTGTCATAACTTTTTTTCAATCAAAATGGAATGTGTAATCAAGTTATTTGTGTATCATATTCCTCTTTACTCAGTGACCAGATACAGTGGTAAAATTTAATAAGGGATTTTACCTTATACTTAGTATAATTTTTCGGCGAAGTTGTGAGTACACGACTATGTGTTAGGCTTACCATATGATTACTTTGTTTAGGTCTGATTTTTAGAACTTTCCTTGCATTTTTCTTGTGATAGACATTAGACTCTTTAGGATGATGACAGTTGAGTGAATTCACTGTTAGTCTTCTTTGTTATGACATTCTTATGATTGCTGGTTTGGAAAGATTTAAATAATTGTGTACTTGTCACTTGAGTAGTAATGACCATGGTTTTTTATTTATTTATAGATGGCTAGAAAAGGATATTGTTAATGGCTTCTTTAGCCTTTTTAGCTTTTGCTTAGATGCAGTTACATTAGACTGCTGCTGCTGCTGCATCTGTTGGAAAGATATTGTTATAGCAGAAACATGGTAGTTGAAGCTACTTATATCTAGTTTGAAATAACTAAAATCTAAAAGTGCACTATCATATTTACATTCTCTCAGCACTCTAATTTAATATTTTGTGTGTATTTTAATTCAAAATAATATATCATGCCTTTTCATTTGTATGACACATTTGGTCGTATTATCTTTAGATATGGAAAATAATGGAAGCACTACTAGCATTGTTTGATGTATAGTTGCAACTTGCATCTTGAGTGGTAAGTTTAATACTCTATTTGTTTGGTGATAATGATATACTTAATATTTTGTAGTTTTGTTTTATTATCATCAAAATACAATATTCTAACTTATGATTTATATTTTTTTTAGGTTCCAGTACTGCTCAACGCTCCGTGCTACTGCTCAACGCCCCGTGCTACTGCTCAAGACTGTTTGTTGAGGGATGCCCCTCTCTGTTTTTGTTGCACTATGTTTAACTGTTTAAGTGTTAAGACTGTGCAGACTTGCAGTTGACCAGTTGCAGTGTTGCACTGTGTTTAAGTGTTAATACTTAAGAGTTAAGACTGTTTTTGTTCGACTGTGTTTAACTTGTTTAACTGTGTTTAAGTTGTTGGACTTGTTGGACTGTGTTAAGGTTTAACTGTGTTTAAGTTGTTTAATATAGTTGTGTAATGTGCATTGTGCAGTTGGCCAGCTTTTGCCAACTACAGTATACGCCAGATTCATTGCAAGTTTGTATATGACATACAGTATTGACATTCAGTATTGACTATATGAAATTGTGGGTATACTGGCGTGCAACGGTGCAAGTTTGTATAATGTGTATTGACTATATGACATACAGTATTGACTATTGACATTGAGTATACTGGCGTGCATGTTTGCAAGTTACAACTGCAGATGTTATTCTTGTTTCAGGCTTTCAGCCATGTGCACGTTGTGGTTATGCAGTTGTGCACTGTTATAGTGTTATGTATCGAAAAACATATTCTTTTAGAGTGAAAATTTCAATTGTGCATGTGCACTGTTAGCACTTTTCATTGATTGTTAAACCGAAACCGTACCGAACCAAAATAAGAAATACCGAACCGTACCGAAATAATTTAGTACGGTATTTGATATACACAATCGATAAACCGAATACCGAAATACCAAACCGAAATTCTTAAATACCGAACCGAAATACCGAACACCCACCCCTAGGATTCACACGAGGTAATACTTTAAAAAAAATAAATAAATTGTTCAAATGATTCTTTTGCAGTGGCCTCATGTTCGAGAGAAATTCACTCTTCAAAATCTACGAAATTATTGAGGAATAAAAAATTAATATTCTAACTTTTTGGTCTACCAAGTCACGTCGTCTTTATTATTAATTCCATGATAGTACAAAAAATATGGGGTTTCGGCTGGATTTCATTTTTTTTTTTAACACAACACTTGGATATTTTATATATATAATAAAAGGAGTTATATAGGCATAGTAGATATTTTTAGGGCACTACTATTATCCATAGTTGTCAAATAGTTACAAACATTTTTGAAAATACTCCTAACACTATTAAAAACTCTATGCTTGTTCTTGATCACTTCTTGTTCAACAAAGAAAGGTGGACATGCATGATAAAAATACTTAGATAATGGTAGGTTTTTGGCAGCTTGTTTGGCCAGTAGATGAGCCACCATATTGCCTTCCCTGAAATTATGCTTCAGTTGCGGGATCTTCAATTGGTGCATTAATCATCTGCATTCAAAAACAATATTAGAATAGTTAGTGTTATCCTCATAAATAAGTTTGATAACTTCCGTGCAATCACTTCAATTTCCATATTGAGGAAGTTCATGTCGTTTGCAATTTTCAATCCTTCTAGCAAGGCCAATAGCTCTGCATTGATAGGAGAAAATGCTTGACATGATTTATGGTAACCCACAAGCTAATCTCCTTTGCTATTTCGAAATGCTCCACCAAGACCTGTCATTCTATTCTTACTGGAGAAAGCACCATCACAGTTTAAATTGATCACATCTTTAGTAGGTTTGCCCCAACCGATCTCAACATTGATAGTTTTTTCCACAAAGGGATTTCTTTCAGTGAAGAAGGTGAATTCCCATGATGCATGGATAACCTTCCTTAATTCTAAATAGTTTTCCAGATTGTTAATGTTATTATGGTTTCTGTTTTTCCACAATTCCCATATGGAGAAGGGGAATAAAATAGTTCACTGTATATGAAGGTTACAATTTTTAATGAAAATATCTCTCAATATAACAAGCCAATTTGTGTCATTCCTAATATCCAATGATGGAAGACACATATTTTTTCAGAGATGATTAGAAATAGGGCATTTAGTAAAAATGTGTTGAATGTCCTCTACTCCGGATTTGCAAATTGGACAAGTAGCATCAATATTGATACCTATTTTAGCTAGGTAGTCTCGACAAGGAATACGGTTGTGCATGCATTGCCATAGAAAGAACTTTAATTTATTAGGGCAATGAAGACCCCAAATCCACTCAAATGGCTTGGGTGTATTATTGTTTTCAAAGAGGAGTTTATAACAAGATTTGGTGGAGAATATGCCTGATGTATTGAGATGCCAGCTTATTTTGTCAACATTGAAACCTTTGCTAGGGATGAGTGTAATGTGTAGATTGTTGAGGATATTATCGGGCAGCTCAAAGGAAATAACACTACTATTCCATTCTTTGTTATCAATAAGGCTTTTAATTGAAAGGGTTTGGTCACTCTTATTTAGAGGCCCTTCTATTACGCTTCTAAGGAGTTGCGAGTTGTAAATCCAATTGTCATGCCAAATGTTAATCCTGGAGTTAATACAAGGATGCTAAAGGATACCCTTGTTGCACACTTTCCATCCTTACAAAATCGCTTTCCAGATGAAAGAGGTGTTACTGAGCGTTTTCCTTGTGGCATATTTGGCTATTATAATTTGACCTCGGGGAGAGGTAATATTCTTTAAAAGCCTCCAAGCAAGACTTGAGAGTAGGACTAGATTTTTAGCTTTGGCTGGACGAATACCCGAACCCCCTTCAATTTTATCTTTTGCTATGTTTTGCTAACTAATTAGGTGAAGCTTTTTAGTGGTGTTTGTGGAACCCCAAATAAAGTCCCTTTGAATTTTATCAATCTTCTTTAAGAATTTAGGGGGGAGAAGAGTGTATTGCATAGAATGAGTAGGAAATGCACATAAAGTACTTGAAGATAGAGTAGTTCTTCCTTCCATATTTAGGAAGGAGCATTTTCAGTGGGACAACTCAGATTGCATCTTATCAATGATAAATTGGAAGTCTTTAGTGGTAGGGGATTGGTTGAGGATTGGGAAGCCAAGGTACTTACCAAATTCATTAGTGGATTTAATACCAAAGAGGTTGGTTAGGAATATTTTCAAATCCTCGGGACAATAATTAGGAAGGACAATCCTTGATTTGGCTTTATTAATGGCTAGCCCATATTCATCACCCAAAAAAAATCCATGTATGATTTAATGCAATGGCAAGTCTTTTTGTTAGCTTTCCCCATTAGAGTAATATCATCAGCAACGAAGATGTGGGAAAAGGAGGGGTCTTTATTTTTAAAATAGATTGGGTCCCATTGTAAAGTGTCTACTTGGTGGTTTATTAGTCTAGATAATAGTTCAAGGAAAAGGATGAATATATATGGGGATATAGGATCACCCTGACGAATACCTCGACTAGGTTGGAAAAAACTTGTTCTAGCACCGTTTACTATGATACCCACAGAGCTAGTACAAATACAATGCATGATCAGACGAGATAACTTAGAAGGAAAATGAAAATACATAAGGGTCTTATAGACAAAAGACCATTCCAAACGGTCAAAGGCTTTTTCTAAATCCAATTTGATGATCATATCAAAGTTGGATTTTCTTGTTCTACGGCGGTTATTCATAATTTCTTGGATGATATTGGCATCATCGCAGGCTCTTCTATTCTTGATAAAGCTAGATTACATTGGACTAATAAGGTAAGGGAGAAAAGGTTTTATCCTATTAGCAATGATTTTTGTTATTATCTTGTAGGATGTATTGCAAAGACCAATAGGTCCAAAATTTTTGAGGTTATTTGCATTAAGAAATTTAGGAATCAGACAAACAAATGTATCATTGTTACCATTTGGTAGAGATTGGGACTCAAATACCTTATGACAATAGCTTATAATGGAGTTACCAATGATATGCCAATATTTTTGATAAAAAAAGGATGGATGCCATCCGGGCCCGAAGCCTTAAAGGGTTTAAAGGAAAACAAAGATTTAGTGATTTTTGAATTGTTTAGAGGATTATCAAGACTACTTAGGTCCACTTTATTAAGAAGGGAGGCATCACCTATATTAATGTTGTTTGGGGACGAAATTTTTTATGTCATAAAAGCATTCCTAAAGAATGCCAGTGCATGGTCTAGGATTAGTTTTGGATCCGATATCCAATCCCCGCTGTCGCGCTCCCTTTTTTTCCCTCTAGGGAGAGAGAAATCGGGTTCCAAAATTCATGGAGGTGATAACTCCTTTCCTTTTTGGAATTGGATATTTGAAGAGTCGCCACCTAGCGAATTATGGTGCGTTAGGGCACCTAGAGCAATTAACTCTTAGACTAGTTTGCATTACTAGAGATTTAAGGTAAGGGCTCGTAATAACCTTAAGGGGAAGGTGTTAGGCACCCCTTTCAGTCCACAACGGTGGGTCCCGACCGAACTTATACTTACGAATTAGTCCTTTTAACAAATAAATAGTTTAAACACATACTTGCACATAAAGGCATGTTTTGGATATTGTATGACTCAAGTAATAAGATATAAAAGGAAAAAGACTTGAACAAGATGCATACATATAGAAGAGTAAAGTTTAAATACTGGGAATTTGGAAAGAGGGGTCATGGGTTGGTTACCCTATAGGATCACCCCACACAATGTCCGGGAAACAGTCCTTAATGAGGGGCTACACGTGACATTATTGCGTAGTCATCATATCCTTACTACCCAATCCGTCCCCTTGGTCATAACCTAAAGCATTCTAGCAATCTTGAAAATTTCCTATGCGTGGACTACCCATTTCTTTCTCGTGGCCCTGGAGGTATTTAGGACCTCTATTTTTGGGACAGTTCTAGACCTTCCTAAGTTTTTAAAGGATAAAAGTCTAGGCGTCAATCAAGAATAATTAGGACTGCATTTAAAGAGAACAAATAACCAGCTCACAGTCATCTCCACAAATATAACAAGTAAATGCACGTCTTCAAACAATAGTTAGGTATTTAAGAGAAAATCCGATAATATGATATCTAGGTATTGGCCCAAGAACAGGTGAAGTTTTGAAGAATGACAAATGAACTCAGTCATGGACCAGGTCCATCTTGTGAAGCACTGTCATGATCAACCTACACATGTGAGATGCACGTGAAGGAGATTAGTCCTACTGATCAAGCAGCAATATCTCCTGATCTGATCGAAAAGGTTGCATATTGGCTAAGGGGAGAAAGTCTCCTTATATGAAGAGAACACAATCCGGATAAAAAGAGTGTTAGATTTTGATATCTTCAAGGACTCAACTACGATAGAAGATCAGAAATTGAGTCCCAATCAAACTCTGACTTCTAACCTATTAAATGACAGTGATTTTTCTCTTTTATAGGAATTGAACAAACGCATAAGTTAAACAAAATTGAAAGCAAAAGAGCAAGGCAATTTTGCAAGCAATTTGTGTGAGATTTGCACTCCTGAAGCTACTTGAACGATATAGAAGAACAAGTTCCATTGTGTTTTTTTCTTATTATAGTTCAATTGTAGTAGGTGGTTTAAAGTTGTACCTTTCAGCTTTCATACAAGCAATTGTATTAGGTACTTTGAGTGTTGAAGTTATAAGCTAACTTGAAGTTGTCGAAACAGTTGAGGCTGTATGCTACAACGGGATTATAGGTAATCCTTATGTTTTCAATGAGTTTTGTAAATGCTATTTTGGCTTAGTGATTTTAGTGGAAGTTTGGGAAAATCCTACTAAGTAGTAGGTCGTAGTTTTTTAACCTTTTGAGCCAGGTGTTTTCCACGTAAAAATCTCTATGTTCTTTACTTTATGTACTTTTTATTCCGTTAACAATAATTTTTAGAACACCTAGAAGAACCAGGTTCTTCTAGAGCGAAAATTGGGTACCACACAAATCACTCCCCCTATTGTGTGGTATTGACGTTTAGAAGATCACTAGGTGAGCAGGGATTATACAATATTGAATTAGGACAAAGTGTCAAAATCCTATTTAGATCTGAACAGTTTTAAAGCACAATTTTATAGTGCAGAATTTAAATCACCCTAAAGGCTTGCCTAAATGCAGAACAGTGATGTTCTAAAAGCATGATATCTACATTGATGCAGTAAAATGGTGAACAATTTTAAAGGACACTTGAGATCCTATAGACATGCTTCCTAGCGGTAGTAAGTTAAGGCTGTGTTTGAAAACTCATTTAAATAAGCGGACAGTTGATTCAACCAATTCAGAATGAACTAAGATGAATTAAATTGATTTGTTTAACTAAACTGATTTTAACTTCTATAGGCAGGATTTCTACTAAAACTAGTTCTAATTCCTATAGGTATAGTATCTAATTGTTAAGAGCTAATTTCAAACTTATAGGCATGATTTCTAGTGAGACGAATGTAAATACATGTTGTAGCAGAAACTAAACTCCATCACTTTACACTCTATAGGCATGATATCTAATTATAAAGTTGATTTTAACCCTATAGACATGATTTCTATTATTGAAGACATTTAGATCCTATAGGAATGATTTCTAATGTTGTGAAAGTATAGAAAACATAGCAAATGCATTAACAAAAATCCTATAGGCATGGTATCTGCCCGATTTACCCAACATATATAACTACCCACCCTTTTCACTAATTACCCCAATATTGTTTACAAATAATTACTACAGATCAGCTGAATAAATTAAATAAGCAAATAAAGAAAAAGAAGAAGTTAACTACTGGGAGCCTGAAGCAGGGCCAAATGACTTCCCAAGCCTCCAATAGCATCAAATGCCAAAGTTCCATAGACAGTATCATGTCTAGGTGTGTCAGAGTTCCCTAAGGACCTGAAGAATCCCGGACAGTGCTCACACCTAGACCTTTTCTCAAACAATAACTGATTTAGGTGCAGTGTGGAAAGGCCAGCTCTGACATGCCAGAGTTTAGAGAGATCTCAAGGATCTCAAGGTAGTACACATGCCAGAGGGGTAGAACCTAATATTCTAGGAGTAATATGAGAGTGTATGACATAGTTTGGTTTTGAAAATAGTATAGAGATGACTTCAGAAGTAGAAATGTTTTTCAGAAACAAGAAATAACTTAGTGGTAAAAGACAGTTTGAGAAGAGTACCAAGCAACAGACCATCGATTGGTCATAAGTGATATCCAGAACACTTATAAAGTCCCGATAAGGAGAATATTGTAATTTACAATACTAGGAAGATATACGCAATTTGCGAGACTAGCAAAATATATGTAAATTTCGGAATATGAATGTAATGACGAGATCATGCCAAATGAAAGAAGAGCTTAACCTTAACATACCCGACACGTCAACGTCTTAGACCCTCTCCTTCCACTAATTTACTCAAGGCCAAGTTTCCAGTCCATTAAGTTCACCTTCGGTAGAGTATTCACTGAAGCTGGATGAGATGCAATAGCAGGAAGCACAACAACGTGCAAAACTTGTTTATGAGCTAATGATTGGTGGGTTGTTTTAATTTACCACGAGCTCAATGGCTGGAGAAATAGTACGTTCAATTATCACAAAATGAAGCACTATCAATACAGTAACTCTTGCTGTTTAACTCACTATCTCATCAAGAACAACTTTTTCTAGCAATTGCAGAACAAGCACATCATCACCAATCTGCGATAAACAAGAACAATCAACTCTAACAACTTATTTGAAGGTTCCACGAATTGACTTCCCTTCATGCTTCTTAGTAGGATAGATTTTCTTTGCCAATTTCTTTTGCAGTAATCCTTATATCAGTTTCTCTTCTTATTGACTGTTAAATTGCTAATCAACAAACTAGGGAATCATTCTATTTTTTGTCCAATATCATTATCATTATAAGCAATGTAACATACTGACCATAACATTTGCTCTATTTTTCTAAAAAGGACATGACTCATGTTCTATATTTGCCACCTAATAGTGTGACTAATAGTCACTTATTTGGGTTGTGGCATGCTGCCACGTTATGGGGTGGGGTGGAAAAATCAATCTTATCTGATAATCGATTTAATTAATGAGGTAATGATTCGTTACTCGATAATTAACCAGTTACCCGCACAATTAAGAATTGTTCTCACTTACTTAAAATACTACTCACCTTTCACATACCTTATACACCTTACTATTATGGTCATGTGATACCTTGTATGGTACTAGTCCATAAATACCGGGTATTTTAGCTCGGGCCGTATTTTACCCCAACATGCCAAACTTTCACAAAATTCGTTTTCTTCGATATTACTTACCCTCTTACCTTCACGAATTTACTCATCACTTATAATCCTTATAATCCCCAAATAATCTTTTCCTTGGACTGATGTCAATTACCTTACCACAAATTCAACGTACATTACTGCAGGGTGCAACATCGTTGTAACTTATTACTACGAAGCGTAACATCACTGTAATATATTACTGCAGAGGGTGACATCATCGTAACATATTACTGAAGAGCATAACATTGTCATAATATAATACTGCGGGACGTAATATTGACGTAATATTGCAGGGTGTAACATCATTCCCCCCCCCTTTGGAACATTCGTCCTCAAATGTTGACTTATTCTCTTATCATTTTCTTAACCTATATCTTCCGAATACTTTAGAACTTTCCTTGCCATCTAGGTGACTGTCCTGTGAATACGTTTAAAGTCTAGGGCATTTCCCCTTAGGCCTCCTTCTCACACCACAACTTGTAGTCGGAATCCTTCCAATCTCGTAACTGTTGCTACCTTTCATCATGCAACATGTAGAGTTTTGATCTTATAAGTATGTCCAATCTCTATGCTTCACATGTAGAGCTAAGATCTCTCTTTGGGCATTTATGAGTATACTGAAGTTCTTCGCTCGGTACTTGGTTGAATTCACGAATATTGTTATATCTCATCGCATAGGTTCGTTAACCATCCATATGAATTACTTCCATAACTCTTACTTTAATTTATTGTTGTTGAGGTCTACTACCAAATCCTAGCTTACTCTCATTGCTCATTCCATATGTATAAATTTAAGTCCTTTAATGCTTCCTCATTACTGTTCATCTTTTATCTATCACAATTACATCCTCATTCTATTAGCAGGATGGAATTATAAATGCTATTAGTCTTAGACTCCTTTGCGTTCATTCAGGCTATAGTGAGCTTTGTATAATTTAGAGAAACCATCTGCTCTTCTTGTTTTCACGGGCTTAATCCTGAGGACTTATCCATTTTTGTTACCTTCTCACTCGCCCTTTCTTATCCTTACTCTTGTCTTCTAAAACCTTATCGCTTTACCATATAATGGCTTACGACCTACACAACTTGCAACCTTTCAACTTGCTTGCATCATAGATTTCCTTATGTCATTCTGGGACATCAAGCGAGACATCACATCATCTCTAACTATTTTTTACTGTTTTAATTAGCCTCATCCATGCCTAGAAACCGTAGGCTATGAGATATGCCACTTACCCTGCTGCTATCACTCTTGGATATTGAATCCCCATGCTTATAGACTTCTATCCAAAGTATGGACTATTCACGATCTTGTACCTTTGAGTATCTCGTACGTTGTTCACCTCTACCTTACTTACCTTAAAATTTTGTATCGTATCTTCTATCTCTTTCCTGACCTCCCTTCCACCTAGGTGTAATTCACGTCCATAACTTGAAGCTCTATTATAATACTCGTACCTCTGCTACATATACAATCTGATGGGAGCTTAGTACTGATTTTTTATGAGGCTGGTATTCCTTCTAAAGGGCTTTCTTGTAGAGCCATTATAGATTATGATTGTTATGTTATTTCTCTTGAACATCTGATATTAAGAGTGATTCTGTCATGTTCTCAAGCACAACTTCTATAATTTTTCTAGGTCAAATAATCAGACTCTTGATTTACTTGGGTGATGTAATTCTTTAGTTTCCTCTTCCTTCTGATCAGCCTTTACGTAGGCTTAAGCTATCTTCCGATCTATGGCTCATGGTATTAGTTATTACCTTAGACTTTCATGGGCGTTATGGAATATCCATGATACAATCTTCTAACAATTCAATCCTTTGTCTATGCCATGGGCTCAATTCTTTCTTTTAACTTATATCAGAGTCTTCTATGGCTATATGATTATCAACAAATATGCTGCCTGGATAATGCTCCAAAATCTTGAGTGTATCCATAACGTACAAACTCTGTATCATTCATCGAATAATTCCTTTCATTCCATCTCAACTTTCTTTAAAAGTGTGCAATTACTTTTTTTAGTCTTTCTGCCTCTTGTTGCATCCATACTTAGCTTATCTTAGTGCCTACACTTGCCAGAGTTTTCATACAACTCATATGATCTCAAATATTACTTTTAATTCTTACTTCCCATTCATTAGCCATGGTAGGTGCCACTTTCCTTTAGAATTCTTACAATGTTGTTGCGAGATTGTTGTTACACGACCATTTCCTCTTTAGGTCGTTGTGCTTAGATTGAAGCCTCCTTTCTTATCTCCTCAGCTAGTCTTTCGTTGTAGTACTTAGGGAGAACCCTTGACTCTTGTAAAGCTGTGAGCTTATTACGAACCTTTTTGATGTCCTTACTTGCCTATAATCATCTGTAGTTGCTTACTTCCACGTCCTTGTGCTTGTATGGTTGCTTCTGAACTGATATTTTGACTGCCTTCCCAACAGTACTTTCTTTTATCCCTGTAACACTTATACGGTATCTTTAACTACACTGACTCTTGTTTGAATACATCTCAAGTATTATAATGATATTACTGCGAGGCTGAGTTCTCCATGTTGGGGTTTACTACATTCATCTTGCATGATCCGCTGATTTGTTCGTAACTTCTTGTCTAGTCATGACTAGGCTCTTCCTGAATCAACTACTAATTACTCGTCGGCCCATTCTCATATCCATATCATGCGTAATCTTTCTTGGGTTATTTCCTTGTCTTAACTTACCTCACGTGCTGACTCATTATCTATCAATAATATCCCGGGCAGGAACCCTTACTTTCCCCTTTTTTTTGACTTCGTGCTTACATAACATCCTGAAATCATAGTATATCTGTCGCATTGGGATAAGTGCAATCTCATCCCTTTCTCATTTTTATCACATTCTTCCTTTATCATTCCATATTCCCCCTTTAGGGGAGTACTAAGAGTTGGAGCTTTGACGACCTGCCTATAGATGTTTCACCTTTTCATCTTTTGTGTCCTTTTACATCATCAATGACCCTTACTCGCCTTGCAGTAATCCTTATGTACCAATGATAACAAAGTTCCTTACTCACAATAGTGACACTTAGTGTAACTAACACATACATTCCCTTAAGCATAGCTTTGCTCCCATTGCTTGTTTTAGGGAAATGTCTTCCTGAATAACCATTCTCCTAATTTCCTATGAATCTTCTTCTGTTGTCCATTCTATTATTGCCGGCACGAAATCTGAAATTCTCATGATGTCGACCATTATACAATCACTAAATCCCTAATTCATGTTTACTTTATCTTATTAACCAGCCTATACTAATCTCTATTACTGTGGGGTTTAATTCTCCCTTCTGGTAATAATGTTAGAGTCATGAACTTATTCCCCGAAATGAGAATATGACTGTATGGCCTATACTATTTTGTTTTCTTAAGGCCCATCACCTTTCGTCTCTTTCTTTATTTGACTATAGGATCTGTAAAACTCTATTGGTGTTATCCATGTATCATACCTTATTCATAATGCTTCCTTATCTCTCTTCTCGTTACTCTGCTAATATTTTTGCGTATCCCCCCCTTTTTTTTGTGAAAACTTCAACTCGACATTCTTTCACTTTTAGCTCCCCTTTGCTCCATTCACTGACTCTTCGTGTTGCCTAGCATTATCTCTTACTAGGGACAGGAGTCATACTAAGATAATATTTATCCTTTCCAGGCTTCCAACGCCTATCTTTGTAGTACTCATATCTAGTGGTACTATTTTAAAATGCACCATCTAGGTGTTTCACAAAGAGATCTATTAGCACTTTTTGCAATGTCTTGTGAAATTGTCAACTAACGCAAAACATCCATTTATCAATTTGGGTTACCCTAACCCTAGTCGGATCTTGATATCCCATCCTTCACTAAACTATACATGTTATCCCCCATAGGGCATAACTGGAATGGGTGTGACCAATTGTACATATCTCTGTTACTGCTGAATATAACTCAAAAAGCTTATGTTCCCCTGCCTGAATTACAAACACTGTTAACCTTCATTAACTGGGTGCCTCGTACCCTTCTTCATCTTGATTCTTTTGCTTGTTGAAACTTTTATTTATCTTCTTAATCCCTTATTGTCTTTCACCATTAAGATGGATAGGCATTCTTGCCTTAAGACTTCTTATCAGGAAGCTTACACCTTTCAGTATATCCGTGATATGCTAAAGACCTCACATTTAATCATAGGCAGCATACAAAAATCCAATTCTCTGATTCAGCTCTTCCACAATTATTTCTCTTCCCAACCTTCTTTCCGGATGTAGGTATACTATAAATAAAATAGAATTTCAGAACTTGGATTCTTATAAATAAGCTCTATCACACGATCTAAAGTAAGAAGAAAGAGTAACAGTCCTAAATGCCCTATAACCTCATACTTATATGTGTGGTGCACGACACACCCATAAACAAGACTCTACTAGACACGGCTTGTAGACTCCCTAGGACAGAACTGCTCTGATACCACTTTTGTCACGCCCCGAACCTGGGGGGAGAGACCGGCACCGGTGCCTCACCTATCCTTGTGTACCAACTTGCGACTAAGGAACTCTGAACATATGATGTCATACTTTTGGCCATAGGCCACATTGCAAGACGACAATGAATGCTGACTAAATATCAATATAAAACTTGGCTGACAAGGCCGTCATATTTTTTACAGCTAACAAACCAACCATATACACATACAAGGCCTGAAAGCCCAACGTACTGCACGAACTGACAAGATATGTTCACAAGCCTCTACTAATGGATATACTGTGATCGGAAAGGCTGTCCGACCTACTCATGACATATATACGTATATATACAAGATATACATAAAGCTCTAGACTTGAAAACTCCGAAAGGCATGGAGCTTACCGATCAAGCTGAACTTGGGCAACACTTATTGAAAAGGCCTACTCGTCTGTCTGTCTGACCTGCACGCATGAAATGCAACTTCCTCAGAAAAGGGATGTCAGTACGAAATAATGTACTGAGTATGTAAGGCAATATACTGTAGTTGAAACTAAACTGATAATATAATAACTGCAAGTAGCTGGAAGCTAAAGATAATCTGAAGATATGCTTACCTGCTGATAGTGACTCGATTCTCTCAATATAGTAAGTAAAAGAGTTGTCCTTCCCTATAAGTCTCGATATACATATATATATTTGCTCTGCCGTAGTAGGCTCGCTCATAAGTGCTCGGCCATACTAAGCTCTGTATCTCGACCAACTAGGCTGTCTTATATCCGCTCGAACATAGTAGGATCGTCATATAACTTACCATCTGATCAGAGGTTGCCCAATTGGGGCCTGCCCATCGAATATAGCTCGATGGTAATGAAAATACTTATAATACTGTATATATGTAAACTCTCTGCTCTCTTGACTGGAAGAAGGAAATACTCAATTGAATATAAAGTCCCATTAAGGAGAATATTGTAACTTACATTACTAGGAAGATATACGCAATTTGCAAGACTAGCAAAATATACGTAAATTTCGGGATATGAATGTAATGACGAGATCATGCCAAATGAAAGAAGAGCTTACCCTAAACATACCCGACACGTCAACGTCTTGGACCCTCTCCTTCCACGAATTTACTCAAGGCCAAGTTTCCACTCCATTAAGTTCACCTTCGGTAGAGGATTCGCTGAAGCTGGATGAGATGCAACAGCAGGAAGCACAACAACGTGCAAAACTTGTTTATGAGCTAATGATTAGTGGGTTGTTTTAATTTACCACGAGCTCAATGGCTGGAGAAATAGTACGTTCAATTATCACAAAATGAAGCACTATCAATACAGTAACTCTTGCTGTTTAACTCACTAACTCATCAAGAACAACTTTTTCTAGCAATTGCAGAACAAGCACATCATCACCAATCTGCGATAAACAAGAACAATCAACTCTAACAACTGATTTGAAGGTTCCACGAATTGACTTCCCTTCATGCTTCTTAGTAGGATAGATTTTCTTTGCCAATTTCTTTTGCAGTAATCCTTATATCAGTTTCTCTTCTTATTGACTGTTAAATTGCTAATCAACAAACTAGGGAATCATTCTATTTTTTGTCCAATATCATTATCATTATAAGCAATGTAACATACTGACCATAACATTTGCTCTATTTTTCTAAAAAGGACATGACTCATGTTCTATATTTGCCACCTAATAGTGTGACTAATAGTCACTTATTTGGGTTGTGGCATGCTGCCACGTTATGGGGTGGGGTGGAAAAATCAATCTTATCTGATAATCAATTTAATTAATGAGGTAATGATTCGTTACTTGATAATTAACCAGTTACCCGCACAATTAAGAATTGTTCTCACTTACTTAAAATACTACTCACCTTTCACATACCTTATACACCTTACTATTATGGTCATGTGGTACATTGTATAACACTAGTCCATAAATACTGGGTATTTTAGCTCGGCCCGTATTTTACCCCAACATGCCAAACTTTGACAAAAATTTGTTTTCTTTGATATTACTTACCCTCTTACCTTCACGAATTTACTCATCACTTATAATCCTTATAATCCCCAATTAATCTTTTCCTTGGACTGATGTCAATTACTTTACGATAAATTCAACGTACATTACTGCAGGGTACAACATCGTCGTAACTTATTACTGCGAAGCGTAACATCACTGTAATATATTACTGCAGAGGGAGACATCAAAGTAACATATTACTGCAGAGCCTAAAATTGTCATAATATAATACTGCAGGACATAATATTGATGTAATATTGTAGGGTGTAATATGGATTTGATTGTGAGCCAGTAATTTATTCCCTTTAAATGTTGTCTTAATTGTTCTTGATTGATGCCTAGACTTTTATCCTTTAAAACATTAGGAAGGTATAGAACTGTCCCAAAAGTAGAGGTCCTAAATACCTTCAGGGACACGAGGAAGGGATGGGTAGTGCATGCATAGGAAATATTCAAGATTGCTAGAACGCTTTAGGCTATGACCAAGGGGAGGGATTGGGTAGTAAGGATATGATGACTACGTGCTAATGTCACGTGTAGCCCCTCATTGAGGAGTGTTTACCGGGCATTGTGTGGGGTGATCCTATAGTCTAACCAACCTAGGACCCCTCTTTCCAAATTCCCGGTATTTAAACATTACTTTTCTATATGTATGCAACTTGTTCAAGTTTTTTCCTTTTTTATCTCATTACTTGAGTCGTATAATGTCCAAAACATGCCTTTATGTGCAAGTATCTGTTTAAACTATTTATTTGTTAAAAGGGCTAATTCTTAATTATAAGTTCGGTCGGAACCCACCGTTGTGGACTGAGAGGGGTGCCTAACACCTTCCCCTCGAGGTTATTTCGAGCTCTTACCCTAAATCTCTGGTAATGCAAACTAGTCTAAGAGTTAATTGCTCTAGGTGCCCTAACGCACCATAATCCGTTAGGTGGCGACTCTTCAAAACCTAATTTCAAAAAGGAAAGGATTTATCACCCCCATGAATGTCGGAACCCGGACATCTCTCTTCGCGGAGGGAAAAAAGGGGTTGCGATAGCATGACTACTCTACTGGGGATACCTTTAGGATCTTACCATAACTAACTTATCTTTTGTGAATTAGTCCAAGCATGCTCCATCCCATGTTCCCCTTTTCCCTTATTTGAATTTAACTGTCTATTTTCAAGTATTTATCATTTCTTCATTCCTGAAACTGACTTGTCTCCTTGTTTTCTTTTTTCTGTAACTGTCTTTCGATTATTTAAATACCGCATTTATTATTTTCTTACGTGCAAATACTTGACTACATGCTATTTATTGCTGCATAAATCATGCTCCACATCATATTCCGCTCATGCGTATCAAATCCTATAGCAACGCTTGATGAGTGGTTGCGCTCTTCCTATTTACTACCCCTAAATTTGGAAAGGCTTATTTGCGGTAAATCTAGTCGGTCAGCGGTGCAGTCGACGTTTCCGTGACTTTCCCCCTCAAGTTGTCAGCTTAAGGGTACCAGTCTAGACCCCCATAGTAACCTTACTCTGATTATAATTGTACATGTATCATGGTCAAAGCTAGTCGGATTAATATGTTGTCCACATAATAATCCTTTAAGACAAGCCTTATCCAAAGTCCACCAGGGTGTCCATAATCCCAACGGACACCACAACATTCTGTGTATTAATTTGGAGAACTAAATGTCAATATGCTAATCATGAATATATAAATAATCGAGTCTGGTGGGGGAGAAGAGCCTAACCCTTTTTGTTTTGCAGAAAATGAGGTACGAGGTCCCCATATTCGGTATGGTTAGCAACATTCCACCATTGCTGCTAGATTGGTAGGAGGACCTTTCCTCAAGTGACAAGAAACATGTAAGGAAGTACCTTAGTAACATGCCTTCCCTACTAGACATTAATCCAAACAACAAGTTGATCGAGGCTGCCGCTTTGTTCTGGGACAATGAGAGGTCTTTGTTCCGTTTCGACGACTTAGAAATGACACCACTTCTAGAGGAAATTGGAGGGCTTGCAGGATTGACTTGGGATAGTCCCAGGTTATTGGTGCTGGAGAACCGTACTAGTAAAGCATTTTTAAAGATGATGGGGCTGAAAGAAAATGTTGACCTAGTATGCCTGAAGGAATCTTACATACACTTCAAATATTTGTATGAGAGGTATGACCATAGCAAGTCCTACCGTACCTACCATGAGGAGATCTCTCACTACTCTGGGCCACATCCACCGCAGAGTGTTCGTGTTCATTGTATGCTTCTTAGGCCTGATAGTATTCCCAATAAAAAGGGAAAGAATCCACACTAGGTTGGCCATGGTCGATAAGACTTTGATGGAAGGGATCAATGGACAGACATACATTATAGTCCCGATGATCATAACCGACATCTACAGGGCTCTAGAGCACTGTCAGAGAGGGGTCAAGCATTTCGAGGGTTGTAACTTGTTGCTGCAGTTGTGGTTGTTAGAACATTTTAAAAAGGGTCACTATCGCCAAGAATTTCCGCGAAGAGCTTGGAACGACCATATTGCCTTCCATTACCCCAAGCAGATGACTTACATTCCAGACAGGTTTGCTCAGCTGAAAAGTGCCAAAGAATGGGTAGAGTTCTTCGACAATCTGACCGAGGAACAGGTGCAATAGATGTTTGAGTGGTTCCCAACAGACGAATTCATCATCAGATCCTGGGATGCTCCACACCCGGTGCTGATTGGGTTGAGATGGATATACCCTTCTGTCCCTATCCGAGTTATGAGGCAAGTAGGCAGGAAACAGGTTGTACCAAGGGTTGCCAAGATGAGTCATTAAGGGAAGACTTTCAAGACAACGACGTCCTTTACAAGTGCTAAGCTCAACACATGTGGCACTACAAAATCATTGTGGAAAAGAACACCGTTGAGCCAGACAGGTATCATGTGGGGTGTGATCCTCTCTACCCAGCGTGGTTAGAGGACAATCTAAAAGGAATGGTGATGCCAGGAGTCGATTGAGGGAATAGGACCATAGACGAAGAAGCTGAAGCTCAAGTCAAATACAATAGGCGGCGCAAGAGGGTCCACGACTCTAAGAATGAGCACCGAGAAATACATGAGAGGAATGTGAGGTTGATCGAAGAATGGAAAGAAATGGCAGTCACATCCAATAGGAAGCTGGAATATCTGGAGCGAGGAATAGTAGAGCTGAAAGGTAAAGTCATAAAGAGGATCGAGGATTGCCAGAACGCTGAAGGAACTGAATGAGGACATCTGCCTAGAACCTACTTGCTGCTGGGTCTACGCGAGCTGGGGACCTGTATGATGGAGTTAGGAAAATCGAATATGGGGAAGGTTTTTCTAGGACCAAATAGGCTAGATTTATTTGCTTTCCTGAAATGTAATAAGGCCAAGTGCCAGTAGTGACTTACTTTTCTATTGTCTTAGTGTCGTTTTGGGATTCGTCTATTTTTACATTATGAAATGAAGTATTTATTGGCATCCAAAGTTCTCCAAATCTATTTGTCACTAGGCCTACCTCGGGCATAACGAGGCTCCCAAATTAGGACATGAATTTACGTTTCCACGGTAAGTGTTTAAATACTGCAAACACTTCAGAATCTTCACTGACTTGTTACCTTTTTTTCCATATTTTGATTATTCCCATCCCCTTAGGTTGGTTCACTCATACTGCCCTCATCAGCGTATCATACCAGATCTATAGGCTCTCCACCACCTCCTCCTCCATGCAATACAAAAGGTACAAGAAAAGCAAAAATGGACGATTTAAGTGGTATCCGAAAGGGGAATGTTGAGAATGTAGAGACTTCAGATGGACAGAGTACTCCGGCCCCAAATAATCTAGTCTTGAGACTGGAACAAAAGATATTGGAATTGCAAGGAGAACTTGAGCAGGTCCGCAACTTGGCAAACTTGTCACTCACCCTAAATGTCCCTGACATCCACCAATAACACACAAAGAACCCAGAACCTCCCCAAAGCACACAAAACCAACATCCACAAAATCCTCCCGCACCAAATCAATATGCAACTCTACCCCAAAATCTCAATCCATTACCAATACCAACTCTGTCACAACATAACCACCAACCAATTCAATACCCACCAACCACCACTTACCACACTCCTGAAAACACACCACAACCCATTCTCGATCCCCAAAACTCGACTAATGACCATCATTACGCCCAAGTCCCCAACACCCATCAAAGGAACCCTATATACGTAGAAACCGTACCTCACTACATCTAACTGATCTCCGAGAATGACCTGCTCATTAAAAACATGGCTGAAGAACTCAAGAAGTTGACAAGCCGGGTTCAAAGTGTCGAAGGCGGCAAAGGAATAGAAGGCTTGAACTATGAAGACCTATGCATACAGCCAGACGTAGAACTGCCAAAGGGATACAAACCACCCAAGTTTGAAATGTTTGACGTCACAGGTGATCCCAGGGTCCATCTGAGGACCTATTGCGACAAACTTGTCTTGATAAGGAAAGATGAAAAAATCCGAATGAAACTCTTTATGAGGAGTCTTACTGGGGATGCTTTGTCTTGGTACATCTGTTAAGATCCCAATAAATGGTCCAATTGGGTAGGTATCACATCAGATTTCACGGACCCGTTCGGGTTTAATACAGAGAACACACCAAATGTTTTCTATATTAAGAATCTTGAGGAGAAACCTATTGAGACTTTCCATGAGTATGCTACTCGTTGGAGGTCGAAGGCAGCCAAGGTCAGGCCATGTTTGGATGAGGAACAGATGAACAAGTTCTTCGTCAGAGCAAAGGATCCACAATATTATGAAAGGTTGATGGTTATCGAAAATCATAAATTCACTGATATCATCAAACTCGGGGTAAGAATTGAGGAAGGCATCAAAAGCGGGATGGTAACAAATTTTGAGACACCACAGGCCACAAACAAGGCGTTACAATTAGGTGACATATCAAATAAGAGAGACGTTGGGGTAGTAATGGTGGCCCAGGGCTCGAAATCCCCACTTACCTATCAAACATCTCCACCCACAAATCAAAAACCTCCGCCCACATACCAAGAATCACTACCTACATATCATCCTTCATCTTCTAGATATTCCCAACCAGCCACTGTCCATCACACCTATAACTCCTAACCATCCCATTTCCAATCACCTCCAACTCGCCAGAACTTTCCAAGACCAAGACCAAATTTCGACCGCAAGCTACCCAAACAATACACCGCCATTGCTGAACCCATCGACCAATTGTATGAAAGGTCGAAAGCTGCTGGTTATGTCACTCCCATTCCTGTCGTGGTATTAGAAAATCCATCCCAATGGGTCAATCCAAACAAAACTTGTATGTACCATTCTGGTACGAAGGGGGCACACCACTAATGAGTGCCAAACATTGAAGGATAAGATCCAGACACTAATCAACCACAAGGTCATACAGGCGAAAGAGGCCACACCCAATGTCTGCAATAACCCCCTCCCTGATAATAGATGTGTTGGGGTACATGTGATAGAGATGAACGAAGAATGGGACCCTGAGGGGTCAATTGGGCTTATTCGAGAAGGTGATGACTTTAAAGTTGCGGTCGCACTTACTCCTATTGTGGTACAGACTCAGTCACCAATCGAGATTGAGGTAGCTGCATTAGTTCCATCTGAGGTAGAGGTGGCTCCGCCTGCCGTCACCCCTGATCCATTTGAAGTAGAAGTGGTCAAACCTTTCACAGTGACAATATCAACCACACTTCCTTTCAACTCAAAAGCAATACCTGGGATTACATTGCCGAAGCTCGGCGGAAAAAGAAGGCGAAAGTAGAGGAATCTGATGCTGCACAAGGAATGACTCGGACTGGAAAAGTCTATACACATGAACACTTGGGAGGATCAAGTAAGGATGCCACTACTAGGAAGCCTATCATTGAGATAAGGCCAGATAACCTGTGGAGAAAAGTACAAGTAAAGGAGTATTCCGTCGTTGACCATTTGAACAAAACCCCTGCTCATTTACCTATCATGTCACTGTTACAAAATTCAGAGGCACATAAGAACACTTTAATGAAAGTGCTGAGTGAGGCTTATGTACCTAATAACATCACTGGTGGAGAAATGACCAATATGGTAGGGCAAGTACTGGAAAGTCATAAGATTATCTTCCACGAATATGAGCTACCACCTGAAGGGTTGAATCACAATTGAGCATTGCATATCACAGTGCAATTTGAAGACAGATTCATTGCCAGGGTATTGGTTGATGGAGGTTCAAGCCTCAATATTTGTCCGTTGGACACTCTGAAAAGGATGGACAAAGGTTTCCATGAAATACGAGTAGGACGCATGAACGTGAAAGCTTTCGATGGCCCAAAAGGCCACAATTGAGGAAATCAACCTTTGCTTCAGATTGGGCTAACTTGGTTCGACGTTGAGTTTCAGCTGTTCAACATACCAACCTCATATAATCTTCTGTTAGGTCGACCATGGATCCATGCCACTGGAGCCATTCCTTCCATACTACATCAAGTCGTGAAGTTCGAATGGAATCGTCAAGAGGTGATCATTCATGGAGATGGAATTAACCCCATTTACACAAGTCAAATCATCTTGGCTATTGGGCATAGAAGAAGACTAGGGGAGGAAACCTATCATCACATTGAACGGGTCAATGCCATCGAAAAGGATAAATGGCGGAGCAGTAAAATAGAAAGCATATTTGCATGGTCTAGGTATGAGCCCGACAAAGGGCTGGGGAAGAATCTCCAGGGTATCACTAAACCAATACGGCTAAAAAATCATGGTACCACCTTTGGGCTCGGATATCAATACACATGACAAGAATACAATGATTTGTTACCTCCATGGTGCGGATTGTATTACCCTCTCGAGCAACCAGTTCCATGCTTAGAACAAGCTTTTCACCAAGCTAATACAATATAGGGGACTGCAGAAGAGGAAGCACTAGCTGGGTTGAAGTATTTGTTCTTGGAGGACGAAGACATGAAATGCAGTGCCATAATTGAGGAGGTGGAGGAAGAAGGTCTCACTATTCAAACTGCAAATAAGGGAGCTGTTCTCAGGAACTGGACCGCCACACCATCCCGAGCCCACCGAGTCCCTGGGTAGCTTGACAAATTTTACTTCTATAGCCATTTTAGGCATTTAAGATTTGTAGTAATTTTGTTTTAAGATTTATTTGTTTCAAAATAAATGCTCAATTCGTCGAGTTGTACTTGTCTAAATTATTTCTCTGTTTTAATCAAATGCATTTGCACTTTATTATTCATTACTATTTCTACATTTTTTCTTTCCACAACATTATTATTACTTTTCTTGATGTACCAGTGGATGTAACATGTAATGAGGCAACACAACATGAGGATAATGATTTAGATGAAGAAGATGAGATACCAGAGGAAGTTGTCAGGGAGGTTGAAAACTTTGAGAATAAGACTAAGCCCAAAATGGACGAAACCGAAGCAGTAAATTTGGGGGACGCCGAAATCGTCAAGGAGACCCGCATCAACATTCACTTGTCACCAACAGAGAAGGAAGAATACATCTATTTTCTAAAGGAATATGAGGACATTTTTGCCTGGTCATATGATGACATGACCGGCTTGAGCACGTCTATAGTTGCTCACAAGTTACCTACTAATCCCATATGTCCACCAGTAAAGAAGAAACAAATAAAGTTCAAACCAGACATGAGCTTGAAAATCAAGGAGGAAGTTACCAAGCAAATCAAAGCCAAAGTTCTCAGGGTGGTTGAGTACCCAACTCGGTTATCTAACATCGTGACGGTTCTGAATAATGATGGGAAAGTTAGAGTATGTGTCGACTATCAGGATTTAAACAGAGCAAGTCCCAAGGATGACTTCCCACTGCCAAATATACATATCCTGATCGATAATTGTGCCAAGCATGAACTCCAATCCTTTGTAGATTGTTTCGCGGGTTATCACCGCAAGCTACATAGATAATACACCGCCATTGTTGAACCCATCGACCAAATGTATGAAAAGTTTAAAGCTGCTGGTTATGTCACCCCCATTCCTGCCGTGGTATTAGAAAATCCATCCTAATGAGTCAATCCAAACAAAACTTGTGTGTACCATTCTGGTACGAAGGGACACACCACTGATGAGTGCCAAACATTGAAGGATAAGAGTCAGACGCTAATCGACCACAAGGTCATACAAGCGAAAGAGGCCACACCCTATGTCCGCAACAACCCCCTCCCTGATAATAGAGGAGTTGGGGTACATGTGGTAGAGACAAAAGAAGAATGGGACCCTGAGGGGTCAATTGGGCTTATTCGAGAAGGCGATGACTTTAAAGTTGCAGTCACACTTACTCCTATAGTGGTACAGACTCAGTCACCAATTGAGGTTGAAGTAGCTGCATCAGTTCCTTTTGAGGTAGAGGTGGCCTCGCCTGCGGCCACCTACGCTCCATTTGAAGTAGAAGTGGTCAAACCTTTCGCAGTGACAGTATCAACCACACTTCCTTTCAACTCAAAAGCAATACCCTGGATTACGTTGCCAAATCTCGGCGGAAAGGGAATGCGAAGGTAGAGGAATCTGATGCTGCACAAGGAATGAATAGGACTGGAAGAGTCTACACACCTGAACAGTTGGGAGGATCAAGTAAGGATGCCACTACTAGGCAGCCTATCATTGAGACAGGACCAGATGACCTGTGGAGAAAAGTACAAGTAAAGGAGTATTCCGTCGTTGACAATTTGAACAAAACCCCTTATCAATTATCTATCCTATCATTGTTGCAAAATTCAGAGGCACATAAGAACACTTTAATGAAAGTGCTGAGTGAGGCTTATGTACCCAATAACATCATTGGTGGAGAAATGGTCAATATGGTAGGGTAAGTATTGGAAAGTCATAAGATTATCTTCCACGAAGATGAGCTACCACGTGAAGGGTTGAATCACAATCGAGCATTGCATATCACAGTGCAATTTGAAGTTAAATTCATTGTTAGGGTATTGGTTGATGGAGGTTGAAACCTCAATATTTGTCCATTGGACACTCTAAAAAGGTTGGACAATGGTTTCCATGAAATACGGGAAGGAAGAATGAATGTAAAAGCTTTCGATAGCCCAAAAGGCCACAATCAAGGAAATCAACCTTTGCTTGCAGATAGGGCCAACTTGGTTTGACGTCGAGTTTCAGGTGCTCGACATACCAACCTCATATAATCTTCTGTAAGGTCGACCATGGATCAATGCCGCTGGAGCTGTTCCTTCCGCACTACCTCAATCCATGAAATTTGAATAGAATTGTCAGGAGGTGATCATTCACGGAGATGGAAGCAACCCCATTTACACTAGTCAAACCATCCTGGCTATTAGGCATAGAAGAAGACTAGAAGGGGAATCCTATCATCACATTGAACGGGTCAATGCCGTCGAAAAGGATAAATAGTGGAACAGTAAAATAGAAAGCATATTTGCATGGTCAAGGTATGATCCCGGCAAAGGGCTAGGGAAGAATCTCTAAAGTATCACTAAACTTATACGGCTAAAAAATCATCGTACCACCTTTGGGATCGGATATCAGTACACATGGCAAGAATACAACGATTGGTTACCTCCATGGCGCGGACCGTATTACCCTGTCGAGCAACTAGTTCCACGCTTAGATCAAGTTTTTAACCAAGCTGATACAATATAGGGGACTGCAGAAGATGAAACACTAACTGGGCTGAAGTATTTGTTCTTGGAGGACAAAGACATGGAATGCAGTGCCATAATTGAGGAGGAGGAAGAAGGCCTCACTATTCAAACCGCAAAGAAGGGAGCTGTTCTCATGAACTGGACCGCCACACCATCCCGAGCCCACCGAGTCCCTGGGTAGTTTGGCAAATTTTACTTCTATAGCCATTCTAGGCATTTAAGATTTCCAGTAATTTTGTTTTAAGATTTATTTGTTTCAAAATTAATGCTCAATTCATCGAGTTGTACTTGTCTAAATTATTTCTCGGTTTTAATCAAATGCATTTGCACTTTATTATTCATTACTATTTCTACACTTTTTCTTTCCACAACATTATTATTACTTTTCCTGATGTACTAGTGGCTATAATATGTAATGAGGCAACGCAACATGAGGATAATGATTCAGATGAAGAAGATAATATACCAGAGGAAGTTGTCAGGGAGGTTGAAAACTTTGAGAATAAGCCTAAGCCCAACCTGGACGAAACCGAAGCAGTAAATTTGGGGGACGCCGAGAGTGTCAAGGAGTCCCGCATCATCATTCACTTGTCACCAACAGAGAAGGAAGAATATATCTGTTTTCTAAAGGAATATGAAGACATTTTTGCATGGCCATATGATGACATGACCGGCTTGAGCACGTCTATTGTGGATCACAAGTTGCCTACTAATCCCATGTGTCCACCAGTAAAGCAGAAACTCAGAAAGTTCAAACCAGACATGAGCTTGAAAATCAAGGAGGAAATTACCAAGTAGATCAAAGCCAAAGTTCTCAGGGTGGTTGAGTACCCAACTTGGTTAGCTAACATCGTGCCGGTTTCGAAGAAGCATGGGAAAGTTAGAGTATGTGTCAATTATCGGGATTTAAATAGAGCAAGTCCCAATGATGACTTCCCACTGCCAAATATACATATCCTGATCGATAATTGCGCCAAGCATTAACTCCAATCCTTTGTGGATAGCTTCGCGGGTTATCACCGCAAGGTACCGAGACAATACACCGCCATTGCTGAACCCATCGACCAACTGTATGAAAGTTTGAAAGCTGCTGGTTATGTCACCCCCATTCCTGTCGTGGTATTAGAAAATCCATCCTAATAGGTAAATCCAATCAAAACTTGTGTGTACCATTCTAGTACGAAGGGGCACACCATTGATGAGTGCCGAACATTAAAGGATAAGATTCAGAAGCTAATCAACCACAGGGTCATACATGCAAAAGAGGCCACACCCAATGTCCCCACCAACCCCCTCCCTGATAATAAAGGTATTGGGGTACATGTGATAGAGACGAATGAAGAATGGGACACTGAGGGGTCTATTGGGCTTATTTGAGAAGGTAATGACTGTAAAGTTGCGGTCACTCTTACTCGTATCGTGGTATAGACTCAGTCACCAATCGAGGTCGAGGTAGCTACATCAGTTCCATTTGAGGTATAGGTGGCCCCGCCTGCGGCCACCCCTGCTCCATTTGAAGTAGAAGTGGTCAAACCTTTCACAGCGATAGTATCAACCACACTTCCTTTCAACTCAAAAGCAATACCCTGGGATTACGTTGCCGAAGCTCGGCGGAAAGGGAAGGCGAAGGTAGAGGAATCTGATGTTGCACAAGGAATGACTAGGACTGGAAGAGTCTATACACTTGAACACTTGGGAGGATTAAGTAAGGATGCCTCTACTATGCAACCTATCATTGAGACAGGTCTAGATGACTTGTGGAGAAAAGTACAAGTAAAGGAGTATTCCGTCATTGACCATTTGAACAAATCCCCTGCTCAATTATCTATCATGTCGCTGTTGTAAAATTCAGAGGCACATAAGTACACTTTAATGAAAGTGTTGAGTGAGGCTTATATACCCAATAACATCACTGGCGGAGAAATGGCTAATATGGTAGGGAAAGTAATGAAAAGTCATACGATTATCTTCCATGAAGATGAGCTACCACCTGAAGGGTTGAATCACAATCGAGCATTGCATATCACAGTGCAATTTGAAGACAAATTCATTGCCAGAGTATTGGTTGATGGAGGTTCAAGCCACAATATTTGTCCGTTGGACACTCTGAAAAGGTTGGACAAAGGTTTCCATGAAATACGGGTAGGAAACATGAACGTGAAAACTTTCGATGGGTCCCAAAAGGCCATAATCGAGGAAATCAACCTTTGCTTGCAGATGGGGCCACTTTGGTTCGATGTCGAGTTTCAGGTGCTCGACATACCAGCCTCATTTAATTTTCTGTTAGGTTGACCGTGGATCCATGCCGCTGGAGCCGTTCCTTCCGCGCTACATCAAGCCATGAAATTCGAATAGAATTGTCAGGAGGTGATCATTCACGAAGATGGAAGCAACCCTATTTACACTAGTCAAACCATCCTAGCTAATGTGCATAGAAGAAGACTAGAAGGGGAAACCTATCATCACATTGAACGGGTCAATGTCGTCGAAAAGGATAAATTGTGGAACAGTAAAATAGAAAGCATATTTGCATGGTCTGGGTATGAGCCCGTCAAAAGGCTAGGGAAGAATCTCCAGGGTATCACTAAACCAATACGGCTGAAAAATCATTGTACCACCTTTGGGCTCGGATATCAGTACACATGGCAAGAATATAATGATTGGTTACCTCCATGGCATGGACTGTATTACCCTGTCGAGCAACCAGTTCCACGCTTAGGACAAGCTTTTCACCAAGCTGATACAATATAGGGGACTGCATAAGAGGAGGAACTAGTTGGGTTGAAGTATTTGTTCTTGGAGGACGAAGACATGGAATGTAATGCCATAATTGAGGAGGATGAAGAAGGCCTCACTAATCAAACCGAAAAGAAGGGAGCTGTTCTTAGGAACTGGACCGCCACACCATCCCGAGCCTGCCGAGTCCCTGGGTAGCTTGGCAAATTTTACTTCTATAGCCATTCTAAGCATTTAAGATTTCCCGTATTTTTGTTTTAAGATTTATTTGTTTCAAAATAAATGCTCATTTTATCGAGTTGTACTTGTCTAGATGATTTCTCGGTTTTAATCAAATGCATTTTCTCTTTATTATTCATTACTATTTCTACACTTTTTCTTTCTACATCGTTATTATTACTTTTCCTGATGACCTAGTGATTGTGACATGTAATGAGGCAATGCAACATGAGGATGATGATTCGGATGAAGAAGATGTGATACCAGAGGAAGTTGTCAGGGAGGTTTAAAACTTTGAGAATAAGCCTAAGCCCAACTTGGACGCCGAGACCGTCAAGAAGACCTGCATCAGCATTCACTTGTCACCAATAGATAAGGTAGAATACATCTGTTTTCTAAAGGAATATGAGGACATTTTTGCATGGTCATATGTTGACATGACCGGCTTGAGCACGTCTATAGTGGCTCACAAGTTGCCTACTAATCCCATGTGTCCACCAGTAAAGCAGAAACTCAGAAAGTTCAAACCAGACATGAGCTTGAAAATCAAGGAGGAAGTTACCAAGTAGATTAAAGCCAAAGTTCTCAGGGTGGTTGAGTACCCAACTTGGTTAGCTAACATCATGTCAGCTCCTAAGAAGGATGGGAAAGTTAGAGTATGTGTCGACTACCGAGATTTAAATAGAGGAAGTCCCAAGGATGACTTCCCACTGTCAAATGTACATATCCTGATCGATAATTGCGCCAAGCATGAAGTCCAATCCTTTGTAGATAGCTTCGCGGGTTATCACCAGATCTGGATGGACGAAGAAGATGCAAAGAAAATAGCTTTCATTACACCTTGGGGGTATATTGCTACAAGATGATGCCATTTGTTCTAAAGAATGATGGGGATACTTACATGAGAGCCATGACAACTATCTTTCATGATATGATACATAAGGAAATAGAGGCGTATGTGGACGATGTCATTATCAAATCCAAGAGGGCCGCAGATCACATAGCGAACTTGAGAATGTTCTTTGACAGGCTAAGGAGGTATAACTTTAAACTGAACCTCTTAAAATGTGCATTCGGGGTTCCCGCAGGAAAATTATTGGGATTCATCGTCAGTCGTTGAGAGATTCAGCTGGATCTGTCTAAGTCAAGGCTATTCAGGAGTTACCATCAATTAAGAGCAAAAAGGACGTGATGAGCTTCCTAGGACGCCTCAACTACATCAGTCGCTTCATAGCACAGTCCACATTAATATATGAACCCATCTTCAAGATGCTAAGGAAAAATGCTGAAACAAGCTGCATCGAGGATTGTCAAAAAGCTTTTGAAAAGATCAAGGATTACCTATCCACACCACCAGTTCTGGTCCCGCCAGAACCAGTACGATCTTTGTTACTCTATCTATCTATATTGGATGGAGCCTTCGGATGTGTTTTGGGACAACATAATGAGATAGGAAGGAAGGAGAAGGCCATATACTACCTGAGTAAGAAGTTCACACCTTACGAAGCATGATACTCTCTACTGGAATGCACTTGTTGTTCTATGACCTGGACAGCTCTGAAATTGAGGCACTACTTTTGTGCCTACACTACATATCTCATATCCAAGATGGACCCTCTGAAGCACATATTTCAGAAACCCATGCCGACTGGAAAGTTGGCCCAATGGTAGATATTGTTAAGTGAGTTTGATACCGTCTATGTAACTCAAAAGGCGGTCAAAGGACAAGCATTGGCAGATCACCTTGCTGAAAATCTGGTGGGAGGAGCATACAAACCTTTGAAAACATATTTTCCTGATGAAGAAGTGTCGTTCATAGGGGAAGACATTACCAAGGAATACGACGATTGGAGGATGTTCTTTGACGGAGCTGCAAAATTCAAAGGAGTGGGTATTGGAGAAGATTTGGTATCAAAAACGGGTCAACATTATCCGGTATCTGCTAAACTCAAATTTTCCTACACTAACAACATAGCAGAGTATATAAAATAAGGTAGAACATGAATAGTCAGGATTTCACATAGCTTTAACAAAACACATAGGTAGACGACACTAATTCAATGAGAAAGATCAAGCATATAGAATGAGTGAAAGTGTTGAACTAAGCAATTTAGTAGAAGCACATTAGGAAAAGAAAATCATGAGAAATCACAAGAACTCAAAGCAAGAACACAATCAGATGTACCAATATCCATAAACCAAACGAAGAACCCCAAAAATTAAGGTTTTAATTACAACCAAGCTAAAATTGTAGCAGACTTACAAAATCAGTCAAAACATGTGAGAAGCAGAAAATTAAACACAAAAGTCATTAAACAATTAGTAAAAAGAAATTCTGAAAACCCTAGTTTTAGGAAAAGATGAAAATCACTTGAAAATCATACGATTCTTGTAAAGAATCTTAAGGTTGTTGTAAAACTCACAGGAAACAAACTCAAATCATCTTAGATCTATGCAGATCTATGAGGTTTAGAAAAGAAATTAGGGTTTCGAAGAGAACCATACAGAAATGAAGAAGCATACTGAGAAACCCATAGATCGTAGCTAATATAGGACGATCTTACTCAGAATCTCACTGGAGTGGCCTGAAACAGGCTAGAGAAGATCATAGATGCAAGTTACTAGCCATAGTCCCTTGAGGGCCCTGGATATGGCAAGAATAACATGAGAGAGGCCATTGGAGCCCTGAAAGGTAGTGAGATGTCATCACAGATGGCCATAGATGAGTGACGATGTTTGGAGATTAAGGTTAGGTTGATAGCGTTTGAGAGCAGAGAGGATTTCAGGGCGACTGTGTAAGGTGTAAAATGAATTAGGTTAGAGGGGTATAAGTTAGTTTAATTTAAGGAAAGGGGGAAACCTGGACTGTTAATCAAAATGATCAACGACCAGGATTTAGCCGAGTATTTGGGTTAGGCAGATGGGTATTGGGCCTGGGTAGGTTTAGGTTTAAAAGTTGGGCTGGTATTGGGGTTGAATTGGGGCTGAAATTGAAATAAAATTAGGCCATATTTTAAATAGCCATTTTAATACTATATAATTTATAAGAAATAATAAATTATTTCTAAAAATAATTTTGTGTACTAAAATGATTTAAAATAGTTGTTTAACATTTTAAAAATATAAAAATACCATTTTATGCATCAATAATGTAATTATGCATTAGTAGGGCTATTATTTCAAAGATATGCAATTTAGCTTAAAAATGTAAATGCAATTATAAAAAGGCACTAAAAATATTTAAACAATATTTTGGCATAAATAAAGATTTTAGATGACTAAATCACAACAAAAATGATTTGGAGGATAATTATTGGAAATTTTATAAATAAAAGGGAAGAAATAAATCAATTTGGAGCTTTTGAATATTATAGAAAAATTATAAAAATGCTTATGCATGCTTATAACTAAATATATGCTATTTTAAAAATATATATATTAAAAAATATATGAGAAAAAATTGGGTATCAACACCTGCTATCATTTGTGAAGTACATAATAACATTAAGACGTTTACGATTTGAGGCCATGATATGAAAGAACTTGGTATTAGCCTCATCCTCATTGAGCCAATTTATTCTAGACCGTAGTTTCCAGAAATCATGTTCCATTTTTAAAATAGAGTTATAATCATACTATAATTGTGACTCAACATCTTGTAAGAAATAGCTAGCATGGTAATTAGGGGGGGATTGGATACACTTAGCCTCGCAAGTATCCTTTTTTTCTTTTTGAATCTGTCACCAAATGTTTTATTTTTCCAAATGATAACCTTATCTCTAAAGGGTTTTTAGCCACAAATAAGGTTATTACTAGTCCAACAGTGCATAACTAAATTAATGAAGTCCAGATGTCTACACCAAATCGTTTCCAAACAGAAGGGTTTATTAAAATGATTCACATTTTTGGGGAGAGACTTAGTAACAAAGGATTATGGTTAGAGTGCGTTTTGGGAAGGTGAATTACCACAGCCTTAGGGTATAGAGATAACCAATCCTCATTAACAAAGATTCTATCTAGTCTCTCCATAATTAAACCCTTAGATTTCTTCCTATGATTAGACCAAGTATACTTAGGTCCTTTATAACCAAGGTCTAATAAGTGGCAATTGTTGATACTATTCCAGATAGAGTTTCTACACCTACGCTTAATAGGATTACCCCCAGCTTATCATTTGTACTAAGTACATCGTTAAAGTCTCCTCCTAATAACCATGGACCCTTATAACTAGTACTAATATTTTCTATGATATTCCATAATTCTATTCTTTTGTTAGTTTTAGTGCTAGCATATATTGAAGAGAAAAGCCAAGAGGAATGAGATGGGATTACCTCAATAGTTGCATGAATTTCCTGATTTCTCCTAACAAAGTTGTGAACTTTAACAACACTAGTGTCCCAGAGAATAACCATGCCTCCAGACTGACCATCACTTGGTACTTCAATCATCTCAGAGAAGGCAAAGTCACTTAGAAGGGAAATATGATTCTCCATTCTCGTCTCCAACAGTGTAACCATGCATGGCTATGAGTATCTAACATTTATCTGAAATTAACCCTGAAATTCTCATTATTTCCCCCATAGATGTTCCATATTATAATACTTGTAGGACTAAACATCATTGCATGGTTGTTTGTTGGACCATTGTCCATCTAAGCTTGCAACACTAGGTTCCTCCTTAAAGAGGGTACTAGAATCATTGCATGGTTCCTTACCGTAGGATCCTGAGGGGGTCTCACATCCATTGAGTACTTGTAATGTGCTAGAGGGAAACTGAGCACATATCTCTTCTCTAGTAGGTCCCTGAAAAGAAACACTTTTACCTCGTTGAGACTTGAAAATTCTATGACTGGTCCGGACCCCAGTAGGTTTATCTCCTCTTCCTCCTCCATATGAAAATTTTCTGGTTCTGGAGAATTGGGAGGGGGTTTAGCAAGTGGAGCTGGGTGAGGTACTGGTACTGGAGCAGGTTGTGGCATTTGAAGAGGGATAGTTGGTGGATTTTCTTGTTGGACTAGATTTGCTTGGGGAGGTACTTGCATATTGGGGTTGGGTTGAGCTTGTGGATTGTTCACTGGGAGGGACCATGGCATGAAGATAGGGTTCATGTTTGTGATATCCTCTGGAGGAAAGAAAGGAGGTTCCATTTGGACATTGTGATTCTGGATAGGGTTGAAGCAGGGTGGTAAGCTCCATTGATTTCTCATGGCTTGAGCTTGATCTAGGTTCATAGAATGAGCAAGAGGATGAAGGATGTTGTTCATCCACACATGTTTAAGGTAGTTGTTCATTTCCATGTGCATTCCCTCCGGCACTAATTGGGCTATGAAGTGTTAGTTCTGAAGGACAATCACTATCTCTTAGTCATCCAGTACCATATTGAATATTATTGCATGGCCCATTAGACCTTGTTTCACCTATGAAAAGGGTTGATGATGTTGGGGTAATGGAGGTTGAATGAAGAATATTTGGTTGTTTTCTTGAGTGTTTGGGAGGAATGGTGGATTCGACATGTTTAGAGCTCTTTGGTGTCTTACTGTTTGGACTAGGCTGAACCTTCTTCTTTGTGAGATTAGAACCCTTGGCATCTTTAAATGAGGGTTGATGGATTATATTGTAGGAGTGTGTTGGATTTTCCTCTAATGGTATTGAGCTCACCGATGGAGTAGTGTGGTTAATTATAGTAGGGTCTATTTTCATATCTTTGATGGTGCTTGAAGCAATGGGATTTGAAAGATTTTGGTTAGATTGTGTAGAGGAGACGTGGTTGGCTGCTTTAACCACTTGTGTATTATCCAGGGGTTGCATGGACACGTGTAAGTTGGTAAGAATAGAAGGGTTATCTCCCATGCAATCTGAATTATTGTCATTAAGGGAGATTAGAGGGTCATTTGGAGGACGGTGTGTATTGGGGGGTTATTAAGCATGCTGGTAGGGTTGCTTAGGTTTTCATTACCCTTAGGTAGGGAATTATTAATTTGCATGTCATTTAATTGGTTGGGTTTTTTATTTGCCATTTGTACAAACATAACATGGTTTTCTTCCACGTCATTTTCCATGCAGATTGGTTCGTTAATAACTATATTAGTTTTATGTAAATTATCAAGCTTTGGCGGAGGAATCAAGGCATCAAACATGTTACCAGTAGCAATGTACATTTTAGCTAGTTGGTTTTTTCCATGAACTTTGGGGGTTGCAGTGGTAGCGGTATTACCATTATCAAGAGATTTACTTGATGAAAACTCATTTAATAAGGGGAATGGAGACTTACCTGGAGGGAGGGTGATTGGGTCATGAGACTTCCCAGAGTTGGAGGGTATCACCTTTGTATTTTGATTGGATTTTTTCTTCTTGGGGAACACAACCATTTGCCAGTTGCTTTCCTTGGGCAAGAGAGGGAAATCTTCCATTTTGTCTTGAGGGACAACCAATTCTTTGGATTGGTTGCTGGCCTGAGCTCCGTGGAAGTTTGAAGGGGGCTCATTGATATTATGTAATGGCAATTGGCCATTGAATGCCCTAGTCTGCCACACTTTTTGCATAAAAAATTAACTCCTTCATAGTAGATTTCCTGCTTATGTTGGCCACTGAAAACGTAAGGGGTGACTGGCACATCAAGAGGAACTTCAATGCAAAGCCTAGCATATATTCCTCTAAGAGTGGAGGAAGTACATGCATCAATATTTAATAATTTACCAATTTTGTTATCCACTTTTTTTTAAATAAGATCATCATAGAATTTAGTAGGTAATTGTGGTAGTTGAATCCAAATGGTTGTATTTGATATTTTAGCTTCCGAAGTAATAAAGTTTAGAACCCATTTTTGGACTAAAAGAAAGTGACCAAAAATAAACCAAAGGCCATTATGAAGTGCTTTAAGCATACTATCCTTATTATTAAACTTTGTAATGTAGAATTCTGATCCTAGATCAATCAAAGGGAAATTTTCTTTTATTTTCCAAAATCTTGAATTTTTCTTTTAAGAATATGGTGTTGGATCTTTTTCCCTTGAAGCTTGATTATGGTTGAAAATCTACATGGATGATAAATTGTTTGAAGATCCTCCGAAGATAATTCAACCCATTGCATTTGATCCTTATCTAGGTGATTGGGATGATTTCCATTTACTTCATTATGTAGTATATAATTTCCTTCGGTATTAGGATCAATGATCATGTGGATTTTATCTTCATGCACTCCATCCATTAATTTTTGTTTAAAACATGGGATAGAGGTCAGGCACTATGGTGGATTGTGTTGTTGCAATATCTGGTGGTTTAGGAGGGATTTGGTGAAGGGAGTTTTGAAGTTGCATTGTGATACTATCAAGAATTTATGAAGGGAGAGGTATTGGGCGCCCGACTGCATTTCATTTGTTATTTGCTATATACTAATTGGGTTTGAGCTTGAATGTGAGTATTTGATTACTTATTACATTAATTTTATTGTGTAGGACATGATTTCGAGCTAAGAGTAATTTTGGGGCTAAAGTAGATACTTTGGAACTTTAAAATCTAATTAGAAGTCCAAAAATTTAAACAGGGTTCATAAACTAAGTTTGTATACGGTCAAAATCAGGGAAGACCGATTTGAGGCTTTTGTGGCAGTCCAAGCCCGGGCTCAGTAGGATCAACCTACAGTCCAAGGCTCGTCCTCGGAGCACTCACCTCAGCAGGGTATGTCGAAGACTCACTGTATACGACAAAAATCGACGGTCCAATTTTATGGTCACCAAGGCACCTCGAAGAAACTACCTCCCAAAGGATCGAAGCTTAGCTCGGGGCTCCGCCCTTGAGGGTTCTTAGTAATCTACTTCTAGGTAGCATAAGCAACGGTCGGCCTCGAGGCAGGGTAAATCAGTGGCGTCGGTGGATCGGTGTGAGGTTTCCAAGGCACGTGACTAGAGCTGACAAAGTCTATAATGCTAGTCCAAATCCGTACCATGGCATTAAATGGTTGTACCAGCCCCATATCTTGTAATAAATGCATTTGTACTATGTTGGGACTCCACCTCATATATAAATGGGATACTTGTCATTTTGTAGACATCTGATATTCAATACTGAAAATACAAGAACATTCTCTCTGCTAACATATTCTCTTGATCTCATTACTTCTATTTATTGCTTACATTCATTATGTTCTATTAATTGTTCATTATTCATTGCTTATCATTGATCATAAAGAACCATCATCGCAACTCTCATAACTGTTAATCCTCCCTCGATTGCCCTTAGCCGGCCTCCAGACTCGACCTCAAGGCCTCATATACGACAGCTCGAGGCCTCGATCTCTAGCTATTTGGTTCGATTATCACATCATCTCTAAGCTATAATCTTACTTTCTAATCTTTACTTAGCATCCACTTCCTAACAACTAGCATAAAAATAGATCACGTATTTTTAGAACCATAAAATCAAATTTAATTGTTATTACCATTTTCATGATAAACAGTTTGGCACCCACTGTGGGGCTAAAAATAATAGTGATTATTTTCTTGCTGGTTTAACTACATAACGGAAGTTACCTTTCACACTTTTTCTTGTCCAAGATCTTTGATTTCTGGTCAAAATGTCTAACTCGGTAAATGCATGTGAAAACAACAATCTTGAAGACCACAGAGAGAACGGTGTGGTGTACCACCACGAAACCCTGAGAATGCACTAGAACCAATTCCCGTGGACTCGGTCTCACGTGATTCCGAACACGTCGATATAAGCTCCCACACTAATAGGAGCATACATAAAGGAGAACAACAAGAAGTCCAAAAACCTCAGCTCGGGAGGAACAAGAGGTCACTCTTCACGTTATTTTTGAGATATTGCAGGCACAACAACTGGCAATCACTCAGCTGCAGAGTTACCATCGTAAAGATGCTCGGAGACCTCACAAAAAGGATCGAGTCGGGCGAGAAAAAGATAGAAGCCAACGAAAAAAAGGTCGATACCTACAATTCCAGACCTTCCAAAGTACAACGGAACCTCGGACCCCAACGAGCACGTTATTGCTTACACTTGTGCAGTGAAAGGCAACGACCTAAAGGACGACGAGATCGAGTCCGTCCTACTGAAAAAGTTTGGAGAAACGCTTTTAAAGGGGGCAATGATGTGGTATCACAACCTGGCCCCAAACTCGATAGATTCATTTTCCATGCTGGCAGATTCTTTCATAAAGGCACATACTGTTGCCATCAAAGTAGTGTTTACCATGAAAATGGTAACAACAATTAAATTGTAAATGAGATTCTAAAAATACGTGATCTATTCTCAAGCTAGTTGTTAGAGCAGATGATGCTAAGAATGTGGAGTTTAATGATGAAATGAAAGCTAAAACGATATAGTAATCAAACTGAGGGGCATGCTGCCCGAATATAGGACTGGTCGATGAGGATCTCGGGGTCGATGACGGGGTCGAGCTCGAGCTACCGGGGATAGTCAGGAATGGGATGACAGTTAGGGATATGATTAAACAAGGCTCTTTATGGACAATACCGAGAAATATAATGAAGAACGAGTAAGAAAGTGATAAATATTAAAGTGACCTCGGACCAGTTTGAACTAGGGTGTTTAGAAAGAAGAAAGAGAGGGAGAGATATATATTATTTCCTTTGTGGAGAAAATGGAGCAACATTAGTCCTTTACAAAATGGCATGGATTCCCCTTATATAGGAGAGGGAATACTATATAGTACAGAGTGTATTGAATGTAAAAGCATGAGGATGGGACAGCTAGGCATGGTACTAGTGTTTACTGACTCTAGCCGCTCGCCTTAGGAATCCCCCGTCCTCGGAACCTTCATTGGGTCGCAGACAAATTCCTTATCCTCTGAATCTCTGCTGGGTTGTGGACGATCCTCGAGGTAGGGAGCTCGATCGTGGTCCTACAGCCTTGAGATGCTGACATGACTTCCCGAATATACCTTAACGGCGGGAAATAAACCCCTTTGATTTCACCGCGTACAGATAGTCTCCGTGTTTCCCAAGACGAAGTAATAGGAAATGATATTGAACCATCATCTCGAGGCCATTATTGCCATGACGTCAACCGTCTAAGAGCATTAAATGCCATACCCTAGAGAACCGTGCAGGGCTACCGTAAGATGCGGTAATCGTTAAGCTCACGAACTGCCATCGACTCGTCTCTTCTGCTTCACTAGTGATTCCTATAAATGTACCAGTTGCTAGATACTTTCCATCTCCACCCTACTAACAAGCCAACGAGTCAGAATTTTGTTATTTGACACTCTTTCCTCTTTTCACAGAAGGGTTTTTACCATTTTACATGGCTAGAACTTCTAAGATGGTTCCCCGACTGAACGACATTACATGGTTGTCCCGATTACCTGAAGAAGAAACCAGATCGGTTCCCACTTTGGAACAATGTTCCCTACCCGATCTTAACACATCGAAGGATTTTGACATCGAGACTCCCTCGTCTACGCCAGGCCGTTGTGACCACGTGTCTCGATACGTTAGCGTTGTGACCGATGTTAGCAAGGTGAGGGAGGACTGCCGATAGAGCATGGCAGTGGAGTTGGAGATTCCCGACCCCAACGATAATATTACTGAATTCAAGGATGGCTTCCTTTATATATACACTTACCTATTCGCCCTGGGCCCTGGTAAATCCGTCGAATCTCCTCCCTTGGAAATCGACCCGGTTATTCTTGATTTCTGCAACCGATACTAGGTGACACTTGGTCAGATCTACCTTTTTTTTTGGAGGATAGTGTTGATGCTTAGATATTTCACCGAAGGGGTTGAAGGCGAGGCTTTTACCCTTTATCATCTGATCAGACTGTATTGCCCTTGACTGTATCTAGGCTTGATCAAAGCTCCGCCATCAGACCAAAAAGTCTTTTTTCACGAGTTTTGATGAGGGGAAGGACCAAGGGTAGATGAGTAGGTTTATTCGGGTGAGGACCTCAGACATCATCCCAGCCCGGAGATTGCCCTTGCTAGAGCAGTGGAATGCCCGACGTAAGCAATTTTCCCTTTAGTCGCTTTTCGACTACTCTTTCGTTTGTCATAATAACCTCTTTGTGCTTTTTGGAGCCTCTTCTTCGCATCCGGAGGTGGTCCCCGACTTGTCGGGATGGATCAGGCGGTTGGGCGAGAAATTTCTGTACTGCGTTTAGTCTTGGACTGTCTTGGCTAAGGAGCATTGGGTGGCCAAGAATCACAGTGAGGTTCCTTTACCATCTGTGCTTCGTATTTTGTGTTTCCTTCTAAGCCCTTAGCAAAAACGTATCGTGGTTATTGCTAGTGTAGGTCTTGGCAAGAATAAGTAGATAAGGCCGGCCCCTGATGGTGAAGTAGAGGCCTTGGAGCCTGGCATGAACAGGAAGAGGAAAAGCAGGGCAGTCATTGCCCATCCTGATGGGACTGTTGCTCTAACCTCCGGGTTGAACCCTGATATCAAAGGGGAGGACGATTATGGAAGTCCATTGAGGAGGAGAACAAGGTCCAGTGCGAGAGATTTGCAGGTGCCTCGGTCGGAGGCTGCTGAGTCCGAAACGGCTGGCTCTAGCTGGGCTAGTGAGACAGGGTCCTTGAAGAGGACGCTGATGTAGCTTCGTATCGTGCGGCCAGATTCAGTGTAGCTTTTGCCAACCGAACGACTTCAGTTTGAACTTTCTATTTCATTAGGGGAACTAAGGGATGCCGAAAGGATAATCGGCGCCATAGCTGGGCTTCTCCCAAAGGGGGAGACTTTACTGCCAACATTTTTGATGGCATAATCAACAGGGCTGATCTCGATATTTCTGGCACCATTAAACCGGCAGAGAAGCCCATGCAGCAGGTCATAGTTTTCCCTCATGTATTTCTTTCATTCCCAGGCGCTATTCATCGTCTTTCTTACTTTCCCATTGTGCCACTGTTTAAGGAGATGTATGACCATGCCATTCTTCGGCTCCGTGAGGAACTTTCTTTCCACGAAAAGGAGCGTAAGAAAATTGCTTCAAAGCTAGAGGACTCGGAGGCTCGCTCTGCCCGGGGAGATAAAGAGTTGGGAGAACTTCGAGTTTCTTTGGAGGCAGCTCTCCGGGAGAAGGCTAATCTGGCTGCTTAGGTATTCCGCCTCTCTCATACCCGACCTTTTACTCCATATTCACACATGTTTTGGATTCATATATTCATCGACTTCCCTTTCTCCCGTAGGTCAAGCAAAGTGACTCACAGATTAGTCAGTTGAAATGGAGATCTCCGGGATGTAAGAGAGAAACGAGATTGTGGCCAGGAAATTGGTGACATCCCGGGATCTTCTCACAGACACTCGCAGGGAGATTGTTGCTTTGGCCGCGGTTAAGTATGAGGCCGAATGAGATTCTTCCACTTATCAGGAGGATGCGCCACAACACATAAAATGGTTCGTGACATATCCATGGTAGCTGAGCAGAAACTAATCTGAGCTGTCGAGCATGCCAAAGCGGAAACGAAGAGGGAGACCCTGGAAGAACTCGAGGCCAAAGGCATCGAGCTATCTGCTGATCTGAAGGAGGCTCGTGAGGTGGAGGGAATATTGGCGGCCTTCATTGCCCCTGATAAGGGTGAAGACGATAGTGGCGATGAGTAGTCTCGGAGTCCTTTTTGTATGCCTTCCTTTTTGCTTCGTGTGTTCCCCCCGGGAAACTAATAGTGTAAAGACGTTTTTTCTCTTTGCCAATGTATAAAAGGAACTTTTATTCTGTCATCCCTTCTCCCTGCTTTTTGTTTTTGCGTTCCGGCATCGGACCTTTGGGGACTTTTCGTGGGACAGACTGGGGGCCTCGAGACTAGCCACGTCCTGAGGTTGAACCGATAGCTCCTCCTGAATCGATATTTATGACGTCAGGGATCTCCCAAGGTCCTTCGATTTTATGAGTTATGTGAGAGCCTGGAATGATTCTGCCAGTGCACTCCCCAGGGAGAGGGTGACGTTAACGCGACCAAAATTAATTGGCCCACTTGGGCAAATGGGAAGTTGTCTCTTAGCCTCTATATATTTACTCGTCCTCCTTTTAAGTGGCGATTTTGCATCTCTTGATAATCCTATCTCCTCTGCAGAGCCTGGCGCTTTGTTCTAGTCCTTCCGTTTCCCTGTTTCAGAAAGCTTTTGCCTGGATTCTCATCTTCTTCCCCTTACTCTACCGTAATCATGGCCACAACTTCGATGCTTGATCCTCGGATGAAGGGGAGTCCCTCCTGTGCTTTGCCTTTGGTGGGTACCAACAGCTCGCCTCCGATGTCGGGAGATCGAGACTCGTGGTACACTGCCTCAAAGAGGGCTATCACACCGGGGAGGCCTCCCAATGTTCCGGCCCATCGAGAGCATGTGTTGGGTATTATTTATTCGGTGAGGGAGGAAAACATCGAGATGATCAAGAGAGAATGCGGATGGGGGGAAGCGTGATTTGCAAGCACCTTCCCCCAAGGAGAGTGTCATGACATACGTTGAGGGATTCTTGAGCATGTATATTCATGTTCTTGCGCAGGGTTACCCGGATCGGGTTGTGCTTGATTTATGTAGAAGATACCAAGTAACATTTGCACAGGTTCATCCCTTTCCGAGGATGAGATATTTTGCTAACAAGGTCGGGATAGAATTCACCCTCAGCCACCTCATGAGGTTGTACCGGCCATTGCGTTATTAGGGCCTGATTGCTCATCAGCGTATATCCACCCGAGCTCCCCGTAAATTTTTGTCGTTTCCTGAGAAATGGATCTTCATACGTAAGTGCTCCATTTGAACTATCTTTATCTCAACATGAGGTTGGCCTCATAACGATATCTTTATGTTCTTTGTTTATAGCAACTCATTGGTTGCCCGGTGAGGTCCCTGATTTAGCCAAATGGCCTCGTAAGTTGGCAGCTTGCTCAACTTACGATAGGTGCCAGTGGGAAGATCTATCAAAAGGGAAATGGGAGGCGAAGCATCATGGTAGGTGCCTGGCATTTCCCCCCCTAAGAGATGACTTCCTTCTTGCTGGCATATTTGATTTACCTGCTGCAGGTGCCAGGAGTCCTTTCGAAGCGAGGCCGACTTCCCCGAGAGAGGTGGAGAGATTGTTGGCCCCGGGGTCAAGGAGTGCTAGTAAAAGGAAAGATGCTCTGGGGTGCTAGAAGGCTTGTGGTGAGGCGACTTCTTTGGAGCGGTTAAAGGGAAGAGATTCAACCTACCGACAACCTTACGGGACTGGCGCACCGCCGGACGTTGCTTCGGCCGAGGCTTAGTTATTTGGCCTTATGGTGAGTTCCAGCCGCTTGTGAGGATGTTCTAGCCCTGCTCTCCTCTCTTTTCTTTCTATTTACTTGGCTTTCTTTCTCAGGCATTTGATAGGCTCATAGCCGAACTGCTTTGTTGCGAGGCCCCATTGCAGGAGGCTCGATATAGGGAGAAATCCCTCAAACTTCTTTTTGCAGCAAAGGAAATCGAGGTCTTCTCTTTATGACATGAGGTGAATCGGAGCTGGGCCTGGGAGGACCTCTTGAGAAACAGGTATCCTGCATTTCGCGCTAGCCTCTTGAGAAACAGGTATCCCTCAAACTTCCTTTTTTCTCTCGCTGCCTTGACATTTTGCTGTTTCAGTTGAAGGATAAGGCGGATGAGCTAGAACAACTCTAGGGCAAGGTTTGCAAAGACAAACGTGAATTCACCGAGCTGCAGGTGCATGTGAATGCCCATTCATAGGCCAAAGAGAGGTCTCAGACCGGGGCATTCGCTCTTGAGACGCAAATTCAGGCCGCCCGTGCAAATGATTCTGCTCGGGCAAGGATGATCATGAGGCTCTCATCCGAGATTTCAAGGGAAAAAACCGAGGTGGTGAATGTCTGGGCCGAGGTTGTGATGAATAACACTAGGGCGGGATAGAAAATGGCAGATTATTCAAGAAGCTCTGCGCTACTAAAGCTGAGTTGAAGAATACTCTTGATCGTGCAAACAATAGCAAGGAGTATGTAAGGTGCAGATCCCGGAGGGAAATCCTCGAGGAGATTCATGCCAGGGGCATTGATCTCTCGGGGGAGATCGAGCAAGCCCAAGGAGAGGAGTACGATGCTAAGTTCCTACTATCCGATGTTGAGGACGATGAGGAGGAGACCGCCGGACTGTAGCTGCCAGAAAAAAAGGGAATGACTATTCCCTGCCTTCTTTGTTGTGTATATATAGCTTTCATTAGATGGCGTAGGCTGAGATTGCGCTCCATCATCAATATGTAGAAATAAGAGGGGGAACCCCGCAATTTGTATCTTCTGTATTTCTGCTTGTTGGAGTTTCAATTGGGTCGATTCGACCCCGGATTTGCCCTTAGGCTTGCGTGCTTAATCGTCTTCGAGTTTAGTCTCCGAGTCAGGATCCGACTCGAGTTTAATTTACCCTCAAGTTTTGTGTTTGTATGGGCTGGCGATGATGGTTTTTATTTCTTACCCTTCGGCGTTTGTTGTTTCGACTTTTTTGGGTCCAGTCTCCGAGTCACGTTACGATTCGAGCTTCAATTGACCCTCAAGTTTTTTTGATCTTCAAACCGGCGATAGTGGCCCTTATATTGTTTGGTTGTTGAGACCTTGAGACCTTTTGATATGTGGCCCTGAGGCTTGTATAGTTAACTATTTTGGATCCGGTCTCCGAATCGGGTTACGACTCGAGCTCATTTTAATCCTCAAGTTGTCAATTTTCAAGCTGGCGATAATGGATCTTACGCTGTTTGGTCATAGAGACCTTTTAGTGTGCGACCCGTAGGCTCGTTTTGCTAGAGACAATGGCTCTTATGCTGTTTTGCCCGTGGGCTTTCTGTAAGCTTTGTTTGCCGCTCATTAAGGTCTTTTGAAATAATTTTGCTTGACCCGTCATCGGTTCCAGAAGACCCTCGATTTCAAGCGGTTATCAGCGATGTTTAAGAACCTTGAAAGGTTTTTAGCTCATAGGTCGAGTAGTTCGATGCCTTGCGATTTGGAGCCGACATGGTCGGCTCGTTTTTTGCCTGTTGAGGGAAGCCTGTTTTAATTGGTTCTTTTTGAAGTATATTCAAAATATTGGCCTGCAATTTTGTTTAGCAATGGTCGGGCGTCCCCGAGTCGCGTTAATTTGGCTGTATCAGCCATTTTGACTGTAGTCATATGTGTTTGGCCAGAGTCATTTTTGATCCCGAGTGATAGTTTAGGTGTCTACACCGAGGGTATGCCCTTTCGGGATTCTTACAAATGCGACAAATAGCCTAAACTTTGGGATTTTCATGCCTGTTGAGGTCTTAAAGTTTGTCATGCCGGTTGAGGTCTTACAGTTTTTCATGCCTGTTGAGGTCTTATAGTTTGTCATGCCTGTTGAGGTCTTACGGTTTTTGTTGTAATGTAGAATAGATCTAGTTACGCTGAGTCTTCCCGCTAGGGGTCTTACAGTTTCGGGTTTTCCAGTGCATGGCGATTAATGACAATCTACGAGTCATCGAGTTTGTTTAAGCTCTTAGGCCATTTTTGGTGAGCTCGGAGTTGCCTTGTAGGGGCTTTATGAGCCCGGAGTTCCAACCCTGGGGTCGTGCGGCTGCTGAATTGTTGACGCTAAGTCTCCGAGTTTCTTCGAACGCATTTGGTGAAGAGGCTTTCGCCTTGAGCGTGTTGAAATCCCCCTTTCTGGAGTACTAGATGCCGAAAGATATTCTTTATTGCTTACCGTAGATATATGCTGTAAATACAAACCATTTTGTTGTTACAAGCTCGGCTTGCACGGGCGCGACTCCTTGGACCGATCGGTCTGATGCATTATTCCCTATTGGGGCTTCGTTTGTCATTTTCCGGCACGGGTCCGGTTGTAAAGAAAGTCCCGTAGGCTTGTTGGATCCTTCTTGGGAAGTGAGTCCATGTTGCCTCGGTAAAAACTCTTGCCGATAAAAACCCATTACGAGATAAAAAATCCGATCAAAAGAAAAGAGTGCAATGGATGCTTTGAAGCCTCAGAATCTTCGAGCCAGGGTATTGTCCTAATTACCTTGGTCGTTGTCTTGCATAGGAGTTACCATGAAGTAGAAAGTGGGAAGAGGGATGGGCGATTATACATTGGTGGCGACGACGCTTCTCGAGTTCTAGCGCTTATTCGGCGGTTGCTAAGTGGTCCTTTATTCGAACGCGTTCGGGGCGATCATCAAAAAATCGTGTGGACGACGTGTTGAGGCTCATCTGTTTTGTTTCCTTTTGTTATTTCTCCTTCTCGCGATTGATTTTTAGCCCGGTTGCTAAGAAGTTCCCGAAGGTGCCCGTTGTCGAGCAATCGGGTCTCTTCCTCTCGGAGCTGCCTGCAATCTTCGGTTCGGTGCCCGTGTAAGTTATGAAACTCGCAAATCAAATTGTACTTCCCGTGGGAAGGATCCGAATGTAATGGTCTGGGCCATCTAGTGTCTCTGATTTTGCTAATGGCAAACACAATGTTTGACACATCGACATTGAAGCTATACTCTGATAGGCGGGGAGCCCCCGTTGGCCCTGCCTATCCATCGAAGCCACCCCTATTGAGGGGTCCTCGAGGGTTCTGTCCTTGGTTCATTGGTTGGCCAATGCGGGGTGGATTACACTTTGGAGTGTTTCTCATATCATTGGGGTACGGCCGGTACCTTTCTTTATTCGGTCTTGACTCTTTCTCCAAAAGCCTGCTCGGGTATACTGAGCCCGAAAGGGCTCTCAGATGGTCGTCCTAGACCTTGATCTTTGACTTGTATCGGTTGTGGACGTCGGACCAGGTTACGGCGGGATACGCGATCAGGTTCTCTTTCAACTGCCTCGATGCCACCGAGCTTCATTAATTTAGGCCTTGAGTAAAGGCCTGCGCTGCCCAGTCGTCGGAGAACGGGGGGAGCTCCATTCGTTTGTCTGAAAACAAGACACAAATTCTTGCAGCATTTTGTTCTCCCTTTGCTTAAACTTGAATATGCCGGACTGCCTTGTTGCTACCTTGATGGCGCAAGTGTGCGCCCTTACGAAGGAGTACGCCAGCATGGTGAACGAATCTATGAAATTGGGAGCCAAGTTGTGGTACCACATCATGGCCCCCTTCGAGAGCGTTTCTCCAAATTTCTTCAGCAGGACTGACTCGATCTCATTATTCTATATGTCGTTGCCCTTTACCATGCACGTGTAGGCGGTGACATGTTCGTTGGGATCCGTGGTCCCGCTGTATTTAGGGAGTTCTGGCATTCTGAACTTCTTTGTAATGGGTTTTGGAGCCGCTTCCTCCGGGAACGGCCATTGCACAAACTTTCTCGAATCTATACCTTTCAAGATCGGGGGTGCTCCCGGGATCTGATCCACCCTAGAGTTGTAGGTCTCGACCTTTTTATCGTTGGCTACAATCATTTTCTCACTCAGTTCGATCCTTTTGTTGAGGTTCTCGAGCATCTTCTCTATGGAAGGGTCAGCCACTAACCCGTTATTGCTTGACCTTTCGGGTACTTGCTCGGCGGAGGGAGCTATCTCTGGTGCTGCTGTGCTAGGAGTATTTGGATGGCTTTGCAACTGGGCTATAGCCAGTTATTATGCCTGCAACATTTCAAAAATAACATGAAAACTAACTTCCTATTCTTTGTGGGCCGGGGTTTTTTGAGCTTTTTGTTGGTCGCTATGCCGTATGCTCCTGTCAGTGTGAGAAGTTTGGTCGATTTGTCGTGCGAATCCGCGTCCGCTAGAATCAGCCCGGGCACATTATCGGGATTTTGTGGTAGTGCTCCAGCGGCCGGGATAGCCACGCCGTTTTCCCCGTTGTTTTCGAGGTTGTCGTTCTCGACTCCGTTTACCGAGCCAGACATTTTGACCTGAAATCAAAGGATCTTGGACAAGAAAAAGTGTGAAAGATAATTTGCATTTGTGCAGTGAAACCCGCAAGAAAATAATCACTATTATTTTTAGCCCCACGGTGGGAACCGAACTATTTACCATAAAAATGGTAACAACAATTAAATTTATAAAGGGGATTCTAAAATTACATGATCTATTCTCAAGGTAGTTGTTAGAGCAAATAAGGCTAAAAATGTCGAGTTTAATGATGAAATGCAAGATAAAACGAGATAGTAATAAAACCGAGGGGCATGCTGCCCGGATATAGGACAGGTCGATAAGGATCTCGGGGTCGAGCTCGAGCTATGGGGGATAGTCGGGAATGGGATGGCAGTTAAGGATATGATTAAACAAGGCTCTTTATGGCCAATACCGAGCAATATAATTAAGAACGAGTAAGAAAGTAATAAATATTAAAGTGACCTCGGGCCAGTTAGAACGAGAGAGTTTAGAAAGAAGAGAGAGATAGAGAGAGACAAATATTATTACAATTGTGGAGAAAATGGAGCAACATTAGTCCTATATAAAGTGGCATGGATTCCCCTTATATAGGAGAGGGAATACCATATAGTACATAGTGTATTGAATGTAAAGGCATGGGGATGGGATGGCTAGGCATGGTACTAGTGTTTACTGACTCTAGCCACTTGCCTCCGTAATCCCCCATCCTCAGAACCTTCGTTGGGTCGCAGACAAATTCCTTATTCTCAGAATCTCTGCTGGGTCGCGGATGATCCTCGAGGGAGGGAGCTTGATCGTGATCTTGCAACCTTGAGATGCTGACATGACTTCCCGAATGTACCTTAACAGTGGGAAATAGACCCTTCTGATTTCACCGCATACAAATAGCAACAAGGAAATCCGACGTCTTCAAGATAAAGCAGAGGGAGAATGAGATTCTACGAGAGTTCGTATCTCGCTTTCAAATGGAACGAATGGAACTACCACCAGTTTCCGACGGCTGGGCAGTCCAGGCCTTCACTTAAGGTTTAAACGAATGAAGCTCGGTGGCTTCAAAACAACTTAAGCAGAATTTTGTTGAATACCCCGTCGTGACTTGGTCGGATGTTCACAACTGATATCAATCAAAAATCAGGGTCGAGGACGACCAATTAGGAGCCCCCTCGGGCTCGGTATACCCAAGCAGGCTTCTGGCAAAGGAGCCAAAGCCAAACAAAGAAAGGTACCAGCCATACATCGAAGACAGGAGAAACTCCCCGAGGCGTAACATACCCCGAAATGATCGAAGAATGAACCGAGGGCAGAAATCTCGGGAACTCGTCAGCAGTGCCGGGTTTGATAGGCAAGCAGGGCCGATGGAGGCACCCCGCTTGTTGGAATATAACATCAACGTCGATATTTCAGATATCGTATTCGCCATCAGTAAAATCAAAGACATCAGGTTGCCAAGGCCTGTACAATCAGATCCTTAGCAAAGGAACCATAACTTAGTGTATGAATTTCACAACACACACGATCACAGGACCGAATATTGCTGGAAATTCCGGGAAGAGGTAGCCCGCTACTCAGCAAAGGTCACCTCCGGGAATTCCTCAACGGCCGAGCCAAAAATCAGTTCTGAGAAAGAGAGGCGACCATAATGAACGAAGCAGATGAGCCGCAACTTGTTATCCACATGACCATGGGAGGGGTCGACACACCATAAGAACCCAATATCAGAAGAACAAAAATATCCATCACCAAAGAAAAGTGAACTTGAGGATACATACACGAGGATGACCTCACATTCAGCAACGAGGACATCGAGACCTTGTCTCAGCCTCACAATGACGCACTGGTAATTTCTTTCCTTGTGAATACATTCCAAATTAAACATGTACTTGTGGATCTAGGTAGCTCGACCAACATCATCAGGTCAAGGGTCGTGGAGCAGCTCGGACTACTCGGCAAGATCGTTCCCACCTCTCGAGTCCTTAATGGATTCAATATGGCAAGCGAGTCAACCTAAGGGGAGATCACCCTCTCGGTCAACGTAGCCGGCACTATCTAAAATTCAAAATTCCACGTTATTGAAGGAGACATGAGGTACAACTCTTTGCTCAGAAGGCCATAGATATACTACATAAGAGCAGTACCATCAACCCTTCATCAAATGATGAAGTCTCCAACAAAGGACGGAATAAAAACCGTGTACGGGGAATAACACGTAACAACGGAGATGTTCGCAGTACACGATGAGGTGCCGGCACCAACTCCTTCGACACCGAAGAAATCGCAGGACAAACAAACAACAACAACCACGAGAGACATTCTCGGCTATACCCGAACGAATAAATAAAGGACCGTATTGTGTCCCCAGAGCAAATAATGAAGGCCTACCGAAGATCAAAACGCCATCGCCGCTAAGGTATAACCATCTCCCTTTCAATTTACACTTCACACTAACCTTTATGCAGGTGTCCGACTGAGGCAATCAAAGCGCTAATCAATCTCGAAGACCTTAAGGTTTTAAAGCATATGCTTCACTCTTTTCCTTTTACCGAGTTTTTATCCCGAAAAGTGCTTTACTGGCAAGGTTGTTAACGAGGAAACATTTATATGCCACCTAAAAAAAACTCAACATGTATTCAAGGCTTCTTTTGCAATCGACCTCGAATACTGCGGGGCATTCCCCCGGAAAGTCACCTACTCGGAGAAACCACGATGCGCTAAATGGGGTCTCGATAGGAAAATAATGTACTGGGCCAAATGGTCAAACGAACCGTTTCCATATAAAATAACTGAGCCCTTCAAAACAAAGACATGTATACTTGTACCAAGTAATCAAAGAAAACTTTCTAAAAGCATTTTGCATTTCAAAGATGCTCGGTATTTTTGCAAAAATGGCTCCTCAATCCAAAATGTCCCGAACACTCGGGAACAAGCATAAACAACTCAAAATAATGTGACCCCCGGGTCGGAGCTTCAAACTCATAAGCTCTCAATGAGGCAACATAGAGATCACAAATTAGCTCCAAAGCCAAAAACATCCCGAACACTCGGGGACTAGCGTCGAAAATTCAAGGCCACATGACCTCCGGGTCGGAAACCCCGAAATCGTAAGCCCTCAATTAGTCAATATCAAGTTTACTAGTAATGGCTCCCGAGCTAAGAAACCATCGATGACTCAGGGACTGCTGCTAATCGCCACCCCCATCAACTTATCAAAACCCAAGGCCACAAGACCACATGCGGGCAGCCTCGGTCTCGTAAGACTTATATATGGCAATAACAATATATGTAAGACCTCAAGCAAGACATGAACCACACTTGTACCAACTGACAATATCTGTAAGACCTCAAGCAAGGCATGAACCATACTTGTACCAAGTAGCCAAAACTGTAAGACCTCAAAGGCATACAAAATTTGTAAGACCTTGTTAAAGGCATAATCCCGATCTTAAAGTTAAGGCTATATATCGAACTTTTAAGACCCCTAAAAAGGCATACCCTCGATATAGACGCCAAAACTACTTCACTCGAGGACTTAAAGGTTTCGGCCAAACACAAATGACTACGGTCACAAGGCTGTACCAGCCAAACTAACGCGACTCGGGGATGCTCGACCGTCGCTATAAATTCATGTGCCTTCAATTACTTTGAAAAGAACCGGTTAAATAGGCTACCCTCGACATAGGCAAAAGAGCTTCGACCATGTCATCTCCAAACTATAAGGCTTCGAGATACTCAGCCACTAAGCCAAACCTCCCGAGGTGCTCGATCATCGCCATATAACGACTCACAATTGAAGTTCCTATCGAACCGTCGAAGAGCGAGGCAAACACAATCTCAAAAAGTCCTTAATGAAGGAAAAATAAAGCCTATAAAACAGGTCATACTGACCCAGCGCGTAAGAGCCACTGTTGCCAGCCCATACGAAAGGTCGTACCGATCCAACGCATAAGAGCCTAAGGGCCAGATTTAATTCAAACATTTAAAGGTCAAATGAGCTCGAGTCGAAACCCAACTCGGAGACTGAACCAAAAATAGTTACTAAATATGCCTAAGAGCAAAAGCATAAGAGCTCAAACGCTGGCTTATACTAAAGGGTAGTACCGACCAAGCGCGTAAGAGCCTACAAGCCAGCCCAACGAGCCCCAGGGCCATATCATGAATCTAGGGATTCCTTTTAACTCGAAGACTAGTTCATCTGGATAAAATAAATTCAAAAGGAAATGCATGAAAAATAAAACCACGAGGCTTCCTTTTATACATATATGCGAGGGAATACAAGATTCATTTACAAAGTTCTTTGAAAGCACTCCATGCAAAATGAGAAAGGAAAGACCTAATCCGATCTACGTCCCCCCCGGGGACTATGGTCCGTCAGCTTCTTTCTCACAATCTTCGGCATCAGACAAAAGGAACTTAGAATCATATTCTTCCGCATTTGCCTGCTTTATATCTTTCGAGAGATTGAAGCCCCTGGCAGTAATTTCCTCAAACGTTTCCCTCCGATATCTGCACCTCGCGTACTTTTTATTCCTACTCTCCCGGTTGAGAGCCCCCCTTAGCTCAGCACGAGCATCGACAACACCTTTCAAATAGGCAGCCACCTTCTTATCAACCGCAGCTCAGATTATTTTGACTTCAGCCCGGGTAGCCACAAGTTCGACCTTTATCTTCAGGAGCTCGGACTCGAGTCTTGGAATCATATCCGTTCAGACCAAGCTGTTCTTGTGAACATTGCGAAGTTGCACTTTGAGGGCGGAAGCCTTGGCCAAAGCTTCTTTCTTAACCGATATATGGGTGTACACCCGAGCCCTTAGCTCATCACACTCGCGCTTGGCTTGACTAACTTAATTCCTAAGGAATTCCAGGTCTTATGTCTTTTTTTGTAGCTGAAGTAAATGAAGCATTAGCCTCGGAAGATAGAAGAAGAAACATGCACTCCCTTGAAACAGAAGTTACCTGCTCCTCGAGGTAGCTTTCGTAGTTCAAACTGCGACTCGCCTCATACTGCAAGGGTTCCAACTCATCTTCCCTTTCATCACAAAGAAGCCTGAGGGATTTCTACCCATCTACCGTTTTTCGTAACCTGGTCTAGCAGCGAAGCAACTCAGATTTGATCTTTGTTAAAAGCATGTGGAAGAGAAATATGATAAGAGATCAAAAATTGAAAAAACTATAAAATTAATGCGATCAGCTAAAACTCACCATGGAGTAGAGCCGTTGAGTTCCGTCGAAAGTCAAATGCACATTTGCTAGCCCGGCTTCATCAACCCCAACAGAACAACGCCCGGTTGGTATACGGTCATCCAATATACGTGGCCCCTGGCTTCGAGTGCCTCTCGAAGTACCTTCTATAGGAGAAGAAGTCGGCGGCAAGGATCCATTGTTCCTCGAAGTACCTTTGACGGAAAAGGAAGATAGCAGCGGAGGAGGACTGTTTTTCTAAAGCTGGAGATCTCGGGTGCCGCAAGTTTGGCTTATGCACCCTTCCTGAGCCTACGGGCTGGGCGTGTCCTACTATAATCATCATCGCCCTGCAAAGACCTTTTTTACCTAATGCTATTACTATCATCCCTCGGTCCTTAAGCCGACGGTCTTTATTCCTCTCCTAGAGGGAACAACCTTGCTTTAAAAAACTCTATAACGCCTACGATGATAGAGTTAGTACGCAGAAAGAAAAAGTGTCCTTCCAAGAAAGGGGGGGTGAGAGCAAATCACGTAGCACATACCGTGGTGTTTTGCCTCCCACCTATCCTTAGACAAAGTTCGCCACTTACTCTTATTATAGGTCGAATGGGTCGCCAACTTCCGAGCCCAATCCGGCAGATCAGGGACCTCGCACGACAACCATGAAATTGCTACAGAAAAAGAAAGGAAGGTGAATTTACCGAGCTCGCCTTTGCCGTAAGCAAAACTACAAAGGCACGCGTGTACCACTTATATGTAAAATTCCATTCCTTAAGGAATGGCAGAAACTCAACAGGGATAATATCGACAGTCCGTACTCGGACAAATCGGCTCATCCATCCCCGATCTCCGTCTTCTTCATCATCAACGACAAAAGGCATGGTTGATCGGCATTGCAGGGTTAGCAGACCTCGATGGTGAAAGGCCGGTACAACCTTATAAGATGACTACGAGTGAATTCAAGATATGTTTCTTCCGCAAAGAACCTCATCATCAACACTATCCACCAAAATGACTAGGGCATCATATCGGCCATAGGGAAAATCAAAGATACTAGGTGGCCAAAACCCGTACTATCTGACCCTTCATAGAGGAACCCTAACATGATGTGTAAATATCACGACACTAATCGTCATAAGACCGAAGACTGCATGAAGCTTCGAGAAGAGGTAGCCTGACTAATCAGCGAAGGGCACCTTCAAGAATTCCTCAACGACCGAGCTAAAAACCAATTTCGGGAAAGAGAGGCGAACAGAAAAAATGAACCAGAAGAAACACAACACGTCATCCACATTATCGTTGGAGGGGTTGACGCCCACGGGAACCCGTATTCAAACAGACAAAAATATCCATCACTAGGGAAAGGTGAACTCGAAGTTACATACTAGAGGATGCTCTCACGTTCAGGGAAGAGGACATCGAGACCTTGTCTTAGCTTTATAATGACGCACTGGTAATTTCTTTTCTTTTGAATAAAATTCAGATTAAACGTGTGATCGTAGATCTAGGTAGCACAACCAACATAATCAGGTCGAGGGTGGTGGAGTAGCTCGTGCTACTCGACCAGATCGTACCCGCATCTCGAGTCCTCAATGGATTCAACATGACGAGCGAGACAACAAAAGGGGAAATCATCCTCTCGGTCAAAGTAGCCGGTACAATCCAAGATACTAAGTTTCATGTCATCCAAGGTGACATAAGATACGATGCCTTACTTGGAAGGCCATGGATACACAGTATGAGGGCAGTACCCTTGACTCTCCATTAAATGATGAAATTTCCACCAAGAATGGAGTAAAAGCAGTATATGGGGAGCAGCATGCAACAAGAGAGATGTTCGTGGTGCACGACATGGCACTGACATCGACGCCCTCCACATCAAAGAGGCCAAAAGGAAAGTAAACAATAAGCTAGCAACAACAACCTGCATTCTATGTTACATCCAAACAAGTGAGTAAAGGACCATGCCGCCTCCCCGGAAGAAGCAATTGGAATTTATCAAAGCTCGAACACCATCATTAAGGTACAGCCCTCTCCCTTTTTATTTATGTTTTATACTAACTTATTGCAGGTGTTCAATCGAGAGGAATAAAAGCGCCCTCCAGCTCGAAGACCTTGGGTTTTAAAGCAAGCGTTGCACTCTTTTTCCCGTAGACTAGATTTTATCTCGAACGGGTTTTACTTGCGAAGTTTTTAACGAGGCAACATCCATATTCTACCTAATGAAAACTCATTAAGTATTCAAGGTTTCTCTTCGATCTACCTCAAATACTGGGGGACATCACCCCGGGAGGTCGCCTCTTCAAGGGACTCAAACTATGCCTAAGAGGACCCCGATAGGAGAATTATGTATTAGGCCAAATAGTCGAATAAACTATGTCCATGTAGAATAATCGGGCCTCCGAAGGCAAAAAACATGTATGCATACATCAAATAATTGAGAAAGCCTTTATGCTTATCAAAACACTGGAAGAAATTCAATATTTCGCGCAAAATGGCTCATGGGCCAAAAATCCTCGAACACTTGGGGGCTGTCATCGACAATCAGCTTGTCGAAGCCATCAAAAACTCGAATTCATAAGACCTCAATAAGGCAATTTCGAGCTCGTGAGACCTCAGTAAGGCCGCATCAAATCTGCAAGACCTCAACAAGGCATGCCCATATTTATAAGACATCAATGAGGCAATACCGAGCTTAATAGACATCAACGAGGCATACTTAAATTTTATAAGACCATAAAAAGGCATAACCCTAATATGAAGGCCAAGGCTATATATTTGAACTTGTATGACCCCTAAAAAGGCCTACCCTTGATATGGACGCCAAGGTCACCGCACCCGTGGATTAAAGACTACGACCGAACAAAAAGACTACGATCATATCAAAAGGCTCCGGCCGAATAACGCGGCTCGGAGATTTGCGATTGCCACAATAAAATTAATGGCCTCCAAATACTTCAAAAGTTCTTCGGAAAGAACCGGCTAATCAGGCTACCCTGGGCATAAGAAAAGGAGCTTCGATAATATCAGCTCCGAACAATAAAAAGGCTTCGAAAACAATCAGCCTTTGATGAAAAGGTTTCAAAAACTCAACCTTCAAGCGAGCCTCCCGAGGTACTAAGCTATCGTCACATATCGACTCATAATCGAGGTTCTCGTTTGAGCAGTCAAAGAGTCGGACAGACATAAAACATGTCAAGGCATAATCAAAACTTCAAAAGTCTTTAGCCAAAATGAGGGAAAAAACTATAGCCATATTATAGGTCGCATCAACCCAATCTAAAATAGCCTAAGGGCCAACGCGTAAGAGCCTAAGGGCCAGCCTAATGAGCCTAAGGGCCAATGCGTAAGAGACTAAGTGCGAGCCTAAAGGCCAATGCATAAGAGCCTAAGGGCCAATATGTTGAAAACCTAAGGGTCAATGAGCCCGAGTCAAAATTTGACTAGAGGATCGAACACCAAACGGTCAACTACTATCAATCACTCATCGATCATGAAAACCTAAAAATTTTATATCATAAGTCTAACACACCGAGCTGGTTATCGACAAGCATCGAAGTTTATTCCAAAGAGGCAAAAGGAAAACAAGAAATGACGAAAAGCAAAAATCCATATATTTATAAAATATAATATATTATATATATATAATATATATACTATATATAAATATATATACGATAAAGTTTCGTGAAGACATGTTTACAAGGCTCACGCCTGTAGACCTTACACAAAAAACGAACAAAAGAAAACCTAATCTACCACTGAGGTTACTTGTCCAGACGGAGCTCCCTCGGAAGTTGTGCCTTCAACGGCCTGGTCCTCGACCCCCGAAACATCGACGGCCCTCTCCCCCTCGGGGACTTCATCATCCTCTGAGCTGCTGGCCGATTCACTAGCTGAACCATCATCGGAAGAAATCATAGTTACCGATTCTTCCTCTAAGGCCTTCATCCTCTCGATCTCGGCAGACAAATTGATGCCCCTGTATATACATCCTCGAAATCCTGTCTCCGAGATCTTAATCGGGCATGTTCCAAGGCACGGGATAGTTTAATCTCGGTCTCTTTTAGTTTAATCTCGGCCTCTTTGAATACCTTCTTGGCTCGAGCATTTGCAGCAGCAACATCTTTTCTGTATGAGGACATGAACGTTGTGGCTTCAGACTTAGTTGCAGATAGCTCAGCAACTAGTCCAACATAGAGATCTTTGTACTTGTAGCTTTCTTCCCTTACCCCTTGAAGTTGGCACTCAACCGAGGTCAGCTTCTCTCGAAGAATTTCTTTATCCATTCGCTGCTTCCGCCCAAGGATTTTGGTATCTCTGACTCTAAGCTCCTCTCGCATCAGACCATCTTTTTCTTGAGCTGAAAAAGTCAAATTAAGGTATCAAATGCTCAATTGACTAAAGCACAAAAACAATCCCACGAAGGTCGTATTACCTGCTCATCGAGATCGTCCCACTCTCAAGTTATCCTCTCCAAATGAGCTTGAAGGTCACCTAGATCCCCCTCCTTTTGGTCATGAAGGGCCTTAAGTTCGTCCAATTCAGAAACGAGCTTCCTAAATTCGTCCTCACAACGAGCCAACTCTACTTGTGACATGGAAAAGGCTTGGTTTGAGAGCTCTAAGGCCTGAAAACACAGAAGAAGAGAGTTAAAAAAGCAAGAATCGAAACTCAAAATATAGCAATAAAATCAAGATTACCTATTATCAAAGCTTCTCGGCTTCTTCAAAGATCAATGAGGCACCGATATCGGGGCCTTCCTCAACCCCAGCAAAATATCCTTCAAACATAGTGTTCTCTCCGGGGAATGCCCCCACAAGGGGAATTTTCATATCTTGGGCATCCCAAATTTGCCCAGGAGAGAATGATGGGCTCGACAAAGGCTCATCTACGTTGATCACCTCGAATGGGTTGACGGGGACCCTCTCCCTCCTGCAAGGGGCTTCATCATTAGTTGCCTCGGGTTCATCAACCAGGTGCCCCTCGGCACCCGATGTGTTTTGTTATTGGTCGGCCCGGGGACTTCATGTAATCCCCCCTTTAACAATTCCCTCAGTTCGGGTCGGGACCACCTTCGCGACCTCAGTTCCAGCAGCCTCCAGCTCAATCGCCTTCAACTTAGTAGAATTTAGTGCAACATCTCCTTTTCTCCCCCTAAGTACCAGCGGACAGTCATCACTCTCTTCACCCTCAGCACAAAGACTTTCATCTGCCTCCTGAGTTAAGGCCACTAAATCGGCCTCGGGCTTTTAAACTTTAGCCTTTTTTGGCTTCGGGGACCAGCCAGTTATTTCTTGTTTCTCTTTTTCTCTTTAGCAGGCTTCGAGATATCTGCTTCCCTAGGCGGGGGTTCCCTCAACAAAATGGCCTTTCCAAGGCCTGCATAGGCACAAAGGATGAGAGTACTAGCGAGATATATCTTCTCTGAAGAGCTCAGGTATGAACAGAGATAAAAACTCACCATGATTTTTGGCCTCCCAACGGGTCTTAGCCAGATTGCGCCACATGCGCTTAGCATTTGGGCAGATCGAATCAAGTCGTCGAACGCAACCTAAGAGATCGTTGACAGCACCGAGGTACCACTCGATAGTTGTATCATCAAAGAAAGTTAATTCAAAGTCAAGAAAAATGTATTCGATCAGCGGAACACATTTACTTACGATTTATGGTCCATTTCTCGGGAAATGACATTCTCTCAACAGGGATCAGGTCCGATGTCCTGACTCGGACAAAGTCGCTGATCCACCCTCGGTCCATGTATTCATCGTTGTTAGCAGAAAAAGCTTTCAAGGATAGACATTTCAGCTTAATCAGGCCACCTTGATAAAGTCGGGGGCTATACAGTCTAATTAGATGGTCGAGGGTAAAAGGCATCCCCTCAACCATGTTTGAGAAATAACTAATCATATAAACAATGCTCCAGAATGATGGATAGATATGTCCAAGTGTCACCTGATATTTGCTACGGAAATCGAGGATCACTGGATCTATCGATGGTGAAGAGGCTTCTACCGGGCCTAAGGTGAAAGGATGTGCATACATTGAAGAAACTGGCCTTGTGCTTGGTTATGTCTTCTCCTCGTGAAGGAATCTCTACTTGCACCGCCCTCCTCCAATGGGATCCGGCCTTTACCTTCTCGATTTCAATTATTAAATTGATATATCTAGACATGGGTTCACATCGTCCGGGCACAAAGGAGGGGTTTTCAACCTGGAAATCAGAAGATGTATCACAAGGCCCGCGAGTACACTCCCTGATACTAGGAGGATCTACCGGTTTACCTTTAGTCATTGAGAAGACGATGAAGCTTTTTCCTTTTGAGGATCAGTGTTAGAGGTCTTTTCCATTTCTAAAGTGAAGGATCCGAGAAAATGGAAAATATCGTTAGAGAAGAAAAGGGAGAGTTCAAGGAAATTGAAAGGGGCTAATGAGATCTTGGAAGCACTAAGGGAGTAATATCGGAAAAGTTATGAAGTTTTGTCTATTTATAAAGATCGTTTAAACGTGCTGAGGAAGCCAAAAGGCCGACCATTATCTGCCTACGATTAATGATTTTGAGAATCGTACCAAATCAACCATTCAGTCACTTCAACCACTTATGTCATGATGTTGGCGTCAGAATCAAAGCATCGAGAATCGAACTATCAGAAATTATTAAGTGCAATGTACGAGCTGGGTTTAAGTAATTATTCGCTCGGCTATTAAAGACCAAAGGCCTCCCGAGTTCGAGCTAATTCTCACTTAGGGACTATTAATAAAGCCTCAGGGCTATCTTCATCTCAAGTTCGAGCCAACATTCACTCGATTATTTAGCCCACGGGCTACCCGAGTTCGAGCATGTTCTCACTCGGGGACTACTAATAAAGCCTAAGGGATATCTTTATCTCAAGTTCGAGCGAACGCGCACTCAATTATTTAGCCCACCAGCTACCCGACTTCGAGCATGTTTTCACTCGTAGACTATTAATAAAGCCTCAGGGCTATCTTTATCTCAAGTTAGAACGAACGCTCCCTCGATTATTTAGCCCATGGGCTACCCAAGTTCGAGCAAGTTCTCATTCAGGGACTATTTATAAGGCCTCAGGGCTATCTTTATTTTAAGTTTGAACAAATTTTCACTCAATTAGCTGCTTTAGTTCGAAAAACATACCACTCGAGGACTATCAGCGCGGTCTAAAAAGGCTAGGATTTATTTAAAATCGAGACCCTGCTCTCATTCAGTTCGGGCCCAAAAGTCCCGGCGACCTAAGTTCGTATCAAATCAATCCAGGCTTAGTCTAAGGGATAGAAGAGAGCTCCAAGGAATGTCATATTAACCAATTAAAAACCTAAGGGTTTATTATGACCGGGTCTAGTATTCAAACCGATCGATAAATTCATACACTTGGATTTCTCACAAACAAGGAAAAATGGAGTTCAACACAAGTTTAAGGAAAAATAGATAAACTCTTATATTAATAAAAGACGATAATAAAGGCCCACAAGTGGTCCTTACACAGAAACAAAGAAGCAAAAAACAACAGCTAAGAAGCCTAATCTACTTTTGAGGGTATATCCTCGGGAGCGACATCTTCGAGAACTGTTTCCTCAAGGACCCCATTTTGATCTTCAGAGCGTTGCCTTTGAGAACCTCCTCCAAAGCAGCAATAGATGAAGAAAAGGCTATAGCCTATCAAAGAGCAAAAGTTTTTAACAAGAGAGGAAAATTGTGGCCCGGTGAAAAACTTGGCGAGTATGGGTCTCGTCGGGACTACTATTATAAAGCCACTTCTTGAGACAATGCACCGGTGTGGGATGCAAAAGTTAGTAGATAGTGCTTCCTCACTCCACGGAAAGCAAAAGGAGTGAAGCACCACACCAGGTTGAAGTTAGGAGAGATGAGTAGCGGTTTACAGTCTACATACCTTCTGATGTGGGAAGAATTTGAGGCCTCTCTCATTATTCGGAACAACAACAGCAGCAACAATAACAACAACCCAGTATAATCCCACTCAGTGGGGAAAAGCTCTCAAAAAGAGCCATGGCATAACTGACAAAGCTGTTACCATATGACTTTACGGTCACAGGTTTGAACCATAAAAATAAGAGTTTGGAGGAGGATGTAGAGAAGGAAAGGGCTAAAGGTTGTTGAAGAAGGACTGTGTGAAGTCTTGGTTCAAGCAATCCCCCATTTATAGAGAGATAGTAACGTAACTGATGGCGCAATCAATGCCTTTGGGGAAACCTATCAATAGCGCAATCAATGCTTTTGGGGAAATGAATCGGCGGCACAATCAACGCTTTTTGGAAAATGAATCGGCAGTATATTCAATGCTTATAGGGAGACGAACCGATAGGATGCTTCAGTCACCTCGAACGCTTATGTCATGAGCATGACGTCATCATGAGAGGCTCGATAAAATCAAGGTCAAAGTCGTTTCATATCATTCTATTCTACGAAATGAGGGGACTATCTGTAAACAGTTAAAATTAGGGAAGACCAATTTGAGGCTTCTGTGGCAGTCCAAGCCGGCTTCAGTGGGATCAAAGCACGGTCCAAGGCCTGTCCTCGAAGCACTAGCCTCGGCAGGGTATGTCGAAAACTCACCATGGTGTACCTCGAGGAAGTATGAAAATCGATGTCCGTTATGGAAAGGCGGGAAACCCCCGAGGGTACGTGATGAGGATTGACAGGGTCTGCAAGAAAAGTACTAATCTGTACTAAGCTGTTATACAACTGTACTAGTAGTATTTCTTCGTCATTTATTAGACATGTACTGTGTTGGGATTCACCCTTCCTATATAAAGGGGACCCTTGTCATCTTGTAAAAGGGATCAGATTATTACATAACACATTGAATACACGACAACATTCTCTGCTCTTTGCTTAAACAATTGTTCGACACATTTATTGCTTATTCTTTCATTGTTCATTCATTTTTCATTCATTGTTCTTCATTTATTAATCGCAAAGGCCATCTCCGAGGCCCTCATTTTCATTAATTTTTCATCAATTGTTTATTGTTATTAGACCCATCTAGACATTGAGACCCTGCTCCAGTCAGCTTGAGGCTCAGCCGTGTGACCCTATTGATGTGTATTTCTTATTTTCTTTACCTGTACTTAGCATCACTGCCTAACAACTAGTATTGAAATAAATCCAGTATTTTTAGAACTGAAAAATTAAATATAATTGTAGTTACAATTATCAAGGTAAATAAAGTTTGTACAGAAAGTTGGACCAAAAGCCGAAAGAGTACAAAACTAGCCTACTTGGGGGGGAGATGCAGTGGAAGACACAACAAGGCAATTTGCATGACAGGAAACAAAACATGCTTTTATCACGACGTGCCTGGCAATGCAACACGCGTCGCAACAGTTAATTTCGGTCCATGATTTCTTACTTTGTCTCATTAAGGATTGTTTGGTCCAAGACTATTCATACACAATATAAATATAACAACAATATGACTTTGAAGGGATGTTAGACCTAACAAAAAATTTCAAAGGTGGTTAAGGCTAGATGACACACGTAATCATCGAGTTTGCAGTCATTAATCAATTCAATAGTCGAGTTTGGTTGAAAGTTGATTGTAAAATTTTCTAGTTTGTATACTTTTATGACAATGTGTTTATTTTCATCTATGGAGTAGTTTTCTAACAGTCTCTAATAGACATGTTATTTTGAGCGTTGTATATAGACTTTTTTTTTTGTCAACAAACGTGCATACTTCATATATTAAGGAACATTACAAGAAGCAAAATTTGGTTCAGTGTTATAAAAAGTTGGTTGGTCACTGAAACTAATTGGCACTGTATTGTCATAGTTACTGTTACAAGAGTTTGACAATAAATTTAAACAAAAAGAGGGGTGTTCCAGCTGCATGGTAGTATTTGTTTTGCGCTTGTGGAGTGTTCCCCGTTGGCCTGCTGTCAACTCGTGCATTACAAAAGGAGGTGGTTCCAAAAATTCAAAAGTTGGGACATTGTGAGCTAGGGTTGCCCCGTGTTTGGCTAGTTTGTCTGCCACTTGATTTTTTTTCCTGTAAATATGCATCACCCAAGGTCTACCCAGTTAGTGTAGGAGATACCTGCATTCATGAGTCAAGAATGAGTAGTAGAGTGAAACCAGGTTGTGGTTTTCCATTGACCTGGTACACATATATCCCAGTAACTATTTGCATGTGGAATCTCTAATCACTCCCCCAAAGCCCTATTTTTTTATGAGTGAGACTACAAGCTCCATCACAATTTAGTATAAAATAACCATTAGTAGGAGGGTTCCATTTTACGTGCATGTGTGTAGTTTGTGACCGGCAGCTGGGGTTGTTTAGACCTAGGTAGAAAAATTCAGTGGCTTGACCGATAATGTGTTGGAGATTTGGGGGTGGTTTGTATCTTCATAAATAGTGCGATTCCTACTTTTTCATAGGTGCGATATAGCATAAGGAATAAAAATGTGGGGGGGGGGGATTTGAGTAGTGGTAGCATTGTGTTTTAAAATGATCATTGTGACATTTTGTAAGAGGTGTTCTCATGAAACCTGTGTAGGTTGACATCTATTGAGGTAATTCCTAGTTGTTGCCAAATTAATTGAGCTTGGTGATATTGGAAGAAAAGGTGGCTGGCGGTTTTTTCATGGAAGTGGCAGATTGGGCAAATCACATTTTGAGATATATGAATATTGTATAGGTAGCTTGTAGTAGGTAGTCGATGGTGGCTCATAAGCCATAGGAAATAATTTAATTTTTGGGGTAATTGGAGGTTCCATAACCATTGGAAGGAGTTATTTTTTAGTTGTTCATGCAACTATTTAAATAACGATTTTAATGTAAAGATTCCATTTGGGGTGTCCCCAGTAAATGTGGTCATAGGAATTAGTGTTTGTGATAGTAGGGATATAGTGATTACTAATTAGGTCCTTTAGATTATTGGGGAGATCAAAGGATATTTTTGGGAGAATTATTGAGTTCCCCGCAATATATAGGAAAAATGTGGATGATTGCTCATTACGGGGTAAGGGGCCTTCAATTATTTGTATGAGAATCTAATTAGTGCCTAACCAAGGATCACTCCAAAAATTAATGTATCTTCCATTTGTTGTATGCCACTTAATGCCAAGTTGACAGGAAGCCCACCCTTGTTTGATGGTTTTCCAATTGAAGGATACATTGGTAGATGTATTATTTCGAAAGTATTTTGATAGGAGGATTGTATACCAATGCAATGAAGGGGATTAGAATAATTGCCAAGCTAGGAACCCAATCAGGCATTATTTTTATTTGTGAGATTATGGATTCCCAATCCACCACACTCTTTTGTTAATTAGATTTTTTCCCTTTTAATTAGGTGTAACTTTTGTTTCTAAGTTGTGGATCCCCAAAGAAAATTTCTTTTGTACCTTCCAACATTATTAGTCATATTAGTAGGTAATTTGATTAATTTCATTACATGGTTTGGCAAGCAATTTAGGCTAGCTGTCACGACCCAAACCGATGGGCCCGAACGGGTACCTGGTACCTTACTCAACTGAGTACCAACGTAACGTATCTTTCTTAATACATCATCATATACACATGCATACGGGCCTAATAGCCAACATGATCCTTTATAAACTGAAAACATAGGTCGACAAGGCCGTACAATCTTTTATATACACGACATATGTCTAAACAATACACGTCTAAATCATACTAACCAAACGAGCAACTCCGAAGCAAATGGAGTGCACCAACATCTTTCGCTGAGCTGATAGCCTACTTGCAGGGCTCTCGACCTGTCTATCGGGACCTGCGGGCATGAAACTAGCGTCCTCAGGCAAAAGGGGCGTCAATACGAAAAATGTACTGAGTATGTAAGGCACATAAATAAATACATGAGAGATATGGAAGTCATATAAAGTACATGACTCAACGTGTAAGTCTGAATAACTTTGTAAATCATAAATTACTTTTAACGTCCTGCATATGCGTATGAATGTCATGTCGTGCATAGGTACATATTTCATAATATCATCAGCCTCTGAGGGCATCCCATCATATCATATCGGCCACTGTGGGCAAAATCATCATCGTATACCAGCTGATCAAGTGGTGGTGCGTATATAACGCCGTAACCTTTTTCCATTCCATATACATATATTTATATATATATACGCGTATATAATGCCATCTGGTCATGGATCAATGCACATGAATGCATTGCATGAAAAGTACATCAATAAAATCATTCGGAAGGTCATAAGACCACTTTGCCTCTTGAGCAATATCATAAAGTAACATCTTTTCAACTTTCGTATTTTTCTGAGACCCATGAACAAATGATAAAATATTATGACACATGAAAATTAAAGAACATAGATATTTCTGATACTTCTATGAATAGAGTCATTTATGGAATTTGTGCATTTGTATGTTTCGTTCATATCGTATGGATCATGCCAAAAGAAAGAAGGGATAGCCTTAACATACCTGTTCCTGGAATTATTTGAACGAATCTGCTTCTGCCTAATATGGACGAAAGTCTGCTTGAAATTCTTGAAATTCAAGAACGAAATTGGTTTTCTGCTCTGTAACGTTTTCAAAGACAAGATATATTTGAATTTGAACTAAGAATCAGATTTTATTAAAACCAAGTGACTACTATTTTCCCCAAGTGATTTTTAAACCAAGAAAGATAGTTATCACTTTACTTTAGGATAGTAAAGCTTGAAGTATTGAATATCGGAAAGTAAAAGTAACGTTTTTGGTTCTTCAGGCTTTAAATATAAAGTCTTCAAACTAATCATCACAAGTTTTGTTTTCTAAGACTTAAAACTTAGTCATTTCCATGATTTAGCCATTTGGCAAAAGTGACTATTAGTCACTTCTAATTTCGTGGCTTTTTGCCACGTGAGGTGGGGGTGGGGTGTTAATTATTTTTTTTATCCACTTATTAGTCAACTGGGTAATGTCCTATTACCCGGTAATTAATCAATTACTCGTAAAATTGAGAATTATTCCCACTTACTTGAAATATTACTCACTTTTCACAAACTTTATACACCATACTATTGTGGTCATGTGGTACCTTGTATGGTACTAGTCCATAAATACCGAGTATTTTAGCTCGAGTCGTACTTTATCCCAAAATACCAAATTTCAACGAAATTCATTTTCTTCGACTTGCCTCCCTTCTCACCTTCACGAATTTATTCATCGCTTATAATCCCTATAATCTTCAAATAATCTTTTCCTTGGACTGATATCAATTACCTTACGACAAATTCAACATAAAATACTGCAGGGTGTAACATTGTCATAACTTATTACTACAAAGTGTAACATCATCGTAATGTAATACTGCTGGGTACAATACTATCGTAACTTAATACTGCAAAGCGTAACATCATCGTAATATAATACTGCGGGACGAAATATCGATGTAATATTGCGGGGCGTAATACTAGCTTTAATCAAAGTAGTTCTTCCCACCATTGTTAGAAAATTAGTTTTCCACCAAGCTAATTTATGTTTGTAATTATCCATGAGGAATTAAAAATTGGATGTTTTAGGTTTTTTAGGGAAAAGAGAATATCCAAGATATTTGCCAAAAGGTGACCCCTCAGTCATATGGAAGGAATGGGTCACACTTTCTCTATCTTCTTTGGATGTGTTTTTAAAGAAGAAGATTTTTATTTTGGTATAATTAATAGTTAAACCCGAAACTTTAGTAAACATGTTTAGGGTATCAATTATTGAATTGATGTTCTTAATGGTCATTTTAGAGGTTAGAGTAATGTCATTAGCAAAGAGGAGATGAGAGATTCGTGGCCCTTGTCTAGATAATTTAATAGGGTGATACTGAAGGTAATCTACTTCAACATGTATTTTTCGTGAGAGCATTTTCATACAAAGTATGAAAATATAGGGTGATAGGGGATCCCATTGACGAATGCCTCTTGAAGGTGAGAAGAAAGTGGTGGGTTGGCCATTAAATCGAATGGAGATGGAAGAGGTGGTTATGCAAGATATTATTAATTTTGTCAAAAGCCCGATCGGTGGGAAATTGAAGTAGTGGAGGGTGTCATGTATAAAGCTCCATTCAAGTTTTTCAAAAGCTTTTTGTAGATCCAATTTGAGTAAAAAATAAGCCTGAGCACCTTTTTTCCTTAAGTGATGCATAATCTCTTGGACTATAATAGCATTATCAGATGCCCTTCAGTTGGGTAAGAAAGCTGATTGTTCCAGGTTAATGAGAGTAATTAAAATTGGTTTGATGTGGCGGATAATGATTTTGGCAATTAACTTATAAAATTTGTTACAAAGACTTATTGGTCAATATTGAGTGATGAGTGTAGGTTTTTTTGTTTTAGATATGAGGCATATGTAAGTTTTATTAATTTCCGGGGGGAAATTTGTTGTGTGGTAAAAACCTCCTCACAAAAAAGTGACTAAGGAGTTCACTTAAGGCTAGTAATTTTGAAAGAAGTATGGATGTAATCCATCTGATCCAGGTGCTTTAAAGGGTTGGAATGACTTAAGAGCGTTAGTAATTTCTATTAATGTGATGGAGGAGTCTAGTTTTAAGTAGTCTTTAGTAATGATGGTATTAGGAGGGGTTTAAACTTAGGATTTGTATGGTGGGTGTGACTAGTAGTGAATAAGTTGTGATAATAGCCTTCTATTAAAGAGTTTATTTCCTTTTGATCTAATATTCAATTACCTGCTGAGTCTCTGAGAACAGTAATACGATTACGTCTACACCGTTGTAAGGTAGTTAAGTGGAAAATTTTTGTGTTGGCATCTCCATTTTGTAGCCAATTTATTCTTGATTTTAATTTCCAAAATTCTTCTTCAATTTTCAAAAGGTCATTAAATTGGTCAATTAGATCCTTTTCTAAGTTTTGAAGAAACTGGCTAGTGGTGCATTTGGGTGAATTTTGGATCCTTTGTAATCGGGGCTAGAAGAATTTTTTTCTTATGGAGTATGTTACCAAAGGTGGTTCTATTCCAATCCTGAATATAATTGGTAAAATATTTAATAACTGTAAGGACAAGTTTATTAGGTGTCCAATTATGAGTAATTGAGGAAGGGAATTGTGGATGAGTTTTCCCGATTATTTCAAAACAGAAGATGTTTTCGTTAGGAATTTATGTTTTTTTTAGATTAAGTAATAATGGGCTATGGTCGGAGTGTGTTCTTGGCAAGTGGTGGACTGAGGCTTCAAGGAAAATATTTAGCCATTCATAGTTTGCTAAGTATCTATCTAATCATTCTAATATACGATTTGAGAGATTTTTTATTATTTGACCATATATATCGACTATCTGTATACCCAAGGTCCACTAGATTACAATAATTAAGGCATTGAACAAAATTTTTAGTCCTTCGCTTATTGATCTATAGTCCACCATATTTTTTAGTAGATTTTATTATTTCATTAAAATCACCTCACATTAATCAAGGTAATCTAATTTAATCGTGTAAAGTACGTAGGTCTTCCCATAAAACAGTATGTGCATGAGAATTATTTTTAGAATACACGATAGATAATAACCAAGATTTAGAGTTAGGGTGTACCTGGACAATGGAATGTATTTATTGACTTGTGGCAGCTACTTGATCTAGTTTGATTTCCTCCTCATTCCAAAGTAAGGCTATTCCACTTGAACTTCTTTCATCAGGTGATTGAGCCAAATGTGAAAACCCAAAGCCAGACTTGAGAGTTTCATGGTCATGTATGTGTGTTTCTTGTAAAGCCTTTAGAGATGGTTTATAATAATTGAGCATGGAGCGAAAGTTTCTTTTGAACATTGGTGACTGAGCTCCTCGACAGTTCCATATGACAAACTGCATATATTGATTATTGAGTGGGCTAGGTGGAGTCTTCCTCTCCATTGTTGAGGATCTATTCATCAGTGCTAGAAATAACACTATTTCAAATTCCCACCTCCGGATTTCTTTTTGGACATATATTGAGTGAGATACTTTGTATTTTCGGTGGACAAGAGATGATCACTTTTCTTTCGTACTGTTCCTTGAGGGTGTAAGTTTTATTCCCATTGAGATAGCTCAGGATGGGGAGTGTTTCTCATATCTCTGCCATGGTAGCTGCCACTTCCAGTTGAGCTATTTCATCTAGTTTGTTCGGAACTGGACTATGTTGATGAAGTGGACTTGTTGGAGGGGTGAGTGGGTGGTATGGTGATGCTTGTGCATGGGGTGGTATTCTTGGTGCTATAGATGAACGAGGTTGGATCCAAGGTACAAATGTTTGCGGTGGTTGTTGTGGTGGAATAGGGGGAATCTCTAAGGTGTTCACTGGTGGTGATGAGGGAACTAGCATGGACAGAGGAGTTGGAAACGGTGGTGTCATTTGTTGTTTTTGGTTGAGAATGACAGGGGATGCATGGCCCATAGGAATTGGTTGTAAAGTGTCACTCCTATGTGCATCCCCTCTGTGACTATTTATGCTATGTCCTCCGGATTTTATATCAATACTATCACATCTTGGTTGTCCATTTCCATGGTAAAGGTCAATGCATGCTCATCTCGAGCCATGACTGGGGTAGGTTTGGATTGGTGGATATTGTGTTATGTATATGGGTGTAGGTTGTGGATGGTGGTCGTGTGGTGGTTGCATGGTGATTTTTTTGAGGAATATGGGGTGTTGGAGATGGTTTGTGTTGGCTAAGGAGAGGGTTCTCATGTGGTGAAAATTGTAATGTGATCGGTTCATTTGGGGATGGAAGATGTATTGTGGAGGGGTTGTTTGTAGTTGTATGGGTAGTAGTAGTTAATGATGAGGGTTCAGAGTGTTCTTGGTTTTTAGAGGTTAATGGAGACAGTTGATTTGATATGGGTAATGAAGGTGTAGTCTCACGTGAAGGACTATTCGAGGTTTCTTGTGTTAGGTATTGGGCTTCACCAGTCATTGGCTTTGTTATTTGGGTGGGAAGTTTAGGTATTGGGCCTTGTGGGTATGAATTAATTTGGGTTATTGGGGAAGGGGAAGTTGTCGTAAGGTAGGCATGTAATTGAGTGCCTATAGAGAGGCGTGAGTTGAATTTGCATGTGCCTGTGTTGGTATCAATGTCAGGCTGTTTTTCCACGTAGAAATGACTCATACTAGGTGTTTGTGATGTAGAAGGTCAGCCAGTAATGATAGTTGATGATTGTATTTTTTGGTAGTGGACAAGTTGTGGGCTAGGTGTAAACTTGTTAGTCTCATGGGCTATGTCATTTGGGCCTTGTGTACTGCCCGTTTGGTCCATTGGGTTGGGGTTGTTTATGAATTGTAGAGTTGTTTCATTAAAAAATTTCAGAGGGTTAACGGAGGCACTAGGAATTATTTTGTTAAGTAATGATTTCTTAATAGGCATGTGGTTAGCCGTATGTGTTAGATTTAGGTTAGATGACATACCGTAGGTCCCGCGCTGCCAGTGTTCAATTTGTTTTGTTAGACGTTGTTGGTTGTGGGCGATTTTTCACGAGATCGATTATTTTACGGAAAAGTGATTGTTTGCCATTCGTTGGTGTCAGTATTAGATTGTTTGTGTTGTTCCTGGGTGATGGTGCTAGTGGTGTGTGAAGTTGGAGTTTCATTTGGTAGCAGGGTGCGCAAAGTGTTGGAGATGGATGTCGTGGAAGCTGATAGAGATGAACAGAAAAATTTTGTGTGGCGAAGTCGACCACAAAGAGTACAAAGTATATTAAGAGCCTCATAAACTATTTGTTATTTGCAGGTACCAATATACACATATGTTTTGAGAGGCATCTCTAAATGGACTTCTATACATATTATTGCATAGCGGCCTCTTGTAGTTGCCGACGTGTATGTATCAACTTTGAGTAGAGAACTAATTTTTGCCCCTACTTATTCAAGTATTTAAAAGTCATAGAACTCGGTTGGTAGTTCAGATAATCGTAACCAAATGGTTGTGTAGGTGAGTTGGGTGTTGGAGGCTATGAATGTAGATTCCCATTTGCGGACGGATAGAAAGTTGTTGAGTATAAACCAATGTCCATTGTGAAGGGCATTGTGCATGTTTTCTTCTTTTTGGAACTTCACTAAATAGAAATCACACCCGAAGTCGATTAACGACAGATCCTCTGTGGGTTTCCATAATGCATTTAGTTTGGTTTGTAAGGTTTGGTACCCAACTTTTCTTCCATAGACTTTGACAATGACAGAGAATTTTCATGGCAAGTATAGGCGTGATTTATCAGCTGATGTGAGTGGTATAAAAGTGTCTTAGTGGAGATTGTTTGTTGTTTCGTCGATTAAATAAATATGGGAGTGGGTTTGATGGCATGCATTGGGGTAGGAGGTGAAATGGTTGTTGGTCAGTAAAGTTTGTGCAAAGGTTAGTGGGAGTGGAGTGGCAGTGTGTTGGTCAAGTGGTGTAGTTGAGGGTGGATCAAGGTGCATGGAGCTAATTTACGGTGGCTCCGGTGGTGTTGGGGTGGTGGTGTTGTTATTCATCTCTAGAGAGAATTTCTTTTACACATGAAATACTATTTTGAGCGTTGTATATAGACTTGAATATTGTTTAACTGTTTGAATTTGTTGATAAAGTTTTAAATTAAACTTTAGAGTCGTTGACTATTTTATTTTATAGAAAGAGGAATAGATAATAAATAGCGACTATCATCTTGTTTGGTTTTCATTAATAAATTTTCTAAGTAATCATGAGAGGTTTTTGAATTATAACTAAGTTAGAAAAATATTCGTGAGAAGTTTTTCTTGAGTGTCTCTATCATTGTTTTCTTGCATATGTTCACAACAATTTATATTAGTTTATTTCGTAAAGATTAAGTTCGTTCGAGAGAAGAACCTTAGTTTCTAGAATAATCCAATCAACTGTTGAATTCATGAGAAATTAATATAAATTAAGACTGAATCTCAAGCCGAGTAACGTCCTAGATAACAATCTCGCACCTATCATGTTAATAATTACTTGTCTCAAGTGATAATAAATTATCTTTGCTTAACTCTAAGTTATTTTTGTGATTATTATTTTTTGTTTACTAGTTAAAGTTATTGCTCGTGGTTTAAAACCACACCATCAAAAATTAGTTATCCCGTATATTGCTAAAGATAAAACTTATTCGAACATTATTTGAATCAATCCATGTTGATACGGTACATTTCATACTATCTTTGGCGCAACACAAACATCATTTTATTGTTGTATTTTACACTCATCAATTTTTGACGTCGTTCTTGTAATTTGGCAATAAATAATGATCAAAGTAATTTTTGGTACTAATTCGGGAACTGATTTAACTTTCTAGCAATTTTTCGTTTTGTTTTTTATTTGTTTTTTTAGTCTCTAATTTGTATTCAAGATTTTTTTTTCTTTTAATACTTCACAAGTGGAAAGGAGGAAGGGTGGAAGAAAAAATCTTTAAAATTGAACTCAATCAACGCTCATTAAAGATGAAATGCAAGCAACCAACCAATTGTTACGACCCAAAACTACCAATCGATCATGATGGCACGTAACTCAATTTCTAAGCAAGCCAAACATAGCAAAAAATAAAATACGAATACTAATTAACAGAAATAGTACAAATCTAAGACCAATTAACATAAACAACAACGTTAATGCATAACGATCCCCCAGAACTGGTAAATATTGAGTCATTAGCTCAAAAATAGGAAATACAACACTACCTCGTCTCTCGAATGAATAACTTAGCAATAATTCTCAGCTACTGATGGCTCGGTCCAACACCTAGATCTGCATAATTAAGTGCAGAGTGTAGTGTGCGTACAACTTATCTCATGTACACTGCAAGTATCATAACTTACCTTGTGCCACGACCCAAGATCCAACTAGTTGTGATGCCACCTAACCCAAACCTGCTAGGTAAGCCAGTTAACAACTATCCAATTCCAATTGAATTAATAAGACACTTAAGAAAAAGAAAATATCTGAATCTTATATGTTCCCCAAGGACTGGTAGTACAAATCATGAGCTTCTAAGATTAGAATTTACAAAACTGGTATAAAATAAATACATCATCTATTCGAAATGTACATAAACAGATTTTTTTTTACAATCTAAGGCTACCATGAATAAGATGAAGCTACAACCGGAACATAGGTACATCTTCAATTCCAACTCCCGTCGATCACAGCGACATCATCATCTAGCATCTGCACGCAAGGTGCATAAGTGTAGTATGAGTACAACCCACCCCTTGTACTCAATAAGTAACAAACCTAACCTTATGTTGAAAGTAGTGGCGAGTTGGAATATAGGTCGGAGTCCAACACCAATAGCCAACAACATTTCATAACAACTAAATGAAAGCAATAAAATAAGTAGCTTAGTGATAAAATGCTCGGCTCGTTCACAATTCCAAAAAATATGTCTGCTTTTCAAGTAAATCAGTGAAAGTCAATTTTTTTTACTAAAATTGCCAAAAATATGATTAAGTTTGAAAACTGCATTTTTTTCCAAAAAGCTTTCCACAGGTAAATATTTCATTTTCAATTGGCATGAGGAAAACACATCTTTATGACTATATATCAAGATGTGTGAGAAGCTAGGAATGACGTGATACCGTACAACATGAGGAAAAGTGCATCTCTATATCTGTATGTAATGTATGCATGTCTATGTAATGTATCTTAGAGATGAACTCGTGTACTCACACTCTCAAAGTAGTCAATCTCACTGTCTCACACTTGGCATTTATAATGCTCAATCACTCGACATACTCAGTCACTCTGTACTGTATATGGCCGATCCTGCCCAGGGAGAATCCATCCCGAATATACATAGCAATTTCTAGTTAGTCACTAGTATTGTATAAGGCCAATCCTGCCCGGGGAAGATCCATCCACAAATATAAATCAACTGCACTCACTACGGGAGTGTGCAGACTCCGGAGGGGCTCCTTCAGCCTAAGCGTTATATCAAGCCAATCATGGCATAAATTAGTGATACTCGTTGCGACGTGCAACCCGATCCACATATATACAACCATAAGGCTCATTGCGCCATGCACCCGATCCATATATATACATATATCACTCACAGCCCAGGCCCTCGATCGCACTCAGTCATCAATCTCTCCAGTCTGTCGAGCTCACAATACCATGAAACTAGCCCAAAATGATGATATGATGTGTCAATAAATAGTAACAAAGACTGAGATATAATATGAAATGAATGAACATGATTAAGTATAAAATTGCAATTTAAACAAATAATTCAACAACAATATGACCTCGGTGGGTCCCAATAGAATAAACATGTAGTTTAATTATGTTTTCTAACATGGATCACAACTCAATGACTCTATTACACAGAGATTTCATAGTTATAGATAAGATCAGGAAACTACACAGTACCACATAAATAATGGAATTATGATTCACATGGTGTACGCCCACACGCCCTTTACCTAGAATGTGCGTCACTTCAACACCAAAATATATAACACGTAATTCAGGGTTTCATACCCTAATCACCATGTTTAGAAATGTTACTTACCTCGAACATGCCAAATCCAATACAGAGCAAGCCAAATGATGATCTAAAAATGTCACCCCGTGCGTTCCGACCTCTGAACAGCTCAAAACAAGCCAAAAGTAACTCAAAATACATCAAAGAATGCCAAAGAAACCAATCCTAATCGACAATGGTTAAATCTTGAATCAAAAACCCCAAAATCGTCCAAAATTTCCAACCTAGGCCCGCCCCTCAGAACCTTACAAACTCACAAAATCCGACGCACATTCAATTACGAGTCCAACCATACTTGTTTCACTCAAATCCGACTCTAACTCGATGTTCAAATCTCAGAAATTTGATTTATGAAGTTTTAGATAAAAACTCCCAATTTTCTCTTTAAAATTCATCAACAAATTGCTAGAATGAAGATAAATTCACGAGATATAATGAAAACCAAGTATAGAACACTTACCCTAATCCTTGTGGTGAAATTTTCCTCCAAAGTTGCTCCATTTTGAAGCCCACAGCTTAATATGTGATAATTTGCGGCCTTCGCTTCTGCGGTGAAAACTTTGGTTCGGCAATAATTGCCTTTTCCAGTAACCCCTGCATATGTGGCAATAAACTCCGATCACCTGCGGAACCGTACGTGCGCTTAATTATCTGCTTCTGTGATATTCCTTACCAAGCCTCTTCTTGCTTCTGTGACTCCTATTTCACTTCCGCGACCATCACACCTGCACAAAACAGCCGCAGGTGCGATTACACCAGATCTGCCACTAGCTACTTAGCCAAAAATGATCCAAACAAATCCGAACTACGTCTGAAACTCACCCAAGCCCCTCGGGATCACGTCCAAACACGCCATCAAGCCCGATAACATAATACGAACCTACTTGAGGCCTCAAATCAAGCATAACAACATTGAAATGAAGAATCGCATGTCAAATCAAACTTAAAGAACTTTGAACTTTCAACTTCCAAAACTCACGCCGAAACATACCAAATCACCTCGGAATGAACCCGAACTTTGCACACAGGTCCCAAATTGCGTAACAAAGCTATTCAAATTTCTGTGACCACAATCCGAGCCCGATATAATCAAATTCAACTCTCGGTCAAACTTATGAACTTTCAAAACTTTCAAATTTACAATTTTCACCAACTTGTGCCAAAACCTTCTAGAAATATCCAAAAGCAAATCCGGGCATACGCCTGAGTCCAAAATCACAAACTAGACCTAACGGAACCATCAAAACACCAATCCGAGGTCAAATGCTAAGAAGTCAAACTTGGTGAACTCTTCCAACTTAAAGATTCAACAATGAAATTCATTCTTCCAAATCGATTCCGAATAAACTGAAAACCAAAACCGACGATTCACATAAGTCATAATACATCATACGGAGCTACTCATGCATGAAAACTATCGAGAAAAGTACAAATGCTCAAAACGACCATCAAGTCGTTACACCTCGGCAAGGTAAATAAGTAAGAATTATAAATGATACTGCTAATCACCTGCACAGTTCATAAATCTAACAAGTGCAGAAAAATAATATGATCAAGTCATGAATCACAGAAAGAACCTCCTTGGAGCATACAATTTCTTAACGTACTCTACTATAAAAAATCTAGCATATAAAGAAGATATGCAAATAAATCAGATAGTAGTCAAGGAAATTGCAAGTAATCATGAAATGCAACAACAAATTCAAACATTGGGTTAGCTTTTCTTCAAAATGTCTATAACCATACCAAACAACTAATTAGATTTCCTCAACCCACATGTACACCTTCATGAGAAAATATGACAGGGTGATCTTAGGGGGATGGATCCATATCCACACGCTGCACGACGTAGTCACGTGCAATAAATATAATCCGACCAGTGTGCTCACATGCTCAATATCATATTCCGCCCAGCGTGGTCATATGCTCAATATCAAAAATCACCCAGCATGGTCACAAGCTCAATATCACAATCCCCCTCCCCTCCCCCCCCCCCCCGTATTCACATGCTTAATACCACAATCTGCCTAGCGTGGTCGCACGCTCGATATAAAAATCGCACGATGCGGTCACGTGCTACTAGTCCAAACCAAATCACACTAAAAGTGAATATACAAGTATACATGTATATGATCAATAAATATCAAAATTTCATACTCCTGGACTGGTTTAAGAGACATTCCAAGGTGTCTGCATGTGCGAAGTGTTCTAACATAGCTCAAATTAGGCATTTGCATCACTAAAGTAGCAATTATCAAGTTAAATCAGGAGATTAACCTCTATGTAATCTCAAACATCGCTCTAATAGCTCACAACATGGGTACAAATATAAGAACCATCACAACATGATGGTTAGCAATCAATACAAGGCATATCATAGCCTAAGCAGTACCGCGAGCATGAATAATACCTCGTGCACGCACATGGGCTCAACCCCACACATGTTCGCCACCCATATTATGTAGCTATCACAAATAATTTAGGCAACTAGTACCACAACAAAGTTTAGGTAAGATTCTTACCTCAAACAAGCATAATCAATTCTCTAATAAGCCCTTCCTGCGTGAATCAACCTCCGGACAACTCATATCTAGCCAAAATAACTTCATATAATCAATAAAAAGTCATAGAAACGATTCCAAGTGACAAATCTAAGTTCTTAAATTAATTATGCAAAATCAACCCAAAAAGTCAACTCCGGTACGAACCCTGGAACTCGACCAAACTCAAAAATTTCGAACACCCATTTCGGTACGAGTCCAAATATGTGTGTTTCGTCAAATCGAGCTTAGAATCATCAAATATAACTCTCCAGATCTTAGTTAAAAAATGTCCCTAAATCCCACCTTTAATTCAAGTAAAATTAGGTGTAAAAATATATGGTTAATCAATATCTAACCCCAAAAACAAGTAAGAATCACATACCCCTTCAATTGTGATGAAACGCCTTCCAAAAATCTCCTCTAACCTAGCTCCACAATTCCAAAAATAAGAAAAAATGACCAAACCCTCGATATATGTACTCTGTCCAGCAAAACCACATTTGCAGTCCATAACATTGCACCTGTGGTACTACATTTGCGGAAATTCCATCATAGATGCAGAATTCATTAATCTCCCGACCATCCACTTATGGGGAACCAACACTCGCACATGGGAGTCCCCTTTTGCAAAAATCCTAGGCACTCTAGTGCCACATTCTACTGCTCCGAATCTGATCAATCCCCCGCATATGCAAAACCACCAAAAGCTCTAAATCTTCAACAATATAACTATGTCCGAAAATGGCTTGAACTCGTTCCAAAACACCACCAGGACCCCATCAATTAAACCAAGCAATCCCAAAACATAACATGGACCTACCCGAGGCCTCAAATTACATCAAAAATATCAAAACCATGAATTACAACTCAATTCAAGTATAAGGAAACTAACAAACTCCCGACTTTCGAAACTCATGCAGAGCCATATCAAATCAACCCAAAATGGATTTAAATTTTGCATACAAGTCCCAAATGACACAGTAGACCTGTTCTAACTCCTGGAATAATAATATGAATCTAATATCAACAAAGTCAACTCCTGGTCAAAACTATGAACCTTCCAAACCTTCAACTTTGCAACTTTTGCCAAAAAGCACCAAACCAACCTACATACCTCCAAATCCAAATTTGGATATACGCATAAGTCCAAAATTACCATACTAAGCTATTGGAACTATCAAAACACCATTCCAGATTCGTCTACACAAAAGTAAAACTCCAATCAACTATTACAACTTAAGCCAACCTTGGGACTAAGTGTCCCAATTTAGTCCAAAACCTCTCCGAAACTAAACCAATCATGGCAAGTCATGTAACAAAAAATACACATATGTAAAGCATCAAATATGGGAAACATGTGTAATGTAATCAAAATGACTAGCCGGGTCGTTACATTATTTCTCTCTTAAACAGTGTTTACCCTCGAATGGGTCTAGAATCATACCTGGAGCCTCGAAAAGGTGAGGATATCTGCTCCGCATCTCCTTCTCGGTCTCTCAAGTAGCCTTCTCGACCTACTGACCTTTCCATTAAACCTTCATTGATGCTATATTTTTCGACCTTAACTTTGAACCTATCGATCCGTAATGGCCACTAGCTCCACATCATATGTTAAATCCCCATCTGACTGCACCGTGCTGAAGTACAAAACATATGATAGATCCTCAAAATACTTATGGAGTATTGAAGCATGAAACACTAGTGAAAACCCGATAGACTAGGTGGTAAGGCAAGTCTGTAGGCCACCTCTCCAACTCTCTCAAGAATCTCAAAAGGACTAATATACCTAGGAATCAGGTTGCACTTTTTCCCAAACCTCATCACACCCTTCATGGGAAAAACTTAGAGTAGAACTTTCTCACCTACCATATATGCAATATCATGAGCCTCCCTCTTACCATAACTCTTATGCCTAGACTATGCTTTTCGAGGCCACTCCTGAATAATCTTCACCTCCTCTAAGGCATCATGGACCAAATCAATGCCCAACAATCTAGCCTTCCTATGATCAAACCAACTAGCTGGAGAACGACATCGCCTCCCATATAATACCTCATAAGGAGCCATCTGGATGCTCAACTAATAGCTGTTGTTGTTGGTGAACTGTGCTAATAGAAGTAACTATCCCATGATTCTCCAAAATCAATGACATAGGTACATAATATGTCCTTTATAATGTTAATAGTGCACTCGGACTGCCCGTCTATCTGGGGATGAAATGCCATGCCCATCTCAACTTGTGTGCCCAACTTATGATGCATTTCTCTCCGAAAATGCAATGTGAAAGAGTGCCTCGATCCGAGATCATAGACATGGGCATACCATGAAGGCAAACAAACTCACGAAGATAAATCCGAGCAGCTGCTCTGAAGAATAGGTAGTGATAGCTTGAATGAAGTGTGCAGACTTGGTCAGTCTATCCACAATGACCCACACTGCATTAAATCTCCCCAAGTCCATGGAAATCCAACTACAAAATATTTGGTGATACGTTCCCACTTCAACTCTGGAATGTCAAGCCTCTGAAGCAAACCACCAGGTCTCTAGTGCTGATATATCACCTATTTACAGTTCAAACATTGAGCAACTTACTCAAATATATCCTTCTTCATCCTCCACGACTAATAATGCTGCCTAAAATCCTAATACATCTTCGCGTCACCTAGATGAATGGAATATCGCAAACTAAAGGACTTCTCAAGAATCAACTCACACAACCCATCCACATTCAGAATACAGATCCAAAATACCCCATCACCACATATAGTAACCTCATTGGCATCATCGTGATACACCGTGACCCTTAGGACAAACAAATGGGGATCATCATCCTGGTGCGCCTTGATGTGCTCAAACAAGGACGACCGTGAAACATCACAATCAAGAACTCTACTAGACTCCAAAATATCTAGTCTCACAAACTGATTGGCCAAAGACTGAATATACAATGTTAATAGTCTCTCCCTAGCTGGAATATATGCAAGATTCCCCATACACCCAGCCTTCCAACTCAAAGCATTGGCTATCATATTGGCATTTCCCGTATGCTAAAGAATGGTGATATCATAGTATTCTAGTAGCTCTAACCACCTTTGTTGCCTCAAATTTGGATCCTTTTACATGAATAAGTGATAGAGACTCCTATGATCCGTGAACACCTCACATGATATGCCGTAATGATAGTGCCTCCAAATCTTCAGCGCATGAACAATGGTTGCCAACTCCAAATCGTGTACATGGTAGTTCATCATATGTGGCTTCAACTAACACAAAGCATAAGTAATGTCATGGGCGGCTTTCCATTCATGCCCCATGACCCTTTGGGCACACACCGTGGTGTCCTAGCAAGCCTCTCAATGCCTAGTGCCACGGACGGCCCCGTGGCCTTGGCCGTGCCAAGTGACAAGCACGCATGTGCCTCTGTCTCCCTACCGATATCCCTCGCAAGCGCCCAGCTATAGGAAGATGCCAACAGCGCTGTGCACGCAGACAACGCCGCACACGCAGACCGTGATGCCAAAGACAATGTTGCTGACAATAGACCTGGTTTTGCCTTGTAGAAAACTAAGTCCGTTTCATTGTAAATTTAGAGTAGTTTTAATTCATGTACTTCCATTATGTTTCTCTAGATTAATCTTTGGTTTATTGTTTTAATCATTATTAGGGAGGATCAAGAATTCAAAATTTTCTAGCAAGCAAACAATTCTCTCAGGCCGAAGTTGACATAGAAAACATCAGTCGCGACTCCGAGGGAGACAGGCAAACAGAGGCAGCTGAAATTTTTGGCAAATTCAAGGGACTCCAATAGAAACGTGTCGAGGATTTATCCTACATGGCACAAGAGGCAGATAGTGTGGCTACAATGCAACAAACTAATGACAACTTGACAGAGCAACTCAATGTTGTCAGTGCTGCTTTATAGGGCCTGCATGGAGGAAGTGGAAACCAAATTGGGGCGCTGTGAACCCCGCTTCTGCGACATAAAAACTGAAAATTACTGAGCCAATGCCATACAGTGGAGCTAGGAAAGCCAAGGAAGTGAAAAACTTTATCTTTGACATCGAACAGTACTTTGATGATGTTGGGGGAACTAGAAAAAGCTAAGAAGGTAGCAACTACTGCCATGTATCTTCAGGGTGATGTTAAACTCTGGTGGCGGGTGAAGTACGAAGCCATCAGGGCCAGTGAAGATGCTATCGAGACATGGGGAGAACTGAAGGCAGCCATACGCCTATAGTTCTTCCCCGAAAATGTTGAATACAATTCAAGGAGAAAGCTACTGGAGCTCCGCCAGACCAAATCAGTGCGGGACTACGTGCGGGAATTCTCCGCGCTCATGCTAAACATACCTGACATGGGGGACAAGGACAAGCTCTTCACCTTCCTGGAACGGTTGAATCTTTATGCACGTATGGAACTGTAAAGACAAAGGGTAGATACCCTACCAAAGGCGATCCAAGCTGTAGAATGCCTTGGGGATTATCAAGTGGAAGATTGGACGGATAGGCCTCAGGCACCTGCCCAAGCAGGATTCAAAGTGGGACAACCTAGCAATGGTGGCCCTAGCAGAAGTTGGGGAGATCAGAGTGCAACCAAATCTAATGCTCCCTCCTCAAGCAGCAATAGTGTTGCGTCAAACGACAATTACCAGGAGAGAAAGCCTCCTTCAGGATGGATGCTTTCGCGATCGCATAAGGGCTTTTGCGATTGCGTAGTGGAACGTTTCTGCTGCACTGACCTGACTTTGGAAGTTTGTATCTCGCAATCTATATGGAATTTGAAGATGATCCAAAAATGAAAGTTGTAGTCCTTTGTGACTAGTTTTCAGAAAATAAAATCATTTGGCATTGGAGTTGTGTACAAATAGTTATGGGTGGTACACTACAGCCTATCAGGGAAGCGTTTTGAAATCGCGAAGAAGAAATTTGTGTTGCACATGGATGATTTTGGAAACTTATATCTTGTAATCTATAAGGAACTGGTAGATGCGCAATGCAAGAAAGTTATAGTCGTTTGAGTCTATTTTTTAAAAAGTTAAACCATTTGCAATTTGGAATTTTGTACTAAACGTTATGGCCATTACACTAGAGATTGTCTGGAAGAGATGGGCTTTTGTTCTTCGCTATCGCGAAGCATTTTCCGTGATAGCAAAAGGTAAATTTTTGGCTGAGAAATGTTGTGCTTCATGATTGCGAAGCATTTTCCACGACCGTGAAGAGTAAATACCTGGGCAGGAGCTATATTTCGAGGGTTCGGCCATTTTTATCATATTTGGAGCTATGGAGCTCGGATTGAAGCAATTTTTGAGGCAATTTTCACCATATGGATTGGGGTAAGTGTTCTATACCCAAAAGTAATTATACTTCATGATTCTATGGTTATATTCATCATTTATTTTGGATTTAAATGGAAGAAATCATGATTTTTGTAACACTTTTCAAGAATGAAAATTCAAGATTTGGAGGTCAAGTTGTTATCGGAATTTAATAAAATTTGTATGGTTGGAGTCGTATCGGAATGGGATGTCGGATTTTGTGAGTTTTTTCGGAATCCGAGCACGTTGGCTTGAGGGCAATTTTGTCAACTTTTCGAATGGAGTTAGGAATTTATCTAAATTGAATTGTTGTGAGTATTAGAGCATATATTTATGGATTTTCTCATTTATTGGCTAGTTTTGGAGCGTTGTGCATCGATTTGAGTCGTCGGAAGGGCTTGGAAGCCGGTTTTGGAACTTCAAAGTGAGGTGAGTCTCCTTTCTAACCTTTAAGAGGGAATTGTCCCCATATATGAGTTAACTGATTATGTTCTCCTATTTGTGGGAGCTACGTACGCACGAGGTGATGAAAGTCCGTGCATAGCTACTATTATGCTTAAGTCCAGGTAGTCTAGGGCCCAAAAGCATGCTTTACTTGTAATATTTGCCACCTTGTTGTCAATTTAAAAAATTCTTAAACACATATCGAATGTATAAATTTCTATAAGGCTAGATATCACTTCTTGACTTTTAAAAGAGAAACTTGCCTTTTTCTGAATAGTTGTTCCTTGATGAATTCTTGATTTGACTATTTGAATGTGTTTATCTATTATGGAACGGGCCGAACGCCTCTGCAGATTAAATAGATGCATCTATGGCTTGCATCATTCGACCTTCTGGTAGTGCACAATTTAATATTATTGGATCGGGTCGTATGTCCTCGGCATGATTTGCGCATGCTTGTATTGCTTGCCTTGATATTTATAAATGAGGATATTCTTCCCCGGATTGAGAATAAATTTATAAATGATGAAAACAAATTTGGAAATTTCCCTATGAATAAGAGAATTGTTTACTTGCTTCATGCTATTGAGTTACAACCATTTTTTTATAAAAACCCTCGATTTACTATATTATTGGTATATTATTATTGGACCACTAACAACTGTCGAAGTCAACCTCTCGTCTCTACTTCTTCGAGATTAGACGGGATACATACTGAGTACATGTTCTTTTTGTAATCATGCTACACTTGTTGTGCATTTTTATTGCACAGGCACATATACCCCTAGCGGCCCAATGGGCGTAGCAGCATGGATGATACGGAGACTTAGGAGCTGCATCTCTCGAGGCGAACCACAATTGGCATAGTCTTTTTCAATGTATAGTATTTACCTTCTGTCCAATTTGTATTCCAGACAGTTATTGCACTTCATTTGATTTCCTAGAAGTAGCTCATGCACTTGTGACACCGGGTTCTGAGATGATTATGGGATTATTAAATATTAAGTTTGTTAAAGACATCATCTTATTTCAATGAATTTATTATTTATTGTTTAATGTATAAAAGGAATGATTTCAATAAATACTAAAATTGGAATTTAATTAACTTCTTGGTGTTGGCTTGCCTGACAGTGGTGTCTGGCGCCATCACGACCCTTAGTGGATTTTGGGTCATGACAACATGGTATCAGAGCACTAGGTTCACTTAGGTCTCACGAGTAATGAGCGAGTCTAGTAGAGTCTTGTGGATCGGTACGGAAACATCTCTACTTATCTTCGAGAGGCTGCAAGGCTGTTAGGAGCATTTCCCTTATTGATTCCTCATCGTGCGGTTTGATTCCCTTGAGGCTTATGCCTTCATTTCCTTCCCATTCAATCTTATGTGACGTGAAGCGATGGTTCTAAATCAAAAATTGAGGAATTGTAATGGTACTGCAGATGTGGTGCATGATGTTTCCTCCTTCGTATTTGACTGGGCAGCGAAGGATGAGGAAGGGCATGTGGGAAGTGTCTTCTGGTAATTAAACTCCTAGAAGGCCAAGTGTGAGAAATAGGAGTCGAGTAGTTGCTTAAAGGAGTGAGTTGGACCAAAGTGGGAGAGTGACAGAGTAGCATATAGGTATAGTGGCAGGATAACTACACACCTTAAGGAAAAGTTTAGAGTGAATTGGGATTCACGGTGGTCAGTGACTGGGTCTGCGAGCTCGATTTGAAATATTGGTTGTCATACGATGGGAAATTGGGTGCATCAGAAATGAGTTGCTTGATATGAAGAAAGATACAACATGACTTTGGATTGGAATGTATTGTTGTGCCTCTAGTTGATGTCCATGAGGAGTGAATGGACTTGTGCAGCTAGTGAGTAAGCATGGGCTCAGGATGGGTTACTGATTTCGTAGTAGTTGGGCAGTGCAGCTTTATTGGGAGATGTCGGCATGTAATTTTCATAGGTGGGTTATGTCCTGTGAGTAGGTCAGTGGTCGCGTGGTTGGCAAATTTCTACGAAGGATTTTACTGGCTATCCACCAAGAGGTCGAATATGTGGATGTTGCTAGAGATTCAGAGTGTTCATGAAATGCTAACAGAAGGATTTCGAGGAATTTGGCGGTAAGAGATAAAGGACCTTGATGGGTTCCAGTGTTGTGTAATAGTAGCTTCAAGCTAAGTGGGAGAGTCCCACCGCCTATGATTGGGTTTCATGATCGTCTATTTATGAGATTTCTAGTTATTGGTGTATTGGCGAGATATTATGACTATAGAAGAGGGTCATCAGTAGTGGTTTGAGCAAAGAATTTGAGGAATGCGTGCTATAATTGGCCTTATTGATTATATTCGGGACCAAGTCAGAATGGGTAGCTCTCAATAACTGTCCTAGTGGATTCAAAGGTTAGAGTGTGGTGCCTAAGGATTTCAAGTCCATAAGTATGTTTAAGAATAGAGCTTTTGTAGAAGATTATGATAAGAGGATCGGAATGTTCTATGATATTTTTGAGTTGCAGTGTAGAATTGGAAGGAAAATGAGAAAAAGAATTCAGATTCATAGAGGAATTATCAGAATGGGTGTATTAGTCGAAGATGCGAATGTGTGTGCAAGGAGGGTGTGAAATGGTTCATAGGTTTGGAGACAATGTAGTCTCGTGGAATGGGGTTACTCGGGATGAGTGCAGATTTAGGTTGGTGATGTAAGGAATGGAGCTATTATTATCTCTAAGGCAAGTTAAGGATGAATTAGAAGAAGTTAGAATGATTAGCCATGGTTGAATTGGCATAATGGTGGCGGTGATCAGTTCTTTTAGCATGATTAAGTTATTCATGAGATTTGTGGCGGTACGTGCGAGGGCTTGACGGCCCCGTAATTGATTTTATTTGGAAGTATTCAAGTATTATGGCCTTGTTATGTGTAGACGGATCCCAGAAGGGTCATGGTGGTTTAGACCACTACTTGAGGATTTGAATGTTCTACGGTTATGAGAATTCACTCGCATGTAGCTATGTTTTCTTGGAATGAGTTAAGTAAAAAGTTTCTATGTGATGAAGTGTTTACCCTAATAGTGGTTCAAGAGTTATGACGAAATTCATGTACCATCAGATATTGGCTTGTTAGGTGCAGTAAGCGGTATGAAATTTGAAAGTGAGGATCAAGGTTGTGGTTCGGTGTTTGACGAGGATGTCACGAGCTCGGATGAGCAAGAAGGGGATTTGGATATTTGGAGTAAGCTGTTATTGTCTTCAGCATCACCTAAGATCAACATTTTAAAATGGAGTCTTTGCATCTTGGTTATGGATTCTTGATATGCTTTACAACATTAGTGTGACCGGTGGTATGGATGTGCAGACTCGTTATCTAGTGTGGAATGTCGTCGCAGCGTATCTCACTGGAAGATTGTATAAGTGTGACATGTAGTCACTTGATTGATTAAAGATTTAAACGAAGTATGAAGATTGTGGTAATATCACTAATTTGAGAATTTGTGCCTGGAGGGCACTCGGTTTATTGGGTTATGGACTGTGGAGGTTTGCTCCGGATATGAGGGTTGTCCTTGTGAGTTATGGAGGAATGGGTTATTATGGACCCTTGAAAGGTTATTATCCTAGTATGGTGCGGTCAGAATTGGCTGGAGGTCGGTGGGTGGATTTAAATATGAATATGGGCTCTACATCAGGCCGAATATGTTAATTTCAGCATGGCACTCCTCTTGGAGGAGTATCCGGACGTTGGATGTTGTTTCGTCATCGGCTATTCATGTAATATTATATTTTGTCGTGTGAGTTGTGAGACGGCTTGATAAATTTCTTATGTGTTGAGGTTCCGCGTAGAGATGGTGTTATGCGAGCAGGATGGCTCCTGTGATTCAGATTATATATCGCACCTCAGTTGTGCTTGAGTTTTGTAGCTTATGGCGCTATCTGTCTCCCCAAGGATGGTATTATGCATTTAGCGTGCTTGCAACCGATATTCGGTATTTAGTAGCAATGAACAATTTAGCTCGGTGTGTATCTCCTTATGTGAGTCCTATGTGTGGATCGGGTGGCACGCCGCCATGGGTATGTTCTTTGGATCAGGTTGCACGCCGCAACAGTATGATGTTGAGTACAGTTTCCTATATCTATTATTGTGTGTTTTGCTTCTCATTTTCCGAAGAAGGTTCATAACACCTTTTCCATTGTCTAATTAGTTATGTGGGTTGAGTAGTCCTTTCCAGAGTTCGTTTCTTATGTATCACATTCAAGTTTATAGCTTGTTGGCATATTGTAGCATTATATGTGATTTTGGCAGCGTTTGAAGTGGCTTATTGCTTATGCAACTTATATTGGGTAAGACGAAATTATTGGACTTGGGATTCGGTGCAACCGGGTTTGTATGAAGTATATTAAAAGGCAAATATAGTTATTTGGTTAATAATGAGGCAATAGTTTTATTCAAGAGGAAAGACTCAGTGATTTGTTGACTCTGCAGTTGGTTATAAGTTTCTACACACCTTTTCCATCGTAGAATTTCGGCGGTTATTATCAGAGGATATTATTATGGTCATATAGGTTATGCAATGCATAGTGTGGATTCAACAAAGGTATGCAATCATGTATGGGTGCCTCGTGTGATGATTGATACAGTGTTCGTATGTTGGAAGCAAGCCTGACAGAGAATTCTGGATGTTGAAATTTGGCTCTAAGGCTTATTTGCCTAAATGAAAGAGAATATCTTCAGATTTGATCGAGGTAATGTGCTCAACTAAGTTGTGGTAGCACTAGTAGGTGCACGAGGTGTTAAATAGTGATTTCGGACAACTTCTGCGTAGTTCTTAGCATGTTCGAGAACGAACGTATATTTAAGTAGGAGAGAATGTAACGAACCGACTGTTTGTTTTGAGCTTTAGCACGTTCTTCGGCGGTTTGAGGTCATGAGTAGCTTCACTTCAGGCATTATGACTTGTACGCATGGTCGGAATTAAATTTCGAGAAGTTCGGAGTTGATTTGGAAAGAAAATTCACAATTTGGAAGCTTTAAGGTGAAAGAATGCACTAAGATTGGATTTTTGATTAAATGACCTTGGAATCGGGATTCGAAGGTTCCAACAGGTTCGTATGATGATTTTGAACTTGGGCGTATGTCTGGATCGAGTTTTGGAAGACCCGGGAATATTTCGGCACCTATTGTGGAAGTTGGCATTTTTGAAAGAATTTCATAAGTTTGGGTTGAAGTGCATTTCAGTGTTATCAATGTCCATTTGGGATTCTGAGTCTAGGAATAGCTCCGTATGGTGATTCTGGTATTGGGAGTGGGATCGGAAGTGAATTCGGAGGTCCGTGAGTCATTTTGGAGTCATTTGGCTAAAGATAGAAGTTTGAAGGTTTTTTAGGAGTTTGATCGGAAGTGGACTTTTTGATATCAGGGTCGGATTCCGATTCCGGAAGTTGGAGTAGGTCTGTAATGTTGAATATGACTTTTGTGCAAAATTTGAGAACAATCAGACGTGATTTGATAGGTTACGGCATCGAATATAGAAGTTTGAAATTCTAAAGTTCATTAAGCTTGGATTGAAGTGCGATTCCTGGCTTTAGCATTGTTTGATGTGAACTGAGGCCTCGACTAAGTCCGTGATATGTTTTAAGACTTGTTGGTATGTTCGAACGGGGTCCCGAGAGGCTCGGGTGAGTTTCGGGGCAGTTTCAGACCATTTTTAGTTGTTGGTTTTGGCTACAGCAGCATTCCTTGAATTTCTTGATTCCATTCTTTACTGTAAGAATTTCATTGAAAGTGGAGTGATAATATTGCTCGTCATCTTTGAACTTTCCAGTGGCGTATTCGTATATTTTCCTCTGGCCATCTTTTTCTTCAAATAGAACAGCACTCCAATATTCATTGCTGGCATCAGTTTGTAGTATTTTCTTTCCATCTGAAGGGATGTAGAGAGACTTGACATTTTTAGATATCTCTTTTATTTTTCTGACTGCTTCATCCTATTTCTCTCCCCATGATGGAGCATTTTTCTTGAGCATTTCTGTGAGCGGTGAAATGTATGTAGAGATATTTGGGATGAAATCTCTTATATAATTTATTTTCCCCAAGAACTGTTGGATCTGCTTTGCTGTGAAGTTGGTATCCTAATATTTGAGTAATTCTTGACATATATGTGGTCCTGGACTGTATTCACCTAGGACAAATTGCATTCCGAGAAAATCGATCTCCTTTTGAGCAAGAACCATCTTTTTTACAGAACTCATGATCATGAACTGTGTTACCAATGACTCAAATTGACGAAGCAAGTTGATATGTTCCTCCAATGTATCACTGAGTTTTCCTCTTGTCTATTCAGCTCTTTTGTTGACATAAAATGCTTCACATGACCATTGTGAATCTGATGGCTCTATCAAATCAAATTCCAAAAGTTCTTCACATTCTTTCTTTACAAGCTAAAGATGGCCTGGATTCATCCCTGAATGGCTGGCTTTTGTTGGGTTGATATTTTCTTTCTTCTTGAAAGGGAGCTTGATAAAAAAAACTCTTCGTTTTTCCATAACGGGTGTTTCCCTTTCTTCATGAAATCCTTGTGGGATTTAGCACATGAATGTTCAATGAGATTTTGCTCAATCTCTTTGATTTGTTCGTCGTTGGTGATTTGGAATAGCCTCGGAATCTCAGAATAGGGTCTGTACTACTTTTTAAAACCTATCCTGTTAGCCTTGATTTCGAGTTGATTCCTAAGTTGTCTGTAAATGTCGAACTTAATAATAAGATACTTTCCTGGTACATCAGATCCTAGCATCTTCGTTCTGCACTACAACCCTGGAAAGAACTCAATTGTTACCGGGTGCATTGTAATGACAGTTGTGGTCAAGATTGCATTTGATGCAGTGCTGAAATCATTAAATGCGGCACCCATTGATCTTCAGGGAGAACAACAGGATTTATGAGTGAAGAAGCAGCTCCGGTGTCGATGAAAGCAATAAATCGAGTTGGTTTATCCCACTTGGATGAATACACTTTGAGTTCTACTTGAGGAATGGCTGTGAGAGCGTTGATCTCCTCTCAGACTGCGGTAACTGGTTCTGACATTTGGTATTGATCATTGCCTTGATCTTCATAGATATCAAGAGAGAATAAATTTTCTTCATTAGGTTCATCATCAACAGAGAATATGGAATCAAGGTCCTCCTCTTTTCCAAGATGTATGCCAGTGTAATCTTCAATCTCTTCAAAGAGTTTGAAAAATCTTCTTGATTGGGGACAATTTTTTGCAAAATGTCCGATCTTATGGCAAATAAAGCCGTTGTTCTTCTTGTGAAAATTTCATGGCCTTCTGCATCTGAAATATTTTGTGCGTCTCTTGGACCTTAATTTCCCGTCTGGAATTCTTGGCCATATGAACCTCCTGAATTCTCTCCTTCGCCTGGATGTGTGGCTGGAACATCCCGATTCGGTGATTAAATCAGATTTACGGCATGCTTTGTCAAGCACTGGATTGTGCTGGATAATTTTCTTTAGGGCAGAGCGCTTTGTACAAATGTCATCCAATGCGACGAAAATATTTTGCCTGATGTAACCAATTTGTGGGATTGTTATGGACTGAAACTTTTCTTTAATGATGGTCATGGTTCGGCTTGCCAACAACTTGGGAAGGGAAGAGACAAAGGCTTGCTTCAGATTGATGTCTCCTCTGATTTTAAAGTATATCTTCACAATTTTTTGAAAATACCTGTCAATGTCCTTTTTATCGAATGACACACACTTCATCTCAAAGAGTTGTCTTTGCATTTTCTCCTGTCTTTGGCCAGTATCTCCACAGAAAACTTCATGTAGGATTCTAAGGTTGAAGGCAAAATCTTGGGAAGTAAGAAATGTATTCTTGTCTTGAATTCCAAGTGAGTTCAACCAATCTCTGAGGATTCCTGAGAACTGTGAAGTGAGGTCTGATAGGATTATAAACTTTTCTCGTTCCACCAAAATTTTGGGCGCCATCCAAGTATAGAAGTCTTGGATCCTTTGAGGCCATCTTGAAACCTTGATGTCATCTAAGGTGAAAGTGTGGAAACTAGTTCAAACGGGTTTTGACGCCATGGGCGCATCTCTTTTTTCTAGGATTGGCTCATATGTCATGCCTTCTTGTTCCTCATCTACTTTAGATACTTTTGGGTCTCTTGGCTGGTTTACAAATATTGGGGGTTTGTCGTCTTCGAAAGAGTTCGTTGTGGATTCATTGCTTGATTGAGAGCTATCTTACATTATTTCATCGTCTGATTAATTCAGAGATTCTGACCATGGAGTATCTTCTTCTAATATGTATTTTGGTAGGGAAACATAGAGGTCTGGAGCCTTCTCGTTAGAAATCATCATATTTTCGGGGTTGGACCCTTTTGAACTTTCTCCTTCGTCTCGCCTTTTCTTGGTTTGTTTCTGTGCTGCAAGGGCATCTTTCCTTTCCCAAACCATTTTTGCGATATCAAAATCATGTTCTTCTTTTAAGGGTTGGGTGAATGAGATTGGATTTTGTGAGGTAGATGGAAAAGTAGAAAAGGTGTAGTCTAATTTAGGTGGGGAATATGCTTGTGGAGACATAGGGAAGAGAGTAGGTTTTGAGGGGAAAACTGGGGCTTTTTGTGGATCAAAGTGGTCATTTGTCAGAAGTTGAATTTGTTCTTTGATGGAAATCGTCTCCTTTTGTTGTTGTTGGAAGAACTGAAAAAGTAAAGTTCCTGGTGGACAAATCTCATATTGTAAATTTGTCAATCTTAGTTCGAAGGCTTTGATTAGTCCAGCATGGTGAGATGATGTCTTCTCCATGTTTTTCTCAATTGTTTCCACTTTGCTCATCATTTTGTGTTGTGTATGGGCCACATTCTTTATGGTGTTGCCTATGTTGTTTTGTACCTTGTTTTGATAGATGGAGTTTTCTGATTGCCAGTTCATTGTTACTTTGATGTCACTTGTTGGGGATTTTTCTCCAGTAGGTTTGCACTATGTTTTTCTTGGGAATTTTTGGAGCATGGCTTCTACCCTCTTTTTCAAAAGGTTGAAGTGAACGGAAATCTAGGGTATGATTGGAGCTTGAATGACTTAGCATAAATATCTGTTGTTGTCTAGGATTTATAATTTTTTGTATTGGTGAAGTTTCAGGTTCAGGTGGCCTTTTTGGATTCTGGGGTATGAGCTGATGATGATTGGGTTTGGGTGTGATTTCACTATCCTCCCAGGTTGGAGTGAATTTTTCTTTAATTTTGGCCAATGTTGGGGTTTTTAACTGACAAGAAATTCATATTTACTTGGACGGCTTAATGAGCCAATTGAAGGATTGTTATTTTCATATTTGGCTCGAAATTGTTTTTCAGTGGTTTTCCCCTTTTCTTTGATTTTGGTTTGGTTTTGTTGAGGGCGAACCTTTCCCAATGACGCTGGTGGTGTTCATCATCCAAACAATCTCCAATTGGATCTTCCAAACAATCTTGACAGTTGTGATCAAGATCCCACGGGCAGTGTCCCGAATGGGCATTTGAACCACCTAGTCATATTTCCTTCTTTGTCAAAATTTTGACACTAGTCATGTTCTTCTATGATGCTTTGTATATTCCAATAGAACTCTCCATCAGGCTCAAGGTATGTATCTGTTGTATCTTTTGGTTGAATCATTTGGCAAGAGAAGATGGTTTTATTGGATTTTTTGAGATGGGAATGGTCAAAGATTATGCAAACGGTTTTGTCATTTCTTTTTGTAAAGGTTGGTTCACCAAATTGTAGAGATTCCTCTAGTTCTCTTAACTTTTCATAATTTGTGATCCAGGAATCAGGAAGAATTTTGACAAGTTCATCTTTGGAAATTTGTCTGGGTATTTGGGTGCACATGGTGTTTCCTTTGGTAGCATCAATATTTAGGAGTAAAGCATTTTCTCCCCCAGGAAGGCAAAGATCCATGGCATGATTTTGGACTCGCCACGCCATTTGGTGATGAAGAGTGGCTTGGATGGAATCTTTGGCTTGAGGGGCTCCTTGGATTTGGACTTGGATTTTTTTGAGCTTCGGTTAAGTATGGATCATAAAGGGACATGTTTAAATTTGGAAAGATAGTTATGAAGACAGTCCCAGCATTCAGGGTAACTTCTGCAGTACCCAAATTTGCATGTTGGTACTCCAAGTATCTTGTATCTAGAAGAGAAAGTCGAGCTACAATAGGTTGACCTTTTCTTCCATGATATGTTAAAGTGATTCGGATAGCACCAAAATAGATATGGGTAAAACCATGATCTCTCTATTTCATGGGAAAATCATCTGGGATTTGAAGAGTGATAAATTGTTCCTCTGGAGTGGCAAGAATAGTATGCTGGTCAAGTTTTAAGGCAGCAACATATTCTTTGACTCCTTTTGGTCTATGCTGCACTAAGGAACGAATTTGGGTCCAGGGTGCAAATGATTTTTTGGAGAAAGTTGAGTAGGGGTTTATGAGGGGTAGTTCCGTGGAGGATACTTTTTGTTCATTGGGTAGGATATCTATTTCATAGAGGTAATCATATTTTTTGGACAAGGTTTTATATATAGTAGGAGACATATTCATTTTCGCTAGGGAAGAGGATGATGGAAATGACTCAGACATATTTATTAAACTTTTCCTCCCTCTGAAAGGATGGGCTGGCTCTGATACCACAGTATAAGGAACAGAGTAAGAGACTCCAAGAAAACAAACTAAATTATAGATACGAAAGTTTCCCTACTAAGGGGCTGACTTTAACAACCCATAAGGGACGGCTTGCCAAGCTACACAAACAGTTAATTTGTTTATAGTCGCAAAAGTTTTCTTGCAAAGGGGATGGCTTCAACAACCCATAAGGGACGGTCTGCCAAGCTACACAACTCAGAAAACTTTTGTACTATAACAAACGTTAGCTATTTATAACTCAGAAAACTTTCGTACTACAATAAGCTAACTTTCAAAGAGTATTCTTACTCTATTTTCATACATGGACCGGCCTTTCCATCCATTCAAAAGAAAGAACAAGAGGAAAATTTAGAAAGCACTCATATGTAATATATCACAAAAGTTTACAAATGTTACAAGATGATCTTCCAACTACTACAAGGCCTCCTTTATATAGAACTAGGAGGTTATTACAAGACAAACCTTCATGATAAAATAAACCTATCTTACATGGCAAACTTATCTACAAGCGTGTCCCTCTTGGCATGTGAAGGACTTTAGGCAACACAACTAAAAAACACTTGAAAACATGTGAAAGGGGTGAAATATACATGGTGTAGCTTGTGAAAGTATGAGGGAGCATGTGAAGCCATGTGAAAGTATTGTGTTGCATGTGACAAAGCATGTGGAGGAATGTGGAATCATGTGAAAACAAGTGGAAGTGGGGCCCGGATAGTATGGAAAGATGTGGGAATTTCTCTTGGCATGGGTAGGATATTTTTGAGGGTTATTTGGTAGGTAATGGAGGATTATGGTGGTATTAGCAGGGATTTAGATAATTATCCTTAATTGATTCTAGGGTTGTCTTCTAGGCATCTTTTCAAAGAACCGGTGTAGTAATGCCTAGAACTTGACGGTCCTTCTCCGCTGTGTTCTTTCTCCTTTGGATTGAGAGATGTAATCCGCAACTTTAATCTGAAAATGTCGTGAGTGATCTTTTCTCAGATGACTACGTATGGGGTTTGATATTCTTTTGCTGCTTCCCGGACTCTTTCCCAATGAGGATGAGTGCTGGTATAATTCCAGCTTGACCAATCTTTTGGCCATATTTCTCTCGGGATGCACCTATTTTGCTGAAAAAGGATTTGTTGTTCTTCGTTGTATTCTTCCTCCATTGATAAAATGGATACGGGAAATTTCCACCAGAATGATGCCTCTGTTTGCGCCTGGACTTTTCCATTAATGATCTTTACTGGCCTATGGAACATGAATATCTTTGCATCGTAGGAATTGCTGAAATATTTCATCCAATATCTGCTAGGTTTGAACAATAGTAAAAATACTTTAAGAGCTGGTGCAATTTTATCAAAATCCTTAAAAACGTTGCATTTGAATTCCATGAAAATATAATACTAATGGCATAGGTACCAGAAAAACCATAATAGTTCTTGTGGAAAATCCTTAGCTTGAGCTATGAATATATGGGAGAACGAATATTCTGGATTGACCCCATATGGCTTGAGAATGGATCCTCCATATTGCCGGAAAACTTGGAGCTCATAATACGTTCTTCTTTCCATAATAATTGACAGATCAAAGGGATCTATGAGGTTGAACAATTCCGGTGGATGATCTGTTGGCTTTAATGAACTTGTTCCTGGTATATTTGAAAGCATGAAGATATGGCTAATTAGCTTTTTCTTTGACTTTAGTTTTGCTGGGGAAAATCTTTTCAAGGATTCTTCCGGTCAAGACAGAAAATCAGCGAGAATATTATTTTTTCCTTTCAGGTGCTTGACTAGAAACTTGTATGGAGAGAACCATTGGGCCCATCTGAGAATCTGAGGATTGGGAATAATTTTTGAATTTATCTGGATCATCTTTGGGAAGGCCTTCATATCCATCTCTATTAGAAATTCTGTATGGATAAGGAAGAAATTGAATTTCTTGATTCCATTCTTCACTGCAAGAATTTCCTTGAAAGTGGAGTGATAATCTTGCTCGGCATCTTTGAACTTTCCACTAGCGTATCCGCATATTTTCCTCTGGCCATCTTTTCTTCAAATAGAACAACACTCCAATATTCATGGCCGGCATCAGTTTGCAGTATCTTCTTTCCATCTGAAGGGATGTAGAGAGACTTGACATTTTTAGATATCTCTTTTATTTTTCTGACTGCTTTATCCTGTTTCTCTCCCCATGATGGAGCATTTTTCTTGAGTATTTCTATGAGTGGTGAAATGTATGTAGATACATATGGGATGAAATCTCTAAAATAATTTATTACCCCCAAGAATTGTTGGATCTGCTTTGTTGTGAGGTTGGTATCTGGGAATTAATGTAATTCTTGACATATATGTGGTCCTGGAATGTATTCCCCTTGGGAAAAATGCATTCCGAGAAAATCAATCTTCTTTTGAGAAAGAACCATCTTTTTTGCAGAAAGCATGATCCCGTATTGCGTTACCAATGCCTCAAATTGACGAAGCAAGTTGACATGTTCCTCTAATGTATCACTAAATAACAGGATGTCATCTATATAAACCAAAGAGTTATGAAGGATGGGTTGGAAGATTTTTATCATGGCCTTTTGGAACAAAGAGGGTGCAGTTTTTAACCCGAAGGGCATGACTTTCCATTGGAGGTGATGATCGGGGATGCAAAATCCCGTTTTTGGTCTTTCTTCAGGGTGGATTCCCAATAACCAAAATCCAAATTTTAAATCAAACTTGGAAAAATATTTGGCCTTGGCTAAGTGGGAGAAAAGGGTGAGTTTATTTGGGATACGGAACTTATCATCTTGGAGGAAATGGTTAAGTAGCTGGTAGTTGATGACTAACCTGAGTTTTCCTCTTGTCTGTTCAGCTCTTTTGTTGACATAAAATGCTTCGCATGCCCATTGTGAATCTGATGGCTCTATTAGATCAAATTCCAAAAGTTCTTCACATTCTTTCTTTGCAAGCTGAAGATGGTCTGGATTAATCCCTGAATGGCAGGCTTTAGTTGGATTGATATTTTCATTCTTCTTGAAAGGGAGCTTGATAAAAAACTCTTCGTTTTTCCATAACGGGTGTTTCCCTTTCTTCATGAAATCCTTGTGGGATTTATCATATGAATGTTCAAGGAGATTTTGCTCAATCTCTTTGATTTGTTCATCGTCGGTGAATTGGAATAGCCTCGGAATCTTAGAATAAGGTCTGAACTGCTTTTTAAAAACTATCTTATTAGCCTTGATCTGGAGTTGATCCCTAAGTTATCTGTAAATATCGAACCCAATAATAAGATCCTTTCCTGGTACATTAGATCCTAGCAGCTTCGTTCTGTACTTCAACCCTGGAAAGAACTCAATTGTGACCGGGTGCTTTGTAATGACAATTGTGGTCAAGATTGCATTGGATGCAGTGTTGAAATCTTTAAAATGCGACACCCATTAATCTTCAGGGAGAACAACAGGATTTATGAGTGATGTAGTAGATTCGATGTCAATGAAAGCAATAACTCGATTTGGTTTATCCCATTTGGATGAATACACTTTGAGTTCTTCTTGAGGAAGGGCTGCGAGAGCATTGATCTCCTCTCGGACTTCGATCACTGGTTCAGAAATTTGGTATTGATCATTGCCTTGATCTTCATAGATATCAAGAGAGATTAAAGTTTCTTCATTAGGTTCATCATCCACAGAGAATATGGATTCAAGGTCCTCCTCTTTTCCAAGATGTATGCCAGTGTAATCTTCAATCTTTTAAAGGAGTTTCACAAATCTTCTTGATTGGGGACAATTTTTTGCAAAATGTCCAATCTTATGGCAAATAAAGTATCTACTCTTCTTGTGAAAATTTCCTAGCCTTCTGCATCTGAAATATTTTGTGCGTCTCTTGGACATTGATTTACCGTTTGGAATTCTTGGCCATCTGAACCTCCTGAATTCTCTCCTTCCCTGGATGTGAGTCAGGAACATCCTGATCTGGTGATTAGATCAGATTTGCAGCATGCTTTATCAAGCGCTGGATTGTGCTAGATAATTTGCTTTAGGGCTGAGCACTTTGTACAAATGTCATCCAATGCGACGAAAATAGCTTGTCCGATGTAACCAATTTGTGGAATTTTTATGGACTGAAACTTTTCTTCAATGATGGTCATGGTTCTGCTTGCCAATAACTTTGGAAGGGAAGAGACAAAGGATTGCTTCAGATTGATGTCTCCTCCGATTTTAAAGTATATCTTTGCCATTTTTTGAAAATGTCTGTCAATGTCATTTCTGTCGAATGACATACACTTCACCTCGAAGAGTTGTCTTCGCATTTTCTCCTGTCTTTGGCCAGTATCTCCGCAGAAAACTTCATGTAGGATTCTGATGTTGAAGGGAAAATCTTGGGAAGTAAGAAATGTATTCTTGTCTTGAATTCCAAGTGAGTTCCACCAATATCTGAGGATTCCTGAGAACCATGAAGTGAGTTCTGACAGGAAGATATACTTTTCTCATTCCACCAAATTTTTGGTCACCATCCTAGTATAGAAGTCTTGGATCCTTTGAGGCCATCTTGAAACCTTGACGTTATCTAAGGTGAAAGTGTGGAAACCAGTTCCAACGGATTTTGACGCCATGGGCTCATATCTTTTTTCTGGGATTGGCTCATCTGTTATGCCTTCTTGTTCCTCATCTACTTCAGCTACTTCTGGGTCTCTTGGCTGGTTTACAAATATTGGGGGATCGTCGTCTTCGTAAGAGTTCATTGTGGATTCATTGCTAGATTGAGTGCTATCTTCCATTGTTTCATCGTCTGATGAATTCAGAGATTCTAACCATGGAGTATCTTCTTCTGATATGTATTTTGGTAGGGAAACATAGAGGTCTGGAGCCTTCTCGTCAGAAATCATCAGATTTTCGGGGTTGGACCCTTTTGAACTTTCTCCTTGGTCTCGCCTTTTCTTGGTTTGTTTCTGTGCTGCAAGGGCATCTTTCCTTTCCCAAACTCTTTCTGCGATATCAAAATCATGTTCTTCTTTTAAGGGTTGGGTGAAAGAGATTAGATTTTGTGAGGTAGATGGAAAAGTAGAAAAGGTATAGTCTAATTTAGGTGGGGAATATGCTTGTGGAGACATAGGGAAGAAGGTAGGTTTTGAGGGGAAAATTGGGGTTCTTTGTTGCTCAAAGTGGTCATTTCTCAGAAGTCGAATTTGTTCTTAGATGGAAATCGTCTCCTTTTTTGTTGTTGGAAGAACTGGAAAAGTGAAGTTCCTGGCGGACAAATCTCATATTGTAAATTTACCAATCTTTGTTCCAAGGCTTTGATTATTCCAGTACGGTGAGACGATGTCTGCTCCATCTTTTTCTCAATTTTTTCCACTTTGCCCATCATTTTATTTTGTGTATGGGCCACATTCATTATGGTGTTTCCTATGTTGTTCAGTACCTTATTTTGGCAGATGGAGTTTTCTAATTGCCAGTTCATTGTTGCTTCGATGTCACTTGTTGGGGGTTTTTCTCCAGTAGGTAGCACTATGTTTTTCTTGGAAATTTTTGGAGCATGGCTTATACCCTCTTTTTCAAAAAGTTTAAGTGAAGGAAAATCTAGGGTATAACAAGAGCTTGAAGGACTTAGCATGAATATTTGTTGTTGTATGGGATTTATGATTTTTTGAATTGGTGAATTTTCAGGTTGATTTTTGGATTCTAGGGTATGAGTTGATGGTGATTTGGGTTTGGGTGTGATTTCACTATCCTCCCAGCTTGGAGTGAATTGTTTTTGGTAATTTTGGCCATTCTTGGGGTTTGTAACTAACAAGAAATTCATATTTGCCTGGACAGCTTAATGAGCCAATTGAAGGATCGTTATTTTCATATTTGGCTTGAAATTATTTTTCAGTGGTTTTCCCCATTTTCTTTGATTTTGGTTTGGTTTTGTTGAGGACGAACCTTTCCCAATGACGCTGGTGGTGTTCTTAATATTCTCCAATTGGATCTTCCAAACAGTCTTGACAGTCGCAATCAAGATCCCAAGGCCAGTGTCCCGTAAAGGAGCATTTGAACCACAAAGTCCTTTTTCCTTCTTTGTCAAAATTTTGACACCAGTCATGTTCTTCCATGATGCTTTGTATATTCCAAAAGAAATCTCAATCAGGTTTAGGATATGTATCTGTTGTATCTTTGGGTTGAATCATTTGGCAAGAGAAGATGGTTTTATTGGGTTTTTTAATATGGGAATGGTCAAAGCTTATGCAGACGGTTTTGTCATTTCTTTTGGTAAAAATTGGTTTACTAGATTGTATAGATTCCTACGGTTCTCTTAAATTTTCATAATTTGTGATCCAGGAATCAGGAAGAATTTTGACAAGTTCATCTCTGGAAATTTCTCTAGGTATTTGGATGCACATGGTGTTTCCTTTGGTAGCATCAATATTTAGGAGTAAAGCATTTTCTCCTCCGGGAAGGAAAAGATCCATGGCATGATTTTGAACTCGCCACGCCATTTGGTGATGAAGAGTGGCTTGGATGGAATCTTTGGCTTGAGGGGCTCCTTGGATTTGGACTTCGACTTGGAAAGATAGTTCTGAAGACAGTCCCAGCATTTAGGGTAACTTCTATAGTACCCAAATTTGCATGTTGGTACTCCAAGTATCTTGTATCTAGAAGAGAAAGTCGAGCTACAACAGGTTGACCTTTTCTTCCGTGATATGTTAAAGCGATTCGGATAGCACCAAAATGGATATGGATAAAACCATGATCTCTCCATTGCCTAGGAAAATCATCTGGGATTTGAAGAGTGATAAATTGTTCCTCTCGAGTGTCAAGAATAGTATGCTGGTCAAGTTTTGAGGCAACAACATATTCTTTGACTCCTTTTGGTCTGTGTTGGACTAAGGAATGAATTTGGGTCCAGAGTGCAAATGATTTTTTGGCAAAAGCTGAGTAGGGGTTTATGAGGGGTAGTTCAGTGGAAGATACTTTTTGTTCATCGGGTAGGACTTTTACTTCATAGAGGTAATCATATTTTTTGGACAAGGTTTTATATAAAGTAGGAAACATATTCATTTTTGTTAGGGAAGAGGACGATGGAAATGACTCAGACATATTTAGTAAACTATTCCTCCTTCCGAACGGATGGGTTGGCTCTGATACCACAGTATAAGGAACAAAGTAAGAGACTCTAAGAAAGCAAATTAAATTATAGATACGAAAGTTTCCCTACAAAGGGGCTGGCTTCAACAACCCATAAGGGACGGCTTGCCAAGCTACACCAACAGTCAATTTGTTGATAGTTGCAAAAGTTTTCTTACAAAGGGGCTGGCTTCAACAACCCATACGGGACGGTTTGCCAAGCTACACAACTCAGAAAACTTTTGTACTATAACCAATGTTAGCTGTTTATAACTCAGAAAACTTTCATACTACAATAAGCTAACTTTCAGAGAGTATTCTTACTCTATTTTCATACATGGACCCGGCCTTTCCATCCATTCGAAAGAAAGAACAAGAGGGAAATTTAGAAAGCACTCATATGTAATATATCACAAAAGATTTACAAAGGTTACAAGATGATCTCCAACTACTACAAGGCCTCCTTTATATAGGACTAGGAGGTTATTACAAGACAAACCTTCATGATTAAATAAACCTATCTTACATGACAAACTTATCTACTAGTGGGTCCCTCTTGGCATGTGAAGGACTTTAGGCAAAACAACAAAGAAACACCTGAAAACATGTGAAAGGGGTGAAATATACATGGTGTAGCATGTGAAAGTATGAGGGATCATGTGACGCCATGTGAAAGTACTGTGTTGCATGTGACGAAGCATGTTGAGGCATGTGGAAGCATGTGAAAATCAGTGGAAGTGGGGCTCGGATAATATGGAAAGATGTGGGAATTTGTCTTGGCATAGGTAGGATATTTTTTAGGGTTTTTTGGTACGTAATGTGGGATTATGGTGGTATTATCAAGGATTTAGATAATTATCCTTCATTGATTCTAGGGTTGTCTTCTAGGCATCTTTTCAAAGGCCTGGTGTAGTAATGCCTGGAACTTGACGGTCCTTCTTTGTTGTGTTCTTTCTCCTTTGGATTGAGAGATTTAATCCGCAACTTTAATTTGGAATTGTCGTGAGTGATCTTTTCTCGGATGACTTCGTATGGGGTTTGATATTCTTTTGCTGCTTCCCGGACTCTTTCCCAATGAGGATGAGTGCTGGTATAATTCCAGCTTGACCAATCTTTTGGCCATATTTCTCTCGGGATGCACCTATTTTGCTGAAAAAGGATTTGTTGTTCTTCGTTGTATTCTTCCTCCATTGATAAAATGGATACGGGAAATTTCCACCAGAATGATGCCTCTGTTTGCGCCTGGACTTTTTCATTAATGATCTTTACTTGCCTATGGAACATGAATATCTTTGCGGCGTAGGAATCGCTGAAACATTTCATCCAATATCTTCTAGGTTTGAACCATAGTAAAAATAGTTTAAGAGCTGGTGCAATGTTATCAAAATCCTTAAAGACGTTGCATTTGAATTCTATGAAAATATAATACTGATGGCATAGGTACCAGAAAAACCATAATAGTTCTTGTGGAAAATCATTGGCTTGAGCTATGAATATATGGGAGAACGAATATTCTGGATTGACCCCATATGGCTTGAGAATGGATCCTCCATATTGCCGAAAAACTTGGAGCTCATAATACATTCTTCTTTCCATAATAATTGACGGATCAAAGGGATCCATGAGGTTGAACAACTCTGGTGGATAGTCTGTTGGCTTTGATGAACTCGTTCCTTGTATACTTGAAAGCATGAAGATGTGGCTAATTAGCTTTTGCTTTGACTTTAGTTTTGGTGGGGAAAATCTTTTTGAGAATTCTTCCGGCCGGGATAGAAAATCTGCTAGAATATTATCCTTCCCTTTCAGGTGCTTGACTTGAAATTTGTATGGACAGAATCATTGAGCCCACTTGAGAATCCGAGAATTGGAAATAATTTTTGCATATAGCTGAATCATCTTTGGGAAGACCTTCATATCCATCTCTATTAGAAATTCTGTATGGATAAGGAAGAAATTGAATTTCTTGATTCCATTCTTTACAGCAAGAATTTCCTTGAAAATGGAGTGATAATGTTGCTCGGCATCTTTGAGCTTTCCACTGGCGTATCCGCATATTTTCCTCTAGCCATCTTTTTCTTCAAATAGAACAGCGCTCCAATATTCATGGCTGGCATCAGTTTGCAGTAACTTCTTTCCATTTGAAGGGATGTAGAGAGACTTGATATTTTTAGGTATCTCTTTTATTTTTCTGACTGCTTCATCCTGTTTCTCTCCCCATGATGGAGCATTTTTCTTGAGCATTTATGTGAGCAGTGAAATGTATGTAGAGATATTTGGGATGAAATCTCTTACATAATTTATTATGCCCAAGAATTGTTGGATTTGTTTTGTTGTGAGGTTGGTATTCGGGAATTTGAGTAATTCCTAACATATATGTGGTCCTGGACTGTATTAACCTTGGGCAAAATAAATTCCGAGAAAATCAATCTCCTTTTGAGCAAGAACCATCTTTTTTGCAGAAAGCATGATCCCGTACTATGTTACCAACGCCTCAAATTGACGAAGCAAGTTGATAAATTCCTCCAATGTATCACTAAATAACAGGATGTCATCTATATAAACTAAAAAGGTATGGAAGATGGGTTGGAATATGTTTATCATGGCTTTTTGGAACAAGGAGGGTGCGGTTTTCAACCCGAAAGGGCATGATTTTCTATTGGAAGTGATGATCGGGGATGTAAAATCCCGTTTTGGGTCTTTCTTCAGTGTGGATTCCCAATTGCCAAAATCCGGATATTAAATCAAACTTGGAAAAATATTTGGCCTTGGCTAAGTGGGAGAAAAGAGTGAGTTTATTTGGGATAGGAAACTTATCATCTTGGAGGAAATGGTTAAGTGGTTGGTAGTTGATAACTAACCTTAGTTTTCCTCTTGTCTGTTCAGCTCTTTTATTGACATAAAATGCTTCACATGCCCATTGTGAATCTGATGGATCTATCATATCAAATTCCAAAAGTTCTTCACATTCTTTCTTTGCATGCTGAAGATGGTCTTGATTTATCCCTGAATGGCTGGCTCTTGTTGGATTAATATTTTCATTCTTCTTGAAAAGGGGCTTGATAAAAAACTCTTCGTTTTTCCATAACGGGTGTTTCCCTTTCTTCATGAAATCCTTGTGGGATTCAGCAAATGAATGTTCAATGAGATTTTTCTCAATCTCTTTGATTTGTTCGTTGTCGGTGATTTGGAATAGCCTCGGAATCTCAGAATAAGGTCTGAACTGCTTTTTAAAAGCTATCCTGTTAGCCTTGATCTGGAGTTGATCTCTAAGTTCTCTGTAAATGTCGAACCCAATATTAAGATCCTTTCCCGGTACATTAGATCCTAGCAGCTTAGTTCTGTACTTCAACCCTAGAAAGAACTCAATTGTGACCGGGTGCTTTGTAACAAAAGTTATTGCATTGGATACAGTGTTGAAATCATTAAAATGCGACACCCATTGATCTTCAGTGAGAACAGCAGGATTTATGAGTGAAGAAGCAGCTCCGGTGTCGATGAAAGCAATAACTCTAGTTGGTTTATCCCATTTGGTTGAATACACTTTGAGTTCTACTTGAGGAACGACTGCGAGAGCGTTAAACTCCTCTTGGGCTTCGATCACTGGTTCTGAAATTTTGTATTGATCATTGGCTTGATCTTCATAGATATCAAGAGAGAATAAAGTTTCTTCATTAGGTTCATTATCCACAGAGAATATGGATTTAAGGTCCTCCTTTTTTCAAAGATGTATGCCAGTGTAATCCTCAATCTCTTTAAGGTGTTTGATAGATCTTCTTGATTGGGGACAATTTTTTGCAAAATGTCCAATCTTATGCCAAATAAAGCATCAGTTCTTTTAGTGAAAATTTCCTGGCTTTCTACGTCTGAAATATTTTGTGCGTCTCTTGGACCTTGATTTCCCATCTGGAATTATTGGCCATCTGAACCTCCTGAAGTCTCTCCTTCGCCTGGATGTGTGGCAGGAACATCCTGATCCGGTGATTAGATCAGATTTGGGGTTGCCTTGTCAAGCGCTGGATTGTGCTGGATAATTTGCTTTAGGACTGAGCGCTTTGTACAAATATTATCCAATGCGACGAAAATAGCTTGCCTGATGTAACCAATTTGTGGGATTGTTATGGACTGAAACTTTTCTTCAATGATGGTCATGGCTCGACTTGCCAACAACTTTGGAAGGGAAGAGACAAAGGCTTGCTTCAGATTGATGTCTCCTCCGATTTCAAAGTATATCTTCGCCATTTTTTTAAAATGCCTGTCAATGTCATTTCTATCGAATGACACACATGTCATCTCGAAGAATTGTCTTCGCATTTTCTCCTGTCTTTGGACAGTATCTCCGCAGACAACTTCGTGTAGGATTCTGATGTTGAAGGCAAAATCTTGGGAAGTAAGAAATGTATTCTTGTCTTGAATTCCAAGTGAGTTCCACCAATCTCTAAGGATTCCTGAGAACCGTGAAGTGAGTTCTAACATAATGATATACTTTTCTCGTTCCACCAAATTTTTGGTCACCATCCAAGTATAGAAGTCTTGGATCCTTTGAGGACTTCTTGAATCCTTGACGTCATCTAAGGTGAAAGTGTGGAAACCAGTTCCAACGGGTTGTGACGCCATGGGCATATTTTTTTTTCTGGGATTGGCTAATCTGTCATGCCATCTTGTTCCTCATCTACTTTAGATACTACTTGGTCTATTGACTGGTTTACAAATATTGAGGGATTATCGTCTTCAGAAGAGTTTGATGTGGATTCATTGCTTGATTGAGAGCTATCTTCCATTGTTTCATCGTCTGATGAATTTAGAGATTCTGACCATGGAGTATCTTCTTCTGATATGTATTTTGGCTGGGAAACATAGAGGTATGGAGCTTTCTGGTCAGAAATCATCAGATTTGTGGGGTTGGACCCTTTTGAACTTTATCCTTGGTCTCGCCTTTTCTTGGTTTGTTTTTGTGCTGCAAGGGCATCTTTCCTTTCCCAAACCATTTATGCGATATCAAAATCATGTTCTTCTTTTAAGGGTTGGGTGAAAAAGATTGGATTTTGTTAGGTAGATGGAAAAGTAGAAAAGGTGTAGTCTAATTTAGGTGGGGAATATGCTTGTGGAGACATAGGGAAGAAGGTAGGTTTTGAGGTGAAAACTGGGGTTTTTTGTGGTTCAAAGTGGTCATTTCTCAGAAGTTGAATTTGTTCTTTGATGGAAATCGTCTCCTTTTCTTGTTGTTGAAAGAACTGGAAAAGTGAAGCTCCTGGAGAACAAATCTTATATTGTAAATTTGCCAATCTTAGTTCCAAGGCTTTGATTACTCCGGCATGGTGAGACGATGTCTGCTCCATGTTTTTCTCAATTGTTTCCACTTTGCTCATCATTTTGTTTTGTGCATGGGCCACATTCTTTATGGTGTTGCCTATGTTGTTCCGTACCTTTTTTGGCAGATGGATTTTTCTGATTTCCAGTTCATTGTTGCTTTGATGAATATCTGTGGTTGTGTGGAATTTATGGTTTTTTGAATTGGTGAAGTTTTAGGTTCAGGTGGCTTTTTGGAATCTGGGGTATGAGCTGATGGTGATTTAAGTTGAGGTGTGATTTCATTATCCTCCCAGCTTGGTGTGAATTTTTCCGGTAATTTTGGCCATTCCTGGGGTTTGTAACTGACAAGAAATTCATATTTACCTGGACGGCTTAATGAGCCAATTGAAGGATCGTTATTTTCATATTTGGTTTGAAATTGATTTTCAGTGGTTTTCCCCTTTTTCTTTGATTTTGGTTTGGTTTTGTTGAGGTCGAACCTTTTCCAATGACGCTGGTGGTGTTCAACATATTCTCCAATTGGATCTTCCAAACTGTCTTGACAGTCACAATCAAGGTCCTAAGGCAGTGTCCCGTAAAGGGGCATTTGAACCACCAAGTCCTTTTTCCTTCTTTGTCAAAATTTTGACACCAGTCATGTTCTTCCATGATGCTTTGTATATTCCAAAAGAACTCTCCATCAGGTTCAGGGTATGTATCTGTTATATGTTTGGGTTGAATCATTTGGCAAGAGAAAATGGTTTTATTGGGTTTTTTGAGATGGGAATGGTCAAAGCTTATGCAGACGGTTTTGTCATTTCTTTTGGTAAAAGTTAGTTCACCAGATTGTAGAGATTCCTCCGGTTCTCTTAACTTTTCATAATTTGTGATCTAGGAATTAGGAAGAATTTTGACAAGTTCATCTCTGAAAATTTGTCTGGGTATTTGGGTGCACATGGTGTTTCCTTTGGTAGCATCAATATTTAAGAGTAAAGTATTTTCTCCTCCGGGAAGGCAAAGATCAATGGCATGATTTTGGACTCGCCACGCCATTTGGTGATGAAGAGTGGCTTGGATGGAATCTTTGGCTTGAGGTGCTCCTTGGATTTGGATTTGTATTTTTAGAGCTTCGGTTAAGTATGGAACATAAAGGGACATGTTGAAATTTGGAAAGATAGTTATGAAGACAGTCTCAGCATTCAGGGTAACTTCTGCAGTACCCAAATTTGCATGTTGGTACTCTAAGTATCTTGTATCTAGAAGAGAAAGTCAAGCTACAACAAGTTGACATTTTCTTCCGTGATATGTTAAAGCAATTCGGATAGCACCAAAATGGATATGGGTAAAACCATGATCTCTAAATTGTCTGGGAAAACCATCTGGGATTTGAAGAGTGATAAATTATTCCTCTTGAGTGGAAAGAATAGGATACTGGTCAAGTATTGAGGCAACAACATATTCTTTAACTCCTTTTTGTCTGTATTGGACTAAGGAACGAATTTGGGTCCAGGGTGCAAATTATTTTTTGGCGAAAGTTGAGTAGGGGTTTATGAGTGGTAGTTCAGTGGAGGATACTTTTTGTTCATCGGGTAGGATATCTACTTCATAGAGGTAATTATATTTTTTGGACAAGGTTTTCTATAGAGTAGGAGACATATTCATTTTTGCTAGGGAAGAGGTAGATAGAAATGACTCAGACATATTTAGTAAACTATTCCTCCCTCTGAAAGGATGGGCTTGCTCTGATACCACAGTATAAAGACAGAGTAAGAGACTCCAAGAAAGCAAACTAAATCATAGATGCGATAGTTTCCCTACAAAGGGGTTGGCTTCAACAACCCATAAGGGACTTGTGAGGCACTACTTAAACCACTGGACCAGGGGGGCTCTTGGGCTCCCTCTCCTCTCGCTCAAGCCTGCGATCCTGCTCCAAACATCTAGCAATCTCAATGACCTGGTCAAACATAGTATCCGTCTTAGTTTCTCGAGCATAACTATAACATAGGCCATAGTTGAGGCCATCAATGAACCTCTTGATCTTCTCTCTCTCAATGGTAACCAACATATAACATGATGTGCCAAATCTGCAAATCTCATATCGTATTAGGTCATAGTCATACCCTTACGGCATAGCTACTCAAACTCCCTATGCAACTCCTCTATGTGAGTATATGTGACAAACTTCTCTAAGAAGAGAACTGAGAACTCATGCCATGTTAGTGGTGTTGCGCCAGCTGGTGTGCCTAACTCATGAGTCACCTATAGGTCGCCTTTATCAGCTGAAAAGTGGTAAAGGCAACTCCACAGGTGTCCATAATACCCGTTGTGTGAAGATATGGTTACACCGATCTAAACAACCCTAAGTATCCTTTCACTCTACTCTGCAAGACTCAGGAGGATCAAGTCTCTTAAACTCCTCCAACCTCTTTTGCTCCTCATCAGTCATAGGTGGACAAACCTAAGCCTGAGAAACACCAACTGGCTGAACTAGTAACACCCTTAGTGTCTAATAACCTTGAACTAGCTGCTCCAGTGTACGAGCAGCATGAGTTTTGGCTCCTTCACCAACCTGTGATGTAGTTGGTGCAATGAATACCATGCCCGCCTGAGCCAAGCTCGTGCACATACTCAATATCCGAGCCACTGCCTCCTGAAGACCAGGTATAACAATAGGCACTACCGATGTCTGAGTTGGTCCGACTAGCCCAACAATATCTGCAACCTCCTCCTACACTAGAACAACAGGTGGCTACACAGGTGTTTCTCTAGCTATAGTGCGAGCCCCACCTCGGGCTCTTCCTCAGCCCCGGCCTCTTGCGGCCCTGCTTAGTTGTACTGGTTCCTGTACACCTGATTCGGCTGAACGTGTCCTTATCATTTGTGAGAGAATAGAAGAGTAAAAGTTCAAACCTCGGAAATAACAAATTCGTATGACAAGAATACAAGAAAGTGAAGTTTTCCTAACAGTTCGATAGATCCGCAAGACTTTACTAAAGTTGATCATGACCCATACAACCTATGCACCTAAGGCTCTGATACTAACTTTTCACGATCCAAAACTACCAACCAGTTGTAGTGGAGCCTAACTTGCTCGCCAGGCAATCCAACATAGCAAAAACGAAATATGAATACTGAATTAACATAAATAGTACAAGTCTAAGACCAATTAACAAAAACAAAATCATTGATACATAACAAACTGGTAAATACAAAGTCATGAGCTCTAAAAAGAAAAATACAAGTCTCAAATGCTAAATAACAATACTGTCTTAAATAAATACAATAATACAAAATGGAAAGAGACGCCAAGACTATGGTCGAGATGCAACTCTACCTTGTCTCTCAGATGAATAACTCAGTATAAGTCTCAGCTACTGATGGATAGGTCCAACACCTGGATCTGCACAATTAAGTTTGGAATGTAGTATGAGTACAACCGGCCCCAAGTACTTAACAAGTATCATAACTAATCTCGACGAGGTAATAAAATCATGAATTATAAATGATACTCACTAATCACTTGTACAGTTCATGAATCCAACAAGGGCAGAACAATAATATGATCAGATCATGAATCATAGAAAGAACCACCTTGGAGCACACAATTACTTAACGTACTCTACTCAGTCAAAAATCCCGCATATAAAGAAGATAGGCAAATTAAGCAAATAGCAGTCAAGGAAGTTGCAAGTAAAGAATAAATGCAACAACCAATTCAAACACTGGATAGCTTTTCCTTAAATTTTCCATAACCGCACCAAACCACTAATCAATTTTCCTCAGACCGCGTGTGCACCATCAAGAAGAAGCACGAGAGGGTGACTTTAGGGGGGAAGGATCCATATCTACATGACGCACGACGTAATCACGTGTAATAATCTACATGCTAAAACTTTAGGGGGGAAGGATCCATATCTACATGCTCAATATCAAAATTCACCCGACATGATTACAGGCTCAATATCACAATCCACCCAGCGTGGCCACATGCTAAAAAAAATTGCAGGACGTGGTCACGTGCTACTAGTCCAAATGTGACGACCCGGCCGGTCGCCTTAAGAATTAACGCTCCAATCCCCTATTAACAGCTTTCTCCAAGTTTATTTCTACTTTTTTGATTTGTCGGGATGTTCGGTTTTGAGTTTCGGAGAGTTTTGGGATACTTAGTCCCTAAATGAGAGCCTAAGTGTTGGAAAGTTGACTGTAGTTGGAGCAGTGTGAAGACATCCTCAGAATGGAAATCTGATGGTTCTGTCAGCTCCGTTGGGTGATTTCGATTTAGGAGCATGTTTGGATTGTGTTTTGGAGGTCCGTAGCTAATTTAGGCTTGAAATACTGAAAGTTGAATTTTTGAAGTTTCCGGTTCGATAGTGAGATTTTGATTCGAGGGTCGGAATGGAATTCCGAAAGTTGGAGTAGCTCCGTAGTGTTTAATGTGATATGTGCGCAAAATTGTAGGTCATTCGGACGAGGTTTGATAGATTTTTTGATCGCATGCGTATTTTTAGAGTTTTTGGAATTCTTAGGCTTGAATCCAATGAAAAATAGGTGTTTGACGTTTTTTTGAGCATTCCGAAGGTTGGAACAAGTTTTAATGATGTTATGGGATATGTTGGTAGGTTTGGTTGAGGTCTCGAGGACCTCAGGTGTGTTTCGGATGCTCAACTGACCACTTTTCGACTTGGAGAAACATCAAATTTTTGCTGGTATGGGTTGCAGACTTTTCTTCATCACGATCACGTGGGGAGGATCTCGATCGCGAAGCCTTAGGCAAGGAAGAGGGAATTTTGCTCTTTATGTTTGTATGAAGAGGAATGCGAACGCGTAGCTTTGGGGCAATGCTGAATCGCGAACGCGTGGACTAGGCCACGTTCGCGTAGAAGAAATAAGGTGGCAGTGGATTCTTAAATGTTTCTCTACACGATCGCGTAAAGCCAACTGCGTTCGCGTAAGTCTGAGGGATCTACGCATCGCGTTCACGGATGGGGTTCCGCATTCGCGTAGACTAAATCTGAGGCGCGTGGTTTTTGTTCTTCGCGATCGCGAATAAGGAATTGCATAGGCAGATTTTTAAAACCCAAAATCGAGGGTTGAAGCCACAATGCATATTTTGGACTTGGGAGCTCGAGAGATTGCGATTTTTGAAGATATTTTCAGCTGGGCAATTTGGGTAAGTAATTCCTACTCGGTTTAGACAAATTTCCATGAATCTACATTTAAATCCATCCTTTAATTTCGAAATTATGGTGGAAATTGAGGGAAAAGTTCTTATACCAAGAAATTGAGTTTTGATTGGGGATTTGACATTGGATTGGGGTAATTTTGATATGGTTAGACTCGTATTTTACCCAATTCCGAGACGTGGGCCCAAGGGGCATTTTGGTCATTTTACCTAATTTTGCGTATTAGCTTAGAATTTAATTGTAGAATCAGTTACTTGAAGTGTTATTTACATTATGAAATTGAATTGAATAGATTTGGGCCATTTGGAGTTGAGTACTCGTGGGAAGAATGTGGTCTCGGGTTTATTATTGAGCCGGTTTGAGGTAAGTAGCTGTCTAACCTTGTGTGGTGGACCTTCCCTTTAGGATTGGTATATTTGGTAATTAAAATGCCGTGTACGTGAGGTGACGAGTGCATACTTGTGCTAATTGTTGTAAATCCGATTTTCTTTAAGTAATTACTAGTATGTTTCCTTTCCTGTTTCTATTACTTGCACTATTAACCATGTTGTTAACTTAGGAAAGCATGTCTAAGTGACTTAACTGCATTACTTGCTCAAACTGCCTTACCTGAATTCTGTGCAGCATGCTAGGCTAGAATCACTTGTTGCCTTGATATTAAATTTTATAGCTCCCCCTTGTCTGTTTATTTTGGGACTACGAGTGTGGGATTCCGGTATCTCCCCCTTGTCTGTTTATTTTGGTACTACGAATGTGGGATTCCAGTGGATCCCCCTGCAAAGTTATATAGAACTACGGGAATGTACCCAGTAGATTCCCCCAGTACTGGGTATTTACATTTGGGACAACGGAACGGGATTCCGGTAGATCCCCGCGCACTATTAGTTGGACTACGGGACGGGATCCCGGGAGATCCATTGGATATGTACATATGATACTATAGGACGGTATCCTGGAAGATCCCTGGTTTTTATTTTGGTGCTAAGTCGCATTTTTCCGTGTTTTGCCTTGTCTCTGTAATAGTTGTTGTTGCACTTTTTATACCCTGTGTTACTTTTACTGTTGTTTATTGTTCTGTCTACACTATCAAACTTTGTATTTTATTTAACCTCAGTAGGGCCCTGACGTTCCTCGTCACTACCCGACCGAGGTTAGGCTTGGCACTTACTGAGTACTATTGTGGTGTACTCATGCCCCTTCTGTGCATGTTTTTCATGTGTAGATCCAGGTACTGCGACTCAGTCCTATCACCCTTGTGGAAAGGCGACTGCTCCACCGACTTTGAGGTATACCTGCCACATTCGTAGACCGACGAGTCCATTTCTAATCTAGCTTTTAAACATTTGCCCTTATGTATTTCTTTTCCTTGTTAGATGTTCTGGAGTTAGAGTACTGTGTAGTGATCCTTAGCTTGTGATTCATGGGTTTTCGGGTCTTGGAAGTGTGTATTAGTTTGAGAGTTAACTATTGTGTATGCCGAGTGGCAATTTTAAATATTGTCATATCCTTCGTCATTCTATTTTAATTTGTTTTTATTCTGCACTTGGTTTATCTTCCGCAATTTGGGCTTACCTAGTCGTAAAGGACTAGGTGCTGTCACGATGGTTCACAGAGGGCGAATCGGGGTCGTGAAAAGTTGGTATTAGACCTCTAGGTCCATAGGAGTCATAGATCACAAGCCGGTTTATTAGAGTCTCGCTGATCGGTACGGAGATATATGTACTTATCTACGAGAGGCTATGTAACTATTAGGAAAATTTCACTTCATTTGATTTCCTTGTCGTGCGATATTTTGACATCACAATTCTAAACTTCTGTCTTTTATTCTCTCACATATGGTGAGGACACGCGCTACCCGAGATGATCAGGCACCTGCGCCTCCTACTGCAGCCTTTAGAGGCCGAGGTCGGGGTAGAGACCGAGGACGCGCACATGGTGCAGCCAGAGCACCTGCGTGAGCTGCCATCGAGGTACCACCAGCAATTCCAGCCGGAGTCCAGGCACCTGACACGCCTACTACTATTTCTACTCGAGCTCTTCAGGAGACTCTGGCACAGTTCATGAGCATAAACACCACTCTGGCTCAGGCATGGTTGCTTCCCCTTGCTGCAACTACATCCCAGGCCGGGGGAGGAGCACAGACCCCCATCGCCCGCACTCTTGAGCAGCGAATGCATGTTGAGCAAGTCCCTGAGATTATTCCTGTACCGCATGTAGTGCCAATTCAGACCGAGGACAGGGCATCGGCTTCCGAGGAGGAGCAGCTAAGGCTTGAGAGGCTCAAGAGGTACAAGCCACCTATATTCAGCGGTCTAGCATTGGAGGATGCTCTAGGATTTCTAGATAAGAGATACCGCATTCTCCATACCATGGGTATATCAATATCGAACGGGGTTTCCTTCACTACTTTCCAGCTTCGAGGAGCCGCCTATGAGTGATGACACACCTATGAGTTAGACAGTCTGGATGAGGCTGCTTCGCTGACTTGGACTCAGCTTTCAGATCTGTTCCTGAGAGAGTATGTTCCTTAGAGCCTCAAGGACGCATGGCGCATAGAGTTTGAGCATTTGCGCTAGGGTACTATGACTGTCTCAGAGTATGTTGTTTGTTACAACACTTTGGCTAGGCATGCACCAACCTTGGTTTCTTCTGTTCTCGAGAGGGTTTGCCGATTTATTGAGGGCCTTATTCCCAGCATCAGGTCTAGCATGGCTCGTAAGTCGGAGATGGATATTTCCTATCAGCAAGTTGTGAGCATTTCTAGGAGGATTGAGGGTATGCATGATAGGGAGAGAGAGGAGAGGAAGGCTAAGAGGTCTCGAGAGTCGGGCCATTTCTCTGGTGCCCATGCCCCAACAGTAGGTCGTCATGGTAGGGGTTATATGAGTCGACTTGTTCATTCAGCTCTTCTAGTAGCCGGTGGTATTCCAGCTCCTCCTAGACCGCACGAGCCTTATTATGCACCACCAGTATCTAGCACGCCTCCTGCGCGGGGTGCTTTTAGAGGTCAGTCCAGCAGACCTGGTCCGAGCCAGTCACAACCACCACGTCCTCCCAGAGCTTGTTTTGAGTGTTGTGACACATATCATATGGTGAGGGATTTCCCCAGACTTGGGAGGGGTGCACCTCCATATATTTATCAGCCACAGCGTGCTCCGCAGAGTTCTCAGGTTATGGTTACAGCTCCAATTGCTACCCCACCTGCTCAGTAAGCTAGAGGTGGAGGTCGGGGAAGTAGAGGTCACCCTAGAGGAGGAGGCCAGGCTAGATACTATGCCCTTCCTGCTCGTACCGAGGTTGTTGCCTCCGATTCTATCATCACAGGTATTATACTGGTTTGTCACAGAGATGTATCGGTTCTATTCGATCCAAGCTCCACTTATTCTTTTGTGTCTTCTTATTTTGCTCCACATTTGTGTGTATCTCGGGATTCTTTGAGTTCCCCTATTTATGTTTCTACTCCTATGGGAGATTCTCTTGTTGTGGACCACGTTTATCGGTCATGTTTGGTTGCTCTTAGTTGTTTTGAGACCAAAGCCGATTTATTGTTACTTAGAATGGTTGACTTTGATATTATCTTGGGCATGGACTGGCTGTCGCCTCATTATGCTATTCTTGATTGTCACACCAGAATCGTGATACTGGCTATGCCAGCTGTACTGCGTGTTGAGTGGAGGGGTACTTTAGATCACACTCCCAGTAGAGTTATTTCTTTTCTTAATGCTCAGCGTATGGTTGAGAAGGGGTGTGACGCGTATTTAGCTTATGTGAGAAATGTTAGTATTGATACCCCTTCAGTTGATTCAGTCCTAGTAGTACGGGATTTTCCCGATGTGTTTCCAGCTGATCTTCTAGGCATGCCGCCTAATAGAGATATTGATTTGGTATTGATCTGTTGTCGGGCACTCAGCCCATTTCTATTCCTCCGTATCGTATGGCTCCTCCTGAGATGAAGGAATTGAAGGATCAGTTACATGAATTGCTTGATAAGAGTTTTGTTCGGACTAGTGTATCACCCTGGGGTGCTCCTATTATGTTTGTGAAGAAAAAGGATGGTTCTATGCGTATGTGTATTGATTATTGCCAGTTGAACAAGGTTACAGTGAAGAATTGTTATCCATTGCCTCGTATTGATGATCTGTTTGACCAGCTTCAATGCACACGGGTATTTTTTAATATTGACTTGCGCTCACATTACCATCAGTTGAAGATTCGGGAACCAGATATCCCAAAGACTGCTTTTAGGACTCGGTATGGTCATTACGAGTTCCTTGTTATGTCATTTGGGATGACCAACGCCCTAGCAGCCTTTATGCATTTGATGCACAGTGTGTTCCGATCGTACCTTGACTCGTTCGTCATTGTATTTATTGATGATATTCTGGTGTATTCTCGGAATCGGGAAGATCATGAGCAGCACTTGAGGACTGTGCTTCAGACGTTGAGAGAGAAGAAGTTATATGTTAAGTTCTCGAAATGTGAGTTTTTGTTGGATTCAGTGGCATTCTTAGGCCACGTGGTATCGAGTGAGAGTATTCAGGTGGATCCGAAGAAGATAGAGGTTGTACAGAGTTGGCCTAGACCATCCTCAGCTACCGAGATCCGTAGTTTCCTTGGCTTGGCAGGCTACTACCGTCGTATTGTGGAGGGGTTTTCATCGATTGCAGCCCCTATGACCAGGTTGACCCAGTAGGGTACTCCGTTTTAGTGGACGGAGGAGTGTGAGGCAAGCTTTCAGAAGCTCCAGACAACCTTGACTACAGCCCTAATTTTGATATTGCCTACAAGTTCGGGGTCTTATACGGTCTATTATGATGCCTCGAGGATTGGCCTCGGAGCGGTGTTGATGCAGGACGGTAGGGTGATTGCCTATGCATCTAGACAATTGAAGATACATGAAAAGAATTACCCTGTCCATGACCTTGAGTTATCTGCCATTATTCACGCCCTAAAGATTTGGCGCCATTATTTATACGGGGTTCCCTATGAGATTTATAATGATCATCGGAGCTTGCAGCACTTGTTCAAGCAAAAGGATCTAAATTTGAGCAAGAGGAGGTGGTTAGAGTTGTTGAAGGACTATGACATCACTATTTTGTATCACCCAGGCAAGGCAAATATGGTGGCCAATGCTTTCAGTTGTCGGGCAGAGAGTTTGGGGAGTTTGGCTTATTTACCAGCATTAGAGAGGCCTATGGCGATGGATGTTCAGGCCTTAGTCAGCCAGTTTGTGAGATTGGATCTTTCGGAACCTAGTCGGGTTTTAACTTGCATGGTTTCTCGATCTTCCTTATTTGATCGTATCAGGGAGCGGCAGCATGCTGACCTTCATTTGCTTGTCCTCAAGGACAAGGTTCAGTATGGTGATGCCATAGATGTGACTATTGGCGATGATGGGGTATTGAGGATGCAGGGTCAGAATTCTGTACCCAATGCTGATGGACTTCAAGAGTTGATTCTAGAGGAGGCCCATAGCTCGCGATATTCCATTCATCCAGGTGTCGCAAAGATGTATCAGGATTTGAGGCAGCACTACTGGTGGAGGTGGATGAAGAAGGATATAGTTGGATTTGTAGCTCGGTGCCTCCACTGTTAGTAGGTGAAGTATGAGCACCAGAGACTGGGTGGGTTGCTTCAGTAGATAGAGATTCTGGAGTGGAAATGGGAGCATATTATCATGGACTTTGTAGTTGGGCTCCCATGGAGTTTGAGAAAGTTCGATACTATTTGGGTGATTGTGGATCGGCTGACCAAGTCCACTCTCTTTATTCCTGTGTGTACTACTTATTCCTCGGAGCGGTTGGTGAAGATCTATATCTGGGAGATTGTTCGACTACATGGTCTTCCAGTTTCCATCATTTTAGATAGAGGTACACAGTTCACATCACGGTTCTGGAGAGTCGTTCAGTATGAGTTGGGTACTCGGGTGGAGTTGAGTACAGTATTTCACCCTCAAACGGACAGACAGTCCAAGAGCACTATTTAGATTCTTGAGGATATGCTCTGTGCGTATGTGATTGAGTTTGGAGGGTCTTGGGATCAGTTTTTTCCATTGGTAGAGTTTGCTTACAACAACAACTATCAGTCTAGCATTCAGATGGCACCGTATGAGGCTTTATATGGGAGACGGTGTAGATCCCCAGTGGGTTGGTTTGACCCGGGCGAGGCTATATTGTTGGGCACAGACCTGGTTCAGGATGTTTTGGAGAAGGTTAAGGTGATTCAAGATAGACTTTGTACAGCCCAGTCCAGATAGAAGAGGTACACGGACCTGAAAGTTTGTGATATTTCCTATATGGTTAGAGAGTGGGTTCTGCTTCGGGTTTTGCCTATGAAGGGCGTTATGAGATTCAGGAAGAAAGGAAAGTTGAGTCTGAGATTTATTGGCCCTTTTGAGATATTGAGGCGTGTTGGGGAGGTTGCTTATGAGCTTGCCTTACCTCCCAACTTGGCTGGAGTTCATCCAGTATTCCATGTTTCGATGCTCCGGATGTATCATGGTGATCCGTCGCACGTGTTGGATTTCAGTTCAGTCTAATTGGACAAGGATCTATACTATGTTGAGGAGTCAATGGCCATACTAGACAGGAAGGTTAGAAAGCTGAGGTTAAAGAACATTGCATCAGTAAAGGTTTAGTGGCGAGGCCAGCCGGTCGAGGAGGCGACCTAGGATACTGAGCAGGATATGCGTAGCCGTTACCCTCATCTATTCACAACTTCAGGTATGTCTCTGTGCTCGTTCGAGGACGAACGAATGTTTAAGAGTAGGAGGATGTGACGACCCGGCCGGTCGTCCTAATAATTAATGCCCCGATCCCCTATTAACTGCTTTCCCTGAGTTTATTTCTGCAATTTTGATTTGCCATGATGTTCGGTTTTGAGTTTCGGAGAGTTTTGGGACACTTAGTCACTAAATGAGAGCTTAATTGTTGGAAAGTTGACCGTAGTCGGAACAGTGTGAAGACGGCCACGAAATGGAAATTCGATGGCTCAGTTAGCTCCGTTGGGTGATTTTGGGTTTAGTAGCATGTTTGGATTGTGTTTTGGAGGTCCGTAGCTAATTTAGGCTTGAAATACCGAAAGTTGAATTTTTGAAGTTTCCGGTTCGATAGTGAAATTTTTATCCGAGAGTCGGAATGGACTTCTGGAATTTGGAGTAGCTTCATAGTGTTTAATGTGACGTGTGTGCAAAATTTCAAGTCATTCAGACGAGGTTTGATAGACTTTTTGATTGAACGCGTATTTTTAGAGTTTTTGGAATTCTTAGGTTTGAATCCGATGAAAAATAGGTGTTTTGATGTTATTTTGAGTGTTCCGAAGGTTGGAACAAGTTTGAATGATGTTATGGGATATGTTGGTAGGTTTGGTTGAGGTCCCGAGGTCCTCGAGTGTGTTTCAGATGCTCAACGGACCATTTTTGGACTTGGAGAAACATCCGATTTTTGCTGGTATGTGTTACAGACTTTTCTTCATCGTGGTCGTGTGGGGAGGATCACAATCGTGAAGGCTTAGGTGAGGCAGAGAGAATTTTGCTCTTCGCGTTCGCGTGAAGAGGAATGCGAATGCATAGCTTTGGGGAAGTGCTGAATCGCGAACGCGTGGACTAGGCCACGTTCACGTAGAAGAAATAAGGCGGCAGTGGATTCTTAAATGTTTATCTACGCGGTCACGTAAAGCCAACTGTGTTCGCGTAAGTCTAAGCGAGCTAAGCATCACGTTCGTGGATGGGGTTCCACGTTCGCGTAGAGTAAATCTGAGGCGCGTGGTTTTTGTTCTTCGCGATCGCGACTGGTCTTCCACGATCGCGATTAAGGAATTGCCTGGACAGATTCTTAAAACCCAAAATCGAGGGTTAAGCCATAATGCATATTTTGGACTTGGGAGCTCGAGAGGTTGCGATTTTTTAAGAGATTTTCACCTGGGCAATTTGGGTAAGTAATTCCTACTCGGTTTAGACTAGTTTCCATGAATCTACCCTTAAATTCATCCTTTAATTTCGAAATTATGGTGGAAATTGGGGAAAAAGTTCTTAGACCAAAAAATTGAGTTTTGATTGGGGATTTGTTTACCGTGAAAATGGTAACAAGAATTAAATTAGTAAATGGGATTCTAAAAATATGTGATCTATTCCCGAGCTATTTGTTAGAGCAGTTGATGCTAATAATATGGAGTTTGAAGATAATAATCAAACTGAAAGGGCATGCTGCCTAGATACAGCTCTGATCGATGAAGGACCTTGGGTCGATGTCAGGATCAAGCTCGAGCTATCGGGGATAGTCGGGGATGGGATAACAATTGAAGATATGATCAAACAAGGCTCTTTATGGCCAATACTAAGGCATATGATGAAGGACGAGTAAGAACGCGATGAATATCGAGGTGGCCTGGGACCAGTGAGAGCGAACAAGCTTAGAAAGAAGAGAGAGAGAGAGAGAGAGAGATATTATTGCACTTGCGGAGAAAATGGAGCAACATCAGTCCATTACAAAATGGCATGGATCCCCCTTATATAGGAGAGGGAATATCATATAGTACAAAGTGTATTGAATGAAAGGATACGGGGATGGGACAGCTAGGCGTGGTACTAGTGCCTATAGACTCTAGCCGCTTGCCTTGGGAGTCCCCCGTCTTCATAACCTTTGTCGGTTCGCGAACAGATACCTTACCCTTGGAGTCTCTGCAGGGTCGCGGATGATCCTCGAGAGAGGTAGCTCGATCGTAATCCCACAGCCTCGAGATGCTAACATGACTTTCCGAATATACCTTAATGGCAGGAAATAGATCCCGCTGATTTCACCGCATACAGATAGTCTCCGCGTTTCTTAGAACGAAGTAATAGGAAATGATATTAGATCGTCGTTTCGAGATCATAATTTCCATAACATCAACCGTCTAAGAGCATTAAATGCCATGCCCCAGAGAACCGTGCAGGGCCGCCATCAGATGCGGTAATCGAGAAACCCACGAACTGCCATAGGCTCGTCTTTTCTGCTTTCCCAACGATTCCTATAAATGCACTAGTTGCTAGACACTTCTCATCTTCACCCTTCTTACAAGCCCGCAAATCAAAATTTTGATATTTGACATCATTCCCTCTTTTCACATAAAGGTTTTTACCATTTTTCATGGCTAGGACTTCTAGGACGGTCCCCCGACGGAACGATGTTGTGTCGTCGTCCCAATTACTTGAGGGAGAAAACAAATCGGTTCCCACTTTAGGACAATGGATTCCTCTTGATATTGACACGTCGAAGGATTTCGACATCGAGACTCCCTCGTCTACGCCGGGTCAGTGTGAGCACGTGTCTCGATATGTTAGCGTCTTGACTGATGTTAGCAAAGTGAGGGTGGACTGCCGATGGAATGAGGCAGTGGAGGTAGAGATTCTCGACCCCAACGATAGTATCACCGACTTCAAGGAGGGCTTCCTTCATATATATACTTACCCATTCACCCTGGGCCCTAATAAATCTGTTGAATCTCCTCCCTTGGAAATCGATTGGTTATTCTTGACTTCTGCCCCCGATATCAGGTGACCCTCGGTCATATCTACCCATCCTAGTAGAGGATAGTGTTAATGCTTAGGAATTTCAACGAAGGGGTTAAAGGTGAAGTTTTCACCCTTAACCATTTGATCAGACTGTACCGCCCTCGTCTGTATCGAGGCTTAATCAAGCTCCGTCACCGATCCAAAAAGTCTTTTTTCATGAGCGTTGATGAGGGAAAGGACCGAGGATGGATGAGCAGGTTTATCCGAGTGAGGACCTCAAACATCATCCCGGCCCGGAGGATGCCCTTTCCGGAGCAGTGGAACACTCGACGTAAGCGAATTCCCTTTAACCACTTCTCGATTACTCATTCATTCGTCATAATAACCTCTTTCTATTTTCTGTAGCCGTTGCTTGGCATTCGGAGGTGGTCCCAGAGTTGTCGGGATGGATCAGGCGTCTAGACGAGAAGTTCTCGTACCGCGTTCGGTCTTAGACCATCATGGCTAAGGGGCGTTGGGTGGCCAAGAATCACGGTGAGGTTCCTTTACCGCCTGTGCTTTGCATTTTGTATTTCCTTTCGAGCCCTTAGTGAAAATGTATTGTGGTTATTGTGCTGGTGCAGGCCTTGGCGAGAATATGCAAAGGCCTTGAAGCCTGATATGAACAAGGAAGAGCAGGGTAGTTGATGATGGAAGTCCATTGAGGAGGAGAACAAGGTTAAGTGTGAGATGATAGGACTGCTGCTCTAACATCCGGATCGAATCATGACATCCAGGGGGAGGTTGATGATGGAAGTCCATTGAGGAGGAGAACAAGGTTAAGTGCGAGAGATTTGCAGGTGCCCGATCAGAGGCTACTGAATCCGAGATGGCTGGCTCCGGCCGGGCTGGTGAGCAGAGGGTCCTTGAAGAGGACGCTGATGCAGATTCTGCTAGGAGGACCGTTGGCGCTGATCCTGAGGGACAGGAGCTCGGGGCCTTCCAGAAGCGTGGGTTGCTATTTGGAGAAATCGGTGAACCGAACAACCTCATTTCAAGCTTTCCGGTTTCATCATGGGAGCTAAGGGATTCCAAAAAGATGGTCGGCGTCACAGCCGGGACCCCTCCCAAATGGGGAGATTTTATTGCCAATTTTTGACGGCATAATCGACAGGGCCGATCTTGATATTTTCGATGCCGTTAAAGTGGCAGAAAAGTCTATGCAACAGGTGATAATTTTCCCTTGCATATTCCTTTTCGTTCTCGGGCGTTACTCGTCGTCTTTCTTAACTTTCTCATTGTGCCACAATCTAAGGGGATGTATGATCATGCCATTCTTCACCTCTGAGGGGAACGCTTTTGCTACAAGAAGGAGTGTAATAATGTTGCTTCTAAACTATAGGACTCGGAGGCTGGTTGTGCCCAGGGGGACAGAGAGTTGGGAGAACTTCGGATTGCTTTGGAGGCGGTACTCTAGGAGAAGGTCGCTCTTGCTGCCCAGGTACTCTGCCTCGCTCCTGCCCGTCCTCTTACCTCATATCCACTCATGTTCTGGATTCATGTATTTTTCGACTTGCCCTTCTTCGTAGGTCGAGCAGAGTAACTCACAGATTAGCCGGTTGAAAGTGGAGGTCTCCGGGCTGAAAGAGCGAAACGAGATTGCGGCCGGGGAATTAACGATATCCCGAGGTCTTCTCATGGATGCTCGCATGGAGATTGTTAATTTGACCGCGGCTAAGTTTGAGGCCGAACGAGATGCTGCCGCTTATAAGGAGGATATGACCACGACATATACAATGGTTCGCAACATGTCTACGGCAGCTGAACAGAGACTAATTCGAGCTGTCAAGTACGCCAAGGAGGAGATGAAGAGGGTGACCCTGGAAGAACTTGAGGCCAAAGGCTTCGAGCTGTTTGCCGATCTGGAGGAGGCTCGTGCGGTGGAAGGAAGATTGACACTCTTGATTGCCCCTGATAGGGGCGAAGATGATAGTGGCGAGGAGTAGTCTCCTAGCCTTTTTTGTATGCCTTTCTTTTTGCTTCATGTGTCCCCTCTGTGGGAAACAAATAGTATAAAGATGTTTTCTCTCTTTTACCAATGTATAAACAGGAGCTTTTATCCTATCAGCATTCTCCTTATTTCTTTGTTTTTGTGTTCCGGCACCGGCCCTTTAGGGCCTTTTCGTGGGACATACCGGGGGGCCCGAGACTAGCCACATCCCGAGGTGGGATGGATAGTTCCTTCCGAACCAATATTTATAAAGTCGGGGATCTCCCGAGGTCCTTCGGTTTTATAAGTTATGTGGGAGTTTGTAATGATTCTACCAGTTCACTCCCTAAGGATAAGGTGATATTAACGCGGCCAAAATTAATTGGCCCCCTTGAGCGAACGAGCAGTTGTCGGTTAGCCTCTATATATTTGCTCATCCGCCCTTCAAGCAGTGATTTTGCAGTTTTTGATAAGCCTATCTCCTCTGCAGACCTTGGCGCTTTGTGTGAGTCCTTCCGCTCCCCTACTTCATAGAGTTTTTGACTAGATCCTTATCTTCTTCCCCTTATTCTGTTGTAATCATGGTCGCCACTTCGACGGCTGATCCTCGGATGGAGGGGAGTCCTTACCATGCTCCACCCTTGGTTGGTACCAGCGACTCGCCACTGATATCGGGAGAGCGAGATTCGGGTCGCCTCACCTCGAAGAAGGCTGTCACAATGGGGAGACCTCCTAATGTTCCAGGCTATCGAGATTATGTGTCGAGGATTATTTCATCGGTGAGGGAGAAAAACCTTGAGATGATCAAGAAAGAACGTGGATGGGGGGAAGGTCTGATTTTGCGAGCACCTTCCCCTAGGAGAGTATCATGACATTCGTTAAGGGGTTCTTGAGTGTGTATATTCACGTTCTTGCGTCGGGTTCCCCGGACCAGGTCATGCATGATTTCTATAGGAGATACCAAGTAACGTTGGTGCAGGTTCATCCCTTTTTTGGAGAATAGTGCAGTCGATGAGGTATTTTGTTGATAAGGCCAGGATAGAATCCACTCTCACCCACCTCGTGAGGTTGTATCGACTATTGCGCTATCGGGGCCTGATTGATCTTCAGCATAGATATACCCGAGCTCCTGTGATCGGCGGCGAGGAGGATGAGGACCACGGGTGGATGAATCGGTTCGTTCGAATCCGGACGACTGATGTTATCCTCAGAGAATTTTTGTCGTTCCCTGAGAGATGGAACCTCACACGTAAGTGCTTCGTTTGAGTTGTCTTTTAAGTCAGCATGGGGTTAGCCCCATAGCAGCATCTTCCTATTCTTTGTTTATAGCAACTCATTGGTTGTCCCACGAGATCCCTGATTTAGTTGAATGGTCTCGTAAGCTAGCAGCTTGTTCAACCTACGATAGGCGCCGGTAGCGAGATCTATCAAAAGGGAGAGGGGAGGCGAAGCATCACGGTAGGTTCCTGGCATCTTACCCCCCTAATGGGCGGCTTCCTTCTTGCTAGCTCATTTGATTTATTTGCTGCAAGTGCCAGGAGTCTTTTCGAAGCAAGGTCGAGTCCCCTGAGAGAGGAGGAGAGATTGATGGCCCTAGGGTCAAGGAACGGTGAGAGAAGGACTATGGTGAGGCGCCCTCTTCCAGCGATTAAGGGGAAGTGATTCAGCTGACCAGCAATATTTTGGGGTCGGTGCATCGTCGGATGTTGCTTCGGCCTTCGGCGAAGCTCAGCGTTTTGGCCTTATGGTGAGTTTTTTGCTGCTGTAAGAATGTTCTGGCCCTGCGCTCCTCTCTTTTCTTTTTGTTTATCTGGCTTCCTTTCTCAGGCTTTTAACAGGCCCAAGGCCGAACTGGTTCAGTGTGGGGCCCCATTACGAGATGCTCGAGATAGGGAGAAATCCCTCAGGCTTCTTTGTGCGGCAAAGGAAAGCAAGCTCATCTCTTTACGGCGTGAGGTGGATCACAGTCGGGCCCGGGAGGCCCTCTTAGAGAAATAGGTATCTTGCATCTCGTATTAGCCTGTGTTCCCTTTATGTCTCGCCATCTTGACGTGTTGTTGTTTCAGTTGAAGGACAAGGCGGATGAGCTGGAACAAGTTTCGGGTGAGGTTGGCAAAGCCAAACATGAATTCATCGAGCTATAGGGACATGTGAATGCCCACTCTAAGGCCAAAGAGAGGGCTCAGGCCGGGGTTTCCGCTCTCAAGGCGCAAATTCAGGCTGCCCATTCGAATGATTCTGCTTAGGTGAAGATGATCGTGATGCTCTCATCGGAGCTTTCAAGGGCAAAAATCGAGGTGGTGAATGTCCGGGTCGAGGTTATGATGAATAATACCAGGTCAGGACAGAAATTGGCAGCTTATTCGAGGAGTGCTGCCGCTGCTAAAGCTGAGTTGCAGAAGACCCTCGATCGTGCCGAAACAGCAAGGAGTACATGAGGTTCAGATCCCGGATGGGAGATCCTTGAGGAGATTCACACCAGGGGCATTGATCTCTTGGGGGAGATCGAGCAAGCCGAAGGAGAGGAGTACGATGCCAAGTTCTTACTGTCCGATATTGAGGATGATGGGGAGGAGACCACCGGGTTAAAACTACCGAAAAAAATGGAATGATCATTCCCTACCTTCTTTATTGTATATATATATATATATATAGCATTCATTAGACCACGCAGGTTGAGGTTGAGCTTCGTCGTCAATATGTAGCAATAAGAGGGGAAACCCTACAACTTGTATTTTCTGTATTTCTTCTTGTTGGAGTTTCAAATTGGGTCGATTTGATCCCGAATATTCCCTTAGGCTTGCACGCTTTAATCGTCTTAGGGTTTAGTCTTCGAGTCGGGGCCCGACTCGAGCTTAATTTACCCTCGAGTTTTGCGTTATTCTGAGATGGCGATGGTGGCATTTATGTCGTGCTCTTAGGCATATTGTACTTTAGCCATTTCGGGTCCAGTCTGCGAGTCGCGTTGCGATTCAAGCTTCAATTGACCCTCAAGTTCTTTCCTGCCTGCATGGGCAGATGGGGATAGAATTTTGTGCTTCGGGTCGAAGTGACCTTACAGGTGTGTGGACCGAAGGCTCACTCGGCTAGTTGACAGTGGCATTTATGCCGTGCCCTTAGGCATGTTGCAGTTTAACTATTTCGGGTCCATTCTTCGACTCACGTTGCGAATTGAGCTTTAATTGACCCTTAAGTTGTCAATTTTTTTTGGCTGGCGACAATGGCTCCTACGCTATTTTGGCCGTTGTGGCTTTTTAGTATGTGGCCCGGAGTGGATCTAGTGTCTGAATCAGGTTACGATTCGAGCTCATTTTAATCCTCAAGTTGTCAATTTTTTGCTGGCGACAATGGCTCTTACGCTATTTGGTCATATAGACCTTTTAATATGTGGCCCGGAGGCTTGCTTAGCTGGCGACAATGGCTCTTATGCTATTTTTTCCCATGGGCTTTTTGTAGGCATTGTTTTCCGCTCGTTAAGGTATTTTGAAAGATTTTTGCCTGACCCGTCGTCGGTTCTGGAAGAACCTCGATTTTAAGTCATTGTCGGTGATGTTTCGAGCACCTAGGAAGGTTCATAGCTGATGAGTAGATCGAAGCCTTGTGATTTGGAGCTGACATAGTCGAAGCTCATTTTTTGCCTATTGAGGGAAGCTTGTTTTAACCGGTTCTTTCCGAAGTATATTCAAATTAGTGGCTGCCATTTTTGTTTAGCGATGGTCGGGCGTCCCTGAGTCGCGTTAGTTTGAATGTATCAGCCGTTTTTACCGTAGTCATATGTGTTTGGCTGTAGCCATTTCTGATTCTGAGTGACAGCTCAAGCGTCTACACCAAGGGTATGCCCTTTCGGGATTCTTACAAATACGACGTATAGCCTGAACTTTGGAATTTTCATGCCTGTTGAGGTCTTACAGTTTGTCTTGCCTGTTGAGGTCTTACAGTTTTTGTAGAATAGATCTGGTTACGCCAAGTCTTCTCGCTAGGGGTCTTACAGTTTTGGGTTTTCCAGCGCATGGTGATTGGCAATGATCGACAATCTTCGAGCCATTGAATTTGTTTAAGCGTGAAGACCGCTTTTCGTGAGCTCAAAGTTGCCTTGTATGGACTTTATGAGCCCGGAGTTCCGACCCTGGGGTCTTGCAAGTGTTGAATTACTGATGCTAAGTCTCCAAGTATCTCGGGACGCGTTTGGTGGAGAGGCCCCTATCGGGGGTATACTTGAGATTTCATTGTTTGGAAAATAAGATGCTGGAAAGATATGTTTTTATTGCTTGGTGCAGACATACTTTGTTTCATTGTCGTGAGCTCGGCCCGCGCGGGCGCGGCTTCTCGGACCATTCGATCCAGTATATAATTCTTGATTGGGGTTTAGTTTGCCATTTCCTGGTCCTCCCGAGGGGATAGTACCTTCAAAAATAGATCATCGTTCGTTGTTGGACTGTAGAAGAAGGCTTACGACCGTATCAGATCCTCCTCTAGGATTATGCGGCTCAGCTAATAGTCTTGCTGACAAGGCCCTTTTTGGGGCGGAAGCCCAACTGAGGAGAAGGAGCGCGGCGGCCCCCTAGTAGAGTTAGAACCTCCGAATATCCTGGCCAGTTGTCTGCATACAGGTTAGGGAAAAAATAACAAGGGAATAAAGCAGTTCTTCCTCATCGCGGGATGCGTAAGCAACGTTTCGAGGTTCGGTACCTTTTCTACCCTTCTGAGGTGTGAGCCCCGATACAGCCATCCGTTGTGTCTTATCATGTTTGGCCGAGGATGTAGTTTGCCTACCCTTTGATTCTTTCGAGGGTGGGAGCATTGGTGTCGGCGATGCGTCATATGGTGAAGAACTTCATCTCATTGTGTATTGCTTTCTGTCGACCTACTTTAGTTCTGCCCTTTGCGAGAGGTTCAATGATTTTGGTGACACGGGGCTGACGCTGTCTCCGGGTGGTGTGTTGGCGGTCGTCTGAATAAGACGTCCGCACTTTGCGCCTCCTTCAATGGTATGGGGCTTGACGTCCTAGCCCGAGCTTATACGGGCCGAATTAAGAGGATGGTCTTTGTGGTGATTCGCCATTATGAATTCACCAGGGATCCGGGATGCGGGAGTGATTTGGTCTGTTAGCCCGGACCGCTCTATTGACTTTGATTCAACATTGTTGTTGTACATGATTGAACCACCGGAATTCATGAACACATGTTTTATTCGAAATAGATCAAATGAGGGAGAGGGTTACCAATGCATCAGTGTGATGCCGAAGCGAGTCATCGATGCCTTTTTCCTTGGATATAAGGGTGTCCTCTGGAGTACTTCCCTGGACCCGTCTTTTCCTGACGGCGAACATTTTCACTTTCCATTTTATGAGTTTGCGGAGGGTGTTGCCACTCCTTCACTTTCGTGGTAATAAGTCGCAGCTTGTTCACTTCATCCTTCGCGGTTGCCTTCCTTCCTTGGGGATGGACACGAACCTGACCGCTCGATGGTACTCGGCGGTGATTTTTATTGAGTAGCACGGTGGTCTTCTTTCCGAGATGGGGCTCATTTTTGACCTCGTGGCCACGCGCGCCCTACAGTTCCCGCGTCGGGTTGTGGTTATTTTGAAAGGGTCTTGGTCGAATAGGCCTGAGTCGCTCAGCGTCCATGGTTTCGCTTATGGTGATCATGATGTTTGGTATAGCAATGTTGAAATCGTACTCTACTGGGTGGGGCTCTTCTGTCAGTTGTGCCTCGTCAGATCTGGTTCCACTGAAGGTTCCTCGAGGATGTGGCCCTGATTCGTGGCCGATGCTGGGTACGAGCATACGGCCAGTTTTCAGATAGGTATCTGACTAAGCGTCATTTGAAAAGACCTGGCGTCATCGGGCATGCCTCGTTTAAACTTCGGGCGAAAACCTGTATTGCCCAAAAATCCGAAACTAGGGACGATCTTACTCGTCCTATCGATGAATGAGGCGAGACTTCCTGTGGTGTTTTATTCTCTCTTCGTTCGGCCTCCGATGTGTTGGGATCTTCCGCTACTACTTCGATGGCATTGGTGTGTGCTTCTGCAGAGGAATCCGCTGGGTTAAGAGAGTATGTAAGGTCGAGCGCTAGGTTGCGGCACCACATCATGGTTTCTTTCGAGAGTGTTTCTCCGAACTTCTTCAAAGAGACAGGCTCGAACTTATCATCTTGAAGGTTGCTTCCTTTCTCTGTGCGTGTGTAAGCGGTGGTGCGCTCATCGGGGTCCGAGGTCCTGTCGTACGTAGGGAGTTCCGGCATTCCAGATTTCCGTGAAGCTGGTTCTTCAGGTCCCCAGGGGAGAACTATTGAATGAACCTCCACGAACCTTACACGATCCTTTTGGAGAGGTTCTCGAGCATTTTCTCTATGGCAGGATCAGCCACTAACCCATTATTGCTTTATCTTTCGGGTACTTGCTCGGCGAGGGGAGCTGTCACTAGTGCAGCTGTGTTGGGAGCCTTCGGATGGCTCTGTAGCTGGGCGATAGCCAACTACTCTGCCTGCAACATTTCAAAAATATCGTGAAGTCTAACTTTTTGTGTTTCCCGATCCAGGATTTGTTGGGCTTCCTGTTGGTCGATATGCTGAACACTCTTATCTGTGTGAGACGTTTCATCGACATGTTGTGCATCCTGTGAGTCTGCGTCCACTGGAATAGGTCCAGGTGCGTTATCGGGATTTAGTGGTGGTGCTCCGGCGACTGGGATAGCCACGCAATTTTCCCCGTGATTCTCGAGGTTGTTGTTCTCGACTCCGTTTACCGAGCTGGACATTTCAACTTGAAATCAAAGGATCTTGGACAAGAAAAAGCGTGAAAGATAATGTGCATTTGTGCAATGAAACTAGCAAGAAAATAATCACTATTATTTTTAGCCCCACGGCGGGCGCCAAACTATTTACTGTGAAAATGGTAACAACAATTAAATTTGTAAATGGGGTTCTAAAAATATGTGATCTATTCCTGAGCTAGTTGTTAGAGCAGTTGATGCTAATAATATGGAGTTTGAAGATTAAATGAAAGCTAAAACGAGATAATAATCAAATCGAAGGGCCTGCTGCCCAGATTCAGGTCCATTCGATGAATGACCTCGGGGTCGCTGTCAGGATCGAGCTCGAGCTATCGGGGATAGTCAGGGATGGGATTACAATTGAAGATATAATCAAACAAGGCTCTTTATGACCAATACTAAGGCATATGATGAAGAACAAGTAAGAACGCGATCAATATCGAGGTGGCCTCGGACTAGTGAGAGCGAACAATCTTAGAAAGAAAAGAGAGAGAGAGAGAGAGAGAGAGAGAGAGAGAGAGAGAGAGAGAGATTATTGCACTTGTGGAGAAAATGGAGCAACATCAGTCCCTTACAAAGTGGCATGGATCCCCCTTATATAAGAGAGGAATACCATATAGGACAAAGTGTATTGAATGAAAGGACACGTGGATGGGATGGCTAGGCATGGTACTAGTGCCTATTGACTCTAGCCGCTTGCCTTGGGAGTCCCCCGTCTTCATAACCTTTGCCGGGTCGCGGACAGATTTCTTACCCTCGGAGTCTCCGCAGGGTCGTGGACAATCCTCGAAAGAGGGAGCTCGATCGTAATCCCACAGCCTCGAGATAATGACATGACTTTCCGAATGTACCTTAATGGCGAGAAATAGATCCCCCTTATTTTACCGCATACAGGATTTGACATTGGATTGGGATAATTTTGATATGGTTAGACTCGTGAGAGCGTTAGGATTCTGAAAATATAAATTTTACCCGATTCCGAGACGTGGGCCCGAGGTGCGTTTTGGTCATTTTACCTAATTTCGCATATTAGCTTAGAATTTAACTGTAGAATCAGTTACTTGAAGTGTTATTTACATTATGAAATTGAATTGAATAGATTTGGGCTATTTGGAGTCGAGTACTCGTGCCAAGAATGTTGTCTCGGGTTGATTATTGAGCCGGTTCGAGGTAAGTGGCTTGTCTAACCTTGTGTGGGGGACCTTTCTCCTTAGGATTGGTATATTTGGTAATTGAAATGCCTTGTACGCGAGGTGACGGATGCGTACTTGTGCTAATTGTTGGAAATACGGTTTTCTTTAAGTAATTACTAGTATGTTTCCTTTCTTGTTTCTATTACCTGCACTATTAAGCCTGTTGTTAGCTTAGGAAAGCATGTCTAAGTGACTTAACTTCTTTACTTGCTCAATCTGCCTTACCTGAATTTTGGGCAGCATGCTAGGCTAGAATCACTTGTTGCCTTGATATGAAATTTTTCTATTTCCGTATATTTTCCTGTTGTTGCTGTGTATTTATTTTGGGACCACGGATGTGGGATTCCGGTAACTCCCCCTTGTCTGTTTATTTTAGGACTACGGATGTGGGATTCCAGTATATCCCCCTACACAGTTATATGGAACTATGGGAATGCACCCGGTAGAATTCCCCAGTACTGGGTATTTATATTTGGGACTACGGAACGGGATTCCGGTAGATCCCCGTGCACTATGAGTTAGAATACGGGACGGGATCCCGTGAGATCCATTGGATATGTACATATGGTACTACAAGACGGTATCCTGGGAGATCCCTGGTTGTTATTTTGGTGGTAAGTCATATTTCTTTCTGTGTTTTGCCTTGTCTCTGTAATAGTTGTTGTTGCCCTTTTTATACCCTGTGTTACTTTTACTACTATATTTATTTATACTGTTCTACACTGTCAAACTTTGTATTTTATTTAACCTTAGTTGAGCCCTGACCTTCCTCGTCACTACCCAACCGAGGTTAGGCTTGACATTTACTGAGTACCGCTATGGTGTATTCATGCCCTTTCTGCGCATGTTTTTCATATGCAGATCCATGTACTACAACTCAGTCCTATCACCCTTGAGGCGAGGCGACAGCTCCAATGACTTCGAGGTATATCTGTCGTGTCCGCACAGCGAGGAGTCCCTTTCTATTCTATCTTTTAAACATTTGCCCTTCTGTATTTCTTTTTCTTATTAGATGTTCTGAAGTTAGAGTACTGTGTAGTGATCCTTAGCTTGTGATTCATGGGTTTCTGGGTCTTGGAAGTATGTATTGGTTTGAGAGTTAACTATTGTGTATGCCGAGCGGCACTTTTAAATACTGTTTTATCGTTCTTCATTCTGTTTTAATTTGTTTTTATTCCGCACTTGATTTATCTTCCGCAATTTGGGCTTACCCAGTCGTAGAGGACTAGGTGCTGTCACGATGGTTCACGGACGGCGAACCGGGGTCGTGACACCAAACCATATCACATTGAAAGAAAATATAAAAGAATTCATGTATATGATCAATATATATATAATTTCATACTCCTGGACTGGTAAAAATGACATGCTAAGGTATATGCATGTGCAAAGTGTGCTAACATAGCTCAAATAAGGTAATTGTATCACTAAACTAACAATTGTCAAGTTCAATTAGGAGATTAACCTCTATGTAATGTTAAACATGACTCAAATAGCTCACAACATGGGTACAAATATAAGAACCAACACAACATGAAGCTTAGCCATCAAGACAAGGCATATCATAACCTAAGTAGTACCTTGAAGAAGAATGGCTTAACCCCACATGTGCACCACCCATAGCATATAACTATCACAAATTAGTCAGGTAATTAGTGCCTCAACCAAGTTTAGGTAAGATACTTACCTCAAACAAGCCAAATCAATCCTCTAATAAGTTGTTCCTGCATGAATCAACCTTTAAACAGCTCGAATCTAATAAAAATAACTTGATATAATCAATAAAAGCCATAGGAACAATTTCAAGTGATAAAGTTAAGATCTTGTATCAATTATGCAAAGCCAACCCAAAAAGTCATCAAATTCTAATATGAGTCCAAATATGTGTGCTTCATCAAATTTCATCCTCAAATCGGCCTTCAAATCATCAAATCTCACTCTCCAAAATCAAAGTCAAAAATCCCCCTAAACTCTACCTTTAATTCATGTAATATTAGGTGTAATAATCTATGCTTAATCAATATTTAACACCAAAATAAAGTAAGTATCACTTACCCCTTAAATTGTGATGAAAAGCCTTCCAAAAATCACCTCTATCCAAGCTCTACAATTCCAAAAAATGAGAAAAAAAATGATCAAACCCTCGATATACGTATTCTTTCCAACAAAACCGTATCTGGGCCCATAACATCACACCTGTGGTACCGCATCTGTGGAAATTCCATCGCAGATGTGGAATTCATTAACCTGCTGACCATCTGCTTCTATGACGAGCGCAAAACACACACTTAAATATGCTAGTCTAATTAGTATAATATAATATCGTACCCACATGGATTGGAGTTAAACAATATTATCGTAGTTCTAGATTGCTATCCGAATGATCAACAATTAAGAATTTTTTGATTAATACTAAAATTAACTACGAATCTAGAACTAATTGACTAATAACAATCTAAGCGAGGAATAAGCAAAGAAAGATATCAATGGGAGAAAATAGGGTTGATAGGATAGCTGTAAGATAATTTTTTGAGATTTAACTCTAGATAATTCACTTCTAAGGTTCAAGTGATTCTCTCGAAATCACTTAATTATTAGTCCAAACGTTAAGTAGAAACTCCTCTCTTGATTAAGTCTCCACCCCACAAGATGAACTAGTTTAAGCTCTGTGAAGATATGTAAGAATTCGTAGTGGATTGGCCTTTAGGAGAACCTTTCTCGATTATCCTCCTAACTAGGTTTAATCAATGATTCAACTAGTCTCTTCGATTACTAAGAAGAATTAATGAACTCAAGTAACAATATAAGAAAAAGATATCACAAGTTATGCCTCTCTCGATTACATGAACAAGTGAACATAGATGCAACAATTAAATCATCCAAAAACCCTTCAATACATAAAACTAGAGTTATAATCCACAACCAAATATCAATATATCAAATCCATCAAACCCTAAAGGTAACTACTCTATAGACATGGAGTAATTCATCACAAATATGGTTAATGTATAGAAAAACATAAAATTATCAAACTCGTGTCTTGAGTGAGGATTAAATGATTAATTCCTTGTGCTTTTGCTCCTCCAACTCTTCCTTAGCCTCCCTAGATAAACCATTTTCTAGTCGAATTTGGATTTTGGCTTTGTAAAAAATGTACAGGCGCACCGCATGGGGCGACGCACCACACATGGTGTTAGGGGGATCTTTAGGAAGCTGAACAATTCAACATGCAGCAATTATGTACAGCCACGACACACCACGTGCCACCCACACACCGTGGCTGTGTAATTTTCTCAAAATCTGCCTTTTTGCTTGATTTTCAAATTCTAGACATGGTTCTTGAACTCGGAACGCAATCCTAGCTTAATTCTTTGGGCTTTTGCTAAGACTTTAAAGCTCTGAATAGCTCGAATTAGCTCCATGACAACTACATCACTCGGAATCAATCATACAAGGCATAAAACAAGCAATAAGCATAAAACACTAGCGATAAAAGGTCAAACATACTTGAAGTGTAGTAACTTAGTGTGCAATAAGCGAATAAAATATGAGAGCATAGCCTACCATCATTCTGCGACCCAACACTCACACCTACGAGTCCCCTTACGCGAAAATCATGACGCTCCTATGCTCCAACGCCGCATATGCAGGCTTCCTCTGCCAACCTCCTCCTTCGCATATGCGCTCAAACAACCGCACATTTGACTCAACATCTGCGTACAAGCCCCTACAAATGCAAAAACACCAGAAGCCTTCAATCTTCAGCAATACAACTATGTCCAGAAATGGTGCAAACTCATTTCGAAACACCTCGAGGACCCCCGAGACCCCGTCCAATCATACCAACCATTCTCAAAATATAACATAAAACTACTCGAGGACTCAAATCATGCCATAAAATATCAAAACTATGAATCACACCTTAATGCAACCCTAAGAAAACTAATTAACTTCCGTCTTCGAAATTCATGCCGAACTATAACAAATAAACCCGAAATAACCTAAAATTTTGCATAGAAGTCCCAATGACACAACGAACCTATCCCAACTCCCAAAATCACAATCCAAAATCGATATCAAAAAAGTCAAATCCCTTTCAAACACATGAATCTTCCAAACCTTCAACTTTCCTTATCAACAAAGTCAACTCTCACTTAAACCCCATGAACTTTTCAAACCATCAACTTTACAACTTTCTCCAAAAAGCACCAAACTAATCTACGGACCTCTATATCCAAACATGGACATACGTCCAAGTCCAAAATTACCATACAAAGCTGTTGGAACTATCCAAACACTATTGTAGAGTTGTCTACACAAAAATGCAACTCCGGTCAACTCCGTTCAACTCTTAGCACTTAAGCTTTGAACCTTGTGGCTAGGTGTCCCATTCACTCCAAAACCTCCCCCCCCCCAAACCAAACCAATCACCCTAGCAAGTGAATTAACCAAAAATACACATATATAAAATATCAAATAAGGAAAATGATACTAGTATACTCAAAACAACCGGCTAGATCGTTGCACCAAAAAAAAGATTACCGTATTTGTTGTGGAAAAAATCATCAAGTGTTTGATTGTTAATCAAGTAACTCTTACTCTTATTCATCTCATGAAAAGTCTCACTTTGTTTCTAGTTGTTACAGGCATGATGACACACATGGCTTGAATAACTCAAGGTGAAATGAATATCCAAATTATGAATAAAACCAAAGCAATGTAAAAGAACCACCTCAGCTAGAGAAGCATAATTTAGAATATCTTTTGCATAAGTTCAAGAAGGTGCTAAAAAAGTATTACACAGATGCAACTAGTAAGAACCTAATAATGCAAGTGGATTCGTTAGTAAGTATGAGGTCAGAAAACTCATCGCATTATGATGGTGAATATATGGTGAAAATATCCTGTGAGAATGAGCTTAACCAAGAGGATGAGCATCTAAAGAGATTCTATAAGAGGATTCTGATTCAATTGAGTTGTTTGAAGATAAGTTTGGAAGATTGTGAAGCAGTAAAAGAAGGCTTTAGACTCTACTCTTGCTTTTCATGTCTTCTACCTTTTTTTTAGCAAATAGGAAATATGTATTAACTTATGTAGGGTTTGTTACATTACAACCTACGGTGGTGCCACTTAGGGCACATTGATTTTCTAAGCTTGCAAAGGTATTGCAAGCATTCATAGATAAGTTTTTAACAAAAGCAAAAAGATTGTCTTCATCCAAAGTTACATAATTTTCAACACCGCTTAGTGGTGATACAAAAACTTCTTTTTTCTTGTTTCTTCGAGTGCTTCCTAGCTTGGCCATGATGTGTGCTATCTTGTTGCCTTACCTAAAGTTGTGTTGGAGAGGGATCACCTTCCCTTAGTGCATTAACAACCTATAAGAATTGACAAGATTATCAAAACATTTATTACCATTGAGAATTGCTTGTATTGCTTTCACGCAATCTGTTTCTATCTCGAGTGGGAACAAATTTCAATCATGAGCTATTTTAAGCCCTTCTTTGATTGCATCTAGTTTTGCTTCCAAAGATCCCCAAGAATTGGTATTCTTTGTGAAGCCTGCAATCTAGTGGCCTTCTACATTGCGAAGAACTCCCCCAACATTACTTGTGTCTTCATTGTAACTTGCATCCATGTTTATCTTGTACCACCCTTTAGGTGGTTTTTGTCAACGTACCTTGATTTGGATCTTCTCAACAGGCAATGGGTTATGATCTATTAGTAACTTGTATTCTAAAGCTTGCTGAATAATGTATTTAGTGTTTATAGGGTGGGACGTGTTATTTTGGTTATTGGTATTTCTATTGATCCAAATTCCCCATAGGGTAAAAGCTAGGAAGTAATTCCAATTGAGGATATTATGGTTCATGGTAATGGACATGTTTCTAAGTTGTATTAGCCAGTGTTACTTTGAGTGTTCACTTATGGTCACCCCACCCATATTGTCCCAAAAGGACATGGTTGCTTTGCATTCCAAAAATATGTGAGTAATATATTCATCCCTTTTCATATTGCATATTGGGGAAAGGGGATCTATATTAATCCCAATCCGTGCTAGGTATTTTCTGCATGGCAACCTATTATAGAGGCATTGCCACATAAAGGATTTAATTTTATTAGGACAAGATAGTGACTAAATCCAGTTAAAATCTATATGTGGCTGAGACTGAGATTCAATTAAGGCATACCAACTTTTAGTTGTAAAAATACCTTTTGAACAAAGAGACCAAATGGGAATGTCATGTGTGGGTCTTGTTTTGCGAATTTTTGCTTTAAGGATATTTTGGAGAATCTTATTTGGTATGTTCATTGACAATTTTGAAAGGTCCCATTTGTAGTCTATATAGATATCTTTAATTTTTAGGCTATAGTGGGTTTGTGATAGAGAACCTTCAATTAAACTTCTCAGGTTTTGGGAATTGATCCATTTCGAATCCCATATACTAATGTTTGAGCTAAGGTGGGGTGACCAAACGGTTCCCTTGGAGCATACCTCCCATCCTTTCTTAATTGCATTCCAAATGAATGTTTGGTTGGCTTTGGAGCATCCTCCTCCATATTTAGTAATGATCATTTTTTTCCCACGGAGTAGTGGCATGGGTGAGGAGTCTCCAAGCTAAACTAGCTAGGTTAATTAAGTTTTTTGCATGTGCATTGTGCAATCCCAACCCTCTGGTGATTTTGGTTTGCAAACATTTGACCACGTGATTAGATGGAGGTTCTTTTTATTCCCACTCGTACCCCAAATAAAGTCCCTCTGGATTTTATCGATTATCTTATAGGTCTTTTTAGGGAGAAAGGTGTATTGCATATAATAGTTAGGGATAGAGTTTAAACAGGATTGAGTTAGAGTCGTTCTACCGGCAATATTAATGAATCTCAACTTTCAAGTAGCCAGTTTTGTTCTCATTTTATCAATAATAAAATTGTAGTCTGCCGGCCTTGGATTTCTATTTAGGATTGGAAACCCTAAGTAAGTTCCATAACTCTCACTTTGTTTAAACCCTAGGGTTTTTGTTATTGATTTAATAGTAGTAGGGTTGCAATTTTGGGAGAATAAGATTTTTGATTTTGCGTGATTGATACTTTGGCAATAGAGGGAACAAAAGGTCTCTAATTTTAATTTTATGGCATGGCATGATTTCTCATTAGCATTTGACATTAGGTTCAAGTCGTCTACCAAAAATAGGTGGCAAAAACTAATATTATTTCTCCATAAGGTAATAGGATCCCATTGTAAGGTATATATTTGACTTGTAATATACCTAGAAAATATTTTGAGGCATAGAGTAAAGATGTAAGGAGATAAATGATCTCCTTGCCTGATTCCTCTGCTAGGTTCAAAAAAAGTAGTTATAGAGCCGTTCATCAGAATTGAGATTGAGCTAGAAGAGATACAACTGAGTAATAGTTTTGAAAATTTCGGAGGAAACTGGAAATATCTAAGGGTGTGGTAGACAAATGACCATTCAATACGGTCAAATACCTTTTCCATGTCGATTTTTATCATCATGTCACCATGCTTACCCCTAATTTTCTAAAGATTACTAAATAATTCTTGAATAATAATAGCATTGTTGGATTCTCTTCTATTTTTCATAAAACTAGCTTGGAAAGGGCTGATTATTTTTTCTAAAAATGGTTTTAGTTGATTGGCTAGAATTTTGGTAATAATCTTGTAGATAGTGTTACGCAGGCCAATCGGTCGAAAGTTTTTAATGTGGTTTGCATTGGGCACTTTATGAATCAAACACAGGTAGGTTGTATTTATTTCCTTATGGATTTCTTGATAACTAAAAATGTCATGGCAATACTTAGTAACCGATTGAGAAATGATGTGCCAATATCTTTGATAAAGAATGGATGGAGGCCATCCGGGCTGGGTGCTTTAAAAGATTTTAAATAAAAAATTGCCTTTTAGATTTTAAGATCTAAAAGTGGACTATCAAGGGAACACAGGTCAGTTTTATTAAGGTTTGAGGGTTTAGGCCCTAAAGCTTTCAGTTTAGCACTATTATGAGAGGATGTGAAAATGTCTTTGAAGTAATTGGAGACATGAGACATGATTAACTTATGGTCATTTATCCAATTGCCTCCCTCATCCTTGAAGTAGTTAATTTTGTTTCTTCTTCTTCTGTTAGAAGCCATTATATGAAAGAATTTTGTATTGGCATCGCCGTCATTTAGCCATTAGACTCTTGACCTTAATTTCTAATAGTCCTCTTCTATATTAAGGATGTCATTATACTCCTTTTAAGAGAACTTTCCAGGTTTTGTTGAAAAATTCTTGTAGTGTATTTTGTAGAGATTTGGATGCGTTGGAGCCTTGCAAGTAATTTCCTTTTTCTACCCATAATATCTCCGAAGGTTCTACTTTTTCATCTTTTAACACCATCTATGAAAGAATTATTGGACTTAATATAGTCATTTTCAATACAGTGTGACTTAACAAGACTAGGGAAATTTGGGTGTTTACACCAAAAAGTTTCTAACCGGAAAGGATGAACATGTTTGTGTCTAGTCCTAGGGAATAGTTCAATCATAATAGGATTATGATCGGAGTGTGTCTTAGGTAGGTGAATTAAGGGGTAGTTAGGGAATAAGTCGCACCATTTCTCATTACCTAGTGCTTTATCCAATCTTTTCATAATTAATCCTTTATTTTGTGTTTATGGTTTGACCAAGTATATTTAAAACCTTTATAGCCTAAATCCAGGAAGTTACAACTATCCATTTTTGATAAAATATAATCAGCCATACTACTGTTCATCGGTCTCCCTCCAAATTTCTCATCTGACCCTAGAATATCATTAAAATCTCCACCTATTAACCAAGGCCCGTTAAAGGTTTTCTAGATATTTTCTAAGTTACTCCACATAATATTCCTATATTACTAATTAGTGCTAGCATAAATGAATGAAAATAACCAAGCTTTTTTAATAGGCCTTACCTCAATTGTTGTATGTATTTCATGCTTTCTACGGATGAAGTTGTGCACTGTGACTACCTCATGTTTCCACGTCACGACTATGCCACCAGACTGCCCCTCCGCTGGGACCTCTATCAACTCAAAGAAACCAAAATAGTCTAACAATTGCTCATGTTTAACCATCTTAGTTTCCAGAAGTGTTACCATACAAGGTCTATGGGTGTCAATCATCTCCTTAAAATTCCTTCTGAGGTTATCGTTATTTCCCCCACGGATGTTCCACACTATAAAATTAGTTGGTCAATTCATTGATTGATTTATGTTTGGGCTCTGTGTATCCCCATTCTCCCTTACTCCTCCCAGAAAGATAGGATTCCTCTTTAGAGATGGCACCAAGATCAATGCTCTGTTGCCCACCGTTGGGTCTTGTGGTGGTCTGATGTCCATGGAGTACTTGTAAAGTGCTAGGGGACAATTGAGCATGTGCCTCTTCTCCTGCCTCTCCGTAAAGAGATATACCTTTACCCCATATAGATTTGAGAAGTCTAGGACTAATTCTGAGTTTAAGTTGAAGGGTCCCTCGACCTCGTCCTCCATTTCTGCCTCATCTGGGTTATGTTCTTGCATGGCTTGTGGTGGAGATGGTGGTGCATAGGGGACCTCCTGATTCACTATCTGTTCCTCAGCCTGTTAGGTGGTGTCCCGGGGTAGGAAGATTGGATTCATGACTGTTAAAATTTGGGTGGGAAGAATGGGAGGTTTGGGAGGAGATTCTATGGCTGGATTGGGTTGAAGTGAGGGGGCATGTGCCACTCGTCCCTCATTGCGTGGACAAAGTTTGGATTCAGAGAAGGAGCAAGTGGTTGAAGAATTTTGTTTAACCATGCTTGGTTCAAGTAGTTGATCATGGCAATCCTCATGCCCTCTGCCATAAGTTGTGCTAGGTATTATGTGTTTTGGAGTATCACTATAGTGTCCTGACCATTCACTTGGATATTGAAGGAAACTGCATGGACCATTAGTCCCATTTCTACCCAAGATAGTGGTTGGTAGTCTTGTGATTGTGGGGTTGGACAAAGATGATCTGTGGAGCTAATGGTTGGGGAGGTGGATCTTGGTAATTTTCCATCGAATGAATTCTCTGTTATCTGAGAATTTGAATTAGTCTGTGTCTTCTCCCGAGGGAGTTTGGAATTCTTGGCATTTTGGATAGGCAGTGTACTATTTAAAGGTGGAGAGGAGTGTGGAAGGGTAAGGAATTCCGAGGGAGGAATTTGATTTATGATAGAGGTAATGATTGGGAGGTCTTCTTTCATGGAATGTGAATGATCAGTATGGTACTTATAAATTTGTTGTGAAATGGAGTAGTATCTTTGTCGTGTTTGGTTGAGTTTGCCATTTTTCGTGGGTTAGATTCAATGGTGAACATTTGGCTTGTATGCTTAGGGGCGTTTGCATTTTCTGATTTTTTAGGAAGCTTTTGTGTATTTGTTTGTTCTTTAGGAGTGTAAGGATTAGCTTTACTTATTAGGTCCTTGCCTTTCCGTGTGAGATTAGTGTTAATAGTAGGGTTAATAATGATGTTAGCCCCCTCTATTTGCATGTCACAATTATCGTTGTTATTTGGGTCGGACACGCATGTGTCCAAGTTTGCATGAGAGTCATTGAAATGTCCACATGTGTCTTTGCATGGGAGTTTTTAGTGAATTTCTTATAATCATTTTTTTATAATTTTCCAAAACCATTTGCTCATGTTCAAGGGTGGTAAAGTGGTTTTGAACCAGAACCATGGTATTATTTGGCATTGACCTATTAGAGATTATTTCCTCTTTGGAGTATTGTGAATTGGTGGTGTCTTTAGGTTTGTATTGAAGAACTTGGGTGTCAAGGAACTTACTTTTGCTGGTATGGAAAAGATTTACAGAGATACCTGTGCTTTCTTGTTATTCCTTCAGAAGAACCTTGTTGGAAGAAACGATTTTCCCATGGTGCCTCTTGTTCTCGTTAAAGTTGACAACCTTCCATTCTCCTGTTTTGCTATCTTCATTTATGTCATTTCTAAGGCTTCTAGGTTGTGTTTCAATTTTGAGGGTTTCTGGGCAGAGGAGCATAGGGTCGAAATATGGCCCAGTCTTCCACATACTGTGCAAAGCAGCTTCTCTCCTTCGTAATGTATTGATTGCTTATGAGTACCAATATAGATGTGAGGTTGCAATGGATGCTCCAAAGGAATTTCTACACATAATTGTGCATAGTATCCCCTTACAGTTGTTGATGTGCACACATCAATTTTCAGCAAACGACCTATAAAGTTGCCAATTCTTTCCCGTATTTTTGTTTCATAAAATTTTGTTGGTAATTGTGGCAATCGAATCCATATAGATGAGGTTATTAGTTTTTCTTTCGTTGCCACGAAATTCGATTTCCATTTATCCACGGATAGGTAGTGGCCATTCACAAACCATAGCCCTTGATGTAGGGTTGTGTCCATGTTCTCTCTTTTTGCAAACTTGATAATGAAATAGTCTTCACCCAGGTCAATTAGTTTTATTTCTTCCTTTGGTCTCCAAAGTTCTTGGATTTTTTATCTTAGGTATTGGTGTAGCATCCTTTTCCCAAATAATTTGACAATTACTGCATTCTTCCAAGATTATTAGAAGAGAATGAGAAATAAATTGTGATAAACATACCATAAGAATATTCCCATAACCTTTATTTGTTATTATCTTATTCTTACATTGGCCATGTTGATTTACTTTTTGCAATTTGTAGGTAGATGCATGGATTGATTCTGTAAAAGATTGCAGAAATAAATTAAGGATTATTCTTCAGAAGTATTCACCACTCAAAATAAGGTTAAGAAAGAAAGAAAAAGTGAGTTTTATAGATATTCTCAAAATATTTTGTCCGAATGAGCTCCACTAAGCATCTCAAGGAGCGGAAACGATTCATCAATTCAGAATTAAGGGTTGAGTTCATAGGTTCTCAGAGAAGGAAATTTTTTAGGGAAATTTCCTATACATCTTGCTTTTTATTTGTGTATCATGAGGACATGTCACAATTTAAAGTGTGAGCTACGTAGGGGATGTATATATGTATTTATTTTTATTTTACATATTTTTATTCATTGAATTTTTACTATTTTATTTTTGTAGAAAGTCCAAAAATAATTTCGTTTAAATAAATAAGCTCTTGACTTTTCTTTGTGTCGCAGATCTTTTCACAATTTAAAATATCGACCGTTTAAATAATTTCTTGGGTCTTGAGTTAACACTCGAACTATGAAATTCTTACAAAATTTTTATGGTAAGATTGACCTTAGAGTTTTAAGTTGACAAAAGTGCTTAAATAGATGTTAGAAGATAATTTTGGGGTCAAGTTATGTGAATGAGTAAAAACATGGGAGAAAAATATTATAGGAAAAGTGTTGAAAATAACTCAGTTCTCTCTAATTGATACCACTATATCATTTATGTTCCAACATACGGCTGCTACACGATCACATGTAGGTATTGTAAACCCCAAAAGTAGAACTTCGGTCAAAACTTTAATTTAGAAGAACTCGGGTTACTGATAATCAGAAATGAATAAGGGAAATTGATTTTGCTAACAATAAGATAGACAGAAGAAAACAAAGTAAACTAGTATATTCAAATGATTTCTCGTGTACTTACAAATGACCAATTTTCTCCTTTTTATAGTTACCTCTAAGATATACGTTTTGCCTTTGTCATAATCAGGTCATTATAGACAATAAAAGACAATAAATGTTACGTTACATAATCATTGTAATTTAATGCAGATTCTCTAATGTTTTTTTAGTATTTAATGCTTATTAAATACTGTATCTGTACTCTCTTGTGTTGTCAGATTCATTCTCCTTAATTTGCGGATCTAAATAGGTATGAGCGTCGAGTCTTTTGAGTAATTGTGTGTGCCTCTACTTGTGCCTCTGCTCGTATCTGTTGCAACTCGTGCATCTTTGCTAATCATCCTTCTTTGAACATCTTTCGTGTCTTGACACGTCATCTTTCAATCACTTCAACATGTAAACTCAATTTTTCCCAATACAGATAGTCCCCCCACTTGCCATTTATTCATTAATTGAATATTTGGGAAGTGGATTTTATTAAAACGGGAATATTTGTCGCCATTAATGCTATTGTAGAATCGACACTTCAATTGTCACTTCCATTTAATGCTTATTACATGTGGCATCTTTTTATTGGTTCTGCGACTTTGCAATGCTTTTTAAGGCTCTTTTACAGTTTCACCAATTACGAAGCGACAGTTCTCATTATGAACTTTCCATCATTGCACCTTTCCTTTGACGGTTGCTTCTTAATATAAATATAATTTTCTCCTTTGTCCTTATCACATAAAGTTCACTAAATATTCAATTCTTGAATTTTTGTTTGCTTCTTCCTCGTACTATCATGTCTTCATCAAACCCTAACCCTAGAAGTGTACCCATAGTTGATAACTTTCCTCTTGCTCCTTTAATTCACCTTTACTCTCCCAGACTCTTTCGCCAAGGTGTTTTTACTTTAGTAGCAAGGAGCAAAAGAGTTCTGGTCAGTCCAGAAGATGATAGAGACCGTGGCTGGTATGCTAGGTTTGTTGTTGCCCCCACTGTTGGTTTAGTGGGTGATGGAAATGTTCCCTTCCCCGAGAAGTGGAATTTTGCGCGTGAGTTTTCTTTTTAATAACTTTCTCGTACCTTTTTCTTAAATTTTGATGATCATTATTCTAATTTTCCTTTTCTTTTCCAGCAACTATGGGAATTGTTTACAAAATTTCTAATTTCCATGGTTGGGTAGGAAAGTTGTTAAATACAGCCCCAATGGAGGACAGATCTTGGAAGAATCTTTTCCAACGATTTGGTTGGAAAATGAAAACTCATGGTAAGAGTTTTTTTTTATTTAACTCTTTATTGTTTTTTCCAGGACTTATTTTAATCTTTCTTTTTATCATGATTTGTTGTTCGAGGGATTAGTGCTGAGGCGGTCGTAGCTTCCCATATTTCTTTGGAAAGGGCCCAAGAGATAATTTTGGGCTCTTCATCAAAAAGGAAAGTTGTTGTTAACCAAGACTCTGAAGAAGAGGAAGATGGGGTTCCTTAGTAAAAAGGCCGCGAGCTCGTAGACGAATCATTTCTGATGATGAAGCATCTCCCCCTCGTTCTATTCCTCTTACCGAGTCTATTGAAGCCCCGGTGTCGATTCCCGATGATGATGTTCTCGTTGCTTCTCATGATTTAGTTGAGAAACTTTTTAACCACGGGTTTGGTGGTGAAAATTTAGGTCCGATTTATGATGAAGCACCTCTTGCTTCTTTTTCTACTCCCATTCTTGTGATACCTCCTTTGCCTGTCGTGGCTGTTGCTGTTCCTCACCGGGCTGTTTTGACTGCTTCTACAGTTCCTCCCTCGACTACCCCTCCTTCAATTGTTCCTTACACAGAAGTTGGTTCCTCAAGTAGGGATGGAGCCATGAGGCAAGTTACCATTGAAGTTCCTGCTAAGGGTAACCTCTTAAGTAAATCAGGTCAAGCTGATATATGGCCAAAGCCTTTGATTGGTCCAGTTGAGGGAGCTAAGCTTGACAGCCACAGTTCTTTGACCTTGATGAACGATATAGTGCATGCTTCTTTAAAGGTATCCCTTTTCAAACTTAACTTTATCATTTTTCTATCTTCAGGGTTCTCATTTTTTCCCTCTCTTTTTTTAGGTCAATCTAATTAGCATGGAGATGATGAAAAGGGTTACCCTCTTAGAGCAATTAGTGCATGACTACCAAGTAGAGGCGGATAATTGGAAGGAACGGTGTGAAAGTCTTCAGATCGACGTGGAAACATTAGAAGAAAGTAAATATACCTTAGAGCAGCAGGTACGGGCTTTGACTTCAGAGTTGGCAGTTGAAAAAGCTTCTTCAAATCAAGTAGATAAGGAAAAGGCTCGTCTGAAAACCTCTTTTTCCGAGCAACTTTCCAAGACAAGTGAAGAAATCAGAGAGTTAAAGGCTCTCTTGGTGAAAAAGAAGCATATGCTGGTGAACTAGTGCAGACTTTTACTCAAACTCAAGAAGACCTCCGGGCATCTTCTTATAAGGTTTGCTCTTCAGAAAATTTGCATGCTTCTCTTCAAACCTCTTATGAATCTGCCTTAGCTGAAAATGAGAAGGTAAGAAATGAAATTGCTGACAGGGAAAGAGATTACGATATTCTTGAAGATAAAACTGCCATTAAAGCAAGTTGGGCATTTGTAAATTCCCGCGATGATACCCTTGTTGAAGTTAGCTAGGAGAATTTTGACTTGGAATCTGAGTTAGCCAAGATCAAAGAGACTATTGAAAAGACTCAGCGGAACCAAGATTTTTCTTTTCTCATGGCTGAAGCTTCTGGAAATGTTGAAGATGATACGGGTATCACTCCTTCAAGTCAAGTTGAGCCTGCAGCTGCTGTTGACACTGCTTTAGTTCCTTCTACTTCTCAGTGAAAAGTTTATGATGTTTGACTTCCTTTTTTTCCTTTTTTGGTGGTATGTGGCTGTAACCCTTGGTCTTTTTATGGTTTTGCTGAAAATATTAAGTTCCCAGACCTTTTATGGGGAGCTCTGTATAAACAACTTTTAGTTTATGACTAAGTTCATACTTAGTCTAAACTTTTTTAATATTAAGAAGTTTCTGTTGTTGTTCAAACTTCCGTTTTGTTTATCCTTGCCTTTATTTTTAAGGACTTACTGAATAACTTGCATTTTTATTTTCTCAAAAATGCTTCTGTTTTGTTTTTAACTTCATGATACTTGAATTAATCATGACTTTTATAAAAGAGGGACTTTTTATATTCGATACTTAATGAAGAAGACGTCTCAACTTCATAATGGGGTTAATGTACGATAAAAAAAATAGGAATACACACGTTTTTGGAGTAACTTTGACAAGTTTTTATTTGAACTTTGTCAAGTTTTAAATAACACTTTACATGTATTTAAATTACTTCTATAACTTTCTGGTAACTGTTTTCCTTATAACAGATTTCAAAAAAGAAAATGAACACAAGGTTTTTCCTTATAATCCGTTTCAGTACATTGTCTTTACCCTAACTATGATAAGGTTTGGCTTTAGCTCGTGACTTTGCTCTGCACTTGACTCATTCAATGAGTAAATTTCTCAGACTTGAACTTTGATTATTTCCCAATCTTCTTTGCCTTCTTTATACATATGTCTATGTATATTATATAGTCCTCCAAGTGTTTGAGCTTTGAAGTATGAAGTCTCGAGCACTTGATTGTTCCTCTCATTTGGTCCTTTCCCTGAAAAGGAAAAACACACGGGACTCGGAGGTGCGATTATAGATGAAGACTGCTTAACCCGTCTGAATATCTATCAGAATAGTTGTAACTCTAGACCGGGAATTTTAATTTATTCCACGTGCCTTGCAGGTCGTGATTCATCATTTAGTACGGGCTAGCCTTTTGCCTATCATCTAAAATTGTTAGTAAAATTTTAACAATTCAAAAATATAAATTTTAAAATATGAATACCTGACCGTGGGTATTCCATAGAAATAGTATCTCTTCAAGTGAACGGCATTCCAGTGTAAAAGTAGTATCTTGCCATCTGTTGTTTCCAGCTCGTATGCTCCTTTTCCTGCGATACCTTGAATCTTGTAGGGTCCTTCCCAAGTTAGACTCAATTTTCCCGCATTAGCCGCCTTCGTAGATTGAAAAAGTTTTTTGAGCACAAAGTCCCCAATTTTGAAGTATCTTAGACGCGCTTTTCGATTGTAGTATCATTCCATGACCTGCTTTTGTGCTGCTATTCTTATTAGTGCAGCTTCCCTTTTTCCTTCAAGTAGATCAAGGTTTATGCGCATTTCTTCGTCATTGGATTCTTCTGACGCTTGTGTAAACCTCGTGCTTGGCTCTCTTATCTCAACTGGAATTAAGGCTTCAGTTCCATAAACCAATGAGAATGGTATTTCTCCCATACTTGTTTTTGTTGTTATGCGACATGCCCATAAAACATCAGGTAGCAATTCTAGCCAATTACCTTTGGATTCCTCCAAACGCTTCTTTAAATTATTGATAATGACTTTGTTTGTTGACTCAGCTTGTCCATTACCCACCGGATAATAAAGTGTATATGTAATCCTTTTGATCTGCTAACTTTGAAAAATATTCTGTGATTTGTACGCCTATAAATTGAGGGCCATTATCACAAACGATTTCCTTTGGCACACCAAATCGACATATGATATTTCGCCAAATGAAATCTCTAACTTCTTTTTCTCGCACCTGTTTGAATGCTCCTCCTTCCAAATATTTAGTAAAATAGTCAGTAAGTACAAGCAAGAATTTTTCCTGTCCTTTTGCTTGTGGTAGTGGACCTACGATATCCATCCCTCATTTCATAAATGGCCATGGTGCAATGACCGGATGTAAAAACTCCGCAGGTCTATGCATGTTATTACCGTATCTTTGGCATTTATCACATTTAGCCATGAAATTTTCCGCTTCTTCTTCCATTTTAGGCCAATAATAACCTGCCCTAATCATGGTTCTTACCAATGATCTTCCTCCGGCGTGATTCCCACAATGCCCCTCGTGTATTTCTCTCATTACATATTCCGTCTGAGAAGGCCCGAGGCACCTAGCTAAGGGACCACCGAACATTTTTCGATAAAGATTGCCTTGCTTTAAAAAATATCAGGCAGCCTTTTTTGGAAGTGCGTGAGCTTTTTTATTGTCTTCAGGGATGGTTCCATACTGCAAAAAAGCAACAATCTCATTTCTCCAATCACAGGTTAATTTATTAAAATTTACCTTATTTTTGTCTAGATCGAGTACTGAATGAAACAAATGAATTACGGAAGCATTTTCATTGCTTGCCACATCTGCTGCAGATGCGAGATTGGCTAAGGCGTCTGCCTCGACATTTTCATCTCTTGGTATTTGCATAACTTTCCAAGTTTGGAATTGCCTGATCAGATCTCGTACCTTCTCTAAGTACTGCTGCATCCGCGCTTCCCTAGCCGTATAAGTCCCCAGCATTTGATTAACTACAAGATGCGAATCGCTTTTGATTACAATCTGATTAATGCCAAGTTCTCGTGCTAGTTCTAAACCTACAATCACAGCTTCATACTCTGCCTCATTGTTAGTTATAGAATGGGATTTAATGGCTTGTCGAATGGTTTCACCCGTAGGTGGTACCAAAACAATTCCCAAGCCTGCACCCTTCACATTAGATGAACCATCAGTAAATAAGATCCAAATTCCCAGATTAGATCCGTTGAACACCTGTAATTCTTTTTCTGCTTCCAATTGCATTCATTGGCTAAAATCAGTCACAAAATCTGCGAACACTTGAGATTTTATCGCGGTTCTAGGCTGGTATGTAATATCATATTCACTTAATTCTATAGCCCATTTGGCTAACCTACCTGATAACTCATGCTTGTGTAATATATTGCGTAATGGATAAGTAGTTACTACAACAATAGGGTGACATTGAAAATAAGGCCTTAATTTTCTAGATGCCATGATTAGTGCAAGTGCAAGTTTTTCCAATTGAGGATACCGCGTCTTCGCATCTAATAAAGATTTGCTGACATAATAAATTGGAGATTGTTTACCTTGATCTTCACGAACTAAAACAGCACTTACCGCTACTTCGGAGACAGCAAGGTAGATAAGCAATCTTTCCCCAACTTTTGGTTTTGCGAGCAACGACGGATTTGATAAGTATGTCTTCAAATTTTTGAGTGCTTGTTGACATTTCTCAATCCATTCAAACTGATCTTGCTTTTTAAGAGCTGAAAAGAATTTAAAGCACTTTTCTGATGATTTGAAAATTAATCTCCCCAAGGCTGCAATTCTTCTTGTCAACCTCTACACTTCCTTTTTACTTGTAAGCATGCCAGGGATCTCTTCAATGGATTTAATCTGTGCGGGATTCACTTCAATACCACAGTTAGAAACAAGAAAACCCAAAAACTTGCCTGATGCAACACCGAATGCACATTTCTCAGGATTTAATTTCATATTAAATTTTCGCAAGATCTTAAACGTATCAGACAAGTGTGATATATGATCCCCTGAATGTTGAGTTTTAACGAGCATTTCGTCTATATAGACCTCCATAGTTTTTCCCAAATGTTCTTGAAACATTTTGGTCACCAGTCTTTTATATGTTGCACCAACATTTTTGAGACCAAAAGGCATTAGTTTATAATAGTAAGTCCCCTTGTCTGTTATAAATGAAGTTTTTTATTCATCTAAAGGATCCATTTTGATCTGGTTGTATCCTGAATACGCATCTAAAAATCTTAACAATTTATGTCCTGTAGTAGCATCAATTAGTTGATATATATGTGGTAATGGAAAAGAATCTTTAGGACAAGCTTTGTTAAGGTCTGCGTAATCTACACAAACTCGCCATTTACCATTATTTTTTGGTACCACAACAGTATTGGCTAACCAATTAGTATACTTTACCTCGCGGATAGACCCAATTTTTAGTAATTTTTGGACCTCATCTTGAATCACCTGATTTTGAAAGTTCCTTGCTTTCTCTTCTTTTGTTTGACAGGTGGATATGATGGGACTTCATTTAATTTGTGAGTCATTACCTCTAGTGGTATCCCTGTCATATCAGAGTGGGACCAAGCAAAACAATCCACGTTAGTTTTCAAAAATTCAATCAACTTATCTTTCATGTCCTGGCTTAGATTGGCCCCTACATAGACTTTCCGTTCAGGCCATTATATGGATAACACTACAGCCTCCTGTTCTTCAATTGTAGTTTTGATATTTTCTTTTTCCTCTGGTTCTTGAATGGCAGCAGGCCTTGAGTCCACATCTGTTTGCCCTTGTTCAATTGAGGTTTGCGTTGTGGTACCCTCAACTAGATTCTATAACTACTATTTTTCTTCATTACTCGTACTTGAATCTGCTACAGAGTTGATGCTCTTAGATGTCTGTTGATCCCTACGGATTTGACATATTCCCCATGGTGATGGAAATTTAATTACTTGGTGTAAGATCGATGGAACGACATCCATCTCGTCGATCCATGGTCTCCCGAGAATCATTTTGTAAGCCATCTCCATATCCACCAACTGAAACTTTGTATCTTTGACAACTCCTTCTGTGAATGTAGTAAGTATTACCTCCCCTTTCATCGCAACACTGGAATTGTCAAATCCAAACAAAGTATGTGTTTTTGGTATTAATTTATCTTCAACTTGCATCTCGCGTAGTACTTTTAGCATAATAATGTTCACGGAACTACCTGGATCAATCAAAACTCGTTTCACATTAGTATCATGTACAAGTAGAGATATTATCAGTGCATCGTTATGTGGAGATAATACACCATCCGCATCTACATCATCAAACATAATACTTTCTTCCTCTAAGACATGTTGCACCCACTTTCCGTCGGTAATTGTGACTTTGGAAACTTTATTGGTTGTTGTGTACGTCACACCATTGATGTCTTCACCTCCACTTATAACATTAACGGTCCTTTTAGAAGAAGGTGGTTTAGGGGGCTCCTGCCTATTCTTCATGTATGCTTGCTTACCTTTCTCACTGAATAATTCGATGAGATACCCTTGTTTTAAAGGTGATCAACTTCGCCTTGTAGCAACCTACAGTCTGTCATTTTATGACCATGATCGTTTTGGAAGTCGCACCAGTGATCAGGATTGCGCCTGTTTGGATTCGATCTCATTTCTTTTGGCCACCGCACCTTGTCACCTATGCTTTTTAAATAGCTACGAGATCGAAAGTGCTCACATTAAAATTATAACCGCCGAATCTTGCCTTCAAGTTTCTATCATCATCCCGCCACTCTCGCGTGTTTCGATTATTCCCAAATCTTGATGATGAGCCCGACTCTGTATTCCTCGATCTATGATCATACCTTGAATTGTCTTGTTTTGATCGTGAATCTATTCCCGCTGGGCACATATATGATTCGTACATGTTTTTACCGAACCTTTTTTCGGTTTTCGCCGGTCTCGAACTTACCTTTTCCTCTTTTTGAGACCGTGAGATAATATCCTCTTCTATCCTTAGCTTCGTGCTATACCAGTTGTAAACGTCATTCCATGTTGTTGCTGGGAATTCACAAAGACTTTCCTTGAGTCGCCTAGTGGCTTCTGAGCTTTTTTCATTCAAATTACTAGTGAAGGCTATAGTTTCCCAATTGTCAGGTACACGCGGTAACGTCATTCTTTCACACTGGAACCTATCCATGAACTCTCTAAGCAACTCTGAGTCCCCTTCCTTGATTTTGAAAATATTTTACATTCGTTTTTTGACTTTTTGAGCTCTCGAATGTGCTTTGATAAATGAATCTGCAAGATTAGCAAAAGAATTTATGGAAATTTTTGGGTAAAAGAGAATACCATGTTAATTCTCCCTTAGTCAGTGTTTCACCGAATTTTTTGACCAATACTGATTCAATTTCTTATTTGGTCAAGTTGGTGCCTTTTACGCCTGTTGTGAATGCAGTCACGTGGTCTCGTGGATCAGTTGTTCCATCGTATTTAGGAATATCGGGCATTTTGAATTTCTTTGGAATTGGGAGGGGAGCAGCACTTGGCTTCCAAGGTTGTTGTGAATATTTATCCATATCTATCCCTTTGATTACAGGTAGTACTCTACGTATTTGCTCTATGCAGTCACTTTGCTCCTTGAGCTGTTTCTGCAATGTTAATACTAAATTTTGTAAATCAGAATTGACTAAGTTACCTGGTTCTCCTTCTCGTGACTCGCTGGGGATTCCACCACTGCCTGAATTAGCAAGCCCAGAACGAGGGTTCTCCAAACTGTTGTTATTTGGAGTGGGCATTGGTGGTGCAACAGGTAACTGGCTGACAAAGGCCTCAAGAGCTTTATTGAACTGTTGAGCGATTAGCTTTTGCAAAGCTTCATTGATAGCTTCATCATTTTCAAATTGAGTGTTTCCATTTACATGAGATCCATCAAGAGTGCCTTCTGGAGATCGCCGAGGGGAGCTTTGGGGAGAAGGGATCGGGGTGTGATCATCCTGTGGATTCCCCTAGAGTTGATGGTTTCCTTGGTTTCCTTAGTTTCCTTGGGTGTTGTCATTAATGTTTGACATAGTTGATGCAACAAAAAAAGTTTAGCCTAAGAAAGAATAGTTTATCAGATTCCCGGTAACGGAACCAATTTGTTTAACCAAAAAGTAGAACTTCGGTTAAAGCTTTAATTTAGAAGAACTCGGGTTACTGATAATCAGAAATGAATAAAGGAAATTGATTTTGCTTACAATAAGATAGACAGAAGAAAACAAAGTAAACCAGTATATTCAGATGATTTCTCGTGTCCTTACAAATGACCAGTTTTCTCCTTTTTATACCTATCTCTAAGATATACGTTTTGCCTTTGTCATAATCCGGCCGTTATAGACAATTAAAGGCATTAAATGTTACGTTACATAATCATTGTAATTTAATACAGATTCTCTAACGTTTTTAGTATTTAATGCTTATTACATACTGTATTTGTACTCTCTTGTGCTGTCAGATTCATTATCCTTAATTTGCAGATCTAAATATATATGAGCGTCGAGTCTTTTGAGTAATTGCTCGTGCCTCTACTTGTGCCTCTGCTCGTATCTGTTGCAACTCGTGCCTCTTTGCTAATCATCATTCTTTGACCAGTTTTCGTGTCATGACACGTCATCTTTCAATCACTTCAATATGTAAACTCATTTTTTCCCAATACAGGTATATATTTTAGATTTTGGGAAAGACTCTTATTATAGGGTTTTGAGCATGGAGTCTTCTCCTGCATAGCCATGTACAAAGTTGGACAAATGTCATACTCAAAGGTGAGCAATTCATGGGAAAACACATAGATTTTTATTATATAATCAAGTTCCTAACATAAAATCACTTGGCAAATCCCTAAATTCTAAGGAACACCTCAAGAACCTTCAATAAGGAAAACGTTAGGATTTTTTGAGTTTTAAGGTGATCTCTTACTCTATCTTTCAACAGTAAAAACGAATTAAAATTATAAATATTGTATTCATGTTAGAAACACCAAAAGAACAAATTTTCATACAAAACCTAATAATCAAAGATTTGGTGTTAAGGCCTTTTAGCCAAAGTTTAAATTGGGGGAAATTGAATTCCGTTGAGATAGGACCAACATTAATTGAGTTGTGTGATGTAGATTATAACGAGTGACTGTGGTTGGCACATTGAAAGCTAGCCTTGCTACAAAGGAAGGATCTTTGAGGTGTCTTCCCTAAGTCAGGGCTAAATTAGAATGCGCATATTAAATTGCTAACTATTTGCCTTATTTTTTAGAATAAACATTATATATAATTGAAGGCCTCTGTGGAATTAAAATATTAGATAGTATGACTTATTGCAGTTATTTACGTATGTGCAATTATTTGCTTATGTGAAGTTTCTTGTAATGCTCAAGCCTTGAGTTCAAACCAGAAAAGAAAATGATTGAATTTTTGTGGTGCATTGTAACTACTTGATTGCGTGCAATTGGTTGCTACTGTTTAGACATATTATTCAGATTTAGATTAAAAAAGGAAGAAGTAGCCAATCTCCATGGGTTTAAGTGTCACGGCGGCCAGGGATACCTAGCCCCACTTGCAGGTACTAACACGTTCAGATTTAGATTAAAAAAAAAAAAGTGGCCAACATCCTCGAGTGTGAGTGCCACTAGAGGCCATAATAGGACAACTATCTCACACTTGCAGGTGTCCTTGTTTATTGGGGAGATAGATCAACACTCTCCTGTGAGTGTTCCCAGATGCTCGTGTACGGAGGGTCAAGCATAATGTTAAGAAAAGTTAGTTCTTCAAAAATATCTCAGTTTTCAGATATAAATTTTAACTCAACTTTCAACTTTAATTTCAATTATCAGATATTTACATAATTTTCATTTTCAACATTCAGTTTTAAGGTTTAATTGAACATTCAGAATCAGTTTTAGCTTTCAGAGTATTTAGTATTTGTTATATTGTCACGACCCAAATTCTTCTTCCGTGAATCGTCGTGGTGGTACCTAGTCTCTACGACTAGATAAGCCTAGCATTTGCGGAAAAAAGAACAAAAAACTTAAAAGTTAACAACTAACAGTAATAGATAAATTAAATAACCATTTGAGATGTCGCTTGGCATATACAATAATCACTCTCGAAATGTACACATCTCTCCCAGGACCCGGAACACCGTAAGTCACAAGCTTCTAAGATCTTTGACAACTATTCTATACATCTGTACTAGAAAAAAGGGAAGCAACATCGGAAAGTATAGAAGGGGACTCTGAGGCTTACGGACGTGGCAGATGTACCTTGAAGTCTCCGGAATGGAAGCAATTGCACAACTAAAAACGAGGCTGGTAGGAGGTACCTGGATCTGCACATGAAAAACATGTGCAGGAAAGGGTATGAGTACACTACAATAGTACCCAGTAACGGCCAAGCCTAACCTCAATTGAGTAGTGACGAGGTCAGGTCAGGGCCTTACTGGTATATATATATAATGAGGTAAAAGCAAGACAGGATGAAATATCGCAATACAGGGTGCCGTTGTGGTGTACTCATACTACACTTCTGCATATTTTTGTACAGATCCAGGTACATCAACCCGTGCCAGATGCTAGTGATTATTCAACTATTTCTGGAGACTTCAAGGTATAGATGCTCGATGTTCGCACGCCTTGGAGTCACTTTTTATTATTTTTGCATTACTATTTTTTCTTTTATCAGACAGTGTGTATTAGAGATCTTAGAGATTCTGTAGATCTTATGACTTAGTTCCACTGATTTTGGGAATTATGTTGTTGATGCTTCATTGGAGTTAATATGAACTTATCAATTTATTCTATTATTTCTATTTTGTTATTTCTATTAAGCTATCAATGAATGTTTGGCTTACCTAGTTTTAAAGATTAGGTGTTATCACGATATTATAAGGTAAAAAATTGGGGTCGTGACAGTTTGACAACTTACTATATTTATGACAGGATATATAACAACAACAAGGCAGTAAATCAATGAAATAACAAAATAATTTCTGAGTTTTTCCATCATGGCGTTGACAACTTTAGTGTAGCTTTATTCCTTTCTTATTGTGATGGCCCAAAGGGTCATCTTGTATTTTTGAATATGAATCCGGGTTTCGAGGCCTTGAAAGCTTATTTTATTTCTCATTGATTTGCGTGCGCAGTCCGGGCGCGTTTTCGAAAAACTTTTATGTGAAATATATGAACAATATTGAATTTGGCCTTTAAAAAAATTGATTAAAGTTGATTTCGACCAATATTTTTGGTAAACAGACCCAGACCCATGATTTGACGGTCTCGTATGGTCCGTAATAAAATATGAGACTTTGACGTATGCCCAGAATCGAATTCCGAGGTCCCTAGCCCGAGAAAAGAATTTTTAAAGAAAATTATTTGCTGGAAAATATAAGGACTTTTGGAAATGAAATGGCATGGGATCTTGATGGTATCGGGCTCGTATTTTAGTTTCGGAGCCCGGTACATGTTTTGAATAATAATTAAGTCGAATATGTGAAATTTGGTTAGAATTGGAGTTGATTTGGTATAAATCGGACCCATAGTTGAGAAAATGAAAATTTCAATGTTCTTAAGAACTTTATGAATTTTGGTGCTAAATTCGTAGTTGTTGATGTTATTTTGATGATTTGATCACACGAGCAAGTCCGTATGATATTTTTAGACTTGCATGCATGTTTGTTTTAGAGCCCCGAGGGCTCGGATGAGTTTTAGATAGGCCATGGAGTGTTTTGAACTAAGGAAAACTCAGCTGATGCATCTGGTGTTTTGCACAGGCTTCTGATCTCGCAATTGTGAGATTAGGCTTTGCAATTGCGAAGTGAGCAGACCTGGGAAATGCGACAATAATGTCGCAAATGCGAACTAGGCCTGGGCAGGCCATCCTCGCAAATGCGACACTCTGGCCGGAAATGCGAAGGTCACAGTTATCGCAAATGCGACATATTTGTCGCAAATGCGAAGGCAGCAACAATTTATATTCTAGTCGGTGAGAGACCCCTTGCTTTGGATGTTCAGGCTTTAGCCAATCAATTCGTGAGGTTGGATGTTTCTGAGCCCAACCGTGTGCTAGCTTGCGCAGTCGCTCGTTCTTCATTATTTGAGCATATCAGAGATCGACAATATGGTGGTCCTCACTTGCTAGTCCTTAGGGACAAAATGCGGCACGGTGGTGCCAAGCAGGTTACAGTTGAAGATGATGGAGTTTTGAGGATGCAGGGTCGAGTTTTTGTTCCTAATGTGGATAGACTTCGTGAGTTGATTCTAGAGGAGGCCAATAGTTCCTGCTAAGATGTATCAGGACTTGTGGAAGCATTATTGGTGGAGGAGTATGAAGAAGGATATTGTTGCATATGTAGCTTGATGTTTGAATTGTCAGCAGGTAAAGTACTAGCATCAGAGCCCTGGTGGTTTGCCTCAGAAAATTGAGATTCCTGAGTGGAAGTGGGAGCGTATCACTATGGACTTCGTTGTTGGACTCCCACGGACTCAGAGAAAGTTTGATGCAGTATGGGTTATTGTTCATAGGCTGACCAAGTCAACGCATTTCATTCCTGTGGCAGTCTCCTATTCTTCTGAGAGGTTAGTTGAGGTCTATATCTGGGAGATTGTCCGTCTTCATGGTGTGCCCGTGTTTATTATTTTCGACCAAGGTACGCAGTTTACCTTATATTTCTAGAGGGCAGTTCAGCGTGAGTTGGGTACACGGATCGAGTTAAGCAGAACATTTCATCCTCACACAGACAGACAGTCCGAGCTATTATTCATATTTTGGAGGATATGCTCCGAGCATGCGTTATTGACTTTAGAGGTTCGTGGGATCAGTTCTTGCCATTAGTGGAATTTGCCTACAACAACAGATATTAGTCGATCATCCAGATGGCTCCCTATAAGGCATTATATGGTAGACGGTGTCGATCACCAGTTAGGTGGTTTGAGCCGCGGCAAGCTCGGTTTTTGGGTACGGATTTGATACAGGATGCCTTGGACAAGGTTAAGATCATTCAGGATAGGCTTCGTACAGCTCATTCCATGAAAAAATAGTTATGCCGACGTAATGTTTGTGATATGGAATTCATGGTCGGAGAGCGAGTGTTTCTTCTGGTGTCACCCATGAAGGGCGTGATGAGATTTGGAAAGAAAGGCAAGCTAAGCCCTAAGTTCATCGCGCCTTTTGAGATTCTTGATCGAGTGGGAGAGGTGGCTTACAAACTTGCATTGCCACCGAGTTCATCAGCAAGTGCATCTAGTGTTTCATGTGTCCATGCTTTGGAAGTATCACGGCGATCCATCCCACATGCTAGACTTCAGCACTATCTAGTTGGACAAGGACTTGACCTACGAGGAGGAGCCGGTAGCTATTCTAGACCGGCAGGTTCGTCAAATGAGATCAAAGAATTTCCCTTTAGTTCGTGTGCAGTGGAGAGGTCAGGTATTGAGGCAATGACCTGGGAGTCCGAGTCCGATATGCGGAGCCGATATCCCCATCTTTTCACCGACTCAAGTACTTTTCTATGTCCGTTCGAGGACGAATGGTTGTTTTAGAGCTGGAGAATGTGATGACCCAAAGGGTCATCTTGTATTTTTGAATCCAAATTCGGGTTCCGAGGCCTTGAAAACCTCATTTTCCTTCTCCCTGATTTGCGTACATAGTCCGGGCGTGTTTCTGAAAAACTTTTATGTGAAATTTAAGAAAAATATTGAATTTGCCCTTAGAAAAATTAATTAAAGTTGACTTCGGTCAATATTTTGGAAAACGGACCCGAACCCGTGATTTGATGGTCCCATGGGATTCGTAGTAAAATATGAGACTTGGGCGTATGCCCAGAATCGAATTCCGGGCTCCTTAACCTGAGAAAAGAATTTTTAAAGAAAATTGTTTGCTAAAAAATATAAGGACCTTTGGAAATGAAATGGTGTGTGATCTTGATGGTATCGGGACCGTTTTTTGTTCCGGAGCTTGGTACAGGTTTAAAATAATAATTAATTCAAATTTGTGAAATTTGGTAAGAATCGGAGTTGATTTGGTATAAATCGGACTCATAGTTGAGAAAATGGAAATTTCAATGTTATTAAGAATTTCATGAATTTTGGTGCTAAATTTGTAGTTGTTGATGTTATTTTGATAATTTGATCATACGAGCAAGTCTGTATGATATTTTTAGACTTGCGTGCATGCTTGGTTTAGAGCCCTGAAAGCTCGGGTGAGTTTTCGATAGGCAACAGAGTGTTTAGAACTCCGGAAAACTTAGATGATGCATCTGGTGTTTGGCAAAGGCCTCTGATCACGCAATTGTGAGATCAGGCTTCGCAATTACAAAGTGAGCAGGCCTGCAAAATGCGACAATAATGTCATAAATGCGAACCAGGCTTGGGCAGACCATCCTCGCAAATGCGACACTCTGGCTGGAAATGCGAAGGTCACAGTTGTCGCAAATGCGAAAGCAACAACAATTTATTGGGTTGGCAATTGCGAACCCCTGATCGCAATTGCGATAACTGTTCCCTGTTAAGTGAGATTTCAGACATGATTTTCACCATTTTTCAATTCTCTCAAACCTTAAACATCCCTAGACGATTTTTCAAAGACCCAAACTTCTCCAAATCATAGGTAAGTGATTTCTAACTCATCTTCTTCAATCAAATTCATCTTTTTACATGATTTCACTTGAAAATCTAGGGCTTTTCATGGGAAATTGGGTGTTTTTGGGTAGAAATTAGGATTTTTCAAATTTTGGGGATTTGGACCTCAATTTGAAGTCGGATTTCAAAACCAATTGCATATTTGAGTTCGTGGGTGAATGGGTAATCGGGTTTTGGTTCGAACTTCGAGTTTTGACCAAGCAGGCCTGTGGTCGATTTTTGACTTTTTGGAAAAAACATTGGGAAATCTATATTCATGCATTAGAATTGGTTTATTTATCATTTATTGATGTTATTAAGTAAATTATGACTAGATACAAGCAGATTGGAAGTGGAACCGAGAGGTAAAGCGGTAATTGAGACTTAATTTTGTCTGTAGAATTGAGGTAAGTGTTTGGTCTAACCTTAGCTTGAGGGAATAGGAGTTGTGGTCTTATTTGCTACGTAGTGTTGAGTAAGACGTATAGGTGTGGTGAAGAGTATCTATATGTTGGTGTCAAGCATGCCCGTGAGTCTTATACCATGATGGTTGTAACTCTATTATGTATCGTCCATGCCTAAATTGATGATTATTAATGTTGAATAAGACTTATTATAATTTCTTGGTAATTGACCATTGTTGAGTAGTGGCTCAAGTTGAGATTTATTTTATGAAGTAACTATTGAAACAATATTGGTTATAGATTATGTCCTTGACGGGATATTATTGTTTCTATTGTTGATTCCCTTGCCGGGACGTATTGTTTCTATTGTTTGGGTGAAGAAGAGAGTAAAGCATGAAGGGTGATGTCGTGCATGATATTATGAGTGAGTGATAAATGCACGAAGGGTGATATCATGCCGATGGGTGATGTCATGTTATGATTTGAGAGCTAATGCACGAAGGGTGATGCCATGCCAATATTGTGAGAGTTAATGCACGAAGGTGATGCCATGCCATGATTATGAGAGCTAATGCACGAAGGGTGATGTCGTGTCATTTCTGTTATTTCTTATGGTGAGGATGAGAGTAAAAGCACGAAGTATGATGTCGTACACGTGTTACTGTTTCATTATTCCTGTTGATACAAATATGGTGTTCTTTATGCTTCTCTACTGGATTACTGTTAGAATTTTATATTCTCCGCAGCATGTTCCCCTTCCCATCTTTATCTGTTATTTCTTATTACTAGTGTTCTGTTCGTATATGATTTAACTGCACGGGTTTACATTATTGTCATGTCTTAGCCTCGTCACTACTTCGCCGAGGTTAGGCTAGACACTTACAAGTACATGGGGTCGGTTGTACTGATACTGCATTCTGCACTTTCTATGCAGATTTTGGTGCTGGACCTCGTGAGTAGATCGTGGGTTGCTGCCTTAACTACATAGGAGACTCGAGGTAGATCTCCCGGCGTTTGCAGACTCCGGAGTCCCCTTCCTTATGTTTTAGATATACTGTCTCTTTCATTTCGAGAGCAGCAGTATTTCTTAACCAATGTTTGTAGAAATCTTTAGATGTTCGCGACATTGTGACACTAGATCATTGGGTAGCCTTGTTTTAGAACTTAAGTTGTTATGGAACTTCCGCATTTTATACATGCTTAGCTTTATTTGCAATTTATTACTATTTGGGTTAATAATCAATGTGTTAGGATGTATCTGTTGGCTTGCCTAGCTTTCACGAGTAGGCGCCATCACGATCCCGACGGTGGGAAATCCGAATCGTGACACTTATAATCAGCTAATAACATGGACAATAAAGCGATATAAAATAACATAGATGTAGTATTAGGATAGTATTACATATTTTTTTATAAATATAATAAATTTAGAAATAGAATCCCAATCTTAACTTATAATATGAACTATAGGTTCATCCTTATAGACATTAAATACAAATTTATTTACCTCGAAAAATGGGTTTAACAATTAAAGATATTTAGTGGTTTTAAAGATACGTGATATATTCTAATACAGTGATTATATAAATAATATTGAGCTTATGTAAGAAGAAATAATAGACCAAATCAATGTTGTTGAAATAATAGGGGCCTCGAGCTCGTCTATCCAGGGACCTCGAGGTCAGCTATGACCAATAAAGTATGAACAATAAAGTAAAGGCAATAAAGCTAAAGAATAATTGTTGATCACGTTAAACAAGGGAAGAATAAGAATGTTCTATTGCATTGAATGATATGATGTCCTCTTTGCAAATGACTAAGGTCCCCTTTATATAGGAAGGGAAAACCCTAATATGGTACATTTCCAATTAGGGTAAAGCATTCTATTGGTACAGCTGTATAACAACATAGTGCGGACTTGTACTATTTCTTACAAATCTTATCCTTAAATTTATGCCCTGATCCATGTGTCTTTGGGAAATTTTTGCTCTGTCTTGATTTCCCTTGAGAATGTACTGCCCTCGATGTAGATCGTGCCAAGCCTTCGATCTGCTTCCTCGAGGTATGTGTCTTTTAGCCGGGTCCGACCTCCACTTCGAGTCGCCCGAACTCGAACTCATAGCCCAATCCAAGACTTTGAAATCGGGCTCCTTGATTTTGATCGTATATAAAATTGTAAATGCCTTTAGTATCTGTAAGCAACTATTAACTGTTCATACAAAGAATTTCATCTAGTTTTTACATCCGGCTAAAGCATACTATAATCATGATATATTTGCCTAAATTCTTTGCATTTTTTTAGTTTCTAAAATTTTTAATTATAAGAATGGTAACAATCTGTACGGTCATTTAGAGTATTTTAGCCACATTCCTCTATTTATTACCTCCTATATTTTCAACTATGGTTATGTGAATTGTCGGAGTGGTTGGTTTGATTTCGGGTTTAGTTTCAGAGTGAATTGTGACACTTAGTTCCAAAGTTGGAAGCTTAAATCAAAAACCTGAGTTTGACATTTATGTAGATGACTCTGGAATAGAGTTTTGATAGTTTCGATAGCTTCGTATGATGACTTTGGACTTAGGTGTATGTCGGGATATTGATTTGGAGGTTTGTATATTGGTTTGAGACTTTTTGGCTAAAGTTGGTAAGTTGAAGATTTGGAAGGTTGATAAGTTTGATTGAGGGTTGACTTTATTGATATCAGGCTTGGATTGTGACTCTGGGAGTTAGTATGGTCTGTTGTGTCATTTGGGAAGTATGGTCTGTTGTGTCATTTGGGAATTACATGAAAATTTTGGGCTCATTCGGAGTTGATTTGGTATGATTAGACATTAGTTTTAGAGGATGGATGTTAATTGTCGCACCTCTTTTTTACATACCCGAGAGGGTACAAGGGAGTTTTCTCCAATTAAAGGACAGTCGAAACGGGATTTGTTTGTTTGTTTCAGAGTCGCCACTTGGGAATTTTAAGGCGTCCCAAGTCACCGGTTTTAATCCCTGAATCGAGGAGAATATGACTCTGTTTGTTATTCTGCGAACCAGAAATCCTAAGTAAGGAATTCTGTTAATCCGGAAGAAGGTGTTAGGCATTTCCGAATTCCGTGGTTCTAGCACGGTCGCTTAACTGTTTTTATTCTTGGCTTAATTATCTCGATTTTACTTTTTTATTGCATGATTTTGTTACCACTTCTGTTTAGATTGTTTATAATTAAAGACCCTTCTTTGAATTGAATCACGCATACGTGTATTCGTTTTATATATTATATATTTTTTAACGTGAGAAATCGTGTCACGCGTACGTATACACAATGATATTGATAATATAATTATTATTTTTTTCGAATTTTTTTTTATTATAAAAATAGACTTAAGTTCGAAATTGTGCTTAAATAAAATTAAGAACGTCTGTCGCTCTTGTATGATTAAATAGTGAACTGCACATCTCGGGTTATATGAAATTAATATGGATAATCTCCGAAGAACCCCTTTTTATTAAATGTTCGCTCGAAGTTGCGCGAACGCATAATCCGAATTGCTTTTAGAAATATAATCAGGTTACGCGAACATATCCCTAATCACAAATATATTCTTGATGGTAATATAAATTTGTTTACAAATTATTTATTACATCCATATTATTTTTATATGAAAGCCATAGAGAAACATTGATTTAGACGTCTCTATATTTTCTTGAAAAAAAACATTCAAAAGTTATTATGTGTTCACCGCAAGTCTTATTTTACGCGTATGAATTATATTCCTCCAAGCCATTCAAATTTAAAGAGTAAAAATAAACAACGTGTGATTAATATTACCATTTTTCTCATAAATACAATATGTGTATACCCAAAAAGTGAATGGCGTATAAAACTAAAAAAAATGATTCACAAAAGGAAGTGATGTTTTCGAAGAATTTTCATTATTCTATTTGTAGCAAACGCTATTTACACATTTTTGACTTAAAATGTTACAATTTATAAATCTCATCCTTCTTTTACACCACTTGTTTTTAGTCCGAGGTTATAATTATTTAGTTAATTTTTGATTACGAAGATTGAGTTTGAGATAAACACTAACTCTGCCTATGCGAATATTTACAAACACTAACTCTATATTTTGTAAAAAAAATCATCGACATTATTTCATACATTAAAAGAAATGAGTTGATCGCGTTCCTAAAATAACTATGCCATTTGTTATTAAGAAAGAGAACTAATCTACCAATTGATTTAATAAGACGACATCATCTAGCCTTAAACAAAATTGGATATTTGACAAAATAAGCTAGTAATGTAATTTCTGGGTATTTCCGTACTATTCTTTACTTAGCTAACAATATCACAAGATTTAATTAATGGCCAATTTTCTGCAATGTTCCCTATCTCAACAATTTAAACAGTAAATGTCATCACTAGTCCTCAAAACATATAAGATTATCGTGGAATTTACTACTCCAGAAGGTTAATTAGTTAACAGTTTATCATGTCAAGTATAATACTATATTAACCAACTAAAACAAAACTGAAACTTAAACTAATAAAATTTAAATGAGTAGAAGACATCCTTATAATTCCAAACTTCATTTACTTGCCATGTTGAAGCTTTTCATGACATGAATTTAAAATATATACCTGATATTGGAAGCAAAAGAAAATGAAGATGAGAATCAGCAGCAGTAATAACAGTACAACAGCAACAACTGCCCAGCAACAGTAACAACCCAGTAACAGACCGGTGGAGTAGTAATCCCAAAAACAAAAGCTTTAAGCTTTGAATGAAACAACAACCATTAATACTAATTTCAAACAAAGAAAGAAAGCAGAAGATTTTTTAGTTTTTATTTTTATTTTGAAAGCTTAAATATTTTTCGGAATTTTTCTTTCTCTTAAATGTTCAGCCCTTTTTTCTCTCTTCTATTCTCTGTCCGTTTTTTCTCTCTATCTGTATGTGTATTTTTTCTTCTCTGTCTCGTATGTTCTCTTGTCTTGTGTTCAAGGCTTCATATATATAATCTCATCCCATAAATCTTTTAATCAATTAAATCAATACTTTTTCTCTACCCAACCCATTATCTTCCCACTCATCCCCATTACATTAAATAAACATATCACACCACCCCATTTCATTTTGTCCCCCATGCCTAACATAAAATAATGCAAGATTCCCCCTTTAAATTTTGTCTTGTCCCCCCTTTATATTAAATAACCATATCACAACCCACCCCATTTTATTTTGTCCCCCATGCTTCAAATAAACAATTACAAAATGTATAATTCCTAAACTACCCCTCCGACCTTACTAAAAATTACCAAACTACCCCTGAACGTACTACAAATTACCAAACTACCCATCAGCTATAACACATCAATTAATCAAACTTTAACCAAAATATAGGCAATATGATTAATTTCTAACAATGTTCAAACAACAAATTTCATGAACATGATTTCTTCAACATTTCAATAACAAATCACATGAACATGATTTCAACCACAAATCATATGAACACAAATTGAACAACCAAGAACAACTAAAATTTGATTGAACAATATTTTTAGCAACAACAAACCTATTTTCGGATTTAAACAACAACAACAATCAAACAAGTATATTTAGATTTCTAAATTCAATAATATTGAACTTAAAATCAACCATAACAACATTACAACCAACAATTCCTATATCAAACTTAAACAAGATTATGAGACAAATTCACGAAATAATCATAAATGATAAACAAGAAATCAAACTATACAAAATTCGGATTCAAGATCATCCAAACAAAGTATGAACATGAATGAATCTATTTTAACACAACAAACATGACGGATTAAACGATTAAATCAATATATTTCCTTTAACACAACTAAATTCTTTTTAGACAAATAACAAGATCGACGAATAAACAATTATGAACTTAAGCTTGAACTTAACAATATTAACAATTTCTAACAATACATAAACACATGAAACAAATTGAAGAAACAATTAATTAAACTTCAATTTGTATCTAACAAACATTAAACTAACAAATATTCACTTAAACAACAATACAAACATGAAATAAACATGAACATAACTAATTAAACTTTCGTTTGAAATCTGAAAAATTAATTTAACAAACAAAACATGAACATGAACTAAAAATTAATTCAAACGATAAACAACGAACAAAACAAGGATTAAATCATTTAACGATTTTGGATCCGGAAAATATCAAACAAAAATATGGACAAAAATAAAACTCAAAAACTACTAACCGGATTGAAACGACGAATGACTAACCAACGACGAACGTCATCGACCAAAACTCATCCATGTACGCGAGGCCGAAGTGAAGAGGACGAAGGTGAGGTGGCAGCGTCGGGGGCAGCTGAAACTACTGCCGCGACAAAGCATCAGCGACGACGACCCAACAGTGGCGACGACCTAGCAGCGGCGTCCAAGCAGTGATAGCAGCATCAACGACAACCATGAAGCAGCAGTCCGTCGAGGAGGACGACGGGGAGAAGAAGCAACATCGGCAAAAGCAGCGATGGGGAGGTTGACGATGAAGCAGCTGCGACAGGAGTGTTTGGACGTAAGGTTTGAGCTGGTCGACGAGCAAAACGCAACAACAACGTTTCTCGTCAATGGCGGACGGTGGAGGGGTCTGGTTTTCCGGCGCTTGGACTGATCATTTGGAGGATGGTTGCCCGGGGGCTATGGCGTTTGGACGTGGGTTGGTGAAGGTTTTTTTTTTCGCTGGTCGTGAGGCTGCTGCCGGACTAGTTTGGGTGGTGACTCCGGACTGGTTTGGGTGGTGACTCCGGCGTCGGGGGGGTGGCTGCTGGGCAGCCATGGCAGCTCACTATTTTGGAGATGGAGAAGAAGAAGCCAAGGGAGGGGGGCGGATGGTTTTCCTTATTTTAGGGTTTCTTGTCTTTTAATTTTTGTTTTGTTTTGTAAAATGTAAGACAAAGGGGTTTGGGTCTTTTGGGTTATGGACTGGGTCGACCCAGTTCAAAATGGACTGGGTCGTAGGGAAGATTGAGCCATTTTTTGGGCCTGTGGCTTGAAATCGAAGAAGAGGCCCAATTCCGACTTTTTTTATATTTTCGCTCTCTTTCTTCTTTTATTTTTATAAAACTAAATTATAAAAATACTTAAACTATTATTAAGAACTAAATTAAGTTATAAAAGCGCAAATTAACTCCCAATAACAATTAACGCACAATTAAGTATTAATTAAGCATAAATTTGTATATTTGGACATTAAATGCTAAAAATGCAAACGATGCCTATTTTTGTAATTTTTAATTTTTGTAAAACAAATTTAATTACTAACAATTGTAGAATTAAATCCTACATGCAAAATGCGACATATTTTTGTATTTTTTATTAATTTAGCAAATAAACACGCACAGACAAATACAAATAATTATTCAAAATATCACAAAATTGCACACCAAAGAAAAATCATTTTATTTTTGAATTTTTTGGGAGTAATTCTCATATAGGGCAAAAATCACGTGCTTACAGCTGCCCCTCTTTGCCCGAAGACACGAAGGGTTTTCGTGCAAAGATAAAGTGAGCGATTTTTGCCCTTGAGTAGATTCGTATTGTATTTTGGGGCTTGATGGTATGTTCGGATGAGGTATGATTCAGGTTTAGTTCGGACTAATTTGGTTACTTGAAGAACTTCGGATGCTTGTTGAGTTCTGATGCAATCACACCTATGATGGCATGGCCGCAACGCGGCACCACAAAAGTGGCCAATAGGCCGCATATTCAAAGTAGGGTTGGGTGAGCTGGGTCCGCATGTGTAGAGGTTCTTCGTCACGCCCCGAACCTGGGAGGGGGGAGGCGTGACAAAAGTGGTATCAGAGCAGTTCTGTCCTAGGGAGTCTACAAGCCGTGTCTAGTAGGGTCTTGTTTATAGATATGTGGTGCACCACATTATATAAGCAGAGGACTACAGGGCATTTAGGAGTTGATTACCCTTCTTTCAAATCTAAATCATACTGTAAGACAGAGTTATAGGAAATTTGAGTTAAACTTACGTGTTGGCGTTCACATGCACAGATAACGGTGACTAGGAAAACTACGACTATCCAGAGGAGAGAAAAAACATTAGGTGAGTGGACTAGCAGTGTACCCCCAGTAGATGGGGCCCAATATGAGGCCCAGAGAGAGACCCCTACTCAGCCATTACATGCTCCTCCACCACCTAAGGAGATTCCTAGGGAGACCACACATCCAATGCCCCATCCGGTTCCATCAGATCAGAACTTGAGGAGTGCGGTGCATTTGTTGACACAATTGGTAGCTACCCAGCATCAGTCTTGGGCGTCCTCAATTGCAGGATCTTCTGAGGGGTCGGGGAGTTCAAGGGTCTAAGATTTTATTGCATTGAGTCCCCAGAGTTCACGAGGACAAATCAGAGGGAGGACCCGCAGGATTTCATAGATCAGCTTCACCGGATCTTTTGTGTTATGCATGCCACAGAGAAAGAGGCAGTTGAGCTAGCATCTTTTCGACTCTGAGATATAGCCATCCTTTGGTACGAGGGATGGGAAAGTTCCACGGGACGTGATGCACCTCCGGCTATTTGGGAGAATTTTTCGAATGTCTTCCTTGACCAGTATTTACCGCGGAGATCCGACAGGCTTGAGTTGATCAATTTCTATCCCTTAAGCAAGTCAATATGAGTGTTCAAAAATATAGTCTCCGTTTGGACTCATTGGTCAGATATGCACCATTCATAGTTGCTACTATGCGTGACAGGATTCACAGGTATATAGCAGTATTGGCCCCAGAGTTGATCGAGGCATGTGCCACCGCTGCATTCCATGATACTATGGATATCTCCCATATTCAGGCATTCGCCCAGAATATAGAAAGGGTTAGGCGTTGGTTGCAGGGTACAAAGAGGACTGAGTCAGGACAGTGTAAAAGGATGAGATTGCCAGGTCTTAGGAGCAGTCTCAGGGCAGTTATAGGCCCCAACACGTCAAACGACCACCTAGGCCTCTGCCACCTCAGCTACAAAGTTACGGGTATGATCACCATACTCAGTCAAAACCAGGTGAAAGCTCCTAGGCGTCGGGTTCACAGCGACAACAAAGTTCATAGCAGACATGGTCCTTTCCACAGTGGTGTGCCATCTGTGGTAGAGGACACTTTGGACAATGCCGAAACGGTTCCAATTCTTGTTATACATGTGGATGTCCGGGGCATATGATGCGAGATTGCCCAAATAGAGATTCTAAGGGGTATTGTACAACCAGCGAATTTAGCAACAAGATCATCTATGTCCGTGCATCCTTCAAGGCGTGAGTCTCAGTCTTCGGCTGGTAGAGGTTGAGGCAGAGGTAGAGGTTCCAGTTCAGGTAGTAACTAGAACTGTAGCTATGCATTAGCGGGTTGACAGGACCAGGAGTCCTCACCAGACATTGTGACTAGTATGTTAACCATTTTCTCTCAGGATGCTTATGCCTTGATAGCCCCATTTGTTGCGAGGAAGTTTGGTATAGTGCCTGAAATAATAAGTGATCCTTTTGTGGTATCTACACCGGTCAGAGAATCAATTATTGCTAGACTTGTTTACCGAGGTTATACGGTGACAGTTTGTGGTCGTCAGACCTCAACCGACCTAGTTGAGTTAGAGATGTTGGATTTTGATGCTATCATGGGCATGGACTGGTTGGCAGCTTGCTATGCCACAGTTGATTGTTGAGCAAAGACATCCATATTTCATTTTGGGGGTGAGCCAGTCCTTGAATGGGTAGGTAATACAACGACACCCAGAGGTAGGTTTGTTTCCTATCTGAAGGCGAGGAAAATGATCGCAAAAGGGTGCATTTGCCATATTGTGCGAGTTAGAGATGCAGATGCTGAGGTACCTACTCTTCGGTCTATTCCAGTAGTCAAAGAGTACGCATATGTATTTCCAGATGAACTTTTAGGTATTCCTCCAGAGCGAGAGATTAAACTTGGAATCGATTTGCTTCTGGGAACTCAACCAATATCCATCCCTCCGTATAGAATGGCACTTGCCGAATTGAAGGAGTTGAATGAGAGTTAAAAGATTTGTTGAAGAAAGGTTTCATCAGGCCCAGTGCCTCACCTTGGGTGCACCGGTAATGTTTGTATGGAAGAAAGACGGTTCGCTAAGGATGTCTATCGATTATAGGCAACTGAACAAGGTAACTATTAAGAATAAGTATCCACTTCTAAGGATAGATGACTTGTTTGATCAATTTTAGGGAGCAAGATGCTTTTGAAAGATAGATTTGAGGTCGGTGTACCACCAGGTCAGAGTTCGGGAGAAAGATATTCCCAAGACAACCTTCAAGACCTGACATGGCCACTTCGAGTTCCTTGTCATGTCCTTTGGATTGACGAATGCACCAGCCATATTTATGGACTTGATGAGTAGCCTATTCCGTCCACATTAGACATGTTCGTGATAGTCTTTATTGATGATATTATGGTTTGTTCACATTTAGAGATTGAGCACGCGGACCACCTACGAGTGGTACTCCAAACCCTCCGTGATAATAAATTGTATGCTATGTTTTCTAAATGTGAGTTCTGGTTGAAGTCTATAGTATTCTTGGGGCATAATGTATCCAATTGAGGTATAAGGGTACACACTCAGAAAATTGAGGCTATGAAATCTTGGCCTAGACCTACCTCTCCGACAAAAGTTCGTAACTTTCTATGCTTAGCAGGGTACTACCGGAGGTTCATAGAGGGTTATTCTTCCCTTTCAGAACCATCAACGAAGTTGACGCAGAAAGCAACTAAGTTTCAGTGGACGGAGGCTTGCGAGCAGAGTTTGGAGGAGCTTAAGAACAAGTTGACCTCAGCGCCAGTTCTAGCACTTCTAGAGGGTCCATATGGTTATGCCATGTATTGCGATGTCTCAGGTATCAGATTAGGATGTGTCCTGATGTAACATGGAAAAGTAATTGTGTATGTTTCAAGGCAGTTAAGGAAATATGAGCGGAATTATCCGATCCACGACCTCGAGTTAGTTGCGGTTGTCCATGTTGATACCCAATTTTTTTCCCTATATATTTTCAATATGCAAAATACCTTCAAAATAGCATATATAAGTATATATAAGCATGTCCAATGTTTTTATTATTTTTTTCCATAAATTTAAGGGTTTAAATTTTTTAATTATAAAATCAGAATAATTATTTCCAAAATTATTAATTTTGATAATTCATCTATTGGATTTTATATTTATGCTAAAATTTGGCTAAAGCAATTTTTTAGATATTTTTACAATTATATTTAGTATTTTTAAAGCTAAATTGCACATAATTGCAATATTAGCCATCTTAATGTTTAATTGTGTGTTATACACATAAAATTGGATCTTGTATTTTTAAATTATTAATTATGTATTATAAAAATCATTTTAGTACTTTAACTTAGTTTTGAGAAACTATTTACTATTTTTAAAAATTAAATAGAGAAAAAATAGCTATTTAAAATATAGCCAAATTGGCTTTCAATTATAGCCCAAAATTGGACCCCAATTTCCCAGCCCAATTATAATTAAAACCCGACCCACACCCTCTTTACCCATGCCCAAACCTGGAAGCCCCACCTACCCTTCTCATCTTGGCCGTTGATCTCTAAGATCAATGGCCCCTATTTCCCCTCACCGTAATTAATCCCAAACGACCCCTCAAACCCTCTCATTTGTTACAATCCGCCGCCCTAGAATCTCCTCTTCTCTCCAACTCTCTCTGAAATCTAAAGCTAACCCTAGCTACCGCCACCCAAACTAACCCTAATCCCATCAATCCCCACTCAATCCATGGACTCTCATGGCTGTTTGAGACGTATACTTGTCTCCTACGTCTCCTGGTTGCCTGTTTTCGTGATTTTGTGGAAAGATCTCGAAGTGATCTAGTCCAGATCTTGTTCAACTTCTACCCATGGTCTTTTATGCTACTTTCCGTCCATCCATGGTTGTTCGAGTAAGGTCCATGGCTTTTCCGGCTAAAACCGGTAACGATCAAATGTTTTCTCATCCTTTTTGGGTTCTCTGAAACCCTAGCTCTTGAGATTTTTTTACTTTTCTTTAGATCTGTCTTCGATCTAGGTGTATCCATAGGGTTTAACCGATCTTTTCTTTGTCTCTATTATTTTCTAAAAAAACCTAGCTATAAACCCTCCGATCTTTTTAGATCTGTAATGGATCTATGGGTTTCTTAAAATTCTCACCTGTTTTCCTCAAGATGTTTCTCCGATTTCAAACGGTTTCTTCATTTTTCAAACTAGGGTTTCAAAACCCTTTTTGCAAAAACGATTTTTTTTATTTTAGTAATAACTTTGATTTTTTAGCGTGTTTAAATATTACCTGAGTTTTTCCTTTTGCTCGATTCATTTTTTTGTCAAGAAACCCTAATACTTCTGGGTTCGATTTGAAGTTTGAATTTGTTTGCGGTGTGTTTGCATGACTATCATGAACATTCTGGGCTTTATGTGTGTTCTATATGCTCTTGTGCTTCCTGTTTTAATTTGTTCTTAAGGTTTCTTTGATTTTGTCTGAACCCTTGTTTTTTATGGGTCCGACCATTTGTTTTATTGATCGCTCGCATAATTTATGTTGATTATATGTAATCTCCTTAAACCTACATTTTTTATTTTGTGTAATTCTGTACTGATTTTCTCGAAATTGCTTCCTTACTTTTGTGATACTTTCCTTGTTTAGTACTGATTTTTAATCTCCTCCGTGATTCTTTGAACTAATTTTCAGAATCAAATTGTACTCTGCCTTGTTTATGTGCACAAGCATGCTGTTAATTAACGTGTACTTTCCTTATATTGAACTATTCTGTACTTAGCCCTTATTACATGTTACATGCTTTTACTATTCCTATTATGGTAAAATCAGTCTTACAAGCAACTCTTTTCCTTATTTGATACAACTTGTACCCGTTTGAACCATGGCTCCTTAATTGAAGGATGTCCAGGTCTTTAATTGATTCTGATTTGTATTATCTCTGTAATTATGCTAAGTCAGTACTTATTACCTTATTTTCCTGCCTATTTTCAAAAACTATAAATACTCTACCCTCTCTTTAGCATAAAACACTTAGTTTAGAACACACACATACACACTCAAACTCTCTCTTCCTTCCCTACTACTTGTGATACTGCTTGTCTAGCAGGCTGAAAGCCAAGGCTAGACTGTGGAATTTTACCTGCTTTACTTTTCTGCACTTTGCTTCATTAACTGGTATGTCCTAGTTTAATTTATAAGCCTCAACAACAACATGCTTCTCTTATTGTTTCAGTTTCTCTCATTTCTGGTCTACTTCTACTTGTGGTTCTGTTGTGTAACCTGTAGTTGAGTTATATTACTAACATGCTATTATGTCTGTCCTTCCATTTAGATTAATGCATTCCTTTAGGTGTGTTTCAAAACATGCCTTGTCAATCACTTACTGTGTATTTACCATCTTATGGATCCCAAACCCCTATCCCTTCTATGTGTTTATGCTCTTTCTGACTGGTTTGTGATTATGCCAGTATCAACTATTGCTAAGCATGTCCAAACTAGTCCTAAGACCCTTGCTGGGGTTATGTGTTTACAGTCAAATGTCTGTGTATCCCCAAATCCCTTGATCCCCTGTGTGACTACTGATTATGAGTGTGATCCCATCTTAAGGTGTTTTGTTTACTACTACAACTGCTTTCAATCATCTCTGTTACTAATTGCTTTAAAAAATGGACTTGTTAGTCCAATTTTAAACAGACTCCTTTCAAACATGTGTTATGCACTTTCATTATACTCTTAGAACACTAGGTTCTGCCCCTTTTGTGTGAGCCTTCCTTTGGGACCCTTGAGCTCCCTCTAAATTGGATACATGAAAGCTAGCCCTTCCACACTGCACTTACTCTGTCTTGGTTATACAATCTGGGTGTGAGCACTGTCCGGAATCCTTTGAGGTCCTTAGGGAATTCTGAGACACCCGGATATGAGAAAGGCTATGGAACAATATGGGCACTTTAGGTGGTTTATTACATAACTTAGAGAGGAAGTCCTAATCAGGCTTCCTATAGTGTAACTATGATCACGTATTTTTTGCCTCATACGAATTACTCCAAAATAATTCCCAAAATTAAGTCTTGTCTTTAATTATGTGTTATTTTAGGAATTATTGTGTGGTTTTCCTGATTGTTTGCATATATTTGTGTGCATGTTTAATTTTATTAATACATTAAAAATACGAAAATATAGCATTTGCATTTAAGATTTGATTTTTACATTTTTTGGAATTAATTAATAATTAGATGTTTTACAAAAATGAAAATTCAAAAAAATAATAACATATTTTTGTAATTTTAGTCAAATTGTGTGATTTTCTTAATTTGGCATTTAAATATTTGTGATAATTATTAGTTAGAGTTAATTAGTATTTTTAAGTTAATTTGGTGTTTTATAATTTAATTAGGATTTTAGTTTTAATTTTTGAAAGAAAAAGAAGAAAAGAAAAGAAAAAAGAGTTAATAAAATAGAAGAGATCAAATATGGGCCAAAAGATCCCCAAGCCCAATCAATTACCCAGCCAGACCTGATCCCCAATCCAGCCCAACCCGTTCCCTACCCGGTCCACCCCTACCCGAACCAAACGACGTCGTTTGGACACGTTTTGATCAGGGCCGTCAATTTCATTTGATCGAACGGCCCAAAGCTTTGCCCATTACCCGACCCCGACCCATTTCATCTGAGACCGATCCGGTCTTTAAATCACTCAAACGACGTCGTTCCAATTAGTCAGATGATCCAAGCCGTTGATCTAGTTTGATCGAACGACCTGGATCCAATTTCACCCCAGTATATATTTGTCCAAACAGATCCCACCCCCCTCATAACCCCCCAGCTCATCGCTCATCTTCCTCACCCAAACCATAGAGACCAGCCACCACCATTCCCCACTGCCTTCCGGTGGCGGCGCCGGCTCCAATCACTCCCAAATTTACACCCCAGAACCACCCTGAGCCCCCCTTTCCAAATCCATGACTCGTTTCCCTCGAATCACCCTAGTACTTCTCGAATCTTCAATCGAAGCTGTCCAGTCCCGAAATCCCCGAACCCTATCCTACCCAATCGACCACAAATTAACACCACACAACTCCCATAACTCCCTCATACCAAATCCAACAATGGTTTCCCTCGAATTAAACCAGAACTTGTCGAATAGTGAATCTAAGTTTTAAACCTAAAACTACAGAGTCAAGATTCATTTTTACTTTAAGCTAATTTTGACTTTATCTGTGTGTTCTTAATAAGAACATATAGTTAAAGTCAAGATCTGGTTTAAAAAAATTTGAAGATTCGAAGGTTTTCTTCAATTACTAATGGACGGTGAGTCTTTGTCCTGATTCTATGTTTATATTCTATTAAATTTATCCTGATATTCATCTTCCTCATCTCTTTTTCTTTTCCTGGTCAATTAAAATTCGATAAGTGCTCTGGTATAAACTATTTCTGTTCACTGTTTATTTATTTAGATTGGTTTTGTGGATGTGTTTCGTATAATTAGGATATCAAAAAACTTTGAAATGGTATCTCGTTTTAATCACTTAGGCAGAATAACTGGGATTAGTTCAATAATTTGGTCGAATGTGTACAATAATCAACTGATTAGTATAAGTTTAATGCAAGTGGTCACTAATTGAGAAGCTTCTAATAATGGTAGGGTAGAAATTACATTACTAAAGGCACTAAATTGAGTGGATAATTTAAAAATAAATAAGTTGTAGCGGAAAATACACTAATTAGATGCCCATTTAAGGGGGCTGAAATTCAGAAGAAGAGAACACACAAAAATAGAGACAGAAAGAGAGCCGGAGAAACGATTAGAAATTACATAAGAAATTTCTGCAATCTTTTGATATAAATTGGTCTTAGTTCTGTTCTTTAAATTGTTTTGCTAGTCAGAATTTTTTTTTTTAAAAAAAAAGAAGTTCTGATTCTGGGTTGAAAAATGATTCAATTCTGAGAAGTTCTGGCTTGAAGTTGTTTTGATTTTTGAAGTTATTGTGATATTGCTGAAGATTAAACTGGGTTAGCTGCTGTTGATTACTGTCTCCTCATTCCCTCCTTGTTTTTTCCTTATTCTCAGGTATATGTTTCTAGACTTATCTCACACAAGTTTCGATATTGCAATGAAATGAAATCCGGAGTTCCAAATGTGTATTCTGCGCATTCAAATCTATTAGTTTAGTTTTAGTTTTACTTTTTTTTAGTTAATTAACATGTCATATGCTCAACATGGGAGCTATTAGTCAACTTGCCTCTGTTGAAGTTAGTATAGCTCTACGGTAATTTTACTTACTTCTGAAGCTCATTGGTTATAGCTGCTTTTGAACTGCTGAGATGGGGAACTTGGTAGAATGTTCACCATTAACTAAGTTTTGTGTTTAAGCCATGTTAGCTAAGTGTATGGTAGTATGGAAATATCAAGGAACCACAATAGTATATTTCGTCAAACATCGGAATTTTGTTTTAATTCTGGTTGAGATAAGTGCTCTTGTTTGTATGTAATCTTGTATGATAACAGCTATTGGGATAACCATAAGTTAGAGGTAAATTGATATAGTCCATTATGTTTAAAGTATTGGAGTATTCTGAGAGGTTCAGTTGTGTATTCGTGGTATATGTAGTGTGAATTTGTCTATCAAATCAATCTGTAAACTAGTTTTCTTTCTTAACAATAAATTGCCTATTTTAGTTTAGGAGTGCAATTAGCCCATTTCTTATAACAAAATAATGTCAACATTATTACAAGGTATAGATTTGGTAGTTGTAAATAGTTTTCAGAAGTTTGGACAATAATTGGTTTGATTTTGTTCGTCTAAAACTCAATCGTCATAAGCGAATTAACAGAATAGTTAGGACTTGGACTAGAAATAAATGTGTAGAAGAGGATTGGGTTTATGAGTACTGATTTCGGCATTTTAAAAGAGGATATACAAAGTTGAGTTTGCTCTAGGTGGAGTGATGGTTATTTCATAAAACAAATGGTATGCATATCAGCTAAAGTTTCTCCCAACATTACACGTAAACCATTTTGCAAGTTTTAAACACATACAATTAGTCTCAAGCATAGGAAGAGAACAAACAACTTATGAATATGGTGATCAAGCTTTAGGCACATAATTAAATCAAGGGTACTGTTTTCGCAGTGTGGTTGTGATATTTAATTTCAAATTAGTTTTAATTATCTCCTTAATTCTTCTAGTTGAATAGTTTTGAGGTGTGCCATTCACACATTTGAATCATATAACCTATGACCATCACTTAATGAATCTTAATTCTTTGGAAATCGAGGCGCGCCATTTAGCGAATTCCCATGGCCCTCGTATTAATGTAGATATAAAAATAATAAATATTCGTAGAGAAACCTTTAGGGCCGTTTAAAATATTATCCTGATTGTGGACACGTCCGCGTGACACGGTTACGATTTCTTAAAAAAAATCAAAGTATACGTTCGCGTAACTTCGGCTAAACTTTCGTAATAATAGAGCATCATTAATCGTGGACGAAATAATTATATAGTATCCCTAAGTCATAAATCGGTTAATTTTTTTTCTAATCATTCTTGTGAATAGACCATAAACTACAATAAATTTTCTTTATAAGATTATAGTAAGTTTCTTTTACATAAAGAAAAGTTTTTTTTTATTCTCTAAATAAACGTTTATAATTTTTAACTGCCTAGCCATGAAAGTTGGAAATTTCTAAGTGTTAATTTGGTAGGAATATTTTATTTTTTAAAAAAAGGGAGAAGAAAGATTATGTGCTAGAGAAAGATTATGTGCTTAAGATATATACTTCATAAAGTATTTTAGGCAGCTTGTTTGGAGTTTTGTTTTAATATCAAAAGACTATAAAGTTTCATTTTTTTGTTTTGCTCAGTTTTCTATATTAGCAAAATTTGTTGTTTTGCGTGGTAATATTTTTGTTTTCTGTTAACATAGTTCTTAAGAATGCAAGTAGTTAATTTTTGAAATTTTAATCCTAAAATGCGAGAATGAGGAAAGCTCATTGTTGATTCATGAAAATCTTGCTTTCACATATTTACATCAAAATCAAATTGATAGTATGCTTTTATGTATGATCTTAATAAATCAATCATCGTGATTGTATACATGTTTGCGTGACATAATTACGATTTTCAAAAATAAATTAAGGTACGCGTCCGTGCGACTTTGACTAAGTTTTTTTAAAAAATAAACTATGTGTTGTGAATTGTGTACACGTACGCGTGACATGACTCTTGACACGCCAAACCACGCAAGAATACGTATGCATAACTCGATAATTCTTTAAGTACGAGTAAATCACGTAATTAAAAAGCGGTAAAGGTAAAATTCATGTAGTTTCTAGACACGTAATAAAAATTTTTTATGACAAGTATAAATTGTTAAGGGACCGTGCTAGAACCATGGAATTTTGGAGTGCCTAACACCTTCTCTCAGGTTAACAGAATTCTTTACTTGGATTTCTGGCTCGCGGACTATAATACAGAGTCAATATTTTCCTCGATTCGGGATTTTAACCGGTGACTTGGGATACCATAAATTATCCCAAACGGCGACTCTGAATTTAATGTAAATAATCCCGCTTCGATTGTCCTTTAATTGGAAAAACTCCACTTATACCCCTTCTCGGGGGTGTAGTGAAAAAAGGAGGTGTGACAGTAACTTCTTATTTTCATTTCTATTTATGTAATTTACTCACATGGTCTGTAATAATTTGTAAACAAGTATTGGGGTGGCTAGTGATAATAGATGGGATAAATATGCATGTTATAGTTGTTAAGGGTAGAAAACATATTATTAGGTTTATGTTCCTAATTGCGCAATAGAAACCATGCTTAGGATTCATACATGCATTAGAAACCATGCCCCTTAGGTCTCACGTTTACTATTTCAGCATGTGTACCCTTACAAATCATGTGCTAGAATCTGCTAGTAATTATCACTTTACTTTTATCTACAATCCTGCCATATGCATTTAGAAAACCTACTTTTTAAAGAAATTCTGCAATCCTGCCATATGCATTTAGAAATCCTGCTCTAGGAATTTTGCATCATGAGTTTTATACATACATCTTAGATACCATATTCTAGGATCTTACTTGCACTTGCATTTACACTTAGTGTAAATTGCTGATTATAAAAGAGGTAAAACCAGCTTCTCACTTGATTATCCCGTTCAAAATAACTGGTAATAATCTATGCATTCGTATCAACTATAACAACATGCTCTTAGGGTAAAAAATAATTTCTAAACTGGCTTTTAATAATTCTGAATAACTATTGTATATTGCTTTACGCCTAGGCAAGCTTAGGTAATGAACTTTGAATAAAACTGGGACTGCCTTTGTTTAATTGTAAACTATTAAAATCATTAGGCAAACCTGATTCAGACTTCTTTTCTGAGTCATGTAATAAATCTAGTTCTACTGTTATCACTTAGATACCATGCTTTAGAATTCAAATAGGGACCTTAATTGTGTATGAGTCATGCTATCTATGTGCATTATTTGTGGAGTCATACCTGAGCCTTCTACTTGTTTTCTATGTTTTCCCCTTTAAATGCAGTCCTATTTGTTTTGTATGTCGCCTTAGTATTTTGCCTTTAAACCTGAGGGTCTTCCTAGAAACTCCTTATAGGATAGGATTCCTAAATTCCTCCGGAACTGATAGGAAGGGACGGGTAACAACATGCAATAAGGGTCGAGACCAATCTTCGCTTTAATTACCTTCACGAGTGCGGGAAAGGGTAGATATGTATATAATGACTGGTGCACTAATACCACGTGTAGCCCCTCTTATGAGGAGTGTCATACCGGGTATTGCATTGATGAGATCTATATTACAAACAAACCTAGGACACCCCCTTTACATTCATAAGCATGCTTTAGATTGTAATTCTTTTCAAATTTTGCCTTTCGCTAATTGTTTTTATTCAAAAACTCGTGTATTTAAACTCAAATCCCCTACTATTTGAGCCCTACTTGTCTACTTACTAATTGTACAAATTCACAAAAATTGTCTGGTCGGGAACCATACTAGTGGATCCTGAGGGGTTTCTAATACCTTCCCCTTCGGATAATTTCAAGCCCTTACCATATCTCTGGTTACCAAAACGTAGTTATAAATGAACCCCATAGGTGTCCTAATGCACCTTAAAATCGTTAGGTGGCGACTCTCCAAAATTGCAAAAAATCCTATCCCAAAAGGAAAGAGTTGTCCCAACCATAATGTCATAAATCCGATTCTGTGGATGGAAAGAAAAAAAAGGGAGCGCGACTGCAAGGCGACTCTGCTGGGGATGTTTAGGCTTTTACCATTTTAGATTGTTCTTGTGAATTTGTACCCTCCCTATGTGCAATTACTTGTTTAATTTCCTTAAGCATTTAATTTCTTCTTCAAAAGCAAAACTGACATATCTTTCTTGTTTCCTTCCTTTATTATTGCTTTAAATTATAAAACTGTTGTACTTATCGCTTTCTTAACGTGAAAATACATGTCAACATGCTTTTAATTATTGCATAATCATGCTCAACATCATACTCCACTCATGCCAAACAAATACTATAGCAACGCTTGATGAGTGGTTGCGCCCTTCCTATATCATTACCCCCTAAATTCAGAAAGACTTATTTGCGTTAAAACTAGTCATCAGCGGTGCAATCGACAGTTCCGTGCCTTCCCCCTAAAGTTGTCCACTCAAGGGTGTGAGCACGTGATTTTTGCTTCACGGAAACTACTCCAAAAGAAATCGGAAAAGAAATAAAACAAGTTACCCTCGGGTACAATTTTGAGGATTTATGTGACATTTTGATAATTGTTTTGTCCGTAAATGCTCGCCTTGCTATAGTTAGAAAATACAAAAATACATGCTGCAGGCATTTAGGAATAATTGGCACATTTAGGAATTAGTTAATTATAATTTGGTTGTTTAAAAGCGAAAATCACAAAATACGCATTTTTGTTGTCATCGTAATTTTATTAAAATGTTTTAATTCGTGTGATATTTGTTGTTAGGTATTAATTAATATTTGTGTGTTTAATTTTGGTTTTTAGGAATTTTTGTCTAAATTATAAGAGGGAAAATATCTGATTTGGGCCAAAAATTCAACTGAAAATCGGGCCCAAACCAATATAGTGACCCAGTCCAAACTAGGTCTTCCAGGGACGCCCCCCAAACGACGCCGTATGAGGCGTTTGATCTGAACCATCCGTCCTACCTAATCCAACGATCCCATAGCTTTCCCCAGCACCCGACCTGTTTAAACCTTAGGCCGACCCATTCCCATTTAAGGGAGACGACATAGTTTTCTAGTACCAGATAGATCCTGGCCATAGATCCAACTCGATCCAACGACCAGGATCTAATCCCTTACCCCATATATAAATCCCTCATCACACCCCACGCCCCCATCCGAACACCCCCCCATCGTCCCAAACACAAACCCAAACCCAGACCTCCCAAACCCTAGCCGCCCTAAGCTTCCTTCGCCTGAAACCCGGCGGCATCTACGCCGCCGGTCACCCCTTTAACACCATAGCACCTCCTTCACTCCCTGAACCCAAATCTGTTACCCCCTTGCCTCGAATCATCCCCCTTCATCTCGAATCTTGATTTGAAGATTTGAGCCCAACCCCGATCTACACCAACCCACCCCGGATTCATACCAGCCACTACCCTGCCCTCACTCGTGATCAAACCAAGCTTGGTTTGGTACGAATCTACCCACAAATCCTCAAGCCCCAAATCGGACTGTTCGAACCCTAGAACATAAGAATTTTTGGAATCCGACCAGATTAAACGGAGGGTTGGGGTCTAATAGACCTTAATCGAAGTGTTCTCGGTTGAGAACACCTCGATTAAGGTCTGTTCGACCTTAAATGGGAAAATCCAGTTCGGGTCGGGGTCGTCTGTGTTTGTGTTTCCAGAGTGAGTTCCTTTTCTCTTTTATGTTTTTATTTAAATATTGTTTGGGTTTGTCAGCATGTTTGTTTGGTTTATTTAGTATTTCTGATATTTTTTCCAATTTGTTCTCCATCTTCGTAAGATCTTTTATTTGGTCGATTGTTATTCTGTTTATGTTTGAATACGTATGGTGATATACATGTTCGAGTTAATTAATGTCGTCGAATAGATAATTCATATAGATTCTCTGTTTTGTGCAAAGTCGTTTGAAGCCATTTGGAACCCCGTTCGTAGTGTTTGTTTAATCGACTGATTATTCTATGTCATAATTAGCATAGTCGATTAGATAAACGTCGTCGATTAGTTTTATATGATTGAATGATCAAACATTCTGATTCGTATAGCTATATATGACTGATCGAACCATTGTTGTTTAGTTGTGTGTTTTACCTATCTATGAATAATTCTTAGTTGCAGTGCAATAGCTGGAACTCAGTTAGGATGGTTTAAGTTTGAACTTTCAGAAGTTTAATTTCAGACTGCTGAAGCTCAGGGTAAAAAAGTAATAACTGGGGGCTAACATGGGTAGTTTGGGGGTTCGAAAAGAGCAGAAATGATTAGTTTAAGTGAGCTGACAGTAGGGTACTGAAATAGGATTAAACTAATGCAATAGTGGGGAACCAAACCTGGTAACATGGGGGTAATTAAAAGTTATAGGCTGCCCATGCCTTTGGGCAGAAAGCACATGCTTAGGGTCTGTCAGGAGGATGGGCATTGGGCATTTTTGATTAGTTTTAAGGAGTTATGGGCAGAATGTGAGGGCTGGGGTAAACGAGGCAGTAGGGCTGGCCTGTATTTAGCCTATAAGTAAGCTCATTTGAGCACAGGGAAAGGGGTTAGACATCAAAGGTTAAAAAGGCTGGAGATCAGAGTTTAAGGCTAGGGAAAATTCAGAAACTAAAGGGTTAGAGATCAGGTTTTAAGAGTTAAGATAAGAGGGTGAGAGGTGAGGAAAAATTAGAAATTAGAGGCTGGATAAGTTTAAGTGTTTAGAGTTAAAAGAGTGCTGGTTTTCTGAACATAACAAGCAGAAACCACTGTGTTTCTGCACTTGTTTCTTTCTCTGCTTTGGTCTGGTTTGTTTGGGCACACTATTGATTTTCAGTTAGCTTCCCTGGGTTCTTTACTTGCTAAAAACTGCTCCAGTTAAGTGTTTTGTTTCTCTGTTTGGACTGAAAGTCCACTGGCTGTTGCTGTTGGTTTCTTCTGAAATTTCTGCTGGGTTTTCACTTAAGTTGTTGCCGAGTTTTGGTCTATTGTCGGGCTATCCCTGTTGCTGCTGTTGCTGTGTTGTTGCATACTGTTTCTGTTGCTCATTCTCCTTCTTCTTTTGCTTTCCTATACCAGGTACACGACTGATACACTGTAAATGTAAGCTGAAGTTTGAAGCTTGAATGCAAAGAAAATTGGAAGAGTTGAAGTTATTCCGAATTAGCTCAGAAACGTACTAAAAATAGGTTGTCAACATGATAATTTACGTTCCCTAACAGAACCATGTAATTAGCTGTGATGTAACTGAACCTTTATGCATAACATTTAGTTGGAAGACCATGTGTGTTGCTTATAATTAAAAGTGATTAATGTGGTAGTAGCCATGTTCTATTAGTTCCTTATTGTTTTGTCGAGAAGCATGTTAGGTACCCAATAGTTCTTGCTTTAAACAAATGGCCTGTTTTAAGTCGTTGGGAATATGGTTTGATTAAGGCAAACAATACGTTTCATTTCAGTTTCTCCCCCCATTTGTTTATAAATGCCAAACATATATCAAACACATTGAATAGGCCCAACTGGAATAAGAGTGGCCCAGGCCGAATTCAACTTCATGCACAATAGGCCTGGGCCCATAACTGCCAAACGGGCTGCCCGTATCACGTCCCTCTTTCAATAAATCACGTTTGAAACTTAACTATAATGACTCATAAGTATGTAAATACAGTAGGACCTTTCCATTTTGTTAGAGACAAACAAAGATAGGAAATTGTAGTTTGCTTTTAAGTTTGCCTTTAAATAAAAGGAGATGAGCCTCGCCCAAATAAAATGCATAAATTGCGGGGCCCACGTTAGATGTATATATTAAATATTTAGATTCTGGGATAGGTTGTTTAGCAAATTTCACGGCTTTTCCTCAAAAATAATAACACGCTAGTTCTTTAGGACGTGTCTCAATTAATCTTATTTTCTTAAACTCAGGTGTGCATTTCATGCGACCCAAATCCAAATCCCAAAACATTGTATAAAAATATGTTCCGGATTGTGGGTGCATTTCATGTGACTCAATCCAAAGACATGTTTTAAACGATGTTCACATTCCTTTAAAAATATAATAAAAGCGGTAAAGAGTTAAAATCTACACATAAGTTCATATTTGTATAAAATCAGATAAATAAGCCAAATATGACAGTTGAGCGACCGTGCTAGAACCACGGAACTCGAGAATGCCTAACACCTTCTCCCGGGTTAACAGAATTCCTTATCCGGATTTCTGGTACGCAGACTGTAACACATAGTCATTCTTTTCCTCGATTCGGGATTAAATTGGTGACTTGGGACACCCTAAATCTCCCAAGTGGCGACTCTGAAATAAACAAACAAATCCCATTTCGATTGTCCTTTAATTGGAAAAAACTCCTTCACCCCTCGCGGGGGCAGAAAAAGGAGGTGTGACAGCTCTGGCGACTCTGCTGGGGAATCAACCCAGAACCACTGGTTCAGGGTTAGAAATTGAGCTTAGAATAAATTGTTATGTTTAGCTTTATCTGATTTTATTACATGTTTGGGCTCAATGTGCTAATTGGTTGCCTTTTACCGCTTTGATATTACGTGAACTGTATATAAACTGTGCCGAAACCCATTTCCTCTATGAGTCTTCTGAATCATGAAGAAGGGTGTACTTCGTACGACTTCTTTTCTATATAGTGTCAAATCCCAATTTAGAACGAGGTTCGGACAAGTTGCTAAGTCGGCGAAGCTTCTGTATTCCCGGTACGTTGCCCCCCTTCTGCTCGAGCTGTCCGCTCGGGTAAGCCAGGTCTAGAACAAACACCCAGGTTCTGAACCTAGTATAACAAAGCCACCTGCCGGATCCCTAGTAGGAACGCTTATCTCCATCATGTGCATTTTTGACTTACGGGACTCAACACAGGGGTTGGGTCCGTCTAGGAATAGCAACCTGAAACAGAAAAGGCCATCCTGATGCATCTTACTCAACGTTGTGCATTTATTTGTTTTGGACTTGCATGACGACCGGCAAAATTTATTAATTTGTATAGGGTTAATCTTTTGTTTTGAAAAAAAAATAACAATGTCCAAATAGTGTCGAAACTCTGACGAAAATTTGAGAAAAATATTTTTACTTTTAATATAGTTGTTTTATTCAAAAAAAAAAGAGTCTATCATTTTTAGTTTGTTCGATCTGCAGAAAATGGAAAAATGAAAAATAACTTGTTCTGTTATGTGAAAAGAGTCTTGATTTTTGTTTTGGGAAAAAAGTCTTGATTTAAAGTACTTCAAAATAGTTTTTTTAATTGGGCGAACTACGCCAATTTGATCCTCACCGGATGTGAGATACATAGGCAGCCCCAATCGGGTCCAACTTCCCCTTTTGCTAAAAAATAACCAAAACATGTCAAATGTTAATTTCATCAGAAGAAGTCAGGTTGTTTTGCCATGAATAGCCGAGTATTCCCGAAAGGGATGCCGGAAGGCTAAATTTGCACAAAAAACGGCCATTTTTTGTGATTTTGACCGGTAGACCCATACAGCCTTAAAATCTTCGTCCCTGGAGTGCAGAAAGGCCGTATTTGAAAACCAAGTCCTTCGTCTTCGAAATTCAAAAAATATCGAATATAGATAGTTCTGTTTTGAGTATAATAAAAGTTTTCTTTCTATAATTACCTTAATAAATGTGCAAGATGAGAACAAATCGAAATGAACCGTTCTCAGTCTTTAGCGAGGTCCCTCTGCAACTCCACATGTGGTGGAATGATCTGGAAGCTGATAGTAAAAAGATAGTGGGAAGAGTATTGGGAGGCTTTGTCAATCTGCTGAATATCAAGCCATGGACAGATATCCTCGAAGCTCTAATATCGTTATGGGACCCAACCCGCAATGTATTCCGTTTTGTTGACTTTGAACTTTCACCTACACTAGAGGAAGTCACCGGATATACGAGATTGAATGGAAAATTAAGAGGACAGTATTTACTTTCACCAAGACTAGTATCTCCGCACGCGTTTTTAGATTTGCTAAGCATTAGTCGGAAGGTGCAAAATGATGATTTGTCGAGAGGATGTTGTGCTCTCCCATTCTTATACCAACGGTATGGTACTCCTCAGGGTTTTGAAGAACCAAACCTCGGATTAATTCATGCTGGGAACAGAAACAAGTGGGAAGCAAGACGTACTTTGGCTTTCATCACAGCATTTCTGGGAATCGTGGTCTGTCCCCGCAAAGATAAGAAAGTAGAGATAGGCCTTGTAGGGATGACCGATGTTGCAACCAAAAAAACTGACAGTACTGTGGTTCCTTTTATTTTGTCTGAAATCTACCGAGCTTTAACTATATGCCGAGAAGGAGGCAAGTTCTTCCAGGGATGCAATCTGTTACTCCAGCTGTGGATGCAAGAACACCTCTATCACCGAGTAGGATACATGAACCACGGATTGACCGAGAGAAACTGTATCAGTGGTTTTGAGAAACGAATGACAGGCGTCGTATTCCCCGAAGGTGTCGAAGCATGACTTACACGTTTGAGGTCAACAACAGCCGACCAAATTGAATGGGCATTTGGGTGGTTGACTGATACTGAGGTAATATACATGGCGACCGAGGAATGTCATATTCTTTTGATGGGACTTCGCAGCATCCAACCGTATGCTCCTCATCGGGTATTGCGTCAGCTAGGAACATTTCAAGTAATTCCCACTGATGAGGATCTAAGCAAGCACGCCATTGAGCTGAGCCCAGGAGTCGTATTTCCAGAAGGAAAGATTAGAAAGTTGTGGCACAAATGTAGATTCTTGGAGCCCAAGACTATGGTTCGAGAACTGGCTAAGGGTGAGGTAGACCCAAAGTACTATGTTTGGTTTGAGAGAAGGTTCCAGATTTGTCAGAGACCTGCTAAAAGAGCTCACGTCCAACGGTTTACGGATAATTCGCAGGAACAGTGGGGCTGGTTAATGAGGGAGGAAGGCTACCGGGCTGAAATCGGGAAGCTGAAGCAACAAGTTGAAAGGCTTATATTTGAGAACAACGTGCAAGTCGCCTTTGAGCAGGGTGAAAAGAACAACTTAGCCAAAGAAAACCAGGCACTGAAGCCCGAATTCGCCAAGTCAGTAAGAGTAACAACGACCGACAGAAACGTCGCTCCGATGAAAGATTGATAGCAGAGTTGAGAAATCAAGTCAGCCAAAGTCGAGAAAACTTGGAGAGGTACGAGGCGTGAATAGCAAGAATGCGGGTCATATGGGCAAAAGGAACAATGGCACGGAGAAAGCATCTACAACAAGTCATAAGGGATTCTGAAATGAGCATCGGGATATTAAGGAAAACGAACTCCACTCTTCAGGAGCGGATCTTCAAACAAGCACGAGATGCCCAAGCTGACAGAAGGCGCTGTTACGATGCAATGACCAGAATGGAAAGACAAATGGAAAGGTTCCAGGATCGACTCATCCACAATGCTCAAGCACTGGGGCTAAAGAACCGGCAAATAGAGTAATTGTTCGTTGAGAGGGACCACATTCGAGGAAGGATTGATGAGATCGGGCACTACATCTACATGAGATGCCTAGCATGTGAGCAAATACCTCGTGATACCCTCCTTGCTTCCATCATGGGCTACGTCCACCAGATCATGAATGAGTTGAAGAGCTTGCAGAGAGGCCTTACACCAAAGTCCGCGGATAGTCCGAACGATGCCTCGCGAGCACCTAAGTTGGAATTTTAATGTATCCCTAGTTCGAGTCTTGTTTGTTGGCTTTATGGGTCCATTGTCTTCCCATATGTTGTTTTTTCTTTTCATCAAGTCAGGTTAAGAATGTTGGGAACTGTACTATTGTTGTTCTTTGTTTGAGATAAGTAATTTGTAATAGCAAATTTTGGTGATGAATTGAATGATTCCAAAAGAATTTTGTGTCTTTACTTTGTGGCAGAACTACGCCCGGTCTGATTCACGCAGGGACGTGATACGTAGGCAATCCACATAAGATTCGACCGCCACTAAAAGGAAAGAAAAGAAAAAAAAAAGAGAAATAAAGAAAAGGAAAAGAAAAAAAAAGAGAAATAAAGAAAAGGAAAGGAAAAAAAGAGAAAGAAGGAAGGGAATAATAGAAAGAAAAATGGGGGTTCCAAAAATGCTTTAAAGGCACAAATAAAGCAAGCCGAGATGACGCATGCATTTGAAGCAAAACATGTTAGAAATGGTTAACTGCTTAGGAGCATTGCATCCCCAATATGTTGTTATCAAATCTGTTAAAAAACTCTAACGCTAACAAGTTTGCTGTTTTCCCAAAATACTAGACAGTTAGTTGTTAAAGCATTCTGGCAACACACCCTTATCAAACTAGATCCAAAGGGCCGGTACTAACAAGCATGACCACTTCAGAAAATAGTACTGAGGAAGAAAGGCCGGTAAGCCAGTTGTTGAAAGAAGCGATGGAGAAGATAGAAAGGATGGGACTGGAGATGAATGCAATGCAGTTAGCTTTGGCCAAACTACAAAAGAGCCCTGAACCACTAGGGCATATGCCGGACTACCCTCACTCTGGCCCATCAACGAGCTTCCTGAATCACCGCAATTATCAGGAGAGAAGCCCCCATTATTCCCAAGCTCCACCACCCCATCAACCTTTCCCACCACCAAATGTTCCCACCTTTATGGGACCCACACCAGCCACCCTGCAAAGATCAACCAGTGAACCATTGTTCCAGTCTCACGATACGCAATACTATCCCCCTGAACCCACATTCAATGCACCAGAACCCCATACCTACAATCCGCACTTGGAGGTACCGGCGGAGATTGAAAAGCCGGTTAAGGTCCCAGAGCAATATGAGGTAATGAGGAAGTTCAAAAGCTTGGAGCAATCCTTCAGGAGCCTGCATGGATTGGGCAACCAGGTCAGCGTGGCCTACAAGGATCTATGCCCTTTCCCAGACGTCCAACTCTCGGCTGGGTTCAAGATGCCTAAGTTTGATTTATATGAAGGGCACGGTGATCCCATGAAACATTTGCGGGGCTTTTGTAGCAAAATGAGAGGGACAGGCAGCAAAGATGAGCTACTGATAGCTAATTTCGGTCAAAGCTTGAGTGGATCGGCATTGGAATGGTATACCAGGCAGGATTCCAGTAGATGGTACACTTGGGATGATCTAGCGCAGGCTTTCGCGGGTCACTTTCAATACAATCTCGAGATAGTCCCTAACCGTCTCACATTGCTGAGGACTGGAAAGAAGCCTGGGGAAAGCTTTCGTGAGTTTGGTTTCCGCTGGAGAGAACAGGCAGCTAGGGTTGATCCTCCCATGAGTGAGGGAGAAATGGTGGACTACTTCCTCCAAACGCTGGATCCAACTTACTTTGGTCACTTGGTGACGACGGTTGGAAAATCCTTCAATGAAGTAGTAAAGATAGGGGTTATGATCGAGGAGGGGCTGAGGTCTGATAAAATCCTGAATTACTCAGCACTCAAGGCAACGACCCAGGCTATTCAGAGCGGCACGGGAAGTGCGCTGGGAAGGAGGAAGAAAGAAGAAGTCTCCACGGTTGAGGCAGGCAGTTGGTCCAGGTCCGGCAAACCATACTACAACCAACTCAGACCCCACAGGCCAAATTATCCATACAGCTCACCACAACACTACTATCCACCTCAAGAATCACACGTCTCCGTGAACCCAGCCCAAGCATACACTCAGCCTCCGGTTCGCCCGCAATGGCGCGCGCCGGCTCCCCAAAACACATATGTACCACCACAAAACACCTACCCTCCACCCCAAAACATTTATCCTCCACCAAGGGCATACAGAAACCCTCCAGGGGCGGGCTTTCGGGGAAATCAAGCTGCTAGAAATGACAGGCTACAGAGACTTAGAGCTTTTACAAAGTTGGGAGAAACCTACACCGCCTTGTTCCACAAATTGAGGCAATTAGGTTTGGTGAGTCCTGTTGAGACTAGAGGACCAAATCCCCCACCCCAAAATTTTAACTGATCAATAAGCTGTGAGTACTGCTCAGAAATGCTGGGGCATGATACCGAAAAGTGTTGGAAGTTGAGGCATGCAATACAGGATCTTATTGATGCCAACAAGATCGAAGTCCAGACGCTGGAGGCACCCAACATCAACCAGAACCCATTGCCAGTACACCACGAAGCTCACATGATCGAGTTGGTATACGAGGGAGGAGAGCCAATGAGACCATCGCAGACAGTGATGACAATCCAAGCCGCTCCGAAAGAGGAATCTACCGGTGGGGAAGTAGGGGGCAGTTGAGGAGGGAAGATATCAAGCCATTGGTAATACTAGGGAAAAATCTGTCCACCGCAACAAAGAAACCAGAGCCAGCCAAATTGGTGGTGTCAGGGACATCATCCCCACCCGTGGTTGTTGTGAAAGGGGTCTGCAGGGGGCTGGTCACCATAAAGTCGGTAGTCCAATTATCACTGATTAATAGCAAGGTCGTGCCTTGGAAGTATGAAAATGCAGTGGTAATGTACAAGGGAAAGCAAGTGGTGGAAGATAGTTGTGAGGCGCAGGGACTGACTCGATCAGGACGGTGTTTTGCTCCAGTGGAGTTGAGAAGACCCAACCCCGCTGTAATAAAGAAACTTGTGTCAGAAGAAGAAGCTAAGGAATTCTTGAAGAAGATAAAAGTACAGGATTACTCCGTGGTCGAACAGTTGAAGAAAACACCGGCCCAGATCTCGCTGTTATCATTACTGATCCGTTCAGATGAACATCGTCGGGCCCTGATGAAGATACTGAATGAAGCTCATGTGCCCAACGAGATTTCAGTAAACCACCTCGAAACGATTGCCAACAAAATGTTTGAGGTGAACAGGGTAACATTCTCTGATGATGATCTGCCAGTGGAAGGCACGGAACATAACAAAGCTCTCTACTTGACTGTCAAATGTGAAGACTCGGTAGTTACTCGGGTACTGGTGGATAATGGCTCAAGTGCCAATATTTGTCCATTATCCACCCTGAATCAGCTGAAAATCGACCACGGTAGGATCCACAAGAACATAATTTGCGTCCGAGGATTTGACGAAAATGGAACAGCCACCGTGGGGGATATTGTACTTGAGTTGACCATCGGTCCGGTCCAGTTTACCATGGAGTTCCAGGTATTAGATCCGCGGTATCTTATAACCTTCTGTTGGGACGACCGTGGATCCACGCGGCTAAAGCAGTGCCATCCACCTTGCATCAAATGGTCAAGTTTGAGTGTGATATACAAGAGGTCGTGCTGCACGGCGAGGACACTGCGTGAACCATGGGAGGCGCCATTGTGCCCTTCATAGAGACCAATGATGATAAAGGTCCCTGGGTTTACCAGATTTTCGATGCAGTGTCGGCAAACAAGATTCTCGAGGGTGAGATCATTCAGCACCCTATGGTAGCTTCCGCAATGGTCATGATGGTTTCAGAGATGCTAGGCAATGGGTTTGTGCCGGGAAAAGGCCTGGGGGCTGAGCTTTAGGGGATTGTCCAACCTGTCTCCTTGCCCAAGAATTTGGAGACCTTTGGACTGGGGTTCAAACCGACTGCGGCAGATGTAAAGCGAGCGCGGAAAATGAAGAAGAGAGTTTGGTTTCTTCCCAAACCAATACCGCGTCTCTGAAAATCCTTTATTAGAGGAAGTTCCAAGGGGTCACCTCTCCCAAAAATTCTCGGACCATTGATTGGGATGGACGGGGATTTGAATCAGAGTTTTGAAAAGCTGTTCGCTGATGTCAATATGGTAGAAGTTGGAGAGGGTTCCAGTAGAGCAGACATACAGCTTGTGGGGCCTGAGGCCAAAACCAACAATTGGACGGTTACCCCCCTCCCTATCCGGGGGGAGTCCTGGTAGTAGGCTTTGATTTTTCTTCTTTGTTTTTTCGGATTATTCCAGGGTGTAGTCCAAGTCCCATTTTATTTTGTAAAGTGTGAACCATGTTATCCTGCATTTTTAATAAAATTTTCTTTTCCTATCTCATTTTAATTTTGTTTTGTTCTTTTTCTTTCTAAACAGTTCTCTTTTTACTGGTTCTAATGACATGGCATGCACAACGGATCTTCGACCTAGTCTAATAAATCAATCTGACTCCGACTTAATTATACAAGAGATCGGTTATGACGATGAGTCTGAATATGACGAGGATGAAGCCTTCGAAGAAATAAACCGAGAACTGTCCCAATTTGAAGAAAAAACCAAGCCTAATCTGAATGACACTGAGGCTGTAAATCTAGGGGATGCGGATAATGTCAGAGAAACCAAAATCAGCATCCACATTGAGCCAAACATCAGAGAGGAATTAATCAAAACCCTCATTGAGTTCAAAGATATTTTTGCATGGTCATATGATGATATGCCGGGATTAAGCACCGATCTAGTGGTTCACAAATTTCCCACTGACCCGGCATACCCTCCGGTCAAGAAAAAACTGAGGAAGTTTAACAGAGATAAGTGTGAAGATCAAAGAAGAGGTGACTAAGCACCTGCAGGTGAAGGTTATTCGGGTCACTCGATATCCCGATTGGTTGGCCAATGTGGTATCGGTGCCGAAAAAGGATGGAAAAATCAGGGTGTGTGTCAACTACCGCAATCTCAACAAAGCAAGTCCTAAGGATAATTTTCCATTGCCCAACATCCATATCCTGATCGATAATTGCGCTGGGCGCGAGATCGGATCCTTTGTGGACTGCTATGCGGGATATCATCAGATCTTAATGGATGAAGAAGATGCGGAAAAGACAACTTTCATTACACCATGGGGAACTTACTGCTACCAGGTAATGCCATTTGGATTGAAAAATGCTGGGGCAACGTACATGCAAGCAATGACTACTGTGTTTCACGACATGATACACAAAGAAATTGAAGTGTACGTAGATGATGTGATCATAAAGTCTTGGCGTCAGGAAGACCATGTAGAGGACTTAAGGAAGTTCTTTCAAAGACTTCGAAGGTATGATATTAAGCTCAACCCGGCCAAATGCGCATTCGGGGTTCCATCAGGAAAGTTGTTAGGATTCATCGTCAGTCGATAGGATTCATCGTCAGTCGACGGGGTATTGAGTTGGACCCATCCAAGATCAAATCCATCCAAGATTTGCCACCGCCAAAGAACAAAACAGAGGTAATGAGTCTATTGGGAAGACTAAATTATATCAGTAGGTTCATCGCTCAACTCACGGCGACTTGTGAACCCATATTTCGGCTGCTGAAGAAAGATGTTGCGGTAGACTGGACGGCGGAGTGTCAAGAGGCTTTCGACCAGATCAAAGGGTATCTGTCCAATCCACCTGTGTTGGTTCCACCTGAGCTAGGGAGGCCATTAATTCTTTATCTGACGATCCTGGAGAATTCGTTTGGCTGCGTGTTGGGGCAACACGACATTACAGGAAGGAAGGAGCAGACCATTTATTATCTTAGCAAGACGTTCACAGTGTATGAGGTCAAGTACACTCAACTCGAGAGGACATGTTGTGCCCTAACTTGGGTGGCTCAGAAGTTGAAGCACTACTTATCCTCGTATACTACTTATCTCATTTCACGTCTGGATCCATTAAAGTACATTTTCCAGAAACCTATGCCTACAGGGAGGTTAGCAAAATGGTAAATTTTGCTCACAGAGTTTGATATCGTCTATGTGACAAGGACGACCATGAAAGCCCAATCGTTGGCCGATCACTTGGCTGAGAATCCCGTTGATGAAGGATACGAGCCTTTGAGGACGTATTTCCCAGACGAGGAAGTAATGCACACAGGTGAGCTGGAATTACCCGAGGAACCAAGCTGGAAGCTTTTCTTTGATGGAGCCGCAAACACAAAAGGGGTTGAAATAGGAGCAGTACTCATTTCTGAAACAGGACGTCACTACCCTGTTACAGCTCAGCTACGCTTCTATTGTACCAACAACATGGCATAGTATGAAGCATGCATTTTGGGTCTGCGACTAGCTGCAGACATGGATGTCCAGGACATTTTGGTCTTGGGAGACTCGGACCTCCTGGTACATCAGATTCAGGGTGAGTGGGAAACACGGGATTTGAAACTCATACCATATCGACAATGTTTGCACGATCTGAGCAAGCGATTTCGATCAGTGGAATTCAGACATATCCCGAGAGTTCATAATAAGGTTGTCGATGCATTGGCCACCTTAGCATCAATGTTACACCACCTCGACAATATGTATGTTGACCCGTTGCACATTCAGGTTTGTGATCAGCATGCTTATTGCAACGCGGTACAGGAGGAAGTAGATGGCAAGCCATGGTTTTATGACATAAAGGAGTACCTCAAGATGGGGATATATTCGGAGCAGGCCACTAGAGACCAAAAAAGAGCCCTTCGGCGTTTGTCAAATGGTTTCTTCCTCAGTAGAGGAGTGTTGTACAGAAGAACCCCATACTTGGGATTGCTAAGATGTATAGACGCCGATCAAGCCACGACAATTATGGCAGAAGTGCATGCTGGAGTTTGTGGGCCACATATGAGCGGATATGTATTGGCAAAAAAGATTCTTTGAGCAGGATACTATTGGCTCACTATGGAGCATGATTGTATCAATTTCGTGAGGAAATGCCATCAATGTCAGATACACGGAGATCTGATTCATTCTCCACCGACAGAATTGCATACAATGTCAGCGCTATGGCCATTTGTTGCATGGGGCATGGATGTTATTGGGCCTATCGAGACGACAGCAACCAACGGCCACAGGTTCATTCTGGTGACCATCGACTACTTCACCAAGTGGGTCGAAGCTAAGACTTTCAAGTCGGTAACCAAGAAGGCAGTGGTGGATTTTGTTCACTCCCATATCATCTGCAGATTTGGGGTCCTAAAAGTGATCATCACGGATAATGGTGCGAATCTTAACAGCAATTTGATGAGGGAGGTATGCCAATAGTTTAAGATTACACACCGCAATTCCACCCCATATCGTCCCAAGGCGAATGGAGCAGTTGAAGCAGCCAATAAAAACATCAAGAAGATACTGAGGAAGATGATAGAAGAATCTAGACAATGGTATGAGAAATTACCCTTTGCCTTGTTGGGTTACCGCACTACAGTACGGACTTCCATAGGTACAACTCCTTATTTGTTGGTATACGGGACTGAGGCAGTAATACCAGCAGAGGTCGAAATTCCATCCCTCCGAATTATCGCTGAAGCCGGGATTGACGACGATGAATGGGTCAAAGCTCGATTGGAGCAGCTGAACTTAATAGATGAAAAAAGATTGGCAACAGTGTGTCATGGACAGTTGTATCAGAAAAGAATGGCGAGGGCATACAATAAGAAGGTGCGCCCCAGAAAATTTGAAGTAGGGCAACAAGTATTGAAACAGATCCTCTCGCATCAGATCGAAGCAAAAGGCAAGTTCGCCCCAAATTGACAAGGGCCTTATGTCGTGACCAGAGTGTTGTCCAACGGCGCTTTATGTCTAACAGATATCGAAGGAAGATGCGTCGACATGGCTATCAATTCTGATGCAGTCAAAAGATATTATGCGTAATTTCTTTGATTATGGTAGTTATTGGTTCGTTTGTTTGTACTTGGTACTTATTGGATAATGAAATGACGGAGGCAATTCTTTTTTCTATCCAAACACTTTTAATCGTTGCTTCCCCCCTTTGAGACTTAGTTATTCTTTCATACCCCTCTTTTGGAATCACTAATGGGAAAATATATGGAAAAAAAAATTAAAAGAAAAATGAAAACAAGACAAAGATCATAAGAAAAAGGAACCGTGGGAACTACGTTTGACCTGATTCCTCAAAGAGGATACGTAGGCGCCTCCCGGCTCGGTCATAGTGCATAGTGCATAGTGCATAGTGTGCATAATGCACCATAATGTGCATAATGTGCATAGCTCCACACAGTGTAAATATAAAAATCCCCAAGCAAGAAAACTGGGGAAGGAGTTGTGTTTTAGAAGTTTCAAAAAGGGTTGATTCCAAGAGTTGTAGTGTCTCACCCGTCGAAGTTATTTTTGAATTTTTTGATAGCCTTTCTTTAAAACCCACACAAAACCAACATCGATGTCCAAAAAAGACCTCCCAATCAATATCCGAGAGGTGCCAAGTCAGGCAAATGAAAGTCGAGAATAATACGCTGAACCCCAGCAAGGAAGGGATCATAAACTGGAAATGAATTGATGGCCGAAAAGAATTTCCGAAAGAGAGAGTCATATCGACAACACTCCAATCCCCCGTTGAAAGATGAAATGAGAGAGTCTTAATCGGTGAAAACCTTCACAGGCACCATAAGGCGACGAAAGATGAGAGAGATAAAATGAGAGAGTCTTATCGGTGAAAACCTTCACAGGAACTGTAAGGCGACGGGAGATGAGAGAAAAGAGAGAGTCTTATTAGTGAAAACCCCTCGAAGGGCACTATAAGGCAACAAGACAGATTGGCAAAAAGGATCCGCATTTGCGAAGAGGTGGGCACCAATTCATCCCCAGCAAATAAGGCCATCAGAAAGATTGATTGATACAAATAGACTGGGTCGGGTAATCCGTAATGCACGACATGATCATAGGGACCAGTCATACCATCCAGATAAGTTATTTCCTTTTCTTCTCCCCCAACATTTGTTCAGAAAGATTTCTCTTTTCTAGCTTTTTCATTTCTTTATCTAAAAAGACTTTTCCAGAAATTTGTTTTGAGAAGGACTTTTCATAGTATACTACCAAGGGCCAAAACGGTACAAAGCAAAATGCGAAAGCCACAGGCCAAAGCCAAGGAAATAGGACAAAAGGCGTTTGTCACAAAATCAAATGACAAACTGGCTTAGAAAGTTAAGGAGAACATGAAGAAAGGCGGAAAACGGTGGTTGAAGGACTTGTGGGTCAAGTTCCAAGAAGATCCCCAGCAAGAACTGCAATAGATCACAGACCAAGGTCCGAGATGGTAATACACCACAGAAAGGGGGAAGGAGGAAGAGAGAATTAATCCGCCGGCTGGGATAAAATAAACTTTTAAGGGAGTAGTTTTGGAGTTAAAAGGGACTCCCACAGCTTGTTTTGAAACAAAAGAGCGGGGAAGGGATAAATGGAAAACCATCCCCAGCAGAAATACCATCCCCAGCAGACATATCATCCCCAGCAAGCAACTTCATCCCAACCAGTTTTGGGAGCGCAGAGTAAGGGAAAGGGAAAGGGATAAATGGAAAATCATCCCGCAGCAGGAGTGACACGATCACTCACCATGTTAAAAATAACAAAATTTTCTTTGATTGTACAGGAAAATAAAGGATGATGATGACAGAAAGACACGCCACAAGGAAGGTCACCAAGACCGGGGCAAAAAAAAAATTTCCATTGTCAAAAACTTTCTCGGAGGAACGAGGAAACAAATTCAAAATTTTATGTCTTAGTTAAACAGGCGCCCACCTGTATAATGCGGGAATACATTTTTTTTTCTTTTCATTTTCATGTTCTAGATCGCCCACCAGTATAATGCGGGCATACGTTTTTGTTTTTCATTTCATGTTCTAGGTCGCCCACAAGTATAATGCGAAAATACATTCTGTCATTCCATTTCATGTCCTAGGCCGCCCACCAGTATAATGCAGGCATACATTCTGTCATTTCATTTCATGTCCTAGGTCTCCCACCAGTATAATGCGGGCATACGTTTCTGTTTTTCATTTCATGTTCTAGGTCGTCCACCAGTATAATGCGGGAATACATTTCTGTTTTCATTTCATGTTCTAGGGCGCCCACCAGTATAATGCAGGCATACGTTTCATACATTTCATTTCATGTTCTAGGTCGCCCACCAGTATAATGCGGGAATACATTTCTGTTTTTATTTCATGTTCTAGGTCGCCCACCAGTATAATGCAGGAATACATTTCTGTTTTTATTTCAAGTTCTAGGTCGCCCACCAGTATAATGCGGGAATACATTTCTGTCTTTTCATTTCATATTCTAGGTCGCCCACCAGTATAATGCGGGAATACATTTCTGTCTTTCCATTTCAGGTTCTAGGTCGCCCACTTGTATAATGCGGGCATACATTTCATATTTTTGCATTCAGGCGCCCACCTGTATAATGAGAGGAATACTTTTCAGTCTTGTACTACAGATCTAGAAATCAGTAACCCACCGGAAGGCAGAAGGTTACAACATGAATCCCCAGCAGGAAACAATAAAAATTCCCAGCACCGGAAAGCAGAAGGTTGCAACAAGAGGTTCCAGCACAAATTCAAGCGCATGAGTCGAAAGGAAGAAAAGACGCGTCTTGAAAGAAGCGGCTTGTGAACATTAAATTATGCTCAGCACAACAAATCTGATGAAGAAAGTCGTATCACCAGTGGAACCACCAAAGAGTTTAATAAAGGAAGCCATATCCCCAGCGGATCGAGCAAAATGATGAAACTGGTATTCAGAAGAGCAAAAGGCCAGTGTCATCACCAAAATTCACGGAAGAAAAGCACCGGAAGAAACACAAGCCGACAAAAAGCAAGGCAACAAGAACAAGTTGAAGATAGATGAGATCTTATGATCCGTAGTCTAGCCTAGCTTCTTGTTTTCTTTTAAGCACGGTGTAACAAGGCGATCGGTAAGCAGTGGTAATAGCATGCAACAGCAGTAACATTGCAGCCCCGTGGTAGTCCCAGCTACTAAAACTTCCCGAACTACATTAACCTGATTCCCCTTTAGCCAGGGATATGTAGGAAACCTTTGAAGCAAAGGTTCGGTTAAATCTTTTTCAAAAAATGCTTCACACGGAATATTCCAACGGGCAAAAATCGCTCGTATCCGCTCACTTTATCTTTGCACGAAAACTATTTGTGTTTTCGGACAAAGAGGGGCAGCTGTGAGCACGTGATTTTTGCTTCACAGAAACTACTCCAAAAGAAATCGGAAAAGAAATAAAACAAGTTACCCTCAGGTACAATTTTGAGGATTTATGTGACATTTTGATAATTGTTTTGTCCGTAAATGCTCGCCTCGCTATAGTTAGAAAATACAAAAATACATGCTGCAGGCATTTAGGAATTGGTTAATTATAATTTGGTTGTTTAAAAGCGAAAATCATAAAATACGCATTTTTGTTGTCATCGTAATTTTATTAAAATATTTTAATTCGTGTGATATTTGTCGTTAGGTATTAATTAATATTTGTGTGTTTAATTTTGGTTTTTAGGAATTTTTGTCTAAATTATAAGAGGGAAAATATCTGATTTGGGCCGAAAATTCAACTGAAAATCGGGCCCAAACCAATACAGTGGCCCAGTCCAAACCAGGTCTTCCAGGGACGCCCCCCAAACGATGTCGTATGAGGCGTTTGATCTGAACCATCCGTCCCACCTAATCCAACGATCCCATAGCTTTCCCCAGCACCCGACCCGTTTAAACCTTAGGCCGACCCATTCCCATTTAAGGGAGACGACGTCGTTTCCTAGTACCAGATATATCTTGGCCATAGATCCAACGGCCAGGATCTAATCCCTTCCTTACCCCATATATAAATCCCTCATCACACCCCACGGCCCCATCCGAAACCCCCCCCCCTCATCGTCCCAAACACAAACACAAACCCAGACCTCCCAAACCCTAGCCGCCCTAAGCTTCCTTCGCCTGAAACCCGGCGGCATCTATGCCGCCGGTCACCCCTTTAACACCATAGCACCTCCTTCACTCCCTGAACCCAAATCTGTTACCCCCTTGCCTCGAATCATCCCCTTCATCTCGAATCTTGATTTGAAGATTCGAGCCAAACCCCGATCTACACCAACCCACCCCGGATTCATACCAACTACTACCCTGCCCTCACTCGTGACCAAGCAAGCTTTGTTTGGTCCGAATCTACCCACAAATCCTCAAGCCCCAAATCGGACTATTCGAACCCTAGAACACAAGAATTTTTGGAATCCGGCCAGATTAAACGGAGGGTTGGGGTCTAATATACCTTAATCGAAGTGTTCTCGGTTGAGAACACCTCGATTAAGGTTTGTTCGACCTCAAATGGGCAAATCCAGTTCGGGTCGGGGTCGTCTGTGTTTGAGTTTCCAGAGTGAGTTCCTTTTCTCTTTTCTGTTTTTGTTTAAATGTTGTTTGGGTTTGTCAGCATATTTGTTTGGTTTATTAGGTATTTCTGATATTTTTTCCAATTTGTTCTCCATCTTCATAAGATCTTTTATTTGGTCGATTGTTATTCTGTTTATGTTTGAATACGTATGGTGATATACATGTTCGAGTTAATTAATGTCGTCGAATAGATAATTCATATAGATTCTCCGTTTTGTGCAAAGTCGTTTGAAGCCATTTGGAACCCCGTTCGTAGTGTTTGTTTGATAGACTAATTATTCTATGTCATAATTAGCATAGTCGATTAGATAAACGTCATCAATTAGTTTTATAGGATTGAATGATCAAACATTCTGATTTGTATAGCTATATATGACTGATCGAACCATTGTTGTTTAGTTGTGTGTTTTACGCTATCTGTGAATGATTCGTAGTTGCAGTGCAATAGCTGGAACTCAGTTAGGATGGTTTAAGTTTGAACTTTCAGAAGTTTAATTTCAGACTGCTGAAGGTCAGGGTAAAACAGTAATAACTAGGGGCTAACAGGGGTAGTTTGGGGGTTTGAAAAGAGCATAAATGATTAGTTTAAGTGAGCTGAAAGTAGGGTACTAAAATAGGATTAAACTAATGCAATAGTGGGAAACCAAACCTGGTAGCATGGGGGTAATTAAAAGTTATAGGCTGCCCATGCCTTTGGGCAGAAAGAACATGCTAAGGGGCTGTCAGGAGGATGGGCATTAGGCATTTTTGATTAGTTTTAAGGAGTTATGGGCAGAATGTGAGGGTTGGGGTAAACGAGGCAGTAGGGCTGGCCTGTATTTAGCCTATAAGTAAGCTCATTTGAGCACAGGGAAAGGGGTTAGACATCAAAGGTTAAAAAGGCTGGAGATCAGAGTTTAAGGCTAGGGAAAAATCAGAAACTAAAGGGTTAGAGATCAGGTTTTAAGAGTTAAGATAAGAGGGTGAGAGGTGAGGAAAAATCAGAAATTAGAGGCTGGATAAGTTTAAGTGTTGAGAGTTAAAAGGGTGCTGGTTTTCTGAACATAACAAGCAGAAACCATTGTGTTTCTGCACCTGTTTCTTTCTCTACTTTGGTCTGGTTTGTTTGGGCACACTGTTGGTTTTCAGTTAGCTTCCCTGGGTTCTCTACTTGCTAAAAACTGCTCCAGATAAGTGTTTTGGTTCTCTGTTTGGACTGAAAGTCCACTGGCTGTTGCTGTTGGTTTCTTCTAAAATTTCTACTGGGTTTTCACTTAAGTTGCTGCTGAGTTTTGGTCTATTGTCGGGCTATCCCTGTTGCTGCTGTTGCTGTGTTGTTGCATACTGTTTCCGCTGCTCATTCTCCTTCTTCTTTTGCTTTCCTATACCAGGTACACGACTGATACACTGTAAATGTAAGCTGAAGTTTGAAGCTTGAATGCAAAGAAAATTGGAAGAGTTGAAGTTATTCCGAATTAGCTTAGAAATGTACTAAAAATAGGTTGTCAGCATGATAATTTACGTTCCCTGATAGAACCATGTAATTAGTTGTGATGTAACTGAACCTTTATGCATAACATTTAGTTGGAAGACCCTGTGTGTTGCTTATAATTAAAAGTGATTAATGTGGTAGTAGCCATGTTCTATTAGTTCCTTATTGTTTTGTCGAGAAGCATGTTAGGTACCCAATAGTTCTTGCTTTAAACAAATGGCCTGTTTTAAGTCGTTGGGAATATGGTTTGATTAAGGCAAACAGTACGTTTCATTTCAGTTTCTCCCCCCATTTGTTTATAAATGCCAAACATATATCAAACACATTGAATAGGCCCAATTGGAATAAGAGTGGCCCAGGCCGAATTCAACTTCATGCACAATAGGCCTGGGCCCATAACTGCCAAACGGGCTACCCGTATCACGGCCCTCTTTCAATAAATCGCGTTTGAAACTTAACTATAATGACTCATAAGTATGTAAATACAGTAGGACCTTTCCATTTTTTTAGAGACAAACAAAGATAGGAAAACGTAGTTTGCTTTTATGTTTGCCTTTAAATAAAAGGAGATGAGCCTCGCCCAAATAAAACGCATAAATTGCGGGGCCCTCGTTAGATGTATATATTAAATATTTAGATTCTGGGATAGGCCGTTTAGCAAATTTCACGGCTTTTCCTCAAAAATAATAACACGCTAGTTCTTTAGGATGCGTCTCAATTAATCTTATTTTCTTAAACTCGGGTGTGCATTTCATGCGACTCAAATCCAAATCCCAAAACATTGGATAAAAATATGTTCCGTATTGCGGGTGAATTTCATGTGACGCAATCCAAAGACATGTTTTAAACGATATTCACATTCCTTTAAAAATATAATAAAAGCGGTAAAGAGTTAAAATCTGCACATAAGTTCATATTTGTATAAAATCAGATAAATAAGCCAAATATGATAGTTGAGCGACCGTGTTAGAACCACGGAACTCGGGAATGCCTAACACCTTCTCCCGGGTTAACAGAATTCCTTATCCGGATTTCTGGTATGTAGACTGTAACACAGAGTCATTCTTTTCCTCGATTCTGGATTAAATTGGTGACTTGGGACACCCTAAATCTCCCAAGTGGCGACTCTGAAATAAACAAACAAATCACGTTTCAATTGTCCTTTAATTGGAAAAAACTCCTTCACCCCTCGCGGGGGCAGAAAAAGGAGGTGTGACAAAGGGTGGCAGTCTAAAACCCCATAGAAACCTTACTCTGTTTTAAATTATGCATGCATCATGGTCAAACCTAGCTGGGTCATTTATGTTTTTCACATAATGATCCTTTAAGATAACCTTGTCCAAAGTCCTCTGGGTTTCTCTAAACCCAAACAAACATCATCACGTTCTGTGCATTTATTTGGAGAACTAAATGCTTCATGCTAATTGTTGATGTTAAATAGTCGAGTCCGGTGGGGGTATGATCTTAACCCTTTTATTTTGCAAAAAATGAAGAACGAGGTCCCCAGTATTGGTATGTTAGCACACCCTCACTCTTACTAGACTGGTGGAGGAGTCTTCCATCACATTACCAAATCAATGAGTGGAATGTGAGGGCCGCCAAAGCTAATGAAAATTTGGAATATCTAGAATACAGTCTGCTGGAGTTGGAAGGAAAAGTGAGGAAGAGAGTCGTCGATTGCCATAACGCTGAGGGAAACGAAGGAGAACACCTGGCAAAGGCATTTTTACTGGTGAACCTACGTGAGCTAGAGGATTTCATCAATGAGAGCATTCAACCTGAGGAAGGTCCTTCTGGGACCAAGTAGATAGGAGTTTACCTTTTTCTCTTTATGGATGTAATAAGGCCAATGGCCATTAGTGACTTTTATTTCTTGTTTATTTAGTGTTGTTTTGGGATTCATCTTTTTTTATCAATAAAATGAGGCATTTAGCATTCTAAGTTCTCCAAATCAATTTGTCTCTAGGCCTACCTCGGGCACAAAGAGGTTCCCAAATTAAGACATGCTTTACATTCCCACACTATATGTTTAAATATTGCAATACTTTTTATAATCCTCACTAACTTGATTACCTTTTGTTTTTATTTTTGTTTTTATTCACCTCCCCAAAGGTTAGTTCGTACACTCTGGCATCATCATCTTATTTCACAAGATCTAAGGGACCTCCACCCACTCCTCATCTCAGTCCCATTAAAGGCAAGAACAAAGGCAAAATGGAAGATTTAAACAACATCAAGAAGGAGAATACAACTGAACGGGTAGAGGCCACTTATGGCCAGGGTATTCGGGTTCCTAACGAGAATGTTTCACAACTTAAACAGAAACTATTGAAATTCCATGAAGAGCTCGATCAGGTTCGAAATCTGGCAAACCTGACATTTTCCCTCAACACCCCAGATATCAACTTCCCCAACGCTCAAAACCCTAAACCTCTTCAAAATATCCCAAGATAGAAGAATCATCCCGCGCCTCAGCATCACACAGCTCTACCAAAGAACCAATGTAACACCTGGCATACACCAAAAAACACTCTACTACTCATCCCAGAACCTCAGAACTCCACAAATGACTATTTCGACACCCATACACCAGGCCACCATAACAATCTTATCTACGTGGAGACCATTCCACACTCCACCCAACCTATCTCATGCACACCTGAGTCTGATGAAAAGGATCTGCTTATCAGGAACTTGGCCGAGGAACTTAAGAAACTGACCAGCCGGATTTAGGGCGTTGAGGGAAGCAAAGGAATTGAGGGGATGAACTATGAGGACCTTTGCATACGGCCTGATGTCAAACTGCCTGAGGGGTAAAAACCTCCTAAGTTCAAAATGTTTGATGGTACAGGTGATCCAATGGTCCATCTGAGGACATATTGTGACAAACTGGTTGGAGTAGGGAAGGATGAAAGGATCCTCATGAAGCTGTTCATGAGGAGTCTGAAAGGAGATGCATTATCTTGGTACATCAGCCAAGATCCCAAGAAGTGGTAAGGCTAGATAGGTATGGCATCTGACATGATGGATAGATTCAGGTTTAATACAAAGAATTTACCAAATGTGTTCTATATTCAGAATTTGAAGAAGAAGCCCACAGAGACATTTTGTGAGTATGCTAGTCGCTGGAGGTCCGAAGTTGCTAAGGTCATGCCTAACTTAGAAGAGGAGCAAATGAACAAGTTCTTTGTTCGGGCTCAAGACCCGCAGTACTATGAACGATTGATGATTATTGAGAACCACAAGTTCTCCGACATCATCAAACTGGGTGAAAAAATTGAAGAAAGTATTAAAAGTGGTATGGTTACAAATTTCGAGGCCTTACAAGCTACATATAAGGCTTTACAGTCTGGTGGTGTGTCCAAGAAAAGGGACGTAGGGGCCGTGATGGTTGCATAAAGAACCAAGTCTCCCCTCAAATACCAAACTTACCCAACACCTCCACTCACATACCAGCCAACCTCAGATTACCAAACACCCCACCTTCATACCAATGCTCCACCACCCACTTATCACTCATCTCCACCTCCTACATATCAACCTACTTCGCCCAGATACTCCCAACCCGATCATGTCTACCAAACTTATAATGCTCAACCATCCCATTATCAATCACCCCGTACACGCCAAAATTTCCCTAGACCTCGACCTAATTTTGATCGCAGACCTCCAAAACAATATACAGCCATCGCTGAACCCATCGACTAGTTGTATGAGAGGCTCAAAGCTGCAGGTTATGTCACTCCCATCCCTGCTGCACCCCCTGAGAATCCTTCTTAACCCAAACAAGTCCTGTATAGGTTAACCCAAACAAGTCCTGTGCATACCACTCTGGCATGAAAGGGCATACTATCGATGAATGTCGTTCCTTGAAAGACAAGATACAGTCTTTGATTGATAACAAGATCACTGTGGCAAAAGAACCCGCTCCAAACATCCACAACAATCCTCTGCCAGACCATAAGGGTGGAGGTATCCACATGATTGAGGTAGAAGATGACTGGGATCCCGAGGGATCAATTGGGTTGATCACAAAAGGTGATGACCCAAAGAAATAAACAATTACTCTCAATCCAATCATAGTCTAAATCCAACTGTCCGAGGATGCTGAGGTAAATATGTTTGTACCTCTTGAGGTTGAAGCAGCACCATCCACAAAGACACTGGCACCAATTGAGGTTGAATTCGTGTCTCCGACAAATGCACCCACACCATTTGAGGTTGCAGTCTTGCCACCCAAGGCACATGTTCCGTTTGGAGTGAGGATAGTCGCACCCATCCCAGTGGCGATGTCAACCATGACACCATTCAATACAAATGCCGTACCCTAGGACTATACAGCCGAGGCAAGAAGGAAAGGCAAGGTCAGGATTGAAGAAACTATCGCAGCACAGGGTATGACAAGAACTGGTAAAGTCTATACCCTTAAACATCTGGCTGAATCAAGCAAGCAGGCCTCCAATCGGCCACCCCTCATTGAGACAGGTCCAGACGACCTCTGGAGGAAAATACAAGCCAAGGAATATTCGGTAATCGACCAGTTAAACAAGACGCCAGCACAAATATCCATTCTCTCTTTGCTGCAAAATTCTGAAACACATAAGAATGCTTTATTGAAGGTGTTGAATGAAACATACGTACCAAGTAACAGCACTAGCGGAGAAGTGGCTAATATGGTAGGACAAGTTCTGGAAAGCCATAAGATCACATTTCATGAGGATGAGTTGCCACCTGAAGGGCTAGGGCACAACAAGGCACTGCACATCTCCGTGCAATGCAAAGATTATTTCATCACCAGAATCCTGATGGATGGAGGTTCCAATCTTAACATTTGTCCGCTGGTAACACTCAAGAAGTTGGGTAAAGGGCCGTATGAGATAATAGATGGAGCAATCAATGCGAAATCCTTCGATGGTTCTCATAGGTCCACCATTGGCGAGATTATTCTATTCTTGTAGATGGGACCAACCTGGTTCGACGTCGATTTCCAGGTGATAGATGTACCGATGTCTTACAACTTGCTGCTGGGATGGCTATGGATTCATGCTGCTGGGGCCGTAGCATCAACGTTGCATCAGGCAGTAAAGTTTGAATGGAATCACCAGGAAGTGATCATTCACGGCGATGGTAGCAACCCTATATACAGTCGCCAGACCATTCCGGCAATCGAGGGAAGAAGGAAGCTGGGTGGAGAGACTTACAACCACATTGAACGGGTCAATGCTATCAACAAAAACAAATGGTGGGATAGCAAAATCGAGAGTATACTAAGTTAGAGTGGGTAAAAACCTCAAATGGCTCGGCAAGAACCTCCAAGGAATCTCTAAACCCATAAAACTCAAGAAACATGGCACCACCTTTGGTCTGGGATATGAATACACCTGGGAAGAATTTAACAACTGGTCGCCACCATGTCGTGGTCCTTACTATCCACTGGAGCAGCCAATGCTGCATCTGGAGCATACCTTCCAACATGCCGACATTATTTATGGTTCAGACGAAGAAAAAGCACTTGCAGTAGTAAAGAACTTGTTTTTAGAGGACAATGATATGGATTGTTGTGTTATTCTCGATGAGGAGAGGGAGGAAGGCCAATCCCTACAGGCTGTGAGCAGAGGGGAACATCTCAATAATTGAACCATTAGGAAAACCAAAGCCCGACGAGCCTCGGGGTAGCAAGGCTAAAACAAGCATCATTCACTGTTTTTATTTACTAAATGATTTTCTTATGAATTAATATTTATTGCTATCATTTTCTCTCTTTACTTTTCCAATACAATATTACTATTACTTATCTTGATGAACCAATGACTATGACATGCAACGAAACAACGCAACAAACAGACATTGACTTAGAGAAAGATAACATACTTGACGAGATTGTCAAAGAAGTTGAGAACTTTGAGAACAACCTAAGTCCAACCTGGACGAGACCGAAATTATCAACCTAGAAGATGCAGAAAACATCAAGGAAACACGAATCAACATTCACCTATCGCCATCAGAGAAGAGAGAATACATAGAATTTCTAAAGGAGTATGGGGACATATTCGCCTGGTCGTATGATGGCATGATTGGTCTAAGTACGCCTATTGTGGCTCACAAACTGTCAACCGATACAATGTGTCCACCGGTAAAGCAAAAGCTCAAAAGGTTCAAGCCTAATATGAGTTTGAAAATCAAAGAAGAAGTCACCAAGCAGGTCAAAGCTAAGGTTCTCAGGGTCTCAACCGGGCCAGTCCGAAAGACGACTTCTCTTTGCAAAATATACACATCCTGATTGACAATTGTACCAAGCATGAGCTATAGTCATTTGTGGATTGCTTCGCTGGTTACCATTAGATATGGATAGATGAGGAAGATGCTGAGAAAATGACTTTCATTACACCAAGGGGGTGTACTGTTACAAGATGATGTCGTTCGGCCTGAAGAATGTAGGGGCCACCTACATGAGAGCCATAACTACCATTTTCCATGATATCATACACAATGAGATAGAGGTATATGTGGACGATGTTATTATCAAATACAAGAAGGCCACTGACCACATGGAAGATCTGAGCAAGTTCTTCAATAGATTGCAGAGGTACAACCTGAAACTAAACCCCGCAAAATGTGCATTTGGAGTTCCTGCTGGGAAATTGCTTGGGTTTATTTTGAGTCGTCGGGGAATAGAACTGGATCCATTGAAAGTGAAAACCATTCAAGAACTACCACCGTCAAAGAACAAGAAGGATGTGATGAGTTTCTTAGAAGGCTTAACTACATCAGTCGATTCATAGCACAGTCTACAGTTACATGTGAGCCAATCTTTAAGATGTTAAAGAAGGAAGCCGCTACCAAATGGACCGAGTACTGCCAAAAGGCCTTCGACAGAATCAAGGAGTACCTATCAACACCACCAGTCTTAGTCCCGCCCGATCCAGGTAGACCCTTATTACTCTACCTCGCAGTGTTGGATGGAGCTTTCGGCTGTGTTCTAGAGCATCATGATGAAATGGGGAGGAAGGAACAAGCCATTTATTATCTTAGTAAGAAGTTCACCCCGTACGAGGCCCGATATTCTCTATTGGAATGCACATGTTGTGCTTTAACTTGGGTAGCTTAGAAGCTGAGACATTACTTCTGCGCCTATACTACATATCTCATATCGAGAATGGATCCCTTGAAGTACATCTTTCAGAAACCCATGCCCACCAGCAAGCTAGCCAAGTGGCAAATCCTGTTGAGTGAGTTTGACATTGTTTACGTAACTCAGAAAGCGGTCAAGAGACAGGCACTGGCAGACCACCTCGCTGAAAACCCTGTGGATGGAGGACACAAACCCCTGAAAATGTATTTTCCTGATGAAGAGGTATCATTCATAGGAGAAGACATTGCGGAATCCTATGACGGTTAGAGAATCTTCTTTGATGGAGTAGCAAACTTCAAAGGAGTTGGCATAGAAGCAGTCCTAATATAAGAAACTGGTCAGCACTATCTGGTGTCTGCCAAAGTCAGGTTCCCCGACACTAACAATATGGCCGAATATGAAGCCTGCATCTTAGGACTCAAAATGTCCATTGACATGAACGTTCAAGAGCTGCTAGTAATTGGAGATTCATACTTACTTATACATCAGGTACGAGAAGAATGGGCAACCAAGAACTCCAAGATACTCCCAAATTTGCATCACGTACAAGAATTGAGAAAGAGGTTCATGAAGACGGAATTCCAGCATGTTCCCAGAATCCAAAATGAGTTCGCCGATGCATTGGCCACCCTTTCATCTATGATACAGCATCCAGACATGAATTTCATTGATCCCATTCCAATGAAAATCCATAATCATCCAGCTTACTATGCCCATGTTGACAAAGAAGCAGACAGAAAGCCTTGGTTTCATGATATCAAGGAACATTTGGCAAAAGGAGAGTACTCGGAGCTTGCAAATCCTATTCATAAATGCACACTTCGGATATAGTCCAACAACTTCTTTCACAACCGAGGAATCCTATATAGGAGGACTCCGATTTGAGACTATTAAGATGTGTCGACCCAAAGGAAGCTTCCAGGCTGCTAGAGGATAATCATGCTGGGACTTGCGGTCCATATATGAATGATTTTGTCTTAGCAAAAAGATACTTCGGGCTGGTTACTTTTGGATGACTATGAAAATAGACTGCATCCAGTATGTCCGAAAATGCTACCGCTATCAGATACATGCAGACATGATTAAGGTACCTCCAAGCGAGCTCAACACAACAAGCTCACTGTGGTCGTTCGCCGCTTGGGGAATGGACGTTATTGGACCAATCGAGCCTGCTGCTTCCAACAGACACATGTTTCTCCAAGTAGCCATCGATTATTTCACCAAATGGGTCAAACCAGCATCTTACAGAGCAGTAACTAAGAAAGTCATGGCGGACTTCATCCGCGACCGCATTGTTTGTCGATTCGAGATCCTAGAGACAATCATTACCGATAATGGCTCCAACCTCAACAGCGAGTTGATGAAAGCTATGTGTGAAACTTTCAAGAATATACACAAGAATTCCACAGCCTACAGGCCTCAGATGAACAGAGATGTAGAAGCCGCCAACAAAAATATCAAGAAGATATTAAGGAAAATGATAGAGAAGCATAAGCAGTGGCACGAGAAGTTATCATTTGCCCTACTGGGGTATCGCACAATAGTCATCACATCAACCGAGGCAACCCCCTATATGCTGGTTTACGGTACAGAGGCTGTCATTCCCGTTGAGATAGAAATCACTTCCCTAAGGATCATACAAGAAGCTGAGCTCGACAACGCAGAGTGGGTAAAAAGTCGTTATGAGCAACTAGCCCTTATGACAGAAAAAGAATGAACTCAGTCTTCCATGGTCAACTCTATCAGAACAGAATGTCCAGAGCCTTCAATAAAAGAGTAAAGCCAAGACAGTTCACACCGGGATAGTTGGTGTTAAAGAAAATTTTTCCGCATCAAGATGAAGCCAAAAGGAAGTTGTCTCCCAACTGGCAGGGTCCGTAGATGGTTCACCGGGTTTTGACAGGAGGAGCCCTCATACTTGTAGAAATGGACGGAGAAGTCTGGCCAAAGCCGATCAATTCAGATGCAGTCAAGCGCTACTATGTGTAATCTTTATGCTTTCCTTATATGATGTAAATTGAACTATGCCTGACTTGATTCCCATTTAAGAGGGGATGTGCAGGCAGCCCTATGAGTTCGGTCACAATTCAATAAAATTTCATTTCCCCCCGCAATTGGAAACTGGGCAGAATTTTGAGGAGGCCCCTCAAAATTCCGAAGTAATTTCAGCCTATCGCTGCACGAGCAACAGTAAGAAATGTCAACCCATTAAATTGCGGCAAAATTTTGAGGAGAACCCTCAAAATTTAGTAGCACGAGAGGTTGCAATGTCCTGAACCACGTCGTAGTCATCAGTTCATCTAAAAGCTATTTTAATTTATGTCATATTTTTACAAAACCATACATGATTATTATTGAAACTGCTTTGCTTAGCAACGCTACCCCAATGACACAGACGATATCACCAGATCAAAGCCGAACGAGTCAAGAAAAGCCAGCGGGGATACGAACTAACCTTCCCCCTTACAAAACTCACAATTTTTCTTTGGATGCAGGCACTGGGGTTGCGAAATCATTAAACATACTATAGCCCATGAAACAAACATTGTCCAAGAATACGATTCTCCGAACCGTTGTACTTGCCAACATTTGCTATCAGCACACGCCAGTGATGTCCCGTATGTCACAATGCTCCCACTAATCACGATGCTGCAATCTGCTATCAGCTGAGAAAACTCTACTGTCATTTGTTATTTTATTTCATGCATAAGGCTACCATTCTACCTTCCGAGACTAAACGCTGTCTCCATCTGCATCTGCATCTGCATTGCATAAGGCTACTATTCTGCCTACTGAGACTAAACGCTGTCTCCATATGCATTTCCAATTTGCATAAGACTACCATTCTGCCTTCCTATTTTCATAAGGCTATCATCTGCCTTCCGAGACTAAACATTATCTCCATCTGCATTTGCATTGCATAAGGCTACCATTATACCTTCCAATCTTGCATAAGGCTATCATTCTACCTTCCGAGACTAAACGTTGTCTCCATATGCATTTCTAGTTTGCAAAACGCTACAATTCTGCCTTCCAATCTTGCATAAGGCTACCATTCTATCTTCTGAGGCTAAGCTCTACCTCCAATTTTCTTCGAAATTAAGCGTTATCTCAAGCACTATTTATCTAGATTTTCTTACGGGCTAAGCTCTGCCCTTCAATTTGCAAGACTAAGTTCTGTCTTGTCTGCATCATACTACTGCATCTTTCATGGGATGATATATCGCCAACTCATCCAAAGGCGTCATCATTCGGAGGCACCATCTTCATTGCCCGAGAACACCATGTCATGGCCTGAGGTTCTTTCTTAATCTTTTGCATATCATTATTCAAAGGCATCGTGGTTCGGAGGCACCATCCTCATAGCCCGAGAACATCATTTCATGGACTGTGAATCCTTCATCATATGCTTCATGGCCCAGGATGTCAAGGTCTGAGGACGCCACTCCAAACCGTCCAAAGACAACATTCATGGTCCAACGGGCGTGATTGCAGGTAAACCGGCGTGCAACGGCCATCCCGGTAAGAGCGATCCCGCTCCTGTCCCCGCAGCCATATCAAACCTAACCATTCCCATAAACCGTCCACTCACCTGGCCCTAGATATTGCGTACGCTCTTGAAATGTCTTCATCGGTATACTCCACCGTAGATCCCGAACTACATACGGCCTGATTCCTATAAAACCAGGGATATGTAGGCAACTCAGAAGCCATGGTGCAGCCTAAATCCTCCCAAACCATTTCGCTCGGTCAAAAATGGCCCATTTCTTTACCCGGAAACACTTTCATTCTTCCCAAGTAAAGAGGGGCAACTGTTGATACCCAATTTTTTCCCTATATATTTTCAATATGCAAAATACCTTCAAAATAGAAAATATATGTATATATAAGCATGTCCAATGTTTTTATTATTTTTTCCATAATTTTAAGGGTTTAAATTGATTTATTTTTCTCCCTTTTTACCCATAAAATTCCCAATAATTATTTCCAAAATTATTAATTTTGATAATTCATCTATTGGATTTTTATATTTATACCAAAATATGGCTAACATAATTTTTTTTTACATATTTTTACAATTATATTTAGTATTCATAAAGCTAAATTGCACATAATTGTAATATTAGCCATCTTAAGGTTTAATTATGTTTTATACGCATAAAATTGGATTCTGCATTTTTAATTTGTTAATTATGTATTATAAATTATTTTAGTGCTTTAAATTAGTTTTCAAAAACTATTTACTGTTTTTATAAATTAAATATGGAAAAAATGGCTATTTAAAATATAGCCAAATTGGCTTTCAATTATAGCCCAAAATTGGACCCCAATTTCCCAGCTCAATTCTAATTAAAACCCGACCCACACCCTCTTTGCCCATGGCCAAATCCAAAAGCCCCACCTACCTTTCTCATCCTGGTCGTTACCCTCTTTACCCATGCCCAAACCCAAAAGCCCCACCTACCCTTCTCATCGTGGTGATTGATCTCTAAGATCAATGGCCCCTATTTCCCCTTACCATAATTAATCCCAAAAGACCCCCCAAACCCTCTCATTTGTTACAATATGCCGCCCTAGAATCTCCTCTTCTCTCCAACTCTCTCTGAAAACTAAAGCTAACCCTAGCCGCTACCACCCAAACTAACCCTAATCCCTTCAATCCCCACTCAATCCATGGACTCTCATGGCTATTTGAGACATATACTTGTCTTCTACATCTCCTGGTTGCCTATTTTTGTGATTTCATGGAAAGATCTCGAAGAGATCTAGTCCAGATCTTGTTCAACTTCTACCCATTGTCTTTTATGCTACTTTCCGGCCATCCATGGCTGTTCGAGTAAGGTCTATGGCTTTTCCGGCTGAAATTGGTAACGATCTAATGTTTTCTCATCCTTTTTGGGTTCTCTGAAACCCTAGCTCTTAAGATTTTTTTTACTTTTCTTTAGATCTGTCTTCGATCTAGGTGTATCCATGGGTTTTAACCGATCTTTTCTTCATCTCTGTTATTTTCTAAAAAAACCGAGCTACAAACCCTCCGATCTTTTTAGATCTGTAATGGATCTATGGGTTTCCTAAAGTTTTCACCTATTTTCCTCAAGATGTTTCTCCAATTTCAAACGGTTTCTTCATTTTCCAAACTAGGGTTTCAAAACCCTTTTTACAAAAATGATTTCTTTATGATTTTACCAATTACTTTGATTTTTTAGCATGTTTAAACATTACCTGCGTCTTTCCTTTTGCTCGATTCATTTTTTTGTCAAGAAACCCTAACACTTCTGGGTTTGATTTGAAGTTTGAATTTGTTTGCGGTGTGTTTGCATGACTATCATGAACATTCTGGGCTTTATGTGTGTTCTATATGCTCTTGTGCTTCCTGTTTTAATTTGTTCTTAAGGTTTCTTTGATTTTGTCCAAACCCTTGTTATTTATGGGTCCGACCATTTGTTTTATTGATTGCTCGCATAATTTATGTTGATTCTATGTAATCTCCTTAAACCTACATCTTTGATTTTGTGTAATTCTGTACTGATTTTCTCGAAATTGCTTCCTTACTTTTGTGATATTTTCCTTGTTTAGTATTGATTCCCTGTGATTTTTAATCTCATCCGTGATTCTTTGAACTAATTTTTAGAATCAAATTGTACTTTGCTTTGTTTATATGCACAAGTATGCTGTTAATTAACGTGTACTTTCCTTATGTTGAAACCATTCTGTACTTAGCCCTTATTACATGTTGCATGTTTTTACTATTCCTATTATGGTAAAATCAGTCATAAAAGCAACTCTTTTCCTTATTTGATACAACTTGTACCCGTTTGAACCATGGCTCCTTAATTGATGGATGTCCGGGTCTTTAATTGATTCTGATTTGTATTATCTCTATAATTATGCAAAGTCAGTACTTATGACCTTATTTTCCTGCCTGTTTTCAAAAACTATAAATATTGTACCCTCTCTTTAGCATAACACACGAACACTTAGTTTAGAACACACACATACACACTCAAACTCTCTCTTCTTTCCCTACTACTTATGCTACAGCTTGTCTAGCCAGCTGAAAGCCAAGGCTAGATTGTGGAATTTTACCTGCTTTACTTGTTTGCACTTTGCTTTCTTAACTGGTATGTCCTAGTTTAATTTTTAAGCCTCAACAACAACATGCTTCTCTTATTGTTTCAGTTTCTCTCATTTCTGGTCTACTTCTACTTGTGGTTCTGTTGTGTAACCTGTAGTTGAGTTATATTACTAACATGCTATTATGTCTCACCTTCCCTATAAATTAATGCATTCCCTTATGTGTGTTTCAAAGCATGCCTTGTCAATCACTTACTGTGTACTTAACATCTTATAGATCCCAAACCCTTATCCCTTCTATGTGTTTATGCTCTTTCTAATTGGTTTGTGATTATACCAGTATCAACTATTGTTGAGCATGTCCAAACCAGTCCTAAGACCCTTACTGGGGTTATGTGTTTACAGTCAAATGTCTGTGTATCCCCAAATCCCTTGATCCCCTGTGTGACTACTGATTCTGTGTGTGATCCCATCTTAAGGTGTTTTGTTTACTACTACAACTGCTTTCAATCATCTCTGTTACGGATTGCTTTCAAAAAATGGACTTGTCAGTCTAGTTTTAAATAGACTCTTTTCAAATATGTGTTATGCACTTTCACTATACTCTTAGAACACTGGGTTCTGCCCCTTTTGTGTGAGCCTTGCTTTGGGACCCTTGAGCTCCCTCTAAACTTGGACACATGAAAGCTGGCCCTTTCACTCTACACTTACTCTGTCTTGGTTATACAATCTGGGTGTGAGTACTGCCCGGGATCCCTCGAGGTCCTTAGGGAACTCTAACACACCCGGATATGATAAAGGCTATTGAACAATATGGGCACTTGAGGTGGTTTATTATATAACTCAGAGAGGAAGTCATAATCAGGCTTCCTATAATGTAACTTCTTATTTTCATTTCTATTTATGTCATTCACTCACATGGTCTGTAATAATTTGTAAACAATTATTGGGGTGGCTAGTGAAAATGGATGGGATAAATATGCATGTTATAGTTGTTAAGGGTAGAAAACATGTTATTAGATTTATATTTTTAATTGCGCAATAGAAACCATGCTTATGATTCATACATGCATTAGAAATCATGCCCCTTAGGTCTCATGTTTACTGTTTCAGCATGTGTACCCTTACAAATCATGTGCTAGAATCTGCTTGTAATTACCACTTTACTATTATCTGCAATCCTCCCATATGCATTTAGAAATCCTACTTTTTTAGGAAATTTTGCAATCCCGCCATATGCATTTAGAAATCCTGCTTTAGAAATTTTGCATCATGATTTTTATACATACATCTTAGATACCATGTTCTAGGATCTTATTTGTACTTGCATTCACACTTAGTGTAAATTGCTGATTATAAAAGAGGTAAAACCAGCTTCTCACTTTATTATCCCGTTTAAAATAACTGGTAATAATCTCTCCATTTGTATCAACTAGAACATCATGCTCTTAGGGTAAAAAATAATTTCTAAACTGGCTTTTAATAATTCTGAATAACTACTGTATATTGCTTTACGCCTAGGCAAGCCTTAGGTAATGAACTTTAAATAAAACTGGGACTACCTTTGTTTAATTGTCAACTGTTAAAATCAGTAGGCAAACCTGATTCGAACTTCTTTTCTGAATCATGTAATAAATTTGGTTCTGCTGTTATCACTTAGATACCATGCTTTAGAATTCAAATATGGACCTTAATTGTGTATGAGTCATACTGTCTATGTGAATTATTTGTGGAGGCATATCTGAGCCTTCTACTTGTTTTCTGTGTTTTTCCCTTTAAATGCAGTCCGATTTGTTTTGTATGTCGCCATAGTATTTTGCCTTTAAACCTGAGGGTCTTCCTAGAACCTCCTTATAGGATAGGAATCCTAAATTCCTCCGGGACTGATAGGAAGGGACGGGTAACAGCATGCAATAAGGGTCGACACCAATCTTCGCTTTAATTACCTTCACAGGGGCGGGAAAGGGTAGATATGGATATGATGACCGGTGCGCTAATACCATGTGTAGCCCCTCTTTTGAGGGGTGTCATATCGGGTATTGCATTGATGTGATCCATATTACAATCAAACTTAGGACAACCCCTTTACATTCATAAGCATGCTTTAGATTGTAATTCTTTTCAAATTTCTCCCTTTGCTAATTATTTTTTTTTTCAAACACTCATGTATTTAAACTAAAATCCCCTACTATTTGAGCTCTACTTGTCTACTTGCTAATTGCACAAATTCACAAAAATCTGTCTGGCCGGGAATCACACTAGTGGATCTTGAGGGGTGCCTAACACCTTCCCTTTAGGATAATTTCAAGCCCTTACCCTATCCCTGGTTACCAAAACGTAGTTATAAATGAACCCCATATGTGTCCTAATGCACCTTAAAATCGTTAGGTGGCGACTCTCCAAAATTGAAAAAACCCCTTCCCAAAAGGAAAGAGTTGTCCCAATCATAATGTCATAAACCCGATTCTGCAGAAGGAAAAAGAACCTGCGCGACAGTTCATGCACTTTAGATATGGTAGCATTATTTATATGGTGTTAATGTTTATGTATTCATAGATCATAAAATCTTGCAATATGTCCTCAAGAGAAAAGAGTTGAATTTGTTACAGAGGCGACGGCTTGAGTAATTGAAAGATTACGATGTTAACATTCTCTACCATCTAGGGAAAGCTAATGTTGTAGCAGATGCCTTAACTCGCCGATCTATGGGTAGCTTAGCACATGTAGAGTCTGAGAAAAGATAATTAACTAGAGATATTCATCAATAGGCTTGTTTAGGGCTGCGGTTAGTAGACTATGACAATGGTGGAGTGTTACTCCAAAATACAGCAAAATCATCTCTCATAACTAAAGTAAAGGAGAGGCAGTACGAGGACCCAGAGTTGGTCAGTTGAGAAAGCGAGCTCCGCAGCAAAAGAAGCCAATGTTAGAGCACAAGGGAGATGGGGTTCTCATATACATGGGTTTTTTGTGTGTTCCAGATGTAGCAGGGCTATGAGACATGATTATGTCAGAGGTACATTATTCGTGGTACTCCCTTCATCCTTGGTCCACAAAGTTGTATCATGACATTAAGGAGGTGTACTGGTGGAATGATATGAACAACAACATTGATGAGTTTGTCACTCAGTGTCCTGGTTGCCAGCAGGTGAAGATAGAGCACCAGAAGCCTGGAGGGCTAATGTAGACTATAGAGATCCCGACATGGAAATGGGAGGTAACAAACATGAACTTTATCACGGGTTTACCTAGTTCTCATTGTAAGCTCGATTCCATATGGGTGATAGTCGATAGGCTCACAAAATCAGCTCATTTCTTGCTGGTCAAATTTACATATACAGAAGAAGATTATGCAAAGTAATATATTAAAGAGATAGTGCGACTACACGAAGTACCAGTATCTATTATATCTGACCATGGGGCCCATTTTACAGCACATTTTTGGAGGTCATTTCAGAAAGGTCTAGGGAGTCAAGTGAATCTCAACACAGCTTCTCATCCATAGACTGATGGACAAGCCGAGCGCACAATTCAGAAGCTTGAGGATATGTTACAAGCATGTGTGTTGGATTTTAAAAGAAGTTGGGATGAACATCTACCTCTTATCGAGTTTGCATTTAATATCAGTTACCACTCTAGTATCCAGATGGCTCCTTACGAGGCTTTATATGGGCGTAAGTGCAGGTCTCCTAAAGGGTGGTTTGATGTTTGAGAATCTGGGTTACATGAGCCAGACCTAATTCAGCAGGCCATAAAAAGAGTAAAGCTTATTCGGGAGTGACTGTTGATAGCTCAGAGTCATCAGAAGTCATATTCTGATGTGCGGCGATGATACTTAGAGTTCGGGGTTAAACACTGGGTATTCTTAAAGGTTTCGCCTATAAAGGGCGTGGTGAGGTTTGGCAAGAAAGGAAAGTTTAGCCCACGGTATATTGGGCCATATAAAATCATTTGGAGAGTGGACCATCTAGCATATGAGTTAGAATTACCCTCAGAATTGGAGTCTGTCCATCCGGTTTTTCACGTATCAATGCTACGGAAGTGCATTGGTGATCCTACCCGAGTGGTGCCCCCGGATGATGTACAGATTACGGAGGACTTGTCATGCGAGGAAATGTCGGTTGCCATCCTAGACCGACAAATCCGCAAGCTACGGAATAAGAAAATAGCCTTCGTGAATGTTTTATGGATAAGCAAGAATGTGGAAGAGATGACGTGGGAAGCGGAGGAAGAAACGAAGTCTAAATACCCCCACCTATTTTAAACTGAAGATATGGCTCGATGGGGGATACCTTCGCACAACTCTATTCAGGCCAATAGGTCATCATGTAAGCTCTCATTTTTTACTCTCAGAATTTATAATGGACGTGAAGCCAAGTGTTGCTATTTATAGACAGTGGCCATGTGTGGTATGTATATTATGTTTTCTGGCTACGTACAAGTTGGTTTTTGTCTAGTGTACGGAGGAGACTCTGGCAAAATTTTCCCAAAGTATCTAAGAGCAAACATTCAAGGATAACTGTTTCTAAGGGGGGGATGTTACGTCTCACATTTTCGTACATTAATGTCCATCGTAAGTTAATCAACATAAGTTCGGGAATGAGATAATAAGCATTATGCTATTTCAAACACGTGATGAGTAAATTTGTGAAGGAGAGAAGGTAAGCAAATAGAAAAAAATGGGTTCGTCAAAGTTTTGCAATTTGGGATAAAATATTGTCCAAGCTATTGTACCCTGTATTTATGGACTAGTGTCATACAAGGTACCATATGACCCTGATAATATGATGTATAAGATGCATTAAAAATAAGTAGTATTTTAAGTAATTTGAGATAATTCTTAATTACGTGGGTAATTGATTAATTATTGGTTTAATGGGAGATTAACCATGTAATTAAAGATTTGTGGATAATTTCGGGTGGGGACAACCCCCCTCCCCCAGTGACAGCAAGTAGAGGATGATTGAATATGACTTGACTTTGGACAATTAATTAAGATGACACATGGATAATCTTCTAAGACACAAGAGAAAGCATAATACTTATCCCTACACTTGTCTTGAATTAATACCAAATTCATTTATTAAGTGAGTTATACAAAATGCAAAGCCAAGAACTCTTATCTTGAATGAGTACCAAGAATCCATTTCGTAAGTGGGTTATACAAATGCAAAGCCAAGAACTCTTATCTTGAATCAATACCATGAATTCATTTCGTAAGTGGGTTATACAAATGCAATGCCAATAACTCTTATCTTGAATAAATACAAAAATTCATTTGGCAAATGAGTTATGCAGAATACAAAGAAAAGGAAGATAGTAACTCCATAATATAATAGCAACAGGATTTTTGCTATTCTAAGGGAGTACGATGTAATCCTTCTCATGAATATCACACGGATTTTTCCCAACTTCAGGTATGTTAAGGCTAATCCCTTCCTTCATTTTAGCATGATCCCGTAATTACATGAGTTTGATGACGAGACATAGAGAGAAATTCATATTCCAAAATTTATGTACATTTTCCTAGTCTCGTAAGTTACAATATTCTCCTTATCGGGGCTTCATATTCAATTGAGTATTGTCTTGTTCTAGTCAAGAGAGTAGAAAGCCTATATATGTAGTATTATAGTATTTTTATTATCATCGAGCTATAATCGATAGGCAGGCTCCTATTGGGTAACCTCAGATCAGATGGTAAGTTATATACCGAGCCTACTGTGGCCGAGCGCCTATGAGTGAGCCTAGTTGGTCGAGATACAGAGCCTAGTATGGTCGAGCGCCTATGAGCGAGCCTACTACAGTAGAGCAGTTATATATATACCAAGCCTTATAAGGTTGGACATTTATTTTACTTACTATATTGAGAGAGTTGAGCCAGTATCAGCAGGTAAGTATACCTCCAGATCATCTTTGACTCCCAGTTACTTTCATTTATTCTATTATCATTTCAGCTTCAGCTTTCAATTATTTTATTGCCTTACATACTCGGTACATTATTTCGTACTGACGTCCCTTTTCTGGGGCGCTGCATTTCATGCATGCAGGTTTAGACAGATAGACTGGTAGACCTCCTCAGTAGGTGTTGTCCGAGTTCAGCTTTACCGGTATGCTCCACGTCCTTCAGAGTTCTGAGTCTAGAAGTTTTGTGTTCATCTTGTGTATATATGTATATAGGCTATGGGTAGGTCGGGGACCTGTTCCAATCACAGTACATCCATCAGTAGAGGCTTATAGACATATCCTATCAGTTAGTTCAGTATGTTGGGCTTGTAGAACCAGTATGTATATTTTGTTGGCTTGTCAGCTATAGTAGTTATGACGGCCTTGCTGGCCCAGTTTTATATTGATATTTAGTCAGCGTCAGTTTTATATTTTGCTTTGCAAATTGTCTTGCAATGTGGCCCATGGCCAAAGTATGACATTATATGTTTAGAGTCCCTTAGTCACAAGTTGGCATACAAGGATAGGTGAGGCACCGGGTGCCGGTCTAGCCCCCTCCCCCCCCCCCCAAAGGTTTGAGGCATGACATTCTTATGCAAGTGCGCAACTGCATATGCCGTTTTCTTCTGTGGAAGCAGAGTTGGGTCCATTGGCTTAGGACCACAGGTGCGGCCATATTCTATAGAAGAGGACGCGCAGAAGCGCGTAGTGGTCCACAGAAGCAAAAGCACATGCACGTTCTGTCCGAAGAAGCGGAATTCCCTGATCATTAGTGGAAGCCACATCAGCGATGTTTTTTTCATATGGGGAGTCGCATAAGGCACCAAATGTCTGTCAAAGCGGAAATCACTGGGCAGAAAAGGGTGGAATCGAGGGTTTTATTTCATTTTTCACATTTTGAGTTAGAGAGCTCGGTTTTGGGCGATTTTGGAGGGGATTTTCAAGGATTGGATTGGGATAAGTGTTTTTTAGTCGATTTTGTTCATTTATCATGATTCCATCATTGATTTTATTATTTAATTAGTGATTTGAGTTGGAGAAATTGGCAATTTTTGGGAAAACATTCCTAAACTATAAATTGAGGATTTGGAGGTCGGAATTAGATAATTTTAGTATGGTTAAACTCGTATCGGAATGGGTGTTCATATTTTGTAAGTTTGGTCGGGTTTTGAGGTGCAGGGTTGACTTTTTAAGTTCACTTTTTATTTACTTTAAAGGTTGAAACTTTATAATCCGAAATTGCTTCCTATGGTGTATTTATGGTATTAAGTTATTTTTTCTAGATTTGAGCCGTCCAGAGTTGGATTTTTATCGAAAAGGCTTATTATGGGATTGATTTAGCTTGTTTGAGGTATGTATCTTATCTAACTTTGTGTGGGGGAATAACCTTAGGACTTGGGTTGATTTGTGTTATTTGAATTATATGAAAGACGTGTACACGAGGTGACGACAATGTACACGGGCGTATATCTGGTATTTTGACAAGTTTAGACTCTTAGGCCGTTTCATGCATTTAATTAGATATTGAAATATCATGTTATTTCTTCCATTGTTGAATTTCTCTACATGTTTTACTTGATGTTGTTATCACATGCTCTATCTTTTATTGTCAAACATGCTTTTATGTGCCTTAATTGATGTTGTTATCTCTTTTATTGGCATGTGGCTTTTAATTGTGTAATTATTCTCATTTGAAGTTGAAGTTATGAAAGCTATTATCACATTAAGGTTGAAGTTGTAGATTATTGAGATATTTACCTTTCTTGAGTAATTCTCATTCATTTTGTTATTGTGGAGATTCTTGTTCACTTCGTGGTTGAGCCTTGGGCTATTTGTTGTGGTAAATTTGGTATTGCTGATTTTGGCAAGTTGTGGCATATGGGCACTTGCGGAGTGAGTTATTATTGTTTTGTGATATTGATGTGCATGCGGCGGTATAAGGATAGAGGTTAATTTTCATGTGGCGGTATGAGGATACAGGTTAATGTGCATGCGGCGACATAAGGTGGGAATTTATGTGCGTGTTGCTAGTAAGGGAATTACTTGAAGCCACGCGGCGACATAACGGGGCTAAAGTGTGTTAACGATTTCGGGAAAAACCTTTTCAAAAATATCTAAATGTACAACTCACGTGGAGGTATAAGGAAAGGTTGTGATTTTGAATTGTATAATTTGGATACGAGGCAGTAACTCGATTGTGATTCTTGGTGTACATTGTTTGTCAAAGAGGCTTGTTGGTTGAACAATTTTTGTTATCTCTTTGTTAGCCTTACTTGTATTTGTCCGTATTGATTTTTGTTGTTCTTATCATGTGTTCACTCCTTGTTGCCTTTATTACTTTAAATTTCGTTATTAGCTTACATTATTGAGCTACACAATTGTCATTTATTTCCTCGCCTTCCATTATTTGCCTATATTATACCTTGTTCAATTTCTCTTATCCTAGTAAGTGTCTTGACCTGGACTTGTCACTACTCTACCGAGGTTAGGCTTGATACTTACTAGGTACCATTGTGGTGTACTCATACTACACTTCTGCATATTTTGTGTAGATCTAGGTACTTCAGCTTAGGCAAGGCATTAGTGATTTGACCGTACATATCAGAGACTTCAAGGTATACATGTTTGGTGCTCGCAGGCCTCGGTGTCACATTCTATCCTTACTTTGACCACAATTTACTCTTTACTTAGATAGTGTCATAATAGGGATTTTCAGTATATTCCTATATAGCTTATGACTCAGTTCCACCAGTTTTGGGATTTTTTTACAGATGTTCTGTTTTGGAGTTATTATGAGTTTTATTGAATTATCTTATTATCTTTGTCTTTAATTCTGTTAAGCTATCAATGAATGTTAAGTTTACCTAATCTTAGATACTTGGTGCCATCACGACATCCTAAGGTGGAAAATTGGGGTCGTGACAAGTTGGTATCAGAGCTCTAGGTTTATAGGTGTTACAAGTCATACGCAAGTTTGGTAGAGTCTTACGGATTGGTATGGAGACGTCTATACTTATCTTCAAGAGGCTACAAAACTATTAGGAAAATCCACTTCTTTAATCCTTATCGTGTGAACTGTGGATTTCAAAATCTGAGTTTTTGTCTTTCTATTCTCTCACATATAGTGAGGACACGCATCGCTGGATCCGACGATTAGACACCCACGCCCCTTGCTAGAGATGCGTGAGGTCGGGGCTAGAGAAAAGGCCAAGGAGGGGCATGTGCATTAGCTGGAGCACCTGCCCGAGAAGTGATTGAGGATCCACTAGTAGTTCCGGTTGGGGCACAGGAACCATAAGCACCTCTTGTTGCCCCTATATTTCATGAGACCCTAGCACAATTCTTGTAATGACCCAACCGGCCGTTTTGAGAATTAATGCCTCGAACCCCTATTAACTGCTTCCCTCATATCTTTTTCTGCTATTGTGACTTGCCAGAATAATTCGTTTTGAGTTTCGAAGTGTTTTGGGACACCTAGTCCCTAAATGAGAGCTAAAGCCTTAAAATTTGGATTGTAGCCAGAACAATGTGAAGACGGCTCCGGAATGGAGTTCCATCAATTCCGTTAACTCCGTTGGGTGGTTTTGGGATTAGGGGCGTGTCTGGAATGTATTTTCGAGGTCTGTAGCTCATTTAGGCTTGAAATGGAAAAAGTTGAATTTTTGGAGTTTCGAGCTAGTAGTGGGGAATCCGATTCCGAAAGTTGGAGTAGGTCCGTACTGTTTGTCACAATCCGGATTTCCCACCCTCGGGAGTCATGATAGCACCTACTAGTGTGAGCTAGGCAAGCCAATTATTGAACAAGTTACCTTTTTACCCATTTTATACTCTTTAACATTTGTAAAACAATAACGTGTAAACATCGAAAATTTAGAATAAGCGGAAGAAAAGAAATAAAAATATCTGAACATGTACTAATACAACTGTTTAAACCTTAACCACCCAGAACTGGTGTCATAGTGTCACATACAATCTAAGATTTACTACATACAAAGTCTGAAAAATAAATGATACATTGTTTCTGAATTAAAGGAAATGAAACAAGGATAAGAGGATAGAGGGAGATGCCAGGTCCTACGGACGCCTGCAGGTCTACCTTGGATCTCCGCGTGGACTGAAGGTAGCCACCCAATCTACGGTCCAAAAGCTGCTCGGGGATTTGCACATAGTGTAGAGTGTAGTATCAGCACAACCGACCCCATGTGCTAGTAAGTGCCTAGACTAACCTCGGCGAAGTAGTGACGAGGCTAGGACCAGAATACCACATAAACCTGTGCAATTCAACTATATACATCGGAAAAGAAGAACAGAAATAAACAGTCAAATATGGGAGGGGTAGCATGCTGCAGGCGAGATATCAATTTAGAATTTAAGGACAACAGGTAATTGAAAGAAACAGTAAATCTCGGATATCAACAAAGAATCAAAAATCAATAAGTGCACGACATCATCCTTCGTGCTTTTACTCTCGTCCTCACCAAAGCAATCAAGTAATGAAAATGTGCACGACATTATCCTTCATGCTTTTTCTCTCGTCCTCACCATATAATCAATATAATCGGCATGGAATGGTACATCATGCGGCACGGCATCACCCTTCGTGCTTTACACTTTTTCCAAACAAATCATACACGGCATCATCCTTCGTGCTTTAACACTCTTCCTCACCCAAACAACAATCACAAATAATATGGTAAGGGAATAAATGAAATTAGAATAAGAATCTCGACAAGAGAACAATAGTTCATCAATCAAGTCCCGGAAAGGGAATAACAACAAAAGAAGCATCAACATCCCGGGTAGGGAGATAATCATCAAAAACAACAAATTCCCGGCAAGGAGATAATATAGTGATTCTCTTCTCTTTTTCACTTTTACTTCACAACTTTGAGCCAATGCTCTAAAAAGTTCAATTTCCACTTATATTTTCACATTTCATTGAACAACTTGAGCCAACGCTCCTCAATACTCAAATGTCACAATTACTTCCACAAACTTTTCCCAACAATAGAAGTCATCATCAAAGCATGAATAATACAACGAAGCCATAATAATCATAATATAAGACTCACGGGCATGCTTGACACCAACTTATAGATATTCGACACCATGCCTATACGTCGTACTCGACAAACACCACGTAGAAAATAGGACTCGACTCCTAATCCCTCAAGCTAAGGTTAGACCAAACACTTACTTTGATACCACAAACACAATTCAGGCCTCTACTATCACTTTACCTCGTGATTCCACCACCAATTCGCTCGTATCTAGCCACAAGTTACTTAATTATATCAATAAATGCTAAATGAATCAATTCTAATGAATGAAAATGAGTTTTCCAAAGTTTTACCCAAAAAGTCAAAAATCGCCCCCGGGCCTACATGGTCAAAACCTGAGGTTCGAACCAAAACCCGAGGTTTGAACCAAAACCCGAGGTTTGAACCAAAACCCGATTACCCATTCCCCTACGAACCCAAATATATAATTTGTTTTGAAATCGAACCTCAAATCGAGGTCCAAATCCCCTTTTTTTTTTAAATACCTAGGTTCTACACAAAACACCCAATTTCCCCTATGAAAATCATTGATTTGAGTTGGAATCTTGTTAAAAGATGTTGATGATTGAAGAAAACGAGTTACAATTGACTTACAATCGATTTGGAAGAAGAGTTGTCTTTAAAAAATCGCCCAAGAGTGTTTTGGTTTTGAAAGAGTGTGAAAAATGGGAGATTTTCGGCTAAGTATAAAAATTGTAGGTTGCAGCTATGGGAATTGCAAACAGGGTTCGCAATTGCGAACCCCAACCTCTGCTAGGTTCGCAATTGCGAAGGGGGTTCTCGCATTTGCGAGATGGGAAATGCGAACAAGGGGTCGCATGCGATGACATGCCCAATAATGGGTGAATCGCATTTGCGAAGGGAATCTCGCATTTGCGAGAAGGAGCTGGCCTGGGCTGTTTCGCATTTGCGACTCAACCTTCACTTTTGCGAACTTGCATTTGCGAGCCAGGCTTTGCAAATGTGAAGCCTGCAGGTCCGATCACACCAGCTAAAGAACCTGCAACTCACCAAGTCCATAATCCACCCCATGGCCTATAAACTCACCCGAGCCCTCGGGGCTACAAACCAAATATGCACACCTACCTAAAAATATCATACGGACTTGCTCGTGCATTCAAATCACTAAGATAACATCAACAACTAGGAATTTAGCATCCAAATCATGAAATTTTCTTATGAACTTCAAAATTTCAAATTTTCTCAAAAATGATCCGATTCATGTCATTTCAAGCCCGTTTCTTACCAAATTATACAGACTTATCTTAAATCACATATAAGACTTGTACGAGGCGCCAGAACCAAAATATGGGCCCGATACCATCGAGTTCTAATCATAATTCATTTCCAAATCTCATAAATAATTTCAAAAAATAATTTTCTTTAAAAATTCATTTCTCGGGCTTGGGAGCTCAGAATTCGATTCTAGGCATACGCCCAAGTCCCATATTTTCCTACGGACCCTCTAGGACCGTCAAATAACAGTTCTGGGTCCGTTTACCCAAAATATTGGCCAAAGTCAATTTATTTCATTTTACAATCAAAATTTACCATTTTTCACATATTTCACATGTTGGCTTTCCGGCTATGTGTCCGGACTGCGCACGCAAATCGAGGTGAGACAGAAAGAGGTTTTTAGAGCCTCAGAATGCAGAATTCATTTTAAAAAGAGGTGATGACCTTTTGGGTCATCACATTCTCCACCTCTAAAACAATCGTTCGTCCTCGAACGGATAGAAGAAAGAAGTACCTGAGTCGGGAAAAAGATGGGGATAACGGCTCTGCACATCGAACTCGGACTCCCAGGTCGATGTCTCGACAGGCTGGCCTCTCCACTGAACACGAACAGAAGGAAAACTCTTTGATCTCAACTAACGAACCTGCCGGTCTAGAATAGCTACCGACTCCTCCACATAAGACAAGTCCTTGTCCAACTAGACAGTGCTGAAATCTAACACATGGGATGGATCATCGTGATATTTCCGAAGCATGGACACATGAAACACTAGATGCACGGCTGATAAGCTTGGCGGCGATGCAAGTCTATAAGCCATCTCTCCCACTCAATCCAGGCCAATGAACGTAGGGCTAAGCTTGCCCTTTTTCCCAAATCTCATCAGGCCCTTCATAGGCGACACCTGAAGCAATACCCGCTCATCGACCATGAATGCTAAATCACAAACAATACGATCGGCATAACTCCTTTGCCTAGACTGAGTTGTACGAAGCATATCCTGAATAATCCTGACCTTGCCCAAGGCATCCTGCACTAGATCCGTACCCAACAACTGAGCCTCTCCCAGCTCAAACTATCCAACCGGAGACCGACACCGCCTACCATATAAAGCCTCACAAGGAGCCATCTAAATGCTCGACTGGTAGCTGTTGTTGTAGGCAAACTCCACTAAAGGCAAAAACTAATCCCACGAGCCTCCAAAGTCAATGACACAAGCTCGGAGCATATCCTCCAAAATCTGAATTCTCCGCTCGGACTACCCGTCCATCTGAGGATGAAATGATGTGCTCAACTCAACCCATGTGCCCAACTCTCGCTGAACTGCTCTCCAGAAATGTGAGGTAAACTGCGTACCTCGGTCCGAAATGATAGACTTGGGCACACCATGAAGACGAACAATCTCCCAGATATAGATCTCAGCTAACCTCTCGGAAGAATAGGAGACTGCCACAGGAATGAAATGTGCTGACTTGATCAGCCTATCAACAATAATCCATACTACATCGAACTTCCTCTGGGTCCATGGGAGTCCAACAACGAAGTCCATTGTGATTCGCTCCCACTTCCACTCAGGAATCTCAATCTTCTGGAACAAACCATCAGGCATTTGATGCTCATACTTAACCTGCTGACAATTCAAACACTGAGCCACATATGCAACGAAATCCTTCTTCATTCTCCACCACCAATAATGCTGCCGCAAATCCTGATACATCTTCGCGGTGCCCGGATAAATAGAATATCAGGAGCTATGGGCCTCCTCTAAAATCATATCTCGGAGTCCATCCACATTAGGCACACAAACTCGACCCTGCAATCTCAAAACTCCATCATCACCTAAGGTAACCTGCTTGGCACCTCCATGTTGTACCGTGTCTCTAAGGACACACTAATGGGGATCATCATAATGCCGATCATGGATACGCTCCAATAAAGAGGAATGAGCGACCGTTCAAGCTAACACACGGGCTCAGAAATATCCAACCTCACGAACTGATTGGCCAGAGCCTGAACATCCAAAGCAAGCGGTCTCTCACCGACCGGAATATAAGCAAGACTACCCATACTGGCTGACTTCCTACTCAAAGTGTCGTCCACCACATTGGCCTTTCCCAGATGATATAAGATGGTGATATCATAGTCCTTTAATAGCTCCAACCACCTCCTCTGCCTCAAATTTAGCTCCTTCTGCTTGAACAAATACTGCATACTCTTGTGATCCGTGAATACCTTACATGCCATGCTATACAGATAATGCCTCCAAATCTTCAACGTGTGAACAATGGCTGCCAACTCCAAATCATGAACCAGATAGTTCTTCTCATAAATCTTCAACTGTCGCGAAGCATAGGTAATGACCTTGCCATCCTGCATCAACACCGCACCAAGTCCAATACGAGATGCATCACAATACATTGTATAAGGCCCTGAACCTGTGGGCAAAACCAACACCAGTGCTATAGTCAAAGCTGTCTTGAGCTTCTGAAAGCTCGCCTCACACTCGTCAGGCCATCTAAACTGGGCACCCTTCAGGGTAAACCTAGTCATCAGGGCTGCAATAGACAAGAACCCCACCACAAACCGACGATAATAGCCTGTCAATCCCAAAAAACTCCGAATCTCTGTAGCTGATGCTGGTCTAGGCCAGTTCTTGACTGCCTCAATCTTTTTCGGATCAACCTAAATACCCTCTACTGATAAAACATGACCCAAGAATGCAACTGAACTCAACCAGAACTCACACTTCAAAAACTTAGCATATAACTGACTATCCCTCAAGGTCTGAAGAACCACTCTAAGATGTTGCTCGTGCTCCTCCCGGCTACGGGAATAGATCAAAATATCATCAATGAAGACTATCACGAACAAATCCAAGTAAGGCCTGAACACTAGGTTTATCAACTCCATAAAAGTTGCTGGGGCATTTGTCAACCCGAATGACATCACCAAAAACTCATAATGCTCGTACCAAGTGCGGAAAGCTATCTTAGGGACATCGAATGCCCTAATCCTCAGCTCATGGTACCCAGATCTCAAGTCAGTCTTCGAGAATACCTTGGCACCTTGAAGCTGATCAAAAAAATCATCAATCCTCGGCAATGGATACTTATTCTTGATTGTAACCCTATTTAACTGCTGGTAATCAATACACATTCTTATTGATTCGTCCTTCTTCTTAACGAACAATACTGGCGCACCCCAAGGCGAAACATGAGGTCTAACGAAACCTTTCTCAAGCAAGTCTTCCAACTGCTCCTTCATCTCAGGTGGGGCCATACGATATGGCGAGATAGAAATGGGCTGAGTGCCCGAAGCCAAATCAACACAAAAGTCAATATCCCTGTCGGGTGGCATACCCGGCAGGTCTAAAGCGAATACCTCCGGAAACTCACGAACAACGGGCACAGAATCAGTAGAAGGAACCTCAGTACTAAAATCACAAACATAGGCAAAATAGGCCAAACACCCCTTCTCGACCATACGCCGAGCCTTTATATATGAGATAACACTACGGTTAAAATGACCAGGAGTCCCTCTCCACTCGAAACGAGGTAAACTCGGTAAGGATAAGGTCACCATCTTGGCATGACAATCCAAGATAGTGTGATAAGGTGATAACCAGTCCATCCCCAATATGACATCAAAATCGACCATGTCCAAAAGAAGCAAAACTACATGAGTCTCAAGACCCCCAATCACAACTATACAAGAATGATGGACTCGATCTACCATAATAGAATCACCTACCGGTGTAGACACATAAACAATATCACTCAAAGAATCACTAGCCATGACCAGATACGGTGCTAAATAAGATGACACATAGGAGTACGTAGACCCCAGATCAAATAAAACTAAAGCATCTCTGCTAAAAACCAGAACAGTACCTGTGATAACCGCATCGGAAGCCTCAGCCTTGGGCCTGGCTGGAAGAGCATAACATCGAGGTTGTGCCCCACCACCCTGTACTACATCTCTAGGATGGCCTATTGTTGGCTGGCCTCCACCTCTAGCGGTTTGAGCTCTACCTCTAACACCTCTACCTCCACCTCTAGCACATCTACCCCCACTATAGCTGGCTGAGCGGGCTGTGGAACACTCGGTGCCTAAACTATGGCACAAGAACCTGATGCTGAGGGTTACTTGGTGCTCGAGGGCAAAACCCAGCAATGTGACCCATATTCCCACAAGTGTAACAAGCCCTCGGCTGCTGAGACTGCTGACCCTGACAACCTGAATGACCACCTCAAAAATGCTGAAGCGGCAGTGCACTGATAGGATCTAGTGGTGCACTGTATGGCTGCTGATCAGGATACTGCATGTGGGAACCACGACCACCTGAAGCACCGTGAGAAACCTGAAGTGCTGACTGAAATGGCCTAGGAGGATGGCCTCTACCATGCGAATCTCTTCCTCCAGATGAGGTACCACTGAATCGGCCTGAATGACGAGGCCTCTTGTCCAACCTATGACCACCTCCATACGATAGAACCGTCTCAACTTTTCGGGCCACATTGGCCGCCTCCTGGAAAGATATCTCACTCCCAGTCTCCCTAGACATCTGAAGACGAATCGGCTGAATAAGTCCATCAATGAACCTCCTCACCCTCTCTTTCGGTGGGAAGTATGATAAGAGCATGACGAGCCAAGTTGATGAATCTGGTCTCATACTGGGTAACAGTCATAGAACCCTGCTGGAGATGCTCAAACTGCCTCTGATAGGCCTCTCTCTGAGTGATGGGGAGAAACTTCTCCAAAAATAGCTGAGTAAACTGCTCCCAAGTCAAGGCTGGTGATCCGGTTGGTCTAACCAAACAATAGTCTCTCCACCAAGTCTTGGCGGATCCAGACAAATGAAAAGTAGCAAAATCGACCCCATTGGTTTCAAGTATCCCCAAGTTCATGAGAACCTCGTGACAGCTGTCAGGATAATCCTGGGGATCCTCAGAAGATGCACCGCTGAAAGTAGTAGTGAAGAGCTTGGTGAACTTGTCCAACCTCCACAAAGCATCGGCAGACATAGCTGCTCCATCACCGGTCTGAGCTACCACACCCGGCTGAACTGCTCCAACTGGATAAACTGCTGGAGTCTGGAACTGGGGAGCTACCTGCTCCGGAGTGCGAGTAGCAGGAGTCTGAGCTCATCCTCCAGCCTGAGAGACGGCTGGTGCTACAGGAAGCAAGCCAGCCCGGGTGACACTCTCCATAAGGGACACTAGACGGACCAGAGCACCCTGGAGTACTAGGGTAGCAATAAACCCCTCTGGGACCTGAGCTGGGCCCACCAGAACTGTCTGGGCTGGAACCTCATTATCAAAGACAACTTGAGGCTCCGACACTGGTGTTGCTACTCTGGGCTGATCTCTGCCCCTACCTCGGCCTCTAGCACGGCCTCGGCCTCGCCCTCTGCCCCTTGTGGGAGCTGCTACTGGGGGCTCGCGCTGCTGGTCAGTGGATATGGAAGCGCGTGTTTTCTCCATCTGCGAAAGAACAGAGTAGAAATCTAATTAGTATTGAGAAACTCAACCGCACGACTGGAAAGAATAAATATGAAGTTTTTCCTAACTCTGTAACCTCTGGGGGATAAATACAAACGTCTACATACCGATCCCTCAGACTCTACTAAGCTTGTCTGTGAACTGTGAGACCAATGTAACCTAGAGCTCTGATACCAACTTGATACGACCCGAATTTGCCACCCTCGGGAGTCGTGATGGCGCCTACTAGTGTGAGCTAGGCAAGCCAATTATTGAACAAGTTACCTTTTTAATTGTTTTATACTCTTTAACATTTGTAAAACAATAAGGTGTAAACAGCGGAAATTTAGAATAAGCGGAAGAAAAGTAATAAAAATATCTAAACATGTACTAGTAAAACTGCTTAAGCCTTAACCACCTAGAACTGGTGTCATAATGTCATAGACGATCTAAGATTTACTACATACAAAGTACGAAAAATAAACGATACACCATTTCTGAATTAAAGGAAATGAAACAGGGATAAAGGTATAGAGGGAGACGCTAGGGCCTGCGAACGCCTGCAGGTCTACCTTGGATCTCCGCATGGGGTGAAGGTACCCACCCAATCTACGGTCCAAAAGTTGCTCCGGGATCTGCACATAGTGCAGAGTGTAGTATCAGCAAAACCGACCTCATCTGCTGGTAAGTGCCTAACCTTACCTCGGCGAATTAGTGATGAGGCTAGGACCACACTACCACATAAACCTGTGCAATTCAACTATATACAGCGGAAAAGAAGAACAGAAATAAACAGTCAAATATTTGAGGGGTAGCATGTTGTAGGAGAGATATCAATTAAGAATTTAAGGACAATAGGTAATTGAAAGAAATAGTAAATCTCGGATATCAACAAAGAATTAGAAATCAATAAGTGCACGGCATCACCCTTCGTGATTTTACTCTTGTCCTTACCAAAGCAATCAAGTAATGAAAATGTGCACGGCATCACCCTTCGTGCTTTTACTCTCGTCCTCACCATATAATCAATATAATCGGCACGAAATGGTACATCGTGCGGCACGGCATCACCCTTCGTGCTTTGCACTCTTTCCTCAGAAATTATACGTGGCATCACCCTTCATGCTTTAAAACTCTTCCTCACCAAAACAACAATCACAAATAATAGGGTAAGGGAATAAATGAAATTACAATAAGAATCCCAACAAGGGAACAATAGTTCAACAATCAAGTCCTGTCAAAGGAATAACATCACAAGAAGCATCAACATCCCCGCTAGGGAGATAATCATCAAAAACAACAAATTCCCGGCAAGGGAGATAATATAGTGATTCTCTTATCTTTTTCACTTTTACTTCACAACTCACTTCATAACTTTGAGCCAATGCTCTAAAAAGTTTAATTTCCACTTATACTTTCACATTTTATTGAACAACTTGAGCCAACGCTCCTCAATACTCAAACGTCACAATTACTTCCACAAACTTTGCCCAACAATAGAAGTCATCATCAAAGCATGAATAATACAATGAAGCAATAATAATCACCATATAAGACTCACGGGCATGTTTGACACCAACGTATAGATACTCGTCACCATGCCTATACGTCGTACTCAACAAACGCCACGTAGAAAATAGGACTCGACTCCAAATCCCTCAAGCTAAGGTTAGAACAAACACTTACCTCGATGCCACGAACACAATTCAAGCCTCTACTATCGCTTTACCTTGTGATTCCACCACCAATTCGCTCGTATCTAGCCACAAGTTACTTAATTACATCAATAAATGCCAAATGAATCAATTCTAATGCATTAAAAATGAGTTTTCCAAAGTTTTGCCCAAAAAGTCAAAAATCACTCCCGGGCCCACATGGTCAAAACTCGAGGTTCGAACCAAATCCTATTATCCATTCCCCCACAAACCCAAATATATAATTTGTTTTGAAATCGGACCTCAAATCGAGGTCCAAATCCCCCTTTTTTTGAAAAACCTAGGTTCTACCCAAAACACCCAATTTCCCCTATCAAAATCATTGATTTGAGTTGTAATCATGTTAAAAGATGTTGATGATTGAAGAAAACGAGTTATAATTGACTTTAAATCGATTTGGAAGAAGAGTTGTCTATGCAAAATCGCCCAAGAGTGTTTTGGTTTTGAAAGAGTGTGAAAAATAGGAGATTTTCAGCTAAGTATAAAAATTGCAGGTTGTAGATCTGGGAATTTCGAACAGGGTTCGCAATTGCGAACCCCGACATCTGCTAGGTTCACATTTGTGAAGGGGGTTCTCGCATTTGTGAGATGGTAAATGCGAACAAGGGGTCGCATTTGCGATGACAGGCCCAATAAAGGGTGTATCGCATTTGCGAAGGGAATCTCGCATTTGTGAAGAGGAGTTGGCCTGGGTTGTTTCGCATTTGCGACTCAGCCTTCGCATTTGCAAACTCGCATTTGCGAGCCAGGCTTTGCAAATGCGAAGCCTGCAGGCCTGATCACACCAGTTAAAAAACCTGCAACTCACCAAGTCAAAAATCCACCCTGTGGCCTATCCAAAACTCACCTGAGCCCTCGGGGCTCCAAACCAAACATGCACACCAACCAAAAACTATCATACGGACTCGCTCGTGCATTCAAATCACTAAGATAACATCAACAACTAGGAATTTAGCGTCAAAATCATAAAATTTTCTTAAGAACTTCAAATTTTCAATTTTTCTCAAAAATGATCTGATTCGCGTCGTTTCATGCCCATTTCTTACCAAATATCATAGACTTATCTTAATTCACATATAAGACATGTACCGGGCGCCGGAACCAAAATAGAGGCCCGATACCATCGAGTTCTAATGACAATTCATTCCAAATCTCATAAATAATTTTAGAAAATAATTTTTTTTAAAAATTCATTTCTCGGACTTGGGACCTCGGAATATGATTCCGAGCATACACCCAAGTCCCATATTTTCCTACGGACCCTACAGGACCGTCAAATCATGAGTCTAGGTCCGTTTACCCAAAATATTGACCGAAGTCAACTAAATTTATTTTAAAATCCAAATTAACATTTTTCACAGATTTTCACATATTGGCTTTTCAGCTACGCGTCCGAAATATGCACGCAAATCAAGGTGAGACAAAAAGAGCTTGTTAAGGCCTTAGAATGCAGAATTCATTTTAAAAATAGGTGATGAACTTTTGGGTCATCACAGTGTTGAATATGGCTTGTGTGTAAAATTTGGGGTCAATCGGACGTGGTTTGGTTGGTTTAGGCATCGATTATAGAATTTTGAAGTTTCAAGTTCATTAGGTTTGGATTGGAAGATGAATTGTGTTTTTAACATTGGTTGATGTGATTTGAGGCCTCGACTAAGTTTGTATGGTGTTTTTGGATTGGTTGGTATGTTTGGTTGAGGTCCCGGGGGCCTCGGGTGTGTTTCGGATGCTCAACAGGTGAAAACTTAGACTTAGAGGATTTTTTGGTATGTTGGTTCAGGTGTTTTCGCACCTGCGGTAGGGAACCGTAGGTGCGGGGCCACATGTGCGGACGACCAAGTGTAGAAGCAGATTTTGGGAAAAAGTTTGGGGTCGTAGGTGCGAGGGGAGTTCCACATCCGTGACGCCCGCAGGTGCGAGTGAAGGAAGCACAGGAGCAGTCTGGAACCGAAGAAGTGGATCAGGATCCGCAGGTGCGCACACAAGGTGTGACCTCATGATTGCAGAAGTAACGAGGTGCATTAAGTGAAAAGATGCACCTGCGATGGAAATTCCGCAAGTGAGGGACCGCAGATGTGGTCCTGGGATCGCAGAAGAGGAAATCGCTGTGCAGAAAAGGAGATTTTCGAGGGTTTGAAATTCATATCCCAAAATTCAATTTGGAGCTCGGTGGAAGGCGATATTTCGAGAGATTTTGAAGGAGAGCTATTGGGTATCTAATCCTAACTCGATTTTGATCATATTACATTAATCTGTTGTTGTATTCTTCATCTAATTAGAGGATTTGAGTGAGGAAGTTGGGAAATTGGGGGAAAAGTTCCACAACCAAACATCTGAGATTTGAGTGGGATTTAGGCATAGGATTTGGATGATTTTTGCATTAGTGATCTAGTGAGTGAATGGGTGTTCATAATTTGTAACTTTTACCCAATTCCGAGACGTGGGCCCGGGGAGGATTTTTGGCCATTTTTCTATTTTCTTGCCTTAGCTTTGATTTCATTAGCTAAATTAGTTACTTAGAGAAATATTTACGTTATGTAATTGATTTGATTAGATTTGGGCGGCTCGAAGATGGATACTCATGGCAAGTGCGTGATTTCGGATTGATTTTAGCTTGGTTCGAGGTATGTGGCTTGCCTAACCTTGTGTGAGAGAAATTCCCTTACGATTTGGTAATGTTTGATATATGAGCACCGTGTACGTGAGGTGACGAGTGCGTGCATGGTCTATTTGTTGAAAAACCTCATTTTCATTTAGCAAATAGATGTTTTCCTTTAATTGAGCAACACTAGTATATGTAACTATCCTATTTAGCTTAGGAAAGCATGCCTACGTGTCTTAACTGTCTTAACTACCCTAAACTGCCTATCTGAACTCTGTGCAGCATGCTTAGTGAAAATTACTTATCTTCTTTGATATGAACTTAGTCTAAACTGTAGAATTTCTTGTTGAAATTGTTGTTTATGTGGATTGAGTTGCACATTTACTTTGGGACTACGGCAGAGTATTCCGGAAGATCCCCCGGCACGTTTATGTTGGGACTACTCGATGGTATCCCGGGAGATTCCCATGTACTGTATATTTACTTTGGGACTGTGGAACGGTATTTCGGGAGATACCCCCTGCACATTTAAGTTTGGGATTACGGGATGGTATCCCGGTAGATCCTCCTGCACATTTATGTTTAGGACTACGGGACGGTATCTCGAGAGATCCCCTGTTGTTGTCTATGTTTACTGAGCTGTTATTTTTCTATGATTTCATTCTCGTTAAATTTTTGGATATATCTTTACTGCGATATTTCATTCTGTACTATTTTATTATATATATATATACACACACACACACACACACCCCAATAGGGCCCTAACTTGATCTCGTCACTACTCGACCGAGGTTAGGCTTGGCACTTACTGGGTACCGCTGTGGTGTACTCATGCCTTTTCCTACACATGTTTTTTGTGTGCAGATCTAGGTACCTCACATCAGTTTCATTACGAGTGAGGCGAGACGACTGTAGAGACTTCGAGGTATATCTGCCGCGTCCGAAGACCTAGGAGTCCCTATCTACTCTTCCTCAAGTTAAAGACTTCTTGAATTTTCTTCTTGTATTATACTCTGGAGTATGGGAGTAGTGTGTCTTTCTTTACATGTGACTTGTGACATTCCAGGTTTTGGGAGAGTTACACACTGTTCGGAAGTGATTATTCTATATGCTGAGTGGCATCACAATTCCCTTGTTTAAAAATTTACTTTTTAGTTGATAGCTTTCATGTTTTCTTCCTTTATCCGCAAATGTTAGGCTTACCTATTCGTAGAGACTAGGTGTTGTCACGATGGTACACGGAGGGAGAACTAGGGTCGTGACAGTTCTTGAGCATGTTCGGCATTCTATCTCAAGCAGGATTGATTCCCTTGCACCAGCTATAACTTAGGCTAGGGGAGGAGCTCGGACTCATGCGGCCCGTACTCCAGAGCAACGGATCCACATTTATCAATTTCGGGCATTATGCCAGCACTCCCAGCTATTCCGTTTTAGTCTGAGGTCAACACTAGTGGCATTTGAGGAAGAGCTGAGGAGACTTGAGAGGTTTAAGAAGTATGATCCTCCTACTTTCAGTGGCACAACTACTGAGGATGCACATGTCTTTCTAGAAAAGTGCCACTGTATTCTCTGCACCATGGGTATTGTGGAGGTGAGCAGAGTTACTTTTAATAAATTTCAACTGTTAGGAGCAGCATATTAGTGGTGGTAGAATTACATGGAGGGTAGGCCAACTAATGCAGCCCCACTCACCTAGGTTAAGTTTTCAAAGATATTTTTGAGAGAGTTTGTTCACGAAACCTTTTGGGATGCATGGCGCATAGATTTTGAGTAGTTGTGTCAGGGGACTATGATAGTGTCAGAGTATGCTATCAGATTCATTGAGTTGTCCCGACATGCACCTAACTTGGTTTCTACAGTCAAATAGCGAGTCCGCAGATTCATCGAGGGGCTCAACTATGGTATTAGATTCAGCATGGCTCAAGAGTTGGAGATAGACGATCTGTATCAGCAGGTGCTAGAGATTGCGCGCATATTGGAGGGTATGTGGGGTCGAGAGAGAGAGAGGATAGGAGGCTAAGAGGCCTCGAGGTACTAGAGGATTTATTGGCAGCCACGCTGCAGCTATAGCCCGACATGGTAGGGGATATATGAGTCAATTAGTTCATTCACCACTTCCAGCTACTAGCAGTGCTCCGGCTATTTCTAGGCCTCAGGTTGCCCACTATGCACAGCCACATTCTAGTGCACCTCTCATATGGGGTGCCTTTCGGCGGTCAATCCAACCGATTAGACCAAAGTCAGTTTCACCAGCCTCACATATCGAGAGCTTGCTTTTAGTGTGGTGATACCTAGCATATGGTGAGGGACTTCCCTAGACTCATGAGGGGTGTACCTGTACAGACTATAGATGCTCTACGGATTCCACAGGGTCCACAGGGTTCACAAGCCATGGTTTCTGCTCTAGTTGCCTCCCCACCTACACCACCTACTAGGGGTGGAGGTCAGGCAGGCAGAGGTTGTCTTAGAGGGGGAGGACATGCTCGTTTCTATGCATTTCAGGGTAGGACGGAGGCTACCACTTCAGATGTTGCCATCACAGGTATTGTTCAGATCTATCACAGGGATGCCTCAGTTTTATTTGATCTGGACTCCACTTACTCATATGTGTCATCATTCTTTGCTCGATTTTTGAATATATCACATGATTCTTTGAGTTCTCTCATATATGTGTCACGCCTATATGAGATTTTATTTTTGTAGACCGTATTTATCTGTCGTGTTTAGTTACTATTGGTGGTTATGATACTAGAGTTGATCTATTATGACTCGATATGGTAGGTTTTGATGTGATCTTGGGATGGACTGGTTGTCGCCCTATCATGTTATTTTGGAATGTCAATGCAAGGGTTATTGTTGTTGGATTGGAGAGGTACATAGTATTATATTCCTAGTAGGGATGTGTCGATGAATGGTTGAGAAGTGGTGCAATGCATGCCAAGCCTTTGTGAGAGATGTCAATGCAGATATCCTACTGTTAAGTAAGTTACGGTAGTGAGAGATTTCCCGCATATATTTCCAGCAGTCCTACCGGGCATGCCGCACAATAGGGATATCGATTTTGGTATTGACTTGGTGTTGGGCACTCAGCGCATTTCTATTCCACCATATTGTATGGCACCTATGGAGTTGAATGAATTGAAATAGCATCTTTAGGAGTCGCGTGATAAGGGTTTCATTCGGTCGAGTGCCTCTCCTTAAGGTGCTCCAATTTTGTTTATGAAGAAGAAGGATGGCTCTATGCAGATGTGCATTATTATAGGTAGTTGAATAAAGCTACAGTCAAAAACAAGTACCCATTTGCATGCATTGATGACTTATATGACTAGCTTTAGGGTGCCAAAGTATTCCCGAAGATTTATTTGAGGTCTGGGTATCATCAGCTGAAGATTCGGGATCTGAATATTCCGAAGACTTCTTTCAGAACTAGGTATGGTCACTACAAGTTTTTGGTGATGTCATTTGGACTGACCAACGTCCTAGCAGAAGTAATGCACTTGATGAACAGTGTATTTCAGCCTTATCTCTACTCTTTTGTCATCATGTTCATTGACGACATTTTGGTGTACTCCTGTAGCCGATAGGATTATGAGAAGCATTTGAGGATTGTACTCCAGACCTTGAGGGAGAAGATGTTATACGCAAAAATTTCAAAGTGTGAATTCTGGCTTGATTCGATGCCATTTTTGGGTCATGTACCTCTAGCAAGAGGATTAAGGTTCCGAAGAAGATTGAGGCAGTTCAAAGTAGTTTCAGATCGTCTTTAGCTATTGAGATTCGAAGTTTTCTTTGTTTGGTCGGATATTATTGTTGTTTTATGGAGTCTTTTCCATCCATTGTTGCACCTTTGACCAGATTGACCGAGAAGGGTGCTCCATTCAGGTGGTCCGATGAGTGTGAGGAGAGTTTTTAGAAGCTCAAGATGCCCTGACCACAACTTCCGTTCTAGTTTTTCCCTCAACATTGGATTCATATATGGTTATTTGTGATGCTTCGAGGATTGGTATTGGATGTGTCTTGATGCAAGAGGGTAAGGTGATTGATTATGCTTCGCGCTAATTGAAGCCCCATACGAAGAACTACTCGATTCATGATCTAAAGTTGGCAGCTATAGCTCATGCATTTAAGATTTACAAGCATTATCCCTATGGCGTGTCTTGTGATGTATTCACAAATCATCGGAGTCTACAACACTTGTTTAAAAAAAGGACCCGAACTTGAGGTAGTGGAGGTGGTTAGAGCTGTTGAAAGACTATGATAACATTTTTCTGTATTATCCCAGGGAGGCCAATATGGTGGCCGATCTTAAGTAAGAAGGCGGAGAGTATGGGTAGCCTTTCATATATTCCAGTTGGTGAGAGACCATTAATATTGGATGTTCAGGCGTTGACTAATCAGTTTGTGAGGCTGGATGTTTCGGAGCTTGGGTTCTAGCTTGTGTGGTTCTTCGGACTTCTTTATATGATCATATCAGAGAGCGTCAGTATGAAGACCCCATTTGCTTGTCCTTAAGGATACAGTGCAGCACAGGGATTCCAAGAAGGTTTCTATTGGATATGATGAGGTTTTGCAGATGCAGCCAGATATGTGTGCCCAATGTGGATATGTTGCGTGAGTTGATTCTTGACGAGGCCCATAGTTTGTATTACAACATTCATCCGGGTGCCACTAAGATGTATTAGGATTTGAGGCAGCACTATTGGTGGAGGAGAATGAAGAAAGATATAGTAGAGTATGTGGCTCGGTGCTTGAACTATCAGTAGGTGAAGTACGAGCATTAGAGGCCGGGCGGTTTGCTTTAGAGACTTGAGATTCCCGAGTGGAAATGGGAGCGTGTTACCATAGATTTCATTGTTGGGCTCCCACAGACTTGGAAGAAATTTAACGCAGATGGTTATTGTGGATAGGCTGACCAAGTCTGTGCATTTCATTCTGGTTATGACTACCTACTCTTCAGAGCATTTGGCTCGAATCTATATCCATGTGATTGTTCGTCTCCATGGTGTGCTGGTGTCCATTATCTCTGATCGAAGCACACAGTTCACATCACATTTTTGGAGATCTGTGAAGCGTGAGTTAGGCACGTCGGTTGAGTTAAGTACAACATTTCACCCCCAGGACAGACGGGCATTCTGAGCACACCACTCAGATCTTAGAGGATATGTTACGCTCATGTGTTATCGATTTCAGAGGGTTCATGGGATCAGTTCTTGCTGCTTGCATAGTTTGCCTACAACAACAACTGCTAATCGAGTATTTTTATGGCTCTTTATGAGGCCTTATATGGGAGGTGGTGCCGTTCTCCAGTTGATTGGTTTGAGCCGAGAGAGGCTAGGTTGTTGGGCACTGATTTGGTTTGGGATGCCTTGGAGAAAGTCAAGTTGATTCAGGATGAGTTTCGTACAGCACAGTCTAGGCAAAAAAGTTATGCTGATCGGAAGGTCCTTGATGTAGCATTTATGGTGGGAGAGAGGGTTTTGTTGCGGGTTTCACCCATGAAGGGTGTGATGAGGTTTGGAAAGAAGGGCAAGTGGAGCCCTAGGTATATTGGTCCATTTGAAATCCTTAGGAAAGTGGGGAAGGTGGCCTACAAACTTGCATTGCCACCCAGCTTATCGGTAGTTCACCCGATTTTCATGTTTCCATGCTCTAGAAGTATTATGGTGATCTGTCCCAGGTATTAGATTTTAGCGCTGATCAATTGGACACGGATTTGACTTATGTTTAGGAGCCGGTGGCCATCTTTGACAGGCAGGTCTGATAGTTGAGGTCAAAGGACATTGCTTCAGTGAAGGTTCAATTGAGGGGTCAACTAGTCGACGAGGCAACTTAGGAGACCGAGCATGATATGCGTATCCATTATCCTTACATTTTCATCACTTCAAGTATGTCTCTATACTCGTCTGAGGACGAACGTTTGCTTTAAGAGGGGGAGGATGTAACGACCCGGCCGGTTATTTTGAGTATTTTAGCCTTGTTTTCTTATTTATTGCCTCCTCTATGTTCAATTATGGTTATGTGACTTGCTGGGGTGGTTGGTTTGGTTTTGGGTGAGAAACGGAGTGAATTGGAACACTTTATCCCAAAATTGGAAGCTTAAGTTGAAAGAGTTGATCAAAGTTTGATTTGTGTAAACTTCTCCAAAATGGAGTGTTGATGGTTTTGATAACATCGTATGGTAATTTTGAACTTATGCGTATGTCCGGATATTGATTTGGAGGTATGTAGATTGGTTTGAGGATTTTTGGCAAAAGTTAAAGGTTGATAAGTTTGACCGAGGGTTGACTTTATTGATATTGAGCTCAAATTGTGATTTTGGGGGTTGGTATAGGTCTGTTGTGTCATTTTGTACTTGTATGCAAAATTTGAACTCATTCAGAGTTGGCTTGGTATGATTCTCCATTAGTTTTAGAAGTTAAATGTTCATTGATTTAACATGCTTGAATTGGGGTGTGATTCGTTGATTTGATATTGTTTGATGTGATTTAAGGCCTCGGGTAGGTTCGTATTGTGTTTTGGAAATTTATGGTATATTCGAACGGGGGCCCAGGTCCCCAAGTGGTATTCGGGTTGACTTTGGACGCATTTGGAGATTTGAAGAATTTTGGATACCTACTGAGTTCTGGTGCAATGGTACCTGCGAGGGCATAGCTGGAGGTGCGGCACCGTAGAAGCAGCCCATTGGCCGCAAATGCAAATTTAGGCTGTGTGAGCTGGGTCCGAAGGCGTGGAGGTTCTTCCGTAGGTGCGCAACCATAGAAGCGATTTTCTTCTGCAGAAGCAAAGTTGGGTCCATTGGCTTAGGACCGTAGGTGCGGCCATGATCGGCAGAAGCGGACGGGTAGAAGCATGTAGGGGTCCGTAGAAGCGAATGCGTAGATACGTGTTTTGTTTGCAAAGCGGAATTTTCTGATCTTTAGTGGAATCCACATCTCCGATGTATTTCCCACAGATGTGGAGTCGCATAAGCGACCAAATGTACGTTGAAGCCGAAATCACTAGGCAGAAAAGGGTGGAATCGAGGGTTTTATTTCATTGCCAACCTTTTGATTAGAGAGCTCGGTTTTGGGCGATTTTGAAGAGGATTTTCAATGATTGGATCATGGTAAGTACTTTCGACTCGGTTTTGTTCATTAACCATGGTTCTATCATTATTTTTATCATTTAAATATGTTCATTATCACTAAAGTGTGTGTACCTATTTCGAAAAAAACGTTTACAAAAATATCTAAATGTAAGGCTCACGCGAGGGTATAAGGAAAAGTGGTGATTATGAATTGTATAATGTGGATACGAGGCAGTACCTCGATTGTGATTCTTGTTCTACATTCTATGTCAATGAGTTATTTTCCTTACTTGTATTTGTCTGTATTAATTTCTTGTTGTTCTTATCATGTGTTCACTCCTTGTTGCCTTTATTGCTTTATTACAATATTGAACTACTTTATAGTCATTTATTTTCTCGTCTTACATTATTTGCCTATAATATACCTTGTTCAATTTCTCTTATCTTAGTAGGTGTCTTGACCTGGCCTCGTCACTATTCTACCGAGGTTAGGCTTGATACTTAGTGGGCATCGTTGTGATGTACTCATACTATGTTTCTGCACATTTTTCTGCAGATCGAGGTACTTTAGCTCAGGCTAGGCATCAGTGATTCGACCATACATTTCGGAGACTTTAAGGTATAGCTGCTTGGCGCTTGCAGGCCTCAGAGTCACCTTCTGTCCTTACTTTTACTATTGTTTACTTTTTACTTAGACAATATTGTACTAGGGATTTTCAGTATATTTCTTAGAGCTTATGACTCTGTTCCACCGGTTCTAAAAATTTTGTTACAGGTGTTCTATTTTGGAGTTATTATGAGTTTTATCGAATTATCTTATTATCTTAGTTATTAATTATATTAAGCTATCAATGAATGTTAGGCTTACCTAATCTTAGACTAGGGACCATCACGACATCCTAAAGTAAAAAATTAGGATCGTGACAGAAATAGCAAGTTAAATTCTGTCAAGAGTAGAGGTAAATAACTCTAGGCCGTTCTTTACAACTAGGTTATAAATATCACATGCACATCTAATATAAAAATTATCAGAAAAGGATAGTGCGTATTTAGTTTGTAAAATTCCTATAGCACTAATATTACTAGAAACGTTATCTAAGGAAATAGTCAAAATGTTATTATTAATACCATAATAATAACTAGCTTTAAAAATATTTTTAAAATAAATTCTTCGGTGTGCCTTTCATCAATATATTTATACATTAAAATATATTTTTGCATTACCAAGTTTCTATCTATCCAATGACACGTGAGTATTAACTAATCATGACTATTAGTACTACTCCCTGTGTCAGAAGTGATAGAGACTTTATATTCTAAATATTAAAATAAATAGTACAAATATTATTAATATTTATTTAGAAAATCTAAAAAAATATCACTTCTAACTGTTAATTTTGGAATACCCGTATAAGTTGGATTATATTGATCTTGTATGAAATGAACAAAATCCGAAAATGAAGAAAAACTAAAAGGTAGCCCCTGCCAATTTTTTTACTTTTTTTGTCATATATCAAAAGTCCTCCCGTGAAAGGGTTAATTTGTGGGTGTATACTATAAGAACCCTGTACCGACTCAGTAGCAACAACCTCCTCCCACCTCTTCCCCTGGGCAGCCTTTTTTTTTGGTCAATCAAAAGATTAATATATTATTTCCTCCGTTTAATATTAGATGAAGTAGTTTGACTCGGCACGAAATTTAAGAAAAATAATAAGACTTTTAAAATTTGTGGTCTTAAAAGCTTAAGTGATAAAAGGTTTGTGGGGCCATGATTGTATCTATAAAAGCATCTCATTAGAAATATGTTATTTGTTTTGGAACAGATTAAAAAGAAAAGTACCTCATCTAATATGAAACGAAAGGAGTATATATTAAGGATTAGTACAAGGAGCGAACTGTGGTACAAAATTACAAAAATATCGTTGTGCACCCGTCCTATCTTTTAGTGGAGTTTGCATGTTCAAAGTACACCTTTCACGTATCTAATTGAACATCCTATCCCACCCTTGATTTTTTCTAGTTTTAAACAGTTAAACTACTTTACACTCATTACAAATAGCTACTCCCTCCGTTTTAATTTATGTGAACTTATTTGACTAGGTACGGAATTTAAGAAAAAATGAAATCTTTTGAAATTTATGGTCATAAACAAGTCAAAAAGGGGCCAGAGTATTTGTGTGGTTATAAAAGCTTCTCACTAATGGTAGAATGGTAAGTTTAAGCTAAATTGTTACGAAATTTAGAAAGGAGTCATTCTTTTTGAAACGGACCAAAAAAAAAAAAATTCACATAAATCGGAACAAAAGGAGTATTTGTTTTGCCTTATCCTCAGTAAAGTGTCATGCAAGTTTGGTTCTCGTTTTACCGGAGCTCTATTTTTAGTGGAAGTATAGGAGCTTCAGACTGAGATCGACTCTGAGTAAACTGTTGCTGCATCTGGAATAATGGGTGATCATAATCTAAGTTTTTTATGTATTATATTCAATAAATGGTGCAAAAAGTATTTCATGATTTAGTGATTACTCATTCAAATTAATATTATAATAAGATATTACATCTACATAAGCATAATCATTTATAAGATTACTAGACTCAGCAACTCTTCCCTTACTCCGGTTACCTCTAAATCGACGAAAATTTCTAAATATTATAATTTATGCAAGTAGCAACTAATAATAATTTATAATTTAAAATAAAATTAAACAATAATAAAAAAAAAAGAAATAAAGATAGAACGTGTGTAACAAACGACAACATATAAATGAAGTTGATAGTTGAAATTGGCTCAATCCCGAAGATAGTTGCCAATTTCACTCTTAATTTTTAAATAATAGATAATAATTACCAATTAAATATTTTTAATAATTGTCACGACCCGGATTTCTCATCCTCGAAAGCCATGATGGCGCATACTCATGAAAGCTAGGCAAGCCAAATTATTCTAATTACTTAACCTTTTCCAGTTTTAAACCATTATCAGTGATGAGAAGATATCATGCAAATAGCGAAAATAATTAAGCGGAAGGCAAAATCTGATAAATTAATCTTAATACAAACTGCGGAAGTCTAAATACAACTCTACCCAGAATTTGGTGTCACAATTTTACAAACGGTCTAAGAACACTACATACAAAGTCTGAAAGATGAAATATATATTGTTTCTGAAATGAGTAAAGGAAACAGGATAAAGGAAAAGTATGAGGTGACGCCAAGGCTCGCGGACGCCTGCAGGACTACCTCGGGTCTCCTGTTGGACTGAAGGCAGCAACCTCACTGCGGTCCGAAGTCTACAATACTGAGATCTACAAAAAAGAGTGCAGAGTGTAGTATTAGCACAACCGACCCAATGTATTGTAAGTGTCTAGCCTAACCTCGGCGAAATAGTGACGAGGCTAGGACCAGACTACCAAGTAAATCTGTGCAGTTATATCATAAACAGCGGAAATAGAAGCAGATAATTGCAATTAAAATTGGGCATGGGAAACATGCTTTGGAGGAATAACAGATAAGAACAGAATAGCAAGAGAATAGAAAGAAACCAAAATCCAATTACTAACACGGATAGGGAAAACAAATGCAGAGTTCACTTCCGTTTCACATCTCATTGCAGGCGTGCAACCCGATCTCATTTCATGTATCTCGTTGCAGGCATGCAACCCGATCCCATTTCATATATCTCGTTGCAGGCGTGCAACCTGCTCCCATTTCACATATCTCGTTGTAGGCGTGCAACCCGCTCCTATTTCACATATCTCGTTGCAGGCGAGCGCGTGCAACCCGATCCCATTTCATATATCTCGTTGCAGGCGTGCAACCCGATCCCATTTCATGTATCTCGTTGTAGGCATGCAACCCGATCCCATTTCATGTATCTCGTTGCAGGCGTACAACCCGATCTCATTTCATATATCTCGTTGCAGGCGTGCAACCCGATCCCATTTCATGTATCTCGTTGTCGGCGTGCAACTCGATCAAATTTCACATATCTCGTTGGAGGCGTGCAACCCGCTCCCATTTCACATATTTTGTTGCAGACGTGCAACCCGCTCCCATTTCTTTTATCAACACCAATCACAAAAAGGGTCCCGGCAAGGAACAATAACATCAAAAAAAATATCCCAGCAAAGGAACAATATAATAACAATAACATCCCAGTAAGGGAACAATAATGATAATAATATCCCGGCAAGGGAACAGTAATGATAATAACATCTCGGCAAGGGAACAGTAATGATAATAACATATAAAGCACAATAAATCACAACGGAGTCATAATAATTAAAATACAAGACTCACGGGCATGCTTGACACCAATGTATAGATACTCGTCACCATGCCTATACGTCGTACTCCACAATTAGCACGTAGCAAATAAGACACGATTCCTAATCCCTCAAGCTAAGGTTAGACCAAACACTTACCTCGATGCCACGAACACAATTCAAGCCTCTACTATCGCTTTACCTCTTGATTCCACCACCAATTCGCTCGTATCTAGCCACAAGTTACTTAATTACATCAATAAACGCTAAATGAATCAACTCCAATGCATGAAAATGAGTTTTCCAAATTTTTACCCAAAAAGTCAAAAATCGCCCCCGGGCCCACATGGTCAAAAACCGAGGTTCAAACCAAAACCCGATTACCCATTCCCTTACGAACCCAAATACATAATTTATTTTGAAATCGGACCTCAAATCGAGGTCCAAATCCCCAATTTTTGAAAAACCTAGGTTCTACCCAAAAAACCCAATTTTCCCCATGAAAATCATTGATTTTGAGTTAAAATCATGTGAAAAGATGTTAATGATTGAAGAAAATGAGTTAAAATTGACTTACAATCGATTTGGAAGAAGAGTTGTTCTTGAAAAATCGCCCTAGGGAGTTTATGTTTGAAAGGATATGAAAAATGGTTGATTTTCGGCTAAGTATAAAATTTGCAGGTTGCAGGTACAGCAATTACGAAGAGGGTTCACAATTACCCTTGTTTTGTTCGCGTTTGCGAAGGGGGTTCTCGCAATTGCGATTTGGGAAATGCGAACAAGGGATCGCATTTGCGATAGCAAGCCCAAAAGGGGTGCATCGCATTTGCGAAGGAAATCTCGCATTTGCGAGATGGAGCTGGCCTGGGATGCTTTCGCAATTTAGACAAGGCCCTCGCATTTGCAATAATACATTTGCGAGGCCTAAGCACACCAGCTATAAAACCTTCAATTCATCAAGTCCAAAATTCACCCTGTGACATATCCAAAACTCACCCGAGCCCTCGGGGATCCAAACCAAACATGCACACCAACCTAAAAGCATCATATGGACTCGTTCGTGCATTCAAATCACTAAAATAACATCAACAACTAGGAATTTAGCATCAAAATCATGAAATTTCCTTAAGAACTTCAAATTTTCAATTTTCTCAAAAATGATCCGATTCACGTCGTTTCAAGTCCGTTTCTTACCAATCTTCACAAACTTATCTTAAATCACATATATGATCTGTACCGGGTACCAGAACCAAATTACGGGCCGATACCATCAAGTTTTAATCATAATTCATTTCCAAATCTCATAAATAATTTCAGAAAATAATTTTTCTCTAAAAATTCGTTTCTCGAGCTTGGGACCTCGAAATTCGACTCCGGGCATATGCCCAAGTCCCATATTTTCCTACAGACCTTTGGGACTGTCAAATCACGGGTCCGGGTCGGTTTACCCAAAATGTTGAACGAAGTCAATTACTTTATTTTACAATCAAAATTCATCATTTTTTTCACAAATTTTCACATAATGTCTATCCGGCTACGTGTCGGGACTGCGCGCGCAAATCGAGGTGATGCTGAAACTGGTTTCTAAAACCTCGGAACGCATAATTCATTTCTAAAATAAGTGATGGCCTTTTGGGTCATCACATTCTCCACCTCTAAAACAACCGTTCGTCCTCGAACGGACGTAAGAAGGAAGTACCTGAGTCGGGGAAAAGATGGGGATAACAGCTCCGCATATCGGGCTCGGACTCCCAGGTCGATGCCTCAGCGGGCTGACCTCTCCACTGAACACGAACAGAAGGAAAACTCTTCGATCTCAACTGACGAACCTGCCGGTCTAGAATAGCCACCGGCTCCTCCTCATAAGACAAGTCCATGTCCAACTGGATAGTTCTGAAATCTAACACGTGGGATGTATCGCCGTGATATTTCCGAAGCATGGACACAAGGAACACTAGATGCATGGCTGATAAGCTCGGTGGCAATGCAAGTCTATAAGCCACCTCTCCCACTCGATCAAGAATCTCAAACGGGCCAATGAACCTAGGGCTAAATCACAAACATTACGATTGGCATACCTCTTTTGCCTGGACTGAGCTGTACGAAGCATATCCTGAAAAATCCTAACCTTGCCCAAGGCATCCTGCACTAGATCCGTACCCAACAACCGAGCCTTTCCCGGCTCAAACCATCCAACCGGAGACCGACACCGCCTACCATATAAAGCCTCATAAGGAGTCATCTAAATGCTCGACTTGTAGCTGTTGTTTTAGGCAAACTCTGCCCACGAGCCTCCAAAGTCAATTAAACAAGCTCGGAGCATATCCTCCAAAACCTGAATAGTCCGCTCGGAATGCCCGTCTGTCTGAGGATGAAATGTTGTGCTCAACTCAACCCGTGTGCCCAACTCTTGCTGAACTGCTCTCCAAAAATGTGAGGTAAACTGCGTACCTCGGTCCGAAATGATAGACACGGGCATACCATAAAGATGAACAATCTCCCGGATATAGATTTCAGCTAACCTCTCGGAAGAATAAGAGACTACCATAGGAAAGAAATGCGCTGACTTGGTCAGCCTATCAACAATAACTCACACTGCATCGAACTTCCTCTGAGTCCGTAGGAGTCCAACAATGAAGTCCATAGTGATTCACTCCCACTTCCACTCAGGAATCTCAATCTTCTAGAACAAACCACCAGGCCCTGCTGACATTCAAACACCGAGCCACATATGCAACGATATCCTTCTTCATTCTCTGCAATCAATAATGCTGCTGCAAATCCTGATACATCTTCGCGTTTCCCGGATGAATAGAGTACCGAGAGCTATGGGCCTCCTCTAAAATCAACTCTCGAAGTCCATCCACATTAGGAACACAAACTTGACCCTGCAATCTCAAAACTCCATCATCACCTAAGTTAACTGTTTGGCACCTCTGTGCTGCACCGTATCTCTAAGGACACACAAATGAGGATCATCATACTGCCGATCTCGGATACACTCCAATAATGAAGAACGAGCGACAGTGCAAGCTCACACACGGCTAGGCTCAGAAACATCCAACCTTACGAACTAATTGGCCAAGGCCTGAACATCCAAAGCAAGCGGCCTCTCACCGACCGAAATATAAGCGAGACCGCCCATATTGGCTGACTTTCTACTCAAAGCATCGGCCACCATGTTAGCCTTTCCTGGATGATATAAGATGGTTATATCACAGTCTTTTAACAACTCCAACCCATTCTCTGCCTCAAATTCAACTCCTTTTGCTTGAACAAATACTGAAAACTCTTGTGATCCGTGAACACCTCACATGCCACGCCATACAGATAATGCCTTCAAATCTTCAACGCGTGAACAAGGGCTGCCAACTCCAAATCTTGAACTGGACAGTTCTTCTCATGAATCTTCAATTGTCGTGAAGCATAGGTAATGACCTTCTCATCCTGCATCAATAGTGCACCAAGTCCAATGCGAGACGCATCACAACAAACTATATAAGGCGCTGAACCTGTGGGCAAAACCAACACCGGTGTCGTAGTCAGAGTTGTCTTGAGCTTCTAAAAGCTCGCCTTACACTCGTCTGACCATCGGAACTGGGCGCTCTTGTGGGTCAACCTAGTCATCGGGGCTGCGATAGATGAAAACCCCTCTACAAACCGACGGTAGTAGCCTACCAATCCCAAGAAACTCTGAATCTCCGTAGCTAATGTTGGTCTAGGCCAGTTCTTGGCTGCCTCAATCTTCTTCGGATCAACCTGAATACCCTCTGCTGATACAACATGACCCAGGAATGCAACTGAACTCAACCAGAACTCACACGTAGAAAACATAACATACAACTGTCTATCCCTCAAGGTCTGAAGAACCACTCTAAGATGCTGCTCGTTCTCCTCCCGGTTTCGGTAATAGATCAAAATATCATCAATAAAGACTAACACGAATGAATACAAATAAGGCATGAACATTCGGTTCATCAAATCCATAAAAGCTGCTGGGGAATTTGTCAACCCAAAGGACATCACCAAGAACTCATAATGCCCGTACCGAGTGCGGAAAGGTGGCTTAGGGACATCGGATGCCTTAATCCTCAACTGATGGTAGCCAGATCACAAGTCAATATTCGAAAATATCTTAGCACCCTAAAGCTGATCAAACAAATTATCAATCCTCGGCAATGGATACTTATTCTTGATTGTAACCTCGTTCAACTGCCGGTAATCGATACACATTCCCATCGATCCGTCCTTCTTCTTAACAAACAACAGCGGCACACCCCAAGGCGAAACACTAAGTTTAATGAAACCTTTTTCAACTAAGTCTTGCAACTACTCCTTCAACTCTTTCAACTCAGGCGGGGTCATACGATACGGTGAGATAAAAATGGGCTAAGTGCCCGGAGCCAAATCAATGCAAAAGTCAATATACATATTGGGTGGTATACCCGGTAGGTCTGAAGGGAATACCTCAGGAAACTTACGAACAACGGGCACAGAATCAGTAGAAGGAACCTCAGCACTAGAATCACGGACATAGGCCAAACACCCCTTCTTGACCACACGCTGAGCCTTCATATATGAGATAACACTGCGGGTAGAATGACCAGGAGTCACTCTCCACTCTAAACGAGGTAAACCCGGCAAGGCTAAGGTCACAATCTTGGCATGACAGTTCAAGATAGCGTGATAAGGTGATAACCAGTCCATCCCTAATATGACATCGAAATCAACCATGTCCATAAGAAGAAAATCTACACGAGTCTCAAGACCCCCAATCACAACTACATAGGAACGATGGACTCGATCTACCATAATAGAATTACCCACCGGTGTAGACACATAAATAGGAGCACTCAAAGAATTACTAGGCATGACCAGATACGGTGCAAAATAAGATGACACATAGGAGTACGTAGATCCTGGATCAAATAAAACTGAATCATCTCTGCAACAAACTAGAACAGTACCTGTGATAACCGCATCGGAAGCTTCAGCCTCGGGCCTGGCTGGAAGAGCATAACATCGGGGCTGGGCCCCACCACCCTGAACTACATCTCTAGGATGGCCTACTGCTGGCTGGCCTCCACCTCTAGTGGCCTGAGCTCCACCTCTAATACCTCTACCTCGACCTCTAGTACCTCTACCCCCACCTTTAGTTGGCTGGGCAGGTTGTGGAACACTCGGTGCCTGAACCATGGCACGGGAACCCTGCTGTTGAGAACTGCTCGATGATCGAGGGTAATATCTAGTAATGTGCCTCGTGTCGCCACAAGTAAAACAAGCCATCGGCTGCTGGGGCTGACGACTTTGGAAACTCTGAAGCGACGGTGCACTGATAGGTGCTGGTGGTGTACTGTAGGTCTGCTGATCAGAATACTACATATGAGAACCACGGCCAACTGAAGCACCGTGAGAAATTTGAAGTGCTAACTGAAAAAGCCTAGGATGATGGCCTCTACCATATGAATCTCTGCCTCCAGATGAGGTACCATTGAATCGGCCGGAATGACGAGGCCTCTTGTCAGACCCCTGACCATCTCCCTACGATAGAACCATCTCAACTCTCCTGGCCACATTGGCTACCTCCTGGAAAGAAATCTCACTCCCAGTCTCTTTGTCCATATAAAGTCGAATCGACTGAATAAGTCCCTCAATGAACCTCCTCACCCTCTCTGTCGGTGGGAAGTATGATAAGAGCATGACGGGTCAGGTCGATGAATCCGGTCTCATATTGAGTAACAGTCATAGAACCCTGCTGGAGACACTCAAACTACCTCCAGTAGATCTCTCTTTGAGTGATGGGGAGAAACTTCTCCAAAAATAGCTGAGTAAACTGCTCCCAAGTCAAAGCTGGTGATCTGGCGGATCCAGACAAGCGAAAAGTAGCAAAATTAACCACATTGGTCTCCATTATCCCTATGTTCCAGAGAACCTCATGACAACTGTCTAGATAATCCTAGGGATCCTCAGAAGATGCATCGCTGTAAGTAGTAGTGAAGAGCTTGGTGAAACCTATCCAACCTCAACAAAGCCTTCGAAGACGAAGCTGATCTATCACCGGTCTGTGCTGCTACTCAGCTGAAGAAGCGGTACTTGACTTCGTCATTCGCGAAAAGACAAGAGTAGAGGTTTCAATTTAACAGTGAGAGAACAAAAACCGCACGACAGAAGAGAATAGAAGTGAAACTTTTCCTAACTCCATAGCCTCTGGAGGATAAATACAGACGTCTCCGTACTGATCCCTCAGACTCTACTAAGCTTGTCTGTGAACTGTGTGACCCATGTAACCTAGAGCTCTAATACCAACTTGTCATGACCCGGATTTCCCACCCTCGAGAGTCGTGATGGCTCCTACTCATGAAAACTAGGCAAGCCAAATTATTCTAATTACTTAACCTTTTCCAGTTTTAAACCATTATCAGTGATGAGAAGATATCATGCAAATAGCGAAAATAATTAAGCGGAAGGCAAAATCTTATAAATTAATCTTAATACAAGCTGCAGAAGTCTAAATACAACTCTACCAAGAATTTGGTGTCACAGTTTCACAAACGGTCTAAGAACACTACATACAAAGTCTGAAAAATGAAATATATAAAGTTTCTGAAATGAGTAAAGGAAACAGGATAAAGGAAAAGTAGGAGGTGACGCCAAGGCCCGCGGACTCCTGCAATACTACCTCGGGTCTCCTGTTAGACTGAAGGCAGCAACCTCATTGCGGTCCGATGTATACAAAACTAGGATCTGCAAAAAAGAGTGCAAAGTGTAGTATCAGCACAACAGACCCTATGTGCTGGTGAGTGTCTAGCCTAACCCCGGCGAAGTAGTGACGAGGCTAGGACCAGACTACCAAGTAAACCTGTGCAATTATATCATAAACAGCAGAAATAGAAGCAGATAATTGCAATTAAAATTGGGCAGGGGAAACATGCTTTGGGGGAATAACAGATAACAACAAACTAGCAAAAGAATATAAAAAAAACAAAATCCAATCACTAACACGGATAGGGAAAAATAATGCAGAGTTCACTTTCATTTCACATCTCATTGCAGGCGTGCAACCCAATCCATTTTATGTATCTCGTTGCAGGCGTGCAACCCGATCCCATTTCATATATCTCGTTGCAGGCGTGCAACCTGCTCCCATTTTACATATCTCGTTGCAGGCATACAACCCGCTCCCATTTCACATATCTCGTTGTAGGCGTGCAACCCGCTCCCATTTCACATATCTCGTTGCAGGCATGCAACCAGATCCCATTTTATGTATCTCGTTGCAGGCGTGCAACCCGATCCCATTTCATATATCTCGTTGCAGGCGTGCAACCCGCTCCCATTTCACATATCTTGTTGCAGGCGTGCAACCCTCTCCCATTTCTTTTATCAACACCAATCAAAAAAAGGGTCCAGGCAAGGGAACAATAATATCAAAACAAACATCCCGACAAGGAAACAATAATATGACAATAACATCCCGACAAGGGAACAATAATGATAATAATATCCCGACAAGGGAACAGTAATGATAATAACATCCCAGCAAGGGAACAATAATGATAATAACATGTGAAGCGCAATAAATCACAATGGAGTCATAATAACTACAATACAAGACTCACGGGCATGCTTGACACCAACGTATAAATACACATCACCATGCCTACACGTCGTACTCCACAATTAGCACATAGCAAATAAGACATGACTCCTAATCCCTCAAGCTAAGGTTAGATCAAACACTTACCTCGATGCCACGAACACAATTAAAGCTTCTACTATCGCTTTACATCTTGATTCCACCACCAATTCGCTCGTATCTAGCCACAAGTTACTTAATTAATTCAATAAACGCTAAATGAATCGACTCCAATGCATGAAAATGAGTTTTCCAAAGTTTTACCCAAAAAGTCAAAAATTGCCCCCGGCCCACATGGTCAAAACCCGAGGTTCAAACCAAAACCCGATTACCCATTCCCCCACGAACCCAAATATATAATTTATTTTGAAATCGGACCTCAAATCGAGGTCCAAATCCCCATTTTTTGAAAAACCTAGGTTCTACCCAAAACACCCAATTTCCTCCATGAAAATCATTGATTTTGAGTTGAAATCATGTGAAATGATGTTAATGATTGAAGAAAATGAGTTAAAATTGACTTACAATCTATTTGGAAGAAGAGTTGTTATTGAAAAATCGCCCTAGGGAGTTTACATTTTGAAAGGATGTGAAAATGGTTGATTTTCGGCTAAGTATAAAAGTTGCAGGTTGCAGGTATGGGTATTGCGAATAGGGTTTGAAATTGTGAAACCCGACCCCTGTTATGTCTGCATTTACGAAGGGGGTTCTCGCAATTGCGATTTGGGAAATGCGAACAAGGGATCGCATTTGCGATAGTAGGCCCAAAAGGGGTGCATCGCATTTGCAAAGGAAATCTCGCATTTGCGAGATGGAGCTGGCCTAGGCTATTTTCGCAATTGCGACAAGGCCCTTGCATTTGTGATATCGCATTTGCGAGCCAGGCTTCGCAAATGCGAAGCCTGCAGGCCTGAACAAACCAGCTATAAAACCTACAATTCATCAAGTCCAAAATCCACCCCGTGGCCTATCCAAAACTCACCCGCGCCCTCGGGGCTCCAAACTAAACTTGCACACCAACTTAAAAACATCATACAGATTCGCTCGTGCATTCAAATCACAAAAATAACATCAACAACTAGGAATTTAGCATCAAAATCATGAAATTTCCTTAAGAACTTCAAATTTCCAATTTTCTCAAAAATGATCCGATTCACGTCGTTTCAAGTCCCTTTCTTACCAAACTTTACAGACTTATCTTAAATCATATATAAGATCTGTACTGGGTGCCGACACCAAAATATAGGCCCGATACACTCAAGTTTTAATCACAATTTATTTCCAAATCTCATAAATAATTTCAGAAAATAATTTTTTTCTAAAAATTCATTTCTCGGGCTTGGGACCTCGGAATTCGATTTCGGGCATACGTCCAAGTCCCATATTTTCCTACGGACCCTCCGGGACTGTCAAATCATGGTTCCGGGTCCGTTTACCTAAAATATTGACCAAAATCAACTTAATTCATTTTACAGTCAAAATTCATCATTTTTTCATAAATTTTCACATAATGTCTACCCGGCTACGCCCCCGGACTGTGTACGCAAATCGAGGTGATGCTGAAAGAGGTTTCTAAGACCTTGGAACATATAATTTATTTCTAAAACAAGTGATGGCCTTTTGGGTCATCACAATAATCAATAGAATTTTAGGGAGAGATAGAGAGATTACCAAGATAGTAGAAAGATTTATGTGAGAAAAATAAAAAAAGAAAAAGAAGAGAAGGGTTATTTATAGTTTAGAATTAGGGCTAAAATATAATTCTATAAATATAAGGGTTAAAATTAAACTAAGAAGAGTAGGGATGATTAGGGGGTTGGGGGACCAATATTACCGTCACCTAACGGCCATTGTTATAACAAAAAAAAACAAATTGGATAAGAGCTTTTATTTTAAAAAAATGTATACTTTTTATATATCGGGCCGAAACATGACTCTATCTGAGCTAAGATTTTTGAGGGGCCAAATGGGCTGGTCCAGTCGAGACTAAACAGTCGTTGCTCCTCGATACTTGACTCCCTAATATGGTTGTCCAATGGGACGAGATGGGACGAAACGACATTTAATCGAGGCGGTGGCAGGACGGAACGAAACGGGACAGCACAAACGGGACAAAACAGTCATCCCATCTCGTCCCGCTAATAAACGGGATGGGACGGGACGGGTTCGTGGGCCTTAAGTGTTTTTTTAAAAAAAACGTCTAGTGTTTTGAAAATTACTATGTTTTTAAAGTTTTGCAACGACTAGATTTTTGACTTATTTAATAAACTTAAATGTTAATATGTTAAAATGAAAATTAGAAAACAAATTAAAGAATTATAAAATATTAAAACAAAAGACTAGTAATGAAATATTCTACTAATTATAAATTTATAATACAGTTATAATTTATTTAATATAATTTCAAAGTATTAACTATTAAGTAACTAAAACAATTCATAAAAAAACTTCAACGCATAGAGCCTTTTATTTTATTAATAGAACTTTCAAATCTCAAATACAAATATAATTCTTTTGAGAGCACCTAATCTATGCAACAACCTTCTAGGAAGGGTTCTGTTTGAACTAGGCCTCTTAGTAGCCAAATACAAATTATCATACTAATATTTGTAATCTCCTATATAGCTTCTTTCTAACTTATCAATAATATCTCTCGGACATTCTGCTGGAATTGGCAATGTTGATTGATCTTTCATGAGCTCCATGCCGTCATTGCTCCCAGTGGTAAGTATCTCATTGTATTCTTCTTCTTCCCTAATACGGAAATCTCTAGACTGTCCTCCGCTAATGCATGTTTATGATCTCCAATTTGAAATATTTTTGCGCTAAAAGCACTCTCCGATGCTACTGATGATGCTTGAATAGCCAGGATATCTCGGGCCATAATTGAAATTGTTGGAATAGCCTTGCCACGCTCCCTCCACCATGACAAAAGTTGTTCCTTGCCTTCTTCGTCTTTAATATTTTCCAATCCTTGATTAAGATAAGAATTAAGTTCATCATCAATAGAAGAATCAAAACCTGTTATATCATCTATATCTTCCCATAAAACTTATGCTCTAGACATAGAAGTAGAAGGAGCAGTTTCACAACCAGTTATATCCATAGATTTATATTTATCAAACATTGATCTAGCATAAGAATATATGCTAGCTTGGCAGTCTTCGAGAGATGGTTGTTCATTTTCTTGAATTTCTAAATTCTCATAAATTTTACGAACAAGTCCCTTTGCACCTCTTAGTTTTAAAGATGGGTTAAGTAGAGTAGAAATTAAATAAACTTCGGGAATAGGGAAAATATACTTTTTATATTTTAAAATCATTTCATTAATGGTCGGTGCATAAGTTGTATTTGTTTTATACTTACCAAATACAACAGAAATTCTACAAATATACCATAATATTTGTTTAACAGTAGGATAGTATATACTAGAAAATTATTTTGTAGCATAATAAATTTTTTCTAAAAATTTAGTAAGCTCTTTGATCTCATCCCAATTAGAATCAAATTTGATCAACAGGGTGAACATTATGCATATTAAATACTTTTTGGATAGGCACCCAATAATCATAAGTAACTTTAAGCATTTCATAAGTAGAATTCCACCTAGTACAAACATCTTTTGGAACTTTTCTAAATGGAAGGTTAGCACTAGCACATTATTGAGAAAATTCACAAATTCTACTTTGTTTATGAGCACGAAAAATATAGCCACAAGCATGTTGTATTTTACTACAAGCATCAGAAAATAAATTAAGACCATCTTTTACAATCAAGTTAAAAATATGACATGTACATCTAACATGAAAAATTGTTAGATTAATTGGACAAAGTCTAGATTTTAAGCTATTTGTTGCAGTTGTGTTAGCAGAATCATTATCTAAGGTGATAGTTAAAACTTTATTAATGAGTCCATAAAAACAATTATTTGTAGAACAGTAGTTGCAATATATGATCCAGTGTGTTTTGAATCAACAAATTTATAACCAATAATATGTTTTTGCAAGTTCCAGGGATGGTCAACCCAATGCATGTAACAGTTAAATAATCATAACCATTAGGACTACGACCTATATCAGATGTGATAGATACTTTACAATCTAAGTGAAAAATACACAACGAATATACTGAAGATATTCGGTTTGAAATTTAAAAACATCATTTCTAACCGTGGTTTTAGGAAAACCTTGAAAAGCAGGGTTATAAGTTTCTTGTATATAATGCACAAAGGCAGGATGAGAAGGGAAAGTAAAAGGTAAGCCACAGACATCCACCATTTTTGCTAAGTTCTCACGATCTCTATCTTTGTTATATTTTCGTAAAACATGACCAAAAGCAGGGTCAAGTTGTTGTTGAATTTGATTAGAACCAGATCCACTAGGAGTGCCAGTACTGATGGTAGGATCTATAATTTTTCCGGCTTCTATGTTAGCTTGTATCCATAAAGATTTGTGATCCCTTCTTAAGTGTCTAGTTAAACCCTCCGTCCCACCACTTGTTGTGTGTGCAAATTGTTGCTTACATTTTTTACATATAGCACAATGATTGACTTTATCATGTTTAAAAAATTTCCATACAAGTAATATTTTGGGACGTTCAGCCTTAGGCTTACCCCTTACAGGGGGTACATAGGGTAAAGCTCCAGACTGAGATTGGCTCTGAGTTGGAGCTTGTGTTGCGGGACTAGTGGGTGTTTCATCTAATTCTTCTTACTCATTTTCTTCATCCTCATTTTCTTCATCCTCAAAAAAAAATTCACTGTCAAATTGTCTTTGTAAAGTTTCATGATGTAATTGTTCTCCGACATGAACATCATAAAATGTGGGGGGTTGGGAAAATGAAGTTTCATCAACATGAGTCATTTCATCAATATGTTTTCTAGTTCTAGGTCTAGGAGAAGGGTTAGGATTAGGATTACTACTACTTTCACATTTACTATTTTTTTACTACTTTTTTTAAAAATGCCAAATACATTTTTAGGTGCCATAATTTAAATACGAAATTAAATTAAAAAAGCGAACAAAAAAATTAAACACACTAATGAAATACGAAAATATAACACATAAAGTAAACACAAAAATTAAGAACTAAAATGATATGCAAAAATTATATATTAAAATTAGGAGATGGAACGAGTGCACCGTGATTAGATATTAAAACTTGAAGAAATTGCCCAAAATATTGTTCCAAATACTTGACGAATTAATTTGAAGCTTAAAAGTTTTTCCAAAAATATTTGCCCAAATACTTGAAAGTTATCACTTGATACTTGATAGTAACAAAATTGAGAGAATAATATAGATAGAATATTAGAATGTAAGAGATTTGAGAGAGAAGATTGATTTTTTGTGGGAAAAAATGAAGAAGAATGGGGGGTATTTATAGTTGAAAATAGGGCCAAAGTATAATTTAATAAACTTAAGGGTTATATTAAGAGTTTGGGGGGGAGGGGGGGCAGGGGCTGTTTGGACCGTTAGCAACGACTATTTTTGCAATTTAAGTCGTTGCCCAACGACTAGTTTTTTTTTAAAAAAAATCTGGCGGGATGCGAGATGGGACACGGGACGGGACGAAACGGGACGGGACAAACGGGACGAAATGGCCGTCCTGTTCAATTCCGTGTCTCGTTTAACAACTGCCCATCCCGTTAAACTTGAAGCGGAACCGTTGGACAGTCATACTCCCTACCCCTTATCCCATCCCCCTGCTGTTATCGCAAGAATGGATAGGACGGGCCAGGTCGGGATCGGGACAGGTTTGCCCACCAGCCAAAACTAACGCTGAAAAAAGAATTTCATAATAGAATTTTTACATCCTATAGCAAAGGTTAACACCTTATTTATATTAAATAAATACCATTTAAATAAATTATATTCTATAAATACCTTTTATGGTTTATAGCAAAATTTCTAATTTTGGTTATATCCTACACTTAAGCCACTAAACACGTTATTTTTTATTTTTCTCTCTCCCTTTTCAGATATTTCTCTCTCATAATTACCGTATTTCATCAAAATTTCTCAATACACGTTCTTTCTCTCTCTTATTTTGATACACTCTATTTTTTTTTCCATTCCCTATAAACTCGCCCAAAACCAGAGAAACTCTCACCCACACCGTTTCCTTCTTCCCCAATCTCGACATAAACCCTAATTTTCTCTAGATTGTTGTCATTTGTTTCTATAATTAGTGTGGTAAGTATTTAATTTTGTAAATTTTCGCTATTTTTGTTTATTCTCAACATCTCTACTCACCAAGTTTTCTCTAATTAACAGTATCCAAGCGTATTCTCACAATGTCTGATTCAACACCCCGCAAGTTGATTACTAGAGGTATACCTGATAAAATTCTTACTTTCGATGGGCCCTCTTTCTCCTTGCAAATTACTCAAGGGGAATTGGATGCAGGTTTAGCCAAAAATATGGCATTGGAGAAGAGAACAAAATCCCACCATGACAAGTTCAAAGAAACCCAAGTTGAGAAATCATTGAAGGAAACAAGACTTCCCATTGCGGAAAAGATGAAAAAACATATTTCCGAAGCTTCATCTGTCAAGGGGAAGGAGGTTGAAGCAAGTAAAAGCTCGGATACACTAGAAGAAAAGGTAATTTCTGAAGTATTTATCTGTATTGTTGATGTATTCATCTGTATTTACATGTATAAACCTGTTGACTTCTCTGTTTTTTTATGTATATATAGTTGTATTTATAAGGATTTTCAAAGTTCCCATCACTGTTTTATTCTAATTGCAATGTCTTTTTTTGTTATATGCGTATGTATAATATGTGTACATATATTTCTATCACTGATATCTTACTTCAGTTTATTTTTGCAGTTTGTATTTAGTTGTATTCATATGTATTCATATCATTTTACTATGAAATATGTATTGTATTCAGTTGTATTTATATGTATTTATTCTTGTTAAATGCAGGGAATTAAGCTGTTTGTGAAAAAACAGCCTATATTTTCATCGCATATTAGTGTATATACTAACACACGCATAGTCTCCGAGCTAAAAGAAAATCTTACTCCAGAGCAGTACCAACAACTGGGTAATACTTGTTTTGGATTTTTCCTTCAAATGAAGCATTGTGAAGTCCAACATCAACTCTTCAGATGCTTCATGTCTTTCCAGTTAGAAGAAAGTCCTGATAGTGTATTTGCAATACACGTCAATAGTACTTCATTATCTTTCTCAATAAGGGAGTTTGCGCTTGTGACTGGCCTAAAATGTTTTGGTAACCCTGCTGATTTTGAGTTCAATGAAAAGGTTCCTAACCGGATTATTGAGGCTTACTTTGGAGGTGCCAATTTTGTGAAGAAGAAATATTTGATGAAATGCTTTGCTGACAAGAACTGGGGTCACGACAACGATAGGGATGCCTTAAAGATAGTTATTTTGTATTTAATACACACCTTCATTTTTTCATCCGAGAAGAACAGCACGACCATCCCAAAGTTGCATTTTGACTTGGTCGAGAGTGGGCGCTATTCTGAATATCTATGGGGTATAAAAGCATTTGAAAGCCTGACAAAATCTATTAACAAGAAGATGGATGTTTAGAAGAAGTACTACAGGATAGCTGGGATGCCCCTAGCTATGCAAGTGTAGTTTTATGAGTGTTGTTCAAATGTTGTTCCCAAAATTGCACTCTGAGTTGATAACGTGGTCCCTAGAATACTCAATTGGAGATCCACCGGTAATCAGCCAATCTTTGCTTATCTGATGAATGACATTTTCAATGACAAGGGAAACATGGTAATTTACAATTTCTATCCTGGCAAGTTTACAATTTACTAATCATTAATATTGCATACAGTTACTGCTGCATACAACTTCATACAGTTGAATACAGTTGTTGCTGCATTCATTATTATTGCTGCATACAATTGCATATAATTTAGTAATAATTACTGCTGCCTTCATTTGAATACAATTACATTTTGATTCCAGATTTGCATACATCCATTGTAGTAAGAATTTGATTGTATTTCATTTTTCAGATTGTTTACAAGGATATCTAACCAACCGATATAGAGCTTGCCCTTATTCAGATTCCTCCAGTAGGCGTTGTTGTCGAGAACAGTCCTACTCCTACTCATTCAGACAAGTCGGTAGAGGATTCAGATGACTTTTCTAATATACCTTGTCACACCTCATTTTTACCTACACCCCCGGAAGGGAGTATATAGGGGAGTTTTTCTAATTAAGTGACAATCGAAACGAGATTATTTATTTATTAAAAATTCAGAGTCGCCACTTGGGATAATTTATGGTGTCCCAAGTTACCGGTTCAAATCCTGAATCGAGAAAAAGATTGACTCTGTATTACAGTCCGCGAACCAGAAATCCGGGTAAGGAATTCTGTTATCCCGGGAGAAGGTGTTAGGCATTCCCGAATTCCGTGGTTTTAGCATGGTCGCTCAACTATTATAATTGGCCTATTATCTGATTTTAAAACACCTTTAAGCCTATGTGCATTTTAACTTTAAACCGCTTTAATTATTTTAAAGGAAGTTTTCAACGTCATCTAAAACGTGTCTTTGGATCACGCCACATGAAATGCACCCGCGATCCGCGACATATTTTATTTAATGTTGTTAAGATTTGGATTTAGATCACATGAAATGCACACCCGATTTTAGGAAGGTAGTTTATAAATAGTGCGCCTAAAGCAACTACGCACTTTTATCTTTGCGAGGGCCTTGGAAAATTCAACTAAATGGCGTGCTTCGATTTCTAAGGATAAAAATGTTAAGTGAGGGCCCTGGGTTTTGAGGATTTATTTTACATGGCATGCCTCAAATTATTTCAAAGTATTTTAACTCAACTAAAGCAAACTACGGACATTCATAGATTATTTCTTTCTAAGTTGAGATTGTTGGAAGGAAATCAGACACCATATGTACATGACAATTGAAAAAATAAAAAATAAAAAAATAATTAATAGATATTGAAAATTAAACATCACATATACATGAAGCTTTAACTGCTCCTCCAAACATTTTATAAACACGAACACCGATTCTTAAACAATTGTTTCAATATAACCAAATCACCATTTCCAAAACTAATGGTTGTATCATTTTTAATGTGTCATAAAGCATCTTTGCACAACAAAGACTGCTAGCTTCCAATTTAGTCCAAAATTATGAGTGAGATTTGCATAAGACAAAAAAAAATGCGGAAATTTCATTTACAGTACCTAATTTCAAACTAAAAAAATTAAACTTAAAATAACCAAGCAAACCGCAACAGTATTCTTATCGAAATTGACGATCAATGCTACTGTACATACACTTTCACAAAAGAAAAGTTCAATCAACGAGGATAAATGAGCAACAAATATTCATCGGAATTTTGAACACCAACGCTTTGCTCAAAACGATTAATTTATTCATTGTGCGAAAAATTCCGTGTCTCTATGAATGCTACACAATGCAACACAACTCGATTCATTTAAAAATTACTCATCAAATAAAAAACAAAATTGGCATGATTAATCAGTGTGCAGAAAGAGAAAAATCGTCATGCTATATATTTGAAGGTCGATGATTCAGCGAGAGTGGAAAAAAGAAGTTGCTTACCTCTCGATTCTCTACAACAGGAACATCAACTTTTAAGCAAAATCAACTCAAACCCAGAAAGATCAACTTCAATTTTGAACTATTTTTGAGTACAAAATCGATTCCAGATCTTATTGTCTTCCTTCTTCTTTTCGATTTTTTATAGGTTTTTTGAGATTTGGATCTCCCCTTTTTGCTATCTACGTGTATGATTGTGAGATAAGAAGAGGAAGGAGGAGGGGTCTGTTATTTTCAGAGAATTGGGGGTGATAGCTCCGAGAATATTTTTTTTTTCTCTTTTGAGAAGATGAGAGTGTCGTTTTTTAGTGTAAGGGTGTTTTTTTTCGATTTTTTGTCTAGCTCCTCCTCAGATAATATGTGTTTAGGGTATAAAGAAGGGATGGGTTAATGGTCTAGTCTGTGTAGGTATAAGGTCATTGGGCCATTGTATTTGTTCTTTGGGGTGACCCAGTACACCAAGACTAAGTCATTTTCTTTTCCCCATTTTTCTTTTCTTTTATTTTTTCCTTTTCTTTACTTTAACTAATTAAAAACCTAAAAACCAGAATCGATTCCGGAGTGGAGACCCTATGTTGGAGAGGCGACTAGGGAATGGAGACCCTATGTCCAAAATAAAACTCAACTAGGGAGTGGAGACCCTATGTTGGAAAAGGAGACTAGGGAGTGGAGACCCTATGTCTAAAATAAAACCAACTTGGGAGTGGAGACCCTATGTTGCAAAAGTGACTAGGGAGTGGAGACCCTATGTCTAAAATAAAACTCAACTAGGGAGTGAGACCCTATGTTGGAAAAGGCGACTAGGGAGTGGAGACCCAATGGTGGTAAAAGCGATTAGGGAGTGGAGACTCTACGTCTAAAATAAAACTCAACTAGGGAGTGGAGACCCTATGTCTAAATGAAACAAACTAGGGAGTGAAGACCCTATGTTGAAAAAGGCGACTAGGGAGTGGAGACCCTATGTCTATAATGAAACTCAACTAGGGAGTGGAGACCCAATGTTGGAAAAGGCGACTAGGGAGTGGAGACCCTATGTCTAAAAATAAACTCGACTAGGGAGTGGAGACCCTATGTTGGAAAAGGCGACTAGGGAGTGGTGACCCTATGTCTAAATATAAACTCAACTAGCAAGTGGAGACCCTATGTCTAAAATTAAACTCAACTAGGGAGTGAAGACCCTATGTTGGAAAGGCGACTAGGGAGTGGAGACCGTATGTCTAAAATAAAATCAACTAGGGAGTGGAGAATCTATGTTGGATAAGTGACTAGGGAGTAGAGACCCTATGTCTAAAATAAAACTCAACTCCGGAGTGGAGACCCTATGTTGGAAAGGCGACTAGGGAGTGGAGACCCTATGTCCATAATAAAACTCACCTAGGGAGTGGAGACCCTATGTTGGAAAAGAAGACTAGGAGTGGAGACCCTATGTTGCAAAAGTGACTAGGGAGTGGAGACCCTATGTCTAAAATAAAACTCAACTAGGGAGTAGAGACCCTATGTTGGAATGACGACTAGGGAGTGGAGACCCTATGTCTAAAATTAAACTCAACTAGGGAGTGGATACCCTATGTTGGAAAAGGAGGCTAGGGAGTGGAGACCCTATGTCTAAAATAAAACTCAACTAAGGAGTGGAGACCCTATGTTGGAAAAGGCGACTAGGGAGTGGAGACCCTATGTCTAAAATAAACTAACCTGGGGAGTGGAGACACAATGGTGGGCAAAGCTACTAGGGAGTGGGGACCCTATGTCTAAAATAAAATCAACTAGGGAGTGGAGATCCTATGCTGGAAAAGGTGACTAGGGAGTGGAGACCCTATGTCTAAAATAAAATCAACTAGGGAGTGGAGACCCTATGTTGGAAAAGGCGACTAGGGAGTGGAGACCCTACGTCTAAAATGAAACTAACTAGGGAGTGAAGACCCTATGTTGGAAAAACGACTATGGAGTAAAGACCCTATGTCTAAAATAAAACTCAACTAGGAAGTGGAGACCCTTTGCTGGAAAAGGCGACTAGGGAGTGGAGACCTTATGTCTAAAATGAAACTCAACTAGGGAGTGGAGACCCTATGTTGGAAAAGGCGACTAGGGAGTGGAGACCCCATGTATAAAATGAAACTAACTAGAGAGTGGAGACCCTATGTCGGAAAAGCGACTAGGGAGTAAAGACCCTATGTCTAAAATAAAACTCAACTAGAGAGTGGAGACCTTATATTGGAAAAGGCGACTAGGAAGTGGAGACCCTATGTCTAAAATAAACTCAACTAGGGAGTGGTGACCCAATGGTGGGAAAAGCTACTAGGGTGTGGAGACCCTACATCTAAAATAAAACTCAACTAGGGAGTGGAGACCCTATGTCTAAAATAAAATCAACTAGGGAGTGGAGACCCTATATTGGAAAAGGCGACTGGGGAGTGGAGACCCTATGTCTAAAATGAAACTAACTAGGGAGTGGAGACCCTATGTTTGAAAAGCGACTAGGGAGTAAAGACCCTATGTCTAAAATAAAACTCAACTAGGGAGTGGAGACGCAATGTTGGAAAAGGCGATTAGGGAGTCGACACCCTATGTCTAAAAATAAACTCAACTAGGGAGTGGAGACCCTATGTTGGAAAAGGCGACTAGGGAGTTAAGACTCTATGTCTAAAATGAAACTCAACTAGGGAGTGAGACCCTATGTTGGAAAAGGCGGCTAGGGAGTGGAGACCCAATGGTGGGAAAAGCGATTAAGGAGTGGAGACCCTATGTCTAAAATATAAGTCAACTAGGGAGTGGAGACCCTATGGTGGAAACGGTGACTAGGGAGTGGAGACCGTATGTCTAAAATAAAATCTACTAGGGAGTGGAGATTCTATGTTGGAAAAGTGACTAGGGAGTAGAGACCCTATGTCTAAAATAAAACTCAACTGTGGAGTGGAGACCCTGTGTTGAAAGGTGACTAGGGAGTGGTGACCCTATGTCCAAAATAAAACTCAACTAGGGAGTGTAGACCCTATGTTGGAAAAGGAGACTAGGGAGTGGAGACCCTATGTCTAAAATAAAACCAACTTTTGAGTGGAGACCCTATGTTGGAAAAGTGACTAGGGAGTGGAGACCCTATGTTTAAAATAAAACTCAACTAGGGAGTGGAGACCCTATGTCTAAAAGTAAACTCAACTAGGGAATGGAGACCATATGTTGGAAAAGGCGACTAGGGAGTGGAAACCCTATGTCTAAAATGAAACTCAACTAGGGAGTGAAGACCTTATGTTGGAAAGGCGACTAGGGAGTGGAGACCCTATGTCTAAAATAAAATCAACTAGGAAGTGGAGAATCTATGTTGGCAAAGTGACTTGGGAGTAGAGGCCCTATGTCTAAAATAAAACTCAACTATGAAGTGGAGACCCTATGTTGGAAAGGCGACTAGGGAGTGGAGACCCTATGTCCAAAATAAAACTCAACTAGGGAGTGGAGACCCTATGTTAGAAAAGGGGACTAGGGAGTGGAGAGCCTATGTCTAAAATAAAACCAACTTGGGAGTGGAGACCCTATGTTGGAAAAGTGACTAGGGAGTGGAGACCCTATGTCTAAAATAAAACTCAACTAGGGAGTGGAGACCCTATGTCTAAAATAAAACTCAACTAGGTAGTGGAGACCTTATGTTGGAAAAGCAGACTAGGGAGTGGATACCCTATGTCTAAAATAAAACCAACTCGGGAGTGGGGTCCTAAGTTACCATTTTTTTTATAATTTTTTTCTTATCTTTTTTCATTTTGTTTTGTTTTCTCTTTTCTTTTTTTAATAGAATGAATGAATGCAGGACAAAATTTTGGGGGGGGGGGAGGAGGACTTCCCTTTTTAAAGATTGTTGCTGCAAAGCTGTTTTAGCACTTGCGCTTTTTTTTTGTAGCATTTGCTTCTTGCATAGTTGCTTTGAATTGTACCTGTTTCAGGTTTACAAACAAAAAACAATTGTAAGTTTTGAAACGATGGTTGGTTTTGTGGGCTTGATTGTTTTTGATCACTTGATCTCAGCCTAACTCTTTTGGTGAGAACCTCTGTGGCTTGCTGGCTTTCTGAAGATTGATTTTTCTTCTAAAACCGAGGAACTCAACTTTCCAAAATTTCACATGACAGTTCACCCGTGTGAGGCTTTGGCCATTTCATCTTATTCTTCCTCTATAGGCATTTGACTTAGGATTTCATTCATTTTCAATAATTTTGAATTCAGAGCATCGGCCATCGTGGCCAGTCGGGATCGACTTGATGCACCCGCTGAGGCTGGGTGCTTTTCTTTGAATTTGGCTTTTGTTAAGCAGAACCCTGTAAAACCAATCTTTCCACATTTTCTTTGTATTAGTTTTGAAGAAGAATTAAACCGAAAGGGATTCGAAGAAAAGTAAACAAAGGACAAGAAAGTAAATTTAAAGGGAAGTGTCCCTTTCGGGGAGGAAATAAGGACTTATCTGGGGTTCATGTAGACTTCAATAGACATGACATACTTCTTGGACTGGACACCCGATCTGCCCAACTATCCAACTTCTCGTAAACCCATCATGACCCGTGTTTTAAAATCGAGGAACCTTGCCAGGATTCTTTCAGTGCCAATGGTGGTAAGGGATTTCTTCTTTTCGATAAACGGCGCCCTTTGCGGGTTTTCGCCAATCGACCTCTCTCATTTCTCTTCTTCCTGTCACCTTATAGTGCTCTTTACGAGTTTTCACTAACAAGACTCTCTCATTTTTTATTTCTTTTCTTCCATCATCTTACGGTGCCTGTGGGTTTTCACCAATAAGACTCTCTCATATTGATTGAATCAGATCCAAACAACTGTGTTCTCCAATTGGAAGGACCTTTCAATACCTTTCACTGATTAATTGGAAGGACATGAACAAGGTTTGGGTAAAAAGAATTTGGATCAAATTACCACTTTGGAACCGTTCAGGTGGGATCATCGCCGAACCATTACAACATCTGCCACAATTTCACTTTTTGGGGGAAATTGGATTTTTGTTTTGGTGTGACTGAACCCTAGAGAGAGGCTTTCTACGTATCCTTTCAGAATCAAGTCGAACGTAGTTCAGGGAAATATTTTGTTTTGTTGTTTTTTCTTTTTCTTTTGTTTTGATGATTTTTTTTGTTTTTTTACAAATGTTTTTAGGTTCCAAAGAGGGTAATGAAAGAAAGGTAACCAACTCAAAGGGTTAGCAAAGGATTGGAGTGTTTGGGGTAGCGAGAATGAAAGCCTTTGTCATCCCAATCGGATAATGTTGTTGCTGCAGAAAGACTAGACATAATACCTTTTGACTGCATCTGCATTTACAGCTGTTTCGGGGTCATCTCCTTCGATGTCTCCCAGGTATAACGCCCCTTTTGGCAACAATTTTCTGATAATGTATGGGCCCTTCCAGTTAGGAACGAACTTTCCTTTTGCTTCCTGGTGGTGAGGGAGAATACGCCTCAAAACGAGTTGCCCCACTTCAATGTTCCTAGGCCGTACTTTCTTGTTGTAAGCACGGACCATTCTTTATTGATACAATTGCCCGTGGCAGACTGCGGCCATTTGTTTTTCATCAATCAAGGTTAACTGTTCCAGACGGGTTTTGACCCACTTACTGTCCTCAATTTTAGCTTCATCAATGATCTGAAGAGAAGGGATTTCAACTTCTGTGAGTATCACGGCTTCAGTGCCATTAACCAAAAGATACGGGGTTGCTCCGACTGATGTGCGCACAATAGTGTGATATCCCAACAATACAAATGACAACTTTTCATGCCATTGCCTGGAAATTTGGATCATCTTTCTTAGAATCTTCTTGATGTCCTTGTTTGTTGCTTCGACAACACCATTGGCTTTGGGCCGATAAGGGGTAGAATTTCGATGCGTGATCTTAAACTGCTCGCATATCTCCCTCATCAAGTGACTATTCATGTTTATAGCATTATCCGTAATGATAGTTCCAGGAATACCAAAACAACAAATGATATTGGAATGCACGAAGTCTACCACTGCTTTCTTAGCAACAACTTTGAGAGTAATTGCCTCAACCCATTTTGTGAAGTAGTCGATAGCGACCAATATGAATCTATGCCCATTTGAAGCTTTTGGCTCGATCGGCCCAATGTTGTCTATACCCCAGGAAACAAACGGCCAATGTGCTGACATGGGATGTAGTTCTATAGGCGGTGCATAAATCAAGTCACCGTGTACCTCACACTGATGACATTTTCGGACAAAATAGAAGCAGTCTTTTTCCATAGTCATCTAGTAATAGCCAGCTCGAATGATCTTCTTTGCCAAAACATACCTTGTCATGTGGGGTCCACACACCCCTGTGTGCACTTCATGCATGATTCTTCCTGCCTCTTCAGCATCCTCACATCTTAGCAAGTTGAGATCTGGAGTCCTTTTGTACAAGACCTCACCGCTCAAGAAGAAACCGCCAGTAAGCCTTCTAATGGTTCTCTTTTGGTATCCATTGGCTTGCTCGGGATATTCTTTCATTTTCAATTTTTTTTTGATATCATGATACCATGGCTGAAAATTTGGTTCCACCTCAATCGTATTGTAATAACCATGCCTTTCTCGGATTTGGATCTCTAATGGGTCAATGTGGAGATTGCCTGGATACGGCAACATCGAGGCCAAAGTAGCAAGTGCATCGGCTAACTCATTGTGAAAATGAGATTTGTACCTAAACTCGACTGACTTGAACAGCTGGCTATGGTCTTCCACACATTGCCTGTATGGAATAAGCTTGACATCTCGAGTTTTCCATTCACCCTGAGCTTGTCGGATAATCAAGTCTGAATCCCCCATGATCAATAGTTCTTCAACATCTTGGTCGATTTCCATATTCATACATATAATGCAGGTTTCATACTCGGTGGTGTTGTTTGTGCAGAAAAACCGAAGCCGGGATGTGGCTAGATAGTGCTGACCAGTGGGTGAGATCAAAATTGCCCCAATTCCAATGCCTTTTGCGTTCACAGCTCCATCAAAGAACATTTTCCAAGCATTGATGTCTTCTAATGTCATCTCAACTGAATTTACCTATTCATTTGGGAAGTAGGTACTCAAGGGCTGGTATTCATCATCAACAGGGTTTTCAGCTAGGTGATCCGCTAAAGCCTAGGCTTTCATTACCGTGCGGGTGACATAGACTATGTCAAATTTAGTGAGCAGGATCTGCCATTTTCCTAATCTCCCTGTTGGCATCGGCTTTTGGAATATGTACTTTAAAGGATCCAGCCTGGTGATGAGGTTAGTGGTAAAGGCCAACAGGTAATGCCTAAGCTTCTGAGCGACCCAAGTTAGGGTGTAGCAAGTCCTTTCCAACAGGGTATTTGGCTTCATAACTTGTGAACTTTTTGTTCAAATAGTAGATTGCTTGCTCTCTCATCCCGGTCAAATCATGTTGCCTGAGGACACATCTGAAAGAATTCTCCAAGATAGTCAAATACAGAAACAAAGGTTCAGGTGGGACTAAGACTAGCGGGTTCGACAAATATTCTTTGATTTTGTCAAAAGCTTCTTGACACTGATCCGTCTATGCAATTGCTGCATCTTTCTTTAACAACTTGAAGATGGGTTCACATGTAGAAGTCAACTGAGCAATGAATGGGCTAATATAGTTCAACCTCCCTAGCAGGCTCATAACCTCTTTCTTAGTTATTGGAGGAGGCAAATCCCGATTAGACTTTATCTTTGTTGGGTCTAGCTCGATGCCCTTCCGACTGACTATAAATCCCAAAAGTTTCCCAGATGGAACTCCAAATGCACATTTAGCCGAATTTAGCTTCAAATCATACTTACGCAGCCACTCAAAGAACTTTCTCAAGTCACGTACATGATCGTCCTGTGTTCTGGATTTGATGATCACATTGTCTACATACACCTCCATCTCTTGGTGCATCATGTCGTGAAAAATGGCAGTCATGGCCTTCATATAAGTTGCCCCGGCATTCTTCAAACCAGAAGGCATGACCCTATAACAATAGGTGACCTAGGGTGTGGTGAAGGCTGTCTTTTCCGCATCCTCTTCATCCATCAACACCTAGTGATATCCTGCATAACAATCCACAAAAGACTATATCTCATGTTTGGCGCAGTTATCAACAAGGATGTGGATGTTTGGCAAAGGAAAATTGTCCTTGGGACTTGCTTTGTTCAAATATCAGTAGTCAACACACACTCAAGTTTTCCTGTCTTTCTTTGGTACGGGAACCACATTGACCACCCATGTGGTGTATCGGACCACTCGGATCACTCCTGCCTTCAACTGTTTTGTGACCTCTTCTTTAATCTTGTCACTAATATCAATTTTGAACTTCCTCTATTTTTACTGGACAGGGGGATAATCGGGGTAGGTCGGAAACTTATGGACTACCAAATCGACGCTTAATCTGGTATATCATCGTAGGACCAAGCAAACACATTTTTGAATTCAAACAAAAGTTGGATCAATGCGTCCATGGTTCTTTCATCTGTGTGAATGCTTATTTTGGTTTCTTGGACTTCTTCAGAATTACCCAAATTACCCGGCTTGATTTCATTTAAGTTCGGCTTAGGTTTATTCTCAAATTGTTCCAATTCTCGATTTATTTTCCTAAAAGTCTCTTCTTTATCATATTCCGGTTCTTGAATCATTATTTCACAATCAGACAGCATGTTTGGATCTGGGCGTGAAGTCCACAAGTATGTCATGTTATTTAAAGCTGCATTATTAGAACTGAAAGAACAAATAATAAAAAGTAACAAAAAATAGAAAGAATAAAAAGAGACGAACGATGAAATATTGATTTCATTTTATAGAATTTTGAAGATAACAAGGTTTACATTGGAATTAGAAACATCTAAGTTATGTCACACCTCCTTTATACCTACGCCCAAAAGGGTATAAGGAAGTTTTTTCCATTTAAAGGACAATCGAAATGAGATTACTTTTATTTAAAGATTCAAAGTCGCCACTTGGGAGATTTATGGTGTCCCAAGTCATCGGTTCAAATCCCGAATCGAGGAAAGATTTACTCTGTATTATAGTCCGCGAACAAGAAATCTAGGTAAGGAATTCTGTTAACTCGGGAGAAGGTGTTAGGCATTCCTGAGTTTCGTGGTTCTAGCACGGTCGCTCAACTACTATATTCGGCTTAATTATCTGATTTTTAGAAACATTTTAAACCTATGTGCAAATTTTAACTTTTAACCACTTTTATTCACTTTTAGGAATATTTCAACGCTGTCAAAATACGTCTAGAACCACGTCACATAAATGCACCCGCGGTCTTCGACATATTTCGACATTGTTGAGATTTGGATTTGGGTCACATAAATGCGCACCCGAGTTTAGGAAGGTAATATTATTAAAACAACGCGCCTAAAGTTACTACGAGTTTTTAACTTTGTGAGGGCCATGTGAATTTTCTAAATGGCACGCCTCGAGTTCTAAGTATTTTAAAAGAAAGGATTAAATGAGGGCCGCACATTTGAGATTTTATTTGGCGCGGCGTACCTCGATTCCATTTTAAAAGGATATTCAAACTAAAGCTCAGAGGGACATAGACTATGTCTTATCTAGTATAGCTCGCCTCCCAATTATTTAAAGGAATTCAATTCATTACTACTAAATGTAACAAAAGGTTTTATTCAGGTTATTGAGAAACTTACACGATAGAAAGTTAATTATTAGAAAAAGGGGTATTCAGCTCAGCATAAACTAGTAACCCAACGAAAAGAGGTGGCCCAAGTCTCATTAGGAAGGGCCTGTCCTATTTTGGGCCCAATAATGAGCCCCAAGCTCCTGAAAATACGATGTTTTGGGGAGAGGATCGATATTGAGTCTCCAAAGCTCAAATGAGCGCCTAAAGTGCCACAAATTCAGAAAGCCGTCGCTGAGACCAATACATAACACGACTCGAGTTTGAGTCTTTGACAACGCACGACCTTTGGAGCATCAGGGACTAATTAAAACCAAACGAAACCTTTTTTGAACTATTCTTCTTGTCTATACCTTTGGATTCTAATTAAAGAAAACATGAAAAAACTTACAACTATGGAGAACCATGAAAGCTAAGAAATTATGCACCTTCCCTAACTGCCCCACATTTGAACATGCTAATCAACTTTCTACCATTCAGCTTTTACACACCTATTTTACACCACGATGTGCATATTAATCATAATCCACTCATATTCAACGTACACATATCAATAACTTCCCCTCTATAACCATTTCCTTTGTTTAGAATCCTCATTCTAAATGATTTTAACACACAAAATGAAACCAGTGAAGTAACAGGGATGTTTAACTCAACACATCTTAATGCCAACAATGCTCAAAAAGAAAACTCTCAGAAATTATGCATTCACCAAATTTCTGTCTGTAGCATATCACCAACAGTCCTAAGGTTTAACTACAACATACAAATTTAGCTAATCGTACTAAGAGTGGCTAAACTACAATGAATTAACTGATCCAGCATATAAACACCACGAAGAAAAATAAAACTAAACAAAACAGATTTAGCTGCCATGTTCCAAAACTTTCACTTTCATCTTCATTATGACACATACATCCAGTAGAATTTCAAGAGAATGTACCTGACAACAGCAAAGAGAATAAGAAGAAGGAGGAATCAGCAGCAGTAGTCCAGTGTTAGTTGCAGTGTTAGCCCAAAAATAATCAAAAGGGGAACCAGCTTTGAGGCAGGTTAAAATCAACAGAAATCCCAAACAATGTTCAGCAACCAAAAGACAACCAAAATTGAACCAAAAGCTCTTGAAAACCAACCAAAATCAAATCATTTTCATGCTCAGACGAACCAACAACTTTCAGTACTCAGAAATCAAAGTAAATTGAGAGTGTTTCAATGGAATAGTGGCTATTTGAACCACTCAGCCTTCTATTGTTATCCAGAAATTGAAAGAATAAAAAATACTCAAAGTCTATGAAACAATAATTTTTTGCAATTTTAGCATTTTTCTTAATTTCCAGCTCTTGATTCTGCCTTGCAAGGCAAGAATGAAATGCCTTTATAGGCAAGCAAATAGGGCAAACCTGAGAGTTTAGTTTTGCACTTCTAGTCCCCCCTTAATTTCATTTTTGCCAATTAATCCCTCATTTTCTGACTTGATACCCAAGCTAAAGTCTAAAATTCCATAGAAGACCCCTACTAGAAGTTTCTAAATCAGTTACCCAAGAGATTCCCTAGCTAGATTACTTGTACTACCCTTTGGGACCCTGAAATTACCCCTTAGCCTCAGTTGGGTCATGGGTTAACCGGCCCAATGGTTACACAAACATTGGCCCAAAAAATCTATTCGAGCTCTGGGAATGGATTTTGAAATGATTCAAAGCCCAAATGTCATGATGACCCCAACCCAAATCAAATTAAGGCGAATGGCAAAGAAACAAATAAACAATTTTCTCACAATTTAAAACCCTAGCTAAAGTACTAATTAACGCGAAATTGAACTAAATTAAACCCTCGGTCTAGTTAGATTAAACTAAATGATTAACTAACGAGGAAAAACACAGAATTCATCAAGCAAGACCAAACGACATCAAGGGTAAAACCTAGAAAAGATCAAACTATATAAAAAACCAGGTTTTATCTTGGCCAGAATTTTGCTCGTCTTTCAATTGAATTACTCGAAGAAAAGAAGAATAGAATAAGAAGAAGAAGAAGAATAGGAGAACGAACGAAAGAGAAGAAAGAAACTCACCGACTCTGCTTGCACTCGTGACTGCCTCTTCGATTAGAGCCAGAATATAATACCAATCGCTTGTTCTTTATCAAGAACAGGCGACTAATGTTATTTTGTAGAAAAATCGGCAGCCTGACACTTGAATACTGGAGCCGGTAACCATGCAAGCCATAGAATTCAGGATTGGAACACTTTGAACTTTTGGGGCTCTGAACCCTATCCCCAGATTCAATATTTGATGGAGCCAGGAAGGATTCGAAGGGTATGAGTTAAGGATTTAGAGAGAGGAGGTAATGGGGGCTTCAGGGTGTTAATTTGGGGTTGTTTGGTAGTGGTGCCGCCACCTTGAGGCGATGGAAATGGAGGCGGCGGCGTTAGGGTTTACAGGTTAGAGTCTCTGTGAAATAGTCGATGAGGGGGTAGGGGGGTGCGTTTGGACAATTTTATACATGGTAGACCCGGCTTCCCAACCGTCGGATGAAGAATACCTCCACGATCCTGATCTCCCTTAAACGAAACGAGGTCGTTGGGATGGTGAGGGGAGAAGGTGGACCGGGTCAGGGTGGTTTTGGGCCGGGTATTGGGGCAATTTTGACGGGTTTCAGGGGTACAGGGGTTTGGGCTTGGAGATGATTCAATTAATTTGGCCCAAGTTCCTTTTCTTCATTTCCATTAATTCTTTTTAGTGCCTTTTCCTTTTCTTTTTCTTTTTCTTTTTATTTTTTTCTCAAATTAAACAAAAACTAAAATAATTCATAGGATCTAATTAACCTAAAATTAATAATTAAACGTAATGATAATTATCAAAATTAATAAATTAAGGAAGAACTAACTCAAAAATCACAAATTAAAATTAAAAGGTGCAAAATGACTACTTTTGTGATTTTCCCTTTTTATAAAATAACTTAATTACTCAATTAATCATAAAATGCTAAAAATTAAATCCTAAAAGTAAATGCACATATATTCTTGTATTTTTCCTTAATTAAAATGCCAGACAAAAATGCAAACAATTAATAGAAAATGTCACAAAAATCCACAAAATTGCAAACACTGAAAGAAATTTTTTTGTTTTGAATTTCTGGAAGTAATTCATATAGGGCAAAAATCACGTGCTCACAACTGCCCCTCTTTGCTCAAAAACACGCAGAGTTTTCGGGCAAAGATAAAGTGAGCGGATACGAGCGATTTTTGCCCGTTTGAATACCCCGTGGGAAGCATTTTTGAAAGATTTGACTGCACCCTACTTCTGAGGTTGCCTACATATCCTTAGCTAAAAATTAACCAGGTCAGTGTAGTTCAGGAATGTTTGGTAGCTGGGACTACCATAAAGCTATGATTTCACTGTTGTTGTTGCTGCTGCTACTGCTTACTGAACCCCCTTATTACACCATGTCAAAATAAAAAGAATCTAGACTAGACTATGATCTATGAGTTACAAGAGATCCTATTTATATCTTCAAACTTGCTCTTGTGGTTCTTGTTGCCTTATTGACTTGTATTCTCCCGGTGAGATCCCTTTGTTGCCGCCTTGAATTGTAATCTGAGATGTTTTCCCTTTCTCTAGGTGGACGCTTGACTGCTGAACTTGAATGTATTCCCTGATCTCCAGGCGGGCTCCTGATTGCTGCACTTGATATGTATTTCCATGCTCTCCATGTAGGCTCCTGATTGCTGAACTAGAAATGTATTCCCATGCTCTCCAGGCGGGCTTGTGATTGCTGAACTTGAATGTATTCTCATGCTTTCCAGGCGGGCTCCTTATTGCTAAACATGAAATGTATTCCCGTGCTCTCCAGGCGGGCTCCTGATTGCTAAACTTGAATGTATTCCCATGCTCTCCAGGCAGGCTCCTGATTGCTAAACCTGAAATGTATTCCCATGCCCTCCAGGCGGGCTCCTAATTTCTAGACTTGAAATGTATTCCCATGCTCTCCAGGTGGGTTCCTGACTGCTAAACTTGAATCTATTCCCTCCTCTCCAAGCGGGCTCCTGATTGCTGACTTGAAATGTGTTCCCTGCTCTCCAGGTGGGCTCCTGACTGCTGACTTGAAATGTATTCCCTGCTCTCCAAACGAGCTCCTGACTGCTGACTTAAAATATATTCCCTTGTTCTCCAGGAGGGCTCTTGACTTCAACAAAATAGACAAAAACAAAGAATACTTTCTGCCCCAGTTTGGTATCTGGGCACATATGTAAGTGTAAAATGAATCATACTACCAAATATCAATAAGAACTTGAAAGCTAAAACTTGAATTGTACTCCCTTGTTCTCTAGGCGGGCTCCTGACTGCTGACTTGAAATGTATTCCCTGCTCTCCAGGCCGGCTCCTGATTGCTTACTTGAAATGTATTCCCTACTCTCCAGGCGATCTCCTGACTACTGACTTGAAATGTATTCCCTGCTCTCCAAGCGGGCTCCTGACTGCTGACTTGAAATGTATTCCCTTGTTCTCCAGGCGGGCTCCTGACTTCAACAAAATAGACAAAAACAAAGAAAACTTTCTGCCCCAGTTTGGTATCTGGACACATATGTAAGTGTTAAACTGAATCATGTTACCAAACATTATCAAGAATTTGAAAGCTAGATCCTGTTATCCAGGAGGATCCTGACAACTCCTATTTAAATGACAATTTTAAAGCTAAATTATGTCTTCTGAAGGTATGTCTTATGTTAAGTCTTGTTATCCAAGCAAATTTTAAAACTACATCCCATTATTCAGGAGGGTCCTGAAAACTCCTAATTGAATCCTATCTTAAACATTCAAACTTTGAAGCCAACTTATATTCCTTTGGGGTATATTTATGCTGGATTATGCTACTCATGATTGTTTTGAATTTTAAACTAGGACCCATTTTCCAGGAGGGTCCTGAAAACTCCTAATTGAATCCTATCTAAAACATGCAAACTTTGAAACCAACTTACCTTCCTCTATGCTATTCATGATTGTTTTGAATTTTAACTAAGCCACATTCTCCAGGAAGGTCCTGAAAGTTTACGGTCAAACCTGATTAGTGCTTGCTCTTCCCTTACGGAGAATTCCTCCGAAACAAACGAATTTTTCTGCCCCTGTTTCAATCAAAGGAAAATCTTGTCAGTTTAAAAGGGTGATTAGTTGATGGCATTCTTGCTGAAGGTCTCTCCGCTGCCATGTTTTGTTTAGAACTGCTTTCCCGAACTAGGCCCTGAACCGCTTGACTTTCTGTCTGACTTTCAAACCCCATGACCTTTGACGACCAGAGTCTTTTATACCCATACTGTTGTTTTACACCTCTGGTCCATTTATCTGAACCTTTGCATCTTCCATGACATTACCAAATTATTCCATCGATGAAACTTCCGGTGATTCTTTGTATCCCACTTTACATCATGTTTTCTTTGGTATGTTCTGGCCAAACTGTGCTTCGCAATTTTGGAAGTTGGTAATGAGCTTTGAAATCCTTTCTCATTTACTTTGAACAAGACTTACATTGAAACATCTTAGAAAAAATAAACCCCAAAAGAAATGAAATACAATGACTTTGAGAGTTAGGGATAAGAAGAACCCAAAACTGGGTGACTGCTAAAAAGGGAAAAAGAAAAGAGTCTTATCTGAGCAGAACAGCTGGTACCAATGATCTTGACATGCATTTTGGATTAATCGGCCCAGTTTGTTTAACAGATCAACTTTCAGTTGCCATACTTTGTTGCCCCGGAACTTCACAACCTGATTTCTTCACCCAAACCTTGACCTTGTTCATCCTGCGGTGCCCTGAAAGGTTTTCACCAACAGACCTCTCTCATTTGTTCATATCTCTACTCACTTTCGCCTCAAGGTGCCTGTGAAGGTTTTCACCAATAAGACTCTCTCATTTTTAATTTCTCTCAACTCCCGTTGCCTTATGGTACCCGTGAGGGTTTTCACCAATAAGACTCTCTCATTTTTGATTTCTCTCAACTCTCGTCGCCTTACGGTGCCCGTGAGGGTTTTCATAAATAAGACTCTCTCATTTTTGATTTCTCTCTGCTCCCGTTGCCTTACGGTTCCCATGAGGGTTTTCACCAATAAGACTCTCATTTTCATTATTTTTCTGCTTGGACCAGAGTGCTGCCCCTGATATGAATCACCCCTACCTGCTCGACTTGGCATTTCTCGAAGACTGATCAGAAGGTCTTTCTTTGGACCGTAATGTAGGCTTTTGGATAGGGTTAGAAAGAAAGGGTATCAAAGGCTCGAAACAATTCAAATAGGTTAAAAATTACAACTTTCGGAATCAGATTTCTCACAACAACCATAACTTCTGCCCCAGTTTGTTGCTCGGGGACTTTTGGATTTTGTTTTGATGAGACCGAACCGTGAGGCTGCCTACATATCCTTAAAAGGAATCAGGTCGAACGTAGCTCATGTCATAGGAATTATTTTGTTGTTGTGATTTTTCTTTCCTTTTCTTCCTCTTTCTCCTCTTTTCTTTTCTTTCTTCTTTTTCTCTTTTTGTTGTTTTGTTGGGTTGTTGTTGTTGTTTTTTTTTCTTTTTATTCTATTCCTTTTCTCTTTTTCCTTTACTTATTTTCACGCTTGCATTTCTAATCTTTGCTACTAATTCTGAAATAAGGGTATGAAAGAAAATAAATAAGGCTCAAAGGGGTAACAAAGGGTAAAGTGTTTAGATAGCAGAACAAAATGCCTTCGTCATTCCAATCTTCAAAATGTGCCAATTACAAACAAATACAATTTAACCGAAGAGATCATACATATAATCTTTTGACCGCATCATAACTGATGGCCATTTCTACACATTTGCCTTCTATATCTATTAAATACAAAGCACCATCGGACAATACTCTCATCACGATGAACGGCCCCTGCCAGTTTGGGGCGAACTTGCCTCTCGCTTCAGCCTGATGAGGAAGGGTACGTTTCAATACTAATTGACCCACTTCAAACCTCCGTGGACGCACCTTCTTATTATATGCTCTTGTCATTCTCTGTTGATACAACTGGCCATGACACACTGCTGCTAATCTTTTCTCATCAATTAAACTCAACTGTTCCTAGCGAGTTTTGACCTATTCATCATCATCAATTTTGGCCTCAGCGATAATTCGAAGGGACGGGATTTCAATTTCCGTAGGTATTACCGCCTCAGTGCCATATACCAACAAATAAGGAGCTGCCCCTACTGAAGTACGAACAGTAGTGCGATAACCCAACAATGCAAAAGGCAACTTCTCATGCCATTGCCTGGAACCTTCCACCATTTTCCGAAGTATCTTCTTTATATTCTTGTTGGCCGCCTCAACTGCTCTGTTTTCCTTGGGACGGTAAGAGGTTGAATTGCGATGTGTAATCTTGAATTGCTGACATACCTCTTTCATCAGATGACTGTTGAGATTAGCCCATTGTCTGTAATGATCACCTTTAGTATCCCAAACCGACAAATGATATTTGAGTGCACAAAATCAACCACCGCTTTCTTGGTTACGAACTTGAACGTTTTAGCCTCTACCCACTTAGTGAAATAGTCAATGGCTACTAGAATGAACCTGTACCCATTTGATACTGATGGCTCAATTGGCCCAATGACATCTATGCCCCACGCAACAAAAGGCAATGGTGCAGACATTGTGTGTAATTCAGATGGTGGAGAATGAATAAAATCTCCATGCACGTGGCATTGATGACATTTACGCACGAAACTGATACAATCTCGCTCCATAGTGAGCCAATAATAACCTGCTCGGAGAATCTTCTTTGCCAGCACGTACCCACTCATGTGCGGTCCACAGACTCCAGAATGTACTTCGGTCATAATAGCTATGGCCTGCCTAATATCTATGCATCTCAGCAGTCCAAGATCTGGAGTCCTTTTGTACAAAACCCCTCCACTTAAGAAAAATCTGCTTGCCAACCGCCTAATTGTTCTCTTTTGATCACATGTGGCTTGTACTGGATACACCCCCATTCTAATATATTCCTTGATATCATGAAACCAAGGCTCACCGTCAAGTTCTTCTTCCACCATATTACAGTAAGCATGCTGATCATGGACCTGAATATGCAAAGGGTCAACATAAGCCTTATCTCGGTGATGTCACATTGACGCTAGAGTAGCCAAAGCATCGGCAACCTCAGTATGGATCCTTGGAATATGCCTTAACTCTACTGATTGAAATTGTTGACAAAGATCATGCAAACATTGTCGGTACGGTATGAGTTTTAAATCCCATGTTTCGCATTCCCCTTGGATCTGGTGAACCAGAAGGTCCGAGTCTCCCAAGACCAAGACTTCTTGGACACCCATGTATGCAGCCAATCTCAAACCCAAAATGCACGCCTCATACTCAGCCATGTTGTTAGTACAGTAGAAACGAAGTTGAGTGGTAATAGGGTAGTGATGCCCCGCTTCAGAAATAAGTACGGCTCATATCCCAACACCCTTCATGTTAGCAGCTTCGTCAAAGAAAAGTTTCCACCCTGGCTCCCCAACTGGTCCCCACTCATCAATGTGCATGACTTCTTCATTAGGGAAGTAAGTCTTCAAAGGCTCATATTCCTCATCCACTGGGTTCTCAGCCAAATGATCGGCCAATGCCTAGGCTTACATCGTAGTTACGATGTCAAATTCTGTGAGCAAGATCTTCCATTTTGCAAGCCTCCCTGTAGGCATAGGGTCTAAAAGATATACTTTAACGAATCCAAGCGAGAGATGAGGTAAGTAGTGTAAGAGGACAAATAGTGCTTCAACTTCTGTGCTACCCAAGTTAGGGCGCAACATGTCCTCTCAAAGTGAGTGTACTTAACCTCGTAAGACGTGAACCTCTTGCTGAGATAATAGATGGCTTGCACCTTCCTATCGGTGATGTCATGCTGACCCAATACACAGCCAAAGGAATTGTCCAAGACCGTCAAATGCAAAATCAAAGGTCTCCCTTGTACTGGTGGCACCAACACAGGCGGGTTTGATAAGTACCCTTTTATCTTATCAAATGCTTCCTGACACTCATCTGTCTACTTGACTGCAGCATCTTTCTTCAGCAACTTGAAGATAGGCTCACAAGTTGTCATAAGCTGAGCAATAAACCTGCTGATGTAATTCAATCTCCCCAGTAGACTCATCACCTCAGTCTTGTTCCTTGGGGGTGGAAACTCTTGGATAGATTTGATCTTTGACGGGTCCAATTCGATACCTCGACGGCTGACTATGAATCCCAACATTGTTCCAGATGGCACATAAATGCACATTTTGCAGGATTGAGCTTAAGATTGTACCTGCGAAGCCTTTGGAAGAATTTTCTAAAACCTCTGACATGATTAGACTGCTTTCTGGACTTTATGATTATATCATCCAAATAGACCTCGATCTCTCTGTGTATCATGTCATGGAATATGGTTGTCATTGCCCTCATGTAAGTTGCCCCAGCATTTTTCAAACCAAAAGGCATGACCCTATAGCAGTATGTTCCCCACGGTGTGATGAATATCGTCTTTTCTGCATATTCCTCATCCATTAGGATTTGATGATAGCCCGCATAGCAATCCTCAAAAGACCCGATCTCGTGTTTGGCACAATTATCAATCAGAATGTGGATATTTGGCAGTGGAAAGTTGTCCTTAGGACTCGCCTTATTGAGATCACGATAATCAACACATACCCTAGTCTTGCCACTCTTCTTTGGCACAGGTACTACATTGGCTAACCAAGTGGGATACCGAGTGACCCGAATAAGTTTTGCATCAAACTGCTTGGTAACCTCTTCTTTGATCTTCACACTCATATCAGTTTTAAATTTCCTTAGCTTCTGCTTGACAGGAGGGAATGTCGGGTCAGTGAGCAATTTGTAAACCACCAAATCAGTGCTAAAACCTGGCATGTCATCATATGACCATGCAAAAATATCTTTATATTCAACCAATGCTTTAATTATCTCCTCCCTGAGTTGATTTTCAAGATGGACACTTATCCTAGTTTCTCAGATATTGTCTAGGTCCCCTAAATTGATTGCTTCTGTATCACTCAGGTTAGGCTTGGGTTTTTATTCAAAATGGCTTAGTTCTTTACTAATCTCTTCAAAGGCCTCATCCTCTTCGTATTCCTATTCATTATCACACTCTATTTCTTGAATTACTATTTTTGAATTAGATTGGCTTTTAAGACTGGGCCGAAGATTCCTTGTGCATGTCATGTTATTGAAACCAACATAAAAAGAGCTGTACAAGGAAGAAAAGAAAACAAAAATAAAACTATCAGGAATGAGGAAAAGGGAAATGGCACTTCATTGAAATTAAACGATAACAAAGTTTATACATCCAAATGGACGGAACATAAAATCTGAATTACAACCCTGGAATAATCCAGATAAACTAAAAGAAAATCAAAGCAAACTACCAAAACTCCTTCCTGGTGGGGAGAGGAGTAGCTTCCCAATTGTTAATATTTGCACCGGGCCCAACAAATTGCACATCTGCCTTGCTAGAACCCTCTCCAGCTACCACCATGTTCACCTCGTCGAATAATTTCTCAACCCTTTCAAGCAACTCCTTATCAGGACCAACCATAGGACTGGGAATTGTTGTTGCTAGGCGTTTCTTGGCGCCAGGCTTGACAAATGATCTGGAGAGACGTGGGATGGGCTTTGGGAGGACCCATGCCCTCTGTTTAAGTTTTCTGGCTCTTTTTATGTCCCCAACCATGGGCTTGAACCCCAAACCAAATGTATCCAAGTTTTTGGGGAGAGATACAGGCTGTACGATACCTTGTAGAGATGCACCAAAACTCTTGCCTGGTACAAAACCATTTTACAACATTTCAACGGCTACCATGACTGCTGCAGCGGCTACCCTCGGTGCTAGAACACACTTCCCTTCTGGAATTTTCTCTACCGACACAGTGTCAAAAACCTGATAAACCCATGCCCCCTTGTCATCTTCAAACTCTATGAATGGAACAATAGCATCACTGTGGGCATACAAATTATCCTCGCCATGCACAACAATTTCCTGTCTATCCCATTCAAACATGACCATTTGATGCAGAGTAGACGGGACCGCTTTTGCAGCATGAATCCAGGGCCGTTCCAACAACAGATCGTAAGAAACAGTCACATCGAGTACCTGGAACTCCATGGTAAATTCAACAGGCCCTATTGTAAGCTTAAACACTATATCCCCGACTGAATCTTTCCCTCCACCGTCGAATCCCTGAACGTAGATATTGTTCTTGTAAATTCTTTCATCATCCACCTTCAATTTGTTCAAAGTGGAGAGAGGGCAAATATTCGCATTGGAACCATTGTCGACCAGTACTCGGGTAACCACGGAATCTTTGCATTTCACTGTGAGATAGAGGGCTCTATTGTGCTCAGTGCCCTCCATGGGCAACTCATCATCAGAAAACGTGACTCTGTTTACCTCAAATATCTTGTTAGCTATCTTTTCCAGGTGGTTTACTAAGATTTTGTCAAGAAGGTAGGCCTCATTCAGGGTCTTCATCAAAGCCCAACGGTTCTCGTCTGAATGGATCAATAATGACAATAGTGAGATCTGAGCCGGTGTCTTCCTCAACTGCTCCACAATGGAATAGTCCTGCACTTTCATCTTTCTCAAGAATTCCTCTACTTCTTCTTTGGTCACAGCTTTCTTCACTAGCAATGGGTTGTCTTTGGAGCTTTTAGCCTTCCTTAATTCTTCGGGGGCAAAGCATCTCCCCGATCGAGTCACCGGTTCAAATCCCAAATCGAGGAAAGATTGACTCTTTATTACAGTCCGCGAACCTGAAATCTGGGTAAGAAATTCTGTTAACCCGGGAGAAGGTGTTAGGCATTCCCGAGTTCCGTGGTTCTAGCACAGTCGCTCAACTGCTACATTCGGCTTAATTATCTAATTTTTAAAAACGTTTTAAACCTATGTACAAATTTTAACTTTTAACCGCTTTTATTCACTTTTAGGAATATTGCAACACTGTCAAAATACGTCTTGAACACGTCACATAAATGCACCCGCGGTCTTCGACATATTTCGACATTGTTGAGATTTGGATTTGAGTCACATAAATGTGCACCCGAGTTTAGGAAGGTAATATTATTAAAACAACGTGCCTAAAGCAACTACGAGTTTTTAACTTTGCGAGGGCCATGTGAATTTGCTAAATGGCACGCCTCGAGTTCTAAGTATTTTAAAAGAAAGGATAAATGAGGACCGCACATTTGAGATTTTATTTGGCGCGGCGTACCTCGATTCCATTTTAAAAGGATATTCAAACTAAAGCTCGGAGGGCCATAGACTATCTCTTATCTAGTATAGCACGCCTCCCAGTTATTTAAAGGAATTCGATTCTTTACTACTAAATGTAACCAAAGGTTTTATTCAGATTAATGAGAAACTTACATGATGGAGAGTTAATTATTAGAAAAGGGGGGTATTCAGCTCAGCATAAACCAGTAACCCAACAAAAAGAGGTGGCCCAAGTCTCATTAGGACGGGCCTGTCCTATTTTGGGCCCAATAGTTAGCCCCAAGCTCATGAAAATACGTTGTGCTGGGGAGAGGCTCGGTATCGAGTCTCCAAAGCACAAATTAGCGCCTGAAGTGCCACAAATTCAGAAAGCCATATCGCTGAGACCAATACATAACACGACTCGAGTTCGAGTCTTTGACAACGTATGCCCTTTGGAGCATCAGGGACTAATTAAAACCAAACAAAACCTTTTTTGAACCATTCTTGTTGACTATACCTTCGGATGCTAATTAAAGAAAACATGAAAAAACTTACAACTACGGAGAACCATGAAAGCTAAGAAATTATGCACCTTCCCTAACTGCCCCACATTTGAACATGCAAATCAACTTTCTACCATTTCAGCTTTTACACACAACTATTTTACTCCACGATGTACATATTAATCATAATCCATTCATATTCAACGTACACATATCAATAACTTTCCATCTATAACCATTTCCCTTGTTTTGAATCCTCATTCTAAATGATTTTAACACACAAAATGAAACCAGCGAAGTAACAAGGATGTTTAACTTTACACATCTTAATGACAACAATGCTCAAAAAGAAAACTCTCATAAATTATGCATTCACCAAATTTCTATCAGTAACATATCACCAACAGTCCCAAGGTTTAACTACAACATACAAATTTAGCTAATCGTACTAAGAGTGGCTAAACTACAATGAATTAACTGATCCAGCATATAAACACCATGAAGAAAACTGAAACTAAACAAAACAGATTCAGCATCACACCTGCTGGGAATTAGCTATGGGCTCAATATAGGCCAAAACAGATTCAGCATATAGCACAATGGGTTATTAGCTACTGGTGGAAATTTCTGGGCTCAATATAGGACAAAACCTGCCAAATCGGGTGGAATTTTCACCCTATAGCCCTTAAAGATAACTAACTGGAGTAAAGAATCCAACAAGGGCCAAGATCGATCCCAAAACAAAACATAAGAACACTTATGAAACAATTTTGAGCTGGACTTTGGCAGATCAACAAATATGAGCCAACGTTGGCCCAATAACTTTAAACAAAAAAAAAACAAATTTCAACATGGAGGCCCTCTTAGGCTTTATTTCCCTTCCCCTTTGATCCATTTTCAGCAGAAAATAATACAGCAACTCATACATCAAAAAGAAAAATACTGATATCCAGATTACAGGTTGATATTAACAACAATAGCAGGGACATTTTACACATACAACTAATCTTATCCAATCATGAGATGATTCAGCACCCATCACATACAATCAAACCCTTAAATGATATTGAGATTCAGCACGATTTAATCAAAACAAAACCTTGCTCACACCAGTGTACAAAGTTAACACACAGTCCATAAATACCATGATCTCCTAGTGTAACAAAACTATTATACTTCATATTAAGAAACAAACCAAATATATTCCTCCAATCTACATTATGACTAAGTGATACATAACATCAGTTCTTAGTATGTTAAAACAAATAAAATAAACTACAAGTCGAATAAAAGGACAAAGAGAGCATTAAGTAAAATCCTAGAATCTCCATTCTTCAAATCAAACAAGCCACTGTTACATTTTCGGAATTTGAGATGTGTACCTCAATACATCAAAATAAACAAGAAATATAGCTTGAAGTTAGGAGGAAGCAGCAACAGTATGTCAGCAACACCAACACAGCCAAACAACAGCAATACTCAGCCCTTCTAAACCATTTTGAACCCAGAATGAACCAGAAATTCTTGAAGTCTTTAACCTATGAAGATAAACAGCATAACCAAGCTAATTTCCACCAAAAATGCAGAAGATTTTCAGTGTTTTTGAGCTCATCCGATTGTATGCCTTTTAGTATTCTAAAACCTCTAAAATCTGCCTTGACAAAGAAGGAAAACAAACCTCTTATAGAAGACCTCTAGGGCAGCAGAAATGACTCTATCATTTATCAATTACCCCTTCCCCAATTTTCATTCTTTCAAGTTAAACCCCAATTTTCTAGCATGTTTGTTAAATCAGCCCCACTACTCACTTTCCTAGTAGCTTCCTAGTTAGTTACACAAGATTCTTTTTATCCAAACTCCCTAAATTACCCTTTGAATTCCTATTATTAACCTTCCTAGCCTAAACCAATGCAGGCCACCTGAATCCCAAACCTGGGCATAAAAAATGGGCTTCTAATGCCCCAGGTCTGGACTACCACAAACCCAAAAAATGGTCCCAAATCAGTAAAGCAAGAAAACAAATCAAATAAAACCAACGGGATCAAATTAAACAAATCAAATAAAACCAAAGGGATCAAATTAACCAATAGAACCTAAACGTGATTAACCCAAAACCCACTGATTAATTCTACCTACGACTGGCTAAAGAATGAAAGAGAAGAGGAAAAAAGAAGCATAGTAGAGCTGGGCGTGCTAGTACCATTTAACAAACCAGCAGAAATCTAATTTAAACAAAGAAAACAAAAGAAAGAAATCAACCGACTGACTTGAAAAAAACATAGCATAAATAATTGACAAACGAGTGTCAAAAAATGAAAAGAGTTTCAGGAATAAAGTAAAACAAGGTTAAGAAGGGACTAACGAGATATGAGAAAAGAAAAACACAGACATACAATCAAAAAGATAAAGTAAATACTGTTTTACCGGAGACAGTTGAGCATTGCTTGATAATTTGTTGGTCTTGCATGGGGCTGGTAGGCTTCGAAATGAGTCGAAATCCATGCTAGTCGCTCATCCTCAAGGAGAATAGTTGACTGGCATAAATTTCAACCCATTAGCGGCCCAGAAAGCAGCTTGAATTCTGAAAATGGAGGCAAAATTAGGGTTTCAAATTTGGGTATCAGATATGGGATTTGGAGGTAAGAGTGGGGATATTGGGGATATTAGTGTTAGATTCATGTTCCATGGGGTGTGGGGATTGTAGAGGAACAATTTGGGGTTGATTGGGTGGTCCACCGCCGTCGGATGGCTTGGGAATTTCAAGGTGGCGAGTTTAGGGTTCTTGGAGGGTCTTTGAGTGAGAAGATGAGTGAGGGGGTCGATTGGGGGGGTAAGGTCGTTTAAGACAGTTAAATACGTATGGAAACCCCAGTTCCCAGCCGTTCAATGAGTGGAAATCAACAGCTGGGATAACAGACCACAAAACGGTGTCATTTGGTTAATTAAATAGGGCGGACCGGGTTAGGGGAATTGGACATGGGCGGATGGGTGAGGGAACGGGTTGGGACCAGAATTTGGGATTGGACTGTGCCAAATCGACCCAAAATCAGCAGCCTTTTGATTCTCTTTCTTTTCTTTTCAATTTCTATTTTTTCTTTTCCTTTTTCAAATTAATTAACAAACCAAATTAACTCTTAAATTAAAGTAAATAACCAAATTAAACTAATTACTCATCATAGTATTTACAAAAATTAAATAACTCTTAAATTAAAAGAAGAACTATAAATTTAAAATTAAAAAGGTTAAAATGCAAAGAGAGTCATGTTTTGTGATTTTTTCATTTTTATAAAACAACTAATTTGCTAATTAACCTAAAAATGTAAAAATATATTCTAAATGCAAATGTAGAGTATTTTTTTATTTTCATGAATTAAATAAAAATTAAACATGCACAGAAAAAATGCAAATAATTAAGAAAATTCTACAGTAATTCCTAAAATGGCAAACAATTAAGAGAAAAATCTAATTCCTTGGGATTCTATAGGAGTATTTCATATTTGGCAAAAATCACGTGCTCACACCCGTGGCCTATCCAAAACTCACCCGAGCCCTCGGGGCTCCAAACCAAACATGCACACCAACCTAAAAACATCATACGGACTCGCTCGTGCATTCAAATCACTAAAATAACATCAACAACTATGAATTTAGCATCAAAATCATGAAATTTTCTTAAGAACTTCAAATTTTCAATTTTTCTCAAAAACGATCTGATTCACGTCGTTTTAAGTCTGTTTCTTATCAAATTTCACAAACTTACAATAAATCACAAATAAGACCTGTACCGGGCCCGATACTATCAAGTTTTAATCACAATTCATTTCCAATACTCATAAACAATTTTAGAAAATAATTTTCTTTAAAATTTCATTTCTCAGGATTGGGACCTCGGAATTCGATTCCAGGCATATGCCCAAATCCCATATTTTCCTGAGGACCCTCCAGGACTGTCCAATCACGGGTCAGGGTCCGTTTACCCAAAATATTGACCGAAGTCAAATGAAACTCATTTTAAATGCAAAATCCATCATTTTTCACAGATTTTCACAAAATGGCTTTCCGGCTACACCCCCGGATTGCACACGCAAATCGAGGTGATGCCAAAAGAGGTTTTTATGGCCTCAAAATGCAAAATTCACTTTTAAAACAAGACACATCCTCCACCTCTAAAACAACCGTTCGTCCTCGAACGGACATAGGAAGGAAGTACCCGAGTCGGGGAAAAGATGGGATAACGGCTCCGCATACCAGACTCGGACTCCTAGGTCGATGCCTCAGCAGGCTGACCTCTCCACTGAACATGAATAGAAGGAAAACTCTTCGATCTCAACTGACGAACCTGCCAGTCTAGAATAGCTATCACCTCCTCCTTATAAGACAAGTCCTTGTCCAACTAGATAGTGCTGAAATCTAACACGTAGGATGGATCGCCATGATATTTCCGAACCATGGACACATGAAACACTGGATGCACGGTTGATAAGCTCGACAGCAACGCAAGTCTGTAAGACACCTCTCCCACTCGATCAAGAATCTCAAACGGGCCAATGAACCTAGGGCTAAGATTGCCCTTCTTCCCAAATCTCATCACGCCCTTCATAGGCGACACTCGAAGCAATACTCACTCACTGACCATGAATGCCAAATCTCGAACCTTACAGTCGGCATAACTCTTTTGCCTAGACTGAGCTGTACGAAGTCTATCCTGAATAATCCTGACCTTATCCAAGGCATCCTATACTAGATCTGTACCCAACAACCGAGCCTCTCTTGGCTCAAACCATCCAACCGGTAACTGACACCGCCTACCATACAAAGCCTCATAAGGAGCCATATGGATACTTGTCTGGTAGCTGTTGTTGTAGGCAAATTCTGCTAAAGGTAAAAACTGATCCCACGAGCCTCCAAAGTTAATGACACAAGATCGGAGTATATACTCCAAAATATGAATGGTCCGCTCGAACTTCCCGTTCGTCTGAGGATGAAATGTTGTGCTCAACTCAACCCGTGTGCCCAACTTTCACTGAACTGCTCTACAGAAATGAGAGGTAAACTGCGTACCTCGGTCCGAAATGATAGACACGAGCACACCATAAAGATGAACAATCTCTCGGATATAGATCTCGGCAAATCTCTCGGAAGAATAGGAGACTGCCACAAGAATGAAATGTGCTAACTTGGTCAGCCTATCATGAATAACCCACACTGCGTCGAACTTTCGCTGAGTCTGTGGGAGTCCAACAATGAAGTCCATAGTGATCCGCTCCCACTTCTACTCGGGAAGATCAATTCTCTAAAACAAACCACCGGGCCTCTGATGCTCGTACTTAACTTGCTGACAGTTCAAACACCGAGCCACATATGCAACGATATCATTCTTCATTCTTCTCCACCAATAATGCTACCGCAAATCCTGATACATCTTCGCGGCGCCTGGATGAATAGAGTACCGGGAACTATGGGCCTCCTCTAAAATCAATTCTTCAAGCCCATCCACATTAGGCACACAAATTCGACCCTGCAATCTCAAAACTCCATCATCACCTAAAGTAACCTGCTTGGCACCTCCGTGTTGCACCATGTATCTAAGGACACACAAATAGGGATCATCATACTGCCGATCACGGATACTCTCTAATAAAGAGGAACGAGCGACTGTGCAAGCTAACACATGACTGGGCTCAGAAACATCCAACCTTACGAACTGATTGGCCAAAGCCTAAACATCCAAAGCAAGCGATCTCTCACCGACCGGAATATAAGCAAGACTGCCCATATTGGCTGACTTCCTACTCAAAGCATCAGCCACCACATTGGCCTTTCCCGGATGGTATAAGATGGTGATATCATAGTCTTTCAACAACTCCAACCACCTTCTTTGCCTTAAATTCAACTCATTTTGCTTGAACAAATATTGCAGACTCTTGTGATCCATAAACACCTCACATGCCACACCATATAGATAATGCCTCCAAATCTTCAACGCGTGAACAATGGATGCTAACTCCAAATCATGAACTGGATAATTCTTCTCATGAATCTTCAATTGCCATGAAGCATAGGCAATGACCTTGTCATCCTACATCAACACCACACCAAGTCCAATACGAGATGCATCACAATAAACTGTATAAGGCTCTAGGCCTGTAGGTAACACCAACACTGGTGCCATAGTCAGAGCTATTTTGAGCTTCTGAAACCTCGCCTCAGACTTGTCCGACCATCTGAACTGGGCACCCTTCTGGGTCAACCTGGTCATCGGGACTGCGATAGATAAAAAATCCTCCACAAACCGACCATAATAGCTTGCCAATCCCAAGAAACTCTGAATCTCTGTAGCTGATGCTGGTCTAGGCCAATTCTTGACTGCCTCAATCTTCTTCGGATCAACCTGAATACCCTCTACGGATACAATCTGACCTAGGAATGCAACTGAACTCAACTAGAACTCACATTTCGAAAACTTTGCATACAACTGACTATCTCTTAAAGTCTGAAGAACCACTCTAAGATGCTGCTCGTGCTCCTGCCGGCTATGGGAATAGATCAAAATATCATCAATGAAGACTATCACGAACAAATCCATGTAAGGCTTGAACACTCGGTTCATCAACTCCATAAAAGTTGTTGGGGCATTTGTCAACCCAAATGACATCACCAATAACTCATAATGCCTGTACCGAGTGCAGAAAGCTGTCTTAGGAACATCGGTTGCCCCGATCCTCAACTGATGGTAGCCATATCTCAAATCGATCTTCGAGAAGACCTTGGCACCCTGAAACTGATTGAACAAATTATCAATCGTTGGCAATGGATACTTATTCTTGATTGTAACCTTGTTCAACTACCGGTAATCAACACACATTCTCATCGATCTGTCCTTCTTCATAACAAACAACACTGGCACACCCCAAGGTGAAACACTAGGTCTAATGAAACCTTTTTCAAGAAAGTCTTGCAACTACTCCTTCAACACTTTCAACTCAGGCGGGGCCATACGATACGGTGAGATAGAAATGGGCTGAGTGCCCGGAGCCAAATCAATGCAAAAGTCAATATCCGTGTCGGATGGCATACCCGGTAGGTATGAAGGGAATACCTCAGGGAACTCACGAATAACGGGCACAAAATCAATAGAAGGGACCTCAGCACTAGAATCACGAACATATGCCAAATAGGCCAAACACCCCTTCTCGACCATACGCCGAGCATTCATATAAGAGATAACACTCTGGGTAGAATGACCAGGAGTCCCTCTCCACTCTAAATGAGGTAAACCCAGTAAGGCTAAGGTCACAGTCTTGGCATGAGAGTCCAAGATAGCGTGATAAGGTGATAACCAGTCCATCCCCAATATGACATCGAAATCAACCATGTCCAAAAGAAGCAAATCTATACGCGTCTCAAGACCCCCAATCACAACTATACAAGAACGATGGAATCGATCTACCACAATAGAATCACCCACCAGTGTAGAGACATAAACAAGAGCACTCAAAGAATCAATAGGTATGACCAGATACGGTGCAAAATAAGATGACACATAGGAGTACGTAGATCCCGGATCAAATAAAACTGAAGCATCTCTACTACAAACCAGAACAATACCAATGATAACTACATTGGAAGCCTCAGTCTTAGGCTTGGCTAGAAGAGCATAACATCGGGGCTGGGCCCCACCACCTTGAACTACATCTCTAGGACGACCTGCTGCTGGCTGGCCTCCACCTATAGTGGCCTGAGCACCACCTCTAATACCTCTACCTCCACCTCTAGAACCTCTACCCCTACCTCTAGGTGGCTGGGCGGGATGCGGAATACTCGGTGCCTAAACCATGGCACGGGAACCCTGATGCTGAGAGCTGCTCGGTGCTCGAGGGCAAAACCTAGTAATGTGACCCATATCACCACAAGTGTAACAAGCCCTCGGCTGCTGACCTTCACAACCTGAAATGACCACCCCGAAAACTCTAAAACGGCGGTGAATTGATAGGAGCTAGTGGTGTACTATAGGACTGCTGATCAAAATACTGTATATGGGAACCACGACCACCTGAAGCACTATGAGAAACCTAAAGTGCTGACTGGAAAGAACTAGGAGGATGGCCTCTACCATACGAATCTTTGCCTCCAGATGAGGTACCACTGAATCGGCCTGAATGACGAGGCCTCTTGTCAGACCCCTAACCACCTCCCTGCAATAGAACCATCTCCACTCTCCTGGCTACATTGGCCACCTCTTGGAAAGAAATCTCACTCCTAGTCTCTCTGGCCATCTGAAGTCGAATGGCTGAATAAGTCCCTCAATGAACCTCCTCACCCTATCTCTCTCTCGGTGGGAAGTATGGTAAGAGCATGACGGGCTAAGTGGATGAATTTGGTATCATAATGAGTAACTGTCATGGAACCTTGCTGGAGATGCTCAAACTGCCTCCGATAGATCTCTCTCTGAGTAATAGGGAGAAACTTCTCCAGAAATATCTGAGTAAACTACTCCTAAGTCAAAGCTGGTGATCCGGCTAGTCTAGCCAAGCAATAATCTCTCCACAAAGTCTTGGCGGATCCGGACAAGCAAAAAGTAGCAAAATTGACCCCATTGGTCTCAACTATCCCCATGTTCCTGAGAACCTCATGACAACTGTGCAGATAATCCTGGGGATCCTCAGAAGATGCACCCCAGAAAGTAGTAGTGAAGAGCTTGGTGAACCTGTCCAATCTCCACAAGGCATCGGCAGACATAGTTGCTCCATCACCGGTCTCAACTACCATACCCGGCTGAACTGCTCCAACTGGCTGAACTGTTGGAGTCTGAAACTAGGGAGCTACCTGCTCCGGAGTGCAAGTAGCAGGAGTCTGGGCTCCTCCTACAGTTTGAGAGATGGTTTGTGCTACATGAAGCAAGTATGCCCGAATGACACTCTCCATAAGGCCCACTAGACGGGCCAGAGCATCCTGGAGTACTGGGGTAGCAATGAACCCCTCTGGGACCTGAGCTGGGCCCACCGAAACTGCTGGGGCCGGAACCTCATCATCAAAGTCTTCTTGAGGCTCCGTTGTTAGTGCTACTACTCTGGGCTGAGCTTTACCCCTAACTCGGCCCCTAGCATAGCCTCGGCCTTGCCCTATGCCCCTTGTGGGAGCTGCTTCTATGGGCTCAGCATGCTGGTCAATAGATAAGGAAGCGCGTGTTCTCACTATCTGCGAAAGAACAGAGTAGAATTTCAATTAGCATTGAGAAACCAAACCACACAACAGTAAAGAATAAATGTGAAGTTTTTCCTAACTCTGTAGCCTCTGGGATAAATATAGACGTCTCCGTACCGATCCCTCAGACTCTTGTAAGCTTGTTTGTGAACTATGAGACCCATGTAACCTAAAGCTCTGATACCAACTTGTCATGACCCAGATTTTCCACCCTCGGGAGTCGTGATGGCGCCTACTAATGTGAGCTAGGCAAGCCAATTATTTGAACAAATTGCTTCTTTATCCATTTTGTACTCTTTAACAATTATAAAGCCAAAGCGTGTGGACAACGGAAAATTTCAATAAGAGGAAGTAAAGTAGTAAATTATCTGAATATATATGTCTAATACGACTGTTTGAACCTCTACCACCCAGAACTGGTGTCACAGTACCACAGACGATCTAAAAATGCTACATACAACATCTAAAAACAAACAATACACTGTTTTTGAATTAAATAAATAAAATAGGAAAAAAGGGATAGAGGCAGACGTCAAGGCCTGCGGACGCCTGTAGGTCTACCTTGGATCTCCGTGTGGACTGAGGGCAGCCACCCAATCTACGGTCCAAATGCTGTTGCTCCGAGATCTGCACATAGTGCAGGGTGTAGTATCAGTACAACCGACCCCATGTGCTGGTTAGTGCATAGCCTAAGCTTGGCAAAGTAGTGATGAGGCTAGGACCAGACTACTAAATAAACCTGTGCAATTCAATTATATACAGCGGAAAAGAAGAACAGTAATAAACTGTTAAGTATGGGAGGGGTAACATGCTGCGGGGGAGCTATCAATTTAGAATAGGAAGACAACAGGTAATTGAAAGAAACAACATATCTTAGATATCAACAAGGAACCAGAAATCACTAAGTACACGGCATCACCCTTCGTGTTTTTACTCCCGTCCTCACCAAAGCAATAAAGTAATGAAAATGTGTGTGGCACCACCCTTCGTGCTTTTACTCTTGTCCTCACCATATAATTAATATAATCGGCACAGAATGGTACATCGTGAGGCACAGTATCACCCTTCGTGCTTTACACTCTTTCCTCACAAATCATACATGGCATCACCCTTCGTGCTTTAACACTCTCCACCAAAACAATACACGACATCACCCTTGGTGATTTAACACTCTTCCTCACCCAAACAAAAATCGAAAATAATAGGGCAAGGGAGTAAATAAAATTACAATAAGAATCCCGGCAAGGGAACAACAATTCAACAACCAAGTACCAGCAAGGGAATAACATCAAAAGAAGCATCAACATCCCGGCTAGGGCGATAACATCAAAATAACAAATTTCCGACAAGGGAGATAATAAAATGATTCTCTTCTCTTTTTTCACTTTTACTTCACAACTCACTTCAAAAATTTGAGCCAATGCTCTAAAAGGTTCAATTTTCACTTATGCTTTCACATTTCATTGTACACTTGAGCCAATGCTCCTCAATGTTCAAATGTCACAATTTCTTCCACAAACTTTGCCCAAAAATAGAAATCATCATCAAAGCATGAATAATACAAAGAAGCCATAATAATCATAATATAAGACTCACGGACATGCTTGACACCAACATCCATGCCTATACGCCGTACTCGACAAATAACACATAGCAAATAGGACTCGACTCCTAATCCCTCAAGCTAAGGTTAGACCAAACACTTACCTCGATGCCACGAACACAATTCACATCTCATTTATCGCTTTACCCCTTGATTCAACCACCAATTCACTCGTATCTAGCCACAAGTTACTTAATTACATTAATAAATGCTAAATGAATCAACTCCAATGCATGAAAGTGAGTTTTCCAAAGTTTTACCCAAAAAGTCAAAAATCGCCCCCGGGCCCACATGATCAAAACCCAAAGTTCGAACCAAAACCCGATTACCCATCCACCCACGAACCCAAATATATAATTTATTTTGAAATCGGACCACAAATTGAGGTCCAAATCCCCAATTTTTGAAAAACCTAGGTTCTACCCAAAACACCCAATTTCCCCCATGAAAATAATTGATTTTGAGTTGAAATCATGTGAAAAGATGTTAATGATTGAAGAAAACGAGTTAAAATTGACTTACAATCGATTTGGAAGAAGATTTGTCTTTGAAAAATCGCTCAGGAGTGTTTTGGTTTTGAAAGAGTGTGAAAAATGGGAGATTTTCGGCTAAGTATAAAAATTGCAGGTTGCGGATATGGGAATTACGACTAAGGTTCGCAATTGTGAACCCCGACCTCTGCTATGTTCGCATTTGCGCATGGGTTCTCGCATTTGCGAGGTGGGAAAGGCGATGGATGTGTCGCATTTGGGACCACTGGCTAAAAGGGGGAGTATCGCATTTCCGATAGAATCCTCGCAATTGGGAGGTAAGCTGGCCTGGGCTTCTTTCGTATTTGCGACATGCCTCTCACATTTGCGAGCCAGGCTTCGCAAATGCGAAGCCTGCAGGCTTGCAATGCAACATCTGAGCCAAGCCCTTGGGGCACCAAACCAATCATGCACACTAACCTAAAAACATCATATGGACTCGCTCGTGCATTCAAATCACTAAAATAATATCAATAACTATGAATTTAGCATCAAAATCATGAAATTTTCTTAAGAACTTCAAATTTCCATTTTTTCTTAAAAACAATCTGATTCACGTCGTTTCAAGTCCGTTTCTTTCCAAATTTCACATACTTACCTTAAATCACATATAAGACCTGTACCTGGTGCCGGAACCAAAATACGGTCCTGATACCATCAAGTTTTAATCACAATTTATTTCCAAAACTCATAAACAATTTCAGAAACCAATTTGCTTCAAAAATTCATTTCTCGGGCTTGGGACCTCGAAATTCGATTCCGGGCATACGCCTAAGTCCCATATGTTCCTACGGACCCCTCGAGACCGTCCTATAATGGGTTCGGGTCCGTTTACCCAAAATAATGACCGAAGTCAACTTAAACTCATTTTAAATGCAAAATTCATCATTTTTCACAGATTTTCACAAAATGGCTTTCTGGCTACGAGCTCGGACTGTGTGCGCAAATCGAGGTGATGCCGAAAGAGGTTTTTATGGCCTCGAAACGCAGAATTCACTTTTAAAACAAGTGCTGGTCTTTTGGGTCATCACACGATGCCTGGGTTGGGATCAAGCTATTAGGGATAATCAGGAAACGACTAATAGTTAGGATATAATTAAAGGAGGCTCTTTATGGACAATATCAAGCAATAAACGAAGAACAAGTGTGAAAGCAACAAATGAAAGAGGTAGCCTCGAGTGAGTAAGTTAGAGAGAAAAAAGAGAGAGAGTTGTTATTGATCTTGTGTAGAATAGTTGGAGCCACAACCGCCCCTTACAAAGGGGTGAGGATCCCCTTTATATAGGAGGAGAATCCTGTTATAGTACAAATACATTAATTGTAAAGGCATGGAGATGGGATGGCTAGACATGACGCCTTGACAGAGGCGCTGGGTAGGCCGGCTTTGTCAGAATTAGCCGTGTGCTTTGGAAATTCCCCATTTTACTCTGGCCTCAATCTATGTCCTCTTTGAGTCGGACCTCGACGAGCTCCGAAGGAGGGAACTCGGTCACAGCTTTTTGTCCTCGGGGTCTCGAGGTATTCTTCTTTATGTGACTTGATAGAAAGAATTTAGACCTTCTGATTTTGCCGCATACAATCATGTAAGCAACATCACAAACCTTCCGATCGGCATAACCCTTCTGTTGAGATTGTGTTCTGCGAAGCCGATCCTGAATCAACTTAACCTTGTCTAAAGAATCCTGAATAAAGTCATTACCCAATAGCCTAGCCTCACCTGTCTCAAACCAACCAACTGGAGACCGACACCGTCTCCATACAAGGCCTCATATGGAGCCATCTGAATACTCGATTAGTAGCTGTTGTTATAGGCAAACTTTGCAATCGACAGAAATTGATCACAAGAACTCCTGAAATCTACGACGCAAGAGTGTAACATATCCTCCAATATCTGAATAGTGTTCTCGGTCTGTCCATCCTTCTAAGGGTGGAATGTTGTACTTAACTCAACCTGTGTGCCTAACTCTCGCTCCAACTACAAAGTCCATGGTGATATGCTCTTATTTCCATTTTGGAATCTCAAGCATCTGAAGACATCTATCCAACCTCTGATGCTCTTACTTCACCTGCTGTCAAATTAAGCACTGAGCCACAAATCTCACTATATATTTCTTTGTCCTCCTCCATAAATAGTGTTGTCTCAAGTCCTGATATATCTTTGCGGCACCTGGATGGATGGAATACCATAAACTGTGGGCCTCCTCAAGAATCAACTTACGTAATCCATCTACATTAAGCACACAAATCCAACCCTGCATCCGCAACACCCCATCATACCCAATAGAAACCTCCTTAGCATCACCATGTTGAACCGTGTCCTTAAGGATAAGCAAATGTGGGTCATCATACTGACGCTCTATGATGAGATCATATATGGAATACCGAGAAACCACACTAGCTATAACTCAACAAGGCTCCAAAACATCTAACCTCACAAACTAATTGGTCAAGGCCTGAACATATGATGCAAGTTGTTTCTCAACAACATGAATAAATACAAGGATACCCAGACTCACTTCCTTTCTACTCAAGGCATCATCCACTGCTTTGGCCTTCCCAGGATGATACAAAATGGTAATATCATAGTCCTTTAGTAGCTTCAACCATCTATGCTGCCTCAAATTTAGTTCCTTTTGCTTGAACAAGTGTTGGAGACTCTGATGATCCATAAATACCTCACAAGACACACTATAGAGATAATTCCTCCAAATCTTCAATGCATGAACAATGTCTACCAACTTCAAATCATGAACATGATAGTTCTTCTCATGAGGTTTCAACTGGCCTAAAACATAAGCAATCACTCTATCCTCCTACATCAAGACACACCCAATACCAATCCGAGAAGCATCACAATACACTGTATAAGAACCTGATATCGAAGGCAAAACTAGAACTGGTATTGTGGTCAAGGCAGTCTTGAGCTTCTAAAAACTCTCCACACACTCATCCGACCACCTGAATGGAGCACTCTTCTGGGTTAACCTTCTCAAAGGTGCTGCAATAGAAGAGAAACCCTCCATGAAGCGACGATAATATCAAGCCAAAACGAGAAAACTCCAAATCTCAGTAGCCAAAAACGGCCTGGGTTTACTATGATACCCCACCGGACACCATGTGGCCTAAGAACGCCACCGATCTGAGACAAGCTCACACTTGGAGAACATGGCATAAAGCTTAACCTCCCTTAACCTCTATAGCACAATCCTCAAATATTATGCATGATCCTCTCGGGTATGTGAGTACAACAAGATATCCTCAATAACCACTATGACTAACGAATCAAGATATGGCTAGAATATACTGTTCATCAAATGCATGAATAATGGTGGGGAATTGGTCAGCCCAAAAGACATCACATGGAACTCATAATGAGTCCCAGATCTTCAGACGGTGATACCCAAACCTCAAATCAATATTAGAAAACACTCTATCCCCCTGAAGCTGGTGAAATAACTCTTCAATGCGAGGTAAATGATACTTGTTCTTACTTATAAATTTGTTCAACTACCTATAGTTGATGCACATCCGCATAGTACCATCCTTTTTCTTCACAAACAGAACCGATGCACCCTAAGGTGACACACTTGGCCTAATGAACCCCTTATCAAGAAGCTCCTGAAGCTACTTTCTCAATTCCTCCAACTCTTCTGATGCCATACGGTACGGAGGAATAGAAATGGGCTGAGTGCCCAGCACCAAGTCAATACCAAAATCAATATCCCTGTCGGGTGGCCTACCTGGTAGGTCAGCAGGAAACACATTCGAAAAGTCTTCCACTACCAGAACATAATCAATGATAGGAGTATCGGCGCCAACATCCCTCACAAAAGCAAAATATGACAAGCACCCCTTCCCAACCATCCGTTGGGCTTTCAGATATAAAATCACTTTACTCGAAACATAGTCTACAGAACCTCTCCACTCGATACTAGGTAACCCCGGCATCGCCAACATCATGATATTAGTGTAACAATCTAGAATAACATAACATGGGGACAAACAATCCATACCCAAAACCACGTCAAAATCAACCATACTAAGTAACAAGAGATCAACTCTAGTCTCTAATCCCCCCAATAATCACCACACACAACCAATACACTGGGTTCATAACAATAAAATTGTCACGACCCAAATCAGAGAGTCGCGATGGGAACCTGGTGCCTTACTCAATTGAGTACCAATGTAACGTATCTTTATTTTCACACCATCATAGGTAAATGGGCTAGAAGGGACGTGATGAGATAACCAAAATAAAACATGAAGGAATACTAGATATAGAATGACCCAACATGACATATAAGCTTATACATGTGACATACGGGCCTATAAGGCCGACATGATTATTTTTACACTCAAAACATTGTCTGGAAAGGCCATACAAGTGTCAATATACATGGCATCTGTCTACAAGACTGTAAGAGTACATAACTGTCATAAAGGTTGGGACAGGGCTCCAATATACCTATCAATACATGTCCAAATCATGCTAACCAAATAGGAAACTCTAGAGCAAATAAAGTGTACCAACACCTTCCGCTTAGCTGATAGCCTACGAGGAGGACTATTAACCTATCTCTCGGGACCTGTACACATGAAACACAACATCCCCAGGCAAAAGGGATGTCAGTACAAATAAAGTACTGAGTATGTAAGGCATGAAAAACTGTATATAATAGAGATGAAAGAAGCATGAAGTAAAATATTTAACCTGTAAGTCTAAATAGATCTGTGAATCATAAAAAATTTATAATGCCATGCATATGTATATAAATGTCATAGCATGCATAGGTATATGCGTACATAACATCATCAAGCCTCTGAGGGCATCCCATTATATCATCTCAGCCTTTGTGGGCAAAATCATCAACGTATACCAACTGATTAGGTGGTGGTGCATATATAATGCCAAAACCTTTTCCCATACCCCATATACATATAATATACGCGTATATAATGCCATCTGGTCATGGGTCAATATACATGTATAAGTGAATGTAATGCATATCGAAGTACGTCAATAAGATCTCTCGAAATGTCATAAGATCATTAGGCCTTCGATTTATATCATGAAATAAACTTTATAAACTTACAAATTTTCTGAGACCCATGAACAGATGATATAATAATAGGACACGTGGGGAGTAAAGAACATAGGCACCCCTAGTACTTCTATGAATAGAGTCATTTATGAAAGTTTTATATTTGCTCGTTTCGTTTGTAGCATATGGATCATGCCAAAAGGAAAGAAGGGATAGCCTTAATATACTTTTGTCTTTTACTTAACCACATGATGTTGGTTCAGCCCGTTATCACTTCAATCTACAACAAACAATAAGGGACCATTCTTAAGCTTACACAAGCTAGAACTCAACACAAATGAGCGACTAGATCGTTTACGAAATTTTGGACAACACCTCCCCTTATTCTTTTAACTTTCCTTTAATGAAACAAGAAGACCAACATGTCCAGAATGTCAACAAACAATATATATATATATATATACATCAACAAAATTGTCCTCACCGTCTCACCCAACAACCAAGTTCTAACTTGCGCTTTTCCAAAACCTCTCTTCTTCCAAACACATCAACCACAATAGAAATAGTATTCTTAAGTTGTTTCAACTGATTTCCAGCCATAAAACATCAAGAATTCAATTTCAAAATAGTCTAGCAACTACAATACTTCTACATGAAGTTCAACCTACTGCACAAGTTCCCTTTATCAAATCAATTAGATATACATAGATGATCTTAAATACATATATGAGAAGTTAAACCTTACCTTGGAAGCAAGAATACTTGTGCAACTAAGTTTTACTTCAAGCTCAAATAAGCTCTTTACCACAAACAACAAAGTAGAGAGATACCTAGGTGATCTTGATCTTCCAAGAGAGAAATCACCTTACCAACTTGTGGATTTGGTCTTGAACCCTAGGATAACTCTGAGAGAGATATTGGGCTAATATTTTGGAGCTCCTTCACATTAATAGAGAGAGAGAAGGATTATGAATTGTTTTCTAAGTGAAATTGAGACAACACTATATGTTTATATGGCCCCACTAATGGGCTTGGGAAGATGGGTCTTGGGCTGCCCCAAGGCTTGCCCATCTCTATCCTTTTCCATTCCCTTTTGATTTGATCCACAAGCTCTAAGTAGGTGATGCACCTACTTGTCACTTACTTAGTTAAGTAGGTGATTCATGTTGGTTCTTTTTCCATTTTGAAAACTGTGTCTCATACTCATTAAAAAATTTAGACATGTGTCGAGTCGCTCAAGCAAGTAGGATGGAAAGTATGTTGGTGAAGAAGGCATGCCGGTTAACAAAGCAACTCCTTTTTATTTGTCCAAAATCTCCTTTCTCATGTATAAGTGCATTCGTCCTCATCATAATCATTTGTATGTTGAACGGAAATACAGGATGTGATATCATTAGATCACTTTATATACTTTTTGAGGGAATCTCATTTTTGAGATTACATCAATTGACTTATGTTGTACTTTTACATACAAAAACATGAAGTGTAACATCATTCCCCCTATTTGGAACATTCATCCTCGAATGTTGACTGATGCACTTATTATTCTCATAACCTATAGCTCTTGCAAATACTTTTATACTCTCCTTTCCAGCTAGGCAACTGTACTATGAATAAATCCAAAGGCTAGGGTGTTATACCCCATTTTTTCATACGTGGAAGTATGCCATGAGTAAATATATATAAGCTCGGAAATGAGATGTTACATTCCGCATTTTTGTACGTTAAGGTTTCATCGTAAGTTAATCGACGTAAGTTCGGGAATGAGATATATTTTGGGACTAAAGCATTATGCTATTTCAAATAAGTGATAAGTAAATTCGTGAAGGTGAGAAGGGAGGCAAGTCAAAGAAAATGAAATTTCTTCCATGTTTGACATGTTGGGATAAAATACGGCCTGACCTAAAATACTCGGTATTTATGGACTAGTGCCATACAATGTACCATATGACCATGATAGTAAGGTGTATAAGGTATGTGAGAAGTGAGTAGTATTTTAAGTAAGTTGAGATAATTCTTAATTATGTGAATAATCGGGTAATTATTGATTATAGTGGGAGATTAACAATTAATTAAGGTGATTGGTGGTTAATTGTTGGGAATGGATAAGCATCACGTGGCAGCCCAAGTTTGTCTTGATCAAGCCAAAAAATGACTCTTAAGTCATGTAAAAAGGTGTCACATTTTAATGAGAATTTTGTGACTAAGCCTTATTTGGTGGGGCCTACATTATTATAAAAAGGACCTTTCTAAGGTCATTAATTCATTTCTAGGAAAGTTTCATATGGACCTTCCATGGAATAAATAGCTTCACTTTCTAAGGTCATTCATTCCTTTTTATAAAAGTTTCATACGTATATACTATGGAATAAATAGCTTTTACAAAATTTCACATGATGTTGTACTGTGTAATAGCAACAGGATTTTACGATTTTAAGGGAGTACGGTGTAATCTTTCTCAAGAGAATTGACTCGGGTATGTTAAGTCTATTCCTTGTTTCTCTTGGCATGATCCATAGGCATAATGGTCTTATGACGTACTGAGCGAGTTTATTAACATATTTCATATGCATTTCATGCATTTATACATGCACCCATGACCAGTTGGCGTAATATACGTTTATATATATGTATATGGGATATGGGAAAGGTTATGGCGTTATATACGCACCACTACCTGATCAGCTGGTATACATTGATGATTTTGCCCACAGTGGCTGAGATGATATAATGGGATGCCTTCAGAGTCTTGATGATGTTATGAACACATGTACTTATGCACAACATGACATCCATACGCAAATGCATGATACTATAAGTATTTCATGATTTACAGAGTTATCCAGACTTGCAGGCTAAGCCATTTACCTATATTTCTTCCCTGTATTTTATGTTCTTATTTATGTGTCGTGCATAGTCGGTACATTATTCGCACGGACATCCCTTTTGCTTGGGTATGCTGTGTTTCATGACCTCAGGTCCCGATAAAACGGTCGAGAGTCCTCAAAGTAGGCTATCAGCTCAGTGGAAGATGTTGGTGCTCTCCGTTTGCTCCGGAGTTGCTTGTTTGGTCAGTATGATGTAGACGTATATTGTTTGGTATGGCGGGGCCCTGTCCCCACCTTTATGATAAGTATGTACTCTTAGAGGCTTGTAGACAGATGTCATGTATACAGATGTTTGTATGGCCTTGTAGGTTTATATTTAATATATACAATGGATTATATTGGCCTGATATATCCGTATATCATATGTTTAAGTTTTATATCAGATTGCATCGTCCTATATTGGGTAATCTTCTACGTCTATTCTAGTTAGCCATGATGGCCCGTTTGGCCCATTTTCCAATGAAAGTACAATAAGAAAAATATGTTTTGTTGGTACTCGGTTAAGTGAGGTACCGGGTGCCCGTCGCGGCCCATAGGTTAGGTCGTGACAAAAGTTGTATCAGAGCAGTTCTATCCTAGGGAGTCTACAAGCTGTGTCTAGTAGAGTCTTTTTTATGGGTGTGTCGTGTACCACACTTATAAGTAAAAGCTACATGGCATTTAGTACTGTCACTCTTTCTTCTTACTCTAGATCGTGTGGTAGATCTCACTTATAAGAATTCAATTTCCTAGCTTCTATTTCATTCGTAATAAGACAATACCTACAGTTGGTAAAATATTGAATGTGGCTATGGAAATGTTGAGTTATAGGGACTCGATTTTTCATGATGTTTAAGATGAGTAAATGTAAGGACTTCAGTAGATCATGTGTGTACTAAGACGTGTAAGGTCTTCAGAGATAAGGAGCCTTAAGGCAAGAATATCTATCCACCTTTATGGTAAAAGATAATAAGATATTTAGAAGATAAATAAAGTTTCAAGAAGAAAAAGAAACAAGATGAAGAAGGGTACGAGGCGCCCAATTAATGAAGGATAACAATATTTACAAGTCAGGCGAAAGAATATAAGCCTTTTGAGTTACCTTCAACAGTAACAGAGGTATGTACAATTGGCCATACCGATCTCAGTTATGCCCTATAGGAGCTAATGTATATGATTAAGAAAAGGACGGGATATCAAAATCCGGCTAGGGATAGAGTCACCTAAAATGGTGGATGGATTGTTTGTATTAGTTTACGTTTTCGAAGGATATTGCAAAACTGCTAATAAATCTCCTTGTGAGACATCCATATGGTGCACTCTAAAATAATTCAACTATATATAAGTACTACAAATATAGGCACTAGAAGCCTTGAAGGGATGAATATTACCTTAGTGTGGCTTCCATCCCTAGTAGAGCGAAATCGTTGAGCAAACCGAAGAACCAATGAATAAAGCAAAGGGAGCTAAAAGCAAAAGAATGTCTTGTTGAAGTTTTCAAAAGAAAGGGATAGGCAGAAATATTAGCAGGGAAATAAGAAGAGAGATAAGGAAGCATTATGAATAAGATGTGATACATGGATGACAATGGTAGATAAAAAAGATGACAATACTATAGAGTCTATAGTCAAGTGAAGGAAAATACGAGAGGTGACAGGCCTTAAGGCAACAAAAGAATATAGGTCATAAAGTCACATCTTCATTTCAAGAACTAAATTCGCAACTCTAACGTGATTACCAAAAGGAAAAGTTAGACCCCAGAGTAATAGAAACCAATATGGATTAGTGAACAAGATAACTTAAACATGAATTAGGGACAAGGTGATTTGATAATAGTCGGCATCATGAGAATTTCATATTTTGTTCCGGCAATAATAGAATGGACAACAGAAGAAGAGTCATGACAAATTCAGAGAATGGTCATTCAGGCAGACAGTTCCCTAAAGCAAGCAACGTGAACAAAGTTAAGCTTAAAGAATTATGTGTGCCAGCCACACTAATTGTCACCATTGCAAGTAAGGAATTTTATTATCCTTGGTACAGAAGGATTACCGCAAGGCAAGTAAGGGTCATCGATAATGTGAAAGGACGCCAAAGATGAAGAGGTAAAACATCTATAGGTAGGTCGTCGTAGCTCCAACTCTTAGTACTCCCCTAAAGGGGGGAATGTGGAGTAAGGTGGTATTAATCCAAAATTAAGTGGTTCTAGTAATTATGTAATGGTAAAGGAAGAATGCGATAAAGAATGAATGAAAAAGGGATGAGACTGCACTTATTCAAGGCCTACAGAGATGCTACGATTCTAGAACATTATGCAAACACGACATCAAGGAAACGAAATAAGGGTCCCTGCCCGAGATGCTATTTATAGATAAGGAGCCAGTGAGATACGTAAGTTAAGACAAAGAAAATAACCCAAGAAAGATTACGCAAAATATTGATATAAGAATGGGCCAAAAAATAGTTAGTAGTTGATTCAAGAAGTTCCTAGTTATGGAGAGACAAGAAGACACAAGCAAATCAGCAAATCATGCAAGATAAATATAGTAAACCCCAACAAAGAGAATTCAGCCTCGCAATAATGTCATTATATTACTTGAGATATATTCAAATAAGAGTCGGGGTAGTTAAAGGTACCGTATGAGTGTTATAGAAATAAAAAGAGAGTGCAAGATAGTCAGAATATCAGTTCAGAAGCAAACCTACAAGCCTAAGGGAGTGGAGGTAAGTAACTACGGATAAGTATAGACAAGGAAGGACATCAGAAGGTCCGTCGAGTATACAATGTAATAAGCTTACAAATTTACAAGAGTCAGAGGGTCCCCCCTAAGTATTATAATGAAAGACTAGCTGAGGAAATAAGGAAGATGGCTACAACCTAAGCACAATGACCTAAAAAGGAAATGGTCTTGTAACAACAGTCTCACAAGAATATTGTATGCACTCCATAAGAAGGTGACGCCTACCATGGCTATTGAACGGGGAGTAAAGTCAGAAGTGATATTCAAGATCATACGAGTTGTATGGAATTCCAATATGTGTGGGCACTAAGATAAGCTAAGTATGCATGCAACAAGTGGACGAATGATCAGGATAAGTAATAGCTTATGTTAAAAGAAAGCTAAGAGGGAACAGAAGGAATTATTCGAGCAATGATCCAGAGTTAGTTACGTTATGAACGTAATATTTGGAGTATTATCCAGGCAGCATATATGTTGACAATCATACAGCCGTAGAAAACTCCGGCACGAGTTAAAAGAAAGAATTGAGTCCAGGTCATAGACAAAGGCTTGAATTGTTAAAGAATTATATCATGGATATTCCATAGCGCCCATAAAAGGCTATAAGTAATAACTAATACCATGACCCACAAAATCGGAAGATAGCTTAAGCCTACATAAAGGTTGATCAGAGGAAAGAGGAAATAAAAGAGTTACATCAACTAAGTAAATCAGTAGTTTGATTATTGCACCCACAAAATTATGGACAAAATGATTGAGAGCATTGGAGGATCGCTCTTAATATCAGAGGTACAAGAGAGATAATACAGTAGCCATATTTTATAATGGATCTATGATAAATCCAGTTAGAGGAAGTTCCAGCCTTATGAGAAGTCAATATGAAGCTCTTACCAAATTATGTATGTGCACCAGAGGTACAACTTTTATAGTAGAGCTTCAAGTAGTGAATATGAATTATATCTATATTGAAGGGAAGTTATGGACGCGATAGAAGAATGTGAGGCAATATTTTAAGGTAAGTGAGGTAAGGGTGAACATCGTACGAGATACCCAAGTGCAGAAGGTTGTGAATAATCCATACTTCGGGTAGAAGGTCAGAAGCACTGAGATTCAGTATTGATAGTGGCGTCGTCAGTGGCATATCTTCCGGTCGATGATTTCTATGTATCGAGAGGTCTAGTTAAGAGAGTAAAAGAAGAGTTTGAGACGATGTGATGTCTTGGTTGATATTCCAAAATAACACAAGGAAATCTATGGTGCAAGCAAGTTGAAGAAAGGTTACGAGTAGTTTAAATGAATATCTGTAGGTTACAAGCTAAAGTATGGTAAAACGATAAGGTTTTAAGAAGAAATGAGTAAGGATAAGAAAAGGGCAAGTGAGAAGGTTATGAGAATGGATAAGTCCTTAGGATTAAGCCCATGAAAACAAGAGAGCTGATGGTTTCTCTAAGTTATCGAAAGTTCAGTATTGCATGAATAAACTCAAAAGAGTCTAAGACTAGTAGAGTTTGGAGGAGATGGAATGCTACCCTAGTAGTAGAATGAATGTGTAATTGTGATAGATGAAGGATAATATTTGGGCCATCGATTGAGTTAATGATTTCATGAATTGTACAGGATTAAATTATGCACGTAGGGTAAATCATATTGGGATGCTATAAAATACGGTTACGGAAGTATAGTATCGCCCCTAGGTGGATCTATCTAATTACTCCAGATGTCCCTGATGAGATGTGAGCCCTAGAAGTAGTATTACATAAGAGATCAAGTTATCAGTGGTAGATGATAGATCAACAATAAGGTGAATCAATAGTGGATTGACAAAAGTCACAAAGTATGAGGTGATATTAGTCCGTCATTCTTAAGATGAACAAGTAATGAGGAAGCATTAAAGGACTTAGATTTATACATATGGGATAAGCAACAAACGTAACCTAGAATTCGGTTGCAGACCTCAGTAACGATAAATCGAAGTAAGAGTTATGGTATAGTATGACGAATGGATAAGTGGAACTATTAAATAAGGTATAACAATATTCGTAAATTCGACAAAGTACCGAGCGAAGAACTTTAGTATATCTACATATGCCCAGAGGGACACTTTATCAAGCTCTATATATGTTTGCAACGTGAGGCCTAGAGATTGGATAAAAGCTAGAGGAAAGAGGAGAAAAGAGTCGCATAAGCGCACATACAAGGAAACAGTAGTACAAGCTACATGACAGAAGGTAGCAAGAGTTATGAGATTGGAAGAATTCTGACCACAGGCCATGGTGAGAGAAAGAGGCCTAAAGAGGGGAATGCCCTGGCCTTTGGATTTATTCACAAAACAGTTGCCTAGATGGAAAGAAGAGTACTAAAGTATTTGAAAGATATAGGTTATAAAAATGATAAGTGCATCAGTCAACATTCGAGGACGAATCTTCCAAAGGGGGGAATGATATTACACCTCATATTTTCATACGTGGAAGCACGCCATGAGTAAATTGATATAAGCTCGGAAATGAGATGTTACATTCCGCATTTTCGTATGGTAAGGTTTCGTCGTAAGTTAATCGACATATGTTCGGGAATGAGATTTATTTTGGGATTATAAGTATTATGCTATTTCAAACAAGTGATGAGTAAATTCATGAAGGTGAAAGGGGAGGCAAGTCAAAGAAAATGAATTTTCGTCAAAGTTTGATATGTTGGGATAAAATACGACCCGAACTAAAATACTCGGTATTTATAGACTAGTGCCGTACAAGGTACCATATGACCATGATAGTATGTTGTGTAAGGTATATGTGAAGTGAGTAGTATTTTAAGTAAGTCGAGATAATTCTTAATTATGTGAATAATCGGGTAATTATTGATTTTAGTGAGAGATTAATAATTAATAAAGGTGATTGGTGGTTAATTGTTGGGAATGGATAAGCATCATGTGGCAGCCCAAGTTTGTCTTGATCAAGCCAAAAAATGACTCTTAAGTCATGTAAAATTGTGTCACATTTTAATGAGAATTTTGTGACTAAGCCTTATTAGGTGGGGCCCACATCACTATAAAAGGGACCTTTCTAAGGTCATTCATTCATCGTAGGAAAGTTTCATACGGACCTTCTGTGGAATAAATAGCTTCGCTTTCTAAGTTCATTCATTCCTTTTTAGGAAAGTTTCATACGGATATGCTATGGAATAAATAGCTTCAACAAAATTTCACACAATGTTATACTGTGTAATAGCAACAGGATTTAGAGATTTTAAGAGTGTACGGTGTAATCTTTCTCAAGAGAATCGACTCAGGTATGTTAAAGTTATCCCTTCTTTCTCTTGGCGTGATCCATATGATACAAATGAAACGAGCAAATGCACAACTTCCATAAATGACTCTATTCATAGAAATACTAGAGATGCTTATGTTTTTGATTCCACACGTGTCATATTATTCTATTATAAGTTAGTAAAATTTATTTCATGATATTAATTAGAGGCATAATGGTTTTATGGAATGCCAAGAAATTTTATGAATGTATTTCATATGCATTTTATGTATTTATACATGCACATTTACCCAAGACCATATGGCGTTATATACGCATATATATATGTATATGGGATATGGGAAATGTTATGGCGTTATATACGCACCACCACCTGATCAGCTAGTATACGTTGATGATATTATTCACAGTGGCTGAGATGATATGATGGGATGCCCTCAAAGTCTTGATGATGTTATGAACACATGTACCTATGCACGACATGACATTCATACGCAAACAAATGACACTATAAGTATTTCATGATTTACAGAGTTATCTAGACTTACAGGCTGTGCCATTTACTCTATATTTCTTCCATGTATTTTATGTACTTATTTTTGTACCTTGCATACTCGGTATATTATTCATACTGACATCTCTTTTTCCTGGGGACGCTGCGTTTCATGCCTGCAGGTCCCGATAGACAGGTCGAGAGTCCTCCAAGTAGGCTATCATCTCAGCGGACAATGTTGGTGCGCTCTATTTACTTTGGAGTTGCTTGTTTGGTCAGTACGATATAGACGTGTATTGTTTGGCATGGGGAAGGGGCTGTCCCGACCTTTATGACAAGTATGTACTCTTAGAGGCTTGTATATAGATTTCATGTATACAGATATTTGTATGGCCTTGTCGGCTTATATTTAATGTATATAATAGATTAGATTGGCCTTTTACGTCCTTATATCATATGTATAAGTTTTATATCAGGTTGGGTCGTCCTATATTGGGTAATCCCCTACATTTATTCTAGTTAGCCCATGACAGCCCGTTTGGCCCACTTGCCAATGAAAGTACAATAAGAAAGATATGTTTTGCTGGTACTCGGTTAAGTAAGGTATCGGGTGCCCATTGTGGCCCATAGGTTGGGTCGTGACACAAGGCACTCCCCCATTTAGGCCTCTTTCTCACACCACGACTTATGGTCGGAATTCTTCCAATCTCGTAACTATTGCTACCTCCTATCATGCAGTCTGTACGACGTTGTCCTTGTATGTGTGCCTATGCAACTCTTCTCTCCTTTTTCCTCCAGGTTTTGGTTAATCTCTAAGCCTCACATTGTGAACATATATGGAATTATAACAAGTTGTCCCTCTGGGCATCTATAGGTGTACCAAAATTCTTCGCTCGATACTTTGTCGAACTTACGACTATTGCTATATCTTGTTTCATAGCCTTAGTTATCTATGCTTATGGCTTTACTATATCTAAGTAGGTTATACTGTACCATAACTCTTACTTCGATTTATTGTTACTAAGGTCTACTACTAAACTCCAGGTTACTCTCATTGCTTATCCTATATGTATAAATCTAAGTCCTTTAATGCTTCCTCATTGTTGTTCATCTTAAGAATGATGACCTAATCTCATCTCATACTTTGTAACTTTTATCCATCTATTGTTGATTCACCTCAATGTTAATCAATAATTTACCACTGATAACTTGAAACCTCATACGTAATACATTGTCACTAGGGCTCACGGTTCATCGAGGAACATTTGAAGTGATTTGCCTGATCCACCTAAGGACGATACTATATTTCAATAACTGTATTTCATAGCATCCCAATGTTATTTATATTATGGGGGTATTCTAATCCCGTGCAATTCATGAAATCCCTTTTCTTCAGATTATTACTCAATAAAATGCCTAAACGTCATCATCTTATCTATCACAATTACACTACTATTCTACTACTAGGGCAGCATTCCATATCTTCTAAATGCTCCTAGTCTTAGACTTCTCTGAGTTCATTCATGCTATACTGAGCTTTCTATAACTTACAAAAACCATCAGCTCTCTTGTTTTGATGGGCTTAGTCCCGAGGCCTTACCTGTTCTCGTCACCTTCTCACTCACCTTTTCATATCCTTACTTCTGTCTACCTAAAATCTTGTCACTCTATCATACTTTAGCTTGCGACCTACACATATCTAGTTATACTACTCACAATCTTCCTTTAAATTGCTAGCGCCATAGATTTCCTTTCATGACTTCTCAATTTTCTTTAAACATAAACAATTACTTTTCTTGGTCATTCTGCCACATGTTGCATGTATACTTGGCTTATCTTGATTCCCACGAATACCGTAATTCCCTGCAATTCATATGATCTCAAATATCACCTTTGAATTTTTTCTTCCTCTCGTTCATTAGCCACGATAGATGCCACTATCTTATGGAGTGCATAAAAAGTTGCACTGAGACAGTTGTTACAAGACCATTATTTTTTTAGGTCACTATGCTTAGGTTGAGGCCTACTTCCTTATTTCCTCAGCTAGTCTTTCATTGTAGTACTTAGGGAGGACCCTCTGACTCTTGTAAAGTTGCAAGCTTATTACACTGTATACTCGACGAAAATTTTGATGTTCTTCCTCTCCTATAATTATCCGTAGTTACTTACCACCATGCCCTTGTACTTGTAGAGTTACTTTTGAACTGATATTTTGACTATCTTCCCAGTGGCACTCTTTTTTATTTCCGTAACACTCATATGGTACCTTTAACTACCCCAACTCTTATCTGAATATATCTCAAGGATTACAATGTCATAATTGCGAGGCTGAATTCACCATATTGAGTTTTACTATGTTTATCTTGCACGATCTACTGCTTTGTCTATAACCTCTTGTCTAGCCATAACTAGACACTTACTGAATCAACTACTAACTACTCATTAATCCATTCTCATATCTATATTCTGTGTAATCTCTCTTGGGTTATTTTTTTTCTAAACGTGCCTATCGCACTAGCTCCTTATATATCAAGTCTTCATTCGCATTTATTTATCAATAACATCTGGGCGAGAACCCTTATTGCCTCTCCCTGCCGCCATGCTTGCGTAATGTTCTAGAGTCGTAACCTATATGTGGGATTTGAATAAGTGCAATCTTATCCCTTTCTTATTTTTATTGAATTCTTCCTTTAGTACTCAATAGTTATTTGAACCATATAGCTCTTACTTAATACCATATCACACCATCTTCCCCCACTCTCTTCAACTTTGGCGTCTTTTCACATCTTCACTAACTCTTACTCGCCTTGCGGTAATTATGTACCAAGGATGACCAAATTTGTTATTCATGAGGGTGACACCTAGTGTAACTGGCACACTTAGTCCCTTAAGCTTAACTTTGCTCACAATGCTTGCTTTAGGGAAGTGTTTTCCTGAATGACCTTTAAAGGTTATTCTTCCGTTGTCCATTCTATTATTGCCGACTATTATCAAATCATTCTATCCCTAACTTATGTTCTGTTTATCTTGTTCACTAGCCCATAGTGATTTCTATTACTCCGAGGTCTAATTTTTCCTTCTGGTAATCACATTGCAGTTACCAACTTACTTCCAGAAATGAGGATATGACTTATTTCTTATGCTCTTTTATTATTTCAAGGCACACTTAGTACCAACTTATGGTCATATTTTGAATTACCATTATCACTCGTTTATCACATATTACTCATAATGCTTCATTTACTCTCTTCTTATGCTCCTGCTATTCACTTTTAGCTCCCCTTGCTTCATCTAACTGGCTCTTCGGGTCGCCTAACATTCTCTTTTTTTTCTAGGGGCGGGAGTCATACTAAGGTAAATATTTATCCCTTCTAAGATTCCACTGCCTATCTTCTAAAATTTCTACACATTCTAGTATTCGTATCTGACAATAAAATTCTAGAGTGCACCATCTGGGTGCCTCACACGAAGATCTATTACCACATTTGCACTATCCTTCGGAAATGTCAGCTAAAGATAACAATCCATCCACCATTTGGGTTACTCTAACCCCATATAGATCCTGATATCCCATCTTTCTCTTAAACTATATCTATTAGCTCCCATAGGGCATAACTAAGATGGTGTGGCCAATTGTACATACCTCTGTCACTGTTGAAGGTAAGTCAAAATGCTTATATCTCTCTTCCTGAATTGTAAATAATTATAATCTTCACTAAGTGGGTACCCCGTGCACTTCTTCACCTTGATTCTTTTACTTGTTGAAACTTGTATTTACCTTTTGATTATCTTATTTTTTTACCATATGGATGGATAGATATTCATTCCTTAGGGATCCTTATTAAGAACTTTCACGTCTTATTACACACACAATATGCTGAAGACCTCACATTTACTCATCAAAAGCATGACGCAATATTGAGTTCCTTTGGCTCAACTCTTCCACAACCACATTCAATCTCTTACCAACTGTCTTTCTAGATGTAGGTATTATTTTATTATGAATAAGATAGAGCTTAGGAAATTGAGTTCTTACAACTGAGCTATACCACACGATCTAGAGTAAGAAGAAAGAGTGACAGTCTAAAATGCCTTGTAGCCGGCCTTGGACTTGAGGTCTATTTCTCTATCACTTGCCATGATAACTTTGATTTCTGCTTGGAAGACCTTTCTTGTCACTGGTTAACCCCTTTCTTTGTCAATCTTATCACAGGAAATACCTTTGATCCGTTCACCCTACACCCTCCATCTGTTGCATTGTTCATGAATTGAATATACCAAACCTTTGTATTTCACATGAACCCCAAAGCATGTTGATTATTACCAACTCAGTGCGCACGTTGTTCCTTCCTGACTTATGCCACTTTGATGTGCTAGCCAGATCCCGTTTTGTGCAATTTGGAAAGCTGGTGGTAAATTTTGAAGTCATTTCTCACTTGTTCTGACCAAACAGACTCAGAAATAGGAAGTAAACAAGACAAAAGGAACAGAGTAAAGGAAACTGGAAAGAGATGATTCCTAACAAGAAAACTACAAAGTAGGAACCCATCAAATATGAATAACAACTCTAATGACCATGACATGCACCTGTGGCGTATTTTGTCAATGCAAGTCTGATGTTCAACTCTTGTTATACCCTTAAACCATGAAACTAGGCTTCAATGCTCTGATTATCCAATCTGGTTCATGATCCTTACTCGACTTGTAGTGCCCGAAGGGTTTTCACCATCAAGTCTCTCTCATTTTGTTCTTTCTCTCAACTCACCGTCGCCTTATGGTGCCTATGAAGGTTTTCACCAATAAGACTCTCTCATTTTCCATTTTCCTTGTTTGGACCGGAGTGTTGCCCCTGATATGATTCACCTCTACTTGCTTGCCTTGGCATCTCTCGAAGGCTAATCAGAAGGCCTTTCTCTGGACCGTAATGTGGGCTTTTGGATGGGGTTAGAAAGAAAAGGTATCAAAAGGCTCAAAACAACTCAACCGGGTTCAAAATTAAAACTTTTGGAATCAGATTTCTTACAACAACCGCAACTTCTGCCCCAGTTTCTTTGCTTGGGTACTTTTGGATTTTATTTTAATGGGACCGAGCCGTGAGGCTTCCTACGTATCCTTAAAAGAAATCAGGTCGAACGTAGTTCATGACATATGAATTGCCTTGTGTTTTTGTTTTGCTTTTTTTTCTCTTTTTTTTTCTTTTCTTTTCTTTTCTTTACTCTTTTTCCATTTTTCTTTCTCTCTTTCTCTTCTCTTTTCCTCTTTTCTCTTTTTTTTATTCTGTATCTGTATTTCTAACTCTGCTTCTGATTCCAAATGAGGGATATGGAAAAAAAAATATGTCTCAAAGGGGTAACAAATGGTAAAGTGTTTAGATAGTAGAATAAAATGTCTTCGTCATTCCAATCTTCAAAGCATGCCAGATACAAACAACACAATTAAACAAACCAAAGAAATCACACATAATATCTTTTGACTACATCAGAATTGATAGCCATATCCACACATTTGCCTTCTACATCTGTTAAATACAAAGCACCATTGGACAACACTCTCATCACCACGAACGGCCCATGCCAATTAGGGGCAAACTTGCCTTTAGCTTCAACCTGATGCGGTAGGATACGTTTCAATAGTGTTTCTCTATGTTCTATCTGCCCCAGTTTCACACAATTCGGGCTTGAAGTGATCTCAAAATCCCTTCATTTATTTTCCTCAAATGTCCCTATCATCTTCAAAATTGTTTCGATGCTTCGTGACTAAACTACCTTTTAAGACCAGACCGAGAATTACGCATGCATGTCATGTCACTAGAGTCAGCAGGAAAAGAACTATAAAAGGAGGAGAGAACTAAACAAAAACAAATGACAAAAAATAACAGAAGATAGGAAATTGCATTAGACAGACAATGAAATGGTTCGAACAACAAGACAAGCAAACTACAATGGGGTTACAACCTTGGAAAAAACCTAGGCAATACTAAACGAGTTACTACGACTAAACGAACTAGGCAAAATAAAAGGATATAAGGGTTTGAGAGACAATATCCGGATTACAACCCTAAAAATAACCCATATAACAGAAACGATAACAAAATAAACCACCAAGACACCTACCCAGCTAACCAAGAGAGGAGCGTCTTTCCAGTTACCAAGCGTTGCATCTTAGCCACTGAGTTCAATATCAACTTTGCTAGAGCCTTCACAAGTCTTCATCTCTTTGTCCTTAGCAAATTGCTTTTGGGTCCCTTTAGCCGGCTTTTTTTTAGGATCAACCTCTGATAGTGCTGAAAGCTTCGTAGCACGTGGACCTCCGAGGATCTCAAAAGAATTATCATATTCCTTTTCAAAGTAAATCATACCCACCATATGCGTCTCATTATGCACAGGCGATGGACTTTGGCTAGTGTCTGCTGCATCTGGATTTTGCGCGACAATGTCACTTGTATCAATTCTGAATTGCTTTTTTCAGGTGCCAACACTTTTCTGTACTGTGACTCAGGGCATCAGAGCAATATGGGCACCTTTGAGAAAAATCAAACTTCTTTGGCAGAGGGTTCGGCATTTTTATATGAATCGGTTTCAACATGTCCAATTACCTCAACCTTTGGAACAAACTAGCATATGATTCTCCAATAGGGGTGAGAGCCTTCTCTTTTTTCAGTAGTCTTTTCAGTTTATATTCTGGCCTCAGTTGGAACATTTTGCAGGCAGGTGGCTGATATGCTTGAGGGGGTGGGTAAGACATTTGGGGAAGTGGTGTAGGCCATCACGGGCCTCGTGGGTGTGGAGCACATGGTGGTGCATCGTGGACATGGTACTGGAAAAGTGATGTACAACTTTAGGGGTCTTGTGGAGATAAGTAACATTGGGGAGGGTCATTTGGTGCACAAGGATATCCATGGGGTCGATGTCGAGGCTGAGAGTGTTGAGCAGGAATGCCCAGCGGATCATCTTTTCTATTTCTCTTTCTCCTTGGGATGTTCTGAATGTCTTCCGTAGTACCTTTCAATGCCGAATAACTCATGATTTTGCCTGACTTGATTCCCTCTTCTATCATCTCCCCCATTTTTAACACATCATTGAAAGGCTTACCCAAAGCCGAGATCAAATGACTGAAGTAGGTGGGCCCCTGGGCTTGTAGGAAAAGCTCAACCATTTCTTCTTCACCAATCGGGGGACTGATTCGAGCAGTTTTCTCCCTCCATCTGAGCCAAACTCCCTAAAGCTTTCCTCTGGCTTATATTCCATTTTAGATAGGGAGGAATGGTCTGGGGTGACGCCTAATTTGTATTGAAAGTATCGAACGAAATCTTGAGCCATGTCACCCAATGTAGGCCACTTACCGACATCTTGACGATTATGTCATTCCAAAGATACCCCAGTCAAGCTCTTACTGAAATGTGCCATCAACAAATCATCTTTCTCTCCAATACTTCTCATTTCACTGCAATGAACCCTCAGGTGGCTATCGGATCTCCACACCCATCATACAAGTTAAATTTTGGCACTTTAAACCCTGCGGGTAGGCGAACGTCAGGGGACATAGACAATTCTTTGTAAGCCATATTACCCTGGTCTCCCATTCCTTGCTTGTTCATTAAAGACTGTCCTGTGCCCTTCAGCTTCCTGGATATCTCACCTCGCCCTTCTTTTCCTGTAACCTTTTCATTTTCAGCATGAAGCTCATCCCGAGGGCTCTTCTTGTATGAGTCAGGAACCTTGTGGGCTACCTGTGCGGGGTAGTATTGGGCATCATGAGCTTTGAGTGGATATTCATTGTTGGGAATTGTGGATATGATAGGAGGCCAATTTTGGGGAGAGGTAATTGGAGGATGAGTGATGGAGCTACTAGGACGGTTGGGAAAGTTGTGATAAACGGGTGGATCTGGAGAGTATGGGGGATCATCTAGCACTATGACCGGAGTTTGGGTAAAGGCAACATCTAAGAGGATAGGTGGTGGCGGGGGTGGTGCCTTCCCAGTCATCCAGGCCTGATACATGTCTGTCATGTGTTGTCTTAACATCCTTACCTCATCAGCCAAACCAGCGTTCTGTTCAACCAACTGCTTTCGGGTACCGGTATCAACCAACCCAATTTTGTTGTTGTCCACCATTGCCTTTTGACTTTATGTTGTGGAGAGGAGTTACTACTTCGAGAACCACAAACCAACCACCTTTCTACTATAAAGATATCAAAAGGAACAAAAGGGAGTCATCCCGTTAGCGTTAGGACATTTAACCGCAAAATATCACATTGCGTGCAATGCACCTAGCAACAATTAATGGTTCTAGAATGACTTTGAGGGTCACAAGGTCACATGACATCATCCCAATTTTGTTCATTTCAATCTTCTCTTTCTTTTCTAGAACTTCTTGGCTTGCTTATTTTCCTTCCTTTCTTTTTCTTACTGACTATCGCTCTTTTCTTTCCTCTTATTTCTCACGTCCCACAACTTTATCCTCTTTTGTCTTTTCTCTTTTTTTCTTTTTTTAATAAAATAAAATTAAAAAAAATGATTTGATCGAACCCTATGTAGGCTGCCTACGTATCATGACCCCGCATGAATCAGATCTTTGCGTAGTTCGAGAAGATCGGGAATAAAGTAAACAAACTAACGTGCTCACTTTATTTTTCCTTTTTTTACCTTAATGACTACTCTGATGAGAAAAGAGGAATAAAATAAGTAAATCCTTTTTTTTAATTTGAGTTTTCTAGACCTAATGTTCTATAACCTATTCTAAACTCAAGCTTCACAGATTTGTTTTTTCTTTTGAAACAAATACTCTATTAAGGAAGAATCCTAGAAGAGAAAAATATTTTTGACTTTTTATTTTGGAAGGAAATCTAAAGAATAAATCGAAGAAAAATATTTTGAATTTACATTTGATATCCTTGAAGAAAGACTTCGAAACGAGAAATGAACAAAATAAAAAAATATTTTTTTGGATTTCGATTTTTAATTACCTAAGAAAGAAACTTTAAAGATAAAGATAAAGTATATTTTTTTTCTTCTATGCACAATGTCCTAAAGTTCTTGGGAAAATAAAAGAATATTTTTTTTCATTTTTCATTAATTTCCCAAAGAAGAACCTCAAAAGAAAAATCGTTTTGGATTTTTGAGATTAATACTTTAAAGAAAACTTTTAAAAAGGTACTAAAAGGAAATTCTCTCTTTTTTTTGAATTTTTAGTCTTAATATACTAAAGGAAATATAAAAGTATTTTTTTATTTTGATATTAATTGCCTAAAGGAAAAACCACCTCAAAGGAAATTTTTTTTCTAGAATTAGTATTCTAAAAAAACCTATAACAGAAATGTGAAAACACAAAATTTCTTCTTGGTTCTTTGATTTATAACATACTTTTTCAATACGAAAATAGTAAATACAATAACAGAAGACTCGACATTACTGTACAAAACTAGAAGGTAAAAGAAAACATAAAAAAGAAAAACAGACTCAAAGCACAAAAAGAAAAATCCCCTTAAGCAACTCCTGAATGATCCTGACTGGATGGTCTCGGGGTGTCTGTCATGCTCAAACTCTAGTAAGTAGATCCACACCTGTATGAGAAAACTTTAAACCAACACTATGTGAGACAATAATACTTGCTACTGGACATATGCAAGATATGATTGAGGCTATTTTTGCAAAATGACTTATTTACCCAAAAGGTGGCTAGAAGTGCAAAATTTGGCTAAGACCCCACAAAGCCAAGAACCTAAGATTTACTAGGAAGACCGGACCCTATGTGGGTTGCCTACATATTATGCCCCGAAAGACGAGAATTAGGTAAGCATAGTTCGGACAAATTGGATACGGGCGAGAAATAAAAATTACAACTAAATTCAAAAAAGCAAAAAATATTTTTTTGTCTTTTGTTTTGAATAAAAAAATGATGAAACATGTAAACATATTTTTGGATTTTCTTTTCTTTTTTTTCCTTTTCTTTTTAAAAAATATGACAGGGAAAATGGAAACTCTTTTTTTTTTTTGAATTTTTTCATTTTCAATTTTTGTTTTTTTTTTGAAAAGGTGTGCAAGAAAATTATAACTGGGCCCCACTTACTTTATTTTTATACTTCAACCTCTTTTCTTTCTCATTTTTTCCTTTTTCCATTTGCCCTCAACTATCATTGGTCTGCCAAATGACCCTTTTACCCTTGAAGAAATGCAACATGTAGCACATAGGATGCATCAAGATGGTCTGTTATTTTGGGTACACCTGTCCTAGACAGACCCAACATCTGTGTTGAGTCCCTAAAGTCAGATGCACGTGATACAAACAAGCATTCCTACTAGGGATCCGGCATGAGGCTATGTTATTCTAGGTATAAAAACCTGGGTTTATTTGTTCTAGACCTGGCTTACCCGAGCCGAGATGGGACAGCGTACCAGGAATACAGGAGCTTCACCGGCTTTGTAACTTGTCCGAACCTCGTTCTAAAATTGGGATATGACTCTAACAGAAAAGAAGTCACACGAAGTGCACACTTCCCATATGATTTAGAAGACTCAGAGAGAGGAGGGTTTCGTAACAATTTATATACAATTCAAATAATATCAAAGCGGTAAAAAGAAACATTTAGCACATTAGGCCTAAACATGTAATGAAACCAGATAATAAATAAAGCCAAATATAACAATTATTCCAAGATCAAATTCTTGAACCCTGAACCAGAGATTCTAGGTTCGTTCCTCAGTAGAGTCGCCAGAGCTGTCATACCTCCTTTTTACCTACACCCCCGGAAGAGAGTATATAAGGGAGTTTTTCCAATTTAAGTGACAATCGAAACAGGATTATTTATTTATTAAAAATTCAGAGTCGCCACTTGGGATAATTTATGGTGTCCCAGGTCACCGTTTCAAATCCCGAATCGAGGAAAAGATTGACTCTGTAGTACAGTACGCGAACCAGAAATTCGGGTAAGGAAATATGTTAACCCGGGAGAAGGTGTTAGGCATTCCCGAATTCTGTGGTTTTAGCACGGTCGCTCAACTGTTATAATTGGCCTATTATCTGATTTTAAAACACTTTTAAGCCTATGTGCATTTTAACTTTAAACCGCTTTAATTATTTTAAAGGAAGTTTTCAATGTCATCTAAAACGTGTCTTTGGATCACGCTACATGAAATGCACCCGCGATCCGCGACATATTTTATTTAACTTTGTTAGGATTTGGATTTGAGTCACCTGAAATGCACACCCGATTTTAGGAAGGTAGTTTTTAAATAGCGCGCCTAAAGCAACTACGCACTTTCAACTTTACGAGGCCATGGAAAATTCAACTAAATGGCGCACCTCGTTTTCTAAGGATACAAATGTTAAGTGAGGGTCCTAGGTTTTGAGGTTTTATTTGGCATGGCACGCCTCAAATTATTTCAAAAGATTTTAACTCAACTAAAGCAAACTACGGACATTCATAGATTATTTCTTTCTAAGTTGAGATTGTTGGAAGGAAATCAGACACCATATGTACATGACAATTGAAAAAAAAATGAAAAAAAAATTTAATAGATATTGAAAATTAAACACCACATATACATGAAGCTTTAACTGCTACTCCAAACATTTTATAAACACGAACACCGTTTCTTAAATAATTGTTTTCATATAACCAAATCACTGTTTCCCAAAACTGATGGTTGTATCATTTTTATTGTGTCATGAAGCATCTTTGCACAACAAAGACTGCTAGCCTCCAATTTAGTCCAAAATTATGAGTGAGATTTGCATAAGATAAAAGAAATGCAGAAATTTCATTTACAGTACCTAATTTCAAACTAAAAAAATTAAACTTAAAATAACCAAGCAAACCGCAACAGTATTCTTATCAAAATTGACGGTCAATGCTACTGTGCATACACTTTCACAAAAGAAAAGTTCAATCAACGAGGATAAATGAGCAACAAACATTCTTCGGAATTTTAAACACCAACGCTTTGCTCAAAACGATTAATTTATTCATTGTGCGAAAAATTCCGTGCCTCTACGAATGCTACACAATGCAACGCAACTCGATTCATTTAAAAATTACTCATCAAATAAAAAACAAAATTGGCGTGATTAATCAGTGTGCAGAAAGAGAAAAATCTTCATGCTATATATTTGAAGGTCGATGATTCAGCGAGAGTGGAAAAAAGAAGTTGCTTACCTCTCGATTCTCTACAACAGGAACAACAACTTTTAAGAAAAATCAACTCAAACCCAGAAAGATCAACTTCAATTTTGAACTATTTTTTAGTACAAAATCGATTCCAGATCTTATTGTCTTCCTTCTTCTTTTCGGTTTTTTTTTAGTTTTTTTTCAGATTTGGATCTCCTCTTTTCGCTATCTACGTGTGTGCTAGTGAGATAAGAAGAGGAAGGAGGAGGGGTCTATTATTTTCAGAGAATTGGGGGTGATAGCTCCAAGAAATTTTTGGTTTTTTTTTCTCTTTTGAGAAGATGAGAGCGTCGTTTTTTATTGTAAGGATGTTTTTTTGATTTTTTGTCTAGCTGCTCCTCAGATAATGTGTGTTTAGGGTATAAAGAAGGGATGGGTTAATGGGCCAATGGTCTAGGCTGGGTAGGTATAAGGTAATTGGGCCATTGTATTTGTTCTTTGGGGTGGCCCAATACACCCAGACTAAGTCAATTTCTTTTCCCCATTTTTCTTTTCTTTTATTTTTTCCTTTTCTTTTCTTTAACTAATTAAAAACCTAAATTAGGCTATTTTTGTATAAATTAAAATTCTTTATTCATTTTTAACATTAAAATAACTAATTAACTAAAAACTAAAGAAAAAATGCTAATTTTTAAAGACTAAAAGATAAATATATAAAAATGATAATTTTTTAGGATTTTTCTATGATTTAAAAATGTTAAAAATGCAAATAAATAAAGAAAAATTTCTAAAATTAATGAAAATTTTTTTTGGTCTATTTTTTAGGAGTTATTTTCATGTAGGGCAAAAATCACGTGCTCACACACTTGATATTCAGTGTAAGAAAAAACATGTTGCAAGTGTTGGTCCATCTTCATCACTGCCCCATAAAAAGCGCAAAGAACATATTATTCATCCCTCAAATACAGAGAATCAATCCAAGATTTCTCCTATTAGTGTACCTGAAATTGCACAAAATATTTTGCATCACAATCAGCCAGCAGATTCCAAAAATGATGAAGTATCTTCTTTGAGGAAAGACCTAAATTCATTCAAAAAATACGTGAGTTTTTTATCCACATATTAAACATTACAGTTTAGTGCTTAACATTCGTATATTTTTGGCGCACTTTTCTAATTATTTATGTCTTGCTAAGATTGTGGGTGAGTTCAAGTCTCTGAGATCATTAATCAACAATAACTTAAAGATGCTTTCTGACCATCTTCAAGACAATCAGCAAAAAGAAAGCTTACACCAGAGAAAGAAAACCACAAGGAGATGTGATGATGGTATTGAAATGCCATATGATGCTAACTTGCAAGATATTCCAAAAGGTCACAGACAGCTGATAAAGCTGTCGGCGATAATGTTGAGGTTTAACATTTTTTAACCTCTTTAGTATATGTTTATATCTCATGTTTGCTCTTACTCGGATTAATCATATATAAAACAATTTGTAACATTATGAAATACAAGTATATACAGAATATTTCAATATTTTTAATTATCTTAATCCTATATGCATTTGTATTTTCCTGACTTTATTTATACATAATTATTATGATCTTCGCATGTTGTGTCTAGATGTATTCATGTATATTAAAATATGATACTTGTATATATTTAAGCTTCCTCTATACTGTGTAATGTTATTACACAGTAGTTAGATGTATTTAAATACTGCCTCAAATAACAACTGTATTTATATGTATTTAGATGTATTCTTAATATGTAGTCTGATGTATTTAAATTCTCTCTTAAATACAGCCTAAAAAAATACAAATTCAAGATCAAATATGTATTCTATTTATATATATTTAGATGTATTCATACAGTCAGTTACTATATGTATATAGGTCATTTATAATACACTAACATTGATGTATACGTCTAATAGAATACAGTGGTTAATGCTCCTTGTGTGGAGTCAAGAGTGGAGGGAAATACTACATTGGAGGTGCCGAGCAACATACCACCTATAGGCCAAGAGAGTGTATCTACATATTACTATGTATCACAATTTGAGTTGGATGACAAGTTTCTTCCAAGTCAAATTCCAGAAACTAGAATTGTGGTACACAATAGTGTACAAAATGTTGAATCAACCCCATTACCATCTCATAGGAATCGACGAACAAGTAGATGTTATTCTTCACCTTACGAGTCTAACTTCGACTCCGCAGGTTAGTGTTTTATAAACTTATGATCTATTTCCCCATGGTATTTATAATGTTTAGTCTCTATTCATGAATTCAATGAACAACAGGTACCTCAATAAAGTTGACCCCCATATTTGAAAAAAGACACCCCTTTGAGGATGATTCAATAATGGGGCCACATCCTACCTTAATTGTTCAGGAATACGAGAAATGGGTTTGTGATGGTCTTCTCGCTAGACATGAACAGAAGTAAGTTTTTCCCCGGTATGTCTATTATGTATTTATATATTTAAAAATGGATATAATATTTTTTATATCATACTTGTAGAAGTAATTTGGAAGACCATTACAAGAAGAACAAGTTAATACTTCATATACTATTGGATTTTGGAGTTGATCAAGTCAATTCAAAAAATTAGTTTTACCTTCTATCGTTTGATGGTAAACTATGGGATGACAATGTAAGTTTTAACCCTTCCAACTCCATTATAATTCATTTCTTTAGGATTGGTTTGTCTAATTGTATAATTCACAAATTGAGCTCTCACACAAATTTGTACTCAGATGTATCTTTTACATCTGATGTATTTAACTGTATTCAGATGTATTTTTAACAGTACTCAGTAGTTGTAAATAACATATGTATTTAACTGAATCAGTATAATGTATTTAATGGCCTCATTTGCCTTGAATAACAAATGTATTTAACTGTATTCAGATGTATTTTAACAGTACTGAGTAGTTTTAATAACATTTGTATTTAACAGTATTCAGTAGATTTGATAACAGATGTATTTAACTATATTCAGTAGCTTTAATCACAGATGTATTTAACTGTATTCAGATGTATTTTAACAATCCTCAATAATTGTTAATAACATATGCATTTAACTGAATATGTATGATGTATATAATGGCATCATTTGTCTTGAATAACAAATTTACTTAACTGTATTCAGATGTATTTTAACAGTACTCGGTAGCTTTAATAACAGCTGTATTTAACAGTATCTATATTATGTATTTAACTGATTATTCATGATGAAAATTCAGTTTCTTTTCCTTAATTTCATTCATTGTACTTACACTATGTTATTAAATTTCTATATAGCATATTGACGTCATATTCTACTATCTGAGAAAGAAGGGAAAGTACAACCAAACAACCAACTTCAAGTATACAACTGTTGATTGTATATTCAAGACAAGAATAGCAGAAATCTTCTGCAAGTATGCTGATACAGATAGTAATGCAAATATAGCCAAAGAAAAGGATGTGGTATGTGAGTACATAAAGGGATACAGATTGCTAGCTAATGTACCTTGGCATACTGTTGATAATGTCTTGATACCAGTCAACTTGAAAGACAACTACACTGGATATTGGCTGTCGTCTCATTTAAGGAGAGATGTATCAAAGTGTATGACTCATACAGATATGCAGGTCATGATGCCTATGTAGCTTCTGAGATAGATAAGCTTGTACCTCTGTATCTATCAATCAGTGGCTTTTACAGAGATAGTCAAGGCATAGATTGGTCTACTTACTCAGCATACACTAACAAGTCACATACTGATCCCTTTGAAGTTGTTATCATATCAAATCTGCCTCAACAAAAAGCTGGCAGCATGCATGTATTCAATCATCATGCTTGTACCATTTTAAAACTCTAATTGTATGAATTATTTTTAATTGTTTCAATCAATATTTTTCAGGTATTGTGGGGTGCACGTTGCTGCATACGTGGAGTTTCTGAGCACTCTTGGTGAGGTTCCACAAACAACATTTGATTCCAATCTACTCCTCAAAGATATAGTGCTCTCCTCTGGGATTATGCTATGCGAAAGATAGACACTGATGCCATAAGCGAGAATGAAGCACCCTCAAAGATTGCTAGGCAAATCATGGAGTCAGATTCAAAGTTGCAGATAGTGTCAGAGTAGCTTTAGGTGAATGTAGTTTTCGAAGGATGTTTTAGGTGAATACTGTTTTTGAATAGTTTTTTGGTGAAGATGGTATTCAGTTAGAAAAAACCATGTTTTAATCACTTTATCAACAGTGTTCATATATGACCATTGCAACTTTTCAATCTATGTTTCATTGTTTTGGTTCATAAGTATTCATGCTTAATCTACAGTTTCTATTCATATGTATCTTACAAGATATATTGACATGTATTCAATAGGGCGTATAAGTATGTATTAAGATTCAGTCACTTGGCTTGTATATCAAAGTCAGAAACTGTATGTTACAGGTTTATACGTATGTACTCAACTTGATGTATTTATTTCACTTAAGCAGGTTATATTCATACTTATACAAATCTATAAGTAATTGTATTCATTTGGTTTGATTTCTATAGTCAAGGCAGACACAATGTATAAGACAATTTGTATTTTTGTATGTATTTAACATTGTATATTAGTATGTAATAATCTCCAGTCGTGTGCATTGTATATCCAATTTAGAGACTGAATAATACAATTGTTATAATTATATATTCAACAAATTGTATATGTATTTATTGAAATTGTTATATAGTTGTATTCAGATGTATTATAGTTGGTTATGTATATACAACTCAGCCACTGTCTATACTACATTGTCTAAGTATCTGTTGAAAGGTTGTATTCGAATGTATTCAACACAATAATACAACTAACTATATCCCGAATCTATTCATTTAAAGGTTCAAAATGATTTATTTCACAATGTCATCAGAAGTAATGACAAATCGTTGGAGCATTAATACATGTCAGAGTGTTAACTAAATCCTACGCGGAGCATTTCTATACATTCACTTATTATGTCCTCCCTGCCCACATATGCTACATAAATGTTGATTTTTTTGCTGCAACAATTCACTGAAAGGTTTATCGCGCTTCTTCGTTGGCCATCCAGGAAATCTTTTCCATTTGGGTGGTAATACAACTTCCTCTACAACATGTGCTGGTATATTCCATTCATTTCTGTCCGTTAGCGGGTACACAGGCACGTCATATGTCATTACAACAGCCCAATAATCTTCCAATGCACGTGCACGTTGGAATATACAGGCACGCCGTATATTCCAATGCACGTTGTAATAGTTAGAGCAATAATCTTCTGGCATTAGAAACTTGCTCTTCAATACAGCCCAAGCATGTGGTCATGGTAACTCATCAACTTGGAACCTCCCGCAAATGCATTTTCTCTCTAACAGGCAGACAGTGCAATTCCTCCCTCCATTCGTAACCGTATGTAAGTATTCAGTCGATGGTACCACCTACATTTAAACATAGACCTATAAGTTTTGAGCACATATAAAAAAATTCATTTATATACCATATAATAGACGTATTAAATATACAACAGTATGAATTAAATCAAATATGTTTTGAATACAAACATATTTCTGTATGTATAATGTAGAATTATTAAGTTAAATAATGCATCATATATGCATAATGCATAATTATTTCAGTTAAACAAATGAATTTCTGTATGTATAATGCAGACTTATTCAGTTAAATACAACTGAATACAGAAGAATACATCATTTATGCAGACCGACAGATTATAAACTATAATTACGTCTTATCTTATGAATACACTGTTATACATCTAAAATCTGGTTAACTTAGGCAGCTGAAAAGAAACAAAAACATTATAGGACTTTGCATGATAATACAACTGAATACATCTACCTAAAAAAGGTATAAATTATTTCAGAAAAAATTAAGCTATCTAAAGAAAGAGCTAAATATATGATACAATTACATTAAAATAAAACTTACAGTCATGCATGTAGACATTGCCTCATTCAAAGTCAGCATCTCCTGGTATTTTTTTCCAAGCGTTATGTAAGTCTGTGTAGCTTTTTTGCGGTTACTGCAATTCTAACGTCCAAACATCTTCCTAACTTCTTCAAGGAAGTCGTATATTGGTAATTCCCTCGCTGACACTAGTGCGACATTGATTGACTCAACAATATTTGATGTCATGGTCCATCCCCTGTTAACAGGTGAATACAACCTAGCCCACTTTTCGTATCCAGCTAACTCCAAGTATTCTTTCACCTTAATATCTACATTCTCCACCTTCTCTATCAGACTGTCAAATTCAGCTTGTGTGTATGCTTTTGCCATTGAGAAGTATATCTTGCTCAACTTTGCATGGCTCTTTTTGAATTTCTTATATACGTTGTTCCATAGATGCCATATACAGGCAAAAAGTGGTACATCTAGATACACTCTCGATACAGATTTAATGATACTCTCATTTCTATCTGAAACGATGCACATGTTTTCCCTGTCACCGTATGCTATCTTGAATTTCTCAAAGAACCACGTCCAAGCAGCATCATTCTCTGAATCAATAACACCATATGCCAGTGGCAATATATGATCTATAAAGACAATTGCATGCTATTTCTATCCTGGCTAGTTTACAATTTACCAAAAATTACAGCTACATACAGTAACTGCTGCATACAATTGAATACAATTGTTGTTGTATTTATTATACAGTTGCATATAATTTACTAATCATTACTGCTGCCTTCATTTGAATACAAATTACATTTTGATTTTGCATACATCCATTGTAGTAAGAATTTAATTTACTAAGAATTCACGTACCCACATGCACCATCCAACATGTTGGCCGAGATGAATGTCCTAGTGTAGTAAGATTTTAGGTGACTTCCATCTACAACCACAATGGGTCTACAATGATCAAACCCCTTTATAAAGGTATACAAAGATATATACACATACATGAACTCATGTTTGGGCGATTTTACCATTCTAATGTGCGAACCTGGATATGTCTTATCCATTGTATATAAGTATCTTGGTAATTTTTTGTATGAATCAGCCGGTTCACCTCTCAAAAAATTTATTGCCTTTTCTTTAGCACGCCACGCCAACATGTAGCTAACATCTACACCTAAATCTGATTTCACATCATCAATTATATCCTTTGGAGTGTATTTTCTCTTATGATTAGTAAGCTTGGGCCTAATCATACCACCTATAAGGCTGCTACTTGCCTGTCGCTGCTCATACACCTTGTCCTTCAACGGACATGTATGCTTATCAATGAAATCTCTCACTTTGAATAGTTCTGATTTGTTAATGCTCGAAGCCTTAAACCTCCATTCACAATCTTCTGACATACATAATAATGCATAGCTGCAAAGAATTTATCATTATACATATGATTAACATAAATGCTTACAAAAAAATCACTCATATACACATGAATACAAATACGACTATATTTATTTGTGCAAATAATACAACTAAATACACTTATAGTTATATGCATACAATTGTATACAACTAGTAAACCAATGAGGAAAACAATGAGAGCCACTGTAATAAGTTTATACAATTAAAATACACAAGAATACATGTATTTGAAGACCATAAAAAAAAATAGTTAACCACATCAGTGAAGATCAATTGTCTCACAAATATGCATAAACATATCAACATATAACTTATCAACATATCCTGGTAATTTTTTGTATGAATCAGCCGGTTCACCTCTCAAAAAATTTATTGCCTTTTCTTTAGCACGCCACGCCAACATGTAGCTAACATCTACACCTAAATCTGATTTCACATCATCAATTATATCCTTTGGGGTGTATTTTATCTTATGATTAGTAAGCTTGGGCCTAATCATACCACCTATAAGGCTGCTACTTGCCTGTCGCTGCTCATACACCTTGTCCTTCAACGGACATGTATGCTTATCAATGAACTCTCTCACTTTGAATAGTTCTGATTTGTTAATGCTCGAAGCCTTAAACCTCCATTCACAATCTTCTGACATACATAATAATGCATAGCTGCAAAGAATTTATCATTATACATATGATTAACATAAATGCTTACAAAAAAATCACTCATATATACATGAATACAAATACGACTATATTTATTTATGCAAATAATACAACTAAATACACTTATAGTTATATGAATACAATTGTATACAACTAGTAAACCGATGAGGAAAACAATGAGAGCCACTGTAATAAGTTTATACAATTAAAATACACAAGAATACATGTATTTGAAGACCATAAAAAAAATAGTTAACCACATCAGTGAAGATCAATTGTCTTACAAATATGCATAAACATATCAACATATAACTTACAACTCCAACCATAAATACAAAATACGGCAAAAATAAAGAATAATAAAATACACTCAAACCTGACAGAATTAGACCTATCAACCCGGAATTGAAACCTTTGAGATATAGCATAATGCTCCATCACCTCTTTCAATTTTGCCTTATCCTTATATACTTGTCCAGCCATAACCTCCCTTTGATTAGTTTTTGAAATTATCAAATCCTTGTTCAGTTCGAACACCGTAATTGCTTGTCTTGAGTTGACAAAATCTAGTACAAGTGTATCATCTGTATCAGAATCATACCTTTGAACTGATTCGTCTATTTGCACAATGTCGCCTTGAATTAAACTACCTCCGGATACAAGTTCTTTTTCAATAGTTGTTATGCACAAAGGATACATCCCGAATTCTCTGTTCTCTTTTTTCAACTCTACATACACCCTGTAACCCATATTATTGTGTATTTCCATTGGCGTGTAATTTTCTTCTACTTTGTATTGAATTTTAATGGACTTTGAGGTCAAATCTATGTTGTTGATTAGAGATTGACACAACCAAATCATTATACAACGCATACTCCTTTTCAGTATTCCCTCAATTGAATAATCGACGTAATTGCTCTTAATGTTCCACTTGCCAGAATGCCGCAACAATACTGTTAAACTTGCCATATGTATACAATTGTATCAATCGCAACTTTTCGTTGTTGAAAATAGAACTGGGTAGCACTGGAACTATAGAAAAAGGGAGAACTTAAAATCCAGATGTTGCTCTGCTTTAGGTTATTTTTTCCGATTGAAAAACTTTCGTGAATGGAGGAATACATATTTATGGTGCAATAGTTTGTGTTAGTTGAGTTATATTAGGAGAATATCAAGTAAATTGATTTCCTTTCCGTTTTAAACCAGTTGAAAGGTCCATATTTTACGCTAAAAACGTTTCTATATTTTTTAATACACCTGGTAAATACAGTTGAATACATTGAAGATTAGTTGGACTTCCCTGATTCACACCTATTTTTGCTACTGTATTCATGAATACATTAGGTTAAATACATTAAATACATGTAATAGATATCTATAACACGTAATATAACAAATGATATCTATAAATGACTAATTACTACTAAATGATAGTGCTTTATGAAAATTTCTCTTTCATAATCCATATAAATTAGGCTAAAAGTGGTAAGAGTAAGGGAGTTGGGCCAATTTTCCCAAATTAGGTGGCTGAACGGTTCTGGGCCGTAATTTTCTCATAAAACAGATAACCAAATGACCCCCCCCCCCCACCCACCCACTTCACAAACTAACCATATATTGACCAAACAACCCCACACACTAATACTCCTTCGTTTCAATTTTATGTTAACATGTTTAATTGGATACGGAGTTTAAGAAAAAATGAAGATTTTTGAAATTTTTGATCCTAAACAAGTAAAAAAGGGACTCAAAATATATGTGTAGTTATCAAAACTTCTCATTAAGGGTAAAATTATAAGTTTAAGCTAAATTGTTTCCAGGGTCATTGTTTTTTAAACGAACCAAAAAAGAAATAGATTCACATAAACTCGAACAGAGGAAGTATTTTTTACTCTTCGGGCAAATTTATGTGCACGCCATCCAATTCACAGCCAAAAATAAAAAAAGAAAAATAGACAGCTCAAGAAAAATTCCATTACCCCCCATAATTTTACATAATCATGTGCAGAGGTTCTTAGAACTATTTCTCGACATTAGTAAGGGTTCACTCTAGATCATGATAAAAAGAGTAAAATCTTCGTAGAAAAGTTTACAGTAACATAAATATAGTCGCAAGCTAACCCAGCTACTTAACATAATAATAAGAGCAAGAACATCAGCTACATATCCACTCTATTCTTTTTTCACTTCTTTATGCTTTCTTGCCTTGTGATTGTAAACCACCGGTACACAACTTCAACATAAATGTACGATAATACCATTCAAACGCTTGAGGGCACGCAGTTTTCGCGAAAAACAGCACCCAAAAATATTTTGGCTCCGTAATATATCTCTTTTTCCGGCATATTGCACTTACAATTGATTTTGCACAGTCACTAGAACTGATAACTGGGAGAACAACAACATTCTGCAAATATAAATAGATACGATTTGAACACTGATTAGTAATAAACTTAAAATTTTACTGCTTGCCTAAAAATTCTTTATGATTATAACTTAAGTAACATTGAATTGTTAGACTGTGGGAAAATTGATAATCAGACGTCAATGCATTAGTAAATTATGAATCTGGAAGGAAAATTTGAAACTTTTGGTGGTCAGTTTACCTATATTATATAGACAGAGTTGTGCATGTACTACTAGATAGTAGGCTTATTGACAAAGACGCTAGCTGAATTGGTTTCTGTGGGGCTTAATTCTCCTGATTGAGACGCGTCATTCAAGAAACATAAGTTAATAATTAATGAAACTCAACTGTACAATACTAGCACCCTTGAACATTTATTAATTTCACTAAGGTTACTGGGAAAAAGGATAAAAAGCCTTGCTGTGGGCGATGTGAAAGGTACAAGTTCATAAGTCAATACTGTAATAAATATTTCATGATCAAGATTACTTAACTCGTGTATGAGTATTATTTCCAAAATAGGTCATGAGTGGAACATTCTTCTCTTTTGGTCCTTGATCATGATTAGAGGAGAAGATTTAATTTATACACACTAATAAAATAGAGAATTCTTACATTATGTTTCAAATATTTATCATTTTAGAATAAATAGAGTGAACATTTACTAGTAAGAGATCAAAAAATAAATAAGGGTAACTAAGTCAAATAATATTTACTATTATAAAGAATGTACAAAAGCTAACATGACAAGTAAATAGAAATAGAAAAAGTACATTTTTATTTTATTCTCCATCTTATTCCACTTTTGTGAATTACTTGCAATTATCTTTTATTAGGTGATGTGAAAGTGTTATGGAAGTTCAACTTTAGAGGGGATTAGAATAGATAGGCTAATCCACCAGAGTAATTTTCAATAACAGAAAAATAGGTAACTAAATACCCCTTTTCGGTTTATATGAACCTATTTTCTTTTCAGTCCGTTCTAAAAAGAATGACCCCTTTCTAAATTTGGTAACAATTTAGTTTAAACTTACAATTGTACCATTAATGAGAAGCCTTTTTAATTACACAAATACTCTGGGCCCCTCTTTGACTTGTTTAGGACAATAAATTTCAAAAATCTTTATTTTTTGTTAAACTCTGAGTCCAATCAAACAGGTTCACATAAATTAGAACGGAGGGAGTAACAGGGATTGTAAGCCCATCCTTCAAGTTGTTAACCAACTAAACGGCCATATAAATTGAGAAAATAAACAGTGAAATTAATGGTTGGTTATCTTACATTAGCTAATTCTGATTCAACTTGCAAGACCCCATCTTTTAGGTGCTTTCCTCGTATTATTTCTGAATCAGTAAATCCTAACGTTGCAATGGTAATTGAGATTTCCGGAGCCAATTCAAGTCTCATAGTCTCGTAAAAGCCTATTAAAGCAGCTTTACTCGCCTGCAAAGCCAATACAATTAATTAACATAACAACAATATATAATTAATATAAAGAGAAGAATTAATTAATTAATTAATTAATTAAGGGGAATAAATTAAATAAAACTAAAAGTAGTTTCTTACAGTATAGAAGCTTAAAGATGGTGGGTGCAAAATTGCCACGGATGAAGAATTGACAAACACCTTGCCTCTTGTCTTCTTCAGATGAGGAATTGCAAAGTAAGTTGGATAAACAGATCCCCAGAAGTTGATATCCTTTTATCCCAAACCATATCATGCAACAATAGGCAAAAAAATAGTTACGAAAATTAGTTCTATCTTTTTATTTATAGAATAGAACTACTACTCCCTCCGTTTCATATTAAATGAGGTACTTTCCTTTTTAGTCTGTTCCAAAATAAATGACATATTTCTAAATTTGGAAATAATTAAACTTTAAACTCTTTCATTTTACCCGTTTACCCTTAACGAGAAACTTTTATAACCACACAAATATCATGGTTCCACAAACTTTTTACTCCTTAAGTTTTTAAGACCACAAGTTCCTAAAGTCTTCTTCTTTTTTCTTAAACTCCGTGTCGAGTCAAACTATCTCATTTAATATGTAACGGAGGGGGTATTAATTTTGAAATGATGCCTACGTAAACATTACCATAACAGATGTATACTTCGTAATGTCCGTCACATCATTGATAGAGCACACAGAGGATATTCCAGCATTGTTGACGAGATGATCCACTGCATGCATGTAATTTTTAACTTCTTTTACCGTGAGTACGTAGTTAATTATGGCAATAGAAAATATCACAAGACTATACACTTCCTATTCGGATTTAACTTTTACAATGTCAAGAATTTTACTCTATTAGTCTACTTTAATCTCCCCTTCTTATTTTAATACTAGAGTTTATGTCTGTGAAATGATAGTGCAAGTAATTTTACACTATTTGACCTACAATAACATGTAAATTTATGTACCAAGATCAATAAGTAGGGGCGGCCCTAAGGCTAGGCCAATGAGGCCGTTGCCTTGGGCTCCCAAAATTTGAAGACCCCAAATTTACTGTAAACTATTATTATTGCTGCTACTACTACTTTCACTATTATTGTTATTATGAAAATCAAAATTTTCATTTTGAGTTTCCGACCTCAACATTCGATAATCTACCACTTTATTCTTTGTGCTCTTCTTCCTATATTTTTTGTTTGAAACTCGCTATTTTTTGTCTTAAATGATTAATTTGTTATTTAGAAAGCAAAATTTCCTGTTAATGTACAAATTTTATAAATAAATTTAAGAGCTTCTCAATATGGTTTTGCCTTATGCCACGAGATCTGTTGAGCCGTCCCTGTCACAAAGCTTAATACATGCTAATAAATTGGAAATCAGAATAGCTAATTACAACGACCGAAATGATTGACAGTTTGATCTACAAGTCGCTTGCAGTCGTCAACGTTGGATACATCAGCTCTTATAGAAAGCACATCCGGAGACCCTAAGCTCCTTGCCTTCTCCGCTACTTTTCGAAGCTGCTCCTCCCTTCTCGCCACTATTACTATTGAAGAACCTCTTCTTGCATACTCATAAGCCAATTCCTATTAATCCACAAATATAATTTTCTAAAATTGTATTCGTAAGAAGAAAAAATATCGAATTAAGTTTAATATAGGGATCTTTACCCAAATAGCCCGCCATATTAATTCTTTACTTTTTCTATCAATATACATAAATTATACATTAATTATACATAATTATGCAGATGTAATACATAAATTATGCATATATTATATATTTACCGACTATTTTTAGTGATAGGGTGGTCGGCCATTTGGGTTAATTTTTCTTTAATATATAGTATATATTAAAAAATAATTAAAATATTAAATATACTGAAAAAGTCAAGGGAATTTTAGTTTATATGCATTAAAAAGAATTTAGTAATCTACATAATGAAATATTCCGGCGAAGTCTTGGATAAGGAACAACATTCTTGTTTACAACGTATAAAACATATTTTTTCAAAAATTCGGAACCTTTTCTTAACAGAAATGTTTTTTTCCCCTTAAAAATATTACATACTTCCCAACATATAAAACACCATACATGTAAAGATTATGTCTAATGGGATTTTTTAAACTTAAAAAAAGGAAAAAAGAAAGAAAAACTAATAGGACGACGAACCTCCCCAATTCCTGATGAAGCGCCAGTGATGAGAACAACTTTGCCTTTCATGTTCTCACTTACCACAAGCCGATACAGAAAAAGCACGATCCTAAAGATGCAAAAGAAGGGGAAAATGACACAGAGTGTGCCAAGAACTAATGGAGTAAAGAGTAGAGTGGTGAGAGTGTGAAAAAAATAGTAATTAGAAGCCATAGTTGTGAATTTGATGTCAGTCGTGTACTACTCCTCAATAATGGTGGGAGATTGTATGTTGGGGAACCATATTTATAGAGTGCACGTTTCACTCCAATGAACAGCTCATAATATAGGGGAGCAATAAAAACCTGGCCAGAACTCGATGGATGCATTAAATTTACTTAATTTAACTCTACAATTAGCATAATTCATAAATTGAAGTGAGTTTGAATAGTTTTTATGTTCGGTATCCTTGCTATATCCCTCATATCCCATTTAATTGTCATTTTAGCCTTTTGCACTCCCTTTAAGAACATTAGTATTAGAGTTACTTGATTGCTTTTTTATTCTTTGATTTCTCAAATCTTATTACCTATTTCTAAAACATTTATTAGAGCAACAAAGAGAATATTTAATTTTTTTTTTTTCTAAAATGATAAGTATTTTTGGAACAACTATTTTAGCAAAAGTACCAAGTAAATAGGAAGAAGTATTATATTTTACGTTTTAAGAACGATATATGATGTTACTCCTCTATGTTTTCTGAAGTACAAATATTAGTTAGAAGTTATTATAGATATTTTTCTTTTCTTGGAATTTTATTTTATACATCAAGTGAAAAAAATGATGTTCAGTACAGTTAAATAAAGCATTTTGCACATATTCTCTATTTTATTGGCTTGTGTATGTAGTGAGGAAGATTTTTCCAATTGCAGATTCAACGTGGGCTTTGAGGAGCCAAAAGACCATAGTTTCCGTTTTGTACCTTATGTGTGTAAAAACAAGTTTTGTAAGTAGTAAAAGTTAACAATCTTTCTACTCAATTGTTTTTTATTAGCCTGCTTTAAAAAGAGTGGTATATTTTTAACTTTTTGTATACGGTTAAAATCGGGCCTACCCAATTTTACTATTTGATTGAGGCTAGGGAATTGCATCAAATATCGGTGCCGCATTGGATCAGACCAAAGCACGGGGACAAGGTATCGAGTTCGAGGGCCGAGGTACCTATCGAAATCGAGGCTGATAGCGATCGAGACCAAATAAGACAGACATCGAGCAAAGGACAATACAGAAAGGCGAGATATCCGTGACTGGTCGAAGATCATGGCGTAAATCTCGGAACAGATCAAATCAAGAGCGGCTGTTTTTCTAATCATGGGATTCACTTCCATAATTAGAATTCTACCATAGATAGGATTCCTCTACTATAAAAAGAGGGTCCTAATCAATTTGTAATTACCTTACACTCTGAGATATAAAAAGAAATATAGCGCCTTTTCTTTAGTTCATATTCTTGTTCATAAACTTGTTATATTTTAACTTCTCTTGCACAAATCAATTCGAGGGTATTCAAGCTCGAGGGCTGAATTTCGTTCAATACTGGTTTGCTTTATCCTATTGTTAATTTCTATTTCTAATCTTTACATTTATCAATTGATATTGGGTGAAATCACGTGTCCTTAAAACCACATTATAAGTTTAATTGTTATCCAATTTTAAGGGTAAACACTTTTAACTTTATATTTATATTTACAGGTATAAATTTATAGCTGTATAAATATCATGAAATAATTAAAATTATACTAAATTTTAAAGGTAATTATTTTTTTAAATAATTAAATTTTGTATCTAATCAAATAATATCATAAAAATTGAACGGAGAAAGCTCGCGTTCTTAAGTCAGATCCGCAATATATACTACTCCCCCTGTTTCAATTTAGATGACACACTTTTTTTGTTAGTGAATTCAAAAAAGAATGACACATTTTTATAATTGAAAATAATGTAACTTTAAACTCTTTATTTTTTTCTCATTTTATCTTTAATGAGAAACTTTTATAAATACATAAATATCATGATTCCATAAAATTTTAACCCTTAAACTTTTAAAACTATAATTTTTTTTAAACTCCGTGCCGAATCAAACTAGTTCATCTAAATTGAATCGGAAAGAGTAATTGTTTAACATATTACTGTTTCTAAGACTGACTGCTTGGAGATCTTTAGTGACGTCAAATAATGGGACTGATACGAAGTGACACATGAACGATCGTTGAAAAGGCTCAAACACCAAACAAAGATACTGAGATTTTGTCAGGTTTCCAATTTAGCTTATTAAAAAAGTGCATGTGATGAAAGGGGTACATGCAAGTTACTGAAACGGAAGCACGGGGTAGAGTACCGAGACATGCATTCAACATGGTTTTCCAAGTACGTAAACGGCATAATGATGTGGGAAGACTATAGCTTGCGACTTTTGCGTGACAATAAATTGTAGATTGGCGGAGCAAACGAAAAATGAGGTGATTGTACGTACATTCACTATCTGAGTTTAAATGTACTCCGTCCGTCCAAATTTACTTGTGCTTGACTTGGCACCCTCCTTAAAAGATAATAAATAATATGATAATTTTACTATATCATTCCTATTTATTATGTGCTTGAAAATAAATTGAAAATAAATAATATTTAATAAGAAAGGTAAAATAGGTATAAAATGATAAATTATCCATTGGTTTTCCAAGCTAGACAAATAAAAATAGATTTTTATGTTTAGTTTAGTGGACAAGTAAATTTTGATAGCATGAGTATTAACTCATTCTTTTTTATATATTTAGAATCTAATTCAGCTTCAAAATTAACTCATGAGATTGTTTGATTATTATATGCGGTGAAAGCAATTTCAGTGTTGAAATTACTTGTATTATAAACAACTAGCACATACGGGGTTTTACGGATACTTGAAGCGGGAACACCACTCGTCGATGAAGTTCCCCTCCACTTCAAGCGAATTAGCCAGCAGTTGTTGCAGCATCTCCACCATATATCCCAATAGTTCCACGGTCTTCTGTTGTGTTACCTGAATAATATTGGAAATTTATAAAATTCGTGTGGGCAAATTTTCTCTCAAAACAAAGTGGAAAATGTGTGGTATTTGGTGGAAAACCCTCTTATGTAGGGTCAAAACCCGAAAATTACTTGTAGTTACTAAACTTATAGTTTGTAACACAAAAGTTACTTTTTTATTTTTTGTAATTGTATACGGTCGAGATTAGAGAGCTCAATCTCGAGGGCTGAACAGAACCCCGGGCTCGAGTTCGGGGTAGCACGAAGTAAAGACCAAATCTGACTGGAAAATGCATACCTCGGGGGAGCAAATCGAAGACCCGCCATGATCTACCTCGAGGGCATTACATTTTAGATGGCACTCAAGAAAGAGCGGAAATTCCCCAAACATGTGGGTTAGGGTATAACTTAAGGGATAAGATTTGTACGAAATAGTACAAGTTCGTACTAGGTTGTTATACAACTGTACCAATAAAATTCTTTACCATAACTGAAAATGTACCATATTAGGGTTTTCCCCTTCTATATAAAGGGGACCCCAATCTTTGTAAAAGAGATCTCATTCACTGCAATAGAATATTCTACTATGCTTTTCTTGTTTACCGTGCTCAATAATTGTTCTTCAGTTTTATTATTTTTACTTTATCGTTCATAGTTTATTGGTTCTTAGCTCACCTCAAGGCCCTCGAGATTATCGAGCTCGAGGTCCCCGCTGCTCCAGCAATACTGGTTTGGTTCATCAATTCTTCTTACTTAAACCTAATATTACTTGTATATTTACTAGTATTAGAATAAATTACATATCTTTAAAACCACAAATTATCTTTAATTGTTACTCACATTTTTCGAAATAAATAGTTTGGCGCCAATCGCAAGGCTAAAGATAATAGTGATTATTTTAGTACTAGTTTTACAATAACACACATTATTATTCACACTTTTTCTTGTCAAAGATTCTTTGATTTCAGGCTATGATATGTCTAGCACACAAACCGCACCTGCCCATGACAGTGAGGGACTCGGAGAAAACAACGGTATATGTGTTGGTGTACCACCCATAAATCCCGAGGGAGTTCCAAATATGGAGCCAGTTGATATCAGTTCACATAACGCTCTAAACACGGACGCAGGCACCGACCCCGTAAGGAATGCACACAGGGAAGCCCGACCAGGGGACCAAGGAACGCCAGAAGTGGAAGAAGGGGGAGTCAGCCTCCAAGTGATATTCGAGATGCTTGATGACGTCCAAATCCACCACTAAAAATAAATGGATACGGTCGCATGCAAAATAATTGACCCAACTATGAGTCGGGGTCGAATCCCACAGAGAACAATATGTAGGCGATTAGGAATGTAAGAGAATTATTACTTGTTATGCAATGCCAAACACTTAGAATTTGTTTTAGAAAATGTTTATACCTAAATGCGGAAATGTAAAATAACCTAGAAATCAAGTAAAATGATCAATGGTTACAAGTATGGATGCATCGGGAATCACACTCAAGTAACGATCCAATGTATTTCATGATTTTACAAATATGAGTGAGTTTATGTTAATTAGCCACGGGTAATAATTCTATATTAGCTTCTTCCAAATACTAACAAGACTTTCCAATTGAATTATCCCTAAAACAATTAAGAGATTAAGCATACCCAGATATGGCTACAAGTAGTTCAATCCTATCTCTAGGTAGAATCTATAAAATGAGGGTTAAAGCCTCAAGTTCTTGTTAATTAATCTTTCCCAACCCAAAATAATCTTTCCCAAAATTAATTTGGAGTTAATGAGTGAGTCCTAGAGTTAGCTAATCCCTTTGGAAACATTAAAGAACAATAATAATTAAAGAAACAATAACTCGCTTCATAAAAGATGAAAAATCATTCAATACATATGCACAACAAGGTATTTAATCCACACTTTAATTATGAATATTTCTATAAACAAGATTCAAGTATTGGAATAAATACTACACACTTAGATATTCAATACAAAGCAAGGAAGTGAAGAAATGAACATAAATGAGTAAGAAATTCTCAACTAAAAGCTTCAAATCTTCAAGACCAAAGTGTGTGTGCAAACCCTAGCTTCCAACCTTGTTCTCTCTAGTGTTTGAGACTGAAAAATAAGCCAAAGATCTTTTCCCAATAGGCTTGGTCGTGTCTTAAATGGCTTGGGGAACACAGACATGAAATTCCATTTTTACCCTAAATCTGCCCAGAAAATATGCTATGCGTTCGCGTCTATACACCTGTGATTGTAGTGAATAATTTCCCCCAGGTACGTGATCGCGCACAGTGCCCCGCGTTCGCATAGGTAGGTTGACCAGCCGCTGACCAAACTTTCTCCTATGCGTTCGCATTGATACATACGCGTTCGCATAATTTTGTCTTCATTGACTTCTGCGATCGCGTACAAGCTCTTGTGATCACATAGGGTATTTGGCAACAGCCATCTTTCACCATTTTTGAACATTTTGACTTGGTTTCTTCCGTATCTTCTCCAAATCATATGATACCTGAAATATGCCAATAAAACTTATAAAATGTCCTAATTTCTCAATAAAATCATACAATAACTTAAGTATAAAGAGGAAATAAGTTGGTAAAATACCAACTTATTAATGCTGCAAGCTCAGCAAGTCATCATCACTCAACTTCAGAGTCAGAATAGAACTCCTAACACCGCCTAACCATAGAACACTCGGCGTATTGAACCAGGGCTTGAAAGGCCCGCTGAAAGTGGCTCGGGGACTGACCCCACGGTTATGAGAATGCTCGAAGAGCTTGCCAAAAGGATCGAGACCGGAGAAAAGAAGATTGAAGAAAATGACAAAAAAGTGGAGACATACAACTCTAGGGTCGACCAGATACCAGGAGTACCTCCGATTTTGAAAGTCCTGGACTCGAAGAAGTTTGTGCAAAAACCATTCCCCCAGTGTGCGGCTCTGAAGGCCATCTCGAAGAAATTTCGGATGGCAGATATCCCAAAATACAATGGAACTACTAATCCCAACGAGCACATTACTACAAATACTTGTGGCATAAAAGGAAATGATTTGGAAGACGATGAGATTGAGTCTATTTTGCTAAAAATGTTTGGGGAAACTCTGTCTAAGGGTGTCATGATTTGGTACTATAACTTACCTCTGAACTCTATCGATTCGTTTTCCATGTTGGCAGACTCATTTGTAAAGGCACACACCGGTGCCATAATGGCTGCAACAAGGAAGTCTGATGTATTCAAAATAAAGCAAAGGGAGAACGAGATGTTGAGGGAGTTTCCGATGACTGGGCCATACAAGCCTTCACTCAGGGGCTAAATGAACGAAGTTCGATAGCTTCAAAATAGCTGAAGCAGAACTTGATCAAGTATCCCGCCATGACTTGGGCGGATATACATAACAGGTTCCAATCAAAACTTAGGGTCGAGGATGACCAGTTGGGAGCCCCATCGGGCTCAGTTTATCCAAGCATGTTACTACCAAAGGAGTCAGGAAATGCCGACAGGGGGCCAAGGTCGAATAAGGAAAGATATCGGCCATACGCCGAGGATCAAAGGAACATTTCAAGGCGTAACATACCTCGGAATGATCGAAGATCAGATCGAGGTCAAAGTTCCCGAGGACTCATGAGCAAAATCGGGTTTGATAAGCACTTGGGATCGGCGGAGGCACCCCGATTATCAGAGTACAACTTCAGCATCGATGCCTCGGGAATCATCTCAGCCATTGGCAAAATTAGAGATACTAGATGGCCCAAGCCTACAAAGACCGATCCTTCTCAGAGGAACCCAAACTTGATGTGCAAGTATCATGGTACTCATGGGCATAGGACCGAGTATTGTAGGCAGCTTAGAAAGGAGGTAGCCCAGTTGTTCAACGAGGTGCATCTTTGTGAATTTCGCAGCGATCGGGACAAGAACCATTTCCGAGAAAGAGATGCAAATAGGAAGAATGAACCTGAAGAACCTCAACATGTCATTCACATGATCATCGATGGAGTCGACGTCCCACATGGACCTATATTCAAACATACCAAAGTATCTATCACAAAGGAGAAACGGACTCGGGACTACATGCCCGAGGACACCCTCACATTCAGCAAGGAAGACATTAAGGCCTTATCTCAGCCTTACAACGATGCATTGGTAATTTCTATTCTTTTAAATAAAGTTTAAGTTAAACGTGTTCTCGTGGATCCAGGTAGTTCAGCAAATATAATTAGATCAAGGGTCGTGGAGCAGCTTAGGCTACTTGACCAAATCATACCTGCCTCTCGAGTCTTGAATAGATTCCACATGGCTAGTGAAACGACGAAGGGGGAAATCATCCTCCCAGTCAATGTGGCCGGAACCATACAAGACACCAAGTTCCATGTCATTGAAGGAGATATGAGGTATAATGCATTACTTGGAAGGCCATGGATCCATAGCATGAGGGCAGTGCCATTAACCCTTCATCAAATGATGAAGTTCCCAACAAAGGATGGCATGAAAACATTATATGGAGAGCAGCACGCTGCTAAGGAGATGTTTGTAGTACACGACTTAGAACCAATATCGACACCATCCACATCGGAGAAGCCAAAGGATAATCAGGTCGCCAAATAGTAATCACAACCCATACCCTCGGTTGAGCCTGAGGGATAGGTGGACGATGAATAGGTGGTCGAGGATAAAGAAGAAGATTTCCTCACCCCCTGAGCCTTCGTTGCCCTCGAGGAATTAGATGCGACGAAGTCCACGGTCGAAGAACTCGAGCAGGCCATATTGATCGAGTATCTTCCAGAACGAAAGGTATACTAGGAATGGGGTTAACCCCAGAACTCAGGAAAAAATTTATTTAATTTCTTATCGATAACTTTGATTGCTTTGCATGGTCCCACTTAGATATAACAGGGATCCCACCGGAGATAACTATCTATTGACTAAGTGTCGATCCCAGATTTAAATCGATGAAGCAAAAGAGGAGACCTTAGTCCGAGGTAAAGCATTCATTCATGAAAGAAGAGATAAACAAACTTCTCAAAATAGGGTCCATCAGTGAAGTAAAGTATCCCGAATGGCTAGCTAACGTAGTGGTAGTCCTTAAAAAGGGAAACAAACGTAGAATGTGTGTAGACTACAAAGATTTGAAAAGCATGTCCTAAAGATTCTTTCCCATTGCCCAACATCAATCGTTTGATCGATGCTACGGCCGGCCACGAGATCCTTACTTTTCTCGATGCCTACTCCGGGTACAACCAAATTCAATTGAACTTGGAGGACCAGGAAAAGACTTCGTTTATCATTAATTATTATACGTATTGTTATAATGTAATGCCCTTCGGGCTAAAAAATGCAGGAGCCACATATCAACGCCTAGTTAATAAGATGTTCGAACATCAAATAGGCAAATCCATTGATGTTTATATTGATGACATGCTAGTTAAGTCCCTACACGCAGAGGACTATTTGACCCATTTGCAGGTGACGTTCGATATCCTAAGAAAGTTCAAATTGAAACTCAACCCCGAGAAATGTGCTTTTGGATTCGGCTCGGGCAAGTTCTTTTGCTTCATGGTGTCGAACAGAGGTATCGATATCAACCCCAATAAAATCAAAGCCATCGAGGAAATCACCGTAGTGAACAATGTGAAATCCGTACAACGGCCGGATGGATAGCTTCCCTAGGTTGATTTATCTTGAGGTCATCAGATCAGAGCCATTATTTCTTTTCCCTACTCAAGAAGAAGAACAACTTCGTGTGGACACTGGAGTGCCAACAAGCCTTGGAAGAATTAAAACGGTATCTCTCGAGCCCACCCCTGCTCCATACTCTGAAGAAGGATGAAACACTCTACTTGTATTTAGTCGTGTCCGAGGTGGCGGTAAATGGCGTGTTGGTTTGAGAAGAGCAAGATACGCAATTTCCTATCTATTATGTGAGTCGGACCCTAGGAGATGCTGAAACTAGGTACCCACATTTGGAAAGTTAGCTCTTGCATTAATAAGCGCGTCTAGGAAATTAAAACCATATGTTCAATGCCACCCTATATGTGTATTGACCACGTTCCCACTTCGAAATGTCTTGTATAAGTACGAACTATCGGTAAGATTGGCCAAGTGGGACATCGAACTTGGAGGGTATGGCATTGAATATCAGCCTCGAACGACTATCAAGTCTCTAATTTTAGTAGACTTCGTGGCCGATTTCACGCATGACCTCGTACCCCAAGTAGAAAAGGAACTCTTATTAAAAACGAGTACGTCATTGGGGGTATGGACCCTCTTCACATATTGTTCATCGAATGTGAAAGGATCCGCGCTCGGCATCGTTTTAAAACCACCTACGGGCAGTGCCATTAGGCAATCTATCAAAACTTCTAAACTGACTAACAATGAGGACGAGTATGAGGCCGAGTATGAGGCCATGATTGCAGGTCTCGAACTAGCCAGGGGCCTTAGAGCAGAGGTCATCGAGGCAAAGTGTGACTCCCTTTTGGTAGTGAATCAAGTAAAAGTGACTTCGAAGTTCGAGGCGATCAAATGTAGAGGTACTTAGACAAACTTCAAGTGACATTACACCTCTTCAAGGAATGGACATTGGACCATGTACCTCGAGAACAGAATAGCGAGGCCGATGCACTTGCAAACTTGGGGTCATCAGTTGAAGAAGATGATATCGTCCCGGGGACTGTCATCCAATTATTGAGGTCGATGGTCGAAGAAGGCCATATAGATATTTATTCAAGAAGTTTAGTTTGGGATTGGATGAATAAGTACATCGACTACTTGAAGCATGGGAAGCTCCCTGCGGACCCAAAAGAATCAAGAACAATTCAAGCCAAAGCAGCTCGATTCTCACTCGACAAAAATGGAACGTTGTATAGAAGAACCTTTGATGGACCACTAGAAGTGTGCTTGGGACCCGGGGACACCGATTATGTATTACGAGAAATCCACGAGGTCACTTGTGGGAACCATTCTGGTGCGGACTCTCTGGTTCGCAAGGTGAACAGAGCGGGGTATTATTGGGATATTATGGAAAAGGACACCAAGGAATTCGTTCGAAAGTGTGATAAATGCCAAATATTTGCACCGATGATCCATCAACCTGGTGAACAACTCCATTCGGTCCTATCCCTGTGGCCATTCATGAAATGGGGGATGAACATCGTCGGCCCCCTACCAACGGTGCCAGGTAAAGCTAAATTTATTTTGTTTATGACTGACTACTTTTCAAAATGGGTTGAAGCGCAAGCCTTCGAGAAGATAAGAGAAAATAAAGTCATCGATTTCATATGGGACCACATCATTTGTCGGTTTGAGATACCTGCCGGAATAGCATGTGACAATGGGAAATAGTTCATCGGCAGCAAAGTAGCAAAATTCCTCGAGGACCATAATATGAAAAGGATTCTATTAGCGCCTTACCACACAAGTGCAAATGGTCAAGCCGAGTCCACAAACAAAATCATCATTCGAACTTAAAGAAAAGGTTAAATAATGCAAAGGGGAAATGGAGAGAAGTATTGCCCGAGGTGCTATGGGAATACTGAACGACGTCAAAGTCGAGCACGGGGGAGACCCTATTTTCTTTGGTGTACGGGTCCGAAGTATTGATCCAAGTCAAAGTCGGGGAACCTAGCATCAGATTTCAGCATTCCATTAAGGACTCAAATCATGAAGCTATGAACACTTCTCTCGAACTACTAGATGAAAGGCGTGAGGTCGCATTAATTCGAATAGCCACGCAAAAACAAATGATCGAAAGATATTACAATAGAGGACGAACAATAGATATTTCAGAGTCGGGGGCTTAGTCCTAAGGAAAGTTACTCTCAACACTCGAGACCCAAACGAAGGGAAACTAGGCCCCAACTGGGAAGGACCATACCGTGTCCTCGGATTTGTAGGTAAAGGATCTGACAAACTTAGCACAATGGAAGGCGATCAACTACCAAACAATTGGAATGTATCGTTGCTCAAATGATATTACTGTTGAGGTACGACCTTTTCCCCTTTTCCATTTGTATTTAAAACTAACTCCTTGCAGATGATCGATTGGAAACATCGGGGCACCTTTCAGCTCGAAGACCTTGGATTCTAAAGCATGCGATGCACTCTTTTTCCCTTTGATTGGGTTTTGTCCCAAGTGGGTTTTACTAGCAAGGTTTTTAATGAGGCAACACTTATATGCTACCTAAGGAGTATTCAACAGGTATTCAAGGCTTCTTTTTAATCAACCTCAAACACTGGGGGGCATCACCCTCGGAGGACGCATTCTCGAAGAAAGCAATTTATGCCAAGGAGGGCCTTGATAGGGGAATGTTGTAATGGGCCAAACGGTCAAATGAACCGGTCCATGTAGAATAGTCGAGCCCCCAACAGCAAAAAATGTACGCATGTATCAATTATTTGAAGAAGCATTCTTATTATATCAAAACACTTTGTGCCTAAAAAAGTCAACTATTTTCACATTTAATGGCCCAAGGACCAAAACCCTAAATATACCCGAATACTTGAGGACTGTCATCGACAATCGACGCATCGATTCATCGAACACTCGAGCTTATAAGACCTCAAAGAAGCACACTCGAACTTATAAGACCTCAAAGTGGCACATTCGAGCTCACACGACCTCAAAGAGGCATTCTCTCAATATTAAGGCCAAGGCCATCACTCTCGGGGACTAGAAGCTACGACCATATAAAAGACTACAGTCATATAAAAGACTACGGTCATATAAAGTACTACAGTCATATAAAAGGCTACGACCGAAATAATGCGGCTCGGAGACGTCCAACTTCTGCCATAACACTAAAAGGGCTTCATATACTTCAAAAAAACCGATTAAATTAGGCTACTCTTGGCAAAAGAAAATTAAAAGCGGCTTCGATATATTCAGCCCTCGAATAATGCTAAGGCTTCGATAGCATCAGCCTTCGAAAAAACCTCAAGAGGTATTCGATTAAATGTTGCATATCAAATTACAAACGAGGTTCCAATCAATCAAACCTTCAAAAAACCCAAACAAGTACAAAAAACACATGCTAAGGCATAAAAAATTTTCACTAAGAATTTTAGCCGAAAAGAGGGAAAAGTTTATAGCCATTTTAGAGGCCGAATTTGCCCCTCCTAAAGAGCCTAAGGGCCAACCTATAAGAGCCTAAGGGCCAACCTAAAAGAAGCCTAAGGGCCAACCTAAAAGACCTTAAGGGCCCATATTTAAAGAGATTTAAGGCCGAAGCATACCAAGCTCGAAGACCTTACCTAGCTCAGACTCAAAAGTCCCGAGCTAAAACTTAGCTCGAAGATCGAACCTTAAGTGGTAACCTATTATTAATCATTGATCAAAATACAAAAATTTGAGGGTTTACTCTACCCTGAATTTGATTCAGCGCTCAGAGGTTAGAGCATAAAAAATTTGACAAATGTTGAAGAAACATTGAAGGCAAACAATCAAGGAAACTCCTTTTTATATACACAAAAAGATATTACATAGGGGTTCTACAAAGCAAAAAATTACAAAAGATAGAAAAAATTCTATCTACTCCATAGGGGCATTCCCCCTGGACTTGTCACTTCCCCGGGACCAGCCTCTTCCTCAGGGTAACTTCTTCGGCTTCCCCCTCCTCTTCATCATCTTCGACGTCATCATCGTCATCGGAGGAAAGGACAAATTTGGCATCAGGCTCAACTGCCTTAGCTTGTTTTATCTCCTTGGAAAGATCAAAGCCCTTAGCGTGAATCTCTTCGAGGGTCTCCCTTCGAGATCGGTGTCGGACATAGTCATTGCTTTTCTTCTCTCGATCGAAAGCCTACCTCAACTCCATTTGATCATCGACAACATCTTTCAAATAGATAGCCACCGTCCTGTTAGCCTTGGCCTGTATTACGTGGCCTCGGCCTTGAATTCAACAACTTCGGCCTTGGCCTTCGCAAGACCATCCTTGGGCTCAACTATTCTACTAGCTTGATCCAAGTTGCTACCTTGAGTGTTTCGAAGTTGAACCTCGAGGGATGATACCTTCGCCAGCGCATCATTTTTAGCCACAACGAGGACATCCATCTTCGCTTTCCATTCATTTCACTCAGCTTGGACTTGATTGACCTCGCCCCGGAGCTGCCCGATCATATCTAGCTTTTGCTGCAGCTGAGACATTGAAGTATTAGCCTTCGAAGATGGGAGAGGTAGCTCGTATTTTTTCAGAATAGAAGCTACCTGCTTTTCTAACTCACACTCATATTCACGATCTTTGGCCAACTCCGTTCGCAGATGTTTCAGTTCTTCCTCCTTTTTGTCAAGAAGAAGACTAAGTGTTTTCTCCTCATTTGAAGCCCTACGCAATTCTACTTCACAATGGCGCAATTCGGTCTTCAATTTATCAAAAGCCTATACAAAGGAAAGGAATGATTAATTAGACAAAAAAAGAAAATTATGGGATTGGAGAAATATCAGGGCCGCTAAAAACATACAATTAAACAAAGATGCTGAGCCTCCTCAAAGATTGAGCTCACATCCGCTGGGTCGGCCTCATCAACCCTAGAAAAGTAACCCTAGAAGAGACCATTTTCACTCGGGACTCCGCCGAGTCGGACATCTTCACATTCTGAGCATCCCTAATGGTATCCTTGGAGAAGGCCAAAAATGACAAGGGTTGACCTGCTGTCATGGCCTCGGGGAGATCACCCGAGGCGCTCTGTTCAGGCAGAGGAGCTTCAAAGCTTGCTCCCTTTGAAATATTTCCAGAAGTTTGAGAAGAGATTGCCGCGTTAGGTGATGCAGGGCCTTCATCCCCCTTTTCTTTTAAAGCTCCTTCCTCGAGTCTAGGAGCCCCAAACTCAGCAGGCTTGATAGCTTCGAAAGATTTCCTGGTTCGTGTCACCAGCGTCGAACCCTCCATCTCGTCACCATTATTATCCATGAACTGGTGGGCCGAGTCAACGTCCACATTGATAATGCACTTCTACTACGCCTCTGAGCAGGCTCTGCTTGGATTTGGGTGTCCTCTTTCTTCGAGGACCTCTTTCTCTTGCTATCATCCTTTGGCTTTGGAGCCGAAGATCCTGCTTCCTCCCCCGAAGGGGGCGGCCCCATCTCAAAGAACTCACCAATACATGCGATAGAGGAATCAGGTCACATAAAGAAAGATATTCTTAATAAGGAAAGAAACATTATGGCACGTACCGTGATGCTTCGCTTCCTACTTGCCCTTCGACAAGTCCCGCCATTTGCGTTTGTCGCATGGTGAAGTAGCAGTTAGTTTGCGAAACCAGTCCTCGAGGTCGAGGATCACATTAGGAATCTACGGAACCACTATAGAGAGGGGAAAAGAGTAATTATGCAAAGTTTAGCAAAATTTATGGAAAAGATCTAAAAGAAATCCACTCACGTTCGAAATTCCATTCCTCGAGGAACGGTATAAACTTATAGCAATAATATCGACGGTCCTCACCCGAATGAACTGGATCATCCAACCTCCATCCTTGCCTTCGTCATTACTAGCGAAGAAAGGCTTGATTGATCGGCGTTGGAGTTTGATTAAACCTCGAAAATGTTGAGGTCGATATAACCGGATGAGGTGGCTAAGGATAAAATTGAGCCCTGTCTTTTTGCTGAAGAACCTCATCATTATTACAATTCGCTAAAAGGACGGATGAACCTGGCCTAAGGTTACTTGATATCTCCGCGAGAATTTGAGCACGAACGGGTCGAGGGGATCCTGTTGACAGCCAATTTTTTCCCTATATTTTTTTTTATGTAAAACACCTTTTAAAATAGCATGTATAAGCATATTGAGTATTTTCCAAGGCTAAATTATTTTTTCTTAATTTTTTAAAGATTTTTAAATCAATTTACTGCCCTATTTTACCAAGAAAATTCAATAATTATCCCAAAAATTAGCATTTTTGGTGATTCATTTATTGGAGTCTCATGTTTTTATTAAAATATAGCTAATGTATTTTTTACACAGTTTTACAAAACTATATGGTATTTTTTAAGGATAGAATTGCATAATTGCAATATTAGCCTTTTTTAGGTTTAAATTGGTTTCATATGCATAAAATGAGATTTTATATTTTTTAATTGATAATTATGTACTATAAATCATTTTGATGCTTTCAATTTATTTCTAGAAATTAATTTACTATTTATAATAATTTTAAAGGGGAAAATTGGCTATTTAAATAATAGCCCAATTCGTTTCAATTTTAGCCTAAAATCTGAATCCCAAATTGGACCCCAATTTCAGCCCAATTTCAGATTACCCGACCTAGGCCTCAATTACCCCCTACCCGACCCAGAACCTTGTTAAATCCTGGCCGTTGATAAAAAAGATCAACGACCCTCATTCGTCCTTACCTTTTTTAACCTAACGATCCCCCCAATACCCCTATCATTCCTCACTCGTCTCTATCTCTCTACCTCTGGTTCTCTCTAGAACCTTCCCCCTCCCCTCCTCTCCGATGAGTTCTGTTCACCTTCTCCGGCCACTTTCTGACATGAATTCATGGTGGTTTCACCACCACAAAGCCACATATGGTTCCTCGCGTTGGGTTACTGAAGCTGCGTGACTCGACCATGAAGAGTTGGGTTCAGACCTTTGTCGACTCAAGTTCACAACCATCTCTGGCCCTATTCCGGCAAGCTATGTCTATTTTAAAGCCTGGTCTCGGCTCCTCTTACTTAGATCCAAGCCTTTCTCATCGTTTGGGTTCCTCTGAAAATCCTAATTTTGAGGTTTTTCTGATCTCTTTAGATCTGTTCCAGATTTATGCTTTCCCTAAGTTTTAAACGAGTTTCTGGATTTTCTTTCAAAAATTATACTTTCAAAACCATCTCTTTTTCCGATCTAGGGTTTTTCTGAAATATTTAGATGTTTTATCGTATTTTCTCTTTCTTGTGTGTTTATTCTACTGTATTTTCCTCTACTGTGTTCTTGTGTATTTCTTCTACTGTATTTTCCTCTACTATTTTCTTGATTGTTTCTTACTAAGATCCTTATACTAAGTTCTAATTAAGTTTCTTCTAATACTTCTTAACATGCTTCTCGTGTCGTTCTTATCAATATCTCCAGTATGTTTCGTATTAGTTTCTTCTACCATGTTTTCTTTGAGCTCTTCTGCTGTGTTTCGCATGTTACTCTTCTATCATGTTTCTCATGAGTTTCTGTTGTTTTCTGATGGTGGAAACCCTAGAATTTGGGGGTTCCTCCAAGTCTGGCTATGTGACTTGATTGAACTAGGATTTTATTTAAAAAACCCTCAACTCTTTCAGACCAATTTCGAGTCTCTGAACTGAGTTTGGACATCCTTGTTTTCATATGATTCTGAACATTTGCTAAACTCTTCTAAGATCTTTTGCATTGGATCTTTTGTATGCTACTAGATGCTATCCCTCTTCTACATTACTGACTTATGTGACAACCATTACCTACTGATTTTTGCGAAGGCACGAAATCTTCTTTCAATTCAACATGTTTGTATGCTCTTTATATGTTATGAACCTCCCTCTAAAGGAGTTTTTAAATTTGTGATTAGTTCAGACTTCCTTCTGAATAGGCCTGACTAATTATTTTCCATTGTTTGTTGATTTTCCTGTGATTCGACTTAAGTTAAAACCTTTTCTCATCTTTTCTGACTCGGTTCATTCATGGACCAATAATTTGCAAAATCTCAGACCCTTTTATTTACTGGCTACTAATTGATTTTCTTACCTTACTTGTACAACCGTGTATTTCAAGTTCTGTCCTTAAATAACTTTTTATGTATTTTCCCCTAATTGCATGCTTTGCACAAGATATTTATTTGACTTTTTCCCTTAAATAGTTTTCCCGTTTGAATCTGAATTCCTTAATTAAAGGAAATCTTGTGTCATTGATTTCTAATTGATGATCAGTTCCTTAACTGCTTTCTTACCTTATTTCTGCCTGATTTTCACACTATAAATGCACAACTCTTTCACAAACTCATCATCAACTGAGAATTCTTCTAAACTTATACTCTCTCATAATAATATTCTCTTCTTATCTGCACTGTGTCAAGACTACTGTATTTTCTCTATTTGTTTCTTTGAAACTGGTATGTCCTAATTTATGCTTCAACATCATCACAATGTGTTTATTTACAGCTTTTACATCCGTGTCTACATTACTGTTTCTGTAAAGTTCAATATTTAAGTTAGTACGCTCATATCTTTCTATCTATTTTTGCTGTGAATCCTTACTCCCTATCCCCATTACCCCTATGTATTTGAGAGTTGTGACTTAAGGCATGGCAATGTGAGTTGTTGCCCATGAATTAAGTTTGAACCAATGGGGTCTTAACCTCTAAGCAAACAGTCTGGAGGGTGTGCCAACATCTCCTATTTATGGGTGTGCCTATTAGCCTGCTTTTCTTTTGCTCTTGCAAATTCCCCCATTCCCCTACACCCATATGTGTACTGATTTAAGCCGTTTCCCTTTTCCCTTTCCCCTTTCAGCACTCTATTTCTGCACTTGCACTCTCTCTTAGTCTCTAAGTTCTTCCCCCCTCTTGTGAGCCTTGCCTTGGGACCTTGAGTTCCCTCTGAACTTGGACACCTGAGGGCTGACCCTTCCACACTGCACTATGGTTTAATCCGGTAATACATTTGAGTGTAAGCACTGCCCGGAGTTTATATGAGACTCTTAGGGAACTTTGACACATCCAAATGGGAGAAAGGCTTTGGAACATGATCTCTTGGAGTTGGTTTGCTTCATATTTCAGACAAGAAGTTTGAATCAGGTTCTCCTTGGTTGTACTTTTTAATTTCTGATGTATTTACTTTACTTTACTTTATTTTTCTGGGCTATAATAATTTTATAATGAAAACTCGCGAGGATGGCTAGTGAAAAAGGGAGGGGTAACTATGTATGCAAAAAAAGGTAGATAACCTGCCTATAGGAGTTTCTGAATTTCTGTATTTCCATGTAGATAACCTGCCTATAGGAGTTTCTGAATTTCTGCATTTCCATGTAGATAACCATGTCTATAGGAATCTCTGATTTCTACACTTCCATATAGATACCATGTCCATAGGAATCCTGCATTCTCATATATAGAATTTCCTGAATTTCTGCACTTTCATAAAGATATCATGTCTATAGGAATCCTGCATCCTCTCATATAGATATCATGTCCATAATTACTCGAAATCTGAATTCTGCGTATGCATATATAGAAAATATGCGTATAGGTCTTTCTTAATCTTGCATATCTACTTTTCATTAGGCAAACATGTTTATAGGTCTTAAATAACGAACTGTAATTAAATATCATGTCCATAAAAAATACAACACCTAGATATCATGTTTGTAGGATTTCTGCATTTCTCTATGTCTATAAAAGTGTTCTAAAGTCGACAAATGCATAGAAAGCATGCCTATAGGAGCTTTAATCAAATTTGAATCACCTCACTTGCTTATGAGTCTAAAACCAACAATAATAATGCATTACCAGTTGCAGAACTTATGATCTTTTGCTAAAACTGGCCCTCCTTTTATAATTGACAACTTTTCTTAAATCAGTATGTAATCAGCTCATATTCTTGTTTCTGAAATCAGTAGATATCATGCCTATAGGGTCTTTGTCTAACACTTAGGTAAGCCATAAGGTGAAAGCTTATAAGCTGAATCAGATTTTATGTGCTACAACCAGCAGGCAGGCCTGATTCGGGCTTCTTATCTGAACTATGTAATAAATCAGTCTGCCTCAACATTTTAAGTTTTAATCAGACCCTAAACAGTACATGCAAATATTAAAACCTGCAAAGAAATAACCTAAAAAAAAATTCTCTGCCTTCTCTCTAAAAAATTCAGTGAACAGTACTTTCGACATCACTTTCCGGTGCCGTAATCCGGTGGTGGTAACCAACCAACTGGGTGTCAACAGATACATAATCTCCTTACAAGTAATACCCAATTGGTTACAACTTCAGATCTATAGTCATTTTTTGTAGATCTTAATTTCATTTTCACGAGTTACTGTAGCACACAGATCTCTTCATTCAATTTCAACACAGATTGCGTGAGGCAAATTCAAATCACAGTAGTATCGTTTTATTGCAAACATACTGCAACTTTGTCATGTAAGTAAGTGTTAAAGAAATACAACTGTAATGGACACACAGGAAGGTGGCTAGCCACTTTTGGTGGCTGCGCTACCTACACAACAACCTTCAAACATGGCACAAACATCAGGGATCACAAATAAGCCGATGGATTACTCCAAATTTCTGAAACCTTGCACTTTAAATGCTGCAATGCAGGAGCAACAGGAAGTTGAGCCAATTGCTATTCGTACACCTACAATATTAAATGGAGAACATGTTATTCAGTTCACAGAAGCAGAAGTAGAAAGGATGGATATCATTGAAGGATTACAATATGCAATAGTTGGTAAATGTTCTTATGGCAGCCCAGAAATTCAACAACTGCGTAAGTTAATACCAATTCAATGCGGAATTAAAGGTGAATGTAACATTGGATTTCTAAGGGATAGACATATTTTGATTAGAATGACATTAAAGTAGGACTCTCTTCATTTCTCATCAAAAACTCATTACATAAAGGACAGGGATGACTATCAATACCAGCTTAGGCCATTGATTTATGACTCAAAGTTTAGAGCAGATGAAGAAACACCCAAGGCAATGGCTTGGATCTCATTCCCAGGTCTATTGCCAACCTTTTTTGTAAAGGAATGTCTTTTTTCTCTAGCTTCAGCAGTGGGTAAACCTATGCATCTCGACATGGCTACAATTAACAAAACTAGACCTAGTTGTGCTAGGGTGAAGGTACTAGTTGATCTACTTGCAGATTTGCCTAAAAAGGTGAGGATGGATATATTCAACGAAGCTAAAGGAACAACAAGAAATGAATGGGTGAGAATTCAATATGACATGCTGCCTAAATATTGCAGACATTGTAAACTTCAAGGGCATGATCAATTTGAATGCTGGAGGATACACCCTGAATTATATGTGGAGAAGGAGAATGATGACCAAGCAGATACAACTAAGAAACGGGACATAAAGAACTCACAGCCTATAAAAATGTTATCTAGTGGAAAGGTCGTGGGTAATGTGATTATTACATCAAAAGAGCAATGGAAGGAAGTAAAGGACAACAGAGTTAGAATTGTAGTAAATCAAAATACTAGTCATAGTAATAATGGAATGGAGATGTCATCAGCGAAACAGCTTGAAAACAATAACAATAAAGAGGATACAAGCACTGTAGAGAGACAAGCAGAATCACAGAGCAACAGTGGTAAGGAAGTGGAGGCTATAGACAATGAAGATAATGATCATGTTCATGTAGCTAACAAGTTTGCAATATTACAAGGGCTGGAGAAAGAGGAAGAACCTACTAATCAATTGGGGAATGATCATGTTCATGTAGATAACAAGTTTGCAAAAGTGATAGATAATGCAGCAACAAGAAGTACAACACTTCACAACCATGCATCTACAAAACAAAAACCAAAAAATATGGTCAATACTGAGGAAAAATTAAATCCTGCAGCACAAATTTTTCATCTTAATTCAGCGGGGATTAGCTCGACTAATGGTCTAGTCAATGGAAATGAGGCATCAAAAGCTATAAACGATACTGCACAATGGGTAGAAAGAAGTTTCAAGAATAAAACAGGAGAGGGAATAGTGAAGATCAACAAACCATGCCAACAAATCTCTTCACAAGGTACATTAGTGAACAAGGTACCTAATAAAACTCCAAATCCTCAAGCAGAGGGTCAAAATCAGCTACATTTAAAGAAAGAGTGCAAGGCTGTGGAGGCAGGCTATGGGATACACAAAGGGAATACGACTCAGAGGAGAACGAAGTACCACAAGGAGCACAAGCTGATGAGGAACCAAATGAGAAGGACAAAGAAGAAGATGAGCAAAGTATAAATGGAGAACACCAAGTCAATGACAACAATGCAACTGAAATTACAGAAATTAGAAACTATGAAGGAAGAGACCAAGAGATAAATGATCCTGGAGGAACAAAAGATAATCAAATTCAGATATCACAAGAAGACCCACAAGGACATAACACAACAGATAAGGAGAAACAACAAAGAAATAAAACAAAAATACTGAATATTACTGTTACAATGGAGAAAAATCAGTTGCAGCTGTTAAAAAGACGAGAAGAGAATGCCTTGGTCCCTAAAAGGAATGCATTTGGAGCTACATCAGGAAGTAAGGAAGACAATGAAGAAGGAGAAGAACATGGTAAGTCAGGATACGACATGGATCAAGAAACAACTACACAACACCTTATGAATGCGGCAAGGCAAGGTGATTTATCACCTACGCACGTGGACAAGGCAAAATCAGCAGCAAAAGGAAAGAAGAAGCAACAAAAAGATAACCATGCAGTACCAAAAGCTGGGGTGCATACAAGGAGAACGCTAACTAAATCCAACAATCAGTAATGAATGCTATCATTTGGAACATAAGGTCAGTCAACACACAGCAAGCCTTTGAAAGGTTGACAAAAATGCACAGGAAAAAACGCTATGATTTTGTAGGATTAATGGAGCCAAAGCAACAAGCAAAAAAAATGGAAAGGTACAGAAACAAGATAGGACTTGCACAAGCAATTTCAAATGTTTCCAACAAGATCTGGGCATTCATAGATGAAGTATTTGAAGTAACTGTCATGTACAATATGGTGCAACAATTAACACTACGATTGGTTCATATTGAATCGCATGTGGAGTTTGTTCTAACTTTGATATATGCTAAATGTGATGCAATTGAGAGGATAGAATTATGGGATTCATTATATGAAATGACAAGGGATATGAATGCACCATGGCTAGTAGGGGGAGATTTCAATGTAATATGGGACGAAGAAGAGAAGTTTGGGGGGTTACCTGTGTCATTGAATGAAATTGATGATTTTCGACACTGCGTCAACACTTGCAATCTCTTCGATCTTGGATTTAAAGGTAGCATATTTACATGGTGGAATGGAAGAGCAGAGGAAGACTGTATATTCAAAATATTAGACAGATGCTTGGCCAATTCACAATTCCAACAAACATTCCCGGGAATAGAGGTGCAACACTTGGCAAAGACTGGATCTGATCATAGTCCAATGTATCTGAAGTGTGATACTGAGACTCCTCCAATAAAAAAGCCTTTTAATTTCTTGAATTTTTGGGTGGAACATGAAACTTTTAAAGACGTGGTGAGAGAGAATTGGACAGCTGATTTCAGTGCAAATCCTTTTATAATTCATAATCACAAGTTAAAAAAACTAAAGAAAGCCCTTTCATTGTGGAGTAAGGCTACGTTTGGAAATATTTTCCAAAAGATAGCAAGCATGGAGGAGGTAGTGTTGGTTCACGAAGCAGAATTTGAAGCAAATCCTACAAGGATGAATAGGGAAAGGCTACAAAAGATTAAGGCAGAATTGATCAATTGTCTTGCACTAGAGGAAAACTTTTGGCAACAAAAGGCGGGCATGACTTGGTTCAAGGAAGGGGATAGGAATACTAATTTCTTCCACGCACAAGTGAGAGGTAGGAGGAAGAGACTTCAAATTAACAGAATTCAAGATAGTGGAGGAACATGGATTGAAGAAGAAAAAGAAATTGCAGAGGAGGCTATCAGATTTTACGAGGAACAGTTCACAAAAATAACTTCTCCTTCTTTTTTTGAGATCGTAGACCATTTTCCTAATATGATGAACAATGAACAGAATGCAGAATTGATTAAACAACCAACAAAAGAAGAGGTTAAAGAGGCAGTATTTGGACTTAATGGTGATAGTGCTGGAGGGCCAGATGGTATGACAGGCAAGCTATATCAATCTTGCTGGGACATAATAGGGGATGACCTGTTCGACATGGTGAGGGCTTTTTTCAATGGTCATGAGTTACCAAAATGTGTAACACACACAAACCTAGTTCTGATACCAAAGAAAAAAGAAGTTACCACTTTTTCTGATCTACAACCCATAAGCCTCAGTAATTTTTCAAATAAGGTTATATCAAGGGTCATTCATGAAAGGCTTGTGAAATTTCTCCCAAATCTGATATCGGAGGAACATTCAGGTTTTGTTAAGGGCAGGAATATAGTAGAAAATATCCTTTTAACTCAGGAGATAGTCACTGACATCAGGCTTAGAACAAAGGCTGGACCAAATGTCATCTTAAAGCTAGATATGACCAAAGCTTATGATAGATTATCTTGGCTATTCCTAACAAAGGTAATGAGAAAGATGGGATTCACAGAAAGGTTGATAGGGATTGCCTTTGGATTAGTTTCAAATAATTGGTATTCTATTCTAATCAATGGTCAAGCTCATGGTTTCTTTAAATCCTCAAGAGGAGTAAAACAAGGTAATCCTGTATCTCCAACTTTGTTTATCTTGGCAGCAGAAGCATTATCTAGGGGCCTCAATGCACTTCATACTAACATGTATTTTTGTGGATTTGGAATGCCAAAGTGGAGTCCAAAAATCAATCATTTGGCGTATGCAGATGACATGATTATTTTTTCATCATCTGATGAAACTTCTCTGATGCTGATTATGCAAGTGTTGAATGCATATGAAAATGCATCTGGGCAGCTTATCAACAAGACCAAATCAGCAGTGTACCTGTACCATTTAACACACATTGATGAGGTCAGCAAGGTGGAAAGGATCACAGGCATTCATAGAAATGAATTTCCTATCACATACCTAGGTTGTCCTATTTTTTATGCAAGGAGAAAGCTGGAATACTATCAGCCCCTAATCACTAAGGTAATGGACAAAATGCAATCCTGGCAGGGCAAATTATTATCAGTAGGAGGAAGGGAAGTTCTCATATCCCATGTGCTGCAAAGCATGCCTATGCATCTACTATCAGCTGTAAACCCTCCCAAATATGTGATAAATAGATTGCACAAACTGTTTGCGCAATTTTTCTGGAGCATCTCTGTAGGAGGAACTAATAGACATTGGGCTTCATGGAATACCTTATGCATGCCACTTGAGGAAGGAGGAATAGGTTTCAGGTCACTACATGATGTAACAAAAGCATTATTCAGCAAATTGTGGTGGAATTTCAGAACAAAACCATGCCTATGGAGCTTTTTTGTATGTCAGAAATATTGTAAGAAAATGAATTCAGTAGTTGTTCCATGGAAAAGGGGGTCTCATATTTGGAGAAAAATGCTGGAATGCAGAGATCTTATTGAACATCAAATCTTTTGGCAAACAAAAAAGGGATCCTCACTTTTTTGGTTCGAAAACTAGACAGGTCTTGGGGCACTATATTTTTTAGTTCCTCAGGACTTTGGCATAAATGAAACAATACATAATGTACATGAAGTTACCTTAGATGGTGGATGGAATGTGGACAGGCTATTTGAAATGCTTCCTGAAGACTTAGCAGTACACATTCTTGAGAAAATCAAACCACCTTCACCTCAGCAGATTCTTGACGTGCCTTTTTGGATGCTGGAAACAAGAGGATATTTCAGTGTTAAGTCAGCATGGGATTATACGAGAAGAAGAGAAGAACCAATAAAAGCATATTGAATGATATGGGTAAAGGGACTACCTTTTAAAATAGCATTTTTCATGTGGAAAGTGTGGAAAGCAAAGTTACCTTTAGATGATTTCTTGAAAAAGGTAGGCTACTGCATGCCATCAAAATGCTGGTGTTGTGTACATCCTGATGAGGAATCTTTTCAGCATTTGTTTTTTAAATCAGAAACTGCAAAGACAACTTGGAAGTATTTTCTATCAAGGGCAGGAATAGCTGTGGAAGGAATTACAATGCACCAAGCAATCACAAAATGTTGGAATGCAAATGTGTGCTTAAGGCTCAAACCGGTAATGCAAGCACTCCCTTCATGCATAGTATGGGAACTCTGGAAAAGAAGAAATAGTATGAAGTATGGTGATGCTGTGACAACCAGCAGGGTGATTTATCAAGTGTCATCAAATCTCCAGGCATTAGTGAAAGTGAGAAAGCCAGGGATAGACATGGTACCTCACAAATGGAAAGACCTTCTAGCCATGATGGAAAATTTCACTCCTAAACTTAAAGTTACCAAAGTCATGTGGGAACCACCAAGTACAGGATGGCTAAAGGTTAATACGGATGGGGCATCGAGGGGAAATCCAGGCAGGAGTTCAATAGGTTTTTGCATAAGAAATGAAAATGGCGACATAGTCAAGTCTGTAGGGAGGGAGATTGAGGAGACGACAAACACAGTAGCTGAAGCGAAGGCAATGTTAGAAGCACTAAGGTTCTGCAGATTCCAACAATACTCTCATGTATGGCTTCAAACTGACTCAATGTTACTAAAAAAGATAATGGATGGGATTTGGAAACCACCATGGATCATATCTGAGCAGGTAGAGGAAATTATGCAACTAATGATTGGGGGCAATTACACAGTTACTCATATTCATAGAGAGGGCAACAAGTTGGCTGATCACTTGGCTAACTATGCTTTAGATCATGGAGAAATCGAATGCCAACATTTCTGGCATCTAGATGCACAAGGAAGGAGGTTGATTAATGAAGATAAGATGCAATGTCCAAGTCTAAGGGTGAAGGTGGACAGAAGATAAGAAGAAAACAGAATAGAAATAGCAGGAGACATGTCAACTTAATCGACCATCAAATACTAAGGGAGGAGGGTGTGTCTAGCGACAAGGTACAATTATGCTATATTAAAGAACAAACACTCTCCAATAATCAAGATGGGCAGGTGATATTAGGCTCAGTAAAAGATAACAATTCTATTGGTATATGCACACGCACGCGAGGGACTTGGCATGGAGTGATGAGAAAAACAATTCATGACAGCACATGGTCTACTCTGAAAAACGAGAAGCATGTCTTTTGGTTGGGGATGCGCAATCGAGCAATAACAAATGCAGGAAGAAAAACCAATGCACAAACATGGAGGGTAGCTGGGGAACACACATGCTAACACATCTGGAAGATAAAGCATGCTGGACATAGAGGAGTTTGATACTTGAGCATGCCATTGATTAGCTCAGATCGAGATATGGTAGACCGTGTCCATGGAATATCGCACACTGGAAATGAATTCATCGAGAATGGATTGGAGTGGTCCAGCAAGAGCATGGGATAGTGCATCAAAAACGAGGGAATATTCTAATGGAACTTCTTTAAGCATACTGCTAATGGCAGCCTATCGAAAAATAAGGCAAGGGAACAAATGCTTTCGAACATTGATAACCTCACCAAGATTATATGGAGCTCACGTGCTTTGGAGTGCAAAACACAAAGCTGTCCCCATTTATAACCTCAAGGAATCAAAAGCTGCCCCAGTTGTTAGCGCACAAAAGACATTCATCTTGACGAAAGATTAATGAAATCTTTGGCGTGATCGAACACGGAGGATATGCAGTCCCAAAATAACATGCACATGCTTGGATAAAGTCGTATATTTCAAAGATTAATAGCTTTAATGTTATATCAATGTTGAGTGCAACACTCAATTTTGATAATAGGATCTTTGTTAAATTCATACTCTATTTACGTAGGGTATCTTGACATTGTATTCTGTCGTTTATCATGTTATAAATAAAACTAACCCTAGGCGTTTGCCTAGTGGATTAAAAAAAAACAGTACATGCAAGTCATGCTACATTATGTGCTTTCTTTGGTTTAAAGGAGGTCTGTCTGAGCCTTTTTTATTTGTTTATATGCTTCCCCAAACTTGCTATATGTGTTTTGTTTGTCTCCTTAGTATTTTACCTTTTGAAACCACAAATAAGCCCAATACCTCCTCCCTTTAGGATTAGTAGTCCCAAGTGCCTCCGGGGCTGATAGCATTGGGGCGGGTAATAGCATGCAATAAGTAAACGAGACCATTCTGCGCTTTAATACCTTAACGGGGTGGGAAAGGGTAGATATGGATATGATGACCACGCGATAACATCACGTGTAGCCCCTCACTGAGGAGTGATTACCAGATGTTGTGTGGCGTGATCGATATTATCAATAAACCTAGGACCCTCCCCCCCCCCTTTTTTTTCTTTGTTTCTTTTAGTTCCTTCTTCTTACTTTTGTTTATTTGTAACCATTACGTGAAAATTCCCTCTTATTGAAGCCTTTATTTGCCTATGTGTTATTTGCACTTAAGTCACAACAATAGTTTGGCCGGGAACCACACTAGTGGATCGTGAGGGGTGCCTAACACCTTCCCCTTGGGATAATTTCAAGCCCTTACCCAATCTCTGGTTACTCAAAACAAACCTCTCCTAATGTCCTAATGCACTTTAATCATTAGGCGGAGACTCTTCAAATCAAACCCAATTCTCAAAAGGAATGAGTTGTCCTCCCAAATGTCATAAACCCGATTTCGCGAGAAAAAGGGGGCGCGACAAACCCAACGTAAAGGGGTATGTATATGCACTCAGGAACCCCTCTATGTAAGTTGTGATGTCCACTCCTCCAGAAGGTATTTGCAAAACAACCTTCTATCCCCATTTACACTCCCTCCTCACAGCATCGAGATGATTTTACTCAATTGACCTTATGTACCTCAATGCATGCTCTCGACGGCCGGCGGCATCGGGAAGGAAGAAATAAATGAACCGGCGAGGTTTTGAGCCGATGCAGCGGAGGAACTGGAGGTGAAAAGGAATCGTATAGAAGAGAATAGGTGTTGCACGATAAAAAAAGTCCTTAGTGAGAGGAAAAAACAAGTTTATATAGAGGAAGGCGACGACAGTTCATTAGTATTGATGGCCGACCTGATGTGCATTTATTACTTTTGGGTAAGAGTATTGATGGGACGCTTTGGTCATTTAAACGCTTACATCATAAGAGTGGTGCCATCATAAAGGACTCCAAGAATTCAAAACGTTTCATATCATTTCATTCTAAGAAATTTGGGGACTATCTGTATATGGTCGAGATCGGAGAGCTCGATTTTGAGGGCTGAACGGAACCCCATGCTCGAGTTCGGGGTAGCACGAAATAAAGACCAGATTTGGCTGGAAAATGCATACCTCGGGGGAGAAAATCGAAGACCCGCCATGATCTTCCTCGAGGGCAGTACAATTTGAATGACACTCAAGAAAGAGCGGGAATTCCCCAAACATGTGGGTTAGGGTATAATTTAAGGGATAAGATTTGTATGAAATAGTAAAAGTCCGTACTAGGTTGTTATACAACTATACCAATAGAATTCTTTACCATAATTGGAAACATACCATATTAGAATTTTCCCCTTATATATAAAGGGGACCCCAATATTTGTAAAAGAGATCTCATTCACTGTAATAGAATATTCTACTCTGCTTTTCTCGTTTACCGTGCTCAATAATTGTTCTTCAACTTTATTATTTTTACTTTATTGTTCATACTTTATTAGTTCGTAGCTAACCTCGAGGCCCCCGAGATTATCGAGATCGAGGTCCCCGCTGCTCCAGCAACATTGGTTTGGTTCATTAATTTTTCTTACTTAAACCTAATATTACTTGTATATTCACTAGTATTGGAATAAATCACATATCTTTAAAACTACAAATTATTTTTAATTGTTACTCACATTTTTCGAGGTAAATAGTAACGTAAAATTTATCCAACTCAAAAGTTTATCACACAAAAGTTATTTTATTTTTATTTTTTTGTCACATGACAATCATTCAACTTTAGCCAAGTTAACTAAGAAGTAAAATCTCATCTAAATTTATATAATTTTTACTGAATATATCACATAGCATTGTGAAATAGCTAATTAGCTTAATACAACATATTAAATGTAATGGATTATTACAGAGAGTTTGTCCCTGGTTTTCTCTTTCTAATACTAATCTCCTTTATGGTTTACGAAATTATGCTTATTTCCTTGTTTGATTTCATTATAACACTAATCTACATTGGAATCTACTAGATTTTATGTTTGTCATTGAACTATTTGATGCTCTAACAACGACTCTTCTGCTAATTAGAAAAGTTATTTTAAAATTCACTAAACAAATTAGTATGCTAGTAAAATTAAAATATGGTCAATTTATACTTTTAAATTAATGATAATGAATTAACCATTATTATAAAGAAATCAAAATAAGAAAAGAATATGTAATATTGTAAATTACAATGGAGATTTGTGTAATGAAGCGAAACCTAAATTGGTATTTGAAATTATCCCAAATTTAATTAACTTATTTTGGAGTGTCATGTCATTGTCACGACCCAAAATTCAAACCATGGAGCCCTGATGACGCCTAACATTTACTTGCTAGGCAAGCCAACGTTAGCTAAATAGTTAACCAATTTCAATAGTTTGAAAGGAGAATAATGATGATGAACGATTGATAAAATTTGAAATACATATGATAAATCCATAAGTAAAACGGTCTATACTAATCCCAGAAATTCGGAGTCATAAGTACATGAGCGACTATAATACTATAAATATGGTCAAAATAAAATACATCCGTTTTAAGCAAGATAAACAGTAAAAACAAGGTTGTTTACCGTGAAAATGGTAATAACAATTAAATTTGTTGATGTGACTCTAAAAATACGTGATCTATTTTTATGCTAGTTGTTAAGGAGTTGATGCTAAGTATATAAGATTTAGAGACGAAATAAAGTTAAGGAGAGAGCTATAATCAAACCGATAGGACAGTAATTCGGGGCTCGGGCTTGTCGATTCTGGGCTTCGGGGTCGATCTCGGAGCTCGATTACGAGCTATCGAAGGTAGTTGCTATGTGGCTAACAGTTATAAGAAAATCAATGGAGGCTCTTTATGGCCAATGATAGTCAATAAATGATGAACAAATATGAAGATAATAAATGAAAGCAATAATATCAAGAGAGTATATGAGAGAGCAAAGAGAATGTTCTTCTATATTTCTTATGGAGCAGCTGGAGCAACAAAGTTTACAAAAATGGTAGGAATGCTCTTTATATAGGAGGGAAATCCTAACATAGTACAAAATACATTAATTACTTGGGTACGGGGATATGACAACTAGACATGATGTCCTAATACCCTAAATTAGGTTTAGAATAGCCTGCTAGGCTCTGTCAGTCTTAGCCAAGTGCCTTGGGAACTCCTCTCTTCTATAATATAGCCGTTGGCCTGCACTACCCCGAGGTCGAGCCCCGACGGCCCTCAATAGTGAGCCTCGACCTCGGTTTCGAACCTCGAGAAGCATGTTCGTAGGGCACCATAATGACAGGGAAATTGGACCCCCCGATTTTATCATACACAGATAGTCTCGACGTTTCTTAGAGTGAAAGTGATAAGAAATGACCTTGAATTTCTTCCCCCTTCGATACTCTTGTAATGACGTGATTCACAAGGTGCCAAGATGCGATGCATCTGCAGCCCTTGAAGATTTTTGCATTGACTATGGCAGTTGGCTGTCTCTTGGCATTCTTCAATGCGCACGCAGGGTTTCTATAAATACTCCCCTTCTTGTTCTCTATAACTCAGTGTATTCCCAAACCCTAGAAAAGGTTTATTTTTTCCTTTGCTTGCATTTTTTCTTAGGAATTCAACTCTCCTTCTCCTTCCAGAAATTTCTAGAAATGGCAAAAACTTCTGCCTCCGCTTCTCAGGAGGCTGTGGCCTCACCCTCTTCGTTTTTATCTCAAGGTGAAGTGACAATGCCTCCTTGTGCGGAGGAATGTGTTCCAGGATCTTTTGCGATGGCTTCTAATTTCAAGGTCGAGAGACCTTCTTCGAACCCAGGGTGCAGTGAGCCCGTGACTCAGTATATTAGCTCGATAACAGACTTCGGAAGAGTGAAAGCTGATTGTCGTTGGGGGTAAGCGGTGCTTGTGGAGATCCCTTCTTGGGATGAGGACATTACGACATACAAAATAGGTTTCCTCAGTGTGTACACTTATTCGTTTACTCTAGGCCCGGTGGGGCCATCTTCGCCCCCGATTGACCCCGTGATTTTCGACTTCTGCCAACGATGCCAAGTGACCCTTAGAAATATTCATTCTTCATTCTGTCATGTTGTTTACATGATCAGGTATTACGTGAACATGATCGGGGAGGTTCCCTTCACCCTTGATCATCTAATCAGGATGTATAGCCCCCGTCTCTTCCGTGGGGGTTTAATCAAAATCCGTTGCCGAGCCTCGAGGTCCCTCTTTGCATGTACCGAGGAGCTCGAAAGGGGGATGGATAAGCCGATTTGTCTGAGTGAGTACTTCTGACCTGATCCCAGCAGAAAAGACACCGTTCCCCGAGAGGTGGAATGTGGAGAGTAAGTAGACATGTTACCTTGCCTTCCCTTGCTTCTCTTTGGCTATGTTCTTTCAAGCACTTAATGTTTTTTTTATTACTGCAGCCGCAACAATTTATCCTGGCATGGTTTCAGACCTCTTGAATTGGATCGGTCGTTTGTACTCGATTTGCCCGTATGCTGAGCGAGTGTGGCGTGATTTATCCCAGGCTCGGTAGGAAGCTAAGAATCACGGTGAGCCTCCACCCTTGCTGTAGTCATCCTTTTATACTTAAATCGCTACTGGCACCGCTCCCATTCCATGTGCTTACCTCTTGCCTTTGTGTAGGTCTGAGGGAAGTCCCCTTGATGAAGGGAGCATTACCCGGCGGGGAAGGAGCTTTGGTACCCGATGAAGGGAAGAAAAGACAAAGGGATCCATTGGATGGGCCTTCTGAATCCAAGAAGATTAAGGTGGAAGAGACTAAGGCCGACCCGACATCTCTAACCCCAAAACCGGTGAGAAACCCTCGAGTTTAGGGTGGGGAGGAAAACAACTTCTCGAAAGCATCCGAGGGAGGGGTAAACCTGGCCTATCCTAGGGCCATAGAGATGGTGGCTTCCAAGACAGAGACTGATGTTGTTGTGGTCCAGCTTTGTAGTGGAGAGAGAACTGATGGAGTATTGAGTATTTACCCCGAGCTGGCTAGTGTCTAGGGTTCCCCTCGGGCCGAGGTGCCTTTGATAGTCGATTTGGAGGGGCCTAGCTCCGAGGCCCTGAATAGACAAGGGATGGCCCCGATTAATCTTGCTAGTGCTGAGGTCGTGATCGATTCTCCTCAGGGAACGACCCTACCTTTGAAAGGAGTGAAAGATGCCCCGTGCGAAGAATCTCCCGATGTGGGGATGCCCGTCAAAGGCGGAGATGTGCTCAAAAGGATCCCAACCATTTCCGAGGGAGTTCCTGAGGTCGATGCTTCCCTCGTCTTTGGTGAATTGAGCAGGCTTTGAGAGCAGGTAATCTTTGCTAACCCTGTCTATCGCTCGAGCCTCGGCTTCCTTGGCCATTGTCTTTCTAACTTGTTTTTTTCGTGGCTTCATGCCAAGGCACTTTATAACTAGTCTTTCACCCGGTATCAGGTCGAGGTGACCCGTCTCGAGCGTGAGAAGGCTCTCCTTAGTGAACAAGTTATCTAGTCCCCATCTGCCTTTATCTGAATGTTTTGCCAAATTCCAGCGTTTTAACATCTTGGATTTGAGGGAGGAGCCTTTATCTGAATGTTTTGCCAAATGCTGCTGAGGGAGGAGCTTCGGACCAGAGACTCCGAAGTCTCCGAACTCAAATGACATGAGAGAGAGATAACTTCCGAGAGGGATGCCCTCTAGGAGAAGGTGATCTTGGTTGGGCGTCAGCTTAGTGAGGCGAGGGAGGATAGTAGCAAGTACCGAGGTCTCCATTGCGAGCTGGTGGCTATATTATCCAGGATCAAGACTGAAGCTGAGACGCTTATATCTTTGCATGGAGAAGATGCTACTGCGACAAGCTCTCAAGCTGGAGGGGCATTCGAAGGGGTCGAGCTGAAGTTGAGTCGGGTAGTGGAGCGTGCTCGATTAGGATCTCGGGGGAGAATTTTTGGGGACATACATGTGGGAGACATCATTTTGCCCGCCGAGTTCGAGAGAGTGGAGACCCTGGAGAAGAGAGATGCTGCCTTCCTTGCTTTCGGAGGTGCGCCGAGTAGTGGATTAGGAGGTGATAGAAAGGAAGGTGGAGCCCCCGGAGGGGAAGAGGCCATCGAAGGGGAGCTGCTGAAGGACTCATAATTGTCGGGATGCAACCATTGGTGGAGACACCGAAGATGTAGATTTGGTGACAGATTAGAACTCTGTTTGTATCCCTCTTTGTATATGGTACTTTCACAGTATGTTGTAAACAAAGTTTGCGCTTTTTTCATATATATATAAAAGAAGCTTCGCTCCTTCCGTATTCCCTTTTATCTCAAATTCGGCCAAGTGAACTAGTTTCCGAGTTAGTAGGATTCCTTAGATTTTCGATACGGCCCTGGGGCTCATTAGGCTAGACCGTGGGCTCTTAATCTTGGTCGATGCGACCTTTATTATAAGCTGGCATTTGAGCTTTTATGCTTTTGTTCAACTATTTTGGGTTTAGTCTCCGAGTCGGGTTTTGACTCGAGCTCATTTGACCCTCATGATTTTATGTTTGTGTGGGCTGGCGACAATGGCTCTTACGCCTTTGATCGAAGCGATCTTTTATGTGCATGGCCCTGAGGCTCATTAGGCTGGCGACAATGGCTCTTACGCTTTTCCCTTAGGCATATGTAGTTAACTACTTTAGGTTCAGTCTCCGAGTCTAGTTTTGACTTGAGCTCAATCGACCCTCAAGTTTTCTAATTTGTGTGATCTGGCGACAATGGCTCTTACGCTTTGGGCCGAAGTGACCTTTTAATGTAAGCTGGCAACAATGGCTCTAACGCTTTGCCCTTAGGCATATGTATTTAACTATGTTGGGTTCATTCTCCGAGTTGGGTTTCGACTCGAGCTCATTTGACCCTCAGGCTTTTACGTTTGCGTCGGCTGGCGACAATGGCTCTTAAACCTTTGATCGAAGCGATCTTTTATGTGCATGGCCCTGAGGCTCATTAGGCTGGCGACAATGGTTCTTACGCTTTACCCTTAGGCATATGTAGTTAACTATTTTGGGTTCAGTATCCGAGTTAGGTTTCGACTCGAGCTCAATCGATGCTCAAGTTTTCCAATTTGTGTGAGCTGGCAATAATGGCTCTTACGCTTTGGGCCGATGCGGCTTTTTATGCGGGCTGGCGAGAATGGCTCTTATGCCTTAGGTTGAAGAGACCTTTTAATGTAAGATGGCGACAATGGCTCTTACGCTTTGCCCTTAGGCATATGTAGTTAACTATATTGGGTTCAGTCTCCGAATTGGGTTACGACTTGAGCTCATTTGACACTCAAGTTGTCATATTTCAGGCTGGGACAGTGGCTTTTACGCTTTTGGTTGATGCGACCTTTTAGTGTAAGTTGGTGACAATGGCTCTTACGCTTTGGGTCGAAGCGACCTTTTATTGGCTTTATTTTCCCCTCCTTAAGGACTTTTGAAGTAATTTTTACCTGACCCATCATCGGTTTGGAAGAACCTCGATTTCGAGTAACTTGCGGCGATGTTCGAGCACCTCAGGAGGTTTGGCTCAGAGACTAAGTAGCTCGAAGCCTGTGATTTGCAGCCGACATGGTCGAAGCTCTTTTGCCTATGCCGAGGGTAGTCTGTTTAACTGGTTCTTTTAAAGTAGATTCAAAGTAATGGCCTGTGATTTTGTAGCGACGGTCGAGCGTCCCCAAGTCGCGTTAGTTTGGCTGGTACAGTCGTATGACCGTAGTCATTTGTTCTTGGCCAGAGCCATTTTGATCCCGAATGAAGTAGTTTAGGCGTCTATGTCGAGGGTATGCCATTTTAGGGGTCTTACAAATTCGATATATAGCATTAACTTTGGGATCGAGTTTATGCCTGTAGTAAGGTCTTACAAAACTTTCATGCCTTGTTGGAGTTCTTACAATTTTGGATACTTGGTACAAGTATTGTTCATGCCTTGCTTGAGGTCTTATAGATATTTGTTATTGCCTTATGTAGGTCTCACGATACCGAGTCTGCCCGCTCAAGGTCTTATAGCCTGGGGTCTTTAATGAATGGCGATTGACAAGAGTCTCCGAGTCATCAAGGTGGTTCTAGATCAGGAGCCGTTACTCGTGAGCTCGGTATTGCCTCATCGAGGGCTTATGTTTTTGGAGATTCCGACCCTGAGGTCATGCGATTTTGGAGATATCGATGCCAGTCCCTGAGTGTTCAGGGTACTTTTGACCTTGGAGATGTTTCGTGATTTTCATGCTACCTCGTTGAGGGCTTATGAGTTTGGAATTCCAACCTCGAGGTCATGCGGGTGTCGAATTGTTGATGCTAGTCTCCGAGTATTCGAGATGCCTTTGATGGAGGAATCGTTTTATCGAAAATGCTGAGTTTCCTTTGGAGTATGAGATGCTTTGACAAAAAGTATTCTTTGATTGCTTGACACAAGTATACATTGTTTCATTGTCAAGGGACCGACTACATAGGCACGGTTCGTTCGATCGTTTTGCCCGATACATCATTTTATTAATGGGACCCTGTGGGAGATGCCCTCCAATATTTGAGGTTGATTGCAAAAGAAGCCTGGAATATTTGTCGAGTCTTCCTTAGGTATAATGTGGATGTTGCCTCATTAAACACCTTGCCGGTAAAACCCTTCTGGGGACAAAATTCGGTCGAAGGAAAAGAGTGCAACGCTTGCTCGCAGGTGTTTACGGAATTTTCAATCGAATGCCCTAGCAATAATACCGTTTAAGCATTGATATGTTCCAGTTGCTCGGATGCTGCTCGCCCTCCATGGTGCCAAGCTTATAAGACCCTTTGTTGACTACTCTGAGTACACGCTATGGTCCCTCCCAGTTTTGGCCTAGCTTTCCTTCGTTAGGGTTTCGGGTGTTGAGAGTGACTTTCCTTAGGACTAAGTCCCCAACCCCGAAGTACCGGAGGTTTGTTCTCCTGTTATAATACCTTTTGATTCTTTGCTTCTGGGCGGCCATTCAGACCAACGAGGTTTCTTATTTTTCATCTAGTAGTTCGATAGCCATTGTCATGGCCTCATTGTTTGAGCTCTAGGTGGTGTGTTGGAATCTGGCGCTTGGCTCCCTGACCTCCACCGGTATCAGAGCCTTGGCGCCGTATACTAGAGAGAAGGGTGTTTCCCCTGTGCTTGATTCTGAAGTTGTTCGGTATGCCCGTAGTACTTTGCGCAACGTTTCTCTCCACTTTCCCTTGGCTCTTTCCAGCTTATTTTTTAAGTTCTAGATGATGGTTTTATTTGTGGACTCTGCCTGGCTGTTTGCACATGGGTGGTAAGGTGTTGACATGATTCTCTTGATTTTGTGGTCTTCAAGGAACTGTGTTACCTTGCTTCCGATGAACTGCCTCCCGTTGTCGCATGTTATCTCGGAAGGAATCCCGAATCGGCACATAATATGATCCCATATGAAGTTAATGACTTCTTTTTCTCTAATTTTTTCGAAGGCCTGTGCTTTCACCCATTTTGAGAAATAGTTAGTCATAAATAAAATGAATTTAGCTTTATCTGGTGCCATTGGTAAGGGGACGACGATGTCCATTTCCCATTTCATGAATGGCCACGGCGATATGACCGAATGTAGTTGCTCGTCAGGCTGGTGAATCATGGGGGCAAATCCCTGGCATTTGTCGCACTTTAGGATGAATTCCTTGGTGTTTTTTCCATGTTGTCCCAGTAATAACTTGCCCTGATCACCTTTCAGACTAAGGAGTCGACGCCGAAATGATTTTCGCAAGTACCCTCATGAATTTCTCGGAGTACATAGTTTGTATCATCTGGTTCCAGGCATACTACCAGGGGGCCATCGAAAGTCCTTCTGTATAGAGTCTCGTTTTCATCGAGCGAGAATCGGGCTTCTTTGGTTCGCAGGGCCCTCGATTCTTTTGGATCCGCGGGCAATTTTTTGTCTCGTAAATAATCAATATATTTATTTCTCCAATCCCATGTTAGGCTGGTTGAATTAATCTCGGCATGAACTTCCTCGACCACTGATTTAGATAGCTGAACAACAGGCCCATGGAGTAGGTCATCTTCTTCAATAGATGATCCCAGGTTTGCGAGGGCGTCGGCCTCGCTGTTCTTATCTCGAGGTACATGGGCTAAGGTCCATTCTTTGAAATGACGCAGTGTGACTTGGATTTTATCCAAATATCTCTGCATCCTATCTTCCCTAGCTTTGTAGCTCCCATTCACCTAGCTTACTACCAGAAGTGAGTCGCATCTTGCTTCGATGGTCTCGGCTCCTAAGCTTTTGGCCAGTTCTAAACCTGCAATCACAGCTTCGCACTCGGCTTCATTGTTAGTCAACTTTGTAGTTTTTATAGATTGTTTGATTATGCCGCCAACAGGTGGCTTCAGGACTATACCAAGTCCGGATCCTCTTACGTTTGTGGCACTGTCAGTGAACAAGGTCCATACCCCGAAAGACGTGCCCAATTTTAGCAAAAGTTCCTTCTCTACCTTGGGTACAAGGGAGGGTGAGAAATCGGCCACAAAGTCTGTCAAAATCTGGGACATGATAGCTGTTAGAGGTTGATACTCGACATTATACCACCCGAGTTTGATGGCCTATTTGGCCAATCGGCCCGATAGCTCAGGTTTATGCAATATGCTCCGGAGAGGGTATGTCGTCAAAATGCAAATACGGTGGCATTGAAAATAGTGTTTTAATTTTTGCGAGGCACTTATTAGCGCGAGAGCCAGTTTTTCTACATGTGGATTCCTAGTTTCGGCATCTCCTAGGGTCCGGCTTACATAATAGACAGAAAATTGCATACCTTGTTCCTCTCGGACCAGCACACTGCGTACCGCTATTTCGGATACGGCCAGGTACATATACAATATTTCGTCCTCCTTTGGCGTATGGTGCAGAGGTGGGCTAGTCAGATATCGTTTCAATTCTTCTAAGGCGTGTTGGCATCCCGGAGTCCATTCAAAGCTGTTTTTCCTCTTGAGCAAAGAGAAGAAATGATGGCTCCTGTCGGATGACGTCGATATGAATCTGCCAAGGGCTGCTATTCGCCCTGTCAGCCGTTGCACGGCCTTGACATTATTTACTACCATAATTTCTTTGATGGCCTTGATTTTCTCAGCCGGGAGGCGGGTATGATCTGGTCGAGTAACCAAGCTGTTCTACTACCTCTGACCTGATTATGCTGGTCGAGCTGCTTGGATCCACGAGCACATATTTAACTTGGATGTTGTTTAAGAGAAATAAGATTAACAGCGCGTCATTGTGTGGTTCTATCAAGGTCTCGAGATCTTCTTTGCTAAACGCGAGGGTGTCTTCGGCCACGCGGTCTCGGATCGGCCTTTCTGTTGTGGCAGATATCTTTGTCCGCTTGATTATGGGCCCTTGGGGAATGTCGATCCCTCCAATAATCTATCACGATTTTACTATACACAAAGGTAGAATGGGACATCAACGAATTCGAATGCCAAACAGCTCTACCTCAAGTCTCATGGGCAAGTCGGATCCGAGAAAAGTCCTCTACACACCGTTGGGACCAATACTGGGATCTGGACAAAAAGTGCAGAAGTGTAGTATTAGTATAACGACCTCATGTACCATCTATGTATCGAGCCTAACCTCGACAAAAAAGTGTCAAGGTTACGAAAATACACTCACAATAAACATGTATGGACAATAAATAATGACAACAGAATATAAAGAAAGCAAGTGAACTCATAAGAACGGGACCGGAAGGTCAACCAACCGAAGGCCCCATAATAACATCTTCTCAAGATACTCATATCACAGACATGTAACGATCCAACCAGTCATTTTAATTTTTGCATTTTGTTTTGGTAGTTTAGATCGTGAATAGCTTCATATGATTTGTTATAACTTGCATGTATGGTCGGTTTTAGTTTTCGAGTGATTCGGGATTGATTTGAAAGAATGATTCTCAATTTCTAAACTTTAAGTTGAAAGAGTTGACCAAGTTGATTTTTGTGTGTGTAACCTCAGATTAATGTTTTGATAGTTTTGTTAGGCCGGATGGTAATTTTAGGCTTGGGTGTATGCCCAGATTTGCATTTGAATATTTCTAGAAGGTTTTGGCCCTAATTGGCGAAGGTTGGCAATTTGAAAGTTTGGATAGTTTATAGGTTTGATAAGAGTTGACTTTGATGTTATTGGGTTAGAATTAATATTTTGAGAGTTGGAATATATTCTTTATGTTATTTGAAACTTGTATACAAATTTTGAGGTGATTCTGAGTTGTTTAGACGTGTTCGGCATAAATTTGAAATTTAATATTTGAAATAGTTCATTAAGCTCAATTTGAGGTGTGATTCGTGGTTTTGATGTTGTTATATGAGATTTGAGGCCTCAAGCAGGTCCGTATTATGTTTTTGAGACTTATTGGTATGTTCGGGCGGAGTCTCAAGGGGCTTGGGTGAGTTTCAGATAGGTTTGAGTTATGTTGCGCTCGTTTTTAATGTTTCGACGTCATTTCTTCAAGCATAAATAGTAATACCTTAAGAAAATAAGCTCTAAATTCTGTGTTGATTGTAGATTAAGATCCGTATCGTAATTACGAAGACATAGCAAAAAGAATCGTCGAATTTGAACATCGTATGAGGGAGTTATGCCCATTTTAGTGTCAAAGATGATATATGGTATTGGTGCTTCGCAGATGCAAAGTGGGGTCCGCACCCATGACTCCGCAAGTATGAAAAATGGTCTGCCAGTGCAGAAACAATAGCTGGCAGACCGCAAGTGCTGCTTTTTAGGCGCAGATGCAGAATTCTGTGTATTAAAATAAATCATACTATGTTCTTTTGCTATTTTGAGAATATCTTGAGTTCTAGAGCTCCATTTGAGGTGATTTACGCGGTGTTCTTCTCCTTTTTTATGGGGGTAAATATTTAACCTCAATTTTTGTATTTTAACATGAATACACTAGTTTATTTGTGAATTAATCCATATTTTAATTGGGAAATTAAGGATTTTTGTTTAAACTTATTTAAAAGTCAATAATTGAGTTTTGAATAATGATTCAGAGACAAAATTGGATGGAATTAGTATGGTTGGATTTGTAGTCGAATGGGTGATCAAAATTTATCAGTTTTGTCCAGTTTCAAGGTGTGGGTCCAGGTTGACCTTTTTGTTGACTTTCCGTATTTGCTTAAAGATTCAACTTTTGTTGTTTGAGTTTATTTTCTATGACATTATTAGATATTTTTGGGTTGTTATTGGCTAGTTTCAAGCCGTTCGGAGATCGACTCGCATGGTATAGTGTGTCTAGAGTATTATTTTGGCTTGATTGAGCTAAGTAACTGTATGCGGTAAAACCGAGGGCCCGATTTCCCCGTCATTAGGTCGCCTCGCGGACATGCTTCTCGAGGTTCAAAGCCGAGGTTGAGACCCACCCTCGGGAGCCATCGAGTTCCGGCCCCGGTGGGCAGTGCGTACTAATGGCTATAATAGGGGAGAGGGGAGTTCCCAAGGAACGCAGTTGATATTGACAGGGTCTAACGCTATCTAGTTGTTCAATCCCTTTACCTTTATGATTAATGTATTTTGTACTACGTTGGGATTTTCCCTCATATATAATGGGGGGGGGGGGGTCCTTGGCACTTTGTAAATTCTGTTGCTCCAACTATTCTACACGAAATATACAAGAACTCTTTCTTTTCTCTCTAGCATATTCTCTCGACACTATTGTTATTGCTTATTACTTTCATACTTGTTCTTCATTTATTGATTGTTATTGGCCATAAAAAGCCTCCTTTAATTATATTCTAACTGTTAGTCCTCTCCTGATTATCCCCAATAGCTCAAGTCCGAGTCCAGGCATCGACCTCGGGGCCCCTCATCGGTCAGTCCGAGGCTAGAATAGCTAACCCCTCGGTTCGATTATAATTACATTTTAGCTCGCATTTTAGCTTTTATCTCCACATATCTAGCATCAACTGCATAAACAACTAGCATAAAAATAGATCACTTTAGAGTCCCATCAACAAATTTAATTGTTATTACCATTTTCACGGTAAGTAGTAACATATCTAAACTTTGATTTGAGTGTAATTATCCCTGAGAACTATGATATTTGACATGTGTTGGGAGTGACACATGTGCTAGGTGATGGGTGTGTATGCGTGCACTGAGGTATTCATGATCCATGTAGTTATTAGGCTATTATAATCCTTGTTTTGTTATCATGCTTTCTCCATTTGTATGAATACGTGAGTTATTAGTCATGTGAAAAATCATGTCTAGGCTATCTACTTAATTGTTTGAGATATTATAGGGCTAATTTTGTCATGTTGAGCTATTTTTCTTAGCCGTAGTCACACTATTCAGTTATGATAGTTATATCCGCATGGTATAGCTGTCTCTATGCACTTTTGATATACTATCTCACATGTTATTGGTGTCCTTGTACTTGACACGAGTTTGAGATGAATTTGTGGAGCATGTTATTGATGCTCGACTAGTATTACAGTGATTTCCTAGTTGATCGACTAATAATGTTCAGAATTTTCTATGTGGCACGGAAGAATTATGGAAATATTTCTTGTGAGATGATTGCATATGATGAATGTGTCAGTCATTTGAGTGATGGAGTTGGGATCAAACATGGAGATTCTTGTTTTTGAGGGATTTGAATACTAGGAGGGTTCTCAGAGGCAGATTGTTCCTTAGTTGTGGATGGTGAAGATATGTAGAGAGGTTGAAGGATGAGTGAATGTGTTATGGATATATTATTGTGGATTTTTGGAGGTTATCTACCTATTTCTGAAGTAGTAGAATTCATTTGGTGGCCACTGGTAGGCCTAATGAGAATGTGTATTTTATATCGGGTTGGATTTGTTTACTCAGCACAACTATCGTTAAGGGATGTGTTATCATTTAGAGTTGATCTTATTTGTGTCCTGTTATGTTCTATGTGTTACTCTCATATGCTATGATGGGTTATGAGACTGCTGACTATTTAAGCATATGATGTGATTCTGTTTGTGCCTTGTGGAGAAATTCGAGCGCGATTGCTATTGGTGAGGGGTGTGTTATCGGTTAGAGTTGATCTTATTCGTGTTCTGATATTTTCCATGTGTTACCCTCCTATGCTACGATGGGTTGTGAGACCGTTGACTATTTACACACATGATGCGATTCTATTTGTGCCTTATGGAGGAATTTGAGCGAGATTGCTATTGTTGAGGGGTGTGTTATTAGTTAGAGTTGATCTTATTCGTGTTCTGATATGTTCCATATGTTACTCTCCTATGCTAAGACGGGTTGTGAGACTGTTGACTATATACACACATGATGCAATTCTGTTTGTACCTTATGGAGGAATTCGAGCGAGATGACTCTTGGGGTGTTGAATGGTTGATTGCGCCTTGGTTATTGTCACGCCCCAAAAATCGAGGAGCGCGACCGGCGCTCAATCGAGTAAACCCGACTAAGCAAGCCTGCTAGGTTTCATTCTACCCAAGCTAATTCATGAACAAGTAGGAGATGGACTCCATTAATCATACTTAGTAAGTATTTCATTATCAACTTCCATTCATTTCCATTAGCAGCTTAAATAATAATTATCAAAATATTACAAGTTTTATAAATCTTTGCCAAACATCAATATTTCTACTTTAATTCCAATACCCGGCACTACCCACAACCTGTCTACGGAGCCTCTAAACACAACTAAAGAGTAATGTAATATGGAAATATCGGTAACAAGGCTTCGGCTATACCTCAAATACAAAGTACATGATGAATAGATGAAACAGGACCCCAAAACGAAGTGGAGCTCACCAAGTCAGCTGAAAAGATGATGCGGCACTAGCTGCGACCAACACTACCTGCTATAGAAACATCTACATCCATTAAAGACGTAGCCCCCCCGGCAAAAGGGATGTTAGTGCCATCGAATAGCACTAGTATGTATAAATAAACACCATCTACTTAGAAAGAACTTTCATACAAGAATAAGAAATCACAAGTATAACTCAAAACTTTAAACGATCACCACATTATCAACATGAAAGAATTACACAACATTCACATCATGTTTCCATAGCCTTTAGTTGGGCATTTCATACTGTTACACATTGTTCACATTACCACCGCTATCTTGAGCGGAGTCCGATCTCGACCCGATCGGCTAGGCCGTCTCCCGAAGATGTTACCAATATTCTATTCACACTTTCTAGTTTCAATCATCAATGTATAACCGCCATGTGTATATGTCATGGCGTCCGATCACGGCCCGATCGGCTAGGCCGCCTTACCGAGGCGTTACCATTTTCCATTATTCACCTCACTCCAATCTTTGGTTACACATGTATTAGTTTACCGGCACTTGGGGCCACAATTTTCACATTCCACAATTCACGTTTCACATTATTCCCATTTTCAACATTAGGTTTGTAATTCAAGAGAGTATGGAACACAAGAGCATAAGGTTGTAGGGGTAGATGAGACTTCATGTAAATGGCACAACAACGCACTTTAATTTCAATCTAAGGTGTAAGCATTTCTATACATGATTCATAGTCCTTGCACCTTTTCAAATTATCAAGAATAACATGTTGATCAATTTGAGACACAGTTTCCACGCATATAAGGTTGCAACACCTAGTCAAGTGAAATAGCAATCAATACAACAATTCAATTTAACCTTACCGTACTCACACAACCAACAATGAAGCTCAATTTCTAAAAGATGGGGTTTTAGCCATACATACCTAAATAAATCTTTCCTTATTCCTTACAAAACTCCAGAACTTTTAGCACTTTGATCTATTGTGTAAGAATTACAAATTAAACTGAGAATTAGAGACTAGATTGAGATTCTAGCTTGTTTTGAGCATACTATCAAACACTAAAGGTGCATTGTGATCTTAGGCCCTTCTGAGAGAAATTTCTATCATTTTATACCCCTCTTGCTTTCTTTTTAGTTCACTACCTCCCAATATTCTATGGTGTGATATACATGCAAGAAATTCATTCTTATACCCATGAATTACTTCACTAGTGAGCCCTTATTGCTAAGCATATGAACAAGAGCTGAGGTAATGAAATCTTACCTCTTGGGATGAAGATTTAGGTGCCCTCACTTGATTATCTTCAAATATTTGGCAAGGTTTCATGGAGTAATTTTATGGGAAGCACTTCCCTCTCTAGGACCCTCTCTCTCTCTCTCTCTCTCTCTCTCTAAAAGCATCAGAAAATATGCTCAAAATGAGCTATAACACTGAATATATCGATAAGGGGTCTGGTTTAAAATTTAGAAAATTGGAGCCCCGAGTCAGGTCTGTGATCGCATTTCCGATCGCAAAGTGGAAATGCAGCCCGCATAATGGACCGCAAAAGTGTTCCCAAAATCTGAACATTTGGTCTGGGTATGTGGCAGAAATACGGTCCACGTACCCGTTCTGCGGTCGCATAATGCACCACAGAACTGCTCCTTACAAAATCCCAAGGAAATTATGCGACGACTATGCGGTCCGCATATCGGTTATGCGATCGCATAATGGACCGCATATTTAACCTCAAATTTGACCAACACACTGACTCACTTTGCGGCGATTATGCGGTCCGCATACCTGATATGCGACCGCATTCTCGACCGCAGAATCGCATTTTCTGGAAAACATTATTTCTTGACTTTTACGCATGTCACACCTCCTTTTTTACTGTACCCCGGAAGGGTATTAGACAGTTTTTTCATTTTAAGTGACAATCGAAACGGGATTATTTATTTAAAAATCAGAGTCACCACTTGGGATATTTAGGGTGTCCCAAGTCACCGGTTTAAAATCCCGAATCGAGGAAATTGACTCTGTTCTACAGTCCGCGAACACAGAAATCCGAGTAAGGAATTCTGTTAACCCGGGAGAAGGTGTTAGGCATTCCCGAGTTTCGTGGTTCTAGCACGGTCGCTTTGATCATACTTAGCTTAATCAAAATTGTCTAATTACTCACTTTAAAACCTATGTGCTTTAGCCTTTTACCACTTTTAAACTAAGAAAAATTATCTTGAAATGGGTCACACGTACGTATACCCATTTGTTTGGCGCATCAAAAATCATGTCACGCGGACGTGTCCACAATTAGTGACCCTTTATTATTATAAAGAAAAGTTTGGCCAAAGTTGCGTGAACGCATACTCCAGTTTGGTTTTTAGAAATCGTAATCATGTCACGTGAACGTGACCACAACCACGATAGTATATTAAACGTACATCAACAACACTTGAACTTCCATCATATTATGACACCACGGAACTGAAGGTTCCCTCTAATTTTACATGTCAATGTATATAAATCTGACTTCAACTGATAATAAAGGACTCAATTATCCCAGAACCTATACATAGTTGAAGATCACATAATCATATCAATTATCAGACACACACTCATCCATCCATCATGAAATAACATGATATTAAATAGGACAGGTAAATTGAAGAGTTCAAATCTCTTCCAGCAACAGACTAATATCCTTAAAGCTATGATCTTTTTTTCGTTCCACCCATTTTTCTCAAGATCAATATTAAATAAATAAGGGAAACCAAATAGGGCTTTTTCGAATAATTAACAGATCTAAATTTCAAAACATTTATAATTTTTATATCTAGGTTACGAAATTAATACAAGGGCCATGTACGATAAATGGTGTATGGCACACCTCGGACTACATACACTAAAATTAATTTAACGGCCTATTAGAAACACTTTTATTATTAAGAAAGTTTGTTCAAAGTTGTGCGAATGCATACTCCGAATTATTTTTTTAGAATCGTAATCATGTTACGCGAACGTGTACACAATCACAATTATATTTTAAACGCACCTAAAGTCCCCCTTTTACAAATATTCATTTTGGAGAGGCCTGAGATTTTCAACACACGCAGCCTTTGCATAGAAGACACAAGCACGCTAAAATGCTGCACCATTTGAAATTAGAACAAACCGATGGAACAACTGGGATAAACAACTATTGAGTAGCTAAGAATTCTGCTACACTGAAGATGCAAGGATTTCATACAAAAAGCAACGTGCACCTAATTGTTATCCATACATATCATAGCATTAAGATCTAAAACAGAATATTAAGAAAAGAGTCAGATCTATAAGTTCCTAAATTATTTGAAATTGCTGGAGGAGGGGTGAGACTTATTATTAGGAGCCAAAATGTGATCCATTGAACCACCAACATCCAGCAAATCAAATTCATCTTTAAGAATTCACATAACCAATGCTGCTACTTCAACTTAATGCTAGAATTTGTGCTTTTATCTAGAATCAGCAACTTCCAACCATTTGAATATCAAAATTCTCATATACCAGCTTAAAGCTTCATCAACTCAACTTAACATGAAGATCTTCAAAATTTGAAGATAGCCAACTTAAACCAACAAACAGACCATGTGCAGCGAGAACAACACTTAGAACATAGGCGAATCCTCAATCTAACAAAATACTATTCTCATTATTAGCCTTAGAGTTTGAGAGGAAAGATCCTATTCACAAGCTAAACATTGAGAGGAAGAAGATCGTGACAGTCCAGGAGATAAGCTAATTTTTTTTATTTTTAATGCATTTCGATTTTGAATACTACCCAGTAAAACAATAACTACCAAATCCAATACAAAGCTGCCTTAATTTTACTAATTCCTATTTAGAAACAGAAGTGATTATATGCTAGCTTCAAATCGTTAAGTGTAAAAGCATGACACTAAACGCTTCAGCGGCCAGATATTCTTGAAAATCATAAAAGAATACACTACCCCGCCATGAAAGAAAAAAGCTATGAACGTTAACTTTAAATCAATGAACACAAAATATGCTTCACACGGTTAATCCATTCACGAGCTCAAACCACGTCGGGGAGACTTCAACCAAGCGAATGATTTAAAAACAAGGAGAAATCACTATTTCGACACATATGGAGATACCTCAGTTAATAGAGATGAAATTTCTTACACATAGCCCATATTATAACAAAAAATTGAAAGAAAACACCACTGTTTCGCCATTTAACAACCCGATGCAGATTCACACAAAACACAAAAATCCGAACATTAAGGTCAAGAACATGAACACGGCTACGCTTGGATTAACAACAACAACATTTAATAAACAATCAGAAAAAGAAAGATGAACCTGAGGAAACGTGAATCTTTCTTAATAGCAGAAGGTGAGAAATTCGGCTACAAAACTTTGAACCCGAAATCCAAACGAGAAAGCAGACACAACTTCAAACAGGGGGCCGCGATCGAAGCAATTTAAACTCGAACTGGAATAACTCAAACCATCTCCATGATTGTCATCAAAAAATTAGAATTTCAAATGGAGAAAATTGTAAAGGTAAAGAGATATCCATATTTTGTATTTTTTTTCCGGAATTCATAGAACCAAAATACAGAAGAAACCTGAAGAAGTCTTAAACCACATTTTGTTTTTTTCTTCTTCTCAAAATCTCAGACCTAAAAATCTCTTCTGAAAAATATCTCTTAAAAATCCTCTCCTAAAAAAATTCCCCCTTTTCAAAATCGGATCCGATCCTTATAAAAATGAACCCCTGATGAATGTGGGGCTTGGATTGAACGAAATCAATCCAACGCCTCATACTCATCCAACGAATCGTCTCTAGGACCTTCCAATCGCGTGCCTTATCTCAAAATCGAGCGAGTGAAAGGAAGGAGAATCTTTAATGTCAAAAAAAGTTAGAAATGGTGATGAGGAGAGAAGGAGGAACGCGTGGGTTAAGGATTATGGATTCACTCGCCCGTATTGGACTGGATTTGGGGCTTGGTTCGAGTGTCTTCTTGGAGAAGAAGAACACTGCGCTGATGGGGTGTTGAGATTAGGGTTTTGGGTCTCGTTCTTTTGTGTGTTATAGTTGGAGTGGGTCGGGTTTGGATGGGGCGGGTCGTGTATGGGTTTAAGTAGAAAGGAGAGGTTTTAGGCTAAGGTGATTTGGAGTGAAAGAATTGGGCTTCAGAATTTCAACTTGGCCCAATTTCGAATTTTTAAGAATATTCCCCTTTTTTATTAATAGAAATTCTTAAATTAAATTCCTAAATTAATCTAAAATGTAAAATTAAGCTAATTGTCTAACTATAAAAATTATAAAAGTTACTCAATCCTAAATTAAAAGAGAGAAATCAATAATCTAAAAATTAAAAGGAAGAAAAATGTAAAATGAGCTATTTTTGTGATTTTCATTTTTTATAAAACAAGTAATTACTAATTAATTCCAAAAAAATGTAAGAATCAAATCTACATTCAATGCATGATATTTTTGGTATATTTTTTGATTTTTAATGGAAATTAAATATGCACAAGAATGCAAATAATTAGTAAAATTTTACAAAAATGCTATAAAATTGCAAAGAGAAAAAAGAAATTATTTTTCTTGTATTTTATGGGAATAATTCATATAGGGCAAAAATCACGTGCTCACAGCTGCCCCTCTTTGCCCGGGAACACGAAGAGTTTTCGTGCAAAGATAAGTGAACGGATACGAGCGATTTTTGCCCGTTTGAATACTCCGTATGAAGTATTTTTGAAAGATTTGACCGCACCCTGCTGCTGAGGTTGCCTACATATCCTTGGCTAAAAAGGAATCAAGTCAGTGTAGTTCGGGAAGTTTTGGTAGCTGGGACTACCATGAAGCTGTGATTTCACTGTTGTTGTTGTTGCTGCTACTGCTTACTAAACCCCCTTATTACACCATGTTGAAATAAAAAGAAGCTAGAGTAGGCTATGATCTAAGAATTACAAAAATGCTATCTATATCTTCAAACTTGCTATTGCGTTTCTTGTCGCCTTTTTGACTTGTATTCTCCCGGTGAAATTCCTTTGTTGCCGCCTTGAATTGTAATCTGAGATGTTTTCCCTTTTTTTCAGGTGGACGCCTGACTGCTAAAGTCAAATTGTATCCTGAGATGTTTTTCCTTGCTCTCCAGGTGGATGCCTGACTGCTGAACTTGATATGTATTCACATGCTCTCCAGGCGGGGCTCCTGACTCCAAAACGTGAATATATTCCCATGCTATCCAGGCGGGCACCTGACTTCGAAACATGAATGTATTCCCTTGCTATCCAGGCGAGCTCCTGACTGCTAAACTTGAAAGTATTCCCTGCTTTCCCGGCGGGCATCCTGACTTCAATTTGAAATGTATTCACTGCTCTCCAGGTGGGCTCCTGACTACTGCGCTTGAATGTATTCCCTGCTCTCCAGGCGGGCGTCCTGACTTAAATTTGAAATGTATTCCCTGCTCTCCAGGTGGGATCCTGATTGCTATACTTGAATGTAATCCCTACTCTCCAGGCGGGTTCCTGATTTCAAAATAGACAAAACAGAGGATTTGGAGGTTAAACTTAAATTGTACTCCCTTGTTCTCCAGGCGGGATCCTGACTGCTGCGCTTGAAAGTATTCCCTGCTCTCCAGGTGGATGCCTGACTGCTGAACTTGATATGTATTCCCATGCTCTCCAGGCGGGGCTCCTGACTCCAAAACGTGAATATATTCCCATGCTATCTAGGCGGGCTCCTGACTTCAAAACATGAATGTATTCCCCTGCTATCCAGGCGGGCTCTTGACTGCTAAACTTGAAAGTATTCCCTGCTTTCCAGGCGGGTGTCCTGACTTCGATTTGAAATGTATTCCCTGCTCTCCAGGCGGGCTCCTAACTGCTGTGCTTGAATGTATTCCCTGCTCTCCAGGCGGGCTCCTGATTGCTAAACTTGAGAGTATTCCCTACTTTCCAAGCGGGCGTCCTGACTTCAATTTGAAATGTATTCCTGCTTTCCAGGCGGGCTCCTGATTGCTAAACTTGAATGTATTCCCTGCTCTCCAGGCGGGCTCCTGATTTCAAAATAGACAAAACAGAGGATTTGGAGGTTAAACTTAAATTGTACTCCCTTGTTCTCCAGGCGGGATCCTGACTGCTGCGCTTGAAAGTATTCTCTGCTCTCCAGGCGGGCTTCTGATTTAAAAATAGACGAAACAGATAAAATAGAGAAATTTATGCCCCAGTTTGGTAGCTGGGCACATGGGTGAGTGTAAACTAAATCAGTCTACCAATATTACTAAGAATTCGAAAGCTAGGTCCCATTATCCAGGGGGTCCTGACAATTCTTACCTAAACGACAATTTTAAATCTAAGTTATATCTTCTAAAGTGTGACTTCCGCTAAATCTTGTTATCTAAGAGGGTCTTAAAGCTATACCCCATTATCCAGGAGGGTCCTGAAACTCAAAATCAAATCTTGTCCGAAAAAAATGCTTTTATGACTGAATTATATTACCCTACGGTAGAGTTTACTATACATCTTATGATCTAATGGAAATCTTAAAACTAAGTCCCATTATTCAGGAGGGTTCTGGAAACTCCTAATTGAATCCTATTTCAAGCATGCAAACTCATAAGCTAACTTATACTCCTTTTGGGGTACATTTTATGCTAGATTATGCTATTTCTGAACTTTAAACTAGGTCCCATTTTCCAGGAGGGTCCTGAAAATCAAAAATCAAACCTGTTTTCCGACTGCCTTTCTCCACGGAGGGTTTCTCCGAAACAACCAAAATTTTCTGCCCCGAACTGGTGGTTGGTTGATGGCATTCTTTGCTGAAGGTCTCTCCGCTGCATTGTTTTCTTTTGACTAGCTTTCCCGAACTGGCCCTGAACTGCTTAACTTTTCGACTGACTTTCAAAAACCCATAACTTGAATGACCCGAGTGTTCTATCCCCGAACCGTTGTTTCACATCTCTGACCCCTTTAACTGAGCCTCAGCATCTCCCATGAAATTACCAAATCACGTCGATGGAACTTTTGCCGGCACTTTATCCCACCTTACACCATGCTATTTTTGGTGTGCTCTGGCCATGCTATGCTTTGCAATTATGGAAGTTGGTAGTGAGCCTTGAAATCCTTTTTCACTTGCTTTGAGTAGGACTGACATTGAAACCTCTTAGACAAATAAAACCCAAAATAAAAAAATGAAATGCAATGATTTTACAAGTTAAGGATACGAAGAATCCAGAACCGGATGACTGCTAAAAGGAGAAAGAAAAGAAACTTATCTGACTGGAACAACTGGTACCAATGATCATGACATGCATTTCGGACTAATCGGCCCAATCTGTCCAACCAATCAGCTTTCAGTTGCCGTACTTTGTTGTTCTAGAACTTCCATAACTTGATTACTTTACCCAAACCTTGGCCTTGTTCATCCTGCGGTGCCTTGAAATAGTTTTCCACCAACAGACCTTTCTCACTTGTTGACTTTTCACCTCACTTTTGCCTTAAGGTGCCCGTGAGGGTTTTCACCAATAAGACTCTCTCATTTTAATTTCTCTCAACTCCCGTCGCCTTATGGTGCCTGTGAAAGTTTTCACCAATAAGAATCTCTCATTTTGTTTCTCTCCACTCCCGTCGCCTTACGGTGCCTGTGAAGGTTTCCACCAATAAGACTCTCTCATTTTGATTCTTTCCCTATTTGGACCAAAATATTGCCCTTGATATGACTCACCTCTACCTACTTGACTTGGCATTTCTCAAAGACTGATCGGAAGGTCTTTCTTTGGACCGTAATGTGGCTTTTGGATGAGATTTAGCAAGAAAGGGTATAAAACGCTCAAAACCATTCGAATGGGTCTAAAATTACAACTTTTGGAATCGGATTTCTTACAACGACCACAACTTCTGCCCCGGTTTCTTGCTTGGGGACTTTTTGGTTTTTTATTTTGATGCGACCGAACCGCGAGGCTGCCTACGTATCCTAAAAAGGAATCAGGTCGAACGTAGTTCATGGCATAGAGATTACTTTGTTGTTGTGATTTTCTTTTTCTCTTTCTTTTCTTTCTCTTTTTGCTTTCTTTTTCTCTTTTTGTTGTTTTTCTTCTTCCTCTTTTTTTTTTTCATTCTTTTCTTTCTCTTTTTTTTTCTTTCCTTCTTTTTTGCTTTTCATTTTTCTTCTCTCTTTTTTGCTCTTTTCTTTTCTTCTTTTCCTTTACTTATCTTTCACGTTTGTGTTCCTGATCTTTGCTACTTATTCCGAAAGAGGGGTATGAAAGAAAAAAAATAAGGCTCAAGAGGGGTGACAAGGGATAAAGTGTTTAGATAGAAGAACAAAATACCTTCGTCATTTCAATATTCGAGACATGCAAGATACAAACAAGTACAATCAAAGAAAGAAATCATACATAATATCTCTTGACTGCATCAAAATTGATAGCCATTTCTACACATTTCCCTTCTACATCTGTCAAATACAATGCGCCATTGGACAATACTCTAGTTACGACAAATGGCCTCTGCCAGTTTGGGGCGAACTTTCCTTTTACTTCAGCCTGATGAGGCAAGATCGTCTCAACACTAACTGACCCACTTCGAACTTCTGTGGATGTACCTTCTTGTTATATGTTCTCGCCATTCTCTGTTGGTACAATTGGCCATGACACATTGCTGCCAATCTCTTTTCATCAATCAGACTTAATTGCTCCAAGCGGGTTTTGACCCATTCAACGTCATCGATCTCAGCCTCTGCGACAATTCGAAGGGATGGGATCTTAATTTTTGCTGGTATTACTGCCTCCATGCCATACACCAATAAGTAAGGAGTGGCCCCTACTGAAGTACGGACAGTAGTGCGATAACCCAACAATGCAAACGACAGCTTTTCGTGCCACTGTCTTGAACCCTCCACCATTTTTCGAAGTATCTTCTTTATATTCTTGTTAGCCGCCTCAACTGCTCCATTTGCCTTGGGGCGGTACGGGGTAGAATTGTGATGTGTGATCTCGAACTGCTGACATACCTCTTTCATCAGATGACTATTGAGATTAGCCCCATTGTCTATAATGATCACCTTCGGTATCCCAAACTGGCAAATGATATTTGAATGCACAAAATCAACTACCGCCTTCTTGGTTACAGACTTAAATGTTTTAGCATCTACCCACTTGGTGAAATAATCGATGGCCACCAGAATAAACATGTGCCCGTTGGATGCTGTTGGCTTGATTGGTCCAATGACATCCATTCCCCAAGAAACAAAAGGCCATGGTGCAGACATTGTATGTAATTTAGATGGTAGAGAATGAATCAAATCTCCATGCACTTGGCACTGATGACATTTACGTACGAAACTGATAGAATCTCGCTCCATGGTGAGCCAATAATAACCTGCCCAGAGGATCTTCTTTGCCAGCACATACCCACTCATGTGCGGTCCACAGACTCCAGAATGTACTTCGGTCATGATGGCCGTAGTCTGTCTGGCATCTACACATCTTAATAATCCGAGATCTGGAGTTCTTTTGTACAAAACTCCTCCACTGAAGAAAAATCCACTTTCCAAGCGATAAATTGTTCTCTTTTGATCACCTGTGTCTTGTTCCGGATATACTCCCCTTCGGATGTATTCCTTGATTTCGTGAAACCAAGGCTCCCCATCGAGCTCTTCCTCCACCATGTTACAATAAGCATGCTGATCACGGACTTGAATATGCAATGAGTCTACATAAGCCTTATCTGGACGATGTAACATTGACGCCAAAGTAGCCAAAGCATTAGCGACCTCATTGTGGATCCTCGGAATATGCTTTAACTCTATTGATTGAAACCGTTGGCAGAGATCATGCAAGCATTGACGGTACGGTATGAGTTTTAAATCCCGTGTTTCCGATTCTCCTGAATCTGGTGTACTAGAAGGTCCGAGTCACCCAAGACCAAGACTTCCTGGACACCCATATCCACAACCATCCTCAAACCCAAAATGCATGCCTCGTATTCCTCCATGTTGTTAGTACAGTAGAACTGAAGCTGAGCTGTAATAGGGTAATGATGCCCTGTTTCAAAGACAAGTACCGCTCCTATCCTAATGCCTTTCATGTTAGCAGCCCCATCAAAGAAAAGTTTCCATCTTGGCCTTTAAATCTGTTCCAACTCATCAATGTGCATTACCTTTTCATCAGGGAAGTAAGTCTTCAAAGGTTCGTATTCTTCATCCACAGGATTCTCAGCCAAGTGGTCGGCCAATGCTTGTGCTTTCATCGCGGTCCGAGTTATGTAGACAATGTCAAATTCTGTGAGCAAGATCTGCCACTTTGCAAGCCTTCCTGTGGGCATAAGCTTCTGGAAGATATACTTCAATGGATCCAAGCGAGAGATGAGGTAAGTAGTATAAGAGGACAAATAATGTTTCAGCTTCTTGGCTACCCAAGTTAGGGCGCAACACGTCCTCTCAAGCTTAGTGTACTTAACCTCGTAAGATATGAACTTCTTGCTGAGATAATATATATCCTGATCCTTCCTGCCAGTGATGTCATGCTGTCCCAACACACATCCAAATGAATTGTCCAAGACTGTCAAATATAGAATCAAAGGTGTCCCTGGTTCTGGCGGGACCAACACATATGGGTTTGACAAATACCCCTTTATCTTATCAAAGGCTTCCTAACATTCATCTATCCACTTGACTACAACATCTTTCTTTAACAATTTGAAGATAGGCTCACACGTTGTCGTGAGCTGAGTAATAAACCGGCTGATGTAATTCAATCTTCCCAACAGACTCATCACCTCAGTCTTGTTCTTCGGAGGTGGTAATTCCTGGATGGCTTTGATTTTTGATGGGTCCAGTTGAATACCATGGCACCTAACTACGAACCCCAACAACTTTCCAGACGGCACCCAAAAAGTGCACTTTGCCGGGTTGAGCTTAAGATTGTACCTGCGAAGCCTTTGGAAGAACTTCCTCAGATCCCTCACATGGTCAGACTGCTTTCTATACTTTACGATCACATCATCCATGTACACCTCGATTTCTCGGTATATCATATCATGGAATAATATTGTCATTGCCCTCATGTCGGTTGTCCCAACATTTTTCAAGCCAAATGGCATGACCCGATAGCAGTACGTTCCCCACGACGTGATGAATGCCGTCTTTTCTGCATCTTCCTCATCCATTAAGATCTGATGATAACCCGCGTAATAATCCACAAAAGAACCAATCTCATGTTTGGCACAATTATCAATCAAGATATAGATGTTCGGAAATGGGAAATTGTCTTTTGGACTCGCCTTCTTGAGATCCCGATAGTCAACACACACCCTGGTCTTGCCATCCTTCTTCGGCACAGGCACAACATTGGCTAACCAGGTAGGATACAGTGTGACCCCAATGAATTTGGCATCGAACTGCTTGGTGACCTCTCCTTTGATCTTTACACTCATATCCATTTTGAACTTTCTCAGCTTCTGTTTGACAGGAGGGAATGTCGGGTCAGTGGGCAACTTGTGAACCACTAAATCAGTGCTTAGACCCGGCATGTCGTCATAGGACCATGCAAAAACATCTTTGTATTCGAATCGTGCTTTAGTTATCTCCTCCCTGAGTTGAGGTTCCAGATGGACACTTATTTTAATTTCACGAACATTATCTTGGTCCCCTAGATTAACTGCTTTTGTATCGTTGAAATTAGGTTTGGGCTTTTCCTCAAAATGACTTAGTTCCTTACTAATTTCTTCATAGGCCTCATCATCATCAAATTCCAACTCGTCATCACACTCAATTTATTGTATTATTATTTCAGAGTTAGATTAGCTTTTAAAACTGGGCCGAAGATTCCTCAAGCATGTCATGTCATTGATATCAGCATAAAAAGAACTGTACAAAAGAAGAAAACAAAAATAAAATCAGAATAAATGAAGAGAAAGGAACAATTGAATTTCATTGAATTTAAAGATAACAGGGTTTTAACACATCCAACTGGACGGAATATAATATCTGAATTACAGACCCTGGAATAATCCAGACAACTAAAAGAAAATCAAAACCCACTACTAAGACTCCCTCCAGGTAGGAAGAGGAGTAGCTTCCTAGTTGTTGACTTTTGCACGTGGTTCCACAAATTGTACATCTGCCTTGCTGGACCCTTCCCTAGCCTCAACCATGTTAACCTCGATGAATAACCTTTCGAACCCCTTTTCCAAGTCTCTATCAACACCAATCAATGATCCAGGAACCTTTGACAATAATTGCTTTCTGATACCTGACCTGACGAATGATTCGGACAGACGCGGGATTGGCCTTGGCAATGCCCATGCTTTCTGTTTCATTTTGCGGGCTCGTCTCACATCTGCAATTGTAGGCTTGAACCCCAGACCAAAAGTATCCAGATTCTTTGGAAGAGAAACTGGCTGCACAATACCTTGCAGAGATGCACCCAAACCTTTGCCCGGTACAAAACCATTTTTCAACATTTCAACGACTACCATGACTGATGCAATAGCTACCTTTGGAGTTGGAACGCACTTCCCTTCTGGAATTTTCTCTACCGATACTGTGTCAAAAACCTGATAAACCCATGGCCCCTTGTCGTCTTCAACCTCTATGATCGGAACAATGGCATCATTGGGCACACACAAATTATCCTCGCTGTGTACGACAATTTCCTGTCGATCCCATTCAAACTTGACAATTTGATGCAGAGTAGATAGGACCGCTTTTGCAGCATGAATCCAAGGTCATCCCAATAGCAGATTATAAGAAACAGCCACATCGAGTACCTAGAATTCCATAGTAAATTCAACTGGCCCTATTGTGAGCTTAAGCACTATGTCCCCGACTAAATCTTTCCCTCCACCGTCGAATCCTCGAACGCAAATACTATTCTTGTGATGTCTTTCATCTTCCACTTTCAGCTTGTTCAATGTGGAGAGAGGACAAATGTTCGCGCTAGCCCATTGTCAACCAGTACCCGAGTAACCACGAAATCGCATTTCACCGTTAGATAGAGGGCTCTATTATGCTCGGTACCCTCCACGGGCAACTCATCATTAGAAAAAGTGACTCTGTTTACCTCAAATTTCTTGTTAGCTATCTTTTCCAAGTGGTTTACTGAGATTTTGTCAGGAACGTGGGCCTCATTCAAGATCTTCATCAAAGCCCGACGATGCTCGTCGGAATGGATCAATAGTTACAATAATGAAATCTGAGCCTGTGTTTTCCTCAACTACTCCACAATGGAATAGTCCTGCACTTTCATCTTTCTCAAGAACTCCTCTACTTCTTCCTAGGTCACAGCTTTCTTCACCAATACTGGGTTATCTTTTGAGGTCTTAGCTTTTCTCAACTCTTTGGAGGCAAAGCATCTCCCCGATCGAGTCAAACCATGAGTCTTACACACATCTTCTTTAACCTCTTTCCCCTTGTAAGTCACTGTCACTCATTCATAATTCCATGGGACTGCCTTGCTGTTAACTATCGGTAATTGAGTTACCGGTTTGATAATGACAGGATCTGTGGGGGCGCCCTTCATAATTACTACAGGCTTGTTCGTCACTCCTGGCACAACCACTTTTGCTCTTTCATGTTTTCCTACAACGTCACTTGAGGACCCCTTCTTGACCTCCACAGATGGTTCATTATTTGCCTTGTTCAACTTGATCACAGACTTCTCACTTGTTGACTTTTCAAATGGCCTGGCTTCACTAGCCCGAATCATCATGACGGTTTGCGAAGGCTTCTTAGGCTCCCCTCCCTTATGCACTATCTCAATAATATTTGTTTCATGATGGGCTGGCAAGGGATTCTGATTGATATTAGGCGTCTCCGAAGCTTGGACCTCAATCCGATTGGTGTCAATGAGTTCTTGAATGGCTGTTTTCAATTTACATGATTTCTCTGTGTCATGTCCCGGGGCCCCTGAACAATACTCATAACTCATCGAGCGGTCAAGATTTCTAGGAGGGGGATTTGGCAATTTAGCCTTGATCGGATTCAACATACCCAACTGTCTCAGTCTGTGGAATAGACTAGCATATGATTCTCCCAATGGAGTAAAAGTCTTTTGCTTCTGCAACCTCTCATTCTTAAAGGCTTGGTTGGGTCGAAAAGCTGTTCCAGGAGGATTTCTGTAGGGTTTTGGGGGTGGATAGTTATTTTGTGGAGCTGGCGCACGCCATTGTGCGTGAGCGTGAGGTTGGGTATAAGTTTGTGCGTGATGGACAGAAAAATGGGGATCTAGCGGTGGGTAATAGTGTTGTGGTAGGTTATATGGAGTGTGGGGGTAAGTTTGGGGATAGGGTCGCGGCTGGTTGTAGCAACGGGGAAGGTTCCTGGATCCAACCCAAGCTCATGACTCAATTGTCGCAACATCCTCCTTCTTCTTCTTCCCGAGCACATCCCCAGTACCGTTTTGAATGGCCTAAGTGGTCGCTTTGATCGCTGAATAACTCATGATCTTGTTGGACTTGAGTCCCTCTTCAACCATGCCTCCCATTTTTACAACTTTATTAAAGGACTTTCCCACTGTTGACACCAAGTGACCGAAATAAGTGGGCTCTAAAGCCTGCAAGAAATAATCAACCATCTCGCTTTCTTTCATCGGAGGGTCAACCCTCGCTGCTTGCTCTCTCCAACGGAATCCATATTCCCTGAAGCTCTCACCGGGCTTCTTCTCAATCTTTGTCAATGACAGATGGTCTGGGATGATTTCGAGGTTGTATTGAAAATGGCAGGCAAAGGCTTGGGCCAAATCGTCCCATGTGTACCACCTGCTGTGATCTTGTCTGGTATACCATGCTAATGCCGATCCGCTCAAACTTTGGCTGAAATATGCCATCAACAACTCATCATTTCCACCTGATCCTCTCATATTGCTACAAAATCCTCTTAAGTGTGCTATTGGGTCACCATGTCCGTCGTACAGATCAAACTTGGGCATTTTGAACCCTGCTGGCAACTGAACATCTGGGAACAGACATAAATCTTTATAGGCCACACTTACTTGACCTCCCAACCCCCTCATATCTCGAAATGATTATTCTAAGCTTTTGACCTTTCTGATCATCTCTTCATGCTCAGGATTTTTGGGTGGCTTCTCGGTCTCTACCGGGAGATCAAGATGTGGGCTGCAAGAATATGGTTCTGGAACATTGAAGGTGAGTTCAGGGGGATAGTACTGGTTGTCGTGGGTTTGGAACAGGGGTTCACTGGAAGATCGGTGTAATGTAGCAAGTGGAGGTGCCACAAAAATAGGTGTAATTAGTGGGGGAGGGTATGGGACTTGTATAGGTAGTGGAGCTTGAGAAGTATGGGAAGTGGCGCCATAGCATTGTTGGTAGAGGGGAAAGGCTGGAGATAAGTTTACAATGGGAGGCTCCGGAGGTTGGGCTGATGGTGGGATATAAGCAGGGTTGGCGGGATAAACTGGTGGTAGATGCCCCTTTGCCCAGGTTTGGTACATTTTAGTCATCTGCTGCTTTAACTTATACATCTTTTCCTTCATTACATTAACATCTAGTTCTTCCACCTCTTTCGACGGGTCAACAATACTTGTCTCCAGTTCTTGGTTGGCCATATTCAGTCTGTCTTTTGATCGGGTGTTGTATGAGTGGGTTGCCAGAATGCCAATCAACTAACCACCTGTCTGGACTCAATACATCAAACAACAACCTTGTTAGCGATTAGGTTTTAACATATTGGTAACCGCATATTGGGCATGAATGCACCTAAACAGTTAATCGTCTCTATTATGAATTTGATCGGTTGTATGCGTCATCCCGGCCTTCTAATTGCAAACTTCCCCCTTTTCTTTCTTTTTCGTTTCCTTCCTTTCACTCTTGCCTCTGTTCTCTATTTGTTTTTATTCTCTCTTTTGATTTCTTATTTTCTCTCTTTTCTTTCTTGTTTTTCTGCTCTTTTCTTTTCTTTACTCTCTTGTTTTTCCTCTCATTTTCTTTCTCTCTCTTTTATTTGGTTACGGTCGAATCCTATGGAGATTGCCTACGTATCATGACCCCGCATGAATCAGACCAAGCGTAGTTCTTGGAGATAAAAATACTAAAACATTTTTGGAATTTTCAAATTTTCATAATAAGACTTGGAAATAAATTTAAACAGAAACTAACAAACTCTGTTGAAAGACGAAATACAAACTCAAAAAACAAACAACCCACATACTCTAATAAAAGAAATACAGACTCCAAAACAACTGGCAGACTTTAACGGAAAGAAAATACAGACTCAAGAAATCACGAATACATCAGTGCCACAATTTTCCCCGGGACCCGCAGGGCATCATTCGGCCTTGCCGCGGGCCGACTCTCTAAATCCCCTTGGAGGTGGTAGAGATCTTCCATTACCCGGCGAACAACAATCATCACAGTAGCAAAGACCATAGATCTAGTCATATCCTCAGAACTACTACACTTCATCGCGATGTAGTTAGCGACCCTTTGGACTCGCTCTCTTATGATGCCCTTCTCTAGCAGCAAATGCCCAATTTGTTCGGTTCTGGCTTCCAATGTTCATTCGGCTACCTGGTTCTGCTCTTGGAGTTGTTGCAAGTCTCTTTCTAGCCGTGCTATTAAGGCGTAACAATGTTCTCTTTCAGCCTTAAAATTTTTGGCTTGTTTAGCCATTTCACCCTCGAGGTTGCCAATTACCTTTTCACAACATGTGACCCTTTTCTCATATCTTTCTTTCATATTTTGAACGAAAGTTGCACGCCCTTCGGCGCTTTTAGCCAACTTCACCTGTGTTTTTCTAGTTGAGACTCAGCTTTCTACAGGTCATCTTCATAGTGACGTAACTTTTGAGTAAGGTTATAAATGAGCATTTCATTTTTCATGCTTCGGCCTGGATTCTCGGCTTCAATTTTCAACTGTCGAACCTGAGCTTTGAGGGCTTCATTTTCTCGCACCAATCTTCTCCTTTCACCTTCGGCCTCTTGTGCCTGCAAATCATTGTTGAAGGTGACATTTCTCAACTCTTCTCGTAGACCATGGATAATGGCCTTATATTCCTTTTCCTTCTCCCTCCAAGCTAACCTCTCCTGAATTTTATCATCAAAGGCTTGAACATGAGGCCTTTTGGCGGACCTTTCGGGCTCTGGTTCGTTGTTTACATAAGACATTTTCTCAAACCAAGTAGCATAATTTGGATCTACTTCCCCCTTGGCAATATCTGGTACCTGGGTGGCACTTTTTAGATACCGGCAGCTATTCCAATCCTGCTGAACTACAGCCTCAGGTAATGCAGCTTCTTGATGTAACTCTATGACCTGGGTGCTTAGATCTTCATCTTCAGGCACAATCTGATACCTTCTTAATTGCCTCAAGACCCTCTGCGGTGCATATGGCTGGATACTCCTTACACCCATTAACCTTAGGTAGCCTTTGGTAGCAGTCATATAGATGGCTTCTGTCCTCGGGAGCCATCCTATAGACCACTCGACCTGACCATCGTTAAGAACTTTCAAGTGAGAGACCCATGCTTCAAACCCTTCTGGTGCGTTATAATCTTTTACCCTCTCCTCGTAACTAGTGATGAAGTTATTCGGGCTCGAACCATAACTCATGAATCTGGGATGATGGCGAAGTTGCTCGATCAAGCACATTTGCAGAAGGATGTTGCATCCTTCAAAAAATTGAGCCCCTGCTTTGAATAAAGTCAATGCTCGATAGTATCTGCCAGCACCAACGGGGCAAGCATACAATCTTCCTTAGTAGTGAGGATTTGTGCAATTCTAGCCATACGAATATCCACCGTCCCTTTCTCATTTGGAAAAACCATGATCCCCAAGAATGCCACAATAAATGCGAATCAGCGATGAATTTTCCAAAGGCCCTTGCCTTGTTTGTTTCTTAGACCTTTTCATGCGTTTCAAAACCAGCGGAGTGCCCAAACCTAGAGTATAAGAAATGAAAAGTACAACACCTATTGCTCACACGTTCTTTGTTCGTCTGTTTACTAATATTCAGGAGGTCAAAGAACTTGTGCACCGATGGATCCCTTGGAAATATAAGTCGTTGCTTCCTCAAATCCCATCCGAATTCAATGTACCCGGATATTTCCTCCAAAATAGGGGTGATCTCAAAATCCGAGAAACGAAAGACATTGTGGACAGGATCCCAGAAAGTTACCAAAGCCTTGATCAAATCTTCCCGTGGTTTGATCTCAAAAATGTTTATAAGAGCATCCAACTGCTTTTTCACCCATTTTTGACCATCTTCGTCTAGATCATTCCACCACATACGCAAGTGTAGCTGAGCCTATTCCCTGACCACTTCTAGCGGTTCCTTGATGGTATTCATTTGTTCCTGTGGAATATTAAGGTTAGGGTTGACTCGAGTGGACCCTTTTGTAAACAGTTTTTGAAGAAGAAAAGAAAAAGAAAAAGAAAAAGAAAAGAAGAAAAGAACCATAATTTCTTCCCCTATAAGCCAACTTTAGCCAAGTGACTGTTTTTGCAAATGCGGCCCCTTCCCAATTTCATGCGAATTTTGAGGCCGAGGGGAATTATTTTATGATCCTTCACAAACTTGTCCATTCTTCTACGAAAATAGCCTCTCGACAACTGAAGAATACTTTGAGGCTATCTCAACAAGAACGGTTTAAGACATTGCCGAAGCTGGATCGTCTTATTTTGACCAAAAATCAAGATTGCATTCACTCGACCACCGACTCTCTTTTCTTGTTTTTCTTTCTATTTTTTTCAAAAAATAAGACCGAACCTTATGTAGGTTGCCTACGTATCCCTATCCGGTGAGAATCAGACCTGCATAGTTTGGTCAGTTTTGACACATTTGGAAGAACACAATGTTTGACTCTTTTGAAAGAACTTTCTTTTCTGAAAAATTTTGGCAGAGCTTCAGGACGTTTTTCAAATACCGGGGTTTTTCTTTAGAATCGGGCTTTAATTCCTTCCCTACATCACTCCTGGTTTTTCTTTTTGCTTCATTTTCCCTAGCCGGTCAGCATGCAAGCCAAAAGAAATAAATGTACACATACCACATAGAATGCATCAGTATGGTCTGTTGTTTCGGGCACACCTGTCCTAGACGGACCCAACCCCTATGTTGAGTCCCCTAAGTCAAATGCACATGATGCAAACAAACGCTCCTATTAGGGATCCGACATGAAGTTGTGTTTTTCTAGGTTTAACTCCTGGGGTTTTGGTTTAGACTTGGTTACCCGAGCGGACAACTGGGGCTGAAGAGGGGGCGACATACCGGGAGCACTGAAGTTTACTCGGCCTTGTCGCTTGCCCAGCCTCGTTCTATTTGGTATAATTTCTACAGAAAAAGTGGGCCACGTGAACGTGTGCACCATTTTCAGAAGACTCAGAGAGGTGGCGTAAGAAAACATTTATATTCAAACAATAATAAAGCAGTAAATAAATAACATTTAGTACAAAAGATTCACAGAATATAGTAATATTAACAATAAATGAAGCCAAGTAAAAATCATTAACAAGCTCGAATTCTTGAACCCTTAACCAGAGATTATGGGTTCAGTCCCCAACAGAGTCGCCAGAGCTATCACACCTCCTTTTTTACTACACCTCTTAAGGGTATTAGGGAGTTTTTTCCATTTTAAGTGACAATCGAAACGAGATTATTTATTTAAAAATCAGAGTCGCCACTTGGGATATTTAGGGTGTCCCAAGTCACCGGTTTAAAATACCGAATCGAGGAAATTGACTCTGTTCTACAGTCTGCGAACACAGAAATCCGGGTAAGGAATTCTATTAACTCGGGAGAAGGTGTTAGGCATTCCTGAGTTCCGTGGTTCTAGCACGGTTGCTTTGATCATACTTGGCTTAATCAAAATTGTCTAATTACTCACTTTAAAACCTATGTGCTTTAGCCTTTTACCGCTTTTAAACTAAGAAAAATTATCTTGAAATGGGTCACGCGTACGTATACCCATTTGTTTGGAGCGTCAAAAATCATGTCACGCGGACGTGTCCACAATTAGTGACCCTTTATTATTATGAAGAAAAGTTTTGCCAAAGTTGGGCGAACGCATACTCCGGTTTGGTTTTTAGAAATCGTAATCATTTCACGCGAACGTGTTCACAACCACGATAGTGTATTAAACGTACATCAACAACACTTGAACTCCCATCATAATATAACACCACGGAACTGAAGGTTCCCTCTAATTTTACATGTCAATGTATATAAATCTGACTTCAATTGATAATAAAGGACTCAATTATCCTAGAACCTATACATAGTTGAAGATCACATAATCAGATCAATTATAAGACACACACTCATCCATCCATCATGAAATAACATGATATTAAATAGGACAGGTAAATTGAAGAGTTCAAATCTCTTCCAGCAACAGACTCATATCAATAGCCTTAAAGCTATGATCTTTTTTTCGTTCCACCCATTTTTCTCAAGATCAATATTAAATAAATAAGGGAAACCAAATAGGGCTTTTTCGAATAATTAACAGATCTAAATTTCAAAACATTTATAATTTTTATATCTAGGTTACGAAATTAATACAAGGGCCATGTACGATAAATGGTGTATGGCACACCTCGGACTACATACACTAAAATTAATTTAACGGCCTATTAGAAACACTTTTATTATTAAGAAAGTTTGTTCAAAGTTGTGCGAATGCATACTCCGAATTATTTTTTTAGAATCGTAATCATGTTACGCGAACGTGTACACAATCACAATTATATTTTAAACGCACCTAAAGTCCCCCTTTTACAAATATTCATTTTGGAGAGGCCTGAGATTTTCAACACACGCAGCCTTTGCATAGAAGACACAAGCACGCTAAAATGCTGCACCATTTGAAATTAGAACAAACCGATGGAACAACTGGGATAAACAACTATTGAGTAGCTAAGAATTCTGCTACACTGAAGATGCAAGGATTTCATACAAAAAGCAACGTGCACCTAATTGTTATCCATACATATCATAGCATTAAGATCTAAAACAGAATATTAAGAAAAGAGTCAGATCTATAAGTTCCTAAATTATTTGAAATTGCTGGAGGAGGGGTGAGACTTATTATTAGGAGCCAAAATGTGATCCATTGAACCACCAACATCCAGCAAATCAAATTCATCTTTAAGAATTCACATAACCAATGCTGCTACTTCAACTTAATGCTAGAATTTGTGCTTTTATCTAGAATCAGCAACTTCCAACCATTTGAATATCAAAATTCTCATATACCAGCTTAAAGCTTCATCAACTCAACTTAACATGAAGATCTTCAAAATTTGAAGATAGCCAACTTAAACCAACAAACAGACCATGTGCAGCGAGAACAACACTTAGAACATAGGCGAATCCTCAATCTAACAAAATACTATTCTCATTATTAGCCTTAGAGTTTGAGAGGAAAGATCCTATTCACAAGCTAAACATTGAGAGGAAGAAGATCGTGACAGTCCAGGAGATAAGCTAATTTTTTTTATTTTTAATGCATTTCGATTTTGAATACTACCCAGTAAAACAATAACTACCAAATCCAATACAAAGCTGCCTTAATTTTACTAATTCCTATTTAGAAACAGAAGTGATTATATGCTAGCTTCAAATCGTTAAGTGTAAAAGCATGACACTAAACGCTTTAGCGGCCAGATATTCTTGAAAATCATAAAAGAATATACCACCCCGCCATGAAAGGGAAAAGCTATGAACGTTAACTTTAAATCAATGAACACGAAATATGCTTCACACGGTTAATCCATTCACGAGCTCAAACCACGTCGGGGAGACTTCAACCAAGCGAATGATTTAAAAACAAGGAGAAATCACTATTTCGACACATATGGAGATTCCTCAGTTAATAGAGATGAAATTTCCTACACATAGCCCATATTATAACAAAAATTCGAAAGAAAACACCACTGTTTCGACATTTAACAACCCGATGCAGATTCACACAAAACACAAAATTCGAACATTAAGGTCAAGATCATGAACACGACTATGCTTGGATTAACAACAGCAACATTTAATAAACAATCAGAAAATGAAAGATGAACTTGAGGAAACGTGAATCTTTCTTAATAGCAGAAGGTGAGAAATTCGGCTACAAAACTTTGAACCCGAAATCCAAACGAGAAAGCAGAGACTACTTCAAACAGGGGGCCGCGATCAAAGCAATTTAAACTCGAACTGGAATTACTCAAACCATCTCCATGATTGTCATCGAAAAATTAGAATTTCCAAAGGAGAAAATTGTAAAGGTAAAGAGATATCCATATTTTGTATTTTTTTCCAGAATTCATAGAACCAAAATACAGAAGAAACCTGAAGAAGTCTTAAACCATATTTTGTTTTTTTCTTCTCAAAATCTCAAACCTAAAAATCTCTTCTGAAAATATCTCTCAAAATCCTCTTCGAAAAAATTCCCCTTTTCAAAATCGGATCCGATCCTTATAAAAACGAACCCCTGATGAATGTGGGGCTTGGATTGAACGAAATCAATCCAACGGCTCACACTCATCCAACGAATCGTCTCTAGGACCTTCCAATCGCGTGCCTTATCTCAAAATCGAGCGAGTGAAAGGAAGGATAATCTTTGATGTCATAAACCGTTAGAAATGGTGATGAGGAGAGAAGGAGGAATGCATGGGTTAAGGATTTGGGATTCACTCGCCTGTATTTTGACTGGATTTGGGGCTTGGTTCGAATGTCTTCTTGGAGAAGAAGAACACTGCGCTGATGGGGTGTTAGAGATTAGGGTTCTGGGTCTCGTTCTTTTGTGTGTTATAGTTGGAGTGGGTCGAGTTTGGTTGGGGCAGGTCATGTATGGGTTTAAGTAGAAAGGAGAGGTATTGGGCTAAGGTGATTTGGAGTGAAAGAATTGGGCTTCATAATTTCAACTTGGCCCAATTTCGAATTTTTAAGAATAGACCGCTTTTTTATTAATAGAAATTCTTAAATTAAATTTCTAAATTAATCTAAATTGTAAAATTAAGCTAATTGTCTAACTATAAAAATTATAAAAGTTACTCAATCCTAAATTAAAAGAGAGAAATCAATAATCTAAAAATTAAAAGGAAGAAAAATGTAAAATGAGCTATTTTTGTAGTTTTCATTTTTTATAAAACAAGTAATTATTAATTAATTCCAAAAACAATGTAAGAATCAAATCTAAATTCAATGCATGGTATTTTGGTATATATTTTATTTTTAATGGAAATTAAATATGCACAAGAATGCACATAATTAGTAAAATTCTACAAAAATCCTATAAAGTTGCATGGAGAAAAAAGAAATTATTTTTCTTGTATTTTATGGGAATAATTCATATAGGGCAAAAATCACGTACTCACAACGCATATCTAACACATGATCCTAATTGCCACTACGAGCTTTTGGGTTTAGGGTGGAAATTTTTCACGGGGCCTCACATCCTCCCCCACTTAAGATCATTCATCCTCGAATGAGGATCAAGGTTCGCTTATTAGCGATCCCTATGCAACCTATTGATTACATACTATTAGTCTTCCAATTTGGTCATCTCCCTGAATTTCCGAAAGTTTCGCCAGAGTTTCCGACATTGTCGGGCAAGAGAGCTCCACAATTTGTTGATATGATAGGTGGTTATGTGTTTTTCATGTTCTTTTCATCATTGGCCATGTACGAAGATTTATAGTAAGTTTTTAATTGACATTAGGTTAGTTACCGGTACCAGATTTGTTATTGAGCAGCTATTGTGGTCGGAAGTTATAACATTGAGTATTTGAGTTAGGTAGTATATCATGTGATCATATTTTGGAATATTGTTATGGATTGATACAGCTTCTTCAGATTTATAAGGTGTATAGATGATAGAATTGGGTTTTATAATGAATTTCGGATGTTGTAGATTGGGTTTTAAAGTTCATAGACTAAGGTTGAAGTAAGGAACTTCAGTTAGGTTGAGTTGTTGGGTTAATATGGATTGGGACGATGTGGTATCACCCGTGGGTATGTGTATGGTGAGTTTATAAAGTGATCTGATGATTTAGGAACGACTCTTGGCAAGTTTGAGGACGAACATATGTCTAATGGGGGAGAATATAACGATCCAACCGGTCGTTTTGAGATTTTGTATTTCCGTTTGGTAGTTTAAGTCATGAAGAGCTTCATATGATGTTCTTCATATGATGTTTTATGACTTGCGTGTATGGTCTGTTTTGGTTTTCGAGTGATTCAGGATTGATTCAGAAGAATAATTCGCAATTTGGAAACTTTAAGTTGGATGAACTGACCAAGTTTGACTTTTATGTATGTAGCCTCGGATCAGAGTTTTGATAGTTCCGTTAGGTCTGGATGGTGATTTTGGACTTGGCCGTATGCCAGAATTTGCATTTGGATGTTTCTAGAAGTTTTTGGCCCTAATTGGCGAAAGTTGGCAATTTGAAGGTCTGGAAAGTTAATAAGTTTGACCGAGAGTTGATGATGACGTCCAAATCCACTACTAAAAAGTAAATGGACACGATTGCATGCAATATAATTTACCCAACTATGAGTCGGGGTCGAATCCCACAGAGAACAATATGTAGGCGATTAGGCGTATAAGAGAATTATTACTTATTATGCTAAGCCAAACCCTTAGAAAAGTTTTGAGAAAATATTTATAACTAATTGAGAAAATATAAACTAACCTAGAAAGAAAGTAAAATGATCAATGACTACAAGCATGGATACATGGGGAATTACACTCAAGTAACGATCCAATGTATTTTACGATTTTACAAATATGAGCGAGTTTATATTAATTAGCCTCGGGTAATAATTCTATATTATCTTCTTCCAAAGACTAACAAGACTTCCTAATTGAATTATCCCTACAACAATTAAGAGATTATACACACCCAAATATAGCTACAAGTAGTTCAATCCTATCCCTAGGTGGAATCTATAAAGTGAGGGTTAAAGCCTCAAGTTCTTGTTAATTAATCATTCACAACCCCAAAATTATATTTCCCTAAATTAATTCAAAATAAATGGGCGAGTCTTAGGGTTAGATAATTCCTTTGGAAACATTAAAGAACAAGAATAATTAAAGAAACAATAACTCACTTCATAATAAATAAAATCGTTCAATACATAAGCACAACAAGATATTTAATCCACACTTTGAATATGAATATCCCCATAAATAAGATTCATGTGTTGGAATAAATACTATACACTTAGATATACAATACAAAGCAATAATATAAAGAAATGAACATAAATAGGTAAGAAATTCTCAACCAAAAACTACAAATCTTTAAGACTCAAGCGTGTGTGCAAGAACTCTAGCTCCAAAACTTGTGTTCAGTAGTCAAGGAGACTGAAAATAAGCCAAAGATATTTTACAAAATGAGCTAGGTCGTGTATTAAAAGGTTTTAGATGAAGAAACCAAGTGAAATGACAGAAGTGTCCAGAACTGAAGCACGATATTCGCAATTGTAAATAGTAGTTCGCAATTGCGAACCCTGAGATTACTGTAGAACATCGCATTTGCGATCTTTATGTTCACAATTGCGAACTTGGCATTATGCACTTGGTTTCACATTTGCAATGAAGATCTTCTCATTTGCGAAGGTTGACTGTCTGGTTTGACTTCGCATTTGAGACCCTAATTTCGCATTTGCGAACATTGACTGTAATGGTTGAATTCGCATTTGCCAAGTTGATGTCGCAATTGCGACATCTGAGGCCATTTTCCAGATATTCTTCTTTTCAACTTTCTTTTGACTCACTTTCACTTGGTTTCTTCATGATCACTTCTAAATCACATAGAACTATAAAATAGAAGTAAACGACATTAAACACATAATTTTATCAATCAAACATAGCACAAATCTATGCTTAAAAACGAGATAAGTTGGTAAAATACTAACTTATCGGTTGACTTCTATGTTATTGGGTTTGGACTGTTTTTCTAGGAGTTGGAGTAAGTTTGTTATGTTACTTGGAGCTTTTATGCAAAACTTGAGGTGATTTCGAGTTGTTTAGACGTGTTTGGTGTAAGTTAGGAATTTTGAAATTTGAAATAGTTCATTAAGCTTGATTTGAGTTGTGATTCATGGTTTTGATTTGTATATGGGATTTGAGGTCTCGAGTAAGTCTGTATTATGTTTTGCGACTTATTGGTATGTTCGGACCTGGTTCCGAGTGGCTCGAGTGAGTTTCAGATAGGCTTGAATTGTATTGCGCTCGTATTTGATGTTTCGACGTTGTTTCTTCAAGAAAAAATGGTACCACATTAAGAAATGATCTATAAATTCTATTTTGATTGAAGAATTAGATCCGTATCATAATTATAAAGCCATAAAGAATCGTCGAATTTGGACATTGTAAGAGGGAGTTATGCCTATTTTAGTGTCGGAGAAGATTGCTAGTGCTGGTGCTTCGCAGATGCGAAGTGGTTTCCGCACCCGTGGTCCTGTAGGCGAAAAGAAAATGGTCCGCATGTGTAGAAATTGAAGCTGGAAGACCGCAGGTGCGGCATTTTGGGCGCAGTTGCGGTATCTTTAGCATATCTTGAGTTCTAGAGCTCCGTTTGAGGTTATTTTTGCTAAGTTTATCTTGTATTTTCATGGGGGTCAATATCTAAAAACTTTGTTTTTGTATTTTAACATGATTACACTAGGTTATTTGTGAACTCCGTTTTGGTATTTTTATCATTTGAGTTTGTTTCATATGGCATTATTTGATATTTTTGAGTTGCTTTTGGCTATTTCGCGCCGTTCAGACATTGATTTGTGTTGGATTGCGTTTCTATAGTGTTATTTTGGCTTGTTCGAGGTAACATATCTAACTTGGATTTGAGGGTAATTATACCTGAAAACGATGATATTTTAGATGTGTTAGGGGTGACGCACGTGCTAGGGATGGGCTTGTGTGCGTGCACGGGGATTTGAAAAAATTCATTTCTCGGGCTTGGGATCTCGGAATTCGATTTCGGGTATATGCCAAGTCCCAAATGTTATTACGGACCTTCAAGATCATGGGCCCGGGTCTGTTTACCAAGAACGTTGACCAAAGTCAACTTTATTCAATTTTAAAAGCCCATTTACTTATGTTTACTTAGTTTTTCACTTAAAAGATTTCCGGAAATGCACCCGAACTATGCATGCAATACGAGGTGACACAAAAGGAGGTTTTCAAGGCCTCAAAATACGGAATTACTTTCAAAACGAGTGATGACCTTTTGGGTCATCACAATATATAAACAGAATACTAATCTAAAATTACCAAGAACAAGTGGTAGCTATATCCGGAAAGCAGGTACATCTTCAATGCCATCTCCCGCCACTCACAGTAGCAGCAGTTCCAAGATCTGCACGCAAGCTACAAAAATGTAGTATGAGTACAACTGACCCCATGTACTAAATATGTGACAAACCTAATCTCAGGCTGAAAGCAATGACGAGATCAAAAGAAGGTCAATGTCCAACATCAACAATCAATAACAACACAGGATATAATAATGTCAATAACAGTAAATAACTCAAAAGATATCATGTTCAGCTCATTCACAAATGCAAGAAACTAGACATGCTTTACAAGTATAATAGTCAAAGCTGAAATCCTTCACGGAAATGCTATTGTATGAGTTTATCAGAGATCTGTGATTTATTCCAAACTTTCAACAACAGATAAGGCATTTTATTTACCAGCTAGCATGAGGAAAATACATCTCTATGCGTACATGTCACATATGTATGTCAAGTCAATAAAATCACGGTGGAACCATCAAATACACTCACTCTCAGCACACTCACGGTGCCTCGCACAAATTCCCCTCATCATAACACACATATTCACTCAGCATTGTATGGGTGCTTGGCACGAATACCCTTTCCAAAGCACATATAAATTATTGTGCATGCACTCACTATAATATCTAACTTCGAAGGTGCAGATCCTGATCTAAGAGCTAATCAATATCACTTAGCCAAATCATAGGTCTTGGTGAACGAGTCGCCCCTAATCAGTACTACTTAGCCCAATATGGGACAGGTATACGCGTCACCTCAAGTCCAATAATCAATAAAACCGTTTCGGCGTGCAACACGATCCAATATAACTCATAACATGGATCTATGGCCCACATCAGCCATCAATATGCTCAAGTCTCCATATACCATCTCACATAAACATAATCCCATTATGCAACACGGAATATCACAATGTGCCACAAATTCAGTTCAAACTCATGTCACGTACAAGGACACCAATACATCTTAGGCAGCATATCAAAAGCGCATAGAGACAGAGAAATAACATGCGAATATAACTATCATGACTCAACAGTATGACTACGACTAAGTCAAATAGCTCAACATGATAAAAATAGCCCTTTCATATCTCAAACAATTAAGCAGATAGCCAAGACATTATTTTTTACATGAATAATAACTTACATAGTCATACAAATGGAGAAAACATGATATCGAAGAAGCATGATAGCCAAATGGATAAAACATGATATCAAATAATAACTCACGTAGTCATACAAATGGAGAAAACATGATATCAAAGAAGCATGATAGAAAAACAAGGCATATAATAGCCTAATAACTACTCAGATTTTTTGTTTTCTGGAAAATATAAGAGTTTTTGAAAATGAAAAAGATGTTTGAAACTGATGGTATCGGGCTCGTATTTTGGTTCTGTAGACCGGTACAAGTTTAAAATAATAATTAAGTTGAATCTATGAAGGTTGGTAAGAATCGGAGTCCGTTTAGTATAAATCAGACCTTTATTTGAGAAAATCAAAAATTTTGATGTTCTTGAGTGATTTCATTAATTTGAGTCTTAATTCATAGTTGTTGATGTTATTTTGATGATTTGATCGCACGAGCAAGTCTGTATGATGTTTTTAGACTTGTGTGCATGATTAGTTTGGAGCCTCGAGGGCCCGGGTGAGTTTTCGATAGGCCTCGGAGTGCATTTAAACTTAGAACATGACAGTTGCAGGTCTCCGAAACCAGGTTTCACGGTCCACGGTGGAATCTTCGCGGTCGTAGTGGGATCTTCGCGACAGTGGTGGGATTTATGCAGTCAGCGGTGAGCAGGGCTGATTCTTCGTGGCCGCGCTCGATATTTCACGGTCTGCGGTGGAGCTCCACGTCCGCGGTCCTTTTTATGCGGTCCGCGGTGAGGGTCTGAGAGGAGTATATATAAACAGGACTTTTCAACAATTTTTCAATTTTTAAAACCCTAAAACATAAGAGGCGATTTTCCAAACACCCTTTCTTCCCCAAAACACTAGTAAGTGATTTTTAACTCATTTCTTTCACTCCTTAACTTCTTTTTACAAGATTTTATCCTAGAATCTAAGGTTTTCATGGTGGAATTGGGAATTTTTGGTGGAACATAAGAATATTGAAATTTTGGAATTTAGACCTCAAATTGAGGTCGGATTCCAAACCCAATTATGTATCCGGGCTCGGGGGTGAATGGGTAATCGGGTTTTGGTCCGAATTTCAGGTTTGGACCAAGCGGGCCCGGCGTTGATTTTTGACTTTTTGGGAAAATCATTGAAAAACCTATTTTCATGCATTAGAAATGAATCATTTAGCATTTACTAATATTATCAAGTAAATTGTGGATAGATATAAGCGAATTGGAAGTGGAACCAAGAGGTAAAGCGGTAGTTGAGGCTTGATTGTGTTCGTGGCTTTGAGGTAAGTGTTTGGTCTAAGCTTAGCTTGAGAGATTAGGAGTTGTGTCTTATTTGATATGTGCTAATTTCTGAGTACGACGTAGGCATGGTGACGAGTATCTATACGTCAGTGTCAAGCATGCTTGTGAGTCTTATACTATGATTAATGTGACTTCGCTTCGTATTGTTCATGCTTTATATGATGATTTTTATTGTTGAACAAGGCTTGTGGACGTATTATTGATAATTGAAAATTGTAGAGCGTTGGCTCAAGTTGAGAATTGAGTTGTGAAGTAAATGTAGAAATGAGAAGAGGTTTATGACATTGTCTCCCTTACCGGGATGTTATTGCTTTTGTTATTATCTCCTTTGCCGGGATGTTATTATTCATGATATTGTTTCCCTTGCCGGGATATTGTTGTTATATTATTGATTCCCTTTCCCAAACTACTTTGTGATTGTTGCTTGGGTGAGGAAAAGTGTAAAGTACAAAGGGAGATGTCGTTATTTGAGAGTGTTAATGCACGAAGAGTGATGCCGTGCCGATATTGTGAGGTAAAAGCATGAAGGGTGATGCCGTGCCGCACGATGTACAATGTCGTGCCATGATATGAGTGATAATGCATGAAGGATCATTCTGTGCCATGATTATGTGAGGTAAAAGCACGAAGGGTGATGTCGTGCCGATTATATTGATTCGTATGGTGAGGACGAGAGTAAAAGCACGAAGGGTGATGTCGTGCACTTGTCTTTGATTTCTGATTCTTGCTGATAAGTGAAGTTTGGTAGTCTGGTCCTAGCCTTGTCACTACTTCGCCGTGGTTAGGCTAGGCACTTACCAGCATATGGGGTCGGTTGTGCTGTTACTACACTTTACACTATGTGCAGATCTCGGAGCTGCAACGTTTGGACCCCAGTGAGGTTGCTGCCTTCGGTCCATCAGGCGACCCGAGGTAGTATTGCATGTGTCCGCAAGCCTTGGCATCTCCTTCTATATTTGCATACTATTTCTTCTATGTATTTTAGAAACAACTTTGTATTTCTCTTTCGAACCCCTATTTGTAGTACTCCTAGACAGTCTGTGAGATTGTGACACCAGTTCTGGGTAGCTTTATTTATGGATTTGTATCGGTATTATTATTAAGTTGTTACATTTCATTCTTTCGCTTTATTATTTCTACTATTTATATAATGTTAATTCACAACGGTTAAAGGATAAAAAAATAAAAAGGGTTAAATAATTGTAATGATCAACCTGCCTAGCTTTCACTTGTAGACGCCATTACGACTCCCGAGGGTGAAAAATCCGGGTCGTGACAAGTTGATATCAGAGCTCTAGGTTACTTATGTCTTACAATTGATGGACAAGCTTAGTAGAGTAAGGTATTGGTACGAAGACGTCTGTATTTATCCCCTAGAGGCTACAGAGTTAGGAAAAACTTCACATCTATTCCTTCCTGTCGTCCAACTTGATTTCTCAATGCTAATTAAACTTCCACTCTATTCTTTCGTAGATGATAAGATCGCGTACCGCTTCATTAGCTGACCAGCAGCTGGAGCCTCTAGTAGCAGCTCCTATGAGGGGTAGAGGTCGAAGTCGTGCTAGGGCCCGAGGCAGAGGCAGAGCTCAGTCCAGATCTCGAGCAGTAGCACCAGCGGCACAGCCTCAGGTTGAGTTTGACGATGAGGTTCCAGCCCAGGCAGTTCCAGCAAGACCCACTCAGGTCCCAAAGGGGTTCATCGCCACCCCGATACTTCAGGATGCTCTCATCCGTCTAGTGGGACTTATGGAGAGTGTCTCCCAGGCAGCCTTACTTCCTGTGGCACCAGCCGTCTCTCAGTCTAGAGGAGGAGCCCAGACTACTGCTACTCGCACTCCGAAGTAGATGGCTCCCCAGTTTCAGGCTCTAGCAACTCAGCCAGTTGGGGTAGTTCAGCCTGGTGTTGTGGCACAGATCGAAGAGGGTCCAGCTATGTCTGCTAATGCCTTGTGGAGATTAGACAGGTTCACCAAGCTCTTCACTACTACTTTTGGTGGTACATCTTCTGAGGATCCCCTGTATTATTTGGACAACTGTCATGAGGTTCTTCAAAACATGGAGATAGTGGAGACCAATGGGGTCGACTTTGTTGCTTTTCATTTGTTTGGATCCGCCAAGACTTTGTGGAGAGATTATTGTTTGGCTAGACCAGCTGGGTCACTAGCTTTGACTTGGGATCAGTTTTCTCAGCTATTTCTGGAGAAATTCCTTCTTATCACTATCAGAGTTAGTTTGAGCATCTCCAGCAGGGTTCTATGACTGTTACTCAGTACGAGACCAGATTTATTGACTTGGACTGTCATGCTCTTCTTATACTTCCCACTGAGAGAGAGAGAGTGAGAAGGTTCATTGAGGGACTCATTCAACCTATTTGATTGTAGATGGCTAAGGAGACAGGGAGCAAGATTTCTTTTTAGGATGCGACCAATGTAGCCAGAAGACTTGAGATGGTTCTATCACAGGAGAGCGGTCAGGGGTATGACAAGAGGCCTCGTCATTCGGGTAGGTTAAGTGGTGCCTCATCTGGAGGCAGGGGTTCTTTTAGTAGGGTCCATCCACCTAGTCCGTTTCATTCAGCACTTCAGGCTTCTCACGGTGCTTCAGGTGGTTGTGGTTCTCATATGTAGTATTCATATCAGTTGCCCTACAGTGCACCGCTAGTTCCTATTAGTGCACCTCCACTCTAGAGTTTTCAGAGTGGTTATTCAGGCCGTCAGGGTTAGCAATCTCAGCAGCCGAGGGCTTGTTATAATTGTGGTGATACGAGGCATGTTGCTAGGTTTTGCCCTCGAGCCCCAAGCGGTTCTCAGCATTAGGGTTCCTGTGCCATGGTTTAGGCACTGAGTGTTCCACCGCCCGCTTAGCCAGCTAGGAGTGAAGGTAGAGGTGCTAGAGGTGGAGGTAGAGGTATTAGAGGTGGAGGTCAGGCCGCTAGAGGTAGAGGCCAGCCAGCAGGAGGTCGTCCGAGAGATGTAGTTCAAAGTGGTGGGGCCTATCCCCGATGTTATGCTCTTCCAGCCAGGCCGGAGGCTGAGGCTTCCGATGTGGTTATTATTTGTGCTCTTCTGGTTTGTAGTAGAGATGCTTCAGTTCTATTTGATCCAGGATCTACATACTTATATGTGTCATCTTATTTTGCATTGTATCTGGTCAAGCCTAGTGATTCTTTGAGTGCTCCTTTATATGTGTCTACACCGGTGGGTGATTCTATTATGGTAGATCGTGTCCATTGTTCATGTATAGTTGTGATTGGGGTTTTGAGACGTGAGTAGATTTGTTACTTTTGGATATGGTTGATTTTAATGTCCTATTGGGGATGGACTAGTTATCTCCTTACCACACTATCTTGAATTGTCATTCCACGACTGTGACCTTAGCCTTGCTGGGTTTACCTCGTTTAGAGTGGAGAGGGACTCTTGGTCATTCTACTCGTAGGTTTATCTTATATATGAAAGCTCGGCATATGGTTGAGAAGGGGTGTTTGGCTTATTTGGCATATGTTCGTGATTCTAGTATCAAGGATTTTATGGACTCTGTGTCTGTTGTTCGTGAGTTTCCTGCGGTATTTCTTTCAGACCTGCCGAGTATGCCACTCGACAGGGATATTGACTTCTCCATTGATTTGGCTCCAATCACTCAGCCCATTTCTATTCTGCCGTATCGTATGGCCCCACCTGAGTTGAAAGAATTGAAAGAGCAATTACAGGACTTGCTTGATAAGGGCTTTATTAGACCTAGTGTCTCGTCTTAGGGTGCACTGGTGTTTTTCGTTAAGAAGAAGGATGGATCGATTAGGATGTGTATAGGTTACCGACACATCGTCTCAACACTCATGAACCACTTGACACCCTCCTCAAGCGCACAATTGCATCTCCAACTGGTACACCCATTCTGCAAGACCTTCAGGAATCTGAAGCTATTTCTCCCTTTTCTCCAATACTACACCACAGACCCGATGATAACATAAAATACTCCAAGTCCTCTTTATAATCTACTGCAAAAATATGATCCTTAACCACACCACTGACCTGAAATCTTGAGGCACTACACTTAGATTTTTGAATCCACTAGGACCGTTGTTGAGAGTCATCCACTCTGACCTGGTCCCGAATATGACCAAACTCCAACACTCTGCTAGCATAGGAACACCCCCTCAAAGAAGCAACCGGCCGAATTCTTTTCCTTATACATCACATTTACAAGAAGCATAAACTCTAAGTTTTCCCAAAACCTGCACATGAACCAATAAGGCGAAATATAGCACTCATTTACATAGTTCATTGCCTCAATTACCCCTGATGTTTCTTTTCTTAGTTATAATAATCCACCAATGCACCGATAACCAAAAACCGCACCAGCAAACAACCACGTGATCCAATCATAGACAGTGGGCTCCCCCACTTTTGTTTAAGCTACAATCAAATAAACTAGAGCATACAAATATTCCTCCTTCTCAATTACCATGATCCCGCACCTTTAACTAGCCAAATTTCTCAAAAACCTTTTGTTAAACTTTTCATGAACATCCCGAATCATCAACCACAATCACATATTCGGCCTCTTACCGGCTAGCAAGTAGAAATTTTTCATAGAACTTCATTAATCTCACGCTATCCGATGACCTGCTCACAGGAGATAGCCCATGTGTGGATTTCCATACCAACATCTTCCAACAATGTTGCACTGGTACAACTATTATGAAATCAGTAAACCCTCCCGAGTCCATGCTCGCCCACAAGCCGTACAAGTCTGTTCATTCCCCATTGACATCAACTGAAAGTCCAACAATACGTTCCAAACTCGAAGTCACGTTGCATCCAAAGTTGGTAATCAAGTTTTCACACCCTTATTCACTCCAAGCAAACTCCTCTTTGCCATACTCAATCTTCCTCGGTACAAAAGCCACTAGCCCAAACAAAATTTAAAGACCAAGTCTCCTTCCATCACGACTCCCAAATCGCCCTTAACTTTCTCAACGTACGTGGCTATCTTATCACAAAATCTATATGCTACTCTGCCACCCCCCCTTCGGTTAATCCACCTCCTTTAAACAACTGCTCGACCTCTGCTCTTCATACTTGACCTGTTAGTAATTCAACCACCATGAGACATCTCCCACCATGTCCTTCCTCATCCTTTGATACTCAAATGCTAACTTAAATCAAGAAACATCCCCGTAGCTCCCGAACTAATAAATTGCTACCAACTCTAAGCCTCATCGCAGATTATCTTTCTCGAGCATCAGCATTAGAAACACCAATTCGATTTTGAAACCACTACACACTACCATCTCTGACAACCGCTTCTCAGGCAATATTTCACAATACCCTGACACGAAGGCAAATCAAAGAAGACTATAACACCGGCAAAACCTAATGCGTCTAAACAAGGACGACGACACCAAATCACAAATGAGAATTCCACCACGCTCGAAAATATCAAGCCTCGTTACTCCCTCAAACAAAGCCTGAACATCCATAGTCCAATTGCCTTTCATGTACTGGAATTAAATATCAAACTTTCAAACCATGGACCGAATAATCCTCCTTCTGAGGCATTCATTGCCGCGACACACAAATAAGCACCCTATCATCTATACCAACAATGCGCGATAACCACTCATGAACATTATATTACAATGTACTTAGCCGTGAAATCGTAGGCAACACTAATATTGCACTAAAATGACAGAACATCCTTCCACGAGGCGACGATAATAGCCCAATCGAATACGCAGGTAGAAACATTCTTCACCATATTTGCAGTACCATTACAACTTCTCGATACCCAATTAATAACCAGCTGCATAAGATTGAGTAGAAAGGAAATGAAGTCATAAGCTTCAATGGAGTCAAATCACACGACGAGGAATCAAGAAGGAAAATGCTCCTAACAACCATATAGCATCTCGAAGATAAGTACAGATGTTTCCATTCTGATCTGCAAGACTCTAATAGATTTTCTCATGAATCGTGAGACCTAAGTGAACCTAGAGCTCTGATACCAGTATTTCACAACCCAAGATCCACTATAGGTCTTGACGGAGCCTGATGTCGCCGTCAGGCAAGCCAACAGTGACGAATAGACTTAATTACTTATTTTTATTACATTTGAAATCATAATTTTCATTAATGAAATAGTATTAAATAGAATTTACAGGGAGAATTAATAACAATCATGTGAACTACCCTACTAAACATCCAATAGAAACCCCCAAAACCTAGTGTCACAAGTGCATGAGCATTTACTAAGGAGTACAATAATAATACAATGTCTATCTAGAATGTAAATGAGACAAGATAAAATAAATAGTATGATGGAGACTTAGTGGACTACGATGCATAGCCTGGAATGCAACTCACATAAATTCTCCTCAATAGATGCACTTACGCGCCAAGATGGTCACCAAATGAATCTGTCAAATCCTGCACATTTAGTGCATAAGTGTAGCATGAGTGCGTAAATCAACGCGTACGCAATATGTATCTAGTCTAACCCTGGAGAAGCAGTGACGAGGGGCCGACATCGACCCTTACTAGAGTTCCAATAAAACAATATAATAAACCGTAAGCAGATATGAAGCACACAACAATAATGGAGTACTCTGTAAGTTACATAATCTTCCAAATATTTCTTTTATAGTATAAATTTCTGAGTCTTGTAATATATCTTAATAGCTCAGAAACTGTCAAGTGCTAATATCAAAAGAATGCGGAATACCATATATGTCACGACCCCAAATACCCCGATGATGATAACGCCTATCAGAGTACTAGGCAAGCCAATCCAACACTTACCACATCAAATTCCTTTTATAATTCATTTTTCTAAAACAGATTTAAGTCTCAAATCTCTCATAATGTAATTTATAAATCAACAGAAATAAGCGAAAACCGGTACAAAAATACACTAACACGGCCCAAATCTGGTGTCACTAGTCATGAGCCTCTAATTACAACCAAAACACCGTCTGAATAATACAAAATAGTCTGAAATAACAAAATGCTAAGTTAGGAAGGAGGAAAGCAGCGCTGCGAATGCCGTGCAACTACCTTGCAATCTCCGGATAGGACTCTGAGAGTGCTAGAGGCTCTTACTCTGATGCTCGGGCACCGGGACCTGCACACAAAGTGCAGGGAGTAACGTGAGTACGCCAACTCAGTAAGTAAATAAAATAAATAAAGTCTAAGTGCAGTGATGAGCACTTAAAATAATATAAGAAATCTCTATAGAAATACCAAGTCAAAATCTCCAGTTTCAATTAAAATTTCCTTTGAAAACATGTATTCAACATTTTTCAATAGAGGCTTAGTATAAGAAAAGAAGAGTGGAAGCAGTAAAATGTCATAAACAAGCCCCTCGGGCAAGGTATCACTCATAAGTATAGCCTCTCGATAAGCCTCTCAGTCAATCGTGACTCAGCTCTCGTCAATCAGTACTCTCACTCAGCAATCCGACTCAATAGACATCTCGTAATAATAATATTAATAATAACCGTTGTGGCATGCAGCACGATCCATAGCTTATAGTCGACTACGCTCACTGGGGGTATGTAGACTCTGAAGGGGCCCCTACAGCCCAAAACGTCATATTGTTGCGGCGCGCATCCCCGATCCAATATATATTGTTGTGGCGTGCAGCCCGATCTATATGTATATCACTGCGGCATGCAGCCCGATCCATATATATATATAAATATTGTTGCGGCGTGCAGCCTGATCCATAACATATATATAATCCTCACCATTATGTCCTCAACCTCTCTCAGCCAGTAACCTCACGACCACTTGGGCATATCAATGAAAATCAGGGGAAACTCCATCCAAACAGTTTTCATATATTAAGAAGTAGGGTAACAAAACTGGATTAAACAGTAACAGGTAAAACATGACTGAGGATATGCTTTCAGATCAAAACAATGTGAGGAAAGTAGAAAAATACCTCTAAAGGTTTAAGCAGTTCGGCACAAAGGCCCCAAATATGGCATTTAGCCCAAGTTAACAAATCAATTGCTAAAACACCTGGATATCATGCACAATATATCAAAACATGCAACTATACAGTCACCACGGGATGGACCAAGTCACAATCCCTACGGGTGCACGCTCACACGCCCGTCACCAAGCATGTGCGTCACCTCATTTATCAAAATAGTACGAAATTCCGCGGTTTTATACCTTCAGGTCTAGATTTACAATGGTTACTTCTCTCAAACCGGATGAAATACTACTCTGCGACGCCATTGCCTCTAGACTTGGCCTCAACTCATGTCGAATCTATGCAAAATCAGAATCATGACATCAATATATGCTAAGGGAACAAAGCTCATACGAAAATAATCAAATTATATCAAAAATCCCGAAAATGGTCCAGCCCGACCCCCGGACCCATGCCTCGAAATTCGATAAAAATCACATCAATAGAATTGTTATCGTCCCCGAGTCCATACATACCAAGAACATCAAAATCCGACCACAAACGACCCCTCAAATTCCTAAATCAAGGTCTCCAATTTCAAACCCTAAACCCCTAATTTTAACCATATAAATTCCATGTCTAATTATTAAAATATCACCATATAATGAGTTTTGGTTCCAAGAATCTTATCTCCACGAAGTTCCCTTGAATTCCATCTTCAAAATCTCCCAAAAAGCTTCAATCCCGGATAAAAATGGTAGAAAACAACCAAAATTTCGCGAAAGAGAAATTATATACTTTCTAACCCAAGGATTCCGCACCAGCAGTCCTTCTCACGCTACTGCGGTACCGCTTCTGCAGTCTACCCAAACGCATCTACGGTTTCCACTTAAAGTCCTAGGACTGCACCTGCTCCTCACCTATCGCACCTGAAGTCTCGCATGTGCGTTCAACCTTCCGCACATGCAACTTCTGGTCTTCTAGCTCATGGCTGCATCTATGGCTGCTCTAATGCTTCTGTAATCTCGCACCGGCGGTCCCCAATCCACAGGTGTAGTTATGACAGGAATTCAGCAGCTTCAGCTGCAAACTCAATCTTCCAACTTCCCAATAACCATCTGAAATCCTCCCGAGGCCCCGGGGAACTCAACCAAAAGTACGAACAAGTCATATAACACTATTCAAACTTATACCAACCTTTGAAACACTCAAAACAATATTGAATCATCAAAACACCGTTGTATTCAAGGCTAAGGTTTCCAAAACTTCTGCATCCCGCAAATGATCAAAAGTCTATCAAACCTCATTCGAATGACCTGAAATTTTGCACACACATCACATTTGACACAACGGACCCACTCCAATTTCTAGAATTACATTTCTACCCCTATATCAAAATCTCCACTACCAATCGGAAAACGCCAAAATTCCAATTTCGCCAATTCAAGTCTAAATCTTCCACGGACCTCCAAAATACATTCCGATCATGCTCCTAAGTCCAAAATCACCTCACAAAGCTATCTTAATCATAAAAACCAAATTCCGAGATCGTTATCACACAATAAACTTACAGTTGACTTTTCCAACTAAATGGCCAATTTAAGAGACTAAGTGTCTCATAATACTCCAAACTCGAACCAACCGACACGATACCACATAATATAGCTGAACAAGGCATAAATAAGCAAAAATGGGGGAATGGAGCATTAACTCATGAAACGACTGGCCGGGTCGTTACATCCTCCCCTTCTTAAACAAATATTCGTCTTCGAAATAGTGCAGAAATATACCTGAAGCCTCAAATAGGTGAGGATATTTGCTCCACGTCTCCCGCTCGGTCTCCAAAGTAGATTCCTCCATGGCTAACCTCTCCACTACACTTTCACTGAAGCTATATCCTTTGATCTCAACTGTCAAATCTGACACTCCAAAATAGTCGCTGGCTCCACATCATCAGTCAAATCATCATCTAACTGAACTATACTGAATTCCAAACCATGAGGTGGATCTCCAATATACTTTCGGAGCATAGAAACATGAAATACTGGATGCACACTTGACAAGCTGGGTGGCAAGGTAAGCTCATAAGCCACCTCCCTAATCCTCTGAAGCACCTCAAAAGGCCCAATAAATCGATAACTCAATTTACCCTTCTTCCCAAATCTCATAACACCCTTCATGGGCGAAACCTTCTGAAGAACCTTCTCCTCAACCATGTAAGACACATCACGGACCTTCCTGTCAGCATAACTCTTCTATCTTGACTGTGCTGTATGAAGCGACACCTGAATCATCGTCACCTTATCCAAAGCATCCTACACTAAGTCTGTACCTAAAAGCCTAGCCTTACCCGACTCAAATGAACCAACTAGAGATCTACACCGTCTCTTATATAAAGTTTCATATGGAGTCATCTTAATACTTGACTTATAACTATTATTGTAAGCAAACTCCACGAGCAGTAGAAACGAATCCCATGACCTTCCAAAATCAATGACATAAGTGGGCAACATGTCCTCCAATATCTGAATAGTGCACTCAGACTGCCTATCCGTCTGAGGGTGAAAAGCTATGCTCAACTCAACCTGAGTACCCAACTCTCGCTGCACGACCCTCCAAAACTGTGAAGTAAACTGACTACCTTTATATGAAATGATGGAAACTGGAACACCATGTAAATGAACAATCTCTCGGATATTAATCTCTACTAGCCGCTCTGAAGAATAAGTAGTACACATAGGAATGAAGTGTGTGGACTTGGTCACCCGATCCACAATCACCCAAATAGCATCAAACTTCTTCAAAGTCCGTGGGAGCCCAACTACAAAGTCCATGGTGATCCGCTCCACTTCCACTTTGGAATATCCATCTGATGAAGCAATCCACCCGGTCTTTGATGTTCATATTTCACCCGCTGACAGTTGAGACACCGAGCTACAAATCTCATAATATCCTTCTTCATTCTTCTCCACCAATAATGTTGTCTTAAATCCTGATACATCTTCGCAGCACCCAGATGAATGGAATACCGCTAGCTATGGGCCTCATCTAAGATCAACTCCCGAAGCCCATTCACACTGGGCACACATATCCGGCCCTACATCCTCAATACTCCATCATCACCAATAGTCACATCTCTAGCATCATTGTGCTGAACTTTGTCCTTATGGGCAAGGAAATGAGGATCATAATACTGGCGCTCTCTAATGCAATCAAATAAGGAAGACCGAGAAATAACACAAGCTAAGACCCAACTAGGCTCTGAAATATCCAACCTCATGAACCGATTGGCCAAAGCCTAAACATCAACTGTAAGAGGTCTCTCCCCAACAGGAATACATGCAAGACTGCCCATACTCACCGCCTTCCTTCTCAAGGCATCGGCCACTACATTGGCCTTTCCCGGATGGTACAAAAGAGTGATATCATAATCCTTTAGCAGCTCCAACCATCTTCGCTGCCTCAAATTGAGATTCTTCTGTTTAAACAAGTGCTGGAGGCTACGATGATCAGTAAACATCTCACAATACACACCATTCAAATAATGCCTCCAAATCTTCAATGCGTGAAAAATGGCAGCGAGCTTGTTTACCGTGAAAATGGTAACAATAATTAAATTTGTAAATGGGACTCTAAAAATACGTGATCTATTTGTATGCTAGTTGTTAGAGTAGTTGATGCTAGAAGTATGTAGTTTAACAATGAGATGCAAGTTAAAACAAGGCAGTAATCAAACCGAGGGGCTTGCTGGCAAGGAGAAGAAAAGGTAAGTGAGTCTACCTTTTGGGCCCCTAGAGCCTAAGAGGGCCAAGGTGGAAGATTCTAAGGTTGACCTAGCAGTCTTGGCCATCGAGGCAACGGGAAACCCTCGAGCTAAAGGTGAGGGAGAAAGAAGCTTCTCAACAGCCCCCAAAGAGAATATATACTTGGTTGATCCTCGGGCCGTGGGGATGGATGCTCTCGGACCAGAGTCTAATGCCGTTGTGGCCCAGCTTCATGGTGGTGAAGCAATGGATGGAGTATCGCGCACTACCCCCGAGTTGGCAAATGGCCGAAATTTTTCTCGAGCTGGGACGCCCTTGGTAGGTAGTTCGGAGGGGCCTCGATCTGGATCCAGGGTGAACAAGGGACAGAGGTTTTGGCTGATCCTATTAACTCGTTGATTGTTGTCAATTCTTCTCAAGGAGAAATCCCTCCATCCCACAAAGTGCAAAACATCTCTCACGAGGAGCCTTCTAAGGCAGGAGCGCTAATCAAAGGCGGAGATGTACTCGAGAGGTCGGCGACCATTCTCAACGGGATTTCCGAGGTTGATTCTTCATTCATTTTTAGTGAGATGGGCAGACTTTGCGAGCGGGTAACTTTTGCTAACCTTTTCTATCGTTCTGGGCTATTCCGGTCTTCGTTCTCCTAACTTGTCTCGTTATGTGTTTTCAATCTAAAGTGCTTTATAACCAGGCTCTCACCCAGTATTCGGATGAGGTGAGCCGTCGCGAATGCGAGAAAGCCTATTTTACTGAGCAGGTTATTTACCCCCTGTTTTTACTATCATTTGAGCCCCTACGAGATTCCACCACTTTTAACTTCTTTGGCCTTAATCTGTGCAGTTTGAGAAGGAGAACGCCCAGCTAAGAGGGAGATTTGGGCCAGAGATGCTGAAATCTCCAAGCTTAGTCAGCACATGAGCGAGATAGCTTCCAAGAGGGACAACCTTCAGGGGAATGTTACCTTGATCGAGCGTCAGCTTCTGGATGCAAAGGAGGATAGTGATAAGTACAAGGGCCTCCATTCCGAACTAGTGGCCACATTGTTTCGGATCAACGCTAAGGGCGAGGTGCTTGTATCTTCGCAGGGGGGGAGCAGTCATTGTAGATTCTTGGGTTGAGAGGACGTTTGAGGGAGCTAGCTCAATTTTGCCTTGAGCCACGGATCGTGCCTGGCCGGATTCCCGAAAGCAGACCGTTGGGGGCACATTGGAAGACAGCTCGAGTGGTGTTAAGAATGGGTGTAGATTCCCAGAGAGAGATGATGCCGTTGAGAAGGGGTCGTCGGGGACTCGTAATCACCTGGGTGTAACCCTTGGGGAGCCATTGAGGATACTGGTTTGGCCATAAATTAGGATATTTGTTGTTTTTTCATGTCGATCTTCCTGTTTGTATATAGTGCTTTCATTTTGGCATATGTATAAAGTGAATCCTGCGGCTTTGTTTTTCCTATTCCCTTTTCTGCCACGAATTCAGCAAGAATTGGCGAAAACCCTTAGACTCGTGATATGGGACCATGGATTTTTTAGGCCGGATCGGGAGTTTTCATGTGCCTAGTCAATGCAGCCTTTAATGTAAACTGCCGTTAGAGCTCTTACACTTTTGCTCAACTGTTTGGCGTTAAGTCTCCGCGTCGGGTTTAGACTCGCGCCTACTCGACCTTCAATCTTTTGCGCCTACATAAGCGGATGAAAATGGCTTTTATATGCCTTGGGTCGAAACGACCTTTTAGGTATGTGGCCTTGAGGATCGTGAAGCTGGACATGGTGGCTCTTACGTTGTGCCCTTAGACATCTATAGTTAACTATTTTGGATCCGGTCTCTGAATCAGGTTATGACTCGAGCTCATTTTCATACTCAAGTTTTCAATTTTTTAGCTGGCGGCAGTGGCTTTTACGCTTTTGGTTGTTGAGACCTTTTAGTGTGCGACCCTGAGGCTCGTTTGGCTGGCGACAATGGCTTTTACGCTTTTTCCTGTGGGCATATTGTAGGCTTTGTTTTCCTCTCGTTAAGTTCTTTTTGGAATGATTTTGCTTGACCCATCGTCGGTTTGGGAAGAACCTCGATTTCAAGTCGTTAGCGGCGTTGGCTGAGTACCTCGGAAGGTTTAGGTTGTAGGCTGAGTAGCTCGAAGCCTTGTGTTTTGGAGCTGACATGGTCGAAGCTCATTTTCCTATTGAGGGTAGCCTGTTTTAACCAATTCTTTTCGAAGTAGATTCGAAGTAATGGCCTACAATTTTGTTAGAGATGGTCAGGCGCCCCCGTGTCGCGTTAATTTGGCTGGTGCAGCCGTTTTGAGCGTAGTCATATGTGTTTGGCCGGAGCCATTTTTATCCCGAGTAATAGTTTAGGAGTCTACATCGAGGGTATGCCCTTTAGGGTGTCTTACAAATGCGACATATAGCCTAAACTTCGGGATTGAGTTTCATGCCTGTCGAAGTCTTACAGTTTGTCATGCCTGTTGAGGTCTTACAGTTTTTGTTGCTATGTAAAATAGATCTGGTTAGACCGAGTCTGCCCGCTCAAGGTCTTATATCTTCGGGTTTTCTAGTGTATGGTGATTGACGACAGTCTCCGAGTCATCCAGTTTGTTTAAGCTCGAAGGCTGTTATTTATGAGCTCGGAATAGCCTCGTTGGGGCCTTATGAGCATGGAGTTCCGACCCTGAGGTCGTACGAGTGCCAAATTGTTGACGCTAAGTCTCCGAGTATTTCAGGACATGTCCGGTGGAGTAAATCCTCGCCGTGAGCATGCCGAAATATTCTTCTTTGGAGTACGAGATGCTGAAATATATTCTTTAATTGCTTGGTGAAAATACATGTTGTTTCGATGTCATGAGCTCGGCCCGCACGGGCACGGTTTGTTCGACCATTTGGCCTGGTACATCATTTCCTATTGTAACCTTGTTTGTTGTTTCCCAAGATGGGGTTGATTGTAAAGAAAGTACGGTAGGCTTATTGAATCCTTCTCGGGAAGTGCATAGACGTTGCCTCGTTAAAAACTTTGCCAGTAAAAACCCATTTCGAGGTAAAAAAACTCGGTCGAAGGAAAAGAGTGCGACGTTTGCTCGAGGATATTTGTGGGATTTTACATTCGGATGCCCTAGTAGTAATACCTCTTAAGCATCGATACATTATAGTTGCTCAGAATTTGTTCACCCTCCATGGTGCCAAGCTTATAGGATCCTTTGCCAACTATCCCGAGGACACGGTATGGCCCTTCCCAATTCTGACCCAGCTTCCCTTCATTAGGGTTTCAGGTGTTGAGGGTAACCTTCCTTAAGACCAAGTCCCCGATCCTGAAATATCGGAGATTTGTTCTCCTGTTGTAGTATCTTTCGATTTTTTGCTTCTGGGCAGCCATCCGAATTAGCGAGGCTTCTCGTATTTTGTTGAGCAGCTCGAGGGCCGTTGTCATGACCTCATTGTTCGAGCTCTCATTAGTGTGCTAGAATCTAGCGCTCGGTTCCCCTACTTCCACTGGTATCAATGCTTTGGCACCATACACTAGAGAGAAAGGTGTTTCCCCGGTGCTCGATTTTGAAGTTGTTTGATATGCCCACAGCACCTCGGGCAGCGTTTCTCTCCATTTTTCCTTGGCGCTCTCCAGTTTCTTTTTCATGTTCTAAATGATGGTTTTATTCATAGATTCGGCCTAGCCGTTTGCACATGGGTGGTAAAGCGTTGACAGGATTCTCTTGATGTTGTTGTCTTCAAGGAACTGTGTTACCTTGTTCCTGATGAACTACCTGCCGTTATCGCATGTTATTTCAGATGGGATTCCAAACCGGCATATGATGTGATCCCATATAAAATTGATGACTTCCTTCTCTCTTATTTTTTCTAAGGCATGCGTTTCCACCGATTTTGAATAGTAATCAGTCATAAACTGAATGAATCTAGCCTTATCTGGTGCCATCGGCAAAGGTCCGATGATGTCCATTCCCCATTTCATAAAATGGCCATGGTGATAAGACGGAATGTAGTTACTTGCCGGGCTGGTGGATCTTGGAAGCAAACCTCTGGCATTTGTCACATTTTCGGACGAATTCCCTGGTGTCTTTTTCCATGATGTCCCAATAGTAGCCCGCTCTGATCACCTTTCGGACTAAGGAATCTGCCCCAGAACGATTTTCGCAGGTGCCCTCGTGGATCTCTCGGAGCACATAATCTGTGTCGCTCACTCTCAAGCATACCACTAGGGGGCCGTCAAAAGTTCTTCTGTATAGAGTCCCATTTTCATCAAACGAGAACCAGGCTGGTTTGGTTCGCAGGGCCCTCGATTCTTTTGGATTTGCAGGTAGCTTCCCATCCTTTAGATAAACAAATATTTATTTCTCCAATTCCATGTCAGGCTGGTGGGGTTAATCTCTGCGTGACCTTCCTCGACCACTGATTTGAACAATTGGATGATGGCTCCGGGGAGCAAGTCCTGTTCTTCAACAGAAGATCCCAGATTCACGAGGGCATCGGCCTTGCTGTTCTGTTGTCTGGGTACATGGACTAAGGTCCATTCTTTGAAGTGACATAATGTGACTTGGATTTTTTCCAAGTACCTCTGCATCCTGTCCTCTCAAGCTTTGTAGCTTCCATTCACTTGACTTACTACGAGGAGAGAATCGCATTTTTCTTCGACAGTCTCGTCCCCCAAACTTTTGACCAATTCTAAACCTGCAGTCATAGCCTCGTATTCGGCTTCATTGTTAGTTAGTTTTGCGGTTTTCATGGATTGTCTGATTATGCTGCCAACTAGCGGCTTTAGGACTATATCGAGACCGGATTCTTTTATGTTTGTGGCACCATCTGTGAACAAAGTCCATACCCCGGAGGATGTGCCTGATTTCAATAAAAGTTCCTTTTCTACCTCGGGCACGAGGGATGGCGAAAAATTGTCCACGAAGTCCACCAGAATTTGGGACTTGATGGTCGTTCAAGGTTGATACTCGATATCGTACCCTCCGAGTTTAATGGCCCAGTTGGTCAATCGACCCAATAACTCAGGTTTATGCAGTATGCTCCGGAGGGGATAAGTTGACAGAACGCAGATACAATGACACTAAAAATAAGGCTTCAGCTTGCGCTAGGCGCTTATCAGTGCGAGGGCCAATTTTTCTAGATGGGGATACCGGGTTTCAGTGTCCCCCAAGGTTTGGCTTACATAATTAATAGGAAATTGTGTACCTTGCTCGTCTCGAACCAGTTCTCCGCTTACCGCTATTTCAGACACGGCCAAGTACAGGTATAGCGTTTTATCCTCCTTCGGTATGTGCAGCAACGACGGGCTAGTCAGGTATCGTTTCAGTTCTTCTAGGGCGTGTTGGCATTTTGAAGTCCATTCGAAGTTGCTCTTTCTTTTGAGTAGGGAGAAGAAATGGTGACTTTTGTTTGATGACCTTGATATGAATCTGCCCAGGGCCATATCCGCCCTGTTAGACGTTGGACGACTTTCACATTGTTCACCATCGTGATCTCTTCAATGGCTTTTATCTTGTATGGATTGATCTCGATCCCCCTGTTTGAAACCATGAAGCCCAGGAATTTGCCCGAACCTACTCCGACGGCACACTTCTTGGGGTTGAGCTTCATGTTATAGCTTCTGAGGATGTTGAAAGTTTCCTGCAAATGGGTCAAATGGTCCTCTGCGCGCAGAGATTTGACTAGCATATCATCAATATATACTTCCATTGATTTACCTACTTGATGCTCGAACATTTTATTAACTAGGCGCTGGTATGTTGCTCCTGCATTTTTTTTAGCCTGAAGGGCATTACGTTATAGCAATATGTACCATACTTTGTGATGAACGAGGTTTTTTCCCTGTCCTCAGGATTCATCTGGATTTGATTATACTCCGAGTAGGGATCGAGAAAAGTAAGGGTCTCGTGTCCGGCCATAGCATCAATCAGACGATCGATATTAGGCAACGGGAAGGAATCTTTGAGACACGCTTTATTCAAATCTTTATAATCTACGCACATTCTTAGCTTGTTTCCCTTTTTGGGCACTACTACTATGTTAGCCAGCCATTCGGGATACTTTACCTCTTTTATGTATTTAACTCACAACGAGTGCAAGTAACTTACTCCATAATAGATGATGAAATCTCCTCTTCAAAAGCTCCAAAAAAATCGCCCAACCAAGTGAAAAATGAGAGAGAATGGGTCAAATACCGTATTAAATCAAATCTGCCCAGGCCCGTTATTCTTCGCGACCGCGGAAAGACCATTGCGATAGCGAAGACCAAAATCACTGCCTCCAAATTTTCCTATATGTGTTTGCGAAGCCTTCTGACCACTGCCCTTCGCATTCACATGCAACGAGCCGCGTTCGTGGAGGCTTCCTGCTCCAGGACCAGATCCCCCTTTCCTTCAACGCGTTCGCGACCTCCCTGTCATGTTCGCGTTCGTTGCCTCATCTTCCCCTCTGTGTTTGCGACCACTGTGTCGCATTTACAATGAGCAAATCCAGCAACCTCAAAAATCCTTATTCGCTAATGCAAGAATTCCTTCACGTTCGCGAAGAACAAAACCAGACACCAGCAACCAGCAACAACAAATCATCCCAACTTGGTCCGAAACCACTCTGAATCACACCCGAGGCCCCGTCCAATTGCACCAAGTCCCAGTACCTCGTACAAACTTATCCAAAGTCCCGAAATGCTACAAATAACATCAAAATCATGAATCGACGGCAAAACTCTTTCTTTCAACTTTCAAACTTCCGAACATCGACTAATACGTCCGTATTGTATCAAAATATTCCAGAATGACGCCAAGTTTTACGTAGAAGTCACAAATCACGATACGAACCTATTCAAAGGCTCGAAACCCCAAACAGACATCGATAACACCAAAGTCCATCTCAAATCAAACTTAAAAATTTTTAACGCCTTCAAATGCCAATTTTTCACAACAAGCGTAGAAATGCTCCCGAGCGACCCGATACTCAGCCCGAACATACGCCCAAGTCCGAAATTATCATACAAACCTACTGGAATCTTCAAATCCTGATTCTGAGGTCGTTTGCTCAAAAGTCAAACCTTAGTCAACTCTTCCAACTTAAAGCTTCCGAATTTAAAATTTTCCATCCAAATCAACTCCGAACTTCCCGAAATTCAGTTCTGACCACACTTACAAGTCATAATATCTGAAGTGAAGCTACTCAAGGACTCAAATTGCCGAACGATACGCTAGAGCTCAAAATGGCTGGTCGGATCATTACAAAGGCGGTGGACCCATACCAAGTGTTCATTCGCGCGCTTGAGGATAAGCTTCCAAAGGCATGAGCCCACATGTAAATTCAAGAACATCTTACGAGTGTCTCTAATATTTTGTAACTTCTATTTGGCAAGTGAGAACAATGAACTATGTTGGAAGTCTTGATACTTAAAATTCTAAAGCAATTGAGATTTTCACTTATATAAATTATTTACTTATTTGAATATTGTAACATAACCATAATGCTTTTTGTATCATAACATAACTATAATTCATTTGATATTGTCTTTAAACTCTTCAATTATCTGCTCAAATAGTATTTTTTTATTTTATTAAGATTTTGTATGATATTTTAAAATAATAATTAACAATCAAAATAAATAACAAACAAATAATTTAGAATATAGAAGAGAATAATAGAGGGAGACAGAGAAAGAAATAAGACAATCAGATAAGTCATATTTTTTTATTTATCGAGCCAATTAAATAGGATAAATATTCATTATTGTTAGGAATTTTTAATTTTATTTTTATTTTATAACACACACATATTATTTATTAATATTTACATGATTTTTTAAAAAGTTCTATACTCGTTACATGGGTACACGTGTAAATTGCGTACCCTAAGACTAGTATTATTAAAAACACGAAGGCCCTTAATGAAATGTCGTTCGTCTTTTTTACCCCTTTAAAATATAGTTCACACTAGACAAAATAATTATTTGATTATTTCTATAATATATATTTATTAGTAATTTAATTAATTTTCTACTAGTTAGGAGTGGTCATTGATGTCCCCCGCATACAAGGAAACAAAATATTTTAATTAATTAAAACTTTCAAATATTTTAGGAAAGTTAAAGTGATCGCTACAAATATGATTGAATTAATTCTAACAAAATAAAAAATAGGAAGAAACTTAGAAATATATGCTTTTGTTAAGTATCCTAACTAATTAAAAGGTCATACGTTCTAGGAAGTTTAAAGTAGAAAAGGACTCTTGCTCTACATGAGTAGGAATAGGAGTTTCAAGTTCATAATTACATACAAGGACTATAAAACTAATTCATTTTTTTCGTATGTGGTATATTTCATGTATCTTCTATGAATTTATCTAATTGTGTGTAGAAATTATTAGACCAATTGATTCGATAAACACATGAAGCACTTATGCACAATATTGTTCAATATTTTGCTCTTTAAAAATAAATTTTACATTGAAAAAAATATCATTTAATTATTTTTTATTGTTCAGTATATTGAAATCATTTTTTTTATACTTTTATTTATCGGGTTTTCGTATAATATTTTAAAACTATATTCAATAATTAAAGTAAATAACTAAGAAATTTTAAGAATATGAAAGAAAGAAAGACAGAGAGATGCCGGTGCAATAGGGTAAGAGACTAAAAACGAAGCATGTTGACTTGTGAACTTGAAATAATAAACTTATAAAACTGGAGTAAATTTTAAGTTAATATATCAACTGAGATGATTAAGGACTTTCATGAGCAGAGTTTTTCTTTTTAATTAACTATTGAGATGGAATACACATGCAACAGGCGTATCGTTAGACTAGTATATATATATATATATATATATATATATATATATATATATGTGTGTGTGTGTGTGTATAATTGTGGCCAGGGTGAGGATAGAAAAAAAAGTGTTAAGAAAAGATCATCTAGTTCTTTAAAAGGTTTTGAAGAAGAAATGAACAAAGTGATTTTTCTTTAAAAAAAAAAGAGTATATATAAAGGGTAATATCAGTAAATAACATACAAAATGTATATAAATAAAAAATATATAAAATTTATATATTTCAGCTATTATTTTTAAAGCGATTATACAATGTCATTTTTCCTTAAAATTCCTTGATTTAAGTGCCTTTCTTCACTGGTTGGGCTTGGGTTCGATAGCCATCTCCTAACCGTCTTCTATATTTTTGCATATGAACAAAAAATGACAAATTACATCAACCTAGCCGGATTCGAACCCTTTTCTTTTTATGCAAAACTGAAGCGCTTTACTGCTAGCCCAGTAAACCAGCTTTGTCAAGTAGTATCATTATAAAGGCTTTATAAAATGTAACGCTTTGTATATTACTTACCTATATATTTAATAAGAAAATTGAAATGGTGTCGGGTGACACTGTTTCTTTTTATAAATTTCTTATTATTTATACTTTAATAAATTATCATAATCATTACACTTTTAAAGATTTTTACGCGAAAATTTGTCTCCAGTTATTGACATATTTAAAGATAGTGGTGCCCCATTGTACTAGAATCTTGGGTCCGCCTCTAATGTCGTTCAGAGGCAGACCTACATTGTGGAATGGGGATCCCGACAACCCGTTAGCAAATTTACTTGGCCTAAAGCAGTGGTTGAGTTGATTGATTAAGTACCTTTTCTCACTGGTTGGGCTTGGTTTCAAGACCCAGCTTCAACAACAATTATCTTTTATTTTACTTTTTTGAATTCAACCATATTTTTATCCTATCTGTGTAACAATTTGATCGGTCATTTTGTGTAATTGTGTCATGTTTCCTCTTTTGATGCTTTACACATGTCTGATTATGGTTTTATGACTTACGAGATTGAAAGGTTTCACTCCGGAAAGATTTCGAGTTGATTTGGACCCTTTGATTCTTAGCTTAAAAGCCTAAGTTTTTTTATGTTGACCAATGGTTGACTTTTGTGAATACGACCCCATAATAGTATTTTGATGGCTTCGATAGTTTTCTATTGTGATTTTGGATTTGGCGCATGTCCTGAATCGAATTCGGAAGTCCGCATGTGGATTTGTGTTGTTTTGCCAAAAATTGGCAATTAGAAGTTTAGAAGTTTTACCGTAGGTTGACTTTTGGCTATCGGATTTGGAATGTGATTTTGGGACTTAGAATAGGTCCATTATGTTGTTTAGAACATGTCTGCAAAATTTGGTATCATTTGATTGAATTGATAGGATTCGGACGCTTAGTTGCAATTCTAGTAGTTTTTGAACTTTACTTTGAAATTGATGTGTTTTGGTGTCCGATTCATTGTTCTAGATGTTATTTCTGTATTTTGATTGCGCGAGTGAGTTCGTGTGATATTTTTTGACTTGTCTGGATGTTTGGTTTGGAGCCCCGAGGGCTCGGATGAGTTTCAGACATGTTTCAGAATGTTTTGGACTGAAAAACATAATCTAGTGCGAACACCTGGGTCATAGATGCGACCTTGGCAGGGGATCACATGTATCACAATTGTGATGCCTGGGTTGCAATTTCGAAGGTGACTTGGGGGCTAGACTAGGTTCGCATTTGCAACAATTTTATCGCTTTTGCGAGCAGAGCACGATTCGCATTTTCAAACCCATCTTTGCATTTGCAAAAAAATTCCCTAAGCCGGTCAGTGACGCAATTGCGAGTTTTTTTTTTTGAAATTGCGAGGGTTCACAATTGCGAACCCATGTCACAGTTGTAACAACTGCAATAGAACAAAAGATTAGAAAAGTCGGGATTTAGTCTTATTTCTCACATTTTAGAACCCTAGACTCGGTAGGAGGTGATTTGAATAAGGGACTTTCATCTAATAACATTGGATAAGTGATTCTAATCAATTTCAAACTATATTTCATGATTATATCTTAAATTTAACATCAAATTTATATGGATCAAAGAGGATAAATTGAGAAATTTTGTCAAGTTTTTGAAAAATGACAAATTGAGTTTTGAGAGTCAATTTAGACTCGGATTTTGAAACTAATCACATATATAGACTCGTGGGGTTATGTTTGTAGTTGGAATCTACCTTTGGACCCAGGTTTTGACCGGACAAGTCCTAGGTTAACTTTTGTTGACTTTTCAGGAAAAGTATAAAAATCATAGCCTTATCTATTGTAATTAGTTTCTCTTACGTAGTTTGATTATATTAAGTCAATTTGGTTAGATTTGAGCCGTGTGGTGGTGAATTTAAGGGGAAAAGCTATTTTCGAGGGTTGAGTTGGCCTAGTTGAAGTAAGTATCTTGCCTAACTTTGTGTGGGGGAACTATCCCTTAGGATTTGCGATTGATTGTGCTATTCGTATTATGTGAAAGCCATGTACATAAGTGTCACGACCCCAAATATCAGTCGTGATGGCGCCTATCACATTACTAAGCAAGCCAACTAATCAATGAATCACTTTTTTTCCTTTAACAATAAGCCATTTTCTAACACAGGCTTTAAATATCCAATTTCATTATAAACGTTTAAAGCAATAGGAAATATGCGGAAGTCAAATAACAAAAAACTACAGAGCCCCATAATCTGGTGTCATGAGTTTAGCCTCTAAATATATAAATCTAATTGTTTAATACATAACAAGTCTCAAATGCGTAAAAACAAGGATAAGAGGAAGAAAGCAGGGCTGCGGACGCCATGCAGCTACCTTGCAGTCTCCGGCAAACTCTGAAAATGCTGAGGACCCTCACTCTGCCGCTCAGGCACTTGGATCTACACACAAGGTGTAGGGAGTAACGTGAGTACACCAACTCAGTAAGTAACTATAGTAAATAAGGTCTGAAAGCAGTGACAAGCAATTTGATTTTATCTCTTTTGGAGGGGCTCCTACAGCCCAAACGTCATATCGCTGTGGCGCGCACTCCGATCCAATACATATATTGTTGTGGCGTGCATCCCGATCCAGTATATATATTGCTGCGGCGTGTAGCCCGATCCATATAAGTATCGCTGCGGCGTGTAGCCCGATACATAATATATACATATAATATCCTCACTATTAGGTTCTCAATCCCTCTTAGTCATTAACCTCATAGCCTCTCGGGCACAACAATAGAAATTACAGAACTCAGCCCAAAAAGCAGAGTGATAAAACCAGTTTTAAATATTTAAACAGGTAAAACATGACCGAGGATATGCTTTCAACAAGTAAAGTGAGAAAAACAGTAAAAATGCCCATAAGGGTCTCAACAGGTCTGCACAAGGCCCAAAACATGGCATACAACCCATAATATAGTATAAATGACTAAAATACGAATATCATAAGGTTTCAAATCAAATACGCGGCTCGATAGTCGCTACGGGACGGACCAAGTCACCATCCCTATCGGTGCACGCCCACACGCTCGTTACCTAGAATGTGCGTCATCACATTTATTAAAACAAGTCAAATACCGGGGTTCGTACCCTCAGTACCAGATTTATAATGGTTACTTATCTCAAACCATTAAAAATAATACTCCGCGATGCCTTTTCCCCTCGAATCGGCCTCTTCTCGCGTCAAATCTATCCAAAATCTGAATAACGGCGTCAAAGTATGCTAAGGGAACGAAGCCCAAGTGAAAATAATTAAATAATACAAAAAATCTCGAAATTGGCCAAACCCGACCCCCGTGCCCACGTCTCGAAACTCGATAAAAATCACATCACCGGAATCTTTATCCTCCCACGAGTCTATACATATCAAGAACACTAAAATTGGGTCCAAATGACCCCTCAAATCCTCATTTAAAGTCTTTTAATCTCAAGCCCCAATTCTTCAATTTTAGGCTTAGATTCCATGATTTATTAGGTTGATTTCACAATAGAATCGATAAGTCCAGAATTCTTACCTCCAAATGTTTCCCCTTGAATCCCTCTTCAATCTCCTTCAAAAAGCTCCAAAAACGACCAATTATGCAGGAAATAAACCCCAGATTTGTGGACAAGACGACCTTTAAACCTTCTGCCTAGGCCTGAAAATTTCTTCTTCACGAACACAGTCAAAGCCTCGCATTCGCGAAGCACAACTTAACTTTGACCAATTTTCCTCTTACGCGATCGCGACCAAACCCTCACGAACGTGATGCTTTACCCAGATGGACCTTCGCGAACGCGTTCCATCCATCGCGAACGCGGTGAGTTAATTCTACTGAAGCTCAGCCTCTCTTTTCCTTCTATGCGAACACGACTACACACCCGCGAACGCGATGCACCTATGCCCAGCCCTTCGCGAATGCGGAGACCTTATCGCAAACGCGAAGACTTAATTCCCACCTTCCTCGACTGACCCTTTGCGAATGCAAGGACCCTATCGCGAACACGAAGGTCTCTTTTCTGTAACACTGACCTGAAATTTTCTACAGGTTCCAACTTCATGATTTGGCCCGATAGACCACCTGAAACTCACCTGAGGCCCCCGGGACCTCAACCAAAGGCACAAACACATCCCAAAACCTTATTTAAACTTGTTCCAATCTTCAAAATACCTCAAACAATATCAAATCAACCAAAACACATCGGATTCAATCCTAAGTTTCTAAAAATCTTCCGAATTTCGCTTTTGATAAAAAAACCCGACCAAACCACGTTCAAATGACCTGAAATTTTGCACACACATCCCAAATGACACAAAGGAACTACTACAACTCTCGGAATTCCATTCCGACCCCTAGATCAAAATCTCTCCTACCAACCGGAAATCGCCAAAAATCCACTTTCGCCATTCAAGCCTAAATCTACTCCGGACTACCAAAAATCATTCTGATCGTGCTCTTACGTGCCAAATTACCACCCCCCCCCCCGAAGCTAACCAAGTCATCGGAACTCACATTAGAGCCTTCTAACACATTAGTCAACATCCGGTTGACTTTTCTAACTTAACCTTCCTTAAAAGAGACTAAGTGTCTCAAACCTTACCAAATTCTTTCCGAACCCTAACCAATCAACCCGATCACATATAGAACCATTATACAAGGAAATTAGAAGCATAAATGAGGGAAACAGAGCAGTAACTCATGAGACTACTAGCCGGGTCGTCACAGTAAGGTGACGAGTGGGTACACGAGTTATATGTGGTATTTGACCGGTTAGATTATTTAGACTCTTTCCATGCCTTTAATTGAATTGTCATATCATGTTTTTAATTCTCATTGTTAATCTTCTCTTACATGTGTTAGTCTATCCTAACATGTCTTATTTTGTCACGACCCGGAATTCTAACCTTGGGAAGTCTGATAGCGCCTAACATTTCACTTGCTAGGTAAGCCAATATTAGAGAACCGTTAAGCCAATTTCTTTAAATTTCAATAGATAAAGTCAATTACGTCAAATGAAATAAAAATCAAGTGCTGAATAACACAAAAGCCAAATATCTACTACAATGCGGACCTGGAGTCACAAATCACGAGCTTCTAGAATTACTACAAATAGAGTTTGAAAGAAATACAACTGTTTTGAAAGAAAAAAAATAGTGAAATAAGAAAATAGAAGGGGACTTCAAGGTCTGCAGACGCTAGCAGATCTATCTCGAGTCTCCAAAGCTAGTCCAAGCTGCTCCAACTCACGAATAGCTAGGGTCGGTACCAAAATCTGCACAATAAGTGAAAAGTGTAGCATGAGTACAACCAACCCCATGTACTCGTAAGTGTCGAGCCTAAACACGACGAAGTAGTGACAAGGCTATGATAAGATACCTACATGATAAACCTGTACAGATAATAGTATATATACAAGATAACAACAAATAAAATCTAGACATGTAAAATCAGGAGGGGGACATGCTAAGGGGATACAAGATACGAGAGATACAACGGAAATGATAACCAGAACAATCATAATGCCTTTAACCAGTAAAAAAAACAATTAAGCACAAGGAAGAAAATTGCATGATATCACCCTTCGTGCTTTTACTCTCAACATCACAATGAAATAATGATAATGCATGGTAACACCGTCCGTGCTTTTACTCTCACTCACATTATAGTTCAATAGATATGGGACAATATCACCATTCATGCATTAACTATCATAACATGGCACGACATCACCCTCCGTGCATTAACACTCACAATATGGCATGACATCACCCTTCGTGCATTAACACTCTCCCTTGCTACATAACAATGAAAAAGTAATAACTGTGAGATAGGATCAATAAGTACAAGCCTTACTTCAACAACAGTTCCACAATACCAAACTCAACTTGAAATAAATACTCAATTATCATAGAAGACAAAAACGATAAGAACGATAAATTTAACAAAGAACTAGTCTAAACATGGATAACATAATCGAAAGAAGCAATAATTACAAGAAACTAAGTCCCACCCGCATGCATTAACTCGACAACAACACATAAGTACTCGTCACCTCACATATACATTGTACCCAACATCTAAACACGTAGAAAATAGACAAATAAATCCTAATTCCTCAAGTCAAGGTTAACAACGACACTTACCTCGCTCCAAAGACCAAACTCAAAGCTCAATTACAACATTCGAACCAGTAGAATCTAGCAAATTACCAACCAAACGATTCAAATTAAGCCTTAGGAATTACCCACGATGGTAAAGAATTCAATTTAGGTCATTACTAAAAAAGTCAAAAAAGTCAACACCCAGATTCGCTTGGTCCAAACCCGAAATTCGGATCAAAACGCAATTACCCAATCACTCCCGAGACAGGTTATGTAATTTGATTTGGAATCTGCCTTAATTTCAGGTCTAAATTCCCATTTTGTTAAATTTCCTTTTTCTACCCAAACCCCCAATTTTCACCATAAAAACACAAGATTTTAGGTTAAAATCTTAGGAAAAGTAGTGAAAGATTGAAATAAACTAGTTTAGAATTACTTACCAATGATTTGGGGAAGAAGAGCTCTTTGAAAAATCGTGTCTAGGGTTTCTAAGTTTGAAAATTTGAAGAATGAACCAAAAATTCCGCCTAACTCCCATTTTGTTTAGTTACAGATGTCGAATTTGCAACTAGGGGTTCACAAATGCGAACCCCGCAAATGCGAAGAATCAATCGCAAATGCGAAGATCATCACATCTTTGCTTTCATTGCAAATGCGATGAATTGTTCGCAAATGCGAACTGGCCTGATCGCAAATGCAACCCATTGATCACAAATGCAAAGAACCTCCCCCCCAGTCCCCATCGCAAATGCGAAGACTTGGTCGCAATTGCGCAACTAGGTCTCTTTGCAAATGCGAAGATCATGGTCGCAAATGCGAAATTGACAGGTTTGCTGCCATATCGCAAATTCGAGGCTGCAAGGCCTGATACCTAGAATGGAAACTGAACACCAGCTGAGTTCTAAGTCCAAATTTCACTCCGTAGCCTATCTGAAACTCATCCGAGCCCTCGGGGCTCTAAACCAAAAGTGCACACAAGTCTAAAAATATCATACGAATTTGATCGTGCAATCAAATTGCCAAAATAATACCTAGAACTATGAATTGAACACCAAATCAAATGAAATTTTCAAGAAAACTTTGAAACTTCTATTTTCCCAACCAAACGTCCGAATCATGTCAAACAACTCCGTTTCTCACCAAATTTGACAGACAGGTCATAAATATAGTATTGGACCTATACCAGGTTCCGTAACCAAAATACTGACCCGATATCCAAAAAGTCAACCATTGGTCAAACATTTCAAATTCAATAAGCCTTTAACTTTTAAATTTTAACAAAATATGATAACTCGGCCTAGCGACTTCCGAATTTGATTCCCGACATATTCCCAAGTCCCAAATCATGAAACAGACCCACCAAGATCATCAAAATATGAATTCGGGTCCGTTTTCTCAAAACATTAACCAAAGTCAACTCAAATGGATTTTAAGACAAAAAATTCATATTTTCTAAGTTTTTAACATTAAAACTTTCTGGAAAGATGTCCGTACTGTGCACACAAATCGAGGAATGCTAGAATAAGGTATTTAAGGTTTCGAAACATGAAATTAGGTTATAAAACATAACATGACCTATCGGGTCATCACATATTTGACTTTTTTAATACTTGTTCTACCTCTTACTTTTTGTTTTACTCTTATATGCCTAGTTGAAGCTATTGTCATCCTTATTGCCTTGTTACATCCTTAATTGTTGAATTACTTGTAATTGAAGTTGTTATTTAGTGAAATATCTTCTTATTGAGTTGTTGGTGTTGAAGTTGTGGAAGCCATTATCACATTGAGGCAAAGGTTTTAATTGTTGAGATATCTTCCCCAGTGAGCAACTTACATTCTTTGTTATTATTGATGTTTTGTATACATTGTGGTTGAGTCATGGGCTATTGTTGTGAAAATATTGATATTGTTGGTTTTTGGCAAGTTGTGACATATGGTCACTTGTGGTGTGAGTTGTTATTGTGTTGTAATATTGAAGTGAACGCGGCGGTATAAGGATAGGGGTTAATGTGCATACGGCAGTATAAAGTGGGATTTATGTGCGTGTTGCTAGTAGAGGAAATACTTGAAGCCACGTAGCATCATAAGGTGGGCTAAAGTGTGTGTAGCTATTTCAGCAAAAATATTTTCAAAACTATTCAAATGTAAGGCTCATGCGCGGTATAAGGAAAGATTATGATTGAAATTGCGAAATGTGAATACGAGGCAGTACCTCGGTTGTGATTCTTGTGCGCATTTCATGTTGAAAAGAGTTATTGGTGGAACAGTTCTTGTATGCTTTTATTCTTCCTTGTCTTATCACTTTTGTCTATTTTTGACTATTGTGGTTCTCTTTATTTGCTCCCTTTTTGTTATCTCTATGCTTACAATTTTGTCATTAGTCTACGTTATTAACCTGCTTCATTATCATTTATTTTCTCGCTTTTCATTATTTCTCGTTATAATATTTATGTTCTGTTTATTATGCCTAGTAGGTGTCTTGACCTAGCCTTTCCACTACTCTATCGATTTTAGGCTTGATACTTAACCATTATGGTGTACTCAAACTATACTTCTGCACATCCTTTTTTGTAGATCAGGTAAGTGTGCCCGTGATGGACATTAATGCTCGATTGTAGTTATTTTCCAGAGACTTCAAGGTATACCTTCTCGGCATCCGCAAGTTTCGGAGTCACCTTCCATATCAATTTATTGTGTTGTTTTTCTTATTCAAACAGTGTTGTATTAGACATTCTAGATTGTTCTATAGAGCTTATGACTCAGTTATACCAATTTTGGGAAAAGTGCTGTTAAGACTCTATTTTGGGAGTTTTATATGAGTTATAAGTCTTGCTTTGTATGCGGCAAAATCAGAGGGTCCAATTTCTTGCTCTTAATTCATTTCAGAAGAACACCTCGAGGACGCGAAGCTGTGACTGAAATCCCTCCCTAGAAGCTCGTCGAGGCCCGACCTAAAGGGAATATCGCTCGAGGCTAGAGTAAAAATGGGGAGTTCCCAAGGCACGCGGCTAAGTCTGACAAAGCCGGCTTGCCCAGTACCTGTATCAGGGTGTCGCGTCTAGCTGTCCCATCTCCATATCTTTTTAATTAATGCTTTTCATACTATCTTGGAATTCCCCTCCTATATAAAGGGGATCCTTGCCATTTTTTAATCTCCTATTGTCGCTCCAACTATTCTACATGAGATAAATAACAGCTCTTTCTCTCTTTTCTCTCTGATTCACTCTCTCGATATTATTGCCCTTATTTGTTGACTTCATACTTGTTATTAATTTATTGCTTCTCATTGGCCATAAAGATCCTCTAACAATTACATTCTAACTGTTAGCCCTTCCCCAATTATCCCCAATAGCTCGAGCCCAGGCATTGACCTTGAGGTCCCGCATCGGTCAGTCCGAGGCCCGACCTCGCGGTTCGGTTATAATTCCATTTTAGCTCACATTTCATCTTTTATCTTCGCATATCTAGCATAAACATATATCACATATTTTTAGAGTCCCATCAACAACTTTAATTGTTATTACTATTTTTACGGTAAACAGTTTGGCACCCACCGTGGGGCTAAAAATAATAGTGATTATTTTCTTGCTGGTTTCGTCCTATAACACAAGTTATCATTCACATTTTTTCTTGTCCAAGATCTTCGATTTCAGGTCGAAATGTCTAACTCGATAAACAGAGATGAAAGTAACAATCTTGACGACCATGGGGAGAACGGCGTGGCTGTTCCAGGCATTGTTGTGCCACCACAAAACCCTGGGAACACACTGGAGCCAATCCCTATGGACGTGGTCTTACATGATGCCCAGCATATCGACATAAGCTCCTACACTAACAGGAGCATGCACCAAGGGGACCGATAAGAAGCACGGGAAACCCCAATTAGGGAGGAACGCGAGGTTAGCCTTCATGTTATTTTCAAAATATTGCAGGCACAACAGCTAGCTATTGCTTAGCTGCAAATTCACCAGAAAACTCCCAGCACGGTAGCACCAAGGACAGCTCCCCCAACCGAATAGGTACCTGGGAGATCGAGCAATAACGGATTGATAGCCAACCCTGCCATCATAAAAATGCTCGAGGACCTCACCAAAAGGAAATCAGGCAGGAAAATGATAGTAGCCAACGATAAGAAAGTCGAGACCTACAACTCTAGGTTTGACCAGATCCCGGGCGCACCCCTAGTCTTGAAAGGTGTGGATTCGAAGAAGTTCATACAATAGCCGTTCCCCGAAGAAGTGGCCCCGAAACCCATTCCAAAGAATTTCAGAATGCCGGAACTCCCAAAGTACAATGGGACCTCAGACCTTAATGAACATGTTACTGCCTACACTTGCGCAGTAAAGGGCAACGATATAAAGAACGATGAGATCGAGTTTGTATTGCTGAAAAGGTTCAGGGAAACACTCTCGAAGGGGGCCATGATGTGGTATCACAACTTGGCTCCAAACTCCATAGATTCATTCGCCATGCTAGCAAACCCCTTTGTAAACATTTTCCCTAAGGTATTGCTTATTATTCTCATATTTGTTCTTCATTTATTGCCTGTTATTTGCCATATAGAGCTTCCCTTGATCATATCCTAATTGTTAGCTCCTCCCCGATTACCCCCGATAGCTCGAGCACGAGCCCAGGTATCGACCTCGATGCCCCTGTCACGACCCCAAACTAGACCCGGTCGTGATGGCGCCTCTCGTGAAGACAAGGCCAGCCAACACAATTCAAAAATTCAATTTTAACAGTTTAATAAGTCAATCTAAGTAATTTATAAGGATAAATCCCCAACAAGTACAAATTTAGCGAAATAAAAATAAGTGCGGAAATGAATACAACCAAACAAAGGGGTGTCACAACTCATGAGCATCTACTAAGGTCTAAAATAAACGAAATTTTTGTAAATGTACTAAATATAGTCTAATGACATCAAAGGGAGAAAAGTAGTGTTGCGGACGTCGGGTAGCTACCTTGCTAAACTCCAAAGACTCTGCTGCTGATCAACTAATACCCGCTACAAGGTGTAGAAATACCTGAATCTACACACGAGGTGCAGGGAGTAAAGTGAGTACTCCAACTCAGTGAGTAATGATCATAACTAAAGATTAAGTGATAGGAAATTATGAAAAGTACATCAACATGCAATATAGAAGTAGTACAAAACCAATAAGAAAGCAATGAAGCATGTGAAATCTCTTAAAGTATCTTAGCTCAGTTTAAACTTCTTTAAAATAAGTTTTCAACAGTTAAGTAACTGAATGCAAGCAATTAGAACAGATAAGCATAGAAAATCCGCCCATCGGGCATAGTTACACAATTAAACTGGTAAATGACATGCAATAAGAAAGATAAACACATAAAGGTTCACCCCTCGGGGACAATGCCAACAAATCCACCCCTCGGGCAATATCTCAGAACAATACCATCCCTTCGGGCTATATCTCACATCACAATGGGTACCCGCACTCACTAGGGGTGTGTAGTCTCCTGGAGGGGCCCCTTACGGCCCAAGCGCAATATCAAGCCATCTCGTGGCATCATCACTAGGCTCTCGACCTCATATCAACAAGCCACCTCGTGGCGAACAAAACTCAGGCCCTCGACCTCATAATCATAATCAGTGTATCACCGCTGCGGCATGCAGCCCCACCCAAAAGTATCCTCACAACACAGGCCCTCAACCTTACTCAGTCAAAATCACATAAGCCGCTCGGGCAACATTAAAACATGATGCTCAACCCAAAATATTATTTGAAATATCAATTGATATATTAAAATAGAGTAAACATGGCTGAGTTATGAAAATAGTGAAATATAGCATGACTGAGTTCAAGTATGAAGTCAAGACAGTGAGGAAATATCAATAAAATCCCATAAGGGTTCAAATAGTTGTCACGAAGCCCAAATATGGCATTCAGCGAAAAACATTATGATAGCAAATAGATTTTTAGTCAAATACGCGGTAAAATAGGATTTCGGGACGGACTAAATCATAATCCCCAACAGTGCACGACCCCACGCTCGTCATCCAGCGTGTGCATCATCTCAATATAGCACAATGATGTGCAATCGGGGGTTTCATACCCTCAGAACATCATTTACAATCATTACTCACCTCGATCCGGTCCAAACTTTAGCCCGCTATACCTTTTCCCTCACGAATCGACCTCCGGATGCTCCAAATCTAGCCACAATCAGTACATAATCATTAAAATATGCTGAGGGAACAAAGCCCACTCGAAAATATCCAATTCACATAAAAAATCCCGAAATTGCTCAAACCCGGCCCCCGGGCCCACGTCTCGGAATCCTACAAAATTAACATTAATAGAATCTTCATCCTCCAACGAGTCTACAGATATCAAGAACATCAAAATCGGACCTCAAATGGCCCCTCAAATCCCTTATCTAACTTTCCAATTTCAAGCCCTACTTTCCGCAACTCTTTCTCTAATTTTTCCCACAAATTTCATGATTAAACAATGAAATAATCACCACAAAAACAAGATACAAAGCCCAAGAAGCTTACCTCTCTATCAACACTTGATTCCCTCTTGAAATCACAGCTTGGAGTCCCAAAATCGCACAAAAATGATGAACAAATGACTGAAAATCGCAAAGGGGCCTTTTAATACATTCTTCCCAGCACTTTCGCACCTGCGATCCCATAAGTGCACTGGGATTTGTGAAAAAATATACGCTCCTGCAGATTTCACTTATGTCACCAGGCCTCACATCTGTGGTCGCCTCACTGCTCCTGCGGTATTGCAGATGTGGTTACCAAGTCGCACATGCAGTCCTTTGCACCTGCGCTTTTCTTTTGCTCCTGTGGAGCTCGCACCTGCGGTCCCCAATCCGCAGGTGCGGATATGATAGAAGCAACAACATCAGCTGCATTTTCTCAAGTTCAACCTTCCCGAAAACTATCCAAAATCATTCCGAGGCCCCCGGGACCTCAACCAAAAATACAAACAAGTCATATAACCTTATTCAAGCTCGTCCCAACCTTCGGAACGCTCAACACAACATTAAAACACCAAAATCACATCAAATTCAAGCCTAGGATTCCAAAATCTTCCAAATTCCACTTTTGATCAAAACCCCAGCCAAACCATATCTGAATGACCTAAAATACTGCACACACATCCGAAATGACACAATGGAACTACTGAAACTTTCGGAATTCCATTCCGACCTCCATATCAAAATCTCACCTATCAACCAGAAATCGCCAAAATATCGACATCGCCAATTCAAGCCTAAACCTTCCACGGACTTCCAAAATGCATACCGATCACGCTCCTAAGTCGCAAATCTCTTAACGGAGCTAACCAAAACATAAAAATTCCAATCCGAGATCATATACCCAACAAGTCAAATCTTGGTCAAACCTTTTAATTTTCAAGCTTCAAACTGAGAATTGTTCTTCCAAATTCATTCCGATTACCCTGAAAACCAAAACCAATGTGTCGTTACATCCTCCCTTACTTAAACATGTGTTCATCCTCGAACGTGCCCAAAGTTGTTCCAAAATCCATCAAATCGCTGTGTAACCTTACCATGCACATACCGGGGGTGATCCCACATCACCCTATCTCATATAGGTCTGATAACATAGTATAACTGAAATTTCACAATCCAGCCTAGACCATAAACCTTAGAACCACATTTCCACTTCCGAAATCATCCACCAAATCAAAACCTCACATCTATACTCTGAATAAGCCCGAACAAGCTGTAATAACCCATACCTGCAACCTCAGGTGCAATTAAATGATATACCACATAACTCAAACGCTTGTAGCGATAACTTCTAATCACAGCAGTTGCACCCAACAATCGAATACTGATAGAAAACCTCTTATCAACTAAAGTCTCATTCCAACACTTTCATATACTACCAATGATAAATGAAACACGCAATAAACCGTAACCATTTCTCAGATCAACCATTCATGAAGCCACCTCTCCTTTGGCAAGGACCATAGCAATTTCTGAGCCAAACTTCGATGTTATCCTTCCCACACGTTGAAACCAAATCCGTTTGTATTCATTTAAGACCCCTACGATCTTATCTAATCCAACATCATTACTCTAATGACATGATACATTAATACAAGCTAAAGCCGCAACTTGTGCAATCCGTGCACCAATAAGCAACGATCCGAACAGACTCAAATCATGAAAATAACTCAAACAAAGGAGCTGTACTGCAAGCTCACCAGTACCACCACACACATTGTTGAGAACCCGTCACACATCATAGAAATAGAACACACGAATCTAACTCGAAGGATCATACCTCCACATAGCTTCGCTCCAATGCGCGACCTTATCCAAACACTGGTCCACATAAAACACCTCAAGTCACTATGCTCAAAATCTACAATCATGCGCAATTGGATCTCTAGAACTAAAGCAATTCGTCATAACCACTGAGAAGCAATTGACATAACACTACACAACCGGAAAGGACATAACCGATATGTCATCCGCCGAGCAATACCCAATACTCTTTCTCGCTTGAATTCCACTACGAAACCCTAATAGAACCGCACCACATGTGCCTATAACCAACAAATTCCAATGCCTCGCAACACGTAAAGGTAACTTATAGATCCTATCAGAACACTAATAGCTCAATAACAATTGAATCAACACATCCCCTACCAATGGCTACTCGAAGGCAACAAAGCCGTCTCGATGCAGAACATATATCCATATAGGTCTACTAATGAACCCTTATCAAGGAGTTCCTGAAGCTGATTCTTCAACTCCTTTAACCCCGCCGGTGCCATACGCTACAGTGTCCGGCACCAAATCAATACCAAAATCAACAACCTCGTCTGACGACATGCCCGACCACAAGAAACCCATCCGAACAGTCCCTCACCACCGGAGAATGGTAGGAGTCTCTGCACTGACATCCATCACAAAAGCCAAATAGGCAAGACAACCCTTCCCAACCATCCGCTAGGTCTTCGAAATACAAAACCACCCTACTAGAACATAATCCGATGAACCTCATCACTCAATCCATGACATTCCCGACATAGCCAACATCGCCGCCTTAGTGGAGTATTCCCGAATAACACAATACAAATACAACCAGTCTATACCCAATATTACATCAGAATCTAATGTACCAAGCAGCACAAGATCCACTCGGGTCTCCAAACCCCGATAGTCGCTAAACAGTTCCGATACACATGACCCGCAACCACAACATAGCCTGAATATGAGAACTCCCAGTCTCCAACTCCATATAGTACATGAATCACCATACCTAATCCCAATTTCGTCATGCGAATACATACCACACCTCTAATACCCAATCATTTCACGAGAGATACTCTAAAATTCTTCTGTGCCACCAAGCAAACTCGAATATCAGCAGTCGATCTAACAAGAGAGTGCCATAATACTACCGAAGTACCATCAACTTAATCACATTGCCTATTCCTGAAACATATACCCTCGTTAAATCACCCCAATTAGCAATACCGTTTCCTTAATCATCTGAAGATCATTTCCCTAATGATCTTAAGCTCATTTCCCTAATTATCTGGAACTCATTTCTCTAATTATCTGGTGCTCATTCCTCTAATTATTTAAAGCTGCCCGTGCTCCCTAAGAATTTGTGACCTTCCTTTCAGAACTGATTCGTGACCTTATGCATGCAAATCTAAGTCCTGCACAACATACCGCATATACCATACCATCCTAAGGTAAACATGAGAACTTCATATCCATTCTGAGCCACACGCAACTACGTACTCAACTAGCTAAGAACTTTTCCATTAGACCCCATCTGGGAGAAAATCACTATACATCCCATTCTCCTCATGCCCGTGGAAAATATACACCTCTAACCGTGGTAGAAATCATCAAGAATTTTCCGAATTCCATTCGCACAAAACTAAACCATCAGGACTGAATCCTTCTAACTCAACCAAGCTACGCAGGCTACTAAAAACCCAAGATAATTGCCGTGAAACACCTGCAGAAACTCATTACTCCATTCACACCCAAGGAACTACTCATATCCTTACCATACAAATCTGGTCTACTACCAAGCTATCCCATCTATCCAGGTTTCCTTCTAATTTACCTTCAACTTGATACTCCTTCTTGCTATAACACCACAATTCCTCGACCCAGACTCACCACACGAGACCCAAGGATAACACCACACCGTCTAAGGCTCATAAGCCGCTGAGTACTCTCTTAAATGTTCCAAAAGCACCATGTTCAAAATACCTACCCCGAAGAGACTTCCTGCAAATCTGGAACCATTACCTTCCTAATACTGACATATATAATCCCATAATTGATATAAAATTGACACAGTCTCGGCACCCTCCAATGCAAACCTTAGTTTCTAGCCAAATTATACACTTGAAATCTCCAATAATTACATGTAAAACCTTGAACGCATTAGAACTATTCTCTAGAGCCATCCACCCTACTCAAACTACATTTAGCCTGATCAAATGAACCGAACAACCCATGCCTCATTAGCACTCCGACACCGCAGAGTGTAACCTCCTCCTAGAACAACCAAGCAACTTCCTGCTCTATGCATCGAGAATCCATTAACAACAACAACTCAAGATATTCCGTGATTCTCATACACCTATGAAGCATGACATAACCTTTGTCAAAATTTTCCTTTACTCGAGCCATCCTCTGTCTCAATCTACGTAAGCCATAATTGATTCACCCGCATGCCTCAAGCTGGAACCAACATAGAACATAACCATGCAATCGACTAATTAATAGTGGACTCTCCCACTTGGATCGAAGCCATAGACCAAAACATACACAATAACTCATAACGCATATACTTTTTTGTTGCCATAATACCATAGTGAGATTAAACTCAATCCTTCATAAGCTCGTGGAACACAGACCATCTGGTACTTTATATATTCTGCAAATCTCGCATTCACTCTCATAGTAGTCAAGCCTACTCTCTTGAGCAACCCAAATTCAAATTGTAAAACATATATTTCACCGGTAAAAGAGATCTTCCAATAAATGACACAAGGGATTACGCAAACTTCAGAACAATCCGCAGGAGATAACCCCACCTACTTTGCCTCAAACTAAAATTTCTATATACCTTCCACCGTCATAAACATTACGCAGTCACTTAATCTTCCTGAATCTGAACTCATACCGCAACATGAAATTCACTTCACTCCCAACTAGAACACATGAAAAGATTTTTTACACACCCATAACTTGGGGCTATACCTCAAATCGAGATGAAAATCAAGTACCTAATAGTTCTTCTATCCTCCAGCAGACCCTTATCGTCGTTTCCAAATAATATGAATACACCTCGTAGTCATAACATACTCATCACGTAGCTATCCAGTCATTACTCCCCTTAATAGGGACACAACATCACATATAGATCCAGAAGCACGCGCTCACGCAATCAACATCTTAGGGCTCAAGCTATAGGCAAAAATCAGGCCTCGAGTCCTCTAGACTGGCCCAACATCAACGCACAGAAAATCACATCTCGCCCTCGACCAGGGAATAACAAGCCATTGATGCACATCTAATACTAAGCACTCATGCGTGCATACGAACGCGTGGAAGGAATTCAAAGAGTTACATTTTAAGTTGAATCAAGGACGCACGATAAGAATTTAAGAATGTGAAGTTTTTCCTAAAGGTTCTGCAGCCTCCTGAGGATAAGTACAGACGTTTCCTTACCGATCCCCGAGACTCTACTAAACCTGCTCATGACTCGTGAGACCATGTAACCTAGGCTCTGATACCAACTTGTCACGACCCCAAATTGGACCCAGTCGTGATGTCGCCTCTCATGAAGACAAGACCAGCCGACACAATTCCCAAATTCAGTTTTAATAGTTTAATAAATCAATCTAAGTCATTTATAAGGCTAAATCCCCAACAGGTATAGATTTAGCAAAATAAAAATAAGTGTGAAAATGAATACAGCCCGACATCGGGGCGTCACAAGTCACGAGCATCTACTAAGGTCTAAAATACAATGGAATCTTCTGTAAATGTACGAAATACAGTCCAATGACATCAAAGAGAGAAAAGCAGTGATGCGGACGTTAGGCAGCTACCTTGCTAAACTCCAAAGACTCTGTCGCTGATCAACCAATAACTGCTACCGGGTGCAAAAATACCTAAATCTGCACATGAGGCGCATGGAATAAAGTGAGTACTCCAACTCAGTGAATAATAATCATAACTAAAGACTGAGTGATAGGAAATCATGAAAAGTACATCAACATGCTATATAGAAGTAGTGCAAAAGCAGTAAGAAAGCAATGAAGCATGTGAAATCTCATAAAACATCTTAGCTCAGTTTAAACTTCTTTAAAATGACTTTTCAACAGTTAAGCAATTGAATGCAAGCAATTAGAACAGATAAGCACAGAAAATCCGCCCATCGGGCACAGTTACATAATTAAACTGGTAAATGATAGGCAATAAAAAAGATAAACACATAAAGGTTCGCCCCTCGGGCACAGTGTCAACAAATCCGCCTCTCGGGCTATATCTCACATCACAATAGGTACCCGCACTCACTGGAGGTGTGCAGACTCCTGGAGGTGCCCCTTACGACCCAAGCGCAATATCAAACCATCTCGTGGCATCATCACTAGGCTCTCGGCCTCAAATCAACAAGCCACCTCGTGGCATACAAAACTCAGGCCCTCGGCCTCATAATCATAATCAATGTATCACCGTTGCGGCGTGCAGGTCGACCCAAAAGTATCCTCACAACAGAGGCCCTCGGGCAACAGTAAAATATGATACTTTGTCCAAAATATTATTTGAAATATCATTTGATATATTAAAACAGAGTAAACATGGCCGAGTTATGAAACAATAAAATATAGCATGACTGAGTTCAAGTATGAAGTCAAAACAGTGAAGAAATATCAATAAAATCTCCTAAGGGTTCAAATAGTTGACACGAAGCCCAAATATGGCATTTAGCCCAAAACATGATGATAGCAAATAGATTTTTAGTCATACTCGGTAAAATAGTCATTTGGGACGGACTAAGTCACAATCCCTAACAGTGCACGACCCCACGCTCGTCATCCTTGTGTGTGTCACCTCAATATAGCACAATGATGTGCAATCTGGGGTTTCATACCCTCAAAACATCATTTACAATCATTACTCACCTCGATCCGGTCCAAACTCTAGCCCGTGATGACTTTTCCCTCACGAATTGACCTTCGGATGCTCCAAATCTAGCCACAATCAGTACATAATCATTAAAAATGCTAAGGGAACAAAGACCACTCGAAAATATCCAATTTACATCAAAAATCCCGAAATTGCTCAAACCTGCACCCCGGGCCCACGTCTCGAAATTCGACAAAATTAACATCAATAGAGTCCTCATCCTCCCACCAGTCTATACCTATCAAGCACATCAAAATCGAACATCAAATGGCCTCTCAAATCCCCTATCTAACTTTCCAATTTCAAGCCCTAATTTCCCCAACTCTTTCTCAAAATTTTCCCACAAATTTCATGATTAAACAAATGAAATAATCACCATAACACAAGATACAAAGCCCATGTAGCTTACCTCTCTATCAACACTTGATTCCCTCTTGAAATCACAACTTGGAGTTCCAAAATCGCACAAAAATGATGAACAGATGATAGTAAATCGCGAAGGGGCCTTTTTATGCATTCTGCCCAGCACTTTCGCACCTCCGATCCCATAAGCACATCTACGCTTCCATTTCTGCAGAAAAATATCCACTCCTGCGAATTTCACTTATGTCACTAGGCCTCGCATCTGCGGTCGCCTCACCGCTCCTACGGTATCGCATATGCGGTTACCAAGCTGCACCTGCGGTTCTTCTCGCGCCTACGCTTTTCTTCCTCTCTTGCGGAGCTCGCACCTGCGGTCCCCAATCCGCAGGTGCAGATATGATAAAAGCAGCAACATCAGCTGCATTTTCTCAAGTTCAACCGTCCTGAAAACTATCCGAAATTATTCTGAGGCCCCCGAGACCTCAACTAAAAATACAAACAAGTCACATAACCTAATTCAATTTTGTCACAACCTTCGGAACGCTCAAAACAACATTAAAACACCAACATCACATCAAATTCAAGTCTAGGATTCCAAAATCTTCCGAACTCCGCTTTTGATCAAAATCCCAATGAAACCACATCCGAATGACCTGAAATTTTGCACACACATCCCAAATGACACAACAAAACTACTATAACTTCCGGAATTCCATTCTGCTCTCCATAAAAAAATCTCACCTATCAACTGGAAATTGCCAAAATATTAACTTCACCAGTTCAAGCCTAAACCTTCCACGGACTTTCAAAATGCATACCGATCACGCTCTTAAGTCGCAAATCTCTTAACGGGGCTAACCAAAACATAAAAATTCTGATCCGAGATCATATACGAACAAGTCAAATCTTGGTCAAACCTTTCAATTTTCAAGCTTCAAACTGAGAACTGTTCTTTCAAATTCATTCTGATTATCCTGAAAACCAAATCCAACAATTTACATAAGTCATAGTACATTACACGGGGCAAGTCATGCCGGAGAACTGGCGATCATAGTGCAAAAGTTCAAAACGACCTGTCAGATCGTTACAGCCCCTCATCGGTGAGTCCGAGGCCCGAATAGCTAGCTCCTCGGTTTGATTATAACTCTATTTTAGTTCGTATTTCATTGTTAGGCTTCATAAATCTAGCATCAACTGCCTTAACAACTAGCATAAAAATAGATCACGTATTTTTAGAGTCTCATTAACAAATTTAGTTGTTATTACCATTTTTACGGTAAATAGTTTGGCGCCCACCGTGGAGCTAAAGATAATAGTGATTATTTTCTTGTTGGTTTCGTCATGCAACACAAGTTATATTTCACACTTTTTATTGTCCAAGATCTTCGATTTTAGGTCAAAATGTCCGGCTCTGTGAACAGAGTTGAGAACGACAGCCTTGAAAACCACAGAGAAACGGTGTGGCTGATCCAATTATTGGCGCACCACCACAGAACCCCCACAACGCGCATGGACTGATTCCAGCGAACATGGGTTCAAAAAAACCCCGGCCCAGGAAGAACGGGAAGTTAGCCTTCATGTTAATTTTGAAATGTTGCAGGCACAACAATTGGCTATCGCTCAGCTGCAAATTCATTCGAAGACTCCCAGCATGGTGGCACCAGGGACTGCTCCCGCAGCCGAACATATATCTGAGAGATCTAACAACAACGGGTCGATAGTCGATCTTGCCATTGTGAAAATGCTCGAAGGCCTCACCAAAAGGATCAAAACGGGGGAGAAAATTATAGTAGCCAATGATAAGAAGGTCGAGACCTACAACTCCAAGGTCAATCAGATTCCGGGCGCACCACCGGTACTGAAGGGTGTGGATTCGAAAAAGTTCATACAAAGGCCATTCCCCGAAGGAGCAGCCCCGAAGCCCATTCCAAAGAAGTTTAGAATGCCGAAACTCCTAAAGAACAACGGGACTTCAGACCCCAATGAACACGTTACTGCCTACACTTGCGCGGTAAAAGACAACGATATAAAGAACGATGAAATCGAGTCTGTATTGCTAAAAACGTTCGGGGAAACACTATCGAAGGGGTCCATGATGTGGTATCACAACTTGGCTCCAAATTCCATAGATTCATTTACCATGCTAGCAGACACCTTTGTAAAGGCACATTCTGCCATTAAAGTAGCGATGAGAAAGTCCGACGTTTTCAAAATTAAGAAAAGGGAGAACGAGATGCTGCGGGAATTCGTGTCTTCGATGATTGGGCAGTACATGCTTCCACTCAAGGTCTGAACAAATGAAGCTCGGTGGCATCAAAATAGTTGAAACAAAATTTGATCGAGTATCCGACTGTGACCTATTCAGACATCCATAATCGGTACCAGTCAAAAATTAGGGTCGAGGATGACCAGCTGGGAGCACCCTCGAGCTCAGTGTATCTGAGTAGACTCCTGGCGAAGAAGTCAAAACCGAACAGGGAGAGGTATCAGCCATACCCAGAAAACAGGAGGAATGCCCGGAGACGCAACCCACCTCGCAATGGCCGATTGTTAACCGAGGACAAAAACCCTCGGGGACACATCAACAGAGGCGGATTCGATATGGACATGGGGCCAACGACGGCACCTCGCCTATCAGATGAACCGGATATCATATTCTCCTTTAGCAAACCAGGGACACCAAATATCCCAGGCCTATTCAGTTGGGTCCTTCCCAAAGGAACCACAACTTAGTATGTGCACTTCATAATTATATGGCCATAAGACCAAAGATTGCCACCAGCTCCGAAAGGAAATAGCTAGGCTACTCAATAAAAGTCACCGCTGAGAATTTTTTAGCGGTCGGGCTAAAATTCAGTTCTGAGAAAGAGAGGCGGCCATGAAGAACGAAGAAAATGAATCACGACACGTTATCCACATGGTATTGGAGGGGCGTCGACACTCCCTAGGAACCCACAACGAGGAGGACAATATATCCATCGCCAGAGAAAGATGAACCCGGGGATACGTTCCCAAAGATGCCCTTACATTCAGCAAGGAAGATTCCGACACCTCACCCCAACGTCATAACAACACACTAGTAACCCCTTTTTTCATTTATTCATTTCGAATAAAACATGAGCTCGTAAATACAGGCAGCTCGACCAATATTATCAGGTCGAGAGTAATAGAGCAGCTCGGACTGCTAGACAAAATCATGCCCGCATCTCGAATCCTTAACGGATTCGACACGGCGATCGAAACAATGACAGAAGAAGCCATTCTCCAGCTGGTGCAGCCCAAAACGCCAAAATCTCATCTCATTGAAGGAGACATGAAATACTACGCCTTATCCGGACGACCAAGGATACACCGCATGAGGACGACACCATCCACCCTCCACCAAATGATGAATTTTCCAAGGGGTTAAAATTGTCTATGGGGAACAACGTGCGGCAAGGGAAGCGTTCGCATTACATAACGTAGCGTCAATAGCAATATCTCCATTCTCGAAATAATCAAAGGACAATTGAACTATGTCCTCGGCTATGCCCGATTAAACACAGTGGAGGACCGTATCGAGTCCTTGCTCCAAACAATAGGGACTCATCAGACCTCGAAACATCGCCGGCGCACCCCACGATAAGGTAAGACCACCTCACTCTTTCATTATTTTACACTAACCCATATGTAGGCGCCCGGTCAGGGCAGTCGAAAGTGCTAACCCAACTCAAAGATCTCAAGGCCTTAAAGACATTAGTTGCACTCTTTTCCTTCGATCGAGCTTTTGTCCCCAAAAGAGGATTTCACCGGCGAGGTTTTTAACGAGGCAATGTACATGTGCTACCTAAGGAGGATCCAACAAGCATACAAGGCTTCTTTTGCAATCAACCCCAAACACCGGAGGGCAACCCTTTGAGAGACCATCCACTCGGAGGAACCGGGAACGACAAACAAGGTTCCAATACGAAATGATGTACCAGGCCAAATGGTCAAACAAATCGTGTCCGCATAAGCCGGGCTTACGGCAACCAAACAACATGTACTTATGCCAAATAATCAAAGAATATCTTTTGCCAAAAGCATCTCGTACTCCAAAGAAAATTCAGCATTTTCACGCCAAGGATCCCTTCATCGAGAACACCCCGAATTACTCGGAGACTAGCATCAATAACCCATCACCCGCATGGCCTCAAGGTCAGAACTCTATACACATAAACCCTCAACGAGGAAGCACAAAAATCATGAGACATCTCCAAAAGGAAAAGTGTCTCGAACAGTCGGAGACTGGCATCTCAAACTCAAAACGGGCATTACCCCAGGATCAAAATCTCCAAAGTCACAAGCCCTCAATAAGGCAATTTCAATCTCACGAGTAAGGGCCCCCGAGCCTAAGGAAACTCGATGACTCGGAGACTGTCGCCAATCGCCATTCATTTAAAAAATCGAGGCCATAAGACCCCGAGTGGGCAGACTCAGTTTAGTAAGACCTATTTAAGGCAACAACGGAAACTGTAATACCTCAAGCAAGGCATGAATCATACTTATACAAATTATCAACAAAACTGTAAGACCTCAAGCAAGGCATGAATCATACTTTTACCAAGTATCAACAAAACTGTAAGACCTCAAGCAAGGCATGAATCATACTTGTACCAAGTATCAACAAAACTGTAAGACCTCAAGCAAGGCATGAATCATACTTGTACCAAGTACCAACAAAACTATTAGACCTCAAAAGGCATGAACATTTTGTAAGACCTTACTACAGGCATAAACTCAATCCCGAAGTTTAGGCTATAAGTCGCATTTGTAAGAATCCCGAAAGGTCATACCTTTAATATAGACGCCTAAACTACTACACTCGGGATCAAAAATGGCTCTGGCCAAACACAAATGACAACGGTCATACGACTGTACCAGTCAGATTAACGCGACTCGGGGACGCCCGACCATCACTACAAAATCATAGGTCATTACTTCTAATATACTTCGAAAAGAACCAGTTAAACAGGCTACCCTCGATAGGCAAAAGAGCTTCAACTATGTCAGCTCCAAATCACATGGCTTCGAGCTACTCATCCTATGAGATAATCCTTCTGAGGTGCTCGAACATCACCGCAAACGACTTGAAATCGAGGTTCTTCCCGAACCGACGATGGGTCAGGCAAAATCATTTCAAGAAAGACCTTAACGAGAGGAAAACAAATCTTACATATTCCTAAGGGCAAAAGCGTAAGCGCCATTGTTGCTAGCCTAACGAACCTCAAGGCCACACACTAAAAGGTCACATCGACCAAAAGCGTAAGAGCTACTGTCGCCACTTGAAATTTTAAAGCTTGAGGGTTAAAATGATCTCGAGTTGTAACCCGATTCGGAAACCAGATCAAAAATAGTTAACTATATATGCCTAAGGGAAAAACATAAAAGCCATCGTCGCCAGTTTCATGAGCCTCAGGGCCACACACATAAAAGTTCACTAAGACCCAAGGTGTAAGAGCCATTGTCGCTAGCCCACGCAAAAAAAGAACTTGAGGGTCAATTGTGCTCGAGTAGAAACCCGACTCGGAGACTGAACCCAAAATAGTTTAAATACAAATTCCCAAGGGCAAGGCGTAAGATTCGTTGTCGCTCGCCTATGCAGACACACACGCTTGAGGGTCTAATGAGCTCGAGCTGAATCCCGAATCGGAGACTGAGCCCGAGATAGTTGAGCAAAAGCATAAGAGCTCTAACGCCAGCTTATACTAAAGGCCGCATCGATCGAGCACGTAAGAGACTCGGTCCTGCCTAATAAGCCTTGGAGCCATATCACGAATCTAAGGATTCTCACCTTCTCTTAAACCAGTCCACCTAGTCAGAAGCAAAGCTGAAAGGGGTACATAAGAAATAAAGCTTCAAGTTTTCTTTTATTTACATACATGAAAAAGCTCACTTTTTATCTACAAACGCGCTCTGAAAATATCACATACAAGATGGAAAAGTCTACACCCTGCCCCTGAGGGATACAACCTACCAACCTCATCTTCACTCTCCTCGGTATCAGACAGAAGTGACCGAGAATCACACTCGTCCGCCCTCACACACACCAACTCTTTCGGGAGAACAAAACCCCTGACACCGATCTCCTCGAGAACCTTTCTTCAAGATATGCAATGAGCATAATTTTTGATCCTCTCTTCATGATCAAGCTCTTCAACTCGGCTTGGGCATCAGTAGCATCCTTCAAATAAACCACCATCTCCTGATCAGCCTTAGCCCAGCTCAGTGCAGCTTCAGTCTGAGCATTAATGATCTTAGCCCTATCCTTCGAAAGTTCAGATTCGAGCTTCGTGATCATATCCGCTTGAACTGAAGCGTTATCACGAGCTAAGCAGAGTTGGACCTCGAAGGCAAGAACTTTAGCCAAGGCATCCTTCTCCTCTAAAGCTTGAATCTGCACCTGAGCTCTTAGCTTGCCACAGTTATTCCTGACTCGGTCGGCTTCACCCCTAAGGCACTCCAGGGCCTCTATCTTTTTTTGCAGCTGGCATAGACGAAGAGTTAACTTGAGAAGTTAAAATGCAAAATGCATACCCGCCCGAGATGAGAAGTTACCTGCTTCATCAAATAGCTCTCGTAATTCGAGCTCCGGTATGCCTCATATCGCTAGTGTGTCAACTCAACTTCCTTCTCCTCGCAAAGGAGTCCAAGGGACCTACCCTCATTTAGAGCTTTCCGGAGCCTAGCCCCATGGTGGAGCAGCTCAGTTCTAAGCCTGTCAAAGGCCTGCAAAATAAAAACTCGATAAGGAGGGGAAGACTCTAGATTCTGACGGCATGTGCCAAAAGCTCACCCCTGATAATCTAGTCCCCTTTGACCTGGAATAATCAATCCCGATCGAAGCATGATCACTCGGAGAAACCTCCTCTCTAAAACCGAAGTCTTCAGGTACTGCAGGCTCGGACGATATTTTCTCCTCACAGACTCAGCCCCGTTTCGCCCTGTTGTGAGCGTCATCGCATTGCAAATGCATATCCCGTCTATTATCGTCACCCTTTAGATCGAAAGCTGGTAGCCCCTCCCCTTCTCCGGAGGAGCACAACCTCTCTCTTGGAAACCCTCTAATACCTAACGACAAGATTACTATATGAAAAGGGACCTCCCAAATGTACGAGGGACAAGATAAAAGCAGCATGCACACATACTGTGATATATTTCTTCCTATTTGCCTAGGGATACGGCTCGCCACCTATGCTCGTCGCAAGTCAAATGGGTCGCCAGCTTCCGAACCCATCCAGGTAGATCAGTAACTTCGCTCGGCGCCCATGAAATTCTACAGAAAATAAGGAAACATGATTACTAAACTAACTTCCGCCATGAGCAAGGCTGAGAAAGCACGAGGCGCTTCACTCACGCATATAATTCCATTCCTTGGGGAATGGCATGAGTTCCACGGGGATAACGTCAGTCGTCTGGACCCAGACGAACCGACTAATCCACTCTCGATCTCTATCTTCCCCATCATCAACAACAAAGGGCGTGGACGAACGACATCGCAAGGTTAGTAGACCTCGATGTTGAAAGGGCCGGTACATCCTAACAAGGTGATCGAGCGTGAATTCAAGCCCCACCTTCTCCGCAAAGAACCTCATCACCAGCACTATTTGCCAAAATGACGGATGTATCTGCACCAAAGTAACTGGATACTTTAAATAGAAATCGAGCACGACCCTATCAAGGGGGCCTAATACGAAAGGGTACAAGTACATGTTCAAAAATCCATTGGCAAGGTCTGTGATACCCTCATCCGGGGGAAGCTCCTGCAACGCTACTCCCTCGCCCCATCCGCAGTCTCTCCTCACTAGCTCTAGGTGCTCCTCTCTTATCGAAGACATAATCTTAAAATAAACTCCCATGGATCCTGAGCACTAGGAGTGGAACTCTCCCCTCTCTGTTGGGCAGACCTTGAAGCAGTAGTCATGGCTATGGTGGAACTAGCAAATTGAAGTAGAAACCTACACAAACGCTTTGGTGCTAAGGTAACGAAGGACTCGATACCAGAACGGAAGGATAGCTATCTAAGATAATGGGATATCCCAAGAAGCGGGAGCAACCCCATATATATGTGGGGAAACAACAGCAGTCCGCCTACCCATGTTAGGCCCCAGGAGGCCAACGACTTTGATACGGGTTTCGAGGTGGTACCCGACCTCGAGGACCTCTATCGAAAAGAAGTAAGGCTTCAAAAAGCCAACCATGTCATTTCCAGCCTCGAGGTGGTACCCGACCTCGAGGTTTCCTCTCAAGGAGAAAAGTAAGCACTTCGAGCTCCGTTCATGAGGGCTCAACCTCAGGAAATCGCCTATATATGGGTAACCCCTCCTTAAGGACCTACCTACAATGCCTTAAAAGGTCATCTAGATCAAGTTCAAAGTAAATATCCAAGTGCCTGAAGTTGACCTTCTTCACTTAGAGACCACTCTCAAAATTTCGAGGTTTGATGCTCTATCTCCACTAGACTCGAGGGTACCAATGACTCGAGTCTATCGAACCGTCTAAGGCTTGGCCCTATGAATAACGGTGAGCTCGGAAAGAAGCCATTTCTATCAGCCAAATATCGGAAAGGATGCTCGCACCGAGTTAAACAGTGACGATCGTCAAATAGAGGTAAACATTCAGAATCCCCGCAAATGCATAAGAATATACAAGAATATGGCAAGTATCAAAGGCAGAAGTCAAGAAAATATCTTTATATTCATAAACATTTGTTTACAACGACCCTCAAGGGATCCTTACATATGATTACAAAAGCCCACAAGGGATCCTTACACAAAAACGAAGAAACAAAGGGGTGCACACCTATAGTAAAATCCTAAGGATCTGGTATACCCTCGAAGGTTCATCTCCGGTAGCAGCACCTCCGAGCGCTGCCTCCTCGAGCTCGCATCCTCGAAGGCAACTCCTTCGATCACCACCTCTTCTAGGTTCCCAGCTCGATCCCTCGGAATAACATCACCGAAGGAGAAGATGAAGAAGAGGATAGGGGGAGGATGCAGAAGAGGTAGAAAAAAGAGACATAACCCGCCGAAGCCAAAGGTTGAAGATTCGGCAGGCCCCAGCCTCAACGGCCGATTGTGCCATTTTATCCCTTGGGAGAAAAAACCCAATGGATGAAGTGCCACACCAGGATAGGGTAAGAGAGTGAGCAGTGGTATATAGTCCGAATACTCTCCGAGCAACAGTGTAGAGTCCAAATGCCCTTTTAAATCGGAGGGCGCCAGTCGCCCCGTACCATCATCTCAAGCCAATGAGGACAGTAGTAGCAGGCGTAACAATAACAACAGCAACGACAAGATAGCATGATCTCGTTTGGCAAAGGGAAAATCAGGCGGGAGGCCGTTACACAGCCAATAGGAATGCTATCAAATAGCCTTAAAGCTGTGAACTCCAAACATGGTGATCAACAATAGAGAAAGATGGCGAGAAGAAAGGGATGAATGAACAAAGGAATGCAATTGGATAGAAAAATAATGCCAGAATACCCCCATTTATAGGAGATAATGACATGGTCATCAATGCCTTTGGAAGACTGACCAGCAAGCGCAATTGTTGCGTTCTTGAAGAACTAAATCGATGGTGGTACTGTCACTTTGAATAATGTGAATCAACAGTGCATTGAATGGGGTCAAAAAGACAAGTCCATGAGATGTCCCACTTATCGTGAAAATTCACACCATAGATTGAATCATCGACATGACGTTGTCACAGGAAGCTCGGGGAGTCGGGTATCACAATCATTTCCCATCGCTTCATTCTAGGAAATACGGAGACTATCTATATGCAGCGAAATTAGAGGGTCTAATTTCTTGCTATTAAGTCATTTCAGAAGAACACCTCGAGGCCTCAAGGACGCGAAATTGCTACCGAGTTCCCTCCTTCGAAGCACGTCAAGGTCCGACCTGAAGAAAATGTTGATCGAGGATAGAGTAAAACAGGGGATTCCCTAGGCACGTAGCTAAGTCTGAAAAAGCTGGTCTGCCCGAAGTCTGTATCAAGGTGTCGCGTCTAGCCGTCCCATCTCCATACCTTTACAATTAATACATTTTGTACTATGTTGGATTCCCCTACTATATAAAGGGATCCTCATCACTTTGTAAAGGGCTGATGTTGCTCCAACTATTCTACACGAAATATAACAAGGCTCTCTCTTTTCTCTCTAACATATTTTCCCGACGCTATTGCTTATTATTCTCATATTTGTTCTTCATTTATTGCCTATTATTGGTCATATAGAGCCTCCCTTGATCATATACTAACTGTTAGCCCTTCCCTGATTACCCCCGATAGCTCGAGCCCGAGCCTAGCCATCGACCTCGAGGCCCTTTATCGGTCAGTCTGAGGCCCGAATAACTAGCCCCTCGATTTGATTATAACTCTACTTTAGTTCGTATTTTGCCATTAGGCTTCATACATCTAACATCAACTGCTTTAACAACTAGCATAAAAATAGATCATGTATTTTTAGAGTCCCATTAACAAATTTGATTGTTATTACCATTTTCACGGTAAAAACCTTGAATCCATATTCTCTGTGGATGATAAACCTAAGGAAGAAACTTTATTCTCTCTCGATATCTATGAAGATCAAGGCAATGATCACTACCAAATTTCAGAACCAGGGATCGAAGCCCGAGAGGAGATCAACGCTCCCGTAGTCGTTCCTCAAGTAGAACTCAAAGTCTATTCATCCAAATGGGATAAACCAACTCGAGTTATTGCTTTCATCGACACTGGAGCTAGTTTCTCACTCATAAATACTGTTGTTCTCCCTGAAGGTCAATGGGTGCCGCACTTTAAGGATTTTAACATTGCATCAAATGGAATCATGACTACCACCGTCATTACAAAGCATCCGGTCACAATTGAGTTCTTTCTGGGATTGAAGTACAGAACCAAGTTGATAGGGTCTGATGTACCATGAAAAGATCTTATTGTTGGATTCGACATTTACAGACAACTTAGAGATTAACTCCATATCAAAGCTAACAGGATAGCTTTTAAGAAGCATTTCAAACCTTATTCTGAGATTCCAAGGCTATTCCAAATCACCAACGATGAACAAATCAAAGAGATTGAGCAAAATCTCATTGAGAATTCATGTGCTGAATCCCACAAGGACTTCATGAAGAAAGGGAAAATCTTGTTACGTAAAAACGAAGAGTTTTTAACAAGCTCCCTTTCAAGAAGAATGAAAACATCAATCCAACAAAAGTCAGTCATTCGGGCATGAATCCAGATCATCTTCAGCTTGCAAAGAAAGAATGTGAAGAACTCTTTGAATTTGATCTAATAGAGCCACCGAATTCACAATGGACATGCAAAGCATTTTATGTTAACAAAAGAGCTGAGCAGACAAGAGGAAAACTCAGGTTAGTTATTAACTACCAGCCACTTAACCACTTCCTCCAAGATGATAAATTACCTATCCCAAATAAACTCACTCTTTTCTCCTACTTAGCCAAGGCCAAATATTTTTTCAAGTTTGATCTAAAATCTAGATTTTGGCAATTGCGAATCCACCCTGAAGAAAGACCCAAAACGGGATTTGGCATCCTCGATCATCACTTTCAATGGAAAGTCATGCCCTTCGGATTAAAAACTGCACCCCTTTTATTCCAAAAATCCATGATAAAAATATTCCAACCCATCCTATATACCTCTTTAGTTTACATTAATGACATCCTGTTATTTAGTGATATATTAAAAGAACATGTCAACTTGCTTCGTCAATTTGAGGCATTGGTAACATAGTACGGGATCATGCTTTCAGAAAAAAAAAAGATGGTTCTTGCTCAAAAGGAGATCGATTTTCTTAGAATGCATTTTGTCCAAGGTGAATACAGTCTAGGACCACATATATGTCAGGAATTACTCAAATTTCTGAATACCAACCTCATAACAAAGCAGATCCAACAGTTCTTGGGTATAATAAATTATGTAAGAGATTTCATCCCAAATATCTCTACATACATTTCACCGCTCATAGAAATGCTCAAGAAAAATGCTCCATCACGAGGAGCAAAATAGGATGAAGCAGTCAGAAAAATAAAGGAGATATCTAAAAATGTCAAGTCCCTCTACATCCCTTCATATGGTAAGAAGATACTGCAAACTGATGCTAGCAATGAATATTGGAGTGTCGTTATATTTAAAGAAAAAGATTGCCAGAGAAAAATATGCGGATATGCCAGCGGAAAGTTCAAAAAAGCTGAGCAGCATTATCACTCCACTTTCAAGAAAATTCTTGCAGTAAAGAATGGAATCAACAAATTCAATTTTTTCCTGACACATACAGATCTTCTGATAGAAATGGATATGAAGGCCTTCCCAAAGATGATCCAGATGAATGCAAATTATTCAGAATCCTCATATTCTCAGATGGGCTCAGTAGTTCTCTCTATATAAGTTTCAAGTCAAGCACCTGAAAGGAAAGGATAATATTCTCACAGATTTTCTGTCTCGACCGGAAGAATTCTCAAAGAGATTTTCCCCAGCTAAAATGATGTCAAAGCAAAAGTTAATCAGCCACATCTTCATGTTTTCAAATGTTCCAGGAACAAGTTCATTGAAACTAAAGGATCATCCACCGAAGTTTTTCAACCTCGTAGATCCCTTTGATCCATCAATTTTAATGGAAAGAAGAACTTATCATGAGCTCCATGTTTTCTAACATGGAGGATCCATCCTTAAGCCTTATGGAGTCAATCCAGAATATCCATTCTGCCATATATTCATAGCACAAGCCAAGGATTTTCCACAGGAACTATTATGATTTTTCTAGTACCTATGCCATCAGTATTATATTTTCATGGAATTCAAATGAAACGTCTTCAAGGATTTTGATAACATTGAACCAACACTTAAAGTATTTTTACTATGGTTCAATCCCAGAAGATATTGGATAAAATGTTTAAACGATGCCTACACAGCCAAGGTATTCATGTTCCATAGGCCAGTGAAGATTATTAATGGAAAAGTCCATTCTCAAGCAGAGGCATCATTCTGGTAGAAATTTTCCGTGTCCATTTTATCCATGGAAGAAGAATATAGCGAGGTACAGAGAATCCTTTTTCAGCAAAATAGGTGAATTCCGAGAGAGATATGGCCAAAATAATGGGCAAGCTGGAATTATACCAACACTCATCCGCACCGGGAAAGGGTCCGGGAAGCAAAAAAAGAATATCAAACACCATACAAGGTCATCTGAGAAAAGATCACTCAAGACATCCAGATTAAGGCTGCGGATTACCTCTCTCAATCCAAAGGAGAAGGAACATAGCGAAGAAGGTCCATCAAGTTACAGGTGTTACTACACAAGGTCTTTGAAAATATGCCTAGATGACAAACCCATAAAATCAATGGAAGATAATTATCTAAATCCCTGCTAATCCCACCATAATCCTACATTACCTACTAAAAATCATCTACCCATGTCAAGACAAATTTTCACATCTTTCCATACTATCTGGTCCCCACTTCCACATGTTTCCACATGCTTCCACATGTTTAATAACATGTGACACCCTACTTTCACATGTGATCACATGCTCCCGCATACTTTCACATGCTACACCATGTATATTTCACCTCATCACATGTTTTCAGGAGCTTTCTAGTAGGTTTGCCTATGGTCCTTCACATGCCAAAAGGGACCCACTTGCAGATAGGTTTGCCATGAAAGATAGGTTTATTTTAATGCAAGTTTGTCTTGTAATAACCTCCTAGTCCTGTATAAAGGAGGTAATGTAGTAGTTGTAAGATCATCTTGTAACCTTTGTAAATCCTTTGTGATATATTACATATGAGTGTTTCTAAATTTCCCTCTTATTCTTTATTTCAAATAGATGGAAAGGCCGGTCCATGTATGAAAATAGAGTAAGAATACTCTAAGAAAGTTAGCTTATTGTAGTACAAAAGTTTTCTGATTTATAAACAGCTAAAGTTGGCTATAGTACAAAAGTTTTCTGAGTTGTGTAGCTTGACAAGCTGTCCTTTATAGGTTGTTGAAGCTAGCCCTTTTGTAGGAAAACATTTGCAACTATAAGCAAATTAACTGTTTGTGCAGCTTGGCAATCCGTCCCTTATGGGTTGTTGAAGCCAGCCCCTTTGTAGGGAAACTTTCGTATCTATAATTTAGCTTGCTTTCTTGGAGTCTCTTGCTCTGTTCTTTATACTGTGGTATCCAGGCTTCTAGTGCCTATCTTTGTAGTACTCATATCTAGTTATACTATTTTAAAGTACGCCATTTGGGTGTCTCACAAGGAGATCTATTTGCAATAACCTTCGGAAATTTCAACTAATGCAAACAATCCATCCACCATTTTGGGTTACTTTAACCCTGGCTGAATCCTGATATCTCATCCTTCCCTTAAACTACACCTGTTAGCCCCCATAGGGCATAACTAAAATGGGTGAGGCCATGTCATGCCCTGAACCTGGGGAGGCATGGCCGGCACTCGGTGTCGTACTCAGCCCGAGCGTACAACTCTGTAACTGTTGATTGTGGAGGGATACCCTCAACTTAGGCCGATGAGGCCATATTCTGAATCATCTGAAAATAACATCTCTCATATGTGGGGTAAACATACCCAAAAGCTCATATATATATATATATATGGAGTCTGACGAGGTCGCCATGAACATCTACTGATATACAAATTATACGAGATTATCTACAAACCTCTAGAGATAACTAAAATATACCATGGTCGGGACAGGGTCTCGACTGTCGCGCCCCCTTTTTCTCGCGAAATCAGGTTTATGACATTTGGGAGACAACTCGTTCCCTTTCGGGAATTGGGTTTTGAATTGAAGAGTCGCCACATAATGATTAAAGTGAATTAGGACACTAGGAGGGGTTTGTTTTGAGCAACCAGAGATTAGGTAAGGGCTTGAAATTATCCTAAGAGGAAGGAGTTAGGCACCCCTCAGGATCTACTAGTGTGGTTCCCGGCCAAACTATTGTTGTGACTTAAGTGCAAATAACACATAGGCAAATAAAGGCTTCAAATAAGAGGGGATTTTCACGTAATGGTTACAAATAAAAATGTAAACGAGGTAATGTTATTATATAAAAAAGTAAGGTAAAGAATAAAATAGGATTATTTAATAATAAAAGGGTGCAAGATGAGAGAAAAAAGAAAACGACGTGATCACACCAAATCGCTCGTTCCATAAAGTGACACTTTTCGTCGTTACATAACGAAGTATTTAAACGATACGATTCAACAAAATTTAAATAACAATCAAAATAAATATTATATTTAAAGTAATAATACAATACAATACAATACAAACACGTCCAAACAAGCTATTAAAATCGCAATATTAGAATACCACTTATAAATCACAATAGTATAATGCAACTTATAAATCGTGAATGCGACTTATAAATCGCATGCTACTTCACATTAATTGCTTTAAAAGTTGGCATTGCCTCCGGTCGCCGGCGGTTGCCATAATCGGAAAATTCACATTTAAAAATTCTTCTATATTGTCTTTTCTTATTCTGGTTGATGTCTTTTTTTAGTATTATGGATTTGAGAACTCCATAGATAACCATATTGGTTATGAATTCGAGATCAAAATATCCGCCGCCGTGGATGAGTGGTGGACGTGGCAGTGGCGGTCGGAGCATGCATCCTAATGTAACCCTATCTTTCAACAGAGAAATCATCAGCAGAGGCGTTCAGCATCATATCAGTAGCAGTATTTTCAGAACCAGCAAACATAGCTAACGGAAGGCAAAGTTCCTTCACTCATTTTTTTTCTTCCTTTTTGATGAAATTATAGATTTTTTATCAATTCATAAATTTTATTAATGATTGGAGGAAAACATGCCTTTATAGAAGAATTATACCAAAAAGTAGAAGACATACAAAACAAAATTCACGTAAGTAAGAAAAAGGAATTAAAAAGAGTTGATTTTCTTAAAAGAAATAGTTTAAAAAGATTTAAAAGAAACAAAGAAAACAAAGGAAAGGGGGGGGGGTCCTAGGTTTATTAATAATATGGATCACCCCACACAACATCCGGTAATCACTCCTCAGTGAGGGGCTACACGTGATGTTATCGCATGGTCATCATATCCATATCTACCCTTCCCACCCTGTTAAGGTATTAAAGTGCGGAATGGTCTCGTTTACTTATTGCATTCTATTACCCGCCCCAATCCTATCAGCCCCGGAGGCACTTGGGACTACTAATCCTAAAGGGAGGAGGTATTGGGATTACTTATAGTTTCAAAAGTTAAAATACTAAGGCGACAAACAAAACACATATAGCAAGTTTGAGGAAGCATATAAACAAATAAAAGGGCTCAAACAGACCTCCTTTAAACCAAAGAAAACACATAATGTAGCATGACTTGCATGTATTGTTTAGGGTCTGATTAAAACATAAAAGGTTGAGGCAGACTGATTTATTACATAGTTCAGATAAGAAGCCCGAATCAGGCCTGCCTGCTGGTTGTAGTATATAAAATCTGATTCAGTTTATAAACTTTCACCCTATGGCTTGCCTAAGTGTTAGACGAAGACCCTATAGGCATGATATCTACTGATTCTAGAAACAATGAAGTAAACATGAATACATACTGATTTAAGAAAAAATCATCTGTTATTAAAGAAAGGCAAGTTTTAGCAAAAGAGCATGCGTCACTATTACTGGTTTTAGACTTATAAGCAAGTGAAGCGGTTCAGATTCGATTAAAGCTCCTATAGGCATGCTTTCTATGTGTTGTCGATTTTGGACACTTTTATAAACATAGTAAAAAATGCAGAAATCGTATAGGCATTGCATCTAGATGCTGAATTTCGTTTATGAACATGATATCTAATTGCGGTTTATTATTTAAGACCTATAAACATGTTTGCCTAATGAGGAATGCATATGCAAGGTTCAGAAAGAACCTATATGCAGGATATCTATATGATATGCAGACATTCAGAAATAACCTATAAGCATGGTATCTATATGGGAATGCAAGATTCCTATAGACATGGTATCTATACATGAGAATGCAGAAATTCTTAGAGACATGGTATCTATATGAGAATGCATGATTCCTATAGACATGGTGGTTATATGAGAATGCAAGAATTCATAAACTCCTATAGGCAGGTTATCTACCCCTTTTTGCATACATAGGTACCCCTCCCTTTTCACTAGCCATCCCCTAGAGTCTTATTACAAAGTTATTACCGCCCAGAAAGAGTAAAGTAAAGAAAAAAAATACAATTAGAAAAAGTACAACCAAGGATAGCCTAATTCAGACTTCCTGTCTGAAGTATGAAGTAAACCAACTCCAAGAGATCTTATTTCAAAGCCTTTCTACCACTTGGATGTGTCAGAGTTCCCTAAAAGTTTCATAAGAACTCCGGGCAGTGCTTACACCCAAATGTATCACCAGATTAAGCCATAGTGTAGTGTGGAAGGGCCAACCCTCAGGTGTCCAAGTTCAGAGGGAACTCAAGGTCCCAAGGCAAGGCCCACAAGAGGGGGGCAGAACATAAGAACTAAGAGGGAGTGCAAGTGTGAAAGTAGTTTTTGAAAGGGGAAAGGGAAAAGGGGAATAACTTAAAATAAGTACACATAATGGTGAAGGAGAATGGGGGAATTTGCAAGAGCAAAAGAAAAGCAGACTGATGGGCACACCCAGCAATGGGAGATGCTGGCACACCCTCCAGCCTGTTTGCTTAGAGGTTAAGACCCCATTGGTTCAAACTTAATTCATGGGAAACAACTCACATTGCCATGCCTTAAGTCACAACTCTCAAACACATAGGGGTAATGGGGATAGGGAGCAAGGATTCACAGCAGAAACAGTAGAGTATACATATATATAAAAGTTGTAAATGAACACATAGTGATGATGCTGAAGCTTAAATTAGGACATATCAGTTTCAAAGAAACAAATAGAGAAAATGCAGTAGTCTTGTAAAAGCCACAATGCAGACAAGAAGAGAGAATACTATTATGTGTAAGTAAGAGTTCAGAAGGATTGTGAAAGTGTCTTATTGTTTGTGAAGAGGGTCGTGCCTTTTATAGTGTGAAATCAGGCAGAAATAAGGTAAAAAAATAGTTGAGGAACTAATTGTCAATCAATTACACAAGACTCCCTTTAATTAAGGGATTCAGATTCAAAATGGGTAAAAACCTTTTAAGGAAAAAAATTGAATAAACACTTTGTGCAAAGCATGCAATTAGGGGCAAGTACATAAAAGGTTATTTAAGGACAAGGTTTTGAAAGACACGGTTTGTGCAAATAAGGTAAGCAAATCAATTAACAAGCAGTAAATCAAAAGGGTCTGAGATTTTGCATGAATGAACTGAGTCAGAAAAGATGAAGAAGGGTTTTAACTTAGGCCAAGTCACAGAGAAAAATCAGCAAACAATGGAAAGAAATCAATCAAGCCATATTCAGAAGGAAGTTTGAACTAATTGCAAATTTGAAAACCATTTTAGAGGGAAACTCATCATATATAAGGAGCATACGAGCATGTTAAGCATGAAAAAGACTATGGTATCATTGTAAAATTAGTAGAAGATCCAGTGCAGAAGAGTTTAGCAAGAGCTGGAATCATATGAAGAACAAATGTTTTGAAACTCATTTCAGAGATTCAAAATAGGTTCAGAGGTCTCAGAAAGAACTAAAACCTCTACCATGTTCCTCTCAGCAACTGAAACTCGTGAGAAACATGATAGAAAAGTAACATGCAGAGCATAGCGGAAGAATTAAAAGAAAATAGAGTAGAAGAAGCTAACATGAAAAGTAATGGAAAAGACTTATAAGATAAGTAGCAGAAACATGCTGAAAATTTTTTAGAAGAAACTTAAACAGAACTTAGTAGAAGGAAAATAGTAAAACACTAAAAATACAGTAGAGAAATATAGTAGGAGAAACATACCAGAACATGGTGGAAAAAAGTACCAGAACACAGCAAAAAAGCATACGAGAATATAGTATAGGAAAACACAGTAGGAGATACATACAAGAACAGGATATAGAAAACACAATAGAAGAAGCATACAAGAACATGATATAGAAACACAGTAAACGAAGCATACAAGAACGTGGTAGAAGAAAAATATAAGAACATAGTAGAGGCAGATGCACACAAAAGAAAAAAGAAAGAAAGTCAGCGAAACACTTAAACATTTTTCCAGAAAACCCTAGATCGGAAAAGAAATGGTTCTGAAAGTAATTTTGAAAGAAAAGCCAGAGAAATTGTTTGAAACTTAGGGAAAGCATAGATACACAACAGATCTAAAAGAATCGGAGAAAACCTTGAAGGGTTAGGGTTTCAGAGGAACCCCAGTAGTGAGAAAGGCTTTGAAAAGTCACTGATCTGAGTCGGAGAGGTCAAAATCAGGCTCGAACAACCATGGTACGCTGGAATAAGGTCGGAGATGGCCATGGGACCTCTAATCGATAGAGGTCTAGGTAAAATCCTTCAAGGTTGGGCCTTGAATCTTCAGAAATCAGGCACGTGGGAGTCATATGAGGTCGGTGTAGGACTCTCATAGCCTTGGAAGCCATAGATTCCAGTGGCTTGCAGGGCGGAGATGGTATGAGGCGGCTAGGGTTTGAGAAGTTTCGAGAGTGTTTGAGAGAGTGAAGGGTTTAGAGGCGGCTGGTAGGTGGAAATGATTAGGGATGGGGGGTGTTGGTGAATTAAAAAAGGTAAGGTTGAAATGTGGTTGTTGATCATTTTTAACAACGGCCTGGTTAAAAGGGGGGCCGGGCGGGTAATTCAAACGAGCTGTGGGTCAGGTAATTTTAGGAGTTGGGCTGGGGTTCAATTGGGTTTAATTGGGGTAGAATTTGGACTACAATTAAAATAAAATCTGGCTAGATTTTAAATAGCCATGTTTTCTCATTTATTTTATAAAAATAGCAAATTAAATTCTGGAAATAAATTAAAAGTAATAAAATGATTTATAATATATAATTATCAATTAAAAACGCTGGACTTAATTTTTATAAATATAAATGCAATCAAATCATAAATGAGGCTAATATCGCAATTACATGCAGTTGAGCTTTAAAAATACTAAATAAATTTGTAAAAACATGCAAAAATTATCTAAGCTGTAGTTTAGCATAAATATGAGAATTCAACAAGTGAATCACCAAAAATGATAATTTTGGACACTTATTGGATTTTTCTTTGTAAAATAAGGCAATAAAATTGATTTTAAAAGCCTTTAAAATGAAGGAAAAATAATAAAAATATTTGTAAATACTTATATATGCATACATATGCTATTTTGAAAGTATTTTGCATATGAAATATACAGGGAAAATTGGGTATCAACAGTTGCCCCTTTTTACCCAGGAAGGATGAAAGAGTTGTCGAGTAAAGATATGATGGCCGATTTTGACCGAACAAAATGGTTTGAAGAGGTTGACCATGATCTAGTTCCTGAGCTGCCTACATATCCCTGGTCTTACAGAAATCAGGCCATATGTAGTTCAGGATCCATCGGCGGAATATGCCGATGGAGATTTTTCAAGACGGACGCGATATTTGGGTTAGGATGGATGGTTAAAGTCCAACCGGGCTGCGGGAACTGGAGCGGGATTTCTCCTGTTGAGACGGTCGTTGCTCGCCAGGTTACCTGCTAATAAGCATTACAAGTGTATATTGTGCGGAAATTTAAACGTGATGCAAGTTCCCATCGGACCATGAATGTTGTCTTTAGACGGTTAGGATGATGTCCTCAGACCATGACGTCCTGGGCCATGAAGCATATAATAAGGGATCCGCATGCCATGAAATGATGCTCTCGGGCTATGAGAATGATACCTCCGAACTATGACGCCTTTGAATAATGATAGGCAAAATATAAAAGGGGTCTTCAGGCCATGGCATGGCGTTTTTGGGCTATGAAAATGGTGCCTCCGAACAATAACGCCTTTTGATAGATTGGCGATCTTTCAGCCCATGAGATGCAGAAGGTGGCGGTCATTCAGCCGATGCAAGATGTAAATGAAGTGGTGATATTTCAGCCGATGCAAGTTGTAAATAAAGTGGCGATATTTCAGCCATGCAAGATGTAAATGAAGTGGCGATCTTTCAGCCGATGCAAGATGTAGATGAAGTAGCGATCTTTCAGCCGATGCAAGATGTAAATGAAGTGGCAATCTTTCAGCCACGCAGAATGTAAATAAAGTGGCGATATTTCAGCCATGCAAGATGTAGATGAAGTGGCGATCTTTCAGCCATGTAGAATGTAAATAAAGTGGCGATCTTTCAGCCATGCAGATGGAGACAGAGCTTAGTCCCGGAAGGCAGAATGGTAGCCTTATGCAATGCAGGGAATGTAGATGGAGATAGAGCTTAGTCTCGGAAGGCGGAATGGTAGCCTTATGCAATGTAGAGAATGCAGATGGAGACAGAGCTTAGTCTCGGAAGGCATAATGGTAGCCTTATGCAATGCAAGATGCGGATGGAGGTAGAGCTTAACCTCGGAATGCAGAATGGTAGCCTTATGCAAGAAATAAAAGGCAGGTCGTAGTAGAGTTTTCTTAGCTGATATCTGATTTCGATATTGTGTGCGTATAGCAACTGTGAATAGGTGATGGTTCTGAGAGTTATATTCCTGATCAGTATGAGTGTATAGTATATTCGATGATTTTCCAACTCAGGTGCCTGCATCCAAAGAAAAATCATGACTTTTGTGAAGGGGAAAGGTTAGTTCATATCCCCGCTGACTTTGCTTGACCTGCTCGGCTCTGTTTCAGTGATACTGTGCATATAATTGGGGTAGCGTTGCTAAACAAAGAAATTTTGGTAACAGACGTGCATGATTTAGTAAAAATATAACATAAATACATACTCGAGAATAGTTTTCTTTAGATGAACCGACGACTCCGATGTGGTTCAAGACATTGGAACTTTCTTGCTCCGGAATTTTGAGGATCCTCCTCAAAATTCTGCCCCAGTTTATAGGGTTGTTGTTTCTAACGGTTGCTTGCGGTGACTGGCTGAAATTACTTCGGAATTTTGAGGGTCCTCCTCAAAATTCTGCCCCAATTTTCAATTGTGGGGGGGGGAGGGGAGGGGGGGAATGAAAATTTTATTGACTTGTGACCGAACCCATAGGGCTGCCTACGTATCCCCTCTTAAACGAGAATCAGGTCAGGCATAGTTCAAATTACATCATAAAAGAAAGCATAAAGGTTACACATAGTATCGTTTGACTACGTCTAAATTGATTGGCTTTGGCCAAACTTCTCCGTCCATTTCTGCAAGTATGAGGGCTCCTCCTGTCAAAACTCGGTGAACCATGTACGGACCCTGCCAGTTGGGAGAGAATTTCCATTTGGCTTCATCTTGATGCAAAAAAAAATTCTTTAACACTAGCTGCCCCGGTGTGAATTGGCTCGGCTTGACTCTTTTGTTGAAGGCTCTGGACATTCTGTTCTGATAGAGCTGACCATGGAAAACTACATTCATTCTCTTTCCATCTATAAGAGCTAGCTTCTCGTAATGACTTTTCACCCATTATGCGTCGTCCAGCTCTGCTTCCTGTATGATCCTTAAGGAAGGAATTTCCACCTTGGCAGGAATGACTGCCTCTGTACCGTAAACCAGCATATAGGGGGTTGCCCCAGTTGATGTGCGGACTGTGGTGCAGTACCCCAATAAAGCAAATGATAACTTCACGTGCCACTGTTTATGCTTCTCTATCATTTTCCTCAATATCTTCTTGATATTCTTATTGGCGGCTTCTACGGCTCCGTTTATCTGAGGTCTGTAGGTTGTATAATTCTTGTGTTTGATCTTGAAGGTTTAACACATGGCTTTCATCAGGTCACTGTTGGGGTTGGAACAATTATCAGTGACAATTGACTCCGGGATCTCGAACTGGCAAACGATACGGTCGCGGACGAAATCTACCACGACTTTCTTAGTCACTACTCTGTAAGATGCTGCTTCAACCCATTTGGTGAAATAATCAATTGCTACTAGGATAAACCTGTTCCTGTTTGATGCGGCAGGTTTGATTGGTCCGATAACATCCATTTCCCAGGCGGCGAACGGCCATGGAGAGCTTGTTGCATTAAGCTCATTTGGAGGCACCTTTATCATATCTACGTGTATCTGGCAGCGGTGCCACTTTCGGACATACTGGATGCAGTCTATTTCCATAGTCATCCCAATGTAACCAGCTTGGAGTATTTTTTTGCTAAGACAAAACCATTCATATGTGGATCGCAGGTCCCTGCATGAATATCCTCTAATAGCCTGGATGCTTCCTTTGTGTCGACACACCTTAGTAATCCCAAATTAGGAGTCCTCCTGTACAGGATTCCTCCGCTGTGAAAGAAATTGTTGGATAACCTCCAAAGCATGTGCTTCTGAGTAACGTTTGCGAGTTCTGGGTATTCTTCTTTTGCCAAGTATTCCTTGATATCATGAAACCAAGGCTTTTCGTCTGCTTCTTCTTCCATATGAGCACAGCAAGCTAGCTGATCATGGATCTTTACCAGAATGGGATCAATGAAATTCTTGTCTGGATGCTGTATTATGGATGAAATGGTAGCCAGTGCATTGACGAATTCATTCTGGACCCTGGGAACATGATGGAATTCTGTCTTTGTGAACCTCTTTCTAACTCCTATATATGATGCAGACAAGGGAGTATCTTGGAGTTCTTGGTCGCCCATTCTTCTCGGACCTGATGTATAAGCAAGTCCGAATCTTCAATTACTAGCAACTCTTGAATGTTCATGTCAATGGCCATCTGGAGCTCTAAGGTGCAGGCTTCACACTCGACCATATTGTTGGTGTAGGGGAACTTGAGTTTGGCAGACACTAGATAATGCTGACCGGTTTCTAATACTAGGACCGCTCATATGCCAACTCCTTTGAAATTTGCTGCTCTATTGAAAAACATTATCCAACTATCATAGGACTCTACAATATCTTCTCCTATGAATGATACCTCTTCATCAGGAAAATATGTTTTTTGGGGTTCGTATTCTCCGTCCATGGGATTTTCAGCAAGGTGATCTGCTAGTGCCTGTCCTTTGATTGCTTTCTGAGTCACGTAGACAATGTCAAATTCTGTCAACAGGATTTGCCACTTGGCCAGCTTTCCAGTGGGCATGGGCTTCTGAAAGATGTACTTCAAAGGATCCATCCTTGATATGAGATATGTGGTATAGGCACAGAAATAGTGCCTCAGCTTCTGCGCCACCCAAGTCAAAGCACCATAGGTGTGCTCTAACAAAGAATATCGGGCCTCGTATGGGGTGAACTTCTTACTGAGGTAATAGATGTCCTGCTCCTTCCTCTCCATTTCATCATGCTGCTCCAGAACACAACCGAATGCTCCATCCAATACTGCGAGGTAGAGCAATAAAGGTCTACATGGCTCGGGCGGGATCAAAACCGGTGGTGTCGACAGGTACTCCTTTATTCGGTCGAAGGCCTTTTGGCAGTCATCGGTCCATTTGGTAGCGGCATCCTTCTTCAACAACTTAAATATTGGCTCACAGATAACTGTAGATTGTACTATGAACCGGCTGATATAGTTAAGTCTCCCCAAGAAACTCATTACGTCCTTCTTGTTCTTTAGCGGTGGCAATTCTTGAATAGCTTTGACCTTTGATGGATCCAGTTCTATTCCTCGGCGACTTACGATGAACCCAAGTAGGTTTTCGGCAGGAACCCCAAATGCGCACTTCGCGGGATTTAGTTTTAGGTTGTACCTTCTCAGTCTATTGAAGAACTTCCTCAAATCTTCCATGTGATTAGTGGCTTTCTTGGACTTGATGATAACATCGTCTACATATACTTCGATCTCCTTGTGTATCATATCGTGGAAAATGGTGGTCATGGCCCTCATGTAGGTGGCCCCAATATTCTTTAATCCAAATGACATCATCTTGTAACAGTACATCCCCCACGGCATAATGAAAGACAATTTATCAGCATCTTCTTCATCCATCCAGATCTGATGATAACCAGCAAAACAATCTACAAATGACCGCAACTCATGCTTGGCGCAATTTTCGATCATGATGTGTATGTTCGGCAAGGGGAAGTCGTCTTTTGGACTGGCCCGATTGAGATCCCGGTAGTCGACACAGACTCTGACCTTCCCGTCCTTCTTTTCTACTGGCACAATGTTAGCTAACCATGTTGGGTATTCTACTACCCTGAGAACCTTGGCTTTGACTTGCTTAGTGATTTCTTCCTTGATTTTCAGATTCATGTCATGCTTAAACTTTCTGAGCTTTTGCTTTACCGGCAGACATGTTGGATCAGTTGGCAGTTTATCAGCCACAATAGATGTACTCAGACCAGTCATGTCATCATACGACCAAGCGAATATGTTTTCATATTCCCTTAGAAACTATGTGTATTCCTTCTTTTCGGATGGCGATAAGTGGACACTGATTCCCGTTTCTTTGATGTTCTCTGCATCTCGCAGGTTAACAATCTCAGTCTCGTCTAGGTTGTTCTTAGGTCTGTTCTCAAAATTCTCTACTTCTTTAACAATCTCTTTTGGTATGTCATCTTCCTCTGAATCTATGTTTGTTTGTTGCGTTGTCTTGTTGCGTGTCACAGTCATTGGTTCATCAAGACAAGTAATAGTAATGTTGTATAAGTAAAGTAATGAGAGAAAATAATAAGAGTAAGATTTATAGGGAAAATCGAAATGCTTTGATAAATTCCATAACTCTTTTGAACATTGAAGATCTTATTGCGAAATTTAAAATGCGGAAGGAAAGTCAACTAGTAAAAATAAAAGATAGTGCATGATGCTTGTTCAGCCTTGCTACCCCGAGGCTTTCCGGGTTCTGGTGGTTCTAATGGTCCATTTATTGAGGCATGCTCCTCTGCTTACTGCCTGTATGGAAGGGCCTTGTGAAGTAAAATGACGATGTGAGAGTGCACGAACTAACCTTTGGGGAGGGGGATAATAAAACTAAAGTAGAAACAAAAAAGATAACAAGTTAGTGAGGATTATAAGAAAATGTTGCGATATTTAAACACATCGTGCAAGAATTGAATCGTGTCCTATTTGGAAACCTCTTTGTGCCCGAGGTATGCCTAGAGACAAGTTGATTTGGAGAACTTAGAATGCTAGATGCCTCATTTTATTTATAAAAGTAGACGAATCCCAAAACGACGCTAAATAACAGGAAATAAAATGTCACTAGTGGCCATTGGCCTTATTACATTCATAAAGCGAAAAAAAAAATTCCTAGCTACTTGATCCCAGAAGGACCTTCTTCAGGTTGAATGCTCTCGCTGATCAAATCCTCCAGTTCGTGCAGGATCGTCAGTAAAAATGTCTTTGCTAGGTGTTCTCCTTCATTTCCCTCAGCGTTCTGGCAGTCGGTGACTCTCTTCCTCATTTTTCCTTCTAATTTTAGCAGACTGTATTCTAGATATTCCAAATTTTCGCTAGCTCTGGCGGCCCTCTCTTTCCACTCATTGATTTGGTCATCTGATGGAAAACTCCTCCACCAATCTAGAAAGGGTGGGGGCGAGCTAACCATACCGAAACTGGGGACCTCGTTCTTCATTTTCTGCAAGACAAACAAGGTTAGGCCCTTACCCTTGCCAGACTAGACTATTTAACATCAACAATTAGCATAAAGAATTTAGTTCTCCAAATAAATGCACAGAACGTGATAATGTTTGTTTGGGTTTTAGGGAAACCCAGTGGACTTTGGACAAGGCTATCTTAAAGAGTCATTATGCAGACAACAAAACTGACTCGGCTAGGCTGACCATGATGCATGCACAGTTAGAGTAAGGTTTCTATGGGGTTTTAGACTGGTACCCTTGAGCAGACAACTCAAGAGGGAAAGGCACGGAACCGTTGACTACACCGTTGATCGACTAGTTTTACTGCAAATATGCCTTTGCCGGATTTAAAGGGTGATAATTTCGAAAGAGCGCAACCACTCATTATAAGCATTGCTATGGTACTTGTTTGGCACGAGTGGAATATGATGTTGAAAACATGCTTATGCAATAATTAGAACAAGTTGTCACGTATTTGCATGTTATGAAGTGCTTATGGCAATTCTTCATAATTTAAAGAAGTGATAAAGGAAAGCAATAAAGGAAAGCAGTAAAAGAAATAAAGGAAAGAAACAAAAGACAAGTCAGTTTTGTAATAGGAGAGGGAATTAAATACTTAAAGCCATTAAGCAAATAAAGACATATAAAGAAGCGTAAAGTCACAATAATAGCCTGAAATAGTAAAAGCCTAAAAGAATTCCCCAGCAGTGTCACCACGCTGTCGCGCCCCCTTTTTCTCGCGAAATCGGGTTTATGACATTTGGGAGACAACTCGTTCCCTTTCGGGAATTGGGTTTTGAATTGAAGTGTCACCACCTAATGATTAAAGTGCGTTAGGACACTTGGAGGGGTTTATTTTGAGCAACCAGATATTGGGTAAGGGCTTGAATCTATCCCAAGGGGAAGGTGTTAGGCACCCTTAAGGATCCACTAGTGTGGTTCCCGACAAAACTATTGTTGTGACTTAAGTGCAAATAACACATAGGCAAATAGAGGCTTCAAATAAGAGGGGATTTTCACGTACTGGTTACAAATAAATAAAAGTAAGAAAAAGGAACTAAAAGGAGTTAATTTTCTTAAAAGAAATGGTTTAAAAAGATTTAAAAGAAACAAAGAAAACAAAGGAAAGGGGGGGTCCTAGGTTTATTAATAATATGGATCACCCCACACAACATCCGATAATCACTCCTCAATGAGGGGCTACACGTGATGTTATCGCGTGGTCATCATATCCATATCTACCTTTTCCCACCCCGTTAAGGTATTAAAGCGCGGAATGGTCTCGTTTACTTATTGCATGCTATTACCCGCCCCAATCTTATCAGCCTCGGAGGCACTTGGGACTACTAATCCTAAAGGGAGGAGGTATTGGGCTTATTTGTGGTTTCAAAAGGTAAAATACTAAGACGACCAACAAAACACATATAGCAAGTTTGGGGAAGCATATAAACAAATAAAAGGGCTCAAACAGACCTCCTTTAAACCAAAGAAAGCACATAATGTAGCATGACTTGCATGTACTGTTTAGGGTCTGATTAAAACTTAAAAGGTTGAGGCAGACTGATTTATTACATAGTTCAGATAAGAAGCCCGAATTAGGCTTGCCTGCTGGTTGTAGTATATAAAATCTGATTCAGTTTATAAACTTTCACCCTATGGCTTGCCTAAGTGTTAGACGAAGACCCTATAGGCATGATATCTACTGATTCTAGAATCAATGAAGTAAACATGAATACATACTGATTTAAGAAAAAATAGTCTGTTATTAAAGAAAGGCAAGTTTTAGCAAAAGAGCATGCATCACTATTACTGGTTTTAGACTTATAGGCGAGTGAAGTGGATCCGATTCGATTAAAGCTCCTATAGGCATGCTTTCTATGTGTTGTCAATTTTGGACACTTTTATAAACATAGTAAAAAGTCCAGAAATCTTATATGCATGACATCTAGATGCTGAATTTCGTTTATGAACATGATATCTAATTGTGGTTGATTATTTAAGACCTATAAACATGTTTGCCCAATAAGGAATGCATATGCAAGGTTCAGAAATAACCTATAGGCAGGATATCTATATGATATGCAGAAATTCAGAAATAACCTATAGGCATGGTATCTATATGGGAATGCAAGATTCCTATAGACATGGTATCTATACATGAGAATGCAGAAATTCTTAGAGACATGGTATCTATATGAGAATGCAAGATTCCTATAGACATGGTATCTATGTGAGAATGCAAGATTCCTATAGACATGGTGTTTATATGAGAATGCAGGAATTCATAAACTCATATAGGCAGGTTATCTACTCCTTTTTGCATACATAGTTACCCCTCCCTTTTCACTAGCCATCCACGAGAGTCTTATTACAAAGTTGTTACATCCCAAAAAGAGTAAAGTAAAGAAAAAAATACAATCAGAAAAAGTACAACCAAGGAGAGCCTAATTCAGACTTCTTGTCTGAAGTATGAAGTAAACCAACTCCAAGAGATCTTATTTCAAAGCCTTTCTCCTATTTGGATGTGTCAGAGTTCCCTAAGAGTTTCATAAGAACTCTGGGTAGTGCTTACACCCAAATGTGTCACTAGATTAAGCCAGAGTGCAGTGTGGAAGGGCCAGCCCTCAAGTGTCCAAGTTCAGAGGGAACTTAAGGTCCCAAGGCAAGGCTCACAAGAGGGGGGCAGAACTTAGGAACTAAGAGGGAGTGCAAGTGCGAAAGTAGCATTCTGAAAGGGGAAAAGGAAAAGGGGAATAACTTAAAATCAGTTTACATAAGGGTATAGGGGAATGGGGGAATTTGAAAGAGCAAATGAAAAACAGGCTGATAGGCACACCCAGCAATGGGAGATGCTGGCACACCCTCCAGCCTATTTGCTTAGAGGTTAAGACCCCACTGGTTCAAACTTAATTCATGGGCAACAACTCACATTGCCATGCCTAAAGTCACAACTCTCAAACACATAGTGGTAATGGGGATAGGGAGCAAGGATTCACAGGAGAAACAGTAAATTAGAAATGGATATAAAAGTTGTAAATGAACACATTGTGATGATGCTGAAGCTTAAATTAGGACATACTAGTTTCAAAGAAACAAATAGAGAAAATGCAGTAGTCTTGTAAAAGCCATTGTGCAGACAAGAAGAGAGAATACTATTATGTGTAAGTAAGAGTTCAGAAAGATTGTGAAAGTGTCTTATTGTTTATGAATAGGGTCGTGCCTTTTATAGTGTAAAATCAGGCAAAAATAAGGTAAGAAAATAGTTGAGGAACTAATTGTCAATCAATTATACAAGACTCCCTTTAATTAAGGAATTCAGATTCAAAACGGGTAAAAACCATTTAAGGAAAAAAATTAAATAAACACTTTGTGCAAAGCATGCAATTAGGGGCAAGTACATAAAAGGTTAATTAAGGACAAGGTTTTGAAATATACGGTTTTTGCAAATAAAGTAAGCAAATCAATTAACAAGCAATAAATCAAAAGGGTCTGAGATTTTGCATGAATGAACTGAGTCAAAAAAGATGAAGAAGGGTTTTAACTTAGGCTGAGTCGCCGAGAAAAATTAGCAAACAATGGAAAGAAATCAATCAAGCCATATTCAGAAGGAAGTTTGAACTAATTGCAAATTTGAAAACCATTTTAGAGGGAAACTCATCATATATAAGGAGCATATGAGAATCTTAAGCATGAAAAAGACTGTGGTGTCATTGCAAAATCAGTAGAAGATCCAGTGCAGAAGAGTTTAGCAAGAGCTGGAATCATATGAAGAACAAATGTTTTGAAACTCATTTCAGAGATTCAAAATAGGTTCAGAGGTCTCAGAAAGAACTGAAACCTCTACCATGTTCCTCTCAGCAACTGAAACTTGTGAGAAACAGGATAGAAAAGTAACATGCAGAGCATAGCAGAAGAATTCAAAGAAAATAGAGTAGAAGAAGCTAACACGAAACGTAATGGAAAAGACTGATAAGATCAGTAGAAGAAACATGCTGAGAAGTTTTTAGAAGAAACTTAAACAGAACTTAGTAGAAGGAAAATAGTAAAACACTTAAAACACAGTAGAGAAATATAGTAGGAGAAACATATCAGAACATGGTGGAAGAAAGTATCAGAACACAGCAAAAAAGCATACAAGAACATAGTATAGGAAAATACAGTAGGAGATGCATACAAGAACAGGATATAGAAAATACAGTATAAGAAGCATACAAGAACAGGATATAGAAACACAGTAGAAGAAGCATACAAGAACGTGGTAGGAGAAAAAATATAAGAACATAGTAGAAGCAGATGCACACAAAAGAAAAAAGAAAGAAAGTCAGAGAAACACTTAAACATTTTTTCAGAAATCCCTAGATCGGAAAAGAAATGGTTTTGAAAGTAATTTTGAAAGAAAAGCCAGAGAAATCGTTTGAAACTTAGAGGAAGCATAGATACACAATAGATCTAAAAGAATTGGAGAAAACCTCGAAGGGTTAGGGTTTCAGAGGCACCCCAGTAGTGAGAAAGGCTTTGAAGAGTCATCAGTCTAAGTCGGAGAGGTCAAAATCTGGCTCGAACAACCATGGTATGCCGAAATAAGGCCGGAGATGGCCGTGGGACCTCGAATCGACAGAGGTCTGGGTACAATCCTTCAAGGTCAGGCCTTGAATCTTCATAAATCAGGCATGTGGGAGTCATAGGAGGCCGGTGTAGGACTCTCATAGCCTTGGAAGCCATAGATTCCGGTGGCTTTCAAGGCGGAGATGGTATGAGGCAGCTAGAGTTTGAGAAGGTTCGAGAGTGTTTGAGAGAGTGGAGGGTTCAGAGGCAGCTAGTAGGTGGAAATGATTAGGGTTGGGGGGTGTTGGTGAATTAAAATAGGTAAGGTTGAAATGTGGTCGTTGATCATTTTGATCAACGGCCTGGATTAAAAGGAGGGCCGGGCGGGTCATTCAAATGGATGTGGGTCGGGTAATTTTAGGAATTGGCCTGGGGTTCAATTGGGTTTAATTGGGGTAGAATTTGGGCTACAATTGAAATAAAATCTGGCTAGATTTTAAATAGCCATTTTTCCATTTATTTTATAAAAATAGCAAATTAAATTCTGGAAATAAATTGAAAGTACTAAAATGATTTATAACATATAATTATCAATTAAAAATACTGGACTTAATTTATAAATATAAATGCAATCAAATCATAAATAAGGCTAATATCGCAATTACATGCATTTGAGCTTTAAAAATACTAAATAAATTTGTAAAAACATGCAAAAATTATCTGAGCTTTAGTTTTGCATAAATATGAGAATTCAATAAGTGAATCACCAAAAAATGATAATTTTGGACACTTATTGGATTTTTCTTGATAAAATAAGGCAATAATATTGATTTTAAAAGCCTTTAAAATTAAGGAAAAATAATAAAAATATTTGTAAATACTGGGATATGCATACATATGTTATTTTGAAAGTATTTTGCATATAAAAACATACAGAGAAAAATTGGGTATCAACATCGATCTACCCATCAAACCTGTATATATACAATGGACTCCAAGGTCTAGACCTAGAAACTCCGAGGAAGTAGAGCTTACCAACAAAGCTGATGTTTGACTCTGTCTGCTGGGAGGGTCTTTGACTCTGTCTACTGGGAGGGTCTGTCCAACTGTCGATGAGGACCTGCAGGCATGAAATGCAGCGTCCCTGGCAAAAGGGACGTCAGTACGAAATAATTTACTGAGTATGTATGGCAACAAAATAACTAAAAGCTGAAACTAAACTAATAATGTATTAACTGAAAGTAACTGGGGGTCAAAGATAATCTGAAGATATGCTTACCTGTTGATGCTGACTCAACTCTCTCAATATAGTAAGTAAAATAGATGTCCGGCCTTATAAGGCTCGGTATGTGTAACTGCTCTGCCGTAGTAGGCTCGCTCATAGGAGCTCGGCCATACTAGGCTCTGTATCTCGCCCATACCAGGATCGCTCATAGGTGCTCGGCCATAGTAGGCTCGGTATATAACTCACCATCTGATCAAAAGTTGCCCATTAAGGGCCTACCCATCGATGATAGCTCGGTGGTGGTAAAAATACTGTAATATTGTATGTATATATATATACTCTCTGCTCTCTTGGCTAACAGAAAACAAAACTAAACTGAATATGAAGTCCCAATAAGGGATAATACTGTAACTTATGAAACTAGGATAGTGTATATAAATTGGGAGTATGAACTTCTCTTTATGTCTCGCTTAAACACATGTAGTTACTGGATCATGCCAAATAAAAGAAAGGTTTAGCCTTAACATACCTTATCACAATCTTTCCAATTACCAAGTTTAACTCTCCTCTTTTCACGTTAATCTACAACAATGAAATTAATACTATTATTATGTTATGAAAGGTACAACTATCGCACAATGAACGACAAGCTTATTTTGTATTAAAACGGGCAGCATCTCCCCTATAATCCTTACTTCCTCCAAATTCAAGATAACACCAACAACACAAGAACACAACAATAACCACATATATCCATTATTTTCTAGCCTTATATGCACCATCAAATACTACAAACAGTCCAACACACCCCAATCTCTTCATACACAAAACAACCACTGTAGTAGTGTCAAACAACCCGGAAATATTACGATGAACGACCAGCCCATCACCCTACAGTTATATGGTGTTTCTAAACATCATTACTCCTCCAAAACTCCAAAATAGTAGAAAAACACAAAGCCTAATAGCAACACAATACAGTCCACAAAATAGTTCGCTACAAGTGAATAACTCGAACTCACGGCTTCCGATCTCCGTCCCGTGAGTTCTTACAAGCGTAGAACGACTTACCATGAATTTAAAGCAGAAAAAAATAATGAAAGAGAGCATTAAACATACTTTATTTGTTGGATAACTCATCCCTTATATTGGTTCTTCAAACTCTAGGTTTTACCCCCAATTAGAACTTGAAAGGGCGAGAAAATCAATTAGGGTTTGTGGGTAATTTTTGGGAGGATGTTTGCAGAGGTTTAGGTATGGTTATTTGTGATATAACATATGGTTTATATTGTAGGAGATAAGCCCTTAAATGGGCTCTTTATCTGACCCGAAATTCCCACTTTATGGGCTCTCATTTAACCAAGTAGGTGACACACCTACTTGTCACCTAGCAGCCTACGAGGTCTCACAAAAATACGTATATCTCTCTACTCCGATGTTATAATGATAAACAGTTTAATGTGTTAGAAAATAGAATCCTAGATATTCAATTTTATGGGTGGAACACCCGATAACTCTAAGTATATTAGGAGAAAATTGCAGTTACATTTCACCCAAATTTTCAGTAAAACTTATGAACATAACTTGTGATAACGTTCATCGACTTTTGTTCCACAACTCGCTTGACTTCAAAATATAACACACGACTATCACACGACTAACATAATTGATAACATAACCTCCTTATCATGTTAAGCACCCTAGTCTCACCCTAAAATTACATGTTATAACATTCCCAACTTGTCTAGTTTCGACGAAACATTATTTTCTTCAATTCCTTTAGCTTCTGAACCTTCCAACCCTCTTTGTACTTGTTGTTTATAATCTTCAATATTTATAACCTCCACGTTAACATGATTAACTAACTTTGTAAACTTTTCAAAGATGATTTCATTTCTGAGCTTACATTAATTGACTTACGACGTACTCTTACGTATGAAAATATGAGGTGTAACAAGACAATTGTACATACCTCTATTATTGTTGATGGTAACTCAAACAGCTTATATTCCTCTTCTTGAATTATAAATACTGATAATCTTCAATAACTAGGCACCTCGTACCCTTCTTCATCTTGCTTATTTTACTTGTTGAAACTTGTATCTATCTTCTGAATCTCTCATTACCTTTCACCGTAAGGGTGGATAGATATTCTTGCCTTAGGGCTTTTAGAAGTGCTTCTTTAACCGCAGGTGCAAAAATCGGGCAAGTTTAATGAACAAAGCCCTCATTTCATCAGGTATACTCTAACCTTTTTTCCAAAAACTCAGACTCCTCCATCTCTCACATACTCAAATTCTCCATTGCTCTACATTTCTACTGCTTTTGCACAAGACAATCAGGTACTCGTCACCACTCTCTCTCTCTCTCAGCTGCTTTATTTTTAATTTTCTACTTCTTCTTCCTCTTCAAAGCCTTCCCCCTCCCACAGTCCCGTTTTCTTCTCCCACTCTCGATTAGGGTGAGGAAATTGGTTGAGAGTATGTTAGTGCATGGTGTTGATTGTTGAACAATAATTTTGGAGGAAATCCGAGTACCCAATTTGTGTGAAGAAGCATAAATTTTTCACTGCTTGTAAAGTGTTCAACGAATTGTCCAAAAGAAAATTATGTGCTAAGTACCACAAAATCAGTCTTAATAGAGTCATAGGTTCATGTAGTGCACTAATTTAGAAGTCTTGAGTATAAATTAGTTGCTAAAAATTATGCTAGAAGTGAAAAGAGTCGAAAAAATTCTAGGCGTTTGAACCCCTTAATGAACACCGCAGAAGAGGAAAAAGTGTCGAAGATGTGGCCTCGCACCTGCGTTGACTGTTCTGCAGGTGCAAACTCTGGTGAGATGGGAAAAACCACAGAAGTGAATAAAAAAACCCGCAGAAGCGGGACTGCACCTGCGACAAAACTTCCGCATGTGCAAAAACTGGGCAGATTCTGCAATTCTAGTAGCTTTGTAACTGGAGCTTCCGGGGCCCGTTCGACTCGATTCTTTGGCCTAATTGCTTTGTTTTAAATTTTCTAACATGATTCTACTGCCTGACTAACATTGCTTTTATTTTTTGAAGGTACTTTGAAGGTTGCTTTCATTCATGGACCGGAACATGAATGAAATTGCCTCGCTTGATTATGAAATTGAGGAGGAAGCTGTGGATGAACAATTTGACCAGTCACGCTTCATGTTGGCTAATTGCCACCGCCAGTATTATGACAAAATCCTCACCGTGCTTGAAAAAGGGATGGCCGAGGATAAATTAGCCGAGCTGCTTCCAGAATTCTACGGTCGTCTACAAACCTCCTGCTGGTCGTGCTTCATTCCTACTCCGTGCAAAGCCAATGAGGAGTGGGTACGTGAGTTTTACGCAAATCTTAAGCGTACAAACTTTACCGACCCACAACTCACCATAAGGGGTAAGACAGTTGTTACACCCCGTAAGTTTATTTTACGGAAGCAAATACATTTTTATCATCTTAAATTGTTATTTACTTTGTTTTCTCTTTTAGAAAAAGTTCAAATTTACCTTTAAAGTATCCGATTTATCTTATATTTGTTCCACGTTAACCCTTTGGTCCATGAAAGCGCCCTCTTACAAATGAATATCCTAGTTTGGCTTTAACATTGCCACCATGAAGCCACATAAATAAACAAAAGATCCAAATTTACCATTAAACAAATTGGTTTATATATACCTTTTACAATGGTTTGAAGTATGCCCCTGAATGATTAAAAAATTTAAATACTTTTGTACAACTTGAAAGGTACAAAAATATCCTTACGTGGCTTTACACCATATTAGTCAAATTAAATACTCTTTTTTTTTTTTGGACACTTTCCCTTTTTCTTCCTTTTTTTAAAGAAAAAAAATATATGTATCAAGTCTCATTTTACTCTGAGTATTCCATTTCTATTTTGATATTAGGCTTGTGTTATTTTGTTTCGTCCATTACCACTGATATTCTTATTTTTTAAAAAGTGTAATTATATCTCTTGAATTATATCTAATTTTATACTGATTAAGTTAATACTTGACAAAAAAATAGTTTGAAAAATATGAATGTAAGACTCTGTAAGTTTGAAGAATTTCGAAACTACTATATATTGGCTTGATATGTATTTTCGTTCAAGTAAACCATTTTCGGTAAAAGTTGATATATACGATTTTATATGGTTGTGACAAGTTTTAAATTAAATACATGACATGTGGATGTTTATAAATGAGGTTTTATTTATTATAAGAATAGATAATATTTTATCATGAGAAAAGTTATCCTTTTTTTCGTTTTGAGAATTTATAGTACAAAAAAAAATATTGTAAAGATATAAATTATTTTCTCAAAAGAAAAAAAGGATATGTTTTTACCATTTTAAAAATTAAGCATACGAGAATTTTTACTCTTTATATGAGGTTAGGAAAATTATAAGTTGTGGAAATATATGTATTTTTATATGAATATTTTAATAAAATAATAGTGTGTGTATTTATTTTATATGGTACCACATGACCACGATAGCAAGGGGTATAAAGTATTAAAACTGAATAGTATTTTTAGTAAGTTAATATAATTCTTAATTATGCGGGTAATTGGTAATTATCCAAAATATATTTGGATAAAAACTTCAACGTGGCAGTAACATGTGATCTACTAAGTGATTATTGAATCACTTTGATTAAGTGGCAAAATTAAGGTGTCAATTACCAAGACACTTCATTTCTTGCACATTCCTACTAAAGGTGAGCTTGTTGAATTTCTATATACTTCCTTTTCAACGAAATGGTTGATTCTGTTTTCCATCTCAATCTTGAAATTCTATCTCCTGAAATAAATCTCCAGACAATTATCTTTTTGGGCATGATTTTCCCATCCTGAAACTATAAAGATCCCTTTATTTCCTTAATTTCTAATGACTTGATTATGCTAATTTCTTTTATACCTGTCAATGCGGAGTTTTGATGAGTGATGAAAGGGACATAGCTTTTCCATTGGACAACCTAATGAAAATCGTACTCAATGAGAGTTCTAAAATGGTTTTCCTGATTTTAGCAATAGTGCTTCTCTCGGGGGCTTTTCATTAAAGATGAACCTGAAATCCTTTTTATGGACTTCGAGAGTATTTGAGATCAAAAGCAATTGAACCAAGAACCACTTTAGTAGTTGGTTCCATAGCCATTTTTTCGTACCTAGTTAATATAAGTCCAAACTCCGATTGTCAGAACACTGGCAGCTTGAAGAAGAATTAGAGCTGGTGCAAGTTAGCTCTTTCTGTAAAAATCATGCAAAACACTACAAAGTGATTTCTTCAACAAATGAGATTTAAAATTTTGCGGTTCTAAAGGAGTACGGTGCAACCTTTTCCAAGAATATCATACGGAATTTTCCCTACTCCAGGTATGTTAAGGCTAATCCTTCCTTCTTTTGGCATGATCCAGGCAACGATACGTAAACGTAATGTTATTTCATAAGTGTTTCTACTCTTAGCAGTTAAGGATGTTTATGTTATTTATTCGTGCAAAATGATATTAATCAGAGGTATAATTGTCTTTTGACGTTCCAAGAAGTTTTATTAACGTACTTCTCATGCATTGCACTCATTTACATATGCATTTACTCATGACTCAGACGGTGTTATATACGCGTATATATCTATATATATGTATATGGAATATGGGAAAAGATTACGGCGTTATATATGCACCACCACATGATGAGCTGGTATACATTGATGATTTTGCCCACAGTAGCACCAGATGGCGTTATATACGCGTATATATATATATATATATATATATATATATATATATATATATATATATATATATGGAATATGGGAAAAAGTTACGGCGTTATATATGTACCACCACCTGATCAGCTGGTATACGATGATAATATTGCCCATAGTGGCTGAAATGATATGATGGGATGCCCTCAAAGGCTTGATAATGTTATGTATGTACAGACCTATGCATTACATGACATTTATACGCATATGCATGACATTATAATTATTTCATGATTTACAGAGCTATCCAGACTTACAGGTTGAGTCATTTACACTATATTTCTTCCATGTCATTAATTAATGTTGACTTATTGTTACGTTTCACTTCTGCCTTACATACTCAGTACATTATTCGTACTGATGTCCTTTTGTTGGGGACGTTGTATTCATGTCTGCAGGTATAGATAAATAGTTTGACGAGCCCTCACAGTAGACGAGGTTTGCATTTCAGCGAAGGATCGGTAAGACTCCACCTCATTCGGAGTGCAACAGAGTCTATGAGTCATCGCTTTAGAGTTTTCAACAAACTTATGGGTAGGCCGGTACGCTGTGCCATTTGATGTCGAATAATCCTAGATGCTTTGTAAATAGAGGTTCAGTTTGTACAGTATGTCAGAGACCTTGACGGCCCATATGTATTCATGTTTTAAACGAAAAATGGTTTAGTGATACAGTGTTTTCCACTTACAATTTTATATTATGAGCCGTAGCCATGCTGGCCCATGATAATTATAAAAAGGAATGAATGAGTTACAGAGTAGTTTGCTCGGGCCACTACTGCACCGAGTGCCTGCCACACCTCCCCAGGTTCGGGGCGTGACAATAGTGAGGTTTGGGACTGAGCAGATTAATGACATACTCGGGATTCCTGACCATGCACTCGAGCTAGTGCTATAAAAAGATCATTGCAACAATACAGAATGGCTTGTGTCTAAACTCTATCCCGCAAGCATGAGAGCAAAATGGGCCAACAAGAGAAGGGGTTTGAAGTCGATCAACTTCACAACTGAAGCTAAAATATGGCTCTACATCCTCTGCATCAGGGTATCACCCCGTGTAAATGTCTCAGATGTATCATACACTAGAGCCTTGATCATTGCATACCTTCATGATGGCATTCCTGTGAAGGTCGGCCACTATATCCTGCGGGAGTTGAGAGACTATTTGTTAGATGACAATGCAAGGTTGATATTTCCTTCACTGATTACAGAGTTGTTCAGGCGGGCAGAGGTTGATGTGCGTAGCACCAATCGTTGATTACCCCATCGATAAACCCTTTCATCCGTTCAGAGTAAAGGGCGAGGGTAGTGCAGCAAAGAGCAAGAAGAGGAAAGTCACCACAACTGCTGCCAGACTAGAGTCATCCTCACAGGAAGCTGTGCCTGAGGAACCATTTGGGATGTCGAACTCGCATCTTGCATCTATTCGTGACTTAGTGTCACAGCTCTTTAGTGGGCCCTCATTTTCCCAGCCTATGCCCGCCTATTTCACTAGGGAAGAAATGAAAACCTACCTAGATTCATAGAAAAAGTAGGTAGATTCTCATGAGAAGATGGAAGCTACTATTGACAGACTCGAGGTAGCCTATGGAAACTTGGCCAAGGCACACGCAGATCATCAGTGAGACTTCCAAAAGGAGAAGGTGAAGAATAAGAAGAAGGGCAAGATTATGATCAAGATGTTGATAGGCATCAAGGTCATCTTCAAATGGGGGAAGCCGAACAGGAAGATTCCAGTTGAGAACGATGATGATAGCAAAGAGTATTCTTTCATGTCAAATGTTGTTGGTGTCACGACCTTAATTCTCCCTCCGTGAACCATCGTGCTGACACCTAGTCTCTACGACTTGGTAAGCCTAACATTGTGGAAAAAGGAACGAAAACATAAAAGCTATCAACTAATAAGTAAATTTAAACAAGGAATGCAATGTTGCTCGGCATATACAATAATCAATTTCGAACAATACATAAACTCTCCCAAAACCCGGAATGTCATAAGTCACAAGCTAAAGAAAGAAACAATACTCCTGAGTCTAATACAAGAAGAAAATACAAGAAGGGTTGACATGGGTGGAATAGATAAGGACTTCGAGGTCTGCAGACACGGTAGTTATACCTTGAAGTCTCTACAGCTAGCTCGCCTAACTGGTGATGTGGTTGGTAAGAGGTACCTAGATCTGCACACGAAAAACGTGTGCAGGAAAGGGAATGAGTACACCACAACAGTACCCAGTAAGTGTCAAGCCTAATCTCGGTCGAGTAGTGACGAGATCAGGTCAGGGCCCTACTAGTATAAATATAATGAAATAATACAGAATATAAGTATTACAGTGAAATAAATACAAAAATTTAACAGGAATAAAATTCAATGAAAATCAACAACTCAGAACACAGTTATAACAATAGGGGATCTCCCAGGATACCGTCTCGTAGTCCCAAACGTAAATCTGGAGGGGGGATCTACTGAAATACCATTATGTAGTCCCAAAGTAAATATACAATGTTGGAGAATCTCCCGGAATACCGTTCCGTAGTCCCAAAGAAAATATTCAGTACAGGGGGATCTCCAGGAATACCGTACCGTAGTCCTAAAGTGTCACGACCCTAAAACCGACACGGTCATGATGGTGCCTATCGTGAAACTAGGTCAGCCGACACAACTCCCAAATTAACCATTTAATCAATAACAATCATTTTTAAGCCTTTAACTAATTAGATATCTCATGATGTAAGTCTAAATAAACAGTGCAGAATAAATACACAAGCCCGACATAAGGGTATCATAAGTCACGAGCAACTGCATCTCTGTCTCAATACAATAAAGTCTAAAAAAGAGTGGAGGACCATACTAACTAAAGCTAGGGAAGATAGGAGGGATAAGAACAGTGCTGTGAACGCCATGCAGCTGCCTTGTCGACTCCGAAATCTTGCTGAATGGACAATCAATGCTCACTATCGTGACCCACAACTCCTGGATCTGCACACATGGTGTAGGGAGTAATGTGAGTACACCAACTCAGTAAGTAATAAAAGTAAATGAAAGCTGAGCAGAAAGAAAACACATAATTTCACATCATAGCACTACAACAAATACTGTGCATTTCTCAAAAACAATACAGAAACCATTTTCTCGTAAAATAACTCAGTTTCAGTAAAACCATTTCCTTTTAAAACATCTTTCAATAGTTTCAAACGAGTGATGAAAATAGTGAGAAAAGGGTAGAAACATAAACAGCCCCTCGGGCAAAACATGTACCATAAAACGCCCCTCGGGCATAATATGAATAGAACCAGCCCCTCGGGCTACCTCACAATCACTCGTAATCAGCCCCTCGGGCATAACATGAATACAGAACCACCCCTCGAGCAACAACATAAAACAACAACAGCCCCTCGGGCTACATCATATCACTCTCATTGGGGGTCTACAGACTCCTGTAGGGGTCTCTTACGGCCCAAGTGCAATAACAAGCCATCTCGTGGCATAATCAAATAGGCTCTCAGCCTCATAGCAACAAGCTACCTCTTGGCGTAACAAATCAGGCCCTCGGCCTCAAAATCATGAATCAGTATAACACTGCTGCGGCGTGCAGCCCGACCCCATAGTATCCTCACAACATAGGCCATCGACCTCACTCAGTCAGAAATCTCTCATGCCACTCGGGCAACAGTAAAACATGATGCTCAGCCCAAAATATCATTTAAAATATCAAAATGGAGTAAATAAGGCTGAGTTATGAAAACAGTAGAATACAACATGACTAAGTACAAATATGAAGTCAAAACAGTAAGGAATAGTAGTAAAAATTCCCTAAGGGTCCAAAACTATTGGCACGAGGCCCAAATATGGCATTCAGCCCAAAACATGATAATACTTTTCAAAACACAATGATATCAAACAGTTTTCAATCAAATACGCGGTTTAACAGGCATACGTGACGGAATACGTCACAATCCCCAATGGTGCACGACCCCATGCTCGTCATCTAGAGTGTGTGTCACCTCAAAGTAGCACAACGATGTGAAATCCGGGGTTTCATATACTCAGGACAACATTTACAATCATTGCTTACCTCAATCCGAGCAAAATCCTACTCCAAAATGCATTTTCCCCTCGAATCGGCCTCCAATCGATCCGAATCTAGCCACAGTTAATCAATTCAGTCAATACTAATTATAGGAATTAATTCCATATGAAAATACTAATTTTCCAACAAAATTCAAAATTAACCCAAAATTTGCTCGTGGGCCCACGTCTCGGAATACGACAAAAATCACAAAATATGATAACCCATTCAATTAAGAGTCCAACCATACTAATTTTACTCAAATCTGACTCCGAATTGATGTTCAAATCTTGAAAAATTATTTTTATGAAATTTTAGAAAATTCCTCCATTTCTATTCAAATATCAATAATTTTATGCCAAAAAAGAAGATTTATTCATGGAATATAATCACATGGGAGTCCAGAACACTTACCCCAAGAATTCCCATGATTTCTCGCTCAAAATTGCCCAAAATCCGAGTTTGAAAGTCCAAAAAATGAGGAAAAAACGGACTGCTCATCCTTTACACTGTCCAGAATTTTCGTGGTACAGTTCACGCTACTTTACATGGCTACTATTCACTGCTACTGTACATGGCTACTATTCATGAATACTGTTCAAGGCTACTATTCATGCTGCTGTGAAAAAAAATGCAACAGCTTTTCTTCAAGTCTAAATCGATCTGTTAACCTTCCGAAATCCACCCGAGGCCCTCGAGACCTCAACAAAATGCATCAACCAATCCTAAAACATCATACAAACTTAGTCAAAACCTTAAATCACATCAAATAACGCTTAAACCGTGAATCACAACCCAATTCGAGCCTAATGAAACAAGGAACGTCCAACTTCTATATTCGATGCAAAAACCTATCAAATCAAGTCCGATTGACTTTAAATTTTGCACACAAGTCATAAATGACACAACAAAACTATGAAAATTTTTAGAACTAGATTCCAACCCCGATATCAAAAAGTCAACCCTCGGTAAAAAAATTCCAAAAATCTTTTATTTTCCAACTTTTTCCAAAATGCGCCAAATTATTCTATAGACTTCCAAATCCAAATCCGAACATACGCCTAAGTTCGAAATTACCATACGAAACTATTGGAATCGTCAAAAATCTAATCCGGGGTCATTTGCCCAAAAGCCAAATCTCCAGTCAAACTTAAGAAATCTTTAGCCATAGATTTCTAAATTTCATTAAATGCCGATAATTTGATCTAGGGACCTCCGAATTCGATTTCGGACATATGACCAAGTCCCAAATCACGATACGGAACTATCGGAATGGTCAAAACTCATATCTGAGTTCGTTTGCTCAAAATGTTGACTGAAATCAACTCAGTTGAGTTTTAAAGCTCTAATTCATAATTTAATCCATTTTTCACATAAAAACCTTACAAAAAATTATACATATTGTGCACGCAAGTCGAGGAATTATTGATAGCACTTTTCAAAATCTTAAAATACCGAGATGATTATTTAATTTAAAGATGATATTTTTGGGTCATCACACAAAGTAAATATGCAGCTCAACTAAACAGAGATACTAGTTATAGCAAGAAACCACACAATTTAGGCTAAATCTGAGTTAAGGAAGAACAGGAAATCTCACTAAACCATGTTGCACAAAGTTCAGATAGGCAGTTAAGGAACATAGGCATGCTTTCCTAAACTAAACAGGATAGTTACATATACTAGTGTTGTTCAATTAAAGGAAAACAGATATTTGCTTAATGAAAACGGGGGTTTTTCAACAAATAGCCTGTGTACGCACTCCTCACCTCACGTGCACGACGCTCATATATTAAACAGTACCAAATCCTTAGGGGAGTTCCCTAACACAAGGTTAGGCAAGCCACTTACCTCGAACCAAGCTCAATCAATCCGAAATAATGCTCTTTCCACGAATATCCGGCTACGAATGACCCAAATCTAGCCAAATCGATTACATAATGTAAATATAGCTACAAACAACTAATTTAGCTAATGAAATCAAAGCTAAGGCAAGAAAATAAAAAAAACACCCAAAAATCCTCCTAAGGATCACATTTCAGAATCAGGTTAAAATTACCAAGTAATAACACCCATTCACTCATGAGATCACTTGTGCAAAAATCATCCAAATCTGACGCCTAAATTCCACTCAAATCTTAGATTTTTGCTTGGGGAACTTTTCCCCCAATTTCCCAACATCCTCACTCAAATTCATTAATTTAATGAAGAAAACAACTATGGATTAATAAAATATAATCAAAATAGGATTAGGAATCGTTACCCATTGATTTCAACTAAAAAACTCTCGAAAAATCGCCTTCTTCCGAGATCTAAATCGAATTTTGTGAAATGAATTTCAAACCCTCGAATCAGCCCTTTTCTGCCCAACGATTAACGCACCTGCGGGCCAAGGATCGCATCTGCGCTCAACAACTGCGGAATTTCCATCGCAGGTAAGGCTTTTCACGTAAAGCACCTCTTCTGCATCTGCGATCAGGGGGTCACACCTTCGGACCCTTGTCCGCTTCTGTGGTTCCAAACCACTCCTGCGGTTCCTTCTCTCGCACATGCGGCATCACAAATGCGGAACTTCCCTCGCACCTGCGATCCCAGACCTCCTTCCCATTTCCACTTCTGAGGTTCCACAACCACTTGTGCGGCTCCGCACCTGCGGCCCAAAGTGCGCAGGTGCGAAAAAAACAGGTGCAGCAACTTCAGCAATTTGCATAAGTTTCAAACCAATCCGTTAAGCCCCTGAAACTCACCCGAGGCCCTTGGGACCTCAACCAAACATACAACCAGTACTAAAACATTATAAGAACTTAGTCTAGCTCTCAAATCACATATAACAATGCTAAAAACACAAATCACCCTCCAATCCAAACTTAATGAACTTGAAACTTCCAAATTCGACAATCGATGTCGAAATAAACCAAACCACATCAGTTTGACCCCAAATGTTGCACACTAGTCATATTCAAGACTACAGACCTATTCCAACTTCCGGAAACAGATTCCGCCCCCGATATGAAAAATTCCACTACCGGCCCAAAACTCCAAAAATTCGACTTTCGCCATTTCAAGCCTAAAATCACCAAACGGAGCTAACGGAATCGACGGAACTCCATTCTGGAGCCGTCAACACACTGTTCTGACTATGGTCTAAATTCTATGACGTAAACTCTCATTTAGGGACTAAGTATCCCAAAACACTCCGAAACTCAAAAGAATCTGTCACGACCCGGATTTCCCACCCTCGGGAGTAGTGATGGCACCTACTAATGTGAGCTAGGCAAGCCAATCCTTAAAAGCTTACTTCATTAACAAATCACTTCTTTTAATGATTATTAGTAATATCATGAAAACAACGGAATTAAATAACTATACAAAAGACTTAAATTAAAGAAACTGAATAATAATGCGGAAATCAACATGTGCCTCTACCCAAGAACTGGTGTCACATTACTCACGAACTTCTAACAGTACTAAATACAACCATTTGAAAGAAAAATATAAACTATTTGTCTCGAATACATGAGATAATAGACTGAAATAAAGATAGAGGAGACGCCGGGCCTGCGGACGCTTGCAAGGCTACCACGGTGTCTCACTAGATTGAAAGTTGGCTCCCGCGCTACTGCTGCTGTCCAAGACCTGGATCTGTGCAAAAGAGCACAGAGTGTAGTATCATCACAACCGACCCCATGTACTGGTAAGTGTCTAGACTAACCCCGGCGAGGTAGTGACGAGGCTAGGACCAAACTCCAGATAAACCTGTGCAGTGATATACTATATAGAAGAAAAATAAACATGTAATAAGCAATCAAAGCTGGGAAAGGGGAAACATGCTCCGGGGGTAGCAGATAAAACAGAACATTAAAGAATAGTAAGGAAACTATAATTTAACTTCTAACACGGATAAAGAGAAATAAGGCAACTTTCACTTTCAGTTTCATCTTGTTGCAGGCGTGCAACCCGATCCCATTTCTCATATCTTGTGGTAGGCGTACCACCCGCTCCCATTTCAGTATATCTTGTGGTAGGCGTACCAACCGCTCCCATTTCATCATATCTCGTGGTAGGCGTACCACCCGCTCCCATTTCATTATATCTCGTGGTAGGCGTACCACCCGCTCCCATTTCATTATATCTTGTGGTAGGCATACCAGTCGCTCCCATTTCATTATATCTCGTGGTAGGCGTATCACCCGCTCCCATTTCATTATATCTCGTGGTAGGCGTACCATCTCATTATATCTCGTTTTAGGCGTACCACCCGCTCCCATTTCATTATATCTTGTGGTAGGCGTACCACCCGCTCCCATTTCATTATATCTTATGGTAGGCGTACCACCAGCTCCCTTTTACATTTCATCACACAATCACAAGAAATCCCAGGGAACATAAATAATATAATAACTTCCCGGCAAGGGAACACAAATAATATAATTACTTCCCGGCAAGGGAACACACAATATTATAATTTTCCCAGCAAGGGATTAACAATATTCAATTAGTCATCCCGGTAAGGGAGAATCAGCTATAACCAATCTCAACTCAACTTGTACTCAGTTCAATTATTGAAAATGCTCAATCATCAAAGATCATTAAGTAAAGCGCTTAAGCGTCATTTAAGAACACAACAACTTTCAATTTAAGACTCACGGTCATGCTTGACACCAACGTATAGATACTCGTCACCATGCCTATACGTCATACTCAACAAGAAGCAAGTAGCAAGTATGACTCAACTCCTAATCCCTCAAGCTAGGGTTAGACCAAACACTTACCTCGATGCCTTGAACACCACTCAAGTCTCAATTATAGCTTTACCCCTCGATTCCACCACCAATCCGCTCGAATCTAATCACAAGTTACGTAGTTACATCAATAAGTTCTAAATGAATCAACCCCAATGCATGAAAATGAGTTTTCCAAAGTTTTACCTAAAAGTCAAAAATCACCCCCGGGGCCCACGTGGTCAAAACCCGAGGTTCAGACCAAAACCCAATTACCCATTCTTCCACGAATCCAAATATATAAATTGTTTTGAAATCATACCTCAAATTGAGGTCCAAATCCCCAATTTTAGAAAAAACCTAGGATTTACCCAAAACACCCAATTTCCCCCATGAAAATCTTTGATTTGAAGTTGAAATCATGTTAAAAGATGTTAAGGAGTGAAGAAATGAGTTAGAAATTACTTACCAATGTTTTGAAGAAGAACGGTTGTTTGAAAAATTGCCTCTTATGTTTTGGGGTTTTGAAAAAGTGAAAAATAACTGAAATTTTCGTTTATTTATACCCCTCTCAGACCCCCAGTTGCAGACCGCATCAAATGGAATACGGCTGCACAGCCTCCACCACAAGGCGACTGCGGCCGCACAGCTTCCACTGCGGACCGCACAAAGGCAACCGCGGCCGCGCTGGCCCCTCCACGGTCGCACGTGATTTCTCGTGGACCGCACTAAAGGGTTCAGAGACCTGCAACTTCCTGAACCTGCAACATCTGATTTTCTAAGTCTAAAGTATCCCGGAACCTATTCGAAACTCACCCGAGCCCTCAAAACTCCAACCCAAGTATACACACAACCTCAAAAACATCCTACGGACATATTCGTGTAATAAAATTACCAAAATAATATCACGAGCATCAAATTAAACCTCGAGATCAATGAAATTTCTCAAAACTCTTTTAAACATCAAATTTCTCAATTAAGGTCCGGATCGCGTCAAACGACGTCCGTTTTTAACTAAATTTCACAGGAGTTACTCAAGTCATATATAAGACCTGTATCGGGCGCCATAACCAAAATACGGGCCCGATACTATTTCTTTCTAATCAGTTTTCAATTCAAACTTCCTTAATCAATTTCTGAAAACAATTTCACTTAAAAATTCATTTCTCAGACTTGGGACCTCAGAATTCGATTCCGAGCATATTCCCAAGTCCCATATTTTCCTGCAGACCCTCCGGGACCGTCGAATTACGGATCCGGGTTCTTTACCCAAAATGTTGACCGAAGTCAAATTTATTCATTTTAATATCAAAACATAGCATTTTTCACAGAGTTTCATATTTAAGCTTTCCGACTACACGTTCGGACTGCGTACGCAAATCAAAGCAACTCTAATAAGGTTTTCAAGGCCTTGGAAACATAGAAATAACTGAAAGCAAGTGATGAAACTTTGGGTCATCACATTCTCCACCTCTAAAACAACCTTTCGTCCTCGAACGGACAGAAGAAGGAAGTAGCTGAGTCAGGAAAAAAATGAGGATAACGGCTACGCATATCGGACTCGGACTCCCAGGTCGATGCCTCAGGAGGCTGACCCCTCCAATAAACATGAACCGAAGGAAAACCCTTCGACCTCAACTGTCAAACCTTCTGGTCTAGAATAGCCACCGGCTCCTCCTCATAAGACAAGTCCTTGTCCAACTGGACAGTGCTGAAATCTAACATGTGGGATGGATCGTCGTGATACTTCCGAAGCATGGACACATGAAATACTGGATGTACGGCCGATAAGCTAGGCGGCAATGCAAGTCTATAAGCCACCTCTCCCACTCGATCAAGAATCTCAAATGGACCAACGAACCTAGGGCTAAGCTTGCCCTTCTTCCCGAATCTCATCACGCCCTTCATAGGCGACACTCGGAGCAATACCCGCTCACCAACCATAAAAGCCACATCCCGAAAATTGTGGTCTGCATAACTCTTTTGCCTGGACTGAGCCGTACGAAGCCTTTCCTAAATGATCCTGACCTTGTCCAAGGTCGGTTGAACCAGATCTGTACCCAACAACCGAGCCTCTCCTGGCTCAAACCACCCAACCGGAGATCGACACCGCCTACCGTATAAAGCCTCATAAGGAGCCATCTGGATGCTCGACTGGTAGCTGTTGTTGTAGGCAAACTCTTCTAAAGGCAAAAGCTGATCCCACGAACCTTCAAAATCGATGACACAAGCTCAGAGCATATCCTGCAAAATCTGAATAGTCCGCTCGGACTACCCGTCCGTCTGAGGATGAAATGATGTACTCAACTCAACCTGGGTGCCCAACTCTCGATGAACCGCTCTCCAAAAATGCATGGTAAACTGCGTACCTCGGTCCGAAATGATAGATACGGGCATACCACGAAGACGAAAAATCTCCGAATATAGATCTCAGCTAACCTCTTGGATGAATAGGAGACTACCATAGGAATGAAATGCGCTGACTTGGTCAGCCTATCAACAATGACCCAAACTGCGTCGAACTTCTTCCGAGTCAGCGGAAGTCCCGTAACGAAGTCCATAGTGATTCGCTCCCACTTCCACTCGAGAAGCTCAATCCGCTGAAACAATCTACCAGGCCTCTGATGCTCATACTTAACCTGCTGAAAATTCAAACACCATGTCACATATGCCAGAATATCCTTCTTCATTTTACGCCACCAATAATGCTGCCGCAAATCCTGATACATCTTCGCGGTGCCTGGATGAATAGAGTACCGGGAACTATGGTCCTCCTCTAAAATCAACTCTCGAAGCCCATCCATATTAGGCACACAAACTCTCCCCTGCAATCTCAAAACTCCATTATCACCTAAGGTAACCTGCTTGGCACCTCCACGCTGCACCGTGTCTCTAAGGACACACAAATGGCGATCATCAAACTGTTGATCACGGATATGCTCCAATAATGAAGATCGAGCAACCGTGCAAGCTAATACTCAACTAGGCTCAGAAATATCAAATCTCACAAATCGATTGGCCAAAGCTTGAACATCTAACGCAAGCGGCCTCTCACCGACTGGAACATAAGCAAGACTGCCCATACTGGCTGACTTTCTACTCAAAGCATCGGCCACCACATTGGCCTTTTCCGGGTGATATAAGATAGTGATGTCATAATCTTTCAACAACTCCAACCACCTCCTCTACCTCAAATTCAAGTCCTTTTGCTTGAAAAAATACTGAAGACTCTTATGATCCGTGAACACCTCACACGCCACACCATACAGATAATGCCTCCAAATTTTCAATGCGTGAACAATGGCTGCCAACTCTAAATCATGGACCGGATAGTTCTTATCATGAATCTTCAACTGCCTCGAAGCATAGGCAATGACCTTGCCATCCTGCATCTACACTGCACCAAGCCCAATACGGGAAGCATCGCAATAAACTGTATAAGGCCCTGAACCTGTGGGCAAAACCAACACCGGTGCGGTAGTCAGAGTTGTCTTGAGCTTCTGAAAGCTTGCCTCACACTCGTCCGAACATATGAACTGGACACCCTTCTAGGTCCACCTGGTCATCGGGGCTGCAATAAATGAGAACCCCTCCACAAACCGAAGATAGTAACCTGTCAATCCCAAGAAACTCCGAATCTCTGTAGCTGATGTTGGTCTAGGACAATTCTTGACTGCCTCAATCTTCTTCGAATCAACCCGAATACCTTCTGCTAATACAACATGACCCATAAATGCAACTGAACTCAGCCAGAACTCACACTTCGAGAACTTAGCATATAACTGACTATCCTTCAGAGTCTGAAGAGCCACTCTAAGATGTAGTGCTCCTCCTGGTTGTGGGAATATATCAAAATATCATCAATAAAGACTATTACGAACGAGTCCAAATAAGGCTTGAATACTCGGTTTATCAAATCCATAAAAGTCGCTGGGGTATTTGTCAACCCAAATGACATGACCAAGAACTCATAATGCATGTACCGAGTGCGAAAAACCATCTTAGGGAATCGGATGCCCTAATCCTCAACTGATGGTAGCCAGATCTCAAGTCGATCTTTGAAAATACCTTGGCACCCTGAAGCTGATCGAACAAATCATCGATCATCGGCAGTGTATACTTATTCTTGATGGTGACCTTGTTCAACTACCGGTAATCAATGCACATTCTCATCGAACCATCCTTTTTCTTAACAAACAACACCGGCGCACCCCAAGGTGAAACACTGGGTCTAATGAACCCCTTCTCAAGTAAGTCCTACAACTGCTCCTTCAACTCTTTCAACTCAGGCGGGGCCATGCGATACGGCGGAATAGAAATAGGTTGAGTGCCCGGAGCCAAATCAATGCAAAAGTCAATATCCCTGTCGGGCGGCATACCCGGAAGGTCTGAAGGGAATACCTCAGGAAACTCACGAACCACGGGTACAGAATCAACAGAGGAAACCTCCGCACTAGAATCATGAACATAAGCTAAATAGGCCAAGCACCCCTTCTCGACCATACGCCAAGCCTTAACATAAGAAATGATGCTACGGGTAGAATGACCAGGAGTCCCTCTCCACTCTAAACGAGACATACCCGGTAAAGCTAAGGTCATAGTCTTGGCGTGATAGTCCAATATAGCGTGGTAAGGTGATAGTCAGTCCATCCCCAATATGACATCGAAATCGACTATGTTTAAAAGCAACAAATCCACACGAGTCTCAAGACCCCCAATCACACTACACAAGAGCGATAGACTCGATATACCACAATAGAATCACCCACCGGTGTAGACACATAAACAAGAATACTCAATGAATCACTAGGCATGACCAGATACGGTGCAAAATAAGATGACACATACGAGTATGTAGACCCTGGATCAAATAACACTGAAGCATCTCTATCATAAACCAGAATCGTACCTGTAATAATTGCATCTGAAGCCTCAGCCTCGGGCCTGGCTGGGAGAGCATAACATCGGGGCTGGGCCCCACCACCCTAAACTACCTTTCTAGGACGGCCTGCTGCTAGCTGGCCTCCACCTCTGGCAGCCAGAGCTCCACCTCTAGGACCTCTACCGCCACCTCTAGCACCTCTACCCCCACCTCTAGCTGGTTGGGAGGGCTGTAGAACATCTGGTGCCTGAATCATAGCACGGGAACCCTAATGCGGAGAACTACTCGAAGCCCGAGGGCAATACCTAGCAATGTGCCTCATGTCGCCACAAGTAAGACAAACCCTCGGCTGCTGGGGCTGACAACCCTAAAAAATTTGAAGCAGCGGTGCACCGATAGGTGCTGGTGGTGCACTGAAGGACTACTGATCAGAATACTGAACCGGAGGACCACGGCCACTTGAAGCACCGTGAAAAGCCTGAAGAGCTGACTGAAAGGGCCTAGGAGGATGGCCTCTACCATATGAATCTCTACCTCCAGACGAAGTACCATTGAATCTACCTGAATGATGGGGCCTCTTATCCGACCCTTGACCACCTCCCTACGATAGAACCATCTCAACTTTGCGAGCCACATTGGCCACCTCCTGAAAGGTGATCTCACTCCCGTCCTACTTGGCCATCTGAAGACGAATCGGCTGAATAAGACCGTCGATAAACCTCCTCACCCTCTCTCTCTCTTGGTAGGAATTATGACAAGAGCATGGCGAGCTAAGTCAATGAACCTAGTCTCATACTGAGTGACCATCATGTAACCCTACTAGAGGCGCTCAAACTACCTCCGATAGGCCTCTCTCTAAGTAACGGGGAGACACTTCTCTAGAAACAATACTGTAAACTGCTCCCAAGTCAAAGATGGCGACCCGACTGGCCTAGCTAAGCAATAATCCCTCCACCAAGTCTTGGCTGATCCAGACAAGCAGAATGTAGCAAAAATTGATCCCATTGGTCTCAACAATACCCATGTTCCTGAGAACCTCGTGACAGCTATATAGAAAATCCTGGGGATCCTCAGAAGAAGCACTGCTGAAAGTAGTAGTGAAGAGCTTGGTGAACCTATCCAGCCTCCACAAAGCATTGGCAGACATAGCCGCTCCATCACCGGTCTGATCTACTACACCTGGCTGAATTGCTCCAACTGGCTGAACCGCTAGAGTCTGAATCTGAGGAGCTACCTGTTCTAGAGTGTGTGTAGTAGGAGTCTGATCCCCTCTTCCAGCCTAAGAAGTGGCTGGTGCTACAGGAAGCAAACCTACTCGGGTGACAATCTCCATGAGGCCCACCAATCGGACTAGAGCGTCCTGAAGAACTGGGGTAGCAATAAACCCCTCTGGGACCTGAGTTGGGCCCACAGGAAATGCTGGGGCCGGAACCTTCCCCTCAAAATCAACTTGAGGCTCCCCCACTAGTGCTGCTGCTCGGGGCTGAGCTCTTCCCCTACCTCAGCCTCTAACACGGCCTCGGCCTCGCCCTCTACCGCTCGTGGGAGCTGCTACTGGGGGCTCGGTTGTTGAGCGATAGATGAGGAAGCGCGTGTTCTCGCCATTTGCGAAAGAACGGAGTAGAAATACAATTAGCATTTGAGGAACAAATCCGCACGACAAGAAAGAACAAATGTGAGATTTTCCTAACTCTATAACCTCTAGGGATAAATACAAATGTCTCTGTACCGATCCCTCAGACTCTACTAAGCTTGTCCGTGAGTTGTGAGACCTATGTAACCTAGAGCTCTGATACCAACTTGTCACGACCTAAATTTTCCACCCTCGGGAGTCGTGATGGCGCCTACTAATGTGAGCTAGGCAAGCCAATCCTTAACAGCTTACTTCATTAACAAATCACTTCTTTTAACGATTATCAGTAATATCATGAAAACAATAGAATTAAATAAATATGTGGAAGACTTAAATTAAAGAAACTGAACAATAATGCGGAAATCAACATGTGCCTCTACCCAAGAATTGGTGTCACATTACTCACAAACTTCTAAGAGTACTAAATACAACCATTTGAAAGAAAAATATAAACTGTTTGTCTCGAATACATGAGATAACAGACTGAAATAAAGATAGAGGAGACGCCAAGCCTGCGGACGCTTGCAAGGCTACCACGGTGTCTCACTGGACTAAAAGCTGGCTCCCGCGCTACTACTGCTGTCCAAGACCTGGATCTGTGCAAAAGAGCATAGAGTGTAGTATCAGCACAACCGAACCCATGTGCTGGTAAGTGCCTGGCCTAACCCCGGCGAGGTAGTGATGAGGCTAGGACCAGACTCCAGATAAACTTGTGTAGTTATATACTATATGGTGGAAAAGTAAACAGGTAATTAGCAATCAAAGCTGGGAAAGGGGAAACATGCTCTGGGGGTAGTAGATAAAACAGAATATCAAAGAATAGTAAGGAAACTACAATTTAACTTCTAACACGGATAAAGAGAAATAAGGCAACTTTCACTTTCAGTTTCATCTTGTTGTAGGCGTGCAACCCGATCCCATTTCTCATATCTTGTGGTAGGCGTACCACCCGCTCCCATTTCAGTATATTTTGTGGTAGGCATACCACCCGCTCCCATTTCATCAAATCTCGTGGTAGGCATACCACCCGCTCCCATTTCAGTATATCTTGTGGTAGGTGTACCACCCGCTCTCATTTCATTATATCTTATGGTAGACGTACCACCCGCTCCCGATCCCATTTCATTATATCTTGTGGTAGGTGTACCACCCGCTCCCATTTCATTATATCTCGTGGTAGCCGTATCACCCGCTCCCATTTCATTATATCTCGTGGTAGGCGTACCACCCGCCCCCATTTCATTATATCTTATGGTAGGCGTACCACCCGCTCCCATTTCATTATATCTTGTGGTAGGCGTACCACCCGCTCCCTTCTACATTTCATCACACAATCACAAGAAATCCCGTGAAGGGAACATAAATAATATAATAACTTCTCGGCAAGGGAACACAAATAATTTAATAACTTCCCGGCAAGGGAACACAAATAATATAATAACTTCCCAGCAAGGGAACACAACAATATTATAATTTTTCCGGCAAGGGAACATCAATAATGAATTTGTCATCCTGGCAAGGGAGAATCAGCTATAACCAATCTCAACTCAACTTGTACTCAATTCAATTATTGAAAATGCTCAATCATCGAAGATCATTAAGTAAAGCACCCAAGTGTGATTTAAGAACACAACAACTTTCAATTTAAGACTCACGATCATGCTTGACACCAACATATAGATACTCATCACCATGCCTATACGTCGTACTCAATAGAAACAAGTAGCAAGTATGACCCAACTCCTAATCCCTCAAGCTAGGGTTAGACCAAACACTTACCTCGATGCCTTGAACACTACTCAAGTCTCAATTATAGCTTTACCCCTCGATTCCACCACCAATCCGCTCGAATCTAGTTACAAGTTACTTAGTTACATCAATAAGTGCTAAATGAATCAACCCCAATGCATGAAAATGAGTTTTCCGAAGTTTTACCCAAAAGTCAAAAATCACCCCCCGGGCCCACGTGGTCAAAACCCGAGGTTCGGACCAAAACCCGATTACCCATTCCCCCATGAATCCAAATATATAAATTGTTTTGAAATCGGACCTCAAAGTGAGGTCCAAATCCCTAATTTTAGAAAAAACCTAGGTTCTACCCAAAACACCCAATTTTCCCCATGAAAATCTTTGATTTGAAGTTGAAATCATGTTAAAAGATGTTTAGGAGTGAAGAAAATAAGTTAGAAATCACTTACCAATGTTTTGGAGAAGAAAAGTTGTTTGAAAAATTATCTCTTATGTTTTGGGGTTTTGAAAAAGTGAAAAATAACTGAAATTCCCGTTTATTTATACCCTCTCAGACCCCAGTGCGGACCGCATCAAATGGACTGTGGCCGCACAGCCTCCACCGCGGACCGCATAAAGGCGACCGCGGCCGTGCTGGACCCTCCCTGAAGACCTGCAGTTTAGCACCCTGTGCGGACCACACAAAGGCGACTGCGGCTGCACAGCTTCCACCGCGGACCGCACAAAGGTGACCGTGGCTGCGCTGTCCCCTCCACGGTCGCACGCGGTTTCTCACGGACCGCACTAAAGGGTTCAAAGACCTGCAACTTCCTGAACCTGCAACATCTTATTTTCTAAGTCTAAGGCATCTCGGAACCTATTCGAAACTCACATGAGCCCTCGAAACTCCAACCCAAGTATACACACAACCTCAAAAATATCCTACGGACATATTCGTTTAATCAAATTACCAAAATAACTTTACGAGCATCGAATTAAATCTCGAGATCAATGAAATTTCTCAAAACTCTTTTAAATATCAAATTTCTCAATTAAGGTCCGGATCGCGTCAAACGACGTCCATTTTTAACTAAATTTCACAAGAGTGACTCAAGTCATATGTAAGACTTGTACCGAGTACCGGAACCAAAATACGGGCCCAATACCATTGCTTTCTAATCAGTTTTCAATTCAAATTTCCTTAATCAATTTCTGAAAACAATTTCACTTAAAAATTCATTTCTTGGGCTTGGGACCTCGGAATTTGATTCCGGGCATACGCCCAAGTCCCATATTTTTCTATGGACCCTCCGAGACCGCCGAATCACGGATCCGGGTCCGTCTAACCAAAATGTTGACCGAAGTCAAATTTATTCATTTTAACATCAAAACTTAGCATTTTTCACAGAGTTTCATATTTAAGCTTTTCGGTCACACGTTCGGACTGCGTACGTAAATCAAGGCAACTCTAATAAGGTTTTCAAGGCCTCGGAGACACATAAATCTACTGAAAGCAAGTGATGATCCTTTGGGTCGTCACAAAATCATCCTGGCAAGTCATAATAGCAGAAAATAGATACAGGGGAAGCAGTTAATAGGGGATCAAGGTATTAATTCTCAAAACAGCCAGTCAGGTCGTTACATCTGGTGATGATGTTGATGATACCGATGATGATGAGGCCGCGAGTTCTTCACGACAGTGATTAGCCTTCCTCCCGCAGTCTACTAGTCTGATGCAGACCTCAGGGAGACCCTCAAACTACTTCTATTTTTTATTTTGATATTGTGCAGTGCAGACACTGCAATGTTTTTAGTTAGGGGTGGCTTGGGTATACTTTATTTGTATATTGATGCTTATTTTGTATCCTTGCCGGGTTTATGTTGTTGTATGGATACTGTATGCCCTTGCCGGGCTTGTTTTACTAGTGCTTATCATGTGCTCTTGCCGAGCATAGCTGTAATTGGTTTTACATTTGTAGATTAGCCACTTTTGTTGTTCTATTTTATTTCTCTTTCTTTACTTATTTTCTTTACTAGTTTTTTTAGTTCATGTTATTTTTGCTCCTTTAGTATTAGTTGCTTTTTTTATTTATTTTCTTTAGTAGTTTTCATTATTTAAATTTTATTTCATTAGTAGTATTTCCTTGGGTTTCTTTTATGCTACGATTCTTTTCCGAAGAACATTTTTGTGTTGAACCGGGTGACCTTTCCCTATGATGGATGGCGTGACGACTTTCTTAAGGGAATTAGTCTTATTTTGTTATGTGAAGACTTTTTGATTATTTGGTACTAATAAAATTAGTCTTTTGTATGTGAAATGTAAATTAAGAATACCCCTCCGAATTTTGGTTTTAAATTGAAAAAGTAAGTTGCATAGGGAAAATAATTTTAGTGATAACTTTTTAGCTCTTTTGGTGACTCTTTGCCCACTAGTTGGTATGATATTGCTCTAAATACTCTTATTAAAAAAGTGAAATTGATCCATCTTGATTAGTTCATGTGCCGTGTGTGTTAGTTTTTGTTAAAAATAATTCTTGTGTTTACTTATATCATCTAGAACTTGCCCGGTTAGTCTTTCAATGCTAATGTTAATTATGTTTAGTTGGAGGGATGATCTTAGGAATTCTTTGTGATCTTTGAAAAAGCCTCTTTAGCCTTTCAAGCCTATCATTGCATAAATATTATCACTAGTTTACCCCATTTGAGCCTTTAATCTTTTCTTTGGCCACCTCATTACAAACCTTTACCCTTTGTGAAATAATTCCCTCTTTTGAACCCGTCCTTCCTTGAATATTAAAAATGATGCTAAAAGACTAATTTGGAGGTGTTGGTGTCAAGTTGGAAATTGGGAAGGTTGTATATTGAGGGCAGAAACATATATCTCAAAGTTGTTCATATGAAGTTACTCAAGCTCCAAAAGAAAATAGCTATATAAAAGAGAGAGAGAGAGAGAGAGAGAGAGAGAGAGAGAGAGAAATATGTATGTATATATATATATATATATGAGAAAAATTAGAGAGGCAATTTAAGGTAGTTTTATGTTGGTAACTAGATGCCAATGAGGGCTATGTGGTTTAAAAAGAAGCAAAGTGCAAAAAGAAAGACAAATGTGAGTAGTGTTCAAGGAGGGTGTAGTCACTTGTATCCCAAATGCTTATCCAACCCTTCCCTAAACCTATATTACCAGATCAAAAAGTCCTTATGGGATCTCCAACCGAATGTTCTTGAATAGGCGGCGAATTAAAATAAGGCAAACTTATGGCATGATATTTTGTAGCATTTGAAATTCTTTGTTGAGAGTGAGTGTCTTTGTGCATTTGTCCCTTGTGTTGTAATTGTAAATATAGTGATTTTGGAAGTTTCTTTCTTGTGAGGGCACATGAATTAGGATGGATTGGTGACATTGATGTATCCCGAAATGAGTAAATTGAGCATATGTAGTGGACTAGTGCTTTAGAGTCACTTCTTGAGGCTTTTTGTTGTCACTTGATCATTTCGAAACTCCTTTGAAATTCTTGAAAGTGTTTTTAAATGAGGGAGTTATTTGGTTAAGATTCACGTGCTTGAGCCTAATTATTAGTATCAACCAAATTCATAAGCATGGTGCTTAATTGGAGAATGTGATTTGTAAATGATAGCAATACGACTTGTGCTTTAAATGGTAGAACCTCATTGAATTTTTGGTTTTGATTTGCTTGAGGACAAGCAAAAGTTTTAAGTTGGGGGTGTTGATGAGTAGTGATTTTACCACTCATTCTAGTCTCTTTTCTTTAGATTTTGTGTCTATTAATTATAATTTGAGGTCGTTTATGGTGTGTATTGTCAAATTTTCAGGTAAATGATGCCATGAAGTGATTTGAATTCAATTGAAGCGGAAATAAGCAAAAAAAAGAATGGAAACAATGCAAAACTCTTTAGTGATTCTGCATCTACGGAATACTAGTCGCTTCTGCGACCTTGCATCTATGAGGAAAAAGGCACATCTGTGGAGTTATTCAATTTACATTGGGACCGCATCTGCGGTGAAGACTCGCTTCTGCAGCGATTTGTTCGCTTCTGCGGAATTGCCTGATCTCATCATGGGCCGCTTCTGCGTGAGGCTATCCGCACATGCGGAGCCACACATGCGAGTATATGTCCGCAGGTGTGGTCAACGGGCCTCAAACCTGGGCAGACTTGGAAATTCACATCTTCTCCATTGCAAACCCACAAATACACAACCTATCCTATTGGAAACACATTTTTGGCTTAATATTTAGTCCTTAGACTAGAGAAGAACAAGTTTGGAATCTAGGGTTCTTGTACACACACTTGAGTCTTGAAGATTTAAAGTTTTTGGTTTAGAATTTCTTACTCATTTATGCTCATTTCTTCATTTCCTTGCTTTGTATTGTATATCTAAGTGTATAGTATTTTATCCAACACTTGAATCTTGTCTATGGAAATATTCATGTTTAAAGTGTGGATTAAATATCTTGTTGTGCTTATGTATTGAACGATTTTAGTTATATTGAAGTGAGGTAATGTTTCTTTAATTATTCTTGTTCTTTAATGTTTTTAAAGGGATTATCTAACCCCAGGACTTGCCCATTAACTTTGAATTAATTTTGGGAAAGATTATTTGGAGTTGAGAAATATTAATTAACAAGAACTTGAGGCTTTAACTCTTATTTTATAGATTCTACCTACGGATAGGATTGAATTACTTGTAGCCATAATTGGGTGTGCTTAATCTCTTAATTATTTTAGGGATAATTCAATTAAGAAGTCTTGTTAGTCTTTGGGAAAAATTAATATAGAATTTACCCGAGGTTAATTAACATAAACTCGCTCATATTTGTAAAATCGTAAAGTACATTGGATCATTACTTAAGTATAATTCGCAATGCATCCATACTTGTATCCATTGATCATTTTACTTGCTTTCTAGGTTAGTTTACATTTTCGTAATTAGCTATAAATATATTCTCAAAACAATTCTAAGTGTTTGACATTGCATAACAAGTGATAATTCTCTTACATTCCTAATCGCCTACATATTGTTCACTGGGGGATTCGACCCCGACTCGTAATTGGGTAAATTATATTGCTTGCAATCATGTCCATTTACTTTTTAGTGTGGATTTTGACGTCATCATTAGGCGTACCTACTCGTACAGACTAGGTGTCATCACAACGTCTTTTGGAGGGAGACTTGGGTCGTGACAAAAATTAAAGGAAAATTAATAAAATAGCTAATAAATATATAAAAATGCTATTTATGCAATTTAATAGTTTTGAAGTACTGAGTGAAGATTGAAAAAACATAAAATGCCTTCTGTATTTTGATTGAGAGAGCGAGTTCGTATGATACTTTTAGACTTGTTTGGATGTTTGGTTTGGAGCCTCGAGGGCTCGGATGAGTTTCGGACATGTTTTTGGAATATTTTGGACTGAAAAATAGAATCTAGTGTGCTGGTGGCACTGGTGTCGCATTTGCGAACACCAGGGTCACAATTTCAACCTTAGCAGGGGATCACAGATATCGCAATTGTGATGCATGGGTCGCAATTGCGAAGGTGACTTGGGGCTGGGCTGGGTTCGCATTTGCGACAACTTTGTCGCTTTTCTGAGCGGAGCAGGGTTCGCATTTCCGAACTCATCTTTGCATTTGCGACAAATTCCCTAAGCCTGTCAGTGACGCAATTGCAAGCATTTATTTGCAATTATGAGGGTTCTCAATTGCGAATCCATGTCGCAATTAGGACAACTGCAACTGAACAAAAGGTTATAAAAGTCGGAATTTAGTCTCATTTCTCACATTTTATAACCCTAGACTCGATAGGAGGCGATTTGGAGAAGGAATTTTCATCTACTAACATTGGGTAAGTGATTCTTATCAATTTTCAATTATATTTCATGATTATATCTTAAATTTAACATCAAATTTATGTGGATCAATGAGGAAAATTTGGAAAATTTTGTCAAGTTTTTGAAAAATGAGTAATTGAGTTTTAGAGTCGATTTGGACTCGGATTTTAAACTAATCATATATATAGACTCGTTGGGTTATGGGTAGTCATAATCTACCCTTGGACCCAGATTTGACCGGACAGGCCCGAGGTTAACTTTTGTTGACTTTTTGGAAAAATTGTAAAGATCATAGCTCTATCTATTGTAATTGTTTTCTCTTACATTGTTTGGTGATATTATGTCAATTTTGGTTAGATTTGAGCTGTGTGGAGGCGAATTTTAGGGGAAAAGCTATTTTCGAGGGTTGAGTTGGCCTAGTTGAGTTAAGTATCTTTCCTAACTTTGTGTGGGGAAACTATCCTTTAGGATTTGGGATTGATTGTGCTATTCGTGTTATGTGAAAGTCGTGTATGCAAGTTGATGAGTGAGTACATGGGTTATATGTGGTATTTGACCGGCTAGATTTTTTAGACTGTTTCCACGCCTTTAATTGAATTGTCATATCATATTTTTAACTCTAATTGTTAATCTTCTCTTACATATGTTAGTCTATCCTTACATGCCTTATTTGACTTGTTTAATACTTGTTCTATCTCTTACTTGTTGTTTTGCTCTTATGTGCCTAGCTGAAGTTATTTCCTTCCTTATTGCCTTGTTACATCTTTAATTGTTGAATTACTTATAATTGAAGTTGATATTCGTGAAATATCTTCTTATAGAGTTATTGGTGTTGAAGTTGTAGAAGTCGTTATTTCATTGAGGCAAAGTTGTTAATTGTTGAGATATCTTCCTTGTTGAGCAACTTACATTCTTTGTTATTATTGTTGCTCTTGTACACATTGTGGTTGAGACATGGACTATTGTTTTTGAGATATTGATATTGTTAATTCTTGGCAAGTTGTGGCATATGGTCACTCTTGGTGTGGGTTGTGTGTTGTATTAATGTGCATGTGACGGTATAAGGATAGGGGTTAATGTGCATGCAGCGGTATAAGGATAGGGGTTAATGTGCATGCAGCGGTATAAGGTGGGATTTATGTGTGGTTGCTAGTAAGAGAATTACTTGAAGCCACACGGTGTCATAAGATGGGCTAAAGTGCGTGTAGCTATTTCGGGGAAAATATTTTCAAAACTATCTAAATTTAAGGCTCACGCGGCGGTATAAGGAAAGATTATGATTGAAATTGAGAAATGTGAATACGAGGCGGTACCTCGGTTGTGATTCTTGTTGTGCATTTCATGTTGAAAAGAGTTATTGGTGGAACAGTTCTTGTTTCTTTTATTCTTCCTTGTCTTATCAGTTTTGTCCATATTTGACTATTGTGGTTCTCTTTATTTGATCCATTCTTGTTATCTCTATGCTTACAATTCTGTCATTAGTCTATGTTATTAACCTGGTTCGTTATTATTTATCTCTCCACTTTCCATTACTTCTCGTTATTATATTTCCGTTTAGTTTTATTATATTTCAGTTCAGTTTTATTATGTCCTAGTAGGTGTCTTGACATGTCCTCGTCACTACTCTACCGAGGTTAGGCTTGATATTTAATAGGTACCGTTGTGGTATACTCATACTATGCTTCTGCACATCTTTTTGTGCAAATCCAAGTATGACGTTAGTGCTGGATTGTAGCTGTTTTTTGGAGACTTCAAGGTATACCTTCTCCGCATCCGCAGGCCTCGGAGTCACCTTCCATATCATTTCATTTTGTTGTTTTTCTTATTTAGACAATGTTGTGGTAGATATTCTAGATTATTCTATAGAGCGTATGACTCAGTTCCACCGATTTTGGGAAGAGGGTTGTTGAGACCCTATTTTATGAGTTTTATCAGTTATCAGTCTTGCTTTAATATTTATGTTGATTATCTTTGTTGAGTTATTATTAAATGTTAGGCTTACCTAGTCTTATAGATTAGGTGTCATCACGACATTCTAAGGTGGGAAATTAGGGACGTGACGATATGGCTTCTATATTTTCACAAAATAATAAAAAATTTACAAATTACTTTAACCTAGCGGGCTTCAAACCGTTTGCCTCTTATGCAAAACTGAAGTGCTTCATTGTGAACCCAATAAACCAGTTTTGTCAAGTAGTATCATTATAAAGGATTTATAAAAGGTAAACTTTTGTATAGTACTTACCTATATATCTAATTTAAAAATTTTGAAATGGTGTCGAGTGACACCGCTTTCTCTTTTTAAATTTTTTGTGTTTATACTTTGCTAAATTATCGTAATCATTAACCTTGTAAAGAGTAATACATGAAATTTTGTCTTTAGCTATTGACATATTTAAAGACTCTGATGCTCCCGTTACACTCAAATCCTGCATCTGCTTCTGATTCCGCTGATAGATGTCCATGAATAATTTTTCAACCTTTTGAAAAACCAGCTATAGCATCACTATATATGCACAAATACACAGCTCTATATAATAGAATGAGTACTTTGAGAAGTGGGGTATTGGATTAAGGTCATATGAAATGTTTTCTTTAAGTTATTGAATTGAGGTCTTATTATTGACATGTTTCTACTAATCTAATTCTATGTTCCTAAAGAAATAGACATTTAGATTTTCAAACTCTTTTAGTAAAATTATTTTAGGGAAAGTTACTCATTTTGTCATTTCAGAACAAAGATATTATTAATATTAGCTGATTCACAAAATACTATTAATATTAGTGTATACAGTCAAAATCAAGCTTGCCCTTTTTATGAGTAATCGAGACCAAGGCATGATAGGCTGAGGTTCGACCTGTGTCATACCAGACCGTGACACGAAGTTAAATTGCCAAGCTCATAACCTAGGGACCGATTGAGATAGAGATCAGCCAAGATCGATACCGAGCGGGATAGAGATTGAGCAAGATCAAGGGAAGCCTGCTGAGCCAAATAACGGAAAGGCAAGATATCCGCGATTGGGCGAGAATCACTGCAGAAATATCGGCACATATCAAGAAGAGGCTGGGATTTCATACCGTATTTAGGATTGTGTTAAGGGTAGGACTCTCCTACTATATAAAGGAGGTCTGATTATTTGTAAAGGGGATCATATTCACGTTACATAAAGCAATATACTCTCTCTCTTAAGCTCTCAATACTTTGTTACTTTGTTTATATTTTCCAGCAAAATACTTGTTGGATTTAACGACGACCTATCTCGAGGATCAAAGCTATACATTTTATTTGGTTTGCTTTATTTTTATTTGCAGTTAATTTCAATATCGATTGAAGTTTTCTCTCAGTTTGTGCTAAGTAAAATCACGTGTCCTTACAACCACAATATAAATTAAATTATTATCTATTCTTAGGGTAAATAGTTTGGTGACCACCGTGGGGCTGGGGATAATAGTGATTACCTGGTACAAACTTTCGTAACACACACTATTTTACACTTGTTCTTTGAAGTATGTTTGATTACAGGATTAAAAGATGTCAAACTCTCAGACAGCACCTCAATACGTTGACAATGATCTTAGCCACCACATCGAAAATGAGAACACCGCACCAGTAAACGTTGTACCCCCTACTGGCCTCGATGGAATTCCGACTGTAGATACGAACGACATCAGTTCCCATGTAGCCATCAATGAAAATTTTGCCATCAATCTCGAAGCAGCATTCGCGGGGGTACCTGACCAACTACTCAGAACACACATGGTGGTGAAGATGGCTAGATCATATTGTAGGTGATCTTCGAAATGTTGCACACCGGTAGCAATAGCCCAGCTCCAAAATCAGAACCACACACCGAGTAGGGTTGAACTCGAGCCATCCCAGGAAGTTGTACACAGCGTCGAATCGACATCGAGGAAATCGAATGAGAAGGAATTGGAGACCAATCTTGATATCATAAAGATGCTCAAAGAATTGACAAAGCGAATTGAGATAGGGGAAACAAAAATCAAGGAAAACGATTAGAATGTGGAAACCTATAACTCCAGAGTCGACCAAATCCCGGGGGAACCACCAATATTGAAAGGACTAGATTCCAAAAAGTTTGTACAAAAACCTTTCCCCCAAGGGCGGCTTGAAATCCAATCCCTAAGAAGTTCCATATGCTCGAGTTTTTCTAAGTATAATGGGACAACTGATCCAAACGAACACATGACCTCATACACGTGTGCTATCAAAGGAAATGACTTGGAAGATGACGAGATTGAATCCGTCTTGCTGAAGAAATTCGGGGAGACTCTATTGAAGAGTGCTATGATTTGGTATCATAATTTACCGCCTAATTCTATTGACTCAATTTCTGTGCTTGCAGATTCTTTTGTAAAGGCACACGCTGGGGCCATTATGGTCGCAACAAGAAAGTCAGACCTTTTCAAGGAAAGGTAGAAGGACAATGAGATGCTCAGAGAATTCGTATCTCGATTCCAAATGGAGTGAATGGATTTTCCACCGGCCACAGACGATCGGGCTGTTCAAGCTTTCACTCAATGTCTCAACGTTCGGAGTTCCATAAGATCACCACAGTTAAAGCAGAATTTGATCGAATATCCAGCTGTCAGTTGGGCTGATGTACATAATCGGTATCAGTCGAAGATTAGGGTCGAGGATGGTCAACTGGGGGCTCCTTCTTGGTCTGCTTATCCCAACAGGCCCATGGATATAATCAAGAGGGAAATCGATTGGGAACCAAGGTTGAATAGAGATCGATATCAACCATATAATAGAAACCGTAGAGGCAGTGGATCTGGGCAAAACTCTGTAAGGAATGAGAGGAGAAATGATCGAGGTCAAAGTTCACGAGGACTCATGAGTAGGAGTGGTTTTGATAAGGATATCGGGCCAAGAGAAGCACCACGACTATCGGAGTATAACTTCAACATTGATGATCTGCCATCGTATATTCAATCGGACGTATCAAAGATACAAGATGGCCTTGACCTCTGCAGACCGATCTAGCCCGGAGAAATCCCAACCAAGTTTGCAAGTATCATGGCACCCATGTCCATAAAATAGAATATTGAAGACAGCTAAGGGAGGAAGTGGCCTGATTGTTCAATGAGGGGCACCTGCATGAATTCTTAAGCGATCGGGCCAAGAATCACTTCAAAAACGGAGATTCAAATAGACAGAACGAGCAAGAAGAGCCACAACGTGTGATTCACATGATTGTTGGAGGGGTCGATACTCCTCAAGGACCAATGTTTAAATGCACCAAGGTGTCGATCAAAAGGGAGAAGCGAACTCGAGATTACATACTAGAAGGAACGTTGTCTTTCAATGATGATGATGCACAAGGGATCGTACAACCTCATAACGACGCATTGGTAATATCTGTACTTATGAATCAGACTCAATTTAAACGTGTTTTAATTGATCCAGGTAGCTCGACCAACATCATTCAATCGAGGGTCGTAGAACAGCTCGGCCTACTAGATCAGGTTGCACCCGCATCCCGAGTGCTAAACGGTTTCAACATGGCATATGAAACCACCAAAGGCGAAATAACTTTGCTAGTAAACGTGGTTGGGACATTCCAAGAAATGAAGTTCCATGTGATCGAGGGTGATATGAGGTATAATGCCCTATTCGTAAGGTTGTATATCCATAACATAAGGGCAGTGCCCTCGACCTTTCACCAGGTTTTAAAGTTCCCGACGCCAGAGGGAATCAAAGCATTCTACGGGGAGCAACCCACCGCTAATGAAATGTTTGCAGTCGATGAAGTAATTCTGATATCAACACTCTCATTGACAAAGTAATTAGGATCGAAAGCAAAATAAAGGGCCAAATAGCAATTATCGGTGCCAGCTTCGACCCAATCAAACAAACAAGGAATTGATGAAGATGATGACTTCAGGGTTCCTTGATCTTTTGTCACCCCCGATGATTCTGATGCTACCAAGTCAACGGTCGAAGAACTGGAGCAGGTCGTACTGATTGAACATCTGCCCGATCAGAAGGTATACCTAGGCACGGGGTTAACCCTCGAGCTCGGGGGAAAACTTATTCAATTTATTTTAGCTAATATGGATTGCTTTTCTTGGTCTCATCTCGATATCATAGGGATCCCACCGGAAATCAACATCCACCATGGGTCTGTTAGCATTTCTATAACACTGATTGCAAACCCACAATATTCCATCCGGTGAAGTAAAAAAGAAGACCCTAGTCCGAGGTCAAACACGCTTTCATCAAAGAAAAGGTAACCAAACTTCTCAAAATAGGGTCCATCCGAGAAGTAAAATATCCCGAATGGTTTGCGAATGTAGTAGCAGTCCCTAAGAAGAGAAACAAACTTAGAATGTGTGTAGATTACAAATACCTAAATAAAGCATGCCCTAAGGATTCTTTTCCTTTGCCTAATATCGATTGCATGATCGATGCCATGACCGGCCATGAGATCCTCAATTTTCTCGACACATATTCCAAGTACAACCAAATACGAATGAACCCGAAAGACCAGGTAAAGAGTTCATTCATCACTAAATATGATACCTACTGCTATAATGTAATGTCATTCGGATTAAAAAATGCTGGTGCAACGTACCAACGACTACTAAACCAAATGTTCAAAGAAAAAATAGGAATAATAATGGAAGTTTATATTGACGATATCTAGTTAAGTCCCTGCGAGCAGAAGACCATTTAAAGCATTTGCAAGAAACCTTCGGTATATTCAAGAAGTACAACATGAAACTGAATCCATAAAAAGGTGCATTCGAGATCGAATCTGGCAAGTTTCTCGAATTCATGGTATCCAATCGGGGGATCGAGATCAACCCCGATAAGATCAAAGCTATCGAAGATATCATGGTAGTGGATAATGTGAAGGTTGTACAAAGGCTAATCAAGCGCATTGCAGCCCTAGGACGATTCATCTCGAGGTCGTCCGATAAAAGTCATCGATTTTTCTTGTTGCTGAAAAAGAAGAAGAACTTCACATGGACCCCAGAATGTCAACGAGCTTTAGAGGAACTTAAGCGGTACTTGTCGAGGCTACCATTGCTTCATATAGCGAGAGAGGATGAATGATTGTACTTGTACCTAGCGGTATCATAAATAGTGGTAAGTGGTGTCCTAGTCTGAGAAGAACAAGGTACACAATTTCCAATTTATTATGTCAGTAGAACCTTAGATGAGGCCGAAACTAGGTACCCTCACCTAGAAAAATTGACACTCGTGTTGCTAAGTGCCTATAGGAAACTGAAGCCATATTTTCAGTGCCATCCTATATGTGTTGTAATAAAATAACCTTTACAGAATATAATGCATAAACCTGAACTCTTGGGACGATTGGCCAAATGGGCCGTAGAAATCAGTGGGTACGATATCGAATATCAACCCCGAACAGCCATCGAAACTCAAATATTTTGCATACATCGTGGCCGATTTTGCACCAGCCCTAGTACCCAAAAACGAAAGGGGGTTGTTGGTAAACTCGGGAACATCTTCGGGAATCTGCACCCTCTTTACGGACAGTGCCTCAAACTATCCAAAGGCTTGGGAGTAAAGGTGATCGAAGCCAAATGCGACTCCCTCCTTGTTGTAAATCAAGTTAACGGGACCTTTGAAGTTCGAGAGGAACAAATGTAAATATACCTGGATAAGCTACAAGTAACTCTACACTAATTCAAGGAATGGACTTTGCAACATGTGCCTCGAGATCAAAATAGCAAAGTCGATACCCTCGCAAACCTAGGCTCATCGGTCGAAGACAATGAACTCAATTCGGGGGCTTTCGTACAACTCATGAGGTCGGTTGTCGAACAAAGACACACCGAGATAAACTCCACTAGCTTGACTTAGGATTGGAGAAACAAATACTTAGAGTATTTGAAGAACGGAAAACTTCCCTCAGATCCAAAAGAATCGAGGGCCCTGCGCACAAGGCAGCCCGATTTAGCTTGTCCGAAGATGGAATCTTTCTCAGGAGAGCATTCGACGGTCCTCTAGCAATATGTCTGGGACCAAGAGATACCGAATATGTTTTGAGGGAAATCCATGAAGGCACATGCGGGAACCACTCAGGTGCCAAATCATTCGTTCGAAAGGCAATCAGAGTCGGATATTACTGGATTGACATGGAGAAAGAAGCTAAAGAGTTTGTTCGAAAATGTGACAAGTGCCAAAGATATGCACCAATGATTCATCAACCCGGGGAGCTACTCCATGTGGCTTTTTTCCCATGGTCGTTCATGAAGTAGGGGATGGACATCATCGGCCCTCTTCTATCAGCACAAGGTAAGGCTCAATTTGTTTTATTTATGACTTGCTATTTGTAAGGCCCCGAAAATTTTGCCAAGTAATTTAGGATTTTGTGGTACCAGGTAGGCTAATTATAATATTTTATGTGCTATTAACATGATGGGAATCAATTGGATTTGATAAATAAATGTATAAGTCTTATAATGTGTAATGTGGGGTCTAATGGGAGGCCTAAGTCTACGTCAAATTGGAAAATTTCATACTAGGCTAAAATTCCAAATGAGTTCACACAATTCCACACTTTGGATGAGCATATATAAATATATATATATAAGGGTTTATGTGGTCAACAACTTATCAAATGAAAGGTATTCAAGTCTAATTTCTAACACTTTAAATCGTTCTTCATTTGGACATTCCTACACAACGTTATGATCAAATTAACAAAGGCTGGATTGCGACCAATTTTGTGATCGCAAAACGACTATGCGGACCGCATATGCATTGCATAATGAAGTAGTGTCGGGCAAAACGTTATGTTGTTGCATGTTGATTATGCTGTAGCATGATCGATTATGTTTTCGATTATGCAATCGCATAATGATTATGCTGCAAGAATGCTGCCCACATTTCGATTATGCTATAGCATAATTGCACCACATATTTGACTTCGGGGGTCATTTTTGGAAATTTTTATATACGAACCCACTTTGATAAATAAGCTTTGGGGCTTTATTTGGGACCATTTTACACTAAATCTAGAGAGAGGTGAGAGCATTTTCGAGAGAGAAAGAGGGAACCTCCTGATCATCAATCTTGCACAAACCCTTAAGAATCAAGCATGTTAATCTCTACCTCACTATCTTCCGGGTAAGTCCTACTTCTAATATTTCATATATGAGATTATGAGTTCAAAAATATATTGTGGGGTTAGAAATAGGCCATGCATGTGATACTAAGCTATAGTATGTGGGATTAATGAACTATTTTGGGTAGTTCTTGATGAAATTGGATGAGGGAAGAAGGAATTTTCATTGTAGAATCTTGTAGTCTATTTCACATGATTAGGTGTTTGATGAAATTCCTAAGAGAATTATACCATGAGAAATCCTTCTAAATTATTCATTGATTTCACTTTCTCCTTATAGATTGGTATTGCTAGAGGTGTTGGTGGATTGTAGAAACTTAAGAAAAGCTTAAACAAAGTATGTATGGCTAAAACCCCCTCTTCTTAAAAATTGAGCTCCCATGGTGTCCCTACATATGTTGTAAGTCCGGAATTTGATTTATGTAGTATTTGTTATTTAAAAGGATTTGGTGGTGCAAGAATATATGTGAAAGGTGTGTCTCAATGTGTTCAATGTGCTATTCTTGGTAAATTGGGGATATGTGAAGAATGTGAACTATATGCTAAATTGCCTAGATTTCAAGTCAAGTTTAAATTGTGATTATTATGCCAAATCATGAGAATTACTCTCTATGCTTACAACTTGAATTGCTCTTTTATGTGCCCATCATCTTAAATTGCAAGTTTGATGTTGAAAGTGAAAGTGATGTGGAATGTGAGTTATGAAATGTGGCTTAATGCCAAGTATGATGTGATAATTGTGGCCCTAAGTGCCTATGAATTGATATATGTGAAATAAAGATTGAAATGAGATGATTAATGAGAAAGGAACAATGCCTTGGTAAGACGGCCTATCCGATCGGGCCGTGATCGGACGCTAGGCCGCAAACATGGTGGTATTGTGCTGATATTGAATTCCAAAAAGTGAGAATGAGATTATGATAGAGGTACATGTCTCAAATGAGGCAACCTAGCCGATCGGGTCGTGATCGGACTCTGCTCAAGAAAGCGGTGGTATTGTGAATAATGATGAACAGTATTAAATGCCCCAAACTAAAGCTATGGGAATTATGTGAAAGCTATGTGATTCCTTTTATTTGATGATGTGGTGATTGTTTAAAGCTTTTGATGATCCGTATGATTTCTTTGTTCTTGTATGGTTGTTCTTTCTAATGAGATGGTGTTTAGTTATACATACTAGTGTTATTCGATGGCACTAACGTCCCTTTTGCCGGGGGCGCTACGTCTTTAAATAGATATAGGTGGTTCCATAGCAGGCAGTGGTGGTCGCAGCTAGTGACACATCTTCCTTTCAGCTAACATGGTAAGCCCCACTTCATTTCGGGGTCCTGTATCAATTGTTTATCATGTACTTTGCATTTTGAGGTATAGCCGAAGCCTTTTTGCCGGCATTTTCATATTACTCTTCAGTTGTATTTAGAGGATCTGTAGATAGGTTTTGGGTGGTATTTGATAATGGGGAATTGAGTTAGAAATCTTGATATTTGGCAAAGATTTATAAAACTAGTAATATTTTGATAATTATGAATTAAGCTACTAATAGAAATAAAATGGAAGTTGTTAATGAAATACTTACAAAGTATGATTAATGGAGTCCATCTCCTATTTATTCATGAATTAGTTTGTGTAGAATGAAACCTAACAGGCTTGCTCAGTCACGTTTACTCGGTTGAGCGTCAGTTGCGCTCCTCAGTTTTTGGGGCGTGACAAACTTGTTATCAGAGCCTAAGGTTTTAAAATGTCCTAGGATGTCTCGGGGCCGTGTCTAGTAGAGTCCTTCTTATTGGTGTGTTGTCGACCATATCTATAAGTTGGAGGCTATTTGGACATTTAGGAATTTCACCCTTCTTTGATATTCCAGATCGTGGAGTAGAACCCAAGATAGGGAGCTAATTTCCTCACTATGTCTTACTCTCAAGATGAGTAATCTTGAAACCATAATCCATGAGTTTGAAGAAGTAAGGAGGGAATGACCCCACCATTGAATCTGAGGGAGATTGTCCAAGAGTTTGTTAAAAGAATGTATCGAGCCATGGAGGGATTGGTAGAACTTGTTGCTAAGGGGAGTACCCTTGTTCCTATTAATGTCATTAACCACCGAATCATGTAATATATCAATATGTTACCAATGTATGTTACAGGTGTGGAGTGTGTATCAGTTAAGGCACTGCCCCACCAATATAAAGTTACCAAGTAAGTCACTCCTTGCTATATCATTATGAACACCGCACGATTTCCTTTTTGTATATGTGCACCCATATTGAAAAGTTCTCATGAACATGGTGGTAATGAGATGTTGAGTTACAAAACATTGCATGTACCTACTCCATGAACTACAAGTATTATTCGTGAATCCACTCTATCATAAATTCTCTTATTTACATACTCTTGTGGAATTAAGTTCTATAATTATGTCCTTGAATTGAGTTATAACTCTTGGATTAACACTTTCCTCTTACTTTCCTAAATTCTCAACAAGGGACTATACCTGATAAATTTCTTACAAGATCTTTTTATTTAAATGGACAATATCTGCTCATTTGTGCCTATGCATGCTCCGTCGTAAAGTTTACCTATGTGGTGTCAAGCTCCATGTAAAGCATTCCAGTGTTGCGATCCTTCTCGATTCACTCTTTTACTCACTGGTGTATATGGCTTCTATGGTCTGAACAGTCACTCTACTCTTTTCGAGTATCATTATGAGAGCTTCTCACTGTCTAGTAACATAAGAGTATACCTTAAAACCTATCACATGAGTGCATGTCAATCGAAATGGTCACCGTGTGCATAAAGTCTCCCTGAAAATTGAGATCCTCACATCCCCGTCATAGGAAGATCTTGTGTCGCCATCTTAGTATAACTTTCGTGTCAACTTGGGACATCCCGCAGTAAGTAGCTCACTTTGTTCCTAGTATTGTGGTTGCCTGTGGCGTGGTCGTGTATTGTAGTTGGGTGTTAATATAGCAGAAGCATGTCCAGCTCATAACAAATGTTTATTTTCTCTTTACACCTCCACAACATGTGTTAATTGTGTTCCTTAGCTAGTGAATTCATTATGCTAGTATCCCAACACCTGTTAGATAACCATGAGAGAACATATCCTTTTATGTGTCGTTGTAACACTTCCTTTCTCATAAGGACCCTTACTAGGCTCTCCGTCAAGACCAAGCACACCATTGGGGGTTATCATAGCACAACGCCTATTTCTCATGTTTTTCTGTCTCTCATTAGCATCTGGGTATTTCTCAAGTCAAAATCCATGAAGAACTCATTATGAACACCTGAAAACCTTCCATGATTATTTTATACTATCTCATTGGGTTCCCACCTCACTTCAAGTTCATCAAGGGTTGATAGCATGCCGCAATTGCTGAGATTGAATGATCTCCTTTCGATAATGGATTATCTACACATATGCTAGTCCAACGATCTGCTTAAAAGTCTAACTCTCGCCTTTTGGTTTTGGGTTGACCAAGGAGCAATGGTGTCAATGGATATTCGAAAACCGACTAAACTGACCGAACCGTACCACACCGAACCGATTTTTAGGTTTCTTTTTAAGAAACCGTAGGTTTTATATAAATATATAACCGCACCGATAATTAGGGTAGGTTTTTTATTTTATAAAAATAAACCGAAAAAAATACCGAACCGTACCGAATACATTTTACATATAGAAATTATATTTATTTAGTAAGTTTAAAAATAATAATGCATTAAATTTTCTTTGAGCCTTGGAATTATGAAAACTATTACAAGCCAATAAGTAATTAAACTCAAAATACTAATTCCTAAAACCAATTATGCTACTTCTACTTAAACTAAGTTATTTCAAGTATCTTTATTAGCAAGACACAAAGTATTCTAGCGATTATGAGTAGCAAACTACAATGTATTGAATATGTTTCCTTTCATATAATTTAGATTTATCTTTTTGAATATTTAATCTTCGATTGACTTTATTCTTGAGTCACAGCTTGGTATATCTTTCAACTCGTGTGATTAATGCTTTCTTTGCCTTTGTTTGATTTCTTTTACGCTGTTGTAGAATAGTTGATAGATCTAAACTCTAGCCATCTTTTTTTTTAATTTATCACCCTTTATACAGTGAAAATGTCTAGAGAGTTTTTCTAAGTCCTATAAAAGAGCGTATGTTATTGCAATTCTACTTCTACTGGTGAATTTTATATAATATTAAGAAAATACTGAAAATTAACCGAACCGTACCGATACCAAAGAGAAACCAACATGATTGGGACGGTTTTGAAAAGTCTAATTTTGGTTATACATAATAGAATAACCGAAAAATTGGTATGGTATAAATTTTATAAAATAACCGGTCGAACCGAACCATTGACACCCCTAAATACACCTAGTAACACATTCATATGTCAACGCCTTTCTCTCAGTCAAGTCTTATAGCATCTCCCAATGTGGATGGTAATAGCTGGTTGTGTAGAAGTATGTTGTAGTACTTCATTGTGAAGTAGAGTTGCTAAACATACTTGAATTTTTGAATTCTGGAGCTATACATCACGAGACTACATACAGAGATCTTCTTTCAAAAATTTAGCTTCTCGTAATCCCCTATATTACCACTCTTCCTAGTGGTTACAATGTAAAGGATACTTCCATAGGCTCTCTCACTTTCTTTTCATTTACCTTGCATCATGTGTCATTTCTCCATATTTTTCAATACAATCTTATCTCATTTTCTTGACTAGCTATCCAACTATAAGATTCGATTCAATTCATCTCACTTTTATGTACTCTACAAGCCCCCTTTTCAAAAAAAAAACGACACTCGAAGTGGGTAAATTCCCCTTTACTATAGACTTCTAATGTCTTCAACTCAGTTTAAGCTTGTTGGTTCCAAATGGTGCTTATTAGTTTTGCTGCCCTACTATCTATTTAATCTGATAACTCTCATTGTAAAATTCATTTATGTTTTATTGCATCAAAGAGGAAGTCTTATAGCATCAAGAATGGGGACATATTCCTTTTGTTAGAATAAATAATTATTATTGGTATTCCTTGTAGATGTTCTTCTAACAACCATTTACCTGCTTTGCTTGTCCCTATGAGTAGATAACCCAGGTTACTTTTCCCCGATAAATACATTAAGATGTCTCATTCTTTCAAACTTATTCATGTGGACACTTTGAGGCCTTATTCTACACCAACTCGTAATGGTTTTAAGTACTTTCTCGCCATTGTTAACAATTTTCTAGGGCTACGTGGGCTTGTCTCATGGGTCCCAAAAGTAATGATTTCCCTTAAATTCAAGCTTATATTGCCATGATTTCAAACCAAAGTGCGTCCCCTATTTAAAAGTCTTAAATGGGTCGGATTGTATGGGTTATGTGGCCTTCATCTCACTGGGCTTCTAGGATTATTTACGATGTCATTGTCATGTGCGGGGAGTTTTGCTACCCTTGGTATTCCGCCTTCCTGGGTGGATAGGAGTGTTATTTGTCTTTCTCCCCGGAGCACCATGTTAACCAATTAGAACCCCTCTAATCAATACATGGTTTCATCCTAATATTAAGATGTCCTAGCTATGTGGTTTCACTAGTGAAAGGTTGAGATTAGATGCCTTGAGATTTTTGCACATATCATGAGCATATTGATTTGGAAGACAAGTTGTTGTATCTTTAGTTCTCTTATATAGGATCAATTATCAGGAAGGGTTATGCTGTTTGAAATATGATAATCTCGTAAGTGTTCAACTTCTTTTCATCTTCATGGGCTTGTGGCATAGATTCCTTGTGTCAGTTAATGATAGGAGTGTAATTCAACTTCATGTACTTTGAAACCCATATCGCATTCAAGGTGCCAGAGTATTCTCCTTCCCGATAAACTGACTTTCCCTACACTCCAGGAGACGACTGGGTCACGTACTTGAATATTCCTCCTTAATGATTCCTATTGCCAATGTACTAGTTACCCATATGCCTCATTTTTCTAATAATTAATGTGGTCAAAATAATTAACCATGTCAGTATTGTTAGTAGTAATCTTTGTGTCTATTAGCATATAACCTTATGAAATACTTTGCTCAGCACATTAATGGATTCTTCGATAATTCCAGCCTGATCTTGAATTCCGTTGCTCCTCATTGTATTAAATCTAGTGGGTATTGAAGGTTCAAACATGTCAAAGAGGAAGCATACCCGTGTGATCACATATATTTGATAGGTAGTTTTATGGTCAGTTTATGATAGCACATCTTAAAGTAATTGTTGAAGGTCTTCAAAGGTTTAGCGTGGGTGTTCGTATAAAGAATTAGAATTGAGTAGGGTGAACAGGTTATTCTCAATACTTTCCCATGAAGATGTTATGTGAGTTGACAATGAAGGTTGCATAAGTGTATTTCACATTAGGCCGCACTAGGAGTATGAAGTTTCCCCATAGTTGTTCCCCATATATTTTGTATTTTCACGTGTCTATGTCTAAGAAGGTAGTTGGATATCCTTTGTATATCATTTCGGCAGAAATTATTGAAGGTGAAGTTAATGGATAGTTATCTAATGTGAGGTATCTAGCTATCATCCTTGTTAGATAAATTTGGAGGTTGGGGTTATTTGCGTGAATGTTTTATGGCAAAGCGTGTAAGTATAAGAGGCCACATTGAAGACCGAGGGTGTGGTGGAAATAAGGTATTATCTCTTGATTGTATAGCAATTGGTTTTGACTTGAAAGGTACCTTCTAGGTATTATTATTTAGAAATATGCAGTTAATGTCCATGTACCCTTATGATAATGTAGTGCTTATAATGGTGAGATTTGTATTGTTGATATATATATATATATATATATATATATATATATATATATATATATATATATATATATATATATATATATATATATATTATGGTGCTTTGTCTCATTGTGGATGTGTTGCTAGGATGGTTTTGGTGATTCTCTGGCAGGTGGATAGGCCTAGTTACAAAGGAGACTCTGCCGAAATTTCTGCAAACTTTAGGGACTTGAGTTAGGTGAGAAGAAAACAGATATATTATGTTAAGAGTTTAGGGTGGACTCTACTCTTCATTCGAGGACGAATGATCTTAAGGGGGGAGATATAAGGCCCCGAAAATTTTGCCAAGTAATTTAGGATATCGTGGTGCTAGGAAGGCTAATTATAATATTTTATGTTCTATTAACATGATTGGTGTCAATTGGATTTGGTAAATAAGTGTATAAGTCTTATCATGTGTAATGTGGGGTCTAATGGGAGGCCTAAGTCTACGTCAAATTGGAAAATTTCATACTAGGCTAAAATTCCAAATGAGTTCGCACAAGTTCACACTTTGAACGAGCATATCTAAATATATATAAGGTTTTATGTGGTGAACAACCTATAGAATTAAAGGTCTTCAAGTCTAGTTTCTAAATCATCAAACCGTTTGTCATTTGGACATTCCTACACAAAGTTATGATCAAATTACCAAAGGTTGGATTTGCGACCAATTTTGCGATCCCAAAACGACTATGTGGACCGCATATGCGTCGCATAATGAAGCAGTGTCAGGCAAAACGTTATGCTATCGCATGTTGACTATGCTGTAGCATAATCGATTATACTGCAAGAATGATGCCCACATTTCGATTATGCTGTAGCATAATTGCACCACATATTTGACTTCAGGGGTCATTTTTGGAAATTTTCATATCCGAACCCACTTTGATAAATATGCTTTGGGGATTTATTTGGGACCATTTTACACTAAATCTAGAGAGAGGTGAGAGAATTTTAGAGAGAGAAAGAAGGAACTTCCTGATCATCAATCTTGCACAAACCCTCAAGAATCAAGCATGCTAATCTCTACCCCACTATCTTCTGGGTAAGACCTACTTCTAATATTTCATATATGAGATTATGAGTTCAAATATATATTGTGGGGTTAGAAATAGGCCATGCATGTGACACTAAGCTATTGTATGTGGGATTAATGAACTATTTTGGGTAGTTCTTGATGTAATTGGATGAGGGAAGAAGGAATTTCCAATATAGAACCTTGTAGTCTATTTCACATGATTAGGTGTTTGATGAAATTCCTAAGAGAGTTATACCATGAGAAATCCTTCTAAATTATTAATTGATTTCACTTTCTCCTTATAGATTGATATTGCTAGAGGTGTTGGTGGATTGTAGAAACTTAAGAAAAGCTTAAACAAGGTATGTATGGCTAAAAAACCCTCTTCTTAGAAATTGAGCTCCCATGGTGTCCCCGCATATGTTGTAAGTCCGGAATTTGATTTATGTAGTATTTGTTATTTCAAAGGATTTGGTGGTGCAATAATATATGTGAAAGGTGTGTCTCAATGTGTTCAATGTGCTATTCTTGGTAAATTGGGGATATGTGAACAATGTGAACTATATGCTAAATTGCCTAGATTTCAAGTCAAGTTTAAATTGTGATTATTATGCCAAATCATGAGAATTCCTCTTTATGCTTACAACTTGAATTGCTCTTGTATGTCCCCTTTATCTTAAATTGCAAGTTTGATGTTGAATGTGAAAGTTATGTGGAATGTGAGTTATGAAATGTGGCATAATGCCAAGTATGATGTAATAATTGTGGCCTAAGTACCTATGAATTGATATATGTGAAATAAAGATTGAAATGAGATGATTAATGAGAAAGGAACAACGCCTTGGTAAGGTGGCCTAGCCGATCGGGCCGTGATCGGACGATATGCCACACACATGGTGGTATTGTGCTGATATTGAATTCCGAAAAGTGAGAATGAGATTGTGATTGAGGTACATGTCTCAAATGAGGCAACCTAGCCGATCGGGTTGTGATCGGACGCTGCTCAAGAAAGCGGTGGTATTGTGAATGATGATGAACAGTATTAAATGCCCCAAACTAAAGTTATGGGAATTATGTGAAAGCTATGTGATTCCTTTTATTTGATGATGTGGTGATTGTTTAAAGCTTTTGATGAATCCGTATGATTTCTTTGTTCTTGTATGGTTGTTCTTTCTAATGAGATGGTGTTTAGTTATACATACTAGTGCTATTCGATGGCACTAACGTCCCTTTTGCCGGGGGCGCTACGTCTTTAAATAGATATAGGTGGTTCCATAGCAGGCAGTGGTGGTCGCAGCTAGTGACACATCTTCCTTTCAGCTGACATGGTAAGCCCCACTTCATTTTGGGGTCCTGTATCAATTGTTTATCATGTACTTTGTATTTTGAGGTATAGCCGAAGCCTTTTTGCCGGTATTTCGATATTACTCTTCAGTTCTATTTAGAGGCTTTGTAGATAGGTTGTGGGTGGTGTTTGATAATGGGGAATTGAGTTAGAAATCTTGATATTTGGCAAAGATTTATAAAACTTGTAATATTTTGATAATTATGAATTAAGCTGCTAATAGAAATAAAATGAAAGTTGTTAATAAAATACTTACAAAGTATGATTAATGGAGTCCATCTCCTATTTATTCATGAATTAGTTTGGGTAGAATGAAACCTAACAGGCTTGCTCAGTCGGGTTTACTCGGTTGAGTGCTGGTCGCGCTCCTCGGTTTTTGGTGCGTGACATTATTTCTCTATGTGGGTTGAAGCACAAGCCTACCAGAAAATCAGGGAGAAGGAAGTCATCGACTTCATTTGGGACCACATCATATGTCGATTCATAATACCATCCGAAATCGAATGTGACAACGAAAAATAGTTTATCGGCAGCAAGGAGCCCAAATTTCTCGAAGACCATAAGATCAAAAGGATCTTATCAACACCTTATCACCCTAGGGGAATGGGAAAGCCGAATCGACCAACAAAACCATAATCTAAAACATCTAGAAAAGGATGACCGACACCAAGGGAAAGTGGAGAGAGATCTTGCCCGAAGTTCTTTGGGCATATCGCACAACTTCAAAGTACAGTACTGGGGCCACCCCATTCTCTTTGGTTTATGGCACCAAGGATTTAATACCAGTCGAAGTCGGGGAGTCATGTATCAGATTCTTATATGCAACGAAGGAATCAAATGACGAAGCTATAAGTACGAGCTTAGCCAATTAGATGAGCGGCAGGAAGCTACCTTTGTTCGATTGGCCACCCAAACGAAACGGATCGAGAGGTATTACAACCAAAGAGCCAACCTATGATATATTAGTATCGGGGACTTAGTGATGAGGAAGGTTACACTAAACACCTGAAATCCAAACAAGGAAAATTGGGTCCGAACTGGGAGGGGCCGTACCAGATTCTTGAGATCACAGGGAAAGGGTCCTACAAGTTCGGAATGATAGACTGAGAATATCTACTGAACAATTGGAACGTAACTCATCTCAAATGACATTACTGCTGAGGTATGACCCCATTTCAATTCTTTCTATTTTGTGACTAACACTTGCAGGTTATCGACAAGGAGCGGCATGAAGCCGTTAGGTCTGAAAGCACGTGTTGAACTCTTTTTCCCTTGAACCATATTTGTCCCAATTGGGTTTTTCGGCAAGGTTTTTAACGAGGAAACACTGGATCATGCTAACTTAGAATCAAAGGCCGATCACAAATCGGTGTCAAGGACAACATTAACAGTATCTGAGGTTTCTCTACAATCAGCCTTGAATGTTGGGGGCAATACCCTTGGATGTCAACTTTGTTGCGAGGAAATTACTTCATAATAATGGGGCCTCGATAGGTGAGATTTGTAAGTACCAAATAGTCTAACGAACAGTGCTCACATAGGTTGCTCGAGCCCAGGCACAAAACAAGTATGCATGTTTAATCATTTTTCACAAGAATAAACAGAAGTATATTTCCTTGAAATTATCTCATGTATTAGAAAAAGTTCTTCTACTTTAAAATTTCGTACTTTCAATCTATTATGGAAACGAGCCCAAGGGCCGCTTGCAACCAGAGTTCGGATAATCACTCCCATACTCGGGGACTGCTATCCAAAAAATAAACTCGAACAGATCGAACTATTGAACGTCGAGGGAATAAGACCTCTTAGCCAACCCTCCAATATTTAAAGGTCGCGGCCATACCCACTCGGGGACTGTTAACTTATGCAAGCCTGGATAACTCGGGAAAACGTGCTCACTGGGCTACACCCGAGCTAAAAGGCTATGGCCAATTTAACACGGTTCGGAGACGTCCGAAATCTGTAATAAAAATATGCCTTCAAAAAAGGAAAAATTCTTTCACAGCCAGTTCTAAAGGCTACCCTAGGCAGAATCTTGAACTTAAGATATTTTTGGGGAAAAACTTTGGTAACACCGAACCCCAAAAATGCCTTAACCCAGAAGGACAATAAAGGCAAGGGTTGTTCGAACCCTCGAACACAATCTTATTATTTCATGCTAAGACACTCCAACCTTTGTGAATTCAAGCAATAAAACAAAGGAAAAATTTCATAGCCGAAAAGGGTTAAAAGCCTTATATATATAAACAATCATTTTACAAAGGCCAGATTGGCCAAGTACAAAAATTATGACGGCCAAAATGGCCTCGAAAAAGATACAAAAGAAAGCAAAAATACAAAGGCCTAAGGTCTACTTTTACTTCAAGTTCGAGAGATCATTCTCACTCGACTAGAAAGCCTAAGGGCTACCTTATTCGAGTTCGATCAGGTCCTCGCTCGATCATTAAGCTTAAGGGCTACCTCAGCTCAAACTCGAATGATCATTCGGGGTCCATCGATCATAAACGATCGAGGGCAGTACTTATTATCGTTCCTTACCATTTAAACCTTGGATCTTCGAATATAACTTCATAATTTTATGCTAAGGCACCTTGACCCTTACATAAATTAATAAAAAGACAACATATTCAGATGTCATGGAAGGTGAAAAGTTTTATATATTCATCAAAACCTTTTTACAATGGCAACACGGCCCGATGGAAGTTTTTTACAAAAGGCCAGAGTGGCATCGATAGAAATACAAAAACTATATTAAATCCTAAAAGGCCTAGTCATCTCTGGGAGCAGCATCTTCACCCTTGAGGCCTTCTCCACATTTGGATCCATTCAGGATTTCAGAATCGTCATCATCAGGGTAAGCTAACCCTATAGCTTCAGCTTCGATCTCCTTAGCGCTCTCGATCTTGGCTAAAAGATCGAAGCCCCGAGCATGGATCTCCTCAAGAGTCTTCCTTTGAGATTAGCATTTGGCATGCTCGGCGACCCAATTTGCTCGAACCTGAGAAGCCTTGGAGACCTCCTTTGCTCGGACCTGAGCAGCTACGGCATCAGCTCGGTAAATATAGGCATTGGACTTGGTCGCTTCGACCTCCGATTTGGCCGCTTCGAACTCTATGACCAGCTTCTCCCGGTCGAATATTGTTGAGCCCAACTGAGACTGGAGCTCCTCGATTTTCTTGGCTTGCACCAAGGTTTTCTCTTTCATGCTTCGAAGTTGGATTTCAGACGAGGCAAGTTGGGCCCGGGCAGTCTCCTTTTTTGAGGCAAGATGATCCATATTCTTCTTCCATTCTTCGGCCTCGGTTTTCACTGCGTCTACTTCTTTACGGAGTTGCCCGATCACATCGAGCTTTTGTTGGACCTGCAGGTTTGAACCATTAGTCCCCACGTCCGATCACTATCTCTAACTTCAAAGATTCTTATTACCTGCTCAGCCAGTTCGGCGTGTTCTTTCTGAGCCATTTCTAGCTCAGCACGGAGGCCTTCCCCTTCTCTTTGCTCACTGAGAAGCTTGAAGGCATCCTTTTCCTCAGTAAATCCTCATATCTTGGCCTCATACCGACTCAGCTCCCCTCGGGATCGAAGGAAAGCCTCGTGATGAAGCACCGAAGCCGACAAACATAGAAAAAGGAGTTATATAAAGGGAGAAAGTCTAAGTACAAAAATTGACATCGACAAGGAAATTTGGGATTACCCAGTTTAAAGCCTATTGGGCTTCATTGAAAAGACACGGTATTTCCACCTCATCCATCTTAGCTTGGTCTTCATCGATGACCAAGCATCAGAGATAGCTAGCCACCCCTATAGGGATAGAAACAACCCGAGCATCCTCCGGGACCGAGATGACAATTGATCATTTACGCTCGGGATCGACACTAGGGATGGAGCTGATTGGTCAGTTTAAAGCTCGAGGAAGCCTCACTCGAGCTCTTCCTCGGTACCTCTAAGTCACCTAGACTGGTGACATCTTCCACTCCAACAAAGTAGTCGCAGAAAGGGTCTTCTGTTCCACGGACCCCTTCCCCATGGAAATTCTCCGCCGCCTGAGCTTCATGCATCATCAACTCAGTGAATGAAGGAAACGAAGGGGAATCTCCAATATCTATTACCCCAAGTAAATTTTTGGGGGTACCGCCTTAATCTTGGGGAGCCTCGATTGTGGTTTCGACACCAGCATCAACTGCCTCCTCTATAGCCTTCTCACCTCAAGGTGAACTATCTTCAGCTCTTTCTATCTCAGGGACTTCGGCCGAGGCTTCCCCCTCAATCTCATCAATTCGAGGCAGAGCAGTTTCAGCTCCCACCGACATAGTAGTTCCTCGAATCTTGGTGCCAGCTCATACACGGGCCACCAATCCAGAGTTATCTTCTTCTTCTTCGGCCTTATCCCTTAGTCGTTGGACTAACTCCATAGATAGATTTTCCCCTTGGGTTTACGGGCTGCTTTCTTTTTGGGTTTCTGCCCCTTAGAGTCCGTGGAGTTGGAAGCCTTTTTCCTCTTTTTCTCCGACTTCAAAACAGATGGTTGGCTTCTTCATCACCAAACGGGGGCCAGTAAGCTCGAGAGGGGATTCGAACAATGGTCAAATCATTAAATAAGGAAGAAAAATTTACCATGACTACTAGCCTCCCATCGACCCTTTGCCCAATCGCGCCATACGCACTCAGCATGTGTTTGCTGCGGCACAAGGCTCCTGACCCCATCCTCGAGTTAGGGAACTGCACCCGGCATCTAGGAAACAACTACATCAAATAAAACAGTAATAAGAGAGGGCGAAAACGAAGACAATAAACAAAAGTTAAGGACGGAACTATACTTACGATTAATATTCCATTTCTCATGAAATGACATACACTTTGACGGGATCAAGTCCGACGTATTCACTCTAACAAACCGGCCCATCCGGCCACGGTCTTTATCCTTATCTATGCTTGATAAAGGTGCCCCAGTGGCCCGCCTTTAAAGCTTTAATAGTCCTCCTCGGTAAAGTCGGGGACCATACAAGCGTATAAGATGATCAAGGGTGAAAGGACACCCATCGATTTTGCTTACGAAGAAATGAAGTAGTATCACTATCTTCTAGATAGAGGGATGGATCTGACCGAGGGTCACTTCATACTTCTTACAGAAGTCTATAATTATTGTATCTGAGGGACCCAACGTGAACGGATAGGTGTAAATACTTAAGAAACTCTCCATGTAGGTAGTGATTGATTCCTCAGGAGCAGGCACCACCATATGTTTATTACCCTAGTTGCAATCCTTTTTACCCGGGAGAGAAGGTTATCAGGGATAGAACAGATATATCTCGATACCGGTTCACTTCGGCCTAGCACCGAGGAAGTCTTTTCTATCCAAAAATCATAATTGATGACACACCCTCTGCGAAAAAACTCTTCAGGGTATGGCTCCGCCGCTAATTCCTCACCGGCCGGCCGTGACGATGAAGCAGTCTCCTTTAGTGGAACGCTTTTTGAAGTTTTTGCCATTTTACTTTTATTAATGAAGAAGAATAAAAACTGAGAAGAAGCACTTGGTATTTTGTGATGAAACAGGTGAAGAAACACCAAAGATCTGAAAATACAAAACTTTGAGGAAGGCAAAAGATTTTGAAGATTAGAGAAAATAAGATTTGAAAGTAAAGTTTGAAAAATAAAGGAGGAGGATATTTATAATTTCTCAATGATGGTTCAAAGCCGGTAATGGCCGACCGTCGACTGACGCAATTAATGCCTGGGAAACTGTATCGACGAGATGTTTCGGTTACCTCTATTACTTACGTCATGATGCTTACATCATGATATATCGAGGTGAAGATCTAGGGCACAAATCATTTCTTGTCATTACTCTCCAAAAAACATGGGGACTATCTGTATACGGTCAAAACCGGGCGTGCCCTTTTTATGATTAATCGAGACCGGGGTGTGATAGGTCGAGGTTCGACCTGTGTCATACCGGACCGTGAAATGACGTTAAATTACCAAGCTCATGACCCAGGACCGATCAAGATCGAGACCTAGCGAGATAGAGATCAAGAAAGATCGAGGAAAGCTTGCCGATCCAAATAACAGAAAGCCAAGATATCCACGATCGGGAGAGAATCACGGCGGAAATCTCGGCATGTATCAAGAAAAAGCCAATTAATCAGATCATCATGGGATTCTTACCGTATTTTGGATTTTATTAAGGGTAGGACTCCCCTACTATATAAAGGGGGTCTGATCATTTGTAAAGGGGATCATATTCGTGTTACATATGCAATATACTGTCTTTCTCTTAAGCTCTCAATACTCTGTTACTTTGTTCATATTTTCTAGCAAAATACTTGTTTGATTTGAAGGCGACCTAGCTCGAGGATCAAAGCTATACATTTTATTTTGTTTTCTTTATTTTTATTTGCAGTTAATTACAATATCGATTTACGTTTTCTCTTAGTTTGTGTCAAATAAAATCATGTGTCCTTAAAACTACCATATAAATTCAATTGTTATCTGTTTTTAGGATAAACAATTAGTTAAATACTCAATATTAGTTCAATCTGCTATTTGTATACTTCTCCCTCTCTTTAGTGGTACCTACCCCTCTCCCATCTTTCTCACTCGCGTAGCCAAATGGCAGAAAAAGAACAAAATTAATTATTAACAAAGTGAAGATGATGAACTTAGCAAAATTATTAGATATCTAGTCTCTCGTATTCTTTCATTTAAATTTGATTGCTAACTTTATCATCTACTAAAGCCTCTTGAGCAAAAAATTTCTCTCAAAATGAAACTCCAGAATCATGAATTCCTAAGCCAAAAACCGCCCAAACCACCTGATATTGATCATGAAAATTCCATACAAAACAACCTACAAAATAAACTATCCTTCAAAGACCTGCTAACAACACCTAGCCCAATGATGTTTGACTCTACTCTAAATCAGAAAAATTTGGAGTTAACATAGAATTCTCCTATAGAGGGTAGGATTGAACAACCAGAATCCTCCATCACACGAGGCATCAAAGTTATTTCTTTGTCAGATGAAGACAGACAAAGAATATACGAGCCCTGGAAAAATGCTATCATAGTGAAGTTAGTGGGCAAATGTATGTTGCACCACTACTTGAAAAAGAAAATCCAGGATTTATGGAGGTCAACGGAAGATTTCCAAGTGATTGATCTGGAAGAAGACTACTACATAATAAAGTTCAAAAATAAAGAAAACATGGAGAAGGCTATTCAACAAGGACCTTGGTTCATTAATGGTCATTTCCTCTCCATCACTAAATGGAAACCAAATTTTGTGGCATCAGAAGAGAGACTAACAACAACGGTAGTATGGGTTTAGGCTCCCACAACTGCTTACAGAGTTTTATGATGGCAAAATACTTGAAAAAAATTGGCAATGCAATTGGTCGCTTATTAAGGATTGATGTTTGTACTTCAACCACACTAAAGGGTCGATATGCAAGACTTTGTGTTGAACTCCCTCTAGAAATCCCAGTCCAACCATTCCTATACGTTGGACAACATAAACAACACATTCACTATGAAGGAGATAACTTCTTATGCACTAACTATGGCAGACTAGGCCACACAACAAAACAATGTTCATTTATTAAATTGGATGCTAAAGCTAGTAAGAAAACAAGCAAGGAGCGAGAAACAACCTCAATACCGGAAAATCAGCAAGAGGAGTGGAAGATAGTATCCTTCAACAAAGGAAGGAAATAAGTCTCAAGAGGTAATCAACAAGATATCATCAAGCCAGTCAAAAACAACAATGGTCCAGGTATCCCCGTTAAGATGTTCAATGCAAGCACCGGTAAGTACCTAGATACAAAGTTTTTATAATATAAATCCAAGGATCCGAAGGAATCCATTACTCCAATGGACATAAAGGAAGCAAAAAATCCAACTACCATAGCTAAGGCAAAGAATCCGGCCACCATAGCTAAACCAAAAACCTCCTTAGTAATAAAAAATAATTTCACTCTTTTAGATAATGAGCACATGGTTTTAGATGAAACCACCCTTGGAAATAAAATATTTTTTAATAAACCAAATAATAGCCATGCAAATGAACAAATGTCCACCCCAAATAGATTTTGACATGTTGAAATATAACGTGTCTATCCTTAAAAAAATTGAAAACGAAACCATGCAAGAAAACTGGGTAAATGACAATACTACCCCTTCTACTAATACCAACTCTACTGCCCTTTCTACCACCGAAATAAAACAATTTAGTAATTATTCTAGCTTAACCAAAAATCTAGACAAAAATCTTTCATTAAGATTTGATAATCTTTCCCTCTCTGAACATGTAAGCCAAATGGCAAAAAAGCTAGTCATGTCTTACAAATATACCACAGCCATAGCCACGTAATGGATACTACATCCATGGAAGAGAAGCCTATAAACAATGGCATTGGGCAACCAAAAGCCATGCGATCGGCATCCCAAATCATTGCCCTACCACCCAATCCCTCACACGCTACCCCTAGCCCTTCTTCCATGCCTGATTTGGAGACCTTATGTTTCCTATCTCTATTACAAATGCCCAGTTCCTTCGACCCTAAGGAGACGACGCAGGCTTATACAAATTCTACGGCAACACAGAACAATTACCATGGAGAATCTACCACCCTTTCCCCCCCCCCCCAACTAGAATATCCACAAATAATATGCGTCCAGCCTCCACAAGCACAGGACTACCAACCAGTGTTGTAGATGGAAATGGGACTTATGGGCCATGCAGTGTCGTTCAACCTCCAAATCAATGGTCAGGACTCAATTGTCATACTACACAACACACAGTACTTAGCTCAACTAGTAGCAGAAGGCATGGGGTTAGCCATGAACAACTACCTCAATCAAGTATGGCTAAACAACATCCTACAACCTCTAGCTCCCTCCGTAAACCCTCAACTAGTGCATGCTATGAGAAACCATTGAAATCTACCACCCCATTTCAACCCACTATACCCACAGAATGCTCTCCTAGATATGCCATTTTTTTTCCCAAAAACACTAACTCAACTCAATCTCATATTCATGCCATGGGAGAACCCTCCTCCAGTTCAGGAGCCTCACATTCCTCAACCACCCCAGCAACCTCTATCACCACCTTATCAACCTGCCCAAAACCCAGAACCAGTAGAAGCAGAGATGGAAGAAGAAGAGGAACCACTCAATATAATCTTAGAACGAGTCCTAGAGTTCTCAAATCTAGACGGGGTAAAAGTATTTTTCTTTACGGAGATTCAAGAGAAGAGACATGCACTCAACTACCCACTAGCATTATACAAATGATAGATGGACATCAGGCCACCTCAGGATCCAACGGTGGGGAATAGGGCAATGATACTAGTGCCAGCATTGAGAAGGAACCCAATACTGGGGGCAGTGAGGAAAAACGGGGAGCCACCAAATCAAAACCTTAATCTCTTTATGAATCGACCAACAAATATCATCATTTGGAATATAAGAGGTAGTAATAATGAAAACTTTAGAAGAAATTTTAGGGAAATGGTCGACACCCATAGACCATGCATGGTGGCTTTACTAGAAACTGGAATGGGAAGCCATGTTGAACTGCTTAACGACTTTGGATTTACATATATGATAGAGGTTCCAGTTGATGGCTAGGCAGGAGGAATTGTGATATTGTATAACCACGAGGTAGTGACTGTCCAAAACTTTGTCCGTAGGAATCAAGAAATTCATGCAACAATAGAGGTACTTCCTATTCGTAAATTCTGGCTTTTTAGTAAAATATATGCTAGTACCGATATCTGTAATAGAAATGTTATGTGGGAGAATATGGAAAATATTAGTAGAAATCATATAGGCCCTTGGATGATGGGAGGAGATTTTAACGATATTTTTGGTGCCAATGACAAGTTTGGAGGCAGACCTCTCAATGATACTAGGGCTAAATTCCTTTGGTCTAAGCTTAATAGTTGCAAACTCATTGATCTTGGATTCAAAGGATGCAAATATACTTGGTCTAACCATAGGCATAAAAATAAGGGTCTAATAATGGAAAGGTTGGATAAAGTATTTGGGAATGATGAATGGGTAGATTTATTCCCTAAAAGATTCATAATTCACCTTCCTAAAACTTACTCGGATCATAACCCTATCCTAATTGAACTAATACCCAAAATTAGAACCTTTCATAAACAACCCTTTAGGCTAGAAACCTTTTGGTGTAAACACCCAAAATTCCTGCCTATAGTGAGAGACAATTGGTGTGACCCTGACTTCCTTAGAGCTAGTCAAAAATTTTGTACAATGCATTAGAGATTGGAAAGCTAGGATGTTTGGTGATATTATGGGGAAAAGCGAAAAATACTAGCTCGTCTAAATGGTATACAAAATTTTAAAAGTTATGCTACTAGCATTTTCCTACAAACCCTAGAAAAGGACTTAAAAAGGGATTATAATGATCTTCTAATGATTGAGGAAGATTATTGGAAAATAAGATCTAGGGTAATGTGGCTAAATGAAGGTGATGCCAATATAAAAAAAATTCATATTTGTGCCTCAAATAGGAAGAGACGAAACAAGATTAATTTTTTCAAAGATAATGCTAGACATTGGATCAATGATTCCCTTTTAATTATGTCTCATGTTCAAAATTATTTTGAAAATATTTTCACCATTTCACACAGCAAAACAAGCAAGAAAAGCCCTCTAAACCATAGTTCAAATATTGGTTTTTTAAACCTGAGTGCATTAGACAGACCCTTGCTTGATATGGAAATTAATAGAGTCATTTTTTCCTTTAAACCCTTTAAAGCTCCAGGACCATACGGACTCCACTCTTTTTTTTTTACCAAAAATACTGAAATATTATTGACCCTTCAGTTGTGAAACTATATCATGACATTTTTAATACGCAAGTAATCCCCCTAATAATTAACAAAACCTATCTTTGTCTAATATCCAAAATTCCAAATGCTAACAACATTAGGAATTTTAGGCCAATTGGCCTCTGTAATACCATTTACAAAATAACCACAAAAATTCTAGCAAACCGGCTAAAGCCATTCCTTGATCACCTAATAAGGCCCTTTCAAGCTAGCTTCATGAAAAATAGAAGAGCTTTTGATAATGTTGTCATTATCCAAGACCTAGTTTCAAACTTAAAAAAATTAAAAGGAAAACAAGATTACATGATTCTTAAAATTGATCTGGAAAAAGCTTTTGATCGACTTGAGTGGTCTTTTGTACATCAGACCATCCAATATTTCAAATTTCCCCCCAAATTCTCAAAACTCATATTAAATTGTATCTCAACAAGTTCAATAGCAGTCCTAGTTAATGGCTCTATTACAAACCTTTTTGAGCCAAGTAGGGGGATCAGGCAAGGAGACCCCATATCTCCCTATATCTTCATCCTTTGTTTAGAAATACTCCCAAGATACATAAACCATCAAATAGATATTAGGAATTGGGATCCAATAACCACAGGGAGAATTGTCCAAATTTTTCCCACTTATTCTTCGCAGATGACCTCACATTGATGGCCAAAGCCAATAAAAAATCATGACACACCATCAATGGAGGTCTAGACTATTTCTACAATATTTTAGGACAAAATATAAACCTTGCCAAATCAAAAATAATCTTTTCAAAAAATTGTTCTGAAACTCTCATAAAAGATATTACAACCCTATTAGGAATTAAAAAAAGTGAGTCATTTGGTACTTATCGAGGGTTCCCTATCTTAAATAACTATCGTAGGCCAAGGGACTACCAATTTATTGTTGATAAAATGAGAGCTAAACTAGCAGCTTGGAAAATGAAATTCATAAATATAGTTGGTAGAACAACCCTATCACATTCTTGTTTAAATTCAATACCAAACCACTATATGCAATATACTTTACTGCCCAGAAAGACCCTTAATAAAATAGATAAGGTACAAAGAGATTTCATCTGGGAGTCTACAAATGAGAGGAAAAACATTCACCTTATTAATTGGTCTACCATTTGCCAATCAAAAACAAATGGAGGACTTGGTATCCACAATACAAATTCAAAAAATTTTATGCACATTGGCTAGTATGGTATGAAGAATGCTCACCAATGCTACAATGCTACCTCTCCTTGGGCTACTCTATTAATCTCTTCCTATGCATCAAGTAATGTCAAGAATAAAAATTCTTTCATTTGGAAAAATATTAAAAAGGATGGGATTTATGCTCTAAAGGAATTATTTGATCACCTCACGTTCTCTCCAACATGAACATATGAAAAACCAATTGGATCCCAAAGGTGGGAAGTCTTAGAAAAATAGTGGAGGGACCACTCCAAAAAAAGGATCAATTTTTAAAATTAAAGGATTTATTTAATGGGGAAAACTGGGATTTTGATAAAATTTCTCTTAATATTCCTAACGATACTAAGGAAAGCATCAGTAAGGTTAGAATCCGTCTAAAGGGACCAAAAAGTGACATTCATGTATGGTCACTTTCTACTAAAGGTTTTTTCACAACCAAAACATGCTACAACTTATTAATGTCTTCAAAAAACAACCTAATAGATTTCCAATGGGTTTGGAACCTTAATTGTCCCAATAAAATAAATTTTTTTATGTGGCAATGTCTCCATAATAGGATACCCTGTAGACAATATCTGACACGAATTGGCTTAAATGTCGATCCAATGTGCTCTATATGCAAAAATAACGAAGAAGAATCTATAGCCCACATGTTCTTTAACTGCAAGACGACTAAATTTTTTTGGGATAATCTTGGGTGGCATCAATACTATAAGGCACCAGATGACCACTGGCTGAACCAACTGAAATCTTTTAACTACCCAATTAGGAATAATTTTATAAATTTGGACCTCTTCTTTCCTTTTGTTATATGGTACACTTGAATAAATAGAAACAATAAAAACCAAACCAATACGACTACTCTCATCAATGGTGACTTTATTATTCAAAAGGCAACTGAATATAGACTCCTCACTGAAAAAACTATGTACACTCCTCCAAAAATTCCTATCAAAATTGCATGGCAAAAACCACAAAAAGGATGGTCTAAACTAAATATTGATGCTAGCTTTGACAGTGTTACACAAAAATGTAGTTTGGGAGGTATTTTTCAGGGATACCAAAGGACACTGGATTGTGGGCTTTGGTAAACCATCATATGCAGGCGGATCACTAGAAGCGGAGATAAAAGATCTACTAGAGGGACTCAAAATGGCTGAAGAATGGAGAATGTACCCACTTGTAATAGAGACAGATTCTGTGGATGTTATCCAATCCATCCTATAGGGCAATAGGTTATTTGATGATATTGTTAATGAATGCAGGTGGTTAATGCACCAACAGAAGGAGATAATCCTCCAGCACACATTCAGACAAGGGAATAGTGTAGCTCATCACATGGCAAGAAAGGCTAAGGATCAATTGGAAGGCAAGAAGACTTTGTTGAAACTCCATCTTATGTAAAATGTTTTGTGGAAAGGGAACTACTAGAACAATATATTTTTGAGAAATTTCTATCTTATGATGCTTGTAACACTCTAGCAAGCCTAGGTAATCAAAGTGTCCTTAGAGACACCAAATATGCGTACAATGTACTGAACCCTACTTAATTACTAATATATATTTCATGTTTGCTCCAAAAAACCAAAAGCCTCTTGAGTCGCTTCTCTTTATCTTCCTTTTCTTACTAATTGTGCCATCTTCACATTGCCGTGCATATCAAATCACAAAAAATACAAGTTTCATAAAAGAAACCAAGTTTAAAAGGAATGATATACCAATTTTGATAGAGTAGCTTAGCAAAGTAATTTGAAAAATGAAGAAGATGAGCTAAAATTTTATTAAAAGCCATTGAAGCTGGCTTAGGCTTGAATTTAAAATTTTGAGTTTTTGAAATTGAAATTTGTTTGGATGGTGTTATTGGAATAGATCTGGTACATCTCAAGAAGTTTAAATCCCAATTTTAAGACAAGTTAGTGAAGATATGAATTAAAATTTGAACCAAATTCTATTTAAATATGAAATGAAAATAAAATAAAATAAAATAAAATATGTATTCCCATGTGTATCCCCATATATGTAAGACGTTTGCAGCCCAACCCAAAAAGTCAGGACAACAAGGGTGATTGACGGAAATAATACTATAAGAGATTGGTATTAAAATATTGTTCCCATTTTTTGAATGCTTAGAAATGACCTTCGAACCCACACACTCTTATTGTTCGTCAGAAATTTCTCTATTATCTAGTTTATCGTTAGTTGTTCAAAAAATTATCCGATTGACATTTTTTTTTTGATTGTTGAATTGTTCACCAAATTCCACCATATTAGCATGATTTTGTGTTATATGAATTCGACTTATTTGTTAAATTGTTCACAAACTCTTCTCGGTTGATATGATTTACTGCTTGTTCAATTGTTCCCAAACTCTACTTGATTAGCATGCCTGTCTTATCTACAATCATTCAAATTGTTAAATTCTTCGTCATCGTCTATCAAATTAGCATTAATTTGTCTGTGTTGCTTAATGAAGTGTTTTTCAAATTTGCAATTCTAATTTTGATTAAACCACCTCAAATCTGCTTCAAATGATTTCAAATTTGAAACAAAGCCTCCAAATACCAACACAAACAATCCGCGATCACCAATTTTGTATAATAACACTAAATAAACAATCGTCTATCAAATTGGCATAATTTGTCTCTGTTGCTCAATGAAGTGTTTTTCAAATTTGCAATTCTAATTTTTATCAAATCACCTCAAATCTGATTCAAATGATCTCAAATTTGAAACAAAGCCTCCCAATGCCAACACAAACAACCCTCGATCACCGATATAGTCAAATAACACTAATCAAGAAAATTTACTTTGTATAATTCAACATTTTCTAAGAACTAACAATGAAGTTTTGAGATTTTTGAAGCAAAACACTAAATCAATGTTTGAACTAAAAATTAAAGCATAAATTTTCAACATTCAAGTGATTTCAACAATAATCAATCATTAACTTTCAGTTTCTACCGCCCAAACAAGAATTTCAAGCTTCCAATATTGAATGTACTATGCTGTTCTTGAGGAATAAGAAGCCTAATTTCCAACAAAATAAAGACGATATGGATTTGGTAATGAACCTTACATGATAAGAACAATCTTTCTAGGAGGCTGATACCAAACAATAAAAACTGAGAAGGGACTAAATAGCCCAGTTTATCCACAAACAAATTAAACCAAACACAATCAAAATGTGTAAATGCACAAGTAAAATCATACTTTGGCGCACCTTGATTTAGTAACAGTCGAATAATAACAATCATACTGATATTTTTACATGTAAAAAAAGCGACAAACCTTTCACTTGATAGTACATTTCATGCATTATAATTTATGTATTCTCCAAAGGGCGCACATAATTGAAGGCACAAATGAAGTATAATTTGGAATCAGAGAGGTGCATGCATAAAATAAATACTGAAAGCTTTTGATGAATGACAATGACTTTTCTCATTATTGATTCTAACAAGGCCAACTAACAGCTACACTGAAAAAGTTGCTCCCTAAGTGAGATGCATCGGTGCAACAAACAAGAATTATTCCAATAAAAACAACTCAGATTCCCCCTCTAGCTGTTTCACTACTTCTGTTATCTCTACTCTGATCTGCCTTCAGAGCAAGAAACTTCACGCTTTGCTAGTCTTGGTTCTAGAATCGCAGTACAACAAATTTGGTTGCGACATACTAAGCTCAAGAAGTAGAAAGGCGACATATGGTTTTCTGACAGAAATAGCGATAACAAAGTCTGGAAATCACTTGTCTACACAAGATCACCCCATCTTACTTTATATCGTGCTGCAAGATAATGTGCTCCAATAGGTCCTCGACTTCCATAGGGGTAATATTCTGGAACTATTTTCTTATCCTCAAGTTCTTTTAACACTGGTGTGAAAAGAGACCAAGCAGCATCCAGCTCATCACTGCGGATGAAAAGCCGCCTTTCACCTTCTATAGCATCAAGAAGCAGCCGCTCATATGCATCAGGGATCTCCTTCGAGTATCTACAAATTAAGAACTAATCAGTCATAGTTTCACAAAGAAAGTATCATGACATGGTTTATTTAGGGTGATGAGCATATTCAGTCAAGAAGCAAAGATTACGCTGAAGCAATGCATCAGAGTTATCTGAAAGAATCAGAAGATTTAAGCTTTAAATGCAGTTTAGAAGTTCATTTAAAAAGTGCAGTGAATTTCATGATCTGATACATGGACATGATGGGCAATCATCTAGCAATCATCTCGTACTGATTTGAAAACAATAGGAAAGGCTTCAGCTAATCATTACACATGCAGTTGGAATTACGGCGTGGTAGTTGTCGGTGTTGTTGTAGTGTAGCTTTCATCTATATGAATAGCAGAAGGCACCTAAAGGAAAATCTAGAGTTCACAGTCTCAGGATTTTCTTCTTTGAAGTAACAAAAATTAGCTTGCATCTTGTATGTCGAACAACTCATTAAAAAATTTCTAGCTGTTTTATTTCCTATATATTAAACTTAGCCCCTAAATAAGAGTAACAGTCACAAGTACGAAATGATGCATTATACATTTGCCATCAATACCTTGCCGAGTAAAGAAGATTAAGATTACAGCGATCCAATCTCATTCCTAGACCAGGAACTTTGTTATTGATCTTTAGGTATATAGCTTCATTAGGCTGGACACGGATAACAAGCTCGTTGGTCGCCTGGTCAAGATCTGAGCCAAAGTTCTTATTGTATAAATTTCCTGGTACGTGCCTGAATTGTACTCTTATTTCCGCACTAGCAAAGGAAAAGCAAAATGGTATAAAGTGGCAAGTAAAAATATGAAGGAAAAAGGAAAGCTGTATTTGGTTTCACCAACCTCCTAGTATGTAAAGCTTTCCCAGCTTTCATAAGGAAAGGCACCCCATCCCATCGTGCATTATCTATGAAAAGAGCAGCTGCAGCAAAAGTTGGGGTTAGACTGTCCTTCGGTACAGTCTTGTCGTCAGTATAACCGGGATAGGTAACATCTCCTTTTGTGTGACATTTGTACTGCCCAATGATAACATCGTCTAGTTGTAAAGGTCTCATGGAACGCAGAACTTTTACCTGGCATGTAATAGGAATTAGTTATGGAACTATAAAACAATAAATTCCTCCAAAACAAATCGGTCATAAAGAGTAAAACCTTTTCATTTCTGATATCTTCCGCATCCAAACTCACAGGTGTTTCCATGGCAAAGAGGGCCAGAATTTGAAGCAGATGGTTTTGCATGATGTCTCTGATTATCCCATAATGATCAAAATAACTGGGAACACGCATAAAAGTAAAAGAATGAAGTTCTGGAAACTAGTTCCACGCAACCTAAATTCCAACTTTGAGAAAGAGAATTACCCTCCCCGTCCTTCAGTGCCAAAATCTTCTGAGAAAATAAACTGCACATTCCTTATATACTGCCTTGACCACAAGGGTTCAAATATCAAGTTGGAGAAACGAAGGACAGAAAGGTTTTCCACAAGCTCCTTCCCTAAATAGTGATCGATCCTGTTGATCAAAAACATAAATGAGGATAATAGTACTCTTCCTTCAGTGGGTCAAAAGCAAATCAACTTCAAAGAACTGCACCTAAAAATTTGGTCTTCATTCAAGTACTGCTTAAGAGATCTTGTCAATGCAGCAGAGGATTCAGAATCCCGACCAAAGGGTTTCTCTACAATGACTCTTGTCCAGCCATGAGCAGATGATGCAGAGAGGCTAGCACATCGAACCGCATTTATAAAAATATTTGGTGGAATGGATAAGTAGAATAGACGATTGGAAAACCTTCCAGCCTGCAAAAATTATCAATGTCAAAGCTGAGAGACTTGCAAGTAAATTAGAAAATTAAATTTAACTTCACCACTCATTAGAATTATGAAAACTGCAAGAAAGAGCTAGATATGGCTGAAGATCTCAGCAGAAGTCAACAATCATCAAAAAGCTCTTTCATTTGCCAGAAAAAGGAGGAGAGACGTGACAGTATGAGGCTGTACGATGACTTTTGATGGCACATTCAACCAAAAAATTCATAATGCTAATATCATCCTGTGTGTATATATATTAGGAAAACTATCAAGTTCCCTCTTTGTCATATCCTACTAGGTGTCCGGTAGTAGGGTTGGGTGTTTTAAGATGAACTAGCAAGACAGATTCAACTTGCAAGCCTGATAATGCTAACCGAATAACCAAAAAACTGCAGTTTGCTGTTTTAAATAAGATCCGCAAAGCTTCATTATATGACTGAAAAGAAATGGACCTTGGGCCTAACTCAACCCTAAAAGCTAGCCCATGAGGTGAGCTGCCCAAGACCATGTAAAGAGACCTCCCTATCCCGAAAGAGCCGATGTGGGACTCCAACTACCTGCACGCCCAGATGTCCGTTGACAACATAAGATAGGGGGCCCACATCACGTAAACAATTAAATGAGATGGGTCTGGCTCTGATACCATAACAAAGAAATGGATCTTGGGCCAAACTCAAAAACCAAAAGCTAGCTTATGAAATGAGGATTGCCTAAAACCATACAAAGAGACCTTCCTATCCCAAAAGAGCCGATGTGGGACTCTGACAATAACATCGCCAAAACATTTTGCAACCTCAATTCTCTCAAAAGGAGACCCGCTAAATACCTCATGTTCCTTCAGCTTTTTATCGAGCTCCGCAAAGTTTTCCAGGGAATCGTATTGGCCGCTGTGGTAGAAGCACCTTTCTAAAAACTGTTCCATCTTTTCACCACAATTTTCCCTGAATAACAAAGTTAATCACAATTATCTATCACTCTCTGAATAAAGCATGAAGCAAAACAAAATGGAGTAAATGCAAAATGAGAATAATTGCAAATATATGTATATGTTACTGATCAACGCAAATCACACCTCTTGTCAATCCTGCAAGTAAGGGTCTTGCTAACCATGTTCCGTAGTTCAGCATCAGTCATCTTACTCCGGGCATAGCCAAAGATAGTGAAATGCTGCATTAACAAGAGGGGTAGCTTTATGAGAGCCATACTACCTAGAGATGGCAAACGGGTGGGTGCGGTCGAACATGGGCGGGTCAAAAACGGGTTATGAAAAACGGATAAAAAATCCGACCCGCCCATACTTCGTATGAATAAAACATGGATTAACTGAAAGATAATATGGGTATCCATATTATCTATAATTTCTTGAACATTGTCATTTTTTTAGAGAATTCCTAGCCTAAAAAAATCTAGGCTCTTTTTATTATTATAAGAAACTTGTAAATAAAATCCTTTATTGTATTCAGATGTTAAAATCAAATTATAATATTACAGCAGTATCAAACTATAGGGTTTTTTTTATTACATAAAATGTTAGAAATTAAGAACGCATGCATTTCCTTGGAAGCAACGATAAATATTTTGCACATGTAAGCTATAATCTAAGAAGTAAAAATACTAATATTTGGCAAAAATATCTAAAAATAACATCATACTTTTAGTCATAATTGTAATAAATAGTTTCGGTAATGTACAACAACAACAAATCCAGTAAAATCCCATAATTTCATTACTGTATGAGCCATTAATTAATTTTTATGGTTTCTTCATATTGGCTAATATACCAACTGAATTTATTGCTCATTAGAATAACATCAGATTTGCGAGTTCAATTGCTCAGGATAATTGTCCAGCAGTTTATAATTATTTCTTCATTTTGTTCGATTGATTTTTCTAGCTAATTAAGCACAATTAGTTTATAGGGAATTAAAGCTGGCCGAAATTAGTTGTGACAGATTAGTTACGGCTTAGAAAAATAAAAATTAAATGTATGCAACTTTAACTTTGATGTGTTTGGTTTTAATTTTGACCCACTTGTAATAAATTAGATATTCAACCCATTTTTGAGCGGATAATATGAGCAGATACTCGTAAAATTTATCCATTTTACCACCTCTATTTCTACCTTATCCGAGTATGGATCCAGTTGACAAGTAATGAACAATATACAGTTAACCTTAATATCAACAGTAACCTCAACGAAACTGAATAAATATGGAACGCACCTCAGGGAGGCAACCCTCATAATAAAGTGCAAACAGTGCAGGAAATATCTTTTTCTTGGCAAGATCTCCTGAAGCACCAACAACAGTAATACTGACAGTTGATTTAGCTTTGTTGCTGTCGAAATCAATTGTATCTTTCTGCTCCTTTGGAGGTGCGACTGGCGAAATTCCATTTTTTAATTTCTTCAAAGGAGTCTCATTTTCGATTTTGCTAGGCGGAATCGCTACTGCACCTGTAGAACATTAAATTCAACATAAGAAACTATATATAAATAGGTCTACTATAACACACTTTCAAGAACAATAATAAGCAACAGACTATCACTATTTTCACAGAACAGGAAAACTGGCTCAACAAGCCCAATGCTTGTCTCTTTTTTTTTTCTTAATTCTCTTTGCAGCCCCAGAAGGAGCTGCAGTTTTTGATAAAGCAAAATCATCTTGACCAAAGAGATAATAGTGTGAAAAATAACATTGAGGGTCTTCCAATGCAGCTTTACTCCGTGCATGAATAATTCATAAAACCAAAAACGAAACAAACTCAAACTTTCTGATGTAAACTCAATAAAGAATCCTACACTCTTTTGTTCTTTCTCCTTTTTGTTAGAGGACAAGACTCCAACAACTTTGCAGAATAAATAAATTGGGACATTTTTTTTTTTTTTGATAATTATGTTGTCCGGGGTACCGCTCGGGCACCTCGGCTAATTTCAAGGGTACCTCCTGCCTATCACCTGCCACCAGCACATGTATCAGATAACTATATCCACAGGCTTGGAGACATGGGAAGAAACCACCTCGTATTTTCTGTTCTCCGCGGGGATTTGAACCTAAGACCTCATCGTTCTCAAAATTTGGGACAAAATTTAGCATGGTCAACTTATAAAATCGAAACAATTGACCAAAATTTATCATTTGTTTTGATCAGGAAAAGAAGAAACAAGAAAAAAAAAGACCCAAACCTTATTATGTGAACTCAATAAAGAATCCTAGAACTTTTTTATGTTGTTTACCCTTTTGTAGGAGAACAAGATTCCTACAAATTTGCTAACAAGGAAGAAAATTAGTATACAATTTAGCATGGTCAACACATGAAATACAAACAATTAAGCAAATTTAGCATTTATTTCTGTTAGAGAAAAAGGAAAAAGAAACTTTTTTTTTAATTAAAGATTAGAAGAAAATAGCTGAATATGAACTAGTAAGAAAGATAAGGGGACAAAAAAAATAACCATCTTGCATGCGAACGGCATTCCAAAATGGCTTCTGATTAATTTGCAAAGAACCAAACTTTCTCGACAAAATTGAAGAAACTGCTATCTGCTTATTATGATGATAATTATAGAGCCCAATAGAGGAATTAGAGTAAGAAGCAACTGGCCCAGAAGAATGGGTTGAAGGAGAAGAATAAAGGGTCACCATTTTCTTGATTTCTTCACTTCTCTATGAAGAATCTGTATCTACAAATATTTTCTAGTGATAGAATTAAGAAAATCGGTTTGTTAGATAAAGACAGATAGGAGGGGGGAGGAGCTATGGCGTTAGAGGACTTAGGATTTGTCGAAGGGGGTTAGTCTCTTGAGATCTCCGAAAGGGTGCTTCTTACATCTTTGGCGACCAATTTAATATTTAATTTGTTCGGCAAGTGGAAAGGGAATGCTAATATGGTGCCATTGATTAATGCTACTCTAGTATTAACAAAAAGTAAATTAGGTTATTATCTAATTGCATATATTATCCTGGATGCTTTTTGTGAAGTTTTGATTTAACCTCCAACTTTAGTTATGTTCATAATTTGTCACTCTCATTGACCTATTTCTTTCTTTCTTTTCTTTTTCTTTTTGGTATGTATTCTCCTAATACAATGTTCGATTTTGTTATAATCAAGTTCTTAACATAAAGGTACGTGGAGAAGTAGATGCATTTGCAATATGACGTTTTTAATGCAATCTAAATGGATTTCTTGGTTAAATATTTTTGCTTTAATTGGAGTTTAAATTTTTGTACTCCTACATAGAATAAGTTGTACAACAACAATAATATACTCAGTATGATCCCATAAGTGGAGTCTTGGGAGATAGGTATATGTAGACCTTACCTATATCTTGTGTGGGGTAGAGAGGATGTTTAGACTCTCAGCTCAAGAAAACCATTTTCAAAACGGGTTGACAAATACAAGAGTAAAAGAGGTAGGATTGTTGGTGCCAAAACGACACAGTGTTATTCATAAGGGTATGAAATCTTTCTAAGGTAGGGAACTAATGTGTTCTTTGTTCTTGGCCATAGGGTTGGCTTTGTTGTGTTCTTGTATAATACAAATTGGGAAGAAATTCTTGTAACTTCATGTGTGCCTTTTAGTTACTTTGCTGCCTAAATTTGTTCTAAGTCGCAAACGTCCCTAAAATAATTCTAAGTGTTAGAAGACTAAAGTCAAGTGACGGGCTTGAGTGTCGCAGGGAGGTGAACCTCGGGCATAAGAAAATCTCCCATGTGACAACTAGTATCAGAGCATGACAGATTTGGGGCAAAGGCACGATGTTACGTGGTTGAATTTCGTGAAAGATGGTTGGTGGCAACGAAGAAGAACTGAGGGAAATTTTTTTTGCATTAGAGGCACTCGTGAGAACTTATGAGGATGAACAATGTTTGATTATTGTGACTCGTCTCGCCAATCTTGAGGCCTAGATGAATAGGCTGAGCCAGTAGTGCATAGATCTGAAAGAGAAAAATGGGTTGTTGTGTTGGGCTATTGGCAATAATGATGCACAGTGTGGGGAAGATCATACTAAGATAAAAATACCTGAGCCTAAAGAGTTTAATGGTGCAAGGAGTGCCGAAAAACTCAAAAATATTTTGTAGGGTTATGGAGCAACACTTTCAAGCTGCCCATGTGCCAGATGAAGACAAGATCAACATCACAACTATGTACTTGATGGACGATGCTAAACTTTGGTGGCGGACACGCGTGGTAGACGATGTAAGTGTTGGTATGACTAAAATTTACTCTTGGTAAGGGCATAAAAAGAGTTGAAGGATCAGCTCTTTCCTAACAATGCATGCTGGATTGCTAGAGACCATTTGAAAAAGTTGAGTCAAACTGGAATTGTTAGGGATTTTGTGTCAAAGATTTCAGTTCTTTGATGCTTGACATAAGGGACCCCACATGGCGAGGGACTGCCCGAAACTCGAATGACTTACTACTTTTATTTGCTGATGAAAAAGAACAAGATGAGTCGAATAGGGAAGGGCATGAGACTGCATATATAGGGCATATGGTGGTGCTGAAAAATGTAGAAGCTACTTTGTCGAGGACGACGAATGTTTTGGGTGAGGATGGTTTGTCAGCCCCTTAACAAGGTTACTCGATAGAAGAGGGTTGTGGCAAAAATTTTCATGATGTCCTTGGCACAACCTGACATATCATCATGACGGGTGACTCAGCATAACGAACTATACGGAAATGACAAACGCACCTTGATAGAGGCAAGGCGCATTTCACATGGACGTGTAGGTTGGAATGACAATGGAAAGGAAATACTATGTCAAGGCAAGGCCAATACATAGCAAGGCAAAGGCAAGACAAGGCCATGGCATGACATGACAAAGAAAAGGCAATGAAAAGTTCACAAAGGCATGCAAGTGGTTGGAAAGGCATATGGACAGTTTGGCACAACAGATGGATGTCAAGGCAAGCCCTAAGACTTGGCACAATGCAAGTCTCGGGCGCAGCTGAGTAGCATGTGCAAGTATGCAGTGCGCATGAGGGCAGTTGGTCGGTTATTTTGCTGAAAAACTAACTTATAGCCATGATTGGAATATTTTATAACTTTTCTTTTTGATTGGTTCAGATTTGGCTTGTTGTTGGGGCTTGTCAACTGCTTGATTTAGATGTTGCCAAGTGTAATTGGGCAGGCTACACTATAAAAATGTATATACGGTGGCAGACTTAGTCTGGTGGCAGAATTATTAGTGCCAAATATCTAAGTATTATTCCCACGGATAGGAAATCTTTCTAAGGCAGGAAACTAGGGTGTTTTTTATTCTTGGTCATAGGGCTGGTTTTTTTTGTTCTTGTATTCGCTTATTAATACAAGTTGGAAAGAAATTCATATAAATTTATGTGTGCCTTTTACTTACTTTGCTGCCTAAATTTATTCTAAGTCTCAAACATCCCTAAAATAATTCTAAGTATTGGAAGGTTGAAGTCAAGTGCTGGGCTTGATAGCCGTACGGAGGTGAACCTCGAGCGTAAGAAAATAACCCATATAACACCAATCATTTCATCTTCGTTTCTCGTATTTTTTCCACTATGGAAGCCACTCCCACCTTGTCCTGTATATTTTTATTCCTAATCTTATCTTAATATGCCTACACATCCATCTAAGCATCCTTATGCTTGCTACTTTTATCTTCTAAACGTGTGAGTTCTTGACTGGCTATAAAATATAGAATAAGTAGTAAGCGACATTTAGATTTTCTTCGTCAAGCTTTAGGGAGGTCCAAATTACTTTTTATATTAAAAATACTTTTTTAAAAATTTTTAAGGTATTTTTCTAAGACAAATAAGTACTTTTGAGTAGTAACAGAAGTAATTTTTTGTTTTTAGGAAGCAATTACAAATTTTAACTTCTTCCAAGAAACAAAAAAGAAGCACGCAATTAATTTTTTCAAGATAAAAATACCCTCACCATAAATTTATATTTTTCAAATAATCCCTTACTAATTTAATATTTTCTTGACTTTTTAATTTCTACCATTCCTTTATTCTCTTTTTATCGTATTTTATTCTCCTTCTCCTATTCCTCTTTGGCATAGTCTTTTGTCGCGATCCAAAAAACTCAAGCAAGGGGTCATGATGGCGCCTAACTCTACCTGCTAGGCAAGCCAACACTTAATAATTACAAAAGAATCAAAACTAAATATTTAAAAACATAATATCATAAATAAGGAGTGAAATCTTCTAAATCAACATAATAAGTATAAAAATCACCATAGATGTCTACACAACTTCCCAAGACTGGTGTCACTGGGTGCATGAGCTCTAAAGAGTATTAAGCCAAAAATGAATACAATAATTTATGATGCAAATAATAGTAGTTAAGATAATGAAGGTGACTCTAGATCCTGCGAACGTATGCATCACTACATCAAGTCTCCCCAAGTGTCCAAGCTAAGCACCTCTCAGGACTCCACTAGTACCAACACCTGGATCTACACAAGAACTGCAGAAGTATAGTATGTGTACAACCAACCTTATGTACTCAGTAAGTGTCGAGCCTAACCTCGACAATGTAGTGACGAGGCTAAGACAAGACATCTACTTTATAAACATGTGTAGTTAGTAATAAGAGAAATAAAAAGAATAAATATGAGAAATAATAAAGTGATTAACTAATAGAGATAACGATCACGTTTGTCAAATATCACAACCAAACCTTTCTCAACAACTCAAATTCAAGAGGATGAAACAATATCCATGAAGCAACATAGTTATATCCATAAAGCTTCATAATAAGAAGAATGAGCAAAAGATATCATATCAAATAACACAAAAACACCCTTCGTGCATTTATCTCTCATTCTTGCCAAGCACGAAAATAATAATAATAATAATAATAATAATAATAATAATAATAATAATAATAATAATAATGTTAAGAAGCACGAAAAACATCCTTCATGCATAAATCACTCTTTCTCACAAGCACGGAATCACCCTTCGTGCAATTCACTCTTCCTCACCAAGCATATATAAAATAGTACCAAGCAAGGTAAAAAGCTTAAATAACATCAAAAAGAGTGATTAAGAATAATACACCAGGTGAGAGATAATCATAACCTTTGCACCTATAGGCAAGCCAACATGTCAATAACATAATGCCCAAGTATCTCAATAAAGCTTAAATATAGTAACCAACAAGTATACGAATGTAACAACCCGACTGGTTGTACTGATCATTGGCATACCATTCATTAGTTTGAGATCTTGAGTAGCTTCATATGATGCATTATGACTTGCATGTATGGTTGGTTTAGATGATTGAAATGTTTGGCATTGATTTGAAAGCTTTAAGTTGGAAGAGTTGACCAAGATTTGACTTTTAAGTAAATGAATTCAGAATCAAATTTTGATGGTTTTGTTAGGTTTGTATAATAATTTTGTACCTGTATGTATGTTCGGATTTGGTTTGGAGGATCCTAGAAGAATTTAACGTTATTTGTCGAAAGTTAGCAATTTGAAGAACTTAAGAGTTCATAAGTTTGGCCAAGAGTTGACTTTGATATTATTTGAATCCTATTGGTGTTTCAAGAACTTTGGATCGGTATATATAGTTGAATTAAACTTGTATGCTAAGTTTGGAAGTAATCCGAAGGATGTAAACGTAATTCAGCCACTCTTTTGAATGAGTGAAGATTTAACAATGTAAGAGAATTTCTACTCGGTTTGAGCCTCAGTTCTTTGTTGTGATATTCCCCTGGGTATTTTGAGTCTTTGGATAATTTATATCATGTATTTGTACTTGTTGGTATGATTGGATGTAGTCCCGAGGGACTCGAATATGTTTTGGATCATTGGTTGAGAGACTAGTTAAGTTAAGAATTTGGAGTTTGACCATGGTCAATATCAGGTCAATACGACATCTTTTCTGTGTTTTGAGTGCGCGATCAGGTTCTTAGCATGTTTTATGATTGAAATGCATATATGATTTGTGTTTGGGAGGTTCCGAATGAGTTTTGGGTACTAAAATAAAGATTTTGCGATTGCTGATTTTTCTAGTGCAATAATTTCAAAAATTCCGATTATGTCCCTAAATTTTTTAGACTTTCTTTAAAATGGAATTTAATTACTTTTTTCACAAGGTTTTGGATCTCGAAAAGAGTCGATTTTTGAGGGAGTTTATATCTACTTCATTGGGGTAAGTCAAATCAACTCGAATTTATGAATATAACATGAATCTATCAATAATTTTGGCTCTAAATCAAGGAATCTTAAAAAAGAAAAGTGGATTTTGGCTTGAAAGATAAGAAAGTGCATTTTGGGGGGTTTTGGCAAAAAATTTCTAAAGTGAAAAATTGAGATTTAAACCTCGATTCAGAGTCGGATTTGGATGAAATTTGTATAGTTGGACTCATATTTGTGACGACCCGGCCAGTCGTCTCATGAGGTACTGCTCCGTTTTTCCCATTTCTGCTTCTTTATGCTTTATTTATCCGTGTTATGTGATATCGAGTTAGTCGGATTGAGTCCGGAAGGAATTTGGTAAGGTTTGAGACACTTAGTCTCTTTTGAGGGAGCTTAAGTTGGAAAAGTTAACTGGATATTGACTTATGTGTTAGAGGGCTCGGAAGTGAATTTCGATGGTTCGGTTAGCTTCGGGAGGTGATTTTTGACTTAGGAGTATGATCGGAATGAGTTTTAGAGGTTCGGAGTAGATTTAGGCTTGAATTGGTGAAGTTGATATTTTAGCGATTTCCGGTCGATAGGCGAGATTTTGATATAGGGGTCGGAATGGACTTTCGAGAGTTTCAGTAGTTTCCTTGTATCATTTGGGATGTGTGTGCAAAATTTCAGGTCATTCAGACGTGGTTTGGTTGGGATTTTAATCAAAAGCGTAATTCGGAAGATTTAGAAAGCTTGACTTGAATCCGATGTGTTTCGAGTGATTTGATATTGTTTGAGGTGTTTTGGTGATTAGAACAAGTTTGAATAAGGTATTAGGATGTGTTCGTTCCTTTGGTTGAGGTCCCGGGGGCCTCAGGTGAGTTTCGGGTGGTCATTCGGATCATTTTGAAGTTGAGAAATTGCAGAAAATCTGTTCAGCTGTTACAGGGAATTTACCCTTCACGTTCGCGAGTAGACCCTCGCATTCGCGAAGAGTCAGTTGGCGAAGGCAAAGGTTAAGCCTTCGCGTTCAAGATGGGAGCTCTGCGTTCGCGAAGGGCAGAGGATTGGTGTATCGCGTTCGCAGGATAGGTGTCGCGTTCGCATAGAAGGAATGGTGAGGCTGAGCTTCAGTGGATTTAACTCATCACGTTCGCGATGGACTGAACGCATTCACGGAGGTTTGCCTGGGTAAAGCATGCTTTCGCGATGGTCGTGTCGCATTCGGGAAAGAGGATTTTGGTCAAAATTATTTTTGTGCTTCGCGAACGCGAGGCTTTGACCGTGTTCGCGAAGAAGGAATTTATGCCTGGGTAGAAGGTTTTAAAACTCGTATTGTCCGCGAGGATTGGGTTTATTTCCTCCATAGTTGGTCATTTTGTGAGATTTTTGAAGGAGATTGAAGAGGAATTCAAGGGAAATCGTTGGGAGGTAAGATTGTTGGACTTAAAACTCGATTATTATGTGAATTCCACCTAGAAAATCATAGAATCTAAGCCTAAAATTGAAGAACTAGGGACTTAGTATTGTTAGATGCTCGTGACTTGTGACACCCTGGTTAGGGCTATGTCGGGTTGTATTTACGTACTATTTTCTGCTACTTAGTATGATTAAATCATGTTTAGACTGCTTTTATGCTGATTAACCGTTTTAAAAAGTGAATTGGGCTTAATTGGTTGGCCTTGTCTTCACGAGAGGCGTCATCACGACCGAGTTCGGGGTTAGGGTCATGAAAAGTTGGTATCAGAACTTAGGTTACATAGGTCTCACAAGTCATGAGCAGGTTTAGTAGAGTCTCGTGGATCGTTATGGAGATGTCTGTATTTATCCTCAAAATGCTGCAAAACCTTTAGGAAAAACTTCATATTCTTGAAATTCTTATCGTGCGAACTTGTTGATCCGAGTATCAAACTTCTGTTATTCTATTCTCTCACAGATGGCGAGGACACGCGCTATCGGACAGGATGGATGACCACCAGTGCCACCAGTTGTGGCCACCAAAGGCCGTGGACGCGATCGTGGTCGTGGTAGAGGCAGAGCAGCGAGGGCAGTACCTGTAGATCTACTAGCTACCCCAGCTTAGGATCAGGCTCCAGCTATGGATGCTCCAGCAGCACCAGTTCAGGCACCAGCTATGCCCATCATGATTCCGGGTCTTCAGGAGTCCTTGGCTCAGATCTTATCAGTTTGCACTGGCCTAGCTCAAGCGGTTTCAGCCACTACAGTCGCAGCTACTTCTCAGGCCGGGGGAGGCAATCAGACTCCCGCCACTCGCACACCTGAGTAGGTCATGCAGGGACTCTAGATGTCGGGGGCGCATCCAGCCCAGCCAGTTGCAGCTGCTCAGGACTATATAGTTCCTGCCATGCCGGAGGACGAGTAGCGTATGTTGGAGAGGTTTGGTAGACTTCAGCCTCCGTCATTCAGTGGTGCAGAGGGCAAGGATGCCCAGGACCTTTTGGATAAGTGTCAGAGGATGCTTCGTACTGCAGGTATTCTGGAGACCAGTGGGGTCGTTTTTACCACCTATCAGTTTTCAGGAGCTGCTTTCACTTGGTGGGAAGATTTTGAGAGGCGTAAGCCTGTTGGTGAAACCTCTTTTCCTGGCAGAAGTTCTCCGTTCTCTTTCTGGAGAAGTATGTACCGTAGTTTTGCAGAGAGGAGAGGCGTAGGCAATTTGAGTGGTTGCGTCTGGGAGAGATGACAGTGTCACAGTATGAGTTGAGGTTCTCTGAGTTGGCTCGTCATGCCATCTAGTTGGTCCCGACAGATAGAGCGAGGATTAGGAGGTTTGTTGATGGTCTTACTTATCAGCTCCGTATTCTCATGACCAGGGATAGGGTGACTGGTGCTACTTTCGAGGAGGTTGTGGATATTGCCCGTGAGATTGAGTTTGTTCGTTGCCAGGAGCTAGAGGAGAGGGAGGCCAAGAGGCCTCGAGGATTTGGCAGTTACAGTGGTACTCCTTCGAGAGGTCAGTTTCAGCACGGCAGAGGTCGTCCATTCAGGTCTACGCAGCCAGCTCGCACAGGTTATCGTGGGGCATCTTTGGGTCATCGTTATCACGGATCTCAGTAGGTCTAGTCATCACTCAACTCCCTTCTAGCTCAGAGTTTGACCCGTGCTCTATCAGCTCAAGGCTCTTCTATGCCGAGTGCATCTACTAGTCACTCCGGTGCGAGGGGTTCCCTTCAGTCCCCTTCTCCAGCACCTGGGAGTTGTTATGAGTGTGCTGAGATGTGTCATATATGGAGGCAGTGCCATTGTCGTCTTGCGAGTTCATCTCAGCGGAGGGGTCAATCATCGGCTTCAGCGCTAGTTACTTCACCACCACCTGCCCAGCTAGCTAGGGGTGGAGGCCAGTCAGCTAGGGGTCGCCCCAGAGGGGGAGTCGATCAGGTGGCAGTTAGGCCCATTTCTATGCACTCCCAGGCAGACCCGATGCTATTTCTTCAGACAATGTTATTATAGGTATTATTTCAGTCTGCCACAGAGATTCCTCTATATTATTTGATCCCGGTTCCACCTTTTCTTATGTGTCATCATACTTTGCTCGTTATTTGGGTACGCCCCATGAGTTTTCTGCTTTACCTGTTCATGTATCTACCCCGGTGGGCGATACTGTTATTGTAGACTATGTGTACCGGTCGTGTGTGGTGACTATTGGAGGTCTGGAGATGTGAGTGGATCTATTACTATTGAGCATGGTGGATTTTGATGTCATCTTGGGAATGGATTGGTTATCTCCGTGTCGTGCTATTCTGGACTGTCATGCTAAGACAGTCACATTGGCTATACTAGGTGTGCCACAGATCGAGTAGCGAGGTGTGACTGATTATGTTCCCAGTAGAGTGATCTCATTCTTGAAAGCCCAGCGTATGATTGGGAAGAGTTGTCTTTCGTATCTAGCATTTGTGAGGGATGTCGGTTCTGAGACTCCCAGTATTGATTCTGTTCCAATTGTGAGGGATTTTCTCGATGTGTTTCCTGCAGAACTGTCGGGCATGCCACTGGACAGGGATATTGATTTTGGTATTGACCTGGTGCGAGGCACTCAGCCCATTTCTATTCCACCGTATCGTATGGCACTAGCTTAGTTGAAGGAATTAAAATAACAGCTTCAAGAACTCCTTGATAAAGGGTTCATTCGGCCTAGTGTGTCACCTTGGGGTGCACCAGTTCTGTTTGTGAAGAAAAAGGATGGCACTATGAGGATGCGTATTGATTATAGGCAATTGAACAAGGTAACAATTAAGAACAAGTATCCTTTGCCTCGCATTGATGATTTATTCGACCAGCTTCAGGGACCGAGAGTGTTCTCCAAGATTGATCTCCGTTCAGGTTATCACCAGCTGACGATCGGGGATTCAGATATTCTTAAGATAGCTTTCAGGACCCGTTATGGTCATTATGAGTTCTTGGTGATGTCTTTTGGGCTGACGTTCATGTATTTGATGAACAACATGTTCCGGCCTTATCCCGATTCGTTTGTCATAGTTTTCATTGATGATATTCTGGTGTATTCGCGTAGTCAGGAGGAGCATACGAAGCATTTGAGAGTCGTGTTGTAGAGATTGAGGGAGGAGAAGCTTTATGCAAAATTCTCAAAGTGTGAGTTTTGGCTTAGTTTAGTGGCTTTCTTGGGGCACGTGGTGTCCAACGAGGGTATTCAGGTTGATCCGAAGAAGATAGAGGCGGTTCAGAGTTGGCCCAGACCATCCTCAACCACAGAGATTCGCAACTTTCTTGGTTTGGCAGGCTATTATCGCTAGTTTGTTCAGGGATTCTCATCTATCGCATCGCCCTTGACCAAGTTGACTCAGAAGGGTGCTTCATTTGTATGGTCGGACGAGTGTGAGGAGAGCTTTCAGAAGCTTAAGATAGCTTTGACCACAGCTCCAGTGTTGGTTTTGCCATCAGCTTCAAGTTCATATACCGTGTATTGTGATGCTTCGAGAGTTGGGATTGGTTGTGTATTGATGCAGGAGGGTAGAGTTATTGCTTATGCTTCTCGTCAGTTGAATCCCCATGAGAAGAACTACCCCGTTCATGATTTGGAGTTGGCTTCCATAGTTCACACATTGAAGATTTGGAGGCATTACTTGTATGGCGTATCTTGTAAGGTGTTCACTGATCATCGCAGTCTACAGCATTTGTTCAAGTAAAATGATCTTAATTTGAGGCTGCAGAGATGGTTGGAGTTGCTTAAGGATTATGATATCACTATATTGTACCATCTGGAGGGTATTGGCTTGTGTGGTTTCTCGGTCTTCCTTATGATTGTATCGGGGAGTGGCAATATGATGATCCGCATTTGCTTGTCCTTAGGGACAGAGTTCAGATGCCAGAGATGTGACCATTGGTGATGATGGGGTGTTGAGGATGCAGGGCCGGATTTGTGTACCCAATGTGGATGGGCTTCGGGAGTTGATTCTGGAGGAGGCCCATAGCTCACGGTATTCCATTCATCCGGGTGCCGCAAAGATGTATCAGGATTTGAGGCAGCACTATTGGTGGAGAAGAATGAAGAAGGATATTGTGGGATTTGTAGCTCGGTGTCTCAATTGTCAGCAGGTGAATTATGAGCATCAGAGACTGGGTGGTTTGCTGCAGCAGATGGTTATTCCTGAGTGGAAGTGGGAAAGGATCACTATGGACTTTGTTGTTGGACTTCCACGGACTTTGAAATAGTTTGATGCTATTTGGGTGATTGTGGATCAGCTGACCAAGTCCATGCACTTCATTCATGTATGTACTACCTATTCTTTAGAGTGGTTGGTAGGGATATATATCCGAGATATTGTTCGCTTGCATGGTGTTCCGGTTTCCATCATTTCAGATAGAGGTACTCAGTTTACTTCGCAGTTTTGGAGGGCCGTGCAGAGAGAGTTGGGGTACTCAGGTGGAGTTGAGCACAACTTTTCATCCTCCGACGGACGAGCAGTCCGAGCGCACTATTCAGATATTGGAGGATATGTTGCGTGCTTGTGTCATTGACTTCGGAGGGTCATGGGATGAGTTTCTACCGCTTGTAAAGTTTGCTTATAACAACAACTACCAGTCGAGTATTCAGATGGCTCCATATAAGGCTTTGTGTGAGAGGCGGTATAGATCTCTAGTGGATTGGTTCGAGCCCGGTGAGGCTAGGCTACTTTGGACTGATTTGGTACAGGATGCTTTGGAGAAGGTGAAGGTGATTCAGGAGAGGCTTCATACAACGCAGTCAAGGCAAAAGAGTTATGCTGATAGGAAGGTTCTAGATATGTCCTACATGGTTGGCGAGAAGGTTCTGTTGAAGGTTTCACCCATGAAGGGTGTTATGAGATTTGGGAAGAAAGGGAAATTAAGTCTGCGGTTTATTGGGCCTTTTAAGGTGCTTCGGGGGATTGGGGAGGTGGCTTATGAGCTTGCGTTGTCACCTAGCTTGTCGAGTGTGCATCCGGTATTTCATGTTTCTATGCTCTGGAAGTATATTGGGGATCCGTCTCATGTTTTGGATTTCATCACGGTTCAGTTGGATGATGATTTGACCTATGATGTAGAGCCAGTAGCTATTTTGGGTCGTCAGGTTCGAAAGTTGAGCTCAAAGGATATAGCTTCAGTGAAAGTGTAGTGGAGAGGTCGGCCCGTGGAGGAGGCTACCTGGGAGACCGAGCAGGAGATGCGGAGCAGATATCCTCACCTGTTTGAGGCATCAGGTATGTTTCTTAATTCGTTTGCAGACGAACGTTTGTTTAAGTTGGGGAGGATGTGACGACCTGACCAGTCGTCTCATGAGGTACCGCTCCGTTTTCCCCATTTCTGCTTCTTTATGCTTTGTTTATCCGTGTTATGTGATATCGGGTTGGTCGGATCAAGTCCGGAAGGAATTTGGTAAGGTTTGAGACACTTAGTCTCTTTTGAGGGAGCTTAAGTTGGAAAAGTTAACCGGATGTTGACTTATATGTTAGAGGACTCAGAAGTGAATTTCGATGGTTCGGTTAGCTTCGGGAGGTGATTTGTGACTAAAGAGTGTGATCGAAATGAGTTTTGGAGGTTCGGAGTAGATTTAGGCTTGAATTGGTGAAGTTGATATTTTGGCGATTTCTGGTCGATAAGCGAGATTTTGATATAGGGGTCGAAATGGACTTCCGAGAGTTTCGGTAGTTCCGTTGTGTCATTTGGGGTGTGTGTCCAAAATTTTAGGTCATTCGGACGTGGTTTGGTTGGGTTTTTGATCAAAAGCGTAATTCGGAAGATTTTAGAAAGCTTGGCTTGAATCCAATGTGTTTTGAGTGATTTGATGTTGTTTGAGGTGTTTTGGTGATTGGAACAAGTTTGAATAAGGTATTAGGATGTGTTCGTGCCTTTGGTTGAGGTCCCGGGGGCCTCGGGTGAGTTTCCGGTGGTCATTCGGATATTTTTGAAGTTGAGAAATTGCAGAAAATCTGTTCAGCTGTTGCAGGGATTTTACCCTTTGCATTCGCGAGTGGACCGTCGCATTCGCGAAGAGTCAGTTGGGAAAGGCAAAGGTTAAGCCTTTGCGTTCGCGATGGGAGCTCCGCATTCGCGAAGGGCTGAGGATCGGTGCATCGCGTTCGCAGGATAGGTGTCGCGTTCACATAGAAGGAATGGTGTGGCTGAGCTTCAGTGGATTTAACTCATCGCGTTCGCGATGGGCTGAATGCATTCGCGGAGGTTTGCCTGGGTAAAGCATCACGTTCGCGATGGTCGTGTTGCGTTAGCAAAAGAGGATTTTGGTCAAAATTATTTTGTGCTTCGCGAACACGAGGCTTTGACCGCATTCGCGAAGAAGGAATTTATGCCTGGGCAGTAGGATTTAAAACTCGTCTTGTCCGCGAGGATTGGGTTTATTTCCTCCATAGTTGGTCATTTTGGGATATTTTTGAAGGAGATTGAAGAGAGATTCAAAGGGAATCGTTGAGAGGTAAGATTCTTGGACTTAAAACTCGATTATTATGTGAATTGCACCTAGAAAATCATGGAATCTAAGCCTAAAATCGAAGAACTAGGGCTTGGAAATTTAGACTTTTGATTGGGGATTTGAAGGACCATTTGGGGTTGGACTTGAGAACTTTTGATATGTATGAACTCGTGGGAAGATAAGGAATCTATTGGTGTAAAAATTTCTGAATTTCGAGATGTGGGCCTGGGGTCGGGTTTTGGTAATTTCGGGATTTGTGCCCTTTATTGATTGCTTTTGCTTGGGCTTTGTTCCCTTAGCATATTTTGACATCCTCGTTCTGATTTTGGATAGATTCGACTCGCGTGGATGCTGATTCGAGGGGCAAAGGCGTTGCGAGTTAGAGATTTACCTGGTTCGAGGTGAGTAATGATTGTAAATGATGTTTTGAGGATTTGAAACCCCGGATTGCACATCGTAGTGCTATATTAAGGTGAGACACACGCTTAATGATGAGCGTGGGGTCATGCACTACTGGAGATTGTGACTTGGTCCGTCCTGGTTGATGATTTTACCGCGTATTTAACTAAAACCTATTTGCTATCATCATGATTTGGGCTGAATGCCATATTTGGGCTTCGTGCCAACTATTTGAACCCTTCGGGGATTTTTATTACTATTTACTCACTGTTTTGACTTATTACTTGAACTCAGTCATGTTATTTTCCACTATTTTACTACACAGCCATGTTTACTCAGTTTTAAGATTTAATGATATTTTTAATGATGTTTGGGCTGAGAAATACTATTTTACTATTGCCCGAGGGGCTTGTGAGTATTTTTTACTGAGTAAGGCCGAGGGACTTTGTTGTGAGGAAAAACTGATACTGATTGGAGGCCAAGGACCTGAGATATGTACGCCACGAGGTGGATTGATTGATATGAGGCCGAGAGCCTAGATTTGATGCCACTAGATGGCTTGTTATTGCGCTTGGGCCGTAAGGGGTCCCTCTCGGAGTCTGCACACCCTCAGTGAGCGCGGATACCCATTGTGATGTGAGATTGAGCCCGAGGGGCTGGTATTGTTCTGAGATGTTGCCCGAGGGGCGAAATTGTTGATACTGTGCCCGAGGGGCGAACTTCTAATTGTTTACTTTGCCTTAACTGCCTATCAATTACCTGTTTACTTGTTGAAAAAGGATTGTTACTTAACTTTCGCCAGTTTATTGCTTTTAAATGGTTTTACTGCTTCATTATAGAATGCCTTGTGCCTTATGTGTTTTCTTACTTTTAGTCGTTATTTACATTTGTTACTCATTGAGTTGGAGTACTCACTTTACTCCCTGTACCCCGTGTGCAGATTCATGCTCGGTGTAGATTCTAGCTTAGTCTATACCTTGTTTGGTTGTGTATTCTACTTGATTTATGTATCATTCTATTAATTGATTTCGTGAGCGCAATAAACTACGCTAGAGAAATATTGAGGCTATTAGCACCTTATTTTTGAACAAGATGATTAAATCTTGAGACTTATGATGTATTTGCCTCAAAGGTAGATACATGTATGTTGTGAACACACGTCCGTACTTGTTCTTGTGTTCTACCTTGATTGGAATGTGTGCTCTCTATGACACATATGTGATCCTTTGTTTGACCACTTGAACTTAATTGCTATAATTGACTTAGTCGTTTTCATCTTTTATATGTTGACCCCATCTACATCATGCCCGTGTGCACTTTATTGATGAGTTATAAGGATATGTCTCTCGATGTGAATTTATTATCTTGCATTGTTGTGATTGTGGTGATATTGTAGCACATATGGACATGTTGAGTGGATTTTTTTTGTGGGGGGTGGGGGTGGGGGTGGGGGGAGGGGTCAACACGAGATCTTTGTCATACGATTTTATCTATTGTTGTATGCATGAGGCGAAATAAGGGAAGCATTTTCTCGGGTTGCCCACTTGGAGAAATAAGGGTGACGATATGCGCATGTAGAAAAATAAGGGAGGCACTTCATTGTTTTGTGCACATGTGGCAAAATAAGGGTGGAATTGTTGTTGATGTTATGTGATTGATTTGGGGGTTTCTTTCTTGATGTTGTTTATGTGTTGAAATGGGTTGATATTTTGATTTCATACATGTTTCTTAAATGTTTTTGTCTTGTATTTGAAATCAGTTGTTAGTTGAATTTGACATGATATCACATGCCCACTTCTACTTGATGATTTGTTGTCAGAGATGGGTTTTTCTACATTGAGTTGATATCCCATATTTTTGTTGAGTTGTCGGTAGCATATCAGATTGACGTGATAAGGAAGTTGTCATCATGCATTAATATATTTGATTCTTGAAAAGTTCTATTGAACGTGTTATTTGGCAATTAATACGTAATCGGAACACGTTGGGCACAAGTTTATAGTCATGTATAAGTATTGAGCACACATAATATATGGTACATATCTATTTGTGGGCGGGGTTGGTGCAAGTTATATTTGTTGAACATGTCTAATTGGTAGATTTGCTTATTACCCTATCCTAGTTGTACACCTTTACCATTAATATTCTTTATTCTGTAGTTGTCTTTCTGGAATATTTTCTTGTATTATACATGATATTGAGTTGTACAGGTTCTACAAAGTAAGTATATTTTGACTTAAAAACCTCGTTACTACTTCTCTGAGGTTAGTAAAGATACTTATTGAGTACATGGAGTCGGTTATACTCATACTATAGGCTGCACCTTGAGTGCAGATTCTAGAACAGAGTAGCTATAGAAGACGGAGCTTTGCATTGAAGATGAACCAGTGTTCCCAATTCGAGCTACCATTTGTTCATAGTAGATTAGGTCCTCATTTCTTTTTATGTAACCTTTAAAAATATATTGTATTTATTTCTTTTACCAACATTGTAAATTTAAATCATACTGACTCATGACTTGTACTACTAGTCATTGGGGTAGTTGTATTAAATTCTTTTGTAGTATTATTTTTAATATTGATGATTTCTTTTTGTAGTAATAACTTATACAGTTTGACTTACCTAGTGGGTTGGGTTAGGTCCATCACGATATTGGTAAAATTTTAGGTCGTGACAATAAATAAATATGGTGCGCTAGATGTCATGTAGCCTCATGATTATAAATTGTAACGACCCGGCCGGTCGTTTTAAGAATTAACGCTCCGATCCCCTATTAACTATTTTTCTCGTATTTTTTTATGCTATTCTGATTTTCCGGGATGTTTGGTTTTGAGTTTCAGAGTGTTTTGGGACACTTAGTCCCTAAAAGAGAGCTTAAGCTTTAGAATTTGGACTGTAGTCGGAGTAGTGTGAAGACGGTCTCGGAATGGAATTCCATCCATTCTGTTAGCTTCGTTGGGTGATTTCGGGCTTAGGGGCGTGTTCGGATAGTATTTTAGAGGTTCGCAGCTTATTTAGGTTTGAAATGGCGAAAGTTGAATTTTTGAAGTTTCCGGTTCGATAGTGAGATTTTGATATTGGGGTCGGACTGGGATTCCGGAAGTTGGAGTAGCTCTATAGTATTGAATGTGACGTGCTTGCAAAATTTCAGGTCATTCGGACGAGGTTTGATAAACGTTTTGATCAAAACCGTAGTTTGAGAGTTTTTGGACTTCTTAGGCTTGAATCTGATGTTAAATTGGTGTTTTGATGTTGTTTTTAGCGTTCTGAAGGTTGGAACAAGTTTGAATGATATTTTAGGATTTGTTGGCATGTTTGGTTGAGGTCTGGGGGCCTCGGGTGTGTTTCAGATGCTCAACGGGTCATTTTTGGACCTAGGTGTGCAACAGATTTGCTGGTTTTTCTGTTGCAGACTTTTGGCCTTTGCGTTCGTGAAGGGGAGATTGCGTTCGTGAAGGCTGGCCAGGGGAAGTATCGTGATTGCGAGGAGTGGAGCGCATTCGCGAAGAGGAAAGGCAGAGCAGTTGGGGACCCCATGAAATTTCTCTATGCGTTTGCGAGTATTGGGTTGCATTCGTGAAGGTCCTAGAGCTGAAGCTACGCGTTTGCGAGTGGACCCTTGCGTTCGCGAAAGAGGAAGTTTGCAAGTAGGATTTTTGTGCATCGCGTTCGCAGTAGTAGTCTCGCGTTCGCGAATAAAAACGCGTCTGGGCAGAATTTAAATTTCAAAATCGAGGGTTTTGAGTTCATATCACAAAATTGAATTGGGGAGCTTGATGGGAGATGAATTTTTGGATGATTTTTGGAGGGAGTTTAAGGGTAATGATTTTTACCTCCTTTTTGCTTATAACTCATTGTTGGCCCAAGTACATATGAAGTTTTGAAGACTGGCAAAAGAACTCAAACATGGACCAGGTCCATCTTGTGAAGCACAGTCATGATCAACCCAAACATGTGAGATGCACGTGAAGGAGATAAATCTAGCTTATCAGAAGTAATATCTCCTGATCTGATCGAAAACGTTGCATATTGGATAAGGAGAGAAAGACTCCTTACACGAAGAGAACACAATTTAGGAAGAGGATAGTGTTAGAGTATGAGATCAACTAGAACTCTTCTACGATAGAAGAGTAGCATCTGTATCCCAGTCAATCTCTAATAACTAACCCATTAAATATTAGTGTTGTTCTCTTTTATAGGTAATGCACATGAGTAGAAGTTAAACGTAAATTGAGAGCAAAAGAGCAAGGCGATTTTGCAAGCAATTTATGTATGATTCAAGCGTGCAATCCTAAAGCTACTTGAACAAGATAGAAGAACCGGTTCTAAGTGTCTATCTTTTATTCTAGTTCAATTGTAGTAGGTGATTTTACGTTGTACCTTTCAGCTTTTATAGAAGCAATTGTATTAGGTACCTAGAGTATTCAAGTTAGAGTTAACTTGAAGTTGTCGCAACAGTTGAGGTTGTGTGCCATAATGGGATTAGAGTTAATCCTAGGTTTACAAAAGAGTTTTGTAAATGCAGTTTTTGGCTCAGTGGTTTTAGTGAAAGTTTGGAAAAATCCTACTGAATAGTAGGTCATGATTTTTTCACCTTTTGAGCCAAGTGTTTTTCACGTAAAAATCTCTGTGTTCTTTATTTTCTTTACTTATTATTCCGCAAACAGTAGTAGTTGGAACACATAGAAGAACCAGGTCCTTCTATAATCCAGTTAAGTGAAAATTGGGTACCAGACAAATCAACCCCCTCTTGTGTGGTATTGAAGTATAAAACATCAATTGGTATCAGAGAAGTTTATCCTTGAAGAGGTTAACATCTTAGGAAAAGATCAAGATGAGTGCACCACATGGAAATTGGGAAGGGCAATCCACTGCTTGGCCCCCACTCTTTAACGGTCAGTACTATTCTTGGTGGAAGAAAAGGATGAGAGATCACATCATAGGAGAAGACTATGAACTCTAGGACATAATCACTGATGGTCCCCTAGCTACTACTACGAAGAATGCTAAAGGAGTGGACGTGCCAAAGACAAGAGCTGACTGCACTGCTGAAGACATGAAGAAATGGGAAAAGAATGCCAAGGCCAAGAAATGGCTTGTGTGTGGACTGGGTCCAGACGAGTACAACAGGATTCAAAGTTGTACCACTGCTAAGGAGATATGGGACACTTTACAAGTGGCTCATAAAGGAACTCCTCAAGTAAAGAGATCAAGAGGAACACTACTATATTCTCAATATGAGAATTTCACTATGTAGGAACGAGAAACTATCCAGGAGATGTACACAAGGTTCACAACACTAGCAAATGAACTTAAATCTCATGGGAGAATTATCCTTGAAGAAGACAAGGTTGAGAAAATCTTGACAAGGGTCTTACTAGTAAATTGGAAAAGAAAAATCACTCCTATTCAGGAATAAAAGAACATTGCTACTCTCAAGTTGGATGAGCTGATTGGAAATCTCATTGCCTATGAACTGAGAAGGAAAACCATGAAAATGGATGCACCCAAGAAGGAAAGGAGTCTGGTTCAAAATAGCTGAAGGTGCAGATCTAGAGGATGATGAAATGGCCATGATCACAAGGGATTTCAAAAAGTACCTAATGAGAGGAAAGGGTTCTTCAAGAGGTACAACCTTCAAAAAACCAAGGGCTCCTAAGAAACAGACCAATGAGGGGTGCTACAAATGTGGCAAGACTGATCACATAATCAAGAACTGTCCTCAATGGAAAATTGAATGGAAGAAGGAAAGGGCTGAACAAAGGAACAGGAAGAAGGAACAGGTTCAATCCAAAAGGAATAAAGGATCAACAAAGGCTATGGTTGCTGCTTGTGGAGAAACATCAGATGAGGATTCAGATGATAAAGCAGGAGATGAACAAGAACTTATGGCCATCAGAGAATCAGATGATGAACAAGAGGTAAGTGTGATTCATCTAAAATACAAGATTAAATTTCTGTCTAAAGAAAGGTTATCTGAACTATTGCTAGACTTCATCGATGAGTCTGAGGTAATTAACAATGAGAAGGAACAACTGTCTAGGGAGTGTGTGATCTTAAAAGCCAAGTGCAAAAATCTAGAATCTAGGGCTAATAAGAGTGATAGTAAAAATGCTGAGTTGAAGAACCAGGTTCTTAAACTTGACACTAGTGTCTTAGAACTTAAGTCTAAAAATTTAAAACTGAAATTAGGAACAAGTAAGAAGAAAGCTGATCACACACATCTCACCTTAGAAGAAAATCTAGGAAAGATGAAGAATGAGTTTTCAAGAAAGATGAGCAGATAAGAGTCTTAAAAGAAGACCTAGGGAAGGTAAAACATGAACTAGACAAAACTTGCAAATGGGATAAGGCTTCTGATGCACTATCCTGGCTACAAGAACACCACAATAGCAATAAGAGAGGACTTGGCTATGGGACCCAAGCACCTAAGTGGGACCCCAAAAGCAAGTACATCACTCTACCTGAAAACAAAATCTGCACACACTTTGGCAAGACTGGTCATTACAAAAATGAATGTAATGCAAAAGAAAAGGCCAGTCAATAAAATAAAACCTTTGTTCAAGAGAAAAATAGGCTGCCTGGGTGGGCCAAAAGGAATTTGATTTACCCCTTTGCCTATAGAAAGGGACCCAAACTAGTTTGGGTTCCTGAGACTAACCCTGATTTCTTTTTGCAGGTCCATGTGAATGGAAGTAGCCAAATATGGTACATGGATAGTGGCTGCTCAAAACATATGACTGGAAGAAAGAACTAGTTCCTTTCACTGGAGGACTTAAAAGGAGGTAATGTCTCCCTTGTAAATGGGAAGAAAGGTGAGATTATTAGGTTTGGAAAGGTAGGTAAGACATACTCATATTCCATTGAGAATGTCTATTTGATAGATGGCTTGAAATATAGCCTAATCAGTGTATCATAACTGTGTGACAGAGGTAACCTTGTAGCATTTACCTCTACCAAATGCTTTGTGTTTAATCTTACCACTGACAAGATTGTTTTGCAGGGAAAAAGAGTTAACAATATTTACGTTGTAAATTTGTCCACTCTTTCAGAAAATGAACTCACTTGCTTGAGTGTGTTGGACAATGATCACCTCCTGTGGTACAAAAGACTTAGTTATGCAAGTCTGAATCAACTCAATAAATTAGTCTCCAAGGACCTGGTGATAGGGTTACCTAACATCAAGTTCAAGGAAGACAAAGCTTGTGAGGCCTGTGCAAGGGGGAAGCAGGTAAGATCATCCTTTAAAATCAGGATAATGGTAAGCACAACCAGGACGATGGAACTGGTTCATATGGATCTTTGTGGTCCAATGATAACATTGAGCAGAGGTGGTAAGAAATATGTGATGATACTTGTTGATGATTATGTTAGGTTTATCTAGGTACTATTTTTAACATCTAAGGATGAAGCATTTGACATGTTTACTGCCTTTGTTAGAAAGACTCAGAAATAACTTGGTAATCAACTTGCATAAATCAGGTCTGATCATGGAACTGAATTTGAAAATGCTAAGTTTGCTGAATTTTGTGATGAGCATGGTATAGATCATAATTTTTCTGCCCCTAGGACTCCTCAACAAAATGGAGTAGTTGAAAGAAAGAATAAGACTCTTGAAGATATGGCTAGGACTATGTTTTTTTCTAGTAAATTGCCTCATAGCTTCTTGGCAGAGGGTGTAAATACTACATGTTACATCATCAATAGATGCATGACTAGACGTCTTGTAGAGAAGACTCCCTATGAGTTACTTAAAGGGAGAAAACCAAATATATCCCATCTTAGGGCATTTGGATGCAAGTGCTTTATGCATAATAATGGAAAGGACTCCCTAGGTAAGTTTGATTACAGATGTGATGAGGGAGTATTCTTGGGATATTCTTCACATTGCAAAGCTTATAAAGTGTTCAATAAAAGAATTTTGTGTGTAGAAGAAAGTGTACATGTAGTTTTTGATGAAATTAACATTATTTCTGAGAGACAGGAACATGAATATGAAGCTATTGGGATGGTAAAAGATTTGAGTGAAGTCTCAGCTCAAGCTAATATTGCACCAAAAGAAGGAACATGTGATGGAACAGGTTCTTCCATCCAGGGAAACCTGATAGGGGGAATTGAACAAAGATGAACTGAAATCAATTCCCTAAAGGAACCTGTTCATGACCCTGTTCCTCAGCAATTTAACATGGGAGAAACATCAAGCAGAAATCAGTTGGTTGTGAAACCTCACAAGTATCAAAGTTCTCATCCCATTGAGAACATAATCATTGATCCAACTTCTAGAGTTAAAACTTGATCACAATTAAAGAATCTGTGTGCTTTTGATGTTTTCCTATCTCTTATTGAACCTAAAAATGTTGTTGAGGATTTGCAGGATGCAGATTGGATAAATGCAATGCAAGATGAACTCAATCAGTTTGACAGAAGTCAAGTTTGGCATCTAGTTCCAAGACACAAGGACAGATTAGTAATTGGCACTAAATAGGTCTTCAGAAACAAGCTTGATGAAGATGGAACCGTTACAAAGAACAAGACAAGACTGGTGGTCCAATGTTATAGCCAAGAGGAGGGTATAGATTATAATGAGGCCTTTACTCCAGTTGCAAGACTGGAGGCAATAAGACTCTTTATAGCTTTTGCAGCACACATGGAATTCACTCTTCATCAGATGGATGTCAAAAGTACCTTCCTGAATGGCTACCTAAAAGAAGAAGTGTTTGTTAAACAACCTCCAGGGTTTGAGAGCAAGGAGTGTCCGGAACATGTGTACAAATTAGACAAGGATCTCTATGGACTCAAGTAGGCTCCTAGAGCATAGTATGAATGACTGTCCAAATTCCTGCTTGAACATGGCTACAAAAGAGGTAAAATTGACAGTACTCTATTCCTAAGGGAAAAAGGTAAGGATCTTCTTGTGGTACAAATATATGTTGATGACATAATTTTTGGGGAAACCACTAACAAACTAAGTAAGAATTTTGCCAAATTAATGGAGAGTGAGTTTGAAATAAGTATGATGGGTGAGTTTAACTTTTTCTTAGGCTTACAGATCAAACAAAATCCAAATGGAACCATGATCCATCAGCAGAAATATGCAAAAGAGTTGATTAAAAAGTTTAAAATGGATGAATCAAAGTAAATAGACACACCCATTGCAATAACTACTAAATTAGACATAGATAAACCTGGTTCATCTGTTGATCAGAAGTTGTATAGGGGTATGATTGGTTCACTTTTGTATCTTACTGCTAGCAGACGTGACATAGTTTTCAATGTAGGGTTTTGTGCTTGTTTTAGGGAAATCCTAAGGAATCTCACTTGACTGTTGTCAAGAGAATACTGAGATATTTGAAAGGCACTACTAATATGTGTCTTTGGTACCCTAAAGGTAGTAATTTAAATCTAGTAGGGTATGCTGATGCTGACTATGCAGGTTTCCTTATGGATAGGAAGAGCACCTCAGGTGTGGCTCATTTTCTTTGTTCATGTCTTGTATCATGGGCCACTAAAAAGCAAAATTCAGTGGCATTATCCACTGCTGAAGCTGAATATGTTGTTGTTGCCTCTTGTTGTGCTCAATTGCTATGGATTAAATAGCAGCTGATAGATTTTAACATCGAAGTTGGTTGCATTCCTATCTTCTGTGATAACACTAGTGCTATAAGTATGACAAAGAACCATGTTCATTATAATAGGACTAAGCACATAGCTGTTAGACATCACTTTTTAAGAGATAACTATGAGAAAGGATTGATCACCATAGAATTCTGTGCTACTGATAAACAAATTATTGACATCTTTACTAAAGCACTGAGTAGAGAAAACTTTGAAAGGAACATGTTTGAATTAGGGATGATTAAGATCACCTAATAGGACCAGCTCAGAATGCACAATGAAAAAAAATGAATGGAAAAAAATGAAAAAAAAATATTTTGGCTAGGAAATTTGAACTTGTGTAAATATCTAGATTAATCGTTACTCAGCTTCATACTGTAAATAGTATACTCCTGTGACATGTGTTAATATGACTCACTAATCTCTTACAAAATTTTCTCTATTGTGGTAAATTGAGGCATGGTCAAGAGAATTCTAAATGAAGAACCTGGTTCATTAGTATTGTTTCATCTGAATGCCAAGGTATGTTTTCTATACTCTGCACAATTAGAAATATAAATATTTAAATCATGAGCAAAGTCCTACAATTGTTCAACTCCCTAGAAAATCCTATCCGTTTGTTTTTGAACTAGTTCCGTCCTCATTAAAATTCTAACCACAAAAATTGCCTAAAATCTAGGGAAGCCTAACCGTTCATTCAACATGCAATTCCAAGTTGATTAGACCTCTAATTGACCGCTAAAGCTACCGTTATCCATTAAATGAGTCTTTCCCTTTAAATACTCATCATTACTTCCTGCCACCCTCATAATTCAAGACCGTCAAAAACCTTATTCACTCTCAATTGCTTTCTTCTCCAAAGTTCTAGCTTACCAATTCTCTCAACAAATCAGATATAATGACAAACCCACAAGACAACCCTGGAACTCCTCCACAGCCCACTCCCTTTGATTCATCTACCCCTCCTCCACTAGCACGACTCCCAAACCCAGGCTAAGAAGAGTAAAAATTCTTGCTCGTAAAACGGTGACATCTGGTTCTCTCTCAAAGAAATTGAATGAGCAATTAAAGGCAAGTCAGACTCAAGAATCTGATCTAACTCTGATTCTGAGTCATACAAATCTGCTAGTGAGGGGGAAGGACTTGGGTCTTCTGACTCTGAGAAGGCTCAAGAATCTCCTTCTAAGGTAAGTTCTTCTTTGACTGAGAATTTAGAAAATAGGTTTGTTTTGGTTGGGCCTATCAGGGATGTGGAATTACCTGAGTTACGAAGGAGTGGAGGTAAAAGGATATTTGAAAAAGAAAAGGAGAGAGAGGGCAAATGTGGTGATCTGAGGGGAAAAGGGAAAGGAGTGGCTGATTACTCACCCACTACTGCATTGCCTGTACCTGCTATTTGTGGGGTTGCACATGAAACTATTGAAGAAAGTGGCAAGAAGTCAGGGGGAAGTGGTTCTGATGAAGTTGCTGAAGGGTTAGTTAATCTAAGTTCATAGGGAGATGAACCTGGTTCATTAACTGAAGAGACCCTAGCAGACCTTTTGAAAAAAGTAGGTGCAAGTTATGATCCAAAGAAAAGGAGAACTCCCACACCAAAAGCCCCCAGTGCTCGTAAACCTTCCAAGAAACGAAAGGCTTCCTCCCCGACACCTACTGAAACTTCCTTGCCAAAGGGAAGAGCCACTAAAAGCAGGGTGAAACAGAGTGAGAGTGATCTTCAAAAGGCTTTAGCTGAAAGTAAGAAGAAAAGGATGGATAAAGGAAAATGCAAGGTTGTGGGGTCCTCAAAAGCTGTTGATGTTGAGGAGATGGAACATGTCCATCAGGAGAAAGTTACAATAGTGGAGGTTCAGACCCCCAAGCCCAAAAGGCCCAAGACTTCTTCCAAGAAGTCTTCCTCTATGTCTGAGGCTCCTGAATCTTCATTGGCTAAGAGGACCAGGTCTGCAATAAAAAGCAAACAAGTTAGATTTTCTGAAGATGAGGAATTGAGTGGTGATGAAGAAAGTGAGTCTGCTGGGGAACAAGACAAGCTGGCCATGTTTGGCAAAAGAAAAATCTTGAAGGGAAGACTGCTAAAAGATTTGGTGGAACCAGGGATGGTTTGTTTGGTTGACACACTGGCTGCTCAGGGCTGGAAGGATATGGTCCTTTAGATGGATGAGAGATTGACTAGAAATGAAATCATTGAATTCATGACAAATGCTGAAGTCAAAGATGGCAGAGTTACAAGCAAAGTCAAAGGAGTTTAAGTGACATTTGATGCAGAGAAATTGGGAGAGATTCTAGACATCCCTGTTGAGGGATATGATGATTACACTAGATAGAGATGGCCAAGTCTGGATTCCCTTTCATCGTTCCTTACAATCACTAGGAGATTTTGTGATGAAGAGGTGAATGAGGCCATGTTTGTGCACAAGAGTGAAATGAAGCCACAACACAAAGTTATTTTTGAGTTTGTAAACAAGTGCCTACTGCCTAGGCAGGAGAGAATGCATATTGCAAATTATATGGACTTAGTTCTGATGGAGTTCCTTGAAAGTGGAAGGCAAATTAATTGGTCTGCATTCATCATCAAGCTATTGGACAGGGTTATCAATGGCTCCAAGGCTCATAATACCCCCTATTGCTTTATTTTGACTACAGTTCTGGATAGGTGCAATGTGCCTCTAAAGAAATGAGAAATGGCTACAAGTAAGTATTACTTTTGTATTAATACTCTGCTAGCTTGTGACTACTTAGTCAATGCCATCACAAATAAACCTGGTTCTTCCAAGAAAACTCCTATCAACAGTAAAGTCAGGGCTCTTGTTTAGGAAAGTAAAGCCAAGGATCCTGATATAGCTAGGCTAAAGGCTCGTGTGGCAGAGGTGGAATCTGAGAGGGATGCTCTCAGAACTGAGCTCACCAAGGAAAAGGAGAAGAATGATGGAATTATTCACAATATGCTGACTCTTCTCCAAGCACAAAACCAACCCTCTAGCTCTCCCAAGCCTTAGGAATTCTAGCCTTTATCTCCTGAACCTGTCTAGTACTTTTAGTGACTCGGATTAGGGATTTTTCTTTCTTTTTGCTCATGTTTTGAATATTTTTGCTTTTTGGTTGTGGAGTGTGGTAGCAACATATCTTCTATCAATGATATCTACTATTTTTTCTCTTGTTAATGTTAATATTTCCTTGATAGTTTAAATATGTTTGCTCGATTACTGATGATTAATCCATGATTGCACTTGCAGTTACCCCAGTGGCCATGAGTACTTATTAAAATCTGGGACTCACACTTTGTATGCAACTTTTTGATGATGCCAAAAGGGGAAGAGATATTGTGCTTTACACATTCTGAATAAGTGATATTTATAACCTAATTAACCTGGTCCTACATGATAAGTGAATTTTCTAAACTTTGTATTGACGGTTAAGCTGAGTTCTTACAGGATTCAAGTAAGTAAAAAGCATAGAGTTTTTCATCATCAAAAAGGGGAATTTGTTGGCCCAAGTACAGGTGAAGTTTTGAAGAATGACAAAAGAACTCAGACATGGACCAGGTCCATCTTATGAAGCACAGTCATGATCAACACAAACATGTGAGATGCACGTGAAGGAGATAAATCTAGCTTATCAGAAGTAATATATCCTGATCTGATAAAAAATGTTGCATATTAGATAAGGAAAGAAAGACTCCTTACACGAAGAGAACACAATTTAGGAAGAGGATAGTGTTAGAGTATGAGATCAACTAGAACTCTTCTAGAACTCTTTTAGGAATGCAGATATTCGAGAGAAGGTGGGTGTGGCCCCCATGGAGGACAAGATGCGGGAAGTAAGACTCAGATGGTTTGGGCACATTCAGAGGAGGAGCACTGATGCACCGGTGAGGAGGTGTGAGCGACTGGCTGTAGTGGGCACGCGGAGAGGTAGAGGGAGACCTAAGAAGTATTGGGGAGAGGTGATCAGACAGGACATGGCGCGACTTAGGATTACTGAGGACATGGCCCTTGATAGGGAATTATGGAGGTCGAGCATTAAGGTTGTAGGTTAGGGGAGAGTGTGAATATTTCTACAGCACAAGTGAGAGAGACTATCTAGTTAGGAGTTAGACTAGGAATGTTCAGTGGTCGTCTATTGATGCAGGGCTTTACCTTCTAGTTGTACTATACCAGCCATCTATTTCGTATTTCGTATTTCGTATTTCGTATCCTGTATTTCATATTTCGTATCTCTTATATATTGTTGTTATTTTTATTACGCATTTTTATGGTAACAATATATCATCTCCTATTGCTTTTTTGAGCCGAGGGTCTCCTGGAAACAGCCTCTCTACCCTTCGGGCTAGGGGTAAGGTCTGCGTACATATTACCCTCCCCAGACCCCACTTGTGGGATTATACTGGGTCGTTGTTGTTGTTGTTGTTGTTCTCTTTTACAGGTAATGCACATAAACAAAAGTTAAACCTAAATTGAGAGCAAAAGAGCAAGGCGATTTTGCAAGAAAATTATGTGTGATTCAAGCGTGTAATCCCGAAGCTACTTAAACAAGATAGAAGAACCAGTTCCAAGTGTCTATCTTTTATTCTAGTTCAATTGTAGTCTGTGATTTTACGTTGTACATTTTGCTTTTATAGAAGCAATTGTATTAGGTACCTAGAGTGTTCAAGTTAGAGTTAACTTGAAGTTGTCGCAACAGTTGAGGCTGTGTGCCATAACGGGATTAGAGTTAATCCTAGGTTTACAAAAGAGTTTTTGTAAATGCAGTTTTTGGCTCAGTGAGTTTAGTGAAAGTTTGGGAAAATCCTACTGAGTAGTAGGTCGTAATTTTTTCACCTTTTGAGCCAAGTATTTTTCACGTAAAAATCTCCGTGTTCTTTATATTCTTTACTTATTATTACGCAAACAATAGTAGTTGGAACACATAGAAGAACCAGGTCCATCTATAATCCAGTTAAGCGAAAATTGGGTACCACACAAATCACCCCCCTCTTGTGTTGTATTAAGTATAAAACATCACCCATTAATCTAAACACGAATTCATCATCTAATTTCGGATTTGGGGTGAGAAATTGGGGAAAATTTTGGAAAAGTTCTTAGGACTAATTTTCGAGTTTTGATTGGGAATTTGGCATTGGATTTGGATAATTTTGGTATCTTTAGACTCGTGAGTGAATGAGGGTTCATAATCCGTATCTTTCACCCGTTTTCGAGACGTGGGCCGGGGGCATTTTGGTCATTTTTACCTAATTTTGCGTATTAGCTTAGAATTTATTTGTGGAATTAATTGCATGAAGTTACATTTACATTATGCAATTGAATTGAATAGATTTGGGTTATTTAGAGTCGAGTACTCATGGCAAGAACATGGTTTCAGGTTGATTTTGAGCCGGTTCGAGGTAAGTGGCTTACCTAACCTTGTGTGGGGGAAACTGCCCTTAGGATTAAGTATTATTGATATTTCAAATGCCTTGTACGTGAGGTGACGAGTGCGTACTTGTGCTAATTATTGAAAGTCCGGTTTTTCATTAAGTAATTATAATTGTGTTTCCTCTCCTGTTTATACTACTTGCAATTTAAGCATGTTGTTATCTTAGGGAAGCATGTCTAATTGACTTAATTGCTTTACTTGCTCAAACTGCCTTATCTAGCTTATGTGCTGCATGCTAGGCTAGAAATACCTGTTTTACCTTGGTATGGAATGTGAATTGAATTGTGTATTCTTTATGTTGTTGTTGTGTGTTTACTTTGGGACTACGGGACGGTATCCCGGGAGATCCACCTACATGTTTACTTTGGGACTACGGATCAGTATTCCGGGAGATCCCCCTGCACTTTTATATTGGAACTGAGGGATTGCACCCGGTAGATTCCCCCTGCACTGAATATTTACATTTGGGACTACGGATCGATATTCCGGGAGATCCCCACGCATTATGAGTTGGACTACGGGACGGTATCTCGGGAGATCCACTGGATATCTATATTTGGGACTACAGGACGGTATCCTAGGAGATCCCCAGTTGTTATCCCTGTGTTGAGATGTATTTCTTCCATGATTGTTTTATCTCTGTGGTAGCTGTTGTTGTTACTTTCTCTCCTGTGTTACTTCTTACTATTGCACTTAATTATGCTGTCTTATTCTATACTGTTATACCTTGTATTTCATTTAATCTCAGTAGGGACCTGACTTTCCTCGTCACTACCCGACCGAGGTTAGGCTTGGCACTTACTGAGTACCGCTGTGGTGTACTCATGCCTTTTCTGTGCATGTTTTTCATAAGAAGATCCAAGTACCTCAACTCAGCCACACCACCTTTGAGGTGAGGCGATTTTCCAGAGACTTTGAGGTATATCTACCGCGTCCGCAGACCGAGGAGTCCCTTTCTATTCTCTCTTAAAAAATTAGCCCTTATGTACTTTCTTTTGTTTAGACATTTTGGAGTTAGATACTTGTAGACATTCAAAAGCTTGTGACTTCATGAGATTTTGGGTTTTGGGAAATGTAGTTCCAGTTTGAGAGTTGTATTGTATATGCCGAGCGACATCCCAAATGCTTCATTTTGATATTTTTCTACTGTTTTGGCTAGTTTTATTCTGTTGATTTCTTTTCCGCAATTTGTTAGACTTACCTAGTCATAGAGACTAGGTGCCGTCACGACAGTTCATGGAGGGCGAACTTGGGTCGTGACATAAATGTGGTGCGCTACACATCCATAATCTAGACTTTACGAGACACAACTCATAGACAACCCCTAAGACAGACTTTCTCTGATACTAAGTTTGTCATGACCCAAACTGGAGGGCCATGACTGGCACCCAGGCCATACTTACCTAGCCCCGACGTACATTTTATTTAACCTTTCTTATTAATTGTATTGGCCAACAAGTTCAACATAAATGATACACATGAATCATAAACAACCAATAATGATAGATAACCGCATGAACATATTTAACATGGGTCGACAAGGCTATCGTAAAGCTATATACAACAAAAACCAGCCAACCAGGATATCCAAAACTATACATGAGATGACACTTGTCCATGAGCCTCTAAAGGAACATAAGTGTTGTAACATAGTCGGAACAGGGCCCTGATATACCCATAATATCTATAAAAAAAATGCATACTAAGACAATGACAAGTCCGGAGAAGGGATCTCCCTAATAAGTGCTGAACTGAGCAGCCTACTACGGCTGGGGACTTTGTCTACATGTCTATCAGTAACTGCACCACGACACACAACGTCTACAAATAAAATAGATGTTAGTACAAATAAAGTACTGAGTATGTAAGGCAGGGAAAACAAATAAGAATAGTAATATAAAGAGAGATAGAGAAGATACAACTAGTAACATCTGAGTATCTCTGATGGCGACTGACATGAAATGCATATATATATATATATATGTGTGTGTGTGTGTGTGTGTGTGTGTGCATGTGTATGTGTGTGTGTGTATACTTTTAAAAACATATGCCTCTGTGGGTATCATCATTATCATATCGTACCTAGCTGTAATAGGCTCAGAAAAATGTACCGGCCATCATAAGGCTTGGTAGAATCGTACCCGGCCACGTGGAGCTCGGTAAAAACCGACTGATCAATGGTTGCACAATAGATATTGTACCCGGTCGACTATAGTGCAGCTCAGTAGAGTATTATAGTTACATACATATAATGCATGCTGGACTCATGGAATCACATTTTGAACCTTTTGGAGTGACGTAAGGTCGGTAACCTCCATATATGTCATTAGAGCTAACTTATCATCATGAATCTTATATGAATCAGGAAATACCAACAACATTTTATAACATAAGAATAAGAGAAGCAACATCAACATAAATCATTCCATAAGAATGGAAATAAAGTAAGTATTGCTAGTTTCTAAGAGTGAAGTATCTTTGGAAGCTCGTTCGTTTACATTATGTACAATCGGAGTCGTGTAAAAGAAATAAAGGGATAGCCTCACATACCATGTATATATTTCCAACCTCAAGTTATGCAAATGTCACAGCTCCTTAGTCTACAATAAGAGAAATGATACAATCATTATCGTTTAAGCGTTATAACCATTATATACCGATCACAACCTATTTTATGATAAAACGAGCAGCACCTTCCCTATTTATATGACTTCCCACAAGTTACAAGAATCACCAAACAACCCAAATAACATCAACAATAATCATATTAAGCCTTCCAAATAGTCCTACAATCAAGAACAACACACCTAATATTTTCAGAAAGTTGGACAACACCTATATCACTTCCTTCCCCTTCAAACAAGCACCAAAAACAACAAGAACAACATCAACAACAAAACACCTAAGCTACTACATCAAGAACCAGCCGAAACCTTGCTAAAAGTACGGGTTACAACATCTTTGATTCGTTTAACTTCTAACTTCTAATACTTGTTATCCATTCTTATACACCATTGTAACATTTAAGACCAATAGGATTAACTTCTTATCATATCGATAATCCCTTCTCAGATTTACATCGACTAATTTACAACGTGATTTAACATCTGCGAATATGGATTGTAACAACTTAAATATAGTTAGTAACTGTGACGACCCAAATACCTAACCCGTCGTGATGGAGCCTATCGTGGTACTAGGCAAGCCAACATTTCCAAAACACATCGGTATTTCATAAGAAGATAATGTAAAACTTTTTCATAATAGAGATTTCATAAAAAAAAAGTAAACTAAAAATAAAATGCGGAAAAGATAGCCCGATATCGGGGTGTCACTAAGTCATGAGCATCTACCACCAGTCTAGAATTTAAAGTTTACAATAGTCTACCAAGTGCCAAAACAGAAAGAAAGATAACAAGGAAGGAGAGACAAGTGCTGCGGACACCGACAACTACCTCGTATGTCTCTGATAGACGACCATGCACGAACTCAATGACCTCCGCGACCGGTCTCACCTGAATCTGCACACAAGGTGCAGGGAGTAACGTGATTACTTCCAACTCAGTAAGTAACAAAAATAAATAAGGAACTGACAGTGACGAGCTATGCAAATACAGTTTATTTCAATAAAGAGTAGGCATGCTTTCAAATCTAGCAGTTTAAGTCAAATCAGTTCGTACTCAAGTAAACCATATATCATGTCTTCCAGAAATTTGCACAACAAGAACATATAATAACTAAGTGCAACAAATAATTGGAAGCAAGTACTGTGAGCATGTGATTTTTGCCCTATACGAACTACTCCTATAAAATCCCAAAGAAATAGATTTTTCTTAATTATTTGCCATTTTTAGAATTTGTTTGTAGAATTTTATTAATTGCTTGCATTTCTATGCACGTTTAATTTTATTAAAAATCATGAAAAATGCCAAAAAATATCATGCATTGCATTTAGGTTTGTTTTACATTTTTAGGATTAATTAATTATTTGTTTTATTAAAAATAAAAATGTAAAAATGGCCATTTTTACATTTTTCCCTTTTTATTTTTAGATTATTGATTTTTCACTTTTAATTTAGGATTAAGTGATTTTTATAATTTTTGTAATTAATTAATTAGTTTAACTTCACATTTTTAGATTAATTTAGGTTTTTAATTTAGGATGTTTAATTAAAGAAAAAGAAAAAGAAAAAGGAAATAAAGATTTAATTGCAATGGGGTTTTAAATTAAGCAATTGGACCATTTTTAGCCACAAACCCATCCAAAATCTTACCCAGACCCAGGCCTAAACCAACCTTACCCGGTCCATCTCACTGTAGTCCAAAACGACCCCGTTTTGTTCCCTCTTAATCACAGCCGTTGGATCTCTATGATCTAACGGCTCAGAACTCACCTCTCATCAACTATAAGACTGTCTTAAAATGAGTCAACTCACCCCAAAACCCCTAAACTCAGCTCATTTTGTCTCTCACCTTCCCTGATGAGAAACCCTAGCCGCCCTATCTTACCTTAGCCATCTCCGCCTTGGTCCGCCGACCGGAAATCGTCTCACGGTGGCAGACCACCACCAATCCTCCCCAAATTTATACCACACAACCCTCGTAACCTCCTAATTCCAAATCTCCAATCCATTTCTTTCGAATCACCCCTAAAATTTTCGAATCTTGGATCGAAATCAAGGCCAAAACCCTAACTGCTCCAAACCACACCAAATTAACCCCAGACAATCACCTTCTCTTCCTCTTTCCATATCTCATAACCATTCCCTTCAAACAAGCCCAAAAATTCCCGATTTTTGAATCTGAGACCTTTGGAACCCTAATTTCCCCTTCTCGATTTTGGCCAGTGCTTGGGACCTATGAACTTAAAAGATGAAACAAGTTCATATCCCCTTTTGATGTTTAGACAAGCCTTTGACTGCCTAAGTTGGAAAATAAGCTTAGGTAATTTCTTCACTCTTTTTTGTTTGTTCCATCTTTTTCTGCATGTTTTAGTTATGGTTGCATAATTTTAGTTTGGTAATTTTAGGATTTCTCTCTTTTTTGTTGCGGCTCCTTAGTTCTGTTTGGTATTTGTTGTTGTTTATTAGATTAAATTAAAACATGCTTCTAATTGTACGAATTTAGCTTAACTAGTTTTCATTTTTAATATCTACCCTGTTTTTCTATTTTCTACGATTTCATAGCCGATTTCATCATAGGAGAATTGATAAGTTATTTAGGCTGTTTTGTTGTTTTAATTACTTATATTTACAAAAACACTGATCTAGGTTGGATTTTAGGTTTTGTTTGCATCTTTAATTTGTTTTGGTTACTGTTAAGTGTATTAGTTTGTTAGTTTCAATTCTGGTTTAGGTTTAATCAGCTAAGCATTTCTGTCTAATTGGTTTAGATTACAGTCACTTGTTTCTCTTGGGCATTTTGATTCGAACTGTTGATCCTTTCTAGGTTTGTCCTTGTTTGCTTTGATTTGTATATCAATAGAAACTTAATGGACTTAATTGAACCAAAAGAGTTTAGGTAAAGATGAAATAGGCAGGAATTTAAAGGATAAAATTGGACTTTCACTTAGGCCAAAATCAGAATGTTCTAGTATCTAGCACAGCTGTCCCTATCCTTAGCAAAAATGCTAATATTGGATAAGAAAAAGGACATACAACTATCAAAAGATGATGTACTATTCTTAAATTTTAGAATATTAGGTTAGAATATGCCTTTTTGATACCCTTTTTATGCACTCTATAAAAGGGAAACATTCCCTCACTCACACAGAGAATTCAGCATTATTCCTTGCCTAAAAAGTTCTGAAAACAGAGATTGAGCATCATTTTACTGCACAAAAGTTCTCTTTTCTTTAATGAAAAGTTTAGATTCCAAAAATCTTGGAAAAACTTTAAAAACTTCTCATTTCTGATTCTTTACAAGTTGAAAACATGGTTTGAAATAGAAGATTTTCTTAGTTCCCTTAGCTGGATTTCCTGCTTTCAAGATGGTTTTGATTTGGTTGGAATCTCTGGGTTATTTTTGGGGTTGTTGCTGCTGTATTCTGCTGTTGTTCCCATCCAGGTTTTTCAGAAAGCTAGTTGCTTTTATTGTCTATTTTGCTAATAAAGGTACGCATTTTGGACTCACATGTTTGACTTGGGTTCACTTATCTTCTGTAATCTTTTGTCTGGGGTGGCTGAATGAAAAGCTTTTATTTGTTGAATGCCTTTTCTTATTTCCAATTTATTTGTTCTTTATGACCATGATTCCTTCAATTGTGTTAAGTTATTACCTCACTAGTATATTTGAGCATTTACTTAGCCAAGTTCTTATATGAAATGAATGCTGGAATAGTCTGAACATGGATCCCTAACTGCTGAAGTAGCCTCCTTCCTTTCTTCTGATTGCTTTATTAGTTAAGCCAAAGTTGCACTAATCTATGAATTTCTATGTGTACTAATATCTATATTGTTACCTTTGTTTTGGTATGTGAGTGGCTACAAAGCTAAATAATCTCAAGGTTGGAGTTTGAAATGTGGACTTGTGAGAAATAACTCCATAACTGATTTCTTGCAAGTCTGCACATTGGTTTGGAGGATCTGATGGCAAGAGAAAAACCTGAAGCAAGGAAATTTCCTTTTGTTTATTTTAAAAATCTTCATTTTCTTTAAGATGTTAGTCACACTGAGTATCATGTTGTACATTCAAGGACATTCAGTAGACAAAATGGACTGTTACAATAATTTTTAAATTGAGTTTTTTTTCTTTTTTTTGCTTAATTTAGTACAGGGTCATAGCAGTTGGACCCATTCCCGTTTTAGTAAAATGTGATTCTTGCGTAAAGGTTTGGGACATGGCATGAATTGGGCCAGACATGTAACAAGGCCCAACATGGGACCCCTTTGAGCAAGTCTGGGCCCAGGCAAATGGGCCTGGGCATTGAACCCAGTCAAGTAACTTTAAATTGTGAATTTTTCTTTGAAACTATAGTGTAACAACGTGTTATGATGTCTTGTTAAGTTCTGCGTTTAATTTTTAACTAGCCTTGTTGTTTAGTCCTGACTGATTTTACTCAACAAGCAATTGGTATATTTATTTATGAATGGGAAGATTTTGTTAATTGTAGAGGTGGAAAGGTCCAACTAGAAAATGAGTAGCAACTGGGCCCGCCTACATGTGAGCACAATATGGGTTGTTCCATTTGGACTCAGCGAAAGAGCCTTTGAGTCATTTCTTTCTTTCTGGGACAAATTTCAGTAAAAATAAGGCTTTAAGGTTACTGACTTCCCTTAGGTAAATAATCAATGGGCCATCGTTGGCCCAAACTCCTTCTCCAAAGGAATTTAAAAGCCTAGCTTTCCCACACTTTAAGTTGAAAGATCCTTAATTTGAACTTCAAATTAGGATTTAAATACAAGCATCCTTAGTCTTAATTAAGTGAAATGCACCCCTTTTGTTAAAATAAGATTTGAGGTGTGCCATATACAAACAAAACCCATAACCTATGGCCCTCATATGGATATTAACCTAATTTTTTTAATAATCTTAAATAATCATAGTTTGTTTTAGGCTCGATATAGACTAGTATTGTGATCATGTATACGTTCGTGTAACATAATTACGAATTTAATTCTAAAAGTAACTCGAGGGATGCGTTCGCGCAACTTCAACCAAATTTTTCTTAATAAAATAAACAAAGCAATATTAATTATGGATATGTTCGCGTAACATGATTTTCAACGCGCCAGAAGAAAAGAGTATACGTACGCGTAACTCAATTCTTTTATTACGAATAAATCAAGTGATTAAAAGCGGTTAAAAGTTAAATGCACATAGGTCCTAAAATAAGTAATTAGGCAACTTAAGCCAAGTAATAATCACTAAGCGACCGTGCTAGAACCACGGAATTTGGGAATGCCTAACACCTTCTCCCGAGTTAACAGAATTCCTTATCTAGAATTTCTGGTTTGCAAACTTTTAAAATAAAGTCGAAATTTCCTCGATTTGGAATTTAAAATAAACCGGTGACTTGGGACACCAAATAAACTATTCCAAGTGGCGACTCTGATAAATTAAATAATCCCATTTCAAATAATATCTCTTTAATTGGAAAAACTCCCATATATCTCCTCGGGTGTGTAAAAAGGAGGTGTGATAGCTCTGACGACTCTGCTGGGGATAAAAATCCAGAACTTCCGGTTCAGGGTTCAAGAATTCGAGCTTGTTAATGTGATTTTATTTGGCTTTATTGTTGATATTACTGTATTTTGTGGACTTAATGTGCTAATTACCATTTACTACTTTTATATTACTTGAATTGTATTTAAATGTCTTCTTACACCTCCCTTCTGAGTCTTCTAAAAAATGGTGCTCACGTTCGCGTGGCCTACTTTTCTATTAGAGTTATACCAAATAGGACGGGGCTGGGCAAGCAAAAAGGCCAGGAAGACTTTCATGCTCCCGGTATGTTGCACCCTCCTCGACTCGAGTTTCTCCGCTCGGGTAAGCCAGGTTTAGAACACAACCCCAGGTTTAAACTTAGAATAACATAACCTCATGTCGGATCCCTAGTAAGAATGATTATTTGCATCATATGCATTTGACCTTGGGGACTCAACATAGGGGTTGGGTCCGCCTAGGACAAGTGTACCCAGAATAAAGACCATCCTGATCCTACATGCTATGTGAATATTTATTTATTTCGGCTTGCATGATGACCGGCTAGGAAAAGGAAATAAAGAGAAAACCAAGAGTGAGGTAAGATAGAGAATTTACCCGATTCTAAAAAATCCTGGCATTTGAAAATGTCTCTAAACTCTGCCAAAATTTTTTGAAAAGAAAAAGAGGAAAGGAAAATATATTTCAGAAAAAAAAGTGAGTCAAATATCATGTTTTTAATGTCAAAATTGACCGAACTACGCAGGTTTGATTCTCACCGGATGTGGGATACGTATGCAACCCATATAAGGTTCAGCCTTATTTTTTACAAAACAAATAATCAAGTAAAGTGTAGTTTAGGGCTTTGGTCAAAAGAATAAGCCGACCCAGCTTCGGTTGTATTTTTAAGTCATTCTTACCGGAATAGCCTTAGATTATCTTTTATTTGTCGAAAGGTTATTTTTTGGAAGAACGGGCAAGTCCGTCTGTAAGGTGTCTTTTTCCATAAAATACTTCCCCCAACCTCAAAATATGTTTGGAATTATGAAGGGGCAACATTTACAAAAACGACCATTTTTGCTAAAAGTAGCATCAAGGGGGTCTTTGTCCGTTGATTTTCTTTTAGAAATTGAAAATTTGTTTTGCAAAAAGAGTTCGCAAGAGTTAACCCTAATCTTAACCCTCCACAGGTACAAATGAATACTATCCAGAACCTGTCACAAATGAATACTGTCAAGAATCCGTCACAAATGAATACTGTCCAGGACCCGTCATAAATGAATGTTGTTCAGAACCCGTCACAGTTGGTCACAGAACAGGCTCAGCTGCAGCTTCGCATGTGGTGGAATGATTTAGATAAACATGACCAGGATTGGGTAAAAAAGCAGTTGGGTCCCCTTATAGACATCATGAGCATCGAACTCTAAGAGGATTTAATCAAAGCCTTGGTAACCTTTTGGGATCCTGTCCACAACGTGTTCCGTTTCTCAGATTTCGAGCTCACCCCTACTCTGGAGGAAATGACCAGATACATTGAATTTGGTCAGGACTTGAGGAAACATCAACTTATATTCCTGAGGGCTCCTTCTATGCACAAGTTCTTTGATCTTCTGAATATAAGTAAGCAAATGGAGAAGGCCCATGTAAGCAACATATATTGTTCTTTATACTTCTTGTACATCAGGTTCGGGCACTCAACTGGGTTTGAAACTGTCACGACCCAATCCCCGAACCCGGTCGTGATGGCGCCTCTCGTGAAGACAAGGCCAGCCAGACCAAAACGGAACACCTCTTTTAAACAGTTAATCATCATAACAGTAATAATATGTAATATGATACTCATAAATTGCGGAAATTTTAATGTTGACAACAGCAGGAACCGTCCCGACACAGCCCAAACCAGGGTGTCACAAGTCACGAGCATCTATAAGAATGAAATTTCCACTTTACAGTCTAGAATACACTGAACAAGAATAATGAATAACATAGAAATATAGTGGTGCTGCGAACGCCGGCAGTCACCTCGCTAAAACCTCTACAACTCTGCCTCCACACAGCCAATACCCGCTACCGGGTGAATAAATACCTGCAACTGCACGCGAGGTGCATGGAGTAAAGTGAGTACTCTAACTCAGTGAGTAATAAAGGTAAATAATAACTGAGCAACATGAAATCACGTAAAGCAACCAACATGCTATATAGAAGCAGTGTAAAACTCCTTGAGAAAAATCAGTGAATCTGTGAATTCTTAGAAAATACCTTGGCTCGGTTCTAAACTTCTTTTGAAAATGATCTTTTCAATAGTTGTGAAATAATTTCAAAATAATTAGTGCCGCTATGCACAGAAATCCGCCCCTCGGGCACAAATACCACAGTTAAACAAGTAAAAGACAAGTAAGTATGCAAAATGAACACATAAACCTCGCCCCTCGGGCAATCATATAGAATAGTACCAGCCTCTCGGGCACAAATTAGTTCCTGGTCAGCCATTGTTACCTGACCGCACGGTGTTATTCCTGGTCAGTCATTGTTACCTGACCAAATTGCATCATACAGTGTCATTGTTACCACTGTAATCTTACAATCACTCATATTAGCCCCTCGGGCATAGTATCAATCACTCAACATAATGGTCAGCCATTGTTACCTGACCAAATTGCATCATACAGTGTCATTGTTACCACTTTTTCAAATCACATGGGTACCCGCGCTCACTGTGGGTGTGCAGACTCCGGAGGGGCCCCTTACAGCCCAAACGCTATATCAAGCCACCTCGTGGCATCATCACTCATCATATCCTCACATCACTTAAGCTACCTCGTGGCATATAAAGTATCTCAGGCCCTCGGCATCATATCACTCAGCATATCCTCATATATGGCCCTCGGCCTCACTAAGTCCGAAAATCATCGCAAGCCCCTCGGGCATTAGTAAAACAGTAGTTCTCAGCCAAAACATCATTTAGAAATATCATTTAAGTTTCAAATCTGAGTAAAAGTGGCTGAGTTTGTAAAACAGTAGATATAAATAGGACTGAGTTCAAGTAATAAGTCAAAACAGTGAGGAAACAATGATAAAAATCCCCGAAGGGTTCAAATAGTTGGCACGAAGCCCAAATATGGCAATCAACCCAAATCATGATGATAACAAATGAATTTCAGTCAAATATTCAGTAAAATCATCAATCGGGATGGACCAAGTCACAATCCCCAGTAGTGAAAGACCCCACGCTCATCATCCAGCGCGTATCTTGCCTCAATATAGCACTATGATGTGCAATCCGGAGTTTCAAACCCTCAGGATATCATTTACAACCATTACTCACCTCGAACTGGCTAATTCTCTAGCTCACGACGCCTTTGCCCCTTAAATTGGCCTCCACGCGCGTCGAATCTATCCAAAATCAGAACGAATACGTCACAATATGCTAAGGGGACAAAGCTCAAGCGAAAACATTCGAAATATATCAAAAATCTCGAAATTAACAAAACCCGAGCCCCAGGCCCACATCTCGGAATCGGTTAAAATTTACATTTTCAGAATCCTCATACCCTCACGAGTCTAACCATACCAAAATTATCCAATTCCGATACCATTTAGTCCTTCAAACCATCATTTTACATTTTTGAAAGATTCCACAATTTTCTTCCCAAATTCCATCTCAAATCACGAATTAAATGATGAATTCAGTGATAGATTCATGTACTCTAACCAAATCTGAGTTAGAATCATTTACCCCGACCAATTTCTTGAAAAACCTTCGAAAAATTGCCAAAATCCGAGCTCTCTAGGTCAAAATATCAAATAAAACCCAAAACCTCGTATTTATAGAGTACCCCTCGGATTCCGACACTGCTGAACGCACAAAAATGACCGCGGTTCGCGCAAAACCAGCGGGGTTCGCGCAAAAACAATCGCGGCCGCGCAGGTCTTGCTCTGTAAGGACATTCTTTAGTATTTTGGCCATAACGTTCGCTACAGATGTCCAAATTGCAATAGATTTACCTTTCTGGAAACTAGACACGAAGGGCTACAACTTTCGTTTTTGAATAACCTCAAAATTCCTTGTGGATCAAAAGATATGAGCTTCCGAAGTAGGACCAGCAACCTGCAGTCTTCACGACCGCGGCCGCGGCCACTTTGACGCGGCCAGCACTAGGCTAGCGCGCCCAGCGCGAAAAGGAGCGCGGTCCGCACCAAAACTGCTGCTCCCTCCATTTTTCTAAGTTCCAGAGTGTCCGTACTCGCTCAAAACTCACCCGAAACACTCCCGAGGCCCCCAGGACCACAACCAAAAGCACCAACGCATCCTAAACATTATTCAACCTCGTTCCAATCATCAAAACACCTCGACTAACACCAAAATCATCAAATCACATCGAATTCAAGCCTATGAATCTCGAGAGCTTCCAAATTCCATTTTTGATGAAAACCCCAACCAAACCACGTCCGAATGACCTCAAATTTTGCAGACAAGTCCAAAATGACATAACGAAGCTATAGAAACTCTCGGAATTCCATTCCGACCCTCTGATCAAAATCTGACCTACCAAAATACTAACTTCGCCAATTCAAGCCTAATTCTACACCATACCTCCAAAACCACTTCCGATCACTCTCCTAAGTCACAAATCACCTCCCGAAGCTAATCGAACCATCGGAACTCACATCCGAACCCTCTAACACATAAGTCAACATACAGTTGACTTTTCCAACTTAAGCCTTCTCAAAAGAGACTAAGTGTCTCATTTCTTACCAAATCCTCTCCGAACTCGAACTAATCATCTCGATCCTATAAAACACGGATAACGTAGCGTAAAGAAGCTGAAATAGGGGAAATGGAGCGGTAACTCATGAGGCGACTGGCCGGGTCGTCACAGAAACACATGAAAAGGGGTTAAACAACAAACAAGATAAAATCACTTGGCGGATTCATCGTCAGTTCGCTTTCATCGTGGCGTTTTTAGTTATCATGGTCTTTCCAAACGCAAAAGGGACAATAAATACTCGCATGGCTAGAATTGCACAAATCCTCACTACCAAGAAAGATCATTCACTTGTTCCGTTAGTGCTGGCAGACATTTATCGGCATTGACTTTGTGCCAATCCAGGGCTCAATTCTTTAAGGGTTGCAACATTCTTTTTCAAATGTGGTTGATCGAACATCTCCGCCGTCACCCCAAGTTCATGAGTTATGGTTCAGACAGGAACAACTTCATCAAGAGTTATGAGGAAATGGTGGAAGACTACAAATCGCCTAAATGGTTTGAGGCCTGGGTATCCCATTTAAGAACTCTGAAGGCAAGTCAAATTGAATGGTCCATAGGGTGGCTTCCGATAACAGAAGTCATATACATGACAACTTCAAAAGGTTGCTTGATGATGATGGGCCTGAGAAGTATCCAACCATATGCACCGCAAATATTTCTAAGGCAACTTGGAAGGTATCAAGTGGTACTCGAAGATATAGATTTGAGTACCCAAGTTATTGAGCTACACCAGAAGCAACACTACCTGAGGCTTTAGTCCAACGAGATTGAAATAGTTGCCGATATCTGAAAAGAGATACCCAGGTACCGGATCTTGCAAAATGAGAAGTGGATCCAAATTATGCTGCATGGTTTGAGAGAAGGTTTTGTGCAAATTATGAGCCAAAGCCCGAGCCTGAAAGTCCCACCAAAAGACCTCATGTTCAAGCTTTTGATGATAAAATTCGGGAAAAGTTGGCCTGGGGAGAGAAGGAGAAAAAATATCAAGCCATCATTCACGCTTTGCAAGAAGAATTGAGGAACGTCGTATTCAATAATGATCTACAGACATAAGAAGCTGAAGGTGAAAGAAGAAGGTTGGCCTAAGAAAATGAAGCTCTCCGGGCCCAAGTTCGAAAAATGAGAATAGCAGCTGAGAACTCGGGCAAAAGCAAGAAAGATGAAAGGCTCATCTACAACCTTACAAAAAAAGTACGAGACTGTGAGGATGATTTGCAAAAGAATGAGTCTGAGCTAGTAAAAGTACGAATGAAGTTGGCAAAAAATGCAGAAGAACGAGAAACGTTCGTTCGACAGTTGAAGGAAAGATATGACAGAGGGGTCATGGGTTGGAAAAAGGAGCTTAATAGCCTTGAGATTGAAATGACTAAACAAGCCAAGATATTCAAAGCCGAGAGAGAACATTGCTACGCTTTGATGGCACAGCTAGAGGGAGACCTACAACATTTGCAAGAACATAATCATATGGCCACCTGGGTTTCGGAGGATAGATCTCAGCAGATTGGGCGCTTGTTGCAAGAAAAGGACATCATTAGGGAAAGGGTTAGAAGAATCGCCGACTACATTATGATGAAGTGCAACGAGTACGAGGACATGACCAGGTCCATGTTCTTCGCCACAATAAGGATCTTTGTTCGCCAGATAATGGATGATCTATATCGCCTCCAGGATGACATGGCGCGTAGGCCCGCAACATGACCAATTAGTGTTCCTAGGGAAGAATTGGAGGCATTGATGTACTCCTGATTGTTTTCCTGTTTTTGAGTCTGTATTTTCATTCCTAAAGTCTGTTTCGAGTTTGTTTTAGCTTTCAATTTCCAAGTATATAGGATCGAGTCTTTGTAATAGAGAAAAATTAGAAGTCTTGTTTTAATGAAAATTTGAAAAACCAAAATATGTTTTATTTTGAATTTATTCCTTGAACTACATGATGATCTGATTCACGCAACATCGTGATATGTAGGCAATCCTCATCGGATCTGGTCATGGTTTTTAAATAACTCAAATAAAAGAGAAATTATTGAAAAAGAAAGCAAAATGAAAAGAGAGAAAACAAGAAAAAGAGAATGAGAACAAGAGAGAAAATAAGAGTGCAAAAGAGAGCAAGAGAGAAGATCAGGGAGATAAACAAAAGCTGGGATGAGACATGCAATCGTTGCAAAACATGTAGAAACACATTTAACTATATAGGTGCATCACACCCCCCAATGTACGATTCCTTATATGTTAATTGCTTCAAACTAACCGGTTTGTTGTCTACTGTTGAGTATATGTTCTATTTTTAAGGTGGTTGGTGTGTGGTAACCTAGCTTCACACCCTTACTTTACAAGATCCAAAGGCAGTGTAGAAATGTCATCAGAAGGTCATCCACCAAAAATTTCCATCCTAGAGGATAGCCCGCTATAGGTTATCCCAACCTCAGAGTCAGTGGCTGCTTAAGAGAATAGGGCACTGCGCCTCTGCGTGTTGGAAATGTGGGACGCTTGGTCCAATGGTAGAGAGACGCCAAGTGCCATACCCAATTTCCCCGAGCTACTTCCCAGAGCAAGTGGAAATTCCAACGTCCCAATAAGTTACCCAAATATCCCAGTTGGATACCCCACCATCTCAGCTCACTTCGTCGAAACACTTTCTGAGGTTCGCCCACAGGTGATTTCAGGAGTGGCCTCTAACATATTTACCGCACCACCAACTTCGGCTACGACACAACCAACTCTGCCCAGATAAAGCTTTGGTACATCATCCTTCACTTTCCAAGTACCATCTTTTCCACCAGACCCTACCCATTTTACCACCAATTCTTACCCACAACAACCCCGGTACAAGTTTACCACAGGACAAGAGAAGGCTATAAAGAACCTCGAGCAAGAGGAAATCACTTGGAAAATGAGGAGCATGGAATAGAGCCTCAAGAATATACAAGGTTTGAGCGGCCAAAAGAGTGTATCTTACACTGATATTTGTATGTTCCCGCATGTGCATTTGCCCCTCAGTTTCAAGACCCCCAAGTTCGAAAAATATTACAGGTACGGGGACCGCATAGCCCACCTCAAGAGGTATTGCAATCAATTAAGAGGGGTAGGCAGAAAAGAAGAGCTCCTCATGGCTTATTTCGGAGAGAGTCTATTTGGCATTACATCTGAGTGGTACATGGATCAAGACATGTCTCATTGGCACATATGGGACGATCTGGCTCGAGATTTTGTCAGATTATTTCAGTACAACATAGACATAGCTCCCGACAAGAATTCCCTGTCAAATCTCAAAAAGAAGTCATCAAAAAGTTTTCGAGAATATGCTGTTAAATGGCGCGAACAAGCGGCCAGAGTCAAGCCCCCGATGGATGAGACCGAAATGGTCAGTGTTTTTCTACAAGCCCAAGAGGCTGACTACTTTCACAATATGATGTCTGCAATGGGAAATCTGTTTGCTGAGGCTATCAAGATTGGTGAGATTATCGAAAATGGTCTGAAAATAGGTCGCATATTAAGCCAATCTGCCATAAGAGCTACATCCCAAGCAATCCAAAGCGGGTTAGGTGGTGTAGCAAACAGAAAGAAGAAAGAAAAGGTGGCGATGGCGGCTTCAAGTCTGAGAAACCCCCATCCACCTAGAGGTTACCTCCCTCCAAGAACCCCACAACATTATTATCCTCATCAAGATGTGGCCTATGTTTTGGCTCCTCAGCCGTACGCAGTAATGAACGCCTAGCCATACGCTTGGCCATAACAACAGTTTAACCAAAACCAAGCTCTACTTCCTTGAAATAACCCTTCTCACCAAGATCCATATAATCCCCGTCCTCCTCAAAATAATTTTCCATACAATGCTCGTGCTCGGGAACCACCTAGAAGAACAAATTGCACGCCTATTGGTGAAACCTAATCTAGCCTTTTCCCTAAACTGGTCCAAATGGGTTTGTTGCAACTCGTACCCCCGAACAGATAAAACCCAGAGTCACCTTCCTACTGACCCAGTACCCGATGTGCTTATCATTCTAGGGTGGAAGGGCATGACACTAAAGACTGTTGGACTCTCAAAAGGGCAATTAAAAATTTGATAGAGCAAAAGAGGGTAGTGTTGAAAGATGAAGAGATCCCCAATGTGACCAACAACCCATTGCCGACTTACAACAATGGACCAGTTATTGGGATAACTTGTGAAGATAAAAAGTTTGAACCAGCTCTAAAAGCCATCATTGCCATCGCCGATGTGGAAAGGAATCCAAGGCTGCCGCAAAGCAAGATAAGGGAAAAAAAAAGTAATTCTACTCCTCAAAGTGAAGAAAAGACTTTGGAAACCAAAACAATGGCAGCGCCCCCTAAAGACGACATTCTTTATGTTCCCCGAGCTCACAAGAAAGAACAATTGGGGTTGAGTCCTCCTAGGAGGTTCTAGCTGAACAAGGGACCCAAGATGTATGTACCCAAAGGGACTTATGTGGCGTGGGGATCAGTAATTTCACCTAGGTTGAACGAGCCCATGATCAAAAGGAAATACATTTTTCTTAATTATTTTCCATTTTTTAGGAATTTTTTGTAGAATTTTATTAGTTGTTTGCATTTATGTGCACATTTAATTTTATCAAAAATCATGAAAAATGCCAAAAAATACATGCATTGAATTTAGGTTTGTTTTATATTTTTAGGAGTAATTAATTAATTATTTGTTTTATTAAAAATAAAAATCACAAAAATGGCCCATTTTTACATTTTTCCTTTTTATTTTTAGATTATTGATTTTTCACTTTTAATTTAGGATTAAGTGATTTTTATAATTTTTGTAATTAAGTAATTAGTTTAATTTCATATTTTTAGATTAATTTAGGTTTTTAATTTAGGATATTTAATTAAAGAAAAAAAAGAAAAAGAAAATAAGGGTTTAATTGCAATGGGGTTTTAAATTAAGCAATTGGGCCATTTTTAAGCCACAAATCCATCCAAAATCTTACCCAGACCCAGGCTCAAACCAACCTTACCTGGTCTCTCTCCCTATAGTCCAAAACGACCCTGTTTTGTCGCCTCTTAATCACAGTCGTTGGATCTCTATGATCTAACGGCTCTCGGAACTCACCTCTCATCAACTATAAGACTGTCCTAAAATTAGTCACCTCCCCAAAACCCCTAAACTCAGCTCATTTCGTCTCTCACCTTCCCTGATGAGAAACCCTAGCTGCCCCATCTTACCTTCGCTGTCTCCGCCTTGGTCCGCTGGCCAAAAATCGTCTCACGGCGGCAGACCACCACCAATCCTCCCCAAATTTACACCACACAACCCCCGTAACCTCCTCATTCCAAATCTCCAATCCATTTCTTTTGAATCACCCTAGAAATTCTCGAATCTTGGATCGAAATCAAGGCCAAAACCTTAACTGCTCCAAACCACATCAAATTAACCCCAGACAATCACCGTCTCTTCCTCTTTCCATATCTCATAACCATTCCCTTCAAACAAGCCCAGAAATTACCGAATTTTGAATCTGAGACCTTTGAAACCCTAATTTCCCCTTCTCGATTTTGGTTAGTGTTTGGGACCTATGAACTTAAAACGCTCGTTAGCCGACTGTTCTTGACAAAGAACAGTTGATTAATGAATGAAACAAATTCATATCCCCCTTTTGAAGTTTAGACAAGCCTTTTACTACCTAAGTTGGGAAATAAGCTTAGGTAATTTCTTCACACTTTTCTGTTTGTTCCATCTTTTTCTGCATATTTTAGTTATGGTTGCAAAATTTTAGTTTGGTAATTTTAGGATTTATCTCTTTTTTGTTGCGGCTCCTTAGTTCTATTTGGTATTAGTTGTTGTTTATTAGATTAAATTAAAGCATGCTTCTAATTGCACGAGTTTAGCTTAACTAGTTTTCATTTTTAATATCTACCTTGTTTTTCTTTTTTCTACAATTTCATATCCAATTTCATCTTAGGAGAATTGATAAGTTATTTAGGCTATTTTGTTGTTTTAATTGCTTAAATTCACAAAACAAACTGATCTAGGTTGGATTCTAGGGTTTCTTTGCATCTTTAATTTGTTTTGGTTACTGTTAAGTGTATTAGTTTGTTAGTTTCAATTCTGGCTTAGGTTTAATCAGCTAAGCATTTCTGTCTAATTGGTTTAGATTACAGTCACTTGTTTCTTTTGGACATTTTAATTCGAACTGCTGATCCTTTCTAGGTTTGTCCTTGTTTGCTTTGATTTGTATATCAATAGAAACTTTAGGGACTTAATTGAACCAAAAGAGTTTAGGTAAAGATGAAATAGGCAGGAATTTAAAGGGTAAAATTGGACTTTCACTTAGGCCAAAATCAGAATGTTCTAGTATCTAGCACAATTGTCCCTATCCTTAGCAAAAATGCTAATATTGGATCAGAAAAAGGACATACAGCTGTCAAAAGACGCTGTACTATTTTGAAATTACAGAATATTTGGTTAGAATATGCCTTTTCATGCCCTTTTTGTGCACTCTATAAAAGAAAAAACATTCCCTCACTCACACAGAGAATTCAGCATTATTCCTGGCCTAAAAAGTTCTGAAAACATAGATTGAGCATCATTTTACTGCACAAAAGTTCTCTTTTCTTTTCTGAAAAGTTTAGATTCTAGAAATCTTGGAAAAACTTTAAAAACATCTCATTTATTATTCTTTACAAGTTGAAAACATGGTTTGAAATAGATGATTTTCTTAGTTCCCTTAGCTGCATTTCCTGGTTTCAAGCTGGTTTTGATTTGGTTGGAATCTCTGGGTTATTTTTGGGGTTGTTGCTGCTGTATTCTGCTGTTGTTCCCATCCAATTTTTTCAGAAAGCTAGTTGCTTTTATTGTCTATTTTGCTGATAAAGGTACACATTTTGGACTCACATGCTTGACTTGGGTTCACTTATCTTCTGTAATCTTTTGTTTGGGATGGCTGAATGAAAAGCTTTTGTTTGTTGAATGCCTTTTCTTATTTCAAGTTTATTTGTTCTTTATGACCATAATTCCTTCAATTGTGTTAAGTTATTACCTCACTAACATATTTGAGCATTTTACTTAGCCAAGTTCTTATATGAAATGAATGCTGGAATAGTCTGAACATGGATCCCTAACTGCTGAAATAGCCTCCTTCCTTTCTTCTGATTGCTTTATTAGTTAAGCCAAAGTTACACTAATCTATGAATTTCTATGTGTACTAATATCTATATTGTTACCTTTGTTTTGGTATGTGAGTGGCTACAAAGCTAAATAATCTCAAGGTTGGAGTTTGAAATGTAGACTTGTGAGACACAACTCCGTAGCTGATTTCTTGCAAGTCTGCACATTGGTTTGGAGGATCTGATGGCAAGAGTTAAACCTGAAGCTAGGAGGAATTTCCTTTTGTTTATTTTAAAAATCTTCCTTTTATTTTAGATGTTAGTCACACTGAGTATCATGCTGTAAATTCAAGGACATTCAGTAGAAAAAATGGACAGTTACAATAATTTTTAAATTCAATTTTTTTTCTTTTTTTGTTTAATTTAGTACAGGGTCATAGTGTCACAACCCAAACCGATGGTTCGCGACAGGCACCCGATACGTTACTCAACCGAGTACCAACGTAACGTATCTTTCTTATTACATCATCATATACACGTGACATATAGACCTAATAGACCAACATAATCATTTATAAATGCAAAACATAGGCCGACAAGGCCGTACAATCTTTCACGTACACGACATATGTCTACAAGCCTCTAAGAGTACATAAACGTCATAAAGGTCGGGACAGAGTCCCGCCATACCAAACAATACACGTCTAAATCATACTAACCAAACAAGCAACTCCGAAGCAAATGGAGTGCACCAACATCTTCCGCTGAGCTGATAGCCTACTTGGAGGGCTCTCGACATGTCTATCGGGACCTGCGGGCATGAAACGCAGCGTCCCCAGACAAAAAGGGACGTCAGTACGAATAATGTACTAAGTATGTAAGGCACATAAATAAATACATAAAAGACATGAAAGACATATAGAGTACATGACTCAACCTGTAAGTCTGAATAACTTTGTAAATCATAAATTACTTTTAGCGTCATGCATATGCATATGAATGACATATCGTGCATAGGTACAGGTTTCTTAACATCATCAGCTTCTGAGGGCATCCCATCATATCATATAGGTCACTGTGGGCAAAATCATCATCGTATACCAGCTGATCAGGTGGTGGTGCGTATATAATGCCATAATCTTTTCCATATCTCATATACATATATATACATACATATATACATGTATACAATGCCGTTTGAATCATATTTCAGTCACTGTGGGAAACATCATCATCACATACCAGTTGACCAGGTGGTGGTGCGTATATAACGCCGTAACCTTTTCCCATATCCCATATACATATATCTACATATATACGCGTATATAATGCCATCTGGTCATGGGTCAATGCACATGTATGAAAATTTCGTAATAGTCTCGATATTTCTTCCGGATAAATTTTTCCAACAACGTATTATTCTGAGACCCACGAGCAGAAGATAATAATATTTTTCACGGGGACTCAAGAATATAGACACCCATACTATTTCTATGTATAGAGTAATTTATGGAAACTGTGTGTTTGCTCGTTTCTTCAGTATAATTTGGATCATGCCAGAAAGAAAGAAGGGATAACCTTAACATACCTGGAGTAGGAACAACTCCGTATAATTATCCCGTTGGAAACTTTCGTGGATTAAACTTAGAACCCAAAAATCGGTTTAAGCTTCGGCACTTTTGAACTTGAGGAACGAAATTGGCTTGGATTTACTTGAAATTGGAACAAATCTTGGATTAGATTGAAATTTGGACGAACTTATTCATATTCTGCTTCTCACGTTGGACATTGGTTTGACATCATAAATCATATTCATGTATAGTTTCACAATTTGGCAAGATATGCACTAATATTTAACATTAACGTCCAAACAGTACTAGATACTAATAGATAGACCAAGCCTCTTTGTATGTGTAAATAAGATACCATTTGGTCTTATGACAAAGCTTTTTTTTGTACGTGTAAACAAGATACCATTTGGTCTTATGACTAAGCTTTTTTTGTATTTTGCCACTTTGGCTTATTTTATGCCATGTGGCAACCCCAAAAGACACTTATCCACTTAGTACCATAATTATCTCCACAATTAATTAATTATCCATATAATTAAAAATTATCCCAAAATACTTAGGATACTACTCAGTTTTAGTACACCTTATGCACCTTACTATCATGGTCATGTAGTACCTCGTATGGTACTAGTCCATGAGTATTGGGTATTTTAGCCCGCGCCGTATATTATCCCGAAATATCAAATTTCAACGAAATTCATTTTCTTCGACTTGCTTCCCCTCTCGCTTTTAGGAATTTCTTCATCACTTACAATCCTTATAATCTCCAAATAATCTTTTCCTTGGACTGATGTCAATTATCTTACAACAAATTCAACACATAATACTGGTGGGTGCAACACTGTCATAACTTAATACTGCGAAGCATGACATCACCATAATATAATATTGCAAAGCATAACATCATCGTAATATATTACTGCAGGATGTAACATCATTGTAATACATTACTGCAGGATGTAATATCGACATAATATTGCAGAGCGTAACATGATTCCCCCCTTTGGAATATTCGTCCTCGAATGTTGATTGATGCTCTTACCATTTTCGTAACTTACAGCTTTTGTGAATACCTTAATACTCTTCTTTCCATTTAATTAGTTGTTTTGTGAATAAATCCAAAGTCTAGGGTATTCCCCCCTTTAGTCTTTTTGCTCATATCATGACCTGTGGTCAAAATCTTCCTAATCTTCCAACTGCTGTTACTTCCTGTCATGTAGCCTGTATGACCCTGGCTTTGTAAGTGTACTTATGCGATTAATCTTTCCTTCTTCCTTTTATCTTTTAGTTAATCTCTAGGCCTTACGTTGTATATACAAGGCTTAATAGGATGCCTCTCTAGGCCTTTATAGGTATACTGAAGTCCTTTGCTCGATACTTTGTAAAACTTGCGAATATGGCCATATTTTATTTCATAGATCTGGTTATCCATTCATATGACTTTACTGCATTTACATGGGTTATACTATATCATAATTTTTACTTCAATCCATCTTTACTGAGGTATGCTTGCCAAGCTCCCAGTTACTTTTGTTGCCTATCCTTTAGGTATAAATCCCAATCCTTCAATGCTCCTTCATTGCCGTTCATCTTAAGAATCATGGCCTTATCTCATGTCATACTTTGTAACTTATATCTCCCATTGTTGATTCGCCTTAATGTTGATCTATAATCCTTTACTTGAAGACTTGAAACTTTTTACGTAATACATTACTGCTAGCGCTTACGTTACATTGAGGAATATTTGAAGTGATTTCCATAATCATATTTCATAGTGTCTCAGTGTGATTCACCTTATGGGGGTATCCTAATTTCATGCCGCCAGCGAAATCGTTTCTCCTTCTTTTCTTCTATTTTCTTTTTTTATCAAATCATTATTCAATCGAAGGTCCAAACGTTATCCTTTATCTGTCACAATTATACCCTCATTTTATTACTAGGTCAGCATTTCATTCTTTCTAAATGCTATTAATCTTAGATTCCTTTTAGTTCATTGGGATATACTGAACTTTCAATAACTTAGAGAAACCATTATCTCTCTCATTTTCATGGACTTAATCCTGAGGACTTATCCATTCTTGCCACCTTTTCACTCGCCTTTCCTCATCCTTACTCATGTTTTCTTAAAACTTTGTCGCTCTACCATACTTTAGCTTGTGAACTATAAATATCCATTTATAATACTGGCAACTTTCCTTCAACTTGCTTGCACCATAGATTTTCTTATGTTATTCTGGAACGTCAAGCGATACATCACATCGTCTCCAACTCTTCTCTACTCTCTTAACTAGATCTCTCAGTACTTAGAAACCACAGGTTGGAAGACATGCCGCTGACGATACTGGTATCATTCCCAGTTATTGGAGCCCCGTGCTTATAGCCTTCTATTCGAAGTATGGACTATTCACGATCTTCTATCTTTGGGTATTTCGTACTTTGTTCACCTTTACCTTACTTACATTAAAATATTGCATCGTATCTTCTATCTCTTTCCTGACCTCTATTCCACCTAGGTGTAATTCACGTCCATAACTTGAAGCTCTATTATAATACTTGCACCTCTAGTACATACACAATCCGGTGGGAGCTTCGTACTGACTTCTTATGAGGCTGGTACTTCTTCTATCTGGCTTCCTTGTAGAGCCATTATAGATTATGTTTGTTGTGTTATTTCTCTTGAACATCTGATATTAAGAGTGATTCTGTCATGTTCTTAAGCACAACTTCTATAATTTTTCTAGATCCAATAATCAGACTCCTGATTTACTTGGGTGATGTAATTCTTTAATTTCCTCTTCCTTCTGATCAGCCTGTACATAGGCTTAAGCTATCTTCCGATCTATGGCTCATGTTATCAGTTATTACCTTAGCCTTTCATGGGCGTTATGAAATATCCATGACACAATCTTCTAACAATTAAATCCTTTGCCTATGCCCTGGGCTCAATTCTTTCTTTTAACTTATGCCAGAGTCTTCTGTGGCTGAATAATTGTCAACAAATATGCTGCCCGGTTAATGATCCAAAATCTTGAGTGTATCCATAATGTAGTAACTCTGGATCATTGATCGAATAATTCTTTCGTTCCATCTTAGCTTTCTTTCAACGTAAGCTATTACTTTTCCTGGTCTTTCTACCCCCTTGTTGCGTCCATACTTAGCTTATCTTAGCGCCCACACTTGCCAGAGTTTTCATACGACTCATATGATCTCGAATATTACATTTAATTCTTACTTCTCATTCATTAGCCATAGTAGGTGTCACTTTCTTTTGGAGGGCATACAATATTTTTGTTGTGAGACTGCTTTCACATGACCATTTCTCCTTCGAGTTAGTATGTTTAGGTTGAAGCCTTCTTCCTTATTTTCACAGCTAGTCTTCCATTGTAGTACTTAGAGAGGACCGTCTCATTCTTGTAAAGCTGTGGGCTTGTTACATTGTATACTCGACGGACCTCCTGATGTCCTTCCTTGCCTATAATTATCCGTAGTTACTTACCTCCATGCCATGGAGCTTGTGGGTTGCTTCTGAACTGATATTTTGACTGTCTTCACAGTGGAACTCTCTTTTATTTTTGTAGCACTCGTACGGTACCTTTTTAACTTCCCCAACTCTTGTTTGAATATATCTCAAGTATTATAATGATATTCTTCGAGGCTGAATTCTCCATGTTGGGTTCTGCTATGTTTACCTTACATGATCTGATGACTCGTCTATAACCTCCTGTTTAGCCATAACTGGGATCTTCCTGACTAATTACTAACTACTCGTTGGCCCATTCTCATATCAATATTCCTCGTAATCTTTCTTGGGTTATTTCCTTTGTCTTAACTTATGTCTCGCACTAGCTCCTTATTTATTAATAGCAGCTCGGGCAGGAACCCTTACTTCCTCTCCTTGATGTCGTGCTTGCACAATATTCTTGAATCGTGGCGTATCTGCAAGATTTGGATAAGTGCCACTCATTCCTCTTTCATTTATCGCATTCTTCCTTTATCATTCCATAGTCACTAGAACCACTTAATTCTAGCTTAATGCCATATTACTCCATATTCCCCCCTTTAGGGGTGTACTAAAAGCTGAAGCCACGAGGATCTACCTATAGATGTTTTACCTCTTCATCTTTGGCATCATTTCTCAACATCAATGATCCTTACTCACCTTGCGGCAATTCTTTTGTACCAAGGATGACAAATTCTCTTACTCGCAAGGGTGACACTTAGCGTAACTGGAACATACAGTCTCTTAAGATTAACTTTGCTCACATTGCTTGCTCTAGGGAAACGTCTCCCTATATGACTATTCTCTGAATTCATCATGAATCTTCTTCTGTGGTCCATTCTATTACCGCTGGAACAAAATCTGAAATTCCCATGATGCTGAGTATTTTCCAATCATTCCGTCCCTAATTCATATTTAATTTATCTTGTTTACTAGTCCATACTGATTTCTGTTGCTCTAGGGATTAACTCTCCCCTCTGGTAGTCGTGTTGGAGTCACGAACTTATTTCTCTAAATGAGGATATAACCTTATGGCTTATACTCTTTTGTTGTCTTAAGGCCCATCACCTTTCGTCTCTTCCTTCACTTGACTATAGATTCTGTAATATTGTCATCTTTTGATCTACTGTTGTCATCTTTGTATCATATGTTACTCATAATGCTTTATTAACTCTTTTCTTATTTCTCGCTAACATTTATGCCGATTACTGTATTCGAAAAATTCAAACAAGACATTCCTTTGCTTTTACCTCCCCTTGCTTCATCCATTATTTTTCCTCTACTAGGGACGAGAGCCATACTAAGATAATATTTATCCCTTCAAGGCTTCTAGTGCCTATCTTTGTAGTACTTATATCTAGCTGTACTATTTTAGAGTGCACCATCATATCTATTAGTACATTTGCAATATCCTTCGGAAGTATCAATTGACAGAAACAATTCACCCATCATATCTTCTTATACTACTTCTGTTAACCCCCATAGGGCATATCTGGAATGGATGCAACCATTTATTTATACCTCTGTTACTATTGAATATAACTCAAAAAGCTTATGTTCCTCTAGTTGAATTATAAACACTGTAAACCTTTGTTAACTGGGCGCCTCGTACCCTTCTTCATCTTGCTTCTTTTGCTTGTTGAAACTTTTATTTATCTTCTTAATCTCTCATTGTCTTTCACCATTAATATGGATAGGCATTCTTGCCTTAAGACTTCTTATCAGGAAGCTTACACCTTTTAGTACACCCATGATCTGCTAAAGACCTCATATTTACTTATCGTAGGCATCATACAAAAATCTCATTCCTCTGACTCAGCTCTTCCACAACCAACTCTCTTTCCAACCACCTTTTCGGATGCAGATATCATCTTATTACGAATAAAATAGAATTTCAGAATTTGAATTCTTATAAATGAGCTCTACCACACGATCTATAGTAAGAAGAAAGAGTGGAATTCCTAAATGCCCTGTAGCCTCCTGCTTATAAGTGTGGTGCACGACACACCCATAAACAAGACTCTACTAGACACGACTTTTAGACTCCCTAGGACAGATCTGCTGTGATACCACTTTTGTCACGACCCAAACCGATGGGCTGTGATGGGCACCCAGTACCTTACTTAACCGAGTACCAACGTAACATATCTTTATTATTACATTATCATATACACGTGACATACTGACCTAATAGACCAACATAATTATTTATAAACTAAAAACATAGGCCAACAAGGCCGTACAATCTTTCATGTACACGACATATGTCTATAAACTTATAAGTGTACATAAACGTCATAAAGGTCGGGACAGAGACCCACCATACCAAACAATACACGTCTAAATCATACTAACTAAACAAGCAAATCCGAAGCAAATGGAGTGCACCAACATCTTCCGCTGAGCTAATAGCCTACTTGGAGGGCTCTCGACCTGTCTATCGGTACCTGCGGGCATGAAAAGCAGCGTCCCCAGGCAAAAAGGGATGTCAGTACGAATAATGTACTAAGTATGTAAGGCACATAAATAAATACAAAAGAGACATGGAAAACATATAGAGTAGATGACTCAACTTGTAAGTCTGAATAACATTGTAAATCATAAATTATTTTAGCGTCATGCATATGTGTATGAATGTCATGTCGTGCATAGGTACATGTTTCATAACATCATCAGCCTCTGAGGGCATCCCATCATATCATATTGGCCACTGTGGGCAAAATCATCATCGTATACCAGCTGATCAATTGGTGGTGCGTATATAATGCCATAACCTTTCCCATATCCCATATACATATATATACATACATATATACGCGTATATAACGCTGTTTGAATCATATTTTAGCCACTGTGGGCAACATCATCATCTTATACCAGCTGATCAGGTGGTGGTGCGTATATAACGCCGTAACCTTTTCCCATATCCCATATACATATATTTACATATATACGCGTATATAATGCCATATGGTCATGGGTCAATGCACATGTATGAAATGCATGAAAATTTCGTAATAGTCTCAATATTTCTTCTAGATAAATTTTTCCAACTGCGTATTATTTTGAGACCCGTGAGTAGAAGATAATAATATTTTTTATGGGGAATCAAGAATATAGATACCCCTACTATTTCTATGTATAGAGTAATTTATGGAAACTATGTCTTTTCTCATTTCTTCAGTATAATTTGGATCATGCCAAAAAAAAAGAATGGAAACATACTTGGAGTAGGAACACCTCTGTATAATTATCCCGTTGAAACTTTTGTGGATTGAACTTAGAACCCAAAAATCGGATTTAAGCTTCTGCGCTTTTGAAGTTGAGGAATGAAATTGGCTTGGATTTACTTGAAATTGGAACGAATCTTGGATTAGATTGAAATTTGGACGAAATTATTCATATTCTGCTTCTCACGTTGGACATTGGTTTGACAGAATAAATCATATTCATGTATAGTTTCACAATTTGGCAAGTTATGCACTAATACTTAGCATTAATGTCCAAACATTACTAGATACTAATAGATAGACCAAGCCTTTTTGTATGTGTAAATAAGATACCATTTGGTCTTATGACTTAGCAATTTTTGTACGAAGATACCATTTGGTCTTATGACTAAGCTTTTTTTGTATTTTGCCACTTTGGCTTATTTTATGCCATGTGGCAACCCCAAAAGACACTTATCCACTTAATACCATAATTATCTCCACAATTAATTAATTATCCATATTATTAAGAATTATCCCAAATTACTTAGGATACTACTCACTTTTAACACACCTTATGCACTTTACTATCATGGTCATGTGGTACCTTGTATGGTACTAGTCCATAAGTATTGGGTATTTTAGCTCGGGTCGTATTTTATCTCGAAATACCAAATTTCAACGAAATCCATTTTCTTCGACTTGCTTCCCCTCTCGCATTTACGAATTTATTCATCACTTACGATCCTTATAATCTCCAAATAATCTTTTCCTTTGACTGATGTCAATTACCTTACAACAAATTCAATTCATAATACTGCTGGGTGCAACACTGTCATAACTTAATACTGCAAAGCGTGACATCACCGTAATGTAATACTGCAAGGCATAACATCATCGTAATATATTATTGCAGTATGTAACATCATCGTAATATATTACTGCAGGACGTGGTATCGACGTAATATTGCGGGGCGTAACACATAGCAGTTGGGCCCTTTCCCTTTTTTAGTAAAATGTGATTCTTGTGTAAAGGTTTGGGACATGGCATGAATTGGGCCAGACTTGCAACTAGGCCCAATATGGGACCCCTTTGAGCAAGTCTAGGCCCAAGCAAATGGGCTTGGGCCTTGAACCCAGTCAAGTAACTTTAAATTGTGAATTTTTCTTTGATAATTATAGTGTAACAGCGTGTTATGATGTCTTGTTAAGTTCTGCATTTAATTTTTAACTAGCCTTGTTGTTTAGTCCTGACTCATTTTACTCAATAAGCAATTGGTATATTTATTTATGAATGGGCAGATTTAGTTAATTGTAGAGGTGGAAAGGCCCAGCTAGAAAATGAGTAGCAACTAGGCCCTCTACGTATGAGCACAATATGGGTTGTTCCATTTGGACTCAGTGAAAGAGCCTTTGAGTCCTTTCTTTATTTATGGGACGAATTTTAGTACAAATAAGGCTTTAAGGTTACTGACTTCCCTTAGGCAAATAATCAATGGGCCATCGCTGGCCCAAACTCCTTCTCCAAAGGAATTTAAAAGCCTAGCTTTCCCACACTTTAAGTTGAGAGATCCTTAATTTGAACTTCAAATTAGGATTGAAATGCAAGCATCCTTAGTCTTAATTAAGTGAAATGCACCCCTTTTGTTAAAATAAGATTTGAGGTGTGCCATATACAAAAAAAAACATAACCTATGGCCCTCATATGATGTTACCCTAGAATTTTTTAATAATCATAAATAATCGTAGTTTGCTTTAGGCTCGATATAGACTAGTATTGTGATCATGTATACGTTCGTGTAACATAATTACGAACTTAATTCTAAAAGTAACTCGAGGGATGCGTTCGCGCAACTTCGACCAAAATTTTCTTAATAAAATAAACAAAGCGTTATTAATTGTGGACACGTTCGCATGACATGATTTTTGATGCGCCAAAAGAAAAGAGTATATGTATGCATAACTCAATTCTCTAATTACGAATAAATCAAGTGATTAAAAGCGGTTAAAAGTTAAATGCACATAGATCCTAAAATAAGTAATTAGACAACTTAAGCCAAGTAATAATCACTAAGAGACCGTACTAGAACCACAGAACCCGAGAATGCCTCACACCTTCTCCCGGGTTTACTGAATTTCTTATCTAGAATTTCTGGTTCGTAGACTTTTAAAATAAAGTCGAAATTTCTTCGATTTGGGATTTAAAATAAACCAGTGACTTGGGACACCAAATAAACTATTCCAAGTGGCGACTCTGATTAATTAAATAATCCCATTTTGAATAATTTCACTTTAATTTGAAAAACTCCCATATATCCCCTCGGGTGTGTAAAAAGGAGGTGTAACAAGTACAGCTTCTCAAAACAACAACACTCAACTTTGCTCGACAGTTCAATCACTCGGCTCTCAAACCTCACTACTCACACTCAATAGGTACATGCACTCACCGAGGATGTGCAGACTCTGGAGGGGATCCTTCAGCCCAAGCGCTATATCACTGCGGCATGTAGCCCGATCCAATACATAAACAGCCATAAGGCTCATTGCGGCGTGCAACCCGATCCGATATATATAACTATCCCGAAGGCTCGTTATAGCTTGCAACCAGATTCAATATGTATATATATATATATATCCTTGAGGCTTGTTATGGTGTTCAACCCGATCCATATACACTCACCTAGCTCATAGCTCGGCACTCAGGCCCTATCTTAGTCACCAACCTCTCCAGTCCCTCGGGCTCTCAAAAATCATAAACAAAGATAATGACATGTATCAATAATAAAAAAGGAGAGACAGAGGTATGATGCACAAGTAATATCATGACAAAGAATAAAACGACAAATAAGGTCCCAACAAGTATACAACCTCAACGGGTCCCAACAGTGATGTTATAAGGCCTAAACATGATTTCTAACATGAATTGCAGTCAATTTCCATAGAAACAAAGGGAACATGTAGTTAATAGTAAGCTATTTGATTCTACAGTCTCACGGGACGGACCAAGTTATAATCCCTTCGGTGCACGCCCACACGCTCGTCACCTAGCATGTGTGTCACCTCCAAATTAGTCACACGACATAAAATTCAGGGTTCCATACCCTCAGGACCAGATTTATAACCGTTAGTTACCTCAATCCGAGCAAGATCTCTACTCCGCAATGCCCTTGCCTCGTGAGTCGGCCTCTGAACGTTCTGAATCTAGCCACAAGTAATACAATACGATCAATATAGGCTAAAGAGATCAATTCCACAAGAAAACTACCAAAAATAGAGTCAAAATCCGAAATCGACTCAAACACGGCCCTCGGGCCCATGTGTCGAAATCCGACAAATGTCACAAAACCCGAAAGCCCATTTAGTCACGAATCTAACCATACAAAATTTATCAAAATCCGATCTCATTTGGTCACTCAAATCCTCAAAATTTACTCTTCAAATTCTCAAGCCCTAACCTCTCAAATTTCACCTCAAAAACTCACCAACAAAGTGTAAAATGAGTGAGGAAACACCATAATAGAAGGTAAATAGGCACAAGGAACTTACCTTAGTAATTCTTTGAAATCACTCTAAAAAAATCCCCAAAATCCGAGCTAAAAAATGATGAAAATAGGGAAAAATCTCGAAGTCCTCTATTTATGCTTTCTGTCCAGCAAAACCCCACATGCGGTCCCTTTTGTCGCTTCTACGATGCCGCACCTGTGGAAATTCCATTGCAGGTGTGGATCCCACTTAAACTCTCAAACTTTGCATCTGTGGTCCAATACATGCACGTACAGGTGCGCACCTGCGGGCCCTACCTGGTTCTGCAATCCTCGCCTTCTCTGGCATTTTCCGCATCTGCACTTCCCCTTCCGTATCTGCGCTTCCACAAATGCGTACAAATCCTCGCACCTGCGCTTCTACTCCAGACCATCCTTGCCTATATCTGTGGCCACCTTTTTGCTTCTGTGGGACCACACCTGCAGGCTCCCCATCGCAGGTGTGAAAACACCAGAACCAACAACACTTCAGTTGCATTCTTCAACTCAATTCAAGCCGAAAACTACTCGAAATCACCCTGAGGTCCTCGGGACCAAAATCGACATACCAACAGATCCTATATCATTATACGAACTTAGTCAAACCTTCAAATCACTCAAAAAAATCAAAACACCAAATTACTCCCGGATTTAAGCCTAAGAACTTCTAAACTTCCAAATTCCGCAAATGACGCCGAAACCTTTCAAACCACATCTGAATGACCTTGAATTTTGTACACAAGTTAGAAATGACACCATGAACCTACTCCAACTCCCGGAAATCCAATCCGACCCCGATATCAAAACTTCCACTGCCAACCAAAACCGCCAGAATTCTAACTTTCGGCTATTCAAACCTAATTCTATCACGGACCTCCAAATCATATTCCAGACACGCTCCTAAGTCTAAAATCAGAGCTAACAGAGCCATTAAAATTTAAATTCGAGGTTGTTTACACATAAGTCAACTTTTGGTCAACTTTTCCCAACTTAAGCTTTTAATTAAGAGACGATGTGTCTCAATTCACTTCGAAACCACACCGAATCCGAACCAACTAAATCGATATATCATAATGTAAAATGGGTGAACAGGGCTACAACTCTTGAGATGACTGGCCGAGTCGTTACATCCTCCCCCTCTTATACAAATGTTCGTCCTTGAACGGGTCTAGAAACAGACCTGGAGCCTCAAATAGGTGAGGATATATGCTACGCATCTACCGCTCGGTCTCCTAAGTAGCCTCCTCCATGGGTTGACCTCTCTAGTGTACCTTCATTGAAGTTTTGTCCTTTGACCTCAACTTTCGAAGCTGATGCCCCAAAATAGCCACCGGCTCCACATCATAAGTCAAATCACCATCCGACTGAACCGTGCTGAAATCCAAAACATAAGATGAATCATCAATATACTTCAGAAGCATAGAAACATGAAATATTGGATGCACGACCGATAAGCTAGGTGGCAAAACGAGCTCATAGGCCATCTCTCCAATCCTCCAAAGCACCTCAAACGACCCAATAAACCGAGGGCTCAACTTTGCCTTTCTTCCTAAAACTTATAAAACCCTTCATATGTGAAACTTTCAGCAAGACCTTCTCCTCAACCATGTAAGACACATCACGAACCTTTCTGTCAGCATAACTCTTCTGTCTCGATTGCACTATGCGAAGCCGCTCCTGAATTAATTTCACCTTGTCCAATGCATCCTGAACCAAGTCTGTATCCAAAAGCCTAGCCTCACTCGGCTCAAACCAACCCACTAGAGATCTACACCGCCTCCCATATAAAGCCTCATATGGGGCCATCTGAATGCTTGACTGATAACTGTTGTTGTAAGCAAACTCTGCGAGCGGCAGAAACTGGTCCCATAAACCACCAAGATCAATGACACAAGCACGTAACATGTCCTCCAATATCTGAATAGTGTGTTGAACTGTCCGTCCATCTGAGGGTGAAATGATGTGCTCAACTCAGCCTGGGTGCCCAAATCTCACTGCATGGCTCTCCAAAACTGCGATGTAAACTGCATGCCTCTGTCTGAAATAATGGAAACTGGCACCCTATGAAGGCGAATAATCTCTAATGTAAATCTCCGCCAACCGCTTTGAAGAATAAGTAGTACTCACAGAAATAAAGTGCGCAGACTTGGTCAGCTGATCCACAATCACCCAACTAGCATCGAACTTCCTCGAAGTTCGTGAGAGACTAACTATGAAATCCATGGTGATCTGCTCCCATTTCCACCCCAGAATCTCTAACCTCTAAAGCAAATCACCTGATCTTTGATGCTCTAATTTTACCTGCTTACAGTTGAGATACCGAGCTACAAACCCTACTTTATCCCTCTTCATCCTTCTCCACCATTAGTGATGTCTCATATCCTGATACTTCTTCGTGGCACCCGAATGGATGGAATACCATGAGCTGTGGGCCTCCTCAAGAATCAACTCTCGTAGCCATTCACATTGGCACACATATCCGGTCATGCATCCTTAGAACCCCATTATCACCAATCGTCACATCCCTATCATCACCATGCTAAACCCTGTCCTTGAGGACAAGCAAATGAGGATCATCATCCTTGCATTCTCTGATGCGATCGAATAAGGAAGACCGAGAAACCACACAAGTTAGGACTCGACTAGGCTCCGAAATATCCAATCTCACAAACAGATTGGCCAAGGCCTGAACATCAACTGGAAGGGGTCTCTCACCCATAAGAAGGAATGAAAGACTACCCATACTCACTACCTTTCTACTCAAGGCATCAACCACCACATTGGCCTTTCCCGGATGGTACAAAATAGTAATATCATAGTCTTTTAGCAGCTCTAACCATCTCTGCTGCCTCAAATTAAGATCATTCTGCTTGAACAAGTGTTGGAGGCTACGATGATCAGTAAACACCTCATAAGACATACTATAGAGATAGTGCCTCCAAATCTTCAATGCGTGAACAATGGCAGCCATCTCCAAATCATGAACACAGTAGTTCTTCTCATGGGGCTTCAACTAACGTGAAGCATAAGCAATCACTATACCCTCTTGTATCAAAACACACCCAATGCCGATCCGAGAAGCATCACAATATACGGTATAAGAACCAGATGCTGATGGCAAAACTAACACTGGAGCTGTTGGTTCTGAAAGCTTGCCTCACACTCATTTGACCACCTAAATGGAGCACACTTTTGGATCAATTTGGTCAAAGGATATTCAATAGAAGAGAAACCCTTCATGAACCTATGGTAATAACCTGCCAAACCAAGAAAGCTCCGAATATCTATGGCTGAGAACGGTTTGGGCCAACTCTAAACCGCCTTTATCTTTTTCAGATCAACTTGAATACCCTCACTCGACACCATGTGTACCAAGAAAGCCACTGAAATGATCCAAAACTCACACTTGGAGAACTTGGAATAAAGCTTCTCCTCCCTCAGGCGCTGCAATACAACCCTCAAATACTCAACGTGCTCCTTTTGGATACAACAGTACACCAGGATATCATTATTGAATACAATATCAAACGAGTCGAGATAAGGCCAAAACACGCTGTTCATCAAATGCATGAACACTGTTGGGGCATTTATCAACCAAAAAGACATCACAAGATACTCATAACGACCATATCGGGTTCTGAAAGCTATCTTAAGAATGTCCGACTCCCTAAACTTTAACTAGTGATATCCTCACCTCAAATCAATCTTGGAGAACACCCTCGCTCCCTGAAGCTGGTCAAATAAATCATCAATATGAGGCAAATGATACTTGTTCTTGATTGTGACTTTATTCAATTGCCTGTAATCAATACACATCCTCATAGTGACATCCTTCTTCTTCACAAATAGAACTGGTGCAACCAAGGTGACACACTAGGCCGAATAAACCCCTTGTCAAGGAGTTTCTCAAGCTTCTCCTTCAATTTCTTTAACTCTGCCGGTGCCATACAATACAGTGGAATAAAAATAGGCTGAGTGCACGACACCAAATTAATACCGAAGTTAATATTTCTGTCCGGCGGCATGCCCGACAGGTCTGCAAGAAACACATTAGTAAACTCTCGCACCATCGGAACTGAATCAATAGTAGGAGTCTCTACATTGACATCCCTCACAAAGGCCAAATAAGAAAGACAACCCTTCCCAACCATCTGCTGGGACTTCAAGAATGAAATCACTCTACTGGGAACATAATCCAATGAACCTCTCCACTCAATTCATGGCAACCCTGGCATAGCCAATGTCACCATCTTAGTGTGACAGTCAAGAATAACATGACATGGAGGCAACTAATCCATGCCCAATATCACATCAAAGTCAACCATACTAAGTAGCAACATATCAACTCTAGTCTCTAATTCCCCAATAGTCACTACACACGACTGGTATACATGGTCCACAATAATAGTATCGTCCACCGGCGTAGATACACGAATAGATGAAACTAGAGACTCACAGGGCATGTCCAGATAATGAGCAAAATATGACGACACATATGAATAGGTGGAACCAGGGTCAAATAATACAGAAGCTTCTCGATGACATACAGATATAATCCATGTGATCACTGTGTCTGAAGCAATGACATGTAGTTTGGCAGGGATTGCATAGAAACGAGCCTGACCGCCACCTGATCGGCCTTCCCCTCTAGGATGACCCCTAGCTGACTGAGCTCCACCTGAGCTGGTTGAGCGGATGGTGAGGTAACTAGTACTGAAGTCGAAGGCTGACTCCTCTACTACAGAGCTAGACCTCCCACTAGCCGGGGACACTGCCTCCTGATATGAACAAACTTTCCACACTCATAGCAACTCTCCAGTGCTGGTGATGGGACTGAAGGGAGCCCCGAGCATTGGAATAACTGGTAGAAAGACTCGGTATAGATGAGCCCTAACCCGACGGAGCACAGGACGAGCCTTGAGTTGGAAGGACACTAAGAGATGAGTGGCCCTAATACGAACTGTGAGAACCATGGCCAGATGATTCACTACGGTGAACTAGTCGAGCCATCTGAGCATGCATGTAAGGACGACCTCTATCGTGGTAGAACTGACCTCCAGAAGGAACACCGCCAAAAATACCTGATCCACGAAGCCTCTTAGTGTTACACCCAATATTTTCGTACATGAAAATATGCCATAAATAAATTATTGAGAGCCCGGAAGTGAGATGTCACGTCCTGCAGTATTACGTTACGGTGATATCAGGTTTTGCAGTATTAAGTTACGATGATGTTGCACCTTGAAGTATTGTACGTTAAAATTTCATTTTCAGTTAACTGACGTAAGACTCGGGATGAGATAATCTTGACGTTAACGTACTTACGCTATTTATAGTAAGAAATAAGTGTAATGAAGAATAAGAGGGTACACGGATTAAAGAGAATGCGTTTCGTTGAAAGTGGTCAATTTAGAATAAAATACAGGTCGAACGATAATACCCGATAATTATGAACTAGTACCATGTAAGGTACCATATGACCACGGTAGAATAATATATAAATTGTAGATGAAGTATTTTAAAAATAAATAGAATTTTAAGTAATTTGTTGTAATTTTTAAATTATACGGGTAATTGATTAATTACCGGGTAACAGATTATTACCCAATTAACTAATCAGTGAATAAATTATTAATAATTAAACCCCCTCCCCCGTGGCAATGAGCCACAAAGCCGTGGCAATGAGCCACAAAGCCTAGACAATGACTAAGTAGTCATTATTCTAGGTGGCTGCATGGGAATAAATTAAAACAAGACTTAAAATCAAGTCTTGGTAAGACTAGTAAAGTCTTACATAATTAGATAATTTAAAATTTTCAATTCATTTTCCTTGATTTGAAACCAAGAACATGGAAAACAAAATCATTTTTGTCCAAACTCCTAGCCAATGAATTTGTTCTTGGTTTTGAAACCAAGAACATTAAAAACAGAATCCATGCATTCAACTAGTTAGCCAAATCCAAGTATTTTAAAATTCAAGTACTTTCATCTAAATTTTGCCTTCATTTCAAGTTTAATTGTATTTGGAATTGGAAACCAAGAACTAGTCTTGTCCAAATTCTTGGCTCCATTTCGTTATTTTGGCAGTGAAAGTGTGAAACTAAGCCAATTTCGTTCCTCAAATTCAAAAGGGCAGAGGCCTAAATCCGATTTTTGGGTTCTAAGTTCAATCCACGAAGGTTTCTAACAGGATGATTATACGGAGTCGTTCCTACTCTAGGTATATTAAGGCCCTCCCTTCTTTCTTTTGGCATGGTCCAAATTATATTGAAGAAACGGGCAAATACATAGTTTCCATAAATAACTCTATTCATAAAATTATTAGGGGTGTCTATATTCTTGATTCCCCATGAAAAATATTATTATTTCCTGTTCATGAGTATCAAAATAATACGCAGTTGGAAAAGTTTATCCGGAAGGAAATATCAAGATTATTATTTATTTTTCATGCATTTCACTCATTTATACATTTGCATTGACCCATGACCAGATGGCGTTAGATACACGTATATATGTAAATATATGTATATGGGATATGGGAAAAGGTTATGACGTTATATACGCACCACCACCTGATCAGCTGGTATATGATGATGATGTTGCCCACAATGGCTAAAATATGATTCAAATGGCATTATATACGCATATATATGTATGTATATGTATATGTGATATAGGAAGAGATTATGGCATTATATACGCATCACCACCTGATCAGCTGGTATACGTTGATGATTTTGCCCACAGTGGTCGTATGATATGATGGGATGCCTTCAGAGGCTGATGATGTTATGAGACATGTACCTATGCATGACATGACATTCATACGCATATGTATGATGCTAAAAGTATTTTATGATTTACAGGGTTATTCAGACTTACAGGTTGAGTCAAGTACTCTATATTTCTTCTATGCCTGTTATGTACTTATTTATGTGCCTTACATACTCAGTACATTTTTCGTATTGACGTCCCTTTTGCATGGGGACGCTACGTTTCATGCCCGCATGTTCCGATAGATAGGTTAAGAGCCCTCCAAGTAGGCTATCAGCTCAACGGAAGATGTTAGTGCGCTCCAATTGCTTCTGAGTTGCTTGTTTGGCTGGTATGATTTAGACGTGTATTGTTTGGTATGGTGGGACTCTATCCCGACCTTTGTGATATTTATGTACTTAGAGGCTTTTAGACATATGTCGTGTATGTGAAAGATTGTACGGCCTTATCGGTCGATGTCTTGAGTTTATAAATAATCATGTTGGCCTATTAGGACCGTATGTCATGTGTATATGATAATGTAATAAGAAAGATACGTTACGTTGGTACTCGATTGAGTAAGGTACCGGGTGCCCGTCGTGGCCCATCGGTTTGGGTCGTGACACTTAGCCTACCTCTTAACTCGCTCCTGGTGGCAAATAGACTCTATCTACTGAGCAATGTCAACAACCTCATTAAAAGTAGCACCGATCACCCTCTCTCTAGTCATAAGCACCCGTAGCTGAAATGTGAGGCCATCAATGAACCTCTTATCCTCTCCTTGTCTATGGGAACCAACCAAATAACATGACGGCTAACTCAAAAAATCTCATCTCGTACTGCATCACAGTCATATCATTCTAAAACAACTACTCGAATTGTCTGCACAGTTCCTCTCTGCGGGACCGCGGCACATACTTCTCCAGGAAGAGAACGAAGAACTATTGCCATGTAAGTGGTGCTGCACCAACCGGCCTACACCTCTCATAAGCCTCCCACCAAGTAGAGGAAGCTTTAATGAATTGAAAAGTAGTGAACAAGACCCCATTAGTCTCCAAAATACCTTATATACGAAGGATCCTCTGACATCTATCCAAGAAACCTTGGGCATCCTCGCCCTCTACACTGCTGAAAGTCGGAGACTAGAGACTCCCAAACCTCTCCAACCTACGTTGCTCATCATCGGGCATGAATGGAATCACATAGTCCTGAGCAGCTACAACCAGTTGGGATGGTGGTACCCTCTGTGTCTGAAGTCCCTACATCACCTGCTCGGGTGTGCGGGCAGTGGGAGTCTGAGCACCTCTCCCAGCTTGAGAAGTCGCTGCTACGGCCGGAACAGAGATCGCTTGAGAAAGATTGGTGCACACGGACAAGATCTGAGCCAAGACCTCTTGAAGGCCTGGAATAACAATAGGCACAACCGCTGCCTGAGCTGGCCACACTGGAGCATCTACAACTGGAAGCTGATCCTGAACTGGGGCAACTGGTGGATTTGCAAGTGCTACCTTGGCTGCTGTGTGGGCTTCACCTCTGCCCCTATCACGGCCTCTACCGCGACCTCGACCTCTCGCAGCCCTGACTAGTGATATTGGTGGTTGTCTATCTTAACCAGTAGTGCGTGTCCTCACCATCTGTGAGAGAATAGAATAATAGAAGTTTAGTTACCATATTTAACAGGTCCGCACGATAACAATTCAAGAATGTGATGTTTTCTAAGGGTTCTGCAGCCTTTCGAAGATAAGTACAGACGTCTCCGTACCGATCCGCAAGACTCCACTAAACTACTTATTACTAATGAGACCTATGTAACCTAGGCTCTGATACCAACTTGTCATGACTCAAATACCTTGCGTGTCATGATGGCACCTATCCTGGCACTAGGCAAGCTGGCATTTCCAAAACACATCGATATAAAATAAGAAGATAATTCAAAACTCTTCATAACAGAGATTTCATAAAAAAAAGAGTAAAACTCAAAATAAAATGCGGAAAAGATAGCCCGACATCGGGGTGTCACTAAGTCATGGGCATCTACCACCAGTCTAGAATTCAAAGTTTACAATAGTCTGCCAAGTGCCAAAAAAAACGATAACAAGGAAGGAGAGACAAGGACTACGGGCGCCGACAACTACCTCATATGTCTTCGATAGATGACCGTGCTCGAACTCATTGACATCCAACCAGTCTCACCTAAATCTGCACACAAGGTGCAGGGAAAACGTGATTACTTCCAACTCAGTAAGTAACAGAAATAAATAAGGAACTAAAAGGTAGTGACGAGCTATGCAAATACAGTTTATTTTAATAAATGTTCAATAAAGAGTATGAATGCTTTCAAATCTAGTAGTTTAAGTAAAATAAATTCGTACGCAAGTAAACCAGATGTCAAATCTCCAGAAATTTGCACAAAAAGGATAGATAAAAACTAAGTGCAGCAAATAATTGGAAGCAAGTACAGCTTCTCAAAACAACAATCACTCAACTCAGCTCGACAGTTCAATCACTCAGCTCTCAGCCCTCAATACTCACACTCAATAGGTACCCGCGCTCACTGGGGGTGTGCAGACTCTGGAGGGGCTCCGTTGCAGTGTGCAGTCCGATCCAATACATAAACAACCATAAGACTTGTTGCAGCATGTAACCCGATTCGATATAGATAACTAGCCCGAAGGCTCATTGCAGCATGCAACCCGATCAAATAATATATATATATATATTGTTTACCTTAAAAATGGTAATTACAATTAGATTTGATTTTATGGTTCTAAAAATACGTGATCTATTTTTATGCTAGTTGTTAGGCAATGGATGCTAGGTGAAAGACTTGGAAACAAGATAATAGCTTGAAAACAATGTGATAATCAAACCAAATGGATAATAATTGGGGCCTCGAGCTTGCGTATATCGAGTCGGATGCCCTGCCGAGGATAGTCGATGGAGGACTAACAGTTATGATAAATTCAATGGCTGCTCTTTATGGCCAATAATAAGCAATAAATAAAGAATAATAAATAGAATACAATAAATGTAAGTAGTGGAGTCAAGAGAATTTGTTAGAAAGTAGAGAGAATGTTCTTGTATTTTTAATATTGTGTATCAGGTGTCTTACAAAATGACCAAAGAATTTGGTGAGTGACACGCATTCGCAATAGCAGAAATCCTCAAGGCAGGATACTACCTCGAGGTTGGGCTTATATATGAATAGCTTTTTTAGAGCTTATCGTTTTTTTGGCAGGGATCCTTGAGATCGGGCACCATCTCGAGACTCATAGTGATATTAGTGGCTCCTTAGAGCCTATCCTCTTTTTGATGGAGGTCCTCAAGATCGGTACCATCTCGAGGCTTGTAATGGTTTCGATGGCTCCTTGAGCCTTTCTTGTTTTTTTACGGAGGTCCTCGAGATCGGGTACCATCTCGAGGCTTGTAACGATATCGATGGCTCCTCAGAGCCTTTCTTCTTTTTTGGTAGAGATCCTCGAGATCTGGTACCATCTCGAGGCTTGTAATGATACTGATGGCTTCTTAAAGCCTTTTTTCTTTTTTAATAGGAATCCTTGAGATCAGGTACTATTTCGAAGCTTGTAATGATGAGGGGGTCTTTGATCCCCAAAGCATCGCATGACAGCATTAATTGCATGACATGACTTTGAAACGACCAAGGTAATCCCGCTTGTACATCTTCTCAAAGTGAAAAAATGGCTTACTCAACATTTTAATTGGCCTTTGAGGCAGGCGGATAGTCGCCGCTTTCTCCATATATAGGGTTGTCTTCCCCTTTTGAAGATTCTGCTATTCTGAGTAGTTATCCTCCTTTATAAAGTTCTTCTTCCGGCATTAAGTCCTTCACCATTTCATCTTTGAGGCCCTTGTTCAAATTCGTGCTTCAATTCCCTAGTTTTACCACAGTCATGGTTGCTACGTCAGGGTCCACGCGGCAAGGAGAAGGGAGTTCCGCCTCTGGTTCCCACCTAGTTGGCGGTGTGCCATTGGTGCCAGACGAGTCATCCTCTGGGCATTTTGTTTCGAGGGGGGACTTTCCATCAGAAAAGCCTCCCAATGTTCAGGGTCATTGAGAGTATGCCTCAAAGTTTATTTCTTTAATAAGAGAGGGGCACCTTGAGTCAGTGAGGAAAGATTGCGGATGGGGGAAAATTTAGTACTACGGGTACCTTCCCCGGAAGAGAGTATCATAGATCATGCCGAGGGGTTTTTGAATGTGTATACGTACCCCCATTACGCTGGTCCCCCTGATAGGGTTGTGTTCGACTTCTGTCGAAAGTACCAAGTTACCTTGGCACAGGTTCACCCGTAATTTTGGAGGATAGTATTGATGATGAGGTTCTTTGCAGAAGAAGCAGGGCTTGATTTCACTCTTAGTCATCTCATCAGGCTGTATCAGCCTTTTCACCATTGAGGTCTGCTAACCCTACGAGGAAGATCCACCATGCCTTTCATTGTTGATGATGAAGAAGGTGGGGATCGGGGATCGATAGGCCGATTCATCCGAGTACGGACTGTCGATATTATCTTTATGGTGTTTCTTCCATTTCCTAAGGAATGGAATTTTACACGTAAGTGGTACACTTGTGCCTTTGTAGTTTTGCTTATGGCGAAGGCGGCCTCCATAAATGCGCCTTCCTTTCCCTTTCTGTAGCAATTTCACGAATGTCGTGTGAGGTCCCCAACCTGACGGATTGGGCTCGGGAGTTGGTGACACACTCGACTTATAATGAGCATAAGTGGCAAGCTTTGTCTAGGGGTATATGGGAGGCAAAACACCATGGTACGTGCTATGCAATTTGCTCCCTTTTTTTTGAAGGGCACTTTCTCTTTTCGCGCACTAACTTTGTCATCGTAGGCATTGGGGAGTTCATTGAAGCGAGATCGTTCCCTCTAGGAGAGGGAGAAGGATCGCCGCCTTTAGGACCGAAGAATAATAATAATAACAATAAGCAGAAAAGCCCTTTGCAAGGCGACGATGATTATAGCAAGACGAGTCCAGCCCAGAGGCTCAGAGAGGGTCTATCAGCCAAACCTTCAGCGCCCAGATTTCTAGTTTTAGAAAAATGATCCCTCCTCCGCTGTCATCTTTTTTTACCGTCGAAGGTACTTCGAAGAATGAGGGTTCTCTACGGCTGACTTTTTCTCCCATCAAAGGCACTTCAAAGGATGTTCGACACCAAGGGCTGAATATATCGGGCAATCGTATCCCAACTGGGGCGGTTCTACCGGGGTATATGGAGCCAAAATAGTAGATGTGCGCTTAACTTTCGAGGAATCTCAGCGGCTCTCTCTGAGGTGAGTTTTGGCTGTTCGTATTGGTTTTATAGATTTGTAATGTTTACTCTCTTATCAAGTTTCTCTTTTATAGGCTTTTAACAAGGTCAAGTTCGAGCTGCTCCATCGTGAGACTAGGTTGGTAGAAGCCGTGGATGCGGAGAAATCCCTCAGGCTTCTTTGCGATGAAAGGGAAGACGCGTTGGCACACTTGCGGTATGAAGTGAGTCGAAGTCCGAACAATGAAAGCTACCTCGAGGAGAAGGTAATGTTTGTTTCGAGGTAGTGTGTGTTTCTTCTTCTACCTTTTGAGGGTAATGTCTTGTTTACTTCAGTTGTAGAAAAAAACAAAGGACCTGAAATGCCTTAGGAGTGAAGTTGGTCAAGACAAGTGCGAGCTTGATGAGCTAAAGGCTCGGGTGGACACCCAGATATCGGCTAAGAAAGATGCTTTGGCCAAGGCTTCCACCCTCGAAGTGCAACTTCACAATGCTCACGAGAACAGCTTGGTCCGAACGGACATGATTTCAAGGCTCGAGTCTGAGCTCCTGAAGATGAAGGCCAAAGTCGTGGATGCCTAGGCTAAAGCCAGAGTAATCCGAACTAAGGCTGATAAGAAGGTGGCTGTCTATTTGAAGGACGTTGTCAACGCTCGTGCTGAGCTAAGGGGGGCTCTCGACCAGGAGAGTAGGAATAAAGAGTATGTGAGGTGTAAATTAGTCGAAGGTGGAAGAATATGATGCTAAGTTGGAAGATATAAAGCAGTCAAAGGTGGAAGAATATGATGCTAAGTTCCTTCTGTCTGATGCTGAAGATGGTGAGAAAGAGGCCGACGGACCATAGTCCCCGAGGGGGACGTAGATTAGGCCTTTCCTTTCTTATTTTGTGTATAGTGCTTTCAAAGAATTTTGTAAATGAAGCTTGTATTCTCTCACATATATGTATAAAAGGAAGCCTCGTAGTTTTATTTTTTATGCATTTCCCTTTGCCTTGATGTTTGTCAATCATTAGCCAGATAAATTGGTCTTCGAGTTAAAAGATCCTTAGATTCATAGTATGGCCTTGGGACTCATTGGGCTGGCCCGTAGGCTCTTACATGCTTGGTCGATACGACCTTTTAGTATAAGCCGACGTTTGGGCTTTTATGCTTTTGCTCTTAGTCATATTTAGTTAACTATTTTGGGTTCAGTATCCATGTCGGGTTTCGAATCGAGCTCATTTGACCCTTAAGTTTTTGAATTTAAAGCTGGCCCTTAGGCTCTTATGTGTTTGGTCGGTATGACCTTTTATATGGGCTGGCGGCAGTGGCTTTTGCGTATTGGGTCGGTACGACCTCTAGTATGGGCTGGCAGCAGTGGCTCTTACGCATTGGGTCGATGTGACCTCTAGTAGGCTTTATTTTCCCTCGTTAAGGACTTTTGAAATTGTGTTTGCCTGACTTTTTGATGGTTTGATAAAAACCTTGATTGTGAGTCGTTATATGGCGATGATCGAGCACATCGGGAGGTTTGGCTCGGTGGCTGAGTTTCTCGAAGCCTATAGTTTGGAGCTGACATGGTCAAAGCTCTTTTGCCTATGTCGAGGGTAGCCTATTTAACCGGTTCTTTTCGATGTACTTTTGAAGTAATTGAAGGGCTATGGTTTTATAGCGATGGTCGGGCGTCCTGAGTTGCATTAGTTTGGCTGGTATAGCCTTGTGACCGTAGTCATTGTGTTTGGCTGAAGCCTTTTAGTTCCCAAGTGAAGTAGTTTCGGCATCTATATCGAGGGTATGCCTTTTTAGGGGTCTTAAAAGTTTGATATATAGCCTTACTTTAAGATCGGAATTGTTTCAATTTGTAAGGTCTTATAAATTATTGCATGCCTTTGAGGTCTTACAATTTTGGTTACTTGGTACAAGTATGGATCATGCCTTGCTTGAGGTCTTACAGATATTGTTGTTGCCTTATATAGGTCTTACGAGGCCGAGGCTACCCACATGGGGTCTTATGGCCCCGGGTTTTTGATAAGTAGATGGGGGTGGTGATTGGTGCCAGTCCCCAAGTCGTCAAAAGTTTCTTGGCTTAGGAGCAATTCCTTGAAAACTTGGTATTGCCTTATTGAGGGCTTACGAGTTCTCATCTTTCGACCCGGAGGTCATACGTACTTGAGTTTTTGACGCCAGTCCCCGAGTGCTCGGTACAATTTTTGGCTCTGGATCCATTTTGTAAACTTGATGTTGTCTCATTGAGGGCTTAACTTCGATTTTTTTATGCCAGTCCCCGAATGTTCGGGACGTTTTTGGCTCTAGAGCTGTTTTCGCAAAAAATACCGAACTCCTTAGAAACACGAAATGCTTTGATAGAGGGGAAAGTATTCTTTGATTACTTGGTACAAGTATACACGTTTTTGCTGTTAAGGGCTCAATTATTCCATACAGACACGGTTTGTTGGACCGTTTGGCCTGGTACATCATTTTCCTATCGAGACCCCATTTAGCACATCTTGGCTTCTCCGATGAGGTGTTCTTCTGGGGGGGATGCCCCCTAGTATTCAAGGTTGATTGAAAAGAAGCCTTGAATACTTGTTGAGTCTTTCTTAGGTAGCATATAGATGTTGCCTCGTTAAAAACCTTGTTGGTAAAACCCTTCTTGGGATAAAAACCAGGTCGAAGGAAAAGAGTGCAATATATGCTTTTGGAACCTAAGCCTTCGAGTTGGAAAGTGCTTCGGCCATTTTGATCGGATACCTGCATTTAGGTTAGCATAAAATATAACTGAAAAAGGGAGATGACCACCCTTAGTGCTGACGGCACTTCGGACCTCGATGTGATTCAATCGTTTGTTATGAGGACTCGGTACGGTCCTTTGTTTTGTTTAGTCGGACGTAGCTGAGAATGTAGCTTGTTATCTCTATCTTACTGTTTCCTTATCCTTCGGCTCTTTCGATGGTAGAGGTAATGCTGTTGGTGCCACATCGTGCACCACGAACATCTCTTTTGCCGCATGATGTTCCCCGTAGATGGTTTTTACCCTATCCTTTGTTGGGAATTCATTATTTGTTGGAGGGTGGATAGTACTGCTCTCATGTAGTGTATCCATGGCCTCCCAAACAAGGCATTGTACCTCATGTCTCATTCGATGACATGGAATTTGGCATTTTGGGTTGTGCCGGTCACGTTAACTGGGATGGTGATTTCCTCTTGCATTGTTTCGCTCACCATGTTGAAATTGTTGAGGATTCGAGAGGCGGGCACAATTTGGTCAAGCAGTAGGAGCTGATCTACACCCTCGACCTGATATTATTGGTAAAGCTACCTGGATTCACAAGTACATATTTAATTTGAAATGTATTTACAAGGAAAGAGATTACCAGTGCGTCGTTGTGAGGCTAAAACAAGGTCTCGATGTCCTCGTCGCTGAATGTGAGAGCGTCCTGGGGTATGTAACCTCGAGTTTGCTTTTCTCTAGTGATAGATATTTTTGTTCTTCTGATCATGGGTTCTTGTGGAGCATCAATGCCTCCTAAGATCATGTGGATGACATGTTGTGGTTCATTTGTTTCATTCTTCTTGGACACCTCTCTTTCCCGGAACTGATTTTTGGCCCGGTCGCTAAGGAATTCTCAGAGGTGACCTTTGCTGAGTAGTCAGGCTATTTTTTCCCGGAAATGTTGGCAATCTTCGGTCCTGCAACCGTGCGTGTTATGAAATTCACACACTAAGTGATGGTTTCTTTGCGAAGGATCTGATTGTACAGACCTTGTCCACCTGGTGTCTCTAATTTTACTAATGGTGAATATGATGTCTGAAACCTCGACGTTGAAGTTGTATTCCGACAAGCGGGGCGCCTTCGTCGGCTCTGTGTGTTTATCTAATCCATCTCTGTTAACAAGTCCCCGAGGATTCTAGCCTCGATCCATCCTCTGGTCATTGCGGGGTATATTGCGCCTTGGGGCATTTTTTCTATATTCAGTGTATGGTTAGTATCTCTCTTTATTCGGTTTTTACTCCTTTGCCAGAATCCTGCTAGGATATACCGAGCCCGAGAGGGCTCCTAGTTGGTCGTCTTCGACTTTGACCTTTTATTGTTATCGGTTGTGGACGTCGGACCAAGTCACGGCGGGATATTCGACTAAGTTCTGCTTAACCTGTTTTGAAGCTACTGAGCTTCGCTTGTTCAAACCATGAGTGAAGGCCTGCACCGCCCAGTCATCGGAGACCGGTGGTAGCTACTTTGATGGCACCAACATGTGCCTTTATGAAAGAATCTGCTAGCATGGCAAATAAATATATCGAGTTTGGGGCCAGGTTCTGATACCACATCATTACCCCTTTTGAAAGCTTCTTTCCGAACTTTTTAGTAGGACGGACTCGATCTCATCGTCCTTTAGGTCATTTCCCTTCACTGCACAAGTGTAAGCAGTGACGTCCTCGTTGGGGTCCGAGGTTCCATTGTACTTCAAAAGGTTGGGCATTGTGAACTTCTTTGGAATGGGCTTTGGGGTGCTTCCTGTGGGAACGACTTTTGTACAAACTTCTTCAAATCTACACCTTTCAGAATCGGGGGTGCACTTGAAATTTGATCGACCCTAGAATTGTAGGTCTCTACCTTCTTGTCGTTGGCTTCTATATTCTTCTCGCCCGACTCGATCCTCTTTGTGAAGTCCTCGAGCATCTTTATGATGGCGGGGTCGGCTACCGACCCGTTGTTTCTTGAGCTTTCTGGTACCTTCTCGGCTCGAGGAGCCATTTCTGGAGCTACCGTGCTGGGAGTATTTTGGTGGCTTTGCAGCTGAGCAATCGCTAGTTGTTTTGCTTGTAACATTTCGAAGATGACGTGAAGTCTAACCCTATGTTCTTCCTGATCCGGGGTTTTTTGAGCTTCTTGTTGATCTTTTTGGTGTATGCTCATGTTGGTGTAGGAGCCTATTTCGACATGTTGAGCGTTGCGTGAGACCACGTCCACGAGAATTGGTTCTAGTGCATTCTCAGTGTTTCGTGGTGGTACACCAACACCTGGAACATCCACATCATTTTCTCCTTAGTCTTCAAGATTGTTGTTTTCACGTGCGTTTACTGAGTTAGACATTTCGACCTGAAATCAAAGATCTTGGACAAGAAAAAGTGTGAAAGGTAACATGCGTTATGTAGTAAACCAGCAAGAAAATAATCACTATTATTTTTAGCCCCTCGGTGGGCGTGCAACCCGATTATATATATATATATATATATATATATATATATATTGTTTACCTTGATAATGGTAATTACAATTAGATTTGATTTTGTGGTTCTAAAAATACGTGATCTATTTTTATGCTAGTTGGTAGCAATGAATGCTAAGTGAAAGACTTGGAAACAATATAATATCTTGAAAACAATGTGATAATCAAACCGAATGGCTAATAATTGGAGCCTCGAGCTTGCGTATTCGGGGCCTCGAGGTCGAGTCGGATGCCCTACCGAGGATAGTCGATGGAGGATTAACAGTTATGATAAATTCAATGGCAGCTCTTTATGGCCAATAATAAGCAATAAATAGAACACAACAAATGTAAGTAGTGGAGTCAAGAGAATTTGTTAGAAAGCAGAGAGAATGTTCTTGTTTTTTCAATATTGTGTATCAGGTGTCTTACAAAATGACAAGGATCCCCTTTATATATGAGGGGGAATCCCAACATAGTACAAATGTATTTATTACAAAGATATGGGGCTGGTACAACCATTTAATGCCATGATACAGGTTAGGACTAGCCTAATAGACTTTGTCAGCTCTAGTCACGTGCTTTGGGAACTTCTCCTCTGTCCATCATTGGGAACCCTCGAAGTCGATCACTAAGAACCCCAGAGATGCCTTGGTGATCGTAAAATTGAACCACTAATTTTAACCATATATATATATATATATATATATATATATATATATATATATATATATACAAAGCTCTGAGGCTCGTTGCGGCGTGCAACCCGATTTATATACACTCACATAGCTCACATCTTGGAACACAGGCCCTATCTCATTCACCAACCTCTCTAGTCCCTCGGGCTCCATGAAATCATAAACAAAGTTAATGACATGTATCAATAATAAACAAGGAGAGACTGAGGTATAATGCATAAGTAATATCATGACTGAAAATAGAACGACAAATAGTAGTTAATTAAACATGTATATGACCTCAATGGGTCTGAACAGTGATGTTATAAGGCCTAAACATGATGTCTAACATGAATTGCAGTCAATTTCCATAGAAACAAAGGGAACGTGTAGTTAACAGTAAGCTATTTGATTCAACAGTCTCATGAGACGGACCAAGTCACAATCCCTTCAGTGCACGCCCACACACCCGTCACCTAGCATGTGCGTTACCTCCAAAATAGTCACACGACACAAAATCCGGGGTTCCATACCTTTAGGACCAGTTTTATAACCATTACTTACCTCAATCTGAGCAAAATCTGTACTCTACAATGTCCTTGCCTCGCGAGTCGGCCTCCGAATGTCCTGAATCTAGCCACAAGTAATACAATACAATCAATATAGGCTAAAGGGATTCCACAAGAAAATTACGAAAAATATAGTCAAATCCGAAATCGACTCAAACCTGGCCCCTGGGCCCACATCTCGAAATCCGACAAAAGTGACAAAACTCGAAAGCCCATTTACTTACGAGTCTAACCATACCAAATTTATCAAAATCTAACCTCATTTGGTCACTCAAATCCCCAAAATTCACTCTCCAAATTCTCAAGCTCTAACCTCCCAAATTTCACGTCAAAAACTCACCAACTAGGTGTAATCAGTGAGGAAACACCATAATCGAAGGTAAATTGGCACAAAGAACTTACCTCAGTAATTGCTTTGAAATCCAACTAAAAAATCCCCAAAATCCTAGCTCAAAATGATTAAAATAGGGAAAAATCTCGAAGTCCTCTATTTATACTTTCTGTCCAGCAAAATCGCACATGCGGTCCCTTTTGTTACTTCTGCAACACCGCACCTACGGTCCAATACACGCACTTGCGGGCCCTGCTCGCTTCTACGATCCTCGCCTTCTTAGGCCTTTTCCGCATCTGTGTTTCCCCTTCCTCATCCGCGCTTCCGCAGATGTGTACAAATCCTCGCACCTGCACTTCCAGTCCAAAACGGTCTTTCCCGCATCTGCAACCATCTCTTCGCTTCTGTGGGACCGCACATACCATCTCCCCACTGCAGGTGTGAAAACACTAGAACCAGCAACACTTCAGCTGCATTCTTCAACTCAATTCAAGTCGATAACTACCCGAAATCACCCTGAGGCCCTCGAGACCACAACTACACATACCAACAGATCCTATAATATTATACAAACTTAGTCGAACCTTCAAATCACTCAAAACAATATCAAAACACCAAATTACCCCAGATTCAAGCCTAAGAACTTCTAAACTTCCAAATTCCTCACATGACGCCGAAACCTTTCAAACCACCTCTGAATGTCCTCAAATTTTGTAGAAAAGTCAGAAATGACAGCACGAACCTACTCCAACTCCCTAAAATCCAATCCGAACCTAATATCAAAACTTCTACTACCGGCCAAAATTGTCAGAATTTCGACTTTCCCAATTCAAGCGTAATTCTACCATGACCTTCAAATCACATTCCGGCCACGCTCCTAAGTCCAAAATAACCTAACGGAGCTAATAAAAATATTAAAATTAAAATTCGAAGTCGTTTACACATATGTCAACTTTTGGTCAACCTTTCCTAACTTAAGATTTCAATTAAGAGATTATGTGTCTCAATTCACTCCGAACCCGAACCAACTAACCCAATATATCATAATGGAGCTGAAGAACACAAAAGAAGCAGGAAATTGGGGAATGAGGCTACAACTCACAAAACAACTAGCCTGGTTGTTACACTGACAAGTATATAAATAATTAAGTAGTTTCACGAATTATTAAAGCGTAAGAAATTATATATGAAGCAAACAATACATGAATAAGGCTAATTCTACCTGCATGCTTAAACAATCGCAAACACATATACACTCGTCATCATGCATATACACCGCCCAGTACATTTAGCACTTAGCAAATAGACCCATGTACAACCTAATTTTCTCAAATCAAGGTTAACCAAGACATATACCTCTTTCTGAGCCATGCCGCAAGTTATAAATGAGCCATGCCGCAAGTTATAAATCATCAAATGAAGCTATTCAAGATCTCAAATCATGAAACGGAAATCTAGAACCAAAATGATCTATCGAGTTGTTACATCTCTCTACTATAAATTGATTTCTTCTTCATATACAATGATTTATGTCTTATCTTTTTAATGTATAATGAATGATTTATTTAATATAAATAGAAATGAGCCATGCCGCAAGTTATAAATCATCAAATGAAGCTATTCAAGATCTCAAATCATGAAATAAAAATCTAGAACCAAAATGATCTATCGAGTTGTTACATCTCTCTACTATAAATTGATTTCTTCTTCTTATACAGTGATTTATGTCTTATTTTTTTAATGTATAATGAATGATTTATTTAATATATTTAATTTATCATGTAAATAATAAGTAATACCATATATCAAATATTACTATTTTAGATAATTATATTTTATATTGGTTTAAATTCTTAATATTTTAATTAAATAGAAATGTTAATTGAATTTTTTAATAAATATTTAAATTTTATTCTCTCTTAAAATAATACTGAATTGTAAATTGAACCTTTATTGTCCTTTTTCATAATTTGACACTTAAAAGTACTTTTTGGAAATACTCGGCAAACACAATCTACTTATCAAAAATTACAAGAAACATTATTCAAATGCATTGGCCAAATAGAAATTACTACTCTATAAAGTACTTTCGAACAAATATACTTTTAAAAATAAGCAGGTTTTGGTAGCTTGGTCAAATGGAATCTTATTCTACTTTTCTCATCAAAAGTTCTTTTTTATCTATTTTGTTCGTACAGAGTAAAATACATGACCTCAATTGATGTATTTATTCCTAGAAAAATGCAAATAAATCATTCCAATGAACTGTTTTGAACCCAGCTGAAGAATTCTCTCATATAATTCTTTTATATAGTTTGAACAATTAAGTTTGAACAATTAAACTGCTTATTTCTGATGACCTGAAAGATCATCTTTTGTCATAGAATTCACTTCTGCGCTTTTAAGCCTTAAAATTCTCATTTTTACCCTCCTCGATTTACGTGCACAATCCATACATGTTTCTGGAAAGCTTTTATGTTAAAACTTGATGAAAATAAGATATTTTCCCTAAAACTTCCTTTGAGTTGACTTTGGTCAATGTTTATGGTAAACGGACCTCGATTCATGATTTGACAGTCCGGTGGGTCCGTATTGTAATTTGGCACTTGGGTATATGCCCGAAATTGAAATCAGAAGTGGCTAGCCCGAGATATAGGGCTTTGTTGAAATTTGAAAGTTGAAGGCTTATTGAAATGGAAGTGTTTGACCAAGGTTTAACTTTTTCGATGTCGGGTCCGTATTTTGGTTATGGAACCTGATAAAGGTCCAGTATCCATTTATGAGTTATCTGTAAAATTTGATGAAAAACGGAATTGGTTTGACGTGATTCGGACGTCCGGTTGATAAGTTAGAAGTTTCAAAGTTTTCTTCAAAATTTCATTTGATTTGGTGCTAAATTTATAGTTCTAAGTGCTATTTTGGATTTGATCGCGCGAGCAAGTTCGTATAATATTTTAAGACTTGTGTGAATGTTTAGTTTGGAGTCCCGAAGGCTCGGGTGAGTTTCAGATAGGTTACGGAGTGAAAATAGGACTTAAAGCATAGTTGGTATTGCAATATCTGGTGCATCCGAGATCAGGCATCGCAATTGCGACCTCTGCAGGGTCCGCATTTGTGATATTCTCATCACAAATGCAAAGAATATCTGGTCCATACAGTCTCGCAATTGTGAAGGATTCTTCGCATTTGCGAAGTAAAGCTGGGAAGGGCAGTGATCGCAAATGCAATCATTTTGTCGCATTTGTGGAGATTCATGTTTGCATTTGCGAACTTATCTTCGCAATTGCGAAGGTAGCAAAGGTGCAGAGGACCTTGCATTTGCGATGGTCCCTTCGCATTTGCCAGCATCGCATGACTTTGATGGGAGTTTTCTCCCATTTTTCAAATTTTCAAAACTAAAACACAAGAGGCGATTTTCCAAAGAACGTTTCTTCTCCAAAACATTGGTAAGTGATTCTAAACTTGTTTCTTTCAATCTTTCACTTCATTTTACAAGATTTCAACTTAAAATCTAAGATTTTCATAGTGGAATTGGGAATTTTTGGGTAGAAACTAGGCATTTCGAAATTTGGGGATTTAGACCTCAAATTAAGGTTAGATTCCAAAACCATTTGTATATTCGGGCTCGAGAGTGAATGGGTAATCGGGTTTTGGTCTGAATTTCGGGTTTAGACCAAGCGGGCTCGGGTGTTGACATTTGTTGACTTTTTCAATAATGACCTAAATCGATTTTTTTTATCGTGGGTGATTCCTAAGGCTTATTTTGAATCTTTTTGCTGTTAATTTTCTAGATATTGTTGGTTCGAAGGCTAGTTTGAAAGGCAAAGCCGTGGTTGAGCTTTGAGTGGTACTTGGAGTGAAGTAAGTGTTGTGTCTAACCTTGACTTGAGGGAATTAAGAACCGTCAGACTATTTGCTATGTGATTCTCATGTGAGGTGCGTATATGCGAGGTGACGAGTACGTATATGCCGCCAAATTATTTGTTGTTCCTGAATTACTGTTTTTCCTGAACTGTTTCCTTCCTGTCTTAATTGTTATATACTCTAAATACTTTACATGCTTAACTGCTACGTGTTAATCAATATCTTCTTTTGTTAACCATGTTAGCTCTTTTCATAATTCCCTTAATCCCTGTTATTTGCTTAACTTGACTTGTTTGCGCCTGCAAGTTGTAAATTGTTGGGCTAGTCTTGTTGTGTAGTCTATTTGAGTAGATTCTATATTGAACAAGGTTTCCTTTTCATGGTTCAGTTTGGTATTTATTCATCGTAAAAGCCTTGTGATTTAGATTGTTGATTTGACTGAGTACATTGAGTGTTTGGTACTGATATGGTAGGATCGGGATGCACGTCGCGACAGGCGTAATAAGGGAGGATTGGTATGTTGGAATAAGGGTAAATATGTTTACACTGTGGGATCGAGTTGCATACCGCAACAGGTGAAATGACGGTGGATTGATATGGAGGAATAAGGGTGAACTATGATATTGAAATTTATATATGGTGGGATCGGGTTGCGTGCCGCAACATATCTATAATATATACTATTTTTGATATTGTTACAGTGGAATAAGGGAGGATTATGTCTTGTCTGGTGGGATCGGGTTGTGTGCTGCAACAACCTCTACGTTTCCATTTCCTAAACTGTGTTGTTTCTCAATATTATTATTTGAACTGGTGAAGATTGGTACTTTTGGACGACATTGGTGTATTTTTGAGGTTGTGTTTATCAATTACTGTTGGTTTTTTAAATTCTACTCAGTATTTCTATTATTCTATCATTATTATATATTTCGTACAAGTTATAGTGTAGGTGACCCGTCTTAGCCTCATCACTACTTCGTTGAGGTTAGGCTCGGCGCTTACCAGTACATGGGGTCGGTTGTACTGATACTACACTCTTCATACTGTGCAGATTTTGGAGTCGATCCTAGCAGCAATTATTAGAGTGACTGGATTAGACGTCGGCAGAGATTTGAGGTACGACTGTTCAGCGCCCGCAGTTCCTAGAGTCCCCATCCTCTTTTCTTTTTAGCTGTATAATTTCACTCAGACATCTTTGTACTTATTTTAAACCCTTATGTGTATTACTTTAGAAGCTCGTGCACCTGTAACACCAAGTTAAGGGAGTTATAATAGACATTTGGTAGTTTTATCTTCCATATTGATATTTCAATTATTCCAGTTATCTCTCGTTATTTAATTCAATTGTTAAAAATGGATAAATTATTCTAATGTTGGCTTGCCTAGCAAGTGAAATATTAGGCGCCATCATAGCCGTGACAGTGGGAATTCCGAGTCGTGACAAGATGGTATCAGAGCACTAGGTTACATAGGTCTCACGAGTCAGGGGCAAACTTAGTAGAGTCTAGAGGATTGGTATGAAGACGTCTGTACTTATTTTCGAGAGGCTATGTAGTTAGGAACAGTTTCACTTTTATTCTTCTCTGTTGTGCGATTTTTATTCTATCATTGCTGATTCAATCCTTATATTATGTTCTCTCACAGATGGCGAGAACACGCACCACATCTTCAGTCGAGCAGCAGCCAGAGCCCCTAGTGGCAGCTCCTACGACGGGTAGAGGATGAGGCTGAGGCCGTGCCAGAGGCCGAGGCAGGGGCAGGGCTCAGCCCAGAACTCGAGTAACAGCACCAGTGGTGGAGCTTTAGGTGGAGTTTGACGAGGAGGCTCCAGCCCAGACCGTTCCAGCAGGACCAGCTCAGGTCCCAGAGGGGTTCATCGCCACCCTAATACTTCATGATGCTTTGGTCCGTCTAGTGGGCCTCATAGAGAGTGTAGCCCAGAACGACATATTTACTATAGCACCAACCGTCTCTCAGGCTGGAGGAGGAGCACAGACTCCTGCTACTCGCACTCCGGAGCAGATGGCTCCCTAGTTTAGAGTCTAGCAGCTCAGCCCATTGGGGTAGTTCAGCCGAGTGTTGCGGCACAGACCGGTGATGGATTGGCTATGTCTTCTGAGGCTTTATAGAGATTGGATAGGTTTACCAAGATTTTCCCAGTTCACTTCAGCTGTGCATCTTCAGAGGATCCCCAGGACTATCTGGATAGCTGTCATGAGGTGGTACGGAATATGGGGATAGTGGAGACCAATGGGGTCGACTTTGCTGCACTTCATTTGTCGGGTTCCGCCAAGAAATGGTTGAGGAATTATATTTACACTAGACCAGCTGGGTCGCCTGATCTCACTTGGGACTAGTTCTCTCAGCTATTTATTGATAAATTCCTTCCTATCACTCAGAGAGAGGACTATCAAAGGCAGTTCGAGTGTCTACAGCAAGTTTCTATGACTGTCATTCAATAAAAGACTCAATTTGTGGATCTGGCTCGTCATGCTATTCTTCTGCTTCCTATCGAGAGAGAGAGAGAGAGGCTGAGGAGGTTTATTGAGGGACTTGCTTAGCCTATTAGATTACAAATGGCTGAGGAGACTGCGAGCGAGATTTTTTTCCAGACGGCTACTAATGTTACCAGGCGAGTCGAGATAGTTCTAGCTCAGGGGAGTGGTCAGGGATCTAACAAGAGACCTTGTCATTCAGGTGGTTTTAGTGGTGCCTCGTCTGGAGGCAGGGGTACTTTTGGTAGGGTCCATCTTCCTAGGCCATATCATTCAGCACTTCAGGCATCCCATAGTGCTTTAGGGAGATGTGGCCCTAATGTGCCTCATTATGGGCAGCCATCCTATAGTGCACTGCCAGCTCCTATCAGTGCACCTCCTATTCAGAGTTATTACCATGGTCATCCGGGTTAGTCTCAGTATTAGTAGCCACAATATTGGGATTGATGTTTTAAGTATGGTAGTTTTGGGCATGTCAGGAGGACCTGTCCGAGATTATTGGGTGGTAACACCATAATAAAGTTCTTGTGCTATGATTCTGGCACCAGTTGCATCAATGCTTGCTCAGCCAGCTAGAGTTAGGGGTAAGAGAGCCAGACGTAGAGGTCAGGTTGCTATATCTAGAGGTCAAGCCGTTAGAGGTGGAGGCCAGGCCGCTAGATATGGAGGCCAGCTAGTAAGAGGTCGTCCTAGAGATATGGTTCAGAGTGGTGGGGCCCAGCCCCGATGCTATGCTTTTCGAGCCAGGCCTGAGGCTGAGTCATCTGATGCGATTATCACAGGTGTGGTTTCAGTTAGCAATAAAGATGCCTTAGTTCTATTTGATTCGGGTTCTACTTATTCCTATATGTCATCCTATTTTGCTTCTTATTTGGTTGTGCCACGTGATTCTTTGAGTGCTCCCGTGTATGTTCCCACACCTGTGGGAGATGCTATTATTGTAGATCGCGTTTATCGTTCGTGTGTGGTTACCATTGGGAGTCTTAAGAATCGTGTAGATCTCCTAATTCTCGATATAGTCGATTTTGATGTCATTTTGGGGGTGGATTGGTTGTCACCTTATCATGCTATACTGTATTGTCACGCAAAGACGGTGACCTTATCCTTTTTGGGGTTGCCTCGATTGGAGTGGAGAAGGACTCCAGGCCATTCTACCAGCATTGTTATCTCTTGTATGAAGTCTTGGCATATGGCCGAGAAGGGGTGTCTAGCTTACTTGGCTTATGACTGCGATTATAGTGCGGAGGTTCCTTCCATGGATTCAGTACCAGTCGTTCGTGAGTTTCAAATGTGTTTCCTGCAGACTTTCCGGGGATGCCACCCAAAAGAGATATCGACTTCTGTATTGATTTGGCTTTGGGCACTCAGCCTATTTCTATTTTGCCATATGGCCCCGCCATAGTTAAATGAATTGAAGGCGCAGTTGCAAGATGTGCGTGATAAGGGATTTATTAAACCTAGTGTCTCGCCCTAGGGTGTGCCTGTCTTGTTTGTGAAGAAGAAGGACGGATCGATGAAGATGTGCATAGATTATCGTTAGTTGAACAAAGTCACCATCACGAACAAGTAGCCATTGCCAATGATTGATGACTTATTTGGTTAGCTTCAGGGTGCCAAGGTATTTTCAAAGATCGATTTAAGTTCTGGCTACCATCAGTTGAGGATTAGGGCATCTGATGTCCCTAAGACAGCTTTTCGGATTCAGTATGTGCATTATGAGTTTCTAGTGATGTCATTTGGGTTGATAAATTCCCTAGAAGAATTTATGGATTTGATTAATTGGGTGTTCAATCCCTATCTGGATTCCTTTGTGATTGTGTTTATTGATGATATCTTGATCTACTCCCGCAGTCGAGAGGAGCATCAGCAGCATCTTCGGATCGTTCTCCAGACTTTGAGAGACAGCCAATTATATGCTAAGTTTTCAAAATGTGAGTCTTGGTTGAGCTCAATCGCCTTCTTGGGGCTCATTGTATTAGCAGAGGGTATTCAGGTGGATCCTATGAAGATTAAGGCAGTCAAGAATTGGCCTAGAACCACATCAGCTACAGAGATCCAGAGTTTCTTGTGCAGGTTATTACCATCGATTTGTAGAGGGGTTCTCATCTATAACAGCCCCATTGACCAGATTGATCCAAAAGGGTGCCCCATTCAGATGGTTAGAAGAGTGTGAGGCGATATTTCAGAAGCTCAAGACTGCTTTGACTATGACACCGGTGTTGGTGTTGCCCACAATTTTAGGGCCTTATACAGTATATTGTGATGCATCTCATATTGGAATTGGTGCGGTATTAATGTAGGGTGGCAAGGTAATTGCATATGCTTCACGGAAGCTAAAGGTTCACGAGAAGAACTACCATGTTCATGACTTAGAGCTTGCAGCCATTGTTCACGTGCTAAAGATTTGGAGGCACTATCTTTATGGCATTTTATGTGAGGTGTTCACGGATCATCGGAGTTTGCAGTATTTGTTCAAGCAAAAGGAGATCAATTCTATGCAGAGGAGGTGGTTAGAGCTATTGAAAGACTATGATATCACCATCTTGTATTATCTCGTGAAGTCCAATGTGGTGGCTGATGCTTTGAGTAGGAAATCGTTAAGTATGGGTAGCCTTGTGTACATTCCAGTCAGTGAGAGACCACTTGCATTAGAGGTTCACGCCTTGGCCATTCAGTTTGTGAAGTTGAATGTTTCTGAGCCCAGTCATGTTCTAGCTTGTATGGTCGCTCAATCTTTAGTGTTTAAGCGCATCAGGGAGCGGCAATATGATGAACCTCATTTTGTTGTCCTTAGGGATACAATGCGGCACGGTAATGCCAAGCATGTTACAGTTGGAGATGATAGAGTTTTGAGGATGCACGGTCGTGTTTGTATGCCTAATCTGGACGGACTTCGTGAGTTGATTCTAGAGGAGGCCCACAGTTCCCGGTATTCTATTCATCCGGTTCAGCCAAGATGTATCAGGACTTGTGGAAACATTATTGGTAGAGGAGAATGAAGAAAGATATAGTGGCACATGTGGCTCAGTGTCTATATTGTCAGTAAGTAAAGTATGAGCATCAGAGACCTGGTGGTTTGCTTCAGAAGATAGAGATTCCTGAGTGGAAATGGGAGTATATCACTATGGATTTCGTTGTTGAACTCCCACGGACTCAGAGGAAGTTTGATGCAGTTTGGGTTGTTATGGATAGACTAACCAAGTCAGCATATTTCATCCCTGTGGCAATTACCTATTCTTCAGAGTGGCTGGCAGAGATTTATATCCGCGATATCGTTCATCTTCATAGTGTGCCCGTGTTTATCATATCTGATCAAGGTATGTAATTTACCTCGCATTTTTGGAGGGTAATGCAGCATGATTTGGGCATGCATGTTGAGCTGAGCACAGTATTTCATCCTTAAATGGATGGGCAGTCCGAGCACATTATTCAGATATTGGAGCATATGCTCCACGTATGTGTTATTGACTTCGGAGGTTCATGAGATAAGTTCTTGCCGCTTATGGAGTTCTCTTACAATAACAGCTATTAGTCGAGCATCCAGATGGATCCTTATGAGGCATTATAAGGTAGACGGTGTCGATCGCTAGTTGGATGGTTTAACATGGGGGATGCTCAGTTATTGGGTACAAATTTGGTACAGGATGCCTTGGATAAGGTTAAGATCATTCAGGATAGACTTCGCACAGTTCAGTCCAGGCAGAAGAGTTATGCCAACCGTAAGGTCCATGATATTGCATTAATGGTCAGAGAGAGAGTGTTGCTCCGTGTCACCCATGAAATGTGTAATGAGGTTTGGAAAAAAGGGTAAGGTGAGCCCTAGATACATCGGGCCTTTTGAGATCCTAGAGCGAGTGGGAGAGGCAGCTTGCAAACTTGCATTGCCACTTGGTTTATCAGCGGTCCATCCAGTGATCGAAGAGTTATTCTTCAGTTCGAGTGCAGTGGAGAGGTTATCCAATTAAGGCAGCTACTTGGGATTCCGATTATGATATGTAGAGTAGATATCCCCACATTTTTGTTACAACCCATATCCACATGTGTTAGTTCATGCCATATATTAGTTAACATAAATCCAATAAGGAATTATCTTTGAGATGATAAGAAGTCAATCATATTGGTCTTAAGTGATACAAGAGTGTATAAGGGTGATTAACAAGTATTAGAAGTTAAATGAATCAAGGATGTTGTAACTCGTATTTTCAGGTAAATCTAGCGGTGCTTAATACACTCAAGAGGTCATGTATTAAGGTATTTTAATCATATAATATCCGTATCATAAGTCTTGAAGTCAAACGAGTTATGAAACAAAAGTCGACAAAAGTTGTCGCAACTTAGGTTCATAATTTTACTTAAACATTAGGTCAAATGTTTCTAATCTTTTCTCATAATTTACAAGGAATTACGGGGTGATATACCAACCAAATTAAATATCTATGAGTCTAGTTTCCAACTCATTAAACCGTTCATCGATACAATCTCGGAGTAGAGAGATATTCGCATTTTTGCGAGACTGCGCCAAACACCTCTCTATGGGGCCCACTAAGGCGGTTTAAGATATTTGGACCTATATAGGATGCCTCCAACCCGTTTTAAGTCATTTCTTCTCACTATTTTCAGACCTTAGAACCCTAGGAACATCCTCTCAAGGTTCTCTCAAGATTCAAGACCCAAAAAAGGGCAAACAACACAAATCAAGTGTCGGGAATTCCGTGGCGCTAGTAAGTCTCTTGTTCTTCTTGTTGTTGCTCATTTTTGTGTCGTTCCAGCTCGTGTGGGAGGTTGTTTTAAAGGGTTTATGTTCTGTAAATACTCCCTAATGTTCTTAATATCAATCCTAGGTGATTTCAAGCCTTCTAAAGTGATTCTAGTGCCGAAAAACACTAATTGATCGCTAGTTTCATTTTTTTGTTGTTGTGGCAGCATTGGAGGGATATTTCATGGAAATTTAAGGTCAAATTGGAGTTGTTCTTTCTGTATAAAGGTAAGGAACCTCTTATTCTATATGTATTTAAGATTATCCAAGTTGTGGCTAAGCCATTGAAGCTAGAACTTGTGAAATATATATCGAAAGGCTTGGTAGTAATGTTATTATTTTGTGGATTGTTATGCGTTGTTGTTGGGCTGCGTATTTTACTACTATTTTGTGGGGTTTTGGAGGAGTAATGGTGTGGAGAAACACCATATATATGTAGGGTTGTGGGATGATAGTTATTCGTAATATTTCCGGGTCATTTGACAGGACTACGGTGGTCGTCGTATGTATGGAGTGATTAGGCTGTGCGTGGACTATTTTGGGAGGCTCAATATGTTTATTATTGATGTTGTTTGGGATGTTTGGTGATTGTTTTGAATGGTGTGAATTCATATATATAGAGGAGGTGTTGTCCGTTTCATCGTAAAATAGGTTGTGGTTGATACATATTAGTTATGACGCTTAAATGATAATGATAGTATCGTTTCTCTTATTGTAGACTAAGGAGTTTTTACAATTGCATACCTTGAGATTGGGGCAGTATATACAAGGTATGTGAGGCTATCCCTTTCCTTATTTTGCACGACTCCGATTGTACATAATGTAATGAACGAGCTTCCAAGATACTCTACTCTTAGAAGCTAGCAGTACTTATATTGTTTTCCCTCTTATGGAACGATTGATGTTAATGTTGCTTCTCTTATTCTTATGTTATAAATGTTGTTGGTACTTCCTGATTCTTATAACGTTCATAGTGAAGAGTTAGTCCTAATAACGTGTATAGAGGATACCGACCTTACGTCACTCCGAAAGGTTTAAAATGTGATTCCATGAGTCGAGCATGCATTATATATATGTATCTATTTTACTCTACCGAGCCACACTATAGTTGGCCGGGTACGACACCTATTGTGCAACCACTGATCAGTTGGGTTTTACCGAGCACAACGTGGTCGGGTACGATTCTACCGAGCATTATGATGGCCGGGTACGTTTTTTACCGAGCCTATTATAGCCGGGTACGATATGATGATGATGATGCCCACAGAGGCGAATGTTTTAAAGGTTTATGTATTTATACATATGTATCATGCATTTCATGTCAGTAGCCCTCATAGGTACTAAGATGTTACAGGTTGTATATTCTCTATCCTTGCTTACATTACTGATCGTATTTATGGTTCCCTGCCTTACATACTTAGTACTTTATTCGTACTGACGTCCTTTTATTTGTGGACGCTGCATGTCGTGCTGCAGGTCCTGATAGACAGGCAGGTGCAGCTCTCCCACCACAGTAGGCTGTCCAGTTCAGCGGTGATTGGCGAGATCCCTTCTCCGGACTTGCCTTGGTCTTGGTATGCATTTTTGTTATAGACATTATGGGTATGTCGGGGCCCTGTTCCGGCTATGTTGCAGCACTTATGTTCATTTAGAGGCTCATAGACAAGTGTCGACTCATGTATAGTTTGGTATGCCTTGTCGGCTGGTTTTTGTTATATAGTCTTTCATGGTAGCGTGGTAGCTCATACCTTATATGTAGTTTCTTGATTGTCTGGTCATCCCCTGCTATGTATGTTCATGCCATCATATTTTATTGCTGGTTGTCCATGATCCAGGTCTACCATTTATATTGATCTCGTCAGCCCTAAAAGATAATAATGAAGGTTAGATGAAATGTACGTTGGTGCTCGGAAAGTATGGTCGGGTGCTAGTTATGGCCCTCCAGTTTGGGTCATGACAAACTTGGTATCAGAGCAAGTTTGTCCTAGGGATTGTCTATGCGCCATGTCTAGTAGAGTCTTGATTATGGATGTGTAGCACACCACATTTATAATCAGGAGGCTACATGACATATAAGGTTGTTACCTTCTTCCTGAATCTAGATCGTGCGTAGAGTTGAGTCGTAAGTGTTTGTCTCTAATATTCACCTTGTTTTCTTTCAGCGATGCCTTCGACTAGGAAGCAAATAATTAGTAGACGGCTTGATACAGCTGCGGGAGAGGGTACCAGTCAGGTGCCCCAAGCCAGAGCAGGCCAAAGTGAGGCTTAGAGTGAGATATCATCTCATACCTCATCTACTCCATCTCCTCCAGAGGATATTAGAAGGCACCCAGCGCCTCCAGTTCCTCCGTCTGGCACTCCAGACCAGGATATGCGGAGTGCTTTGCAGTTATTGACTAGCTTGGTAGCTGCTCAGGCTCAGAGGCAGAATACAGGTGCTGCTGAGAAACCAGTTAGTACAAGAGTTCGTGATTTTATTAATTTAGACCCTCCAGTGTTTACCGGATCAGACCCCAAGGAGGACCCACAGACTTTTATTGACCAGGTTCATCGTACACTTCGGGTTATGCATGTTAGTGATACAGAGGCAGTAGAGTTGGCTTCTTATCGGCTACGGGATTTAGCGGTTCTCTGGTATGATAGTTGGGAGAGATCCAGGGGTCCGAACGCTCCTCCAGCTGTGTGGAAGGAATTTTCTGAGGCCTTTCTTCGTCACTACTTGCCAGTTGAGATACGACGAGCTAGAGCTGATAAGTTCTTGAACCTTAGACAAGGTAATATGAGTGTGCGAGAGTACAATATGCAGTTTGATTCTTTGGCAAGGTATGCTCCCCATATGGTGGCCGAGATGAGTGATAGGGTGCATATGTTCGTGAATGGGTTGGGACCACATCTGATAAATGAGTGTACGACAGCCTCCTTGGTGGAGGGCATGGATATTTCCCGTATTCAAGCTTATGCCCAGACCCTAGAGGATCGTAAGCGCCAGCAGAGGGCAGTTAGGGAGCAGGATAGGGGCCAGCATAAGAGGGCGAGATTTGCAGGGTATTCTGATGACTTCAGAGGCCGCATCAGGCCACAGTTTTCGAGGAGTTCGGCGCCACCTGTAGCTAGTGCTCCTCCACAGTTTCAGAGGCCTCGATATGATCGATCCTATTCTGGTCCAGGTCAGAGTTCGCGGGCATCTGGCTCGCAACATCACAGGGATACTAGTCAGATGAGACCCCCAACACCACATTGTGATCAGTGCGGCAAGGCCCACTTTGGACTGTGTCGTCGAGGTTCTGATGCATGCTATTCGTGCGGGCAGCCTGGCCATATGATGCGGGATTGTCCTAATAGAGGAGGTGATGGTATGGCTCAGCCGACTGGATCTGTGTCTGGTTCTTCCTCATCAGTTCGACCTCCAGCACGGGGTTTTCAGCAGTCGACAGGTCGTGGTAGGGGTAGAGGTGCAGTGCCGAGTTCGAGTGGTGCTCAAAATCGAACCTATGCTCTAGTAGGTCGACAGGATCTCGAGTCGTCTCCAGATGTTGTTACAGGTATTATATCTGTGTTTTCTTATGATGTATATGCGCTGATTGATCCGGGATCTACATTATCATATGTTACACCCTTTGTGGCTAATAAGTTTGGCATTGAACCTGAATTGATAAGTAAACCCCTTGCGGTATCTACTCCGATAGGAGATTCTGTGATTGCTAGAAGGGTATATAGAGGTTGCACTGTGATGATTTGTAGTCGTCAAACCTCGGCAAATTTATTTGAGTTAGAAATGGTTGATTTTGATGTGATAATGGGAATGGACTGGTTGGCCTCATGCTATGCAAATGTTGACTGTCGTACGAAGATGGTTAGGTTCCAATTTCCGGGTGAACCCGTCATTGAATGGAAAGGGAACATTGCTACACCGAAAGGTAGGTTTATTTCCTATCTTAAGGCAAGGAAAATGATCTCAAAAGGTTACATTTATCATCTCGTTCACGTTAGGGATGCGGAGGCGAAGCCGCCTACTTTACAATCAATCCCCGTGGTCAACAAATTTCCAGATGTTTTCCCAGATGAACTCTCAGGCCTTCCTCCTGAAAGGGAGATTGAGTTTAGCATTGATGTGTTGCCTAACACTCAACCGATCTCTATCCCTCCATACAGAATGGCCCCGGCAGAGTTGCGAGAGTTGAAGGTGCAGTTGAAGGACTTGATGGATAAGGGCTTCATTAGGCCTAGCACTTCACCTTGGGGTGCGCCAGTCCTATTCGTGCGGAAGAAAGACGGGTCGTTACGGATGTGTATCGACTATCGATAGTTGAATAAGTCTACTATAAAGAACAAGTATCCACTTCCAAGAATTGATGACCTGTTTGACCAACTCCAGGGTGCCAAGTATTTCTCCAATATTGATTTACGTTCAGGGTATCATCAGGTGAGGGTGAAGGAGAAGGATATTCCAAAGACGGCCTTTCGGACAAGATACGGGCACTTTGAGTTCCTGGTGATGTCGTTCGGGCTAACAAATGCCCCAACAGCTTTTATGGATCTCATGAATACTATATTTAGGCCCTATCTTGATGTGTTCGTGATTGTATTCATTGATGACATTCTAGTATATTCTCGTTCGGAGGCGGAACATGCGGGCCACTTGCGGATAGTATTACAGACGCTTCAGGATCGTAAGTTATATGCTAAGCTCTCCAAATGTGAATTTTGGCTGAACTCAGTAGCGTTCCTTGGCCATGTGATATCTGACGAGGGTATTAGTGTCGACACTCAGAAGATCGATGCAGTAAAGAATTGGCCGAGACCTACAACACCATCAGAAGTCCGCAGCTTCCTAGGGCTAGCAGGATATTATAGGCGGTTTGTGGAAGGGTTTTCCTCTATATCATCACCATTGACTAAGTTAACACAGAAAGCTACCAAGTTCCAGTGGTCTGACACTTGTGAACGTAGTTTTCAGGAGCTGAAGAATCGATTGACATCCGCACCAGTGCTCACTCTTCCTGAAGGAACAGAAGGTTATGTGGTATATTGTGATGCCTCAGGTATAGGTTTGGGGTGCGTATTGATGCAGCGTGGGAATGTGATTGCTTATGCATCAAGACAATTGAAGAAGCATGAAAAGAATTATCCAACCCATGATTTGGAATTGGCTGCAGTAATATATGCTTTGAAGATATGGCGGCACTACTTATACGGCGTCCATGTTGACATCTACACAGATCACAAGAGTTTACAATACATCTTCAAGCAGAAAGAGTTGAATTTGAGGCAGCGTAGGTGGCTTGAATTATTGAAAGACTACGACGTCGAGATATTGTATCATCCCGGTAAAGCCAATGTTGTGGCAGACGCTCTCAGCCGTAAATCAATGGGAAGCTTAGTACATATTGAGGCAGGTAGATGGGGGTTGATTAAAGAGCTTCATCAGCTAGCCAATATGAGAATCAGATTGTTAGACTCTGATGACGGAGGTGTTACTGTACAGAATACATCAGAATCATCTTTGGTAGCCGAGGTAAAAGCACGACAATATGAAGATCCTATCTTAGTACGATTAAGAGAGAGCATTCAGCAGTGTAAAAGTATGGCTTTTGAGATCGGAAGAGATGGGGCACTGAGATACCAGGGCCGATTATGTGTGCCTAATGTGGCAGGGTTGCGAGAGAAGATTATGAATGAGATTCATCAATCCCGATATTCCATCCATCCCGGCTCGACAAAGATGTATCATGATGTCAAGGAGCAGTATTGGTGGGATAACATGAAGAAGTCTATTGCAGAATTTGTAGCCCAGTGTCCCAATTGTCAACAAGTAAAGATAGAACATCAGAAACCCGGTGGATTGCTTCAGAATATAGAGATTCCGACCTGGAAATGGGAGGTGATTAATATGGACTTCATTATTGGATTACCTCGCTCTTATCATAAGTTTGACTCCATCTGGGTGATAATTGATCGACTTACAAAATGTGCCCATTTTCTGCCAGTTAAGACAACTTACACGGCTGAAGATTATGCGAAGTTGTATATCAAGGAGATTGTTAGGCTTCATGGTGTGCCGGTATCTATTATATCAGACCGAGGAGCTCAATTTACAGCTAACTTTTGGAGGTCTTTTCAGAAGGGTTTAGGCACACAAGTGAATCTCAGCACTGCATTTCATCCGCAGACTGATGGACAGGCTGAACGTACCACTCAGACACTGGAAGATATGCTACGAGCATGTGTTCTAGATTTTAAGGGAAATTGGGATGACCATCTTCCACTCATAGAATTCGCCTACAATAATAGCTACCATTCCAGTATTAAAATGGCCCCATACGAGGCACTATACGGGAGAAGATGTAGATCACCAGTTGGATGGTTCGAAGTTGGTGAAACATAATTATGTGGGCCAGATTTGATTTACCAAGCTATTGAGAAGGTGAAAGTGATACTGGAGCGATTGAGGACGGCACAAAGCAGGCAAAAATCTTATTCCGATGTCCGATGTCGTGATCTGGAGTTTGAGGTTGGTGATTGGGTTTTCCTGAGGATCTCACCAATAAAGGGTATTATGCGTTTTGGGAAGAAAGGTAAGCTGAGTCCAAGGTATATCGGGCCATATAAAATTCTTCGACGGATTGGACAGGTTGCTTATGAGTTAGAATTGCCATCCGAATTGGAATTTGTCCACCCGGTATTCCATGTATCTATGTTGAGGAAATGTATTGGAGACCCTTCTCGAGTCGTCCCTATCAAAGATGTACAAGTTACAGAGGACCTATCATATGAAGAAGTGCCAGTGGCGATATTAGATCGACAAATCCGCAAGCTGAGAACAAAAGATGTAGCTTCCGTCAAAGTATTGTGGAGGAACAAAAATATGGAAGAAATGACATGGGAAGCAGAAGAGGAGATGAAGTCTAAATACCCTTACCTATTCCAGAATGAAGATAACAAGGATGCTGGTGGAAGACAGGATACATTGGAAGGTGAAACGGCTCTATGAGGTAAGCAATAATTTGAGAATACTCCTCCTTAATACAAAATGGTGATATGTAGATAATGTAAATATGCATAATGCTTTGTGTAGCCTTGTGAAGCCATATGTTGGGCTTAATTGCTTGCAAGTTTTGCTAGTGACCATTTTATAGGGGAAAATTGATCGGAAATTTCCATTGGAATCCACGATGATTTAAACTCCCCATGAACCCTTACATTCGAGGACGAATGTTCCTAAGGGGGGAGGGTGTTACAACCCATATCCACATGTGTTAGTTCATGCCATATATTAGTTAACATAAATCCAAGAAGGAATTATCTTTGAGATGATAAGAAGTCAATCCTATTGGTCTTAAGTGATACAAGAGTGTATAAGGGTGATTAACAAGTATTAGAAGTTAAATGAATCAAGGATGTTGTAACTCGTATTTTCAGGTAAATCTAGCGGTGCTTAATACACTCAAGAGGTCATGTATTAAGGTATTTTAATCATATAATATCCGTATCATAAGTCTTGAAGTCAAACGAGTTATGAAACAAAAGTCGACAAAAGTTGTCGCAACTTAGGTTCATAATTTTACTTAAACATTAGGTCAAATATTTCTAATCTTTTCTCCTAATTTACAAGGAATTACGGGGTGATCTACCAATAAAATTAAATATCTATGAGTCTAGTTTCCAACTCATTAAACCGTTCATCGATACGATCTCGAAGTAGAGAGATATTCACATTTTCGCGAGACTGCGCCAAGCACCTCTCTATGGGGCCCACTAAGGCGGTTTAAGATATTTGGACCTATATAGGATGCCTCCAACCCGTTTTAAGTCATTTCTTCTCACTATTTTCAGACCTTAGAACCCTAGGAACATCCTCTCAAGGTTCTCTCAAGATTCAAGACCCAAAAAAAGGGCAAACAACACAAATCAAGTGTCGGGAATTCCGTGGCGCTAGTAAGTCTCTTGTTCTTCTTGTTGTTGCTCATTTTTGTGTCGTTCCAGCTCGTGTGGGAGGTTGTTTTAAAGGGTTTATGTTCTGTAAATACTCCCTCATGTTCTTAATATCAATCCTAGGTGATTTCAAGCCTTCTAAAGTGATTCTAGTGCCGAAAAACACTAATTGATCGCTAGTTTCGCTTTTTTGTTGTTGTGGCAGCATTGGAGGGATATTTCATGGAAATTTAAGGTCAAATTGGAGTTGTTCTTTCTGTATAAAGGTAAGGAACCTCTTACTCTATATGTATTTAAGATTATCCAAGTTGCGGCTAAGCCATTGAAGCTAGAACTTGTGAGATATATATCGAAAGGCTTGGTAGTAATGTTATTGTTTTGTGGACTGTTTTGCGTTGTTGTTGGGCTGCGTATTTTACTACTATCTTGTGGAGTTTTGGAGGAGGAAGGGTGTGGAGAAACACCATATATATGTAGGGTTATGGGCTGATAGTTATTCGTAACATTTCCAGGTTGTTTGACACGACTACGGTGGTCGTCGTATGTATGGAGTGATTAGGCTGTGTGTGGACTATTTTGGGAGGCTCAATATGTTTATTATTGATGTTGTTTGGGCTGTTTGGTGATTGTTTTGAATGGTGTGAAGTCATATATATAGGGGAGGTGCTGTCCGTTTCATCGTAAAATAGGTTGTGGTTGATACATAATAGTTATGACGCTTAAATGATAACGATAGTATCGTTTCTCTTATTGTAGACTAAGGAGTTTTGACAATTGCATAGCTTGAGATTGGGGCAGTATATACAAGGTATGTGAGGCTATCCCTTTCCTTATTTTGCACGACTCCGATTGTACATAATGTAATGAACGAGCTTCCAAGATACTCTACTCTTAGAAGCTAGCAGTACTTTTATTGGTTTCCCTCTTATGGAACGATTGATGTTAATGTTGCTTCTTTTATTCTTATGTTATAAATGTTGTTGGTACTTCCTGATTCTTATAAGGTTCATAGTGAAGAGTTAGTCCTAATAACGTGTACAGAGGATACCGACCTTACGTCACTCCGAAAGGTTTAAAATGTGATTCCATGAGTCGAGCATGCATTATATATATGTATCTATTTTACTCTACCGAGCCACGCTATAGTTGGCCGGGTACGGCACCTATTGTGCAACCACTGATCAGTTGGGTTTTACCGAGCTCCACGTGGCCGGGTACGATTCTACCGAGCCTTATGATGGCCGGGTACGTTTTTTTTACCGAGCCTATTATGGCCGGGTACGATATGATGATGATGATGCCCACAGAGGCGAATGTTTTAAAGGTTTATGTATTTATACATATGTATCATGCATTTCATGTCAGTAGCCCTCAGAGGTACTAAGATGTTACAGGTTGTATATTCTCTATCCTTGCTTACATTACTGATCGTATTTATGGTTCCCTGCCTTACATACTCAGTACTTTATTCGTACTGACGTCCTTTTATTTGTGGACGCTGCATGTCGTGCTGCAGGTCCTGATAGACAGGCAGGTGCAGCTCCCCCACCACAGTAGGCTGTCCAGTTCAGCGGTGATTGGCGAGATCCCTTCTCCGGACTTGCCTTGGTCTTGGTATGCATTTTTGTTATAGACATTATGGGTATGTCGGGGCCCTGTTCCGGCTATGTTGCAGCACTTATGTTCATTTAGAGGCTCATAGACAAGTGTCGACTCATGTATAGTTTGGTATGCCTTGTCGGCTGGTTTTTGTTGTATAGTCTTTCATGGTAGCGTGGTAGCTCATACCTTATATGTAGTTTCTTGATTGTCTGGTCATCCCCTGCTATGTATGTTCATGCCGTCATATTTTATTGCTGGTTGTCCATGATCCAGGTCTACCATTTATATTGATCTCGTCAGCCCTAAAAGATAATAATGAAGGTTAGATGAAATGTACGTTGGTGCTCGGCAAGTATGGTCGGGTGCTAGTCATGGCCCTCCAGTTTGGGTCGTGACAAACTTGGTATCAGAGCAAGTCTGTCCTAGGGATTGTCTATGAGCCATGTCTAGTAGAGTCTTGATTATGGATGTGTAGCGCGCCACATTTATAATCAGGAGGCTACATGACATCTAGGGTTGTTACCTTCTTCCTGAATCTAGATCGTGCGTAGAGTTGAGTCGTAAGTGTTCGTCTCTAATATTCACCTTGTTTTTTTCAGTGATGCCTTCGACTAGGAAGCAAACGATTAGTAGACGGCTTGATGGATCAGTATCGTAATTTAGCACTTGGGGATATGCCCAGAATCAAAATCGGAAGTCCCTAGCCCAATGTCACGACCCAGGTTCTCCCTCCGTGAACCATCATGACGGCACCTAGTCTCTACGACTAGGTAATCCTGACAATCCAGAATATAAACAATAACTGCGGAAGAAATAATTTAAAAACTGAAATAGTGAAATAAAACAGTGCTTAAAATGTCGCTCGGCATACACAATATCAACTCTCAAAGCTAGTACATTTTCCAAAACCCGAAATCTCATGATCATAAGCCTTTGAATGTCTACAGTTATCTAACTCCAGAATGTCTAACAAAGAAACAAAATTACAGAAGGGCTAATACAAAAGAGAGAGTAGAAAGGGACTCTTCGGTCTGTGAATGCAGCAGATATACCTCAGAGTCTCCTCAAGCGCCTCGTCTCAAGTGTGATAAGTCTGAGTAGAAGTACCTGGATCTGCACATGAAAAATATGCGCAGAAAGGGCATGAGTACACCGCAGCGGTACTCAGTAAGTGTCAAGTCTAACCTCGGTCGGGTAGTGTAAGCACGTGATTTTTGCCCTATATGAGAAATACTCCCAAAAAATGCAAAATAAAATGATTTTCCTTGGTGTGCAATTTTTGAGTATTTTTGTGATATTTTTGGATAATTATTTGTATTTGTTTGTGTTTGCTTATTTGTTAAATTAATAAAAAATATAAAAATATGTCTCATTTTGCATGTAGGATTTAATTCTACAATTGTTAATAATTAAATTAGTTTTACAAAAATTAAAAATTACAAAAATAGGCACCTTTTGCATTTTTAGCATTTAATGTCCAAATATACAATTTTATGCTTAATTATTACTTAATTGTGCGTTAATTGTTATTGGGAGTTAATTTGCGCTTTTATAACTTAATTTAGTTCTTAATAATAATTTAAGTACTTTTATAATTTAGTTTTAGAAAATAAAAGAAGAAAAGAGAACAAAAATACAAAAGAAAATCGGATTGGGCCACTTCTTCAATTGTAAGCCAAAGGCCTAAAAAATTGCCCAATCTTCTCCACGACACAGTCCACTTCAGACCGGGTTGACCCGGTCCGCCCCATGACCCAAATACCCAACACCCCTTTTTCATTTTGTCAAAACACAAAACAAAACAAAAAAATAAAAAAACCCAAAAACCCTAAAAACCTAAACTAACCCATCCGCCCCTTCCCTATCTTCTTCTTCCCCAAACTCAAAAAACTCCTCCAAAGCTCCAACCAAGCATCCATGGCTGCCCAGCTTCCCGTCCCAAACACCACCAAACGACACAACCTCCTTCGCGTTCAAACGACCCCAGCCCTATCCGCCATTGATGAAGCTCGTCGAGCTCAAGCTTGAGCTCGACGTCCATGTCGCTGCTGCTTCTGTTTCAACAAAACAACCTGCTACTCCTGCCTTCTACTTCATCGTCCAAACAACCAAACGACCACAGCCTCGACGAGTCAGCTGTTGTTCGAAGCTCCCATCGCCGCTGCTCGTCACGGCCAAGCTCGCACGCTGCCATCGGGTCCAGTACCGTTTCGCCATGGACGTCGTCGACCAGTTGCTTCTGCTTGCTGCGTCGACCAGCTTCACGGATTCATCTTCCCCATGGCCAAACGACCTCCGTTACTGCTTCGCTTCTCTGAGCTTGGGCATCACCATGGCCAGGCTGTCGTCGGACTGCTGCTGCTCGACGTCCAGTTCCTCCGAGCTGCTGCTGTTCATCACTTCTCCTTCGTCCAGCTGTTGTATCTTCAGATGAGCTGCTCGTTTGAGTTTTAGTCGAGGTCGTCGAGCGTCGTTTTGAGTTCGTCAAGTTTACAAGGGAGGTGAGTTCGTCGTTGAGTCCGGACAGATTTATTCCCATTTGAGTTTTGTCAAAACAGTTCATACATATGTCGTGTTGATCCGGTTAGTAGTTTTTGAATTTTATGTTTGTCCGTATTTTGTTTTGATATTTTCGAATCTAAAATCGGCAAATGTTTGTTTTGTTTATCGTTTGAATTAATTTTTAGTTCATGTTCATGTGTTGTTTGTTAAATTAATTTTTCAGATTTCAAATGGAAGTTAATTAGTTATTTTTCATGTTTATTTCATGTTTGTATTGTTGTTTAAGTGAATATTTGTTAGTTTTATGTTTGTTAGATTCAAATTGAAATTTAATTAATTATTTCTTCAATTTGTTTCATGTTGTTTCCAGAAAATATTAATGTTGTTTGAATCGTTAGAATCCGTCATGTGTGTTGCTTAAAACAGATTTAATTCATGTTCATCTTTGTTTGAAGTTCATGTTTAAATCCAGCGATTTAATGTGAGTTTATGTTTGTTTTGATTTGTTAGTTTAATTTGAATCATGCATATTGTTGTTTGTATTATTGTCTCTTTGTTCATCCATTAATGGTCTAAATTAACCAGGATTGGTTCCCGATATGGTTGATTTATTTCCATTAATTTGGAGTTTGTGTTGTTCATCATGTTCATGTAAATTGTTGTTGAAGATTGTTGAGAAATTGGTCATCTTGACTATATTTTGGTTGAGTTATGATTAATTGATTGTTTAGAGCAGAGGGGTAATTTGGTAAATTGCATTGCATTCGGGGGTAGATTTGTAATTGCAATAAGGTCGGAGGGGTAGTTTGGTAATTGAACATTATTTTGATTCTTTATGTTAAGCATGGGAGACAAATATAATGGGGTGGGGTTTTTGATGTACTTGTTTAATGTAATGGGGGACAAGACAAAACATAATGGGGAGGAATCTTGTACTTTTTTAATATAGGCATGGGGGACATATTGTAATGGGTTGGGAATGTGGTATTTATTTAATGTAGGCATGGGGGACAAAAATTTAAAATAAAGAAGACATTTAATAGTGGGCCAAAGCATGCCATTGGGGGAATAATTTTGGGGTTGGGAATGGAAGACTTGTCTTGCTATATATAGAGTCATTCTTGACTTGAAATAGGAGGATTTTTTGAGAGAGAGTTTTTAGAACTTGAATATTATTGAGAGGATTTTTGGGGAGAGAGTTTTAATACGTGAGGTAGAACATAAAACATTTTTCTACATTTTGAGAGCGGACATACTTGAAATATTTTGAGAGTAAAAGAGAAATGCAATTTGAATTTTCACTCGAATAATTTCCGTTTTCTTTTCTCGAGTGTTATTCAAAATCCGAAACTACTGCCTCTTGCATCTGTTCTCTCTTCTGCTTTGATTGTGATTGTACTTTTGCACTGCTGAGTTTTCAATCTGTTACTGGGTCATTCTACTGGTTGTTACTGGTTTTGCGGTGTTGCTGAACCTGCTGTTGCCGCGTTATTACTGTTGCTGACTCCTACTTCTTTTGTTCTTGTACTGCTGTTTCCAGGTACACATTTGTACACTCTTGGCTTGAAGCGAAAAATGAAATATTAATCAGGCTCCTGTTCCTGTTGAATTCTTTTGTTTGGATCTGTGTTTGAATATTAATTTTCCTCTCTTTGTATAAAAATGTAGTCGATTAATTAATGAGTAATGAGGCTGCATATGTATGATTTTTTCATCTAATAATGCTAGTTTAAATTATTTGAAGAATAGTTAATCGGCTTTGATATTATTGTGTATCCCTCTCATGTTCTAGCATTAGTAAATAATAAAATATAAAAATGAAAGCAGTTTTTCTTTGTACAAACTCGATCGCAATTTTCCAATCGCATTAGCCGTAAACTAATAACTAATAAGTTACGTTTTCAGCATGTAAATAATTAAGAGATTTTCTTTTATTTTAGAGACGAACTTAATAGAAAATATAGTCGCTATAGGTTTATCCTTTTAAAATAAAAATGAGACGAGCCTCGCCAAATAAATCACAAACCGTCGGGGCCCTCAATAAAATACATAACCATTGACTAGACTTTGGATTTGGCCGTTTAATGAACCTTCACGGCCTCTTCCTAAAATAACAATACGTTAGACTCTTTAGGACGCGCCTTAATAAATCTTACCTTCTTAAACTCGGGTGCACATTTATGTGACCCAAATCCAATTCTCAACGGAGTCGAAATGTGTTTCTAATCACGGGTACATTGATTGTGACGTGGTTCGAGATGCGTGTCCATGACGTTGCAAATTCATTTTAAAAAAAATAAGAATGAGATGAGCCTCGCCAAATAAAAATACAAATTGCGGGGCCCTCAGTAAATATTTGCTTTAAAAATTGTTTAGACTTCGGGATGGACCGTTTAGTAAAATTCCACGGTCCTACCCAAAATAAATACGCTAGTCGCTTTAGGCGCGCCTTTAATAATTTAATTTCCTTAAACTCGGGTGCACATTGATGTGACCCAAATCCAAATCTCAACGGAGTCAAAGTGTGTCGACGACCACGGGTACATTGATTGTAACGCGGTTCGAGATACATTTTCACAACGTTGCAATTCTTGATAAAAACAGTAAATGATAAAAGCGGTTAAAAGTTAAATTTTGCACATAAGTTCACACTTGTATAAAATCAGATAATCAAGCCGAATATAACAGTTGAGCGACCGTGCTAGAACCACGGAACTCGGGAATGCCTAACACCTTCTCCCGGGTTAACAGAATTCCTTATCCGGATTTCTGGTACGCAGACTGTAATATGGAGTCATTCTTTTCCTCGATTCGGGATTAAAATTGGTGACTTGGGACACCCTAAATCTCCCAAGTGGCGACTCTGAAATAATTAAACCAATCCCGTTTCGATTGTCCTTTAATTGGAAAAAACTCCCTTGCACCCCATCGGGGGCCGAAAAAGGAGGTGTGACAGCTCTGGCGACTCTACTGGGGATTAACCCTGAACCACTGGTTCAGGGTTAGAAATTCGAGCTTAGATAAATTGTTATATTTGGTTTTATCTGATTTTTACATGTTTGAGCCTAATGTGCTAAATGTTGCTTTTACCGCTTTGATATTATTTGAACTGTACATATAAACTGTGCCGAAACCCTTCTCTTCTTACCTCCGGGGAGAAGCTCGCTGGTTGAGACTCCTTATTCTGTTAGTGTCAATACCTGAAATAAGAAAGAGGCCGGACAAGTAACAAAGCCGGACGATCCCGCGGGTCCCCGGTACGTAGCCCCCTCCTCGACTCGAGTTGTCCGCTCGGGTAGACAGTCTACAACAAATACCCAGGTTATGAACCTAGAATAACTCAGCTTCATGCCGGATCCCTAGTAGAAACGTTTGTTTGCATCACGTGCATTTGACTTTGGAGGCTCAACACAGGGGTTGGGTCTGTCTAGGACAGGTGTACCAAAAATGGAAATGACCATCCTGATGCATCTTACTTGCTACTACTTGCGCATTTATTTGATTCAGACTTGTGTGTTGACTGTCTTGTGAATATCAGGAATAATATTTTGAAATGCGAAAAAAAGGAAATAGCGGTTAGAGAATTGATTGCTTATTTTTGAATAAAACCAAATGCCCGAATAATGTCAAAACTCTGCCGAAATTTTAAGAAAATGAGAAAAAAAATGTTTAGTTTGTTTTATTAAAAGGAAAAATATAAAAAAAAATATCATCATTGTTCTGTTTTGTTTTTCAAAAAAAAAATAGAAAAGAAAATAGTTTGTTTTGCCATGAAAAGAGTCTTATTTTTTTAAAAAAAAATGTTTTTTTATTTGTTTATGAAAATGCAAAAATAAAAAATAATAAAAGAGTCTTTCTTTATTTGTCACAAATATATATGTATATATATATATCCAAAAAGTTTTTTTTAATTTCCAAAAATATATATATATGTCTTTATTTGTTGCAAAAATATTTGTCTTGCCAAAAAGTCTAGAAAAGTTTTTAGACCCCCAATTTTCAAAACAAAAAAAAATCCAAAAATATTTTCCCATTATGGACTTCTTTAGAAAGTCTTTCTAATTTTTTATTTTTTTTAAAAAAATAATAATAATAAAAAAAAATCCGAAAATATTTTGATTCTTCTTTCAAAATTCAAAAAACATTTTGAGAAGCATTTCTTTTATTAAAGGTAAAATTCCGAAAAATATTTTCTTCTTTTCTTTAGAATAAAAAAAATATATATATATCTTAGAAGTCTTTCTTTTAAAAAAAGAAAATCAATCAAAAAAAAAGAGAAAAATACTTCCTTTCTTCTTTTAAAATAGTTCTTTCACAAATTCAAAAAAGATAATAAAAAAAAGAAGAAGTTAGTTCATCTACTTATTCTTGATTGCCTGAACTACGCGGGTTTGATTCTCACCGGATGTGAGATACGTAGGCAACCCTCATCGGGTCCAACCCCACCTTTTGCTAAAAAGCCAAAAACAAATAAATAAATAAAAAAAACATGTCAAAATTTTAATTTTGTCATAAAGAAGTCGGGTAACGCTGTTTTATCAAGACATAGCCGAATGTTCCCAAAAGGGACGCCGGAAGGCTGACTTTGCATAAACAGCCACCTTCGGGTCATTTTTAAGATTTGGTCCAGTTGACCCCCACAGCCTTAACAATCTTCGTCCTCGAGACGTTGAAAGGCCGTGTTTGCAATATTGAGTTTTCTAATTTGAAAATCGATAAAAGAGTCGTAAATAAGTCAGGTGATGTTGTTTTGTCATAAATAGCCGAATGTTGCCGAAAGGGACGCCGGAATGCTGACTTTGCATAAACAGCCACCTTTTGGGTCATGTTTAGGATTTTCGGTCTAGTTGACCCACACAGCCTTATAAATCTTCATCCCCAAGGCGCTGAAGGGCCGTGTTTGCAACACCAGTTTTTTTTAATATGAAAGAAAAAAAAAAGAGTCAGCGGTCAGGTAAATACCGTTTGAATTTTTTCAAAAATAAGTCGAGCCAGCTTTGGCCGTGTTTTAAACTGTTCTTGCCGAAATATCCTTAGAGTATCTATCAGCTGTCGAAAGGTTATTTTCGTAAAAGAATGGACAAGTCTGTAAAGTGTCATAAAATAATCCTCCCCGGCCTCAAAATTCATGTGGAATTTGGAAGGGGCCACGTTTGCAAAAAAATAACCGTTTGGTTGCATTTGTCAAACAGAGAAAGGGAGCTGGCCTTTTATTTTTGAGTTTGTAAAGCTTTTGATCAGAATATGTGGGTTGTTTGATTTTCGAGTTTGTAGGTCATCTTCAAACCTTTGAAACCCAGTTTGGTTTTAATATGAAAATTGAAAAAAAATGTTAAGTATTGTTTATCTTTTATTGGTCCGAACTACGCAAGGTCTGATTCATGCGGGGTCATGATACGTAGGCAATATCCATAAGATTTGACCGCCAGTAATAAAGAAAAAGAAAATACAAAATAGAATAAATACAGGGGTTCCCAAAGTACTTCAAAGGGGCAAGTAAGCAAGCCGGGGTGGCGCATGTTGTTTGAAGCAAAGCATGTTAGAAACGGTTAACTGCCTAGGGGCATTGCATCCTCAATGTGTTGTTATCAAATCTGTTAAACTCTAAACGCTAACAAGTTTGTTGTTTTCCGAATCTAAAACAGTTAGTTGTTAAAGAATTCTGGCAACACACCCTTACCAAACTAGATCAAAAGGACCGATAACAACAAGCATGACTACTTCAGAGAATAGTACCAAGGAAGAAAGGCCGGTGAGCCAGTTGTTAAAGGAAGCAATGGAAAAGATAGAAAGGATGGGACTAGAGATGAATGCAATGCAGCTAGCTCTAGCCAAAGCACAAAAGAGCCCTGAGCCACTGGGGCACATGCCGGAATACCCTCATTCCGGCCCTTCAACAAGCCTTCCGAATCCCCGTTATCATCAGGAAAGAAGCCCACATGATTCCCAAGCTCCACCACCCCATCAACCTCTCCCAACACCAAATATTCCCACCTTTGTGGGACCCACATCAGCCACCTTGCAAAGAACGACCAGTGAGCCATTGTTTCAGGCTCACGATACGCAATACTATCCCCCTGAGCCTACATTCCATGCCCCCGAACCACAGACCTACAATCCGCACTTGGAGGTACCGGCAGAGATTGAAAAGCCGGTTAAAGCCCCTGAACAGGAGGAGGTATTGAGAAAGTTCAAAAGCCTGGAGCAGTCCTTCAGGAACCTGTACGGATTGGGCAACCAAGTCAGCATAGCTTACAAAGATCTATGCCCCTTTCCCGGACGTCCAACTCCCGGCTGGGTTCAAGATGCCTAAGTTTGATTTGTACGAAGGGCACGGTGATCCCATGGCACATTTGCGGGGATTTTGTAGCAAAATGAGAGGGGCAGGTGGCAAAGATGAGCTGCTGATAGCTTATTTCGGCCAAAGTCTGAGTGGATCGGCACTAGAATGGTATACCAGGCATGATTCCAGCAGATGGTACACTTGGGATGATCTGGCGCAGGCTTTCGCAAGTCATTTTCAATACAATCTCGAGATAGTCCCTGACCGTCTCACATTGCTGAGGACCGGAAAGAAGCCTAGGGAAAGTTTTCGTGAGTTTGGTTTCCGCTGGAGAGAACAAGCGGCCAGAGTTGATCCTCCCATGAAAGAGGGAGAAATGGTGGACTACTTCTTGCAAACACTGGATCCAACTTACTTTGGTCACTTGGTGACAACGGTTGGGAAATCCTTCAATGAAGTGGTAAAGATAGGGGTCATGATAGAGGAGGGCCTAAGGTCTGACAAAATCCTAAATTACTCAGCGCTCAAGGCAACGACCCAGGCTATTCAGAGCGGCGCGGGAGGTGCGCTCGAGGTCGCATCAGTCGAAGCAGGTACTGGGTCCAAATTCAGAGGTCCTTCCCCTCACTACTAGCCCAGGCCCAGTCATCCAAATTATCCACACGCTCCATACAACCTTCCACAACCCTACTATCCACCATCAGAGCCACTCTTTTCAGACCATCATGCCCAAGCCTGCCCCCGAGCTCCATATAATTCGCCTCAATATTATCCTCCGAACAAAGTCCGGTCGCAGGGTCAACTATCAGGTCACCCCCGCTGGCGAGAGCCAGCACCACGTAATGCATTCTTGCCTTCACAACGTTTTCAAGCACCCAACGACCCTAGAAAACAGGGGCATGGGGGAAAACAAAGGCAAGGAAACAATTTCACGCCAATTGGGGAGTCCTACGCAAGTTTGTTTGAAAAGCTAAAGCTTTCAGGACTGATTGAGCCGCTCCTTGGCTATACTCCAGACCCATATGCAAAAGGATTCGATCCTGCTGTTCGATGCGTGTATCACTCTAATGTCCAAGGACATAGCATTGAAGACTGTCGTTCTTTGAAAAAGGAAATAGAAAGAATGATTCAGGAAGGGGCAATTGTGATCGATGACAGTGACAGGGAGCACGCGAATCCTCTTGAGAACTTGTTGACCGATGTTGATGATATTGAAGCTGGTAATGGTCTTGGCAGTATCGATGCGAAGCTCAGTGGCTAAGATGCCAGTCTTGATAAAGTGGAAGGACGCTCTGTTACTTGGTTAACAGGAGAGAAGCTTGTGGTGGCTTATTTTGTTTTCATTTCTGTTGTTCGGATCATTAGGATTGTAATTCGGATTGTTTTGTGTCAATATCATGCCGCTTATCTTTCCGTTTTTGTCATAGCGGTCTGTTTAAGTTTTGTCAGGGTTGTTTAGGATTTTGTTCTGGTTTGTTTTGTTTTGTTATTCAAACCATTTCGCCGGTAGTCTAATGCAAAATCCGGTCTTTTATTATTTCCAATCTTCTTTTGTTTAGTCCTTTTATCATTTTTTTCAACGACGATTCTAGTGACATGACATGCGCACACAGTTTGGGGCCTAATCTTAAAGTTAATTATAAAACCCCGATCAGACCATTTAAAGGAAATAAGGACGGTTGAGATTATTCAGAGCTCGAGTCATATGGAACTGGGGCAAGTAAAATATGAAGAAAAATCGTTAAAAGCAAGATTCGCCAAATTGGCATGAGGGTCGTTCATGATAATGAGAGTGTCGCCCAACGGTTCTTTAGAAAGGACCAATGAAAAAGCAAATGTTGAATATAATTGTCAAGTCCAGCACCATCGGAAGAGGCTACAAATCGTTGTTTAAATTGTGTTGTTTGCACTTGGCATAGTTTGAAGACTGGAATGACGAAGGCGTTTTGTTCTGCTACCTAAACACTTTATCCTTCGTTACCCCTTTTGAGCCTTACTTATTTTTTGTCATACCCCTCGTTCGGAATCAGAAAAAAACGACTAGAAAACGCAAGCATATGGCATGAAAAAAAACAACAACAAAACGAAAAAAGAGAAAAATGAAAGAAGAAAAAAAGAAAAGAAAAAAACAAACAAAAGAAAGTCGGAATGAAAAGAGGAATTGGGAACTACGTTTGACCTGATTCCTCAAAGAGGATACGTAGGCGCTTCACGGCTCGGTCATAGTTTTGAAAAATGAAAAAAAATCAGTTAGGATATCCCCAAGCAAGAAACTGGGGCAAAGGTTGCGTTTATTGTGAATAAATCTAATTCCGAAGGTTGTAACTAATAACCCAAAATTAATGTATTTTTTGAGCCTTTTATACCCTTTCTTTCTAGCCTATCCAAAACCCATATTACGGTCCAAAGAAAGACCTTCTGACCAGTCTTCAAAAGGTGCCAAGTCAGACAAATGAGAGTCTTACTGGCGAACATAACATTCTGTTCCACAACAGAAAGGACTCTAATCTCCAACAGAAAGAGTCATACCGGCGACACTCCAAATCCCCAACTGGAAAGTGATACAAATGAGGGAGTCTTATCGGTGAAAACCTTCACAGGCACCATAAGGCGATGAAAGCTGAGAGAAAACAAAAATGAGAGAGGCTTGATAGTGAAAACCCTTCGGGCACTACAAGTCGAATATTGGGAATCAGATGGGGAATCATCAAGGGAAGGTCTTGAGAGACGATTTACGGCAGAGGATAGGCCACATACGCATGTCATGGCCATTAGAGTCGGTATCTGCGTTTGATAGATTTTTATTTATAGTTTTTTTGTTAAAGAGACATCTTTTCCTTTGTCTTTTATTTTGTTTCTTTTTATTTTTTTCCTTTCATAGGAAAATTCCCTAGTAGAGTCTGTTTGGTCGGAACCAGTGGGAAATGACTTCAAAATAGGCCATCAACTAGTACATCCAAGTGGTACAAGGAACAGGCGCAAAACCCGTGTCAAGAAGGGTATCCCCATCAAGATGAGATTGATAAAAGGGATGGGCCAGTGTCAGCAATTAATATCATCCCCAGCAAGTTTGATAGCATAATGGAACACAAAGCTGGGAAAGGAGAAAGAGGAAACCATCCCCAACAAGAGTGGCATGACCGCTTACCATGTTTTTAAACTAACAAATTTTTCTTTGATTTAGAAACAGGGAAAATGAACGTTATTGATGGCGGAAAGACAGGCCATAAAGAAAATCATCAAACCGGGGCAGAAAATTTTCTCATTGTGAAAATTTTCTCGAAGACAGGCGCCCACCTGAATAACGAGAGGAATACTTTTATGTCTTAGTATAGACAGGCGCCCACCTGAATAACGAGAGGAATACTTTTTGTCTGTGCATTTCATATTTCAGGCACCCACCTGTATAACAAGGGAATACATTTCATGTCTTTACCATTAGGCGCCCACCTGTATAACAAGGGAATACATTCCACGTCTGTTCCAATAGGAGACGCACTTCCTAAGCCTAGCCTTTACCAATAGGAGACGCACTTCCTAAGCCTAGCCTTTACCAATAGGAGACGCACTTCCTAAGTCTAGTTTTGCCAATAGGAGACGCACTTCCTAAGCTTTACCCATAGGAGACGCACTTCCTAAGTTATTTCACCCATAGGAGATGCATTTCCTCCTAAGTTTATTTTTACCCATAGGAGATGCATTTCCTCCTAAGTTTGTTTTAGTTTCACCCATAGGAGATGCATTTCCTCCTAAGTTTGTTTTAGTCCACCCATAGGAGATGCATTTCCTCCTAAGTTTGTTTTAGTTCCACCCATAGGAGATGCATTTCCTCCTAAGTTTGTTTTGGTCCCACCCATAGGAGATGCATTTCCTCCTAAGTTTGTTTTAGTTTCACCCTTAGGAGATGCATTTCCTCCTAAGTTTGTTTTTTACCCATAGGAGATGTATTTCCTCCTAAAGTTTATTTTTACCAATAGGAGACGCACATCCTAAGTTAAGTTTCACCAATAGGAGACGCACATCCTAAGATAAGTTTCACCATTAGGAGACGCACTTCCTAAGTCAATTTCACCAAGAGGAGACGCACTTCCTAAAAATAGTTTCACCAAGAGGAGACGCACATCCTAAGTTAGTTTCACCAAGAGGAGACGCACTTCCTAAGAAAAGTTTCACCAATAGGAGACGCACGTCCTAAGGAGACGCACTTCCTAAAAATAGTTTCACCAAGAGGAGACGCACATCCTAAGTTAGTTTCACCAAGAGGAGACGCACTTCCTAAGAAAAGTTTCACCAATAGGAGACGCACGTCCTAAGGAGACGCACTTCCTAAAAATAGTTTCACCAAGAGGAGACGCACATCCTAAGTTAGTTTCACCAAGAGGAGACGCACATCCTAAGTTAGTTTCACCAACAGGAGACGCACATCCTAAGTTAGTTTCACCAATAGGAGACGCACTTCCTAAGCTAAGTTTCACCAATAGGAGACGCACATCCTAAGGAGACGCACTTCCTAAGAATAGTTTCACCAAGAGGAGACGCACATCCTAAGTTAGTTGCACATCCTAAGTTAGTCCTAAGATAAGTTTCACCAAGAGGAGACGCACTTCCTAAGAATAGTTTCACCTATAGGAGACGCACTTCCTAAGAATAGTTTCACCAGTAGGAGACGCACTTCCTAAGCCAAGTTTTACCAATAGGAGACGCACTTCCTAAGAATAGTTTCACCAATAGGAGACGCACTTCCTAAGTTTAGTTGTACCAATAGGAGACGCACTTCCTAAGTTATTTCACCCAATAGGAGACGCACATCCTAAGTTATTTCACCCAATAGGAGACGCACTTCCTAAGTTAGTTTTACCCAATAGGAGACGCACTTCCTAAGAAAAGTTTCACCAATAGGAGACGCACTTCCTAAGTTTATTTCACCAATAGGAGACGCACTTCCTAAGTTTATTTCACCAACAGGAGACGCACTTCCTAAGTATAGTTGTACCCATAGGAGATACACTTCCTAAGTAAGTTTTACCAATAGGAGATGCACTTCCTAAGTTTAGTTTTTCCCAATAGGAGACGCACTTCCTAAGTTTATTGTACCCAATAGGAGACGCACTTCCTAAGTTCAGTTTTACCATAGGAGACGCACTTCCTAAAGTTCAGTTTTACCATAGGAGACGCACTTCCTAAGTTCAGTTCTACCAATAGGAGACGCACTTCCTAAGTTCAGTTTTAACCATAGGAGACGCACTTCCCAAGTTCAGTTCTACCAATAGGAGACGCACTTCCTAAGTTTATTGTACCCACAGGAGACGCACTTCCTAAGTTTATTGTACCCAATAGGAGACGCACTTCCTTAAAGTTTAGTTTTGCCCATAGGAGACGCACTTCCTAAGTTTACTTTTATCCCATAGGAGACGCACTTCCTAAATTAAGATTTCACGCATAGGAGACGCATTTCCTAAATTATTTTCATTCATAGGAGACGCACTTCCTAGTTCAAAATCATTAAGGTTTCACCCATAGGAGACGCACTTCCTAAGACTATTTAACCCCTAGGAGACGCACTTCCTAAGTTTAATTTCGTGCATAGGAAACGCACTTCCTGAATTAAGTTTACTTTAGGAGACGCACTTCCTAGTTTGGCTTTTTCAGGTTATACTTTTACTTTAGGAGATGCACTTCCTAGTTTGGCTTTTTCAGGTTATACTTTATTTCAGGAGACGCACTTCCGGAATTGAGATTTCACCCTTAGGAGATGCACTTCGTAGTTTGATTCATTTTGAGTTCGACCATAAGAAACACAATTCCTAGTCTAGTTCTTTGAAGTTTTCACCCTTAGGAGACGCACTTCCTAGTTTAGCTCATTCCGATTCAACTATAGAAGAAGCACTTTCTAGTTTGAGTCATTGAGGTTTTTTTAGCAGACACATTTGCTAGCAAGAGTTTTGGTTTTACTCGTAGGAGATGCACATCCTAGCCTAGTCTTTAGTTTACTCTCATCATTGCATCAGTAGTATAAATAGGTTACAATTTTGCTAACGACTCACAAATCTTCCCAGTGCAAACTGGGTTAGGAAATTCTCGTTTGTTTTGTTTGTTTTGGTTGTAGGATCCCACCTGGAGAATAGAGGTTGTTAAATTCAAGATGATGAAGCCAGGCGCCCGCCCATAATAACAGAAGAATACATTCCAGTCTTTACTTTTCAAGTAGTGAAGTTGGGAGTCCGCCCAGATAACAGAGGCATACATTCCAGTCTTTACTTTTCAAGTGTTGAAGTTGGGAGCCCGCCCAGATAACAGAGGCATACATTCCAGTCTTTACTTTTCAAGTGTTGAAGTTGGGAGCCCGCCCATAATAACAGAGGCATACATTTCAAGATCAAGTCAGAAGACAATAAAACAGAGGGTTACAACAAGAATCTCCAGCAGGAAACAATAAAATCTCAGCACCGGAAACAGAAGGTTGCAACAAGAGGTCCCAGCACAAATTCAGGCGCATGAGTCAAAAGGAAGAAAAGAGGCGTCTTGAAAGAAGCAGCTGGTGAACATTAAATCATGCCCAGCATAACAAGTCTGATGAAGAGAGTCGTACCCACCAGAGGAACGGCCAAAAAGCTTGATGAAGAAAGCCATGTCCCTAGCGGACCGAGCAAAATGATGAAAACTGGTATTCAGAAAAGCAAAAGGCCAGTATCATGCCCAAATTCAAGAAAGAAAAGCACCGGAGGAAACACAAGCCGACAAGAAAGCAAGGCAACAAGAACAAATTTTAGTCTAGCCTAGCTTCTTGTTTTCTTTTAAGCACGGTGTAACAAGGAGATCGGTAAGCAGTGATAACAGCATGCAACAACAGTAACATTGCAGTCCCACGGTAGTCCCAGCTACCAAAGCTTCCCGAACTACATTAACCTGATTCCCCTTTAGCCAGGGATATGTAGGAAACCTTTGAAGCAAAGGTTCGGTTAAATCTTTTTCAAAAAATGCTTCACACGGAGTACTTGGATAGGCAAAAATCGCTCGCTTTATCTTTGCACGAAAACCCTTCGTGTCTTCGGGCAAAGAGGGGCAGCTGTAAGCACGTGATTTTTGCCCTATATGAGAAATACTCCCAAAAAATGCAAAATAAAATGATTTTCCTTGGTGTGCAATTTTTGAGTATTTTTGTGATATTTTTGGATAATTATTTGTATTTGTTTGTGTTTGCTTATTTGTTAAATTAATAAAAAATATAAAAATATGTCTCATTTTGCATGTAGGATTTAATTCTACAATTGTTAATAATTAAATTAGTTTTACAAAAATTAAAAATTACAAAAATAGGCACCTTTTGCATTTTTAGCATTTAATGTCCAAATATACAATTTTATGCTTAATTATTACTTAATTGTGCGTTAATTGTTATTGGGAGTTAATTTGCGCTTTTATAACTTAATTTAGTTCTTAATAATAATTTAAGTACTTTTATAATTTAGTTTTAGAAAATAAAAGAAGAAAAGAGAACAAAAATACAAAAGAAAATCGGATTGGGCCACTTCTTCAATTGTAAGCCAAAGGCCCAAAAAATTGCCCAATCTTCTCCATGACCCAGTCCACTTCAGACCGGGTCGACCCGGTCTGCCCCATGACCCAAATACCCAACACCCCTTTTTCATTTTGTCAAAACACAAAACAAAACAAAAAAATAAAAAAACCCAAAAACCCTAAAAACCTAAACTAACCCATCCGCCCCTTCCCTATCTTCTTCTTCCCCAAACTCAAAAAACTCCTCCAAAGCTCCAACCAAGCATCCATGGCTGCCCATCTTCCCGTCCCAAACACCACCAAACGACACAACCTCCTTCGCGTTCAAACGACCCCAGCCCTATCCGCCATTGATGAAGCTCGTCGAGCTCAAGCTTGAGCTCGACGTCCATGTCGCTGCTGCTTCTGTTTCAACCAAACAACCTGCTACTCCTGCCTTCTACTTCATCGTCCAAACAACCAAACGACCACAGCCTCGACGAGTCAGCTGTTGTTCGAAGCTCCCATCGCCGCTGCTCGTCACGGCCAATCTCGCACGCTGCCATCGGGTCCAATACCGTTTCGCCATGGACGTCGTTGACCAGTTGCTTCTGCTTGCTGCGTCGACTAGCTTCACGGCTTCATCTTCCCCATGGCCAAACGACCTCCGTTACTGCTTCGCTTCTCCGAGCTTGGGCATCACCATGGCCAGGCTGTCGCCGGACTGCTGCTGCTCGACGTCCAGTTCATCCGAGCTGCTGCTGTTCATCACTTCTCCTTCGTCTAGCTGTTGTATCTTCAAACGAGCTTCTCGGTTGAGTTTTAGTCGAGGTCGTCGAGCGTCGTTTTGAGTTCGTCATGTTTACAAGGGGGGTGAGTTTGTCGTTGAGTCCGGACAGATTTATTCCCATTTGAGTTTTGTCAAAACAGTTCATACATATGTCGTGTTGATCCGGTTAGTAGTTTTTGAATTTTATGTTTGTCCGTATTTTGTTTTGATATTTTCGAATCTAAAATCGGCAAATGTTTGTTTTGTTTATCGTTTGAATTAATTTTTAGTTCATGTTCATGTGTTGTTTGTTAAATTAATTTTTCAGATTTCAAATGGAAGTTAATTAGTTATTTTTCATGTTTATTTCATGTTTGTATTGTTGTTTAAGTGAATATTTGTTAGTTTTATGTTTGTTAGATTCAAATTGAAATTTAATTAATTATTTCTTCAATTTGTTTCATGTTGTTTCCAGAAAATATTAATGTTGTTTGAATCGTTAGAATCCGTCATGTGTGTTGCTTAAAAACAAGATTTAATTCATGTTCATCTTTGTTTGAAGTTCATGTTTAAATCCAGCGATTTAATGTGAGTTTATGTTTGTTTTGATTTGTTAGTTTAATTTGAATCATGCATATTGTTGTTTGTATTATTGTCTCTTTGTTCATCCATTAATGGTCTAAATTAACCAGGATTGGTTCCCGATATGGTTGATTTATTTCCATTAATTTGGAGTTTGTGTTGTTCATCATGTTCATGTAAATTGTTGTTGAAGATTGTTGAGAAATTGGTCATCTTGACTATATTTTGGTTGAGTTATGATTAATTGATTGTTTAGAGCAGAGGGGTAATTTGGTAAATTGTATTGCATTCGGGGGTAGATTTGTAATTGCAATAAGGTCGGAGGGGTAGTTTGGTAATTGAACATTATTTTGATTCTTTATGTTAAGCATGGGAGACAAATATAATGGGGTGGGGTTTTTGATGTACTTGTTTAATGTAATGGGGGACAAGACAAAACATAATGGGGAGGAATCTTATACTTTTTTAATATAGGCATGGGGGACATATTGTAATGGGTTGGGAATGTGGTATTTATTTAATGTAGGCATGGGGGACAAAATTTAAAATAAAGAAGACATTTAATAGTGGGCCAAAGCATGCCATTGGGGGAATAATTTTGGGGTTGGGAATGGAAGACTTGTCTTGCTATATATAGAGTCATTCTTGACTTGAAATAGGAGGATTTTTTGAGAGAGAGTTTTTAGAACTTGAATATTATTGAGAGGATTTTTGGGGAGAGAGTTTTAATACGTGAGGTAGAACATAAAACATTTTTCTACATTTTGAGAGCGGACATACTTGAAATATTTTGAGAAAATGCAATTTGAATTTTCGCTCGAATAATTTCCGTTTGCTTTTCTCGAGTGTTATTAAAAATCCGAAACTACTGCCTCTTGCATCTGTTCTCTCTTCTGCTTTGATTGTGATTGTACTTTTGCACTTCTGAGTTTTCAATCTGTTACTGGGTCATTCTACTGGTTGTTACTGGTTTTGCGGTGTTGCTGAACCTGCTATTGCCGCGTTATTACTTTTGCTGACTCCTACTTCTTTTGTTCTTGTACTGCTGTTTCCAGGTACACATTTGTACACTCTTGGCTTGAAGAGAAAAATGAAATATTAATCAGGCTCCTATTCCTGTTGAATTCTTTTGTTTGGATCTGTGTTTGAATATTAATTTTCCTCTCTTTGTATAAAAATGTAGTCGATTAATTAATGAGTAATGAGGCTGCATATGTATGATTTTTTCATCTAATAATGCTAGTTTAAATTATTTGAAGAATAGTTAATCGGCTTTGATATTATTGTGTATCCCTCTCATGTTCTAGCATTAGTAAATAATAAAATATAAAAATGAAAGCAGTTTTTCTTTGTACAAACTCGATCGCAATTTTCCAATCGCATTAGCCGTAAACTAATAACTAATAAGTTACGTTTTCAGCATGTAAATAATTAAGAGATTTTCTTTTATTTTAGAGACGAACTTAATAGAAAATATAGTCACTATAGGTTTATCCTTTAAAATAAAAATGAGACGAGCCTCGCCAAATAAATCACAAACCGCCGGGGCCCTCAATAAAATACATAACCATTGACTAGACTTTGGATTTGGCCGTTTAATGAACCTTCACGGCCTCTTCCTAAAATAACAATACGTTAGACTCTTTAGGACGCGCCTTAATAAATCTTACCTTCTTAAACTCGGGTGCACATTTATGTGACCCAAATCCAATTCTCAACGGAGTCGAAATGTGTTTCTAATCACGGGTACATTGATTGTGACGTGGTTCGAGATGCGTGTCCATGACGTTGCAAATTCATTTTAAAAAAAATAAGAATGAGATGAGCCTCGCCAAATAAAAATACAAATTGCGGGGCCCTCAGTAAATATTTGCTTTAAAAATTGTTTAGACTTCGGGATGGACCGTTTAGTAAAATTCCACGGTCCTACCCAAAATAAATACGCTAGTCGCTTTAGGCGCGCCTTTAATAATTTAATTTCCTTAAACTCGGGTGCACATTGATGTGACCCAAATCCAAATCTCAACGGAGTCAAAGTGTGTCGACGACCACGGGTACATTGATTGTAACGCAGTTCGAGATACATTTTCACAACGTTGCAATTCTTGATAAAAACAGTAAATGATAAAAGCGGTTAAAAGTTAAATTTTGCACATAAGTTCACAGTTGTATAAAATCAGATAATTAAGCCGAATATAACAGTTGAGCGACCGTGCTAGAACCACGGAACTCGGGAATGCCTAACACCTTCTCCCGGGTTAACAGAATTCCTTATCCGGATTTCTGGTACGCAGACTGTAATATGGAGTCATTCTTTTCCTCGATTCGGGATTAAAATTGGTGACTTGGGACACCCTAAATCTCCCAAGTGGCGACTCTGAAATAATTAAACCAATCCCGTTTCGATTGTCCTTTAATTGGAAAAAACTCCCTTGTCCCCTCGCGGGGCGGAAAAAGGAGGTGTGACAGGTAGTGATGAGGAAGGTCCGGGCCCTATTGAGGTTAGATAAAATATAAGGTTTGACAGTGTAGAACAAAATAGTATAAATAAGTACAACAACAAAATCACACAGGATATAAAGGACAACAACAACTTCTATAGAGGCAAAGTAAGCGCTGAAAGAAATATGGCTCAACACAAAGATAACAACCGGGGATCTCCCAGGATATCGTCCTGTAGTCCAAAATGTAAATATCCAGTGGATCTCCCGGGATACCGTCCCGTATTCCAACTCATAATGCAAGGGAATCTCCCGGAATACCGATCCGTAGTCTAGAATGTAAATACTCAGTACAGGGGGAATCTACCGGGTGCAGTCCCATAGTTCAAATGCAAATGTGCAGGGCGATCTCCCGGAATACCGTTCTGTATTTCCAAAGTAAACATACAGGAGGATCTCATGGGATACCGTCCCGTAGTCCCAAGTAAACACACAGCAACAATAAGGAGAGTACACATTTCAATTCAAGTTCCATACCAAGGTAAAATAGGTATTTCTAACCTAGCATGTTGCACGTAATCCAAATAAGGCAGTTTGAACAAGTAACGCAATTAAGTCAATTAGACATGCTTTCCTAAGCTAACAACATGCTTAAATTTGCAAGTAATATAAATAGGAAAATGAAACATACTAGTAATTACTTAATGAAAAACCGAATTTTTAATAATTAGCACAAGTACGCACTCGTCACCTCACGTACAAGGCATTTCAATTATCAATAATACCAAATCCTAAGGAGAAGGTCCCCCATACAAGGTTAGACAAACCACTTACCTCGAACCGGCTCAAAGTCAACCCGAAACCACGCTATTGCCATGAGTACTCGACTCCAAATGGCCAAAATCTATTCAATTCAATTGCATAATATAAATAACACTTCAAGTAACTTTTTCTACAAAGAAATTCTAAGCTAATACTTGGGATTAGGTAAATGACCAAAATGTCCCTCGGGCCCACGTCTCGAAATTGGGTAAAATATACATTTCCAGAATCCTCACACTCTCACGAGTTCAGTCATACCAAAAGTACCAAAATCACACCCCAAATGATCCCTCAAATCATTACTCAAAGGTCTCTAATTAATCAAGCCCTAACCCCCAAATTACCACTGATTTTCCTTAAATTTTCATACTTATAATGATAAAAATTACCTCAATAACGAGTTTAGGGACCAAAGACCTTACCCCAATGAATTCCTCTAAAATTCTCCCTTGAAATTGCTCTCCAAGGCTTCTTTCCGTTTGAAAAGAGGTGAAAAATAACTCAAATTCGCGAAGACAACTATTTATATGTTATGTCCAGTGATACCGCATCTGCGGTCCAATTTCCGCATCAGCGGTACAACTTCTACGGTCTGACCATATGCATCTGCGGTTCCCACTAAAAGGCCTGGGACCGCATCTGCGGTCGCCCACTCGCACCTGCGCCATCACAGATGCATCCAAAACTTCTCTTCTACAGCTCCTCACAGTTCCCCTCATGGCGGCTTCTGCAGCTCTATCGCCGCTTCTATGGCTACGCACCTGCGGGACACAACCACAGGTGCGGTTATGAAAAAAATCAACAGCTTCAGCTGCAACTCCAAATTTCAAATCCTTATGCCCACCATCCAAAATTATCCCAAGGCCCCCGGGACCTCAACCAAAAGCACAGACAAGCCTAATACCATTTTTCAAACTTATACCAATCCTTAAAACACCTAAAACAATATCGAAACGACGAATCAACTACGGATTCAAGCCTAAAAACTCCAAAACTCTAAATTTACGCTTTCGATCAAAAGTCCATCAAACCTCGTCCGAATGACCTGAAATTTTGCACACACGTCACATTCAACACTACGGAGCTACTCCAACTTTCAGAATTCCATTTCGACCCTCGGATCAAAATTTCACTATTGAACCGGAAACATCAAAATTCGACTTTCGGCATTTCAAGCCTAAATTAGCTACGGACCTCCAAAACACAATCCGAGCATGCCCCTAAGCCCGAAATCACCCAACATAGCTAATGGAACCATCCAAATTCCATTTTGAGGCCGTCTTCACACTGTTCCAACTACAGTCAAATTTCCAAACTTAAGCTCTCATTTAGGGACTAAGTGTCCCAATGCACTCCAAAACTCTAAACCGAACATCCCGACAAACGAAAATAGCAGAAATAAATACGGATAAATAAGTTAATAGGGGATCGGGGCATAAATTCTCAAAACGACCGGGCGGGTCGTTACACCCGAGATGTCAGACTTTGTCGAAATTTGAAAGTTAAAGGCTTATTGAAATGGAAGTGTTTGACCAAGGTTTGACTTTTTAGATATCGGGTACGTATATTGGTTCTGGGACCTAGTATCGGTCCAATATCATATTTATGACTTGTTTGTGAAATTTGATAAAAAACAGAATTGGTTTGACGTTATTCGGACGTCCGGTTGAGAAATTAGAAGTTTTAAAGTTTTCTTGAAAATTTCATTTGATTTGGTGCTTAATTTGTAGTTGTACTTATTTCGGAAATTTGATCGCGCGAGCAAGTTCGTATGATATTTTGAGACTTGCGTCATGTTTGGTTTGGAGCCCCGAGTGCTCGGGTGAGTTTCGAATAGGCTACGGTTTGAAAATATGACTTAGAGCATAGTTGGTGTTGCAATATCTGGTGTAGGCGTCTGATCTTGCAAATGAGAGATTAGGCATCGCAATTGCGACCTCTGCAGGTTCCGCATTTGCGAGCATCTTATCGTGAATGAAAAGAATAGCGGGGCCATACAGTCCTCGCATATTACATCGCGCGTTTTCGTACGTTAAAAGTTTTGTCTTCGGTTAATTGACGTAGACTCGGGGATGAGATCATCTTGACGTTAACGTACTTATGCTATTTATAACAAGCGATAAATAAGTGTTATAAAGGATAAAGGGGTACACGGATTAAAGAAAATGAGTTTCGTTGAAAGTGGTCAATTTGGAATAAAATACGGGTCTATCGATAATACCCGATAATTATGAACTAGTACCATACAAGGTACCATACGACCACGGTAGTATAATATATAAAGTATATATAAATTATTTTAAAAATAAATAAAATTTTAAGTAATTTCTGGTAATTTTTAAATTATGCGGGTAATTAATTAATTACCGAGTAATAGAACATTAACCAGTTAACTAATAAGCGGACAAAACTTAATCAATTACAAAAGGAAGCATGGCACAAGGCCACTATTTAAGAAATGTGAGTCATTATAACATGGGGTAGGTGTCTACTTAATAAATAAAGTAACTAACGAAGTCATGAGTTAGTATTAAAGTCTTAGTAAGACTTGTAGAATCTAAAGACAATCTGTCCTTAAGCTTCAATCCATTCATTGGCTTGAAATCAAGAAATTGGAAATAAAAATTCATTTTCGCCCAAACTTTACCCAACCTTTCGATTAAAATTTCAAAGTCCAACCAAATTTCATTTCAAGATTTCAAGCAGGATTTCGTCCATATTTCGCAGAAGTAGATTCGTTCAAATAATTTCAGGAATAGGTATGTTAAGGCCCTCCCTTCTTTCTTTTGTTATGGTCCAAATTATACTGAAGAAACGAGCAAACACACAGTTTCCATAAATTACTCTATTCATAGAAATAGTAGGGGTGTCTATATTCTTGATTCCCCATGAAAAATATTATTATCTTCTGTTTGTGGGTCTCAGAATAATACACAGTTGAAAAGGTTTTTCCGGAAGGAATATTGAGATTATTACGTATTTTTCATGCATTTCACTAATTTATAAATGTGCATTGACCCATGACCAGATGGCGTTATATACGCGTATATATGTAAATATATATATATATATATATATATATATATATATATATATATATATATATATATATATATATATGGGGTATGGGAAAAGGTTGCGGTGTTATATACGCATCACCACCTGATCAGCTGGTATATGTTGATGATATTGCCCACAGTGGCCGAGATGATATGATGGGATGCCCTTAGTGGCTTGATGATATTATGTATACCCATACCTATGCATGGCATGATATTTATACTCACGTGCATGACATTATAAACATTTAAGAATTTACAAAATTATTTAGATTTAAAGATGTGTTTTTGTATTCCATGTTTCATCTTTGTCTTTTACGTAATATTTTCATGCCTTACATACCTAGTACATTTTTTGTACTGACGCCCTATTTTACGAGGCCTGCATTTCATGCCCGCATGTGTAGGTAGGCAAGTTGACGGTCCCCTTTCTAAGGATACCTGATCAGCGAGAGTTGGCGTGCTCCATTTGATCCGGAACTACTTTTGATTTTTGTACGATAGGTTTGTATATATACATGAATATGGGTATGACGTGGCTCAGTCTCACCTTTGTACAACTATGTTTCTATTAGAGGTCTTAGACATTATGTCTAGTTGAGTTGTGTGAGGCCTTGTCGGCTTTCAGTTTTGGATGTATAGTTGTATATAGCAGTCTTGCCGGCTCGCCCACTATATTCTACATATATACGTACATATGCCTTGATGGTGGGTTTCCTTCACGTATGTTAATTTCGTAATGCAGCAAATGTTATTCAGGTTCATATCTTAGACACATGCTTAGGGGTGTTTGACAGGTAGGACTCAGGCACCCGTCGCGGCACATCGGTTTGGGTCGTGACAAAAGTGGTATTAGAGCAGTTCTATCCTAGGGTTGTCTACAGACCGTGTCTAGAGTCTTGTTTATGGGTGTGTCATGCACCATACTTTTAAACAGGAGGCTACAGGACATGTAGGATGTTGTCCTCTCTTATTATCTTAGATCGTGCGATACAAGAATTCATGTTCCTAACGATACGTTATATTTTCAGTGACGCCTCCAAAGAGTACGGCCGCCCAGAAGGGAAAGTTCATGGCTGGTGAGACTACTAGTCAAGTGCCACGAGTTACCAAGGCTCGGGGAGAGTCTGATAGTGAGGTTTCATCTTAGACTTTACACACCCCGCCTTTTATAGAAGAGCTCCAAGGGGCACCAGCTCCAGTGCCCACCCCTGTCCATTTAACACCTCTGTCGGATGCACCGGGTCAGGAGATAAGAGATGCTATTCAGTTATTGACCCGATTAGTAGCCATGCAGTCTCGGCATCAGGAAATAGGTATTGGTAATGAAGATAGGTCCGTCAGTGAGATGGTTCGTGACTTTATTAATTTAGACCCTCCGGTATTCACTGGACCAGATCCAAACGAGGACCCTCAGGTATTTATTGATAGAGTGCAGAGGATGTTATGGGTAATGAAGGCCATTGTGACTGAGTCAGTTGATCTAGCTTCCTATAGACTCTGAGATGCTGCAGTTAATTGGTATGAGTTTTGGGAATTGTCTAGAGGTGAGGATGCCCCTCCAATGGTATGGCAGAAGTTTACAGAAGCTTTTCTTCGTCATTATCTTCCACTAGAGCTTAGGCGAGCCAGAATTGATAGGTTCTTAACCCTTCGATAGGGTAACATGAGTGTTCGGGAGTACAGTCATCAGTTTGATTTGTTGGCTAGGTATACTCCTACTATTGTATCTAAGATGGAGGATCGGGTTCACCAGTTCGTGATGGGATTAGAGCCTCACTTGCTTAATGATTGTATGTTGGTCTTACTTTAGTCAGACATGAATATTTCTCGTATTCAAGCACACGCTCAGGGTGTAGAGAAGCGTAAACAGAAATAGAGGGCCGATCGTGAGCATGATAGGGCCTAGAATATGAGAGCGAGGTCTTCGGGTCCTTCTGGTGAGTTTCGAGGTGGTCAGAGGCGGCAGTACTCGAGGTATCCATTCCAACCCTTGGCTAGCGCACCCTCTCAGTTTAGCGGTAAGAGATTTGATAGTTCTACATATTCAGGGTCTAGTCAGAATTTCAGGGCTTCAGGTTCTCAATATACGGGTGAGTCAAATCAGATGAGGCCACCCTTGCCACGATGTACTCAATATGGTAATCAGCATACCGGGTAGTGCCGTATGGAATTCGGTGTTTGTTATACTTGTGGTTATCTAAGCCACATTATGAAGGATTGTCCGATGAGAGGTGATACAAGTATAGCTCAGTCGTCGGGATCTGCAGCTGGTATGTCATCATCAGTACACCGCCCTGGGCAAGGTCCCCAAGCACCAATGAGTCGTCGTAGAGGCAGAGGCGAAGCATCTAGCTCGAGCAGCCCTCAAAACTACATTTATGTGTTGGCAAGACGACAGGATCAGGAGTCATTGACTAATGTTGTTACAGGTATATTATCAGTCTTCTCATATGATGTATATGCACTGATTGACCCATGCTCCAACTTATCATACGTTACTCTGTTGGTTGCTAGTAAGTTTGAAATAAAACCTGAATTGGTTAAACCTTTTAAGGTGTCTACACCTGTTGGGGACTCCATGATAGCTAAGCAGGTATATAGGGGTTGTATAATAATAGTTCATGGTCGACCTACCGTAGCAGACATAATCGAGTTAGATATGGTAGAATTTGATGTTATAATGGATATGGATTGGTTGGCTTCTTGTCATGCCAATGTTGATTGTAGATCAAAGATAGTCCGATTTCATTTTTCAGGGAGCCCATTTTGGAGTGGAAAGGTAACACGGCATCCCCGAGAGGTAGATTTATTTCATATCTCAAGGCAAGGAAGATGATCAGAAAGGGTTATATTTATCACTTAGTTCGGGTTCAGGATGTAGAAGTAGAGTCACCAATCATTCAGTCTATCCCTGTGGTGAATGAGTTTCCCGATGTTTTTTTCGATGAACTTTTGGGTCTCCCGCTAGAGCGAGAAATTGAGTTTTCTATTGACCTACTACCAGATACTCACCCAATATCTATTCTTTTCTATAGAATGGCCCACTCAGAGCTGAAAGAATTGAAAGAACAATTAAAGGACTTACTTGAAAAAGGCTTTATCAGACCTAGTACGTCATCGTGGGGAGAACCTGTTTTGTTTGTGAGAAAGACAGATGGTTCCTTACGAATGTGTATTGATTATAGGTAGCTGAAACAGGTGACGATCAAGAGTAAGTACCCGCTTCCGAGAATTGATGATTTATTTGATTAGTTGCACGGTGCTAAGTATTTTTCAAATATAGACTTGAGGTCCGGGTAACATCAGGTAAGGATTAAGTATGAAGATATTCTGAAGACAGCGTTCAGGACTAGATATGGGCACTTTGAGTTTCGGGTTATGTCATTCGGTCTGACCCATGCCACAGCAATATTCATGGATTTGATGAACCGTGTGTTCAGGCCTTTCTTAGATCTATTCATAATTGTATTTATTGACGATATATTGGTGTATTCTCGTTCAGAGGATGAGCATGCTGGTTATCTGCGTACTGTGGTTAGATTTCTACAAGAAGGGAAGTTGTATGCAAAATTTTCTAAATGTGAATTCTCGTTGAACTCCGTAACTTTCCTTGGGCATATCATTTCGGGTGAAGGCATCCGGGTGGATACACAAAAGATTGAGGTAGTAAAGACTTGGCCTAGGCCCATAACACCAACAGAGGTTCGTAGCTTTCTTGGTTTGGCAGGTTATTACTGGAGATTTGTGGAATGGTTTTCTTCCCTTTCAGCACCTTTAACAAAGTTGACTCAGAAAGGAGTAAAGTTTTAATGGACTGATGCTTGTGAACGGAGTTTCCAGGCATTAAAGGACAGATTAACTTCAGCACCGGTTCTAACACTCCCAAAAAGGACTGATAGTTATGTTATCTATTGTGACGCTTCTTGCATTGGATTGGGTTATGTGCTGATACAGCATGGTACGGTTGTGGCTTATGCTTCTAGACAACTAAGAAAGCACGAGAAGAACTACCCAACCCACGATTTAAAGTTAGCTGCGGTGATTCATGCACTAAAGATGTGGAGGCACTACTTGTATGGCATTCATGTTGATATCTATACGGACCATAGGAGCCTCCAGTACATTTTCAAGCAAAAGTAATTGAATCTTCGTCAAAGGAGATGGTTGGATCTACTTAAAGACTATGACGTTGATATTTTATACCATCCGGGGAAGGCGAAAGTAGTAGCCGATTCCCTCAGCCGTAGATCTATGGGTAGCCTATCATATTTACGGCCAGAAAAGAAGGGGATAGCCCATGACGTTCATCAGCTAGCTAGTCTTGGAGTTCGGTCACTGGACTCAGGTGACATTGGAATTACTCTTCAGGATACGACAACATACTCTTTAGTAACTAAAGTAAAGGCGCACCAGTACAAGGATCCTATGTTAGTTCATTATAGGGATACCACCCTTCATAAAGTGAAGAAGACGTTTGAAATTACAGAAGATGGGGTCCTCAGGTATCGAGGATGATTATGTGTACCTAATGTTGCAGGGCTGCATCGGCAGCTTATGGGAGAAACTTACTATTCTCACTATTCTATCCATCCAGGAGCAACAAAGATGTATCATGACATTAGGGAAGTATATTAGTGGGACGGAATGAAAAGGGATATAGTAGAATTTATTGCTCAGTGTCCTAACTGTCAGCAGGTTAAGATTTAGCATCAAACACCTGGTGGATTATTGTAGGCTATGGAGATTCCGACTTGGCAATAGGAAGTAATCAATATGGATTTCATCGTAGGCTTACCTCGTACCCAACGTAAGTTCGATTCAATATGGGTGGTTGTTGATAGGCTTACAAAGTCAGCCTATTTTCTGCCTGTCAGAACAACATATTCCTCAGAGAATTATGCAAGGCTTTATATTAAGGAGATAGTACGACTGCATGGTGTCCCTGTATCTATTATCCCGGATAGAGGAGCTCAATTTATAGCTAACTTCTGGAGGTCCTTCCAAAAAGGATCAGGGACTCAAGTAAGTCTTAGTACAACATATCATTCCCCAGACAGACGGACAGGCTGGGCGTACTATTTAAACACTAGAGGATATGTTACGAGCTTGTCTAATAAACTTCAAAGGTAGCTGGGATGATCATCTTCCACTTATTGAGTTCGCATCTAATAATAGTTACCATTCCAGTATTCAAATGGTTCCATACATAGCACTTTATGGATGGAAGTTTAGGTCTCCTATAGGGTGGTTCGATGTTGGAGAATCTAAATTACATGGGCCAAACCTGGTTCAGAAGGCCATAGAAAAAGTAAAATTGATCCGGGATCGACTTTTGACAGCTTAGAGTCATCAAAAGTCATATTCTGATGTGCGATGATGAGATTTAGAGTTCGGGGTTGATGATTGGGTATTCTTAAAAGTGTCACCTATGAAGGGTGTGATGAGGTTTGGTAAGAAAGGAAAACTTAGCCCACGGTATATTGGGCCTTATAAGATCATTTGGAGAGTGGGTTGAGTAGCTTATGAGTTAGAATTGCCCTCGGAACTGGAGTCTGTCCATCCGACTTTTCACGTATCTATGTTACGAAAGTGCATTGGCGATCCTACTAGGGTTGTGCCCACGAATGATGTACAGATTACCAGATCTGTAAGACCCTGAGCGGGCAGACACGATATAACCAGATCTATTTTACATAGCAATAAAACCTATAAGATCTCAACAGGCATGAAAAACTGTAAGACCTCAACAGGACTAAAAATTTTGTAAGACCTTACTACAGGCATAAAACTCAATCCCAAAGTTTAGGCTATACGTCGCATTTGTAAGAATCCCGAAAGGGCATACCCTCGGTGTAGAAGCCTAAACTATCACTCGGGATCAAAAATGGCTCCTGCTAAACACATATGACTATGATCAAAACGATTGCTCTAGCTAAATTAACGCGACTCGGGGATGCCCGACCGTCGCTAACATAATCACAGGCCATTACTTCAAATCTACTTCAAAAAGAACCGGTTAAAAAAGACTTCCCTCAACAGGAAAATGAGCTTCGACCATGTCAGCTCCAAATCACAAGGCTCTGAGCTACTCAGCCTACGAGCTAAAAACCTTCTGAGGTGCTCGAACATTGCCGCTAACAACTTGAAATCGAGGTTCTTCCCGAACGGACGACGGGTCGGGAAAAATTATTTCAAAAAGACATTCACGAAAGGAAAACAAGGCCTACAATATGCCCACAGGCAAAAAGCATAAGAGACATTATCGCCAGCCAAATAATCCTCCGGGCCGCACACTAAAAGGTCGCAACGACCAACAGTGTAAGAGCCATTGTAGCCATCTTGAAAATTGAAAACTTGAGGATTAAAATGAGCTCGAGTCGTAACCCGATTCGGAGATCGGATCCAAAATATTTAACTACACATGCCTAAGGGCACAACGTAAATGCCATTGTCGCCAGCCAAACGAGCCTCCGGGCTACACACTTAAAAGGTCACTTTGACCCGAGGCGCAAGAGCCATTGTCATCCGCCCATGCAGGCATGAAAAATCTTGAGGGTTAATTAAAGCTCGAGTTGCAGCACGACTTCGAGACTAAACCCAAAATAGTTAAAATACAAATGCCTACGGGCACAGAATAGGAATCGTCATCATCCACCCATGCAGGTACAGGAGATTGAAGGTCAGGTAATCTCGAGTCAAAGCCTTACTCGGAGCCTAGACCTAAACTGCGGGGCAAGGCATAAAGGCCCTAACGCCTACTCGCACCAAAAATCACACTTGAGAGCCTCTGGGTCTATCTAGTAAGCTCCGGACCCACAGGGCTCCAGCCAGACATTGAAACCATCCCGCCTGGTAGAAAGCAATACAGAAAGAGATATAAAAGAACTAAAGTTTCAACTTTTCTCTTATTTACATACGCAAAAGGCGCGCTCTCCATCTACAAACATGCACTGCAAATGTCAAATAAAAAATGGAAAAACAGCAAAATCTACGCTCCGCTCTAGAAGTCTACAGCCTAACAGCCCCAGGTTCGCTCTCCATGACGTCAGCAGGAAGTGACCAAGCATCGCGCTCGTCCGCCCTTTCTTGAGCCAACTCCTCCGAGAGAACGAAGCCCCTAGCACCGATCTCTTCGAGTACCTCTCTTCGGGATCTACAACAAACATGTTCATCGATCCTCTTCTCACAATCGAGGGCCCACTCCAACTCGGCTCAGGCATCAGCAGCGTCCTTCATATGAATCATCATCTCCTGATCGGCCTTGGTCTGACTTAATACTGCTTCAGCCTGGGCATCGGTTATCTCAGCCTTGATCTTCGAGAGATCGGACTCGAGCTTCGCAATCATATCCTCTTGAACTGAAAAATTGTCATGAGCCAAGCAAAGTTGGGCGTCGAAGGCGGGAACCTCAGCTGAGGCGCCCCTCTCCTCTAAGTCTTGAGCCTGCAACTGAGCCCTCAGTTCACCACAAGCACTCCTAACTCGGTCGGCTTCACCTCTAAGGTACTCCGAAGCCTCCATATTTTTTTGCAACTATGATAGGCAAAAGGATTAACCTCAATGGTCAAAAAGGCAAAACGCATATTATGGAAGGTTGTCTGCTCCATCAAACAGCTCTAATTCGAGCTCTGATACTCCTCATATTGCCAGTGCATCAACTCATCCTCCTTTTCCTCGCTAAGGAGCCTAAGGGACTCACCCTCATCTAGAGCTTTACGAAGCCTAGCTCCATGACAGAGCAGCTCAGACCTGAGCCTATCAAAGCCTGCAAAAGAAAATTTCGATAAAGAAAGGAAGGTGCAAAATAAAAAAGGACGACGACAAAACTCACCACAAAGTGAAGCCAGCGGACTTCTTCGAAGGCCGAGCACACTCCAGTTGGTCCAGCCCCTTCGGCCCTGGAAGAACCAACCTCCGGCGAAGCATAGTCACCCGGAGGAACCACTGTTCCTGAATCAAATGCTTTGGGAACAGCAGGCTTGGGCGATTTCCTCTCCTCGAAGACACGGGCTCGTTTAGCCCCATTAAAAGCTCCATCGCGCTGCGAATGTAAGTCCCCTTCACCGCTATCGTCCCTTGTCTCGGAGGCCGAAGACTCCTCCCCCTCTCTAAAGGAATGCCCAATACCTATGGCGGCAAAGCCAGTAAAAGGGGAAAATGTCATATGTGAAGACCAAGGTGAAAACAGCGTACGCGAATACCTTGATATTTTGCTTCCCATCTACCACGAGACATAGCTCGCCACCTACGCTCATCGTAAGTCGAATGAGTCACCAACCTCCGGACCTAGCCGGGAAGATCGGGAACTTCGCCCGGCGTCCATGAAGTTGCTGTAGGATAGGAGAAAACACAATTACTCAACTAGTTTTCGCTATAAGCAAATCTGAGAAAGCACGAGACACTCCACTCACGCGCGTAATTCCATCCCTCGGGAAATGGCATGAGCTCCCCGGGGATAATGTCATCCATCCGAACCTGGACGAATCGACTGATCCACTCGTGATCCTCATCTTCCTCATCATCAACAACAAAGGGTGTAGACGAACAGCACCGCAAGGTTAGCAGGTCTCGATGATGAAAGGGTCGGTACAGCCTGACGAGGTGTCTAAGCATGAATTCAAGCCCAGCCTTCTCCGTAAAGAATCTCATCATCAGAACCACTCGCCGAAATGACGGATATATCTGCCCCAAAGTAACCTGGTACTTCAAGCAGAAGTCAAGCACGACCCTATCAAGGGGCATAATGTGAAAGGGTATATGTATACATTCAAGAATCCATCAGCAGAGTCCGTAATACTCTCATCTTGGGAAAGCACCTGCAACGCTATCCCCTCGCCCCATCCGCAGTATCTCCTCACCATCTCCAGATGTTCCTCTCTTATCAAAGACATAGTCTTTAGAGTGAACTCCAGTGGATCTTGAACACTGGGAGTGAAAATCTCCCCTCCCTGCCGGGTCGGCCCTGAAGTAGTTGCCATGGCTATGGTAGAATTCATAGACTAAAGTAGGGACGTGCGCTAACACTTTTTGCGCCTGAAGAAACGAAGGACCCTATGATAAGGAGGAAGGATAGCTATCTAAAATAACGAGATCTTTCAAAGAAGCAAAATCCGCCCCACGAATATGTGGGAAACAACAACGATTCGCCTATTCGGAGTAAGCCCCGGGAGGCCAACGGCCTCGGTACAGATCCTGGGGTGATACCCGACCCCAGAGACATCCATCGATAAGAAGTTAGGCTTTAAGGAGTCAACTGCATAGTCTCTAGTCTCAAGGTAGTGCCCAACCTCGAGGATCTTTGCCAAAAAAGAAGTCAAGCTTCGAAAAGCCTTCAAAGCCATCATAGTACTCGAGACGGTACCTGATCTTGTGGTTTTCCTTTCTATAAGAGAAAAGTAGGAACTCAAAGCTCCGATCATGAAGGCTGTGGTAAGGCTCAAGGCATCGTCTAAATATAGGCAATCCCTCAATGAAAGTCTATCCATTGCACTTTAAATGGCTATCTACATCAAGTTCAAAGTAGACCCCCAAGTACCCGAAGCTAACCTTCGCTCAGGATACCGCTCTCAAAAACTTCGAAACTCATCATACTATCTCCATGCAGCTCGAAGGCCCCGACGGCTTGAACCTATTATACCAATTCAGGTTTGATCCGAGGTACGATAATGAGCTCGGAAAAGAGCCGCACCAATCGGTAGAGGATTGAAAAGAATATGTCACGACCCGAATTTCCCACCCTCAGGAGTCATGATGACGTTTACTAATGTGAGCTAGGCAAGCCGACTGTTTGAACAAATTACCTTTTTACCCATTTTATATTCTTAAACAATTATAAAGCAATAATGTGTAGACAGCGGAAATTACAATAAGCGGAAGAAATACAGTAAGCTATCTGAAATATGTATCTAATACAACAGTTTAAGCCTCGACCACCCAGAACTGGTGTCACAGTTTCACAGACGATCTAAGAATACTACATACAAAGTCTGAAAGATAAAAATACACTGTTTCTGAACTAAGTAAATGAAATAGGAGTAAAGGGATAGAGGGAGATGCTAGGGCCTGCGAATGCCTGCAGAACTACCTTGGATCTCTGCGTGGACTGAAGGCAGTCACCCAATCTAAGGTCCAAAAGATGCTGCTCCGGGCTCTACACACAATGCAGAGTGTAGTATCAGCACAAGCGACCCCATGTGCTGGTGAGTGCCTAGCCTAACCTCGGTGAAGTAGTGACGAGGCTAGGACCAGACTACCAAATAAACCTATGCAATTTAACTATATACCACGGAAAAGAAGAATAGTAATATATAGTCAAGTATGCGAGGGGTAACATGCTGCGGTGGAACTATCAATTTAGAATAGGAAGACAACATGTAATTGAAAGAAACAACATATATCAGACATCAACAAAGAATCAGAAATCAATAAGTGCATGGCATCACCCTTCGTGCTTTTACTCTCGAAACTGGAGTCTGTCCATCCGATTTTTCACGTATCTATGTTACGAAAGTGCATTGGCGATCCTACCTGGGTTGTGCCCACGAATGATGTACAGATTACAGAAGACTTATCATACGAGGAAGTTTCGGTTGCCATCCTAGACTGACAAATCCACAAGCTGCGAAATAAGGAGGTAGCCTCTGTAAAAGTACTTTGGAGAAACAACAATGTGGAAGAAATGACTTGGGAGGCCGAAGAAAACATGAAGTCTAGATATCCCTACTTATTTCATCCTCCAGAGAAGGGTCCGCCTGAGATGTCATAACCATAAGGTACGTGTATAAATTCTTGTGTCGGTTATTGTCGTTGGTCATGTGAGACCATTGTAGTTATTCATAATTATGGTCCTGTGTGTCGTTGGATTATTAAGCTTCTACGGGAAGAGTTGGTAATGGTGTTATTATAGAGGCGACCCTTCCAAAAGTGACATAATCAAGGGGAGTTGAAAATTTGAGGACGAATATTTCTAAGGGGGAAGGATGTTACATCTCACGTTTTCGTACGTTAAAAGTTTCGTCTTTGGTTAATTGACGTAGACTCAGGGATGAGATCATCTTGATGTTAACATCCTTACCCTATTTATAAAAACTGATAAATAAGTGTTATGAAGGATAAAGGTGTACACGGATTAAAGAAAACGAGTTTCGTTGAAAGTGGCCAATTTGGAATAAAATACGGGTCGAGCGATAATACCCGATAATTATGAAATAGTACCATGTAGGGTACCATATGACCACGGCAGTATAATATATAAAGTATATATGGATTATTTTAAAAGTAAATAGAATTTTAAGTAATTTGTGATAATTTTTAAATTATAGGGGTAATTGATTAATTACCGGGTAACAGAACATTAACCAGTTAACTAATAAGCGACAAAACTTAATCAATTACAAAAGGAAACGTGGCACAAGGCCACTATTCAAGAAAGGTAAGTCATTATAACATGGGATAGGTGTCTACCTAATAAATAAAGTAACTAACCAAGACATGACTTAGTATTAAAGTCCTAGTAAGACTTGTAGAATCTATAGACAATCTGTCTTTAAGCTTCAATCCATTCTTTGGCTTGAAATCAAGAAATTGGAAACAGAAATTCATTTTAGTCCAAACTTTAGCCAACCTTTTGATTAAAATTTCAAAGAGAAACCAAATTTCATTTCAAGATTTCAAGCAAAATTTCGTCCATATTTCGCAGAAGCAGATTCATTCAAATAGTTTCAGAAACATGTATGTTAAGGCCCTCCCTTCTTTCTTTTGGTATGGTCCAAATTATACTGAAGAAACGAGCAAACACACAGTTTTCATAAATTACTCGTTCATAAAAATAGTAGGGGTGTCTATATTCATGATTCCCCGTGAAAAATCTTATTATCTTCTGTTCGTGGGTCTCAGAATAATACACTGTTGAAAAAATTTATCCGGAAGGAATATTGAGATTACTACGTATTTTTCATGCATTTCACTCATTTATACATGTGCATTGACACATGACCAGATGGCGTTATATACGCGTATATATGTAAATATATGTATATGGGATATGGGAAAAGGTTATGGCGTTATATACGCACCACCACCTGATTAGCTGGTATATGTTGATGATATTGCCCAAAGTGGTCGAGATGATATGATGGGATTCCCTCAGTGGCTTGATGATGTTATGTATACCCATACCTATGCATGGCACGACATTTATATGCACGTGCATGCCATTATAAATGTTTCAGAATTTACAAAGTTAGATCAGATTTAAAGATGTGTTTCTGTATTCCATGTTTCATCTATGTCATTTACGTACTAATTTTCATGCCTTACATACTCAGTACATTTTCCGTACGGATACCCTATTTCACGGGGCCTACGTTTCATGCCCGCAGGTGCAGCTAGGCAAGCTGACGGTCCCCTTTCTTAGGATCTCTGATCAGTGAGAGTTGGCGTGCACCATTTGATTCGGAACTGCTTTTGATTTTAGTACGATAGGTTTGTATATATACATGTATATGGGTATGACGTGGATCAGTCCCACCTTTGTACATCTATGTTTCTATTAGAGGTCTGTAGAAATTATGTCTAGTTGTGCTGTATGTGGCCTTGTCGTCTTTCGGGTTTGGATGTATAGAGTTCTATAGCAGCCTTGTCGGCTCACCCACTATATTCTACATGTATACGTACATATGCCTTGATGGCATGTTTCCTTCACGTATGTTAATTTCGTAATACAGCAGATGTTATTCAGGTTCATATCTTAGACGCATGCTTAGGGGTGTTTGATAGGTAGGACTCAGGCACCTGTCGCGACACATCAGTTTGGGTAGTGACAAAAGTGGTATTAGAGCAGTTCTGTCCTAGGGTTGTCTACAGACCGTGTCTAGTAAAGTCTTGTTTATGGGTGTATCGTGCACCACACTTATAAACAGGAGGCTATAGCACATATAGGATGTTGTCCTCTCTTATTATTTCAGATCGTGCGATACAAGAATTCATGTTCCTAATGATACATTATATTTTCAGCGAAGCCTCCAAAGAGTACGGCCGCCCAGAAGGGAAAGTCCGTGGCTGGTGAGACTACTAGTCGAGCGCCACGAGTTACCAGGGCTTGGGGAGAGTCTGATGGTGAGGTTTGATCCCATATTTCACATACCCCGCCTTTTCCAGAAGAGCTCCAAGGGGCACTAGCTCTAGCGCCCACCCCTATACATTCAGAACCATAACCGGATGTGTCGGGTCAGAAGATGAGAGAGGCTATTCAGTTATTGACCTGATTAGTAGTCGCGCAGTCTCGGTGGCAAGAAATAGGTATTTGTCATGCAGATAGGTCCGTTAGTGCGAGGGTTCGTGACTTTATTAATTTAGACCCTCCGGTATTCACAGGAGCAGATCCAAACGAGGACCTTCAAGCATTTATTGATAGAGTGCAGAGGACGTTACGAGTAATGAATGCCACTGCGACTGAGTCACATGAGCTAGTTTCTTATAGACCAAGATATTGCGGTTAATTGGTACGAGTCTTGGGAATTTTCCAGAGATGAGGATGCCCCTCCAGTGGTATGGCAGGAGTTTACAAAAGCTTTTCTTCGTTATTATCTGCCACCAGAGCTTAGGTGAGCCAGAGTTAATAGGTTCTTGACCCTTCAACGGGGTATGATGAGTGTTCGGGAGTACAGTCTTCAGTTTGATTTGTTGGCTAGGTATGCTCCCACTATTGTATCTAAGATGGAGGATCGGGTTCATCGGTTCGTGATGGGATTAGAGCCTCACTTGCTTAACGATTGTATGTCGGTCTCACTTCAGCGAGACATGGATATTTCTCGTATTCAGGCATACACTTAGGGTGTAGAGGAGCGTAAATAGAAATAGAAGTCTGATTATGAGCGTGATAGGGCCCAGAATAAGAGAGCGAGGTCTTCGGATCCTTTTGGTGAGTTTCAAAGTGGTCAGAGGCAGCAGTACTCAAGGTATCCATCCCAACCCTCGATAGCGTGCCCCCTCAGTTTGGCGGTAAGAGATTTGATCGTTCAACATATTCAAGGTCTGGTCAGAATTTCATGGCTTCAGGTTCTCAGTATAGGGGTGAGTCAAATCAGATGAGGCCACCCTTGCCACGATGTACTCAATGTGGTAATCAGCATACCGGGCAGTGCTATATGGGATTAGGTGTTTGTTATACTTGTGGTTATCCGAGCCACATTATGAGGGATTGTCCGATGAGAGGTGATGCAAGCATAGCTCAACCGTCGGGATCTGCAGCTGGTTCGTCATCATCAGTACGCCCCCCTGTGCAAGGTCCCCAAGAACCAATGAGTCGTGGTAGAGGCAAAGGTGGAGCATCTAGCTCGAGCAGCCCTCAGAACCGCATTTATGCATTGGCAGGACGATAGGACCAGGAGTCATCGCCTGATGTTGTTACAGGTATATTATCAGTCTCCTCATATGATCTGTATTCACTGATTGACCTAGGTTCCACCTTATCATACGTTACTCCGTTGGTTGCTAGTAAGTTTGAAAAAAAACCTGAATTGTGTATGCGGCGAAATTAGAGGACTTAATTTCTCACTATCAAGCCGCTTCGAAAGAATACCTCGAGACCCCGAGGACGTGGAGTTGCGATCGATTCCCCTCCCTCGGGGCTCGTCGAGGCCCGACTCAAAGAAGATGAAGACTACCAAGGCATGCGGCTCAGAGCCGGCCTATCCAGAGCCTATGTCGAAGCATCACATCTAGTCGTCCCATCTCCATGGCTTGCAATTAATTTATGATGTACTATAACCGGATTCCCCCTCCTACATAAGGGGAACCCACACTATTTTGTAAAGGGCTGATGTTGCACCAACTATTCTCCACAAGATCAATAATAACTCTTTTTCTTTCGTCTCTCTAACTTGCTCGTTCTTACTAGCTCGAGGCCACTCTTAGCATTTATTAGTTTCATACTTGTTCTTCATTTATTGTTTGATATTGGCCATAAAGAGCCTTGTTTGATCATAGCTTAACTATTATCCCATTCTCGACTACCCCTGATAGCTCGAGCTTGAGCCAGGTATCGACCCGAGGTCCTTCATCGACCAGTCTGAGGCTCGGGCTGCAAGCCCTTTGATTTGATTACTGCCCCACTTTAGCTCATATTTCTTTGTTAAGCTTCATACTCTTAGCATCAACTGCTCTAAACAACTAGCATAAAAATAGATCACGTATTTTTAGAATCCTATTTACAAATTTAATTATTTTTACCATTTTCACGGTAAACAATTTGGCGCCCACCGTGGGGATAAAAATAATAGTGATTATTTTCTTGCTGGTTTCATTACACAAACGCAAGTTATCTTTCACACTTTTTTTGTCCAAGATCTCTTGATTTCCGGTCGAAATGTCTGGCTCGGTAAACAGGATCAAGAATGACTACCTCAAAAATCACGGCGAAAACGATGTGGCTATTCCAGTTGTTGGCGCGCCTCTGTAGAACCCCGATAATGCACCTGGACCGATTCCAGCAGATGCGGGTTCACAAGACGCACAATAGGTCGACGAAACCTCATACGCCGACGGAAACAAACAAAATGGCGACCAACAGGAAGCCCAAAATACCCCCGCTCGGGAAGAATAGGAAGTTAGACTTCATGTTATTTTTGAAATGTTGCAGGAATGACAGTTGGCCTTCGCTCAGTTACAAAGCCATCCAAAGACTCCCGGCACAGCAGCGCCAGAAACAGCTCCCGTCATCGAATAAGTGCCCAAGAGATCAAGCAATAGCGGATCGGTAGCCGACCCTGTCATAGCAAAGATACTTGGGGATCTCACCAAAAGGATCGAATCAGGTGAGATAATGGTAGCACCCAATGATAAGAAGGTCGATACCTACAACTCTAGGTTCGACCAAATCCTGGGCTCGCCCTCGGCCCTAAAAGGTGTAGATTCGAGGAATTTTGCGCAACAGCCGTTCCCCAAGGAAGCAGCCCTGGAGCCCATCTTAAAGAAGTTCAACAACCCAAAAGATGATGAGATCTAATCTGTCTTATTGAAGAGGTTCGGGGAAACACCCCCGAAAAGAACCATGATGAGGCGTCATAACCTAGCACCCAATCCCATAAACTTACTTACCATACCGATAGATTCCTCCATAAAGGCATACGCCGGTGCCATAGAAGCAACGACGAGAAAGCCTGACACACCCAGGGCCGAACAAAGGGAGAATGAAATGCTACGGGAATTCGTACCTCATTCCCTGATGGAACGAACGGGATTACCCTCGGTCTCGGATGACTGGGCAATATAGGCCTTCACTCAAAGCCTAAATAAACCAATCCCGACGATTTCAGGGCGGTCCAAAAGAAAACTTGATCGGGTGCCCAGCCAAGATCTAGTCGGATGTCGTACCCGGCACCAGTCGCAAATCAGGGTCGTGGATGACCATTCGGGAGCCTCCACGGGGCTTAGTATACCCAAGCAGGCTCCTGGCAAAGAAACCTATGCCAAATAGAGAATGGTATTGCCCGTACGCAGCAAATAGGAGGAACACCCCGAGACGCAATCTACCTCGCAACAAATGGAGAATGGATCGAGGATGATATTCTCCAGGAATCGTTGATAGAGCTGGATTCGATGGGGATGCAAGGCCGACGGGGGTGCCTCGCCCATCAATGTACAATTTCAACATCACTAAACCAAACATCGTGCTCACCGTCAATGAAACCAGGGACGTCAAATGGCTCAGACCAATTTGGTGGAATCCCCCTCAAAGGAATCACAGTTTGATGTGTGAACTGTATAACGCGCACGACCACGGAGAAAAAAATGTCCACCAGCCCAGGAGGAAAATAGTCGTGCTACTCAATAAAAATCACCGCCGAGAAGTTTTGAAAGATCAGGCTCGTGTTCAGTTTTGAGTACGAAAGATGGCATGGAAGAACAAAGCAAATGAGCCGCGACGTATTGCCACGACGGTAGAGAAATGAGGACACCTCCAAGGACTCATAAAAGGGAGAGCAAAAATGCTCATCTCAAGAAGGAAACGGATCCGGGGATACATTCCCAGGGATTCCCTCACATTCAGTAAAAAAGACACCGAGACCTTGTCTCGTCCTCACACTGATGCATTGGTAACCTTCTTCCTCATTTGATCCATTTTAAATAAAACATGTTCTCATGAGTTCAGGTAGCTCGATCAATGCTGTCGGGCTGAGGATGATAGGGCGGTTCAGACCGCCGGGTCAAAACAACAACCACCTCTCGAATCCTTGGCGAATTCCAAACAGTGATTGCTATGATAAGGAGAAAGACCATTCTCTCAGTACGCCATGACTGGCCCAGAACGGTATGCCGAGTCCCATATCATGAAAGGAGGCACAAGGCGCAGATGCCTTATTCAGACGGCCACAGACACACCGCATGAAAATGGTAGTTTCCCCTTTTTGTCAAAGAATAAAACCTCCAACGAAGGACGGGATTAAAACCATCTGCGGGGAACGACACGCACCAAGGGGAGAGTTTGCATCACATAATGCATTGCCAGCACCAGTATCTCCACTCTTAAAAGAGCCAAAGGGTAAGCGAACACATCTTCGACCAAGCCTGGTTAAACACGATGGATGGTTGTACTAGAGTCCTCACCCCAAAACACCAAGAGCATATCAAACCTCGGAACATCGCCTCCACATCCCGCATAAAGAAAAACTACCTCCTTCGTTCATTATTTTTCACTAATGTGTATACAGACACCCGGCCAGGGCGTTCGGAAGTACTAACTCTACCCGAAGATCTCAAGGCCTCGACGGAGCCCATCGCTCTCTTTCCACTCGGCCGGACTTCCACCCCGAAGAGGGTCTCGCCAGCAAGTTCCTTAGCAGAGCAACGTAGCCTCTAAGGAGGATGCTAAAAGATCGCAGGCCTTCTTTTGTAACCAAACAATGAAGGGCACCCCCCCCCTTGAAGGCACCGTCTGCTCGGAAGGGCCGGGGAACGGCAGACTGAGTTTCAATAGGGAATCATGTACCGGACCAAACGGCCCAAGGAGCCGCACCTGCGCGGGCCGAGCTCACAACAACGAAACAACATGTATTTACGCCAAGCAATAAAAGAATATCTTTCAGCATCTCGTACTCCAAAAAAGGAAGTTTTAGCATGCTCAGGGCAGGGGTCCCTCCACTAAATGCGTCCCGAAATACTCGGAGACTTAGCGTCAATAATTTGGCACCCGCACGACCCCAGGGTTGGAACTCCGGGCTCATAAGGCCCCAATAAGGCAACTCCGAGCTCACGAATAACGGCCCTTGAGCTTAAGCAAACTTTATGACTCGGAGACTATCGTCAATCATCGTACACTAGAAAACCTGAGGCCGTAAGACCCTGAGCGGGCAGACTCGATATAACCAGATCTATTTTACATAGCAATAAAAACTATAAGATCTCAACAGGCATGAAAAACTGTAAGACCTCAACAGGACTAAAAATTTTGTAAGACCTTACTACAGGCATAAAACTCAATCCAAAATTTAGGCTATACGTCGCATTTGTAAGAATCCCGAAAGGGCATACCCTCAGTGTAGAAGCCTAAACTATCACTCGGGATCAAAAATGGCTCCTGCTAAACACATATGACTATGATCAAAATGATTGCTCTAGCCAAATTAACGCGACTCGGGGATGCCCGACTGTCGCTAACATAATCACAGGCCATTACTTCAAATCTACTTCGAAAAGAACCAGTTAAAACAGACTTCCCTCAACAGGTAAATGAGCTTCGACCATGTCAGCTCCAAATCACAAGGCTCTGAGCTACTCAGCCTACGAGCTAAAAACCTTCTGAGGTGCTCGAACATTGCCGCTAACAACTTTAAATCGAGGTTCTTCCCGAATGGACGACGGGTCAGGAAAAATTATTTCAAAAAGACATTCACGAAAGGAAAACAAGGCCTACAATATGCCCATAGGCAAAAAGCGTAAGAGCCATTATCGCCAGCCAAATGATCCTCCGGGCCGCACACTAAAAGGTCGCAACGACCAACAGTGTAAGAGCCATTGTAGCCATCTTGAAAATTGAAAACTTGTGGATTAAAATGAGCTCGAGTCGTAACCCGATTCGGAGATCGGATCCAAAATATTTAACTACACATGCCTAAGGGCACAACGTAAATGCCATTGTCGCCAGCCAAATGAGCCTCCAGGCTACACACTTAAAAGGTCACTTTGACCCGAGGCGCAAGAGCCATTGTCATCCGCCCATGCAGGCATGAAAAAACTTGAGGGTTAATTAAAGCTCTAGTTGCAGCACGACTTCGAGACTAAACCCAAAATAGTTAAAATACAAATTCCTACGGGCACAGAATAGGAACCGTCATCATCCGCCCATGCAGGCATAGGAGATTGAAGGTCAGGTAAGCTCGAGTCAAAGCCTTACTCGGAGCCTAGACCTAAACAGCGGGGCAAGGCATAAAGGCCCTAACGCCTACTCGTACCAAAAATCACACTTGAGAGCCTCTAGGTCTGTCTAGTGAGCTCCGGACCCACAGGGCTCCCGCCAGACATTGAAACCATCCCACCTGGTATAAAGCAATGCAGAAAGAGATATAAAAGAGCTAAAGTTTCAACTTTTCTCTTATTTACATACGCAAAAGGCGCGCTCTCCATCTACAAACATGTACTGCAAATGTCAAATAAAAAATGGAAAAACAGCAAAATCTACGCTCCGCTCTAGAAGTCTACAGCCTAACAGCCCCAGGTTCGCTCTCCATGACGTCAGCAGGAAGTGACCGAGCCTCGCGCTCGTCCGCCCTTTCTTGAGCCAACTCCTCCGAGAGAACGAAGCCCCTAGGGCCAATCTCTTCGAGTAACTCTCTTCGGGATCTACAACAAACATGTTCATCGATCCTCTTCTCAAGATCGAGGGCCCACTCCAACTCGGCTCGGGCATCAGCAACGTCCTTCATATGAATCATCATCTCCTGATCGGCCTTGGTCCGACTTAATACTACTTCAGCCTGGGCATCGATTATCTCAGCCTTGATCTTCGAGAGATCGGACTCGAGCTTCACAATCATATCCTCTTGAACTGAAAAATTGTCATGAGCCAAGCAAAGTTGGGCGTTGAAGGCGGGAACCTCAGCTGAGGCGCCCCTCTCCTCTAAGGCTTGAGCCTGCACTTGTGCCCTCAATTCACCACAAGCACTCCTAACTCGGTCGGCTTCACCTCTAAGGTACTCCGAAGCCTCCATATTTTTCTGCAACTATGATAGGCAAAAGTATTAACCTCAATGGTCAAAAAGGCAAAACGCATATTATGGAAGGTTGCCTGCTCCATCAAACAGCTCTAATTCGAGCTCTGATACTCCTCATATCGCCAGTGCATCAACTCATCCTCCTTTTCCTCGCTAAGGAGCCTAAGGGACTCACCCTCATCTAGAGCTTTACGAAGCCTAGCTCCATGACGGAGCAGCTCAGACCTGAGCCTATCAAAGCCTGCAAAAGAAAATTTCGATAAAGAAAGGAAGGTGTAAAATAAAAAAGGACGACGACAAAACTCACCACAAAGTGAAGCCAGCGGACTTCCTCGAAGGCCGAGCACACTCCAGTTGGTCCAGCCCCTTCGGCCCTGGAAGAACCAACCTCGGGCGAAGCATATTCACCCGGAGGAACCACTATTCCGGAATCAAATGCTTTGGGAACAGCAGGCTTGGGCGATTTCCTCTCCTCGAAGACACGGGCTCGTTTAGCCCCATTAAAAGCTCCATCGCGCTGCGAATGTAAGTCCCCTTCACTGCCATCGTCCCTTATCTCGGAGGCCGACGACTCCTCCCCCTCTCTAAAGGAATGCCCAATACCTACGGCGGCAAATCCAGTAAAAGGGGAAAATGTCATATGCGAAGACCAAGGTGAAAACAGCGTACGCGAATACCTTGATATTTTGCTTCCCATCTACCACGAGACATCGCTCTCTACCTACGCTCGTCGTAAGTCGAATGAGTCACCAACCTCCGGACCTAGCCGGGAAGATCGGGAACTTCGCCCGGCGTCCATGAAGTTGCTGTAGGATAGGAGAAAACACAATTACTCAACTGGTTTTCGCTATAAGCAAATCTGAGAAAGCACGAGACACTCCACTCACGCGCGTAATTCCATCCCTCGGGAAATGGCATGAGCTCCCCGGGGATAATGTCAGCCATCTGAACTTGGATGAATCGACTGATCCACTCGTGATCCTCATCTTCCTCATCATCAACAACAAAGGGTGTAGACGAACAGCACCGCAAGGTTAGCAGGTCTCGATGATGAAAGGGTCGGTACAGCCTGACGAGGTGGCTAAGCATGAATTCAAGCCCAGCCTTCTCCGTAAAGAATCTCATCATCAGAACCATTTGCCAAAATGACGGATGTATCTGCCCCAAAGTAACCTGGTACTTCAAGCAGAAGTCAAGCACGACCCTATCAAGGGGGCATAATGCGAAAGGGTATATGTATACATTCAAGAATCCATCAGCAGAGTCCGTAATACTCTCATCTGGGGAAAGCACCTGCAACGCTATCCCCTCGCCCTATCCGTAGTATCTCCTCACCATCTCCAGATGTTCCTCTCTTATCAAAGACATAGTCTTTAGAGTGAACTCCAGTGGATCCTGAACACTGGGAGTGAAACTCTCCCCTCCCTGCCGGGTCGGCCCCGAAGTAGCTGCCATGGCTATGGTAGAATTGATAGACTAAAGAAGGGACGTGCACTAACACTTTTTGCGCCTGAAGAAACGAAGGACCCTATGATAAGGAGGAAGGATAGCTATCTAAAATAACGAGATCTTTCAAAGAAGTAAACTCCGCCCCACGAATATGTGGGAAACAACAACGATTCGCCTATTCGGAGTAAGCCCCGGGAGGCCAACGGCCTCGGTACAGATCCTGGGGTGATACCCGACCCCAGAGACATCCATCGATAAGAAGTTAGGCTTTAAGGAGTCAACTGCATAGTCTCTAGTATCAAGGTAGTGCCCGACCTCGAGGATCTTTGCCAAAAAAGAAGTCAAGCTTCGAAAAGCCTTCAAAGCCATCATAGTACTCGAGGCGGTACCTGATCTTGTGGTTTTCCTTTCTACAAGAGAAAAGTAGGCACTCAAAGCTCCGATCATGAAGGCTCTGGTAAGGCTCAAGGCATCGTCCACATATAGGCAATCCCTCAATGAAAGTCTATCCATTTCACTTTAAATGGCTATCTACATCAAGTTCAAAGTAGACCCCCAAGTACCCGAAGCTAACCTTCGCTCAGGATACCGCTCTCAAAAACTTCGAAACTCATCATACTATCTCCATGCAGCTCGAAGGCCCCGACGGCTCGAACCCATTATACCAATTTAGGTTTGATCTGAGGTAGGATAATGAGCTCAGAAAAGAGCCACACCAATAGGTAGAGGATTGAAAAGAATATGTCACGACCCGAATTTCCCACCCTCGGGAGTCATGATGACGCCTACTAATGTGAGCTAGGCAAGCCGACTGTTTGAACAAATTACCTTTTTACCCATTTTATATTCTTAAACAATTATAAAGCAATAATGTGGAGGCAGCGGAAATTACAATAAGCGGAAGAAATACAGTAAGCTATCTGAAATATGTATCTAATACAACAGTTTAAGCCTCGACCACCCAGAACTGGTGTCACAGTTTCACAGACGATCTAAGAATACTACATACAAAGTCTGAAAGATAAAAGATACATTGTTTCTGAACTAAGTAAATGAAATAGGAGTAAAGGGATAGAGGGAGACGCTAGGGTCTGCGGATGCCTGCAGAACTACCTTGGATATCTGCGTGGACTGAAGGCAGTCACCCAATCTACGGTCCAAAAGTTGCTGCTCCGGGCTCTACACACAATGCAGAGTGTAGTATCAGCACAAGCGACCCCATGTGCTGGTGAGTGCGTAGCCTAACCTCGGTGAAGTAGTGACGAGGCTAGGACCAGACTACCAAATAAACCTATGCAAGTTAACTATATACAACGGAAAAGAAGAATAGTAATATATAGTCAAGTATGCGAGGGGTAACATGCTGCGGTGGAACTATCAATTTAGAATAGGAAGACAACATGTAATTGAAAGAAACAACATATCTCAGACATCAACAAAGAATCAGAAATCAATAAGTGCATGGCCTCACCCTTCGTGCTTTTACTCTCGGCCTCACCAAAGCAATCAAGTAATGAAAATGTGCACGGCGTCACCCTTTGTGCTTTTACTCTTGTACACACCATATAATCAATATAATCGGCACGGAATGGTACATCGTGTGGCACGGCATCACCCTTCGTGCTTTATACTCTTTCCTCACAAATCATACACAACATTACCCTTCGTGCTTTAACACTCTCTCACCAAAACAATACACGACATCACCCTTCGTTCTTTAACACTCTTCCTCACCCAAACAACAATCACAAACAATAGGTCAAGGGAGTAAATGAAATTACAATAAGAATCCTGGCAAGGGAACAATAGTTCAACAATCAAGTCCCGGCAAGGGAAGAACATCAAAAGAAACATCAACCTCCCGGCAAGGGAGATAACATCAAAAGCAACAATATCCCGACAAGGGAGGCCACGTAATAATTCTCTTCGTTTTCTCACTGTTACTTCACAACTCATTTCACAACTTGATCCAATGCTCTAAAAGGTTCAATTACCACTTATACTTTCACATTACATTATACAACTTGAGCCAACGCTTCACGATGTTCAAATATCACAATAACTTCCACAAGTTTTGCCTAACAATAGAAATCATCGCCAAAGCATGAATAATATAACGAAGTCATAATAATCAAAATATAAGACTCACGGGCATGCTTAACGCCAACGTATATATACTCATCACCATGCCTATACATCGTACTCAACAAATACCACATAGCAAATAGGACTCGACTCCTAATCCCCCAAGCTAAGGTTAGGCCAAACACTTACATCGATGCCACGAACACAATTCAAGCCTCAACTATCGCTTCACCTCTTGATTCCACCACCAATTTGCTCGTATCTAGCCACAAGCTACTTAATTATATCAATAAATGCTATATAATAATTCGCACTGCGAAACCTGCAGGCCTGCAATGAAACAACTGAAGCCTGCGATTTTTCAAGTCTAAAATCCACACCGTGACCTATCCAAAACTCACCCGACCCCTCCGGGCTCCAAACCAATCATGCACACCAACCTAAAAACATCATACAGACTCGCTCGTGCATTCAAATCAAGAAAATATCATCAACAACTATGAATTTAGCATCAAATCATGAAATTTCTCAAGAACTTTAAATTTCCAGTTTTTTCAAATACGATCCGATTCACGTCATTTCAAGTCCGTTTCTTACCAAATTTCACAAACTTATCTTAAATCACATTTAAGACCTGTACCATGCTCCAGAACCAAAATACGGGCCCGATACCATCAAACTTTAAACACATTTCTCTTTCAAAAACTCTTAAATATTCCAGAAAACAATTTTCTTTAAAAATTCATTTCGGGCTTGGTACATCGGAATTCGATTTCGGGCATACGCCCAAGTCCCATATTTTCCTACAGACCCTGCGGGACCGTCAAATCACGGGTCTGGGTCCGTTTACCCAAAATGTTGACCGAAGTCAACTTAATTCATTTTAAAGTCAAAATTCATCATTTTTCACAGATTTTCACATAATGGCTTTCCGGCTACACGACTGGACTGCAGACGCAAATCGATGTGAGACAGAAAGAGGTTTTTGAGCCCTCGAAATGCGGAATTTACTTTTAAAACAAGTGATGACACATTCTCCACCTCTAAAACTCCTCAAACAGATAGAAGAAGGAAGTACCTAAGTCGGGAAAAAGATAGGGATAAAGGCTCCACATATCGGACTCGGACTCCTAGGTCGAGGCCTTGGCAGGCTGACCTTTCCATTGAACACGAACAGAAGAAAAACTCTTCGATCTCAACTGACAAACCTGCCGGTCTAGAATAGCTACCGGCTCCTCCTCATAAGACAAGTCCTTGTACAACTGGATAGTGCTGAAATCTAACGCGTGGGATGGATCGCCGTGATACCTCCAAAGCACGGACAGATGAAACACTGTATGCACGGTTGATAAGCTCGGCGGCAACGCAAATCTGTAAGCAACGTCTCCCACTCGATCATGAATCTCAAATGGGCCAATGAACCTAGGGCTAAGCTTGCCCTTCTTCCCAAATCTCCTCACGCCCTTCATAGGAGACACCCGAAGCAATACCCGCTCACCGACCATGAATGCAAAATCTCGAACCTTACGATCGGCATAACACTTTTGCTTGGACTGAGTTGTACGAAGCCTATCCTGAATGATCCTTAGCTTGTCCAAGGCATCCTATACTAGATCTGTACCCAACAACTGAGCCTCTCTTGGCTCAAACCATCCAACCGGCAACCAATACCGCCTACCATACAAAGCCTCATAAGGAGTCATCTAGAAACTCGACTGGTAGCTGTTGTTGTAGGAAAACTCTGCTAAAAGCAAAAACTGATCCCACGAGCCTCCAAAGTCAATGACAAAAGCTCGGAGCATATCCTCAAAAAATTTAATGGTCCGCTCGGACTGCCCATCCGTCTGAGGATAAAACGCTATGCTCAACTCAACCTGTGTGCCTAACTCTCACTGAACTGCTCTCCAGAAATACGAGGTAAACTGCGTACCTCGATCTGAAATGATAGATACAGGCACACCATGAAGATGAACAATCTCCCGAATATAGATCTCAGCTAACCTCTGGGAAGAATAGGAGACTGTCATAGGAATAAAATATGCTGACTTGGTCAGCCTATCAACAATAACCCACACTGCATCGAACTTCCTCTGAGTCCGTGGGAGTCCAACAATGAAGTCCATAGTGATACGCTCCCACTTCCACTCAGGAATCTCAATTTTCTAGAACAAACCATCAAGCCTCTAATGCTCGTACTTAACCTGCTAACTATTCAAACACTGAGCCATATATGCAACGATATCCTTCTTCATTCTACTCCACCAATAATGCTACCGGAAATCCTGATACATCTTAGTGGGGCCCGGATGAATAGAGTACCAGGAGCTATGGACCTCCTCTAAAATCAACTCTCGAAGCCCATCCACATTAGGCACACAAACTTGACCCTGCAATCTCAAAACTCCATCATCCCCTAAGGTAACCTGCTTGGAACCTCCGTGCTACACCATGTCTCTAAGGACACATAAATGGGGATCATCATACTACCAATCTCGGATACGCTCCAATAAAGAAGAACGAGCGACTATGCAAGCTAACACACGGTTGGGCTCAGAAACATCCAACCTCACGAACTGATTGGCCAAAGCCTGAACATCCAAAGCAAGCGGTGTCTCACCGACCGGAATATAAGCAAGACTACCCATACTGGCCGACTTCATACTCAAAGCATCAGCCACCACATTGGCCTTTCTCAGATGATATAAGATGGTGATATCATAGTCCTTTAATAGCTCCAACCACCTCCTCTACCTCAAATTTAGCTCCTTCTGCTTGAACAAATACTGCAGACTCTTGTGATCCGTGAACACCTCATATGCCACGCCATACAGATAATGCCTCCAGATCTTTAATGCGTGGACAATGGCTGCTAACTCCAAGTCATGAACTGGATAGTTCTTCTCATGAATCTTCAAATGCTGCGAAGCATAGGCAATGACCTTGCCATCCTGCATCAACACCGCACCAAGTCCAATACGAGATGCATCACAATACACTATATAGAGCCCTGAACCTATTGGCAAAACCAACATTGGTGTCGTAGTCAGAGCTATCTTGAGCTTCTGAAAGCTCGCCTCATACTCATCTGACCATCTGAACTAGGCACCCTTCTGGGTCAACCTGGTCATCGCGGTTGCGATAGATGAAAACCCCTCCACAAACCAATGATAGTAGCTTGCCAATCCCAAGAAACTCCGGATCTCTGTAGTTGATGTTGGTCAAGGCTAGTTCTTAACTGCTTCAATCTTCTTCGGATCAACTTGAATACCCTCCGCTGATACAACATGACCCAGGAATGCCACTGAACTGAAATAGAACTCGCACTTTGAAAACTTGGCGTACAATTGACTATCCCTAAAAGTCTGAAAAACCACTCTAAGATGCTAGTCGTGCTCCTCCTGGATACAGGAATAGATCAAAATATCATCAATGAAGACTATCACGAATGAATCCAAGTGAGGCCTGAACACTCGGTTCATCAAATCCATAAAAGTTGTTGGGGAATTTGTCACCCCGATGACATCATCAATAACTTACAATGCCCGTACCGAGTGCGGAAAGCTGTCTTAGGGATATCGGATGCCCTAATCCTCAACTGATGGTAGCCAGATGTCAAGACAATATTCGAGAATACCTTGGCACCCTGAAGCTGATCAAACAAATCATCAATCCTCGGCAATGGATATTTATTCTTGATTGTAACCTTGTTCAACTATCGGTAATCAATACACATTCTCATCGATCCATCCTTCTTCTTAACAAACAACACTGGTGCACCCCAAGGAGAAACACTCGGTCTAATGAAACCTTTCTCAAGCAAGTCTTGCAACTACTCCTTCAACTCTTTCAACTCAAGCGGGGCCATACGATACGACGAGATAAAAATGGGCTGAGTGCCCGGAGCCAAATCAATGCAAAAGTCAATATCTCTATCGGGCGACATACCCGGCAAGTCTGAAGGGAATACCTCAGTAAACTCACGAACAATGGGCATAGAATCAATAGAAGGAACCTCAGCACTAGAATCACGAACATAGGCCAAATATGCCAAACACCCCTTCTTGACCATACGTCGAGCCTTCATATATGATTTAACACTACGGGTAGAATGGCCAGGAGTCCCTCTCCACTCTAAACGAGATAAACTCGGTAAGGCTAAGGTCACAGTCTTGGCATGACAGTCCAAGATAGTGTGATAAGGTGATAACCAGTCCATCCTCAATATGACATCAAAATAAACCATGTCTAGAAGAAGCAAATCTACACGAGTCTCAAGACCTCCAATCACAACTATACATGAACGATGGACTCGATCTACCATAATGAATCACCCACCGGTGTAGATACATAAACAGGAGCACTCAAAGAATCACTAGGCATGACTAGATACGGTGCAAAATAAGATGACACATAGGAGTATGTAGATCCTGGATCAAATAAAACTGAAGCATCTCTGCTACAAACCAGAACAATACCTGTGATAATTGCATCAGAATCCTCAGCCTCGAGCCTGGTTGGAAGAGCATAATATCGGGGCTAGGCCCCACCACCTTGAACTACATCTCTAGGATGGCCTGCTGCTAGCTAGTCTCCATCTCTAGAAACCTGAGCTCCACCTCTAGCACCTCTACCCCTACCTTTAGCTGGTTGGGCGGGCTGTGGAACACTCGGTGCCTGAACCATGGCACTGGAACCCTGATGTTGAGAGCTACTCAGTGCTCAAGGGAAAAACCTAGAAATGTGACCCATATCACCACAAGTGTAACAAGCCCTCGGCTGCTGACCCTAACGACCTAAATGACCACCCCAAAAACTCTAAAGCGGCGATACACTGATAGGAGATGGTGGTGCACTATAGGACTGCTGATCAGAATACTATATATGGGAACCGCGACCACCTGAAGCACCATGATAAACCTAAAGGTCTGACTGAAAAGGCCTAGGAGGATGGCCTCTACCATACAAATCCCTACCTCCAGACGAGGTACCATTGAATCGGCCTGAATGACGAGGCCTCTTGTCAGGCCCTGACCACCTCCCTGCGATAGAACCATCTCAACTCTCCTGGCCACATTGGCCGCCTCCTGGAAAGAAATCTCACTCCTAGTCTCCTTGACTATCTGAAGCAGAATAGGCTGGATAAGTCCCTCAATGAACCTCCTCACCCTCTCTCTCTCTCTCTCTATGTGAAATATGAGAAGAGCATGGCGGGCCAAGTCAATGAATATGGTCTCATACTGAGTAACACTCATAGAACCCTGCTAGAGACGCTCAAACTGCCTCCGATAGATCTCTCTCTAAGTAATAGGGAGAAACTTCTCTAAAAATAGCTGAATGAACTGCTCCCAAGTCAAAGCCGGTGATCCGGCTGGTCTAGCCAAGCAATAATCTCTCCACCAAGTCTTTGCGGATCTAGACAAGAAAAAAGAAGCAAAATCGACCCCATTGGTCTCCATTATCCCCACGTTCCTGAGAACCTCAGGACAACTGTCTAGATAATCCCAGAGATCCTCAGACTATACATCGCTGAAAGTAGTAGTGAAGAGCTTGGTGAACCTGTCTAACCTCCACAAAGCATCGGCAGACATAGCTGCTCCATCACCGATCTGAGCTACCATACCCAACTGAACTATTGGAGTCTAGAACTAGGGAGCTACCTGCTTCGGAGTGCGAGTAGCAGGAGTCTGGGCTCCTCATCCATCCTGAGAGACGGTTGGTGCTACAAAAAGCAAGCATGTTCGGGTGACACTCTCTATAAGGCCCATTAGATGGACTAGAGCATCCTGGAGTACTGGGTATCAATAAACCTCTCTAGGACCTAATCTGGGCCCACCGGAACTGGCGGGGCCGGAACCTCATCATCAAAGTCAACCAGAGGTTCCGCCGCTGGTACTACTGCTCTGGGTTGAGCTCTGCCCCTACCTCAGCCTCTATCACGGCCTCGCCCTCCACCCCTCGTGGGAGTTGCTGCTAGGGGCTCGGGCTGTTGGTTAGTAGATGAGGAAGCACGTGTTCTTGCCATCTGCACAAAAACAGAGTAGAAATCCAATTAGCATTGAAAAACCAAACCACACGACAGGAAAGAATAAATGTGATGTTTTTTCTATCTCTGTAGCCTCTAGGGGATAAATACAGATGTCTCTATACTGATCCGTCAGACTCTACTAAGCTTGTCTGTAAATTGTGAAACTCATGTAACCTAGAGCTCTGATACCAACTTGTCACGACCCGAATTTCCCACCCTCAGGAGTCATGATGGCGCCTACTAATGTGAGCTAGGCTAGCCGACTGTTTGAGCAAATTACCGTTTTACCCATTTTATATTCTTTAACAATTATAAAGCAATAATGTGTAGACAGTGGTAATTACAATAAGCGGAAGAAATACAGTAAGCTATCAGAAATATGTATCTAATACAGCTGTTTGAACCTCGACCACCCAAAACTGGTGTCACAGTTTCACAGACGATCTAAGAATACTACATACAAATTCTGAAAGATAAAAGATACATTGTTTCTAAACTAAGTAAATGAAATAGGAGTAAAGGTATAGAGGGAGACGCCAGGGGCTTGCGGACGTCTGTAGGACTACCTTGGATCTCCACGTAGACTGAAGGCAGTCACCCAATCTATGATCCAAAAGCTGTTGCTCTGGGATTTGCACACAGTGCAGAGTATAGTATCAGCACAACCGACCCCATGTGGTGGTAAGTCCTAGCCTAACCTCGGCGAAGTAGTGACAAGGCTAGGACCAAACTACTAAATAAACCTGTGCAATTTAACTATATACAGCAGAAAAAAAGAACAGTAATATACAGTCAAGTATGGGAGGGGTAACATGCTACGGTGGAACTATCAATTTAGAATAGGAAGACAATAGGTAATTGAAAGAAACAACATATCTCAGACATCAACAAAGAATCAGAAATCAATAAGTGCACGGCATCACCCTTCATGCTTTTACTCTCGTCCTTACCAAAGCAATCAAGTAATGAAAATGTGCATGGCATCACCCTTCGTACTTTTACTCTCGTCCTCACCATATAATTAATATAATCGACATAGAATGGTACATCGTGCAGCACGGCATCACCCTTCGTGCTTTACACTCTTTCCTCACAAATCATACACGGCATCACCCTTCGTGCTTTAACACTCTCACCAAAACAATACACAACATCACCCTTAGTGCTTTAACACTCTTCCTCACCGAAAAACCAATCACAAACAATAGGGCAAGGGAGTAAATGAAATTACAATAAGAATCCCGGCAAGAGAACAATAGTTCAACAATTAAGTCCCAGCAAGGGAAACAACATCAAAAGAAACATCAACCTCCTCGCAAGGGAGATAACATCAAAAGCAACAATATCCCGGCAAGGTAGGCCACGTAATAATTCTCTCCTTTTTCTCACTATTACTTCACAACTTGAGCCAATGCTCTAAAAGGTTCAATTATCACTTATGCTTTCACATTTCATTATACAACTTGAGCTAACGCTCCTCAATGTTCAAATGTCACAATTACTTCCACAAACTTTGCCTAATAATAGAAATCATCACCAAAGAATGAATAATACAACGAAGTCATAATAATCACAATATAAGACCCATGGGCATGCTTGACACCAATGTATCAATACTCGTCACCATGTCTATACGTCGTACTCAACAAATACCACATAGCAAATAGGACTCGACTCTTAATCCCTCAAGCTAAGGTTAGACCAAACACTTACCTCGATGCCACGAGCACAATTCAAGCCTCAACTATCGCTTTACCTCTTGATTCCACCACTAATTCGCTTGTATCTAGCCACAAGTTACTTAATTACATCAATAAATGATAAATGAATCAATTTTAATGCATAAAAATGAGTTTTCTAAATTTTTACCCAAAAAGTCAAAAATTGCTCCGGGCCCACATGGTCAAAATGTCACAACCCAAACCGATGGTCCGCGACAGGCACCCGGTACCTTACTCAACCGAGTACCAACGTAACGTATCTTTCTTATTACATTATTATATACACATGACATACGGGCCTAATAGGTCAACATGATTATTTATAAACCCAAGACATCGGTCGACAAGCCCGTACAATCTTTCACGTACATGACATATGTCTACAAGCCTCTAAGAATACATAAATGTCATAAAGGTCGGGACAGAGTCCCGTCATACCAAACAATACACGTCTAAATCATACCAGACAAACAAGCAGCTCCGAAGCAAATGGAGCGCACCAACATGTTCTGCTGAGCTGATAGCCTACATGGAGGGCTCTCGACTGTCTATCGGGACCTGCGGGCATGAAACGTAGCGTCCCCAGGCAAAAGGGACGTTAGTACGAATAATGTACCAAGTATGTAAGGCACATAAATAAGTACATAAGAGACATGGAAGAAATATTGAGTACATGACTCAACCTGTAAGTCTGAATAACTTTGCAAATCATAAATTACTTTTAGTGTCATGCATATGCGTATGACTGTCATGTCGTGCATAGGTACATGTTTCACAACATCATCAGCCTCTCAGGGCATCCCATCATATCATATCGGCTATTGTGGGCAAAATCATCATCGTATACCAGCTGATCAGTTGGTGGTGCGTATATAACGCCATAACCTTTCCCATATCCCATATACATATATATACATACATATATACGCGTATATAATGCTGTTTGAGTATATATATATGCGTATATAACGCCGTTTGCAGCATATTTCAGCCACTGTGGGCAACATCATCATCATATACCAACTGATCAGGTGGTGGTGCGTATATAACGCCGTAACCTTTTCCCATATACATATATTTACATATATACGCGTATATAACATCATCTGGTCATGGTTCAATGCACATGAACGCAATGCAAGTAAAGTACGTCAATAAAATCATTCGAAATGTCATAAGACCATTTTGCCTCTTGAGCAATATCATAAAGTAACATCTTTTCAACTTTCATATTTTTCTGAGACCCATGAACAGATGATAAAATATTATGACACATGGAAATTAAATAACATAGATATTTCTATTACTTCTATTAGTAGAGTCACTTATGGAATTTGTGCATTTGCACGTTTTGTTCATATCGTATGGATCATGCCAAAAGAAAGAAGGGATAGCCTTAACATACCTGGAGTAGGGAAAAATCCGTATGATATTCTTGGAAAAGGTTGCACCGTACTCCATTAGAATCGCAAAATCTCGTTGCTATTACGCAGTATAATTTTGTATGACAGTGTGCTTAAGATCCGTTAGTTGCTGAATATAACCATCCTTAATTTGTCAAGAAGCCTTACGTTAAATATTGAAAATCTTGAGCTAATCATCACAATATAACTTGCTGAATGTTATTACTTTCTGAATGTAACTTATCATGAAAACATGTGGTATGACATTGTCCTTAAGAATGAAGGTGTGTAATTCTCATATTCTCATCAAAGTTCACATCTTGTAATGTTTCCACCTATTAATGATGAATCTTAGTCATGAATTATGACTAAGAGTCATACGGTTGGTGTATTCATAGGCTGCCACGTGGGATTTTGATCCTATCCTTAATCAATTAATTTAATAAGGTAATATTTCGCTATCCGGTAATTAACCAATTACCCGCATAATTAAGAATTATTTAAAATTACTTAAAATTCTATTTATTTTTTTAATACACTTTATACATCCTACTATCATGGTCATATGGTACCTTGTATGGTACTAGTCCATAAATATCGGATATTTTAGCTTGGGCCATATTTTATCCCAAAATGCCAAATTTCAACGAAACTCATTTTCTTTGACTTGCTTCCCCTTTCATCTTCACGAATTTACTTATCACTCTTTTGAAATAGCGTAATACTTATAATCCAAAATAAATCTCATTCTCGAACTTTTGTCGATTAACTTATGATGAAACTTCAACTTACGAAAATGCAGGACATAACATCTCATTTTCGATCTCTCATTAATTTATTTATGGTATTTTTCATGTACGAAAATATGGGGTGTAACACAAAACCTGAGGTTCGAACTAAAACCTGATTACCCATTCCCCCACAAACTCAAATAGATAATTTATTTTGAAATTAGACCTCAAATCAGGTCCAAATCCCTAATTTTTGAAAAACCCAGGTTCTACCCAAAACACCCAATTTCCCCCATAAAAATCATTGGTTTTGTGTTGAAATCGTGTGAAAAGATGTTAATGATTGAAGAAAACGAGTTAAAATTGACTTACAATCGATTTGGAAGAAGAGTTGTCTTTGGAAAATCGCCCAAGAGTGTTTTGGTATTGAAAGAGTGTGAAAAATGAAAGATTTTCGGCTAAGTTATAAAATTGCAGGTCGCAGATGTCGTAATCGCAACAAAGGTTCGCAATTGCAAACCCAGACTTCTGCTAAGCTTGCATTTTCAAAGTGACCCTCGCATTTGCGAGGTCAGAATTGCGAACATACAATCGCATTTGCGATAAAAGGTCCAAATGGGGAGTATCGCATTTGCGAAGGAAAATCTCGCATTTGCGAGGAAGGGCTGGCCTGGGCTGTTTCGCATTTGCGACTCAGCCTTCGCATTTGCAAACTCGCATTTGCGAGCCATGCTTCGCAAATGCGAAGCCTGCAGGCCTGCAATGAAACAGCTGAAGCCTGCAATTTCTCAAGTCCAAAATCCACCCCGTGGCCTATCCAAAACTCACCCGAGCCCTCGGGGCTCTAAACCAATCATGCACACCAACCTAAAAAATCATACGGACTCTCTCGTGCATTCAAATCACTAAAATAACATCAACAACTATGAATTTAGCATCAAAATCATGAAATTTCTTAAGAACTTCAAATTTTCCAATTTTCTCAAATACGATGCGACTCACGTCATTTCAAGTCCGTTTCTTATCAACTTTCACAGACTTATCTTAAATCACATATAAGACCTGTACCGAGCTACGGAACCAAAATACGGGACCGATACCATCAAACTTTAAACACATTTCTCTTTCAAAAATTCATAAATATTCCAAAAAATAATTTTCTTTAAAAATTCATTTCTCGGGCTTGGGACCTCAGAATTCGATTCCGGGCATACGCCCAAGTCCCATATTTTCCTACGGACCCTTCGGGACTGTCAAATCAAGGGTCCGGGTCCGTTTACCCAAAATGTTAACCAAAGTCATCTTAAATCATTTTAAAGTCAAAATTCATCATTTTTCACAGATTTTGACATAATGGATTTCCGTCTATGTGTCGGACTGCGCACGCAAATCGAGGTGAGACAGAAAGAGGTTTTTGAGGCCTCGGAACGCAGAATTTATTTTTAAAATAAGTGATGACCTTTTGGGTCATCACAGAATGCTCGCATCCAAGTTAAATATCAGCGGTCAGCAACAAAGGAAAACATTTAAAAACCTCGAAGCACACAAAAACATGAAATAATAAGGCAAGTATCAAAAGTAGGAATCAAGAAAGTATCTTTATATTCATGTATAACAGCCCTCGAGGGGCCCTCTTATATGATTACAAAAGCCTACAAAGGATCTCTACACAAAACGGAGGAACGGAAGGATGTACATGTGATGAAACCCAAGAAGTCGGTCCATCCTCAAAGGTCCATCTCCGGTATCAGCATCCTCGAGTGCCGCCCCCTCGAGCTTGCATCATCGAAGGCGATTCCTTCAACTGTCGTCTCCTCTAGGCTCCCAGCTCAATCTCGCGGAAGGTCCCCGCCGATGGAAAAGATGAAGAAGAGGGGATGCAGAGGAGGCAGAGAAAAGAGAGATGACCCGCCAAAGCCAAATGTTGAAGATTCGGCAGTCCCGAGCCTCTACGGCCGGTAGTGCCATTTTATCCCTTGGGAAAGGAAAAACCCAAGGGATGAAGTGCCACACTAGGCCTAGGTAGGAGAGTGAGAAGCGGTGCATAGTTTGAATGACTGTCTACAGAAAGGGAGAATCGATTCCCCGTCTATCAACGTCTTGGGCCAACAACAACAGCAACCACAGCAGCGACAGGATGGCATGGTCGTGCTCAACAAAGGGAAGCTCCGGCGAGAGGCCATAACACAGCCTACGGGAGTTCTGCCAAACGGCCTTAAGGCCACGAGCCCCAAACATTATGTTCAAAGATAGAGGAAGATGATAAGAAGAAATGGGCAAATGAGCTAATGAAGGCACTTGGATAGATAAACAATGCCAAAATGCCCCCATTTATAGGAGGTAACGACACGGTCATCGAGGCTTTGGAAGATTGACCAGCGGACGCAATTACTTCATTCTTGAAGAACTGAATTGACGGCGGTGCATTTACCTTGGAGAACGGGAATCGATAGTACGTTGAATGATGTCAAATACACAAGTCTATGAGACACCCCGATTGTCACAAAAGCTCGCGCCACAGGTTGTATCATCGGTATGACGTCACCATGAGAAGCTCGTGGAGTTAGGTGTCAGAATCATTTCCCATCGCTTCATTCTGGGAAACACAGAGACTATTTGTATGTGGCGAAATCAGAGAACTTTTTTCTCGCTATCAAGCCACTTCGGAAGAATACCTTGAGACCCCGAGGACGTGGAGTTGCGACTGAATCCCCTCCCTCGGGGCTCGTCGAGGCCCGACTCAAAGGAGATGAATACCGTGGCTAGAGCATAGGGGGAAACTACCAAGGCACGCGGCTCAGTCTGACAGAGCCGGCCTATCCAGAGCCTATGTCGAAGCATCACATCTAGTCATCCCATCTCCATGCCTTGCAATTAATTTATGATGTACTATAACCGGATTCCCCCTCCTATATAAGGGGGAACCCACACTACTTTGTAAAGGGCTAATGTTGCTCCAACTATTCTCCACAAGATCAATAATATCTCTCTCTCTTTCTTCTCTCTAATTTGCTCATTCTTATTAGCTCGAGGCCACTCTTAGCATTTATTAGTTTCATACATGTTCCTCATTTATTGCTTGATATTGGCCATAAAGGGCCTTATTTGATCATACCTTAACTATTATCCCATTCTCGACTACCCTCGATAGCTCAAGGTTGAGCCAGTTATCAACCTCAAGGTCCTTCATCAACCAGTCTGAGGCTCGGGCTACAAGCCCCTCAGTATGATTACTGACCTGCTTTAGCTCGTATTTCTTCGTTAAGCTTCATACTCTTAACATCAACTGCTCTAAACAACTAGCATAAAAATAGATCACGTATTTTTAGAATCCCATTTAAAAATTTAATTATTGTTACCATTTTCACGGTAAACAAATCGGTTAAACCTTTTGAGGTATCTACACCTGTTGGGGACTCGGTGATAGCTAAGCAGGTATATAGAGGTTGTATAATAATAGTTCATGGTCGACCTACCGTAGCAGACTTAATCGAGTTAGATATGGTAGAATTTGATGTTATAATGGGTATGGATTGGTTGGCTTCTTGTCATGCCAACGTTGATTGTAGATTAAAGATAGTCCGATTTCAATTTTCAGGGGAGACCGTTTTGGAGTGGAAAGGTAACACGGCATCGCCGAGAGGTAGATTTATTTCCTATCTCAAGGCAAGGAAAATAATCAAAAAGGGCTGCATTTATCAATTTGTTCAGGTTCAGGACGTGGAAGTTGAGTCACCAACCATTCAGTCCATCCCTGTGGTGAATGAGTTTCCCAATGTTTTTCCCGATGAACCTTTGGGTCTCCAGCCAAAGCAAGAAATTGAGTTTTCTATTGACCTACTACCAGATACTCACCCAATATCTATTCCTCCCTATATAATGTCCCCCACAGGGCTGAAAGAATTGAAAGAACAATTAAAGGACTTACTTGAAAAAGGATTTATCAGACCTAGTACATCACCGTGGGGAGAACCTATTTTGTTTGTGAGAAAGAAAGATGGTTCCTTACGAATGTGTATTGATTATAGGCAGCTGAATAAGGTGACGATCAAGAATAAGTACCCGCTCTCGAGAATTGATGATTTATTTGATCAGTTGCAAGGTGTCAAGTGTTTTTCAAAGATAGACTTGAGGTCCGGGTACCATCATGTAAGGATTAAGGATGAAGATATTCCGAAGACAGCATTCAAGACTAGATATGGGCACTTTGAGTTTCGGGTTATGTCGTTCAGTCTTACCAATGCCCCAGCAGTATTCATGGATTTGATGAACCGTGTGTTCAGGCCTTTCTTAGATCTGTTTGTAATTGTATTTATTGACGATATATGGGTGTATTCTCATTCAGAGGATCAGCATGCCGGTCATCTGCGTACTTTGCTCAGAGTTTTGCAAAAAGGGAAGTTGTATGCAAAATTTTCTAAATGTGAATTCCGGTTGACTCCGTAAATTTCCTTGGGCATATCATTGGGTGAAGGCATCCGGGTGGATACAAAAAAGATTGAGGTAGTAAAGACTTAGCCTAGGCCCACAACACCGACAGAGGTTCGTAGCTTTCTTGGTTTGGCAGGTTATTAAAGGAAATTTGTGGAAGGATTTTCTTCCCTTTCAGCACCTTTAGCAAAGTTGACTCAGAAGGGAGCAAAGTTTCAATGGACTGATGCTTGTGAACGGAGTTTCCAGGCATTAAAGGACAGATTAACTTTAGCACCAGTTCAACCGCTCCCAGAAGGGACCAATGGTTATGTTATCAATTGTGGCACTTCAGGCATTGGATTGGGTTCTGTGCTGATGCAGCATGGTTAGGTTGTGGCTTATGCTTCTAGAAAACTAAGAAAGCACGAGAAGAACTACCTGACCCACGATTTAGAGTTAGCTGCGGTGATTCATGCACTAAAGATGTGGAGGCACTACTTGTATAGCATTCAATTTGATATCTATACGGACCATAGGAGCCTCCAGTACATTTTCAAGCAAAATGAATTGAATCTTCGTCAAAGGAGATGGTTGGAGCTACTTAAAGACTATGACGTTGATATTTTATACCATCTGGGGAAGGAGAACATAGTAGTCGATGACCTCAGCCATAGATCTATGGGTAACCTGTCGTATTTATAGCTAGAAAAGAGGGGGATAGCCCATGAGGTTCATCAGCTAGCTAGTCTTGGATTTTGGTTATTGGACTCATGTGACATTGGAATTACTCTTCAGGATACAGCAACATCCTCTTTAGTAACTGAAGTAAAGGAACGCCAGTATGAGGATCCTGTGTTAGTTCATTATAGGGATACCACGCTTCAGAAGGAGAAGACGCTAGTTGAAATTACAGAATATGGGGTCCTCGGGTATCGAGGGCGATTATATGTACCTAATGTTGTAGGGATGCGTCGGCAGGTTATGGGACAAACTTACTATTCTCGTTATTTTATCCATCCAGGAGCAAGAAAGATGTATCATGACATTAGGGAAGTATATTGGTGGGACAGAATGAAAAAGGATATAGCAAAATTTGTTGCTCAGTGTCCTAACTGCCAGTAGGTTAAGATTGAGCATCAAAAACCCGGTGGATTATTGCAGGCTATGGAGACTCCGATTTGGAAATGGGAAGTAATCAATATGGATTTCATCGTAGACTTACCTCGTACCCAGCATAAGTTCGATTCAATATGGGTGGTTATTGATAGGCTTACAAAGTCAGCCTATTTTCTGCTTGTTAGAACTACATATTCCTTAGAGGATTATGCGAGGCTTTATATTAAGGAGATAGTACGACTGCATGGTGTCCCTGTATCTATTATCTCGGATAGAAGAGCTCAATTTACAGCTAACTTCTGGAGGTCCTTCCAAAAAGGATCAAGGACTCAAGTAAGTCTTAGTACAACATATCATTCCCCATACAGACGGACAGGCTGGGCATACTATTCAAACACTAGAGGATATGTTATGAGCTTGTGTAATAAACTTCAAAGTTGGCTGGGATGATCATCTGCCACTTATTGAGTTCGCATATAATAATAGTTACCATTCTAGTATTCAGATGGCTGCTTTTTATGGTCGGAAGTATAGGCATCCTATAGGGTGGTTCGATGTTGGAGAATCTGAATTACATGGGCCAAACCTGGTTCAGCAGGCCATAGAAAAAGTAAAATTGATCCGGGATCAACTTTTGACAGCTTAGAGTCGTCAAAAGTCATATTCTGACATGCGACGACGGGATTTAGAGTTCGGGGTTGATTACTGGGTATTCTTAAAGGTGTCACCTATGGAGGGTGTAATGAGGATTGGCAAGAAAGGAAAACTTAGCCCACGGTATAGTGGGCCTTATAGGATCATTTGGAGAGTGGGCCGAGTAGCTTATGAGTTAGAATTGCCCTCGAAACTTGAGTCTGTCCATCCGGTTTTTCATATATCTATGTTACAAAAGTGCATTGGCGATCCTACCTGGGTGGTGCCCATGAATGATGTACAGATTATAGAAGACTTATCATACGAGGAAATTACGGTTGCCATCCTAGACCGACAAATTCGCAAGCTGCGGAATAAGGAGGTAGCCTCCGTAAAAGTACTTTGGAGAAACAACAATGTGGAAGAAATGACTTGGGAGGCCGCGAAAAACATGAAGTCTGGATATCCCTACTTATTTCCTCCTCCAGAGAAGGGTCTGACTAAGACGTCATAACCATAAGGTATGTGTATAAATCCTTGTGTCAGTTATTGTCATTGGTCATGTGAGACCATTGTAGTTATTCATAATTATGGTCTTGTGTGTCATTGGATTATTAAGCTTCTATGGGAAGAGTTGGTAGTGGTGTTATTACATAGGCGACCCTGCCAAAAGTTACATAGATCACGGAGAATTGAACATTTGAGGACGAATGTTTCTAAGAGGGAAAGGATGTTACATCTCGTGTTTTTGTACGTTAAAAGTTTCGTCTTCGGTTAATTGACGTAGACTCGGGGAAGAGATCATCTTGACGTTAACGTACTTACATTATTTATAACAAGCAATAAATAAGTGTTATGAAGGATAAAGGGGTACACGGATTAAAGAAAACGAGTTTTGTTGAAAGTAGCCAATTTGAAATAAAATACGGGTCGAGCAATAATACCCGATAATTATGAACTAGTATCATGCAAGGTACCATTTGACCACAGTAGTATAATATATAAAGTATATATGAAGTATTTAGAAATAAATAGAATTTTAAGTAATTTGTGATAATTTTTAAATTATGCGGGTAAATGATTAATTACCAGGTAACAGAACATTATCAGTTAACTAATAAGCGGACAAAACTTAATCAATTATAAAAGGAAACGTGGCACAAGGCCACTATTCAAGAAAGGTGAGTCATTATAACATGGGGTAGGTGTCTACCTAATAAATAAAGTAACTAACCAAGTCATGACTTAGTATTAAAGTCTTACTAAGACTTGTAGAATCTAAAGACAATCTGTCCTTAAGCTTCAATCCATTCTTTAGCTTGAAATCAAGAAATTGAAAACAAAAATTCATTTTTGTCCAAACTTTAGCCAACATTTCGATTAAAATTTCAAAGAGCAACCAAATTTCATTTCAAGATTTCAAGCAGAATTTCGTCCATATTTCGCAGAAGCAGATTCGTTCAAATAATTTCAGGAACATGTATATTAAGACCCTCCCTTCTTTCTTTTGCATGGTCCAAATTATACTGAAGAAACGAGCAAACACACAGTTTTCATAAATTACTCTATTCATAGAAATAGTAGGGGTGTCTATATTATTGATTCCCCGTGAAAAATATTTTTATCATCTGTTCGTGAGTCTCAGAATAATACACAGTTGAAAAAGTTTATCCGGAAGGAATATTGAGATTATTGCGTATTTTTCATGCATTTCACTCATTTATACATGTGCATTGACCCATGACCAGATGGCGTTATATACATGTATATATGTAAATATATGTATATGGGATATTGGAAAAGGTTACGGCATTATATACGCACCACCACCTGATCAGCGGGTATATGTTGATGATATTGTCCACAGTGGCTGAGATGATATGATGGGATGGGATGCCCTCAGTGGCTTGATGATATTATGTACACCCATACCTATGTATGGCAGGATATTTATACGCACGTGCATGACATTATAAATGTTTCAGAATTTACAAAGTTATTCAGATTTAAAGATCTGTTTCTGTATTTCATGTTTCATCTATGCCTTTTACGTACTAATTTTCATGTCTTACTCAGTACATTTTCATACTGATGCCCTATTTCACGGGTTTCATGCCCGTAAGTGCAGGTAGGCAAGCTGACGGTCCCCCTTTTTAGGATCCCTGATCAGCGAGAGTTGGTGTGCTCCATTTAATCCGGTGCTGCTTTTGATTTTGGTACGATAGGTTTGTATATATACATGTATATGGGTATGATGTGGCTCAGTCCGGTCTATAGCAACCTTGCCAGCTCGCCCACTGTATTCTGTATGTATACATATATATGCCTTGATGGTAAGTTTCCTTCACGTATGTTAATTTCGTAATACAGCAGATGTTATTCAGGTTCATATCTTAGACGCATGCTTAGGGGTGTTTGACAGGTAGGATTCAGGCACCCATCGCGGCCCATCGGTTTGGGTCGTGACATCGCAATTATGAAGTATTCTTTAAATTTGCGAAGTAAAACTGGGAGGAGCAGTGATCGCAAATGCCATCCTTTTGTCGCATTTGCGGAGATTCAAGTTTCATTTACGAACTTATCTTCGCAATTGCGAAGGCTGCAGAGGTGCGGAGGACCTCGCATTTGCGATGGTCCATTTCCATTTGCGAGCTTCTTATTTGTGAAGCTCAGGTCGCAAATGTGACATCTGCAGCTGTGTAAAAGTGACTTAGACTGGATTTTTCTCCCATTCTTCAAATTTTCAAAACCTAAAACTCAAGAGGCGATTTTTCAAAGAACTTTTCTTCTCCAAAACATTGATAAGTGATTCTAAACTAGTTTCTTTCAATCTTTCACTTTATTTTATAAGATTTCAACATAAAATCTAAGGTTTTCATGGTGGAATTGGGGATTTTTGGGTAGAAACTAGCATTTCAAAATTTGGGGATTTAGACCTCAAGTTGAGGTCGGATTCCAAAACCAATTATATATCCGGGCTCGGGGTTGAATGGTCATCGGTTTTGGTCCGAATTTCAGGTTTGGATGATGCGAGCCCGGTGTTGATTTTTTCAGTAATGACCTAATCAAATTTTTGTGATCGTGGGTGATTCTTAAGGCTTATTTTGAATCGTTTGCTTTGTAATTTGTTAGATATTGTTGGTTCGGAGGCTAGTTTGAAAGGCAAAGCCGTGGTTGAGCTTTGAGTGGTCCTTAGAACGAGGTAAGTATTGTGTCTAACCTTGACTTGAGGGAATTAGGAACCCTCGGACTATTTGCTATGTGATTCTCATGTGAGCAGCGCATGTGCGAGGTGACGAGTGCTTATACGTTGCCAAATTATCTGTTGTTCCTGAATTACTGTTTTTCCTTAACTGTTTCCTTCCCTGTCTTAAGTGTTATATGCTTTAAATACTTTCCATGCTTAACTGTTGTAGACATGTGATTTTTGACCCTCCCCAAGATTTTTTATATTTTAGCATGTAAATATTTAATTTAGGCCTAACATTGTTATTTCAACTAATTTTGACTCTTTTACTTTGTTTTATTACAAGAAAATGAAATTACAAAAAATAGTTTCATTCATATTTTGCAGTTATTTTTAATCTTGAAAAATACCAAAAATAGTTTTGTTTTAACGGTCAGTCTTATTTTAATAGGTATTTTACTTAAGTAGGATTAATTAATAAATGAGATCGTATTTTTAGTCTCGTTCATGGGGAGAGAATAAAATTTGGGCTCAAGTAACCCATTTTTAAGCCTAATTTTCGGACATAGCCCATAATTCCCAAACCCATAATTCCTATGCTCATACCCCTTAACCTAAAAAAAACCCTACAAAACCCTATATCCCTACACTCTACAATCAGCCGTGAATAGACAAAACGGGAGACCTAGGGACCTAAGGAAAAGAAAAAAATCTGAAAAACCTAACGCCTAAGGAGCTGCTTCTTCTTCAAAAGGATTTGGAGCTGCTACTGCTTCTTCATGAATCATCCGTTACACCCATGAGCACACCCCCCCCCCCTCTTCCTCTCTAACACAAAATAGCCCCGTATTCCTTCATCACCTTGACCCTTCAGCCGTGGAACACATATGAAACCTTAGAGCATTCTAACCCAACGAAGAGATCACCAAATGACCCCCCCCCCCCGGTTCTTCATCTTCTTCAGGAACACACCTAGAGACCCCCGTCTTCCATGGCATCTTCTGAACAGAGAACACATACAGCAATAGCCACACCCGACCTTGACACCAAATGACCTCCACACTTTTAGAAAAACGACAGCACTTTCGATCATGCGACCATCGCTCTTCCTCATCCGCGAAATTCTTGTGATCTCTTTCTCCGGCGAACTTCTTGAGATCTTCTTCTCCGACAAATATAGTTTTGATCCACCAGGTGCTCTTATTAAAAGTTTCTGCATATCTAAATGGACGCAAGTTCAACTGAAGCTGCTGTTACGAAAAGTGCAAAATTGTTATTAAATAGGAAAAGAAAAATGGCGGAACTTTCAGACATTGTTCAAATATTTGTTTCTCCATTTGAGTTTCTCTTTCAAGATTCTTTGTTAGCAAAAACTATTTCCATAAAGTTCAAATTCATTCCGAGATTCAGAGAGTTTCGCGCTAAGTTTTCTTTCGAGTTTGCGGATCCGGGGTTCCGATCGCGATCCAAAATGAGATCCGAATTTCTGTTTGTTGAAAATCCTTTAAGGTCCATTTCTTACCTTCTTTATTTATTTTTCATATTTAGTGTGACTGTATGATTTATTTAAATGAGTTATGATTTCTTTTAATTTTGTTTGTTTGAGATCAATTGAAATGAATGCTAAGTGAGTGTATTTGCAGATGGTACGCAATTTTGATACTTTTCTGTTAGTGTTCAAATTACATGAGTAGATAGTGAAATTAGAAAATTAAGAATTAAAAAAGGAAGTAAGGTTTGATAAACTAATTTGGATTAAATTAAATTAGATTAAAGGGGACCAGGTGTGCATTTCGTGTGACCCGACTTCAATTCCCAACAAGGTTAAATAGAACGTGTCGTGAACCGCGGGTGCATTTCATGTAGCGTGGCTTACGATGGGTTTTAAATAACCTTGAATTTTTTCGAAATATTAAAAGCGGCTAAAAAGTTAAAAATGCACAATAGGTTTAAAATGTGTAAAAAATTAGATAATTAGGCAAATAATAATAGTTGAGCGACTGTGCTAAAACCACAGAACCCGAAAATGCCTAACGCCTTCTCCCGGGTTAACAGAATTCCTTACCCGGATTTCTGTGTTCGCAGACCATAAATAAGAGTCAAACTTCCTCGATTCGGGACTTTAAACCAGTGACTTGGGACACCTTAAATTATCCCAAGTGGCGACTCTGATTTTAAATAAATAATCATGTTTCGATTGTCACTTAAATTGGAAAAAATTCCCTTATACCCTTCTCTGGTGGTAAAAAGGAGGTGTGATAGCTCTAGCGACTCTGTTGGGGATCGAACCCAGAATCTCTGGTTCAGGGTTCAAGAATTCGAGCTTATAATAATTGTTATATTTGGCTTTTATTTATTATCTGTTTATTACATATTTGGGCATAATGTCCTAAATGTTGCCTTTTACCGCTTTGATATTGTTTGGACTGTATATAAATTGTTACGAATCTCTCCTCTCTCTGAATCGTCTAAATCATCTGGGAAGTGCACTTCGTGTGACTTCTTTTCTGTTAGAGTCATATCCCAATTTTTGAATGAGGTTCGGACATGTTGCAAAGCCGGTGAAGCTTCTGTATTCCTGGTACGCTGCCTCCCCCCTCCCGGCTCGAGCTGTCCACTCGGGTAAGCCAGGTCTAGAACAAATATACCCAGGTTTTAAACCTAGAATAACTCAGCCTCATGTCGGATCCCTAGTAGGAACGATTGTTTGCATTATGTGCATTTGACTTTGGGGACTCAACAAAGAGGTTGGGTCCGTCTAGGACAGGTGTACCCAAAATAACAAACCATCTTGATGCATCATGTGTGCTACATGTTGCATTCCTTCAAGGGTAAAAGGGTCATTCGGCGGACCAATGATAGATTAGGGCAAATGAAAAAAGAAAAAAAAATGAGAAAGGAAAGAGGGTGAAGTATAAAAATAAAGCAAGTAGGGCCCAGTTATGTTTTTCTTTTACATTATTTTTTAAGAAAAAGACAAAAAATAAACATGAAAACAAAATCCTATGGGAAGAGAAACGGACTGGACTTAACTGATCAGCAGGGTCGAATCCTATGGGAAGAGATCTTGATGATCTTCTATCATACTAACATTTGGTGTTTCTGTGCAGGAAATGGTAATGTGGAAAAGACTTAACATGATTGTAAATTTCAATGGGTGGTATTAGTACATGGTACTCAATCCCTTGAAAGAGATATCATGATATGCACAAGCAGGGAACAAAGGAACAGAATGTCTAGCTCTTTTACATGGGGCAGTGAAGTTGGGTCTAATGCACAATTTGTGATACACCCTCAAGTATCACAATGCTTATGGCATTCACTTCGGTAACATTTCGACACAACATCTGATAAAGAACAAAAGCACTACAATAATCGAGCACAACAGGAATGGCTAAAGGCATTGGAAACACATCCAGCATGGGGTGCTCGCGTGACTTCATTTATACAACCGGCATGTTGCAGAAGTGTCTACTTTGGAGGATAATCTGGCTATTAAACAAAAACCAACGCAGCATTTCTTTTTGTGTAATGCACGCCTGTTTCAAAAAATACAATCGCAGCTTATATTTTGTGTACTGCATGCTTGTTTCGTTGGATGGTATCCACGCTTGTTTAATTTCGAGGAAAACATGGCCAGTAAACAAAAGCAGCGTTTATTGGCTTGGAGTTTTGCTGAGATTAATTACTTTACATACAAAGGAAATTCAATATTAAAGGAACATAGCTGGAAAAATGTGGGTGAAGACATGATGATTTCGAGAAAAGGTTTTAACAAGAAGCTAAAGGCATTGTAAACACAACAAGTATGTGGAGCACGCATGACTTCGAGAAAAGCTGGAAACAAAGACCAATGCAATTTTTTGATTTTTAAATGTACACATGTTTCACCCAAGAAATGGAATGCACGCATGCTTCTAGCATTTTTAAATTAAAGAATGATTCTAGCTGGTTGGCCATCTACAGTTTGTTTAATGAAAGCATGCTTCAAAGGTTAAATGCATTGGATTTACAACCACCATGGTGGAGATCACGTGACATCGAGGAAATGTAAGGGATACAACAAATACCATCGTAGCTTATTTGTTGTGTAATGAACACCTGTTTCGTCGGCCCTTATGCACGCTTGTTTCCTTGGGAATATGCAGAGTTCCAGACCAAAACACGCCCGAGCACATGCTGAAGAGTTTGGACTCAATGCTGTGACAGAGAGCATTAGAGGAGCTTTGGGGAATGGGGAAACGCATGGTAATCTTCAGTTTGTAAGCACTAATGAAGGCCTGGAGTTTCGACACTGGATTATCGTCTTTTACTGACAATGCTGCGATGGCATGGCGAACAAAACAAAGGTTTCAAACAACCTGGGAAGAAATTGTTGAGCAAAGTGGCTACGGATGCAACACACGTTTTAAAAAAATGAACTGGGCTTCGTTTGGACTGAAAGACAGTGCGGAAATACTAATCAGTGGACTAGCTTTTAATTTGGCAATTTTTATTAGTAATAGGTTTAATTCATGGGCTACGCATGCTTCTCATGGGCTAATTTTATTATACAATGATTAGTAGTACTTGTCATATCAATTTTGAGTGATCTACTCAATTTTGATAATAGGGTACATGTATTTTACAAAGTTTATGCTTTACATTTCGTAGGACATCAAGACATTTGTATTTCTTTTTTATATATATAAAAAAAAACTAGTCCTATGCACTTGCCTAGTGGATTGCCGAAAAAAGAAATATTTGCATTTTCCCTTTATTTTTCAAAAAAAAAAGACAAAAATATATTTTCTCTAAATTAGTTATTTTTTTAAAATTCTCGCCCGTATCCAATCTACCCGAACTACGCGAACCTGATTCTCGTCTCTCGAGGTGTGATACGTAGGTAACCCACATAGGATCCGGTTTTTCTAGTGAGTTTTAGGTTCTTGGCTTCGCGGGGTCTTATCCAAATCTTGCATTTTTAGCTACTTTTAGCCACATAAGTTAATTTTAGAAAAATAGTCACAACCATATCTTGCATGTGTCTAGAAGGGAATGTTATTGTTTCACATAGTGTTGGTTTCAGTTTTCTCATACAGGTGCAGATCTACTTATCGGAGTTCGAGCATGACAGATACCCCAAGACCACTATATTCAGGAGCTTGCTTAAGGATTTTTTTTAATGTTATGTTTTGAGTCTGTTTTATTTTTATGTTTGTTTTATTTTTATGTCGTCTTTTACCTTCTAGTTTTGTATAATAATGCCAAGTCTTTTAGGTGATACTAGAGTCTGTCAGGATAGTTAAGTTTGTTGAGTCTTTTGTTTTGGTTTTTCCTATTTTGTATTTGAAAAAAAGATGTGTAATAAGTCAAATATCCAAAACAAAAGGAGATTTCACGTTTTTATAATTATGTTAGATGTTTTCTTTAGAATATAGGAAATTAATATCTAGAACATAAAATAAAAATTACATTTATATTTCCTTTACTAATTAAGACTAAAAATTCAAAAAAAAAAGAATTTTCTTTAATACCTCTTTAGAAGTTTTCTTAAGATATTAATTCGAAAAACCCAAAAAAAAAATTCTTTTGAGGTTCTTCTTTGGGAAATTAATGGAAAAAAATAATTTATTTTTTACTAGAACTTTAGGACATTGTATATAGGAGAGAAAAAAATAACATACTTTATCTTTGGTTTATTTTTAGAGTTTCTCCCTCATGTAATCAAATTGAAATCCAAATTTTTTTTATCTTTTTCATTTCTTAGTTCGAAATCTTTCTTTCAGGATATCAATTGAAAATTGATAATATTTTTCTTTGGTTCATTCTTTAGATTTCCTTCCTAAATAAAAGAGAATCAAAAATATTTTTCTCTTCTGGGTTTTTTCCTTACTAATTTCTATAGAGTATCAGTTTCGAAAATATATATATATATATATATATATATATATATGCTAGTTAAGCTGGAGTTTAGAATAGGTTATAGAAAATTAAGTTTAGAAAATTCAAAAAAAAGAATTTGCTTCTTTTATATCTCTTTTCTCATCAGAGTAGTCATTAAGGTAAAAAAGAAAAGAAAAAGAGAACGTTAGTTTGTTTACTTTATTCCCGACCTTCCCGAACTACGCAAAGATCTGATTTATGCGGCGTCATGATACGTAGGCAACCTACATAGGGTTCGATCGAATTATTTTTTTAATTAAAAGAAAAAGGTAAAAGAAGGAAATAAACAAAAAAAGGTAAAATTATGGGATATGAGAAACGAGAGGAAAGAAAAGAGTGATAATTAGAAAACAAAGAGGAAGGAAAATGAGCAAGCAAGTGCTAGAAAAGAAACGAAAAGAGAGGATTGAAATGAACAAATTAGGATGATGCCAACTGACCTTCATACCCTCGAAGTCATTTTAGAACTAATAACTATGACTGAGTGCATGCACATAATGTGAGATTATCTTATGTTAAATGCCCTAACGCTAACGTGATGACTTCATTTTGTTTCTTTTCTATCTTCATTATAGCAGAAGAGTGGTTGGTTTGTGGTTCTTAAAGTGGTAACTCTTCTCTACAACATAAGGTCTAAAGGCATTGGCAGACGACAACAGAATTGAGTTAGTTGATACTGTTGCCCAAAAGCAATTGGTTGAATAGGTCAATGGGTCGGTTGAAGAGGTAAGGATGTTAAGACAGCACATTGCGGAAATGTATCGGGCTTGGATAACTGGGAAGGCACCACACCCACCACCACCTAGCTTTTTGGATGCTACCCTTACCCAAACTCCGGTCATAGTGCCAGATGATCCCCAATATTCTCCAGATCCACCCGCTTATCACAACTTTCCCAACTACCCTAGTAGTTAAATCACTCTTCCTCCAATTACCTCTCCCCAAAATTGCCCTCCTGTCATATACACTACCCCGATGATCACAACTTCTCAACAATCTTCCCTTTATAGATCCAACAATGAACACCCACTCAAAGCTCATGATGCCCAATGTTACCCCTTAGAGGTTGACCACAAGGTTCCTAACTCATACAAGCAGAGCCCTCGGGATGAGCCTCATGTTTAAAATGAAAAGTTCATAGGAAAAGAAGGGCGAGATGAGATATCCAGGAAGCTGAAAGGTATAGAACAGTCCTTAAGGAGCATGCAAGGGATGGGAAATCAGATTAATATGTTACCTAATGTTCATCTGCCCACGGGGTTTAAAGTGCCAAAGTTTAATTTGTATGAGGGGCGTGGAGATCTGGTAGCCCATCTGAGGGGTTATTGCAGTGAAATGAGAAGTGTTGGCGGGAAAGACAAGTTGCTGATGGCGTATTTCAGTGAGAGCCTGACTGGGGCAGCCTCGAAATGGCATACACGTCAAGATGTCAGTAAGTGGCCTACATGGCATGACATGGCTCAAGATTTTATTTGACACTTTCAATATAATATAGGCATTACCCCAGACCGCTCCTCCCTATCTAATATGGAAAAGAAATCGGAGGAAGGTTTTAGGGAGTTTTGGTTCAAATGGAACAAACAAGTTGCTCGGGACAGTCCTCCCATTGATAGAAAAGATGTTGTTGAGCCCCGCCAACGACAGGATCTAGTGGGCATTCCCGCTCAATGCTTTCAGCTTCAATATTGACCCCCTCGATATCCTCGTGCTCCAAATATTTCTCCCCAATGCTACTTCTCTCCACAAAATCCCCAAAGTCATACCTCATATTCCCAGTACCCTATCCACAATGCACCGTCATATGCTCCATACCCACGAGACCTACGATGGCCTGCACCATTTCCGCAAATATCTTACCCACCTACTCAAGCATATCAACCACCTACCCGCAAAAGGTTTCAACCAAGACCAGAGTATAAAATGAGAAGGCAGCAGCAAAGAAAAAAGTCTTTCACTCCTATTAGAGAATCATATGCCAGTCTGTTCCAAAGGCTAAGGTAATTGGACATGTTGAAGCCGATTCAGATAAAAATGTCAAACCCTCTTCCAAAGAATTTTGATTTTTCTCAAAGTTGTGCGCATATTGCTCTAATGCCCCGGGGCAAACATAGAAAAGTGTTGGCATATGAAATGAGCAGTCCAGAAGCTTATTGATGTAGGTGACATTACCGTGCAAAATCCAAATGCAGTACATACTAGCCAAAGTCCATTGCCTGTTCATAATGAGACGCATATTATGGACATGATTTGTGTGGAAAAGGAATATGAAAACTCTTTTGAGATCCTCGGAGGGCCACTTGCTGCAAAGCTTTCAACGCTATCACTCTTGGTTCCGGAAGTTGATTTTAAGAACGAGCCTGCCAAAGGGACCCAAAAGCAATTTGCTAAGGACAATGCAATGAATACTTGTGAAGGTTCTAGTAATGTTGATGCGGAACCCAGTGGCTAGGATGTCGAGCTTGGTGATTGGAAAGATGCTCCTTTCTTGGCCAGTCAGGGAGGAGTCTTGGTGGTTCATTTTGCTGTCATTTCTGTTGTCCGGGTTGTTTTGGGGTTGTAATCCGGATATTGTCTTGTGCCTCAAACCCTTCTATCCTTTTTATTTTTCCTAGTTCCTTTAGTCGTAGTAACTCATTTAGTGTTATCTAGATTTGTTCCAGGGTCAACCCCAGTTTATTTTGCTTGTCTTGTTGTTCAAACCCTTTTCACCGTCTGTTTAATGCAATTTTTTGTTTTCTGTTATTTCTAGTCATTTTTGTTTAGTTCTTTTTTCCTTTTATAGTTCTTTTCATACTGACTCTAGTGACATGAAATGCACGCGTAATTCTCAGTCTGGTCTTAAAAGTTAGTTTAATCAGGAAGCAATGAAATAATTTTGAAGATCATAGGGACACTTGACGGAAATAAGTACATATTTGGACATTTTGAGATCATTTGAAGTTCGAACCATGTAAAACTAGGGCAGATAATTTGGGAAGTTAATAGGGTGACAAGAATTCGTTAAAGGAGAGTGCATCCTGGACGATTTGAAGTAAGCAACTTTGAGTTCAAATGCATATCAAGTTACAAAATAAAGAAAGTTTTCTCCGAATTGACGGAGGATATCCACTGTGAAAAGGGAATCACCCAACGAGGGTTCTGTACTTGTCAAGCTGCTAAAGAAAAGTGGAAGGCATATCGTCAATATCAATGCCGAAGCCACAAAAGAAATATTATGCATGATCTTCAATTTTCATTTCAAGTTGCATGTGTTGTACTTGCCATTTTCAGGGATTGGGAGGCCCTCTTTCAGCTACCCAAATACTTATACCATTCGAATACCCTTTTGAGTCTATGCTGATTTCTTTGACCTCCCCTCTTTTGGAATCAAGTTAAAGTCATATGAAAAAGAAAAAAAAGAGTACATTTCCCCTTAGGTTTATTTCACAAAGTTCATTCCAAAAGGAAAATTCAAAAAAAAAGAGAAAAGATAGAGATAAAGAAAAAAAATAGAAAAAAAAAAGAAAAAGAAAAAGAAAAAAGAAGAGAAGTAAAAAGAAAAAGAAAAAGGAAAATAGTCACAAAAGTAGTCTTGTGAACTACGTTTGACCTAATTCTTGTCACCATAAGATACGTAGGCAGCCTTATGGTTCGGTCATACCAAATAAAATATTTTCTAATCTCACGAAGTCGAGAGTGGGGCAGTCTTTCTTAGTAAAAAGAAAAAGAAAAAAAAAATCAAATTCCCTAGTTTTAGAAATTGAGGCAAAGTTTTTAGAATGAATTCCAAAAGTTGTAAATAAATTAACTCCGTTGTTTTAGTTATTTTGAGCTTTTATGATATCCTCTCTTTCTAATCCTGTCCAAAAGTCGCATTACAGCCCAAAAAAGACCTCCCAGATAATATTTGAGAGTGCCGAGTTTAGACATGCCAAGGGTATATGATGTTTTTACCATGGTTAATGCCTTGTCATCTGCAGAATCAGAGCAAATAAGAAGAAAAGAACAAAATTAAAGAGTATTATTGGTGAAAACCTTCACAGGCACCATAAAGCAACAGTGAGTTGAGAGAAAGAACAAAATGATAGAGGCTTGATGGTGAAAACCCTTCGGGCACTACAAGTCGAATAAGGATCGTGAATCAGATTGGATAATCAGAGCATTAAGCCCAGTTTCACGGTTTAGGGTATAACAAGAGTTGAACATCAGACTTGCTTGATAGATTAGGCCACTTAATCCAAAGGTGCATGTCATGGTCATTAGAGTCGTATCCACATCTGATAAGTTTCTACTTTGTAGTTTTCGTGTTAGGAATCATCTCTTTCCATTGTCCTTTACTCTATTCCTTTTGTCGTGTTTACTTCCTCTTCCTGGGTCTGTTTGGGAAAAACAAGTGAGAAATGACTTCAAAATTTTCCACCGACTTTCCAATTGCACCAAACAGAATCTGGCTAGCACATCAAAATGGCATAAGTCAAGAAAGAACAGCGTACGCACTGAGTTGGTAATAATAAACGTGTTTTGGGATTCATGTGAAATACAAAGGTTTGGTATATGTCAATTTATGAACAATGCAACAGATGGAGGGTGTTAGGTGAACGGATCAAAGGTAATTTCTGTGATAAGATTGACAAAGAAAGTGGTTAACCAGTGACAAGCAAGGTCTTCCAAGTGGAAATCAAAGTTATCATGGCAAGTGAAGGAGCAATAGACCTCAAGGCCAAAGCCAGTGGTTTAAGTCAGGAAAGAACAACATGCGCACTGAGTGGGTGGCAATTGACGTGCTTTGGGATTCATGTGAAACACAAAGGTTCAGTATATGTCAATGCATGAGCATAATGTAACAGATGAATGGTATTGGGTTTGAACGGATCAGAGGTTATTCTCCGTGATAAGGGTGATAGAGAAAGTGGGCAGTCAATAAACAGGCAAGGTCTTTCGAGTTGAAATCGAAGTTATCATGGGAAGTGAAGGAGCAATCTCCCTCAAAGTCAAGGCCGCAAACCAACCACCATGTTTAAACTCACGAGTTTTCTTTGATTGAAACTGGGGCAGGAAATTTTGTTTGTTTCGGAGAAACCCTCCGTGAGGAAAGAAGGTGCCAGACAGGCTCGATAGTAAGTTTCTAGTACCCTCCTAGATAACGGGATTTAGTAAGTTGTGAGACCTTCGCAGGTGACAAGGTATGACGAGAGTTTTACTTTTGGGAAGTATAATTTAGCATTTAAGTTTTTCACTTTTGAGGTGAGACTTGGTTTGAAATTTTTCAGGTTAAGGAAATTTAGCTTAGAACTTATTTTGATAACAAGAATTGGTTAACACTCACAGATATTCCCAATATCAAACTGAGGCAGAAATATTTCTTTTATTTTGTCTATTTTGTTGTAATCAGGTACCTACTTGAAGAACAAGAGAAGACAGTTCAAGTTTCAAGGGAAAGCGATTTCAAAAGAAAGCGGGTCGAGTTCAGCAATCAGGCACCCACCTGAAAAATAAAGGGAAAACAATTCAAGTTTCAGAGGAAAGGAAGACAATTCAAATGATGGTAATCAGGCGCCCACCTGGAGAACAAAGGGAAAGCAGCAATGTTCAATTCAAGTTTAGCAATCAGGCGCCCACCTGAAAAATAAAGGGAAAACAATTCAAGTTTCAGAGGGAAGGAATACAATTCAAATATTGGTAATCAGGCGCCCACCTGAAGAACAAAGGGAAAGCAACAATGTTCAAAGGAAGACGGTTCAAGTGTTGGAAATCAGGCACCCACCTGGAGAACAAAGGAAAAACAGTTCAAGTTTCATAGGAAAGGAGGACAATTCAAGTGTTGGAAATCAGGCGCCCACCTGGAGAACAAAGGGAAGCAGTTCAAGTTCAAGAGAAAATAGTTCAAGTGTTGGAAATCAGGAGCGCACCTGGAGAACAAAGGGAAGCTGTTCAAGTTCAAGAGAAAATAGTTCAAGTGTTGGAAATCAGGAGCCCACATGGAGAACAAAGGGAAGCAATTCAAGTTTCAAAGGTAAGAGAAAGAAGTTCAAATGTTGGTAATCAGGCACCCACCTGGAGAACAAAGGGAAAGCAGCAATGTTCAAAGGAAGACAGCAATCAGGAGCCCACCTGCAGAACAAAGGGAAAACATTCAAGTCTCAAGGAAAAGAAGTTCAAATGTTGGTAGTCAGGCACCCATCTGGAGAACAAAGGGAAAGCAGCAATGTTCAAAGGAAGACAGCAATCAGGAGCCCGCTTGGAGAACAAGGGTGAACAAGTCAAGTTTCGCGGTAAAAGCATTAAAGTTGTGGTAATCAGGCACCCACCTGGAGAACAAGGGTGAACAAGTCAAGTTTCGAGGTAAAAAAATAGTTCAAGTGTTGGCAATCAGGAGCCCACCTGGAGAACAAAGGGAAACAATTCAAGTCTCAAGGAAAAACAGTTAAAGTTTTGGCAATCAGGCCCCACCTGGAGAGCAAGGGAATATAGTTAAAGTTTTGGCAATCAGGAGCCCACCTGGATAAAAAAGGAAAACAGTTCAAGTTGCGAGGAAAAATAGTACAAGTATTGGCAATCAGGCGCCTACCTGGAGAACAAGGAGAAGGCAGTCCAAGTTTCGAAGGAGTACAGTTCAAATATTAGCAATCAGGTGCCACCTGGAGAATAAGGAAATTCACTTCAAAATACAATTCAAGTCAGCAACAAAAGAAGCTCACGGCAAGAATGCGAGTCAACAGTCCGAGATGATCAACGGAAGTTAGTCACAATTAAGAAAAAAAGAAAGGCAAGAAGTGAATCCATATGCAGAAGTTGATGAAAGATGTGAGTTGCTCAAGACATGACTGAAGTCACAAGCATGATGTGGTGTCTGGTTATGATCCGAAAAGCTGAAGAAGAATGAACTAGCACCTGCAACTAGCAAGCATCAAGGTTCAAATCCAAAGTCTGCATAAAGAAACATTCAATACTCAAGATCAAGCTTCAGAAGACTTATAGATAGGAATCTTGTAACTCATAGTTGACAGGCTTAGTTAGTCTTTTTCTTTTTTTGATTTTGATGTAATAGCAGGACCGCGGACCGGAACCTCGACGGAACGGCACCTCGACCGGCTCTCCACCTCGGTATACTCCATCATCTCACTCACTTCTGAACTACACGTGGCTTGATTCCTTTATAGACAAGGATATGTAGGCAGCTCAAATACATGGGCTCGGTCACATTCCCCTTTTCTTTTAGTTTTGGTCTCCTTAAATAAGGGCTGGGTAAAAAAACCTGTCTAGTCGTTCTGTCTGAAAACTCTTCGCGTTTCCAGTCAAAGAGGGGCAGTTGTAGACATGTGATTTTTGACCCTCCCCAAGATTTTTTATATTTTAGCATGTAAATATTTAATTTAGGTCTAACATCGCTATTTCAACTAATTTTGACTCTTTTACTTTGTTTTATTACAAGAAAATGAAATTACAAAAAAAAATAGTTTCATTAATATTTTGCAGTCATTTTTAATCTTGAAAAATGCCAAAAATAGTTTTGTTTATCGGTCAGTCTTATTTTAATAATTATTTTACTTAAGTAGGATTAATTAATAAATAAGATCGTATTTTTAGTCTCGTTCATTGGAAAAGAATAAAATTTGGGCTCAAGTAACCTTCATTTTTAAGCCTAATTTTCGGACATAGCCCATAATTCCTAGGCCCATACCCCTTAACCTAAAACAAACCTTACAAAAAACTATATCCCTACACTCTACGATCAGCCGTTGAATAGACAAAATGGGAGACCTAAGGAAAAGAAAAAAATCTGAAAAACCTAACGCCTAAGGAGCTGCTTCTTCTTCAAAAGGATTTGGAGCTGTTGTTGCTTCTTCATGAATCAGACGTTACACCCATGAGCATCCCCCCCCCCCCCCATCTTTCTCTCTCACACAAAACAGCCCTGTATTCCTTCATCACCTTGACCCTTCAGATGTGAACACATCTGAAACTTTAGAGCATTCTAACCCAACGAAGAGATGACCAAACGACTCCCCCCCTCGTCCCGTTCTTCATCTTCTTCAGGAACATACCTAGAGACCCCTAGCTTTCATGGCTTCTTCTGAATAGAGAACACACAGCAACAGCTACACCCGACCTTGACACCAAACGACCTCCACACTTTCAGAAAAATGACGGCACTGTCGATCGCGCGACCATCGCTCTTCCTGGGCCGCGAAATTCTTGTGATCTCTTTCTCGGGCGAACTTCTTGCGATCTTCTTCTCCGGCAGATATAGTTTTGATCCACCAGGTGCTCTTATTAAAAGTTTCTGCATATCTAAATGGACGCAAGTTCAACTTAAGTTGTTGTTACGAAGAGTGTAGAATTGTTATTAAACAGGAAAAGAAAAAGGGCGGAACTTTCAGTCATTGTTTAAATCTTTGTTTCTCCATTTGAGTTTCTCTTTCAAGATTCTTTGTTAGCAAAAACTATTTACATAAAGTTCAAATTCATTCCGAGATTCAGAGATTTTCACGCTAAGTTTTCTTTCGCGGTTGCGGATCTGGGGTTCCGATCGCGGTCCAAAATGAGATCCGAATTTCTGCTTGTTGAAAACCCTTTAAGGTCCATTTCTTACCTTCTTTATTTATTTTTCATATTTAGTGTGACTGTATGATTTATTCAAATGAGTGATGATTTCTTTTAATTTTGTTTGTTTGAGATTAATTGAAATGAATGCTAAGTGAGTGTATTTGCAGATGGTACGCAACTTTGATACTCTTATGTTAGTGTTCAAATTACACGAGTAGATAGTGAAATTAGGAAATTAAGAATTAAAAAAAGGAAGCAAGGTTGGATAAACTAATTTGGATTATATCAAATTAGATTAAAGGGGCCCGGGTGTGCATTTCATGTGACCCGACTTCAATTCCCAACAAGGTTAAATAAAACGTGTCGTGAACCGTGGGTGCATTTCATGTAGCGTGGCTTACAATGTGTTTTAAATAACTTTGAATTTTCCTGAAATATTAAAAGCGGCTAAAAAGTTAAAAAATGCACAATAGGTTTAAAACGTGTAAAAATATGATAATTAGGCCAATAATAATAGTTGAACGACCGTGCTAAAATCACATAACCCGGGAATGCCTAACACCTTCTCCTAGGTTAACAGAATTCCTTACCCAGATTTCTGTGTTCGCAGACCATAAATAAGAGTCAAACTTCCTCGATTCGGATTTTAAACCGATGACTTATGACACCCTAAATTATCCCAAGTGGCGACTCTAATTTTAAATAAATAATCCTGTTTCGATTGTCACTTAAATTGGAAAAAACTCCCTTATACCCTTCTCGGGTAGTAAAAAGGAGGTGTGACAACTGCTACGTGTTAATTAATATCTTCTTCTATAACCATGTTAGCTCTTTTCATAATTCCCCTAATCCATGTTATTTGCTTAACTTGACTTGTTTGCACCTTCTGGTTGTAAATTGCTGGGTTGGTCTTGTTGTGTAGTATTATTTGAGTAGATTCTATATTGAACAAGGTTTCCTTTTCTTGGTTCAGTTTGGTATTTATTCATTGTAAAGGCCTTGTGATTTAGATTGTTGATTTGACTATGTACATTGAGTGTTTGGTACTGATATGGTGGGATCGGGATGCATGCCGCAGTAGGCGTAATAAAGAAGGATTGATATGGTGGAATAAGGGTGAATATGTTTATACGGTGGGATCAGGTTGCACGCCATAACAGGTGAAATAAGAGTGGATTAATATGGAGGAATAAGGGTGAATTATGATATTGATATTTATATATGGTGGGATCGGGTTGCGCGCCTTAACAAATCTGTATTATATACTGTTATTGATATTGTTACGGTGGAATAAGGGAGGATTATTTGTTGTGTGGTGGGATTGGGTTGCGGAGACTTGAGGTACGGCTGTTCAGCGCCCGCAGCTCCTAGAGTCCCCATCATTTTTTCTTTTTAGTTGTATAATTTCATTCAGACAGCTTTATACTTATTTCAAACCCTTATGTGTATTACTTTAGAAGCTCATGCACTTGTGACACCAGGTTCAGGGAGTTGTAATAGACGTTTGGCAGTTTTATCTTCCGCACTGATATTTCAGTTATTCTAGTTATCTCTCATTATTTAATTCAATTGTTAAAAATGGATAAATTGTTCTAATGTTGGCTTGCCTAGCAAGTGAAATGTTATACGTCATCACGGTTCCGACGGTGGGAATTCCGGATCGTGACATTATTCCTAACAACATGTAAATAAATTTATGTAATCAAATCTCCTTTTTATAATTAGATAAATTAAATGTGCACGACAACTTTTTTTCAAAACACACGGGATATTACTTGAAGTAAGTCTAAAATTCAATTAATAATTTAATACTTTAACAATATATTCAATTAAAAAGACGAAAATATCCATCATGCGAGGTCAATTGATGGCTCCAAAGAAGTGAATTGACACTAAAGAAGTATTTTGAAAAAATAGAAGAAATTGCAAACATGAGGGGTTGTTTGTTAGTTATTTTGCAGGATTAGGGGCACTAAGAAGAATTTTATCACTAGAGATGGTTTCCAGTGCTCAAGTTGTGAATTATGACACAAACTGCTGCTAATAAGTCAAGTTTGTATGTCAAATTGGCTCTTAGGGAAGCGACAAAGCTACGATAGAATCTTTGGCCCCTTCCTTTAGTTTATTCCTTCACGCCTTTTCTTGTCATTGCCAGTCAGCAATGGACCTTTAGACTTATAGGCTGAAGCAAAGATGCTTAGTCGGAATTGATGTATACTAGCTTAAACAATTTAACTATAAAAATCACAAACTAAAATGAGATTAAGCAAAAAAGGCTATATGCAAGACATAATTTTGCATTCGTTTACCTAGTGTAATTAATAATTAGATAGATAAGAATTTTTATAAACCATTCTCGCGCTAACTATTCTCCCTTCTCCTATCACTTCTTTTTATATCAAATGATAGATGTTCGCATTTCATCTTTATATTTCAGATGACACTTAAAATTCTTACTTTAATCGAGTTGTGAGGTAGAGTTACAATGTTAATTCTTAAATTGAAAGTTCACAAATTAAGATAAGTAGAGATTTAGAGTCGTAGTCCAATGGTTACAACTTTGTTATGCACTTTTTAGGTTTTAGCTTCCAACTCCATCAAAATCCTGTAGCTCTTCTTCTTTTGCCTCCCAACTATTTCAGAATCCTTCCACAACCTTACAGTTTATTAAGAAAAGTCTTTGTAAACCTGCTCGTTTCAATTCTTGACATGTGAGTCGGTTTTGACGTGTTATTAACAACGCATAACAACAATAACGGCGACAACCCAGTAAAATCTCACTAGTGGGGTTTGGGGAGGGTAGTATGTACGCAGACCTTACCTCTACCCCGAGGGAGTAGAGAGACTGTTTCCAAAAGACCCTCGGCTCAAGAAGACGAAAAGAGACACTATCAGTACCACCAATTGAAAACATAGGAAAAATAACATCATGAAAAAGAAAAAAAAAGATGCAAAGCAAAAGCGATAGACAGTATATAGACACGAAACTATGAAAAACGAAAGAGTAGTAAGACACAACATTGTCACTAGTTGACTTCGACAAAAACCCTACCAGACTAGCTTCACTGTACAAAGTAAGGAAAGACTCAACTATCTCCTAACCTACAACCCTAATACTCGACCTCCACAGCTTCCTATCAAGGGCCATATCCTCGGAAATCTGAAGACTCGCCATGTCCTGCCTGATAACCTCTCCCTAATACTTCTTAGGTCGTTCTCTACCTCTTCTCGTGCCCTCCAAAACCAACCGCTCACATCTCCTTACCGGAGAATCTGGGCTTATCCTTTGTATGTGTCCGAACCATCTAAGCCTCGCTTCCCGCATCTTGTCATCAATGTGAGCCATGCCCACCTTCTGTCATCAAGGGTCATGATTTATGATGACATATTATAACTTAGGATATTGGGAAGATTTATATACAGTTCTGACCCAGAGGGGACTGTAACGGCCCAAAATCCCACCAATATCTTGATGACACCTAACCTAACCCGCTAGGTAAGCCAAACTGTATAAGTTACTACTATAATAAAAAATCATCAATATTATAAATAAGATAGCAAAAGAATTTAATACAATTACCCAAGGACTAGTAGACAAGTCATGAGCCACTATGATTTAGATTTAAAATGCTCATAAAAGAAATAAATACAATATATGTTAGAAGGTTACATAAATAGAAATGAGGTCCTAATCTACCATGAACAAATGGTAGCTCGAATCGGGAACATAGGTTCGTGTTCAATGCAAAGCTCCATCTTCTACAGCTACTCAACTACAGAATCTGCAATCAAGGTACAAAGTACAGCGTGAGTTTAACCAACCCCATGTGCTCAACAAGTAACTTGACTAACCTCATAGAAGTAATGACGAACTTTTTAAGTCAAAATATACTCATTTTGTTGAATCTGTGCAGCTCAATAACATGTATAATAAAGAGAAAATATTCAAAAAGACAACTATGGAACAAAGAATATCAACGGTAAAGGTGTATAATTGGGATAGGGTAATAAACAACTCTACCAATTAGACATATTTAACAAATACAATTTGCACCAATCCCGCTCAAAGAGGTATGCACCATATAATATGTGTGCTCAATACTTATAAATGACTGTACACAAGTGTCCAACATGATTCGATTACCTATCAATTGTCATATAACACGTTCAAGAGAACTTTTCAAAAATCAAATATATCAATGGATGATGACAACTTCCTTATTACGTCAATCCGATATGCTACCAACAACTCAACAAAAATATGAGATATCAACTCAATGCAGAAAAATCCATCTCTGACAACAAATCATTAAGTAGAAGTGCGGCATGTGATAGCATGTTAAATTCAGCTAACAACTCACTAAAAGCACAAGATGAAAACTTTTAAGAAACATGTATGCAATCAAAATATAAACCCTATTTCAATACATAAACAACATCAAGAAAGACACCCTCGAATTATCACATAACATTATCAACAATGCCCCCTTTATTTTGTTGCATGTGCACATAACAATAAAATACCTCCCTTATTTTACCACATGTGCATATCTCCACGTGGGTAACCCAAAAAAAAGGCCAGCCTTATTTAGCCCCACACGCACAATAATAGACATAATCCCATGATAAAGACCTCGTGCTGACACCCCCAATCCATTTGCTCAGCATGTCCACATGTACCAAAATATCATCACAATCGTACGGCAAAGACCTCATACTACAATTACAACAATACAGTATAACAAATTATGATCGAGAGGTACATCCTCATAACTCATCAATAAAGTGTACAGGGATATGATAACAATAAAAATGCGGATGGGGTTCAACATAGAAAACATGATATATATGTTTATGGATATATGTTCATAACATACGTGTACTACCTTCGAGGAAATTATAGCATATGTCTCAAGATTTACTCATTATGTTGAAAATAGGTACCAATAGCCTTAACATTTCTCTAGCATGGTTTATTGTGCTCACATAGTCAATTATTGGAATAATACATAGAATCAAGTAGAACACACGATCAAACAAGGCATATAGTAAGCAAGAATTTACCTCGAGCATGAATACCTATGGCACATGTATATACTCTCGTCACTTCATATATACATCATCCCCACATGTAGCAAACAATATCAATTATAAGAAAAAAAATTCCTCAACCAACATTAGGCAAGAAACTTACCTCAAATAAGCCAAATTAATACTCTAAAAATGCCTTCCTGTGCGAATCTACCTCTAAACAGCTCGAATACCAATGAAGTAGATAAAAACTCCCTCAAAAATTGCCTTTTCCTGAGCTCCAAATTCTTGTGAGAAAAATTAACTAAATTTTGAAATAAGTAAAAACTACAGCAGCTATTCCAGCCCCAATCAGATCTTAGATGATCCCAAAACTCACATTTAATAATTACAACATAATTCTTGTGAGATTACACCCAATATAGCCTTTTGAATGACCCAATTTGACTTTAAAATGAGGGAGATATGATGTTTTAAAGTTTAAAAGGAAGTTTCAAAATTTTAAGGATATAACCGGTATTTTTGGAATTATTACACCAGAAAAATCAGCAACTATAAAACATTTATTTTAGCACCCAAAACTCATTCGGAACCTCCCGGACACAAACTATATATGCATTTCAATCATAAAATATACTACGAACATGCTCGCGGAATCAAACACCGAAAAAGGTCATCTTGACCCGATATTAGCAGTGGTCAAACTCTAAATCCTTAACTTAACTAGTCTCTTAACCAATTATCCAAAACACACCCCGATCACCTTGGGAACCCTTCCAATCATACCATAAAGTAAATATACATTATCCAAACTCATGAAAAGGCTCAAAACACCTACAGTAACATCACAATAAAGAATCGAGGCTCAAACCGAATAGAATTTCTCTTAGCTTGTTAAATCTTCATTCCTTCAAAAAAGTGTCTGAATCACACTTACACACTTCGGATTACTTATGAACTTTGCATACAAGTTCAATTCACTTATATAGACCTATCCAAAGTCTTGCAAAACCAATTATAATCCATTAAAATTAAAGTCAACTCTTAGTTAATGTTATGAACTCTTCAACAACAACAACAACAACAACAACATACGTAGTGAAATACCACAAGTGGGGTCTGGGAGGATAATATGTACGAAGAACTTACCCTTACTTAGAGAGATAAAGAGGTTATTTTTGAAAGACCCTTGACTCAAGACTAGTGAAAAAGAAGTAATAAACAGATAAAAGCAATAACAAAGAGACAGGACACAAAAATAAATGGCCCAGTGTGCATAAACAATGATATAGGAATGCTAATGTACAAGAATAGTACCAATAATGTCGGTAATAATGATACACCATATAACAACAAGGAAGATCTAGGACTAGGAAAAACAAGACTAGTACCCATACTACTGGTAAGACTAGAAGAAACTCTCGACTACCCGTTAACCCCCTATCCTAATTATCTACCTTCACACCTTCCTATCGAGGGTCATGTCCTTGGTAAGATGAAGTAGAGTTATGTCATGTCTAATCACCTCTCCTAGTACTTCTTTGTAGGGCCTCGTGAAAATTTTTGCTAAAAACCCGAGATCTCGTACAACCAAATTAGGAATATGTGTTAGAAATTCGTAAAATTCTTTGCAGCAAGCTTGTTCACTGCGGTTCAGACCTTTTGGATTGATCTGTGCATTAAAAAGTTAAGGAATAATATTTTTCAGAAGAGCGCATTTCTGCGGTTAATAATGCGGTCGCATAATAGCTATGCGGGCCGCATTGTCGCCACAGAGTGAGGCAGTTTGATGGTTAATTTTAAGGTCAACTATGCGGCCAATTATGCGATCGCATAATCAATATGAGCGAGATGTATTATTTGTGAAGCCTCTTTATTACAATTATCTTACTTGCAATCTCTTGTGGAATTGAGTTCTATGATGATTTCCTAAACTGAGTTAGAATCCGAGGGTAACTATTTCCACTTGCTTTCCTAGACCCTCACTAAGGAACTATATCTAATAAATTTCTTACATGTTGTTTTATTCAAATGGATAACATCTACACACTTGTGCTTATGCATGAACGGTGGTAAAATTTGCCTATGTTGTGACCTTTCTTGAGTCGCTTATTTCTCCTTAGTGTAGATGGCTTCGATGGTTCAAATAATCAGTTTGCTCCTTCGTCAATATTATCATAAAGTATTTTCACTAACTAGTAACATGAAAGCCTATCTCAGCTCCTATCATATGTGTGCATGTCAGTGGAAGTAGATCGTTTGTCTGTATAAGATTCTGAGAAATTTGAGGTTTTCACAAATCCACCACAAGAAGATCTTTTCTTTGCCCATTGTAGTATGACTTTCGTGATCACTTAAATTATTCTGCAATAAGTAGCTCACTTTATTCTAAGTATTAAAGTTGCCCGTGAAGTGGCCCTGTATCGCAGCCGGAGAATTATGATAACAGAACCATGTCAATCTCATAGAAAGGAGCACATTACCCCTCCAGCCAACACATGATTCCCCCTCCATATTTTTTAGAAAAAGGTCCTAGCAATGTGGATTCAATCGTGGAAGGTTCGTATTAGATGTTTCGAATTTGATCCATATCATATTAATTCGAAAGACAAGTTGTCGTATCTTTAGTACTCTCGTATAAGATCAACTATCGAGAAGGGTTGAGCGGTTCGAATTATAGTACTCTCACGAGTGTTTAACTTCTATTTCATTCTCATGGGCTTGTGGCCCAAATTCCTTGTGTCAATTAATATTAGGAGTGTAATTCAACTTCATACTTTGAAACCACTATCTCATTCAAGGTTCCAAAGTATTCCCATTCTTGATAAATTAATTTTCCCTACACTCCAGGAGTCGACTGGTGGCACGTACCTAAATAGTTCTCCGTGAATGATTTCTATTGTCGATATGCTATCTAAACTCCATGCCTCATTGTTTCAAACCAATGATTTCATCGCAATGATTAATCGTGTCATCATAATCCGTAGAAAGTTTTATGTTTCCTAAAATAAAATACAACTTCATGAAATGCCCTGCTCAACACATCTACATTCATGGATTCTTGAAATACTTCCAGTCCAATCTTGAACCTCGTTGTTCCTCTTTATGGTAAATCTATTAAGGGTATGGGTTCAAACATGTCAAAAGGTAGTGTCATTCCATGGTTAATCGTATTGGGTAGGAACTCTATGGTCGTATTTATTTTAGCCCCTCATAGAATAATGGTTAAAGGTCGCCAAATATTCAACTCGGGTGTCCGACATAAAGATTTAGAGCTAAAGAAAGTAAGCAGGTTGTTCTCAAGGTTCCCTATAGGAAGATGCTATGCAAATTGTCCCTAAGGTTAAAGTAGGTGTAGTGCACTCTGGAAGCTATGGAACCTTGAAAAATATGGGACAACTTATGATTATGATGCCCTCCCCCCCCCCCATCGTATCATTGCTCTCCATAGTTCCGATGTTCTATATATCTATGTCTAAGAAGGTAATTGGGAATTTTTGGTATATCATTCCGGTGAGAATTGTTAAAGGTGGAATTAATGGATAGTTGGCTTATAGGGAGTAGCTAATCGCAATCCGGGATTAAACCAGGTTGAGAGTCGTGGAAGGGAAAATATTTATTCTCTTAATTGTATATCATATGGTCGTGATTCAAGAGGTGCTTTCTGTGTGTTACGCCTTAAATATGTGTAGTTCATGTGCAGGTATTGTCTTTGATAATGAAATGTTAGATGTGTGGAAAATTTGTGTTATTGGTATATTGTACTAGTTGCTTAGTTACAGATGTATTGTTAAATTGTGTTTCTGAGGTTCTCTGATAAGTGGATGGGCCCAGTTACAAAGGAAGCTCAGGCAAAATTTTCAAAAATTTAGGGAGTTAGTTAAATTTGGAATTTCTGGGGTGTGAATGAAGAGTCGAATCCAATATAAAGGGACACCGCCAAGGTGGAGAGTCAATTGTTGTTGTTGATGTTGTTGGTAAAAGGAAGAGTAGTGTTGAGGCTATGGCAAGGATTGTGGTGTTGGTACACCAACTGAGCTGGTGGTAACAGGTTATAAATATGGTGTGGAAGAGAAAGAGGACGATAATGTATTAGGCTTTTCTCAGAAGATGGCTTCTACCTTTGGCTTCAAGATTTAGTTCTGTTGTTGCCATTGATGATGTCAAGTGCTTATTCTAGTTCGAGGGTTTAATATGAACAAGTTAGTTCTCATTGGGGTGAGCCATGATCCTCATTTGAGGACGAATGATCTTAAGTAGGGGAGGATGTAAGGCCTCGTGAAAATTTTTGCTCAAAACCCGAGATCTCGTACTGCCAAGTTAGGAATATGTGTTAGAAATTCGTAAAGGACCCTTTGGATTGATCTGTGCATTAAAAAGTTAAGGAATAATGTTTTTCAAAAGAGTGCATTTCTACGGTCCATTATGCGGTCGCATAATAGCTATGCGGACTGCATAGTCGCTGCAGAGTGAGGCAGTTTGATGGTTAATTTTGAGGTCAACTATGCGGCTAATTATGCAATCGCATAATCAATATACGGGCCGCATAGTCATCGTATAATCTCCTTAGAATTTTGCGAGTGGCAGTTCTGCGGTGCATTATGCGACCGCAGAATAGGTATGCGGACCACATTCTTGTCGCATACCCGGGTAGTTTGTTTATGTTTTGGGAGCCATTTCGTAGTCCTTTTTGCAGGCCACATGTCAATTATGCGATCGTATATGCGATCGCAGATCTGTTCTGGGGCTCCAAATTCCTAATTTTCTGACCCCGACCCCATGTCAATATATTATATGCTACCCTTCATTTTAGGCCTATTTCCTAATGCATTTAGAGAGAGAGTGGGTCCTAGAGGGAGAAGGGGTTCTTTATCAACATTTCTCCTAAGATCTTGCTTAAACCTTGAAGATTTGTTAAAAAGGGCACCTAGGTCTTCTTCCTAAAAAGTAAGGTTCTATAACCCATGCTCTTAATTACTAGATATAACTAGGATAGACCATTAGAAGGGTAATCCATGAGGATGGGAGTGGATATCTTGCATGCATGAGTTCTTAAAGTATTTGGTGAGGTTTTGAGCTAAGGATGGGATGAGGGATGGTAGGATCTTTCACAAATAGTTTTAAAAACATAGCGCCCACTTAGTGTTTGAAAATATGCTCAAATGAGCTAGAACTTTGATCATCTCTCTAATTTATGGTTCGATTTGTCATGTTCCTAAGAGATTGACGTTGCTAAGAGTCTCGGAGTATAGTAGGACTTAAGGAAAGCTCAATCGAGCTATGTAGGCTAAACTTTCTCTCTCAAAAGTGAATTCCATATTGTTTTGTAAGTTTAAATGTGGTTTGTCTACCAAAAGGGTATAGCCTTGAGTCACATTTGAAATGAAGGTTAGTATATTAATTGGGTGAGAAGAATTCGATCTGTTTAATGCTCCTAGTTGCTCTTATGTGTACTAATACCTTGATTGAATGTGCCTATTTGTTAATAAACTGTAAAGATGTTTGGAAATGAATCTAACGGGAAAATGTGAAACAAATTATGAAATAAGCCTCGACTCAACTCTTATGAACTAACTTCAAAAATAGAATGGCCTAAAGGCCTTGTACCTGAACTATGCCCATAAGTGGCTGTTTTAGATAATGTTTTGCCTTATAAATACATTCAATGTAATGCTAGTCTATACACATTCCGATGTTGAAATTGTGCATTTGTCATGATGGAAAAAGGGGTAATTCAAAGATAATTGAGGTGATTGCTTGCTTATAATTTCAATGTGTATTTCAATTGTTGGTTGGCATGTTCCCCTTTTGGAAGAATCTTTTGTGTTTGATGATTTTATTACTATTGACTCGAAAATATAAGATTCCTGGAATATTCGTTACATTTATATTGGTTGGTGATCCTTGGACATAAAGGAGATGGAAAATGTGGAAAATCAAATGTGGCCTTCGTGCCATGAAAAAGATGAATGTTGTGAAAGGGCCAAGGAAATACTGTTATCGAGAGAGATTGAGGACATTAATAAAAACTATAAAATGTGAGAGTTATTGAGGTAAGCATGGTTGTATTTATGCTATATTTGTATACTTGTATTTATATTACAATTGTGTGCAATATCAAATCAAATCAAAAATGTTTTTGGGAGTATCATTAGCAAAACCGAGGAAGGGTGGGTCATAATGCTCACACCTGAAACTACACGTGTCGGTGTAGGGATGGATCGTGGTTATTCCCTTAATTGGGATGAACTTGGTAACATTTGTGAAATTGGTAACGCCAACCCACACGGCATATATGGGAAGGCAGCCTAGCCGATCGGGCCGTGATCAGACGCCATGCTGCACACATGGTGGTATTGTGCTAGGAATCAAAAAATGGAAATTGTGATTGTGGTACATGTCTCCAAAGGGACGACCTAGCCGATCGGGTTATGATCGGACTCCGTCCTAACAAAGACGGTGGTATAACTCATATCGGTGCTAATCATCTCCCAACCAAAAATTATATATATTATTTTCGTAAACTAGAAGACTTACATGTTTCAAATTGGATGCTAGTATATTGTTGATTTTGACTTACTATTTTGTGGTTTCTTTGCTTGTATGGTTATTCTATTCTGAAAGAGGACTTGTAGCCTTACATACTAGTGCTATTAGACGGCGCTAATGTCCCTTTTGTCGGGGGCGCTATATTGTTTAATGATACAGGTGGTTCCACAGCGAGCGGCATCGGCCAGTGACAGCGGTACTCTTTTCCCAACAGTCTTGGTGAGCCCCACTCCATCCCGGGGTCATATTATGTATCTTTTGTTCATTTTCTCATCACGTTTTGAGGTATAGCTGGAGCTTTGTTGTTGGCATTTCCCTATTACTCTTTTATTATATTTAGAGGCTCCGTAGACTGTTTGTGGGTGTGGTTGATGTTGGGAGTCCAGACTAGAAAAGTTGGTACTTGATAAACATGCTTTTCATTAAACTTACAAACTTGTAATATTTTGTAAAATATGAATGAAGTCATTGACAGAAATGCAATGAAACTTTCTAATGGAAGATTGCTTAGTGTTTTGATAAAGGGGATAACATTCCCTCTTTGTTCATGAACTAGCTTGGGTAGAATGAAATCTAACAGGCTTGCTCAGTCGGGTTTACTCGGTTGAGCGTTGGTCGCGTTCCACGATTTTTGGGGCGTGACATTCTTAGACCTCCCTCTACCCCTCATCTGACCTGCCATGATCAACCTCTCACACCTCCTAACAGGGGCACCAGTGTCTCTCCTTTTCACAGGCTCGTACTATCTCAACTTTGATTCCCGCAACTTGTCTTCCATAGGAGCCACATCAACCTTGTCCCTAATAACTTCATTCTTAATCTTATCCTTCCTTCTATGTCCACACATCTATCTCAACATCCTCATCTGCTAATCTCATCTTCTGGATATGAGATTTCTTGACTGGCCAACATTTGGCTTCATACAACATAGTCGGTCTAATTACCGCTCTATAGAACTTGCCCTTAAGTCTTGGTGGCACATTCCTATTATACAAAACACCAGAAGAGAGCCTCCATTTCATCCACCCTGCTCCAATGCGATGTGTAACATCCTCGTCAATCTCCTTATTAACTTGAATTACAGACCTAAGGTACTTGAAACTATCACTCTTAGGGATGACTTGTGTATCAAGCTTCATGTCCACTTCTACTTCCCGCGTCCCAACATTGAACTTACACTCCAAGCATTCCATTTTCATCCTACTCAACTTTAAACCTTTAGACTCCAGGGTCTTTTGCCACGCCTCTAGCCTAGTGTTAACTCCGCTACATGACTCGTCAATCAACATTATGTCATCTGCAAATAACATACACCATGGCACCTCTCATTTGATGTGACACGTCAGTACATCCATTCCCAAGGCAAATAGAAAAGAGCTAAGAGTTGGTCCCTAATGCAAGCCCATCACCACTGGAAAATAATCCGAGTCTCCTCCTATAGTCCTCCTCTGAGTCTTAGTTCCATCGTACATGTCCTTAATCACCCTGATGTACCTACTGGCACAACACTTACCTCCAAACATCTCTATAGAGCCTCCCCAGGGACTTTGTCATTTTCTTTTTCAACGTCAATGAACACCATATTCAAGTACTTCTTGTTTTTCCTATATTTCTCCATCAACCTTCTTACAAAATGGATGGCCCCTGTAGTCGACTTCCCCAGCATGAAACGGAATTGATTCTCCAAAACAGACACCCTCATCCTCACCCTCCTCTCTACCACCCTCTCCCAAACTTTCATAGTATGACTCAACAACTTGATTTCCCTATAGTTGTTGCAATTCTATACATTGCCCTTGTTCTTGTACAATGGGACCATCAAACCCCACCTCTATTCTTCGGGCATTTTCTTCGTCCTACAAATGAAATTAAATAGTCAGGTCAGCCACTCCAATTCTGCCCGGCCCGCATCCTTCCAAAATTCCATGGGGACCTCATATAGCCTAGTTGCCCTACTCCTACTCATCTTCCGCATCACCTCCTCAACCTTAATATGCACAAAACCCAAAATCATGTTGGCTTTCTGAGTTCTCCTACTCTCCAAGCACGATGTTCTTGTCCCCATCCTCATTCAAAAGTTTATGAAAGTATGATTGTCATCTAAGCCTAATACACGCCTCATCGACCAATACATTACCTTCCTTATCTTCCATTCATCTCACTTGCTCTAGGTCTCGGGCCTTTCTCTCTCTAACCTTGGCTAACTTGAACAGTTTCTTATCACCACCCCTGCCCCTAAGTTCCTCATACAAATGTTCAAGCACTGCAGTATTAGCTGTCGTGACTGCTAACTTCACCTCTTTCTTTGCCTTCTTATAACATTTCCTATTCGTCCTCTTCTCTTTCTCATTGGCACTCTCCACCAGCTTCACATATGCAGATTTTCTGGCTTCCACTTTTCCTTGGACCTCTCTATTCCACCACTAGTTCCCTTTGTGGCCCCTCGAGTAATCCTTTATGACCCCTAACACCTCTCCAATAGCATCCCTAATGCAGTCCACTATTATGGCCCACACTCGCGTCCCCACTGCTCCTTCAGGCCCCCTAGCCAACAACTTGTACCTCAATTCCTGAGCTTTGTCCTTTGTTAGGTGTTACGCCTCTAAAACTTCACCTAGAACCCGGGGTTTCGTGATTCCAAGGTGGACTTCGGTACGGACCTTTTCGATTGAACCGTGTGTTGGAAAGTTGAAGAAAAAATTTGGCAGAGCAGGCCATTTTTGCTGTCCACTATGCGATCGTAGAATCACTCTACGGGCTGCTAATCACCGCAGAGTGCAATAGAAAATGGACAATTATGGAGGGTTGTTTTACGGTGTAATATACGACTGCATAATGCTTTCGCATGCCGCACAATCCATCGCAAATCTTCCATGAAGATTCCCGGAGGGGAGTTCAGTGGCGCATTATGCGACCACAAACTGGTCTGCGGACCGCAGACCTGCCGTAGACCTGACCCGAACAGCCCAGTTCTTGACATCACTTTTGAGGTTCATGTTGCGGATCACATATCCATTCTGCGGCCCACTATACGTCCGTAGAGATGTGTTTGGAGGGTCCATTTTTTGGTTTTTATAACCCGACCTTATTTCAATATATAGACATTAAGGACCATTTGTAAAGTAAAAATCTAATATTTTGAGAGTGAGGAAGTTCTCTAGAGTGAGAGGGGGTTCCTAAACTAATTGTTCATCAATTCTTTCTCAATGCTTGGAGAACTAACAAGGAAAACTCACTAGGACTTCATCCTAGAGGTAAGATTTTACTCCCTAGCCCTCAATTTCAGGATTTAACTGAAAATAGTTAAAGAGAAAAGCAGTTATTGGGTGTGTGAGTGGTTAATTATGCATGCATATAGTATCAAGGTTTATGGGAAGATTGTTGGGCTCAATTGGGTAGATTTTCGGTAGTGGGATGAAAGAATCTACCGTATGGGGACCTTGAAATCATAATGCCCACCTAATGTTTGATAAAATGCTCAAATGAGTTGGAACCATGTACTCCTTCCTAATTTGTGTTCAATTTTGTTATATTTCCAAATAGATCAAAGTGGCTAAGATTTCTGGAACATTGTAGTAATTTAAGGGAGCTCAATGTTGCCCCCCTTTTTCTCGCAAAATCAGGTTTCGACATTTCTGGGACAACTCTTTTCTAATAGGGTAGAGAATTGGAATTGAAAGTGTCGCCACCTAACGGATTAAGGTGTGTTAGTGCACCTAGAGCAGATAACTCATATAACCAGTTTACATCACCAGAGATCAAGTAAGGGCTCGAAATTACCTTGAGGGGAAGGTATTAGGCACCCCTCGCGGTCCACAAGGTGGGTCCCGGCCGAACTTAAATTAAGCGAATTAGTCTAAAAAGGATAAAAAGCAATTTTGGACAAATACAATATTTAATTTATTTTAAACAGGGGTATAGGGGGTGGCCCTAAGTTTTTTAGCATATAGGATCATTCCATGCAGTACTTTGTAACTCCCTCAGGTCAGGGTGTTACTCATAGCATAGCGCATGGACTATCTGTCACGACCCAAACTGGAGGGCCATGACTAGCACCCGACCACACTTGCCGAGCACCAACGTACATTTCATCTAACCTTCATTATTATCTTTTAGGGCTGACGAGATCAATATAAATGGTAGACCTGGATCATGGACAACCAGCAATAAAATATGACGGCATGAACATACATAGCAGGGGATGACCAGACAATCAAGAAACTACATATAAGGTATGAGCTACCACGCTACTATGAAAGACTATACAACAAAAACTAGCCGACAAGGCATACCAAACTATACATGAGTCGACACCTGTCTATGAGCCTCTAAAGGAACATAAGTGCTGCAACATAGCCGGAACAGGGCCCCGACATACCCATAATGTCTATAACAAAAATGCATACCAAGACCAAGGCAAGTCCGGAGAAGGGATCTCGCCAATCACCGCTGAACTGGACAGCCTACTGTGGTGGGGGAGCTGCACCTGCCTGTCTATCAGGACCTGCAGCATGACATGCAGCGTCCACAAATAAAAGGACGTCAGTACGAATAAAGTACTGAGTATGTAAGGCAGGGAACCATAAATACGATCAGTAATGTAAGCAAGGATAGAGAATATACAACCTGTAACATCTTAGTACCTCTGAGGGCTACTTACATGAAATGCATGATACATATGTATAAATACATAAACCCTTAAAACATTCGCCTTTGTAGGCATCATCATCATTATATCGTACCCGGCCATCATCATCATCATATCGTACCCGGCCATAATAGGCTCGGTAGAATCGTACCCGGCCACGTGGAGCTCGGTAAAACCCAACTGATCAGTGGTTGCACAATAGGTGTCGTACCCGGCCAACTATAGCGTGGCTCGGTAGAGTAAAATAGATACATATATATAATGCATGCTCGACTCATGGAATCACATTCTAAACCTTTCGGAGTGACGTAAGGTCGGTATCCTCTGTACACGTTATTAGGACTAACTCTTCACTATGAACCTTATAAGAATCAGGAAGTACCAACAACATTGATAACATAAGAATAAGAGAAGCAACATTAACATCAATCGTTCCATAAGAGGGAAAACAATGTAAGTACTGCTAGCTTCTAAGAGTAGAGTATCTTGGAAGCTCGTTCATTACATTATGTACAATCGGAGTCGTGCAAAAGAAGGAAAGGGATAGCCTCACATACCTTGTATATACTGCCCCAATCTCAAGCTATGCAATTGTCAAAACTCCTTAGTCTACAATAAGAGAAACGATACTATCGTTATCATTTAAGCGTCATAACTATTATGTATCGACCACAACCTATTTTACGATGAAACGGACAACACCTCCCCTATATATATGACCTCACACCATTCAAAACAGTCACCAAACAGCCCAAACAACATCAATAATAAACATATTGAGCCTCCCAAAATAGTCCACACACAGCCTAATCACTCCATACATATGACGACCACCGTAGTCGTGTCAAACAACCTGGAAATGTTACGAATAACTATCAGCCTATAACCCTACATATATATGGTGTTTCTCCACACCCTTCCTCCTCTAAAACTCCATAATCTTAGCCGCAACTTGGATAATATTAAATACATATAGATTAAGAGGTTCCTTACCTTTATACAGAAATAACAACTCCAATTTGACCTTAAATTTCCATGAAATAACCCTCCAATGCTGCCACAACAACAAAAAAGCGAAACTAGCGATCAATTAGTGTTTTTCGGCACTAGAATCACTTTAGAAGGCTTGAAATAACCTAGGATTGATATTAAGAACATGAGGTAGTATTTACAGAACATAAACCCTTTAAAACGACCTCCCACACGAGCTGGAATGACACAAAAATGAGCAACAACAAGAAGAACAAGAGACTTACTAGCGCCACAGAATTCCCGACACTTGATTTGTGTTGTTTGCCCTTTTTTTGGGTCTTGAATCTTGAGAGAACCTTGAGAGGATGTTCCTAGGGTTCTAAGGTCTGAAAATAGTGAGAAGAAATGACTTAAAACGGGTTGGAGGCATCCTATATAGGTCCAAACATCTTAAACCGCCTTAGTGGGCCCCATAGAGAGGTGTTTGGCGCAGTCTCGCGAAAACGCGAATATCTCTTTACTCCGAGATCGTAATGATGAACAGTTTAATGCGTTGGAAACTAGACTCATAGATATTTAATTTAGTTAGTAGATCACCCCGTAATTCCTTGTAAATTAGGAGAAAAGATTAGAAACATTTGACCTAATGTTTAAGTAAAATTATGAACCTAAGTTGCGACAACTTTTGTCGACTTTTGTTTCATAACTCGTTTGACTTCAAGACTTATGATACAGATATTATATGATTAAAATACCTTAATAAATGAACTCTTGAGTGTATTAAGCACCGCTAGATTACTTGAAAATACGAGTTAAACATCCTTGATTCATTTAACTTCTAATACTTGTTAATCACCCTTATACACTCTTGTATCACTTAAGACCAATAGGATTGACTTCTTATCATCTCAAAGATAATTCCTTCTTGGATTTATGTTAACTAATATATGGCATGAACTAACACATGTGGATATGGGTTGTAACACCCTCCCCCCCTTAGGAACATTCGTCCTCGAATGTAAGGGTTTATGGGGAGTTTAAATCATCGTGGATTCCAATGGAAATTTCCGATCAATTTTCCCCTATAAAATGGTCACTAGCAAAACTTGCAAGTAATTAAGCCCAACATATGGCTTCACAAGGCTACACAAAGCATTATGCGTATTTACATTATCTACATATCACCATTTTGTATTAAGGAGGAGTATTCTCAAATTATTGCTTACCTCATAGAGCCGTTTCACCTTCCAATGTATCCTGTCTTCCACCAGCATCCTTGTTATCTTCATTCTGGAATAAGTAAGGGTATTTAGACTTCATCTCCTCTTCTGCTTCCCATGTCATTTCTTCCATATTTTTGTTCCTCCACAATACTTTGACGGAAGCTACATCTTTTGTTCTCAGCTTGCGGACTTGCCGATCTAATATCGCCACTGGCACTTCTTCATATGATAGGTCCTCTGTAACTTGTACATCTTTGATAGGGACGACTCGAGAAGGGTCTCCAATACATTTTCTCAACATAGATACATGGAATACCGGGTGGACAAATTCCAATTCGGATGGCAATTCTAACTCATAAGCAACCTGTCCAATTCGTCGAAGAATTTTATACGGCCCGATATACCTTGGACTCAGCTTACCTTTCTTCCCAAAACGCATAATACCCTTCATTGGTGAGATCCTCAGGAAAACCCAATCACCAACCTCAAACTCTAGATCACGACGTCGGACATCAGAATAAGATTTTTGCCTGCTTTGTGCCGTCCTCAATCGCTCCTGTATCACTTTCACCTTCTCAATAGCTTGGTGAATCAAATCTGGCCCATATAATTCTGTTTCACCGACTTCGAACCATCCAACTGGTGATCTACATCTCCTCCCGTATAGTGCCTCGTATGGGGCCATTTTAATACTGGAATGGTAGCTATTGTTATAGGCGAATTCTATGAGTGGAAGATGATCATCCCAATTCCCCTTAAAATCTAGAACACATGCTCGTAGCATATCTTCCAGTGTCTGAATGGTACGTTCAGCCTGTCCGTCAGTCTGCGGATGAAATGCAGTGCTGAGATTTACTTGTGTGCCTAAACCCTTCTGGAAAGACCTCCAAAAGTTAGCCGTAAATTGAGCTCCTCGGTCTGATATAATAGATACGGGCACACCATGAAGCCTAACAATCTCCTTGATATACAACTTCGCATAATCTTCAGCCGTGTAAGTTGTCTTCACTGGCAGAAAATGGGCACATTTTGTAAGTCGATCAATTATCACCCAGATGGAGTCAAACTTATGATAAGAGCGAGGTAATCCAATAATGAAGTCCATATTAATCACCTCCCACTTCCAGGTCGGAATCTCTATATTTTGAAGCAATCCACCGGGTTTCTGATGTTCTATCTTTACTTGTTGACAATTGGGACACTGGGCTACAAATTCTGCAATAGACTTCTTCATATTATCCCACCAATACTGCTCCTTGACATCATGATACATCTTTGTCGAGCCGGGATGGATGGAATATCGGGATTGATGAATCTCATTCATAATCTTCTCTCGCAACCCTGCCACATTAGGCACACACAATCGGCTCTGGTATCTCAGTGCCCCGTCTTTTCCGATCCCAAAAGCCATACTTTTACACTGTTGAATGCTTTCTCTTAATCGTACTAAGATAGGATCTTCATATTGTCGTGCTTTTACCTCGGCTACCAAAGATGATTCTGATGTATTCTGTACAGTAACACCTCCGTCATCAGAGTCTAACAATCTGATTCTCATATTGGCTAGCTGATGAAGCTCTTTAATCAACCCCCATCTACCTGCCTCAATATGTACTAAGCTTCCCATTGATTTACGGCTGAGAGCGTCTGCCACAACATTGGCTTTACCGGGATGATACAATATCTCGACGTCGTAGTCTTTCAATAATTCAAGCCACCTACGCTGCCTCAAATTCAACTCTTTCTGCTTGAAGATGTATTGTAAACTCTTGTGATCTGTGTAGATGTCAACATGGACGCCGTATAAGTAGTGCCGCCATATCTTCAAAGCATATATTACTGCAGCCAATTCCAAATCATGGGTTGGATAATTCTTTTCATGCTTCTTCAATTGTCTTGATGCATAAGCAATCACATTCCCACGCTGCATCAATACGCACCCCAAACCTATACCTGAGGCATCACAATATACCACATAACCTTCTGTTCCTTCAGGAAGAGTGAGCACTGGTGCAGATGTCAATCGATTCTTCAACTCCTGAAAACTACGTTCACAAGTGTCAGACCACTGGAATTTGGTAGCTTTTTGTGTTAACTTAGTCAATGGTGATGATATAGAGGAAAATCCTTCTACAAACCGCCTATAATATCCTGCTAGCCCTAGGAAGCTGCGGACTTCTGATGGTGTTGTAGGTCTCGGCCAATTCTTTACTGCATCGATCTTCTGAGTGTCGACACTAATACCCTCATCAGATATCACATGGCCAAGGAATGCTACTGAGTTCAGCCAGAATTCACATTTGGAGAGCTTAGCATATAACTTACGATCCTGAAGCGTCTGTAATACTATCCGCAAGTGGCCCGCATGTTCCGCCTCCGAACGAGAATACACTAGAATGTCATCAATGAATACAATCACGAACACATCAAGATAGGGCCTGAATATAGTATTCATGAGATCCATAAAAGCTGCTGGGGCATTTGTTAGCCCGAACGACATCACCAAGAACTCAAAGTGCCCATATCTTGTCCGGAAGGCCGTCTTTGGAATATCCTTCTCCCTAACCCTCACCTGATGATACCCTGAACGTAAATCAATCTTGGAGAAATACTTGGCACCCTGGAGTTGGTCAAACAGGTCATCAATTCTTGGAAGTGGATACTTGTTCTTTATAGTAGACTTATTCAACTGTCGATAGTCGATACACATCCGTAACGACCCATCTTTCTTCCGCACGAATAGGACTGGTGCACCCCAAGGTGAAGTGCTAGGCCTAATAAAGCCCTTATCCAGCAAGTCCTTCAACTGCACCTTCAACTCTCGCAACTCTGCCGGGGCCATTCTGTATGGAGGAATAGAGATCGGTTGAGTGTCAGGCAACACATCAATGCTAAACTCAATCTCCCTTTCAGGAGGAAGGCCTGAGAGTTCATCTGGGAAAACATCTGGGAATTCGTTGACCACAGGGATTGATTGTAAAGTAGGTCGTTTCGCCTCCGCATCCCTAACGCGAACGACATGATAAATGTAACCTTTTGAGATCATTTTCCTTGCCTTAAGATAGGAAATAAACCTACCTTTCGGTGTAGCAATGTTCCCTTTCCATTCAATGACGGGTTCACCCGGAAATTGGAACCTAACCATCTTCGTACGACAGTCAACATTTGCATAGCATGAGGCCAACCAGTCCATTCCCATTATCACATCAAAATCAACCATTTCTAACTCAAATAAATTTGCCGAGGTTTGACGACTACAAATCATCACAGTGCAACCTCTATATACCCTTCTAGCAATCACAGAATCTCCTATCGGAGTAGATACCGCAAGGGGTTTACTTATCAATTCAGGTTCAATGCCAAACTTATTAGCCACAAAGGGTGTAACATATGATAATGTAGATCCCGGATCAATCAGCGCATATACATCATAAGAAAACACAGATATAATACCTGTAACAACATCTGGAGATGACTCGAGATCCTGTCGACCTACTAGAGCATAGGTTCGATTTTGAGCACCACTCGAACTCGGCACTGCACCTCTACCCCTACCACGACCTGTCGACTGCTGAAAACCCCGTGCTGGAGGTCGAACTGATGAGGAAGAACCAGACACAGATCCAGTCGGCTGAGCCATACCATCACCTCCTCTATTAGGACAATCCCGCATCATATGGCCAGGCTGCCCGCACGAATAGCATGCATCAGAACCTCGACGACACAGTCCAAAGTGGGCCTTGCCGCACTGATCACAATGTGGTGTTGGGGGTCTCATCTGACTAGTATCCCTGTGATGTTGCGAGCCAGATGCCCGCGAACTCTGACCTGGACCAGAATAGGATCGATCATATCGAGGCCTCTGAAACTGTGGAGGAGCACTAGCTACAGGTGGCGCCGAACTCCTCGAAAACTGTGGCCTGATGCGGCCTCTGAAGTCATCAGAATACCCTGCAAATCTCGCCCTCTTATGCTGGCCCCTATCCTGCTCCCTAACTGCCCTCTGCTGGCGCTTACGATCCTCTAGGGTCTGGGCATAAGCTTGAATACGGGAAATATCCATGCCCTCCACCAAGGAGGCTGTCGTACACTCATTTATCAGATGTGGTCCCAACCCATTCACGAACATATGCACCCTATCACTCATCTCGGCCACCATATGGGGAGCATACCTTGCCAAAGAATCAAACTGCATACTGTACTCTCGCACACTCATATTACCTTGTCTAAGGTTCAAGAACTTATCAGCTCTAGCTCGTCGTATCTCAACTGGCAAGTAGTGATGAAGAAAGGCCTCAGAAAATTCCTTCCACACAACTGGAGGAGGGTTCAGACCCCTGGATCTCTCCCAACTATCATACCAGAGAACCGCTAAATCCCGTAGCCGATAAGAAGCCAACTCTACTGCCTCTGTATCACTAACATGCATAACCCGAAGTGTACGATGAACCTGGTCAATAAAAGTCTGTGGGTCCTCCTTGGGGTCTGATCCGGTAAACACTGGAGGGTCTAAATTAATAAAATCACGAACTCTTGTACTAACTGGTTTCTCAGCAGCACCTGTATTCTGCCTCTGAGCCTGAGCAGCTACCAAGCTAGTCAATAACTGCAAAGCACTCCACATATCCTGGTCTGGAGTGCCAGACGGAGGAACTGGAGGCGCTGGGTGCCTTCTAATATCCTCTGGAGGAGATGGAGTAGATGAGGTATGAGAGGGCATCTCACTTTGAGCCTCACTTTGTCCTGCTCTGACTTGGGGCACCTGACTGGTACCCTCTCCCGCTGCTGTATCAAGCCGTCTACTAATCGTTTGCTTCCTAGTCGAAGGCATCACTGGAAAAAACAAGGTGAATATTAGAGACGAACACTTACGACTCAACTCTACGCACGATCTAGATTCAGGAAGAAGGTAACAACCCTAGATGTCATGTAGCCTCCTGATTATAAATGTGGCGCGCTACACATCCATAATCAAGACTCTACTAGACACGGCTCATAGACAACCCCTAGGACAGACTTGCTCTGATACCAAGTTTGTCACGACCCAAACTGAAGGGCCATGACTAGCACCCGACCACACTTGCCGAGCACCAACGTACATTTCATCTAACCTTCATTATTATCTTTTAAGGCTGACGAGATCAATATAAATGGTAGACCTAGATCATGGACAACCAGCAATAAAATATGACGGCATGAACATACATAGCAGGGGATGACCAGACAATCAAGAAACTACGTATAAGGTATGAGCTACCACGCTACTATGAAAGACTATACAACAAAAACTAGCCGACAAGGCATACCAAACTATACATGAGTCGACACTTGTCTATGAGCCTCTAAATGAACATAAGTGCTGCAACATAGCCGGAACAGGGCCCCGACATACCCATAATATCTATAACAAAAATGCATACCAAGACCAAGGCAAGTCCGGAGAAGGGATCTCGCCAATCACCGCTGAACTGGACAGCCTACTGTGGTGGGAGAGCTGCACCTGCCTGTCTATCAGGACCTGCAGCACGACATGCAGCGTCCACAAATAAAAGGACGTCAGTACGAATAAAGTACTGAGTATGTAAGGCAGGGAACCATAAATACGATCAGTAATGTAAGCAAGGATAGAGAATATACAACCTGTAACATCTTAGTACCTGTGAGGGCTACTTACATGAAATGCATGATACATATGTATAAATACATAAACCCTTAAAACATTTGCCTCTTTAAAGCATTCGCCTCTGTGGGCATCATCATCATCATATCGTACCCGGCCATAATAGGCTCGGTAGAATCGTACCCGGCCACGTGGAGCTCGGTAAAACCCAACTGATCAGTGGTTGCACAATAGGTGTCGTACCCGGCCAACTATAGCGTGGCTCGGTAGAGTAAAATAGATACATATATATAATGCATGCTCGACTCATGGAATCACATTCTAAACCTTTCGGAGTGACGTAAGGTCGGTATCCTCTGTACACGTTATTAGGACTAACTCTTCACTATGAACCTTATAAGAATCAGGAAGTACCAACAACATTGATAACATAAGAATAAGAGAAGCAACATTAACATCAATCGTTCCATAAGAGGGAAAACAATGTAAGTACTGCTAGCTTCTAAGAGTAGAGTATCTTGGAAGCTCGTTCATTACATTATGTACAATCAGAGTCGTGCAAAAGAAGGAAAGGGATAGCCTCACATACCTTGTATATACTGCCCCAATCTCAAGCTATGCAATTGTCAAAACTCCTTAGTCTACAATAAGAGAAACGATACTATCGTTATCATTTAAGCGTCATAACTATTATGTATCGACCACAACCTATTTTACGATGAAACGGACAGCACCTCCCCTATATATATGACCTCACACCATTCAAAACAGTCACCAAACAGCCCAAACAACATCAATAATAAACATATTGAGCCTCCCAAAATAGTCCACACACAGCCTAATCACTCCATACATACGACGACCACCGTAGTCGTGTCAAACAACCTGGAAATGTTACGAATAACTATCAGCCCATAACCCTACATATATATGGTGTTTCTCCACACCCTTCCTCCTCCAAAACTCCACAAGATAGTAGTAAAATACGCAGCCCAACAACAACGCAAAACAGTCCACAAAACAATAACATTACTACCAAGCCTTTCGATATATATTTCACAAGTTCTAGCTTCAATGACTTAGCCGCAACTTGGATAATCTTAAATACATATAGATTAAGAGGTTCCTTACCTTTATACAGAAATAACAACTCCAATTTGACCTTAAATTTCCATGAAATATCCCTCCAATGCTGCCACAACAACAAAAAAGCGAAACTAGCGATCAATTAGTGTTTTTCGGCACTAGAATCACTTTAGAAGGCTTGAAATCACCTAGGATTGATATTAAGAACATGAGGTAGTATTTACAGAACATAAACCCTTTAAGAAAACCTCCCACACGAGCTGAAACGACACAAAAATGAGCAACAACAAGAAGAACAAGAGACTTACTAGCGCCACGGAATTCCCGACACTTGATTTGTGTTGTTTGCCCTTTTTGGGTCTTGAATCTTGAGAGAACCTTGAGAGGATGTTCCTAGGATTCTAAGGTCTGAAAATAGTGAGACGAAATGACTTAAAACGGGTTGGAGGCATCCTATATAGGTCCAAACATCTTAAACCGCCTTAGTGGGCCCCATAGAGAGGTGCTTGGCGCAGTCTCGCGAAAATGCGAATATCTCTCTACTACGAGATCGTATCGATAAACGGTTTAATGCGTTGGAAGCTAGACTCATAGATCTTTATATTTTGTTGGTATATCACCCCATAATTCCTTGTAAATTAGGAGAAAAGATTAGAAACATTTGACCTAATGTTTAAGTAAAATTATGAACCTAAGTTGCGACAACTTTTGTCGACTTTTGTTTCATAACTCGTTTGACTTCAAGACTTATGATACGGATATTATATGATTAAAATACCTTAATAAATGAACTCTTGAGTGTATTAAGCACCGCTAGATTACTTGAAAATACGAGTTACAACATCCTTGATTCATTTAACTTCTAATACTTGTTAATCACCCTTATACACTCTTGTATCACTTAAGACCAATAGGATTGACTTCTTATCATCTCAAAGATAATTCCTTCTTGGATTTATGTTAACTAATATATGGCATGAACTAACACATGTGGATATGGGTTGTAACACTATCATCTCCTTTAATACCCAATTACTATCTTTAAGTTGTTACTTAAGCGTTCTAGTAGTTTCTAGTTCGTACCGTATTCGTGCACTACCTGTCCCTTACCTATGGCCCTGGAGGTATTAGGACCTCTATTTGGGATAGTTCTAGACCAACCTATATTGCTTAAAAAATATGAAATCTAGGCGACAAACAAAACAAGTAGGACTTTCAAATAAAGAACAAGTATGGGCTCACATTGACCTCCACAAATAGGCAACAAAAGCACGCAATTGAATCAGCAAACTTTATTAACCTTGGAATCGTATAGGCAGGATATCTACGTGAGAAAACAGAGTATAAAGGTAGTTTTATTAAGGCCAACATTAAGACCTATTTGTTTGTCTACTGATTTTATTCCGCATGAATCTGTGCACTTCAGACAATAACATGTCACAATTTTAGACCAGAGTCATTATTAAGGCCTACAGATACATTGCCTAAGTGATTAACAAGAGTGATTGAATTCAAAATCGATTAACAGAATCATATAGGCATGATTTCTGTGAACTTATTAATTACAAACCTATAGACATGATTTCTGGGTGTAGTACTGATTTTAGCTCGTAAAAAGATAGATTTTATTTTCCTATAGGCATGCTTTATAATTGTTGAATTGATTTAAATCCTATAGGCATGATTTCTAGGTTTGAAACTGATTTTAGTCCTATAGGCATGGTATCTATTGTTGGATTGATTTAAACCCTATAGGCATGACTTCTATTGATTGTGTATGGGCAGAAATTAAACAGATTGCCATGAAAGATAGTTAATTCAAACAAACAGATCCTATAGGCATGATTGCTAATGCACATTTGTTGAAAACATGTATGGATCTTATAAACGAGATTTCTAATATGTAGAATTGAACGAAAGTCTTATAAGCAAGATCTGTAGTATGCAAATGTAAAAATGCAAAATCAAGATGATCATGAGAGTCCTATAGGCAGGATTTCTAAACACAGTATAGCACTGACACAGATCAAACAACACAATTATATCCTATAGGCAGGATTTCTACCCAGTTTTAACGAAAGATATAAGAATAAATCCCCTAAACTTTACTAAATATCCCCAAATATGTTATTACATAGTTATTACAGACCAGAATAGCCAAATGAATTATATAAAGGTATCAATATGCTATAGGGAGCCTTCATAGGCCCAAATGAACCTGGGAACCAGGCCTTCCCACATGACAGTTTTGGAACATAGCAATGATTCATCTACATCACATTAAAACTAGGCTTCCAGTGTGTCAAAGTTCCCAAAGAACCTCATGTCACGACCCAACCGATGGGCCGCAACGAGCACCCGGTACTGTACTCAAGTACCAACATAACGTATCTTTTCGTATCATACTATCATAGATAACTAAGCCGGAGAGGCTATCGTGAAATAGGTGGAATACAACGTGCTATACCAACTTATACATAAGACATATGGGCCTCTAAGACCAAAATAATCACTTGTACATTGAACATAGGCCAACAAGGTCATACAATCATTTACGTACATGACATATGTCTACAAGCCTCTAAGGATACATAATTGTCATAAAGGTAGGGACAGAGCCCCGCCATACCAAACAATATCCATCTAAATCATACTAACCAAACGAGCAACTCCGAAGCAAATGGAGCATACCAACATCTTTCGCTGAGGTGATAGCCTACTTGGAGGCCTCTCGACCTGTCTATCTGGACCTGTGAGCATGAACGCAGTGTTCCCAGGCAAAAGGGACGTCAGTACGAATAATATACCGAGTATATAAGGCACATAAATAAGTACATAAAAGACATAGAAGAAATATGGTGTAAATGACTCAAACTGTAAGTCTGGATAACTTTATAAATCATGAAATAATTATGGTATCATGTATATGCGTATGAATGTCATGTCTTGCATAGGTACATGTTTCATAACATCATCAGGCCTTTGAGGGCATCCCATCATATCATCTCGGCCACTATGGGCAAAGTCATCAATGTATACCAGCTGATCAGGTGGTGGTGCGTATATAACACCGTAACCTTTTCCCATATCCCATATACATATAATATACATATATACGTGTATATAACACCATCTATATATATACGTATATAACGCCATCTGGTCATGGGTGAATGTACATGTATAAATGCATGAAATGCATAAGAAAATACGTTAATAAGATTTTCTTGGAATGCCATAAAAATCCATATGCCTTTCGGATTAACTTTATCAAATATGTATTTTCCTGAGACCCGTGAACAGAAGATATAATAATAATCCACATGGGGAATCAAGAATATATACACCCCTAGTTGTCACGACCCAAAACTGACCCGGTCGTGATGGCGCTATCGTGAAACTAGTCCAGCCGACACAACTCCCGAATCAACCATTTTCCAATAAAAGTTGTTTTTATACTATTTATAAACCAATAATCTCATATTAAAAGTATAAAAGAAAAGCGCAAAATAATTACACAAGCCCGACATCGGGGTGTCACTAGTCATGAACATCTACCAAGGTCTGAATACAACAAAAACAGTCAAAAATGTACTAAGTACAGTAATGAAAATGAGAGGAAGGAAGCAGTGTTTGGAACGTCGTGCAGCCACCTTGCTAACTCTGATGACTCCGCCTCTAAGCAATCAACATCCGCTATCGGGTTCCCAAATACCTGAAACTGCACACGAGGTACAGGGAGTAATATGAGTACTCCAACCCAGTAAGTAATAAGAGTAAATAAAGACTGAGCAGTAAGAAATGATGAATCCACATTATCATAAACTCAATAAGCACAACAAGCTTTCAAATCAGAATCCGAGTCGATCGTCTCATTTAAAATCCAGTTTTTGGTAAAAATCATTTGAAAATGCTTTCTAACAGTTTCAGTAAGGGTTCAACACCATTTATATTATAAAAGATGAAAACCATAATTGGCCCCTCGGGCAAAACATAGTTCGTAAACAGCCTCTCGGGCAAAACAGGAATCATAAACACCTCATAACATAAAAATCTTAGTGGAATAACAAAGCCAAATCAGTGATTGAATACCGAATATCTCATAAAAACTCCAGCTTAAATGAAAGTTGTTTAAAAACATTTGTGCAACCTTTTCAACAGAGGCTCAGTATAAAGAGGAGTGAAAACAGCAATTACATCAAAACAAGACCCTCGAGCAAAGCATCACTCCTATATGTATACAGCCCCCCGGGCAAGCCTCTCAGTCACTCGAGACTCAACTCTCATCAGTCAGTGCTCTCACTCAGCACTCACACTCAATAAGTACCATATAGTAACCGCTACGGCGCGCAGCCCGATCCATATATCGCTACGGCGTGCATCCCGATCCATACATATAGTCGACTGCGCTCACTAGGAGTGTGCAGACTCCGGAGGGGCTCCTACAGCCCAAGCGCTATATTGCTGTGGCATGTAGCCTGATCCAACATATCGCTATGGCGTGCAGCCCGATCCATATATATATATTGTTGCGGCGTGCAGCCCGATCCATAAATATATAATCCTCACAACCAGGACCTCAGCCTCTCTCAATCATTAACCTCACCACCAGACCCTCGGTCTATCTCAGTCATTAACCTCACAAGCAGACCCTTGGTCTATCTCAGTCAATACCCTCACAATCACTCGGACCATCAGTAAAACAGGGAACTCAGCCCAAACAGTTTTCACGTTTTAAGAATTTAAAATGATAAAACTAGGTTTAAACAATAGCATGTAAATCATGACTAAGGATATGCTTTCAAAACAAATAGAGTGAGGAAAAATAGTAAAATTCCCCTAAGGGTCTCAACAAGTCGGCACAAGGCCCCAAACATGGCATACAACCCAAAATATAATATCAATCTCTAAAATATGGAATATCATAAGATTTCAAATCGAATACGCGACTTAACAGTCATACGGGACGGACCAAGACACGATCCCCAATGGTGCACGATGCCACACTCGTCATCTAGCGTGTGTGTCACCTTAAAGTAGCACAACGATGTGAAATCCGGGCTTTCAAACCCTCAGGACTTTTACAATCATCACTTACCTCGATCCGGTCCAAACTCTTGCCCGCGATGCCTTTGCCCTCATGAATCTACCTCTTGATGCTCCAAATCTAGCCACAATTAGTGCAAACCATTAAAATATGCTAAGGGGACAAAGCCCACTCGAAAATATCCAATTTACATAAAAAATCCTGAAATTTCTCAACCTCGGCCCCCGGACCCACGTCTCGAAATCTGATAAAAGTCACATCAATAGAATCCTCATCCTCTCATGATCATACATACCAAGAACATCAAAATCGGACCTCAATTGCCCCTTCAATTTCCTAATTTACACTCTCCAAATTCAAGCCCTAATTCCCCAATTTTTAGGCTTTAATTTCCACATATTTCATGATTAATCAAGTAAGAATCAACATAGGATCAAGTATAGAGTTCAAAAATCTTACCTCCAGGTGTTATCTCTTGAATCCCTCTTCAAATCTTCTCAAAAAGCTCCAAAAACGGTTCAACAATGGAGAAAATAGACCAAAGCTCGCGAAACTCGTTTTTAAACATTCTGCCCCAAGTAAAAATTACCTTCTTCGTGAACGCGGGATAACCATCGCGTTCGCGATGAACAAAAACACCAGCCATCAAAAATGCTCTATGCGTTCGTGGCACCAGCCTCATGAACACGATACACATTGGATACAGAGCTATGCGAACGCGTCCAAAGACTCATGAACGCAATGAAGAAAGGTCCTCCAGCCCAGCTCCTAGCCCGACTCTATGGGAACGCGATAGGCCATACGTGAACGTGAAGGAGTCCTCCCCTAACACTATGCGAACGCGGGACACACTTCATGAACGCAAAGAGCAATTTTCTGCTTCCATGCAAATACACTATGCGTTCACGACATGTGCCTCGCGAACGCGATAAAGAACTGAGGCACCAGATATCAGCAGAACACAGTAGTGAAACATGAAGGAAAAATAGCCCGGAATCAATCCGAAAACGTGCTCGAGCCCCTCGGGACCACAACCAAACATGCCAACATATCCCATAACCTCATTCGAACTTGTTCCAACTTTCAGACACTCAAAACAACATCAAAACACCAAAATTGCATCGGATTCAAGCCTAAGAATTTCAAGAACTTCCAAATTATGCTTTTGATCAAACACCCAACCAAACCACGTCCGAATGACCTACAATTTTGCGCACACGTCACAAATGACACAACGGAGCTCCTGCAAGTTTCGGAATTCCATTCCAACCCCTATATCAAAATCTCACCTATCAATCGGAAAATGCCAAAATCTTAATTTTGCCAATTCAATCCTAAACCTTCCACGGACTTCCAAAATGCATTCCGATCACGCTCCTAAATCCCAAATCACCTAATGGAGCTAACCAAGTCAGAAAAATTCCGATCCGAGATCTTAAACAAACAAGTCAAATCTTGGTCAAACCTTTCAAATTTCAAGCTTCAACTGAGAACTGTTCTTCCAAATTCATTCCGATTACCCCAAAAACCAAAACCAACGATTCACATAAGTCATAATCTATCACGCGGGGCTAGTCATGCCCGAGAAATGGCGAGCAAAGTGTAAAAGCTCAAAACGACCGGTCGGGTCGTTACATCCTCCCCCACTTAAACATACGTTCGTCCTCGAACGTTCCTAGAGTTGTTCCAAAAGCCAACCAATCGCTAAATAACCTTACCATGAACATATACCCGGGGTGATCCCACGTCACCCTATCTCGTATAGGTCCGATGACACAATGTAACTGAAATTTCATAGTTCAACCTAGCCCATGAACCTTAGAACCACATTTCCACTTCTGAAATCATCCACAAGATCAGAATCTCACATCTATACTCTGACTAAGCCTGAACAAGCTATCATAACCCATAACCTCGGTGCAGTTACATGATATACTACATAACTCAAATGTTTGCAGCGATAACTTCTAATCACAGCAGCTGCACACGACAACCGAATATCGATAGGAAACCTCTTATCAACTAAAGTCTCATTCTAACACTTTCATATACTACCAATGATAAATCAAAAACGTAGTAAGCCATAACCGTTTTTCTCAGATCAACCATCCATGAAGCCACTTCTCTGTGGCAAAGACCATAGCAAATTTCTGAGCTGAACCTCGATATTATCCTTCCAACATGCTGAAATTAAATCTGTTTGCAGTCATTAAAGATCCCAACGATCTCATCTAATCCAACACAACTACTCTGGTGACATTGACACATAAATACAGACTAAAGCCATGACTTGTGCAATCCGTGCACCAATAAGCCACAATCTGAACTTACCCAATTCATGAAGATGACCCAAATGAAAGAGCTGTACCGCAAGCTCACTAGTACCATCACAACACAAGGCTGAGAACCCGCCACACATTGTAGAAACAGAATGCACGAATCTAACCTGCAAGATCATACTTCCACATAGCTTCGCTCCAATGCGCGATCTCATCCAAACACTAGTCCACATGAGACACCTTAAGTTACTATGCTTAAAATTGACAACCATGCGCAATATGATGTCTAAAACCAAAGCAATCATCATAACCACCGCGAGGCAATTAAATAACACCACACAACTCGAAAGTACATAACTGATCCGTCATCTACCGAGCAATACCCAGTGCTCTTCCCGCTCGAATTCCGCTGAGAGGCCCTAGTAACAGTGCGCCACATGTGCCTATAATCAACAAATCCTAAAGGCTTGCAACACGGAAAGGTAACTCATAGATCCCCCTGATTACTAATAGCTCAATAACAACCGAATCAACACATTCCTCACCAATGGCAACTCGAAGTCAACAAAGCCGTCTCGATGCAAAACACACATCCATATAGGTCTATCAATGAACCACACATCAACTCTAGTCACACAAAACAGATAAATAATCCTCTGAAGGTTCACAATGACTGAATCATAGCACACACTATCATCTGACTAACTTATCCACATCTTTGTTGTCCACAACCACGAGCTAACATGTATATAAGAACTTTCAGTCTCTCAGTCCATAAGCATATGAATTACCATATCTGATCCCAATTTCATCGCTCGAATATACAACACACCTTTAGTACTCAATAATCTTATGAGAGGTACACCTATAATTTTTCTGAGCCACCAAGCAAACTCGAATATCATCCGTCGATCAAACAAGATAGTGTCGTAATACCAATAAAGCAGCCGTAACACAAACACATCGCCCTTTCTAAAATGTTATACCCTGACCAAGCCACACCAATTAGTGATCTCATTTATCTAGTCACCTGAAGCTGCCCATGCTATCTAAGAATTGGTGACCTTCCTTTTAAATCTAAACTTGTGTCCTTACACATGCAAATCTCAATCCTACACAACATACCGCATAAACCGTACCATCCTAGGATAACTACGAGAACTTCATATCCCTTCAGGGTCACGAGAAGCTACGTACTCAATTAGCCAAGAACTTTTCGTTGAACCCATCCAGAAGAAAATCACTACACCTCCCACGCTCCTCATGTCAGCAGAAAATGTACACCTCCAAACTGTGGCAGAAAGCCATCAAGAACTCTCCGAATTTCATTTACACAAAACTAAACCGTCAAGACTGAATCCTTCTAACTCAACCAAGCTACGCAGGCCACTAAAACCCAAGAGCATTATCGCGAAACACCTGTATAAACTCATTAGCTCATAGGCATCCAAAGAACTAATCATATCCTTACCGTACCGATCCGGCCTACTACCAAGATATCCTATCTATCCGAGTTTCCTTCTGATCTACGGTCAGCTTGACACTTCTTCTTGCTACAACAACACAATTCCTTAACCCAAACTCATCACAGGAGACCCAAGCACAAAACCACACCATTTAAGACTCATAAGCCGTTGAATACTCTCTTAAATATTCCCAGAAGTACCACATTCAAAATACTTTATTCTGAAGAGACTTCTTGCGAATCTAAATCTGTTACCTTTACCTTCCTGATATTGATACATAGAATCCCATAATTGATATAGAAATGCCACGAATCTTGACATCTTCTAATGAAAACTCAGTTTCTAGCCACATATACAACTTGAAAATACCCAATTGTTACATGTAAAATCTTGAGCACATTAGAACCATTCTCGAGAGTCATTCACTCTATTCAAACTGCACTTAGCCTAATCAAATGAACAGAATCACCCGTGCCTCAATAGCACTCCGACACCGCAGAGTGTAACCTCATCCTAGAACAACCAAGCAACTTCCTGCTCTATGCACCTAGCATCCATTACCAACAACAACTCAAGACATTCCGTGATTCTCACACGCCTATGAGGCATACTACAACCTTTGTCAAAAAATTTCCTTTACTCGAGCCATCCTCGGTCTCAATCTCTGTAGGCCATAACAGATTCACCAGTACGCCTCAAACTGGAACCAACATAGCACATAACCATGCGGTCAACTAATTAATAGTAGACTCCCCCACTTGGCCTGAAGCCATAGACCAAAACACACACAATAACTCGTAAAGCATATACTCTATTGCTGCCATAATACCATAGTGAGATTTAAACTCAACCCTTCATACACTCATGAAACACAGACAACCTGGTACTTTAAATCTTATGCAAATTTTGCATTCACTCTCGTAGCAGTTGAACCCCACTCTCTTAAGCGACTCAAATTTAAATTCCAACAAATATAATTTACTTGTAAATGAGATCTTCTAACAAATAACATAAGTATCACACAACATCAGAATACTCCGCGGGAGATAACCCCACCTGCTTTGCCTCAAACTAACATTTCTATATACCTTCCACCGTCATATACATTACGCGGTCACTCAATCTTCTGAGTCTGAACTTATACCATAACATGAAATTTACTTCACTCCCAACTAGAACACATGAAAAGATTCTTCACACACCCATAACTCGGGGCTATGCCTCCAATCGAGATGAAAGTCAAGTACCTAATAGTTCTTCTATCCTCCAGCAAACCCTTCTTGTCGCTTCCAAATCATATGAATACATCTCGCAGTCACAACATACTCATCGCATAGTCATCCAGCCATCACTTCTACTAATAGGGACACTACCGAACATATAAGTTCAAAAACATTTGCTCACATAATTAGCACCTCGGTGCTCAAGTTATAGGCAAAAATCCGGCCTTTAGTCCTCTAGACTGGCCCAACATCAACACACAAAGATCATATCTCGCCCCTCGATCAGGGAATCACAAACCACCAATGCATATCCGATACTGAGCGTTCATGCGTGCATACGAATGCGTGGAAGGAATTCAAAGAGTTACTTTTCAAGCTGAATCAAGAACACACGATAAGAATTCAAGAATGTGAAGTTTTTCCTAAAGGTTTTGCAGCCTCCCGAGGATAAATACAGACATCTCCGTATCGATCCGTGAGACTCTACTAAACCTGCTCATGACTCGTGAGACTTATGTAACCTAGGCTCTGATGCCCCTAGTTGTCACGACCTAAAACCGACCCAGTCGTGATGACACCTATCATGAAACTAGGCCAGCCGACACAACTCCCGAATCAACCATTTTCCAATAAAAGTTATTTTTATACTATTTATAAACCAATAATCTCATATTAAAATTTTAAAAAAAATGCGGAATAATTACACAAGCCCGACATTGGGGTGTCACTAGTCATAAGCATCTACCAAGGTCTGAATATAACAAAAACAGTCAAAAATGTACTAAGTACAGTAATGAAAATGAGAGGAAGGAAGCAGTGCTGGGAACGTCGTGCAGCCATCTTGCTAACTATGATGACTCCCCCTCTAAGCAATCAACATCCTCTATCGGGTTCCCAAATACCTGAAACTGCACACGAGGTGCAGGGAGTAATGTGAGTACTCCAACCCAGTAAGTAATAAGAGTAAATAAAGACTCAGCAGTAAGAAATGATGAATCCACATTACCATAAACTCAATAAGCAAAACAAGCTTTCAAATCAGAATCTGAGTCGATCGTCTCATTTAAAATCCAGTTTTTGGTAAAAATCATTTGAAAATGCTTTTAAACAGTTTCAGTAGTGGTTCAATACCATTATAATAAAAGAGATGAAAACCATAATCGGCCCCTCGGGCAAAAACATAGTTCGTAAACAGCCCCTCAGACAAAACAGGAATCATAAACACCTTATAACATAAAAAACTTAGTGGAATAACAAAGCCAAATCAGTGATTAAATACTAAATATCTCATAAAAACTCCAGCTTAAATGAAAGTTGTTTAAAACCATTTGTGCAACCTTTTCAATAGAGGCTCAGTATAAAGAGGAGTGAAAACAGTAATTACATCAAAACAAGCCCCTCGGGCAAAGCATCACTCATATATGTATACAGCCCCTCGAGCAAGCCTCTCAGTCACTCGAGACTCAACTCTCATCAGTCAGTGCTCTCACTCAGCGCTCACACTCTATAAGTACCATATAGTAACTGCTGCGGCGCGCATCCCGATCCATATATCGTTGTGGCATGCAGCACGATCCATATATATAGGCGACTGCGCTCACTGGGGGTGTGCAGACTCCGGAGGGGCTCCTATAGCCCAAGCGCTATATCGTTGTGGCATGCAGCCCGATCCAACATATCGCTGCGGCATGCAGCCCGATCCATATACATATATATATATATATATATACATATATATATGTATATATATATATATATATATATTGATGCGGTGTGCAGCCCGATCCATAAATATATAATCCTCACAACCAGGCTCTCAGCCTCTCTTAGTCATTAACCTCACCACTAGACCCTCGATCTATCTCAGTCATTAACCTCACAAGCAGACCCTTGGTCTATCTCAGTCAATACCCTCACAATCACTCGGACCATCAGTAAAACAGGGAACTCAGCCCAAACAGTTTTCACATTTTAAAAATTTAAAATGATAAAACTAGGTTTAAACAATAACAGGTAAATCATGACTGAAGATATGCTTTCAAAACAAATAGAGTGAGGAAAAATAGTAAAAATGCCCCTAAGGGTCCCAACAGGTCGGCACAAGGCCCCAAACATGGCATACAACCTAAAATATAATATCAATCTCTAAAATATGGAATATCATAAGATTTCAAATCGAATACGCGCCTTAATAGTCGTACGGGACGGACCAAGTCATGAACCCCAACGGTGCCCGACTCCACGCTTGTCATCTAGCGTGTGTGTCACCTCAAAGTAGCATAATGATGTGAAATCTAGGGTTTCAAACCCTCAGGACAGCATTTACAATCATTATTTACCTCGATCCGGCCCAAACTCTCCCCCGCGATGCCTTTGCCCTCACGAATCGACCTCTGGATGCTCCAAATCTAGCCACAATCAGTGCGTAACCATTAAAATATGCTAAGGGGACAAAGCCCACTCGAAAATATCCAATTTACATCAAAAATCTCGAAATTGCTCAACCCGGCCCCCGGGCCCACATCTCGAAATCCGATAAAAGTCACATCAATAGAATCCTCATCCTCTCATGAGTCTATACATACCAAGAACATCAAAACCGGACCTCAATTGCCCCTTCAATTTACCAATTTACACTCTCCAAATTCAAGCCCTAATTCCCCAATTTTTAGCCTTTAATTTCCACATATTTTATGATTAAACAAGTAAGAATCAACATAGGATCGAGTATAGAGTTCAAAAATCTTACCTCCATGTGTTATCTCTTGAATCTCTCTTCAAATCTTCTCAAAAAGCTCCAAAAATCGTTCAACAATGAAGAAAATAGACCAAAGCTCGCGAAACACACTTTTAAACATTCTGCCCCAGGTAAAAACTACCTTCTTCGCGAACATGGGATAATCATCGCGTTCGCGATGAACAAAAACACCAGCCATCAAAAATGCTCTATGCGTTCGCGGCACCAACCTTACGAACGCGATACACATTGGAAACAGAGTTATGCGAACACGTCCAAAGACTCGTGAACGCGATGAAGAAAGGTCCTCTAGCCCGACTCTATGCGAATGCGATAGGCCATACGCGAACGCGAAGGAGTCCTCCCCTAACACTATGCGAACGCAGGACACACTTCGCGAACGCGGAGAGAAATTTGCTGCTGCCATGCGAATACACTATGTGTTCGCGACACGTGCCTCGCGAATGCGATGAAGAATTGAGGCACCAGATATCAGCAGAACACAGCTGTGAAACATGAAGGAAAAATAGCCCGTAATCAATCCAAAAATGCGCCCGAGCCCCTCGGCACCACAACCAAACATGCAAAAATATCCCATAACCTCATTCAAACTTGTTCCAAACTTCGGAACACTCAAAACAACATCAAAATACCAAAATCGCATCGGATTCAAGCCTAAGAATTCCAAGAACTTCCACATTACGCTTTTGATAAAAAACCCAACCAAACCACGTCCGAATGACCGAAAATTTTGTACACACGTCACAAATGACACAACGAAGCTACTACAACTTTCAGAATTTCATTCCGACCCCTATATCAAAATCTCACCTATCAATCGGAAAACGCCAAAATCTCAATTTCGCCAATTCAAGCTTAAACCTTCCACGGACTTCCAAAATGCATTCCAATCACGCTCCTAAATCCCAAATCAGATAACGGAGCTAACCAAGTCATAAAAATTTCGATCCGAGATCATATACAAACAAGTTAAATCTTGGTCAAACCTTTCAAATTTCAAGCTTCAACTAAGGACTGTTCTTCCAAATTCATTACGATTACCCTGAAAACCAAAACCAACGATATACATAAGTCATAATCCATCACGCGAGGCTAGTCATGCCCGAGAACTGGCGAGCAAAGTGTAAAAGCCCAAAACGACCGGTTGGGTCGTTACACTAGTATTTCTATGAATAGAGTTATTTATGGAAATTGTGCATTTGCTCGTTTCGTTTGTGACTTATAGATCATGCCAAAAGAAAGAAAGGATAGCCTTAACATACCTTTAAGGCCAATTTTTTACTTGTATCCATGAACAATCTCTTCCACACCTCAATCATAATCACATAGCATGTCGGCTATTTTTGGTAAAGCCTTGTAATAGAAGTTATTTAGAGGCTTAGAGCATAGTGCTAGAACATTTCCAAAGGTGGTTAATGAGATATCAGTGTCAAGGGAGTGAAAGAGGAAGTTGACGTTGCAGAACAAGAAAAAGTGGGACATAGTTTTTGCTAAAACTACCGGAAAGTTTGTGTATAAGTCCCTACATAAGAAACACACAAATTTTATGAAAAAGAGGCTAGTGCATGTTGCTTGTTCTAAAACAATTCACGAAGGTAATGCCCAAATTTTCTTTCTGTTACTTCTCGTTCACTCTCATAATTTTGTATTAATAAAAAGTGTTCCATCATGTAAGTCTACTGCACTTGAGAAACTCGTAAGATATGTTACAAATTCAAATGCAAGCAAAAAATGAGTTTTATTCTTCCCCATGAACCCATTTGTCAAGTACTATCATATATGTTCAGTGTCATAAACCTCTAAAATAAATTTTTAAACAGTCTTATAAATTCTTTTGTGATTTGTATCATCCACATCCTGGACGGTTCCATGTGTTACACTTTAAGATCTATTATGTTGTCAAGCCTCCACGTCCACCTGCTAAGCATTGCTTAGTCATTCTAGCCACTTATCTAGATATGTAATTTTTGACCCTCCCCGAGATTTTATACATTTTAGTGTTTAAATATTTAGTTTAGGTTTAATATCGCTATTTTAAATAGTTTTGATTCTTTTACTTTATTTTATCCGAAAAATAAAAATGACAAAAATATTTTTTTTATTTAGCTAATTGATATTTTATCTAGTTACTTTTATTTTATATACCTTTTATAAAATTTAAAAAAATACAAAAATAGTACCTTATTTTTATTTTAATATGATACTTGAAAATACCAAAAAAATAGTTGATTTTGCATTTTTAGATAAATTTTAGAAGGAAATACCTAATATTTTTCATATAATACATTTAGGTTTATTGAGTCTAGTTTTGAATTGATTTCAAGAAAATTTAGCCTATTTTTAGGCCTATTACTTACCTATACCATATATCAAACCTTATTACCCTCAATGTTTAAGGTTTGTGTTTATTACATTTAAGCATACCAAATTACCATTTCTATACCATAATTCAAATTAGGGATATAATTAAGGGTTCATTTATATTAGGCATAATTATAGGACTGTATCTTCCCACTTTCTCTTTCCTTTTATCTCAACTGTTCACAACACACACACACACAACTCACGATGCTCCTATGCTTCCTCTCGTTGATCATCCCCAACTGCCCACCACCGTTGAAGAATATCATATTTTCAGATTCATAAGAAAATTTTAAATTCTTTGATCGAACCGCTTGAATTCCCACTGGAAATAATAATGGCAGAGAGTTCGAAATTCTTTGACCTCTTTTTTTTGGGCAGTAGTTGAAGGTTACTGGTTAACATTGTCGATTGAAACTCGAAGAAGAAGAAGAAGAAGAAGAAGAAGAAGAAGAAGAAGAAGAAGAAGAAGAAGAAGAAGAAGAAGAAGAAGACATATTTCCAGAATTTGTAGATATTTTGTAGTCAAATTGTAGTCAAATTAGAAAAATTGTAGATAAATTGTAGGCTGTTTTTTGCAGAAGATTTTGTAGAAGCTTTAGTCGTTTTGGATTTGTGAAAACAGAAAATAATGCATCTACAATCAGAATACAAATAATCTACAATTTATCTACAAGATATCTACAAAATAGATACATTGAATTTTAATATCCAAATTCTCATTTCAATTGTAGCATAATTGGCATTTTCGACATAATTGTAGAAGATTTGTAGAAGTTTTAGTCTTCCCAATCTACAATTCATCTACAATTTATCTACAATTCTACAATTTAACTACAATTTCTGGAAATACGTCTTCTTCTTCTTCTTCGAGTTTCAATCTAAAATTCAGTCAAAATCAAGTCTAATCTTCACCAAAACCCCTCAAAATTGAGATATAAACTCCTAAACATATTCCGAATTATTTACAACAACACTCAATCCAAACAAATAATGATTTTTGAAAACCCAAATTTGAATTCAAAGTTTTCAAGCTTTTTAATGGTTATCAATGGTGAAAAATATATGGAAGAACAGATGAAGATGGAGATGAAGATGAAGAACAAAAATCTCCTTTCCGTTTGATTACTGGAGCTTTAGTAGCTTGCGTTTTTTGAGAATTGTAGTTGAGTGAGAGAAGAGAGATCTCTTTCCGTTGAGGAAGGAGAGAATTACGCAGCAATTCGAATTTAATGTTGACAGAATCACACGCAGATCTGGTGCCTTCATTTTAGCGCGTTTTTTATGGCAAAATCTACCTATTTTTGGATTGGTATATAATTTATAGTAAAAGTGTAGACTACACGGGTAAATAACAAATTATGAACATTTTTGGTAATAAGGTTTGATATATGGTATATATAGGTAAAAATCCCTTTTCGAATCCCTTATCCCATTAACCCCAAGCCCAAATTCCTAACCATTAGAACCCCTAGACCCTCTCTTCTTCTAAAAGCTGGAGACCCAAAACACAAAAAAGGGACCCTAAGACCTAAATGATACCCTGGCGCCTCTTCTCCTTCTTCATATAGAAAAAACAGAACCCTAGAGAAGCGAGAGCCCCAGCCGCAAAACCCAAAAACCTGTACCATCTTCTTCACCATTAGAAGACCCCAACCCAAAAACACCATAAGCAGTCGCAGCTACTCACCCCGACCTCGTCTCCATCGTCTCCAGCCGCTCTCGACAGCCGCAATTCCTCCAACGACCCCTTCCTCTTAACCTCTGAATCTCTTCACCCCTACACCAAAACCAGCCGCTGCTCGTCTTCCACACACACACACACGTACCAAAACAACAAAAAACAGAAGTTTCGGACAGAGTTTAGGAAAAATTAACAAAATACACAAAGATTTAGTCCATTTTTCTTCCGATTTTGATCTGAAGCATGGAGTTGGATTGAGTTCCGGTGGTGTTCGGTTTCGAGGTTTTGGTTGTCGTTCGTGATTCGAGTTCGTGATTCCGATTTCAATTATTGTTGTCTCATTTGTTCTATGTTGCACGTTAAAATAGCTTCCGAACAAGATTAAATAAAAGCTCGACTCAGGTTAATTCTTCTCTTCTTCTTATTGTTATGGTGACGATCTATGCACGATGAAAGCTTGAGGCTAAATGGCCAAAAATCAGTTTGAATCGGTTTGAATCTAATTGTTTTCGTGTTCATATGCTTATTTGACCATGATGTTAATTTTCAGAGTTTCGAAGTTTAAGTTTTGAGTTGATTTAACCGGATAAAGGATCTATTGAATCATTGAGATTTGGCTTGTATATTAAGTTTTTGTTAATTCTGCTCATGAGATTGTGGTGTCTATCGTATCACTGTAATTTGGCTCTTGTGCATATTTTGTTAGTTTTGTTTATCATTGTGGTGTCAATTAGCTTTGTTCAGGAAATGTACAGAGTTGGGACTTTTTGACCTCAATATTCTTTCCTCTTAATCAAGGATGAGTTCTATTTTCATTCTTGTCATCAGTTCCATTGTTGTTTAATATCTTGCTTTGAATATGGTTAGGTAAGAAATTAACTTGGAACATTAATTGAAAGTGTTTCTAACAGTAGGGGTTGGATTTAAAAACGTAAAGAAATTTGATATTCTCGCTGTTTTGGATATTGAATTGGATCGTGGGTGTTTGGGTTTAAAAGTTAATAAATTATAAGCATTCCTAATTTGCTATAGGCGCGATTAACACTTTATCTTGGCCATAGGTATGGTTCCCGTGGCATGGTCACGACATGTAAATCTCATTCGGATGTGCATTTCATGTGACCCGATCACAACTTCTAATAATGTTAATAAATTGAACATGTTGTAGATCGTGGGTACGGTTCCCGTGACACGATTCGCAATGTGTACAAAACAAACAAATGTACGACAATCCTAACTTGTTCTAGGAATAATTCCATAAATGTTTAAAGGCGGTTAAAAGCTAAAAATGCACAATAGGTATAAAATATGTTATTAATAAGATATTTAGGCTAATTAATAATAGTTGAGCGACTGTGCTAAAACCACAGAATCCGGGAATGCCTAACACCTTCTCCCAGGTTAACAGAATTCCTTACCCAGAAATCTGTGTTTCACGGACTGTAAAACAGAGTTAAATATTCCTTACCCTTACATAATCAGTACATTATTCGTACTGACGTCCCTTTTACTGGGGACGTTGCGTTTCATGCCCGCAGGTCCCGATAGACTGGTCGAGAGCCCTCCAAGTAGGCTATCAACTCAGCAAAAGATGTTGGTGCGCTCCATTTGCTTTGGAGTTGCTCGTTTGGTTAGTATGATTTAGACGTGTATTGTTTGGTATGGCGGAACTCTGTCCCGACCCTTATGACATTTATGTATTCTTAGAGGCTTGTAGACATATGTCGTATACATAAAAGATTGTACGGCCTTGTCGGCCTATGTTTTGAGTTTATAAAGGATCATGCTGGCCTATTAGGACCGTATGCATGTGTATATGATGATGTATTAAAAAAGATACGTTACATTGGTACTCAGTTGAGTAAGGTACCGGGTACCCGTCCCGGCCCATCGGTTTGGGTCGTGACATTAAGAAGAACCCTTGACTCTTGTAAAGCTGCGAGCTTATTACATTGTATACTCGACAGAATTTTTGATGTCCTTCCTCGCCTATAATTATCCGCAGTTACCTACCTCCATGCCCTTGTACTTGTAGGGTTGCTCCTGAACTGATATTTCGACTATCTTCCCAATGGCATTTTCTTTTATTTTTGTAATACTCATGCGATACCTTTTTAACTTCCCCAACTCTTATATGAATATATCTCAAGTATTACAATGTCATAATTGCGAGACTGAATTCCCCATGTTGGGGTTCCCTACGTTTATCTTGCATTGATCTGTTGATTTGTCTTTTATCCTCTTGTCTAGCCATAATTGGGCTCTTCCTGAATCAACTACTAACTACTCATTATCCCATTCTCATATCAATATTTCAAGTAATCTTTCTTGGGTTATTCCCTTTGTCTTAACTTACCTCTCGCACAGGCTCCTTATTTATCAAAAACATCCCGGGCTGGAAGCCTTACTTCCTTTCCCTGATGTCGTGCTTACATAATGTTTTGGAATCATAGCATATTTGCAACAATTGGATAAGTGTAATCTCATTCCTTTCTCATTTTTATCGCATTCTTCCTTTATCATTCCATATTCCCCCCCTTAGGGGAGTACTAAGACTCGAAGCTATGATGACCTGCCTATAGATGTTTTTCCTCTTCATCTTTGGCATCCTTTCACATCATCAATGAACCTTACTCTCCTTGCAGTAATCCTTCAGTACCAAGGATAAAAAAATTCCTCACTTGCGATGGTGACACTTAGTGTAACTGACACATACAGTTCCTTAAGCTTAACTTTGCTCATATTGCTTGCTTTAAGGAAGTGTCTCCCTGAATGACCATTTTTTGAATTCATCATGGATCTTCTTCTGTTATCCATTCTATTATTATTGGAATGTAATCTGAAATTCTCATGGTGCTGACTATTATCAAATCACTTAGCCCCCTAATTCATGTTTAGTTTATCTTTTTCACCAGCCTATACTGATTTCTATTACTCTCGTGATTAACTCTCCCTTCTGGTAGTCGCGTTGGAGTCACGAACTTATTTCTCGAAGTGAGGATATGACTTTATTGCATATACTCTTTTGTTGTCTCAAGGCCTATCACATGTTATCTTTTCCTTCACTTGACTATAGATGCGGTAATACTGTCATCTTTTTGACCTACCATTGCCACCCATGTATCACATCTTACTCTTAATGCTTCATTAGCTGTCTCCTTATTTCCTGCTAACATTTCTATCTATCACTTTATTATAAAAACTTCAACAAGATATTCTTTTGCTTTTAGCTCCCCTTGCTTCATCCATTGGCTCTTCGGGTTGCCAAGAATTCTCGCTCTACTAGGGACAGAAGCCATACTAAGGTAATATTTATCCCTTCAAGGCTTCCAATGCCTATCTTTGTAGTACTCATATCTAGTTGTACTATCTAAGAGTGCACTATCTGGGTATCTCATAAAGAGATGTATTACCACATTTGCAATATCTTTCAGAAATGTTAACTAACGCAAACAATCCATTCACCATTTTGGGTTACTCTAACCCCAGCCGGATCCTGATATCCCATCTTTCTTTTAAACTACACTTGCTAGTTTCCATAGGGCATAAATAAGGTAGGTGTAGCCAATTATACATACCTCTGTTACTATTGAAGGTAACTCAAAATGATTATATCTCTTTTCCTGAATTGTAGATAATGATCATCTTCACTAACTGGGTACCTTGTTCCCTTCTTTACCGTGCTTCTTTTACTTATTGAAACTTGTATCTATCTTCTGAATCTATTATTGTTTTTCACCATATGGGTGGATAGATATTCATGCCTTAGGAATCCTATTCCAAAAGCTCACACGTCTTAATATACACATGATCTGCTAAAGACCTCACATTTACTTATCGTAGGCATCATACAAAAATGGAATTCCTCTGACTCAGCTCTTCCACATCCATCTCTCTTTCCAACCTTCTTTCCGGATGTAGGTATCGTCTTATTACGGATAAAATATTATTTCGAAAATTGAATTCTTATAAGTGAGCTCTACCACACGATCTAGAGAAAGAAGAAAGAGTGACAGTCCTAAATGCCCTGTAGCCTCCTGCTTATAAGTGTGGTGCATGACACACCCATAAACAAGACTCTACTAGACACGACTTGTAGACTCCCTAGGACAGAACTGCTCTGATACCACTTTTGTCATGACCCAAACTGATGGGCCGCGATGGGCAACCCGATACCTTATTCATCCGAGTACCAACATAATGTATCTTTTCATATCATACTATCATAGATAATTAAGCCGGAGAGGTTTCCGTGAAATAGGTGGAATACAACGTGTTATACCAACTTATACATAAGACATATGGGCCTCTAAGACCAAAATAACCACTCGTACATTGAACATAGGCCGACAAGGTCATACAATCTTTTACGTACATGACATCTGTCTACAAGCCTCTAAGGATACATAATTGTCATAAAGGTCAGGACAGAGCCCCGTCATACCAAATAATACATATCTAAATCATACTGACCAAACGAGCAACTTTGAAGCAAATGGAGCGCACCAACATCTTCCGCTGAGTTGATAGCCTACTTGGAGGGCTCTCGACCTGTCTATTGGGACATGCGGGCATGAACGCAACATCCCCAGGCAAAAGGGACGTCAGTACAAATAATATATCGAGTATTTAAGTGTCACGACCCTAAACCCGGACTCGGTCGTGATGGCGCCTATCGTGAAACAAGGCCAGCCGACACAAACTCCCAATTCATTTTTTAACAGTTATAATAATTTAATTTAAATCATTAACAGATGATAAATCCCAAAAATAAGGTGAAATATGACAACGCGGAAATAAACATGGCCCGACATCAGGGTGTCACCAGTCATGAGCATCTAACATAAGTCTAAGAGTATGGAGAAGGGACTAGCTGCGAACACCGAGCAGCTACCTAGTGAACACTAGCTGCGAACACCGAGCAGCTACCTAGTGAACTCCAAAATAGCCAGTTGGAAGTAGCCAACCCTCATTAGCAGGACCCGAGGCTCCTGTATCTGCATACAGGGTGTAGGGAGTAATGTGAGCATACCAACTCAGTGAGTAATAAAAGTAATAGCAGCTGAGCGATAAGAAAAACACATAAAACACAACAAAATGCTACAAAGAGGCAGTATAAAATCAATACAATGCAATAGAACCGTGAAAAACTTCTAAAAATGCCTCGGTTCAGTAAAAACCTCTTTAAAACATCTTTTAACAGTTAAACAAGTGAATGAAAAAGCAGTGAGAAAAGATAAACACATAAAATCATCCCCTCGAGCACAATATCAACAGAGATCAACCCCTCGAGCAATAACATGGAACAACATTAGCCCCTCAGGCTATATCACAAATCACACTGGGTACCCGTGCTCACTAGGGTGTACAGACTCCGGGAGGGGCCCATTACGGCCCAAGCGCAATATCAAGCCATCTCGTGGCATAATCAATAGGCTCTCTGCCTCATATCAAGCCACCTTGTGGCGTACAACTCAGGCTCTCAGCCTCAAAATCATGAATCGGCTCAATACCGCTACGGCGCATATCTCGATCACATAATAACCTCACAACACAAGCCCTCGGCCCTACACAGTCAAAAATTTCTAAAAGCCACTCGGGCACAGTAAAATATGATGCTCAGCTCAAAATATCATTTAATATGTCAAAACAGAGTAAATATGGCTGAGTTATAAAAATAGTAGAATATAGCATGACTGAGTACAGGTATAAGGTCAAAACAGTAAGGAATAGTAGTAAAAATTCCCTAAGGGTCCAAAACAATTGGCACGAGGCACAAATATGGCATTCAGCCCAAAACATGATGATAGCAAACAGTTTTCAATCAAATACGCAGTTAAACAGTTATTCGGGACGGACTAGGTCATAATCCTCAATAGTGCACGACCCCACGCTCGTCATCTAGTGTGTGCGTCACATCGAAATAGCACAACGATGTGAAATCGGGGGTTTCATACCCTCAGGACAACATTTACAATCATTACTCACCTCTATCCGGTCCAAACTCTAGCTCACGGTGCCTTTGCCTCTCGAATCGGCCTCTAGATGCTCCAAATCTGACCAAAATCCGCATATAATCATCAAAATATGCTTAGGAAACAAAGCCCACTCAAAAGTAATCAAAATACCAAACAAATCCCGAAATTAACCAAACCCGACCCCCAGGCCCGCGTCTCGGAATTCGATAAAATTTACATCAATAGACTCCTTATATCCCCACGAGTTCATACATATCAAAATTACTAAAATCCGTCCAAAAATGACCCTTCAAACCATTGCTCAAAGGTCTCCAATGTCAAGCCCTAGTTTCCTAATTTTTAACCCTTAATTTCCATTAATTTTCAAGCCAAATCAGTGAAATAACACCATAGAATCGAGTTTAGGGTCCAAAAACCTTACCTCTATGAAATTCCTCTTCACATAGCTCCCTCAAGCTCAAACCCGTATCAAAATGGTGTAGAATAACTCAAACTTCGCAAAGAAAATCTTTTATAGCTTCTGACCCAGGCTTTTCGCACCTGCGGTCCCGCTTATGCACTCCTAGACACCGCATCTGCGGTCCTCACTTAAAACCCAGGCGCCGCATCTGCGATTGATCTCCTGCACCTGCGATACCGCAGGTGCGCTCAAATTGCCGTTTCTTCGGTTCCAGCCCCCCATTGCCCTTTTTCGCATCTGCGACCCATTGGCGCTTCTACGAGCCCGCACCTGTGGTCCCCTAGCCGTAGGTGTGGTTATGAAAGCAATAGAACATCTTCAGCTGCCAAAACCAAACTCAAATCTTCCGTCAACCATCCAAAATTACCCCGAGGCCTCCGGGACCTCAACCAAAAGCACAAACAAGCCATATACCACTATTCAAACTTATACCAATCCTCAAAACACCTCAAACAACATCGAATCAACCAAAACATATCGGATTCAAGCCTAAGGTTCCAAAAATCTTCCGAATTATGCTTTTGATCAAAAAGTCTATCAAACCACATCCAAATGACTTAAAATTTTGCACACACATCCCAAATGATACGATGGACCTACTGCAACTCCCGGAATTCCATTCCGATCCTTATATCAAAATCTCACCTATCAACCGGAAAACGCCAAAATACCAATTTCGTCAATTCAAGCCTAAACCTACTACTGATCTCCAAAACACATACCAATCACGCTCATAAGTCCCAAATCACCTCCTAAAGCTATCTGAACCATCGAGACTCACATCTGAGCCCTTTATCACATAAGTCAACTTTCGGTTGACTTTTCCAATTTAAGCTTACTCAAAAGAGACTAAGTGTCTCAAACCTTACCAAAACCTCTCCGAACCTGAGCCAACCAATCCGATAACACATAATACAGCTGAGCAAGTCAATAAGAAGCAGAAATAAGGAAAACGGAGTGGTAACTCATGACACGACCGGTCGGGTTGTTACATCCTCCCTCTCTTAAATAAACGTTCGTCCTTGAATGAGTCAAGAAACATACCTGAAGCCTCAAATAGGTAAGGATATCTGCTCCGCATCTCCCGCTCGGTCTCCCAGGTAACCTCCTCCACAGGCCGACCTCTCCACTGCACTTTCATTGAAGCTATATCCTTTGACCTCAACTTTCAAACCTGACGCTCCAAAATAGCTACTAGCTCCACATCATAAGTCAAATCATCATCTAACTGAACCGTGCTAAAATCCAAAACATGAGATGGATCGCCAATATACTTCCGGATCATAGAAATATGAAATACCGGATGCACACTCGACAAGCTGGGTGGCAAAGCAAGCTCATAAGCCACCTCCCCAATCCTCCAAAGCACCTCAAAAGGCCCAATGAACCAAGGACTCAATTTACCCTTCTTCCCAAATCTCATAACACCCTTCATGGGTGAAACCTTCAACATAACCTTCTCACCAACCATGTAGGACACATCCCGAACCTTCTTGTCAGCATAACTCTTTTGTCTCGACTGCGTCGTACGAAGCCTCTCTTGAATCACCTTCACCTTGTCTAAAGCATCTTGCACCAGGTCTGTACCCAATAGCCTAGCCTCACCCGGCTCAAACCAACCAACTGGAGATCTACACCGCCTCCCATACAAAGCCTTATATGGAGCCATCTGAATACTCGATTGGTAACTGTTGTTATAAGCAAACTCTGCGAGCGGTAGAAACTGATCCCATGACCCTCCGAAATCAATGACACAAGCGCGCAACATGTCCTCCAATATCTGAATAGTGCGCTCGGACTGCCCGTCCATCTGAAGGTGAAAAGTTATGCTCAACTCAACCTGAGTACCCAACTCTCGCTGCATAGACCTCCAAAATTGTGAAGTAAACTGAGTGCCCCTATCTGAAATGATGGAAACTGGGACACCATGCAAGCGAACAATCTCCCGAATATAGATCCCTGCCAACTGCTCTGAGGAATAGGTAGTACACACAGGAATGAAGTGCGCGACCGATCCACAATCACCCAAATAACATCGAACTTCTTCAAAGTCCGTGGGAGCCCAACTACAAAGTCCATGGTGATCCGCTCCCACTTCCACTCTGGAATATCCATCTGCTGAAGCAAGCCACCCGGTCTCTGATGCTCATATTTCACCTGCTGACAATTGAGACACCGAGCTACAAATCCCACAATGTCCTTCTTCATTCTCCTCCACCAATAATGTTGTCTCAGATCTTGATACATCTTCACGGCACCTGGATGAATGGAATACCGCGAGCTATGGGCGTCCTCCAGAATCAACTCCTGAAGCCCATCTACATTGGGCACACATATCTGGACCTACATCCTTAACACCCCATCATCATCGATAGTCACATCTCTGGCATCATCGTGCTGAACTCTATCCTTAAGGACAAGAAAATAAGGATCATCATACTGGCGCTCTCTGATGCGATCAAACAAGGAAGATCGAGGAACCATACAAGCTAGGACCTAACTAGGCTCCGAAATATCCAACCTCACAAACCGATTGGCCAAGGCCTGAACATCAACTACAAGAGGTCTCTCTCCAACTGGAATATATGCCAAACTTCCCATACTTAATGCTTTCCTACTCAAGGCATTGTCCACCACATTGGCCTTTCTCGGATGGTAATAAATAGTAATATCATAATCCTTTAGCAACTCCAACCATCTATGCTGCCTCAAATTGAGATCCTTCTGCTTGAACAAGTGCTGGAGGCTATGATGATCAGTAAACACCTCACAAGACACACCATACAAATAATGTCTCCAAATCTTTAACGTGTGAACAATGGCAGCCAACTCCAAATCATGAACAGGGTAGTTCTTCTCATGGGGCTTCAACTGAAGAGAAGCATAAGCAATAACTCTACCATCTTGCATCAACACACGCCCAATACTAACTATCGAAGCATCACAATACACGGTATATGAACCTAAAGCTGATGATAAAACTAATACTGGAGCCGTGGTCAAGGCTATCTTGAGCTTCTGAAAGCTCTCCTCACACTCATCCGACCACATGAATGGAGCATCCTTCTGAGTCAACCTGGTCAAGGGTCATGCGATAGATGAAAATCCCTGAATAAACTGATGGTAATAACCCGCCAAACCAAGGAAGCTGCGAATCTCTGTGGCTGAGGACGGTTTGGGCCAACTCTGAACCGCCTCTATCTTCTTTAGATCAACCTAAATACCCTCACTAGACACCACATGCCCCAAAAAAGCCACTAAACTGAGCCAAAGCTCCCCCCTCAATCTCTGCAACACAACTCTAGAATGCTCCGCGTGCTCCTCCTAACTACGTGACTACACTAGAATATCATCAATGAAAACTATGGCATACGAGTCGAGATAAGGCCGAAACATGTTGTTCATCAAATGCATGAACGTTGTTGGGGCATTGGTCAGCCCAAAAGACATTACCAAGAACTCATAATGACTATATCGGGTCCTGAAAGCTGTCTTAAGAATATCTGAGTCCCTGATCTTCAACTGGTGATAACCTGAATGGAGATCAATCTTGGAGAACACTCTCGCTCCCTGAAGCTGGTCGAACAAATCATCGATACGAGATAAAGGATACTTGTTCGTGATTTTTAATTTGTTCAAATACTTGTAATCAATGCACATTTTCATCCTTCCATCCTTCTTCTTCACAAATAGGACAGGTGCACCCTAAGGCAACACACTAGGCCGAATGAACCCCTTATCAAAGAGTTCCTGAAGTTGCTCCTTCAACTCCGCTGGTGCCATACAATACAGTGGAATAGAAATGGGCTGAGTGCCCGGCACTAGATCAATACCAAAATCAATATCCATGTCCAGTGGCATGCCTGGCAGGTCTACAGGAAACACATCAGAAAAATCCCTCACAATAGGAACATAATCAATACTAGAAGTCTCTACACTGACATCCCTCACAAAGGCTAAGTAAGAAACACAACCTTTCCCAACCATACGATGGGCTTTCAAGAATGAAATTACCCTACTGGAAACATAATCAGTCAAACCTCACCACTCAATCTGTGGCACACCCGACATAGCCAATGTCACTATCTTAGCATGGCAGTTAAAAATAGCACAACACGGAGATAGCCAATCCATGCCTAATATAACATCAAAGTCTACCATACATAACAACAACAGATCCACTCGGGTCTCCAGACCCCCAATAGTCACCACACATGATCGGTACACATGGTCTACAATGACAGTATCGCCCACCGGAGTAGATACACGAACAGATGAAACAAGAGACTCATGGAGTGTACCCAAATAACGAGCAAAGTATGATGACACATAAGAATAAGTGGAACCGGGATCAAATAATACAAAGGCACCTCTGTGGCAGACTGAGACAATACATGTGATAACTACATCTGAAGCAATAGCATCAGGCCTAGCTGGAAGTGCATAGAATGGTCCTGACCACCACCTGATCGACCTCCCCCTCTAGGGCGACCCCTAGCTGACTAACCTCCACCCCTAGCTGGTTGGGCGGGTGGTGGTGAAGTAACTGGCACTGAAGTCGATGGCTGACTCCTCTGCTGAGATGAACCCCCAAGACGACGAGGACACTGCCTCCACATATGACCCAACTCTCCACACTCATAACAACTCCCCGGTGATGGAGATGGGGACTGAAGGGAACCCCTAGCACCGGAATGACTAGCAGATGTACCTAGCATAGAAGAGCCCTGAACTGACGGAGCACGGGACGAACTCTGGGCTAGAAGGGCACTGAGTGATGACTGGATTTGATGAGAACTGTGAGAACCATGACCCAGTAATGCCCCACGATAACCTGGGCGAGCTGGCTAGGCATGCCTGAATGGACAACCTCTGCCGTGCTGAAACTAACCTCTCGAAGGAGCACCACCATAACTACCAGATCCCCGAGGCCTCTTAGCCTCCCTCTCATCTATCTCCTGGCGACGAACTGACTCAATCTCACGAGAAATGTCTACAACCTCCTCAAACGTAGCACCAGACACCCCCTCCCTGATCATGAGAATACGAAGCTGATATGTAAGGCCATCAATGAACCTCCTAATCCTCTCTCTCTCTCTCTCTCTCCGTCGGAACCAACCAAACAGCATGACGAGCTAACTCTGAGAACCTCATCTAATACTGCGTCACAGTCATCTCTCCCTGACGCAACCACTCGAAGTGCATGCGTAGCTCCTCTCTGCGAGATTGTGGCACACACTTCTCCAAAAAGAGAACGGAGAACTGCTGTCAGGTAAGGGGTGCTGTACCAACAGGATTACGCCTCTCATAAGCCACCCACCAAGTAAAGGCGGCTCCAAAAAACTAAAAAGTAGTGAAAGCAACCCCACTGGTATCTAGAATACCCGATATACGAAGAATCCTCTAATACTTGTCCAAGAAACCCTAGGCATCCTCGCTCTCTGCACCACTGAAAGTCGGAGGCTGAAGTCTACCAAACCTCTCCAACCTGTGTTGCTTGTCCTCTGGCATGGCAGGATCTACATAGTCCTGAGCAGCTGCAACTGGCTGGGCTAGATGTGCCCCCAGTATCTGAAGTCCCTACCCGACCTGCTCAGGTGTGCGAGCGGTGAGAGTCTAAGTGCCTCCCCTGGCCTAAGAAGTAGTTGCGGCTGTAATAACTAAGACTGTCAGAGCTAGGCCGGTGCATACTGATAAAATCTAAGCCAGGGCCTCCTGAAGACCCGGAATCACAATGGTCACAGCTGGCGCCTAAGCTAGTGCTGATGGAGCGTCCACAACTAGGACCCAATCCTGAACTGGGGCGGCTGGTAGATCTGCAGGTGCTGTCCTAGCTGCTATGCGGGATACACCTCTGCCCCTACCACGGCCTTGACCGCGTCCCCGACCTCTGGTGGCCAGAGCTGGTGGTACTGGTGGTCGTCCATCCTGACCGGTCGCTCGTATCCTCGCCATCTGTGAGAGAATATGATAATAGCAGTTTAGTACTCGGGTCAACAGATTTGCAAGACAAGAATTTCAAGAATATGAAGTTTTCTAAAGGTTTTGTAGCCTCTCGAGGATAAATACAGACGTCTCTGTACCGATCCGCGAAACTCTACTAAACTTGCTAATGACTCGTGAGACCTATGTAACCTAGGCTCTGATACCAACTTGTCACGGCCCTAAACTCGGACCCGGTCATGATGGTGCCTATCGTGAAATAAGGCCAACGGACACAAACTCCCAATTCATTTTTTAACAGTTATAATAATTTAATTTAAATCATTAACATATGATAAATCCCAAAATAAGGTGAAATAGGACAACGCAAAAATAAACACATCCCGACATCGGGTTGTCACTAGTCATGAGCATCTAATATAAGTCTAAGAGTATGGAGAAAGGACTACATAGTCTATTACAGAATCTAGTACAAGGAAAAATAAAGATAAGAGGGAGAAACACTGGGATGCGAACGCCAAGCAGCTACCTAGTGAACTCCAAAATAGCCCGCTAGAAGCAGTCAGCCCTCGCTAGCAGGACCCAAGGTTCATGTATCTACACACAGGGTGCAGGGAGTAATGTGAGTACGCCAACTCGGTGAGTAATAAAAGTAAAAGCAGCTAAGCGATAAGAAAAACACGTAAAACACTACAAAATGCTACAAAGAGACAGTATAAAATAAAGGTGTTTATCGGGCGGGCTGGGACGGGCTGGACACAAAAATGGTCAGCCCGTTAGGGTTACGGGCGGGTTGTTAGCGGGCTGGAGTTAACGGGCTGGTGGCGGGCTGAGATTTTTCGAGTCCTATAGGGCCCGTACGGGTTCGGGCCTAGCGGGTTCGGGCGGGTCGGGCTTTCGTTTTTTTAACTATCTTATATTTTTCTTTTTCAATGTTATTGATAGTTAAGTACTTAAGTGTTTTCAAGCTTTTAAGGGTTAAAATTAAAGATTAGAATTGAACTTTTAAGGGTTAGAATTAAAAGAACAAACTAAAAGTCTAAAATTTGCAAACTAAAAGTCTAAAACATAAAACATATTAACTTAAATGCATAAGTCTATATAAAAAATATTGAATAAGAGTATAAGACATTATGCAATATAAAAAATTCACAATATTTAAGTAACTTTGATATTTTTATTGAATAATATATAGTACTTCTAATTAATTTGCAAGTTCTTTTTTGATTTTTTAAATATTTGAACTTGCAAATTAAAAGTTTACAACAATTGTTAAAAAAAGAAGTAATAGTAAATCAAATGTTTTGCATCATCTTTGTAAGCTCTTCCATGTCAATGTGAGGTGCTTGGTTTCCGGTATTATAATCGGTACCATAAACCATTATATCTCCAATTTCTTGGTCTTCCTCTTCATCTACCTCGTCGCGCCCTTGATTTCGCCGTTCTGATCTAATCCAATCTCTGAAGCACACTAGAACTTCCAAAGCGTTGCTGCCCAATGAATGACGGGTATCTCCTAGCTGCTGTCTTGCTTGGCTAAATGCGCTCTCTGATGCGACTGTTGAAATAGGCACATTTAGAACGTCTCGAGCCATGGCCGAAAGAACAGGAAACTGATTTGCATTGCTCCTCCACCAACTCAGAGGTAAAAAATCCTTTGTGAGGGGCTCCGGTGACTTTTGCAAGTAGAATTGGAGTTCATCAATATTCCGGCTACTGGTTTGTTGATGCTCTCCTAGTGTAGACCAAATCAAATAATCTTGAACATTATCATCATCTTCCAAATTTGTTCCAGATGTTGAAGTATTACTTGAAGGAATATTTGCATCTACAACCGAAGAAGCATCAACAATGTTAGCATAATAATTATACAAAATTTGTAAATGTTTGTGCAGATCAGAAATACAAGTATCAGTATCAGGAGTTTCAGTTGGTCCAATATCCATATAAGTATATAAAGCACTGATTAATTGGCGACACTTTATCATTTTGATAGTAGGGTTTAAAATAACACCAATTAGGTAAATAGGGGGAATTGGGAAGAAATATTTTTTAAACTTATCTAGCATGGTTTCAACAATATTAGTATATCCCTCTTTCGCCTTCAACTTATGTACTAAAAGAGAAATTTCAGCAATGTGAACTAAACCATTTACAATAGTAGGATAATAAGCTCCAGAAAACTCAAGTGTAGCCACATAAAATTTTTGTAAAAATTGTACAACATCATGAATGACATCCCAATTTTTAGATGTTAACAGACGGTTAGGATCGGTACAATGAGAATTAGCAACTTCAGTTATAGGCATTCTATATTTATAACAATATCTTAGGAACAAATAAGTATAATTTCACCTAGTAACTATTTCTTCAGGCATGAGTCTTGGTTTTAGTCCATAGTGTACACATTTTTCCTTAAATGCATTTAATCTAGCACTTCTATTATTTCCTTGAATTACACCAATAGCTCTTCTAACTAAAGTGATGTCATTGTGAAATAAGTCAATGCCACTCTTCATAATCAAGTTATAAATATGACATGCACATTTAATATGAAATATTTCAGGAAGTGGTGGGCGTAGATGCAATTTTAGTAATGTAATAGCAGAAGTGTTGTTAGAAGCATTATCAAATGACATACACAAAACTTTTTCAGAAAGATTATAAAATAAAGCAACTTCATGGATAGTAGCACTTATAAATGCACCGGTATGACTTTGATCTTCATCATATTTAAAAGCAATAATACGTTTTTGCATACAAAAATTATCATCTATCCAATGATATGTAACAGTTAAATAATCATCTCCATTTACAACACGACCAATATCAGAAGTAAGAGAAAGTTTACAAGAAAGACTAGCGAACAAATAACGTATATATGTCTGATATTGTCCATAAAGCCTAAAGATATCAGATCTACAAGTACTTCTAGGAATACCTTTAAACATAGGGTTATAAATTCTTTGAATATAAGTAACAAGATATGGTGAAGAAGCAAAACTAAAAGGTAAACAACCTAAAACAATCATTTTAGCTAATTCTTCTCGATCTTTTTTAATATCGTATTTACCCATTAACCCCCCAGTGACTGGGTTAAATTTTTGTTGCCCAGCTTCATCGCCTACTCCCCAATCAATAGGATGAATTTCTTCCATGTGCCTACGAAGTTGACCCGTTCCCCCATTCTTATCGGGCTCGTGTTTATAAACTTCATTACATATTTTACATTTTACATAATTTTTCACATTTTCTAGTCTATCAAAAAAATTCCAACACTTACTTCTTAATCTTCTATTCTTCTTAATAGGCAAAGGAGGCTTACTTACACTTCCACCGTTAATATTTTGACTAGCATTACCGAGTATAGGTGGTGGTGTTTCAAGATTATCGGGTGATTGAATATCATCTAAAATATCATCTAAATCATCATCAATACCAAAATTTTCTTGAAGTAGCTCATAATCTACATTTACGTTTTCGAGTGAACTTTCAGAAACATGTGTTGCACTACTAGAAGAACCACCTCTTACTCTTTTGGAATTTTTCTTACTACCACCTTTACTAGTGCAAGCTTTTTTGGCCGCTCTAAGTAAATCCATTATCTAATTTAAAACAAAAAATTCAAATAATAATTCTAAATAATAAGGAGAAAGGGATGGAACAAGTGTACCGGGATTCTGAATGCCGCACTAAATTTGATATAGAAACGAGAAAGTAGAAACTCAAACTTCAAATCTTCAATTGATATTTGATAACTTGATAATTGATGTCACACTTCACTTAAATAATTGAATTAGAAATTTATGATAATAATACTTTTGTAATGAAAGTATGAAACTTGTAAGTTGAAACTTGAAAGCTTGAAATAATGAGCAATTGAGAATATTATCAAGAGAGAATTGAGAGATAATTAGAGAGAATTGAGAGATAATTGTGAGGAATAAAGAAAAAGAAAGGGGGTATTTATAGTTTTTTAAAAGAATTCAATTGCAATTTACAAATTATAAAGGGGGGGCTAAAATATAAATAAAATACCAAATTTTGGCTGTTTTTAACAGATTTGGCCGTTGGCCAACGGTCATTTTTGAAATTTGACCGTTGGAAACGGTCAAATTTAATTTTAAAAAAAAAAATTAGGCGGGTTTGCGGGCTGAGGCCCGTTAAGAACCCGTTAAGCCCTTAACGGGTTGTGGCGGGTTCGGGTACCCATTTGGAGAAAACTTAACGTTACTAGCCCGCCCCCCGTCCAACCCGTCCCAACCCGCACATATATGCATAGTAACGGGCTGGACCGGGCTGGCCCGGGTTGAACCGGGTTGTTAGCGGGTCAGCCCGGCCCGATTAACACCTTTAGTATAAAATCAATACAATGCAATAGAACAGTGAAAAACTTGTAAAACGCCTCAGTTCAGTAAAACCCTCTTTAAAACATCTTTTAACAACTAAACAAGTGAATGAAAAAGCAGCGAGAAAAGATAAACACATAAAATCAGCCCTTCGGGTACAATATCAACAGAAATCAACCCCTCGGGAAATAACATGGAACAACATCAGCCCCTCGAGCTATATAACATATCACACTGGGTACCCGCGCTTACTAGGGGTGTACAGACTCCGGGAGGGCCCCCTTATGGCCCAAGCGCAATATCAATCCATCTCGTGGCATAATCAATAGGCTCTCGACCTCATATCAAGCCACCTTGTGGCGTACAACTCAGGCCCTCGGCCTCATAATCATGGATTAGCTTATTATCGCTGCAGCGCGCAGCCCGATCCCACAATAACCTCACAATACAGGCCCTCGGCCCTACTCAGTAAGAAATCTCTAAAAGCTACTCGGGCACAGTAAACTATGATGCTCATTTCAAAATATCATTTAAGATGGCAAAACAGAGTAAACATGGCTGAGTTATAAAAACAGTAGAATATAGCATGACTCGGTATAGGTATAAGGTCAAAACAGTGAGGAATATTAGTAAAAATTCTCTAAGGGTCCAAAACAGTTGGCACGTGGCCCAAATATGGCATTCAGCCCAAAACATGATGATAGCAAATAGTTTTCAATCAAATATGCAGTTAAACAGTTATTCGGGACGGACTAGGTCACAATCCCTAACAGTGCACGACCCCACGCTCGTCATCTAGCATGTGTGTCACCTCGAAATAGCACAACGATGTAAAATTCGGGGTTTCATACCATCAGGACAACATTTACAATCATTACTCACCTTTACCCGATCCAAACTCTAGCTCGCGATGCCTTTGCCTCTCGAATCGGCCTCCGGATGCTCCAAATCTGACCAAAATTAGCATATAATCATCAAAATATGCTTAGGGAACAAAGTCCACTAAAAAGTAATCAAAATACCATGCAAATCCCGAAATTAACCAAACTCGACCCCCGGGCCCAGGTCTCGGAATTCGATAAAATTTATATCAATAGACTCCTTATCTCCCCACGAGTTGATACATATCAAAAGTACTAAAATCCGACCACAAATGACCCCTCAAACCTTTGCTCAAAGGTCTCCAATCTCAAGCCCTATTTTTCCAATTTTTAACCCTTAATTTCCATTAATTTTCAAGCCAAATCAGTGAAATAACACTATAGAATCGAGTTTAAGGTCCAAAAACCTTACCTCTATGAAATCCCCTTGAAATCCCTTTTCAAATATTTCCCTTAAGCCCAAACCCATATGAGAATGGTGTAGAGTAACTCAAAATTCGCGAAGAAAATCTTTTATACCTTCTGACTCAGGCTTTTCGCACCTGCGGTCCCATTACCGCTCCTGAGGTCCCGCTTATGCGGTCCAAGACACCGCATCTGTGGTCCTCACTTAAAACCCATGCGCCGCATCTGCGATCGATCTCCTGCACCTGCGATACCGCAGGTGCGCTCAAATTGCCGCCTCTGCGGTTCCAGCCCCCCATGGCCCTTTTCCGCATCTGTGACCCATTGGCGCTTCTGCGAGCCCGCACCTGCGGTCCCCTAGCTGCAGGTGTGGTTGTGACAACAATGGAACATCTTCAGCTGCCAAAACCAAACTCAAATTTTCGTCAACCATCCGAAATTACCCCGAGGCCCCCGGGACATCAACCAAAATCATAAACAAGCCATATACCACTATTCAAGCTTATAGGAATCCTCAAAACACCTCAAACAACATTAAATCAACCAAAACACATCGGATTTAAGCCTAAGGTTCCAAAAATCTTCTGAATTACGCTTTTAATCAAAAAGTCTATCAAACCACGTCCAAATGACCTGAAATTTTGCACACACATCCCAAATGACACGGCGGACCTACTACAACTCCTGGAATTCCATTCCGACCCTTATATCAAAATATCACCTATCAACCGGAAAACGCCAAAATACCAATTTCGCCAATTCAAACTTAAACCTACTACTGACCTCTAAAACACATTCTGATCACTCTCCTAAGTCCCAAATCACCTCCCGAAGCTATCCAAACCATCGGGACTCACATCTGATCCCTTTATCACATAATTCAACTTCTGGTTGACTTTTCCAGCTTAAGCTTACTCAAAAGAGACTAAGTGTCTCAAACCTTACTAAAACCTCTCTGAACCCAAGCCAACCAACCCGATAACACATAATACAGCTGAGCAAGGCAATAAGAAGCAGAAATGGGGAAAACAGAGAGGTAACTCATGAAACGACCGGTCGGGTCGTTACAGTAAGGCACATAAATAAGTAGATAAAAGACATGGAAGAAATATAGAGTAAATGACTCAACCTGTAAATCTGGATAACATTGTAAATCATGAAATAATTATGGTATCATGCATATGCATATGAATATCATGTCGTGCATAGATACATATTTCCTAACATCATCAGGCCTCTAAGGGCATCCCATCATATCATCTCGGCTACCGTGGGCAAAATCATCAACGTATACCAGTTGATTAGGTGGTGGTGCGTATATAACGCCGTAACCTTTTCTCATATCCTATATATATATATATATATATATATATATATATATATATATATATATATATATAATATACATATATATGCGTATATAACGTCATCTGGTCATGGTTCAATATACATGTATAAATGCATGAAATGCATAAGAAAATACGTTAATAAGATTTTCTTGAAATGCCATAAATTCCATATGCCTTTCAGATGAACTTTATGAAGTACGTATTTTTCTGAGACCCATGAACAAAAGATATAATAACAACCCATATGGGGAATCAAGAATATAGACACCCCTAGTACTTCTATGAATAGAGTCATTTATGAAAATTGTGCATTTGCTCGTTTCATTTGTTACGTATAGATAATGCCAAAAGAAAGAAAGAATAGCCTTAACTTACCTTTAAGGCCAACTTTTTACTTGTATCCATGAACAATCTCGTCCACGCCTCAATCATAATCACATAGCATGACGATTATTTTTGGTAAAGCCTTGTAACAGAAGTTATTTAGAGGCTTAGAGCATAGTGCTAGAATGTTTTCAAAGGTGGTTAATGAGATATTAGTGTCGAAGGGAGTGAAAGAGGAAGTTGACGTTGCAGAACAAGAAAAATTGGGACATAGTTTTTTCTAAAACTACCGAAAAGTCTGTGTATAAGTCCTTACATAAGAAACACACAAATTTTATGAAAAAGATGCTAGTGCCTGTTGTTTGTTCTAAAACAATTCACGAAGTTAATGTCCAAATTTTCTTACTGTAACTTCTCGTTCACTCTCATAATTTTGTATCAATAAAAAGAATTCCATATTATAAGTCTACTGCACTTGAGAAACTCATAAGATATATTACAAATCCAAATGCAAGCAAAAATGAGTTTTATTCTTCCCCATGAACCCATTTGTCAAGTACTGTCATATGTTCAATGTCATAAAGCTCTAAAATAAATTTTTAAACAGTCTTACAAATTCTTTTGTGATTTGTATCCTCCACATCCTGGACGGTTCCATGTGTTACAGTTTAAGATCTATTATGTTGTCAAGCCTCTACGTCCACCTACTAAGCATTGCTTAGTCATTCTAGCCACTTACACGTGGATTAATGCCCGCGCAAATAAGAATTATATCAAATTACTTAAAATAATATTCACTTTTAACATGCCTTATACACTTTACTATCATGGCCATGTGGTACCTTGTATGGTACTAGTCCATAAATATCGAGTATTAACGCTCGACCGTATTTTATCCCAACATACCAAACTTGCACGAAAATTTATTTTCTTTGACTTGCTTCCCCTCTCACCTTCATGAATTTACTCATCACTTGTTTGAAATAGCATAATCCTTATAATCTCCAAATAATCTTTTCCTAGGACTGGCGTCAATTACCTTACGATAAATTCAACGTACAATACTACAGGGTGCAACATCGTCGTAATTTAATACTGCGAAGCGTATCATCATTATTATGTAATACTGCAAGGCGTAACATGATCGTAATGTAATACTGCAAGACATAACCTTATCATAATATAATACGACGGGACGTAATATTGCGGGGCGTAACACAGGGACCCCAGGCAATACTCATACCAGAACCACATATTCAGCAAAAAGTTCATAAAAGATTGAAAAACCAGCCCCAATGTGTCAGAGATCAAAGGAGTCTAGGACCCTAGGTAGTGCTCACACTGTGGTGGTTGAGAACCTAAATGACTAAGAGTAGGGGTTTTTTTAAAACCAGTACATCAAGGAAAGGGGGAGATTTTAAAATAGTTCAATTTCAGAAGAAGGAATGTTCAGAACACAGAGTTGCAGGCAGAACTGCACCAAGAAACAAACAAGGTTCATGTTCAGCACATAGTTCAAACAGGATGATATCTGATTAAGCTAAATAATCGTGCTACTATTTAAAATAATCGTGGCTTAGTCAAGGAAGCAATTAGGCAGAAATATTTGAATTGAACATACAGGACATATGAGTTAAGCAACAAACATATTTGATTACATGCTTATAGGGTACAAAGTTCAGGACAGGCAGAGGATTAATGCATGAAACAGATTTAAATCATAGGCTAACCCATGAGAGGATTCATATTATTCAAAACTAATTAGTCCTAGGTTGATATAGAGAAATGAGGTGTATCGTAACTAACCTATTTTGGTGCCACCTAATCTCAAATGACTAAGAGTCATTTGATTAGAATGTGGCTTGTTGTCACATAGGGGTGGGGGAGGGATTTTTTATCTTATCTAATAATTAATTAACTAACTAGGTAATATCTCGCTACCCGGTAATTAACCAATTACCCGTATAATTAAGAATTGTCTCAAATTACTTAAAATTTTACTTAGTTTTAATACACTTTATACATCCTACTATCATGGTCATATGGTACCTTATTTGGTACTAGTCCATAAATGTCAGGTATTAACGCTCGGCCCGTATTTTATCCCAACATGCCAAACTTGAACGAAAATTTATTTTCTTTGACTTCCTTCCCCTCTTACCTTCACGAATTTACTCATCACTTGTTTGAAATAGCATAATCCTTATAATCTCCAAATAATCTTTTCCTTGGACTGATGTCAATTACCTTACGACAAATTAAACGTATAATACTACAGGGTGCAACATCGTCGTAATTTAATACTGCAAAGCGTAACATCATCGTAATGTAATACTATAAGGCATAACATTATCGTAATATAATACTGCAAGGCGTAACATCATCATAATATAATACTGCAGGATGTAACATCATTGTAATATAATACTGCGGGACGTTACAATAGTGTCACTAAATGGAATTACACAATCAGGTGAAGGACTGAATCATACTAAGAAGTGAAATAGGCTAGTCAACTGAAGCATAGAGAACAAAATTGCAAATGTTAGGGCATACCAGTTGAGAAGAAAGCAAGTAAAGGTGTAGTAACAGTTAAATTTCAGAGTAATTTGGCCTTGACTTTCAGCCGGCCAAACAATAACCACTCAGTACAGAAATCAGAACACAAGAGAGAACACAGAGAGCTTAAGTTTGTTTTGTGAGAATCAGAGAGTTCGAGTCTTGTATAAGGGGAAAAGGGAGAGGGGTTTAAATAGCACTAAATTAGAGCACACAAATAAGGTAATAAGTCAATCATACATAAACAAGAAATGAAAATAATTCCATAATCAATTTAAGTCGGCTTTAATCAATTAGCAGAACATAATAGCATAAAATTAGGCTAGTACTATCTAGGTTATTGAAAGTATTATACAGAGTCAATTAAATAGTCAGATGCCGGATCAAATAAGGTAGGGAGTGATGAGAACGGGTAAATCGCACCAAATAAGGAAGTACCAGTACTAAAACCTTAATAAAAATTTCAAGGTCTTAATTTTGCGGCAAATAAAGTTAGTAAATAATTAACGACAAGAATCATAGAGACAGATAAATAGAACCATTAAAGGAAAAATAATTACATATCGAAACCCCCTAAATTTTAATATAAGTAAAATAAGCAGAAATTAGGGTAAGTAAAATCAGTCAGAAATAAATAAGGAAAAACATTTTGGCGAAAATCTGTTAAAATCAAAACCCTAATTTTAGGGTAAGTAAAAGATTCAACCAAATACATATAGATTCGTGAAATAATAACATTAAAGAAAACCAGAATGAACCAAAATCTGGTTTGAACCAGAGATCCAAAACCCTAATTGAAAGATACGAAAAACATTCGTACTCACAGGTTTTGGGATGAACATAGACGGGAATAGTCGAAATATGAGAGATTTTGAACCATATCTGGTTCGAGTCTCTTGAGATACGCTTGCCATTTGAGGCAAATAAGCTTAAGTAACATCAAAATCGGGTAGCAAGTAAAGAAGTAAAGCCAAATAAGGCAGGGAATCAAGAGAGGATCCCATTTCTGATAGGAATCAAAGGGGAAATGGTGACGGCGGGTTAGGGTTCGAGAGGGTGAAGGGTGAGATACGAGAGGATTAAATGATGGTGGGTGGGGGGAAATTGTTTAGGATTAGGGGTGATTGGTATAATTAAAAGGGGTGAGTGATTAGGGGTCGTTGATCTTCTGAGATCAACGGCCAGGATTAGAGTTTAGACTGGCAGGTTAATTGGATGGGTACAGGTCTAAGTTAGGTGTTGGGCTGGTGTAATAGGTGTTGGGTAATTGGGTTAGGGTAATTGGGTTGGTTAGGTCCGAAAAATTAATTCGAAAAGGGGCTATGTTTTAAATACCCAATTAAACTAATAAAATAATTTATAAAATAATTATAAATGATAAAAATGCCATTTATATATGAAAATGATGTAAAATAATTATTTAACATTGTAAAATATAAAAAGTCATTTTCTGTATAGATAATATAATTATGCATATATATGGGCTATTATTGCAAAATGTGCAATTCTAGCCTTAAAAAATACAAATGTAATTATAAAATGCAATTAAATTATTTAAGCACTATATGGGCATAATGATGAATTTAGATGATTAAATAATAATAAAAATAATATGAGGGATAATTATTGGATATTTATATAATAAAGAATGCAGAAATAAATTGATTTAAAGCCCTTAAAATTATAGAAAAATTATAAAAAAACTTGGGCATGCTTGTAAATCTAATAATAATGTATGTGCACTATTTTGAAAATGTATATGCATATTTAAAATATATGAGGAAAAATTGGGTGTCAACATTCAAGGCAAGGTATGTTGGCTAAAGTCATCTTGTAGAATCGAATCCATGATGTCCTCGTAAGTTGTAATTATGATTGGCTCAAGCTCTTATGTCTCATGATCCGAGATATTCTTTACAAATTTAACTATTCTGAATAAACTCTGTGTCGAATGATATATGTTCCAAATGTATTCCGAATGCTCCCATCATATTGTGTTATCCTTCGAGATTGTAGTCAAATGTGACCATGTGTCGAACTATTATGTAATCTATTATGTCTCAATTGCTAGCTATTATGCCAAATTGTGGAAGAAATTTCAATGTGCCTAAGACTCTTATTTGCTCATATATGTACTAAAAGTCGTGATTAGAGATGCTTTGTTATTGATAATCCTTGATGATGTTTGAAAGTGAAAGGGGTTGAACATGAAATATGAAATACGACCGACGTGCCAAGAATGATATTACCTTTGTGGCCACTAGTGCCAATAAAATGAAAATATGAGTAAAAGATTATGAAATGAGCTGAAAGTCCTTTATATAATAAACATTTAGGAGTATCATTAGTCACTGAGGAATGGTAGGTTGCGCGTCTTTCACATAATTAAAATTGTGAAATCAAACCCAATCCTAAGGGGTAATTCCCCCGCACAAAGTTAGGTAAGATACTTACGTCAAAGAAGCTAAATCAGTACTCTAAGAAGCCCTTCCCGCGTGAAACAACCTCCGGATGGCTCGAATCTAGCCAAAATAAAGCTTCGATCTTGAACAAGAATCAAAAAGTTAACCTAAGGCCCGCACTTCGGAACCCGACAAATCTTACAAAATCCAAATACCCATTTCGATAGAAGTCCACCCATACCAAAAACATCCAATTCCGACCTAAAATCGGTCTTCAAATCATCAATTTATGTTTTAGATAAGTTTTTACTAAGAATCCTAATTTCTCAAATTCATATCATCAATTAAATAATAAATGTAAGGATGGAATCATAAAATATAACCAAATCCGGGTTAAGAATACTTACCTCAATCCAAATCGTGAAAATCCCCTACAAAATCGTCCAAAACCGAGCTCTCTAACTCAAAAAGTGATAATAAAAAAAAGCCCTCAAAATAGAGTGCTTATAAGTCTGTGCAGGTATTACACATCGCGATCACAGAATAAACTTCACAATCGCGAAGACAAAATACACCCTACTGCCAAATAGTCCTTCGTGAATGTGACATACAAGTCGTGAGCGCGGTGCCCAACACAAGAACACCTACGCGAACGTGTCGCATCTACCCTGAGCACGAAGGCTTACGCCAGACCAACCCCCAGGCTCCCCTCTACGCAAACGTGTATCCCCTCTCACAATCGCGAAAAGTTGCTTCCTTAAATCGACGTGAACGCGCCCCTAGCTTCTCGAATGCGAAGAGAAATTGCTCCTGCCTCCCAAAAGCCCTCCATGAACGCAGCCATTCACTCACGATCACGATTAAGAAAACACCAGACATCAGAACAACAATCCAAAATAGGAGAAAATTGCCCGTCGCTCATCTGAAATACACCCGAGGCCCTCGGGACCCTGTCCAATCCCACCAATCAGTACCAACACATAACACAGACGTACTCGAAGCCTTATATGAGACAAAACAACATCAAAACTAAAAATCATACCTCAATTCAAGCCTAATGAACTAATGAACTTTTAACTTTCAAAACTTACGTCGAACCATACCAAATGAACTCGGAATGACCTCAAATTTTGCATTCAAGTCCCACATGACACAACGGATTTATTCCAACTCCTAGAACCAAAATCGGAACCCGATATAAACTAAAGTCAACTCCCGGTAAAACCTTTCAACCTTCCAAACCTTCAACTTTCCAACTTTCGCCAAAAAGTATCAAATCAACCTACAGACCTCCAAACCTAAATACGAACATATGCCTAAGACCAAAACCACCATACAAAGCTATTGGAATCATCAAAAGACCATTCCAGAGTCGTCTATACAAAAGTCAAACTTCTGCCAACTCTTACCACTTAAGCTTCTAAAACAAGAATCATACTTCCAAATAAATCCTGAATCGCTCGAAAATCAAAATCGACCATACATATAAGTCATAATGAATAATATGAAGCTACTCAAGATCTTAAGCTACCAAAGGCAACGCTCAATCTCAAAATGATTGCTCGGGTCCTTACATTCTCCCTCTCTTAAACAAACATTCGTCCTCAAACGTGCCAATAGTCGCTCTGAAGCCATCAAATCACCGTATAAACTTACCATACACATATACATGGGTAATTTCATGCCACTCCAATATAATCCCAACAACAACATCTCAACTAAAGGTTATTCCTTCCACCCATAGTGATAAGCCTTAGAACCAAATTTCAACACCAATCATTCCCCAAAGATCTGATCCCACATAAACACACTATATCAACCTCAACCAACTACAACAACTCATGCATACATCCACAAGGTATAACCACATGACATAACATATCACCTATCAGCCTATAGCAACATCTCCAGCCACAATAACTGCCACAATCCAACCCGGTACCGATAAATAACATTATATCAACTAGAACCTTGTTCCAAACCTTTCCAACACTGCTAATGATGTAAGAAACATGTAAATATCATAATTACTCACCCAATCAACAAGTCACACCCTGCGCCGCGTAGGCACATATGATGCAATCCATACTGAACCATCACTACTCGAATACAACTGAAAATGGAAAGAGACATATGAGAGAGCTACCCAACAAATCCTATAGGCACAACTCCATATCAGTACCATACTAAGAATTCACTCTACAAGGGAGAAACAAAACATGCGAACTAATCACAAAGGATCTCATCCTAACATAACTCCATCATGGCACGCAGCCCGATTTCAACATACTAACCCATACAAAAACACGAGGATCATATCCTCAACTCTGAATCACAAGTATAATACACATCACACCAACCGAAAACCTTTCACTCACTCAATTCCACGAAATAAAACCACAACACGTAACACATTTCCCATACCTATAGAGCACCTAAATCATAAGTTGTAGCCAAACTATCCAGAAATCACATCAAAAGTTATTGTATTAAGTAATAGAAAGTTCACCCTAGTCTCATACCTCTCAATAATTAAAAATCCAAAATGATAGACACAGGCTACCACTATAGAATCCCTCAATAAGCTTAAACACATAAATAGAGTACAAGAATCACAAAACACATCCATATATGAAGCAAGATAAAAGGACTCATACCAATAAATAGGATCGAATCAACATAAGATTGATGCTCCTCTATGATAAACCGAAACCATACCTGTAGAGACACTATCTGGTGTAGCAGCCTCAGCCCTACCAGGGAAAGCATAATAATGGTCATGGCCTCCCCCTCTAGGACACCCTCTACATGCTCCACCTCTAGTTGGTTGTGTAGGTGGAGTAGCAATTAGAGTTGAACCCATAGCCTAAGTGCTCTGACGAAGTCCACCTCTCCAAAGTCTGGGCAATCTCTCATGATGTGCCAATTATCACCACACACATAACAACTCATCTGCGGGAATGGCTACTAGTACTGAGTCAAAGCTAGATGACTGGAGTAAGAATTGTAGGAACCCCGTGAAGGAGGTGCACTAAAAGATGACTAGCATATATGAGTACGCTGAGGTCCCTAACTAGCTGGAGCACCACGAGTAGTTTGAAGTGCGTACTTTACTAGTCGACTGATGGAGCCTCTGCCATGATAGGCTAGTGCCGAAGAGTAGAATCCACTAATTTTTCCAAGACCTCGAGACCTCTTGGCCTCCCTATCCTCCCTCTTCTAACCTCGAACATGCTCTAACCTCCTAACAATCTACACAACCTCCTGAAATGGATTATCAATCTCCAACTACCAAGACATGCTGAATCTAAGACCATAACAAACCCCTCAATAAATCTGTGGACTCGCTCTCTAACTGTAGAAACCAAGGCAGGTGCATGATGGGATAACTCACTAAACCTAATGGCATACTCTGACACCGTCATAGTCCCTTGACGCAGCTGCTTGAACTCTATGCACCATGCATCTCGGAGGGTATGGGGAATAAATTTCCTCAATAATATATCTGAAAACTGAGTCCAAGCGAGTGGCGTTGCATTAGCTGGCCTACCCTCCTCATAAGCCTGCCACCACCTATATGTTGCTCCTGATAGTAGAAATGTTGTAAAAGCTACTCCGCTCACCTCTACAATGCTATGGCGCAGAGAATACGGTGGCACTTATCTAGAAAATCATACGTATCCTTAGTAAATGCGCCACTGAAAGTAGGAGGATCATACTTATTAAACCTCTCAAGCCTCTTCTGCTCTTCCTCTGATGCCTCTGGTCTGACCTCAGGATAAATCGCGATAAGGGGGTATACTAGCACTACACCCAAAGTATGACCAATATGAGCCTGCTGCTCTAGAGTACGGGTGGCAGGACTTTAAGCTCCTCTCCCAGCCTGAGATGTAGTTGGTGCAACTGGGATCAATCCCTCCTGAGCCAAAGTGTTGAACATATTCAGGAAATGTGCTAGGGTCTCCTGAAGTCCAAGGGTAGAAACAAGCACCTCAGGTGTCTGCCCCTCAATCGGAGCTACTAGTGGCTCCTCAGCTAAAGCTTTGGCAGTTGCTCTAGCTATAGCACATGTCCCTCATCTGCCTCTACCTCGGCCCTGGCCTCTCGCAGCTCTAGTAGGGGGCGTGTGTGTCTGCTCAACTGATTCAATGGTGCATTTCCTCACCATCTGTGAGAGAATAGAAATAAAAGGTTCAAACTCTGAAATCAATAAATATGCACGATGTAAGCACGTGATTTTTGCTCTATATGAGAATTACTCCCAAAAAATTCAAAATAAAATGATTTTCCTTGGTGTACAATTTTGAGAATATGCATGACATTTTGATAATTGTTCTGTCCGTAAACAAAAATACAAAAAAAAACATGTTGCATGCATTTAGGAATTAATGGTACATTTAGAAATTAATTAGCCATAAATCGGTTAAAAGAAAATCAAAAAATATATGCATGTGTATTTCTGGACATTGAGTGATTTTTATTTAATGTTAATTTGCGTGTTGATTATTATAGGTGTTAAACAATATGTGTGTAATTTTATTTTTTTATTTTTACAATTTATTTAGGAGTTTTGTTTAATTTTGGTAATTAAAGAAAAAGAAAAGAGTTGTGAAAAAATGAAAAGAACTCGGATAGGGCCGAAATATAAATGGAAGTCAGGCCCAAATCAATTACCCCAACCCAGTCCAAACCCAGGCTGCCCAGGCACGGTCCCAAACGACGCCGTATCAGCGTCCCTGTTTGAGCCGTTGATCTGATGCAAATGAACGGTCCCGATCAGGCCATTCATTAAACCTCAACGACGCCGTTTCAGGCACGTTGATCTGAGCCGTCCAACCCCATTGATCCAACGGATACAGGCCTTCCCCTAGACCCGTTAACCTGACCCGACCCATTCCCATACCCGATCTCACCCACCACTACTCCAAACGATGTCGTTTCACCTTAAGTGAAAGATCCTGGCCATAGATCCAACTCGAACCAACGGCCAGGATCTAGCCCTTTACCTCATATATAAACCTAACCTAACACCCCGCGCCCCAAACCGGACCCCCCCTTTTTCACCCACTATTCACCATTGTCCCCAGAGCCCCCTCCTGTCAAACCCTAGCAACCTTAGGTTTCCCCACCGTAAACCCGGCCACCCAGACTCCGATGGCCCCCAAAACAACACCCCTGATACACCCAACCACCCTGAACACGAATCCACCAACCGTTTACCTCGAATCACCCTGCAACTTCTTGAATCTTCAATCGAAGATTCGAGCAACAAGCAGATCTACACCCACCAACCCCAAACTCACACCACAACACCTCCTGACCTCCCTCACCCCCTGAATGACCTTGGTCCCGTTCGAATCTGACCAAAACTGAACGAATCCCAAATCAGACCACCAAGAACCCTAGAACTCGGATTTATGGGTGTCTGTCCAAATCAACAAAGGATCGGGGTCTAATAGACTTTAACCAAGGTGTTCTCAGTTGAGAACACTTCGATTAAGGGCCATTCGACCCCAAAATGGTCGAATCCGAGTTCGAGTTTGAGTCGGTTTTGATTTCAAATCCCTGAGGTAATTTTTCCCTTTTTCTTTTGTTCTCCTATAGATTCTACCTGTTTTTCATGTTTAGTTTGTTTTGTTTCCGATTTTCTGTCAATACAGTAAACCCTGAGTCAGTGTTAAGTTTGTTTTGGTGTTTATTTGATTACCTGTTGTATATTATAGTTTGTATTGTCATTTAAACAAGTGTCGTCAATTAATGTACTTGAAATTAGATGAAAACATGACAGTAGCTTATTAACACCCTCAATGTATACTTGCCAAGAAAATAGTTCATCTAAATCTGTATGCTAGCATATAAGGAACCTTCGAAATATGTTTAGTTTTGTCTATGAATTAGGCTACTTGTTCTGGCAGTAATCTCAGGATTTCAGTATTCATCACTGCTTCAAGGTTAGCCAATGGGCTGTTGTCTTTTGCATTGTTTGGCTGTGAGTTGGGCAGGATTGGTTCCCAATATGACCAACTCATACCATTTTAATTGACACCCTTGTTGATGGTGTTTGAATCCTTGTTTGAACTTAGTTTAGGAACTAAATATAGCTACAGAAAATCTGACAGACCAACCTAAAATCAATATTGAGTTTAAGCTGATTAGCTAAGTAGTCAGTGATTATTAGCTAAATTCAGGAGAGTTTATATACTGACTATTAAAGTTAGGATAGTACAGTAATATGTCAGGTTTAAGGGGGTAATCCTGGGAATTTAGTAACATACTAACAGGCTGTTAAGGATGGGGTCTGCTTAGAGGGTCACTCATTAAGCTTATTTTAATGACAATAGGGTACTGAAATAGGATTAAATTAATGCAGTAGTGGGGAACCAAACTTGGTAGCATGGGGGTGATTAAATATCATGGCCTGCCCATACCTTTGGACAGAAAACACATGCTGGTAGGTTGTCAAGAGGATGGGCTTTGGGGAGTTTTGATTAATTAATTAGTATGGGCAGGAAAGGGCTGAAGGGATCAAAGGCAGCCTGGAGCCTGCCATTTCTGCCTATAAATAGGTTTATTTAGAACAAGAAGGGGGTCTTCGAACGGGGAGAGGGGAGTTAGTATTGAGAGCATAGGCTGGAAAATTATTAAGTGTTCAGAGAGAAATAAAGCTGTTAGTTTTAAAGGGTTTGGGTTGTTACTATTTCATGAGGGTATTCTGATTTCTCTGTGGGATTTCTACTGTATTCTGGGCTTCTGTATGTTGCTGATTGATTCTGGTCTTATTGCTATTGAAGCTGTTGTTGGTTATTCGTCGAGTTGTTGTGATTATTGAACTGCTGTTACTATTGCATTTGAATATTATGGGTTTTTCTGCTGGTTTACTACTCTGTTCGGGGATTGTTGGTTGGTGCTCGACCACCTGTGGGTTTATCATTGTTGAAACTGCTGTTGGTTGTTCGTGAACTAGTGGTCATATTGTTACTGTTTGTTGTTGTTGTATTACTGTTGTCTGTTTGATTGCTGCTGATATCATTCTTCTTCTTCTCGTTCTTATTGTCCAACATCCAGGTACACATTCTAATTTCACTGGTGTAATGATGAACTTGGAGCATGAATAAGAGTATAAGAAGAATTGTAGTCTGAATTTAGTGTAGTGATTTTTATCTTTTTGCTGTTTGCAGTTTAGAACATTCTGTATACCCGACATGTAAAGTTTGACCTCCAAACTGTGTAATGGAATAGTTTTCAGTCTATAAGAGTTTGGTCTAGTAATTTGTCGGTGTATGTTAATCAAGAAGAAACTAATGGTGTAGTAGTGATGTTCGGCCAACAATGGTTTCACATAGGGTAGGTTAAGAATGACAATGCAGTAATCGTGTTTGTTTCACCTTGGTTCATCAGTAGATAATATATATTTCAAAGGCATGCTAGGCAGTTTGGATTATCGCAAAAGATAAAAATCGCATAGGTCATGTTATTGGATAAATGTCGCCTGAAACATGTAGTGGTATCACCTAAGTTAGATAGGGTCAGTTTCAGTTTTTTCGCCTTTAAGAGTTAAGCGTGTATGGAATAATTAACTGAACCTCATACGTATGCCCATCGATGAACAAGGTTTCTATATGCATGTCTACTTTTCCGATCCAATCAACTGGTTATCACATTTTGCGAGTAGGTAATTGAAAAGTACTTCCCGATTGTTTTATTCCAGAGACGGATTTAATAGAGAAAATGTAGTCATTTTAGGATATCCTTTTAAAATAAAAATGAGACGAGCCTCACCAAATAAAACGCGTAGATTGCGGAGCCCTCACAAAATGTATGGCTTTAATTATTTAGCCTTCGGGACGAGCCGTTTAGCAAATTTTACGGTTTTCCCAAAATACCAATACGTTAGTCTCTCTAGGACGCGCTCTAATAAATCTTACCTTCTTAAACTCGGGTGCACATTTATGTGACCCAAATCCAAATCTCAACAGAATTGAAATGCGTCTCTAATCACGGGTACATTGATTGTGACGTGGTTCGAGATGCGTATCCATGACGTTGCAAATTCCTTTCAAAAAAAATAAGAATGAGATGAGCCTCGCCAAATAAAAATACAAATTTGCGGGGCCCACAGTAAATATTTGCTTTAAAATTGCTTAGACTTCGGGATGGACCGTTTAGTAAAATTCCACGGCCCTACCCAAAGTAAATGATACGCTAGTCACTTTAGGCGCGTATTTAATAATGTTATATTCCTAAACTCAGGTGCACATTTATGTGACCCAAATCCCAATCTCAACAGAGTTGAAATGTAGCTCTAACCACGGGTACATTGATTGTGACGTGGTTCGAGATGTGTTTCCACGATGTTGCAATTCTTGATAAAATAACAGTAAATGATAAAAGCGGTTAAAAGTTAAATTTTGCACATAGGTTAAACATATATTAAATCAGATAATCAAGCCAAATATGACAGTTGAGCGACCGTGCTAGAACCACGGAACTTGGGAATGCCTAACACCTTCTCCCGGGTTAACAGAATTCCTTATCCGGATTTCTGGTACGCAGACTGTAATATGGAGTCATTCTTTTCCTCGATTCGGGATTAAAATTGGTGACTTGGGACACCCTAAATCTCCCAAGTGGTGACTCTGAAATAAATAAACAAATCCCGTTTCGATTGTCCTTTAATTGGAAAAAACTCCTACGCCCCGTGCGGGGGCGGAAAAAGGAGGTGTGACACACGATAGGAATGAAAGAAATGGAATTTTCCCAATAGTTTCGTAGCCTCTCGAATATAAGCACAGACGTCTCCGTACCGATCCGAAATACTCCACTAAATTAGCCTGTGACTCATAGAACCTATCAACCTAGAGCTCTGATACCAACTTGTCATGACCCAAAATTCCACCTTAAGGATCGTGATGGCACCTAGTCTCCATAACTAGATAAGCCGATTACTTACAATAGTTAAACCAATTAACATGATGTTTTTAAAATAGAGTTTAATATAAATACTGCAATAAGGGTGATACAAGCCTACGCAGCAATAATCATAACAATCCTCCCAAGAGTAGGTAGTATAGAGTCACGAACTCTACTAAATACATAAAAATAACTCAAAATACAATACTGTTAGGATAGAGAATTGACGGTAATAATGTAAGGAAAGGACTCCAAGGGACTGCGGCGATTGAGCAACTCTACGTTTACTCCTCATGATCAAAGAAGCTAATAATGCCTAGGACCGCAGCCTCCAATACCTGGATCCACACAAAAAATGTACAAAAGCATAGCAGGAGTAAACCACAATTGTACTCAATAAGTATCAAGACTAACCTCAATGGAGTAGTGACGAGGTACAAGTCAAAATACTCACTAGACATGATAACATGTGCAGTATATCAGTATAAAGCTAATAATGGAAGCAAAAATCAGTAAATGGAAACAAGGAATAAACATGAGATAAAAATAATAAAGTAATCAAAACACCATTAAAGTATCAGTGAAACCAAATAAAGGAAACAAATGACAACCAAATAATCAAGTCGTTCTAACACAATGTTTACAACAGAAACACTCCAAGGTACCAGACCTCATAGCCACAAGCCACGAGTCCCAAATAACAAACCATATATACATGGAACCCGGTGCCCACATTATTAATCATAACAGCACAGACAACTCACATGTTGCACGAACAACTCACATGCCAATATCTCAATCTGTGCGGTATGGTCATATGCTCACTATCACAATCCGCCCGGCATGGTCATATGATGACTATCACAATCCACCTGGCGTGGTCACTAGCTCAATAACACAATGAAAGCAGATATACAAGAATACATGTGCATGATCAATGAATATTCAAATTTCATACTCCTAAATTGGTGTAAATGACATGTTACAGTGTATCCATGTGCAACTGTACTCTTACATTCCATGTCATCAAGTAATATCAAAGACATCGAGTAGCCAATTGGAAACAACACAAAAAGTCACATAATGTGAATGACACACACAAGGAAAATCACAGCATTATATGAATATCATCAATAATATGCCCCCAGACTATCACATATCATCCCTGCCATAGCCACCATTATCCCACCACGTTGATAACATCATAATAGTCACTAGTATCGCTCTGCTCACACAATAAACTCAATAGACACTTGTATCGCTCCGCCTGGATAATATATCAATAGTCACACGTATCACTCTGCTCAGACAATATATCAATAGCCACCCGTATCACTTCACCCAGACAATATATCAATAGCCACTTGTATCATGCCGTAGAATCAACAATAGTGAAATTCCACCCTTATGCTTGCATAGCACCAATAAATCGACACAACAAATCCACATGTTCCAACATCACAACAACACAACATATCAACTCGTACCACACGTGCCCATAGGCCACAATATTTCCAAAATCAACAATACCAATATTATCACAACACATAGCCCATGGATCAACCACAATGTGTACAAAAATATCAATAACAACAAAATAAATGAGAAATAACTCAACAAGGAAAGGTATTCCAATAACCAACAATTTCAGCCACAACCAAGTTAATAGCTTTCAACAACTACAACTTCAATAGCTCAACAATGAAGGTATTTCCATAAAATGGCATCTTTAAATTCTAATGCATAACATAAACTTTACAATAAAAGAGGTGGCATGCATTAGCAACTACGACTAAATGCATGAGAATAACTCGACAATGAAAAAAATAGCATATAACAACAACTACTAATAAATGCATATAAGGGAAACATCGACAACGGGAACTAGAACATGAAATAACAACTTCAATTAAAGCATATAAGAATAAACTTGACAACAAAAGACAGAACAATTAATAACAACTTCAATTAAATACTTATAAGTAACCTAAGAGTCTAAACCAGTCAATCTTCACATATAAGCATGTGTACATACTCGTTACCTCATGTACACGTCTTTCACATAATTCATATAGTGCCATCAAACCCAATCCTAAAGAGTAGTTCCCTCACACAAAGTTAGGCAAGACATTTATCTCAAAGAAGCTAAATCAATACTCTAAGAAGCCATTCCTGCGTGAAACAACCATCAGACGGTTTGAATCTAACCAAAATAAAGTAATATCATAAATAAAAGTCATAGAAAATAATTCCGAAAAATAAAGCTTCAATCTTGAACAAGAATAAAAAATTCAACCCTGGGCTCGCACCTCAGAACCCGACAAAACTCACAAAATTTGAACACTCATTCCGATACGAGTCCAACCATACCAAAATCATCCAATTTCGACTTCAAATCGGCCTTCAAATCATCAATTTATGTTTGAGAAAAGTTTTTACTAAAATGCCCAATTTCTCCAATTCAAATCGTCAATTAAATGATAAAAACAAGGATGGAATTATAAAATATAAACAAATCTGGGTCAAGAATACTTACCAAAATCCAAATCGTGAAAATCCCCTACAAAATTGCCTAAAATTGAGCTCTCTTACTCAAATTGTGATAAAATAACAAAAGCCCTTGAAATAGAGTACTTATAAGTCTACCCAGGTATTACACATTGCAATCACGGAAACCTTCACAATCATGAAGACCAAATACACACAGTTGTGAAATAGTCCTTTGCGAGCACAACATACAGGTCGCGAATGTGATGCCCAACACAAGAACGCCTACACGAACGTGTCGCATCTACAGCGAACGTGAAGGTTTATGTCTGACCAACTCCAAGCTCCCCTTCTACGCGAATGTGTATCCCCTCTCGTGATCGCGAAGAGTTATTTCCCAAATCGATGCGAACGCGTCCCTAGCTTCGCAAACGTGAAGAGCAACTGCTCTTACCTCCCAAAAGCCCTCTGTTAATGTGGCCATCCACTCACGATCACGATAAAAAAAACACCATATATCATAACAACAATACAAAATAAGGGAAAATGGCCCGGAGCCCATCCGAAACACACCCGAGGCCCTCGGGACCCCGTCCAATCGCACCAATCAGTCCCAAAATATAACTCGGATATACTCGAAGCCTCAAATCACACCAAAAAACATCGAAACTACAAATTGGACCTCAATTCAAGCCTAATAAGCTAATAAATTTTTAATTTCCAAAACTCACGATGAACCATATCAAATAACTCGGAATGACCTTATATTTTGCATGCAAGTCCCAAATGACACAATGGATTTATTCCAACTCCTGGAACCAAAATCCGAATCCGAATCCAATATCAATAAATTCAACTCCCAGTCAAACATTTCAACCTTCTAAACCTTTAACTTTCTAACTTTCGCCAAAAAGCATCAAATCAACCTTCGGACCTCCAAATTCAAATTCGGATATACACTTAAGTCCAAAATTACCATACGAAACTATTAGAATCATCAAAATACCATTTTGGAGTTGTCTACTTAAAAGTCAAACTCTGGCCAACTCTTACCACTTAAGCTTCTAAAACAAAAATCATTCTTCCAAATAAATTTTGAATCGCTCAAAAATCAAAAACCATACAGCAAGTCATAATGCATAATACGAACCTACTCGAGACCTTAAGCCACCGAAAAAAATTCTAAAGCTCAAAACAACCGATCGGGTCATTATACACACTCTCTATAAGGCCAACCTGGCGGACTAGGGCTTTTTAAAGTACGAGGGTAGCAATGAACCCCTCTAGGACCTGAACATGTCAAACCGGCACGGTCGAAACAGGGATCTCCATCCTGCTCGATCTGAGGCTCTGCAATAGGTGCTGCTACATGTGCTCTAGGCTAAGATTTGCCTCTACCTTTAGCTCTACCTTGGCCCCGGCCTCTACCCCTGGTGGTGGCTGCAGCTTGGGGCTCCGATTCCTGATTAGCTATTGATGCAGAACATGTCCTCACCATCTATGAGTGAATAAGAATAGAATGATTCAAACTCAATGATAGAATAAAGCCACACAATAGAGAAAGAAAGCATGTGAAATTTCCTAATGCCTTATAGCCTCTAGAAGATAAGTACAGACGTCTACATACCAATCCTCAAAACTCTACTAAGCTTGCACATGACTCATGAGACCTGGGCAACCTAATTCTCTGATACCAACTTTTCACGACCCAAAATTCCAACCAATAAGGGGTCATGATGGCACCTAACATCGCTTTCTAGGTAAGCCAACCCGACACATAATATGCAAATAAAAGCCATAAATAATCAACAGCTGAACAAATATAACATAACATGAAAATACTCTGTGATAACATAATTAGTTCTAGAACCAATAACAAACGTAATACCTCCCCAAAATTTAGTGTCACAAGTACATGAGCGTATAGATCCAACTAAATATAAGGTTCTGAAAGAAACACAAAAGTGTCCGAAATAAAATGGAACCAGCACAATGAAAATAGGAAAGTGACTCTAAGGCCTGCGAAAGGGATGTAGCTCTATCTTGAACCACTGTCTGGTATCCGCTAAGTACCTATCGGGACTCCGTTGGTACCAATATCAAAATCTACATAAGACGTGCAGAAGTGTAGTATGAGTATAACCGACCCAATATACTCATTATATGTCAAGCCTAACCTTGACGAGATAGTGATGAGGCTAAGACAAGATATCTAATAAAAATCTGTGCAGTTAAATACAATAAGCAACAGAATAACAAATAAAGCGCAAAAGTAACAACATGGGAGAGGCATGTAGAAAGGGACAATACGCTGAACAACAAATAAGAATCACTAAGTGAACCTTTTTCAAATAAGCATCGAAACCATCAAGTCAAATTCACATTTTAATTATCAAGTCAAAGCTATAAAATCAACAAATTGCATGGGAGCACCCATTGTGCTTTTACTCTCTTCCTCACCATATATCATAAATGCAAGTGCACGGCATTACCCTTCACGATTTTACTCTCATCCTCACATGATCATAATAAAATGCATATGCACGACATCACCCTTCGTGCTTTAACCTCTCATGATAAATAAACATGTGCACGGCATCACCCTTCGTGCTTTTACACATTCACTCCCGAGCCCTATAATGTGATTTGGTTCAAAATCTTACCTCAATTTGAGGTTTAAATCTCAATTTTACCAAATCCCTAAATTCTACTCAAAATCCCTAATTTATACCTTGAAATTCATAAATTTGATATTAAAAATTTATGAAAAGTTGTTGAAATTGATTGAAAACTAGTTAAAGATGTTTACCAATGAATTTGGGAACAAAATGCTCTCAAGAAATCGTCTCTATAGAGTCTAGGGTTGAAAAATAGTGTAAAATAAGCTAAGTCCCATTTTTCCAACTTTTACCCAGTTGTAGATGTCGCAATTGCGAACTCTTGTTCGCCATTACAATGTCCACAAATGCAAACAACTGATCGCAAATGCAACATATTCATTGCATTTGTGAATAGCTCCCTAATCGCAAATATGAGTAATGCTTCGCAAATGCGAAGATGTTCTTACTATGCATTGCATCGCAAATGTGACTCTGAGACGCAAATCAGGGGCGGATGCAACAAGGGCCAAGCGGTGTCACGTGACACCGATTCGTCGAATTTTTTGCTAAATATGTATATAAATATAATCTGGACAACGATATACTAATAAATATATTAATAATAAGTGACACCACTTGACCTCAAGCTTTCCTCGGTCAGTTGGTCAGGCCCCTAAACTCTTCGTGATAGGATGAGGGGTCGAACCTCTTCTGAATTTTTTAAATTGTATCCTCATTCTTATTTTGAAGATCATGGCGCATCCACTTCCGTAAGAATGAAGTTATACATCTTCAATCAATGCGCTAACCAACCCATATTAGTTCTTCCGTTGTAAGTTATTATGCTACTTTTTTGTTCTTTCTTCCTTTTACTCTTTGGTTAGAAATTCTTATAGTTGTTTTACTCTATGAGTTGAGCTCTAAAAGACTATTTTGGAGTTCCGCTTAAATTTTAATGGAGAGATTATTGTAAAACATCTTTCAAAATTTCAAAATTAAGTTCAACATCTCAAGATTCATTTAATTTTGAAGAAAGGGTCAATGAATCGGAAGAACATCGCAATGTAAAACTGTTGATTTAAATTCCTGACGCTGGGAAAAGATTGCGAGCAATCTCGAAAATATTATCCAAACGATCATTGTGCAATAAGAAGATCATATTTTCAAAATGGTCCTTTTTCAACTTGGAATTCATAATTTTCCTCAAAGAAATTTAAATAGTCAATTGTATCGCAGTGGTGAAATGGTCATTTGCTTACTTCTTTAAAATGTGACACCGCTTCTAGAAAATCCTGCATACGCCACTGTCGCAAATGTGATCCCAACTCAGTCTGCAAAAGTGAACTTTACTTCGCAAATGCGAAGTCCCAGCCCCCAACCCATGTTCGCATTTGCGAGCTTGACATCGCAAATGTGAGCTCGCAATTGCGATCTGGTCTTCGAAATTATGAGACCTTCAAGTTTACACTAGCAATAGTTATGCATCAACTGTTCCAAATCAGTCTGCAATGCATCCGAAATTCTCCCGAGCCCCTCGGGCTCCAAACCGAACATACACACAAGTGTAATAACATCACACAAACTCGCTCGCTAACTCAAATCATCAAAATAACATCAAATATCAAGAATCGATCATCAACACTCAAAATTTTCAACTTAAAACTCGATTTTGCCAATTTTCACATATTGTGTCGAAACGTGCTTGGGTCACTCAGGACCCCAACCAAACACGCATACAAGTCCAAAAACATCATACAAAATACCGAAATCGTCAAAATACCGATCCGAGGTCGTTTACCAGAAACATTGACCGTGGTCAACTCTAGCCTCATTTTAAGTCAAAAATCATGTTTTCTCCAAAATTTCAAATAGAAGCTTTCCGAAAACTGACACGGACCACGCACGCAAGTCATATGACATCAAATAAAGCTATGAAAGATCTCGAAACACAGAAATAAAGGCTAGCACTCTAAACAACCTATTAGGTCATCACATCCATAAAGGATGCTAATTAGGCCATTAGCTTGTCCTCCTTCTATAGTGCTACTTATAACCTATAAATACATCATTATGGGTATACAAAAGATATTTTTCTCTTAATATTTTTTATAAAGAAACAAACGAGAGCTAGGGTTAGCTTCTCTATGTTATCTAAGGGATTAGTAGGTTGTCGAAAAAGGAAATTCATCTGTTTTGTGAGTATTCCTTATGACCGGTGATACAAGTCATAATTATTGTATATCTGCTTCCGCTTAGGAGAAACTCGTAAATTCCTAAACTAGTTTTTATGGAAATATTACAAGTATGTTTATGAGAAAATATTGGGAATCAAAATCTTAGGAAACCACAACGATCAGATAGCACAAAGATGGAGCATGGCTCGTATATGTAGTTAAAGAGTCACGACTCATGTGAACACGAAAACGAAAAATATGAATACAGAAAAATAGGGAAAAGGAAAAACTAGAGAAGGTGTTTCGCATTTGGCACATGCTTAGTCGGAAAAGTAGAAATGAAAAAATGATACTAACGAATATTTCGTTTCATTTTACCTGTACCTGACTTAGTACGAAATTAAAAAAAAAAAGAAAGATTTTTAGAATTTGCGATTATAGATATATCATGGCTATAAAATAATATCATTAAGGCAAAATAAAAAAGTTTAGAATTAAGGTTTTTGTAAATAAAAGGTATTATTTTAAAAAAAAAATTAAGAAAATAGTATCACATAAAATGAAATAAAAATATTGGAAAAGCCACACGCACTAGAACCGAATCAACCGATGAGACACTACTTTAAGTACTGGCCTATGTTATTTGGTGCGTGCGTGTCGTATTTAACAATCCCTTTTAACCATAGCAGATGGTTTTGGTTTTTCATCTGATACTTTCATGTTAACAGTGATAAAAATCGTAAATGGTGTCTCACTCAATTTCTAATTTTCAGTTTGTTTCTATTCACTTAAAGGTGGCTCTAGTTTATTAGCTTGTCATCGTCGTCGTCTTCTTCTTTGATTGCTGGATTTTGCTTTATTTTTCAATTATAAGAGGACTACCTAAGATTTTAAAAGTGGGATGTCTGTTGGTTTTGCTAGGTCTGCCTTGTTCCCCCCTATAATGGAGCGAAAAGTTTGCACGTGCAGTAAAATGCTTCTTTGTTGTGCTTTCTACTAGTAACAATATTTTTTTTTAATTCAAATTACACATGTTGTAATTGGTTTATTTGACAAGTCATGTTTGATCGTTAAGAACAACTTGAAGGGACCGTTTATGCATTTCGCCTATGGACAAGTATATTTTGAACGCTGACCATTACTCATTAGGCACTTCATCAAGTTTCCACTAGTATTATTATATGCCAAAATACTTCTTACTTGAAAATCAAGGCAAGTTATCTTCAGTGGAAAGAAAGGAGTTTGATGCATGTCTCGTCTTTTCACTTCCAATACAGCGATATCAATACATAGAGATTTAGAAAAACCAGAATAAAAGAAACATGGACTGGTAGAGAAATTTGCACTGCAATGAACTGAGAGAAGCCATTTCCTTCTTAAGATTGGAATTCAGCATGAGTTACAACAAAATAAGTACTATTCCAGCTCTCAAAAGAATAGCACCCAGCAGCAAACTACTACTAGCCTCGAAAAAATGCACAACAAAAAACAGCCGGCAACACAACTATAGGTAAACCAAACTAAAAGCAGCTGAAATGCAAGGCAGCTGCCCGATGGACTTCAAATAGACCCAAATGTGGTAACTCCTACATACCTTCAACAAAAATTTGATGTCCCAATTGGACATTTTCCTCCTTTACCCTAGAAAAGAATTAGGAGCATCTTTCCAATGCTAAAAACAAAAGAAACCTGGGGAGAAAGAATTATCGTCGAATAACTACTACTTACTACTACTACCTCTAACCCACAAGAATACCCCCAACTAATGACCTACAGTACCAACGCTACCTTCTCCTGCGAAACATAAGGTGAAGGAGAAGCAATAAGAGGCTCATAATGATCGGCCCCAGCACCACACCAACCTGCAATTGACAATGTATTCTCATTCACTTTTTCAGCGCGGAAGTAAGAAACAAACATAAAATCTAAGCAGTGTGAAATTTTCTTTACCTGTTCCTTTCATGAAAAGGAAGAAAGGAGGTTCACATATTTCAGATCTTGGACGATGTGGGAGGAAGAAGACACAATTTTCATCATCAACCATTGCATCAGATCCATGTGCTTGCACCTGAAAGTTATATAACAATTGAAAAGTTTAGCAAAAGAATTGTTTGATTCAAGATAGTTGCGAAAATCATCAAAATTTAACACCACAACTTGAGAAATGTGAGCAACAAAGAGATTCATGACCAGGAGATGAACCAAATCAAAAATAAGGAACATAGCAGTTGAGAAATGACCTTGTGCAATCAATTGATTTATCAAAGGCCGACAGAAGATTTTAGGAGGATAAACCTTTTTGTGTGTTGTGTGTGTGTGTGTGGGGGGGGGGGGGGTACCAACCAAAGTTATTAATTTATCAAACAAGTAAAGAACCTATGAAAAGAACAAGGGCATTGCAGCTCACTCACAAATAACATAGTGCAAATTATTCAAATGACAGCAATTGTCATGCTAAAGGAGAGATCAATGGTGAAGACATTTTCTTACCACAAAGATTTCTCTTTTAAACTCGGTTGCAAGGCATTCAATCGCTATGTCATCTCCAAAAGCAGCTGCACGACCATCCCTGTTCTCATCTACAGTTAGTAAGCCCTCCTCAGTATACTGCAAAGTGATGATGTCATATTCATCATCAGGGGAACCACAGATCGACATGTACTTGGCCCAACTTGGGCCATCATCCACAGCTATGCACCTCTCATTGTATATAGACTCAGCAGCCAATTCTCTTCAACGTCAACCACAAATATAAAATCAGAAAACAAAACCACATCCAGTAAAATAATAAAAGCAACCAGGTCAAACTAAAATCAATTTACAAAATTTGCTAGCATCTCCATCTTCACCTATACAAGGAAAAGAAAAGAAGTTTCGAAAATACTATCTCGGCCAGATAAAGAGAATGCTCAATAGCAAACAAAGTTTTGATTTTTTATTTGTTTCCTTGTTATCAAATAAATTACAGACAAAAGCAATTCTCACTTCAAAGAACAATAAAAAGAAAGAAAAACATTCTCTGTGGCGAAATGCATGATAAAAATCTCACTTGGACTTAAGGACAGATATAATGGTATATTTTCTGGAAAAAAAACTGATAATAAGTCTGAATATATGGGGAATGAAAATAGAGGATTCGAAAATAACCCAAACAGATATGGAGAGTGAGACATAGATGGTTGATTCATTAAAGTTTAAAAGAAAAACAAGATAGAAAAAAAATTGCACCTATCAGTAGTGTTGTACGCATATAGGCGGTTTCTTATCTCAAATGTAAATTAGCTAAAGTAAGGACATATATTCAATCATTTCATTAATAAGCATTTTCCGAAAATCTTCACCATTATTACCTAAACGGATTGTCAGTATTGAAGGATACTGACAATGAAATGTTTCAGTAATGAAATCAAATGAAATGTTTCTTGCATGTCAAACTAAAACAGGAGGCATAAGCAATCAGATCTAAACTTTGTCATCCAGATCTTAACAATAACAACAATTAGGCATCAAACCCAAATACATTTCACTACACTTGGGCCTCTTTCCTTTTAATACTCGGGTCATAGAGATTCCCCCCCCCCCCCCCCCCTCAAATAAGGGAACGGAAATTGCCGCCGGAAAAGAAAAAGAAAAAAGAAAGGAAATTACCGCTGCATGCCGAGCTGAACAAGCTCCGATATGGCAGAGTCGAGAGCCTCTCGATCTTCCTTCTTAGCTAACAGCTTCAACTCTTGAACCACATGAATACCCCACCCAGATTTCAGATCGGGAGAGTACATGTGCTTAATCGCCGATTCAATCACTTCTTTCTCCTCCTCGCTAACCGATCCAAGATCTTCCAAGAACCTCCGCACCGTCCGCCGTCTCAGATCTCTGGCGTACGACACCGTCGTCATCCCCATAGATTTACCACAAGCTGTAAAAAGACAGTTCCCGTCGGCCTCGACTTCTCCGCCGTGGCTCAGCCGGAAAACCACCGAAGCGTTCTGATCTTTAGGATGCTTCCACAGCACCCCCTTGGCTTGAATCTTCATCAAATGCTTCCTCTGCTGCTCCTCTAAAGCTGAAACATTTTCCCACGAGGAGGAGCAAGCTATGGCGACTGCGACGGCGGTTGTTGTCGCCGGAGATGACTGGTCAACGAGATCGAGGGATGACGGAGTTGAGGTAGGATCCCGCCATGGAATAACCGGCGACGACGTTGTTGAGTCGCAGATGAGTTTCCCCATTTCTAGAAAGTTCACAGAGAATTTCTTTTTTTCTTTTTCTTGTTTTCAAGCAAGGGCGGAAAGAGAAAGTAGGGGAAAAGGAGAGAGGGTGAAAGATAGGGCAAACGGCTAGATTTTACAGAAGTTGAAAGGTATGGACACGTGGACCAATCAATGTCTTCATTTACTGTTTTCAAGTTTTGACTGGTGATATTGTGCGGTGGGTGGAACAAATACGGGTTTTATGAAGCTGGGTAACAGCTATATCGTGATCTACGTGGCATCGTATGATTGGTTAATAAATTGTAACGTTATGTGTGGTTTTCGAGGCGGGCGGCCATTTCCCGCTAATGGGTCCTAGCCCTGTTTGGCCAAGTTGTAAAAATCAGTTTATTTTGAGATTATTTTTCTCAAAAGTATTTTTGGCGAGAAACAGTTTATGTTTGGCTAATTAGTTTAAAAAGCACTTTTGAGCAGCAATTAATGTTTGGTCAAACTTTAAAAAACTATTTCTAAGTGTATTTTTCTCAAAAATATTTCTCAAAAAAGTGCTTTTAGAGAGAAGTTACTTTTTTCTGTTTCTCCAAAACTGCTTCTGTTTCTCCTCAAAAGCCTTTTTTTCCTTTCAAAAGCTTGGCCAAACACCTTAATTTTTGGCCGAAAAGAAGCTTGGCAAAAAAAAAATTATTTTTAGCCAAAAAGAAGCTTGGCCAAACAGGCTATTAATTAGTGTAGTAAATTTGTGGTAAAATAATAAAAGGAATTTTTTATTTTTTATTTTGCTTATCCTTGAAATAGTGTACCGTCGATAATTCGGAAAGAGAATAGGTCAAGTGTCCGAATAAATCAACGGGAAATGTTACTCCATTTGCTGCTTAAGATAAAATTCAGTTTTATGTAATAAAAATTTTACGAAAATTATCTTGTTAGCTACTTTTAATACTAGTACTAGAATGTAACTTTTACATGCTTTCCAGGAAAAAAAATTATGTTATCTTTTTATAATGATAGTGTACACCCAACTAGGGGAGTAGAATTTTTGTAAGCGGTATCGAAATTTATAAAAAAAATTGAAATATAACTTTGATTATCATACTTTTAGATAAAAAATAGTCTTAGTCTATTAATTTTGTTGAGTCTTAATTTAGAAAAGGTTTTGAGTTCAACTGTACTTCATCACAATTTTTAACCACAATGGCATAGTTTAGATTTGAACCTTCAACCTCTTAGAGCAAAATCAAACACATTATCAATACACCAAGAAACAATTTATGTCAAGGGGTGTCATTTTTTTCTACTTATCTATTTCCGTACAATATTAATACATATATTTAATAAAAATTTCCGACGAAGTGGTGTCGCGGGACACCGCTTCGATAAGCGTGCATCCGCCCTTGATGACCCAATTTATATGCACCCTAATTATTCTACTACTTTCTATTTGTACATATTTAATAACTTTGCATGTCAAGACTTAATATGCTTATTTATGTTATTAGCATAATTTAGTATGTTATATGGACTACTTTATATTTTTTGTTGAATTATCAATTAATATTTATTATAAATATAATTTGTATATGTGGTTTAACTTATCTGAATGTGTAAAAAAAATTATATTATCAATCATACAACTTAAACTCGAAAATAAATTATCACGCTAGCGTAATTGTTTTCCTTAATACTTTAAGGCTTAAGCACCTACAATTTCTTGTCTTAATGTTAAAATAAGCAGTTTTTAGTAAACTCCAACGAAAGAAAAAATAAAAGGAATAGAATATGAAGACCGTTACTTGGAACTTGGAAGTATTAATAAAGAAATACTGTAAAATTCACTCTCCAATAATATTAGTTAGAACTTAGAAATAATACGATTAGTATTGTCACGACCCAAACTGAAGGGCCATGACTAGCACCCGACCACACTTGCCGAGCACCAACGTACATTTCATCTAACCTTCATTATTATCTTTTAAGGCTAAAGAGATCAATATAAATGGTAGACCTAGATCATGGACAACCAGCAATAAAATATGACGGCATGAACATACATAGCAGGGGATGACCAGACAATCAAAAAACCACATATAAGGTATGAGCTACCACGCTACTATGAAAGACTATACAACAAAAACTAGCCGACAAGGCATACCAAACTATACATGAGCCGACACCTGTCTATGAGCCTCTAAAAGAACATAAGTGTTGCAACATAGCTGGAACAGGGCCCCGACATACCCATAATGTCTATAACAAAAATTGCATACCAAGACCAAGGCAAGTCCGGAGAAGGGATCTCGCCAATCACCGCTGAACTGGACAGTCTACTGTGGTGGGGGAGCTGCACCTGTCTGTCTATCAGGACCTGCAGCACGACATGCAGCGTCCACAAATAAAAGGACGTCAGTACGAATAAAGTACTGAGTATGTAAGGCAAGGAACCATAAATACGATCAGTAATGTAAGCAAGGATAAAGAATATACCACCTGTAACATCTTAGTACCTCTGAGGGCTACTTACATGAAATGCATGATACATATGTATAAATACATAAACCTTTAAAGCATTCGCCTCTGTGGGCATCATCATCATCATATCGTACCCGGCCATAATAGGCTCGGTAGAATCGTACCCGGCCACGTGGAGCTCGGTAAAACCCAACTGATCAGTGGTTGCACAATAGGTGTCGTACCCGGCCAACTATAGCGTGGCTCGGTAGAGTAAAATAGATACATATATATAATGCATGCTCGACTCATGGAATCACATTCTAAACCTTTCGGAGTGACGTAAGGTCGGTATCCTCTGTACGCGTTATTAGGACTAACTCTTCACTATGAACCTTATAAGATTTAGGAAGTACGAACAACATTGATAACATAAGAATAAGAGAAGCAACATTAACATCAATCGTTCCATAAGAGGGAAAACAATGTAAGTACTGCTAGCTTCTAAGAGTAGAGTATCTTGGAAGCTCGTTCATTACATTATGTACAATCGGAGTCGTGCAAAAGAAGGAAAGGGATAGCCTCACATACCTTGTATATACTTCCCCAATCTCAAGCTATGCAATTGTCAAAACTCCTTAGTCTACAATAAGAGAAACGATACTATCGTTATCATTTAAGCGTCATAACTATTATGTATCGACCACAACCTATTTTACGATGAAACGGACAGCACCTCCCCTATATATATGACCTCACACCATTCAAAATAGTCACCAAACAGCCCAAACAACATCAATAATAAACATATTGAGCCTCCCAATATAGTCCACACACAGCCTAATCACTCCATACATACGACGACCACCATAGTCGTGTCAAACAATCTGGAAATGTTACGAATAACTATCAGCCCATAACCCTACATATATATGGTGTTTCCCCACACCCTTCCTCCTCCAAAACTCCACAAGATAGTAGTAAAATACGCAGCCCAACAACAACGCAAAACAGTCCACAAAACAATAACATTACTACCAAGCCTTTCAATATAAATCTCACAAGTTCTAGCTTCAATGGCTTAGCCGCAACTTGGATAATCTTAAATACATATAGAGTAAGAGGTTCCTTACCTTTATACAGAAAGAACAACTCCAATTTGACCTTAAATTTCCAAGAAATATCCCTCCAATGCTGCCACAACAACAAAACAATGAAACTAGCGATCAATTAGTGTTTTTCGGCACTAGAATCACTTTAGAAGGCTTGAAATCACCTAGGATTGATATTAAGAACATTAGGGAGTATTTACAGAACATAAACCCTTTAAAACAACCTCCCACACGAGCTGGAACAACACAAAAATGAGCAACAACAAGAAGAACAAGAGACTTACTAGCGCCACGGAATTCCCGACACTTGATTTGTGTTGTTTGCCCTTTTTTTGGGTCTTGAATCTTGAGAGAACCTTGAGAGGATGTTCCTAGGGTTCTAAGGTCTGAAAATAGTGAAAATAAATGACTTAAAACGGGTTGTAGTCATCCTATATAGGTCCAAATATCTTAAACCGACTTAGTGGGCCCCATAGAGAGGTGCTTGGCGCAGTCTCGCGAAAACGCGAATATCTCTCTACTCCGAGATCGTATCGATGAACGGTTTAATGCGTTGGAAACTAGACTCATAGATCTTTAATTTGGTGGGTAGATCACCCCGTAATTCCTTGTAAATTATGAGAAAAGATTAGAAACATTTGACCTAATGTTTAAGTAAAATTATGAACCTAAGTTGCGACAACTTTTGTCGACTTTTGTTTCATAACTCGTTTGACTTCAAGACTTATGATACGGATATTATATGATTAAAATACCTTAATAAATGACCTCTTGAGTGTATTAAGCACCGCTAGATTACCTGAAAATACGAGTTACAACATCCTTGATTCGTTTAACTTCTAATACTGGTTAATCACCCTTATACACTCTTGTATCACTTAAGACCAATAGGATTGACTTCTTATCATCTCAAAGATAATTCCTTCTTGGATTTATGTTAACTAATATATGGCATGAACTAACACATGTGGATATGGGTTGTAACACCCTCCCCCCTTAGGAACATTCGTCCTCGAATGTAAGGGTTTATGGGGAGTTTAAATCATCCGTGGATTCCAATGGAAATTTCTGATCAATTTTCCCCTATAAAATGGTCACTAGCAAAACTTGCATGTAATTAAGCCCAACATATGGCTTCACAAGGCTACACAAAGCATTATGCGTATTTACATTATCTACATATCACCATTTTGTATTAAGGAGGAGTATTCTCAAATTATTGCTTACCTCATAGAGCCGTTTCTTCTTCCAATGTATCCTGTCTTCCACCAGCATCCTTGTTATCTTCATTCTGGAATAAGTAAGGGTATTTTGACTTCATCTCCTTTTCTGCTTCCCATGTCATTTCTTCCATATTTTTGTTCCTCCACAATACTTTGACGGAAGCTACATCTTTTGTTCTCAGCTTGCGGACTTGCCGATCTAATATCGCCACTGGCACTTCTTCATATGATAGGTCCTCTGTAACTTGTACATCTTTGATAGGGACGACTCGAGAAGGGTCTCCAATACATTTTCTCAACATAGATACATGGAATACCGGGTGGACAAATTCCAATTCGGATGGCAATTCTAACTCATAAGCAACCTGTCCAATCCGTCGAAGAATTTTATACGGCCCGATATACCTTGGACTCAGCTTACCTTTCTTCCCAAAACGCATAATACCCTTCATTGGTGAGATCCTCAGGAAAACCCAATCACCAACCTCAAACTCTAGATCACGACGTCGGACATCAGAATAAGATTTTTGCCTGCTTTGTGCCATCCTCAATCGCTCCTGTATCACTTTCACCTTCTCAATAGCTTGGTGAATCAAATCTGGCCCATATAATTCTGTTTCACCGACTTCGAACCATCCAACTGGTGATCTACATCTCCTCCCGTATAGTGCCTCATATGGGGCCATTTTAATACTGGAATGGTAGCTATTGTTATAGGCGAATTCTATGAGTGGAAGATGATCATCCCAATTCCCCTTAAAATCTAGAACACATGCTCGTAGCATATCTTCCAGTGTCTGAATGGTACGTTCAGCCTGTCCGTCAGTCTGCGGATGAAATGCAGTGCTGAGATTTACCTGTGTGCCTAAACCCTTCTGGAAAGACCTCCAAAAGTTAGCCGTAAATTGAGCTCCTCGGTCTGATATAATAGATATGGGCACACCATGAAGCCTAACAATCTCCTTGATATACAACTTCGCATAATCTTCAGCCGTGTAAGTTGTCTTTACTGGCAGAAAATGGGCACATTTTGTAAGTCGATCAATTATCACCCAGATGGAGTCAAACTTATGATAAGAGCGAGGTAATCTAATAATGAAGTCCATATTAATCACCTCCCACTTCCAGGTCGGAATCTCTATATTTTGAAGCAATCCACCCGGGTTTCTGATGTTCTATCTTTACTTGTTGACAATTGGGACACTGGGCTACAAATTCTGCAATAGACTTCTTCATATTATCCCACCAATATTGCTCCTTGACATCATGATACATCTTTGTCGAGCCGGGATGGATGGAATATCGGGATTGATGAATCTCATTCATAATCTTCTCTCGCAACCCTGCCACATTAGGCACACACAATCGGCTCTGGTATCTCAGTGCCCCATCTTTTCCGATCCTAAAAGCCATACTTTTACATTGTTGAATGCTTTCTCTTAATCGTACTAAGATAGGATCTTCATATTGTCGTGCTTTTACCTCTGCTACCAAAGATGATTCTGATGTATTCTGTACAGTAACACCTCCATCATCAGAGTCTAACAATCTGATTCTCATATTGGCTAGCTGATGAAGCTCTTTAATCAACCCCCATCTACCTGCCTCAATATGTACTAAGCTTCCCATTGATTTACGGCTGAGAGCATCTGCCACAACATTGGCTTTACCGGGATGATACAATATCTCGACGTCGTAGTCTTTCAATAATTCAAGCCACCTACGCTGCCTCAAATTCAACTCTTTCTGCTTGAAGATGTATTGTAAACTCTTGTGATCTGTGTAGATGTCAACATGGACGCCGTATAAGTAGTGCCGCCATATCTTCAAAGCATATATTACTGCAGCCAATTCCAAATCATGGGTTGGATAATTCTTTTCATGCTTCTTCAATTGTCTTGATGCATAAGCAATCACATTCCCATGCTGCATCAATACGCACCCCAAACCTATACCTGAGGCATCACAATATACCACATAACCTTCTGTTCCTTCAGGAAGAGTGAGCACTGGTGCAGATGTCAATCGATTCTTCAACTCCTGAAAACTACGTTCACAAGTGTCAGACCACTGGAATTTGGTAGCTTTTTGTGTTAACTTAGTCAATGGTGATGATATAGAGGAAAATCCTTCTACAAACCGCCTATAATATCCTGCTAGCCCTAGGAAGCTGCGGACTTCTGATGGTGTTGTAGGTCTCGGCCAATTCTTTACTGCATCGATCTTCTGAGTGTCGACACTAATACCCTCATCAGATATCACATGGCCAAGGAATGCTACTGAGTTCAGCCAGAATTCACATTTGGAGAGCTTAGCATATAACTTACGATCCTGAAGCGTCTGTAATACTATCCGCAAGTGGCCCGCATGTTCCGCCTCCGAACGAGAATACACTAGAATGTCATCAATGAATACAATCACGAACACATCAAGATAGGGCCTGAATATAGTATTCATGAGATCCATAAAAGTTGCTGGGGCATTTGTTAGCCCGAACGACATCACCAAGAACTCAAAGTGCCCATATCTTGTCCGGAAGGCCGTCTTTGGAATATCCTTCTCCCTAACCCTCACCTGATGATACCCTGAACGTAAATCAATCTTAGAGAAATACTTGGCACCCTGGAGTTGGTCAAACAGGTCATCAATTCTTGGAAGTGGATACTTGTTCTTTATAGTAGACTTATTCAACTGTCGATAGTCGATACACATCCGTAACGACCCGTCTTTCTTCCGCACGAATAGGACTGGTGCACCCCAAGGTGAAGTGCTAGGCCTAATAAAGCCCTTATCCAGCAAGTCCTTCAACTGCACCTTCAACTCTCGCAACTCTGCCGGGGCCATTCTGTATGGAGGAATAGAGATCGGTTGAGTGTCAGGCAACACATCAATGCTAAACTCAATCTCCCTTTCAGGAGGAAGGCCCGGGAGTTCATCTGGGAAAACATCTGGGAATTCGTTAACCACAGGGATTGATTGTAAAGTAGGCGGTTTCGCCTCCGCATCCCTAACGCGAACGAGATGATAAATGTAACCTTTTGAGATCATTTTCCTTGCCTTAAGATAGGAAATAAACCTACCTTTCGGTGTAGCAATGTTCCCTTTCCATTCAATGACGGGTTCACCCGGAAATTGGAACCTAACCATCTTCGTACGACAGTCAACATTTGCATAGCATGAGGCCAACCAGTCCATTCCCATTATCACATCAAAATCAACCATTTCTAACTCAAATAAATTTGCCGAGGTTTGACGACTACAAATCATCACAGTGCAACCTCTATATACCCTTCTAGCAATCACAGAATCTCCTATCGGAGTAGATACCGCAAGGGGTTTACTTATCAATTCAGGTTCAATGCCAAACTTATTAGCCACAAAGGGTGTAACATATGATAATGTAGATCCCGGATCAATCAGCGCATATACATCATAAGAAAACACAGATATAATACCTGTAACAACATCTGGAGACGACTCGAGATCCTGTCGACCTACTAGAGCATAGGTTCGATTTTGAGCACCACTCGAACTCGGCACTGCACCTCTACCCCTACCACGACCTGTCGACTGCTGAAAACCCCGTGCTGGAGGTCGAACTGATGAGGAAGAACCAGACACAGATCCAGTCGGCTGAGCCATACCATCACCTCCTCTATTAGGACAATCCCGCATCATATGGCCAGGCTGCCCGCACGAATAGCATGCATCAGAACCTCGACGACACAGTCCAAAGTGGGCCTTGCCGCACTGATCACAATGTGGTGTTGGGGGTCTCATCTGACTAGTATCCCTGTGATGTTGCGAGCCAGATGCCCGTGAACTCTGACCTGGACCAGAATAGGATCGATCATATCGAGGCCTCTGAAACTGTGGAGGAGCACTAGCTACAGGTGGCGCCGAACTCCTCGAAAACTGTGGCCTGATGCGGCCTCTGAAGTCATCAGAATACCCTGCAAATCTCGCCCTCTTATGCTGGCCTCTATCCTGCTCCCTAACTGCCCTCTGCTGGCGCTTACGATCCTCTAGGGTCTGGGCATAAGCTTGAATACGGGAAATATCCATGCCCTCCACCAAGGAGGCTGTCGTACACTCATTTATTAGATGTGGTCCCAACCCATTCACGAACATATGCACCCTATCACTCATCTCGGCCACCATATGGGGAGCATACCTTGCCAAAGAATCAAACTGCATACTGTACTCTCGCACACTCATATTACCTTGTCTAAGGTTCAAGAACTTATCAGCTCTAGCTCGTCGTATCTCAACTGGCAAGTAGTGACGAAGAAAGGCCTCAGAAAATTCCTTCCACACAGCTGGAGGAGGGTTCGGACCCCTGGATCTCTCCCAACTATCATACCAGAGAACTGCTAAATCCCGTAGCCGATAAGAAGCCAACTCTACTGCCTCTGTATCACTAACATGCATAACCCGAAGTGTACGATGAACCTGGTCAATAAAAGTCTGTGGGTCCTCCTTGGGGTCTGATCCGGTAAACACTGGAGGGTCTAAATTAATAAAATCACGAACTCTTGTACTAACTGGTTTCTCAGCAGCACCTGTATTCTGCCTCTGAGCCTGAGCAGCTACCAAGCTAGTCAATAACTGCAAAGCACTCTGCATATCCTGGTCTGGAGTGCCAGACGGAGGAACTGGAGGCGCTGGGTGCCTTCTAATATCCTCTGGAGGAGATGGAGTAGATGAGGTATGAGAGGGCATCTCACTTTGAGCCTCACTTTGTCCTGCTCTGACTTGGGGCACCTGACTGGTACCCTCTCCCGCTGCTGTATCAAGCCGTCTACTAATCGTTTGCTTCCTAGTCGAAGGCATCACTGAAAAAAACAAGGTGAATATTAGAGACAAACACTTACGACTCAACTCTACGCACGATCTAGATTCAGGAAGAAGGTAACAACCCTAGATGTCATGTAGCCTCCTGATTATAAATGTGGCGCGCTACACATCCATAATCAAGACTCTACTAGACACGGCTCATAGACAACCCCTAGGACAGACTTGCTCTGATACCAAGTTTGTCACGACCCAAACTGAAGGGCCATGACTAGCACCCGACCACACTTGCCGAGCACCAACGTACATTTCATCTAACCTTCATTATTATCTTTTAAGGCTAAAGAGATCAATATAAATGGTAGACCTAGATCATGGACAACCAGCAATAAAATATGACGGCATGAACATACATAGCAGGGGATGACCAGACAATCAAGAAACTACATATAAGGTATGAGCTACCACGCTACTATGAAAGACTATACAACAAAAACTAGCCGACAAGGCATACCAAACTATACATGAGCCGACACCTGTCTATGAGCCTCTAAAAGAACATAAGTGTTGCAACATAGCCGGAACAGGGCCCCGACATACCCATAATGTCTATAACAAAAATTGCATACCAAGACCAAGGCAAGTCCGGAGAAGGGATCTCGCCAATCACCGCTGAACTGGACAGTCTACTGTGGTGGGGGAGCTGCACCTGTCTGTCTATCAGGACCTGCAGCACGACATGCAGCGTCCACAAATAAAAGGACGTCAGTACGAATAAAGTACTGAGTATGTAAGGCAAGGAACCATAAATACGATCAGTAATGTAAGCAAGGATAAAGAATATACCACCTGTAACATCTTAGTACCTCTGAGGGCTACTTACATGAAATGCATGATACATATGTATAAATACATAAACCTTTAAAGCATTCGCCTCTGTGGGCATCATCATCATCATATCGTACCCGGCCATAATAGGCTCGGTAGAATCGTACCCGGCCACGTGGAGCTCGGTAAAACCCAACTGATCAGTGGTTGCACAATAGGTGTCGTACCCGGCCAACTATAGCGTGGCTCGGTAGAGTAAAATAGATACATATATATAATGCATGCTCGACTCATGGAATCACATTCTAAACCTTTCGGAGTGACGTAAGGTCGGTATCCTCTGTACGCGTTATTAGGACTAACTCTTCACTATGAACCTTATAAGATTTAGGAAGTACGAACAACATTGATAACATAAGAATAAGAGAAGCAACATTAACATCAATCGTTCCATAAGAGGGAAAACAATGTAAGTACTGCTAGCTTCTAAGAGTAGAGTATCTTGGAAGCTCGTTCATTACATTATGTACAATCGGAGTCGTGCAAAAGAAGGAAAGGGATAGCCTCACATACCTTGTATATACTTCCCCAATCTCAAGCTATGCAATTGTCAAAACTCCTTAGTCTACAATAAGAGAAACGATACTATCGTTATCATTTAAGCGTCATAACTATTATGTATCGACCACAACCTATTTTACGATGAAACGGACAGCACCTCCCCTATATATATGACCTCACACCATTCAAAATAGTCACCAAACAGCCCAAACAACATCAATAATAAACATATTGAGCCTCCCAATATAGTCCACACACAGCCTAATCACTCCATACATACGACGACCACCATAGTCGTGTCAAACAATCTGGAAATGTTACGAATAACTATCAGCCCATAACCCTACATATATATGGTGTTTCCCCACACCCTTCCTCCTCCAAAACTCCACAATATAGTAGTAAAATATGCAGCCCAACAACAACGCAAAACAGTCCACAAAACAATAACATTACTACCAAGCCTTTCGATATAAATCTCACAAGTTCTAGCTTCAATGGCTTAGCCGCAACTTGGATAATCTTAAATACATATAGAGTAAGAGGTTCCTTACCTTTATACAGAAAGAACAACTCCAATTTGACCTTAAATTTCCAAGAAATATCCCTCCAATGCTGCCACAACAACAAAACAATGAAACTAGCGATCAATTAGTGTTTTTCGGCACTAGAATCACTTTAGAAGGCTTGAAATCACCTAGGATTGATATTAAGAACATTAGGGAGTATTTACAGAACATAAACCCTTTAAAACAACCTCCCACACGAGCTGGAACAACACAAAAATGAGCAACAACAAGAAGAACAAGAGACTTACTAGCGCCACGGAATTCCCGACACTTGATTTGTGTTGTTTGCCCTTTTTTGGGTCTTGAATCTTGAGTGAACCTTGAGAGGATGTTCCTAGGGTTCTAAGGTCTGAAAATAGTGAAAATAAATGACTTAAAACGGGTTGTAGTCATCCTATATAGGTCCAAATATCTTAAACCGACTTAGTGGGCCCCATAGAGAGGTGCTTGGCGCAGTCTCGCGAAAACGCGAATATCTCTCTACTCCGAGATCGTATCGATGAACGGTTTAATGCGTTGGAAACTAGACTCATAGATCTTTAATTTGGTGGGTAGATCACCCCGTAATTCCTTGTAAATTATGAGAAAAGATTAGAAACATTTGACCTAATGTTTAAGTAAAATTATGAACCTAAGTTGCGACAACTTTTGTCGACTTTTGTTTCATAACTCGTTTGACTTCAAGACTTATGATACGGATATTATATGATTAAAATACCTTAATAAATGACCTCTTGAGTGTATTAAGCACCGCTAGATTACCTGAAAATACGAGTTACAACATCCTTGATTCGTTTAACTTCTAATACTGGTTAATCACCCTTATACACTCTTGTATCACTTAAGACCAATAGGATTGACTTCTTATCATCTCAAAGATAATTCCTTCTTGGATTTATGTTAACTAATATATGGCATGAACTAACACATGTGGATATGGGTTGTAACACCCTCCCCCCCTTAGGAACATTCGTCCTCGAATGTAAGGGTTTATGGGGAGTTTAAATCATCTTTCAATAGCAAAGATAGCTTTTACGGTCCTTCTTTTATTATTACTAGTATTAGAACCCGCGCGATGCGCGAATAACATTAAAAAAATATTAATCATATTATATTAATAAAATTTCAACTGTTATTTTGTATCTTTAATGCAGTGTAACCAAAAATAAAATAATAAAATTAAAGGAAACTAATTATATAGCTTTAATTAACTTTTCTATTTATTATTTTAATTTATTACGTTATCGGCTATTTCGTATTATTACATAGATATAAAAGCTTTTACTAATGGGTTAATATCCTTGTCCATTACTCCATTTTATATATCAATATACATTTTTATTTCTCCTACTTTTTTAATTTTTTTGTTTCTTATATTGTTAACAGTTTTTTCGAATATTTAATATATAAATAATAATTTTGTATTTCCTACTTTATTTTATTTTTAAAATTTTTGTGCCCTATTTTGTATATTTTTTATACTATGATGTTTTGATTAGTTTTCCTCATTTATTTTTTTATCTAATGTTTTAATATTTTTTATTTTGTATTACGTCTATTAACGATAGTTTTTTCTATTTTATTTTAATTATTGAAAACTTTCTATATGAGAAATTTCTTTCTATTTTTAACATTTCACTATGTTGCTCAGAGGACTTTTATTATTACATATTTTTATTATTGACTTTACTTAATGAGATTCGAGATATGTAACATTATTTATTTTATATCGTTACTCTTCACAAATCAAAAATAACTCCTCATCTCAAACTAAAACAAGTATTATTCTTTCAACCTTTTAAACCATGTTAGTTCGTTGTTGCATTATGCAATACTTAGTCTAACTCTTAAATTTAATTTGTTTTCACACTCTTATTTTATAGCTAGGAATTCATTGATTCAGTAAAATTCAATCGGTTGAGAAGGCAAAAAATGGTAAAAAGAAGAATAAAATTAAGTTTAGCTATGACAGAAAACACAACATAATTTTTGTTTAAAAGTAATTTAATCTTTGTTTTTCTAAATGTTCAATTTTTTGTAACTATTAAATTACTACTATTTAAATAAATAAAAGTAGTAAAAAAATCTGCATAATTGTATTCCTGGCATACCATACAAATAACATCTTCTATTATTTGCAAAAGCAAAAAACAAAAGTGCATAAAAGGGTTTGAAAATAAGCAAATGAGAATTAAGTCATAGTAAAGACAAAATACAATTCAATTCGACATTATTTCTAGACATATATACCATTTTAAATCATGTTCTTTCAATGCGTACACTAATGAGAAAATAACTCAGGAGATAATCGATACCATCTTATATTACAAAGAAGCTGTTATCGGTCCTTGGTGCTCTATTTCAAAGAACAATGCATCAAATGGATCTAATCAATTGAGATAATTACCATACAAAGATCACGGGTTCTCTAAAATTTAACAGTTGTAGCTATTACTATTTATTTGTAGATGTTCTAAAGAGTATTTTCTATGTTCTTTAACCAAAAATAGTCAAAATAAATAATAGATGATATTATAAAATATTTGACTGAAAATTTAAATGCAATAATTATCTGTAATTACATATAGCGCATACACATTATCCAATTATGAACAACGCAGAATGCCTTCATTTTATATCAACTTGACGAACCTTATAATATTCAAATTCACCAGAAAACCATACTACTTACTTTTAAGAAATGATGATATACTTCTGGAAAATGAATGAATTAAACATTAAGAACAATATCATATCATGGTTATAGAATTTTTTTCAAAGCTTCATAAATAAGAAAGAAAAGGAGAATTCACCGTACTACCACTGCTTCAATGGGAAAAATAATACATTAGAGATTGCACAACTTTTAGATGGATCGGACTTGCTTTCTCTTTCCCGGAAAGAAGATTATATATACATGAGTTTAAGTCCATACTTCCTAAAATATCTCCTAGAATATTCTAATAACATCATATTCCTATAATATATCATATAGTATCACATTTCTAACAAATATGGATACACAATATAGAAATACTATATTTACACATTTACAGATCTTGATTCATAAAAGAAAATCCAACAACAATAAAGCACGAAGAAAAATCAATAAGATCTGCAATTTTTTTTAATAGTATCATAATGCTTCTTTCAATCAAACTTGATTTTTGAATCTCAAAATTTAAGATTTCAATTCAAAAACTTTTATCCTTCAATTTAAATATGTTTTAATCTAAATTCAATATTTTTATTATAATGTTTATTAACTTTTACTTTAACTTTTTCTTATCACACCACTTGACGTGGTTGATTACCTTGTTATTCTTAATTAATTATCTGAGTAATTTATTTAACTCTATTTTTCGTTAAGGATAATAGTCTAAAAGATATGCAAGAGATATGGTAATTTAGGAGTCTTTTTTCCTTAAAAATTATTTTTCAAAATATTTGCAAGATTCATTTCAATAAATTTAAACCTCATCATATAGAGTCTGCATTAACAAACATTTGGAATTCAATAATTTAATTACATCACATGTTTCTAAAAAAATATTTTTAGCTCTAAAGTAAAATTTATAATAAATATTTTTTCAATAGTAAGGGATCGTTGGATATGAACTATTGATTTTGTAAGATACAAAATGTTTATTTAAATATTTTTTTCTTAAAAAAGAATACTTATCATAACTGAATTATACACAAAATTTAATTAAAGATACCTATAATAATGTATATTGTTCATAAATAAGGTTAGATACAAAACTTGTACTAAATAAAGAATTATTATTTCAAGATTCTTGCTCAAAAAAGGATACCTACCATAACTGAATTATACATAAATTTAATTAAAAATACCTATAGAAAATCTTGTACTACTACTTCCATTAAATATATTTCCATTTATAATTCAAATTATTAATGTTGTCTTAAAATTGCCAAGTGGCTTCATTTTAGCTTGCCACTTGGCTTAACCACATGTTTCACTACTCTCCTTTTAATATAATATAGATTATTATTTGTCTTTTTATTTGATGCTCGTTGTGCTGCCATTTGGGACACGCTACATCATACTTATAACCACAAAATCCATAGAGGTACTAAATTATTCTGGAATTATATTCCTGGGATAAGTTGTTTATATTAAGAATGAGATTAAATTTATTCTATATTTGATTGACGGTATAAATTTATCTTCATCTCACACTTTATTCCATATTATCTCACGTACCAAATCACCCCTAAAAAGAGTCAATACCCACCTTAGGGTCCCATGAAATTAGTTATTGAGGTTGAGTTTGTACGTCGCTCCACATGTGAATCCGGGCTTGGGGGTGAACCGGATAGTCTGAATCTCAGATTTCGACCAAGTGTGCCCGGGGTTAACTTTTGTTCACTTTTTCAAAAATGATCAAAATTGAACTTTTTCAGTCGTGGATAGTTTCTAAAGCTTATTTGGATTGTTTGATAGATAATTGGTTTTTGAGACTTATTCAAAGGACAAAGCCGTGGTTGATTGTGATTTTTGTTGTGAAAAGAGGTAAGTTTGTTGGTAAATCTTGATTTGAGAGAAATAAAGTAGAATCGAGTATATTTGATATATGAATTTTTTGTTGGGAGTGGCGTATATGCAAGGTGACGAATGCATATGTGTGGGTTGATGTTGGGCATATTTCTATATGTTTTAATATTACTTTACCCATATTTTAATTGCTTTTTAGTGTTATTTTATGTTTAAAAAGCCCAATATGTGTTAATTATTTATTTTATGACTAATTAAGTTGTGTGTGATGATTTAGGATGTTTAGAGTGCAAAAATATGAAGAAAAGATGCTCCAACTATAGGAAAAGAGGGTGGATGCGTCGCATCCAACCTTGAAAAAAAAGGCTATTTGGAGTACCTTTAGCAGTGAAGTCGGGAAAAGGCATCCACCTTAGCATCCGCACCTTGGCACAACAAGGATGAGGGAACAGAGGGTGGATGCCCAACATCCGATGCTTAGAAGTGCAAGATGAGGCTGATGCGAAGCATCCACCCCAGCATCAATCCCTCAAGCTGATTTGGAATAGGAAAAGAAAAACGTTGGCCCACGACTTTTGTACGCAATATATAAGCCAAAAACGCCTCTTTTAGTGAATATAACATACTTTTAATAGGAATTCGACCTAGGGAGAGCAAGGAGCCGCCGTGAAGGCTGGATTTCATCTTCTTCTACCAAACATAGTAATTTTTATGTTTCTTTATATGATTTATTGTTTGGCTATCATGTCTATGTGGAACTAAACTTTACGTTCTAGGGTTGTGGTTCTTTCATGACTATTGTTATTTGAATATTGACTTTGGTTTCTTGATTTATCATATTAGTTTATTTATTCAATCCTGCGTTTAATTATTTGATTGCTTGATCACCAATTGAACACTATCTATGAATCTAGAGTTGAACTCAAAAGTGGGAGTTCTAGATTGCATATATGATTGAGTAGATCAAGTTCTTGAACCTAGGAATCGTGGAATGGATTCGCCGTTAGGATAGACATATACCTAATTGCCTTGCTTGGTTGATGTACCGGAATTATAAATGCATTCTTGCTAGTTCTAATTCCATATACATATTAACCATGTCAATCAATAAGCTAGATGAATTAGTTAGTCAATTCAATTGAAGAATACAATAGGATTGTTAGATAGCTTATAACCCTAGATCGTTTTTATCACATTGATAACATAAAAATCTGTTCTTCTTTTGTTCAGAGTTTATTATTTGTTTTCTTTTTATTTTAATTAGATTAGAGTCATATACTTCTAGGTTTAATTCTTTTTTAAATAATTAGAATAGTCTAATTCAGTTAATAATTAATCACAAGTCCTCGTGGGTTCGATATCCGGCTATTAGTCACTTTATTACTTGATGACCGCGTATACTTGCGTGTGCGTTTAGCCGCAATAAGTTTTTAACGCCGTTGCCGTGGACTTAGAAATTGGTTGTTTTTCTATATTAGACTTTTACTTTTATCTTTATAAATTTCTTTTTTCTCCTTTTTGTAAATATTTTTATTTTTATAACAATTTGATTTTTCTCTTTGTGTGTTTCTAGTTCTCTCAACATGATATCCGAGGATAAAATATTCGGAGATAAAGCTATTGATGAAGACGCTTGGTTGACGAAGACTTTTATGGCCCATTTTTTTGGGCTTGTCATGACCCGAACTCTGGTAGGTCTGAATTTAAATATGGGAGTAAGGGTTGGTATTGGGATAGATATTCTTGATTAAGGGAATATACAAAATGATGTTATCTTCTAACAATGTTGGTGAACGATTGGCCAAAGGAGAGAGCTGATATTGCACAAGAAATTGACAGGTTTGGCTTGGCTTTGCACAACTTGAATGCAGATTTGAGTACAAAGGTTGATGCGTTCAACGCCTAACAACTTAATGATGAGTTGTGTGAAGCTGAAAAAAATCTCTTAGACCAAATTGAGGAGCTAAAACGAGAATACCTTTAGACCTTATTTTTCTTGAGGATGTCAATGTTGAGAAGAGTGTTCTACAGTCATATAAAGGAGTAGATAATATTATATTTGAAGACTCTAGTGCATGTAAATATAAGGATGTAAATAACAATACAATTCCAGAGTTGGGGCTTGTTGGTCCTCATTCTAAATATTTTTCGACATTGTGTTTGGATGATGACATGAAAATTGAGTCATTTAAGCCATTCGAGGAGTCAACGGAAGATGAAAAAGGTGCTTACATTCTTGGATTTGTCGTGCCAGAGAGAAAAAATTACATTACTCATCTAAAGGCCGAGAAGTGTAGAGTGAAAAATTTATTACTTGGCCTGGTTATCGTTGTAGTCCCGCCAAAGGAGCATAGCCACATACTAGATGCTCTGTTAGGGGTACAATTCATAAGTTCAAGGTGGAGGCAAAAAAGTGGTTCAAGTCGTGCCGCGACTTTAAATTATGCGTTTGTTGGGAGGTAGCCCAACTTTACTGCTTTTCTTTTAGTTTTGATTTTTTTTCTTCTTATTGTATTATTTGTGCAGTGTTATTTTATTTTGTAGGATTTTGAGCATAGGGAGAAAAGCCATAGGAAGTGTGCAAAAGTGAGCCAGGTAGTTTGAACTAAGTGTAAGGTGCCCGCACAGATGATCATGCCTGGAAAAAACCTGAGTACCCCGTGAGCCGCTATTGCTTCGGCCTTTGGCCTATTTGAAAGTTTCTTGTCCACCCTCGTTATTTATTTCTGCTTTATTTGTGCATTGGGGACACTGCACTCTTTTAAATGTGGGGTGGGTGAATTCCTTTGGATAATTAGCTTTTTAGTATTTTAGCTTCTTATTTTTTGTTATTGTAGTAGTGTAGTATTTTAGTAGTAGTTTTAGTAACTTATTATTTTTAATCAAAAATTAATTAGGAAAATTTGGACTTTTTATGACAATGGATCTCCTAGACGGTTTTCTTGAGGGATTAAAGTCTAACCAAAAACACACAAAAAAATTAGAAAATAGAAAGGTCCAAAATATGTCTTTTAATTTTTTTTAGGTAGTAATAATCCACCGTGGTTTTTCTTTGTGCCTCTATTTTTTTCATGGGATGTAATTTGAATCGGGTAGTAATTTTTTTATTTTTAGAGTAGATTAAGAATTTAGGGAATTAAAGGAGGAAGAATGGCGAATCTAGGTGCCTTTGAATTGTTTGATAGTAGCATATTTAGGCTTTGATATGTGTAGTATCTTTCCTATAATTTGAAATTATTTATGATGCCTTGCTTGATTGGACAACATGTCTTGTGACACCTACGTCTCATTTACTTGGCTTACGTTTATTTTGTGCTTAATGCTTAATATCTCGTGGCTTGTGAATACTTGCATTGTTTGAGAGTCCGAATTGGACCGACCTTAGTGAGTCATGTGCCATGTGTGGTGAGGTTTTTGTGTAGTCTATGTATTGTTGTCACGAACCAAAATCCACTAAAGGTCGTGATGGCGCCTAACACCGTCGTCAGGCAAGTCAACAGTAAATGATTAGCTTAATTACTCATTTTAGAATTGTAAATCAAAATTTTCTTTAATTAAAGAACTTACAGAGTGAATGATAACATTTTTGCAACTACCTTAACGAACAACATGTAAGCACCCCCAAAATTCGGTGTCACAAGTACATGAGCATCAACTAGGAAGTAAAATAAAATACAACATCTGTCCGGAATATAAATTAGACAGGGGAATATAAATAACTCTGAATGAGACTCTGTTGGCTGCAGATCATAACATGAAATGCAGCTCACGGTAAGTCCCCGCATCATCCGCGCCTCCGCGCCCAAAGGACCACCAGACGTAAATGTACCTGCACAAAATGTACAGCAAGCATAGTATGAGTATGTAATCAACGTGCACCCACTAAGTATCTAGACTAACCCCGGAGGAGTAGTGACGAGGGGTCGACTTCGATACTCACTAGTGGTCCAATAATATCAGGTAGCATAAAGAGGTAAACAAATATTAGGAAGAGTAAATAAATGAAATAAACAAGTATAAATACGTGGTACAATCCTCCTCTCCACAATAAACTCAAGCTCTCATTTAGCAAATTCCTCCTCAACCGTAGCATATATATATACCTTACCAAATATGTCGTTATAATTCAATTCAGGAAAAACTCACAGATATACTGGCTTCTTGCGAAATATTACGCAAGATTCCATGAGGATATTTTATAAAACTACCGAGGTGTATGGCCCGATCCCATCATAATCTGTGTGATGCCGAGGGTCGAATGGCACGAACCATAGATGTATATATTAAATTTTCGAGGCAAATGGCCCGCTTCCATGAGAGTATGGTACATAAATCCTGCAGAGGAAAATGCCCCGATCCCATTAGAATAAGAAGCTTAAACGGGTCCTTGACCCCCACTCACGAATAAACGTGTGAGTTATAATTTTTAAGAAAAACCTTTCGATGAAAACGCATAGCGCGTCAGAAATCCATAAGAGGAACGCCATTATTCCATGGCAAATCATGAAACTCGTGAAATCTCTACAATAGCAAGTCTAGTCTCAAATAACAATGTGAAGTAAAAGAAACTAATAGACAAAAGATAACTCCAATAGTACAGTTATAATATGGCGTGAACCTTAATCTGGACAATAACATGAATGCAGCTACGTACGGACTCTCGTCACCTCGTGCGCATGTAGAACACATCAATTACAACACCTAGGGTTAGTTTCTCCCTCACGGATTTAGACAAGAGACTTACCTTGCTCCGAATTTCCATAACCAGCTCTAATGCTGCTCGAACACCTCAAACCGGTGTCCGTCGCTCCAAAACTAGTCAATCAATGTGCAAATCCATAAATATATACTCTAATACTTATTATAAATCAAATTATAATAATTTTCAACTTCGCTCGAAGAATTGATAAACCCAACCCTCGGGCCCACGCGCCCGAATTCTGAAATTCTTTGAAGATAAACACTACCCGTAATATTACTAACTCAAATATATAATTTATTCTTAATTTCATGCTCAAATTCGTGGTCAAAATCTAAAAATATCAATTTTCTAGGTTTGCTACCAAAACCCCAAATTTTCACTAATATTTATATTAAAATCTATATATAATCCAAGTATTTAACTCAAAATGAGAAGAAGTCACTTACCCCATAATAGAGTATGAAGATGGCACTCCAAACTTGCTCTAAAATTGGCTCCCATGGACGAAATGAAGTGGAATTGAGCCAAAACTCCACTTTAATAGACCACACTACCTAGCCATCCTTCGCACCTGCAGTCACTGGACCACTTCTGCGGTTCTGCAGGTGAGGCAAAAATTCTGCTTCTATAGAGATGCCCCAGCTGCCCAGCCCACTTCTGCGCTCAATCACTCACAGGTGCGCATCCGCTTCTGCGGCAAATCTTCCGCATATGCGGACTGCTAGTCCCTCACTCCCTTTCCACTTCTACGACCTCTGGGCTGCTTCTGCAGGGACGCACCTGCGGCCCTCTTCACGCAGGTGCAATCGCACTAGACTCCCAATTGTTTCATCTCTTCCTCCAAATCCAAATTTGATCCATTGACCATCCAGAATTCACCCGAGGCCTCCGGGACCATATCCAATCACACTAACAAGTCCCACAACATAACATAAACTTGCTCGATGTCTCAAATCACATCAAACAACGTCAAAACCATGAATTGCACCCTAATTCAAGCTTAATGAACTTTAGAACTTCAAACTTCTACATTAGATGTCGAAACCTATCAAATCACGTCCGATTTACCTCAAATTTTGCACACAAGTCACATTTGACATTATGGACCTTCTTGTGATGACCCGGCCCATCGTCAAGTGAGTTAATGCCCCGTTTCCCCCATTTTATGCTTCTTTATATTTCGTTATTGGTATTTGGTGTGTTAGAGTTGAATCGGATTGGTTTTGAGAGGAAATGAGACACTTAGTCTCTTTAAGGAAGGCTTGTTTTGGAAAAGTCAACTGGATGTTAACTATTGAGTTAGAGGGCTCGTATGTGATTTCCGGTGATTCAGTTAGCTTTGGGGGTTCATTTGTGGCTTCGAAGTGTGATCAGAATTAATTTTGGAGGTCCGGAGTGGAATTAGGCTCGAATTGGCGAAGTTAGTATTTTGGCGAATTCCGGTTGGAAGGTGAGATTTTGATACGGGGGTCGGAATGGAATTCTGAGAGTTGCAGTAGCTTTGCTAGATGATTTTGGATGTGTGTGCAAAAATTCAGATTATTCGGAAGTGTGTTGGTCGGGTTTTTGATCAAATGCATATTTCGGAAGTTTTTAAGAAATTTAGGCTTGAATCCGATGTAATTTGATGGTTTTAGGGTTGTTTGATGTGTTTTGATGATTGGAACGAGTTTGAGTGATGTTTTAGGATAGGTTGGCACTTTTGGTTGAGATCCCGGGGGCCTCGGGGTGATTTCGGATGGCTAACGGGAATTTTTGAAGTTGGAAAATGCTGCAGAAATGCAGCAGTCAGCGCAGAGCAATTTTGCTCTATGCGATCGCATAGCAAGGGCTGCGATCGCATAGAAGGATTTTCGGGGCTGTTTGGTTGTGCTATGAAATTGCATAGCAGGTGTTGCGATCGCACAGTGTAAAGCTAATTCGGGATTTTTGTGAAAATTTGTTCAATGCGATCGCAGAAGCAGGTGTGCGATCGCATAGGCTAAAGTCATTGTGCTATGCGATCGCAGAGGATAGGATGCGATCGCATAGGGTTAATTCTGGAGCTGCAGATTTTGGTCTATGCGATCGCAGGGGCTTGAATACGATCGCATAGAGTTAGCTACAGTAATCCAGGCAGAATGTTAAAAATATTTCATCCGCGAACCCAAACCCATTTTCCTCCATTTTTGAGTAACCTTGAGAGCTTTTGACGAGGATTAAAGAGGGTTTTGACTGGGAATCAATTGGAGGTGAGTCCTATGGCCTAGAAACATCATTTAATTGTGGATTCAATACTTAAATTCATGGAATTTTCGGGGTGAGATAAGGAATCCTGTGATGTGAATTTTCTGATTTTTCGAGAAGTGAGCCCGGGGCTCGGGTTTTGCCAACTTCGTGATTTTCGATATTTTTCGAGTCTTTTCGATTGGGTTGTATTCCCTTAGCCTATTGTAACATATTACTTGTGGTTTTGACCAGATTCGATGCTCGAGGAGGTTGATTTGCGAGGCAAGGGAGTAGCGAGCTAGGATTTCGGTCTGCTTGAGGTGAGTAATGGTTATAAATGATGTTCTGAGGGTTTGAAACCCCGAATTTGCACAACGTGGTGCTATGTTGAGATGAGACACACATTGTATAATGAGTGTGGGGTCTATTACTACTGGGGATTTGGACTCGGTCCATCCCGTTTGATGACTCTACGGTAGTTTTGACCGAGACTTAATTAATATCATTATATTATGGGCTAGTTGCCATGTTTGGGGCCTTGTGCCGATCTGTAGAACCCTTAGGATCATTTGTATTGGTTGACCTCACTTTTCTTGTCGAAATCATACCCTCAGTCATGTTCTTAACTGATAAACATAATATGAACCAGCTTTAGAAATTGTTAAATCCTAATGAGAGTAACGTGTAGGTTGAGAGCCCCGTCTTATCTTAGGGTGCCCGAGAGGCCAAGTCTATGTTGACTGAGAGGGGTCGAAAACCCCATTGTGAGGGTATTTGATATGCTATGGATCGGACTGCACGCCGCAGTAGTATATTATATGGATCGGACTGCACGCCGCAGTAGTATGTTATATGGGCCGGACTCCACGCCGCAGTAGTATATTATATGGATTGGACTGCACACCGCAGTAGTATATTATATGGATTGGACTGCACGCCGCAGTAGTATGTTATATGGGTCGGACTGCACGCCGCAGTAGTATAGCGCTTGGGCTGAAGGAGCCTATCCGGAGCATGCACATCCCCAGTGAGCGCAGTCGACTATTCTTCGATCGGGCTGCACGCCGCAGTAGTATATATGGATCGGGCTGCACGTCGCAGTAGTACAAATATAAATTCGGTTATCGTGAGGAGTAAATGAAATGAATACTGGCTTAAAGGATTTTTAAATGACTTCTTCATTCAGTTACTGTTTTTGATATTCTCACTGTTTTAATATAGAACTGCGTAGTGTTTTACGAGTTTTCTTTCCGTCAGTTATTATTTATTGCTATTACTTACTGAGTTGGAGTACTCACTTTACTCCCTGCACCATGTGTGCAGATACAGGTATCCCGAAGGCATAGTTTGAGCCTTCTGCTGCTGTTTAGCTTATTCCGGAGTCATCAAAGTAGCTGCATGGCGTCCACAGGACCCGATTTCTCCCCTTACCCCCTTTATTTTCCGCATTCTAGACAACTCTATGTATAGGTTGCTACACAGACTTGTATTAGAGGCTCTTGGCTCGTGACACCAGATCGGTGGGATTTATAGTGATATTTTATGGATTTTTCGTATTGTTTATCTATTGCTACAGAGTTATAATCACGTTAATTTGGCAATAAATCCTATTAATTGGTAATGAATTCTACATAAGGGATTGTGAGTGACGAATTGGTCGGGCTTACCTAGCATCGTGTTGGGCGCCATCACGACCAGAGATTGGGGTCGTGACAAGTTGGTATCAGAGCCTAGGTTACTAGGTCTCGCGAGTCTTGAGCCGGTTTAGTAGAGTCTCGCAGATCGGTACAGAGACGTCTGTACTTGTCCTCGGGAGGCTACAGAACCTGTTAGGAAAATTCCACGTTCTTGAAATTCTTGTCGTGCGAACTTGTCGATCCAAATACTAAATTTCCCTTTATTCCATTCTCTCACAGATGGTGAGGACTCGAGCTACCGGACGTGGAGGACGACCACCAGTACCACCTATTGAGGCTACTAGAGGCTGTGGACGCGGTCGTGGTCGTGGTAGAGGCAGAGCAGCAGGGGCAGCACCTGTGGATCCTTTAGTTGCCCCAGTTCAGGACCAGGCTCCAGCAGCACCAGTGCAGGCACCAGCTATGCCCATTGTGATACCGGGTCTCCCGGAGACATTGGCTCAAATATTGATAGTTTGTACGGGCCTAGCTCAGGTGGTTTCAGCCACCACAATAGCAGCAGCTACTTCGCAGGCCGGGGGAGGCAATCAGACCCCCGCTGCTCGCACACCTGAGCAGGTAGTGCAGGGATTACAGACTCCAGAGGCACCTCCAGCTCAGCCAGTGGTACTCGTTCAAGAGTACAGGGTTCCAGTTATGCCAGACGATGAGCAGCGTCGTCTCGAGAGGTTCAATAGACTTCAGCCTCCTTCTTTCAGTGGTGCTCAGGGCAAGGATGCCCAGGGTTTTCTCGACAAGTGTCAGCATATGCTTCGGACAGCAGGGATTCTTGAGTCCAGCGGTGTGGCTTTTACTACATTTCAGTTTACTGGAGTGGCCTTCACTTGGTGGGAGGCGTATGAGCGGCGTAGGCTGGCAAGTTCAACACCTTTGACTTGGTAGGTCTTCTCCACTCTCTTCTTGGAGAAGTGGATACTGCAGTCTCAGAGGGAGGAGCTGCATAGACAGTTTGAGTGGCTTCGCCAGGGAGATATGACTGTGTCTCAGTATGAGGCGAGATTTTCTGAGTTGGCTCGTTATGCCTCATGGATAGTTCCGACTGATCGGGAGATGATTAAGAGGTTTGTGGATGGTCTTAATTATGACCTTCGTATTCTGATGACTTGAGAGAGAGTTCTGGGTATTTCCTTCAAGGATGCAGTTGATATTGCTCATGATATTGAGACGACTCGCCGTCAGGAGAGGGAGGCCGAGAGGCCTCGAGGTTCTGGCAGTTTCAGTGGCGCTCCTTCGAGGGGCCAGTTACAGCAGGGTCAGGGTCGTTCTTTCAGGCCCGCTCAGTCAGCTCGACCCGAGTACCGAGGTAGATCTTCTGGTCGTGGTTATCAGGGTTCTCAGCAGAGTCAGCCATCTCTCAGCGCTCTTCCAGCACAGAGTTCGTCTCGTGCTCCATCTGCTCAGGGTTCTTCCAGGCCGAGTGCATCAGCTAGCCACTCTAGCACGAGGGGCTCCCTTCAGTCCCAGTTCCCAGCACCCAGGAGTTGCTATGAGTGTGGAGAGTTCGGGTATATGCGGAGGAAGTGTCCTCGCCGTACTGCTAGCTCATCTCAGCAGAGGGGTCAGCCCTCGACTTCTGCTCCAGTTACTTCACCACCCGCCCAGCCAGCTAGGGGTGGAGGTCAGGCAACCAGGGGTCGCCCTAGAGGGGGAGATCGATCAGGGGTCGGCCAGGCCCATTTCTATGCACTCCCAGGCAGACCCGATTCCATTGTTTCGGATGCTGTCATTACAGGTATTGTTTCAGTCTGCCACAGAGATGTCTTTGCATTATTTGATCCCGGTTCCACCTATTCCTATGTGTCTTCATATTTTGCTCAGCATTTGGGTACGATCCGAGGATGTCTTGCCTTACCTGTTCATGTATCTACCCCGGTGGGTGATACCATTGTTGTAGACCATGTATATCGGTCGTGTTTGGTGACTATTGGGGGTCTGGAGACCCGAGTTGATTTATTGCTGTTGAGCATGGTGGACTTTGATGTTATTTTGGACATGGATTGGCTATCTCCGTGTCATGCTATTCTTGACTGTCATGCTAAGACAGTCACTTTGGCTATACCGGGTGTTCCAAGGATCGAGTGGCGTGGCGTGACTGACTATGTGCCTAACAGGGTGATTTCTTTTCTAAAGGCCCATCGTATGGTTGGGAAAGGTTGTCTATCATATTTGGCTCTTGTGAGGGATGTTGGAGCTGAGACTCCTAGCATTGATTCGGTTCCAGTTGTGAGGGAGTTTCCCGATGTGTTTCCTGCAGACTTGTCGGGCATGCCACCGGACAGGGACATTGATTTTGGTATTGACCTGATGCCGGGCACTCAGCCCATTTCCATTCCTCCATATCATATGGCACCGGCAGAGTTGAAAGATCTAAAAGATTAGCTTCAGGAACTCCTGGATAAGGGGTTCATTCGGCCTAGTGTGTCCCCGTGGGGTGCACCGGTTCTATTTGTGAAAAAGAAGGATGGCACAATGAGAATGTGCATTAACTACAGGCAATTGAACAACGTAACAGTGAAGAACAAGTATCCCCAGCCCCGTATCGATGATTTATTTTACCAACTTCAGGGGGCAAGGGTATTCTCCAAGATTGATCTTCGTTCAGGCTATCACTAGTTGAAAATCAGGGATTCAGATATTATGAAGACTGCTTTCAGGACTAGATATGGGCACTATGGGTTTCTTGTTATGTCTTTTGGGCTGACTAATGCCCCAGCCGCGTTCATGCATTTGATGAACAGCGTATTTCGGCCATATCTGGATTCGTTCTTGATCGGGTTTATTGATGATATATTGGTGTACTTACGTAGCCAAGAGGAGCATGCACAACATTTGCGAGTGGTATTACAGAGATTGAGGGAGGAGAAACTTTATGCAAAGTTCTCCAAGTATGAGTTTTGGCTTGGGTCAGTGGCTTTCTTGGGGCACGTGGTGTCCAGCGAGGGTATTCAGGTTGATCCAAAGAAGATAGAGGCGGTTCAGAGTTGGCCTAGACCGTACTCAGCCACAGAGATTCGTAGCTTTCTTAGGTTAGTAGGCTATTATCACCGGTTTGTTCAGGGATTTTCATCCATTGCATCGCCCTTGACCAAGTTGACGTAGAAGGGTGCTCCGTTTTTATGGTTGGATGAGTGCGAGAAGAGCTTTCAGAAGCTCAAGACAGCTTTGACCACAACTCCGATATTGGTGTTACCATCAGCTTCAGGTTCTTATACCGTCTATTGTGATGCTTCGAGAGTTGGGATTGGCTGTGTGTTGATGCAGGAGGGTAGAGTGATTGCATATGTTTCTCGTCAATTGAAGCCCCACGAGAAGAACTACCCTGTTCATGACTTAGAGTTGGCTGCCATAGTTCATACTTTGAAGATTTGGAGGCACTATTTATATGGCGTATCTTGTGAGGTATTCACCGATCATCGCAGTCTTCAACATTTGTTCAAGCAAAAGGATCTTAATTTGAGACAGCAGAGGTGGCTTGAGTTGCTCACAAATTATGATATTACCATTTTGTATCACCCCGGGAAGGCCAATGTGGTGGCTGATGCGTTGAGCCGGAAGGCATTTAACATGGGGAGTTTGGCGTACATTCCAGTTGGGGAGAGGCCCTTTGCAGTTGATGTTCAGGCTTTGGCCAATCGGATGGTGAGATTAGACATTTCAGAGCCTAGTCGGGTATTGGCTTGTGTAGTTTCTCGGTCTTCCTTGTATGACCGCATCAGAGAGCACCAGTATGATGATCCACATTTGCTTGTCCTTAAGGACAAAGTTCAACATGATGATGCCAGGAATGTGACCATTGATGATGATGGCGTGTTGAGGATGCATGGCCGGATTTGCGTGCCCAATGTGGATGGGCTTCGGGAGTTGATATTGGAGAAGGCCCACATCACGCGGTATTCCATCCATCCAGGTTCCGCGAAGATGTATCAGGATTTGAGGCATCACTACTGGTGGAGAAGGATGAAAAAGGATATAGTAGGGTATGTGGCTCGGTGTCTCAACTGTCAGTAGGTAAAGTATGAGCATCAGAGACCGGGTGGCGTACTTCAGCGGATGATTATTCCTGAGTGGAAGTGGGAGAGAGTTACTATGGATTTTATGAGTGGTCTTCCTCGGACTTTGAAGAAGTTTGATTTGATTTGGGTGATTGTGGACAGGCTGACCAAGTCTGCGCACTTCATTCCTGTGTGTACTACCTATTCTTCAGAGCGGTTGGCAGGGATTTATATCCGGGAAATTGTTTGGTAGCACGGTGTTCCGGTTTCCATCATCTTAGATAGAGGTACTTAGTTTACTTCGCAGTTTTGGAGAGCCGTGCAGAGAGAGTTGGGTACTCAGGTAGAGTTGAGCACAGCATTTCATCATCAAACGGACGGACAATCCGAGCGCACTATTCAGATACTGGAGGACATGTTGCGCGCCTGTGTTATTGATTTCGGAGGTTCTTGGGATGAGTTTCTGCCGCTTGCAGAGTTTGCCTACAACAACAACTACCAGTCGAGTATTCAGATGGCTCCGTATGAGGCCTTGTATGGGAGACGATGTAGATCTCCAGTTGGTTGGTTCGAGCCTGGTGAGGCTAGGATGTTGGGAACAGACTTGATTCAGGATGCCTTAGAGAAAGTGAAGGTGATTTAGGAAAGACTTCATACAGCTCAGTCACGTCAGAAGAGTTATGCGGACCAGAAGGTTCGAGATGTGTCCTATATGGTTGGTGAGAAGGTCTTGCTGAAGGTTTCGCCCATAAAGGGTGTTATAAGGTTTGGGAAGAAAGGCAAGTTGATTCCGCGGTTCATTGGGCCTTTTGAGGTACTTAGGAGGATTGGGGAGGTGGCTTATGAGCTTGCTTTGCCACCCATCCTGTCGAGTGTGCATCCGGTATTCCATGTTTCTATGCTCCGGAAGTATGTTGGGGACCCGTATCATGTTTTAGACTTCATCATGGTCCAGTTGGATGATGATTTGACCTACGATGTGGAGCCAGTGGCTATTTTGGGTCGTCAGGTTCGGAGATTGAGATCAAAGGATATCGCTTCGGTGAAGGTGCAGTGGAGAGGTCGGCTCGTGGAGGAAGCTACTTAGGAGACCGAGCGGGAGATGCGGAGCAGATATCCTCACCTGTTTGAGGCTCCAGGTATGTTTGTTGACCCACTCGAGGTTGAGCGTTTGTTTTAGTTGGGAAGGATGTGACGACCCGGCCCGTCGTCACGTGAGTAAATGCCCCGTTTCCCCCATTTTATACTTCTTCATGTTTCGTTATCGGTATTCGGTGTGTTAGAGTTGAATCGGATTGGTTTTGAGAGGAAATGAGACACTTAGTCTCTTTAAGGAAGGCTTATTTTGGAAAAGTCAACTGGATGTTGACTATTGAGTTAGAGGGCTCGGGTGTGATTTCCGGTGATTCGGTTAGCTTTGGGGGTTGATATGTGGCTTAGGAGTGTGATCAGAATTGATTTTGGAGGTCCGGAGTGGAATTAGGCTCGAATTGGCGAAGTTAGTATTTTGGCGAATTCCGGTTGGAAGGTGAGATTTTGATACGGGGGTCGGAATGGAATTCCGAGAGTTGCAGTAGCTTCGCTAGATGATTTTGGATGTGTGTGCAAAAATTCAGCTCATTCGGAAGTGTGTTGGTCGAGTTTTTGATCAAATGCGTATTTCGGAAGTTTTTAAGAAATTTAGGCTTGAATCCGATGTAATTTGATGGTTTTAGGGTTGTTTGATGTGTTTTGATAATTGGAACGAGTTTGGGTGATGTTTTAGGATGGGTTGTCACTTTTGATTGAGGTCCCGGGGGCCTTGGGGTGATTTCGAATGGCTAACGGGAATTTTTGAAGTTGGAAAAGGCTGCAGAAATGCAGCAGTCAGTGTAGAGCAATTTTGCTCTATGCGATCGCATAGCAAGGGCTGTGATCACATAGAAGGATTTTCGGGGCTGTTTGGTTGTGCTATGCGATCGCATAGCAGGTGTTGCAATCGCACAGTGTAAAGCTAATCCGGGATTTTCGTGAAAATTTGTTCAATGCGATCGCAGGAGCAGGTGTGCGATCGCATAGGCCAAAGTCATTGTGCTATGCGATCGCATAGGGTTAATTCTAGAGCTGCATATTTTGGTCTATGCGATCGCAGGGGCTTGAATGCGATCGCATAGAGTTAGCTACAGTGATCCGGGCAGAATGTTAAAAATATTTCATCCGCGAACCCAAACCCATTTTCCTCCATTTTTGAGTAACCTTGAGAGCTTTTGACGAGGATTAAAGAGGGTTTTGACTAGGAATCAATTGGAGGTGAGTCCTATGGCCTAGAAACATTATTTAATTGTGGATTCAACACTTAAATTCATGGAAAATTTGATTAAAAAGGGATGAATTAGGGCTTGACTTTTTGAATATAAATTTGGGGTTTGAGGGAGCAATTGAGCTCGGATTTTGGTAAATTTGATATGTATAGACTCGGGGTGAGATAAGGAATCCTGTGATGTGAATTTTCTAATTTTTCGAGAAGTGGGCCCGGGGCTCGGGTTTTGCCAACTTCGTGATTTTCGATATTTTTCGAGTCTTTTCGATTGGGTTGTATTCCCTTAGCCTATTGTAACGTATTACTTGTGGTTTTGACCAGATTCGATGCTCGAGGAGGTTGATTTGCGAGGCAAGGGAGTAGCGAGCTAGGATTTCGGCCTGCTTGAGGTGAGTAATGGTTATAAATGATGTTCTAAGGGTTTGAAACCCCGGATTTGCACAACGTGGTGCTATGTTGAGATGAGACACACGATGTATGATGAGCGTGGGGTCTGTTACTACTGGGGATTTGGACTCCGTCCATCCCGTTTGATAACTTTACGACACTTTTGACTGAGACTTAATTAATATCATTATATTATGGGCTAGTTGCCATGTTTGGGGGCATTTGTATTGGTTGACCTCACTTTTCTTGTCGAAATCATACCCTCAGTCATGTTCTTAACAGATAAACATAATATGAACCAGCTTTAGAAATTGTTAAATCCTAATGAGAGTAACGTGTGGGTTGAGAACCTCATCTTATCTTAGGGTGCCCGAGAGGCCAAGTCTTTGTTGACTGAGAGGGGTCGAGAACCCCATTGTGAGGGTATTTGATATGCTATGGATCGGACTGCACGCCGCAGTAGTATATTATATGGATCGGACTGCACGCCGCAGTAGTATATTATATGGATCGGACTGCACGCCGCAGTAGTATGTTATATGGGTTAGACTGCACGCCGCAGTAGTTTATTATATGGATCGGACTGCACGCCGCAGTAGTATGTTATATGGGTCGGACTGCACGTCGCAGTAGTATAGTGCTTGGGCTGAAGGAGCCCCTCCGGAGTCTGCACACCCCTAGTGAGTGCAGTCGACTATTCTTGGATCGGGCTGCACGCCGCAGCAGTATATATATGGATCGAACTGCGTGCAGCAGCAGTATACTATATGGATCAGGCTACACGCCGCAGCAGTACAAATATGAATTCGGTTATCGTGAGGAGTAAATGAAATGAATACTGGCTTAAAAGATTTTTAACTGACTTCTTCATTCAGTTGCTGTTTTTGATATTCTCACTATTTTAATATAGAACTGCGTAGTGTTTTATGAGTTTTCTTTCCGTCAGTCATTATTTATTGCTATTACTCACTGAGTTGGAGTACTCACTTTACTCCCTGCACCATGTGTGCAGATACAGGTATCCCGGAGGCATAGTTTGAGCCTTCTGCTGCTGTTCAGCTTATTCCGGAGTCATCGAGGTAGCTGCATGGCGTCCGCAGGACCCGATTTCTCCCCTTATCCCCTTTATTTTCCGCATTCTAGACAACTCTATGTATAGGTTGCTACACAGACTTGTATTAGAGGCTCTTGGCTCGTGACACCAGATCGGTGGGATTTATAGTGATATTTTATGGATTTTCCGTACTGTTTATCTATTGCTACAGAGTTATAATCACGTTAATTTGGCAATAAATCCTATTAATTGGTAATGAATTCTACATAAGGGATTGTGAGTGAAGAATTGGTCGGGCTTGCCTAGCATCGTCACAAACGATGCGCTAGAGCTCAAAATTACCGGTCGGATCGTCACAATTATACTTGCGTCTAGAACTTGCCCGATATGTGAGTTGAAGCGAAATTTTAGGTGATGTTTGGTTTGAAAAGTGATTTTAAACTTTCTTTGATCTTTTAGAGCTGAATTGATTATCACAAATAAAATCTATCTCTAGTTAACCCTTTTGAGCCTATAGACCTTTTATTTGGCACCAACATTACGAGCATATATCTTTTTGTTTTTAATTGAAACTTTTGATCCTTTTACCTATGAAAGCAGTTTAATTTTGAAATGCGCGCTAAAAGAAGTAAGGAGAGGATTTGGGTGGCTTTTGAGTGGAACCAATGAAAAGGAGAAAGATACACTTATTTTGTAAAATAATACACCACTATTAAAAATTGAAAAAAAATAAGAGAAAAATCTGGAAAAAAAAAGAAGAAAAAATATAGATGAATAAAACTTTTTGTATTGTTCTGCTAGTGGGATGTAAATTAAGGTAGCGCTTAAAGAAAGAGGGAATATTTTGGGGTGTGATCTTGTTTGTGAAATTGAATTGGTATTGAAGAAAATGAGCTTAAAGTTTATCATGTGATTTGTTAAAATACTTAGGAGGGTTAACCACTATTCTTAAAATATATCCTATCCGTCCCTTAGCCCACATTACAACCATGAAGAAGCGATCCTACATTAGTAGAGATTTACATTAACGACAAGCCTATGGTACCAAATGCATGCATGTGACTTCTTTGTGAGAGTGTGAGATTTCTTTGATATATGTAAGATCCTTAAATTATATTTGATCATGAGATTCGAATGTGTGAATTCAACTTACTCTCCTTGATTTTGTTGTGAGGGTACATGGTTGCACGAGGGATAGGTTACGTTATTAGACTTCTCTATGATGGTTGGGTGCTCAAGCCATGAGTGCATTATGACATTGAATTGGGTTTTGAGGCTAGGATTGTTAAGAGCATGTTGCTTTTGTTTAGAATATTTTTGAAATATGGCATAAGTTAAAGGAAAGTGTGTGTTGAATACATATGCTAGAGCTTAATTGTTGCAATCAACCATGGTCATAGGTGTGGTATGCTTTGAATGATAGGAGCTTAATTTTGTTTCGTCTACTATACTGATGGTTTGTTGGAGGACAAACAAAAGTTTAAGTGTGGGGTGGTGATGTTGGGCATATTTTTATATGTTTTAATGTTAATTTACCCATGTTTTAACCGCTTTTAGTGCCATTTGATGTTAAAATTCCCAACTTGTGTTAATTATTTAATTTATGACTAATTAAGTTATTTGTGATGGTTTAGGATATTTGGAGTGCAAAAATATGAAAAAAAGATGCTCCAATTATAGAAGAAGAGGGTGGATGCATCACATCCAACCTTGGAAAAAAAGCTATTTAGAGCACCTTTAGCAGTGAAGTCGGGAGAAGGCATCCACCTTAGCATTTGCACCTGAGCACAACAAGGATGAGGGAGCAGAGGGTGGATGCTCCAGCATCCGATGCTAAATTGTTTAATATAGCCTATGTTTTAGCTCAACTTAAGGATGGTTTACTATTGTAAATGTTTAAATAATGCAAAAATTGGCTCTAATCATGACTTTAATGTCTCACAGGAGTTCAATAAACAAATGAGGATTTATGATGGTAATCAAGTGAAAAATGGAGTCAAATGACGAAAAGTTGAGCAGCAACATCTTAACAAGAGAAAACTCCACTAGCGTGGGTCATGCGCTCCCGCGCTAGTCCAGTCCGGAAAATCAATTATTTGGGGGCAAAATGGGAAATCTGGGAGGATCCACTCAACTTACATAAAGTAAAGCTTCATTATTGAGAGATAGATCAGATTTAAAAAAAAGCCATAGAAGAAGGAGGAGCTTCATCTTGGAGCTAAGAAAGGAGAAGAAGAACAACATCTTGGAGCAAGGATTCAAAGAGTTCTTCTAAACTTTCTTCTATTTGTTTGTTTATATTATGTTTAAAACTTTTATTGTTGATTTTTGTATGATTATGAGTAGCTAAAAACTCTAGTATTCTTGGGTCATGGATGTTAGATAATTATGTTATTTGAAGCTTAGATTGAAGATATTGAATTTATTGTTATGGGTTATTTATTTGATTCTGCTTCTAATTATTTTACTGCGTAGCTAACAGTGAAATATTATTTACGAATCTTGAGTTAAACTTGAAAAAGGAAATTCTTGGTTGCATATAGAATCAAATAGAACAAGTTTTGAATCTCGGGCATCGGGTGAAGAATTCGCAATTAAGATAGACATATACTTAATTGCCTTGTTTGGTTGAAAAATAGGAGTTGTAAATGCATTCTTGCTAATATTAATACCATAGACATATAGGTATTAGTTTAACTTGAATAGATGCATAAGAACTCGAAAGATTCTTATGAATATTATTAACCCTATAATCAATAACCCGGATAATTCAATAAATCCATTTTAAGCTAAAATAGTAGCATAATTTCTAGCAAGTCCATGACCGGGAATATATTTATCCAAATTGTTATAAGCATATTGTGAAATTGGTGTAATAATTTTGTGTTGAATTATTGTGCAATTATTAAGTAAGTTGTAAATTGGTTCTTTATATATTTTGTGATAATTTAGCTTGAATTGATAATTGTTTGATTCTACATCAGTCGATAAGTTGATCACAATTCCTCCAGGGAACGATACTTTACTTACTACTATATTACTTGTCGATCGCGTACACTTGCGTGAGTGTTTTGGTCGCAACAATCCACCCCAGCATCAATCCCTAAATCTTATTCGGAATAGGAAAAGAAAAACTTTGTCCCATGAGTTTTGTACGCAATATATAAGCCAAAAATGCATCTTTTATTGAATATAACATACTTTTGAAGGGAATTCGACCTAGGAAGAGCAAGGAGCTGCCGTGGAGGCTGGATTTCATCTTCTTCCACCAAACTTAGTAATTTGTATGTTTCTTTGTATTATTTGTTGTTTGGCTACCATGTCAATATGGAACTAACCTTCATGTTACTGTTATTCGAATATTGACTTTGATTTCTTGATTTATCATATTAGTTTATTTATTCAATCCTGCATTTAATTATTTGATTGCTTGATCACCAATTGAATACTATCTATGAATCTAGAATTGAACTCGAAAGTGGGAGTTCTAGATTGCATATATGATTGAGTAGAGCAAGTTCTTGAAACTAGGAATCGCGGAATGGATTCGCGGTTAGGATAGACATATACCTAATTGCCTTGCTTGGTTGATGTACATGAATTATAAATGCTTTCTTTCTAGTTCTAATTCCATAAACATATAGGTGTTAGGTTAGCTAGAATAGGCGAGTAAGAACTCGACATATTCTTATGATCAATATTAACCCTGTCAACCAATAAGCTAGATTGTTAGGTAGTCCATAACCCTAGATCGTTTTCATCATATTGATAACATAAAAATCTGCTCTTCCTTTGTTCAAAGTTTATTATTTGTTTTCTTTTTATTTTAATTAGATTAGAGTCATATACTTCTAGGTTTAATTCTTTTTTAGATAATTAGGATAGTCTAATTCAATTAATAGTTAACCACAAGTCCTCATGGGTTCGACATCTGACTTTTAGTCACTTTATTACTTGACGATGACATATACTTGCATGTGCGTTTGGCCACAACACGGGCCATGGGATAAGCATGCGGTTGAAATTTGCCTTACTTGTACCCTATTATTTCGTGAAATATGTTTTCCATGCTTAGATAGATTGTTAGTTCCTTGATTTTCCGCTTCTATGTTATTTCTTATATTGAGATTGTTGTGACATTGGGTGATGAGAATGTGCATATGCGATTCTTTGATTATTGTTCCGATTGTTGATCCTTTTATATGTTCTCACCCCGTTATTACTTTTGATGCTTCAATCATTATTTCCATTGCTTCATATATCTATTTGCACAGGTTTTTACTAGGTGTCTTGTCTTAGCCTCATCACTACCTCATTCGGGTAAGGCTTGACAGTTACTGAGTACACTAGGTTGGTTGTACTCATACTATACTTCTACATTTCATGTGCAGATTTTGACGTTGGTACAAGTGGAGTTCCGAAAGCTACTTAGGTGATACCAAACAATGATTCGAGTTAGAGCTGCATCCCGTTCGCAGGCCTTAGAGTCATTTTCCTATTCCTTGTATTGTTTCCATTTTATTCCAAACATTGTTGTATTTCTTTCAAACCTTGTATTTAGCTAGATCTACACGCTCACGTACTTTGACACCAAATCTTGGGGTTATATATGTTATATTAATGATAAGATATTAATAATCCTTTCTGGCACTGCCAATGACTTATTTGCTAGCTGTAAAGGGATCGCAGTTGGCCGCTTAGGTGCTCCCAATTTGAGTTGCTTGTAAACAGATAAAGGAATCAAATTATTACTTGCCCCTAAATCACATAGAGCTCTACCAATCTCATGTTTCCTAATGGCCAATGGGATTGTAAAACATCCAGGATCCTTCAGCTTTGGGGAAGCTTACTTTGCACTCTAGCATTGCACTCCTCAATAAGTGCAACTATTTCAAACTCTGGATGTCTTCTATGGTTAGCCACAATATCTCTAAGATACTTGGAATATTTGGGCATTTCTTGCAATATTCCACCAAAGGTAGATTCACACGTACCTGACTCAAGATATGTAAAAACTTTGTATACTTAGAATCATCTTTTAGTTTATGTAGCCTTTAAGGAAAAGGCGGCGGTGGCCTTACATCTATATCTTGCCTGTCCTCATCATCTTTCTTTTCAGCTTCTCTCGAATGGCTTAGGCACCAATCTTGCAAAAACTTCTTCAGGCACAAACTATTTAGGCGACACCTCCTCCAATGTTTCCCAATTCTCAGATTAATTGCTTGCACTTGTTCTATGGGATTCTTTTCAATATCACTTGGGAGAGCTTCCACAAGTCGGTTATTTTGGTACGCTTCCAACTGCCCAATTTGCCTCTCTAGATTTCAAAAATTAGTCTTAAGCTACTGGTTATCATTTCTAATCTGTTGGTTATCAATTTTAAGCTGTTGGTTATCAAGTAATAACTTTTTCAATAAATCGTTAGTGTCTCTTCTGCTTGCTATGGCAGGTTTTGGGGTTGATTATAGTTTTCTTGGGGTCTATATTGATTTTGATTTTTATGATTTCTTCCCCATGAGAAGTTCGGGTGATTCCTCTAATTGGGATTATAATATAGCACATTCTAATTTATTAGACCTCGACTTTACTAGCCCATATAGTAAATAGATTCGGGATTCACTGGGCATTGGTCACTAGTGTGACCATCTCCACAAATTTCACAACATGTAGCCATTTGTTGAACATGATGCATCTGATGTGCCTGGCCTATTGCTATCTTAGTCATCTGATTAGCTAATTTAGCTATATTTACGCGCATTGCTGAAATCTCATCCAACTCGAGTATACTTGCTGCTCTTTGTTTTATCATTCTCCTTGGTTCACCCTCACCATGCAAGTTATGATCATTTGTGGTAAAGTAGTTCAAAAGTGTCTGAATTTCACTAAATGGTTTTTGCATGCAACTCCTCCATAAGCTGAGTCAAGATTTAATTTAGTTGTCTCATCTAACCCATCCATAGAAGTATGGCCCAACACCTCATCAGTCTGATAATAATGTGGGAAATTTCTAATTAGCTTCTTGTATCTTTTCCAAGCTTGACGAAGAGTCTCTCCATATCTTTGTTGAAACCCAAGAATTTGGCTTCTAAGTGACTTAGTTTTCTTTGTGGGGGAAGATTTGATAAAAAATATTCCATGCTAGATCATCCCACATACTGATTAAATTTGCTGGATCTTTTTGCAACCATTCTTGTGCTTCCCCATTTCTCCTTCTTTATGTATTGTTCAACTATATTTCATCGTATCGTGTTGGTTGGTTTGGGTTTGGAGTAGTGTTGGAGTGATATGAGACACTTAGTCTCTTAAGTTGGCCATTTAGATGGAAAAGTCAACCGGAAGTTGACTTGTGGGTTGATCTTGAAATTTGGTTTTTATGGTTTTGATAGCTTCGTTAGGTGATTTGGGACTTAGGAGCGTGATTGGAATGTAATTTGAATGTCCGTGGTAGATTTAGGCTTGGATTGACGAAATTGAAATTTTGGCGTTTTCCGGTTGGTAGTGAAAAATGATATTCTGAAAATTGGAGTAGGTCCGCTATGTCATTTATGATGTGTGTGCAAAATTTCAAGTCTTTCGGATGAGGTTTGATAGGCTTTTTGATCATTTGCTGAATTCGAAAGTTTTGGAATCCTTAGGCTTGAATCCGAGGTTTCTTTGATGTGTCAATGTTGTTTTGAGTGTTCTGAGGGTTGGTATAAGTTTGAATGATGATATGTGACTTGTTTGAATTTTTGGTTGAGGTCCTGGGGGCCTCGGGATGAATTCGAAAGATTTTCGGAAAGTTTGGTTTTGAAATTGAGCAGCTTGAGCTGCTGCTCCAGTCATAACCACACCTGCGGATTGGGGACCGCAGGTGCGAGACCGCAGAAATGCTAGAGCAGCTGCAGATACGGCCATAAGAGAGAAGGCCAGAAGTTACAGGTGCGGAAGATGGAACGCACTTGCGGGACCGCAGGTGTGGGTAGGGAGGTGCAGGTGCGGTTTAAGGGAAATAAGTGAAAACCACATATGCGGTTGGTTAGACCGCAGACGCGGTACCGCAGGTGCGAAATCCCTAGTCCAGAAAGTATATAAGCTTCCTTTCGCGAATTTTTTCCTATTTCCACCTTTTTTAGACGGGCTTGGAGCTTTTTGAGAGGATATGAAGAAGAATTTGAGGGGTAAAGCTTGGATGTAAGGTTTTTGAACTCAATAGTCAATTCTATGGTGATTTATAACTTATTAGACATGAAATAAATGAAATTTTAAGGGTTAAAATTGGAGAATTAGAGCTTGAAATTAGAGATTTTAAATTGGGGACTTGAGGGGCCATTTGAGGTCCGATTGTGATATTCTTGGTATGTATGGACTCGTGGAAGGATAAGGATTCTAGTGATGTGAGTTTTATCAAATTCAGAGATGTGGGCCTGGGGGCCGGGTTTGACCAATTTCGGGATTTTTGATGTAATTTGATTATTTTCGTGTGGGCTTTTTTTCCTTAGCATATATTGATGTTATGATTCCGATTTTGGATAGAATCGGGATGATTTAAGGCCGAGTCGAGTGGCAAAGGCATCGCGAAGTAGATTTTCATCTGATTAGAGGTAAGTAATGATAGTAAATCTGGATCTGAGGGTATGAAATACCGAAATTTTGTACTGTTTTGGTAAATGAGGTGACACACATGCTAGGTGAGGGGCGTGTGGGCGTGCACCCGTAGGGATTGTGACTTGGTCTGTTCTGTGACAACTGTAGAATTGTCTAATTTGATATACTCTATGTGATATCTATGTGTTTTAGAAATGAACCTATTAATTAGGGTTGAATGCCATATTTGGGGCCTTGTGCCTAACTGTTTGGACCCTCAGGGTATTGTTTTTACAACCTTCCTTACACTATTTTGATTCGAAGGCATATCCTCAGTCATGTTTTTTACCTGTTTATTTTGATTCAGTTTCATTACTCTACTTTTAAATATATGGAACTGTTTGGGATGAGTTCCCTGATTTTTACTAAAATTTCCGAGTGGCTGTGAGGTTAATGCCTGAGATAGGTCGAGGACCTCATTGTGAGGATTATATATAATTATGGATCAGGCTACACGCCGCAGGGATATTTATACATATATGGATCGCACTGCACGCCGCAGCGATATGTTGGATCGGGTTGTACACTGCAACGATATAGCGCTTGGGCTAAAGGAGCCCCTCCGGAGTTTGCATACCCCCAGTGAGCGCAGTCGACTATATATTACGGATCGGGCTGCATTTGAGCGGGAGTGCTGAGTGAGAGAGCTGATTGATGAGAGTTGAGTCACGAGTGACTGAGAGGCTGCCCGAGAGGCTATATATATAGGAGCAATGCTTAGCCCGAGGGGCTTGTTTATGAAATTACCGTTTTCACTCTCCTTTATACTGAGCCTCTATTGAAAATGTATTGAACAAATGTTTTAAATAACTTTCATTGAAACTGAAGTTTTACGAGTTGTTTGGAAATTGAACTACGGATTTGACTTTGATTTTTCCATTGAGATTTTATGTTAGATTATGTATATGATTTAAATTCTCGTCACTGCATTCAGACTTTATTTACTTTGGTTACTTACTGAATTGGTGTACTCACGTTACTTCGTTCACCTTGTGTGTAGATCCAAGTGCCAGAGCATCAGAGTGAGAGCTTTCAGCAGCTTCTGAATATTTCCGGAGATAACAAGGTAGTTGCACGGCGTTCGCAACCCTGCCTTTCTCCTTCCTATCCTTAGTATTATTTATTTCAGTCTTTTCTTCTTGTATTGAGTAGACAGTACTGGATAGTATCTTAGTGGCTCATGACTAGTGATACCAGGACCAGACGATGTGGATGTATTTGCGTACCTATTTTATTTCGCGTATTTTATTAAATTAAATACAAGATTCGTGTTCATAACTGATTTGGATATGCATTTACAAAAGACCTTTATGTTATTTGTGTTGATTTGGCTTGCCTAGTACTGTGATAGGCGCCATCATGACCGGGGTAGTTTGGGGTCATGACAAGTTGGTATCAGAGCCTAGGTTGCATAGGTCTCGCGGGTCATGAGCCAATTTAGTAGAGTCTCGCGGATCGGTACGGAGACGTCTGTACTTATCCTCAAAAGGCTGTAGAACCTTTAAGAAAACTTCATATTCTTGAAATTTTTATCGTGCGAATCTACTAATTCTAGTACCAAACTTCTGTTATTTTATTCTTTCACAGATAGTGAGGACACGTGCTACCAGTCAGGATAGACGACCACCAGTTGGGGCCACTAGAGGCCGAGGCTACGATCGAGGCCGTGGCAGGGGCAGTGGTGTAGCCCGTACAGTAGACGAGGAAGCACCTACAGATTCACCAACCATCCTAGTTTATGATCAGATTCTAGTAGGGGATGCTCCAGCGGGGCCAGCTCGACCTTGGCTCAGATCTGGACCATGTGCACTAGTCTTGCTCAGACAGTCGCAGTTTCTACTACAACAGCCACCTTTTAGGCCGGGGGAGGCACTTAGACTCCCGCTGTTCGCACACCTGAGTAGGTTATTCACGGATTGCAGACACCGAAGGCACCACCAGCCCAGCCGGTTGCACCTGCTTAGGATTTTATAGTACCAGTTATGCTTGAGGACGAGCAACGTCGATTGGAGAGGTTTGGTAGACTTCAGCCTCTGACTTTTAGTGGTGCAGAGGGCGAGGATGCCTAGGGTTTCTTAGATAAGTGTTAGAGGATTCTTCATAAAACGGGTATTCTAGAGACCAACGGGGTAGAATTTACTACTTTTCGGTTTTCTGGAGCTGCCTTCACTTGGTGGGAGGCTTATGAGAGGCGTAAGACCGTTGGTGCAACGCCCCTTACCTGGCAGCAGTTCTTCGTTCTCTTTTTGGAGAAGTATGTGCCACAATCTCACAGAGAGGAGCTACATAGGCAGTTCGAGCAGTTGCATTAGGGTGATATGACTATGACGCAGTATGAGATGAGGTTCTTGGAATTAGCTCATCATGCTGTTTGGTTGGTTCCTATGGATAGAGAGAGGATCAGGAGGTTCGTTGATAGCCTCACATATCAGTTTCGGATTCTCATAACCAGAGAGAGTGTCATGTGCTACTTTTGAGGAGGTTGTTGATATTGCTCGAGAGATTGAGTCAGTTTGTCGCCATGAGTGAGATGAGAGGGAGGCCAAGAGGCCTCGGGGATCTGGTAGTTTTGGTGGTGTTCCTTTGAGAGGTCAGTTTCAACACGGTAGAGGCCGCCCATTCAGGCATGCTCAGTCAGCCCGCCCAGTTCATCCTGGGGCATCATCGGGCCATGGTTCTCACAGTTCTCATTAGAGCCATTCATCAGTTGGTGCCCTTCCAACCTAGAGTTCGTCCCGTGCTCCATCAGTTCAGGGCTCTTCCATGCCAGGTCCTTCTACTGGTCATTCTGGTGCGAAGGGTTCCCTTCAGTCCCCATTCCCTGCACCAGGTAGTTGTTAAAAGTGCAGAGAGTTTGGACATATGAGGAGGCAGTTTCCTCGTCTTCTTGAGGGTCCATCTCAGTAGAGGAGTCAGCCCTCGACTTCAGCTCCAGTTTCTTCACCACCCACCCAAGCAGCTAGGGGTGGGGGTCAGTCAGCTAGGGGTCTCCCTAGAGGGGGAGGCTGATTAGGTAGCGGTCAAGCCTATTTCTATGCCCTCCCAGCCAGGCTAGACGCCATTGCTTCAGATGTGGTGATTACAAGTATTGTCTCAGTTTGCCACAGAGATACCTCTATGTTATTTGATTATGGTTCCACCTTTTCACATGTGTCATCATATTTTGCTCGTTATTTAGATACGCCCCGTGAGTCTGTTGTTTTCTCTATTCGTGTATCTACTCTGGTGGGCGATACTATTATTGTAGACCACGTATATCAGTCGTGTGTGGTGACTTTTGGGAGTCTGGAGACCCGAGTGGACCTTTTGTTGCTGAGTATGGTGGACTTCGATGTGATATTAGGCATGAATTAGCTATCTCCGTGTTGGGATATATTGGACTGTCATAATAAGACAGTGACATTGGCTATGTCAGGTGTGCCACGGATTGATTGGCGAGGTTCGACTGATTTTGTCCCTAGTAGGTGATTTCATTTTTGAAGGCCCAACGGATAGTTGGGAAAGGTTGTCTTTCACACTTAGCATTTGTGAGAGATGTCAGTGTAGAGATGCCTAGTATTGATTCTATTTCAGTGGTGAGGGACTTTCACGATGTGTTTCCTGCAGACCTGCCGGGCATGCCCCCGGATAGGGATATTGATTTTGGTATTGATCTAGTGCCAGACACGTAGCCCATTTCTATTCCACCGTATCGTATGGCATCAGTAGAGTTGAATGAGTTGAAGGAGCAGCTTTAGGAACTCCTTATAAGGGGTTTATTCGGCCTAGTGTGTTACCTTGGGGTGCACCTGTTCTGTTTGTGAAGCCGAAGGATGGCACGATGAGGATGTGCATTGATTACAGGCAGTTGAACAAAGTTGCAATCAAGAACAAGTATCATTTGTCTCATATTGATGATTTATTTGACCAGCTTCAGAGAGCGAGGGTGTTCTCCAAGATTGATCTCCGGTCAGGGTACCACCAGTTGAAGATCAGGGACTCGGATATTCTTAAAATGACTTTCACGACCCGATATGGTCATTATGAGTTCCGTGTGATGTCTTTCGGGCTGACCAATGCCCCAACATCGTTCATGTATTTGATGAACAACATGTTTTGGCCTTATCTCGACTCGTTTGTCATTGTATTCATTGATGATATTCTGGTGTACTTGTGTAGTCAGAAGGAGCACGCGGAGCATTTGAGAGTGGTATTGCAACGGTTGAGGGAGGAGAAGCTTTATGCAAAGTTCTCCAAGTGTGAGTTTTGGCTCAGTTCAGTGGCTTTCTTGGGGCATGTGGTGACCAGCGAGGGTATTCAGGTTGATCCGAAGAAGATAGAGGCGGTTCAGAGTTGGCCCAGATCGTCCTCAGCCACAGAGATTCGCAACTTTCTTGGGTTGGCAGGTTATTACCGTCGGTTCGTTCAGGGATTTTCATCTATTGCATCATTTTTGACCAAATTGACTCAAAAGGGTGCTTTATTTAGGTGGTCGGACGAGTATGAGGCGAGCTTTTAGAGCTCAAGACTGCCTTGACCACATCTCCAGTGTTAGTCTTACCTTCGGCTTCAGGTTCATATATAGTGTATTGTGATGCTTTGAAAGTTGGTATTGGGTGCATGTTGATGTAGGAGGGTAGAGTGATTTCTTATGCTTCTCGTGAGTTGAAGCCCCATGAGAAGAACTACTCTGTTCATGATCTAGAGTTGGCTGCCATTGTTCATGCATTGAAGATTTGGAGGCATTACCTGTATGGTGTGTCTTGTGAAGTGTTTACTGATCATCGTAGCCTCCAGCAATTGTTCAAGTAGAAAGATCTCAATTTGAGGCTGCGGAGATGGCTGGAGCTGCTAAAGGACTATGATATCACTATCTTGTATCATCCGGGGAAGGGTAATGTAATGGCTGATGCTTTGAGTAGGAAGGAGGTGAGCATGGGTAGTTTGGCATATATTCCTGTTGGGGAGAGACCTCTTGAAGTTGATGATCAGGCCTTGGCCAATCGGTTCGTGAGGTTGGATATTTCGGAGCCCAGTCGGGTCTTAGCCTGTGTGGTTTCTCAGTCTTCCTTGTTTAATCACATTAGAGAGCGCCCGCATGACGATCCTCATTTGCTTGTCCTCAAGGATAGAATTCAGCACGACGATGCCAGAGATGTGACTATTGGTGATGATGGAGTATTGAGGATGCAGGGGCAGATATGTGTGCCCAATATAGATGGACTTCGTTAGTTGATTCTAAAGGAGGCTCATAGCTCGCGGTATTCCATCTATCTGGGTACCACGAAGATGCATCAGGATTTGAGACAATATTATTGGTGGAGCAGAATGAAGAAGGATATTGCAGGATTTGTAGTTCGGTATCTCAATTGTCAGCAGGTAAAATATGAGCATCAAAGAACGGGTGGCTTAGTTCAGCAGTTAGATATTCCAGAGTAGAAGTGGGAGCGGATCACCATGGACTTTGTCGTTGGGCTCCCACGGGCTTTGAGGAAGTTCGATGCTATTTGGGTGATTGTGGATCGGCTGACCAAGTTCGCGCACATCATTCCTGTGTGTACTACCTATTCTTTAGAGCGGTTAGCAGAGATTTACATCTGAGAGATTGTTCACCTGCATGACATTCCAGTTTCCATCATTTCAGATAGAGGTACTCAGTTTACTTCGTAGTTTTGGAGAGTTGGGTACTCAGGTTGAGTTGAGCATAGCTTTTCACCCTCAGATGGATAGGCAGTCCGAGCGCACTATTCAGATATTGGAGGACATGTTGCGTGCTTGTGTTATTGACTTTGGGGGTTCATGGGATCAGTTTCTACCGCTCGCGAAGTTTGCATATAATAACAGCTATCAATCGAGTATTAAGATGGCTCTATATGAGGCTTTATATGGGAGACAGTGTAGATCTCCAGTCGGTTGGTTTGAGCCGGGCGAGGCTAGGCTTTTGGGTATAGACTTGGTGCTGGATGCCTTGGACAAGGTGAAAGTGATTCAGGAGCGGCTTCGTACAGTGCAATCGAGACAGAAGAGTTATGCTGATAGGAAGGTTCGTTATGTGTCCTACTTGGTTGGGGAAAAGGTTCTACTGAAGGTTTCACCCATGAAGGGTGTTATGACATTTGGGAAGAAGGGTAAATTGAGTTCCCGGTTCATTGGGCCTTTTGAGGTACTTTGGAGGATTGGGGAGATGGCTTATGAGCTGGCTTTGCCACCTAGCTTGTCGAGTGTGCATCCGGTATTCCATGTTTCTATGCTCCGGAAGTATATTGGCGATCCGTCTCATGTTTTGGATTTCAGCACGGTTCAGTTAGACGATAATTTTACTTATGATGTGGAGCTAGTGGCTATTTTGGGGCATCAGGTTCGAAAGTTGAGATCAAAGGATATAGCTTCAGTGAAAGTGCAGTGGAGAGGCCGGCCCGTGGAGGAGGCAACCTGGGAGACTGAGCGGGAGATGCGAAGCAGATATCCTCACCTATTTGAGGCTTCAAGTATGTTTCTTGACTCGTTCGAGGACGAACGTTTGTTTAAGAGGAGGAGGATATAATGACCCGGCCGGTCATTTCATGAGTTACAGCCTCGTTTTCCCTATTTCTACTTCTTTATGTGTTATTCAACTACATTTCATCGTATCATGTTGGTTGGTTCGGGTTTGGAGTAGTATTGGAGTAATATGAGACACTTAGGGTATGTTTGGTATGAAGGAAAACATTTTTCGGAAAATATTTTCCAATTTTTCCATGTTCGGTTGGCTTAAATGTTTTGGAAAATATTTTCCTTATGAACTCATTTTCCTCCAATTGAAGGAAAATATTTTACTTATCAAGATAAGGGAAAACATTTTCCAAAACTCCTTCTCAACCTTCCCCACCCCACCCCTCTCTCCAAAAAAGGCTTTTTTTTTCAAATTTCAATTTTTTCGTTAGCACCCACCCTACTATCCCTCCACCCCACCCCACCCCACCCCATATTGTCCCTGCCCCCCCCCCCCACACAATTTTTTGTTTACTTTATTTTTTGTAATTTCAAATTTCTATTTTTTTCGTTTTTCTGCCCCCCCCCCCCCAAAAAAAATATTTTTTAAATATATTTTTCAGTTTTAGCTTTTTTCTTTATCGATTTAAAGGTTCAAAATTTTACAAGTTCACAAGTTCATGTGATTGGAAGTTTACGGGTTTAGAAATTATAAAGTTTACGGGTTCGAAATTCCGCAGTTTCGAAAGTTTAGCGGTTCAAAAGTTTATGAAATTTGTGGGTTCGGAAGGTGGTTGGTTTGAAATTTTATGGCTTCATGTTTATTATATCTAAATTATTTATGAATACTCTTGAGAAGTCATTTTCCTTATTTTGCGTACCAAACACCGAAAATGAATAAGATTACTACTTGTTTTCCAAGATTTTCCACGGAAAACATTTTCCATTATACCAAACACACCCTTAGTCTCTTAAGTTGGCCATTTAGTTGGAAAAGTCAATCGGAAGTTGAATTGTGGGTAAATGATCTCGGAATTTGGTTTTTATGGTACGGATAGCTTCATTAGGTGATTGGGGACTTAGGAGCATGATCGGAATGTAATTTGGAGGTCCGTGGTAGATTTATGCTTGAATTGGCGAAATTGGATTTTGGCGTTTTCCGGTTGGTAGTGGAAATTTTGATATCAGGGTCAGAATGGAATTCCAATTTGAGTAGGTCCGCTATGTCATTTGTGATGTGTGTGCAAAATTTCAGGTCTTTCGGATAAGGTTTGATAGGCTTTTTGATCGTTTGCGGAATTCGGAAGTTTTAGAATTCTTTGGCTTGAATCCGAGGGTGTTTTGATGTTTCGATATTGTTTTGAGTGTTCCGAGGGTTGGTTTGAGTTTGAATGATGATATGTGACTTGTTCGTATTTTTGATTGAGGTCCCGGGGGCCTCGGGATGAATCTGGAAGATTTTCGAAAAGTTTGGTTTTGAAATTGAGCAGCTTCAGCTGCTGCTCGTGTCATAACCGCACCTGCGGATTAGGGACCGCAGGTGCGAGACCGCAGAAGAGTTAGAGCAGCCACAGATGCGACCATAAGCGAGAGGGCCAGAAGTCGCAGGTGCGGAAGATGGAACGCACATGCGAGACTGCATGTGCGGGTAGGGAGGCACAAGTGCGGTTTAAGGGAAATAAGTGAAAACCGCATATGTGGTTGGTTAGACCGCAGAAGCAGTATCGCAGGTGCAGAATCTCTGGGCCAGAAAGTATATAAGCTTCCCATTGCCAATTTTTTCCCATTTCCACCATTTTTTAGACGGGCTTGAAGCTTTTTGAGAGAATATGAAGAGGGATTCGAGGGGTAAAGCTTGGAGGTAAGGTTTTTGAACTCAATACTCAATTCTACGGTGATTTCTAACTTATTAGACATGAAATTAGTGGAAGTTTAAGGGTTAAAATTGGAGAATTAGGGCTTTAAATTGGAGTGTTTAAATTGGGGATTTGAGGGGTTATTTGAGGTCCGATTTTGATGTTCTTGGTATGTATGGACTCGTGGGAGGATAAGAATTCTAGTGATGTGATTTTTATTAGATTACAAGACGTGGGCCCGGGGGTCGGGTTTGACCAATTTCGGGATTTTTTATGTAATTTGATTATTTTCGCGTGGGCTTTATTTCCTTAGCATATATTGATGTTATGATTATTTTTTTTTGGATAGAATCGGGAGATTTGAGGCAGAGTCGACTGGCAAAGGCATCGCGAAGTAGATTTTCATCCGATTCGAGGTAAGTAACGATTGTAAATCTGGACCTGAGGGTATGAAACCCCGAAATTTTGTACTGTTTTGGTAAATGAGGTGACACACATGCTAGGTGACGAACGTGTGGGGGTGAACCCGTAGGGATTGTGACTTGGTCCGTCCCGTGACAACTATAGAATTGTCTATTTTGATAAACTCTATGTGATATCTATGTGTTTTAGAAATGAACTTGTCAATTTGGGCTGAATGCCATGTTTGGGGCCTTGTGTCGAACTGTTTGGACCCTCAGGGGTATTTTTCTTTACAACCTTCCTCACACTATTTTGATTCGAAAGTGTATCCTCATTCATGCTTTTTACATGTTTATTTTGATTTAGTTTCATTACTCTACTTTTAAATATATGGAAACTGTTTGGGTTGAGTTCCCTGATTTTCACTAAAATACCCGAGTGACTGTGAGGTTAATAACTAAGAAAGGTCGAGGACTTGATGGTGAGGATTATATATATTTATGGATCGGGCTGCAAGCCGCAACGATATTTATACATATATGGATTGGGCTGCACACCGCAACGATATGTTGGATCGGGATGCACGCCGCAGCGATATAGCGCTTGGGCTGAAGGAGCCCCTTCGGAGTTTGCATACCCCTAGTGAGCGTAGTCGAATATATATTACAGATCGGGCTGCACACCACAACGGTTATTATTATAAGATATCTATTGAGCGGGAGTGCTGAGTGAGAGAGTTGGTTGACGAGAGTTGAGTCACGAGTGACTGAGAGGCTGCCCGAGGGGCTATATATATAGGAGCGATGCTTAGCCCAAGGGGCTTGTTTATGAAATTACTGTTTTCACTCTCCTTTATACTGAGCCTCTATTGAAAATGTATTGAACAAATGTTTTAAATAACTTTCATTGAAACTGAAGTTTTACGAGTTGTTTGGAAATTGAACTACAGATTTGACTTTGATTTTTCCATTGAGATTTTATGTTAGATTATGTATATGATTTAAATGTTCGCCACTGCACTTAGACTTTATTTACTTTGGTTACTTACTGAGTTGGCGTACTCACATTACTCCCTGCACCCTGTATGCAGATCTAGGTACCAGAGCATCAGAGTGAGAGCTTTTAGCAGCTTTTGTGTATTTTCGAATATAGCAAGATAGTTGCACGATGTTCGGAGCCCTGCCTTTCTCCTTCCTATCCTTAGTGTTATTTATTTCAGTCTTTTCTTCTTGTATTGAGTAGATAGTACTGAACAATATCTTAGTGGCTCATGACTAGTGACACCAGGACTGGGCGGTGTGGATGTATTTGCGTACATGTTTTATTCCGCGTATTTTGTTAAATTAAATGCAAGATTCGTGTTCATAACTGATTTGGAAATGAATTTACAAAAGACATTTATGTTATTTGTGTTGATTCGGCTTGCCTAGTACTGTGATAGGTACCATCATGACCGGGGTAGTTTGGGGTCATGACAGTTTCATAATTGCTTGAGTCATATTTGCGAGATTAGGTCTTGCGACCTCTATCACTGGTCTTTCATCATTTTCTACTATCTTTTTTGGTTGTGGTTGGACTATGATGCCTAACTCTGCAGTTCTAGCTCTTGCTTCGGCCTTCCTCCTTAAATTATGAAAGAGTTTTTCAAGTTCAGATTCGTAGGGAGGAAGATCGTTTAGGTTGTTACTTCTTTTAGCATTCAATGTAAACACATGTAGAAGGAAAAACAACAGACAAATTAAAACTCGACCAAATAACGATTAAAACATTATTTCAGACAAGTAGTTAATTTCTAAATCCCCAATAACAACGTCAAAAACTTGTTGAGGTCAAACGGACATGCAAGTATACGTGGTGGACAAATAATAAATTAATGAGAAAGTATCGTTCCCACAAGGATTTATAGTCAACTATTGTCTAAACTAAACTACTTACGAGTTAATTGTTCAAGCGGTTTTGAAGAAGATGATTGTGATTTTTATTGTCTAAAATTACAACGAAAACTAGAAGCAGTCAAGAGAACAAAAATGCAAGAAGAGCAAACAAATACTTAGGAGCAAACTCAATAAGGATGGAGATATTCCAGGGTTATGGGATTAACGTCTCTCCTATTGCATATTTTTGGTTAATTCAACTACTTGATCTATCTGATTTGTTGATTAACATGGTTTGTTATGCTCGCAAAGTACTTTCAACGCTTTGCTCGCCTATAATTAGCTAACTGTACGTACTTTTTTTTTTTCTTCCTTTTCCTCATGCGTCAGGTTAAACATTGTTTCATAGTAAAAAAAAAACTTATAGTTACATGTGCAGCGAATTGATTATGATAGTCATTTTCTAATTAATGTTGTAGGGATCTGTGGATATAAAATGACTGATTTTGTTGAGAGTAGCTTGAAATTTGTAGAAAAGGCAAAACGCCAAATTAAAGCCCATAGATATTTGTCCACATAAGCCCAGATTTGCAGTAAACCCAAAACTTTATCTTGCCATGAGCAGCATTAGCCTTTTGAAACAGAGTGGCCGAAAAGAGCGACGTAAGACCATTTTCTTTTTTCTAAACAAATTAAAAGGCCAAACAAAGAGCTCCTGCTGTACTTGCTATGCTTTTCAGACTCTTCCACGTACACCCTTTGACACGTAGAAATGGTTACACGTGTTCAATTTCTGAGCAACTAAGATATGATCAAGGCTAGGAAATCTCCCTACTTGTACGTGTCTTTGTCGCAATTTCTTCCTCTCTCCAGCTGCTGTAAGTTTTGTTTCATTATCTTTCTTTGTACGTAGTATATTCAAGCTTCAGCACATCCCTTTTTTCCTTTCTATCTTTTTTGTTTAATCCAGTACTCCTTAATTGTAATGGCTATATTTGTTATTTTCTTTTGTAATTTTTATGATTTGATTATAGATTCAGAATTGGAATATGCTCTGTCACTGCGATGTTTAATTTCGTCTTTGTTGTCTTTAATTGAAGCACTAAGTAGAAATATATATCATTGCAGGAAACAAAAGTAACATAGTACATCTTTTTTATCATAGCAAAAGAGGAAATTACAGAAGTCTTCGTGCAAAAAGAGACTCTTGTTTGCCAGTGTTTAATTATCCATCAATAGATTCTGAACTAATATACACCAAAGCACTTGGGACGTATAGTGACTCATCTGCTGCATCAATTCATGTCGTACCAATTTATTTTGTTCCACATGATTTTCTCCTAAGAAGTAAGAAGTATACATAATATCTCAAACATGTTGAAGTGTGATCATCTAATGGTTTAACTAGTGTACTCCTTATTATAAGTAATTACTTGATTATGTTTTATTTGAATTTTTTTCACGATCCATGCAAAAACTTCGTTTTGATCGTACGTGATAGTGAGACTTGAACCCAACTCTGTTACAATAATAAAGTGTGTGATGTGACCATCTTCTAAAAAACATTAAACGGTTATAGATAATATAGTTTTTATTATTTCATCATGTCTCCCGAGAGGAACCTACCCGTAAAGTTAGCTCTAACGGGTTTGAGCCGTGGTCACGGGTTTGAGCAGAAATACAAGGCAAGACTGCGTACGATAGACAAAATCGGACCCCGCGCATAGCGAGAGCTTAGAACCCGTCCTGGTGACATGGGAGCAACTACTTTATCATAGGCCAAGGTCCCCTAGAGAAATGTAGGGTAAGGCTACATAGTACGATATGTTAGGTGTTTGCCATAATTTTCTTACCATATTTGGTTTTCCTATTTGTTGAAGGAAAGTGCAATATAATTACCTTAATTGAGTTTTTCTTTTTGTAGAAGGAAATTATAATTCTCCTATACTTGGCTAGTACTTTTTCTTGTAGGAAAATGTTTGGAGTTCTATAAATTGGAGATCCGTCCTTCTCATTTAGCAGCATCCACAATGTAGCCATAGGGGCTTGAGAGTAGTGTTTAGGGGGAGAACTTTATGGGACAAGTGTTAGTGTGTCACTTGTGTTTGCCTCTTCGTGAGGTTATTCTCTCGATATTTTGTACTTTTTTTTTATATAGTGGATTGCTCATTTTCGCGGTGGACGTAGGTCAGTTGACCAAACCACGTTAAATGTTTGTGTCTCTTTTGATATATTTCTCCTTTGTTGTATGATTTATCGTCGCTCAAGGTTTGCTTTGCTAGCTTCCGTATGACACTTGATTATTTCGGTCCTAACGCGATAGACCCTCGTGGTCCGGCTCTTTCCCGGACCCTGCGAACCCTGCACATAGCGATAGATCTTTCTAAAAAAAGAGTTGAGTGCTGATTTCTGGTTTTTTTTTCAGGAGGACAGGTACATTTGATAACAACTTCGTTTTCCATAGGCGGAACTAGAATCTCACAAGGCAATTAAAGGCATAGAGAAATTAAAAATGTCAGGGGTATCATTAGCTGTGGCTCCTCGTTCAGAGCCAGATCATGAGACAACATCTTCCTCAACAAAACCTCAGCAAATTAAGGAACGAAATCCGCAGCAACAAGCTGTGGGTGTAATGGGATCACTTCGAGTAATTGAGCTGCAATTAGTCGCTTTCATTATGGTTTTCTCTGCCAGTGGTTTTGTACCTTTACTTGATCTTATTTTCCCAGCTCTTGCATCTGCATATCTTTTACTTCTTTCACGATTCGCCTTTCCATCTCTAGGCAGAACTTCAACTTCTCAAGAAATATTTCAGGGCACTAAATTTTTTCGTCTTTATATGGTTGCTGGCACTACTGTTGGATTGTTCTTGCCATTGGCATATGTTTTGGGTGGATTTGCGAGGGGAGATGAGCATGCGGTCCACTCTGCCACGCCTCATTTGTTCTTGCTCTCTTTTCAAATTCTAACTGAGAATATTATTAGTGGATTGTCCCTCTTTTCTCCTCCAGTTAGAGCGCTTGTTCCACTTCTTTATACAGTTCGGAGGATCTTTGTCTTAATTGATTGGATACAACATGTGTGGATCAACAAGACTTTGCCCGCCAACGCACATTTCAAGGTAATTCATGCACATTGATTGATTTTATCACCCCGATGTAAGCAGTGGCGGAGCCATGATTCTCGTTCAACATCAACATATATTAGTATATATACGTAATTTAAAAAAAATTAACATTTTAGAGGAGGCTAATTACAAGTAACTTACCCGTTGGAATTTTTCTTTTGCTTTCAGGATGTGGCATGGTATTGGTTTGCGAAGGGGCTGGCAGTGGGTAATCTGGTGTACTTTTCAATCAATCTGTTTGGTTTCTTGATTCCGCAGTTTCTGCCACGGGCTTTCGAGAAGTACTTCAGGGACAGGAATGAGGTTCATGCTAAGTTAGCTGAAGATAAGCAATCCCAAGTTATGAACAGAGCAAAACATACAGATAAAAAGGCAGATTAGCCAAAACGTGCAATGTTTTTGATTTCATTATTATCTGGGTAATAGACTATTTTTATTTCTGTTTTGTGTTGTGTTATATTTTAGTCATGCACGGAAAACGTTTTTGTTTGATGCTCATATGATGTTAATATCGTGATCCGAAGAGAATGTATGAATAATGTTCCAGAGTACTGGAATAAGAGGAACGAAAGAAAAAGGAACTCGCTGTATTTCTTAATGTTAATTTGACAACCACCTTAAAAAGATTCTTGTAAGGTGAAATCGGTTCATATTAAATGCTCGAATGATAGAGCGAATGGAAATCAAGATCGAGGACAACACGGTTGACACCGGGTAGATTCCAAATGGAATATTATCAACAAGAGAAAACGAATACTCTTCATCAATGAAGAATATTTTTCAGTATTAAATAATACGTAGTTGTTAGAGCGAATGGAAATCAAGATCGAGGACAACACGGTTGACACCGGGTAGATCCCAAATGGAATATTATCAACAAGAGAAAACGAATACTCTTCATCAATGAAGAATATTTTTCAGTATTAAATAATACGTAGTTGTTACATAGAATTTTGGTATTTATGACCTGCTGTTATATATTCACCAATAGTTCTCTCATTATTGTCATTTAAGAGGGGTTTGATCCTAGAACCTTATTCCCTATAGCTCCCTATGTATAGCTATAAATAGTGGCTTTAACAATCATTGTAATACACGAAAATTCTGACAAACTTATGTTACACGCTATTTTCAAATTAAAGAATATTTTATTTTTTGTCTAACATTATTTTTATTGCTGCCTTCAGAAGCCTTACTTCCGGAATTAAGCTATCTGCTATTTTATCTCGATTTGAACGTTGTCTTGCATTTTATTTAATTCATTTATCATTTTTGGGATCAAATCGATTCGCTTGTTTATAAACCACACTATAAATTCAATTGTACTGTTTTACGCGTAAACAGTTTGGCACCCACCGGGGACTTAGATAGCTGCGTAATTGAAGTGATTCTTGCATCTATTACTAACGTGTTTGATTCTTTGTTTTATTGCAAAAATCGAAAAAATGGCAGCTAATGATATCACATCAGAATAATGTTGAGGCGCAAGAGAATCTGCTCAACATAAGGATTCGATTGGTAACACTCGCAAAGAGGAGGACGTAGTAACTCTGATCCATGGCGGGCGTTATCCCAATATTTGCGGGAGATAACTCCTGATGACGTTGAGGACGAGCACGTTGCGGAAACAGTTAGGATCTTGAGGGAGCAATAAAAGGCCATCATGGGCCATCTCTCAATGCAAGACCATGCCATGGCGAAACTGAAGCAGACATTGTCAGGCCCCTCCAACAATGCGAATGTAAAAGGCCCTATTCCTCCGGACGCTCCCGTAAATCAAATAGCTCAAAGGGTTGATAACAACACCCTGACGGGAGAAGTTGGCTTCAACGGAATCGGGGGAGGGTCGGCAACAGATCCGATAACAACAACGTCAATGATTCCTTCCAAATCGAGATCATGAAATTCATGAGGGAAACAAACAAGCGGATGGATCAGAACGCGAAAGAATTCCACGTCCGAATGGACCAAATTCCTGACGTACCACCAGTATTGAAGGGGCCAAACTCAAAGAAGTACACACAATTGCCGTTCAAAACGAGCGCAACACCAGAATTGATTACAAAGTTCAAAATGTCCAACGTACCGAAATATGATGAGACTTCAGACAAGCACATCACAACTTATATAACGGCGGTGAAAGGAAACAGCTTGGCTCAACATGAAATTGAGTCTGTCCTGTTGAAGAATTCGGAGAAACCTTCACGAGGGGGGCCTTGACATGGTATTCATTCCTACCCGAGCACTCGTTCGATTCCTTTGAAATGCGCACATATTCTTTCATCAAGGCTCATCTAGGGGCCAGGAAGGTCCATGCCAAGAAGGCGAATATATTCAGAATTTTGCTAGGAGAGTCTGAAATAATGCGCGAGTCAGAATATCTAAGCAGTGACATGATTATCTCTTGAATTAGAAAAATATGCTTCATATCTTTCGACTGTTTGATATCCGTTGTTCATGAGGATCTTTACTGTTGCACTTCCAAGTTTTGTTATTATGTCTGTGTTGTGAGTATCTTGATGCTTATAGCCTAGCCACTAGTTCTTCGAGGTTAGACTTGACACTTACTAGGTACTATCTGTGGTGTACTCATACTATGCGTTTGCACATCTTTTTGTGCAGATCCTCAGGCGGGTTCCAGCGGAACCACTTGTTGAGCCTAGGGGATTACTTAGAGACTTAAGGCGAGCTGCACCTCATGGATTCGTATTGCAGTGCCCATGTCCATATCCTTATTTATCTCCTGTCGATTTTCTTTCTCTCAGACAATTTCGATTATGTATTCAAACTTGTACTTATTCAATAGTTGCTCGTGTACTTGTGTCATGTAATTTTTGGGGTTGTACTGTTTTGGTCATGTTTGGACCATATTATGCTTTTTAAGATTATTCCTGTCTTTATTTATGATATGACTTTGTTAACTAAAGGAATTTGGTTTATATTTTGTTGATTGTAAGTTGGCTTGCCATGTACGACTAGGCGCCATCACGGTCTGAGCTGGAATTTTGGATCGTGACACATTCCATCCCCCTAGTCCAGGCCCGTTAGTCTCGCCCATCCCAATTCCCCACCTTTCCCCGCCCCCATCCCATCCCATCCCATCCTATCTCGTCCCCTCTAACACCCTTAGTTGGGACTGAAGAAGGAGAGTCCGGAACCTAAATATTATTTTTTTGGACTCAAATTACCTTAATAGGTGTTTAAAAAAAATACATTTCTATATATAGCGTGCAAATACAAGACGTTATACATTAACGGTAACGTCTGCCGTTAAGTTATAGCGTCTTGTATTCATACACTATACATATAGCACCAAAAAAAAAATGCTATACCCTGAATATGGACTCACCAATAAGTGAACTGGCAAACACAATAATTTAAATGTGTATAGCGTATATTTAAAGAACGCTATACGGCAAAAAATTTCCATATCCCGGGCTAGCCATTTCTTATATAAATTGGTTAGGATTTTAGGAAAATTCGTTCACATAAAATTCTAAGTCCCGTTCAATTTTTTCTTGTTGTTAAATTCTGAAGCATTTTTTTCGTAATGTCTGAAGAGCGTAAAATAAGAGTTTCACTATATTGGGAGGGGGGTGAGGTTGTGATGGAGAATAACTCTGTGAGGTATAGTTTATCTCCACAGGGTCATGTTAAATTACCACTTACAATAGAGTACGATAAATTGATGTCGTTGTTATGCAAAAAAATGGGTGTGAGGAAACGTTCAGTGATACTTAAAGTAACCGAAAGATATCCGTATTCCGTCACTCCGCAAGGGGCTGCTTTTTACTCGGAGTTAAACATCTACGATGATGAAACTTTGAGGGATTTTCTGAGGACTCCGAATGAATAGCGGGAATATCTTGTAATAAATATGTTGGATATGTACGTCAAGGTCGAAGACGTTCCAAACAATGAGGTTGTCGGACAGGTTCCGGATAACCCCCAGTCATCGGGTGGCTATAATGGTATATATAACAACCTACCATTATAAAAAATACTTAAACTACAAGGATTCTACGCTAAAATACTATACAGTTTACTACGCTAAAAGTTTCTACATTTTACTACGCTAATAAATAAACTAAATATAAACAACAAATACATTTTAATCACATAACATTAACAAAAATACATATAACATACTAGTTTCGCAAATAAAACACAAAACGACATGGAAACACTAATATCTAAATTCGGATATTAACATAAAAAATTAAATCTTAATTTTACATTTTTTTAGAACACTAATATCTAAGTCCGGATAAATATAACATACTAGTTTCGCAAATAAAACACAAAACGACATGGAAACACATTCAATAGGTAGTGATATACATTATTATACAAGTTTGGAGATAAAATAAATCGAAATACCTTGATGTAGTAAGTGTTTTGTGTGAAAATTTGAAGACGAAGGACTTAAACCACAATAATACAATGCTCTACTACGATGTGGGATCTACGTTCTTAACCTTTTGTGTGACGGGAGTGGCCCAATTTTTTTTTTTAAGAACGGGCACTGGGGGGGACCAGAAACAGTGGGATTTAAAAAAAAATGGGGAAAAGGGTGGTCGGGGAAGACGACGAAGGGCAGTATTTAAATGGGGGTATAGCGTATGAAAAGAAAACGCTATATATAACGTACAATAACAAGACACTATATATGACAGTCAAATTGTCAGGCCATATAGCGTGCAATTACAACACGCTATACCTTAACGGCAAAAGTTACCGTTAAGGTATAGCGTATTGTAATTGCACGCTATATATAGATATATTTTTTTTACTATTAACGTAATTTGAGTAAAAAATATAATATTTAGGTTCCGGACTCCGAAGAAGAAGATAAAAGCTTGCATAAGTAAAACCAGTGAACCACTTATTTGGAACAAACATAATGATCTATGGAGTTCTTTCAAGTATTAATGATAATATGACCTATGAAGTATACAAATATTTTGACTCCAACAGTTTTGCTAGCAACATCCAAGTAGTTGTGATCTGCCATAAGAGAAGTAAAACATAATCTTCAGCAACTTCCACAAAGCTATTCGCCAACCCACATCTTGAATTAGTGGTCCAAAATCATACTAGCATAACTACTGAATTCCAGAAAATATATTTAGAACAAAGAGAATATTTAGTCGCATAAGTTCATGTATTTTGCCAAGTTTTTCCCTATGAACGAGTAGACACTAGTACTAAGACGTTCGGTGCAGTTTTAATTCAAGTGCAAACCAAAATATAGCAAAGTCCACCGTCTAGATTAAGAAAAGCTTGATATGAAGACAGATGTAAATGCCACTTCAAAAGGGGGTAAATGATTAGTCACCCAGCAAGAATAAACAGAAAGCAGGGAAAATTGCAATTAAAGAGTAACCGAATACTAGAAAGTAGGCAAGTCCTACCTAGTGGCTAGCGACTCCATAGTTGATCAGAAAAGTTTATTCTACTGTCACACTCAGCATTATAGATAGCAGAAATTCATGTGTCACATTTCATATGATTTGCCCCTTTTTAAGCAAAATAGTTTCACCAACTCACTATACTTAATCACTAAGCAAAAACTACAAATATAGGAATTGAACTTTTAGAGTAATAGTACCAATAAATCTACGTACCTTACACGGGAAAGATTGATTTAATAATAACATTCAGACCATCTAACTGGAAAATAACTTCTGGTGCTGGCCAATAAAAATGTCAAAAATAACAAAACTAATGGAATAAATGGCCAATACAAAGACCTAACATACAGGTAGTAGACACATATATTCCTCCTCTTTTCTCTAACTTTTAAAGAAAATGGTAAAGAGAAAAATCCCATTTTCCTCTTTTCTTGAAATTCGAGAAACAAAATAGTGGAACTTTTCTTTCACACTTTCGGACTCCAAAGATTCCACAAACGCGAATTAAATAACCCTAACACGTCCGGCAACACCTTTCTAGCTAAACCCTTATGGCCGCCATTCGCCGCCGTTCCACGCGTCAGTACTGTAGTTTCCGGCAACGGCACCGCCACATCCTTCACCTGCGACTCCTTCTCCTCCTCCTCATTTCCACCATTTCCCGGCGAAAAATCAGTAACTTCTGGCAAAACATGAACAAAGTCATCTTCAACCTCATGAGGCAAGATTATTTCTTCTTCAATATAAGAATGTAACCCAGATGAAGGCGACTTTACAATCCCATTGCTACGGCGAGAAATTTTGTCCCTTTTCTTGTTGTTACGGTTCTTCTTGGAGTAGTGTTCATTACTGCTCAAATGCTCCTCAAAAGCTTCAATGGCTTGATGAATTAACTCACGATTAGGAGACGAGTCCCACTTAAACCAATAGCTAGTGTAACAATCAAAACATTCGCAGTCAAAAACAGGGGATTTGTGGGTAATGAATTTCTTCTTGGAAAATTTGGGAGAAGGAGTAGTGGGTTTGAGGGACCTAGTGACCATATAAGCCAAGACTTCACGGTCTTCAAGAGAGAGGACTGAAGCTATAGCGAGAATAGCAGCAGGTAAGAGATTTAGTACAGAGAGAGTGTCTCTGTTTGATGTAGAAGAAGGGGAAGGATGAACTTTACCTTTGTTTCTCATTTTCATGGTTTCTGGGTGGGGGAGAGTGGGTGGGTAGATGAGGTTTGATAATGATGAAAGAAGGGTTGCGAATGTTTGGTTGTAGTAATTTTGGGGGGGGGGGGGGGGCGTTTGAGAGAGAGAAAAGGAAAATTGGTAGGGTTTGATTTTCTTGATGGGCACGGCAGAGCGGAAGGAGGTCACATTACCTTAAGGGCTCGTTTGGTAATAGCCAAATGATTAATCTAAATTATGTATAACATAATAGAGTATTTGATTGGTTCAATAAGAAAAATAATAGAATAACTTATGTAGTATTTTTTTAATATTATATAATACTAGTTTCTCGACACGTGCTGCACGTATATGTCAAGTCATATAGTATACTATTTTGTAAAATAATATGAGTATTAGTAAAATAAAATTTTGAATAAATAATTTTAAATAAGAACAACGTACAACTTTTTTGTAAATGATTAATGGGGATCGTCTAATAGTGACATGTTTATCGAGGTCAAAATGATTGGATATTATTTGAATCTACTAAAATAAATATTCAAAGGTTAATTAGGTGCATGAAATTTTTATTTATCTATTTTAATTTTATGCGGTACAAATATGTAATCAAGCATAGCTCATCTAATATTTGTAGATAATATTTTTGGTGTAGGTTCTTTTCATCCTTTTTGATGGTTTTGTCATGACCAAGGCTATTGTTGTTGGAAAAAAAATACTTTATTAAATTAAAAAAAAATACTCTAATGAGACAACAGGAGAAAGTATATAAATTAAGAAGCAAGACTCCTAAATTGTCAAGCTAAACAAAAGATATTAACAAATGTAGGATACACTTAAGGTAAAAATTAGATGAGGTGGTTGAACTCCTACAACAAATGAAGTAACCAAACAAATGTAGGACACACTTAAGGTAAAAATTAGATGAGGTGATTGAACTCCTACAACAAATGAAGTAACCAATACAACACCAACAATCCTAGATTCTATTTTTGAATTAAGTGTTGCATACAAATATGAATAACGGACACAGGGATCAACTTCGAGAAAAAAAAATTATGCTCTCTACTACTAACTCCCCATCGCCTTCCTTCATCCCTCCAAAGTCACCGAATATCCTGTCTTCCACCTCAATCAATGTCTTTACCATCCCCTATCACTATTCCTACCACTTTGGACACTACCATGATGATTGGTTCCATAGAGCCTCCAGAAAATACTACCTTTCCTACTAAAAAATCTTATCTCAATACCCTAATCTCTTCAAATGATACTACTGCACCAACTGCATCACATGAATTATCAAAATTTGGCTTGGTGCTAAATGATGAAGTGGATGCCCCAACCGATCCATCAAATTTCATTCCTATTTCTCTTGAGGAGAAAAATAGGATATATCAACCATGGCAACATGCAGTAATTGTAAAGGTATATGGTCGAAAGGTAGCACATCAAATACTTAGGCAAAAAATCTATACGTTATGGCAACCTACTGAAAATCTACCTCTAATTGATTTAGGATTGGATTTTTTCTTCTTAAATTCCAAAAAGAAGAAAATAAAAATCATGCGCTAGATGATGGACCTTGGTTCATTTTAAATCACTTTCTATCGGTTCGTTAATGGGAACCTAAATTTATGGCCTTTGAAACAAAAATCAATTACTCTGCTATATGGTTGCGATTACCTGAATTATCTATGGAATTTTATAATTTTCAAATTCTTCAGAAAGTAGGTAACAAAATTGGAAAATTGTTAACAGTTGATACATGTACTTCCTCCACAACTCGAGGAAGATATGCCAGGTTATGTGTTGAAATACCGGTAGACCAACCTTTACGTACACATATTTGCCTTGGAACTCATAAGCAAAATATCCTTTACGAAGGCCTAAACTTATTATATACTAAGTGTGGTCAGATGGGACATAATCAAAGGGTTTGTACCTATATACAAGATCAAAATATTAATTCTTCAACCAATCCCACCCCTAGTTTATCACCTAATCATGTTAAGCCCACTGAGGAATGGAAGACAGTGCAATTTCCCAAACGGAAAAGCTCCATACCAACTAATCCTCCCAAGGTAAATCAAATGCAAGCAGTAACACAGTTGGATGCTACTCCTACAAATGCTTCAGGTAAGTATGTCTCTACTACCCCTAATAATCTATCATTTACAAAATTATCTCTTAATAGTACTAATCCTATACTTAATCCTTCTAATACTTCTCAACCACCTATAACCCATATACTAACGAATAATAAATTTGCTACATTAATACACATGGATTTGAATCAGCCCAATCAAAGTAATGCAATAACTAATAATAATCTACTCCCTCCCTTAATCTCCAATCAAGTGGCTTTCCAGTCGGCCCAATCACAAAAGGAGCCAATGCCAAGCCATGCAAATAGACACGATAGGCTCTCCCACATGCAAACCATATTCCTTGTTCCAAACACTCATTACTCCTCACCCCAAGAAAACCTAATACATTCTCTACCCAATCACCCCACCGCTGGTTTACCAACACTAATGACTAACCCTATACCTTCCATGCAACTAGGGTATGATGAGCTCTCCACCCCTTCAAACCACTTCAACACACAACCAAAAAATCAGTCATTCAAACCGCCCAAACCTACCATACAATCAACTCAATCTATAGTTCACTCAGATTTGGACCTTCTTCATACCACTAATTCCAACACTACAATTACACCACCATCTCAATCCATCAATATAGAAAATATTTTCACCAAATCTAACTTACCTTCGCAGATCACAAAATACACCCAGACAAACGCCTCATCGTCTCCACCACAACCTTTTACTAACTCCATTCTCCCACCCTCCACCACAACTGATAATGGAACCCAAAACTATCATTTACTGATGTTCTAAACGTCAATACCACACAAGAGGGGGGGATGATTTGTGTGGTACCCAATTTTCGCTCTAGAAGAACCTGGTTCTTCTAGGTGTTCTAACAATTACTGTTTGCGGAATAAAAAGTACATAAAGTAAAGAACATAGAGATTTTTACGTGGAAAATACCTGGCTCAAAAGATGAAAAAACCATGACCTACTACTCAGTAGGATTTTCCCAAACTTCCACTAAAATCACTGAGCCAAAACAACATTTACAAAACTCTTTGTAAACCTAAGGATTACCTCTAATCACGTTGTAGCACACATCCTCAACTGTTGCGACAACTTCAAGTTAGCTTATAACTTGAACACTCAAAGTACCTAATACAATTGCTTCTATGAAAGCTGAAAGGTACAACTTTAAACCACCTACTACAATTGAACTAGAATAAGAAAAAATACAATGGAACTGGTTCTTCTATCTCGTTCAAGTAGCTTCAGGAGTGCACACTCAAATCTCACACAAATTGCTTGCAAAATTGCCTTGCTCTTTTGCTTTCAATTTTGTTTAACTTCTGCGTTTGTGCAATATCTGTAAAAGAGAACAATCACTGTCATTTAATAGGTTAGAAGTCAGATTTTGTTTGGGACTCAATTTCTGATCTTCTATCGTAGTTGAGTCCTTGAAGATATCAAACTCTAACACTCTCTTTATCCAGATTATGTTCTCTTCATATAAGGAGACTTTCTCCCCTTATCCAATATGCAACCTTTTCGATCAGATAATGAGATATTGCTGCTTGATCAGTAGGACTTATCTCTTTCATGTGCATCTCATATGTGTAGGTTGATCATGACAGTGCTTCACAAGATGGACTTGGTCCATGACTAAGTTCATTTGTCATTCTTCAAAACTTTACATGTTCTTTGGCCAACAAATTCCCCCTTTTTGACAATGACAAACTCTGTGCTTTTTACTGATCAAAAAACCTGTAAGAACTCAGCTTAACCATCAACACTAAACTTTAGAAAATTTTCTTTTCATCAAGGACCAGGTTAATTAGGTTATAAATATCACTTATTCCAGAATAATATGTAAAGCACAATATCTCTTTCCCCTTTTGGCATCATCGAAAAGTTGCATACACAATGTGAATTCCAGATTTTAATAAGTACTCATGGCCACTAGGGCAATTGCAAGTGCAATCATGGTGCAATCATCAGTAATCAAACAAACATATTTAAACTATCAAGATCAGAATAATCATTGAACAAGAGAAAACAGCAGTTGTCATTGAGAGAGATATATTGCCATTAATAATCCACAAAAAGAAAGAAAAACATCCAAACCATGAGCAAAAAACAGAAAAATCCCTAATCTGGGTCACTGGGGTTACTAAAACTAGTTCAGGAGACAGAAACTAGGAGTCCTAAGGCTTGGAGGAACTGGAGGGTTGAGTTTGGAGAAAATTCAGCATGTTCTGAAGAATTCCATCATTCTTCTCCTTTTCTTTTGCAAGCTCAATTCTGAGACCATCCCTCTCAGCTTCCACTTCAACCACACGAGCCTTGAGCCTAGCAATTTCAGCATCCTTAGCTGCACATTCCTGAAATAAAGTCCTAACCTTGCTGTTGATGGGTGTCCTCAAGGATGAAACGGGTTCAACTGGGATGACATTGACTCGATAGTCACAAGTAAGAAGAGTTTTGATGCTAAAGTGTTCTTTGCTCGAGGCCATTTCCCATTTCTTTAGAGGCACATTGAGCCTGTCCGGAACTGTGGTTAGTATGAAGCCATATGGGGTAGCATGAGCCTTGGAATCATTTATGACCCTGTCTAGCAGTTGACTATGAGTGTAAGCCAGTTGATTTGCTTTCCTCTCTCCAAGCATTCCATAAGAACCAGATCCATGTAGTTGGCAGTGTGCCTTCTCTCATGTCTTGGCAATAAGAACATTTTGACAAATTCAAACACCACCTTGTGCTGAGGCCTCATCTCACTTTTCTGCACAGCTCTGGCTTCATTCACATTCTCTAAATCGCAGAACCTTTTGGTGATTTCAAGGGCAGTGGGGAGGGAGTCCAGGCATGGCCACCTTTGCCTAGTATATCATCAAACCCTTCAGAGGGTATGTCCAGAACCTCTCCCAGTTTTACAACATCAAACTGCACTTGAACTCCCTTCACATGGCTACTGACAACTCCATCCTTAACAGCAACATTTTCCATAAATTCAATCAACTCATTTCTAGCTAGCCTACCTTCCATCTAAAGGACCATGTCCTTCCATCCCTGAGCAGCCAAGGAGTCTACCAATCTCATCATCCCTGGTTCCACCAGGTCCTTCAACAATCTACCTTTTAAGATTTTTCTTCTGCCAAAAATGGCAAGCTTATCCTATTCCTTCTCAGATTCATCATCATCATCATCATCATCATCATCATCATCATCTTCTTCTTCTTCTTCTTCTTCTTCTTCTTCTTCTTCTTCTTCTTCTTCTTCTTCTTCTTCTTCTTCTTCTTCTTCTTCTTCTTCTTCTTCTTCTTCTTCTTCTTCTTCTTCTTCTTCTTCTTCTTCTTCTTCTTCTTCTTCTTCTTCTTCTTCTTCTTCTTCTCCACTCCAATCATCATCATCAGAAACTTTGGTTTGTTTATCTTTCACTGCAGATCTTGTCCTCTTGGCTAGTGTGGTTCCACCAGGTCCTTCAACAATCTACCTTTTAAGATTTTTCTTCTGCCAAAAATGGCAAGCTTATCCTATTCCTTCTCAGATTCATCATCATCATCATCATCATCATCATCATCATCTTCTTCTTCTTCTTCTTCTTCTTCTTCTTCTTCTTCTTCTTCTTCTTCTTCTTCTTCTTCTTCTTCTTCTTCTTCTTCTTCTTCTTCTTCTTCTTCTTCTTCTTCTTCTTCTTCTTCTTCTTCTTCTTCTTCTTCTTCTTCTTCTTCTTCTTCTTCTTCTTCTTCTTCTTCTTCTTCTTCTTCTTCTTCTTCTTCTTCTTCTCCACTCCAATCATCATCATCAGAAACTTTGGTTTGTTTATCTTTCACTGCAGATCTTGTCCTCTTGGCTAGTGTGGGTTCAGCAGCTACAGGCACAAAGGACGACTTCTTAGAGGAAGTCTTGGATTTCTTAGGCTTGAGTGTAGGAACCTCCACTGTTGTACCCCTCTCTTGATGGACCAGTTCCATCTCTTCTTCCTCAACAGCCTCTGAGGATTCTGCAACCTTTCCCTTTCCCTTATCTTTTTTCTTTTCTTGCTTTCTTCTAAAGCCTTTTGTAGATCAGCTTCACTCTGTTTTACCCTACTTCTTATGGCTCTACCCCTAGGCACTGAAGAGGCAGTAGGTGTTGGGGATGTGGCTTTTTCTTTTCTTGGATAGATTGGGAACATTTGGGGCTTTAGGTGTAGTAACTTTGCATTTCTTTGGGTCATAACTTGCCCCAACCTTTTTTAGTAGGTCAGCCAATGTTTCTTCAGTAGATAAAACGAGTTCATCTCTTTGTTTGCTTAGATGAACCAACCCCTCAGCTGCTTCCCCATAACCACTTCCCTCTGACTTCATGCCACTCTCATCTAACCTATCTTGTGCAACCCCACATATAGCAAGAACTGCTCCCTTCCCTTTTCCCTTCTCTTCACCACATGCACCCTCTATCTCTTTTTCTTTTTCAAACTTCTTTTTACCTCCACTCCTACTCATCTCAGGCAACTCAACATCCCTAATGGGTCCAACCAGAACAAATCTAGTTTCTAAGTTTTCAACCATAGAAGAACTTACCTCAGAAGGAGATTCTTAAGTCTTTTCAGAGCCAGAAGACCCATGTCCATCTCCCTCAGTCGCGGATTGAAAGGATTTAGACTCAGAGCTAGATCAGACTTTGGAGCTGGGCTTTCTTTCACTTGGATAGCTTTCAACCTTTCATTTAAAACCTTCCTCAAAGCCCCAAATGCTACAGTCTTTCGAGCAAGCATTTTCTGCCTTCAAAACCTAGGTTTTGGAGATGCACTTGGTGGAGTAGATGAGGATGAATTTGAGGGAGATGGTGGTGGAGGACTGCCAGGATGATCTTGTGGGTTAAACATGATTTTTTGTTTCTTGAGAGAATTTGGGAATTTTGGAGAAGAGGGCAATTAGAATTGAAGAGGAATTTTTGACGGTTTTAGAATTATGAAGAAGACTGGAGATGTGGTGTGTATTTAAAGTGAATTAGACATTAAGTAAGTAATGACAGCTTCAAGGGTCAAATAGAAGTCTAATCAAACTGAAATTCCAGAATTTTAATGATAGATTTGGCTTCCCTAGATATTAGGCAAAAATCACGGTTTAGAGTTCTAGATGGACGAAACTGTTTCAATGCTCAACGGATAGAATTTTCTAGGAATTTAACAAGTATAGGACTTCTGCTCATAATTGAATTATTAATCTTTCTAATTGTACAGAGTATAGAAAACATACCTGAGCTTTCATATGAACCCATACTGATGAACCAGGTTCTTCATATAGAACTCTCTTGAACATGCTTCAAATGCCATAATAGAGAAAATGTTGTAAGAGATCAGTGAGTTATATATACACATGTCACAGGAGTATACTAATTAAAGTATGAAGCTGAGTAAGAATTAATCTAGATATTTACACAGGTTCAGAATTCCTAGCCAAAAAAATATTTTTGTTTTCAATTTATATATATTTTCATTGTGTGTTCTGAGCTGGACCTATTAGGTGATCTTAATCATCCCTAATTCCAACCTGTTCCTTTCAAAGTTTTCTCTACTCAGTGCTTTAGTGAAGATGTCAGCAATTTGCTTATCAGTAGCACAAAATTCTATGGAGATCAATCCTTTCTCATAGTTATCTATTAAGAAATGGTGTCTAATATCTATGTGCTTAGTCTCTTATGATGAACAAGGTTCTTTGTCATACTTATAGCACTAGTGGTATCAAAGAATATGGGAATGCAACCAACTTCAATGCCAAAATCTACCAGCTGTTTTTTGATCCATAACAATTGAGCACAACAAGATGCAACAACAACATATTCAGCTTCAGCAGTGGATAAGGCCACTGAATTTTGCTTTTTAGTGGCCCAAGATACAAGACATGAACCAAGAAAGTGAGCCATACCTGAGGTGCTCTTCCTATCCACTAGGAAACCTGCATAATCAGTATCAACATATCCTACTAGATTGAAATTACTATCTTTCGGGTACCAAAGACATAGATCAGTGGTGCCTTTCAGATATCTTAGTATCCTCTTGACAACAGTCAAGTGAGACTCTTTTGGATTTGCCTGAAAACGAGCACAAAGCCCTACACTGAAAATAATGTCAGGTCTGCTAGCAGTAAGATACAAGAGTGAACCAATCATACCCCTATACAACTTTTGATCAACTGATGAATCAGGTTCATCAATATCTAATTTAGTGGGAGTTGCAATGAGTGTGTCTATTTCTTTTGATTCTTTCATTTTAAACTTTTTGATAAGCTCTTTTGCATACTTTTGCTGATGGATCATGGTTCCATTAGGACTTTGTTTGATCTGCAAGCCTAAGAAGAAGTTAAGCTCACCCATCATACTCATTTCAAACTCACTCCCCATTAATTTTGCAAAGTCCTTACTTACCTTATCAGTGGTGGACCCAAAGATTATGTCATCAACATATATTTGTACCACAACGAGATCCTTACCTTTTTCCCTTAAGAATAAGGTACTGTCAATTTTGCCTTTTTTGTAACCATGCTCCAGTAGGAATTTAGACAGTCATTCATACCATGCTCTTGGAGCCTACTTGAGTCCATAGAGAGCCTTATCTAATTTGTACACATGCTCAGGACATTCTTTGCTCTCAAACCCTGGAGGTTGTTTTACAAACACTTCTTCTTTCAGGTAGCCATTCAGGAAGGCACTTTTGACATCCATCTGACGAAGAGTAAATTCCATGTGTGCTGCAAAGGCTATGAGGAGTCTGATTGCCTCTAGTCTTACAACTAGAGCAAAAGTCTCATCATAATTTATGCCCTCCTCTTGGATGTAACCTTGGACCACCAGTCTTGCCTTGTTTCTTGTAACTGTTCCATCTTTATCAAGTTTGTTTCTGAAGACCCATTTTGTACCAAGAACTAATCTGTCCTTAGGTCTTGGAACTAGATGCAAAACTTGACTTCTCTCGAACTAATTGAGTTCATCTTGCATTGCATTCACCCAATCTGCATCATGCAAATCCTCAACAATATTTTTAGGTTCAATAAGAGATAAAAAGGCATCAAAAGCATACAGATTCTTTGATTGTGATCTAGTTTTGACTCCAGAAGTTGGATCAGTGATAATGTTCTCAATAGGATGAGAACTTTGATACTTGTGAGGTTTCACAACCAACTGGTTTCTACTAGATGTTTCTCCGATGTTCAGTTGCTGAGGAACAGGGTCATAAACAGGTTCTTTTAGGGGATTTATTTCAATTCCTCTTTGATCAATTCCCATTGTCAGATTGCCCTGGATGGAAGAACATGTTCCATCACCTTTTCCTTCTTTTGGTGCCACTTTGACTTGTGCTGAGGCTTCAGTCAAATCCTTTACCAATTCAATGGCTTTATCTTCATGTTCCTGTCTCTCAGAAAGAATGTTAGTTTCATCAAATACTACATGTACACTTTCTTCTACACACAAAGTTCTTTTATTGAACACTTTATATGCTTTGCTATGTGAAGAATATCCCAAGAATACTCCCTCATCACTTCTGGGATCAAACTTACCTAGGGAGTCTTTTCCATTATTATGCACAAAGCACTTGCATCCAAATTCCCTAAGATGAGATATATTTGGTTTTCTCCCTTTAAGTAACTCATAGGGAGTCTTCTCTACAAGAGGTCTAGTCATGCATCTATTGATAATGTAACATGTAGTGTTTACAGTTTCTGCCCAGAAGCTATGAGGCAGTTTACTAGAAAGAAGCATAGTCCTAACCATGTCTTCACGAGTCCTGTTATTTCTTTCAACTACTCCATTTTGTTGAGAGGTCCTAGGAGCAGAGAAGTTATGAACTATACCATTTTCATCACAAATTCAGCAAACATAGCATTTTCAAATTCAGTTCCATGATCAGACCTGATTGATGCAAGTTGATTTCCTAATTGTTTCTGAGTTTTTCTAACAAAGGCAGTGAACATGTCAAATGCTTCATTTTTAGATGTTAGAAATAGTACCCAGGTAAATCTAGAATAATCATCAACAAGTATCAATACATATTTCTTTCCTCCTCTACTCACGGTTCTCATTGGACCACAAAGATCCATATGGACCAGTTCCAATGACTTGGTTGTGCTTACTATTTTCTTGCTTTTGAAAGATGATCTTACCTGCTTCCCCCTTGCACAGGCCTCACAAACTTTGTCTTCTTTGAACTTGATGTTGGGTAAACCTATCACCAAGTCCTTAGAAACTAGTTTGTTTAGCTGATTCAGACTGGCATGACCAAGACTTTTGTGCCACAGGAGGGGATCACTATCCAGCACACTTAGGCAGGTTAGTTTATTTTCTGAGAGAGTAGACAAATCTACAATGTAAATATTGTTAACTCTTTTTTCCTGCAAAATAATCTTGTCAGTGGTAAGGTTAATCATAAAGCATTTAGTAGAGGTGAATGCTACACGGTTACCTCTGTCACATAGTTGTGACACATTGATCAGGCTGTATTTCAAGCCATCTATCAAGTAGATATTTTTAATGGAGTGAGAGTCTGTCTTACCTACCTTTCCAACCCCAATGATCTCACTTTTCTTCCCATTTCCAAAGGAGACATTGCCTCCCCTTAAGTCTCAAGTGAAAGGAACTGGTTCTTGCTTCCAGTCATATGTTTTGAGCAGCCACAATCCATGTACCATATTTGGCTGCTTCCCTTCACTTGGACCTGCAAAAAGAAATCAGGGGTTAGTCTTAGGAACCCAAACTAGTTTGGGTCCCTTTCTATGGGCAAAGGGATAAATCAGATTCCTTCTATCCCACCCAGGCAGCCTATTTGTTTCTTGAACAAAAGTTTTGTTCTTTTGACTGGCCTTTCTTTTGCATTACATTCATTTTTGTAATGGCCAGTCTTGCCACAGTGTGTGCAAATTTTGTTCTCAGGAAGAGTGAGGTACTTGCTTTTAGGATCTCACTTAGGCGCTTGAGTCCTATAACCAAGTCATCTTTTGTTGCTACTGTGATGTTCTTGTAGCCAGGAGAGTGCATCAGAAGCCTTTTTCCATTTGCAAGTTCTGTCTAGTTCATGTTTTACCTTCCCTAGATCTTCTTTTAATACTCTTATCTGCTCATCTTTCCTATACAGCTCATCCTTCCTTTTTCCTAAGTTTTCTTCTAGGGTGAGATGTGTGTGATCAGTTTTCTTCTTTCCTGTTCCTAGTTTCAGTTTTAAGTTCTTAGACCTAAGTTCTAAGACACTAGTGTCAAGTTCAAGAACCTGGTTCTTCAACTCAGTATTTTCACTTTCACTCTCATTAGCCCTAGACTCTAGATTTTTGCACTTGATTTTTAGGATCATACATTCCCTAGACAACTATTCCTTCTCATTGTTAATTATCTCAGACTCATCAATGAAGTCTAGCAGTAGCTCAGACAACCTTTCTTTAGACATGAATTTAATCTTGTCTTTGTGATGAAGAATACTTACCTCTTGTTAATCATCTGATTCTCCGATGGCCATAAGTGCTTGTTCATATCCAGTTTCATCTTCTGAGTCCTCATCTGATATTTCTCCCCAGGAAGCAACCATAGCCTTTGTTAATCCTTTGTTCCTTTTTGGTTGAACCTATTCCTTCTTCCTATTCCTTCGTTCAGCCCTTTCCTTCTTCCACTCAATTTCCCATTGAGGGCAATTCTTGATTATGTGATCAGTCTTACCACACTTGTAGCAACCCTCATTGGTCTGTTTCTCAAGAGCCCTTGGTTTGTTGAAGGTTGTACCTCTTGAAGAATCCTTTCCTCTCATCATGTAGTTTTTGAAATCTCTTGTGATCATAGCCATTTCTTCATCCTCCAGATCTGAACCTTCAGAAATTCTGAGAGCCAGACTTCTTTCCTTCTTTGGTGCATCCATTTTCTTAGTTTGCCTTCTCAGTTCATAGGCTGTAAGGTTTCCAATTAGTTTATCCAGCTTGAGGGTAGAAATGTTCTTTGATTCCTGAATAGCAGTGATTTTGCTTTCCCAAGAGACTGACAGAATCCTTGTCAAAATCTTCTCAATTTTGTCTTCTTCAAGAATAATCCTTCCAAGAGACTTAAGTTCATTTATCAGTGTGGTGAACCTTGTATACATCTTTTGAATAGTTTCTCCTTCCTTTATGGTAAAATTCTCATACTAAGAATACAACAGTGTTCCTCTGGACCTCTTCACCTGAGGCGTTCCTTCATGATCCACCTGCAAAGTGTCCCAAATTTCCTTAGCAGTGGTACAACTTTGAATTCTACTATACTCATCTGGACCTAGTTCACATACAAGCCATTTCTTCGCCTTGACATTCTTCTCCCACTTCTTCAGGTATTCAGCAGTTTAGTCAGCTCTTGTCTTTGGCATATCCACTCCTTCAGCATTCTTCTTAGTAGTTGCTAGAGGACCATCAGTGACTATATCCCAGAGTTCATAGTCTTCTCCTATGATGTGATCCCTCATTCTGTTCCTCCACCACGAATAGTACTGACCATTGAAGAGTGGAGGCCTAGCAGTAGATTGCCCTTCCCAATTCCCAGGTGGTACACTCATGTTGATCTTTCCTAAGGTGTTACCCTCTTCAAGGATAACCCGCTCTGATACCAATTGATTTTTTAAACGTCAATACCACATAAGAGGGGGGTGATTTGTATGGTACCCAATTTTTGCTCTAGAAGAACCTGGTTCTTCTAGGTGTTCTAACAATTACTTGCGGAATAAAAAGTACATAAAGTAAAGAACATAGAGATTTTTACGTGGAAAACACCTGGCTCAAAAGGTAAAAAAACCACGACCTACTACTTAGTAGAATTTTCCCAAACTTCCACTAAAATCACTAAGCCAAAACAACATTTACAAAACTCTTTGTAAACCTAAGGATTACCTCTAATCCCGTTGTAGCACACAATCTCAACTATTGCGACAACTTCAACTTAGCTTATAACTTGAACACTCAAAATACCTAATACAATTGCTTCTATGAAAGCTGAAAGGTACAACTTTAAACCACCTACTACAATTGAACTAGAATAAGAAAAAACACAATGGAACTGGTTCTTCTATCTCGTTCAAGTAGCTTCAAGAGTGCACACTCAAATCTCACACAAATTGCTTGCAAAATTGCCTTGCTCTTTTGCTTTCAATTTTGTTTAACTTCTGTGTTTGTGCAATATCTGTAAAAGAGAACAATCACTGTCATTTAATAGGTTAGATGTCAGAGTTTGATTGAGACTCAATTTCTGATCTTCTATCGTAGTTGAGTCCTTGAAGATATCAAACTCTAACACTCTCTTAATCCGGATTGTGTTCTCTTCATATAAGGAGACTTTCTCCCCTTATCCAATATGCAACCTTTTCGATCAGATCAAGAGATATTGCTGCTTGATCAATAGGACTTATCTCCTTCACGTGCATCTCATATGTGTAGGTTGATCATGACAGTACTTCACAAGATGGACCTGGTCCATGACTGAGTTCATTTGTCATTCTTCAAAACTTCACCTGTTCTTGGGCCAACATTTACACAGCACAAACCCCACATGCACCAACACAGCTCACTTCGTGGCTAGCGAAAGGCTTACAGAATCATGCCTTAACCTTTACGATGGAGGTGAATCACCAAGAAGTGACAATTCTAATAAACCATCCAAGGGACCTAGCACAGATCGTAGTGGAAGGCATGCAGTTAGGAACAGAGATTTATACAAGATACTATTGGTCAATGATGCAAGCACCATACCTTGCTCCTTATCAACCAATTCCTCTACCAACACCATACTGGGATCCCTTACATCTCCACCCACATCTTCTCCACATGCCATTTTATCCACCACCCACTCCTGCCACACCATGGATCCAACCCTATACGACTCCACCAACAAATATTCCACTGGAACCACTAACACCTCCAACTCCAACTCCATCACCAACGAACTCACCACCCCATGTTCCCAATCTAGTAGAACAAGACATCAACTTTCAGGCAGAACTAGAAGTAGCAATCGTTTACAATAGAGAAACACGACCAATTCACTCATGTCTTGACGGAATCAGGGTCTTTTGTATAGAAGGAGGAGTACAAAAGAAAGATATACATAATGTGCCCTCCGAATCTACTTAAAGCATCATTTAGACTAAGGCCAACTACAAATCCATACGTGGGGAAGTATGCCATGCTTCTACTTCCCACGTTTCTAATTCGCCCGGGGCAATCAAGCAGCCACACGAATCACACGACCAGTCCAGAACCTGACACCCTTAGCTATATGAATTTTATTATTTGGAATTGTGGGGGTGCTCAGTCAGATGATTTTAGAAGAAATTTTCGTTCCTTACTGGACTACAATAGACCCTCATTGGTTGTTTTGTTGGAAACTCACCGTCAAAGCCATCAAACGGTTAAGGAGGATTTTAATTTTAATGGCTTAATTGAAGTTTCTGCCATTGGACAGTCAGGAGGATTGCTCTTTTATGGCTTTCAGATGCGATTCATGTGGAACAAGTGGCCATTACCTCAGGAAATCCATTGTCATATTCATGTGCTTCCCTTTCCATTTACTTTTTTGTTTACTGCCATCTATGCTAGTACTGACTTAGCAACTAGACAATCGTTATGGCAAAATATAATGCATGTATATGATCATTATAAGAGTCCTTGGTTACTAGGTGGTGATTTTAATAAGATATTGCATGCAAATGATAAATTTGGTGGTTTATCTATTAATAATTCTAGAGCTAACAAACTATTAGACTGCCTAAATTATTCACGATTAACGGATTTAGGATACAAAGGCAGTCGTTATACCTGCACAAATGGTAGGCATAATAGTTATAATATACTTGAACGTATTGATCGTATTACGACTAATTATGATTGGCTTAAATAATACCCTGATGCACTGGTTACACATCTTCCTCGCACACATTCAGACCATTGTCCTATAAAATTTGAACTTCAACACTGTCCTTTACCTCATAAAAATATCTTTAGGTTTGAAACTATTTGGACTACACACCCTACGTTTACAACTGTAGTTCAACAAGCATGGCTTGAAAATGTATATTTGCTACCTGCCATTAATAATTTTACTACTATAGTACAAGAGTGGAATAAATCTACTTTTGGTAATTTATTTCACCGTAAAAAGAATTTAATGGCTCGTTTGAACGGTATTCAATCCTCTATACATTACCCAACTAATATTTTTCTTCATAATCTGGAATATACTTTAAATATGGAATTTAATAAAATCCTTAGACTTGAGGAGGATTTTTGGAAATTATAGTCACGTATTGATTGGTTAAATGATGGAGACGCAAATACAAAGTTTTTCCACCTTAGCACTTTAAATCGTAGAAGACATAATCGTATTACTGCCCTTCAAGGCCAAGGGAGAAATTTGATTACAAATCCTTATTATATTAGGGATCATATTATTTATTATTATCAACATTTTTTTACTACACAACAAGTCAGTTCTACCCCCAGTAATCATTTACAACCTTGCAATATTTTAACAATCACTGATCAAGCAGCTTTAACTAATCCTTTGCAAGACTGTGAAATTATCAATGCTATTAATTCCATTAAACCTCTAAAAGCACCAGGACCAGATGGACTTCATCCACTATTTTATCAAAAATATTGGCACATAATTGGTAACTCTGCTAAACACTTTTGTCACAAAGTTTTTTACGAACACAAGATTGATCCTGCTATCAACACAACCTTCATTTATTTAATACCTAAGCATAAAACAGCTTCTACAATATCACATTTCCGACCTATTAGCCTTTGTAATACGATCTATAAAATTATTATAAAGATTATTGTAAACAGACTAAAACCTATTTTGGAGAATATTATTCATCCAACTCAATCCAGTTTTCAGAAAAATAAAAGAGCAGCTGATAATGCTATCATTGTATAAGAATTGATTACCAATTTTAAAAAGATGAAGGGTAATAACCTAAACATGCTCTTGAAACTGGACCTGGAAAAAGCTTTTGATAAATTAGCGTGGTCGTTTATTTATAATATCTTACTCACCCTTAATTTCCCACCCTCTTTTATCCAACTCATTATATCTTGTATAACAACTAGTACAAACTCTACTTTACTAAATGGTAACCCTACTAAATACTTCACACCAACGAGAGGTATCCAACAAGGAGATCCTTTATCACCTTAATTATTTATTCTATGCTTGGAAATACTTTCAAGAAAAATAAATGCATTAGTGGATTATCATAATTGGATTCCAATCTCAACGGGGAATAAATGGCCTCAGTTATCCCATTTATTCTTTGCCAATGATATTATTCTCACTTCTAAAATAACTAATAAGTCATGTCAATCCATTGTTAATACTATTGATCACTTTACATATCACTCAGGACAAACTATAAATTTTGAAAAATTTAAAATTTTCTTCTCCAATAATTGTTCTCCTAATATAAAAGATACTGTTCTACAACTTTTCCAGATGAATGAAGGGAAAAGCTTTGAAAAATACTTAGGCTTTCCCATTTTTACTAAGAAGCCTACTAAGTAAGATTATCAATTTCTTCTTGATAATTTTAAGAATAAATTAGCAGGATGGAAAACCAGTTTCTTATTAAAAGCAGGCAAGACTACTCTAATTCGTTCCACTTTAAACCATCTTCCTAATCATCTTATGCAATACATTAAAATTCCTTCGTAAATAATTTCCTATCTCAACCGTTATCAACATAATTTCCTTTGGGGAACAACTCCACAAATGAAAAAACTCCATTTAATAAAGTGGGCTACCATTACACAACCTCTAGCTCAAGGAGGACCATACATAACCTCTCTATTAAAAATCAGACTTTACATGCAAGCCTTGCTTGATGGCTATTTCAGAACCCTAATCAACTATGGGCACAGGTTTTCCTGCATAACTAATAAGACCTTCTCATTCCATTAAAAAACATGTTTCAATGACTTGGCTTAATATTCTACAAAGCTGGTCATACTGTAGTTTAGGATATAAATGGAACCTAACCTCGGGACATCATGTCAAATTCTTGAATAATCCTTGGATTAGTCAGAATACTTTAATTCGTAATTGCATATATGGACCCCTTCCACAATATGAGGATACCAAAACAGTTTCACATTACTATTATCATCAATGGCATTTCAATATGTTACCTATTTGTTTACCTCCTCACTTACAAAATGCCATCACTGATATTTATATGCCCTTTGCCTCTATAGCCTGAGATCAAATATTTTGGGCTCTCACACATAATGACATATTTTCAGTCAAATCAATATATAATGCTATCATCAATAATAAAACTCCTACAACTACTGATCCTACTTATGATTTTAAATGGATCTGGCACTTGCATGTTCCTTTGAAAATTTCTTTCTTTTTATGGTTACTTTGTCATGATCGCCTTCCAACAAATGCATATCTCACACGACTAGGTATTCTTAATTCCTCCATTTGTTCACAGTGTCATATGGCTCCTGAAACATTACAACATCTCTTCCTAGAATGCCCTGTTGCTGTACAACTGTGGGCTAAGCTTAAGAGGTCAACCATTAATGCAAACTCGCTTCTATTTCACAATGCTACTATAACTTGGTTACACCATTTTATACATCAGCAATCAACATACAAACATCATACACTCTCCAACACCACCCTTATACCTTTTGCTTTATGGGAGCTTTGGCTTATTCGTAATAAAAATACATTAGAGCATAAGAAAATTCTTTTAAATATAGCTATTATTCTAAAAAACGTTGCGGAATTTTATTAACTCACAAACCCAACATCAAAAACTCACACTCTAATACCTCTTTATATCAAATGACACCCCCAAACAAATCCTTTTACAAGCTTAACATTGATGATTTTTGCTCATTCCAATAGAATACCTATGGTATTGGTGGTATTTTCCGTAATCACCTAGGAGATTGGATCATAGGATTTGCAGGGAAAGTAATACATGGGACACCTACCCAGACATAACTTCTTGCTTTGCTCATGGGCTTGAAAATTGCTGTGCAAAAGAAACACACACCACTCGTCAGTGAGACAGATGCACAAGCCTTACTAGGTATGTTTACTAGCACTACAATACAATACACTAATATCCTTAATGATTGCAGGTTATTACTCCTACAGCTGGATAGCCCCCTTCTCCACAACATCTACAGGGAGCAAAATAGTGTGGCAGACTGTTTGGCCAACTATGGAGCTCTGCATGCAAAGGAGATCTGTCTCGTTTTTGAAAGTCCACCACCTTTTGCTTGCTTTACATGAACAAGATCAAGCATGGATGCTTAGACGAAGAATGATTAAACGTCAGTCAATTTTGTGTAATACTAACTCTTCTACTAGTACTGTACTAGGTAACTATAGTAAAGTGTGCCCTAGTTCTAGTTTAGTTTCTAGTATTGGTTCCTATACAGGGACCTTAGTACCAACTACTACTAATGTAAATATGATGTCTTTGATGCATCTTGTAAACGGCTCTCTTTTACGAGCTTAGCTATAATATATATAACTATCTTTTTCACCAAAAAAAATGAATAACGGACACAGTCTACATCCGTTTTCATTAACAATTTAACAAATAAATGAGCAGAAAACCATATGTCTCACTTTCCTTAAGGATTATGTTTGAACCATTTGAATATTCAAAGCAAAAGCACAGAGGTCCTGGATTTTCAGCTAAAATCTTTGTAACTTGATAAATAGATTTTTAAAGCTTTTCCAAATATGCGGCTGCATAATTCAAGAAACCTGTTAGAAGAAATCAAATTAACATTGGATAAAAATATGTTCTTTCCAAATGAAAGTTCATTCCAAACAAACATTAAACTCCGAAAGTTCGTTCCAAAAAAATAATAATAATAACATACCAAACTCTGCAAACAGACGATTTACTCAAACCAAATTATACTCCATTACAGAGTAAAAATGTCCCCATGTATAAGATGTTGACTAAAGGAGCCAAGTCTTATTAAAAAAATAATGTCAAACATCTCACTATGAGACGATCTATTACTCATGTACTCATATTAAACAATAAATATTTTACTTAATTGTAAATAAAAAATTAATATCTTCTATCTATTGATTAAATTAGGCTTTATTTTTGAATCGTATATGTAAAATTGTTGTCTTTCTTTTAACATTGCCTTTCTTCACTAAAGTTAGCGCTTCATTTGTGCCTTGTGCTATCTATCAACAAAATTTACATGTTAATAGTAGCAAAAGAGTAAGTATTTAAATAAAATAACTTCTCAAAATATATATCTACAAGAAGAGAAAATAGAGCACCCATTGTTATTAGTACCTCGTTAGTATATATTAGCATAGATTGCAAATATGCACAAAATAGACACCCAGTAATCCTTCATATATAGAAAAATTATGCCTTCGACTAAAATTTCTTAAACCAGTGCCCTATATGTAACAGTCTTCCCTTTCAATTTTTTTGCAGTAGATGTCTTGTGCCGAATAAGTGAATTGCATCTTCGATGCAGTTGTTATCAAGGTTTTTATTGCTTTCATTCTGTCTGCTATGAATATTAGCTAGGAGAAATACAATCTAATTGTTATTGAGGATGTATATGGATGAAGTTACGAAGGAGACTAATTACTTCTCTAATTATTGTTAATAGTTATGAATAATGTATGCATAAGACTAAATACAGTTTGAGGCCTTATCCAGCAATCTTCCTTGTAAGATTGCACAATATTTTGTGCCAAGACAAAACTCTCTCTGAAACTATTCCTCTCCCGCAAATACCACACCAAAGGCAAAGCTATTTCCACCTTAAGCAAATCAAACTTTAACCCAGAAACGTTTCTCTTTTTGCCAATTATTAAGAATTAAACAGAATAATTTTACCACTGCTAGATCCTAGAGAAGATAGTGAGTAAAGAAAATTATATACAAAGGATTACTGAATAAGGACAAATAGACAAAGCGAAGTGGTTCAAAATACAATGTTAACATTCAACTAAAATAAAATTCCCGAACTTGTTTGTAAAAAAACATAAAAGAGAAAGAAAACCCAAAATATTGAATCAACGTATAAATAATATATATGATATACGTTTTAACTCCCACACATAACACCGATAGATAATGTATATGCTATACGTTTTAACACCCGCACATAACACCTTGGGAAACTTTCAATGTTGACAACATAGATACGAAAACTAAACCACTTATAACACAAGAGTTATCTACAGATTTTTTTGGAGAACTAGATAAGAACTGATTCAATGGATTCACTATGACAATATTGCTATATATTTATATTATCGGTATAGGTAGCAAATATGAATAGAGACTAATGAATACTTGGAAAAGGAGTAGATGTCACGACCCAATTTCTCCCTCCGTGAACTGTCGTGACGGCACCTAGTCTCTACGACTAGGTAAGTCTAATATTGCAGAAATGAAATGAAAACACAAAGATAATAGCTAACAGATATAATTAATAAGCGGAAACAGTGCCACTCGGCATATACAATAATCATCTTTCCAAAAACTCAGAATGTCGCAATGGCACAAGCTTCTAAGAGTTTCTACTACTCTATACATCAATGACTAAAGAAAACAACGGGGAAATTAACACAAGGGGATAGAAGGGGACTCCGAGGTCTGCGGACGTGGGAAGATAGATGTACCTTGAAGTCTCTTGAGGCAGCAACCACACAACTAGACTCGAGGCTGATAACTATTACCTGGATCTGCGCACAGAAAAATATGTGCAGGGAAGGGCATGAGTACACTACAACGGTACCCAATAAGTGCCAAGCCTAATCTCGGTCGAGTAGTGACGAGATCAGGTCAGAGTCCTACTGGTATAAATATGATGAAATAAGAGAGAAAGAAATATTACAGTAAAATAAATACGGGAATCTAACAGGAATATAATCCAATGAAAGCCAACAACTCAGAACACAGTAATAGCAACATGGGATATCCCGGAATACCGTCCCGTAGACCCAAATGTAAATGTGCATGGGGATCTCTCGGAATACCGTCCCATGGTCCCAAAGTAAATATGCAGTGCTGGAAAATCTCCCGGAATATAGTTCCGTAGTCCCAAAGTAAAGATGCAGCTCAACCAATATAAATAACAGTCACAACGAGAAAATCTACAGCTTAGGTTAAGTTCAAATCAAAGAAAAACCAAGTAATTTCACTAAACATACTGCACAGAGTTCAAATAGGCAGTTAAAACACGTAGGCATGTTTTTCTGGTTTAAACAGGATAGTACATATACTAATGTAAATCAAACAAGGAGAAAACAGGTTATGGCTTAGCGAAAAATGGAGTTTTACAACAAATAGCCCATGTACATACTTGTCACCTCACATACACGGAGCTCATAAATCAATCAGTACCAAATCCTAAGGGGAGTTCCTCCACACAAGGTTAGGCAAGCCACTTACCTCGAACCAAGCTAAATCAATCCGTCACAATACTCTTTCCATGAATACCGACTCCAAATGGCCCAAATATAGCCAAAACCACTTACATAACATAAATACAACCACAAGAAACTAATCTAGCTATTGAAATTAAGCTAAGGCAAGAAATTGGAAAAATCGCTCAAAAAGCCTCCCCGGGACCACATCTCGGAATCAGGTAAAAGTCACCAAATACGAACACCTATTCACTCACAAGTTCACTCATACAAATCATCCAAAACCAATGCCTAAATCCCACTCAAAACTCAGATTCTTGGTTGTGAAACTTTTCTCCCATTTTCCCAACTTCCTCACTCAAATCCCCTAATTAAATGAAGAATACAACAATAGATTAATGAAATATGATCAAATAGAGTTAGAAATAGTTACCCAGTAGCTCTCCTTTAAAATCTCTCAAAAATTCTCCTTCCACCGAGCTCCAAATTGAATTTTGTGATATGAATTTCAAACCATCGAAAATCCCCTTTTCTGCCCAGCGATTCCAGCTTTTGCGTTCCCAGGACCACATCTGTGGTCCTGCTTATGTGACAGGGACTCCGCATCTGCAAGTTTTCATTAAACTCCAGATTCCACACTTGCGCGCCTTCGTCCGCATTGGCGGATGCGCTTCTGCGGCTAATCATCTGCTTTTGCGGAGCCTTGGGTCCCTCTCACCTCCGCATCTGCGACTACCCTTCCGCAGATGCGGCTCCCTCGTCGCGTTTGCGACCCCTGGCCTTTATAACTTAACTCGCACCTGCTACCTCGGTCTCTCTTCTGTAGGTCTGCACCTACGAACCTCCCACTGCAGGTGCGAAAACACCAGAACCAACAACTCAGCAAATTCTCCTAAGTCCATTTTCCATCTGTCGAGCATCCGAAACACACCTGAGGCCCTTTGGACCTCAACAAAATATACCAACCAATCCTAAAATACCATATGAACTTATTCTAGAACTCAAATCAGATCAAACAATGCTAACAACGCAAATCATCTTCCGGTTCAAACTTAAAGAACTTGAAACTTCCAAATTCGACAACCGATGCCGAAACCAACCAAACCATATCCGATTGACCCCAAATTTTGTACACAAGTCATAATCAACGTTACGGAGCTACTTTAACTTCCGGAATCAGATTCCAACCCCGATATCAAAAATTCCACTACCGATCCAAATCTTCAAAAATTCGGCTTTCGCCATTTCAAGCCTAAATAAACTACGGACCTCCAAAATATAATTCGGATACGCCCCTGAGCCCAAAATACCCAACAGAGCTAATGGAATCGACATAACTCCATTCCAAAGTCATCTTCATACAGTTTTGACTACGATCCAAATTCTAAGACTTAAGCCTCTGTTTAGGGACTAAGTATCCCAAACACTTCTAAAAACTAAAATGAAACCTCCCGGCAAGTCACAATAGCAGAAATAGATACAGGGGAAGCAGTTAAGAGAGGATCAGGGCTCTAACTCTCAAAACGACCGGCCGAGTTGTTACAGTAGACCTTGCATAACCAGAAAAAGAACATCATACTAGTAAAAAAGTCATTGTCTGGCAGTTGATGAAAAATATTTGTAGACATGTTTATTTTTGGCCGAGATAAACATTAGAAGCAGGGTGCAAAATCTGTCTATGAAATGTTGTTTTTTTTTCTTAGAAGCGTTGGCGTTTAGGCCTTTTTTCACTAAGTAGATTAATTAGGTTTTAAGAAGGTTATTTTGATAATTTAGTTTTTAAATTTAGGGAGTCCTACTGTAATTATATTTTTAAAAAGGGTAAAAAAGTAATTTAACTTTTAACTTAAGGGTTTCCCACTTTTAGTATAGTATAGATAGAGATTTATATATGAAAATTGTATAGGGTAAAATATGTTCATATTAAATGATCATGTGAGAAAGTGACACGTGGAACCGAGGACAGAAGACAGTCAGGACCAAAGGCGACGATCTCATTTGTTACCGGAGAGAACGATATTCATATAGGCAAAATAAATGTCTGCCATCCGATAGCATTCAATGAAGAATATTCTATAGCATTAAGTGCACAGTTCCATTACAGAGAATATGAAATTCATTGCTTACCATTACACACTCTTCAATGACCCTCATAATAGTCATTTAAGAGGGATTTAATCATAAAACTTTTTTTCCTAGGTGCAACTATAAATGGTTAATAGAGGACACAAATTTTCTAACATGCATACATTTTACTTTTTACAAAGCTCAATACATTTTTACTTTCTTGCTTATTTACATTGCTCTTACTACCTCCGGGAGCTCTGCTCTCGGGACCAAGATATCTACTGTTTTATATCAATTTCAAGATTAAGTCTTATATTTTTGCCAAATTTATTTATCATTTTAGGATCAAATCGATTCACTTGTCTATAAATCACGTATAAATTCAACTGTATTATTTTACGGGTACATAGTTTGGCGCCAACCGTGGGGCTTAGACAGTCGTGTACTTGAATTGATCCTTGCATCTACTACTATCTTGTTTGTTTTTTTGTTCTTAGCAAAAATGTCACCGCCCAAAATTCAACTAGTCATGATGGAACCTATCCCAACCCGCTAGGTAAGCCAATTAACAATAAACCACAATATAATTATAATGGTAAGAGTCAAATATAAAATAACTGAATTTTATACAACTCCCCAAGGACTGGTAGTACAAATCATGAGCTTCTAAGGCTTAGTGTTTACAAAACTGGTATGAAATAAGTCGATCATCTGTTTGAAATGTACATAAACAAATTTTTATACATCTAAAAATACCATGAACAAGAGGCAGCTACAACCGGAATGCAGGTACATCTTCAACGTCAGCTCTCGCCATCACAACAATATCAACTCCAAGATCTGCACGCAAGGTGCAGAAGTGTAGTATGAGTATAACCGACCCTATGTACTCAATAAGTAACAAACCTAACCTTAGGTTGAAAGTAGTGACGAGCTTGGACAACGGTTAGAGTCCAACACCAACAGGCAAGAACAACTCGTAACAATATAATAAAAATAGTACAAGTAATACTCAAATATATGAAGCTCATCTCGTTCTTAGTTGCGGAAGTTAGACTCTGTTGCTAGCTTTCACTTATCGAACTGCCTTATTGTTAATTATTTCTTCATTCTATATTATTTAACTGTATCATATCTTGTTCATTTTCTTTTATTCTATTAGGTGTCTTGATCTAGCCTCATCACTACTCTACCGAATTTAGGCGTGATACTTACTAGGTACTGTTGTGGTGTACTCATACTATGTTTCTGCACATTTTTGTGTAGATCCAGATACATCTTCTCGTATCGGGCGCTAGTGATCATTCAGCTGTGACATGGGACTTCAAGGTTGTGATGACCCAAAAGGTCATCTTTCATTTTAGAATCCGATTCCGTGTTCCGAGGCATTAAAAACCTCATTTTCTTTCTCCTCGATTTGTGTGCACAGTCCAGGCGAGCTTCTGGAAAGCCTTATATGAAAATTTGAGAAAAATATTGAGTTTGACCTTTAAAATTGATTTAAGTTAATTTCGGTCAACATTTTATGTAAACGCACCCGGACCCATGATTTTACAGTCCCTGAAGGTCCATAGTAAAATATGGGACTTGCGCGTATGCACGGAATCAAATTACGAGGTCTCTAGTCTGAGAAATAAATTTTTTAAGCAAATGCGATACCTGCAACTGTTCAAAAGAGTTTTGGACGAGATTTTCAACTCATTTCTCAAAGTTTCAAACCATAAACTTCAAGAGGCGATTTTTTAAAGAGTAGTTCTTCCCCAAATCATAGGTAAACAATTTCTAACTCATTTCTTTTAATCTACTTCATCTTTTTACAAGATTTCATCACAAAATATAGGGATTTTCATGGGAAATTGGGTGTTTTTGGGTGAAATTTAGGAATTTCAAAATTTGGGGATTAAAACCTCAAATTGAGGTCGGATTCCAAAACCAAATGCATATCCAGGCTCGGGAGTGAATGGGTAATCGAGTTTTGGTCCGAACTTCGAGTTTTGACTAGGCAGGCTCAGGGTTAGTTTTTGACTTTTTGGGGAAAATATTGGGAAACCTATAATTAAACATTGGAATTGAGTTCTTTAGCATTTATTGATGTTATTGAGTTAATTATGACTAGATACAAGTGAATTGGAGGTGGAGTAGAGAGGTAAAATGGTAATTGAGGTTTGATTGTGGTCGTGGAATCGAGGTAAATGTTGTGGCTAACCTTAGCTTGAGGGATTAGGTGTTGTTGCCTTAGTTTCTACATGTTTAGTTGTTGAGTATGATGTATAGGTGTGGTGACGGGTATCTATATGTTATTTTTGGGTAATTGCATGCAAGTGAGTCTTATACTTGTGGCCATTGTGCCTCTTATTACATATTGTTCATGCTTAAACTGGTTATTCTTGATGTTAAACAAGTCTTGTTATATTGTTCTTGGTATTGGATAATTGATGAGTATTGACTCAAGTAGAGACTTAAATTATGAATTTAACTATTGAAACGAGATTGGTTATTGCTGATTCCCTTGTCGAGATGTTATTGTTTCCATTGTTTGGGTGAGGAAGAGTGTAAAGCATGAAGGGTGATGCCACGCATGATATTTTAAGTGAGTGTTAATGCACGAAGGGTGATGTCGTTCCATATTCCGTGAGTGTTAATGCACGAAGGGTGATGCCGTGCCATATTATGTGAGTGTTAATGCACGAAGGGTGATGTCGTGCCATGATTATGAGAGAGTTAATGCACAAAGGGTGATGCCGTGCCGTGTCTGATGTTTCATATGGTGAGGACGAGAGTAAAAGCACGAAGGGTGATGCCGTGAACATGTTACTATGTTGTCACTTCTGTTGGTTCAAAGCATGATATTCATTTTGCTTCTTTACTGTATTACTGTCAGAATTTGATATTCCCCTCAGCATGTTTCCCTTTCCATTATGTTTGTTAAATTTATGATTATTACTTTCTCCCATATGCTTTAACTGCACAGGTTTATATGGTTGTCGTGTCCTAGCCTCGTCACAACTTCTCCGAGGTTAGGCTCAACACTTACCAGTACATGGGATCGGTTGTACTAATACTGTACTCTGCACTTTTTGTGCAGATTTTTGTGCTGGACCTCGTGAGTAGAGTTTGGGTTCCTCCTTCAGTCCACAGGAGACCTAAGGTAGATCTGCCGTTGTTCGCAGACCCTGGAGTCCCCTTCCCTCTATTTTTAGTTCGTGTTTTCTTTCATTCCGAAAGACAGATGTATTTTCCTTTAAACTAGTATTTGTAGAAATTCTTAGACGTTCATGGATTGTGACACCAGATTATTAGGGTACTCGTGTTTTAGAGTTTTGAACTGTTATAGAAATTTTTGCACTTATCTGTTTAGCTTTAATTATTATTTATTGCTTTTTGGGTTAATGGTTAATATGTTAGAACCATAGCTGTTATCTTGCCTAGCATTCTAGAGTTAGGTGCCATCACGACCCCAACGGTAGGAAATCCAGGTCGTGACAAGTTGGTATCAGAGCGCTAGGTTGCCTAGGTCTCACAATTCACAAACAAGCTAGGTAGAGTCTGAGGGATACGTACAGAGACATCTGTGCTTATCCCTAGAGGCTACAGAGTTTAGGAATAACTTCACATCTATTATTCTCTGCCGTGCGATTTGACTTCTCATTGCTAATTGAACTTCTACCCTGTTCTTTCGTAGATGGCGAGAACACGTACCACTTTATCATTTGATTAGTAGCCCGAACCCTACTAGCAACTCCTATGTGGAGTAGAGGACGAGGCCGAGGCCGTTGTAGAGGCCGAGGCAGGGGCAGGGCTCAGCCTAGAGCTCGAGTAGTAGCACCAACAACAGAGCCTTAGGTGGAGTTCGATGATGAGGTTCCGACTCAGACCGTTCCGGCAGGCCAGCTCAGGTTCCCGAGGGATTCATCTCTACCCCGGTACTTCAGGATGCTTTGTTTTGTCTAGTGGGCCTTATGGAGAGCGTAGCTTAGACTGGCATGTTCCTTGTAGAACCATCCATCTCTTAGGTTGGGAAGGATCCCAGACTCCCGCTACCCACGCTTGGGAGCAGATGGCTCCTCAGTTCCAGACTATAGCAGCTCAGCTAGTGAGAGTAGCTCAGCCAGTTGTTGTGGCTCAGGCCTTTAGTGGATCATCTATGTCTTCTGAGGCTTTGTTGAGGTTGGATAAGTTCACCAAGCCTTTCTCGGTTCATTACAGTGGGGCAGCTTCTGAGGACCTCCAGAATTATTTGAACCACTACCACATATGGGGATAGTAGAGACCAATAGGATCGACTTTGCTGTATTCCAGATGATAGGGTCCTCCAAGAGATGGTGGAATGATTTTGTGTTGAATAGACCAGCCGGGTTGCTTATTTTGACTTGGGACCAGTTCTCTCAGCTGTTTCTCGAGAAATTTCTTCCCGTTACTTAAAGAGAGGACTACAATATGCGATTTAAGCATCTTCAGTAGGGTTCTATAACTGTCACCTAGTACGAGACTAGGTTTGTTGATTTGCCTCATCATGCTCTTCTTATACTCCCCACCAAGAAAGAGAGAGAGAGAGAGTGAGGAGGTTCATTGAGGGACTCACTCAGCCTATCATATTGCAGATGGCTAACGAGACGGGTAGCGAGATTTATTTTTAGGATGCGGCCAATGTGGCCTGGTGAGTTGAGGTAGTTCTAGCTTAGGGGAGTGGTCAGGGGTCTGACAAGAGGCCTCGTCATTCTGGTAGGTTCAGTGGTGCCTCATCTGGAGGAAGAGATTCTTTTGGTAGGGGCCATCCTCCCAGGCCATTTCATTCAGTACTTCAGGCTTCTCACGGTGCTTCAGGTGGCCAGTGGTTCTCATATGCAATATTTTGATCAGCAACCCTATAGTGCATCACCAACTCCTATTAGTGCACCTCTAATCCAGAGTTTTCAGGGTGGTTACTCAGGCAGTCAAGGTCAGTTTTAGGGTCAACAGTCCTAGAACCCGAGGACTTGTTATACTTGTGGCGATCCGAGGCAATTGCTAGATTTTGCCCTCGAGCATCGAGCAATTCTCAGAATCCGGGTTCTTATTCCGGGGTTCCGGCACCGGGGGTTCCACCGCCCGCTTAGCCAGCTAGAGGTACGGGTCAAGCAGTTAGAGGTGGAAGTCGAGGTATTAGAGGTAGAGGTCAGACCGCTATAGGTGGAGGCCAACCAATAAGAGGTTGTCCTAGGGATGTAGTTCAGAGTGGTAGGGTCCAGCCCCGATGTTATGCTTTCCTAGCCAGGACTGAGACTGAGGCATCCGATGCCATTATCATAAGTATGGTTTCAGTTTGCAGTAGAGATGCTTTAGTTCTATTTGATACAGGGTATACATACTCTTATGTGTCATCTTATTTTGCTACGTATTTGGTTATGCCTCGTGATTCTTTGAGTGCTCCTGTATATGTATCCATACCAGTGGATGATTCTATTGTCGTAGATCGTGTCTATTGCTCGTATGTGGTTATTATTGTGGGTCTTGAGACCCGTGGGGATCTCCTACTTCTTGATATGGTCGATTTTGATGTCATCTTGGGGATGGATTGGCTATCACCTCCATGCCATATTAGACTGTCATGCCAAGACCGTGACCTTAGTCTTGCTGGGGTTGCCTTGATTGGAGTGGAGATGGATTCCTGGTCATTCTACTAGTAGGGCCATTTCTTATATGAAGGTTCGACGTATGGTTGAGAAGGGGTGCTTGGCTTATTTGGATTATGTTCGCAATTCCAGTGTAGAGGTTTCTTCCATGGATTCTGTGCCAGTTGTTCGAGAGTTTCCAAATGTATTTCCTGCAGACCTGCTGTGGATGCCACCCGATAGGGATATTGACTTTTGCATTGATGTAGCCCCGGGCACTCAGCCCATTTCCATTCCACCATACCGCATGGCCTCACCACAGTTGAAAGAATTGAGGAAACAATTGCAAGATTTGCTTGATAAGGGCTTTATTAGACCTAGTGTCTCGCCCTGGGGTGCGCCATCATTGTTTTTTAAGAAGAAGGATGGGTCGATAAGGATGTGCATAGAATATTGGCAGTTGAACAAAGTCACCATCAAGAAAAAGTATCCATTGCCAATGATTGATGATTTATTTGATTAGCTTAAGGGTGCCAAGATGTTTTCGAAGATTGATTTGAGGTCTGGCTACCATCAGTTGAGGATTAGGGCATTTGATATCACTAAGATACCTTTTCGTACTCAATACAGACATTATGAATTTCTAGTGATGTCATTTGGTTTGACAAATGCCCCAACAACGTTCATGGATTTGATGAACCGAGTTTTCAAGCCCTATCTGGATTCCTTTGTGATTGTTTTCATTGATGATATCTTGATCTACTCCAGCAGCCGAGATGAGCATGAGCAATATCTTCGAGTTGTTCTTCAGACTCTGAGAGACAGCCAATTATATGCTAAGTTTTCAAAGTGTGAATTTTGGTTGAGTTCAGTTGCATTCTTTGGTCACGTTGTATCAATAGAGGGTATTAAAGTGGATCCTAAGAAGATTGAGGCAGTCAAGGACTGACCTAGAACCACATAAGCTACAGAGATCCGGAGTTTCTTGGGTTTGGTAGGCTACTACCGTCAGTTTATGGAGGGGTTTTCATCCATAGAAGCCCCGATGACCAGACTGACCTAGAAGGGTGCCCCGTTCAGGTGGTCGGACGAGTATGTGGCAAACTTTCAGAAGCTTAAGATAGTTTTAACTATGGCACTGGTGTTGGTATTACCCACAGGTTTAGGGCCATGTACAGTATATTGTGATGCATCTTGTATTGGACTTGGTGCAGTGTTAATGCAAAATGGCAAGGTTATTGCATATGCTTCGCGACAGTTGAAGATTCACGAGAATATTTATCCAGTTTATGATTTGGAGCTAGCAGCCATTGTTCATGCGCTGAAGATTTGGAAACATTATTTATATAGCGTGTCATGTGAGGTGTTCACAGATCATAAGAGTTTGCAATACTTGTTCAAGAAGAAGGAGCTAAATTTGAGGCAGATGAGGTGGTTGGAGCTACTGAAAGACTATGATATCACCATCTTGTATCATCCCGGGAAGGCCAATGTGGTGGCCGATGCTTTGAGTAGGAAGTCAGCTAGTATGGGCAGCCTTGCGTATATTCCAGTCAATGAGAGATCGCTTGCCTTCGATGTTCAGTTTTTGGCCAATCAGTTCGTGAGGTTGGATGTTTCTGAGCCCAGTCGTATTTTCGATTGTATAGTTGCTCAGTCTTCATTATTTGAGCGTATTAGAGATCGGCAGCATAATGATCCTCATTTTCTTGTCCTTAGGGACACAGTGCGGCAAGGTGGTGCCAAGAAGCTTACAGTTGGAGATGACGGAGTTTTGAGGATGAAGGGTCGAGTTTGTGTGCCTAATGCGGATGGACTTCATGAGTTGATTCTAGAGGAGTCCTATTGTTCCCGGTACTCTATTCATCCGGGCGCCGCCAAGATGTATCAGGACTTGCGACAACATTATTGGTGAAGGAGGATGAAGAAGGATATCGTTGCATATGTAGCTCGGTGTTTGAATTGTCTACACGTAAAGTACGAGCATCAGAGACATGGTGGTTTTCTTCAGCATGTTGAGATTCTTGAGTGGAAGTGGGAGTGCATTACTATGGATTTTGTTGTTGGACTCCCACAGATTTAGAGGAAGTTCGGTGCAGTATGGGTTATTGTGGATATGCTAACTAAGTCAGCGCATTTCATTCCTGTGGTAGTCTCTTATTCTTTTGAGCGATTGGCAGAGATTTATATTCGTGAGATTGTTCATCTTCATGGTGTGCCCGTGTCTATCATTTCTGACTGAGGTACACAGTTTACCTCGCATTTCTGGAGGGCAGTACATTGTGAGTTGGGTACGCGGGTCAAGTTGAGCACATCATTTCATCCTCAAACGGATGAATAGTCTGAGCGTACTATTCAGATTTTGGAGGATATGCTCCACACATGTGTTATTGACTTTGGAGATTCTTGGGATCAGTTCTTGCCGTTAGCGGAGTTTGCCTACAATAACAGTTATCAGTCGAGCATCCTGATGGCTCCCTTTGAGGTATTATATGGTAGACGGTGTCAGTCGCCGGTCGGATGGTTTGAGCTATGAGAGGCTCGGTTATTGGGTAGAGATTTAGTTTAGGATGCCTTGGATAAATTTAAGACCATTCAGGATAGACTTCGTACAACTCAGTCCAGGCAAAAGATTTATGCCAACTGTAAGGTTCATGATGTGGCATTCATGGTCGGAGAGCGAGTGTCACTACAGGTGTCGCCCTTGAAGGGCATGATGAGATTTGGGAAAAAGGGAAAGTTAAGCCCTAGGTTCATTGGACTTTTTGAGATCCTTGATCGAGTGGGAGAGGTGGCTTACAGACTTGCATTGCTGCCAAGTTTATCAGCTGTGCATCTAGTGTTTCATCTGTCCATGCTTAGGAAGTATCACAGCGATCCATCCCACGTATTAGACTTCAGCATTGTCCAGTTGGACAAGGATTTGACCTATGAGGAGGAGTCGGTAGCCATTCCAGATCGGCAGGTTCGTCAATTGAGATTGAAGAGTTTCCCTTCGGTTCGTGTGCAATGGAGAGGTCAGCCTGTTGAGGCAGCTACCTGGGAGTCCTAGTCCGATATGCAGAGCAGATATTCCCATATTTTCACCAACTCAGGTACTTTTCTATGTCCGTTCCAGGACGAATGATTGTTTTAGAGGTGGAGAATGTGATGACCAAAAGGGTCATCTTTCGTTTTAGAATCCGATTTTGTGTTTTGAGGCCTTAAAAACCTCATTTTCATTCTTCTCGATTTGCGTGCGCAGTCCAGGCGAGCTTCCAGAAAGCCTTATATGAAAATTTGAGAAAAATATTGAGTTTTGCCTTTAAAATTCATTTAAGTTGACTTCGGTCATTATTTTATGTAAACGAAACTGACCCATGATTTGACGGTCCCAGATGGTCCATAGTAAAATGTGGGACTTGGGCGTATGCCCGGAATCGAATTCCGAGGTCCCTAGCCCGAGAAATTAATTTTTAAAGAAAATTGTTAACTGAAAAATATAATGGTTTTTAGAAAGTGAATAATACTTGATCTTGTTGGTATCGGGCCTGTATTTTGGTTTCGGAGCTCGGTACAGGTCCGATATAATATTTAAACCTTATCTGTGAAATTTGGTAAACAACGGAAGTGATTTGACGTGATTCGGACGTCCGGTTGAAAAAAATAGAATTTTCAAGTGTTCTTAGGGATTTCAGGAGTTTTGGTGTTAATTCATTGTTTAAGATGTTATTTTGGCAATTTGATCGTACGGGCAAGTCCGCATGATGTTTTTATACTTTTGTGCATGTTTGGTTTGGAGCCCCGAGGGCTCGGGTGAGTTTTGGATAGGCCACAAAGTGTTTTGGACATAAGGAAATTTTTTGGTATATTGCAGGTCTACTTGCGAAGTCTGTCTCCTCGCATTTGCGATCAAGAGGCTGGGCAGGGGACCTTCGCATGTGCGAAGTTTATCGTTGCAAATGCAACTTGAGCAGTGGCTGCAATTGCGAACATTTGTTCGCATTTGCAAAGACAGCAGGCCAGGCCAATCTTCGAATTTGCCAAGTATTGGACGCATTTGCGAACCTGTGATCGCAAATACGATACCCGCAACTGTTAAAAAGAGTTTTGGATGGGATTTTCAACTCATTTCTCAAAGTTTCAAACCCTAAACTTCAAGAGGCGATTTTAGAGTAGTTCTTCCCCAAATCATAGGTAAACAATTTCTAACTCATTTCTTTCAATCTACTTCATCTTTTTACAAGATTATCACAAAATCTAGGGATTTTCATGGGAAATTGGGTGTTTTTGGGTGAAATTTGGGAATTTAGACCTCATATTGAGGTCGGATTCCAAAACCAATTGCATATCCGGGCTCGGGGGTTAATGGGTAATCGGGTTTTGGTCCAAACTTCGAGTTTGACCAAGCGGGCCTGGGGTCGGTTTTTGACTTTTTAGGGAAAATATTGGGAAACCTATAATTAAGCATTGAAATTGAGTTCTTTAGCATTTATTGATGTTATTGAGTTAATTATGACTAGATACAAGCGGATTGGAGGTGGAATTGAGAGGTAAAGCGGTAATTGAGGTTTGATTGTGGCCGTGGAATCGATGTAAGTGTTATAGATAACCTTAGCTTGAGGGATAAGGTGTTGTTGCCTTATTTGATACGTGTTTAGTTGTTGAGTACGACGTATAGGTGCGGTGACGAGTATCTATACGTTGTTTTTGGGTCATAGCATGCAAGTGAGTCTTATACTTGTGACCATTGTGTCTCTTATTACATATTGTTCATGCTTAAACTGGTTATTCTTCATGTTGAACAAGTCTTGTTATATTTTTCTTGGTATTGGATAATTGTTGAGTATTGACTCAAGTGGAAACTTATATTGTGAATTTAACTGTTGAAACGAGATTGATTATTACCGATTCCCTTGCCGGGATGTTATTGTTTCCATTGTTTGTGTGAGGAAGAGTTTAAAGCTCGAAGGTTGATGCCATCCACAATATTATGAGTGAGTGTTAATGTACGAAGGGTGATGCCGTGCCATATTCTGTGAGTGTTAATACACGATGAGTGATGCCGTGCTATATTCTGTGAGTATTAATGCACGAAGGGTGATACCGTGCCATGATTGTGAGAGAGTTAATGCTCAAAGGGTGATGCCGTGCCGTTTCTATTATTTGTTATGGTGAGGACTAGAGTAAATGCACGAAGGGCGATGCCATGCATATGTTACTATGTTATTACTTCTGTTGGTTCAAAGCATGATATTCATTTTGCTTCTTTACTGTATCACTGCCAGAAATTGATATTACCCTCAGCATGTTTCTCTTCCCGTTATGTTTGTTAAATTTCTGTTATTATTACTTTCTCGCATATGCTTTAACTGCACATGTTTATATTGTTGTCGTATCCTAGCCTCGTCACTACTTCCCCGAGGTTAGGCTCGACACTTATCAGTATATGGGTTTCAGTTGTGTTGATACTGCACTCTGCACTTTCTATGCAAATTTCGATGCCGGACCTCGTGAGTAGAGTTTGGGTTGCTGCCTTGAGTCCATAGGAAACCCAAGGTAGATCTGCCAGCGTTCGCAGACCCTGGAGTCCCCTTCCCTCTATTTTTAGTTCCTATTTTCTTTCATTCCGAAAGACAGATGTATTTTCATTTAAACCAGTATTTGTAGAAATTCTTAGACGTTTGTGGATTGTGACACCAGAACATTGGAGTACTCGTGTTTTAGAGTTTTGAACTGTTATAGAAAATTCTGCACTTATATCTATTTAGCTTTAATTATTATTTATTGCTGTTTTGGGTTAATGATTAATGTGTTAGAACCGTAGCTGTTGACTTGTCTAGCATTCTAGAGTTAGGTGCCATCACAACCCCAACAGTGGGAAATCTTGGTCGTGACAAAGGTATACCTTCCCGACGTCTGCAAGCCTCGGAGTCAACTTCTATTATCTTCTCATTACTGTTATTTCCTTTATCAGATAGTGCTATAGTAGAGGTTTTAGGATATTCTGTAGAGCTTATGACTGAGTTCCACCAATTTTGGGAATTATGTTGTTGATGTTCTATTTTGGGAATTAATATGAGTTTATCGGTTACATTTTAGTATCTTAGTTTGGTTATTTCTGTTAAACTATTATCAAACGCTAGGCTTATCTAGTATTATAGACTAGGTGCCATCACGGTATCTTAAGGTCAAAAATTGGGACCGTGACACTAGTGCTTCTGAATGGAGAAATATTATTCATTACAATACGGATAATAGAGACATCAAAAGTTTGGAAGCTGAGATTGAGAAGTATAAAATAAGGAAAATAGAGACAATAAAAGCTCTAGGTAGAAGCTTTTGTATTTGAAAGAGAGATATAATGAAATTGTCATAGTAATCTCTACATTGTGAGTGTGTAAACTATTTTGTGTAGGATCTTGTGTTGTATAAATAAATCTTATTTTCTTTTAGTCCTCCTTGTTGGTCGATGATCAGCTAGTGGTCGCGTACTAACATAGTTAGAGACATTTTAGAAAGAATATTTTATCAAAATTATTATAATTTTATAATATCCATTAATCCACTTCATAAGGTCGATAAGTAACTCATGTCGCGCAATAAACTGCCTTTGTGGTCGTTTATTTACCTCTAAACCCTGAAATCCAAAAACACCTTAAATAATTTTCTTCTTAATAATTTACCACTTCTTGCTAAGTGTCGGACTTGATAATCTACTTCTTCTTGCTAAGTGTGTCTGACTTGATAATCTACCTCTTCTTCGTATATAATCCTAATACGTAATCGAAGCAACATCGATAATCAATAACCAATTAATTGTCAAACAATATGTTCCATTATCATCTACCTCCGGCGTGACCTATCGAATATTGATAATTAAGTGAATCCCTAATTATGATATTAAACGATGAAACTTAATGAAAATGTGTCGATAACAAGTAATGATTAACTTAATATCTTCTTAGAACAAGGAAGTAATTTGTGACTCAATAAATTTTTTGTAAGAACAATTAATTGATACCTTATTATTATTATTATTATTATTATTATTATTATTATTATTATGTTTAGCACAAGTAATTTGTGACATATTATTATGTTGAGAGTAATTGCTAACATATTATTAAGTTTGAGAACAAGTAATTGGTGACAAAACATCGTTCTTAAGTCAATAAGAACTTTCTTATTCTAAGATGATGTTAAGTTAACCATTACATATTGTTGACACATTAGATCATGTATTCATTGAGTTTCATATTTTGATATCATAATTAGGGGTTAATATCATATTTACATAGTGTTAAGTTTTAAATTAATTTACTAATTTATTATTTTTATTAAATACTTGTCTTCTACACAAACCATTCTTCAATAATTCACGAAGGAGGTAGTTGATTATGGAACATACCATTTGACAATTGATAAGGACTTATTTATTATACACCAAAAGACTATTTTATTATCGAAGATCCATATATTACCTATTGAGGTCGGTTCAATATAACGACCCGGCAGATCGTTTTGAGTATTAGAACCTCATTCCCCTATTTGATAATTTTTGTATGTTTGTTTGATGAATTATGAGCTGTGAAGATGGTTAGTTGGGTCCGGGAAAGTTTGAGAATGAATTGGAACACTTCATTTTATTTTTGGAAGTTTATGTTATAAGAGTTGACTAAGGTTTGACTTTTGAGTAAGTGACATCAGATTGGTGATCTGCTACTTCCAGTAGGTTCACATGGTGATTTTGGACTTGGGCGTATGTTAAAATTTGATTTTGGATGTTCCTAGAAGATTTTGACTGTGTTTATCCAAAGTTGTCTAGTTGAAGAGTTGTAGAATTCATAGGTTTGATCAGAAGTTGAAATTGGAGTTATTGGATTCCAATTGTGGTTTTGAGGACTTGGATAGGTCCTAATGATTGATATGAACTTGTGAATAAATTTGGTTGTAATCCAGCATGTCTCAGTTTGATATGAATGCTTTTGGTGAAATTGGATGTTTGGACGTAAAGGAATTATTTGATTCTTGGTTTTAATGTTATTTGTGGTGTACCGAATCTTGAATAAGTTTGAATTATGCATATATACATGTTGGTATGATTAGACAGGGACTGGGGGGAGGGGGTTTGGGTGTGTTTCGATATGGTTTCGGACCCATTTTGGAGTGGTTTGGTGTTGTGGTTTCTGGTACATCGCACATACGAAGGAAGGCACATAGGTGAAATTGTCACACCTATGATGGAATGGTCGCATCAGCGAAGAGGCTGGTGTTGGGGCCTCGGAATCCGAAAAAATTTTAAAAATCCGAAAACCGGTTCAATAACGAGTCTAACCGTACCAAAATCATTCAATTCCAACCACAAATCGACCCTTAAACCCCCAAATCTTACTCTCCAATACCTAGTCCAAAATTCCCCAGATTTCACCTCATAAACACATAATCTAGGTGGGAAAATTAGTGGGTATTCAATATTAATGGACAAAAGTGATCAAAAGTTGCTTACCTCTTGATTTCTAGTGAAATCCCTCACAAATATCACCCCTAGTCGAACTCCACAAGTCAAAATATGAAATAATACTCTAGCCCACGATTTGGGATTTTTAAATCTGTCCCAGGTGCTTTTCCTTCGCGAACACAAAAAATGCCTCACATTCGCGAAGCACAAAAATCCTCAGCTGCCAATTCCTACTTCGTGAACGCGACGCCTCTGTCGCGAACGTGATGACCTTTGATCCAATGCCTACACAAATGTGACCCCTCTCCCGCGAATGTGAAGGCTTACATGCATGGTTCCCAAACTAGCCTCATCCTTCTACGCGAATGTAAGTCCCTTCTCGCAATCAAGACGCACATACCTACTAGACCTTCGCGAATGCGTCCAACTTCTCACGAACGAGATGCACAAACTTCACCAGTCACCGAAAGACACTTCGCGATCGCTAGACCTCCATCGCGAATGCTTATAAGGAAATTAGATACAACTAACTCAACAGTCCAACAAGTTAAAAAATGAGTCGAGCATGATTCGAATCACACCTGAGGCCTCTGGGACCCCATCCAAACATACCAACAAGTCCTAAAACATGACACAGACTTGGTATGTTCCTGATTCTTGTGTGGAGGTTCGTTCCATGGATTCAGTACCTTATGTGCATGAGATTCCTGAGGTGTTTCCTGCAGATCTGCCGGTGATGCCACCCGACAAAGATATTGACCTCTGTATTGACTTGGCTCTGGTAACTTAGCCTATCTTTATTCCACCATACCGTTTGGAATTTCCATGAGTTGAAGGAACTGAAGGAGCAATTGTAGGATTTGCTTAACCAAGGATTCATTATAGCCAGTGTCTCGCCTTCGGATGCACCCGTGTTGTTTGTGAAGAATAAGGATGGTTCGATGAGGATATGTATAGACTATCGATAGTTGAACAAAGTGACCATCAAGAACAAGTATCCCTTGCCGTGTATTGATGATTTATTTGATCAGCTTTAGGGTCGTAAAGTATTTTTGAAGATTTATTTGCAATCTAGCTACCACCAGTTTAAGATTAGGGCATCAGATGTCCCTAAGATAACTTTCCGGATTTGGTACGGGCATTATGAGTTCCTAGTAATGTGTTTGACTTGACAAATGCCCCAAAAATATTTATGGATTTGATGAACCAATATTTAAGCCCTATCTAGATTCTTTTATGTTCGTATTCATTGATAATATCTTAATCTACTCCCGTAGTCGAGAGGGGCATGAGCAGCATCTTTGAGTTGTACTTCATACTCAGAGATGGTCAGTTATATGCCTTTTCAAAGTGTGAGTTGTGGTTGGACTCATCCACCTTTTTGGGGCATGTTGTATTGGCCGAGGACATAAAAATAGATCCTAAGAAGATTGAGGTAGTTCAAATTTGGCCTAGACCTACTTCAGCTACATAGATTTAGAGCTTCCTAAGTTTGGCGGGGTATTATCATCGGTTCATGGAGGGGTTTTCATCCATCGCATCCCCATTGACTAGATTGACCTGGAAGGGTGCCCTATTTATCTAGTCGAACGAGTGTGAGTTGAGCTTTCAGAAGCTCATGACTGCCTTGACTATAGCTCCGGTGTTGGTATTACCCACGGGTTCGGGATCCTATACGATATATTATGATGCATTGCATATTGGGCTCGATAGAGTACTAATGTAGGATGGTAGGGTGATTGCATACGCGTCGCGGTAGTTTAATATTCACGAGAAGAATTACCCTGTTCATGACTTGGAGTTTGTAGCCATTGTTCATACATTGAAGATTTGGAGGCATTATATCTACAGTGTGTCATGTGAGGTGTTTATGGATCGTCAGAGTCTTTAGTATTTGTTCAAGAAAAAGGATCTCAATTTGAGATAACGGAGGTGGTTGGAGCTGTTAAAAGACTATGATATCACTATTTTATATCATCCCAAAAAGGCCAACGTGGTGGCTGATGCCTTGAGCAAAAAGGCTGTGAGTATGGGTAGCCTTGAGTATATTCCAACTGGTGAGAGGACGCTAGCCTCATATGTTCAGGCTTTGGCCAATCAAATCATGAGGTTAGATGTTTTGGAGCCTATTCAGGTTTTTGCTTGCACAATTTCTCGGTCTTCTTTATATGAGCGCATCAGAGAGCGTTAGCATGACGACCCCCATTTGCTTATCCTTGAAGACACGGTACGACACAATGATGCCAATTAGGTTACCATTGGAGATGATGGGGTTTTTCGTATGCAGGGTCGGATTTGTGTGCCTAATGCTGATGGGCTTCATGAGTTGATTTTGAGTAGGCTCACTGCTTGCGGTATTCCATTCATCCGTGTGTCGCCAAGATTTATCAGAATTTGAGGCAACATTATTGGTAGAGAAGGATGAATAAGGTTATAGTTGCATATGTAGCTCGGTGTTTGAACTGTCAGCAGGTAATGTACGAGCATCAAAGGCCTGGTGGTTCGCTTTAGATGATTGAGATTCCCGAGTGGAAGTGGGAGCGTATTACCAGGGATTTTGTTATTGTGGATCCCACAGATTTAGAAGAAATTTGATGGTGTATGGGTGATTATGGATATGCTGACTTAGTCGGCACATTCATTCTAATAGCATTTACCTACTCTTCAAAGCGGTTGGCTGACATCTATATCCGTGAGATTGTTCGTCTGCACAGTGTACTGATGTCCATCATTTGTGATCAGGGCACACATTTCACATCACATTTCTGGAGGGCTGCAGAGCGTGAGTTAGGCACACGAGTTGGGTTGAGTACAACATTTCACCCCCAAACGGATGAGCATTTTGGGCGTACCATTCAGATGTTGAAGGATATGCTCCGTGCCAATGTTATGGATTTTGGAGGTTCTTGGGATCCGTTCTTGCCGTTTGTGCAGTTTGCCTACAATAACAACTACCAATCGAGTATTCAGATGGCTCCCTATGAGGCACTATATGGGAGGCGGCTCCGTTCGCCAGTTGGTTGGTATGAGCTGGGAGAGGCTCGAATGTTCAATATCGATTTGGTTTAGGATGCCTTAGAAAAGGTCAAGATGATTTAGGATCGACTTCGCATAGCTTAGTCTAGGCAGAAGAATTATGTCAATCGTAGACTTTGTGATGTTGCATTCATGGTTAGAGAGAGGATTTTGCTCCGGGTTTTACCCATGAAGGGTGTGATGAGGTTCAGAAAGATGGCAAGTTGAGCCCTAGGTATATCGGACCTTTGAGACTCTTGAGAGAGTAGGTGAGGTGGCCTACAAGCTTATATTTCTACCTAGCTTATTAGTAGTCCATCTGGTGTTCTATGTGTCTATGCTTCGGAAGTATCACGCTGATCCGTCCCATGTATTAGATTTTAGCTCAGTCCAATTGGACAAGGATTTGACTTACGAGGAGGAGCTAGTGGCCATTTTAGCACGACAGGTCCGGAAGTTGAGGTCTAAGAGTTACCCTTTAGTTTGAGTGTAGTGGAGAGATTAGCTGACTGATGCAGCTACGTGGGAGAGTCCGACTTCGCTATGCACAATAGATACCCACACTTTTCACAGTTCAGGTACTTTTCTATGTCCCTTCGAGGATGCACATTTTTTCAGAGGCGGAGAATGTGATGACCCGATATGTCATTTTAAGATTTAGCCTCTATTTCCGTGTTTCAAGACCTCAAGTAGCTCCATTTAGTGTTTCTTGTTTTGCATGCGTACTCTACGTCTTATTTCGGGAAGTCTTTATGTGAAAAAATGAAGAAAGTGTAAATTTTTTTCCTTAAAAATGGTTTGAGTTGACTAGGGTCAACGTTTTATGTAAATGGACCCGGATCGATATTTTAATGATCCCGGTGTGTTCATATCATGATTTGGGACTTGGGCGTATGCCCAAAATTGAATTCGGAAGTCCTTAATGTGATTTAACTCATTTCGGCAAAAATTACTATGTTTGACTATAAGTTGACTTATTAGATAACGGGTATGGATTTTGGTATGGAAACTTGGATTAGTTCCGTATTTCTATTTGAAACATGTCTGCAAAATTTTGTTTAATTCGAAATTGATTTGACATGATTCGGACACTTAAAAGTGATTCTAGATATCTTGAGTTCCATTTTGAAATTTCATTAGTTTTGAGGATTGATTTGTATATTTAAATATTATTTTGGTGATTTGATTGCACAAGCAAGTTCGTATGATGTCATTACACTAGTGTGCATGTTTGGTTTGGAGCCCAAGGGACTCGGGTGAGTTTCAGACGTGTTTCAGATGAGTTTGGCTAATGCTAGGATTGCTGGTGCACTTATGTTGCTAGTGCTTTACTATAGATCTCGCATTTGCGAGCCTCGCTTTTGTGAACAAGTGTTCGCATTTGCGAGCATGGGCTAGATCGAGTGTCTTCGCATTTGCGAGGAGTATGTTTTCATTTGCAAACTATCAGTGGTCGCAATTGCGTTCTCAGAGTCGCATCTGCGACTCAGTATGTCCCTGAGCTGCCTTGGCACTTGCAAAGAAATGGTCCGCACTTGCGAAGGTTGGAAGTTCACATTTGTGAATCTGTAGCTCTGAGACAGGGTTTGCATTTGTGACCCTTGTCTCGCATTTGCGATGTTCGCAATTGCGAACAAGACATCGCAATTGCGACATCTGCAGCTGGGTGAAAGAGGGAGAGAACACGACTTATCTCATTTCTCACAATTTCTCAACCCTAAACATCCTAGAGGCGATCTTCCAAGAGACTGTTTGTCACGGCCCCAAATACCCTAGTCGTGATGGCGCCTATCATAGTACTAGGCTAGCTGAAACAACACGAACCACATGGAAGATCTTTTGTAAAATTTACTTTTCTAAACAGCTTAAGTCTCAATTCTCTCATTTTAAAATATCAAGAGAAATATGCAGAAACAAGTACGAAACTACAATCAACACAGCCCGAATCTGGTGTCACTAGTCATGAGCTACTAAATACACTTAACACTGTCTACTTAATACAAACAAGTCTGAAATATAAAATCCTAGAATAGGAAGGAGAAAGGCAGGGCTGCAAACGCCATGCAACTATCTTGTGATCTCCGGATAAGACTTTGAGAGTGCTGGAAGCTCTCACTCTGATGCTCGGGCACCTAGATTTGCACACAAGGTGCAGGGAGTAACGTGAGTACGCCAACTCAGTAAGTAACCAAAGTAAATAAGTGCAGTGACGAGCATTTAAAATTATATGCATACTTTACAGGAAAATTTCAACAGAAATATCAAGTCAAAATCTGCAGTTCAATAGCCAATTATCTCGTAAAACTCCAGTTTCACTTAAAATCCTTTAAAAACATTTATTCAACATTTTTCAACAGAGACTCAGTATAAAATAGGAGTGAAAGCAGAAAAATGGCATAAACAAGCCCCTTGGGTAAGGTATCACTCATAAGTATAGCTTCTCGGGAAAGTCTCTCCGTCACTCGTGACTCAGCTCTCGTTAATCAGTACTCACACTCAGCACTCCGGCTCAATGGATATCTCATAATAATAATAATAACCGCTGTGGCATGCAGCCGATCCATATATATAGTCGACTACGCTCACTAGGGGTGTACAGACTCCAGAGGGGCTCCTACAGCCCAAGCATCATATCTCTGCGGTGCGCATCCCGATCCAATACATATCGCCACGGCATGCAGTTCGATCCATATAAATATCGCTGCGGCGTGCAACCCGATCCGTAATATATATATATATATATATAATATCGCTGCGGCGTACAACCCGATCCATAATATATATATACTCCTCACTATTAGGTCCTCAATTTCTCTCAATCATTAACCTCACGGCCACTCAGGCATATCAGTGAAAATTAGGGAAACTCAACGCAAACATTTTTCCTATTTTTTTAAGAAGTAGAGTGATGAAACCGGATTAAACAATAAACAAGTAAAACATGACTGAGGATATGCTTTCAAATCAAAATAGGGTGAGGGAAGTAGTAAAATATCCCTAAGGGTCTAAACAGGTCGGCACAAGGCCCCAAACATGGCATTCAACCCAAGTTAACAAACTAATTTCTAAAACACGTGGATATCATATATGTTACACCTCTGTTTTACCCGAGGGGATATATAAGGGAGTTTTTCCAATTGAAGTGACATAAATCGAAATGAGGTTATTTTATTTATTTCAGTTTCAGAGTCACCACTTGGGATAATTTTATGGTGTCCCAAGTCACCGATTTATTTTAAATCCCAAATCGAGGAAAAATTGACTTCATTTAAAAGTCTACGAAACCAGAAAAACTAGGTAAGAGATTCTCTTAACCCGGGAGAAGGTGTTAGGCATTCTCGGATTCCGTGGTTCTAGCACGGTCGCTTAACTATTAATAATTGGCCTAATTATTTGTTTTATTACATGTTTTAAACCTATTGTGCATTTTAACTTTATAACCGCTTTTAATTATTTTTAAACTGCTTTTTAGGATTTATGGAATTATTTCTTGAACAAGTTACGATTGTCGTACACTTGCCATTTTGGAACACATTGCAAACCACGCTACATGAAATGCATCTACGATTTGCGACATATTTATTTTATTAATATTCGAAGTTGTTATAATCTGGTCACATGAAATGCACACCCGAATTGGGGATTATGTATCATAACTATGTCACGAGAACCGTACCCATAGTCACGATGATTTATTATAGCGCGCCTAAAGCAAACTACGAAGGTTTATATTTACTTCTTAAAACTAATTTGAAGTTCAATGTAAGGCTACTAATTATAGATATGCATTGAGTAGATATGCTAAACTTTAATTATTTTGGAAAGACTTGGGCCAGCAGTGAGCCATTACGCCATTTAGTGCCAAATTTTTGAAGAACAACAATGTATGGTACTGATTGGGGTCGAAATTGAGCCCCAGAAGTAGAAAGGGCACAGAAACCACAACAGGGGTGATTTTGACCAGGCTGCCTCATTTGGGCCAACATCAGGCCCAACTATTTCAACAAGAAGGCCTTTGACATTGCTGAGGTCTTACTGACCCTCAATCTTTGATAATAAAAAAATATTACATCAAATTATGAAAATCAAGTATACTGATAAACCACTCTATAAGCCTTAATTCTTTAATATGCCATTAGTAATACAACATCAACTTGAACTACCTTAAACTACTAATTAATCCATTAACATTAGGCATGTAATTACTTCAGCAGTACTGGAATTCCAGATAACCGATCTGAATGTCATTTAATGAACTTCTTTCAAACATGCATGAAATTGGATCTCAAACCTAAAAGTTGGCCAACAAGACCAACATATTATTCAACACTTTTAATAAATGAACAGAATAAGTTGACGACACTATCAGTCATGTTGAACTCTCGAACAACAACATGAAAAGATGAACCATTTAACATTCACCACATGAATATCCTAACAATATTATAGACTAACATGGTAGATCCAAAACTTAAACAAAAGCTAAAAAGAGATCAAAAAATAGTTGACTGGCTTGAAAGAACATATGTAAGAGAAGCTGAAATTCAAAACTTGAACATGAACTTTTATATCATAAATGTACATCCTTCCAAAACACATGCTTGCACTCCATTTGTCACTCAAGGTTCAGGGAAATACCTGGTTACAAAGAGCAAAAACAAGATAATGGATCTTTGGACACAACAGAAGATAGCAGGAAACCAGTGAAATTAGCAGCAAAGAAACAACAGTATCATAGCTTCAACCTCAAACCATATTTCAGCTTAAGAAACCCAGAAATCCCAAAGAAAAATTTGTTCTGACTTTTGGTAAAAACTTGAAAAATAGATCAGCTGCTGGAGCAATAGGGCTGGGTTTTCAGGGGTATTTTTAGGGTCTCAAATGCTAATGATCATCTGTCCAGTTTGAGGAAATAACTGTTCCTTTTATAGGGTATACAAAAACAACATCAAAAAAGAATATTCTATCCTAAATTCTCTAAATGCCAGATAGTACAACATATTTGGACAGCTATCTGTCCTTTTTCCCACCCAATTTCAGCATTTACATGCTAAGAATAGGGCAACTGTCCCATGCTAGAACATTCTGATATTTTCTCATTTTAATTCCCAATTTTACCCTTCTAAATTCTGCTTATTGCAATTTTAACCAATCTGACCTAAATTCTCATTGTTTGATTACCCATTAACCCCTTCTAGAACCTCCTAGAACCTCCTAGAACCATCTAGGCAATTCTAGCCTTTGTTTCTCTAATTTGGTATCCAATTAACCCTTTAAAGTTTTCTGTCATAAGCAACAGCTAGAATCCAAATGATTATACTTGAAACCAAAATGGAATGCCACAAACAGCCTATATTTGACACTCGCCCAGAAATACACTAACCTAATTAAAGCATGCAACCAGAAAACCATTCTTAAAAGAGATTTAGGTATTAATCTAGCCGAAACAACAAATAAAGAAAAAAGTAAAGAGGCAAAGTAATAATTCTAATCAGTTTTTTAACAAAATCAGATAATTAAACTTTTGACTAAACCATGCAAAGAAAAATTTAAAACCTAAATATGCTGAATCACAGAAATTAGAGGAGAAAAGAACAAAAAGGAGGCGGGTTATTACCTAAAAACAAAGAGGAAAATCTTTGTCAAGCACTGGGCCAAACATGGAGTCCGAATCCCTCCGAAATGACCCGAAATTAACGCTAATCGATTGTTCTTGCCAAGAACAATCAATTAGCATACTTTTCGAGCTAACACGAGTCTTGAAACCCACGAACAATCAAATAAGAAAGAACTCGATCTTTTCTATTTTTCTAGATCCGATTTTGAGAACATTCGGTGGGAATTTTGGGGAATATGGCAACAACTTGATGATGAGGGGAGATTGAGGAGTATAGGGTATCTATTTGGGAAAGATTAGGGTGGTTTAAAGTGGTTCCACCTGCCGATGGAGGTGAAGGGTTCGGAGGGCGGCTAGGGTTTGGAGCTTGGTGAGGGAGAAGAGAAGAATGAACGGATCTCAAGGGTTTGGGTGGGTGGGGGGGGGTTCGGACATTAAAATAGTTATGAGAGGCCAATTGCGAGCCGTTGGATCAAAATTATCTAATGGCTGGGATTAGGAACGGGTCAAACGACGTCGTTTTGGGTCATAAGGAAACTGACCGGGTGTATTTTAATTGGGCTGGCATGGGGCGGAATATGAATAAACTTTGGGCCATTGCATTTTGTTCCTTGGGGTGTCCCAATAAATCAAAGACCAAGTTGTTTCTTTCCATTTTCCTATGTCTTTGTTTTTTTTAAATTTTAAAAACCTTAATTAAATTAACTAAGTCCTAACTTAAATCCTAAATTAATCTAATCCATAAAATTAAACTAATTATCTATTTATACTATTTATCAATTATTAATCCTAAATTAATAAAGAAGAAATTATTAATCTTATATTAAAAGCTAGAAAATGCAAAAATGAACAATGTTTTTTGTGGTTTTCATTTTATCAAAGCAATTAATTAACCAATCAATCCTAATATATGAACACAAAACCTAATATGCAATGAATGACATATGACATTTTTAGAGGCCTTTTTCATAATTTTAACAAAATTAAAGGTGCACAAAATGCAAACAATTAATAAAAAATTCTACAAAATCCTATAAAATTGAAAATAATTTGGAAAAAATCTATTTCTTTAATTTTGTTGGAGTATATTTGGTAGGGCGAAAATCACATGCTCACAATAGACAATATATCAAAATATGCAACTATACAGTCGCCACGGAAAGGACCAAGTCACAATTCCTATGGATGCACGCCCACACGCCTGTCACCTAGCATGTGCGTCACCTCATTTATCAAACAGTACGACATTTCAGGGTTTCATATCCTCAGGTCTAGATTTACAATTGTTACTTACCTCAAATCGGATGAAATACTACTCCACGACGTCCTTGCCTCTCGACTCGGCATCAACTCGTATCGAATCTATCCAAAATCAGAATCATAACATCAATATATGCTAAGGGAACGAAGCCCATGTGAAAATAATCAAATTACATCAAGAATCACGAGATTGGTCAAACCCGACCCTGGGACCAAGTCTCGGAATCCGATAAAAATCATATGAATAGAATCCTTATCCTCCCACGGGTCCGTACATACAAAGAACATCAAAATCGGACCTCAAATGGTCCATCATATCCCCAATATACACTCCAATTTCAAGCCCTAATCCCCCAATTTTAGGCTTTAAATCCCACTAATTTCATGTCTAATTAGCTAGAAATCATCATAGAATCGAGTATTGAGTTCAAAAATCTTACCTCCAAGTGTTTCCCTTCGAATCCCTCTCAAAAGGCTTCAAAACCGCTCAACAATAATGGAAAATGACTAAAAAATCGCAAAGTCCTCTATTTAAACATTCTGCCAAGGTGATAATTCCTTCATCGCGATCGCGTGAAAAGCTTTGCGATCGCGAAGAACAAACATTGACTGCCCTCATCTTGACCCTACACGATCGCTTAAGCCTCCACGCGGTCACAAAGCACTGCCTTTCTAACCCACGTGATCGCGGCCTCACCCACACGATCGCATAGAACAAACCTATTCACCTTTCACCAGGTCATTCCCTTCTACGCGAACGTGATCCTGGCCACGCGTTCGCGAACAACAACTTCACAGCCTATCGCGATCGCGTCTTGAACTCTACGATCATGTTGAACAATTCTCACCTCTACCCAATTGAGCCTACGCGATCATGAACACTTCTACGCGATCGCGAAGAACAAAAATGTTTGCAACTGAAACTAGAAAATCTGCAACTCTCCAAAATAAGGATTTGATCCGTTAACCACCCGAAACTCACCTGAGGCCCTCGGGACCTCACAAAAACATGCCAACACATCCCATAACATCATTCAAACTTGTTCCAACCTTCGAAACGCTCAAAATAACATCAAAACATCAAATCACCCTCGGATTCAAGCCTAAGGATTCCAAAACTTCCGAATTCCGAATTCGATCAAAAAGTCCATCAAACCTCGTCCGAATGACTTGAAATTTTGCAAACACGCCAAAAATGATACAAATAGACCTACTCCAATTTCCGAAATTCCATTCTGAATCCGATATCAAAATTTCACTACCAACCGAAAAGCACCAAAATTCCAATTTCGCCAATTCAAGCCTAAATCTACCACGAACCTCCAAAATACATTCCGATCACGCTCCTAAGTCCCAAATCACCTAATGAAGCTATCTGAACCACCAAAATTCACATTCGAGACCTTTTTTAGATAAGTCAACATTCAGTTGACTTTTCCAACTTAAGCTTACTCAAAAGAGACTAAGTGTCTCATTCCTTTCCAAAACCACTCCAAACCCGAACCAACCAACCCGACACCACATAATACAGCTGAACAAGACATAAAGAAGCAGAAATGGGGGAAACAGAGTGGTAACTCATGAAACGACTGGCCGGGTCGTTACATCTTCCCCCTCTTAAACAAACATTCATTCTCGAACGAGTCAAGAAACATACCTAAAGCCTCAAATAGTTGAGGATATCTGCTCCGCATCTCCCACTTGGTCTCCCAGGTAGCCTCCTCCACGGGCCGACCTCTCCACTGCACTTTCACTGAAGCTATATCCTTTGATCTCAACTTTCGAACCTGCCACTCCAAAATAGCCACTGGCTTCACACCATAGGTCAAATCATCATCTAACTGAACCGTGCTGAAATCCAAAACATGAGACGGATCACCAATATACTTCTGGAGCATAGAAACATGAAATACCGGATGCACAATCGACAAGCTAGGTGGAAAAACAAGCTTATAAGTCACCTTCCCAGTCCTCTGAAGCACCTCAAAAGGCCCAATGAATCGAGGGCTCAATTTACCTTTCTTCCCAAATCTCATAACACCGTTCATGGGTGAAACTTTCAGTAGAACCTTCTCCCCAACCATGTAGGACACATCACGAACCTTCCTATCAGCATAACTCTTTTGTCTCGACTGCGCTGTACGAAGCCGCTCCTGAATCACCTTCACCTTGTCCCAGGCATCTTGCACCAAGTCTGTACCCAAAAGCCTAGCCTCACCTGGCTCAAACCAACCAACTGGAGATCTACACCGCCTCCCATATAAAGCCTCATATGGAGCCATCTGAATACTCGACTGATAACTGTTATTATAAGCAAACTCTGCGAATGGTAGAAATTGTTCCCGTGACCCTCTAAAATCAATGACACAAGCGCGCAACATGTCCTCCAATATCTAAATAGTGCACTCGGACTGCCCGTCCGTCTGAAGGTGAAAAGCTATGCTCAAATCAATATGAGTACCCAATTCTCACTACATGACCCTCCAAAACTGAGTACCTCTATCTGAAATGATGGAAACTGGGACACCATGCAAGCGAACAATCTCTCAGATATAAATCTCTGCTAACTACTCTAAAGAATAGGTAGTACACATATGAATGAAATGCGTAGACTTGGTCAGCCGATCCACAATCACCCAAATAGCATCGAACTTCTTCAAAGTCCGTGGGAGCCAAAATACAAAGTCCATTGTGATTCGCTCCCACTTCCACTCTGGAATATATATCTGCTGAAGTAAGCCACCTGGTCTTTGGTGCTCATATTTCACCTGCTGAGAATTGAGACACCGAGATACAAATCCTATTATATCCTTTTTCATTCTCCTCCACCAATAGTGCTATCTCAAATCCTGATACATCTTCGCGGCACCCGGATGGATGGAATACCGCTAGCTATGGGCCTCCTCTAGAATCAACTCCCGAAGCCCATCCACATTGGGCACACATATACGGCCCTGCATTCTCAATACCCTATCACCACCAATAGTCACATCTCTGGCATCATCGTACCGAACTTTATCCTAAGGACTAGAAAATGAGGATAATCATACTAGCGCTCTCTGATGCGATCAAACAAGGAAGACCGAGAAACCACACAAGTTAGGACCTGCCTAGGCTCTAAAATATCCAACCTCACAAACCGATTGGCCAAGGCCTGAACATCAACTGCAAGAGGTCTCTCCCCAACAGGAATAAATGCAATACTGCCCATACTCAACGCCTTCCTACTCAAGGCATCGACCACTACATTGGCCTTCCCCGAATGGTACAAGATAGTGATATCATAGTCCTTTAGAAGCTCCAACTACCTCCGTTGCCTCAAATTGAGATCCTTCTATTTAAACAAGTGTTGGAGGCTATGATGATCCGTAAACACCTCACAAGATACACCATAAAAATAATGCCTCCAAATCTTCAACGAGTGAACAATGGCAGCCAACTCTAGATCATGAATGGGGTAGTTCTTCTCATGAGACTTCTAGAAAGAAGCATAAGCAATCACTCTACCCTCTTACATCAACATACACCCAATACCAACTCTCGAAGCATCATAATACATGGTATATGAACCTGAAGCTGATGGAAAAAGTAACACTAGAGCTGTGGTCAAGGCAGTCTTGAGCTTCTGAAAGCTTGCCTCACACTCATCCGACCACCTGAATGGAGCACCCTTTTGAGTCAATTTGGTCAAGGGTGATGCAATAGATGAAAATCCCTAAATTAACCGACGATAATATCCCACCAAACCAAGGAAGATGCGAATCTCTATGGTTGAGGACAGTCTGGGCCAACTATGAATCGCCTCTATCTTTTTCGGATCAACCTGAATACCCTCACTAGACACCACGTGCCCCAAGAAATCCACTGCACTGAGCTAAAACTCACACTTGGAGAACATTGGATAAAGCTTCTCCTCCCTCAATCTCTGCAACACAACTCTCAAGTGCTCCGCACACTCCTCCTGCATATGCGAGTATACTAGAATATCATTAATGAATACAATAATGAACGAGTCGAGATAAGGTCGAAACACGCTGTTCATCAAATGCATGAATGCTGCTAGGGCATTGTTCAGCCCAAAAGACATCACAAGGAACTCATTATGACCATATCGGGTCCTGAAAGCTATCTTAAGAATATCCGAGTCCCTGATCTTCAACTGTGATACCCGGAACGGAGATCAATCTTGGAGAACACTCTCACTCCCTGAAGCTGGTCAAATAAATAATCGATACGAGGCTAATGATACTTGTTCTTGATTATAACTCTGTTCAATTACCTGTATCAATGCACATTCTCATCGTGCCATCCTTCTTCTTCACAAATAGAACATGTGCACCCCAAGATGGCATACTAGGCTGAATAAAACCCTTATCAAGGGGTTCTTGAAGCTGCTCCTTCAACTCTTTCAACTCTTTCAACTCCGCCGGTTCCATACGATGCAGTGGAATAGAAATAGGCTGAGTGCCCGATACCAAATCAATACTAAAGTCAATATCCCTATTCGGTGGCATGCCCAACAGGTCTATAGGAAACACATCGGGAAAATCCCTCACTACAGGAATAGAATCAATACTAGGAGTCTCTGCACTGACATCCCTCACAAAGGCTAAATATGAAATACAACCTTTCCCAACCATCTGCGGGGCCTTCAAGAATGAAATCGCCCTACTATGGACAAAATTAGTGAAACCTCGCCACTTAATCTGTGGCTCACCCGGCATAGCCAACGTCACTGTCTTAGCATGACAGTCCAATATAGCACGACATGGAGATAACCAATCCATGCCCAATATCACATCAAAGTCCACCATACAAAGCAACATAAGGTCCAATCAGGTCTCCAAACCCCTAATAGTCACCACATACGACCGATACACACGGTCCACAATAATAGTATCGCCTACCGGAGTAGATACACGAATAGATGAAACAAGAGACTAATGGGGCGTATCCAATTAACGAGCAAAATATGATGACACATATGAAAAAGTGGAACAAGGATCACATAATACAGAGGCATCTCTATGGCAGACTGAGACAATACCTGTAATCACAATATCTATAGCAATAACATCTGGTCTGGTTGGGAGTGCATAAAAACGGGCCTGACCACCACCTGATTGACCTCCCCATCTGGGGTGACCCCTAGTTGACTGACCTCTACCCCTAGCTGCTTGAGCGGGTGGTGAAATGACTAGAGCTAAAGTCGAGAGCTAACTCCTCTGCTGAGACGGACCCTCAAGAAGACGAGGATATTGCCTCCTCATATGTCCAAATTCTCCACACTCGTAAAAACTTCTTGGTGCGGGGAACGGGGACTGAAGGGAATCCAAAGCACCGAAATGACCGGTAGAAGGACCTAGCATGGAGGAACCCTGAACCGATAGAGCACGGGATGAACTCTGGGTTGGTAGGGCACTGAGTGATGAATGGACTTGATGTGAGCTGTGAGAACCATGGCCCGATGTTGCCCGTGATGAACTGGGCAAGCTGACTGAGCATGTTTGAATAGACAGCTTTTGCCGTGCTGAAACTAACCTCTCGAAGGAGCACCACCAAAACTATCAAATCCCTGAGGCCTCTTAACTTCCCTCTCATCTCACTCCTAGCGACGAACTAACTTAATCTCACGAGCAATGTCAACAACCTCCTCAAAGTAGCACCTGATACCCTCTCCTTGTTCATGAGAATCCGAAGCTGATATGTGAGGCCTTCAACGAACCTCCTAATACTCTCTCTATCCATAGGAACCAACCAAACAGCACGATGAGCTAACTCTGAAAACCTCATCTCATACTGCATCACAGTCATATCACCCTGGCACAACTACTCGAACTGCATGCGCAGCTCCTCCCTACGTGACTGTGGTACATACTTCTCCAAAAAGAGAACGGAGAACTGCTGCCAGGTAAGGGGCGATGCATCAACAGGCCTAGCCTCTCATAAGCCTCCTACCAAGTAAAGGCAGCTCCAGAAAACTGAAAAGTGGTAAATGCTACCCCACTGGTCTCCAGAATGCCCGCTGTACGAAGAATCCTCTAACACTTGTCCAAGAAACCCTAGGCATCCTCACTCTCTGCACCATTGAAAATCAGAGGCTGAAGTCTACCAAACCTCTCCAATCGGCACTGCTTGTCGTCAGGCATAACTGGTACCACTTAGTCCTGGGCTGGTGCAATTGGCTGGGCTGGAGGTGCCCCCGGTGTCTGAAGTCCCTGCACTACCTTCTCAGTTTGCGAGTAGGGGGAGTCTAAGTATCTCCCCCGACATGAAAAATAGTTGCGGTCGTAGTAACTGAGACCGCCGGAGCCAAACCAGTGCATACTGATAGAATATGGGCTAGAGTCTCCTGAAGGCCTGGAATCGCAATAGGTACAGCCGGTTCCTGAGTTGTTACTGTTTGAGCGTCCATAACTGGGACATGATAATGAACTGGGGCGGCTGGTGGATCTGTAGGTGCTGCCCTAGCTACTATGTGGGATACACCCCTGCCCCTACCACGGCCTCGACCACATCCTCGGCCTCTAGTGGCCCCAACTGGTGGTCGTCCGTCCTGACTGGTAGCTTGTGTCCTCACCATCTGTGAGAGAATAGAATAACAGAAGTTTAGTACTAGAATCAACAGGTTTGCGCGAAAGGAATTTCAATAATGTAAAGTTTCCTAAAGGTTTTGCAGTTTTCCGAGGATAAGTACAGATGTCTCTGTACCGATCCGCAAGACTCTACTAAACCGGCTCATGACCCGTGAGACCTATGTAACCTAGGCTCTAATACTAACTTGTCACGACCCCAAATACCTTGGTCGTGATGGTGCCTATCACAGTACTAGGCCAGTCGAAACAACACAAACGACATGGAAGATCTTTTGTAAAACTTACTTTTCTAAACAGATTAAATCTCAATTCTCTTATTTTAAAATATCAATAGAAATACACGGAAACAAGTACAAAACTAAAATCAACATATCCCAAATCTAGTGTCACTAGTCATGAGACACTAAATACACTCAACACTATCTACTCAATACAAACAAGTCTGAAATATAAAATACTAGAATATGAAGGAGAAAGGCAGGGTTGCGAATGTCGTGTAGCTACCTTGCGATCTCCGGATAAGACTCTGAGAGTGCTGGAAGCTCTCACTCTGATGCTCAGGCACCTGGATCTACACACAATGTGCAGGGAGTAACGTGAGTATGTCAACTCAGTAAGTAACTAAAGTAAATAAAGTCTGAGTGTAGTGACGAGCGTTTAAAATTATATGCATACTTATCAAGAAAATTTCAACAGAAATATCAAGTCAAAATCTGCAGTTCAATAGCTAATTATCTCGTAAAACTCCATTTTCACTTAAAATCCTTTAAGAAAAGTTTATTCAACATTTTACAATACAGACTCAGTATAAAAGAGGAGTGAATGCAAAAAAAGGACATAAACAAGCCTCTCGGGCTAGGTATCACTCATAAGTATAGCCTCTCGAGCAAGCCTCTCATTCACTCGTAACTCAGCTCACGTCAATTAGTACTCACACTCAGTACTTCGGCTTAATAGATATCTCATAATAATAATAATAACCACTGCAACGTGTATCCCAATCCATAATATATAGTCGACTACGCTCACTAGGGGTGTACAGACTCCAGATGGGCTCCTACAACCCAAGTGTCATATCACTGCGGCGTGCAACCCGATCCATAATATGTATATAATATCGCTGCGGCATGCAGTCTGATCCATAATATATATACTCCTCACCATTAGGTTCTCAATCTCTCTCAGTCATTAACCTCACGGCAAGCATATCAGTGAAAATCAGGGAAACTCAGCCCAAACAGTTTTCATATTTTTTTAAGAAGTAGAGTGATGAAGCCTGATTAAACAATAAACAGGTAAAACATGACTGAGGATATGCTTTCAAATCAAAACAGGGTGAGGGAAGTAGTAAAATACCCCTAAGGGCCTAAACAGTTTGGCACAAGGCCCCAAATATGGTATTCAACCCAAGTTAACAAACCAATTTTTAAAACACATGGATATCATATACAATATATCAAAATATGCAACTATACAGTCGCCACGGGACGGACCAAGTCACAATCCCTACGGGTGCACGCCCACACGCCCGTCACCTAGTATGTGCGTCACCTCATTTATCAAACAGTTGAAAATTCTGGGGTTTCATACCCTCAGGTCTAGATTTACAATCGTTACTTACCTCAAATCGGATGAAATACTACTTTGCGATGCCTTGTCTCTCGATTCGGCCTCAACTCGCATCGAATCTATCCAAAATCAGAATCATAACATCAATATATGCTAAGGGAACGAAGCCCATGCGAAAATAATCAATTTACATCAAGAATCCCGAAATTGGTAAAACCCGACCCTCGGGTCCACGTCCCGAAATACGATAAAAATCACATCAATAGAATCCTTATCCTTCCACGAGTCTGTACATACCAAGAACATCAAAATAGGACCTCAAATGGTCCCTCAAATCCCCAATTTACACTCTCCAATTTCAAGCCCTAATCACCCAATTTTAGGCTTTAAATCCCATTAATTTCATGTCTAATTAGCTAGAAATCATCATAGAATCGAGTATTGAGTTCAAAAATCTTACCTCCAAGTGTTTCCCTTAGAATCCCTCTTCAATACCTCTCAAAAATCTTCAAAACCACTCAAGAATGGTGGAAACTGACTAAAAAATCGCGAAGACCTCTATTTAAACATTTTGCCCAGGTGATAATTCCTTCAACGCGATCATGGGAACAATTTTACGATCGCGAAGCACAAACATTGACTGCCCTCATATTGACCCTATGCGATCGCGTAAGCCTCCACGCGTTCGCAAAGCACTGCCTTTCTAACCCACGCGATCGCGACCTCACCCACGCGATCGCATAGAACAAACCTATTCACCTTTCACCAGCTCATTCCCTTCTACGCGAATGTGATCCTGGCCACGCGTTCGCGAATAACAACTTCACAGCCTATCGCGATCGCGTCTTGACCTCTACGATCATGTTGAACAATTCTCACCTCTAACCAATTGAGCCTACGCGATCGCGAACACTTCTACGCGATCGCGAAGAACAAAAATGTTTGCAACTGAAACTAGAAAATCTGCAACTCTCCAAAATAAGGATTTGATCCGTTAACCACCCTAAACTTACCCGAGGCCCTCGGGACCTCACACAAACATGACAACACGTCCCATAACATCATTCAAACTTGTTCCAACCTTTGAAACGCTCAAAACAACATCAAAACATCAAATCACCCTCGGATTCAAGCCTAAGGATTCCAAAACTTCCAAATTTCAAATTTGATCAAAAAGTCTATCAAACCTCATCCGAATGATCTAAAATTTTTCACACATATGACAAATGACATAATGGAGCTACTGCAATTTTCGAAATTCCATTCCAACCCCGATATCAAAATTTTCACTACCAACCGAAAAGCGCCAAAATTCCAATTTCGCAATTCAAGCCTAAATCTACCACAGACTTCCATAATATATTCTGATCATATTCCTAAGTCCCAAATCACTTAATCAAGCTATCCGAACCACCGAAATTCACATTCGAAACCTTTTTTACATATGTCAACATCTGGTTGACTTTTCAACATAAGTTTACTCAAAAGAGACTAAGTGTCTCATTCCTTTCCAAAACTACTCCGAACCCAAACCAACCAACCGGATACCATATAATACAGCTGAACAAGACATAAAGAAGAACAAATAGGGGAAATGGAGTGGTACTTATGAAACGACCGGCCGGGTCGTTACACTATTCATCACAAATAATTTGGTAAGTGACGTTAATCAATTTCTTTTCAATTGCCCATTACGTTTCATGAGATTCCAACATCAAATTTGGGATTTCCATGGTAGAAATTAGGTATTTGGGTAGAATTGGGATTTTTTTGCTAAATTGAGATTTAGACCTCGAATTGTGGTCAGATTTCGAAACGAATCACATAACCGTGCTCGAGGGTGAATGGGTAATCGGATTTTGTTCCGAATCTCAATTTTAACCAAGTGATCCAGGGTGACTTTTTAAAAAATGATCTCAATTAAACCCCACTCATTTGTGGGTAGTTTTCAAAGCTTATTTTAACTCATTTGGTCAATAATTTGCTATAATTGGTTGGTTTGGAGGCTTGTTCTAAAGGAAGGGCCGTGGTTGATTGATTGCTTGAGTATTAGAGTGAGATAAATGTTGAGTCTAACATTGATTTAAGGGAATTAGGAACCCTTGAACTACATGTTACGTAAATTACGTGGGAAACGATGTATATGCAAGGCGACAAGTGTATATGCGCCGTTATGTACTTTCTTCCATGTTTTTGTTACTTCATAACATATATTGTTTCATCCCTTAATTTCTACATTCTTATTTGACTTCCATGCCATAATTGTTACTTGTCATTTAGTTATCTTTGTATTAAATTGTTACATCTCGCGTTTTCGTGCGTTAAAAGCTTCGTCTTCAATTAATTGACACAGACTCGGGGATGAGATTATCTTGATATTAATGTATTTACGCTATTTATAACAAGCTATAAAGAATTGTCATGAAGGATAAATGGGTACACGAATTAAAAAAATGAGTTTTGTTGAAAGTGGCCAATTTGAGATAAAATACGGGTCGAGCGATAATATCCGATGATTATGAACTAGTACCATGCAAGGTACCATATGAACACGGTAGTATAATGTATAAAGAATATATAAAGTATATTTAAAATAAGTAGAAATTTAAGTAATTTGAGATAATTTTTAAATTATGCGGGTAATTAATTAATTACCGGGTAACAGGACATTATCCAGTTAACTAATAAGTGGATAAAAATTTATAAAATATACCCATAAAAAAATGTGGCACAAAGCCACGATGACAAAAAATGACTCATTAGTCATTATTGCCATTTGGCTAGCTATGGAAGTGTAACTAAAAAGCAAGACTTAAAGATAAGTCTCACCAAAATAATGCTTGCTTATAAGCATTTTCCATGGGCCATTATATCATTTATCAATTCCTTAGTTGAAGTTCAGAAGCCTTATGTCTTTAGCTCAAAGGTAACGTTGATGGGCCATTATATCATTTATCAGTTCCTTAATTGAAGTTCATAAGCCGTATGTGTTTGGCTCAAAGGTAACATTGAAGTAGAAGCAAATTTCGTTTCAAAAGAAAGGCTTCATTCAAAAGCAATTTCGTCCATAATTTAAACGAATTCAAAGCCAAGTTTCGTTTATAAATTTTAAAGAAGCAAGAACAATTTCGTTCAAGGATTCGGATTGCAGGAACTTAATCTGATTTTTGAGTTCTAAGTTCAATCAACGAAGATTCTCCAACAGAATTTTATACGAAATTTTCCCTACTCCAGGTATGTTAAGGCCATCCCTTCTTTCTTTTGGTATGGTCCAAATTATACTGAAGAAACAAGCAAATACACAGCTTCCATAAGTTATTCTATTCATAGAAATACCAGGGGTGTCTATATTCTTGATTCCCCATGTGAATTATTATTATCGTTTGTTCATGGGTCTCAGAATAATACGCAGTTGAAAAAGTTTATCCGGAAGGAATATTGAAATTTTTACGTATTTTTCATGCATTACACCCATTTATACATGTGCATTGACCCATGACCAGATGGAGTTATATATGCATATATATGTAAATATATGTATATGGGATATGTGAAAAGGTTACGGTGTTATATACACACCACCACCTGATCAGCTAGTATATGTTGATGATGTTTCCCACAGTGGTCGAGACGATATGATGGGATTCCCTCAGTGGCTTGATGATATAATGTACACACATACCTATGCATGGCACGACATTTATTCGCATGTGCATGATATTATAAATGTTTTAGAATTTACAAAGTTATTTAGATTTAAAGACGTGTTTCTATATTCCATGTTTCATCTATGTCTTTTACGTACAAATTTTTATGCCTTACATACTCAGTACATTTTTCGTACTGACGCCCTATTTCACGGGGCCTTCATTTCATGCCCGCATGTGCAGGTAGGCAAGCTGACGGTCCACCTTTTTAGGATCCCTAACCAACGAAAGTTGGCGTGCTCCACTCGATCCGGAGCTTCTTTTGATTTTGGTATGATATGTTTATATATATATATATATGGGTATGACATGGCTCAGTACCGTATTTATACAGTTACGTTTCTATTAGAGGTCTGTAGACAGTATGCCTAGTTGGGTTGTATGTGGCCTTGTTGGCTTTCTGTTTTGGATGTATAGTTATCTATAGCAGCCTTGCCGGCTCGCCCACTGTATTCTGCATTTACACGTACATATGCCTTGTTGGCAGGTCTCCTTCATGTATGTTATTTTCGGAATTCAGCAAATGTTATTCAGGTTCATATCTTAGACGCATATTTATGGGTGTTTGAAAGGTAGGACTCAAGCACCCGTCACGGCCCATTGGTTTGGGTCATGACAAAAGTGGTATCAGAGAAGTTCTGTCCTATGGTTGTCTGCAGACCGTGTCTAGTAGAGCCTTGTTGATGGGTGTGTTATGCACCACACTTACAGACATGAGGCTACAGGACATATAGGATGTTATCCTCTCTTCTTGTCTTAGATCATGCGATATAATAATTCATGTTCTTAATAATGTGTTATGTTTTCAGCGATGCCTCCAAAGACTACAGCCACTAGCACTTGTAAAAAGGCTATGAAGGTATTCAATAGAGATATAAGTTATACTATGGAGTCACACCCATCGAAGATCATGGGTTCCATTGAGGAGGATCTATCCGAGGATCCGTATGAGTCATCCGTTCGAGCTATTTCAATCACTCCGGCAACAGATGGGGTGAGAGGAGTTCCAACCACACCAAGGCCCTTAGTTTCGTTATCACAGCTCGTTGATCAGGGTATGAGGGGATTAGTGCATGGATTGGCATAGTCGGGTTTACCTCAGGCTCAAAACTATATCAAGGTATTTGTGGACTCTAGCTCTTCTGAGGTTCCAGATAGTCCACAGTCTTGGGTGTCCGTCAATCAAGGTTCGTCGGTGTATGTTATGGGATACGCAGAGGAAGAAGATAGTAGTCGGGTCAAGAGGAGGAAGGTAACTTATAAGGGCATGAATATTCCGCTTTGAAGTGTGTCCGATCGAGGTTCTTATATAGGACAAGGCAAGGACCCTCTACTTCAGACTTCCTCCAAGTGTTAGTTTTTGGTTGATGAGTTCTACCTCTTCTTGGAATATTACTAAGTCAGGGTTCTAAATGTGTTAGGTTGTTTTATGAGGATGTAGGGAGCCCCGTCCCAACTTGTATATATTATGGTTATGCCTACTTAGAGGTTTTGCAGACATTATCCTGTATATAGTTTTGGGTATGACATGTCTCCGGCCTAGTCGACCCCTATGTATATAAACCTTTTTGTAAATTAGTTATGCAAGTTATATTTAATATTTTTACATATATATATATATATATATATATATATATATATATATATATATATATATGAATGTGGCCCAAAATGGCCCGTGATAGAATTGATAATAAACAAGGATAAGATACGTGTTGTTCGGTTGGGTAGGACTTGATATTATAATAGGTATGGATTGATTGGCCTTTTGTTATGCTAACATCAAGTGTAGATCAAAGATGGTTTGATTTCAGTTTCTAGGAGAGCCTGTTTTAGAATGGAAAAGTAATACCGCATCACCAAGAGGTAAATTTATCTCCTATATCAAGGCAAGGAAGATAATCAGAAAGGAATATATTTATCACTGAGTTTGTGTTTGGGATGTGGAAGTAGAGTTACCAACCATTCAATCCTTTCCTGTAGTTAATGAGTTTCTCGATGTTTTTTTCCGATGAGCATCCGGGTCTTCCGCTAGAGCGAGAAATTGAGTTTGTCATTGACCTACTACCAGATACTCATCTAATATCTATTCCCCCATATAAAATGGTCCCCGTAGAGCTGAAAAAGTTAAAGGAACAACTAAGGTGCTTGCTTGAAAAAGGTTTTATCAGACCTAGTACGTCACCATGGGGAGCACCTGTGTTGTTTGTGAGAAAGAAGGATAGTTCCTTACGAATGTGTATTGATTATAGACAGTAGAATAAGGTAACGATCAAGAATAAGTACCCCGCTCCCGAGGGTTGATGATTTATTTGATCACTTGCAAGGTTCCAAGTGATTTTAAAAGAAAGACTTGAGATCCAGGTACAATTAGGTAAGGGTTAAGGAGGAAGATATCCCGAAGATTGCACTCCGGACTAGTTATGAGAACTTCGAGTTTCGTGTTATGTCATTCGGTTGGACCAATGCCCCGTAGTATTCATGGATTTGATGAACCGTGTGTTTAGGCCCTTTTCAGATCTGTTTGTAATTATATTTATCGATGATATATCGGTGTATTCTCGTTTAGAGGTGGAGGAAGCAGATAATTTGTGTACTATGCTCAGATTTCTACAAAAGGAGAAGTTGTATGATAAATTCTCTAAGTATGAATTCTAGTTGAACTTTGTGGCCTTCTTTGGGCATATCATTTCAGGTGAAGACATCTAGGTGATTACACAAAAGATTAGGGCAGTAAAGACTTGACCTAGACCCCCGACACAGATAGAGGTTCGCAGCTTCTCCATTTGACATGTTATTATAGGAAACTTTTAACAGAACTTTCTTCTCTTTTAGCACCTTGGCCAAAGTGGTATGTCGTGTTTCGCTTGATGTTCCAGAATAACATAAGGAAATATATAGTGCAAGTAAGTTGAAGGAAGGTTGCGAATAAGTATAAATAGAGATGTGTGGGTCGCAAGTTAATGTATGGTAGAGCGACAAGGTTTAAGGAAGATAGGAGGAAGGATAAGAAAAAGATGAGTAAAAATGGGAAGAGAATGGATAAGTCCTTAGGGTTAAGCTCATAAAAGAGCTGATGGTTTCTCTAAATTATAAAATGACTCAGTATAGCCTGAATGAACTTAGAGGAATCTAAGACTAGTAAAATTTGGAATAGATGAAATGCTGCCTTGGTAGTGGAATAAGGGCGTAATTGTGGTAAATAAAGGATGAATTGTGGGCATTCAAAGAGGAGAATTTCATCAATTGTGAAGGATTAGAATACCCATATAAGTGAACTCAGAAGGGAGCCAAGTTTTAATGGACCGATGCTTGCGAACGGAGTTCCCAGGCATTAAAGGACAGATTAACTTCAGCACCGGTTCTACTGCTCCCAGAAAGGACCGATGGTTATGTTATCTATTGTGACGCTTAAGGCGTTGGATTGGGTCGTGTGCTGATGCAGCATGGTAAGGTTGTAGCTTATGCTTCTAGACAACTAAGAAAGCACAAGAAGAACTAACTGACTCACGATATAGAGTTAGCCTTGGTGATTCATGCACTAAAGATGTGGAGGCACTACTTATATGGCAATCATGTTGATATCTATGCGGATCATAAGAGCCTCCAGTATATCTTCAAGAAAAAAAGAATTGAATTTACGTCAAAGAAGATGGTAGGAGCTACTTAAAGATTATGACGTTAATATTTCATGCCATTCGGGGAAAGTGAACGTAGTAACCGACACCCTCATCCATAGATCTATGGGTAGACTGTCATATTTACAGCTAGAAAAAAGAAGGGATAATAGCCAATGAGGTTCACCGGGTAGCTAGTCTTGGAGTTCGGTTACTAGACTCAGGTCATATTGGAATTTCTATTCAGGATATGACAACATCCTCGTTAGTAACTGAAGTAAAGTAACGCCAGTACGAGGATCCTGTGTTAGTTCATTATAGGGATACCACCCCTCAAAAGGAGAAGACACCATTTGAAATTATAGAAGATGGGGTCCTCAGATATCGAGGACGATTATGTGTCCCTAATGTTGCAGGGCTGCATCGGCAGTTTATGGGAGAAACTCATTATCCTATTGTGTTATAGACTTCAAAGATAGCTGGGATGATCATCCGCCACCTATTGAGTTTGCATATAATAATAGCTTCCATTCTAGAATTCGGATGGCTCCATATAGAGCTCTTTATGGATGGAAGTGTAGGTCTCCTATATGGTGGTTTGATGTTGGGGAAATTATGTTAGTAGGACCAGAATTGGTACAACAGGCAATTGAGAAAATTAAGCTTATACAGGAAAAGCTATTAGCAGCTCAAAGCTGTCGGAAGGCTTATGCGGATAATCAATGACGAGACTTGGAATTTCAGGTGGACAACTGGGTATTCCAAAAGGATCACCGATGAAAGGTGTTATGAGGTTCGGAAAGAAAGAAAAACTTAGCCCTAGGTACACGGGACCATAAAGGATCATACGCAAAGTAAGCCAGGTAGTCTATGAATTAGACTTGCCTTCAGACTTGGAGTTTGTGCATCCAGTCTTTCTTGTGTCTATGATCTGTAAATGTATTGAAGATCCTCCAGAATTGTGTTAGTTGACGACGTTCAGGTCACAGAGCACTATCATATGAAGAAACTCCCATTGCAATATTAGACGGACAGATCCGGAGATCGAGAACTAAAGACGTAGCTTCGGTGAATGTACTTTGGAGAAACAACAATGTGGAAGAAGTGACTTGGGAGGCCGAGGAAGACATGATGTCTAGATATCCGTACTTATTTCCTCCTCCAGAGAAGGTTCCAACTGAGATATCATAATCATAAGGTACGTGTGCAAATTCTTTTATTGGTTATTGTCGTTGGTCATGTGAGGCCATTGTCGTTATTGATAATTGTGGTCCTGTGTGGCGTTGGATTATTAAGCTTTTACAGGGAGAGTTGGTAGTAGTGTTTTTACAAAGGCGACCCTTCCAAAGTTATATAGATCACGGGGAGTTGAACATTAGAGGACGAATGTTTCTAAGAGGAGGAGGATGTTACATTTTGCGTTTTCGTACGTTAAAAGCTTCGTCTTTAGTTAATTGACGTAGACTCGGGAATGAGATTATCTTGAGGTTAACGTATTTACGCTATTTATAACAAGCGATAAAGAAGTTTCATGAAGGATAAAGGGGTACACGAATTAAAAAAAATGAGTTTCGTTGAAAGTAGCCAATTTGAGATAAAATACGGGTCAAGCGATAATACCCGATGATTATGAACTAGTACCATGCAAGGTACCATATGACCACGGTAGTATAATGTATAAAGTATGTATAAAGTATATTAAAAATAAGTAGAATTTTAAGTAATTTGAGATAATTTTCAAATTATGCGGGTAATTAATTAATTACGGGGTAACAGGACATTACATAGTTAACTAATAAGTGGATAAAAATTTATAAATATACCCATAAAAAAATATGGCACAAAGCCACCATGACAAAAAATGACTCATTAGTCATTATTGCCATGTGGCTAGCTATGGAAGTGTAACTAAAAAGCAAGACTTAAAGATAAGTCTCACCAAAATAATGCTTGCTTATAAGCATTTTCCATGGGCCATTATACCATTTATCAATTCCTTAGTTGAAGTTCAGAAGCCTTATGTCTTTAGCTCAAAGGTAACGTTGATGGGACATTATATCATTTATCAATTCCTTAATTGAAGTTCAGAAGCCTTATGTCTTTAGCTCAAAGGTAACAGTCACGACCCCTGTTCGTCCTCCATGAACCATCATGACGGCACCTAGTCCCTAAGACTAGGTAAGCCTAACAATGCTGAAAATAAACCAATTTGTGGAAGAAATAATAAAAATAAAATAGTGAAATAAAACATGGTTTAAAAGTGCCGCTCGACATACAAAATAATAACTCTCGAAATCTGAATATATTTCCCAAAACCCAGAATCTCATGATCACAAGCCTTAGAATGTCTACAAGCATCTAACTCCAGAATATCTAAAAGGCAAGGAAAAATACAGAAGGGCTAATACTATAAAGGGGGAGTAGAAAGGGACTCTTTGGTCTGCGGACGCGGCAGATATACATCAGAGTCTCTACAGGCGCCTCGTCTCAAGCGTGATGAGTCTCAGTGGAGGTACTTGGATCTATACATGAAAAACATGCACAGAAAGGGCATGAGTACATCACAGCAGTACTCAGTAAGTGCCAAACCTAACCTCGGTCGGGTAGTGATGAGGAAGGTCAGGGCCCTACTGAGATTAAATGAAATATAAGGTGCGGCAGTATAAGATAAAACAGTACAGTTGAAAGATAACAATAAGAATCAATAAAGGATAATAAGGATAACTATAACTTAAACAGAAACATAAACAATTACCAGGAATACCACCCTTCCCAAAGATAATAATCGGGGATCTCTCAGTATCACGAGGATCTCTTAGTACCCTCAATACATGCCAGGGATCTCTTGGTATCCACAATATATGCTAGGGATCTCTTGGTATCCTCTATATACGTGCTAGGGATCTCTCGGTGTGACGCCCTACAATATTACGTCGATATTACGTCCCACAATATTATATTACCATGATGCTACGCTTCGCAATATTAATTTATGGCGATGTTGCACCCTGCAGTATTGTACGTTGAATTTGTCGTAAGGAAATTGACATTAGTCCAAGGAAAATGATTATTTGGAGATTATAAGGATTATACTATTTAAATAAATGATGAGTAAATTCGTGATGGTGCGAGGGGAAGCAAGTCAAAGAAAAATGAATTTTCGTCCAAGTTTGGCATTTTGGGGTAAAATACGGCCCGAGCTACCCGATATTTATGGACTAGTACCATGCAAGGTACCATATGGCCATAGTAGTATAATATATAAAGTATTTTAAAAATAAATAGAATTTTAAGTAATTTGTGGTAATTTTTAAATAATGCGGGTAGTTGGTTAATTACCGGGTAACGAGACATTACCCAATTAACTAATAAGTGGAAAGATTACTAATATTCACCCACTCTCCACATGGCACAAGGATACCAAATTAAGAAATGACTCGTAACAATTTTAAATAGGTGTCTAAATCCTATCTCATTGTAGGAACTTGGAATATGATATATCATTAGGGAATCTGAAATAAGATAGAACCAAATTAATATCAAAATCATTCAAGGCTAGAAACAGAAGTTTCAAAACCAAGAAACATGGAACAAGTTTTATGTTTAATCCATTCTTTAAGTTCAAGAATGTTTCCTTCCACACTTAAAAGGACCAGAACGTTTTCCTCTCAAAATCTAAGCAAACAAAAATATGCTATTTCGTTCAAAAACTTTAGGAACCAGAAAAAATAAATTTCGTCCATGATTCTTTAAGGAGCAGAGGCAAATTTTGTTCAATCAACGAAGGTTTTCCAATGAAATATAATACGGAATTGTTTCTATTCCGGGTATGTTAAGGCTATCCCTTCTTTCTTTTGGCATGATCCATACGATATGAACGAAACGTGCAAATGCACAAATTCCATAAGTGACTCTACTCATATAAGTAATAGAAATATCTATGTTCTTTTAATTCCCATGTGTCATAATATTTTATCATCTGTTCATGGGTCTCAGAAAAATACGAAAGTTGAAAAGATGTTACTTTATGATATTGCTCAAGAGGCAAAGTGGTCTTATGACCTTCCGAATGATTTTATTGACGTACTTTTCATGCATTGCATTCATATACATTGATCCATGACCAGATGACGTTATATACGCATATATATGTATATATATATATATATGGGATATGGGAAACGGTTACGGCGTTATATACGCACCACAACTTGATCAGCTGGTATATGATGATGATGTTGCCCACAGTGGCCGAAATATGATTCAAACGGCGTTATATACGCATATATATATATATGTAAATATGATTCAAATGGCGTTATATACGCGTATATATGTATGTATATATGTATATGGAATATGGGAAAGGTTATGGTGTTATATATGTACCACCACCTGATCAGCTGGTATACGATGATGATTTTGCCCACAGTGACCGATATGATATGATGGGATGCCCTCTGAGGCTGATGATATTATGAAACATGTACCTATGCACGACATGACATTCATACGTATATGCATGACGTTAAAGGTAATTTATGATTTACAAAGCTATTCAGACTTACAGGTTGAGTCATGTACTCTATATGTCTTCCATGTCTCTTATGTATTTATTTATGTGCCTTACATACTCAGTACATTATTTGTATTGACATCCCTTTTGCCTGGGATGCTGCGTTTCATGCCCGTAGGTCCCGATAGACAGGTCGAGAGCCCTCCATGTAGGCTATCAGCTCAGCGGAAGATGTTGTTGTGCTCCAATTACTTCGGAGTTGCTTGTTTGGTTAGTATGAGTTAGATGTATATTGTTTGGTATGGAGGGACTCTATCTCGACCTTTATGATATTTATGTTTGTTAGAGGTTTGTAGACATATGTCGTGTATGTGAAAGATTGTACGGCCTTGTCAGCCTATGTTTTGAGTTTATAAATGATTATGTTGGCCTATTAGGCCCGTATGTCACGTGTATATGATGATGTAATAAGAAAGATGCATTACGTTGGTATTTGGTTGAGTAAGGTACCGGGTGCCCGTTGCAGCCCATCGGTTTGGGTCGTGACACTCGGTATCCCGCACCTCAACTCAAATCATCAATACGTACAGGGGATCTCCCGGGATGCCATCCCGTAGTCGCAAAGTAAATACATAGCAACAACACTAGGAATACTCAATTAAGCTAAATTTTGTACCAAGTAAAACAAGTAATTCTAACCTAACATGCTTCAAATAATACAATTACAGTAGCTTAAACAATAAATCAATTAAGTAAATTAAATATGCTTTTCTAAGCTAGTAGCAAATTTAAATTTCAAGTAGCGTAAGCAAGAAAGTAAAACATAATTAAAGCTACTTAATTGAAAGCAGGATTTTTAACAATTAGCACAAGTACGCACTCGTCACCTCACGTACAAGGCATTTCAATTACCACAATACCAAATCATAAGGGGAATGTCCCCCATACAAGATTAGGCAAGCCACTTACCTCAAACCAGCTCAAAATCAACCCGAAACCACACTCTTGCCACGAGTACCCGACTCCAAATGGCCCAAATCTATTCAATTCAATTGCATAATGTAAACAACACTTCAAGTAACTGATTCTACAATTAAATTCCAAGCTAATACGCGAAATTAGGTAAAATAACCAAAACGCCCCTCGGGCCCACATCTCAGAATTAGGTAAAATTTACATTTCCAGAATCCTCACACTCTCATGAGTCAGTCATATCAAAAGTACCAAAATCGGACCTCAAATGGTCCCTCAAATAATCACTGAAAGGGCTCTAATTAATCAAGCCCTAACCCCCAAATTACCAATGATTTTCCTTAAATTTAAATGTATATGATGATAAAAATTACCTCAATAACGAGTTTAGGGATCAAGGACCTTACCCCAATGAATTCCTCTGAAAATCTCCCTTGAAAATGCTCCCCAAGGCTTCTTCCCGTTTGAAAAGAGGTGAAAATAACTCAAATTCGCGAAGGCAAGTATTTATTTGTTCTTCCCAGTTAATCCGCTTCTGCGGATCTTGGACCACACCTGCGATCCCGCTTCTGTGAGGACATGGTCGTATCTGCGAAATTTCACTTAAAGCCCAGCTTCCGCACCTGCGGTTAACCTTGCGCAGATGCAGTGCCGCTTCTGCGGTCCCTCCTGGCATCTCCCCTTTCTGCTTCTGTGATGACTCCGCCGCTTCTGCGGCTCCGCACCCGCGGGACCCAACCGCAGGTGTGGTTATGATAGAAGATCAGCAGCTGAAGCTGCTAAAACAACTCCCAATTCTTTCGACAACCTTCCGAAACCATCCCGAGGCCCCCGGGACCTCAACCAAAAACACAAACAAGTCAAATATCTCTGTCCAAACTTATACTAATCCTTAAAACACCTAAATCAACATCGAAACATCGAATCAACCAGGGATTCAAGCCTAAGAACTCCAAAAACTCTCAATTAACGTTTTCGATCAAAAAGTATATCAAACCTCGTCCGAATGACCTGAAATTTTGCACAAACGTCACATTCAACACTATGTAGCTACTCCAATTGTCGGAATTCCATTTCGACCCCCGGATCAAAATCTCACTATCCAACCAGAAACTTCAAAATTCGACTTTCGGCATTTCAAGCCTAAATTAGTTACAGACCTTCAAAACACAATCCGAACACGCCCTTAAGCCCGAAATCACCCAATGGAGCTAACAGAACCATCAGAATTCCATTCTGAGGTCGTCTTCACATTGTTCCGACTACGGTCAAATTTCCAAAACTTAAGCTCTCATTTAGGGACTAAGTGTCCCAAAACTCTCCGAAAAACCCAATAATTCCCCCCGGCAAGTCACAACAACAGAAACAAACAAGGGGAAAACAGTTAATAGGAGATCGGGGTATTAATTCTTAAAACGATCGGCCGGGTCGTTACATCCTCCCACACTTAAACATTCGTTCGTCCTCGAATGAGCATAGAGACATACCTGAAGTAATGAAAAGATGAGGTTAACGGCTGCGCATATCCTGCTCGGCCTCCTAGGTTGCCTCTTCGACCGGCTGACCCTGCCATTGAACCTTCACTAATGCAATGTTCTTTGACCTCAACTTTCTAACCCGTCTGTCCAATATTACCACTGGCTCCTCAACATAAGATAGATCCTTGTCCAACTGGACTGAACTGAAATCCAACACGTGCGATGGATCATCGTGATACCTCTGGAGCATCGAAACATGAAATACCGGATGAACTCTTGCCAAGCTGGGAGGTAAGGCAAGCTCATAAGCAACCTCCCCAACACGCCTCAATATATCAAAAGAGCCAATAAACCTCGGACTCAACTTCCCCTTCTCCCCAAATCTCATAAAGCCCTTCATAAGCGAAACCCGAAGCAGAACCCGCTTTCCAACCATATAAGAAACATCACGAACCTTCCGGTCCACGTAGCTCTTCTGTCTGGACTGGGCTATATGAATTCCATCCTGAATCACTTTAACCTTTTCCAAGGCATCCTGAACCAAGTCTGTGCCCAATAATCTGGCCTCACCCGACTCAAACCAACCCACCAAGGATCTACACCGCCTACCATATAAAGCCTTATACGGTGCCATCTAAATGCTGGACTGATAACTGTTGTTGTAGGCAAACTCCGCCAATGGCAAAGAACTGATCCCAAGACCCTACAAACTCAATCACACACGCACGAAGCATATCCTCAAGAATCTGAATAGTGCGCTAGGACTGTCAGTCCGTCTGAGGGTGAAATGCTGTACTCAACTCCACTCGAGTACCCAACTCATGCTGAACGACCCTCTAGAATCGTGATATGAACTGAGTACCCCTATCGGAAATGATCGAAACTGGAATACCATGCAGACGAACATCTCCCAGATATAAATCTCCGCCAACCGCTACGAATATTAAGTAGTACACACAGGAATGAAGTACGCAAACTTGGTCAGCCGATCCACAATCACCCAAATAGCATCGAACTTTCTCACAGTCCGTGGGAGCCCAACTACAATTTCCATGGTTATCCGCTCCCACTTCCACCCCGGGATCTCTATCTGCTAAAGCAACCCACCTGGTCTCCGGTGCTCATACTTCACCTGCTGACAGTTGAGGCACCGAGCTACAAATCCAACTATATCTTTCTTCATCCGCCTCCACCAATAGTGCTACCTCAAATCCTGATACATCTTCGCGGCAGTCGGATGAATGGAATACCGTGAACTATGGGCCTCCTCTAGAATCAACTCCCAAAGCCCATCAACATTGGGTACATAAATCAAACCTTGCATCCTCAATACCCCGTCATCACCAATGGTCACATCTCTGGCATCACCATGTTGAACCTTGTCCTTAAGGGCAAGCAAATGAGGTTCATCATATTGACGCTCCCTGATACGATCAAATAAGGAAGACCGATAAACCACACAAGCTAGAACCCGACAGGGCTCCGAAAGATCCAATCTCACAAACTGGTTGGCTAAGGTCTAAACATCCATCGCTATGGGCCTCTCCGCTGCTGGTAAATAAGCCAAACTCCCCAAACTCTATACCCGATAGCTCAAGGCATCGGCCACCACATTGGCCTTCCCCGGATGACACAAAATAGTGATATCATAGTCCTTCAGCAACTCTAACCATCTCCTCTGGCACAAATTTAGATCCTTTTGCTTGAACAGGTGCTGCAATCTCCGATGATAAGTATAAATCTCACAAGGAACCCCGTACAAATAATGATGCCAGATCTTCAGGGTGTGAACAATGACAACTAACTCTAGATCATGGACAGGGTAATTCTTCTCATGTACCTTCAACTGTTTGGATGCGTAGGCAATCACCCTACCACCCTACATCAATACCGCTCCAAGGCTAATCCTCGAGGCATCGCAATAGACCGTGTAAGATCCTGAACCAGTAAGCAATATCAAAACTGGAGCTGTAGTCAAAGCTATCTTGAGCTTCTTAAATTTCGCCTCACACTCTTCCATCCACTGGAATGGAGCACCATTCTGGGTCAGTCTATTCATAGGGGCTGCAATCGATGAAAACCCCTAAAAAAAACAACAGTAATAACCTGCCAAGCCAAGAAAACTGCGAATCTTTGTAGCTGAGGATGGTCTGGGCGAACTCTGTACTGCCTCTACTTTCTTCGGATCCACCTGAATACCCTCACTCGACACCATGTGGCCTAAGAATGCCACGGAATCCAACCAAAACTCATATTTTGAGAACATAACATATAACTTCTTTTCTCTCAAAGTCCGAAGCACTGTCCTCAGGTGCTGCTCATGATCTTCTTGACTCCACGAATGCACCAAAATATCATCAATAAAGACAATAACGAACGAGTCAAGATATGGTCATAACACACCGTGCATCAAATGCATAAAGGCTACTGGGGCATTGGTCAGCCCAAATGATATAACAAGAAACTCATAATGACCATACCGAGTCCTGAAAGTAGTCTTCGAGATATCTGGATCCCGAATCTTCAACTGATGGTAACCTGAGCGCAAGTCAATCTTAAAAAACACCTGTGCGCCCTGAAGCTGGTCCAATATATCATCAATATGAGGCAAAGGATAACAGTTCTTCACTGTAACTCTATTCAACTAGCAACAATCAATACTCATACACATAGAAAAATCCTTTTTCTTCACAAACAAGATAGGAGCACCCCAAGGCGATACACCAAGCCTAATAAAACCCTTATCAAGCAATTCCTGTAACTATTCCTTCAACTCTTTCAACTCAGGAGGAGCCATACGATACGGGGGAATAGAAATAGGTTGAGTCCTCGGCAACAGATCAATGCCGAAATCAATATCTCTATCTAGAGGCATGCCCGAAAGATCAGCTGGAAACACATCAGGAAAATCCCGTACTACTGGGACTGAATCAACTTAAGGGGTATCAATACTGACATCTCTCACATAAGCTAAATATGCATCGCATCCCTTCTCAACCATTCACTGAGCCTTAAGGAAATCAATAACTCTACTAGGAGTGTGATCTAAAGTACCCCTCCACTCAACACACGGTACACCTGGCATAGCTAGAGTCAAGGTTTTGGTGTGACAATCAAGAAAAGCATAATGAGGCAACAACCAGTCCATGCCTAAGATAATATCAAAATCTACCATGCTGAATAATAATAAATCGGATCTGGTCTCAAAACCACTAAGAGCAACCAAACATGATCGCTAAACGCGGTCCACAACAAGAGAATCTTCCACAGGAGTAGAAACATAAATAGGGGAACTCAAGGAATCCCGAGGTACACCCAAATGCAGAGCAAAATAAGAAGACACATAAGAGTAAGTGGAGCCTGGATCGAATAGAACCAATGCATCTTTGTGACAAACCAATATAATACATGTGATGACATAATTGGAGGCAACAACCTTGATACGGGAAGGAAAGGCATAGTATCGGGCCTGGCCTCCCCCTCTATGGTGACCTCTACCCCCCTAAGCAGGTGGGGTAGCAACTGGAGTTATAACCATAGCCTGAAAACTCTGCGGGGCACGTTGTGGCTAAGAAATCTGTGGAGGTGCACTCCTCCCAAGTCTAGGATAATCCTTCACCACATGGCGTGTGTCACGACACTCAAAACAAGCTCTGGGAGAATGTGGAAGCTGTGACTAGCTCGGGCCAGGTCTGCTAGACTGACCTCTGAAAGCACCCCGCGCAGGAGGCGCGCTAGATATCAGAGGTGCATAATAAGGCTCCCGAGGCCTAGGAGGAGCTGAAATACCACTATCTGCTGGAAGAGCTGAATGAACAGGGCAACTCATATAACCCCTACCATGACGACCTACAGCTAGGACACGGGCACCAGAATAATGGCCCGACTCTCGAGAACTCTTGGCCTCCCTCTCCTCTCTATCCATAGCATGCATACCCTCAATCATCCTAGCAATGCTCAACACCTACTAATAAGAAATATCCATCTCCAACTCACGATCCATGCTAGACCTGATGCTGGGAATAAGCCCCACAATAAACCGGCGAACCCTCTCATAAACAGTAGATACCAAGGTTGGGGCATGTCTAGCAAAACTATTATTACAGACAACATACTCCGAGACAGTCATAGCACCCTGGCGCAAATGCTCAAACTCTATGCGCCATACGTCCCTAATGCTTTGAGGAATAAACTCCCTCAGGAACATATCTGAAAATAGAGTCCAAGTCAGTGAAGCTATCTCATCTGGACTGTCTAACTCATAGGTGTGCCACCACTCATAGGCGGCTCCTCGAAGCTGGAAGGCAGTGAAAGAAACCCCACTCGACCTTGATATACCCATAGTGTGGAGGATACAGTGACACTCCTCCAGAAATCCCATGGCATCATCTAAGGCTAACCCACTAAATACAGGTGGATCATACTTCTTGAACCTCTCAAGCCTCTGCTGCTCATCCTCTGAAACCGCTGCCCTATCCTCGGGCAGATGGTGGTACAGGAATAACCTCTGAAACCTGATTCACGTGCACTTGCTGCTCAGGAGTGCGGGTAGCGGGAGTCTGTGCTCCTCCCCCGCCTGAGATTTAGCTGCAGCAAGGGGAAGCAACCCTGCCTGAGCCAAAGTGCTGCACATATTCATGAACTGTGCTAGAGTCTCCTGATGTGCTGGAGTAGTAGTAGTAGTAGGTATGTCAGGTGCATGGACTCCGGCTGGACTAGGTAAGCATAACAATACGGAAAATAAACCAATTTTCAGAAGAAACAATAAAAACAAAACAGTGAAATAAAACATGGTTTAAAAGTGTCGCTTGGCATACACAATAATAGCTCTCGAAATATGAATACATTTCTCAATACATTTTTCAAACTCTACTATTTTGATTTGCCGGGATGTTTTGCTTTTTAGTTTCAGAGTGTTTTGGGACACTTAGTCCCTAAAAGAGAGCTTAAGCTTTAGAATCTGGACCGTAGTTGGAGCAGTGTGAAGATGGCCTCGTAATGGAGTTCCGTCAGTTTCGTTAGCTCCGTTGGGTGATTTCGAGCATAGGGGCGTATTCGGATTGTGTTTTGTATGTCCGTAGCTTATTTATGCTTGAAATGCCGAAAGTTGAATTTTTGAAGTTTTCGGTTCGATAGTGAGATTTTGATATCGGGATTGGAATGGAATTCTCGAAGTTGGAGTAGCTCCGTAGTGTTGAATGTGATGTTCTTGCAAAATTTCAGGTCATTCGGACGAGGTCTGATAGACTTTTTTATCGAAGCATAATTTGAGAGTTTTTGGAGTTCTTAGGCTTGAATCCGATGTTAAATTGGTGTTTTGATGTTGTTTTGAGTGTTCCAAAGGTTGGAACAAGTTTGAATGATGTTTTAGGATTGGTTGGCATGTTTGGTTGAGGTCCCGGGGGCCTCAGGGTTTTTTTCGGATGCTCAACGGACCATTTTTGGACTTGGAGAAGGATAAGATTTTTGCTAGTTTTCTATTGCAGACTTTTCTTCATCGCGATCGCGTGAGGAGGCTTGCGATCGTGAAGGCTTAGATGAGGCAGAGGGGAATTTGTTCTACGCGATCATGGGAAAAGTAGTGCGAACATGTAGTATTGGCAAAAGTTGAATCGTGAACGCGTGGGTGTCGCACCTCCTTTTTCTCGCGAAATTGGGTTTATGACATTTTTTGGTTGGGACAACTCTTTCCTTTTTGAAAGGGGGTTTGCATTTTTGAAGAGTCGCCACCTAACGATTTTAAGGTGCGTTACGACACCTATAAGGTTCATTTATAACTACGCTTGGTAACCAGAGATATGGTAAGGGCTTAAAATTATCCTAAAGGGAAGGTGTTAGGCATCCCTCAGGACCCACTAGTGTGGTTCCCCACCAAACTGTTTTTGTGAATTTGTACAAGCAGCAAATAAACAAGTATGACTCAAATACTAGGGGATTTAAGTTTAAGTACACAGATGTTTGGAAAGCAGTTAATGAAAAGCAAGATTTTGAAAAGAATTACAATCTAAGCATATTTGGGAATGTAAAGGGGGTATCCTAGGTTTGTTTATAATATGGATCACATCAATGCAATACCCGGTATGACACTCCTCAAAGAGGGGCTACACGTGGTATTAACGCATCGGTCATCATATCCATATCTACCCTTTCCTGCCCCATGAAGGTAATTAAAGCGAGGGTTGGTCTCAACCCCTATTGGATGCTATTATCCGTCCCTTCCTATCAATCCCGGAGGAATTTAGGACTCCTATCATATAAAAGGGGGGTTCTAGGCAGACCCTCAAGTTTAAAGGTAAAATACTAAGGAAACATATAATAAACAAGTAGGACTTCAATTAAAGGGAGCATGGAAGACCAGTGAATGGCTCAGATAAACCTCCACATATAGTACACATAAACAACATGACTCATACATAATTAAGGCCTAAATTCAGATCCTAATCATGGTATCTAAGTGATAAGAACAGAGTCATATTTATGACATAACTCAAATAGGAAGTCCTAATCAGGCTTTCCTACTGATTTTAACATGCTGAAAGTCAAACAATAATCACAAAGACGGTTATGATTTTATTTTAAGTTTATTACCTAAGGCTTGCCTAAGCGTAAAATAATCTGCAGCAGTTACTAGAATTATTAAAATAGTTTGGAAGTTATTTCACCTAAAGCATGTTGTTCCAAATGTTGCAAAGACATGCAAGGATTGTGACCAGTTTTACTTAAACGAGATAATCAAACATGAGATTGTTTTATGTCCTTTTTTATGCATAAGTAGTTTAACTAGGTCTGACTGATTGAGTGTGAACAAGATCCTAAAACAGGGTATCTAACGTGCACATATGAAAAATACTGAATGATTGTAGAATTCCTAAACCATGATTTCTAAATGCTCGAAGAGTTATAGCATGACTTCAAGACGTGCAGGTGCAACAATTTTATGTTGATGCTATTATTTAGTCTAAAGTAGGATTTCTATATGGTAAAGTGATGCCAAATGAGATGCTAAAATAGTAAACCTAAGAACATGGTATCTAATGCATGACATGCTTTGAATGGGTTGATCTTACACATGGATTCTAATGCACAAATAGGAAATGTAAACCTAAGATATGGTTTCTACCCATTGATGTTGATAGCATATATAACTACCCTCCCCTTTTCACTAGCCAACCCCAATACTTGTTTACAACATATTATTGCAGACCAATACTGAAATGAATTTCATAAGTAGAAAATAAAATTAAAAATTAAAAAGTTACACTATAGAGAGCCTGAAGATAGGCCCAGATTCTCAACACCTGATTAAGACTTCCTCTCTGAGTTATGTAATAAATCACCTCAAATGTCAAGATTGTTCCATAGCCTTTCTCATATCTGGGTGTGTTTGAGTTCTCTAAGGACCTCAAGGGATCTCGAGCAGTACTCACACCCATATTTCATAGCCAAGATAGAGTAAGTGTAGTGTGGAAAGGCCAGCTTTTCTGTGTCAACGCTCATAGAGAGCTCAAGGGTCCCAAGGCAGTGCTCACACAAAAGGGGTAGAAATAAGTGGTCTAAGAGTAGAGTGAGAGTGCTAGACATAGTTTTGAAGAATTTAAGTAAGAAAGCAATTTTGAAAAAGGGTAAGCAAGAAACAATTTTGAAAAAGAGAGACTTAATTGGAATAGTTTTATGCCAAAGTTTAACTGATGAAAACCATTTGAAGGAGCATGCATACCAATCTCAGAACCAAAACAAAGTCAGCATCACACTAAGGACCAAGAATAGTCCAACAAACACAAGCAAGGGAATGAGGTTGGAGGGACAAATATAGAGCATGTGAGGGCAAACAGGTAGTAGGCAGGAACATAACGAGCACATAATCAAAAACTCCTACAGGTTAAGAGGATCAGGGGGACACTAGGGTATTAGATTACATTAACATATCAACACCAAACAACTAAGACCATGATCGTACCAATCATGGGGATTCACATAATAAACATGCACTAAGTATATAGAAACATGTTGATTATTGACAAGTAAAGCATAACTTAACATGTAGAGGGAACTAAGGATCCTAATTACATGTTGAACCACAAAAATAGTGAATAAAAGCATATCAAAAGTACAAAGAATTGTAATAGTAATAGAAACATGTTGGTTTGAGGAATGAAATCCGAATTAGAACATACCAGTGAAGTGAAGAAAGCAAAAACACAAAGCAGAAATAGGAGAGGCGCAGTAGTTAGCCTTGGCTTGTAGCCGGCTAACTTATAATAGTAGCAAGTAGCACAAAAGAGAGAATAGAGAGTTTTTAGTTGTGAGAGAGAGAAGTTTTTTGAACAACTATGTTCGTGTGTGTAATGAAAGGAGAAGAGGGTATTTATAATAGTTTGAAAGCTAGGTCAATAAGGCAAGAAGCAATTATAGAACTACAGAATCAATTAGGAATCGAAAATCAGCCAAGTTTCCCTTAATTAAGGGATTAATTTACCAACAGTAGAAAGCAGGTGACAAATAAGGAAGGAGATCATATGAGACTGGAATATAACACATAAAGAAATAAGTATAGTACAGAGCATGTAATAGAGTCTAGGTTCGACAAATTCTTATTAAGGAAAATGTCTAAGAATCAATTTGATAGAATAATCAACCACAAAATAAGGCAAGAAAATATTCAGAGTTTGAAAATCAGTAGGGAACAGAGTATACCAATCACAGGGAATCATGGATTCCATTAAAGGTAACACTGACCAAGGGAAAGTATCACAACTGAACGAAGAAAATATAACACAAACAAGAATATGGTAAAAGAATCACATAAATTCCGGATTCAAAGTAAAGGATGGTACTGATGAGAAGAAATAACCACAAATTTTCGTCAACGAACAACGTAAACATGCTATAGGTGGGAGAATCAAAATCAGAAACCCAAATGAGCACGAGGGGGTATAAAATCATAGAAGCTCAGAACATATGCATGAGAAACAGGTATACATACAAATCAGATAAGCAAAGAAAGTTGCAGAACCCTAGATAAAACCAAAATATTTAGGGTTTTCAACATGATGAATCAGGTAAAAGAAAAACTTAAGTAAACCGTTTAAACATAGTAAAAATCATATGATAATACTGAAAATCAGAGGAGGAGTCATTTTAAAAAGGGGTTAAGAAACCCTAGTCTTGAAGACGAAGAGTTACTTTAGAAAAATCGGAAAACACCTTTGAGGAAAACAACAAAAGCTCATAATATACACAGATCTAAGACAGATCTAAAATAAATCGGAAAATCTTAAGAGTTAGGGTTTCAGAAAACCCAGAGAAGATGAGAAAACCTTAGAATGTTACCGGTTTTAGCCGGAAAGGTTATAGATCTTACTCGAACGGCCATGGATGGCCGGAAAATGGCATGAGAAACCATGGGTAGGACTTGAACAGCTCCAAGTTCACTTGAGGACTTCAGGGTAGTGTTAAACCGGCGTGGGGTGAAGCAGAGGCCAGAAGATGGTGAGAGGCCATGGTTTCCGCTGAGGGAGGTGGCTGGAGAAGGTGGACAGGGTCCATCGGAGAGGAGGGGAGAAGAGAAGGTTCTAAAGAGAACCAGAGATATAGAGAGGGAGATTAAGGTAAAATGAAATTAAAGCTAAATAGGTGAAATTAAGGTAATTAACTAATATTTAAAATATAAAACGACTTATTATTGAATTAAAATAACATAAAGTGTACAATTAGGCTACAATTACAAAATTATTGTAATTATAGCCAAACAATGCCAAATTGGCTAATTTGTGAAATAATTAAATCCTAATAGGATTAAAATGATATATTGAGCTAAGAAATACTTTAAAATTACTTGTAATGTAATTTATGAAAATTATTGGATATAAAGTACTGAGTAAATTAGAAAAAAATAAATTAATAATATGGAAAATTATGGAAAAATACCAATTATTATAAAAGAGATTTTGAAGGTATATTTGCAAATTAAAACATAGTTTAAGGAAAAATTGGGTATCAACAACTGCCCTCTTTACCCGGGAAGGATGAAAAAGTTATCGGGTAAAGATATGATGGCCAATTTTGACCGAGCGAAATGGTTTAAAGAGGTTTAGGCCGCACCCTAGTTTCTGAGTTGCCTACATATCCCTGGTTTTATAGGAATCAGTTCGTATGTAGTTCAGTATCTTTCGGCGGAGTATACCGATGAAGCTATTTCAAGAACAGACGCAACATCTAGGGCTAGGTGAATGAACGGTTTATGGGAATGGTTAGGTTTGACATGGCTTGAGGGAACTGGAGCGGGATCACTCCTACTGGGATAACCATTGCTCGCTGTCTTACCTGCAAATAGAAGCAACACAAGTGTATACTGTGTATGAAACTAAACATGATGCAAATTCCCGTCGGACCATGAATGTTGTCTTTGGACGGTTAGGAATGGCGTCCTTAGACCATGATGTCCTAGGCCATGGGTTGTTTGATGTAGGGTTCGCAGGCCATGAAATGATGTTTTCGGGCTTTGGGGATGGTGCCTCCGAACCATGATGCCTTTGAATAATGATATGCAAAAGATTGAAAGAGATCCTCAGGCCATGACATGGTGTTCTCGGGCTATGAAGATGGTGCCTCCGAAAGGTGTTGCCTTTGGATGAGTTGGCGATGTTTCAACCCATGAAGGATGTAGTAGTATGATGTAGACAAGACAGAGCTCAGTCTTGCGAATTGAAGGGCAGAGCTTAGCCCGTAAGACAAGCAAGATAAATAGTGCTTGGGATAGCGTTTAATTTTGAAGAAAATTGGAGGCAGAGCTTAGCCTCAAAAGGCAGAATGGTAGCCTTATGCAAATTGGAAGGCAGAATAGTATCCTTACACAATGCATATGCAGATGGAGGTAGAGCTTAACCTCGGAAGACAGAATGGTAGCCTTATGCAAATTGGAAGGCAGAATAGTAGTCTTATGCAATACAAATGCAATGGAGACAACGTTTAGTCTCGGAGGGCTGAATGGTAGCCTTATGCAGATTGGAAAACAGAATAGTAGCCTTATGCAATACAGATGGAGGTAGAGCTTAACCTCGGAAGGCAGAATGGTAGCCTTATGCAATGAAGATGCAGATGGAGGTAGAGCTTAACCTCGGAAGACAAAATGGTAGCCTTATGCAGATTGGAAGGAAGAATAGTAGCCTTATGCAAGAAATAAAATAACAAATGACACTAGAGTTTTCTTAGCTGATAGCAGATTGCGGCATTATGATTATTGGGAGCATTGTGATTACAGAGCATTACTTGTGTGTGCTGATAGCAAATGTTAGTAAGTGCAATAGTTCTAAGAATCATATTTTGAACAATGTTTGTCATGTGGGCGTACAGTACGTCTAATAATTTCACAATCCTAGTGCCTGCATCCAAAGAAAAATTGTGAGTTTTGTAAGGGGAGGTTAGTTCGTATCCCTGCTGGCTTTTGCTTGACTCGTTTGGCTTTGATCTGGTGATACCGTCTATATTATTGGGGTAGTGTTGCTAAACAAAGCAGTTTCAATAATAACATGCATGATTTTGTAAAAGTTATGACATAAATTAAAAATAGCTTTTAGATGAACCGACAACTGCGACGCAGTTCATGACATTGCAACCTCCCCTGCTATAGAATTTTGAGGGTCCTCCTAAAGATTCTACCCTAGTTTGATGGGTTGACATTTTTGGCTATTGCTCGTGTGGCGATCAACTGAAATTATTTGGAATTTTGAGGTGGACCCTCAAAATTCTGCCCCAATTTCCAATTGGGGAGGGATGAAATTTTATTGAATTGTGACCGAACCCATAGGGCTGCCTACGTATCCCCTCTTAAACGGGAATCAGTTCGGGCGTAGTTCAATTTACATCATATAAGGAAAGCATAAAAATTACACATAGTAATGCTTTACTGCATCTGAATTGATCGGCTTTGGCCAGACTTCTCCGTCCATTTCTGCAAGTATGAGAGCTCCTCCTGTCTAAACCTGGTGAACCATGTATGGACTCTGCCAGTTGGGAGAGAACTTCCCTTTGGCTTCACTGCGGAAAAATTTTCTTCAACACCAGCTGCCCCGGTGTGAACTGTTTTGGCTTGACTCTTTTGTTGATGACTATGGACATTCTATTCTGATAGAGTTTGCCATGGCAGACTGCATTCATTATCTTTCCGTCTATAAGGGCTAGTTGCTCATAATGACTTTTTACCCACTCTGCGTCATCGAGCTCAGCTTCTTGTATGATCCTTAGGGAAGGAATTTCCACCTCAACGGGAATGACAGACTTTGTACCGTAAACCAGCATATAGGGGGTTGCCTCGGTTGATGTGCGGATAGTGGTATGATATTGCAGAAGAGCAAATGACAACTTCTCATGCCACTGTTTGTGATTCTTTATCATTTTCCTCAATATCTTCTTGATATTCTTGTTAGCGGCTTCTACTGCTCCATTCATCTGAGGCCTGTAGGCTGTGGAAATTTTGTGTTTAATCTTGAAAGTTTCACACATAGATTTCATCAAGTCGCTGTTGAGGTTGGAGCCATTATTAGTAATGATTGACTCTGAAATCCGAATCGACAAACAATGCTGTCGCGGACAAAGTCTTCCACGACTTTCTTAGTCACTGCTTTGTAAGATGTTGCTTCAACCCATTTGGTGAAATAGTCGATGGCTACCAGGATAAACCTGTGTCTGTTGGAAGTAGCAGGCTCGATTAGTCTAATAACGTCTATTACCCAGGCGGCGAATGGCCACAGTGAGCTTGTTATGTTAAGCTCGCTTGGAGGTACCTTTATCATGTCTGCATGTATCTGACAGCGGTGGCATTTTCGGACATACTAGATGTAGTCTGTTTCCATAGTCATCCAAAAGTAACATGCCCAGAGTATCTTTTTTGCTAAGACAAAACCGTTCATATGTGGACCATAGGTCCTAGCATAAATTTCCTCTAGTATCCTGGATGCTTCCTTTGTGTCGACACATCTTAATAATCCAAAATCGGGGGTCCTCCTAAACAGGATTCCTCCGTGTGAAAGAAGTTGTTGGACAATCTCCGAAGTGTGTGTTTATGAGTAGGATTTGCAAGCTCCAAGTACCCTCATTTAGCTAAATATTCCTTGATATCATGAAACCAAGGCTTTCCATCTGCTACCTCTTCAACATAGGCACAGTAAGCTGCCTGATTATGGATTTTCACTGGAATAGGATCAATGAAATTCTTTTCGAGATGCTGTATCATAGATGATAGGGTAGCCAACGCATTGGCGAACTCATTCTGGATTTTGGAAACATGCTGGAATTCTATTTTCATGAACCTCTTTCTCAATTCCTATACGTGATGCAAATACGAGAGTATCTTGGAGTTCTTGGTTGTCCGTTCTCCTCGTACCTGATGTATAAGCAATTTTGAATCTACAATCACTAGCAACTCTTGAACGTTCATGTCAATGGCCATTTTGAGTCCTAAAATGCAGGCTTCATACTCGACCATATTGTTGGTGCAGGGGAACCTGAGTTTGGCAGACACTGGATAATGCTGACCGGTTTTTGATACTAGGACTGCTCCTATTCCAACTCCTTTGAAATTTGCTGCTCCATCAAAAAACATTCTCCAACCGTCATAGGATTCCGCAATGTCTTCTCCTATGAATGATACCTCTTCATCAGGAAAATAAATTTTCAGGAGTTCGTATCCTCCATCCACGGGGTTTTCAGCAAGGTGGTCTGCCAGTGCCTATCCCTTAACCGCTTTCTGAGTTACGTAAAAAATGTCGAACTCACTCAATAGCATTTGCTACTTGGCTAGCTTGTCGGTGGGCATGGGATTCTGAAAGATGTACTTCAAGGGGTTCATTCTCAATATGAGATATGTAGTATAGGCGCATAAGGAATGTGTCAGCTTTTGAGCTACCAAAGTCAAAGTACAACAGGTGCGTTCCAATAGAGAATACTAGGCATCGTATGGGGTGAACTTCTTATTGAGATAATTAATGGCTTGTTCCTTCCTCCCTGTTTCATCATGCTGCCCCAGAACGCAACCGAAAGCTCCATCTAACACTACAAGGTAGAGAAATAAGGGTCTACCTGGCTCGAGCGGGACTAAGATTGTTGGTGTTGACAGGTACTCCTTGATTTTGCCGAAGTTCTTTTGGCAGTCATCGGTCCATTTGGTGGCAGCGTACTTCTTTAACATCTTAAGGATTAGCTCACAGATAACCATAGACTGCTCTATGAATCGGCTGATGTAGTTAAGCCTTCCCAAGAAATACATCACAACCTTCTTGTTCCTTGGCAGTGGTTGTTCTTAAATGACTTTGACTTTTGATGGGTCCAGTTCTATTCTCGGCGGCTCACAATAAACCCAAGCAATTTCCCAGTAGGAACCCCAAATGTGCACTTTGCGGGGTTTAGTTTCAGGTTGTATCTCTACAGTCTATTGAAGAACTTTCTCAGATCTTCTATGTGGTCAGTGGCCTTCTTGGATTTGATAATAACATCATCCACATATACCTCTATATCCTTGTGTATCATATCATGAAAATGGTGGTCATGGCCCTTATATAAGTGGCCCTTGCATTCTTCAAGCCGAATGACATCATTTTGTAATAGTACACTCCCCAAGACGTAATGAAATCCGTTTTCTCAACATCTTCCTCATCCATCCAAATCTGATGATAACCATCAAAGCAATCTATGAATGATTATAGCTCATGCTTGGCACAATTGTCAATCAGGATATGTATATTTGGCAAAAAGGAAGTCGTCTTTCGGACTGGCCCAGTTGAGATCCCGATAGTCGACACAGACTCTGACCTTCCCATCCTTCTTTGGCACTGGCACAATGTTGACTAATCATGTCGGGTATTCTACTACCCTGAGAACGTTAGCGTTGATCTGCTTGGTGACTTCTTCCTTGATTTTCAAACTCATATCAGGCTTGAACTTTCTGAGCTTTTGTTTTACCGGTGGACATATTGGATCGGTTGGCAGTTTGTGAGCCACAATAGACGTACTCAGACCAGTCATGTGATCATACGACTAGGCGAATATGTCCTCATACTCCTTTAGAAATTTTGTGTATTCTTTCTTCTCTGATGGCGATAGGTGAATGCTGAGTTGCGTTTCCTTGACATTTGCTGCATCTCCCAGGTTAAAAATTTCGGTCTCGTCCAGGTTGGACTAAGGTCTGTTCTCAAAGTTCTCGACTTTTTTGACAATCTCGTCAGGTATGTCATCTTCCTCTGAATCTATGTCCGTTTGTTGCATTGTCTCATTGCATGTCACAGTCATTGGTTCATCAAAACAAGTAATAGTAATGCTGTATTGGTAAAGCAAGGAGTGAAAACGACAACAATAAATATTAACTCATAAGAAAAATCAAAATGCTTTTCATAAGTTGAATAACTGTTTTGAACATCGAAGACCTTACTGCGGTAATTGAAAATTGCGAAAAGAAAATCATTTAGTAAAAACAGTGAATAATGCTTGTTTTAGCCTTGCTACCCCGAGGCTCGTCGGGCTTTGGTTGTCCTGATGGTCCAATTCTTGAGATGTGACCCTCTGCTCACAGCCTGTATGGAAGGGCCTTCCTCCCCTTCCCCCTCGAGAATAACACAATAATCCATATCACTGTCCACTAGAAACAAGTTCTTTATTGCTACAAGTGCTTCTTCTTCATCTGACCCATAGATAATGTCTACGTATTGAAAGGTCTGCTCCAGATATGGTATTGGCTGCTCTAGTGGGTAGTAAGGACCGTGCCATGGTGGCGACCAACTATTTAATTCTTCCCAAGTGTATTCATATCCCAAATCGAAGGTAGTGCCATGTTTCTTGAGTTTTATGGGTTTAGAGATTCCTTGGAGGTTCTTGCCGAGCCCTTTGCCAGGTTCGTACCCACTCCAACTTAGTATACTCTCGATTTTACTATCCCACCATTTGTATTTGTCAATGGCATTGACCCGTTAAATGTGGTGGTAAGTTTCTCCACCCAGCTTCCTTTTTCCCTCAATCGCCAGAACGGTATGGCGACTGTATATAGGGTTGCTACCATCATCGTGGACGATCACTTCCTGATGATTCCATTCGAACTTTACTGCCTGATGCAGCGTTTATGCTACGATCCCAGTAGCATGAATCCATGGCCATCCTAGCAGCAAGTTGTAAGATGCTGGTACATCTATTGCCCGAAAATCGTCCTCGAACCAGGTTGGTCCTATCTATAGGCATAGGCTAATCTCATCAATGGTGGACCTCTGAGAACCATCGAAGGCTTTCACATTGATTGCTCTATCCTTTATGTCATGCAGCCCTTTACCCAACTTCTTGAGTGTTACCAGTGGACAAATGCTAAGACTGGAACCTCCATCGATCAGGATTCTAGTGATGAAGTGATCTTCGCATTGTGTAGGGATGTGTAGTGCTTTGTTGTGCGCCAGCCCTTCAGGTGGTAGCTCGTCTTCATGAAAGGTGATCTTATGGCTCTCCAGTACTTGTCCTACCATATTAGCCACTTCCCCGCTAGTGATGTTACTTGGTACGTCATTTAGCATCTTTAACAAAGCATTCTTGTGCGTCTCAAAATTTTGCAGCAAAAAGAGTGGATATTTGCGCTGGTGTCTTGTTCAACTGGTCGATGACCGAATATTCCTTGGCCTGTAGTTTCCTCCAAAGGTCGTCCGGACCTGATTCAATGAGGGGCATCCTGTTGGAGGCCTGCTTACTCGATCCAGCCAGATGTTTAGGGGTATAGACTCTACCGGTTCTTGTCATACCCTATGCTACGACAACTTCTTCAATACTAACCTTTCCATTCTTTCTCGCCTCAGCTGTATAGTCCCAGGGTACAACATCTGTATAGAATGGTGGCATGGTAGACATCTCCACTGGGACCGGTGCGACTATCCTCACTTCAAATGGAATAGGTGCATTGGGTGGCAAGACTACAACCTTTAATGGTGCGAGTGCATTTTCCAGAGTCACGAATTCAACCTTAATTGGTACCAGTGTCTTTGCGGGTGGCACTGCTTCAAACTCAAGAGGTATAGACATATTCACCTCAGTGTTCTCAAACGGCTGGATCTGAACTATGATTGGATTGAGAGTAATTGTCGGTTTCTTCGGGTCATCACCTTCTACGATCAACCCGATTGATCCCTCGGGATCCCAGTCATCTTCTAATTCAATCATGTGGATAACTCCACCCTTATGGTCTGGCAGAGGGTTGTTGCGGACGTTTGGAGCAGGTTCCTTTTCCACAATGATCTTGTTATCAATCAAAGACTGTATCTTGTCTTTCAAGGAGTGGCATTCATCGATGGAGTGCCCTTTCATACCGGAGTGGTAAGCACAGGACTTGTTTGGGTTAACCCACTGAGAAGGATTCTCAGGGGTCGCAGCAAGGATGGGGGTGACATAACTAGCAACTTTGAGCCTCTCATATAGCTGGTTGATGGGTTCAATGATGGCTGTATATTATTTTCTAGGTCTGCGATCAAAATTAGGTTGGGGTCTAGGGAAATTTTGGCGTGCAGGGGGTGATTGATAGTGGGATGGTTGAACATTATAAGTTTGGTAGACATGAGCAGGTTGGGAGTATCCAGGTGAAGTAGGTTGATATGTAAGAGGTGGAGATGACTGATAAGTTGGTAGTAAAGCTTGGTATGAGGGTGTTTGGTAATTTGGGGTTGGCTGGTATGTGAGTGGAGGTGTTGGGTAAGCTTGATATTTATGAAGTGACTTGTTCCTTTGTGGAACCATCACGACCCCTATATCCCTTTTCTTGGACACACCACCAGACTGTAAAGCCTTTTTCGTAGCTTGCAAGGCTTCAAAATTTGTAACCATACCACATTTAATACCTTCTTCAATTCTTTATCTTAATTTGATAATGTCGGAGAACTTGTGGTTCTCAATCATCATCAGTCGCTCATAGTACTGCGGGTTCTGAGCCCGAACAAAGAACATGTTCATTTGCTCCTTTTCTAAGGGGGGTCTGACCTTAGCAGCTTCGGACCTCTAGTGAGTAGCATACTCGCAAAATATCTCCATGGGCTTCTTCTTCAAATTCTGGATATAGAACACATCTGGTGCGTTCTCTGTATTAAACCTGAATCTGTCCATAAAGTCAGATGCCATGCCTACCCAGCTTGATCACTTCTTGGGATCTTGGCTGATGTACCAAGATAATGCATCTTCTCAGCTTCATGCTGATCCTTTCATCCTGCCCTACTCCAACCAGCTTGTAGTAATATGTCCTCAAATGGACCCTTAGATCACCTATACCATCAAACATTTTGAACTTAGGAGGTTTGTACCCCTCAGGCAGTTCAACATCACGCTGTATGCAAAGGTCATCATAGTTTAACCCCTCGATTCCTTTGCTTCCCTTAACGCCCTGAATCCGGCTGGTCAATTTCTTATGTTCCTCGGCCAAGTTCCTGATAAGCAGATCCTTTTCATCAGACTCAGGTGTGCATAAGATAGGTTGGGTGGAATGTGGTATGGTCTCCACGTAGATAAGAATGTTATGGTTGCCTGGTGTATGTGTGTGGAAATGGTCGTTTGTGGAGTTCTGAGGTTCTGGGATGAGTAGTGGAGTGTTTTTTGGGGTATGGCAGGTGTTGCATTGGTCCTCTGGTGGAGCAGCGTGATGGTAAGGTGTAGGATGATTCTGCTTCTTTGGGATATTTTGAGGAGGTGTAGGGTTTTGAGCGTTAGGGAAGTTGATATCTGGGGTCATGAGGGAAAATGACAGGTTTGCCAGATTTTGAACCTGATCGAGCTCTTCCTGGAATTTCAATAGTTTCTATTCAAGTTATGACACATTCTCGTTAGGAACCCGAATACCCTGGCCATCATTGGCCTCTACCCATTCGGCTATGTTCTCCTTCTTCATGTTGTTTAAATCTTCCATTTTATACTTGCCTTTGTTCTTTCCTTTAGAGGGACTAAGAGGAGGATTGGGTGGAGGGCCCCTGGATCTTGTGAAATAAGATGATGATGCTAGAGTGCACGAACTAACCTTTGGGGAATGGAATAATAAAGACAAAAATAAAACAAAGGGTAATCAAGTCAATGAGGATTATAAAAAGTATTGCAATATTTAAACACATAGTGCGGGAATGTAAAACGTGTCCTAATTTTGGAACCTCTTTGTGCCTGAGGTAGGCCTAGCGACAAATAGATTTGGAGAACTTCAAATGCCAATAAACGCTTCATTTCATAATATAAAAATAGATGAATCCCAAAACGATACTAAGATAATAATAAGTCACTACTGGCACTTGGCCTTATTACACTTGGAAAGCGAGTTAACCTAATCTATTTGGCCTCAGAAGGACCTTCCTCAGGTGGAATGCTCTCGTTGATCAAATCCTCCAGTTCTCATAGGTTCACCAGCAAAAATGCCTTTTCTAGGTGTTCTCCTTCATTTCCCTCAGTGTTCTGGCAGTCGGTGACTCTCTTCCTCACTTTTCCTTCCAATTCTAGAAGACTGTATTCCAGATATTCCAACTTTTCGCTAGCTTTGGCGGCCCTCTCTTTCCATTTATTAATTTGGTCATTTGATGGAAGACTCATCCACCAGTCTAGAAAGAGTGGGGGCATGCTAATAATGCCGAAACTGGGGACCTCATGCCTCATTTTTTGCAAAACAAAAGGGTTAGACCATACCTCCACCAGACTCGACTATTTATACATTTATGATCAGCACATCGACATTTAGTTCTCCAAATTAATGCACAAAACATGGTTGCATCCGTTGGGATTATGGAAAACCCGATGAACTTTGGATAAGTCTTATCTTAAATGATCATTATGTGGACAACATACCTGATCCAACTAGGTTTGACCATGATGCATGCACAACTTAAATAGAGTAAGGCATCTACGAGGTTTTAGACAGGTACCCTTGAGCGAAAAACTCAAAGGAAAAGGCACGGAACTGTCGACTGCACCGCTGATCGACTAGTTTTACCGCAAATAAGCCCTTCCGAATTTATGGGGGTAATGATATAGGATGGGCGCAACCACTCATCAAGCGTTGCTATAGTATTTGTTTGGAACGAGTGGGATATGATGTTGAGCATGATTATGCAATAATTAAAAGCATGTTGACATGTATTTGCACGTTGAGAAAGTGATAAATATAGAAGTTTTATAATATAAAACAGTTATAAAGGAAGGAAACAAGAAAGATATGTCAGTTTTGCTTTTGAAGAAGAAATTAAACGCTTAAAGGAATTAAACAAATAATTGCACATGGGGGAGGGGGGAGGATACAAATTCACAAAAACGGTATGAAATGGTAAAAGCCTGAATATCCCCAGCGGAGTCGCCATGCTGTCGCGCCTCCTTTTTCTCGCAAAATCGGGTTTATGACATTTTTTTTGGGACAACTCTTTCTTTTTGGAAAGGGGGTTTGCATTTTTGAAGAGTCACCACCTAACGATTTTAAGGTGCGTTAGGGCACCTATAGGGTTCAGTTATAACTACGTTTGGTAACCAGAGGCAGGGTAAGGGCTTGAAATTATCCTAAGGGGAATGTGTTAGGCACCCCTCAGGATCCACTGGTGTGGTTCCCGGCCAAATAGTTTTTGTGAATCTATACAAGTAACAATTATACAAGTATGGCTCAAATAGTAGGGGATTTAAGTTTAAGTACACAGATGTTTGGAAAGCAGTTAATGAAAAGCAAGATTTTGAAAAGAATTACAATCTAAGCATATTTGGTAATGTAAAGGGGGTATCCTACGTTTGTTTATAATATAGATCACATCAATGCAATACCCGGTATGACACTCCTCAAAGAGGGGCTACATGTGGTATTAATGCACCGGTCATCATATCCATATCTACTTTTTCCCGCCCAGTGAAGATAACTAAAGCGAGGGTTGGTCTCTACCCTATTGCATGCTGTTACTCATCCCTTCCTATTAGTCCCGGAGGAATTTAGGACTCCTATCCTATGAAAGAGGCTTTTAGGCAGACCCTCAAGTTTAATGGTAAAATACTAAGTTGACATATAAATAACAAAGTCGGACATCAATTAAGGTTAGCATGGAAGACCAGTGAAAGGCTCAGATATACCTCCACATACAGTACACATAATGTGACGACCCGGCCGGTCGTCCTAAGAATTAATGCCCCAATCCCCTATTAACTGAATTCCCCAAGTTTATTTCTGTTAATGTGATTTTCCGGGATGTTCAGTTTTGAGTTTCGGGGAGTTTTGGGACACAGTCACTAAATGAGAGCTTTAGTGTTGGAAAGTTGACCATAGTCGGAACAGTGTGAAGACAATTTCAGAATGGAAATCTGATGGTTCCGTTAGCTCCGTTGGGTGATTTAGGGGTTAGGAGCGTGTTCAGATTGTGTTTTGGAGGTCCGTAGCTAATTTAGGCTTGAAACACCGAAGGTTGAATTTTTGAATTTTCTGGTTTGATAGAGAGATTTTGATCCGATGGTCGGAATGGAATTCAAAGAGTTGTAGTATTTACGTTGTATCATTTGGGATGTGTGTGCAAAATTTTAGGTCATTCGGATGAGGTCTGATATACCTTTTGATCGAAAGCGTACTTTGAGGAAAATTGGAGTTCTTAGGCTGAAATCCTTGATTAATTCGATGTTGTTTTAGGTGTTTTAAGGATTGGTAGAAGTTTGAATGAGGTATTAGGTGATGTTGGAGCTTTTGGTTGAGATCCCGGGGGCCTCGGGATGAATTCAGATATTTGACGGAGGAAATTTTTGGAGTGAAGTTGCTGCAGCAGGTGTTCTTCTGGTATTTTCACATTTGCGGATTGGGGACTATAGATGCAGCACCGTATAAGTGGCTAAGGGGACGCAGAAGCGGATTTTGGTCACTTCAGTAGGTTCCGCAGATGTAGGCAATTTTCCGCAGAAGCGGAAATTGGGGACTTCTTCAGGAACCGCATAAGCGGTTGTATTTCCGCAGAAGCGGTACCACATCTGCGGATTGGGAGTGGCAGATGCAGAAATTAGCCATTTAAGTGAAAAGTCACAGATGCGACATTAGTTCCGCAGAAGCGGGACTGCAGATGCAGTGCCAGGGCCGCAAATGCGGAAATCGCTGGGCAGAACATATAAATCGTTGCTTTCGCGAATTTGAGGGATTCTTTCACCATTTTCATCCGAGTTTGAAGCTTTTAAGAGATATTTTGGAGGAAAACAAAGAGGAATCACTTGGAGGAAACATCCTTGACTTCATAACTCCTTTTTATGTGTCTAAAGACCTAATTAGTGGTGAGAAATTTGGGAAAAATGGTTAATTAGGGCTTGAGTTTTAGAGGCCTTTAAATGAGGATTTGAGGGTACATTTGGACTCTGATTTCAGTGTTCTGGTTATGTATGGACTCGTGAGAGTACTAGGTTTCTTAAAATGTAAATTTAACCCGATTCCGAGATGTAGGCTCGAGGGGCGTTTTGGTCATTTTTTAATAATTTCACGTATTAGCTTAGAATTTAATTGTAGAATCAGTTGCTTGAAGTGTTATTTACATTATGAAATTGAATTGAATAGATTTGTGCCATTTGGAGTCGATTACTCGTGGCAAGAGCATGGTTTCAGGTTTATTTTGGGCCGATTCGAGGTAAGTGGCTTGTCTAACCTTGTGTGGGAGACCTTCCCCTTAGGATTGGTATATTTGGTAATTGAAATGCCTTGTATGTGAGGTGACGAGTGCGTACTTGTGCAAATTGTTGGAAATCCAGTTTTCTTTAAGTAATTACTAGTATGTTTCCTTTCTTGTTTCTATTTCTTGCACTATTAAGCCTGTTGTTAGCTTAGGAAAGCATGTCTAAGTGACGTAATTGCTTCATTTGATTTAACATTCCTTACTTGAATTATGTGCAACATGCTAGGCTAGAATCACTTATTGCCTTAATATGAATTTTGCTATTTCTGTTTATCTTCCTGCTTCTGCTGTGTATTTCTTTTGGGACTACGGATGTGGGATTCCGGTAGCTCCCCCTTGTCTGTTTAGTTTGGGACTATGGGTTAGATTCCCAGTAGATCCCCCTGCACCTTTACTTCAGGACTACGGGTTAGATTCCCGGTAGATCCCCTGCATAGTGCATATGGAACTACGGGAATGCACCTGGTACATTCCCCTGGTACTAGGTATTTACATTTGGGACTATAGAATAGGATTCCAGTAGATCCCCGCGCACTATGAGTTGGACTACGGGATAGGATCCTGGGAGATCCTTCGGACATATATATTTGATGGACTACGGGACGGTATCCCGGGAGATTCACTGGATATGTAAAGATGGGACTACAGGACGGTATCCTCAGAGATGCCCGATTGTTACTATTGGTGCTGAACTGTATTTCCTTTCCACGTTTACCTTGTTCTGTATAGTTGTTGATGTTCTGTTCATCCTGTGTTATTTTACTGTTGTACTTATTTATATTGTTCCATTCTATACTGTTGATTTTTTAAATTTTATTTAACCTTAGTAGGGCCCTGACCTTCCTTATCACAACCCAACTGAGGTTACGCTTGGCACTTACTAAGTATCGTTGTGGTGAACTCATGCCCCTTCTGCGCATGTTTTTATGTGTAGATCCGGGTACCGCTAATAAGGCCTACTATCGTTGAGGGAGGCGACTGCTTAGAAACTCCGAGGTACATCTGCCACATCCACAGACCAAGGAGTCCCTTTCTATTCCTGCCTTTAGTATTTATCCCTTTTCTACTTTTCTGTTCTTTATAAGAAATTCCAGAGTTAGAGCTATGTAGTATTTCTTTTCTTAGCTTGTGATTCTTGGGTTTTCGGGTCTTGAATTTATGTTTGGTATTGAGAGTTAAACATGGTGTATGACGAGCGGCACATTTAAATACTATTATTACTTTATTTCCGTTTTAAATTATTTATCTCCACAAATTTTGGTTTTTCTTCCGCAAATTAGGCTTACCTAGTCGTAGAGACTAGGTGCCATCACTATGGTTCACGGAGGGTGAACCGGGGTCGTGACACATAAACATCATGACTCATACACAATTAAGGTCAAAATTCAGATCCTAAACATGGTATCTAAGTGATAACAACTGAATTAGATTTATGACATAACTCAAATAGGAAGTCCTAATCAGGCTTGCCTACTGATTTTAACATGCTGACAGGCAAACAATAATCACAAAGACGGTTCTGATTTTATTTTAAATTGATTACCTAAGACTTGCCTAAGCGTAAAATAATATGCAGTAGTTACCAGAATTATTAAAACAGTTCGGAAGTTATTTCACCTAAAGCATGCTGTTCCAACTGTTGCAAAGACATACAGGGATTGTGACCAGTTTTACTTAAACGGGCTAATCAAACATGAGACTGTTTTATGTCCTTTTTTCATGCATCAGTAGTTTAACTAGGTGTGACTGAACTAGTGTGAACAAGATCCTAAAACAAGGTATCTAATATGCACATATGAAAAATACAGAATAATTGCATAATTCCTAAAGCATGATTTCTAAATGCCCGAAGAGTTACAACATGACTTCAAGATGTGTTGGAGCAACATTTTTATGTTGATATTGTTATTTAGCCTAAAGAAGGATTTCTAAGTGGTAAAGTGATGCCAAATGAGATGCTGAAATAGTAAACCTAGGAACATGGTATCTAATGCATGACATGCTTTGAATTGGTTGATCTTACACACGGATTCTAATGCACATATAGGAAATGTAAAGCTAAGACATGGTTTCTACCCATTGATGTTGATAGCATATATAACTACCCTCCCCTTTTCACTAGCAGCCCCAATACTTGTTTACAACAGATTATTACAGACCAATACTAAAATGAATTTCATAAGTATAAAGGAAAAATAAAAAGTAAAAAGTTACACTATAGAGAGCCTAAAGACAAGCCCAGATTCTCAACACCTGATTCGAAATTTCTCTCTGAGTTATGTAATAAATCACCTCAAATGTCAAGATTATTCCATAGCCTTTCTCATATCTGGGTGTGTCAGAGTTCCCTAAGGACCTCAAGGGATCCTGAGCAGTGCTCACACCCAGATTTTGTAGCCAAGATAGAGTAAGTGCAGTATGGAAAGGCCAACTTTTGTGTGTCAAAGTTCAGAGGGAGCTCAAGGGTCCCAAGGCAATTCTCATACAAAAGGGGTTGAACTAAGTGGTCTAAGAGTAGAGTGAGAGTACTCGACATAGTTTTGAAGAGTTTAAGTAAGAAGACAATTTTGAAAAAGGGTAAGGAAGAAACAGTTTTGAAAAAGAGAGACTTAATTGGAATAGTTTTATGCCAAAGTTTAACTGATGAAAACCATTTGAAGGAGCATGCATACCAATCTCAGAACCAAACCAAAGTCAACATCATACTAAGGACCAAGAATAGTCCAGCAAACACAAGCAAGGGAATCGGATTGGAGGGACAAGTATGGAGCATGTGAGGGCAAACAGGTAGAAGGTAGGAACATATACGAGCACATAATCAGAAACTCCTACAGGATCAGAGGATCAGAGGGACAATAGGGTATTAGATTAGATTAACATATCAACACCAAACAACTAAGACCATGATCGTACCAATCATGGGGATTCACATAAGAAACATGCACTAAGTATATAGAAACATGTTGATTATTGACAAGTTAAGCATAAGTTAACATGTAGAGGGAACTCAGGATCCTAATTACATGTTCAACCACAAAAATAGTGAATAAAAGCAAATAAGAAGTACAAGGAATTGTAACGGTAATAGAAACATGTTGGTTTGAGGACTGAAATCTTAATTAGAACATACCAGTGAAGTGAAGAAAGAAAAAACACAAAGCAGAAATAGGAGAGGCGCAGTAGTTAGCCTTGGCTTGCAGCCAACTAGCTTAGAATAGTAGCAAGTAGCACAAAAGAGAGAATAGAGAGTTTTTAGTTGTGTGAGAGAGTGTTTTTTGAACTACTGTATTCGTGTGTGTAATTAAAGGATAAGAGGGTATTTATAATAGTTTGAAAGCTAGGTAAATAAGGCAAGAAGCAATTATTGAACTACAGAATCAATTAGGAATCGAAAATCAGCCAAGACTCCCTTAATTAAAGGAGTAATTTACCAATGGTAGAAAGCAGGTGGCAAATAAAGAAGGAGATCATATGAGACTGGAATATAACACATAAGGAAATAAGCATAGTACAGAGCATGTAATTGAGGCTAGGATCGACAAATTCTAATTAAGGAAAATATCTAAGAATCAATTTGATAGCATAATCAACCACAAAATAAGGCAAGAAAATATTCAGAGGTTGAAAATCAGTAGGGAACAGAGTATAACAATTACAGGGAATCAGGGATTCCATTAAAGGTAACACTGACCAAGGGAAAGTATCACAATTGAACGAAGCAAATATAACACACACAATAATAGGGTAAAAGAATCACATAAATCCAGGATTCAAAGTAAAGGATGGTACTAATGAGAAGAAATAACCACAAATTTTCGTCAATGAACAAAGTAAACACGATATAGGCTGGAGAATCAAAATTAGAAATCCAAATGAGCACGAGGAGGTATAAAATCATAGAAGCTCTGAACATATGCATGAGAAACAGGTATACATACAAATCATATAAGCAAAGACAGTTCCAGAACCCCGAATAAAACCAAAATAATTAGGGTTTTCAACATGATGAATAAGGTAAAAAAAACTTAAGTAAACCATTTAAACATAGTAAAAATCATATGATAATACTGAAAATCAGAGGAGGAGTCATTTTAAAAAGGGGTTAAGAAACCCTAGTCTTGAAGACGAAGAGTTACTTCAAAAAAATCGGAAAAAAACGTTTGTGGAAAACAACAAAACTTCATAATATACACAGATCTAAAAGAAATCAGAAAATCTTAAGAGTTAGGGTTTCAGAGAACCCAGAGAAGATGAGAAAACCTTAGAATGTTATAGGTTTTAGCTGGAAAGGTCATAGATCTTACTCGAACGGCCATGGATGGGCGAAAAATGGCATGAGAAACCATGGGTAGGAGTTGAACCGCTCCAGGTTCACCTGAGGACCTAAGGTAGTGTCAAACCAGCGCGGGGTGAAGCAGAGGCTAGGAGATGGTGAGAGGCCATGGTTTCCGACGAGGGAGGTGGCCACAGAAGGTGGACAGGGTCTATAGGGGAGGAGGGGAGAAGAGAAGTTCTAGAAAGAACCAGAGATAGAGAGACGGAGATAGAGAGACCGGTTGAGAGAGAATGAGAGGGTAGGGGAGAATGAGAGAATGGGGAAGTCTATTAGGTTTAATTATGGTATAGGGGGATCTGGATCGTTGATTGAAATTAATAAACGGTTCAGATTGAGTGAGGGATTGGGCCGGGTGGTATGATCCATTGGGCTTGGGTCTGGTGGGTTATTTAATTGGGTTTGGGGCTGGTTTGATTAGGTTATAATTTAAATAGAATGGCTAATTGTTAAATACCCATCAAAATTAGATAAATAATTAATAAAAATAGCTAATAATTAGGTAAAATGAAATTAAAGCTAAATAGGTGAAACTAAGGTAATTAACTAATATTTAAAATATAAAACGACCTATTATTGAATTAAAATAGCATAAAGTGTACAATTAGGCTACAATTGCAAAATTATTGTAATTAGCCAAACAATGCCAAATTGGCTAATTTGTGAAATAATTAAATCCTCATAGGATTAAATGATATATTGAGCTAAGAAATACTTTGAAATTACTTGTAATATAATTTATGAATAATTATTGGACAAGGTACTGAATAAATTAGAAAAAATAAATTAATAATATGAAAAATTATGGAAAAATACCAATTATTATAAAAAGTGATTTTGAAGGTATATATGCAAATTAAAAAATTGTTTGAGGAAAAATTGGGTATCAACAGTGGGCTACACCGCGTTCGCGAAGAGGAAGAAGTGAGGCAGTTGAGAAGTGGAAGTTGCTCTTCGCGATCGCGTGAGATCAACCCCGATCGCGTAGAACTGAGCAGTGCAACATCGCAATCACGTAGGGATTATTACAATCACATAGGGTTAATTTGGGGGTCAGTGATGTTTCTCTTCGCGATCACGATTAAGGTCGCATCTGGGAAGAACATAAAGTTCAAAGTCGAGGGTTTTGAGTTTATATCACAAAATTGAATTGGGAGCTCGGTAGGAGACGAATTTTGGAGGGAGTTTGCGAGTAATGATTCTTAACTCCTTTTTACTTATAACCCATTAATCTACACGAATTCATCATCAAATTTTGGATTTGGGGCGAGAAATTGGAAAATATTTGGAAAAGTTCTTAGGCCTAATTTTCGAGTTTTGATTGAGGATTTGGATAGTTTTGGTATGGTTAGAGTCGAGAGTGAATGGGGGGTCACAATATGTAACTTTTACGTGATTCTAAGACGTTGGCCCGAGGGACATTTTAGGAAATTTTCTTAATTTTGCGTGTTAGCTTCGAATTAATTAGTGGAATGTGTAACTTGAAGTTATATTTACATTATGCAATTGATTTGACTAGATTTAGGCCATTTAGAGTCGAGTACCCGTGGCAAGAGCGTGATTTTGGGTTGATTTTTGAGCCGGTTCGAGGTAAGTGGCTTGCCTAACCTTGTGTGGGGGAACTCCTCTTAGGATTTGATATTGTTTATTTATGAAATGCCTTGTACGTGAGGTGTCATGACCCAATGATCCCTCCAAAGGAGTCGTGATGGAACCTAGTCTCTAAACTAGGTAAGCCTAACATTAACTGAGATAACATTTATATTTGCTAACTTTAATTTAAATAACTCTTAACAAATTACAATTCCCTAAACCAGTGGTACATGTCATAAGCCTTTCTAAGCGTAGTTATACAAAATAAATACATCACTATTCCGAAGCAAAAGGAACCAATTGAAATAAGTACAAATGAAGGTGACTCTGAAGCCTGCGAGCACTGCAGCAGGTTTACCTTGAGTCTCCACCTCAATGACTCGCACAACTACTACCGATCAAATACCTGGATATATACACAAAAATGTATAGAAGTGTAGTATGAGCACACCACAATGGTGCCCAGTAAGTATCAAGACTAATCTCGGTGGGGTAGTGACGAGGAACAGTCTAGACGCCTACTGGTCAGACATATTAAACAGGATATGATAACAAATATTAAGATAAAGGTAACGAAGTAATATCAACAGCAGGGTTAAATCAAACTACAAGCAGTCGAAATAGTAAAAGGAAGCTCGGATGGTAACACAAGATAACTAAGTAAATTAACACCAACATAGCTGGAACACAGACAAGTATAAATGTACTCAACAAGGAAGGCGATGTCAGCTCAATAAATCATATCATTTCTAATGCACAATTCCAGCCATCTCAAACTCGATGTCTCATATCATAACCTCAATTACCAAACCTTTTGCACACCTAACACCTTATGCCCTCATATTTCTATCTCTCTTTGCACAACAATGTTCTCATGTTACTTAGCACATATGGTCAATAACCAATGCAATTAATGTTCAAAGAGTCTTATTTACATAACATAAAGTAGAGTATAGTTTCTAAGACAATTAGGAACTCAGCAAGAAAAGATGAAGTTATTTTTAGAAATCATTTGAGTAAAGAAAGTATCATTTTCAATTAAAATACAACATTGAATGAATTATTACCTTTAACATAGAATTTAATAATTTAACTTAGTAGAAATTCTTTTTTAAGTAAAATACAACCTCAGACGGTTTAAGGGAATTTAATCGGGTAACTAATTGAATTAAAAATGAACAATTATTGAAACTTGAAGCATTGAATTATTTATATAAATATGGCGAAGTATTGAAACACTATGGGGGTCCATCACAAAGGACCACAACAGTAAAGGAATCTGAACAGTTATAACACTTGAATTGGTAACCACTAATCAACACAACAAACTAAAAGAGCACGACAACACCCTTCTTGCTTTATCACTCTTCCTCACCATATGCATAAATAGAAACTTGCACGGCATCACCCTTCGTGCTTTAACTCTCTCATAATCATGGCATGACATCACCCTTCGTGCTTTTACTCTCAATATTGGCACAACATCACCCTTCGTGTTTTTACTCTCAATAATGTGGCACGACATCACCCTTCATGTTTTTACACTCACAATATTGGCATGGCATCACCCTTCGTGCTTTACACTCTTTCTCACCTAAACAATAGAAATAACAACATCCCGACAAGGGAATCAACAATAGAAACAACAACATCCCGGCAAGGGAATCGACAACAGAAATAATAACATCCCGACAAGGGAATCAACAATAGAACAATTACATCCGACAAGGGAAATAACAATAACCAATCTTCTTTAAACAGTTAGCTTTGAAATATAGATCTCAACTTGAATCAATACTCAACAATGGTTAATTACCACGAGAATATCATCAGTCTTATTCAACATGATTAATCGTCAAATTAAGCATGAATAGTACATAACAAGGATCACGGAAATACCAAGAGAACACAATAACCTTAATAAAAACAATAAGCCATAATAACCACGTAATAACTACACCAGTAACCACAACAATTGGATATGTAACATATTTGCAAGAAGTCATAGAGGAATTCACAATCACGAAGTATCAAAATAATAAGGAACACAATCCCTTCAATTAAGGCAAATAAGGGTCAAGTAACAAGTAAGAGTTAGGGGAAAGCTAACAACATCATTGGAACATATAGAGGTAATTTAAGCAATTAGGAGACTCAATCATAACGGAATACTTTTCACATAATGAACATAAGGACCTAAGAATCCTAAGGCAAATTCCCCACAAATAAGTTCGAGCACACACTCGTCACCTCGCGTGCACGAACTACAATGAGAACAGAAGACTCAAATCCTAAGGAAAAGTCCCCCACACAAGGTTAGGCAAGATACTTACCTCAATCTGGTCAATTCAATGCTCAATTTAGCTTTTCCTTTACCAATTCTTCTACGCTCGGCTCAATCTAGCCAAAAATGACATGAATACATCTAACAATGCAAGAGAAAACAATTCCAATTAATAAAATTATGATTCTTATACAATTTGCAAAAAGTCAACAAAAGTCAACTTCGTGGGCCCGCACCTCGGAACCCCACAAAATTTACAAAAACCGAATACCCATTCCGATACGATTCACCCATACAAAAATTATTCAATTCTGAGAGCATTTGGTCCTTCAAATTATCATTTTACATTTTTGAAGAACTTTACAAATTTTTCCCAAATTCCATCCTAAATCACGAATCAAATGATGAATTCAATGATAGATTCATGTATTTTAGCCAAATCCAAGTTAGTATAACTTACCCCGATGAACTTCTTGAAAAACCTTCGAAACATTGCCAAGATCCGAGCTCTCTAGGTAAAAATATGAAATAAAACCCTAAATCTCGTATTTATAGTGCACCTCCCAGATTTCCATCACCGCTCACCTCGGAAAAACCACTGCTAACCGCGGTCCATCACCACTGACCACGGTAAATCCACCACTATAGCGGAAAATATTGACTGCAGTGACATGCTTTAGTATTTTCGCCATAACCCTCTTTACAGATGTCTAGATTGTGATTTTTTAGATTTCTGAAAACTAGACACGAAGGGCTACAACGTTTGTTTTTGAATCATCTCAATTTTCCTTGTAGATCAAAAGATATAGGCTTCCGAAGTCAGACCAGTGAACCTGCAAATTCTTCCTCACAGCGAACCGCGGACCATTTTCCGCCTCAGCGGAAAAAGTACCGCCTCAACGGTAAGACTTCTGCCCCCAGCAACAATTTAAGCATCAGAACCATTTTCTATGTTCCGGAATGTCCGGACTCGCTCAAAACTCACTCGAAACTCATCTGAGGCCCCCAGAATCTCAACCAAATGTACCAACATATCCCATAATATCATACAAACTTAACCCCACTCTCAAATCACGTCAAACAATGCTAAAACCACGGATCAAATGCCCAAACGCATGAAAATCACTATGAACTTCAAGAACCTCTAGAATTGCAACCAAGCGTCCGAACCACATCAAATCAACTCCAAACAACACCAAATTTTGTAGGCAAGTCCCAAATGACATAACATAGTTGTTCCAACTTTTGGAATCACATTCTAACCTCGACAACACAAAAGTCAACTATGGGTAAAACCTCTCCATTTTCCAAACTTCAACTTTTCCAACTTTCACTGAAATTCCTCAAATTACCCTATGGGCCTCCAGATCCAAATTCGAAAACATGCCTAAGTCCAAAATCACCATACGAAGCTACTGACATCATCCAAACACTCATTCCGGAGCCGTTTATTCAAAAGTCAAATTCTGGTCAAGTTCTCTCCGCTTAAGCTTCCAAAACTATATTCCTTCTTTCCAATTCGACTCCGATTCATCCGAAAAATGAATCCAACCCCGCACACAAGTTGATATACATAAAGTGAAGCTACTCTTGACCTCAAATTGCTGAACTGGATGCGGTAGTTCAAAATGACCAGCTGGGTCATTACATCCTTCTCCACTTAAACATACGTTCATCCTCGAACGTGCCTAGAGTCATTCCAAAGTCATTGAACCATTGCATGAGCTCACCATACATACACCTCGGGGTGATTCTCCATCACACAACCTATGCAGAACTGACAATGCCACATAATTGAAGGTTTCAACTCCTCCTTAGTCCATAACCTTAGAACATAACCCAAACCTCTACATCTAAAATTCATCATTGGACCCGAATTCCACATCTTCACACTGAATACACCCAAACAAGATGAATCGAGCCAAAAATTCCAACCCAAAATACAATCACATGCTGATCCGCGCATCTTAAATACTCAAAGCAATAATCTCTGACCACCGTAGCTGCTCAAATAATACTCTGGATGTCGGCAATACACTTCACATTGAATACAACCTTGCTCCGGACTTCCACAACACTGCCCATGATAAAGAAACATGCGACAACTCATAGCTACTCATGAAGTCAACAAGTCAAGAAACTCTCTCATCCGACAATGGACATTAACCAACTCTTAGCAGAAACAACCACATACTTTCAAACACAACTTATTCCCAATTCCATAGTACAAACATCATGTCTAAAAACCTCATCTCAGCCAATACAAGCAACCCAACTAACAAATCATCACGGAACCACACGGATTCTCACACTGCATAGTTTGTACACCAACCCAGCAAAGACTTAATTATACAGCACAAATAAAAGAAAGCAAAGTATAAGAATTATCTAACAAGTACAACATATGTAACAACAAAAGTAATTTTTTTTCAAATCATCCTAGAGAGGGGAAACACAACACCAGATAAACACAAGGAAAGGGTATCCCACATAACATCCACTACGGCGTGCAGCCCCCTCCCAAATACTCATCGAGCCAAAATTCTCAAGCTTACTGATCATATGAATATTGGTATCAAGTACAACAGAGTGCACAAATATAACTGTGGGAAAAAGTGAATAGAAGTAACAAGACATAAAAGAAGCCAGTGCAGCTGAGGTTCAATGAGCAAATTAATATCAGGAGTGCTATCTCTCCTACATCGCTATAAGGCCTTAATGGAATTACAACATGCATGGAGAATAATCATACAACCTCACAGCTGATCACAACATAAGAGAGCAGTTCATAACATAGGTCGGAGGCACAAATAATATCCATTCTGCCTGATGACATAACCAAAATGACAATCTCACAAAAGCACACAAACTTAACCTAGTACAAGATACATATTCTCATTGAGCTTTCACATAGCCCCCAACCCAAATCCTGAGTATTTTCCAAATAGGTTAATATCATTTCCAAAAAATCCACAGCGACCTATCAATAATGCATGCTATTAATTATCACATTCTCAACATTTATTCAAAATCCTCAAACAGGAAATAGTCCATATATGAGGGCATCTTTTCCCAAACCTTAGGAATACCAAAATTTACATACCCGACTCAACTACACAAATCAAATGGCTGATATCTCACTCACATCCTATCATTCTGCTGAGGCAACCATATAGGATTTCTGGCAGCGTAACAAAACATGAACCTCAAAAGCCTCAAAACCTTGTAATCTATGCTACTAGCCACGTACCCAAAAACAAAAACTCAAGGTCCTTTAAATAAATGCACATTCTTCACATATAATAGTCAACAAGGTCAACTCTCTATTAATTTTTGATACCTATTCAGGGGAAAGTTACAATGTACCACATATTCCTTATGTCCATAGTAGACAGCCAACTCAAGTCATTTCCAAACCATCAAGAACCCTCCAAGATCTGACCGCACGGACTAGGCCATCAGGACCGCACCTTCTAACTCAATCGAGTCACACAAACTGTCCAATCCAAGAGTGCTGGCACAAATGCCAGTAGAGAATTCCTATTTCAAGGACCAATTACTTTATCGCTGTGCTGACCCAACACCACAGGGCTGAACCATTTTCTTCGGATAGTCGATATGCAATAATCCCAATCAATGTCCCAAATATAGATGAGCCTAACATGAACCACGTAGCCAGAAGCTCATAAACCACCACATTTCCTCTGAAGCACCACGTTTTGCTGCAACCACGATACATACACTAAATAGACCTTCTGTGAATCTGAAGTTGTTTCTCTGATTCCCCTTGATACTGAAATGTAGATCCATTAATAACATAGAAATACTCAGACCAAAACTGACGTAAGTCTGACTCTGCAATCTTAATGCTGTTGATGGACTCCTCCACTTGGCGCGATGCCATAGTAAACAACGTCTAATGATCCGCAAAACTAACCTTCACAGCTCGTATAACACAAATCACAAGATACTCTAGTACCAACTATCCCCAATTAACACCCACCTCAGGACCTTGCCACAATCGCGATGACTAGTCAACCAATTTAACCTTCCCAAGGTCGCACTCATCAACAAGATCGAAAACCGCTATGCCTTTATATGAACAATTGAATAGTCTCTCAATACCTCTGTATCTCCAGTCTGGACGACACGTTGAGATAATTCCTGAGCATCCCTGACTCCTTCGTAGACCGTCTATAGCATCACGAACCACTGGCTCATAGCGGCCGTTGAGAGCGTAATATTATACACGAGTGGATGTAAAGGGACATAAGTCATATACTTTGAGCTGTATCAATATCGCACGATAAGGAATGAAAGAAGGGGAATTTCCTAACAGTTTTGTAGCCTCTCGAAGATAAGTACAGACATTTCTGTACTGATCCACAAGACTTTACTAAACTTGCTTGTGACTCATAGCACCTATGAACCTAGGGCTCTGATACCAACTTGTCACGACCCAATAATCCCTCAGAACGAGTCGTGATGACACATAGTCTCTAAACTATGTAAGCCTAACATTAACTGAGATAATATTTATATTTGCTAACTTTAATTTAAATAACTCTTAACAAATTACAATTCTCAAAACTTGTGGTACAAGTCATAAGACTTTCTAAGAGTAGTTATATAAAATAAATACATCACTGTTCCAAAACAATAGGAACAAATGGAAATAAGTACAAATGAAGGTGACTCCAAGGCCTACGAACACTGCAGCAGGTTTACCTTCGGTCTCCACCTCAACGACCCGCACATCTACTACCGATAAAATATCTATATCTGCACACAAAAATATATAGAAGTATAGCATGAGCACACTACAGTGGTGCCCAGTAAATATCAAGATTAACCTCGGTGGGGTAGTGACGAGGAATAGTCAAGATGCCTACTGGTCAGACAGATTAAACAGGATATGATAAGAAATATCAAGATAAAGGTAACAAAGTAATATCAATAGCAGGTATAAATCAAACTACAAGCAGTCAAAATAGTAAAAGGAAACTCGGATGGAAACGCAAGATAACCAAGTAAATTAACACCAACATAGCTGGAACACAGACAAGTAAAAATGTACTCAACAAGGAAGGCGATGTCTCTTATCATAACCTCAATTACCAAACATTTTATACACCCGACACCTTGTGCCCTCATATTTCTCTCTCTCTTTGCACAACAACATTCTCATATTACTCAATACATAGGGTCCATAACCAATGCACTTAAGATGTTCAAAGAGTCTCATTTACATAACATAAAGTAGAGTATATCTTCTAAGCCAATTAGGAACTCAGCAAGAAAAGATGAAGTTATTTATAGAAATCATTTGAGTAAAAAAAGTACCATTTTTGATTAAAATACAACATCAAATCAATTATAACCTTTAACATCGAATTTAATAATTTAACTTAGTAGGAATTCTTTTTTTAAGTAAAATACAACCTCAGACGGTTTAAGGGAATTTAATCGGGTAACTAATTGAATTAAAAATGAACAATTATTGAAACATGAAGTATTGAATTATATATATAAATACTTCAAAGTATTGAAACACTATGGGGTTCCATCACAATGGATCACAACAATAAAGAAATCTGAACAGTTAAAATACTTGAATTTATAACCACAAATCAACACAACAAACAGAAAGTGAACGTCATCACCCTTCGTGCTTTATCACTCTTCCTCACTATATGCATAAATAGAAACGTGCATGGCATCACCCTTCGTGCTTTAACTCTCTCATAATCATGAAATGACATCACCCTTCGTGCTTTTACTCTCAATAATGTGGCATGACATCACCCTTCGTGCTTTTACACTCATAATATCGGCACGACATCACCCTTTTTGCTTTACACTCTTCCTCACAATATCATGCACGTCATCACCTTTCGTGCTTTACACTCCTCCTCACCCAAATAATAGAAACAACAACATCCTGGCAAGGGAATCAACAATAGAAACAACATTATCCCGGCAACGGAATCAACAGCAAAAATAATAACATCCTGGCAAGGGAATCAACAATAGAACAATAACATCACGATAAGGGAACTCACAATAATCAATCTTGCTTCAACAGTTACCATCAAAATATAGATCTCAACTTGAATCAATACTCAACAATTGTCAATTACCACGAGAATATCATCAGTCTTATTCAACATGATTAATTGTCAATTTAAGCATGAATAGTACATAACAAGGATCACGGGAAAACCAAGAGAACACAATAACCTTAACAAAAATAACCAGACACAATAAGCAAGTAATAACTACACCGATAACCACAACAATTGGACATGTAAATTATTTGCACGAAGTCATAGAGGAATTCACAATCAATAAGTATCAAAACAATAAGGAACACAATCCCTTCAACTAAGGCAAATAAGGGTCATGTAACAAGTAAGAGTTAGGGGAAAGCTAATAACATCATTTGGAGCATATAGAGGTAATTTAAGCAATTAGGAGACTCAATCATAATGGAATACTTTCCACATAATAAACATAAGGACCTAAGAACCCTAAGGCAAATTCCCCACAAATAAGTCCGATCACACACTCGTCACCTCACGTGCATGGACTACAATTAGCAAAAAAGACTCAAATCTTAAGGGAAAGTCTCCCAGACAAGGTTAGGCAAGATACTTACCTCAATCCAGCCAATTTTAATGCTCAATTAAACTTTTCATTTACCAATTCATCTACGCTCGGCTCAGTCTAGCCAAAAACGACTTGAATACATCTAATAATACAAGAGAAAAAATTCCAATTAACAAAACTATGATTCTTATACAATTTGCAAAAAGTTAACAAAAGTCAACTCCATGGGCCCGCACCTCGGTACCGGACAAAATTTACAAAAACCGAATACCCATTCCGATACAAATTCACCCATACAAAAATAATCCAATTCTGATACCATTTGGTCTTTTAAATCATCATTTTACATTTTTGAAGAACTTTACAAATTTTTCCCAAATTCCATCCCAAATCACGAATCAGATGATGAATTCAATGATAGATTCATGTATTTTAGCCAAATCCGACTTAGAATCACTTACTCTGATGAACTTCTTGAAAACCCTTCAAAAAATATCCATGATCCGAGCTCTCTAGGTAAAAATATGAAATAAAACCCTAAATCTCGTATTTATAGTGCACCTCCTCGATTTCCATCTCCACTGACCGCGGAAAAACCATTGATGATCACGGTCTATCACCGCTGACCATGGTAAATCCACCGCTATAACGGAAAATGTTGACTGCAGTGACATACTTTAGTATTTTCGCCATAACTTTATCCACACATGTCCAAATTGTGGTTTCTTTCGCTTTCTGAAAACCAGACACGAAGGGCTACAACTTTTGTTTTTAAATTATCACAAAATTCCTTGTAGTGAACCTGCGGATTCTTCCTCACCGCGGACCGCGGACCATTTTCCGCCACAGTGGTAATTCCACTGCCTCAGTGGTAAGACTTCTACCCCCAACAAAGATTTAAGCTTCAGAACCATTTTCTAAGTTTCGGAATGTCCAGATTCACTCAAAACTCACCCGAAACTCATCCGAAGCCCCCGGAACCTCAACCAAATGTACCAATACATCCCATAATATCATACGAACTTATCCCCACTCTCAAATCATGTCAAACAATGCTAAAACCACGAATCAGATGCCCAAATGCATGAAAATCACTATGAACTTCAAGAACCTCTAGAATTGCAACCAAGCGTCCGAACAACATCAAGTCAACTCCAAACGACACCAAATTTTGCAAGCAAGTCCCAAATGACATAACAGAGCTTTTCCAACTTTCAAAATTGCATTCCATCCTTGATAACAAAAAAAGTCAACTATGGGTCAAACCTCTCCATTTTCCAAACTTCAATTTTTTCAACTTTCACCGAAATGCCTCAAATTCACCTACGGGCCTCCAGATCCAAATCCGAGTCCAAAATCACCATACGAAGCTACTAACATCATCCAAACACTTATTCTAGAGCCTTTTACTCAAAAGTCAAATTCTGGTCAAGTCCTCCCCGCTTAATTTTCCAGAACTATATTCCTTCTTTCCATTTCGACTCCGATTCATCCGGAAACTGAATCCAACCCTGCACACAAGTCGATATACATAAAGTAAAGTTTCTCTTGACCTCAAACTACCGAACCGGATGTGATTGTTAAAAACGACTAGTCAGGTCGCTACATGAGGTGACGAGTGTGTACATGTGTTAATTGTTGAAAATCCTGTTTTCATTAAGTAACTATAACTGTATTTTTCTTCCCTATTTATACTACTTGAAGTTTAAGCCTACTGTTAGCCTAGGAAAGCATGTCTAATTGTATAATTGCTTTACTTGATCAAACTGCTTTATTTGAATTCTGTGCAGCATGCTAGGTTAGAAATACTTGTTTTACCTTGGTATGAAATTTGGATTTGAACTGAATATTCTTCGTGTTACTACTGTGTATTTACTTTGAGACTATGGGAAGGTATCCGGGGAGATCCCCCTGCATGTTTACGTTAGAACTACGTATTTGTATTTTGGTAGATCCCCCTGCACATTTATATTGGAATTACGAGACTGCACCCGGTAGATTCCCCCAGCACTGGGTATTTACATTTGGGACCACGAACCGGGATTTCGGTAGATCCCTACGCACTATAAGTTGGACTACGGGACGACACCCGGTAGATCCACTGGATATTTACATTTGGGGAATACAGGACGGTATCCTTAGAGATCCCCGATTGTTATCTTTGGGTGGAGTTATGTTCTTATCTGTAATTTTCTCTCTGTTATATTTTTTGTTATTCTTATTATCTTGTGTTACTTCATACTGTTAGCATTTAATTATATTGTCTTATTTTATTCTATTTTACCTCGTTTTTCAGCTATAATCAGTAGGGCCCTGACCTTCCTCGTCACTACTCGACCGAGGTTTGGCTTGGCACTTACTGAGTAGCGATGTGGTGTACTCATGCCCTTTCTGTGCATGTTTTCATGTGCAGATCTAGGTTCTTTGGCTCAACCCTACCATTCTTGAGGCGAGGCGATCCTTCAGAGACTTTGAGGTATATCTTACACGTCTCCAAACCGAGGTGTCCCTCTCCATTCTCTTTTGTAGTTACAATCCTTCTGTATTTACTTTATTTTAGACATTTTGGAGTTAGTGCACTATGTAGTATCCTTAGCTTGTGATTTCATGAGATTCCGGGTTTTGGGTAGTTGTTCAATTTTTGAGATATTGTATTAGTATATGCCGAGCGGCATCTTAAATGCTTCTATATTTGTTTATCTTCAGTTTTTTTAGTTTTCCGCATTTTGTTTCTTTTTCCGCAATTGTTAGGATTACCTAGTCGTAGAGACTAGGTACCGTCACGACAGTTCACGGAGGGCAAACTTGGGTCATTACAAGTTGGTATCAGAGCTTTATGTTCATAGGAGTAATGAACCACAAGCCGGTTTATTAGAGTCTAGCGGGTCGGTACGGAGACGTCTGCACTTATCTACGTGAGGCTATGTAAATGTTAGGAAAATTCCACTTCATTTAATTTCCTTTTCGTGTGAGATTTTTGATATCACAATTCTAAACTTCTGTCTTGTATTCTCTCATAGATGGCGAGGATACGTGCTACCAGAGATGATCAGGCACCTGCGCCCCTATTAAAGTCGTCAGAGGTCGGGGCCGGGGTAGAGGCCGAGGACGCGCATGTGGTGCAGCTAGAGCACCCACGCGAGCTGTCACCGAGGTGCCACCAGCAGTTCCAGTCGGAGTCTAAGCACCTGATACGCCTACTGCTACTACTACTTCAGCTCTCCAGGAGACTCTTACACAGTTCATGAGCATGTACACCACTCTGGCTTAGGTAGGGTTGCTTCCCCTTGCTGCAGCCATATCTCAAGCTGGGGGGGGAGCACAAACTCCCGCCGCCCGCGCTCCTGAGCAGTAAGTGCATGTTGATCAGGTCCCAGAGATTATTCCTGTACTACCTGTAGCCCTAGATTAGCTCGAGGACAAGGCATCGGCTTCCAAAGATGAGCAGCAGAGGCTTGAGAGGTTCAAAAAGTACAAGCCTCCTGTATTAAGTGGTCTAGCATCAGATGATGCTCCGGGATTTCTAGATGAGTACTACCGTATCCTCCATACCATGGGTATATCAGGATCGAGCGGGGTTGTTACATCCCACATTTTGGTATTGTTAAAGTTTCTTCGTAAGTTAATCGACATAAGTTTGATAACGAGATTATTTTGAGATTATTATCATTATGCTATTTCAAACCAGTGATAAGTAAATTCGTGAAGGTGAGAAGGTAAGCGAATCGAAGAAAATGAGTTTCGTCAAAGTTTGACAATTTGGAGATAAAATTCGGTCCAAGCTATAATGCCCCGTATTTATGGACTAGTGCCAAACAAGGTACCATATGACCATGAAAGTAAGGTGTATAAGATATATTAAAAGTAGGTAGTATTTAAGTAATTTGAGATAATTCTTAATTATGTGGGTAATTGATTAATTATTGGTTATTGGGAGATTAACAAAATTAATCAAGTGATTAGTGGATAATTCATTCAAAAATGCGGATAAGATTTGATGAACCATGTGGCAACCCATGAAATGGATTACAATTCCCATAATGACTCATGTAATATGTGGAAAGGTGTCACATTGTTAGTACATTTAACATGAGTCAAAATCTCTTTAAGGCAAAAGCCTTGAACGTGATTTGCATAATATATGCACTTTAACTCATGAAAACTAATATTTACTTACCCCTTAAGATTAGAAGAAGTAAACCTCTTATTTCATAAAGACTAAATACGTGATTTGGCATGGCCGAAGCTGCAATCACGTATTATTTTGCGATTTTAAGGAAGTCCGGTATAATCTTTCTCAAGAATATCACACGGATTTCGCCCTATTTTGATCCGTCATTACGTGTTCCATCGCGGTTAACATGCATTAGAGGGATTTTCGAGAGAATCGTCTCAGGCATGTTAAGGCTATCCCTTCTTTCTATTGGCATTTTCTATACGACACAAATGGAACGAGCAAATCCACAAATTCCATAAATGGCTCTATTCATAGAAGTATTAGAGATATCTATGTTCTTGAATTTTTATGTGTCATAATATTGTATCATCTGTTCATGGGTCTCAGGAAAAAAAATGAAAAAGTTGAAAAGAGTTTTCTTTATGATATTAGTCAACGGCAAAAATGGTCTTATGACATTCTGAAAGATTTTATTAACGTAATTTTCATGCATTGCATTCATGTAAATTGACCCATGACTAGATGGCGTTATATATACGTATATATATATATATGGGATATGGGGAAGGTTATGACGTTATATACGCACCACCACCTGATCAGCTGGTATCCGTTGATGATTTTGCCCACAGTGGCCAAGATGATATGATGCGATGCCCTCAGAGGCTGATGATGTTATAAAATATGTACCTATGTACGACATGACATTCATACGCATATGCATGATACTATAATTATTTTATGATTTACAAAGTTATTCAGATTTACAGGTGGAGTCATTTACTCTATATTTCCTCCATGTCTGTTATGCACTTATTTATGTGTCTTACATACTCAGTACACTATTCATACTGACGTCCATTTTTTCCTGGGGATGCTGCGTTTCATGCCTGCAGGTCCCGATAGATAAGTCGAGAGCCCTCCAAGTAGGCTATCAGCTCTACGGAAGATGTTGGTGCGCTCCATTTGCTTCAGAGTTACTTATTTGGTTAGTATGAGTTAGATGTGTATTGTTTGGTATGGCGGGACTCTGTCCCCACCTTTATGAAAATTATGTATTCTTAGAGGCTTGTGACAAATGTCATGTACGTAAAAGATTGTATGGCCTTGTCGGCCTATGTTCAGTGTTCAAGTGGTTATTTTGGTCTTAGAGGCCCATATGTCTTGTGTATAAGTTGGCATTACCCGTTAGATTCTACCTATTTCATGCCAGCCTTGGTTCAGTTATCTATGGTAGTCTGACATACAAAGATACTTTATGTTGGTACTCGGTTGAGTAAGGTACCAGATGCCCATTGCGGCCCATCAGTTTGGGTCGTGACAAAAGTGGTATCAGAGCAGTTCCATCCTAGGGAATCGACAAGCCGTGTCTAGTAGAGTCTTGTTTATGGGTGTGTCATGCACCACACTTATAAGTAGGAGGCAATAGGGCATTTAGGACTATCGCTCTTTCTTCTTACTCTAGATCGTGTTGTAGAGCTCAGTTGTAAGAACTCAATTTACTAAACTCTATCTTATTCATAGTACGACGATACCTACATCTACTAAGAAGGTCGGTAAGAGATAGAGCTACGGAAGTGCTGATTTAGAGGAACTCAATTTTGCATCATGCTTATGATGAGTAAATGTGAGGTCTTCAGCAGACCATGCATGTACTAAAAGATATAAGGTTCTTGATAATGTGTTTTAAGGCAAGGATACTGTTACACCCCATATTTTCGTACATGAAAATACGCCATAAATAAGTTAATGAGAGCCCGAAGTGAGGTGTCACGTCCCGCAGTATTGCATTACGGTGATGTCACGTTTTGCAGTGCTAAGTTACGATGATGTTGCACCCTAAAGTATTGTACGTTAAAATTTTATTTTCAGTTAACCGATGTAAGACTCGGGGATGAGATCATCTTGACGTTAACGTACTTGCGCTATTTATAGCAAGCAATAAATAAGTGTTATGAAGAATAAGGGGGTACACGGATTAAAGAAAACAAGTTTCGTTGAAAGTGGTCAATTTGGAATAAAATAAGGGTCGAGCAATAATACACGATAATTATGAAATACTACCATGTAAGGTACCACATGACCATGATAGTAAAGTATATAAAGTGTATTAAAAGTGAGTAGTATTTTAACTAATTTGAGATAATTGGTTAATTATTCATTTAAGTGGGTAAGTGTAGGAATTGTCTTGTCCACGTGGGACCATGACAACTAAACTAAACTATGACTAATATGTGTGCTACGTTGGTGTCATACTTTGGGAGCAAGAAGTCTTGCTAAGCATTAATTATAAATGGGGCCTACCAACCAAGACACTTAAAGAATGCATTTTGAAACTAGAGAAATCTTTTTTGAAACTCAAGCATTTGGATTTAGGCTTGCTAAGAACGGTGGAACTCACCATTTTTCAAAGACTTCTTTATCTTAGAACTTTTTCATGCGAGATATCATATGACCACGGTAGTGTAATATATAAAGTATATATGAAGTATTTTAAAAATAAATAAAATTTTAAGTAATTTGTGATAATTTTTGAATTATGCGGGTAATAGATTAATTACCGGGTAACGAAATATTACCCGATTAACTAATAAGTGGATAAACTTAACAAAAAATTCACCTCTCAAGGAGGTACGTGGCAGCCCCCTCTCTTTATCAAAGTGATTTATCAATCACCTTTAATAGGTGTCAAAAGCACAATTTGAAAGTCTTATCAAGACTTTATGGTTACCTTTATCAAATCAAAATGAGACAAAAGAAAGCATTTCACTTAAAGGATCAAAGGCCATTATTCTACCAACTAACGTGAATAGCAGAAGCAATACTTTGGCATTTAAGCCAAGAAGCATTTCTAGTTCATCCAAAGTTCCCTAGGTTAATCAAAAAAATTCTGCCGTGGATTTTAAAATCCAAGAACTTGGAACAGAGTTGTTTAGTCCAAATTATTTAGCCAAGATTCCATTGGAAATTAAAAGAACAACAACAGTATTGTTCAAATAAATTCCAGGAACAGGTATGTTAAGGCTAAGCTCTTCTTTCATTTGGCATGACCCCGTAATTACTTGAGTTTGATAACAATACATCCTACTACCCGTTTTATGTTGTACAAGACATATAAGGAAATGTTCAATTTTTAAGGTTAATGAAAGGTTCGGTACTAGCAGCAACTTAGGATAAATGAAAGCTTTTTCGTATGACACTAACATAATTAGATAGGATATTATTATATATTATTTAATCAATCAGATCTCTAAGCTAGTTACAATCTTACTTGTAGTTCTTACGTGTAAATAGTTGGCGAGCAATTAATCCCATGAAACAATAGGACATAATAATGTACTGTATGAGTCAACATTAATAATGGGTAAAGTAGAGGTATAGAGAAAAATTCATATCCCTGAATTTACGTATATTTGTCTATTTAAACAAGTAGTCCTATATATATACTTTTCCCTCTACTAACGGGAAGCGTGTTCATAAAACCAATTGTTAATTTGCATTTCATGTTTGAATGTACAACCACACCTTTTCAATTAAAGGTATCCATGATATTCGTAGAAAGAAGTGAAACAAATAAAGAACCCAATATAAGTTAGTCTTATGCACAAAATTAGGTGCAACCTCCTGGGAAATACTACTGCCTTCGTCATATGATTAAGAAATTTAGGTTGACAAAAGGCTCATATATGATTAGTATTGCAAATGTTATCATAGGCAACTACTTTAAATACATGCAGGAGGTTAATATTTTCTAGTTTTGTAAATTACCACATTCTTCTTATCAGGACTTCATATTCAGTTGAGTATTTTCTTCTTCCAGTCAAGAGAGCAGAGAAGTTACATATATACAGTATTAAAAGTATTTTTATTACCATCGAGCTATAATCGATGGGCAGGCCCCTATTGGGAAACCTCTGATCAGATGGTAAGTTATATACCGATTCTACTGTGGTCGAGCACATATGAGCGAGCCCAGTTGGTCGAGATACAGATCCTAGTATGGCCGAGCGCTTATGAGCGAGCCTACTACGGCAGAGCAGATATATATATGTATACCGAGCCTTATAGGGCCGGACAACTATTTTACTTACTATATTGAGAGAATTGAGTCAGTATCAGTAGGTAAGCATATCTTCAGATTATCTTTGACTTCCAACTACTTGCAGTTATTATATTATCAGTTTAGTTTCAACTTTTAGTATATTGCCTTACATACTCAGTACATTATTTCGTACTGACGTTCCTTTTGCCTGGGGACGTTGCGTTTCATGCCTGCATGCCCTGATAGACCGGCCGAGAGCCCTCCAAGTAGGCTATCAGCTTAGCGAAAGATGGTGGTGCGCTCTATTTGCTTCGAAGTTGTGTATTAGGTTAGTATGATTTAGATGTGTATTGTTTGGTATGGCAGGACTCTGTCCCGACCTATATGACATTTATGTATTCTTAGAGGCTGGTAGACATATGTCGTGTACGTGAAAGATTGTACGGCCTTGCCGGCCTATGTTTTGAGTTTATAAATGATTATGTTGGCCTATTAGGCCCGTATGTCACGTGTATATGATGATTTAATAAGAAAGATACGTTACATTGGTACTCGGTTGAGTAAGGTATCGGGTGCCCGTCGCGGCCCATCGGTTTGGGTTGTGACAAAAGTGGTATCAGAGCAGTTCTGTCCTAGGAAGTCTATAAGCCGTGTCTAGTAGAGTCTTGTTTATGGGTGTGTTGTGCACCACACTTACAAGCAGGAGGCTACAGGGTATTTAAGACTGTCACTCTTTCTTCTTACTCTAAATCGTGTGGTAGAGCACACTTATAAGAATTCAAGTCCCGAGCTTCTATTTTTATTCATAATAAGACAATGTCTACGTTCAGAAAGATGATCGATAAGAGCTATAGCTGTGGAAGTGTTGGATTAGTGGAGCTCAACTTTGTATGATGCTTATGATAAGTAAATATGAGATCTTCAGCAGATCATGTGTGTGCTGAAAGGTGTAAGCCTCTTGATAAGAAGCCTCAAGGCAAGAATGTCTATCCCATCTTTATGGTAAAGGACAATGAGAAATTAAGAAGATAAGTACAAGTTTCAGCAAGTAAAAGAAGCAAGATGAAGAAGGGTACAAGGCGCCCAATTAACAAAGGTTATAATTGAGGCAGAGGAACCTAAGCCTTTTGAATTATATTCAATAGTAACAGAGGTATATACAATTGGTCGTACCTCTTCCAGATATGCCCTATGGGGGTTAACAAAAGTAGTATAAGAAGATATGATGGATGAATTGATTGCGTCAGTTGATATCTCCGAAGAATATTTCAAATGTGCTAATAGATCTCTTTATGAGACACCTAGATAGTGCACTCTGAATTAGTGCAGCCAGATATGAGTACTACAAAGACATGTACTATAAGCCTTGAAGGAATAATATTATCTTAGTGTGGCTCCCGCCCCAGTAAAGAAAGAATGCTAGGCAATTGAAAGCAAAGGGATGGAGCAAAGGGATCTAGAGGAAAAAAGAAAGTTTTTTTCGAGTTTTTAGAATAAAGCAGTAGACATAGATAATTAGCGGGAGATGAGAATAGAGTTAATGAAGCATTATGAGTAAAATATGATACACGGATGTTAACGGTAGGTCAACAAAAATGATGACAGTATTACAGTATTTACAGTCAAGTGAGAGGAAAGACAAAAGATGACAGGCCTTGAGACAATGAAAGAATATAGCCCATAAAGTCATATCCCCACTTCGAGAAATAAGTTCGCAACTCTAACGTAATCACCAAAAGGAAAAGTTAAACCCCAAAGTAATAGAAATTAGTATGGGCTGGTAAACCTGATAAACTAAATATGAATTAGGGACTGAATGATTGGAAAGTACTCAGCATAATGGTAATTTTAGATTTTGTTCCGGCAGTAATAGAATGGACAATGAAAGAAGATTCATGAGAAATTCTGAGAATGATCACTCAGGAAGACGCTTCACTAAAGCAAGCAATGGAAGCGAAGTTAATCTTAAGGGAATGTATGAGCCAGTTACACTAAGTGTCACCGTCGTGAGTAAGAAATTTTATTTTCATTGGTACAGAAGGATTACTGCAAGGAGAGTAAGGGTCATCGATGATGTGAAAGGATGCCAAAGATGAAAAGGTGAAACATCTATAGGCAGGTCGTCGTAGCTCCAACTCTTAACACTCCCCTAAAGGGGGGAATATGGAGTGATGTGGCATTAAGTCAGAATTAAGTGGTTCTAGTTAATATGGAATGGTAAAGGAAGAATGCGATAAATGAAAGAGGAATGAGATGACACTTATCCAAATCTTACAGATGCGATACAATTCAAGAATATTGTGCAAGCACGATGATCAAAAATTCTATTGGGAATACGGTATAATAAGTTCACATCTTTACAAGAGTTAGAGGGTCTTCCCTAAGTACTACAATAAAGGACTAGTTGAGGAAATGAGGAAAAAGGCTTCAACCTAATCACAGTGACCTAAAGAGAAAATGGTCTTGTAACAATAATTTAACAACAACAGTGTACGTCATCCATAAGAAAGAGGAATCTACCGTGGGTAGTGAACGGGAAGTAAAAATCAAAAGAAATATTCGAAGATCATATGAGTTGTACGAAAATTCCGGCAAGCGTGGGAGACTAAGCTAAGCAAAGTATACACGCAACAAGGAGGAAGAAAGATAAGGAAAGGTAAAAGCTTACGTTAAAAGAAATATGAGAAGGAACGAAAGGAATTATTTGATCAATGATCCTAAGTTAGTCACATTATTATGCACTCAAGATTTTAGAAAATTATCCATGGAGCATATATATGGCAATCGTATAGCCGTAAGAGACTCTGGTATAAGTTGAAAATAAGGAATTAAGTTCAGGTTATAGAAAAAGGATTGAATTGTTGGATGATGGTATTATGGGTATTCCATAACGCCCATAAAAGGTTAAGGTAATAACTGATACCATGAGCCACAGATCGGAAGATAGCTTAAGCCTATGTAAAGGCTAATCAGAAGGAAGAGGAAACTAAAGAATTACATCACCGAAGTAAATCAAGAATCTGATTATTGGACCTAGAAAAATTATAGAAGTTGTGCTGGAGAAGATGACAGAATAGCTCTTAATAGCAGACGTTCAATAGAAACAACACAACGACTATAATCTATAATGGCTCTACAAGGAAGCCAGTTAGAAGAAGTACCATCCTAATAAGAAGTCAGTACGAAGCTCCCACCGGATTGTGTATGCACCAAAGGAGTAAAAAAAAATTATAATAAAGCTTCAAGTATAGACGTGAATTGTATCTATGTGGAAGGGAGGTCATGAAAGAGATAGAAGATACAATGTGAGATTTTAAGTAAGTAAGGAAAAGGTGAACAACATACATGATACTCAAATACAGAAAGTTATGAATAGTCTGTACTGCAGAAAAGAGACTATAAGCGCGGGATTCAATATCCAGGAATGATAGCGACAAGGTTTTAGGAAGATTGGAATAAGGATAAGAGAAGGCGAGTGAGAAGGTGACGAGAATGGATAAGTCCTAGGGATTAAGCCCATGAAAACAAGAAGAGCTGATGGTTTCTCTAAGTTATAGAAAGCTCAGTATAGCCTGAATGAATTAGAAGGAATCTAAGACTAGTAACATTTAGAAAAGATGGAATGCTGCCCTGATAGTACAATGAAGGTATAATTATGATGGATAAAGGATGACGTTTAGGCTTTCGAGTGAGTAATGATTGAAGAGGCTTTCATGGATTGTACGAGATTAAAATACCCACATAAGTAAATCACATTGGGATGCCATGAGATACGGTTATGAAAGCAGGGTATCGCCCCAGGTGGATCAATCTAATCATTTCAGATGTTCCTCGATAAAACATGAATCCTAGCAGTAATATTACTTAAAATGTTAAGTTATCAAGGGTGGACTATGGATCAAAATTGAGGTGAATCAATAATGGATGGGTAAAAGTTATAAAGTGTGAGAAGAGATTAGGCCGTCATTCTTAAAGATGAACAGTAATGTGGAGGCATTAAAGGACATAGATTTATACGTACGAGATAAGCAATGAAAGTAACCTGAGATTATGTAGCAGACCTCAGTAACGAGAAATCGAGGTAAGTGTTATGGTATAGTATGACCTATGTAGATGCAGTAAAGTCATACGAATGGATAACCATGTCTATAAAATAAGATATAGCAGTATCGTAAGTTCGACAAAATACCAAGCAAAGAAATTCAGGATTGGCTAAAAACTAGAGGAAAAAGGAAAGGAGAGTTGCATAAGGACACATACATGGTTAGTATCGTAGGAGCTGCATGATGGGAGGTAGCAACAGTTATGAGATGGGAAAGTATTTGATCACAAGTCATGGCATGGGAAAGAGGCCTAAAGGGGGGAATACCCTGACCTTTGGACTTATTCACAGAACAGTTGCCTAGATGGCAAGAGGACTACTAAAGTATTCGCAAGAGCTATGGGATATGAGAACGATAAGCATATCAGTCAACATTCGAGGACGAATGTTCCAAAGGGGGGAATGATGTTACACCCCCTATTTTCGTACATGAAAATACACCATAAATAAGTTAATGAGAGCCCGAAGTGAGGTGTCACGTCCTGCAGTATTGCATAACGGTGATGTCACATTTTGCAGTGTTAAGTTACGATGATGTTGCACCCTAAAGTATTGTACGTTAAAATTTTATTTTCAGTTAACCGATGTAAGACTCGGGGATGAGATCATCTTGATGTTAACGTACTTGCGCTATTTATAGCAAGCAATAAATAAGTGTTATGAAGAATAAGGGGGTACACGGATTAAAGAAAATAAGTTTCGTTGAAAGTGGTCAATTTGGAATAAAATAAGGGTCGAGCAATAATACACGATAATTATGAAATACTACCATGTAAGGTACCACATGACCATGATAGTAAAGTATATAAAGTGTATTAAAAGTGAGTAGTATTTTAACTAATTTGAGATAATTGGTTAATTATTCATTTAAGTGGGTAAGTGTAGGAATTGTCTTGTCCACGTGGGACCATGACAACTAAACTAAACTATGACTAATATGTGTGCTACGTTGGTGTCATACTTTGGGAGCAAGAAGTCTTGCTAAGCATTAATTATAAATGGGGTCTACCAACCAAGACACTTAAAGAATGCATTTTGAAACTAGAGAAATCATTTTTGAAACTCAAGCCTTTGGATTTAGGCTTGCTAAGAACGATGGAACTCACCATTTTTCAAAGACTTCTTTATCTTAGAACTTTTTCATGCGAGATATCATATGACCACGGTAGTGTAATATATAAAGTATATATGAAGTATTTTAAAAATAAATAAAATTTTAAGTAATTTGTGAAAATTCTTGAATTATGCGGTTAATAGATTAATTACCGGGTAACGAAACATTACCCGATTAACTAATAAGTGGATAAACTTAACAAAAAAATCACCTCTCAAGGAGGTACGTGGCAGCCCCCTCTCTTTGTCAAAGTGATTCATCAATCACCTTTAATAGGTGTCAAAAGCACAATTTGAAAGTCTTATCAAGACTTTATGGTTATCTTTATCAAATCAAAATGAGACAAAAGAAAGCATTTCACTTAAAGAATCAAAGGCCATCATTCTACCAACTAACGTGAATAGCAGAAGCAATACTTTGGCATTTAAGACAAGAGGCATTTCTAGTTCATCCAAAGTTCCCTAGGTTAATCAAAAAAATTCTGCCGTGGATTTTAAAATCCAAGAACTTGGAACAGAGTTGTTTTGTCCAAATTATTTAGCCAATATTCGATTGGAAATTCAAAGAACAACAACAATATTGTTCAAATAAATTCCAGGAACATGTATGTTAAGGCTAAGCTCTTCTTTTATTTGGCATGACCCCGTAATTACTTGAGTTTGATAACAATACATCCTACTACCCGTTTTACGTTGTACAAGACATATAAGGAAATGTTTAATTTTTAAGGTTAATGAAAGGTTCGGTACTAGAAGCAACTTAGGATAAATGAAAGCTTTTTTCATATGACACTAACATAATTAGATAGGTTATTATTATATATTATTTAATCAATCAGATCTCTAAGCTAGTTAAAATCTTACTTGTAGTTCTTCCGTGTAAATAGTTGGCGAGCAATTAATCCCATGAAACAATAGGACATAATAATGTACTGTAGGAGTCAACATTAATAATGGGTAAAGTAGAGGTATAGAGAAAAATTCATATCCCTGAATTTACGTATATTTGTCTATTTAAACAAGTAGTCCTGTATATATACTTTTCCCTCTACTAACGGGAAGCGTGTTCATAAAACCAATTGTTAATTTGCATTTCATGTTTGAATGTACAACAAAACCTTTTCAATTAAAGGTATCCATGATATTCCTAGAAAGAAGTGAAACAAATAAAGAACCCAATATAAGTTAGTCTTATGCACAAAATTAGGTGCAACCTCCTGGGAAATACTACTGCCTTCGTCATATGATTAAGAAATTTAGGTTGACAAAAGGCTCATATATGATAGTACTGCAAATGTTATCATAGGCAACTACTTTAAATACATGCAGGAGGTTAATATTTTCCTAGTATTGTAAATTACCACATTCTTCTTATCAGGACTTCATATTCAGTTGAGTATTTCCTTCTTCCAGTCAAGAGAGCAGAGAAGTTACATATATACAGTATTAAAAGTATTTTTATTACCATCGAGCTATAATCGATGGGCAGGCCCCTATTGGGCAACCTCTGATCAGATGGTAAGTTATATACCGATCCTACTGTGGCCGAGCGCATATGATCGAGCCCAGTTGGTCGAGATACAGATCCTAGTATGGCCGAGCACTTATGAGCGAGCCTACTACGACAGAGCAGATATATATATGTATACCGAGCCTTGTAGGGCCGGACAACTATTTTACTTACTATATTGAGAGAATTGAGTCAGTATCAGCAGGTAAGCATATCTTCAGATTATCTTTGACTTCCAACTATTTGCAGTTATTATATTATCAGTTCAGTTTCAGCTTTTAGTATATTGCCTTACATACTCAGTACATTATTTCGTACTGACGTTCCTTTTGCCTGGGGACGCTGCGTTTCATGCCCGCAGGCCCTGATAGACCGGCCGAGAGCCCTCCAAGTAGGCTATCAGCTCAGCGAAAGATGGTGGTGCGCTCCATTTGCTTCGGAGTTGCGTATTTGGTTAGTATGATTTAGATGTGTATTGTTTGGTATGGCGGGACTCTGTCCCGACCTATATGACATTTATGTATTCTTAGAGGCTGGTAGACATATGTCGTGTACGTGAAAGATTGTACGGCCTTGCCGGCCTATGTTTTGAGTTTATAAATGATTATGTTGGCCTATTAGGCTCGTATGTCACGTGTATATGATGATGTAATAAGAAAGATACGTTACATTGGTACTCGGTTGAGTAAGGTATCGGGTGCCCATCGTGGCCCATCGGTTTGGGTCGTGACAGATACTTATCCACTCTTATGGTAAAAAGGAATAACATAATCGAAAGGTAGATACAAATTTCAACAAGCAAAAGAAGTGGCTTCAACAAAGAAGGGTACGAGGTACCCAGTTAATAAAGATTATCATTATTTACCATTTAGGAAGGGAGATATAAGCTTTTTGAGTTGCCTTCAACAGTGATAAATGTATGTACAACCGGCCACACCCGTCTTATTTATGCCATATAAAAGCTAACAGAAGTAGTATAAGAGGAGGACGAATATCAGGATCCAGCTGGGGTTAGGGTAACCCAAATTGGTTAATGGATTGCTTGCATTAGTTGACATTTCCGAAGTATATTTCGAATGTGCTAATAGATCTCCTTGTGAGACACCCAGATAGTGTACTCTAAAATAGTACAACTAGATATGTGTACTACAAAGATAGGTACTAGAATCCTGGAATGGGTAAATATTACCTTAATGTGGCTCTCGTCCCTAGTAGAGAGAATCTTAGGCAACCCAAAGAGCCAGTAGATGGAGGAAGGGGAGCTAAAAGCAAAAGAATGTCTTGTTAAAGTTTTCATAATAAAGTGATAGATAGAAATATTAGCAGGGAAATATTAAAAGATTTAATGATGCAGTATCAGTAAGATATGATACATGGATGACAACGGTAGATCAAAAAAAAGATGATGATGATGACAGTATTACAAAGTCTACAGTCAAGTGAAGGAAAATTCGAGAAGTGACAGGCCTTGAGACAGTAAAAGAAATTTCAGATATCATTCCGAAAATAATAGAATATACAATAGAAGAAGATTCATGAGAAATTCATAGAATGGACATTTAGGAAGACGCTTCCTTAAAGCAAACAATATGAGCAAATTTAAGCTTAAGGGACTGTATGTGCCAGCTATACTAAGTGTCACTCTCGTGAGTAAGGAATTTTGCTATCTTTGGTACTAAAGGATTACTGCAAGGCGAGTAAGGGTCATCGATAAAGTGAAAAGATGCGAAGGATGAAGAGATAAAACATCTATAGGAAGATCGTCGTAGCATTAACTCTTAGTACTCCTATAAAGGGGGGGGGGAATATGGAGTGATGTGGCATTAAGCCAGAATTAAGTGGTACTAGTAACTATGAAATAATAAAGGAAGAATACGATAAAAATGAGAAAGGGATAAGATTGCACTTATACAAATCCTACAGATATGCTATGATTCCAGATCATTATGCAAGCATGGCGTCAAGGAAAAGAAGTAAGGGTTCCTGCCCGAGATATTATTGATAAATAAGGAGCCAGTGTAGGAGGTAAGTTAAGACAAAGTAAATAACCCAGGAAGAATGACACAGAATATAGATATTCAAGAAGAGCCTAGTTATGGCTAGACAAGAAGATACCGACAGATCAATAGATCATGCAAGATAAACATAGTGAACCCCAACATGGGGAATTCAGTCTCACAGATATGACATTGTAACCCTTGAGAAATATTCATATAGGAGTTGGAATAATTAAAGGTACCGTACGAGTATTATGAAAATAAAAGAGAAACCCTATGGTCAAAATATCAATTTAGAAGAAACCCTACAAGCACAAGAGCATGGAGGTAAGTAACAACAGATAATTATAGATGAGGAAGGACATCAAAAATTTTGTTGAGTATACGATGTAATAAGCTCGCTATTTTACAAGAGTCAGAAGGTTCTCCCTAAATACTATAACGAAAGACTAGCTGAGGAAATAAGGAAGAAGGCTTCAACTTAAGCACAACGACCTAAAGAAGAAATGGTCATCACAACATTATAAGCACTCCAAAGGAAAGTGACACCTATAGTGACTAATGAACGGGAAGTAAAATTAAAAGTAGTATTCGAGATCACATGAGTTGCACGAAAACTCTGGCATGTGTAGGGACTACGATAAGCTAAGTACGGATGCAACAAGGGGGCAGACAGACCAGAAAAAGTAATAGCTTACGTTGAAAGAAAGTTAAAATGGAACGAAAGAAATTATTCGATAAATGATCCAGAGTTTGTTACGTTATGAACACACTTAAGGGTTCGAAGTTTTATACATGCAGCATATACAGCCGTAGAAGATTCTGGTATACGTTAAAAGAAAGAATTGATTCCAGGTAATAAATGAAGGATTAAATTATTAAAGGGTTGTATCATGCCTATTTCTCAAGCCCATGAAAGGCTAAACAGGATAACTAATACCATGAACCACAGATCGGAAGATAGCTTAAGCCTATATAAAGGTTGATTAGAGGGAAAAGGAAACTGAAGAGTGACATCAACTAAGTGATCAGGAGTCTAATTATTGGACCCAGAAAATTAGAAACATCATGATCGAGAACATTGCAGGATATCCCTTAAAATCAGAGGTACGAGAGAGATAGTACAACAACCATAGTCTATAACGGCTCTATGATAAAGCCAGTAATAAGAAGTCAGTATAAAGCTCCCACCGGATTGTAGTATTATAATAGAGCTTCAAGTTGTGGTGTGAATCATACCTATGTAGAAGGGAGGTTATGAAAGAGATAGAAGATGTGATGAAAGATTTTAAGGTAAGTAAGGTGAAGGTGAAAACCGTACGAGATACTCAAATGCAAAAAGTTGTGAATAGTCCATTCTTCGGATAGAAGGCTATAAGCATGAGGATATAATAACCGAGAATGATAGTGGCATCATCAGCAATATGTCTTCCAGCCTATGGTTTCTAAGTACTGAGAGATCTAGTTAAGAGAGTAGAGAAAAGTTGGAGACGATGTGATGTCTCGCTTAACGTTCCAGAATAACATAAGGAAATCTATGGTACAAGCAAGTTGAAGGATATAGGTCGCAAGCTAAAATATGGTAGGGCGACAGAGTGTTAAGAAAACATGAGTAAGGACGAGAAAAGGCAAGTAAAAAGGTGATGAGAATGGATAAGTCCTCGGGATTAAATCCATGAAAACAAGAGAGATAATGGTTTCTCTAAGTTATTGAAAGTTCAGTGTAGCCTGAATGAACTCAAAGGAGTCTAAGATTAATAACATTTAGAAAGAATGAAATACTACCTGGTAATAAAATAGGGGTGTAATTGTGATAGATAAAGGATGACATTTGGGCCTTCGTTTGAATAATAATTTGAAAAAAAAAGAAGAAGAGAAGGAGAAAAGATTTTGCTGGCGGCATGAAATTAGGATACCCCCATAAGGTGAATCACATTGAGACACTATGAAATACGATTATGGAAATCACTGCAAATATTCCTCAATGCAACGTAAGCCCTAGCGGTAATGTATTACGTAAGAAGTTTCAAGTCTTCAAGTAGAGGATTGTCGATCAACATTGAGGTGAATCAACAATGGATAGATACAAGTTACAAAGTATGACATGAAATTGGGCCATGATTCTTAAGACGAACAGTAATGAAGGAGCATTAAAGGACTGAGATTTATACCTAACGGTTAAGCAAAAAAAGTAATTGGGATCTTTGTAAGCATACCTCAGTAACGATAAATTGAAGTAAAAATTATGGTATAGTATAACTCATGTAGATGCAATAAAGTTATATGAATGGATAATAAGATTTATGAAATAAGATATGGCCATATTCACAAGTTCTACAAAGTATCGAGCAAAGAACTTCAGTACACCTATAGATACTAGAGAGGCATCCTATTAAGCCTTGTATACATTTACAAAGTAAGGCCTAGAGATTGACTATAAGCTGAAAGAAAAAAAAGAAAGATAAATCGCATAAGCGCACTTACAAAGCCAGGGTCATACAGGCTGCATGACAGGAGGTAGCAACAGTTGCGATATTAGAAAGATTTCGACCACAAGTCATGAGATGAGCTAAAAGACTAAAGGGGGGAATACACTAGACTTTGGATTTATTCACAGAGCGACTGCTTAAATGGCAAGGAGAGTACTAAGGTATTCACAAGAGCTATAAGTTATGAAAATGATAAAAGCATCAGTCAACATTCAAGGACGAATGTTCCAAAGGAGGGAATGATGTTACATCCCGCATTTTGGTATTGTTAAAGTTTCATCATAAGTTAATCGACGTAAGTTCGATAGAAAGATTATTTTGAGATTATAAATATTATGTTATTTCAAACTAGTGATAAGTAAATTCGTGAAGGTGAGAAGGTAAGCGAATCGAAGAAAATGAGTTCCGTCAAAGCTTGACAATTTGGGCATAGAATTTGGTCCAAGGTATAATACCCAGTATTTATGGAATAATGTCATACAAGGTACCACATGACCATGATAGTAAGGATAAGATATGTTAAAAGTGGTTAGTATTTTAAGTAATTTAAGATAATTCTTAATTATGTGGGTAATTGATTAATTATTGATTAATGAGAGATTAACAAGATTAATCAAGTAATTAGTGGATAATTAATTCAAAAATGTGGATAAGATTTGATGAAACACGTGGCAGCCCATGAAATGAATTACAATTCCTATAAATGACTCATGTAATATGTGGAAAGGTGTCACATTGTTAGTACATTTAACATGAGTCAAAATCTCTTTAAGCCAAAAGCCTTGAACGTGATTTGCATAATATATGCACTTTAACACATGAAAACTAATATTTACTTACCCCTTAAGATTAGAAGAAATAAGCCTCATATTCCATAAAGACTAAATACGTGTTTTGGCAATGGCCGGAGCTGTAATCACGTATTATTTTGCGATTTTAAGGAAGCCCGGTACAATTTTTTCAAAAATATCATACGGATTTACCCCTACTTCGATCCGTCGTTATGTGTTTCGTCGCGATTAACATGTGTTAAAGGGATTTTCAAGAGAATCGACTCAGGTATGTTAAGGCTATCCCTTATTTTTTTTTGGCATGTTCTATACGACACAAACGAAACGAGCAAATGCACAAATTCCATAAATGACTCTATTCATAGAAGTATTAGAGATATCTATGTTCTTGAATTTTCATGTATCATAATATTCTATCATCTGTTCATGGGTCTCAAAAAAAAATATGAAAGTTGAAAAGAGTTTACTTTATGATATTACTCAACGGCAAAATGATCTTATGACATTTCGAAAGATTTTATTAACGTAATTTTCATGCAATGCATTCATGTACATTGATCCATGACCAGATGACATTATATACACGTATATATGTATTTATATGTATGTATATATATGTACATGGGATATGGGAAAGGTTATGGAGTTATATACCCACCACCACCTGATCAGCTAGTATACGTTAATGATTTTGCCCATAGTGACCAAGATGATATGATGGGATGCCCTCAGAGGCTGATGATGCTATGAAACATGCACCTATGCACGACATGACATTCATACACATATGCATGATACTATAATTATTTCATGATTTACAAAGTTATTCAGACATACAGGTGGAGTCATTTACTCTATATTTCCTCTATGTCTGTTATACACTTATTTATGTGCCTTACATGCTCAGTACATTATTCATACTGACGTCCCTTTTTGCCTGGGTACGCTGTGTTTCATGCCTGCAGGTCCCTATAGACAGGTCGAGAACCCTCCAAGTAGGCTATCAGCTTATCGGAAGATGTTGGTGCGCTCCATTTGCTTTGGAGTTGCTTCTTTGGTTAGTATGAGTTAGATGTGTATTGTTTTGTATGGCGGGACTCTTTCCCGACCTTTATGAAAATTATGTATTCTTAGAGGCTTGTAGACAGATGTCATGTACGTAAAAGATTGTATGGCCTTGTCGGCCTATGTTCAGTGTTCAAGTGGTTACTTTTGTCTTAGAAGCCCATATGTCTTGTGTATAAGTTGGCATTATCTGTTGGATTCTACCTATTTCATGGTAGCCTCTCCGGCTTAGTTATCTATGATAGTCTGACATGAAAAGATACGTTATGTTGGTACTCGATTGAGTAAGGTACCGGATACCCGTCACGGCCCATCGGTTTGGGTCGTGATAGGGGTTTCCTTCACTACTTTTCAACTTCGAGGAGCAGCCTATGAGTGGTGGCGTACCTATGAGATAGACAGTCTGGATGAGGCAGCTTTCCTGAATTGGACTCAGTTTTCAGATATGTTCCTGAGAGATTTTGTTCCTCAGAGCCTCAGAGACGCATGGTGCGTAGAGTTTGAGCATTTGCGCCAGGGTGCTATGACTGTCTCAGAGTATGTTGTCCATTTCACTAGATTAGCTAGGTATGCACCAGCTTTGGTTTCTACTGTTTGTGAGAGGGTTCGCCGGTTTATAGAGGGGCTCATTCCCAGTATCAGGTCTAGCATAGATCGTGAGTTGGAGATGGATATTTCTTATTAGCAGGTGGTGAGCATTGCTAGGAGAGTGGAGGGTATGCATTTCAAGATAGAGAGGAGAGGGAGGACAAGAGGTCTCGAGAGTCGGGCCATCATTCTAGTGCCCGTGCTCCAGCTGCAGTTCGTCATGGGAGGGGTTATATGAGCAGCCCCATTCATTCAGCTCTTCTAGTAGCCAGTGGTATTCCAGCTCCTCCTAGGCCTCAAGAGCCTTATTATACATCTCCAATATCTAGTGCGCCTCCTACGCGAGATGCTTTTAGTGGTCAGTCTAGTAGACCTAGCCCCAGCCAGTCACAACTGCCATGTCCTCCCAGGGCTTGTTTTGAGTGTGGTGACACACGCCATATGGTGAGGGATTGCCCCAGACTTAGGAGGGGTGCACCTCCATGGACTTCTCAGCCACAGTGTGCCCTGTAGAGTTCTCAGGCTATGGTTACAGCACCAGTTGCTACCCCACCTACCCAGCCAGCTAGAGGTGGAGGTCGGGGAGGTAGAGGTCACCATAGAGGAGGAGGCCAGGATAGATATTATGCCCTTCCTGCCCGTACCGAGGCTGTCGCCTATGATTCTATCATCACAGGTATTGTCTTGGTTTTTCATAGAGATACATCGGTTTTATTCGATCTAGGCTCCACTTATTCTTATGTGTCTTCTTATTTTGCCTCGTATTTGGGCATTTCTCGGGATTATTTGAGTTCCCCTATTTATGTTTCTACTCTTGTGGGAGATTATCTTGTTGTAGATCGAGTTTATCGGTCGTGTGTGGTTGCTCTTAATGATTTTAAACCATAGCCACTTTATTATTGCTCGACATGGTAGATTTTGATGTTATCTTGGGCATGGACTGGTTATCGCCCCATTATGCTATTCTTGATTGTCACGCCAAAACTGTGATGCTGGCTATGCCAGGTGTACCGCGAGTAGAGTGGAGGGGTACCTTAGATCATACTTCTAGTAGAGATTCTTAAGGCTCAACATATGGTTGAGAAGGGGTGTGACATGTATCTAGCTTATGTGAGAGATATCAGTATTGATACCCCTACAGTTGATTTAGTCCTAATAGTACGTGATTTTCTGATGTGTTTCCAACTGATCTTCCGGGCATGTCACTCGATAGAGGTATTGATTTTGGCATTAATCTGTTGCAGGGCACTCAGTCTATTTCTATTCCCCCGTATCATATGGCCCCTCTTGGGTTGAAGGAGTTGAAGGATCAGTTATAGGAATTGCTTGATAAGGGTTTTATTCGGCCCAGTCTATCACCTTGGGGTGATCGTGTGTTGTTTGTGAAGAAAAAGTATGGTTTATGCGTATGTGCATTGATTATCGCTAGTTGAACAAAGTTATAGTGAAGAATCGTTATCTTGCCTCATATTGATGATTTGTTTGACCAGCTACAGGGTGTTTTCTAAGATTGACTTGCGTTTAGGTTACCATCAATTAAGATTCGGCAACATCCCAAAGATTGCTTTTAGGACTAGGTATGTTCATTATGAGTTCCTTGTTATGTCATTTGGGTTGACCAATTCCCTAGTAGCCTTTATGTATTTGATGCACAGTGTGTTCCGGCCATATCTTGACTCGTTCGTCATTGTCTTTATTGATGATATTTTGGTGTATTCCCGGAATCTAGAGGATCATGTGTGTCACACCTCCTTTTTTTTGAGTTTCAAGAAAACCTTTTATTTGCATTTTCTAAGGAAAGATTTCTAAAGAAGGAACTTAAAAAAAATATATTTTTGGATTTTTTTAAAATCGGGGTCGGAACCGATGAGGTTTGCCTACGTATCTCACATCCGGTGAGAATCAGACTCGCGTAGTTCGGTCGATAAAACAAACTTCTCTTGAAAAACCAGACTCTTTTTTTAATTGGCAAGCAAAGCCATTTTTTTTTAAAAAAAAAATCTGTGCATTTTCTTTTTCAACAAACTATTTAAAAATGAAACATTTCTCTTTTTTTATTTATCTTCTTCATTTCCTCGATCAATAAACAACCATTTTTTTAACAAATTCTTCTTTTTTCATTTTTTAAGAAAATTCGACGGAGTTTCGACACTATTTTGACATTGGTTATTTTTTTTAAAACAGATAATCAACTCTTCGTACTCTATTTCTCTCCCCTTTTTATTTTCCAAATACTCCAAAGTCGGTCAGCATGTAAGTCCAAAACAAATAAATGCACGGAAAACAAGTAGGATGCATCAAGATGGTCTTTTTCATTTTGGTACATCTGTCCTAGACAGACCCAACCCCTGTGTTGAGACTCCAAAGTCAAATGCACATGATGCAAACAAACGTTCCTACTAGGGATCCGGCATGAAGCTGAGTTATTCTAGGTTCGTAGCCTGAGTATTTGTTCTAGACTGTGTACCCGAGCGGACAACTCGAGTCGAGGAGGGGGCTACGTACTGGGGACCCGCGTGATCATCCGGCTTTGTAACTTGTCCGGCCTCTTTCTTATTTCAGGGTATGACACTAACAGAATAGGGAGTCTTGACCAGGAAGCTCCTTCCCAGAGGTAAGAAGAGAAGGGTTTCGGCACAGTTTATATACAGTTCAGATAATATCAAAGCGGTAAAAGACAACATTTAGCACGTTATGCCCAAACATGTAGTAAAGATCAGATAATAAAGCTAAATATAACAATTATTCTAAGCTCGAATTCTGAACCCTGAACAAACGTTCTGGGTTAAAATCTCCAGCAGAGTCGCCAAAGCTGTCACACCTCCTTTTTGCGCACCTACCCTAAAGGATAAATGCGCGAAGGAGTTTTTCCAATTTAAGTGACAATATTCGAAATGAGATTATTTATTTAATTCAGAGTTGCCACTTGGGAAAGGTTTGGCTTTTGGTGTCCCAAGTCACCGGTTTATCTTGAATCCCAATTTGAGGAAAATATTCGACTTTCCAAATGAAGTCTGCGAACCAGAAATTCTAAGTAAGGAATTCTGTTGACTCGAGGGAAGGTGTTAGGCACCCCCGAATCCCGTGGTTCTAGCACGGTCGCTTAAATTGTTATAATGGCTAAATAACTGATTTTAATACATGTTATAACTTGTGTGCTTTTATTAGGTTTAAACCGCTTTTATTATTATTTATTTTTTATGGAATTGCAACGTCGTGAAAATGCATTTTTCGAACCACGTCACAATCAATGCGCCCGTGGTTGTTAATACATTCTGACTCCGTTGAGATTTGGATTTGGGTCACATAAATGCGCACCCGAATTTAAGAATGTAATTTAATTAAATCACGCCTAAAGAGTCTAACGCGTTATTATCTTTGGGGAAAGCCGTGAAGTTCGCTAGACGGCTCATCCCGTATTCTAAGTATTTTTAATATATACATTTATGAGAGCCCCGCAGTTTGTGCACTTCTTCTTTTTTTTGGCGAGGCTCGTCTAACAACAAACTTAAAAATACTTCAAATAACAATAGGCACATGCTATACATATGTTTAAACTAAAGCTAAAGCCAAAAGCAAAAGTTAAAGCTTAAAAGGAAAACAAAAGCAAAAGTTAAAGCAAAAGCAAAAGTTAAAGCTAAAGCAAAGTTAAAGTTAAAACAAAAGTTAAAGCAAAAAGGGTGTTATTATTTTAATAGCTTTTAACATTTCGAAAAAATTCAAGGTTATTTAAAACATCTCAAACCATAGCATCTGTGCTTCACGACACGCTTTATTTAACCTTGTTCGAAATTGAAGCCGGGCCACATGAAATGCACCCTCGAATTTAGAAATTAAGCATCACAACTACGTCACGGGAACCGTACCCGTAATCACGATAATAAATTAAAGGCGCGCCTAAAAAGTATACTAGGTGTTCGTTATTCTTTTATATAAACTTTGTGACTATTGTAAAGCAAGCATTATAAAATTCGACTAACAATTAAATCATGAAGACTAATAGTTAAGCTATAATCTAAATCCAGCAACTTATTTCTTTCATGTACCCATTTTGTGGAACATATCTTATGAGACAAAATTCAAACGAAAAAAAATGAAATAAACAAAATAACAATGAAGTCATCCGAGGTTAAACAAATATGGAACAACAATTCTAATAGGTAATAATATCCATGGTAAAATCAAAAGCAATTCAACAAAGAGGACACACAAACAGTTCATAGGAAAACCATGTCATTTTCATTCCATTTAAGCAAATATCACAAGTTTAGAAATGTGTATGCACCTGTTTGAAGCAAGAACAACAACCAAACTGGACCGACAACTATCAGAAACCTCTCCAACGATGGAACCTTGGAACCTCGATGTCAAGCTCAAAGATCTCAGACCGGAAACCACGAGCACAACCCAAACGACGACCTCAGACGGACTGCGCGACGATAGTGAAGAAACAGCGGCAACTGGGCTGATTGGTTAGAGACCTGGGGGCTAGTGTTATGGTGTTCGAAGGAGAAGAACGTGAAGTAATAGAAGCAGCAACAACTGCTGCTCGACGGGGTTCCGGTGGTCATGAGGCTGGTTGATTGGTTGTCGACTGGAAGAAGGATGACGGGGACGATCTAGTTGCTCGATAGTGAGGTTGAGCTCGTCCGGTTGACGGATGTAGCGACGAATGGAGGGATTCTATGGCGACGATGAGGGTGGTCTGGGTGGATGACGAGGAAGGTGATGACGTAAAGGGGTAGTCGTTTGAACGTGAGGAAGGTGATGGCGCAGCAGCGATGGCTGTTTTGGTGGAGCTGAAGCTTGCTGGCTGGAGGATAGAGTGGTCGACGGACTGTTTGGTTGACGATGTTGCTGCTGGTGCGGGAGGGATGGTGGGCTGTTGATGGTGGTTGTGAGACGGAGAGGAAGCCGGGGCAACGGTGGTTGCTGATGGTGGAAGGGTGGTCGCTGGACGATTTTTTCGGTGACGGGCAGTGATGGTTTTGAAACGTGAAGGAGGTGGATTTACGGTCGTGGTGGTTTTTTTTCTTCTTCTCCAAAATGGAGAAGAAGACCAACAGTAGTGGTCTTCTCTTTTTCCTTTTAAAAAAAAATGTCTCCAGTCCCCTCTCTCATGTGCTCATCCGTGTATATGTAAATGTAGGGTGTTTTTATATGTTTTTTCTCTTCTTTTCTTTTAAATCTAAGTGGTCCAATTTTAAAAGCCTTCCCATGTTACTTTGTCCATGTGCCCATGTTCTTGTGTTTTGTCTGTGTCCCCCACGTGTGGTGGGCTCGGATTGTTACGGGCTAGGTTCGAAAATTAGGCCTAAAAATGGGTCGTTTGAACCCGAATATTATTCTTTGCCCGGAACCGAGAATGAAACATGAATTTATTTAATTAATCCTACATAAGCAAAATAACTATAAAAATAAGACTGACAATTAAAACGAAACTATTTTTATATTTTTCCAAGTTTTTTTTTAAAAAAAACCTACAACACATTAATTAAACTATTTTTTTACAATTTTTGTTTTTATATATATATATATATATAAAGATAAAAATATAAAGTACTATTTTTGTATTTTTTAAAGTTTATGAGAAATAAATAAACTAAAATTTATATATATTTTTTGTAATTTTCATTTTTGTGACGAAAATAAAGTAAAAGAGTCAAAATAAGCTGAAATAGCTACATTAAGGCTAAATTAAATATTTATGTGCTAAAATGTGAAAAATTTTCGGAGGGAAAAAAATCACATGTCAACAATGTGCAGCACCTGAGGATAGTGCTTTAAACTTTTAGGGAAAAGAAATTATATGCAAAGTTCTCAAAATGTGAGTTTTTGTTGGATTTTGTGGCATTCTTGGGCCACGTTGTATCAAGTGAGGGTATTCAAGTGGATCCGAAGAAAGTGGAAGTAGTGCAGAGTTGGTCCAAATCATCCTCAACTACAGAGTTCCGCAATTTTCTTGGCTTGGCGAGTTATTGTCGTCGATTTGTTGAGGGGTTTTCATCTATTGTAGCCCCTATGACCAGGCTGACTCAGAAGGGTGCTCCGTTCCAGTGGATCGAAGAGTGTGAGGCGAGCTTTCAGAAGCTCAAAACAGCTTTGACTACAGCCCAGTTTTTATATTGCCTACAAGTTCGGGGTCTTATACTATCTATTATGATGCCTTGAGGATTGGCGTTGGAGCGGTATTGATGCAGGACGGTAGGGTGATTGCCTACACATCCAAATAGTTGAAGCTACAAGAGAAGAATTATCCTGTCAATGATTTCGAGTTAGCTGCTATTGTCCACGCCTTGAAGATCTGGCACCATTATTTGTATCGTGTGCCTTGTGAGATTTATACTGATCACTGGAGTTTGCAGCATTTGTTCAAGCAGAAGGATCTTAATTTGCGCCAGAAGAGGTGGTTAGAGCTGCTGAAGGACTATGATATCACTATTTTGTATCACCCGGGCAAGGCTAATGTGTTGGCCGATTCTTTGAGTCACCGGGCAGAGAGTTTAGGAAGTTTAGCTTATTTACCAACAACGGAGAGACCTACGACGATGGATGTTCAGGCCTTAGCCAGCCAATTTGTGAGATTGGATCTTTCAGAGCCTTGTCAGGTTCTAGCTCTCGTGATTTCTCAGTCTTCCTTATTTGATCGTATCAGAGAGCGTCAGCTTGATGGCCCTCATTTGCTTGTCCTCAAGGATAAGGTCCTGCATGGCGATATCAGAGATGTGACTATTGGTGATGATGGGGGTTTAAGGATGCAGGGTGGGATTTGTGTACCTAATGTTGATGGACTTCGGGAGTTGATTTTAGAGGAGGCCCATTGTTCGTGGTATTCCATTCATCTGGGTGCTGCAAAAATGTACCAAGATTTGAGACAACACTATTGGTGGAGGCGGATGAAGAAAGAAATAGTTGGGTTTGTAGCTCGGTGTCTCAATTTGTCAGCAGGTGAAGTACAAGCACCCGAGACCAGGTGGGTTGCTTCAGCAGATAGAGATTCTGGAGTGGAAGTGGGAGAGGATCACCATAGACTTCGTAGTTGGGCTCCCACGGATTTTGAGAATGTTCGATGCCATTTGGGTGATTGTGGATCGGGTGACCAAGTCCGCGCACTTCATTCTTGTGTGTACTACCTATTTTTCGGAGCGTTTGGCGGAGATTTATATTTGGGAGATTGTTCATCTGCAGGGTATTCTAGTTTCCATTATTTCAGATAGAGGCACTCAGTTTATATCACGGTTCTGGATGGCCATACAACATGAGTTGTGTATACAGGTGTAGCTGAGCACAATATTTTACCCAAGATGGACGGACAGACCGAGCGCACTATTTAGATTCTTTAGGACATGCTCCGTGTGTGTGTGATGGAGTTTGGAGGTTCTTGGGATCAGTTCTTTCCACTAGCTGAGTTTTCCTACAACAACAACTATCAGTCTAGCATTCAGATAACACTGTGTGAGGCCTTGTATGGTAGGCGGTGTAGATCCCCCGTGGGTTGGTTTGATCTGGATGAGGCTAGCTTATTAGGCACAGACCTGGTTCAGGATTTTTTGGAGAAGGTTAAGGTGATTCAGGATAGATTCCGTATAGCCAGTCCACACTAAAGAGTTACGCGGATCGGAATGTTCGTGATGTTTCCTATATGGTTGGTGAGCGGGTTCGGCTTCGGGTTTCGCCTATGAAGGGCGTTTTGAGATTTGGGAAGAAAGGGAAAATGAATCCGACGTTTATTGGTCCTGTTGAGATATTGCGACGTGTTGGGGAGGTTGCTTATGAGCTTGCCTTACCTCCCAGCTTGATAAGAGTTCATCCGGTTTTCATGTTTCGATGCTCCACAAGTATCATGGCGATCCGTCGCACGTGTTGGATTTCAGTTCAGTCTAGTTGGACAAAGATCTATCTTATGTTGAGGAGCTGGTTGCGATATTGGACAGGCAGGTTCGAAAGCTGAGGTCAAAGAACATTGCATCAGTGAAGGTTCAGTAGCGGGGTTAGCCGGTAAAGGAGGCGACCTGGGACACCAAGCAAGATATGCGCAGCCATTGCCCTCATCTTTTTACTACTTCAGGTATGTCTCTATGCTCGTTCGAGAACGAACGGATGTTTAAGTGTAGGAACATGTAACGACCCGGCCGGTCATTATAAGAATTAATGCCCCGATCACTTATTAACTACTTCTCGTGTTAGTTTCAGCTATTTTGATTTGTCGGGATGTTTTGCTTTTAGTTTCGGAGTGTTTTGGGACACTTAGTCCCTAAAAGAGAGCTTAAGCTTTAGAATTTGGACAGTTGTCGGAGTAGTGTGAAGACGGCCTCAGAATAGAGTTCTCTCGATTCTGTTAGCTCCGTTGGGTGATTTCGGGCTTATGGGCGTGTTCGGATTGCGTTTTGGAGGTCCGTAGCTTATTTAGGCTTGAAATGCCGATAGTTGAATTTTTAAAGTTTCCGGTTTGGTAGTGAGATTTTGATATCAGGGCCAGAATGGGATTGCGGAAGTTGGAATAGCTCCGTAGTGTTGAATGTGACATGCTTGCAAAATTTCAGGTCATTCTGACGAGGTTTGATAGACTTTTTGATCAAAAGCGTAATTTGAGAGTTTTTGGAGTTCTTAGGCTTGAATCCAATGTTAAATTGGTGTTTTGATGTTGTTTTGAGCGTTCTGAAGATAGGAACAAGTTTGAATGATGTTTTAGGATTTGTTGGAATGTTTGGTTGAGGTCTCGGGGGCCTCGGGTGTGTTTCAGATGCTCAACGGACCATTTTTGGGCTTGGAGAAGGAGCATTTTTTTGCTGGTTTTCTGTTGCAGACTTTTCTTCATCGCGATCATGTGAGGGGGCTCGTGATCGTGGAGGGGAATTTTTTATATGAAATCACGGGAGAAGGAGGGCGAACGCATACTATTGGTAGAAGTTGAATCACGAACGCGTGGGCTACACCGCGTTCGCGAATAGGACGAAGTGAGGCAGCTCAGGAGTGGAAGTTGCTCTTCGCGATTGCGTGAGTTCAACAACGATCGCGTAGAGCTGAGTAGTGCAACATCACGATCGCGTAGGGATTATCAGGGTTAATTTGGGGGTGAGTGATGTTGCTCTTCGCGGTCGCGTGGGAGTTTCCGCGATCGCGATTAAGGTCGCGTCTGGGCAGAACATAAAGTTCAAAATTGAGGGTTTTGAGTTCATATCACAAAATTGAATTGGGAGCTCGGTAGGAGATGAATTTTGGAGAGATTTTCGGAGGGAGTTTGCGGGTAATGATTCTTAGCTCCTTTTTGCTTATAACCCATTAATCTAAATACGAATTCATCATCTAATTTCAGATTTGGGGTGAAAAATTGGGAAAAATTTTGGAAAGGTTCTTAGGCCTAATTTTCGAGTTTTGATTAGAGATTTGACATAGGATTTGGATTATTTTGGTATGGTTATACTTGTGATTGAATGGGGGTTCATAATCCGTAACTTTTATTTGATTCCGAGACGTGGGCCTGGGGGACTTTTTGGGCAATTTTCTTAATTTCGCTTGTTATCTTCGAATTAATTAGTGGAATCAGTTACTTAAAGTTATATTTACATTATTCAATTGATTTGAATAGATTTGAGCTATTTGGAGTCAAGTACTCATGGTAAGAACATAGTTTAGGATTGATTTTTGAGCCGGTTCGAGGTAAGTAGCTTGCCTAACCTTGTGTAAGGGAACTCCCCTTAGAATTTGGTATTGTTGATATATGAAATGCATTGTACGTGAGGTGACGAGTGTGTACATATGCTAATTGTTGAAAATCCTATTTTCATTAAGTAACTATAACAGTGTTTTTCTTCCCTACTTATACTACTTGCAATTTATGCCTACTGTTAGCCTAAGGAAGCATGTCTAATTGACTTAATTGCTTTACTTGCTCAAACTGCTTTATTTGAATTCTGTGCAGTATGCTAGGTTAGAAATACCTGTTTACCGTGGTATGAAATTTGGATTTGAACTGAATGTTCTTCGTGTTGTTGATGTGTATTTACTTTGGGACTAGGGACGGTATCCCGAGAGATCTCCCTGCATGTTTACTTTAGGACTACGGATTTGTATTCTGGTAGATCCCCCTATACATTTATATTGGAACTATGGGACTGCACCCGGTAGATTCCCCCAGTACTGGATATTTACATTTGGGACTACGGATTGGAATTTTGGTAGATCCCCGTGCACTATGAGTTGGACTGCGGGACGACACCCGGGAGATCTACTGGATATTTACATTTGGGGATTATAGGACGGTTTCCTGGGAGATCCCCGGTTTCTATCTCTGAGTGGAGTTACATTCTTATCTTTAATTTTCTCTCCATTGTATCTGTTGTTATTCTTATTATCCTGTGTTACTTCATACTGTTAGCATTTAATTATACTGTCGTATTCTATTGTGTTTTACCTCGTTATTATCATGTGTTACTTCATCCTTAGCTTGTGATTTCATGAGATTCCGAGTTCTGGGAAGTTGTTAAGTTTTTGAGATCTTGTATTATCATATGCCGAGCGGCATCTTAAACGCTTCTATATTTGTTTATCTTCATTTTTTTAGTTTATCCACATTTTGTTTCTTTTTCTGCAATTGTTAGGCTTACATAGTCATAGAGACTAGGTGCCATCATGACAGTTCACAGAGAGAGAACTTGGGTCGTGATACCTTCTATAACGTAGTTCACTTGTATGAGTTATTATTTGGTAGATATTGATAAGTTGGTAAAGTTGAGACATTCGAGTTATCAGAGATTCTTTGATTATTATGTGATTCTTCATTGCCTCATACATTTACTCTCTTGATGTAGACATTCTTGTAAATTTTGGTTGTTGAATTGTTATTGTTGATTGAAATTGTTTGGGGAGCGGATTGCACGCTGCTATAGAAATTGAAAGGTAATGAACTTTAATGGTTGAATAAGGATGGATATGATATTGACAGATGATGATATGGTGGGATCGGGTTGTGCGCCGCAACGTATTGTATAAGTTGTATTTGTTTGTGACTGTTGGATTTTGCCCCGGTATCTTGAGATGAATTTATAAGACATGTTATTCTGGGCTCTATGGTAGTTGAATTTTGAGTTCGTTGTTATGCGTTAATTGCTTTAATTCCATCCCTGTCTTTTCTGTTATTATTATTTTTGCGTACATGTTATTGTAGGTGACCCACCTTAGACTCGTCACTACTTTATCCGAGTTAGGCTCGGCACTTACAGAGTACATTGGGTCGATTGTACTCATACTACACTTTGCACTTTTTGTGCAGATAGCGGAGTTGGTCCCAACTGTGCTGACTGAGGTCTGTTCGGATCTAGCTATCAGTGGAGACTTGTGGTATAGCTGCACGAGTGTCCGCAGTCTTGAAGTCCCCTTCTACATCATTCTAGCTATTTATTTTGATTAAGACATTTATGTTTATTTCAGACCATTGTAGTACTGTAGATGCTCATTTATTCGTGACACTAGATCTGGGATTGTATTCGGATTTCGTCGTTTATTAGTTTATCGCCTTATTTTATACTACTCAACTTTATTACTGTCAATTAATTTTGAAATACTTAAAAATGGTTAAGACATATAGCTAATGCTGTATTGCCTAGCAAGTGAAATGTTAGGCGCCATCATGGTCCCAAGGGTGAAAATTCTGGGTCGTGACAATTGGGCAATAATGACATGCATTGGCGAAATAGTAATTAGTTGATAAAATCTATGTCTCGATTTTGAGATTTATGATACTCCTTTATGAAAGCTTATAAGCTTTCATGTGTAAACTCCGCTGATGGATTTTGTATCCATAACATGAAATAAGTTAACCCAAATTCTAGAGGAAGTAATCAATAAATCATATTGTTATTAATTTAATATAATTAATTAGTATCTTAATCTTAACATGTGGAGTTAAATAAGGTTTTATGAAATTTTTTTGAAATTGAGCTAAGGAGTGAAATTACAAGTTTTTAGTGAAATAATGCATAATTTATTGTGGTAGATATTAATTTCGAAATTTGAACTTTAAATCCATAATAGGATTGCTTATTAATTAAATTATGTGATTCCTACTGTGCCCAAATAATAGAAAATAAAGGAAACCTTTCTTTGGTGGAAAAAAAATCCAACAGGTTTTGAAAAGGGGGTTTAACCCAAAACAATGTGGCTATATATACATTGGTTTTTTATACTTAAGGATGGCCGAATTTTGGTGCATTTTCCTTGAAATTTCGCTCACACAAGATTTCTTCTGTTCGGATATTATTTGGGTAACACAATAGAAGACTGTGAGACGTTCTTGGAGGTTGTGATCTGTAATGACCCGACCAGTCATTTTTAGAATTTAAGCTCCGTTTGGCGGTGTAAGGTCTTGAAAAACTTCATATTATGTGTATCGACTTGCGTGCATGGTTGAATTCAGTTACCAGATGATTCACAATCAAATTGGAGCAAGGAATCTAGTTTTAAAAGCTTAAGCGGTGAGAATTTGACCGGAATTTGACTTTTGTATAAATAGCTCCAGAATGGGTTTTGGATAATTTCAACAGCTTTGTATGGTGATTTGGGACGTAGTCGTGCGTCCGGATTTGGATTTGGAGGTCCGTAGGGTAATTTGAGGCATTTTAGCGAAAGTTGGAAAAGTTGAAGTTTGGGAAAATGGAGAATTTGACCTATAGTTGAGTTTAGTGATATCGGAGTGCAATTTCGAGACATGAAACAACTCCATTATGTCATTTGGGACTTTCTTGCAAAATTTGGTGTCATTTGGAGTTGATTTGATATGGATAGGACGATTGGTTTCGATTCTAAGTGTTCTTGAAGTTCATGGTTATTTTCATGTGGTTTGGCATATGATTTGTGGTTCTACAGGTTATTTTGGTGTTCTGATCGTGCGAGCGAGTTCGTGTTATGTGTTCAGACTTCCGTGAGTGTTTGGTTTGGAGCCTCGGGGGCTCAGGTGAGTTTTGAATTAGCTTCAGATTGTTTTGTTAACTTTTTGTGTGCTGGTTCTGGTTTTCTCGCATTTGCGAGTTTTTGGTTGCAAATGCGACTACTGCAATTGCGAGGTAGTCATCGCAATTGCGAGCTTGGGCTGCTGGGGATTAGGTCGCATTTGCGAAGAAAGTACCGCTTTTGCGAAACCTTCAGAGTTTCCTATCGCATTTGCGATGAAGGCAGGACTGTTCCATGCTTCGTTTTTGCGAAGAATTCTTCATTTTTGCGAACCCAGTATTGCAAATACGACATCTGTAGCCTGCTAAAAGCTGGGCATTCCAAATCTTAGCTTCATTTTATCATATTTTAAACCCTAGGTCTGAAAGTGGGCGATTTTGAGAGAGGATTTTAATATCAAATCATTGGGTAAATGCCTCTAATCAAATTTCGACTATATTTTGTTATTATATCTTAGATTTAACATCAAATTCATGTGAATCTAAAGGAAATTTTGGGGAAAATTGTAAAACCTTTCAAAAATGAAATATGATGATTTGAAGGACGAATTGGTATCGGAACTTCATAATTTTTGTATGGTTGAACTCGTATTGGAATGGTGTTCGGGTTTTGTAAATTTTGTCGGGTGTTGAGGTACGGGCCTGAGAAGTTGACTTTTGTTTACATTTTGCAAATTATATAAGGATCATAACTTTGTTAATTGAAATTGTCTTCTCTTGCATTGTTTGATGTATTTAAGTCGTCTTTGGCTTGATTGGGCCGAGCGATGGTGAGTTGGTAAAGGAAAAGCTAAGTTGAGTATTTAGTTGATCGAATTAGGGTAAGTATCATGCCTAACCTTGTGTGAGGGATTTCCCCTTAGGACTAGAGTCTTCTATGTTCATTGTAGTCTATGTACGCGAGGTAATGAGTGCGTACTCAGACTTATTTGTGGAAATTGGCCTTTTAGGGTTCTTAGGTCCTTATATTCACTGTGTATGAAGTTTTTCTTGATATGACCGAGTTCCTATTTACTAGTTTCACCTCTACATGCTTAAATTAGAATTAGTTGCTTTAGGAGTCAATCTTTTTGCTTATTTGACTCTTACTTGACATAACTGAAGATTTTTACCTCTTCTATTGTCATGTTATCTTTTCATAATTGCTTATCTTTATTTGAAATTATCATCATCTTATCCTATAATTGTTTAGTCTTAATTTAGGTTATGATTATCTTTCCACTGCTTATCCATAATTGAATTGTTGAATATCCTCGTAATTGCTCAACCTTAAAAGAAGTTTAGATATCTTATATCTTAGTTGACTTTCTTTAGTTGGAACTATTTGACTCGTGTTAGCTTCTTTATTGTTGTGTACACAGCTAAAATCGGTCGTTCCGATTTTATGATCGATATGACATTCCGTAGAACAGTAGGCTCGAGGCTCTGATCGAGGTTCGACCCCGAGGGTTCCCTATGCTCAATCTCGGGGTAGCACAAATCGATGGATATCATGGACAATCGGGAAATTCAAAAGGCGCGTGCTCAAAGTTGACAACGCCTGTAAGAATGGAACAAGTCCGTACCGGACCATTAAGTAGACATACCAATAACTTTTCTTTGTAATAAATGCATATGTACTCTGTTGGGATATCCCGTCCTATATAAAGGGGACCCTTGTCATTTTTTGCACACATGATATTCAATACAAGGAACAACAACATTCTTTGCTCTCTAACTTAAACTCTCTCCATTGTCATTCTTTTGATTTATTACTTACAATTATTGTGTTTCATTGATTTTTATTCATTTATTATTCATCATTGTTCATAAAGAGCCACCATTAAGGCTCCCAGAACTGTATCGGCCCCATTCCAGCGCTCTAGCTCGACCCGAGGCCCGACATAGGCTAGCTCGAGGCCCCGATTCCAGCCATTCAGTTTGCATAACATATTATCTTCAAAGCTCTTATATCTTTTTCTTAACTCACGCTTAGCATCTATTGCCTAACAACTAGCATAAAAATAAATCACGTATTTTTAGAATCACAAAATCAAATCTAATTGTAATTACCATTTTCAAGGTAAACAGTTTGGCGCCTACCGTGGGGCTAAAAATAATAGTGATTTTTTTAGTGCTGGTTTACTGAAAAACGCAAGTTATTCTTCACATTTTTTCTTGTCCAAGAATCTTCGATTTCAGGTCAAAATGACTAGCTCAGTAAATGTACATGAAAACTACGGTCCTAAGGACCATAGAGAGAATGGTGTGAGGCTGTTTCAGGCGCCGGTGCACCACTGCAAAACCCTGAGGAGCACCAGAGCCAATCCCTGTAGGTGTGGGATAACATAACGCCTGACATGTTGATATAAGCTCCCGCACTAATGGAAGTATACGCCAAGAAAACCAACAGGAAGCTCGGAAAACCCCATCCCGGAAGGAAGGAGAGGCAGACAAGAGGAACAGAACCAGAAAATGCCAGCACATCATTCATATGATCATTGGAGGGACCGACGTTCCTCAAGGACCCGTGATCAAACAGACAAAAGTTTTTGTTGCAACAGAAGGGGAAATTCCGGGCCGCATGCCCGAGTACATCCTAGCATTTAGAAAAGAAGACTTCGAGACCTTCTCTCATCCGTATAACGATGCGCTGGTAATTTTATTTCTCTTGAATAATATCCAAGTTAAACATGTACTCGTGCATTCAGGTAGCTTGGCCAACGTAATCAGGTCAAAGGTGGTAGAATAACTCGGTCTGTTCAATCAAATCACACCTACCTATCGAGTCCCCAATAGCTTCAACATGGCTGGTAAAGCAACGAAGGGGGATATCATTCTCCCGGTCAACATGTTCGATATAGTTCGGAATACCAAATTTCATGTTGTCGAAGGTGACATGAGGTACAATGCACTGCTTGGAAGGCCATGGATACATAACATGAGGGCAGTACCGTCAACTCTTCATCAGATGATGAAGTTTCCAACAAAAGACGACATAAAATGGTATATGGATAGTAGCATGCAGCAAAGGAGATGTTCCCGGTTCACGGGGCCGGAGGGCAAACAGACCTCCGAGGATGATGAAGAAGATTTCCTCGCTCCTCGAACTTTCGTTACCCCTGAAGAATCAGACGCAACAAAACCAACAATTGAAGAACTGGATCAAGCTACTTTGATTGAGCATCTCCCAGATCGGAAGGAATAACTGGGGATGAGATTGACCCTTGAACTCAGGAAAAAACTCATTCAATTTCTTATCAATAATATCGATTGCTTTGCTTGATACATTTAGATATGACAGGGATCCCGCCGGAAATAACAACCCATCATCTAAGTGTCGACCCCAGGTTTAAATTAGTGAAGCAAAAATGGAGACCTCAGTCCAAAGTAAAACATGCGTTCATCAAGGACGAGGTAAAAAATGTCTCAAAATATGGTCAATTAGGGAGGTAAAATCCCCCGAATGGTTGGCCAATGTAGTGGTAGTTCCCAAAAAGGGGAATAAGTTCATAATGTGCGTAGATTATAAAGACTTAAACAGGGCATACCCTAAAGATTCATTGTCGTTTCCCAACATTGACCGCTTGATCGATGCTACGGCCGGCCACGAGATCTTCACCTTTCTTGACGCCTATTCGGGGTATAATCAAATTCAGATGAACCCCGAGGATAGGGAAAAGACTTCATTCATCATGAAGTATGCTACGTACTGCTACAATGCGATACCCTTCGGGCTAAAAAATGTGGGAGCCACATACCAACGCCTAGTTAATAAGATGTTCGAACATCAAATATGCAAATCCATGGAAGTTTACATTGAAGATATGCTAGTTAAGTCCCTGCACGTAGAGGACCATTTGACTCATTTTTAGGAGACATTCGACATCCTCAGAAGCTACAACATGAAACTCAATCCTGAGAAATGTGCCTTCGGAGTGGGTTTGGGCAAATTCTTAGGCTTCATGGTGTCAAACAAGGGGATTGAGATCAACCCTGACAAAATCAAAGCCATCGAATAAATCACGGTGGTAAACAATGTGATGGTCGTACAATGGCTGACCGGGTGGATAGCAGCCCTGGGCCGATTCATATCAAGGTCATCAGACAGAAGTCATCATTTCTTCTCCTTGCTCAAAAAGAAAAACAACTTCGAATGGACTCCGGAATGCCAACATGCTCTAGAGGAGTTGAAGCGATATCTAACATGCCCACCTTTACTCCATACCCTAAAGGAGGGTGAAATGCTATATTTGTACCTGGCCGTATCCGAGGTAGCGGTAAGTGGTGTGCTAGTTCGAGAAGAATAAGGTACGCAATTCCCTATTTATTATGTAATTCGGACCCTAAGAGATGCCGAAACAAGGTATTCGCACCTGGAAAAATTAGCTCTGGCATTGATAAGCGCATCTCGAAAATTAAAACATTATTTTTAATGCCATCGTATTTGTGTTTTAACGACATATCCTCTTCGAAGCATATTGCATAAGCCCGAATTATTGGGCTGACTAGCCAAATGGGCCATCGAACTCGGGGGGTATGATATCGAGTATCAGCCCCGAATGGCTATCAATTCCCAAATTTTGGCAGATTTTGTGGCCGACTTAATGCCCGCCCCCGTGCCCGAGGTAGAGAAAGAACTTCTACTAAAAATGGGCACATATTCGGGGTTATGGACCTTATTCATTGATGGTTCCTCGAACGTGAAAGGATCTGGGCTCGGCATAGTTCTGAAGCCGCCTACGGGTGGCATGATTAGGCAATCGATAAAAACTGCAAGGTTGACCAACAACGAAGGCGAGCATGAGGCTATGATTGTAGGTCTAGAATTGGCCAAAGGCCTAGGAGCGGAAGTAATCGAAGCAAAATGTGATTCCCTTCTGGTGGTAAATCAGGTAAATGGGAACTTCGAGGTTCGGGAAGACATGATGCAAAGATACTTAGACAAAATTCAAGTTACATTGCACTGCTTCAAAGAATGGACTCGTCCACATACCTCGAGAGCAGAATAGCGAGGCCGATGCCCTTGCAAACCCGGGATCATCTATCGAGGAAGATGACATACTCCCCGAGGCTTTTGTTCAGTTGTCCAAATCAGTTATCGAAAAAGGCCATGCCGAGATCAACTCCATTAGCCTGACATGGGATTGGAGAAATAAATATATCGATTATTTGGAAAGTGTGAAGCTACCCGCAAATCCAAAAGAGTCGAGGGCCTTGCGAACCAAATTAGCCCGGTTCTTACTAAACAAAAATAGAACTTTGTATAGAAAAACCTTTGATGGGCCCCTTGCAGTATGCCTGGGATTAGGAGACAAAGATTACGTGCTCTGAGAAATCCACGAGGGCACGTGCGAAAATCATTCTGGTGCCGATTCCTTAGTCCAAAAGGTGATCAGAGCGGGCTACTATTGGGACAACATGGAGAAGGACAACAAAGAATTCGTCCAAAAATGCGACAAATGCCAGATATTTGCACCAATGATTCACCAACCCGGTGAACAGCTGCACTTAGTCTTTTCACCATGGTCGTTTATGAAGTGGGGGATAGATATTGTCGGGCCCCTGCTAACGGCACCAGGTAAAGCTAGATTTATTTTATTTATGACTGACTACTTCTCAAAATGGGTGGAAGCGTATGCCATCGAGAGATAAGGCAAAAAGAAGTCATTAACTTCATCTAGGACCATATCATGTGTCGATTTGGGGTTCCCTCCGAGATAAAATATGATAATGGGAAGCAGTTCATCGGGAGCAAATTAACAAATTTCCTCTAGGATCATAAAATCAAAAGGATCCTGTCAACACCCTACCACCCATATGCAAACAGTCAGGTTGATTCCACAAGCAAGACCATCATTCAAAACATGAAAAAGAAGTTAGAAAATGCGAAAGGGAAATGAAGATAAATGTTGCCTGATGTGCTATGGGCATATCGAACAACTCCAAAATCGAGCAGAGGAGAGACGCCTTTCTCTCTGGTATACGGCTCTGAGACTTTAATACCGGTCGAGGTCAGAGAGCCAAGCGCCAGATTTTGACATGCCATCGAGAGCTCAAACAATGAGGCTATGACTGCAGCTCTCGAACTATTATATGAAAAGCGAGAAGCTTCACTGGTCTGAATGGACGACCAAAAATATACAATCAAAAGGTACTATAATAGTAGAACCAATCTCCGGCATTTCGGAGTTGGCAACTTAGTCCCGAGGAAAGTCACCCTAAACACTTGAAACCCTAATGAAGGGATGATAGGCCCAAGCTTGGAAGGACCGTACAGCATCCTCAGAGTTATCAGAAAAGGGTAGTACAAGCTCAATACCATGGAAGGTAAACAACTTCCAATCAATCGGAACATATCAATGCTCAAACGCTATTACTGCTGAGGTGTCCGATGGAAGACACCGAAACATCTTACGAATCAAAGACCTTGGGTTTTATAACATGCGTTGCACCCTTTTCCTTCGATCAGATTTTTGTCCCGAGAAGTGTTTTACCGACAAGGTTTTTAACGAGGCAACATCTATATACTACCTAAGGAGAACTTAACAAGTATTCAGGGCTCCTCTTCAATAAACCTCGAATACTAGGGGGCACCCCTTGGGAGATCACCTCCCCGAAGAAAGCAAGATGAGCCAAAGAAGGTCTCGATAGAAAAATGATGAATCGAGCCAAACAGTCAAATGAACCGTGTCCACATAGAAGGATCAAACCCTCGACGGTGGAAACTACATATTCTTGTACCAATTAATCAAAGGAATATTTTCAACATCAAAACATTTTGCACTCCGAAAGAAGATTGTTATTTTTACATGCAACGGCCTTAGGGCTAGAAATTTCCTGAACTCTCGGGGACTGACATCAAAAGCTCGAAGTCGTAAGACCTCTATGCTGGAAACTTCAAACTCGTAAGTCCTCAAATGAGGCAACGTCAAGCTTACAAAGAACGACTCTAGAGCCAAAAACTTTTAATGTCTCGGTGACTGTCGCCAACTATCACCCCATAGAGCTATCAAAAATCCAAGGCAAAAAGACCCCGAGCGGGCTACCTCGAGCCAGAAAGCCCTCCATGTGGGGGTTCCCAAAAATGTAAGACCTTCATAAGGAATTATCAACAACGTAAGCCCTCCATGAGGCATCTTCAACGCTATAAGACCTCCAGGCATGCCCAAATCTGTAAGACCTCAAGTCAGGCATGACCTATACTTATACCAAGCAGCCTACCTGTAAGACCTCAAGCAAGGCATGAATTATACTTGTACCAAGTAGCTTATCTATAAGACCTCAAGAAAGGCATGCCCAAATTTAGAAAGACCATAGAAAAGCCATAATCTTGATCTTAAAGTCAAGGCTATATATTCGAACTTGTAAGATCCCTAAAAAGGCATACCCTCGATATAGACGCCGAGGAAACCTCACTCAGGGACTAAAATGCTACAACCAAACACAATGACTCTAGCACAAGGTTCCGGCAAATTTAACGCGACTTGTGGATGCCCGACCGTTGCCATAAAATCAAAGGCCTTTAATTACTTCGAAATACTTCAAAAAGAACCGGTTAACTAGGCTACCCTCGGCATAAGCAAAAGATCTTCGATCATATAAACTACGAACAACAAAAAGGCTTCGAAACAATTCATCCATCGAGCGAAACCTCCTGAGGTTCTCATCTATCATCACATAACGACTCACAATCGAGGTTCTTATCGAACCGTCAAAAGTCGGACGAACACAAAAACTTCAATAAAGGAAAAATAAAGCCTATACTAGAGGTCATACCAACCCTACGCATAAGAGCCACTGTCGACAACTTAAATTAATGGTCGTACTGACCCAGTGTGTAAGAGCCACTATCACTAGATTAAATTAAAGGTCGTAACGAGCCAATGCGTAAGAGCCACTGTCGCCAACTTAAATTAAGGGTCGCACCGACCCAATGCGTAAGAGCCACTATCGCTAGCTTAAATTGAGGGACGTACCGACCCAATGCATAAGAGCCATTGTCGTCAGCTTAAAAGAGCCTCAAGGCCGATTAAGGGTCACACCAACCGAACGTGTAAGAGCGTAAGGGCCGGCTCAAATAATCTCAGGGCCGACTTCTAGACCTAAAGGTCGATAAACTTGAGTCAAGAACCTGACTCAGGGACTAAGACCCAAATGGTCAACCTTCGACCATCACAAATTGCCCAGCAGTGGCAAGAACCCAAGTGTTTAATTTGAGGTCCAGATTTTTGGACCAATCGTCAAAGCAAAGGAAAAATGAGAGATGATGAAAAACGAAAGGCTTTTTATATATATTGTTCACAAGGGTACATTTACAAGACCTATAAAGCCCATACACGGGAGAGAACAAATAAAACCCTAACCTACCATCGGGTCTATGCCTTCGACGGCTCCCTCGGAGGTTGGGCTCCCAATGGCTTCGGCCACGACCCTAGGGTTTTCAACGTCCTCTTCCCCTTTGTTTATTTTGCCTTTGTCCTCCTCATCTTCCGAGCCACTGCTCAACTCACTTTCAAAAGCAAGAAGGGACACAACCTTCTCTTCTAGGGTCTTCACCCTCTCGAGCTCGGTAGACAGATCAATGCCCCCTGCATGTATATCCTCGAGAGCCCGCCTCCAAGATTCTAACCGAGAATGTTCCATGGCTCGAGTCAATTGAATTTCGGCCCCTTTGGACACTCTCCTGGCCCAAGCATTTGCAGCAACATCATCCTCTTTATGTGAAGATACAAGCGCCTTGGCTTCATCCAGATAGCTCAACAATTAACTCATTATGAAGATCTTTATAATTATTACTCACCGCCCTCGCATCATAAAGTTGGTACCCGACTAAGACCACCTTCACCTGGAGGGTATCTCTCTCAGAAGCTATCTCACTCACGTGTCGTTTGAGTTTGAGAATTTCAGAGTCTCTATCTCGGAGCTCCTCCCTCATTAGGACATCCTTCTTCTCAAGCTGCGTAGATTAGCCCAAAGGCGTCAAAACACTGAAATCAGGTAAACATGCAGACAAAAACAAACGAAAAATACGTAACGTGCTCAGTGAGATGAGTCTTCTCACGGGACGCTGCCTCGAAACAATCCTGAAGGCCCCGAAGTTCCTCCTCCTGCTTGGTAAAAATAGCTCTAAGCTCATTAGCTTCCGAGGTGACCTTTCTACGCTCACCCTTGTAGCTAACCAACTCAACTTGAAACCTGGCAAAGGTTTGATTATAAAGCACCTTGGCTTGGGACCGTAAAAGGATGTTAGAAAGACGAAGATCAGGATGCCGAGTAGAATTTACAAAATATTACCTGCTCACAGAGCCTATCGATCTCGCTGAAAATAAGTGATACGCCGAGCATAGGATTTTCCTTGGGCACAGTAAAAAGCTTCTCAAACGCATCTTTATCTCCGACGGGCTCCCCCACATTAGAAGATTCCTTATTTTGGCATCCCACATCTCCCTTGGAGATAAAGTCAGTATCGAAGGGGAGTCACTCACTTCAATAGCCCCAACTATATCAATCGGGGCCATCTCTTGTTTTTGGAGAGATTTAGAACTAGGCTACCCTGGACTACCTACCAAATGCACCTCAGCTCGAGGAATATTTTGCCCCTAAACCGGCTCGAGGACATTACCCGATACATCCTCGAAGGCCTCTTCAGCCCGAGGTAGGATAATGACAGCATCAAATTCGAACTTGGAAGCCACTGTCTCAGTAGTATGAAGGGCAATCAGGTTTTACCCTCCCTCGGATGCTACCAAGGAATCATCTTTCTCCTCACCTTCGGCTCGAGGACTCCCCACTACTCCTAGAGTCAAGGCTGCTGAATCAGCCTTAGGTTGTTCCACTTTGGCCTTCTTCGATTTGAAGGCTCAGTCAATGATTCCCTTCATCTTTTCTCCTCTTTGTTAGGTTTCGGGGCATCCGTTTCCCCAGGCGGTGCTTCTCTCATCAAGGAGGCCTCTTCTAGACCTGTTCAAAATATAAATAGAGGGAATGAGGGGGCAATCGGTGATAGTTCTTCTAGGAAATTTAACCACAGCAGAAGTGAGGGCTCACTGTGGTCCTTGGCCTCCCATAAAGCCCTAGACATGTCGTGCCACACGCACTCAACATATAGGCAAGTCGAATCTAGCCGGATAACCCAGCTGAGAGATCCCTAACTGCGCCAGTGTATACTGCGTCAGTTGCATCAGCAGAAGAAGTCAGTTCATGGGGAGATTGATCCTAATGGAAAAGAAAATACTTAATCAGCGTATCCACTTACATTTCGCGTTTCACCTTTCGGGGAATGGCATCTTTTCCACTTGGATCAGTTTCGAGGTCCTGAATCAGACGAAGCGGCTCATCCTCCCTCTATCCCTAAACTTGTTAGTACAAGCAAAAAATGTTTTTGAGGCCTAATATTGGAGCTTAATCAGGCCCCCTTGGAGGAGTTGGGGACTATACATTCTCATCAGGTGGTTGAGGGTGAAAGTTATCCCCTTAATCATGTTCGCAAAATATCTGATCATGTAAACAATACGCCAAAATGATGGATGAATTTTGCCGAGAATCACACGATGTTGTTCGTAAAAGTCGAGGATCACAAGGTCTATTGAAGGCGTGGACGGCTCCACCGTGCCAAGAGTAAATGGATAGGTATACACACTAAGGAAGCCGGGCTTGTATGTCCTTATGTCCTCTCCCTAAGAAGGAATCTCCACCAACACTATATCCCCCCAGCGGTAGTCAGTCTTCACTTTCTCAGTGTCTGCTACTAAACTAATATATCGGTACATAGGTTCATACCGTCCTGGTTTCATAGAAGGCTTCTCGGCTTTGAAATATGAGGTCATTTCGCAGGATCCTGAGATGAATTCCTCAAGATTAGGAGGTACTATTGCCTTACCCTTATACGAGCGTGAAGAAGTGGGGGCACATTCTCTTGAGGGATATAGATGGAACCCTTTTCCATTCTTGTTAAAAGGTTTCAGAGAAGAGAGGAGATCGTAATCAAAGAAAAAACACAAGAGAGAAGTAAGAAGAACTCTTTTTATAGTGGAAAACAGGGGGAGAAGGAATAAGTATTTATAGAGGCCAAACATGTACGTTGGAGCAGGTCAAACGATAACCATCTGTTATAGTTAATTCAAAGGCTCTTCGAAGGATATATGGATGTCATCCTTTTTTGTCACATCAATCGCTTTATATGACACAACTAATGTCATGATGAGTGTATCAAAGAGGCAAGAATTCAAGGTCATTTCTTATCATTTTCCCTCTAAGAAATGCGGGGACTATATGTACATGGCTAAAATTGGACACTGCAATTTTATGATCGATATGAAATTTCGTAGCCCAGTAGGCTCGAGGCACTGATCGAGGTTCGACCTCGAGGGTTCCCTATTCTTGATCTTGGGGTAGCACAAATTGATGGCTTTCATGGACAAACGGGAAATTTCCAAGGCGCATGCTTAAAGCTGACAACGCCTACAAGAATAGTACAAGTCCGTACCGGACCATTAAGTAGCTATACCAACTACTTTTCTTCGTAATCAATGTGTATGCACTCTGTTGGGATTCCCCCTCCTATATAAAGGGTCCCTTGTCAATTTTTGCACACATGATATTCAATACAAGGAACAAGAACATTCTCTTCTCTCTAACTTAAACTCTCTCCATTGTCATTCTTTTGATTTATTACTTACATTTATGTTTTATTGACTGTTCATCATTTATTATTCATTATTGATCATAAAGAGCCACTATTAAGGCTCCTAGAACTGTTATTTCTTCATCAATCGGCCCTAGTCCAGTGCTCTAGCTTGACCTCGAGGCCCGACGTAGGCTAGGTCAAGGCCCCGATTCTAGCCACTCGGTTTGCATAACGTATTATCTTCAAATCTCTTATCTCTTTTAGAACCAGTATAAAAATAAATCATGTATTTTTAGAACCAGAAAATCAAATCTAATTGTAATTACCATTTTCAAGGTAAACATGTTGAATTGTATATTGTGGGATCATTGCTACATATTAGTTTTCTCTTGTTGAACTATTCTCTTTATGCCTAGCATTCTTTACTTTGGTTATTCCTTGTGAATTGGTTCTACCGTTTCTTTGTGATCTAAAGTTCTTGAGTTAATTTACTTTCTGTACTTTGTATTATTGTCATTGTTGCTGTTGTACTTGTTGTGGTGATGCACGATGTTTCTGTTGTGCGGTTGTTGACATTGTGATGCACAAGGTTTCTGTCGTGCAATTGTTCTTATGGGGTTGCACAAGTTTTCTGCCGTGTTGTTATTACTATTGATATTTGCACATGCGATGTGACAAGGAGAGATATATATATATGTGGGTTGTGTATGTGGCGAGATAAGGTGGGAATATTATAATACACGTGTGGTGTGACAAGGCAGACACTTACTATATTATTATTGCACACATGGAGAGACAAGGTGGGATATGTCAGGGATTGATTTGTGATGGCTTGGGGGAATACTTGTTGTTGATATTTGTGTAGTGGTACACTCATCTATGTGAGCTTTATCTTGTGAAAGTTTTGAGGAAACACTCTACGTGATATTCGTTCTTTTAATAGCTGGTATGAACTATGTTATGACATTTGCACAAGCATACACGTAGCTAAGCACTCTTACCGGATAAGAAGTCTTCCTAATATTGTTGAGTATAGATGTACACCCTTGTTTACTTGCCGTCTATGTGAGAGTGGCTCTATTCGGCACCTGAGTTGTCAGCATGATTATGAGGTGTGATGAGGGCACAGAAAGCCAAGTGTTAGGGTTCAGGTATTGAGACCCATGAGTTGTAATCTATCCGAGGTTCGGTACCTCGGGAAGCCTGTTGACTAAAATTTGATGTGAAAGTTGTCTTAGTTGCTGAGTTATTATTTTTCCTTGCTGTAGCTATGATTTCAGATTTAAGTTGTATTTCCGCTTACTCTTCTATGTCATTATTATGGTATTTTCACTAATACTTTTCATTTTTCCTTTCTTATTGTAATTACTTTATTGTTAGTCATGTTGCTTATTCATCATGTAGAAATCATACACTAATGTTCCTATACTTATACTTGTTCAGTTTATTAGACTATTAGGTGTTTTGACTGTTCCTCGTCACTACCCCACCGAGGTTAGTCTTGATACTTACTAGGCAATGTTGTGGTATGCTCGTACTATACTTCTGTACATTTTTGTACATATCCATGTATTTTTCTCTTTAGTAGTAGTGCAGATCGTTACTATAGTGACTCAAGGTAAACTTGTTGCTGCGTTTGGAGTTTTTTTTTATTCACATTGTTTTACTTATTTCCAAACAGTTGTATTTAGAAGTTGTGGTAAACTCTAGAGAGCTTATGAGTTGTACTATCGGTTTTAGGAAATTGTAAATTTTATAAAGATTTCTATATCGAGACTATTAGATTTTCTTTATTATTGTTGTTATTCAATGAATTTTAGGCTTACCTAGTCCATAAGACTAGGTTCCATCATGATATCCAACGGAGGGGAAATTAGGTCATGACAAGTTAGTATTAGAGCTGTAGGTTCATAGATTCTATGAGTCATAGGCGGGTTTAGTAGAGTCTTGCGGATCGGTACAAAGACGTCTGTACTTATCTTTGAGAGGCTACGAAAACTATTAGGACAATCTCACTTCTTTCATTCTTGTCATGCGAGCTTATTGATCTCGGAGTTTGAACTTTTATCATTCCATTCTCTTACAGATGGTGAGGACATGAGCTACAGTTATTAATGATGCTATTCCCGGAGCAGGTGTTTCTAGAGTCAGAGGCAGAGGCTGATGAGGAGCATGTGCCACAACTAGGGCACCTACCAGAGCAGCAGTTTAGGAGCCGCTAGTAGCTCCAGTTGGCGGTTTGGGGGGGGGGGCAGGTACCAGAGGTGCCTGTTGTTACCCTCAGACTTCAGGAGACTTTAGCACAATTCCTGAGCATGTTTGGTATATTGGCTTAGGCGGGGTTGATTCCGATTGCATCAGCTACTTCACAGACCAGGGGAGGGACTCAGACTCCCGCCGCCCATACTCCAAAGCATCCAGTTCACTATGGTTAGGTTCTAGGTGTCGTGGAGACACAACTTGTGGCTCTAGTTAAGCCCATGGTTAGGGCAGCAGCATCTGAGGAAGAGTAGCTTAGACTTGCAGGGTTCTAGAAATATGACCCTCTTACATTCAGTGGTTTGGCTTTAGAGAGTGCACATGGTTTTCTAGAGGAGTGCCATCGCATTCTCCATACTATAGGTATTGTTGAGACAAGTGGGGTTGCTTTTACTATGTTCCAGCTTAAGGGAGCGACTTATCAGTAGTGGCGGGCATATGAGTTGGGTCGCCTGGACAATGCAACTTCACTTATGTAGGTTTATTTTTTGAAGATGTTCTTGAGAGAGTTTGTACCTCAGTCCCTTCGAGATGCATGGTGCATGGAGTTTGAGCAGCCGCGTAAGGGCACTAATTCAGTATTAGAGTATGCCGTCAAATTCAGTGATTTGGCTAGACATGCACCTACCTTGGTCGCTATAGTTAGAGAGCGAGCCCGTAGATTCATTGAGGGGCTCAGGCATGATATTCGATTCAGTATGGCTCGGGAGTTGGAGTCGGATGTTCTGGTTTAGCAGGTGGTTAGGATCGCTTGTTGGTTAGAGGGAATATGGGACCGGGAGAAAGAGGACAGGCGAGGCCATGAGAGAGAGAGAGCGGGTGGGGCCAGGAGAGATAAAGAGTAAATGAGATCATGAAAGAGAGTATAGGAAGGCAAGGAGGCCTCAAAAACTGGGGAGATACGTTGGTTCTTATTTTGGAGGTAGGGCGCGACATGGTAGAGGTTTTGTAAGTCAACCAGTTCAGTTTGCACTTCTGTCATCGCACAATGATTTAGGTGTTCATGGGTCTCAGAGTACCCGTATCGCATAGTTTCTACAGCCACATCAATAGAGAGGTTGCTTTAAGTGTAGAGATACTAGCCACATGGTGAGATATTGTCCCAGACTTCGGGAAGATACATCACAATGGGGTATTCAGGCGAGTAGAGGGAACCCAAGATGGGGAGGCCCGGCCCGCTAATGTGTCTCATATGGTAGGCTTGAAGTAGTTGCGCCAAATGATGTTATACAAGTATCCTTTAAGGTTCTTATCGAGGAGCTCCATCCGTATTTCATTGCAGTTCTGTTTATCGGGGTGAGTTCCCCTATTTGTTGCTCCACCTATGTGTGAATTCATGACTTACTATTCTGTTTATGTGTTTTTCCAGTTGGGAGATTCTATGAGTGGTAGCCCGTGTCTATCATTTGTTCTTATTCATCATTGAGAGTTATAAGACTAGTAGTAAATTCCCATTGTCCATTACAGTAGGCTTGATATGATTCCTGAGTATATTGGTTATGAGCTGTGATTTTTTATGCTTCACCGATGTGGGAGCTAGTTCGTGTTGTAATTTTGTTGAAGGGATTGATCTAGTGGAAGGTTCCAGTTGGTTTGATGTATACCCTATTTGTGATTCAGAGTTGAGGGTGGGACCTTCGTTATTTTATATGATTTGATGTGTTCGAACCGGGCTGTGTCCTGCGGTGGAAGTTATATCAGGATGAGATCTTTGAGATTTGTTCATATGCTTTAATTCTTTCCTTGTTATATTGTATCATAGGATAGTACTGATAGAGAGTTGTGCTTGTCGGGCTTGTTTGATATTTCTCTTATGTGTTTCTCTTTTCATATTCAGTCATTTTAAATTTGTGCTTCTTGATTTTTAGCTTTTGGGGTGTGTGCCCTATGGTGTTAGTTGTGACTTGTTGATCCGGGTGTATAGTTATGAGGTATTCGTGTTCCTTGCATCACCGTCCATGTTGTGGAGGATTGAAACGGGTTCCTATTAGATATGAGGCTAATTGCCGGTGTTGGATTTAATTCAGGCTGCTATTATGATCAGAAATGTTATTATGGGCCGATGTGCGATGTGTCATGTTGTGTGGTTGTACTTTATGGGTGTAGGCATAAGTGGTTGCAGTTAGTTGAGATTGATACCGGTTATGGATTTAGAATTGGGTCTTTTGGAAATGAATGGAAGGTGAGAATTTTGACTCTAAGGCTTATTAGTATTGGTGGAAGGGTAAATTACAGTTCAGATGGTGATGTCAGGCTTATGTGAATTGGGGTGACGTGGGGTCACTTGCAGTATATGTTGGAAGTGTGCATTCAGTGATTTGATGACTTTGAGGCGAATCTTAGCATGTTCGAGGATAAATGCTTGTTTAAGACGGGGAGGATGTAACGACCCGACCAATCAATTTGAGAATTTAAGCTCCGCTCGTTGGCATAAGGTCTTGAACAACTTCATATTATGGGTATCGACTTGCGTGCATGGTTGAATTCAGTTACCATATGATTCAGATTTGAACTAGAGGAAGGAATCTAGTTTTGGAAGCGTAAGCGGTGAGAATTTGTTTGGGATTTGACTTTTGTGTAAACGGCTCAGGAATGGGTTTTAGATGATTTCAACATCTTCATATTGTGATTTAGGATTTAAGCATGTGTCCGGATTCTGATTTAGAGGTCCGTAGGGTAATTTAAGCATTTCGGCGAATGTTGGAAATGTTGAAGTTTGGGAAAATGGAGAAGTTTGACCCATAGTTGACTTTAGTGATATTAGGGTCAGAATGCGATTTTGAGAGTTGGAAAAGCTCTGTTATGCTATTTGGGACTTGCATGCAAAATTTGGTGTCATTTGTAGTTGATTTGATATGGTTCGGACGCTTGCTTGCGGTTCTAGAAGTTCTTGAAGTTCAAGGTGATTTTCATGTGTTTTAGCATTCGATTAGTGGTTCTAGAGGTTATTTTGGTGTTCTAATCGTGCGAGCGAGTTCGTGTTATGTGTTCAGACTTGTGTGGGTGTTTTGTTTGGAGTCTCAGGGGCTCGGGTGAGTTTCGGAGTAGCTTCAGATTGTTTTGTTTACTTTTTGTGTGCTGGTTCTGGTTTTCTCGCATTTGAGAGGTTTTGGTCGCAAATGCGACTACTGCAAGTGCGAGATATATCGCAATTGAGAACTTGGCTGCTGGGGATTGGGTCGCATATGCGAAGAAAGTGTCGTTTTTGCGAAGCCTTCAGAGTTTACATATGCGAACTCCCTATCCGTTTGTGATGAAGGCAGGATTGTTCCATGCTTCTCTTTTGCGTAGAATTCTTCGCTTTTGAAAGTTCGCATTTGCAAACCCAATGTCACAAATGCGACATCTGTATCCTGCTAAAAGCTGGGCATTCCAAATTTTAGCTTTATTTTATCATATTTTGAACCCTAGGTCCGAGAGTGGGCGATTTTAAGAGAGGATTTTCATATCAAATCATTGGGTAAGTGCCTCTAATCAAATTTCAACTATAATTTGTGATTATATCTTAGATTTAACATCTAATTCATGAGAACCTAAAGGAAAATTTAGGAAAATTGTCAAACCTTTCATAAAATGAAAAATGATGATTTGAAGGACGAATTGGTATCAGAACTTGATAATTTTTGTATGGTTGAATTCGTATCGGAATGAGTGTTTGGGTTTGGTAAATTTTGTCGGGTATAGAGGTCCAGGCTCGGGGAGTTGACTTTTATTGAGTTTTTGCAAATTGTAAGGATCATAACTTTGTTAATTGAAATTGTCTTCTCTTGAAATTGTTTGATGTATTTAAGTCATCTTTGGATAGATTGGGCCGAGCGGTGGTGAGTTGGTTAAGGAAAAGCTAAATTAATTATTGAGTGGGCCGAATTGAGGTAAGCATCTTGCCTAACTTTGTGTGGGGGATTTCTCCTTAGGATTTGAGTCTTCTATGTTGATTGTAGTCTGTGTACGCGAGGTGACAAGTGCGTACTCGACTTATTTGTGGAAATTGGCCTTTTAAGGTTCTTAGGTCCTTATACTCACTATGTATGAAGTTGGTCTTTATCACGACCAAAATCGATGGGTCGTGACGGGTGCCATAATCCTACATGTCAAACATCCTTAAGCAAGCGTTTAAAATATAAACATGAATAATATATGTGAAGGACACCTATCCCAAAGTCATATATACATAAACATGCAGAATATAGTGGGGCGAGCCTGCAAGGCTGCTATAGACAACTATATATCCAAAACAAAAAGCCGACAAGGCCACATACTATACAATTGTACATAACTTTCTATAGACCTCTAATAGAAATTCAATTGTACAAAGACGGACTGAGCCACATCATACCCATATATATATACACACACAAGCATATCGTACTAAAAATCAAAAGCAACTCCGGATCAAGTGGAGCACGCCAACTCTCGCTGATCAAGTATCCTAAGAAGGGGAATAATCAGCTTTCCTACCTGCACTTGCAGCATGAAACACAGGCCCCATGAACTAGGCATCAGTATAAAAAATGTACTAAGTATATAAGGCATTAAAATCAGGACATAAAAGACATAGATGAAACATGGAATAAAGAGATCCATCTGTAAATGTGAATAACTTGTAAATTCTGAAACATTTATAATGTCATGCACATGCATATAAATGTCGTGTCATGCATGGGTATAGGTGCACATAACATCATCAAGCCACTGAGGGCATCCCATCATATCGTGTCGGCCACTGTGGGCAACAACATCATCATATACCAACTGATCAGGTGGTGATGCGTATATAACGCTGTAACTTTTTTCTCGTATCCCATATAAATATAATATACACATATATGCGTATATAACGCCATCTGGTCATGGGTCAATGCACATGTATAAATGAATGAAAATATGTGATAATCTCAATATTCTTTCCGGATAAACTTTTCCAGCTGTGTATTATTCAGAGACCCATGAACAGAAGATATAATAATATGTCACATAGGGAATCAAGAACACAGAGACCCCTAGTATTTCTATGAATAGAGCCGTTTATGACAATTGTGCGTTTGCTTGTTTCTTTTGTATAAATTGGATCATGCCAAAAATAAAGGAGGGATAGCCTTAACATACCTGGTGAAGGAAAAACTCCGTATAATATTCTTGAAGAATATTGCACCATACACCTTTAGAACCGCAAAATTTTACGTTGCTACAATTCTAACAATTCTCGTTGGAATTGTGTTGTTGCAAGAACTTCATTGGAGCCTTTTGTGAATTGAATTTATCTTCTATTAATGAATTTACTTTGAACTAGAAAGAGTGATATGTGGTTCTTAAAGATTAAGGACGTTCAGATTCTCTTTTTGTCCAAGTGAAAAAGTAACATGACTTGAAACAGTCTTATTTGTTAAATCCTTATAAATTTCTTAGATAGCCACCTAATCATAGTAGACTAAAGAGTCATTGTATTGATTTTGTTAATTTTTTCCACGTTTGGGGGGGGGGGAGGGAGGGATTAATCTTATCAACTCAATTTATTAATTAACTAGGTAATGTCCTGTTACCCGGTAATTAACCAATTACCCGTATGATTAAGAATTGTCTTAAATTACTTAAAATTCTAATTATTTTCAATATACTTTATATATTATACTACCGTGGTTATATGGTACCTTGAATGGTACTAGTTCATAATTATCTGGTATTATCGCTCGACCCGTATTTTATCCCAAATTGGCCACTTTCAACGAATCTCGTTTTGCTTAATTCATGTACCCTTTATCCTTCATGACACTTACTTATCACTTGTTATAAATAGCGTACATACGTTAAGCTCAAGATAATATCTCCGCTGAGTCTACGTAAATTAACTGAAGAAGAAATTTTAACGTACAAAAATGCGAGATGTAACATCCTTCCCCCCTTAGAAACATTCGTCCTCGGATGTTTAACTCTGCGGGATCAATAATGATAGTGGCCTCACACGATCAATGATAATAACTGACACAAGAATCCATACACGTACCTTAAGGTTATGACGTCTCAGTCGGACCCTTCTCTGGAGGAGGAAATAAGTATGGATATCTAGACTTCATGTCTTCCTTGGCTTCCCAAGTCATTTCTTCTACATTGTTGTTTCTCCAAAGTATTTTCACCGAAGCTATGTATTTAGTTCTCAATCTCCAAACATGTCTATCTAGTATAGCAATGGGATTTCTCTGTGACCTAAACATAGTCAACTGACACGATTTTGGAAAGATCTTCGATACATTTACGGAGCATAGACACAATTCCGTATAAAACTTCTAACGACTTTGAGCTGCTAATAGCCTTTCTTGTATAAGCTTAATTTTCTTGATTTCCTACTATACCAATTCTAATCCTACTAACGTAGCTTCCCCAACATCGAACCACCTTATAGGCAACCTACACTTCCGTCCATAGAGTGCTTCGTATGGAGCAATCTGAATACAGGACAGGTAGCTATTATTATATGTGAACTCAATAAGCGGCAAATGATCATCCTAGCTACATTTGAAGTTTATCGCAAAAGCTCGTAACATATCCTCTAGTGTCTAAATAGTACGCTCAGCCTATCCGTCTGTCTAGGGATGAAATGTTGTACTAAGACTTACTTGAGTCCCCAATCCTTTAGCTCCTCCAGAAGGACCTCCAGAAGTTAGCTGTAAATTAGCTCCTCTATCCGAGATAATAGATATAGGGAGACCATGTAGTCGTACTATCTCCTTAATATAAAGCCTTGCATAATCCTCTAAGGAATATGTAGTCCTAACGGGTAGAAAATGGGCTGACTTTGTAAGCCTATCAACAATCACCCATATCGAATTAAACTTTTACTGGGTACGAGGTAAGCCTACGATGAAGTCCATATTGATTAATTCCCACTTCCAAGTTGGAATCTCTATAGCCTGCAATAACCCACTGGGTTTTTGATGCTCAATCTTGACCTACTGACAAATAGGGCACTGAGCAACAAACTCCGCTATATCCTTCTTCATTGCGTCCCACCAATATACTTCCCTGATATCATGATACATCTTTGTTGCTCCTGGATTGGTAGAATAACAAGAATAGTGAGTTTCTCCCATAACCTGCTAATGCACCCCTGCAACATTAGGGATACATAATCATCCTCGATATTTAAGGACCCCATCTTGTGTAATCTCAAACGGTGTCTTCTCCTTCTGATGGGTGGTATCCCTATAATGAACTAACATAGGATCCTCGTATTGGCATTTCTTCACTTTAGTTACTAAAGAGGATGTCGTCGTATCCTGAATAGTAATTCCAATATCACATGAGTCCCGTAACCGAACACCAAGACTAGCTAGCTGATGAGTCTCATGGGCTATTCCCATCTTTTTAGGTTGTAAATATGACATGCTACCCATAGACCTATGGCTGAGGGCATCGGCTACTATGTTTACCTTCCCCGGATGGTATAAAATATCAACGTCATAGTCTTATGTAGCTCTAACCATCTCCTTTGACGTAAATTTAATTCCTTTTTCATGAAGATATACTGGAGCCTCTTATGATCCGTATAGATATCAACATGAATGCCATACAAGTAGTGCCTCAACATTTTTAGTGCATGAATCACTTCGGCTAACTCTAAATCGTGGGTCGGGTAATTCTTCTCGTGCTTTCTCAGTTGTCTAGAAGCATAAGCTACAAACTTACCATGCTGCATCAGTACATAACCCAACCTAATGCCCGAGGCATCACAATAAATAACATAACCATCGATCCCTTATGGGAGCGTTAGAACTAGTACCGACGTTAATCTGTCCTTTAATGTCTGGAAACTCCATTTGCAAGCGCCAGTCCATTTAAACTTTGCTCCATTCTGAGTCAACTTTGTCAAAGGTGTCGAAAGGGAAGAAAATCCCTCTACAAATCTCCCGTAATAGCCTACCAAACTGAGACAGCTACGAACCTCCGTCGGTGTTATGGGTCTAGGCCAAGTCTTTACTGCCTCAATTTTTTGTGTATCCACCCAGATGCTTTCACCCAAAATGATATGCCCAAGGAAAGCTACAGAGTTTAACCAGAATTCACATTTAGAGAATTTTGCATACAACTTCCCCTTTTGTAGAGTTCTGAGCATAGTACGCAAATGATCTGCATGTTCAGCCTCTGAACAAGAACATACCAATATATCATCTATAAATACAATTACGAATAGATCTAAAAAGGGCCTGAACACACGGTTCATCAAATCCAAGAATACTGTTGGGGCATTGGTCAAACCAAATGACATAACATGAAACTCAAAGTGCCCGTATCTGGTCCTGAATGTTGTCTTCGGAATATCTTCATCCTTAACCCTTACTTGATGGTACCTGGACCTCAAGTCTATCCTTGAAAAACACATGGCACCTTGCAACTGATCAAATAAATCATCAATCCTCGGGAACTGGTACATATTCTTGATCGTCACCTTATTCAATTGCCTATAATCAATACACATCCGTAAGGAACCATCTTTCTTACTCACAAATAACACAGGTGCTCCCCACGGTGTTGTACTAGGTCTGATAAAACCTTTTTCAACAAAATCCCTTAGTTGTTCCTTTAACTCTTTCAGCTCTACGGGGGCCATTCTATAGTGAGGAATAGATATTGGATGAGTATCTAGTAGTAAGTCAATAGCAAACTCAATTCTCACTCTAGAGTAAGACCTAGAAGCTCATCGGGAAACTCATTAACTATAGGGATGGACTGAATAGTTGGTGACTCTACTTCCACAGCCTGAACCCGAACTAAGTGATAAATACAACCATTTCCGATCATCTTCCTTGCCTTGAGATAGGAAATGAATCTTCCTCTCGGCGACACCGTATTACCTTTCAAAACAGGCTCCCTTGGAAATTGAAATCGGACTATCTTTGATCTATAGTCAACATTGGCATGAAAAGAAGCCAACTAATCCACACCCATTATAACATCAAATTCTATCATATCTTACTCGATCAGGTCCGCTATGGTAGATCGACTATGAACTACTATTATACAACCCCTACATACTCGCTTAGCTATCAATAAGTCCCCAATAGGTGTAGACACCTCAGAAGGTTTAACCAATTCAGGTTTTGCCAAACTTACTAGCAACCAACAGAGTAACATATGATAAGGTGGAACTTGGGTCAATTAGTGAATATACATGATATGAGGATACTGATAATATACTTGTTGTCGCGCCCCCTTTTTCTCGCGAAATCGAGTTTATGACATTTGGGAGGACAACTCATTCCTTTTGGGAATTGTGTTTGATTTAAAGAGTCGTCACCTATTGATTAAAGTGCATTAGGACACTAGAAGGGGCTTGTTTTGAGTAACCAGAGATTGGGTAAGGGCTAGAAATTATCCCAAGGGGAAGGTGTTAGGCACTCCTCAGGATCCACTTGTTACAACCCATATCCACATGTGTTAGTTCATGCCATATATTAGTTAACATAAATCCAATAAGGAATTATCTTTGAGATGATAATAAGTCAATCCTATTGGTCTTAAGTGATACAAGAGTGTATAAGAGTGATTAACCAGTATTAGAAGTTAAACGAATCAAGGATGTTGTAACTCGTATTTTCAGGTAATCTAGCGGCTCTTAATACACTCAAGAGGTCATTTATTAAGGTATTTTAATCATATAATATCCGTATCATAAGTTTTGAAGTCAAACGAGTTATGAAACAAAAGTCGACAAAAGTTGTCGCAACTTAGGTTCATAATTTTACTTAAACATTAGGTCAAATATTTCTAATCTTTTCTCATAATTTACAAGGAATTACGGGGTGATATACCAACAAAATTAAATATCTATGAGTCTAGTTTCCAACGCATTAAACCTTTCATCGATACGATCTCGGAGTAGAGAGATATTCGCGTTTTCGCGAGACTGCGCCAAGCACCTCTCTATGGGGCCTACTAAGGCGGTTTAAGATATTTGGACCTATATAGGATGCCTCCAACCCGTTTTAAGTCATTTCTTTTCACTATTTTCAGACCTTAGAACCCTAGGAACATCCTCTCAAGGTTCTCTCAAGATTCAAGACCCAAAAAAAGGGCAAACAACACAAATCAAGTGTCGGGAATTCCGTGGCGCTAGTAAGTCTCTTGTTCTTCTTGTTGTTGCTCATTTTTGTGTCGTTCCAGCTCGTGTGGGAGGTGGTTTTAAAGGGTTTATGTTCTGTAAATACTCCCTCATGTTCTTAATATCAATCCTAGGTGATTTCAAGCCTTCTAAAGTGATTCTAGTGCCGAAAAACACTAATTGATCGCTAGTTTCGCTTTTTTGTTGTTGTGGCAGCATTGGAGGGATATTTCATGGAAATTTAAGGTCAAATTGGAGTTGTTCTTTCTGTATAAAGGTAAGGAACCTCTTACTCTATATGTATTTAAGATTATCCAAGTTGCAGCTAAGCCATTGAAGCTAGAACTTGTGAGATATATATCGAAAGGCTTGGTAGTAATGTTATTGTTTTGTGGACTGTTTTGCGTTGTTGTTGGGCTGCGTATTTTACTACTATCTTGTGGAGTTTTGGAGGAGGAAGGGTGTGGAGAAACACCATATATATGTAGGGTTATGGGCTGATAGTTATTCGTAACATTTCCAGGTTGTTTGACACGACTACGGTGGTCGTCGTATGTATGGAGTGATTAGGCTATGTGTGGACTATTTTGGGAGGCTCAATATGTTTATTATTGATGTTGTTTGGGCTGTTTGGTGACTGTTTTGAATGGTGTGAGGTCATATATATAGGGGAGGTGCTGTCCGTTTCATCGTAAAATAGGTTGTGGTCGATACATAATAGTTATGACGCTTAAATGATAACGATAGTATCGTTTCTCTTATTGTAGACTAAGGAGTTTTGACAATTGCATAGCTTGAGATTGGGGCAGTATATACAAGGTATGTGAGGCTATCCCTTTCCTTCTTTTGCACGACTCCGATTGTACATAATGTAATGAACGAGCTTCCAAGATACTCTACTCTTAGAAGCTAGCAGTACTTACATTGTTTTCCCTCTTATGGAACGATTGATGTTAATGTTGCTTCTCTTATTCTTATGTTATCAATGTTGTTGGTACTTCCTGATTCTTATAAGGTTCATAGTGAAGAGTTAGTCCTAATAACGTGTACAGAGGATACCGACCTTACGTCACTCCGAAAGGTTTAGAATGTGATTCCATGAGTCGAGCATGCATTATATATATGTATCTATTTTACTCTACCGAGCCACGCTATAGTTGGCCGGGTACGACACCTATTGTGCAACCACTGATCAGTTGGGTTTTACCGAGCTCCACGTGGCCGGGTACGATTCTACCGAGCCTATTATGGCCGGGTACGATATGATAATGATGATGCCCATAGAGGCGAATGCTTTAAAGGTTTATGTATTTATACATATGTATCATGCATTTCATGTAAGTAGCCCTCAGAGGTACTAAGATGTTACAGGTTGTATATTCTCTATCCTTGCTTACATTACTGATCGCATTTATGGTTCCTTGCCTTACATACTCAGTACTTTATTCGTACTGACGTCCTTTTATTTGTGGACGCTGCATGTCGTGCTGCAGGTCCTGATAGACAGGCAGGTGCAGCTCCCCCACCACAGTAGACTGTCCAGTTCAGCGGTGATTGGCGAGATCCCTTCTCCGGACTTGCCTTGGTCTTGGTATGCAATTTTTGTTATAGACATTATGGGTATGTCGGGGCCCTGTTCCGGCTATGTTGCAACACTTATGTTCTTTTAGAGGCTCATAGATAGGTGTCGGCTCATGTATAGTTTGGTATGCCTTGTCGGCTAGTTTTTGTTGTATAGTCTTTCATAGTAGCGTAGGTAGCTCATACCTTATACGTAGTTTCTTGATTGTCTGGTCATCCCCTGCTATGTATGTTCATGCCGTCATATTTTATTGCTGGTTGTCCATGATCTAGGTCTACCATTTATATTGATCTCGTCAGCCTTAAAAGATAATAATGAAGGTTAGATGAAATGTACGTTGGTGCTCGGCAAGTGTGGTCGGGTGCTAGTCATGGCCCTTCAGTTTGGGTCGTGACACCACTAACTTGGTATCAGAGCAAGTCTGTCCTAGGGGTTGTCTATGAGCCGTGTCTAGTAGAGTCTTGATTATGGATGTGTAGCGCGCCACATTTATAATCAGGAGGCTACATGACATCTAGGGTTGTTACCTTCTTCCTGAATCTAGATCGTGCGTAGAGTTGAGTCGTAAGTGTTCGTCTCTAATATTCACCTTGTTTTTTTCCAGTGATGCCTTCGACTAGGAAGCAAACGATTAGTAGACGGCTTGATATAGCAGCGGGAGAGGGTACCAGTCAGGTGCCCCAAGTTAGAGCAGGACAAAGTGAGGCTCAAAGTGAGATGCCCTCTCATACCTCATCTATTCCATCTCCTCCAGAGGATATTAGAAGGCACCCAGCGCCTCCAGTTCCTCCGTCTAGCAGTCCAGACCAGGATATGCGGAGTGCTTTGCAGTTATTGACTAGCTTGGTAGCTGCTCAGGATCAGAGGTAGAATACAGGTGCTGCTGAGAAACCAGTTAGTACAAGAGTTCGTGATTTTATTAATTTAGACCCTCCAGTGTTTACCGGATCAGACCCCAAGGAGGACCCACAGACTTTTATTGACCAGGTTCATCGTACACTTCGGGTTATGCATGTTAGTGATACAGAGGCAGTAGAGTTGGCTTCTTATCGGTTACGGGATTTAGCGGTTCTCTGGTATGATAGTTGGGAGAGATCCAGGGGTCCGAACCCTCCTCCAGCTGTGTGGAAGGAATTTTCTGAGGCCTTTCTTCGTCACTACTTGCCAGTTGAGATACGACGAGCTAGAGCTGATAAGTTCTTGAACCTTAGACAAGGTAATATGAGTGTGCGAGAGTACAGTATGCAGTTTGATTCTTTGGCAAGGTATGCTCCCCATATGGTGGCCGAGATGAGTGATAGGGTGCATATGTTCGTGAATGGGTTGGGACCACATCTGATAAATGAGTGTACGACAGCCTCCTTGGTGGAGGGCATGGATATTTCCCGTATTCAAGCTTATGCCCAGACCCTAGAGGATCGTAAGCGCCAGCAGAGGGCAGTTAGGGAGCAGGATAGAGGCCAGCATAAGAGGGCGAGATTTGCAGGGTATTCTGATGACTTCAGAGGCCGCATCAGGCCACAGTTTTCGAGGAGTTCGGCGCCACCTGTAGCTAGTGCTCCTCCACAGTTTCAGAGGCCTCGATATGATCGATCCTATTCTGGTCCAGGTCAGAGTTCGCGGGCATCTGGCTCGCAACATCACAGGGATACTAGTCAGATGAGACCCCCAACACCACATTGTGATCAGTGCGGCAAGGCCCACTTTGGACTGTGTCGTCGAGGTTCTGATGCATGCTATTCGTGCGGGCAGCCTGGCCATATGATGCGGGATTGTCCTAATAGAGGAGGTGATGGTATGGCTCAGCCGACTGGATCTGTGTCTGGTTCTTCCTCATCAGTTCGACCTCCAGCACGGGGTTTTCAGCAGTCGACAGGTCGTGGTAGGGGTAGAGGTGCAGTGCCGAGTTCGAGTGGTGCTCAAAATCGAACCTATGCTCTAGTAGGTCGACAGGATCTCGAGTCGTCTCCAGATGTTGTTACAGGTATTATATCTGTGTTTTCTTATGATGTATATGCGTTGATTGATCCGGGATCTACATTATCCTATGTTACACCCTTTGTGGCTAATAAGTTTGGCATTGAACCTGAATTGATAAGTAAACCCCTCGCGGTATCTACTCCGATAGGAGATTCTGTGATTGCTAGAAGGGTATATAGAGGTTGCACTGTGATGATTTGTAGTCGTCAAACCTCGGCAAATTTATTTGAGTTAGAAATGGTTGATTTTGATGTGATAATGGGAATGGACTGGTTGGCCTCATGCTATGCAAATGTTGACTGTCGTACGAAGATGGTTAGGTTCCAATTTCCGGGTGAACCCGTCATTGAATGGAAAGGGAACATTGCTACACCGAAAGGTAGGTTTATTTCCTATCTTAAGGCAAGGAAAATGATCTCAAAAGGTTACATTTATCATCTCGTTCGCGTTAGGGATGCGGAGGCGAAACCGCCTACTTTACAATCAATCCCTGTGGTCAACGAATTCCCAGATGTTTTCCCAGATGAACTCCCAGGACTTCCTCCTGAAAGGGAGATTGAGTTTAGCATTGATGTGTTGCCTGACACTCAACCGATCTCTATTCCTCCATACAGAATGGCCCCGGCAGAGTTGCGAGAGTTGAAGGTGCAGTTGAAGGACTTGCTAGATAAGGGCTTTATTAGGCCTAGCACTTCACCTTGGGGTGCACCAGTCCTATTCGTGCGGAAGAAAGACGGGTCGTTACGGATGTGTATCGACTATCGACAGTTGAATAAGTCTACTATAAAGAACAAGTATCCACTTCCAAGAATTGATGACCTGTTTGACCAACTCCAGGGTGCCAAGTATTTCTCTAAGATTGATTTACGTTCAGGGTATCATCAGGTGAGGGTTAGGGAGAAGGATATTCCAAAGACGGCCTTCCGGACAAGATATGGGCACTTTGAGTTCTTGGTGATGTCGTTCGGGCTAACAAATGCCCCAGCAGCTTTTATGGATCTCATGAATACTATATTCAGGCCCTATCTTGATGTGTTCGTGATTGTATTCATTGATGACATTCTAGTGTATTCTCGTTCGGAGGCGGAACATGCGGGCCACTTGCGGATAGTATTACAGACGCTTCAGGATCGTAAGTTATATGCTAAGCTCTCCAAATGTGAATTCTGGCTGAACTCAGTAGCATTCCTTGGCCATGTGATATCTGATGAGGGTATTAGTGTCGACACTCAGAAGATCGATGCAGTAAAGAATTGGCCGAGACCTACAACACCATCAGAAGTCCGCAGCTTCCTAGGGCTAGCAGGATATTATAGGCGGTTTGTAGAAGGATTTTCCTCTATATCATCACCATTGACTAAGTTAACACAAAAAGCTACCAAATTCCAGTGGTCTGACACTTGTGAACGTAGTTTTCAGGAGTTGAAGAATCGATTGACATCTGCACCAGTGCTCACTCTTCCTGAAGGAACAGAAGGTTATGTGGTATATTGTGATGCCTCAGGTATAGGTTTGGGGTGCGTATTGATGCAGCGTGGGAATGTGATTGCTTATGCATCAAGACAATTGAAGAAGCATGAAAAGAATTATCCAACCCATGATTTGGAATTGGCTGCAGTAATATATGCTTTGAAGATATGGCGGCACTACTTATACGGCGTCCATGTTGACATCTACACAGATCACAAGAGTTTACAATACATCTTCAAGCAGAAAGAGTTGAATTTGAGGCAGCGTAGGTGGCTTGAATTATTGAAAGACTACGACGTCGAGATATTGTATCATCCCGGTAAAGCCAATGTTGTGGCAGACGCTCTCAGCCGTAAATCAATGGGAAGCTTAGTACATATTGAGGCAGGTAGATGGGGGTTGATTAAAGAGCTTCATCAGCTAGCCAATATGAGAATCAGATTGTTAGACTCTGATGATGGAGGTGTTACTGTACAGAATACATCAGAATCATCTTTGGTAGCCGAGGTAAAAGCACGACAATATGAAGATCCTATCTTAGTACGATTAAGAGAAAGCATTCAACAGTGTAAAAGTATGGCTTTTGGGATCGGAAAAGATGGGGCACTGAGATACCAGAGCCGATTGTGTGTGCCTAATGTGGCAGGGTTGCGAGAGAAGATTATGAATGAGATTCATCAATCCCGATATTCCATCCATCCCGGCTCGACAAAGATGTATCATGATGTCAAGGAGCAGTATTGGTGGGATAATATGAAGAAGTCTATTGCAGAATTTGTAGCCCAGTGTCCCAATTGTCAACAAGTAAAGATAGAACATCAGAAACCCGGTGGATTGCTTCAAAATATAGAGATTCCGACCTGGAAGTGGGAGGTGATTAATATGGACTTCATTATTGGATTACCTCGCTCTTATCATAAGTTTGACTCCATCTGGGTGATAATTGATCGACTTACAAAATGTGCCCATTTTCTGCCAGTGAAGACAACTTACACGGCTGAAGATTATGCAAAGTTGTATATCAAGGAGATTGTTAGGCTTCATGGTGTGCCCATATCTATTATATCAGACCGAGGAGCTCAATTTACGGCTAACTTTTGGAGGTCTTTCCAGAAGGGTTTAGGCACACAGGTAAATCTCAGCACTGCATTTCATCCGCAGACTGACGGACAGGCTGAACGTACCATTCAGACACTGGAAGATATGCTACGAGCATGTGTTCTAGATTTTAAGGGGAATTGGGATGATCATCTTCCACTCATAGAATTCGCCTATAACAATAGCTACCATTCCAGTATTAAAATGGCCCCATATGAGGCACTATACGGGAGGAGATGTAGATCACCAGTTGGATGGTTCGAAGTCGGTGAAACAGAATTATATGGGCCAGATTTGATTCACCAAGCTATTGAGAAGGTGAAAGTGATACAGGAGCGATTGAGGACGGCACAAAGCAGGCAAAAATCTTATTCTGATGTCCGACGTCGTGATCTAGAGTTTGAGGTTGGTGATTGGGTTTTCCTGAGGATCTCACCAATGAAGGGTATTATGCGTTTTGGGAAGAAAGGTAAGCTGAGTCCAAGGTATATCGGGCCGTATAAAATTCTTCGACGGATTGGACAGGTTGCTTATGAGTTAGAATTGCCATCCGAATTGGAATTTGTCCACCCGGTATTCCATGTATCTATGTTGAGAAAATGTATTGGAGACCCTTCTCGAGTCGTCCCTATCAAAGATGTACAAGTTACAGAGGACCTATCATATGAAGAAGTGCCAGTGGCGATATTAGATCGGCAAGTCCGCAAGCTGAGAACAAAAGATGTAGCTTCCGTCAAAGTATTGTGGAGGAACAAAAATATGGAAGAAATGACATGGGAAGCAGAAGAGGAGATGAAGTCTAAATACCCTTACTTATTCCAGAATGAAGATAACAAGGATGTTGGTGGAAGACAGGATACATTGGAAGGTGAAACGGCTCTATGAGGTAAGCAATAATTTGAGAATACTCCTCCTTAATACAAAATGGTGATATGTAGATAATGTAAATACGCATAATGCTTTGTGTAGCCTTGTGAAGCCATATGTTGGGCTTAATTACTTGCAAGTTTTTCTAGTGACCATTTTATAGGGGAAAATTGATCGGAAATTTCCATTGGAATCCACGATGATTTAAACTCCCCATAAACCCTTACATTCGAGGACGAATGTTCCTAAGGGGGGAGGGTGTTACAACCCATATCCACATGTGTTAGTTCATGCCATATATTAGTTAACATAAATCCAAGAAGGAATTATCTTTGAGATGATAAGAAGTCAATCCTATTGGTCTTAAGTGATACAAGAGTGTATAAGGGTGATTAACCAGTATTAGAAGTTAAACGAATCAAGGATGTTGTAACTCGTATTTTCAGGTAATCTAGCGGTGCTTAATACACTCAAGAGGTCATTTATTAAGGTATTTTAATCATATAATATCCGTATCATAAGTCTTTGAAGTCAAACTAGTTATGAAACAAAAGTCGACAAAAGTTGTCGCAACTTAGGTTCATAATTTTACTTAAACATTAGGTCAAATGTTTCTAATCTTTTCTCATAATTTACAAGGAATTACGGGGTGATATACCAACAAAATTAAATATCTATGAGTCTAGTTTCCAACGCATTAAACCGTTCATCGATACGATCTCGGAGTAGAGAGATATTCGCGTTTTCGCGAGACTGCGCCAAGCACCTCTCTATGGGGCCCACTAAGTCGGTTTAAGATATTTGGACCTATATAGGATGCCTCCAACCCGTTTTAAGTCATTTCTTTTCACTATTTTCAGACCTTAGAACCCTAGGAACATCCTCTCAAGGTTCTCTCAAGATTCAAGACCCAAAAAAAGGGCAAACAACACAAATCAAGTGTCGGGAATTCCGTGGCGCTAGTAAGTCTCTTGTTCTTCTTGTTGTTGCTCATTTTTGTGTCGTTCCAGCTCGTGTGGGAGGTGGTTTTAAAGGGTTTATGTTCTGTAAATACTCCCTCATGTTCTTAATATCAATCCTAGGTGATTTCAAGCCTTCTAAAGTGATTCTAGTGCCGAAAAACACTAATTGATCGCTAGTTTCGCTTTTTTGTTGTTGTGGCAGCATTGGAGGGATATTTCATGGAAATTTAAGGTCAAATTGGAGTTGTTCTTTCTGTATAAAGGTAAGGAACCTCTTACTCTATATGTATTTAAGATTATCCAAGTTGCAGCTAAGCCATTGAAGCTAGAACTTGTGAGATATATATCGAAAGGCTTGGTAGTAATGTTATTGTTTTGTGGACTGTTTTGCGTTGTTGTTGGGCTGCGTATTTTACTACTATCTTATGGAGTTTTGGAGGAGGAAGGGTGTGGAGAAACACCATATATATGTAGGGTTATGGGCTGATAGTTATTCGTAACATTTCCAGGTTGTTTGACACGACTACGGTGGTCGTCGTATGTATGGAGTGATTAGGCTATGTGTGGACTATTTTGGGAGGCTCAATATGTTTATTATTGATGTTGTTTGGGCTGTTTGGTGACTGTTTTGAATGGTGTGAGGTCATATATATAGGGGAGGTGCTGTCCGTTTCATCGTAAAATAGGTTGTGGTCGATACATAATAGTTATGACGCTTAAATGATAACGATAGTATCGTTTCTCTTATTGTAGACTAAGGAGTTTTGACAATTGCATAGCTTGAGATTGGGGCAGTATATACAAGGTATGTGAGGCTATCCCTTTCCTTCTTTTGCACGACTCTGATTGTACATAATGTAATGAACGAGCTTCCAAGATACTCTACTCTTAGAAGCTAGCAGTACTTACATTGTTTTCCCTCTTATGGAACGATTGATGTTAATGTTGCTTCTCTTATTCTTATGTTATCAATATTGTTGGTACTTCCTGATTCTTATAAGGTTCATAGTGAAGAGTTAGTCCTAATAACGTGTACAGAAGATACCGACCTTACGTCACTCCGAAAGGTTTAGAATGTGATTCCATGAGTCGAGCATGCATTATATATATGTATCTATTTTACTCTACCGAGCCACGCTATGGTTGGCCGGGTACGGCACCTATTGTGCAACCACTGATCAGTTGGGTTTTACCGAGCTCCACGTGGCCGGGTACGATTCTACCGAGCCTATTATGGCCGGGTACGATATGATAATGATGATGCCCATAGAGGCGAATGCTTTAAAGGTTTATGTATTTATACATATGTATCATGCATTTCATGTAAGTAGCCCTCAGAGGTACTAAGATGTTACAGGTTGTATATTCTCTATCCTTGCTTACATTACTGATCGCATTTATGGTTCCTTGCCTTACATACTCAGTACTTTATTCGTACTGACGTCCTTTTATTTGTGGACGCTGCATGTCGTGCTGCAGGTCCTGATAGACAGGCAGGTGCAGCTCCCCCACCACAGTAGACTGTCCAGTTCAGCGGTGATTGGCGAGATCCCTTCTCCGGACTTGCCTTGGTCTTGGTATGCAATTTTTGTTATAGACATTATGGGTATGTCGGGGCCCTGTTCCGGCTATGTTGCAACACTTATGTTCTTTTAGAGGCTCATAGACAGGTGTCGGCTCATGTATAGTTTGGTATGCCTTGTCGGCTAGTTTTTGTTGTATAGTCTTTCATAGTAGCGTGGTAGCTCATACCTTATACGTAGTTTCTTGATTGTCTGGTCATCCCCTGCTATGTATGTTCATGCCGTCATATTTTATTGCTGGTTGTCCATGATCTAGGTCTACCATTTATATTGATCTCGTCAGCCTTAAAAGATAATAATGAAGGTTAGATGAAATGTACGTTGGTGCTCGGCAAGTGTGGTCGGGTGCTAGTCATGGCCCTTCAGTTTGGGTCGTGACACCACTAATGTATCAGAGCAAGTCTGTCCTAGGGGTTGTCTATGAGCCATGTCTAGTAGAGTCTTGATTATGGATGTGTAGCGCGCCACATTTATAATCAGGAGGCTACATGACATCTAGGGTTGTTACCTTCTTCCTGAATCTAGATCGTGCGTAGAGTTGAGTCGTAAGTGTTCGTCTCTAATATTCACCTTGTTTTTTTCCAGTGATGCCTTCGACTAGGAAGCAAACGATTAGTAGACGGCTTGATACAGCAGCGGGAGAGGGTACCAGTCAGGTGCCCCAAGTTAGAGCAGGACAAAGTGAGGCTCAAAGTGAGATGCCCTCTCATACCTCATCTATTCCATCTCCTCCAGAGGATATTAGAAGGCACCCAGCGCCTCCAGTTCCTCCGTCTAGCAGTCCAGACCAGGATATGCGGAGTGCTTTGCAGTTATTGACTAGCTTGGTAGCTGCTCAGGATCAGAGGTAGAATACAGGTGCTGCTGAGAAACCAGTTAGTACAAGAGTTCGTGATTTTATTAATTTAGACCCTCCAGTGTTTACCGGATCAGACCCCAAGGAGGACCCACAGACTTTTATTGACCAGGTTCATCGTACACTTCGGGTTATGCATGTTAGTGATACAGAGGCAGTAGAGTTGGCTTCTTATCGGTTACGGGATTTAGCGGTTCTCTGGTATGATAGTTGGGAGAGATCCAGGGGTCCGAACCCTCCTCCAGCTGTGTGGAAGGAATTTTCTGAGGCCTTTCTTCGTCACTACTTGCCAGTTGAGATACGACGAGCTAGAGCTGATAAGTTCTTGAACCTTAGACAAGGTAATATGAGTGTGCGAGAGTACAGTATGCAGTTTGATTCTTTGGCAAGGTATGCTCCCCATATGGTGGCCGAGATGAGTGATAGGGTGCATATGTTCGTGAATGGGTTGGGACCACATCTGATAAATGAGTGTACGACAGCCTCCTTGGTGGAGGGCATGGATATTTCCCGTATTCAAGCTTATGCCCAGACCCTAGAGGATCGTAAGCGCCAGCAGAGGGCAGTTAGGGAGCAGGATAGAGGCCAGCATAAGAGGGCGAGATTTGCAGGGTATTCTGATGACTTCAGAGGCCGCATCAGGCCACAGTTTTCGAGGAGTTCGGCGCCACCTGTAGCTAGTGCTCCTCCACAGTTTCAGAGGCCTCGATATGATCGATCCTATTCTGGTCCAGGTCAGAGTTCGCGGGCATCTGGCTCGCAACATCACAGGGATACTAGTCAGATGAGACCCCCAACACCACATTGTGATCAGTGCGGCAAGGCCCACTTTGGACTGTGTCGTCGAGGTTCTGATGCATGCTATTCGTGCGGGCAGCCTGGCCATATGATGCGGGATTGTCCTAATAGAGGAGGTGATGGTATGGCTCAGCCGACTGGATCTGTGTCTGGTTCTTCCTCATCAGTTCGACCTCCAGCACGGGGTTTTCAGCAGTCGACAGGTCGTGGTAGGGGTAGAGGTGCAGTGCCGAGTTCGAGTGGTGCTCAAAATCGAACCTATGCTCTAGTAGGTCGACAGGATCTCGAGTCGTCTCCAGATGTTGTTACAGGTATTATATCTGTGTTTTCTTATGATGTATATGCGTTGATTGATCCGGGATCTACATTATCCTATGTTACACCCTTTGTGGCTAATAAGTTTGGCATTGAACCTGAATTGATAAGTAAACCCCTCGCGGTATCTACTCCGATAGGAGATTCTGTGATTGCTAGAAGGGTATATAGAGGTTGCACTGTGATGATTTGTAGTCGTCAAACCTCGGCAAATTTATTTGAGTTAGAAATGGTTGATTTTGATGTGATAATGGGAATGGACTGGTTGGCCTCATGCTATGCAAATGTTGACTGTCGTACGAAGATGGTTAGGTTCCAATTTCCGGGTGAACCCGTCATTGAATGGAAAGGGAACATTGCTACACCGAAAGGTAGGTTTATTTCCTATCTTAAGGCAAGGAAAATGATCTCAAAAGGTTACATTTATCATCTCGTTCGCGTTAGGGATGCGGAGGCGAAACCGCCTACTTTACAATCAATCCCTGTGGTCAACGAATTCCCAGATGTTTTCCCAGATGAACTCCCAGGCCTTCCTCCTGAAAGGGAGATTGAGTTTAGCATTGATGTGTTGCCTGACACTCAACCGATCTCTATTCCTCCATACAGAATGGCCCCGGCAGAGTTGCGAGAGTTGAAGGTGCAGTTGAAGGACTTGCTAGATAAGGGCTTTATTAGGCCTAGCACTTCACCTTGGGGTGCACCAGTCCTATTCGTGCGGAAGAAAGACGGGTCGTTACGGATGTGTATCGACTATCGACAGTTGAATAAGTCTACTATAAAGAACAAGTATCCACTTCCAAGAATTGATGACCTGTTTGACCAACTCCAGGGTGCCAAGTATTTCTCTAAGATTGATTTACGTTCAGGGTATCATCAGGTGAGGGTTAGGGAGAAGGATATTCCAAAGACGGCCTTCCGGACAAGATATGGGCACTTTGAGTTCTTGGTGATGTCGTTCGGGCTAACAAATGCCCCAGCAGCTTTTATGGATCTCATGAATACTATATTCAGGCCCTATCTTGATGTGTTCGTGATTGTATTCATTGATGACATTCTAGTGTATTCTCGTTCGGAGGCGGAACATGCGGGCCACTTGCGGATAGTATTACAGACGCTTCAGGATCGTAAGTTATATGCTAAGCTCTCCAAATGTGAATTCTGGCTGAACTCAGTAGCATTCCTTGGCCATGTGATATCTGATGAGGGTATTAGTGTCGACACTCAGAAGATCGATGCAGTAAAGAATTGGCCGAGACCTACAACACCATCAGAAGTCCGCAGCTTCCTAGGGCTAGCAGGATATTATAGGCGGTTTGTAGAAGGATTTTCCTCTATATCATCACCATTGACTAAGTTAACACAAAAAGCTACCAAATTCCAGTGGTCTGACACTTGTGAACGTAGTTTTCAGGAGTTGAAGAATCGATTGACATCTGCACCAGTGCTCACTCTTCCTGAAGGAACAGAAGGTTATGTGGTATATTGTGATGCCTCAGGTATAGGTTTGGGGTGCGTATTGATGCAGCGTGGGAATGTGATTGCTTATGCATCAAGACAATTGAAGAAGCATGAAAAGAATTATCCAACCCATGATTTGGAATTGGCTGCAGTAATATATGCTTTGAAGATATGGCGGCACTACTTATACGGCGTCCATGTTGACATCTACACAGATCACAAGAGTTTACAATACATCTTCAAGCAGAAAGAGTTGAATTTGAGGCAGCGTAGGTGGCTTGAATTATTGAAAGACTACGACGTCGAGATATTGTATCATCCCGGTAAAGCCAATGTTGTGGCAGACGCTCTCAGCCGTAAATCAATGGGAAGCTTAGTACATATTGAGGCAGGTAGATGGGGGTTGATTAAAGAGCTTCATCAGCTAGCCAATATGAGAATCAGATTGTTAGACTCTGATGATGGAGGTGTTACTGTACAGAATACATCAGAATCATCTTTGGTAGCCGAGGTAAAAGCACGACAATATGAAGATCCTATCTTAGTACGATTAAGAGAAAGCATTCAACAGTGTAAAAGTATGGCTTTTGGGATCGGAAAAGATGGGGCACTGAGATACCAGAGCCGATTGTGTGTGCCTAATGTGGCAGGGTTGCGAGAGAAGATTATGAATGAGATTCATCAATCCCGATATTCCATCCATCCCGGCTCGACAAAGATGTATCATGATGTCAAGGAGCAGTATTGGTGGGATAATATGAAGAAGTCTATTGCAGAATTTGTAGCCCAGTGTCCCAATTGTCAACAAGTAAAGATAGAACATCAGAAACCCGGTGGATTGCTTCAAAATATAGAGATTCCGACCTGGAAGTGGGAGGTGATTAATATGGACTTCATTATTGGATTACCTCGCTCTTATCATAAGTTTGACTCCATCTGGGTGATAATTGATCGACTTACAAAATGTGCCCATTTTCTGCCAGTGAAGACAACTTACACGGCTGAAGATTATGCAAAGTTGTATATCAAGGAGATTGTTAGGCTTCATGGTGTGCCCATATCTATTATATCAGACCGAGGAGCTCAATTTACGGCTAACTTTTGGAGGTCTTTCCAGAAGGGTTTAGGCACACAGGTAAATCTCAGCACTGCATTTCATCCGCAGACTGACGGACAGGCTGAACGTACCATTCAGACACTGGAAGATATGCTACGAGCATGTGTTCTAGATTTTAAGGGGAATTGGGATGATCATCTTCCACTCATAGAATTCGCCTATAACAATAGCTACCATTCCAGTATTAAAATGGCCCCATACGAGGCACTATACGGGAGGAGATGTAGATCACCAGTTGGATGGTTCGAAGTCGGTGAAACAGAATTATATGGGCCAGATTTGATTCACCAAGCTATTGAGAAGGTGAAAGTGATACAGGAGCGATTGAGGACGGCACAAAGCAGGCAAAAATCTTATTCTGATGTCCGACGTCGTGATCTAGAGTTTGAGGTTGGTGATTGGGTTTTCCTGAGGATCTCACCAATGAAGGGTATTATGCGTTTTGGGAAGAAAGGTAAGCTGAGTCCAAGGTATATCGGGCCGTATAAAATTCTTCGACGGATTGGACAGGTTGCTTATGAGTTAGAATTGCCATCCGAATTGGAATTTGTCCACCCGGTATTCCATGTATCTATGTTGAGAAAATGTATTGGAGACCCTTCTCGAGTCGTCCCTATCAAAGATGTACAAGTTACAGAGGACCTATCATATGAAGAAGTGCCAGTGGCGATATTAGATCGGCAAGTCCGCAAGCTGAGAACAAAAGATGTAGCTTCCGTCAAAGTATTGTGGAGGAACAAAAATATGGAAGAAATGACATGGGAAGCAGAAGAGGAGATGAAGTCTAAATACCCTTACTTATTCCAGAATGAAGATAACAAGGATGCTGGTGGAAGACAGGATACATTGGAAGGTGAAACGGCTCTATGAGGTAAGCAATAATTTGAGAATACTCCTCCTTAATACAAAATGGTGATATGTAGATAATGTAAATACGCATAATGCTTTGTGTAGCCTTGTGAAGCCATATGTTGGGCTTAATTACTTGCAAGTTTTGCTAGTGACCATTTTATAGGGGAAAATTGATCGGAAATTTCCATTGGAATCCACGATGATTTAAACTCCCCATAAACCCTTACATTCGAGGACGAATGTTCCTAAGGGGGGGAGGGTGTTACAACCCATATCCACATGTGTTAGTTCATGCCATATATTAGTTAACATAAATCCAAGAAGGAATTATCTTTGAGATGATAAGAAGTCAATCCTATTGGTCTTAAGTGATACAAGAGTGTATAAGGGTGATTAACCAGTATTAGAAGTTAAACGAATCAAGGATGTTGTAACTCGTATTTTCAGGTAATCTAGCGGCTCTTAATACACTCAAGAGGTCATTTATTAAGGTATTTTAATCATATAATATCCGTATCATAAGTTTTGAAGTCAAACGAGTTATGAAACAAAAGTCGACAAAAGTTGTCACAACTTAGGTTCATAATTTTACTTAAACATTAGGTCAAATGTTTCTAATATTTTCTCATAATTTACAACGAATTACGGGGTGATATACCAACAAAATTAAAGATCTATGAGTCTAGTTTCCAACGCATTAAACCGTTCATCGATACGATCTCGGAGTAGAGAGATATTCGCGTTTTCGCGAGACTGCGCCAAGCACCTCTCTATGGGGCCCACTAAGTCGGTTTAAGATATTTGGACCTATATAGGATGCCTCCAACCCGTTTTAAGTCATTTCTTTTCACTATTTTCAGACCTTAGAACCCTAGGAACATCCTCTCAAGGTTCTCTCAAGATTCAAGACCCAAAAAAGGGGCAACCAACACAAATCAAGTGTCGGGAATTCCGTGGCGCTAGTAAGTCTCTTGTTCTTCTTGTTGTTGCTCATTTTTGTGTCGTTCCAGCTCGTGTGGGAGGTTGTTTTAAAGGGTTTATGTTCTGTAAATACTCCCTCATGTTCTTAATATCAATCCTAGGTGATTTCAAGCCTTCTAAAGTGATTCTAGTGCCGAAAAACACTAATTGATCGCTAGTTTCGCTTTTTTGTTGTTGTGGCAGCATTGGAGGGATATTTCATGGAAATTTAAGGTCAAATTGGAGTTGTTCTTTCTGTATAAAGGTAAGGAACCTCTTACTCTATATGTATTTAAGATTATCCAAGTTGCAGCTAAGCCATTGAAGCTAGAACTTGTGAGATATATATCGAAAGGCTTGGTAGTAATGTTATTGTTTTGTGGACTGTTTTGCGTTGTTGTTGGGCTGCGTATTTTACTACTATCTTATGGAGTTTTGGAGGAGTAAGGGTGTGGAGAAACACCATATATATGTAGGGTTATGGGCTGATAGTTATTCGTAATATTTCCAGGTTGTTTGACACGACTACGGTGGTCGTCGTATGTATGGAGTGATTAGGCTATGTGTGGACTATTTTGGGAGGCTCAATATGTTTATTATTGATATTGTTTGGGCTGTTTGGTGACTGTTTTGAATGGTGTGAGGTCATATATATAGGGGAGGTGCTGCCCGTTTCATCGTAAAATAGGTTGTGGTCGATACATAATAGTTATGACGCTTAAATGATAACGATAGTATCGTTTCTCTTATTGTAGACTAAGGAGTTTTGACAATTGCATAGCTTGAGATTGGGGCAGTATATACAAGGTATGTGAGGCTATCCCTTTCCTTCTTTTGCACGACTCCGATTGTACATAATGTAATGAACGAGCTTCCAAGATACTCTACTCTTAGAAGCTAGCAGTACTTACATTGTTTTCCCTCTTATGGAACGATTGATGTTAATGTTGCTTCTCTTATTCTTATGTTATCAATGTTGTTGGTACTTCCTGATTCTTATAAGGTTCATAGTGAAGAGTTAGTCCTAATAACGTGTACAGAGGATACCAACCTTACGTCACTCCGAAAGGTTTAGAATGTGATTCCATGAGTCGAGCATGCATTATATATATGTATCTATTTTACTCTACCGAGCCACGCTATAGTTGGCCGGGTACGGCACCTATTGTGCAACCACTGATCAGTTGGGTTTTACCGAGCTCCACGTGGCCGGGTACGATTCTACCGAGCCTATTATGGCCGGGTACGATATGATGATGATGATGCCCATAGAGGCGAATGCTTTAAAGGTTTATGTATTTATACATATGTATCATGCATTTCATGTAAGTAGCCCTCAGAGGTACTAAGATGTTACAGGTTGTATATTCTCTATCCTTGCTTACATTACTGATCGCATTTATGGTTCCTTGCCTTACATACTCAGTACTTTATTCGTACTGACGTCCTTTTATTTGTGGACGCTGCATGTCGTGCTGCAGGTCCTGATAGACAGGCAGGTGCAGCTCCCCCACCACAGTAGACTGTCCAGTTCAGCGGTGATTGGCGAGATCCCTTCTCCGGACTTGCCTTGGTCTTGGTATGCAATTTTTGTTATAGACATTATGGGTATGTCGGGGCCCTGTTCCGGCTATGTTGCAACACTTATGTTCTTTTAGAGGCTCATAGACAGGTGTCGGCTCATGTATAGTTTGGTATGCCTTGTCGGCTAGTTTTTGTTGTATAGTCTTTCATAGTAGCGTGGTAGCTCATACCTTATATGTAGTTTCTTGATTGTCTGGTCATCCCCTGCTATGTATGTTCATGCCGTCATATTTTATTGCTGGTTGTCCATGATCTAGGTCTACCATTTATATTGATCTCGTCAGCCTTAAAAGATAATAATGAAGGTTAGATGAAATGTACGTTGGTGCTCGGCAAGTGTGGTCGGGTGCTAGTCATGGCCTTTCAGTTTGGGTCGTGACACCACTAATGTGGTTCCCGGCCAAACTAATGTTGTGACTTAAGTGCAAATAACAAATAGGCAAATAAAGGCTTCAATAAGAGGGAATTTTCACGTAATGGTTACAAATAAACAAAAGTAAGAAGAAGGAATTAAAAGAGTTGATTTCCTTAAAAGAAATGGTTTAAAAATTTTATAAGAAACAAAGAAAACAATAGAAAGGGGAGGGGGGTCCTAGGTATATTGATAATGTGGATCACCCCACACAACATCCGGTAATCACTCCTATCAGCCCCGGAGGCACTTGGGACTACTAATCCTAAAGGGAGGAGGTATTTGGGCTTATTTGTGGTTTCAAAAGGTAAAATATTAAGGCGACACACAAAACACACATAGCAAGTTTGGAGAAGCATATAAACAAATAAAAAAAACTCAGACAGACCTCTTTTAAACCAAAGAAAGCATATAATGTAGCATGACTTGCATGTACTGTTTAGGGTCTGATTAAAACTTATAAGGTTGAGGCAGACTGATTTATTACATAGTTCAGATAAGAAGCCCGAATCAAGCCCGCCTGCTGGTTGTAGCATATAAAATCTGATTCAGCTTATAAGCTTTCACCTTATGGCTTGACTAAGTGTTAGACGAAGACCCTATAGGCATGATATCTACTGATTTTAGAAACAAGGATATGACCTGATTACATACTATGTTAAAAAAAGTTGTCAATTATTAAAGGAGGGCGAGTTTCAGCAAAAGATCATAAGTTTTGCAACTCGTAATGCATTATTATTGCTGGTTTTAGACTCATAAGTGAGTAAGGCGATTCAGATTTGATTAAAGCTCCTATAGGCATGCTTTCTATGCATTTGTCGACTTTAGAACAGTTTTATAGACATAGAGAAATACCGAAATCCTACAAACATGATATCTAGGTGTTGTATTTTTTATGGACATGATATCTAATTGCAGTTGGTTATTTCAGACCTATAAACATGTTTGCTTAATGAAATGTGGATATGCAAGATTCAAAAAGACCTATAGGCATATTTTCTATATATGCATATGCAAAATTCAGATTTCGAGTAATTATGGACATGATATCTATATGAAAGGATGCATGATTCCTATAGACATGATATCTATATGAGAGTGCAGAAATTCAGGAAATTCTATATAGGCAGGTTATCTACATGGAAATGCAGAAATTCAGAAACTCATATAGGCAGGTTATCTACCCCTTTTTCATACATAGTTACACCTCCCTTTTTCACTAGCCATCCCCGCGAGTTTTCATTACAAAGTTATTACAACCTAGAAAAATAAAGTAATGTAACAAAAATATATCAGAAATTAAAAAGTACAACCAAGGAGAGCCTGATTCAGACTTCCTGTCTGAAATATGAAGTAAACCAACTCCAAGAGATCATGTTCCAAAGCCTTTCTCCCATTTGGATAGGTCAAAGTTCCCTAAGAGTCTCATATCAACTCCGGGAAGTGCTTATACCCAAATGTATTACCGGATTAAGACATAGTGTAGCGCAGAAGGGCCAGCTCTTAGAGTGCAAGTGACTAAGAGAGAGAGTGCAAGTGAGAGTGCAAGTTAGAGTGCAAGTGACTAAGAGAGAGAGTCCCAAGGTAAGGCTCACAAGAGGGGGATAGAACTTAGAGACTAAGAGAGAGTGCAAGTGCAGAAATAGAGTGCTGAAAGGGGAAAGGGAAAAGGGAATTAGCTTAAATCGGTACACATAGGGGTGTAGGGGAATGATGGAATTTGAAAGAGCAAAAGAAAAGCAGGTTGATAGGCACACCCAGCAATGGGAGATGCTGGCACACCCTCCAGCCTGTTTGCTTAGTGGTTAAAGACCCCTATTGGTTCAAACTTAATTCATGGTCAACAACTCACATTGCCATGCCTTAAGTCACAACTCTCAAACACATAGGGATAATAGGGATAGGGAGGAAGGATTCACAGCAGAAACAGACAGAAAGATATGAGCGTGCTAACTTAAATATTAAAATTTACAGAAACAGTAAAGTAGACATGGATATAAAAGCTATAAATGAACACATTGTGATGATACTGAAGCATAAATTAGGACATACCAGTTTCAAAAAAACAAATAGAAAAAATGCAGTAGTCTTGAAAAATAGGCACAGTGCAGACAAGAAGAGAATATTATTATGAGAAAGTATGAGTTTAGAAGGATTCTCAGTTGATGATGAGTTTGTGAAAGAGTTGTGCACTTATAGTGTGAAAATCAGGCAGAAATAAGGTAAGAAAGCAATAAAGGAACTTATCATCAATTAGGAATCAATCACACAATATTTCCTTTAATTAAGTAATTCAGATTCAAAAGGGAAAACTATTTAAGGGAAGAAGTCAAATAAATATCTAGTGCAAAGCATGCAATTAGGGGCAAATACATAAAAAGTTATTTAAGGACAGAACTTTGAAATACACGGCTGTATAAATAAGGTAAGAAAATCAATTACTAGCCAGTTAATCAAGAGTCAGAGATTTTGTAATTATTGGTCCATGAATGAACCGAGTCAGAAAAGATGAGAAAAAGTTTTTAACTTAAGTCGAATCACAGGGAAATCAGCAAACAGTGGAAAGAAATCAGCCAGACCTACTTAGATGGAAGTCTGAACTAATCACAAATTTGAAAACCACTTTAGAGGGAGGTTCATCATATATAAAGAGCATAAAAACATGTTGAGTTAAAAGAATATTTTGTGCCTTCGCAAAAATCAATAGGTAATGGTTGTCACATACGTCAGTAATGTAGAAGACAGATAGCATCTAGTAGCATACAAAAGATCCAATGCAAAAGATCTTAGAAGAGTTTAGCAAAAAGTCAAAATCATATGAAAACAAGGATATCCAAACTCATTTCAGAGACTCAAAATTGGTCCGAAAGAGTTGAGGGTTTTTGAAATAAAATCCTAGTTCAAACAAGTTACATAGCCAGACATGGAGGAACCCCCAAATTCTAGGGTTTCCACCATCAGAAAACAATAGAAACTCATGAGAAAACATGATAGTAGAGTAACATGCGAAACACAGTAGAAGAGCTCAAAGTAAACATGGTAGAAGAAATTAATACTAAACATACTGGAGATATTGATAAGAACAGCAGGAGAAGCATGTTAAGAAGTATTAGAAGAAACTTAACTATAACGTAGTATAAGGAGCTTAGCAAGAAACACTCAAGAACATAGTAGGGGAAAATACAGTAGAAGAAACACACAAGAACACAATGGAGGAAAATACAGTAGAAGAAACACACAAGAAAGAGAAAATTCGAAAAAATATCTAAATATTTTAGAAAAACCCTAGATCAGAAAAAGAGATGGTTTCGAAAGTATAATTTTTGAAAGAAAATCTAGGAACTCGTTTAAAAACTTAGGGAAAGCATAAATCTGGAACAGATCTAAAGATATCAGAAAAACCTCAAAACTAGGGTTTTCAAAAGAACCAAAACGATGAGAAAGGCTTGGATCTAAGTAAGAGGAGTCGAGACCAGGCTTTGAAATAGACATAGCTTGCCGGAACAGGGCCGGAGATGGCCATGAACTTGAGTCGACAAAGGTCTGAACCCAACTCTTCGTGGTCGAGTCACACAACTTCTGTAACCCAACGCGAGGAGCCATAAGTGGCTTTGTGGTGGTGAAACCACCATGAATTCATGTCAGAAAGTGGCCAAGTGGCCGGAGAGGGTGAACAGAACTCATCATAGAGGAGGGGAGGGGGAAGGTTCTAGAGAGAACCAGAGGTAGAGAGATATAGACGAGTGAGGTATGAGAGGGGTATTGGGGGGTCGTTTGGTTAAAAAGGTAAGGATGGATGAGGGCCGTTGATCTTTTTGGTCAACGACCAGGATTTAACAAGGTTATGGGTCGGGTAGGGGGTAATTGGGGCCTGGGTTGGGTAATCTGAAATTGGACTGAAATTGTGGTCCAATTTGGGATTCAGAGTTTAGGCTAAAATTGAAACGAATTGGGCTATTATTTAAATAGCCAATTTTCCCCTTTAAAATTATGAAAATTAGAAAATAATTTCTGGAAATAAATTGAAAGCATCAAAATGATTTATAATAAAAAATTATCTATTAAAAATAAAATCTCATTTTATGCATATGAAACAAATTTAAACCTAAAAAAGGCTAATATTGCAATTATGCAATTGTATCCTTAAAAAATACCAAATAATTTTGTAACAATGTCAAAAAATACCATAGCTATATTTAAATATAAACATGAGACTCCAATAAATGAATCACCAAAACTGATAATTTTGGGGATAATTATTGGATTTTCTTGGTAAAATAGTGCAGTAAATTGATTTAAAAATCTTTAAACAATTAAGAAAAAATAATGTAGCCTTGGAAAATACTCATATATGCTTATACATGCTATTTTGAAAGTTTTTTTACATAAAAAAATATAGGGAAAAATTTGGTTTTCAGTAGCTGCCCCTCTTTACCCGAGAAAGATGAAAGAGTTGTCGGGTAAAGATATGATGACCAATTTTGACCGAACGAAGTGGTTTGAAGAGGCTGGCCGCGCCCTGGATTTTGAGCTGCTTACATATCCCTGTCTTATAGGAATCAGGCCATATGTAGTTCAGGATCCGTCGGCGGAGTATGCTGATGGAGACTTTCAAGAACGGACGCAGTGGGATGAACGGTTAAGGTCTAATAGGGGTGCGGGAACTGGAGCGAGATTGCTCTTGCTGAGATAGTCGTTGCTCGCCAGTTTACCTGCAAATAAGCAGTACAAGTGTATATTGTGCAGAAATTTAAACGCGATGCAAGTTCCCACCAGACCATGAATGTTGTCTTTGGACGGTTAGGATGACGTCCTCAAACCATGACGTCCTGGGCCCTGAAGCATATTATAAGGGATTCACAGGGCAGGAAATGATGCTCTCGGGCTATGAGAATGATGCCTCCAAACTATGACTCCTTTGAATAATGATATGCAAAAGATAAAAGGGGTCCTCAGGCCATGACATGGAGTTCTCGGGCTATGAAAATGGTGCCTCCGAACAATGACGCCTTTGGATAGATTGGCAATCTTTCAGACAATGAGATTCATAAGGTGGAGATCTTTCAGCCGATGCAAGATGTAAATGAAGTGGCGATCTTTCAGCCGATGCAAGACGTAAATAAAATGGCGATATTTCAGCCATGCAAGATGTAAAGGTGGCGATCTTTCAGCCATGCAAATGTAAATAAGGTGGCGATCTTTCAGCCAATGCAAGATGTAAATAAAGTGGCGATATTTCAGCCCACGAGATGCAAAAGGTGACGGTCTTTCAGCCGATGCAAAATGTAAATGAAGTGACGATCTTTCAGCTGATACAAGATGTAAATAAAGTGGAGATATTTCAGCCCATGAGATGCAGAAGGTGGCGGTCTTTCAACCGATGTGAAATGTAAATGAAGTGGCGATCTTTCAGCCGATGGAACACGTAAATAAAGTGGCGATATTTCAGCCATGCAAAATGTAAATGTGGCGATCTTTCAGCCATGCAAATGTAAATATGGTAGAGATCTTTCAGCGAATGTAAGATGTAAATAAAGTGGTGATATTTTAGCCCACGAGATGCAGAAGGTGGCGGTCTTTCAGCTGATGCAAAATGTAAATGAAGTGGCGATCTTTCAGCCAATACAAGATGTAAATAAAGTGGCGATATTTCAGCTCATGAGATGCAGTAAGTGGCGGTCTTTCAGCCTATGCAAAATGTAAATGAATTGGCGATCTTTCAGCCGATGCAAGATGTAAATAAAGTGGCGATATTTCAGCCCATGAGATGCAGAAGGTGGCGATCTTTCAGCCGATGCAAGATGTAAATGAAGTGGCGATATTTCAGCCGATGCAAGACGTAAATAAAGTGGCGATATTTCAGACATGCAAAATGTAAAGGTGGCGATCTTTCAGCCATGAAAATGTAAATAAGGTGGCAATATTTCAGCCAATGCAAAGGTACATGTGGCGATCTTTCAGCCATGCAGATGTAGAGGTGGCGATCTTTCAATCATGCAGATGGAGGTAGAGCTTAACCTCGGAAGGCAGAATGGTAGCCTTATGCAATGCAGAGAATGCAGATGGAGACAGAGCTTAGTCTTGGAAGGCAGAAAGGTAGCCTTATGCAATGCATAAATGCCGATGGAGATAGAGCTTAGTCTCGGAAGGCAGAATGGTAGCCTTATGCAATGCAAGAAAAATGCAGATGGAGGTAGAGCTTAACCTCGGAAGACAGAATGGTAGCCTTATGCGATGTAAGAAAATGCGTATGGATATAGAGCTTAACCTCGAAAGGCAGAATGGTAGCTTTATGCAATGCAGAGAATGCAGATGGAGACAGAGCTTAGTCTCGGAAGGCAGAATGGTAGCTTTATGCAGGAAGTAAAAAGGGCAAACGATAGTAGAGTTTTCTTAGCTGATAGTGGATTGCGGTATCGTGATTGCTGGGGATATTGTGCCTGCTGGGGAAACTGTTGTGTACGGATAACAGTTGCAAGCAAGTGCAACGGTTCGGAGAGTTGTATTCCTGAACTTTGTGAGTGAGCGTATAGTATATTTGATGATTTTGCAACTCAAGTGCCTGCATCCAAAGAAAATCGTGAGTTTTGAAAAGGGGAGGTTAGTTCGTATCCCTGTTGTCTTTGCTTGACCTGCTCAGCTCTGTTTTGGTGATAATGTGCGTATCATTAGGGTAGCGTTGCTAAACAAAGCGATTTCAGAAATAAACATGCATTATTTTAGTAAAGAAAATGTAACATAAATACATAATTAAGAATAGTTTTCTTTAGATGAACCGATGACTGCGACGTGGTTCAAGACATTTCAAATTCTCTTGCTCCGGAATTTTGAGGGTCCTCCTCAAAATTCTGCTCCAGTTTACTGGGTTGCTGCTTCTGATGGCTGTTTGCGGCGAATGTCTGAAATCACTTCGGAATTTTGAGGGTCCTCCTTAAAATTCTGCCCCAATTTCTAATTGCGGGGGGGGGGAGAATGAAAATTTTATTGACTTGTGACCGAACCCATATGGATGCCTACGTATCCCCTCTTAAATGGGAATCAGGTCAGGCATAGTTCAAATTACATCATATAAGGAAAGCATAAAGGTTACACATAGTATCGCTTGACTGCGTCTGAATTGATCGACTTTGGCCAAACTTCCCCATCCATTGCAGCAAGTATGTGGGCTCCTCCTGTCAGAACTCAGTGAACCATGTACGGACCCTACCGGTTGGGAGAGAATGTCCCTTTGGCTTCATCTTGATGCGAAAATATTTTCTTTAATACCAGCTTCCCTAGCGTGAATTGTCTCGGCTTGACTCTATTGTTGAAGGCTCTGGACATTCTGTTCTGATAGAGCTGACCGTGGCAAACTGCATTCATTCTCTTTCAGTCTATAAGAGCTAGCTGCTCGTAACGACTTTTCACCCATTCTGCGTCGTCGAGCTCTGCTTCCTGTATGATCCTTAAGGAAGGAATTTCCACCTTGGTGGGAATGATTGCCTCTGTACCGTAAACCAACATATAGGGGGTTGCCCCAGTTGATGTGCGGACTGTGGTGCGGTACACCAATAAAGCAAATGATAACTTCTCGTGCCACTGTTTATGCTTCTCTATCATTTTCCTCAATATCTTCTTGATATTCTTATTGGCGGCTTCTACAGCTCCGTTCATCTAAGGTCTGTAGGCTGTAAAATTCTTGTGTTTGATCTTGAAGGTTTCACACATGGCTTTAATCATGTCACTGTTGAGATTGGAACCATTATCAGTGATGATTGATTCCAGTATCCCGAACCGGCAAACGATACGGTTGCAGACGAAATCTGCCACAACTTTCTTAGTCACTGCTCTGTAACATGCTGCTTTAACCCATTTGGTAAAATAATCAATTGCTACTAGGATAAACATGTGCCCGTTTGATGCGGCAGGTTCGATGGTCCGATAATATCCATTCCCCAGGCAGCGAACGACCACGGCGAGCTTGTTGCATTAAGCTCATTTGGAGGCACCTTTATCATGTTTGCGTGTATCTGGCAGCGGTGGCACTTTCAAACATACTGGATGCATTCTGTTTCCATAGTCATCCAAAAGTAACCATCTCAGAGTATTTTCTTTGCTAAGACAAAACCATTTATGTGTGGACCACAGGTCCCTGCATGAATTTCCTCTAATATCCTGGATGCTTCCTTTACGTCGACACACCTTAGTAATCCCAAATCAGGAGCCCTCCTGTATAGGATTCCTCCGCTGTGAAAGAAATTGTAGGATAACCTCAGAAGCATGCGCTTCTGAGTAGCGTTTGCTACTTCTGGGTATTCTCCTTTTGCCAAGTATTCCTTGATATCATGAAACCAAGGCTTTCTGTCTGCTTCTTCTTCGACATGAGCACAGCAAGCTGGCTGATCATGGATCTTTACTGGAATGGGATCAATGAAATTCTTGTCTGGATGTTGTATCATGGATGATAGGGTAGTCAGTGCATCGGCGAATTCATTCTGGGCCCTGGGAACATACTGGAATTCCGTTTTTGTGAACCTCTTTCTCAACTCCTGTACATGATGCATATAAGGGAGTATCTTGGAGTTCTTGGTCGCCCATTCTTTTCGTACCTGATGTATAAGCAAATCCGAATCTCCAATTACTAGCAACTCTTGAATTTTCATGTCAATGGCCATCTTGAGCCCTAGGATGCAGGCTTCATACTCGGCCATATTGTTTGTGTAGGGGAACCTGAGTTTGGCAGACACTGGATAATGCTGACTGGTTTCTGATACTAGGACCGCTCCTATGCCAACTCCTTTGAAATTTGCTTCTCCATCGAAAAACATTCTCCAACCTTCAGAGGACTCTGCAATATCTTCTCCTATGAATGATACCTCTTTATCAGGAAAATATGTTTTTAGGAGTTCGTATTCTCCCTCCACGGGATTTTCAGCAAGGTGATCTGCTAGTGCCTGTCCTTTGATTTCTTTCTGAGTCACGTAGACAATGTCAAATTCACTCAACAGGATTTGCCACTTGGCCAACTTGCCAGTGGGCATGGGCTTCTGAAAGATGTAGTTCAAAGGATCCATCTTTGATATGAGATATGTAGTATAGGCACCGAAGTAGTGCCTCAACTTCTAAGCTACCCAAGTCAAAGCACAACAGGTGCGCTCTAACAGAGAATATCGAGCCTCATACGGGGTGAACTTCTTAATGAGATAATAAATGTCTTGCTCCTTCCTCCCCATTTCATCATGCTTCCCCAGAACACAACCGAACGCTCCATCCAATACTGTGAGGTAGAGTAATAGAGGTCTACCTAGCTCGGGTTGGACTAAGACCGGTGGTGTTGACAGGTACTCCTTGATTCGGTTGAAGGCCTTTTGGTAGTCATCGGTCCATTTGGTAGCGGCATCCTTCTTCAACATATTAAATATTGGCTTACAGATAACTGTGATTGTGCTATGAATCGGCTGATATAGTTAAGTCTCCACAAGAAACTCATTACGTCCTTCTTGTTCTTTGACGGTGGTAGTTCTTGAATAACTTTGACCTTTGATGGATCCAGTTCTATTCCTTGGCGACTTACAATGAAACCAAGTAGTTTTTCGGTAGGAACCACAAATGCGCACTTCGCAGGATTCAGTTTTAGGTTGTACCTTCTCAGTCTATTGAAGAACTTCCTCAAATCTTCCATGTGATCAGTGGCTTTCTTGGACTTCATGATAACATCATCTACATATACTTCGATCTCCTTGTATATGATATCATGGAAAATGGTGGTCATGGCCCTCATGTAGGTGTCTCCTTCATTTTTAACCCAAACGGCATCATTTTGTAGCAATACATTCCCCACCGCGTAATGAAAGCTATTTTCTCATCATCTTCTTCATTCATCCAGATCTGATGATAACCAACAAAACAATCTACAAATCATTGCAACTCGTGCTTGGCGCAATTGTCAATCAGGATGTGTATGTTCGGCAAGGGGAAGTCGGCCTTCGGAATGGCCCGATTGAGATCCCGGTAGTCAACATAGACTCTGACCTTCCCATCCTTCTTCGGCACCAGCACAATATTGGCTAACCATGTCGGATATTCTACTACCCTGAGAACCTTAGCTTTGACCTACTTAGTGGCTTCTTTTTTGATCTTCCAACTCATATCAGGCTTGAACTTTCTGAGCTTCTGCTTTACCTGTGGACATGTCGGATCAGTTGGCAGTTTGTCGGCCACAATTGATGTTCTTAGACCAGTCATGTCATCATATGACCAAGTGAATATGTCCTCGTATTCTCTTAGAAATTCTGTGTACCCTTCCTTTTATAATGCTGATAAGTGAACGTTGATTCTTGTTTCTTTGACATTTTCTGCATCTCCTAAGTTAACAATCTCAGTCTCGTCTAGGTTGGACTTCGGCCTGTTCTCAAAGTTCTCAACTTCTTTAAAAATATCTTTTGGTATATCATCTTCCTCTGAATCTATGTCCGTTTATTGCGTTGTCTCGTTGCATGTCACAACCATTGGTTCATCAAGATAGGTAATAGTAATGCTATATAAATAAAGTAATGAGAGAAAATAATAAGAGTAATATTTATAAGGAAACCCAAATGCTTTGATAAATTTCATAAATTTTTTGAGCATTGGAGATCTTATTGCAAAAATTCAAAATGCGAAAGGAAAATCAACTAGTAAAAATTAAAGATAGTGCATGATGCTTTGTTCAGCCTTGCTACCCCGAGGCTTTCCGGGCTCTGGTGGTTCTGATGGTCCAATTGTTGAGGCATTCTCCTCGGCTTACGGCCTGTATGGAAGGGCCTTCCTCCCCCTCCTCCTTGAAGATGACAACACAATCCATGTCATCATCTTCTAGGAACAAATTCCTCACTGCTGTCAGTGCTTCCTCTTTTTCCGTCCCATAGATAACATCGGCCGGCTGGAAAGTCTGCTCCAAATGTGGTATTGGCTGCTCCAGAAGGTAGTATGGCCCACGCCATAGTGGCAACTAGTTGTTGAATTCTTCCCAAGTGTACTCATATCCCATACCAAAGGTGGTGCCATGTTTCTTCAGTTTGATAGGCTTGGCGATTCCTTGGAGGTTCTTGCCATGTCCCTTACCAGGTTCATATCCGCTCCAGTTCAATATGCTTTCAATTTTGTTGTCCCACCATTTGTCTTTGTCAACGGCATTGACTCGCTCGATATGGTTATAGGTTTCCCCGCCTATCTTTCTTCTTCCTCCGATCGCTGGGATAGTTTGGCTACTGTATATTGGATTGCTACTGTCGTCGTGAATGATTACCTCTTGGTGATTCCACTCAAACTTCACTGCTTGATGTAGTGTTGACATTACAGCTCCAGCGGCATGAATCCATGGCTGTCCCAATAGCAATTTGTAAGATGCCGGACCATCTATTGCTTGGAAATCGACATCGAACCAAGTAAGTCCCATTTGCAAGCACAAACTAATTTCCCCAATAGTGGACCTTCGGGAACCGTCGAAAGCTTTGACGTTGATGGCCCCATCCTTGATCTCATGCACCCTTTTCGCCAATGTTCTGAGTGTTACTAGCGGACAAATATTGAGGCTGGACCCTCCATCAATCAGGATCCTAGTGATAAAATAATCTTCATATTGCATGGTGATGTGCAATGCTTTAATGTGACTCAATCCTTCTAGTGGCAGCTCATCTACATGAAAAGTGATCTTGTGACTTTACAATACCTGCCCTACCATGTTTGCCATTTTTCCTCCGGTGATGTTGCTTGGTACATAGGCCTCACTCAACACCTTCAACAAGGAATTCTTATGTGTATCGGAACTTTGCAGCAAAGCTAGGATAAAAATCTGTGCCGGTGTTTTGTTCAGCTGATAAATGACTTAGTATTCCTTGACTTGTATCTTTCTCCAAAGATCATCGGGCCCAATTTCAGTGATGGTCGGCCAACCAGAGGCCTGCTTACTTGACTCAGCTAAATGCTCCGGAGTATAAACCCTGTCGGTTCTTGTCATACCCTGTGCCGCAACTATTTCCCCGAACATGGTTTTTCCCTTCCTTCTCGCCTCGGCTGTGTCACCCCAAGGTATGGCATTTGTATGGAACGGTATTACGACCGACATTACTACTGGAATGGGCACCTTTACTCCGAACGGAGCATGTATTTTGGAGGGTAAAACCGCAACTTCAAACGGTACAGGTGAATTTGCTGGAGACCCAAACTCGACCTCAATTAGTGTGGGCATCTTTGTAGGGGGTGGTGCTTCAAACTCAAGAGGTACAAACATGTTTACCTCGGCATCCCCAGAAGGTTGAGTCTGGACTACAATCGGATTAAGGGTGACTATTGGATTTTTTGGTTTGTCACCTTCTGTGATTAAACCGATCAATCCTTTAGGATCCCAATCATCCTCTATTTCAATCATGTGAACACCTCCACCCTTATGGTCCGGTGGAGGGTTGTTGCGGTCATTAGGAGTAGGCTCTTTTGCCACAATGATCTTGTTATCAATCAAAGTCTGGACCTTGTCTTTCAGAGAGCGGCATTCATCAATGGTATGCCCTTTCATGCCGGAATGGTATGCACAGGATTTATTTTGGATTGACTCATTGAGAAGGGTTTTCATGGGTTATAGCAGGGATAAGGGTGACATAACTAGAAACTTTTAGCCTTTTGTATAGCTGGTCAATTGGCTCAGCAATGGTGATATACTATTTGGGGGGTCTGCGGTCAAAATTTGGTCAAGGTCTAGAAAAGTTTTGGCATGCGGGAGGTGATTGATAGTGGTATGGTTGAATATTGTAGGCTTGATAGACATGTGCAGGTTGATTGGCTTGGTATTTGATAGGGGATTTGGCTCTTTGTGCAACCATTACGGCACCTACGTCCCTTTTCTTGGACGTACTACCAGAATGCAAAGCCTTATTGGTAGCTTGCAAAGCTTCAAAATTTGTAACCATACCACTTTTGATGCCTTCCTCGATCCTTTCCCCTAGCTTGATGATGTCAGAAATTTTTTGGCTCTCAATCAACAGTAGCCTTTCATAGTACTGTGGGTCTTAAGCTCGCACAAAAAACTTGTTCATTTGTTTTTCTTCCAAAGTCGGTCTGACCTTAGCGGCTTTTTATCTCCAACGAGTAGCGTACTCACGAAATGTTTCCGTGGGCTTCTTCTTTAAATTCTGGATATAGAACACATCTGGCGCATTTTCTGTGTTGAACCTGAACATGTCCATAAAGTCAGATGACATACTCACCTAGTTCGACCATTTCTTCGGGCCTTGGCTAATGTTCCAAGACAGAGCATCTCCTCTCAAACTCCTCATGAAAAGCTTCATGCGAATCCTTTCGCCCTTCCCTACTCCGACCAGCTTGTCGCTGTATGTTATCAAGTGGACTCTCGGATCTCCTGTACCATCAAACATCTTGAACTTAGGAGGTTTGTACCCCTCGGGTAGTTCGACATCCGGTTGTATGCAAATATCTTCATAGTTCAAACCTTCAATCCCCTTACTTCTTTTGACACCCTGAATTCGACTAGTCAATTTCTTGAGTTCCGCAGCCAGGTTCCTAATGAGTGTGTCTTTATCATTAGACTCGGGTGCGCTTGAGAAGGGTTGGGTGGAGTGTGGCATGGTCTCCACATATATGGGGGTGTTATGGTGGGCGTGGAAATGGTTTTTTGTGAAGTTCAAAGGTTCAGGGATGAGCAGTGGAGTATTGTTGGATGTGTGGCAAGTATTGTAGTAGTGGTGATGAGCGGGGTGGTTTTGTGGTTTTGGGATGTTTTATGGAGGCGTGGGGTTCTGAGCATTTGGAAAATTGATATCTGGAATGGTGAGGGAAAATTACAAGTTTGCTAGATTCCGAACCTGATCAAGTTCCTCCTGAAATTTCAATAGTTTCTGCACGATTTGGGACACACTTTATTTGGAGACATGAGCACCATGAGTGACCTCTACCCGTTCAGTTGAGTTTTCCTTTCAGGTGTTGTTCAAATCTTCCATCTTTCCTTTGTTCCTGCTTCTGATAGGACTAGAAGGAGGAGTGGGTGGAGGGCCCTTTGATCTTGTGGAATATGATGACGATTCTAGAGTGCAAAAACTAACCTTTGGGGAGGGGAATAAAAATGAAAAAATAAAACAAAAGGTAACAAGTTAGTGAGGATTATAAGGAAAAGATGTTGTGATATTTAAACGCATAGTGGAAATCATGTCCTAATTTGGGAGCCTCGTTGTGCCCGAGATAGGCCTAGCGACAAATTGATTTGGAGAACTTAGAATGCTAAATGCCCCATTTTATTGATAAAAGTAGACGAATCCCAAAACGACAATAAATAACAGGAAATAAAATGTCACTAGTGGCCATTAGACTTATTACATTCATTAAGCGAAAAAACAAATTCCTATCTATTTGGTCCCAGCAGGACCTTCTTCAAGTTGAATACTCTCGTTAATCAAATCCTCCAGCTCGCGTAGGTTCTCCAGTAGAAATGCCTTTGCCATGTGTTCTCCTTCGTTTCCTTCAGCATTCTGGCAGTCGGTGACTCTCTTCCTCACTTTCCCTTCCAATTCCAGTAGACTGTACTCCAGATATTCCAACTTTTCGCTATCTTTGGCGGCCCTCTCTTTCCACTCGTTGATTTTGTCATTTGATGGAAGTCTCCTCCACCAGTTTAGCAAGAGTGAGGGTATGCTAACCATAATGAAGTTGGGGACCTCGTTCTTCATTTTCTGTAAAACAAAAGGGTTAAGACCCTACCCCCACCAGACTTGACTATTTAAATATCAATAATTGGCATAAAAGTATTTAGTTCTCCAAATAAATGCACAGAATGTGATAGTGTCCAGTTGTGTTTTAGGGAAACCCAGTGGACTTTGGACAAGGCCATCTTAAAGAGTCATTACGCGAACAACATAACTAACTCGGCTAGGTTTGACCATGATGCACAGTTAAACAGAGTAAGGTTTCTATGGGGTTTTAGACTGGTACCCTTGAGCGGACAACTCAAGGGGGAAAGGCACGGAACCGTCAACTACACCCTTGATCGACGGGTTTTACCGCAAATACGCCTTTTCTGGATTTAGGGGGTGATAATATCGGAAGAGCTCAACCACTCATTATAAGTGTTGCTATGGCATTTTGTTTGGCACGAGTGGAATATGATGTTGAAAACATGCTTATGCAATAACTAAAACAAGTTGTCACGTATTTGCACATTCATAAAGTAATAATTACAATAATTTTAAAATAGTAATAAAGGAGTGCAGTAAAGGAAAGTAGTTAAAGAAATAAGGGAAAGAAACAAGAGACACGTATGCTTTTGCCGTAGAAGAGGGAATTAACTACTTAAAGGTATTAAACAAATAAAGGCACATAATAAATGTAAAGTCACAGTAATAGCTTGAAATGGTAAAAGCCTAAAAGAATATCCCTAGCAAAGTCGCCATGCTGTCGCACCCCCTTTTTCTCCCAAAATCAGGTTTATGACATTTGGGAGGACAACTCAATCCTTTTTGGAATTGGGTTTTATTTGAAGAGTCGCCACATAATGATTAAAGTGCATTAGGACACTAGGAGGGGTTTGTTTTGAGTAACCAGAGTTTGGGTAAGGGCTTGAAATTATCCCAAGGGAAAGGTGTTAGGCACCCTTCAAGATCCACTAGTGTGGTTCCCGACCAAACTATTGTCGTACCTTAAGTGCAAATAACACATAGGCAAATAAAGGCTTCAATAAAAGAGGATTTTCACGTAATGGTTACAAACAAACAAAAGTAAGAAGAATGAACTAAAGAGTTGATTTCTTTAAAAGAAATGGTTTTAAAAAATTTAAAAGAAACAAAGAAAACAAAGGAATGGGGGGGGAGTCCTAGGTTTATTGATAATATGGATGACCCCACACAACATCCGGTAGTCACTCCTTAGTTAGGGGCTACGCGTGATGTTATCGCGTGGTCATCATATCCATATCTACCCTTTCCCACCTCATTAAGGTATTAAAGCGTGCAATGGTCTCGTTTACATATTACATGCTATTACCCGCCCCAATCCTATCAGCCCCGGAGGCACTTGGGACTACTATTCCTAAAGGGAGGAGGTATTTGGGCTTATTTGTGGTTTCAAAAGGTAAAATACTAAGGTGACACACAAACACACATAGCAAGTTTGGAGAAGCATATAAACAAATAAAAAAAACGCAGACAGACCTCTTTTAAACCAAAGAAAGCTCATAATGTAGCATGACTTGCATGTACTGTTTAGGGTCTAATTAAAACTTAAAAGGTTGAGGCAGACTGATTTATTACATTGTTCAGATAAGAAGCACGAATCAAGCCCGCCTGCTGGTTGTAGCATATAAAATCTGATTCAGCTTATAAGCTTTCACCTTATGGCTTGCCTAAGTGTTAGACGAAGACCCTATAGGCATGATATCTACTGATTTCAGAAACAAGGATATGAGCTGATTACATACTAATTTAAGAAAAGTTGTCAATTATTAAAAGAAGGCGAGTTTCAGCAAGAGATCATAAGTTCTGCAACTGGTAATGCATTATTATTGCTGGTTTTAGACTCATAAGCGAGTGAGGCGATTCAGATTTGATTAAAGCTCCTATAGGCATGATTTCTATGCATTTGTCGACTTTAGAACACTTTTATTGACATAAAGAAATGCCGAAATCCTACAAACATGATATCTAGGTGTTGTATTTTTTATGGACATGATATCTAATTGCAGTTGGTTATTTAAGACCTATAAACATGTTTGCCTAATGAAAAGTGGATATGCAAGATTCAGAAAGACCTATAGGCATATTTTCTATATATGCATATGCAAAATTTAGATTTCAAGTAATTATGGACATGATATCTATATGAGAGGATACAAGATTCCTATAGACATGATATCTATATGAGAGTGCAGAAATTTAGGAAATTCTATATAGGCAGGTTATCTACATAGAAATGCAGAAATTCAGAAACTCTTATAGGCAGGTTATCTACATGGAAATGCAGAAATTCAGAAACTCCTATAGACAGGTTATCTACCCCTTTTTCATACATAGTTACCCCTCCCTTTTTCACTAGCCATCCCTGCGAGTTTTCATTACAAAGTTATTACAGCCTAGAAAAATAAAGTAGAGTAAAGAAAATACATCAGAAATTAAAAAGTACAACCAAGGAGAGCCTGATTAAGACTTCCTGTCTGAAATATGAAGTAAACCAACTCCAAGAGATCATGTTCAAAAGACATTCTCCCAATTGGTTGGGTCAATGTTTCCTAAGAGTCTCATATGTACTCCAGGTAGTGCTTACACCCAAATGTATTACCAAATTTAGACATAGTGCAGTGTGGAAGGGCCAGCCCTCAGGTGTCCAAGTTCAGAGGGAACTCAAGATCCCAAGGCAAACCTCACAAGAGGGGGCAGAACAAAAAGACCAAGAGAGAGTGCAAGTGCAGAAATAGAGTGCTGAAAGGGGAAAGGGAAAAGGGAAACAACTTAAATCAGAACACATAGGGGTGTAGGGGAATGAATGAATTTGCAAGAGCAAAAGAAAACCAGGCAGATAGGCACACCCAGCAATGGGAGATGCTGGCACACCCTCCAGCCTGTTTGCTTAGAGGTTAAGACCCCCACTGGTTCAAACATAATTCATGGGTAACAACTCACAATGACATGCCATAAGTCACAACTCTCAAACACATAGGGGTAATAAGGATAGCGAGCAAGGATTCACAGCAGAAATAGATAGAAGGATATGAGCGTACTAACTTAATTATTGAACTTTACAGAAACATTAATGTAGACATGGATATTAAAGTTGTAAATGAACACATTGTGATGATGCTGAAGCTTAAATTAGTACATACTAGTTTCAACGAAACAAATAGAGAAAATGCAGTAGTCTTGCAAAACAGGCCATAGTGCAGACAGGAAGATAATATTATTATGAGAGAGTATGAGTTTAGACATATTCTCAGTTGATGATGAGTTTGTGAAAGGGTTGTGCATTTATAGTGTGAAAATAAGGCAGAAATAAGGGAAGAAAGCAGTTAAGGAACTGATCATCAATTAGGAATCAATCACACAAGATTTCCTTTAATTAAGGAATTCAGATTCAAACGGGAAAACTATTTAAGGGAAGAAGTCAAATAAATATCTTGTGCAAAGCATGCAATTAGGGGCAAATACGTAAAAATTTATTTAACGATAGAATATTGAAATACACGGCTGTATAAATAAGGTAAGAAAATCAATTAGTAAACAGTAAATCAAGAGTCAGAGATTTTGTAATTATTGGTCCATGAATGAACCGACTCAGAAAAGTTGAGAAAATGTTTTTAACTTAAGTCGAATCATAGGGAGATCAGCAAACAATTGAAAGAAATCAGTCAGACCTATTCAGAAGGAAGTCTGAACTAATCATAAATTTGAAAACCCCTTTAGAGGGAGGTTCAACACATATAAAGAGCATACAAACATGTTGAGTTGAAAGAAGATTTCGTGCCTTCGCAAAAATCAGTAGGTAATGGTTGTCATATAAGTCAGTAATGTAGAAGAGAGGTAGCATCTTGTAGCATACAAAAGATCCAATGCAAAAGATCTTAGAAAAGTTTAGCAAAAGGTCAGAATCATATGAAAACAAGGATGTCTAAACTCTGTTCAGAGACTCAAAATTGGTCCGAAAGAGTTGAGGGTTTTTGAAATAAAATCCTAGTTAAGCAAGTCACATAGCCAGACTTGGAGGAACCACTAAATTCTAGGGTTTCCACCATCAGAAAACAACAGAAACTCATGAAAAACATGATAGAAAAGTAACATGCGAAACACAACAGAAGAGCTCAAAGAAAACATGGTAGATGAAACTAATACGACACATACTGGAGATATTGATAAGAACAGCAGGAGAAGCATGTTAAAAAGTATTAGAAGAGACATAACTAGAACGTAGTATAAGGAGCTTAGTAAGAAACACTCAAGAACACAGTAGGGGAAAATACAATAGAAGAAACACACAAGAACACAATAGAGGAAAATACAGTAGAAGAAATACACAAGAAAGAGAAAATTTTAGAAAACATCTAAATATTTCAGAAAAACCCTAGATCGGAAAAAGAGATGGTTTCGAAAGTATAATTTTTGAAGGAAAATCCAGAAACTCGTTTAAAAACTTAGGGAAAGCATAATTCTGGAACAGATCTAAAGAGATCAGAAAAACCTCAAAACTAGGGTTTTCAAAAGAACCAAAACGATGAGAAAGGCTTGGATCTAAGTAAGAGGAGTCGAGACCAGGCTTCGAAATAGAAATAGCTTACCGGAACAGGGCCGGAGATGGCCGTGAACTTGAGTCGACAAAGGTCTAAACCCAACTCTTCATCGTCGAGTCACACACCTTCAGTAACCCAACGCGAGGAGCCATAGGTGGCTTTGTGGTGGTGAAACCACCATGAATTCATGTTAGAAAGTGGCTGGAGAAGGTGAACAGAATTCATCGGAGAGGAGGGGAGGGGCAAGGGGGAAGGTTCTAGAGAGAACCAGAGGTAGAGAGATAGAGATGAGTGAGGAATGAGAGGGTATTGAGGGGGTCGTTAGGTTTAAAAAGGAAAGGACAGATGAGGGCCGTTGATCTTTTTGATAAATGGCTAGGATTTAACAAGGTTCTAGGTCGGGTAGCGGGGTAATTGGGGCCTGGGTCGGGTAATATGAAATTGGGCTGAAATTGGGGTACAATTTGGGATTCCGATTTTCGGCTAAAATTGAAACGAATTGGGCTATTATTTAAATAGCTAATTTTTCTCTTTAAAATTATGAAAAATTGAAAATTAATTTATGGAAATAAATTTAAAGCATCAAAAGGATTTATAATACATAATTATCAATTAAAAAATATTAAATCTCATTTTATGCATATGAAACGAATTTAAACCTAAAAAAGGCTAATATTGCAATTATGAAATTCTATCCTTAAAAAATACCAAATAATTTTGTAAAAATATGTAAAAACTACCTTTGCTATATTTTAATATAAACATGAGACTCCAATAAATGAATCACCAAAAATGATATTTTTGTGGATAATTATTGGGTTTTCTTGGTAAAATAGGGCAGTAAATTGATTTAAAAATCTTTAAAAAATTAAGATAAAATAATGTAGCCTTGGAAAATACTCATATATGCTTATACATGCTATTTTGAAAGGTGTTTTCCATACAAAAATAGGGAAAATATTGGTTGTCAACAGCTGTAACAACATCAGGCGATGTCTGGCTGAAGTGAGATCGACATCTAATTGTTAAGCAAGTGCGGTTCTAATCCCATCACGAACCGGTGAACCCGATCCTCCATCTTAGATACAATAGTGGGAGCATACCTAGCCAATGAATCAAACTTAAGACTGTATTCCCGAACACTCATGTTACCTTGAAGAAGGGTCAAGAACTTATCAACTATGGCTCATCTAATCTATTTTGGCAGGTATTGATGAATAAAAGCTTCTGTAAACTCTTGCCATACTGCTGGAGGGGCATTCTCACCTCTGGACAACACCCAAGTATCGTACCAATTAACTACAACATCTCAGAGTCTATAGGAAGGTAGCTCAACTAACTCAGTTGCAGTGGACTTCATTACTCTTAACGTCCTTTGCATTCTATCAATACATACCTGAGGGTCCTCGTTTGGATCTGCCCTAGTGAATACCGGAGGGTATAAATTAATGAAGTCTTGAACCCTCGCACTGACAGACCTATCTGCCTGACCAATACCTAATTCCTGACGACGAGCCTATGCGGCTACTAATCGCGTTAATAGCTGAATAACATCTCTCATATCCTGACCCAGTGTATCTGGCTGAGGCTGCTATAGACAACTATATATCCAAAACGAAATGCCAACAAGGCCACATACTATCCAATTGGACATAACTATCTATAGACCTCTAATAGAAATTCATTTGTACAAAGACGAGACTGAGCCGCATAATACCCATATATATATACAAGAATATCGTACCAAAAATCAAAAGCAACTCCGGATCAAGTGGAGCACACCAACTCTCGCTGATCAAGGGTCCTAAGAAGGGGGATCATCAGCTTTCCTACCTGCACTTGCGGCATGAAATGCAGGCCCTATGAACTAGGGCATCAGAACAAAAAATGTATTGAGTATATAAGGCATGAAAATCAGTACATAAAAGACATATATGAAACATGGAATAAAGAGATCCATCTGCAAATCTGAATAACTTGTAAATTTTGAAACATTTATAATGTCATGCACGTGCATATAAATATCGTGTCATGCATGGGTATAGGTGCACATAACATCATCAAGCCACTGAGGGCATCCCATCATATCATCTCGGCCACTGTGGGAAACAACATCATCATATACCAACTGATCAGGTGGTGGTACGTATATAATGCCATAACCTTTTTCTCGTATCCCATATAAATATAATATATATATATACGCGTATATAACGCCATCTGGTCATGGGTTAATGCACATGTATAAATGAATGAAATGCATGAAAAATATGTGATAATCTCAATATTCCTTTCGGATAAACTTTTTCAACTGCGTATTATCCTGAGACCCATGAACATAAGATATAATAATATGTCACATGGGGAATCAAGAACACTGAGACCCCTAATATTTCTATGAATTGAGTCGTTTATGAAAACTGTGCATTTGCTCGTTTCTTCTGTATAATTTGGATTATGCCAAAAAGAAAGGAGGGATAGCCTTAACATACCTGTAGTAGGGAAAACTCCGTATAATATTCTGGAAGATGATTGCACCGTACTCCTTTAGAACCGCAAAATTTTATGTTGCTACGATTCTAATAATTCTCGTTGGAATTGTGTTTTTGCATGAACTTCGTTGGAGCCTCTTGTGAATTGAATTTAGCTTCTGTTATTGAAATTACTTTGAACTAGAAAGAGTGACATGTGGTTCTTAAAGATTAAGGACGTTCAGATTCACTTTTTCTCCAAGTGAAAAAGTAACAAGACTTGTAACAAGTCTTATTTGTTATATCTTTATAAATCTCTTAGATAGCCACCTAATCATAGTAGACTAAAGAGTCATTCTCTTGATTTTGTTGATTTTTGCCACGTTTTCTTTTTTGGTGGGGGGGGGGGGAGGAAGGGATTAATCTTATCCACTCAATTTATTAATTAACTAGGTAATGTCCCGTTACCCGGTAATCAACCAATACCCGTATAATTAAGAATTGTCTCAAATTTTGTCACGACCCCGGTTCGCCCTCCGTGAACCATCATGATGGCACCTAGTCTCTACGACTAGGTAAGCCTAAAACATGGAAGATAACCCAATTTGAGGAAAAATACAATTTAAAACAGAAATAATATAATAAAACAGCATTTAAAAGTACCGCTCGGCATACAAAATATAACTCTCAAATCTAATATATGTCTATCCAAAACCTGAAAACCCATGAATCACAAGCTAAGATATACATAAGAAGCTCTAACTCCAAAAATGTCTAACAAAAGAGAAGTACTAAAGGGCTATACTATTACAGAAAGATAGAAAGGGACTCTTCTGTCTGCGGACGCGGAAGATATACCTCGAAGTTTCTACATAAGAGCCTTGCCTAAAGGATGATAAGACTGAGTGAAAGTACCTGGATCTGCACATGAAAAACATGCGCAGAAGGGGCATGAGTACACCACAGCGGTACTTAGTAAGTGGCAAGCCTAACCTCGGTCGGGTAGTGATGAGGAAGGTCAGGACCCTACTGAGGTTAAATAAAATATAAAGTATAACAGTGTAGAACAAGATAGTATGATTAAGTGCAACGATAAGAAATAACATAGAATAGAAAGAGCAACAACAACTAAAACAGAGGCAAAATAATCACCAAGGGAACACAGCTCAACACAGAGATATCAACCGGGGATCTACTAGGATACCGTCCTGTATCCCACAAAGGTAAATGTCCAGTGGATCTCCTGAGTGTCCTCCTGTAGTCCAACTCATAAAGCATCGGGGATCTACCAGAATCCCATTCCGTAGTCCCCAAATGTAAATACCCCGTACTGGGGGAATCTACCAGATGCAGTCCCGTAGTTCCATATAACTGTGCAGGGGGATCTACCGGAATCCCACATCCGTAGTCCCAAATAACAGACAAGGGGGATCTACCGGAATCCCACACTCCGTAGTCCCAAATAAACAGACAAGCGGGATCTACCGAAATCCCACATCCGTAGTCCTAATGTAAATACACAGTAGCAACAGGAAAATAAACAGAAATAGCAAACTTTCATTTTAAGGCAACAAGTGATTCTAGCCTAGCGTGCTGCACAGAATCCAGTTAAGGCAGATTGAGAAAATAAAGCAATTAAGTCACTTAGACATGCTTTCCTAAGCTAACAACAGGCTTAATAGTGCAAGTAATAGAAACAGGAAAGGAAACATACTAGTAATTACTTAAAGAAAATCGGATTTCCAACAATTAGCACAAGTACGCACTCGTCACCTCACGTACAAGGCATTTCAATTACCAAATATACCAATACTACGGGGAAGGTCTCCCACACAAAGTTAGACAAGCCACTTACCTCGAACCGACTCAAAATCAACCCGAGATCACGTTCTTGCCACGAGTACTCTGCTCCAAATGCCCCAAATCTATTCAATTCAATTGCATAATGTAAGTAACACTTCAAGTAACTAATTCTACAATCAAATTCTAAACTAATACACGAAATTATGTAAAATGACCAAAATGCCCCTTGGGCCCGCATCTCGTAATCGGGTAAAATTTATATTTCCAGAATCCTCATACTCTCACGAGTCCAGTCATATCAAAATTACCAATATTAGACCTCAATTTGTCTCTCAAATCATCACTCAAAGGTCTCCAATTAGACAAGCCCTAACCCGCCAATTACCACTGATTTTCCTTAATTTTTCATGCTTAAATTGATAAAAATCACTCCAATAACGAGTTTAGGGACCAAGGACCTTACCCCAATGAACTCCTCTGAAAATCCCTCTTGAAAAGTGCTCCTCAAGCTTCTTCCCATTTTGAAAAGATGAAAAATGGCTAAATTTCGGGAAGGCAAAAATTTATATGTTTTGCCCAGCGATTTCCGCATTTGCGGCCCTGGGACCGCATCTATGGTTCTGCTTCTGCGGAGCCAAGATCACATCTGCAACTTGTCATTAAATGCCAATTTTCACATCTGCGGTTACCTTTCCGCAGGTGCGGTACTGCTTCTTCGGTGAATTACCCGCATCTGCGTAACCTGCTGATCCTCCTGAAATCCGCATCTACGCTTGCTCCGCCGCTTCTGCGGTTCCGCACCTGCGGGACCCAAACAGCAGGTGCAGCTATGACAGTACACCAGTTGTTGCAACAAACTTCAAACTCCAAATCCTTCCGTCAACCATCCGAATTTATCCTGAGGCCCCCAGGACCTCAACCAAACATACCAACCAATCCTAAAACATCATTCAAACTTGTTCCAATCTTCGAAACGTTCAAACAACATCAATACACCTATTTTTCATCGGATTCAAGCCTAAGAACTCTAAAAACTCTAAAAATGCGCTTTTGATCAAAAAGTCTATTAAATCTCGTTCGAATGACCTAAAATTTTGTACACACGTCCCATTCAACACTACGGAGCTACTCCAACTTCAAGAATTCCATTCCGACCCTCGGGTAAAAATTTCATTATCGGACCGGTAACTTCAAAAATTCAACTTTCGGCATTTCAAGCCTAAATTAGTTACGGACCTCCAAAACACAATCTGAATACGCTCCTAACCCCTAAATCACCCAATAGAGCTAACAAAACCATCAGATTTCCATTACGAGGCGGTCTTCACACTATTCTGACTACGGCCAACTTTCCAAGACTTAAGCTCTCATTTAGGGACTAAGTGTCCCAGAACTCTCCGAAACTCAAAACCGAACATCCCGGCAAATCAAAATAGCAGAAATAAACTCGGGGAAAGTAGTTAATAGAGGGACTAGGGCTAAAATTCTTAAGACGACCGGCCAGGTCGTCACAAATTACTTAATAATCTACTTATTTTTAATATACTTTATATATTATACTACTGTGGTCATATGGTACCTTGCATGGTACTAGTTCATAATTATCGGGTATTATTGCTCGACCCGTATTTTATCCCAAATAGGCTAATTTCAACTTAACTCATTTTCTTTAATTTGTGTATCATTTATCCTTCATAACACTTACTTATCGCTTGTTATAAATATCGTACATACATTAACCTCAAGATAATCTCTCCCCCGAGTCTACATCAATTAATCGAAGATGAAACTTTTAACGTATGAAAATGCGAGATGTAACATTCTTGATATGACTGAGTTCCTATTTACTAGTTTTATCTCTACATGCTTAAATTAGAATTAATTGCTTTAGGATCTCATTCTATTATTTTTTAGACTAAATTGAGGTTATGATTATCTTTTCGCTGCTTATCCTTATTGAATGTTTGAATATCCTTGTAATTGCTCAACCTTAAAAGAAGTTTAGATATCATATATCTTAGTTGACTTTTCTTTATTTGGAACTATTTTACTCATGTTAGCTTCCTTATTGTTGAATTGTATATTGTGGGATCGTTGCTACATATTAGTTTTCCCTTGTTAAACTGTTCTCTTTATTCCTAGCATTCTTTCATGTGGTTATTCCTGGTGAACTAGTTCTACCATTTCTTTGTGATCTAAAGTTCTTGAGTTGATTTACTTGTCATACTTTGTATTAATATCATTATTGTTGTTGTTGTACTTGTTGTGGTGATGCACAAAGTTTCTGTCGTGCGGTTGTTAACATTGTGATGCATGAGGTTTCTACCGTGCGATTGTTGTTATGGGGTTGCACGAGGTTTCTGTCATGCTGTTGTTACTATCGATATTTGTACATTCAGCGTGAGAAGGCGGGATTTATATGTGTGGTTTGCGCATGTATCTAGACAAGGTCGGAACATTATAATACACGTGTGGCGTGACAAGGTTGGCACTTACTATATTATTATTGCACACGTGGCGATACAAGGTGGGCTATGTCAGAGATTTATTTGTGATGGCTTGGGGGAATCCTTGTTGTTGATATTTGTGTAGTGGTACACTCATCTATGTGAGATTTATCTTGTGAAAGTTGTGAGGAAACATTCTATGTGTTGTTCGTTCTTTTCCTTATGTTTACTAGTTGGTATGAACTATGTTAGGACATTTTCACAAGCATACATGCAGCTAAGTACTCTTACCGGATAAGAAGTCTTCATGATACAGTTGAGTATAGATGTACACCCTTATTTACTTGCCGTCTATGTGAGAGTGGCTATATTCGGCACGTGAGTTGTCAGTATGATTTTGAGGTGTAATGAGGGCACAGGATGCCAAGTGTTAGGGTTCAGGTATTGAGACTTGAGAGTTGTAATCTATCCGAGGTGCGGTACTTCGGGAAGCTTGTTGACTGAAATCTAATCTGAAAGCTAACGTAGTTGCTGAGTTATTATTTGTCCTTGCTATACCTGTGATTTCAGATTTAAGTTGTATTTCCGCTCACTCTTCTATGTCATTATTATGGTATTTTCACTGATACTTGTCATTTTTTTTCTTATTGTAATTACTATATTGTTAGTCATGTTGCATACTCTTCATGTAGAAATCATGCATTGTTGTGCCTATACTTATACTTGTTTAGTTTATTAGACCAATATGTGTCTTGACTGTTCCTTGTCACTAGCCCACCTAGGTTAGTCTTGATATTTACTGGGCATCGTTGTGGTATGCTCATGCTATATTTCTGTACATTTTGTACAAATTAGGTATTTTGCTCGTTAGTTGCTGCGCAGATCGTTGCTGTGGAGACTCAAGGTAAACCTCGCTCTATGTTCGTGTGACAACCCAAAGGGTCATCACCTGTTTTCGTATCCATTCCATGCTTCCGAGGCCTTAAAAACCTTATTCGTAGCCGGAAAGCTTAAATATGAAATTATGTGAAAAATGCTATATTTTGGTGTTAAAATGAATAAGTTTGACTTTGGTCAATATTTTAGGCGAACGGACCGAGACCTATTATTTGACGGTCTCGGAGGGTCCGTAGGAAAATATGGGACTTGTGCGTGTGCCCGAAATCGAATTCCGAGTTCCCAAGACCGATAAATGAATTTTTAAGTAAAATTGTTTACTGAAGATGTTTAAGGAAAATTTAAATGAAATCTGATTAGAAAGTAATGTTATCGAGCCCGTAATTTGGTTCCGGTTCCCGGTACATGTCTTAAATATATTTTGAATCACTCCTGTAAAGTTTGGTTAAAAACGGTCGCTGTTTGACATGATCCAGACCCTAATTGGGAATTGATGTTTAAAAGGAAATCTGAGAAATATCACTAATCTTGAGGCTTAATTCGATGTTCATGATTTTATATTGGTGATTTGATCACACGAATATGTCTGTAGGGTGTTTTTGAGGTAGTGTGCATACTTGGGTTAGAGTTTCGAGGGCTCGGGTGAGTTCCGAGTATGTTCCGGGATGCCGTATGCTTAAAAGATCAGATGTTGTAGGTTCAGGAAAATATTGTAGGCCTCTAGACCCTTTAGCGCAGCCCGTGAGAAATTGCGTGTGTCCGCGGTCGCCTTTGCGCGGTCCGCGGTGGGTGTTGTGCGGCCCCGTTCATCTTTGCGCGGTCTGCGCGGGGCAAAGATCCGCAGGTCTTCAGGAAGGGCCAGCGCGGCCGCGTTCGCCTTCGCGCAGTCCACGGTGGGTGCTGTGCGACCGCGGTCGGCTTTGCGCGGTCCGCACAGGGGGCTTCATAGGGGTATAAATACACGTGCATTTCAGTTATTTTTACACTTTTCAAAACCACAAAACATAAGAGGTGATTTTCTAAACAACTTTTCTTCTCCAAAACGATTGGTAAGTGATTTCTTACTTATTTTCTTCACTCCTAACATCTTTTAACATGATTTCAAGTTCAATCAATGATTTTCATGGGGGAAATTGGGCGTTTTGGACATGACCTAGGTTTTTCTAAAATTGGGGAGTTGGTCCTTAATTTGAGGTCCGATTTCAAAACAAACCATATATTTGGATTTGTGGGGGAATGGATAACCGGGTTTTGGCCTGAACTTCGAGTTTCGACCACGTGGGCCCGTGGGCATTTTTGACCTTTTTGGGTAAAACCTTGTAAAACTTATTTTCATGCATTGGGTTGACTCATTTAGCATTTATTGATGTAATTAAGTAACTTGTGACTAGATTCGAGCGGATTGGTGGTGGAACCAAGAGGTAAAGCTATAATTGAGGCTTGAGTGGTGTTTTAAGCTTTGAGGTAAGTGTTTTGTCTAACCTTAGCTTGAGGGATTAGGAGTTGAGTCTTATTGCTATGTGCTAACTGTCGAGTACGTCGTATAGGCATGGTGACGAGTATCTATACGTTGGTGTCTAGCATGACCATGAGTCTTCATGTTGCCGATATTTTGATTTTGTAATATCTTTCATGCTTAAATGATGATTTCTATATGTTGTAAAAAGCATGTGAAAGAAATTGTGATCTTTGAACTTCGAGGAGTATTGGCTCGAGTTGTAATACGAATTGTGAAAGTATCTAAGATAATTGAACCCATTGGAGCATTGGCCCAAGTGGTAAAATGAGTTATAAAGTAAGAAGTGAATGAAAGAGAAAGAGCTATTGAATTGTTCCCTTGCCGGGATGTCTGTTGCTTTGTTGATTATCTCCCTTGCCGGTATGTTGAGGTTTATTGATATTGTTACCTTGCCGGGATATAGCTGTTCAATTGCATTCCCCTGCTGGGATTTCTATCATTATTTGTCTACTCTCTTGCCCCTTTATTTGTGATTGTTGTTTGGGTGAGGAAGAGTGTTAAAGCACGAAGGGTGATGCCGTGCATTGTTTGCTATTGTGAGGAAAGAGTGTAAAGCACGAAGGGTGATGCCGTGCCGTACGATGCACCAGTTCGTACCGATATTTATTCATTATATGGTGAGGAAAGAGTGTAAAGCACGAAGGGTGAAGCCGTGCCGCACGATGTACCATTCCGTACTGACTTTATTGATTATATGGTGAGGAAAGAGAGTAAAAACATGAAGGGTGATGCCGTGCATTTTTTGATTTCTGATTTCCTTGTTGATATCCGAGTTATGTTGTTACTCTCATTACTTGCTGTTATTTGATTATTTCAAGGTATTAGATTTCCTTACCCTATTTGCCTTGTGATTGTTGTTTGGGTGAGGAATAGTGTAAAGCACGAAGGGTGATGCCGTGTATTGTTTTGGTGAGAACGAGAGTAAAAGCACGAAGGGTGATGCCATGCAAATTGTTGATTCTATTTCCTTGTTGATATTCTAGTTATGTTATTTCTTTCCTTACTTGATGCTTTTCTATTCGGAACTATTACCTCCCCCACAGCCTGTTTTCCCCGTCCCACATTGTCTGGTTAATTCCGTATCTCTTTTCCACTGTATATACGTATATGAACTGCTCAAGTTTTTTTTTGTGTCCGGTCCTAGCCTCGTCACTACTTCGCCGAGGTTAGGCTGGACACTTACCAGCACATAGGGTTGGTTGTGCTAATACTACACTTTGTGCTCTTTTGCACAGATCCAGGTCTTGGACAGCAGCAGTAGCGCGGAAACCAGTTTTCAGTCCAGTGAGACACCGAGGTTGCCTTGCAGGCATCCGCTGGCCCGACTTCTCCTCTATCTTTTATTTCAGTCTGTTATCTCATGTTTTCGAGAAAAATAGTTTATATTTTTCTTTCAAATGGTTGTATTTAGTACTCTTAGAAGTTCGTGAGTAATGTGACACCAGTTCTTGGGTAGAGGCATATGTTGATTTTCGCATTATTGTTCAGTTTCTTAAATTTACGTCTTTTATATATTTATTTAATTCCGTTGTTTTCCTGATATTACTGATAATTGTCAAAAGAAGTAATTTGTTAATGAAGTAGTAGTTAAGAATTGGCTTGCCTAGCTCACATTAGTAGGTTCTATCACGAATCTCGAGGGTGGGAAATCCGGTTCGTGACAAGTTGGTATCAGAGCTCTCGGTTGCATAGGTCTCACAACTCACGAACAAGCTTAGTAGAGTTTGAGGGATTGGTACGGAGACGTCTGTATTTATTCCAGAGGCTACAGAGTTAGGAAAATCTCACATTTGTTCTTTCTTGTTGTGCGGATTTGTTCCTCAAATGCTAATTGAACTTCTACCGCTCTTCCTCATCTACCGCTCAGCAGCCCGAGCCCCCTGTAGCAGCTCCTACTAGGGACAGAGGGCGAGGCCGAGGCTGTGCTTGAGCCCGAGGTAGGGGCAGAGCTTAGCCCCGAGCAGCAGCACCAGTGGCGGAGCCTCAGGTTGATTTTGAGGAGGAGGTTCCGGCCCCAGCAGTGCCAGTAGGCCTAGCTCAGGTCCCAGAGGGGTTCATTGCCACCCCAGTTCTTCAGGACGCTCTAGTCTGATTGGTGGGCCTCATGGAGAGTGTCACCCGAGCGGGTTTGCTTCCAGTAGCACCAGCCACTTCTCAGGCTGGAGGAGGGGCTCAAACTCCTACTACACGCACTCTGGAGCAGGTAGCTCCCCAGGTTCAGGTTCCAGCGGTTCAACCATCTATGGCAGTTCAGCCGGGTGTAGTGGCTCAGACCGGCGATGGAGCAACTATGTCCGTCGATGCTTTATGGAGGCTGGATAGGTTCACCAAGCTCTTCACTCCTACATTCAGCGGTGCATCGATTGAGGATCCCCAGGATTATTTGGACAGTTGTCATAAGGTTCTTCGAAACATGGGTATTGTTGAGACCAATAAGGTCGATTTTGCTACCTTTCGTCTGTCTGGATCCGCCAAGACTTGGTGGATGGATTATTGCTTAGCTAGACCAGCCGGTTCGCCATATTTGACTTGGGAGCAGTTCACAACATTGTTTCTGGAGAAGTTTCTCCCCGTTACTCAGAGAGATGCCTATCGGAGGCAGTTCGAGCGCCTCCAGCAGGGTTCCATGACTGTTACCCAGTTTGAGACCAAGTTTATCGATCTAGCTCGCCATGCTCTTGTTATATTTCCCACCGAGAGAGAGAGGGTGAGAAGGGTTATTAATGGTCTAATTCAGCCAATTCATCTTCAGATAGCCAAGGAGGCCGGGAGTGAGATCACCTTTCAGGAGGTGGCCAATGTGGCCCGCGGGGTTGAGATGGTTCTGTCACAGGGAGGTGGTCATGGGTCGGATAAGAGGCCCCATTATTCAGGCAGATTCAGTGGTACCTCGTCTGGAGGTAGAGATTCATATGGTATAGGCTATCCTACTAGGCCCTTTTAGTCAGCTCTCCAGGTCTCTCATGGCTTCAGGTGGTCGTGGTTCTCAGACGCATTATTCTGATCAGCATCCTTATAGTGCACCACCAGCTCCCATCAGTGCACCATCGCTTCAGAGTTTCCGAGGTGGTCATTCAGGTCAGCAGGGCCAGCTGTCGCAACAGCCGAGGTCTTGTTACACTTGTGGTGATACGGGTCACATTGCCAGGTTTTTCCCTCGAGCACCAGGTAGCTCGCAACATCAGGGTTCTCGTTCTATAGTACAGGCACCAGGCGTTCCATAGCCTACCCATCCAGTTAGAGGTGGGGGTAGAGGTGCTAGAGGTGGAGGTAGAGGTCCTAGAGGTGGAGCCCAAGCCACTAGAGGTGGAGGCCAGCCAGCAGCAGGCCGTCCGAGAGATGTAGTTTAGGGTGGTGGGGCTCAACCCCAATGTTATGCTCTCCCAGTCAGGCCCGAGGCTGAGTCTTTTGATACAATTATTACAGGTACGGTTCTGGTTTCTGATAGATATGCTTCAGTGTTATTTGATCCAGGGTCTACGTATTCTTATGTATCCTCTTATTTTGCACCATACATGGTCATGCCTAGTGATTCATTCTTGTATTGTGGTGATTGGGGGTCTTGAGACCCATGTTGATTTATTGCTTTTAGACATGGTTGATTTCGACGTTATTTTGAGGATGGACTGGTTATCACCTTACCATGCCATTTTGGACTGGCATGCCAAGACTGTGACTTTAGCTTTACCGGGTATGCCTCGTTTAGAGTGGAGAGGGACCCCTGGTCATTCTACCCGTAGTGTTATCTCTTATGTGAAGGCTCAGCGTATGGTCGAGAAGGGGTGTTTGGCCTATTTGGCTTATGTTTGCGATTCTAGTGCGGAGGTCCCTTCTATTGATTTTGTACCCATTTTTCAGGAGTTTCATGAGGTTTTTTCTTCAGACCTGTCGGGTATGCCGCCCGATAGGTATATCAACTTTTGCATTGATTTGACTCCGGGCACACAGCCCATTTCTATCCCGCCGTATCGTATGGCCCCACCGGAGTTGAAAGAGTTAAAGTAACAGTTGCAGGATTTGCTTGAGAAGGGTTTTGTTAGACCCAGCGTTTCGCCTTGGGGTGCGCCGGTGTTATTTGTGAAGAAAAAGGATGGTTCGATGAGAATGAGCATTGATTACCTGCAATTAAACAAGGTTACGATCAAGAATAAGTATCCACTGCCGAGGATTGATGATTTATTCGATCAGCTTCAGGGTGCCAAGGTATTTTAAAAGATTGACTTGAGATCTGGCTACCATCAGTTGAGGATTAGGGCATCCGACATCCCTAAAACAGCTTTCCGCACTCAGTACGGGCATTATAAGTTCTTGGTTATGTCATTCGGGTTGACAAATACCCCAGCAGCTTTTATGGATTTGATGAACCGAGTGTTCAGGCCTTATTTGGATTCGTTCGTGATCGTCTTCATTGACGATATTTTGATATATTCACGTAGATGGGAGGAGCACGAGTAGCAGCTCAGAGTGGTTATTCAGACTCTGAAGGATAGTCAATTATATGCTAAGTTTTCAAAGTGTGAGTTCTGGTTGAGTTCGATTGCATTTCTGGGTCATATTGTGTCCGTAGAGGGTATTCAGGTTTATCCGGAGAAGATTGAGGCAGTCAAGAACTGGCCTAGACCAGCCTCAGCTACGGAGATTCGGAGTTTCTAGGGATTGGCAGGCTACTATCATCGGCTTGTGGAGGGGTTTTCATTTATTGCAGCCCCGATGACCAGGTTGACTCAGAAGGGTGCCCAGTTCAGATGGTCAGACGAGTGTCAGGCGAGATTTCAGAGGCTTAAGATAGCTTTGACTACGGCACTGATGTTAGTTCTGCCCACAGGTTCAGGGCCTTACACCATTTATTGTGATGCATCTCACATTGGGCTTGGTGCAGTGTTGATGCATGAGGGCAAGATCATTGCCTATGCTTCGAGGCAGTTGAATATTCATGAGAAGAACTATCCAGTGCATGATTTAGAGTTGGCAGCCATTGTTCACACATTTAAGATTTGGAGGCATTATCTGTATGGCGTGGAATGTGAGGTGTTCATTGATCACAAGAGTCTTCAGTATTTGTTCAAGCAAAAGGAATTGAATTTAAGCCAGAAGAGGTGGTTGGAGTTGTTGAAAGATTATGATATCACTATCTTATATCACCCGGGAAAGGCCAATGTGGTGGCCGATGCTTTGAGTAGAAAGTCAACCAGTATGGGCAATCTTGCTTATATTCTAATCGGTGAGAGGCCGCTTGCTTTGGATGTTCAGGCTTTGGCCAATCGATTTGTGAGATTTGATATTTTTGATTCTAGTCCAGTATTAGCTTGCACGGTCGCTCGTTCTTCGTTATTGGAGCGTATCCGTGATCGGCAGTTTGATGATCCCCATTTGTGTGTCCTTAGATACATGGTGCAGCGTGGAGGTCCAAGCTGGTTACCTTAGGTGATGATGGAGTTGTGAGATTGCAGGGTCGAGTTTGTGTGCCTAATGTGGATGGGCTTCGAGAGTTTATTTTAGAGGAGGCCCATAGTTCCCGGTACTCTATTCATCCGGGCGCCGCGAAGATGTATCAGGATTTACGGTAGCATTATTGGTAGCATAGAATGAAGAAGGATATTGTTGCATATGTGGCCCGGTGTTTGAATTTTTAGCAAGTTAAGTATGAGCATTAGAGTCCTGGTGGTTTATTTCAGAGGATCGAGCTTCCCGAGTGGAAGTTGGAGCAGATCACTATGGACTTCGTTACTGGACTTCCACTGACTCGGAAGAAGTTCAATGCAGTTTGGGTCATGGTTGATAGGCTGACAAAATCAGCGCATTTTATTCCTATGGCAGTCTCCTATTAATCCGAGAGGTTAGCTGAGATCTATATCCGGGAGATTGTTCGCCTTCATGGTGTGCCAGTATCTATCATTTTAGATCGAGGTACACAGTTCACCTCGCGTTTCTAGAGAACATTTCATCGAGAGTTAGGCACCTAGGTTGAGTTGAGTACAACATTTCATCCTAAGACGAATGGACAGTCCAAGCGAACTATTCATATATTGGAGGATATGCTCCGGTCTTGTGCTATTGACTTCGGAGGATTGTGGGATCAGTTCTTACCTTTAGCAGAGTTTGCATACAACAACAGCTACTAGTCGAGCATCCAGATGGCTCCCTATGAGGCTTTATATGGTAGGCAGTGTCGAACTCCGGTTGGATGGTTTGAGCCGGGAGAGGCTCGGTTGTTGGGTACAGATCTAGTTCAGGAGGCCTTGGGCAAGGTCAGGATTATTCAGGACAGGCTCCGTACAGCTTAGTCCCGGCAAAAGAGCTATGCAGATCGTAAGGTTCGAGATGTGGCTTTTATGGTTGGTGAGCGGGTGTTGCTCTGAGTGTCGCCTATGAAGGGCGTGGTGAGATTTGGGAAGAAGGGCAAGCTTAGCCCTACGTTCATTGGTCCATTTGAGATTCTTGATCGAGTGGGAGAGGTGGCCTATAGACTTGCATTTCTACCGAGCTTATCAGCCGTGCATCTAGTTTTTCATGTGTCCATGATTTGGAGGTATCACGACAATCCATCCCACGTGTTAGATTTCAGCACTGTCCAGTTGGACAAGGACTTGTCCTATGAGGAGGAGCCGGTAGCTATTCTAGACCTGTAGGTTCGTCAGTTGAGATCCAAGAGTTTCCCTTCTGTTCGTGTTTAGTGGAGAGGTCAGCATCCTAAGGCATCGACCTGGGAGTCCGAGTCCGATATGCGGGACCGTTATCCTCACCTTTTCCCCGACTCAGGTACTTTTTTCTTCTGTCCGTTCGAGGACGAACGATTGTTTTAGAGGTGGAGAATGTGATGACCTCATCACCTGTTTTCTTATCCATTCCGTGCTTCCGAGGCCTTGAAAACCTTATTTGTAGTCGCCTCGATTTGCATGCGCAGTGAAAAATGCTAAATTTTGGTATTAAATAAGGTTGACTTTGGTCAATATTTTGGACGAACGGACCCGGACCCGTGATTTGACGGTACTGGAGGTCCGTAGGAAAATATGGGACTTGTGCGTGTGCCCAAAATTGAATTCCGAGGTCCCAAGCCCGAGAAATGAATTTTTAAGTAAAATTGTTTACTGAAGTTGTTTAAGGAAAATTTAAATGAAATCTGATTAGAAAGTAATGGTATCAGGCCTGTAATTTGGTCCCGATGCCCGATACAAGTCTTATATATGTTTTGAATCACTCGTGTAATGTTTGGTTAAAAACGGACGTCGTTTGACGTGATCCATACCCTAATTGGGAATTGATGTTTAAAAGGAAATATGCGAAATTTCACTGATCTTGAGGCTTAATTCGATTTTCATGATGTTATATTGGTGATATAATCACACGAATATGTCCGTAGGGTGTTTTTGAGGTAGTGTGCATACTTGGGTTAGTGTTTTGAGGGTTCGGGTGAGTTCCGAGTAGGTTCCGGAATGCCGTAGGCTTAAAAGATCATATGTTGCAGGTTCAGGAAAATATTGCAGGCCTTTGGACCCTTTAGCGCGGTCCGCAAGGAATTGTGTGTGACCGCGGTCGCCTTTGCACGGTTCGCGGTGGGTGCTGTGCGGCCGCGGTCAGCTTTGCGCGGTCCACGCGGGGCAAAGATCCGCTGGTCTTTAGGAAGGGCTAGCGCGGTCGCGTTCGCCTTTGCGCGGTTCGTGGTGGTTACTGTGAGGCCGCGGTCGGCTTTGCGCGGTCCGCACAGGGGGATTCAGAGGGGTATAAATACACGTGCATTTCAGTTATTTTTAACTTTTCAAAACCCCAAAACTTAAAAGGCAATTTTCTAAACAACTTTTCTTCTCCAAAACAATTGATAAATGATTTCTAACTCATTATTTTCACTCCTTAACATCTTTTAACATGATTTCAACTTCAATCAATGATTTTCATGGGGGAAATTGGGTGTTTTGGGTAGGACCTAGGTTTTTCTAAAATTGGGGATTTGGACCTTAATTTGAGGTCCGATTTCAAAGCAAACCATATATTTGGATTTTTGGGGGAATGGGTAACTGAGTTTTGGTCCAAACCTCGAGTTTCAACCACATAGGCCCGGCGGCATTTTCGACCTTTTTAACATTTATTGAGGTTGACTCATTTAACATTTATTGATGTAATCAAGTACCTTGTGACTAGATTCGAGCGGATTGCTTGTGGAACCAATAGGTAAAGCTATAAATGAGGCTTGAGTGTTGTTCAAAGCTTCGAGGTAAGTGTTTGGTCTAACCTTAACTCGAGGGATTAGGAGTTGAGTCTTATTGCTACGTGCTAACTGTCGAGTATGACGTCGATGCTTCTCGCATATATGTGGGGCGGCTTCGGCTTTTTTGCAAGACTTCACTATTTTTAGACAGCAGCCTTTCTTCTTTGGCACGAGGTACTTCATCTATTTAGGCGCAAAAAGTGTTGGTGTGTGCCCTTGCTTTGACCTGTTAGTTTCACCATAGTTATGGAAACCACTTCTGAGACGATCCGACGGAGGAAGGGGGTGCTGCTCTTGGTGATCAAGAACCGAGGGAGTTCGCTCTGGAGACGACGTCCTTGATAAGAGAGAAACACTTGGAGATTGAGAGGAGATACTGCGGGTGGAGCGAGGGGATAACATTGTAGGTGCTTTCTCCAGATGAGGGCATTGCGGACTCCACCGATGGATTCTTGAGCGTATACCTATACCTTTTTGCATTTGCCCCCCTGGTAGGGTTGTGCTTGATCTTTGCTCAAAGTATCAGGTTACCCTGGCACAGATTCATCCGTTGTTTTGTCAAACGGCGTTGATGATGAGGTTATTCACGGAGAAAACCAGGCTTGAATTCACGCTTGATCACCATGTCATGCTATATCGGCCCTTCCATCATCGAGGCCTGCTAACTTTGAGATGTCATTCGTCCACTCCCTTTGTTATTGATGACGGGGAAAGCATGGATCGAGAGTGGACCAGTTGGTTTATCCGGGTCCGGAAGACCGACATTATACCTGTGGAGGTTTTGCCATTTCCCGAATGGTGGAATTATGCACGTGAGTGAGGTGTTTGGCTCTTTTCCGGGTTTTACCTATAGCGAAAATCAGCTAATTAATAATGTTGTCTCCCTTGTTGCAGCAACTTCGTGGATGCTAGATGAAGTCCATGATTTGCCTGGTTGGGTCCGGAAGTTGGTGACCCATTCGTCCTGCGATGAACACACGTGGTGAGCTGTACTTTGTACCGGATAGGGAGTCCAGTACCAAGGTATGTGCGTATGCTACCTTTTCCTTGCCTTCGCATAGTGGAGGTAATATTTTAACCTTCCATTGGTGCTGGATTCACCGTTTGCAGATATCGGGTGGTTCTTTGGGATGAGGCACCCGCGGTGTGACGGAGCCTTTAGTGGTGCTAGTCGGGCTCACATTTCCGAGGAAGGGGCGTCACTCGGGTCTGTTGCTCTGGGAATGCCTGATCCCCAGGCGGTTACTTTGAGCGAATACGCCGTGCCCGAGGCTGGTTCTTCTGGGGCTGCAGGGTAAGATCAACATGATTGTGTTCCAACTTCGAGAAAGTCCGTCGGCTTCACTTTGTGGTGAGTTTATGTACAGTTTCCCTGTGCCCCGTGTCCTCCTCCTTATATTGAACCTTCCTTGTGTAGGTCTGTGATAGACTTATGTCTGAGCTGCTCCGTCAAGGGGCCAAGCTTCAAAAGATTCTGGATGAGGGCGAATCCCTTAGGTTCTTTAGCAAGGAGAAGGAAGTTGAGCTACAACATTGGCGATATGAGGCGTATCGGAGCTCAAACTATGAGAGCTATATGATGGAGCAGGTAACTTCCTGTAGTACGTGCTTCGCTACTTTCTATCCTTAAGCTAACCCTTTTTGCCGTATAAGTTGTAGAGGAAGGCGGAGGCCTTGGAGTACCTCAAAGGCGATGTCAACCGTGTCAGAGTTGTTTGCATGGAGCTAAAAGCTTAAGTGCAGGCTCGAAATTTGGAGGAGATGTGTGCCTCGGCTAAGGTTCTTGCCTTCGAGGTCCAACTCCGTTTGACTCATGACAATGCCAAAGTTCAAGCGGATATGATTGGGAAACTCAAATCAGATCTCTCGAAGGTCAAAGCTGAGATAATTGATGCATGGGTAGAAGCGACGCTAAACCGAACCAAGGCCGATCGTTAGACGGCAATTCGTATGAGGGATGATGCTGATGCCCACGCTGAGCTGAAGCGAGCCCTCGACTGGGGGAAGAGGATTAAGGAATATGTTAGCTATAGATCCCGAAGGGAGGCACTCGAGGAGGTCGGTGCAAGGGGTTTCGTACTCTCGAAGGAATTGGCTCGAGCAATGGCGGATGAGCGTGACGCTCGGTCATTTCTTGTTGACACAAGTTGTAGCCCTTTAGCGTAGAGTGTAGACTTTGCCATTTTGTCGGTTTAACTTTTCCATTTTGTTGCTTTGGACTTTGCCATTTTGTCACTTTGTCTCTGATATATGTATGGCATGCTTGTAGATAGGGAATGCGCTTTTTTCGCGCGTGTAATATATATGAAGAAACTTGAAGATTTATTTTTTCTATTGTTGCTTTCGATCGGGCTGACTAGTTTCGGTGTTTGGCGAGGTCCTCATAGGCTCGGAATGGATTGGACATACCCGGGGGCTCTTAAGTGCGATCCTTGGCATGAGCAGGCACTGGGGCTTCCGTGCTTGGCCCGAGTGTTTAGGCTTAGTTTCCAAGTCAGGCTCCGGCTCGAGCAATCGTTTTTATCTCTTGCCCTTGGGAATTTTCTGTTCCAACTGTTTTGGGTCCAGTCTTTGAGTCGTATTGTTACTCGAGCTTCAATTGACCGTCAAGCTCTTTCCTGCCTGCATGGGCGGATAATGATGGCCCTTTGTGCTCAAGGTCGAAGTGACCTTACGGGCGCGTGGCCTAGAGGTTTACTCGGCCGGTGATAGTAGCACTTATGCCATGCCCTTAGGCGTATTGCAGTTTTCGGGCCCAGTCTCCTAGTCGCGTTGCAATTCGAGCTTTAATCGACCCTTAATTTTCCTTGATTTCCCGACCAGCGACAGTGGTTTTTATGCTGTGCCTTTACACGTATTGCAGTTTTCGGGTCCAGTCTACGAGTCGCGTTGTGATTCGAGCTATAATCGACCCTTAAATTTCCTTAATTTTCTTGCCGGTGATAGAGGCACTTATGCCGCTTGGCTGTTGAGATCTTTCAGTATGTGGCCCGGAGTCTTGCATAGTTAACTATTTTGGATCTGGTCTCCGAATCGGGTTACAATTTGAGCTTATTTTAATCCTCAAGTTGTCAAATTCTTTTTAGTTGGCGACAATGGCTCTTACGCTGTTTTTTCCTGTGGGTTTCTTTGTAGGCTTTGTTTCCGCTCGTTAAGGTCTTTTAGAATATTTTTGCCTGACCCGTCATCAGTTCTAGAGGAACCTCGATTTCAAGTCGTTGTCGGGATGTTTCGAGCCCCTCGTAAGGTTCATAGCTCATAGGTCGAGTAGATCGATGCTCTTGAAATTTGGAGCCAACATGGTTGGAGCTCATTTTTGCCTGTTGAGGGAAGCCTATTTTAACCGGTTCTTTCTTAAGTATATTCGAAGTAGTGGCCTACAATTTTAAGCGACAATCGGGCATCCCCGAGTCGTGTTATTTTAGCTGCATTAGCCGTTTTGACCATAGTCATGTGCGTTTGGCCATAGCCATTTTTGATCCCAAGAGATAGTTTAGGCATGTACACCGAGGGTATGCCCTTTAGGGATTCTTACAAATGTGATGTATAGCCTAAACTTCTGGGTTTTCATGCTTGTTGAGGTCTTACAGTTTGTCATGCCTATTAAGGTCTTATAGTTTGTCATGCTGATTGAGGTCTTAGAGTTTGTCATGCCTATTGAGATCTTACAATTAGTATAATGTAGAATAGATTTGGTTATGCTGAGTCTACCCGCTAGGGGTCTTACAGTTTTAGATTTTTCAGTGCTCGGCGATTGGTGACAGTCTTTGAGTTATCGAGTTTGTTTAAACTTTAAGACTGCTTCTCGTGAACTCGGAGTTGCATTGTGAGGGCTTTGTGAGCCCGGGGTTCCAACCCTGGGTCCGTGTGGGCGTTGAATTGTTTAAGTCTCTGAGTATCTCGGTACGTATTCAGCAGACAGGCCTTTGCTGCGAATATGCCGAAATAGCCTTTTTCGAACTATGAAATGCCAAAAAGATATTCTTTATTGCTTGGCGTAAATATAGGTTGTAAATACATGTCGTCTCGTTGCTGTGAGCTTGGACCCTGTGGGTGCGGCTCCTCTTATCCGTTCACATGATTCCGTTTTGAAACTTAGCCTGCCATTTATTTCCCTTTTGAGGGGACGGTGTCCTTAAGAGAAGGCCATCGCACGTCGTCTGACTATAGAAAAAAGGCCCGTGATTTCGTCGGATCCTCTTCTGGGGGGTATGCTGCTCTACTAATAATTCTGCTTGCGGGACCCTCTTTAGGTTGGAAGTCCGATCAAAACAAGAGAGCATGGTGGGCCCCACAGAGGCCTCGAATCTCCGAGTGGAGTTAGAACTTATGAATGCCTCGGCTGACTGCCTCCATATAGGTTAGCAAAAGAAAAGAAACAACAAGGGAACGGAGTAGTTCTTCCTTGATGCGGGATGTGTAGGCGACGTTTCGAGGTCTCGTATGTTTCTGCCGTTTCGAGGCGTGAGCCCTTAATACATCCTTTTGCTGTGTTCAACCAGGGTTGGCCGATGATGTGGTTCTACTCACCCTTTGATCCCTTCGAGGGCGGAGGTATTGATGCAGGAGATGGGTCATATGGCGAGGGATTTACTCTCGTCGCCTGTAGCTCCTTGTCGAATACTTTAGTCCCACCTCTATCGTGGAGTTTCATCCATTTGGCAGAGTGTGGTCAAAGTCACCTACGGGCGGTGTGCCCCTTGTCATTTGATTGAAACGTCCATGTTTTGTAGGCTCAGCGTTCCAGCCCGAGCTCAGTCGGGCTATATAGAGGGAGCGGCCTTCCTGATTGTTGTGGCGATCAGCGTCTGGAATCCATCAAGGATTCGAGGTGTGGGAGTGATTTATTTCGTTAGTCCGAACCGCCCCATTGGATTTGGCCTGACATCGTCGGTATAATTGATTGAACCATCTACACTCATGAACATATATTTTATTTGAAATAGGTTAAATGAAGGAGGGGATTACCAATCACGTTAATACGAGGCTGAGGCGAAATCTTGGTGTCCCTATCCTTGGATGCAAGGGTGTCCTTTAGGTAAATTCCCCGAACCCGTCTTTCCCCGGCGATGATCCCTTTCACTCTCCATTTTATGGATCTTTGAAAGGTGTCGCCGCCCCTTTACTGTCATGGTAATACGTCATGGCTTGTCAGCTTCATTTTTCCCCATCTCCTTCCTCCCTTGGAGTTAGATCCGAGCCTGACCGCTCGATGATACTTGGTGGAGATCTTTATTGAATAGCAGAATTGTCATTCTTTTGAGCCGGTGACGCGCCCTGCGGTTCCTGTGCCGAGCCATGGTTCTCTTGAAGGGGTCTTGGTCGAATAGATCTAAGCCGCCTGGCGTTCCTGGTTTCTCTTATGGTGATCACGATGTTTGGTATAGCAATGTTGAAATCATACTCGGCTGGGCGAGGTTTCCCTGCAAGTTGTGCCTTATTGAATATGGTTCCATTGGAGGTTTTTCAAGGGTGTTGTGCTCGAGCTATTTCCCTATTGTTGTGAGGTAGGTTGCATCTCAAGTCGTTCCTTCCATTCGCAGCGCATGGATGATACCTCCATCCGTTTGGCATTAGCTTCTTTGGTGGGAGTCTACTTAGATATACCGAACCCAAGGAGGTTCCCGAACGGTTGTCCACGGCCCCAATTTGTGGCGGGTGCCGGGTGTAGGCATCCAACCAGACATCGGCTGGGTATCTGATCAGGCTTCGCTTGATATAACTTGGAGTCGTCGAGCATGCTTCGTTCAGGCCTCTAGTGAAGGCCTGTGTCGCCCGATCGTCCGAAACCTGGAGCGATCTCAATCGTCCTATCAAGGAATGGGGTGCGGCTTCCTGTAGTATTTCATTTCTTCTTCATTTGGACTCAGGTGTATCGGGCCCTCTCGGTACTGCTTTGATGGCATTTGCGCGTGCTTCCACAGAGGACTACGTTGGTATGGTAAGTGAGTCTGTGAGGTCAAGTGCCAGGCGGTGGCACTGCGTCATGGTTTCTTTCGAGATAGTTTTTTCGAACTTCATCAATGAGAAGGGATCGAACTCATCATCTTGGAGGTCGCTGCCTTTGAATGAGCTCGCGTGAGTGGTGGTGCGCCCGTAGGGATCTGAGGTCCTGTCGCACCTAGGGGGTTTTGGCGTTTCGAATTTTGTGAAGGGAGTTCCGGGATCGTTTCCTTGGGAGACGGTTACTACAAGAGCTTCCACAAACCTGATTTGATCCTTTCGAAGACATTACCAAGCATCCTCATTGCGGCAGCGTCGGTTACCGATCCATCATTACTTGATCTCTTAGGTACCAGCTCGGCGTAAGGAGGTGTCTTCGGCGCTACTGCGTTGGGAGTCTCCGGGCGACTTTGCAGCTGAGCGATAGCCAACTGCCGTGCCTGTAACATTTCAAAAATAACATGAAGATTAACTTTCTGTTCTTCCCGAGCCGGGGTTTTTTGAGCTTCCTATCGGTAAATACGTTGTATGCTATTATCGGTGCGTGAGGCTTCGTTGACCTGTTGCGCCTTGCAAGCCCGCGTCCGCTTAAATCGATCCAAATATGTTATCGGGTCCTGCGGTGTCGTGCCAACCTCTAGAGCCATACTGTTTTCGCCATGGTTTTCGGGGTAGTCTTTCTCGGTTTCGCTTACCGAGCCGGACATTAACCTGAAATCAAAATATCTTGGGCAAGGAAAAGTGTGAAAGATAATGAGCGTTTGTGGGACGAAACTAGCAAGAAAATAATCATTATTATTTTTAGCCCTACGGTGGGCGCCAAACTGTTTACTGTGAAAATGGTAACAATAAATAAATTTGTAAATGGGATTCTAAAAATGCATGATCTATTCTCTAGCTAGTTGTTGGAGTAGGTGATGCTAAGAACGTGAATCTTAACGATAAAATGCAAGCTAAAACAAGATAGTAATCAAATCGAATGGGCCTGTTGCCCTGATGTAAAGCCGATCGATAAGGACCTCGGGGTCGGGACTCGAATCGAGCTTGAGCTATCAAGGACAACTGGGAATAGGATAACAATTAAGGATACGATCAAGCAAGGCTCTTTACGACCAAAGTTGCACAATATAGCATGAAATAAGTAATAAGACAATAGATGTTAAAGCGGCCTCGAGCCAGTGAGAATGAACAAATTAGGAGAAAAGAGATATATCATTGCTTTTGTGGAGAAATGGAGCAACATAAGCCCATTACAAAGTGGTATGGGTTGCCCTTATATAGGTGACGGAACACAGTATGGTACAAATATGTGGATATTAAACACAAAGTACAGAGATGGGATGGTTTGAAGTTATGCCTCAACATATGGCCCTGTGGCTCATTAGGCAGGCTCGGGGTCTCTTACGCGCTCGATCGATGCGACCTTTATTGTATGCTGACGTTAGAGCTCTTATGCTTTTGCTCAACTATTTTGGGTTTAGTCTCCAAGTCGGGCTTCGACTCGAGCTCATTCGACCCTCAAGCTTTTGTGTTTTCATGAGGGGGGGGGGGCAATGGCTCTTACACCTTGCCCTTAGGCATTTGTATTTTAACTATTTTGGGTTCAGTCTCTGAGTCGTGTTTCGATTCGAGCATAATTAACCCTCAAGTTCTGTAATTGCGTGGGCTGGCGACAACGGCTCTTACGCCTTGGGTTGAAGTGACCTTTTATATGCACGGCACTGAGGCTCATTAAGATGGCTACAATAGTTCTAACGCTTTGCCCTTAGACATGTATAGTTAACTATTTTGGGTCAAGTCTCTGAATCGGGTTACCACTCGAGCTCATTTTTACCCTCAAGCTTTTGCGTTTGCATGGGTGGGCGACAATGGCTCTTACACCTTGCTCTTGGGCATTTGTATTTTAACTATTTTGGGTTCAGTCTCCGAGTCGGGTTTCGACTCGAGCACAATTGACCCTCATGTTCTGTATTTGTGTGGGTTAGCGACAATGACTCTTACGCCTTCGGTCGAAGCGACCTTTTATATGCATGGCCCTGAGGCTCATTATGCTGGCGAAAATGGCTCTTACGCTTTGCCCTTAGGCATGTATAGTTAACTATTTTGCGTCCAGTATCCGAATCGGGTTACGACTCGAGCTCATTTTAACCCACAAACTTTCAAATTTTGAGATGGCGACAGTGGCTCTTACATTTTTGGTCGTTGCGACCTTATAGTATGTGGCCCTGGGGATCATTAGGCCGGAGACAATGGCTTTTATGCGCTTAGTCGATGTGACCTTTTATGTAGGCTTTATTTTCCTCTTATTAGGGACTTTTGAAATGATTTTTCCTGACCCATCGTCGGTTTGGGAAGAACCTTGATTTCATATCCTTTGCGGCGATGTTCGAGCACCTCGAAAGGTTTAGCTCGTAGGTTGAGTAGCTCGAAGCCTTGTGATTTCGAGCTGACATGGTCGAAGCTCTTTTACCTGTCGAGGGTAACTTGTTTAAGCGGTTCTTTTCGAAGTAGATTTAAAGTAATGGCCTATGATTTTGTAGCGACGGTCGTATCACGACCCAAACCGATGGGCCGCGACGGGCACCCGGTACCTTACTCAACCGAGTACCAACATAACATATCTTTCTTATTACATTATCATATACACATGACATACAGGCCTAATAGGGCAACATGATCTTTTATAAACTTAAAACATAGGCCGACAAGGCCGTACAATCCTTCACGTACAAGACATATGTCTACAGGCTTCTAATAGTACATAAATGCCATAAAGGTTGAGATAGAGTCCCGCCATACCAAACAATACATGTCTAAATCATACTAAACAAATAAGCAACTACGAAGCAAATGGAGCGCACCAACATCTTCCGCTGAGCTGATAGCCTACTTGGAGGGCTCTCGACCTGTCTATTGGGGCCTGCAGGTATGAAACGCCGCATCCCCAAGCAAAAGGGAGGTCAGTACGAATAATGTACCAAGTATGTAAGGCGTATAAATAAGTACGTAAGAGACATGGAAGAAATATAGAGTACATGACTCAACCTATAAGTCTGAATAACTTTGTAAATCATAAATTACTTTTAGCGTCATACAAATGCATATGAATGCCATGCCATGCATAGGTACATGTTCATAACACTATTAGCCTTTGAGGGCATCCCATCATATCATATCGGTCACTGTGGGCAAAATCATCATCGTATACCAGCTGATCAGGTGGTGGTGCGTATATAACGCCATAACCTTTCCCATATCCGATATACATATATATACATACATATATACTCGTATATAACGTCGTTTGAGTACATACATATATATGCGTATATAACTCCGTTTGAATCATATTTCAGCCACTGTGACCAACATCATCATCATATACCAGCTGATCAGGTGGTGGTGTGTATATAACGCTGTAACCTTTTTCCATATCCCATATACATATATTTACATATATATACATGTATATAATGTCATCTGGTCATGGGTCAATGCACATGAATGCAATGCATGAAAAGTACGTCAATAAAACCATTCGGAATGTCATAAGACCATTTTGCCTCTTGAGCAATATCATAAAGTAACATCTTTTCAACTTTCGTATTTTTTTGAGACCCATGAACATATGATAAAACATTATGACACATGGAAATTAAAGAACATAGATATTTCTATTACTTCTATGAGTAGAGTCACTTATAGAATTTGTGCATTTGCACGTTTCGTTCATATCGTATCGATCATGCCACAAGAAAGAAGGGATAGTCTTAACATACCTGAGCCGATTCTCTTAAGAATCCATCTAACACCCGTCTTTTGTGATTAAACACGTGACGGCAGATCGATGTAGGGAAATATTTGTATGATATTCTTGAATTTCTCTAGCACAACATATGAAAGAGATAAGTTGAAGAATCTGTCGTGTTCTTTGAAATGCAAGTTTGGAAATGTTTCTGAATGTTTAGAGGATAGCCGCAAGCCCCCCAATACTCCAAAATGAAAAGACATAGGATGTAGCGCAAAGATGGTGAAATTTTATGCTAAAAATTAACTCTCTTGTTTTTGCTTGTCTTTTCAATGTCTACAATAGCCAAAAAGTAACACCCCACGTAGCTTGCAAAACAGAATCAAGAAAAGGTGTTTAGAGGATCAAGTTTTCCATGTAGGAGTAAAATACAACATGCTGAATTGCACCTTTGGAGATTTCAGAAGAGCTAATTGATCTCAACCCATCAGATCAATTATTTTTATGTCTCAACGTAACAAATTGCATTTTCTCTTTCTAAAAGTCAATTTGATCATGCCACAAAAATCCCTTAACTCTTGCCACCTAGTTCCATGAAATAATGAGTCACACTTTGTCATTGATGAAGATCCATTGGGCTGCCACGTGGGGAAAGTTTAGGCTTATCCAACATTAGTCACTTAATTCCTTAATTAATTGGGTAATATCCCATTATCCAATAATTAACCAATCACCCACCTAATTAAGAATTATCTCAAATTACTTAAAATACTACTCACTTTTAACATACCTTGTACACCTTGCTATCATGGTCATGTAGTACCCCGTATGACACTAGTCCATAAATATCAGGTATTATAGCTTGGACTGTTTTCTTCATGAATTTACGTATTTTCATAAATACTAGTCCAAATTGACAAACTTCGACGAAACTCGTTTTCTTCAATTTGCTTGCCCTCTCACCTACATGAATTTACTTATTTAGTGGTTCCTATAAATAGCATAAGTACGTTAACGTCAAGATGATCTCATACCCGAGTCTTACATCGTTTAACTGAAAAATGAAATTTTAACGTACGATACTTCAGGGTGCAACATCGTTGTAACTTAATTTTGCGAAACATGACATCACCGTAATGTAATACTGCGGGATGTAACACCATCGTAACATTTTATTGCAGAGCAATAATGCTACGGGATGTAATATTGACGTAATATTGCAGGGCATAATAGGTCGGGCGTGCCCGAGTTGCGTTAATTCGGCAGGTATAGCCGTATGACCGTAGTCATTTGTGTTTGGCCGGAGCCATTTTTGGTCCTCGAGTGTAGTAGTTTAGGCATCTATTCAAGGGTATGCCCTTTCAGGAGTCTTACAAATGCGATATATAGCCTAAACTTCGGGACTGAGTTTACGCCTGTAGTAAGGTCTTACAAAGATTTTATGCCTTTTGAGGTCTTACAGTTTTGTTAATTCTTGGTACAAGTACGATTCATGCCTTTCTTGAGGTCTTACAGTTTTGTTGATACTTGGTACAAGTACGATTCATGCCTTGCTTGAGGTCCTACAGGACTGAGTCTACCTTCTCGGGGTCTTACGACCTTGGGTTTTTTAATGAACACCGAGTCATCGAGCTTATTTAGGCTCGGGACCATACTCGTAAGCTCGGAATTGCCTCGTTGGGGGCTTATGATTTTGGAGATTCTTCCCTTGAGGTCATGACGCAAGTCTCCAAGTGTTCGGGACGTTTTTCTTTCATGGAGATGTTTCATAATTTCTAGACTACCTCATTAAAGGCTTACGACTTCATGGTTCTGACCCTGAGGCCATGTAGTTGCCGAGTTATTGATGTTAGTCTCCGAGTATTACGGGCCGTTCTAGGTGGAGGGATCTTTGCTGTGAAAATGTTGAATTTCCTTTGGAGTACGAGATGCTTTGGTAAAAGATATTCTTTGATTGCTTGGCATAAGTACATGTCGTTTTGTTGCCATGAGTCCTACTTATGCAGACACAGTTCAATTGACCGTTTGGCCCGGTACATCATTTCCTATTGGAACCTTGTTCGGTGTTCCTTGGTTTTTCCGAGTGGATGACCTCTCGATGGGATGACCTCCAGTGTCCGGGGTTGATTGCAAAAGAAGCCTTGTATGCTTGTTGGATCCTCCTTAGGTAGCGCGTGGATGTTTCCTTGTTAAAATACCTTACGGTGAAACCCTCTACGGGGCAAAAGTTTGGCCGATGAAAAAGAGTGCAACGGATGCCTTTAAGGCCTTGAGATTTTCGGGTTGGGTTAGCACTTTCGACTACCCTGATCGGCTGCCTGTATATGGGTTAGTGTAAAATAATGTAAAAAGGGGGTGGTCTTACATCATCGTGGGATGCGCCGGCAATGTTCCGAGGTCTTATGTGTCCCTATTATTCGTAGCAAGGACTCAGTATGGTCCTCCGCTGTGTTTAATCGGGCTTAGCCAAAGACGTAGTTTGATTATCCTTTGGTTCTTCTGAGAGTGGAGATATTGGTGCAGATGCTATGTCATGTGACGCAAACACTTCCTTTGCCGCGTGTTTTTCCCTGTAGATGGTTTTAACCCCATCCTCTATTGGGAATCTCATCATTCGGTGGATGGTACTGCTCTCATGCAGTGTATCCATGGTCTCCCGAATAAGGTATTGTATCTCATGTCCCCTTTAATGACATTGAATTTGACGTTTTGGGTCTTGCCGGCCACGGTGACGGGGAGGATGATTTCTCCTTTCATTTTTTCACTTGCCACGTTGAATCCGTTGAGGACTCGTGTGGCGGGCACAATTTGGTCAAGCAGTCCGAGCTCCTCTACTACCCTCTACCTGATAATGTTGGCCGAGCTACCTAGATCCACGAGCACCTGTTTTATTCGAAATGAATTGACGAGGAAAGGGGTTACCAGGGCGCCATTATGAGGTTGGGACGAGGTTTCGGAGTCCTCCTCGCTGAATGTTGGGGCATCTTTGGGTATGTACCCCCGAGTTCGCTTTTCTATAATGATGGATATTTTTGTCCTTCTCATCACGGGTTCGTGGGGAGTGTCGACACCCCCCAATATCATGTGGATAACAGCTTTTGGCTCATTTTCTTCATTCTTCTTGGCCGTGCGTATTATGAAGTTCACATACTAAGTTGTGATTCCTCTGGGAAGGATCCGACTGAATAGGCCTGGTCCATTTGGCGTCCCTGATTTTGCCGATGGAGAATACGATGTTCGATACATCGACACTGAAGTTGTATTCTGATAGGTGAGGTTCCCCTGTTGGCCTCGTGTCCCCGTCGAATCCACCTCTGTTGATGAGTCCCCGAGGTTTCTGTCCTCGGTTTACTAATCGATCATTACGAGACAGATTGTGTCTCGTGGCATTCTTCCTATCTTTGGGGTACGGTCAATACCTCTCTCTGTACGGTTTCGACTCCTTCGCCATGAGTCTGCTTGGATATGATGAGCCCGAGGGGGCTCCCAGCTGGTCATCCTCTACCCCGGTCTTTGACCGACACCGGTTGTGGATGTCCGACCAGGTTACGGCAGGATACTCGATCAGATTCTGTTTTAGCTGCCTTGAGGCCATTAAGCTTCATTCATTTAGGCCTTGAGTGAAGGTCGACACTGTCCAGTAGTTAGAGACTGGGGTAGTTCCATTCGTTCCGTTTGGAAGCGTGATATGAATTCTCGCAACATTTTATTCTCCCTTTGCTTACTCTTGAATATGCCGGACTTCCTTATTGCTACTTTGATAGCACCGGCGTGTGCTTTTATGAAGGGGTCTATTAGCATGGTAAATGAGTCTTGTGGAGTTGGGAGCTAGGTTGTGATACCACATCACGGCCCCCTTCGAGAGTGTTTCTCCAAACTTATTCAATAAGACAACCTCAATCTCGTTGTCTTTTATGTCGTTGCCCTTTACTGCACACGTATAGGCAGTGACGTGTTCGTTGGGATCTGAGGACCTGTTGTATTTTGGGATCTTTGACATTCTGAACTTCTTTGGAATGGGTTTCGGAGCCGCTTCCTCTGGGAACTGTAGTTGCACGAACTTCTACGAATCTTCACCCTTCAGGACCAGGGAGCGCCCGGGATTTGGTCGACCTTGGAGTTATAGGTTTCGACCTTTTTGTCGTTTGCTAGTATCATTTTATCGTCCAACTCAATCTTTCTGGTGAGGTCCTCGAGCATTTTTAAGATGGAAGGATCGGCTACCAATCCGTCATTGCTCGATCTCTCCGGTACCCGTTCGGCCGGGGGAGTAGCTTCCGGTGCTACTGTGCTGGGAGTCTTCGGGTGTCTTTGCAGCTAAGCGATAGCCAGCTATTATGCCTGCAACATTTCAAGAATAACATGAAGGCTAACTTTCCGTTCTTCCCGAGTTGGGGCTTTTTGGGCTTCCTGTTGATCGCCATGTTGTTTTCTCATGTCAGTGTGTGAGGTTTCATCGACTTGCTTTGCGTCTTACGTACCCGCGTCCGCATGAATCGGTGAAGGTGCGTTATCGGGGTTCTGTGGTGGCAAGCCAACAATTAGAATAGCCACACCGTTTTTCTATGGTTTTCAAGGTTGTCGTTCTCAACTCTGTTCACTGAGCTAGATATTTTGACCTAAAATCGAAGATTTTGGACAAGAAAAAGTGTGAAAGATAACTTGCGTTGGGTAACGAAACCAGTAAGAAAATAATCACTACTATTTTTAGCCCCAAGGTCAGCGCCAAACTGTTTACCGCGAAAATGATAATAACCATTAAATTTGTTGATGGGACTCTAAAAATATGTGAGTTATTTTTATGCTAGTTGTTTAAGTAGTTGATGCTAGATATGTGGATATTAAAGATAAAATGTGAGGTAAAATGTGATTATGATTGAATCCGGGGAGGGGGGGGGGTAGCTATTCAAGCCTCGGATTAACCGATGCAGGGCCTCAAGGTCGATGCCTGGTCTTGGGCTCGAGCTATCGGGGATAACCGGGAAAGGGCTAACAGTTAAGATGTAGTTGTTAGAGGATCTTTATGGACTATGAAGAGCAATAAATGAAGAATAGGTATGAAATCAACAAATAAGAACAAAAATATCAAAGGAATATGTTAGATAGAAGAGAGAGAAAGAGTTGTTATTTATCTTGTGTAGAATAGTTGGAGCAACAGCAGCCCTTTACAAAATGGTAAGGATCCCCTTTATACATGAGGGGAATCCCAACATGGTATGAAAAACATTAATTACAAAGGTATGGAGATGGGATGGCTAGACGGGACACCCTGACCCAGGTTCTGGGCAGGCCGGCTTTGTCAGACTTGGCCGCGTGCCATGGGAACTCCCCATTTTTACTCTAGCATCGGTCGATATTCTCTTTAGGCTGGACCTCAACGAGCTTCGAGGGAGGGAACTCGGTCACATCTTCGCGTCCTCAAGGCCTCGAGATGTTCTTTTATAATGAACTAATAGCAAGGAATTGGACCCTCCGATTTCGCCGCGTACAAACACTCACTCACAAATATCACGCACGGCATCACCCTTCGTGCTTTTACCCACTCTTCCTTACCCAATCAATTATCACAAAGCAATGCGGGCAAGGGAATCAATAAAATCACAGTAGAATCCCGGCAAGGGAACAATAGTATAACAATAATATCCCGACAAGGGAAACAATATCATGAGCAATAACATCTCGGCAAGGGAAACAATATCATAAGCAATAACATCTCGGCAAGGGAAACAATACGATAGACCTCTCCACTTTTCCACAATTACTTCACAACTCACTTCTCAACTTGAGTCAATGCTCTACAATGTTCAATTACCAAGAATACTTCCACAAGTCTTGTTACATATTGAAATTTTTCATATTAAGCATGGATGATACATAAGGAGTCACAACAATCATAGTATAAGACTCACGGGCATGCTTGACACCAACGCATAGATACATGTCACCACACCTATACGTCGTACTCAATAAGTAACACATAACAAATAAGACTCCAACTCCTATTCCCTCCAACTAAGGTTAGACCAAACACTTACCTCAATTTCACGAACACAATCAAGCATCAACTACCGCTTTACCTCTTGATTCCGCTTCCAATTCTCTTGTATCTAGCCACAATTTACTTAATAATATTAATAACTGCTAAATAAACCAATTCTAATGCACGAAAATAGGTTTTCTAGTGTTTTCCCCAAAAAGTCAAAAATTGACCCCAGGCCCGCTTGGTCCAACTCGAAATTCGGACCAAAATTCGATTACCCATTTACCCCCGAGCCCAGATATACAGTTGGTTTTGGAATTCGACCTCAATTTGAGGTCTAAATCGCCACATTTTGATATTCCTAGGTTCTACCCAAAATTCCCATCTCTACCATAAAAACCCTAGATTCTAGGATGAACCCTTGTAAAAAGAAGTTAAGGAGTGAAAGAAATGAGTTAAAAATCACTTACTTGTATTTTGGGGAAGAAAGAGCGTTTCAAAAACCGCCTCTTATGTTTTAGGGTTTTGAAAAATGAAAAATGGCTGAAAAGTCCCGTTTATATATACCCCTCTTAGACCCTCACCACTGACCGCAGAAATAGGACTGTGGTCGTGGAGCTCCACCGCACACCGCAAAATGTTGAGCACGGCCGCGAAGGTATTGCCTTGCCCACCGCTGATCGCGAAAAGCCCACTGCGGTCGCGAAGACCACATCGCGGTGGTGAAGATTCACCGCGGAACGCGAAGCTCATTTTAGAGACCTGCAACTTCTCTGAACCTGCAATAGTTATTTTCTAAGTCTAAATTCACTCTGTGGCCTATCCAAAACTCACCCGATCCCTCGGGGCTCCAAACCAATAGTGCATGCAAGTCTAAAAATATCATACAGACTTGCTCGTGCGATCAAATCATCAAAATAGCATCAACAACTATAAATTATATCTCAAATACATGTAATCACTCAAGAACATTAAAATTACTTTTTTCTCAACTATAGGTCCATTTTATACAAAATCAATTCCGATCATTACCAAATTTCATATATTCAATTTAATTATTATTTCAAATCTATACTGGGCTTTAGAACCATGATACATGCCCGATACCGTCAAGAAATTACATCAATTCTCTTCTAAAAGCCTTTATATTTTCCAGCAAATAATTTTCTTTAAAAATTCTTTTTCTCGGGATTGGGACCTCAATATTCAATTCCGGGTATACGCCCAAGTCACAAATTGTACTACAAACCGTACGAGACCATCGGATCACGGGTCCGGGTCCGTTTACCAAGAAATTTGACTAATGTCAACTTTAGTCAATTTTAAAATCTAATTTCCTTAATTTACTTAGATGTCACATAAAAAATTTCTGCAAACGCGCCCGGATTGCTCACGCAAGTTGAGGTGAGACAAAAAGAGGTTCCTAAGGCCTCGAAATACAGAATTTACTTCCAATATGAGTGATGACCTAAGGTCATCACATTCTACACCTCTAAAACGATCATTCGTCCTTGAACGGACATAAGAAAAGTACTTGAGTCGGAGAAAAGATAGGGATATCGGCTCCGCATATCGGACTCAGACACCCAGGTTGCTGCCTTAACAGGCTGACCCCTCCACGGAACACGAACCTAATGAAAACTCTTTGATCTTAACTAACGAACCTGCCGGTCTAGAATAGCTACCGGCTCCTCCTCATAAGACAAGTCCTTGTCCAACTGGATAGTGCTGACGTCTAACATGTGGGATGGATCGTCGTGATACTTCCGAAGCATGGACATATGAAACACTGGATACACGGCTGATAAACTTAGCAGAAACGCAATTCTATAAGCCACCTCTCCCACTCGATCAAGAACCTCAAAAGGACTAATGAATCTAGGGATTAGCTTTCCCCTATTTCCAAATCTCATCACGCCCTTCAGAGGCGACAACCGAAGCAGCATCCGCTCGCCGACCATGAATACCACATCCCGAACCTTACGGTCGGCATAACTCTTTTTCCTAAACTAAGCTATACGAATCCTATCCTAGATGATCTTAATCTGGTCCAAGGGATCCTGTACTAGATCCGTACCCAATAACCGAGCCTTTCTCGGCTCATACTACCCAACTGGCGACCGACACCGCCTACCGTATAAAGCCTCATAGGGAGCCATCTGGATGCTCGACTGATAGCTGTTGTTGTAGGCGAACTTGTCTAAAGGCAAGAACTGATCCCACGAGTCTCCAAAGTCAATAACACAAGCTCAGAGCATATCCTCAAAAATTTGAATAGTACGCTGGGACTCTCCATCCGTCTGAGGATGAAATAATGTGCTCAACTCGACCCATGTGCCCAACTCAAGCTGAACTGCCCTCAAAAAATGTGAGGTAAACTGCATACCTCGGTTAGAAATGGTAGACACGGTCACACCATGAACATGAACAATCTACCGGATATAGATCTCGGCTAACCTCTCAGAAGAATAAGAAACTGCCACACGAATGAAATGTGCTGACCTGGTCAGCCTATCAACAATAACCTACACTACATCGATCTTCCTCTTAGTCCGTAGGAGTCCAACAACGAATTCCATAGTGGTACGTTCCCACTTCCACTCAGGAATCTCAATCCTCAAAAACACACCACTAGGTCTTTGATGCTCGTACTTTACCTGCTAACAATTCAAACACTGAGCTACATACGCAACAATATCCTTCTTCATCCTCCTCCACCAGTAATGTTGTTGCAAGTCCTAATACCTCTTAGCGTCGCCCGAATGAATAGAGTACCGGGAACTATGGGCCTCCTCTAAGATCAACTCTCGAAGTCCATCCACATTAGGCACACAAACCGGACCTTGCACCCTCAAAACTCCATCATCTCCTAATGTAACCTGCTTGGAACTACCGTGTTGCACTGTGTCCTTAAGGACACACAAATGAGGAACATCATACTGTTGATCTCGAATACGCTAAAATAATAAAGAACGAGCGACTGTGCAAGCTAACACACTGCTGGGCTCAGAAACATCAAACCTTACAAACTTATTGTCTAAAGCCTGAACATCCAAAGCAAGCGGTCTCTCACCGACCGGAATATATGCAAGACTGCCCATACTGACTAACTTTCTACTCAAAGCATCGGCCACTACATTGGCCTTCCCCGGATGATATAAGATGGTGATATCAGAGTCTTTCAATAGCTCTAACCACCTTATCTGCCTCAAATTTAGCTCTTTCTGCTTGAACAAATACTGTAGACTCTTATGATCTGTGAACACCTCACATGACACGCCATACAAATAGTGCCTCCAAATCTTCATCGCGTGAACAATGGCTTCAAAAGAAGCCTTGTATGCTTGTTGGATCCTCCTTAGGTAGCGCGTGGATGTTTCCTTGTTAAAATACCTTGCCGGTGAAACCCTCTACGGGGCAAAAGTTTGGCCGAGGAAAAAGAGTGCAATGGATGCCTTTAAGGCCTTGAGATTTTCGGGTTGGGTTAGCACTTTCGACTACCCTGATCGACTGCCAGTATATGGGTTAGTGTAAAATAATGTAAAAAGGGGGTGGTCTTACCTCATCGTGGGATGTGCCGGCAATGTTCCGAGGTCTTATGTGTCCCTATTATTCTTAGCAATGACTCAGTATGGTCCTCCGTTGTGTTTAATCGGTCTTAGCCAAAGACGTAGTTTTATTATCCTTTGGTTCTTTTGAGAGTAGAGATATTGGTGCAGATGCTATGTCATGTGACACAAACACTTCCTTTGCCGCATGTTGTTCCCCGTAGATGGTTTTAACCCCATCCTCTATTGGGAATCTCATCATTCGGTGGATGGTACTGCTCTCATGCAGTGTATCCATGGTCTCCCGAATAAGCCATTGTATCTCATGTCCCCTTCAATGACATGGAATTTGACATTTTGGGTCTTGCCGGCCACGGTGACCGGGAGGATGATTTCTCCTTTCATTGTTTCACTTGCCATGTTGAATCCATTGAGGACTCGAGTGGCGGGCACAATTTGGTCAAGCAGTCCGAGCTCCTCTACTACCCTCTACCTGATAATGTTGGCCGAGCTACCTAGATCCACGAGCACCTGTTTTATTCGAAATGAATTGACGAGGAAAGGGGTTACCAGGGCGCCATTATGAAGTTGGGACGAGGTTTCGGAGTCCTCCTCGCTGAATGTTGGGGCATCTTTGGGTACGTACCCCCGAGTTCGCTTTTCTGTAATGATGGATAGTTTTGTCCTTCTCATCACGGGTTCGTGGGGAGTGTCGACACCCCCCAATATCATGTGGATAACAGGTTTTGGCTCATTTTCTTCATTCTTCTTGGCCGTGCATATTATGAAGTTCACATACTAAGTTGTGATTCCTCTAGGAAGGATCCGACTGAATAGGCCTGGTCCATTTGGCGTCCCTGATTTTGCCGATGGCGAATACGATGTCCGATACATCGACACTGAAGTTGTATTCTGATAGGCGAGGTGCCCCTGTTGGCCTCGTGTCCCCGTCGAATCCACCTCTGTTGATGAGTCCCCGAGGGTTCTGTCCTCGGTTTACTAATCGATCATTACGAGACGGATTGTGTCTCGTGGCATTCTTCCTATCTTTGGGGTACGGTCGATACCTCTCTCTGTACGGTTTCGACTCCTTCTCCATGAGTTTGTTTGGATATAATGAGCCCGAGGGGGATCCCATCTGGTCATCCTCTACCCCGGTCTTTGACCGACACCGGTTGTGGATGTCCGACTAGGTTACGGCAGGATACTCGATCAGATTCTCTTTTAGCTTCCTTGAGGCCATTGAGCTTCATTCATTTAGGCCTTGAGTGAAGGTCGACACCCCCCAGTAGTCAGATACTGGGGGTAGTTCCATTCGTTCCGTTTGGAAGCGTGATATGAATTATCGCAACATTTTATTCTCCCTCTTCTTACTCTTGAATATGCCTGACTTCCTTATTGCTACTTTGATAGCACCGGCGTGTGCTTTTATGAAGGGGTCTATTAGCATGGCAAATGAGTCTTGTGGAGTTGGGAGCTAGGTTGTGATACCACATCACGGCCCCCTTCGAGAGTGTTTCTCCAAACTTATTCAATAAGACAACCTCAATCTTGTTGTCTTTTATGTCGTTGCCCTTTACTGCACACGTATAGGCAGTGATGTGTTCGTTGGGATCTGAGGACCCGTTTTATTTTGGGAGCTTTGACATTATGAACTTCTTTGGAATGGGTTTCGGAGCCGCTTCCTCTGGGAACGGTAGTTGCACGAACTTTTACGAATCTTCACCCTTCAGGACCAGGGTGCGCCCGGGATTTGGTCGACCTTGGATTTATAGGTTTCGACCTTCTTGTCATTTGCTGGTATCCTTTTATCGCCCAACTCAATCTTTCTGGTAAGGTCCTTGAGCATTTTTAAAATGGAAGGATCGGCTACCAATCCGTTATTGCTCGATCTCTCCGGTACCCGTTCGGCCGGGGAAGTAGCTTCCGGTGCTACTGTGCTGGGAGTCTTCGGGTGTCTTTGCAGCTAAGCGATAGCCAGCTATTATGCCTGCAACATTTCAAGAATAACATGAAGGCTAACTTTCCGTTCTTCCCGAGCTGGGGTTTTTTGGGCTTCCTGTTGATCGCCATGTTGTTTGTTCATGTCAGTGTGTGAGGTTTCATCGACTTGCTCTGCGTCTTACGAACCCGCATCCACAGGAATCGGTGAAGGTGCGTTATTGGGGTTCTGTGGTGGCAAGCCAGCAATTAGAACAGCCACACCGTTTTCTCCGTGGTTTTCAAGGTTGTCGTTCTCAACTCTGTTCACTGAGCTAGATATTTTGACCTAAAATCGAAGATTTTGGACAAGAAAAGTGCGAAAGATAACTTGCGTTGTGTAGCGAAACCAGTAAGAAAATAATCACTATTATTTTTAGCCCCAAGGTCAGCGCCAAACTGTTTACCGCGAAAATGGTAATAACAATTAAATTTGTTGATGGGACTCTAAAAATACGTTAGCTATTTTTATGCTAGTTGTTTAAGCAGTTGATGCTAGATATGTGGATATAAAAGAAAAAATGTGAGGTAAAATGTAATTATGATTGAATCCGGGGAGGGGGGGGTAGCTATTCGGGCTTCGGATTAACCGATGCAGGGCCTCAAAGTCGATGCCTGGGCTTGGGCTCGAGCTATCGGGGATAACCGGGAAAGGTCTAACAGTTAAGATGTAGTTGTTAGAGGATCTTTATGGCCTACGAAGAGCAATAAATGAAGAACAGGTATGAAATCAACAAATAAGAACAAAAATATCAAAGGAATATGTTAGATAGAAGAGAGAGAAAGAGTTGTTATTTATCTTGTGTAGAATAGTTGGAGCAACAGCAGCCCTCTACAAAATGGTAAGGATCCCCTTTATACATGAGGGGAATCCCAACATGGTATGAATAACATTAATTACAAAGGTATGGAGATGGGACGGCTAGATGGGACACCCTGACCCAGGTTCTGGGCAGGCCGGCTTTGTCAGACTTGGCCGCGTGCCATGGGAACTCCCCATTTTTACTCTAGCATCGGTCGATATTCTCTTTAGGCTGGACCTCAACGAGCTTCGAGGGAGGGAACTCGGTCACATATTCGCGTACTCGAGGCCTCGAGATGTTCTTTTATAATGAACTAATAGCAAGGAATTGGACCCTCTGATTTCGCCGCGTACAAACACTCACTCACAAATATCACGCATGGCATCACCCTTCGTGCTTTTACACACTCTTCCTTACCTAATCAATTATCACAAAGCAATGCGGGCAAGGGAATCAATAAAATCACAGTAGAGTCCCGGCAAGGGAACAATAGTATAACAATAATATCCCGACAAGGGAAACAATATCATAAGCAATAACATCTCGGCAAGGGAAACAATATGATAGACCTCTCCACTTTTCCACAATTACTTCACAACTCACTTCTCAACTTGAGTCAATGCTCTACAATGTTCAATTACCAAGAATACTTCCACAAGTCTTGTTACATATTGAAATTTTTCATATTAAGCATGGATGATACATAACGGAGTCACAACAATCATAGTATAAGACTTACGGGCATGCTTGACACCAACGCATAGATACATGTCACCACACCTATACGTCGTACTCAATAAGTAACACATAACAAATAAGACTCCAACTCCTATTCCCTCCAACTAAGGTTAGACCAAACACTTACCTCAATTTCACGAACACAATCAAGCATCAACTACCGCTTTACCTCTTGATTCCGCTTCCAATTCGCTTGTATCTAGCCACAATTTACTTAATAATATTAATAACTGCTAAATAAACCAATTCTAATGCACGAAAATAAGTTTTCTAGTGTTTTCCCCAAAAAGTCAAAAATTGACCCCAGGCCCGCTTGGTCCAAACTCGAAATTCGGACCAAAACCCGATTACCCATTTACCCCCGAGCCCAGATATACAGTTGGTTTTGGAATTCGACCTCAATTTGAGGTCTAAATCCCCACATTTCGATATTCCTAGGTTCTACCCAAAATTCCCATCTCCACCATAAAAACCCTAGATTCTAGGATGAACCCTTGTAAAAATAAATTAAGTAGTGAAAGAAATGAGTTAAAAATCACTTACTTGTATTTTGGGGAAGAAAGAGCGTTTTAAAAATCACCTCTTATGTTTTAGGGTTTTGAAAAAATGAAAAATGGCTGAAAAGTCCCGTTTATATATACCCCTTTTAGACCCTCACCGCTGAGCGCAGAAATAGGACTGCGGTCGTGGAGCTCCACCGCACACCGCGAAATGTCGAGCACGGACGTGAAGGTATGGCCTTGCACACCGGTGATCGCGAAAACCCCACTGCGGTCGCGAAGACCACATCGTGGTGGCGAAGATTTACCGCGGAACGCGAAGCTCATTTCAGAGACCTGCAACTTCTCTGAACTTGCAATAGTTATTTTCTAAGTCTAAATTCACTCTGTGGCCTATCTAAAACTCACCCGATCCCTCGAGGCTCCAAACCAATCATGCACGCAAGTCAAAAAAATCATACGGACTTGCTCGTGCGATCAAATCATCAAAATAGCATCAACAACTATAAATTATATCTCAAATACATGTAATCACTCAAGAACATTAAAATTACTTTTTTCTCAACTATAGGTCCATTTTATACCAAATCAATTCCGATCTTTACCAAATTTCATAGATTCAATTTAATTATTATTTCAAATCTATACTGGGCTTTGGAACCATGATACAGGCCCGATACCGTCAAGAAATTACATCAATTATCTTCTAAATATTCAATTCCGGGTATACGCCCAAGTCACAAATTGTACTACAGACCGTACGAGACCATCGGATCACAGGTCCGGGTTCGTTTACCAAGAAATTTGACTAAAGTCAACTTTAGTCAATTTTAAAATCTAATTTCCTTAATTTACTTAGATGTCACATAAAAAATTTCTGGAAACGCGCCCGGATTACTCACGCAAGTTGAGGTGAGACAAAAAGAGGTTCCTAAGGCCTCGAAATACAGAATTTACTTCCAATATGAGTGATGACCTAAGGTCATCACATTCTCCACCTCTAAAACGACCATTCGTCCTTGAACGGACATAAGAAAAGTACTTGAGTTGGAGAAAAGATAGGGATATCGGCTCCGCATATCGGACTCAGACACCCAGGTTGTTGCCTTAACAGGCTGACCCCTCCATGGAACACGAACCTAATGAAAACTCTTCGATCTTAACTAACGAACCTGCCGGTCTAGAATAGCTACCGGCTCCTCCTCATAAGACAAGTCCTTGTCCAACTGGATAGTGCTGACGTCTAACATGTGGGACGGATCGTCGTGATACTTCCAAAGCATGGACACATGAAACACTGGATGCACGGCTGATAAACTTGGCAGAAACGCAATTCTATAAGCCACCTCTCCCACTCGATCAAGAACCTCAAAAGGACTAATGAATCTAGGGATTAGCTTGCCCCTATTTCCAAATCTCATCACGCCCTTCAGAGGCGACAACCGAAGCAGCATCCGCTCGCCGACCATGAATGCCACATCCCGAACCTTACGGTCGGCATAACTCTTTTTCCTAAACTAAGCTATACGAATCCTATCCTGGATGATCTTAATCTGGTCCAAGGGATCCTGTACTAGATCTGTACCCAATAACCGAGCCTTTCTCGGCTCATACTACCCAACTGGCGACCGACACCGCCTACCATATAAAGCCTAAAAGGGAGCCATCTGGATGCTCGACTGATAGCTGTTGTTGTAGGCGAACTCGTCTAAAGGAAAGAACTGATCCCACGAGTCTCCAAAGTCATAACACAAGCTCGGAGCATATCCTCAAAAATTTGAATAGTACGTTGGGACTATCCGTCCGTCTGAGGATGAAATAATGTGCTCAACTCGACCTATGTGCCTAACTCAAGCTGAACTGCCCTCCAAAAATGTGAGGTAAACTGCGTACCTCGGTTAGAAATGTTAGACACGGGCACACCATGAAGATGAACAATCTACCGGATATAGATCTCGGCTAACCTCTCAGAAGAATAAGAAACTGCCACACGAATGAAATGTGCTGACCTGGTCAGCCTATCAACAATAACCCACACTACATCGAACTTCCTCTTAGTCCGTTGGAGTCCAACAACGAAGTCCATAGTGGTACGTTCCCACTTCCACTCAGGAATCTCAATCCTCAAAAACAGACCACTATGTCTTTGATGCTCGTACTTTACCTGCTAACAATTCAAACACTGAGCTACATACGCAACAATATCCTTCTTCATCCTCCTCCACCAGTAATGTTGTTGCAAGTCCTAATACCTCTTATCGTCGCCCGAATGAATAGAGTACCGGGAACTATGGGCCTGCTCTAAGATCAACTCTCGAAGTCCATCCACATTAGGCACACAAACCCGACCTTGCACCCTCAAAACTCCATCATCTCCTAATGTAACCTGCTTGGAACTACCGTGTTGCACTGTGTCCTTAAGGACACACAAATGAGGAACATCATACTGTTGATCTCAAATACGCTAAAATAATAAAGAACGAGCGACTGTGCAAGCTAACACACGGCTGGGCTGAGAAACATCAAACCTCACAAACTTATTGTCTAAAGCCTGAACATCCAAAGCAAGCGGTCTCTCACCGACCGGAATATATGCAAGACTGCCCATACTGACTAACTTTCTACTCAAAGCATCGGCCACTACATTGGCCTTTCTCGGATGATATAAGATGGTGATATCATAGTATTTCAATAGCTCTAACCACCTTATCTGCCTTAAATTTACCTCCTTCTGCTTGAACAAGTACTGTAGACTCTTATGATCTCTGAACACCTCACATGACACGCCATACAAATAGTGCCTCCAATTCTTCAGCGCGTGAACAATGGCTGCTAACACCAAATCATGAACTGGATAATTCTTTTCATGGATCTTCAACTATCGCGAAGCATAAGCAATGACCTTGCCATCCTGCATCAACACCGCACCAAGTCCAATACGAGATGCGTCACAATACACTATATATGGCCCTGAACCCGTGGGCAAAACCAACACCAGTGCCGTAGTCAAAGCTATCTTGAGCTTATGAAAGCTCGCCTTACACTCGTCTGACCACCTGAACTGGTCACCCTTCTGGGTCAACCTGGTCATCGGGGCTACAACAAATGAAAACCCCTCCACAAACCGACGGTAATAGCCTACCAAACACAAGAAACTCCGGATCTTTATAGCTGGTGTGAGTCTAGGTTAGTTCTTGACTACCTCTATCTTTTTCGGATCCACCTGAATACCCTCTGCTGATACAACGTGACCCAAGAATGCAACCGAACTCAACAAGATATCACACTTCGAAAACTTAGCATGCAACTGACTATCTCTCAAAGTCTCAAGAACCACTCTCAGATGATGCTCATGCTCCTCCCGGCTGCGGTAATAGATCAAAATATCATCAATAAAGACTATCACGAATGAATTAAAGTAAGGCTTGAACACTCGATTCATCAAATCCATGAAAGGTGCTGGGGCATTTGTCAACCTGAATGACATCACCAAAAACTCATAATGCCCGTACCGAGGCGAAAAGTTGTCTTAGGGACATCGGATGCCCTAATCCTCAACTGATGGTAGCTAGATATCAAGTCAATCTTCGAAAATACCTTGGCACCCTGAAGCTGATCAAACAAATCATCAATTCTTGGAAATGGATATTTGTTCTTCATTGTAACCTTGTTCAACTACCGATAATTTATACACATCCTTATCGATCCGTCCTTCTTCTTAACAAACAATACTGGTGCACCCTAAGGCAAGACACTAGGTCTAAATAAAGCCTTTATCAAGAAAGTCTTGCAACTGCTCCTTTAGTTCTTTCAACTTAGGCGAGGCCATACGATATAGCGGGATAAAAATGGACAGAGTGCCTGAAGCCAAATCAATGCAAAAGTCGATATCCCTGTAGGGTGGCATACCTGGCAGGTCTGAAGGAAATGCCTTAGGAAACTCACGAACAACAGGCACAGAATCATAGGAGGAACCTCGGCACTAGAATCACGAACATACATAAAATAGGCCAAACATCCCTTCTCAACCATACGTCGAGCCTTCATATATGAGATAACCCTACGGGTGTAATGACTAGGAGTCCCCATCTACTGTAAATAAGGTAAACTCGGCAAGTCTAAGGTCATAGTCTTGGCATGATAGTCCAAGATAGCTTGGTAAGATGATAACCAATCCATTTCAATGTGACATCAAAATCAACCATATCCAAAAGTAACAAATCTACTTGGGTCTCAAGACCCCCAATCACAACTATACATGAACGATGGACACAATCTACCACAATAGAATCACCCACCCTTATAGACACATACACAGGAGCACTCAAAGTATCTCTAGCCATGACCAAATACGGTGCATAATAAGATGACACATAGGAATATTTAGATCCTAGATTAAATAGAACTGAAGCATCTCTACTACAAACTAGATCAGTACATAAGATAACTATATCGGAAGCCTCAACCTCAGGCTTGGCTGGAATAGCATAACATCGAGGCTGGGCCTCACCACTCTAAACTACATCTCAAGGACGTCATCCTGCTGGCTGGCCTCAACCTCAAGCGGCCTGACCTCCGTCTCTATGTCACGCCCCAAATCCCGAAGAGCGCGACTGGCGCTCAATCGAGTAAACCCGACTAAGCAAGCATGTTAGGTTTCACACTATCCAAATTTGTCTTTGAATAAAGAGAAAATGTACACCATTAATCAAATTCAATAAACATTTCATTAACAATTTCCATTTCATTTCCATTTGAAACTTCGTTCATAATTTTGCAGATATTGCATGTTTTATACATCATTGCCAAAGCATCAATATTTCTATTTTAATTCCAATACCCTACACTACCCACAACCTATCTATAGAGCCTCTAAGTACAACTGAAGAATAATATGGAAATGCCGGCAACAAAGCTCCGACTATACCTCAAATACAAAGTACATGATAAACAGATGAAACAGGACCCTGAAATGAAGTAGGGCTCCCCAAGTCAACTGAAAGGATAATGCAGCACTAGCTGCGACCAACACTGCCTGCTATAGAAACACCTACATCCATTTAAAGACATAGATCCCCCGGCAAAAGGGACGTTAGTGCCATCGAATGGCACTAATATGTATAACTAAACACCATCTAGTTAGAAAGAACTTTCATACAAGAATAAGGAAATTACAAGGATTCAACAAAAGCTTTAAACAATCACTACATCATTAAATAAAAGTAATCACAAATATAACTCAAACACTTTAAATGGTCACGACATTATCAAATAAAAGAATCATACAATTTTCACACCATTTCCCATAGCTTTTAGTTTTGGGGCATTTCATATTGTTCATCATTGTCCACAATACCACCTCTATCTTGAGCAGAGTCCAATCTCGACCCAATCGGCTTGGTTGCCTCATTTGAGACATATACTTCAATCACAAATACAATACCACCATGTGCGCATCATGGCATCCGATCTCGGCTAGGCAGGCTTACCAAGGCGTTTCCCTTTTCCATCAATCATCTCATTTCAATCTTTGTTTCACATATATCATTTCATAGGCACTTGGGTCCATAACTATCATGTCATATATTTGGCACTAGGCCATATCTCACATCATTCCCAATTTAAATGTTAGATTTGTAATTTAGGATAATATGTGCACACAGGAGCAAATAAAATTGTAAGCATAGATGAGACTTAACATAGATGGCACACCACATGTAGCTTCAATCTTAATTTAACGTCTAAGCATTTCAATACATGATTCATATTCATTGCACCTTTTCAAATTATCAAGAGTAGCACTTCGACCACATTGAGACACATATTTCATGCCTATAAGGTAGCAACTCCAATTCATGTGAAACAACAATCAATATAACAATCCAACCTTAATCTTACCATATTTACACAAACACTATCAGAGCTCAATTTCTAAAAGATGAGGTTTTAGCCATACATACCTTGTTTAAGCTTTCCTTAAGTTACTATGACGTTCCGGAAATTCTAGCAATCCCAAACTACTTTGAGACATAACAAAATTGAACACAAATTAGGAAGGTATTCATGGTTTCTACTCATTTGAGCATTTTATCATAAACTAGTTAAGCATCTTGGTTTCAAATCTCTTTTACAAGATTTCCTTCATTCCCCAACCCAATGTTTACTTATTTATGTCTAACAATCTTCCCACAAACCTAATTTGTACATGCATGTATACATAATACTATTACACCCAAGAATCATACCTTAATAACCCATCTTATACACCAAACTCAAAATTAAAGTCTAATGTATAGAACCTTACCTCTTAGATGAAGAACATGTTATCGGGTTCTTTGATTCTTGAAGACTTGAGCAAGAGATAGGTGATTATGAAGCTAGGCTCCTCCTCTCTCTTTCTCTCTCTTTATGCTCTCAACTCTTTCAAAAATTAGTAGAAAATGACCCCAAATGAAGCCCAAAAGACTAAATATTAAAATGGGTCGGGTTATAAAAATAGGAAAAATAAGCCTCCAAAATCAGGTTTGCGATTGCAGAATGGACCGCAAAACAAGAATGTGGGCCACAGAATGCATCGTGAAATAGGTGCCCAAAATTGGGCAACACTAACCCAATCTGCGACAGATCTATGATCGCAAAGTCAAAAATGCGACATATTTGCGATCACAGATTCGACACAGGATCGTATTTTTTCAGCCTTTGGTAATTTGATTATAACTTTGTGTAGGAATGTCTAAATGACGAATGGTTTCAAGCGTTAGAAACTAGACTCGAAGTCCTTTCATATCATAAGTTGTTCATAACATAAAACCTTATACATATTTAGATATGCTCATTCAAAGTGTGGATTTGTGCAAACTCACTTGGAATCTTAGCCTATTATGAATTTTTCCAATTTGACTTAGGCTTAGACCTTTCCTTAGGCCCCAAATTACTTACCATAAGATTTGTACACTTATTTACCAAATTCAATTGATGCACACCATGTTAATAGCACATAAACTATTATAATTAGCCTACGTGGCAACATGAAATCCTAAATTACTTAGCAAAATTTTTCGGCGCCTTACACTCTAATACCTCTACCTCCACCTCTAGCAGCTCTACCTCCACCTCTAATTAGCTGAGCAGGTGGTGGAACACTCGATGCCTGAAATATGGCATAGGGACCCTAATGCCGAGAGCTGCTTGGTGATCGAGGGCAAAATCTAGCTATATGCCTTGTATCGCCACAAGTATAACAAACCCTCAGCTATTGAGACTGTTGACCTTGATGACCTGAATACCCACCATGAAAACTCTAGAGCGGTAGTGCATTGATAGGAGCTAGTGGTGCACTGTAGGACAACTGATCAGGATATTGCATATGAGAACCACGGATACATAGCGCACCATGAGAAGTCTGAAGTGTTGAGTGAAACGGCCTAGAAGTATGGCCCCTACCAAAAACATCCCTGCCTCCAGACGAGGCACCACTGAACATGCCTGAATGACAAGGCCTTCTGTCAAACCCCTGACCACTCCCCTGTGATAGAACCATCTCAACTCTCCTGGCCATATTGGCCGCATCCTAAAATGAAAGCCCGTTCCTAGTCTCCTTAGCCATCTGCAATCGAATAGGCTGAATGAGTCCTTCAATGAACCTCCTCACCCTCTCTCTCTCTCGGGGGGAGTATAAGAAGAGCATGACGGGCCAAGTCAATTAATCTTGTTTCGTACTTAGTGACAGTCATAGAACCTTGCTGAAGATGCTCAAACTACCTCCGATAGTTCTCCATCTGAGTGATAGGAAGAAACTTCTCCAGAAATAGCTGAGAGAACTGATCCCAAGTCAAAGCCGGTGACCCAGCAGGTTTATACAAACAATAATATCTCCACCATGTCTTGCGGATCCAGATAGATGAAAAGCAGCAAAGTAGACCCTATTGGTCTCCATTATCCCCATGTTCCGTAGAACCTCATGACAGCTGTCCAAATAATCCTGGGGATTCTCAGAAGATGTACCACCAAAAGTAGTAGTGAAAAGCTTGGTGAACCTGTATAAACTCCATAAGGCATCAGTAGACATAGCTGGCCCCTCACTGGTCGGTGCCACATTACCCTGTTGAACTACCTCATCTGGCAAGGCTGCCGGAGTCTGAAACTGGGGAGCCATTTGCTCCGAAGTGCGAGTAACAGGAGTTTTGGCTCCTCCTCCAGCCTGAGAGATGGCTGGTGCTACAGGAAGTAAGCCTGCCTGGGCGACACTCTCCATAAGGCCCACTAGACGAACCAGAGCATCTTGAAGTATCGGGGCGGCGATAAACCTCTCTGGGACATGAGCTGGTCCTGCTGGAACTGTCTGGGATGGAACCTCATCGTCAAACTCAATCTGAGGCTCCGCCAATGGTGCTACTGCTCGATCTCGAGGCTGAGCTCTACCTCAGCCTCGGGCCCTAACACGGCGTCGGCCTCTGCCCATCGCAGGAGCTGCTATTGGAAGCTTGGGTTGCTGGTCAGCCCGAAAAAATAGAGTGGATGTTCAATTAGTATTGAGAAACCAAGTTGCACGACAGGAAAGAATAGATGTGAAGTTATTCCTAACTCTGTAGCCTCTAGGGGGGGATAAATACAGACGTTTATGTACCCATCCATAAGACTCTACTAAGATTGTCCATGAATTGTGAGACCTAAGCAACCTAGAGCTCTGATACAATTTTGTCCCGACCGGGATTTCCCACCCTCGAGAGCCGTGATCGCCTACTTATGAAAGCTTAGCAAGTCGAGTGTTATAGATCCATTACCTTTTTTCCTTAACCTTTTAGCAGTTACGAGTTAACATGTGATCAATAGCGGAATAATCATAACAAGCTGGAATGCGGAAGACTAAATCTAATAGTTTAACATAATACTAGTACAAGAGGAATCCAACAATACAACTCTACCCAGAATTTGATGTCACAATGTCACGGACTATCTACGAATACTACAAATAGTGCTCTGAAAGGTAAATAGAAATCTGTCTTTGAAGTACAATAAAACTGAATGGAAAGATCGAAGGGGACGCCAAGGCCTACGGATGCCTGCACGACTATCTCGGGTCTCTTGATGGATTAAAGGCAACAACCTCTTTACGGTCCAAATGCTCTAGCACTGGGATCTGCACATAGTTCAGACTGTAGTATCAGCACAACTGACCCCATGTGCTGTCACGTGTCGAGCCTAACCTCGGAGAAGTAGTGACGAGGCTAGGACGAGACTACCAAAGAAACATGTTTAGTTATGTCATATACAACAAATAATAACAACAAAAACTAGCAGTTAAAGATGGGAAGGGGGAAAATACTGCGGGGAATATCATGTACAAATAGAATTTCAGTAACGAAGCACAGGGAACGTAATAAATCAATTATGAGAAATAATAAAGAAAGACAGTAACAAGCGCACGGCATCACCCTTCGTGATTTTACTCTCATTCTCACCATAAGAATCAATATATTTGGCACGACATCACCATTCGTGCTTTTACGTCACATAATCATGGCACGACATTATCCTTCATGCATTATAACTCATATCATGTCACGACATCACCCTTTATGCTTTTACATTTACAATATCGGCACGGTATCACCCTACTTGCTTTTAAACACTCTTCCATAGCCAAGCAACAATCACAAAGCAATGCGGGTAAGGGAATCAATAAAATTACAATAGAATCCCGGCAAGGGAACAATAGTATAACAATAATATCCCGACAAGGGAAACAATATCATGAGCAATAACATCATGGCAAAGGAAACAATATCATAAGCAATAACATCCCGACAAGGGAAACAATATCATAGACCTTTCCTCTTTTCCACAATTACTTCACAACTCACTTCTCAACTTGAGCCAATACTCTACAATGTTCAATTACCAAGAATACTTCCACAAGTCTTGTTCCATATTGAAAATTTTCATATTAAGCATGGATGATACATAACGGAGTCACAACAATCATAGTATAAGATTCACGGGCATGCTTGACACCAATGTATAAGTACTCGTCACCACACCTATACGTCGTACTCAACAAGTAACACATAGCAACTAAGACTCCAACTCCTATTCCCTCAAGATAAGGTTTGACCAAACATTTACCTCAATGCCACGAACACAATCAAGCCTCAATTGCCGCTTTACCTCTCGATTCTGCTTCCAATTTGCTTGTATCTAGCCACAATTTACTTAATAATACTAATAGCTGCTAATAAACCAATTATAATGCATGAAAATAGGTTTTCTAGTGTTTTCCCCAAAAAGTCAAAAATCGATCCCGGACCCGCTTGATCCAAGCCCGAAATTCGGACCAAAACCCGATTACCCATTCAACCCCGAGCCCGGATATACAATTGTTTTGGAATCCGACCTCAATTTGAGGTCTAAATCCCCACAATTCGATATTCCTAGGTTCTACCCAAAATTCCTAATTCCACCATGAAAACCCTAGATTCTAGGATGAAACCTTGTAAAAAGAAGTTAAGGAGTGAAAGAAATGAGTTAAAAATCACTTACCTGTGTTTTGGCGAAGAAAGAGTGTTCCAAAAATTGCCTCTTATGTTTTAGGATTTTGAAAAATGAAAAATGACAGAAAAGTCACGTTTATATATACCCCTCTCAGACCCTCACCGCTGACCGAGAAAGAGGACCGCGTTCGCGGAGCTCCACAGCGGACCACGAAATATCGAGCGCGGTTGCAGAGGTATGGCCTTGACCACCGCGGTTGCGAAGACCCCACCATGGTCACAAAGATTCACCGCAGACCGCGAAACTCATTTCAGAGACCTGCAACTTCGTTGAACCTGTAACAGTTATTTTCTAACTCTAAATTCACTCTGTGTCTTATCCAAAACTAAATCGAGCCCTCGAGTCTCCAAACCAATCATGCACGCAAGTCTAAAGATATCATACGGATTTGCTCGTGCGATCAGATCATCAAAATAACATCAACAACTATAAATTAAATCTCAAATTCATGTAATCACTCAAGAACATTGAAATTACTATTTTCTCAACTATAGGTCCGTTTTATACCAAATCAATTCCGATCTTTACCAAATTTCATAAATTCAATTTAATTATTATTTTAAACCTGTACCGGGCTCCAAAACCAAGATACGGGCCTGATACCATCAAGAATTTACATCAATTCTCTTCTTAAAGCCTTTATATTTTTCGGCAAACAATTTTCTTTAAAAATTCTTTTCTCGGGCTTGGGACATCGGAATTCGATTCCGAGAATACGTCCAAGTCCCAAATTCTAGGAATACATGATCTGGGAATACGTCGGATTATGGATCCGGGTTCGTTTACCAAGAAATATAACCAAAGTCAATTTTAATCAATTTTAAAGGCCAATTTCCTTATTTTACTTAGATTTCACATAAAAGGATTCCTGAAATGCGCCCAGACTATGCACACAAGTCGAGGTGAGACAAAAAGAAGTTTATAAGGCCTCGGAATACAGAATTTACTTTCAAACGAGTGATGCCCTTTTGGATCATCACAGCTGGCCTCACATTTGCGATTTCAGTCTCGCAATTGCGAAGTAGAACTAGGAGATGGGGTTTCACTTTTGCATAGAACTGGTTGCATTTTCTATCAAGAGGGACTTTGAATTTTGGACATAGGTGTCGCATTTGCGACACAGGTGGACTAGGCACAACTTCGTGATGTGAATCTTTCAATGCATTTCCGAAGGCTTGGGACTTTGAAAATGCGAGGTTTTAGTCGCATCGACAACAACAGACATGCTCAAGCACTGATCATAACTGCAATCAGTGGTTCCCATTTGCTGATATCGTAGTTGTGAACAAGAATTAGCAATTGTGATATCTGCAGTTGGGTAACCTCATTTTGCACAATTTTTGAACCCTAGACTCCATAGACGCGATTTTTGGAGAGCAATTTCTTCCCTAATTCATAGGCTAGTAATCTTAACTTATTTTTTTTCAACTTAAATTACTTTTTCATGAATTTCATCATATAATATAAGGATTTTAAGGTGGTAATTGGGGATTTTGGGTAGAATTTAGGTATTTTGTAAAATTGAGATTTGGATCTCAGATTGAGGTCAAATTTCAAAACAAATTATACATTTGGATTTGTAGAGTTAAGGTTATCGGCGACCTCACAGGTGTAGAATCTTCCTCACACCTATGCTCCCAAGCTTTCTCTCCGAATCTTGCACATGCAATGACTCACCCCACACCTACGACCACTCCCACCGCAAGAGTGATGACACCAGAATTCAGCTGCGTTAGTAATCCTCTAAGTCCAAATTTGATCCCGATTTCAATTAGATTTACACCCAGTAGGGCCTAAGATACCAACAAAACATAAAACAAGATACGAACATAGTCAAGGCCTAAGATTACATCAAAAACACGAATTGCATCCCAATTTAAGACTAATGAAAGTAATGGATTTCCAACTTCTATAATTGATACCAAAACCTATCAGACCAACTCTGATTGACCTTAAATATTGCACATAAGTCATAAATGATGCAACAAACTTATTCCAACTTTCGGAACAAAAATACGAGCCCGCTAATAATGAAGTCAACTCCTGGTCAAACATCTGTTTACCGTGCAAATGGTATCAACAATTAAATTTTTTAAATGGGACTCTAAAAATACGTGATCTATTTTTATTCTAGTTGTTAGAGAAATGGATGGTAGGAGTATGAAGTTTAACAATAAGATACAAGCTAAAACAGAGCAGTAATCAAACTAAGGGACTTGTTGCCCGAGCTTCAGACTAGTCGATGAAGGGCCTCGGGGTCGATATCCGGCTCGAGGTCGAGCTATTGAGGATAACCGGGAGATGGATAACAATTAGAATATAATTGAAGAGGCCACTTTATGCCAATACAACACAATAAATGAAGAACAAATATGAAAGCAATAAATGCTAAGAGCGGCCTCGGGCAAATGAGTTAGAGAGAAAAGAGAGAGAGAGAGATATTATTGATCTTGTGTAGAATGGTTGGAGAAACAGTCGTCCCTTACAAAATGGTGTGGATTCCCTTTATATAGGAGGGGAACCCGGTTATGGTACGACATACATTAATTATAAAAGCATAGGTATGGGACGTCTAGACATGATGCCTCGACACAGGTCTAGGTAGGCCGTCTCTGTCAGACTTAGCTGCGTTCCTTGGGAATTCCCCCTTTTGCTCTAGCCTCGATCTTTGCCTTCTTTTAGTCGGACCTCGATGAGCCCCAGGGAGGGGACTCGGTCGCAACTCCACGTCTTCGGGGTCTCGAGGCATTCTCTCGAAGTGGCTTGATAGCAAGAAATTAAGCCCTCTAATTTCGCCGCATACAGATAGTCTCCGAATATCCTAGAACAAAGCGATGGGAAATGATTCTAACACCTGACTCCACGAGCTTCTCACGGTGATGTCATACCGATGATGCAACCTGTGGCGCGAGTTTTTGTGATAACCAGGATGTGCCATGGACTTGCATTTTTGACATCATTCAATGCACTGTCAATTCTCGTTCTCCAAGGTGAAAGTACCGCCATCGATTTTGCTCTTCAAGAATGCAGTAATTACGTCCGTTAGTCTTCCAAAGCCTCGATGACTGTGTCGTTGCTCCTTATAAATGGGGATGCTCTGGCATTGTTTTTCTATCTAAGTACCTTCATCTGCTCATTCGCCCATTTCTCATTATCATCTTCCTCTATTGTTGATCACCATGTTTGGAGTCTACGACCTCAAAGTCTTTTGGCATTGTTTCGATAGGCTGTGTCGTGGCCCTTTGTTGGAGCTCAATTGTGATGTTCCGTTGCTGCTGCTATTGTTATTGCGTCTGCTACTGCCATCCCTATTGGTCGGAGATGATGACATACGGGGAATAAATTCTCCCCTTTTGTAGACAGTCATTCGGACGATGCACTGCTACTCACTCTCCTACCTAGGCCTAGTGTTGCACTTCATCCCTTATGTTTTTCCTTTCCCAATGGATAAAGTGGCACCCCCGGACATTGAGGCTGGGGCCCGCCGAATCTCCAACCTTTTAGCTTCGGCAGGCTATGTCTCTTTCCTCTGCCTCCTCTACATCCCCTCTTTTTCCTCTTCTTCATCTTTTCCCTCAACAAGGCCCTTCTGCGGGATTGAGCTGCGAACCTAGAGGAGATGGTAGCCGAAGGGATTGCCTTCGAGGATGCAAGCTCGATGGGGCGCCGCTCGAGGATGCTGATACCGGAGATGGACCTTCGAGGATGGACTGGGTTCTTGGGTTTTCATCACATGTACATCCTTTTGCTTCTCGATTTTTGTGTAGAGATCCTCTGTAGGCTTTTGTTGTATGCATACCCTTGAACTTCTTTGTTTTTGAGTAGGGATCCTTTTGCGAGATTTTGTAATAAATTGTAAGGACCCCCCGAGGGCTTGTAAGTGAACATTTATCAAATATGAAGATGTTTCCTTTACTTCTGCTTTTGATTTTTGTCGTGTTCTTGTATATTCTTATGCATTCGTGGAGATTTTGAATGTATGCCTCTATTGACGATTGCCGACATTTTTCTAGCTTTGGTGGACATAAATGCATCCTTTCTGAGCTCATCATTGTTCCCGAAATCAAGCCCGAAGTGGTCCGATAAACCTAGATCATTGGGGCACTTGGGCCCCATGGAGATAGAGCACCGAAGCGAAAGTCGACTTTGGGCGCTCGAAGCTTTTATTTTGAGCTTGGTGTAGATAACCTTTTGAGGTGTTGTAGGCAGGCTTCTAAGGAAGGGGCTATTCGTATTTAGGCAACTTTCTATAGTCGAGCCTTTGTGGGCGGAGCTTGAAGGGATTTTTTTCTTTTTAGAAAGGAAAACCACGAGATCGGATACCGCCTCGAGCTCTCCGATGGCGTTGAAGGCTTTCTAAAGCCTGACTTTTTTTGATGAAGGTCCTCGAGGTCAGGCACCACCTCGGGACTGGAGATGATGCAGTTGGATCCTTGAAGCCTAACTTCTTATCGATGGAGGTCTCTAGGGTCTGCTACCACCCCAGGATCTATACCGAGGTCGTTGTCCTCCCGAGAATTATCCTGGATAGGCGAATCATTGATGTTTCCCACATATATGTGGGGTGGCTCTTGATGTCTTCGATAGGAGAGGAACATCTGGAGATGGTGAGAAGAGACTGCAGATGGGGCGAGGGGGTAGCACTGCAGGTGCTTTCCTCGGATGAGAGTATTACAGACTCTACTGATGGATTCTTGAACGTATACTTATACCCTTTTGCGTTAAGCCCCCTTGATAGGGCCGTGCTTGATTTCTGCCTGAAGTATCGGGTTACTTTGGCGCAGATACATCCATCAATTTGGCGAGTGGTGCTGATGATGAGATTCTTTGCGGAGAAGGTCGGGCTTGAATTCATGCTTAGTCACCACGTCAAGTTGTACCGGCCGTTTCACCATCGAGGCCTGATAACCCTATGGTGCCATTCGCCTACGCCCTTTGTTGTTGAATATGCGCAACACGAGGATCAAAAGTGGGCTAGCCAATTCGTCCGGGTTTGGATGAATGACATTATCTCTGTAGAGCACATTCCATCTCTCGAGGTATGGATTATTCGCGTGTGTGGAGTGTCTCGTGCCTTCTTAGACTTTCTTATAGATGCCGGACATCTATAAGAAACTGTCGGCATCCATGACTGTTTCTCCAACCATTTTACACAAGATAAATAATATCACTCTCTCTCTCTCTTTTCTCTCTAACTCATTTACCCAAGGACACTTTTAAAATTTATTGCTTTCATACTTGTTCTTAATTTATATTGCGGTATTGGCCATAAAGTGCCCTCTTCAATTATATTCTAATTGTTATCCCTCTCCCGGTTATCACCGATAACTAAACCTGGAGCCGGATATCGACCCGAGGCCCTTCATCGATTAGTCTGAAGCCCGGGCAGTAAGACCCTCGGTTTGATTACTGCTCTGTTTTAGCTTGTATCTCATTGTTAAACTTCATACTCCTAGTATCGATTGCTCTAACAACCAACATAAAAATAAATCATGTATTTTTAGAGTCCCATTTACAAATTTAATTGTTGTTACCATTTTCACGGTGAACAGTTTGGTGCCCACCGTGGGGTTACAAATAATAGTGATTATTTTCTTGCTAGTTTCATTACACAAACGCAAGTTATGTTTCATACTTTTTCTTATCTAAGATCTCTTGATTTCAGGTCTAAATGTCTGGCTCGGTAAATAGGGTTGACAAAGACTACCTCAAAAATCACAGCGAAAACGGTGTGGCTATTCTAGTCATTGGCGCGCCACCGTAGAACCCTGATAATGCAACTAGACCGATTCCAGTGGATGCTGGTTCGCAAGACGCGTAGCAGGTCGATGAAACCTCACACACCGATGGAAGCATACAACATGGCGACCAACAGGAAGCCCAAAAGACCCTGGCTCGGGAAGCACAGGAAGTTACTCTTCGCGATATTTTTGAAATGTTGCAGGCAAACAGTTGGCCATCGCTTAGTTACAAAGCCATCCAAAAACTCCCAGCATAGCAGCATCGAAAACAACTCCCCCAGTCGAATAGGTACCCAAGAGATCGAGTAATAACGGATCAGTAGCCGATCCCGCCATTGTGAAAATGTTGGAGGACTTCACCAAAAGGATCGAGTCAGGCGAGAAAATAATAGCAGCCAACAATAAAAAGGTCAAAACTTACAACTTCAGAGTCGACCAAATCCCAGGCGCGCCCCCGGCCTTGAAGGGTGTAGACTCGTAAAAGTTCGTGCAATGGCCGTTCCCCAAGGAAGCGTCCCCGAAACTCATTCCAAAGATGTTCAGAATACCGGAACTCCCTAAATACAACGAGACCTCAGATCCTAACGAAATATCACTGCTTATACATGCGCAGTAAAAGGCAATGACCCAAAAAACAACAAGATCGAGTCCGTCTTATTGACGAAATTTGGGGAATCACTCTCGAAAGGGGCCATGATGTGGCAACCTAACCTAGCGCCCAACCCCGTAAAATCACTTATCATACCGGCAGATTCCTCCATAAAGGCACACATTAGTACCATGAAAGCAACGGTGAGAAAGCCTGACACATCCAGGACCGAACAAAGGGATAATGAAATGTTGCGAGAATTTGCATCGCATTCCCAGATGTAACGAACGAGATTACCCCTGATCTCGGATGACTGGGCGGTACAGGCCTTCACTCCAAGCCTAAACAAACCAAGCCCAATGATTTCAAGGAAGTTAAAACAAAACTTTATTGGGTACCCAGCCAAAGTCCGGGCGGATGCCCATACCCGACACCAGTCGCAAACCAAGGGTGTGGATGATCACCTAAGAGCCCCATCAGGCTCAGTATACCCAAGCAGGCTCCTGGCAAAGAAATGCCAAACAGAGAAAGGTACTGCCCGTACGCCGTAGATAGGAGGAACACCCCGAGACGCAATCTACCTTGCAACGATTGGAGAACGGATTGAAGGCAATATCCTAGAGGAACCGTCAATAAATAAATATTCAACAAAGACACAAGGCCAGCGAGTGTGCCTCGCTCATTAAGATACAATTTCAACATCGCTGTATCAGACATCAGGTTCACCGTCAGTGAAACCAGGGACACCAGATGGCCCAGACCTATTCAGTAGAATCTCTCTTAGAGGAATCACAGCTTGGTGTGTGAACTTTATAACAAGTGCGGTTGTGGGGCCGAGGACAACCACCAACTCCGATGGAAAAAAGCCAAGTCACTCAGCAAAAATCACCGCCAAGAACTGACGCACAACCGAATTCAAGTTCAGTCCAGAGTAGGGAAGGCAACTAGGAAGAACGAATCAAATAGGGTGCAGCATATTACCACGATAGTAGGGGAGCGACGACACTTTCCAAGAACTCGTAAAAAGGAGAGCAAAAATGCTCATCACTAGAGAAAGGCAGATCTGGGGCTATATCCTCTAGGTTGCCCTCACATTCAGCATGGAGGGAACCGAGACCTTGTCTTGGCCTCACACTGATGCATTTGTAACCTTCTTCCTCACTCGATCCATTTTAGATAAAACGTGTGCTCATGAATACAGGTGGCTCAATCAATGCTGTCGGGTCGAGGGTGATAGGGCGGCTTGGACCGCAGGGTCAAATCACGCTCGCCTCTCGAATCTTTGGCAGATTCCAAATGGCGGTCGCAATGACAAGGAGAAAGACCATTCTCTCAATTTAGCATGGCTGGCCCCGACAGGAACGCCGAGTTCCGTGTCATCAAAAGAGGCGCAAGGAACGGATGCCTTATTCAGACGATCGCGGATGCACTGCACGAGGGCAATGTCGTCCCCCCTTTGTCAAAAGGATGAAATTCCACACAAGGGACGTAATTAAAACTGTCGGCAGAAAGCAACACACGGCAAGGGGAAAAATCTGCATCACATAACGCATCGCCGACACCAATATCTCCTCTCTCAAAAGAGTCAAAGGGTAAGCGAACCATGTTTTCAGCCAGGCCCAGTTGAACATAGTGGAGGGTTGTGCTAGAGTCCTCGCTCCAAAATGGCAGGGACATATCGGACCTTGGAACATCACCTGCGCACCTCGTGGTAAGGTAAAACTACCCCCCTCCTTCGTTATTTTACACTAACTTGCATGCAGACAACCGACCAGGGCATTTGGAAGTGTTATCTCTACCCGAAGATCCCAAGGCCATAACAGTACCCGTCGTACTCTTTCCTCTTGGCCGGACGTCCGCCCCGAAGAAGGTCTTGCCAGCGAGGTTCTTAGCAGAGCAACATGCCTCCTAGGAAGGATTCAACAAGCCTACGAGACTTTCTTCGCAATCAAGCCCATACCGGGAAAGGACATACGAAGTTCCAATGGGAAATCATGTAACGGGCCAAACGGTCAAAGGAACCGTGCTTGTGCTAGACGAGCTCACGACAATGAAACAACATATATTTACACCAAGCAATTAAAGAATATCTCTCAGCATCTCGTACTCCAAAGAAGAAAATTTCGGCATGCTCACGACAAGGATTCCCTCCACCGAATACATCCTGAAATACTCGGAGACTTAGCATCAACAATTTGGCACCCACATGAACTCATGGTCGGAACTCCGGGCTCATAAGGCACCAGCAAGGCAATTCCGAGCTCACGAATAACAGCCTTCAAGCCTAAGCAAACTCGATGACTCGGAGACTATCGTCAATTGCCATACACTGGAAAACCCAAGGCCGTAAGACCCCGAGCGGGTAGACTCAGTCTAGCCAGATCTATTTTACATAGCAACAAAAATTGTAAGACCTCAACAGGCATGACAAATTGTAAGGCCTCAACAGGCATGACAAACTGTAAGACCTCAATAGGCATGAAAATTTTGGAAGACCATACTACAGGTATAAAACTCAAACCCAAAGTTTAGGCTTTATATCGCATTTGTAAGACTCCCAAAAGGGCACACCCTCGATTTAGATTCCTAAACTATCACTCAGGATCAAACTGGCTTCGGCCAAATACATATGACTACGGTCAAAACAGCTGCACCAGCCAAATTAACGCGACTCGGGGACGCCCGACCATCGCTAACAAAATCACAGGCCATTACATCGAATCTACTTCGCAAAGAACCGGTTAAAACAGGATACCCTCAACAGGCAAACGAGTTTCGACCATGTCAGCTCCAAATCACAAGGCTTCGAGGTACTCAACCTACGAGCTAAACCTTCTGAGGTGCTCGAACATCGACGCTAATGACTTGAAATCAAGGTCCTTCTCGAACCAACGACGGGTCAGGAAAAATTATTTCAAAAAGGCCTTAACAAGAGGAAAAAACAGCCTATAATATGCCCACGGGAAAAAGCATAAGAGCCATTGTCGCCAGCCAAACGAGCCTCAGGGCTGCACACTAAAAGGTCACAATGACCAACAGCGTAAAAGCCACTGTTGCCGACTTGAAAATTGAAACCTTGAGGATTAAAATGAGCTCGAGTCGTAACCTGATTTGGAGACCAGATCCAAAATAGTTAACTATACATGCCTAAGGGCGTAGCGTAAGAGCCACTGCCGCCAGCTTCACGAGCCTTAGGGCCGCATACCTAAAAGGTCGCTTCGACCCAAGGCATATAAAAGCCATTTTCATCTGCCCATGCATGCACAAAAAACATAAGGGTCAATTAAGCTCGAGTCACAACATGACTCGGAGACTGAACCCAAAATAGTTAAAATGCAAATGCCTAAGGGCAAGGCGCAAGAACCATTATCGTCCGCCCGTGCAGGTATAGGGGATTGAAGATTAGGTAAGCTCGAGTCAAAGCCTGGCTTGGAGACTAAACACAAAATAGCTGGGAAAAGCACAAAAACTCTAATGCCTACTCGTGCTAAAAATCACACTTGACCGAGGATGAAAGAGCCTCCGAACCTGTCTAATGAGCTCTAGATCCATAGGGCTCCCGCTAAATATTGAAAAAAGTCGGCCTGGTCGAAAGCAATGCAAAAAGAGATACAAAAGTGATAATGCTTCAAGTTTCTTTTATTCAAATACACAAAAGGTGCGTTCTCCATTTGCAAACATGCTTTGCGAATATCGAAAACAAAATGACAAAATGGCAAAATCTATGCTCTGCTCAAGAAGGCTACAGCCTACCCGCCCCAGCTTCACTCTCCTTGACATCGGTAAGAAGTGACCGAGCATCACACTCATCTGCCCTCGCTCGAGCCAACTCTTCCAATAGGACGAAACCCCTGGCGCCAATCTCTTCGAGTACCTCTCTTCGGGATCTAAAACGAACATATTCCTTGATCCTCTTTTCATGATCGAGTGCCCGCTTCAAATCGGCTTGGGCATCAGCAGTGTCCTTCAAATGAATTGCCATCTCCTTATCGGCCTTGGTCTAACTCAATGCTACTTCAGCCCGAGCATTGATTATCTCAGCCCTGACCTTTGAGAGATCGGACTCGAGCTTCGCGATCATATCCACTTGAATTGAAGCGTTGTCACGAGCCAGGCGAAGTTGGGCCTCAAAGGCGGGAACCTTAGCCAATGCACCCTTCTCCTCTAAAGTGTGAGCCTACACTTAAGCCCTCAGTTCACCACAAGCATTCCTAACTCGGTAAGCTTCACCCCTGAGGTACTCCAGGGCCTCCGTCTTTTTCTACAACTAAGATAGGCAAAAAGGATTATCTTTAAGGGTTAAAAGGGTGAAACGCGTTACGAAAGGTTACCTTCTCCGTCAAATAGCTCTCATAATTCAAGCTTTGGTATGCCTCATATCGCTAGTGCATCAACTCAACCTCCTTCTCCTTGCAGAGGAGCCTAAGGGGCTCACCCTCATCTAGAGCTCTCTAAAGCCTGGTCCCATGACGGAGCAGCTCAGACCTGAGCCTATCGAAGGCCTACAAAAAAAAAACTCGATAAAAAAAGGAAGACGTGAAATGTATAAGGACTACGCCAAAACTCACCGCGGAGTAAAGCTGGCGAACCTCCTCGAAGGCCGAGCACACTCCTATTGGTCCAGACCCTCCGGCCTTGGAATAACCAACCTCAGTCGAGGCATAACCACTCGTAAGAACCACCACTTCGGAAACAAAGACTTCGGTAACAGTAAGCTCGGGCGATAATCTCTCTTCGAAGACACGGGCCCGTTTAGCCCCGCTAAAAGCTCCATCACACTGCGAGTGCAAATCCCGTTTATCACCATCGTCCCTTAGCTCGGAGGCCAACGACTCCTCTCTATCTCCGAAGGGATATAGCCTCGCCCCAAGTGACCGCCCGATACCTGCAACAGAAAAGCCAGTACACGAGAAAGAGGAAAATGTCGTCTCAAACATACGAAGACAAAGGTGAAAGCAGCATACGCACATACCTTGGTGTTTCGCTTCCCATCTGCCTAGGGACACAACTCGCCACCTACGCTCGTCGCAAGATGAATTGGTCGCAAAACTCCGAACCGAGCCGAGCAAATAGGGAACTTTGTCCGGCATCCATGAAGTTGCTGCAGAAAAGGGGGAATAATCCATAGCAAGATGGGAATAATCCATGAAGTTGCAGTCCAATGAATGTCGAAGAAAGAGGTGGTTCTCATTATTTTATTACTTTCATGGATGATTACTTAAAGTATGGATATATTCATTTGTTGCGTCACAAGTCTGATTATTTTGAAAAGTTTAATGAATTTAAGACAGAGACTAAAAGTGACAAAATAAATATATCACGACACTATGATCTGATAGTAGTTGGGAGTACCTCATTGCAAAATTTATTAGCTACTAGTCATAATGTGGAATTGCATCTTAATTGTCGGTACCTGGAACACCACAACAAAATGGTGTAGCTGAAAGAAGAAATATGACTCTTATGGAAATGCTTATATTAATGATGAGTTATTCTAGTTTGTGTTCGTCATTTTGGGGATACGCCTTAGAAATAACAAATTACATTCTTAATTGGGGTCTTGGGTTGTCTAGTCAATGTGCTGAACGGAAAATATATAAATTGGAGGCGAAAATGGATGTTTGTGTTTTTGTTAGTTATCCAAGGGAAATGGAATGTGTTTTTTTATGCTGTCCTAAATAAAAGAAGATAATTATTAGCACAAATGACAAGTTACTTGAAGAGGATTATTCGATGACCTTGTTCCTAGAAATAAACCTTTTTTACTAGAACTAATAAAAGGAATGAACGCTTAGTCATCTGAAAAATAAAATGATAAGTACAAACCTTGAAAGTCAAAGTTGGCATACCATTGGTTTAAAGTAGTGGGAGAAATGCCAATAGACTTGATATCCCGTAAAGACAAGTTTCCCGAAGTCGTACCATCACAAAGTAGCGCGAGCAATGCTGAGAAAATAGCACAACAAGATGATGTCGTTGATATCCCTGTGGATATCATAGAGACTTAGGTTCATGAAAATTATGTGGTTCAAGAACCAAATCATAATAGTGTAGTTGCAACTGAGATAGTGCATAGTCGTAGTGGGAGAGAAATAAGACAGGGAGTTTGTTATACGCTCCTAGGAGAATTGTATGATATGATCCCTAACGAGCCAACTATTGTAACTGTCAATTACGACAAAGAACTATAAGATAAAGATGCTAATAAGTAAGTTTCTGCTATGACATCATAGATGGGGTTTATGTACTTTAATCAAGTGTAGGGTCTTTTAGAACCATCCGATGGGGTTAAACCCATTGGATGTAAGTGGATCAATAATAAAAAGAAAAGTGTAGATGGAAAAGTACAAACTTTTAAAGTAAGGTTTGTAGCGAAAGGGTTCACTAAAAAACAAAGGATCAATTATGAGAAAACATTTTCGCCGATAACCATGCTTAAGTCTATTAGGATTCTCTTATTCATTGTTGCTCATTATTATTATGAGATTTGGAAAATGGTTATGAAGTCAGCTTTCCTTAATGGAAGTCTTGACGAGTGCATCTACATGATACAACCAGATGGTTTCGTGAAAAGTGGCAAGGACACATGAATTGTAAGCTTAAAAGGTCTATTTATGAACTGAAATAGGCAGCCAGGGCATGGAACACTTGTTTTGACAATGTGAATAAAATATTTTATGTTGGTCAATGTCTTAACGAGTCTTGAGTACAAGAAGTGGGATGGGGATAAAGTGGCATTTTTAATTCTATATGTAGATGACATATTACTCGTAGGAAATAACATGGGCATGTTGGGTTTAGTGAAAGAATGGTTGTCCACGCATTTCCATATGGAAGATTTGGGAGAAACGACAAAGACAATCCCTTATGCATTTGTTGTATGAAGTCTGATGTACGTTATGCTATGTATTAGAACCGACATCTGCTTTCTCGTAGGAATTATTAGCATATTTCAGTCTAATTCTGGGTGAGAGCATTGGAATGCGGTTAAGCGTATAAACACACCTAAAAAGGACTAGGGATTATATGTTAGTCTACCATTCAGATGACCTTGTACCCATTGGGTACACTTCTTTGGATTTGCAGTCCGATAGAGATTCTAGAACGTCTACTTCAGGAAATATGTTTACTTTGGGATGTGGTGCCATACGTTGGAGTAGCATAAAATAAACTTGTAATGATGATTCCACTATAAAAGCCAAATATGTGGCATCCTTTGGGGCAGACAAGGAGGAAGTTTGCCTCGAAAATTAAACTCCCTAAGAGAGTAGGGTGTAATTTCCTTGATTCAAGCACCAATTACACTTTATTGTGATAATATTGGTGTGATTGCAAATTCAAAGAAGCCACGGGGCTATGAAAGAACAGAGCTCATTGATCGTAAATATCATTTAATTCGTGACATAATACCGGGAGGGGATGTAATAGTCACCAAGATTGCATCAAAGAACAACTTTGCGGACATGTTTACTAAGAGCTTGTCACAGAAGACTTTTGATACATGTATATGGAATGAGTGTTATGATTGTAGACGCATGGTGTAACGACCCAGCCGATTGTTTTGAATATTGCAGCCTCATTCTCTATTTATCGCCTCTTCTTTGTTCATTTGTGGTTATGTGACGGGGAAGTTGGTTTGGTTTCAAATAATTGTTTGAGTGAATTGGGACACTTAATCCCATGGTTGGAAGCTTGTGTTAAAAGAGTTGCTCGGAGTTTGACTTTTGTGTAGCCAGACTGGTGTTTTGATGACTCTAATAGATATGTTTGGTAAGTTGGACGTAGGCATATATGGGAATGTTGATTTGGAGGTCTGTAGGTTGATTTGGTGTTTTTTGGTGAATGTTGGAAAGTTGAAGGTTTGGAAGGTTGAGAAGTTTGACTTGGAGTTGACTTTGTTGATATCAGGTTCAAATTTTAGTCCCGAGAGTTGGAATATGTCATTTGAGTCATTTTGGGACTTGCGTGCAAAATTTGAGGTAATTCGGAGTTGATTTGATTTGGTTCGACATGAGTTTTGGAAGTTGAAAGTTTATTACTTTCATTAGGCTTGAATTGAGGTTCGATTCATGCTTTTGGTGTTGTTTGATGTTGTCACGACTCAAAATCCCTCCTTAAGAGTCGTGATGGTACCTAGTCTCTAAGACTAGGTAAGCCTAATACATTGTGAGTTATATAAGAGATTTAAACCAGTTATTCATTAAACTAGACCCGAAAATTCCTATACAAAACTCGAAACAATCAATAGATGTACAGTATCCCAAAACCGATTGTACAAGTCATAAGCTTTACTAATTTTACTAGAAATCTTCACAACTATTCAAGAATAGAAATAAACAGTACAAAGTAAAATTTCAGAAGGTGACTGCGAGGCCTACGAACACGATGGCAGGTATAGCTTGAATTCTCTGCAACAATACTCGATCAGCTATCTAATGATCAACTCGCTCCGAGGTACCTGGATCTGCACAAAAATGTGTAGCAAGCGTAGCATGAGTATACCACATTGTACCCAGTAAGTACCAAGACTATCATCAGCGGAGTAGTAACGAGGAACAATCAAGACACCTACTATACATAATAACTTGTGCAAGTATGAATATAAAACTAACATGGAACAATATATAAAGTTGAACATGGTAATAATAATGTTACAATACTTGCATTGAGAATTAGAAACAACAATTAACAAGAAGGAGCCAGCAGGTAAATATGCCATAAAGTAAACAGAATACAGATAAAGTCCGGTGAAACCAAATAAGGGAAAACAAGTAACATCCCAATAGAACAAGTGCACAGACAACTCGAGGTTCGACACCTCATAATCATACTTCATGGGTCCCAAATCACGAACCCTAATCAATTGGCATAGTGTGCCTATATTACAAATCACAACTGCACAGACAACTCACGTGTTGTATATACAACACACGTGCCAACACCATTAATACCTCATATTTGAACGGACAACTCACATACTAAGAGAGTGACAATATTTCATATCCACATGGACAACTCACGTGCTAGCAATAAAAATATGTCATAACCACACAGACAACTCACATGCGAATAGTAACAATATCTCATACAGAAGGAAAGTATACAAGAATATATGTAAATGATAATCAAACATCAAGGTTCATATTCCTGGACTAACAAAAGTGACAAATTACAGCGTATGCTTGTGCAAATGTACTATCACAGCTAGAGTACATCAATTAAGGTCAGAGACAACGAATGTCACATAAAAACCGACAAAACAAAACTGTAATATGCATGACTAACACAATGTTGACACACCACTACACAATATCATCAATAACAATGCTACCAGGCTGATGTGCCAGAGAATTTCGGCACATTTCAATACTAATTGCTTAGATTTTAGCTTGTTTTAATGCAATTATCTCTGTTACTTATGTAGTTTTGTTGTTTCTACAGTACATAAGGACTTAGAACCCAAGAACATGGAAATGGAAGCAAAAAGACAAGAAAAGATCAAAATGTAGCAAAAATGCTGGTCTGCGGTACACTATGCGATCGCAGATCAGACATGCGAGCCGCAGAATGCACGTCAAATCACAGACAAAAAGCAGAGATCTGGGTTAAATCTCAAGTCAAGAATGTGGTCCATTATGCGACCGCAGAACCAACATGCGAGCCGCAGAGTGAACCGCACACCAACCATGAAGGTCACTGAAGGACGAAGATGCGATGCAAAATGCGATCGCATTTCTGCAATGTGATCCACATAATTGGAATGCGAAGAAGACCTGTAAACTAGGGTTCTAGTCTGGGATGAGGATGTTTAAGATGCGGACCGCATACGTGCTCTGCGACAAGAATGCGATCGCATATCAGACCTGAAAGGGCATTTTTGTCCATTTTCTGTCCCGATTTTGTGTCCACTATAAATAGTTTTATGATGTCTTTGTGGGCTCATATTGTCTAGTCTTTGAACCACATTCCAAGACATTAATATTCCTCACTTTTGGAAGCTTTTGGGTGAAGATTCTCTACTTTGTAAGCTTTTATGACATTAATAGCCTGTTTGGCCAAGCTGGAGAAATCAGCTTATTTTGAGAAGTGCTTTTGAAAAAAGTACTTTTAGAGAGAATCAGTTTGTGTTTGGCTAATCAGTCTGAAAAGAACTTTTGAGAAATAATTTGTGTTTGGCCAAGCTTTTTAGAAAGTGCTTTTAAGTGTCAAATTACGATTAAGGACATGAATAGATTTACTTAATAATTAATATTATAAGTAAATAAATAATATCAAAATTTTGTTATTACATGCAATAATTAAAAAAATTCATTTTATTTAAGTAAAATATGAAAATAAAATTAAAAAGTACTTAATTCTTTTAATATAAGTTAAATATATTAAAATTCCTTCAACAAATATAAAAGCATTTACACCTAAAGATACTATATATTAGAAAGTTTCCTAAAAATAAGAAGAAATATTTATAAATTAATATCCTAAGTATTAGGTTTAAGGATTATTTTGGTATATACTATATTTTGTTAAGGGTATTTTAGGTAAGAAGAAAAGCCAAAACTGCTTTTGTTTCTGCTTTTGGAAAGAAGCTACTTTTTTCTGCTTCTCTGAAACTGCTTCTGCTTCTTCCCAAAAGCACTTTTTTCCCCAAATAAGCTTGGCCAAACACCTCAAATTAGGAAAAAAAGTGCTTTTGGGAAAAAAAACACTTTTTTTTGTCTTGAGAAGCTTGGCCAAACAGTCTATAAATACTCTTTGGTTTTTGTATTGTAGTATGAGTAGCTAACTTTAAATACTAAGGTTGTGGACCCTAAATAGGTGTTATGCTAATGGGTGTTTATCATTGAATATATATATAATGGTTGGTTGATATTTGTTTACTTCTCATTCTTCATTTATTGTTGGTGGTTGCAAACATTAACAAGTGACATTAAATTCTTGCTTTGCTTGGGAAAGTGAGTTAGAATTTGGTAGAAGTAAATATCAATGACTCAAGGCTTTAAACCTTGTTTAATAGAATCGCTTAGGAATAAGTGGGTTTTACTTGGCATATATTGATGGTTCTAAATTGCAACTCTTTTATATTTGGGAAAATTATAAAGAGGAAATATTACTCAAATATTGGGAAATATTGGGTACTCACTTAGACATCATTTGCATATCAAAAGAACCTTCCATTAGAAATATATCATATTAACAGCGATAAGCATTACACTCCATTAAAGGAGACACAACCTTGGTTTCTTTAATCCAATTAATTATTCTATAAATATTCCAATTAGTTGATACTTACAAACAAACTCAATTCATACTCTTGTTAGTATAAAACCATTCTCTTGGTACTGTTAACCGAATAGAGATACGACTTTAGTCGAGCAACACACTATAAGAGTAACCTTTTCACATCTATTCCCTGTGGGATTGGACCCCAACCTTGTTGGGTTATTATATTTGAAACCGACCTCCTTACACTATTTATTAAAGTGTAATTTGAGCGTATCAAATTTTGGCGCCGTTGCCGGGGAATACGGTTTTGAAATTACTATTTAGTGTGTACTTTACTTAACGTGTATTTCTATTCCATCACACTTTGCTTGCTTTGTTTGGTGTTGATAGGAAAACATGTCTGAATATGGTGATGATGCAGAGACAGAAATGGGAGAGAATCCTTTCCCAGACATCGAGGAGTACATTGAGGATACTAACGCCATTGCACCGCCAGCTATTGGAGCTGCAACATTTAAAGTGGAACACGGTCTAATTTTGATGCTCTAGGCAGAAGGATTTTTCAAAAACTCCACAGATGATGATCCAACACAACACCTTAGGAATTTGTTGGGTGTGTGTGCAATGCACAAACAGAACAATGTTGTCACAACCCTAATTCACCAACCGTGAATATGTCATGACGGCACCTAGTCTGCGTGACCATGTAAGCCTAACACTTGCAGAAACATAATAATTGCGGAAAAATAGAATACCATATTTAATTATCTAAAAAGGAAATTGTACTAAATGTCGCTCGGCATATATGACTCAATATCTCAAGACTAAAACAATCCCAAAACCTGGACACTCACGGGAAAACACAGGCTACAGCAATGTATAGTGAGGCTCCAAACTCCAGAATATCTAACAAACGGAAGGAAAGAGAACTAAGTACTAAAGATAGAATAAAGAGGGAGACTCGTCGGTCTGCGGACGCAGCAGATCTACCTCGAAGTCTCCGTAGTCCTCCTGCCTCACTGATAGTGCGCCTGAGTAGAGGTACCTGGATCTGCACATGAATAAAAAACACGTGCAGAAGAGGCGTGAGTACATCATAGCGGTACTCAGTAAGTGCCAAGCCTAACCTCGATTGGGTAGTGACGAGGAAGGTCAGGGCCCTACTGAGGTTATATAAAATATAAAGATGGCAGGATAAGATAAGCAGTGCAATTGAGAACCTACAGTAAGAATATATGCAGGATAATAAGAGTACAATAACGGAAACAATGATGAAAGCAAACCATAAGGAAAGTAACCGGGGATCTCTAAGTATCCTGAGGATCCCTAGTATCCTCGACATGTACTAGGGATCTCTTGGTATCCCGAAGATCTCTCGGTATCCTCAATATAAGCCAGGGATCTCTTGGTATCCCGAGGATATCTTGGTATCCTCAATATGTACTAGGGATCTCTTGGTATCCCGAGGATCTCTTGGTATCCCGATGATCTCTCAGTATCCTAAATATATGTACGGGGGATCTCCCGGGAATCTAACCCGTAGTCCCAAAGTAAATGTACAGGGGGAATCTCCCGGGAATCTAACCCGTAGTCCCAAAGTAATTGTGCAGGGGGAATCTCCCGGGAATCTAACCCGTAGTCCCAAAGTAAATGTGCAGGGGGAATCTCCCGGTAATCAAACCCGTAGTCCCAATTTAAAACACAGAGCAGCAACACAAGAATATTAAATTAAACGCTAATTTCGTACCAAGTAAACATTTACTTTTAGCCTAACATGCTTCACGTAAAGCAATTTAGAAAATTTAAGCAAATAGGCAATTAAGTCACTAATCATTCCTTTCTAGACTAACAACATGCTAAATTTACAAGTAGAATAAAACAAGAAAAGAACTCAATTGAAATACTTAAGGAAAAACCGGATTTTCAACAATTAGCTCAAGTACGCGCTCGTCACCTCACGTACAGGGCATTTCAATTATCGAATATAGCACATCCTAAGGGGAAAGGTCCCCCACACAAGGTTAGACAAGCCACTTATCTCGAACCGGCTCAAAATCAACTAAAAACCACGCTTTTGCAACGTGAATCCGACTCCAAATGGCCCAAACCTAACCAATTCAATTGCATATCGTAAATATCATATCAAACAAATGATCCTATGTTTTAATTCAAATCTAATACGCAAAATTATGGAAAATGACCAAAACGCCCTTCGGGCCCACGTCTCGGAATCGCTAAAATTTATATTCCCAGAAACCTCGCACTCTCACGAGTCTAACCATACGAAAATTATACAATTCCGACACTATTTGGTCCTTTAAATCATCATTTTACATTTTTGAAAGGTTTCACAATTTTCTCCCCAAATTCCCTCTCAAATCACGAATTAAATGATGAATTTAGTGTTAGATTCATGTTTTCTAGCCAAATATGAGTTAAAATCACTTACCCCGATGAATTTCTTGAAAAACCTTCGAAAAATCGCCAAAATCCGAGCTCTCTAGGTTAAAATATTAAATAAAACCCAAAACCTCGTATTTATAGGTACCCCTCAGGTTTCCAGCTACTGCGGGCCGCACCAAAACTCACGCGGTCCGCGCAAGCCAGTGCGGTCCGCGCAAAGGCAACGTGCGGCCGCACAGGCCTCCCTCTGCAGTGACAAGGTTTAGTATTTTGGCCATAACGTTTTCTACAGATGTCCAAATTGCGATATCTTTACCTTTCTGGAAACTAGACACGAAGGGCTACAATTTTAGTTTTTTGAATCACCTAAAAATTCCTTGTAAATCAAACGATATGAGTTTCCAAAGTAGGACCAGTGGGAGGGACCTTCACCTCGGCCGCATTCCACTTTGTGCGATCCACGCGACGCCTACCGCGACCGCGACCGCTTTTGTGCGGTCCGCACAACACTCAACGCGGGCGCACTAATTTTTGTACGGACCGCGTGAGTGAGTTTTGGGGCCTGCAACCCCTGTAGACCTGCTACAGCTATGATTTTTGCACTAAAACATCCCGGAACCTACCCGGAACTTCCGGAACTCCAAACCAATTATACCAACACATCCCATGACATCGTTCAAACTTGATCAACACTTCGGAACGCTTATAACAACATCAAATCACCAATTTCACATATGATTCAAGCCTAAGAACTACAAGAACTCTTAAATTATGTTTTCGATCAAAAACTGTATCAAATCTCGTCCGAATGACCTGAAATTTTTCACACACATCCCAAATGACATGACGGAGCTACTGAAACTTCCGGAATTCCATTCCGACCCTCGGATCAAAATCTCACTATCGGACCGGAAACATCAAAAATTCAAACTTCGGCATTTCAAGCGTAAATTGGCTACGGACCTCCAAAACACATTCCGAACACGCTCCCAGCCCCAAATTCACCTAACGGAGCTAACAGAACCGTCGGATTTCCATTCCGAGGATCTCTCCCCATTGTTCTGACTTCGGTCAACTTTCTAACACTTAAGCTCTCATTTACTCAAAACCGAGTATCCCGACAAATCACATTAGCAGAAATAAACTATGGGAAAGTAGTTAATAGGGGATCGGACATTAATTCTTAAGACGACCAGCCGGGTCGTCACATCCTCCTACACTTAAACATTCGTTCGTCCTCGAACGAGCATAGAGACGTACCTGAAGTAGTGAAAAGATGAGGGTAATGGCTGCGCATATCCTTCTCTGTCTCCCAGGTCGCCTCCTCGACCGGTTGGCCCCGCCACTGATCCTTTACCGAAGAAATGTTCTTTTACCTCAACTTTCTAACTTGCCTGTCCAATATTGCCACTGGCTCCTCAACATAGGATAGATCCTTGTCCAGCCAGACTGAACTGGAATCTAGCACGTGCGACGGGTCACCGTGATACCTCCGGAGCATCGAAACATGAAATATTGGATGCACTCCTGCCAAGCTGGGAGGTAAGGCAAGCTCATAAGCAACCTCCCCAACTCGCCTCAATATCTCAAAAGGGCCAATAAACCTTGGACTCAACTTCCCTTTCTTCCCAAATCTCATGACGCCCTTCATAGGCGAAACCCGAAGCAGAACCCGCTCACCAACCATATAGGAAACATCACGAACTTTCTGGTCTGCGTAACTCTTCTATCTGGACTGGACTGTACGGAGTCTGTCTTGAATCACCTTAACTTTTTCCAAGGCACCCTGAACTAAGTCCGTGCCCAATAATCTAGCCTTGACCGGCTCAAACCAACCCACTGGAGATCTACACCGTTTCCCATATAAAGCCTCATACGGTGCCATCTGATTATTGGACTGATAGCTGTTGTTGTAAGCAACTCCGCCAATGGAAAGAACTGATCCCAAGACCCTCCAAACTCAATCACACACGCGCAGAGCATATCCTCAAGAATCTGAATAGTGCACTCGGACTGTCCGTCCATCTGAGGGTGAAATGTTGTACTCAACTCTACCCGAGTACCTAACTCATGCTGAACGGCCCTCCAAAACTGTGATGTGAACTGAGTACCTTTATCTGAAATGATGGAAATAGGGATACCATGCAGACAAACAATCTCCCGGATATAGATCTCCGCCAACCCTCTGAGGAATAAGTAGTACACACAGGAATAAAGTGAGCGGACTTGGTCAGCCGATCCACAATCACCCAAATAGCATCGAACTTTCTCAAAGTCCGTGGGAGCCCAACTACAAAGTCCATGGTGATCCGCTCCCACTTCCACTCCGGAATCTCTATCTGTTGAAGTAACCCACCTGGTCTCTGGTGCTCACACTTCACCTGCTGACAATTGAGGCAGCTACAAATCCAACTATATCCTTCTTCATCCGCCTCCACCAATAGTGCTGCCTCAAATCCTGATACATCTTCGCGGCACCTGGATGAATATAATACCGCGAACTATGAGTCTCCTCCAATATCAACTCCCGAATACCATCAACATTGGGTACACAGTCCCGACCCTGCATCCTCAATACCCCATCATCACCAATAGTCACATCTCTGGCATCACCGTGCTGAACCTTGTCCTTGAGGACAAGCAAATGAGGGTCATCATATTTCCGCTCCCTTATACGGTCAAACAAGGAAGACTGAGAAACCACACAAGCTAGGACTCGACTGGGCTTCCAAAGGTCCAATCTCACAAACTGGCTGGCTAAGGCCTGAATATCCTTTGCCATAGGCCTCTCTGATGCTGGTAGATATGCCAAACTCCCCAAGCTCTCCGCCCAACGACTCAAAGCATCGACCACCACATTGGCCTTGCCCGGGTGATACAAGATAGTGATGTCATAGTCCTTCAGCAACTCTAACCACCTCCTCTGGCGCAAATTTAGATCCTTTTGCTTGAACAAATGCTGAAAGCTCCGATGGTCAGTATAAATCTCACAAGGCACACCGTATAAGTAATGGTGCAAAATCTTCAGGGCGTGAACAATGGCAGCTAACTCAAGGTCGTGAACAGGGTAGTTTTTCTCTTGTATCTTCAACTGTCTGGACGCGTAGGCAATCACGCTACCATCCTGCATTAACACCACTCCGAGGCCAACCCTCGAGGCATCACAATAGACTGTATAAGACCCCGAACCTGTAGGCAGTATCAAAATTGGGGTTGTGGTCAAGGCTGTCTTGAGCTTCTGAAAGCTCGCCTCACACTCCTCTGTCCACTGAAATTGAGCACCCTTCTGGGTCAACCTGCTCATAGGGGCTGCAATCGATGAAAACCCCTCCACAAAATGACGGTAGTAGGTAGCCAAACTAAGGAAACTGCGAATCTCGGTAGCTGAGGATGGTCTGGGCCAACTCTGCACGTCCTCTATCTTCTTCGGATACACCTGAATACCTTCACTCGATATCACGTGGCCTAAGAATGCCTCTGAATCCAACCAAAACTCACATTTCGAGAACTTAGCATATAACTTCTTCTCTCTCAGAGTCTGAAGCATAGTTCCCAGGTGTTGCTCATGATCTTCCCGACTCCGGGAATACACCATAATATCATCAATAAAGATAATGACGAACGAGTCAAGATATGGCCGGAACACACTGTGCATCAAATACATAAAGGCTGCTGGGGTGTTGGTCAGCCCAAATGACATAACAAGTAACTCGTAATGGCCATACTGAGTCATGAAAGTAGTCTTCGGGATATCTAGTTCCCGAATCTTCAACCGATGGTAACCTGAGCGCAAATCAATTGGCGATAATCAATACACATACGCATAGAACCATCCTTTTTCTTCACAAACAAGACAGGAGCACCCCAAGGTGATACACTGGGCCGAATAAAACCCTTATCAAGCAATTCTTATAACTGATCCTTCAACTCCTTCAACTCATGAGGGGCCATACGATATGGGGGAATAGAAATGGGCTGAGTGCCAGGCAACATATCAATTCCAAAATCAATATCTCTATCATGTGGCATGCCTGGAAGATTAGCTGGAAACACATCGGGAAAATCCCGTACTACTGGAACTGAATCAACTGAAGGAGTATCAATAATAACATCTTTCACATAAGCTAGATACGTGGCACACCCCTTTCCAACCATACGCTAAGCTTTAAGATAAGAGATAACTCTACTAGGAGTGTGATCTAAAGTACCACTCCACTCAACACGCGGAATAACTGGTATAGCCAGCGTCACGATCTTGGCGTGACAATCAAGAATAGCATAATGGGTCAAAAACCAGTCCATGCCCAGAATAATATCAAAATCAACCATGCTGAGTAATAATAGACCTGCTCTGGTATCAAAACCACGAATAGTAACCAAACACGACTGACAAACGCGGTCCACAATTAGAGAATCTCCTACAGAAGCAGAAACATCAATAGGAGAACTCAACGAATCTCGGGTTACACCCAAATATGTAGCAAAATAAGAAAACACATAAGAATAAATGGAGCCTGGATCGAATAGAACCGATGCATCTCTGTGACAAACTAGTATAATACCTATGATGACGGAATCGGAGACAACAACCTTGGTACGAGCAGGAATGGCATAATATCTGGCCTGGCCTCCCCCTCTAGGGAGACCTCTACCTCCCTGACCTCCACCTCTAGCTGGCTAAGTAGGTGGGGTAGCAACTGGAGCTATAACCATAGCCTGAGAACTCTGCGGGGCACATTATGGCTGATAAGTATGTGGAGGTGCACCCCTCCCAAGTCTAGGGCACTCCCTCACCAAGTGTCGTGTGTCACCACACTCGAAACAAGCTCTGGGAGGATGTGGTGGTTGTGACTGGCTAGGACCAGGTCTGCTAGACTGACCTTTGAAAGCACCCCGCGTAGGAGGCGCGCAGAAACCGGAGGTGCATAATATGACTCCTGAGATCTGAGAGGAGTTGGAGCATTGCTAGCTGCTGGAAGAGATGAATGAACGGGGCGACTCATATAGCCCCTACCATGACAACCTACAGCTGGTGTACGAGCACCAGAATAATGGCCCGACTCACGAGACCTCTTGGCCTCCCTCTCCTCTCTCTCCCTAGCATGCATACCCTCAATCCTCCTAGCAATGCTCACTACCTGCTGATAAGAAATGTCCATCTCCAACTCATGAGCCATGCTAGATCTGATGGGAGGAATAAGCCCCTCAATAAACCGGCGAACCCTCTCGCTGATAGTAGCAACCAAGGCTGGTGCATGCCTAGCCAATCTACTGTAACAGATAGCATACTTTGAAATAGTCATAGCTCCCTGGCGCAAATGCCCAAACTCTGCGCGCCATGCGTCCCTGAGGCTCTGACGAACGAACTCTCTCAAGAACATATTTGAGAACTGGGTCCAAGTCAGTGAAGCAACATCGTTTAGACTGTCTAACTCATAGGTGCGCCACCACTCATAGGCGGCTCCCCGAAGTTGGAAAGCAGTGAAGGAAACCCCGCTCGATCCGATAATACCCATAGTGCGAAGAATACGGTGGCAATCCTCCAGAAATCCCAAGGCATCATCTGTCGCTAGTCCACTGAAAACCGGAGTATCATACTTCTTGAACCTCTCGAGTCTCCGCTACTCATCCTTAGAAGCAACTGCCCCATCCTCCGGCTGAACTGGTACTGTAGTCTGTACAAGAATGATCTCTAGGACCTGCTCAACCTGCACTCGCTACTCAGGAGTGCGGGCGGCGGGAGTCTGTTCCCCTCCCCTGGCCTAGGATGTGGCTGCAGCAAGGGGAAGCAACCCTGCCTGAGCCAGCGTGGTGTACATACTCATAAACTGTGCCAATGTCTCCTAAAGGGCTGAAGTAGTAGTGGTTGTAGGTGTGTCGGGTGCATGAACTCCGGATGGATCTGCTGGCGGTACCTCAGTGGCAGCTCGCGCAGGTGCTCTGGCTGCACCCCGTGCGCGTCCACGGCCTCTGCCCCGACCCCTGCCTCTGACGGCTGCAGGAGGGGGGTACGGGTGCTTGATCGTCCCGAGTAGCACGTGTCCTCACAATCTGTGAGAGAATAGAATACAGAAGTTTAGAATTGATGTCAAAAATATCGCACGACAAGGAGATCAATGAAGTGAAGATTTTTTCTAAACAGTTACATAGCCTTTCGTACATAAGTACAAACGTCTCCGTACCGATCAACGAGACTCTAATAAACCAGCCTGTGTTCTGTGACTCCTATGAACCTAGAGCTCTGAAACCAACTTTTCACGACTCTAGTTCACCAACCGTGAACATGCCATGACGGCACCTAGTCTCCGTGACCAGGTAAGCCTAACACTTGCGGAAACATAATAATTGCGGAAAAATAGAATACCATATTAAATTATCTAAAAAGGAAATTATACTGAATGTCGCTCGGCATATACGACTCAATATTTCAAGACTAAAACAATCCCAAAATGTCACGACCCAAACTGGAGGGCCATGACTAGCACCCGACCATACTTGTCGAGCACCAACGTACATTTCATCTAACCTTCATTATTATCTTTTAGGGCTGACGAGATCAATATAAATGGTAGACCTGGATCATGGACAACCATCAATAAAATATGACGGCATGAACATACATAGCAGGGGATGACCAGACAATCAAGAAATTACATATAAGGTATGAGCTACCACGCTACCATGAAAGACTATACAACATAAACCAGCCGACAAGGCATACCAAACTATACATGAGTCGACACTTGTCTATGAGCCTCTAAATGAACATAAGTGCTGCAACATAGCCGGAACAGGGCCCCAACATACCCATAATGTCTATAACATAAATGCATACCAAGACCACGACAAGTCCGGATAAGGGATCTCGCCAATCACCACTAAACTGGACAGCCTACTATGGTAGGGGGAGCTGCACATGCCTGTCTATCAGGACCTACAGCATGACATGCAACGTTCACAAACAAAAGAACGTCAGTACGAATAAAGTACTGAGTATGTAAGGCAGGGAACCATAAATATGAACAGTAATGTAAGCAGGGATAGAGAATATACAACCTGGAAAATCTGAGTACCCTCTAGGGCTACTAACATGCAATGCATGATACATATGTATGTATACATAAACTTTTAAAACATACGCCTCTGTGGGCATCATCATCATCATATTGTACCTGACCATAATAGGCTCGGTAAAAACATACCCGGCCATCATATGGCTCGGTAGAATCGTACCTGGCCATGTGGAGCTCGGTAAAAACCAACTGATCAGTGGTTGCACAATAGGTGCCGTACCCGGCTAACTATAGCGTGGCTCGGTAGAGTAAAATAGATACATATATATAATTCATGCTCGACTCATGGAAATTCTAAACCTTTCGGAGTGACGTAAGGTCGGTATCCTCTGTACACGTTATTAGGACTAACTCTTCACTATGAATTTTATAAGAATCAGGAAGTACCAACAACATTGATAACATAAGAATAAGAGTAGCAACATTAACATCAATCGTTCCATAAGAGGGAAAACAATGTAAGTACTGCTAGCTTCTAAGAGTAGAGTATCTTGGAAGCTCGTTCATTACATTATGTACAATCGGAGTTGTGCAAAAGAAGGAAAGGGATAGCCTCACATACCTTGTATATACTGCCCAAATATCAAGCTATGCAATTGTCAAAACTCCTTAGTCTACAATAAGAGAAGGGATACTATCGTTATCATTTAAGCGTCATAACTATTATGTATCGACCACAACCTATTTTACGATGAAACGGACAGCACATCCCCTATATATATGACTTCACACCATTCAAAACAATAACCAAACAACCCAAACAACATCAATAATAAACATATTGAGCTTCCCAAAATAGTCCACGCACAGCCTAATCACTTCATACATACGACGACCACCGTAGTCATGTCAAACGACCCGGAAATATTACGAATAACTATCAGCCCACAACCCTAAATATATATGGTATTTCTCCACACCCTTCCTCCTCCAAAACTCCACAAAATAGTAGTAAAATACGCAGCCGAACAGCAACGGAAAATAGTCCACAAAACAATAACATTACTAGCAAGCCTTTCGATATATATTTCACAAGTTCTAGCTTCAATGGCTTAGCCGCAACTTGGATAATCTTAAATACATATAGAGTAAGAGGTTCCTTACCTTTATACAGAAAGAACAACTCCAATTTGACCTTAAATTTCCATGAAATATCCCTCCAATGCTGCCACAACAACAAAAAAGCGAAACTAGCGATCAATTAGTGTTTTTCGGCACTAGAATCACTTTAGAAGGCTTGAAATCACCTAGGATTGATATTAAGAACATGAGGGAGTATTTACAGAACATAAACCCTTTAAAACAACCTCCCACACGAGCTGGAACAACACAAAAATGAGCAACAACAAGAAGAACAAGAGACTTACTAGCGCCACGGAATTCCCGACACTTGATTTGTGTTGTTTGCCCCTTTTTTGGGTCTTGAATCTTGAGAGAACCTTGAGAGGATGTTCCTAGGGTTCTAAGGTCTGAAAATAGTGAGAAGAAATGACTTAAAACGGGTTGGAGGCATCCTATATAGGTCCAAATATCTTAAACCGCCTTAGTGGGCCCCATAGAGAGGTGCTTGGCGATGCAAATATCTCTCTACTCCAAGATCATATCGATGAACAGTTTAATGCGTTGGAAACTAGACTCATAGATCTTTAATTTGGTGGGTATATCACCCCGTAAGTCCTTGTAAATTAGGTGAAAAGATTAGAAACATTTGACCTAATGTTTTAGTAAAATTATGAACCTAAGTTGCGACAACTTTTGTCGACTTTTGTTTCATAACTCGTTTGACTTCATGACTTATGATACGGATATTATATCATTAAAATACCTTAATACATGACCTCTTGATTGTATTAAGCACCGCTAGATTTACCTGAAAATATGAGTTACAACATCCTTGATTCATTTAACTTCTAATACTTGTTAATCACCCTTATACACTCTTGTATCACTTAAGACCAATAAGATTGACTTCTTATCATCTCAAAGATAATTCCTTCTTGGATTTATGTTAACTAATATATGGCATGAACTAACACATGTGGATATGAGTTGTAACACCCTCCCCCCCTTAGGAACATTCGTCCTCGAATGTAAGGGTTCATGGGGAGTTTAAATCATCGTGGATTCCAATGGAAATTTCCGATCAATTTTCCCCTATAAAATGGTCACTAGCAAAACTTGCAAGCAATTAAGCCCAACATATGGCTTCACAAGGCTACACAAAGCATTATGCATATTTACATTATCTACATATCACCATTTTGTATTAAGGAGGAGTATTCTCAAATTATTGCTTACCTCATAGAGCCGTTTCACCTTCCAATGTATCCTGTCTTCCACCAGCATCCTTGTTATCTTCATTCTGGAATAGGTAAGGGTATTTAGACTTCATCTCCTCTTCTGCTTCCCATGTCATTTCTTCCATATTTTTGTTCCTCCACAATACTTTGACGGAAGCTACATCTTTTGTTCTCAGCTTGCGGACTTGTCGATCTAATATCACCACTGGCACTTCTTCATATGATAGGTCCTCTGTAACTTGTACATCTTTGATAGGGATGACTCGAGAAGGGTCTCCAATACATTTCCTCAACATAGATACATGGAATACCGGGTGGACAAATTCCAATTCGGATGGCAATTCTAACTCATAAGCAACCTGTCCAATTCGTCGAAGAATTTTATACGGCCCGATATACCTTGGACTCAGCTTACCTTTCTTCCCAAAACGCATAATACCCTTCATTGGTGAGATCCTCAGGAAAACCCAATCACCAACCTCAAACTCTAGATCACGACGTCGGACATCAGAATAAGATTTTTGCCTGCTTTGTGCCGTCCTCAATCGCTCCTGTATCACTTTCACCTTCTCAATAGCTTGGTGAATCAAATCTGGCCCATATAATTCTGTTTCACCGACTTCGAACCATCCAACTGGTGATCTACATCTCCTCCCGTATAGTGCCTCGTATGGGGCCATTTTAATACTGGAATGGTAGCTATTGTTATAGGCGAATTCTATGAGTGGAAGATGATCATCCCAATTCCCCTTAAAATCTAGAACACATGCTCGTAGCATATCTTCCAGTGTCTGAATGGTACGTTCAGCCTGTCCGTCAGTCTGCGGATGAAATGCAGTGCTGAGATTTACTTGTGTGCCTAAACCCTTCTGGAAAGACCTCCAAAAGTTAGCCGTAAATTGAGCTCCTCGGTCTGATATAATAGATATGGGCACACCATGAAGCCTAACAATCTCCTTGATATACAACTTCGCATAATCTTCAGCCGTGTAAGTTGTCTTCACTGGCAGAAAATGGGCACATTTTGTAAGTCGATCAATTATCACCCAGATGGAGTCAAACTTATGATAAGAGCGAGGTAATCCAATAATGAAGTCCATATTAATCACCTCCCACTTCCAGGTCGGAATCTCTATATTTTGAAGCAATCCACCGGGTTTCTGATGTTCTATCTTTACTTGTTGACAATTGGGACACTGGGCTACAAATTCTGCAATAGACTTCTTCATATTATCCCACCAATACTGCTCCTTGACATCATGATACATCTTTGTCGAGCCGGGATGGATGGAATATCGGGATTGATGAATCTCATTCATAATCTTCTCTCGCAACCCTGCCACATTAGGCACACACAATCGGCTCTGGTATCTCAGTGCCCCATCTTTTCCGATCCCAAAAGCCATACTTTTACACTGTTGAATGCTTTCTCTTAATCGTACTAAGATAGGATCTTCATATTGTCGTGCTTTTACCTCGGCTACCAAAGATGATTCTGATGTAACACCTCCGTCATTAGAGTCTAACAATCTGATTCTCATATTGGCTAGCTGATGAAGCTCTTTAATCAACCCCCATCTACCTGCCTCAATATGTACTAAGCTTCCCATTGATTTACGGCTGAGAGCATCTGCCACAACATTGGCTTTACCGGGATGATACAATATCTCGACGTCGTAGTCTTTCAATAATTCAAGCCACCTACGCTGCCTCAAATTCAACTCTTTCTGCTTGAAGATGTATTGTAAACTCTTGTGATCTGTGTAGATGTCAACATGGATGCCGTATAAGTAGTGCCGCCATATCTTCAAAGCATATATTACTGCAGCCAATTCCAAATCATGGGTTGGATAATTCTTTTCATGCTTCTTCAATTGTCTTGATGCATAAGCAATCACCTTCCCACGCTGCATCAATACGCACCCCAAACCTATACCTGAGGCATCACAATATACCACATAACCTTCTGTTCCTTCAGGAAGAGTGAGCACTGGTGCGGATGTCAATCGATTCTTCAGCTCCTAAAAACTACGTTCACAAGTGTTAGACTACTGGAATTTGGTAGCTTTCTGTGTTAACTTAGTCAAGGGTGATGATATAGAGGAAAACCCTTCTACAAAACGCCTATAGTATCCTGCTAGCCCCAGGAAGATGCGGACTTCTGATGGTGTTGTAGGTCTCGGCCAATTCTTTACTACATCGATCTTCTGAGTGTCGACACTAATACCCTCGTCAGATATCACATGGCCAAGGAACGCTACTGAGTTCAGCCAAAATTCACATTTGGAGAGCTTAGCATATAACTTACGATCCTGAAGCGTCTGTAATACTATCCGCAAGTGGCCCGCATGTTCCGCCTCCGAACGAGAATACACTAGAATGTCATCAATGAATACAATCACGAACACATCAAGATAGGGCCTGAATATAGTATTCATGAGATCCATAAAAGCTGCTGGGGCATTTGTTAGCCCGAACGACATCACCAAGAACTCAAAGTGCCCATATCTTGTCCGGAAGGCCGTCTTTGGAATATCCTTCTCCCTAACCCTCACCTGATGATACCCTGAACGTAAATCAATCTTGGAGAAATACTTGGCACCCTGGAGTTGGTCAAACAGGTCATCAATTCTTGGAAGTGGATACTTGTTCTTTATAGTAAACTTATTCAACTGTCGATAGTCGATACACATCCGTAATGACCCATCTTCATTCCGCACGAATAGGACTAGCGAAAAACAAGGTGAATATTAGAGACAAACACTTACGACTCAACTCTACGCACGATCTAGATTCAGGAAGAAGGTAACAACCCTAGATGTCATGTAGCCTCCTGATTATAAATGTGGCGCGCTACACATCCATAATCAAGACTCTACTAGACATGGCTCATAGACAATCCCTAGGACAGACTTGCTCTGATACCAAGTTTGTCACGACCCAAACTGGAGGGCCATGACTAGCACCCGACCATACTTGCCGAGCACCAACGTACATTTCATCTAACCTTCATTATTATCTTTTAGGGCTGACGAGATCAATATAAATGGTAGACCTGGATCATGGACAACCAACAATAAAATATGATGGTATGAACATAGCAGGGGATGACCAGACAATCAAGAAACTACATATAAAGTATCAGCTACCACGCTACCATGAATGACTATACAACATAAACCAGCCGACAAGGCATACCAAACTATACATAAGTCGACACTTGTCTATGAGCCTCTAAATGAATTTAAGTGCTGCAACATAGCTGAAATAGGGCCCCGACATACCCATAATGTCTATAAAAGAAATGCATACCAAGACCACGGCAAGTACGGATAAGGGATCTCGCCAATCACCGCTGAACTGGACAGCCTACTGTGGCGGGGGAGCTGCACCTGCCTGTCTATCAGAACCTGCAGCACGACATACAGCATCCACAAACAAAAGGACGTCAGTACGAATAAAGTACTGAGTATGTAAGGCAGGGAACCATAAATATGATCAGTAATGTAAGCAAGGATAGAGAATATACAACCTGTAACATCTTAGTACCTCTGAGGGCTACTTACATGAAATGCATGATACATATGTATAAATACATAAACCTTTAAAGCATTCGCCTCTGTGGGCATCATCATCATCATATCGTACCCGGCCATAATAGGCTCGGTAGAATCGTACCCGGCCACGTGGAGCTCGGTAAAACCCAACTGATCAGTGGTTGCACAATAGGTGCCGTACCCGGCCAACTATAGCGTGGCTCGGTAGAGTAAAATAGATACATATATATAATGCATGCTCGACTCATGGAATCACATTCTAAACCTTTCGGAGTGACGTAAGGTCGGTATCCTCTGTACACGTTATTAGGACTAACTCTTCACTATGAACCTTATAAGAATCAGGAAGTACCAACAACATTGATAACATAAGAATAAGAGAAGCAACATTAACATCAATCGTTCCATAAGAGGGAAAACAATGTAAGTACTGCTAGCTTCTAAGAGTAGAGTATCTTGGAAGCTCGTTCATTACATTATGTACAATCGGAGTCGTGCAAAAGAAGGAAAGGGATAGCCTCACATACCTTGTATATACTGCCCCAATCTCAAGCTATGCAATTGTCAAAACTCCTTAGTCTACAATAAGAGAAACGATACTATCGTTATCATTTAAGCGTCATAACTATTATGTATCGACCACAACCTATTTTACGATGAAACGGACAGCACCTCCCCTATATATATGACTTCACACCATTCAAAACAATCACCAAACAGCCCAAACAACATCAATAATAAACATATTGAGCTTCCCAACATAGTCCACACACAACTTAATCACTTCATACATACGACGACCACCGTAGTCGTGTCAAACGACCCGGAAATATTACGAATAACTATCAGCCCACAACCCTACATATATATGGTGTTTCTCCACACCCTTCCTCCTCCAAAACTCCACAAAACAGTAGTAAAATACACAGCCCAACAGCAACGCAAAATAGTCCACAAAACAATAACATTACTACCAAGCCTTTCGATATATATTTCACAAGTTCTAGCTTCAATGGCTTAGCCGCAACTTGGATAATCTTAAATACATATAGAGTAAGAGGTTACTTACCTTTATACAGAAAGAACAACTCCAATTTGACCTTAAATTTCAATGAAATATCCCTCCAATGCTGCCACAACAACAAGAAAGCGAAACTAGCAATCAATTAGTGTTTTTCAGCTCTAGAATCACTTTAGAAGGCTTGAAATCACCTAGGATTGATATTAAGAACATGAAGGAGTATTTACAGAACATAAACCCTTTGTTTTCCCTTTTTTTGGGTCTTGAATCTTGAGAGAACCTTGAGAGGATGTTCCTAGGGTTCTAAGGTCTAAAAATAGTGATAAGAACTGACTTAAAACAGGTTGGAGGCATCCTATATAGGTCCAAATATCTTAAACCGCCTTAGTGGGCCCCATAGAGAGGTGTTTGGCGCAGTCTCGCGAAAATGGGAATATCTCTCTACTCCAAGATCGTATCGATGAACAGTTTAATGCGTTAGAAACTAGACTCATAGATATTTAATTTGGTGGGTATATCACCCCGTAATTCCTTGTAAATGAGGAGAAAAGATTAGAAACATTTGACCTAATGTTTAAGTAAAATTATTAACCTAAGTTGCGACAACTTTTGTAGACTTTTGTTTCATAACTCGTTTGACTTCAAGACTTATGATACGGATATTATATGATTAAAATACCTTAATACATGACCTCTTGATTTTATTAAGCACCGCTAGATTTACCTGAAAATACGAGTTACAACATCCTTGATTCATTTAACTTCTAATACTTGTTAATCACCCTTATACACTCCTGTATCACTTAAGACCACTAGGATTCACTTCTTATCATCTCAAAGATAATTCCTTCTTGGATTTATGTTAACTAATATATGGCATGAACTAACACATGTGGATATGGGTTGTATCACAAAACCCGGAAACTCACGGGAAAACACAGGCTACAGAAATGTATAGTGAGGCTCCAAACTCCAGAATATCTAACAAAGGGAAGGAAAGAGAACTAAGTACTAAAGATAGAATAAAGAGGGAGACTCGTCAGTCTGCGGACGTAGCAGATCTACCTCGAAGTCTCCGTAGTCCTCCTGCCTCACTGATAGTGCGCCTGAGTAGAGGTACCTGGATCTATACATGAAAAAAAAACATGCACAGAAGAGGCGTGAGTACATCACAACGGCACTCAGTAAATGCCAAGCCTAACCTCGGTTGGGTAGTGACGAGGAAGGTCAGGGCCCTACTGAGGTTATATAAAATATAAAGATGGCAGGATAAGATAAGCAGTCCAATTGAGAACATACAGTAAGAATCTATGCAGGATAATAAGAGTACAATAACACAAACAATGATGAAATAAAACCATAAGGAAAGTCACCGGGGATCTCTAAGTATCCCGAGGATCTCTTAGTATCCTCGACATGTACTAGGGATCTCTTGGTATCCCGAGGATCTCTCGGTATCCTCAATATAAGCCAGGGATCTCTTGGTATCCTCAATATGTACTAGGGATCTCTTGGTATCCCGAGGATCTCTCGATATCCTCAATATATGTACGGGGGATCTCCCGGGAATCTAACCCGTAGTCCCAAAGTAAATGTGCAGGGGGAATCTCCCGGGAATCTAACCCGTAGTCCCAAAGTAAATGTGCAGGGGGAATCTCCTGGGAATCTAACCGGTAGTCCCAATTTAAAACACAGAGCAGCAACACAAGAATATTAAATTAAACACTAATTTCGTACCAAGTAAACATTTACTTCTAGCCTAACATGCTTCACGTAATGCAATTTAGGCAATTTAAGCAAATAGGAAATTAAGTCAACTAAACATGCCTTTCTAGACTAGCACAAGTAGAATAAAACAAGAAAATAACTCAATTGAAATACATAAGGAAAAAACGGATTTTCAACAATTAGCTCAAGTACGTGCTCGTCACCTCACGTACTGGGCATTTCAATTATCAAATATAGCACATCCTAAGGGGAAAGGTCCCCCACACAAGGTTAGACAAGCCACTTACCTCGAACCGACTCAAAATCAACTAAAAACCACGCTTTTGCCACGAGTATCCGATTCCAAATGGCCCAAATCTAATCAATTAAATTGCATATCATAAATATCATCTCAAACAAATGATCCTATGTTTTAATTCAAAGCTAATACGCAAAATTATGGAAAATGACCAAAATGCCCCTCGGTCCCGCGTCTCGGAATCGGTAAAAATTTATATTCCCAGAAACCTCGCACTCTCACGAGTCTAACCATACGAAAATTATACAATTCCGACACTATTTGGTCTTTTAAATCATCATTTAACATTTTTGAAAGGTTTCACAATTTTCTCCCCAAATTCCCTCTCAAATCACTAATTAAATGATGAATTCAGTGTTAGATTCATGTATTCTAGCCAAATCTGAGTTAAAATCACTTACCCCGATGAATTTCTTGAAAAACCTTCGAAAAATCGCCAAAATCCGAGCTCTCTAGGTCAAAATATTAAATAAAACCCAAAACCTCGTATTTACAGGTACCCCTCAGGTTTCCAGCTACTGCGGGCCGCACCAAAACTCACGCGGTCCGCGCAAGCCAGTGCGGTCCGCGCAAAGGCAACGTGCGGCCGCACATGCCTCCCTCTGAAGTGACAGGCTTTAGTATTTTGGCCATACCTTTTTCTACATATGTCCAAATTGCAATATCTTTACCTTTATGGAAACTAGACTCGAAGGACTACAACTTTAGTTTTTGAATCGCCTCAAAATTCCTTGTAGATCAAACGATAAGAGCTTCCGAAGTAGAACCAGCAGGAGGCCCCTTAACCGCGGCCGCGCCCCACTCTGTGCGGTTCGCGGGACGCCTACCGCACCCGCGCCTGCTTTTGTGCGGTCCGCACAGCACTCAATGCGGGCGCACTAATTTTTGTGCGGACCGCGTGAGTGAGTTATGGGGCCTGCAGCCCCTGTAGACCTGCTACAACTATGATTTTTGCAGTAAAACATCCTGGAACCTCCTCGGAACTCCCGGAACTTCAAACCAATTATACCAACACATCCCATGACATCGTTCAAACTTGATCAACACTTCGGAACACTTATAACAACATCAAATCATCAATTTCACATAGGATTCAAGCCTAAGAATTCCAAGAACTCTTAAATTATGTTTTCGACCAAAAACTGAATCAAATCTCGTCTGAATGACCTGAAATTTTGCACAAACATACCAAATGACATGACAGAGCTACTGAAACTTCTGGAATTCCATTCCAACCCTCGAATCAAAATCTCACTATCTGACCGGAAACTTCAAGCGTAAATTAGCTACGGACCTCTAAAACACATTCCAAACACGCTCCCAGCCCCAAATTCACCTAATGGAGCTAACGAGTTACACCCCAAGTTTTCATATGTGAGAGTACGTCGTAAGTCATTGATGTAAGCTCGGAAATGAGATTCTATTTGGAAGAAAATAAAGTAAGTTAATCATGTTACCTTGTAGGTTACAAATATTTAAGATCATGAATAACGAGTACCAAGAGGGTTGGAAATCTTAGAATCTAAACTAATTGAAGAAAATAAGTTTCGTCGAAAGTCGACAAGTTTCGAATGTTATAACATGTACTTTGGGATGAGACTAGGGTTGTTAACATGATAAGGAGGTTATTCTATGAGTTATTTTAGTCGTATGATATTTATTTTCTACATTTTGAAGGCAACAAGCTATGGAACAAGAGTTGGCAAAGGTCATCACAAGTTACATTCATAAATTTGCTGAAATTTAGGTCAAATGTATGTGAGAATTTCTCCAAATATACTTCGAATCATGAGGTGTTATACCTACCAAATTGAAGGTCTACGAGATTTAGTTTCTAACTCATTTAACCGTTCGTCAATACGACATCGGAGTAGAGAGATATTCGCATTTTTGCGAGACCGCGCAAGCAGCTCCCAATGGGACCCAGTTAGGCGGTGGTTGACCTACTTCAATTTATAAACGATTTGGACGTGTATTTTTGCTCATTTTTCAACTAAAATTCGTCTCCAAACCTCTCCCAACCCTCCTAAACATATACCACAAGGGTTTGAAGTGATTCCAAAGTGATTACACTATATTTCAATATCAAAACTTAGTTCTAGTGAAGAACAACACCTCTTTGAGGTTGTGTTGTCATTGAGGATTGTTGTGGGCTGTATTTGGATGAAATTCCAAGTTGTTGCTGCTTTCTAAGGTGAGTATAACAGCCTACTAATTGTGCTTAAGCTTGCTTGTATGTTGGTTAAGTTGTTAGGATGATAAACTACAAGATAATACTTGGATTAGCTTAAGTCACTTCTATGGTGTTGTATTGCTATTAAGGGTTGTTGTAAACTGAATATAACTTGGATTTTGACTTGAAGTTACTGTATAAGGTATGTATATTGTGATCTTGCTTGTGCCTAAGGTTATCTTGATGTTGATTAAGTTAAATGGATGGGCTAGACATGAACTAGTGAATAAAGTTGCTAATTGAGGATAGTTGAAGTTGTGGATTATTTTCGTTGTTATAAATATATGGTATAAGGCTGGAATCATTGATTAATGACTTCATTATCATGTTAATGATACTTTTATGTTGAAGTAAGAAGTCTATAAGGATTGATAAGGGGTATACGGATTCCAATCGGAGCTTGCCGCTCGTCGTAATGTAGTTGTGACTTGTTGTTGTTATATGGTGTCTTGATATTGATAATTATGTATTGATGGATTGCTCTGGTAATTGTTGTTGGTATATGGTATTGGAGGAGGCCCTTGTTACAAGGGAGATGCTGCCCAAATTTACGTAAACGAGCTACTAGCTTAAGTTATAGACTTAGCCTTTGCTCAGCACTGATTTTGAATCTCCTTATACTATGATAGATTGAGTTGACTTGTTTGAAGAGTTGCTTGGAAGGGATTAAGGACTCAACGGGTTTAAGGTATGTTAAGGCACTTTCTTCTTTCTTTTGGCATGGTCTAAAATGAAATGAACATAAACGATACGCTATTTCATAATGACTCTACTCCTAGCAACTAAGGTTGTCCATGTTGTTCTTTCCTTATAAAATTATTCTAAACAAGTGTGTATGATCCTTAAATCCTACTAAGGTTCATATTGATGGTAGGGATGTCCATAATGTTCTTAAGTCACTCCAAAAGGTTTAGAAGATGATTCCATGAGTCTAGCATGCATTATATATAGTATCTATTTTACTCTACCGAGCCGCGCTATAGTCGGCCGGGTACGGCACCTATTGTGCAACCACTGATCAGTTGGGTTTACCGAGCTCCACGTGGCCGGGTACGATTCTACCGAACCTTATGATGGTCGGGTACGCTTTTACCGAGTCCTCTTTGAGGCCGGGTACGATATGATGATGATGATGCCCACAGAGGCGAATGTTTTAAAAAGTTTATGTATATATATGTATTATGCATTTCATATCAGTAACCCCCAGAGGCACTCTGATGTTACAGGTTGTATCTCCTCTATCTCTCTCTTTACATTACTGTTCTTGTTTATGCTTTCCTGCCTAACATACTCGGTACTTTATTCGTACTGACGTCCCTTTTGCCTGGGGACGCTGCATTTCATGCCCGCAGGTCCCGATTGATAGGTTGACAGTCCTCCTAGTAGGCTATCAGCTCAGCGAAGGTGTTGGTGCACTCCACTTGCTCCGGAGTTGCCTATTTGGTCAGTATGCTTTGGATATGTATTGATTGGTATGGCGGGGCCCTGTCCCGACCTTTATGATTTTATGTACTCTTAGAGGCTTGTAGACAGATGTCAGGTGTATGGATACTTGTATGGCCTTGTCGGCCTATGTTTCGAGTTTACTAATGGTCATGTCGGCCTTATAGGCCCGTATGTCACATATATAAGTTTGTATATCATATTGGGTCTTCATATGTTGAGTATTCCCTTATGTTTTATTCTTGTTATCTCATGACGGGTTTTCTGGCTCATTTACTCATGATAATATGATAAGAAAGATATGTTACGTTGGTACTCGGTTGAGTAAAGCACCGGGTGCCCGTCGCGGCCCTTCGGTTTGGGTCGTGACAGAAGTGGTATGTTACATCTCGCATTTTCCTAAGTTAAAATTTCGTAGACTCCGGGATGAGATTATCTGGAGGTTAGCATATTTATGCGATTTATAACAGGCAATAACTAAGTTTCGTGAAGGAAAGGGTACACGAATTAAAGAAAATGAGTTTCGTTGAAGGTTGTCGATTTGGGATAAAATATGTGTCAAGCGTTAATACCCGATAATTATAAACTAGTACCATCCAAGGTACCATATGACCACGATAGTATAAAATATAAAGTATATATAAAGTATTTTAAAAATAAATAGAATTTTAAGTAATTTATGGTAAATTTTAAATTATGCGGGTAATTGATTAATTACCGGGTAACGGGACATTACCCAGTTAACTAATAAGTGGATAAAAAATTATTATTAAACTAACCCCCACCCCCACGTGGCAAGAAGCCACAATATTTGGAATATGACTAAGTAGTCAATTTTCCAAGTGGCTAAATGTGGTCATAACTTAACTCTGATAAGATTTTCAAATCTTATCCTTAGAAAGAGTGCCTTCTAAAGGCTTTAAAGTCCAAAAAAATTCAGCCTTTGTCTTAGAAGCCAAAGACGTTAGGCTCAAACATTTTCCTTCATTAAACAATCAAATAACATTGCACTCTTTGGTTTTAAAGAACCAAAAACGTGAAAGTAGAATTATTTTGGTTCATCAAATTCAATTTTTAGCCAATGTTGCAATTTCAAAGAGCTACAAATTTCATTTCTGTATCTCGAGAATTTCGTCCATATTTCGCAAAAGTAGATTCGTTCAAATAATTCCGGGAACAGGTATGTTAAGGCTATCTCTACTTTCTTTTGACAGGATCCATACGATATGAACGAAACGTGCAAATGCACAAAATCCATACGTGACTCTACTCATAGAAGTAATAGAAATATCTATGTTCTTTAATTCCCATGTGTCATAATATTTTATCATTTGTTCATGGGTCTCAGAAAAATACGAAATTTGAAAAGATGTTACTTTAGATATTGCTCAAGAGGCAAAGTGGTCTTATGACCTTCCGAATGATTTTATTGACGTACTTTTCATGCATTGCATTCATGTGCATTGACCCATGACCAGATGGCGTTATATACGCGTATATATGTAAATATATGCATATGGGATATGGGAAAAGGTTACGGCGTTATATATGCACCACCACCTGATCAGCTGGTATATGATGATGATGTTACCCACAGTGGCCGAAATATGATTCAAACGGCATTATATACGAGTATATATGTATATATATATGTATATGGGATATGGGAAAGGCCGATATGATATGATGGGATGCCTTAGAGGCTGATGATGTTATGAAACATGTACCTATACACGACATGACATTCATACGCATATGCATGACGTTAAATGTAATTTATGATTTACAAAGTTATTCAGACTTACAGGTTGAGTCATGTACTCTATATGTCTTCCATATCTCTCGTGTATTTATTTATGTGCCTTACATACTCGGTACATTATTCGTACTGACGTCCCTTTTGCCTGGGGACGCTGTGTTTCATGCCCGCAAGTCCCGATAGACAGGTCGAGAGCCCTCCATGTAAGCTATCAGCTCAGCGAAAGATGTTGGTGCGCTCCATTTGCTTCAGAGTTGCTTGTTTGGTTAATATGAGTTAGACGTATATTGTTTGGTATGGCGGGACTCTATCTCAACCTTTATGATATTTGTGTATTCTTAGAGGCTTGTAGACATATATTGTGTACGTGAAAGGTTGTACGGACTTGTCGGCCTATGTTTTGAGTTTATATATGATTATGTTGGCATATTAGGCCTGTATGTCACGTGTATATGATGATGTAATAAGAAAGATGTGTTACGTTAGTATTCGGTTAAGTAAGGTACTGGGTACCCATCGCAGCCCATCGGTTTGGGTCGTGACAAAAGTGGTATCAGAGCAGTTATGTCTTAGGGTGTCTACAAGCCGTGTCTAGTAGAGTCTTATTTATGGGTGTGTCGTGCACCACACTTATAAGCAGGAAGCTACACGGCATCTAGGATTGTCACTCTTTCTTCTTACTCTAGATCATGTGGTAGAGCTCACTTATAAGAATTCATATTCCGGAATTCCATTTTATTCGTAATAAGATGAGGCCTATGTTCAAAAAGATGATCGATAAGAGATATAGCTGTGGAAGTGTTGAATTAGAGGAACTCGACTTTGTATCATGCTTATGATAAGTAAATATGAGGCCTTCAGCAGATCATGTGCGTACTGAAAGGTGTAAGCCTCTTGATATGGAGCCTTAAGGTAAGAATGCCTATCCACCTTTATGGTGAAAGACAATGAGAGATTAAGAAGATAAATACAGGTTTCAACAAGCAAAAGAAGCAAGATGAAGAAGGATACGAGGCACCCAATTAATGAAGGTTAACAACGTTTATAATTGAGGCAGAGGAACATAAGCTTTTTGAGTTACCTTCAACAGTAAGAAATGTACGTACAATCGGCCACATCTATCCCAGATATGCCCTATAGGGGTTAACAAAGGTAGTATAAGAAGATATGATGGATGAATTGATTGCGTTAGTTGACATTTCCGAAGAATATTGCAAATGTGCAAATAAATCTCTTTATGAGACACCTAGATGGTGCACTCTAAAATAGTGTAGCCAGAAATGAGTACTACAAAAGACATGCACTATAAGCCTTGAAGGGATAAATATTACCTTAGTGTGACTCGTGTCCCTAGTAAAGCGAGAATGTTAAGCAATTTGAAGAGTGACGGGATGGAGCAAAGGAAAGCTAAAAGCGAAAGAATGTCGTATTGAAGTTTACACAAGAAAAAGGGATATGCAGAAGTATTAGCAGAGTAATGAGAAGAGAGATAAGGAAGCATTATGAATAAGGTGTTATACATAGATGAAAATGGTAGAGTGTTACAAAACCTATAGTCAAATGAAGGAAGAGATGAAAGGTGATGGGCCTTAAGACAACGAAAGAGTATAGGCCATAAGGTTATATCCTCATTTCGAGAAATAAGTTCGTAACTCCAACGCGACTACCAGAGGGGAGAGTTAATCCCTAGAGTAACAGAAATCAGTATGGACTGGTAAACAAGATAAACTAGATATGAATTAGGGACTGAATAATTGGAAAGTACTCAGCAACATAGGAATTTAATATTTTGTTCCGGCGGTAATACAATGGACCACAAAAGAAGATTCACGATGAGTTCAGAGAATAGTCATTCAGGGAGATGCTTCCCTAGAGCAAGAAATGTGAGCAAAGTGAAGCTTAAGAGACTGTATGTGCTAGTTACGCTAAGTGTCACCCTCGCGAGTAAGGGAATTTCTCATCCTTGGTACAAAAGAATTGTCGCAAGGCGAGTAAGGATCATTGATGTTAAGACACGACGCCAAAGATGAAGAGGTAAAACATCTATAGGTAGATCCTTGTGACTTCAGCTTTTAGTACACCCCTAAAGGGGGGAATATGGAGTAATGTGGAATTAAGTCAGAATTAAGTGGTTCTAGTGACTATGGAATGGTAAAGGAAGAACGCGATAAATGAAAGAGGAATGAGATGACACTTATCCAAATCTTATAGATATGCTACGATTCAAGAATATTGTGCAAGCACAACTTCAAGGAGAGGAAGTAAAGGTTCCTGCCTGAGCTGTTATTAATAAATAAAGAGCCAGTGCGAGACGTAAGTTAAGACAAAGGAAATAACCCAAGAAAGATTATCAGGAATATTGATATAAAAATGGGCCAATGAGTAGTTATAGACGAGTCATCAGATCGTGTAAGATAAACATAGTAGAACCCAACATGGATAACTCAGCCTCATAGTAATATCATTATAATACTTGAGATATATTCAAATAGGAGTCGGGGTAGTTAAAGGTACCATATAAGTATTACGGGGATAGAAGAAAGTGCAACTGGGAAGACAATAAAATATCAATTCAGAAGCAACCCTACAAGCACAAGGACACAGAGGTAAGCAATTGCGGATAATTATAGGCAAGGAAGGACATCAAAAGGTCTGTAATAAGCTCACATCTTTTATAAAAGTCAAGGGTTCTCCCTAAGTACTACAACGAAAGACTAGTTGAGGAGATAAGAAAAAAGGCTTCAACCTAAGCACAACGACCTAAAGAGGAAATGATCGTGTAACAACAATCTCGTAACAACATTGTAAGCATTACAAAAAAAAGATGCACCTACCGTGGCTAATAAACGGGAAATAAAAGTTAAAGGTAATAATTGAGAACATATGAGTTGTATAAAAAACTCTGGAAAGTGTGGGCACTAAGATATGCTAAGCATGGATGCAACGAGGGGCAGAAAGACCAGGAAAAGTAATAGCTTACGTTGAAAGAAAGCTAAGATGGAACAAAAGAATTATTTGATCAATGATCCAGATTTAGTATGTTATGGATACACTCAATATTTTAGAGCATTATCCAGGAAGCATATTTGTTGATAATCATACGGCCATAGAAGACTCCGGTATAAGTTAAAAGAAAGAATTAAGCCCAGGGCATAGACAAAGGAATGAATTGTTAGAAGATTGTATCATGAATATTCCATAACTCCCATGAAAAGCTAAGGTAATAACTAATACCATGAGCCATAGATCGAAAGACAACTTAAGCCTACGTAAAGGCTGATCAGAAGGAAGAGGAAACTAAAGAATTACATCACCCAAGTAAATCAGGAGTCTGATTATTGGACCCAAAAAAATTATAGACGTTTTGCTTGAGAACATGATAGAATCACTCTTAATATCAGATGTTCAAGAGAAATAACACAACAACCATAATCTATAATAGCTCTACAAGGAAGCCAGTTAGATGAAGTACCAACGTCATAAGAAGTCAGTATGAAGCTCCTACCGGATTGTGTATGCTCCATAGGTGCGAGTATTATAATAGAGCTTAAAGTTATGGACGTGAATTACACCTAGGTTGAAGGGAGGTCATGAGAGAGATAGAAGATACAATGTGACATTTTAAGGTAAGTAAGGTAAAGGTGAACACTGTACGAAATACTCAAGTATAGAAGGGTGAGAATGATTCATACTTCAGGTAAAAGACTATAAGCGCTGAGATTCAGTATTCAGGAATTATAGCAGCATCATCAGTTGCATATCTTCCAGCCTATGGTTTCTAGGTACTGAGAGATCTAGTTAAGAGAGTAAAGAAGAGTTGGAGATGGTGTGATGTCTCGGATGATGTTACAGGGTAAGACAAGGGAACCTATGATGCAAGCAAGTTGAAGGAAGGTTGCAAGTAATACAAATAGATATGTGTAGGTTGCAAGCTAAAGAATGGTAAAGCAACAAGGTTTTAGGAAGACAAGAGTAAGGATAAGAAAGGGCAAGTAAGAAGGTGACGAGAATGGATAAGTCCTCAGGATTAAGCCCACGAAAACATGAAGAGCTGATGGTTTCTCTAAGTTATACAAAACTCAATATAACCTAAAGGAACTCAAATGAGTCTAAGACTAATGACATTTAGAAGATATGGAATACTACTCTGATAGTAGAATGAAGGTGTAATTGGGTTAGAGGAAGGATGACGTTTGGAACTTCGATTGAGTAATGATTTCATGAATTATACATGATTAAAATACCCACATAAGGTGATTCACACTGGGATTCTATGAACTACGATTATGGAAGTATAGTATCGTATCGCCCCAGGTTGATCAAGACAATCACTTCAAATGTTCCACGATGAGACGTGAGCCATAGCAACAGTGTTACATAAGAGGTCAAGTTATCACTGATAGATGATACATCTACATTAAGGCGAATCTACAATGGATGGACAAAAGTCACAAAGAATTAGGTGAGATTAGGCCATCATTCATAATATGAATAGTAAAGAAGAAGCATTAAATGACATAGATTTATACATATAGGATAAGCAACGAGAGTAACCTGGAGATTGGTAGTAAACCTCAGTAACAATAAATCAAATTAAGAGTTATGGCAGTAAAGTTATACGAATTGATAAATGGATCTATGAAATAAGGCATAACAATATTCGTAAGTTCAACAAAGTACTCGAGCAAAGAAATTCAATATAACCATAGATGCCTAGAGGGACGTCATATCAAGATCGGTATATGTTTACAAAGTGAGGCCTAGAGATTGACAAAAAAAATTGGAAAAAAAAGGAAAGAAGAGTCTCATAGGCACACTTACAAGGTCAAAAATCGTACAAACTGCATGACAGAAGGTGGCAACACTCACAAGTCATGGTGTGAGAAAGAGGCCTAAGGGGGGGAAATGCCCTGGCCTTTGGAATTATTCACATAACAGTTGCCTAGGTGGAAAAAGGATTGTTAAAGTATTCGCAAGAGCTATGGGATATGAGAACGATAAGCGCATCAGTGAACATTCGAGGACAAATGTTCCAAAGGGGGGAATGATGTTACATCTCGCATTTTTCCTACGTAAAAAATTCGTCTTCAGTTAATTGACGTAGACTCAGGGATGAGATTATCTGGAGGTTAGCATATTTATGCGATTTATAACAGGCAATAACTAAGTTCCATGAAGGAAAGGGTACACAAATTAAAAAAAATGAGTTTCGTTGAAGGTTGTCGATTTGGGATAAAATATGTGTCAAGCGTTAATACACGATAATTATAAACTAGTACCATGCAAGGTACCAAATGACCACGATAGTATAAAATATAAAGTATATATAAAGTATTTTAAAAATCAATAGAATTTTAAGTAATTTATGGTAAATTTTAAATTATGCGGGTAATTGATTAATTACCGGGTAATGGGATATTACCCAGTTAACTAATAAGTGGATAAAAAAAATTATTATTAAACTAACCCCCACCCCACGTGCCAAGAAGCCACAAGATTTGGAATATGACTAAGTAGTCAAATTTCCAAGTGGCTAAATGTGGTCATAACTTAACTCTGATAAGATTTTCAAATCTTATCCTTAGAAAGACTGCCTTCTAAAGGCTTTAAAGTCAAAAAAAATTCAGCCTTTGGCTTAGAAGCCAAAGACGTTAGGCATAAAAATTTTCCTTCATTAAACAATCAAACAACATTGCACTATTTGGTTTTAAAGAACCAGAAATGTGAAAGTAGAATTATTTTGGTTCATCAAATTCAATTTTTAGCCAATGTTGCAATTTCAAAGAGCTACCAATTTATTTTCTGTATCTCGAGAATTTCGTCCATATTTCGTAAAAGCAGATTCGTTCAAATAATTTTGGGAATAGGTATGTTAAGGCTATCCCTTCTTTCTTTTGGCAGGATCCATACGATATAAACGAAACGTGCAAATGCACAAATTCCATAAGTGACTCTACTCATAGAAGTAATAGAAATATCTATGTTCTTTAATTCCCATGTGTCATAATATTTTATCATTTGTTCATGGGTCTCAGAAAAATATGAAAGTTGAAACGATGTTACTTTAGATATTGCTCAAGAGGCAAAGTGGTCTTATGACCTTCCGAATGATTTTATTGACGTACTTTTCATGCATTGCATTCATGTGCATTGAACCATGACCAGATGGCGATATATACGCGTACATATGTAAATATATGCATATCGGATATGGGTAAATGTTACAGTGTTATATACGCACCACCACCTGATCAGCTAGTATATGATGATGATGTTGCCCACAGTGGACGAAATATGATTTAAACGGCGTTATATACGCATATATATGTAAATATGATTCAAATGGCGTTATATATGCGTATATATGTATATATATGTATATGAGATATGGGAATGGTTATGGCGTTATATACGTACCACCACCTGATCAGCTGGTATACGATGATGATTTTGCCCGCAGTGGCCGATATGATATGATGGGATGCCTCAGAGGCTGATGATGTTATGAAACATGTACCTATGCACGACATGACATTCATACTCATATGCATGACGATAAAAGTAATTTATGATTTACAAAGTTATTCAGACTTACAAGTTGAGTCATGTACTCTATATGTCTTCCATATCTCTCATGTATTTATTTATGTTCCTTACATACTCAGTACATTATTCGTACTGACGTCCCTTTTGCCTGGGGAAGCTGCGTTTCATGCCCGCAGGTCCCGATAGACAGGTCAAGAGCCCTCCATGTAGGCTATCAGCTCAGCGAAAGATGTTGGTGCGCTCCATTTGCTTCGGAGTTGCTTGTTTGGTTAGTATGGGTTAGACGTATATTGTTTGGTATGGCGGGACTCTGTCTCGACCTTTATGATATTTATGTATTCTTAGAGGCTTGTAGACATATATTGTGTATGTGAAAGGTTGTACGGCCTTGTCGGCCTATGTTTTGAGTTTATAAATGATTATGTTGGCATATTAGGCCCGTATGTCACGTGTATATGATGATGTAATAAGAAAGTTGCGTTACATTAGTATTCGGTTGAGTAAGGTACCGGGTACCCATCGCGGCCCATCGGTTTGGGTCGTGACATGGTATCAGAGCAGTTCTGTCCTAGGGAGTCTACAAGTTTTGTCTAGTAGAGTCTTGTTTATGGGTGTGTTGTGCACCACACTTATAAGCAGGAGGCTACAGGGCATTTAGGTCTGTCACTCTTTCTTCTTACTCTAGAACGTGTAGTAGAGCTCAGTTGTAAGAATTCAAACTCTTAAATTCGACTTTAGTCGTAATACAACGATACCTACATCCACAAAGACAGTTGGTAAGAGATTGCATGTGGATGTTGAAGAGTTGAGTCAGAGGAACTCGATTTCACATCATGCTTATGATGAGTAAATATGAGGTCTTCAACAGATCATGTGTGTACTAAGATGTGTATGCTTCTTAATAAGGAGCCTTAAGGCACGGATATCTATTCACGAATATGGTGAAAATCTATGAGGAATTCAGAAGCTAGATACAAGTTTTAACAAGTAAAAGAAGTAAGGTGAAGAGGGGTACGAGGCACCCAGATAATGAAGATTATCAATATTTTCAAATCAGGCAGAGAAATATAAGCATTTTGGTACCTTCATCAATGACAGAGGTAAGTACAATTGGCCACACCCATCTCAGTTATGTTCTATGGGAGCTAACAGATATTATTTAAGAGAAAGATGGGATATCAGGATCCAGTTGGAGTTAGAGTAACCCAAAAATTGTGGATAGGTTGTTATCATTAACTAACGTTTCCGAAAGATGGTGCAAATGTGGTAATAGATCTCCTTCTAAGACACCCAGATGGTGAACTCTAGAGTAGTACAATCAGATACGAATACTGGAATATTCAAAAATTTCAGAAGATAGGCAGTGGGATCCTAGAAGGGACAAATATTTACCTTAGTATGACTCTAGCCCCGAGTGAAAAAAAAGAATGTTAGGCATTCCAAAGAGTCAGTGAGATGAAGCTAGGGGAGCTTAAAGGGAAAGAACTTTTTGTTGAAGTTTTCAGAATAAAGTGATCGACAAAAAAATATTATCCGGAGAATAAGAAGAAAATAAATAAAGCATCATGAGTAAGATGTGATATAGGGGTGATAACAGTAAATCAAAATATGAAACGATGACAGAGTCTATAGTCAAGTGAAGGAAAATACAAGAGGTGACAAGCCTTAAGGCAATAAAAGAGTATAAACCATAAAGTTATATTCTTATTTCGAGAAATGAGTTGGTGACTTCAACGTGATTACCAGGAGGAAAGGTTAGACCCTAGAGTAATAAAAATCAGTATGGGCTGGTGAACAAGATAAAACCGAACATGAATTAGGGACCGAAGGATTTGATAATAGTCGACATCGTGAGAATTTCAAAGATCGTGCTCCAACAATAATAGAATAGGAAACAGACGAATAACCTTTAAAGGTTATTGAGGAAGTCGCTTACCTAAAGCAACCACTCTGAGCAGAGTTAATCTTAAGGGACTAAGTGTGCCAGTTACCGTAAGTGTCACCTTCGTGCATAAGAAATTTAGTTATCCCTGGTACAGAAGGTTACCACAAGGTGATTAAGGTTCATTGATAATGTGAAAAGACGCCAAATATGAAGAGGTAAAACAACTATAGGTAGATCGTCGTAGTACTAAATCTTAGTACTCCCTTGAATGGTGGAATATGGTGTGATATGGTATTAAGTCGGAGTTAAGCGGTTCAATTAACTATGGATTGGTAAAGGAAGAATGTGGTAAAAAGGAAAAAGGGATGATGTTGCATTTATTCAGTTCCTGCAGATATGTTGCGACTCCAGAACATTATACAAGCACGACACCGGGGAGAGGCAGTAAACGTTTTCGGCCAGGATGTTATTGATAAATAAGTGTGAATGGACACTTGATACATCAGGATCTAGTGGCGAGAGATAAGTTAAGACAAAGGATATATCCCAAGAGGGATTATGAAGAATATATATATATATATATATATATATATATATATATATGAGAATGGACCAACAAGTAATTAGTAGTTGATTTAGGAAGAGCCCAGTTATGGCTAGACAAGATGTCACGGATAAATAAATAGATCATGCAAGATAAATGTAGTGAACCACAGCATAGTGAATTCAGTCTCGCAGATACGAGATCGCAATCATTTGAAAAAATTTCAGATAGGAGTTGAGGCAATTAAAGGTACCATTTTTAAGGTTTATAAAAATAAGAGAGAGTGTCACTAAGGAGACAATAAAAATTTGAGCTTAGAAGTAACCCTACGAGCACAAAGGCATAAATTTATGTAACTAAGGATTATTATGGGCGAGTAAGAATAACGAAAATCACTTTCGGGTGTACGATATATCAAGCTCGCAACTTTACAAGGGCCAGAAGGTCTCCCTAAATACTACAATGAAAGACTAGCTGAGGAAATATGGAAGAAGGTTTCCACCTAAGCATAGTGAGCTAGAGAGTAAATGATCCTGTAACAACAGTCCCACTACAATATTGTATACACTCCATAAGAAAGTGGCACCTATAATGGCTAATGAATGGTAAAAAAAAAGCTATCAAAGGTGATGTTTGAGATCATATGAGGTACAAGAAATTATAGTATTCGTGGGCAAAAATACAAGCCAAGTATTCATGCAACAAGTGATAGAACGACCAGCAAAAGTAATTGCTTACATTTAAGGATAACTGAGAAGGAACGAAAGGAAATTTATGGTCCTAGCAAGTTAAAGGAATGTTGGGAGTAGTATAAATAGATCGGTGTAGGTCCTAAGGTAAAGTATTGTAGAGCAACAAGGTTTTAGGTAGATAGGAGTAAGGATATGAAAAGGTGAGTGAGAAGGTGACGAGAATATGTATGTCCTCGGGATTAAACCCATCAAAACAAGGGAGCTGATGATTTCCATATGTAATAAAAAGCTCAGTACAGCCTGAATGAACACAGAGGAGTCTGAGACTAGGTGCATTTAGAAGAGATGGAATGCTGCCCTGGTGGTAGAATAAGGGTGTAATTGTGATAGATAGGAGGATGATTCTTAGGCCTTTGATTGAGTAATGATATAATGATAAAGGGATTTCATTAATTGCACGGGATTAGAATACCCCCATAAGATGAATCGCGTTGGCATGGAATGAAATACAGTTATTGAAGTATAGTATTATCCCTAGGTGGATCAGGAAAATCACTTCATATGTTTCCCGATAAGATGTGAGCCCTAGTGACAGTGTATTACGTAAGAGGTTGCAAGTTATCAGTGATAGATTATAGATCAACATTAAGGTGAATAAACAAAAGATGGGTACAAATTCCAAAGTTCGAAATGAGATTTGTTTGTTATTCTTAGATGAATTATAATGAGGAAGCACTAAAGGACTTAGATTTATACATATAGGATAAGCAGCGAGAGAGTAACCCGGAGTTGGGTAGCAAACCTTAGTAATAATAAACCGAAGTAAGATTTATGGTATAGTATAACCTACCTAGATGTAGTAAATCCATAAGGATGGATATACAAGGCTATGAAACAGGAGATAGAAATAGTCTTAAGTTCGATAAAGTACCAAGCGAAAGACATCAGTACACCTATAGATGCCTAAAGGGATAACTTGTCATAATTTTGTATATGTTCATAAAGTGAGGCTTAGAGATTGACTAAAAGATGGAGGAAAAAGAGAAGACGAGTCGCTAGGCGTTCATACAAGGACACAGTCATACATACTGCATGACATAGGGTATCAAATGTTACGATGTTGGAAGAATTCAAACCACATGTCATGGTATGACAAAGAGGCTTAAAAGGGGGGAATGCCCAAGCGTTTGGATTTATTCACAAAACAGTTACTTAGATGGAAAGATGAGCATTAAAGTATTCGTAAGAGCCATAGTTTATGAAACTGATAAGTTCATCAGTCAACATTCGAGGACGAATATTCCAAAGGGGGGAATGATGTTACACCCCAAGTTTTCATACGTGAGAGTACGTCGTAAGTCATTGATGTAAGCTTGGAAATGAGATTCTATTTAGAAGAAAATAAAGTAAGTTAATCATGTTACCTTGTAGGTTACAAATATTTAAGATCATGAATAACGAGTACCAAGAGGGTTGGAAATCTTAGAAGCTAAACAAATTGAAGAAAATAAGTTCCGTCGAAAGTTGAAAAGCTTCGAATGTTATAACATGTACTTTGGGGTAAGACTAGGGTTATTAACATGATAAGGAGGTTATTCTATGAGTTATTTTAGACGTATGATATTCATTTTCTACATTTTGAAGGCAAGCAAGTTGTGGAACAAGAGTTGCCAAAGGTCATCACAAGTTACATTCATAAATTTGCTGAAATTTAGGTCAAATGTATCTGAGCATTTCTCCAAATATACTTGGAATCATGGGGTGTTCTACCTACCACATTGAAGGTATACGAGTCTAGTTTATAACTCATTAAACGGTTCGTCAAAATGACATCGGAGTAGAGAGATATTCGTGTTTTTGCGAGACCGCACAAGCAGCTCCCAATGGGACCCGCTTAGGCGGTGGTTGACCTACTTCAATTTATAAACGATTTGGACGCCTATTTTTGCTCATTTTTCAACTAAAATTCGTCTCCACACCTCTCCTAACCCTCCTAACATATACCTCAAGGGTTTGAAGTGATTCCAAAGTGATTACACCATATTTCAATATCAAAACTTAGTTCTAGTGAAGAACAACACCTCTTTGAGGTTGTGTTGTCATTGAGGATTGTTGTGGGCTGTATTTGGATGAAATTCCAAGTTTTTGCTGCTGTATAAGCTGAATATAACAGCCTAGTAATTGTGCTTAAGCTTGCTTGTATGTTGGTTAAGTTGTTAGGATGATAAACTACACGATAATACTTGGATTAGCTTAAGTCACTTCTATAGTGTTGTATTGCTATTAAGGGTTGTTGTAAACTGAATATAACTTGGATTTTGACTTGAACTTACTGTATAAGGTATGTATATTGTGATCTTGCTTGTGCCTAAGGTTATCTTGATGTTGATTAAGTTAAATGGATGGGCTAGACATGAACTAGTGAATAAAGTTGCTAATTGAGTATAATTGAAGTTGTGGATTATTTTCGTTGTTATAAATATATGGTATAAGGCTGGAATCATTGATTAATGACTTCATTATCATGTTAATGATACTTTTATGTTGAAGTAAGAAGTCTATAAGGATTGATAAGGGGTATACGGATTCCAATCGGAGCTTGCCGCTCGTCGTAATGTAGTTGTGACTTGTTGTTGTTATATGGTGTCTTGATATTGATAATTATGTATTGATGGATTGCTCTGGTAATTGTTGTTGGTATATGGTATTGGAGGAGGCCCTTGTTACAAGGGAGATGCTGCCCAAATTTACGTAAACGAGCTACTAGCTTAAGTTATAGACTTAGCCTTTGCTCAGCACTGATTTTGAATCTCCTTATACTATGATAGATTGAGTTGACTTGTTTGAAGAGTTGCTTGGAAGGGATTAGGGACTCAATGGGTTTAAGGTATGTTAAGGCACTTTCTTCTTTCTTTTGTCATGATCTAAAATGAAATGAACATAAACGATATGCTATTTCATAATGACTCTACTCCTAGCAAATAAGGTTGTCCATGTTGTTCTTTCCTTATAAAATTATTCTAAACAAGTGTGTATGATCCTTAAATCCTACTAAGGTACATATTGATGGTAGGGTTGTCCATAATGTTCTTAAGTCACTCCAAAAGGTTTAGAATGTGATTCCATGAATTGAGCATGCATTATATATATATATATATATATATATATATATATATATATATTTTACTCTACCGAGCCGCGCTATAGTCGGTAAGGTACGACACCTATTGTGCAACCACTGATCAGTTGGTTTACCGAGCTCCACGTGGCCGGGTATGATTCTACCGAACCTTATAATGGCCGGGTACGCTTTTACCGAGTCCTCTTTGAGGCCGGGTACGATATGATGATGATGATGCCCACAGAGGCGAATGTTTAAAAAGGTTTATGTATATATATGTATGATGCATTTCATATCAGTAACCCCTAGAGGCACTCTAATATTACAGGTTGTATCTCCTCTATCTCTCTCTTTACATTACTGTTCTTGTTTATTCTTTCCTGCCTAACATACTCGGTACTTTATTTGTACTGACATCCCTTTTGCCCGGGGACGCTGCATTTCATGCCCGCAGGTCTCGATTGATAGGTTGACAGTCCTCCAGTAGGCTATCAGCTCAGCGAAGGTGTTGGTGCACTCCACTTGCTACGGAGTTGCCTATTTGGTCAGTATGCTTTGGATATGTATTGATTGGTATGGCGGGGCCCTGTCCCGACCTTTATGATTTTATGTACTCTTAGAGGCTTGTAGACAGATGTCAGGTGTATGGATACTTGTATGGCCTTGTCGGCCTATGTTTCGAGTTTACTAATGGTCATGTCGGCCTTATAGGCCCGTATGTCACATATATAAGTTTGTATATCATATTGGGTCTTCATATGTTGAGTATTCCCTTATGTTTTATTATTTTTATCTCATGACGGGTTTTCCGGCTCATTTAATCATGATAATATGATAAGAAAGATATGTTACGTTGGTACTCGTTGAGTAAAGCACCGGGTGCCCGTCGCGGCCCTTCGGTTTGGGTCATGACAGAAGTGGTATCAGAGCAGTTCTGTCCTAGGGAGTCTACAAGTCGTGTCTAGTAGAGTCTTGTTTATGGGTGTGTTGTGCACTACACTTATAAGTAGGAGGCTACAGGGAATTTAGGTCTGTCACTCTTTCTTCTTACTCTAGATCGTGCAATAGAGCTCCGTTGTAAGAATTCAAACTCCTAAATTCGACTTTAGTCGTAATACAACGATACCTACATCCACAAAGACAGTTGGTAAGAGATTGCATGTGGATGTGGAAGAGTTGAGTCAGAGGAACTCGATTTCACATCATGCTTATGATGAGTAAATATGAGGTCTTCAACAGATCATGTGTGTACTAAGATGTGTATGCTTCTTAATAAGGAGCCTTAAGGCACGGATATCTATTCACGAATATGGTGAAAATCTATGAGGAATTCAGAAGCTAGATACAAGTTTTAACAAGTAAAAGAAGTAAGGTGAAGAGGGGTACGAGGCACCCAGATAATGAAGATTATCAATATTTTCAAATCAGGCAGAGAAATATAAGCATTTTGGTACCTTCATCAATGACAGAGGTAAGTACAATTGGCCACACCCATCTCAGTTATGTTCTATGGGAGCTAACAGATATTATTTAAGAGAAAGATGGGATATCAGGATCCAGTTGGAGTTAGAGTAACCCAAAAATTGTGGATAGGTTGTTATCATTAACTAACGTTTCCGAAAGATGGTGCAAATGTGGTAATAGATCTCCTTCTAAGACACCCAGATGGTGAACTCTAGAGTAGTACAATCAGATACGAATACTGGAATATTCAAAAATTTCAGAAGATAGGCAGTGGGATCCTAGAAGGGACAAATATTTACCTTAGTATGACTCTATCCCCGAGTAAAAAAAGAATGTTAGGCATTCCAAAGAGCCAGTGAGATGAAGCTAGGGGAGCTTAAAGGGAAAGAACTTTTTGTTGAAGTTTTTAGAATAAAGTGATCGACAAAAAAATATTATCCGGAGAATAAGAAGAAAATAAATAAAGCATCATGAGTAAGATGTGATATAGGGGTGATAACAGTAAATAAAAATATGACACGATGACAGAGTCTATAGTCAAGTGAAGGAAAATACAAGAGGTGACAAGCCTTAAGGCAATAAAAGAGTATAAGCCATAAAGTCATATTCTTATTTTGAGAAATGAGTTGGTGACTTAAACGTGATTACCAGGAGGAAAGGTTAGACCCCAGAGTAATAAAAATCAGTATGGGCTGGTGAACAAGATAAAACCGAACATGAATCAGGGACCGGAGGATTTTATAATGGTCGACATCGTGAGAATTTCAAAGATCGTGCTCCAACAATAATAGAATAGAAAACAGACGAATAACCTTTAAAGGTTATTTAGGAAGTCGCTTACCTAAAGCAAGCACTCTGAGCAGAGTTAATCTTAAGGGACTAAGTGTGCCAGTTACCGTAGGTGTCACCTTCGTGCGTCAGAACTTTAGTTATCCCTGGTACAGAAGGTTTCCATAAGGTGATTAAGGTTCATTGATAATGTGAAAAGACGCCAAATGTGAAGAGGTAAAACAACTATAGGTAGATCGTCGTAGTACTAAATCTTAGTACTCCCCTGAAGGGGGCAATATGGTGTGATATGGTATTAAGTCGGAGTTAAGCGGTTCAGTTAACTATGGAATGGTAAAGGAAGAATGTGGAAAAAAAGGAGAAAGGGATGATGTTGCATTTATTCAGTTCCTGCAGATATGTTGCGACTCCAGAACATTATACAAGCACGACAACGGGGAGAGGCAGTAAAAGTTTCCGGCCAGGATGTTATTGATAAATAAGTGTGAATGGACACTTGATACATCAGGAGCTAGTGGCGAGAGATAAGTTAAGACAAAGGATATATCCCAAGAAGGATTATGCAGAATATATATATATATATATGTGAGAATATATATACACATATATATGAGAATGGACCAACGAGTAATTAGTAGTTGATTCAGGAAGAGCCCAGTTATGGCTAGACAAGAGGTCACGGATAAATCAATAGATCATGCAAGATAAATGTAGTGAACCGCAACATAGTGAATTCAGTCTCGCAGATATGAGATCACAATTATTTGAAAAAAATTCAGATAGGAGTTGAGGCAATTAAAGGTACCATTTTTAAGGTTTATAAAAATAAGAGAGAGTGCCACTAAGGAGACAATAAAAATTTGGGCTTAGAAGTAACCCTACGAGCACAAAGGCATAAATTTATGTAACCAAGGGTTATTATGGGCGAGTAAGAATAACGAAAATCACCTTCGGGTGTACGATATATCAAGCTTGCAACTTTACAAGAGCCAGAAGGTCTCCCTAAGTACTACAATGAAAGACTAACTGAGGAAATAAGGAAGAAGGTTTCCACCTAAGCATAGTGAGCTAGAGAGTAAATGATACTGTAACAACAGTCTGACTACAATATTGTATACACTCCATAAGAAAGTGGCACCTATCATGGATAATGAATGGAAAAAAAAAAGCTATCAAAGGTGATGTTTGAGATCATATGAGGTACAAGAATTTATAGTATTCGTGGGCAAAAAGACAAGCCAAGCATTCATGCAACAAGTGATAGAACGACCAGCAAAAGTAATTGCTTGCATTTAAGGACAACTGAGAAGGCAAGAAAGGAAATTTATGGTGCTAGCAAGTTAAAGGAAGGTTGGGAGTAGTATAAATAGATCAGTGTAGGTCCTAAGGTAAAGTATTGTAGAGCAACAAGGTTTTAGGTAGATAGGAGTAAGGATATGAAAAGGTGAGTGAGAAGGTGACGAGAATATGTATGTCATCGGGATTAAACCCATCAAAACAAGGGAGCTGATGATTTCCATATGTAATAAAAAGCTCGGTACAGCCTGAATGAACACAGAGGAGTCTGAGACTAGGTGTATTTAGAAGAGATGGAATGCTGCCCTGGAAGTAGAATAAGGGTGTAATTGTGATAGATAAGAGGATGATTCTCAGGCCTTTGATTGAGTAATGATTTAGCGACAAAGGGATTTCATTAATTGCACGGGATTAGAATACCTCCATAAGATGAATCGTATTGGGATGCAATGAAATACGGTTATTGAAGTATAGTATTATCCCTAGGTGGATCAGGAAAATCACTTCATATGTTTCCCGATAAGATATGAGCCCTAGTGACAGTGTATTACGTAAGAGGTTGCAAGTTATCAGTGATAGAATATAGATCAACATTAAGGTGAATAAACAAAAGATGGGTACAAGTTCCAAAGTTTGAGATAAGATTTGTTTGTTATTCTTAGATGAATAATAATGAGGAAGCACTAAAGGACTTAGATTTATACATATAGGATAACCAGCGAGAGAGTAACCTGTAGTTGGGTACCAAACCTCAGTAATAATAAACCGAAGTAAGATTTATGGTATAGTATAACCTACTTGGATGTAGTAAATCCATAAGGATAGATATACAAGGCTATGAAAAAAGAGATAGAAATAGTCTTAAGTTCGATAAAGTACCAAGCGAAAAACATCAGTACACCTATAGATGCCTAGAGGGACAACTTGTCATAATTCTGTATATGTTCATAAAGTGAGGCTTAGAGATTGGCCAAAAGATGGAGGAAAAAGAGAAGACGAGTCGCTAGGCGCTCATACAAGGACATAGTCGTACATACCGCATGACATAAGGTATCTAATGTTACGATGTTGGAAGAATTCAAACCACATGTCATGGTGTGACAAAGAGGCCTAAAAGGGGGGAACGCCCAAGCGTTTGGATTAATCACAAAACAATTGCTTAGATGGAAAGATGAGCATTAAAGTATTCATAAGAGCCATATTTTATGAAACTGATAAGCACATCAGTCAACATTCGAGGACGAATGTTCCAAGGGGGGGAATGATGTTACACCCCAAGTTTTTATACGTGAGAGTACGTCGTAAGTCATTGATGTAAGCTCGAAAATGAGATTCTATTTGGAAGCAAATAAAGTAAGTTAATCATGTTACCTTGTAGGTTACAAATATTTAAGATCATGAATAACGAGTACCAAGAGGGTTGGAAATCTTAGAAGCTAAACCAATTGAAGAAAATAAGTTTCGTCGAAAGTCGACAAGTTTCGAATGTTATAACATGTACTTTGGGGTGAGACTAGGGTTATTAACATGATAAGGAGGTTTATTCTATGAGTTATTTTAGTCGTATGATATTCATTTTCTACATTTTGAAGGAAAGCAAGTTGTGGAACAAGAGTTGGCAAAGGTCATCACAAGTTACATTCATAAATTTGCTGAAATTTAGGTCAAATGTATCTGAGAATTTCTCCAAATATACTTGGAATCATGGGGTTTTCTACCTACCATATTTAAGGTCTACGAGTCTAGTTTCTAACGCATTAAACCGTTCATCAATACAACATCAGAGTAGAAATATATTTGCATTTTCGCGAGACCGCGCAAGCAGCTCTCAATGGGACCCACTTAGGTGGTGGTTGACCTACTTCAATTTATAAACGATTTGGACGCCTATTTTTGCTCATTTTTCAACTAAAATTCGTATCCAAACCTCTCCTAACCCTCCTAAACATATACCATAAGGGTTTGAAGTGATTCCAAAGTGATTACACCATATTTCAATATCAAAACTTAGTTCTAGTGAAGAACAACACCTCTTTGAGGTTGTGTTGTCATTGAGGATTGTTGTGGGCTGTATTTGGATGAAATTCCAAGTTTTTGATGCTGTCTAAGGTGAGTATAACAGCCTACTAATTGTTTTTAAGCTTGCTTTTATGTTGGTTAAGTTGTTAGGATGATAAACTACAAGATAATACTTGGATTAGCTTAAGTCACTTCTATGGTGTTGTATTGCTATTAAGGGTTGTTGTAAACTGAATATAAATTGGATTTTGACTTGAAGTTACTGTATAAGGTAAGTATATTGTGATTTTTCTTGTGCCTAAGGTTATCTTGATGTTGATTAAGTTAAATGGATGAGCTAGACATGAACTAGTGAATAAAGTTGCTAATTGAGGATAGTTGAAGTTGTGGATTATTTTCGTTGTTATAAATATATGGTATAAGGCTGGAATCATTGATTAATGACTTCATTATCATGTTAATGATACTTTTATGTTGAAGTAAGAAGTCTATAAGGATTGATAAGGGGTATACGGATTCCAATCGGAGCTTGCCGCTCGTCGTAATGTAGTTGTGACTTGTTGTTGTTATATGGTGTCTTGATATTGATAATTATGTATTGATGGATTGCTCTGGTAATTGTTGTTGGTATATGGTATTGGAGGAGGCCCTTGTTACAAGGGAGATGCTGCCCAAATTTACGTAAACGAGCTACTAGCTTAAGTTATAGACTTAGCCTTTGCTCAGCACTGATTTTGAATCTCCTTATACTATGATAGATTGAGTTGACTTGTTTGAAGAGTTGCTTGGAAGGGATTAAGGACTCAACGGGTTTAAGGTATGTTAAGGCACTTTCTTCTTTCTTTTGGCATGGTCTAAAATGAAATGAACATAAACGATACGCTATTTCATAATGACTCTACTCCTAGCAACTAAGGTTGTCCATGTTGTTCTTTCCTTATAAAATTATTCTAAACAAGTGTGTATGATCCTTAAATCCTACTAAGGTTCATATTGATGGTAGGGATGTCCATAATGTTCTTAAGTCACTCCAAAAGGTTTAGAAGATGATTCCATGAGTCTAGCATGCATTATATATAGTATCTATTTTACTCTACCGAGCCACGCTATAGTCGGTCGGGTATGACACCTATTGTGCCACCACTAATCAGTTGGTTTATCGAGTTCCACATGGCGGGGTACGATTCTACCGAACCTTATGATGGTCGGGTACGCTTTTACCGAGTCCTCTTTGAGGCCGGGTACGATATGATGATGATGATGCCCACAGAGGCGAATGTTTTAAAAAGTTTATGTATATATATGTATTATGCATTTCATATCAGTAACCCCCAGAGGCACTCTGATGTTACAGGTTGTATCTCCTCTATCTCTCTCTTTACATTACTGTTCTTGTTTATGCTTTCCTGCCTAACATACTCGGTACTTTATTCGTACTGACGTCCCTTTTGCCTGGGGACGCTGCATTTCATGCCCGCAGGTCCCGATTGATAGGTTGACAGTCCTCCTAGTAGGCTATCAGCTCAGCGAAGGTGTTGGTGCACTCCACTTGCTCCGGAGTTGCCTATTTGGTCAGTATGCTTTGGATATGTATTGATTGGTATGGCGGGGCCCTGTCCCGACCTTTATGATTTTATGTACTCTTAGAGGCTTGTAGACAGATGTCAGGTGTATGGATACTTGTATGGCCTTGTCGGCCTATGTTTCGAGTTTACTAATGGTCATGTTGGCCTTATAGGCCCGTATGTCACATATATAAGTTTGTATATCATATTGGGTCTTCATATGTTGAGTATTCCCTTATGTTGTATTCTCGTTATCTCATGACGGGTTTTTTGGCTCATTTACTCATGATAATATGATAAGAAAGATATGTTACGTTGGTACTCGGTTGAGTAAAGAACCGGGTGCCTGTCGCGGCCATTCGGTTTGGGTCGTGACATAACGGAACCGTCGGATTTCCATTCCGAGGCTGTCTCCCCACTGTTCCGACTTCGGTCGACTTTCTAACACTTAAGCTCTCATTTAGGGACTAAGTGTCTCAAAACTCCTCAAAACACAAAACCGAGCATCCCGACAAATCACATTAGCAGAAATAAACTTGGGGTTGAGATGCTATGACGATGCCCTGAGGTTGAGATGCTTCAAGTATTCTCTAGCTGGGGATGCGAGGAAATGGCTCCAGAATCTGCCACCCAACTCTATCCATTCTTGGCCTAAACTTGTCCGGGCGTTTTTGTCCAAGTGGTTCCTAAAGAGCAAAAAGTCTGAGTAGCGGGATAAGATTTTTTTCTTCAAGTAAATACAGGGAGAGCAGTTGCATGAGCCATGGGATCGCTTCAAATTATACTTGGTGAGGTCTCCAAACCATGGTTTTCCGGATTCCATGTTGTTGGAAATTTTTTATATGGGTTTGGATCCCATGAACCAAGCCATCGCCAAGAATGCAGCTGACGGATCTTTCATAGACAAATCATTTGCAAGAGTGACACAAATCCGGGACAAAATGGCAAAGCACAACTAAGCATGGCATTCAGAGGATACTATCGGAGGAATCTCATATGGCTCTCCTTCCTTGAGCAACTTAATCAAGGAAAATCAAGAGAGGGATCAAGTGATTGCCTAGCTTGCAACAAGTGTAAATGTGCTGACAAAGATGTTTACCGAGAATCAGACAAAGAAAGCGAATGCAGTGGAAGATGTCCAGCCCATCTTAGATGAAAATTTTGAGGAAGAAACTTATATCAACAACCCTCAAGGAGGGTATCAAAGGAAACCCTATCACGGTCAAGGGCAACAAATCCAGTGGGGGCCAAACCCGCAAGGGCAAGGCAACCAACAATGGAGAAATGATCAAGGTAACATGCATCAAGGAAATTGGAACAACAACAACAACTTTGCAAATCGGAGCTCCAACTCGTATGTTCCCCCAAAAGGTCATTATGCAAATCAAGGGTCGTCAAGTGAGTCAAAGTTAGAAAGCATACTTGAAAGAGTATTGCAAAACCAAGAAAAGTCTGACGTGTCCATGAGAAACATGACCGAAGTTGTTGGCTCTCACACCGCATCTATCCAAAAGTTAGAGATGCAAATGAGAGACCTTTCAAGAGAGAAAAACCCAAAGCAAAAAGGGCAACTTCCTAGTGATACCATTGCGAACCCGAAGAGTGGTAGAAGTGGCTCAACTTCTCACATCATGGCAATAATTACTAGAAGCGGGAAAGTTTAACAAGGTGACATTGAGCAAGAGGTTGTTGGGGAAGAAGCCGAACAATAATTTGAAGCAGAAGAGCAAGGGGTTGTTGAAGTTGAAAGGGTGCCGGAAAAAGAGAAGGTGCAAGAAGTCAACCAAGAAGGGGTGAAGGAAAAGGAGAAGGAGACATCAAAAGCTCCACCTACTATTCCTGTACCTCCTCCGCCTTTTCCTCAAAGACTTATTAGAAGGGTTGATGATAGAAAGCTTGAGAAATTCTATGATATTCTAAAGCAATTGTCGGTGAACATTCCATTTTGGAGGCTTTTCAAGAAATGCCGGGGTTTGCCAAATATTTGAAGGATTTGATCACCAAAAAGAGGACCACAAAGAATGAGGTGGTAAACATGACTCACCGGGTTAGCTCTATTATTGCCACAAGCCCTGTCCAAAAGAAAGAGGACCCAGGAGCATTTACTATTCCATGCACTATCGGGGAGCGTGACTTTGCAAAAGCCCTTTGTGACAATGGGGCTAGCATCAACTTGATGCCACTTTCCATCTACAAGCAAGCGGGATTAGGGATGCTGAGGCCAACAAGCATGAGTTTACAAATGGCCGATCGATATATTAAGCGACCAGTAGGAATTGTTGATGGTGTGATTATGAAAGTTGGAAAATTCCATTTGCCCGCCGACTTTGTAATTCTTGATTGTGCTGTTGATAAAGAGATCCATATCATCTTGGGGAGACCATTCCTAGCCACGGGAAGAGCACTCATGGATTCGGAGTGAAATGAAATTAAGTTCCGAGTGAATGATGAAGAAGTCACATTTCAAGCGAGCAAGGGTATGAAATTACCCCATGAGTATGAGAGCATTTCAGTGATAGATGTGGTTGATGAGGTTGAAGATGCCGTCGAATTGAAAATGGAGAACAATGCCTTGGTGAGGCATTGGTGGCTATCTTGGTAAACTTTGATGATGAGGACATGGATGGGTACATGGAGTCGGTAAATGCATTGTAGGGTCTTGGATCCTATGCTTACACTCCGGAAAAGCTTTCTCTTGACTTGGAGAATAGGGCCACACCTCCCGCCAAGCCATCAATCATTGAGCCACCATAACTAGAGCTCAAGCCTCTCCCGCCGCACTTAAGGTATAAATGTCTTGGCTCTAATGATACTTTACCCGTAATCGTTTTGTCTTTGCTAAATAATGTGCAGGTAAACCAATTGTTGGATGTCTTGAAAGAACATAAGCAAGCCATTGGATGGACCATTACGGACATTCGTGGAATCCCCGCGGGAATTTGTGAACATAAAATCCAATTGGAGAGCGAAACAAATCCAAGTGTGGAACATCAAAGACGGTTGAACCCGTCAATGCAAGATGTAGTAAAGAAGGAGATTATCAAGTGGTTGGATGTCGGGGTAGTTTACCCCATTGCCGACAGTTCGTGGGTGAGCCCAGTACAATGTGTGCCAAAAAGAGTGGCATGACCGTGATCGAAAATGAGAAGAATGAGCTCATTCCAACGCGAATTGTGACTGGATGGCGAGTTTGTATGGACTATCGGAAACTTAACAATGCTACTTGCAAGTACCACTTCCCTATGCCTTTTATTGATCAAATGCTTGAACGGTTAGCGGGGGGGGGGGGGTCAGTTTATTGTTTCCTTGATTGTTACTCCGGCTTCAATCAAATCAACATCGCTTTGGAAGATCAAGAGAAAACTACGTTTACTTGCCCGTATGACACTTTTTCTTTTAGCCGGATGCCATTTGGCTTGTGCAATGCTCCGGCCACTTTCCAAAAGGTGTATGATGTCCATCTTCTCCGACATGGTTGAGGACTTTCTTGAAGTCTTCATGGATGATTTCTCGGTGGTTGGTGATTCGTTTGAGCATTGTCTTAACAATCTTAGACAAGTGCTTATGCGATGCGAAGGGACCAACCTTGTGCTAAATTGGGAGAAGTGTCACGTCATGGTTTACGAAGGCATTGTGCTTGGGCACAAAATTTCAAAGCATGGTATTGAAGTCGACCGGGCAAAAATTGAGATTATTTCTAAGCTTCCTCCACCGACCTCCGTGAAAGGTGTTAGAAGTTTTCTAGGGCATGCCGAGTTTTACAGGCGCTTCATCAAGGACTTATCCAAGATTGCTAACCCCATGTGCAAACTCCTCGAAAACGATGCCAAGTTTGTGCTTGATGAGAGTTGTCTTAAAGCTTTTGAGGAGTTAAAGCAAAGGCTCACCACGACACCCATTATTGTCACGCCCGATTGGTCACTTCCTTTCGAGCTCATGTGTGACGCCAGTGGTGTATCCATTGGAGCAATGCTTGGCCAACATCACAACAAAGTTCTCCACCCGGTTTACTATGCAAGTAAAACTCTCAATGGGGCACAAATGAACTACACGGTAACTGAGCAAGATCTTCTTGCTATTGTGTATGCTTTTGAAAAATTCCTGGCTTATTTGTTGGTGTCCAAGGTGGTGGTATACACTGATCATGCGGCTCTTCGATATCTCATGGAAAAGAAGGATGCAAAGCCTCGATTAATTTGATGGGTCCTGTTGTTGCAAGAATTTGACTTCGAAGTCAAAGATCGCAAGGGAACTCAAAATCAAGTGGCGAATCATTTGTCACGGCTTGAGGAAGTAGGGAGAACACAGGGAGATCTTGAAATCAACGATGCATTCCCTGATGAGCACATATTGGCATTATCTAGCACTTTTGCTCCTTGGTATGCCGATATTGCTAACTACTTGGTTAGTGACCTTATCCCGGACGGATTTGAATCTTATCAAAGAAAGAAGTTTTTGAGAGACTGCCAGCAATACTATTGGGAGGAACCATACTTGTTCCGTATTTGTGCTGACAATATTATCAGAAGGTGTGTTTCCAAAGAAGAGGTTATGCCAATTCTCAAGGCATGCCATGACTCACCGGTTGGGGGTCATCATGGAGGAAATCGGACGGCGGCTAAAGTTCTTGAATGTGGGTATTATTGGCTTTCCATCTACCATGATGCCAATCAAATGGTCAAGGCTTGCGACCAATGTCAATGACAATGTTCAATCTCCAAGAGGCATGAAATGCCAATGCACTTTGTGATGGAGATAGAGATCTTTGACGTGTGGGGAATCGACTTCATGGACCCCTTTGTAAGTTCTTATGGGATGAAATACATCTTGGTAGCTGTGTACTACGTGTCCAAATGGGTTGAAGCAGTTGTCTTACCAAACAATGAGGCAAGGAGTGTGACCACCTTCTTGAAGAAAAACATATTCACTCGGTTTGGAACTCCAAGAGCCATCCTCAGTGACGGTGGATCTCATTTTTGTAACAAGGCATTCTCGGGGCTGCTTGAGAAGTATGGCGTAAAGCACAAGGTGGCCTCACCTTATCATCCGCAGTCAAGTGGTCAAGTTGAGGTTTCTAACCGGGAGATCAAGAGCATTCTAGCAAAAACTGTTAACGCAAATAGGACCGACTGGTCAAGGAAGCTAGATAATGCATTGTGGGCATACCGCACGGCCTACAAAACCCCTATTGGTACTTCTCCTTATCGTCTAGTCTTTGGTAAAGCATGTCTTCTACCCATGGAATTGGAACACAAAGCTATGTGGGCATTGAAAAGGCTAAACTTAGATTGGGCTGAAGCTGCAAATTTGAGGTTAACACAACTCAATGAAATGGAGGAATTCCGGTTCCACTCTTATGAAAGTGCAGTTGTGTACAAAGAACGGATGAAGTTTGTCCATGACAAGAAGATATTGAAAAAAGAGTTCAAGACGGGTGATTTGGTCTTGCTCTTTAACTCAAGGCTCAAATTGTTTCCAGGCAAGCTTAAATCAAAATGGTCCGGTCCATTCAAAGTGGTCAAGCCTCTCCTTATGGAGCTGTGGAATTAGAATCAATAGATGGGTCCCGGACATTCAAGGTAAATGGCCAACGAATCAAGCACTACTTGGGCACTGATGGAGAAAAACATTTGGTGGAGCAGCTGGCTCTCAAAGATGGTCCATGCCCGACCACTGAGTGATACCAAAGGAACATCAACTTCGTCGTGCCGCGACGTTAAATCAAGCGCTTCATGGGAGGCAACCCATGTGTGGTAACACTCTTTTATTCTATGAATTTTTAGTTTTTGATAGATAATTTATTTAAGCAATTTAAAGTGTGTGTGAAAGTGCAGGGGGTTCAAAAGATCACAACAATTGGTACGAATGCATAAAAAGTGGAAGAAAAACCACTAGGTGAATTCTGCTGCACAAATGCGGTCGCATTTTAGCTATGCAGACCGCACTCTGACCACAAACCTAAGCACAGATTTGGGTTAAAATTGTGGTTGAAAATGCGGTGAGGTGGTGAATTATGCGGTCCGCATTTAATTTATGCGACCGCATTTTGTACCACATTTGCCTCCCTTCAGCTTGTCCTTAGCCTCATCACATAACATACATGCAGTCGCACTATGTGTTATGCGGTGTCCTATCCATCGCAGAATCGACAAGGTATGTCCGCATAACCCTCTCGTCTCTCACTCAAAACAAAACAAAAAAACGGAAAAAAGGGGGGAAGAACACGAACGGACTTCGAACCAAATCAAGCTCAAATTGTGTGCAACCAAAGGACTCAATTTGTCACACTCATTGTCCCAATCATCAAACTCTGCTGGTATGTACCCGTTTCTCCCTCATTTTATCTTTGATTTACACTGTATGTTCAGAGATTTTTCGTTTAAATCCTGTGCAAAAATGTGTTTAGTTGTTTGTGTAGCTGCTTCTCTGTAGTGTACATGCTTTTGGGTTGAAAATAATTTGGGGTACGGGGTAGAATGAAATAGGACCGCCATTGTTGATAGCTTGGGTGACCTGTGTAGTAGAAGGCATCTGCGGCCCGCATTGTGAAAATGCGGTCCGCATTTTGGCCGCACAACTAAACCCTAAATCTTCTAAAGAAGATGATGAAATGCGGTGTCTTTGCGATCGCAGATTTGACATGCGGACCGCAAATTCACTGTAGAGTGATACAGAGATTTCAGATTTGAACCATATAGCCATGTCAATTCTGCGATGGTTATGCGGTCCACATAGTGGTTATGCGACCGCATAACTCACCGCAGAATGGGACCACCAGTAGAGACTACACGATCTGCGACAAGTCTGCGGTCCGCATTATGGTTTTGCGATCGCAGACCAGATCGTATTTTCTTTCTTGCTTTTGATTCGTCTATATATTCTCCGTATTGTTAATGATGTCACTCACTCTTCATCATTGTGCAGATATTGGTCAAAAGAGACGCTCATCAAAGCGGGCTTCCACCAGTAAGCGATCGCGGATAGAGGACAACGTGCCGAGCCCCTCCAGCCTGAGGCGGAGGAGCTCAAGCCCTCAATCAATATAGAGGCTGAAGAGAGAAAGAAACGAGGTGAAGATTTCCAGCTCCGATTTGGGGTTTATGGGTCCAGGGAGGTATTTAGAAAAGGGCTCACAAAGTGCAAAATCCTGGGTGAGAAACAACTGAGCTTTAACGGGCTCAAAGACAAATACCCCCATATCCTGGAAAACATAAAAACACGGAGATGGGAGAACTTCACTGAGCCACCCACGTAATACAATGAGACCCTTGTGAGGGAATTCTATGCATCCTATGGGGCCTCTAGGACGAAATACCACAAATGCAACAAAGTTTTCACCGACCAAGTGCTTGTCTGGGGAAAGACTATTTTCTGCAACATTGAGGCCCTTATTGAGTTCTACGTCACATGATGGAGAGCAGGCACAGCTGAGTACACTGAAAAATTCAAAAATAAGGAGAATGAATGTGGACGGATTGCCTCAGTGATAGCAAAAGGGACTCCCTCTTGGGTCGATCCTTAGCACAAGATATATAAGGAAGATCTTACGAGAGAGGGTCGTTACTGGCTCAGTTTTGTCACTTATCGGTTGGTACCAACTCAAAATGAAACTGAAATAGCCACCGAGAAGGCCCTTCTGATTGCTTTCATCATGACTGGTATCAAGATAGATGTGGGAGCTTTGATCTTCCGAGAAATAGGGATCCGAGTAATGCAGCAAGCAACTTCACTTCCTTTCCCTTGCCTGATCACAACTCTGTGTAAAGCTGTGAAAGTTCCCATCCTGCCAACTGATAAAACTGTAAAGGAAACGAGGGATATTGATATCACACGTCCCATGGATATCTCTCGTATCATTGTTGTTGCTACCCTATCACAGGTTCAGGTCCAAGATCCGATTAATCTAAAGCACAGTGACTCCCAGACACCAGTGACACCTCAGGTTACAGTGGCCCCCACTTCCACTTTCGAGCCTACTTCTCAGTCCACCACTGTCCAGCCTGCCATCACCATTCTTGCTGTCTCGAAGCTTGGTCTACTGGCTCAGTATGCCAATGCTAAAGTAGATCAGCTTTTGAAGACATTGCCAAATCTAATCAAACAAGCCCTAATGCCTATGGAATCCTCAGTGATGGCCCTCCAACAGCAACAGTCAAAATATGAGGATTGTCTACAGCAACTTGAGTTGAGGGTGGAGAAAATAGTGGGTTTCCTGGACTCAAGAAGTATTTTGCTTCTATGAAGACCGAGCTCCAAAAGATGCAGAACTTGGAGTTCAATCTATCATCACTCCTTCCCACAGATAGTGATCAGGTGACAGGCACAGCACCTCCGGACTTAGGTCTTGACTTCATTGCATTGATAACTGATACTGCCCCTCCTACTGTCGGAGCTTCCCAGCCTAAAGCCCCTCCAGTCCATATTGTGATCCATTATGGGGAAGAGTCCGGAGGTTCTGGTAAATCAGAAGATGAGGAGGAAGATGGGAGCGAGGATGAGGAAAGTTTTGGATATTCAAGTGATGATGGCCCTCAGGATAAAGGAAAGCAGATTGCGGATGCCTATGTCGAGGATGCTATTATTTAGGAGGCTGCTATTGAAGAATTGGAACAAGTAGATATGCAGACAGCGATCCAGCGGTCTCTAGTAGACATGGCCAGCCCTATAACTCCATCAGTCACCCCGCCATTAGTGGGCGAGAGTAGCAGCTCACAGGCTCCAGCACCAGCTCCAGCTCCAACTCCTGCTTTGGACCAGCCTGAGAGCATTACTCCATCAGGAGAGGTCACTCCTTAGACCGAGCTCTCATCAGTCCCAACTTCCACATCCGAGGCTGACCCCTCCAGTACTCAGCCAGCTACTGACTCCCATAGTACTTAGTGTGCCTCAGGGAGCCCCCCTCAAACTCATCTCTCTATTTTTTATGAATTAGGGACAATGCTTGCTTTTAGTTGGGGGTGGAGGGTAGCAGTCTAGATATCTTTGTGATATTGGAAACTGTTGTACATATGCATATCTTTATGTTACAATCAGACTCTTGTACTTATGTGTATTTTGTGTTCTGTATATATTTGTATGACTTCGGTACATGAGTTGTGTTATGAAATTCGTGATGATGTTAATATTAGTGTTTGTTTTGTGTTCATAATAGCATTGTGTAAATATGATACCGTTGTCCATATATAAGAAAAACAACAAAAACAAGTAGATAGTGATTAGGAATCAATTCCTCTTGGTTTTTCTTCTCCCGAATAAATATGATACCATTGTCCATATAAAAGAAAAACAACAAAAACAAGTAGATAGTGATTAGGAATCAATTCCTCTTGGTTTTTCTTCTCCCCGTTCTTTTCCAAGGGTGTAATAGTAGAACCGGGATCATAAAATGAATGATTTTGACCGGTTTGGTGTAATTGCCTAGTATCAATCATGTGTGTCTGTACATAGCATATACCCTTCCACATATAAAAAAATATTGTTTTTGTCGACTTTTCCCGATGATGGATAGATTGACAACTTTCTTAGGGGAATTAGTCTTTGTGATTAACTTTGTGAACTTGAGGCTCGCTCTGTTACTCAATGGTGACCTAGAGTTATACATGTTTCTATGATGAAAGCCTTGAGTTTCCAAGTTTTGACTCTAAAACGTCAAATTATGTGAATGAAACAGTCGTGTACCATGTGTGTGTGAGTTCTCTATGTGTATGTAACTCTCGTGTTTACTTCTATCATATAGAACTTGCCCGGTTGGTTTTTCAATGCTAATGATAGTATGTTTGGTTGGAGGGATGATCTTAAACGTTCTTTGTCTTATTTGCTAGACCTCTGTAGCCTTTCAAGCCGTCCTGTACATAAATAATATCACTAGTACCCAATTTGAGCCTTTAAGCCTTTTCTTTGGCCAATTCATTACAAACCTCTCCTTTTTTTGTAAAATAATCCCCTCTCCTGAACCTGTCCCTCCTTGAACATTGAGAACGAGGCTAAAATCCTAAGTTGGGGTGGTGTCGCAGTAGAGATTGGTAAGGTTGTACGTTGAGTTAGGACCACATGCCTCAAAAGTGTTTGTTTTAGATTATTCAAACTCCAAAAGAGAAAAAAAGGAGAAAATATTTGTATATATATAAATTATGGAGCCTTGAATAAAATTAGAAGAGGTATGTAAGGTGTTTCTATATTGGAAACTAGACGCAAATGAGGCTACGAGGGTTTGAAAAGAAGCAAAGTAAAAACAAATGGAAAATTGTGAGTAGTGTTCAAGGAGGGTGAAGTCACTTGTACCCAAATGTCTATCCAACCCTTCCCGAAACCTACATTACAAGCTTAAAAAGTCATTATGAGACCTCCAACCGAACATTCTTGAATAAGCGGCGAATTAAAATAAGGGCAAGCTTATGGTATGAAATATTGTAACACTTGAAGTTCTTTCTGAGAGTGAGTGTATTTGTAAACTGTCCCTTTTATTGTCCTTGTAAATATTGTGATTTTGGGACCTTCTTTCTAGTGAGGGTACATGAACTGTGGAGTTAAACAAAAGTTGAGCTTTTGAGTCAAATGCAATTGCACCCAGCTGAGGGTAACATTTTGTCACAATGTCTGAGGCTCAAGGTTCACAAGTTGATTAGTTCTCCTTGTATGTACTATCAGTTCAAGAAGGGTAAAACAACTATAGATGCATGCTTGAAGTACTAGCAATGAACACCACCCATAGTCATTATCGTTTCATATTTTGTAAATAAAGTCTAGAATAGGCTAAGTTTGTTTTAGTTGCTTGAGGATAAGCAAGAGTTTAAGTTGGGGGTGTTGATATGCCGGAGAATTTCGGCACATTTCAATATTAATTGCTTAGATTTTAGCTTGTTTTAATGCAATTATCTCCGTTACTTATGTAGTTTTGTTGTTTATACAGTACATAAGGATTGAGAACCCAAGAACATGGAAATGGAAGAAAAAAGACAAAAAAAGAGCAAAATGTAGCAAAAATGCTGGTCTGCGATACACTATGCGATCGCAGATCAGACATGCGAGCCGCAGAATGCACGTCAAATCGCAGACAAAAGCAGAGATCTGGGTTAAATCTCAAGTCAAGAATGCGGTCCATTATGCGATCGCAGAACCAACATGCGAGCCGCAGAGTGAACCGCAAACCAACCATGAAGGTCACTGAAGGACGAAGATGCGATGCAAAATGCGATCGCATTTCTGCAATGCGATCCACATAATTGGAATGCGAAGAAGACCTGTAAACTAGGGTTCCAGTCTGTGATGAGGATGTTCAAGATGCGGACAGCATACGTGCTCTGCGACAAGAATGCGATCGCATATCAGACCTGAAAGGGCATTTTTGTCCGTTTTCTGTCCCAATTTTGAGTCCACTATAAATAGTTTTATGATGTCTTTGTGGGCTCATCTTGTCTAGTCTTTGAACCACATTCCAAGACAGTAATATTCCTCACTTTTGGAAGCTTTTGGGTGAAGATTTTCTACTTTGTAAGCTTTTATGACATTAAATACTCTTTGGTTTTTGTATTGTAGTATGAGTAGCTAACTTTAAATACTAAGGTTGTGTACCCTAAATGGGTGTTATGCTAATGGGTGTTTAACATTGAATATATATATAATGGTTGGTTGATATTTGTTTACTTCTCATTCTTCATTTATTGTTGGTGGTTGCAAACATTAACAAGTGCCATTAAATTCTTGCTTTGCTTGGGAAAGTGGGTTAGAATTTGGTAGAAGTAAATATCAATGACTCAAGGCTTTAAACCTTGTTTAATAGAATCTCTTAAGAATAAGTGGGTTTTACTTGGCATATATTGATGGTTCTAAATTGCAACTCTTTTATATTTGGCAAAATTATAAAGAGGAAATACTACTCAACTATTGGGAAATATTGGGTAGTTACTTAGACATCATTTGCGTATCAAAAGAACCTTCCATTAGAAATATATCATATTAACACCGATAAGCATTACACTCCATTAAAGGGGACACAACCTTGGTTTCTTTAATCCAGTTAATTACTCTATAAATATTCCAATTAGTTGATACTTCCAAACAAACTCAATTCATACTCTTGTTACTATAAAACCATTCTCTTGTTACTATTAATCGAATAGAGATACGACTTTAGTCGAGCAACACACTATAAGAGTAACCTTTTCACACCTATTCCCTGTGAGATTCGGCCCCAACCTTGTTGGGTTATTATATTTGACACCGACCGCCTTACACTATTTATTAAAGTGTAATTTGAGCGTATCACAGGCCACTACAAATCCTCCCCTACATAAGCCCTATTGGCTCGTCGCGTGCACAATAATAAAGTAAATGCTCGCCTTGTTTCGCAATATATGGATAACAATATTCCCGCCTTGTCTCACCACATGCGCAGACCTACACCTATAGCCCACCTTATCATGCCGCATATACAAACATCGATAATAACAATAGCATGGACAACTCACGTGCGAACACCCCGAAAAATCCTCTCAACAACATCACGTGTGTCAAAAACATAACAACACATCATAAAACGCGCACCACATGTCCCCATATGCCACAACATTTCCTTTTAAACAAGTCAAATACCACAACCACACATAGACCTCGGTGCAACAACATTGAATAAACCAACAACAAAAATAACAACAACAATAACAATAATTCGGGAGTACGACAGGTAAATCAACACAAGAATTCCAAAACACAATGAAACGGGAGAACAAGCTCATAATGAAAGACATAACAAGTAATAATGGCTTCAAATAAGAATAACTCAACAATGAGAGAAATAATGTATAACAACAATATCAAATTTGAATAACTCAATTATAGGAAAGATAACATGTAACGATGATTTAAAAATAAGAATAACTCAACAATAAGAGAGATAACATGTGTCAATGATTTCAAATAAGAATTACTCAACAATAAGAGATATAACATGTGTCAATGATTTCAAATAAGAATAACTAAACAATAAGAGAGATAACATCTAACGGCGATTTCAAGTAAGGATAAATCACAATGAAAGAGATAAGATGTAACAATGACTTCAAAAAGGATAAGTCAATAGTGGAAGAGATAACATGTAATAATGACTGCAAATAAGGACGACCAATTATGGAAGAGATAACATGTGACAACAACTTCAATTAAGGATAAACAACCACAGAAGAAACAACATGTAACAGTAAAGAGGCAACGATAACAATTAAAGCATGTGAGAGTATATTTGGCAACAAAAGATAGGACATAAACCAATAAACATCAAATATGGTATGTAAGGGTAAATTTAACAATGGAGGGTATAACATCATAAGGCAACTTCATTTTAATGTATATGAGAATCTAAGAACCTAAAACGGTCTAATTTTTACATATAAGTTGTGTACACACTCGTCAGCTCGTGTACACGTCTTTCACGAATTTCAAATAGTGCAAACAAACCAATCAATACGGGCTAGTTCCCCCGAACAATATTAGGTAAGATACATACCTCAAAAGCCTTCAATCAATCCTCTAAAATACCCTTCCCCTTACAATTTACCTTCGCTCGGCTGAAATCTAACTAAAATCAACTCAATAACGTCAAATAATGCAAGATAAATCAATTCCAATAATTAAATCTATGATCTTTAAACAATGGCTCAAAAGTCAACAAAAGTCAATACATGACTAGGGTATGGGGGAACTAGTCCATACTTGTGTTTTGTTTCAAAATTTGAGTACATAACGACTCTCAAAACTCAAATTTTGATTTTTTCAAAATATAGACAAAGTTTCTCAAACTTTCACTTTGATTCTTATTATTTTGATGTAAAAACTCACATATAATCATGTAATATAGTAGGAAATAGATCAAAATCTCTTACGCAATGATTGAAGATGAAAATCCCTCTTTAAAATCGCCTCCTACCGAGTCTAGGGTTAAATGATAAGAAAATGAGACTAAAAATCCCATCCCTCGGCATTTATGTCTAGGCGCAGGTGTCGTAAATGCGAGAAAATTATCGCAAAAGCGAAATCCCTCCCATCCATGGTGTAATCACAAATGCGATGACTTGTTCTTAAATGTGAATTAACCATCTTAAAAGCGATCAAGATAATCACAAATGCGATCACTGTTGAGCCCAGATCACCTTCACAAATGCGAAAATAGGGTTCGAAAATGCAATCCTAGCAGACTAAGACATTTCTTGCAAATGCAATCTCTCACCTCATATATGAGAGTACAGCAAATACGAACATATTCTCGCATTTGCGAGACCTGCAACACCTATTCAACACCAGCAACACTAAAACTCTTCCAAGCACTCCCAAACGCGTACAAAACTCACCTAAGCCATCGGGGATCCGAACAAAACATCAACACAAGTATAAAACATAACATGAACTAGCTCGCACGATCAAATCACCAAAATAACATTCGAAACCAAAAATTGTACCTTCAAAACACATGAAATCAACATGAAACTCAAGAACTTCTAAACACACAATCGTGCATGCGATTCCTATCAAATCAACTCAGAATGATGCCAAAATTTACTTACAAGTTCCAAATAACAAAACAGACCTATTTCATGTCCCGAAATAGAAATCCAAACAAGATAGCTATTAATTCAACCTACGGTCAAACTTATCAAAATTCTAAGTTTTTAAATTGCCAAATTTTATCAAAATAACACAAATAAACCAACGGACCTCCAAATTCGATTTCGGGCATACACCTAAGTACAAAATCCTAATAAAAACCTATCGGATCCATGAAGATGCTATTTCATGGTTGTTTTCATGAAAGTAAAATCTCGGTAAACATTTTCAACTCAAACCTCTAAAGCAAGAATCTATTATCCAAATACATCCTGTAAAATTAAAAAATAAAATTTGACCATGCATGCAAGCCATAATACAAATATGAAGTCATTCAAGACCCCTATAACGACCCGACCGGTCATTTCATGTGTTACCGCTCCATTTTTCCCATTTATGCTTCTTATTTTCTTATTCAATGGTATTATCTGTTATCAGGTTGGTTCGCTCGGGTTCGAAAAGGTTTTGGTAAGGTTTGAGATACTTAGTCTATTTTGAGTAAGCTTAAGTTGAAAAAGTCAACCAGGTGTAGACTTAGGTGAAAAAGGGCTTGAAAGTAAATTCCGATTATTCGGATAGCTTCGGGAGATGATTTGGGACTTAGAAGTGTGATCGGAACGTGGTTTGGAGGTCTGTAGAAGGTTTAAGCTTGAATTGGCGAAATTGAAATTTTGGCATTTTTCGGTTGATAGGTGAGATTTTGTTGTAGGGGTTGGAATGGAATTCCGGGAGTTGCAGTAGGTCTGCTGTGTCATTTGGGATGTGTGTGAACAATTGCAGGTCATTTGGACGCGGGTTGATAGACCTTTTGATCTAAAGCGGAATTCAGAAGATTTTTGGATTCTTAGGCTTGAATCCGATGTGATTTGGTTGATTCGATGTTGTTTGATTCAAAAGTCAACCCTATAACCTCACGAGTCCATTCATGTGTTTTGTTTCAAAATTTGAGTCCAAATCGAATCTCAAAACTCAAATTTTGATTTTTCAAAATATTGACAAAGTTTCTCAAACTTTCACTTTGATTCCCATTATTTTGATGTACAAAACTCACATATAATCATGTAATATAGTAGGAAATAGATCAAATTCTCTTAAGCAAAGATTGAAGATCAAAATCCCGCTTTAAAATCGCCTCCTACCGAGTCTAGTGTTCAATGATAAGAAAATGAGACTAAAAATCTCATCCCTCGGCATTTATGTCTAGGCGCAGGTGTCGTAAATGCGAGAAAATTATCGCAAAAGCGAAATCCCTCCCATCCATGGTGTAATCACAAATGCGATGACTTGGTCTTAAATGTGAATTAACCATCGTAAAAGTGATCAAGATAATCACAAATGTGATCACTGTTGAGCCCAGATCACCTTCACAAATGCGAAAATAGGGTTTGCAAATGCAATCCTAGCAGACTTAGACATTTCTTGCAAATGCAATCTCCACCTCATATATGAGAGTACAACAAATACGAACATATTCTCGCATTTGCGAGACCTGCAACACCTATTCAACACCAGCAACACTAAAACTCTTCCAAGCACTCCCAAACGCGTACAAAACTCACCTAAGCCATCGGGGATCCGAACAAAACATCAACACAAGTATAAAACATAACATGAACTAGCTTGCACGATCAAATCACCAAAATAACATTCGAAACCAAAAATTGTACCTTCAAAACACATGAAATCAACATGAAACTCAAGAACTTCTAAACACACAATCGTGCATGCGATTCCTATCAAATCAACTCAGAATGATGCCAAAATTTGCTTACAAGTTCCAAATAACAAAACAGACCTATTTCATGTCTCGAAATAGAAATCCAAACAAGATAGCTATGAATTCAACCTACGTTCAAACTTATCAAAATTCTAAGTTTTTAAATTGCCAAATTTCATCAAAATAACACAAATAAACCAACGCACCTCCAAATTCGATTTCGGGCATACACCTAAGTACAAAATCCTAATAAAAACCTATCGGATCCATGAAGATGCTATTTCGTGGTTGTTTTCATGAATGTAAAATCTCGGTAAACATTTTCAACTTGAACCTCTAAAGCAAGAATCTATTATCCAAATACATCCTGTATCATTAGAAAATAAAATTTGACCATGCATGCAAGCCATAATATAAACATGAAGTCATTCAAGACCCCTATTACGACCCGACCGGTCATTTCATGTGTTACCGCTCCATTTTTCCCATTTATGCTTCTTATTTTCTTATTCAACGGTATTATGTGTTATCGGGTTGGTTCGCTCGGGTTCGGAAAGGTTTTGATAAGGTTTGAGATACTTAGTCTATTTTGAGTAAGCTTAAGTTGGAAAAGTCAACCAGGTGTTGACTTAGGTGAAAAAGGGCTTGAAAGTAAATTCCGATTATTCGGATAGCTTCGGGAGATGATTTGGGACTTAGAAGTGTGATCGGAACGTGTTTTGGAGGTCTGTAGAAGGTTTAAGCTTGAATTGGCAAAATTGAAATTTTGGCATTTTTCGGTTGATAGGTGAGATTTTGTTGTAGGGGTTGGAATGGAATTCCTGGAGTTGCAGTAGGTCTGCTGTGTCATTTGGGATGTGTGTGCAAATTTGCAGGTCATTTGGACGCGGGTTGATAGACCTTTTGATCTAAAGCGGAATTCAGAAGATTTTTGGATTCTTAGGCTTCAATCCGATGTGATTTGGTTGATTCGATGTTGTTTGATTCAAAAGTCAACCCTATAACCTCACGAGTCCATTCATGTGTTTTGTTTCAAAATTTGAGTCCAAATCGACTCTCAAAACTCAAATTTTGATTTTTCAAAATATGGACAAAGTTTCTCAAACTTTCACTTTGATTCCCATTATTTTGATGTACAAAACTCACATATAATCATGTAATATAGTAGGAAATAGATCAAATTCTCTTAAGCAATGATTGAAGATCAAAATCCCTCTTTAAAATCGCCTCCTACCGAGTCTAGGGTTCAATGATAAGAAAATGAGACTAAAAATCCCATCCCTCGGCATTTATGTCTAGGCGCAGGTGTCGTAAATGCGAGAAAATTATCGCAAAAGCGAAATCCCTCCCATCCATGGTGTAATCACAAATGCGATGACTTGTTCTTAAATGTGAATTAACCATCGTAAAAGCGATCAAGATAATCACAAATGCGATCACTGTTGAGCCCAGATCACCTTTACAAATGGGAAAATAGGGTTCGCAAATGCAATCCTAGCAGACTAAGACATTACTTGCAAATGCAATCTCCCACCTCATATATGAGAGTACAACAAATACGAACATATTCTCGCATTTGCGAGACCTGCAACACCTATTCAACACCAGCAACACTAAAACACTTCCAAGCACTCCCAAACGTGTACAAAACTCACCTAAGCCATCGGGGATCCAAACAAAACATCAACACAAGTATAAAACATAACATGAACTAGCTCGCACGATCAAATCACCAAAATAACATTCGAAACCAAAAATTGTACCTTCAAAACACATGAAATCAACATGAAACTCAAGAACTTCTAAACACACAATCGTGCATGCGATTCCTATCAAATCAACTCAGAATGATGCAAAAATTTGCTTACAAGTTCCAAATAACAAAAAAGACCTATTTCATGTCCCGAAATAGAAATCTAAACAAGATAGCTATGAATTCAACCTACGATCAAACTTATCAAAATTTTAAGTTTTTAAATTGCCAAATTTCATCAAAATAACACAAATAAACCAATGGACCTCCAAATTCGATTTCAGGAATACACCTAAGTACAAAATCCTAATAAAAACCTATCGGATCCATGAAGATGTTATTTCGTGGTTGTTTTCATGAAAGTAAAATCTCGGTAAACATTTTCAACTTAAACCTCTAAAGCAAGAATCTATTATCCAAATACATCCTGTAACATTAGAAAATAAAATTTGACCATGCATGCAAGCCATAATACAAACATGAAGTCATTCAAGACCCCTATAACGACCCGACCGGTCATTTCATGTGTTACCGCTCCATTTTTCCCCTTTATGCTTCTTATTTTCTTAATCAACGGTATTATGTGTTATCGGGTTGGTTCGCTCGGGTTCGGAAAGGTTTTGGTAAGGTTTGAGATACTTAGTCTATTTTGAGTAAGCTTAAGTTGGAAAAGTCAACCAGGTGTTGACTTAGGTGAAAAAGGGCTTGAAAGTAAATTCCGATTATTCGGATAGGTTCGGAAGATGATTTGGGACTTAGAAGTGTGATCGGAACGTGTTTTGGAGGTCCGTAGAAGGTTTAAGCTTGAATTGGCGAAATTGGAATTTTAGCGTTTTCCGGTTGATAGGTGAGATTTTGTTGTAGGGGTCGAAATGAAATTCCGCGAGTTGCAGTAGGTCTGCTCTGTCATTTGGGATGTGTGTGCAAAATTGCAGGTCATTTGGACGCGGGTTGATAGACTTTTTGATCTAAAGCGAAATTCAGAAGATTTTTGGAACCTTAAGCTTGAATCCGATGTGATTTGATTTATTCGATGTTGTTTGATGCAAAAGTCAACCCTACAACCTCACGAGTCCATACATGTGTTTTGTTTCAAAATTTGAGTCCAAATCGACTCTCAAAACTCAAATTTTGATTTTTCAGAATATAGACAAAGTTTCTCAAACTTTCACTTTGATTCTCATTATTTTGATGTAAACACTCACATATAATCATGTAATATAGTAGGAAACAGATCAAAATCTCTTAAGCAATGATTTAAGATGAAAATCCCTCTTTAAAATCACCTTCTATCAAGTCTAGGGTTCTATGATATGAAAATGAGACTAAAAATCGCATCCCTCAGCTTTTATGTCTAGGCGCAAGTGTCGCAAATGCGAAAAAATTATCGCAAAAGCAAAACCCCTCCCATCCATGGTGTAATCACAAATGTGACGACTTGTTCGCAAATGTGAATTGACCATCATAAAAGCGATCAAGATGATCACAAATGCGATCACTACTAAGCCCAGATCACTTTTGCAAATGCAAAAATAGGGTTCGTAAATGCAATCCTAGCAGACTAAGACATTTCTTGCAAATGCATTCTCCCACCTCATATATGCGAGTACAGCAAATGCGAACATATTCTAGAATTTGCGAGACCTGCAACACCTAGTCAAACACCAGCAACACTAAAACTTTTCCAAGCTTTCCCAAACGCGTACAAAACTCACCTAAGCCCTCGGGGATCCGAAAAAAACATCAACACAAGTAAAAAACATAACATGAACTAGCTCGCACGATCAAATCACCAAAATAACATTCGAAACAACAAATTGTACCTTCAAAACATATGAAATCAACATAAAACTCAAGAACTTCTAAACATACAATCGTGCATGCGATTCCTATCAAATTAACGCAAAATGATGACAAACTTTGCTGACAAGTTCCAAATAACAAAACATACCTATTTCATGTCCCGAAATAGAAATCCAAACACGATAGCTATGAAGTCAACCTACGGTCAAACTTATCAAAATTCTAAGTTTTAAAATTGCCAAATTTAATCAAAATAACACACAAAAAAACCAACGGACCTCCAAATTCGATTTCGGGCATACACCTAAGTACAAAATCCTAATAAAAACCTATCGGATCCATGAAAATGCTATTTCGTGGTTGTTTTCATGAAAGTAAAATCTCGGTCAACATTTTCAACTTAAACCTCTAAAGCAAGAATCTATTATCCAAATACATCCTGTAACATTAGAAAATAAAATTCGACCATGCATGCAAGCCATAATACAAACATGAAGTCATTCATGACCCCTGTAACGACCCGACCGGTCATTTCATGTGTTACCGCTCCATTTTTCCCATTTATGCTTCTTATTTTCTTGTTCAACAGTATTATGTGTTATCGGGTTGGTTCGCTCGGGTTCGGAAAGGTTTTGGTAAAGTTTTGAGATACTTAGTCTATTTTGAGTAAGCTAAAGTTGGAAAAGTCAACCAGGTGTTGACTTAGGTGAAAAAGGGCTTGAAAGTAAATTCCGATGGTTCAGATATTTTCGGTAGATGATTTGGGACTTAGGAGTGTGATCGGAACGTGTTTTGGAGGTCCGTAGAAGGTTTAAGCTTGAATTGGCGAAACTGGAATTTTGGCATTTTCCGGTTGATAGGTGAGATTTTGTTGTAGGGGCCGGAATGGAATTCCGGGAGTTGCAGTAGGTCTGATGTGTCATTTGGGATGTGTGTACAAAATTGCAGGTCATTTGGACGCGGGTTGATAGACTTTTTGATCTAAAGCGAAATTCAGAAGATTTTTGGAACCTTAGGCTTGAATCCGATGTGATTTGATTTATTCAATGTTGTTTGATTCAAAAGTCAATCCTACAACTCACGAGTCCATACATGTGTTTTGTTTCAAAATTTGAGTCCAAATCGACTCTCAAAACTCAAATTTTGATTTTTCAGAATATAGACAAAGTTTCTCAAACTTTCACTTTGATTCTCATTATTTTGATGTAAAAACTCACATATAATCATGTAATATAGTAGGAAATAGATCAAAATCTCTTACGCAATGATTTAAGATGAAAATCCCTCTTTAAAATCACCTCCTACCGAGTCTAGGGTTCAATGATATGAAAATGAGACTAAAAATCGCATCCCTTAGCTTTTATGTCTAGGCGCAGGTGTCGCAAATGCGAGAAAAATATCGCAAAAGCAAAACCCCTCCCATCCACGGTGTAATCACAAATGTGACTACTTGTTCGCAAATGTGAATTGAACATCGTAAAAGCGATCAAGATGATCACAAATGCGATCACTACTGAGCCCAGATCACCTTCGCAAATGCTAAAATAGGGTTCGTAAATGCAATCCTAGCAGACTAAGACATTTCTTGCAAATGCAATCTCCCACCTCATATATGCGAGTACAGCAAATGCGAACATATTCTCGCATTTGCGAGACCTGCAACACCTATTCAAACACCAGCAACACTAAAACTTTACCAAGCTTTCCCAAACGCGTACAAAACTCACCTAAACCCTCGGGGATCCGAAAAAAACATCAACACAAGTATAAAACATAACATGAACTAGCTCGCATGATCAAATCAACAAAATAACATTCGAAACCACAAATTGTACCTTCAAAACACATGAAACTCAAGAACTACTAAACGCACAATCGTGCATGCGATTCCTATCAAATCAACGAAGAATGATGCCAAACTTTGCTGACAAGTTCCAAATAACAAAACATACCTATTTCATGTCCCGAAATAGAAATCCAAACACGATAGCTATGAAGTCAACCTTCGGTCAAACTTATCAAAATTCTAAGTTTTAAAATTGCCAAATTTAATCAAAATAACACAAAAAAACCAACGGACCTCCAAATTCGATTTCGGGCATACACCTAAGTACAAAATCCTAATAAAAACCTATCGGATCCATGAAAATGCTATTTCGTGGTTGTTTTCATGATAGTAAAATCTCGGTCAACATTTTCAACTTAAACCTCTAAAGCAAGAATCTATTATCCAAATACATCTTGTAACATTAGAAAATAAAATTCAACCATGCATGCAAGCCATAATACAAACATGAAGTCATTCATGACCCCTGTAACGACCTGACCGGTCATTTCATGTGTTACCGCTCCATTTTTCCCATTTATGCTTCTTATTTTCTTGTTCAACGGTATTATGTGTTATCAGGTTGTTTCGCTCGGGTTCGGAAAGGTTTTGGTAAGGTTTGAGATACTTAGTCTATTTTGAGTAAGCTTAAGTTGGAAAAGTCAACCAGGTGTTGACTTAGGTGAAAAATGGCTTGAAAGTAAATTCCGATGGTTCGGATAGCTTCGGGAGATGATTTGGGACTTAGGAGTGTTATCGCAACGTGTTTTGGAGGTCCGTGGAAGGTTTAAGCTTGAATTGGCGAAATTGGAATTTTGGTGTTTTCCGGTTGATGGGTGAGATTTTGTTGTAGGGGTCGGAATGGAATTCCGGGAGTTGCAGTAGGTCTGCTATGTCATTTGGGATGTGTGTGCAAAATTGCAGGTCATTTGGACGCGGGTTGATAGACTTTTTGATCTAAAGCGAAATTCAGAAGATTTTTGGAACCATAGGCTTGAATCCGATGTGATTTGATTTATTCGATGTTGTTTGATTCAAAAGTCAACCCTACAACCTCACGAGTCCATACATGTGTTTTGTTTCAAAATTTGAGTACAAATCGACTCTCAAAACTCAAATTTTGATTTTTCAGAATATAGACAAAGTTTCTCAAACTTTCACTTTGATTCTCATTATTTTGATGTAAAAACTCACATATAATCATGTAATATAGTAGGAAATAGATCAAAATCTCTAACGCAATGATTTAAGATGAAAATCCCTCTTTCAAATCACCTCCTACCGAGTCTAGGGTTCAATGATATGAAAATGAGACTAAAAATCGCATCCCTCAGCTTTTATGTCTAGGCGCAGGTGTCGCAAATGCGAGAAAATTATCGCAAAAGCAAAACCCCTCCCATCCATAGTGTAATCACAAATATGATGACTTGTTCACAAATGTGAATTGACCATCGTAAAAGCGATCAAGATGATCACAAATGCGATCACTACTGAGCCCAGATCACCTTCACAAATGCGAAAATAGGGTTCGCAAATACAATCCTAGCAGAATAAGACATTTCTTGCAAATGCAATCTCCCACCTCATATATGCGAGTACAGCAAATGCGAACATATTCTCGCATTTGCGAGACCTGCAACACCTATTCAAACACCAGCAACACTAAAACTTTACCAAGCTTTCCCAAACGCGTACAAAACTCACCTAAACCCTCGGGGATCCGAAAAAAACATCAACACAAGTATAAAACATAACATGAACTAGCTCGCACGATCAAATCAATAAAATAACATTCGAAACCACAAATTGTACCTTCAAAACACATGAAACTCAAGCACTACTAAACACACAATCGTGCATGCGATTCCTATCAAATCAACGCAGAATGATGCCAAACTTTGCTGACAAGTTCCAAATAACAAAACATACCTATTTCATGTCCCGAAATAGAAATCCAAACACGATAGCTATGAAGTCAACCTTCGTTCAAACTTATCAAAATTCTAAGTTTTAAAATTGCCAAATTTAATCAAAATAACACAAAAAAACCAACGGACCTCCAAATTCGATTTCGGGCATACACCTAAGTACAAAATCCTAATAAAAACCTATCGGATCCATGAAAATGCTATTTCGTGGTTGTTTTCATGATAGTAAAATCTCGGTCAACATTTTCAACTTAAACCTCTAAAGCAAGAATCTATTATCCAAATACATCTTGTAACATTAGAAAATAAAATTCAACCATGCATGCAAGCCATAATACAAACATGAAGTCATTCATGACCCCTGTAACGACCTGACCGGTCATTTCATGTGTTACCGCTCCATTTTTCCCATTTATGCTTCTTATTTTCTTGTTCAACGGTATTATGTGTTATCAGGTTGTTTCGCTCGGGTTCGGAAAGGTTTTGGTAAGGTTTGAGATACTTAGTCTATTTTGAGTAAGCTTAAGTTGGAAAAGTCAACCAGGTGTTGACTTAGGTGAAAAATGGCTTGAAAGTAAATTCCGATGGTTCGGATAGCTTCGGGAGATGATTTGGGACTTAGGAGTGTTATCGCAACGTGTTTTGGAGGTCCGTGGAAGGTTTAAGCTTGAATTGGCGAAATTGGAATTTTGGTGTTTTCCGGTTGATGGGTGAGATTTTGTTGTAGGGGTCGGAATGGAATTCCGGGAGTTGCAGTAGGTCTGCTATGTCATTTGGGATGTGTGTGCAAAATTGCAGGTCATTTGGACGCGGGTTGATAGACTTTTTGATCTAAAGCGAAATTCAGAAGATTTTTGGAACCATAGGCTTGAATCCGATGTGATTTGATTTATTCGATGTTGTTTGATTCAAAAGTCAACCCTACAACCTCACGAGTCCATACATGTGTTTTGTTTCAAAATTTGAGTACAAATCGACTCTCAAAACTCAAATTTTGATTTTTCAGAATATAGACAAAGTTTCTCAAACTTTCACTTTGATTCTCATTATTTTGATGTAAAAACTCACATATAATCATGTAATATAGTAGGAAATAGATCAAAATCTCTAACGCAATGATTTAAGATGAAAATCCCTCTTTCAAATCACCTCCTACCGAGTCTAGGGTTCAATGATATGAAAATGAGACTAAAAATCGCATCCCTCAGCTTTTATGTCTAGGCGCAGGTGTCGCAAATGCGAGAAAATTATCGCAAAAGCAAAACCCCTCCCATCCATAGTGTAATCACAAATATGATGACTTGTTCACAAATGTGAATTGACCATCGTAAAAGCGATCAAGATGATCACAAATGCGATCACTACTGAGCCCAGATCACCTTCACAAATGCGAAAATAGGGTTCGCAAATACAATCCTAGCAGAATAAGACATTTCTTGCAAATGCAATCTCCCACCTCATATATGCGAGTACAGCAAATGCGAACATATTCTCGCATTTGCGAGACCTGCAACACCTATTCAAACACCAGCAACACTAAAACTTTACCAAGCTTTCCCAAACGCGTACAAAACTCACCTAAACCCTCGGGGATCCGAAAAAAACATCAACACAAGTATAAAACATAACATGAACTAGCTCGCACGATCAAATCAATAAAATAACATTCGAAACCACAAATTGTACCTTCAAAACACATGAAACTCAAGAACTACTAAACACACAATCGTGCATGCGATTCCTATCAAATCAACGCAGAATGATGCCAAACTTTGCTGACAAGTTCCAAATAACAAAACATACCTATTTCATGTCCCGAAATAGAAATCCAAACACGATAGCTATGAAGTCAACATTCGTTCAAACTTATCAAAATTCTAAGTTTTAAAATTGCCAAATTTAATCAAAATAACACAAAAAAAACCTACGGACCTCCAAATTCGATTTCGGGCATACACCTAAGTACAAAATCCTAATAAAAACCTATCGGATCCATGAAAATGCTATTTCGTGGTTGTTTTCATGATAGTAAAATCTCGGTCAACATTTTCAACTTAAACCTCTAAAGCAAGAATCTATTATCCAAATACATCTTGTAACATTAGAAAATAAAATTCAACCATGCATGCAAGCCATAATACAAACATGAAGTCATTCATGACCCCTGTAACGACCTGACCGGTCATTTCATGTGTTACCGCTCCATTTTTCCCATTTATGCTTCTTATTTTCTTGTTCAACGGTATTATGTGTTATCAGGTTGTTTCGCTCGGGTTCGGAAAGGTTTTGGTAAGGTTTGAGATACTTAGTCTATTTTGAGTAAGCTTAAGTTGGAAAAGTCAACCAGGTTTTGACTTAGGTGAAAAATGGCTTGAAAGTAAATTCCTATGGTTCGGATAGCTTCGGGAGATGATTTGGGACTTAAGAGTGTTATCGCAACGTGTTTTGGAGGTCCGTGGAAGGTTAAAGCTTGAATTGGCGAAATTGGAATTTTGGTGTTTTCCGGTTGATAGGTGAGATTTTGTTGTAGGGGTCGGAATGGAATTCCGGGAGTTGCAGTAGGTCTGCTATGTCATTTGGGATGTGTGTACAAAATTGCAGGTCATTTGGACGCGGGTTGATAGACTTTTTGATCTAAAGCGAAATTCAGAAGATTTTTGGAACCTTAGGCTTGAATCCGATGTGATTTGATTTATTCGATGTTGTTTGATTCAAAAGTCAACCCTACAACCTCACGAGTCCATACATGTGTTTTGTTTCAAAATTTGAGTACAAATCGACTCTCAAAACTCAAATTTTGATTTTTCAGAATATAGACAAAGTTTCTCAAACTTTCACTTTGATTCTCATTATTTTGATGTAAAAACTCACATATAATCATGTAATATAGTAGGAAATAGATCAAAATCTCTTACGCAATGATTTAAGATGAAAATCCCTCTTTCAAATCACCTCCTACCGAGTCTAGGGTTCAATGATATGAAAATGAGACTAAAAATCGCATCCCTCAGCTTTTATGTCTAGGCGCATGTGTCGCAAATGCGAGAAAATTATCGCAAAAGCAAAACCCCTCCCATCCATAGTGTAATCACAAATGTGATGACTTGTTCATAAATGTGAATTGACCATCGTAAAAACTATCAAGATGATCACAAATGCGATCACTACTGAGCCCAGATCACCTTCACAAATGCGAAAATAGGGTTCGCAAATGCAATCCTAGCAGAATAAGACATTTCTTGCAAATGCAATCTCCCACCTCATATATGCGAGTACAGCAAATGCAAACATATTCTCGCATTTGTGAGACCTGCAACACCTATTCAACACCAGCAACACTAAAACTCTTCCAAGCACCCCCAAACGCATACAAAACTCACCTAAGCCCTCGGGGATCCGAACAAAACATCAACACATGTCTAAAACATAACATGAACTAGCTCGCACGATCAAATCACCAAAACAACATTTGAAACCACAAATTGTACCTTCAAAACACATGAAATCAAAATGAAACTCAAGAACTTCTAAACACACAATCGTGCATCCGATTCCTATCAAATCAACTCAGAATGATGCCAAAATTTGCTGACAAGTTCCAAATGACAAAACCGACCTATTTCATGTTACGAAATAGAAATCCAAATACGATAGCTATAAAGTTAACATACGGTCAAAATTATCAAAATTCTAAGTCTTTAAATTGCCAGAATTTATCAAAATAACACACATAAACCAACGGACCTCCAAACTTGATTTTAGGCATACACCTAAGTACAAAATCAACAATAAAAACCTATTAGATCCATGAAAATGTTGTTTCGTTGTTGTTTTTATGAAAGTAAAAGCTCGGTCAACATTTTCAACTTAAACCTCTAAAGCAAGAATCACTTATCGAAATAAATCCCGTAATGTTCAAAAATCAAATTCGACCATCCACGCAAGCCAAAATACAAAACATGAAGTCATTCAAGACCCGTATAACGACCCGGCCGGTCATTTCATATGTTATCGCTCCATTTTTTCCATTTCTGCTTCTTATTGTCTTGTTTACCGGTATTATATGTTATCGGGTTGGTTGGCTTAGGTTCGGAAAGGTTTTGGTAAGGTTTGAGATAGTTAGTCTCTTTTGAGTAAGCTTAAGTTGAAAAAGTCAATCGGATGTTGACTTATGTGAAAAAGGACTTAGATGTGAATTCAGATGGTTCAGATAGCTTCGGGAGATGATTTGGGGCTTAGGAGTGTGATCGAAACATGTTTTGGAGGTCCATAGTAGAATTAAGCGTGAATTGGCGAAATTGGAGTTTTGGCGTTTTCTGGTTGATATGAGAGATTTTGTTATAGGGGTCGGAATGGAATTCCGGGAGTTGCAATAGGTCTGTTGTGTCGTTTGGGATGTGTGTGTAAAATTTCAGGTCATTTGGACGTGGTTTGATAGACTTTTTGATCAAAAGTGGAATTCAAAAGATTTTTGGAACCTTAGGCTTGAATCCAATGTGATTTGGTTGATTTGATGTTTTTGAGGTGTTTTGAAGATTGGTATAAGTTTGGATAGTGGTATGTGACTTGTTTGTGCTTTTGGTTGAGGTCCCGGGGGCCTCGGGGTGATTTCGGATGGTTGACAGGAGGTTTTGGAGTTGAGTATGGCGACTAAAGTATTATGGTTGCTGTCATATTTGCATATGCGGTTGGGAGGCCACAGGTGCGACTCCTACAAATGCAGATGCAATCCGCAGAAGTGGCCAAGATGGAATCAGCTAGAATCCGCCGAAGCGGCTAAGGGAGCGCACCTGCCATAGCATAGGTGCGGGCAATTCATCGCAGATGTGGAAATGGGCTCATAAGTGAAAACCGCAGATGTGCTACCTTGGACCGTAGAAGCAGGACAGCAGAAGCGGGATATGACCGTAGGTGCGGAATCCCTGGGTTTGAAGGTATATATTTTACCCTACGCGATTTTTGGCCATTTTCTCAATATTTCATTCGGGGTTAAGCTTTTGAGAGCCATTTCAAAGGAGATTTCCTGAGGGATTCATTGAGGTAAGGTCCTTGGTTCCTAAGCTCGTTATTATGGTGATTTTTATTGTTGTTATCATGAAATTTAAGGGAAAATTAGTGGTAAATTTGGATATTAGGGCTTGGTTAATTGGAGAGCCTTGATGGGTGATTTGATGGGCCATTTGGGGTCCATTTTTGGTACTTTTGATATGCATGAACTCGTGGCAGAATAAGGGTTCTATTGATCTAAAATTTGTCGAATTCTGAGAGTGGGTCCGGGGGTGGGGTTTCGATAATTTTGGGATTTGTGTTGTAATTGATTATTTTCGCATTGGCTTTGTTCCCTTAGCATATTTTGATGTCATGATTCTGATTTTGGATAGATTCGATGCGAGTTTAGGCCGAGGCAAGAGGCAAAGGCATCGCGGGCTAGAGTTTGGACCGGATAGAGGTAAGTAATGATTGTAAATGCTGTTCTGAGGGTATGAAACCCCGGATTTCACATCGTTGTGTTATTTTGAGTTGACGCACACGCACACGCTAGATGACGAGCGTGGGGTCGTGCACCATTGGGTATTGTGACTTAGTCCATCCCGTATGACTACGTAACTGCATAGTTGATTGAAAACTTTTGGCTATCATCATGTTTTTGGGTTGAATGTTATATTTGGGCCTCGTGCCAACTGTTTTGGACCCTTACGGGATTTTTACTACTATTCCTCACTGTTTGAACTTTATATTTGCACTCAGTCATGTTATATTATACTACTTTTATAACTCAACCATGTTTACTCTATTTTGGCATCTTAACGATATTTTGGGCTGAGCATCATATTTACTGCGCCCGAGTGGCTTTTAGAGATTTCTGACTGAGTAGGGCCGAGGGCATGTGTTGTGAGGTTATTATGGGATCAGGCTGTGCACCGTAGCAGTATTATACTAATTCATTATTATGATGCCGAGGGCCCGATTTGTTATGCCACAAGGTGGCTTGATATGAGGCCAAGAGCCTATTTGATTATGCCACGAGATGGCTTGTTATTGTAATTGGGCCATAAAGGGCTCCTTCCAGAGTCTGTGGACCCCTAGTGAGCGCGAGTACCCAGTTTGTGATGTGATATAGCCCGAGGGGCTGATATTGTTCCATATTATTGCTCGAGAGGCTGATTCTGTTGGTATTTTGCCCGATGGGCTGATTTTTATGTGACTATCTTTTCTCCCTGCTTTTCATTCACTCGTTTACACTACTAAAAGATGTTTTAAAGAGGTTTTCACTAAACTAATATGTTTCTACAAGTCTTAACTGCTTTTTTACATTGTTCTGGTTTTATATTGCCTCTTTGTAGCATTTTTCTATGATTTACGTGTTTTCTTATCGCTCAACTGCCCTTACTTTAATTACATACTGAGATGGCGTACTCACATTACTCCCTGCACCCTATGTGCAGATCTAGGAGTCTTGGGTCACGCTAGTGTGCGCTGATTGCTTCCAGCAGTCTTTTCGGAGTTCACTAGGTATCTTCTCGGCATTCGCAGCCCGGGGCTTCCTCTTCCTAGCTTTACTTTCCCTATACTAGCTTTATAATAGACTACGTAGTATTTTTTCATACTCTTAGATAGATGTTTAGATACTCATGACTAGTGACACCCTGATGTCGGGTTGTGTTTATTTCCGCATTTATTGTATTTCACTCTATTTTGGGATTTATCACTTATTAATAACTTAATTATGAATTATTATAAATGTTAATTAGTTTTGGGGGTTTGTGTCAGCTCACCTTGTTTCACGATAGGTGCCATCACGACCGGGTCCGGTTTCGGGTCGTGACAAGTTGGTATCAGAGCCTAGGTTACATAGGTCTCACGTGTTATGAGCAGGCTTAGTACAGTCTCGAGGATCATTACGGAGACGTTTGTATTTATCCTTGGGAGGCTGCAGAACCTTTAGGAAAACTTCATATTCTTGAAATTCTTATATTGTGAATCTGTTGATCCGATTACTAAACTTCTGTTATTCTATTCTCAGAGATGGTGAGGATACGGGCGACGGGTCAGGATGGACGACCACCAGTACAACCAGTTGTGGCCACTAGAGGCCGAGGATGCGATCGAGGCTGTAGTAGGGGCAGGGGTGTGGCCCATACAGCAGCTAGGGCAGCACCTACAGATCGACCAGCCGACCAAGTTCAGGATTACGTTCTAGTTGTGGACGCTCCAGCAGCACCAGCTTAGGCCCCAGCTTTTCCCATTGTGATTCCAGGTCTTTAGGAGGCCCTGGCTCAGATTATATCATTATGCACTTGCCTAGCTCAGGTGGTCTCAGTTACTACAGCTGCAACTACTTCTTAGGTTGGGGGAGGCACTCAGACTCCCACCGCTCACACACCTAAGCAGGTCATGGAGGGACTTCAGACACCGGGGGCACATCCAGCCCAGGCGGTTTTAGTTGCTCAGGACTATGTAGCTCATGCTATGCCAGAGGACGAGCAGTGCAGGTTGGAGAGCTTTGGTAGACTTCACCCTCCGACTTTCAGTGGTGCAGAGGGAGAGAATGCACACGGTTTCTGGGAAAAGTGTTAGAGGATTCCACATACAACGGGTATTCTGGAGACCGGCGGGGTCACTTTCACTACTTTTCAATTTTCTGGAGCTTCCTTCACTTGGTGGGAGGCTTATGAGAGGTGTAGGCATATTGTTGTAGAACCCCTTACCTGGCAACAATTCTCCGTTCTCTTTTTGGAGAAGTATGTGCCACAGTCTCGCAGAAAAGAGCTACGTAGGCAGGTCGAGTGGTTGTGTCAGGGAGATATGACTATGACGCAGAATGAGATGAGGTTCTAGGAGTTAGCTTGTCATGCTGTTTGGATGGTTCCTACATAGAGAGAGAAAGAGGATTAGGAGGTTCGTGGATGGACTCACGTATCAACTTCAGATTCTCATGACCAGGGAGAGGGTGTCTGGTGCTACTTTTGAGGAGGTTGTTGATATTGCTCGCGAGATTGATTCAGTTCATCGCCATGAGCGAGATGAGAGGGAGGCCAAGAGGCCTATAAGATCTGGTAGTTATGGCGGAGCTCCTTCGAGGGGTCAGTTTCAGCACGGCAGAGGCCGTTCATTCAGGTACGCTCAGTCATCTCGGCTAGGGTATCGTAGGATGCCATCGGGTTATAGTTCTCACAGTTCTCATCAGGGTCAATCATCAATCAGTGCCTTTCCAGCACAGAGTTCGTCCCGTGCTCCATCCGTTCAGGGCTTTTCTAAGCCAGGTGCATCTGCTAGTCATACCGGTGCTAGGGGTTCCCTTTAGTCCTCGTCTCCAGCACCTGAAAGTTGCTATGAATGTGGAGAGTTGGGTCATATGTGGAGGCAGTGTCCTCGTCATCTTGGGGGTTCATCTCAGTAGAGGAGTCAGCCATATGCTTGAGCGTCAGTTACTTCATCACCACCCACCCAGCTAGCTAGGGGTGGAAGTGAGTCAGCTAGGGGTCACCCTAGAGGGGGAGGTCGTTCAGGTAGCAGTCAGGTCCGTTTTTATACACTCCCAGCTAGATCAAATGTTATTGCTTCAGATGATGTGATCACAGGTATTGTCTCAGTCTGTCGCAGAGATGCCTCTATATTATTTGATCCTAGTTCCACTTTGTACGCGGCGAAATCAGAGGGCTTAATTTCTTGCTATCAAGCCACTTCAAGATAATGTCTCGAGACCTCGAGGACATGGAGTAGCGACCTAGTCCCCTCCCTTGGGGTCGTCGTGGCCCGACTCAAATAAGGTGAAGATAGAGGCTAGAATAAAAGGGGGGATTCCCAAGGTATGCGGCTAAGTCTGATGGAGCCGGCCTACCCAGAGCCTGTGTCGAGGCGTCACGTCTAGCCGTCCCCTCTCCATGCTTTTACAAATAATGTATGTCGTACTATCACCAAATTCGCCTCCTATATAAGGGGAATCCACACCACCTTGAAAGGGTGGATATTGCTCCAACTATTCTCCACAAGATCAATAATATCACTGATTTCCTCTCTCTAACTTACTCGCTCTTACTAGCTCGAGGCCTTAGCATTTATCACCTTCATAGTTGTTCTTCATTTATTGCTTGGTATTAGCCATAAAGAGCCCTCTTTAATTATATTCAAACCGTTATCCCATTCTCGAATATTCCTGATAGCTCGAACTCGAGCCGGATATCGATCTCGAGGCCTTTATCGACCCATCCGAAGCTCGGGCAGCAAGCCCCTCGGTTTGATCTTTGCCTCATTTTAGCTTGTATCTCATCATTAAACTTCATACTCTTATTATCAACTGCTCTAACAACTAGCATGAAAATAGATCATGTATTTTTAGAATCCCATTTACAAATTTAATTGTTATTACCATTTTCACGGTAAACAGTTTGGTGCCCACCGTGGGGCTAAAAATAATAGTGATTATTTTCTTGCTGGTTCATTACATAAACACAAGCTATCTTTCACACTTTTTCTTGTCCAAGATCTCTTGATTTCAGGTCGAAATGTCTGGCTCAGTAAATAGGATTGAGAAAGACAATCTCGAAAACCATGGGGAAAATGGCATGGCTATTACGGTTGTCGGTGTGCCACCACAGAATCCCGATAATGCCCCCTGAACGATTCTAGTAGACGCGGATTCACATGATGCACAACAGGTCGACGAAACCTCACACACTGATAGAAGCATACGGTATAGCGACCAACAGGAAGCCCAAAGAACTCCGGCCTAGGATGAACATGACGTTAGTCTTCATGTTATTTTTGAAATGTTATAGGCACAACAGTTGGCCATCGCTTAGTTACAAAGACATCAAATGACTCCCAGCACAGCAGCGCCGGAAATAGCTCCCCCCACCGAATAAGTACCCGAGAGATCAAGCAATAACGGATCGATGGCCGACCCTGCCATAGTCAAGATGCTTGAAGACCTCACCAAAAATATCTAATCGGGTGAGAAACTGATAGCAGCCCATGATAAGAAGGTCGGGACTTACAACTCCAGAGTCGACCAAATCCCAGGCGCGCCCCAGGTCAAAAAAGGTGTAGATTCATGGAATTTTGTGCAATAATCGTTCCCTGAGGAAGTGGCCCCAAAGCCCATCCCATAGAAGTTCAGAACACCGGAACTTCCTAAGTACAATGGGACCTTAGATCCCAACGAGTTCATCGCCGCCTATACGTGCACGGTAAAACCCAATGACCCAAAAGATGATGAAATCGAGTCCGTCTTATTGAAAAGGTTCGAGAAAACACTATCGAAAGGGGCCACGATGCATCATCATAACCTAGCACCCAACCCCATGAACTCACTTACCGTACCGATAGATTCCTCCGTAAAGGCACACGCCGGTGCCATCAAAGCGACAATGAGAAAGCCCGACACATCCAGGGCCGAACAAAGGGAGAATGAAATGCTGCGGGAATTCGCACCTCATTCCCTGATGGACTGAACGGGATTACCACCAATCTCAGATGACTGGGCGATACAGGACTTCACTCAAAGCCTAGACAAACCAAGTCCGACGATTTTAGGGCAGTTCGTACAAAACTTAATCGGGTACCCAGCCAAGATCTGGTTGGATGCCCGTACCCGGCACCAATCACAAATCAGGGTTGTGCATGACCATCCATGAGCCTCCTCGGGCCTAGTATACCCAAGTAGGCTCCTGTCAAAGAAACCAATGTCAAACAGAGAAAGGTATCGCCCGTGCATCGCAGATAGGAGGAACGCCTCGAGACGCAACCTACCCCGCAGCGATCGGAGAATGTGTCGAGGACAATACCCTCGAGGAGTCGTTAATAAAGCTAGATTCGACAGGGACACAAGGCCAGTGAGGGTGCCTTGCTCATCAAGGTACAATTTCAACATCGTTATATCAGACATTGTGTTCACAGTCAGCAAAACCAGGGACACAAAATGGCCTAAACTTATTCAGTAGGATCCCTTTCATAGGAATCATAGGGCCGACGATGGCCACCAGCTCCGAAGGAAAAAAGCCAAGTCACTAAACAAAAATTACAACCGAGAACTGACGAGCAACCGAATTGAAGTTCAATCCCGAGTAGGGAAGGCGATCAGGAAGAACAAAGTGAACGGGCTTTAGCGTATTACCACAATAGTAGAGGAGCAACGACACTTCCCGAGGACTCGTAAAAGGGAGAGCAAAAATGCTCTTCGCTGGGGATATATCTCTGGGGATGCCCTCACATTCAGCAAAGAGGGCAAAGAGACCCTGTCTCGGCCTCACACTGACGCACTAGAAACCTTCTTCCTCACTCAATCCATTTTAAATAAAACATGTGCTCATTAATTCAGGCGGCTCGATCAACGTTGTTAGGTTGAGGGTGATAGGGCAGCTCGGACCGCCGGGTTAAATCATGCTCGCCTCTAGAATCTTTGGCGGATTCCAAATAGAGATCGCAACAACAAAGAGAATGACCATTCTCTCAGTTCAGCATGACCGGCCCCGACCAGAACGTCAAGTCCTTTATTATCAAAGGAGTTGCAAGGCACGAGCGCCTTATTCAGACGACCGCAGACGCACCGCGGGAGGGCTGTATCGTCCCCCCTTCGCCAAGATGATGATATTCCACGCAACAGGTGAAATTAAAACTGTTGACAGAAAGCAAGACGTGGCAAGGGGAAAGGTCCGCATCACATAACGCATCGCCTACACCAATATCTCCACTCTCGAAAGAGTCAAAGGGTTAGTGAACAAATGTTCTTGGCCAGGCCTGGTTGAACACAGCGGAGGGTTGTGCTAGAGTCCTCGCTCCAAAACGGCCGGGACATATCGGGCCTCAGAACATCACACATGCACCCTGTGATACGGTAAAACTACCTCTTCCTTCGTTATTTTACACTAACCTGCATGTAGACACCCGGCCAGGGTTTCCGGAAGTGTAAACTCTACCCAAAAATCCCAAGGCCCTAGTAGCACCCATCGCACTCTTTCCCCATGGCTGGACTTCCGCCCCGAAGAAGGTCTCGCTAACAAGTTTCTTAGCGGAGTGACATGCCTCCTAGGAAGTATTCAACAAGCCTACCGGACTTTCTTCGCAATCGACCCCGTATTGGGAATGGACAAATGATATCCCAATGGAAATCAGTACCAGGCCCAACGGTATGAGGAGCCGTGCCCATGCGGGCCGAGCTCACGACAACGAAACGACATGTATTTATGCTAAGAAATTAAAGAATATCTTTCAATATCTCGTACTCCAAAAAAATAAAATTTCGGCATGGTCGCGGCAAGGATTCCCTACAACGAATACGTCCCGAAATACTCGGAGACTTAGCTTCAATAATGTGGCACCCGCACGACCTCAGGTTCGGAACTCCGAGCTCATAAGGCCCCAACGAGACAATTCCGAGCTCACAAGTAACGACTTTCGAGCTTGAGCAAACTTTATGACTTGGAGACTGTCGCCAATCGCCATACACTGGAAAACCGGAGGCCGTAAGATCCTGAGCGGGCAGACTCGGTCTAAGCCAGATCTATTTTACATAGCAACAAAAACTATAAGACCTCAACAGGCATGACAATCTGTAAGACCTCAACAGGCATGACAAAATTGTAAGACCTCAATGGGCATGAAAAATTTGTAAGACCTTACTACAGGCATAAAACTCTATCCCGAAGTTTAGGCTATAAGTCGCATTTGTAAGACTCCCGAAAGGGCATACCCTCGATATAGATGCCTAAACTATTACTCGGGATCAAAAATTGGCTCCAGCCAAACACATATGACTACGGTCAAAATGGCTGCACCAGACAAATTAACGCGACTCGGGGACGCCCGACCGTCGCTAACAACATCGCAGGCCATTACTTCGAGTCTACTTCGGAAAGAACCGGTTAAAATAGGCTACCCTCAATAGGCAAACGAGATTCGGCCATGTCAGCTCCAAATCACAAGGCTTCGATCTACTCAGCCTACGAGCTAAACCTTCCGAGCTACTCGAACATCACCGCTAACGACTTGAAATCAAGGTTCTTCCCGAACCGCCGACGGGTCAGGAAAAATTATGTCAAAGACATTAATGCAAGGAAAACAAAGCCTACAATATGCCCACGGGAAAAAGTGTAATATCCATTGTCACCAGCCAAACGTGCCTCAGGGCCGCACCCTAAAAAGGTTGCAACGACCAACAGCCTAAGAGCCACTGTCGCCAGCTTGAAAATTGAAAACTTGAGGATTAAAATTAGCTTGATTCGTAACCCGATTCGGAGACCGGATAAAAAATAGTTAACTATACATGCCCAAGGGCACAGCGTAATAGCCATCGTCGCCAACTTCACGAGCCTCAGGGCCGCATGCCTAAAAGGTCGCTTCGACCTAAGGCACATGAAAGCCATTTTCATCCACCCATGCAGGCATAAAAAACTTGAGGGTCAATCAAGATTGAGTCCCAACACGACTCGGAGACTAAAGTTCAGGTAAGCGCGAGCCAGGTAAGAGCGTGTCAAAGCCTTACTCGGAGACTAAACCCAAAACAGCTGGACAAAGCACAAAAGCTCTAAAGCATATTTATGTTAAAAGTCATACTTGACCGAGCATGAAAGAGCCTACGGGCCTGTCTAATGTTCTCCGGATCCGTAGGTCCCCCGCTGAACGCCGAGACTATCCCACTTGGTTGAAAGCAATACAGGAAAAGATACAAAAGAGATAAAAATCTGCAAGTCTTCTTTTATTTTACATACGCAAAAGGTTCGTTCTCTATCTACAAACAGGCTATGCCAATGTCAAATAAAAAATGGCAAAATGGCGAAATCTACTCTCCTCTTGAGGATGATATGGCCTACCATCCCCAGCTTCGCTCTCCGTGACTTCGACAAGAAGTGACCGAGTATCACGCTCATCCGCCCTCACTCGAGTGAACTCCTCCGAGAGAACGAAGCTCCTGGAGCCAATCTCTTCGAGTACCTCTCTATGGGACCTGCAATGAACATATTCCCCGATCCACTTTTCACGATCGACGGCCCACTTCAACTCGTCTTGGGCATCAATAGCATCTTTCAAATGAATCGGCATCTCCTTATCTGCGTTAGTACGACTCAATGCAGCTTTTGCCCGAGCATCGATTATCTCAGCCCTGACCTTTGAGAGATCGGACTCGAGCTTTGCGATCATATCCACTTGATCTAAAGCATTGTCACGAGCCAAGCAGAGTTGGGACTTGAAGGCGGGAACTTTAGCCAAAGCACCCTTTTCCTCTAAAGCTTGAGCCTGCACCCAAGCCCTCAATTCACCACAAGCATTCTTAACTTGATCGGCTTCGCTCCTAAGGTATTCTAGAGCCTTCGTCTTTTTCTGCAACTAAGATAGGCAAAAGGATTAACTGTAAGAGTCGAAAGGGAAAAACGCATACTGCAAAAGGTTACCTGCTCCATCAAATAGCTCTCATAATTCGAGCTCCGGTGCACCTCATATCACCAGTGCATCAACTCTACCTCATTCTTCTTGCTGAGGAGCCTAAGGGACTCGCTCTCATCCAGAGCTTTCCGAAGCCTAGCCCTATGATGGAGCAGCTTAGACCTGCATCTGTCAAAGGCCTACAGAAGAAAAACTCTATAAGTAAAGGAAAACACGAAATGCAGAAGAACTATGGAAAAACTCACCACGATGTGAAGCCGGCGGACTTATTCAAAGGCCGAGCACACTCCTGTTGGTTCAGCCCCTCCGGCCCTGGAATAACCAACCTCGGTCGAGGCATAATCAATCGGAGGAACTTAGCCTCGCCCCAAGGGATCGCCCGGCAAAGCCAGTGCAAAAGAAAGGGGAAAATGTCATCTCAAGTATACGAAGACCAAGGTAAAAATAGCGTACTCGCATACCTTGGAATTTCGTTTCCCATCTGCCATAGGACACAACTCGCCACCTACGCTCGTCGCAAGTTGAATGGATCTCCAACCTCTGGACCCAGTCGGGCAGATCGTGAACTTTGCTTGGCATCCATGAAGTTGCTGTAGAAAAGGAGGAAACGCAATTACTCAACTGGTTTTCGCTATAAGCAAATCTAAGAAAGCATAAGACACTCCATTCACACGCATAATTCCATCCCTCGAAAAATAGCATAAGCTCCACGAGGATAATGTCAGTTGTATGAAGTCGGACGAATCGACTGATCCACTCTTGATCCTCATCTTCCTCATCGTCAACAACAAAGGGCGTGGACGAACGGCACCGCAAGCTTAGCAGGCCTCGATGATGAAAGGGCTGGTATAGCCTAACGAGGTGGCTAAGCGTGAATTGAAACCCAGCCTTCTCCGCAAAGAATCTCATCATCAGGACTATATGCAAAACGACAGGTGTATCTGTGCCAAAGTAACCCGTTACTTCAGGCAGAAATAAAGCATGACCTTATTGGGGGGCTTAGCGCGAAAGCATATAAGTATGCGTTCAGGAATCCATTAGCGAAGTCCGTAATACTCTCATCCAGGGAAAGCGCCTGCAACGCTACCCCCTCACCCCATTTGTAGTATCCCCTCACCATCTCTAGATGTTCCTCTCTGATCAAAGACATAGTCTTCGGAGTGAACTCCCGCAGATCCTGAACACTGGGAGTGATACTCTCCCCTCCCTGTCGGGCCAGCCCTGAAGTAGCTTCTAAGACTATGGTAGAATTGATAGACTAAAGCAGGGACATACGCCAACACTATTTGTACCTGGAGAAACGAAGGACCTGATGGCAAGGCGGAAGGATACCTATCCAAAATAATGAGATCTTCCAAAGAAGCAAAAGCCACCCCACATACATGTGGGAAAAAGCGACAATTTGCCTATCTAGAGTAAGCCCCAGGAGGCCAATGACCTCGGTATTGATCCTGGGGTGATACCCGACCCCCAAGACCTCCATCGACAAGAAGTTATGCTTCAAGGAGCCGACTACATCATCTCCAGCCCCAAGGTGGTGCCCAACCTCGAGGACCTCTATCAAAAAGAAGTCAGGATTCGGATAGCCTTCATCGCCATTATAGAACTCGAGGCGGTACCTGATCTCGTGGTTTTCCTTTCTAAAACAAAAAGTAAGCACTTAAAGCCCCGCCCATGAAGACACAAGGAGGGCTCAAGGCATCGCCTAAATATAGGCAACCCCTCAACGGAAGTCTATCAACTACGCTTTAAAAGGCTATCTACATCAAGTTCAAAGTAAACCCCCAGGTAACCTGAAGCTGACTTCGCTCAGGATACCGCTCTCAAAAACATCGAAACTCAGCTTACTATCTCCATGCATCTCAAAAGGTCCGATAGCCCAAATCCATCGGACCAATTCAGGATTGGTTCAAGGTACAATAATGGGCTCGGAAGAGAGCCATGCCAATCGATAAAAGATCGGAAAGAATTCTCACATCCAAGTTAGATATCAGTAGTCGACAACCAAGGAAAACATTCAAAAGTCTCAAAGTGCACAAGAACATACAATAATAGGGCAAGTATCAAAAACATTAATCAAGGAAGTATCTTTATATTCATGAATATTCATGTACAATAGCCCTCGAAGGGCCCTCTCATTTGATTACAAAGCCTACAGAGGATCTCTATAAAAAATAGAGAAGCAGAAGGATGTACATGTGATGAAAACCCAAGAACCCGGTCCATCCTCAAAGGTCCATCTCCGTTATCAGCATCCTCGAACGCTGCTCCCTCGAGCTCGCATCCTCAAAGGCAATTCCTTCGGCCACCATCTCCTCTAGGTTCCTAGCTCAATCACGCAGAAGGACATCACCGAGGGAAAAGATGAAGAAGAGGAAAAGGAGGAGATGTAGAGGAGGTAGAGAAATGAGACATAGCCCGCCGAAACCAAAGGTTGATGATTTGGCGGGCCCCAACCTCAACGACCGGGGGTGCCACTTTACCCCTTGGAAAAGGAAAAACCCAAGGGATGAAGTGCCACACCAGGCCTGGGTAGGAGAGTGAGCAGCAGTGCGTAGTCCGAATGATTGTATACAAAAGAGGAGAATCGATTCCTCGTCTATGGTTGTCTCGGGCCAATGGGGACAGCGGGAGCAGATGCAATAACAACTGCAGCAGCAACAAAACAGCATAGTCGAGCTCGGTAAAGGGAAACAACACGGCCTATCAAAATGATGCCATACAACCTTGAGGCCACAAACCCCAAACATGATGTTCAAGGATAGAGGATGATGACAAGAAGAAATGGGCAAATGAGCAGATGAAGGTACTTAGATAAAGAAACAATGCTAGAGCACCCCCATTTATAGGGGTAATGACAAGGTCATCGAGGCCTTGGAAGATTGATCGGCGGATGCAATTACTACATTCTTGAAGAACCGAATCAATGGTGGTACATTCACCTTGGAGAAGGGTAATCGACAGTGCATTGAATGATGGTAAAAATGCAATTCCATGGGACATCCCGGTTGTCGCAAAAACTCACTCCATAGGTTGCATCATCATTATGATGTCACCGCGAGAAGCTCGTGGGGTTAGGTGTCAGAATCATTTCCCATTGCTTTGTTCTGGGAAACGCGGAGACTATTCGTATGTGGTGTATTCAGAGGGCTTAATTTCTTGGTATCAAGCCACTTCGGGATAACGTCTCGAGATCCCGAGGACGTGGAGTTGAGACCGAGTCCCCTCCCTCGAGACTCGTTGTGGCCCTACTCAAAGAAGACAAAGATCGAGGCTAAAGCAAAAAGGGGAATTCCCAAAGCATGTGGCTAAGTCTGACAGAGGTGGCCTACCCAGAGCCTATGTCGAGGTGTCACATCTAGTCGTCCCATCTCCATGCTTTTATAATTAATGTATGACGTAATATCACCGAATTCTCCTCCTATATAAAAGGAATCCACACCACCTTGAAAGGGTGGATGTTGCTCCAACTATTCTCCGCAAGATCAATAATATCTCTCTCTTTCCTTTCTCTAACTTACTCGCTCTTACTAGCTCGAGGCCACTCTTAGCATTTATCGCCTTCATACTTGTTCTTCATTTATTGCTTGGTATTGTCCATAAAGAGCCCTCTTTAATTATTTCCAAATTGTTATCCCATTCCCGACTATCCCCGATAGCTCAAACTCGAGCTAAATATCGATCCTGAGGCCTTCGTCTACCCGTCCGAAGCTCGAGCAGTAAGCCCCTCGGTTTGATCACTACCTCATTTTAGCTTGCATCTAATTGTTAAACTTCATACTCTTAGCATCAACTTCTCTAAAAACTAGCATGAAAATAGATCACATGTTTTTAGAATCTCATTTACAAATATAATTGTTGTTAACATTATCATGGTAAACATACTTATTCTTATGTGTCATGATACTTTGCTCGTTATTTGGATACGCCCCGTGAGTATCTTATTTCATTTGTCCGTGTATCTACTTCGGTGGGAGATAATATTGTTGTAAACCGTGTGTACCGGTCATGTGTGGTGACTATTGTGGGCCTGGAGACTTGGGTGGATCTTTTGTTATTAAGTATAGTAGACTTTGATGTCATATTGGGCATGGATTGGGTATCTCCATGTCGTGGTGTTTTGGACTGTCATGCTAAGATAGTGACCTTGGCGATACCGGGTGTGTCACAGATTGAGTGGCGAGGTTTGACCGATTATGTTCCGAGTAGGTTGATTTCATTCTTGAAGACCCAACATATGGTTGGGAAGGGTTGTCTTTCCTACTTAGCCTTTGTGAGAGATATCGGTGAGAGACTCCCAGTATTGATTCTATTCCAGTTGTGAGGGATTTTTCCAAAGTGTTTGCTACAGACCTGACGGGCATGCCACCGGACAAGGATATTGATTTTTGTATTGATCTAGTGTCGGGCACTCCGCCCATTTCTATTCCACCGTATCGTATGACACCAGCAGAGTTGAAGGGATTAAAGGAGCAGATTCAGGAACTCCTTGATAAGGGGTTTATTCGGCCTAGTGTGTCGCATTGGGATGCGGTGGTTCTATTTGTGAAAAAGAAGGATGGCACGATTAGGATGTGCATTAATTACAGGCAGTTGAACAAAGTAACAATCAAGAACAGTATCCTTTGCCTCATTTCGATGATTTGTTTGACCAGCTTCAGGGAGAGAGAGTGTTCTACAATATTGATCTCCGTTTAGGTTATCACCAGTTGAAGATTAGGGACTCGGATATTCCTAAGACAACTTTTAGGACCCAATATAGTCATTATGAGTTCTTGGTGATGTCTTTTGGACTGACCAATGCCCCAGCAGCATTCATGCTTTTGATGAGCAATGTGTTTTGACCTTATCTGGACTTATTTGTCATAGTTTTCATTAATGATATTCTGGTGTACTCGCGTAGTCAGGAGGAGCACACGAAGTATTTGAGAGTTGTGTTGCAGAGATTGAGGGAGGAGAAGCTATATGAAAGGTTCTCCATGTATGAGTTTCGGTTCAGTTCAGTTGTATTCTTGAGGCACGTGGTATCTAGCGAGGGTATTCAGTTTGATCCAAAGAAGATTGAGGCTGTTCAGAGTTGACCCAGACCGTCCTCAGCCACAGAGATTCACAGCTTCCTTGGTTTGGCGGGTTATTACCGTAAGTTTGTTTAGGGATTTTCATCTATCGCATCACCCTTGACCAAGTTGACACAGAAGGGTGCTCCATTCATGTGGTTAGATGAGTGTGAGGAGAGCTTTTAGAAGCTCAAGACTGCCTTTACCACAGCTCTAGTGTTAGTTTTTCCATCAGCTTCAGGTTCATATACCATGTATTATTATGCTTTGAGAGTTGGTATTTGGTGTGTATTGATGCAGGAGGGTATAGTTATTTCTTATGCTTCTCGTCAGTTGAAGCCCCATGAGAAGAACTACCCTGTTCATGATTTGGAGTTGGCTGCCATTGTTCACGCATTGAAGATTTGGAGGCATTATTTGTATGGTGTGTCTTGAGAGGTGTTTACTGATCATCGTAGTATCCTGCACTTGTTCAAATAGAAGGATCTCAATTTGAGTAGTGGAGATGGTTGGAGTTGCTAAAAGATTATGATATCACTATTTTTTACCATCCGGGGAAGGCCAATGTGGTGGTCGACGCCTTGAGTCAGAAGGCGGTGAGTATGGGAGTTTGGCATATATTCCAGTTGGGGAAAGACCTCTTGGAGTTGATGTTCAGGCCTTGGCCAATCGGTTCTTGAGGTTAGATAATCCGGATCCCAATCGGGTGTTGGCTTGTGTGATTTCTCGATCTTCCTTATTTGATCGCATCAGAGAGCGCCAGTATAATGATCCTCATTTGCTTATCCTTAAGGATAGAGTTCAGCACGATGATGCCAGAGATGTGACCATTGGTGATGATGGGGTGTTGAGGATGCAGAGCCGGATATGTGTGCCCAATGTAGATGGGATTCGGGAGTTGATTCTGGAGGAGGCCAATAGCTCACAGTATTCCATTCATACGGGTACCGCAAAGATGTATCAGGATCTGAGACAACATTGTTGGTTGAGGAGAATGAAGAAGAACATTGGGGGATTTGTAGCTCAGTGTCTCAATTGTCAGCAGGTGAAATATGAGCATCAGAGATCGGGTGGCTTTCTTCAGTAGATGGATATTCCAGAGTGGACGTGGAAGAGGATCACCATAGACTTTGTAGTTGGGCTCCCATGGACTTTGAGGAAGTTTTATGCTATTTGGGTGATTGTGGATCGGCTGAGCTAGTACGCGAACTTTATTCCTTTATGTACTACCTATTCTTCAGAGCACTTGGCAGAGATCTATATTTGGGAAATTGTTCATTTGCATGGTGTCCCAGTTTCCATCATTTCAAGTAGGGGCACTCAGTTTACTTCACTGTTTTGGAGGTATGTGTAGCGAGAGTTAGGTACTCAGGTTGAGTTGAGCGCAACTTTTCACCCTCAGACGGATGGGCAGTCCGAGCGCACTATTCAGATATTGGAGGACATGTTGCACGCTTGTGTCATTGATTTTGGAGGGTCATGGGATCCATTTCTAGCGCTCGCAGAGTTTGCTTATAACAACAGTTACCAGTCGAGTATTCAGATTGCTCCATATGAGGCTTTGTATGGGAGGTGATGTAGATCTCCAGTTGGTTGGTTTGATCCAGGTGAGGCCAGGCTATTGGGTACAGACTTGGTGCAGGATGCTTTAGACAAGGTGAAGGTGATTCAGGAGAGGCTTTGTATAGCGCAGTTGTTTAACGTGAAAATGGTAATAGCAATTAAATTTGTAAATGGGACTCTAAAAATACGTGATCTATTTTTATGCTAGTTATTAGAGAGGTGGATGCTAGGTATGTGAAGATTAATCGATGAAATACAAGCTAAAATGGAGCAGTAATCAAACCGAGGGGCTTGCTACCCGGACCTCGGACTAATCGATGAAAGGCCTCGAGGTCGATGCCTAGGCTCGAGCTTGAGCTATTGGGGGTAACTCGGAAGGGAATAACAATTAAGAAATGATTATAGAAGGCTCTTTATGGTCAATATCAAGCAATAAATGAAGAACAAGTATGAAGGCAATAAATGGAAGAAGTAGTCTCGAGCGTGTGTATTTGGAGAGAAAGAAGAGAAAGTTGTTATTGATCTTGTGTAGAGTAGTTCGAGCAACAACTGAGAGTTAGAAAGTGATGGGAATCCCCTTTACGTAGGAAGGGAATCTTGTTATAGTACAAAATGCATTAACAGTAAAGGCATGAAGACGGGACGGCTGGACGTGACACCTTGAGACAGGCCCCGGATAGGTCAGCATTGTCATATTTAGCCGTGTGCCTTAGGAATTCCCCTCTCACATACTATAGCTGTTAGAATGTAATGCCATCTGGGGCCATTACCTGACGACCCCCGAGGGTGGGTCTCAACTTTGGTTTTGAGCCTCGAGGAGCATAATCGCTAGATGACCTAATAACAGGGAAATCTGGCCCCCGAATTCACCACATATATATAGTCTCCGTGTTTCTATAGTGAAAGCGGTAATAAATGATAAGAAACGGTCCTGAACTTCTATTTCCTTTGATGTTCTTGAAATTGGCAATGGTTACGAGGTGCCAAGATGCAACACGCATGTTGTTCCTGCAGGTTTCTGTATTGACAACGGCGGTTGGCTTCCTTCAACGTACAGATGGTGCTTTTATAAATACTCCTCTCTTTATTTCTATACCCCATCTTGTGCAAAAAATCCCTAATAAGGTTTGTTCTTCCTTTATTCTTGTTCTCTTTCAGGAACGCAACTCTTTTTCTTCCTTCAGTATCTCCCAAGGATGGCAAAAATTTCCACTTATGCTTCCCAGGAGGTCGCGAGTTCATCCACTTCACTTTTCTCTCAAGGCGAAGTGGCTACTCCTCCTTGTGCTGAGGAATGCGTCCTAGGATCCTGTGCGATGACCTCCAATTTTAAAGTTGATAGACCTTCCTCGAAGCTAGGGCGTCGTGAGCCTGTAACTTGGTATATCAGCTCGATAACAGACGTCGGAAGAGTGAGGGCTGACTGTCGTTGGGGGATACCGCACTTGTGGAGTTTCCTACTCGTAAAGAAGATATTACGACACACAAAGCCGGCTTTCTGAGTGTATACACCTACCCATTTAAAGTGACTCTGGGCCAATTCATCCTTCGTTCTAGCTCGTGGTTTATATGATCAGGCATTACTCGAACATGATAGAGGAGATTCCCTTCACCCTCAATCATCTGATCTGGATGTATAGTCCCCGTCTTCTCCGTGGGGGCTTAATCAAGCTTCGCTACCGAGCCCCGAGATCCCTTTTTGCCTACAACGAGGAGCTTGGGGATGAGGGATGGGTAAGCCGATTTGTCCGAGTGAGGATGTCTGACCTGATTCAAATGGAAAAGATGCCATTCCCTGAGAAGTGGAACGCTGGGCCTAAGTAAACGTGTTGTCTTTGCTTCTTTTTGGTGATATTTCTCCGAGTATCTAACTATGATTTTCTTGCTTTTTCAGCTGTTGTGATCTACCCTGGTGCGTGTCAGATCTTCAAGGTTGGGTCGGCCTCTTATACTCTATTTTCCCATATACCGAACGAGTGTGGCAAGATTTATCCCGAGCTCGGTGGGAAGCCAAAGACCATAGTGAACCCCGAGCCTTGTTGCATCCGCATACTTTGACGTAGATCATTGTTAGTATCATTCTTTATCCCTTGCATTTAACCTCTACATTCATATAGGTCTAGGGGAAATCTCTTTGACGAAGGAGGCACCGCCCGTTTGAGGGAACGCCCTGGTGCTTGGCAAGAAGAAGAGAAGGCAGACGATTCTGCTGGTTGGGCCTTCAGAGCTCAAGAGGGTTTAGGCGGAAGATTCCAAGGTTGACACAGTAGTTCTAACCTCCCAGATGACGGTAAACCCTTGAGCTGGAGGTGAGGGGGAAAGCAGCTTCTCAACGGCCCTCGAAGAGCGTATAGACTTGGTTGACCCTGGGGCCATGGGGATGGATGCTTTCGGACCGAATTCCGATGTCGTTGTGGCCCATCTTTGTCGTGGCGAGGCAATGGATGGAGTGTCGAGCACTACCCCCGAGTTGGCAGGTGGCCAGAATTCTTCCCGAGCTGGGACGCCCTTGGTGGGAAGTTCGGAGGGGCATGGATCTGGGGTCCAAGGTGAATGAGGGATGGAGATTTTGACTGATCTTGCTAGCCCTTTGGTTGTCATTGATTCTCCTCAGGGAGAGATCCTACCATCTCATGGAGTGCAAGAAAACCCACGTGAAGAGTCTTTTGAAGAAAGAGCACTAGTCAAAGGTGGAGATGCACTTGATTCATCGCCCACCATTCTCGAGGGAGGTCCCGGGGTTGATGCTTCATTCATATTCGGCGAGATGGGTAGACTTTGCGAGTGGGTAGTTTTTGCTAACCTTGTCCGCTGCTTTGGGCTGTTCTGGTCTTCGTTTTTCTAACTTGTCTTTTTACGTGGCTCCAGGCTAAAGTGATTTATAACCAGGCTTCCACCTAGTATCGGGATGAGGTGAGTTGTCGCGATCGTGAGAATGCCTATCTTACCGGGCAGGTTACTCATCCCCCATTTTTACTATTATTTGGTTCCTTGTGAGAGTCCAATGCTTTTAATTTCTCGGACCTAATTTGTGCAATTTTAGAAGGAGAACGTCCTGCTGAGAGGGGAGCTTCGAGGCAGAGATGCTGAAATTTTCGAGCTTAGTCGGTACGTAGACGAAATAGCTTTCTAGAGGGACACCTTCCAAAGGAAGGTAACCTTGATCTAGCGTTTGCTCTAGGATGCAAATGAGGATAGTGACAAGTACAAGCGTCTCCATTCAGAACTGATGGCTGTATTTTTATGGATCAAAAGGAGAGAGCTGTTGTCGTAGATTCTTTCGTCGAGAAGGTGTTTGAGGGGGTTAGCCAGAATTTACCTCGAGCTACGGATTGTGCCTGGTTGGTTTCCCAAAATCAGACCGTTAGGGGTGCATCGGAAGGTAGCTCGAGTGGTGCCAACAATGAGGGTGGAACCCCGTGGAGAGAAGATGTCCTTGAGAATGGGTATTTGGGGGACTCATAGTTGCCGGGGTGCAATCCTTGAGGAGCCATTGACGATGCAGGTTTGGCAATAGATTTGGACCTTTACTGATTTTCCTATCGATTTTCTTGTTGATCTTCCTGTTTTTATATAGTATTTTCATACTGGTATATGTATAAAGAGAATCCTGCGACTTTGTTTCCTCTATTCCCCTCTTTTGCCCAGAATTCAGTAAGAATTGGCAAGTAACCTTAGATTTTTGATATGGCCCTGTGGTTTATTAGCATGCTCAGTGGCTTTCATACGTCTGGTCGACGCAACCTTTAATGTAAACTGTCGTTAGAGCTCTTATACTTTTGCTCAACTATTTTGGGTTCAGTCCCCGAGTTGAGCTTCGACATGAGCTTACTTGACCCTCAAGTTTTACATTTTCATGGGCTGGCGACAGTGGCTCTTATGCCCTGGGTCGAAGCGACATTTTATGTATGTGTCCCTGAGGCTGGTGAAGCTGGCAGCGAGGGCTCTTACGCTCTTTCCCTTAGGCATGCATAGTTAACTGTTTCTAATCCGGTCTCTAAATCGGGTTACGACTCGAGCTCACTTTGACCCTCAAGCTTTAACATTTTTAAGCTGGCGATAATGGCTCTTATGCTATTGGTCGTTGCGACCGTTTAGTGTATGGCCCTGTGGTTCGTTTGGATGGAGACAATGGCTCTTATTCTTTTGTCCTTAGGCATGTGTAGGCTTTGTTTTCCTCTCGTTAAGGACTTTTTGAATTGATTTTGCCTGGCCCGTCGTCAATTCGGGAAGAACCTCGATTTCAAGTCGTAAGTAGCGATGTTTGGGCACCTCAGAAGGTTTAGCTCGTAGGCTGAGTAGCTCAAAGACATTGTGATTTGGAGCTAACATGGTCGAAGCTCATTTGCTTATCGAGGGTCGCCTGTATTAATCGGTTCATTTCGAAGTAGATTCAAAGTAATGGCCTATGATTTTGTTAGCCACTGTCGGGCATCCCCGAGTCACGTTAATTTTGCTGGTGCAGTAGTTTTGACCGACTCATATGTGTTTGGTCGGAGCCATTTTTGATCCTGAGTGTGATAGTTTAGGGGTCTACATAGAGGGTATGCCCTTTAGGGAATCTTACAAATGCGACACATAGCCTAAACTGCCTGTAGTAAGGTCTTACAAAAATTTCATGCCTGATGAGGTCTTACAGTTTTTTCATGCCTGTTGAGGTCTTACAGTTTTTTTGATGCCTGTTGATGTCTTACAGTCTTTTGTTGTTATGTAAAATAGATCTAGCTAGATAGAGTTTGCCCGCTCGAGGTCTTACGGCCTTGGGTTTTTTAGTGAATGGCGATTGACGATAGTTCCGAGTCATCGAGTTTGCTTAGGCTCGAAGGCCGTTAATCGTGAGCTCGGAATTGCCTTGTTGGGGCCTTATGAACATGGAGTTCTGACCCTAAGGGCATGTGGGTGCCAAATTGTTGATGCTAGGTCTCCGAGTATTTCAGGAAGAACTCGATGGAGGGATCCTTGCCGTGAGCATGCTGAATTTTCTTTGGAGTACGAGATGCTTTTGGCGAAAGATATTCTTTGATTGCATGGTGTAAATACATGTCGTTGTGTTGTCGTAAGACCGACTTATACGGACACGGTTCATTTGACTGTTTGCCCCGATAAATCATTTTATATTGGAACCCATTTGTCGTATCCTGATAAAGGGTTAATTGTGAAGAAAACCCGACAGGTAAAAACCCATTTCGGGATAAAAAAACTCGGTTGAAGGAAAAGAGTTCAACATTTGCTCGAGGATTGTTGCGGGATTTTCCTATCTGGTGCCTTAGCAGTAATACCGTTTAAGCATCGATACATTTTAGTTGCTCGAAAGTTGTTCGCCTTCAATGGTGCCAAGCTTATAGGATCCCTTGCCAACTAACCCGGGGACACGGTACGATCCTTCCCAATTTTGGCCCAGCTTTCCTTTATTAAGGTTTCGGGTGTTGAGAGTAACCTTCCTTAGGATTAAGTCCCCGATCCCAAAATATCGGAGATTTGTTCTTCTGTTATAGTATCTTTCGATTTTTTGCTTCTGGGTAGCCATCCGAATCAGCGAGGCTTCTCGACTTTCATTGAGTAGCTCGAGGGCTGTTGTCATGGCCTAATTGTTCGAGCCCTCATTATTCTACTAAAATCTGGCGCTCGGTTCCCTGACTTCCATAGGTATCAATGCCTTAGCGTCGTACACTAGAGAGAAGGGTGTTTCCCCAATGCTTGATTTTGAAGTTGTTCGATATGCCCATAGCACCTCGGGCAGCGTTTCTCTCAATTTTCCCTTGGCGCTCTCTAGTCTCTTTTTTATGTTTGGAATGATGGTTTTATTCGTGGATTCGGGCTGGCCATTTGCACATGGATGGTAAAGTGTTGATAGGATTCTCTTAATTTTGTTATCTGCAAGGAATGTGTTACCTTGCTCCCAATAAACTGCCTCCCGTTATCGCATGTTATTTCGGATAGGATTCCAAACCGGCATATGATGTGATCCCATATGAATTTGATGACTTCCTTCCCTCTTATTTTCTCGAAGGCATGTTCTTCCACCTATTTAGAAAGGTAGTCAGTCATAAATAGAATGAATCTAGCCTTACCTGGTGCCGTTGGCAAAGGGCCGACGATGTCCATTCCCCATTTCATGAATGGCCATGGTGATAAAACAGAATGCAGTTTCTCGCCGGGTTGATGGATCATGGGAGAAAATCTCTTGAACTTGTCGCATTTTTGGACGAATTCTCTGGTGTCTTTTTCCATGCTGTACCAATAGTAGCCGGCTCTGATCACCTTTCAGACCATGGAATCGGTGCCAGAATAATTTCCACAGGTGCCCTCTTGGATCTCTCGGAGTACATAATCTATGTCGCCTGGTCCCAAGCATACTGCCAGTGGGCCATCGAAAGTTCTTCTATACAGAGTCCCATTTTCGTCGAGCGAGAATCGGGTTGCTTTGGTTCGCAGGGCCCTCGATTCTTTTCGATATGCGGGCATCTTCCCGTCTTTTGGATAAACAATATATTTATTTCTTCAATCTTATGTTATACTGGTGGAGTTAATCTCCGCCTGACCTTTCTCGACCACAAATTCAAACAATTGGACAACAGCTCCAGGGAATAGGTCTTCTTCTTCAGCAGAATATCCTAGATTCGTGAGGGCATTGGCCTAACTATTCTGCTCTCGAGGTACATGGACTAAGGTCCATTCTTTGAAGCGATGTAACACGATTTGGATTTTGTCCAAGTACCTCTGCATCCTGTCCTATCGAGCTTTATAGCTCCCGTTCTGTTAGATTACTATGAGGAGCAAATCACATTTTGCCTTGACAGTATCGACCCCTAATCTTTTGGCCAATTCTAAACCTGCAATCATAGCATTGTACTCAGCTTCATTGTTAGTCAATTTTGCGGTTTTTATAGATTGTTTGATTATTTCGCCAATGGGTGGCTTTAGAACTATACCGAGCTTGGATCCTCTGATGTTTGTGCAACCATCTATGAACAGGGTCCATACTCTAGAGGACGTGTCTGATTTCAATATAAGTTCCTTCTCTACCTTGAGTACGAGGGATGGCGAGAAATCGGCCACGAAGTCTGCCAGGTTTTGGGACTTTATGGCCGTTCGAGGTTGATACTCGATATCGTACCCTCCGATTTCAATGGCCTATTTGGCCAATCGACCTGATACTCGGGCTTATGTAGTATGCTTCAGAAGGGGTACGTTGATAGAACGCAAATATGGTGACACTGAAAAAAGAAGGCTTCAGCTTATGCGAGGTGCTTATCAGTGCAAGAGCTAATTTTTCTAGATAGGGATACCGGGTTTTGGCGTCCGCCAAGGTTCGGCTTACGTAATAAATAAGAAATTGTGTACATTGCTCCTCTCAAACAAGTACGCCACTTACTGCTATTTCAGACACGGCCAGGTATAGGTATATCGTTTCATCCTCCTTGGGCGTGTGCAACAAAGGTGGGCTAGTCAGGTATCGTTTCAGCTCTTCTAGGGCGTGTTGGCATTCTGGAGTCCATTTGAAGTTGCTCTTTCTTTTAAGTAGAGAGAAGAAATAGTGACTTTTGTTTGTTGACCTTGATATGAATTTGCCTAGGGCCACTATCCGCCTTGTTAGCCGTTGGACCGCTTTTACATTGTTCACCACTATGATTTCTTTGATGGGCTTTATCTTATCGGAATTGATCTCAATCCACCTGTTTGAAACCATGTAGCTCAGGAATTTGCCCGAACCCACTCTTAAGGCACACTTCTCGGGGTAGAGCTTCATGTTATAGCTTTTGAGGATGTAAAAGGTTTCCTGCAAATTGGTCAAATTGTCCTTTGTGCGCAGGGACTTGACTAACATATCATCAATATATACCTTCATTGATTTACCTACTTGATGCTCGAGCATTTTATTAGCTAGGCGCTGGCATGTTGCCCATGCATTTTGTAGCCCGAAGGGCATTACATTATAGCAATATATACCATACTTTGTGATGAACGAGGCCTTTTCCTTGTCCTCGGGGTTCATCTATATTTGATTATACCTCGAGTAGGCATAGAGAAAAGTGAGGGTCTCGTGGCCGACCGTAGCATCAATCACACGATCAATATTAGGCAATGGGAAGGAATCTTTGGGGAACGCCCTATTTAAGTCTTTATAATCTATGCACATTCTTAGCTTGTTCCCTTTTTTGGGCACTACTACTACGTTGGCCAGCCATTCGGGGTACTTTACCTCTCTAATGGATCCGATTTTAAGAAGTTTTTCTACCTCTTCTTTGATGAAGGCACGTTTTACCTTGAACTACGGTCTTCTCTTTTGCTTCACGGGTTTGAATTCTGGATCAACGCTCAGCCTATGAGAGGTTGTTTCCGGTGGGATTCCTGTCATATATAGGTGAGACCATGCGAAACAGTCGATATTATTACTAAATAAATAAATAAACCCTGTCCTGAGTTCGGGGGCCAACACCGTTCCTAGGTATACCTTACGGTCTGGTAGGTGCTCTATTAAAATGGTCTGTTCCAACTCTTCGACTATCAATTTAGTCGCATCCGATTTTTCGGGGGTGACGAAGGTTTGGGGGGTGAAGAAATCTTCCTTGTCGTCCTCAGGGGCTTGTGTATTTCTATCCTTGTTCGATATTGGGCATGTGGGGATCGGCACCTCATGGTGGACCACGAACATTTCTTTCGCTGCCCTCTGCTCTCCGTGTATGGTTGTGATGCTATCCCCCATGGGAAACCTTATCACTTGATGCAAGGTTGAGGGTACTTCCCTCATACTGTGTATCCCAGGCCTGCCGAGTAATGCATTGTACTTCATGTCTCCGTCGATGACCTGGGACTCGATTTTCTGAATCGCACTGGACGTGTCAATCAGGAGGGTGATCTCTCCTATCGTTACTTCACCGGTCATATTGAAGCCATGGAGAATTCAAGGGACCGGAACCACTCGATTGAGCAGCCCCAGCTGTTTTACTACCTCTGATCTAATTATGTTGGCTGAGTTGCCTAGATCTACGAGCACGCGCTTTATCCTTGTATTGATTAAAAGAAACGAGATCACCAGCGCATCGTTGTGCGGTTCTATCATGGCCTCGAGGCCATCCTCACTAAATATGAGGGTGTTCGGGCATGCAGTTTTGGGTCCGTCCTTCTTCTGTAGTGGACGTTCACATTCGTTTGAACATGGGTCCTTGGGGAACGTCGGCTCCCCCAATAATCATGTGGACATCATGTCGGAGAACCTTCCCTTCCGCTCGGGTTAAGTTCAGTGGTGTACCGACATCTAGAGCAGTCGTGTCCTTCTCCCTATTGTTTTCAATGTTCTGGTTCCCCATTTTTCTCATCGATCTAGGTGATCTGTCCTGAAATCGAAGATCTTGGACAAGAAAAAACATGAAAGATAACTTGCGTTATGTAACGAAACCAGCAAGAAAATAATAACTATTATTTTAGCCACACGGTGGGTGCTAAACTGTTTATCATGAAAATGATAATAACAATTAAATTTGTAAATGGGACTCTAAAAATACGTGAACTATTTTTATGCTAGTTGTTAGAGCAGTGGATGCTAGGTATGTGAAGATTAATCAACGAAATACAAGCTAAAACGGGGAAGTAATCAAACCGAGGGGATTGCTACCCGGGCCACGGACTGATCAATGAAAGGCCTCGCGGTTGATGCCTGGGCTCGAGCTCGAGCTATCGGGGGTACCCAGGAAGGGAATAACAGTTAAGATATGATTAAAGAAGGCTCTTTATGGTCAATATCAAGCAATAAATGAAGAACAAGTATGAAGGCAATGAATGAAAGAAGTAGTCTTGAGCGTGTGTATTTAGAGAGAAAGAAGAGAAAGTTGTTATTGATCTTATGTAGAGTAGTTGGAGCAACAACAGAGAGCTACAAGGTGATGGGGATCCCCTTTATATAGGAAAGGAATCCCATTATAGTACAAAATTCATTAACTATAAAGGCATGGAGATGGGACGGCTGGATGTGACACCTTGAGACAGGCCCCGGATAGGTCAGCTTTGTCAGATTTAGCTGTGTGCCTTAGGAATTCCCATCTCGCATACTATAGTTGTTAGTACGTAATGCCATCTGGGGCAGGTACCTGACGACCCCCGAGGGTAGGTCTCGGCCTTGGTTTCGAGCCTTGAGGAGCATGACCGCAAGACGACCTAATGACAAGGAAATAGGGCCCCCGAATTCACCACATACAACAGTCGTGACAAAAAAGTTATGCTGACAGGAAGGTTCAGGATGTGTCCTACATGGTTGGTGAGAAGGTTCTGTTGAAGGTTTCACCCATGAAGGGTGTTATGAGATTTGGGAAGAAGGGTAAATTGAGTCCTCAGTTCATTGGTCCTTTTGAGGTGCTTCGAAGGATTGGGGAGGTGGCTTATGAGCTTGCTTTTCTACCCAGCTTATCGAGTGTGCATCCGGTACTCCATGTTTCTATGCTCCGGAAGTATATTGGGGATCCATCTCATATTTTGGATTTCAGCACGGTTCAGTTAGATGATGATTTGACTTATGATTTGGAGCCAGTAGCCATTTTGGATCGTCAGGTTCAAAAGTTGAGGTCAAAGGATATAGCTTCAGTGAAAGTGTAGTGGAGAGTTCGGCCTGTGGAGGAGGATACTTGGGAGACCGAGCAGGAGATGCGAAGCAAATATCCTCACCTGTTAGATGCTTCAGGTATGTTTCTTGACCCGTTCGATGATGAACATTTGTTTAAGAGGAGGAGGATGTAACGACCCGCCTAGTCATTTCATGTGTTACCGCTCTGTTTTCCCAATTTCTGCTTCCTATTGTCTTGTTCAGCGGTATTATGTGTTATCGGGTTGGTTGGCTCGGGTTCGAAAAGGTATTGGTAAGGTTTGAGGCACTTAGTCTCTTTTGAGTAAGCGTAAGTTGGAAAAGTCAACCGGATGTTGACTTATGTTAAAAAAGGGCCTGGATGTGAATTCTGATAGCTCGGATTACTTCGGGAGATGATTTGGAACTTAGGAGTGTGATCGGAACGTGTTTTGGAGGTCCAGAGTAGGTTTAGGCTTTAATTGGCGAAATTGGAATTTTGGCGTTTTATGGTTGATAGGTGAGATTTTTGTATAGGTGTCAGAATAGAATTATGGGAGTTGCAGTAGGTCCGTTGTGTCATTTCGGATGTGTGTGCAAAATTTCAGGTCATTTGAATGTGGGCTGATAAACTTTTTGATCAAAAGGGTTTTTTGGAACCTTAGGCTTGAATTCAATGTGATTTGGTTGATTTGATGTTGTTTGAGGTGTTTTGAAGTTTCGTATAAGTTAGGATAGTGGTATGTGACTTGTTTGTGCTTTTGGTTGAGGTCTCTGGGGCCTCGGGGTGATTTCGGATGGTTGACGGGAGGTTTTGGAGTTGAGTTTGGTAGTTGAAGTTTTATGGTTGTTGTCATAACTGCATCTGTGTATGGGAGGACGCATGTGTGACTCCCACAGATGCGGAAGTAAGCCGCAGAAGTGGCCAAGAGGGAATCAACTGGAATCCGCAGAAGCGGCTAAGGGAGCGCACCTGCGATAGCGCAGGTGTGGGCATTGCATCGCATATGTGGAAATGGGCTCATAAGTGAAAAGTGCACATGCGGTGCCTTGGACCGCAGAAGCAAGATATGACCGCAGGTGTGGAATCCCTGGGTCAGAAGGTTTATATTTGAACCTTCGCGATTTTTGGCCATTTTCTCAATATTTCATTCGGGGTGAAGCTTTTGGGAGCCATTTCAAGGGAGATTTTTAGAGGGATTCTTTAAGGTAAGTTCCTTGGTTTCTAATCTCGTTATTATGGTGATTCTTATCGTTGTTAGCATGAAATTTAAGGTAAAATCAGTGGTAAATTTGGCGATTAGGGCTTGGTTAATTGGAGAGCTTTGAGGGGTGATTTGTGTCACAACCCAAACCGAAGGGCCGCGACGGGAACCTGGTGCCTTACTCAACCGAGTACCAACGTAACATATCTTTCTTATCATGTTATCATGAGTAAATGAGCCAGAAAACCCGTCATGAGATAACAAGAATAAAACATAAGGGAATACTCAACATATGAAGACCCAACATGATATACAAACTAATATATGTGACATACGGGCCTATAAGGCCGACATGACCATTAGTAAACTCGAAACATAGGCCGACAAGGCCATACAATTATCCATACACCTGACATCTATCTACATGCCTCTAAGAGTATATAAAATCATAAAGGTTGGGACAGGGCCCCGCCATACCAATCGATACATATCCAAAGCATACTGACCAAATAGGCAACTCCGAAGCAAGTGGAGTGCACCAACACCTTCGCTGAGCTGATAGCCTACTAGGAGGACTGTCAACCTATCAATCGAGACCTGCGGGCATGAAATGCAGCTTCCCTAGGCAAAAGGGACGTCAGTACGAATAAAGTACCGAGTATGTTAGGCAGGAAAACTTAAACAAGAATAGTAATGTAAAGAGAGAGATAGAGGAGATACAACCTGTAACATCTGAGTGCCTCTGGGGGTTACTGATATGAAATGCATAATGCATATATATACATAAACTTTTTAAAACATTCGCCTCTGTAGGCATCATCATCATCATATCATATCTGGCCTCAAAGAGGACTCGGTAAAAGCGTACCCGACCATCATAAGGTTCGGTAGAATCGTACCCGGCCACGTGGAGCTCGGTAAACCCAAATGATCAGTGGTTGCACAATAGGTGTCGTACCCGGCTGACTATAGAGCGGCTCGGTAGAGTAAAATAGATACTATATATAATGCATGCTAGACTCATGGAATCACCTTCTAAACCTTTTGGAGTGACTTAAGAGCACTATGGACATCCATACCCTCAATATGAACCTTAGTAGGATTCAAGGATCATACACACTTGCTTAGAATAATTTTATAAGGAAAGAACAACATGGACAACCTTAGTTGCTAGGAGTAGATCCGTTATGAAGTAGCGTATTCATTTCACTTTAGATCATGCCAAAAGAAAGAAGAAAGTGCCTTAACATACCTTAAACCCGTTGAGTCCTTAATCACTTCCAAGCAACTCTTCAAACAAGTCAACTCAATCTATCATAGTATAAGGAGATTCAAAATCAGTGCTGAGCAAAGGCTAAGTCTATAACTTAAGCTAGTAGCTCGTTTACGTAAATTTTGGCAGCATCTCCCTTGTAACAAGGGCCTCCTCCAATACCATATACAAACAACAATGACCAGAGCAATCCATCAATACATAATTATCAATATCAAGACACCATATAACAACAACAAGTCACAACTACATTACGACGAGCGGCAAGCTCCGATTGGAATCCGTATACCCCTTATCAATCCTTATAGACTTCTTACTTCAACATAAAAGTATCATTAACATGATAATGAAGTCATTAATCAATGATTCCAGCCTTATACCATATATTTATAACAACGAAAATAATCCACAACTTCAACTATCCTCAATTAGCAACTTTATTCACTAGTTCATGTCTAGCCCATCCATTTAACTTAATGAACATCAATATAACCTTAGGCACAAGTAAGAACACAATATAAATACCTCCTACTGCAACTTCAAGTCAAAATCCAAGTTATATTCAGTTTACAACAACCCTCAATAGCAATACAACACCATAGAAGTGACTTAAGCTAACCCAAGTATTATCTTGTAGTTTATCATCCTAACAACTTAACCAACATACAAGAAAGATTAAGCACAATTAGTAGGCTGTTATACTCACCTTAGACAGCAACAACAACTTGGAATTTCATCCAAATACAGCCCACAACAATCCTCAATGACAACACAACCTCAAAGAGGTGTTGTTCTTCACTAGAACTAAGTTTTGATGTTGAAATATGGTGTAATCACTTTGGAATCACTTCAAACCCTTGTGGTATATGTTTAGGAGGGTTAGGAGAAGTTTGGAGACGAAGTTTAGTTGAAAAATGAGCAAAAATAGGCGTTCAAATCGTTTATAAATTGAAGTAGGTCAACCACCGCCTAAGTGGGTCCCATTGGGAGATGCTTGCGCGGTCTCGCGAAAACATGAATATCTCTCTACTCCGATGTCGTATTAACAAACGGTTTAATGCGTTAGAAACTAGACTCGTAGATATTCAATGTGGTAGGTAGAAAACCCCATGATTCCAAGTATATTTGGAGAAATTCACAGATACATTTGACCTAAATTTCAGCAAATTTATGAATGTAACTTGTGATGACCTTTGCCAACTCTTGTTCCACAACTTGTTTGCCTCCAAAATGTAGAAAATGATTATCATAGGGCTAAAATCTCTCATAGAATAACCTCCTTATCATATTAAGAACCCTAGTCTCACCCAAAGTACATGTTATAACATTCCAAACTTGTCGACTTTTGACGAAACTTATTTTCTTCAATTTGTTTAGCTTCTAAGATTTCCAACCCTCTTGGTACTCGTTATTCATGATCTTAAATATTTGTAACCTCCAAGGTAACATGATTAAATATTTGTAACCTCCAAGGTAACATGATCTTAAATATTTGTAACCTCCAAGGTAACCTCTGAGCTTACATCAATGACTTACGACGTACTCTCACGTATGAAAACTTGGGGTGTAACAATTTGAGTGGCAATTTGGTGTCCGATTTTTGTACTTTTGACATGCATGAACTCGTGGCATAATAAGGGTTTTATTTATGTAAAATTTGTCGAATTCCAAGACGTGGGCCCGAGGGTCAGGTTTGGTTAATTTTGGGATTTGTGTTGTAATTCTGTTATTTTCGCACGGACTTCGTTCCCTTAACATATTTTGACGTTATGATTCTGATTTTGGATAGATTCGATGCGAGTTGAGGCCAAGGCGAGAGGAAAAGGCGTCGTGGGCTAGAGTTTGGACCAGATAGAGGTAAGTAATGATTGTAAATGTTGTCCTGAGGGTATGACACCCCAGATTTCACATTGTTGTGCTATTTTGAGGTAACACACATTCAAGATGACGAGTGTGGGGTCGTGCACCATTGGGGATTGTGACTTAGTCCATCCCGTATGACTACTTAACAGCATTTTGATTGAAAACTATTTGCTATCATCATGTCTTGGGTTGAATGCCATATTCGGGCCTAGTGCCAACTGTTTTGGACTCTTAGGAGATTTTTATTATTATTTCTCACTGTTTTGATTTTATATTTGTACTCAGTCATGACATATTATACTATTTTCATAACCCATCCATGTTTACTCTGTTTTGGCATCTTAAACGATATTTTAGGCTGAGCATCATATTTTACTGTGCCCGATTGGCTTATAGAGATTTCTGACTGAGTAGGGCCGAGGGACTGTGTTGTGAGGTTATTATGGGATTGGGCTGCGTGCCGCAGCAGTATTATACTGATTCATGATTATGAGGCCGAGGGCCCGATTTGTGATGCCACAAGGTGGCTTGATATGAGGCCGAAAGCCTATTTGATTATGCCACGAGATGGCTTGTTATTGTACTTGGGCCGTAAGGGGCCCCTCCCGGAGTCTGTACAACCCCCAGTGAGCGTGGGTACCCAGTTAATGATGTTGTATAACCCGAGGGGCTGATTCTGTTGGTATTTTGCCCGAGTGGTTGATTTTTATGTGACTATCTTTTCTCAAAGCTTTTCATTTGCTTGTTTAAACTACTAAAAGATGTTTTAAAGAGGTTTTCACTGAACTAATATGTTTCTACGAGTTTTTACTATTTTATTACATATTTCTGGTTTTATACTGCCTCTTTGTAGCATTTTGTTGTGATTTACGTGTTTTCTTATCGGTCAGATGCCTTTACTTTTATTACTTTCTGAGTTGGCGTACTCGCATTCCTATCTGCACCCTGTGTCAGATCCAGGAGCCTTAGGTCACGCTAGCGAGGGTTGATTGCTTCCATCACGCTATTCGGAGTTCACTAGGTAGCTGCTTGGCATTCGCAACCGAGTGCTTCACCTTCGTAGCTTTGCTTTCCTTGTACTAGCTTTGTAGTAGACCATGTAGTCTTTTCTCATACTCTTAGACAGATGTTTTGATGCTCATGTCTGGTGACACCCTGATGTTGGGCTGTGTTTGTTTCCGCATTTATTCTATTTCACTCTATTTTGGGATTTATCACATATTAATAACTTAATTATGAATTATTATAACTGTTTATTGGTTTTGAGGGTTTGTGCCGGCTGTCCTTGTTTCATGATGGGCGCCATCTTGACCGGGTCCGGTTTAGGGTCGTGATAACCCCAAATAACTGAATGTATTGCTAAAGCTCAAAATGACTGGTCAGATTGTTACAGATGTGATTGAGGCTTTGGATAAGTTTGTATTGTATTTTAGGACATGTTGATATGTTAAGATAGGGTCCAGGGGGTCTCGGGTATGTTTCGAATAGGTTTCGGACCATTTCTCCATGTTTTGGCATAGCTATTTCTGATGTATGGTTTTCTTCTTCATGATCGCAGAAGGGCAGTCGTGATCGTGTAGTGTATTTTTAGAAGGAAAGCGGGTTGTATTTCAAGTTTGTGAAGTTGTAACCGCATTTGCGATGGTTTGGTATGAAGTGGCATTTGCAATTACATTATGGTCGTCACATTCACGTAAAAGGTAGGCCAACTTGGGGCATCTGGTGTAAGCTTTCGCAGTCGTGAAGCTGTGCCCACGTTCACGTAGTCTCAGGGTGCGTTGACATTTGCATTCGCGTTCTTAGCCTCGCATTCGGGAAGATGTGGCCGCAATCGCTAAGGGTATGCCTAGGAATAATGTTTTAAATACTTCTTTGTTTGTGTTATTGTATTACATTTTGAGTTAGAGAGCTTGGTTTTGGGCAATTTTGGAGAAGATTATATTGCATATGTTATTATTAGATGATTCCATTATCGTTGTTAGCATTTAATTGATGATTTAAATTGAAGAAATTGGGGATTTTAGAAAAAACTTTCCTAAAGTATAATATGAGGATTCGAAGATCGATTTGAGGTCGGAATTGGATTATTTTGGTATGGTTGGACTCATAATCGAACGGGTGTTAAGAATTTAGTAGTATGACCGGGTTCGGAGGTGCGAGCTCGGCTTGAATTTTTGATATTGATAAATATCGAAGTTTTATTGTTTGAATTTGTATCATACGACATTATTCGATGAAATTAAGTTATTTGTGACTAGATTTGAGTCGTTCGGGAGCCGATTCGCGTGAGAAGGTCTTTTTAGAGTACTGATTTGTGCCTTTTGAGGGAAGTAACATATCACAACTTGGATTTGAGGGTAATTATCCTTGTGAAACATGTTATATGAGATTTATTAAGGTGACACACATGATAGTTAAATGGCGCGTGGGCGTGCACCTGAGTAATCATGTTCTAAGCTGACATTCAGACTATTACTGGACGTGTTTTGCTATCATACCTTGTAAAATCCGTGTTTTCCCTACTTGTTGGATTATCTAAGCTGTGATTCATGTTAGAAATCATGTTTATGCTATGTAATTATTTCGTTGAGACCCAATGAGATGATTTCTGCTGCTTTGAGCTATCTGACTTGAATATGATCACTCAGCCATGATTATGCATTTGCATATTATATCTCAGTCTCTGCACATTATTCATTATACATCACATGTTGTTGTTGTTTTCTATATATGATACTGTTTAGGCGGAGTGAGCCTTAGAGCTTTGTTGAATGTGATATTTGGATTGGGTTACATGCCACAACAGCCATATTGGACATATTATTATTTGGATTAGGTTGCATGCTGCAACAGGCGTTATTGGCTTTTGATTAGCGCTTGGGCAAGATCCACCCCTCCTGAATCTAATATGCCAGCAGTTAGCACATGCTTAGTGATATATGTGCACGTGCTTTGGTGAGGGGCGTTGATGCCAGGCAACCATATAATGCTTAGTGATTGTGTGTATGTGATGAAGTGGGCATTTCAGGATATTGCTATCAAATCGTTATCTTGACATGCATATTTGATAGGTAGGCATAGAGTTGTATTATTCCTCATGTTAGCTAGTAAATAAAATGTTCTTATCCATGTTGGGCTTTAACTGTTATACTTGGTAGCATGTCTAAATTCCAGCAATGTTAACGGGCCGATTATGATAATTACTTTGGGTTACTTACTGCTATTGTCATCATTATATCATGTGTTGTTATTGATTTTGGTCTCTAATTGTTTCTTCTAAGTCCGTCACTGCTTTCAGCCAAAGGTTAGGTTTGTTACTTATTGAGTACATAGGATTGGTTGTACTCATACTACACTCTACACTTCATGTGTAGATCTAGGTACTTCTGGATGCGGTGATTGGTAGAGTTGTGCTGGTAGTAGTACTTTAGAGACTACGAGGTAGCTGCTATTATGTCCATAGACCTTGAAGTTCTCTTTTCTTTACTTCTATTATTACTGTTCTACTATTCAGATAGTTGTACTGAAAATTTGGTCTTGTATTTTGATATTCAGTAGTGCTCATGTGCTCGTTAACACCAGATCTTTGGGATGGTTTTAGTAGTATTGTTGTTGTTTTTGTTAGTTATTTCAGAATATTTCAGCTGTTGAGCTTATTAAATTATATTTATTCAAACTCGTTGTTATCGTGTGGCTGTTGGATTGCCTAGCAAATAGTGTTAGGTGTCGTCACGGCTTTGGTAGTAGTTGGGTCATGAGAAGTTGGTATCAAAGCCTTAGGTTGCTTAGGTCACACGGGTCATGAGTAGGTTTAGTCATGCGGATCAGTATGGAGACGTATGTACTTATCATAGAGAGGCTATCAAACTTTTAGGAAACTTCACGTTCTTGCATTCTTGTTGTGCGTATTTGTTATTTCCGAAGTTTGATAATTGACTCGTCTATTCACTCACAGATGGTGAGAATACATATAACCGGATCACGCCGATGGCCACTAGTACCACTATTTAAAGTCGCAAGAGGTTGGGGCCGAGGTTCGGGTCGAGGTGGTTCTAGCAGTATAGTTAGAGCCGCCCTAGTGGAGCAACCGGTTGCTTCAGCTGAGGAGCATATTCCAGATACTATCGAGTCGGTGGGACCAGCTCAGGCACCAGTAGTGCCTATTGTTATTACTGGACTTGAGAAGGCCTTGGCCTATATTTTGACTGTATGCATGATCTTAGCTTAGGTGGTTTTGATTCCTGATGCACCATCTACCTCGCTAGTTGGGGGAGCGAGCCAAACTTTTGCCGCCCGTATGCTAGGGTAGTTGAGTCGGTTGTTGTTGCATGAGCCAAGGTTGGCCCACCTTTGAGTGATGAGGAGGAGATGAGGTTGGAGCGGTTTAGGAGGCTTAAGCCTTTAGAGTTTAGAAGGGGGTGGGTCAAAGGATGCTTAATATTTTTTAAATAGGTGTTAGCGGATTCTTCGTACTACGGGTATTTTGGCGACCAATGGAGTTGCATTTACCAAATATCACATGATAGGACAACTCAAAGATGGGCGCAAGACTATGAGTTAAGTATGCCAGCTGGCAAATACCATTTACATGGCATGAGTTCTCAGTTCTCTTCTTAGAGAAGTTTGTTCGACATACTCGTAGAGAGGAGATGCATAGAGATTTTGAGCAGTTGTGCCAGAGATTTGCAGATTTGGCTCTTCATGTAGAATGGTTGGTTCCCACTAAAGGAGAGAGGATCAGGAGGTTCATTGATGACCTCAACTACAGTCTATGTTACAGTTTTGCTCAAGAGGCCAAGACAGATGCTAGGTTTGACCAGGTGGTTGAGATTGCTAGGCCCTTGGAGTAGGTTCGCACGCTTGAGCATGAGGAGCGGGTGGGAAAGAGGCCCCGTGGTTCAAGTACTTTCAGTTGTACCTCATCTAGAGGTCTGTCATATCACAATAGAGGTCGTCCTTTTAGGCCCGCTCAGATGGCTCATCAGGTTCCTTGTGGTGTATTAGCTAGCCACCATTCATCAAGCACTTGTCCAGTTCAGTTATGTTTCTGTGCACTTAAAGTTGAGAGTTCGTACCATGCTCCATTAGTTTAGGGTTCGTTAGTGCCGAGTTTTTCTAGTGGTTATTCTTGTTATTTGGGTCCAGTTATGGCCCCACAGTCATTTCCAGTTTGAGGGTGTTACAATTGTGAGCAATTGGGCATGTGAGGAGGTTCTGCCGATATTTTATTGGAGGTCCCGTGCAACAGAGAGGTCAGGCTTTGACTCTCACACCAGTTACTACACCACCCTCTCAACCAGCTTAGGGTTGAGGTCGGTTGGGTCAAGGTCTCCCCAGAAGGGGAGGTCAGTTAGGTAGTGGTCAGGATCATTTTTATGAATTTTCTTCCTTACTAGAGGTAGTTGCTTACGATGCTATGTTCATGTGTATTGTTTTAGTGTGCCACATGGATGCTTCAGTATTATTTGATCCTTGTTCCATTTATATGTGTCATCATACTTTGCTCGTTATTTTGATATGCCTTATGAATCCTTAGTTATGCATGTTCATGTAACTACTCTAATATGTGACTATTATTGTGGACTGTGGATATCGGTCATGTGTGGTGACTATTGGGGCTTATGAGACCAGAGTTGATCTTTTACTACTTAGCATGGTTGATTTTTACATGATTTTAGGAACTGATTTGTTGTCTACATGTCATGCTATCCTTGATTATCATGCTAAGATCATGACGTTGGCTGTGCCGGAAGTACCGAGGTTGGAGTGGAGAGGCTCCTTGGATGATGTTCCCAATAGAGCAATTTGACATTTGAAGGCTCAATGGATGGTTAAAAAGGTGTGTTTGGCATACATGACCTTCGTGAGCTATGTTAGTGTTGATACTCATATTGTTGAGTCAGTTCTGATAGTGAGAGACTTCCTATATTTATTTCTAGTGGACGTGCCTAGTATGCCACACGACAGGGGCATTGAATTTGGTATTGACTCGGTACCGGGCATTAACCCTATCTCTATTTCATCGTACCACATGGCACCTATAAAGTTGAAAGAGTTGAAGAAATAGTTGTTAGAGCTACATGATAAGGGCTTCATTAGGCTTAGTGTGTAACCTTGGGGTGTACAGGTTCAGTTTGTGAGAAAGAAGGATGGTACCATGAGGATGTGTATTGATTAGAGGTATTTGAACAAGGTTAAAAAGGTACCCACTACCGCACATTGATGATTTATTTGATCGTCTTCAGGGTGGTAGAGTGTTTTGTAATATTAATTTGAGGTTGTTGTATCATCGGTTGAAGATCTGAGATTCATACATTTCGAAGTAGGCATTTAGGAACCGCTATGGTCACTACGAGTTTCTGGTGATGTCTTTAGGGCTGACCAATGCCCAGCAGCCTTTATGCAGTTGATGAACGTTGTGTTCCATCCATATCTTGATTCCTTCGTCATATTATTCGTTGATAACCTATTAGTGTACTCACGTAGCTAGGAGGATCATGAGCAGAATCTTAGGATCGTACTCCAAACTTTAAGGGAGAAGAAGCTATATGCTAAATTCTCCAAGTGTGAGTTTTGGCTTGATTTAGACACGTTATTGGGGCACGCGCTGTCTGCTAAGTGGATAAAGGTTGATCCAAAAGAGGATTGAGGCAATTTAGAGTTTGCCTAGACCATCTTTAGTTATAGAGATTCGGAGCTTCTTTGGTTTGGCTGGTTATTTTTGCCGTTTTATGGAGGGTTTCTCGTCAATTGCTGCACCTTTGACTAGATTGACCTAGAAGGGTGCTCCTTTCAGATGGTCTGATGAGTGTGAGGCTAGCATTAAAAAGCTGAAGATTGCATTGACTACGACCCCAGTGTTGGTGTTACCTGCAGGCTCGGCATTTTATACTATGTATTGTTATGCATGGCATATTGTGCTTGGTGCAGTGTTGATGGAGTATAGTAGGGTGATTACCTACTCGTCTCGATAACTGAAGGTTCATGAGAAGAATTACCATGTGCATGATTTAGAGTTGGCAGCCATTATTCACGCATTGAAGATATGGAGGCATTATCTGTAACGCATTCCATTTGAGTCTCCAGCACCTGTGCAAGAAGAAGGACCTTAATTTGTGGCAACGGAGATTGTTAGTGTTGCTGAAAAACTATGATATCACCAAAATATATCATCTGGGGAAGGCCAATATGGTTACTGATGCATTGAGGAGGAAGGCGGGGAGTATGGTCAGATTTGCATATTTACCGGTAGTTAATAGGGCACTAGCCATGGATGTTCATGACTATGCCAACCAGTTTGGGAGATTGGATGTTTCGAAGCCTGGCCGGGTTCTTGCTTCTATTGTAGCATAGCCATTATTATAGGAGCGCATCAAGGCTCGCCAGTTTGATGATCCTCACTTGTTGGAGTTTAAGGACATAGTGCATGTCACACCCCAAACCTGGGGAGGCATGGCTGGCACCCGGTGCCGATCTGGTCCGAGCAAACCTAATAATTCGATAAAAACTAGAACATACATAGGTCGAGTTGGCTGAACTCATTCTTTTTGTAACTATCATGAGCCAACATGGCCAGAACTCATAATGTACAACTGTAAGTGGGCAACACTGTATCCATAAACTATTGCTCTTAAGACGTGAATACATATGGGCCGTCAAGGCCTCTGACATATTGTACAAACTGAACCTCTGTCTACAAAGCCTCTAAGATTATTTGACATCAAATGGGACAGGGTACCGGCCTACCCATAAGTCTGAAACAAAACTCTGACATGGTGGCTGATAGACTCGGCGACAATTCAAATGAGGTGGAGCCTTACCGATCCTTTGTTGAATGCTAACCTCATCTACTATGAGGGTTCATCAAATTGATTACTTAAACCTGTATTCATGAATGCAGCGTACACAACAAAAGGACGTCAGTACAAATAACGTACCGAGTACATAAGGCATGTAGATCAATATATAAAGGACATGAAAGAAACATGGAGTACATGACTCAACCTGTAAGTCTGGAGAACTCCGTATATCATTTAATAATTATAGTGTCATGACTATGCGTATGAATTCCACGCCATGCATAGCTACATGTGTACATAACATCATCAAGTCTCTGAGGGTATCCCATTATATCATCTCGGCCACTGTGAGCAAAATCATCAACGTAAACCAACTGATCAGGTAGTGATGTGTATATAATGTCGTAACCTTTTCCCATATCCCATGTACATACATACATATATGTATATATATATATGTGTGTGTGTATATATATATATATATATATATGTATATATATATACATATATACATACATATATATATATATATATATGCGTATATAACGTCGTCTGAGTCATGGGTAAATACACATGTATAAATGAATGCAATGCATATTGAAGTAAGTCAATATGATCTCTTGGATTGTTATGAGACCCATGAATAGACAATATGGTAGTAGGACATATGAGGAATCATGAACATAGGCAACCTTGGTAATTTTGAGAATAGAATCATTTCTGAAACTTGTGTGCTTGCTCAATTCGTTGTATCATATAGATTATACCAAAAAAAGGAAAGGATTGCCTTAACATACATGGACCAATTTTCTTTACAATCCCTCTATCACACGTCATTTGCGAAGAACACTTAACGCCAGATCAAAGAAGGAAAAAATCCTTATATTTGATTCAGCGGCTACATCTAAGATTAGCAGCCTCCATGACCTCTTTAGATATGCTGCTTTGGTTATACTTAAACAACCATATTTAAAACTCATGTAACTTTTCATGTAAAGATTGGATGTTCTAACAATCATAGATTGATCTTCTTCATTTATAATTCAAGATAATTAAGCTACAACTGCAAACCTATTCTTTCTAGCACTACCATGATTTTGTTGATTACAAACAAGTTTTGCCATCATATATTTTAAGAATAGCTAGAGCATACTTTATTCCAATCTATTTTTCCTTACTCTCTTTTCTAATCCCTCCCAAGAATATTTAACTATCATGAATACTAACGGTTACTTCTCCAAGATCATAAGTACCTTCTTGACTGCTTTAACTCTCAAACGCACCTTCTCAACACAATGCACTTGCACCTTTAACTGATTGATTAAAATTAAAAACCTTTCGCTACCTTGAATTACCAATTTGAGTTTTCCCCCTTGATTTCAACGAATACTAGTACCAATATAGCTTACAAAGGAGTATAAATTTTCCATGCTGATGTTATTTGTAGCCTTAGTAAGACTCATTTCATTCATCCGCAATGTTCTCATATATTTTTAAAGATTGATCCTGAATCTTAAAGATTACATGCACTTGAGGTAAAAGAATGATAAAAGTATAGAAATTAATCAAATAATGATACTCTGCAAATGAATATTACTCACCTACAAATGCAAAAACAAGGTTTCTTGTCCTCTTAAGGTGCCATATTGCAAGTTTTAGTTTAAGAGTCATCTAATTGGTATTGCATGGCTGCCACTTAATCCCCTTGTTGGGTATTTAACTGTTATCCAATCATCAATTAATTAGGTAATATCCCGCTACCTGGTAATTAACCAATTTTCCGTATAATTAAAAATTATCTTCAAATTACTTAAAATTATACACATTTTTAATACACTTTATACACCGTACTATTACGGTCATGTGGTACCATGTAAAATAAATTCATACACTACTATTTCATTAAAAACGTCCATGTAAAAATATATATACTTTCTCAACTTATAATTTTTCTAATGTCATATAAAGAGTAAAAATTTCTCGTACACTTAATTCTTAAAATGTTAAAAAAAGTAACTTCTTTTTTTTGTGAGAAAATAATTTCTATCTTTAAAATAAAGAAAATGAACTATGAACCAGAATTATAGTAAATATCCTATTGAATAAGAAAGTTTTATTCACCATTGGTATCAGAGAGCAAGTCATCCGTACACAACGCACAACAAACGAGAATATATTTAAGTTAGTTTAAAGAATTTGTAACACAATTCCATAATTTTACCTAGAATCATCAAACAGAAAAAGCATAAGACATTTTTTTTCTCGACTATTTTTTACAAAGACAACCCCAATGTCTAACGCATAACTACCTTTGCAAAGAATAGATCCTTATACCTAGTAACAAAAACTTCTAACCATGGATTACCTCAAGGATATATATGATAGCCATTAGTTTCTGATTCAGGAACTGTCGCAATAGCCTTTTACATTTCAACATTCCTCTCTTCTTTTATCCCATTCTCATCGTCGTCTTCATTAGAGTCCAACGTAAAGTGACCTTGACTATCCAAATTATACTTATAAATTTTTTACGAAAATACTTCACTTAAAAGAAAATACCACACTAACATAATATCTAACGATATCACGGTTTTAAACTTATAGGGTCTCATAAAAATAATATCTTAAACCCTCTATAACCTCCTAATAGACATAATCCCTTCGTACTCATATGCATTACTACGAGTCATCCTAATATTAACGTACGGGATGTAACACCTTTCCCCCTTAAGAACATTCGTCCTCAAATGTTAACTCTTAGAGATTTATAAAATTCTTACTAGGGTCTCCTCTGTAAATTAAACTAAAACTTAACCTCTATTTGAAGTCTCGATTATTCACAACCTTTTTGTCACGACCCGAATTTTTCACCCTCGGAAGTCGTGATGGAGCCTACTAATGCGAGCTAGGCAAGCCGACTGTTTGAATAAATTACTTTATTACAAATTTTATATTTTTTAACAATTATAAAGCAATAATGTGTAGACAACAGAAATTACAATAAGCGGAAGAAATGCAGTAAGCTGTCTGAAATATATTTTTAATACAACTGGTTGAGCCTCGACTACCCAGAACTGGTGTCACAGTTTCATAGATGATCTAAGAATACTGCATACAAAGTCTGAAAAATAAAAGATACACTATTTTTGAACTACGTAAATGAAACAGGAGTAAAGGGATAGAGGGAGACGCTAGGTCTGCGGACGCCTACAGGACTACCTCAGATCTCTGCGTGGACTGAAGGCAGCCACCCAATCTACGGTCCAAAAGCTACTGCTCTGGGATCTGCAGACAGTACAGAGTGTAGTATCAGCACAACCGACCCCATGTGCTGGTAAGTGCCTAGCCTAACATCGGCAAAGTAGTGACAAGGCTAGGACCAGACTACCAAATAAACCTGTGCAATTCAACTATATAAAGAGGAAAAGAAGAACAATGATATACAATCAAGTATGGGAGGGGTAACATGCTGCGGGGGAACTATCAATTTAGAATAGAAAGATAACAGGCAATTGAAAGAAACAACATATCTCAGATATCAACAAAGAATAAGAAATCAATAAGTGCACGGCACCACCCTTCGCGCTTTTACTCCCGTCCTCATCAAAGCAATCAAGTAATGAAAATGTGCACAGTATCACGCTTCATCCTTTTACTCTCGTCCTCACCATATAATCAATATAATCGGCGTGGAATGGTACATCGTGCGGCGTGATATCACCCTTCATGCTTTATAATCTTTCCTCACAAATCATACATGGCATCACCCTTCGTGCTTTAACAATCTCTCACCAAAATATTACACGGCATCGCCCTTCGTGCTTTAACACTCTTCCTCACCCTAACAACAATCACAAACAATAGGTCAAGGGAATAAATCAAAATTACGATAAAAATCCCGACAAGGGAACAATAGTTCAACAATCAAGTCTGGGCAAGGGACCAACATCAAAAGAAACATCAACATCCCTGCAAGGGAGATAACATAAAAAGAAACAATATCCCGGCAAGGGAGATAATATAATGATTATCTTCACTTTTTCACTTTTACTTCACAACTCACTTCACAACTTTTAGCCAATGCTCTAAAAGGCTGAATATCCACTTATACTTTCACATTTTATTGTACAACTTGAGCCAACGCTCCTCAATGTTCAAATGTCACAATTACTTCCACAAACTTTTCCCAACAATGGAAATCCTCATCAAAGCATGAATAATACAATGAAGTCATAATAATCACAATATACGACTCATGGGCATGCTTGACACCAACATATAGATACTCGTCACCATGCCTATACGTCGTACTTGACAAATACCACATAGCAAATAGGACTCAACTCCTAATCCCTCAAGCTAAGGTTAGACCGAACACTTACTTCGATGCCACAAACACAATTCAAGTCTCTACTATCGCTTTACCGCTTGAATCCACCACAAATTCGCTCGAGCTATCGGGGGTAACCGTGAAGGGGAATAACAGTTAAGTTATGATTAAAGAAGGCTCTTTATGTTCAATATCAAGCAATAAATGAAGAACAAGTATGAAGGCAATGAATGAAAGAAGTAGTCTTGAGCGTGTGTATTTAGAGAGAAAGAAGAGAAAGTTGTTATTGATCTTATGTAGAGTAGTTGGAGCAACAACCTAGAGTTACAAAGTGATGGGGATCCCCTTTATATAGGAAAGGAATCCCATTATAATACAAAATGCATTAACTATAAATTCATGTAGACGGGACGGCTGGATGTGACACCTTGAGACAGGCCCCGGATAGGTCAGCTTTGTCAGATTTAGTCGTGTGCCTTGGGAATTCCCATCTCGCATACTAAAGTTGTTAGTACGTAATGCCATCCGGGGGAGGTACCTGAAGACCCCCGAGGGTAGGTCTCGACCTTGGTTTCGAGCCTCGAGGAGCATAACGCGAGACGACCTAATGACAAGGAAATAGGGCCCCCGAATTCACCACATACAACAGTCGAGACAAAAAAGTTATGCTGACAGGAAGGTTCGGGATGTGTCCTACATGATTGGTGAGAAGGTTCTGTTGAAGGTTTCACCCATGAAGGGTGTTATGAGATTTGGGAAGAAAGGTAAATTGAGTCCTCAGTTCATTGGTCCTTTTGAGGTGCTTCGGAGGATTGGGGAGGCGTCTTATGAGCTTGCTTTGCCACCCAACTTATTTAGTGTGCATCCGGTACTTCATGTTTCTATGCTTCAGAAGTATATTGGGGATCCATCTTATATTTTAGATTTCAGCACGGTTCAGTTAGATGATGATTTGACTTATGATTTGGAGCCAATAGCCATTTTGGATCGTCAGGTTCAAAAGTTGAGGTCAAAGGATATAGCTTCAGTGAAAGTGCAGTGGAGAGTTCAGCCCGTGGAGGAGGCTACTTGGGAGACCGAGCAGGAGATGCAAAGCAGATATCCTCACATATTTGATGCTTCAGGTATGTTTCTTGACCCATTCGAGGATGAACATTTGTTTAAGAGGGGGAGGATGTAACGACCCGCTCAATCGTTTCATATGTTACCGCTCCGTTTTCCCAATTTCTGATTCTTATTATCTTGTTCAACGATATTATGTGTTATAAGGTTGGAAAATTCAACCGGATGTTGACTTATGAAAAAAAATGGTCTGGATGTGAATTATGATAGATTGGATAACTTCGGGAGATGATTTGGGACTTAGGACTGTGATCGGAATGTGTTTTGGAGGTCCGTAGTAGGTTTAGGCTTTAATTGGCGAAATTGGAATTTTGGCGTTTTTTGGTTGATAGGTGAGATTTTGGTATAGGTGTCAAAATGGAATTTCGGGAGTTGCAGTATGTCCGTTGTGTCATTTCAGATGTGTGTGCAAAATTTAAGGTCATTTGGATGTGGGCTGATAGATGTTTTGATCAAAAGGGGTTTTTGGAACCTTAGGCTTGAATCCAATGTGATTTTGTTGATTCGATGTTGTTTGAGGTGTTTTGAAGTTTGGTATAAGTTAGGATAGTGGTATGTGACTTGTTTGTGCTTTGGGTTGAGGTCAGGGGGCCTCGGGGTGATTTCAGATGGTTGACGGGGGGTTTTGGAGTTGAGTTTGGCAGCTGAAGTTTTATGGTTGTTGTCGTAACCGCATCTGTGTATGGGAGGACGCAGTTGTGACTTCCGCAAATGCGGAAGCAAGCCACAGAAGTGGCCAAGAGGGAATCAACTGGAATCTGTAGAAGCGGCTAAGGTAGCGCACCTGCGATAGCGCAGGTGTGGCCATTGCATCGCAGATGTGGAAATGGGCTTATAAGTGAAAACCACACATGCGGTGCCTTGGACCGCAGAAGCGAGATATGACTGCAGGTGCGGAATCCCTGGGTTAAAAGGTATATATTTCACCCTTCGCGATTTTTGGCCATTTTCTCAATATTTCATTCGGGGTGAAGCTTTTGGGAGCCATTTCAACAGAGATTTTTAGAGGGATTCATTAAGGTAAGGTCCTTGATTTCTAAGCTCATTATTATGGTGATTCTTATCGTTGTTAGCATAAAATTTAAGGGACAATTAGTGGTAAATTTGGGGATTAGGGCTTGGTTAATTGGAGAGTTTTGAGGGGTAATTTGAGTGACCATTTGGTGTTCGATTTTGGTACTTTTGACATGCATGAACGCGTGGCAGAATAAGGGTTTTATTTATGTAAAATTTGTCGAATTCCAAGACGTGGGCCCGAGGGTCAGGTTTGGTTAATTTTGGGATTTGTGTTGTAATTCTATTATTTTCGCACGGGATTCGTTCCCTTAACATATTTTGATGTTATGATTCTGATTTTGGATAGATTCGATGCGAGTTGAGGCCAAGGCGAGAGGAAAAGGCGTCGCGGTCTAGAGTTTGGATCGGATAGAGGTAAGTAATGATTGTAAATGTTGTCCTGAGGGTATGAAATCCCAGATTTCACATCGTTGTGCAATTTTGAGCTAACACACATGCTAGATGACGAGTGTGGGGTCGTGCACCATTGGGGATTGTGACTTAGTCCGTCCTGTATGACAACTTAACTGCGTTTTGATTGAAAACTATTTGCTATCATCATGTCTTGGGTTGAATGCCATATTCGGGCATCGTGCCAACTGTTTTGGACCCTTAGGGGATTTTTACTATTATTTCTCACTGTTTTGACTTTATATTTGTACTCAGTCATGACATAGTCTACTATTTTCATAACTCATCCATGTTTACTCTGTTTTGGCATCTTAAACGATATTTTGGGCTGAGCATCATATTTTACTGTGCGCGAGTGGCTTATAGAGATTTCTGACTGAGTAGGGCCGAGGGCCTATGTTGTGAGGTTATTATGGGATTGGGCTGCGTGTCGCAGTAGTATTATACTGATTCATGATTATGAGGCCAAGGGCCCGATTTGTGATGCCACAAGGTGGCCTGATATGAGGCCGATAGCCTATTTGATTATGCCACGAGATGGCTTGTTATTGCGCTTGGGCCATAAGAGGCCCCTCTCTGAGTCTGTACAACCCCCAGTGAGCGTGGGTACCTAGTTTGTGATGTTGTATAACCCGAGGGGCTGATGTTGTTCCATGTTATTGCCCGAGGGGCTGATTCTGTTGGTATTTTGCCTGAGTGGCTGATTTTTATGTGACTATCTTTTCTCCATGCTTTTCATTCGCTTGTTTAAACTACTAAAAGATGTTTTAAAGAGGTTTTCACTGAAATAATATGTTTCTACAAGTTATTACTATTTTATTACATATTTCTGGTTTTATACTGCCTCTTTGTAGCATTTTGCTGTGATTTACGTGTTTTCTTATCGGTCAGATGCCTTTAATTTTATTACTTTCCGAGTTGGCATACTCACATTACTATATGCACCATGTGTCAGATGCAGGAGTCTTGGGTCACGCTAGCGAGGGTTGATTGCTTCCATCAGGCTATTCGGAGTTCACTAGGTAGCTGCTTGGCATTCGCAGCCGAGTGTTTCTCCTTCCTAGCTTTGCTTTCCTTGTACTAGCTTTGTAATAGACCATGTAGTCTTTTGTCATACTCTTAGACCGATGTTTAGATGCTCATGTCTGGTGACACCCCGATGTTGGGCTGCGTTTGTTTCCGCATTTATTCTATTTCACTCTATTTTGGGATTTATCACATATTAATGACTTAATTATGAATTATTATAATTGTTTATTGGTTTTGAGGGTTTGTGCCGGCTGTCCTTGTTTCACGATGGGCGCCATCATGATCGGGTCCGGTTTAGGGTCGTGACAACCCCAAATAACTGAATAGATTGCTCAAGCTCAAAATGACTGGTCAGATCGTTACAGATGTGATTGAGGCTTTGGATAAGTTTGTATTGTATTTTAGGACATGTTGATATGTTAAGATAGGGTCCAGGGGGTCTCGGGTATGTTTCGAATAGGTTTTGGACTATTTCTCCAAGTTTTGTCATAGCTATTTCTGATGTATGGTTTTCTTCTTCATGATCGCGGAAGGGCAGTCCTGATCGTGTAATGTATTTTTAGAAGGCAAGCGGGTTGTATTTCAAGTTTGTGAAGTTGTAATCGCATTTGCGATGGTTTGGTATGAAGTGGCATTTGCAATAACATTATGGTCGCCATATTCGCGTAAAAGGTAGGCCAGCTTGGGGCATCTGGTGTAAGCTTTCGCAGTCGTGAAGTTGTGCCCACATTCGCGTAGTCTCAGGGTGCGTTTACATTTGCATTCGTGTTCTTGGCCTCGCATTCGGGAAGATGTGGCCGCAATCGCTAAGGGTATGCCTAGGAATAATGTTTTAAAATACTTCTTTGTTTCTGTTATTATATTACATTTTGAGTTAGAGAGCTCGATTTTGGGCAATTTTGGAGAGGATTATAGTGCACATGTTATTATTAGATGATTCCATCTTCGTTTTTAGCATTTAATTGATGATTTAAATTGAAGAAATTGGGGATTTTATAGAAAACATTCCTAAAGTATAATATGAGGATTCGAAGGTCGATTTGAGGTCGAAATTGGATTATTTTGGTATGGTTGGACTCATAATCGAACGGGTGTTAAGAATTTAGTAGTATGACCGGTTTCGGAGGTGCGAGCTCGGCTTGACTTTTTGATATTGATAAATATCGAAGTTTTATTGTTTGAATTTGTATCTTACGACATTATTCGATAATATTAAGTTATTTGTCACTAGATTTGAGTCGTTCGGGAGCCGATTCGCGTGAGAAGGTCTTTTTAGAGTACTGATTTGTGCCTTTTGAGGTAAGTAACATATCACAACTTGTATTTGAGGGTAATTATCCTTGTGAAACATGTTATATGAGATTTATTGGGGTGATACACATGATAGTTGAATGGCGCGTGGGTGTGCACATGAGTAATCATCTTTTGAGCTGACATTTAGACTATTACTGGACGTGTTTTGCTATCATACCTTGTAAAATCCGTGTTTTCCCTACTTGTTGGATTATCTAAGTTGTGATTCATGTTAGAAATCATGTTTAGGCTATGTGATTATTTGGTTGAGACCCAATGAGATGATTTCTGCTGCTTTGAGGTATCTGACTTGTATATGATCACTCAGCCATGATTATGCATTTGCATATTATATCTCAGTCTCTGCACATTATTCATTATACATCACATGTTGTTGTTGTTTTCAATAAATGATACTGTTTGGGCAGAGTGAGCCTTAAAGCTGTGTTGAATGTGATATTTGGATTGGGTTACATGCCACAACAGCCATATTGGACATATTATTATTTGGATTAGGTTGCATGCTGCAACAGGAGTTATTGGCTTTTGATTAGCGCTTGGGCAGGATCCACCCCTCCTGAATCTAATATGCCAGCAGTTAGCACATGCTTAGTTATATATGTGCACATGCTTTGGTTAGGGGCGTTGATGCCATGCAACCATATAATGCTTAGTGATTGTGTGTATGTGATGAAGTGGGCATTTTAGGATATCACTATCAAATCGTTATCTTGACATGCATATTTGATAGGTAGGCATAGAGTTGTATTATTCCTCATGTTAGCTAGTAAATAAAATGTTCTTATCCATGTTGGGCTTTAACTGTTATACTTGGTAGCATGTCTAAATTTCAGTAATGTTAACGGGCCGATTATGATAATTACTTTTAGTTACTTACTGCTATTGTCATCATTATATCATGTGTTGTTATTGATTTTGGTCTCTGATTGTTTCTTCTAAGCTCGTCACTGCTTTCAGCCAAAGGTTAGGTTTGCTACTTATTGAGTACATAGGATTGGTTGTACTTATACTACACTCTACACTTCATGTGTAGATCTAGGTACTTCTGGATGCAGTGATTGGTAGAGTTGTGCTGGTAGTAGTACTTGAGAGACTACGAGGTAGCTGCTATTATGTCCATAGGCCTTGAAGTTCTCTTTTCTTTACTTCTATTATTACTGTTCTACTATTTAGATAGTTGTACTGAAAATTTGGTCTTGTATTTTGATATTCAATAGTGCTCATGTGCTCATTAACACCAAATCTTTGGGATGGTTTTAGTAGTATTGTTGTTGTTTTTGTTAGTTATTTCAGAATATTTCAGCTGTTGAGCTTATTAAATTATGTTTATTCAAACTCGTTGTTATCATGTGACTGTTGGATTGCCTAGCAAATAGTGTTAGGTGTCGCCGCGGCTCCGGTAGTAGTTGGGTCATGAGAAGTTGGTATCAAAGCCCTAGGTTGCTTAGGTCACACGGGTCATTAGTAGGTTTAGTCATGCGGATCAGTATGGAGACGTATGTACTTATCATAGAGAGGCTATCAAACTGTTAGGAAACTTCACGTTCTTGCATTCTTGTTGTGCGTATTTGTTATTTCCGATGTTTGAAAATTGACTCGTCTATTCACTCACAGTTGGTGAGGACACATATAACCGGTTCACGCCGATGGCTACTAGTACCACTATTTAAAGTCGCAAGAGGTTGGGGCCGAGGTTTAGGTCGAGGTGGTTCTAGCAGTACAGTAAGAGCCGCCCTAGTGGAGCCACTAGTTGCTTCAGCTGAGGAGCATATTCTAGATACTATCGAGTCGGTGGGACCAGCTCAGGCACCAGTAGTGCCTATTGTTATTCCTGGCCTTGAGGAGGCCTTGGCCTATATTTTGACTGTTTGCATGAGCTTGGCTTAGGTGGTTTTGATTCCTGATGCACCATCTACCTCGCTGGTTGGGGGAGCGATCCAAACATTCGTCGCATGTACGCTAGGGTAGTTGAGCCGGTTGCTGTTGCATGAGCCAAGGTTGGCCCACCTTTGAGTGATGAGGAGGAGATGAGGTTGGAGCAGTTTAGGAGGCTTAAGCCTTTAGAGTTTAGAAGGGGGGTCAAAGGATGCTTAAGATTTTCTAAATAGGTGTTAGCGGATTCTTCGTACTATGGGTATTTTGGCGACCAATAGAGTTGCATTTACCAAATTTCACCTGATAGGATAGCTCAAAGATGGGCGCAAGACTATGAGCTAAGTATGCCAACTGGCAAATACCATTTACATGGCATGAGTTCTCATTTCTCTTCGTAGAGAAGTTTGTTCGACATACTCGTAGAGAGGAGATACATAGAGATTTTGAGTAGCTGCGCCAAAAAGATATGACTATGACTCAGTTTGAGATGAGATTTGCAAATTTGGCTCATCATGTAGAATGGTTGGTTCCCACTAAAGGAGAGAGGATCAGGAGGTTCATTGATGACCTCAACTACAGTCTATGTTACCGTTTGGCTCAAGAGGCCAAGACAGATGCTAGGTTTGACCAGGTGGTTGAGATTGCTAGGCCATTGGAGTAGGTTCGCATGCTTGAGCATGAGGAGCGGGTGGGCAAGAGGCCCCGTGGTTCAAGTGCTTTCAGTTGTACCTCATCTAGAGGTCTGTCATATCACAATAGAGGTTGTCCTTTTAGGCCCGCTCAGAAGGCTCATCAGGTTCCTTGTGGTGTATTAGCTAGCCACCACTCATCCAGCACTTGTCCAGTTCAGTTATGTTTATGTGCATTTCCAGTTCAGAGTTCGTACCATGCTCAATTAGTTTAGGGTTCGTTAGTGCCGAGTTTTTCTAGTGGTTATTCTTGTTATTTGGGTCCAGTTATGGCCCCACAGTCATTTTCAGTTTGAGGGTGTTACAATTGTGAGGAATTGGGCATGTAAGGAGGTTCTGCCAATATTTTATAAGAGGTCCTGTGCAACAAAGAGGTCAGGCTTTGACTCTCGCACCAGTTACTACACCACCCTCTCAACCAGCTTAGGGTTGAGGTAGGTTGGGTCAAGGTCGCCCTAGAAGGGGAGGTCAGTCAGGTAGTGGTCAGGCTCGTTTCTATGAATTTTCTTCCTTACTAGAGGTAGTTGCTTCCGATGCTATGTTCATGTGTATTGTTTTAGTGTGCCACATGGATGCTTCAGTATTATTTGATCCTTGTTCCATTCATATGTGTCATCATACTTTGCTCGTTATTTTGATATGCCTTATGAATCCTTAGTTATGCATGTTCATGTATCTACTCTAATATGTGACTATTATTGTGGACTGCGGATATCGGTCATGTGTGGTGACTATTGGGGCTTATGAGACCAGAGTTGATCTTTTACTACTTAGCATGATTGATTTTTACATGATTTTAGGAATTGATTTGTTGTCAACATGTCATGCTATCCTTGATTATCACGCTAAGATCATAACGTTGGCTGTGCCGGAAGTACCGAGGTTGGAGTGGAGAGGCTCATTGGATGATGTTCCCAATAGAGCTATTTCGCATTTGAAGGCTCAATGGATGGTTAAAAAGATGTGTTTGGCGTACGTGACCTACGTGAGCTATGTTAGTGTTGATACTCCTATTGTTGAGTCAGTTCTGATAGTGAGAGACTTCCCATATTTATTTCTAGTGTATGTGCCTGGTATGCCACACGACAGGGGCATTGAATTTGATATTGACTCGGTCCCGGACATTAACCCTATCTCTATTTCATCGTACCACATGGCACCTATAAATTTGAAAGAGTTGAAGGAATAGTTGTACGAGCTACTTTATAAGGGCTTCATCAGGCTTAGTGTGTAACCTTGGGGTGTACAGGTTCAGTTTGTGAGAAAGAAGGATGGTACCATGATGGTGTGTATTGATTAGAGGTAGGTGAACAAGGTTAAAAAGGTACCCACTACCGCACATTGATGATTTATTTGATCGGCTTCAAGGTGGTAGAGTGTTCTGTAATATTAATTTGAGGTTGTTGTATCATAGGTTGAAAATCCGGGATTCAGACATTCTGAAGTAGACATTTAGGAACCGCTATGGTCACTATGAGTTTCTGGTGATGTCTTTTGGGCTGACCAATGCCCAGCAGCCTTTATGCAGTTGATGAACGTTGTGTTCCATCCATATCTTGATTCCTTCGTCATACTATTCGTTGATAATATATTAGTTTACTCACGCAACTAGGAGGATCATGAGCAGAATCTGGGGATCGTACTCCATACTTTAAGGGAGAAGAAGCTATATGCTAAATTCTCCAAGTGTGAGTTTTGGCTTGATTTAGACACGTTATTGGGTCACGCGTTGTCCGCTGAGTGGATCAAGGTTTATCCAAAGAAGATTGAGGCAATTTAGAGTTGGCCTTGACCATCTTTAGGTATAGAGATTTGGAGCTTCTTTGGTTTGGCTGGTTATTTTTGCCGTTTTATGGAGGGTTTCTCGTCAATTGCTGCACCTTTAACTAGATTGACCTGGAAGGGTGCTCCTTTCAGATGGTCTGATGAGTGTGAGGTTAGTATTAAAAAGCTTAAGATTGCATTGACTACGACCCCAGTGTTGGTGTTGCTTGCAGGCTCGGCATTTTATACTATGTATTGTTATGCATCGCATATTGGGCTTGGTGTAGTGTTGATGGAGTACAGTAGGGTGATTACCTACTCATCTCGATAATTGAAGGTTCATGAGAAGAATTACCCTGTGCATGATTTAGAGTTGGCATCCATTATTCACACATTGAAGATATGGAGGCATTATCTATAAGGCATTCTATTAGAGGTCTATATAGACAATCGGAGTCTCCAGCACCTGTGCAAGAAGAATGACCTTAATTTGTGGAAACGGAGATTGTTAGTGTTGCTGAAAAACTATGATATCACCAAATTATATCATCTGGGGAAGGCCAATATGGTTACTGATGCATTGAGGAGGAAGGCGGGGAGTATTGTCAGATTTGCATATTTACAGGTAGTTGAGAGGGCACTAGCCATGGATGTTCATGACTATGCCAACCAGTTTGCGATATTGGATGTTTCGAAGCCTGGCCGAGTTCTTGCCTGTATTGTAGCATGGCCATCATTATTGGAGCGTATCAAGGCTTGCCAGTTTGATGATCCTCACTTGTTGGAGTTTAAGGACATAGTGCATGTCACACCCCAAACCTGGGGAGGCATGGCTGGCACCCGGTGCCGATCTGGTCCGAGCAAACCTAATAATTCGATAAAAACTAGAACATACATAGGTCGAGTTGGCTGAACTCATTCTTTTTGTAACTATCATGAGCCAACATGGCCAGAACTCATAATGTACAACTGTAAGTGGGCAACACTGTATCCATAAACTATTGCTCTTAAGACGTGAATACATATGGGCCGTCAAGGCCCCTGACATATTGTACAAATTGAACCTTTGTCTACAAAACCTCTAAGATTATTTGACATCAAATGGGACAGGATATCGGCATACCCATAAGTCTGAAACAAAACTCTGACATGGTGGCTGATAGACTCGGCGACACTTCAAATGAGGTGGAGCCTTACCGATCCTTCGTTGAATGCTAACCTCATCTACTATGAGGGTTCATCAAATTGATTACTTAAACCTGTATTCATGAATGCAGCGTACACAACAAAAGGACGTCAGTACGAATAACGTACCGAGTACATAAGGCATGTAGATCAATAAATAAAGAAAGAAACATGGAGTACATGACTCAACCTGTAAGTCTGGAGAACTCCGTATATCATTTAATAATTATAGTGTCATGACTATGCGTATGAATTCCACGCCATGCATAGCTACATGTGTACATAACATCATCAAGTCTCTGAGGGTATCCCATTATATCATCTCGGCCACTGTGAGCAAAATCATCAACGTAAACCAACTGATCAGGTAGTGATGTGTATATAATGTCGTAACCTTTTCCCATATCCCATGTACATACATACATACATGTATATATATATATATATGTGTATATATATATATATATATATATGCGTATATAACGTCGTCTGAGTCATGGGTAAATACACATGTATAAATGAATGCAATGCATATTGAAGTAAGTCAATATGATCTCTTGGATTGTTATGAGACCCATGAATAGACAATATGGTAGTAGGACATATGAGGAATCATGAACATAGGCAACCTTGGTAATTTTGAGAATAGAATTATTTCTGAAACTTGTGTGCTTGCTCAATTCGTTGTATCATATAGATTATACCAAAAAAAGGAAAGGATTGCCTTAACATACATGGACCAATTTTCTTTACAATCCCTCTATCACACGTCATTTGCGAAGAACACTTAACGCCAGATCAAAGAAGGAAAAAATCCTTATATTTGATTCAGCGGCTACATCTAAGATTAGCAGCCTCCATGACCTCTTTAGATATGCTGCTTTGGTTATACTTAAACAACCATATTTAAAACTCATGTAACTTTGCATGTAAAGATTGGATGTTTTAACAATCATAGATTGATCTTCTTCATTTATAATTCAAGATCATTAAGCTACAACTGCAAACCTATTCTTTCTAGCACTACCATGATTTTGTTGACTACAAACAAGTTTTGCCATCATATATTTTAAGAATAGCTAGAGCATACTTTTTTCCAATCTATTTTTCATACTCTCTTTTCTAATCCCTCCCAAGAATATTTAACTATCATGAATACTAACAGTTACTTCTCCAAGATCTTAAGTAAGTATAAAACACCAACACCTTTTTGACTGCTTTAACTCTCAAACGCACCTTCTCAACACAATGCACTTGCACCTTTAACTGATTGATTAAAATTTAAAACCTTTAGCTACATTGAATTACCAATTTGAGTTTTTCCCCTTGATTTCGACAAATACTAGTACCAATATAGCTTACAAAAGAGTATAATCTTTCCATGCTGATGTTATTTGTAGCCTTAGTAAGACTCACTTCATTCATCCGCAATGTTCTAATATATTTTTAAAGATTGATCCTGAATCTTAAAGATTACATGCACTTGAGGTAAAAGAATGATAAAAGTATGGAAATTAATCAAATAATGATACTCTGCAAATGAATATTACTCACCTACAAATACAAAAACAAGCTTTCTTGTCCTCTCAAGGTGTCATATTGCAAGTTTTAGTCTAAGAGTCATCTAATTGGTATTGCATGGCTGCCCCTTAATCCCCTTGTTGGGTATTTAACCGTTATCCAATCATCAATTAATTAGGTAATATCCCTCTACCCGGTAATTAACCAATTACCTGTATAATTAAAAATTATCTCAAATTACTTAAAATTGTACTTATTTTTAATACACTTTATACACCGTACTATTACGGTCATGTGGTACCATGTAAAATAAATTCATACACTATTATTTTATTAAAAACGTCCATGTAAAAATATATATAATTTCTCAACTTATAATTTTTTTAATGTCATATAAAGAGTAAAAATTTCTCGTACACTTAATTCTTAAAATGGTAAAAAAAAAAGTAACTTATTTTTTTTTTTGTGAAAAAATAATTTCTATCTTTAAAATAAAGAAAATGAACTATGAACCAGAATTATAGTAAAGATCCTATTGAATAAGAAAGTTTTATTCGTCATTAGTATCAGAGAGCAAGTCATCCATACACAACTCACAGCAAACGAGAATATATTTAAGTTAGTTTAAAGAATTTGTAACAATATTCCATAATTTTACCTAAAATCATCAAACAGAAAAAGCGTAAGATTTTTTTTTTTCTCAGCTATTTTTTACAAAGACAACCCCAATGTCTAACGCATAACTACCTTTGCAAAGAATAGCTACTCTGCAAATGAATATTACTCACCTACAAATGCAAAAACAAGCTTTCTTGTCATCTCAAGGTGCCATATTGCAAGTTTTAGTTTAAGAGTCATCTAATTGGTATTGCATGGCTGCCACTTAATCCCCTTGTTGGGTATTTAACCGTTATCCAATCATCAATTCATTAGGTAACATCCCGCTACCCGGTAATTAATCAATCACCCGTATAATTAAAAATTATCTTAAATTACTTAAAATTCTACTTATTTTTAATACACTTTATACACCGTACTATTACGGTCATCTGGTACCATGTAAAATAAATTCATACACTATTATTTCATTAAAACGTCCATTTAAAAATATATATACTTTCTCAACTTATTTTCTAATGTCATATAAAGAGTAAATATTTCTCGTACACTTAATTCTTTAAATGGTAAAAAAAAGTAACATTTTTTTGTGAGAAAATAATTTCTATCTTTGAAATAAAGAAAATGAACTATGAACCAGAATTATAGTATAGATTCTATTGAATAAGAAAGTTTTATTCAGCATTAGTATCAGAGAGCAAGTCATCCGTATACAACGCACAACAAACGAGAATATATTTTAGTTAGTTAAAGAATTTGTAACACAATTCCATAATAACCTAGAATCATCAAACAGAAAAAGCGTAAGGCATTTTTTTTTTCTCAACTATTTTTTACAAAGACAACCCCAATGTCTAACGCATAACTACCTTTGCAAAGAATAGATCCTTATACCTAGTAACAAAAAATTCTAGCCATGGATTACCTCAAGGATATATATGATAGCCATTAGTTTCTGATTCAGGAACTGTCACAATAGCCTTTTGCATTTCAACATTCCTCTCTTCTTTTATCCCATTCTCATCGCCGTCTTCATTATAGTCCAACGTAAAATGACCTTGACTATCCAAATTATACTTATAATGTTTTTACGAAAATACTTCACTTAAAAGAAAATATCACACTAACATAATATCTAACGATATCAAGGTTTTAAACTTATAGGGTCTCATAATAATAATATCTTAAACCCTCTATAACCTCCTAATAGACATAATCCCTTCGTACTCATATGCATTACGACGAGTCATCCTAATATTAACGTACGGGATGTAACACCTTTCCCTCTTTAGAACATTCGTCCTCAAATGTTAACTCTTAGAAATTTATAAAATTCTCACTAGGGTCTCCTCTGTAAATTAAACTAAAACTTAACCTCTATTTGAAGTCTCGATTATTCACAACCTTTTTGTCACGACCCGAATTTTTCACCCTCGGAAGTCGTGATGGCGCCTACTAATGCGACCTAGGCAAGCCGACTGTTTGAACAAATTACCTTATTACAAATTTTATATTTTTTAACAATTATAAAGAAATAATGTGTAGACAGCAGAAATTACAATAAGCGGAAGAAATGCAGTAAGCTGTCTGAAATATGTATCTAATACAATAGTTTGAGCCTCGACCACCCAGAATTGGTGTCACAGTTTCATAGATGATCTAAGAATACTACATACAAAGTCTGAAAGATAAAAGATGCAATGTTTCTGAACTACGTAAATGAAACAAGAGTAAAGGGATAGAGGGAGACGCTAGGTATGCTGACGCCTACAGGACTACCTAGGATCTCCGCGTGGACTGAAGGCAGCCACCCAATCTACGGTCCAAAAGCTGCTGCTCCGGGATCTGCAGACAGTACAGAGTGTAGTGGTAAGTGCCTAGCCTAACCTCGGCGAAGTAGTGACAAGGCTAGGACCAGACTACCAAATAAACCTGTGCAATTCAACTATATACAGAGGAAAAGAAGAACAATGATATACAATCAAGTATGGGAGGGATAACATGTTGCGAGGGATCTATCAATTTAGAATAGAAAGACAACAGGCAATTGAAAGAAACAACATATCTCAGATATCAACAAAGAATCAGAAATCAATAAGTGCACGGCACCACCCTTCGCATTTTTACTCCCGTCCTCTCCAAAGCAATCAAGTAATGAAAATGTGCACAATATCACCCTTCGTTCTTTTACTCTCGTCCTCACCATATAATCAATATAATCGGCATAGAATGGTACATCGTGCGGCACGACATCACCCTCCGTGCTTTACAATCTTTCCTCACAAATCATACACGGTATCACCCTTCGTGCTTTAACAGTCTTCCTCACCCAAGCAACAATCACAAACAATTGGTCAAGGGAATAAATCAAAATTACGATAAGAATCCCGGCAAGGGAACAATAGTTCAACAATCAAGTCTCGGCATGGGACAAACATCAAAAGAAACATCAACATCCCGGCAAGGGAGATAACATAAAAAGCAACAATATCCCGGCAAGGGAGATAAAATAATGATTATCTTCTCTTTTTCACTTTTACTTCACAACTCAATTCACAACTTTGAGCCAATGCTCTAAAAGGTTGAATTTCCACTTATACTTTCACATTTTATGGTCCAACTTGAGCCAACGTTCCTCAATGTTCAAATGTCACAATTACTTCCACTAACTTTGCCCAACAATAGTAATCCTCATCAAAGCATGAATAATACAATGAAGTCATAATAATCACAATATATGACTCACGGGCATGCTTGACACCAATGTATAGATACTCGTCACCATGCCTATACGTCGTACTTGACAAATACAACATAGAAAATAGGACTCGACTCCTAATCCCTCAAGCTAAGGTTAGACCAAACACTTACCTCGATGCTACGAACACAATTCAAGTCTCTACTATCGCTTTACCTCTTGAATCCACCACAAATTTGCTCGAGCTATCGGGGTAACCGAGAAGGGAATAACAGTTAAGATATGATTAAATAAATCTCATTATGGTCAATATCAAGCAATAAATTAAGAACAAGTATGAAGGCAATGAATGAAAGAAGTAGTCTTGAGCGTGTGTATTTACAGAGAAAGAAGAGAAAGTTGTTATTGATCTTATGTAGAGTGGTTGGAGCAACAACCGAGAGTTACAAAGTGATGGGGATCCCCTTTATATAGGAAAGGAATCCCATTATAGTACAAAATGCATTAACTATAAAGGCATGGAGACGGGACGGCTGGATGTGACACCTTGAGACAGGCCTCGGATAGGTCAGCTTTGTCAGATTTAGTCGTGTGCCTTGGGAATTCCCCTCTCGCATACTATAGTTGTTAGTACGTAATGCCATCTAGGGCAGGTACTTGACGACCCCCGAGGGTAGGTCTCGACCTTGGTTTCGAGCCTCGAGGAGCGTGACCGCGAGATGACCTAATGACAAGGAAATAGGGCCCCCGAATTCACCACATACAGCAGTCGAGACAAAAAAGTTATGCTGACAGGAAGGTTCGGGATTTATCCTACATGGTTGGTGAGAAGGTTCTGTTGAAGGTTTCACCCATGAAGGGTGTTATAAGATTTGGGAAGAAAGGTAAATTGAGTCCTCAGTTCATTGGTCCTTTTGAGGTGCTTCGGAGGATTGGGGAGGTGGCTTATGAGCTTGCTTTGCCACCCAGCTTATCTAGTGTGCATCCGGTACTTCATGTTTCTATGCTCCGGAAGTATATTGGGGATCCATCTCATATTTTGGATTTTAGCACGGTTCAGTTAGATGATGATTTGACTTATGATTTGGAGCCAATAGCCATTTTGGATCGTCAGGTTCAAAAGTTGAGGTCAAAGGATATAGCTTCAATGAAGTGCAATGGAGAATTCAGCCCGTGGAGGAGGCTACTTGGGAGACCGAGCAGGAGATGCGAAGAAGATATCCTCACCTGTTGATGCTTCAGGTATGTTTCTTGACTCGTTCGAGGATGAACATTTGTTTAAGAGGGGGGATGTAACGACCCGCCCTGTCGTTTCATGTGTTACCGCACCGTTTTCACATTTTCTACTTCTTATTATCTTGTTCAACGGTATTATGTGTTATCGGGTTGGTTGGCTCGGGTTCGGAAAGGTTTTGGTAAGGTTTGAGACACTTAGTCTCTTTTGAGTAAGCTTAAGTTGGAAAAGTCAACCGGATGTTGACTTATGTAAAACAAAAAGGGCTTGGATGTTAATTCTGATAGATTAGATAACTTTGGGAGATGATTTGGGACTTAGGAGTGTGATCGGAATGTGTTTTGGAGGTTCGTAGTAGGTTTAGGCTTTAATTGGCGAAATTGGAATTTTGGCGTTTTTTGGTTGATAGGTGAGATTTTTGTATAGTGGTCATAATGGAATTCCGGGAGTTGCAGTACGTCCGTTGTGTCATTTCGGATGTGTATGCAAACTTTCAGGTCATTTGGATATGGGCTTATAGACTTTTTGATCAAAAGGGGTTTTGGGAACGTTAGGCTAGAATCCAATGTGATTTGGTTGATTCGATGTTGTTTGAGGTGTTTTGAAGTTTGGTATAAGTTAGGATAGTGGTATGTGACTTGTTTGTGCTTTGGATTGAGGTCCCGGGGGCCTCGGGGTGATTTCGGATGGTTGACGGGAGGTTTTGGAGTTGAGTTTGGCAACTGATGTTTTATGGTTGTTGTCATAACCGCATCTGTGTATGGGAGGACGCAGGTGCGACTCCCACAAATGCGGAAGCAAGCCGCAGAAGTGGCCCAGAGGGAATCAACTGGAATCCGCAGAAGCGGCTAAGGGAGCACACCTGCGATAGCATAGGTGTGGGCATTGCATCGCAGTTGTGGAAATGTGCTCATAAGTGAAAACCGCACATGCAGTGCCTTGGACCGCAGAAGCGAGATATGATCGCATGTGCGGAATCCCTGGGTAAGAATGTATATATTTCACCCTTCGTGATATTTGGTCATTTTCTCAATATTTCATTCGGGGTGAAGCTTTTGGGAGCCATTTCAAGGGAGAATTTTAGAGGGATTCATTGAGGTAAGGTTCATGGTTTCTAAGCTCGTTATTATGGTGATTCTTATCGTTGTTAACATGAAATTTAAGGGAAAATCAGTGGTAAATTTGGGGATTAGGGCTTGGTTAATTGGAGAGATTTGAGGGGTGATTTGAGTGGCCTTTTGGTATCCGATTTTGGTACTTTTGACATGCATGAACTCGTGGCAGAATAAGGGTTTTATTTATGTAAAATTTGTCGAATTCCAAGACGTGGTCCCGAGGGTCAAGTTTGGTTAATTTTGGGATTTGTGTTATAATTCTATTATTTTCGCACGGGCTTCGTTCCCTTAGCATATTTTGACATTATGATTCTGATTTAGAATAGATTCGATGCGAGTTGAGGCCAAGGCGAGAGGCAAAGGCGTCGCGGGCTAGAGTTTGGACCTGATAGAGGTAAGTAATGATTGTAAACGCTGTCTTGAGGGTATGAAACCCCAGATTTCACATCGTTGTGCTATTTTGAGCTAACACACATGCTAGATGACGAGTGTGGGGTCGTGCACCATTGGGGATTGTGACTTAGTCTGTCCCGTATGACTACTTAATAGCATTTTGGTTGAAAACTATTTGCTATCATCATGTCTTGGGTTGAATGCTATATTCGGGCCTCGTGCCAACTGTTTTGGACCCTTAGGGGATTTTTACTATTATTTCTCACTGTTTTGACTATATATTTGTACTCAGTCATGACATAGTCTACTATTTTCATAACTCAGCCATGTTTACTCTGTTTTGGTATCTTAAACGATATTTTGGGCTGAGCATCATATATTACTGTGCCCGAGTGGCTTATAGAGATTTCTGACTGAGTAGGGCCGAGGTCCTGTGTTGTGAGGTTATTATGGGATTGGGCTGCGTGCCGCAACAGTATTATACTGATTAATGATTATGAGGCCGAGGGCCCGATTTGTGATGCCACAAGTTGGCTTGATATGAGGCCGAGAGCCTATTTGATTATGCCACGAGATGGCTTGTTATTGCGCTTGTGCCGTAAGGGGCCCCTCCCGGAGTATGTACAACCCCCAGTGAGCGTGGGTACCCAGTTTGTGATGTGGTATAACCCGAGGGGCTGATGTTGTTCCATGTTATTGCCCGAGGGGCTGATTCTGTTGGTATTTTGTCCGAGTGGCTGATTTTTATGTGACTATCTTTTCTCCAGGCTTTTCATTCGCTTGTTTAAACTACTAAAATATGTTTTAAAGAGGTTTTCACTGAACTAATATGTTTCTACAAGTTTTTACTGTTTTATTACATTGTTCTGGTTTTATACTGCCTCTTTGTAGCATTTTGCTGTGATTTATGTGTTTTCTTATCGGTCAGATGCCTTTACTTTTATTACTTTCTGAGTTGGCATACTCATATTACTATCTGCACCCTATGTCAGATCCAGGAGTCTTGGGTCACGCTAGCGAGGGTTAATTGCTTTTCCTTCCTAGATTTGCTTTTCTTGTACTAGCTTTGTAATAGACCATGTAGTCTTTTTTCATACTCTTAGACAGATGTTTAGATGCTCATGTCTGGTGACACCCCGATGTTGGGCTGTGTTTGTTTCCGCATTTATTCTATTTCACTATATTTTGGGATTTATCACTTACTAATGACTTAATTATGAATTATTATAACTGTTTATTGGTTTTGAGGGTTTATGCTGGCTCTCCTTATTTCACGATGGGCGCCATCATGACCGGGTCCGGTTTAGGGTCGTGACAACCCAAATAACTGAATGGATTATTAAAGATCAAAATGACCGGTCAGATCGTTACAAAAGTGATTGAGGCTTTGGATAAGTTTGTATTGTATTTTAGGACATGTTGATATGTTAAGATAGGGTCCATGGGGTCTCGGGTATGTTTCGAATAGGTTTCAGACCATTTCTCCATGTTTTGGCATAGCTATTTCTGATGTATGGTTTTCTTCTTCATGATCGTGGAAGGGCAGTCGTGATCGTGTAGTGTATTTTTAGAAGGCAAGCGGGTTGTATTTCAAGTTTGTGAAGTTGTAACCGCATTTGCGATGTTCGGTATGAAGTGGCATTTGCAATCACATTATGGTCGTCACATTCGCGTAAAAGGTAGGCCAGCTTGGGGCATCTGGTGTAAGCTTTCGCAGTCGTGAAGCTGTGCCCACGTTCGCGTAGTCTCAGGGTGCATTGACATTTGCATTCGCATTCTTGGCCTCGCATTCGGGAAGATGTGGCCGCAATCCCTAAGGGTATGCCTTGGAATAATGTTTTAAATACTTCTTTGTTTGTGTTATTATATTACATTTTGAGTTTGAGAGCTCGGTTTTGGGCAATTTTGGAGAGGATTATATTGCATATGTTTTTATTAGATGATTCCATCTTCGTTTTTAGCATTTAATTGATTATTTAAATTGAAGAAATTGGGGATTTTAGAAAAAACTTTCCTAAAGTATAATATGAGGATTCGAAGGTCGATTTGAGGTCGTAATTGGATTATTTTGGTATTATTGGACTCATAATCGAACGGGTGTTAAGAATTAGTAGTATGACGGGGTTCGGAGGTGCGAGCTCGGCTTGACTTTTTGATATTGATAAATATCGAAGTTTTATTGTTTGAATTTGTATCTTACGGCATTATTCGATGATATTATGTTATTTGTGACTAGATTTGAGTCGTTCGGGAGCCGATTCTTGTGAGAAAGTCTTTTTAGAGTACTGATTTGTGCCTTTTGAGATAAGTAACATATCATAACTTGGATTTGAGGGTAATTATCCTTGTAAAACATGTTATATGAGATTTATTGGGGTGACACACATGATAGTTGAATAGCGCGTGCACGTGCACCTGAGTAATCATGTTCAGAGCTGACATTTACACTATTACTGGACGTGTTTTGCTATCATACCTTGTAAAATCCGTGTTTTCCCTACTTGTTGGATTATCTAAGCTGTGATTCATGATGGAAATCATGTTTAGGCTATGTAATTATTTCGTTGAGACCCAATGAGATGCTTTCTGCTGCTTTGAGCTATCTGACTTGTATATGATCACTCAGCCATGATTATGCATTTGCATATTATATCTCAGTCTCTGCACATTATTCATTATACATCACATGTTGTTGTTGTTTTCTATATATGATACTGTTTGGGCGGAGTGAGCCTTAGAGATGTGTTGAATGTGATATTTGGATTGGGTTACATGCCACAACAGCCATATTGGACATATTATTATTTGGATTAGGTTGCATGCTGCAACATGCGTTATTGGCTTTTGATTAGTGCTTGGGCAGGATCCACCCCTCCTGAATCTAATATGCCAGTAGTTAGCACAGGCTTAGTGATATATGTACACGTGCTTTGGTGAGGGGCGTTGATGCCAGGCAACCATATAATGCTTAGTGATTGTGTGTATGTGATGAAGTGGGCATTTCAGGATATCACTATCAAATCGTTATCTTGACATGCATATTTGATAGGTAAGCATAGAGTTGTATTATTCCTTATGTTAGCTAGTAAATAAAATGTTCTTATCCATGTTGGGCTTTAAATGTTATACTTGGTAGCATGACTAAATTCCAACAATGTTAACGGGCTGATTATGACAATTACTTTGAGTTACTTACTGCTATTATCATCATTATATCATGTGTTGTTATTGATTTTGGTCTCTGATTGTTTCTTCTAAGCTCCTCATTGCATTCATCCAAAGTTTAGGTTTGTTACTTGTTGAGTATATAGGATTGGTTGTACTCATACTACACTCTACACTTCATGTGTAGATCTAGGTACTTCTGGATGCGATGATTGGTAGAGTTGTGCTGGTAGTAGTACTTGAGAGACTACGAGGTAGCTGTTATTATGTCCATAGACCTTGAAGTTCTCTTTTCTTTACTTCAATTATTATTGTTCTACTATTCAGATAGTTGTATTGAAAATTTGGTCTTGTATTTTGATATTCAGTAGTGTTCATGTGCTCGTTAACACCAGATCTTTGGGATGGTTTTAGTAGTATTGTTGTTGTTTTTGTTAGTTATTTCAGAATATTTCAGCTGTTGAGCTTATTAAATTATGTTTATTCAAACTCGTTGTTATCGTGTGACTGTTGGATTGCCTAGCAAATAGTGTTTGGTGTAGTTGCGGCTCCGGTAGTAGTTGGGTCATGAGAAGTTGGTATCAAAGCCCTAGGTTGCTTAGGTCACACATGTCATGAGTAGGTTTAGTCATGCGGATCAGTATGGAGACGTATGTACTTATCATAGAGAGGCTATCAAACTGTTAGGAAACTTCACGTTCTTGCATTCTTGTTGTGCATATTTATTATTTCCGAAGTTTAAAAATTGACTTATCTATTCACTCACAGATGGTGAGGACAAGTATAACCGGATCACGCCGATGGCCACTAGTACCACTATTTAAGTCGAAAGAGGTTGGGGCTGAGGTTCAGGTCGAGGTGGTTCTAGCAGTACAGTTAGAGTCGCCCCAGTGGAGCCATCAGTTGCTTCAGCTAAGGAGCATATTCTAGATACTATCGAGCCGGTGGGACCAGCTCAGGCACCAGTATTGCCTATTGTTATTCCTGGCCTTGAGGAGGCCTTGGCCTATATTTTGACTGTTTGCATGAGCTTGGCTTAGGGGGCTTTGATTCCTGATGCACCATCTACCTCGCTGGTTGGGGGAGCGAGCCAAACTTCTGCCGCCCGTACGCTAGGGTAGTTGAGCCGGTTGTTGTTGCATGAGCCAAGGTTGGCCCACCTTTGAGTTATGAGGAGGAGATGAGGTTGGAGCGGTTTAGGAGGCTTAAGCCTTTAGAGTTTAGAAGGGGTGGGTCAAAGGATGCTTAAGATTTTCTAAATAGGTATTAGCGGATTCTTCATACTACGGGTATTTTGGCGACCAATGGAGTTGCATTTACCAAATTTCACCTGATATGACAACTTAAAGATGGGCACAAGACTATGAGTTAAGTATGCCAACTGGTAAATACCATTTATATGGCATGAGTTCTCAGTTCTCTTCTTAGAGAAGTTTGTTCGACATACTCGTAGAGAGGAGCTGCATAGAGATTTTGAGCAGTTGCGCCAGAAAGATATGATTATGACTCAGTATGAGATGAGATTTGCAGATTTGGCTCATCATGTAGAATGGTTGGTTCCCACTAAAGGAGAGAGGATAAGGAGGTTCATTGATGACCTAAACTACAGTCTAGGTTACAGTTTGGCTCAAGAGGCCAAGACATATGCTAGGTTTGACTAGGTGGTTGAGATTGCTAGGCCCTTGAAGTAGGTTCGCACGCTTGAGCATGAGGAGCGGGTGGTCAAGAGGCCCCGTGGTTCAAGTGCTTTCAGTTGTACCTCATCTAGAGGCCTGTCATATCACAATAGATGTCGTCCTTTTAGGCCCGCTCAAATGGCTCATAATGTTCCTTGTGGTGTATTAGCTAGCCACCATTCATCCAGTACTTGTCCAGTTCAGAGTTCGTACCATCCTCCATTAGTTTAGGGTTCGTTAGTGCCGAGTTTTTCTAGTGGTTATTCTTGTTATTTGGGTCCAGTTATGGCCCCACAGTCATTTCCAGTTTGAGGGTGTTACAATTGTGAGTAATTGGGCATGTGAGGAGGTTCTGTCGATATTTTATTGGAGGTCCCGTGCAAATGAGAGGTCAGGCTTTGACTCTCGCACCAGTTACTACACCACCCTCTCAACCAGCTTAGGGTTGAGGTCGGTTGGGTCAAGGTCGCCCCAGAAGGGGAGGTCAGTCAGGTAGTGGTCAGGTTCATTTCTATGAATTTTCTTCCTTACTAGAGGTAGTTGCTTCCGATGCTATGTTCATGTGTATTGTTTTAGTGTGCCACATGGATGCTTCAGTATTATTTGATCCTTGTTCCATTCATATGTGTCATCATACTTTGCTCGTTATTTTGATATGCCTTATGAATCCTTAGTTATGATTGTTCATCTATCTACTCTAATATGTGACTATTATTGTGGACTGCGGATATCGGTCATGTGTGGTGACTATTAGGGCTTATGAGACCAGAGTTGATCTTTTACTACTTAGCATGGTTGATTTTGACATGATTTTAGGAATTGATTTGTTGTCAACATGTCATGTTATCCTTGATTATCATGCTAAGATCGTAACATTGGCGGTGCCGGAATTACCGAGGTTGGAGTGGAGAGGCTCCTTGGATGATGTTCCCAATAGAGAAATTTCACATTTGAAGGTTTAATGGATGGTTAAAAAGGTGTGTTTAGCGTACATGACCTTCGTGAGCTATGTTAGTGTTGATACTCCTATTGTTGAGTCAGCTTTGATAGTGAGAGACTTCCCATATTTATTTCTAGTGGACGTGCCTGGTATGCCACACGACAGGGGCATTGAATTTGGTATTGACTCGGTACCGGGCATTAACCATATCTCTATTTCATTGTACCACATGGCACCTATAAAGTTGAAGGAGTTGAAGGAATATTTGTAGGAGCTACTTGATAAGGGCTTCATCAGGCTTAGTGTGTAACCTTAGGGTGTACAGGTTCAGTTTGTGAGAAAGAAAGATGGTACCATGAGGATGTGTATTGATTAGAGGTAGTTGAACAAGTTTAAAAAGGTACCCACTACCGCACATTGATGATTTATTTGATCGGCTTCAGGGTGGTAGAGTGTTTTGTAATATTAATTTAATGTTGTTGTACCATCGGTTGAAGATCCGGGATTCAGACATTCCGAAATAGGCATTTAGGAACCGCTATGGTCACTACGAGTTTCTGGTGATGTCGTTTGGGCTGACCAATGCCCAACAGCCTTTATGCAGTTGATGAACGTTGTTTCCATCCATATCTTGATTCCTTCGTCATACTATTCGCTGATAATATATTAGTGTGATCACGCAACTAGGAGGATCATGAGCAGAATCTGGGGATTGTACTCCAGACATTAAGGGAGAAGAAGCTATATGCTAAATTCTCCAAGTGTGAGTTTTGGCTTGATTTAGACACGTTCTTGGGGCACGCGCTGTCTGCTGAGTGGATCAAGGTTGATCCAAAGAAGATTGAGGCAATTTAGAGTTGACCTAGACCATCTTTAGGTATAGAGATTCAGAGCTTCTTTAGTTTAGCTGGTTATTTTTGCCGTTTTATGGAGGGTTTCTCGTCAATTCCTACACCTTTGACTAGATTGACCTAGAAGGGTGCTCCTTTCAGATGGTCTGATGAGTGTGAGGTTAGCATTAAAAAGCTCAAGATTGCATTGACTACGACCCCAGTGTTGGTGTTGCCTGCAGGTTCGGCATTTTATACTATGTATTGTTATGCATCGCATATTAGGCTTGGTGCAGTGTTGATGGAGTACAATAGGGTGATTACCTACTCATCTCGATAACTGAAGGTTCATGAGAAAAATTACCATGTGCATAATTTAGAATTGGCAGCCATTATTCACGCATTGAAGATATGGAGGCATTATCTATAAGGCATTCCATTTGACGTCTATATAGACCATCGGAGTCTCCAGCACCTATGCAAGAAGAAGGACCTTAATTTGTGGCAATGAAGATTGTTAGTGTTGCTGAAAAACTATGATATCACCAAATTATATAATCTGGGGAAGGCCAATATGGTTTCTGATGCATTGAGGAGGAAGGCGGGGAGTATGGTCAGATTTGCATATTTACCGGTAGTTGAGAGGGCACTAGCCATGGATGTTCATGACTATGCCAACCAGTTTGCGAGATTGGATGTTTCGAAGCCTGGCCGAGTTCTTGCATGTATTGTAGCATAGCCATCATTATTGGAGCACATCAAGGCTCGCCAAATTGATGATCCTCACTTGTTGGAGTTTAAGGACATAGTGCATGTCACACCCCAAACCTGGGGAGGCATGGCTGGCACCCAGTGCCGATTTTGTTCGAGCGAACCACTCTGTTACACATAATAATTCGATAAAAACTAGAACATACATAGGTCGAGTTGGCTGAACTCATTCCTTTTGTAAGTATCATGAGCCAACATGGCCAGAACTCATAATGTACAACTGTAAGTGGGCAACACTATATCCATAAACTATTGTTCTTAAGACGTGAATACATACGGGTCGTCAAGGCCTCTGACATATTGTACAAACTGAACCTCTGTCTACAAAGCCTCTGAGATTATTTGACATCAAATGGGACAGGGTACCGGCCTACCCATAAGTCTGAAACAAAACTCTGACATGGTGGCTGATAGACTCGGCGGCACTTCGAATGAGGTGGAGCCTTACCGATCCTTCGCTGAATGCTAACTTCGTCTACTATGAGGGTTCATCAAATTGATTACTTAAACCTGTAGTGATGAATACAGCATACACAACAAAAGGACGTCAGTACGAATAACGTACCGAGTAGGTAAGGCATGTAGATCAATATATAAAGGACATGAAAGAAACATAGAGTACATGACTCAACCTGTAAGTCTGGAGAACTCCGTATATCATTTAATACTTATAGTGTCATGCATATGCGTATGAATTTTTCACCATGCATAGGTACATGTGTACATAACATCATCAAGCCTCTGAGGGCATCCCATCATATCATCTCGGCCACTGTGAGCAAAATCATCAACGTATATCAGCTGATCATTTGGTGATGTGTATATAATGTCAAATTTAAAACCTTTAGCTACCTTTAATTACCAATTTGAGTTTTTCCCCTTATTTCAACGAATACTAGTACCGATGTAGCTTACAAAGGAGTATAAACTTTCCATACTGATGTTATTTGTAGCTTTAGTAAGACTCACTTCATTCATCCGCAATGTTCTCATATATTTTTAAAGATTCATCCTGAATCTTAAAGATTACATGCACTTGAGGTAAAAGAATGATATAAGTATGGAAATTAATCAAATAATGATACTCTGCAAATGAATATTACTCACTTACAAATGCAAAAAAAAGCTTTCTTGTCCTCTCAAGGTACCATATTGCAAGTTTTAGTTTAAGAGTCATCTAATTGGTATTGCATGGCTGCCACTTAATCCCCTTGTTGGGTATTTAACCGTTATCCAATCATCAATTAATTAGGTAATATCCCGATATGTGATAACCCGACCAGTCGTCTCATGAGTTACCGCTCTATTTCCCCCATTTCAGCTTTTTTACGCTTCGTTATCCGTATTTTATGGGATTGAGATGATTAGTTCGAGTTCGGATAGGATTTTGTAAGAAATGAAACACTTAGTCTCTTTTAAGAAGGCTTAAGTTGGAAAAGTCAACCGTATGTTGACTTATGTGTTAGAGGGTTGGGATGTGAGTTCTGATTGTTCGGTTAGCTTCGGGAGGTGATTTATGACTTAGGAGAGTGATCGGAAGTGGAGGTACGGTGTAGAATTAGCCTTGAATTTGCGAATTTAGTATTTTGACGAATTCCGGTTGATAGGTGAGATTTTGATCTGAGGGTCGGAATGGAATTCCGAGGGTTTCTGTAGCTTCTTTATGTCATTTTGGACTTGTCTGCAAAATTTGAGGTTATTCGGACGTGATTTGGTTGGGTTTTTGATCAAAAATGGAATTTGGGAGTTCTTAAGATTCATAAGCTTGAATTCGATGTGATTTGATGATTTTGGTATTAGTCGAGGTGTTTTGATAATTGGAACGAGGTTGAATAATGTTTAGGTTGCGTTGGTGCTTTTGGTTGAGGTTCTGGGGGCCTCGGGTGTGTTTCGGGTGAGTTTTGAGCGAGTACGGACACCCCGGAACTTAGAAAAATGGAGGGAGCAGCAGTTTTGGCACGGACCGCGCTCCTTTTCGCGCTGGGCGCGCTGGTCTAGTGCTGGCCGCGTCAAAGTGGCCGCGGCCGCGGTCGTGAAGACTGCAGGTTGCTGGTCCTACTTCGGAAGGTCATATCGTTTGATACAGAAGGAATTTTGAGGTCATTCAAAAACAAAAGTTGTAGCACTTCATGTCTAGTTTCCAGAAAGGTAAAGATATCGCAATTTGGACATCTGTAGGGAAAGTTATGGCCAAAATACTAAAGCCTGTCCCTGCACAGCAAGACCTGCGAGGCCGCGGTCGTTTTTGCACGGACCCCGCTGGTTTTGCCCGCACCGCGGTCATTTTTGTGCGGTCAGCGGTGTTGGAATCCGAGGGGTACTCTATAAATACGAGGTTTTGGGTTTTATTTGATATTTTGACCTAGAGAGCTCGGATTTTGGCGATTTTTCGAACGTTTTTCAAGAAATTGGTCAGGGTAAGTGATTCTAACTCAGATTTGGTTAAAGTACATGAATCTATCACTGAATTCTTCATTTAATTCTTGATTTGAGATGGAATTTGGGAAGAAAATTGTGGAACCTTTAAATAATGTAAAATAATGATTTCAAGGACCAAGTGGTATCGGAATTGGATAATATTGGTATGGTTAGACTTGTGAGGGTATGAGCATTCTGAAAATGTAAATTTTACCCGATTCCGAGACGTGGGCCCGGGGCTTAGGTTTTGCTAATTTCAAGATTTTTGATATTTTTCGAATATTTTCGCTTGGGCTTTGTTCCCTTCGCATATTGTGACGTATTCGTTCTGGTTTTGGACAAATTCGACGCTCGTTGAGGCCAAATCAAGGGGAAAAGGCGTTGTGAGCTGGAGAATTAGCCAGTTCGAGGTGAGTAATGGTTGTAAATGATGTTCTGAGGGTTTGAAACCCCGAATTTCACATCGTAGTGCTATATTGAGGTAAGATACGCGCTGGATGATGAGAGTGGGGTCTTCACTACTAGGGATTGTGACTTGGTCCATCCCAATTGATGATTTTACCGAATATTTGACTGAAATTCATTTGTTACCATCATGATTTGGGCTGATTGCCATATTTGGGCTTCGTGCCAACTATTTGGACCCTTCGGGGATTTTTATCACTGTTTCCTCACTGCTTGACATATTATTTGAACTCGGTCCTGTTGATATCTACTGTTTTACAAATTCAGCCACTTTTACTCAGATTTGAAACTTAAATGATATTTATACATCATGTTTTGGGATGAGAACTACTATTTTACTAATGCCCAAGGGGCTTATGATGATTTCTGGACTGAGTGAGGCCGAGGGCCATATGTGAGGATATGCTGAGTGATATGAGGCTGAGGGCCTGAGATACTATTTATGCCATGCAGTAACTTGAGTGATGTGAGGATATGTTGAGTGATGATGTCACGAGGTGGCTTGATATAGCGCTTGGGCCGTAAGGGGCCCCTCCGGAGTCTGCACACCCACAATGAGCGCGGGGTACCCATGTGATTTGAAACAGTGGTAACAATGACACTGTTTGATGCAATTTGGTCAGGTAACAATGGCTGACCATTATGCTGAGTGATTGTGAGGTAGCCCGAGTGGCTGATACTGTACTGAGAGTGAGCCCGAGGGGCTAATACTATGCCGAGCGATTTATACTGTGCCCGAGGGGCAGATTTCTACTTGTTAATTTCCTGTTAAATTACCTGTTTTACTTGTTTTAAAAAGGAATATCATTTGATTTCTTCACTGATTTACTGCTTTAAGTGATTTTACTTCTTGATATGGAATTGCTTTGTGCCTTTACGTGTTTTCATACTTTCAGCCATTATTTGTAATAATTACTCACTAAGTCGGAGTACTCACATTACTCCCTTCACCATGTGTGCAGATTTAGGTATAGCAGAGTCCGCACCTGAGCGCTGATTCCTTCCAGGCTAGGCAGTGATTTGGAGTTATGAGGTAGTTGTTGACGCCCGCAACCCCTTGACTCTCTTATCCTCTATCATTTATGTTTTCTTCAAACTGTTGTATCGGATTCCGTACTTTGTAGACCTATAGTAGATTCTGTAGTACCTCATGACTTGTGACACCCCGGTTTGGGCTGTGTCGGGATGGTTCCTGCTGTTATTATCGTTAAATTCTGCAATTTATGAGCATTATATTATATGTTGTTACTATTTATGATGATTAACTGTTTAAAAGAGGTGGTCCATTTTGGTCTGGCTGGCCTTGTCTTCACGAGAGGCGCCATCACAACCGATTTCGGGAATCAGGTCGTGACAAGTTGGTATCAGAGCCTAGGTTACTTAGGTCTCACAAGTCATGAGCAGGTTTAGTAGAGTCTCGCGGATCGGTACGGAGACGTCTGTATTTATCCTCGAGAGGCTACAGAACCTTAGGAAAAATTTCATATTCTTGAAACTCTTGTCGTGTGAACTTGTTGGTCCGAGTACTAAACTTCTAATATTCCATTCTCTCATAGATGATGGGGACACGAGCTACCGGACGAGGTGGACGACCACCAGTACCACCCACTGAGGCCACCAGAGGCCGTGGACGCGGTCGTGGACGTGACAGGGGCAGAGCAGCAAGGGCAGCAAGGGCAGCACCAGTTGATGCATCGGCTATTCCGACTCCGGATCAGGCTCCCGCTATGGATGCTCCAGCAGCACCAGTTCAGGCACCAGGTATGCCTATCGTGGTTCCGGGTCTTCAGGAGGCCTTGGCACGGAACTTATCAGTTTGCACTTGCCTAGCTCAGGCGGTTTCAGCCACTACAACAGTCTACTTCACAGGCCGGGGGAGGCAATCAGACCCCCGCTACTCTCACACCTGAGCAGGTAGAGCAGGGACTACAGACACCGGGGGCACCTCCAGTTCAGCCGGCTGCACCAGCTTAGGAGTTTATTGTACCAGTTATGCCGGATGATGAGCAGCGTCATCTTGAGAGGTTTGGTATACTCTAGCCTCCATCATTCAGTGGTGCCGAGGGCGAGGATGCCCAGGGTTTTCTGGATAAGTGTCAACGAATGCTCCGTATAGCAAGGATTTATGAGACTAGTGGTGTGGCATTTACCACCTTTCAGTTTACTGGGGCTTCCTTCACATGGTGGGAGGCGTTTGAGAGGCATAGGCCGGTTGGATCAGCGCCCCTTACTTGGCAGCAGTTCTCCACTCTATTCTTGGAGAAGTATGTGCTGCAGTCCCACAGAGAGTAGCTGCGTAGACAGTTTGAGTGGTTACGACAGGGAGATATGACTGTGTCACAGTATGAGTCAAGGTTTTCTGAGTTGGCTCGTCATGCCATTTGGATGGTTCCGATAGATCGTGAGAGGATCAGGAGATTTGTTAATGGCCTTAACTATCACCTCCGTATTCTTCTGAACCGAGAGAGGGTGTTGGGTGCTACGTTCGAGGAGGTGGTCGATATCGCTCACGAGATTGAGACGGTTCGTCGTCATGATCGAGAGGAGAGGGAGGCCAAGAAACCTCGATGATCTGGCAGTTATAAGGGTGCTTCTTCGAGGGGCCAATTTCAGCATGGTAGAGGCGGTTCTTTCAGGCATGCTCAGCCAGTCCGCCCAGAGTATCGCGGGGCATCTTCGGGTCATGGTCATCATAGATCTCAACAGGGCCAGTCATCACTCAGTGCCCTTCCAGCCCAGAGTTCATCTCGTGCCCCGTCAGCTCAGGGTTCTTCTATGCAGAGTGCATCAGCTGGTCACTCCGGTGTGAGGGGTTCCCTTCAGTCCCCTTCTCCAGGACCTGGGAGTTGTTATGAGTGTGGAGAGTTTGGACATGTGTGGAGGCAGTGTCCTCATCGTATGGCTAGTTCATCTCAGCAGAGGGGTCAGCCCTCGACTACCACTCCCTTTACCTCACCACCCACCCACCCAGCTAGGGGTGGAGGTCATGCAGCTAGGGGTCGCCCTAGAGGGGGAGGTCGATCAGGGGGCGGTCAGGCCCGTTTCTATTCACTTCCTGGTAGGCCAGATGCTATTGCTTCAGATGCTGTCATTACAGGTATTGTTTTAGTCTGCCACAGAGATGCCTCTATATTATTTGATCCCGGTTCCACCTTTTCTTATGTGTCATCATACTTTTCTCATTATTTGGGTACACCTCATGAGTTTCTTGCTTTACCTGTTCATGTATCTACCCAGTGGGCGATACTATTGTGGTAGACCGTGTGTACTAGTCATGTGTGGTGACTATTGGGGGTCTGGAGACCCGAATGGATCTATTGCTATTTAGCATTGTGGATTTGATGTCATTTTGGGCATGGATTGGATATCTCCGTGTTGTACTATTCTAGACTGTCATGCTAAGACAGTCACTTTGGCTATGCCGGGTGTACTGCGGATCGAGTGGCGTGGTGTGACTGATTATATCCCTGGTAGAGTGATCTCATTCTTGAAGGCCCAGCGTATGGTTGGGAAGGGTTGCCTTTCATATCTAGCATTTGTGAGAGATGTTGGAGCTGAGACTCCTAGTATTGATTCTATCCCAGTTGTGAGGGATTTTCCCGATGTTTTTCCTGCAGCCTACCGGGCATGCCACCGGACAGGGATATTGATTTTGGTATTGACCTGGTGTCGGTCACTCAGCCCATTTCTATTCCGCCATATCGTATGGCACCAGCAGAGTTGAAGGAATTGAAAGAACAGATTTAGGAACTCCTAGATAAGGGGTTCATTCGGCCTAGTGTGTCCCCTTGGGGTGCACCGGTTTTGTTTGTGAAGAAGAAGGATGGCACGATGAGAATGTGCATTGATTATAGGCAATTGAACAAAGTAACAATTAAGAACAAGTATCCTTTACCTCGCATTGATGATTTATTTGATCAGCTTCAGGGAGCGAGGGTGTTCTCCAAGATTGATCTCCGTTCGGGTTATCACCAGTTGAAGATTAGGGATTCAGATATTCTTAAGACTACTTTCAGGACTAGATATGGTCATTATGAGTTTCTTGTTATGTCCTTCGGGCTAACCAATGTCCCAGCAGCATTCATGCATTTGTGTTACAAAGACTGAGGGAGGAGAAGCTTTATGCAAAATTCTCCAAGTGTGAGTTTTGGCTCAGTTTAGTGGCTTTCTTGGGGCACGTGGTGTCCAGCGAGGGTATGCAGGTTGATCCGAAGAAGATAGAGGCGGTTCAAAGTTGGCCCAGACCGTCCTCAGCCACAGAGATTCGAAGCTTTCTTGGGTTAGCAGGCTATTATTGCCGGTTTGTTCAGGGATTTTCCTCCATTGCATCGCCCTTGACCAAGTTGACTCAGAAGGATGCTCCATTCGTATGGTCGGACGAGTGTGAGGAGAGCTTTCAGAAGCTCAAGACAGCCTTGACCACAGCTCTAGTGCTGGTTTTACCATCAGCTTCAGGTTCATATACTGTGTATTGTGATGCTTCAAGAGTTGGGATTGGTTGTGTGTTGATGCAGGGGGGTAGAGTTATTGCTTATGCTTCTTGGCAGTTGAAGCCCCATGAGAAGAACTACCCCGTTCATGATTTGGAGTTGGCTGCCATAGTTCACGCATTGAAGATTTGGAGGCATTACTTGTATGGCGTATCTTGTGAGGTGTTCACTGATCATCGCAGTCTTCAGCATTTGTTCAAGCAAAAGGATCTTAATTTGAGGCAGCGGAGATGGTTGGAGCTGCTTAAGGATTATGATATCACTATATTGTACCATCTGGGAAAGGTCAATGTGGTGGCCGATGCTTTGAGCCGAAAGGTAGTGAGTATGGGGAGTTTGGCATATATTCCAGTTGGGGAGAGACCTCTTGCGGTTGATGTTCAGGCCATGGCCAATTGGTTCGTGAGGTTGGATATTTCGGAGCCTAGTCGGGTGTTGGCTTATGTGGTTTCTCGGTCTTCTTTATATGATCGCATTAGAGAGCACCAGTATGATGATCCACATTTGCTTGTCCTTAGGGACAGAGTTCAGCATGATGATGCCAGAGATATGACCGTCGGTGATGATGGTGTGTTGAGGATGCAAGGTCGGATCTGTGTGCCCAATGTGGATGGGCTTAGAGAGCTGATTCTGGAGGAGGCCCATAGCTCGCGGTATTCCATTCATCCGTGTGCCGTGAAGATGTATCAGGATTTGAGGCAGCACTATTGGTGGAGAAAAATGAAGAAAGATATTGTGGGATATGTAGCTCGGTGTCTCAACGATCAACAGGTGAAGTATGAGCATCAGAAACCGGGTGGCTTATTTTAGTAGATGGTTATTCCCGAGTGGAAGTGGGATTGAATCACGATGGACTTTGTGGTTGGACTTCCTTGGACTTTGAAGAAGTTCGATGCTATTTGGGTGATTATGGATCGGCTGACCAAGTCGGCGCACTTCATTCCTGTGTGTACTACCTATTCTTCAGAGCGGTTGGCAGGGATTTATATCCGGGAGATTGTTCGGTTGCATGGCGTTCCTGTTTCCATCATCTCAGATAGAGGTACTCAGTTTACTTTGCAGTTCTGGATAGCCGTGCAGAGAGAGTTGGGTACTCAAGTAGAGTTGAGCACAACATTTCATCCTCAGACGGACGGACAGTCCGAGCGTACTATTCAAATATTGGAGGACATGTTGTGTGCTTGTGTTGACTTTGGAGGTTCATGGGATAAGTTTCTACCACTTGCAGAGTTTGCTTACAACAACAGCGACTAGTCGAGTAATCAGATGGCTCCATATGAGGCTTTGTACGGGAGGCAGTGTAGATCTCTAGTTGGTTGGTTCAAGCTCAGCGAGGCTAGACTATTGGGGACAAATTTGGTTCAGGATGCCTTAGAGAAGGTGAAGGTGATTCAGGAGAGGCTTCGTACAGCACAGTCACGTCAGAAGAGTTATGCGCACTGGAAGGTTCGAGATGTGTTCTACATGGTCGGTGAGAAGGTCCTGCTGAAGGTTTCGCCCATGAAGGGTGTTATGAGATTTGGGAAGAAAGGCAAGTTGAGTCCTCGGTTCATTAGGCCTTTTGAGGTGCTTCGGAGGATTGGGGAGGTGGCTTATGAGCTTGCTTTACCACCCAGCCTGTCGAGTGTGCATCCTCTATTTCATGTTTCTATGCTCCGGAAGTATATTGGGGATCCGTCTCATGTTTTGGACTTCAGCACGGTTCAGTTGGATGACGATTTGACCTTTGATGTGGAGCCAATAGCTATTTTGGGTCGCCAGGTTCGGAAGTTGAGGTCAAAGGATATAGCTTCAATGAAGGTGCAGTGGAGAGGTCGGCCTGTGGAGGAGGCCACCTGGGAGACCGAGCGGGAGATATGGAGCAGATATCCTCATCTGTTTGAGGCTTCAGGTATGTTTCTTGACTCGTTCGAGGACGAACGTTTGTTTATGTTGGGGAGGATATGATGACCCTGTCAGTCGTCTCATGAATTACCGCTCCATTTCCCTCATTTCAGCTTCTTTACGCTTCGTTATCCGTGTTTTATGGAATTGAGATGATTAGTTTGAGTTCGTAGAGGATTTGGTAAGAAATGAGACACTTAGTCTCTTTTAAGAAGGCTTAAGTTGGAAAAGTCAACCGGATGTTGACTTATGTTTTAGAGGATTCGGATGTGAGTTCCGATGGTTCGGTTAGCTTCGAGAGGTGATTTGTGACTTAGGAGAGTGATCGGAAGTGATTTTGGAGGTACGGTGTAGAATTAGCTTGAATTGGCGAAGTTAGTATTTTAGCGAATTCCGGTTGATAGGTGAGATTTTGATCCGAGGGTTGGAATGGAATTCCGAGAGTTTTTATAGCTTCGTTATGTCATTTTGGACTTGTCTGCAAAATTTGAGGTCATTCGGACGTGGTTTGGTTGGGTTTTTGATCAAAAATGGAATTTGGAAGTTCTTGAGATTCATAGGCTTGAATTCGACGTGATTTGATGATTTTGGTGTTAGTCGAGGTGTTTTGATGATTGGAACGAGGTTGAATAATGTTTAGGATGCGTTGGTGCTTTTGGTTGAGGTCCCGGGGGCTTCGGGTGTGTTTCGGGGTGAGTTTTGAGCGAGTACGGACACCCCAGAACTTAGAAAAATGGAGGGAGCAGCAGTTTTGGCGCGGACCGCGCTCCTTTTCGCGCTGGGCGCGCTGGTCTAGTGCTGGCCGCGTCAAAGTGGCTGCGGCTGCGGTCGTGAAGACTGCAGGTTGCTGGTCCTACTTCGGGAGCTGATATCTTTTGATCCACAAGGAATTTTGAGGTGATTCAAAAAAGAAAGTTGTATCCCTTCGTGTCTTGTTTCCAGAAAGGTAAAGATATAGCAATTTGGACATCCGTAGCAATAGTTATGGCCAAAATACTAAAGCCTGTCCCTGCAGAGAAATACCTGCATGGCCGTGGTCGTTTTTGCGCGGACCGCGGTCATTTTTGTGCGGTCAGCGGTGTCGGAATCCGAGGGGTACTCTATAAATACGAGGTTTTGGGTTTTATTGGATATTTTGACCTAGAGAGCTCGAATTTTGGCGATTGTTCGAAGGGTTTTCAAGAAATTGGTCGGGGTAAGTGATTCTAACTCAGATTTGGTTAGAGTACATGAATCTATCACTTAATTCCTCATTTAATTCGTTATTTGAGATGAAATTTGGGAAGAAAATTGTGGAACCTTTCAAAAATGTAAAATGATGATTTGAAGGACCAAATGGTATCGGAATTGGATAATTTTGGTATGGTTAGACTCGTGAGGGTATAAGGATTTTGAAAATGTAAATTTTACCCGATTCCGAGATGTGGGCCCGGGGCTCGGGTTTTGCTAATTTCGAAATTTTTGATATTTTTCGAATGTTTTCACTTGGGCTTTGTTCCCTTAGCATATTGTGACGTATTCGTTCTGATTTTGGATAGATTCGATGTGCGTAGAGGCCAATTCAAGGGGAAAAAGCGTCGTGAGATAGAGAATTAGCCAGTTCGTGGTGAGTAATGGTTGTAAATGATGTTCTGAGGGTTTGAAACTCCGAATTTCACATCGTAGTGCTATATTGAGGCAAGATACGCGCTGGATGATGAGCGTGGGGTCTTCACTACTGGGGATTGTGACTTGGTCCATCTCGATTGATGATTTTACCGAATATTTGACTGAAATTCATTTGTTACCATCATGATTTGGGCTGATTGCCATAATTGGGCTTCGTGCCAATTATTTGGACCCTTCGGGGATTTTTATCACTGTTTCCTCACTGCTTGACTTATTATTTGAACTCAGTCCTGTTGATATCTACTGTTTTACAAATTCAGCCTGTTTTACTCAGATTTGAAACTTAAATGATATTTATACATCATGTTTTGAGCTGAGAACTACTATTTTACTAATGCCCAAGGGGCTTATGATGATTTCTGGACTAAGTGAGGCCGAGGGCCATATGTGAGGATATGTTGAGTGATATGAGGCCGAGGGCCTGAGATACTATTTATGCCATGCGGTGGCTTGAGTGATGTAAGGATATGTTGAGTGATAATGCCACGAGGTGGCTTGATATAGCGCTTGGGCCGTAAGGGGCCCCTCCGGAGTCTGCACACCCACAGTGAGCACGGGTACCCATATGATTTGAAACAGTGGTAACAATGACACTGTTTGATGCAATTTGGTCAGGTAACAATGGCTGACCATTATGCTGAGTGATTGTGAGGTAGCCCAAGGGGCTGATACTGTACTAAGAGTGAGCCCGAGGGACTGATACTATGCCGAGCGATTTATACTGTGCCCAAGGGGCAGATTTCTACTTGTTAATTACCTGTTAAATTACCTGTTTTACTTGTTTTAAAAAGGAATATCATTTGATTTCTTCCCTAATTTACTGCTTTAAGTGATTTTACTGCTTGATATGGAATTGCTTTGTGCCTTTACATGTTTTCATACTTTCAGCCATTATTTGTAATTATTACTCACTAACTCGGAGTACTCACATTACTCCCTGCACCATGTGTGCAGATTAAGGGTATAGCAGAGTCTGCACCTGAGCGCTAATTCCTTCCAGACTAGGCAGTGATTTGGAGTTACGAGGTAGCTGTTGACGTCCGCAGCCCCTTGACTCTCTTATCCTCTATCATTTATGTTTTCTTCAAATTGTTGTATCGGATTTCGTACTTTGTAGATCTATAGTAGATTTTGTAGTAGCTTATGACTTGTGACACCCCGGTTTGGGCTGTGTCGGGATGGTTCCTGCTATTATTATCGTTAAATTCCGCAATTTATGAGCATTATATTATATGTTATTACTGTTTATGATGATTAAATGTTTAAAAGAGGTGTTCCGTTTTGGTCTGGCTGACCTTGTCTTCACGAAGGGCGCCATCACGACCGGGTTCGGGGATCGGGTCGTGACACGCTACCCGGTAATTAACCAATTACCCGTACAATTAAAAATTATCTCAAATTACTTAAAATTCTACTTATTTTTAATACACATTATACACCTACTATTACGGTCATGTGGTACCATGTAAAATAAATTCATACACTATTATTTCATTAAAAATGTCCATATAAATATATATATACTTTCTCAACTTATAATTTTTCTAATGTCATATAAAGAGTAAAAATTTATCGTACACTTAATTCTTAAAATGGTAAAAAAAAAGTAACTTCTTTTTTTTGTGAGAAAATAAATTCTATCTTTAAAATAAAGAAAATGAACTATGAACCAGAATTATAGTAAAGATCCTATTGAATAAGAAAGTTTTATTCGTCATTAGTATCAGAGAGTAATATCCGTGCACAACGCACAACAAACGAGAATATATTTAAGTTAGTTTAAAGAATTTGTAACACAATTCCATAATTTTACCTAGAATCATCAAACAGAAAAAGCGTAAGACATTTTTTTTTCTCAACTTATTTTTACAAATACAACCCCAATGTCTTACGCGTATCTACCTTTGAAAAGAATAGATACTCTGCAAATGAATATTACTCACCTACAAATGCAAAAACAAGCTTTCTTGTCATCTCAAGGTGCCATATTGCAAGTTTTAGTTTAAGAGTCATCTAATTGGTATCGCATAGCTGCCACTTAATCCCCTTGTTGGGTATTTAACCGTTATTCAATCATCAATTAATTAGGTAATATCCCGCTACCCAGTAATTAATCAATTACCCGTATAATTAAAAATTATCTCAAATTACTTAAAATTCTACTTATTTTTAATATACTTTATACATCGTACTATTACGGTCTTGTGGTACCATGTAAAATAAATTCATACACTATTATTTCATTCAAACGTCTATGTAAAAATATATATACTTTCTAAACTTATAATTTTTCTAATGTCATATGAAGAGTAAAAATTTCTCGTACACTTAATTCTTAAAATGGTAAAACAAAAGTAACTTTTTTTTGTGAGAAAATAATGTCTATCTTTAAAATAAAGAAAAGGAACTATGAACCAGAATTATAGTAAAGATCCTATTGAATAAGAAAGTTTTATTCATCATTAGTGTCAGAGAGCAAGTCATCCGTACACAACACACAACAAACGAGAATATATTTAAGTTAGTTTAAAGAATTTGTAACACAATTTCATAATTTTACCTAGAATCATCAAAGAGAAAAAGCGTAAGACATTTTTTTTCTCAACTATTTTTTACAAAGACAACCCCAATGTCTAACTCATAACTACCTTTGCAAAGAATAGATCCTTATACCTAGTAACAAAAAATTCTAACCATGGATTACCTCAAGGATGTATATGACAGCCATTAGTTTCTGATTCAGGAATTGTCACAATAGCCTTTTGCATTTCAACATTCCTCTCTTCTTTTATCCCATTCTCATCGTCGTCTTCATTAGAGTCCAACGTAAAGTGACCTTGACTATCCAAATTATACTTATAAAGTTTTTACGAAAATACTTCACTTAAAAAAGAAAATACCACACTAACATAATATCTAACGATATCAAGGTTGTAAACTTATATGGTCTCATAATAATAATATCTTAAACCCTTTATTACCTCCTAATAGACATAATCCCTTCGTACTCATATGCATTACTACGAGTCATCCTAATATTAACGTACGGGATGTAACACTTTTTCCCCTTTAGAACATTCGTCCTCAAATGTTAACTCTTAGAGATTTATAAAAATCTCACTAGGGTCTCCTCTGTAAATTAAACTAAAACTTAACCTCTATTTGAAGTTTCGATTATTCACAACCTTTTTGTCACAACCCGAATTTTTCACCCTCGGAAGTCGGGATGTAACCTCTATTTTATATTTTTTAACAATTATAAAGCAGTAATGTGTAGGCAGCAAAAATTACAATAAGCGGAAGAAATGCAGTAAGTTGTCTGAAATATGTATCTAATACAACTATTTGAGCCTCGACCACCCAGAACTGGTGTCACAGTTTCATAGACGATCTAAGAATACTACATACAAAGTCTGAAAGATAAAAGATACACTATTTCTGAACTACGTAAATGAAACATGAGTAAAGGGATAGAGTGAGACGCCAGGTCTGCGGACGCCTACATGACTACCTCGGATCTCCGTGTGGACTGAAGGCAGCCACCCAATCTACGGTCCAAAAGCTGCTGCTCCGAGATCTGTAGACAATACAGAGTGTAGTATCAACACAACCGACCCCATGAGCTGTTAAGTGCCTAGCCTAACCTCGGCGAAGTAGTGGCAAGTCTAGGACTAGACTACCAAATAAACCTGTGCAATTCAACTATATACAAAGGAAAAGAAGAACAATGATATACAATCAAGTATGGGAGGGGTAACATGCTGCGGGGGAACTATCAATTTAGAATAGAAAGACAACATGCAATTGAAAGAAACAACATATCTCAGATATCAACAAAGAATCAGAAATCAATAAGTTCACGGCACCACCCTTCGCGCTTTTACTCCCGTCCTCACCAAAGCAATCAAGTAATGAAAATGTGCACAATATCACCCTTCGTGCTTTACCCTCGTCCTCCCCATATAATCAATATAATCGGCATGGAATCTTACATCGTGCGGCACAACATCACCCTTCATGCTTTACAATCTTTCCTCACAAATCATACACGACATCACCCTTCGTGCTTTAACAATCTCTCACCAAAACAATACACGGCATCACCCTTCGTGCTTTAACACTCTTCCTCACCCAAACAACAATCACAAACAATAGGTCAAGGGAATAAATCAAAATTACGATAAGAATCCCGGCAAGGGAACAATAGTTCAACAATCAAGTCTCGGCAAGGGACCAACATCAAAAGAAACATCAACATCCCTGCAAGGGAGATAACATAAAAAGAAACAATATCCCGGCAAGGGAGATAATATAATGATTATCTTCTCTTTTTCACTTTTACTTCACAACTCACTTCCCAACTTTTAGCCAATGCTCTAAAAGGCTGAATTTCCACTTATACTTTCACATTTTATTGTACAACTTGAGCCAACGCTCCTCAATGTTCAAATGTCACAATTACTTCCACAAACTTTACCCAACAATAGAAATCCTCATCAAAGCATGAATAATACAATGAAGTCATAATAATCACAATATACGACTCATGGGCATGCTTGACACCAACATATAGATACTCGTCACCATGCCTATACGTCGTACTTGACAAATACCACATAGCAAATAGGACTCGACTCCTAATCCCTCAAGCTAAGGTTAGACCAAACACTTACCTCGATGCCACAAACACAATTCAAGTCTCTACTATCGCTTTACCTCTTGTTTCCACCACAAATTCGCTGGTATCTAGCCACAAGTTACTTAATTTTATCAATAAATGATAAATGAATCAATTCCAATGCATGAAAATGAGTTTTCTAAAGTTTTACCCAAAAAGTAAAAAAATTCCCCCGGGCGCACAAGGTCAAAACCCGAGGTTCGAACCAAAACCCGATTAGCCATTCCCCCACAAACTCAAATATATAATTTGTTTTGAAATCGGACCTCCAATCGAGGTCCAAATCCCCAATTTTTTAAAAACCTAGGTTCTACCCAAAACACCCAATTTTCCCCATGAAAATCATTGATTTTGAGTTGAAATCATGTGAAAAGATTTAATAATTGAAGAAAATTAGTTAAAATTGACTTACAGTCGATTTGGAAGAAGCGTTGCCATTAAATGAGTGTGGAAAATGAATGATTTTTGCTAAGTTATAAAATTGCAGGTTGCAGATGTCGCAATTGCGACCATGGTTCGCAACTGCGAACCCAGACTTTTGCTAACTTCGCATTTGTGAACATGAGTTCGTATTTGCGAACCCTGAGGAAAACCAGGCCTCTTCGCATTTGCGAGTAATGCAGCCCGGGCCACTTCTCGCATTTGCGATACAATGCTCGCATTTGCGAGCTAGGCTTCGCACCTGCAACATACCAGCAAATTCCTTAGTGAAATTTTCACTTCGTGGCCTATCCAAAAATCACTCGAGCCCTCGAGGCTCTAAACCAAACATGCAACCCATCCTAAAAACATCATACGGACTCGCTCGTGCATTTAAATCACTAAAATAACATCAACAACTATGAATTTAGCATCAAAATCATGAAATTTCTTAAGAACTTCAAATTTTGTAATTTTCTAAAATACGATCCGATTCACGTCATCTTAAGTCCGTTTATTACCAAATTTCACAGACTTATCTTAAATCACATATAAGACCTGTACCGGGCGCCGGAACCAAAATACAGGCCCGATACCATCAAGGTTTAAACACATTTAGCTTCCAAAAACTCAATAATATTCCAGTAAACAATTTTCTTAAAAAATTCATTTCTCGGGCTTAGGACCTCGGAATTCGATTCTGGGTATACGCCCAAGTCCCATATTTTCCTACGGACCCTCCAGGACCATCAAATTATGGGTCCGATCCGTTTACCTAAAATATTGACCGAAGTCAAATTAATCCATTTTAATGTAAAATTTCATTATTTTTCATAGATTTTCACATAATGGCTTTCTGGCTATGTGCCCGGACTGTGCACGCAAATCAAGGTGTTGCTAAAAGAAGTTTTTAAGGTGTTGAAATGCAGAATTCATTTCTAAAACAGGTGATGACCCAAAAGGTCATCACAATTTTGTAGTTGAGTATCTCGTATCTTCTTCACCTTTACCTTACTTTTTCAATATCGCAATGTATCTTCTGTTTCTTTCATAACCTCTATTCCACATTACGCCTTAAAGATCTAATATGATACCTACACCTCTGGTGCATACAATATCTGGCGAAAGCTTTATACTGACTTCTTACGGCTCAACTCTATGGCACGATCTGAAAATAAATGAAGGGTTACATTTCCTAAATGCCACATAGCCTCTAAGTTATAAATGTGGCGCGCAACACACCCATAAGTGATATTCTACTAGGCATGGCTTTGTAGACTCCTTTGTACACGATCCGCTCTGATACCACTTTGTCACGCCCCAAACATGAGGAGGCGTGGTTGGCACCCGGTGCCAAGCTGGCCCGAGAGAACCACTCTGTTACTCATAATCATTCGATAAAAACTAGAACTTACATAGGTCGAGTTGGCTAAACTCATTCCTTTTATAACTATCATGGGCCAACATGGCCAGAACTCATAATGTACAACTGTAAGTGGGCAACACTGTGTCAATAAACTATCATTCTTAAGACGTGAATACATATGGGCCGTTAAGGCATCTGACATGCTGTACAAACTGAACCTTTATCTACAAAGCCTCTAATATTATTTGACATCAAATGGGACAGGGTACCGGACCACCCATAAGTCTGAAGCAAAACTTTAACATGATGGCTCATAGACTCGGTTGCACTCCGAATGAGGGAAAGCCTTACGGATTCTTCGTTGAATTCTAACCTCGTCTACTATGAGGGTTCATCAAATTGCTTATTTATATTTGCAGTCATTAATGCAGCGTCCAAAATAAAAGGACGTCAGTACAAATAATATACCGAGTATGTAAGGCATGTAAATCAATATATAAAGGATATGAAAGAAACATGGAGTACATGACTCAACCTATAAGTCTAGATAACTATGTATATCATATAATACTTATAGTGTCATGCATATGCGTATGAATGTCATGTAATGCATAAGTATATGTGTTGATAACATCATCAAGCCTCTGAGGTCATCCTATCATATCATCTCGGCCATTGTGGGCAAAATCATCAACGTGTACCAGCTGATCAGGTGGTGATATGTATATAACGCCATTACCTTTTCCCATATCCCATATATATATACATACATATATACGCATATATAACGCCATCTGAGTCATGGATAAATGCACATGTATAAATGAATGCAATGTATAATGTAGTAAGCCAATATGATCTCTTGGAATGTTATGAGACCAATGAATAGACAATATGGTAGTAGGACATATGGGGAATTAGGAACATAGGCAACCTTACTACTTTTGAGAATAGAATCATTTCTGAAACTTGCGTGTTTGATCCTTTTGTTGTATCATATGGATTATGCCAAAAAAAGTAAGGGATAGCCTTAACATACCTGGACCAATTTTCTTGATAATCCCTCTAGTACACGTCTTTTGCGAAGAACATGTAACGCCAAATCAAAGTACGGAAAAATCCCTATATTTGATTCAGCAGCTACATCTAAGACTAGCAGCCTCCATGACCTCTTTAGATATGCTGTTTTGGTTATACTTAAACAACCATATTTAAAACTCATGTAACTTTGCATGTAAAGATTGGATATTTTACCAATCATAGATTGATCTTCTTAATTTATAATTCAAGATCATTAAGCTCAACTGCAAACCTATTTTTCCTAGCACTACCATTATTTTGTTGACTACGAACAAGTTTTGCCATCATATATTTTATGAATAGCTAGAGCATACTTTATTCCAATCTATTTTTCCTACTCTCTTTTCTAATCCATCCTAAGAATATTTAACTACCATGAATACTGATGGTTACTTCTCCAAGATCTTAAGTCAGTATAAAACACCACACCTTTTTTACTGTTTTAGTTTTCGAGCACACCTTCTCAACCCATTAAACTTGCACCTTTAACTGATTGATTAAAATTTAAAACCTTTAGCTACCTTGAATTACCAATTTGAGTTTTTCCCCTTGATTTCAAAGAATACTAGTACCAATATTGCTGACAAAGGAGTATAAACTTTCCATACTGAAGTTATTTATAGCCTTAGCAAGACTCACTTCATTCATCCGCAATGTTCTCATATATTTTTAAAGATTGATCCTGAATCTTTAAGATTTCATGCACTTGAGGAAAAATAATGACAAAAGTATGGAAATTAATCAAATAATAATATTCAGCAAATGAATATAACTCAACTACAAATGCAAAAATAAGGTTTCTTGTCCTCTCAAGGTGCCATCTTGCAAGTTTTAGTTTAAGAGTCATCTAATTGGTATTGCATGGCTGCCACATATTCACCTTGTTGGGTATTTAACCTTTATCCAATCATCAATTTAACTAGTTAATATCCCGATATTCGGTAATTAACCAATTACCCGTATAATTAAGAATTATCTCAAATTACTTAAAATTCTATTTATTTATAATACACTTTATACACCGTACTATTATGGTCATGTGGTACCATGTAAAATAAATTCATACACTATTATTTATTAAAACATCCATGTCAAAATATATATACTTTCTCAACTTATAATTTTCCTAATCTCATATAAAGAGTAAAAATTTCTCGTACTCTTAATTCTTAAAATGGTAAAAAAAATAACCTTATTTTCTTGTGAGAAAATAATTTCTATATTTACAATAAAGAAACGGAACTATGAACCGACAATATAGTAAAGCTCCTATTGAATACTCCCTCTGTTTCATATTATATGAGGTAGTTTGACTCGACACGGAGTTTAAGAAAAAAGAAGAAGACTTTTGAAACTTGTGGTCTTAAAAGTTCAAGGGGTAAAAAGTTTGTGGGGGCCATGACATTTGTGTGGCTATAAAACCTTTTCTTTAAGGGTAAATGAGTAAAATGAAAGAGTTTAAAGTTGAATTATTTTTAAATTTAAAAATGTGTCATTTGTTTTGGAAAGTACCTCATTTAATATGAAACGGAGGGAGTAAGAAAATTTTATTCATCATTAGTGTCAAAAAGCAAAATCTTCCGTACACAACGCACAACAAACGAGAATATATTTAAGTTAGTTTAAAGGATTTGTAACATAATACCATAATTTGAACTAGAATCTTCAAACAGAAAAAGCGTAAGACCTTTTTTTTTCTCAACTCTTTTTTACAAAGACAACCCCAACATCTAACGCATAACTACCTTTGCAAAGAATAAATCTTTATAACTTGTAACAAAAAATTCTAACCTTGGATTACCTCAATGATGTATATGATAGCCATTAGTTTCTGATCCAGGAACTGTCACAATAGCCTTTTGCATTTCCACATTCCTCTCTTCTGTTATCCCATTCTCATCGTCGTCTTTATCAGAGTTCAACGTAAAGTGACTTTGACTATTCAAATTATACTTATAAAAGTTTTACAAAAATACGTCACTTAAAAATAAATACCACACTAACATAACATCTAACGATATCAAGGTTGTATACTTACAGGGTCTCATAATAATAATGTCTTAAATCATCTATAACCTCCTAATAGACATAATCCCTTCGAACTCATATGGATTACTACGACTCATCCTAATATTAAAGTACGAGATATAACAATGCATCGGGGTAGTGCTAAAGCGGTTGCGTTTGGTGATGATGGTGTTATGTGACTTCAAGGCTGGATTTGTGTTCCAAATGTTGATGGGTTCACATATTTGATCCTTGAAGAAGCTCACAGCTCGCGCTATTCCATTCACCCAAATGTCATGAAGATGTACCATGACTTCAAACAACACTATTGGTGGCACAGAATGAAGAAAGATATTATTGCTTATGTCTTAGTATTTGAATTGTCAACATATGAAGTATGAGCATCAAAAACCAGGAGGGTTGACTTAGAAATTGGAAATACCAGAGTTGAAGGGGCCTACATAAATATGGTCTTAACCAAAATATTGAATCACAAAATATTGCATGTACCTACTTTTTGAAGAAGACGCATTACTCGTGAAGTCACTTCATCATAAATTCTCTTATTTACAACCTCTTGATGAATTGAGTAATATAATGATTTCTTTGAATCGAGTAACAACCCTAGGTTAATACTTCCCACTTGCTTCCCTAAAATTCTAATATGGGACTATACATGATGAATTTCTTACAGAACCTTTTTGATTAAAATGTATAACATTTGCTCATTGGTGCTTATGCATGCACAGTTGTAAAGTTTACCTACGTGGTATTATACCCAATGTAAAGTAGCCTAATGTTGAGATCCTTCTTGAGTCATTCTTTTTCTCTCCGGTATATGTGGCTCCTATGGTTTGAACAATCACTCTACTCCTTTGTGAGTATTATAATGAAACCTTTTCACTTTCTAGTAACATAAGAGCATATCTCAGCACCTATCATATGTGTACATGTTAATTAAAAAGGGGTCACTTGTCCGCATGAAAGTTTCTGGGAAATTTGAGATTTTCACGAATTCATCACAGGAAGATCTTTTTGTTTTCCCATCTCAGTATAACTTTCATGTCCACTTAGATCATTCCGTAGTAAGTAGCTCACTTTGTTCCTAGTATTATAGTTGCCCATGAGGCGGTCTGGTATTGCAGCTTGAGAGTTATTATGGCAGGAACATGTGTAGGTCATAGAAAAATGTTCATTCTCGCTAACTAATGCATGATTTCATCCCAAGATTAAGATGTCCTAGCTACATGGATTCACTCGTGTGTGGTTGAAGTTAAGTAACCTTACCACGACTTTTTCCTCTCCACTTTAGGTGGATTTTCCAGATTCTGGTACATATCATGATCAATATTTTGATTTGAAAGACAAGTTTGTCGTATCTCTAGTCCTCTCATATAGGATCAACTATTGTGAAGGGTTAAGCACATCATGTAATAAGGTGGAAAAGGAAGTTAAGGGCCACCAAGGTTTAATTTGGGTGTTAACAGTAGGGATTTAGAGCTGAAGAAAGCGAATGGATTATTCTCAATATTTTCTCCATGCAGATATTATGTGAATTGCTAATAAATATAAAGTATGTGTAGTCACATTAGGCCTTATGTAATCTTGAACAAAATAGGCCAAACAACAAGTATGATGTTTTCCCTATCATTGTCCTCCATGTACCCAGTGTTTATTGTGTTTACGTCTAAGAAGGTAGTTGGAAATGCTTTGTCTATCGTTTCGGTGAAAATTATTGATGGTGAAATTAATGGGTAATTGGCTTGGGATTGTGCGCACAATTTATAGGAATGTAATTTATCTTGATTATAGGAATGACTTAGTTTCAACTTCCTGTGCTAGTACATTTTGTATATATTGAACGAATCAGGTAGAGATAAGTATTTTATACTGTCTTAATAAAATAAATCTGTAGTTCATTCAATGTTCTTATACTCTTAATCTTGATATAATTATTATCAGTCGTGTGGGTCATTTGTTATTTTGATTTATTAAAAGACGAGATTCTTTTGTGGGTTGATAAGCATGGTAAATTGGACAATAATGATATACATTGGCAGTTTGTGTGGGAAAGTTCTAGCAAAACCCTAAACCCTAGGCGACAACTGAAACTCAAAGCTCGAGTAGCACTTCAATGGCCGCTCAGGCCACTGGCCATCCTTCTACCGAGGTTGTTTAGTCATTCAGACTACCCAAACAATGCCCGTAAATATCTACAACCTCAAACACGATCCGAAATTACGCACAATTAGTAAAACCTAGTTCATTAAATGCTGCCATGCAGACGTTGCCCATTGTAACATTAAAATTAATCGAATATCTTCATGGTGAGCCCATTGTATGTTGGAAGAAGATGGAGGTGAGGCAATCAATTATGCAACAGGGACTCCACTTGCTATTCTTGGCAAGTTCTCATATGGGAAGCCTATTATCTAGGAGTTACGTAACACTATTCCTCTACAATGTCAACTAAAAGGACCTTGCTCGACTGGACTGATTGAGGACTCTCATGTTCTTATTAAGATATCACTAATGGAAGACTACATTCATCTATTATCGAAGCTTGTTTTTATTTTAAAGAACAAGGTGATATGTGGCAGATGAGATGTACCAAATGGAGCCTGTGGTGGAGACCTAATGAAGAGACCCCAATTGCTATTGCCTGGATGTTGTTGTAGTCGACTTGCCTCCTAACTTTTTTGGTAAGGATTTTTATTTATTTAGCAAGGGCAGTAGAGAAGACATTACATGTAGACATGGCACTCAAAATGGTATAAGGACAAGTTGTGCTAAGGTTAAAGTTGAGGTGAATTTATTAGATAATTTTCCACAAAGAATTAAGATTGTGGGGGACGAAGATGAAACTGGTCGTGAGGAATCGAAGTTGATCAAAATTAAGTACGATTATGTTCCTAAATACTGCAAAACTTGCAAGAAACAAGGCCATAATGAACAAAAATGCTGGGTGATTAATCCAGAATTACAGAAGAAGCATGAGGATGTTGTTGAGGATCAAGGCAAAGGGAAGAATATAATTAAGCAAAGTAATGGTATTGGAACTGCTGCAGCTTCTACGAAGGTCCTAACAAGTGAAAAATTTGTAGGTAATCCAATGCCAAATGCTACAAGGAATAGGTGGATGCAAAGAATAAAGAACAAATATCAAAAGGATATTAGAGGAATGAGGCTGGGAGTGGTGAAGCTATGAAATCAAAGGAGTAGAAGGAGGTGAAAATCAAGGAAGCATCTGGTAAAGTGGATGGTGCTGGGAAAGAAAAGTATAATGTACCTTTGAAAACTAGTAACAAGTTTGCTTTATTAAAAGAAGGTAAGATCAAATAATGAAAACAAGTAAAGAAGGAAGAGGTAGAAAAAGTGATAAGAAAGGAACAAAATGAGTTTATGAAAGCTAATCCTACTTCTACTGGGAAATGGAATTCAATGATTGTAGGTTCACTAAATACGGCAAAACAAATTCGTAGTCCTAGTCTTGCTGGGTTGTGATAGATGAGGCTAATAAAAAGGAATCCACAATTATGTGGGTTCACAGAAGATTTGGCACGAGTAAGGAGGATTTGAGGGAGATGAACGTAACAGTCAACCATTCTTGTCATGAAATTCCATCACAAACATATGATGACTCTAAGTAGATTGAGGCTAATATTGAGGTTAGTTTTGGTACAACTTTGTGGAGCGATGATGTAGAGATCATGGAGAATGAAACAAATTCAAATTTGAGTCCCAAAAGCAAAGAAGAAAGACACAACAAGCAACCAACTTTGGCATCAACTTTGAGCCCTAAGTCTATAGTAAACCCTAGGATTTCAAAATCTAGGGTTAAAGTTGGGGAAGGGGCTGGGCAACCAATAGCTGACTCAATAGTTGGGGTAGATCAAGATACGAACATACAGGATAGTTTCGTAGGTGGATCGAAGAGTAAAGATTCAACTAAGAAGAACACTAATGGAATAGTAAACCCTAGGGGTACTGCCCATGCGTTGGCCATCACTGGAGGTGATCCGGTAGAGTCTTCAGTTGGGAATCAACTTGGGAAGGTTTAGGTTGATATCATTGAGCAGATAATGAGGTCTCCTGATCAAGCAGCTACTGGGAAGGTGTCACAAGGCAATCTAACAGTAATTCCTGCATTTGAATCTACAATGTACCCTAGTTTGGGTGATTTTTATAATTTGCAATTTAGAGCTATACAAGCGGCTAGGAAGATTAGGGAGACTAATGTTGGATTGTTGAAAGAGGCTACAAGGATGTGATATGATAAAATTGAGTTGGTTCCTAATGATGACAATATGGAATCTGAACAACTAGCAGTTGCTGCTATTGAGGATCCCGGGCTATTAGCTGGAAAAACTTTCAGTGTAAAAAGTGGAATCTTAGCTAAAGGAATTCTGATTAACAACAAGGGTCGAAGGGAATTGGGAATGATAGACAAAAATCATGAACCAAATTTTTTAGCCCTACAGGTGGTTGATGATGTACAAGGTGAAGAGGAAGACTTTGGGGAGGACATAGAGGAGGATTCTACTACTGCTAATTTAAATCAAGTAGCAAGAGATGGTGATATATCTCCCAAGAGTGTGGATAAGAAAAAATCAGCAGGACAACCTGCAAGGAAACAAAAGAAGACATCAAGGACAGTGTACCTCAAAAGAGTGCAACCAAAGAGGATTGTGGTCTCTACTTCCAAATAATCTCATGGATAATGCTTTCGTACGGAATGTGAGGTCGATTAACACAAAAAAAATATTTCAATAGGTTGCTTAACCTACATAGAAAGTACAATTTTTATTTGATGGGGTTAATGGAACCATGGCAAGATATAAACAAGATGGAGGTGTATAGAAGAAAACTGGGGATCCATGCTACCTATGTAACGACCCAACTGGTTGTTTTAAGTAATTGCATCCATTTTAATAGTTTAAGGTCACGAGCAGCTTCATATTATGTATATCGACTTGCGTGCGCAGTCCAGACGTGAAACCAGAAAGCTTTTATGTGAAAATATGAAAAAATATAGTAATTTCTAGAGTTGAAATTTGGTTTTTAGTTGACTTTGGTTAATATTTTTGGTAAACGAACCTGAATCTATGTTCTGATGATCTCGAGAGGTCCGAGGTAAAATATGGGACTTGGGCGTATTCCCGGAACTAAATTTCGAGGTCCCTAGCCTTAGAAAACAATTGTTGAAGAAAATTGTTGTGATGGTTTTTAAAGAAAATAATGAAATGAATTAATATTTGAAACTCGTGGTCCCGTATTTTGGTCTCGGAGCCTGGTACATGTTTTTATGATATTTAAGTCTTATCAATAAAATTTGGTGAGAATCGGAATTGATTTGATGTGATTTGGACGTCCCGTTGAAAAGTTAGAAAATCATGAGTTTTGAGGTTAAATTCATAATTTTTTATGTTATTTTGATGATTTGGTCACACGAGCAAGTCCGTATAATATTCTTAGATTTGTGTGCATGTTTGGTTTGGAGCCCCGAGGGCTTGGGTGAGTTTAGGATAGGTTTAAGATATGTTGCGCTTGTTTTTGGATGCTTCATCGTCGTTTCGTCAAGCAAAAATGATACTACATTGAGAAAATGAGATCCAAATTTTGTTTTTATTGAACTATTATATCCGTATCAAAATTACAGAGGCATAGAAAAAAGAATCATTTAATTTGGACATCGTATGAGGAAGTTATTCTTATTTTCGTGTCGGGAAATTGCTGGTTTCTGGTGTAGTCTCAAATGCGAACTTTTTCATCGCAATTGCGATGCCTAGTTTGCAAATGAAAACTTTTTGTCGCAAATGCAACTTCTTCCATCTCTGCCTTGTCTGTAATTTGCGAGGGTTCGCGGTCGCAAAAGCGACATCTGATGCCTGTTAAGTTAGATTTTTGACAGGATTTTCACCCATTTTTCAATTTTCTCAAACCCTAAGCCTCCATAGGCAATTTTCCAAAGACCCAAACTTCTCCAAATCATTGGGTAATTGTATCTAATTAATCCAACTATATTTTGTGATTATATCTTAGATATAACATCAAATTCATGAGAATCTAAAGGAAAATTTGGGGGGAAATTGTGAAATCTTTCCAAAATGTAAAATGGTGATTTGAGGGACCAAATTGCGTCAGAATTAGATAACTTTCGTATGGTGAACTCATATCGAAATGGGTATTCAGTTTATGTAAATTTTGTCAGGTTCCGAGGTGCGGGCTCGGGGAGTTCACTTTTGTTGACTTTTTGCAAATTTTATAAGATTCATAGTTTTGTTAATTGAAATTGTTTTTTTCTTGCATTGCTTCATGTATTCAAGTCATTTTTGGCTAGATTGAGACGAGCGTTGATGAATTGGTAAACAAAAAGCTAAATTGAGTATTGTATTGGCCGGATTGAGGTAAGTATCTTGCCTAACCTCATATGGGGGACTTCCCCTTATGATTTGAGTCTTCCATGTTGATTGTAGTCCATGTACGCGAGTTGACGAGTGCGTGTTCGGACTTATTTGTTGAATGTTGGCCTTTTAGAGTTCTTAGGTCCTTGTATTCACTGAGTATGAAGTTGTTCTTGATATGATTGAGCTTCCATTTACTAGTTTCACCTCTACATGCTTTAAATGAAACTAATTGCTTTATGATTCATTCTTATTGCCTATTTTTCTCTTATTTTGATTAATTGAAGATTTTTACCTCTTATATTGTCATGCTATCTTTCATCACTGCTTGTCTTTATTTAAAACCATTATTATCTCTCTTGTAATTATTTAGTCTTAATTGAGGTTATGATTATCTTCCCGCTGCTCTTCCTTGATTGAAATTATCGTATATCCTTCGTAATTTGACCAACCTTAAAAGATGTATAGGTATCCTATATTTAGTTGACATTTCCTTATTTGGAAGTATTTGATTCGTGTTAGCTTCCTTGTTGTTGAACTACATATCGTGGGATCGTTGCTTCACATTATTTTCTCCTTTGTTTAGTTGTTCTATTACGCTTAGTATTCTCTATTGTGGTTATTCCTTGTGAGCTATTTTTACCGTCTCCATGTGATCGAAAGTTCTCAAGTTGATTTACGTGTCGTGTTCTAGTATATATTGTCATTGTTGTCGTGGTACTTATTGTGGTGGTGCACGAGGTTTCTGCCGTGCGATTGTTGATATTGTGATGCACGAGGTTTCTGCCATGTGGTTATTGTTATGGGGTTGCACAAGGTTTCTGTCGTGCTATCGCTACTACTGACATATTGTACATGCGTCGTGACGAGGCAGGATATGTATATATATATATATATATATATATATATATATATATATATATGCTTATATGTGGGTTGCGCATGTGATGAGATAAGGTGGAAATATTATAATGCACGTTTGGCGAAACAAGGTTGGCACTTATTATGTTATTATTTGCACACGTGGCAAGACAAGGTGGGCCATATCAGGGATTGATTGTGATAATTTGTGATGGACTAAGGGCATTCTTGCTATTTGATATTTTGTTGTGGTAAGCTTACCTGTATGAGTTTTATCTCGTGGAAGTTGTGAGAAAACATCTTATGTGTCGTCTGTTCTATTCCTTATGCTTATTTGCTATTAGGAACAATGTTAAAGCACTTGCACAAGCATACACGTAGTTGAACACTCCCATTGGATATGAAGTACTCCTGATATTGGTGAGTATAGATGTACACCCTCGTTTACTTGTCATATATGTGAGAGTAGCTTTATTAGTAAGTGAGTTATCAGCGTGCCCATGAGTTGTGATGGGGTCACATGATGCCAAGTTTTAGGGTTCAGATATTGGGACCCGTGAACTGTAAGTTGTCCGAGGTTTGGTATTTTGTGGAGTCTGTTGGCTAAGACTTGATGTGAACACTGTCGTAGGTTCTGAGTTATTGCTTACCCTTACTATATATGTGATTTAGGTTTTGTTTTTGTGATTTCGCGTGCTCTTCTATGTCATTATTTTGGTATTTCCGCTGTTACTTGTTGTTTTCTTCCTTTATTGTGATTGTAGTATTGTTACTCATTTCGTGTAGTCTTTATATATACATCATGTTTCATTGTTCCTATTCTTATAATTGCAAAGTTTATTGGACTAGTAGGTATCTTAACTGTTTCTTGTCACCACTCCACTGAGGTTAGTCTTGATACTTACTGGGCACCGCTGTGGTGTACTCATACTACTCTTCTGCATATTTTTTTGTGTAGATCCAGGTATCGATCGTTAGAAGCTGTGCAAAACATTGCTGAGGAGACTCAAGGTAAACCTGCTGATGCGTTCGCAGGCTTCGGAGTCACCTTCTTACTTGTATTCAACTATTTTCACTCTTTTCCGAACAATTATATTTAGAAGTGGTAGCTAACTCTATAGAGCTTATGACTTGTACTACCGAGTTTTTGGAATATGTTCATTGTATAAAGGATTCATTCCAGAAGAAGTTTAAGATGTTTTTTATTATTATTGTTCTTTCTTAAATGTTAGGCTTACTTAGTCCTTAAGACTAGGTGCCGTCACGAAACCAACAGAGGAGAAATTGGGTCGTGACAACCTATGCTAATGTAAATGGCAAGATATGGGCGTTTGTTAATGAAGAAATTGATGTAGTCATAGTGATGAACATGGAACAACAAATGACATTAAAGTTGTTTCATAAGAATTTGAATAAGGAATTATATGTCACATAGTGTATGCCAAATGTGATGCTATAGAAATTATTGAGCTTTAGGATTCCATGTATCATTTAGCTTCAAATATGGAGTCTTGGCTTGTTGGAGGGGATTTCAATGTGATTTTATCTGAGGAGGAGAAATATGGGGACCTTCCAGTTTATTTGAGTGTAGTGGATGATTTTGCACATTGTGTGGACAGATGTGCCTTGTATGATTAGGGTTGCAAAGGGAGCTTGTATACTTGGTGGAATGGGAGGTCACATATAGATTATATCTTTAAGTGGCTTGATAGGATCTTGGCAAATCAGTAGTTCCTTGATTTGTTCCCAGTATTAGAAGTTAAGCACCTCATCAAGTATGGTTCAGACCATGCTCCTCTCTTATTTTCATATAATATTGACACTATCCAAATTAAGAAACCCTTCAAGTTTCTCAATTTTTATACCAAACATGAGTCTTTTCTGAAACTGGTGAAGGAAAATTGGGAAGCTGACTCTATGGGGAATCCATTCATTATATTCTAAAGAAAATTGAAGAAGGTGAAGTCAGCACTAGCAGTCTGGAACAAGGAGACGTTTCGGGATATATTCAAACAAATTGCAGCATTAGAGGATGTCATTAAGGTACACGAGATTGAGTTTGAATTAAATCCAACAGTTCATAATAGGGCTAAGATGAACAAAGTAGAAGCTGATCTTACAAGATATTATCATCTAGAAGAAGAGTTTTTGAGGCAAAAGGCTAGTATGCAATGGTTTAAATATGGTGATAGAAATACTAAGATTTTTCATGCTCACGTGAGTGTCAAGAGGAAGCGGCTACAACTATTCAGAATTTTGGACAAAAATGATAATTGGCTGGAAAAACAAGAAGACATGGCAAGGGAGACAATTGATTTTTTCCAGGCTCAATTCACATAGGAGAGAATACCTGCCAGCTTTTACATTATTCAGTATGTCCCTAGGTTGGTGTCTAATGATTAAAATGTAAAATTGTGGCAAAAACCAACCATGGAGGAGGTTAAGACAGTTGTTTTTGGGTTGAATGGTGATAGTGTTGGTGGTCCAGATAGATTCACTAGACAGTTCTATCAAGCTAGTTGGGAAGTTATAGGTGAGGATATCATTAACATGGTGAGAGCTTTCTTTAATGGTGCAGCATTACCAAGGTTTATCAATCACACAAATCTTTTTTTGCTTCCAAAGAAGAAGAATGTTGTAACATTTTCTTATATGAGGCCAATCGGTTTGAGTAACTTCTATAACAAGATCATATCTAGAGTGATCCATAAGAGGTTAGTTGAGCTTCTACCTTCACTCATCTCTCCTAATCAGGTTGGCTTTTTTAAAGGGATAAGCATAGTGGAAAACATCCTGCTTACTCAGGAAATCATAACTGACATAAGGATGATAGGGAAGCCAGCCAATGTAGTCATAAAATTGGACATGGCAAAGGATTATTATAGAGTGTCATGGCTGTTGTTGACAAAGGTGTTGAGGCAAATGGGGTCTGAAGAGATCTTCATTCATATGATATTCAGATTAGTGTCCTACAATTGGTACTCAGTTCTATTGAATGGGCAGGCCAATGGTTTCTTTAAATCTCCAAGGGGTTTAAAGAAACGTGATCCTCTTTCCCCTACATTGTTCATTATAGCATCTGAAGTGCTTGGGAGAGCCTTGGATGCTTTGTTTGACAATCCAGATTTCATAGGTTTTTGCATGCCAAAGTGGAGCCAAAATATTAATTATCTATCCTATGCAGATGACACTATTATATTATGTTCTTCTCATTATAGGATAGCCCAGCTTATCATGAATGTATTAGGGGATTATGAAGCAGCTTCAGGGCAGAAATCAACACGAAAAAGTCTTCCTTTTATATGCATAAATAGGCACTTGTAGATTAAGTGAATACTGCCCATTTAATTACTAAGTTCAAACGGCAGTCTTTTCCATTTACTTTTTTGGGATGTCCAATATTCTATAGTAGAAGGAGGAAGGATTTCTATAAGAGCATCATTTTCAAAGTTTAGGAAAGGTTATAATCATGGAAGGGTAAGTTACTCTCAATTGGAGGAAGGGCAGTGTTGATTACACATGTGTTAGAAAGCATGCCAATTCATCTCCTTTCAGCAGTGAATCCTCCAGCATATGTGATCAACCAATTGAACAAGATGTTTACTAGATCTTATTAGAGCAACTAAGACAATGGAAGGGAAAGACACTGGGCTTCATGGGATAATTTGTGTTTACCCGAATATGAGGGAGGACTTGGTTTTAGATCATTACATGATATATCCAACGCATTATTTTCTATGCTTTGGTGGAATTATAGAACATAGGATACTCTTCATGAGAAATAAATATTGCTAGAAGATCAATGAAGTAGTGGTGCCATGGATACATGGATCTCGTGTGTGGAAGAAAATGCTTCAAATGAGGGATGAAGTGGAACACCAAATATGGTGGCAATTGAAGAGTGGGAATTCTTATTTCTGGTTTGATAATTGGAATGGACTTGGAGCCCTTTATCATGTTTCAGGTCTAGACCACTGGTGTGATGAATCCATAAAATATATTGATGATGTGGTAGAGAATGGGTCATGAAATGAGGGGCTTTTGAGGGAACTACAGCCAGAGGAGTTAGCTGATCACATTATGGATTCAACCATACCACCTTCAGATTACTCAATGATGGATAAACCTTGGTAGAAGCTGGAAACAAAAGATCAATTTACAGTGGAGTATACATGGCAATACATAAGAAAAAGAAGAGATGAAAGCAAGCTATATAGGTTTTTTTTTTGGGTAAAAGATGTGCCTTTCAAAATACGATTTTTCATATGGAGGCTATGGAAGGCAAAACTACCATTAGATGATTGGTTCTTAAGGCTACGGTACTTTAGAACCTCAAGATGTTGGTGTTGTAGGAACCCTAAAGAAGAAATATTGCCTTATGTCTTTATAATATCACCAGCTGCTAGATTTGTTTGGAACTACTTTGGTGCACCTGCAGGGATCAAAATAGAAGGGAAGCAACTAGTACAAGTGATAAATGAGTGGTGGAATAAACTTGGGAATACAAGTTCGAAGGCAGTCTATCAGGCTATGCCAAGTCTGATTGTGTGGCATTTGTGGAAGAAAAGGCATTCAGGGCTGCATGGGAGGAATGTATCCTTTAATAATTTAATCTTTCAAATATCAACCTCAATTCAAATGTTTATAAAGGTGAGAAGTCCAGGATTCAAGGGAGTTACCAAGAACTGGCCGGACTTACACAAGAAGTTGCTAAATCATCTCCCTAGATTGAGGTACACTAAGGTGTTGCGGCAATTGTCCCCGAATGGATGGATTAAATGTAAAATTAATGGGGCTTGTAGAGGGGACAATGGAGGAGCCTCCTATGGTTTTTGGATTAGGGATGGAATTGTGGATCTCATATATGCCCCGGAAGATGTAGTTGAAAAGGTAACCATTAATATTGCTGAATCTCAGGCCATTCTTGAAGCGGTCAGGTATATAATTCAAATGCAGTTTCCTCCATGTGTAATTCAGACGGAATCTTTGTTGATGAAGAAAGTTTTGAATGATGTGTGGGAATCACCTTGGAACATTACTAATTAGGTAGATGAAATCAAAATTCTTTTAGCTTGGGGTATGTTCCATATTGTTCATGTGTTGAGGGAAGGAAACAAGTTAGCAGACCACTTAGCTAAATTAACATTGGATCAACAGCACATAGTCAAGGTGCACTCCTTTTGAGAGCTGGAATTAGAAGGAAGGAAGATTTTGAACAATAACAAGCTTCAAATACTCTATGTTAGGGTAAGAATTGCCAAGCCAAGTGTTAACAGAAATGAAAGGGATATTTATAAAGTATAAGGGGGTGAATCCTATAGCCATGAGGAGGAGGACCAGATATTATAATTAAATGAGGCAAGCAATAAGGAATGGAGATCATAGTTCACTTCCAACTCAAATTCTTAAAGAGGAGAGAATGAAGGATTTTTTGACTAACATGTTTGCTGATTTTGCAGGTACTTTGGATGGGGATTGGCTCTATGTTTTGGAAAAATCTATTAGGTTGGTATTAGTATCTTTGATACTTAGCCCTTATAGGTGTAACCAGTACTTAGGCCAATCCAGTAACACTTTCACCAAGCTAAATAAAATGCTACTCATTAGCCATTGCGTACTGGCTCACACCTTTGTCCAGTATGGAGAGCACGGGAAGGAATTATTCATACAATGAAAATCCCCTTAATTAAACCACTTCCTGAAGATCATACTATTTAGAATTTATAGATCTCATCAAGAGACAATGGTCAGTGAAATCCGCAAAAATGTGCTACTGTCCAGAACAACTAGGATTTGTGATGGGACTTCAAAGTTTTGGGAGGGTCATGTTAGCATGTGTTGGAAGAGTTACCTATTAAATTTTACAACAATCAAACACGAGGAATCTACTTATAGCAGGTTTGCTACAAAAAGGTCCAGATATGATTACGTAATTTGGTGGCAAAGTTGCTACTATGACCCTCCTATCTTGGCCTGGTCATATGTTGTTGAAGACTTCGGGTGTAATTTGATCCAAAGGCAGTTAGTATCAAGCTAAAATCCCATTGTTAGGCATCATATGGAGCTGATTGATGATCATGAGTTCAAATACAAGCACCCAAAATTATCTGCAACAAGGAGGCCAGCTTTCCAAAGATACCTTGCAAGATTTTCATACTTAAATTCCTTCAATGCTTAAGGCTTTTAGCTCTCTTAGTACTATCAAAGGGTTGTCTATTACAACACTTTGATAATAGGTTCCATGTAATTTCTCCTTTTACGCACTTTTATTTTGTGAGACCTCCAGGCACGTTTTATTTCGTTTTGTTAATTTTAATAAAACAATACCACTAGGAAACCATCCTAGTGGTATATTTGCTTGAACAAAAATGATATCTATTGGCAAAATAATAATTAGTTGATAGAATCCATGTCTCAATTTTTAGTTTGATGATACTCTTATATGAAAGTTTATAAATTTTCATGTGTAAACCCGGCCGATATATTTTTTATTAGACACATGAAATAAGTTAAGCAAAAGACTAAAAGAAGTAATACATAAATGAAATTATCAGTAACTTAATTTGATTGATTAGTATATGAATCATAACATAGTGATTTGATTAAGGTTTTATAGAAGAATTTCAAAATTTGAACTAAGGAGTGCAATCACGAGTTTTTACTGGAATAATTCACAATTTGTTGTGGTAGATGTTAATTTCAAAATTTGAAACTAAATCAATAATAGGGATATTGTTAATTAAATTATGTGGTCCCTGTTGTGCTTAAATAATAGGAAATAAAGGAAATATTTTCTTGGTGGAAAAGAAACACAACATATTTTGAAAAGGGTTTTTGGCCTAAAAATGTGCTATATATATATATATATATGAATTTTTCCTCTGGCTGAATTTTGGTACTTTCTCTTGACATTTGCCCACATAAAATTTCTTCTATCCGCATATTATTTGGGTAACACATATAAGATTATAAGACATTTTTGGAGGTTATGATCGTGGTACTCTGGAATTGAAAACCCACATGATAGATTTATTTTGTTCACACTTCAAGAGATAATTCATGTAAACTCTGTATGTACTAATCCAACATTAGGAACACAAGTGTTCAAGAGAAACCCTTGTGCCAAGTATAAATGTCTATATGACTAGGTAACGACCCGACCAGTCGTTTTGAGAATATGCACTTCACTCAGTTCTTTGAGGGCATGAATAGATCGTATGATTAATTCTGACTTATGTGAAGCAATGGATTTGGTTATTAGATTATTCGGAATTAATTTGGGAAGAATGATTATCAGCAAAAAGCTTTAAAATTAGAAAGGTTTGACCAAGTTTTACTTATTTGAACTCAGATTGAATTTTTGAGTATTCCGATAGATCCGTTGGGTGATTTTGGACTTATGAGTGCATCCGGATTGCGATTTGGAGGTCCGTAGTAGAATTTGGCTTGAAATGACGAAAGTTGGAATTTTGAAAAGTTTGACCGAGAATGGACTTTTTGATATCAAAGTTAGATTCCAGTTCTGGAAGTTAGAGAAGTCTATAATGTTGAATGTGACTTGTGTGCATAATTTAAGTTCATTGTCGAATGTGTAAGTTTGAAGTTTCAAGTTCATTGATTTTTTAATTAAGGTGTGATTCATCGTTTTGATGTTGTTATGTATGTTTTGAGGCCTCGAGTAGGTTAGTGTTATGATATGGGACTTGTTGGTATGTTTGGACGGGGTCCCGAGGGGCTCGGGTGTGTTTGAGATTGATTTCGGGCTATTTTTCCTTCATTTTTCACTGTTGTGTTTTACTGATATCTGTTGTCGCATTTTTTCATCACGATCGCGGACTTCGTAGTGTGATCGCGTAAGGGAAAAAATGGAGCAGGCTAATTCTTCTTCTATGCATTCGCAAATGATTGTCTGCTTTCACGTTGGGAACGCGTTCACATTGTAGAGCTAAGCTAGGAAGGTCTTCATGGCTTCTTCATCGCGTTCGCGAGCCTGGGGCCGCGTTCGCGTAGGTTTTTTTCTAGACTGAGCCATTTGTGCTTCGCAATCGAACAACTTATTACACGATCACATAGTGTATTTTTAGGGGCAATGCATTTTTTTCTTCACGATCACGAGGGTATTTCTGTGATCGCGATTCATTGATTCACCCAGTGATTATAAAATACTCTATTTCGAGGATTTCGACCATTTTCACATTTTTGGAGCTATAGAGCTCGGATTGAGGTGATTCATGAAGCAATTTTCACCATATTAATGGGGGTATGTGTTCTTTACTCGATTTTGGTTAAATTTCATGAATCTATCTTCGATTTTAGCATTTTGTTGATGAGTTTTAAAGAGGGAATTGAGGGTTTGGCCTAGAGTTTCATAATATGAATTTTTGAATTTTAAACATCGATTTGGAGTCCGAATTGAGTGAAACTAGTATGGTTGGACTCGTAATTGAATGAGTTGTCGGATTTTGTGAGTTTTGTCGGGTTTCGATGTGCAGGACCGAGTGTGATTTTTGGCCGGATTTGGGATTTTATTTAGGATTCAATCTTTATCATTCAGATTTGCTTCATTGGGCTTTATTTGATGTATTTGAGTTGTGTTTTTGCTAGTTTTGAGCCATACAGAGGTCACTATGCGTGTGATAGCTTTTTTGGAGCATTGCTTAGGTTGCTCAGTATTGGAATTGTCTCGTTCGAGGTAAGTAACTCTTCTAAACTTAGTGATGAGGGTATGAAACCCCAAATTACGTTCTATGTGATTGGTGTTGAGGTGACGCACATGCTAGGTGATGGGTGTGTCGGCGTACACCATGTGAATTGTGACTCTGTTATTTCTGTGGTGCTATGTAGTTACCTGACCTTACCTGTGTGTATACGGTAAAATCGGAGGGTCCAATTTTTGATCACTACGACGCTTCATAAGCACGTTGCTATAGGCTCGAGATTATGGTCAAGATTAACACCCGAAGGATTATCGACATCCGGCCTCGGGGCAATACAGATCGATAGTCATGGTGAAAAGGTGGGAGGCTCCCAAGACATGTGACTGAAGCTGACCTAGTCTATTTGTCTAGTTCAAGTCTGTAGTGTAGCATTAAATGAATGTATCATCCCCATATCTTTGCAATAAATATATTTGTACTATGTTGGGATTCCCCTCATATATAAAGGGAATCCTTTTCATTTTTTAAGGAACCTGATGCTCAATATTGAATATACAAGAATATTCTCTCTGCTCTATAACATATTCTTTTGATCTCATTGATTTCACTTATTGCTTATATTCATTGTGTTCTATTTCTTATTCTTCATTTATTGCTTATTATTGGCCATAAAGAGCCTTCATTGATTTTATCATAACTGTTAGTCATCCATCGACTACCCTCGACAGGACATCAGACTCAACCTCGAGGCCCCGAATAAGCAAGCTCAAGGCCCCGATTATCAGCCATTCGGTTTGGTTATCACCTTATTTTCAAGATCTTATCTTATTTCCAAGTATTTCACCTAGCATCAATTGTCTAACAACTAGCATAAAAATAGATCACGTATTTTTAGAACCACAAAATCAAATTTAATTGTAATTAACATTTTCAAGGTAAACAGTTTGGCATCCACCGTGGGGGAAAAATAATAGTGATTATTTTATTGCTGGTTTACTACATAACACATGTTACCTTTCACACTTTTTTCTTGTCCAAGATCTTTGATTTCAGGTCAAAATGTCTAACTCAGTGAATACACTTGAAAACAACAACCTTGAAGACCATGGAGAAAATGGTGTGGATATTCCAGGTGTTGGTGTACCACAACGAAACCCTGAGAATGCTCCAGAACCAATTCGTGTGGACGTGGTCTCACGCAACGCCCAACACATTGATATAACCTCCCACACTAATAGGACTGTATGCTAGGGAAACCAACAAGAAGCTCAGAAAGACCCAGCTAGGGAAGAACATGAGGTTAGCCTTCATGTTATTTTTGAAATGTTTCAGGCATAACAGCTGGCAATTGCTCAGCTGCAAAGCCACCAAAAAACCCCCAACACGGTAGCTCCGAAAACGGCTCCCTGAGCCGAGTAGGTACTAGAAAGATCAAGCAACAACAGGTGGGAAGCCGACCCCGCCATCATGAAAATGCTCGAGGACCTCACAAAGAGAATCGAGTCGGGCGAGAAAAAGATAGAAGCCAACGATAAGAAGGTAGGGACCTACAATTCTAGGGTCGATCAAATTCTGGGCACACCCTCGATCCTGAAGGGTATAGATTCGAAGAAGTTTGTATAAAAGCCATTCCCGTAGGAAGCTGCTCCGAAACCCATTCCAAAGAAGTTCAGAATGCCCGATCTTCCGAAGTACAACGGAACCTCGAACCCCAACGAGCACGTCACTGCTTATACTTTTGCAGAGAACGAGAACGACTTAAGAGACGACGAGATCGAGTTCGTCTTACTAAAAAAGTTCGGAGAGACAATTTCAAAAGGAGCAATTATGTGGTACCACAACCTGGCCCCAAACTCGATAGATTCATTTTCCATGCTGACAGATTCTTTCATAAAGGCACATGCTGGTGGCATCAAAGTAGCTACAAGGAAATTCGACATCTTCAAAATCAAGCAAAGGGAGAACGAGATGCTGCGAGAGTTCGTATCTCACTTTCAAATGGAACGAATGGAACTACTGCTGGTCTTCGACGACTGGATGGTGTTGGCCTTCACTCAAGGTTTGAACAAGAGAAGCTCGGTAGCTTTGAAGCAGCTGAAGTAGAACTTAGTCGAATATCCCGTCGTAACTGTGTCAGACGTCCATAACTGATACCAATCAAAGATCAGGGTCGAAGACAACCAATTAGGAGCCCCCTAGGGCTTGGTATATCCTATGAGGCTCCCAATGAAGGAGTCGAAGCCGAATAAAGAGAGATACAAACCATACACTGAAGAGAGAAGAAACGCCATAAGGCGCAACGTACCTCGCAATGACCAAAGGTTGGATCGAGGCCAGAATCCTTGGGGACTTGTCAACAGAGTTGGATTCGATAGGTACACAGGGCCAATAGAGGCACCTCGCTTTTCGGAATACACCCTCAACATTGATGTTTCAGACATTGTATTTGCCATCAGTAAATCAAAGACACCAGGTGGCTAAGTCCTGTACAATCAGATCATTCACAAAAAAATCATAAGTTAGTGTGTGAATTTCCCAACACGTATGGCCACAAGACCGACGACTGTCGGCAACTCCGGGAAGAAATAGTCTGACTACTCAGCAAAGGTCACCTTCGAGAATTCCTCAGTGACTAGGCCAAAAATCAGTTCCGGGAAAGAGAGACGACCAAGAAGAATGAAACAAATGTGCCACAACATGTCATCCATATGATATTAGGAGGCATCGATGCTCCACAAGAACCCATGATCAGAAGAACAAAAATATCCATCGCCTGAGAAAATCAAACTCGGGGTTACATACTCGAGGATGCTATTACATTGAGCGATGAGGACATCGAAACCTTGTCTGAGCCTCACAGCGATGCACTGGTAATCTCTTTCCTTGTAAATACATTTCAAATTAAACGTGCACTTATAGATCCAGGTAGCTCGGCCAATATTATCAGGTCAAGAGTGGTAGAGCAGCTCAGATTGCTTAACCAAATCATGCCCGCCTCTCGAGTCCTCAATGGATTCAACATGGTGAGCAAAACAACAAAAGGGGAAATCACCCTCCTAGTCAACGTGGCTGTCACAATCCAAAATGCAAAATTCTATGTCATCAATGGAGATATGAGATACAACACCTTGTTTGGGAGTCCGTGGATACATTGCATGAGAGTAGTACCATTCACCCTCCATCAAATGATCCAGACAAAGGATGGGATAAAAATCGTCTACGGGGAACAACATGCAGCAAAAGAGATGTTCGCGGTGCACGATGTGACACAAATACAATTACCTCCACTATCGAAGGAGCCTAAGGATAAGCAGATAGTAAGATATCGATAACAAGCTACATCCTTGGCTACGCCTGACTAATCAAAACGAAGGACCATACCGAGTCCTCATAATAAATGATTGAATCACATCGAGGTCCAAAGCGCCGTCAGCACTAAGGTATGGTCATCTCCCTTTTTCAATTACATTTTATGCTAACCTGAATGCAGGTATCCAATCAAAATGGCCGAAACACTTTCCAACTCGAAGGCCTTAGGTTCCAAAAGCGTATGCTGCACTCTTTTCCTTCGACCGGGTTTTTATCCCAAGAAGGGTTTTACCGGAAATATTTTTAATGAGGCAACATCTATATGCTACCTAAGCAAGACTCAACAAGTATTCAAGGCTTCTCTTGTAATCAACCTCGAATACTGGGGGGCATCCCCCCAGATGGACACCTACTCGAAGAAGCCAAGATTCACTAAAGGGGTCTCGATAGGAGAATAATGTATCGGGTCAAACGGTCAAACGAATCGTGTCCGTATAGAATAACCGAGCCCTTAACAGCGAAAATGTGTATACTTGCACGAAGTAATCAAAGAATACTTTCCAAAGCATTTCACGTTTCAAGAACGCTAGGTATTTTTGCAAAAATAGATCTATATTTGAAAACGTCCCAAACACTCGGGGACTGGCGTCAACTACTCGAAGCCATATGACCCTCGGGTCGCTGCTTCAAACTCGTAAGCCCTCAATGAGGCAACATCAAGATCACAAAATGGCTCTAGAGCCAATAACATCCTGAACACTCGGGGACTAGCGTCGAAAACTCAAGGCTACATGACCTCCGGGTCGAAAACTCCAAAATCGTAAGCCATCAATGAGGCAATACCAAGTTTACAAGTAATGGCTCTCAAGACAAGAAAATTTCGATGAATCAAGCACTGCTACCGATCGCCACCCCCATTGACTTATCAAACCCGAGGCCATAAGACCACATGCGGGCAGCCTCAACCTCGTAAAACATCAAGCAAGGCATGAACCACACATGTACCAAGTGACAAAAATTGTAAGACTTCAAGCAAGGCATGAACCACACTTGTACCAAGTGACCAAAATTATAAGACCTCAAAGGCATGTAAAATTTGTAAGACCTTACAAAAGGCAAAAACCCGATCTTAAAGTTAAGGCTATATATCGAACTTGTAAGACCCTTAAAAAGGCATACCCTCGATATAGACGCTGAAACCACTTCACTCGGGAACTGAAAGGCTTCGGCCAAACACAATGACTACGGTCACAAGGCTGTACCAACCAAACTAACGTGACCCGGGGATGCGTTACCGTCGCTATAAAATCACAGGCCTTCAATTACTTCGAAAAGAACCGGTTAAACAGGCTACCCTTGGCATAGGAAAAGGATTTTTGACCATGGCAACTCCAAACTATAGGCTTCAAGATACTCAGCCATCGAGCCAAAACCTCCCGAGGTGCTCGATCAGCACCACATATTTACTCGTAATTGAGGTTCTACCAAACCGTCGAAGAGTTAGGCAAAACACAATCTCAAAAAGTCCTTAACGAGGGAAAAATAAAGCCTATACTAGAGGTCATACAGACCAGTGCGTAAGAGCCACTGCTGCCAGCCCATACTAGAGGTCGTATCGACCCGATGCGTAAGAGCCTCTGCTGCTAGCCCATATAAAAGGCCGTACCGACCAAACACGTAAGAGTCTAAGGGTCAACTTTAAATTCAAAAACTTAAGGACCAAATGAGCTCGAGTCGATACATGACTCAGAGATTGAACCCAAATCAGTTAACTAAATATGCCTAAGGGCAAAAGCATAAGAGCTCAAACGCCGGCTTATACTAAAAGGTCGTACCGACTAAATCGTGTAAGAGCCTACGGTCCAGCCTAATGAGCCCCAGGATCATACTATTAATCTAAGGATTCCTTTTAACTCTAAGACCAATTTATCTGGCTAACGACTGAAAAATATCAAGGCTAAAGGAAATGCATGAAAAATAAAACCGCGAGGCTTCTTTTTATACATTTATGCGATAGAATACAAGCTTTATTTACAAAGTTCTTTGAAAGCACTATACACAAAACAAGAAAGGAAGGGCCTAAACTACCTCCCCCTCGGGGACTATGATCTGCCGGCCTCCTTCTCGCCATCTTCGGCATCGGATAGAAGGAGCTTAGCACCATATTCTTCTGCCTCCGCCTGCTTTATCTCTTCCGAGAGGTCGAAGCCCCTGGCATGTATTTCCTCAAGGGTTTCCCTCTGAGATTTACACCTCACGTACTCTTTATTCCTACTATCCTAGTCGAGACCCACCTTTAGTTTAGCACGAGCGTCGGCAACATCCTTCAAATAGACAGCCACCTTCATATCAGTCTTAGTTTGGATTACTTCGGCTTCAGCCCGAGCATCCACGATTTTGGCCTTCACCTTCAGGAGCTCAGACTCGAGCCTTGAAATCATGTCCGTTCGAACCAAGCTGTTTTCATGAGCATTGCGAAGTTGCACCTCGAGGGCGGAGGCCTTGGACAAAGCGTCTTACTTGGTCAACATATGGGTGTCCACCCGAGCCTTTAGCTCATCATGCTCGCACTTGTCTTGACCAACTTCGCTCCAAAGGAATTCCAGGTCCTCCGTCCTTTTTTGCAACTGACATAAACTAGACATTAGTTTCAGAAGGTAGAATAAGAAACACACACTTTCTCGAAACAAACATTACCTGCTCCTCGAGGTAGCTTTCGTAGTTCAGACTTCGACTCGCCTGATACCGAAAGTGTGCCAACTCGTATTACCATTCATGGAAGAGAAGCCTGAGTGATTCCTCTACATCCACGGCTTCTCGCAACATGGTCTCATGATGGATCAGCTCGGACTTGAGCTTGCTAAAAGCCTATGAAAGAGAAACTCGATAAGAGAGTAAAAATTACAAAACTATAAAATCAACACGGATGGCCAAAACTCACCTCAGAATAGAGCTGTTGAGCTTCCTCTAAAGTCGAGCACAAATCTAATAATCTTGCTCCATCTACCCCAGTAGAACCGCTCCTGGTTGGGGCACAATCTCTCAGTGTATGCGGCCCCTGGCTTCGAACACCCCTCGAAGTACCTTCGATGGGAGAAGACGTCGGTGGTAGAAAACCCTCATTCCTCGAGGTGACTTTGACGAGAAAAGAAGATGACAACGGAGGTGGAACCATTTTTCCAAAGCCAGATATCCCGGGCGTAGCAGGCTCAACCGACACATCCTCTCCGAGCCCCTGGCCTGGACTTGTCTTGCTATAAACATCCTTGCCCTACGAAGGCCTTTTTTGCTTATTATTAACATTCCGTAGACCAGGAGTTGGCGATCCTTCTCCCTCTCTGGGAAGGCATGGTCTCGCCTCAAAAGACTATTATGCCCTACAAGTATTACGTCAATGGTATACTCTATGGTAATATATTACAATGATGTTACCCTCTGCAGTAATACATTACGGTAATGTTACGCTTCGCAGTATTAAGTTACGACAGTATTGCACCCAGCAATATTACATTACGGTGATGTCACGTTTCACAATACTAAATTACGACGATGTTGCATCCTGAAGTATTGTACGTTGAATTTGTCGCAAGGTAATTAATATCAATCCAAAGATTATTTGGAGATTATATAGATTATGCTATTTCACAGGTGATTAGTAAATCCATAAAGGTGAAAGGGGGAGCAAGTCAAAGAAAATAAATTTTGTCTAAGTTTGGCAATTTGGGATACAATACGGGTCGAGCAATAATAACCGATAATTATGAACTAGTACCATTCAAGGTACCATATGACCAAGGTAGTATATTGTATAAAGTATATATAACGTATATTAAAAATAAGTAGAATTTTAGGTAATTTGAGACAATTTTTAAGTTATGCGGGTGATTGATTAATTATCGGGTAACAGGACATTACCCAATTAACTAATAAGTGGATAAAAATTTATAAAATATACCCAAAAAAATGTGGCACAAAGCCACCATGACAAAAAAATGACTCATTAGTCATTATTGCCATGTGCCTAGCTATGGAAGTGTAACCAAAAAGTAAGACTTAAAGATAAGTCTCACCAAATAATGCTTGCTTATAAGCATTTTTCCATGGACCATTATATCATTTTATCAATTCTTTAGTTCAGAAGCTTTATGTCTTATGCCTTACATACTCGGTATATTTTTTTGTACTGACATTCCTTTTGCCTGGGGGCACTTCGTTTCATGCCTACAGGTCCCGATAAACATATCGAGAGACCTCCAAGAAGGCTATCCGCTCAGCGGAAGATGTTGATGCACTCCATTTGCTTTGGAGTCGCTTGTTTGGTTAGTATGATTTAGACGTGTATTGTTTGGTATGGCGGGACTCTGTCCTGATTATGTACTCTTAGAGGCTTGTAGACATATGTCGTGTACGTGAAAGATTGTACGACCTTGTCAGCCTATGTTTTGAGTTTATAAATAATTATATTGGCCTATTAGGCCCGTATGTCACATGTATATGATGATGTAATAAGAAAGATATGTTACGTTGGTACTCGGTATAGTAAGGTACCGGGTACCTATCGGGGCCCATCGGTTTGGGTCGTGAGAAAAATGGTATCAGAGTAGTTCTATACTAGGGAGTCTACAAGTCGTGTCTAGTAGAGTCTTGTTTATGGGTGTGTCGTGCACCACACTTATAAGCAGGAGGCTATAGGGCATTTAGGACTATCACTCTTTCTTCCTACTCTAGATCGTGTTGTAGAGCTCACTTATAAAAATTCAAGTCCCAAACTTCTATTAGTAATAAGACGATGCCTATATTCAGAAAGAAAAATAATAAGAGATATAGCTATGGAATTGTTGATTTAGAAGAACTCGATTTTGCATCTTTCTTATGATAAGTAAATGTGAGGTATTTAGCAAATCATGGGTGTATTGAAAGGTGTAAGCTCCCTGATAAGAAGCCTTAAGGAAAGAATGCCTATCCACATTACGGTGAAAGATAACGAGAGATTAAGAAGATAAATACAAGTTTCAACAAGCAAATGAAGCAAGATGAAGAAAGGTACGAGGCACCCAGTTAATGAAGATTATCAGTATTACAGTTCTGATAGAAAAATATAAGCATTAAGAGTTACCCTCAACAGTAACATAGGTATGTACAATTGGTCGTACCCATATCAATTCTACCATATGGGGGCTAATAAGTGTAGTTTAAGAAAAGGACAGAACATCAGGATCTGGCTGGGGTTAGAGTAAACCAAAATGGTAAATGGATTATTTGTGTTAGTTGATATTTCTGAAGGATATTGCAAGTGTGCTATTAGATCTCCTTGTGAGACACCCAGATGGTACACTCTAAAATAATGTAGCCAGATATGAGTACTATAAAGACATGCACTATAACATACATATTACCTTAGTGTGGCTCACGTCCCTAGTAAAGCAAGAACGTTAAGCAACTTGAAGGGCCACTAAATGGAGCAAAGGGAAGCTAAAAGCAAAAGAATGTCTTGTTCGAGTTTTTAGAATAAAGTGATAGGCATAAATGTTAGCGGAAAATAAGAAAATAGTTAATGAAGCATTATGAGTAACATGTGGTTCACGGATGATCAAAAAAATGATGGCAGTATTACAAAGTTTACGGTCAAGTGAAGGAAAAGACAAAATATGACAGTCCTTGAGACAATAAAAGAATATAGGCCATAAAGTCATGTCCTCATTTTGAGAAATAAGCTCGCAACTCTAGCGCGATTACCAAGAGGAAAAGTTAGACCCCAAAGTAATAGAACCAGTATGGATTGGTGAACTAGATAAACTAAACATGAATTAGGTACTGAGTGACTAATAATAGTCGCCATCTTAAGAATTTTCGATTTTGTTTCGGAATAATAGAATATACGACAAAAGAAGATTCATGAGAAATTCAGAGAATGGTCATTCAGGAAGACGCTTCCCTACAACAAGCAATGTGAGCAAAGTTCAGCTTAAGGGACTATATGTGCCAAGTTTCACCCTTGTGAGTAAGGAATTTTGCTATCCTTGGTACGGAAGTATTACCGCAAGGCGAGTAAGGGTCATCGATAGTGTGAAAGGATGCCAAAGATGAAGAGTTAAAATATCCATAGGTAGGGTATCGTAGGGGGAATATGGAATGATGTGGCGTTAAGTCATAATTAAGTGGTTCTAGTAATTATGGAATGTTAAAGGAAGAAGGCGAAAAAAATGAAAAGTGATGTGATTGGAATTATTAGAAGCCTACGTATATGTTACGATTCCAGAACATTATGCAAATACGACGTCAAGGAGAGGAAGTAAAGGTTACTGCCCGAGCTGATATTAATAAATAAGGAGCCAGTGCGAGACGTAAGTTAAGACAAAGGAAATAACCCAAGAAAGATTACGAGGAATATTGATATGAGAATGGGCCAACGAGTAGTTAGTAATTGGTCAGGAAGATCCTAGTTATGGCTAAATAGGAGGTTACAAACGAGTCATGAGATCGTGTAAGATAAACATGGTAGAACCCAACATGGAGAATTCAGCCTCGAAGAATATCATTATAATACTTGAGATATATTCAAACTTGATTCGGGGTAGTTAAAGGAAGCGTATGAGTGTTACAGGGATAAAAGAAAGTGTCACTGGAAAGTCAGTCAAAATATCAATTCAAAAGCAACCATACAAGCACAAGGGCATGGAAGTAAGCAACTACGGATGATTATAGGCAAGTAAGGACATCAAAGAGGTCCATAATAAGCTCATAGCTTTACAAGATTTAAGGGTTCTCCCTACGTACTACAACGATAGACTAGCTAAGGAGATAAGAAAGAAGGCTTCAACCTAAGCACAATGACCTAAAGAGGATATGGTCGTGTAACAACAATCTCACAACAACATTCTAAGCATTCAAAAAGAAACTGGCACCTACTGTGGCTAATGAACGGGAAATAAGAATTTAAAGTAATATTCGAGATCATATGAGTTGTATAAAAACTCTGGCAAGTGTGGGCACTAAGATAAGCTAAGTATGGACGCAACAAAGGGGTAGAAAGACCACGAAAAATAATATCTTACGTTGAAAGAAAGCTAAGATAGAACGAAAGAATTATTCGATCAATGATCCAGAGTTAGTATGTTATGGATACACTCAAGATTTTGAAACATTATCTAGGCAACATATTTGTCAACAATAATACAGCCATAGAAGATTCCGGTATAAGTTAAAAGAAAGAATTGAGCCCAGGGCATAGACAAATGATTGAATTATTAGAAGATTGTATCATGGATATTCCATAACGCCCATGAAAGGCTGAGGTAATAACTGATACCATGAGCCACAGATCGGAAGATAGCTTAAGCCTACATAAAGGCTGATCAGACGGAAGAGGAAACTTAAGAATTACATTACCCAAGTAAATCAGGAGTCTGATTATTGGACCTAGAAAAATTATAGAAGTTGTGCTTGAGAACATGATAGAATCACTCTTAATATCAGATGTTTAAGAGAAATAACACAATAACCATAATCTATAATGGCACTACAAGGAAGCCAGTTAGAAGAAGTACTAGCCTCATAAGAAATCAGTACGAAGCTCCCACCGGATTGTGTATGTACCATAGGTGCAAGTATTATAGTAGAGCTTCAAGTTATGGATGTGAATTACACCTAGGTGGAAAGGAGGGCATGAAAGAGACAGAAGATACGATGCAAAATTTTAAGGTAAGTAAGGTAAAGGTGAACAACGTACGAGATACTCAAAGGCAAAAGATTGTTAATAGTCCATACTTCGGATAGAAGGCTATAAGTACGGAGATCCAATAACCGGGAATGATAGCGGCATCGTTGGCGACATGTTTTCCACCCTATATTTTCTAAGTACTGAGAGATCTAGTTAAGAGAATAGACAAAAGTTGGAGACGATGTGATGTCTCGCTTGACGTTCTAGAATAACATAAGGAAATATATGGTGCAAGCAAGTTGAAGGAAAGTTGCGAGTAGTATAAATGGGTATGTATAGATCACAAGCTAATGTATGGTAGAGCGACAAAGTTTTAAGGAAACATGAATAAGGATGTGGAAAGGCAAGTGAAAAGGTGACGAGAATGGATAAGTCTTTAGGATTAAGCCCATGAAAACAAGAAGAGCAGACAGTTTCTCTATGTTATACAATGCTCACTATAGCCTTAATGAACTCAAAGGAGTCTAAGATTAATAGAATTTAGAAGGAATGAAATGCTGACATGGTAATAGAATGAGGGTATAATTGTGACGTATAAAGGATGACGTTTGGGCCTTCGTTTGAATAATGATTTGAAAAAAAAAAGAGAAGGAGAAAGGATTTTGCTGGCGGCGCAAAATTAGGATACCCCAATAAGGTGAATCACATTGAGACACTATGAAATACGATTATGGGAATCACATCGAATATTCCTTGATGTAATGTAAGCCCTAGGGGCAAGGTATTACGTAAGAAGTTTCAAGTTATCAGTGGTATATTGTAGATCAATATTGAGGTGGTTCAATAATGGATGGACAAAAGTCACAAAGTATGAGATGAGATTAGGCCGTCATTCTAAAGATGAGATATAATGAGGAAGCATTAAAGGAATTAAATTTATATATATGGAATAAACAACGAGTGTGTGCCGGGTTTTGGTATAGACTTCAGGCACGATAAATTAAAGTAAGAGTTATGGCAGTAAATTCATACGGATGGCTAAAGGGACCTATGCGATGAGATAAATATTTGTGAATTCAATAAAGTACCGAGCGAAGAACTTCAGTATACTCATAGATGCCCAAAGGGACATCTTATCAAGCACTACATATGAAGCCTAGAGATTGGGCACACTTACAAGGTCAAAATTGTATAGGCTGCATGATGAAAGGTAGCAACAGTTACGAGATTGGAAGGATTCCGACTACAAGTTGTGGTGTGAGAAGGAGGCCTAAGGGGGGAATGCCCTGGACTTTGGACCCATTCACAGAATAGTCGCCTAGATGGAAAGAGAAGTTCTAAAGTATTAGGAAGATATTTATGAAAATGATAAGTGCATCAGTCAACATTCGAGGACGAATGTTCCAAATAGGGGAATAATGTTACACCCTGCAAGTATTACGTCGATGTAATGCTCTGCAGTAATATATTACGATGATGTTACCCTATGCAGCAATACATTACGGTAATTTTAAGCTTCACAGTATTAAGTTACAATAGTATTGCACACAGCAGTATTACATTACGGTGATGTCACGCTTCACAGTATTAAGTTACGACGATGTTGCACCTTGAAGTATTGTACGTTAAATTTGTCGCAAGGTAATTGACATCAGCCCCAAGATTATTTGAAGATTATAAGGATTATGCTATTTCACAAGTTATTAGTAAATCCATGAAGGTTAAAGGGAGAGCAATGAATTTTGTCCAAGTTTGGCAATTTGGGATAAAATACGGGTCGAGCGAAAAAAATCGATAATTATGAACTAGTACAATTCAAGGTACCATATTAAAAATAAATAGAATTTTAGGTAATTTGAGATAATTTTTAAATTATGCGGGTAATTGATTAATTACCAGATAATAGGATATTACCCAGTTAACTAATAAGTGGATAAAAATTTATAAAATATACCCATAAGAAATGTAGCACAAAGCCACCAAAACAAAAAATGACTCATTATTCATTATTGACATGTGGCTAGCTATGGAAGTGTAACCAAAAAGTACGACTTAAAGATAAGTCTCGCCAAATAATGCTTGGTTATAAGCATTTTTCCATGCACCATTATATCATTTTATCAATTCCATAGTTCAGAAGCCTTATGTCTTATGCCTTACGTACTCGGTACATTTTTCATACTGATGTCCCTTTTGCCTGGGGACGTTGCGTTTCACGCTCGTAGGTCCCGATAAATAGGTCGAGAGCCCTCCAAGTAGGCTATCAGCTCAGCGGAAGATGTTGATGTGCTCCATTTGCTTCGGATTCGCTTGTTTGGTTAGTATGATTTAGACATGTATTGTTTGGTATGGCGGGACTCTGTCCCGACCTTTATAAAATTTATGTACTCTCAGAGGCTTGTAGACATATGTCGTGTACGTGAAAGACTGTACGGCCTTGTCGGCCTATGTTTTGGGTTATAAATGATTATGTTGGCCTATTAGGCCCGTATGTCACGTGTATATGATGATGTAATAAGAAATATACGTTATGTTGATACTCGGTTGAGTAAGGTATAGGGTGCCCGTCGCGGCTCATCGGTTTGGGTCATGAAAAGGACTCCCCGATGCGTACGATGGCGGGGTTAGTACGCGTAAAAATAAAGTTCCTTTCAAAAAAGGAGCAAATCACATAGCACGTACCATGGTGTTTGGCCTCCCATCTGCCCTGAGACTAAACTCGCCACTTATGCTCATTATAAGTCGAGTGAGTCGCCATCTTCCGAGCCCAATCCCTCGGGTCGAGGACCTCGCACAGCGTCCATAAAATTCCTGCAAAAAGGGAAAGGAAGGCGTATTTACGGAATCCGCCTATGCCATAAGCAAAAATACAAAGACACAAGTATATCACTTACGTGTAAAATTCCATTCCCCGGGAAATGGCAGAAACTCCACAGGGATAATATCGGCAGTTCATACTCGGACGAATCGGCTCATCCATCGCTGATCCACATCTTGTTCATCATCAACAATGAAAAGCATGGTGGATCGGCATTGTAGGGTCAGCAGACCCCGATGGTGAAAAGGCTGATACAGCCTGATGAGATGACTAAGAGTGAATTTAAACCCTGATTCTTCCGCAAAGAACCTAATCACCAACGCTATCATCCAAAATGACGGGTGAATATGCGCCAAGGTAACCTAGTACTTTCGACAGAAGTCGAGCACAACCTATTAGGGGGCCCATCGTAAAGGGGTACGTGTACACGTTCGAAAACCTCTCGGCATGATCCATGATGCTCTATTCTAGGGAAGGTGCCCGCAGTACTACCTTTCCCCCCCATCCACAATCTTTCCTCACTAACTCAAGGTGTCTCTCTCCTATTAAAGAAATAAACTTCGAGGAATACTTCCAAAGAGCCCGAGCATTTTGGTTCAAAAAGCCTTCAAAGGCGGAACTCCCCTCTCTTTGCCGAGTGGACCCTGGTGTAGCAGCCATAACTGTGGTAAAACTAGGGAATTGGAACAGGAAATCGAGCAAGGGCTTCAAAGTTCAAATGGTGAAAGGTCTAACGTAGGAAATAAAAACTCTATAGAGGAGGATAACTACTCAGAATAGAGGAATCCTCAAAAAAGGGAAGACAACCCTATATATGGAGAAAGCGGTGAGTACCCGTTTGCCTCAAAGGCCTATTAGAAATGCTGACCAAGCCATTTTTCGCTTGGGGGAGATCTACCAGCGAGATTGCCTTGGTCATTTCATAAACATGTCATTCAATTAACGCTGTCGTGCGATGCTTTGGGGATCAAAGACCCCCATATCATTACAAGCCTCGAGATGGTACCTGATTTCGAGGGCCTCTATCAAGAAGAAGATAGTCTCTAAGGAGCCATTAATATCATTACAAGCCTCGAAATGGTACCCAATCTTGATGGCCTCTGTCAAGAAGAATATAGTCTATAAGGAGCTATTAATATCAATACAAGCCTCGAGATTACCGTCCCGAGGACCTCCGTCAAGAAGAGGATATGCTTTAAGGAGCCATTAATATTATTACAAGCCTCGAGATGGTACCCGATCTCGAGGGACTTTGTCAAGAATGAGATATGCTATAAGGAGCCATTAATATCATTATAAGCCTCGAGATGGTACGCGATCTCGAGGACCTCTGTCAAGAAGAGGATACGCTCTAAGGAGCAATTAATATTAGTACAAGCCTCGAGATGGTACCCTATCTCGAGGACCTATATCAAGAAGAAGATAGGCTCTAAGGATCCATTGACATCGTTGCAAGCCTCGAGATGGTACCTGATCTCGAGGACCTCCGTCAAAAAGAAGACAAGCTCTAAAACCCTACTCATATGGACTTGACCTCAAGGTAGTACCCTACCCTGACGATTTCTGCTATCACAAGCACGGTCTATTTACCCGATCCTCTATCCCTCGAGCTACCTAAGCCTGAGCCAACTGTCACTCAGAAACTAACAATAAAGCCTTAGGGATATCTTTCGCCTTCGGATCAAGTTAAATGCTCTCTCGGTTACTTTAATCCAGGGGCTATTCGAGTCCTGGCGTACCCTCATTCGGGATCTATCTATAACTCCTAAAGGCTATCTTTATTCTCAGGCATCCGAGAAAGTCTTCCCTTGAGAACTATCAACAGGGTCTGAAAGGCTAAGTTTCATTCTGAAAGTTTGAAGCCCTACTCTCATTCAACTCGAAGTCGGGAGTCCCGATGGCCTAAGCTCGTATCAACTCAATTTGGGCTCAGCTCGAGGAACGACAAAGGTCTCTGTAGGATATCATATTTACTAATCAAAGATCGGGAAAACAACTACACCCTGACCTAATATTGAGACCAATCAGTAAAGTCATGCACTCAGATTCTTCATAAATGCTAGTAAAAGGAAATCCGGCCATATGGTAAAATCGGAGAGTCTAATTTTCGGTCACTACGATGCTTCATAAGCACATTGTTATAGGCTTGAGATTATGGTCGAGATTAACACCCGAGGGATTATCGACATCCGGCCTCAGGGTAGTGCAAATCGATAGTCATGGTGAAAAATTGGGAGGCTCCCAAGGCATGTAACTGAAGTTGACATGATCTATTTGGCTAGTTCAAGTCCGTACCGTAGCATTAAATAGCTGTACCAACCACATATCTTTACAATAAATGTATTTGTACTATGTTGGGACTCCCCTCATATAAAAAGGGAATCCTTGGCATTTTGTAAGGGTCCTGATGCTCAATATTGAATATACAAGAACATTCTCTCTGCTCTCTAACATATTCTCTTGATCTCATTGATTTCATTTATTGCTTATATTCATTGTGTTCTATTTCTTGTTCTTCATTTATTACTTATTATTGGCCATAAAGAGCCTTTATTGATTTTATCATAACTGTTAGTCATCCATCGACTACCATCGGTAGGACATCAAACTCGACCTCGAGGCCCCGAATAAGCAAGCTCGAGGCCCCGGTTATCAGCCATTCGGTTGGGTTATCACCTTGTTTTGAAACTCTTATCTTGTTTCCAAGACTTTCACCTTGGATCAATTGCCTAACAACTAGCATAAAAATAGATCACGTATTTTTAGAACCAAAAAATCAAATATAATTGTAATTATCATTTTCAAGGTAAACACTGTGATCATGAAATTTCTAAGTACTTGAGTTATTGAGCGTTGGTCCATGTTAGACACCATGTCTAGGATACATGCTTATCCTGCTGGGACCCACTGAGGTCACTTCTATTGTTGAGCTATCTATTTTCATTGCTTTATATACTCAGTCATACACATCCATATACATATCATATCTCAGTCTCTGTTGTTATTTATTGATATATCATATCATTGATGTCGAGCTAGTTTCATGACATTGAGAGCCCGAGAGACTGTGGAGATTGATGACTGAGTGAGGTCGAGGCCCCGATTATGAGGATATTTATGGGATCGGGTTGCACACTACAACATGTTTCATTGATTTATGCCATGATTTGCTTGATATAGCACTTGGGATGTAGGAGCTACTCTAGAGTCTATACACACCCCAGTGAGCGCAGGTACATATTGAGTGCGAGTGCCAAGTGCCGAGTGACTGTCAGGATTGAGTGACTGATACTTTGAGAGTATGCATATGGTTCTATCACTGAGTCGCATCGCATTCGGCATGCACATGACATACAAGCATAGAGATGCATTTTCCTCATGTTGTATGGTAACGCCTTCTCACATTTATTGACATATAGTCATCGAGAGGTATTTTACACTCTATATCTTGAGAGTAAATGAAACATCATATTTAATGTCGAAAGGAATTTTGGGAAAACTCACATCTTTCAAACTTACTCGTATTGTCGACAATTTCGATAAAAAGTGTTGGGTTTTTCACAAGATTTACTTGAAAAGTGAAACTATTTTAGAAAAACTATGAAAAGGCTGAGCATTTTTATCTCTGAGTTACTCTTTATTTAATTGCTTTATGTTGTTATGAACTGTTGTTGGCTATTGGTGTTGGACCTAACCTATGTTCTAGCTCGTCACTACTTTCAACCTAAGTTAGGTTTGTTAGTTACCAGTACATGAGGTCGGTTGTACTGATACTACACTTTTGCACCTTGCGTGCAGATGTTGGTAGTTGTTATTGTTGTGTTCGATGGTTGCTGGATTTGAAGGTGTGCTTGCGTCCCTGTTGTAGCTGCCTGTTGTTCATGGTAGACCTAGATTTATAAAACTCTATTTATGTACTTTTCAAATATAAGATGTATGTATTTCATATCAGCTTTGTAAACTCTATTCTTAGAAGCTTATGATTTGTACTATCATCCTTGTGAAATGGATAAGTTACAGATAATTTCTTCCATTAATTTTTTTATTAATTAAAAGTGTATAATTGTTAATTGGCTTACCTAGCGGGTTAGGTTAGGTGTCATCACGACTAGTGGATTTTGGGAAGTGACAGATTGGTATCAGATCTCTAGGTTCATAGATTCTGTCAGTCATGAGCAAGTGTCTAGTAGAGTCTTGCGGATTGGTATGATGACGTCCATACCTATCTTCGAGAGTCTACAGGGCATTTAGGATACACTTCCCATCTTTCTTTCCTTATCATGCGGCATCGATTCAGCTTGAAGTGTAATCCTTTGAATTATTTCCATGCATTTGTATGTACACATGAGAGGTCGGTATCAGCTGTGTATCGATGGCTTGTGATTCCATGGATAAGGTGCGAAATGTGATTTCAGTGTGTTGATGACAAGCCTATTTGGAGGACTTGAGGTCGGGTTTTGACTACAGCTTGAGCGCAGAGATGTTGATTGTATGAGCATGTACTTTAGGACTTATATATCGGTAGCGTCCTTATGAGTGGAACTTATGACTAGATGAGTGGTCAGATGGATATATGATGAGTATGATTTGACTACGGGTGTGTTCAGATAGATTGGATTTGAGGAAAAGAGTTAGATTGAGATGTAAATTGGGTGCTTGATTTTCGTTGACGTATAGCCTCGACTTATGGGTGTGTGAAGAATCTTTTCATGTTGTATAGTTGAGGTGTGAAGTAGATTTCCGTTTCGTGATATGAGTTCAAACTCAAGAAGATTAAGTGACTACAAAATAGTTATGACTATGGAGGGGTATAAAGAGATGTTAGTTGAGGTGAAGCATGTGGGTTATCTCTGGCGGGGTGTCCTGAGGTTAGTGTGATCCCTATGTTGTTTTGTAGCGAGATTCAACTAATTTTATGTGTTGCAATTTGAGTTTTGATCACTTATGAGAGTTGGCTTGGCTATTACGAGGATGAACGCGAGATTTGCAAATGATTTGAGGTATGACATGGTTTATGTTACATAAGCTTATGAAGGATTTAGTTGAATCTTACTGCGGTATTATGGCAGTAATAAAGTATGGGAATTGTGAGTTATTGTGTGTTTTGATCAATGGCCTTGAGCCAAGTGTGAGAGTCTGCTATTTATAAGTTGATTGCACGGTTATGTATTGTATTTGTTTCGGTTTGAGGTATACTTGTGAATAAGTAATGTTCCGTAAAGGGTGAGATCGAGGATGAATCGAGTAAATGAATTTCTAGGTATGGGTTATATTATGCTTTAAGGGTATATGAGAATCATGGAATGATATGAATTGTTATTGGTGAGAGATGTAGTGCACATGGAGTAGGAATCTACTCGGTTGCTTAGAAGTGTGGATTAGTTCTTAGGGTGTTGGTGTACAAATGGGGCACAAGTCGTTCGATCTGCTTGGTCAGTTTAATTGAGATTCGAGTAGAGTGAAAGACTCTAGAGAATGGTTCTAACGAATTCAAGATTTATATGTGTCAATTGAGTATTTTGCAGATTTGCATATGGCTAGCATCTGAGAGTTATATTGGATGGTGTCGAGACTTGCAATATTTCTATACCATTATGGATTCTACATTCAGTATCAAGAAGGTAAAATGAACAACTTTAAATTCATAGAAGGTTTCTTCAGAGTGGGTACCTCGGTTGTGGTAATTTTGGGGTGCTTAAGAGAGCATTCAACAACTTATAAGCCTTAGGGCAGTGTGGTTTTATGCTAGGGTCTCATGTGGTGAGTTTTGGTTGAGGATTGTGGTATTTTAACGAGGAGAAGTATCAAATTGAAGGTATTTCATAAGGAACTCGGAGAAATATGACATCTTGGTAGTAGGTTGGATTGGCACGGTAATGGGTATGATCGGTTCTTTGTGTGCTTATGATGTGGGGAATTTCTATAGGTGTTTCGTGGAATTGCTCTTGGATTTTGGTGACCTGCGTGGCTTGGTTGAGATAGAGAGATTTAGTTCTGATGTCTTAATTATGTTCAAATGGGTCTCGAAGAGATCTCAATAGTTTCTACCACGATTCAAGGAGTATATTTCCTACTGGCATGAGGAGCATGCGGTGTGTAGTGATTTTCTCCTGAATGAAATTGAATGGAAGGTCCTTAGCTAATTGAGTATGTAGTTGCTTGTGACTTTGACTGGATTATGAAGTTCTCGCATTTTTCATATAATGGCATGGTATATGTGGTGTGTTGTGTGGATGGAGATTTGCATGAGCAAGGTCACAGTTCAGTTTTGAAGGGAAGATCATAAAATTCTTAGGCAACATAGACGGTTTCAGATGACTAGGTAAATGGTATTACTATTTGGTATGGCTTGATGAGAGTATACATTTTAGAAGGGGCAATGTGTTTTGATTTATAGATACTTCACTGGTACTGCGGCACTCTCCTCGTTGATCGATTGTTGATATTCAAATTTTTCTATATGGTATGGGAGAATTGTAGAAGTATTCTTCGTGGGATGATTATGTATGAGGGATGTGTTAGGTATTCGGGCGGTGGAATTGGGATTAGATATGATGATTCTTGTGCTTTATGAATTTGGAGACTGGGAGTTCTCAAGAGTAGATTATTTCATGGTTATGGACTATGAAGTTGTGGACGAAGCTAGCCAGATTATAGTATGTGTTATGATTCAGTCATTGTGGAGTTTCATAGGGTTATTTATCTATCTATGGATGATTAGAGCTGATTTGGGGGTCCATTGCCCATTTAGGATGTGTATTCAACACTGAGTCGCACTGGTTGGCTCCATACTGCTATTGTTGAGGGATGTGCCATTCGGTTGTTGTTGAGATTATTTGTGTTCCGAAATTATCTACGAGTTACTCTTTTATGCTACGGGGAGTTGTGATTCGTTGGTTATATGCACTCATGGTGCGACTCTATTTGGGCTTTACTGCGGAATTTGAGCGAGATGGGTATTGCATGATTGATTGCATATTGTCTATGACCTTTCGGGTTTTTTTGTGGCATTGTGTCATTTGCTTCTCCGTGGTTATGGTAATGTACTTTGAGTGCTTGGTGTCAAATTTTGCGTGGTTATTGATGTTGAGCATGGTGGCTACTGTATTTCATATGGACCTGTGATTGGATGGGGTCACGCATTGCAGCGAAGTTATGTTGAGATACGATCCTTTATGTTGGATTCATGTGTTTTGATTCTATGGTGTGTGATAGGCCCTTAGGATAGCGTTGTGATGGTACTTGTTAAGCTGGTCGGACAGTCCTCTTGTTTGAGCCATTTTTCATGATTGAGTACATTTTGAATGTTGCTATTTGGTGCACAGATTGCACGAGTTGTGGCTTTAGATAGTATTTATGTGTTGTCGCGCCCCCTTTTTTCCCCCGCCGAGAAAAGTCTGGGTTTCGACATTCATGGGGGTAATGACACATTTCCTTTTGGGATTTGGGTATTTGAAGAGTCGTCACCTAACGGATTATGGTGCGTTAGGGCACCTAGAGCGATTAACTCTTAGACTAGTTTGCATTAACAGAGGTTTAGGGTAAGGGCTCGAAATAACCTTGAAGGGAAGGTGTTAGGCACCCCTCTCGATCCACAATGGTGGGTCCCGACCGAACTTAAACTATGTGAATTAGTCATTTTAACACACAAACAGTTTTAACACGTACTTGCAAGTAAAGACATGTTTTGACATTCTAAGCACATGTATGATTCGAGTAATGAAATAAAAGAAAAGGTTGGAACAAGTTGCACATATATAAAGGAAAGTAGATTTATTTAAATAACGGGATAGGTCCTAGGTTGGTTAGCCTACAGGATCACCCCACACAATGCTCGATAATCACTCCTCAATAAGGGGCTACACGTGACATTAGCGTGTAGTCATTATATCCTTACTACCAAATTTCCTCCCCTTGGTCATAGCCTAAAGCGTACTAATAACCCTGATAGATGTCCTATGCGTGCACTACACGTCCCTTCCTCGTGGAACTGGAGGTATTTACGACCTCTAGTTTTAGGTAGTTCTAGACTATCCTAAGGTGTTCAAAGGAGAATAGTATAGGCGTCAATCAAAAACAATTAGGACTGCATTCAAAGAGGGAACAATTAAAGGCTCATATTTACCTCCGCAAACATAACAAACAAGTGCACGTCTCAAACAACAGTTTCAAGCATTTAAGAGAAAAATCGTAGAACATGATATCTAGGTGAGTAGAGATTATACAACATTGAACTAAGACAAAAGTGTCAAAGACCTATTCAACTTGCCTACTTATTTTAGACCTGCTGAATGTGAGTAGTCTCAAATAACAAAGAGCAGTTTTACAGTTGCAGGATTTTAATCGCCCTATAGGCTTGCCTAAGCGCATAATAGTGATGTCCTAAGAGCACGATATCTATATTGATTAGAAATGCAGTAAAACAGTGAACAATTTTTAAACGGACAACTTGAGATCCTATAGACATGTTTTCTAGCGGTATTAATTAAGGCATCATTTGAAAACCTTTTTAAAAGCGGACAGATTTAGTTAATTAAACCACTTCAGAATATATAACCAATGAATTGAACTGTTTAAAGTCCTATAGGCATGATTTCTAGTTAAGCAGGGCAAAATAAACAGCATTCATTTAATCAAAGTGAAACCCGTATAGGCACGACTTCTATAGAGCTGATTTTTACCCTATAGGCATGATCTTTATTATTAAAGCTATTTTAGATCCTATTGGCATGGTTTCTAATTATGTGGAACTAAAGCAAACATAACAAACACATTTGAATAAGCATGGACACTATAAGCATGGTATCTACCCAAGTTACCCAATATATATAACTACCCTCCCTTTTTCACTAATCACCTCACTGTTTGTTTACAATAATTATTACAGACCAATCAATTAAATGACAAATTTACATATATAGGAAATGAATCTATACGGAGCCTACAGTAGGCCCAAATGACTTCATAGCCTCAAATGCCAAAGTTCCATAGCCAATTTCATGTCTAAGTGTCTCAGAGTTCCCTAAGGACCTCAAGAATCACAAGCAGTGCTCACACCTAGACCTTTTCTCAAATAATAACTGATTTAGGTGCAGTGTAGAAAGGCCAGCTCTGACATGCCAGAGTTAAGAGAGATCTCAAGGCAGTACACATATTAGAGAGGCAGGACCTAGTATTATAAGAGTAAAGTGATAATGCTTGACATAGTTTTGAAAATAGTATAGAGATGACTTTAGGAGTGAAAAAGGTTTTTGAAACAGGAAATAGCCTGGTGATAAAAGACATTTTGAGAAGAGTACGAAAACTCTTTTAAAAAATAGCAGACAATCAATTGGTCATAAAACAACCAGATTCAGAAACACTCAACAAACAGATCTCACCTAGGGATACAATGATTGGGGCATAGAAGAGTCACATTAGCGTATAGAGGAAACATACAGTCAACCAACTGCATAAAATACTTAGGGTCTTAAAGACTTAGCAGGCTAGTCATGGCGAGTAAATAGTTAAGATAGAGTTGTAATACAGAAAGGCCTGACATGTCTTGAACAAGATTAAACATACAGGCAGGGTTAATCAAATACATCAAATAGCCAACATGATCACATAATTGAGAGATTGAAAAGATATTCACAAACAGACTGGTTAAGTATCAAATAACTAGGTGAAGTGCAGATATGTTAATCATGCATGGAACATGACAAAGTTTATACATGCTAGGCAAAGAGGTAAGCATGAATACAAGTTAGATTCATAGCTGATGAACTAGTGCAGGAATGAAACACTTAGGGTTTGGATTTTAAAATTTAACTAGAGACATACTAGTTTAAGAAAAGAATGCAGAATATAAAGCAGATGTAGTTCAAATGTCAAGTCTTGGCTTTCAACCGGCTAGACCAGTGAATATCACAAGTAGCATTGGAGAAAAAGAGAGCTTTAGAGTGTAAGTGTGCTTTTTGAACTAATGTTCGTTGTCAGAAGTGAGAATATGAGGGGGTTTATGTAGGAATAAAAAGCTTAGCAAAATAAGGTAAGGGATCAATTACGTAGCAATTATAGAAATCATAGAATCAATCACATGTAAAATCAGTAAGTCTTTCGTTAAATCAACGGAACATCAATCAAATGTAACAGCATGACAGACACTTAAGGAAAGAAACTGAGTACAGAGTAGGTAATTAGGGCCGGATACACAGGGGTTTCAATTAAGGAAACAATCTGTAAGAATCAGCAAAATAACAAATAAGGCAAGGGAAAAATTAATTAAGGCAAGCAGTTCAATTAAACCGAGTAGGGAGGTAAGAATCAAAAGTTTTGTTAAGAAAAAGTGTTCAAATCAAACCATGAAATAAGGACTTCAGAATAATCAAGGGTTCAATTAAAGAGAAAATCATGAAAGAGTCAACAAGTTTAGCAGATAACACAAGGTAAGAAATGAATAGTCAGGATTCGACACATAATTTTAAGAAAACAAATAGTTAAATCAGCATTGATTCGAGGAGAAAGATATAGGTTTTAACACGAATAGTCAGGATGAACATGACCATATAGAATCAGGGAAAGGTTGAACAAAGAAGTCCAGTAAAGGCATACTAGGACAAGAAAACCACGAGACATTCAAAAGGCTAGAGAGAAATCACAAGAACCAAGGCAAGAACACAATATGTACACCAGTACTCAGAAACCAATCAAAGAAATGTTAGAAAATTAGGGTTTTTAGTACAAGCGAGTTAAGGTTGTAGCAAACTTACAAAATCAGTCAAACACATAAGAAACAGAAGATCAAACTCTCAAAAATCATCAAACATTTTGGAAAAGACATTTTCGGAAACCCAAGTTTAGGAAAAATAAAAAATCATTCAAAAATCACATGATTCTTGTAAAGAATCACAAGATTATTGTAAAACTCATATGAAACAAGTCTCAATCATCTCAAATCTGTACAGATCTAAGAGGTTCAGAAGAAAGAAATTATGGTTTTCGAGGAGAACAACACAGAGTTGAAGAAACATGCTTAGAAACCCATAGGTCATAGTCGATGTAGGACGATCTTACTTGGAATCATACTGGAACAGCTTGAAATAGGCGATAAAGGAGCCATACATGCATGCCAGCTAACCCTGGTCCCTCTAGGGCCATGGAAATGGCAATACCAAGGTAAGAGAGGCTAATAGAGGCATGGGGTGGTGAAAAACCGCCATATATAGCCATAGATAAGTGATAGTGAGGTCCGATTAGGGTTAGGTTTGAGAGAATTTGAGAGAGAGGAGGGATTTCAGGGCGGCAGATGGTGGAAAATGAAAGGGTTTGGGAGGTCGTTTGGTTTATTTTGGGTAAGTGTTGTTTGTGGGCGTTGATCTTATGATCAACGACCGAGATTAAAGGGTTTTGGTGCTGGATCGGGTCTTCAGGATTTGGGCTGGGTAAATTTAAATTGGGATTGGGCTACTATTGGGTTGAATTAGGGCTACAATTAAAATAAAAATGGGCCAGATTTTAAATAGCCACTTTTAATAAGTACATAATTTATAAAAATAATAAATTACTTCTAAAAATTAATTTCGTATACTAAAATGATTTAAAAAATATTATTTAACATTTTAAAAATATAAAAGACCATTTTATGTATCGATAATGTAATTATGCATTAGTATGGACTATCATTGCAAAGACGTGTAATTTAGCCTAAAAATATAAATATAATTACAAACAATGCACTAAAAATATTTAAACACTGTGTTGGCATAAATAAAGAATTCAGATGATTAAATCATCATAAAAGTAATTTGAAGTATAATTATTGGATATTTTATAAATAAAAGAGAAGAAATAAATTGATTTGGAGCTTTAAAAATTATAGAAAAATTATAAAAATATTTTATGCATGCTTATAACTGCATATGTGCTATTTTGAAAGTATATATATGTATGAAAAATATATGAGAAAAAATTGGGTATCAACATGTGTCATATCACTAGAGTGGTCGTGTCGGATGAGATGAGGTCAATGGAACTAGAATGGATGCTCTCGGATTTGATTGCGGTATATTTGGAAAGATAATATCTGAAGTCGGCTTAGAAGTTGGCTATAGTTCTTGTCGAAGGAGAGGGAGCTCCATGACTTGTTGATCTAACGAATGGTTATGAGTTTCTGCGTATTTCTTTCATCATTGGCAATATATGAAGGTGTTAGAACGAGGATTTGTTGGATAAGAGGTTTATTACCGGCATTGGGTTGTTTTGACCAGCTACTATGATTAGAAATTATTACTATGAGTATTTGAGTTTTGAGGTATATCATGTGATAACATCTTTGGTTATAGTAAATTTCGGACGTTGGAAATTGAATTCTAAAGCTTATGGGATAGGTTGAATTAAGAAATTTCAGTTATGTTATGTTATTAGACCTATATGGGATAGGGTGACGTATGATCACCTCCGGGTATGTGCATGGTAAGGTTACACAATGATTTAATGGCTCTTGAGATCAACTCTAGGCACGTTCGAGGACGAACGCATGTTTAAGTGGGGGAGAATGTAACGACCTGACTGGTCTTTTTGAGAATTTGCACTTCGCTCGATTGTTTGAGGGCGTCGGTATCTCCGTATGATGTATTATGACTGATGTGAATCATCGGATTTGCTTACTAGGTTATTCGAAATTGATTTGGGAAGGATGATTCTCAGCTAGAAGCTTTAAAATTTGAAAGGGTTGACCGAGTTTGACTTTTTATTATTTGAACTCACATTGGATTTCTGATGGTTCCATTAGCTCCACTGGGTAATTTTGGACTCAGAAGCACATTCGGATTGTTTGACCGGGAGTGGACTTTTTGATATCGGGGTAGGATTCTGCTTCCGGAATTTGGAGCAGGTCCGTAATATCGAATGTGATTTGTGTGCAAAATTTGAGGTCAATCGAACGTGATTTGATAGGTTTCGGCATCGGTTGTGGAAGTTTGAAGTTTCAAGTTCATTTATTTTTGAATAGAGGTGTGATTCGTCGTTTCGATGTTGTTATGTGTGTTTTGAGGCCTAGAGTAGGTCTGTGTTATGTTATGGGACTTGTTGGTATGTTTGGACGGGGTCCCGAGGGGCTTGGGTGCGTTACGGACTGATATCAGGCTATTTTCCCTTTATTTTTAACTACTATGTTCTGCTAATATCTGGTGTTGCATTACTTCATCGCGATCGCGGACTTAATATTGCGATCGCGTAAGGGGAAAATGGAATAGGCTAATTCTTCTTCTACGCGTTCGCAAGTAATGGTTCGCGTTCGCATATGTTGTGGCAGTCAAGCATTGCGTTCGCGATGTTGGGAACGCGTTTGCACTGTAGAGTTGAGCTGGGAAGGTCTTCATGGCTTCTTCATCGTGTTCGCGAGCCTAGGGCCGCGTTTGTGTAGGTTTTTTCTGCACTGAGCAGTTTGTGCTTCGTAATCACACAGTTTATTACGCGATCGCGTAGTGTATTTTTAGGGGCAATGCATTTTCTTCTTCGCGATCGTGATTCATTGATTCGCCCAGTGATTATAAAGTACTCTATTTTGAGGCTTTCAGCAATTTTTACATTTTTGGAGCTATGGAACTCGGACTGAGGCGATTCTTGAAGCAATTTTTATCATATGAATGGGGTAAGTATTCTCTCATTGGTTTTGGTTATATTTCATGAATCAATCTTCGATTTTAGCGTTTGGTTGATGAATTTTAAAGAAGGAATTGAGGGTTTTGGCCTAAAGTTTCATAATATGAATTTTTGAGTTTTGAACATCAATCTGGAGTCTGAATTGAGTAAAACTAGTATGTTTGGACTCTTAATTGAATGGGGTATTGGATTTTGTGAGTTTTGTCGAGTTTCGAGGTGCGGGCCTGAGTGTGTGTTTTGGCTGGATTTGGGATTTGATTTAGGATTCGATCTTTATCATTTGGAATTGCTTCCTTGGGCTTTATTTGATGTATTTGAGTTTCTTTTGGCTAGTTTTGAGCCGATCGGAGGTCGCTATGCGCGTGATGGAATTTTTGGAGCATCGCTTGGCTTGCTCGGTATTGGAATTGGCTCGTTCGTGGTAAGTAACTCTTCTAAACTTACTGATGAGGGTATGAAACCCCGAATTACATTCAATGTGATTGGTGTTGAGGTGACACACATGTTAGGTGACGAGCGTGTGGGCGTGCACCGTGTGAATTCTGACTCCATTATTTCTATGATATTGTGTAGTTTCCTAACGTTACCTGTGATCATGAAATTTCTACGTACTTGAGCTATTGAGATGTGATCCATGTTAGACACTATGTCTAGGCTACATGCTTATCTTGTTGGGACCCACTAAGGTCATTTATGTTGTTGAGCTATCTATTTTCATTGCTTTATATACTTAGTCATACGCATTCATATGCATATCATATCTCAGTCTCTGCTGTTATTTAATGATACATCATATCATTATTGTCAGGCTTGTTTCATGACATTGAGAGCCTGAGAGACTCGAGAGATTGATGACTGAGTGAGGCCGGGGGCTTGATGTGAGGATGTTTATAGGATCGGGTTGCACGTTGGAACATGTTTCATTGATTTATGCTATGATTGGCTTGATATAGAGCTTGAGCTGTAGGAGTCCCTCTGTAGTCTATACACACCCCCAGTGAGCGCAGGTACCTACTGAGTGCGAGTGCTGAATGCCGAGTGATTGGGAGGACTGAGTGAATTGATACTCCAAGAGTATGCATATAGTTCTATCACTAAGTCGCATCGCATTCGACATGCACCTGACATAAAGGCATAGAGATGCAGTTTTCTCATGATGTACGGTATCGCGTCATTCATGAATTCTCACATATATTGACATATAGGTATTAAGAGGTATTTTACACTTACTATCTGGAGAGAAATTGAAACATCATATTTACTGTCGAAAGGATTTTTGGGAAAACTCACAGCTTTCAAACTTACTCGTATTTTCGACGATTTTTGTAAAACTTGTTAGGTTTTTCACTGATATACTTGAAAAGCGAAACTATTTTCGAAAAACTATGAAAAGGCTGAGCATTTTTATCTCGGGGTTACTCTTTATTTAATTGTTTTACGTTGTTATGAACTATTGTTGGCTATTGGTGTTGGACCCGACCAATATTCTAGCTCGTCACTACTTTCAACCTAAGGTTAGGTTTGTTAGTTACCAGTGCATGGGGTCGGTTGTACTGATACTATACTTTTGCACATTGCGTACAGATGTTGGTAGTTGTTGTTGTTGTGTTCGATGGTTGCTGGATTTGAAGGTGTGCATGTGCCCCTGTTGTAACTGCCTCTTGTTTATGGTAGCCCTAGATTTATAAAACTTTGTTTATGTACTTTTTAAACAGAAGATGTATTTACTTTATATAAGCTTTGTAAACTCTATTCTTAGAAGCTCATGATTTGTACTACCAGTACTTGGGAAATGTATAAGTTACAAATAATTTCTTTCATTTAATTGTTTTATTAATTGGAAATGAATAATTGTTAATTGACTTACCTAGCAGGTTAGGTTAGATGCCATCACGACTAGTGGATTTTGGGTCGTGACAGATCACTAGCTAAGTTTGAACGTTTAACTTAGAAAACGTATCAAATTTAAGAGGCTATCTAGGTATTTAGCTTAATTCAAACTGTAATTTCTCATGCTTGAATATTCGTGAATGTACAAACTGACACTGCTGCGACAACACCAGCTTCTTTAGTTAATGACTAATGAAAACCCCGATAAGATGATCATATACTTGAAATACACTTGCCCCGGAAACCAATTGGCTTGAGCTTGAAAATAAAGAAATTAAAGCAAACAATATGCTGTCTGCAGTTGTTTTGGCTTTATCCTCTCCCATAACACTTAACAAATAGTTAACCTTGGAAACAATTTGGTTTGGCTTTGAAACGATCAACTCCATCTAACCAAAAAACAAGTTAGCGAAAGAACACAATCTACTCCATCCACCCAACAATTCAATTACCTCGCCAAAATGAGTTGGTTTCCCTTTATCAATTCCCAGAAAACCCGGCTCACCAAAAATCTAATTAACCAGAAAAGAAAGAAGAAGAAGAAAAAAAACTAGTGGCAAATAACACAAGTATATTCCAGACCAGTCATATGGGTTGCGATAATATGACATAGCACATTCTTACGAGGGTCCACTGGGATGCTTTATCAAATTTCAAGAAAGAATCGACAAATAGGAAGCTGAAAATATGTAAATCCATTGCTTTGTTTCGACATTTCAGTGGAGCAGCTCGTACGAGATATTTTATTAAAATTAATTTATTAATTTAGAGAAACATATAGGTCCTCTAGTCTAAGGTGTCTATTGCCACAAGAACTAAATACTTCCCAACAGAGAAAAAGAAATATGAACTGAAAAGTGCATAGACAGATGCGACTGTGACGATTCATAATTATTTAATGTGGTATGGGACCTTAGTTTGATTTGCATGGTTGATAACATGATTTAACGTGTCAAGATATAGGGCCCCTGCGGCCTGCCCAATTCGTCAACGTGCCTTTGCTCATATAGGTGTTCTTTCTTCCTTTTGGCTGGACTCAATTTTTAGTATAAAATATAGCAAAATATAAAATTGACTGATCGGTCGAAATAAATGAGATTTGCTAGTTAAAAAATATATATTTGCTAGTCAAACTAATTAAATCTAAGATATATTAATGAAATATAATTGGAAAAAGATTAAATCACCTACCCAAACTTTGTAAATGAGAATCTCCTCTCTAAATTGCCTTTTTCCGAGTAGAGGAGTTCTAAAATGAGAGAATATGAGATGAAATTCCTGCTTCCAAACCATTTGATCAGCTGCAGATGTCACAATTGTGAGTCTTCATTATTGCGAAGAATACCTCGCACATGCGGCAACTGGCTAGCCCAAGAGGAGGTCGCAAATGCGAGATTGGCTTGGCATTTGAGAAGCCTATCCTCATCGCAAATGTGACAGTTTTGTCGCAAATGCGAACTACCCCTCTACCTATGTTATTTCGCAATTTCGATCCAGGAATCGCCCCCCCTCCCCAACCCGCTAAGTTAGGAATTGGGAACCGAGTGTTCGCAAATGCGACACCAGAGGCATTAGCAAACAATATCTAGTAACATGTTTGAAACTCATCCGAGCCTTTGTAACTCCAAATAACACATCCACACAAGTCTAAAAATATCATATGAACTTGCTCGCATGAATAAAACTACAAAAACAACATGTAAAATTATGAATCGAACACTAAAATGCATAAGGTTCAAAGTAAATTTCAAGAGCGACTAGAAGTGCAACTAACCATCTGAATCCTATCAACTCAACTCCAAATGATACCAATTTTTGCGGACAAGTTTTAAATAGCATAAAAGACTTATTCCAAGTCACAAAATCCAATTTCAAACTTAGTAGCTAAATGTTTACCTACTGTCATGACCCCAAATTCCCTCCGTAGAATGTCATGATTGCACCTTGTTGGGACCAAACACACACGCAAGTATAGGTGCTCGTCAAGTAATAAAGTGACTCGAAAGTCGGATGTCGAACCCACAGAGACTTAGCCTGATCGTTAACTAAGTAAACTAAAATCAATTAACTGTCCGAGATATTTGAGAGTGATATTTTTCTATTAATCTACTATTGCGGAAATTAAACAAATAACAACTAAATTATCAAGAATGTGATTTTGTATGACAAGATTATACATCACAGGAGATAAAAATTCCAAGGTTGTGGTTGGTTTATCAATCCTATTAAGTTCAATATGCACACTCCTTAATCCAGATTATCTATGATTGTTAATTAACCGGATCTTTTATATGAATAGCATGTTCCCAACATACTACTCGCCTGCCCACAATATATAAATCCTATATTCCTATGGTATTGAGTCAATAATGAATGAATATAATACGGTATTCAATTAAGAAAGACTGTTAGGTATAATTCTATCCTAACCGCGAAATCTTTCCCCGAGCCACGTATTCAAAAACAAGCTCTCTCTAATTCTACTCTAGTCTAAACACGACTATCCCAGGCATAGCATAAATAGTAAATAGACAATTAAGCAATTATGCACAGAATTAGAGAAACAACCACAAGATGATAATCCGAATTAACGAAGATGTAATTAATAAACGTTAATAATCAAGTTAACCACAACCCAAGAACTACAGTGCTTAGCCACTCATGTTCGTAGTAAAAACTTTCCAAGTATTTTGCATAAACTAATTACAAAGAAAAGAACAAGGGATAAAGAACTTTATGATTTTCTCCTTCAAAAGTTATCCACGTGATGTCCTTGACTCTCGTCGCCAAAACTCCCTCAAAATGACATTTTTAGGTCTATTTAGTGTAGGAAAAGACCTAAACGTGTAGGTCAATTCCTAGTCAATCAAAGAGATGAAGAAAATCTTCAAAACTCGGAATGGATCTCGCCCCAAGCTTGGCGTTGCCAGGCATAACGCCTGGTGGACCTCTCCCCAAGCCTGGCGTCGCAAGGAATAACGCCTGGTTAAGATGGCCTATGCCTTGCCTCGCCAGGTTTAACGCCTACATACAAGCCTGGCGTCACCAGGTCTCACGCCTGCTTTAGGCCTAGCTTCGCCAGCTTTCTCCATTTCATTGTTGTCGAGCACACTTTCAACGTTTAAGTATCTTTTTTTCTCTACTTTTATCTCCAATTTACCTACACATAAAATAGACTCCATTACACACAAATAACGTGTAATTTATTATTAAAACATGTAAAATGCAAGGCACATAATGTAGGAAACTATGAAAATATAGCCACATATCAATACCCCACACTTAAACATTGCTCGTCCCCGAGCAATCAAACTACACTTATAGACACAACATGTTAAGCAATTCCATTAACTCATTATACCAAGAATGTTTAAAACAGTCTAAGCACTAAGGTGTAACATCATCGCCTCAATATTTGACTCACCAATACCATGACTCATTCATAATTCACTTACTTACTTTAACATGGAGGTCAATGACATTACCTTTCCATTATGAATCACATTCCCTCACACAACAAAAGAGAGTAATTGCATCCACAATAAAATTTATGAACAATTAGGTACTCAATATAGCAAGAATTCACTCACTCTCAGAAATAACATTCATATGCTACAATAGATGCACCATAGGCTTGCGTGTAGTGTACCACTATACTAATCGAGCTCATTCAGTCTAAGATCAAGTAGGACTTTCATTGGTTGTAATGTAGGCTGCAGGTCGTGTAGGACATATTTGGATATAAGAGTGGCTATACCTCCCTAAGCACTTTAATACATATACTTTAACATTCAGACCCCACACTTATGTCAAACCATAATTCCACCTTCATATCAATGTATATTAACTCCATATTTCTTTAAGCACAATTACATCAAGAGTCACCACTATCATGAAATTATTTTCAAATAAATACAACTATATATATTTTTTCACTTCAAGTGGCTCTTACTTTTTCAAAATAGTGCACCTTTCTCCTTATTTTATTAGTTTCACTCAAAAGCCAAACCTACCACCCAACACTTTAACTATTACAAAGTTCATAGCACATCTTTTTTTTGAAGGGAAAAGATACTTATATTAATAGTAATAATAATAGTAGCACGCTAGGGTACGAGACCCATAGCATTGTCCTTAGTATATGCTAGAGAAATGCATTCTAAGGCACATTCGTTACCTAACGCAGCTAGGTTACTACACACATTCATAGAACATGATCTAACATACATATGGTCATCCTGATCCTTGCAATGAGCATCCATTGCAAAGATAGGAGGTAAGACAAAATAGCAAGGTTTATTATAATTAGGAGCCATTAGAGCTTCTTTTGCCAACTTGTGTGCTACCATGTTCCCCTCGCGAAAGATATGCTTCATTGTGATTTCCCCTTGCTGGGTTGCCTTCTCCATTAACCACCTGCATTTATGAATTAAATCATTATAAGTAGTATAATCGCCATGAAGGAAGATTAAGACCTCTGTGGCATCTATTTCAACTTCAACGGAAAATATGTTTTCCTTGATAATTATTTGAAGTGCATGCCGTAGTGCTTGGAGTTCTGCCTGGATATGTGATGTTGTGGTATACTTCTCGTAGTAGCCCAGTATCCATTCGCATTTGTTGTTGAGAATTATTCCACCGATACCTCCATATAAGCAGCTACTGTTCAAGGCTCTATCAATATTGAGCTTGTACCAATTCCTTGGAGGATCCTGCCACTTCACTTTAAGCTTAAGTTTTATATTATTAGTAGTAGGCTTGGATGTTAGCAAGTGGTATTCCAATGCTTGGTTAATAACCCTGGTTGTGTTGATATGATTGCTTGTATTGTTCACGTTGTTTTCATTTTTGTTTTGCCAAATAGCCCATAATACAGATGGAAAAAATTCTTCCCATGTCATGAAATTATTGGTTTTTTCCTAGTACGTAAAAAATCTACTAATTTTTCATTGCTCATTTGATTGGTTAAGGCCACCCCATGGTTTTCTAAAATGACTGAGCCATTGTGCATTCCCAGAAGATGTACATTGTGGATTCATTTATGTTCTTTCATATGGGGTAGTGATTGTCAATATTAATTCCATTTTTTCCAAGGTATTCTGTAGTTGGGAGACGTGAGTGATAACATTTCCGTAGGAAGAACTGGATTTTCCTTCGACATTTTGTACCCCATATCCAATTTAATTTTATATTTGAGGGGTTTTGTTTATCAATTAGTTTGTAACAAGAAGTAATTGTGAATACCCCACTAGGGTTCATACTCCAGATGAGGTTCTTGATATCAGTAGGGTCGGAGGTTATAACTAAGGAATGGAGACTAGTAATAATACTTTGAGGAAGCTCAAAAGTAATTTTTTTTAGGTCTCATCCGTCGTTATTCCATATGTCTTTGATTTTTAAACAATTTTCATTATATGTCGGGGGCCAATTATATTATCTCTAAGGTTGTTGAAATTTAGGATCCAATTAGTGCCCCAAATATTCATGCTCGAGTGTTGGTCTACTGGCCACATTATTCCTTAATTACATCAGCCCTTTAATAGGTTGTTCCAAGTATTAGAGCAACACCCATGTCAGGGAGTCCGACTCTTCAATCGAAAAAAAGACGGTCGTGTGCGAGTCGGCTGGGAAAATCCCATTCAATATAATGAGAACATGAGCCCAGAGGGATGACGGGTTATTAAGAATACGCTAAGCTAGGCTTACCAGAAGGGCTAAAATTTTAGATTTTGCCTTTTTAATCCCTAGGCCCTCTCATCCTTTTGGTTTGTTACCATATTCCAACCAAATAAGTGAATTTTTTTCTTTTCTCTAGTAGTCCCTCATAGGAAATTTGTCTGGATCTTGTTAATTTCCTTCAAGGTTTTACTAGGAAGTAGAGATAATTGCATTAGGTGATTTGGGATTATGTTGAGAGTAAAAGTTATAAAAGTTCACCTTCATTCCATGCTCATCCACTTAGCATTCCAGTTGTTTAACCTTGCCCGCATTTTATCAATTATGGGTTGATAGTCTTTATGCCCAGGGTGGTGTTGTAGCATGGGAAAACCTAGGTAAGTACCAAATGATTTGCTAACTTTTATGTTAAAGGTGTTTGTTGCCATTGTTATATTTTCCTTAGAGCAAGACTTTGACAACAATAATTTAGATTTATCTTTGTTGATATTTACCCCGGAGAGGCAACAGAAACTTTCCATGCTTTTCAATATAGTTGTGATAGTTTTATTGTTTGTGTGACCCATTAAAGCTAGGTCATCTGCAAAGAACAAGTGGGACAATGGTGGACATCGTTTGTTTAGCCTAATGTGGTACCAATTATGAATATCAACTTAATGTTCAATATTTTTTGATAACATGTCCATGCATAAGATGAAAAGATAAGGGGACATTGGGTCACCTTGTCATATTCCCCTAGAAAGATAGAATTCCTCCTCTTTATTTCCATTTACTAAAATGAGATTGTCCTAGTTGATATACAAATAAGGATTAGGGAAGATATATTAGGAGGAAAGTTGAAAAATTTAAGAGTTCCATATGACCATTCTAATTTATCAAAAGCATTTCTAGGTCAAGCTTGAGAATACAATTTTCCTTTCCTTTATGAGTGTGAAATTATTTTAACACTTCTTGGATAATGATAGAATTGTCACTAGCTCACCTATTTTTAATAAAGCTACCTTGTTGGTTGTTAATAAGATATTTTAGGAAGGGTTTGATGTGGTTAGCAGTGACTTTAGTGACCACCTTGTACAAAGTGTTGTATAGGCTGATTGGCCTAAATTTTATTAATTGATTTTCATTAAGGAATTTAGGGATCAAGGATAAGTATGTTTAGTTAATTTCAGGAATCATAACACTTGTGTCAAAGATTTTTTGGCACAGTTTTATGACCTTACTGCCTAGAATTGGTCAGAATTTCTGGAAGAAAAATGGGTGTAGACCATTTGGTCCAGGTGCCTTGTGTGGTTTGAAGGAGAAAATAGCTTTTCTAATCTCATGATTTTTTAGATTACTATCAATGCTAGATAGGTCAACGTTTTTGTAGGTAGTGTTATTTGATTTGATGGCGTTCCAGTTAGTATTATCATCTGGAAGTGATTAGTGTTTACCGTGAAAATGGTAATTACAATTAAATTTGTTGATAGGACTCTAAAAATACATGATCTATTTTTATACTAGTTGTTAAGAAGTTGATGCTAGGTATATGATGTTTAAAGGCAAAATGCGAACTAAAGTAGAGTTATAATAAAACCGAGGGGTTATCTATTCGACCTCGGACTGACCGATAAGGGGCCTCGAGGTCGATGCCTGGGCTCGGGCTCGAGCTATCGGGGATAATCGGAGAAGGGCTAACTGTTAAGATATAATTAAGGGAGGCTCTTTATGGCCAATGATAAGCAGTAAATGAAGAACAAGTATGGACGTAATAAATGAATGTAATAATATCGAGGGAGTGTATGAGAAAGCAAAAAGAGTGTTCTTCTATATTTCTTGTGAAGCGGATGGAACAACAGAGTTTACAAAGTGCCAAAGACCCCTCTTATATAGGAGGGGAAATCCCAATATAGTACAAGATACATTAATTATAAAGAAAGCGGGATGGGACAGCTGACTAGATTCATGATGCAGGCGCAAACCAGCTTTAGACTAGCCTGATAGACTTAAACTCCCCCGGTTGAATTCTTCGTAAACTCCCCATGCCCATTGGGGGTCTCAGCCAATATTATCCCTAGGACAGGTGTCGATAGATCTCGAGGGGGGGGGGTACTTTGTCCGTGGTCTCGAGCCTCCAAGGTGACCTCCCAAAATGCCTTATTAACGAGAAATTAGTTCCACTGCTTTCACCCTATACAGATAGTCCCCACATTTCTTAGAGAGAAGTTCCAAGAAATGATTTTGACATTCCACTCTTCGGGCTTCCCGTAATGATGTCATGTTGACGATGCAAGCCTCCATGATTACCGAAACGTTTTGTCATTTTGCTTTTCTAGGACCATTTAATGTGTTGCGGTTTCTCATTCTTTAGAGCCATAATGTCACTATTGATTCAGCTCCCATGGACGCACTGAATGCGTCTGTCGTTACATATTTCGAGGGCGATAATAGCATCGTCTGTTACGTTTCCCCTCTTTCTATAAATGGGGGCCTCCTGGGAGCAGACTTTTATCCAAGTATCTTTTGATACCTATCCATTCCTCCTTTCTTGCTATCTTTACTCTTTGTTGTTCACCATGTTTGAGGCCCATGGCCTCAAGATTTTATGGCGATATCAGGCATGCTATGGCCTATCTCCCGAACCTTCTCTGGTCGAGCGAGATTATGATGTTTTTATGTTGTTGTTGTTGTTGTCTCTATTGGCTTGGGATGATGAAGCAGAGGGCCAATTTCCTCCGACCCGATGAAATATTTTGATTACATATCACTACTCGAGAGGGGGCTAGAATTATACACCGCTGCTCACTCTCCTGCCCACGTTTGGCGTATACACCCCTTTTGGATTCCTTGGGGTGTGGCGGCACTGTCTACTAACTGTTGCCTCCCATGTTGGGGAAACATCTCAAGAAATGGCTTTACAGTAATTGCCTGGCGAAATCCATACTAGCCAGTTTTTTCACCCAGTCACTTCGTCATTCCTTCTTGCCTTTTCCGCATCACTTTGCTCATCTCCATCGCTTTCATCTTCGTCGTCTCTCCTTTTGAAGATGCCATTCCAGGGAATCGAGATAAGACTCCTGAAGGGATTGTGCTTGGAAGATATTGTCTTTCAGGATGCGTGCTTGATGAGATGATATCAAAAATGTTGCTATTGAGGATGCACCTTTGAGAATAGGCTAGGTTTTTAGGCTTGTATTGTGTGTACACCCTTCTTCTTCTTTATTCCCATGTAAGGACCCCTCTTGGGCTTTTGTAATCATATGTAAGAACCCCTCATGGGATTTTGTAGTAAAATATTTCATGAATACAAAGATTTCTTCCCCCATTTGTCTTTGATGCTTGCTACATTCTTTTATGTTTGTGGAAACTTCGAATGCATGACTTTGTCTATTGTTGCTAATATTAAACACGGATGCGAGTATTCCTTCTGGCCATTGGTTGATAAAAACGGCTTCGCACGGAATCCTTTGCGATCTCTTGGATCGAACCTGAATATGGTCGGTGTACTCGGGTCGCCGGGACTTTGAGTTCAAGTAAAATGAGAATAATGTTTTGGGCCTTGGAATCATGACTTACTAGTTAAACTGGGTGGTAACCTTTGAGTAGAAATTTGCTCGGGGGCCCGTGGATGGGGGCTACCTTTGATCTCTTGAGGTCAGTCCTCGAGCGGAGATTCGTTCAAATTCGGACCACCAGGAAATACGCTCTGGGCATAGTGTGAATAGCCTTATGGTGTTGCAGATAGATTTTGAAAGAGAGTTTCTCCGATCTTGGATGGTACTCAAGGCTAAGCCCGTACGGGTGGAGTTTAAATGCTTATTTCCTTGGAGCCTAATTCCCTTTTGACAAAAAACCCCCGAGGTCAAGGATCACCTCGGGTGTCGTCATGATGATATTGGCTTCTTTGAGCCTAAACTTCCCTTTGATGGAGATCCTCGAGTTCGGGTACCACCTCGGTATTGACAAAAGTGTCATCGGCTTCCTAGAGCCTAGCCTTGTCTTGATGGAGGTCCTCGAGGTCCGGTACTACCTCAGGACTGGTGATGGTGCTAATAACTTCTTGGAGCATAACTTTGTTCTAATAGAGGTACTCAAGGTCGAATACCACCTCGGGACTGAAAAAGGTGTTATCGGTTAGTATTCTTAACCGGCTTTGAGGCAGGCGAATCATCGCCATTTTTTCCATATATAAATAGGGTTGTTTCTGCATTTTTGGGGGTTACCCCATTTTAAGCAGTTGTCCTTCTCTTTCTACGCTAGCCTTTCGACACTCCAGCACTAATGCGTTTGCATATATTTCTGCTTTTTAGTTCTCCAATTTTGTGATCACCATGGCGGCTATGTAGGGGTCTGTCCGACAGGGAGGGGAGAGCTCCCCCTCCGGTCTTCAGGACCATCAAGGTCTGCTGACTTTGCGGTGTCGATCGACTACGCCCTTCGTTGCTGATGATGAGGAAAATAGAGATCGGGTATGGATAAGTGGCTTCGTCCGGGTGCGGACCGTTGACATTATACCCGAGGAGCTCATGCCATTCACTAAGGAATGGAGCTATACTCGTAAGTGGTACATCTCGTGCTTTATCAGTTCTGTCTATGGCGAAATCTGGTTTCGTAATCGTGCCTTCCTCTCTTCATCTACAATGGTTTCATGGGCGCCAGGAGACGTTCTTGATCTGCCGAACTGGGTCCGAGAATTGGTGACCCACTCGACCTATGAGGAATACAAGTGGTGAGCTTTTTCTCAGGGAAGATGGGAAGCAAAATACCATGGTGAGTGTTGTGCTATTCCTTCCTTGCTATCACCTTCCTTTTCCTTTGATAGCATTTCAGGAGATACTAGAAACCTGGGATCGCATACACCGAGTGACCGTGCTTCGACTGGAGTAGTCTCTTTCCGGGCCGAAGGGACTGGATTGGCAGGTGTGTGTTCGGCCTTCGAGGAAGCCCAGCGGATTCACTTTGCGGTGAATTTTCGCACAGGTTTTTCGAGCTTTGCGCATTCCTTTCCTTACTAAGTTTTCTTTTGCAGGCATCCAACAAGCTCGAGTCTGGGCTGCTTCGTTGTGAAGCCAGGCTAGGGAAATCTTCTGGATGAGGAGACATCCCCGAGGCCCTTTGTGATGAAAAAGAGGTCGAGTTGGTGCATTTTGAATTGTGCGATGAGCCAGAACATAAACTACAAAACCACTTGAAGGAGCAGGCAGTTTTCTACCCCAGATGAGTGTTCATTCCGCTTTCTGGCTCCTGGGGCTAATACATAGTTTATATCAGTTGTAGAAAAAGACGGAGGCCTTGGAACGCCTTTGAGATGAAGTTGGCCAGGCCAGGTGTGAGTGTGATGAGTTAAAAGCTCCGATGGAGGCTCAGGCTTTAGGGGGAAGGATGTTCTGGCCAAAGTTCCTTCTTTTGAAGCTCAACTTTGCCTTGCTCGCGACAATGCTTTGGTTCAGACAGAAATAATTGTAGAGCTTGAGTCCGAGCTTTCAAAAGTCAGGGCCAATTTCTTTTTTGCTCGGGCAGAAGCTACAATGAGCCGGACTAAGGTTGACCAGGAGATGGCGATCTATTCAAAGGGTGCTACCGATGCTCATGTCGAGCTGAAAAGGATCCTCGACCGTGAAGGGAGGACTGAAGAATATGCTCATTGGAAGTCTTGAAGAAAAACCCTCGAGGAGACCCGTGACAGAGGTTTCGCCCTCCCGGAGGAGCTGGCGTAAGCGAGGGCGGATGAGCGTGATGCTCGATTGCTTTCGCCCAATGTCGAGGAAAGCGAGGAGGATACCGACAGGCGGTAGGCCCTAGGGGGGCATAGATTTTTCATCTGCATGTAATATTTGCAAATCATGTTTGTAGTTGGAGGTTGCATCTCTTGCATGTGTATGAAAGAAAACCTTGCAGCTTTACTCCTTTCGCATCTTTTACTGCCCTGATCTTTGCCTGGCGAGCTGGTTCTTGCGTTGGTAGGAATCCTCAGAGTAGTGATGTGTCCCCGGGGCTCATTGGATTGGCAAAAATGGCTTTACGCGCTTGATCGATGCGACCTTTTAGCATATGTGGGCTGGCAACAATGGCTCTTATGCCTTGGCCGATGCGGCCTTTTAATGTTAGCCGGCGATAATGGCTCTCATGATTTGGGACGAAGTGACCTTTTAATGTAAGCTGGCGACAATGGTTCTCACGCTTTTCGCTTAGGCATGTATAGTTAACTATTTTGGGTCCGGTATCTGAATCGGGTTATGACTTGAGCTCATTTTGACCCTTAAGTTTTCAAATTTTGAGCTAGCAATGGTGGCTCTTACACTTTAAGTCGATGTGACGTTTTAGTGTGTGGCCCTAAGGCTCGTTAGTGTAACGACCCGATTATTTTGAGCTTTTGCACTTTGCTTGCCAGTTCTCGGGCATGACTTGCTTCGCGTGATGTATTATGTAAATTGTTGGTTTTGGTTTTTAGGGTAATCAGAATGAATTTTGGAGAACAATTCTCAGTTTGAAGCTTGAAATTTGAAAGGTTTGACCAAGATTTGACTTGTTTGTATATGATCTCGAATCAGAATTTTTATGATTTGGTTAGCTCTGTTAGGTGATTTGAGACTTAGGAGCGTTATCGGAATGCATTTTGGAAGTCTGTGGAAGGTTTAGGCTTGAATTGGTGAAATTGAGTTTTTGACATTTTTTAGTTGATAGATGAGATTTTGATATAGGGGTCGTAATGGAATTACGGAAGTTGCAGTAGCTCCGTTTTTTCATTTGTGACATGTGTGCAAAATTTCAGGTCTTTCGGATGTGGTTTGGTCGGGTTTTTTTATCAAAAGCATAATTTGGAAGATTTTTGGAATTCTTAGGCTTGAATTCGATGCAAATTTGGTGTTTAATGTTTTTTTGGCGTTCCGAAGGTAGGAACAAGTTTGAATGATATTATGGGATATATTGTCATGTTTGGTTGAGGTCCCGAGGGACTCAGGGTGATTTCAGATGGTTGACGGGAAGTTTGAAACCTTGTTGCAGCTGCTGGAATTGCTACTTCTGGTATTTCCGCACCTGCGGATTGGGGACCGTTGGTGCGATGCCGTTGGTGCGTAAAGAAGACCGCAAAAGCGGTGCTGGCCACAGAAGCAGAGACATTGACTGCATCTGCGGGACCACAGGTGCGATACCTGGGTCGCAGATGCGAAATTTGAAGGAGTAAGTAAAATCCACAGAAGCGGGTGTTTTTTCGTAGAAGTAGAAGCGCAATTGCGCTTATGGGATCGCAAGTGCGGAAGTGCTGGGCAGAATGTATAAAAATACCCCTTCATGATTTTTAGTCATTTATTCACCGTTTTTGTGCGATTTTGGAGCTCCAAGCGACGATTTCAAGAGGCAACCAAGTGTTGATAAAGAGGTAACTACTTTCGGCTTCGTATTTTGTGTCTATGCTGATTATTTCATTGTTTAATCATGAAACTTGTTGGAAGAATTAGAGAAAGAGTTGGGGAAACTAGGGCTTGAAATTGGAGAGTTAAATTAGGGATTTGAGAGGCCATTTCAGGTCCAATTTTGATGATCTTTATATGTTTGAACTCGTGGAAGGATGAGGATTCTATTGATGTGATTCTTATTGGATTCCGAGACGGGGGCCTGGAGGTCGGGTTGGACCAGTTTTCGGGATTTTAGGTTTAATTTGATAATTTCCGTGTGGGCTTTGTCCCTTTGGCATGTATTGATGATATGATTCTGAATTTGGATAGATTCGAGGCGATATGAGGCCGAGTCAAGAGGCAAGGGCATCGCAGGCTAGAGTTTGGACTGGATCGAGGTAAGTAATGATTGTAAATGTTGTCCTGAGGGATTGAAACCCCGGATTTCACATCGTTGTGCTATTTTGAGGTGACACACACGCTACATGACGAGCGTGGAGTCGTGTACCATTGGGGATTGTGACTTGGTACGTCCCGTACGACTACTAAGTCACGTATTTGATTTGAAATGTTATGATATTTCATATTTTAGAGATTGATATTATATTTTGGGTTGTATTCCATGTTTGGGGCCTTGTGCCGACCTGTTGAGACCCTTAGGGGCATTTTTACTATTTTTCCTCACTCTATTTGTTTTGAAAGCATATCCTCAGTCATATTTTACCTGTTTATTAATTAAATCTAGTTTTATCACTTTACTTCTTAAAATGTGAAAACTATTTAGGCTGAGTTCCCTGTTTTACTGATGGTCCGAGTAATTGTGAGGTTGATGACCGAGATAGACCGAGGGTCTTATTGTGAGGTTAATGACTAAGAGAGGTCGAGGGCCTGGTTGCGAGGATTATATACATATGGATCAGGCTACACGCCGCAACAATATATATATATATATATATATACATGGATCGGGCTGCACGCCACAACGATATATATATTGGATCGGGTTGCACGCCGCAACAATACAGCGGTTGGGCTGTAGGAGCCCCGCCGGAGTCTGCACACCCCCAGTGAGCGCAACCGACTATATATATGGATCTGGCTTCACGCCGCAGTGATATATGGATTGGGCTGCCCGCCGCAGTGGTTACTATATGGTACCTATTGAGTGTGAGTGCTGAGTGTGTGCGCTGATTGGTAAAAGTTGAGTCACGAGTGACTGAGAGGCTTCCTCGATGGGCTGTAGATATACCTGTACATGAGTGATGCTTTGCCTGAGGGGCCTATTTACTATTTTTCACTCCTCCTTAAAGTGAGTTTCTATTTAATACGTTGATTTAATTACTGCTTTCATTCATCTTTAGACCGAGCCTCTATTGGAAATGTTGAACAAATGTTTTAAATAATCTTTCATTTAAACTGAATTTTTTAAGTTACGAAAAGAGTTGTGAATTTCTGTTTTGCCGAGGGGCTGTATACAAACTAAGTTTTTTCCCAAGGGGCAGATTATGGTTTTGGTCTCTTTTATTATAAATGGAAGCGAACCCCTACTGAAACTGTTGGAAAGCATTTTCAAATGACTTTTACCAAAAGCTAGATGCTTGACTCGTATATTGATTGAAAGTCTGTTGTGCTTATTGAGTTATCATATTTGTGGATTCATCGTTTCCTACTTGTTAGTCTTTATTTACTCTTATTACTTACTGGGTTGGAGTACTCACATTACTCTCTGCACCTCGTGTGCAGATTTAAGTATTTCAGAACCCGGTAGCAGGTGTTGATTGCTCAGACGCGTAGTCATTAGAGTTAGCAAGGTGGCTGCACGACGCTCGCAACACTGATTCTTCCCTCTCATATTCATTACTGTACTTAGTACACTTTTGACTGTTGTTGTTGTATTCAGACCTTGGTAGATGCTCATGATAAGTGATACCCCGATGTCAGGCTTGTATGTTATTTCCACACTGTTCATTCAGACTTTTATTATGAGACATTATTTAAATTGAAGGCTAAACAAATTACTCTTAATGATCGAAGGGTTAAAATGGGTGTTGTGTCGGCTAGCCTTGTCCTCACGAGAGGTGTCATCACGACCAGGTCTGAGTTTTGGGTCGTGACAGTTAGGCTGGAAACAATGGCTCTTACGATGTGCCCTTAGGAGTATGTAGACTTTGTTTTCCTCTCGTTAAGGACTTTTTGAAATGATTTTTCCTGACCCGTCGTCGATTCGGGAAGAACCTCGATTTCAAGTCATTTATGGCGATGTTCGAGCACTTCGAAAGGTTTGGCTTGTAGGATGATTAGCTCGAAGCCTTATGATTTGGAGCTGACATGGTCGAAGCCCTTTTACCTGTCAAGGGTAGCCTGTTTAACCAGTTCTTTTCAAAGTAGATTCGAAGTAATGGCCTATGATTTTGTAGCGACGGTCGGGCGTCCCTGAGTCATGTTAATTTGGCTGGTACAGCCGTATGACCATAGTTATTTATGTTTGGCCCGAGCAATATTTGGTCCCGAGTGTAGTAGTTTAGGCATCTATATTGAGGGTATGTCTTTTCAGGGGTGTTACAAATTCAATATATAGCCTAAACTTTGGGATGGGGTTTATGCCTGTAGTAAGGTTTTACAAAATTTTCATGCCGTTGAGGTCTTACAGGTTTTTCATGCCATTGTGGTCGTACAGGTTTTTCATGACGTTGAGGTCTTACAGGTTTTTTCATGCCGTTAAGATCTTATAGGATTTTCATGTCGTTGAGGTCTTACAGTTTTTTCAGGCCGTTGGTCTTACAATTTAGTTGCTACCTTATGTAGGTCTTACGAGACCGAGTCTGCCCGCTCGGGGTCTTATGGACATGTGTTTTAATGAGTCAATGGAGGTGGCGCTTTGACGGTAGTCCCCAAGTCGTCGAGAGTTTCTTGACTCGGGAGCCATTTTTTGCAAACTTTTTATTGCCTCGTCGAGGGCTTATGATTTTTGAGATCCCAACCCTAAGGTCGTACATTTTCCTTTTGAGATTTCGACGCCAGTCCCAGAGAGATCGAGATACTTTTGGCATTAGGGATGTTTTGTGATTTTTTTTGGAGTCCCGACTTGGAGGTCGTTTAAGTGTAGAATTGTTGACGCTAGTCATCGAGTGTTCGGGATGTTTTCGGCGGAGGAGTTGCTTTTGCGAAGGTGCCGAGTCTCTTTTGGAGTGTGAGATGCCTTGAAAAAAGATATTATTCAATTATTTGATACAAGTGTACATGTATTCATCGTCGGGGGCCCGGCTATATGGACATGGTTCATTTGACCGTTTGGCATTTCTTGGTTTTCCGAGCGGGTGGCTTCCGGTAGGGGGGGGGGATGGAATGCCGCCCAATATTCAGGGTTGATTGCAAAAGAAGCCTCAAAAATTTGTTGAGTCTCCCTTAGGTAGCATGCAGATGTTGCCTCGTTAAAAACCTTGCTGGTAAAACCCTTTTTCGGGATAAAAACTTGGTCGAAGGAAAAGAGTTCAAAAGATGCTTTAAAACCATAAGGTCTTCGAGCTGGTTTAGCATTATGAACGCTTCGATCAGGCGCCTGCATAAAGGCTAGTCTGAAATACTAAAAGAAAAGGGAGATGGTCTTACCTTAATGTGAGACGTGCCGGCGATGTTTTGAGGATCGATATATTCCAATCACTCGAGATGAGGATGTGGTATGGTCCTTGATTTTGTTTAATCGGGCTTGATTGAAGGTGTGGCTCAATTACCTTTTGGCTCTTTTGCAGGCGGAGGTTTGAGCGCTGATGCCACGTCGTGCATCGCAAACATTTCCCTTGCCGCATACTGTTCCCCGTAGATGGTTATAATTTCATCCTTTGTTTGAAATTTCATCATTTGTTGAAGAGTGGATGGTACCGCTCTCATGCAGTGTATCTACGGCTGTCCGAATAAGGCATTATACCTCATGTCTCTTTCAATGACATGGAATTTGGCGTTTTGGGTCGTGCTGGCCACGGTGACCGGGAGCATGATTTCTCCTTTCGTTGTTTCACTTGCCATGTTGAATCCATTGAGGACTCGAGTGGAGGGAATGATTTGGTCGAGCAGTCTGAGCCAATCTATCACCCTCGACCTGATAATGTTGGTCGTGCTACCTGGATCCACGAGTACACATTTTATTTCAAAAGAATTTACAAGGAAAGAGATTACCAGTGTGTCATTGTGAGGTTAAGACAAGGTCTCGATGTCCTATTCGCTGAATGTGAGGACATCCTCCAGAATATATCCCCGGGTCCTCTTTTCTCCAGTGATGGATATTTTTATCCTTCTCATTACGGGTTCCTACGGGACATCGACGCCTCCCATGATCATGTGGATGACATGTTGTCGCTCATTTGCCTCATTCTTCTTGGTCGCCTCTCTTTCTCGAAATTGATTTTTGGCTCGATCGCTAAGGAATTCCCAGAGATGCCCTTTGTTAAGTAGTCGGGCTACCTCTTCTCGGAGTTGGTGGCAATTCTCGGTCCTGTGGCCGTGCGTGTTGTGAAACTCGCACACTATGTTGTGATTCCTTTGTGAGGGATCCGATTGTATAGGCCTGGGCCACTGGGCGTCTTTGATTTTACTGATGGCGAACACGATGTCGGATACATCGACGTTGAAGTTGTATTCCGACAAGCGAGGTGCACCCATTGGCCCTGCGTTCTTATCGAATCTGGCTTTGTTGATGAGTCTTCGAGGATACTTTCCTCGATCTATTCTCTGATCGTTGCGAGGTAGGTTGCGCCTTGGGTTGTTCCTTGTATCTTCGATGTATGACTGATATCTTTTTTGTTTTGCTTTGGTTCCTTCGCTGGGAACCTGCTTGGGTATATTGAGCCTGAGGGGGCTCCTAACTGGTCATCCTCGGACCTGATTTTCGACTGGTACTAGTTGTGGATGTCTGACCAGGTCATAGCTGGATACTCGATGAAATTGTGTTTTAGCTGTCCGAGACTGGCGATAGCTCCATCCGTTCCATTTGAAAGCGAGACACAAATTTCTGTAGCATCTCATTCTCACTTTGCTTAATTTCTAAAACGTCGGACTTCCTCGTCTCTACTTTAATGGCACCGACATGTGCTTTTACAATGGAGTTTGCTAGTATAGCGATTGAATCTATGGAGTTTGGAGCCAAGTTGTGATGCCACATCATTTCTCTTTACCACGCAAGTGTAGGCAGTAACGAGTTCATTGGGGCCTGAGGTCCCATTGTACTTTAGGAGTTCCAGCATTCTGAACTTCTTTGGAATGGGTTTTGGGGCCGTTTCTTTAGGGAACGGCCTTTGTATAAACTTCATCGAATCCACACCTTTCAGGACCGAGGGTGTGCCTGGGATCTAATCGACCCTGGAGTTGTAGGTCTCGACCTTCTTATCGTTAGCTGCTGTCAATTTCTCGCCCGATATGATCCTTTTGGTGAGGTCTTCGAGCATTTTTTTGATGGCAGGGTCGGATGCTATCGTGCTGGGAGTCTTCGGGTGGCTCTGTAGCTAAGCGATAGCCAGCTATTATGCCTGCAACATTTCAAAAATAACATGAAGGCTAACTTCCCGTTCTTCCCAAGTTGGGGTTTTTGGGCTTTTTGTTGGTCGCCATGTTGTATGCTCCTGTCGGTGTGTGAGGTTTCATCGACCTACTGTGTGTCTTGCGAACCCGTGTCTGCTAGAATCAGTCTAGCTGCGTTATCGGGGTTCTGTGGTGGCGTGCCAATAATTGGAATAGCCAGACCATTTTCTCCGTGGTTTGCAAGGTTGTTGTTCTCAACTCTGTTCACTGAGCCAGACATTTTGACCTAAAATCGAAGATCTCGAATAAGAAAAGTGTGAAAGATAACTTGCCTTGTGTAACAGAATTAGCAAGAAAATAATAACTATTATTTTTAGCCCCACAATGGGCGCCAAACTGTTTACCATGAAAATGGTAATAACAATTAAATTTGTTGCTGTGACTCTAAAAATAAGTGATCTATTTTTATGCTAGTTGTTAAGCAGTTGATGCTAGGTATATGAAGTTTAAAGGCGAAATACGAACTAAAGTAGAGTAATAACCAAACCGAGGGTTAGCTATTCGGGCCTCGGACTGACCGATGAGGGGCCTCGAGGTTGATGCCTGGGCTCGGGCTCGAGCTATCGAGGATAATTGAAGAAGGGCTAACAGTTAAGATATAATTAAGGGAGACTCTTTATGGCCAATGATAAGCAGTAAATGAAGAACAAGTATGAGCGTAATAAATGAAAGTAATAATATCGAGGGAGTGTATGAGAAAGCAAAGAGAGTTTTATTCTATATTTCTTGTGAAGTGGATGGAATAACAGAGTTTACAAGATACATTAATGATAAAGAAAGCGGGATAGGACAGCTGACTAGCTTCATGATGCAGGCGCAGACCAACTTTACACTAGCCTGATAGACTTAACCGACCTCGGCTGCATTCTTCGGAAACTCCCCATGCCCGTTAGGGGTCTCGACCAACATTATCCCCAGGCTAGGTGTGGATAGATCTCGAGGGGGGGAGGGGTACTTGGTCCGTGGTCTCGAGCCTCCGAGGTGACCTCCCAAAATGCCTTATTAACGAGAAATTGGTTCCCTCGATTTTACCGTATACAATTAAAAACACATGTTATTAGGGCAGATTGATTTTCTATCTAATTTTCGGAGTTATCTTTAAAAAAGATAATATTATTCCTCCGTCTACGGTTAGTGGCTTGAATATGGAAGAATTTTGTATCTGCATCCCCTTCGTTTAACCAATTGACCCTAGAACGTAATTTACAATAGTCCTCTTCTAACTTATGGATTGTGTCATATTCTTCAATAAGATTTACTTCTAGGTCTCTAAGGTATTGACTAGTTTGGTAACTAGGAGAGTTTTGGATACCATTAATACGTTTTAAAATTTTCCTTTTCCCGGCAAAAATATTCCCATAGGTAATTTGTTTCCATTCCAATACATTGTTGTGGAATGACTCTGTCCCTTCAATTATATCCCTATTTGCCCAACTGTCAGACTTAACTCTAGGGAAATCTGGGTGAGATCACCAGAAAGTTTCAAGTCTAAATGGCCTATCATGGTTATTATTAATTTTAATATCAAGATTAACCAAAATGGGGTTATAGTCCGAGTGTAATTTAGGAAGGTGTGTTACAGTAGCATTTTTGAACTCTTGTAACCACTCGGAATTAGAGTATACCCTATCTAGTCTCTCCATTATTATGCCCCTTTTTTTTTTCTACGATAGTTGGACCATGTGTTTTTACACCCCTTAAACCCAATGTCTACTAAATCACACTAGTTAAGATAATTTATTAGGAACTTAGCCTTTTTTTGGTTGATAAACCTACCTCCAAATTTATCCTCCGAATCTATCACTTTATTAAAATCTCCCCCCCCGTTTAACCATGGTCCATTATACCTATCAAATGTGTCTTTAAGATTATCCCAGAACAACTGTCTAGTAGCTATATCATAACTAGCATAAACAGTAGAAAATAACCAAGTAAGGTTTTTAGGTTTTACCTCTATCATTGCATGAATTGGTTGGCCATTCTTAGTAATGTTGCTAACCGTCACCACTTCATGATTCCATAGGATTACCAGACCTCCAGCTTGCCCAATAGAAGGAACCTCAACCATATTAGTGAAGTGAAAATCTTCTAAGATTGAAACATTACTCTCCATTTTTGTTTCGAACAAAGCAACTAGGCATGGCCTATGGGTATCCATAAGCTCAGGAAAGTGTTTCCTAAAGTTTGCATTATTTGCTCCTGTCACGTTACAAATTATGCTATTATTTGGTTGATACATGGATGATTATTTATTGGGATGTTTTTGGGGTTCCTCCTTATGGAGGGAACCAGTATCACCACATTTTCCCCACCATGGGGTCGTGTGGAGGATGAATGTCCAAGGAGTACTTATAAAGTGTCGTCGGGCAGCTGAAGATAGACTTCCTTTCTAGACTCTCCTTGAAGATGAGTATTTTTACCTCGCTTAGGTTTGAAAAAGCTATTACTAGCTCCCCCCAAGTGGGCCAAGTCATCCTCTTCCTCCTCCTGAAGTCCTTCCTCATTCTGCATGTTTTGTACTGGTGCTTGATCTTCCATTGGATCTGGTTCTGGACCTTGTTGCTGGTCTTGCATGTGCTATGGAGTCCATTGTGTGAAGATGGGGTTTAGAAACATCATGCCCTCCAGTGCAAAGAAGGGGAGGTTGATTGGTGGATTCTGTGGGGGCTGTTGGTTGGAGTTGTGGGGTATGTTCCACATTTTAGCATGGTGTGTACAAGATTTTGGTTCAAGAATGGTGCTAGAGGTTGGAGAATATTGCTCATCCACATTTGATTGATATCGTTGTTCATTGTTAGGCTCATCCATTCTGAGATTAGTTGTGCAAGGAAGTGTGTGTTTTGAATTATTAGGATTGACTCTTGACCATTGATTTCCATATTGAAAGAGATTGCATGCCCCTGGAGACCTAATTCCACCCATGATTGTGGTACATGGTTGGGTCGACTCGGTGGTTGGGCATATATTACTGGATATGGGGGGAATTGAAGTGGAAGTGGTGGTAGATTGTTGAGATGAATTAATTGGATCAACCGGAAACTCCTTCTCAAGGTAAGTGGAGGTCTTGGCATTGTTGGTATGCTCGGGTAATATAGGAGGGATAAAATATATTGGAGTAGTAGGTTTTGCAATGATTTTCTCTACCTTTGTAGGAATGGAGAGGTATTGTGTGTGGTTTATATCCAAATCTTGCATGGATATGCCCTCCTCCACTTGGCTATCCTCTATGTCCATGTGCTGCATGGATGAGTAGGTATCCGTGAGGGATTTTGCATGGTGAATATGAGTAGATTTACCTTTTTTTTGATTGGTTGTTAATATTAGATGGGTAATTATTTTTACTATAGTTAATGATTTCTTGGTCTTTCTTATTGGTTAGCGTGGGAGTTTAGTCCATATCCATTTTATTGGATAAGAGATTTAGGAGATTACTGGACTCAGTAGGGTGAGACACATTTTAGACACATGTAGTGTTAGCATTCATCTTGCCATGCAAATTAGGGGATTTTTTATTTAAATTTTTATTGATTTTCCAATACTATTTGCTCCAGAGGGTTACTGGATAAACCACATTCCTTACCATTGGGTGATTTTCCGGCGAGTTCATTTGCTATTGATGTTTCTACATCACATTGGTCAGTTTGGGCAGTAGGGTAAGCTGCATTAGGGTTAGTGAGCAATTGCTTGTTAACATAAATCATAGGTTGCATATTTAAATACTTACCTGACAAGGCATCATACATGCGAACTTTAATACCTGGTGCAAAGGAAGAACTCGCCTTGTCCATGGATTGATTAGCTGTCTTTGATTTGTTTTTCCTGGAGAAAGAGATTGTCATCCACTCCTATGTAGTTTCTTCATTAGGTTGTGGTGCCTCCACTGGTAATGGACCTTCATTATGGCGGCTTGGTAGAATCCTATAGGGGCAGATTTTGCTTGAGTGCCCCAGCCTTCCACGGACTTTGTAGAAAAAACCTTCTCCTTCATAGAGTATAGGTTGTTTGTGGTGGACAATTATGATAAAATTTTGTACTGGCTGATCCAACGGTAATTCCACACAAAGTCTCGCATATCTTTCTCTTAATGTGTACGATGGGCATGCATCCACTTGAAGCAGTTTGCTAATGCAGTTTCCAATTTTTGTTAGGATTATGCCATCATAAAATTCTGTGGGGAGTTGTGGTAATCTTACCCAAACGATAGTATTATTTGGGTATGCATTTGTGGCTACAAAATTAGGCACCCGTTTTTTCACTGATAGGGAAAAGCCATTGATGAACCAGGGTCCATTATGTAGTATTCTAGTCATGCTTTTCTCTTTGGTCAATTTGATCGTGTAGTAATCTTCCCCTATATCGATTAGAGGGTAGTTTTTATCTACCTTCCATAGCTATTGGGTTTTCTATTTTAAGTAATGGTGAACAAGCCGTTTGCCCATGAGTTTGATGATGAGTGAGTACTTCCAATGATTATACATTCTTTCTCTGTCATCCTCAGTCAGTATGATGTGCTTCATGTCTTGGGACAAAACCTCCAGGGTAGTGTCTTCTAAATCAGTTGATTGGATATCATAGTAGTTGATGAGGATCTTGATATTAATTGGGAAGCAATGGTAAAGATTTCCCATTGAATTAGTTTATCCTTGTAAGAGCGAGTAGGATTGATTGTTGGTGAAATTTTATCAGGGGGTTTGGGAGGAATTTGATGTGGATTCTTGAGTGTTGGTGTGGTGAGATGTTGCTACTTCTCTCTCTAGTTTTCTGTATCCGTGTCAATGATCTAGTCCCATATGGCATGGCCGGCACCCATTGCCATATAAAAGTGAAGTTACCAGCCTTTGAACTTGCAACCTACTCTTGGTAAATGACACGCTTGACCGAATGAGCTAGACTGCAATTCTTTGGATAAATATTGAACACTCATGCACTAAAAAGATTCAATTCGTGTGCTCATAAGAGGTGAAAAGATTCAAATAGATGGTTAATTCGAACAAATGAGTAATGCTTGTAATGTGGTTGCCAAATAAATATGATTACAGACTCAACGAGATTAACTATGATACATAACAATTAGGCGGGGTAAACTATATATATTTGGCTCAACAAAGAAACGCCTATATCACTTCCAAGACTGAACAAAACTACTATATATCTTTGCAAACACACATGGCAAGTTCTAGATATCAAATGTAATGCACAGAATAACACACAAACCTCACACACACTTGGCACATAATTCACTCAGGATTGGACTCATCAAGACACTCTAGTCAAAGCAGTTAAGCAAATTTAAAGTTATACAATTTAAGGTACTTATACAAGAGTAAAAAACTAAGCCTAAGCGTCACAACCAAAGTTCTCACTACTCTCAAGACATAATAAAGTCAAGAGATATTGCTTCAACACAATTCACACTACAATGGCTCCTCTCCTAAAAAACTAAAACTACCTACACCCGATTCAAACAAAATCCTTGGAAAAGAACCGCGGCATAATGAAAAACCAAGGGGAAATTACTACGCTACTTACAAAGAAAATCTGTTTGTCCTTTTTCTTTATACTTAAATCCCTCAAAAAAACTGTCTAGGAGATCCATCGTCGGGAAGAGTCCAATATTTTTACTTTTTTTTTGATTTTTTTTAATAGCTACTAAAATACTACACAACTACTAAAATAAAAACTACAAGTTAACATTTTTATATATCCTACTACTAATTATCTAGAGAATTCTCCCACCCCATACATAAATGAGTGCAATATCCCCAATGCATAATTAAAGCAAAACAATAATGAGGGTGGACAAGAAACTCCTTGAGAGGCCAAAGGCCGAAGTAATAACGGCTCATAGTTACTCAAACTTCCCCTAGGCATAGTCCTTTGTGTGGCACCTCACACTTAGTTCTGACCATCTACCTCGCTTTTGCACTCTTTCAATGACTTTGTCTCCTTTGTTTATAATCCAACAAAACAAAAACAAAATACTACAACAATAATAAGAAAAAATAAAATAAAAAAAATAGTAAAGATGGGTTGCCTCCGAACAAGCGCCTGATTTTGATGTCGCGACATGACACTGCTACTCTGCTCAGGCTGGGTGCTTTATCTTCTTCCTTCTCCTATTAAGCTTAGCCCTTTTACATGCTCTTGGAATATCTCCTATTTCATCTCTAGCTCTTTTCTCAATCATCATTACACACTCAGCTTGCAACACCACCTCATCCAACTCAGTCGTTCTATCTGAATCACTACAATTTAAATAAGGACTATGCTTTTTCCCCTTCAGTTCTACCGCAGTAATCATGCACAAGTCCTCATAATGCTTAGGAATCTTAAGCACCTGGTACACATTAAAAGTAATTTCCTCATTGTCAACTCTCATCTTCAATTTTCCTTCCTTAACATCAATATCTGCTCCAACAGTAGCTAAGAATTGTTGCCCCAAAATAATGGATACTTCCTCATCTGCCTCGTAATCAAGAACAATATAATCAGCATGAAGAATAAACTTTCTCACTCGAACTAACACATCCTTAATAATTCCTTATGGCATAACTAGTGACCTATCTGCCAACTGTGAAGTGATTGTAGTAGGTCTAACCACCCCCAATCTGAGTTGCTTGAACAAAGAGGATGGCATCAAATTTATATTAACCCCTTAATCACACAGGGCTCTGCCAACTTCTTATTTTCCAAGAGACAAAGGAATTGTGAAATGCCTAGGATCCTTCAACATAGGAGGGAGTTTACTCTAAACTCTAGCACTGCACTCTTCAGTAAGTGCAACTATTATAGATTCCGTATGTCTTCGCTTGTTTGCCATAATATCTCTGAGATACCTTGAATATTTAGGCACTTCCTGCATAATTTCCACCAAAGGAAAATTCACACGCACTTGGCTCAAAATATCTAAGAATTTCTTGTACAAAGCATCATCTTTTTTCTTTTGCAGTCTTTGTGGAAACAGAGGTGGTGGCCTTGTAACAATCTTTGGCTTTTGTTTCTTATTCTCCTCAACGGGCTTAGGAACTAATTCTCCTTCAAGTCTATTTGTATACTTCTTTTTCTCTGGAACTTCTTCTAATTCTATTCCATTTCTCATGGTAACCACATTGACTTGAGCCTTAAGATTGGGTTCAGTACCACTCGGGAGGGCTCCAGTAGGCCTAATATACTGATTTTTAGCCATTTGCCCAAACTGCCTTTCTAGATTTCTGAATTCTATACGCAACTGCAGATTATCTATCAAGAGCTTTTTCATCATGTTAGTCAAACTCTCTTCCGCTTACTGTGGGTGTTGAGGTGAATGATTGCAATTCTGTTGAGGTTATATTCTGATTTCCACCCCAAGAGAAGTTAGGTTGATTCCTCCAGTCCGGATTGTATGTGTTACCATATTGATCATGTTGATTCATCGGCCCTCTAGTTCATTACCCCACGTAGTAGATTGATTCAGGATTCATGGGACATATGTCACTTGTGTGACCTTCACCACATAACTCGCATAAAGTAGACATCTGTTGCACATTTTGCATCTGTTGTGCATGGTGCATTGTCATTTTATTAATCTAATTTGCTAATGTCGCTATTTCTGCCCTCATTGATGAGAAGTCATCAAGCTCGATCACAGCTGCTACCTTTTATTTAAGTGCTCTTCGTGGTTCCCCTTCTCCTTGCGAATTGTTTTCATTTGTAGTGAAATGGTTTAGCAAGATCTGGATCTCACTATAAGGTCTTGCCATGCAACTACCCCTACATGCTGAGTCAAGATTCATCTTTGATTCTTTGTCCAACTCATCAACAAAAGTGTGACCCAACAACTCATTAGTCTGACAATGGTTTGGGCGGTCTTTAGGTAGCTTCTTGTATCTTTCCCAAGCTTATCAAAGAGTCTCACCATCTCGTTGTTGAAACCCCAGAATCTGGCTCCTCAGAGACTTTGTCTTCTTTGTGGGAAAAAACTTGATTAAGAATTTCCTTGCAAGATCATCCCAATTGTGGATTGAGTTCGTGGGATCCTTTTGAAACCATTCCTTAGCTTCTCCTAGCATTCAAAAAGGAAACAATGTTAGTGTCACAACCCAAATCGATGGGCCACAATGGGTGCCTAAGTCGCACTTGTCAAACACCCCTAAGCATGCGTCCAAGATATGAGCCTGAATAACATCTGCTGAGTTACGAAAATAACATACAAGAAGAAACCTACCTTCAAATAATATGTACGTATATAGGTGGAATACAGTGGGAGAGCTGGCAAGGCTGCTATAGAAAATTATACATCCAAAACTGAAAGCCGTCAAGGACACATAAAACTCAATTAGACATACTGTCTACAAACCTCTAATAGAAATATAGTTGTACAAAGATGGGACTGAGCCTCATCATACCCATATATATATATATATATACAAATGTATCGTACAAAAATCAAAGCAGTTCCAAATCAAGTGGAGCACACCAACTCTTGCTGATTAGGGATCCTAAGGAGGGGGACCGTCAACTTGCCTACCTGCATCTGCGGGCATGAAGTGCAGGCCCCGTGAAATAGGGTGTCAGTACAAAAAATGTACTGAGTATGTAAGTCATGAAAATTAGTATGTAAAAGACATAGATGAAACATGGAATACAGAAACACATTTTTAAATCTGAATAATGTTGTAAATTCTGAAACATTTATAATGTCATGAACATGCACATAAATGTCGTGCCATGCATAGGTATAAGTGTACATAATATCATCAATCCATTGAGGGCATCCCATCATATCGTCTCAGCCACTGTGGGCAACATCATCAACATATACCAGCTGATCAGATGGTGGTGCGTATATAACCCCGTAACCTTTTTCCATATCCCATATACATATATTTATATATATACGTGTATATAAGGCCATCTGGTCATGGGTCAATTCATATGTATAAATGTGTGAAATGCATGAAAAATATGTAATAATCTCAATATTGCTTCCGGATAAACTTTTTCAACAGTGTATTATTCTGATACCCATGAACAGAATTTAATAATAATTTTCATGGGAAATTAAGAATATAGACACCCCTAATTTTTCTATGAATAGACTAATTTATGAAAACTATGCGTATGCTCGTTTCTTCGGTATATCTGCTTTTGTGAAATTCTTGAACGAAATTTGTACTTGGATTTGAAATTGGAACAAAATTCTCTTCTGCTTCTAGCATTTTTGGCTCCGATTTCTTTGAAATTGAAAGAATTGCTTGCTTCTGCCCAACGATTTCTTGTTTGATCAGAGACAAAACGTTTTGAAATTTTTAACAAGGAAGCTTATAATCATGTCTTCAATGTAAGACTTATAACCAACTCTTGTTTGATAAGACTTAATGAAATCCTTATAAGTAGCCACATGGATTTGCGGTTACTTAAATAAGTTTTGTCTGCTTATTAGTTAAATGGGTAATGTCCTGTTACCCGGTAATTAATCAACTACCCGCATAATTTAAAAATTACCACAAATTACTTAAAAATTTATTTATTTTCCAAATACTTCATATATACTTTATATATTATACTATCATGGTCATATGGTACCTTGCATGGTACTAGTTCATAATTATTGGTTGTTATCACTCGACCCGTATTTTATTCCAAATTGGCCACTTTCAACGAAACTCGTTTTCTTTAATATGTGTACCCCTTTATACTTCATAACACTTATTTATTGCTTGTTATAAATAAGGTAAGTACGTTAATGTCAAGATGATCTCATCCCCAAGTCTACGTCGGTTAATTGAAAATGAAATTTTAACGTACAAAAATGCGAGATGTAACATCCTTCCCCCCTTAGAAACATTCGTCTCGAATGTTCAACTCCCCATGATCTATATATATTTGGTATGGTCTCCTCTGTAACAACACCACTACCAACTCTCCCCATAGAAGCTTAATAACCCAATGCCACACAAAACCATAATTATGAATAACGACAATGGCCTCACATGACCAGCGACAATAATCAACACAAGAATTTATACACGTACCTTATGATTATGACGTCTCATTCGAACCCTTATCTAGAGGAGGAAATAGGTAGGGATATCTAGACTTCATGTTTTCCTCAGCCTCCCAAGTCATTTCTTCCACATTGTTCTTCCTCCAAAGTACTTTTATGGATGCTACCTCCTTATTCCGAAGCTTACGGGTTTGTCGGTCAAAGATGGCAACCAAAATTTCCTTGTATGACAAGATCTCTATAATCTGTACATCATCCATGGGCACCACCTGTGTAGGATCGCCAATGCACTTTCCTAACATAGATATGTTGAAAACTGTATGGACAGACTCCAATTCTGAGGGCAATTCTAACTCATAAGCTACTCTGCCAACTCTCCGAATGATCCTATAAGGCCCAATATACCATGGGCTAAGTTTGCCTTTCTTGCCAAACCTCATCACACCCTTCATAGGTGACACCTTTAAGAATACCCAGTCATCAATACCAATCTCTAATTCTCGATGCCGCATATCAGAATATGAATTCTGATGATTCCGAGCTGTCAATAGTCGATCACGAATCAATTCTACTTTTTCTATGGCTTGTTGAACCAGGTCTTCTCCGTGTAATCCAGATTCTCCAACATCAAACCAGCCTATAGGCGACCTACACTTTCGTCCATACAGAGTTTCGTATGGAGCCATCTGAATACTGGAATGGTAGCTATTATTGTATGCGAACTCAACAAGCGGTAGATGATCATCCCATCTACCTTTGTAGTCCATTACACAAGCTCGTAATATATCCTTCAGTGTGTGATTAGTACGCTCAGCCTATCCGTCTGTCTAGGGATGAAATGTCGTACTAAGACTTACTTGAGTCCCCAATCCTTTTTGGAAGGACCTCCACAAGTTAGCTATAAATTGAGTTCCTCTATCCGAGATAATATATACAGGGACACCATGCAGTCGTACTATTTCCTTAACATAAAGTCTTGCATAATCCTCTAAGGAGTATGTAGTTCTAACGGGCAAAAAAATGGGCTGACTTTGTAAGCCTATCAACAATCACCCATATCGAATCGAACTTACGTTGGGTACGAGGTAAGCCCATAATGAAATCCATATAGATTACCTCCCATTTCCAAGTCGGAATCTCCATAGCCTGAAATAATCCACCGGGTTTTTGATGCTCAAATTTAACCTGCGGACAGTTAGGACACTGGGCAACAAATTCTACTATATCATTTTTCATTCCGTCCCACCAATACACTTCCCTGATATCATGATACATCTTTGTTGCTCTTGGATGGATAGAATAACGAGAATAGTGAGTTTCTCCCATAACCTGCCAACGCAACCCTACAACATTATGCACACATAATTGTCCTCGATACCCGATGACCCCATCTTCTGTAATTTCAAATGGCATCTTTTCCTTCTAAATGGTGGTATCCCTATATTGAACTAACACAAGATCCTCGTACTGGCATTCCTTTACTTCAGTTACTAAAGAGGATGTTTTCGTACCCTGAAGAGTAATTCCAACGTCACTTGAGTCCAGTAACCAAACTCCAAGACTAGCTAGCTAATGAACCTCATGGGCTATTCCCCTCTTTTTTGGATATAAATACAACATGCTACCTATATATCTACGGCTGAGGGCGTCGGCTACTACGTTCGCTTTCTCCGGATAATATAAAATATCAATGTCATAGTCTTTAAGTAGCTCCAACCATCTCCTTTGACGTAGATTAAATTCCTTTTGCTTGAAGATGTATTAGAGGCTCTTATGTTCCGTATAGATATCAACATGAATACCATACAAGTAGTGCCTCCACATCTTTAGTGCATAAATCACCGTAGCTAACTCTAAATTGTGGGTCGGGTAGTTCTTCTCGTGCTTTCTTAGTTTTCTAGAAGCATAAGCCACAACCGTACCACGCTGCATCAGCACACAACCCAACCCAACACCTGAAGCATCACAAAAGATAACGTAACCATCGGTCCCTTTTGGAAACGTTAGAACTGGTGTTGACATTAATCTGTCCATTAATACTTGGAAACTCCGTTCGCAATAATTAGTCCATTGAAACTTTGCTCCCTTCCGAGTCAACTTCATTAAAGGTGCTGAAAGGGAAGAAAATCCCTCTACAAATCTCCTATAATAACCTGCCAAACCAAGAAAGCTATGAACCTTCATCGGTGTTGTGGGCCTAGGACAAGTCTTTACTACCTCAATCTTTTGTGTATACACCCGGATGCCTTCACCCAAAATGATATGCCCAAGGAAAGTTACAGAGTTCAATCAAAATTCACATTTAGAAAATTTTGCATACAACTTCCCTTCTTGTAGAACTATGAGCACAGTACGCAGATGACCAGCATGCTCATCCTCTAAACGAGAATACACTAATATATCGTAAATAAATACAATTACGAACAAATCTAAAAAAAAGGCCTGAACACACAGTTCATCAAATCCATGAATATTGTTGGGGCATTGGTCAGACCGAACGACATAACCCAAAACTCAAGTGCCCATATCTAGTCCTGAATGCTATCTTCGGAATATCTCCATCCTTAAACCTTACCTGATGGTACCCGGACCTCAAGTCTATCTTTAAAAAACACTTGGAACCTTGTAAATTGATCAAATAAAACATCCATTCTCGAGAGCGGGTACTTATTCTTGATCGTCACCTTATTCAGTTGCCTATAATCAATACACATTCATAAGGAACCATCTTTCTTTCTCACAAACAACACAGATGCTCCCCATGGTGATGTACTAGGTCTAATAAAACCTTTTTCAAGCAAGTCCTTTAGTTGTTCTTTCAACTCTTTCAACACTGCAGGGGCCATTCTACAGGGAAGAATAGATATTTGGTAAGTATCTGGTAGTAGGTCAATAGAAAACTCAATTTCTCGCTCTGACGGATTGTGAAACTTATTCACCACAGGGATGGACTGAATGGTTGGTGACTCGACTTCCACATCGTGAACCTGAACTAAGTGATCATCTTCATTGCCTTGATATAGGAAATAAATCTACCTTTCGGCGATGCCGTGTTACCTTTCCACTCTAAAACAAGCTCTCCTAGAAATTCAAATCGTACTATCTTTGATCTACAATCAATGTTGGCATGACAAGAAGCCAACCAATCCATACCCATTATAACATCAAATTTTACTATATCTAACTCAATTAAGTCTGCTATGGTAAGTCGACAACTATTATTATACAACCCCTATATACCTACTTAGCTATCACCAAGTCCCAAACAGGTGTAGACACCTCAAAAGGTATAACCAATTCAGGTTTTATTTCAAACTTACTAGCAACCAACGGAGTAGCGTATGATAAGGTGGAACCTAGGTCAATCAGTGCATATACATCATAGGAGGAGACTGATAATACATCTGTAACAATATCAGGTGATGACTCTTGGTCATGTCGTCCTGCCAACGCATAAGTGCGATTTTGAGGACTACTCGAGCTAGATGCTACGCCTATGCCTCTACCACGACTCATTGGTGCATGGGGACCTTGCCCATGGGGCGTATTGATGATGACGAACTAGCTACAGATCCTGCTAGCTGAGTTATGCTTGCATCACCTCTCATCGGACAATCCCTCATAACGTGGCCCAGATAACCACAAGTATAACAAACACCTAATCACATATGGCACTGCCCGGTATGCTGCTTACCACATTGAGTACATCGTGGCAAGGGCGACCTTATCTGGTTTGCTCACCCCTATAGTGAGAACTTGAGGCCCTGAAATTCTGACCAGATCCTGAATATTTGGAACGGTCAAATCTCTTACTGCTAAACTGAGGGGGCACACTAGCCGAGGGTTGGGATGGATACCTCGAGTACTGTTTCTTCTAACCACCTCAAAACTCACCAGAAGGATCCTATCATGCTCATGATCGGCCCTCTATTTTTGTTTACACTCCTCTACACCCTGAGCGTATGCATGAATACGAGAAATATCCATGTTTGGCTGAAGTGAGAAGTAAGGCTCTAATCCCATCTCGAACCGGTAAACCCGATCCTCTATCTTAGTTACAATAGGTGGAGCATACCTAGCCAACGAATCAAATTCAATACTATACTCCAGAACACACATGCTACCTTGTCGAAGGGTCAAGAACCTATCAACTATAGCTCGGCTAAGCTTTGATGAAGAAAAACTTCTATAAACTCCTACCATACCACTAGAGGGGCATCCTTACCTCTAGAAAATTCCAAAGACTCGTATCAATTAACTATAACATCTCGGAGTCTATAGGAAGCTAGCTCAACTGACTCAGTCGCAGTGGCCTTCATTACCCTTAACGTCCTTTGCAATCTATCAACAAATACCTGAGGGTCCTCAGTTTGATGTGCTCTAGTGAATACTGGAGGGTCTAAATTAATAAAGTCACGAACCTTCGCACTCACAGACCTATCTATGTGACCAATACCTACTTTTTGATGTCGAGCCTGTGTGGATACAAAACGGGTCAATAACTGAATATCATCTCTCATCTCCTGACCTGGCGCATCCGGCTGAGGTGCTGAATGTACAGGGGCAGGCGCTAGAGCTGGTGCCCCTCAGAGCGCTTTTGGAAAGGGCGGGGTATGTGAAGTTTGAGATGGAACCTCACTATGAGACTCTCCCCGAGCCCTGGTAACTCGTGGTGATCGACTAGTAGTCTCATCGGCCACAGACTTTCCCTTTTGGGTGCCCATACTCTTTGGAGGCATTGCTGAAAATTTAGCATATTGTTAGTTACATAAATTCTTATATCGCACCATCTGAGATAAAAAGAGAGGATAACATCCGATATGTCATGTAGCCTCCAGTATATAAGTGTGGTGCATAACACACCCATAAACAATACTCTACTAGACACAGTCTGTAGACAATCCTAGGAAAGAACTGCTCTAATACCACTTTAGTCACGACCAAAACCGATGGGCTGCGACGGGTGCCTGAGTCCCACCTGTCAAACACCCCTAAGCATGCGTCTAATATATGAGCCTGAATAACATCTGCTAAGTTACGAAAATAACATACAAGAAGGAAACCTGCCTTTAAGGCATATGTAAGTATACAGGCAGAATATAGTGGGCGAGCCGGCAAAGCTGCTATAGACTACTATACATCCAAAACTAAAAGCCGTCAAGGTTACATACAACCCAACTAGACATACTCTCTACAGACTTCTAATAGAAACATATCTGTACAAAGACGGGACTGAGCCTCGTCAAATCCATACATACATATATATATATATATATATATATATATATATATATATATATATATATATATATATATATACAAACATATTGTACCAAAATCAAAGCAGCTCCGGATCAAGTGGAGCACGCCAACTCTCGCTGATCAAGGATCCTAAGGAGGGGGACCGTAAACTTGCCTACCTACACCCGCGAGCATAAAACGTAGGCCCTGATAAATAGGGCGTCAGTACGAAAAATGTATTGAGTATGTAAGGCATGAAAATTAGTACGTAAAAGATATAGAGGAAGCATGGAACACGGAAACACATCTTTAAATCTGAATAACTTTGTAAATTCTGAAACGTTTATAATGTCATGCACGTATGTATAAATATCGTGCCATACATAGGTACGGGTGTACATAATATCATCAAACCACTAAGGGCATCCATCATATCGTCTCAGCCATTGTGGGCAACATCATCAACATATACCAGCTGATCAGGTGGTGGTGAGTATATAATGCCATAACCTTTTTTCATATCTCATATACATATATTTACATATATACGCATATATAAAGCCATTTTGCCATTGATCAATGCACATGTATAAATATGTGAAATGCATGAAAAATACGTAATAATCTCAATATTTCTTTCGGATAAACTTTTTCAACTTTGTATTATTATGATAACGAAGAACATAAGATAATAATAATTCTCATGTGGAATGAAAAATATAGACACGCCTAATTTTTCTACGAATAGAGTAATTTATGAAAACTATGCGTCTGCTTGCTTCTTCGGTATAATTGGGACCATACCAAAAGAAAGAAGGAATGACCTTAACATACATGTTTCTTGAATTATTTGAATGAATCTGCTTCAGCGAAATTGTTAAACGAAATTTATACTTGGATTTGAAATTGGAAAGAAATTGTCTTCTGCTTCTAGCGTTTTCGGCTCGGATTTCTTTGAAATTGAAAGAATTGCTTGCTTCTGGCCAACATTTTCTTTTTTGATCAGAGACAAAACGTTTTGAATTTTTTAACAAGGAAGCTTATAATCATGTCTTACATGTAAGGTTGTAACCAAGTCATGTTTGATAAGACTTAATGAAATCCTTATAAGTAGCCACATGGCTTTGGGTTTACTTAAATAAGTTTTGTCCGCTTATTAGTTAACTGGGTAATGTCTTATTATCCGGTAATTAATTAATTACCCGCATAATTTAAAAATTACCACAAATTACTTAAAATTCTAATTATTTTTAAAATGCTTCATATATACTTTATATATTATACTATCTTGGTCATACGGTACCTTGCATGGTACTAGTTCATAATTATTGGGTATTATCGCTCAACCCGTATTTTATTCCAAATTGGCCACATTCAACGAAACTCGTTCTCTTTAATTCGTGTACCCTTTTATCCTTCATAACACTTATTTATTGCTTGTTATAAATAGCATAATTACGTTAACGTCAAGATAATATCATCCCCGATTCTACGTCTGTTAACTGAAAACGAAATTTTAACGTACGAAAATGTGAGATGTAATAGTCAGCCTGACATAATCCTTGGAACCGTTAAGATAATTGTATGTGTTTGTAATTTCCACGAAGTTTTAAATATGCCTCTACGGGTCTTCATGAGATAAGCCAACATATTGCCCTATGGATTAAATCAATTGTACCATGTACTGTTTGAGTTCAAAGTGACCCGTGATATCAGGCTTCACAATCTCCTAAGTCATATTAGCCAGATTGGGCCTTGCAGCTTCTATTACCGGAGCTCTTCATTACCTGCCATCTTTACTAGTTGTGGTTGAAGTAGGATGTCCAACTCTCTTTCAATTCTATTTCTAGCTTTGACTTCCCTCCTTATTCTACGAAGTGTTATCTCGATTTCAGGATCAAGAGAAAGGATATTCTTTGCGCGTCTACTCCTCTGCATTAAAGAGAAGAGGTTGCATTACTACAAATAAAGCAAACTAAAAAATAAAACTTGAACAAATAATCAATAAAAACTTAACTTAACTAAACAATCAATAACTAAGTCCCCAGCAACGGCGCCAAGAACCTGTTGGGACCAAACACACACGCAAGTATACGTGGTCATCAATTAATAAGATGAATCGAAAGTCCGATGTCGAACCCAAAGAGACTTAGACTGATCGTTAACTAAGTAAACTAAAATCCATTAATTGTCCAAGATATTTAAGAGTGATATTTTTCTATTAATCTACTATTGTGGAAATTAAACAAATAACAACAAAATTATCAAGAATGTTATTTTGTATGATGAGATTTTACTTAAGAGGAGATGAAAATTCCGAGGTTGTGGTTGGTTTATCAATTTTATTAAGTTCAATAATCACACTCATTAATCAAGATTATCTATGATTGCTAATTAACCAGATCATTTATATGAATAGCATGTTCCCACAATACTACTCGCCTGCCCACAATATATCAATTATATATTTCTATGGTATTGAATCTATCATGAACGAATATAATACAATATTCCCCCGAGCCACGGGTTCAGAAACAAGCTCTCTCTAATTCTACTATAATCTAAACAAGGCTTTTCCAAGCATAGCATAGATAGTAAATAGAACTGAACTGCTGGCCAAATAATTAAGCAATTATACACAAAATTAGAGAAACAACCACAATATGATAATATGAATTAATGAATATCTAATTAATAAACGTTAATAATCATGCCAACCACAACACTAGAAATAGAGTGCTTAGCCACTCAGGTTTGTAGTAACAATTTTCCAAGTATTTTGCATAAACATATTAGAAAGAAAAGAAATACGGATGAAGAACTATATGATTTTCTCCTCCAAAAGTTATCCACGTGATGCCCTTGCCTCTTGTTGCCAAAACTCCCTCAAAGTTGCATTTTTAGGTCTATTTATATGTGTTGGAAAAGACCCAAACATGTAAATCAAGTCCTAGTTAAACCAAGAGATGAAATAAATCATCAAAACACGGAATGGATCTCGCCCGAGGCCTGGCAATGCCAGGCATAACGCCTGGTGGACTTGGCCCCAGGCTTGGCGTTGCCAGGCATAAAGCCTGGTTAAGCTGGCCTTTGTCTTGCCTCGCTAGGTCTAATTCCTACATACAAGCCTGGCGTCGCCAGTTCTAACACCTGCTTTAGGCCTGGCTTTGCCAACTTTCTCCTTTTCACTATTCTCGAGCACTCTTTCAACATTTAAATATCATTTTTGCTCTACTTTCATCTCCAATTCACTTATAAATAAAATAGACTCAATTGCACGCAAATAACGTGTAATTTATCATTAAAGCATGTAAAATGCAAGGCACATAATGTATGAAACTATGGAATTATAGCCACACATCATAACAAGTCTCTAAAACTAGGTAAGTCTAACATTCATGCAGAAATAACTAAAATAATAATTGAAGTCTCAAAATTCAGCAACTATATAAAATAAACTTTGAATCTCAACATATAGACTCCCACAACCCGGCGAATACAAGTCACAAGCTCTAAGTAGTAGAACTGAATAATCTTATAAAACAATGTCTCAATAAGGATCATGAAATTAAGAAATCTAGGTAGATGGGGTCTCCGAGCCTACGGACGCCGGCCGATAAACCTTGAAGTCTCTGCACTTGAGATCTTGCTAATACATTGGCTTTTAGGTGGTACCTAGACTGTACAAAAAGATGTACAGTTGTGTATCACGAGTACACCATAATGGTACACAGTAAGTGTCAAGCCTAGCCTCGGTGGAGTAGTGATAAGGTTAGGTCAAGGCCCTAGTAGATTAAATAAGAAAAATTGTACAAGTGTATGGCAGTGTAGTAATAACATCAATGAAATTAAAACAACAAATAACATATCAAGGTTAGCTACACAGACCTAAAGCAAATAATGCAACATAATGAAAACAAGGAATGATATGATAAGGAAATAAAACAACCAAAGATAAGTGCAACAATAGAGAAATACCAATAATAGTCACTCCCGAGGTACCGTCTCGTTGTTCAAATTACAAGAATAAATCACAATCTTTCCTTATATCACCGCGTAAGCCTGGCATTTAGTTATGAAAATTAATTTTTCCGAAATAGCATACCACATTTTAGACCACCTTATCACACCTCATGGCTACTAGAAGTTCCCCTACTAGCCACGCATATCAAGCCCCATTATCTCACTGCATGTGTTTTAACCCCAAAACCTCAACCACCGCATGCATTTCAACAATAACAATGTTTTCAGAATAAAGAGCTCATGGCTCAAAAATAATATACACAAGAGTCTTAATAATAACAACTAGAAGTGAATAACTCAATAGAATAGTACTTCACAAATTAACACTTTGCCTCAATGTGAATCACGACCTTTATAACCTAATGCCTCTTTCAGCAATAAGATATTCCAAGAATAACAACTTCAAGTAAAGAATTCAACGGTTACATAATGAATATGGAATAAGGGAAACAAGAACTTAAACTAAACATGTAGATCAATTAACAAGTAAGAGATTAGACAAGTAGAGCATGTAAAAATTGACTAGAAATGATGATTATAACATGTTAAGGTAACTCAATTAAGGCATGAAAGGAATCTACATAGCTAAAGCCAGTAATTTTCACATTTAGCCTGTGCACACAACCGTTGTCTTGCGTACATGGCTTTCACACATCACAATTATCACAAACAACACCAATCCTAAGGGGTAAGTTCCCCCACACAACGTTAGGCAAGACACTTACCTCAAAGCACGCTAACCCAATCGACTAGTAGGCCTTTCCATCGATTATCCAACTCCAAACGGCTCGAATCTAGCCAAAACAACTTCATACTATAAATATAACTATAGGAGATTTTGAACAATAAAATTACGTTCTTCGCAAAGAAATAAAAAGTCAACTCAAAACGTCAACCCGGACCCGCATCTCGGAACCCGACTAATATTACAAAATTCGAACACTCATTCAATAACGAGTCATCCAAGACAAGAATTATTTAAATCGGGCCTCAAATTGCCTTTTATAACCCAAAATTTTAGCCTAAGAAGTTTTCAGAATTTTTTCTCAAATTTCCAACTCAAATCACTAATTAAATGATAAAATTAACAATAAAATAGTGTAATTTAACCAAAACCGAGTTAGGATTTCTTACCCCAAAGTTTTACTTGAAAAATCCCAAAAATTACCACAAACCGAGATCTCTAGGTCCAAAAATGGACTATGAAATCAAACTCCCGACTTAGGTCTTTTCTGCCAAGGGAATTTGCACCTGTGAATCCACAACCGCATCTCCGGCTCCGCACCTGCCAAAATTCCATCGCAGGTGTGGCCATGAATTACGTTTTGGGAATGCCCATCTGCGACCACCAAAGCGCACTAGCGCTAATGCTTCTATGACCAATGGATTGCTTTTTTTATCCCGTATCTGTAGAGTATCGACCGCACCTACGCTCATTATCTAGCTCACTCAACACTGCTCCTGCGATGCCCCTTCCGCTCTGCGCCTCCGCTTCTGTGGAATATGTACTGCACCTGCGGTACCAGCTGGGCATGCCAAAATCCACTAGCTCGAGGGCCGCACATGCGGCACATAATACGCATGTGTGATTGCACCAGAAGCAGCAATGCTTCACCAAATCTCACAAGTCCAAACTTGTTCTGGATTCGATCTGAATCACACCCAGGTCCCCGAAAGCCCCGTCTGAATATACATGTATGTTCATAAACACATAACGGACCTCCTCTAGGCCAAAAATCACATAAAATTACATCGATTCTACAAATCGCAACCCCAATTCAAGCCTATGAAACTATGAATTTTTGAGTTCTGAAACCAATGCCGATTCATACCAAAACAACTCCGATTCACTTTAAATTTTGCACACAAGTCATAAATGACATGACAAACCTATTTCAACTTTCGAAATAGGGATCCGATTACGATATAAATAAAGTCAACTCCCTGTCAAACTTTCTAATCTTCAAAACCTTAAATTTCCTAACTTTCACCAATTCACGCTGAAACGACCCACGAACCTCCAAATATACATACGAACATACTCCTAAGACCAAAATCACCATATAGAACTATTGGAACCATCAACACTCCAATTCGGAATCATCCACACAAAATACATACTACGATCAACCATTTCAACTTAAAGCTCTGACTAAGGGACTATATGTACCATTCAACTCTGAAACTCGCCCGAAACCAAAAACAAACAGTCCTGGAAAGTCACCTACCCACAATATAACATAAATGAGGCAATAAATAGGGAATCGAGGCTAAGATACTCAAAACAACCGTCCACGTCGTTACGTCCTCCTTCTCTTAAAACAAATGCTCGTCCTCGAACGAGTATAGAGACATACCTCAAGTGGTGAAAAGATGAGGATAATGTCTACGAATATCATTCTCGGTCTCCAAAGTGGCCTCCTCGACTGGCTGACCCCTCCACTGAATCTTCACTGAAGCAATGTTCTTCTACCTCAAGTTTCGAACCTGCTTGTCCAAAATGGCCACGGCTCCTCAACATAAGAAAAATCCTTGTCCAACTTGGTTGAGCTGAAATCCAATAGATAAGATGGATCGCCATGATACTTCCAGAGCATAGAAACATGGAATACTGGATAAACTGCAGCTAGACTAGGTGGTAGCGCAAGCCTATAGGCCACCTCTCCAATACTCTCAAGAATCTCAAAAGGACTGATATACCAATGGCTCAACTTGCTATTATTTTCGAACCTTATGATACCTTTTTTTGGCAAAACCTGGAGTAAGACTCGCTCCCCAACCATGAATGCAACGTCGCAAACCTTTCGATATGCATAATTTTTCTATCTAGATTGGGCTACGCAAAGGCAATCTTGAATATATTTAATCTTTTCCAAAGATTCCTGAACCAAGTCTTTACCCAATAGCCTAGCCTTACCCAGCTCAAACCAATCCACCAGAGACCGACACCGCCTCCCATACAAGGCCTCATACAGAGCCATCTGAATGATGGACTAGTAGTTGTTATTGTAAGCAAACTCCGCAAGCGGCAAGAATTGATTCCAACACCCCCCAAACTCCATCCCACATATACGAAGCTTATCCTCTAATATCTAAATAGTGCGCTCGGACTGTCCATCCATCTGAGTATGAAATGTTGTACTCAACTCAACCTACTTTCCTAACTCACATTATATGGCCCTGCAGAACCATGATGTAAACTACGTACCCCGGTCATAGATGATGGATACCAGCATGCCATGAACTGAGTCAGCTGATCTGAAGAATAAGTAGTCACCACTGAAATAAAATTGTAAGGCCCCGTAAAATTTCACCTAAAATCTGGGGTTTCGTAGTGCCGAGGCAAGCTTATGTGTTTGATGATTGTAGAAATTCTTCGTCGTATGCACTTTTGGGTTGAATAGTGCATGGGGAGTTGGAGATTTTTTTTTGTAGAACAGGCCATTTTTGCGGTCTACTATGCAGCCGTAGAATCACTCTACGAGGTATAGATCCACCGTAGAGTGCAATAGAAAAATGGTCAATTTTGGAGGGACGTTTTATTGCCCAATACGCAATCGTATAATGTTTTCTCGGGGCACACAATCCAACGTAGACCAAGCACGAAGATTTCCGGAGGGGAATTCTGTGTCACATTATGCGACCGCAGGACTGGTCTACGGACTGCAGACCTATCGCAGACCTGACTCTAGCAGCTTAGTTCTTGGCATCACTTCTGTGGACCATTTTACGGACCACATATCCATTATGCGGTCCACTTTGTGACTGTAGTGTGTGTGTGTGTGTGTGTGTTCAAAATGTATTTCGGATATGTTTATCATGTTATGTTATTCTTCGAGAGCATGTTCAAAGTATCGGTTATGTATTAGAAAGTTGTGACCTCATGTTGAGCTCAAATGAAAGCTATTATGCCAAATTGTAAAAAAATTGTCTTTGTGCCTAAGACTCTTATTTTCTTACATGTGTATTTAAAGTCTTACTTTGAAAAGTCTTGTTGTTGATGATCCATGATGATATTTGAAAGTGAAAGAAGTTAGTATGAAATACGAAGTACGACCAACATGCCAAGAATGATATTACAATATGGCCATTTGTGCCAATGAAATGAATGATATGTAAATGGTTATTAATGAGTGGTAAATCCTTTAAATAATAAATGCTTTGGGAGTATATTTTAGTCATTGAGGAAGGGTAGGTCAAAGTAACCTCACCCCGATACTACACGTGCTCGTGTATGAGTGATTGATGGGTAAATCCCCATATTGATCTAATGATGTTGTTTCCCCTCATATGGGATAAGATTGATGTGTTGATATATTTTTGCTTAAATGGGATGTGATGTGATGTCAACCACATTGTGGTGAGACATCGTAGCTGATTGGGTTGAGATCGGATGCCATGCCGTGCATATGGTGGTATTGTCAGTGGATGTCTCACAGTGAGACGGCTTAGCCGGTCATACTCCATGCTAAAAATACGATGGTGTATCGGTACTAAAGATCTCCCAACTTAAAAATATTGAAACTTGCTTGATGTCTGTCTTTCACTTAAATTGGTACTTTAATATTGTTTGAGGCCCTCATTGATTCCATATATCTTTCTCATTGTACTGTTACTTGTTCTATTGAAGGGGTGTTTGTTTTTTCATACTAGTACTATTCCATATATACTAACGCCCCTTTCGTCGGGGGCAATGTATCTTTAATGGATGTAAGTGGTTCCACAGTAGGCGGTATTGATTAGTGATAGCAGTGCGCCCTCTCCTCAGCTAACTTGGTGAACCCTATTTCTTTTGGGCTCTTGTATCTCTTATTCCTTTATAAATATTATTTTAAAGTATAATCGGATCCTTGTTGCCGGCACCATCATTCTACTCTTTTCTATCTATTTGAGGCTCCACAGACATAACGTGGGTGGTACCTTTGTTTTGGGAAGTCAAAATAGAAATATTGTATTTGTATCATAGGTTTCCACTTATAAACCATGAATGTGTAATGTAATATTTTGGGAAATCATGAAGGATGTTCTAACTCTAATGAAATTTTATTTTTTCATGTAACCTTCTCATTATCCGATTAGTGAAATGTGTCTTCTCTTTATTCATGGGCGAGTTCGAGTAGAAGGCATTGCACAGGATTGTTTGGCCGTGTTAGCTCGATTGAGCATGGTCACGCTCTCCGAGGTCGGGCCATTACAAGCTTGGTACTAGAGCCTAAGGTTTTCAAGTGTCCTTGGACATTTCGAAACCGTGTCTAGTAGAGTCCTTTTTATCGGTATGTTGTCGACCACATAAATAATTTGGATGCTACTTGGGCATTTAGGAATCATAGCCTTCTTTAATTTCCTAGATCGTGTGATAGCGCTGATTGTAAGACTGTTCCTCCTCTAACTCGTGCATTGCTCTATGTTTCAGTATATGGCGCCTACAAAGAAAGCAAGAACTAGCCAAGAAGCCAATTCCACCACAAGAGTGGCAGTTGATTCTATACCTGAAGACGCGGGTGAGCACCCGAGGGGTGAGGATATTATCGTAGCTACTATAACCGCCTGATTCTACTACTCCTGCTCCAACTACACCAATCCCTACTCATGTTGACGGTACATCTATTCCACCTCCAGTCCCAGCTTCTGGTTCTTGTGTTTTGAATTGGAATCTTAGGGGAGCTATAGTTGCTTCCCAGTCCTAGAGATCGAATGTCGCAGCTACTTCATCTAGTCAGCTGCATGATTCTGCTAATTCCAGGGTGAACGCGTTTCTTTAGTTGGATCTTCCGGTGTTAATAGGTACTGATCCTGAGGAGGACCCCCAAGACTTTATTGATGTGATTCACACGACCCTCTGAGTTATGCGTGCCAGTAAGATAGAAGGAGTGGAGTTGTCCTCCTACCGCCTGAAAAGGGTGATCTATTCTTGGTTTGAAATGTGGGAGGACTCCTATGAGGAGGGGATCCCTCCGATGAGGTGAAGCAAGTTTGTCGACACCTTCATTGATCATTTCTTGCATGTCGAGACTAAGGCAGCCCATGCCACTGAGTTTGAGAGCTTGAAACAAGGTAGAATGAGTGTGTGGGAGTATCTCATGAGATTCGCACGTCTGTTCGATTATACCATCTACATGTTGCCCACTATGGAGGCTAGAGTGCGTTAGTTTGTATAGGGCCTCATCCCCTGGTTATTAATGAAGCCGCTACAACTTCCTTGAATTCGTATATGAACTATGGGAAGATGGTGGCATTTTCCCAAGACACAGAGCTCGACAAATTGAAGAATAGGATGGAGTGGGAGGGTAGCGACAAGGCTCGGTTAGTGGGCAACCATGGTGGTTCTTCCAGTGGTGGTGGCCAGTAAACATTCAGGGAGGGTTATCAGTGTCATCCCAGTACGTTGCTCAGTCTTCAATAGTGCACAACCATCAGGGCCCAGTCAGTAGGGACGAGTCATTTCACGCCTAGACAGGGCAATAGAGGACCCTGCTAGCTAGGTCGTCCTGGAGAGAGATTGTAGTAGCAGCGGAGGCCCCTATGCCCAAGGTGAGGGAAGATGCATTTTGGGGCTTGCTACATGGACCACACCATATGCTATTGGTGTGGTATCAAGGGTCACATTTAAAGGGATTGCCATTAGTCCCGCCAGGGTGTGGACACATGTACGACACAACCAGCCAGTTCTGCAGCCACTACATGTGCGGCACCTCATCCGACTCGAGGCACTCCAACACCCACATGATGTGGTGTAGCTTGGGTAGTGCACAGAGTTTGGGAGGAACCATCCATTTCCATGCTATGATGGTTTGCCAGAGTTCAGATGTTTCTCCATATGTTGTCACAGGTATATTGACTGTCAAATATCATGATATATATTCTCTTATCGATCCCGGTTCGGCTTTGTCATATGTACTCCTTATGTTGCTATGGAAGTTGGGATAGAGCTTGAACAGCTTCATGAGTCATTCTCTATATCTATTCCAATTGGTGAGTCTATTGTGGCCGCGCCATTTATAGGGATTGTGTTGTCACTGTGCGCGGTCTGGACACCATGGCCAATCTTATTGAATTGGGAATGGTTGATTTGATGCAAAAATAGGGATGGACTGGCTTTATTCTGGTTTTGCCAAGCTTGATCGCTAAACTAGGACAGAAGGGGGATGATGTAGTGCCGAGGAGTAAGTTTATTTCCTACCATAAGGCCACAGAGATGATTAACAAGGGGTGTATTTACCATTTGGTCCGGGTTACAGACACCGATGCTGAGGTACCTACACTTGAGTCAGTACCAGTGGTGAATCAATTTCTAGAGGTCTTTTCTGATGAGCTCCGTATGATCCCACCGGATAGGGAGATTTATTTTGGTATTGATGTGTTGCTAGGCATGCAGCCTATATCTATTCCACCCCACATAATGGCATCGACAAATTTGAAGGAACTAAAGGAGAAGTTGAAGGACTTTTTAGAGAAAGTTTTCATTCGGCCGAGTGTGTCACCTTGGGTTGCACCGGTTGTTTTTGTAAGTAAGAAAGATGAGTCACTTAGGATGCGTATCAACTATCGTCAACTCGATAAGGTCACAATCAAGAATAACTACCCATTGCCAAGGATATATGAATTATTTGATCAATTGCAGGATACAAAGTATTTCTCCAAGATTGATTTAAGATTCAGCTATCACCAATTAAAGATCGGGGAGCAGGATATTCAAAAAAAAGCTTTTAAAATCTAGTATAGGCAGTCTGAATTTCTTGTAATGTCTTTTCGACTAACAAATACCCCGACAACTTTTAGGGATCTTATGAACTGAGCTTTCAAACTGTTACTCGACTATTTAGTGATAGTGTTCATTGCTGATATTCCAGTATATTCACGAAGTCGAGAGAACCATGCCGACAATCTCAAGGCGATTATGCAGACTCTATATCAGCACCAGTTGTATGCGATGTTTCCAAAATGTGAATTATGGATTGAATCTGTCACATTCGTGGGTCACGTTATCTCCAAAGAAGGAATTAAGGTTGATCCTCAGAAGATTGCAGTGGTGAAGAAATGGCCTAGATCTACAACCCCAATAGAGATTCGTAGTTTCTTGGGATTAGCTGGGTATTACAGAAAGTTCATGCAGAAGGACGTTAAGTTCCATTGGTCAGATGTTTGTGAAAGGAGCTTCCAAGAGTTGAAATCAAGATCGACTATAGCACCGGTGTTAACCCTACAAGAGGGTACATATGGGTTTGTGGTATATTGTGATGCCTCAAGAATAGGACTAAGTGTTTATTGACGAAACATGGCAAGGTGATCCTTATGCTTCTAGGCAACTCAAGAATCATGAGAAGAACTATCGGACACATGACATAGAACTTGTGGTGGTGGTGTTTGCGTTGAAGATTTGGCGTCAGTACTTGTACGGAGTCCATATGGATATATTCACGGACCATAAGAGCGTTCAATATATTTTCAAACAAAAGAATTGAATCTGAGTCAGAGAAGATGGCATGAGTTACTCAAGGATTACGACATCGATATCTTATATCATTTGGGGAAGCCTTATTTTGTGGAGGATGCTCTAAGGTAGAAATCTACGGGTAGTTTGGCTCACATGGGGACATACTAAAGGTCGTTAACCAAGGAGGTTCATCGCTTGGCTATATTGGGGGTTCGTCTTGCAGACTTTGGTGAAGGAGGGGTAGTTGTGCCAAATAGGGATGAATCATCGCTTGTTGTGGAAGTCAAGGAGAAGTAGTACGACGATCCATTGCTGGTACAGTTGAAGGAGGGGATTCACAAACATAAGACCATGGCTTTTTCTCTTGGCATAGTTGATGGTACTCTAGGGTACCAAGGGCGATTATGTGTTGCTAATCTAGATGGTCTCCTAGAAAGAATCATGAATGAGGCTCACACATCCAGGTATTCCATGCACCCACGTTCTACAAAGATGTCTCATGATCTTAAGGAAGTCTACTTGTGGAATGTTATGAAGAGGAATGTAGCGGACTTTGTGGCAAGATGTCCAAATTGTCAACAAGTAAAGGCCGAACATCAAAGGCCCGATAGGTTGGCACAGAACATAGAAATTCCAATATGGAAATGGGGGATGATCAATATGGAATTTGTGGTGGGACTACCTCGCACGCCTCGCAAGTTCGACTCGATTTGGGTGATTGTGGATCAACACACAAAATCAGCACACTTCTTACTTGATAGGTCTACCTACATAGTAGAACAATATGCTTAGTTATATATCAAGGAGATAGTCAGGTTGCACAACACTCCAGTTTATATTATTTCGGGTCAAGGGGCACAGTTCACGACTAATATTTTGATGAAATTTCATCAAGGTTTTCGCACTGAGGTGAATTTTAGTACAATCTTTCACTCGCAGACTGATGGACACCCAAAATAGACTATTTAGATGCTTGAGGATACGTTGCGCTCTTGTGTTCTTGACTTTAACGGTAGCTGGGATTATCAGTTTTCACTCATATAATTTGCGTACAATAATAGTTATCATGCTAGCATTCAGATGGCTTCATTCGAGGCTCTATATGGTAAGAGGTGTAGATCTCCTATTGGGTGGTTTGAGATTAGGGAAGCACAGTTGATAGGATCAAACCTCGTGCATCAGGATATGGAGAAGGTTAAGATCATTAAGGAGCGGTTGAAAACTGCTCAGAGTTGTCATAAGTCCGATTCGGATGTTTGTCGTAGGAATTTCGAGTTCAAAGAAGATCATTGGGTATTCTTGAAGGTTTTCCCCATAATGGGTATAATGCGGTTTGGTATGAAAAGAAAATTGAGTCATAGGTTTGTCGGATCATACAGAATCATTCAAAGGATTGTTCAGGTGGCATACAGGATTGATACCACCGGAGATGTCATTGGTACACCTAGTATTTCATATATCCATATTGAAAAAGGTAATCGGAAATTGGCACTCATTTTTCCGGTTGTGACTATTAAGGTTAATCGAAAATTGACCTGTGAAGAAATTCTAGTTGCCATTCTTGATAGGCAAGTCCGAAACCTAAGAAATAAAGAAATTGGCTCCTTGAAAGTGCTATGGCGAAACCAGCAAGTTGAAGAGGCCAATTGGGAGGTCGAGGAAGAGATGAAGAGGAAGTTCCCCCATTTGTTTGACTGACTATGTATTTAAGGTGGCTATGTTCTATGAAAATGTTAAGAGTTTACTTTCTATGAATTATGTCTCACTTTTACAGTTCATGTTAAGGATGTTTCTTTCGGTAATATAATGTTTATAGCGGTGTAGTCGATATTGTCTCCATAATTGTGTTACAACGTTGTTTTATGGTTATGTAGTCAGGATTGGTTTCTGCAATTCTCTGACAGGTGGATAGGCCCAACTACAGGGGAAAATATTGCAAAAGTTTTGAAAGATTAAAGAGTTAGTCAAAAAATTGGAATTGCATGTGTGTTGAGAAACATTTGGGTCACATTGGATGCTAATGGCGGATTTTGACCTTCATTCAAGGACGAATGATTCTAAGCGGCGGGCGTGGGGGTGAGGTAAGCCCCCATACAATTTCACCTAAAACTTGGTGTTTTGTGGTGCCAAGGTAAGCTTATGTGTTTGATGGTTGTAGAAATTCTTCGTGGTATAGACTTTTTAGGTTAAACAATGCATTGGAAGTTGGAGAGTTTTTCTACAGAACAGGGCATTCATGCGGTGCACTATGCAGCCCTAGAATCACTCTACGGGCTGCATATCATCCACAGAGTGCAACAAAAAAATGGACAATTTTGGAGGGATGTTTTACTGTCCAATATGCAACTGCATAATATTTTTGTGGGACGCACAATACATCACATACCTAGCATGAAGATTTCCAGAGGGGAATTCTGCGGCCAATTATGTGACCGTGGAACTAGTCTACGGACTTCAGTCCTGCCATAGACCTAACCCGAGTTGCCCAGTTCTTGGTGTCACTTCTGTGGTCCATTTTGCGGAACGCATATCCACTCTTGACAGCAAAGCTGTGTTCGGAGTATCAATTTTCTAGTTTTGATAACCCGACCCTATTTCGATGCATAGATGTTAAGGACCATTTGTAAAGTGAAAATTTGATAATTTTGGAGTGAGGAAGTGCTCTAGAGTGAGAGGAGAGTTTCTAAGATATATTTCATCAATCCTTCCTCAAAAGTTGGAGAATCCACAAGGAAAACTCACAAATTCTTCATCTAAGAGTTAAGGTTCCACACATTAGTTTCAATTTCGAATTTGGGGAAAATGATGGTTAATGGGGAGTGTGATTCTTGGGTGTGAAGTGATTTTTATGCATGCATGAACTATCAAGGCTCGTGGGAAGGTTGTTGGGCTCAAATGGGAAGAATTTGGGTTGTTAGATGAAGGAATCCACCATAGGAGGACCTTGAAATAGTAATGCCCACCTAGTATTTGATAAAATCCCAAATGAGCTGAAACCACGAATTTATTCCTAATTTGTGTTTAATTTTATTATATTTCCAAACAGATCGAACTTGCTAAGATTTTTCGGAACACTGTAGTAACTTAAGGAAGCTCAAAGCAAAGGTATGTTGGCTAAACTTCTCTCTTAGAATTGAATCTCACGATGTTCTTCTAAGTTTCGAATTGTTCATTATAAATTGACTATTCCGAATAAGCTTGGTGTCGAAAGCTATATATATATATATATATATATATATATATATATATATATATATATATATATATATGTGTGTGTGTGTGTGTGCGTGTGTGTGTGTGTGTGTGTTCAAAACGTGTTCCAAATATTCTTATCATATTATGTTATTCTTCGGGAGCATATTCAAAGTATGAGATATGTATTAAAATGTTGTGACTTCAATTGGAACTCAAATGAAAGCTATTATGCCGAATTGTGTAAGAAATCTCATTGTGCCTAAGACTCTTATTTTCTCGCATGTGTTAATTTGAAAAGTCTTGTTGTTGATAATACATGATTATATTTTAAAGTGAAAGAAGGGAGTATGAAATATGAAGTATGACGAACGTGCCAAGAATGATATTATGTTATGGCCATTGGTGCCAATGAAATAAATGATATGCAATAGATTATTAAATGAGTGATAAATCCTTTAAATAATAAATGCTTTGGGAGTATTGTTTAGTCACCGAGGAAGGGTAGGTCGAAGTAACCTAACCCCTAAACTACACATGCCGGTGTAGGAGTAATTGAGGGGTAAATACTCATATTGATGTGATGAGGTTGTTTTCCCTTATATGGGATGAGATTGATTTGTTGAGATATTTCTCCTTTAATGGGATGATATTATTTCGAGCGATATTTGATGTGTTGTCGACCCAAATGACATTGTGGTGAGACGGCTTAACCGATCGGGCTAAGATCAGATGCCATGCCGCGCACATCGTGGTGTTGTAAGTGGATGTCTCGGGGTGAGATGACTTAGCTGGTCGGGCTGAGATCGGACTCCATGCTAAATACACGGTGGTGTATCAATGCTAAAGATCTCCCAACTTAAAAATATTGAGACTTACTTTAAATCTATCTTTCTTTTAACTTGGTACTTTAATATTGTTTGAGGCCTGATGTGCCGTAGAATTTCGGCACAATTGATACCAATTACATACATTTTAACTTGTCTTTTAATGCATTTTTGTTTAATTCTGATCAAGTTTCTTAATCTAAATGACATAAATAATAAAAACAAAGAAACTACAAAAAAGGGAAGAAAAGAAAGACATAGAACACTCAATCTGCTAAGGTCAAACTCGAGTTAGGATCAAAATACACTCACAAGTTCTCTCATTTCCATTGTAGAATCGTCTATCTTGAGGTATGATTTCTGGTTCCTTTTCTCTTTTGTTCACTCTCATTTTTCTTTAACTAGACTGCCATGAAATTTTTGTGCATGTGATTGGCCAAATTGTGTCATTGTTCTTAATTGCTTATGGGTTAACGAGGTGAATGGCATAATAGTAGAGAGCAGGTTTTTGATTTTAGTCGGTGAGGAGTGAATTGAGGAATTGGTTGTGTGTCTTTGGCCACAAACCAAAGAGGGGAAAGTCTGAGTACCCCTCTCTCTCTATCTTGTGAAATTGATCGTACTGGAGTTAAGATTTTGAATAAATGGAAAAAGTAACCCACGTGATTTGGGGGGAGTGGATTATTTTCACGAGGACAATGAGTTCTGCGGGCCGCATAATAGCTTTGCGATCCGCATAATCACCGCATTTCGTCCCTTATTTTGCCATAGGTTAGAACAGGTTATGCGATCGACTCTGCGATCGCATACCTGTTATGCGGTCCACATATGTGTTGCATACTGAGGAAGTCCTTCAGGCTTTATAGCCCCCATTATGTGGTCTTTTTGCGACCGTACAACCACTTATGCGGTGGTTTTGCGATCGTATAGATACTAATGGCTTTTTGCTTCTGCACGTACACGATAGTTCTGCAATCCGCATACTTGATATGCAACCGCATAAGTCATCGCATAGTAAAAAAAATTATTTTGTTTTGTTCTTTTTTCTTTTATATTTGATGTCTATCCCTGAGCTCTTTCACAATAGACATGGCACCAAAGAGGTCTAATCCATCACGAACACCGCCCGGTAGTCGATAGAAATGGGATGCAAATCCTAGCCAACAAGAACAACAAGAAAAAAGGCAGCGATCTCAGGCACTCCGCATTAATACTGAGCACTACTCCCAATCTGAAGAGGAGGAGTCACAGAGTGACCTTGGACCTACTATTGATCTACAGGGTGAGGCACGGAGGAAGCTTGGAGGGGACCTTAACCTCTGGTTTGGGGTCAAGGGTTTCATAGATTTGTATAAAGCATGGCTTTCAAAGAGGAACATTCTAGAGGAAAAGCAATTGAGCTTAAATGGGCTGTTGGAGCATTACCCTCGCATACTTGAAAACATCAAACAGAGAAAGTGGGAATTCTTCACTAAGATGCCATATGAATAAAATGAGACAATTGTGAGGGATTTTATGCTTCATATGTGCCTCAAGGAGTGCTTCACAGAAGTGCAACCGGATCTTTTCCAAGTACGTACGAGGGGTTGAAATTGGTTGTGGTCCTGATATGATAAATGAACGGTATTTTGAGAATTGATGGTCTGGAACAGCTAAATATGATGCCAAGGTATCCAACAAGCACAATTAGTGTGCCTGGGTTACCTCAGTAAGAAAAAAGGGGACACCAGCCTGGATTGACCCAAGACACAAAATCTTCAAAGAGGATCTCACAATGGAGGGTCGCTACTGGCTTAACTTTGTTACATCCCGTCTGATGTCACCTAGAAATGAAACCGACATAAATATTGAGAAAGCACTTCTCATTGCACGCATCATGACAGGGATCAAGATTGATGTGGGGGAGATAATTTTCCAAGAGATAGGAATTAGAGCCAATAAGAAACAGACATCTCTTCCTTTCCCCTGCCTGATCACTACTCTTTTCCAAGCTGCAAGTGTGCCCCCTCTGCCTAAGCAAGACAAAATGGAGAACGCTACCAAAGACTTCGACATCATGAGAATTAGCGACGCAGTGGCAAAAAAAACTGCAGCTCCGGCTGAGACTCACGTTCCTCCTCCAACAGATATAGTAGTATTAGAGAGTTCAGCACTGCCGGACACTTCTCCTGCTCCAGCTGCATCCACTCCTACTCCACAGCCTCTACTCCACAGCCCCAGATTCCTTTACCAGCTCTGTCCAAGCTGGGTCTACTTGCTCAGCATGTTAATGCTAAGGTAGACTGGCTTATCAAGGAAATTCCCAACCTCATCCGACAGGTATTGACCCATATCCAATCCTCCGTGACTGTTCTCCAGTAGCAACATCAGACTTATGAGGATCTCCTCAAGAGCATTGAAGCGCGTCTTAAGAAGGTCCAGTGGGATGAAGTTGGAGGTCTGCCTTAGCTCCGGACAGATGTGACTGACTTGAAAGTTGAGCTGCAGAAGATGCAGAATTTAGAGTTTGATTTGACAGCCTTCCTCCTGAAAGATGGAGAGCAGGGTGCTGACACTTCTGTCCCAGGCATAGACATTGACTTCACAACATTGATGATATCCTAGAGGCACATCTTATTGAGGACTCCAAGGATCAGTCTCTTCCTACTCATATGGATGTTCTTTCAGATGAGCAATCTGGAGATACTGAGGAGTCCGATGAAGGGGAGACAAGAGATGAGGAGACAAATGAAGAGGCACTAGGTGAGGATACTGAGGGACATCCAGGAAAGGGTAAACAGGTTGTTGTCTCTACAAGGGCAGAGGATGAAGAGGAAGTAGTCGTGCAGACAACAATTGCACATTCACTAGTACATTTGCTCGCCAAGGCTCATCCCTCGACCACTCAGCCATCACAGGGCGAGGCTAGCAGCTCCCAGGCCCCAGCTCCAGCCTCACTGCAGGTGGAGCTTCCTGCTCTACCCTCCCAGCAGTTGGAGCCTCTTGCTCCAGCCATGGCGAATACTACTCAGTCCGAGGTCCCACCAGTTGCAGTTTCACTACCAGTAGCCACTCCCGCAAATGTCCCAGATCCTTCAGCTCTCCCGAGCACCTAATGTGCCCAAGGGAGTCTGTGAGCTTTATTTTTGCTTTATATATGCATTGGAGACAATGCATTATCTTTGGTTGGGGATAGGGTAGTTATGATCATAATCTTGTACCCATGTTTTGTAGAAATATTTTGTTGTACCACATGTTCGTATATGACACTCTTGTAGTTTAGCTTGTTGTACCCTATGTTTGTATATAAAACTCTTGTAGTTTAGCAATGAATTCCCTTTGGTTTTTCTTCGTTGAGTTCTTTTCGGAAGGTGTAATACTAAAACTATGGTAGTAGTATGAAATGTTTTGACTTATTTGGTATTGACTGTATAGCTCAAAGCATGTGCCATGTGTTGTAAATATATGATACCCTTCCTTCTTTTGAATCTAAAAAAAACAATTTGTCGATTAGTCATTCTTGTGGATTTGAGGCTCGATTTTTGACTCTATGCTTATTCAAAATTTTACATATGTTGAGATGAAAGTGTTGAGTTGCTTTGTGTCACTTGAGGGCTGAAACTATGTTGAGTTGAACAATTCATGTATTGTGAGTGAGTGAGGATTTGTATGAATAATGCACATGTCTAACTTGTGATGTCTAGAACTTGCCCGGTTGGTTTCTTAGTGCGACTCTCAAGTTAATTATTGGATGTTGAAATGATCATAGGCTCTCTTTGTGATTACTAGCCAGTTTTGCCTAAATTGACCTCCCTGGTACATTAATTACCCTAGTTACCCCCTTTGAGCATTTAACCTTTCATTGGCTACCACATTACAAACCTTTACCCTTTCTGTCAAGTAATTCCTTCTTTTGAACCCATCTCTCCTTGAATGTATGAGATTGAGGCTTAAAGCCTAAGTTAGGGGTGTCGTTATAAAGTAAAGATTGGCAAGGTTTTCTACTGTATGTATAATAAAAAAAAGAAGCAATAACCTTAAAGTTGTGTATATAACAAAATGCAAGCTCCAAAAAGAAAAGAAAAAAAAAACAAAAAAGAGAGAAAAAAGAGTGGAGTCTTGTAGAAAGTGAAGAAAATACTTTGAAGTGGTTCTAAGTCGGTAACCCGAGGTAAACAAGGGATATGTAGTAAAATATCATAATATATGTAAAATTCAAGGAGGGTATAACCACCTCATTCCTAAATATTCATCCAACCCGTTCCAAAGCCTACATTATAACCCGTGAAAAGTCCTTAGTGATCTACGGTCAATCATTGCTGAGATAGCGGCAAAGTTAAAATAAGGGCAAGCATATGGACTGGTACATGTAGCTTTCGTTTCGAGTGTTAGATTATTTTTATTGCATCCCTTGTATATATATGTGAGTGGGGATTTTCTTTGTTGTGAGTGCGCATGAATTGTAAGACTTAGCAAAAGATAGATTCTTGAAGTAGAACACAAGTGCACTTCACTGTCAATAGCATTTTGTCATGTTGGTCGAGGCTCTAAGATCACGAATAGATTTGTCGAATGATCGAATGATAAGTAGTTTTTCAGGAAGGGCAAACAAATGGGGTTACATGCTTGTTAGTTGTCAGTCAAAACCATCTATAGTCACTACTATTTTGTGGAATGTCGGAAATAAAAGTAGTATAGAATAGGATAGTTTTGTTTTAGTTGCTTGAGGACAAGCAAGAGCTTAAGTTGGGGGTGTTGATGTACAGTAGAATTTCGGCACAATTGATACGAATTACTTGGATTTTAACTTGTCTTTTAATGCATTTTTGGTTAATTCTGATCAAGTATGCGGTCACATAACTCACATGCAGACCGCAAACTGACCTGCTGATCGCAAATAGAGACAATCTTTTGGGCCAATTGAAGAAGCAAATATGCAGTACATTATGAAGTCGCATAACACCCATGCGAGCCGCATAACTCCAGTAGAAGACAGACCTTAGCGTGATATACGACAGTATATGCGGTCGCATAACACACATGTGGACCGCATAATTGTTCTGTGATGGACGCTAGATCTGGAACTCAACAAGTCTGCGATGGAATGTTCAATATGCGGTCCGCACAACTGGTCGGCGACCAGTATGCCATTGCTTAAGTCATCTGAAGGGGTATTTTTTGTCCGTTTTGAGTATGACTTTTGGTCCACTATAAAGAGAATACCTAGGGTTTTTGTGGGGCATTCAAGTCTTAAACAAGGTCTTCTTTAGAGAGCATTGAATACTTTATTTATTTGGAGGTTGTGAAGAAGGAATCTTGCACTTTATATGATTTATGGCTTTATTAAATACTTTATTTTTGTATTTTAGAATGAGTAGCTAGTTTTAAATTGTAGACCCTAGATGGGTATAATGTTAATGGGTGTTTAACATTGAATATATATATATATATATATATATATATATATATATATATATATATATAATGGTTAGTTGATATTTATTCAATTCTTGTTCTTTATTTCTGGATGGTGGTTGCAAACATTAATCTATTCCATTTTACTCTTTCTTTACTTGGAAAAGCGAGTTATGGTTTGGTAGAATTGAATATCAAGAACTCAAGACTTTTAATCTTGTTTAATAGAATCGCTTAGGAATAAGTGGGTTCTACTTGGCATAAATTGGTTGTTCTTAAATTGCAACTCTTTTATATTTGGAAAATTCATAAAGGGAAAATACTACTCAACTATTGGGAAATATTAGGTAGTCATTTAGAAATCATTTGCATATCAAAGGACCTTGCATTAGAATTATATCATATTAACACCGATAGCATTACATTCCATTGACCGGGATGCAACATTGGTTTCCCTAATCAAATCATTTACATTCTCAATGTCACAATTAGTTATCTCTTAAATTCACAATCATAACATTCTTTTGTTACGTTAACGGAATAGAATTATGACTTAAGTAAAGTTCCACACTACTAAAGTATGTTTTTTACACCATGTTCCTTGTGGGATTCGACCCCAACCTTGTTGGGTTATTATATTTGACCCTGATCGCCTTGCACTACTTAATTAAAGTGTAATTTGAGCGTATCAAATTTCATTGTCAACAATTGAATCCATGTTTCTTTCTCACTGTACTGTTACTTGTTCTATTGAAGGGTGTTTAGTTTTTCATACTTGTACTATTCCATATGTAGTAACGTCCCTTTTGTCGGGGGTGCTGCATCATTAATGGATATAGGTTGCTCCATAACAGGCGGTACTGGTCAGCAATAGCAGTGCACTCTCTCCTCAGCTGATTTGGTGAGCCACATTACTTTTGGGGTATTGTATCTCTTGTCATCTATGTAGTGTTTTGAGGTATAGTAAGAGCCTTGTTGCCGTCACCATAATGCTACTGTTTTGTATCTATTAGTGGCTCTGTTGACATAGCGTGGATGGTACCTTTGTGTTTGGATGTCAAATTAGAAATGTTGTATTTATATCATTGGTTTCCACTTCTAAACTATGAATGTGAAATGTAATATTATGGGAAATCTTGAAGGAAGTTCGAACTATAATGAAATTTTGACTGTTCGTGTAACCTTCTCATGGACAGATTAATGAAATATATCATCTCTTTGTTCATGGGTGAGTTCGGGTATAAGGCACTACACAGGCTTGCTTCTCTGGGTTATCTCGGTTGAGCACCGGTAGCGCTCCCCAAGGTCGGGGCATGATAGAAATTAATCGAGTTGGTCAACCTATCCACAATCAGTCATACTGCATCAAACTTCGTCTAAATAAGTAGGAGCCCAACAACAAAATCAATAGTAACCCTCTCCCATTTCCACTATAGAATCTCTAGTGTCACACCCCGAACCTGGGGAGGCGTGGCTGGTACCCGGTGCCACACTGGCCCGAGCGAACCACTCTGTAACTCATTCATTCCTTTTATAACTATCATGGGCCAACATGTCCACAACTCGTAATGCATAACTCTAAGTGGGCAACACTATATCAATAATCTATCGTTCTTAAAACATGAATACATATGGGCCTTCAAGACCCCTAATATACTATACAATCTGAACCTCTGTCTACAAAACCACTAAGATTATCTGACATCAAATAGGATAGGGTACCAGCCTACCCATAAGTATGTAGTAAAACTCTGACACGATGACTCACAGACCCGGCTGCACTCTGAATGAGGTGGAGTCTTACCGATCCTTCGCTGAATGCCAATCTCGTCTACTATGAGGGATCGTCAACTGATTGTCTACACCTGCAGCATGAAACACTGCATCCCCAACAAAAGGACGTCAGTACAAAATAATGTACTGAGTATGTAAGGCTATATACTGAAAACTGAAACTGAACTGATAATATAATAACTGCAAGTAGCTGGAAGTCAAAGATAATCTGAAGATATGCTTACCTACTGATACTGACTCAACTCTCTCTAAATAGTAAGTAAAATAACTGTCCGACCCTATAAGGCTCGGTATGTATATATATATATATATATATATATATATATATATGTTCTGTCGTAGTAGGCTCGCTCATAAGCGCTCGGCAAAACTAGGCTATATATCTCGACCAACTGGGCTCGCTCATAGCGCTCGACTGCAGTAGGGTCAACATATAACTTACCATGTGATCAGAGGTTGCCCAATAGGGGCCTGCCCATCGATTATAGCTTGATGGTAATGAAAATACTTTTAATACTATATATATGTAACTTCTCTGCTCTCTTGATTGGAAGAAGGAAATACTCAACTGAGTATGAAGTCCCGATAAGAAGAATATTATAACTTACAATACTAGGAAATATACGCAATTTGCAAAACTAGAAAAATATACGTAAATTACGGGATATGAATGTAATGACGAGATCATGCCAAATAAAAGAAGAACTTAGCCTTAACATACCTGAATTAAGGAAGAATCCGTAGTTGTGACAAAACATTTTCATGTTTCATCCTCACACGTCAGAGAACTAAAACTAAGCGTTTGGAGCAACTCCCCATTCCACCATCTCTGTGAAATAGTCTAAAGCATCATCCAATGGTAAGTTAAAACACTACTGAAAATAGCATAATAGCACCCATTATCCATCCTGTTCTTTTAAAAGTATATGGAAGGCCAAGAACTCATGCTCCAATTATAGTTATAAATATATTAACAAATGTTTTTGGATGGTGACGATAGGTGTTAATTTGACTAAAAGAGGTGTATCTTCTCTTGGGATTTGTAAAACATAAGAGGATGGACTTGCTTTATTATTTTTCTCGAACCCCATTTTTGGTGTAATCTTGAATTCTTAATAAAGAATCTCAATACAAGTGCAAAAAATCAGATAAAGATCAAAACTTTATTTCAATATTACCTCAAATTTTGAGTGAAACTAGTGAAGTCATCCAACTGGAAAAGACTCATTTTTTTAGATGACACCTACAAATATGAATTTTAGAGTCATCAAAATAGTGTAAGTTGGCTGCCACATTAAAGCCTTTTACGCTTATCCGAAAGTTTTTGAAAATTATCAATTACCCGCTTAATTAAAAATTATCTCAATTTAATTAAAATATTACTCACTTTCAATACACTTTATACACCGTACTATTACGGTCATGTGGTACCATGTAAAATAAATTCATACACTATTATTTTGATTATAATATCCATATAAAAATATATATATTTTCTCAACTTATAGTTTTCTTACTCTTATATATAAAGAGTACAAATTTTCATACACTTAATTCTTATAATTGCAAAAAGATAACCTTCTTTTCTTATGAGAAAATAATTTTTATCTTTACAATAAAGAAAATCTCATAAACTTTGTCATATTATATATGTATAATGTAAGACATTTTCGAAAGTATTAATATTAATAACTATAGAAAATAATACTTTTTAAACATTTTTCTACAATAAATGTTCCACACAAAATAAATAACATATCAATAAGTAGTAATAATGGTAATTATGCAAAATTATACTTATAAAGCTTTTACTAAAATACTTTACTTAAAAGAAAATACCACACTAATATAATATTTAACGGTATTAAGGTTGTTAAATTTACGGGGTGTAACATCCTTCCCCCCCTTTAGAACATTCGTCCTTGAATGTTAACTCGTACAGATTTACAAAATTTTTACTAGGGTCTACTCTGTAACTTAAACTTAAAACTCAGACTATATGTGAAGTCTTGACAATTCACAAACTTTTGTACTCGAGTATCTCGTATCTTCTTCACATTTACCTTACTTATTTTACAATCTCACATCGTATCTCCTATTTCTTTCATAACCTCCTTTAATATATGTGGAAATTACGCCTTAAAGTCCTAATGTGATACCTCCACCCCTAGTGCATACAAAACCTTGCGTAAACTTCATACTGACTTCTTACGGCTCAGTTCTATGGCACGATCTGGAAACAAAAAATGGGTAATATTTCCTAATTTTCCTATAGCCTCTCAATTATAAATGTGGCGCGCAACACACCCATAAGTGAGATTCTACTAGGCATGGCTTTGTAGACTTCCTAGGACACTACCCGCTCTGATACCACTTTGTCACGCCCCGAACCTGGAGGGGCGTGGCTGGCACCCGGTGCCGCACTGGCCCGAGTGAACTACTCTGTAACTCATTCATCCTTTTGTAACTATCATGGGCCAACATGGCCATAACTCGTAATGCATGACTATAAGTGGGCAATACTATATCAATAATCTATCGTTCTTAAAACATGAATTCATATGGACCTTCAAGACACCTAACATACCATACAATCTGAACCTCTGTCTGCAAAGCCTCTAAGATTATCTAACATCAAATAGGATAGGGTACCAGCCTACCCATAAGTATGTAGTAAAACTATGACACGATGACACATAAACTCGGCTGCACTCCGAATGAGGTGGAGTCATACCGATCCTTCGCTGAATGCCAATCTCGTCTACTATGAGGGATCGTCAACTAATTGTCTACACCTGCGGACATGAAACGCATCGTCCCCAACAAAAGGACGTCAATACGAAATAATGTACTGAGTATGTAAGGCAATATGTTGAAAGCTGAAATTGAACAGATAATATAATAACTGCAAGTAGCTAGAAGTCAAAGATAATCTGAAGATATGCTTACCTGCTGATACTGACTCAACTCTCTCAAAATAGCAAGTAAAATAACTGTCCAGCTCTATAAGGCTCGGTATATATATATATATAAAACTGCTCTATCGTAGTAGGCTCGCTCATAAGCGCTCGGCCATACTAGGCTCTGTATCTCGACCAACTGGTCTCGCTCATAGGCGCTCGACCACAGTTGGATCGACATATAACTTACCATCTGATCAGAGGTTGTCCAATAGGAGCCTGCCCATCAATTATAGCTCAATGGTAATGAAAATACTTTTAGTACTATATATATGTAATTTCTCTGCTCTCTTGACTGGAAGAAGGAAATACTCAATTGAATATGAAGTCCCGATAAGGAAAATATTATAACCTACAATACTAGGAAAATATACGCAATTTGTGAAACTAGCAAAATATACGTAAATTCTGGGATATGAATGTAATGACGAGATCATGCCAAATGAAATAAGAGCTTAGTCTTAACATACCTGAATTAGGGAAGAATCCGTAGTTGTGACAAAACATTTTCATGTTTCATCCTCACACGTCAGAGAACTAAAACTAAGCATTTGTAGCAACTCCCCATTCTACCATCTGTGTGAAATAGTCTAAAGCATCATACAATGGTAAGTTAGAAATGCTACTGATAATAGCATAATAGCACCCATTATCCATCATGTTCTTTTAAAAGTATATGGAAGGCCAAGAACTCCTACTCCAACTATAGTTATAAATATATTAGCAAATGATTTTGGATGGTGAAGATAGGTGTTAATTTTTGACTAAAAGAGGTGTATCTTCTCTTGGGATTTGTAAAACATAAGAGAATGAACTTTCTTTATTATTTTTCTCGAACCCCATTTTTTGTGTAATCTTAAATTCTTAACCAAGAATCTCAATACAAGTGCAAAAAATCAGATAAAGATCAAAACTTTATTTCAAGATTACCTCAAATTTTGAGTGAAAATAGTGAAGTCATCCAACTGAAAAGGTCTCATTTTTTTAGATGTTGACACCTACAAATATGAATTTAAGAGTCATCAAAATAGTGTAAGTTGGTTGCCACGTTAAAGCCTTTTAGGCTTATCCGAAAGGTTTTGAAAATTATCAATTACCCACTTAATTAAGAATTATCTCAATTTAATTAAAATATTACTCACTTTCAATACACTTTATACACCGTACTATTATGGTCATGTGGTACCATGTAAAATAAATTCATACACTATTATTTCATTAAAATATCCATGTATATATATATATATATATATATATATATATATATACATATATATATACATATATATATATACATATATATTCTCAACTTACAATTTTCTTACTCTCATATATAAAGAGTACAAATTTTCATACACTTAATTCTTATAATTGCAAAAGATAACCTTCTTTTCTTATGAGAAAATAATGTTTATCTTTACAATAAAGAAAATCTCATAAACTTTGTCATATTATATAAGTATAATTTAAGGCATTTTCGAAAGTAGTAATATTAATAACTATAGAAAATCATACTTTTTAAACATTTTTCTATAATAAATGTTCCACACAAAATAAATACCATATCAATAATTAGTAATAATGGTAATTATCCATAATTATACTTATAAAGCTTTTACTAAAATACTTTACTTAAAAGAAAATATCACACTAACATAATATCTAACGGTATTAAGGTTGTTAAATTTACGGGGTGTAACATCTAGCTCTAACGCAATCCACCTGGCCGCTAATGCTCATACTTCACATGCTGATAATTTAGGCCCCGAGCTACATTATGTATTTCTTCATCTTTTGCCACCAATAGTGCTTCCTCATGTCCTAATACATCTTAGAAGCACCCGGATGAATGGAGTACCACGAACTGTGGGCCTCCTGAAGAATCAACTCACGCAAACCGTCTACGTTGTGCACACATAGCCTGCCTTGCATCCGTAACACATCATCATCCCCAATAGTGACTTCCTTGGCATCGTCGTGCTTAATCGTATCTTTGAGGACAAGCAGACGGGGGTAATCATACTGACCTCTATGATACGATCATATAGAGAAGATCGAGAAACCACGAAAGCCTAAACTCGACTCGGCTCCGAAACATCCAATCTAACAAACGGGTTGGCCAAGTCCTGAACATCCAATGCTAATGGACTCTCTGCTGCCGGAAGAGTTGCTAAACTGCCCAAGCTCTCCACCTTTTCACTCAAGGCATCGACCACCACATTGGCCTTCCCAAGATGATATAGAATAGTGATATCATAGTCGTTAAGAAACTCTAACCACTTCCACTGACACAAGTTAAGATCTTTTTGTTTGAACATATGTTATAGACTGCGGTGATCGGCATAAACCTCACAAGAGACATCATACCGATAGTTATGCCACATCTTCAAGGCCTGAACAATAGCTGCTAACTCATGGTCATGGACAAGATAGTTCTTCTCGTGCACCTTCAGTTGTCATACGCACAACAATAAATGAGAAACCCTATATGAATCGACGGTAATACCCTGCCAATTTAACAAAACTCCGGATCTCAGTACCTGAAAATGGCCTGGGCCAACTTTATATTGCTTCAATCTTCTTCGAATCTACTTTGATCCCCTCACTCGACACCACATGACACAAAAACTCCACCCAATCAAGCTAGAATTCATACTTTGAAATTTTTTAATACTTCTTTTCCTCAAGGTCTGGAGGACGCTCCTCCTGGCTCTGGGAGTGCACCAAGATGTCGTCAATAAACACAATGAGGAAAATCGTAATCAAATCACATGAAACTCTTATGACCACACAGAGCCTGAAGGGAGTCTTTAGAATTTCTAGCTCCCGAATATTCAATTAATGATAACCTAACCGCAAATTTGAGAACACTCTGGAACCTGTAGTTGATCCAATAGGTCATCAATGCATGGCGATGCATACCTGTTCTGCATTGTAACCTTGTTTAAAAGTCGATAATCAATACACATGCGCATAGAACAATCCTTCCTTTTTACAAACAAGACTAGAGCACTCCACGGTGACCACTAGTCCAAATGAAGCCCTTGTCAAGCAACTCTTGCAACTCCTCCTTTAACTCCTTCAATTCTGCTGGGGACATACGATATGTTGGACTATAAATGGGCTGAGTGCCCGGTAACAAATCGATACCAAAATTGATATCATTGTCGCGCGGAATACCTCGAAGATCTGTTGGAAATACATTTGTATAATCCCTTACAACCAAAACTCACTCAACGGTTGGAGTATCAACACTAACATCTCTCATGAAGGCTAGACATGCCTCATGCCCATTCCCAACCACCCGTTGTGACTTAAGGTAGGACACCACGCTGCTGGGAACATAATCTAAGGTACCCCTCCACCTCAATTGCGGTAAACCTGGCATAGCCATCATTACCATCCTGGCGTGACAATCAAGAATAGAATGATAGGGCGACCACTAGTCCATGCCAAAATAACATCAAATCTACCATACCGAGCATCAATAGATCGACTCTTGTTTCAAATCCACCAAGAACAACTAAACATGACTGATACACACGTTCAATAGGAGAACTCGAAGAAGCATGGGATATACCCAAATATTGGGTAAAGTAATATGATACATAAGAATAAGTGGAGCCCAGATCAAATAAGACTGATGCATCTCTATGACAAACTGGAGCAGTACTTGTGGTAACTAAGTCGTATGCATCGCCTCCATCCCAATAGGAAGAGCATAACATCTAGCTTGGACTCCTCCTCCAAGGTGACCTCTACTTGCCCGACCTCCACCTATAGCTAGTTGTGCAGGTAGAGTGGCAACTGGTGCGGCAACCACGACCTGATAAGCCTGAGGGCCCTGTGGAATACGTGGGGCCTGAGTAGTCTGTGGAGGTGCACCCCTACTAAGTATGGGGCAGTCCCTCACCATATGACGAGTGTGTCGCGACACTCAAAACAAGATCTCGGAGGATGTGGCTACTGTAACTTGCTCAGGCCTGGTCGGTTAGACTGACTACTAAAAGCACCTCGTGTAGGAGATGCACTAGATAGTTGCGGTAAATAATGGGAAACTCGAGGCCCGAAAGTAGCCGAAATACTGCTTGAAGCTGGAAGTGTTGAATGAATAGGAAGGCTCATATAACCTCTACCATGATGAGGTGCAACTGAGGTATGGGCACCACTATATGTGCCAGAATCTCGAGGCCTCTTTGTGTCCCTCTTTTCTCTTTGTCGTGCCCATCACTCCAATATCCTAGCGATATCCACTACCTACTGGTATGAGACATTAATCTCCAACTCTCGAGCCATGCTAAATTTAATACTATCATTGAGTCCCTTGATAAATCGACGAACTCGCTCATTGATAATGGAGACTGTAAGCAACGAAATCAGAGGGTCTAATTTCTTGCTATCAAGTCACTTCAGAAGAACACCTCGAGACCCCAAGGACGCGAAGCTGTGACCGAGTTCCCTCCCTTGGAACTCATCGAGGTCTGACTTAAAGAGTACACAAATCGAGGCTAGAGTAAAATATGGGATTCCCAAGGCACACGGCTGAGTCTGACAAAGCTGACCTACCCAGAGCTTGTATCAAGGTGTCACGTCTAGCCGTCCCATCACCATGCCTTTACAATCAATACATTTTGTACTATAATGGGATTCCCCTTCTATATAAAGGGGATCCTCATAACTTTGTAAAGGGCTGCTATTGCTCCATCCATTCTATATAATATCAATAACATCTCTCTCTCTCTCTCTCTCTTTTTTCTCTCTAACGTATTTTCTCGACGTTGTTGCCTACCACTTTCATATTTTCTCTTCATTCATTTCTTGTTATTGGCCATATAGAGCCTCCCTTGATTATACTCTAACTATTATCCCCTTCCCGGTTACCCCCGATAGCTCGAGCCCGAGCCCAGGCATCGACCTCGAGGCCTTCATCGGTTATCCCGAGGCCCGAACAACTAACTCATCAATTTGGTCATAACGCTGTTTTAGCTCACATTTCACCTTTATCTTCACATATCTCACATCCACTGCTCTAAAAAACTAGCATAAAAGTAGATAATGTATTTTTAGAGTCCCATCAACAAATTTAATTGTTATAACCATTTTCATGGTAAACAGTTTGGCGCCTATAGTGGAGCTAAAAATTATAGTGATTATTTTCTTGCTGGTTTCGTTACACAACGCAAGTTATCTTTCATAATTTTTCTTGTCCAAGATCTTCGATTTCAGGTCAAAATGCATGGATCGATAAATAGAGTTGAAAACCACGGAGAAAATGGTGTGGTTGTTCCAGTTGTTGGTGCGCCACCGCAGAATCCTGATAACTCACCTAGACCGATTCTAGCGGACGTGGATTTGCAAGACGTGCAGCAAGTCGACAAAACTTCACACACCGATAGGAGCATACTACATGGCGACCAACATAAAGCTCAAAAAACCCCACCCTGGGAAGAATATGAAGTTAGTATTCATGTTATATTTGAAATGTTGCAGGCACAACAATTAGCTATCGCTCAGTTGCAAAGCCATCTGAAGACTTCTAACACAGTAGCACCGAAAACTACTCCCCCGATCAAATAGGTACCGGAGAGATCAAGCAACAACGGATCAGCAGCCGATCCTGCCATCGTGAAAATACTAGAGGACCTCACCAAAAGGATCGAGTAAGGCGAGAAAATGATCGCAGCCAACGACAAGAAGGTCAAAACCTATAACTTCAGAGTTGACCAAATCCCAGGCGCACCCTCGGTTCTAAAGGGTGTAGATTCGAAGAAGTTCGTACAGCAGCCGTTCCTAGAGGAAGTGGCTCCAAAACCCATTCAAAGGAAGTTCAGAATGCCAGAACTGCCAAAATACAATCGGACCTTAGATCCCAACGAACATGTCACTGCCTATACATGCGCGGTAAAGGGCAATGACATAAAAGATGACGAAATTAAGTCCGTCCCACTGAAGAAATTCGGAGAAAAGCTCTCGAAGGGGGCCATGATGTGGTATCACAACCTAGCTCCTAGCTCCATAGATTCATTTGCCATGCTAGCAGATTCCTTAATAAAGGCGCACGCCGGTGCTATCAAAGTAGCAACAAGGAAGTCCGACGTATTCAAGATTAATTAAAGGGAGAAGAAATGCTGTGAGAATTCGTGTCTCGTTTCCAAACGGAACGAATGGAACTACCCCCGGTGTCCAACGACTAGGCGGTGCAAGGCTTGAATGAATGATGCTTGGTGGCCTCAAGGCAGCTGAAAGAGAATCTGATCGAATACACCATCGTAACCTGGTCAAATGTCCACAATTAGCACTAGTCGGAAACCAGGACCAAGGATGACCAGTTGGGAGCTCCCTCGGGCTTAGTATACCCGAGCAAATTCCTGGCGAAGGAATGCCTCGAGGCACAACCTGCCCCGCAACGGTCCGAGAATGGATCGAGGACAATATCCTTGAGGGTCCATCAACAAGGCCAGATTCGACAGAGACATGAGGCCAACGGGGTCACCTTGCCTATCAGAATACAAATTCAACATCGTTGTATCGGACATTGTGTTCACTATCAGCAAAACCAGGGACATCAAATGGCCTAGGACTATTAAGTCGGATCCTTCCCAGAGTAATCACAACTTGTTATGTGATCTTCATAATGCGCACGGCCATAGGACCGAGGATTGCTACCAGCTTTAAAGGGAAATAGCCAAGCAACTCAGTAAATGTCACCACTGAGAACTCTTGAGCGATCGGGCTCAAGTTCAGTTCTGAGAAATGAAGGCTTATAAAAGGGATGAATCAAATGGGCCACAACATGATATCATGATATTAGGGGAGCGTTGACACTCTCTAAGAACTCGCGAAAGGGAAGACAAAAATATACGTCACTAGAGAAAAACGAACCTGGGAGTACGTACCCAAAGATGCCCTCACATTCAGTAGGGAAGGCTCCGAAACCTCTCCCCAACTTCATAACAATGCACTGATAACCTCTTTCTTCATTCATCCATTTCGAATAAAATACGCGTTTGTGAATCCAGGTAGCTCGACCAACATTATCAGGTCGAGAGTGATAGAGCAGCTCAGACTGATAGACCAAATTGTGCCCTCCTCTCGAATCCTTGACGGATTCAATATGGCGATCGAAACAACGAAAGGAGAGACCATTCTATTAGCCAGCGCGGCCGACACAAACCGAAAAGCCAAATTCCATGTCATCAAAGGAGACACGAGGCATAAACGCCTTATTTGGACGGCCACGAACACACCGCATAAGAGCGGTACCATCCCCCCTTCACCAAATGATGGAATCCCCAACAAAGGACGGAATTAAAACCGTCCACGGGGAACAACACGCGTCAAGGAAAGTGTTCGCGTTACGTAACGTAGCGCCGACACCGATATCTCAACTCTTGAAAGGTTCAAAGGATAATCAAACTACGTCTTCAGCTAAGCCCGATTAAACACAGCGGAGAACCATATAGAGTCCTCGCTCCAAACAATAGGGACATATCATGCCTCGGAACATCGCCTGCGCACCCCACGATAAGGTAAGACCACCTCCGTATTTCATTATTTTACACTAACCCCTATGCAGGAACCAAGTCGGGGAGGTCAGAAATGTTGATCCAACCCAAAGCTCTCAAGGCTTAGCGTCATCCGTTGCGTTCTTTTCCCTTGGCCAAGCTTTTGTCCCAAAAAGGGTTTCACCAGCAAGGTTTTTAACGAGGCAACGTACACGCGCCACCTAAGGAGGATCTGAAAGCTTGCAGGGCTTATTATGCAATCAACCCCGAACACTAGAGGGAACCCCTTTGAGAGGCCATCCGCTCGGAAGAGCCAGGAAATAACAACAAAGTTCCAATAAAAAATAATGTACTGAGCCAAACGGTCAAATGAACCGTGTCCATATAAGCTAGGCTCGCGGCAACAAAATAGCATGTACTTATGCCAAACAATCAAAGAATATCTTTTCCTAAACCATCCCGTACTCCAAAGAAAATCCAACATCCTCACAGCAATGATCCCTCCACTGAGAACTATCACAACCCAAACCGATGGGCCGCCACGGGTGTCTGAGTCCTACTTGTCAAACACCCCTAAGTATGCATCTAGGATATGAACCGGTATAACATCTGCTGAATTACGAAAAAAAATATATATGAAGGAAACCTACCTTCAATACATGTATACGTATACAAGCAGAATACTATGGGTGAGCCGGCAAGGCTGCTATAGGCAACTATATATATCCAAAACTGAAAGCCGTCAAGGCCACATGCAATCCAACTAGACATATTGTCCCCAGACCTCTAACATAAACATAACTGTACAAAGACGAGACAGAAGAACGTCATACCCATATATATACACAAACGTATCGTACCAAAATAAAAAATAGCTCCATATCAAACACGCCAACTCTCACTTATCAAGGATCCTAAGAAGGGGGACCGTCAGCTTGACTACCTGTACCTGCGGGCATGAAACGCAGGCCCTGTGAAATAGAGCGTCAGTACGAAAAATGTATTGAGTATGTAAGGCATGAAAATTAGTACGTAGAAGACATAGATAAAACATGGAATATAGAAATACCTTTAAATCTGAATAACTTTGTAAATTCTGAAACATTTATAATGTCTTGCACGTGCGTATAAATGTCGTGCCATGCATAGGTATGGGTATACATAATATCATCAAGCCACCGAGGGCATCCCATCATATCATCTCGATCACTGTGGGTACATCATCAATATATACCAGCTGATCAGGTGGTGGTGTGTATATAATGCCATAAGCTCTTCCCATATCCCATATACATATACATACATATATACGCGTATATAACGTTGTCTGAATCATATTTCAGCCACTGTGGGCAACATCATCATCATATACCAGCTGATCAGGTGGTGGTGCATATATAACGCCATAACCTTTTCCCATATCCCATATACATATACATACATATATACGCGTATATAACACCATCTAGTCATGGGTCAATGCACATGTATAAATGAGTGAAATGCATGAAAAATACATAATAAGCTTGATATTTCTTCGGGATAAACTTTTCAAACTGCGTATTATTCTGAGACCTATGAAAAGAAGATAATAAGAATTCTCATAGGGAATCAAGAATATAGACACCCCTACTATTTCTATGAATAGAGTAACTTATAAAAACTGTGTATTTGCTCGTTTCTTCAGTATAATTTGGACCATACCAAAAGAAAGAAAGGAGGGCCTTAAAATACCTATTCCTGGAATTATTTGAACGAATCTGCTTCTGCGAAATATGGACAAAATTCTGCTTGAAATTTTGGAACAAAATCTGACTGCTCTCTGAAGTTTTAATCGAAATGTTGGCTTAAGAAGTTGAATTTGTTCAACAAAAATGGTTCTGCTTCACGCTTTTGGTTTTTAAGTAGATTTGCAAATGTTTTTTTATCTAAGACAATGCATTTTGAATGTTTAATAATGAAGCTTATAACCATATGTAAGACTTGTAACCAAGTCTTGTTGATAAGACTTAATGTAATGTAATCCCTACAAATAGCCACGTGGCTTGAATGACTAAAAGTCATTCTTAGCCATTGTGGCTTTGTGACACGTTGCTTTGAGTTACTTAGTTAAATTTTGTCCGTTTATTAGTTAACTGGGTAATGTTTTGTTATCCGATAATTAATCAATTACCCGTATAATTTAAAAATTACCACAAATTACTTAAAATTGTATTATTTTTAAAATAGTTCATATATACATTGTATATTATACTACCGTGGTCCTACGACACCTTGCATGGTACTGGTTCATAATTATCGGGTATTATCGCTCAACCCGTATTTTATTCCAAATTGGCCACTTTCAACAAAACTTGTTTTCTTTAATCCGTGTACCCTTTATCCTTTATAACACTTATTTATCGCTTGTTATAAATAACGTAAAGACATTAACGTCAAGATGATCTCATCCCAGAGTCTACATTGGTTAGCTGAAAACAAAAATTGAACGTATGAAAACACGAGATGTAACATCCTTCCCTTCTTATAAACATTCGTCCTCGAATGTTCAACTCCTCGTAATCTGCATAACTTTGGCAGGGTCGCCTTTGTAACAACACCACTACCAATTTTCCTCGTAGAAGATTAATAACCAAACACCACACAGGACCACAATTATGAATAACGACCATGGCCTCACACGACCAACGACATAACCAACATAAGAATTTATACACGTACGTTATGATTATGACGTCTCAGTCGGATCCTTCTCTTGAGGAGGAAATAGGTAGGGATATCTAGACTTCATGTTTTCCTCGGCTTCCCAAGTCATTTCTTCCACATTGTTATCTCTCCAAAGTACTTTCACCGAGGCTACCTCCTTATTCTGCAACTTACGGATTTGTCGATCAAGAATGGTAGCCGAAATTTCCTCGTATGACAAGTCCTCTGTAATCTGTACATTATTCGTGGGCACCACTCAGGTAGGATCGTCAATGTACTTTCGTAACATAGATACGTGAACATCTGGATGGATAGACTCCAATTCTGAGGGCTAAGTTAACCTTTCTTGCCAAATCTCATCACATCCTTTATAGGCGACACCTTTAAGAATACCCAGTCATCAACCCTGAACTCTAAATCTCGACGTCGCACGTCAGAATATGACTTCTGACGACTCTGAGATGTCAATAGTCGATCCCGAATAAGTTTTACTTTTTCTATGGCTTGTAGAACCAGGTCTGGCCCGTGTAATCCAGATTCTCCAATGTCGAACCACACTATAGGCAACCTACACTTTCATCCGTAAAGAGCTTCATATGGAGCCATCTGAATGCTGGAATGGTAGCTATTATTATATGTGAACTCAATAAGCGACAGATGATCATCCCATCTACCTTTAAAGTCTATTACACAAGCTCCTAATATATCCTCAAGTGTTTGAATAGTACGCTCAGCCTGTCTGTCTATCTATGGGATGAAATGTTGTACTAAGACTCACTTGAGTCCCTAACCCCTTTTGGAAGGACCTCTAGAAGTTAGTTGTAAATTGAGCTCCTCTATTCGAGATAATAGATACAGGGACACCATGTAGTCGTACTATCTCCTTGACATAAAGCCTCACATAATCGTTTAAGGAATATGTAGTTCTAACGGACAGAAAATAGGCTGACTTTGTGAGCCTATCAACAATCACCCATATCGAATCGAACATATTTCCCATTTTCATGTCGGAATCTCCATAGCCTGCAATAATCCATCGGGTTTTTGATGGTCAATCTTAACCTGCTGACTGTTAGGGCACTGAGCAACAAATTCTGCTATATCTTTTTTCATTCTTTCCCACCAATATATTTCCCTGATGTCATGATACGTCTTTGTCGCTCCTGGATGGATAGAATAAAGGGAATAGTAAATTTTTCCCATAACCTGCAGACGCAACCCTGCAACATTAGATACACATAATCGTCCTCGATATCTGAGGACCCCATCTTTAATAATTTCAAACGGCGTCTTCTCCTTCTGAAGGGTGGTATCTCTATAATGAACTAACACAGGATCCTTGTACTGGCGTTCCTTTACTTCAGTTACTAAAGAGGATGTTACTGTATCCTGAAGAGTAATTCCAATGTCACCTGAGTCTAGCAACCGAACTCCAAGAATAACTAGCTGATGAACCAAGAGCGCCTAGAGCGATTAACTCTTGGAATGGTTTGCATTACCAGAAATTAGGGTAAGGGCTCAAAATGACCTCGAGGGGAAGGTGTAAGGCACCCTTCTTGGCCCACGACTGTGGGTCCAGGCCGAACTTACATTTACGAACTAGTCCATTAACAAATAAATAGTTTAATCAAATAATTTGCAAGTAAAGCTCGTTGTATAACTCAAATAATAAGGCGAAGATTTTGAACAAGTTTTATACATATAAAACAAAGTTTTAAACAAAAGGTATTTTGGGAAAGGAGGAGTCGTGGTTTGGTAGCCTATAGGATCACTCCACACAATGTCTGGTAAACACTACTAAATGAGGGCTACACGTGACATTAGCGCGTAGTCATCATATCCCATATCTACCATTTCCACCCCCTTAGTGGTCATTAAAGCGCGCGTTGGTCAGCGATCTCTATTGCGTGTTGTTACTCGTCCCTTCTTAATGGTCCTGGAGGAAATTTAGGACCCTTACCTATAGGTAGTTCTAGAAAGACCCCTAAGGTTTTTAAGCAGAAAATACTAAGGAGACAGGCAATAACAATTAGGACCTTAGCACATAAGGCAGAAAAGGAGCAATTAGAGGCTCAAGTTTACCTCCACAAATATCGCACATAGGCAGCACGACTCAAACAAAGATAAAGGCCTTTTGTTAAACAATCTCCTAAGGCATGATGTCTAAGTGAATATCAAAACACAGAAGATAAGCAGTTTATTTAAACTCAGAACTAACAGCCCTATCAGTTTGTCTACTGATTTTTAAACCTGTGAAAATCAGAATGACATTAAGTAACAGAAACAGTTCAGAGTTGCAGGATTTGAAAATGCCCTATAGGCTTGCCTCCACGCGGAATAATGATAACTATGTTTTATAAAACAGGGGCAGATTTTAAGACTGACTCTTAAGTCACTATAGGCATGCTTTCTAATAGCGAATTAAAGCAATACTGGAGAGAATTCATTTCACGAAAACAAACCATTAATTAGACTAGTTTCGAAGCAAAATACTCAAGAACTGGATTGACTTATTTAAACTAAACTGATTTTAGATCTAGGCAGAGTTTCTGGTATTGTTCCCTAAAGGCATGATATCTAATTGTTTAAAAATTGACGTTAGAAACTAGTAGGCATGATTGCAAATGAAAACACATGTAAATACCCATGATAACAGAAGTTGACCTGGACCACATCCTATAGGTATGGTATCTACTTGTGAAGTTGATTTTAAGACCTATAAAATGATTTCAATTATTGAAACCACTTGATACCTATAGGCATGATTTCTAACATAGCAAAATGAAAAGTCTTATAGGCATGATTTCTACTTGGTAAGGCAATCATAGAAAAATATAAAGTCCTATAGGCATGGTTTCTACTTGGTAAGGCAAACATACCAAAATATAAAGTCCTATAAGCATGGTTTCTACACGTATTACCCCACAAACATGTAACTACCCACCCTTTTTCACTAGTTACCCCAATATTCATTTACAAATTATTACAGACCATATGAATGAATTACATAAGTAGATAAGAAAAATAAGAAGTTATTATATAGGGTGCCTACAAATAGGCCCAGATTTCCAAAGCCTCCAATAGCCACAAATGCCCAAATTCCATAGTCAAAGTCATTGTCTTGGTGTGTCAGAGTTCCCTAAGGATCTCAAGGATACCGGGCAATGCTCACACCTACACTTGGTAACCAAATTAAGTAAGTGCAGTATGGAAGGGCCAGCCTCAATGTGTCAGAGTTCAGATGGTTCTCAAGAGGATCGCAAGGCAGTACACATATTGGAGGGGGCAGAACCTAATGACTTAGGAGTAGAGTGAGAGCGCTTGACACAGTTTGAAAGGTTTTAGTGGGAAAACCGTACTAAAAAGAGGTTTGCTTGAAATAGTTTAGTAAAAACAACAGAGGAGTTATTCAATTAGACAGTTTTGAAAAGAGTAGGGAAATCAACAAACAACAGACCAACCTCAAGACCAAAACAAGTTCACCATCACACACAGAACAAAGAACAAGACAGGTTTAGCACCACAAACCTTCACACAGAGGTAAGTCGGAATTAGGGACAGGTAAAGCCCATAATGGTAAACAGAAACACTGATCAAGAATAGTCACAGAGTTAGCAATGCTAAAGGGGTTCAGTATAGGATCAATCAATCCTAGAATCATACAAGTTTAGAAGTGCAGACTACTTTGCAAAGAGGTTCAAACCAGAAACAAGATAGAGCAAGATCATATGGAGACAAATTACATAGAAGAGGCAACATGTTCATACTGATCCTAAGGAAGGGGAGTACATAATATGCTAATAATGTAAACATATCAACTACAGGTTTCACAGCAAAATCATAAGTAAAAGCAGACCAGAAACGGGATGAATTTAAGTAATAAAAGGACCATATTGTTTTTGGAACTTGAATTGAAGTCAGAACATACCAGTAAAAAAGGTAATAAACACAAACTAGGGAGTAATAGAGTAGAGTAATCAGCCTTGGCTTCCAGCCGGCTGACTTAGAACACTAGCAAATAACTAGAGAAAAGAGAGCAGAAGAGAGTTTTTGTGTGAGAGAGAGTTTTGAACCAATGTGTTCATGTCCTTGTGTTAATGAGAGAGTATGTATGTATAGTATTTCGAAACTAGGTAAAAATAAGGCAAGAATCATAATAGTATATTAATTATGGAACCAAGTACTAATCAGAATCAAATCATTGCAAGTACTCCTTTAATTAAGGAGTAATCACCCAATGGTAAGGGGCAGAAAATATTTAAGGAAAGAAATCAAGTAGGGTATCAGGTACAAAAAGACAATTAGGGGTAAGTACATAAGAGTTTAATTAAGGAAACAGCTAGTGCAAAATCAGTACAATACTAGGTTAACCAAATAAGGTAAGAAAACAAAATAAAGTTGCAGAATATGTAAATCATCGAAAATCAACATACAGTAAATCAGTGAATCAAGGAATCCAAATTACTGATTTAAGGAGAGTAACATGGGTTCCCATAAATAAGCAAATAAACCAAGTTTAAATAGGAGAATTGAGGGTCTAAAGGGAAAATTTTAAATCAAGCCAAGAAACATGGAGCTCAGAGTCAATCAAAGAGAGAGTTTTAGTATATAAATAGAGTGAGATAGAAGTAACCAAACATAGCAAGCGAAGAGGCAAGTATTGGCCAGTCAAGATGAACACAAATGCATAGAGGCGATATAAGTTAGGCTAAAAACTCAATAGGAGCATAATTGAAGTAAGAGAGTCATAGAAACATAAACAAGCAACGATCAGTCATGCTAACACACAGAACCAAACGAAGAAAATCTAGTAAATTAGGGCTTTCAACATAGGAAAGTAGAAGAGGTAGTAAAATCACAGAATCAATCGAAATATGCAAAAAAATAGAAGTTTAAACAGAAAGAATCAGTATAAACAAAGTTTTAAAAGAAGTTCTGAAACCCCAATTTTAGAAGAAGGCAAAAACACTTGAAATCAACGATTCTGGTAAAAGAGTTCCAAGGATAGTGTAAAACATTATAGAAACAAACTCGAATCATCCCAGATCTGTACAGATCTAAGATATATAGGAAAAAAGAGGGTTTCAGAAGAAATCCATATAGAGATGAAAGAACCAGTCTAGAATCCCAAGGATCGTAACAAATAAGGCGTGATTTTTCTCGAAATCACACTAGAGTAGCAAGGAACAGACAAGTGACAAACCCTAGGTTCAAGTTGGCGTGGTCCTAGGCCCTTGAAAACCTTAGAGAAGGCAAGCATGGCACTGGAGAAGCCATTGGAGGCATAGGAGTCAATGAGAGATCACCGGAGAAGACCGGAGAAGAGAGGTCGGCGGTTTGAAGGGCTAGGGTTTGGTTTAGTTACTGAGAGAGGAGAGGAAATGAGAGAATACAGAGGCGGCGGTTATGAAAAATGGTTAGGGTTAGGGTTCGTTCAGAGTTAGAAAAGGAAGGAACGGACGAGGACCGTTGATCTTTGAGATCAATGGCCAGGGTTTGACGAGTCTTGGGTCGGGTAATTTCATTTAGTGCCTGGTTCGGGTAATTTATCCTGAAATAGGGCTGGGTATTGGGTTTAATTTAGTCTATAATTGAAATACAATCTCGCTATATTTTAAATAGCGAATTTATCCCTATATAATTTTTAATAAATAACAGATAATTTTTGAAAAATATTTTTTATACTAAAATGATTTAAAATAAATATTTAGCATTTTAAAAATATAGAAGATAAATTTTATGCATATAAATGTAATTATATATTAATAAGGCTAATATTGTAATTATATGCAATTTAGCTTTAAAAATATAAAAATGCAATTATAAAAATGCGCTAAAAATATTTTAAATTTTTTTTGGTATAAATATAGTATTTAAATGACTAAATCATCCCAACAATAATTTGAGAGATAATTATTGGGGATTTCTATGAGTAAATGGGAAGGAAATAAATCAATTTAAAATCTTTAAAAATTTTAGGAAAATTGAAAAGACCTTATCCATGATTATATATGCATATATATATATATATATAAATATATGTTATTTTGAAAGTATTTATGCATATTAAAATATATAGTGAAAAAATAGGTATCAACAACAATTAAATTTGATTTAGTGGTTCTAAAAATACGTGATCTATTTTTAATGCTAGTTGTTAGGCAGTTGATGCTATGTGAAAGACTTGAAAACGAAATAAGAGCTTAAAAACGAGATGTTGATCAAACCGAATCGCTATCAATCAGGGCCTCGAGCTTGCCTATTCGAGGGCCTCGGGGTCGAGTTCGAAGCTCGACTGGGAGCTATCGAGGGTGGACGATGGGGAATAACAGTTATAAAAGAATGTATTAGAGAGTAGAGAGAATGTTCTAATATATTTTGTATGGAGCAACAGATGTTTACAAAATGACAAGTATCCCATTTATATAAGAGGGGATATCCCAACATAGTACAAGTGTATTTATTACAAAGATAAGGACATGGGACACCTAGTTAATGCCACGATACGGGCTCAGACTAGCCTGACAGATTTTGTCGGCTATAGCTTCACGCCTTGGGAACTCCTCATTTTCTTCCCATAACTGTCGGTCTCATACTATTCCGAGGTCGAGCATCGATGGTCCTCGAGGGATGAAACTCAACCGTAATTTCGAGCCATCGAGGCATCATAATGATGGAAAATTGGACCCTCCTATTTTACCACGTACAGATAGTCCCCGCGTTTCTTAGAGTAGAACGATAAGAAACGACCTTGATAACCATCTTTCCAAATTTCCCGCGATAAAGTCATACTAATGACATCATACTGATGATGCAAGTCTCCTGATAACCTTGATGTCCGTCGTTTCACCTCTCCATCGGTTTTTGAAACCTCGAGCATAGATTATACTCTAGGATTTTCTTGCATATGTCCCTTTTTTCCTTCTTTGTTTCTGTGTAAGGACCCCTCGCGGGCTTTTGTAATAATATGTAAGGACCCCTCGTGGGCTTTTGTAATCTAATGTTTATGAATGAAAAATGTTTCTTTATTTTGTCTCTGATGCATACTATTTTCCTTTTATCCATGCTTGTGTAGAATCTGAGTGCATGAGCCCATCGGTTGGTCCAAATATCAAGCCCGGGTTGGACTAATAAACTCGGGTCATCGGGACCCTGACTTCGGGTTGGATGAGAGTAGGGCTTCGAACCCCAAAATCGAGACTTAGCCTTTAGACCTTGCGATAATCTTTGAGGGGGATTCGCTCGGAAGCTCGAGAATGGAGACTGCCTTTAGGCTTTTAAGAGCATTCCCCAAGTGGGGGTTTGCTTGGGCCGTCTGGAAACTTGTCTTGAACTTAGGGTAGATAGCCTTAAGGCGTTGTAGTTAGATCTCGAATGAAGTACTGCCCAAGTTTAGGTGGTACCCCGAGGCCAAGCCCATAAGAATAGAGTATTAAGTGCTTATATTCCTCCTTGAGAGGAGCCTTCGAAACCGGGTACAATCTCGAGTCTTGTAATGAAATCGATGGCCCCTTGGAGAGATCCCCGAGATCGGGTACCATATCGAGACTGGCAATGATGCCAAAGGCTTCCTGGAGCCTAACTTTTTTTCGATGGAGGTCTTCGAGATCGGGTACCATCTCGGGACTTGTAGTGATATGAATGGCTTCTTGGAGCATTTCTTCTTTTTGGTGGAGGTCCTCGAGATATGGTACCATCTCGGGACTTGTAGTGACATTAATGGCTTCTTGGAGCCTTTCTTCTTTTTGGTGGAGGTCCTCGAGATCGGGTAACATCTTGGGACTGGCGATGATGCCAAAACTTCCTGGAGCTTAACTTCTTTTTGATGGAGGTCCTCGAGATTGGGTACCATCTCAGGACTTGTTTGGTGCGGGGGTCTCCGACCCCAAAATGTCATACGACGTTCGTCAAATGGATGACACGGCTGCAAAGTGACCGAGGCAATCCCGCCGGAACATCTTCCCAACGTGATTTCGGCAAGCATTTTAATCGGCTTTGAGGCAAGCGGATTGTCGCCGCTTTTTCCATATATAGGGTTGTCTCTGCCCTTTTGGAGATTCCACCATTCCGACTAGTTGCTCTTCTTTTCCTGTGTAAGGCCTTTCGTTATTTCAACATTATCGCCCTTTTCTAAATTCCTACTCTAGTTTTCTAATTTATCTGTAGCCATGACTGCTATATCAGGACCCATTCGGCAGGTAGGAGACAGTTCTGCCTCCGGTTCTCGCCTTGCTGGCTAGAGGCATTTTGCTTCGAGATGGGACTTTTTGTTAGAAAAGTGCCCCGATGCTCAGGACCAAAGGGAACGTACCTTGAAATTTACTTCTTCGATATGAGAGGGACATCTTGAATCGGTGAGGAAAGACTCTGGATGGGGAGAAAAGGTAGTACTGCAGGTACCTTCCTCGGATGAGAGTATTACGGACCATGGCGAGGGGTTTCTGAATGTATTCTCATATCCTTTCGCGCTGGGCCCCCTTAATAAGGTTGTGCTTGACTTCTGTCGAAAGTATCAGGTTACCTTGGCCTAGATTCACCCATCATTTTGGTTGATAGTGAGGTTCTTGGCGGAGAAGGCAAGGCATGAATTTACGCTTAGCCACCTTATTAGGCTATATAGACCCTCTTATCACTGAGGTCTTCTAACCTTACGATGTCGGTCGACCACGCCTTTTGTTGTTGATGATGAAGAAGATAGGGGTCGAGAGTGGATGAGTCGATTTGTTCGAGCACAAACTGATAATATTATCCCCGTGGAGTTTATGACATTCCCTTAGGGCGATTTTGTGGATGTCGGGCGAGGTTTCCGATCTACCGGATTGAGTTTGGAAGTTGGCGACCCACTCGACTTACAACTAGCATAAGTGGCGAGCTTTATCTAAGGATGGGTAGGAGGAAAAATACCACAATATGTGCTGCGCAATTGATCACGCCCAACTATGCCTTATAAAAAGGACAATGCGGACGTTGCAAATATAACCTGAGTATTCTGCCCAGAGTCGAATCCACAGAGAATTAACCTATCAATCACAATCTTTAGAACTACTAAACTCTTGAGAACCAACTTCCCCAGACGTTTGAATCACCGTTGATGATTTCTTTACTAACTAAGATTGCAAGTAAAAAACAAGTTGTAAACTAAAATGCTAAGGTTGTAAACAATAATGAGAAAATGATAAGGTAATGACTTCCCCTAATGATGGAATCCCTTCTGTTTATGCTTCATACAAATTTACCAACACACCTCTATCAATCATGAACACTCATCTTACCGCAAATCTCTCCCGAGTAATCACAGTAATATACTCAATGCACTCTCCCGAGATACACTAGCTAGCTTTAATTAACGCAGTTCACTTTGGATTGCACTCAAGGCTTCGTTATCCCTAAGCCCGCCTTTAAACCCGCAGTTATAGATCCCTCTTATACTTTGGGAGTAGTGTTGTTCAACAATAACCTAAATATGCACTGTCTCCCGAGTTATGCACACTAAATAGGCACAGCTAATTGAGGATCCTGTTAATTAACTACAACAAGAACATAGTTGAACAAATAAAGATTGAAACTAGCAATTTGTATTCACATAAACAAGAAGTTCATCCCCCAATAGGTTCCATCAAAACCTTAGACAGAGGATTTAGCTACTCATAACTATGGGTAAACAAACTAAGATAAGATTCATCATAAACTAGCAATAAAAATTAAAGAAAAGAAGAAAGATGTTTTGGGTGATCTCTCACAATGGTTTTCCTTCCTAAGAAAATCTAAAAATCAATACATGCCTCTCTTGGGCGAAGTCTAGTGTTTAAAATAGGGTTTGGGGCTAAAAATCCCGTGTTTTGCACTTTAGTCCCTGAACTTTCTCGCGCCTGCCGCGGTTCTGCCGCGGTCGCGGTGGAACTGGAGCCAAACAGCTCTTCTGAATCTCCTTTTGTCCGCGAGCAGTCTTCACCGCGGTTCTGCCGCGGTCGCGGTGGAACCGCGGCAGAATCATTTCTCTGATTCTTCAGCCTGTTTTTGCGTGGTTCACTTGGGATATTACACGGATGGCCTCTCTTTCTTCAATTTTTGACTCCAAAAGTACTCCCTAGCCTTCCCTAGTCGTATATAACCTGCAAGTCATGAAAAGCACTAATAAGAGCATTTTGTTATCACTTTAATTATCAAAACTATGCAAGAAGGCGGTTATTTAGGGCCTGAATATAGTTAAATTCACCTATTATAAACACCCCACACTTAAATCTTTGCTCGTCCTTGATCAAGCTAAACCACACTTCTAAGCCTACCCGTTGATGCATTACCCCAAGTATGTCACACCCGCCATTTTGACGGAACAACCTAAGCAATGTGCATGTCATACCCCTGATGCAGACTCTACTGCCATAATACACTTGCGCTCACTCAAGTTACTCTAACAGAGGTGAAGACTTACTTTTCCTTCCCGAATCACATTCCCTCACATCAAAAATCTGAGAGAAGTTCCACACGCATAAAATTCAAACACAAGGAACCGAAGATAGAGAGAATTCACTCACTCTCAGCAAAGAACACTAACATGCCACACAGACACACCATAAGCTTGCCCATGGTGTAGTACTCTACTAATCGAGCTATTTTAGTCAAAGATCAAGAGGTCTTTGTTTGGTTGTAATGTAGGCTAATGGCCGGGTAGGATACATTTGGATGTTGTGACTAACCTCCTTAAGCACTTTTAATAAACACTTCCTTTTATCTCAATTTCCCTGCTCAGCCTAATCATTCCTCCACATTTTTGTTTCATAGGTGACCCCTACTTTTCTTTAGGTGCAACTGGCTTCTTGTTTTTTTTTTCATTTTAAATGCCAGTGCACTACTCAAATGATTCATTCCTGATTCCCCTTTTTTTTCGCTAACTCCCTACCACCCCACACTTTCTTTTGTATGTTCCTTAGTGATTCAAGTGCTTCTCGGAGGTATAGGTTCAAACAATTAGCTATTCAAACACAGGGATATAGGTCATTATAGGGCTATCAAAGAATAGGCTTCAAGCTTAAAAGGGTTAACTATGGCAATATAGACAGGTGGATTCACCATTATATATAGGCTTACACAAAGAAATGCCTCAATCATCTCTAAAACCAAACAACTTCTATTTCTCTTTGCAAGCACATAGGACAAGTTCTAGGTATCGCATGTAAGCACAGAATGCAAGTAAAATCTCACACACTTAGCATGTAACTCGTTCTGAATCAGTTTATCAACACACTCATACGAGCGTTCAAGCAAAGCAAGATGTGCAAAATTAAGGCATAGATTTACAAGTCCACAACTGAGCCTAGACGTCACACTCTCAAGTTCATTTTAGTTGTTTGCAGGTGTGTACATCCATGGTAGCATTTTAGCCTTTACCCATCTTAGTCCTAACTACAAAAGGAAAATCCACCTTACCCGGTTCAAGAAAAACCCTTGGAAAAGAACCGTGGCCAAAAGAAAAACCAAGGGGGACTTACTACACTGCCTAAAAAGGAAAAAATAAATAAAATAAAAAGAAAAAAAAATATCTTCATGGACTACTTCCCTCAAGAGTACTTGTCCAAGTTCAGATGGCCCTCTTGACCGCGGTTTGACCGCGGTCGCGGTAGAACCGCGACCTGAGCCCATCTCTGATTCCGACGCTTTTTTTTTATATATCCAATTTGTACCCTCAAGAGACCCGTCGACAAGTGTCCGTCGTTGGGCCAAGTCAGACTCCTCATATAAGTACAATCAATTGTATACAACAACATCAATTTCATGCTACAACACACACAATGTCTATGTACAGTACACATATCACTAAAGCAAGTCTCCCACCCCACACTTAAAGTCATGGCATGTCCCCATGTCATATCAAGAAGGTAAAGAGCAGAAGGGTAAGAAGACTTCCCTGAGACTCAATCAGAGTCGGAGACTGTGCTGGGGTCCACATGGCAAGCTCTCCCCAAAGCACGGAACCAGGACATGAACCGGCTCTCCGACCTGGCCTGCCGCTGGGACATGGCATACATACGCGTGTGTAGGACCTCCACCGAGGTGCGAAGATCGTCGACCTCTTCCTCCATAAAACGCAACATAGGATGGGTGGACTGTGATCTGGATAAGCCAGCCCCAGTATGGGGGCGCCGAGAGGGTCCGACACTGTCATAGGATCTCCTGGATGGTGCCATACGAACCGGGTCATCATCCTCATCATCGATCTCAATAGTGGTGTGTGCACCCCTACCCACTCTAATGCTCGAAGCTTTGAAGGCTGCTTTAGGGGGGAACTCTCCATCAGCAGGATTTGTGGGGACATTCTTTCACAGGCACAATGTAGTCACCAGGGAGGGAAAGTAGAATCATTTTGACCTCAGCGGGGACTGTATGATCATTTCGTCACCAATAAGCCTTGCCGCATCAAAATCATTCTTTGTGATGAAGCACCACGTCAAAAGGGCTCTTTGGAAGTTCACATCAGTCGTATTGCCTGAGGGCAAGAACCGGGTACAAATGACAGTGAGCCAACACTTAGCCAAATGGGTGAACGAATTGGAGTTCATGGTGATGTGGTCACGTATCCAGATTGGTTGCCCCCCTGCACAGAGTACATCAGTCATAGTATCCCAAGTGACACCTGTGACGTCCTGGTAATAGTCGACGTCACCAGTAAACCGGGGTAGCCACAATACCTGTCGAATAGTTTCCACTGAGGCATCTACCCATGTGCCTCGCACAGTCACCTCCCGCAGCATATGAGCTGGGCAGTTCGCATAGAACTCCCGTACAAGCATCCTGTTCACCGTTTCAGGTTCATCAAATAAGAACTCCATTTCCCTCCGCCGGATTTCCTCATACATCTCCTCCTTTTCTGCACGGAGGGCTGCCCTGTCAATCGGTATTTCAGGGATGAAGCTTTTTGAGGCCTTGGCATGAAAGTCGTCCTCTGCCACTTCGGATTCGAACCTAAAAGCATCATAAGTAGGCTGTTGGGACGTGCCTGCCGATCTCTTTTGCTTCTTACGAGCCATATGACCTGCAAAGAATACAGAAGAACCATCAAATATATCCTACATGTGCCAGCCGGATGGTTACTTAGACTTCACCACCCGATGGCACCAAATAATATCTCTCATTTACTCCATTTAGACATTATGCCAAACCCTCAACTCGTGATGTGTTCAAAGTTACAATATCCACAATGGCCCCACAAGCATACAACACCCCACACTTACTCCCTCAAGTGAGTCACGTTAAAAAAACACCACCATTCACCAAATATAATACCGCCACAACCTAGGGTAGGCACAAAATGCCTCAAAATAGCACCACAAGCCACAAATTTTCAGCCAAAAAGGTCCCACCACCAAGCTACACCACAAAAATTATTTTCAAGCCTCCAAAACATCTAAACAACCCCTATAATCGAAGTAGAAGAAAGACCCAACCATTTTAGCACCAAATAAATCCACAAGAAACAAATACAACAATAAAAAAAACAAATATTGAAAGGAAATCTACACTATTCCTACCTAGGGTTTAACTAAAATAAGTTTAGACCAAATTTACAGTAAGTTAGAAGATGAAATAGAGAGAGAGAGAAACTTACTTGTTTGGTTGAGGGAAAATGGGTGGTGAAGGTGGAAAGTAGGGGAGGATGATAATGAAGTTTTGTGAAGATGAGAGGAGAAGAGAGAAGATAGAGAGAGGTGAGAGAGAAATTAGAGAGAAAGGAGTGGGGAGGGGTTGGTGGTTCTGGGCGGGTGGGAGAGGGTTTAGTGGTAGGTGGCGGGTATTTTGGGTAAAGGAGAAATTGAAGATGAAGTTATTTTTTTTTGAAGAAGAAGAGTTACACTTACAACAATTTCATGGGTTGCCTCCCATGCAGCGCCTGATTTAACGTCGCGGCACGACCCAGATAAGTGCAGTTAAGGCTCGCTCGACCTCTGTGGTTCAGTCAACTGTAGTTCAGACGCTTCCTTGGGCTCGCTCATACCCACATACAACTTCAGTCTCTGACCATTGACTCTAAATGTACGAGAGTCATTCTCAGTGGCAACGTCAACCGCTCCTGACTGGAAAACTTCCACTACTTGAAATGGTCCAGACTATCGTGACTTCAGCTTACTCGTGAACAACCTCAGTCTTGAGTTGTATAGCAATACCATGTCCCCAGGTTTGAAATTTCGCTCAACAATGTTCTGATCGTGTAGCCTCTTCATTCTCTCTTTGTACAACCTTGTTCTCTCAAAAGCAATATACTTGAACTCCTCGAGCTCATGCAATTCTATGACTCTTGACGTGCCCGCAGCTTCCATTTCTAAGTTTAGTTGTTTCAGTGCCCACCACGCTTTATGCTCGAGTTCTACAGGTAGGTGACTGGACTTCCCAAACACTAACTTGTATGGTGACATACCAATTGGTGTCTTGAAAGCTGTTTTGTAGGCCCAGAGTGCATCATCTAGCTTCCTTGCTCAATGAGTTCTTGTGGTGTTCACAGTTTTCGTTAACACACTCTTGATTTCCCTGTTGGATACCTCAACCTGTCCACTAGTCTGCGGATGGTATGGAGTAGCCACCTTGTGGCGCACATCGTATTTTAAAAGCAACTTCTCGAAGGCTCTATTGCAGAAGTGAGTGCCTCTGTCAGTGATAATCGCGCGTGGTGTCCCAAAGCGGGTGAATATGTTCTTCTTTAGAAACCCCACCACCACTCTCGCATCATTGGTGGGCAATGCTACAGCTTCCACCCACTTGGACACATAGTGTACAGTAACAAGGATGTACTTATTTCCATAAGAGCTGACGAAGGGACCCATGAAATCAATCCCCCAGACGTCGAACACTTCTATCTCCTAAATTGGTTTCATGGGCATCTCATGGCACCGGGAAATGTTCCCGGGGTGTTGACATTCATTACAACCCTTCACCCATGAGTGAGCATCTTTAAACATAGTCGGCCAGAAAAATCCGGCTTCTAGCACCTTTGTTGTTGTCCTGATCCCTCCAAAGTGTCCACCATAAGTTGATGCATGACAAGCCTGCAAAATAGAAGATTGTTCTATCTCGGAGACGCATCTCCGGATCATGTTATCCAGGCATATTTGAAAGAGATAGGGCTCATCCCAATAGTACAAGCATCTTTCACGAAAAAATCGTTTCCTCTAGACCGATGAAAGGTCGTGAGGAACTATACCACTGGCCAGGTAATTGGCCAAGTCTGCATACCATGGTGCTTCCCGATGAGTGGTGGCGAGCAGTTGCTTGTCTGGAAAAGTTTCCAGAATTTCCTCAACTTCAATTGCATTTTCAGCTCCCTCAAGTCGTGATAGGTGATCGGCGACTTGATTCTCAGTGCCCTTGCGTTCACGTATTTCAAGATCGAACTCTTGCAGCAGCAACACCCAACGAATCAGGCGTGGCTTAGAGTCGTTCTTTTCTATTAAGTACCTGAGAGTGGCATGGTCAATGTAGACAATTACCTTTGATCCTATCAGGTAGGATCAGAACTTGTCGAATGCGAACACCACATCTAGCATCTCCTTTTCAGTCACCGTATAGTTCAACTGAGCTCCACTCAGCGTTCTGCTGGCATAGTAGATTGGGTGCATCAATTTTTCCTTCCGCTGGCCAGCACTGCTCCCACTGCGTAGTCACTAGCGTTACACATTAGTTCGAATAGTTGCTCCCAGTTAGGGGCAACAATGATGGTTGCTGTGACCAGCCTCTGCTTCAACTCCTCAAACGCTACCCTACAATCATCAGAAAATACAAATGGGTGATCTTTCTCTAATAACTTACAAGAGGTTTGGTGATTTTGGAGAAGTCTTTTATGAACCGCCGGTAGAAACTGGCATGTGCAAGAAAACTTCTGATTGCTTTGACCGAAGTTGGTGGAGGTAGCTTTGCTATTACATCAACCTTTGCTCGATCTACTTCTATTCCCTTGCTTGACACCTGGTGCCCCAAGACTATGCCTTCTTGTACCATGAAATAGCACTTCTCCCAGTTCAGCACCAGATTAGTCTCGATGCACCGTTTCAGCACACGCGTCAGATTCACCTGGCACTCATCAAATGAATTTCCCACCACTGAGAAGTCATCCATAAACACCTCCATTATATCCTCAACCATGTCAGTGAATATGGCCATCATGCACCGTTGGAATGTGGCGGGTGCATTGTATAGGCCAAAGGGCATCCTCTTAAAGGCATAAATACCATAAGGGCATGTGAAGGAGGTCTTCTCTCGGTCCTCAGGTGCAATGGAAATCTGATTGTACCCTGAGTACCCATCCCGAAAACAAAAGTGTGACCTCCCTGCCAATCTATACAGCATCTGATCGAAGAAGAGAAGTGGGAAGTGGTCTTTTCGGGTTGCTAGATTCAACTTTCGATAATCCATGCAAATTCTCCAACCTATGACGGTTCTCGTTGAGATTAGTTCATTGTTGTCATTCTTCACAACCACCATGCCACCATTCTTATGAACACATTGAACTGGGCTAACCCGGCTGCTGTTAGAGATTGGGAAAATAATTCCCGCATCTAACCACTTTATCACCTCCTTCTTCACCACTTCCTTCATATTTGGGTTCAGCCTCCTCTGATGTTACCTGGAAGGTTTGTGCCCTTGTTCCAGCAGAATCTTATGCATGTAGTAAGCGGGACTGATCCCCTTGATGTCTACCATGGTCCACCCAATGGCAGTTTTACGCTCCTTCAATACCTGTAGAAGTTGTTGGACCTGCACATCTAACAAACCAGATGAGATAATAACAGGTAGAGTGGAGTCAGGTCCCAGAAATTCATACCTGAGGTGGGTTGGCAATGGATTTAGTTCCAGCTTCGGTGGTTCTTCAATGGATGGCTTAGCTGGTGGAGTCTCCCTCTTTTCTAAGAGTAGGGGCTCAAACTCTAGATTTCTTTCCCAAGACCCTCTACCTTCCAGTGCTAACACCCATTCCGCCAAGTTCTCACCATTCACTTCCTCCAAATTCGTCAAACATGCAGCGAGGGGATCCTAAACCGTCAACACTTCATCATCAGACTGTACGATTACATCCACGGCATCAATAAGAGAGCAATTGGCGAACTCACTTGGTCGCCTCATAGATTTCTGCACATTGAATACAATCTCTTCGTCATTGAGCTTCATCTTAAGTTCCCCAGTCTCACAATCAATAAGAGCTCTCCCTGTGGCCAAGAATGGTCTTCCTAAGATGATAGGAATTTCTTCATCCACTTTGCAATCCAATATCACAAAATCTGCAGGGAACACGTATTTCCCCACCTGAATAAGTACATCATCAAGGATCCCAAATGGACGTTTCACAGTCCTGTCAGCCAGCTGCAACAACATAGAGGTGGGTCTAGCTCTCCCAATGCCCAACCTTTTGTAAATGACCAGGGGCATAAGATTAATGTTGGCCCCTAAATAACAGAGTGCTTTCGCAAAAGCAAAGTTTCCAATAGTGCATGGAATAGTAAAACTCCCTGGATCAGAGAGCTTTTCAGCAACAGGTCTAGTTACCACTGCACTGCACGTCTGAGTAAGTGTCACCGTGGCCAAGTCTTGGAAGTCAAATTTCCGGCACATTAAATCTTTCATCATTTTTGCATATCCCGACATCTCCTTTAAAGCTTCAATCAATGGAATATTAACCTGAATTTGCTTGAGCATCTCAAAGAGCTTTTTGTACTGCTCCTCCTTTTGATGCTTGGCCAACCTCTGTGGAAATGGAGTAGGAGGTCTTTTCTTCCCAATCTCTTGGGACTTTTCTTTCTCAGCTATTATCATACTACCGGCTCTTCAACTTCTTCAACAACTTTTTCGGTCTCCTGCTGAGTATTCTTTTCTTCCTGAGCAGGCTGGATTGTCACATATGTCAGCCTTGTGGAATCATCTAGCTCAATGGGTACCTCAATGAGTGTCTCAGCCTGTATATTGTCACGAGCTCTCTCCTACTGTACATCAAGATCCCTGCCATTACGGAGACTCACCTCCATTAGCTACTTCGGGCCCTGATCTTTAGGATTGATTTGGGTATCTGCAGGTAATGTCCCCTGAGGACGATTGTTCAGAGACATTGAAATTTGGCCCAATTGCACTTCAATATTTTTGATTGCTTCGTCCTGTGCATCTACTCTTTCATTTATTTTTGCATAGGACCCAATCACCTGCTGCATCATTGCTTCAAGTCTTGTGAACCCATCTTCTTGCCTTCCACCATGTTGTTGATGAGGTGGGAGATACCCTTGCTGTTGACTGTTGTACCCCTGTGACCTTTGATAAGGTGCCATATTGTTGGGGGGTCTCATACCTCCCATGTTTCCAGCATTGTACTATGGCTGAGGTGGTCTGTATGGCTACTGAGTTTGCTGACCCCAGTTCTGATTGCCCTGTCTCTGGCCTCCATAGTTTGACACATAGTTCATGCCCTCAGGGTGCTGATGATGATGATCATGTTTAGTATTCCACGGATTACCAATTGGCTGACTAATGCAAGATGTGCACAAGCCCCCATTGATGGTATCTACAATGTGCACTTGCTGTTTCTGCCCCGATTCCTCCACCTTTTTGGTGAGTATGCTCATCTGTGTCAAAAGGTTCGCCACATTTTCAGCCATGGAATTTGATGGGTCAAAAGGCACTGAGTGTACCACTGGAGTGATAGGTGCATTCCTCGTCGTCCACCCCAAATTTTGAGCCATTTTGTCGAGTAGACTCTGAACTTCTCTCCAAGTTTTGCTCAAAAATGCCCCACCAGCTGATGCATCTACAATGTTCTTCATGCTATCTGACAGTCCCATGTAAAACCGTTATCCCAACATCTGATCTGGAATACCATGGTGTGGACATATAACCAACATTCCTTTAAACCGGCTCCATGTCTCATGCAGTGTCTCCATTGGTTTCTGTTTAAAGCTCACAATCTCATCAATTTGTTGAGCTGTTTTGTTGGGCAGGTGGAACTTGATGTGAAATTGCTTGACTAACTCATCCCAAGTTTCTATAGAGTTTATGGGGAGTGAGTTTAGCCAGACATGAGCAGCTCCTGTCACCGAGAATGGAAATAATAACAGTCTGATTGCCTCCAGAGTTACGTTGGGTTGCCTTTGAGTTTTGCAAATCGATAGGAAGTTCTTCAAGTGCTGATGAGGATCTTCGGCTAGTGTCCCAGAAAATAATCCCTTGTTTTGCAGCAAGTGCAACATGTTGTTCGTGATCTGGAACGATTCAACTTGTATCACGGGCACAACAATGGCAGTGGCCAGATTGTCAGTTGTGGGTTGTGCCCAGTCATATAGTGCAGCCTCAGGCACAGGAGGTGCCCTATCTCTGACGTTTCCGTTGACGTTGTCTACGTCACCCATGTCAATTTCGAGGTTGTGTGTTTGATGAGGTTGTTGAAGTCTTTTGTTGGAACGGTTCAATATTCGAAATGTTTTCTCTGGGTCTGAGAGTCCTTCAAGTACTTCTCCAGTCCTCGTAGAGTTTCTAGGCATACACCTGTGCAACCACGTCAACAACCGTCAAAATTTTCAATCAAATCTTGGTGTAGAGAAGACTAACTATACTAAGATTTTTTTTGTATTTCTATCAATGGTAATTGATAATTCTATTAACTCCCGGCAACGGCGCCAAAATTTGATCACGCCCAACTATGCCTTATAAAAATGACAATGCAGACGTTGCAAATATAACCTGAGTATTCTACCCAGAGTCGAATCCACAGAGAATTAACCTATCAATCATAATCTTTAGAACTACTAAACTCTTGAGAACCAACTTCCCCAGACGTTTGAATCACCATTGATGGTTTCTTTACTAACTAAGATTGCAAGTAAATAACAAGCTGTAAACTAAAATGCTAAGGTTGTAAACAATAATGAGAAAATGCTAAGGTAATGACTTCCCCTAATGATGGAATCCCTTATGTTTATGCTTCATACAAATTTACCAACACACCTCTATCAATCATGAACGCTCATCTTACCGCAAATCTCTCCCGAGTAATCACAATAATATACTCAATGCACTCTCCGGAGATACACTAGCTAGCTTTAATTAACGCAGTTCACTTTGGATTGCACTCAAGGCTTCGTTATCCCTAATCCCGCCTTTAAACCCGCAATTATAGATCCCTCTTATACTTTGGGAGTAGTGTTGTTCAACAATAACCTAATATGCACTCTCTCCCGAGTTATGCACACTAAATAGGCACACCTAATTGAGAATCCCGTCAATTAACTACAACAAGAACATAGTTGAACAAATAAAGATTGAAACTAGCAATTTGTATTCACATAAACAAGAAGTTCATCCCCCAATAGGTTCCATCAAAACCTTAGACATAGGATTTAGCTAATCATAACTATGGGTAAACAAACTAAGATAAGATTCATCATAAACTAGCAATAAAAATCAAAGAAAAGAAGAAAGATGTTTTGGGTGATCTCTCGCAATGTTTTTCCTTCCTAAGAAACTCTAAAAATCAATACATGCCTCTCTTAGGCGATATCTAGTGTTTAAAATAGTGTTTTGGGCTAAATATCCCGTATTTTGCACTTTAGTCCCTGAACTTTCTCGCGCCTGCCGCGGTTCTGCCGCGGTCGCGGTGGAACCGCGGCCAAACAGCTCCTCTGAATCTCCTTCTGTCCGCGAGCAGTCTTCACTGCGGTTCTGCCGCGGTCGCGGTGGAACCGCGGCAGAATCATTTCTCTGATTCTTCAGCCTGATTTTGCTTGGTTCACTTGGGATATTTCACGGATGGCCTCTCTTTCTTCAATTTTTTACTCCAAAAGTACTCCCTAGCCTTCCCTAGTCATATATAACCTTCAAGTCATGAAAAGCACTAATAAGAGCATTTTGCTATCACTTCTATTATCAAAACTATGAAAGAAGGCGGTTATTTAGGGCATGAATATAGTTAAATTCACCTATTATCAGCAATCTTTTCCCCCCTCTTGGGGGGGGGGGATGATCTCTAGCTTCTAGGCTAAAGAATGATAATAATAAGCAAGAGATATCTTTGCAGGGCAATGGTGCTCGAAGTAAGGCGAACCTGGACCGGGGGCCCGAAGTGGATGTATTAACTAAGCCTGCCACGCTCGTGATTTCTAGTTTTGGAGAGGGGGTTTATCCTCCGCTGTTGTCTTCTTTTTCCATGTACTTCGAGGGATACTCGAAACCCAGGATCCTATGCACCGAGCAACCGTATCTCAGTCGGGGTTGACTCTATCAAAGCTGAGGGAGCTAGGTTAGCAGATGTACACTCGACCTTTGAGGAAGCACAATGGCTTCATTGTGTGGTGACTTTTTGGCACATGCCTTTCGAGTTTGGCGCCTTCTCTTAGGCTCCTTTGCGATGAAAGGGAAGGTGAGTTGGCATATTTATGGTATGAGGCGAGTCAGAGCTTGAATTATGAGAGTTACTTGAAGGAGCAGGTAGTTTTTGTTCCGAGCGATTGTGCGTTCCTCCTTCTAACTCTTGAAGCTAATGTTTCATTTATTTCACTTGTAGAAAAATGTGGAGGGCTTGGAGCGCCTTCTGGATGAGGTTGGCCGAGCCAAGTGCAGGTATGATCAGTTAAAGGCTTAGGCGGACGCTCGGGCTTCGACAGAAAAAGGTACTCTAGCTAAAGCTTCCGCCCTTGAGGTTCAACTTTGCTTAGCTCGTGATTATAGCTTGGCTCAAACAGATATGATTACGAAGCTCGAGACTGAGCTCTCGAAGATAAAGGCTGAGGTTGTGGATGCCCGAGCTGAAGCTGTAATGGGATGAACTAAGGCTGACCAGAAAGTGGCGATATATTTGAAGGACACTGCCAATGCTCAAGCTAAGCTGAGAAAGATCCTTGACCGCGAAGATAGGAGCAAAGAATACGCTTGATGTAAGTTTCGGAGGAAAACTTTCAAAGAGATCCGCGCTAGGGGATTTGACCTCTCGGAACAGTTGACGCAAGCGAGGGCGAATGAGCGTGGTGCTCGATTACTTCTGTCCAACGCCAAGGATAGCAAAGGTGAGGCCGACGGGACATAGCCCCCATGGGGAATGTAGATTTTTCTTTCCAATTCTGCATATAGCATTCTCAAAGCACGTTTGTAAATAGCGCTTGTATTTTCCACATGTATGTATAAAGAAGAAACCTTGCGGTTTTGTTTCTCCTGCATTTTTTCCCCTTGATTTAGCCAGATGAGCTGGTCTTTGAGCTGAGGGGAATCCTTAGATTCGCGGTATGGCCTTGAAGCTCATTGGACTGGCCCGTAGGCTCTTACGCGCTTTTGCTCTTAGGCATATTTAGGCCAATTGTTTTGGGCTCAGTACCCGAGTCGGTCATCGACTCAAGCTTATTTGACCCTCAAGTTGTCAAATTTTAGGCTGGAGACAATGGCTCTTACGCTTTTGGTCGATGCGATCTTTTAGTGTATATGGGCTGGCGACAATGGCTCTTAAGCTTTTGCTCTTAGGCATATTTAGTTAACTGTTTTGGGTTAAGTCTCCGAATCAAGTTACGACTCGAGCTCATTCGACCCTCAAGTTTTTGAATTAAAAGTTGGCCCTTAGGCTCTTACACGTTGGGTCGGTACGACCTTTTATATATGTGGCCTGGCAACACTGGCTCTTATGTCTTGGGTCGATGCTTTCTTTTATGTAGGCTTTATTTTTCCCTCGATAAGGATTTTTTGAAATAGTGTTTGCCTGACACTTCAATGTTTTAATAAAAACCTTGATTGTGAGTCATTATATGGCGATGATCGAGCACCTCGCAAGGTTTGGCTCAGAGGCTAAGTAACTCGAAGCCAATGTTTAGGAGCTGACAAGGTCGAAGCTCTTTTGCCTATATCGAGGGTAGCTTGTTTAACCTGTTCTTTCCGAAGTATATTCGAAGTAATTGAAGGCCTGCGATTTATAGCGATGGTTGGGCATCCCTGAGTCGCGTTAGGTTGGCAGGTACAGTCTTGTGACCGAAGTCATTTGTGTTTAGCCGAAGACTTTAAGTCCCGAGTGAAGTAGTTTCAGCGTCTATATCGAGGGTATGCCTTTTTAGGGCTCTTACTAGTTCGATATATAGCCAAAACTTTGAGATCGGGTTTATGCCATTAGTAGGTCTTACAAGTTGTACATGCCTTTGAGGTCTTACAGTTTTGGATACTTAGTACAAATATGGTTCATGCCTTGCTTGAGGTATTACAGATATTGGTGTTTCCTTATATAGGTCTTATGAGACCGAGGCTACCCGATGTGGCCTTATAACCTCGAGTTTTGATAAGTCTTTGGAGATGGCGATTGACGGCAGTCCCCGAGCCATCGAGGGTTTCTTGGCTTGGGAGCCATTACTTGTGAACTTCGTGTTGCCTTATTCAGGGCTTATGATTTTCGAGTGTCTGACCCGGAGGTTTATTTTCGGGATATTTTTGGCTATGGAGTTTTATTGTGATCTCGTTATTGCCTTATCGAGGGCTTACGAGTTAGGAGCCCCTACCCAGGGGTTGCATTGTTTCGAGTTGTTGACGCTAGTCCCCGAGTGTTCAGGGATTACTTGGTACAAGTTTACATGTTTTTGCTATTGCAGGCTCGGTTGTTCTATGTGAATACGGTTCGTTTGATCGTTTGGCCCGGTATATTACTTTCTTATTGAGACCCGTTTGACGTATCTTGGCTTCTCTATGTAGGTGACCTTCCGGAGGGATGACCCCCAATATTTGAGGCTAGTTGCAAAAGAAGTCTTGAATACTTGTTGGATCTTCCTTAGGTAGAAAATAGATGTTGCCTCGTTAAAAACCTTGCCGGTAAAACCCTTTTTTGGATAAAAACCTCGTCGAAGGAAAAGAGTGCAACGCATGCTTTTTGAGACTAAGGCATTCAAGTTGGAGAGTGCTTTGGCCATTCTGATCGGATACCTGCACTCAAATCAGCGTATAATATAATTGAAAGAGATAGGATACGGTCAAACCTTAGCGTAGAGTATGCCAGCGATGTTTCGGGCTCTGATATGTTTCAGTCGCCAGTGATGAGGATGCGGTACGGTTTCCCGCTTTGCTTAGTCGAGGATAATTGAGAGTGTAGTTTGTTATTGCTATTTTACTGTTTGCCTATCCTTTGGCTCCTTCAAAGGTTGAGGTACCGGTGTCGGGGCCACATCGCGTACCGCAAACATTTCTTTCGCCATATGCTGTTCCCCGTAAACGGTCTTAATCCCATCCTTTGTGGGGAATTTTATCATTTGATGAAGGGTGGATGGTACTGCTCTCATGTAGTGTATCCACGGCCTTCCAAGCAAGGCGTTGTACCTCATGTCTCCTATAATGACATGGAATTTGGCATTTTTTATTATGCCGACCACGTTCACTGGAAGGGTGATTTCCCCTTTTGTTGTTTCACTCGCCATGTTGAATACGTTGAGGACTCGAGAGGCGGGTATGATTTGGTCAAGTAGTCCGAGCTGCTCTACAACCCTTGACTTGATTATGTTGGTCGAACTGCCTGGATCCACAAGTACATGTTTAATATGAAATGTATTTACAAGAAAAGAGATTACTAGTGTGTCGTTGTGGGGCTAAGGCAAGGTCTCGATTTCCTCATTGCTGAAAGTGAGGGAATCCTCGGGTTTGTAATCCCGAGTTCACTTTTCTCTGGTGATGGATATTTTTGTTCTTCTCATCATGGGCTCTTGTAGGGGCATTTATGGCTCCCAAGATCATGTGGATGATATGTTGTGGCTCATTCGTTTCATTCTTCTTGGCTGCCTCTCTTTCCCGAAACTGGTTTTTGGCCCGATCACTGAGGAATTCTCGAAGGTGACCTTTAGTGAGTAGTTTGGCTACTTCCTCTTGGAGCTGGTGGAAATCCTTGGTCTTGTGGCCATGCGTATTGTGAAACTCACAAACTAGGTTATGATTTCTTTGCGAAGGATCTGATTGCATTGTCTTGGGCCACCTGGCGTCTCTGATTTTACTGATAGACAACACGATGTCTGATACATCTACATTGAAGTTGTACTCCGACAAGCGAGGTGCCTCCATTGGCCCCGTGTTCCTATCGAATCTGGCTCTGCTGACGAATCACTGAGGGGTTTGGTCTCAGTCCATCATTCGCTCATTGCAGGGTATGTTACGCCTCGGGGCGTTTCTCCTATCGTCGGTGTATGGCTGGTACCTTTCCTTGTTTGGATTTGGCTCCTTCACCAAAAGCCTACTTAGGTATACCGAGCCCGAGGGGGCTCCTAGTTGGTTATCCTCAGCCCTTATTTTTGATTGATATTGATTGTGAACGTCCGACCAGGTCACGGCGGGATATTCGACTAGGTTCTGTTTCAATTGCTTCGAAGCCACCAAGCTTCGCTCATTCAGACCTTGAGTGAAGGCCTGTACTGCCCAGTCGTCGGAGACTGGTGGTAGTTCCATCTGTTCCATTTGAATGCAAGATATGAACTCTTGTGACATCATATTCTCACTCTACTTGATTCTGAAAACGTCAGACTTCCTTGTTACTACTTTAATGGCACCGACATGTGCCTTTATGAAGGAATCTGCCAGCATGACAAATGAGTCTATGGAGTTAGGAGATAGGTTGTGATACTACATCATGGACCCCCTCAAAAGTGTTTCCCCGAACTTCTTTTGTAAGACGGACTCGATCTCGTAGTCCTTTATGTCGTTGCCCTTCACTGCGCAAGTGTAAGCAGTAACGTACTCATTGGGGTATGAGGTCCCGTTGAATTTTGGAAGGTCTAGCATTTTGAACTTCTTTGGAATAGGTTTTGGAGCCTCTTTCTCTAGGAACGGCCTTTGTATGAACTTCCTTGAATCCACACCTTTCAGGATCGGGGGTGCGCCCGGAATTCGGTCGACCCTGGAGTTATAGGTCTTGACCTTTTTAGTCGTTGGCTTCTATCTTCTTCTCTACCGATTCGATCCTCATTGTGAGGTCCTCGAGCATCTTTACGATGGCGGGGTCAGCTACCGACCTGTTGTTGCTGGACCTCTCCAATAAATGCTCGGCCAGGGGAGTCGTCCCCGGCGCTACCGTGCTGGGAGTTTTCTAGTGACTTTGCAGCTAAGAAATAGCTAGTTGTTGTACCTGCAGCATTTCAAAAATAACGTGAAGGCTAACCTCCCATTCTTCCCTAGCTGGGGTTTCCTGAGCTTCTTGTTGGTCTCCTTGGTGCACTCTCCTGTTAGTGTGGGAGCTTACATCGACGTGTTGAGAATCACATGAGACCGCATCCACGAAAATCGGTTCTGGTGCATTCTCAGGGATTTGTTGTGGTACACCAGTACCTGGAACATCTACACAATTTCTCTATGGTTCTCAAGATTTTTGTTCACTAAGTCAGACATTTCATCCTGAAATCAAAAATCTTGGGCAAGAAAAAGTGTGAAAGATAACTTGCGTTATGTAGTTAAACCAGCAAGAAAATTATCACTATTATTTTTAGCCTCACGGTGGGCGCCAAACTGTTTACCGTGAAAATGGTAATAACAATTAAATTTGATTTAGTGGTTCTAAAAATACGTGATCTATTTTTATGCTAGTTGTTAGGCAGTTGATGCTATGTGAAAGACTTAGAAATGAAATAAGAACTTAAAACGAGATGTTGATCTAACCGAATTACTGTCAATCGGGGCCTCGAGCTTGCATATTCGAGGGCCTCGAGGTCGAGTTCGAAGCTCGGCTGGGAGCTATCAAGGGTGGTCGATGGGGAATAACAGTTATAAACAAAACAATGACGACTCTTTATGGCCAATAATAAGCAATAAATGAAGAAAAATAGATAGAACACAAGGATCCCCTTTATATAAGAGGGGATATCCCAACATAGTACAAGTGCATTTATTACAAAGATAAGGAGATGGGACACCTAATTAATGCCACGATACGGGCTCAGACTAGCCTGACAGATTTTGTCGGCTATGGCTTCACACCTTGGGAACTCCCGAGGTCGAGCGTCGATGGACCTCGAGGGATGAAACTCGACCGTGATTTCGAGCCTTCGAGGCATCATAACGATGAAAAATTGTACCCTACGATTTTACCGCATACATATATCTTTGATCTCAACTTTCGGACCTGCCGCTCCAAAATAGCCACTGGCTCCACATCATAAATCAAATAACCGTCTAACTGAACCGTGCTGAAATCCAAAACATGAGACGGATCGCCAATATACATCCGGAGCATAGAAACATGAAATATCAGATGCACCACTAACAAGCTAGGTGGCAAAGCAAGCTCATAAGCCACCTCCCCAATCCTCTGAATCACCTCAAAAGGCCTAATGAATCGAGGGATCAACTTGCCCTTCTTCCTAAATCTCTTAACACCCTTCATAGGTGAAACCATCAGTAGAACCTTCTCACCGACCATGCAAAATACACCACGGACCTTCCTGTCAACATAACACTTTTGCCTCAACTGAGCTATACGGAGTCACTCATGAATCACCTTCACCTTATCCAAAGCATCCCGGACCAAGTCTGTACCCAAGAGTTTAGCCTCTCCCGGCTCGAACCAACCTACTGAAGATCTGCACCGCCTCCCATATAAAGCCTTATTTGGTTCCATCTAAATGCTCGACTGATAAATGTTGTTATAGACAAACTCTGCAAGCGGTAGAAACTAGTACCGTAAACCCCCAAAATTAATGACACAAGCACGCAACATGTCCTCCAATATCTGAATAGTGCACCCGGACTGCCCGTCCATCTGAGGGTGAAAAGCTGTGCTCAACTCCTCCTGAGTACCCAACTCTCGCTGCCCGACCCTCCAAAACTACGATATGAACTGAGTACCTCTATCTGAAATGATGGAAACTAGGACACCATGCAGGAGAACAATCTGTCAAATATAAATCTCACCTAACTGCTCTGAAGAATAGGTAGAACACACAGAAATGAAGTATGCGGACTTGGTCAGCCGATACATAATCACTCAAATAGCATCGAACTTTCTCAATGTCCGTGGGAGTCCAACTATGAAATCCATTGTGATCCGCTCCCACTTCCACTCTGGAATATCCATCTGCTGAAGCAAGCCACCCGGCCTTTGATGCTCATATTTCACCTACTGACAATTGAGACACCGAGCTACAAACCCCACTATATCATTCTTCATCCTCCTCCACCAATAGTGTTGTCTCAAATCCTGATACAGCTTTATGGCACCCGGATGTATGGAATACCATGAGCTATGAGCCTCCTCAAGAATCAACTCCCGAAGTCCATCTACATTGGGCACAGATATTCGGCCCTGTATCCTCAATACCCCGTCATCACCAATAGTCACATCGCTGGCATCGCCATGCTGAACTATGTCCTTGAGGACAAGCAAATGAGGATCATCAATCTGGCGCTCTCTGATACGATCAAACAAGGAAGATTGGCAAACCACACAAGCTAAGATCCAACTAGTCTCCGAAGTATCCAACCTCACAAACCGATTGGAAAAGTCATGAACGCCAACTGCAAGAGGTCTCTCCCCAACAGGAATAAATGCAAGTCTGCCCATACTCACTGCCTTTCTACTCAAGGCTTCGGCCACCACATTGGCCATCCCCAGGTGATACAAGATAGTGATATCATAGTCCTTTAGCAGCTCTAACCATCTCCGCTGCATCAAATTGAGATACTTCTACTTGAACAAGTGCTGGAGGCTACGATGATCAGTGAACACCTCACAAGACATACCATAGAGATAATACCTCCAAATCTTCAACACATGAACAATGGCAGCTAACTTCAAATTATGAACATGGTAGTTCTTGTCCTGAGGCTTTAACTAATGGGAATCATAAGCAATCATTCTACCCTTTTGCATCAACATACACTCGATGCAGACCCGAGAAGCATCACAATATACCGTATAATAACATGAAGCTAATGGCAAAACTAACATTGGAGCTGTGGTAAATGCATTCTTGAGCTTTTGAAAGCTCTCCTCACACTCTTCTGACCACTTCAAAGAAGAACCCTTTTGAGTCCATTTGATCAAGGGTGATGCAATAGACGAAAATCCATGAATGAACCAACGATAATAACCCGCCAAACCAAAAAAGTTGTGAATCTCTATGGATGAGGATAGTCTGCACCAACTCTAGACCTCCTCTATCTTCTTCGGATTAATCTGAATACCCTCACTAGACACCACGTGCCCCAAGAACGCCACTGAACTGAGCCAAAACTCACACTTTGAGAACTTCGCGTAGAGCTTCTCCTCCCTCAACCGCTGCAATACATCACTCAAATGCTCAGATTGCTCCTCCTGCGCGAGTACACTAAAATATCATCAATGAATACAATAACAAACGAGTCGAGAGAAGGACGAAACATGCAATTCATCAAATGCATGAACACTTCCGGGACATTGGTCAGCCTAAAAGATATCACAACGAACTCATAATGACCATATCATGTCCTGAAAGCTGTCTTAAGAGTGTCCGAGTCCCTAATCTTCAACTGGTGATACCCTGACCGGAAGTCAATCTTGAAGAACACTCTTGCTCCCTGAAGCCAGTAAAATAAATCATCAATACGAGGCAAAAGGTACTTGTTCTTGATTGTGACTTTGTTCAACTGCCTGTAATCAATGCACATCCTCATCGTGTCATCTTTCTTCTTCACAAATAGGGCAGGCACACCCTACGGTGACACACTCACCGAATAAACCCCTTATCAAGGAGTTCTGAAGCTTCTCCTTCAACTCCTTTAACTGTATCGGTGCCATACGATACGGTGCAATAGAAATAGGCTGAGTGTCCGGCACCAGGTCAATACCGAAGTCAATATCCCAATCTGGCGGCATGTCCGACATGTCTGGAGGAAACACATCCGGAGAATCTCTCACTACCGGAACTAAATCAATACTAGGGGTCACTGCACTAACATCCCTCACAAAGGCCAAATCAGAAAGACAACCATTCCCAACCATTCGTTGGGCCTTCAAGTATGAAATCACCCTACTAGGAAGATAAATCGTCAAGCCTCGCCACTCAATCTATGGAAACCCAAGCATGGCCAACATCACTGTCTTAGCATGACAGTTCAAAATAACATGACACGTAGACAACCAATCCATGGCCAATATCATGTCAAGATCAACCATACAAAGCAACAAGAGGTACACTCAGGTATCCAAACCCCAAATAGTCACCACACACAACCGATATACGAGGTCCACAACAATAGTATCGCCCATCGGAGTAGATACACGAACAGATGAAGCAAGAGACTCACGGGGCGTATTCAAATAACAAGCAAAATATTATGACACATATGAAAAAGTGGAACCAGGGTCAAATTATATAGAGGCAACTATGTGGCAGACTGAGACAATACCTGTGATAACGACATCTGAAGCAGTAGCATCTGGTCTGGGTGGGAGTGCATAGAAATGGGCCTTACCACCACCTGATCGACCTCCCCCTCTTGTCCATCCCTTAGCTGACTGTCCTCCACCCCTAGCTGACTAGGTGGGCGGTGAAGTAACTGGTGATGAAACCAAAGGTTGACTCCTCTGTTGGGATGAATCTCCCACAAGGTGGGGAGAATAACTTGATAAGACCCAAATCTTTATACTCGAAGCAACCTCTCCCGATAAATGATGGTGGGGACTAAAGAGAGCCCCAAGATCTGGAATACCCACTAGAAGAACCAGGCATAGATGAACCCTGAACTGATGGTGCATGTCAAACTCTGAGCTGGAAGGGCACTGATATATGAGTGGCCCTGATGTAAAATGTGAGAACCATGGACAGATGATCTACCATGGTGACCCGAACGAGCTGACTGGGCCTATCTGAATGGACGACCTCTACCGTGCTGAAACTAACCTCCAGAAGGAACACCACTAAAACTACCAGATCCCCTTGGCCTCTTGGACTTCCTCTCAACTCGCTCCTAGTGGCGAACTGGCTTTATCTCTCTGGCAATGTCAACCACCTCCTCAAAGGACACACTAGAGACTCTCTCTCTCTGGTTATAAGAATACGTAGCTAATAAGCGAGGCCATCCACGAACCTCCTCATCCTCTCCATGTCTATAGGAACTAACCAAACAGCATGATAGGCTAACTCAAAAACCCTCATCTCATATTGCGTCACAATCATATCATCCTGACGCAACTACTCAAATTGTCTGCGCAGCTCCTCTCTACGGGACTGTGGTACATACTTCTCCATAAAGAGCACGAAAACTAATGCCAGGTAAGGGGCGCTGCACCAACAGGACTATGCCTCTCATAAGCCTCACACCAAGAAAGCAACTCTAGAGAACTTAAAAGTAGTGAACGAGACCCTACTGGTCTCTAGAATACCCATTGTGCAAAGAATCCTCTAACACTTGTCCAAGAAACCCTGGGCATCCTCGCCCTCTATGCCACTAAAATTCAGAGGCTGAATCCTACCGAATCTCTCCAATCGACGTTGCTCGTCATCAGGCATGACTGGTACTAAAAAAATCCTGAGCAGGTGCAACCGGCTGGGCTGGTGGTGCCTCCGGTGTCTAAAGTCCCTGAGCAACCTGCTCGGGTTAACAGGCAGTGGGAGTTTGAGTCCCTCTCTTGGCCTGAGAAGTAGTTGTTGTAGCAGAAACGGCGACCGCCTGAGCAAGATTGGTGCACACTGTCAAAATCTAAGCTAAAGTCTCTTGAAGACCTGGATAACAATAGGTGCAATCGGTGCCTGAGCTGCTCCTACTGTAGCGTCCACAATTGGGACCTCAACAAGAACTGGGGTGGTTGGTGGATCAGCTGGTGTTGCCCTAGCTGCTATGCGGGATACACCCATGCCCCTACCACAACCTCGGCCGCGACCTCGGCCTCTAGTAGCCCCAACTAGTGGTACTTGTGGCCGTCCGTACTAACTGGTAGCCCGTAACCTCACCATCTGTGAGAGAATTGAATAACTGAAGTTTAGTACCAGAATCAATAGATTCGCATGAAAAGAATTCAAGATTGTAAAAATTTTTCTAAGGTTCTGTAGCCTCTCGAAGATAAGTACAGAAGTCTCCGTACCAATCCACAAGACTCTACTAAACTTGCTCATGACTCGTGAGACTTATGTAACCTATGCTCTGATACCAACTTGTCATGACCCCAAAACTAACCCAGTCGTGATGGCACCTATCATAGAACTAGGCCAGCCAATATATTCCCAAAATAGTTCAACATTTCATTAAAACTTAAATGAAAACCTTTTTCAACTAGAATTTCCATAAAAGATATAAAGTTAAAACCAAAATGCGAAAATAAAAGCCCGACCTCAAGTGTCATTAAGTCATGAGCAATACAATAATTTGTTATGAAACATAAAAAGACCAAAAATAGTCTGAAAGTAACCAAAGTATTCTAGAAGGAAGATAAAGATGGAGAAAGGTAGGGTTGGGACCGCCAGGAAGCTACCTCGCTATCTCCGGTGAAATCCGCGTCTAGAATAGTCAACAGCTGCTACCATGGCCTGAGATCTGCACACAAGGTGTAGAGGTAATGTGATTACACCAACTCAGTAAGTAACAAATCCAAACAATGGACTGACAGGTAGTCACGAACTAAACCTCAGTAGTTATAACATAATTAAACTATTGTTTACCCAGAAAATAGTATTAATAATTAAATTTGATTTAGTGGTTCTAAAAATACGTGATCTATTTTTATGTTACTTGTTAGGCAGTTGATGCTATGTGAAAGACTTAGAGATGAAATAAGAGCTTAAAACGAGATGTTAATCAAACTGAATTGCTGCTAATCATGGCCTTGAGCTTGCCTATTTGAGGGCCTCGGGGTCGAGTCTGAAGCTCGGCTAAGAGCTATCGAAGGTGGTCGATGGGGACTAACAGTTATCAACATGAAGGTGGTCGGGTCGAGTGTGAGCTTTCCTAGAAAATAGGTTTGTTTTGGTTGGGCCTATCAGGGATGTGGAATTGTCTGAGTTAAGACGGAGTGGAGGTAAAAAGAAAAAGAAATAGAGGGTGAATGTTGATCATTATCCCACTGCTGATTTGTCTGTACCTGCTATTTGTTGGGGTGAACAAGAAAATGTTGGAGAGAGCGGCAGGAAGTCAGCGGGAAGTGATTCTGGTAAAGCTGCAGAAGGGTTAGTTCATCTAAGCGCACAGGGCGATGAACCTGGTTCATCAACTGAAGAGACCCTAGCAGACCTGTTGAAAAAGGTAGGGGAAAGTTACGATCCAAAAAAAGGAGAACTCTCACACCAAAAACCCCAGTGCTCCTAAACCCTCCAAGAAAAGTAAGGCTTCATCCCCAACAACTACTGAAACTTCCTTGCCAAAGGGAAGAGCCACAAGAAGCAGGGTGAAACAGAGTGAGAGTGATCTACAAAGGCTCTAGCTGAAAGTAAGAAGAAAAGGATTGCTAAAGGAAAGGGTAAGGTTGTAGAGTCCTCAGAAGTTACAACAGTGGAGGTTCAGACCCCTAAGCCGAAAAAGCCCAAGACTTCTTCCAAGAGGACAAGGTCTATAGTGAAACGTAAACAAGTTAGAGTTTCTGAGGAGGAGGAATGAAGTGGTGAAGAAGAAAGTGAGTCTGATGGTGAACAAGACAAGCTGGACAAGTTTGGCAAGAAAAAAATGTTGAAGGGTAGATTGCTGAAAGACCTGGTGGAACCAGGAATGATGAGGCTGGTTGATGCCTTAGCTGCTCAGGGCTGGAAGGACATGGTCCTTTAGATTGATGGAAGGCTAGCTAGGAATAAGATCATTGAGTTCATGGAAAATGCAGAGGTTAAGGATGGCAGAGTTAGCAGCCTGGTGAAAGGAGTTCACGTGACCTTTGATGCAAAGAAGCTAGGTGCGATCCTTGACATACCCTTTGAAGGGTTTGATGACTATACAAGGAAAAGATGGCCATGTATGGATTCCCTTCCTACTGCCCTTGAAATTGCTAGGAGGTTCTGTGATGCTGCAGATGTGAATGAAGCTAGGTCTATTTAGAAGAGTGAAATGAGGCCACAACACAAAGTCTTGTTTGAATTTGTCAACAAGGGTTTGTTGCCTCGATAGGAAAGGAGACACACTGCTAACTACATGGACTTGGTGCTGATGGAGTGTCTTGAAAGAACAAGGCAGATCAACTAGCTTACATTCATTATCAAGCTGCTAGACAGGGTTATCAATGGCTCCAATGCCCATGCCACTCCTTATGGGTTCATTTTGACTACTGTTCTTGATCGCTGCAAGGTGCCACTAAAAAGTGGGAAATGGCCTCAACCAAAGATCACTTTGGAATCAACACTTTGATTACCTGTGATTATGAGATCACTGTCATTCCCAATGATTCTGATTCATCCAAGAAGACACCTATAAATAGCAAAGTCAGAGCCCTGGTGAAAGAGAGTGGAGCTAAAGATGCTGCGATAGCTAGGCTAAAAGCTCGCTTAGCTGAGGTTGAATCTGAGAGGGATGCTCTCAGAACTGACCTCACTAAGGAAAAGGAGAAGAATGATGGTATTCTTTAGAATATGCTGACCCTTCTCCAAGCCCAAAACCAACCCTCTAGCTCTCCCAAGCCTTAGGAATTCTAGCCTTTGTCTCCTGAACCTATCTAGTACCTTCAGTGACCCAGATTAGGGATTTTTCTATTTTTTTATCATGTTTTGAATGTTTTTGCTTTTTGGTTGTCGATTGTGGTAACAACATATCTTCTATCAATGATATCTACTATTTTGCTCTTGTTCAATATTAATCCTTCCTTGATAGTTTAAATATGTTTGCTCGATTACTGATGATTAGTCCATGATTGCACTTGCATTTGCCCCAGTGGCCATGAGTACTTATTAAAATCTGGAACTCCCACTTTATATGCAACTTTTCGATAATTCCAAAAGGGGGAAGATATTTTGTGCTTTACATATTCTGAATAAGTGATATTTATAACCTAATTTACCTGGTCCTTGATGATAAGTGAATTTTCTAAACTTTGTATTGATGGTTAAGCTGAGTTCTTATAAGATCCAAGTAAGTAAAAAGCATAGATCTTGTCATCATCAAAAAGGGGGAATTTGTTGGCCCAAGTACAGGTGAAGTTTTGAAGATTGACAAAAGAACTCAGACATAGACCAGGTCCATCTTGTGAAGCACAGTCATGATCAACCCAAACATGTGAGATGTACGTGAAAGAGATAAATCTAACTTATCAGAAGTAATATGTACTGATCTTATTGAAAAGATTACATATTGGATAAGGAGAGAAAGATTCCTTACATGAAGAGAACACAGTTTAGGAAGAAGGTAGTGTTAGAGCATGAGATCAACTAGAACTCTTCTACGATAGAAGAGTAGTGTCTGAATCCCAGTCAATCTCTAATTACTAACCCATTAAATATCAGTGTTGTTCTCTTTTACAGGAGTTGCACATAAGCAGAAGTTAAACTTAAATTGAGAGCAAAAGAGCAAGGCGATTTTGCAAGCAATTTATGTGTGATTCAATTGTGCAATCCTGAAGCTACTTGAATGAATTAGAAGAACCAGTTCCAAGTGTCTATCTTTTATTCTAGTTCAATTGTAGAAGGTGATTTTACATTGTACCTTTCAGCTTTTATAGAAGCAATTGTATTAGGTACCTAGAGTGTTCAAGTTAGAATTAACTTGAAGTTGTCGCAATAGTTGAGCCTGTGTGCCACAACGGGATTAGAGTTAATCCTAGGTTTACAAAGAGTTTTTGTAAATGCAGTTTTTGGCTCAGTGATTTTAGTGGAAGTTTGGAAAAATCCTACTGAGTAGTAGGTATTTTCCACGTAAAAATCTTTGTGTTCTTTATTTTCTTTACTTATTATTCCGCAAACAATAGAAGTTGGAAAACATAGAAGAACTAGGTCATTCTATAATTCAGTTAAGCAGAAATTGGGTACCACACAAATCACCCCCCTCCCCCTCTTGTGTGGTATTCAAGTATAAAACATCAAATATGTTTACTGTGAAAATGGTAACAACAATTAAATTTGTAAATGGGAATCTAAAAATACGTGATGTATTTTTATGCTAGTTGTTAGAGCAGATTGATGCTAGGAGTATGAAGTTTAACGAAGAGATACAAGCTAAAATGAGGCAGTAATCAAACTGAGGGCTTCGGACTGGTCAATGAAGGACCTCGGGGTCAATATCTGGCTCGAGCTCGAGCTATCGGGGTAACTGGGAAGGGGATAATAGTTAGAAATGATTGAACAAGGCTCTTAATGGCCTGTATTGAGCAATAAATGAAGAACAAGTATGAAAGCAATAAATGCTAAGAGTGGCCTCGTGCAAATGAGTTAGAGAGAAAAATGAGAGAGACAGAGATTATTGATATTATGTGAAATAGGTGGAGCAACAGCCGCCCCTTACAAAGTGGTATGGATTCCCTTTATATATGAGGGGAATACAATATAGTATAGAATGCATTGAATGTAAAGACACGGGGATGGGACGGCTAGGCATGATACTAAACTCTACTGATGCTAGTTGTTTGCCTCGGGAGTTCCCCATCCTCGAAATCATTGTTGGGTCGTGAGTGAACCTCATGGGAGTGAGATTGATCGTAACTTTGTAGCCTCGAGATACAAATACGATTCCCGAACACACCTTAATGGCGAGAAATTGGTCCCTCCGGTTTCACCGTGTACATATAGTCTTCGTGTTTCCTAGAACGAAGTAATAGGAAACGAATTTGAACAGTTGTCTTGAGGTCATCATTGACGTGATGTCAACCATTTAAGAGCATTAAATGCCATATTTCAGAGAACTGTGCAAGGCCGTCTCCTGATGGATAATCAAGAAACCCACGAACTGCCATTGGCTTGTCCTTTCCGCTCCCAAGCGGTTCCTATAAATGCATCGGTTGCTTGACATTCCCACATTCACCCCATTTCCATGCTCACAAGTCAGAATCTTTTGTCTTTGACACTCTTTCATCTTTTTATAGAAGAATTCTTACTATTGACATGGCTAGGACTTCTAGGACGGTTCTCCAGCAGAACGACACTGGATCATTATCCCGATTGCCTAAGGAGGAAACCAGAGCGATTCCATCTTTAGAACAGTGTACCCCACATGATCTCGATATGTCATAGGATTTTAGTGTTGATGCCACTTCATCTACACCGGGCCGATGCGACCATGTGTCCCGATACATTAGCGTCGTGACCGATATCAGCAAGGTGAGGACGGACTACCGATGGAGCGAGGCAGTAGGGGTGGAGATTCCCGGCCCCAATGATAATATAATAGACCATAAGGCTAGCTTCCTTAACGTGTACACCTACCCATTCACCCTGGGTCCCGATAGTTCTACCGAGTCCTCTCCCCTAGAGATAGACCCGGTTATCCTTGATTTCTGCAACCGATACCAAGTGATGCTTGGTCAGACCTATCTTTCTTTTTGAAAGATAGTGTTAATGCTTCTCCATTTCACCGAAGGGGTTGAGGGTGAGATCTTTACTCTTAATCATCTGATCAGGATGTACAGCCCTCGATTTTATTGAGGTTTAATCAGGCTCCACCATCGGTCCAAAAAATCCATTTTGTTGAGCGTCGATAATGGAAAGGATCGAGGATGGATGAGCAGGTTTATCCGGGTAAAGCTCTTGGACATCATCTCGGCCTAGAGGATGCCCTTTCTAGAAAGGTGGAATACCCGACGTAAGCAATTTTTGCCTTAGCCGCTTTTCAACTATTCTTCCTTTCTAAATAATTATCTCTTTGTGCTTCTTGCAACCGTTGATTGGTACTCGGAGGCGGTTCCAGATTTGTTGGGATGGATCAGGCAGTTGGACAAGAAGTTCCCATATCGTGTTCGGTCTTGGACTGGCCTGGCCAAGAAGTGTTGGGTGGCTAAGAATTATGGTGAGGTTCTTTTACCACCTACGCCTTGTACTTTGTGTTTCTTTTTGAGCCCTTAGTGAAAATGTCTTGCGGTTACTGCGCTAGTGTAGGTCTTGGCGAGAATATGCAGATGAGGCCGCCCCATAATGGCGAAGTAGGGGTTTTGGAGCCCGACACATGTAAGAAGAGGAAAAGCAGGGCAGTTGCTATCCTTCATACGGCAAAGAAAGACAGGTCACTCGAGCATCGAGCCGCTGCTGGGACAACTGCGTCAGCCTCAAAGGTGAATACTGATACCGAGGGAGAGGATGATGACGAATGCCCGCTAGAGCGGAGAACGAGGTCAAGTGCAAGAGCCTCGCATGCGCCTTGGCCGGAGGTTGCTAAATCCGGAACGGCTGGTTCCGGTCGGCCTCGTGAGACAGGGACCCTCGAAGAGGATGTTGATGTAGCTTCAAATAGCACCACTGGATTTGATACGGTTTCCGCCAAGGGGACCTCTACCGTTGATCCTGAGGTGTCGGGGATCGGAGCCTTTTAGGAACGTGGGTTGCCACTTGGAGAAGTCGGCAATTTGAGCGACATCCTTTCGTGCTTCCCGGTAATGTCAGGGGAACTATGGGATGCTCAAGCGATGATCGGCGCCACAACGGGGATTTCTCTCCAAGGGAGAGGCTCTATTGCAAACATCTTTGATGGTGTTAGTCATAGCGCCGATCTTGATATTCCCGGTGCCATCAAAGTGGTAGAGAAGCTTGTGCAATAGGTGATAGCCATTTATCATGCATTTCTTTCATCCTCAAACGTCATTCTTGGTCTTTCTAACTTTTTTGCTATGCCGTAGTGCAAGGAGATGTACGATCATGTCATCTCTCGGCTTCGTGGGGAGCTTTCTTATCATAAAAAGTAGTGTAATGAAGTTACTTTGAAGTTGCGGGATTCGGAGGCTCATTCTTCCTGGGGAGGGAAAGAACTGGGAGAACTTCAAGCCGCTTTGGAAACGGCACTCCGGGAGAAGGCCAATCTTGCTGCTCAGGTACTTGCCTTGCTCATGCCTGACTTTTATTCCATATTCTCATATATATTGTCTTACCTTTCTTACATAGGTCGAGAAGAGTGGCTCATAGATTAATCAACTGAATGCGGAGATCTCCGGGCTGAGGGAGCAAAATAAAATAGCGGCCAGGGAGTTGGCGACATCCCGATATCTTCTCAAGGATGCTCGCAGGGAGGTTTCTTCTTTGGCTGCGGCTAAGTCCGAGGTCGAACGAAACGCTCACTTATCAAGAGGATGCGGCCACGACGAATAGAATAGCTCATGACATATCAATAGCAGCTGGGCAGAAACTAACCCAAGCTATTAAGAATGCTAAGGCGGAGGCGAGGAGAGAGACACTAGAAGAAATCGGAGCCAGAGGTACCGACCTATCAGCTGATCTTACGGAGGCCCGTGAAGTGGAGGAAGAACTGGGACATTTAGTTGCCCCTGATGAGGGAGACAATAATAGCGATGAGGAGTAGTCTCTGAGTCATTTTCTATCCCCTCCTTTTCCCCTTGTATGCAGCCCCCGGGGGAATGGATTGTGTAAAGATGTTTTTCTTTTTGACAATGTAAAGAAGGGGTTTTCATTCTGTCAGCCCTTTTCTTCCCCTCTTTTTTCTTTAGTCTCATTGCCCCTTTACTTTCGCGTTTTAGCTTTTGCCTCTCGGCGTCGGCCCTTCAGAGCCTACACTCGGATCAACCTGGACCCTGAAAGTGGCCATGTCCCGGGGTTAAATCAACAGTTCCTCTCGGACTGACGCTTGTGATGTCGAGGGGCTCCCCGAGGTCTCGCGGTTTTCTGATTTATGTGGGGTAACAATATTCGTATGATCCGATAAAAAAAAAAGAGATGTCGGAGTGACTCCTTCAGTATGCTTCCCTAGGAGAGGGTGACATTAACGCGGCCAAAATTAATTGGCCCTCTTGGGTAGGCTGGTAGTTGTTGCTTTGCCCCTATATATTTGTTCATCTGTCTTTCAAGTGGCGAATTTGCTGTTTTGAAAAGGCTGCCTCTTCTGCAGAGCCTGGTACTTTGTGGTAGTCCTTCTGCTTCCCTATTTCAGAAATATTTGCACAGATCCTTATTTTTTCCCTCCCTACTTTGTCGTAGTCATGGCTGCTACGTCGACGTCCAATCATGGGTGGAGGGGGGTTCCTACTGCGTTTCGTATTCGGTTGGCGCTAGTGGCTCGCCTCTGACGTCAGGTGAGCGAGGATTGGGATGCCCTGCCTTGAGGAGAGCCATCACGCCGGGGAAACCTCCCAATGTTCTGGGCCATCGGGATCATATGTCGAGGATCATTTCATCAGTTGGGGATGAAAACCTCGAGATGATCAAAAAAGATTGCTAATGGGTGAAAGGCATGATTTTGCAAGTACCATCGCCCGAGGAGAGCGTTATGATACATGTTGAGGGATTTTTGAGCGTATACACTCATGTTTTCACGCCAGGTTCCCCCGACCAGGTCATGCTCAATTTCTGTTGGAGATATCAAGTAACACTTGCGCAGGTTCATCCCTCCCTTTGGAGAATAGTGCAGGCGATGTGATATTATTTTGACAAGGCTGGGATAGAGTTTACCCTCAGCCATCTCGTAAGGTTGTATCGGCCATTGCGCTACCGGGGCCTGATTACTCTTCAGCATCAGTTAGTTCGGATCTGAACGACCAACGTCATTCCTGGAGAATTTTTGCCATTTCCTGAGAAATGGAACTTCACACGTAAGTTCCTCATATGAAATGTCTTCGTTTCGACCGGAGTCTGGCTCCATGACGATATCTTTATGTTCTTTATTTGTAGCAACTCATTGGTCGCCTGGCGAGGTTCCTGATTTAGCCGAGTGGTCTCGTAAGCTGGCAGCATGCTCGATTTATAATAGGTGCGGGTGGAGAGATCTGTCCAAAGGGAGATGGAAGGCGAAGCATCATGGTAGGTGCCTAGCGCTTTGCCTCCTAAAAATGGTGCTTTTCTTGCCGTTTTATTTGATTTAACTGTCGCAGGTGTCGGGGGTCAAGGAGTGATGATAAGAGGAAAGATGTTCCGGGGTGCGAAAGGGCTTGTAGTGAGGCGACTCCCTTTTAGCGGTTAAGGAGAAGCGATTCAGTCGATCGGAAACATTCTGGAAGTGGTACGTCGTTGGATGTTGCTTCGTCCATTGGCGAGGCTTAGAATTTTGGCCTTATGGTGAGTTTTGATTGCTGTAAGGTTGTTCTGGCCCCATGCTTTTCCTTTTCACCTATTCTTTTTCTTTATTTGGATTTCTTTCATAGGCCTTCGACAGGCTTAAATCCGAGTTGTGTCGTTGCGAGGCCCCGTTATGGGAGGCTCTAGATAGGGAGAAATCCCTTAAGCTTCTTTGTGCGGCAAAGGAAAGCGAGCTCATTTCCTTACGGAGTGAGGTGGGCCGAAACCGGATCCGTGAGATCCACCTAGAGAAATAGGTATCCTATATTTCATGCTACCTTGCACTCCCTTTCTATCTTGGCGTCTTGATGTTTTGATGATTTAGTTGAAGGAAAAGGTGGAAGAGCTGGGACAACTCTGGGGTTTAGTTGGCCAAGTCAGACGCGAATTCATCGAGCTGCAGGCGCATGCGAGTGCCCATTTTGTGGCCAAAGAGAGGGCTCGAGCCAGGGTTTCTACTCTTAAGGCACAAATCTAGACCGTTCGTGCGAACGATTCTGCTCGGGTGAAAATGATCGTAAGGCTTTCGTCCGAGCTTTCGAAGGCAAAAACCGAGGTGGTGAATGCCCGAGCCAAGGTTGTGATGAGTAATACCAGGGCAGGATAGAAAGTGGCGGCCTATTCGAGGAACGTTGCCGTTGCTAAAGCTGAGCTGAAGAGGGACATTGATCTTGTAAGAAATAGCAAGTAGTATGCGAGATCTCGGAGGGAAATCCTCGAGGAGATTCATGCCAGGGGCTTTAATCTCTCAAGGGAGATCGAGCAAGCCAAAGGGGAGGATTATGATGCCAAGTTCCTTCTGTCTGATGCTAAAGACGGTGAGGAGGGGGCCAATGGGCCGTAGTTGTCGAAGGGAGGAACGTTTTTCCCTACCTTCTTCTTTGTGTATATAGCTTTCATAATATGTCATAGATTGAGATTGTGCTTCACTGCCAGTATGTAAAAATAAGAGGGGGAACCCCGCAATTTGTATCTTTTGTACTCTTGTTCGTTAAGACCGTAATCGGATCGGTTCGACCTTTGGATCAGTAGAAATCTTTGAACCTGTAATATGGCCCTGATGTTCATTACGTCGGTGACAACGGCTTTTATTTTTTGCCCTTGGGTGTATATACTTTAACCAATTTTTAGGGTTTAGTCTCCGAGTCGGGCTCTGACTCGAGCTCAATTCACCCTCAAGTTTTACGTTTGCACGGGCTGGCGACAATAGCTCTTACACCTTGGGTCGGGGCGACCTTTTATGTTTGTGGCCCTGAGGCTTGTGGAGCTGGCGACGATGGCACTTACGTTGTGCCCTTAGGCATGTGTAGTTAACTATTTTGGATCAAGTCTCCAAATCGGGTTACAACTCAAGCTCATTTTAATCCTCAAGTTTTCAATTTTTGAAGCTGGGGACAGTGGCTCTTATGTTGTTGGTCGTTGCGACCTTTTAGTGTGCGGCCTAGAGGCTCGTTTGGTTGGCGACAATGGCTCTTACGCTTTTTTCCGTGGGCATATTGTAGGCTGTTTTCCTCTCGTTAAGGTCTTTTTAAAATAATTTTGCCTGACCCATCATTGGTTCGGGAAGATCCTCGATTTCAAGTCGTTAACGGTGATGTTCGAGCACCTCGGAATGTTCTTAGCTCGTAGATTGAGTATCTCGAAGCCTTGTGATTTGGATCTGACATGGTCGAAGCTCGTTTGCTTGTTGAGGGTATCCTGTTTTAACTAGTTTTTTTGAAGTAGATTCGAAGTAATGGCCTGCGATTATGTTAGCGACAGTCGGACATCCCCGAGTCTTGTTAATTTGGCTGGTGCAGCCATTTTGACTGTAGTCATATATGTTTTTCCAGAGCCATTTTTGATCCGGAGTAATAGTTTAGGCATCTACATCGAGGGTATGCCCTTTAGGGAGTCTTACAAATGCGACATATAGCCTAAACTTAAGGATTGAGTTTTATTCCTATAGTAAGGTCTTACTAAATTTTCATTCCTGTTGAGGTCTTACAGTTTTCCATGCTTGTTGAGGTCTTACAGTTTGTCATGCCTATTTAGCTCGTACAGTTTTTGAGTCTATGTAAAATAGATCAGGCTGGACCGAGTCTACCCGCTCGTGGTCTTACAGCCTCGGGTTTTCTAGTGTGTGGCAGTTGACATCAGTCTCTGAGTTATCAAGTTTTCTTAGGCACGAAGACCGTTACTCGTGAGTTCGGAATTGCTTCGTTGGGCCTTTATGAGCTAGGAGTTCCGACCCTAAGGTTGTGCGGGTGCCAAATTATTGACGCTAAGTCTCCGAGTATTTCGGGATGTATTTGATGGAGGGACCTCTGTCGTGCGCATGCTGAACTTTCTTATGGAGTACGAGACGCTTTTGGCGAAAGATATTCTTTGATTGCTTGGTGTGAATACATGTCGTTGGGTTGTCGTAGGCCCGGCTCATGCGGACACGGTTCGTTCGACTATTTGGCCCAGTAAATCATTTCCTATTGCATCCTCGTTTGTCATTTCTATGGACGGGGCTGATTGCAAAAAAAAGACTTGTAGGCTCATTGAATCCTTCTCAGGATGTGCGTGGATGTTGCAACGTTAAAAACCTTGCCAGCAAAAACCCGTTTCTAGATAAAAACTGATCAAAGGAAAAGAGTTCAACGGACGCTTTGAAACCTCAGGGTCCTCGGGCCGGAGCGACATCCCGATTTCCTTGATCGCTGGCCTGCGCAAGAGTTATCGTGAGGTAAAAGATAGAAAACGGGAAAGCTAATTATACCTTGGTGGCGATGGCACTTTCGGGGTTTGGCGTTCGTTTGGCGGTTGCTGTGTGGTCCTCTATTTGAATATGTTTGGGGAGAGCATCAAGAAATCGTATGGAAGACGTGTTGGGGCTCGTCTTCGTTGTTCTTTTTGGCTATTTCTCTTTCTCAGGACTAGTTTTTAACCCGATTGCTGAAAAATTCCTGAAGGTGCCCGTTATCGAGCAGTCGGCCACTTCCTCTCGGAGCTACCTGCAATCCTTGGTTCGGTGCCTGTGCGAGTTTTGAAACTCGCAAATCAAGTTCTAGTTCCTTTGAGAAGGATCCGAGTCTACAGGTCTGGGCCATCTGGCGTCCCTGCTTTTGCTAATGGCAAACATGATGTCTGATACATCGATGTTGCAGTTGTACTTCGATATGCGGGGTGCCCCCATTGGCCCCGTTTCGCCGTTAAAGCCACCTTTGTTGAGGGTTCCCCGAGGGTTATGTCCTCGGTTTACCAATCGATCGTTGCGAGTTGCGAGGCGGATTGCATTTTGTAGTGTTTCTCCTATCATAGGGGTACAACTGGTAACTCACTTTATTTGATTTTGATTCCTTCGCTAAGAGTCTGCTCTAGTATATTGAGCCCGAAGGGGCTCCCAGCTGGTCGTCCTCGACCATGATCTTTGACTAGTATCGGTTATAGACGTATGACCAGGTTACAACGGGATTCTCGATCGGGTTCTATTTCAGCTGCCTTGAGGCCACCGAGCTTCGTTCACTCAGGCCCTGAGTGATGGCCTGCACTGCCCAGTCAATGGAGACCGAGGGTAGTTCCATTCGTTCTATTTGGAAACGAGACACGAATTCTAGCAGCATTTCGTTCTCCCTCTGCTTAATCTTGAATACATCGGACTTCTTTTTGCTACCTTGATGGCACAGGCGTGCGCCCTTACGAAAGAGTCTGCCAGCAAGGAAAATGAATCTATGTAGTTGGGAGCTAGGTTGTGGTACCACATCATGGCCACCTTCGAAAGCGTTTCTCCAAATTTCTTCAGTAAGACGAATTCGATATCAACGTTGTTTATGTCATTACCTTTCACCGTGCACATATATATAGTGACATGTTCGTTGGGATCCGAGGTCTCGTTGTATTTTGGGAGTTCTGGAATTCTGAACTTCTTTGGAATGGGTTTCGGAGCTGCTTCCTCTAGGAATGGCCTTTGTATGAACTTCTTCGAATCCACGTCCTTGAGGACCGAGGGTGCACTCAGGATTTGGTCGACCCTAGAGTTGTAGGTCTCAACCTTCTAATTGTTGGCTACTATCATTTTCTCACCCGATTCGATCCTTTTGGTAAGATTCTCGAGCATCTTTACTACGGCAGGGTTGGCTATTGATCCGTTATTGCTTGATCTCTCGGGTACTTATTCGGCGGGGGGAGTTGTTTCTGGCGCTACTGTGCTGGGAGTCTTCGGATGGATTTGTAACTGAGCGATGGCCAACTGTTGTGCCTGCAACATTTCAAAAATAACATGAAGACTAATTTCCTGTTCTTCCCGGGCTGGGGTTTTTTGGGCTTCCTATCGGTCTCCGCGCTATATGCTCCTATCGGCGTGTGGGGTTTCGTCGACCTGTTGTTCCTCCTGTGAATCCGCGTCTGCTAGAATCGGTTCGGGCGCATTATCGGGATTTTGTGGTGGCGCACCGACAGCCGGAACAGCCACGCCGTTTTCCCCGTGGTTTTCAAGGTTGTCGTTCTCAACCCTATTTACCGAGCCAGACATTTCGACCTGAAATCAAGAGATCTTTGGACAAGAAAAAGTGTGAAGGATAACTTGCGTTTGTGTAATGAAACCAGCAAGAAAATAATCACTATTATTTTTAGCCCCACGGTGGGCGCCAAACTGTTTACTGTGAAAATGGTTACAACAATTAAATTTGTAAATGGGATTCTAAAAATACATAATGTATTTTTATGCTAGTTGTTAGAGCAGATTGATGCTAGGAGTATGAAATTTAACAAGAAGATACAAGCTAAAACGAGGCAGTAATCAAATCGAGGGCTTGCTGTCCGGGCTTCGGACTGGTTGATGAAGGACATCGGGGTCAATATCTGGCTCGAGCTCGAGCTATCGGGGGTAACTAGGAAGGGGATAGCGGTTAGAAAATGATTGAACAAGGCTCTTAATGGCCTGTATTGAGCAATAAATGAAGAACAAGTATGAAAGTAATAAATGCTAAGAGTCGCCTCGGGCAAATGACTTAGAGAGAAAAGAGAGAGAGAGAGAGAGAGAGAGATTATTGATCTTATGCGGAATAGCTATAGCAACAGCCGCCCCTTACAAAGTGGCATGAATTCCCTTTATATTGGAGGGGGGAATTCAATATAGTATAGAATGCATTAAATGTAAAGACACGGGGATGGGACGGTTAGGCACGATACTAGACTCTGCTGATGCTAGTTGCTTTCCTCGGGAGTTCCCCATCCTCGGAATCTTTGTTGGGTCATGAGTGAACCTCGGGGGAGGGAGTTTGACCATAACCCTGCAGTCCCGAGATACCAATACGATTCCCTGAACGCATCTTAGTGGCGAGAAATCGATCCCTCCGATTTCACCGTATACAAAATACATATATTTTCTCAACTTTTAATTTTCGTAATCTCATATATGGAGGTAAAACAAAAATATTTGAAATATTACAAGTTTCCTTTCAAGAATAAAAGAAACAATTTAGTACAATCTTATAAGAAGTGAAATATGTGTTTCCGTACTTTCCTTTATTATGTCTTCTTTTAAACTTCTTCGTCATATTTTTTTATTAGATTTTACTTTTTATTAGTCTTGATATTTTGACTATATATTTTGGTTTTTTTCCTTTTAGGGTGTTACTTGTATTATCTCAATCATTAAAGAAGTTTACATGAATATAATAAATGGATTTAGCGATAATTACGGATGTTAAATGACACTATATAAATGGATATAGGATTAGAAACATTGAATACTGAAGGGCGGTGTGTTCACTGTTTCTTAACTTAAAGCTGTCATCCCTCCAATTGTAAAAATTATTATAATTGGGGGAAGTTGATACACAACTTGAAATCTGCTAATTTGCGACCAAGAAAAGTGACTAAAGTTGGTCTCTTATTGACCAAAAATTGACGAAACAGGCCTGGTCGATATTAAGCTGGTCTCTAAGGTAAAAGGACCAAATATTCCGGTAAAGAAAAAAGTGACCAACTTTGGTCGCCTTATTATTTTAATAATATAAATTTGGCAACCAAAGTTGGTCTCCACAGGTAAATTATATTTTTTTATTTATTATTAATAAAAAAAAAGTGACCAACTTTGGTCTAAAAAGAAAATATTATTTTTTAAAATCTGGATATTAGAGACCAAAGTTGGTCGCTTTAGTATTAATTTTTTTAATTTGTTTTTAAAATAAGTGACCAAAGTTGGTCGCAAAATGCAAGAATTAATTATTTTTTAATTGCAGGCGACCAACGTTGGTCGCTATATTTCCAGAAATTATTTTTTTAAATGGAATAGCGACCAACTTTGGTCGCTTTTTGAGAAATTTGGGTTCAATGACGATCAAGGTTGGTCGCCATTTACCGGAAATTTATTTTTTTTCCTGGGAAAAGCGACCAACTAGCGACCAAAGTTGGTCGCTTTTCTTGGTATATTTTCGGCAGAAAATGCTTATATTGGCAGCTACACCACCTGCCAGCTTACCAAAAATCCTAAATAGGCATTTTATGCCAACAACAACAACAACAACAACAACATTAAAACTAACAAACTATAAAGTTCAATAAAAGTAACACATTAAGCTAACCAAACTAAGTTAATTGTTATTACAAGTCCATTCGAAAATCGATTGTATTTGTCTAGTTGAAAGTGTATAAAAGTCAAGGATTGTTTTGTACATCATTATCATCACCGTCTGATGAACTTTCAAAAAGATGGTATCCAAAAGGGTGTACTTGTCTAGGATGGGAAGAAAAATCACGGGGAGGACAGGAGGAATGAGCACGGGTAAGGCGCTCCTCTGGCGATGAGTCACGAGACCGGGGAATCGGAAAACTGCCAGAAGCTAGGAGAGATTTGATCTGCTCTTGCATGCCAATGTACTGAGCATCTCTAATCTTTTCTCTCTCCTTGGCGGCTTCTAGCTCGGATGTGAGCTTTGTCACAGTCTCCCGCATAGAGGAGAGGCTCTCCCCATCAAGTTGCTCGGCTTGCGAGGAAGTCCCTATTCCTTGCATTCCACACTTATAGCGATGGAATTTCTTAGTAGGAAGCCCGTATACCTTCCCCCATTTTGGACCCCCAGCAGCCTGCATCCAGATTCTTTCAGCATCCTTGTCCGAACGTTGGATTGGGTCGCCTGACTCACTAGGTGGCTGACTGCGTATGAATTCCTCCACTTTAGTTGTGAAGCGACCTTATAAGAAAAATTACATTGAATTAGTATTTCAAAATTCATATAAAAGTAAATCAAAACACTTAATGAAAAGTGAAAACTTACATGTACAGTCGAGGCTCGACCCTCGACCCACCTTTCTTGATCCGTCTCTTTCTTCTTCTTTACAATATGAGTCTCCTTGAATAGCTCATTTTGGTTCATCGGACACCCCAACTTCTTCTCCTGAAAACTCATAAATTTTAGTTAATAAATAGAATAGATATACTTTGAAAATTAAACTAAATTAAGCAATTACGAACCATTCTTCTCTTTATTGTCCCTAGGCTGATCGCGCCTCCAGTGTGCAAGGATCCTCCCTTCTCAGATGCACGAGCTTTCTTTCCTTTTTCGCTCTTCTCTAAGAACTCTGCGGTAAGCCATTGCCTTTGCAAATTCTCCCATAAATTCTGAAGAAACCAGTCAGGCTTCTGGTTCAACTTTCTAGCTTTGGAGAAACAATGCGACAACCGCTTACGAGCTTTGAGATGAAAATTTGCAGCCACATCCGCGCTATAGAGGTGTTTCCATACACACTTGCTCTGTATTTCAAAAGTTAAGTATTTTATGGAAATATCATAAATTCTATATTCGATATATTATACTTAGTTTTTGTTAGCTAATAATTATTTAAAAGTTAAGTGCATTAGCTGCTTATAATGTAGTATATAGTATATTAGTGCATTAGCTAATATATATATATATATAAAAGCTTTTATCGAATATATATAAAAGTTATATTAGATATAATATTAGCTAATGCACTAATACTTAGTGCATAGTATAGTATAAGTATATATATATTCTATAATACATATTTAGATGGAAATATCATAAATATAAATAATTGTACTGCTTAAAAGAACATTTATACCTTAAGGTCATTGAAAATTTGCTCCTTCAGCGCGAATGGGAAATCACTCCAAGACGCATAAGGGCCATCATAAAGCTTTCTGGTGGCTTTGGTGATAATCCTTGTAGTAATATTACTAGGGATGAACCTGCAATTTAATAAAAAAAATACATTAATATCTTAGTAAAACTGTACAAAACAATAAACGTAAAAATAACAAATAACTCTTACCCATCACCCTCAGGGACTATGATGATCCTGTCATACTGATCACAATGCACATCCTCGTCATCATCAGCATCACCGTCTGAAGCATGTATATCAGAGGCATGTGTGGAAGGTGTAGGGGGGTCAGAGCTAGTATCTAGCAGGCGAAGACCTGAAATAGGTGAAGTTTCAGATGAAGATGGTTGCGAGCCCTGTGACTGCGACATAGCTGTATGGCCCGCAAGTGGACGTGACACTGATAGTTGTGACCCGAGTGGCTGTAACCTGAGTGGATGTGACACTGATGCATGTGATCCATGTGGATGTGACATGGATCGATGTGATCCATGCGATGCAGATGGCTGCGATCCACGTGGTCATGCGGCAGCTGGACTGTATGTCGGACGTACAGTCTTATGGCCCTGTGACGAAAGACCTGGTGTGTGCACGAAGGTGTAAGGCTGGTGATGCTATGGCAGCTCAGAATAGCCCTGGGGTGGAGGCAAAGTCATAGGCATAGGCATAGGCATCTCTGAAGAGGCATGAAAAGATGGAGGATTATCTTCTACCCTCCTCTTTGGTTTCTTAGCCTTTTCTCGACCCTTTCCTATCATCTGCATAATATAATACATATTTAGATTGAAACATATAAAGAAATTAGATATAAACGAGAGTTATTAAAGAAACCAACTTTTTAAAGCTCATCGACGTATAGTTCCTCGTCCGAGAATTCTTCTTTCTCACTAGTTTGAGCTTCATCAGTTGATTCTTCTTCCTCATTTTCTATAATTATTACTTCATTTATATCAACTTCTTCCAATATGTGTTCAGGATGTTCCAAATCATTTTCTAAAACTTCGTCCGCTATTTGGTCAACACTGGAGATATCGTTTTGATATGCAACATCTAACACATTATCGACTTCCACCCTACCCACAGGCTTAGGCTTTATTACAACCCACCAATCGGACTTATTCCGCCGCAATGGATAAGGAGCATAATACACTTGCCTAACATTATGTGCAATTATGAAAGGATCATAGCGATCATACTCCCTCGTAATTAACCTCAATTATGTTGTATTGATTGTGTACTCTTTACCTCTTGTTGGATGTGGGTCAAACCACTTTCATCTAAAGAGTATCAATTTCTTATATGGCCAACTTGTATATTCTAGTTCTATTATTTCTTTGAGCACACCATAATAATCAATATCTCTATCTTGGTTGCCATCACCACCTTGAACCCACACCCCACTGTTGTTGCTATTTTTATTTTTAGAGCAATCCTCTGTATGAAACTTATAACCATTCACAACGTACTTAGACATTGTTGTGACCTCAACCCCAGGTCCCCAAGATATATCTTTCAAAAATTGATTTACACCATTATTTGGATCATTTACCTACATATTGTTAAAAAAATTCATAAGTTAGCATAACTTCCAAATATTGTTTACCTACATAGTGTTAGAATATTTTAAGGAGAAACTTACAAATTGTTTGAACCACGTATCAAATCTCGTATATACAACATCATGGCCAAATTGACCCACGAAGTGACTGTTACAACCCATATCCACATGTGTTAGTTCATGCCATATATTAGTTAACATAAATCCAAGAAGGAATTATCTTTGAGATGATAAGAAGTCAATCCTATTGGTCTTAAGTGATACAAAAGTGTATAAGGGTGATTAACCAGTATTAGAAGTTAAACGAATCAAGGATGTTGTAACTCGTATTTTCAGGTAATCTAGCGGTGCTTAATACACTCAAGAGGTCATTTATTAAGGTATTTTAATCATATAATATCCGTATCATAAGTCTTGAAGTCAAACGAGTTATGAAACAAAAGTCGACAAAAGTTGTCGCAACTTAGGTTCATAATTTTACTTAAACATTAGGTCAAATGTTTCTAATATTTTCTCATAATTTACAAGGAATTACGGGGTGATCTACCAACCAAATTAAACATCTATGAGTCTAGTTTCCAACGCATTAAACCGTTCATCGATACGATCTCGGAGTAGAGAGATATTCGCGTTTTCGCGAGACTGCGCCAAGCACCTCTCTATGGGGCCCACTAAGTCGGTTTAAGATATTTGGACCTATATAGGATGCCTCCAACCCGTTTTAAGTCATTTCTTTTCACTATTTTCAGACCTTAGAACCCTAGGAACATCCTCTCAAGGTTCTCTCAAGATTCAAGACCCAAAAAAGGGCAAACAACACAAATCAAGTGTCGGGAATTCCGTGGCGCTAGTAAGTCTCTTGTTCTTCTTGTTGTTGCTCATTTTTGTGTCGTTCCAGCTCATGTGGGAGGTTGTTTTAAAGGGTTTATGTTCTGTAAATACTCCCTCATGTTCTTAATATCAATCCTAGGTGATTTCAAGCCTTCTAAAGTGATTCTAGTGCCGAAAAACACTAATTGATCGCTAGTTTCGTTTTTTTGTTGTTGTGGCAGCATTGGAGGGATATTTCATGGAAATTTAAGGTCAAATTGGAGTTGTTCTTTCTGTATAAAGGTAAGGAACCTCTTACTCTATATGTATTTAAGATTATCCAAGTTGCGGCTAAGCCATTGAAGCTAGAACTTGTGAGATATATATCGAAAGGTTTGGTAGTAATGTTATTGTTTTGTGGACTGTTTTGCGTTGTTGTTGGGCTGCGTATTTTACTACTATCTTGTGGAGTTTTGGAGGAGGAAGGGTGTGGGGAAACACCATATATATGTAGGGTTATGGGCTGATAGTTATTCGTAACATTTCCAGATTGTTTGACACGACTACGGTGGTCGTCGTATGTATGGAGTGATTAGGCTGTGTGTGGACTATATTGGGAGGCTCAATATGTTTATTATTGATGTTGTTTGGGCTGTTTGGTGACTGTTTTGAATGGTGTGAGGTCATATATATAGGGGAGGTGCTTTCCGTTTCATCGTAAAATAGGTTGTGGTCGATACATAATAGTTATGACGCTTAAATGATAACGATAGTATCGTTTCTCTTATTGTAGACTAAGGAGTTTTGACAATTGTATAGCTTGAGATTGGGGCAGTATATACAAGGTATGTGAGGCTATCCCTTTCCTTCTTTTGCACGACTCCGATTGTACATAATGTAATGAACGATCTTCCAAGATACTCTACTCTTAGAAGCTAGCAGTACTTACATTGTTTTCCCTCTTATGGAACGATTGATGTTAATGTTGCTTCTCTTAGTCTTATGTTATCAATGTTGTTGGTACTTCCTGATTCTTATAAGGTTCATAGTGAAGAGTTAGTCCTAATAACGTGTACAGAGGATACCGACCTTACGTCACTCCGAAAGGTTTAGAATGTGATTCCATGAGTCGAGCATGCATTATATATATGTATCTATTTTACTCTACCGAGCCACGCTATAGTTGGCCGGGTACGGCACCTATTGTGCAACCACTGATCAGTTGGGTTTTACCGAGCTCCACGTGGCCGGGTACGATTCTACCGAGCCTATTATGGCCGGGTACGATATGATGATGATGATGCCCACAGAGGCGAATGCTTTAAAGGTTTATGTATTTATACATATGTATCATGCATTTCATGTAAGTAGCCCTCAGAGGTACTAAGATGTTACAGGTTGTATATTCTTTATCCTTGCTTACATTACTGATCGTATTTATGGTTCCTTGCCTTACATACTCAGTACTTTATTCGTACTGACGTCCTTTTATTTGTGGACGCTGCATGTCGTGCTGCAGGTCCTGATAGACAGGCAGGTGCAGCTCCCCCACCACAGTAGACTGTCCAGTTCAGCGGTGATTGGCGAGATCCCTTCTCCGGACTTGCCTTGGTCTTGGTATGCAATTTTTGTTATAGACATTATGGGTATGTCGGGGCCCTGTTCCGGCTATGTTGCAACACTTATGTTCTTTTAGAGGCTCATAGACAGGTGTCGGCTCATGTATAGTTTGGTATGCCTTGTCGGCTAGTTTTTGTTGTATAGTCTTTCATAGTAGCGTGGTAGCTCATACCTTATATGTAGTTTCTTGATTGTCTGGTCATCCCCTGCTATGTATATTCATGCCATCATATTTTATTGCTGGTTGTCCATGATCTAGGTCTACCATTTATATTGATCTCGTCAGCCTTAAAAGATAATAATGAAGGTTAGATGAAATGTACGTTGGTGCTCGGCAAGTGTGGTCGGGTGCTAGTCATGGCCCTTCAGTTTGGGTCGTGACAAACTTGGTATCAGAGCAAGTCTGTCCTAGGAGTTGTCTATGAGCCGTGTCTAGTAGAGTCTTGATTATGGATGTGTAGCGCGCCACATTTATAATCAGGAGGCTACATGACATCTAGGGTTGTTACCTTCTTCCTGAATCTAGATCGTGCGTAGAGTTGAGTCGTAAGTGTTCGTCTCTAATATTCACCTTGTTTTTTTCAGTGATGCCTTCGACTAGGAAGCAAACGATTAGTAGACGGCTTGATACAGCAGCGGGAGAGGGTACCAATCAGGTGCCCCAAGTCAGAGCAGGACAAAGTGAGGCTCAAAGTGAGATGCCCTCTCATACCTCATCTACTCCATCTCCTCCAGAGGATATTAGAAGGCACCCAGCGCCTCCAGTTCCTCCGTCTGACACTCCAGACCAGGATATGCGGAGTGCTTTGCAGTTATTGACTAGCTTGGTAGCTGCTCAGGCTCAGAGGCAGAATACAGGTGCTGCTGAGAAACCAGTTAGTACAAGAGTTCGTGATTTTATTAATTTAGACCCTCCAGTGTTTACCGGATCAGACCCCAAGGAGGACCCACAGACTTTTATTGACCAGGTTCATCGTACACTTCGGGTTATGCATGTTAGTGATACAGAGGCAGTAGAGTTGGCTTCTTATCGGTTACGGGATTTAGCGGTTCTCTGGTATGATAGTTGGGAGAGATCCAGGGGTCCGAACCCTCCTCCAGCTGTGTGGAAGGAATTTTCTGAGGCCTTTCTTCGTCACTACTTGCCAGTTGAGATACGACGAGCTAGAGCTGATAAGTTCTTGAACCTTAGACAAGGTAATATGAGTGTGCGAGAGTACAGTATGCAGTTTGATTCTTTGGCAAGGTATGCTCCCCATATGGTGGCCGAGATGAGTGATAGGGTGCATATGTTCGTGAATGGGTTGGGACCACATCTGATAAATGAGTGTACGACAGCCTCCTTGGTGGAGGGCATGGATATTTCCCGTATTCAAGCTTATGCCCAGACCCTAGAGGATCGTAAGCGCCAGCAGAGGGCAGTTAGGGAGCAGGATAGAGGCCAGCATAAGAGGGCGAGATTTGCAGGGTATTCTGATGACTTCAGAGGCCGCATCAGGCCACAGTTTTCGAGGAGTTCGGCGCCACCTGTAGCTAGTGCTCCTCCACAGTTTCAGAGGCCTCGATATGATCGATCCTATTCTGGTCCAGGTCAGAGTTCGCGGGCATCTGGCTCGCAACATCACAGGGATACTAGTCAGATGAGACCCCCAACACCACATTGTGATCAGTGCGGCAAGGCCCACTTTGGACTGTGTCGTCGAGGTTCTGATGCATGCTATTCGTGCGGGCAGCCTGGCCATATGATGCGGGATTGTCCTAATAGAGGAGGTGATGGTATGGCTCAGCCGACTGGATCTGTGTCTGGTTCTTCCTCATCAGTTCGACCTCCAGCACGGGGTTTTCAGCAGTCGACAGGTCGTGGTAGGGGTAGAGGTGCAGTGCCGAGTTCGAGTGGTGCTCAAAATCGAACCTATGCTCTAGTAGGTCGACAGGATCTCGAGTCGTCTCCAGATGTTGTTACAGGTATTATATCTGTGTTTTCTTATGATGTATATGCGTTGATTGATCCGGGATCTACATTATCATATGTTACACCCTTTGTGGCTAATAAGTTTGGCATTGAACCTGAATTGATAAGTAAACCCCTCGCGGTATCTACTCCGATAGGAGATTCTGTGATTGCTAGAAGGGTATATAGAGGTTGCACTGTGATGATTTGTAGTCGTCAAACCTCGGCAAATTTATTTGAGTTAGAAATGGTTGATTTTGATGTGATAATGGGAATGGACTGGTTGGCCTCATGCTATGCAAATGTTGACTGTCGTACGAAGATGGTTAGGTTCCAATTTCCGGGTGAACCCGTCATTGAATGGAAAGGGAACATTGCTACACCGAAAGGTAGGTTTATTTCCTATCTTAAGGCAAGGAAAATGATCTCAAAAGGTTACATTTATCATCTCGTTCGCGTTAGGGATGCGGAGGCGAAACCGCCTACTTTACAATCAATCCCTGTGGTCAACGAATTCCCAGATGTTTTCCCAGATGAACTCCCAGGCCTTCCTCCTGAAAGGGAGATTGAGTTTAGCATTGATGTGTTGCCTGACACTCAACCGATCTCTATTCCTCCATACAGAATGGCCCCGGCAGAGTTGCGAGAGTTGAAGGTGCAGTTGAAGGACTTGCTGGATAAGGGCTTTATTAGGCCTAGCACTTCACCTTGGGGTGCACCAGTCCTATTCGTGCGGAAGAAAGACGGGTCGTTACGGATGTGTATCGACTATCGACAGTTGAATAAGTCTACTATAAAGAACAAGTATCCACTTCCAAGAATTGATGACCTGTTTGACCAACTCCAGGGTGCCAAGTATTTCTCTAAGATTGATTTACGTTCAGGGTATCATCAGGTGAGGGTTAGGGAGAAGGATATTCCAAAGACGGCCTTCCGGACAAGATATGGGCACTTTGAGTTCTTGGTGATGTCGTTCGGGCTAACAAATGCCCCAGCAGCTTTTATGGATCTCATGAATACTATATTCAGGCCCTATCTTGATGTGTTCGTGATTGTATTCATTGATGACATTCTAGTGTATTCTCGTTCGGAGGCGGAACATGCGGGCCACTTGCGGATAGTATTACAGACGCTTCAGGATCGTAAGTTATATGCTAAGCTCTCCAAATGTGAATTCTGGCTGAACTCAGTAGCATTCCTTGGCCATGTGATATCTGATGAGGGTATTAGTGTCGACACTCAGAAGATCGATGCAGTAAAGAATTGGCCGAGACCTACAACACCATCAGAAGTCCGCAGCTTCCTAGGGCTAGCAGGATATTATAGGCGGTTTGTAGAAGGATTTTCCTCTATATCATCACCATTGACTAAGTTAACACAAAAAGCTACCAAATTCCAGTGGTCTGACACTTGTGAACGTAGTTTTCAGGAGTTGAAGAATCGATTGACATCTGCACCAGTGCTCACTCTTCCTGAAGGAACAGAAGGTTATGTGGTATATTGTGATGCCTCAGGTATAGGTTTGGGGTGCGTATTGATGCAGCGTGGGAATGTGATTGCTTATGCATCAAGACAATTGAAGAAGCATGAAAAGAATTATCCAACCCATGATTTGGAATTGGCTGCAGTAATATATGCTTTGAAGATATGGCGGCACTACTTATACGGCGTCCATGTTGACATCTACACAGATCACAAGAGTTTACAATACATCTTCAAGCAGAAAGAGTTGAATTTGAGGCAGCGTAGGTGGCTTGAATTATTGAAAGACTACGACGTCGAGATATTGTATCATCCCGGTAAAGCCAATGTTGTGGCAGACGCTCTCAGCCGTAAATCAATGGGAAGCTTAGTACATATTGAGGCAGGTAGATGGGGGTTGATTAAAGAGCTTCATCAGCTAGCCAATATGAGAATCAGATTGTTAGACTCTGATGACGGAGGTGTTACTGTACAGAATACATCAGAATCATCTTTGGTAGCCGAGGTAAAAGCACGACAATATGAAGATCCTATCTTAGTACGATTAAGAGAAAGCATTCAACAGTGTAAAAGTATGGCTTTTGGGATCGGAAAAGATGGGGCACTGAGATACCAGAGCCGATTGTGTGTGCCTAATGTGGCAGGGTTGCGAGAGAAGATTATGAATGAGATTCATCAATCCCGATATTCCATCCATCCCGGCTCGACAAAGATGTATCATGATGTCAAGGAGCAGTATTGGTGGGATAATATGAAGAAGTCTATTGCAGAATTTGTAGCCCAGTGTCCCAATTGTCAACAAGTAAAGATAGAACATCAGAAACCCGGTGGATTGCTTCAAAATATAGAGATTCCGACCTGGAAGTGGGAGGTGATTAATATGGACTTCATTATTGGATTACCTCGCTCTTATCATAAGTTTGACTCCATCTGGGTGATAATTGATCGACTTACAAAATGTGCCCATTTTCTGCCAGTGAAGACAACTTACGCGGCTGAAGATTATGCAAAGTTGTATATCAAGGAGATTGTTAGGCTTCATGGTGTGCCCATATCTATTATATCAGACCGAGGAGCTCAATTTACGGCTAACTTTTGGAGGTCTTTCCAGAAGGGTTTAGGCACACAAGTAAATCTCAGCACTGCATTTCATCCGCAGACTGACGGACAGGCTGAACGTACCATTCAGACACTGGAAGATATGCTACGAGCATGTGTTCTAGATTTTAAGGGGAATTGGGATGATCATCTTCCACTCATAGAATTCGCCTATAACAATAGCTACCATTCCAGTATTAAAATGGCCCCATACGAGGCACTATACGGGAGGAGATGTAGATCACCAGTTGGATGGTTCGAAGTCGGTGAAACAGAATTATATGGGCCAGATTTGATTCACCAAGCTATTGAGAAGGTGAAAGTGATACAGGAGCGATTGAGGACGGCACAAAGCAGGCAAAAATCTTATTCTGATGTCCGACGTCGTGATCTAGAGTTTGAGGTTGGTGATTGGGTTTTCCTGAGGATCTCACCAATGAAGGGTATTATGCGTTTTGGGAAGAAAGGTAAGCTGAGTCCAAGGTATATCGGGCCGTATAAAATTCTTCGACGGATTGGACAGGTTGCTTATGAGTTAGAATTGCCATCCGAATTGGAATTTGTCCACCCGGTATTCCATGTATCTATGTTGAGAAAATGTATTGGAGACCCTTCTCGAGTCGTCCCTATCAAAGATGTACAAGTTACAGAGGACCTATCATATGAAGAAGTGCCAGTGGCGATATTAGATCGGCAAGTCCGCAAGCTGAGAACAAAAGATGTAGCTTCCGTCAAAGTATTGTGGAGGAACAAAAATATGGAAGAAATGACATGGGAAGCAGAAGAGGAGATGAAGTCAAAATACCCTTACTTATTCCAGAATGAAGATAACAAGGATGTTGGTGGAAGACAGGATACATTGGAAGAAGAAACGGCTCTATGAGGTAAGCAATAATTTGAGAATACTCCTCCTTAATACAAAATGGTGATATGTAGATAATGTAAATACGCATAATGCTTTGTGTAGACTTGTGAAACCATATGTTGGGCTTAATTACTTGCAAGTTTTGCTAGTGACCATTTTATAGGGGAAAATTGATCGGAAATTTCCATTGGAATCCACGATGATTTAAACTCCCCATAAACCCTTACATTCGAGGACGAATGTTCCTAAGGGGGGAGGGTGTTACAACCCATATCCACATGTGTTAGTTCATGCCATATATTAGTTAACATAAATCCAAGAAGGAATTATCTTTGAGATGATAAGAAGTCAATCCTATTGGTCTTAAGTGATACAAGAGTGTATAAGGGTGATTAACCAGTATTAGAAGTTAAACGAATCAAGGATGTTGTAACTCGTATTTTCAGGTAATCTAGCGGTGCTTAATACACTCAAGAGGTCATTTATTAAGGTATTTTAATCATATAATATCCGTATCATAAGTCTTGAAGTCAAACGAGTTATGAAACAAAAGTCGACAAAAGTTGTCGCAACTTAGGTTCATAATTTTACTTAAACATTAGGTCAAATGTTTCTAATATTTTCTCATAATTTACAAGGAATTACGGGGTGATCTACCCACCAAATTAAAGATCTATGAGTCTAGTTTCCAACGCATTAAACCGTTCATCGATACGATCTCGGAGTAGAGAGATATTCGCGTTTTCGCGAGACTGCGCCAAGCACCTCTCTATGGGGCCCACTAAGTCGGTTTAAGATATTTGGACCTATATAGGATGCCTCCAACCCGTTTTAAGTCATTTATTTTCACTATTTTCAGACCTTAGAACCCTAGGAACATCCTCTCAAGGTTCTCTCAAGATTCAAGACCCAAAAAAAGGGCAAACAACACAAATCAAGTGTCGGGAATTCCGTGGCGCTAGTAAGTCTCTTGTTCTTCTTGTTGTTGCTCATTTTTGTGTCGTTCCAGCTCGTGTGGGAGGTTGTTTTAAAGGGTTTATGTTCTGTAAATACTCCCTCATGTTCTTAATATCAATCCTAGGTGATTTCAAGCCTTCTAAAGTGATTCTAGTGCCGAAAAACACTAATTGATCGCTAGTTTCGCTTTTTTGTTGTTGTGGCAGCATTGGAGGGATATTTCATGGAAATTTAAGGTCAAATTGGAGTTGTTCTTTCTGTATAAAGGTAAGGAACCTCTTACTCTATATGTATTTAAGATTATCCAAGTTGCGGCTAAGCCATTGAAGCTAGAACTTGTGAGATATATATCGAAAGGTTTGGTAGTAATGTTATTGTTTTGTGGACTGTTTTGCGTTGTTGTTGGGCTGCGTATTTTACTACTATCTTGTGGAGTTTTGGAGGAGGAAGGGTGTGGGGAAACACCATATATATGTAGGGTTATGGGCTGATAGTTATTCGTAACATTTCCAGATTGTTTGACACGACTACGGTGGTCGTCGTATGTATGGAGTGATTAGGCTGTGTGTGGACTATTATTGGGAGGCTCAATATGTTTATTATTGATGTTGTTTGGGCTGTTTGGTGACTATTTTGAATGGTGTGAGGTCATATATATAGGGGAGGTGCTGTCCGTTTCATCGTAAAATAGGTTGTGGTCGATACATAATAGTTATGACGCTTAAATGATAACGATAGTATCGTTTCTCTTATTGTAGACTAAGGAGTTTTGACAATTGCATAGCTTGAGATTGGGGCAGTATATACAAGGTATGTGAGGCTATCCCTTTCCTTCTTTTGCACGACTCCGATTGTACATAATGTAATGAACGATCTTCCAAGATACTCTACTCTTAGAAGCTAGCAGTACTTACATTGTTTTCCCTCTTATGGAACGATTGATGTTAATGTTGCTTCTCTTAGTCTTATGTTATCAATGTTGTTGGTACTTCCTGATTCTTATAAGGTTCATAGTGAAGAGTTAGTCCTAATAACGTGTACAGAGGATACCGACCTTACGTCACTCCGAAAGGTTTAGAATGTGATTCCATGAGTCGAGCATGCATTATATATATGTATCTATTTTACTCTACCGAGCCACGCTATAGTTGGCCGGGTACGACACCTATTGTGCAACCACTGATCAGTTGGGTTTTACCGAGCTCCACGTGGCCGGGTACGATTCTACCGAGCCTATTATGGCCGGGTACGATATGATGATGATGATGCCCACAGAGGCGAATGCTTTAAAGGTTTATGTATTTATACATATGTATCATGCATTTCATGTAAGTAGCCCTCAGAGGTACTAAGATGTTACAGGTTGTATATTCTTTATCCTTGCTTACATTACTGATCGTATTTATGGTTCCTTGCCTTACATACTCAGTACTTTATTCGTACTGACGTCCTTTTATTTGTGGACGCTGCATGTCGTGCTGCAGGTCCTGATAGACAGGCAGGTGCAGCTCCCCCACCACAGTAGACTGTCCAGTTCAGCGGTGATTGGCGAGATCCCTTCTCCGGACTTGCCTTGGTCTTGGTATGCAATTTTTGTTATAGACATTATGGGTATGTCGGGGCCCTGTTCCGGCTATGTTGCAACACTTATGTTCTTTTAGAGGCTCATAGACAGGTGTCGGCTCATGTATAGTTTGGTATGCCTTGTCGGCTAGTTTTTGTTGTATAGTCTTTCATAGTAGCGTGGTAGCTCATACCTTATATGTAGTTTCTTGATTGTCTGGTCATCCCCTGCTATGTATATTCATGCCATCATATTTTATTGCTGGTTGTCCATGATCTAGGTCTACCATTTATATTGATCTCGTCAGCCTTAAAAGATAATAATGAAGGTTAGATGAAATGTACGTTGGTGCTCGGCAAGTGTGGTCGGGTGCTAGTCATGGCCCTTCAGTTTGGGTCGTGACAGTGACTGTGACACATCAAATATTTTTAGTAGTTGCATTGAGATGTAATCACAGTAAATTTTATATTTTTATAACCACTAAATCAATACTTACTTGAGAAATGGTACAACTTCGGGACAATTTAGCAACACGTGAAGTGTAGCTGACTTGGACTCTACATCACTCAAACTTCTCTTTCTAATATCCTTAGAACATCTGCCTGGTTGATTGAATATGGACATAGTCGGATATAATGGATCATTTCTAAGGCCGACCGTGTGCCTGTTGGGCCTATTCCTAGCACATGGCACATTACTCTCAAAATAATAAGAACAAAAATGAGCAGTTTCCTTTGCAAGATAAGCTTCGTATATAGATCCTTCAATCCTATTCCTCTTCTTAACAAATTGTTTGCATTTTCCAATTGTCCTACATAATTTCAGGTTGGCCAAGCACATTCAAATAAAACAGAAAACTACATAAAATACATAATATTACCTCTCAAAGGGATACATCCATCTGCATTGAATAGGCCCTCCAAGTCGTGTCTCGTGTACAAGGTGCATTGGAAGGTGTTCCATCACATCAAAAAACCCACATGGAAATATCTTTTCCATCTTAGAAGAAGTTACACGAATGTTCTGATCCATCCGGTGTAGGTTTTCTTCCCTTAATGTGGAAGAACACAAGTCTTTGAAAAACAAACTAATCTCTGTGATGGGTTTCCAGATTCTTTCAGGCAAACCACATAATGCAATAGGCACTAAAGTCTCCATGAAAACATGACAGTCATGACTTGTCAAATGGCTCAACTTCCCTACCTCCATATCAACTTTTTTCCAAAAATTCGACGCATAACCCTCAGGCATCTTCAATTTCGTTACCCAATCACAAATCTGCCGTCTTTCCTCCAAATTGAATGTGTAACTTGCTTTGGGCTTGAATATCTTACCATTGTTTGCAGTCTGCAAGTGTAATTCAGGCCACTTGCAATATTCTTGTAAGTCCATTCTAGCTTTCGGGTTATCCTTTGTCTTACCTTTAACATCCATCACTGTATTGAATAAATTGTCAAAATAATTCTTCTCAATATGCATGACATCAAGGTTGTGACGGAGAAGATTATCCTTCCAATAAGGCAACTCCCAAAATATACTCTGTTTGGTCCAATTATGAGTAACACCGTATCCGAGGAATCTATAAGGTGGAGCTTCAGTAACTTTACTGAAGTTCTGGACCCTCTACCAAATTTCCTCACCTGAAAATATCGGAGGTGGATAATCATATTCCATTTTATTCTTTTTGAATGCATTTTTCATCCTTCTACACTCATGAACCTCAGGCAAGAATTGACGATGACAATCAAACCATGATTGCTTTCGGCCATGTTTCAAAGTGAACGCTTTTCTATTTTTCATGCAATAAGGACAAGCTAGCTTCCCAACAGTCATCCACCCAGACAACATTTCATACGCAGGAAAATCGTTAATTGTCCTCATTAAATTAGCACGCAAATTGAAATTCTGCTTGGTTGATATGTCATATGTTTCAACACCATCATACCACAATTGTTTTAGCTCATCAATCAAAGGTTGAAAATATACATCTATCAAACTTTTCGGATTACGTAGACCAGGGATAATACAATTTAAGAATATATATGCACTAGCATGCACAACTCGGGTGGTAGATTATAAGGTGTAAGAAAGACAGGCCAACATGAATACGGTGTCGCAGAAACAGAAAAAGGCGTGAAGCAATCCTCACACAAACCTAACCGAATGTTCCTTGGTTCACTAGCAAAATCTGGATATGTCCTATCAAAGTGCTTCCAAGCTTCTCCATCTGAAGGATGACACATAATACCAGGTGGTCTTATATTTTCAAAGTGTCATCTCATATGAGGAGCAGAACTCATCGACGCATATAACCTCTTTAGCCTAGGTAGAAGAGGTAAATAATTCATCGCCTTGATAGCGACCATCTTCCCACTGGAAAGCCTCTTGAAACGAGGCTTTTCGCAAAAATTTACAAGTGCTTAAATTTGCATCATCTTTATAATATAACATGCAACCATCTTCAAAACAATCAATTCTCATTGACGAAAGTCCTAACTTAGAAACTAATCTCTTTTCCTTATGGAAATCACCAGGTAATTCGATATCGGAGTCAACTAGTTCACGTATAAGGCCAATGACAGAGTCCATGGCTCCTTGAGAAATATTCCAATCAGATTTGATACTTAGTAATCTAACTGCAACAGACAACTCAGAGTGCGGACTTCCTTTACGTAGTGGACGACTAGCTTCCTCTAACTGTTCATAAAAATGTTTTGCTTCATAATTAGGAGTTTGTTCAACATTTTCATTGGGCTCACCCCCTAAGTGCATTCCAAAAGCATCCGCAACCATATCATGAATTCTGGAATCACGATTTGTATTCTCCACGGACCTACTACTTTCACCAACAACCATGTTATGAAATATCTCATGGCTACCATCGATCTCTCCATGATTAGTCCACACAAAGTAATTCGCTATAAACCCCTTACTATAAAGATGAACCTTAACTTCCTCCGATTTTCCAAACTTCATATAGTCGCACCTAATACAAGGGCACCTAATTACTCTTTCATTTATGTATGGCGGAAGTGACATTGCATGTCTAATAAAGTCATCAACCCCTTCTACAAAATCTTCCCGCAATCCCTGCCGATTAGGATAATTCCTACTGTACATCCAAGTACGATGTTCCATCTATCTAAATAAAGCAAGAACAAATTAAATTAGTTAATTTATATCCTAATTTTTTTTTAGTTAACTAAAAGTCCAATTCATATCCTAAAAGTCCAATATGACCTTAAGTTCATAATTAATACATTAATAAACTCCTCCCTTTAATTCTTTTTTCTTATATTATAAATATATAATGCATAGTTTAAAGCATGAATTTAGGTATTGCTCCTCTTCTAAGACAATGAATTGTTTCTTTTCACAATTTAACTCAATATAAATTAATACAAGAACTAAAAGATTATAATTTCTACCTTAAGTTCATAAATCTAATGTAGTTCAAACCAAAAACCCTAATACTAAATAGACAAAAACTCTAAAAAATTACATAAAATTATATAGCAAAAATTAAAAATTAAAAAGCTAATAAGGTATATTACTAACCTTGGTAGATTAAAATAATGATTAAAAAGCAGTGGTGGCAAGGGGTGGGGGACAGCAGCTCCGGCTACAGTGGTGGCGGAGGACAACGGCTCCGGCGACATGTTTAGCAGCGGCTCCGGCGTGGTGGCGCGCGGCCACAGTGGTGGCAAGGGGTGGGGGATTGATTTGTGTAAGGGAGATGAGAAGGGGAAAGAATATGTTGGGAGAGAGTTTGGGAAAATTTTGGGGAGAAAATAAGAGATTGGGAGGGGAAACCCGATTTTTACTCCTGGATTTAAAAATAGCGACCAACTTTGGTCGCTATTTTGGTAGCAATATAAGTATTGACTGTTTGACCCAAATAGCGACCAAAGTTGGTCGCTATATTTGACCGTTTGACCAAAATAGCATATGTATATATATATATATATATATATATATATATATATATACAATTATATATAAAAGCTATATTCGATATAATATTAGCATATAGCTTATATATATAATATATATATACCTACACTATACTAATATATATACTTACACTATACTATGCACTAAGTATAAGTGCATTAGCTAATGCACTGATACTTAGTGCATAATATAGTATTAGTATATATATATATATATATAGACACACGCACGCTTCGTAGTAGTATTCATCCCTTGTATTACAAAAGTATTACCGGCTTACATTTATATTATTTAGATAGTAAATACAAAAGTGATTTTTAATTTTGACCATTGTTAACCTTAATAGAGACCAACTTTGGTCGCTAATTATACATGAATTTAATTTAGCGACCAATCATATTTATTTATATTTTATATAATATTTAAATTAATAATATAATTGTTAAACGTTAGAATTGGGCCCCAGATTAGCGACCAAAGTTGGTCTCTATTCCATTAAGCGACCAAAGTTGGTCTCTATTCCATTAAGAGACCAAAGAATTATATTTATTTATATTTTATAATTTTTTTTAAATAAACATATATTTATTAAAATTTTATAACTGGGTCTCATTTTAACGACCAAAGTTGGTCGCTATCTGCTGACCGTTTAATTAGCGACCAACGTTGGTCGCCAATTTTAAATTATATATATTTATATTTTATAATTTTTTTAAAATAATAATATAATTATTAAAATTTTGTAGGTGGGTCCCACTTTAGCGACCAACATTGGTCACTAATCTCAGTAAATGTTTGACCAAGAAAGTCTGACCAGTCCAGTCAACATTTTGACTAATATAGCAACCAAGTAGCGACCAACCTTGGTCGCTATTTTGTTTCTTTTATTTATTTTATCGTTTTTGCTAGTTTGGCGACCAACTTTGGTCATTTTTTGCCGCAGACCAACTTTAATCGCTAAAGTTTGGTCGCTTTTTTCTGAAATTGTAGTAGTGATACTATAATTAACAATTAAGTATGTGGCTTTAGTGAATCCAATTTACTTACGCAGTTATATCGTCAATTGAATGCACTTAATTAATAGAATTTGTTTAGCAAGCCATCTAACTGCCCCATGATATATGTGTTATTTAATTATTCAAAGAGAGGATATCTGGATTAAAAATAACAATCTTGATGCAACTAAACTGGTTTACCCGATAGGAAATGCAGGCGATATGTATATTGACTTTCAAGGTAGGGAATTTTCTTTAGATTGGGTATAACGCCAATAAACGTCTGTATTTGAGCCTGACAGATAGGGCCCTGGATCAGCCATGTATCCATCTTGGTCGTAATTTAATTTAATACATATTCGAAAGTAGTAATATTAATAACTATATAAAATCATATTATTCAACCTTTTTATAAAAATGTTCCACTCAAAATATCACATCAAATGTATATAACAGTATCAATATTATTAAACTCACAGGGTCTTACAATAACAAGGTCTTAAACCCTCTATAACCTCCTAATAGACATAATCCCTTTCGTACTCATGTGGATTACTACAACACATCCTGATGCTAAGGTATGTGATGTAACGTCCTTTTCCCTTTAAAAACATTCGTCCTCGAATGTTAACTCTTAGGAATTTATAAAATTTTCACTAGGGTCTTCTCTGTAAATTAAACTTAAATCCCAAATTATATCTAAAGTCTTGACTATTCACAACCTTTTGTACTTGAGTATCTCGTATCTTTTTCATCTTTACCTTACTTTTCAATCTCACATCGTATCTTCTGTTTCTTTCATAATTTCCCTTCCACATTACGCCTTAAAGCTCTACTACGATACATGCACCTCGGGTGTATATAAAATCTGGTGAAAGCTTCATACTGAATTCTTACTACTCAGCTTTATGGCACGATATGGAAACAAAAGAAGGGTAATATTTCCTAAGTGCCCTATAGCCTCTCAATTATAAATGTGGCACGCAACACACCCATAAGTGAGACACTACTAGGCACGGCTTTGTATGCTCCCTAGGACACGTCCCGCTCTGATACCACTTTGTTACGCCCCAACCTTGGGAGGCGTGGCTGGCACCCGGTGTCGCACTGGCCCGAGCGAACCACTCTGTAACTCATTCATTCGTTTTGTAACTATCATGGGCCAACATGGTCACAACTCGTAATGTACAATTGTAAGTGAAAAACACTATTTCGCTGAACCATTTTTTCTTAACACATGAATACATATGGGCCGGCACGGCCTCTCACATACTGTACAAAATGAACATTTGTCTACAAAGCCTCTAATATTATTCAACATCAAATGGGATAAGAGTACGTGCGTACCCATAAGTCTATAGACAAACTTTGACACGATGACTCATAGACTTGGCTGCACTCCGAATGAGGTGGAGTCTTACCGATCCTTCGCTGAACGCAAACCTCGTCTATTGTAAGGGTTCATCAATCTGATTATTTATACCTGCAGGCATGAATGCAGCGTCTCCAACAAAAGGACGTCATTACGAATAATGTGCTGAGTATGTAAGGCAGAACTGAAACATAACAGTAAGTCAACATTAATTAAGGACATAGAAGAAATATAGAGTAAATGACTCAACCTGTAAATCTAAATAGCTCTGTAAATCATGAAATATTTACAGTATCATGCATATGCGTATAAATGTCATGTAATGCATAGGTCTGTATGTACATAACATCATAAAACCTCTGAGGGCATCCCATTATATCATCTTAGCCATTGTGGGTAAAATCATCATCGTATACAAGCTGATCGGGTGGTAGTGCGTATATAACGCCATAATCTTTCCCATATCCCATATACATATATATACTTATATATACGCGTATATCACGCCATAACATCATCACGCTTCTGAGGGCGTCCCATCATATCATCTCGGCCACTGTGGGCAAATCATCAACGTATACCAGTTGATCAGGTGGTGGTGCGTATATAACGCCATAACCATTTTCCATATACATACATACATACATACATACATACATATATATATACATATATATATATATATATCGTCGTCTGATTCATGGGTAAATGCACATGTGAATGAATGCAATGCATGAGAAGTATGTTAATAAAATCTTTTGGAATGTCATAAGATCATTATGCATTGAGTAGTATCATGAAGTAAACTCTTTTTTTCTTTTTTTTTAACTTACGTATTTTTCTGAGACTCATGAACATTTGATTAAATAATAGGACATGGGGGAATTTAAAAACATAGGAATTAGTAAATATTCTACTATTTTAAAGGCCTTATTAGCATCACAAGCCAGTGGAGCTTCACAACATTAACAAAACTTCAAATTGCACATCGTAGGATTTTACAATGTGAATATAAGTTCAATCTGATATATTTTTATTAGTAGTAAACTAATTACATATACAACTCTCTTGAAAAAGATAAACCACAATGGTAATAAATTGGTGTACATCCATACTTAGGTTCACGAGAGAGTACCAATTAAGAATATATTTGGTAGGAACACACAGCATATGCATGCAAATGCAGCTTACGGTTGTTTATCTGATTCACCTAAGCATGCATCATACATGGAAAAACAGAAGAAACAAAATTTAATAATAAAATAATACAGCAAAACTTAGTAGTTCCACTAGTAGTAAACTAGAAGCTTATAAGCAGGTGTATGGACTCGAGTAGTACATACATGTGTGTGTGTAGGTAAGTGCTTCTAGAATTTCAATGGTCAATCGGCATAGCATATGCATCAGATATCATCAAACCTCGTGTCAAAGATTGTTCTTACAAATCAAGTGCTAAAGATAACGTACCTTAATGAGCCTCTGGAAAAGATAGGGGAAAGCAGCAAAGAATGGTAAAGAAGCTCTGAATCGAGTCAAAGCGAAAGCCATAATTTCTGAATCAGTAACCTGATCCAGTAGAGATAATGTACTCTTTAAATAAGATTTCATGAGAGGTTTCATATTAACCCATTGTGGGGTATCCTTCAGTTTCAATATTGCCTCTTTCTTGTAACTGGAGGATGATAGTCCCAGAATATTCTATTAAGCACTTCTCTTACTACAATATCTTAGAACTATCTTCCGTAAATCCGCAAGCTAGTCAAAGGAAAGTTCAGTTCTTGAAATCTTGAAAGACAGTAGATTTGATCAGCAAAGCAACCTACAAAATTAAGCAAAAACAACGTAACTAATGGATGTCTTGGGACAGTGACCGAAGCATAGTCTTTTAATGTTTCTTGCCACATGCCCTACTTTACCATATTGCCACCTTATCAAAATAGTTTAAGAGTCATCACTTGAAGAAAGGGTAGCTGCCACGTGGGAGACTATCCAGGCTTACCCAATTATACTAATTAATTAATTAGGTAATGTACCCGCTATCCGGTACTTAACCAATTACCCGCATAATTAAGAATTGTTTTAAATTACTTAAAATTTTACTTACTTTTACATTTTATATATCATACTATAATATACTTTACTATTATGGTTATGTGGTACCATAAAAAATAAATACATACATTATTATTTAAAATATTCATATAAAAATACATATATTTTCTCAACTTCTAATTTTCCTAATCTCACGTACGAAGGTAAAAAAAATATTTGAAATATTACATGTTTCCTTTCAAGAATAAAAGTAACAATTTAGTAAAATCTTTTAAGAAGTGAAATATGTGTTTCCGTACTTTCCTTTATTATGTCTTTCTTTTAAACTTCTTCGTCGCATTTTGTTTTATTAGATTTTACTTTTTATTAGTGTTGAAATTTTGACTATATATTTTGTTTTTTTTTTTTTCCTTTTAAGGTGTTACTTGTATTATCTCAATCATTAAAGAAGTTTACATGAATATTATAAATGGATTTATCGATAATTACGGATGTTAAATGACACCATGTGAAAATTATTCGCTTTTTTCTGAAATTGTAGTAGTGATACTATAATTAACAATTAAGTATGTGGCTTTAGTGAATCCAATTTACTTACGCAGTTATATCGTCAATTGAATGCACTTAATTAATCGAATTTGTTTAGCGAGCCATCTTACTGCCCCATGATATATGTGCTATTTAATTATTCAAAGAGAGGATATCTGGATTAAAAATAACAATCTTGATGTAACTAAACTGGTTTAACCGATAGGAAATGCAGGCGATATGTATATTGTCTTTCAAGCTATGGAATTTTCTTTAGATTGGGTATAATGTCAATAAACGTCTGTATTTGAGCCTGACAGATAGGCCCTGGATCAGCCATGTATTCATGTTGGTCGTAATTTAATTTAATACATATTCGAAAGAAGTAATATTAATAACTATATAAAATTATATTTTTAAATTTTTTTATAAAAATGTTCTACTCAAAATATCACATCAAATGTATATAACGGTGTCAATATTATTAAACTCACATGGTCTTACACTAATAAGGTCTTAAATCATCTATAACCTCCTAATAGACATAATCCCTTTCGTACTCATGTGGATTTCCTACAACACATCCTAATGCTAAGGTACAGGATGTAACATTCCCGATTTGCCGGATTGGGTTCGAAAGTTGGCGACTCACTCGACTTACAACGAGCATAAGTGGCGAGCTTTATCCAAGGATAGGTGGGAGGCAAATACCACGGTATGTGTTGTGCGATCTGTTCCCTTGTCTTCTTTTAGTTGGAAAAACACTTTCTCTTTCCGCGTACTAATCCTGTTATTGTAGGCATCGGGGAGCCTTTTAAGGCGAGGTCGTGCCCCCTTGGGGGCGAAGGAGGATCGCCATCTTCTAGGCCAAAGAATGATAATAATAAGCAAGATATACCTTTGTAGGGCGATGGTGCTCGAAGTAAGGCGAACCTGGACCGGGGGCCCGGAGTAAAAGTATTGACTGAGCCTGCCACGCCCGTGATTTCTGGTTTAGGAGAGGCGGTTTATCCTCCGCTGTCGTCTTCTTTTTCTGTTAGAGAAACTTCGAGGGATACTCGAAACCCAGGACCATATGCACCGAGCGACCGTGTCTCGGCCGGGGTAGACTCTGTCGGAGCTTAGGGAGCTAGGTTAGCAGATGTGCACTCGACCTTCGAAGAACCACAACGGCTTCACTCTATGGTGTGTTTTTGGCACATGCCTTTCGAGTTTTGCGGCTTCCCTTCCTTATTGAGTTTTCTTTTGCAGGCTTTCGACAAGCTTAAGTTCGAGCTGCTTCGCCGTGAGGCCAAGCTGCGCAAAGCAATGGATGAGGAGAAATCCCTTAAGCACCTTTGCGATGAAAGGGAAGTTGAGTTGGCATATTTACAGTATGAGGCGAGTCAGAGCTCGAATTATGAGAGCTACTTGAAGGAGCAGGTAGTTTTTGTTCCTAGCGAGTGTGCATTCCTCCTTCTAACTCCTGTAGCTAATGTTTCATTTATTTTAGTTTCAGAAAAAGGTGGAGGGCTTGGAGCGCCTTCGGGATGAGGTTGGCCGAGCCAAGCGCAAGTATGATGAGTTAAAGGCTCAGGCGGACGCTCATGCTTCGACGGAGAATGGTGCTCTGGCTAAAGCTTTCGTCCTTGAGGTTCAACTTCGCTTAGCTCGCGATAACAGCTTGGCCTGAACAGATGTGATTACGAAGCTTGAGACTGGTCTCGTAAAGATAAAGGCCGAGGTTGTGGATGCTTGAGCTGATGCTGTAATAAGCCAAACTAAGGTTGACCAGAAAGTGGCGATCTATTTGAAGGACGCTATCAATGCTCAAGCTAAGCCGAGAAAGATCCTTGACCGCGAAGATAGGAGCAAAGAATACGCTCAGTGTAAGTCTCGAAGTAAAACCCTCGAGGAGATCTGTGCTAGGGGATTTGACCTCTCAAAAGAGTTGACGCAGGCGAGGGCGGATGAGCGTGGTGCTCAGTTTCTTCTGTCCGATGCCGAGGATAGCGAAGGTGAGGCCCATAGGCCATATCCCCTAGGGGGAATGTATATTTTTCTTTCCGATTCTACATATAGCATTCTCAAAGCACGTTTGTAAATGGAGCTTGTATTTTTCCGCATATATGTATAAAGAAGAAACCTTGCGGTTTTGATTCTCTTGCATTTCTTTTTGCCTCTATTTTATCCAGATGAACTGGTCTTTGAGCTGAGGGGAATCCTTAGATTGACGGTATGGCCTTGAGGCTAATTGGTCTGGCTCGTAGGCTCTTACGCGCTCTTAGGCATATTTAGGCAAACTGTTTTGGGCTTAGTCCCCGAGTCGGGCATCGACTCGAGCTTATTTGACCCTCAAGTTGTCGAATTTTAGGCTGGCGACAATGGGTCTTACGCTTTTGGTCGATATGACCTTTTAGTGTATGTGGGCTGGCGACAATGGCTCTTACGCTTTTGCCCATAGGCATATTTAGTTAACTGTTTTGGGTTCAGTCTCTGAATCAGGTTACGACTAGAGCTCATTCTACCCTCAAGTTTTTAAATTGCAAGCTGGCCCTTATGCTCTTACGTGTTGGGTCGGTACGACCATTTATATATGTGGGCTGGCGACAATGGCTCTTACGCCTTGGGTTAATGCGACCTTTTATGTAGGCTTTATTTTTCCATCGACAAAGACTTTTTGAAATAGTGTTTTCCTGACTCTTCGACGGTTTAATAAAAAACCTCCATTGTGAGTCGTTATATGGTGATGATCGAACACCTTGGGAGGTTTGGCTCGGAGGCTGAGTATCTCGAAGCCAGTTTAGGAGCTGACATGGTTAAAGCTCTTTTTCCTATATCGAGGGTAGCTTGTTTAACTGGTTCTTTCCGAAGTATATTCTAAGTAATTGAAGGTCTGTGATTTATAGCGATGGTCAGGCATACCGGAGTCGCGTTAGTTTGGCTGGTACAGACTTGTGACCGGAGTCATTTGTGTTTGGCCGGAACCTTTAAGTCCCAAGTGAAGTAGTTTTAGCATATATATCGAGGGTATGTCTTTTTATGGGTATTACAAGTTCAATATATGCCGAAACGTTGAGATCAGGTTTATGCCTTTAGTAACATCTTACAAGTTTTTCATACCTTTGAGGTCTTACAGTTTTGGATACTTGGTACAAGTATTGTTCATGCCTTGCTTGAGGTCTTACAAATGTTGCTATTGCCTTAGGTAGGTCTTACGAGACCGAGGCTGCCTGCATGTGGCCTTACGACCTCGGGTTTTGACAAGTCGATGGAGATGGCAATTAACGATATTCCCCAAGTCATCGAGGGTTTCTTAGCTAGTGAGCCATTACTTGTAGACTCGGTATTGCCTTATTGAGGTCTTACAATTTCGGAGTTCCCGACCCGGAGGTCATGTGGTCTTGAGTATTTGACGCAAGTCCCCGAGTGTTCGAGACGTTTTTGGCTCTGGAGCCACTTTGTGATCTTGATGTTGCCTCATTGAGGGCTTTTGAGTTAGGAGCTCCGACCCAGAGGTCGCATTGTTTTAAGTAGTTGACGCCAGTCCCCGAGTGTTCGGGGTGCCTTTCGGCTTTGGGGCCGTTTTTTGCAAAATATCGATCTTCCTTGAAATACAAAATGCTTTTGGGAAGTATTATTTGATTACTTGGTACAGGTATACATGTTTTTGCTTTTGCGGGCTTGGTTGTTCTATGCAGACACGGTTCGTTCGACCGTTTGGCCCGGTACATTACTTTCCTATTGAGCCCCTGTTTGGCATATCTTGGCTTCTTCAAGTAGGTAACCTTCCGGGGGAATGGCCCCCAGTATTTGACTAGTTACAAAATAAGCCTTGAATACTTGCTGGATCTTCCTTAGGTAGCATATAGATGTTTCCTCGTTAAAAAACTTGCCGGTAAAACCCTTTTTGGGATAAAAACCCGATCAAAGGAATAAAATGCAACACATGCTTTTTGAAACCTAAGGTCTTCGAGATGGAGAGTGCTTTGGTCGTTCCGGTCGAATACCTGCGCTTAGATCAGTGTACAATATAACTGAAAAATAGAGGATACGGTCATACTTTAGCATAGAGTGTGCCGATAATGTTTCGGGCCCTAGTACGTTTCAGTCGCCTGTGATGAGGACGTGGTACAGTTCCTCGTTTTGCTTAGTCGGGGATAGCCGGGAGTGTATCTTATTATTGTTATTTTACTGTTTGCTTATCCTTTAGCTCCTTTGAAGGTGGAGGTACCGATGTCGGGGCCACATCGTGACTACGAACATTTCTTTCGCCGCATGCTGTTCCCCGTAGACGGTCTTAATCCCATCATTTGTGGGGAATTTCATCATTTGATGGAGGGTGTATGGTACTGCTCTCATGCAGTGTATCCACGTTCTTCTGAGCAAGGCATTGTACCTCATGTCTCCCTCGATGACATGGAATTTGGAATTTTGGATTGTGTCGGCCACGTTGACTGGAAGGGTGATTTCCCCTTTTGTTGTTTCGCTCACCATGTTAAATCCGTTGAGGACTCAAGAGGCAGGTACGATTTGGTTAAGCAGTCCGAGCTGCTCTACCACCCTCGACCTGATAATGTTGGTCGAGCTGCCTAAAATGTATTTACAAGAAAAGAGATTACCAGTGCATCATTGTAGGTCTGAGACAAGGTCTCGATGTCCTCATCGCTGAATGTGAGGGCATCCTTGGGTATGTAATCCCGAGTTCGCTTTTCTCTAGTGATGAGTATTTTTGTTCTTCTCATCATGGGCTCTTCTGGGGCATCTATGACTCCCAAGATCATTTGGATGACATGTTGTGGCTCATTTGTTTCATTCTTCTTGGCCGCCTCTCTTTCCCGGAACTGGTTTTAGGCCAGATTGCAGAGGAATTCTTGGAGGTGAACTTTATTGAGTAGTCTGGCCACTCCCTCTCGGAGCTGGTGGCAATCCTCGGTCCTGTGGCCGTGCATGTTGTGAAACTCACAAAATAAGTTATGATTTCTTTGTGCAGGATCTGATTGCATAGGCCTGGGCCACCTGGCGTCTCTGATTTTACTAATGGCAAACACGATGTTTGATATATCGATGTTTAAGTCGTATTCTGACAAGCGAGGTGCCTCCGTCAGCCCCGTGTACCTATCGAACCTAGCTTTGTTGACGAGTCCCCGAGGATTTTGGCCTCGATCCATCCTTCAGTCATTACGGGGTATGTTACGCCTAGAGGTGTTTATCCTGTCGTTGGTGTATGGCTGGTACCTTTCCTTGTTTGGATTTGGCTCTTTCGCTAGAAGATGCTTGGGTATACCGAGCCCGAGATGGCTCCTACTTGGTTGTTCTCGGCCCTAATTTTTGATTGATATTGGTTGTGAACATCCGACCAGGTCACGGCGGGATATTCGACCAGCTTCTGTTTCAGTTGCTTCGAAGCCACCAAGCTTCCCTCATTCAAACCTTGAGTGATGGCCTGTACTGCCCAGTCATTGAAGATTGGTGGTAGTTCCATCTGTTCCATTTGAAAGCGAGATATGAACTCTTACAGCATCTCGTTCTCCATCTACTTGATTTTGAGGACGTCAGACTTCCTTGTTGCTACTTTGATGGCTCAAGCATGTGCCTTTATGAAGGAATCTTCCAGCATGACAAATGAGTCTATGGAGTTAGGAGCTAGGTTGTGATACTACATCATGGACCCCCTCAAAAGTGTTTCCCCTAGCGTCTTTAGTAATATGGACTCGATCTCGTCGTCCTTTATGTCGTTGCCCTTCACTGCGCAAGTGTAAGCGGTAGCATGCTCGTTGGGTTCTGAGGACCCATTGAATTTTTGAAGGTCTGGCATTCTGAACTTCTTTGGAATGGGTTTTAGAGCCGCTTCCTCTGGGAACGGCCTCTGTATAAACTTCTTCGAATCCACACCTTTCAAGATTGGGGGGTGCGCCCAGAATTTGGTCGACACCGGAGTTGTAGGTCTCGACCTTTTGTCGTTGGCTTCTACTTTCTTCTCTCCTGATTCGATCCTCTTTGTGAGTTCCTCGAGCATCTTTATGATGGCGGGGTCATCTACCGACCCGTTGTTGCTTGACCTCTCCGATACCTGCTCGGCCTGGGGAGCCGTCCCCGACGCTACTATGCTGGGAGTTTTTTGGTGACTTTGCAGCTAAGCAATCACTAGTTGTTGTGCCTGCAACATTTCAAAAATAATATGAAGGCTAACCTCCCATTCTTCCCTAGCCGGGGTTTCCTGGTCCTCTCGCTGGTCTCCTTGGTGCACGCTTCTGTTAGTGTGAGAGCTTACATCGACGTGTTGAGCATCGCGTGAGACCGCGTCAACAGAAATCGATACTGGTGCGTTCTTAGGGTTTCATGGTGGTACACCAGCACCTGGAATTTCTACACCATTTTCTCTATGGTTCTCAAGATTGTTATTCACTGAGTTGGACATTTTGACCTGAAATCAAAGATCTTGGGCAAGAAAAAATGTGAAATATAACTTGCCTTATGTAGTTAAACCAACAAAAAAATAATCACTATTATTTTTAGCCCCATGGTGGGCGCCAAACTGTTTATCGTGAAAATAGTAATAATAATTAAATTTGATTTAGTGGTTCTAAAAATACGTGATCTATTTTTATTCTAGTTGTTAGGTATTTGATGCTATGTGAAAGACTTAGAGATGAAATAAGAGCTTAAAAATGAGATGTTAATCAAACTGAATCGCTTCTAATCAGTGCCTCGAGCTTTCCTATTTGAGAGCCTTGAGGTCGAGTCTGAAGCTCGGCTGGGAGCTATCGAATGTGGTCAATGGGGACTAACAGTTAACACTAAATCAGAGGCAGCTCTTTATGGCCAATAATAAGCAATAAATGATGAACAATAAATAGAACACAATAAATTATGAACAATAAATAAGGTAACGAAACCAAGAGAATGTTCTAGTATATTTAGTATGGAGAAACAGATGTTTACAAAATAACAAGGATCCCCTTTATATAAGAGGGGAAATCCCAACATAGTACAAGTGCATTTATTACAAAGATATGAAGATGGGACACCTAGTTAATGCCACGATAGGGGCTCAGACTAGCCTGACAGATGTTGGCTCTAGCTTCACACCTTGGGAACTCCCCATTTTCTTCCTGTAACCGTTGGTCTCATACTGTCCCGAGGTCCAGCGTCGATGGCCCTCGAGGGATGAAACTCGACCGTGATTTCGAGCCTTCGAGGCATCGTAATGATTGAAAATTGGACCCTCCGATTTTACCATATACAACTATACAATAAAGTAGGCATGCTGGCAATTTAAGTGTTCAACTCAACAGTAAAGTAAATGTCAATTCAAACAATGTGAAGTATAAAGCTCAGTAAATCTCTACATGTCAATGCCAAAGATGCATGAAAATGTGTCGTATACCTCCACTCTCAAGTGCTCAACCACTCGGTACTGTATATAGCCATCCGGCCCCGGGAAGATCCATCCCAAAATATATATACACATCGATGACAATAGTCGCTCCGTACCGAGGAAGGCCATACCAGCCCTATGGAGAAGATCCATCTCCAAGTATAAATGCTTCGGACAAGATCCATGTCCAGGCACTATAATAATCATCAACATATCTGCTACGGCGTGCAGCCCGATCCCATGACTGTCACTCATAATCAGGCTCTCAGCCTCACTTAGTCATCACTCTCTAGTCTCACACACATGGGCTCATGATACCATAATATTAGTACAAAACCATGATATGATGTGCCAAATAATAACAACCAAGATTGAGACATGATATGATATGCATGAACAAGACTAAGTACAAAATATCAATGAAACTAGTGAGATGATAGTAAAAAATGACCACTCGGGTCTCAATAGTATTGGCGTGAAGCCCTAACATGATAATTAGCATGATTTATTGTTCATTTATTCAATCACATAATCACAACATAGCTACCAACAAGAAAGAGTCACTAAGTGGTGCCATAGAATGAACCAGGCCACAATTCTCACGGTGCACGCCCACTTGCCCGTCACTTGATATTTACGTCACCTCAATACAAATCATATAGCATATAGTTTGGGGTTTTGAACCCTCAGAACCATGTTTGGAAGCGTTACTTATCTCAAACCAAGCCAAATCCTACTCTGCTACGCCTTTGCCTCTGAAATAAGCTTCCGAACGTCCCGAATCTAACCAAAAGCAATACAACGCTATAAATATAGGCCAAGGAATTAATTTCAAACAAAAAACTAGCAATTCAACCCAAAATCCCGAAATTCACCCAAACCCGGCCCCCAGGCCCATGTCTCGGAATCTGACAAAAATTGCCAAACTAGAAACTCCTTTCATTCCCGATTCTATACATACCAAAATCATCAAAATCCGACCTCAAATGGCCCCTCAAATCCTCAATAAAAATTCTCCAAAACTCAAGCCCTAACCCCTTCAACTTCTCTCCAAATTCCCACTAATTCCAGGATTAAACAGTGGAAAAATCATCACAAACACAAAGAATAAATCCCAAGTGACTTACCCCACTGATAGTCCTTGACTTCCGTTGAAAATCACTGCCCAAAGCTCCAAACTCGTCCAAAATGGTGAATAATGGGCAAAAGTTGACGAAGTGTGGATTTTATAGTTTCTGCCCAAAAGACTCGCACCTGCTGTCCAAATGAGTGCACCTGTGCTACCGCATTTGTGGTCACACAAGCGCACCTGCGGATTCCACTTATCCACGAAACTCCGCATTTGTGGCCTCCCTCTCACATCTGCGACCTCGTACCTGCGGTCCAAATACGCAAGTGCGGAAATAACAGAAGCAGCAAATCTCAACTGCACCAACTTAATTCCAACTCTTCCGTCAACCATTCAAATTCATCCCGAGGCTCTCTGGTCCTTAACAAAAAACACCAACAAGTCACATATTACCATTCAAACTTATTCAAACCTTTGGAACACTAAAAACAACATCAAAACACCAAATCACCCTCGGATTCAAGCCTAAGAACCTCCAAACATTCGAATTTCGCAAACGATGTTGAAACCTACCAAATCACCTCCGAATGACCTAATATTTTGCACACACGACAAAAATGACACTACAAACCTACTCCAATTTTCAGAATTCCGTTCCGACCCTGATATCAAAATTTTCACTACCGACCGAGAAACGCCAAATTTCCAATTTCACCAATTCAAGCCTAAATCTACCACGGACCTCAAAATTACATTCCGAACACACTCCTATATCCAGAATTACCTAACAGAGCTAAACAAACCTTTAGAATTCACATCCGAGACCTTCTACACATAAGTCATCATCCAGTTGACTTTTCCAACTTAAGCTTCTATATAAGAGACTAAGGGTATCATTCCTCTCCCAAAACCACTCCGAACCCGAACCAACCAACTCGATACTACACAATATAGCTGGACAACACATAAAGAATTAGAAATAGGGGAAACCAGGCTATAATTCATGAAACGATCGGCCAGGTCATTACACTTAGTTGCATGAGAGAACTAGACAAGGCAGCGCTTAGCCTTGTACGAGATAAGTTCAGTGCTTAGCCCTATGCAGAGAAAGGTAGCGTTTATCCTTATGCAAGAATGGAGGCAGTTCTTAGCCTCATGCAATGTGATGGGGACAATGCTTAGTCTCATGTAGAGAAAGGCAATGCTTAGCCTTATGCAATAATAGAGATTCTTAGCCTCAATCAATGAATGAAGGTAGTGCTTAGCCCTATGCCGAGAAAGGCATTGCTTAGCCTTGTGCAATAATGGAGGCAACACTTAGCCTCATGTAATGTTATGGAGATAGTTCTTAGAAAGGAACCTCTTAGCCTTATGCAACAATGAAGACAATGCGTTAGCCTTATGCAAAGAATAAGGGCAAAGCTTAGCCCTATGCATAGAAAGACAATGCTTAGTGTTATGCGATGATGAGGGCGGTGCTTAGCCCTATTCAAAGAATGAGGGAAATGCCTAGCCTTATGCATTAATGGAAGCAGTGCTTGGCCTCTTGCAAAGAATGAGGGCAGTGCTTAGCCCTATGTAGAGAAAGGAAACATTTAGCCTTATGCAATTATGAGGGCAGTGCTTAGCCTTATGCAAAGCATAAAGGCAGTGCTTAACCCTATGCAATGATAAGGGCAGTGTGTAGCCCTATGCAAGGAATGAGGGCAGTGCATAGCCTTATGCAATAATGGAGGCACTATTTATCCTCATGCAAAGAATGAAACGGTTAACTATGAGGGGGAAAATGGTCCTTACCTTGACGCATTTGTGGTTAGCGACTTATGTTAGTGTGAAGATAGCATTCTTGTTATGTATTTGTGGACATGCTTGTCATGTCCGTTATGCTTGTATCCAATGAAAAATTGTGAGTTTCAGGGCGAAAGTATGTTTGTGCTTTTCATTCCTCTTTTGCCTGTACTCATTGCCTTGATGACTTGTTCGAGTCACCCTAGGCAACATCTGGTTACTACAAAAATGAAATTTTTGAAAATATGCATCTGTGATAAATTGTTTGTAAGAAATGTTGTTGTTCAAAATATGACATGATGTGTAAAACAAATAATGTTGTCGAATTAGAGACTGCGACACGCTTTAAGACATTGAAACCCTCTCAACTCAAAATTTTGAGGACCCTCCTCAAAATTCTGCCCCAGTTTAAATTCATACTCACGACAATACACTTCTTGGCCATCCTTGACGTAATGAGATTGACAAAACTCAAAATCTTGCCCCACTTCCAGACTGTGGAGGGGAATGAATATTTTATTATGTTCTGACTGAACCTACTGGACTGCCTATGTATCCCCTCTTAAATAGGAATAAGGTCAAGCGTAGTTCATGTTACATTAAAGAAAAGTGCAAATACAATCATAAACGTAATATCTCTTTACGACATACGAATTGATAGGTTTTGTCCATATTTCTCCATCCATCTATGCAACTATAAGCGCTCCTCCTATTAGTACTTGGGGGACCATGTAAGGGCCTTGCCAATTAGGTGAGAATTTTCCGTTTGCTTCATCCTGATGCAGGAAGATCCACTTCAACACCAATCGCCCCAGTGTGAATTGCCTCGATCTAACCCTTTTGTTGAAAGGTCTTGCCATTTTATTCTGGTAAAGTTGACCGTGAGACACTGCATTCATCATCGTACCATCAATGAGAACAAGTTTTTATTACTGACTCTATATACATTACGCAACGCTGAGCTCGGCCTCCTGTATGATTCTTGGGGAAGCAATCTCCACCTCAGTGGGTATAACAACTTCAATACCGTAAACCAGTATATAGGGGGTTGGCCCAGTTGACGTGCGAACTATGATGTGGTACCCTTGCAGAGCAAATGGTAGCTTATCATGCCACTGCTTGTAGTTGTACACCATATTCCTTATTATATTCTTGATGTTCTTGTTGGCTGCTTCCATGGATCCATTCATTTATGGCCTTATGTTGCATAATTTCAGTGCTTGATCTTGAATGGTTCATGTTACATCTCGCGTTTTATACATTATAGTATCATCTTCAGTTAATCGACGTAGACTCGGGGATGAGATCTTCTTCAGATTATAAGCATTATGCTATTTTAAACACATAGTGAGTAAATTTGTGAAGGAAAGAAGGTAAGCAAATAAAAGAAAATGAGTTTCGTTGAAGGTTGTCGATTTGGGATAAAATACCGGACGAGCGATAATACCCAATATTTATTGTCTAGTACCAAACAAGGTACCATATGACCATGATAGTATGATGTATAAAATGTTTTAAAAATAAGTAGAATTTTTAAGTAATTTGAGATAATTCTTAATTATGCGGGTAATTAGTTAATTACCAGGTAGCAAGATATTACCTAATTAATTAATTGATTATTGAATAATATTAAAATCCCACCCCACGTGGCATCAAGCCACTAAACCAAACAAATCACTCTTAGTCATTTTTGGTTAAGTGGCAAAATAATGTGTTAAGTGAAAGACACCTCATTTTTATTCTTGAATAAAAAGAAATGAAAAGTAGTGTGTTATATAAAAACACTTCATTTCTCATATTTGGATAAAGAGACTCCACAGAACTTTAGACATTCTTCTTAGTTTCAACAAGGCTCTTGCAACCAATTCCAGCAAAAATTATTAGGACCTTAGCTTCTTAAAATTTTGTTGTTATAACGGATTACGGTGTAATCCTTTACAAGAATATTTTACGGATTTTCCCTATTCCAGGTATGTTAAGGCTAATCCTTCTTTCTTTTGGCACGATTCAATTAACGATACGTAAACGTAATTCAATTATGAGAAAATGTGTTATAAATTGTTCTTCTTTGTGTATTTAATAGTTTAGATCTTCTTCCAAAAATTTGGTCCATGTCTACGACAAGAAATTCTAAAATCTATTGTATGCATACAAACAAAAAAATCAGGCCTTAGTAACAAAATTATTTTATTGAACTTGATGATGCAGAATCAGTACATGAATGATAAGTTTTAAGGAGATAGCTGAAGGAGAAGAAAAAGGATAAGAAAGGGAAAAATAAGAACGGTTAGGTTGAAATGGTGTGATAATGGAGAGTTTGAAAAATTTGTATTAGTTAATAGGGAGAGATCACGAGATGATTGATTGTTTTAGGTAACTTTCTATAGCTAAACTTATAAATAAAATGACATGAAAAAGGATACATAACAACTTCCACTTCTAAATACAATCATAAGAAAAGGACAATATGGTGTGATTGTTGGCTCTAAATTATATAATAAAGTATCCATCTGACATTCTTCAACAAAAGTTTCTTATTGAGATATTTGATAAAGATATTAATATTTATAATGTAACGATACATGTATTTGCATCTTCATTTATCACTGTGCTACGGTCGGTCGGGCAGTTATTACTGGTTTGGCAGTTATGTATCATTATTTACCACCGGTTGGCAAGTCATGCATACACATTTACCACCAAACTACGGCCGGTTGGGCAGTTACCACTGATCTGCTAGGTAGTTAACGCCACGAGAATGATGTTATCAGAACTACTATATTGCAGTTTTATTTATATATACTAGATGAGTTTTATTCTATATGTTACGGCCGCAACGACACATCAGATGTTATAAGTTGACTCTTTTCTCTCCCGAGATAGTATCTTATTATTATCACATTTCATTTCTACCTTACATACTCGGTACATTCTTCGTACTGACGTCCCTTTTTCTGGGACGCTGTGTTTCATGCCATGCAGGTGTAGATAGGAGAGGTGAGGACCATCCACTGTAGGCTGCCTCTAGATATCAACTTTTGGTTGGTGAGCTACACATCTTCCTGGAGTATTGCCGAGTCACATTCTATATATGTTACTTTGTTTTATGAGGATGTCGGGGACCCTATCCTGACTTATATATTATGGTCATGTTTTCTGTGAGGTTTTGCAGACAGTGTCCTGTGTATACCTTTATGTATGACATGTCAACGGCTTTGTCGGCCCCTATGTATCTATATAAATCTTTTTGAATTAAATATGTGAGTTAAGTTCTAATACTGTTAATTATGTATATATAAATGTGGCCTATCATGGCCGTGACGAGTCTTATAGGAAAAAAAGATAAGGTACGTGGCGCTCGGTTGAGTAGGTACCGGGTGCTCGTCGTGGCCCTCTAAATTGGGTCGTGACAAAGTGGTATCAGAGCAGTTATCTCCTAGGGTTGTCTGCAAGCCGTATCTAGTAGAGTCTTGTTTATAAATGTGTTGTGCACCACGTTGTATCAACAGGAAACTACAGGGCATTTAGGGACCGATTACTCTTCCTTCTTGATATTAGATCGTGTAGTATAGCAGAGTCGTAGGGAATAAAGCCCTTGACTTTTGACTTGTTTTATATATACAATGATGCCTATGAGTAGGAAAGCTACAGCTAGTCAGAAGGATAAAGAAGTAGCAGATGAGGACATGAGTAGAGCACCAATGTCTAGTGAGGGCCAGAGTGAGGCCCCGAGGGGAAGTGTGACACCCTCGCATAGTTCTCCAATTTTGCCAGGACCCGAGGAGATGAGGAGGAACCCAGTACCTCCACCTGTTGCTCATGATGAGGATATGGATATGAGGAGTGCACTACGGTTGTTGACTAGATTAGTAGCCACTCAGGCTCAGTGCCAGGTAGGTATAGGTGTTGGTTACGCTGACAGGGCTATTAGCGCGAGAGTTCGAGACTTTATTAACTTGGACCCTCCAGTGTTTATCCAACAAGGATGAGGACTCACAAAACTTTATTGATAGGATGCAAAGGACTTTGAGGGTGATGCATGCATCAGATACTGAGTCAGTAGAGTTGGCCTCTTACCGATTGCGGGATGTTGCGGTTCAGTGGTATAAAACTTGGGAATTGTCTAGAGGGACAAATGCATCTCCAACGGTATGGGAAGAGTTCTCAGGGGCTTTCTTACATCATTAATTGCCGGTAGAGATTCGTCAGGCAAGGGTAGATAGGTTCTTGGCTCTTAAACAAGAGGATATGAGTGTGCGGGAATATAGTCTCCAGTTTGATTCCTTGGTGAGGTATACCCCCTCGATTGTGGCTGAAATGAGTGACCGAGTGCATCAGTTTATGGTAGGACTTGGGCCGCACCTGCTTAATAAATGCTTTATGGCCGCTCTACTCGATGGTATGGATATTTCCCGCATCTAGGCTTATGCTCAGAATTTGGAGGATCGGAAACGACAGCAATACGAGAATCGTGATAAGGGTCATCATAAGAAGGCTAGGTCTGCTAGACGACCTGAGGATGTTCCGAGCGATTCTATGTCACCATACCCTGTTGAAAGTGTTCCACAGCTACACAATTCGTATTATGATGGATCTGTCTATTCTGGGTCAGGTCAGTGCTTGAGACTTTCGGGTTTTCGAAATCATAGGGATTCAGCGCAGATGAGGGTGCCCCCTCCGCGGTGTAGCCAATGCGGTAGAGCTCATTTTGGACAATGTCGTCAGGGATCTAATGTATGCTATACCTATAGACACCCTAGTCATTACATGAGAGACTGTCTTATAAATGACAGAAACGGGATGGTTCAGCCCACCAAATCTATAATAGTCTCCTCTTCAGTACGCCCTCAAGAGCGAGGCCCACAAGCATCAACTGGTAGAGGTGGAGGCAGGAGTGGAGCATCTAACTCCTGCGGTAGTCGAAACCCCATATATGCTTTGGTAGGTCATCAGGACCTAGAGGCTACACCGGATGATGTGTCAGGTACTGTTACTATGGGTAATGTTCGATCTTATTAATGCATATTTTACAGTTAATATGAATAATATAAGATTGATTTGGCATTACGTCTGAAGTGTTAAGGGAAACCAAGGCTTGCTTGAAATCAAAGCATGAACCCATTTATTAAGATTACAACTAGTAGGTGTCAGCGCCTAAAAGATAGATTAACAGAATCAAAGGTGAGGAATGGATTAGGAAGCAGTTTTAGGAAGGGGCGTTGTCCTGATCCCGTAAGAGCCTGATATTTGTTTCATTGGAGTGCAGACCGGGAAGATATATACATTTCTAATTGATAGGTATGTATGTATATCTTGCAAGTTTAAACATTCGAGGATGAATGTTTCTAAGAGGGGAAGGATGTTACATCTCGCGTTTTTATACGTTATAGTTTTGTCTTCAGTTAATCGACGTAGACTCGGGGATGAGATTTTCTTGAGATTACAAGCATTAGGCTATTTCAAACACGTGGTGAGTAAATTCGTGAAGGAAAGAAGCTAAGCAAATAAAAGAAAATGAGTTTCGTTGAAGGTTGTCGATTTGGGATAAAATATGGGCCGAACGATAATACCCAATATTTATGGACTAGTACCATACAAGGTACCATATGACCGTGATAGTATGATGTACAAAGTGTTTTAAAAGTAAGTAGAATTTTTAAGTAATTTGAGATAATTCTTAATTATGCGGGTAATTGGTTATTTATCGGGTAGCAGGATATTACCTAATTAATTAATTAATTATTGAATAATATTAAAATCCAACCCCACCCCACGTGGCATCAATCCACTAAACCAAACAAATGACTCTTAGTCATTTTTGGTTAAGTGGCAAAATAATGTATTAAGTGAAAGACACCTCATTTTTTTTTCTTGAATAAAAAGACTTGAAAAGTACTGTGCTATATAAAAACACTTTCATTTCTCATATTTGAATAAAGAGACTACACAGCATGTTAGACATTCTTCTTAGTTTCAACAAGGCTCTTGCAACCAAATGATTCCGACAAAAATTATTAGGACCTTAGCTCTGTAAAATTTTGCGGTTATAACGGAGTACGGTGTAATGCTTTTCAAGAATATTATACAGATTTTTCCCTATTTTAGGTATGTTAAGGCTAATCCTTATTTTTTTTGGCATGATTCAAGTAACGATATGTAAATGTAATGAAATTATGAGGAAATGTGTTATAAATTGTTCTTCTTTCTGTATTTTATAGTTTAGATCTTCTTCCAAAAATTTGGTCCTTGTCTACGACAAGAAATTCTAAAATCTATTGTATGCATACAAACAAAAAAATCAGGCCTTAGTAATAAAATTATTTTATTGAACTTGATGATGCAGAATCAGTACATGAATGATAAGTTTTAAGGAGATAGCTGAAGTTGAAGAAAAAGGACAAGAAAGGGAAAAATAAGAACGGTTAGGTTGAAATGGTGTGATAATGGAGAGTTTGAAAAATTTGTATTAGTTAATAGGGAGAGATCACGAGATGATTGATTGTTTTAGGTAACTTTCTATAGCTAAACTTATAAATAAAATGACATGAAAAAAATGATACATAACAACTTCCACTTCTAAATACAATCATAAGAAAAGGACAGTTTGGTGTGATTGTTGGCTCTAAATTATATAATAAAGTATCCATCTGACATTCTTCAACATCAGTTTCTTATTGAGGTATTTGATAAAGATATTAATGTTTATAATGTAACGATACATGTATTTGCATCTTCATTTACTACCGTGCTACTGTCGGTTGGGCAGTTATGTATCATTATTTACCGCCGGTTGGGCAGTCATGCATACACATTTACCACCGAGTTACGGTCGATTGGGTAGGCATGCACTTACCACCATGCGACGGCCGGTTGGGCAGTTAACGCCACGAGAATGATGTTATCAGAACTATTATATTGCAGTTTTATTTATATATACTAGATGAGTTTTATTCTATATGTTACAGCCGCAACGGCACATCAGATGTTATAAGTTGACTCTTCTCCCGAGATAGTATCTTATTATTATCACATTTCATTTCTATCTTACATACTCGGTACATTCTTTGTACTGACGTCCCTTTTTCTGGGACATAGTATTTCATGCCATGCAGGTGTAGATAGGCGTAGATAGGCGAGGTGAGGACCATCCACTGTAGGCTGCCTCTAGATATCAACTTTTGGTTGGTGAGCTACACATCTTCCTGGAGTATTGCCGAGTCACATTCTATATATGTTACTTTATTTTATGAGGATGTCGCGGACCCTATCCTGACTTATATATTATGGTCATGTTTTCTGTGAGGTTTTGTAGACAGTGTCCTGTGTATATCTTTATGTATGACATGTCAACGTCTTTGTTGGCCCCTATGTATCTATATAAATCTTTTTAATTAGATATGTGAGTTAAGTTTTAATACTGTTAATTATATATATATAAATGTGTCCTATCATTGTCGTGACGAGTCTTATAGAAAAAAACGATAAGGTACGTGGCGCTCGGTTGAGTAGGTACCGGGTGCCCGTCGTGGCCCTTTAAATTGGGTCGTGACAAAGTGGTATCAGAGAGGTTATCTCCTAGGGTTATCTGCAAGCCGTATCTAGTAGCGTCTTGTTTATAAATGTGTTGTGCACCACGTTGTATCAACAGGAAACTACAAGGCATTTAGGGATCGGTTACTCTTCCTTCTTGATATTAGATCATGTAGTATAGCAGAGTCGTAGGGAATAAAGCCCTTGACTTTTGACTTGTTTTATATATACAATGATTCCTATGAGTAGGAAAGCTACAGCTAGTCAGAGGGATAAAGTAGTAGAAGATGAGGACATGAGTAGAGCACCAATGTCTAGTGAGGGCCAGAGTGAGGCCCCGAGGGGAAGTGTGACACCCTCGCATAGTTCTCCAATTTCGCCAGGACCCGAGGAGATGAGGAGGAACCCAGTACCTCCACCTGTTGCTCATGATGAGGATATGGATATGAGGAGTGCACTACGGTTGTTGACTAGATTAGTAGCCACTCAGGCTCAGTGCCAGGCTTAGTTTTATTCGGGGTCCCGGAACTGTCTTTGTTTATTTTGTATACTTGTTCCGACTGAGTTCTTTGAGTTTAGATCCTTCTCTTTGTTCAACTTGAGTGATTCTGAGTTCCTACCTTTTTAACTCAGCTTTGTCAAAACCTTAGTTTCTTGAAATTTTCCTCATTTGTTACGGAGAGTTTTTAAAAGATCTCCTTTACCTATTATTATGTGCTAGACTGTTTCCTTCATTTTTTGGTTCTATGTGACTACTTGACTTTGTTGAATACTGTGCTTCGAGTAGGTTTCTCTTACTACTTTATCCTAGCCTACTCCTACTACTATTGTATGTTTGTGCTGCTTCTTTTGGCCATATGGTTGGCCTTGCATGTCTGATACTCCTGTTCATTTTTCTATATTTATATGGCAAAGTGCAGAATCATGATTTTTTCTTGATTGATCTTGATTCCCTTAAGTTACGACTGATTGCAAATATTTTCTTATAAGCCCATGGTTTCCCTCGTTTTTGTTTAAATTGATTGATTCTTTTCTTTGATGTGATGTTTTACCCCTGTTGAATTCTTTCCCCAATTAAGTATATTTTGTACTTAGACTCAATTATTTACTCTATCCCCTATATGGTCAGAAATCAATCTTTCTCAAATAGGATTTCTTTCCTTAATTATTCCTGTCAGTATCCGTTTGAACAGTAATTCCTTGATTAAAGGAAAGTACTTGTATTAATTGATTCTGATTGTGATTATTTTCATGTTTGTGTTAAAACTTTACTTGTTACCTTATATTTACTCGTTTTCAAAATTATAAATACCCTAATGCTTTCATTAACAAGACACGAACAATTGAGTTCAAAAACACATACTTACACACTCAAAACTCTCTCTTTCTTTATTACTACTTGTGCTACTGCTTTGTCTAGCTGGCTGAAAGCCAAGGCTAGACTGTGGAATCGTACTTGATTTACCTTTCTGCACCTTGCTTTCTCTACTGGTATGTCCTAGTAATTTTTAAAACTTCAACAACAACATGCTTCTTTAATTATTTCAGTTTCTCTCATTCTTGTCTACTTCTGCTTGTGGTTCTGCAGTCAAGTTACATTACCAGCATGCTATAATGTCTCCCCTTCCCCTTTAGATTAATGCACTCCCATGTGTGTTTCAAGGCATACTCTGTCAGTCACTTATTGTGTACTTGCCATCCCAAGTCCCTATCCCTTCAATGTGCTTATATTCTTTCTGACTAGCCTATGATTATGCCAGTATCAGCTATTGCTGTGCATATCCAACTAGTCCTAAGACCCATAATGGGGTTATATGTTTACAGTCAAATGTCTGTGTCCTAAACCCCTTGACCCCCTTGTATGACTACTGATTCTATGTGTGATCCCATCTTGGGAGTTTGAGTTTTGTTTACTGCTACAACTACTTTCAATCACCTCTATTACTGATTACTTTAAAAATGGACTTGCCAGTCCAGTTTTTTTAAAAAACAAACTCTTTTTCAAACTATATCAAGCACTCGCACCTACTCTTAGAATCTAGGTTCTGCCCCTTTTGTGTGAGCCTTGCCTTGGGACCCTTGAGCTCCCTTTGAACATGGAACATAAGAGCTGGCCCTTCCACACTGCACTCATTCTGTTTGGTTATGCAAATCTGGGTGTGAGCACTGCTCGGGATCCCTTGAGGTCATTAGGGAACTCTGACACACTCAGATATGAGAAAGGCTTTGGAACAATAATGGCTTTTGAGGTGGTTCAACACATAACTCAGAGAGAAAGTGAAGATCAAGCTTCCTATGGTTGTAAATTCTTATTTTTGCACTTCTTTTTTTGTAATTCAATCATTTGGTCTGTAATAATTTGTAAACAATTATGGGGGTTGGCTAGTGAAAAGAGAAGGGGTGACTATGCATGCTTTATCTATCAAAAGGGTAGAAAACATGTTACTAGGTTTACATTCCTACTTGCACAATAGAAACCATGCCTAGGACTCATTTCATGCATTAGAGATCATGCTCCTTAGGATTTACACTTACTGTATTCAACATGTCCATTTCACTATCATATCACTTAGAAAATCCTGCATTAAATGTATTAATAACTAGTGTTTCTGCGATCATGTTCCTACTACCATGCCAACTTAGAGATCCTGTTTTAGGCTAAACAATACTAACAAACATATCCTCTCTGTATATTCTGGAAAAACATGTTTTAAACGCTGTAATATTTGTGCATATAGAAATCCTACTTAGGATTCTACATATACATCATTCTGCATCTCTGTACATTAGATTCCATGTCTTTAGGATTTCATTTATATTCGCTTAAATATGCTTAGGCTAACAATGAATGCATAAAACAATTTTATTTAGTTTTTACAATCAACTAGCAATAATTCTATGTGATGAACACCTAGAACAACATGTCTTAGGTAATAATAATCTCCAAACGTCTTAATGGTTCTGAATAACTACTGAATACTGCTTACTCCTAGGCAAGACTTAGGTAATAACCTGAATAAAATTGGAACTGCCTCTATTTAATTCTAGACTGCTACAACTAGCAGACAAGCCTGATTCAGACTTCTTTTCTGAGTTATATAATGAATCTGGTTCTGACTTAAACACCCTGCTTTAGGATTCTAAACTCAGACCTTAATTGTTTATAAGTCGTGTTGTCTATGGGTACTGCTTGCGGAGGTATAACTGGGCCTTCTATTTGCTTATATGTTTCCCCCTAATTGCAGTCTTATATGTTTTGTATGTCGCCTTAGAATTTTACCTTTAAACCTAAGGGTCAGCCTAGAACCTCTTTCTTATAGGAATAGGAGTCCTAAAATTCCTCTGGGACTGATTGGAATGGGATGGGTAACAACATGCAATAGCGGTCGAGACCAACCCTCGCTTTAATACCTTCACTGGGTGGGAAGGGTAGATATGGATATGATGACCGGTGCGCTAATACCACGTGTATCCCCTCTTCAGAGGAGTATCATACTAGGTATTACATTGATGAGATCCATATTACAAACAAACCTAGGACACCTCCTTTATTTTTATAAGTATGCTTAGACTATTATTCTTTTCAAAACCTTGCTTTTATTAATCGTTTTTCAAACACTTGTGTATTCAAACTTAAATCCACTATTACTTGAGCCTTTATTTATTTATTTATTTGCTAATTGCACAAATTCACAAAAAACTATCTAGCCGGGAACTACACTAGTGGATCCTGAGGGGTGCCTAAAACCTTCCCCTTAGAATAATTTCAAGTCTTTACCTTATCTCTGGTTATCAAACATAGTTGTAGTTGAACCATATGGGTGCCCTAACACACCTTAAAATCATTAGGTGGCGACTCTTCAAATACCCAATTCCTAAAAGAAAATGAGAACACCCCATGAATTCGAAACCCGGACTCCTCTCCGATGGAAGGGGAAAAAGGGGGCGCGACACCAACAAGAAAATAATCACTATTATTTTTATCCCCACAGTTGGCGCCAAACTGTTTGCCATGAAAATGGTAAAAATAATTAAATTTGTAAATGAGATTGTAAAAATATGTGATCTATTTTTATGCTAGTTGTTAGAGCAGATAGTGCTAAGAATATGAAGTTTAATGATGAAATGCAAGCTAAAACGAGGCAATAATCAAACCGAGGGGCTTACTGCCCTAGCTTCGGACAGGTCGATGGAGGGCCTCGGCGTCGATACCTGGGATCAATCTCGAGCTATCGGGGGTAGTCGAAAATGGGATAACAGTTAAGATATGATTAAACAAGGCTCATTATAGCCAAGACCGAGCAATAGATGAAGAACAAGTAAGAAAGCTATAAATGCTAAAGTGGCCTCGAGTCAGAGAAAATGAACAAGTTAGAGATAAGAGAGAGAGAGAGAGAGAGATATATTATTGCACTTGAGTAGAATAGTTGGAGCAACATTAGCCCTTTACAAAGTGGCATGGATTCTCCTTATATAGGAGAGGGGATACAATATAGTACATAGTGCACTAAATGCAAAGATACGGGGATGGGACAGCTAGGCACAATGCTGGTGTTTACTGATTCTAGTTGCTCGCCTCGGGGATCCCCCATCCTTGGAACCATCATTAAGTCGCGGACAAATTCCCCATCCTCTAAATCTTTGCTGGGCCGTGGACGAACCTTGAAGGAAGGAGCTCGATCGTAATCCTGCAGCCTCGAGGTGTTGGTATGACTCCGTAAATGCACTTTAGCGGCGAGAAATAGACCCCTCTGCTTTCAACGCATACAATGCTCCTAGCGTTAACGAAACTAGTAGTAATGAAGTAGCCCATTAGTCTTTAATCTACCTAATTCACCTTTGCTGAACAAGCAATAATCCACAAAAAAGCAATAGCAAGCAACTCAGTGCACTCAGAAAGTCATCAAACTAATTTCAAACAAGCTAGTGAATGAAACAACCAATACAACTAACATAAAAAAAACAAGCTAATTTTAAGAAAACATACTAGTGAACTAGACAACTAAGCATGTCAAACAAAATTAAGCCAGAAATTCAATCAAAAATATTCAGACAACTATGTAAAGGGAAGTGAAATAAACCTCAATTTGAATCCAACTTTGATGTTCCAAAACTTAACGACAGACAGAACCTCTGACCGAACTTGAATCGGCACCACAAAACTCAAACAAACACGGATTCAAACCCAAACGAGCTCAAGCAAGGAACATCCGATAATAAAAACTCCAACTCTATTTTTGTTTTGATTTTGTTTTTTTTTTCAAAATAATATTGAATCAAAAGAAACTAAAACATCTTGGTATTTTCTTATTGCAGTAATCAGATCAGTCCATTCCCCTCCCCCCCTCATGTCTGTTTTGTGCTCATGTGTGTGTGTGTGTGTGGGGGTCACCGGCCAGTTTGGTAGTGGCTGTAGGCTCGCCGGATTTCGTCGATGCCAATGGTTGCTGCTGGTTCATAAACAGATTAAGAGTTCTAGGGTTGAGGGTGGAGAGGTAGGGCTGGTTTGGGTCTGAGGAGAAGGGGTAAGGATGGCGGCTATGAGAGACAGCGGTAACTGTTCCAGTTATGGCTGCTGAGAATGGGAAGAAGAAGGGGTCGTTGGTTGTGAGATTGGCGCTGTTGTTCTAGCAGTTGGTGGAGTAAGTGATTGTCTTCTTTGTCATGTTCATATGTGAAAGAGACCGGGATTTCAGGGGGTAACGACTAAAGATGGGGTGGTCGGTTTCCGGCGGATCTCGGCGAAAACGGGCGCGACTGCTTTAGTGTCTGTCTAGGGTTTTTGGTGGTGTCTTTATGATGTAGGAGAGGGAACAAATCATGGGTATGTGTGTTCGGTTGAGTGTTTTTTTAGGGTTCTAGGTTTTTTTTGGTCAAGTGAAGATGATAAAGAAAGGTTGTTCTCCTCTTGTGTATTGTGTGCTGAAGGTTTTCAAAGAAATTAGGGTGGGCGAAGATGATAAAAAACAGCTGTCCTTTTTTGTCTCTAGGTCAAGGGTTATTTTTTAATTAAGATATAAGATGGGAATGGGTAAATGGGCTAGATCCCAATTGGGCCGAATTTTGGCCAAATTTACCTTTAAAAGTGGCACTTTAACTCTACTAGGCTAAAAACATTAATTCCTAAAATAATAAATATAAAGTTGTGAAATCATTCCTAAATAAAAGATATTACTAGAATAAAACTAAATACTAAAGTGAAATTATTTTTGTATATTATTTTAATTTTATGAAAGGTAGATAAACTAAAAGTAACTAAATAAAATATCAATTAGCTAAACAAGAGCAAATATTTTTGTAATTTTTATTTTTGTGATAAAATAAAGAAAAAGGATCAAAACTAGTTTAAATAGCGATATTATACCTAAACTAACTATTTAAACGCTAAAAATGTAAACTCTTTGGGAAGTTCAAAAATTACATGTCTAGACCCACTCCCTTGAAGCTTGATGCTACATCGAAAAACATCCTCCAACCATCATATGTTTTTGCAATATATGCCACGCCCCAACCTCGCGGAGCGCAACCAGCGCTCAACCGAGATACCCCAATCGCGCAATCCTGCACAATGTCTTCTACCCAACTCGCCCAAGAGTAAAGAGAAGATATATTTTATTAATTAAACAATTTGAAGGTCACGTGAACAACACTATTTTATTACAATTGGTTACTCAATTTATAAGTCTCAAAATACATTAAACATTTATAGTATAAAGTGGAACATGTGATATAAATACAATATTTTTAGTTTGAATTTTCCAACACTAATATCAAACCCACACCATGTCTACTGAGCTTCTAATAGAAACCAAAGAGTGTTATGACAGTGCCGTCCATAAGGCCCCGGCTATATCTCCAAATGATATGTATGCTGAAGGTTTTAAGAGAAATTAGGGCGGGTGAAGATGATAGAAAATGGTTGTGCTTTTTTGTCTCTAGGTCAAGGGTTATTTTTAATTAAGATATAAGAGAGGAATGGGTAAATGGGCTTGGATTTATGGGCTAGATCCCAATTGGGCTGAATTTTGGCCAAATTTACCTTTAAAAGTGGTCATTTAACTCTACTAGGCTAAAAACATTATTTCCTAAAACAATACCTATAAAGTTGTGAAATTATTCCTAAATAAAATAAATTACTAGAATAAAACTTAATACTAAAAGTGAAATTATTTTTGTATATAATTTTAATTTTATGAAATGTAGATAAACTAAAAGTAACTAAATAGAATATCAATCAGCTAAACAAGAGCAAATATTTTTGTAATTTTCACTTTTTTGATAAAATAAAGTAAAATGATCAAAACTAGTTAAAATAACGATATTATACCTAAACTAACTATTTAAACGCTATAAGTGTGAAATCTTGGGGAGGGTCAAAAATTACATGTCTAATAGACCCATTCCCTTGAAGCTTGATGCTCCATTGAAAAACATCCTCCAACCATCATATGTTTTGGCAATATATGTCACACCCCAACCTCGGGGAGCGCAACCAGTGCTCAACCGAGATACCCCAATCGAGCAATCCTGCACAATGTCTTCTACCCAACTCGCCCAAGAGTAAAGAGAAGATATATTTCATTAATTAAACAATTAGAAGGTCACATGAACAACACCATGTTATTACAATTGGTTACTCCATTTATAAGTCTCAAAATACATTACACATTTATAGTTTAAAGTGGAACATGTGATATAAATACAACATTTTTAGTTTGAATTTTCCAACACTAATATAAAACCCACACCATGTCTCCGGAGCTTCTAATAGAAACCAAAGAGTGTTATGACAGTGCCCTCAATAAGGCCCCGAATATATCTCAAAATAATATGTATGGAGGAAAAAAAAAAAACAAGACCCCGAAATAAAGTGGGGCTTACCAAGTCAACTGAGGAGAGGGTGTACTGCTATCACTACTCAATGCCGCCCACTGTGGAATCATTTGCATCCATTAAAGCGCCCTCGGTAAAAGGGACGTTACTACATATGAAATAGTACAAGTATGAAACCTAAACACCCCCTCAATAGAACGAGTAATAGTACAATAATAAAGAAACATGAAATCAATGAGGGCATCATCAAAATTAAAGAACCAAGTTAGGAGAAAGAATAAATTTCAAGCAAGTTTCAATATTTTAAGTTGGGAGATCTTTAATACGGATATACAATTGTGCTTTTAGCACGGAGTCCGATCTCAGCCCGATCAGCTAAGCCGTCTCTTCCCGATGTCCATTCACAATGCCACCATGTGCGCGACATGGCGTCTGATTTCAGCTCGATCAGCTAAGCCGTCTCACCACAATGTCGTGTGGGTCGACGTCACCTCACATTCCTCTAGTAATCATCGCATCCCATTTAAGGGGAATTATCTCAACACATCAATCTCCTCCCATATTCAGGGAAAACTCTCACCACCTCACATGAGGATTTTACCCCTCACTCACTCCTATAGTGGCGCGTGTAGTTTTGGGGTTAGGTCATTTCAACCAACCCTTCCTCAGTGACTAAACGATACTCACAAGGCATTTAATAGTTAAAGAATTTACAGCTCATTCAATGTCTTTTACACTCCTCTTTTTTTCATTGGCACTAGTGACATCTATTGTAATGGCATTCTCGGCACGATGGTCGTGTTTCATGTATCATGCTGAATTTTTTCACTTTTAAACATCATCACGGTTCATTGATATAAAAGTATTTCTATTCAAGACTTTAAGTACACATGTGTGCAAGTAAGAGTCTTAAGCACATTGAGATTTCTTACATAATTTGGCAATATAGCTTTCATTTGAAACACGACTTGAAGTTATATCATTTAGATATGCAACCCATACATTAAACACATTCTCAAATAGTAACATAACATAATTGTGACGACTCAAAGGGTCATCACCGTAATTCTTCCTTGTTCCTTGCTTCCGAGGCCTTGAAAACCTCACTTTTAGTTGCCTCAATTTTGCGTGCGCAGTCCGGGCGCGTAGCCGGAAAACTTTTATGTTGAAATATGTGAATTATATGAGAAATATGATGAATTTTGATATTAATATGCATAATATTGACTTCAGTCAACATTTTGGGTAAACAGACCCGGACTTGTGATTCGACGGTCCCAGAGGGTCCGTAGAAAAATATGGGACTTGGGCGTGTGCCCGGAATCAAATTCCAAGGTCGCAAGCCCGAGAAATGAATTTTTGTGTCAAATTGTTTCCTGATATTTATTAAGGAAAATGAAGAAGAAAATTGATCAGAAAACTGTGGTATCGGGCTCGTATTTTGGTTTCGACGCCTGGTACGAGTCTTAAATATATTTTAAGCACTATCTGTAAAGTTTGGCTAAAAACGGACGTCATATGACGTGTTTCGGACTTAAAATGGGGAATTTGAGTTTTATGAAAGTTGAAAGAAAATCATGAGTTTTGAGGCTTGATCCTATGTATATGATGTTATTTTGGCGATTTGATCGCACGAGTAAGTCTGTAAAGTATTTTCGAGATCATATGAATGTTTGGTTTGGAGCCCCGATGGCTCGGGTGAGTTTTGAGTGGGGCCCGGGAGGTCTTAGGCTTAAAAATGCAGGTTTAGATGTTGCAGGCCCTAGTGCAGCCGCGGTCATCTCCGCACGGTCCGCGCTGGCAGCCACACGGCCGCGGTGCTTTTCTGTGCGGTCCGCGTGGTGGAGTTCAGAGGGTCGACCAGCGCGGCCGCGCACCAAATCAGTGCGGTCCGCGCTGGGTGGGTTCAGAGAAAGCCCACTTCTTCCCTCCCTCGGCGCGACCGCGGTACATTTCTGCGCGGTCCGCGCCAGCCCCCAGCAAAAGTATATATATTCGGGACTTTCAGTCATTTTTCCACTTTTCAAAAACCCAAAACCTAAGAGGCGATTTTCCAAACAACTTTTCTTCTCCAAAACCATTGGTAAGTAATTTCTAACTTAATTTCTTCACTTCTTAACATCTTTCAACATGATTTCAACTTCAAATCAAAGATTTTCATGGGGAAATTGGGTGTTTTGGGTAGAACCTAAGTATTCTACAAATTGAGAAGTTGGACCTCAATTTGGGGTCCGATTTCAAAACAAAAAATATATTTGGATTCGTGGGAGAATAGGTAACCGGGTTTTGGTCCGAACCTCGAGTTTTGACCACGTGGGTCCGGGGGTATTTTTGACCTTTTTGGGAAAAACCTTGTAAAAACTGTTTTTATGCATTGGGGTTAGTTCCAATAGTAATTATTAATGCATTCAAGCAATTTGTGACTAGATTCGAGCGGTTGGGTGGTGAATTCGAGAGGTAAAGCTATAATCGAGACTTGAGTTGGAGCATTCGAGGTAAGTGTTTAGTGTAACCTTAGCTTGAGGGATTAGGAGTTGAGTTATATCTGCTACTTGCTTCTTGTTGAGTACGACGTATAGGCAAGGTGACGAATATCTATACGTTGGTGTCAAGCATGACCGTGAGTCTTATATTGTGATTTTCATGATTTTGTTGTATTATTCATGTCTTGATGAAGATTTCCATTTTTGTTGTGTAAAGTTGTGGAAAGAATTGTGACCTATGAACATTGAGGAGCGTTGACTCCAGTTGTGTAACGAATTGTGAAAATATAAGTGATAATTGAAACTCTAGAGTATTGGCTCGAGTGGTGAAGGGAGTTGTGAAGTAAAAGTGAGAAAGGGAAGAGATTATCATGTTGCACCCTTGCCGGGCTATTGTTGAGTTGTGGTTCCCTTGCATTGTGTTCTTATTTGATATTACGGATGCTTAGGTTGATGATTCTTTGTGTTAGGTGTTGTAATAAGTTTAGTTATAGCTGAAGTAGTTAGATGTGGTAACAAGTTTGGTTATAGATGTTTCTCCCTTGCCGGGAAGTTAGTATATTCCTTATGTTCCCTATTTGGATTTGTTCGTGATTGTTTTAATCGACGATATTGAGGAACTAAAATGGGAGCAGGTGGTACGCCTACCACAAGATAAGGAAATGGGGGCGGGTGGTACGCCTACCACAAGATAACGAAATGGGAGCGGGTGGTACGCCTACCACAAAATATGATGAAATGGAAGCGGGTGGTACGCCTACCACAAGATAATGTATTGGATCGGGTTGCACGCCGCAACTGCTATATATATATATATTGGATTGGGTAGCACGCCGCAACAGATATTATATTGCATCGGGTTGTGCGCCGCAACAGCTATATATATATATGGATCGGGTTGCACGCCACAACAATGTTAAATGATAAGGGATCGGGTTGCGCGCCGCAACAGTATTGTTATTGTATCGTTGTAGGTATTGAGCTGTCCTTTCATATTTCAATAAGTTTCTTTTGTTGGTCTTGATATGTTTCCCCGAAGCATGTACCCCTCCCATTTTAAACTGCTTATTCCTGTTTATTTTCCGCAACATATTATATATCTGCTCAGGTTTATCTGGAGTCTGGTCCTAGCCTCGTCACTACCTCACCGGGGTTAGGCCAGGCACTTACCAGCACATGGTGTCGGTTGTGATGATGCTGTACTTCTGTGCTTTTTGCACAGATTACCGTACCGGAGAAGCTTTAGGACCTCAGCAGTAGCGTATTGATCGGGAGCTGACTTCAGTCCAGAGACTTCAAGGTAGCCTAGGTGACGTTCGCAGGCCGAAGCCCTTCTCCATGTTTAGTTTGTCTTCATTGTACCGAGACAAATATTTTGTATTTCCATTCAGACTTGTTTGTAGCACTCTTTAGCAGTCCGTGAGTTAGTGACACCAGATTTTGGGTAGAGATTTGTCTTAAACTTCCGCATTTGAATTTCAGTTTTATAAACTTAAAGTCTTCCGTTTCTTTTATTTAATTGCTTTCCTATATGGTTATTGTTGAGAAGTTATCAGAGAATGTTTAAAGTTTGGCTGGCCTAGCTCCGTTAGTAGGCGCCATCACGACTCTCGATGGTGGGGAAATCCGGGTCGTGACAAGTTGGTATCAGAGCTCTAGGTTGCATAGGTCTCACAACGCGCGGACAAACTCGGTAGAGTCTGTGGGATCGGTACGAAGACGTGTGTATTTATCCCTAGAGGCTACAGAGTTAGGAAAAATTTCACCTTGTTCTTTCTTGTCGTGCGATTCTGTTTCTCAATATTGATTGCCGTTCTACTCTGTTCTTTCGTAGATGGTGAGAACACGTGCTTCCCCTTCTACAGCGCAGCAGCCCGAGCACCCAGCAGCAGTTCCTATTAGGGGAAGAGGGCGAGGGCGAGGCCGTGCCAGAGGCCGAGCCCAGCCCCGAGCAGCAGTCCTAGAGGTAGAGCCTCATGTTGACTATGATGAGGGGTTCCAGCTCCAGCAGCTCCAGTGGGCCCAACTCAGGTCCCAGAGGGCTTCATTGCCACTGTAGTTCTTTAGGACGCTCTGGTCCGATTGGTAGGCCTCATGGAGAGTGTCACCCGAGCGGGTTTGCTTCCAGTAGCACCAGCGACTTCTCAGGCTGGAGGAGGGGCTCAGACTCCTGCTACATGCACTCCGGAGAAGGTAGCTCTCCAGACAAAGACTCCAGCGGTTCAGCCAGTTGGAGTAGTTCAGCCGGGTATCATAGCTTGGACCGGCGATGGAGCGGCTATGTCCGCCGATGCTTTGTAGAGACTGGACAGATTCACCAAGCTATTCACTTCAACGTTTAGCGGAGCATCTACTGAGGTTCCCCAGGATTATCTAGACAGCTGCCACGAGGTTCTCAGGAACATGGGTATTGTTGATACCAATGGGGTTGATTTCGCTACATTTCGTTTGTCTGGATCCGCCAAGACTTGGTGGAGGGATTATTGCTTAGCGAGACCAGTCGGATCGCCATCTTTGACTTGGGAGCAGTTTACTGTATTGTTTCTGGAGAAGTTTCTCCCCGTTACCCAGAGAGAGGTCTATCGGAGGCAGTTTGAGTGCCTCCAGCAGGGTCTCATGACTGTTACCCAGTATGAGACCAGGTTCATCTATCTAGCTATTTCCCTTGCCGGGAAGTTAGTATATTCCTTATGTTACCTATTTGGATTTGTTCGTGATTGTTTTCATCGACGATATTGAGGAACTAAAATGGGAGCGGGTAGTACGCCTACCACAAGATAAGGAAATGGGGGAGGGTGGTATGCCTACCACAAGATAATGAAATGGGAGCGGATGGTACGCTTACCACAGAATATGATGAAATGGGAGCGGGTGGTACGCCTACCACAAGATAATGTATTGGATCGGGTTGCACGCCGTAACTGCTATATATATATTGGATCGGGTTGCACGCCGCAACAGATATTATATTGGATCGGGTTGCGCGCCGCAACAACTATATATATATGTGGATCGGGTTACACACCGCAACAATGTTAAATTATAAGGGATCGGGTTGCGCGCCGCAACAATATTGTTATTGTATCGTTGTAGGTATTGAGCTGTCCTTTCATATTTTAATAAGTTTCTTTTGTTGGTCTTGATATGTTTCCCTGAAGCATGTACCCCTCCCATTTTAAACTGCTTATTCATGTTTATTTTCCGCAACATAATATATATCTTCTCAGGTTTATCTGGAGTCTGGTCCTAGCCTCGTCACTACCTCGCCGGGGTTAGGCTAGCACTTACCATCACATGAGGTCGGTTGTGATGATACTGCACTTCTATGCTTTTTGCACAGATTACGGTACTGGAGCAGCTTTAGGACCGCAGTAGTAGCGTATTGATCGGGAGCTGACTTCAGTCCAGAGACTTCAAGGTAGCCTAGCTGATGTTCGCAGGCCAAAGCCCTTCTCCATGTTTAGTTTGTCTTCATTGTACCGAGTCAGATATTTTGTATTTCCATTCAGACTTGTTTGTAGCACTCTTTAGTAGTCCGTGAGTTAGTGACACCAGATTTTGGGTAGAGATTTGTCTTAAACTTACGCATTTGAATTTCAGTTTTATAAACTTAAAGTCTTCCATTTCTTTTATTTAATTGCTTTCGTATATGGTTATTGTTGAGAAGTTATCAGAGAATGTTTAAAGTTTGGCTGGCCTAGCTCCGTTAGTAGGCACCATCACGACTCTCGATGGTGGGGAAATCTGGGTCGTGACAATAGCAAGAACATTTGGAATACATATTGAACATATATCTTTTGACACAAGACTTATTCAGAATAATCAATTTATAATGAACAACTCGGGACTTACAAGAACATTGTGGGGTTCAATTCTAAGCTAGAAGTTTAGCCAACATACCTCACTTTGAGCTTCCTCAAAGTACTACAATGATTCGGGAATCTTATCCACTTCGATCTATTTGGAAATATAATAAAATTAAGCACAAATTAGGAAGAAGTTCATGGTTCCAACTCATTTGAGCATGTTATCTAACACTGGCTGGGCATTATGATATCAATATCCTCCTATGGTGGATTCCTTCATCCCACGACCCAAAGTCTACTTAATTGAGATCAACAATCTTCACACAACCCTTGCTAGTACATGCATGCATAATGAACAACTCCCACACCCAAGGATTTCTTTCCTCATTACCTATTTTAATTTAAATCTCGAAATTGAGGGTTATGGAGTGGAATCTTACCTCTAGGATGAAGACCTTGTGAGTTTTCCTTGTTAATTCTTCAAGCCTTGAGCAAGAATTGATGAACAATTAGCTTAGGAACCTTCCCTATCACTCTATGGCACTTCCTTACTCTCAAAATATCATATTGTTGCTTCAAAGAATGGCCCTTTACATCTATAAATCAAAATAGAGTCGGGTTATAAAATTAGAAAAATGAAGCTCCGATGCAGATCTACGGTAGCATCTTGCAAGCCGTAGTACGGACTTTTTGGATTATAGAATGCATTGAAGAAGTTGGTGGAATTTTTGGCAGAAGAAGGCAGTTCTGTGGACAAGTTCGCAATTGTAGAACCACTATGTGGGCTATAATTCCATCAAGAAGTTGGGCAAAAAGTTTGTTTAAATTTTAAGGACGTTTTGCGGTCATTTATGCGATCGCATATCCATTTCGCGGTCCACATTTTCCTGTCGCAGATTTGGCATGAAGAATTTTGTTGAGAGGTTCTGCGGTCCATTCTACGGCCGCATAAGTGGTCTGCAGACCGCATACCTATTGCAGTGGTGTAGACCATTTCAGTTTTTAGGCATCACTTTTGCGGTGTATTTTTCGGGCCGCATATCTGTTATGTTGTCCATTCTTCCACTGCAGACCTGAGTTCGGAGGGTCTATTTTTCTATTTTTATAACCCGAACCATTTTGATAAATAGCGTTAGGGACTCATTATGAAGTGAGTATCTGATGATTATAGATAGAGGTAAGAGTGTTTTAGAGAGATAAAGGAGGAAATCTAGCATTCTAATCACCTATTCTTGCACCAATTTTCAAGAATCAAGGAAGCCAATCACTAGATTATCATCTATCCGGGTAATATAAGCATTCATGCAAGAGGTTATGAGTTCAAGTATATTGTGGGGTTGGAAATAGGCCATACATATGACAAGAGGTTGTAGTATGTGGGGTTAATGTACAATTTTGAGTAGTTTTTTTGTCGAAAATTGGTTGAGGGAGGAAGTTATTACCATTGTAGAGTTTTGTAGTCTATTTTGCATATTAGGTGTTTTGAAAAATTCCTAAGAGAGATATATCATGTGAATCCATCCAATTAATATTCGATTTTCCTATCTTACTATAGATTGAATTTTCTAAGAGTATGGAACGTTGTAGTAATTCAAGGAAATCTCAAACAGGTATGTTGGCTAAACTTCTCTCTTGGAATAGAATTTCATGATGTTCCTGTATGTTTCAAGTATGATTGGTCCAAGTTCCTAATTCCCATGTTCCGAGTTATCCCATACAAATGTTACTATTCCAAATAAACTTTTGTTTAAAGATATGTACAAGAAATGTGTACTGAATGCTCCTACCTTATTATGCTCTCCTTTGGGAATGCTTTCAAATGTGACCACTGCGTCGGAATATTTTGATTTCAATCATATTTTTAATTGCAAGTTGTTATGCCCAATTGTGAAAGAAAACTCAATGCACCTAAGACCCCTATTGTTCATATTCATGCTTAAGGCCTTTATCCTAAATTCTCTTGCTATTGATGACCTATAAATATGCTTGAAGGTGAAAGAACTAAAGTGAGATATAAAACGTGGACATGGTTGTTGTAGATAGTGAATTTGATTTGAAGTCGTGTTTAAATCATAAATCACCATACCCTTCTTACGTACTCAAGAGTTGAAATTGTGTATTGCCCTTTTAGGAAGAAGTATTTAAAATTACAAGGTGTATTATGCGCTTACGATTCTTAACTTGTGTTGTGATTACAAGTCATTGTGCTCCATACTTTGAAAAGGGATCTAATATGTTTAAAGAATTCATTACTAATGAACTTAAAGTTGTAATTTCTGGATTATTCTACATGTTGATGTTTATGTTGATGGTCCTTGAAAGTAAAGAAATAAAAGTGTAAAATGTGAAATACGGTGACCGTTCCATGAAAGAAGAATCATACATATGGCCAATAGAGACAAGGAAATAATTATGTTGTGAATGGTCGAAAGTACTAATGAAACTATATATGGTGTGAAAGGTTACGGGTAAATAAAAGACATTTATTATATATATATCCGCACTTTTTTCCATTGTATACAAAACAATTTTTTTTGGGAGTATCATTAGCAAACTGAGGAGGGGTGGGTCATAAGGACCACACCCGAAACAACATGTGCCGGCTTAGGGGTGGATTGTGATTATTCCCCTAATTTGGGATGAGATTAAAATATTGATGTGATTGTGATTATTCTCCTTAATTGGGATGAGATTGATATGTTCTATGAATTTAAAAGTCAACCCATGCGGCATACATGGGAAGGCAGCCTAGCCGATCAGGTGGAGATCAGATGCCATGTTGCGCACATGGTGGTATTACTATTGGTAACACCTTTTTACTGCATCACATATCAAACCACATTTTTCATGGGAAGATGGCCAAGCTGACCGGGCATAATCAGACTCCGTGCTAAAAACACGGTGGTATATCAGTGCTAATGATCTCCTAACCAAAAATATTTATTAGTTTGATATTTTGACAATTTTTATGTTTTAACTTGGCATTTGGACATCATTGATTGTTACTTGTTGCTTCAGTGGTGTTTTCCTTTCTGGCATTGGCGTTCTATTTTGAAAGAGGATATTTAGCTTTACATACTACTACAATTTCACATGTACTAACGTCCCTTTTGTCGGGGGTACTACATCTTCAATATATGCAGGTGGTTCATGTTGTGATTATTCTCCTTAATTGGGTTGATATTGATATTTGCTATGAATTGTAAATTCAACCCACATGGAATATGTGGGAAGGCGGCCTAGTCGATCGGGTGGAGATCGGACTCCATGTTGCGCACATGCTGGTACTACTCTTGCTAACACCTTTTTTCCGCATCACATATCAAGCCACATTGTCCGTAGGGATATATCTTAGCCGATCGGGCATGATCGGACTCTGTACTAAAAACACGATGGTATATCGGTGCTAGTGATCTCCCAACCAAAAATATATATTATTTTCATATTTTGAAATTTTTTATTTTTTAACTTGCCATTTGGACATCATTGATTGGTACTTGTTTCTTCCATGGTGTTTCCCTTTATGGTATTGGCATTCCATTTCGAAAGGGAATATTTAGCTTTACATACTAATACTATTCCATATGTACTAATGTATCTTTTGCTGGGGGCGCTGCATCTTCAATTGATGCAGGTGGTTCATCAGCGGGAATCTTTAGTACTCGTTAGCATTCACTCTCTATTTAGCAGGTTTTGGTGAGCCCTACTTTACTCCGGGCTCGATGTCACTTGGTGATGTACTTTGTATTTCGAGGTATAGCCGGGACCTTGCCCTAGACACTTCCATATTACTCTTCAGTTGTACTTAGAGGCTTCGTTGACATAGTATGGGTGGTGTTTGGTGTTGGGAATAGACTAAGCTAGCGTTTGGCCATAGATTCTAAAATTTATTTTGTAAAATACGATTTGGGTGAAATTTGGTTTGAAGATGAAAATGAGTTTGGACTTCCATTTTCAAAACATATTTACCAAATTTATTTTGAAAAAACATGTATATTATTAGTGTTTGTAAATATTATGGCCCAAAACCAGCTATTGAGCTGGTTTTGAGATTTGGGATTTTGCCAAAATGTAGGCAAAATCTATGGCCAAAGATGTGTTTGTCAAATAAAACCCAAATTTATTTTGGCAAAATCTATTGCCAAACGGGTCCTAAAGTACTGGTATTTGGAAATTATGTTTTTCATCATATCTATAAACTAGTAATATTTTGGAAATCATAACTGAACCTCTTTGAATAGTGCGAAAGAAATGTAGAGCATTTTACTCTTCTTATGTATATCACTTGTTATTGATTTTTATATTGTTCATGGGTATAGTTCGATAGAAGGCATCAAGTAGGCTTGCTCAGTCAGGTTATCTGGGTTAAGCGCCAGTTGCACTTCCCTAGATCGGGGTGTGACACCTCCGGAACTGATCATTTTCTGTGCAGGTATGCAACAGGTCTATGGTCCACATACTAATTCTGGTGTCGCATAATGGACCGCAGAACCTCTTTTCGAAATTCCGCAAGATGGATCTACAATGAATAAGTGGGCCACGAAACGGTTATGCGGTCTCATAATTGACCGCAAAAATTTCATCCAAAATTTACTTAATTCTCTGCTTCACTCTATAGTGGATCTGTGGTCCGCAGATCATTTCTACGATCGTAGAAAATCCCTGCTCTGTTAAATTGGCATCATGAAACCACATGTTCTAGGTGAAATTTTACCGGGCCTTACATCCTGCCCCAGTTTAGATCATTCGTCTTCGAATGAGGGTCAAAATCCGCCATTAGAAACCAATGTGACTCAACTGCTATTGTACACACCAGCAGTTACAATTTTTTTACTAACTCCCTAAATTTCTAAAAGTTTTGCCATAGTCTCTCCGAGAATTGGGCCTATCCACCAGCGAGAGAATCTCAAAACTAGTCCTAACAATCATAACCACAACACAATGATGTAAAAGAATATGGAAACAACACCGACCACAATGCCATATACATTACATTATCAAGGAGTAACCTTAAGATAAACCGTACAGGGGAAACATAATTTGTAGAAAGTTAGCTTTCAACATAATGGATGCAATTACATAACTATTCAAATAAATTAGGATACTTCTTCTTCGTCCCTTCCTCAGCCTTCTAAGTGGCCTCTTCGACCTGCTTGTTTAGCCATAACACTTTCTCGGAGGCAATCTCTTTATTTCTCAATTTTTGAACTTGCCTATCAAGAATTGCAACTGGAATTTCCCCATAAGTGAATTCTTCATTAACCTCAATGGTATCACACAGAATAATGAGTGGCAGATCTCCAATCACCTTCTTCAATATGGATACATGAAACTCCGGGTGCAGTAAAGACATCTTTGGAGGTAGTTCTAGTCTATAAGCCACATGACTAATCCTCGGATTGATTCTGTATGGTATGACACAGCTCGGACTAAAATTTTCTTTCATACCAAACTGCATTACTCCTTCATGGGAGAATCCTTCAAGAACACCCAATCATCCTCTTGAAACTCCAAATTCATACGACGTACATCCGAATATGACTTATGATGACTCTAGCAGTTTTTAACTACTCCTTAATGATATTAATCTTCTCTATAGCATGATGCATGAGGTCTGGCACTAGTAACTCTGCTTCCCCAATCTCGAACCACCCAATGGGATATCTATATCTCCTAGCATATAAAGCTTCGAACAGTGCAATCTGATTGATAGCATGATAGCTGTTGTTGTAGGCAAATTCTATGAGTTGAAAATGACCATGCCAACTACCCTTGTAGTCGAGAATAGAAGTGTGCAACATATCTTCAAGCGTCTTAATGGGCCGCTCTTCTAGACCAGCCCAACTCTTGCTAAAATTTCTTCCAAAAGTTAGTTATGTATTGTTCCCCCCGATCAAAAAGAATGGAAACTCAAGTGCCATGCAACCTGAGTTTATCTTTAATATACAACAGAGCATAATGTTCCATTGTGTCGGTAGCCTTAATAGGTATGAAGTGTGTTGATTTCGTTAGTCGATGCACAATTACACAAATTGTGTCAAACTTGCGACGAGTGCGAGGTAGTCCTACCACTAAGTCCATATTGATCATCTCCCATTTCCACTTCGGAATTTCTATGGTCTGTGCCAACCTACTGGGCGTTTGGTGTTTCGCCTTCACTTGTTGGCAATTTGGACATCTTTCCATTCTGCTACATTCCTCTTCATATCATTCTACCAATAGACTTCCTTAAAATCATGATACATCTTTGTAGAGCCCGGGTGCACGAAATAACTAGAGGTGTGAGCCTCAGTCATGATATTTTCCCAAAGACCATCCACATTTGGAACACATAGTCCCCCTTGATATCTTAGCATACCATCATCCATGCCAAGAGAAAAAGCCATAGTCTTACATTTATGAATCCTCTCCTTCAACTGTACAAACAACGGATCGTTGTACTGCTTCTCCTTTACTTTCACAACCAGCGATGATTCAACCCTATTTTACACAATTACCCCTCCTTCACTAAAGTCCATAAGATGAACTCCCAACCTAGATAACCCATGAACTTCTTTGGCCAACGACCTTTTATATTCCTCCAAGTGAGATAAACTACCCATAGATTTCGGCTAAGTGCATCTGCCACAACATTAAGATTCCCTGGATGATATAGAATTTCGATGTTATAGTCTTTGAGCAACTGAATCCATCTTCTCTGCATCAGATTCAATTTCTTTTGCTTGAAAATTTATTGAAGGCTCTTATGGTCCGTAAAAATATTCACATGGACCCCATACAAAAAATGATGCCAAATCATCAATGTAAAATGCCACCACTGCAAGTTCTAAGTCATGTGTTGGATAGTTCTTCTTATGATTCTTGAGTTTCCTAGAAGCATAGGCGATCAACTTGCCATGTTGCGTCAATACGCCCCATGGTCCGATTCTCGAGGCATCACCATATACTATAAACCCATCCGTACCCTTTGGTAGGTCTACACTAATGTTGTAGTCAATCTTGATTTCAACTCCTGGAAGCTCCTCTCTCAAGCATCTGATCATTGGAACATAACAGCCTTTTGTGTGACTTTCATCAACGGAGAGAAAAGGGCAGAGAATCTCTCCACAAATTTCCTGTAATATCCAGCTATGCCCAAGAAACTATGAATATCTATTGGGGTTATAGGTCTAGGCCAATTATTCACCGCTGCAATCGTCTGGGGGTCAATTCCTTTTATAGAGACTACATGACCCAAGAATATGACAGATTCAAGCAAAAATTCACATTTCAAAAACATTGCATAAACCTGGTGCTGATACAGAGTTTGTAGAACTTACTTGAGTTGATCGACATGGTCCTCTCAACATCATAAATATACCAAAATATTGTCAATGAACAAAATAACAAAGGATTCGAGAAAAGGCTTGAAGACTCGATTCATAAGATCTATGAAAGTTGCCGAGCATTTATTATCCCAAAAGACATTACAAGAAATTCAAAGTGCCCATACTGGGTTCTGAAAGCTATTTTCGAAATATCGTGCTCCCTGATCTTCAATTGGTGATGCCCAGATCTTAAATCAATCTTAGAGAAATACTTAGCACCTTGCAAGTGGTCAACCAAGTCATTTATCCTTGGCAATGGGTACTTATTCTTGATCGTGACCTTGATTTATTCCTTACAAAGAGAACTGGTGCGTCCCAAGGTGACACTCGGTCGGATGAAACTCTTCTCTAACAATTCCTTCAATTGTTCCTTTAGCTCCTTCAATTCTACCGGTGCCATTTGGTAGGGTGGAATAGTTATAGGATGTGTGTCTAGCATCACATCAATCTCTTTGACTACTGGGATTCCGGGGAGCTCAACTCGAAAGACTTTTGGGAATTCATTCATAACAGGAACGGACTCAAGTATAGGTCCTTCAGCATCTCTCATGCTTATATATATACAAAACACCATGGTTGTTAATTATATTCATATGCTTGGTAAGAACGAGCGATAATTGCACGACGGGTGTTTCTGTGTGGCTTACTATGATACTTACAATAATGGGTGTTTCCATGCAGTGAGGATGAGTGTTATTGGCATGATATGTGTTTTCGTATGGTGAGGATGAGTTTTATTGGCACGATAGGTGTTTTCATGCGTTAAGGATGAGCGATATATGCATGATGTGGTATTTTTGTGCAGTTTTCCATGTTACATTGGACCTATTAATTTTATACAGTTTGGTGAAATGGATTTTACTGCTCATATGTATCATTCCTTCTATATGGATTAAGTTTTTGGACTTATGCAGGTTTATTGACTGAGCGTTTTGTCATAGACCTGCCACTACCTCGTCGAGTTTAAGCTCGGTACTTACTGAGTATATTGGGTCGATTTTACTAATACTATATTTCCGCACTTCTTGTGCAGATTCAGGTATTAGTACCAGTATAGCCCGTATAGGTACTTAGCTTGATTCTTGGGAGACATGATGTGGTGTTGTATATCAGTTTGCAAGCATTAAAGTCAACTTCATATATCTCTATTAATGTTCACTTGTTCCACACAGTATTGTATTTATTTTAGACTTAACATTTAGCACTCTTTAGAGCTCATACACTCGGTGACATCATTCTTGGGGAATTGCTTAGATAGTTGTAATGGTTTCAGATTTATTGTATAATTTTTGAGCTTTTACTATTTACTTATGATATTATGCTTTTAGATATTTAATTCGTCTTCTACTATTACAGTTAAGTGTTGGCTTGCCTAGAAAGTGAAATTAGGCGCCGTCACATACCGTTCTTTGGATTTTGGGTCGTGACACTTTGGAGGAGAACGTAAAGCTAGACAAAGGAGTCCAGAGAGGAGCTGAGGAAGGATAAAGAGGCCCGTGTTCAGCAGATTACCACACTACTGATGGCCTTGACCCATTCCACCTCACACCATGGAACTTGCTCCTTATCTGCATGTCTTTGTCTAGGTTTCAGTTTAGGTGCTTTTGTTTCAGTATTTTTTGGTTGTAAGCAGTACCATTTGAACTACTTCTGCTTTTGATTTTATTTTGATTTGGGCCATCTGGCTCAATCGGCACTATCTAATGAATGTTTTCCATTGTTTAATCACTTGTCTGTGGGATGGCTAATAATATTAGATTGATGCTTGATAGTTACGATTTTATTTGTTCTTGTGGTGTAGCCTCATTTTCTATGAAATTTATATTATATAAACCCTCTGTTAATCTCTCAGCTTTGCAGCTTTTCGATGATTCCAAAAAGGGGAAGATATGGAGGGTGCTTACGTTCTTCTAGATGGACTGAAGTTGATCGACCTACTTGTGTATATCTTATTTTTTCTGATACATGAACAGTTACAAGTTCGTGTTATATTCCTGGTTTATAAGCACACTGCTTGTTATCATTAAAGATGGAGACTTTTTTTGGTTATATGTATTTTGATAACTAACAATATGTGCAATGCACATGTACTAAGAAACGAGTTTAATGGGTAACCCGAATGTGGTAACTTGCGATAAAAGAATAAAAGCACTATTGTGAGATAATTTAGAAAAAGATCTATAACATATAAATTTGATTAACTAAGATATTTAAGAATATTATGCTACTATTTTTATGATCACTGGTAACATGTATATCTTGAAAAGATCCTCAAGCGGAATTAGAGACCTTCCATATTTAGAATGCCAAAATCCTTGGTCACAAGATTAATATGATTGACTAACATGCAAGAATGTATACTTTCCCTTTGTAATTTACAAACATTTAGAGCTCGTGCAATATTGTGAACAAGTAGTACTCTTGAAGTGCTTAATCCCAGTTCACTCAGCAAGTTTGTCAAGAACAAGACAAAAGTACTTGAACCTTTGCAAATTGTGCATATAGTTTGAGCTAATCTAGTTCTTCTGTATTGGGATATTGAGTTTTAATTTTATCATTCATTAAAAAGCACCTTTGTTTTAGCTGTTTTATTTTTACGTTTGCAAGTCAGAGTGACTTACAAGTGTGAGACAATCATGGGACTGTTAGAGTCTAGAGTTGTATTAGGTTTAGATTGCAAGAGTTGTAATCTGAACTGAAAGTACAAAGGGGCTGAATTATCGTTTTTCTATTATTATGACTAAGTAGTTGACTAGTTTATCAATGAGTGGGGTAGAATTTACTACGAAGTAACTAGTAAAGGAAGAATGTAATATGCAGATTGTAAATGACACCGAATATTTTTATACTGATTTTGATTCAATGTGAATCCTAGTTCAGTCCCCTTAGGTTGCAAGATGGTACTCTCTTGAAATCTTCTTGAAATTTTCCGTACAAGTGAGTTGATGTTATCAAGCACACACCAACTGCTTCTTTAGAACTTAAGTAACTTTCTATGTTTTTTTATTACAATGCCTCAAAAATATTTCTCTCTCTTTCTTCTCTCCACTAGTCACGCAGTAAATCTAATACAGACTGTGATGCTTGCTTAGAGTAGAAAAAAGAGGTTAAGGTTGGTTTGATCAAAGTATGTTCTCTTATGATGGGTCTTCGACTGTATATATACGCATTGAAGGATGATCTGTTAATTAGGGATCTTGGCTTAAATAGATCATCGAGAGATAGGCAACCAAATGAAATTGATCCTTAGAATGAACCTTGATTGATTCCTTCAAAGAATAAGGGTGGAGCTCTCCTATAATTAATCCTTGAAGCTCAATATGACTGGAAAGCTCAATAGACGCCCCTACTATTTCTATGAATAGAGTAATTTATGGAAATTGTGTGTTTGCTCGTTTCTTCAATATAATTTGGACCATACCAAAAGAAAGAAGGGAGGACCTTAAATACCTGTTTTCTTAAATTATTTGAACGAATATGCTTCTGCGAAATTTACACTTGGATTCCTTGAAATTGGAACGAAACTGTGTTCTGCCTCTAACATTTTTGAAGTTGCTTCTGTTTCTTGTTTACGCTCCTCTACACCCTGAGCGTATGCCTGAATACGACAAATATCCATGTCTGGCTGAAGTGAGACTGACATACAATCGTTAAGAAAGTGAGGCTCTAATCCCATCACGAACGGGTGAACCCGATCCTCCATTATTGTATCTAAGATGGACTATACTTCCAAACACCCATGTTACCTTGTCGAAGGGTCAAGAACCTTTCAACTCTGGCTCGCCTAAGCTCTGGTGGTAGATAATGACGAAGAAAAGCTTCTGTAAACTCCTTCCATACCGCTGGAGGGGCATCCTCAGCTCTAGACAATTCCTAAGACTCGTACCAATTAACTGTAACATCTTCGAGTCTATAGGAAGCTAGCTCAACTGACTCGGTCATAGTGGCATTCATTACTTGTAACGTCCTCTGCACTCTATCAATAAATATCTGAGGGTCCTCGTTTGGATCTACTCCGGTGAATACCGGAGGGTCTAAATTAATAAAGTCATAAACCCATGCACTGACGGACCTATCTGCGTGACCAATACCTACTTCCTGACGCAGAGCCTACAAGGCTACTAATCGGGTCAATAATTCAATAACATATCTCATCTCCTGACTAGGTACATCCGGATGAGGTGCTGAATGTACAGGGGCGGGCGCTGGAGCTGGTGCCCCTTGGAGCTCTTCTAGAAAGGGCGGGCGCTAGAGCTGGTTCCCCTCGGAGCTCTTCTAGAAAGGGCGGGGTATGTGAAGTCTGAAATGGAACCTCACTATGAGACTCTCCCCAAGCCCTGGTAACTCGTGGCGCTCGACTAGTAGTCTCACCGGCCATGGACTTTCCCTTTTGGGCGGCCATACTCTTTGAAGGAATTGCTGAAAATATAACATATTATAAGGTACATGAATTCTTATATCGTACGATCTGAGATAAAAAGAGAGGATAGCATCCTATATGTCCTGTAGCCTCCTGTCTATAAGTGTGGTGTACGAAACACCCGTAAATAACACTTTACTAGACACAGTCTGTAGACAACCCTAGGACATAACTACTCTGATACCACTTTTGTCATGACCCGTATTTTACTCCAAATTGGCCACTTTCAACGAAACTCATTTTCTTTAATCTGTGTACCCCTTTTATCCTTCATAACACTTATTTATCTCTTGTTATAAATAACGTAAGTGCATTAACGTCAAGATGATCTCATCCCCAAGAACCCTCTCTCCAACCATATAGGAAACATCATGAACCTTCCAGTCCGCGTAACTCTTCTATCTGGACTGGGTTGTACGGAGTCTATCCTGAATCACCTTATCCTTCTCCAAGGCATCCTGAACTAAGTCTGTTCCCAACAATCTAGCCTCACCCGGCTCAAACCAACCCACTGGGGATCTATACCGTCTCCCATATAAAGCCTCATATGGTGCCATCTGAATGCTGGACTGATAGCTATTGTTGTAGGAAAATTCCTCCAATAGAAAGAACTGATCCCAAGTCCCTCCAAACTCAATCACACACATACGGAGCATATCCTCAAGAATATGAATAGTGCGCTCGGACTGTCTGTTCGTCTGTGGGTGAAATGTTGTACTCAACTCCACCCGAGTACCCAACTCATGTTAAACGGCTCTCCAGAACCGTGGTGTGAACTGAGTAATTCTATGTGAAATGATGGAAACCAGAATACCATGCAGACGAACAATCTCTCCGATATAGATCTCTGCCAACCGCTTCGAGGAACAAGTTGTACACACGGGAATAAAGTGAGCGAACTTGGTCAGTCGATCCACAATCATCCAAATAGCATCAAACTTTCTCAAAATCTGTGGGAGCCTAACTACAAAGTCCATGGTTATCCGCTCCCACTTCCACTCCGGAATCTCTATCTGGTGAAGCAACCCACCCGGTTTCTGGCGCTCATACTTCACCTGCTAATAGTTAAGGCACCGAGCTACAAATCCAACTATATCTTTCTTAATCTGCCTCCACCAGTAGTGTTGCCTCAAATCCTAATACATCATTGCGGCACCCGGAGGAATAGAATATTGCGAGCTATGGGCCTCCTCCAGAATCAACTCCCGAAGCCCATGAAGATTAGGTACACAAATCTGACCCTGCATCCTCAATACCCCATCATCATTAGTAGTCACATCTCTGGCATCACCGTGCTGAACCTTGTCCTTGAGGACAAGCAAATGAGGGTCATCATATTGTCGCTCTCTGATATGATCAAATAAGGAAGACCGAGAAACCACGCAAGCTAGAACCCGATTGGGCTCCAGAAGATCCAATCTCACAAACTTGCTGGATAGGGCCTAAACATCTATCGCCATAAGTCTCTCTAATGCTGGTAATTAAGCCAAACTCCCCAAACTCTCTGCCCGGTGACTCAAGGCATCGGCCACCACATTGGCCTTGCCCGGGTGATACAAAATAGTGAAATCATAATCCTTCAGCAACTCTACCCATCTCCTCTGGCGCAAATTTAGATCCTTTTGCTTGAGCAGGTGCTACAAGCTCCGATGGTCAGTCTAAATCTCATAAGGAATCCCGTATAAATAATGGAGCCAGATCTTCAAGGCATGAACAATGGCAGTTAACTCAAGATCGTGGACAGGGTAATTCTTCTCATGTATCTTCAACTGTCTGGATGCATAGGAAATCACCCTACTGTCCTTCATCAACACCGCGCCAAGGTCAAACCTCGAGGCGTCACAATATACCGTATAAGACCCCAAACCTGTAGGCAATATCAAAATTGGGGCTGTGGTCAAACCTGTCTTGAGCTTCTGAAAGCTCGCCTCACACTCCTCCGTCCACTGGAAGGGAGCACCCTTCTTGGTCAACCTGGTCATGGGGGCTACAATCGATGAAAACCCCTCCACAAAATGACAGTAGTAACCAGCCAAGCCAAGGAAACTGTAGATCTCCATAGCTGAGGATGGTCTGGGCCAACTCTGCACGACATCTATTTTCTTCGGATCCACCTGAATGCCCTCTCTTGATACCACGTGGCCTAGGAATGCCACTGAATTCAACCAAAACTCACATTTCGAGAACTTAGCAAATAACTTCTTCTCTCTCAGAGTCTGAAGCACAGTACTCAGGTGTTGCTCATGATCTTCTCGACTCCGGGAATACACCAGAATATCATCAATAAAGACAATGGCGAACGAGTCAAGATACGGCCGAAACCCACTATGAATCAAATGCATAAAGGTTGTTGTGGCATTGGTCAGCCCAAAAGACATAACAAGGAACTCATAATGACCATACCGAGTCCTGAAAGTAGTCTTCGGTATATCTAGCTCCCGAATCTTCAACTGATGGTAACCTGAGCGTAAGTCAATCTTAGAAAACACTTCTGTGCTATGAATCTGGTCAAACTGATCATCAATACGAGGAAAAGGATAATGGTTCTTCACTGTAACCTTTTTCAACTGGCGATAATCAATACATAAACGCATAGAACTATCCTTTTTCTTCACAAAAAAGACAGGAGCACCCCAAGGTCATACACTAGGTCGAATAAAACCCTCACCAAGCAATTCCTGTAACTGATACTTCAAATTAGGAGGAGCCATACGGAGGAATAGAAATGGGCTTAGTTCCCGGCAACAGATAAATGCCAAAATCAATATCTCTATCAGGCGGCATGCCTGGAAAATCAGCTGGAAACACATCGGGAAAAACCCGTACTACTGGAACTGAATCAACTGAAGGGGTATCAATTCTGACGTCTCTCACACAAGCTAAATACATGTCACACCCCTTCTCAACCATACACTGAGCTTTAAGAAAAGAGATAACTCTATCGGGAGTGTGATCTAAAGTACCCCTCCATTAAACACGCGGCACACCTGGCATAGCCATCGTCACAGTTCTGGTGTGATAATCAAGAATAGCATAATGGGGTGAAAACCAGTCCATGCCCAAGATAATGTCAAAATCTACCATGTTGAGCAATAATAAATCGGCTCTGATCTCAAAACCACTAAGAGCAATAAAAAACGATCGATAAATTTTGTCCACAATAAGAGAATCTCCCACGGGAGTAGAAACATAAACAAGGGAACTCAAAGAATCCCGAGATACACCCAATGCGGAGCAAAATAAGAAAACACATAAGAATGAGTGGAGCCTGGATCGTATATAACCGATGCATCTTTGTGACAAACCAGTATAATACCTGTGATGACACAATTAGAGGCAACAGCCTCGGTACAGGCAGGAAGGGCATAGTATCTGGCCTGGCCTCCCCTTCTAGGCCGACCTCTACCTCCTCGACCTCCACCTTTAGCTGGCTGAGCAGGTGGGGTAGCAACTAGAGCTGTAACCATAACTTGAGAACTCTGCGGGGCATGCTATGGCTGATAAGTCTGTGGAGGTGCACCCCTCCCAAATTTGGGGCAATCCCTCACCATATGACGTGTGTCACCACACTCAAAACAAGCTCTAGAAGGACGTGGTGGTTGTTACTGGCTCGGGCCAGGTCTGCTAGACTGACCTCTGAAAGCACCCCACGTAGGAGGCACGCTAGATATCGGTGGTGCATAATAAGGCTCATAAGCCCAAGGAGGAGCTGGAATACCACTGGCTACTGGAAGAGCCGAATGAATAGGGCGGCTCATATAACCCTACCATGACGACCTGCTACTGGGGCACGGGCACCAGAGAAATGGCTCGACTCTCGAGACCTTTTGGCCTCCCTCTCCTCTCTCTCCCTAGCATGCATACCCTCAATCCTCCTAGCAATGATCACCACCTACTGATAAGAAATATCCATTTCCAACCCACGAGCCATGCTAGACTTGATGCTGGCAATAAGGCCCTCAATAAACTGACGAACCCTCTCGCGAATAGTAGGAATCAAGGCTGGTGCATGCCTAGCCAAACTAGTGTAACAGACAACATACTCTAAGACAGTCATAGTACCCTGGCGCAAATGCTCAAACTCTGCTTGCCATGCATCCCTGAGGCTCTGAGGAACATACTCTATCAGGAACAGATCTAAAACCTGAGTCCAAGTCAATAAAGCAGCCTTATCCGAACTGTCTAACTCATAGGTACACCACCACTCATACGCGGCTCCTCGAAGCTGGAAAGTAGTGAAGGAAACCCCACTCAATCCTGATATACCCATGGCACGGAGAATGCGGTAGCACTCATCTAGAAATCCAGAGCATTATCCGATGTTAGATTGCTGAAAACATGAGGCTTGTACTTCTTGAACCTCTCAAGCCTCCACTGCTCATCCTTCGAAGTCGCTGCCCTGTCCTCGGGCTAAACTGGCACTCTAGACAGTACATGAATAATCTTAGGGACATGCTCAACATGCACTCACTGCTCAGGAGTGCGGGCGGTGGGAGTCTGTGCTTTTCCCCCCGATCTAAGATGTAGCTACAGCAAAGAGAAGCAACCCTTCTTGAGACAGAGTGGTGTATGCTCATGAACTATGCCAGAGTCTCCTGAAGAGCTGGAGTAGTAGTAGTAGTAGTAGGCGTGTCAGGTGCCTAGACTCTGGCTGGAACTGCTAGTGGTACCTCGGTGGCAGCTCGCACAGGTGCTCTGGCTGCACCACATGCGCGTCCTCAGCTTCTACCCCCGCCTCTGACAGCTGCAATAGGGGGTGTGGGTGTTTGATTATCTCGGGTAGCGCGTGTCCTCACCATCTGTGAGAGAATAAAAGACATAAGTTTAGAATTGTGATGTTAAAATATCGCACGACAAGGAAATCAAATGAAGTGGAATTTTCCTGACAGTTACAAAGCCTCTCGTAGATAGCTACAGACGTCTCCATATCGATCTGCGAGACTCTAATAAACCGGCTTGTGATCCATGACTCCTATGAACCTAGAGCTCTGATACGAACTTGTCACGACCTCGGTTTTCCCTCCGTGAACTATCGTGATGGCACCTAGTCCCTACGACTAGGTAAGCCTAAATTGCGGAAAATAAACCAATTTGCAGAAGTAAAATAATTTAAAACAGAATTAGAGTAATAAGACAGTGATTAAAAGTGTCGCTCGACATACACAATATTTAACTCTCAAAAACCAATACATATCTCCAAGACCCGGAAACCCATGAATCACAAGCTAAGGATCACTACATAGTGCTCTAACCCCAAAATAGTCTAAAACAAAATAAATATAGAACGGCGGTAACTATAAGTGAGAGTGCAGAGAGACTCCTAGGTCTGCGGACGCGACAGATATACCTCAAAGTCTCCGAACGATCGCCTTGCCTCAAGAATGGTAAGGCTGAATCAGGGTACCTGGATCTGCACATGAAAAACATCCGCAGAAAGGGCATGAGTACACCACATCGGTACTCAGTAAGTGCGTAGCCTAACCTCGATTCGGTAGTGACGAGGAAGGTCAGGGACCTACTGAGGTTAAATAAAATACAAAGTATAATAGTGTAGAACAAGACACTATAATTAAGTGCAACAGTAAGAAATAACATAGAATAGAAAGAGCAACAACAACTAGAATAGAGGCACAATAATCACCAAGGGAACACAACTCAAAACATAGATAGCAACCGGGGATCTACCAGGATACCGTCTTGTATCCCCCAAATGTAAATGTCTAGTGGATCTCCCGGGTGTCGTCTCGTAGTCAAACTCATAATGCATCAGGGATCTACCAGAATCCCGTTCCGTAGTCCCTAAATGTAAATACCCAGTACTGGGGGAATCTACCGGGTGCAGTCCCGTACTTCCATATAATTGTGTAGGGGGATCTACCGGAATCCCACATCCGTAGTCATAAATAAACAGACAAGGGGGATCTATCGGAATCCCATATCCATAGTCCCAAATAAACAGACAAGGGGGAGCTACGTAAATACACAGCAGCAACAGGAAAATATTCAAAAATGGAAAATTTCATATTAAGGCAATAAGTAATTCTAGCCTATCATGCTGTACGGAATTTAGGTAAGGCAGTTTGAGTAAATAAAGCAATTAAATCACTTAGACATGCTTTCCTAATCTAACAACAGGCTTAATAGTGCGAGTAATAAAAACAGGAAATGAAACATACTAGTACTTAATGAAAATCGGATTTCAACAATTAGCACAAGTACGCACTCGTCACCTCACGTACAAGGTATTTCAATTAGCAAATATACCAAATTCTAAAGGGAAAGGTCCCCCACACAAGGTTAGGCGAGCCACTTACCTCGAACCGGCTCAAAATCAACTCGAAACCGCGTTCTTACCACGAGTACTCGACTCCAAATGACCCAAATCTATTCAATTCAATTGCATAATGTAAATAACACTTCAAGTAATTGATTCTACAATTAAATTCTAAGCCAATACGCGAAATTAGGTAAAATAACCAAAATGGCCCTCGGGCCCAAATCTTGGAATCGGGTGAAATTTACATTTTCAAAAACCTCGTATTCTCACGAGTCTATACATAACAACAACACTGAAATCAGAGTTCAATTAGCCCCTAAAATACCCATGTTAAGGTTAATTAATCTCAAGCCCTAATTACCCATTTTTCCCCAATTGTTTCACCACTAATTAGGTCTTTAATCACATATAAACGAGTTATGAAGTCAAAAATGTTACCTCTAAGTGATTCCCCTTTGGTTTCCTCAAAAACTTCAATCCCTTTTACAAATGTTAGAAAAATGAAGAAGGGTCGCGGATGGGCTATTTAAATACTGCCCAGATTTAACCTTACGTGATCGTAGAAATCCCTATGAGATCACATAAGGCAACTTCCTCAAGCTACGTGATCGTGACCAGATCTATGCGATCGCATAGAGAAAACTCTAGCACCCCACTGCCACACCAAGTCCTTCTACGCGAACGCAAGGGTCCTTATGCAAACGCAATGACCAACCAGCTCACCCTATGTGATCGCACTCCTTCCTCTATGACCGCAATTCACAAAAATATGTGTGACCTCAACTTATACTACGCGATAGAGGATGGTCTCACGTGATCGTAGTGAACAAATCACTGCTGCAAAATACCAGAAAAACAGCAATCACTCAAAGGCCAAAAGTGCACGTTTGAGCATCCGAAATACAGTCGAGGCCCCCGGGACCTCAACCAAACCCACCAACATATCCCATAATATCATTTAAACTTGTTCCAACCTTCGGAACTCTCAATTCACCATCAAAACACTAATTTAATATCGGATTCAAGCCTAAGAATTTCAAAAACTCTTAAAATACGCTTTCGATCAAAAAGTCTATCAAACCTCGTCCGAATGACCTGAAATTTTGCACACATGTCACATTCAACACTACGGAGCTACTTCAGCTTCCTGAATTCTATTCCAGCCCTCGGATCAAAATCTCACTATTGAATCGGAAACTTAAAAAATTCAACTTTTGGCATTTCAACCCTAAATTAGCTAAGGACCTCCAAAACACGATCCGAACACGCCCCTAATCCCAAAATCACCCAACAGAGATAACGGAAACATCAGTATTCCATTCCAAGGTCGTCTTCACATTGTTCTGACTACGGTCAAATTTCCAAAACTTAAGCTCTTATTTAGGGACTAAGTGTCCCAAAACTCTCTGAAACTCAAAATTGAAAATCCCTACAAATCAAAAGAGTAGAAATAAACATGGGGAAAGCAGTTAACAGGGGATTGAGGCATTAATTCTTGAGACGAGCGGCCGAGTCGTCTTACTTTTTCACTTAATTTCTAGTTTCTTGTGTATCATTACTTGTATATTTGACACATCTGAACTGTTTTCCTCTAAGACGTCATGGAAAACTCCAACTATTGATTTAGTGGCTTGATGTAGGTCCTTGATGACAGCCAACTTCTTGCCAATTGCAGCTAGCTTCTTAACCACATCAAGATCATATATTGTAGTCTAGGGAGCACTTACATTGACCTTAGAACTAGTGGGAATAACATTGGCTTCAGTATCATGTTTCTTCACCCAAGAGCCATACACGGAAACATACCCCATACTGACAAAGACTCACGTATAGTAACATTTGGAGATTGATAGACAAGGATAGTTTGAGGGAGGGATGTTGTGGGATTTTAGAAGGCTGGTGATTATCATGCCATATGGAGGACTAGAGGGGTCATCAGAGAATCATAAAATTTATTACGAGGATAATTTCATTTTCACTTTGTAAGAAGAAAATAGACTAGAATGGTGTCTCTTTGAGACAAAGTGGTGAAGGATCATGTTATGGGAATTATGGTGATAGAAACTATGTGAGCAAGAATATGAGTTTCAGATTTTATTTCATTGGGTCCTAATTGATTTGGCCAGGAATCAAACAGAGGTTTTGCAATGCACCTCTTGGCTTGGTCAAACAAAACTTCAAAGTATTCAGGCCAGGAGTTTTTGAACAAGGCAGAGTAACAAGAGCATTTACATTGAAAACTAGAATCAAAAGTTGAATAGTCAATAACAATACGCTCACCTAGGACGGAAGACTCAATCTTATCATATTTAGGAGAACAAAGATTTGCATAGAACTTGCAAACAAGATCTTCATAGACTTTTGGAAGGGCTAAAAAATAATTTTTTTGGCTTTAGAAATCGAAAAGCTCTTTTACCTCGCAATTTAGGCCTTCCATATCATCCAGGTTCACATAAGCAATTTATTTTCCTTTGAAGGCAGTGAAGTTATTTCTGTTGGGTGGGTATCCCAAAAGTAAACATTAGACTCTAGTAAACCATCCCAATCCATCTTCGCTTTCTATGTGTGACTGCTCCAACGTTTTCTTCTATGGAACACTTTCCTAGGGCTTTATTGGTCGCACTTTGAGCATCATTGGAGAAATATGCCTCCGAAAAGGAGAAGAGTTCTGATGGATGAGAAGAGAACTTCCCTTTACAACAGGTACTATTTTGAGTTGATTAGGTGAAAATTAAAATGTACAGGGAGATGAAAAGGAATTCTTATAATGGATAGAGAGATATTGAAGTGGCGTGACTGATGGATGTTGAAAATGGAAAAACTGTCACTTAGGAGAAATTGATTTGATTTCCTTCTAGGGACTCAGGAAAGGTGTGAAACGAGACTGTATATGGCATAAATTAGTGGTTCGATTTTACGGTCATCAAGGCGCCTCAAGGAAACTGCCCCCCGAAGGATTGAAGCTTGGCTCGGGGCTCCGACCTCGAAGTTTCTCAGTAATCTACTTCAAGATAGCGTAAGCAACGGTCGGCCTCGAGCCATGGTAAATCAGTGGCGTCGGTGGATCAGTGTGAGGTCCCCAAGGTACGTGACTAGAGCTGACAAAGCCTATTAGGCTAGTCCAAACTCGTACAATGGCATTAAATGGTTGTACCAGCCGCATATCTTTATAATAAATGCATTTGAACTATATTGAGATACCCCCTCATATATAAAGGGGATCCTTGTAATTTTGTAAAGGATCTGATTCTCAATATTAAACATACAAGAACACTCTCTCTGCTCGCTAACATATTCTCTTGATCTCATAGTTTCCATTTGTTGCTTACATTCATTATGTTCTATTTATTATTCTTCATTTATTGCTTATCGATGATCATAAAGAACCACCGCCGTAGCTATCATAATTGTTAATCCTCCCTCGATTGCTCCAAGCCGGCCACCCAACTCAACCTCGAGGCCACATGTACGATAGCTCGAGGCTCCGATCTCCAGCCGTTTGGTTTGACTATCACATCGTTTTTTGGCTATAATCTTGCTTTCTAATTTCTTACTTTAGCATCCATCGCCTAACAACTAGCATAAAAATAGATCACGTATTTTTAGAACCACAAAATCAACTTTAATTGTTATTACCATTTTTACGGTAAACAGTTTGGCGCCCACCGTTGGGCTAAAAATAATAGTGATTATTTTTTTGCTGGTTTAACTACATAACGCAGGTTACCTTTCACACTTTCTTGTCCAAGATCTTTGATTTCAGGTCAAAATGTCTAACTCAGTAAACAAATATCTTGAGGACCATGGAGAGAATGGTGTGGATGTTCCAGGTATTGGTGTACCAACACGAAACCCTGAGAATGCACCATAACTAATTCCTATGGACGCGGTCTCATGCGATGCCCAACACGTCGATATAAGCTCCCACACTAATAGGAGCATGCACCAAGGAGATCAACAAGAAGCTTAGAAAACCCCAACTAGGGAAGGACTGAGAATTAGCCTTCACGTTATTTTTGAAATGTTACAGGCACAATAGCTGGCTATTGCGCAGGTGCAAAGTCACCAGAAAACTCCTAGCACGGTAGCACCGGGGATGGCTCCCCCGGCCGAGAAGGTACCAGAGAGATCAAGCAACAACAGGTCGGCAGCCGACCCCGCCATCGTAAATATGCTCGAGGACCTCATAAAGAGGGTCGAGTCGGGCGAGAAAAAGATAGAAGCCAACGACAAGAAGGTAGAGACCTACAATTCCAGGGTCTATCAAAGTCTGGGTGCACCCCCGATTCTGAAAGGTGTAGATTCGAAGAAATTTGTGCAAAAGCCATTCCCGTTGGAAGTAGCCCCAAAACCCATTCCAAAAAAGTTCAGAATGCCCGATCTTCCGAAGTAAAATGGAACCTTGGACCCTAATGAGCATGTTAGTGCTTACACTTGCGTAGTAAAGGGCAACGACCTAAAGGACGACGAGATCGAGTACGTCCTACTAAAAAAGTTCGGAGAAACACTTTCAAAGGGGGAAATGATGTGGTATCACAACCTGGCCCCAAACTTGATAGATTCATTTGCCATGCTGGCAGATTCTTTTATAAAAGCACATGTTGGTGCCATCAAAGCAACAACAAGTAAATCTGACGTCTTTAAGATCAAGTAGAGGGAGAATAAGATGCTGCGAGAGTTCGTATCTCGCTTTGAAATTGAATGAATGGAACTACCACCAGTTTCCGATGGCTGGGCAGTGCAGGCCTTCACTCAAGGTTTAAATGAACGAAGCTCGGTGGCTTCAAAACAACTGAAGCAAAATTTGGTTGAATACCCCGGCGTGACTTGGTCGGATGTTCACAACCGATATCAATCGAAAATCAGGGCCGAAGAAGACCAAGTAGGAGCCCCCTCGGTCTTGGTATACCCAAGCAGGCTTCTGGCGAAGGATCCAAAGCCAAACAAAGAAAGGTACCAGCCGTACACCGAAGATAGAAAAAACACCCGAGGCGTAACATACCCGGAATGATTGGAGAACGGACTGAGGGCTAAACCCTCGGGGACTCGTCAACATAGCCAAGTTCGATAGATATGCAGGGCCGACAGAGGCACCCCGCTTGTTGGAATACAAATTCCACGTTGATATTTCATATATCGTGTTCCCCATCAGTACGATCAGAGACGCCAGGTGGCCGAGGCTTCTACAGTTAGATCCTTCGCAAAGGAACCATAACTTAACATGTGAATTTCACACCACACACAGTCATAGGATCAAGGATTGCTGACAACTCCGGGAAGAACTGGCCCGATTACTCAGCAAAGGTCACCTTCGTGAATTCCTCAACGACCGAGAAAAAAATCATTTCCGGGAAAGAGAGGCGACCAAAAAGAATGAAGCAGATGAGCCGCAATGTCACAACCCAAACCGATGGGCCACGATGGACACCCGGTACCATACTCAACCGAGTACCAACATAACATATCTTTCATATCATTCTGTCGTAGGTAAATGAACTAGAGTAAAGCATGATGGAATACAAACTTATATATATGACGAACAGGCCTATAAGGCCAACATGATTCTTTATATACTCGAAACATAGGCCGACAAAAACATACAAGTATCTGTATACACGACATCTATCTACAAGCCTTTAAGAAAATTTAATATCATAAAGGTCGGGACAGGGTTGTGCCATACCAATCTATACATGTACTAATCATACTGACCAAAGAAGCAACTCCGGAGAAAATAGAGCGTACCAACACCTTCCGCTGAGCTGATAGCGTAGTTGGAGGACTTTCGACCTATCTATCAGTAACTACGGGCATGAAACGCAGCGTCCCCAGGCAAAAGCGATGTCAGTACAAATAATGTACCGAGTATGTAAGGAATGAAAATCAGTAACTAGTACACATGAGAGAAACATGAGGTAAAAGACTCAACATGTATATCCAAATAACTCTCTGAATCATTTAATATTATAATGTCGTGCATATGCATATAAATGTCATAGCATGCATGAGTATATGTGTTCATAACATCATCAAGCCTTCGAGAGCATCTCATCATATCATCTCGGCCACTGTGGGCAAATCATCAACGTATACCAGCTGATCAGGTGGTGGTTCATATAAAATGTCATAGCCTTTTCCCGTATCCCATATACATATATACGCGTATATAACGCTATCTAGTCATGGGCCAATGTACATGAATGCAATGCATGAGAAGTACGTCAATAAAATCTCTTGGAATGTCATAAGACCATTATGCCTTCAAGTAATTGTCATGCCCCAAAAATCTAGGAGCGCGACCGGTGCTCAACCGAGTAAACCCGATTGAGCAAGCCTGTTAGGTTTCATTCTACCCAAACTAATTCATGATTAAAGAGGAGATGAACTCCATTAATCATACTTTGTAAATATATCATTAACGACTTCCATTTTATTTCCATTAGCAACTTCGTTCATAATTTTCAAAATATTACATGTTTTATACATCTTTTCCAAATATCAATAGTTCTAACTCAATTCCCCATTATCAAACACCACCCACAACCTTTCTACAAAGCCTCTAAATACAACTAAAGAGTAATATGGAAATGCCGGCAACAAGGCTCCGGCTATACCTCAAAATACAAAGTACATAATAAACAACGATACATGACCCCGAAATGAAGTGTGGCTCACCAAGTCAGCTAAAAGGAAGATGCGTCACTAGCTGTGACCAACACTGCCTACTATGGAACCACCTACATCCATTTAAAAATGTACCGCCCCCGATAAAAGGGAAATTAGCGCCGTCGAATAGCACTAGTATGAATGGCTAAAAGTCCTCTTTCAAAATAGAATGTCAATATAAGGAAAGACAATAATGTAAACAATAAGTAACAATCAATGACATCCAAAGTCCAAGTTAAACATAACAATTTTTCAACATACGAAAGTTCATATGGTAAAAAAAATGAAACTCGGGATACAAAGACAATACTATTATTGGATAGACGATATTTAATACCGATTCACCACAATTCACAATACCACTGTTCACAATACCATTGTTCACAACATGCATATCATAACCAACTCCTAATTTCAATCACAATTTCTGTGCCAATATATACATATACATATTCCACCATGAATCTTAGCACGAAGTCTGATCTCGACCCGATCGGCTAGGCCGTCTTATTTGAGATATGTACCTCAATCACAATTTCATTGTCACTTTCCAGTTTCAATATTAGCACAATACCACCATGTGTGCGGCATGACGTCCGATCACGGCCCGATCGGTTAGGCCGTCTTACCAAGATGTTTTTTATTTTCCATCAATCATCTCATTTCAATCTTTATTTCACATATATCAGTTCATCAGCACTTGGGGCCACAATCATTACATCATACTTGGCATTTGGCTGCATTTCATAATTCAAGTTCTTTCCACATATTTCACTTCAATATCAATTTCAACAACAAGCCATTCAATTCAAGATGTCAAGTACACATGAGATGAAACATGAATCATGGTCATATAGAATATTTGAGATATCACACACCTCAAGTTCATTAGCAATGGAACTTTAAACACAAAAGATTCTTCCAAAAGGAAGGGACACACAAAACCACAATAGTAACACACATCAAAGTCATAACAAGCAATCACACCAATTATTTTTGAATTACTCTTTTCCAATCACGGTAATAAACAATGTCATCATCGGAGTATGTAACAACTTGGATCACATTGGATGTACTTATAAGGCAAAACATTATCTCGAACAGCCACTTATGAGCATAAATTGAGTACAAAGCCTTTAGGCCACTTTATTTATGAAGTCATTCACATAAAGTAAAGTCAAGGCTTATTTCATAATCTATTCACATTTTCTCATGTCATAGGCATTACCAGGCACAATTTATAACTCAAGTTCTCATCACGTTGGCCACACTCTGTTTCCCAAATTAATTTAATTTATTTCAAACATCTTTATAGATTACCAACAACTACACACAATCAATCAAATACATTTGGTACACATAAGAGCAATTAGGAGCATCAACCATATCGAGTTTTCTCACACAATTTGACATACTAGCCTTTATTTGAAACACGACTCAAGACGTAACACTTTAATATGCAACTCATACTTAGTGTATATATATATATATATATACTAGCCTTTATTTAAAACACGACTCAAGCCGTAACACTTTAATATGCAACTCATACTTAGTATATATATATATATATATATATATATATTCATAAGACTCATTTCGGAATAGTCATGTTTATGGATAATAACCCGAAATATAAGATTTATGAACTTTGAGCCACCACGCATTAACTTATGAAAATATTTATGGAATTCGATTCTAAGAGAGAAAGTTTAGCCATCATACCTTGTTTAAGCTTTTCTTAAGTTAGTAAAACATTCCAAAAATTCTAGTAATCCCAATCTACTTTGAGACATAACAAAATTGAACAAAAATTAGGGAGATATTCGTGGTTTAAGCTCATTTGAGCATTTTATCAAACACTAGTTGTGCATCTTGATTTCAAAGCTCTTCTACAAGATTTCCTTCATTCCCCAACCCAATCTTTACTTATTTGTGTTTAAAATCTTCCCACAACCCTAATTTGTACATGCATGTATACATAATACTATTACACCCAAGAATCATACCTTAATAACCCATTTTATACCCAAAACTCGAAATTAAAGTCTAGTGTATAAAACCTTACCTCTTAGATGAAGATCTTGTGATTGGTTTCCTTGATTCTTGAAGATTGATGAAACATTGAATGGTGATAATGTTAGGCGTCCTCCTTGTCTCTCTAAAATGCTCTCACCTCTCTCTAGATTTAGTATAAAATAGCCCCAAATGAAGCCCCAAAGCTTATTTATCAAAGTGGGTTCGGCTATGAAAATTTCCAAAAATGACCCACAAAGTCAATTATGTGGTGCAATTATGCTATAGCATAATAGATATGTGGGCAGCGGACTTGTAGCATAATCATTATGCGATACCATAATTGACAGCATAATTAATTATGCGACAACATAATCAACATGCGACAGCATAATTTTTTCCCGACTCTACTTCACTATGCGACGCGTATGCGGTTTGGAGAGTCGTTTTGCGATCGCGAAATTGATCACAAATCCAGCCTTTGGTAATTCGATCATAACTTTGTGTAGGAATATCCAAATGATGAACGGTTTGAAGCGCTAAAAACTAGACTCAAAGACATTTCATTTGATAGGTTGTTCATCACATTAAACTTCGTATATATATAGATATGATCGTTGGAAGTGTGGATATATGCAAACTCATTTAAAATTTTAGCCTATTATGAAATTTTCTAATTTGACTTAGACTTAGGCCTTTCCTTGTACCCCAAATTACTTATTATATGACTTATACTAATATTTTCCAAATTTAATTGATGTCCATCAATTAATAGCACATAAAATATTATAATTAGCCTACCTGGCACCACGAAATCCTAAATTACTTAGCGAAATTTTCGGGGGCATTACAGTAATAACATGAAGTGAACTCTTTCAACTTATGTATTTTTCTGAGACCCATGAATAGACGATAGAATAATATGACACATGGAGAATCAGGATTATAAGCATCTCTAGCATTTCTATGAATAGAGTCATTTATGAAAGTTGTGCATTTGCACGTTTCGTTTGCATCATATGGATTATGCCAAAAGAAATAAGGGATATCATTAACATACCTGCATGACATCTTCCTTATTACTCAACCAAGCTCGACACAATGTCTTGCATCTTCAACAAGTGAAAGGATATTGCCGTTAACATATAATGTAGTACCATCGTATATGGCTAGTCGTATGGATTAAGAAAAATCGGGTAGAACCTCCCCTATTTTTACTACATCCCAAAGACCACTAAGGGTCATCAACATCCCAACAACAACAACTATGACAAACAATAGAAACAACACCAATGAAATCCAATATGAGTTTCTCCAGTTATCTTAACAATCATATTGAGCGGCAAGCTCGTTTTTACTCATAACAAAATATGAATTGAATCCAACTCTTATTTCATAAATTAGTTTACAACCTTCAGAACATCATACTTATATGTACCACATTATTTCTAGTTTAAAACATCCACAAAATTCCTTCCAAAATAGCTTCATACATCTAGCACCTTAATTTTTTTTACCTTCTATCACTTGTTTTTCGTCTTTTCTTCTTCAATAAACTTAATTATAACCTAGAAAAGCTTAACAACAGCAGCCACAACATTATCAAATTATTTCTCACAATTTTTAGACACCACAAACCATATATTTAGCCACAAAACAGCCCAACCAAAGAGACAACCATACCTCATATTCTTTCAAGTGCTATCTTATGGTTTTTCACTCAAACAACACAACCAACACATGATGAGCCTTAGGAACAATCAAGAAGGTGTTGTACATACCTTGGACATCATCTACAACTCGAAACACTATCTCAACTTATCTCACAATATCCCTCAATCACACCACAACATCATTGAAGCATTCTCTTATAGTCTTTAACACCTTTGATGATGATTTTAGTTGATTTCCCATTAGTTTGGTTCTTGGGATCTTGGACCAGCTCTTAGAGAGAATTGAGAGTATTTTGGTGTATTTGTTCTGTGTATAATTACGAGATATACAAGGTAGAAGATAACTTATAAGCCCACCGCCTCATTTCTCCAAGTAGGTGGGTAAGTTGCCTGCTTGGCAGCTTGAGCGATGCAACTTCGAACGCGTGTATCTCTCTAATCCGACATCATATTGACAAATGGTATCCAGCGTTGGAAACTAGACACATAGGAATTTAATTCTATATAAATATCTCCATGTAACTCTCAATATATTGGGTGAAAACTGCATCGCAACTGGCCTATAAAACTGCTAGTTTCTCCGAAGTGCAGCGACATGATTTGGTGACCCTAATATATAAATTCATATTTCTCTACCCCGATGTCATAGAAATAAATGGTTTACACCATTGGAAATTAGGTTCCATGACCTTCATTTTGGTATATAATATGTCCGAAAATGACCTCATATGACACATGAAGTATATTGCTCAAAATGCTTCATTACAAGGCAAATCCTTAGTCAGTTTTTCCGCAACTTAAATCTGATTTTTCCCAAACTTTATATTTCATATCCAAACATCATATATAGTCATATATTAACTTTAAACTCATTTACATCATGATTAACAAGTCCCATATTCTTGTTAACTTGCTTAAGACTTCAGTAAACCTTTCTTATCCTTGTAGAAGGATTTCGTCCTTTTTGAGTTTACATTAGATAATCCTATAATGACAGTGACGTATGAACTACAAGGTGTAACAATATTAAATCACTTTATATACTTTCAATAATTATCTCATTTTTGAGCTTACAACAATTGACTTATGGTATACTTTCACGTAAAAAAACATGGGGTGTAACATCATTCCGCCCTTTGGAACATTCATCTTCGAATGTTGACTGATATGCTTATTAGTCTCATATCCTATAGATCTCATGAATATTTTCATATTGTACACCATCTAGGCAATTGTTCTGTAAATAATTCAAAGACCAGGGCATTCCCCCCTTAAGGCCTCTTCTAACATCACGACTTGTGATCGGAATTCTTTTAATCCCTTAACTTTGACTACCTTCTGTGTTGCAGCATGTATGACTCTATCCTTTTATGTGTGGATCTTCTTTTTTTCCCAGCTTTTTGCTAATATCTTTACCTCAATTTGTGAACATATATAGAACTATTACAAGATGTCCGTCGGAGCATACATAGGTGTACTGAAGTTCTTCGCTTGGTACTTACCGAACTTATAACTATTGTTATATTTTGTTTCCTAGTCTTGGTTATTTGTCCTTATGGCTTTAGTGCATCTAAGTATGTCATACCGTACTATAACACATACTTAGGTTTATTATTACTGAGGTGTGCTACACAACTCTAGCTTACTTTCTCACTACTTATCCCATTTGCGCCACAATAGGAACACATAATTGACCCCGATATATGAGGACTCCATCTCCTGTAATCTCGAATAGTATCTTCTCTTTTTGAGGGGTTGTATCTCTGTAATGATCTAGAATAGGATCTTCATACTGGCATTCCTTCACTTCAGTTACTAAAGAGGATGTTGCCATGTCCTAAATAGTAACTCCAGTACCACCTGAATCTAGTAATCGAATTCCAAGATTAACTAGCTGATGAATCTCACAAGATATATCACTCTTCTCTGGCTGTAAATATGATAGGCTACCCATAGATCTACGGTGGGGGCGTCGACTACTATATTAGCCTTCCTTGGACTGTATACAATATCAACATCATAGTCTTTCACTTGCTCCAACCATCACCTCAGACGTAATACATTGTCACTAGGGGTCACATCTCATTGAGGAACATCTGAAGTGATTTTCCTGATCCACCTAGGGGTGATACTATACTTCAATAACCGTACTTCATATCATCCTAATGTGTTTCATCTTATGGGGTATTCTAATATCGTACCATCCATAAAATCCCTTTCTTTTAAATCATTACTCAATCGAAGACCCAAACGTCATTTTGTTATTTATCACAATTACACCATTATTCTACTACCAGGGCAGCATTTCATCTCTTCCAATTGCTCTTATTCTTAGACTCCTCTGAGTCATTCAGACTGTACCGAGCTTTCTATAGCTTATGAAAACCATCAGCTCTCTTGTTTTGTTGGGTTAATCTCAAGGCCTTACCTTTTCTCATCACCTTCTCACTCACCATTTCACACCTTTACTCCTATCTATCTAAAACCTTATCGCTATAGGATACTTTAGCGTGCGACCTACGCATATCGATTCATACTACTCAAAACCTTCATTTACTTGGTAGCATCTTAGATTTCCTTTCATGCATTCTCAGTTGTATTTAAATGTATGCAATAGCTTTTCTGGGTCATTCTACCACTTGTTGCGTTAATACTTGGCTCATCTTAGTGCCCTCATATGTTGGAATTCCATGCAACCCATATGATCTTGAATATCACCTTTTGATATTTTTTTTCTTGTCATTCATTAGCCATCATAGGTGCCACTTTCTTGTAGAGTGAATACAATGTTGTTGGGATAATGTTGTTACACGACCATAACTTTTTTATGTCACTATGCTTAAGTTGAAGCCTACTTCTGTATTTCCTCAACTACTCTTAACTTACCTCTCGCACTGGCTCCTTATGTATCAAGTGTTCATTTGCACTTATCTATCAATAACATTTTGTGCTGGAACCCTACTGCCTCTCCCCAACGTCGTGCTTGCATAATGTTCTAGAGTCGTATCTTATCTGTAGGATCTGAATAGATGCAATCTCATTACTTTCACCTTTTTACCGTATTCTTTCTTTACTAGTCCATCGTTACATCTTAATCTTTGGATTATTTTCAAATCTTCATGGACTCTTACTCACCATGCGGTAACCCTTCTATACCAATAATAATTAAATTCCTTACTCACGAGGGTGACACCTAGTGTAACTGGCATACTTAGTCCTCTAAGCATAACATTGCTTACAGTGCTCGCTTTAGGGAAGCATCCTCCTGAATGACCTTGAAAGGTTATTCTTATGTTGTCTATTTTATTATCGCCGGAACGTAATCTCTGCAATTCTCTTGATGGCGACTATTACCAAATTATTCGATCCCTAATTCATGTTCACTAGCCTATACTGATTTCTATTATTCTGAGGGTGTAACTTTTCCTTCTCGTAATCACGTTGGAGTCACCAACTCATTTTTTTAACGTGGATATGACTTTATGGCTTATACTCTTTTATTACCTCAAGGCCTGTCACATCTTGTCTTTTCCTTTATTGACTATAGACTTTGTCATTGTGTCATATTTTGATTTACTGTTGTCATCTATTTATCACATCTTACTCATAATGCTTCATTCACTCTCTTTTTATTCTCAGGCTAATATTTTTGTCCATCACTCTAGTCTAAAACTTCAACAAAACATTCTTTCACTTTTAGCTCCCCTTACTTCATCTCACTGGCTCTTCGGAATGCGTAACATTATCCCTGTCTTTTTTTTTTCGGGGCTGGAGTCTTACTAAAGTAAATATTTATCCCTTCTAGGATCCACTGCCTATCTTTTGAAGTTTCTAAATATTCTAGTATTCATATCTGATTATACTATTTTAGAGTTCACCATATGGGTGTCTCACAAGGATATCTATTACCACATTAGCACTATCCTTCGGAAATATCAACTAATGCTAACAATCCATCAATAACTTTGGGTTACTCTAACCCCAACTTGATCCCGATATCCCATCCTTCTCTTAAACTATATTTGTCAGCTCCCACAAGCCATAATTGAGATGGGTGTGGCTCATTTTATATATCTCCGTTACCGTTGAAAGTAACTCGGAATGCTTATATTTCTCTGCTAGAATTGTAAATATTGTTAATCTTCATTAACTAGGTACGTCGTATCCTTCTTCACCTTGCTTCTTTTACTTGTTGAAACTTGTGTCTACCTTTCGATTCTTTTATTCCTTTTTACCATACGAGTGGATAGATATTCTTGCCCTAGGGATTATTATTAAGAAGCTTAGACATCTTAGTAGACACATGATCTGCTGAAGACCTCACATTTACTCATCATAAGCATGATGCAAAATCGAGTTCCTCTAACTCAACTCTTCCATAGCCACCTTCAATCTCTTACCAACTCTCTTTTTGAATGTAGATATCGTTGTATTACGAGTAAAATAAAAATTAGGAGTTTGAATTCTTAAAACTGAGCTCTACCACGCGATCTACATTAAAAAGAATGAGTGACAGTCTTAAATGCCCTATAGCCTCCTGTTTATTAGTGTGGTGCAAAGCACACCCATAAATAAGACTCTACTAGACACGGCTTATAGACTCCCTAGGACAGAACTACTCTGATACCACTTTTGTCATGACCCAAACCGATGGGCCGCGACGGGCACCGGGTACTTTACTCAACCGAGTACCAACATAACGTATCTTTCATATCATTCTATCATAGGTAAATGAACCAAAGTAAAGCATGCGGGAATACAAACTTATACATACGAAGCACATGCCTATAAGGCCAGCATGATTCTTTATATACTCGAAATATAGGCCGACAAGGCCATAAAAGTATCCGTATACATGATATCTATCTACAAGCCTCTAAGAATATATAATATCATAAGGTCGGGATAGGGTCCCGCCATACAAATCTATACATGTACTAATCATACTAACTAAAGAAGCAACTCCTGAGCAAATGGAGCGCACCAGCACCTTCCGCTGAGCTGATAGCGTGGTTGGAGGACTCTTGGCCTGTCTATCAGGACGAGCGGGCATGAAATGCAGTGTCCCCAGGCAAAAGGGATGTCAGTACAAATAATGTACCGAGTATGTAAGGAATGAAAATCAGTAACAAGTACACATGAAAGAAACATGGAGTAAAAGACTCAACATGTATGTTTGAATAACTCTGTAAATCATTTAATATTATAATGTCATGCATATGCATATAAATGTCATACAATGCATGGGTATATGTGTTCATAACATCATCAAGCCTCTGAAGGCATCCCATCATATTATCTCGACCACTATGGGCAAATCATCAATGTATACCAACTAATTAGGTGGTGGTGCGTATAAAATGCCATAACCTTTTCCCATATCCCATATACATATATATACATATATACACGTATATAATGCCATCTGGTCATGGGTCAATGTACATGAATGCAATGCATGAGAAGTAAGTCAATAAAATCTCTTGGAATGTCATAAGACCATTATGCCTTCAAGTAATATCATGAAGTGAACTCTTTCAACTTACGTATTTTTCTAAGACCCATCAATAGATGATAGAATAATATGACACATGAAAAATCAAGAACATAAGCATCTCCAGCATTTCTATAAATAGAGTCATTTATGAATGTTGTGCATTTGCATATTTCGTTTGCATCGTATGGATCATGCCAAAAGAAAAAATGGATAGCCTTAACATACCTGCATGACATCATTGTTATTACTCAACCAAGTTCTACACAATGTCTTGCATCTTCAACAAGTGAAATGATATTGCTTTTAACATATAATGTCGTACCATCGTATTTGGCTAGTCGTATGGCTTAAGAAAAATCGGGCAGAACCTCTCCGATTTTTAATACATCCCAAAGACCACTAAGGATCATCAACAGTCCAACAACAACAACTATAACCAACAATAGAAACAGCAACAATGCAATCCAATATAAGTTTCTCCGATTATCTTAACAATCATATTGAGCGGCACACTCGTTTTTACTCATAACAAGATATGAATTGAATCCAACTCTTATTTCATAAATTAGTTTACAACCTTCAAAATACCATACTTTTAGGTACCATATTATTTCTAGTTTAAAACATCCACAAAATGCCTTCCAAAATAGCCCCTTACATCTAGCACCTTAAGTTTTTACCGTCAATCACTTGTTTTTCATCGTTTCTTCTTGAATAAACTTTATCAAAACCTAAAAAAGCTTAACACTAGCAGCCACAACATTATTGTATTGGGAAAAATTAAGCTTATATATGGAATTCATTATAAGATGACACGTGGACTAGTTAAAGAAGGATAGGTGATGAAGAATAATCAAAGAGGCACGAGCTTCAACAGGCACGGGCAGATGTTCAGAGAAAAAGCAAGGAAGATAGGTGCTTGAACCTCTTTATGATGGAAGTAAATGAATTTGATAGTAAATAAGGTATAGATACATTTTATTGGGCATTAAATACGGAAAACGTTAAGGAATATGTATTGAATCAAATATGATTACTGATTGTAACGTTACATTAAATGTCATTAAATGCCATTAATTGACAATAATGGCTCAATTATGGTAAAGACAAAACATATTACCTAGAAATAGTTATAAAAGGAGAAGATTGATCATTTGTAAGGACACAAAATACTATTGGAATACATTGATTTACTTTGCACTCAATTATTATTTCTCAATTATTCTTATTTCAATTTGATTATCAGTAATCCGAGTTCTTCTAATATAAGCTTTGACCAATGTCCTTACTTTTGGTTAAACAAATTGGTTCCGTTACCGGGAATCTGATGATCGTTTACTTTCTTAATCAATTCTTTCATAAAAAACTTACCATGTCGAATAACAACGACAACAACCAACAAGATCCTCAACATCAGGAGAATGATGCGGGTGACAAGACCCCACTTCCCTCACAGCGTGATTCACAACATCAGTCACGAGAAGTAACTCCAGATGGCTCTGAAACATATAATGGGGTTGCAAATCAAAACGGATTCGAGGCAAATCAAAATGATGGAGTTGCGAATAAGTCAGCAATGTTCTTCGAGCTTAACCTCATTGCTCAATAAGTCAGCAATGTTCTTCGAGCTTTTACCAGCCAATTGCCAGTTGCACCACCAACACTAACTCCAAATCAGAATATTTTGGAAAACCCACGTTCTGAGCTCATTAACTCAGGCACTGGTGGAACTCCAAGCAAATCTTGCGATGGTGAACCAGGTAACATAGTTAATTCTGATTTACAAATTTAGTTCTAACCTTACAGAAGCTGCTCAAGGAACAAAGTGATCGCATAGAGCAGATACCTGGAGAACCACCTGTAATCAAAGGAATAGAGATGGATAAATACTCACAACAACCATGGAATCCTAGTGCTGCTCCGGTTCTAATCCCGAAGAAGTTTAAAATGCCTAATATTCCAAAGTATGATGGCACAACGGATCCATGAGACCATGTGATTGCATTCACAACTAGTATAAAAGGCAACGATTTAACCAAGCAAGAAATCGAATCAGTTTTGGTCAAGAAAATTGGTGAAACACTCACCAAGGGAGCAATGACATGGTAATCTCTTTTACCCAAAAATTCTATAAATTCTTTTGCTGAGCTTGCAGATTCATTTATCAAAGCACATTCTGAAGCTCAAAAAGTTGAAAAACGAATGGAAGATATTTTCAAAATCAAGCAAGGAGATTCAGAGTTGCTTAGAGAGTTCGTGGATAGATTCCAGCGTGAAAGAATGATGTTACCACGCGTACCTGATAACTGGGCAGCTATGACTTTCGCTAGTAATTTGAATGAGAAAAACTCAGAAGCCACGAGACGACTCGAGGAAAGTCTGCATGAATTCCCAGCAACAACCTAGAATGACGTTTACAATAGATACATCACGAAGCTAAGGATAGAAGAAGATACTATCTCCCGATCCCAAAAAGAGGAGAAAGTAAGTTCGAGACGAGCAAAAACCGAAAAAAGGTCCGGTAAAAATAGATACGAACCACACATGGGCCCAACAGGAAAAGACTCACGATCAAAGCAGGATAATTCAAGGTATGATCATAGATCGAGGAATAGAGAGTCGGGTTCATCATCAAGGTTTGGAAACGATCGAAACACACGAGAGACGTGAGATGATGATAGGAACTTGAAGGCAAGATTTGGCGAATACAATTTTAATGTCAGCACTTCAGAGTTAGTAGCTTTATTAAGAAGCATGGGTTACAAAGTGCGATGGCCAAAAGAAATGAGATCAAATCCAAATAGACGTAATCCTGACCACTGGTGCGAATTTCACAACGATCATGGTCATAAAACAACAGATTGTAGATTGCTACAAGGGGAAGTCGACCATATATTAAAGCAAGGATATCTCACCGAATTATTTAGTGAAAAAGGTAAGCAAGCATACATGAAAAACAGGCAGGAGCCCCCTAAACCTCCTTCTCCCAAAAGGACCGTTAATGTTATAAGCGGGGGCGAAGAAATCAACGGCATGACATATAAAGCGGCCAATAAAGTTTCTAAAGTTACAATTACCTACGGGAAGCGGGTCCGACATGTTCTGGAGGAATAAAGTATAACATTTAATGATGCATATGCGGATGGCGTGTTAACTCCACATAATGATGCACTGGTAATATCTTCACTTGTACATGATACTGATGTGAAACAAGTTTTGATTGATCCAGATAGTTTCGTGAACATTATTTTGCTAAGATTACTAAACGAGATGCAAGCTAAAGATAAGCTAGTACCAAAGGCACATACCTTGTCTGGATTTGACAATTCAAGCGTTGTGGCAAAAGGGGAGGTAACACTTACAACATTCGTAGATGGAGTTGTCAAAGATACGAAATTTAAGGTGGTAGAAATAAAAATGGCTTACAATATGATTCTCAGGAGACCATGGATCCATGAGATGGATGTCGTTTTGTCTACCTTACATCAGGTTATTAAATTTCCATCACCATGGGGAGTACGGCAAATCCGTGGGGATCAACAAACATCCAGGAGCATCAACTCTGTAGCAGATTCAAGTACGAAAAATGAATAAAATTAGCAATTACAGAATCCAGTTGGGGATATCACGACACAACCCTCAACTAAACAAGGGCAAACAGATGTGGACTTAAGCCCGATTCCATTCAGGAACCAGAAGAAAATGAAAATATCAATACGACGATTGAAGAACTGGAGGTTGTAGAGTTATTTACACAATGTCCTGAAAGGAAAGTCTACATCGGGGCCAACGTAAGCCATGACATGAAAGGTAAGTTGATTGAATTTTAAAAAACTAACGTGGATTGTTTTGCCTGGTCCCATTCTGATATGACCGGAATACCCCCGGAAGTAATGACTCACAAGCTAAATGAAGACCTGTCGTATCCACCTATCAAACAAAAGAAGAGAAAGCAGGGGACTTTCAAAAATCAGGTGATTCAAGATGATGTTCAAAAACTATTAAAAATTGGGTCTATCCATGAGGTAAAGTATCCTAATTGGTTAGCCAACACTGTAGTAGTACCGAAAAAGAATGGCAAATGGCGAGTTTGTGTAGATTACAATGACCTTAACAAAGCATGTCCTGAAGATTCTTTTTCATTACCACATATAGATCAACTGATTTATGCTACTACAGGACATGAATTGTTAAGTTTTTTATATGCGTATTCAAGGTACAATCTGATCAAAATGGATCCCCTAGATGAAAAAAAAACTTCATTTATAACAGACAGGGGGACTTACTGTTATAAAGTAATGCCCTTTGGTCTCAAAAATGTTGGTGCCACATATCAAAGATTGGTGACCAAAAAGTTCCATGAACATTTAGGAAAACCTATGGAACTCTACATAGATGATAGGCGTAATACATACGGAGACACCTAAAGTTGGCACAATCTTTCACTTAGACACTTAAACTAGGCCTCTTTCCAATTAGACACGTTTCTTAGGCAATTCACATACCAATTAGACGCGTTTTTTGCTGGCTTATTAATTAACCAAGCGCGTGTTCCGCAATCTCCGTCTACGTGGCAAAAGTAACCATTATAAATCGTGCCACATCATTTTTTTGTCCACCTCACTATCCACCTCAGCGATATAGTGTTATTTACACTAAAATACAAATACCCCCTTCGTCCCCCACCCGCCGATGTCTCCAATCCCGTCGCCGACATCACCCTGCTCCCTCTTCGTTGTCCAATTTTTGTCGTCTGATCTCGTATGGCATGCGGCGTCAAACATATCCAAACACCAAAACCTAAAGTTCATAAAACCCATTATCAAACTCCTTAATGAAGCCAAGAATTTCCGCAAAAACATCAAAATTACATAACAATGGCCAAGTAATTTTATTCTATTTATTAGGATGTTGGTCTCATTTGTTCACCACTTTTTAGTTGTCTTTGTTTGAGATTGATAGTTCTGCTTGATGATTTTTTTCCTGCAGTACTTTTTGGTGTTATGACAATGAAATATTATGGTGGTTGGAGGAGAAGTTTTGGTGGGATTTTGGAATTGGGGGCTAGTGATGATAAATGAGAAATGGTTGTTGCTAGGTAATTTATAAGGAGAAGATGACTTATTGGAGTATTATTACGGAGGAGGAAGGTTTAAGATAGTGGAGGAGCTGATATGGTGGAAAAATGGAGAAAATGATGGAACACACTTTGTTTTTTGGGTGGGTGGGTGGGTGGGGGGATTTAGTGAAAATAGGGTTTTTTGTGGTCAAATGCATTTTTAATATTTAATTAATTGAAAAATGTCATGTTTATTTCATTCACGCGCTCAAGGAGACTGAGAAACACTTTCTTTGCCATATCATAGTTTTGTGTCTAATTGGTATGAAAATTGCCTAAGAAACGTGTCTAATTGGAAAAATACCTAATTTAAGTGTCTAAGCGAAAGATTGTGCCAACTTTAGGTGTCTCCGCATGTATTACGCCTAGATGATATGCTTGTCAAATCTCAACAATCAAGAGATCATATATCACATTTGACTGATACATTTCAGATCTTACAAAAATTCAATATGAAGCTAAATCCCGAGAAATGAGCATTCGACGTTTCATCAGGTAAGTTTTTGAGTTTTCTTGTTTCTAACCGTGGTATTGAAGTAAATCCCGCGTATATTAAAGCCATTGAATAAATTCCTGACATTCTTACAAATAAGAAAGAGGTGCAGAGACTAACGGGAAGAATTGCAGCTTGGAAAGATTTATTTCCAAGTCATCAGAAAAATATTTTAAATTCTTTTCGGCTCTTAAAAAGCAAGACCAGTTCGAATGGACCAAAGAATGTCAACAAGCACTCAGAAACCTGAAGACATACCTATCAAATCCACTATTGCTCGCAAAACCAAAGGATGGAGAAAGATTGCTCATATATCAAGCTATTTCAGAAGTAGTGGTAAGTGTTGTTTTAGTTTGTGAAGTCCAAGGTAAATAGTCTCCAATTTATTATGTTAGTGTGAGCACGTGATTTTTTCCTCACATGAATTACTCCAAAAGAATTCTCAAAATTAGGCCTTTTCTTTAATTATGTGTTATTATAGGAATTACTGTGCAATTTTCTTGATTGTTTGCATATTTAATTTTAATAATGCATTAAAAAAAATACCAAAAATATAGCATCTGCACTTAGGATTTGATTTTACATTTTTGGTTAATTTAGTAAAATGTTATTTTTGTAAAAATGAAAAATTCACAAAAAATAACATACTTTACATTTTTAAGTATTTAATGTCAATTGTGTGACTCTCTTTTAATTTAATTATTTGAGTTAGTTAGTTTTTAGGATAATTTGGTCAAGGTTTCTTTTTATTAGAAGGAAAATTGAAAAGAAAAATAAAAATAAGAAAGGAAAACAAGAAATTAGGAATGTGAGGCCATTTTTAATTAAATCCATAAGCCCAATTCCATTTGCCCGGTTAAATCCAATTAACCCAGCCCAACACAAACCCCATACCCGGTCCAAACGTCCACTCTCTAAGACCATCGAAACGACATAGTATAGGGACAGAACTAAGTCGTTTCGATCTCAACGGATCTCAACCGTCCGTTCATCTATATCGAACGATCCAAAGCTTTCCTCACAACCCGACCCATTCCCAAACCCGGACCGCCCCAGTGGAAACCAAAACGACCTCGTTTCCATTAATGATCTAGTCAGAGCCATTGGATTCCAATCATCCAACGGCCCTAATTAAATCAAACATTTTCAATATATCAAACCCCCCAAACCCGGCCATTCCCATCTCATCCCCCCCCCTCATCTCTTCAGAGACCTAACAGAATGCCACCATGAACCGCCGCCTCCCGCTCACCGGAAATCGCCTCACGGCAGTTCCGGTGGCCCAAACAGCCCCAAATTAACACTGTTGATTCTCCTTCGCCTCATCATCTCAAATCCCCAAACCGTTCCTTTCGAATCACGGCCAAAATCGTCAAATCTTCGATCGAAATTTGACCCTCGAACCCTAGCTAACCCAATCTCCTCCATCTTTACACCATAGAATCTACTCACTCCCCTCTTTCCGAATCCATGAACCTTATCCCTCGAATATCCCGGGAATCCCTCGAATCTGGATTTAAAGAAACAAACCCTAAATCCCAAAATCCAAATTATTATGTGTTTAAAGGTTTGAGGTCAAAATCGACCTTAGTTGTGGGTTCTCAGTCGAGAACACTCGATTAAGGTCTATTCCGACCACAGATTCGAAGATCATTGAAGGTCTAGTTTGAGACGGTGTTCAATCAATCTTGGTAGGTATTGCTGGTTTTACCTTTTTCTATTTTTCTTTTATTATTATCTTCTTCTACTCCTTTTTGTTGTTAGAATGTTATTTGGTCAGTTGTTCTATGATTTTTTTTAATTTAATTCTTTTCGAATTAATAGGTTGTTTGTTGATTTCATTTGGTTTTTGTTTTATTGCTCGGTAGTTTAAACTCGTATAACAGTAGTTCTTGAATTGATTCCTGATAATTTTCGTTGAAAGGCTGAAATTGTTTCGTTTTTCTATATTAAGAGCTTAAGCAGTCTGCTGGTAGATTTTGTTTGTATTAAATGATGTGAATTGGGTTCAGCTTGGTCCATGAATTTCAAATTTTAAAGAAAAGGGAACTTTAAGATAACAGTGGGAATTATTTAATTGTCACCTAACATTGAAAGTGGGGAGTGCACTGAGTTGAATGCCTATATATAGATACTAAGTTCATACATAAAGGGGGCTGGACTCTGAAGATACTGAAAAACACAGTGAGAGAATACGGAGAGTAATAAACAGAGAGATTGAAGAGAAATAATCTGAAATTAAAAGGGCTATACAATTTTACTGTTTTATCGATCACTTTGCATTTTTGATATTTCTAATCTCTGAAAGAACATTTAACTCGTCAGGGAGTAGAAATAGATAAAGATGAGTTTGTGAAAGTTTGGTTTTGACGTGTTAAAGTTTACTGTTCGATCAAACTTTTTCTGGGCCTGCTATACATAACTTTCTGCTAAACTTGGCTCTACTGGTCGTTGAGTTTCTGCTGCTATACTGCTCTACTACTGATTTTCATTTGTTTTCCCACGTTTCATATTTCAGGTACATGTCCCTGGACTTATCTCGCTCAAGTTTTGATATTGCAATGAAATAAAATCCTGAGTTCCAAATATGTTTTCTGCACATTCAAATCGATTAGTTTAGTTTCAATTTTTTTAGTTAATTGACATGTCATATGCTCAACGGGAGCTATTAGTCAACTTGCCTCTGTTGAAGTTAGTATAGCTCAATAGTAATTTTACTTGCTTATGAAGTTCATTGGTTATAAATGGTTTTGAACTGCTGAGATGAGGAACTTGGTAGAATATTGACCATTAGCTATGTTTTGTGTTTAAACCATGTTAGCTAAGTGTATGGTAGTATGGAACTATCAAGGAACTAAAATAATATACTTCGTCAAACATCGGAGCTTTGTTTTAATTCTGTGTGAGATAAGTGCTCTTGTTCGTATGTAATCTTGTATGATAACAGCTATTGGGATAACCATGAGTTAGAGGAGAACTGACATAGTCCATTATGTTCAAAGTATTGGAGTATTCTGAGAGGTTCAGTTGTGTGTTTGTGGTACATGTAGTGTGAATTTGCCTGTCAAATCAATTTGTAAAATAGTTTCCTTTCTTGATAATAAAGTGTCTATCTTAGTTTAGGAGTGCAATTAACCCGTTTCTTATAACAAAATGATGTTGACATTATTACAAGTATAGATTTGTTAATTGTAAATAGTTTTCACAAGTTTGGACAATAATTGACTTGATTTTGTTCGTCTAAACCCAATCGTCACAAGAGAATTAACAGAATGGTTAGGATTTGGACTAGAAATAAACGTGTAGAAGTTATATGGAAGGCGGTTTTGGTTCATGTGATGAGTTTGTCTAGATTGAAGTGATGATTGCTTAATTGTGTAAAATTTTCGGTGCATTATATATGATAAAAATTGTGATGTTAATAAATAGGCAAATGCCAAATGTGTACTTAGTACGAACAGATTTTATGAGTACTGACTTCGGCATTTTAAAAGAGGATATACAAGTTGAGTTTGTATTGGGTGGAGAGATGGTTATTTCATAAAACAAATGGTATTCATAGTTCCCTAATTTTGCACGTAAACCGTTTTGCAAGTTTAAACACACACAATTGGTCTCAAGCATAGGAAGAGAACAAACAACTTATGAATATGGTGATCAAGCTTTAGGCACATAATTAAATTAAGGGCATTGTTTTCGTGGTGCGGTTATGATAGTTATTTTTAAATTAGTTTTTTTTTATTACGTATCTCCCTAGTTCTTTTAGTTGAATAGTTTTGAGGCGTGTCATTCACACATTTGGATTATATATAACCTATGGCCACCGCTGTATGAATATTAATTCTTTGGAAATCGAGGCGCGCCATTTAGTGAATTCCCATGGCCCTCGCAAACTTGAAAGTGCGTGGTTGTTTTACGCACTGTTTAAATTAATTTCCTTAAACTCAGGTATGCATTTCATGTGACCCAAATCCAAATCTCAACAATGTTAGAATATATCAAAGACTATGGGTGCATTTATGTGACGTGGTTCAAGACGTGTTCTAGCAGCGTTGCAATACTCATAAAATGACTAAAAGCGGTTAAAAAGTTAAAATTTGCACATAGGTTCATAATTATTTAAAATCAGATAATTGAGCCAAAAAATAATAGTTGAGCGACCGTGCTAAAACCACGGAACTCGGGAATGCCTAACACCTTCTCTCGAGTTAACAGAATTCCTTACTCGGATTTCTGATTCGCAGACTGTTAAACAAAGTCAATATTTTCCTCGATTCGGGATTGAACCGGTGACTTGGGACACCATAAATCTCCCAAGTGGCGACTCTGAATATTTATAATAAATCCCGTTTCGATTGTCCTTTAATTGTAAAAACTCCCTTATACACCCTTACGGGGGTGTAGGTAAAAAAGGAGTTGTGACAGCTCGGGCGACTCTGCTGGGGACAAGAACCCAGAATCTTTGGTTCAGGGTTCAAAATTCGAGCTTAGATGAATTGTTATATTTGGCTTTATCTGTTATCTTATTTTATTACATGTTTGGTCCTAATGTGCTAAATGATGCCTTTACTGCTTTGATATTATCTGAACTTTATATAAATATCTACGAAACCCCTCTCTTCTCTCTCCCGAGGAGTGCACGCTGGTCGTGACTTCTTTCTGTTAGAGTCGTATTCTAAATAGAACGAGGTTCGGACAAGTTGCAAAGCCGGATGATCTTTTGGTTACCGGTATGCAGCCCCCCCCCCCCGGCTCGAGTTGTCCACTCGGGTAAGCCAGGTCTAGGACAAATAAACCCAGGTTTTTAACCTAGTATAATAAGACCTCATGCTGGATCCCTAGTAGGAACGTTTGTCTGCATCACGTGTATTTTGACTTTGGAGACTCAACACAGGGGTTGGGTCTGTCTAGGACAGGTGTACAAAAAATGAAAAAACCATCCTAATGCATCTTACTTGCTACTTGTGCATTTATTTTCTTCGGATTTGCATGTTGACCGGTTTTTGAATAAAAGGAAAGAGTTTGGAAAAGAAATAGCAGTGTGAGGGCTAAGGGAGGTAATTACCTGTTTTGAAAACCTATATATGCCAAAACTCTGCCGAAATTTAAAAAAAAAAAGAGAATTTTTTGTTTTCCAAAAAAAAGTTGGTTTTTGTGTTATCAAAATTGCCCGAACTACGCCAGTTTGATTCTCACAGGGTGTGAGATACGTAGGCAACCCTCATCGGGTTTAACTTCCTTTTCGCAAAAATAGCTAAAAGAACAAATTTTACTTTTATTTGAAAAAATAGTGAGGGTGATGCCATTCTTGTCAATATCCTTAAAAAGGGCGCCGGAAGGCCGTTTTTGCAAGAACAACCACTTGTGGTCATTGTTTTCAAGGTTTTCACCGGTGAGCCAACACAGCCTTAAAATCTTCATTCTCGAAGTGCTGAAAGGCCTTATTTGCGAAATCGGGTTTTTATTTTATTTTTGAAAAAAATGTGTGTTAATTTTATTTTGAGTCAAATAAATCTTAAATTTTAAACACCCCAATAAACATGCAGAATGAGCACGAGTCAGAATTTACCGGTAACAGTTATGAACAAAATCGCTTTGGAGTTACGTGTGTGGTAGGAAGATCTGGGCAAGTCAGAGCAAGATAAGGTCAATCTACATTTGGGGGGTCTCACCGGGTTATTAAAGATCAGTCCTATAGGAGACATCATAAAGGCTTTGGTTACGTTCTGGGACCCAGCCCATAACGTATTTCACTTCTCGGATTTTGAACTCACCCCAACCTTGGAAAAGATAGCAGGTTATATGAAAAGTACTGCAGGTTTGAGGCATAAGTATCTGATCGCTCCAAGGGCCGTTTACTCTCACAAATTCATGGATTTGCTAAAGATAAACAAGGGAATCCCATATTCCGAGCTGGAAGGGGTTTTTCCACTCTACATTTTATATACTAGAAGTACGGGCATGTAGGAGGGTTCAATGATCCGGAAAGCGGGGTTTGCAGTGAAGGGAACCGAACCAAATGGGACGAGCATAGGCGTTTCGCTTTCATGGTAGCATTCTTAGGCCTTGTGGTGTTTCCCCGAAAAGATGGGAATATCGATTTGCGGGTGGCTGGAGTCGTCAAGGTCCTGGTTACCAACGCCAAGAGCACTCTCGCCCCTATGATAGTGTCTGAGATATACCGAGCTCTCACAGCTTGTAAAGCTGGGGCAGACTTCTTCGAGGGATGCAATTTGCTACTACAAATGTGGATGATCGAGCACGTGTTCCACCACCCTCAGTATATGAGTTATGGATCCGCAGAGAAAAGCTGCATTGAAGAATTCAACACAGGGGTTTCAGGGTTCAAGTTACCGGAGGGGTTTGGAGAATGGATAGCCCGCCTTCGCACCATCACTACGGGAAAAATAGAATGGACACTAGGTTGGATTCCTATTGAAGAAATTGTGTATATACCCGCCACAGGTCCTTACTTCCTCCTAATGGGTCTTCGAGGTATTCAACCTTATGCTCCCTACCGAGTGATGAGACAATTAGGAAGATGTCAGGTGATGCATCCAGATGAAGATCTCAGTATCCACGCGGATGAGATTAGTTCCGACGGCCAATTTCACGAGGAAATAGTTCGTTCTGTTTGGAATGAGTGCCAGTATTTGACGGCAAGCACCCGAGTGCGAAACCTATCTAAAGGCGAGGTCTCACCCGCCTACCTTGCCTGGTATAGAAAGAAGAATACTGCAAGGGCCGAATCAGAAAGACCGGCCAAAAAACCACACATTCAGGAATTCGTCGAGGCATCGCAAGAACCGTGGGCTTGGTTGGCCAAAGAAAACGAGTACAGGGCCGCAATAGGAAAGCTGGAAAAGCAAGTCAAAGACCTTCAATTCGAGAATGGCTTACAAGCAGCGGCGGATGAGGGTGAAAAGAAAATGTTAGCCAAAGAGAATGAGGCCCTTCAAGCTCAAATTTAGAAACTGAAAGTAGCGGCAAAAAATCCAGTCCGAAGTAACAGAGATGAAAAGCTCGTAGCTAACCTAATGCAGAAAGTGAACTAGCCGGGGCTCAAAAACAATTGGCTAAAAATGCAGATGAACGGGTATGTCTGGTTAAGAAGTTGAGAGAAAGGTATGACGATGAGGTCGCGGGGTTGAAGAAAACAGTCATTGCCACGAGAAACAAAATGATCAAGCAGGCAAAAGACTTCAAGGTTGAAAGGGAACACTGTTATACGACATTGGCGTAGTTAGAAATAGACTTGCAACAACTTCACGAACAAAACTATGCAGCCAAGCAAACTTTGGAGGCCACGACCCAGCAGATTGGGCGTTTGTTACAAGAAAAGGGCGTCATAAGAGAGAGAATTAGAAACATCGCTGACTACATCGTTATGAAGTGCCACATTTGTGAGGATATGACTCGCACTACATTCTTTGTAGCGGTAATGACCTTTGTTAAACAAATAATGAACAGCTTAGACCGACTTCAAAGGGATCTTGCACATGGGCCTGTGGCGAGACCGAATGATGTCCCACGGACACCAGGAACATTGATGTACTCATGATTTTCAGTTTGAGTCTGTATTTCCTTTTCTGTTAGAGTTTGTAAGGCATGTTGGGTTTATATTTTCTCTCTGTTTTTGAGTCTGTATTTCTTTAAAGTATGATAGCTTAATTTCAGAGTCTGTACTTTGTCTTTGCATCAGAGTCTGTTAGTCTTTTGAAATTTGTTAGTATTGAGTCTTTGTGATCGAAGCATCTGTTTTTATAAAAGCTGAAAATCCCAAAAATATTTTATTTACTTTCACACTTATCTGACAGAACTACGCACGGTCTGATTCATGCGGGGACATGATACGTAGGCAATCTATATAGGATTCGACCACCACTAAAAAGAAAAAGGGGAAATAAACCAGGATAGAATAAAAGAAGCTTAAAAGAAGGGGCACAATTATGAGAGGCCGGAATGACGCACGCAACCAAAGCAAATGCATAATAGAAAATGGTTAATTGCCTAGGTGCATTGCATCCCAACGTGTAATTGCATATGTGTTAAACTCTAAGAACTAACAAATTTGTTATTTTTCAGGGAATTCAAGCAATTAGTTTATTTAGAGGATACTGGCGCATTATTATTACCAAACCAGATCAAAGGGACCAATACCAGAAATCATGTCTATCCCGGATGTCGTCACTAGTGTTGAGGTAGAGGAGTTGGACATCAATAAAATGAAAGAGGAGATGCTCAAGTTTAAGCACAGATGGCCGAAATGTACCAGGCCTGGTCCAAAGGGCAATCACCGCCGTCTTACCCAGCCAACCCGGCTTTTACCCCACCATTAGCTCAGTCTCAGGATCATCCCGCCACCGAACCAAGTTTTACCATTTATCAACACTACCTTGGCACTACTTCTCATATGCCGCAAGCTCCACCACCAAAATCAATTCCATACCCTCCTCTGCCAGTCACCCCTATCTTTGTGGCATCTCCACCATCTGCACTCCATAGATCCCCGAGTGAACCTTTGTTCCAAGCTCAGGACAACAAGTATCATCCACCGGAGCCCACCTTCAAAGCTCCCGAAACCTACCCCTACGATCCACGTTCTGATCTCCCAAGAGAAGCTGAGAGACCAGCCAAAAATCCCGAACATGAGGAGATGTTCAGAAAAATGAAAAGCATTGAACAATCCTTCAGGGATATGAGAGGGCTAGGAGGTTAGGTAAGCGTGGCTTACAAACACCTGTGTTTATTCCCAAATGTACAACTACCGGCAGGGTTCAAAATGCCCAAATTCGACTTGTACAACGGATACGGTGATCCTGTGGCTCATTTGAGAGATTTTTGCAGTAAGATGAGGGGAGCCGGAGGGAAGGATTAATTGCTAATGGCTTACTTCAGTCAGAGTTTGAGCGGAGCAGCATTGGAGTGGTACACCCGCCAAGATCATGGAAGATGGTACACATGGGATGATCTGGCACAAGCATTCGCTTGTTACTTTCAGTATAATCTTGAGATCATTCCAGACCGACTATCTTTGACTAAACTAGAGAAGAAGCACAGTGAAAGCTTAAGAGAATATGGTTTCCGGTGGAGGGAGAAAGCAGCAAGGGTAGATCCCCCAATGAAAGAGAGCGAGATGGTTGATTACTTTTTGAAGGATTTGGAGCCAACTTACTTTGGTCATTTGGTGTCCGCAATTGGCAAGACTTTTAATGAGGTTGTAAAAATGGGAGGCATGGTCGAGGAGGGGCTTAAGTCCAACAAAATCATGAGTTATTCATCGATCAAGGCAACCACTCAGGCCATTCAAAGTGGCACTGGGGGTGTACTTGGGAAGAAGAAGAAAGAAGATATCACGACTGTTGAGTCCGGAGCCTGGTTCGGATCTAGAGGCCCGTCACCCTACTATAGCCAACCATGACCCTACCACCAAAATTACCCCCACACTCCATATAGCCCTCCATAACATTACTACCCACCGCCAGATCCCCATTTTTTCCGTCCATCATGCATAAACCTATACCCAAACTCCGACACACGCACAATGGCATGCACCGGCTCCATAAAATCCATACCCAACTCCACAAAAGACATATCCACCCCCAAGAGCCTACATAAATCCCCCCGGAATAGGTTTCCGACCAAACCAAGCCTTCAAGAATGAGAGGTTATAGAAGCAAAAGACTTTCACTCCATTGGGGAATCATATATCAGTCTTTTCCACAGGTTGAGGCAGTTGGGCATGATGAATCCAATTGAGTCTAAAATGCCAAATCCTCCTCCTAGAAATCTTGACCACTCGGTGAGTTGTGAGTACTGTTCAGGAGTCCCGGGGCATGATATAGAGAAGTGTTGGAAACTGAAAACAGTTGTGAAGAGCTTATTGATACTCATCGGATCGAGGTTCAGGCCCCAGAAGCACAGAATATCAATCAGAATCCACTGCCAGCTAACCATGAGACCCATATGATTGAGTTGATACACAAAGGAGGGGATCCCAAGAAGCCCTCGCAGACGGTAATGATGATCCGTTCCAGTGAAACCAGCTCAAAGAAAAAGGTAACTAGTGGGAAATCAATGGTCCAGTTGAAAGGGGCAGACAATAAGCCAGCTGTGGTAGCCGAGAAAGGGTCGTCAAGCATTGTTGCAGTGAAACCCGAGAAAGCTAAAGTGATAGTACCAGGGGTTGCAAGTAAACTTGTTGTGGTCGTGAAGGGAGCTCGCACAGAGCCTGTTATTACAAAACAAGTAACTCAGCTTCCAGTGATCAACAACAAAGCTATTCCTTGGAATTATGAACGTGTGACCGTGATTTACAAAGGGAAAGAAATCAAAGAAGAAGTTTGTGAAGCACAAGCTTTGACTCGCTCAGGAAGGTGTTTTACTCCAGAGGAGTTAAGAAGAGCTAAAGATGATCCAACACCGATGAAAAAAGCTGTAACTAAAGAAGGGGTAGAGGAATTTTTGAGGAAAATGAAAGTGCATGACTATTCTGTTGTAGAGCAGTTGAAGAAAATGACCACTCAGATCTCATTGCTCTCATTGCTAATCCATTCAGATGAGCACCACCGATCATTGATGAAAATCCTGAATGAGGCCCATGTTCACGACAAGATCTCGGTAAACCATCTGAAAAAGATAGCCACCAAGATTTTTGAAGTAAACCGAGTCACTTTTTTAGATGATGAATTGCCCGTAGAAGGTATTGAGCATAACAAAGCCCTTTACCTTACAGTGAAATGCGAGGATTCCGTGGTTACCCAGGTATTGGTTGACAATGGTTCAAGTACGAACATCTGTCCTCGCTCCACTCTAAGCAATCTGAAAGTAGAAGAGGAGAGGATCCATAAGAACAGTATCTGTGTGCGGGGATTTGACGGCGGAGGCAAAGACTCAGTTGGGGACATAATGTTGGAACTGACCATAGGTCCAGTAGAATTCACAATGGAATTCCAAGTACTGGATATAGCTGTTTCCTACAATTTGCTATTAGGGCGACCGTGGACTCACGTCGCTAAAGCAGTACCATCAACAATCCATCAGATGGTCAAGTTTGAATGGGATAGACAGGAAATAGTTATGCACGGCGAAGATAATTTGTGCGCTCACAGCAACACCATTGTGCCATTCAATGAAGTGGAAGATGACAAGGGACCATGGGTCTACCAAGTTTTTGATGCAATGTCAGTCGAGAAAGTTCCAGAAGGGAAGTGTATCCCAAATCCAAAGATAACCGCTGCATCAATCATGGTAGCATATGAAATGCTGAAGAATGGTTTTGTACCAGGAAAGGGTTTGGGGTCAGATCTGCAAGGCATCATACAGCTCGTGTCTCTTCCTGAAAACTTGGGAACATTTGGTCTGGGATTCAAGCCCACAGCCGCAGACATAAAAATAGCCAGGAAATTGAAACAGAGGATATGGGTCCTTCCAAAGCCATTCCCACGTCTTTCCAGATCATTTGTCAAGTCCGGTACAAGGAGTCGCCTAGTGACAGCAATTCCTAGTTCTGTGATTAATCCTGACAAGGAGTTGATTGAAAGATTTGAGAAGTTGTTCGACAGTGTGAACATGGTGGATATTGGAGAAGGTTCTAGAAATGCAGAAGTGCAATTTGTTGGACCAACAACAAAGCTTAATATTTGGAAGGCTACTCCTCTCCCTACTCGGAAGGAGTCTTGGTAGTTTGCTTTGATTTTCCTTTAAGTTTGTACGGACTATTCCAGGGTTGTAATCCAGATTTCATTTTTTCAGTCTATTTGAGTGTGCCAACCTTGTTATCTTTTGTCATTCAATGAAATACAATTTCCCTTTATTCATCATTTCTGATGGTTTTCCTTTTTGTTTTTGTCTTTTTTTTTACACAGTTCTTTTTACGCTGGTTCTAATGACATGGCATGCATAAGGAATCCTCATCCCAGTCTTAAAAATAGATCTGATTCCGAAATATTAGTACAAGAAGTAGATTGTGATTACGAATCAGAATACGATGATGAGGATGAAGCCTTCGAAGAGATTAGTAAGGAGTTAATTCACTTCGAAGAAAAATCCAAACCCAACCTGAATGACTCAGAAGTCGTCAATTTAAGGGACACATAAAATGTCCGAAAGATTAAAATAAGTGTCCACCTCGAGCCAAAAATCGGGGAGGAGTTAATCAAAGCACTCATCGAATACAAAGATGTTTTTGCGTGGTCATATGACGACATGCCAGGTTTAAGCACTGATTTAGTGGTCCACAAATAGCCCACTGATCCAGCGTTCCCTCCCGTCAAACAAAAGTTGAGGAAATTCAAAACTGATATGAGTGTGAAGATCAAAGAAGAAGTTACCAAGTAGTTGGCTGTAAAGGTTATCCGGGTCACTCGATATCCTGTTTGGTTGGCTAATGTCGTGCCTGTACCAAAGAAGGACGGCAAGATCAGAGTATGCGTCGATTACCACAATCTCAACAAAGCAAGTCCGAAGGATAACTTTCCACTAGCCAATATCCACATTCTGATTGACAATTGTGCCAAGCGCGAGATTGTATCTTTTGTAGATTGCTATACCGAGTATCATCAGATTCTAATGGACGAAGAAGATGCGGAAAAGACATTCTTCATCACGCCATGGGGAACTTATTGCTACCGGGTAATGCCATTTGGGTTGAGGAATGCTGGGGCAACTTATATGAGAGCAATGACTACTGTGTTTCATGATATGATACACAAGGAGATTGAGGTATACGTAGATGATGTGATCATAAAATCAAAGCATCAGGCCGACCACGTCGGGGATTTGAAGAAATTCTTCCAAAGGCTTCGCAGGTACAACCTCAAGCTTAACCCTGCCAAGTGTGCATTTGGTGTTCCATCGGGAAAACTATTAGGATTCATAGTCAGTCGGCGAGGCATCGAGTTGGACCCATCAAAGATCAAAGCCATACAAGAATTGCCACCTCCGAGGAACAAGACTGAAGTGATGAGTCTGTTAGGAAGGTTGAACTATATCAGCAGGTTTATCACTCAGCTCACGATAACTTGTGAGACTATTTTCAAGTTGCTGAAGAAGGACATTGCGGTCAAGTGGACTGATGAGTGTTAAGAAGAGTTCGATAAAATAAAATGATACTTGTCAAACCCACCCGTGATGGTTCTGCCATAACCAGGAAGACCTTTGATTCTTTATTTCACAGTCTTGGAAAATTCATTTGGCTGTGTACTGGGGCAGCATGACATCACTGGCAGAAAGGAGTAGGCCATCTATTATCTTAGCAAGAAGTTCACGGATTATGAGGTTAAGTACACTCATCTGGAAAGGACATGTTGCACCCTAACTTGGGTGGCGCAGAAATTGAAACATTATTTGTCATCCTACACTACTTACCTCATTTCGCGCTTAGATCCGTTGAAGTATATCTTTCAAAAGCCTATGACGATAGGGAGACTTGCAAAGTGGCAAATACTGCTCACAGAGTTTGACATCATCTATGTGACTCGGACTGCGATGAAAGCCAAAGGATTGGCCGATCATTTAGCCGAAAACCCGGTCGATGAAGAGTACGAGCCATTGAGAACTTATTTCCCCGATGAAGAAGTGATGCATATCGATGAAATAGAGCAAATTGAAAAACCAGGCTGGAAACTCTTCTTTGATGGGGCTGCCAACATGAAGGGATTCGGGATAGGAGCTGTGCTTATTTTTGAAACAGGGCATCACTATCCTATTACGGCTCAGCTTCGATTTTATTGCACCAACAATATGGCTGAGTATAAAGCCTATATTTTGGGTCTAAGACTAGCTGCAGACATGGATATCCAGGAAGTCTTGGTCTTGGGAGACCCGGATCTTCTGGTACATCAGATTCAAGGAGAATAGGAAACGCGAGATTTGAAACTCATACCGTAACGACAATGTTTGCATGATCTTTGTCAACGGTTTCGATCAGTGGAATTCAAGAATATTCCAAGGGTCCATAATGAGGTCGCCGATGCTTTGGCTACCCTGGCATCAATGTTGCACCATCTGAACAAAGCTTATGTCGATCCTCTACATATTCAAATCCGAGAAAAGCATGCTTACTGTAACATGATTGAAGAAGAACTTGATGGCGAACCATGGTTCCATGATATCAAGGAGTACATTAGAATGGGGATATATCCAGTGCAAGCCACGGGGGATCAAAAGAGAACAATTCGATGGTTGGCAAATGGATTCTTCTTAAGAGGAGAAGTTTTGTATAAGAGAACACCAGACCTTGGATTATTAAGATGCATAGATGCTAGACAAGCTATAGCTGTCATGTCCGAAGTACATTCAGGAGTCTGCGGACCACATATGAGAGAATATGAGCTGGAAAAGAAAATTCTCCGAGTAGGTTATTATTGGCTTACCATGGAGCGAGATTGTATCAATTTTGTGCGCAAATGTCATCAATGCCAGATACACGGAGATTTGATTCATTCTCCACCATCGGAATTGCAAACAATGTCTGCACCATGGCCCTTCATTTCTTGGGGCATGGATGTCATTGGACCAATTGAGCCAGCAGCATCCAACGGGCACAGGTTCATTCTGGTAGCCATTGATTATTTCACCAAATGCCAAAACTTTCAAATCAGTGACCAAGAAAGCAGTGGTCGCTTTTGTACACTCAAATATCATCTGTTGATTCGGAATACCAAAGGTGATCATCACAGATAATGTTGCTAATCTTAACAGTAACTTGATGGAAGAGGTATGTCAACAGTTTAAGATTACACATCGCAATTCTACCCCATATCATACCAAGGCGAATGGAGCGGTCGAGGCAACCAACAAAAACATAAAGAAGATACTTCGAAAAATGGTAGAAGGTTCGAGGCAATGGCACGAAAAATTACCATTTGCGTTGTTGGGATATCGCACTACTATTCGTACTTCGGTAGGTGCAGCTCCTTGTCTGTTGGTATATGGCATTGAAGCAGTAATACCTGCAGAAGTTGAAATCCCTTCCCTTCGGATTGTCGCTGAGGCTAAGATTGGTGATGATGAGTGGGCCAAAACCCGTTTAGAGCAGTTGAACTTGATTGATGAAAAAAGATTGGCAGTAGTATGTCATGGCCAGTTATATCAAAAAAGAATGGCAAGAGAATACAACAAAAGGGTGCGTCCCCGAAAGTTTGAAGTGGGTCAGCAAGTGCTGAAACATATTCTTCCACATCAGGTTGAAGCAAAAGGCAAGTTCACCCCGAATTGGTAAGGGCCATTCATTGTGACTAGAGTATTATCCAATCGCGCTCTATGTTTAACAGATATCGAAGGAAAATGCATAGACATGGCCATCAATTATGATGCGGTCAAGAGATATTATGTATGATTTCTTTGTTATAATTGTTGATTGTTTGTACTTGGCATTGTTTTGAAGAATGAAATGACGAAGGTAATTTGTTCCGCTATCTAAACACTCTACCCTTTGTTCCCCCTTTTGAGCCGCATTTGTTTCTTTCATACCCCTCTTTTGGAAAAAAAAGGAAAAGAAAGAAAAGGAGAAAAGAGAAAAGAAAAGAAGAGAAAGTATAACAGCAAGGAAATTCAGGTGTGAACTACGTTTGATTTGATTCCTGTTAAGGATACGTAGGCAGCCTCACGGCTCGGTCATAGTAAAATAAAATATCAGAAGATCCCCAAGAAAGAAACTGTGGCAGAAGTTGTACTTGTAATAAGAAATGTGATTCCAAGAGTTGTAATTTTAAACCCATGTCAAATTGTTTTGAGCCTTTGATACCCTTTTTTTCTAACCCCATCCAAAAGCCCACATTACGGTCCAAAGAAAGACCTTCCGATCAGTCTTCGAGAAATGCCGAGTCGAGCAATGTAAAGAGAATTCATATCAGGGGCAACACTCCAGTTTAAGTAAGAAAAATAAAAAAAATAAAAAAAGTGAGAGAGTCTTAATGGTGAAAACCCTCATGGACACCATAAGGTGACGAAAGCTGAGAGAAAATAAAAATGAGAAAGTCTTATTGGTGAAAATCTTCGTGGGCACCATAAGGCGACAAGGAATTGAGGAACAATCAAATGAGAGAGGTTTGTTGGTGAAAACTCTTCAGGGCACTGCAAGTCGAACAAGGTCCGTAAGATGGCGGAAAGTAAAATTGGGTTGTGGAAATCGTGGAGAACAAAGTAAAACAATTGGAAAGGAGATTGGTTAAATAGACTGGGCTGATTAATCCAAAATGCATACCATGATCATTGGTGCCAGTGACTCCACTCAGATAAGTTCTTTTTTTTTCCTATCTCCAACAGTCATCAAATCTGGATTTTCTTCTTTATTCTTAATTCTCAAAATCGTCGCATTTCATTGCTGTTAATTTTTACTCCCCTAAAGCTCTTCCAAGGTTAGCCTTGTTCCAACAAATAAGAAGGAATGTCAAAGTGTACTACCAAGATTCAAAATTGCACAAAGCAAAATACGGCTAGGATATGCTGGAGATAATATGATGAAAAAGGAGACATAGGGTGTAAGCAAAAGTGGAATCGGTGGAATGGTTCAGTAATGTCATGGGATATATACAAGTTCAGACAGAAGGGTCAAAAGTGAAAACAACAGTTGGGGATCCTGCAGTAGAGGATCGGTCAGAAGGTCAAAACAGTCTTTTCAACCAGTTTAAGGCAGTTGGGCGAAGCAAAGAATGGCAAAAAGAACCACCTCCAGCAAGAATGCCACAACTAACCACCACGTTTAAAACTGACAAAATTTTCTTTGATTTGAAACAGGGGCAAAGATGGCATCTCGTTTCATGAAATCATCCGTAAGGAGAGCAAGTACCAGGCAGGTTTGATCGCAGAATTCTCAGGACCCTCCTGGAAAATGAGACTTAGTTTAAAATTCAAAATAATCATGAGTAGCGGAATTTGGCATAAATACACCATAGAGGATCGTAAGTAAAACTCCGAAGTTTGTATGTTTACACTTTGGACATTACCCCATAAGAACAAAGATTCTGACTTCTCTTCTTTCCCCAACTAGTAGTCATGATTTTCTGCTTCCTCAATCTTTCCCCTAAGAAGAAACACCATTTTCCACCTTTTCCCCATTTTAGTCGGAAATTCTTCCGGTATTATCATATCTCGTGTTAGTCCTATCTTTATCACCTGTATTATGGGTTTTATTTCATCATATAGTATTTCCGCTGGTGCTGTATAGAATTTGATGAAGAATAGGTTGCCTTTTGTAATTCTCTTGAAGGTGACAAATGCTTTGTATAGCTCTGGTATTCCAATTATTTCTTCTCCGTCATGGGTATATACTGTGCTAAGTAGTCCGTAGTTGTAACATGTTTTTACTAGGTTTGCTTTTGTTTTTGGCTGGGCTATAAGCCTATTATATCCCTGTAGTTTTTGGGTTACATAATCTTGTGTTGGATCTGTAGTAGTCGTTGATCTAGGGTTTAGGTTCAGAAATGTCTGGATTTTATATATATTCTCAATATATGTTTGAGTAATATGGTTATATACCTTTTTGTTGTGGTGTAGGCTATTAGCATAGGTTGAAGTTTGTGGGGCTATAACTATTGCTTCTCTTGGCTTTTTTGATGTAAATGGCTTATCAAATACGGTATTTAGGTTTACATTGATATGTGGTTTTTTGCTAACTTGTTTGCTTGTACCTGCAGCTGTATATAAAGCAACTGTGTTATGGGTTTTTTGGAGTTTCCCAACGTCTCCTTCTACCTCTGGAAGTTTAGAGTCTTCCGATCGACTTAGCTCCGCATTTTTATAGTCATGCTGCTGACTTTCTAGCTGTTGTAATCTTTTTCCCATACTCTCCATCTGTAAGGATAGAGTAGTAAGGATTGTAAATATGTCTTTTGATTCTTGGCTTTCATCTGTTTGGGTACCTTTGTCTTGATAGGTAGTCTGCAATAACATTCTTGTCAGTTCGTATTACTTCAATTGTAAATGTAAAATTTTGTATATTTAATACAAGTCTCCTTATTTCCTTTGTAGTTACTGAATCCTGTACTTTCCGAGTTATCCACCATTTTACTTGTGTATTATCTGTTCTTACTATAAATTTGTTATAAACAATATATGGCTCAAATGCTAACAAACATTTATATAATCCAAATAGTTCTTTCCTATTTATTTCCCATTTTAATTGTGGTTCCGTGTATGATCCGGAATAATATCTACAATGGTGTTCAATTTTTTCATTATCATATTTATATTTTAGAACTCCTCCGTAGCTGTGATCACTAGAATCAGTTTCTACAATATATGTAAATTGTTTCTTTTCATCTGGAAAATATAGTTTTGGTAATTTTTTACACATATTTTTTATCTTCTGTATATGTATTTTATCTTTTTCGTCAAAATGATATTCTATGTCCTTTTTTAATTTTTTCTGTAATGGTTTTAAGTTTTCTGCTAATTTAGGAATATATTCTCTTACTTGGTTAACCAATCCTAAAAATGATTGTAACTTCTTTTTTGTATCAAGTGTTTCATTCAAGTTAATTATTTTTTGTACTACATGGGTTTGCATTTTTATCCCGTTTTTATCTATTTGTATACCTAAAAATTCTATTTGATTTTTCATTACTTCTGCTTTCTTTTTACTTAAACTTATTCCTGATATTTCTACAATGTGTATGAATTTTTCTAGTAGTTTTATATGTTCGTTCTCTGTTCTAGAATATAGCAATATATCATCTATATATATTATACAATTTTCTAATTGGTTGAAGTAATTATCCATAAAATGTTGATACCTACCTGGTGCATTTTTATATCCAAAAGGTAATACGTTCCATTCGTAAAATCCTTGTGGTACTGTGAATGCTGTTAACTTTTTAGATTCATCTTCTAGTTTTAAATGGTAAAATCCTGATTTACAGTCAAATTTACTAAAATAGTTATATCCTTGTATTTGTCTAATTTTTAGTATTTTATTTGGTATCGGATAATTATATGTTTTTGTTTTTGCATTTAAATTTCTATAATCTATAACCATACGGCTTTTTCCTCTTTTTTGTTCACTATGCTTATTTACTATAAATGCTGGGCTAGTATGTTTACTATTACTTTCTTGTATGTAGTTATTATCTAATAATTCTTTTATATGCATTTTAAATTCTGTTAAATCATTAAAATTGTATTTTAAAGGTTTTTGTGTTATTATGCTATTTTCATCTATTAGTTCAATCTTTATTTTTGTTTGATGTTTTTCCCATCCTTGGAGTGGATTATCATTATATAGTAATTCTAGTTTATCTTGTAGTGGTTTTATCTTATTTATTGAGAAAATGATTATCTCTATATTATGGTTACTTTGTATTACATTTTCTAATTTTTGGGTAATCTTTTCACTTCCTTTAATCCAGGGTGTTGTTTTTCTTACTTTATTATTTACTCTTTTTGCTCCTAATTTTTGTTTACACGGGGTAGTAAACCACCAATGTGTTTTTGTTATAATATGTGGGTATAATTTATCTAAAAATGGCATTCCTAATAATATATCTTTATTTGTGAATTCGTAACTATATATTTCTTCTATGGTTAATATTTTATCCCATATTTGTATTTTTATATTTCTTGCTTTATATGTTATCATACTTCCTTCATTATTAAATCTTGTTACTACTATGGGGGTTTTTAGCTTTTCCCATTTACTTTCTGGTAAACAATTATGTCTACACATATTAGCTTCTGCTCCTGTATCCACCATAGGTGTATAATATCTATTATAATATCCTTCTACTATTATTTTGGCAAGTATGTATATCTTTGGCATTATATCAAAGTTCTTTTTATTATTATTTTCTTATTTTCATAACTTATTGTTAATTGCCTATCTTCTAATTTATATGGTTTGACTTTTTCTAACCATTTTATCCCTAGTGTAATATTTTTATCTCCTTGATATATTTTAAAATTTATTAATATTGGTATTCCTCCAATAATTAATTCTTTTTCAGTTGTTTCTTCGTTTTTTCTTAACGCTTTTGGTAGTTCTGAATTTTGTTGTTCTATTGTTACTATCTCTTGTTCTGGTATTAGTTCTCTTATAACATAATTCTCTTCCTGCCCTGTATTTATTAGTATTAAATATTTTCTTTGGTCCATTATTCCTGTTATATAATAATGATGTGGGTTTATTTCTTCTATTTTTTGTTCTATTAATTTTTGTGGAGTGGTATAATTTATTCTTTTTGATGTACTTCTTGATGTACTTCTTGATGATGTTTCTGGCATTTCATTATTTATTCGTTTTGATGTGCTTAATCTTTCTTTTACTATTTCTAAATCTTCATCCATGTCTATTTCTGTATAACTGTAATCATTGTTGTCTATAACTGATACTATTCTTTCGAATGGATTTTCTATTTTTATTTTATTTATTTTATTTTTAGCTGTTATCTTATGTTTTGTTGTTAAGACATATAGATTTTTACATCTTGCTGTGAATATTTTACTTCCTGGTGCTAATTCTATTCCAGACATTTTCCAGTATAATACTAATGATTTATCTATATTTTTATCATCTACTGCTACTGAATAGTTAGCACTTACTATAAATTTAAATTTTTGGTATATTAAGTTACCTCTTACAGCACTTATTATACTCTTTTCTATAGGTTGTACAATCCTATCATCTGCCAAGTATATTTCTATAGGGGTATCTATTCCTTCCCTAAAACATGCTTTTATTAGGATCTCCGTTCCTCCTAAGTGTACATATTTTATTGGATTTTTTGCTTTTATATCTTGTATTTCTTTATTTAGTAGTCTTTTATTTAAAATTGGTATTTGTGCTTTACCTTTGATGTATTTACAATCTATTATATGTTCTCTTTGGCTTACTACATAGTATTCTTCTTTTTGTCTTTTAAACCAATTCTTTATTGTTGGTACTTCTAATATTTTGTCTATACTTAGATCCAATTCTTTTCCTTTTATTTGTTCAAATATATTAGCGTCAAATATTATTTTTTGTTCTGAAGATTGTTCATCTTGGTGTTCTTCTTGTTGTATAATTTGTATATCTTTTTCAGTCATAATTTTCTTCATCTGACTCTTCTATATCCTTGTTTATTTCATTTTCAGAGAACTCATTTTCTGATATCTCATATATGCTGTCTTCACTGCTTAATTCATAATCTACATATTCTATTTGTGTATATTTATCATTATCAATTAGTATTTCGGTAATTTGTTTCTTCTTTGGGTTTTTTGGTAATTTACAATCTTTGGCTAAGTGTCCTAGCTTTCCACAATTATAGCAAGTACACTCTGTTAGTTTTTTCTTTTTCCTATATGGTTTTTTATGTTTATAGTTTTTTACATAATATCTTCTTCTTGGTTTCCTATATTTATATTTTGAATATTTTGATTTAAATTTCTTTTTCTTTCCTTCTTTTTTGTAATATTTATCTGTGCATCCAAATTGGGGTGCTATTCTACTTTTGCAACATGCCAAATTTTTTACTAATATTTTTTCCATTTTCATGTTTTCTTTATATTTTTCACATAATTCTATAAACCAGTTTTGTAGAAATTTTATCCTTGCTCCTAATGTATCTGCTAGTCCTGCTTCGTTCCAATTTTTTATTATTTTTGAGCTAAAGGGTTCTGGTAATTTTGTAAAATATAATTTTCTTATCTCTTTACTTTCATCTGGACTATATGTTCCTTTATAATAATAGTCTCTAAATGCACAAGTATATTCATCTATATAACACATATTACATATTGCTAATTTTGTCATTAAATTTCTATTTGTAATTTTTTCTTTATTTTGTTCTTCTACTTCTGTTGTCATACTACTAAATTCATTTCTTATTGCTATTTCATATTTATTTAATATATCTGTAACTGTTGTTGTAGTTGTACTGTCAAGTTTTTTATTACTCCTTAATGTGTCTAAGCTTTCACTTGATAAATTTTGTAACCATAATTTTACAGTTCCTATTAATGTTCTTTCTATATATCCTGGTGTTTCCGCTATTGTTATTTTATTATCTATTAGTTGTTTTGAGATATATCCTATCCATAATTGTATTGTTTTATTTATATCTGCTACACAATCTAGATCTAAAAAATTATATTGTTCAGTTATCTGTCTTGGTGCCCATTTCTTATTTAACCTTTTATCCCATAATGTTTTGTTTCTGTCATATGCATCATAACTTACTCTGTAATAGGTTGGGTTTAATTGTTTTGGATTTTTTATTCCTGATATGCTTGGTTTATCTTCGTTCATATCTCCTGTATTTATTTCTGGGTTTATTTTTATCTTTTCTGTTTTTTCTATAAGTTCTGTGTATGTTTCACTTGTTTCTGAATAGTTTTCTCCTAGTTCTGTGTCTTTATCACTTTGGTCATTTATTTCGTTTATACTTATTTTTGATGGACTCTCCTGTACTTCTTCTAACTGTAATTTGAATCTTTCTATCTCATTTGTTAGTTTTAGTTCTTCTTCTTCTTCTTTACGTTTTTCCTTTTCTTTTAGTTTATTTGCATACATCTGTTTTAGCATCTCTAATTCTTTTTCTAATTCTGTTATTTTAGTGTTTTTTACTTCCTCTATCTGTTGTATTTTTTCTTTAGCTTGCTGTTGTATTTCTTTAATCTCTCGTTTTTTATCTATTTCTTCGTTTTCTTTTGTTATTCTAACCATGGCGGTTAAACTATCCTCTAGTTTTACAGTTTCTTTTTCTAACATTAAGTTTAGGTTATTTCCTATTTTTTTATATCTTCTTCCTAAGTTGGAAAATATTATTGTTATTTTTAATCCTTCTGGATTCTCATATGTTTTCTCTTCTAATGCGAATTCTTCTTTATTCATCTTTTATCCTTTAGATAACAAACATATTTATATTCTGTTTTAGATATTATATCGATTAATTTGGACAGCCTAGCTTTGTTTATTTTTGTGATACTTAAGTATTCATATTCTATATATAGTTTCTTTAGTTTCTTCCTAATTTTCTGCGATTTCTTAGTTATTTTGATTGTTTCACTGTTTTGCGGGTTTGTACTATTAATGTCAGTGTTATTTTTCATGATTTGCTTCTTAATATAAATGTTTATTTTTCATAGCTCTGATACCATTTTGGGGGGGATTGTTTGAGTTCATCTTATTTTTCATAGGATCTTTTTTATGTAGTTGTGGAATTAAATGCTTTTTCATGATTATCTGTAGCTAACGAAATTAACCTTGAAATTTCTTTTATATTTTCAAGTGTGTATTCTAAGTATTTAATATCTTTAGTTTTTTGATATTCTTCTATATTTTTTTCTAATATTATTTTTGACATATTTATATGTTTTAGAATTTCTAACCAGTACTTAAAATATTTGTAACTATCAATTTTTGATTTGTTCATATTAATACTGAGATGTATACCTGTTGATACATATATCCATGGTTTCTATATTTCTCAGTGTTATTTCTTTTCTGTGTTGATAACTTTCAAGTTTATCTTCATAAAATTCAATTTCATTTTCTATAGTTAATAAAGCTTTATTACGTAATTTATTATATCTAATAATATCTTTGCAGGTTTTAATATTGTATTTAACACAATCTATTTTTCTATTTATGTTACTGAGGTTTTTAAGAAGTTTCCATTTCTGGGTATTATAGAATCTTATATAATGAAAAGTGTTATGTTTCATTTATAAACAGATTTTATTAACTTGATATGTGATCATTAGTCTGAATATAAATCTAGTTCATATAGATCTAATATATCTATTTCATGTGATACAATTAGTTCCGTAAATGCTTGTTCCATTACATATATTATTTCAAAAGTAACTAAAATATCGTAAATTTTTCTTTTAACATCGTTATTAAGTCTCTTAAAGATATATAACATAAGTATTTTGTAGTCAATATTTTCTTCTAATAAATACGTGTGGTTGTTCATTTAGATTTATTATTTATCCTTATCATGTGTTTACTAAACATATTCCCTCTAACCTCTTTGTTTATCATAGAGTTTATCATATTTTAATAAGTTATACTGAACAATCTTTTCTGGTCACTACCATGTTTTTCATGCTTCAATCATTTACCCTAACAGCGCCTCAACTCTGTGTACTCCCCTAAACGGCTTCCTTGCCTACTGGTTTCCACTTTAGGATGGCATAGTCTGGGCTTAACTACTCTCAGCATTATTAGACAGGCAAACTTTCTCAAGATGTTCTTTATAACAGTACTATAACATGATAAACAATTATGATATTTAAGAGATTATAAGGAATATAAGAGTTTAGTTAAACATGATTATAAATAAACTTACCTGGTTTTGTAACTCGTTTGAATGCTCCATAGCTGTTTTAGATACTTGTAAATAACTCAGATATTTCTTACAAGAGAGAAGATAAGAGAGAATATTAGAGAGAGAAGGTAAGGGTGAGGATGTCCTCCTTCCTCGGATTTACATTCTATATAAAGAAAATTAAAACGATTCTTACTGTTTACAAATGACTCCTACTATTCATTTACATTCTATATAAAGAAAATTAAAACGACTCTTACTGTTTACAAATGACTCCTACTATTCATGAACGACCTTTACTGTTCATGATTATGACATATACTATTTACTTTATGACTCTTACTATTCATGAACGACCTTTACTGTTCATGAATGCGACTAGTACTATTTACTTTACATTATATGTTTCCAGTAGCTGTCTTCTTCTTTTGTCTTCTTGTTGATACCTTCATTCTAGTTGGACTTCTGGTACATAGTTATCATCTCCGTTGCACTTTGAACATATGTGGTCTGGATATTTGTGTCCTACTAGTTTGCAGTATCTTGTTAATAACTCGTTTGAAATAAATTCTTTTTTCAATGCTCTGGTAGTTGGTTGCATTTCTGGTTTTAATAATGATAAAATCCATTTCTGGACTTCATCCATATCTCCTTGTCGTAGTTCCTTCGAGTTGGCATATATCATCAACTGGTCTCTGGAATAGTAGCTCCAGATAGCATTTCCTTGTAGATAATTGTTAGCTAGTTCTTGAATAATAGTTGCTATACCAATTATTCTTTTATTAGCATAGAAACTTGGTATCTCCATTTTCTGTATCTCCGGTTGTTTCTCTATCTCTTCCGGTATTATCATATCTCGTGTTAGTCCTATTTTTATCACCTGTATTATGGGTTTTATTTCATCATATAGTATTTCCGCTGGTGCTGTATAGAATTTGATGAACCACATATTATAACAAAAACACATTGGTGGTTTACTACCCCGTGTAAACAAAAATTAGGAGCAAAAAGAGTAAATAATAAAGTAAGAAAAACAACACCCTGGATTAAAGGAAGTGAAAAGATTACCCAAAAATTAGAAAATGTAATACAAAGTAACCATAATATAGAGATAATCATTTTCTCAATAAATAAGATAAAACCACTACAAGATAAACTAGAATTACTATATAATGATAATCCACTCCAAGGATGGGAAAAACATCAAACAAAAATAAAGATTGAACTAATAGATGAAAATAGCATAATAACACAAAAACCTTTAAAATACAATTTTAATGATTTAACAGAATTTAAAATGCATATAAAAGAATTATTAGATAATAACTACATACAAGAAAGTAATAGTAAACATACTAGCCCAGCATTTATAGTAAATAAGCATAGTGAACAAAAAAGAGGAAAAAGCCGTATGGTTATAGATTATAGAAATTTAAATGCAAAAACAAAAACATATAATTATCCGATACCAAATAAAATACTAAAAATTAGACAAATACAAGGATATAACTATTTTAGTAAATTTGACTGTAAATCAGGATTTTACCATTTAAAACTAGAAGATGAATCTAAAAAGTTAACAGCATTCACAGTACCACAAGGATTTTACGAATGGAACGTATTACCTTTTGGATATAAAAATGCACCAGGTAGGTATCAACATTTTATGGATAATTACTTCAACCAATTAGAAAATTGTATAATATATATAGATGATATATTGCTATATTCTAGAACAGAGAACGAACATATAAAACTACTAGAAAAATTCATACACATTGTAGAAATATCAGGAATAAGTTTAAGTAAAAAGAAAGCAGAAGTAATGAAAAATCAAATAGAATTTTTAGGTATACAAATAGATAAAAACGGGATAAAAATGCAAACCCATGTAGTACAAAAAATAATTAACTTGAATGAAACACTTGATACAAAAAAGAAGTTACAATCATTTTTAGGATTGGTTAACCAAGTAAGAGAATATATTCCTAAATTAGCAGAAAACTTAAAACCATTACAGAAAAAATTAAAAAAGGACATAGAATATCATTTTGACGAAAAAGATAAAATACATATACAGAAGATAAAAAATATGTGTAAAAAATTACCAAAACTATATTTTCCAGATGAAAAGAAACAATTTACATATATTGTAGAAACTGATTCTAGTGATCACAGCTACGGAGGAGTTCTAAAATATAAATATGATAATGAAAAAATTGAACACCATTGTAGATATTATTCCGGATCATACACGGAACCACAATTAAAATGGGAAATAAATAGGAAAGAACTATTTGGATTATATAAATGTTTGTTAGCATTTGAGCCATATATTGTTTATAACAAATTTATAGTAAGAACAGATAATACACAAGTAAAATGGTGGATAACTCGGAAAGTACAGGATTCAGTAACTACAAAAGGAAATAAGGAGACTTGTATTAAATATACAAAATTTTACATTTACAATTGAAGTAATACGAACTGACAAGAATGTTATTGCAGACTACCTATCAAGACAAAGGTACCCAAACAGATGAAAGCCAAGAATCAAAAGACATATTTACAATCCTTACTACTCTATCCTTACAGATGGAGAGTATGGGAAAAAGATTACAACAGCTAGAAAGTCAGCAGCATGACTATAAAAATGCGGAGCTAAGTCGATCGGAAGACTCTAAACTTCCAGAGGTAGAAGGAGACGTTGGGAAACTCCAAAAAACCCATAACACAGTTGCTTTATATACAGCTGCAGGTACAAGCAAACAAGTTAGCAAAAAACCACATATCAATGTAAACCTAAATACCGTATTTGATAAGCCATTTACATCAAAAAAGCCAAGAGAAGCAATAGTTATAGCCCCACAAACTTCAACCTATGCTAATAGCCTACACCACAACAAAAAGGTATATAACCATATTACTCAAACATATATTGAGAATATATATAAAATCCAGACATTTCTGAACCTAAACCCTAGATCAACGACTACTACAGATCCAACACAAGATTATGTAACCCAAAAACTACAGGGATATAATAGGCTTATAGCCCAGCCAAAAACAAAAGCAAACCTAGTAAAAACATGTTACAACTACGGACTACTTAGCACAGTATATACCCATGACGGAGAAGAAATAATTGGAATACCAGAGCTATACAAAGCATTTGTCACCTTCAAGAGAATTACAAAAGGCAACCTATTCTTCATCAAATTCTATACAGCACCAGCGGAAATACTATATGATGAAATAAAACCCATAATACAGGTGATAAAGATAGGACTAACACGAGATATGATAATACCAGAAGAGATAGAGAAACAACCGGAGATACAGAAAATGGAGATACCAAGTTTCTATGCTAATAAAAGAATAATTGGTATAGCAACTATTATTCAAGAACTAGCTAACAATTATCTACAAGGAAATGCTATCTGGAGCTACTATTCCAGAGACCAGTTGATGATATATGCCAACTCGAAGGAACTACGACAAGGAGATATGGATGAAGTCCAGAAATGGATTTTATCATTATTAAAACCAGAAATGCAACCAACTACCAGAGCATTGAAAAAAGAATTTATTTCAAACGAGTTATTAACAAGATACTGCAAACTAGTAGGACACAAATATCCAGACCACATATGTTCAAAGTGCAACGGAGATGATAACTATGTACCAGAAGTCCAACTAGAATGAAGGTATCAACAAGAAGACAAAAGAAGAAGACAGCTACTGGAAACATATAATGTAAAGTAAATAGTACTAGTCGCATTCATGAACAGTAAAGGTCGTTCATGAATAGTAAGAGTCATAAAGTAAATAGTATATGTCATAATCATGAACAGTAAAGGTCGTTCATGAATAGTAAGAGTCATAAAGTAAATAGTATATGTCATAATCATGAACAGTAAAGGTCGTTCATGAATAGTAGGAGTCATTTGTAAACAGTAAGAGTCGTTTTAATTTTCTTTATATAGAATGTAAATCCGAGGAAGGAGGACATCCTCACCCTTACCTTCTCTCTCTAATATTCTCTCTTATCTTCTCTCTTGTAAGAAATATCTGAGTTATTTACAAGTATCTAAAACAGCTATGGAGCATTCAAACGAGTTACAAAACCAGGTAAGTTTATTTATAATCATGTTTAACTAAACTCTTATATTCCTTATAATCTCTTAAATATCATAATTGTTTATCATGTTATAGTACTGTTATAAAGAACATCTTGAGAAAGTTTGCCTGTCTAATAATGCTGAGAGTAGTTAAGCCCAGACTATGCCATCCTAAAGTGGAAACCAGTAGGCAAGGAAGCCGTTTAGGGGAGTACACAGAGTTGAGGCGCTGTTAGGGTAAATGATTGAAGCATGAAAAACATGGTAGTGACCAGAAAAGATTGTTCAGTATAACTTATTAAAATATGATAAACTCTATGATAAACAAAGAGGTTAGAGGGAATATGTTTAGTAAACACATGATAAGGATAAATAATAAATCTAAATGAACAACCACACGTATTTATTAGAAGAAAATATTGACTACAAAATACTTATGTTATATATCTTTAAGAGACTTAATAACGATGTTAAAAGAAAAATTTACGATATTTTAGTTACTTTTGAAATAATATATGTAATGGAACAAGCATTTACGGAACTAATTGTATCACATGAAATAGATATATTAGATCTATATGAACTAGATTTATATTCAGACTAATGATCACATATCAAGTTAATAAAATCTGTTTATAAATGAAACATAACACTTTTCATTATATAAGATTCTATAATACCCAGAAATGGAAACTTCTTAAAAACCTCAGTAACATAAATAGAAAAATAGATTGTGTTAAATACAATATTAAAACCTGCAAAGATATTATTAGATATAATAAATTACGTAATAAAGCTTTATTAACTATAGAAAATGAAATTGAATTTTATGAAGATAAACTTGAAAGTTATCAACACAGAAAAGAAATAACACTGAGAAATATAGAAACCATGGATATATGTATCAACAGGTATACATCTCAGTATTAATATGAACAAATCAAAAATTGATAGTTACAAATATTTTAAGTACTGGTTAGAAATTCTAAAACATATAAATATGTCAAAAATAATATTAGAAAAAAATATAGAAGAATATCAAAAAACTAAAGATATTAAATACTTAGAATACACACTTGAAAATATAAAAGAAATTTCAAAGTTAATTTCGTTAGCTACAGATAATCATGAAAAAGCATTTAATTCCACATCTACATAAAAAAGATCCTATGAAAAATAAGATGAACTCAAACAACCCCCCCCCCCCAAAATGGTATCAGATCTAGCATAAGTGTACCCCAGAGGAATATAAGTTGATTTCAAAGTTTGCATGTTTTAGATAGGATTCAGTTAGGACATTTCAGGACCCTCCTGAATAATGGGACCTAGCTTTGAGATTTTCCATCTGATAACAAGATTTAGCGGAAGTCATACCTATAAAAGATATAGTTTAAATTTAAAATTTGTTGTTTAGTTAAAGAGTTGTCAGGATCCCCCTGGATAATGGGACCTAGCTTTCAAATTCTTATTAGTATTTGGTAATATGATTCAGTTTGACACTTAAAGATGCGCCTAGTTACCAAACTGGGGCAGAAAATTTTGTTTTTGTTCTGTCTATTTTGTTGAAGTCAGGTGCCCATCTGAAGAATAGGGAGAACAACACGAATATTAAAGATAAGAGCATGACCAAGTACTAGAAATCAGGCGTCCACCTAGAGAACATGGAACAACAGTTGAAGTACTAGCATTCAGGCGTCCACCTGGAGAACAAGGAACAACAATTCGAGTTTCAGCAATCAGGAGCCCACCTGGAGAACAAGGAACAACAATTCGAGTTTCAGCAATCAGGAGCCTACCTGGAGAACAAGGGAAAACAAATCAGGTTTCAAGGAAGATTGGCACAAGTATTGGTAATCAGGCACCCACCTGGAGGAATGAAGGAGAACAAGTCAAAGAAAAGCAGTTTCAAGAAGAAGATGGACCAAGTTTCAGAAATCAGGCGTCCACCTGGAGAACAAGGAAAGACGGGTGAAAATTCAGCAGTCAGGAGCCCACCTGGAGAACAAGGGAATACATTCGAGTTTTAGCAGTCAGGAGCCCACCTGGAGAGCAAATGAATACATTCAAATTTCAAGAAGTCAGGAGCCCGCCTGGAGAACGAAGGGAAGAAGTAGTTCAAGTTTCAGTAATCAGGAGCCCACCTGGAGAACAGATGAAAGGCAACAATAATCAAAGGACGACATTTAAAAGGTTTAGTAATCAGGTACCCGCCTAGAGGAGAAGGGAAAACATTTCAAAAAAATACTGTTCAAGTCATCCACAAAGGAACTCCTAAGGAAAATACAAGTCAACAAGGCAACAACAGTCACAAGGCAAAGTTTGAAAATAACTCTTTGTAAAGCATAGATTATAGCTTAGTATAGCTTCTTCATTTTTGTCATGATGTAATAAGGAGGTCAGTGAGCAGTATCAACAGCAGCAGTAACAGTGAAACCACAACTTCATGGTAGTCCCAGCTACCGAAACTTCCTGAACTACATTGACCTGATTCCTTTATAGCCAAGGATATGTAGGAAACCTTTGAAGCAGAGGTTCGGTCAAATCTTTCAAAAATTCTTCCCACGGAGTATTCGAACGGGCAAAAGTCGCTCATATCCGCTCACTTTATCTTTGCACAAAAACTCTTCATGTTTCCAGGCAAAGAGGGGCTGCTGTGAGCACATGATTTTTGCATCACATGAATTACTCCAAAAGAATTCTCAAAATTAGGCCTTTTCTTTAATTATGTGTTATTCTAGGAATTACTGTATAATTTTCTTGATTGTTTGCATATTAAATTTTAATAATGCATTAAAAAAATACCAAAAATATAGCATCTGCACTTAGGATTTGATTTTACATTTTTGGTTAATTTAGTAAAATGTTATTTTTACAAAAATGAAAAATTCACAAAAAATAACGTACTTTACATTTTTAAGTATTTAATGTCAATTGTGTGACTCTCTTTTAATTTAATTATTTGAGTTAGTTAGTTTTTAGGATAATTTGGTCAAGGTTTCTTTTTATTAGAAGGAAAATTGAAAAGAAAAATAAAAATAAGAAAGGAAAACAAGAAATTAGAAATGTGAGGCCATTTTTAATTAAATCCATAAGCCCAATTCCATTTGCCCGGTTAAATCCAATTAACCCAGCCCAACACAAACCCCATACCCGGTCCAAACGTCCACTCTCTGAGACCATCGAAACGAGGTAGTATAGGTACAGAACTACGTCATTTCGATCTCAACAGATCTCAACCGTTCGTTCATATATATCGAACGATCCAAAGCTTTCCTCACAACCCGACCCATTCCCACACCCGGACCGCCCCAGTTGAAACCAAAACGACCCCGTTTCCATTAATGATCTAATCAAAGCCGTTGGATTCCAATCATCCAACGGCCTTAATTAAATCAAAAAATTTCAATATATCAACCCCCCCAAACCCGGCCATTCCCATCTCATTCCCTCCCATCTCTTCAGAGACCTAACAGAACGCCACCATGAACTGTGGCCTCCCGCCCACTGGAAATCGCCTCACGGCGGTTCCGGTGGCCCAAACAGCCCCAAATTAACACTGTTGATTCTCCTTCGCCTCATCATCTCAAATCCCCAAACCATTCCTTTCGAATCACGACCAAAATCGTCGAATCTTTGATCGAAATTTGACCCCCGAACCCTAGTTAACCCAATCTCCTCCATCTTTACACCATAGAATCTCCCCACTCCCCTCTTTCCGAATCCATGAACCTTATCCCTCAAATATCCCGGGAATCCCTTGAATCTGGATTTAAAGAAATGAACCCTAAATCCCAAAATCCAAATTATTATGTGTTTAAAGGTTTGAGGTCAAAATCGACCTTAGTTGTTTGTTCTCAGTCGAGAACACTCGATTAAGGTCTATTCCGGCCACAAATTCGAAGATCATTGAAGGTCTAGTTTGAGACGGTGTTCAATCAATCTTGGTAGGTATTCCTGATTTTAATTTTTTTCTATTTTTTCTTTTATTATTATCTTCTTCTACTCCTTTCTTTTGTTAGAATGTTATTTGGTCAGTTGTTCTATGATTTTTTTTAGTTTAATTCTTTTCGAATTAATAGATTGTTTGTTGATTTCATATGGTTTTTGTTTTGTTGCTCGGTAGTTTAAACTCGTATAACAATAGTTCTTGAATTGATTCCTGATAATTTTCGTTGAAAGGCTGAAATTGTTTCGTTTTTCTGTATTAAGAGCTTAAGCAGTCTGCTGGTAGATTTTGTTTGTATTAAATGATGTGAATTGGGTTCAGCTTGGTCCATGAATTTCAAGTTTTTTAAAAAAAGGAACTTTAAGATAACAGTGGGAATTATTTAATTGTCACTTAACTGGAGAAACTTCTAAATGGGTGGTAGGGTAGAAATTGCATTACTGAATTAATTAAGAAAGCACTAAGCTAGTGGATAGTTAAGAAATGAAAAGTAGAATTGAAAGTGGGGAATGCACTGAGTTGAATGCCTATATATAGATACTAAGTTCATATAGAAAGGGGGCTGGACTTTGAAGATACTGAAAAACACAGTGAGAGAATACGGAGAGGAATAAACAGAGAGATTGAAGAGAAACAATCTGAAATTAAAAGGGCTATACTGTTTTACTGTTTCATCGATCACTTTGCATTTTTGATATTTCTAATCTCTGAAAGAACATTTAACTCGTCGGGGAGTAAAAATAGATAAAGATGAGTTTGTGAAAGTTTGGTTTTGACGTGTTAAAGTTTACTGTTCGATCAAACTTTTTCTGGGCCTGCTGCACATAACTTTCTGCTCAAGTTGGCTCTACTGATCGTTGAGTTTCTGCTAATATACTGCTCGGCTACTGATTTTCATTTATTTTCCCACGTTTCATATTGCAGGTACATGTCCCTGGACTTATCTCGCTCAAGTTTTGATATTGCAATGTAATGAAATCCGGAGTTCCAAATATGTTTTCTGCACATTCAAATCGATTAGTTTAGTTTTAGTTTTGTTCTCTTTTAGTTAATTGACATGTCATATGCTCAACGGGAGCTATTAGTCAACTTGCCTCTGTTGAAGTTAGTATAGCTTAATAGTAATTTTACTTGCTTCTGAATTTCATTGGTTATAGCTGGTTATGAACTGCTGAGATGGGGAACTTGGTATAATATTGACCATTAGCTAAGTTTTGTATTTAAACCATGTTAGCTAAGTGTATGGTAGTATGGAACTATCAAGGAACTAAAATAGTATACTTCGTCAAACATCGGAGGTTTTTTTTTAATTCTGTGTGAGATAAGTGCTCTTGTTCGTATATAATCTTGTATGATAACAGCTATTGGGATAACCATGAGTTAGAGGAGAATTGATATAGTCCATTATGTTCAAAGTATTGGAGTATTCTGAGAGGTTCAGATGTGTGTTCGTGGTACATGTAGTGTGAATTTGCCTGTCAAATCAATTTGTAAACTAGTTTCCTTTCTTGATAATAAATTGCCTATCTTAGTTTAGGAGTGCAATTAACCCGTTTCTTATAACAAAGTGATGTTGACATTATTACAAGTATAGATTTGTTAATTGTAAATAGTTTTCACAAGTTTGGACAATAATTGACTTGATTTGTTTGTCTAAACCCAATCGTCACAAGCAAATTAACAGAATGGTTAGGATTTGGACTAGAAATGAACGTGTAGAAGTTATATGGAAGGCGGTTTTGGTTCATGTGATGAGTTTGTCTAGATTGAAGTGATGATTGCTTAATTGTGTAAAATTTTCGGTGCATTATATATGATAAAAATTGTGATGTTAATATATAGGCAAATGCCAAATGTGTACTTAGTACGAACAGATTTATGAGTACTGACTTCGGCATTTTAAAAGAGAATATACAAAGTTGAGTTTGCATTGGGTGGAGTGATGGTTATTTCATAAAACAAATGGTATTAATATTTCCCTAATTTTGCACGTAAACCGTTTTACAAGTTTAAACACATACAATTGGTCTCAAGCATAGGAAGAGAACAAACAACTTATGAATATGGTGATCAAGCTTTAGGCACATAATTAAATCAAGGGCATTGTTTTCGTGGTGCGGTTATGATAGTTATTTTCAAATTAGTTTTTTTATTACGTATCTCCCTAGTTCTTTTAGTTGAATAGTTTTGAGGCGTGTCATTCACACATTTGGATTATATATAACTTATGACCACCACTTGGTGAATCTTAATTCTTTGGAAATCGAGGGGCGCCATTTAGTGAATTCCCATGGCCCTCGCAAACTTGAAAGTGCGTGGTTGTTTTAGGCACTGTTTAAATTAATTTCCTTAAACTCGGGTGTTCATTTCATGTGACCCAAATCCAAAACTCAACAATGTTAGAATGTGTCAAAGACTGCGGGTGCATTTATGTGACGTGGTTCAAGACGTGTTCTAGCAGCGTTGCAATACTCCTAAAAATGACTAAAAGCGGTTAAAAAGTTAAAATTTGCACATAGGTTCATAATTGTTTAAAATCAGATAATTGAGCCAAAAAATAATAGTTGAGCGACCATGCTAAAACCACGGAACTCGGGAATGCCTAACACCTTCTCCCGAGTTAACAGAATTCCTTACTCGGATTTCTGGTTCGCGAACTGTTAAATAGAGTCAATATTTTCCTCGATTCGGGATTCAACTGGTGACTTGGGACACCATAAATCTCCCAAGTGGCGACTCTGAATCTTTATAATAAATCCCGTTTCGATTGTCCTTTAATTGGAAAAACTCCCTTATACACCCTTACGGGAGTGTAGGTAAAAAGGAGGTGTGACAGCTAGCAAATCATTATTAGATGCGAAGACGTGGTATCCTCAATTAGAAAAACTCGCACTTGCACTAATCATGGCATCTAGAAAATTAAGGCCTTATTTTCAATACCACCCTATTTCCGTAGTAACTACTTATCCATTGCGTAATGTATTACACAAACATGAGTTATCAGGTAGGTTAGCCAAGTGGGCCATAGAATTGAGTGAATACGATATCATATACCAACCTAGAACCGCAATACAATCTCAGGTGTTAGCTGATATTTTGGCTGATTTAACCACGACATACAACTAGAAACTGAAAAGGAACTAAAAGTGTCAAATGGATCTAATCCTGGAACTTGGATCTTGTTTACTGATGGCTCATCTAATGTGAAGGGGGCAGGTTTAGAAATTGTTTTGGTACCACCTACGGGTAAAACCATTCGACAAGACGACAAATGTCATTCTATAACAAACAATGAGGCAGAGTATAAAGCTGCGATTGCAGGTTTAGAACTGGCAGGTGAACTTGGCGTTGATCAGATTGTAATCAAAAGCGATTCGCAGCTCATAGTTAATCAAATGTTGGGGACTTATACAGCCAGGGAAGCACAAATGTAGCAGTACTTAGAGAAGGTATGAGATTTGATTAGGCAATTCCAAACCTGGAAAGTTACGCAGATACCAAGAGATGAAAATGTTGAAGCAAGTGCCCTAGCCAATCTCACATCTGCGACAGGCATGACAGGCAACGAAAATGCTTCCGTAATTCATTTGTTTCATTCAGTACTCGATCCAGCAAAAGTGAGGTAAATTTCAATAACTTAACCTGGGATTGGAGGAACAAGATCATTGCTTTTTTTGCAATATGGAACCATCCCTGAAGACAAGAAAAAGGCTCACGCGCTTCATAAAAAGGATGCTCGGTATTGTTTAAAGCAAGGCAATCTTTATCGAAAAATATTCGGTAGTCCCTTAGTAAGATGCTTGGGCCTTCTCAAACGGAATATGTAATGAGAGAAATACACTAGGGACATTGTGGAAATCACGTGGGAGGAAGATCACCGGTAAGAATCATGATTAGAGCATGCTATTATTGGCCTAAAATGGAAGAAGAATCAGAAAATTTCGTGGCTAAATGTGATAAATGCCAAAGATACGGTAATAACATGCATAGACCTGCGGAGTTGCTACATCCGGTCATTGCACCGTGGCCTTTTATGAAATGACGGATGGATATCGTGGGTCCACTACCACAAGCAAAAGGAAAGGTAAAATTCTTGCTTGTACTCACTGATAACTTTACTAAATGGGTAGAAGCATGAGCATTTAAATAGGTGCGAGAAAAACAATTAGAGACTCCATTTGGCAAAATATCATATGTCGATTCGGTGTACCAAAGGAAATCATGTGTGATAATGGCCCCAATTTATAGGTGCACAAATCACATAATTTTTTCAAAGTTGGCAGATCAAAAGGATTACATCCACACGTTACCATCTAGTGGTAATGGACAAGCTGAATCAACAAATAAAGTCATTATCAACAATTTGAAGAAACGATTGGAAGAATCTAAAAGCAATTGGCCAGAATTGTTACCTGGTGTTTTATGGGTGTACCGCATGATAGCAAAAACAAGTACTGGTGAAACATCATTCTTATTGGTATACGGAGCTGAAGCCTTAATTCCAATTGAAATAGGGAAGCCAAGCACGACGTACACACAAGCTTTTGAAGAATCCAATGAAGAAGAAATGCGCATAAGCCTTGATTTACTTGAAGGAAAAAGGGATGCTGCACTAATAAGAATGGCAGCACAAAAATAAGTCATGGAACGATACTACAATCGAATAGCACTTCTAAGATACTTCAAGATTGGGGACTTCATACTCAAGAAAGTTTTTCAATCCACGAAGGGGGCTAATGCGGGAAAATTAAGTCCAATCTGGGAAGGACCTTAAAAGATTCATGGTATCTCGGGGAAAGGAGCATACGAGCTGGAAATAATGGATGGCAAGATATTACCTTCATATTGGAATGTCGTTCACCTGAAGAGATACTATTTCTAAGGAGTACCCACGGTCAGGTATCCTCATTTTAAAATTTTATTTTTGAATTGTTATTTTTTTACTAACAATTTTAGATGATAGACAAAAAGCTAGCCCATAGTAAATGATGAATCACGACCTGCAAGGTACGTGGAATAGATTAAAATTCCTGGTCTAGGGTTACAACTATTCTGATAGAAATTGAGACGGGTTAAGAAGTCTTCATCTTATAATCGTATCTCCGAGTCCCATATGTTTTATTCCTTTACAGGAAAAGGACCAAATAAGAGAAGTAATAAAGTGCTTGAAACTTCATACTTCAAAGCTCAAACACTTGGGGGATTATATAATATACATAGACATATGTATAAAGAAGGCAAATTTTAAGCCTGGAAAGTTTACTCATTGAATGAGTCAAGTGCAGAGAAAAGTTACAAGCTAAAGAAGCTAGAGAAAAACCTTATCATAGTTAGATTAAAGGCAATATAAAGAAGCCAGGGAAAAACCTTATCATAGTTAGGTTAAAGGAAATGTACTGAAATGGGTTATAAATAAAAATCTGGTGTTTTATTTTCTTTTTTGAAATCTGTTGTAAGGAAAATAGTTACGAAAAAGTTATAGAAGTTATTTAAATACATGTAAGGTGTTATTTAAAACTTGACAAAGTTCAAATAAAAACTTGTCAAAGTTATTTCAAAAAACATGTGTATTCCTATTTTTTTTGTCGTACATTAACACCATTATGAAGTTGAGACGTCTTCTTCATTAAGTGTCGAATATAAAAGGGCCCTCTTTTATAAAATTCATGATTGATTTAAACATTCATAGAGTTAAAAAAGCATTTTACAAAATAAAAGTGCAAATTATTGAATAAGTCTTTAAATATAAAGGCAAGACAAAAGTTCAAAAATAGATGCGAAAACTTCTTAACATTGAAAAGTTTAAACTAAGTATGAACTTAGTCATAAACTAAAGAGTTTCTTATACAAAACGCCCCGAAAAAGGTCTGGCAACTTGATGTTTTCAACAAACCTTCAAATAGGACCAACAGTTATAACCACTTTCAATCAAAAAGAAAAAAAGAGTCACATATCATAGAGTTGTCACTAAGGAGTTGAAGAAGGAACCGAAGCAGGGACATCAGAAGCAGCAGACTCAACTTGACTTGAAGGAATTGGAGCACTCATCGAACCCATATCATCTTCGATATTTTCAGAAGAATAAGCCATGGGAGAGGGGAAGTATTGGCTCTGTTGAGTCTTTTCAATGGTTTCTCTTATTTTAGCCAACTCAGCTTCCAAGTTAAAATTTTCTTGGCTAACTTCAACAAGGGTATCATGGCGAGTATTTAAAAACGCCAAACTCACTTCAATTGCGGTTTTGTCCTCAAGAATCTCGTAATCTTTCTCCCACTCAGCAATCTCACTTTTAAGCTTCTCGTTCTCAACCAAGGAAGAATATAAGAAGCTTGAAGAGAAGCATGTGAACTTTCTAAGGAACGAACCTTGTCAGAAGATTCCTGGAGGTCTTCTTGAGTCTGGGTCAGAGTTTGCATAAGTTTACCAGCATACGCTTCTTTCTCACTTAAGAGATCCTTTAACTCTCTGATTTCTTCACTAGCCTTGGAGAGTTGCTCAGAAAAATAAGTTTCGAGAAGATTCTTGTCTTTACCGACTTGATTTGAGGAAGCTTTTTCAACTGCCAATTCTGAAGTTAAAACCCTCAACTGATGCTCTAAGGTGCACTTGTTCTCTTCTAATGCTTCCATATCAATTTGAAGGCTTTCATATTATTCTCTTCAGTTATCTGCTTCAACTTGATACTCATGCATTAATTTCTCTGTGTGTGAAACCCTCTTCATCATTTATGTACCAAAGAGGTTGATCTAAAAAAAAAGGAAAAGGTAAGAACCTTAATAAAAAAGGAGTAGCAAATCATTAAAAAGGAATACCTTTAATGATGATTGTATTATGTCATTCATCCAAGATAAAGAGTTGTGGCTCTCAAGCTTGGCTCTTTCGATTGGACAAATTAGGGGATTCAACCACACGTCAGCCCCACCTGACTTTCTCAAAAGATTACCATCAGCAGGGACCTCGATGACAACCTATTTCATGGCACCACTTCCACTCGAGGGACCAACCTTAGTTTGTTGAACAGTTGTAGGAGGAACTGTGGAAGGAGTCAAAACAGCCTGGGGAGGAGCAGCAACGGCAACAGTCACGACTGGCAAAGAAGGTATCACAGGAATGGTTATATAAAAAGAAGTAAGGGGTGTTTCATCAGAAACTGGTCCTAAACATTTACTACCAAACCTGTAGGCAAAAAGCTGTTCAGCAGAATCATGAAAAGCAGCGGGAGTATCGTCATCAAAAATCACCAACGAGGCTTCAACAGGCTCGGTAGGAGGAATAGAATGAGAGGGAGATGCTTCATCATTTGAAATAATTCGTCTTCTAGCCCGTGGCATTTTTATCAAAGAACCCCCATCTTGTTCTTCTTGTGTCTCAGAGTCTTGTTCAACAATAGCTTTCCTTTTCGATGAGGAACACAAAATTATCTCTTGGGACTTATCCAAAGAAATTCTGGAAGCTGCAACGACTTCAACACTTATGCCTCGAATGGGAAATCCTGACAAAAAGAAGGATCAAAATAATTTCTGGTGGAAGCAATAAGTAAAATTTAAAAAAACACTCTTACCGTGAGTTTTCACTTTCAACCAAATCGATGAGAGAGGTTTTTCCAAGACCTACCGTCCATTGGAGCAACACTTAATAACTTTCTTACCCAACCACGAAAGTTAGGAATTTCATCAACAACTCCCATGGTTGCTGAAAAAGAAAAAGGAAATTAAATGATGATCATCAAAATTGAGAAAAATGTATGAGAAAGTTATTAAAAAGAAAACCCACGTGCAAAATTCCACTTCTCAGGAAAGGGAACAGTTCCATCACCCACTAAACCAATAGTGGGAGCAGCAACAAACCTATCGTACCATCCACGGTCTTTATCATCTTCAGGACTGACTAGAACTCTTTTACTCCTTGCCACTAGAGTAAAGACTCCTTGGCGAAAGCGTTTGGGAGAATAGCGATAGATTAAATGAAAAAATGTAAAAGGTATACCAGCCATGTTGGCCAAATGCCTCAAACAAGCAACAACCCTCCATGCAATAAGGCCGATTTGCCCTAAACAAATGTCGAAAAAGCGACAGAACTCGAGGATAACAGGGTCAATAGCAGGTTTGAAACACAACGTGAAAGGATATGTATAAACAAAAGAAAACCCAGTTATATAAGAGGTGATTCTTTGGTTCGCATTGGGGATTATAATGGGGAAGTCATGGCTCCAATGGCAATCTCTACGTACTATAGAAATCAAACCTTCAGTAATCCGAGTCGGGTAGATGTCAACACAATCTAATGAAGACAGTTGGTTTATTATGGATTCTCTATCATTGTAGAAGGATAGTTCCGCAGGAACAATTTCATCCACTAAAGGTTCACGAAGAGGTTCAGTGGGTTCTTTAGTCGTAGATGAAGATCTTTGAGAAAGTGAACCCCTAGTTATATGAGGTGGAGTAGAACTCGATGAAGTAATAGAGGATCCTCGTGATGAAGAAGACTCTAAACTACGAAGCCTTCCTCCTCTTCTACTTCTAATAGGAGCAAGAGAAAGGTTATCAACAATGGGGACTCTCCGAGGGTTAGGGCTTGAAGAAGACATAGTAGTATGAGGAAGAAGAAAATTAGAATTGAATACTCTAAACTTTTGTGAAAAAGACAAAGGTAAAAAATTATATTTATAGTCAGAAGCAACCGTCTAAGGAAAAGGCGCAATGATGGAAATGTCATAATGATAACTGTCGCTTCATAATTGATGAAGCCATAAAAAAAGCCTTAAAAGGCGCTGAAGGGTTGCAGAGCCAACTAGGAGACACCACGTGTCATGGACATTAAATGGAAGAGACTAGATGAAGCATCAGTTCCAGGGAAGAATTAATGGTGGCAAATATTCCCGTTTTAATGAGGTCCACTTCCCAAATATTCTATTGATGAATAAATGGCAAGTGGGGGGAGTATCTATATTGGAAAAAAATAAGCTTATATATGGAATTCATTATAAGATGACACGTCACGACACGTGGACCAGTTAAAGAAGGATAGGTGATGAAGAATAATCAAAGAGGCACGAGCTTCAACAGGCACAGGCAGATGTTCAGAGAAAAAGCAAGGAAGATAGGTGCTCGAACCTCTTTATAATGGAAGGGAATGAATCTGATAGTAAATAAGGTATAGATATGTACTATTGGGCATTAAATATGGAAAACGTTAAGGAATCTATATTGAATCAAATATGATTACTCATTGTAACGTTACATTATTAAATGCCATTAATTGATAATAATGGCTCAATTATGGTAGAGACAAAACATATTACCTAGAAATAGCTATAAAAGGAGAAAACTGATCATTTGTAAGGACACGAAATACTATTGGAATACATTGATTTACTTTGCATTCAGTTATTATTTCTCAATTATTCCTATTTCAATTTGATTATCAGTAACCCGAGTTCTTCTAATATAAGCTTTGACCAAAGTCCTTATTTTTGGTTAAACAATTATCAAATTATTTTTCATAATTTTCAGCCACCACAAACCATATAGTTAGCCACAATACAGCCCAACCAAAGAGACAACCATGTCTCATGTTCTTTCAAGTGCTATCTTATGGTTTTTCACTCAAACAACACAACCAACACAAGATTAGCCTTAGGCACAGTCAAGAAGATGTTATACATACCTTGGACAACATCTACGACTTGAAACCCTATCTCAACTTAGCTCACAATATCCCTCAATCACACCACAACATCAGTGAAGCATTCTCTTGTAGTCTTTAACACCTTTGATGGTGATTTGAGTTGATTTCCCTTTAGTTTGGTTCTTGGGATCTTGGACCAGCTCTTAGAGAGAATTGAGAGTGTTTTACTGTATGTTTTTTTTGTGTATAATGATGAGATATACAAGGGAGAAAATAACTTACAAGTCCACCTCCTCAATTCTCATAGTAGGTGGGTAAGTTGCCGTCTTGGCAGCTTGAGCGGTGCAACTTCGGACGCGTGTATCTCTCTAATCCGACATCGTATTGACAAACGGTTTGCAGAATTGGAAACTAGAAACATAGGGATTTAATTCCATATAAATATCTCTATGTAACTCTCAACATATTGGGAGAAAACTGCATCGCAACTGGCCTATAAAACTGGCAGTTTCTCCGAAGTGCGGCGACGTGACTTGGCGACCCTAATTTATTAATTTATATTTCTCTACCTCTATGCCTTATGAATAAATGGTTTGGACTGTTTGAAACTAGGTTCCATGACCTTCATTTTTATATATAATATTTCCCAAAACGACCTCATATGACACATGAAATATAATGCTCAAAATGCTTCATTACAAGGAAAATCCTTAGTCAATTTTTTCGCAACTTAAATCCGATTTTTCCCAAACTTTATATTTCATATCAAAACATCCTATATAGTCATATCTTGACTTTAAACTCATTTAAATCATGATTAACAAGTCTCATATTCATCTTACCTTGTTTAAGACTTTAGTAAACCTTTCTTATCCTTGTAGAAGGATTTCGTCCTTTTTGAGTTTACATTAGATAATCCTATAATGACAGTGACGTCTGAAGTACGGGGTGCAACAATATTAAATCACTTTATATACTTTCAAAAAATATCGCATTTCCGAGATTACACCAATTGACTTACGACATACTTTCACGTACAAAAACATGGGGTGTAACACACAACATGTCATACATACGATCTTTTGAGGTGTCGGTGCCCTGCAAGAACCCGCGGTCAGGAGAACAAAAATATCCCTCACCAGGGAAAAAGCGAACCCGAGTCTCTATCTCAGCCCCATAACGATGCACTGGTAACTTCTGTTCTTGTGAATACATTTCAAATTAAATATGTATTTTTGGATCTAAGTATCTCGACCAAATTAGACCCGCCTCACGAGTCCTCAACGGGTTCAATACGGCGAGCGAAACAGCGAAAGGGGAAACCACCCTACTAGTCAATTTGGCTGATACAACACAAAACACCAATATCTCCACCGTCAAAGGAGCTGAAGGATAAACAAACAGTGAAATCGCAACCACGAGACATATTCACGGCTATACCCGAATGAACAAATAAAGGATCGTATCATGTACTCAGAGCGAATATTGAAGGTCTACCGAGGCTCAAAGCATCATCACCACTAAAGTATAACCATTTCCCTTTTAATTTACACTTCACTATAACCTCTATGAAGGTGTCCGACTGAGACAGCCGAAGCGCTACCTAGCTCGAAAACCTTAAGGTTTCAAAGCATACGCTGCACTCTTTTCCTTCGACCGGGTTTTTATCCCGAAAAGGGTTTTACCAGCAAGGTTTTTAACGAGGCAACATCTATATGCTACCTAAGGAAAACCCAATAACTATTCAAGGCTTCTTTTGCGATCAACATACTGGGGGCATCCCCCCGGAAGGTCACCTATTTGGAGAAGCCAAGATGTGCTAAATAGGGTCTCGATAGGAAAGTAATGTACTCGGCAAAACGGTCGAATGAACCGTGTCCGTATAGAATAACCGAGCCTTTAATAGAAAAGACATGTACCAAGTAATCAAAGAATAGGTTCCAAAAGCATTTTGCATTTTAAAGAAGCTCGGTACTTTTTCAAAAACAGCTCCTCCATCAAAAACGTCCCGAACACTCTGAGCTTCAAACTCGTAAGCCCTCAATGAGGCAACAACAAGATCACAAAACAGTTCCAAAGCCAAAAACGTCCCGAAAGCTCGGGGACTGGCGTCGAAAACTCAAGGCCACATGACCTCCTTGTCCGAAACTCCGAAATTGTAAGCCCTCAGTGAGGCAATACCTAGTTTACTTGTAATGGCTCTCGAGCCAAGAAACCCTTGATAACTCGGGGGCTGCTGCCAATCGTCACCCCCATCAACTTATTAAAACCCGAGGCCACAAGACCACATGCGGGCAGCCTTGATCTCGTAAGACATATATAAAGAAATTTCTATAAGACCTCAAGGAGGGCATGAACAACACTTGTACCAAGTGACAATATCTGTAAGAGCTCAAAGGCATATAAAACTATAAGATCTCAAAGGCATGTAAAACTTGTAAGACCTTACTAAAGGCATAATCCCGATCATAAAGTTAAAGCTATATATCGAACTTGTAAGACCCCTAAAAAGACATACCCTCGATATAGATACCAATCTACTTCACTCGGGAACTGAGAGGCTCCGGCCAAACACAAATGGCTACAGTCACAAGGTTGTAACAGCAAAACTAACGGGACTTAGGGATGCCCGACCGTCACTATAAAATCACAGGCCTTCAATTACTTCGAAAATACTTCGAAAAGAACCAGTTAAACAAGCTACCCTCGACATAGGCAAAAGAGCTTCGACCATGTCAGCTCCAAACTATAGGCTTCGAGATACTCGGCCACTGAGCCATACCTCCCGAGGTGCTCGATCATCGCCATATAAGGACTCACAATTGAGGTTTTAATTGAATTATCGAAGAGTCAGGCAAAAACAATTTCAAAAAGTCCTTAACAAGGGAAAAATAAAGCCCATGTAAAAGGTTGTACCGACCCAATGCATAAGAGCCACTGTCGTCAGCCTATACAAGAGGTCGTACCGACCCAATGCGTAAAAGCCACTGTTGCCAGCCCACATACAAGAGGTCGTAACGACCCAATACGTAAAAGCCTAAGGTCCAGCTTGACATTCAAAAACTTGGGGGTCAAATGAACTCGAGTCGATACCCGACTCGGAGACTGAACCCAAAATAGTTGATTAAATATGCCTAAGAGCAAAAGCTTAAGAGCTCAAACGCCGGTTTATACTAAAGGGTCGTATCGGCCAAGCACGTAAGAGCCTACGAGCCAGCCCAATGAGCCCCAGGGCCATAACATGAATCTAAGGGTTCATTTTAACTTGAAGACCAACTCATCTGGCTAAAATCAAAGCAAAGAGAAATGCATGAAAAATAAAACCGCAAGGCTTCCTTTTATACATGTATGCGAAAAAATCCAAATCCATTTACAAATGTTCTTTGAAAGCACTATACACAGAAAAGGAAGGCCTAATCTACATCCCCCTCTGAGACTATGGCCCATCAGCCTCTTTCTCGCTATCCTATGTATCAGATAGAAGGGACATCGCATCATGTTCATCTGCCTCTGCCTACTTCACCTCTTCCAAGAGGTCAAACCTTCTAGCATGGATCTCCTCAAGAGTTTCTCGTCAAGATTTGCACCGAGCATATTCCTTGCTTCTGCTCTCATAGTTAAGAGACCTCCTCAACTCAGCTCGAGCATCGACAATGCCCTTTAAATAGACCGCCATTTTGTCAGCCTTAGTGCGGTTCATTATGGATTTGGCCCGGGCATCCGCCAATTCGGCCTCCACCTTCAAAAGCTCAGACTCGAGCCTTGTAATCATATTCGCTCGGACAGAATTGTTTGCATGAGCATTCCAGAGTTGCACCTCGAGGGCGGAACCCTTAGCCAAAATATCCTCCTTGGTCACAACTTGGGCATCTGCCTGAGCCTTAAGGTCGTTACACTCACGTTTCACTCAACCAACATCGCCCTAAAGTCGTTCCAGCTCCTCCGTTTTGTTCTTCAATTGAAATATCGGAATATTAATATTCGAAAGCGGAAGGGGAAGCATACATCAACACAAAGTGTTGGTTACCTATCTTTAGAGATGGCTTTTGTAGTTCCGACTTCGATTTGCCTCATACCACAAGTATACCAGCTCGTCTTCCTTTGTCATGCAAAGAAGCCTAAGGGATATTTCCCCATCCAAAGTTTTCTGAGGCCTGGCCTCAGGGTGAAGCAGCTCGGAGTTAAGCTTGTTAAAGGCCTACAAAAGAAAGCTCAATAATAAAGATGCAAAACTGAAAGAAGCCTATACCAGCTACCAAAACTTACCATGGAGCTAAGCCGCTGAGCCTCACCAAATGTCGAGCATACATCTAATGGCTTTATTTTACCAGAAAGGCCTTTGGTAGGAGAAGAGTGAGGCGTCGTATGACCCTTGTCCCTCGAAGTACCTTCGACGGGAATGGGAAATGTTTTTTCAAAAATAGAGGCCTCTGAAGCTGGAAGATCGGTCGACTCGTCTCTTTTGAACGTCAGAGCAGGACTTGCCCCGCCTCAAGCATCCTTACACCTCAAAGACTCTTTCTGTTTATTATCTATCCTTGACCCCAACATCGGCAATCGTTCCTCCTCCCCCATGGGACACGGCCTCATCTCGAAAAAAGCTCCAACACTTGCGGCGGCAGAGTTAGTTCGCTAAAGAGAAAGTACCTTTCTGTGGAAACAAGCCACTAAACACCTACCAAGATTCTATGCCTCCCATCTCCCCTTGGACAGGTCTCGCCATTTGCCTTTATCATAGGTCGAGCAAGCTGCCAGCTTACGAGACCATTCAGCCATGTCAGGGACCTCGTTCGGCAACCAAGGAATCGCTAAAAAAATGAAATTAAAAAATGTCATAACAGAGCCCGTCTCCACTATAGACAAAGCAATAAAAATACAAGTACATCACTTATGTGTGAAATTCCATTTCTCAGGAAATGGAAAAAACTCTCCAGGGATAATATCTATTGTCCGTGCTCGGAAAAAACCGGCTCATCCATCCTTGGTCCTCGTCCTCTTCGTCGTTAACGGTAGGGGACCGGGTGGATCGACGTCTCAGAGTAATCAAGCCCCGGTAATGCAGAGGCTGATATAACCTAATAAGATGGCTAAGGGTAAAATCGAGCCTGGCCTTATCCACAAAGTACCTTCTCATTAGCACTATCTTCCAAGGGGATGGGTGAGCCTACGCCAAGGTAACCTGATACCTCCTACAGAACTCAAGCACGACCTTGTCAGGGGAGCCCAACGTAAAGGGATACGTATACATGTTCAAAAACCCCTCGGCATGGGTCATGATTCTCTTTTTCGGGGAAGGTACTTGTAGTACCACTTCTTCTCCCCATCCACACTCTTTCCTAATCATCTCGAGATATTCCTCTCCTATTGAGAAAATGAACCTCGATGCATGCTCCCGATGCCCTTGAACATTGGAAGGTCTCTCCAGCATAAAGTCTCTCCTCAAGGCAAAGCACCTCGAGGTCAGCTCACCAGATACTGGTAGTATACCACCAACCGAACACAGAACGAAGGTAGAACTCTCCTTTCCTTGATGAAAGTATTTTAATGTAGCAGCCATGGATACGGTAAAATAGGAAGATGAGGATGAAGATTTGGGCGAAGGCTTTGAGTTGAAATGATGAGACAACTAGCACAAAGAACAAAAGTTCTATGAGAGGGATAGTTACCCAGAGTAGCAGAATATCCAGTTAAGAAATGAGAGAATGCATATATAGAGGCGAGCGACGACTTTTTGCCTGTCTAGAAGACCAATTAGGTTTGACCATGATAGCACCACTTTTTGGGAAATGTACTGGTGGGACCATCCCGATAGCCCCGGTACTGTGTCGCATGAATAATGCTATCACGTGGTGCTTAGGAAATATTGAGACCCCAAGGATTTCTGTTATTATAAGCATCGTGCCCAAAGGAGCTATCGACCTAATCTCGAGATGGTGCCCAATCTTGAGGGTCCCAATTGCCCCCAAATATAGACTCCTAAGATTCGATATCGAAATTCGAAGACTAAAGTCCACATGATTGCTGAAAAATAAAGAATGCAAGGCTAGAAACAAAAAATCTTTCTTTTACATTACCAAAAATATGTTTGTAAGGGGCACCTTTACAAGACCTGTTTCCCCGGGAATACATACACAAAAATAATAAAGAGAAGGAAAGGGGACACGGGTCTACTCTTCACCTCCACTGCCCTCTGAACCATCTCTGAGATTTTCATCCAAAGAGACCAAGAGTGCCAATTCTTCCTCCGAATCTCCGGCCTCCTCGATCTCAGCTGAGAGATCGACACCTTTAGCACTGGCTTCCTCTAAGGTCTGCCTCCTTGCCTTTGCACGAGCGTAAGCGATAGTCCAAGTCAGCTTTTGCTTGGCCTCCTATGATATCTCTCGGGCTAGTTGATTCGAAGTAGCAGTGTCCCTCAGATATGTAGCAGCATTCTCCTCAACCTTGGACTTGGCCACAGATAGCGCAACAACCTCTTCTCTAGCATTCTGGAGAAGTCCCTGAGTCGATTCCAACTCTAAGGTCACAACCTCGTTTTGCCTCCTCAACTCGAGGATCTCCATATTCATAGCAGCAATTTCTTCCTGAAGTCGTCCCGCGAGAACATCCTTCTACCCGATCTGCAAAGAAAAAGATAAGTCAGTAAACATCGAACTATGAGAATGGCGAATTAATTTATGAATAACAAGTTACCTGCTCAGCAAGGCCAGCCTTTTATCGGAGCACTCCCTCCAAATTCGCTTGAAGCTCGCTTAACTTCTCCTCCTTTCGGGTAGAGGAGGCCTCCGACTCTTGTAGTCCCGAGATGACCTTCTCGAGCTTTTTTCCACGGCATGAAAGATCACCTTGGAGCCTAGAGAAAGCATGATCATACATTTTCTTAGCCTACAACAAAACAGAAGAGTCAGAAAAATGCGGAAAGACTAGAAAAGTGTAGATAAAAAGCTATCACCTTCTGCTGGAACTTCTCCACTTCCTCGATAGCGTTAGGAGCGTCGAGATCAATGTCCTCGCTGACATCATCAACGCCATCAAGGAATTTGTCAATATCATCTCCCCTTTCGATAGGACCCTCCAAGTTGGTAACCTTTGGGTCATGAGCATCCCTTAATTCCCCGGGCGATAACCAAAGACCCAAATTAAGGCCACCCAGGTTATCGGACCCTTTGGAACCAGAAACAACAGTCTCCTCGCAACGGGATGCATCGCGTCCGTCCAAGGTCTTAGGGACCGTATCCGCGCCCTCCTTGAGATCCTCCAAAGCATGGGCTCGAGCCAAATCAGATGTTCCCTACTCGGTGGCCATCGACACAGACACTTGGGGGCATCCATGCCCAACCTCTTCCTTTGTACCAAAGGGATATTGTCATCGTCATCATCCTCATCCTCTTCATCGGAAACCGATCTGGAAGATGAAGACGAGACCTTGGCCTCATCTCGAGGCCTGCAAATCTTGTGTTTCGTTGATACGGGGGAATCGGCAGTCATCTCCATTTTCCTCTTTTTACCCTTATCGGGCTTAGAGGATCCTCCCTCGCCGATAGGAGGCAGTCTCATCTGCACTCTATCTCCAAGGCCTGCACGAACATAGTAATCAAAGTTTATCAGCACAGAGGATGTGGGGAAGAAATATAAAATGAGATAGAGGCGGCAAGAAGGAATTTACCTTGATTCTTGGCCACCCATCACGTTTTAGCCAACTCAGGCCAAGAACGCTTGGGATAGGGGAACGAGGTATTTAATCCCCTAATCTACCCCAACAAGTCTGAAAAAGATTCGGGATACCAAAGGGCGGCTGTGTGAGCAAAGGAAAAGTTAGATTTTGTAGAAGAAAGTAAGAAGACAATAAAGCATACTCAAAGAAGAGGCACTTACGCTTCATGTTCCACTGCTTCGGGAACGACATCGACCCAACCGGAATAATTTTCGAGGTCCTTACCCGGACAAATCGGCTCATCCACCCCCGATCCTTATGCTCATCAATTCTCAAGAAAAAGGGTTTCAAAGATCGAGGGTGAAACTTAATCAACACTCGAAAAAAGACGGCGGTTATACAACCTGGTCAGATGATCAAGGGTAAAAGTTTTACTCTTGGCTCTGCTAGAAAAGTAGCGAAGCATGTAAACTATTCTCCAAAAAGAAGGGTAAATCTGGCCAAGTGTCACCTGGTACTTACAAAAGAATTCGAGAATGACCGGGTCTATAGCCGGAGAAGAAGGGTCCGAGGAGTCGACATGGCCCAAGGTGAACGGGTATGTGTACACATAAAGAAAGCCGACCTTATAGTCCGTTATGCTCTCCTTAGGGCTAGGAATCTTGATCAGCACCTTTTTATCCCATTGGCAGTCCGCCCATACTTTGTCTATATCTTTCACAATGTTGATGAACTAGGACACGTGTTCGCATCGACCTGGTGTAGATGAAGGTCTCTCAATAGAAAAATCCTTCATGCTATTGAACCCGGGGGGGTGTACACTATTCGACGGTGAGCCACTTTGGGCTTACCCTTGGATTTATTCTTGGATGTTCGGGATGAAGAGGCAGCCTCATCTTTTCGAGGTACTGTCTTGGAAGTCCTGGCCATGGCAACCAAAAATTTTACTTTTTTTTTCTCAAGAAGGAAAACGAGAAACCGAGGTGCGTAAAGGAAGATGTATTTGGCTCTGAAAGTTTGAAGGAATCACAAAAGTGTGGGTCAATAGATAGTTGGGGTATTTATAGAAGTAGTATGGGCAGCGGAGAAACCAAACCAAAAACTGGTTCGTGGGCTTCTCGATAGTCGTGCTGACAACGACCCTTGCGCGGCTTTTGGGTTATGGCATTTAATGCTTTGATAGGCTGACATCATAATTATAGTGACTAAGGAGTAAGAGTTTAGAACCATTTCCTATCATTTTATTCTAGGAAATGCAGGGACTATCTATATACGGCAAAAATCAGCGGTTAGATTTTACGGTCACCAAGGCACCTTGAGAAAACTACCCCCCTTCCCCCTCGAAGGCTCGAAGCTTGGCTCGGGGCTCCGGCCTCGAGGGTTCTCAGTAATCTACTTCGAGGTAGCGTAAGAAACGGTCAGCCTCGAGGCAGGGTAAATCAGTGGCGTCGGTGGATCAGTATGAGGTCCTCAAGGCACGTGACTAGAGCTGATAAAGCCTATTATGCTGGTCCAAACCCGTACAATGGCATTAAATGGTTGTACCAGCCCCGTATATTTGTAATAAATGAATTTGTACTATGTTGGGATACCCTCACTCATATATAAAGGGGATCTTTGTCATTTTGTAAAGGATCTAATGCTCAATATTAAACATACAAGAACATTCTCTCTGCTCTCTAACATATTCTCTTAATCTCATTGTTTCCATTTGTTGCTTACATTTATTGTGTTCTATTTATTATTCTTAATTTATTGCTTATAATTGATCATAAAGAACCACCACCATAGCTCTCATAATTTTTAATCCTCCCTCGAGGCACCGATCTCCAACCATCTGGTTTGACTATCACATCATTTTCTAGATATAATCTTGCTTTCTAATCTCTTACTTTAGCATCCATCGCCTAACAACTAGCATAAAAATAGATCACGTATTTTTAGAACCACAAAATCAAATTTAATTGTTATTACCATTTTCACGGTAAACAGAGACTAAACTGGAGGCGCTCAATTAATGAACCTGGCGGGAGAAAAAGGCCTGAAAAGATATGTAACTATGAAAAATATTTTACCATAATTACTAAATACAGAAATTTGGAGAATTATGGAGAGAATATGATAATGCCAATTAAGTTCCTTAAGTTTTAAAATATATCTTCTAGAAAATGCTTAATAAAAATATCAGTTAATTAGTCATTAGTACTAACAAATAAAATTTCAATTTCACACTTAAGAACATAATCTTTAATAAAGTGATTCTTGATGTCTCTATGATTTTTCCTAAATGATGCACATGATTTCTAACAAACAAATGTCTTAGAATTATCACAAAAATTTTGAACAAGTTTAAAAGAGACATCATAATCACTGAGCTGATGAGACATCCAAAGAAGTTGTGCAAAACTGATGAGTGGTGATTTTACCACTCATTTTAATCTCTTTTCTTTAGCTTTTGTGACCTTTAATTATAATATGTGGTTATTTATGGTATTCATTGCTATAATATCAGGTATAGTGAGTCAAGAACAAAGTTGCAGTCAAATGAAGTAGAATTGAGCAAAAAAAAGAGTTGAAAAGGTGAAAATGCACTTAGTGATTTTGCATCCGTGAAACAGCGTCCGCATCTGCGGACTCGCATTTGCGAGAAGGTGTCCGAATTTGCAAAAAATGGACCCGTTACATCGGGACTGCATATGCGGTCAATACTCCACATCTGTGAAGGCGCTTTTGTGCTCAGCTTTGCACATATGCGGTTGCACTTTTGCGGTTCAAAGTTCGCTTTTGCATAACATGAATTTTTTACACGACATCGATTTTGTGAGAGGATTTCCGCATCTGCAGAGATGCACATGCGAGGATTCTTCCTCAGGTGCGGCCAAAGGGCTTCAAACCTGCGCAGATTTGCCCATCTTTGGATGATTTTTGGTCTTCTTGACTAAGAGAAACGATCTTGGAAGCAAGGTTCTTGCACACACACTTGGGAATTGAAGATTTGATGACTTTTGTTGATAATTTCTTATATATTTTTACTCATTTCTTCATTTTTCTTGCTTTGTATTCAATATCTAAGTGTGTAGTATTTATTCCAACACTTAAAACTTATTTATAAAAATATTCATTATAAAAGTTTGATTAAATCTCTTGTTGTGCTTATGTATTGAATGGTATTTATTAATTACGAAGTGAGTTAATATTTTTTAAAAATATTCTTATTCTTTAATGTTGTCAAAAGGATTAGCTAACCCTAGCAATTGCCTACTAACTTTGAATTAAACTTGGAAAAGATAATTTTGGGTTGAAAAAGATTAGTTAACAAGAACTTGTAACGACCTGACCGGTCATTTTGAGCTTTTGCACTTTGCTTTCCAGTTCTCGGGCATGACTAGCCCTATATGATGTATTATGACTTAAGTAAATCGTTGGTTTTGGTTTTCAGGGTAATCGGAATGAACTTAGAAGAACAGTTCTCAGTTTGAAGCTTAAAATTTGAAAGGTTTGACCAAGATTTGACTTGCTAGTAGGTGACCTCATATTGGAATTTTTATGATTTGGTTTGCTCCGTTAGATGATTTGGGACTTAGGAGCGTGGTCAGAATGTGTTTTGGAGGTCCGTGAAAGGTTTAGGCTTGAATTGGCGAAATTTAGATTTTGGCATTTTCCGGCTGATAGGTGAGATTTTGATATAGGGGTTGGAATGGAATTTCGGAAGTTGGAGTAGGTCAGTTGTGTCATTTGTGACGTGTGTGCAACATTTCAGGTCATTCGAACGTGGTTTGATAGACTTTCTGATCGAAAGTGGAATTTGGAAGTTCTTGGAGTTCTTAGGCTTGAATCCGATGTGATTTTGGCGTTTTGATGTTGTTTTGAGCGTTCCGAAAGTTGGAACAAGATTGAATGAGGTTATGGGATATGTTGGAATTTTTAGTTGAGGTCCCGAAGGCCTCGAGTGAGTTTCAAGTGGTTAAATAGATCGTTTCATGTTGGTGGAAATTACAGAATTACTGTGGAGGCTATGGAGTTGGCCTTCGCGTTCACGAAGATGGTACCGCGATCGTGAAGGGGTAAGTCCAATGGCCACCACGTTCACGGGGCTTATGCCGTGTTCGCATAGAGAAAGAGGAATATTTGGGTCCCCAAGGCGATTGTTCTACGTGTTCGCGTAGTAGAGGTCGTGTTCGCGAAGAGTTGAGTCAGTTGTGCATCATGTTCGCGAGAGGGTTCTCGCATTTGCGTAGAAGGAATTTTGGTCAGTGAAGCTATGTGCTTCGCGAACGCAAGGGAGATGTCGCGTTCGCGATGAAGAATAATCTAGGCAAGCAATTTATATTTAAAAATCGAGGGTTTAAGTCCAATATCATAAAAGCCATTAGAGGGCTCGAGAGAAGGTGAAATTTGAGGAGATTTTCAATGGAGCTATTGGGGTAAGTATTCTTCACTCATATTTGGTTTAATTCCATGATTTAGTCTCGAATTTCATCATTTAATTTGAGAAATTAGAGTGAAAATTGGGGAATAATGGAAGAAAGGTTTGAGGATTCTTTTGGGAATTTGAATGGGCATTTGATGTCTAATTTGGATGTTCTTGGTATATATGAACTCATGAGAGTGTAAGGATTCTAATTTTGTAATTTTTATCGGAATCTAAGATGTGGGCCCGGGGGGCCGGGTTTGGTCAATTTCTGGATTTTTGGTATAAATTGGATATTTTCGAGTGGGATTTGTTCCCCTAGTATATTTTGATTGTATGAATCTGCTTTTGGCTAGATTTGGAGCATTCGAAGGCCGAGTCGAGAGGCAAAGGCATCGTAGGCTAGAGTTTGGACTGGATCGAGGTGAGTAATGATTGTAAATGTTGTCGTGAGGGTATGAAACCCCAGATTTCACATCCTTATACTATATTGAGGTGACACACACACTAGATAACGAGCGTGGGGTCGTGCACCGTTGGGTATTGTGACTTAGTCCATCCCGAGTGGCTGTTTTACCGCATATTTGTTTGAAAAGTGTTTGCTATCATCATGTTTTGGGTTGAATGCCATATTTGGGCCTCGTGCCAACTATTTGGACCCTTAAGGGATTTTTACTGCTATTTCCTCATTGTTTTGATTTCTATATTTGTACTCAGTCATGCTAAGTTATACTGTTTTCATAACTCAACCATGTTTACTTTGTTTTAACACTTTAAATGATCTTTTGGGTTGAGCATTATATTCTACTATGCCCGAGTGGCTTTTAGAGATTTCTGACTGAGTAAGACTGAGGTCTTGTGTTGTGAGGATTCTTATGGAATCGGGATGCACGCCGCAGCATTATTGTACTGATTATGATTATGAGACTGAGGGCCTGAGATTTAGGCCACGAGGTGGCTTGATATGAGGCCAAGAGCCTATTGATTATGCCACGAGATGGCTTGATATTACGCTTGGGCCGTAAGGGGCCCCTCCCAGAGTTTGTACACCCCCAGTGAGCGTGAGCACCCAATGTGATATGAGATATAGCCCGAGGGCTGGTGTTGTTCCATGTTGTTTCCCAAGGGGCTGATTCTGTTGGTATTGTGCCCGAGGGGCAATTTTTATGTGTTTATCTTTTCTAGCTGCCTGTCATTTACTTGGTTAACTGTTAAAAAGGTATTTGAAAGAAGCTTATACTGAACTAAGGTGTTTTATGAGATTTCTCTATTTTATTGCACTTTACTTGTTTTACTATACCTCTTTATAGCATGTTGTTGTGTTTTTACATAATTTCTTATCGCTCAGTCTTCATTTATTGTTATTACATACTGAGTTGGAGTACTCACTTTACTCCCCTGCTCCCTTGTGCAGATTTAGGAGCTTCAGGTCCCACTAGTGAGAGTTGATTGCTCAGCATGTTATTCGGAGTCCACTAGGTAGCTACTCGGCATTCGTAGCCCAGTGTTTCTCCCTCCTATTTTATTTTCCTTGTCCTAGTTATTTTATAGATGGTGTAAACCCTTTCGGACTTGTAGACTTATGATAGATGCTCATGATTGGTGACACCCCGATATCGGGCTGTGTCTATTCTGCAACTTGTACTGTTTCACTGTTTATTTGGGATTTAATCATGTTAAATACTTAAATTGTGTTATTTAAATTGCTTAAAATGAATTGGGTGTTCTATCAGCTGGCCTTGTCTTCACGAGAGGCACCATCATGACCGGGTCTGGGTTTAGGGTCGTGACAGAACTAGAGGCGTTAACCCTCATTTTGTATATTCTATTTAGGGATAGGATTGAACTACTTGTAGCCGCATTAGGTGCACTTAATCCTCTTAATTGTTTTAGGAATAATTCAATTAGGGAGTCTTGTTAGTCTTCAGAAGATCCTAGTAAAGAATTGTTATCCGGGGCTAATTAACATAAACTCGCTCATATTTATAAAATCGTGAAATACATTGGATCGTTACTTGAGTTTAGTTTTTCTTGTATCCATGCTTGTAGTCATTGATCATTTTACTTTCGTTTTAGGTTAGTTTATATTTTCGCATTTAGATATAAATAATTTCTTGCCTAATCACCTACATATTGTTCTTTGTGGCATTCGACCCCGACTCATAGTTGGATAAATTATATTGTATGCGACCATGTCCACTTACTCTTTGAGGAGTAGATTTGGACATCATTAAAATTGGCACCATTGCCAGTGAACAATTTGGTGCATTTAGGTTATTTGAGAAGTAAGCGTACGTGCTTTGGTCCATACTTCTGAATATTTGTGTAGTTATTTTTCTTATATTTATTTATTTTTTTGTTTGTTTTCTTGCTTGTTTTCATTTTATTTTCTTAGTTTTGGAAAATTGCATCACATAACGAAAATTGTTCGAATTATAGTTGTTCATATTTTGATGACCGTTGTCCTTATTGTGGAGGACCACATCCATGGCAAAGTTTCTTAAATTCTCCCGCGAGCAGATTGTGTGCACAATCTCAAACCTATGAGTGAAGTATATGTGCTAGGTGTGGTGATCAAAATGACTATTTGAAAAATTGTGCTTTTTAGTTATTCCCTTACCCGAAGCCCCACTATGACGAGTCTACTTTTGGGTTTGACATTTTTAGGGATTTGGAAGTGGGAAAAAATAAGCATGGAAAAAAGGAAGAGTTCAAACTCATGATAAAGTGCCTACCTGAAGATGGAAACAATTAGAAAAAGCCTTAGAGGAGATTTTATAAAATAGTCTCCAAAATGGTTTGGAGCTTGAATCAAGAATTGAACATCCGCTAACCAACTCCATGTTTGTTGGTGATACCAAGAATGAAATGGAATTGGAATCAATTGATGTAGTTAAAAGGTTGATTGAGATTGACTCTAGTCCGGGGGAACAAGAGGATGTCAAAATCCGGAAAATGTTGCAAGTTGGGAGGTTGATATCTCATTCCAAGAACTTTTCAACTTCGGAATTTCATAGTGATATAGGAATTGACCCATGTGAATCCATATAGAAATCCAAACAACAAAGACAAAAGTCATACGTCTTGCAATTTGAAATTTCAAGAATGCCATATAACATTAAAAACTGGACAAAATTGCCCCTGCGGGGCTAGTGCGAACCGCACAAAATAGTGTGCGGCCGAACTCTGTGAAGCCCCATAAAATTTTGCTAAGTAATTTAAGATTTCGTGGTGCCAAGGTAGGCTAATTATTTTATCTTGCGTGCAAATAAGGATTAATGATATTATGGATATCATTTGGATATGGTAATAAGTGTATAAGTCTTATTATAATTGACTTAGGGTCTAAGGAGAAGCCTAAGTCCAAGACAAGTTGGAAAATTACCAAATAGACTAAAGTTATAAATGAGTACGCACAAGTCCTCACTTTGGACAAGTATATCTCTTTTTATATAAGGTTTTGTGCAATGAACAAACTATAAAATAAAAGGCCTTTGAGTCTACTTTCCAACTCTCCAAACCATTCGTCATTCGGACACTCATACCAGGAGTTATGACCAAATTACCAAAAGCAATGCAGAATTTTACACTACCGTGGCGCCCCATGCGGTGCCCCATGCGGCGCGCCTGTGGGGAGGTACAGAGAGCATCCAAAAACATTTTCTGAGCACTTTTTTCACAGCCGCTTCGCCCCACGCGGCGCGGCTATACAAAATTGGATTTTTTGTTATAAAATGACCTCATTTCGTCAAATATATGGAAAAGACCATTTCTTGAGCAGCAATCAGATACTTTTAGAGAGAGAGAATGCCCTAGAGTGGGAAAGTGTTCCTCATCAATTCTTCTACAACTCTTGCTCAAATCTTGAAGGATTAACAAGGAAAACTACACTAGGTCTTCATCCTTAAGGTAAGATTCTATACCCTAACCCTTAATTTTGAATTTTATCTAAAGGCGGGTATTTATCAAGAGAGATTGTGGGTATTGGAGGTTATCTTGTTTGCATGTGTTGTCAAAAGGTGTAGGAACATGGTTGAGCTAAAAATGGGAAAGTAGGGGTTTTGGGTTGATGAAATCCTCTATAAAAAGACCATAAATATTTAACACTCATAGGGTGTTTGATAAATTGCTCAAATGAGCTAGAATTATTAATATCTTCCTAATTTGTGTTTAATTTTATTATGTCTCGAAGTAGATGGGCATTTCTAGAATTTCTGGAATGGTGTAGTAACTTAAGGAAAAGATCTTTGAGGTATGTATGGATAAAAACCCCTTTTATTTGAAATTGAGCTCCGTTGGCGTTTACGAAAGTGTGGTAAGATTTGAATTGGTTAATGTATTGATTGTTATTGTGCATTATTTGATTTGCAATTAACTACGCATATACGTGAAGGATGTGCCTCAATGTGAGTAATGTACCATTCTTGATAATTAGATAAGTATGAAGAATGCAATTATGTTTTGAAATGCTTAGGCTATAAGCCAAGATAAAAACTGAGAATTATTCATGCTAGCTATGTGCCCACTTACCTGTACTGCAACTTGAATTACTTTTGTATATGCCTATGATCACAACCTGCAAGATGAATACTGAAAATGGAAAACGATGTGATAATGGTGGCCCTGAGTGCCAAGGAATTGATATGATATATATATGAAATAAAGATTCAGATGTGATGACTAATGAGAAAGGAACAACTCCTAGATAAGGCGGCCTAGCCGATCGGGTCGTGATCAGATACCATGCCGCACACATGGTGGTAATGTGCTGATATTGAATTTCAGATAAGGGAAATGAAATAGTTATTGAGATATATGCCTCCAATGAGGCAACCTAGCCGGTCGGGTCGTGATCGGACTCCGCTCAAGATTGCGGTGGTATTGAGAACAGTGATGAAGATATGAAAGAAATGCCCCAAACTAAGTGTTGGAAATTATATGAAGGATTGAATGAATTGCATATTTGATTTACTCATGTGATTTACTTGTACATGCTTGATAGTTCTTTCTAGTAAAATGGTGTTTAGTTATACATACTAGTGCTATTCGATGGCACTAACATCCCTTTTGCCAGGGGTGCTACATTTTTTTTTATGAATGTAGGTAGCTCCATTGCGGATAGTGCCGATCGCGCATAGCTGAGTACCTCCTTCTCAAAGTCTTGGTGAGCCCCTTTCACCTTCAAGGGGTTATATTGTACATCTTCTTATTTTGGACTTTCACTTTTGAGGTATAGCCAGGGCCTTGCTGCCGGCATTGTTATCACGTCTTTTGTATCCTTAGAGGCTCCGTAGACATTTGTGTGGGTTATGTATAGGTATTTGATAGGTCAATGGACCATGTTGTAACCTTGTACTCTTGCTGTCTTCTGCACTATAACTTGTATGGAACCTTGGAAGTTTAACCACATTTTAAATGTTGTGATATAAAATTAACTAAGATGTTAAATGTACTATCTTTTCTAGTTTAAATAAAGGTAAGCATGGCTTCCTTACTCCAATCGAGTTGGGTAGATAGTGGTTGATAAGGCTTGCTCGGTTGGGTTCACTCGATTGAGCGTCGGTCGCGCCTCCCGAAGTTGGGGCGTGACAAACTTGGTATCAGAGCCAAGGGTTTTAAAGTGTCCTAGGATGTCTCGGAGCCGTGCCTTGTAGAATCCTTCTTATCGGTGTGTTGTCGACCACATCTATAATTTGGAGGCTACATGGACATTTAGGAATGTTAACCTTCTTCAACACTCCAGATCGTGCGATAAAGATTGACTATAAGATTGTCTTCTAACTCGTGCGTTGATATTCGAGATAAGTTTAAACGCTCTTTCGTCTATATCAAGTAATGTTGTCATATGGAATGACCAATGGGAAAGGCATGAATATTAATGAGATGGCACATGTATCATGTTGAACAAATTGTACGGATATATGAGATACGTACATAGTACCAGAAGCATACTTTATATGAGAAAAGTGTTTAGATTGATCACCCACCTCCAAAGAGACATTGACTTGATAATTGAGACGCGAGCTTATATGGCACCTGTTGATAGTGTGGGAAGCATGTATGTGATCCTAAGGTGTAAAAGAAAAATTTGTTATATAAGCATATGAAATATGTAAGGCATGACCAGGAGAGTAATGACAAACATGTAGGTCTCTCACGGGAGACAAGAAGTCATGAAATGAGAGTCAATTGAACCCATAATGAGAAGACCCTTATGCTATGAATGTTATAAGAATCCCATAAGTGTATGAAGTTGTGTTATACTCCTAAAGGATATTGACATGAGGAATTGGAATCCCAAGTCTGTGTGGCTGAATAAGAGTAGAGAACTTATGAGGTTAATACAATGCTGACTTCAATCTCCCTAATAGCCGAACATATATGTGAGGGATAGAGATATGAAACATATGTCGATGAAGTTTCTAAATTCAAGACTTGTGTCAAAATTCGGGGCATTCGCCCTAAGTGGGGGAGGAAGGGCCATAGTAAGGCCACTTAAATACAATGAAATAAGAGTAAGACCATGTAGCTATGATGTTTGAATATTTTGTTGAAGACATGCGTAGTCTAGAAAGGTGATAATGGATAACGCGATTATTTGAAAGGCTATGATAATGATAGACCACTAGTACCCCAAAAAAATGGAAGGTTAAGGAAGGTAAATTCTTCATACATGGCAATGTGAATGATAGGGTCAACGATCCTAGAAACTAAGAGTATGTTTGTAAAGGGATTTTATACTTATTAGAGGGTTAGGAACAATGGAACCTAAGGAAGTACTACAGGCTAAATATGGAAGGTTGCGAGTTTTTAGAATGGGTTAATCATAGATCTGTGATTTAACCAAAGTACCAAGGCGTTAAGAAAGGCGAAACGAGTGGGAAAAATAAATGTGATGCTATAATAACTCAAGAGGGTATTTGGGCTTGATGGAGAGCCTCGAAAGAATCTTACAAGCAAAGAAGTATTAAGTGATATGACGATGAACACATTTTCCCACGAATATCATAACAAGAATTAAGAGGTGAACGGGTTAAAAAAAAATTAAGGAAAAAGACCACGTAACATATGGAAGAGTGCGTGGCTATTCACTAGCTAGGAATAATGAGGTGAGAAGAAATAAGAAGAAAATCTATAAATTGAGATGTCCATGGTTATCGCAAAGTAGTTCGTATCAGAATGGTGGACTCGCTTGGAGCACAAGTGTTAATAGAAGGTATAAAGGACTAATCGTAATGTTACCAACTTGGGTAACACTGAATATCAACTAAAATTTTTAGAGGGAGTTCATGTCTACATATTACAATGGAAAGTGAGACTACTGGTGGTGAAATAGTGGCGTGATAAACTCAACAAACCAAACACAATAATATCATGAGTCCATGGGGAGCAGACAAGTGCGTGGCACAATAAGGCTATCTACTATGTATTATAGCAAAATGGAATGGGAATGAATGTCCCAATCACAAAGAAAAGATAGTTCTAATGTATTGGCTAGACCAAAAGGGAGAATTAAAAAGGCAAAACAACACAATCTACCCAAAGAACAAAGGGAAATGCTTGAAATGTAGTGAGAGAGGATGAACACTAGTTACGAATCAAACATGTTTAACATGATAGCTCTTAAGCAACAGTACCAAAAAACACTATTGGTAGCTACAATATTCGGAGTAGGGTGAAATACTTATTGACAATGGAGTAATTCTTACACTTAGAAGGAAAACAAGAAGTTTTTGTTGAAGAATTTAGGAAGATTTCAAGTTATTGTTCGGGCCAGTGCTCTTTCTGAGTTGAATGCGTACTAAGGTTGTTGATACGTGTTTTGGGAAGTGTTTAACAGTATGGAGGGATCATGAGAATGTTCACAAAGGAAGTGGAGTGGTTTCTTAAATCCTATAAGACACACAAGAAGGAAAGAGGTTGACTAGGAAAGGTCTGACCACAATGTTACATTACATTTGATGTAATGTCGTGCATGTTGATGATATTAAGGTGTGTGCGCAGGCTAGAAGATGTATTCCTTTAAAATAGAGGGTTCTATAAGAAAACTCATCCAGTAATGTCTTTGTTGAGAATTTGGAAGAGCAAGTTGCAAGTACTCACATAAGATTGTAATCATATCAAGAAAATTATTGAAGAACTCAAATCCTAGGAGGTCATATGTAAGAGAAATGTGACGTAGATTGTCCACTATTGATGCAACATGGCCAGGTGATCGCTTATGCTTCAAGGCAACCCAAGAATCATGAAAGGAACTATTCGACACATGACTTAGAACTTGCGGCGGTAGTTTTGTATAAAGATTCGGCGACATTATGTGTATGGGGTCCACGTTGATGTATTTATGAACTACAAGAACCTTCAATATGTTTTTTTGAATAAAAGGAGTTGAATCTAAGACAGAGAGGATGGCTCGGGTTACACAAGGACTATGATGTTGAGATTCTCTATCACCCGGGAAAGGTTAATGTCGTGGCAGATGTACTTAGTCAAAAATCTATGGGGAGATTGGCTCATTTGGGGGCATATCAGAGGCCGTTAGCCAGGGAGGTTTACCAATTGGCCAGTTTGGGAGTTCTCCTTGTGGACTCTAGTGAAGGAGGGGTAATTATACAAAATAGGGCCGAATCATCGCTTGTAGCGGAGGTGAAGGAAAAGCAATTCAACGATCCATTGTTAGCACAATTTAAAGAGGGGATTCACAAACACATAACCATAGCTTTTTACTTTAGCATAAATGATGGTACTCTACGGTACCAAGACCGCCTATGTGTTCCTAATATTGACGGTCTTCGGGAAAGGATCCTGGCAGAAGCTCACACATCCAGGTATTTCGTGCACCCCAGTTCTACAAAAATGTATCATGATCTCAAGGAAATTTATTGGTGGAACAACATGAAGAGGGATGTGGCGGATTTTGTAGCAAAATGTCCAAATTGTTAACAAGTGAAGGTCGAACATCAAAGGCCCGGTGGATTGACTCAAAGCATAGAAATTCCAGTGTAGAAATAGGAGATGATCAATATGGATTTTGTAGTAGGGCTGTCGCGCAGGTTCGACTCATTTTGGGTGATCGTTGACCGTCTCACAAAATCAGCGCACTTCTTGCCAGTTAAATCCACCGACACAGCGGAACAGTATGCTCAGTTGTATATCAAAGAAATAGTCAGGTTGCATGGCATTCCAGTCTCAATCATTTCAGATCGAGGGGCTCAGGTCACGTCCAACTTTTGGAAGAAATTTTAGCAAGGTTTGGGTATGTAGGTAAACTTTAGAACAGCTTTTCATCCACAAACCGATGGGCAAGTAGAATTTCAAGGGTAGTTGGGATGACCATTTGCCACTCATAGAATTTGCTTACAACAACAGCTTCCATGCTAGTATCTAGATGGCACCATTTGAGGCACCGTATGGTAGGAGATACAGGTCTCCCATTGGGTGGTTCGAGGTTGGAGAAGCAGAATTGATAGGGCCGGACATCGTGTATCAGGCCATGGAGAAAGTCAAGATTATTAAGGAAGGGTTGAAAACTGCTCAGAGTTGCCAAAAGTCTTATTCGGACATTCGTCGTAGAGATTTGGAGTTCAAAGAAGATGATTTGGTATTTTTGAAGGTTTCCCCCATGAAGGGCATCATGCGATTCGGGAAGAAAGGGAAATTAAGTCCGAGGTATGTCGGACCGTACAGAATCATTTAGAGGATTGGTCAGGTGACATACAAGCTCGAGCTGCCACCCACGATGTCGTTGGTACATCCGATCTTCCATGTGTCTATGTTGAATAAGGTAGTGGGAGATCCGTCCGCTATTGTACTAATTGAAGCTATTGAGGTTAATGAAGAACTATCTTATGAAGAAATTCCAGTTTCCATTCCTGATAGGCAAGTCCAGAAATTGAGAAATAAGGAAATTGCCTTTGTAAAAGTGTTATGGCGGAACTAGCAGGTTGAGGAAGCCACTTGGGAAGCCGAGGAAGAAATGAGAAAGAAGTACCCACATTTGTTTGAATAGTTATGTAATAGTTTTCATGCATTTGGTTCCTATGAACTCATATCTTTTGATTTGATCTATGTTAAACTATTCCATTTTGGTTATATATGTTGCCTATGCGGCCATGGTTGGTGTTGTACAAGTTATGTTATGTCTATGGGACATGTTGGGGCGCTCTGACAGGTAGATAGTCCTAGTTACAAAGGAAACTCTAGCGAAATTTTTGGAAATTTAAGGAGTTATCCCAATTTGGGGTTGTTGATATATTTCATGATGTGAAAAAGCAGAAGTTACATAAGGATGGTTAATGAATGAAACTTGATCCTCATTCGAGGACGAATGATCTTAAGCGTGGGAGAATGTAAAGCCCCAGAAAATTTTGCTTAGTAATTTAAGATTTCGTGGTGCCAAGGTAGGCTAATTATTTTATCTTGCTTGCAAATGAGGATTAATGATATTATGGATAGCATTTGAATATGGTAATGAGTGTATATGTCTTATTATAATTGATTTAGGGTCTAAGGAGAAGCTTAAGTCCAAGACAAGTTAGAAAATTACCAAATAGACTAAAGTTGTAAATGAGAACGCACAAGACCTCACTTTGGACAAGTATATCTGTATTTATATAAGGTTTTGTGCGATGCACAACCTATCAAATGAAAGGTCATTGAGTCTAGTTTCCAACGCTTCAAACCATTCGTCATTCGGACACGCATACCAGGAGTTATGACCAAATTACCAAAAGTAGTGCAGCATTTTACTGTCACGACCCAAACCGATGGGCCGCAACGGGCACCTGGTACCTTACTCAATCGAGTAACAACGTAGCATATCTTTATTATTACATCATTATATACACGTGACATACGGGCCTAATAGGCCAATATAATCATTTATAAACTCAAACATAGGTCGATAAGGCCATACAATCTTTCACGTATACGACATATGTCTACAAGCCTCTAAGAATACATAAATGTCATAGAGGTCGGGATAGAGTCCCGCCATACCAAACAATACACGTCTAAATCATACTAACCAAACAAGCAACTCCGAAGCAAATGGAGCGCACCAACATTTTTCGCTGAGCTGATAGCGTACTTGGAGGGCTCTCGACCTGTCTATTGGGACCTGCGGGCATGAAACGCAGCGTCCCCATGCAAAAGGGATGTCAGTACAAATAATGTACCGAGTATGTAAGGCACATAAGTAAGTACATCATAAACATGGAAGAAATATAGAGTACATGACTCAACCTACAAGTCTGAATAACTTTGTAAATCATAAATTACTTTTAGCGTCATGCATGTGCGTATAAATGTCATGTCGTGCATAGGTAAATGTTTCATAACATCATCTGCCTCTGAGGGCATTCCATTACATCATACCGGCCACTGTAGTCAAAATCATCATCGTATACCAAGTGATCAGGTGGTGGTGCGTATATAACTCCATAACCTTTCCCATATCCCATGTACATATATATACATACATATATACGCGTATATAATGCCGTTTGAATACATACATATATATATGCATATATAACGCCGTTTGAATCATATTTCAGCCATTGTGGGCAACATCATCATCACATACTAGCTGATCAGGTGGTGGTGCGTATATAACGCCGTAACCTTTTCCCATATCCCATATACATATATATACATATACGCGTATATAACGTCGTCTGAGTCATGGGTCAATGTACATGTATAAATGCATGAAATGCATATGAAATATGATAACAAAATCTCTCGGTACATCATAAAATCATTATACCTATGATTAATATCATAAAATCATTTTACGTATTTTCTTAGACCTATGAACAGACGATGGAATAATAAGACATATGAAAATTCAAGAACATAGGCACTTCTAATACTTCTATGAATAGGGTCATATATGGAGTTTGTGCATTTGTACGTTTCGTTCGTATCGTATAGATCATGCCAAAAGAAAGAAGGGATAACCTTAACATACCTATTCCTGGAATTATTTGAATGAATCTGCTTCTGCAAAATTTACACTGGATTTCCTTGAAATTGTAATGAACTTGGCTTGGACGTTTGGATGAAGCCTCGAACGAATTTCTTGGAACTAAATATTCTGTTTCAAAGATCTTGGTTTTAAAACCAAGAACATATTTTGTTGGCCTCAAATGGAGACTCCTTAGCTTTATTCCTTTTTAATTTAGAAAGAATTCCATGTTTCCCCTTTCTGAACGTGACCAACGTCACTTTTGATTCTTTGGAGTTTTAAGACTTGAACAAGTATCTTACTTTTGGATAATATCATTTCCTAGGTTGACACATAGGCTATTTTAATTGCTTAGTCACTTCATATATTGCCACATGTCTCTTGGAGTATAGTTAATTAAGTTTTATCCACTTATTAGTTAATCGGATAATGTCCTATTACCCGGTAATCAACCAATTACCCGCATAATATAAAATTTTCTTCAAATTACATAAAATACTATTCTCTTTTAACATACCTTGTACACCTTACCAGCATGGTCATGTAGTACCTTGTATGACACTAGTCCATAAATACCGGGTATTTTAGCTCGGGTCGTATTTTACCCCAAAATGCCAAACTTTGATGAAAATTCATTTTCTTTGACTTGCTTCCCCTTTCACCTTCTCGAATTTATTCATCACTTATCAAATAGCATATTCCTTATAATCTCCAAATAATCTTTTATTTGGACTGATGTCAATTACTTTGTGACAAATTCAACGTACAATACTACAAGGTGCAACATCGTCATAACTTAATACTACAGAATGTAACATCATCGTAATGTAATACTACAGGATGTAAAATCATCGTAATATTGTGGGGTGTAACATTTACACTACCGCGGTGCCCCATGCGGTACCCCTTGCGGCGCGCCTGTGGGAAGGTACAGAGAGCATCCAAAAACGTTTTCTGAGCACCTTTTTCACAACCGCGGCGCGGCTATACAAAATCGGATTTTTTGTTATAAATGACCTCATTTCGTCAAATAGATGGAAGGGACCATTTCTTGAGCAAAAATCAGATACTTTTAGAGAGAGAGAATGCCCTAGAGTGGGAAAGTGTTCCTCATCAATTCTTCTACAACTCTTGCTCAAATCTTGAAGGATTAACAAGGAAAGCCACACTAGGTCTTCATCCTTGAGGTAAGATTCTATACCCTAACCCTTAATTTCGAATTTTAGCTAAAGGCGGGTATTTATCAAGAACGTTTGTGGGTATTGGAGTTGTTATCTTGTTTGCATGTGTTGTCAAAAGGTGTAGGAACATGGTTGAGCTAAAAATTGAAAAGTATGGGTTGTGGGTTGATGAAATCCTCTATAAAAAGGCCATAAAGATTTAACGCTCATATAGTGTTTGATAAAGTGCTCAAATGAGCTAGAATTATGAATATCTTCCTAATTTGTGTTCAATTTTGTTATGCTCGAAGTAGATGGGCATTGCTAGAATTTCCAGAATGTTGTAGTAACTTAAGAAAAAGATCTTTGAGGTATGTATGGATAAAACCCCCTTTTATTAGAAATTGAGCTCCGTTGGCGTTTACGAAAGTGTGGTAAAATTTGAATTGGTTAATTTATTGATTGATATTGTGCATTAATTGATTTGCAATTAACTACGCATATACGTGAAGGATGTGCCTCAATGTGAGTAATGTACAATTCTTGATAATTAGAGAAGTATGAAGAATGCAATTATGTTTTGAAATGCTTAGGCTATAAGCCAAGATAAAAAATGAGAATTATTCGTGCTAGCTATATGCCCACTTACCCGTACTGCAACTTGAATTACTTTTGTATATGCCTATGATCACAACCTGCAAGATGAATACTGAAAATGGAAAACGATGTGATAATGGTGGCCCTGAGTGCCAAGGAATCGATATGATATATATATCACATAAAGATTCAAATGTGATGACTAATGATAAAGGAACAACGCCTAGATAAGGCGGCCTAGCCGATCAGATCGTGATCAGATACCATGCCGCACACATGGTGGTAATGTGCTAATATTGAATTTCAGATAAGGGAAATGAAATAGTTATTGAGATATATGCCTCCAATGAGGCAACATAGCCGGTCGGGTCGTGATCGGACTCCGCTCAAGATAGCGGTGGTATTGAGAACAGTGATGAAGATATGAAAGAAATGCCCCAAACTAAGTTTTGGAAATTATATGAAGGATTGAATGAATTGCATATTTGATTTACTCATGTGATTTACATGTACTTGATTGATAGTTCTTTCTAGTAAAATGGTGTTTAGTTATACATACTAGTGCTATTCGATGGCAATAACGTTCCTTTTTGCGGGGGGCGCTTTATTTTTTTTATGAATGTAGGTGGCTCCATTGCGAATACTGCCGATCGCGCATAGAGGATTACCTCCTTCTCAAAGTCTTGGTGAGCCCTTTTCTCCTTCAAGGGGTTATATTGTACATCTTCTTATTTTGGACTTTCACTTTTGAGGTATAGCTGGGGCCTTGTTGACGGCATTGTTGTCACGTCTTTTGTATCCTTAGAGGCTCCGTAGACATTTGTGTGGGTTATGTATGGGTATTGGATAGGTCAATGGACCATGTTGTAACCTTGTACTCTTGCTTTCTTCTACATTATAACTTGTATGGAACCTTGGAATTTTAACCATATTTTAAATGTTGTGATATAAAATGAACTAAGATCTTGAATGTACTATCTTTTCTAGTTTAAATAAAGGTAAGCATGGCTTCCTTATTCCTATCGAGTTGGGTAGATAGCGGTTGATAAGGCTTACTCAGTTGGGTTCATTCGATTGAGCGTCGGTCGCGCCTCCCGAAGTTGGGGTATGACATCCTCAAAATAAATCCAAGAAATGCAAAATGAAGAAATTAAGATTTGTCTTGAGTGTCTGCTTACCACCCCCGCCTCACGTGGTCACAAGCTTGATTCCAAGTTAGGTGCCTAATCCATATCTTTCAAGTACAGAGAAAAGTGGTAAAGTTGATTCGTATCATGCCACGACGTTAACTAGGTGCTTTGTACGAGGCAACCTATCATTTTTAAATGTTTTTTGTAAGATTTTTGTTTTTATAGTTTACTTATTTTCGTTGAACATTTTGATGTGTGTCGTAGAGTGCAGGAAAATTGAAGAAATTTTTTTTGAGCTTCAGTTGGCTTTCTGCGGTCAAAAATGTGACCGCATAATGGTTATTCGGACCGCATATTGATCGTGAAAATTGTCAAAAGTCAGTAAGCAAAAGTCACTCAAAAATGCGGTTGAAGGCCAATTCTGAAAACCGCATAAATGTTATGTGACCAAAAATGCGATCGCACAATGGCCAAGCACACACTCACTATTTTTTAAAATATTAAGTCATTTTTGAAAATTTCTTCTTTAGAATAGTTTATTATATTATTTTTGACTAATCTGCAAAATTTCAATTTTTTTGGAGTTAATTTGAGCAAGTTGAGGTGTTTTAGAAATAACAAAAGAGTTACTGCCTATTTTTCTATTTGATCTCTGGTTCAACCGCAACCGCAAAAAAAAGGATCGAAAATGTGCTACCACACAAGAAGGGATATTATCGAAGATGCATTTTTTTGCACAGAAGCGGTTCATTAACCGTAGAAGAGCTTAATTTTTTGTAGGTGCGAATGTCGGGTATGTTTAATTAATTGATCCTTTCTGGCATCAGATAAAACGAAAATCATTTCGCCCAAACTCAAACCCCTTTCATCTTTCTCAAAACTCCTTTTCACCATCGCTACTTTTGCACTCTATTTCTCTCACACAAGGCAACCAAGTATGCTCTTACTCTTACTCTTACTCTTTCTCTCTCTCTCTATCTCTCTCTCTCATCTCCTCGTATGTTCTTCTTCTCTCACTTTCTTCTTTTATCCCTCCTCTTCTCTCATTTTTTTGTTTAATAAAAAAGTGGGAGAAGTCTGAGTACCAATAACTTCAAAGAATAAGAAATCTCTGGTTGCTTGCTAAGTGTTCGATAATTTATCCGAGAGAATTTTGCTTTCTAAGAGCCATAAAATCATGTGGAATCAAGTCTTGTAATCATGTAGTGCACAAATTTAGAAGTCTTAGTACAACTTTTGTGCCTAAATTATGATTTGAATTGGAAAAAAAAGTCACTGTTTCTGGGGTTTTCTTGAAATTCTGATGAAATTTGCTTCTGCAATAAAAGTGTCATAGATGCGGCCCCCCACCTATAATGCAGTTTCCGTAGGTGCGTAATAATGTGAGAAATTTCCGAAGCAGAACGTTTTCCCCAGAAGCGAAGCCGCACCTAGGATGGTTTTCCGTCGGTGCGTTAACTGGCCAGAAAATGAAAACCAGTAACTTTGTAGATATGGCTTGTTGGGCGCATTTTGCTTGATTCTTTGGCCTAATTGCAGTCTTTTAACTTGCTTAACATGATTATAATGCTCGACTAACTTGTTCTTGATTTTTTAGGTACATTATGCCTCAAAAATGGACCCAAACATAAATGAAAATGTAGCGCTTGATCATAAAAATGTAGAAGTGGCTCAGGATTTGAACTACGATACCAATAGATTCATGTCTCCATATCGTCAAAGTCGGTATTGCGATAATCTCCTCACAAAGAGCTCAAACTTGAGAAAGGAAGTGCCGATGACGAAGTGGTCAAGTTCCTTCCACATTTCCATGACATGTAGGTTTGAAGCGGCTGGGCCTACTTCATCCTTACTCCGTGCAAGGCCAATGACGAATGAGTGCGGGGATTTCACGGGAACTTGAAGTGTACATATTTTTGAAATCATGAACTAACAATAAGGGTAAATATTGTGACATTTGTACTTGAAGATATAAATGGTGTCTATGGGCTTCAGAATAGCCTGCTCGAGCCAATGAGACAAAAAAGTATTTACTGTGAAAATGGTAACAACAGTTAAATTTGGAAATGGGATTCTAAAAATACGTGATCTATTTTAATGCAAGTTTTAGAGCAAATGATGCTAGGAATATGTGTTTTAATGATGAAATGCAAGCTAAAATGAGGCAGTAATCAAACTGAGAGGCCTGTTGCTCAGGTATAGAACTGGTCGATGGAGGACCACGGGGTCGATACCTGGGCTCGATCTCGAGCTATCAAGGGTAGTCGGGAATGGGATAACAGTTAACATACGATTAATCAAGGCTCATTATGGCAAAGACCAAGCAATAGATGAAGAGAAAGTAAGAAAGCTATAAATGCTAAAGTGGCCTCTAGCTAGATAGAACGAACAAGTTAGAAAGAAAAAGAGAGAGAGAGAGAGAGAGAGAGAGAGAGAGCGCTATTATTGCACTTGAGTAGATAGTTGGAGCTCTACCTTACAGGGTGTTAGCGACTCCCTTTTTATAGGATGGGGAACCCAAACTTAGTACAAGATACATTGCATGATAAAGGAAATGGGATGGGACAACCGGCTAGCTTTATGACGTATGCGTGTGCCTATGTCGAGGTGCTTAAATATACTTGATCGACCCCGGATGCATTCTTCGGGAGATTCCTACGTTCGTCGGGACTTCGGTCAGCATTATCCTTGGCTGGGCATTGACAGATCTTGAGGGAAATGATTGGCTCGAGACCCTGGACCTACGGGATCACCCTCCAGAGCATTTTGTCAAGGAGAAATCGGCCTCCCCGATTTCACCGCACACAGATTGTGTTCGCGTTTCTTAGAGGGAAGTGATAAGAAATGATTTTGACACCCCACTTCTCGGTCTTCCATAATGATGTCGTGCTGGTGGTACTTCCCCTTTTTACAAGTGCTGAGGCATTTCGCCTTTCCGCTTCTCCAGGATCATCTAAAATGTCACGACTCTTAATTCTTCGGGGTTGTGTTATTGCTATCAACTTAGCTTCCATGAACGCATTGATTGTGCCTGCTGTTACACTTTTCCAGGGTGGTAATAGTGCCATCAGTTACTTTGCCCTTCCCTCTATAAATGGGGCTTCTTATGGTCGGCTTCTCATTCAAACTTCCTTTGATACCCATCTTTTCCTCCTTTCCTGCTATCTTTAGTCTTTGCCATTTCGTTATGTTTGAGGCCCATGGCTTCAAGATCTTACATCATGTATGCCTTGGCCCAACTCTCGATCACTTTTTGGTTGGACAAAGTTGTGCCATTGTGATGCTATTATTGTTGTTGTTGTTGTTGTTGTTGTTGTTGTTGTTGTTGTTGTTGTTGTTGTAGTAGTTGTCGTTGGCTCGGGACGATGAGGCAGAGAGCCAATTTTCTATGACCCTGGGAGATACTTTGGATTATGCACCGCTGCTAAAGAGGGGGCTCAGATTAGACAATGCTGCACACCCCCCCCTCGGCTTGGCGCGTTGCACCCATTTTGTATTCATGGGGGTATGGTGATAGTCTCTGCTGGCTTTTGCCTCCCAGTCCAAGGCAACGTCTCAAGAAGTGGCTTCAAAATGGTAGTACTGGTGGAGTTCGTACTAGACAAATATTTCACCCAACCACTTCTTGTCTTCTTCCGGCCTCTCCTTCGTCATTTTACACTTCTCCCCCTCCTTCCTCTTCTACATCCTTCCTTTTGGAGATGCCATTCTGGAAGGATTAGGATGGGGTCCCCGAGGGGATTGATCTTGAAATATATTGTCTTTGAGGTCATACGCCTAAGGGGATGATGACGGAGATACCGCATTTAGGGAATAAGATAGATTCTTAGGCTCTTGTTGTATGCATATCCTTTGAACTTCTCTATTTTTACGCAAGGATGCCCCTCTGCGGGCTTTTGTAATCATATGTAAGGACCCCTCGAAGGTCGTTGTAATCGAATATTTTTATAAATACAAAGATACTTCCTTGATTCCTTCCTTCGATATTTGCTGTATTTTTTATGTTTTTGGCAGCTCTGAACGTGCGGTCTTGTTTTGTCGTCTATGATACTAACCTCGGACGCGAGTATTCTTCCCGGCCTTCAGTTGGTAAAAACGGCTTCGAGTAGTGTCTTTCATGATTTCTCGAACCGAACTCGAATAAGGCCAATAACCTTGGGCTGCCAAGATCCTGACTTTCTGTGGAAGTGTGAATACTATTTTCGGGCCTCACACTAGCCATTCGATAAGAAATTTGCTTGGGGACCCACGAGCGGGAAACGTCGGTGATCTCCTGAAAGCAGCCTCTGAATGGAGACTTGCTCATACTCGGACCATCCTGGGCAGCATCCGGAGCCTGTTTTGTATGGGTGTTGTTCCAAAACGCTTGTTTCTTCACAGACCGGTTTCCCTTGGCGGAGACCTTTGAAGTTGTATGCCAGTGTAGTGTTGATGGAGGCTTTTTTGGCCCTCTAGAGTGCCATCTTATTATGATGGGGGTCTTTGGGGCCGAGCATTACCTCGAGACTGGAAGTGGCGCTGATGGTTGGTGTCGTTGATTGGCTTTGAATCGTTACCGCTCTTCCCATATGTAACGTGAGGTTGTTCCACCTTCCCAGGGATCATAAGGGTCTGCTGAATCCATAGTACTGGTGAATTATGCCCTTATCAGTTGTTATTTGGGGGATGACAGAGACCGGGCATGGTCACGGCGCTCCGCTCGGGTGTTGAACGCTGAAACAATACCTTTGGAACACGCATTATTTGTTTTGGAGAATGGAACAATACTCTTTAGGCGGCGCGCTCTGTGCTTTGCCAGCTATACTTACGGCGATAGTGAATTCAGCAGCCATGCCTTCCTTACTTTGTCGCATTTGTACGGGCATTGTAGGTATCAGACAGTCCTTCAAGGCCGAGGATATTCCCCCTCCGAAGAGGGGAGGAGTTGTAGGCTTCCGAGTTAGGGGACGATGGTGATAAATGAGATATGCGCTCATAATGCAATGGATCTTTTAACGGGACAAGACGGGCCTGCGCTTCCGAGGAGATTGCATCATTCGAGCCTACTGTTTCTTGAGTTATTAGTTTCGGAGCAGTGGTTATTTCGAGTGGTCACAACCCGGCGGGGGCTGGTTCTTCCGGGCCAGAAAGAGTTGGGCCAACAGGAGTGTGCTCGGCCTTTGTGGAGGTCTACCGACTTCATTTCGCGGTGAGTTTCGGCATGACTCTTCAGCAACTCGGATCTTCCCTTTCTTATCAGGTTTTACCTCCGTAAGACTTCGATAGGCTCAGTTTGAGTTGCTCCGCCAAAGGGTTGGACTTCGTGGGTCCCTGGATGAAGGTAAGTCCCTTAGGCTTTTTAACGAGGAGAAGGCGGGGTTGAGTCGGTGCACTGGAGATTTGGAGCGTATCGGAGCTTGAATTACAGAAGCCTTTTGATGAGGTAGGAGCCTTCTTATGGTAAGCGTTTCGCCTTTTCAACCCTTGAGGTTAGCTTTTGCTTATTTGTAGAAAAAAGGTGAAGGCTCAGGAGTACCTTTGGGGCGAAGCCAACCGAGCCAGGAATGCTTATGGTGAACTGAAGGTTCAAATGCGGGCTCAAGCTTCGATTTGAGTGGACATGATCGCGAAGCTGTAGTCTGATTCCTCAAAAGTTTGGGTTGAAAATAACGGGTGCCTGGATTGATGTAGTACTTAGTAGGACCGAGGACGATAAGGGAGTGGCGACCCATTTAAAGGATGTCACTAATGTCGGAGTTGAGTTGGAGCGGGCCCTGGATCGTGCGAAAAGTAACGAGGGATACGTTCGTCATAGATCTCGGGAGAGGTGCTTGAAGGGACCCGTGCCAGGGGTTCCATCCTCCTGGAAGATTGAGCGAAGGCGTCCGAGCGTAATGCTTGGTTGCTTCTTGCCGATGTCACTGAGAGTGAGGTTGGGGCTGGTAGGCCGTAACCTTTTTGGGGTAGAGCGTAGATTTTGCCACCTTTTATTTTCTCCTTTGTAGAGAATGTTTGTGAGCGCCTTTTGCGCATATATAAAACAAGAGAAAACTTGATGCTTTAGCTCCTTTGTATCTCTTCCCGCATTACCTTTTGACCAGGCGGTCTAGTTTCGGTGTTTGGAGGGAATTTCATGGGTCCGGAGCTAATTAGACAGGCCCGGAGGCTTTTAAGTGCGACTCTTGTCGTAAGTAGTCATTGGGGCCTTTGTGCTTTGCCCTGCTATTTACGCTCAATCTTTGGGCCTGGCCTTGACTCGAGCTTACCAGACCTCCAGTCTCATGTGCCTACATGAGCGGATGATAATCATTTTTATTTCTCGCCCTAAAGTGTTTTGTTGTTTTAATTATTTTGGGTTTAGTCTCCGATTCGCGTTGCGACTCGAACTTCAATTGACCCTCAAGTTCTTTCGAATTTCGAGCTGGCGACAGTGGATCTTATGTTGTTTGGTCATTGAGACCTTTTAATATGTGGCCCGGAGGCTCCTATAGTTTAACTATTTTGGATTCGGTCTCTGAATTGGGTTACGACGCGAGCTCATTTTAATCCTCAAGTTGTCAATTTTCAAGCTGACGACAATGGCTCTTACGTTGTTTGGTCGTTGAAACCTTTTAGTGTGAGGCCCGGAGGCTTATTTGGCTGGTGACAATGGCGCTTATGCTTTTTCCAGTAGGCATGTTATAGGCTTTGTATTCCTCTCGTTAAGGTCTTTCTGAAATAATTTTGCCTGACCCGCCGTCGGTTCGAGAAGAACCTCAATTTCAAGTCGTTAGCGGCGATGTTCGAGCACCTCGGAAGGTTTTTAGCTCGTAGGCTAAGTAGGTCGAAGCCTTGTGATTTGGAGCTGACATGGTCGAAGCTCGTTTTCCTTATGAGGGAAGCCTGCTTTAATCCGTTCTTTCCAACGTATATTCGAAGTAGTGGCCTGCGATTTTGTTTAGTGACGGTCGGGCGTCCCCGAGTCGCGTTAATTTGGCTAGATTAGCTGTTTCGACCGTAGTCATATGTGTTTGGCCAGAGCCATTTTTGGTCCCGAGTGATAGTTTAGGCATCTACACCGAGGGTATCCCCTTTTGGGATTCTTACAAATGCGACATATAGCATAGATTTCGGGATTTTGAGTTTTATGCCTGTAGTAAGGTCTTACAAAATTGTTCATGCCTATTGAGGTCTTACAATTTGTAATTCCTATTGAGGTCTTACAGTTTGTGTTGTTATGTAGAATAGATCTGGTTATATTGAGCCTTCCCGCTCAGGGTCTTTCGACCTCGGGTTTTCCAGTATAAGGCATTTGGCGACAGTCTCCGAGTCATCGAGTTTGCTGAGGCTCGAAGGCCGTTATTCGTGAGCTCGGAGTTACCTTGCTGGGGATTTATGAGCCCGGAGTTCCGTCCTAGGTTGTGCGGGTGCCAAATTGTTGACGCTAAGTCTGCGAGTACTTCGGGGCGCATTCGGTGGAGGGATCCCTGCTGTGAGTATGGCGAACTTTCTTTTGTTGGAATACGAGGTGCTTTTGGTGGAAGATACCTTCCGATTCATTTACATAAACATATATTGTTGTGTTGAATCGATCTATATTAGATCGAATTTGATCGCTCGGCGATTTTCAAGTTGCTTCGCCTGAAGTTTTTGTGTCTTCAGAGCTTCGACCCGGAGGTTGTCTGAGCGTTTGAACTACTGGCGTCCATTCCCAAGTTTTTGGGATGTTTCTAGTGAAAGAATTTGTTACCTTACTCTGAGAAGGAGTCTTCTTTTCTATTTTGACAAAAGGTATTCTTGGATTGCTCGATACAATAGTACATGTATTCGCCGATGAGGGTTTGATACATTGTTTTCCCATAAGAAACTTATTTGGCATTTGAAAAACTCTTTCGAGCGGGTAGCTTTCCGGGGGAATGCCCCTCGCTATTCAAAAGTCGGTCGCAAGGGAAGTCCTGAGCATTTTTCGGGGATCCCCCTTAGATAGCTCGTAGACGTTGCCTCGTTAAAAACCTTGACGGTAAAAACCCTTCTTTTGTGACAAAAACTCTGTAGAAGGAAAAGAGTGCAACGGGTGCATTTTTAAAGCCTTGAGGTCTTCCGACAGTGCTAGCGTTTCGGCAGCTCTAGTCAGGTGTCTACATAGGGGTTAGTAATAAATTTGAAAATAAAAAAGGGGGATGATCGTACCTTGAAGTGAGATATGCTGGTGATGCCTCAGATTGGTTCGTTATAATTGCCTGAGGTGGAGATGCAACATGGATTTCTACTTTGTTTCGTTAAGCTCGAATGAGGATGAGGCCCGGTTCGCTTTTGGTTTATTCGGGGGCGGAGGTATGAGCATTGGTGCCACATTGTTTATTGCGAACATTTCCCCTGCCGCGTGTTGTTCCTTGTAGACGGTTTTGATCCCGTCCTTTGCTGGGAATTTTACCATCTGGTAGAGGGTGGATGGTACTGCTCTTATGCAGTGTATCCACGACCGCCCAAATAAGGTATTATACCTCATATCTCCCTCGATGACGTGGAATTTGGTGTCTTGGGTCGTCCCGGCCACAGTAACTGGAGGATGATTTCTCATTTTGTCGTCTCGCTCACCATGTTGAATCCATTGAAAACCTGAGTTGTGGGCACGATCTGGTCGAGCAGTCCGGGCTATTCTATTACCCTTGACCTGACAGTATTGGTCGAGCTACCTGGATCCATGAGTACGCGTTTTATCTGAAAAGAATTTACAAGGAAGGAAATTACCAGGGCATCGTTGTGGGGCTAAGACAGGGCCTCGGTGTCCTCTTCGATGAATGTGAGGGTGTCTTCGGGGATATATCCCCGAGTTCATTTTTATCTGGTGATGGATATTTTTGTTCTTCTTATCAAGGGTTCCTACGGAGCATCGGCGCCCCCATGATCATGTGGATGACATGTTGCGGCTCATTTTCCTCGTTTTCCTTGGTTGCCTCCTTTTCTCGGAAATAGTTTTTGGCCCGATCACTAAGGAATTCCCGGAGGTATTCTTTGTTGAGCAGTCGAGCCACCTCCTCACGTAGTTGATGGCAATCCTCGGTCCTGTGGCCGTGCGTGTTATGGAACTCGCATACTAAGTTGTAATTCCTCTGCGAAGGATCTGACTGTATTGGTTTGGGCCACCTGTCATCTCTGATCTTACTGATAGCGAACACAATGTCTGACATATCGACGCTGAAGTTGTATTCCGATAGGTGGGGCGCATTCGTTGGCACTATGTATTGATCGAACCTAGTTCTGTTGATGAGCCCTCGAGTGTCCTGTCCTCGGTCTACCCTCCGATCGTTGCGAGGCAGGTTGCACTTTAGGGCGTTCCTCCTATCTTCGAGGTACGACTGGTACCTTTCTTTATTTGGTTTTGATTCCTTTGCCAGGAGTCTGTTTGGGTATACTGAGCCCAAAGGGGCTCCCAACTGGTCATCCTCAGCTCTGATCTTTGATTGATACCGGTTGTGGACGTCTGATCACGTCACAGATGGATACTCAACCAGGCTCTGCTTCAACTATTTTGAAGCCACCGAGCTTCATTCGTTTAGGCGTTGGGTGAAGTCTTGCACTGCCCAGTCGTCGGAGACTAGCGGTAGCTCCATCCATTCCATCCGAAAGAGGGACACGAGTTCCCGCAGCATCTCGTTCTCTCTCTTCTTGATTTTGAAAACTTCAGACTTCCTCGTTGCCACCTTGATGGCTCCGGCGTGAGCCCTTACAAAGGAGTCTGCTAGCATGGCGAATGAATTTATAGAGTTGGGAGCCAAGTTGTGGTACCACATCATAACCCCCTTCAAAAGTGTTTCTCTGAATTTTTTTAGTAATACGGACTCGATCTCGTCATTCTTTATATCGTTGCCTTTCACTGCATAGGTGTAGGCAGTAACATGTTCGTTAGGGTCGGTGGTACCATTGTACTTAGGGAGTTCCGGCATTCTGAACTTCTTTGGAATAGGCTTCGGGGCCACTTCCTCGGGGAACGGCATCTGTATGAACTTCTTTGAATCCAAGCCCTTGAGGATTGGGGGAGCACCCGGGAGGTGATCGACCCTAGACTTGTAGGTCTCGACCTTTTTATCGTTGGTTGAAATCATTTTCTCACCCGATTATATCCTTTTAGTGAGGTCCTCGAGGATCTTTACTATAGCAGGGTCGGCTATGGACCCGTTATTGCTTGATCTTTCGAGCACTTGCTCAGCGGGGGGAGCTATTTCCGGCGCTGCTATGCTAGGAGCCTTCGGATGGCTTTGCAACTGAGCAATGGCCAACTGTTGTGCCTGCAACATTTCAAAAATAATATGAAGACTAACTTTCTGTTCTTCCCGGGTTGGGGTTTTTTGGGCTTCCTGTCGGTCGTTGTGCTGTATGCTTCTGTCGGTGTGGGTAGTTTCGTCGACTTGTTGTGCATCCTGTGAATCCGCATCCGCTAGAATTGGTCCGGGCACGTTATCGGGATTCTGTGGCGGCGTTCCAGTGGCCGGGACAGCCACGCCGTTTTCCCCGTGGTTTTCGAGGTTGTCGTTCTCATTTTTGTTTACCGTGCCAGACATTTTGACCTAATATCAAGAGATCTTAGACAAGAAAAAGTGTGAAAGGTAACTTGCATTTGTGCAATGAAATCAGCAAGAAAATAATCACTATTATTTTTAGCCCCACGGTGGATGCCAAATTGTTTACCGTGAAAATGGTAAAAATAATTAAATTTGTAAATGAGATTCTAAAAATACGTGATCTATTTTTATGCTAGTTGTTAGGGCAGATGATGCTAGGAATATGGGTTTTAATAATGAAATGCAAGCTAAAACGAGGCAGTAATCAAACCGAGAGGCCTGCTGCCCGGGTATAGGACTGGTCGATGAAGGACCTCAGGGTCGACACCTGGGCTCGATCTTGAGCTATCGGGGGTAGTCGGGAATGGGATAACAGTTAAGATACGATTAATCAAGGCTCCTTATGGCCAAGACCAAGCAATAGATGAAGAACAAGTAAGAAAGCTATAAATGCTAAAGTGGCCTCAAGCCAGAGCGAACGAAGAAGTTAAAAAGAAAGAGAGAGAGAGAGAGATATTATTGCACTTGAGTAGAATAGTTGGAGCTCTGCCTTATAGGGTGTTATCGACTCCCCTTTTATAGGAGGGGGGAGCCCGAACATAGTACAAGATACGTTGCCTGATAAAGGAAATGGGATGGGACAACCGGCTAGCTTTATGACGTATGTGTGGGCCGATGTCGAGCTGCTCAAATAGACTTGATCGACCCCGGATGCATTCTTCGGGAGATTCATGTGTTCGTCGGGACTTCGGTTGGCATTATCCATGGCTGGGCATTGACAGATCTTGAGGGAAGTGACCGGTTCGAGACCCCAGGCCTTCGGGATCACCCTCGATGCATTTTGTCAAGGAGAAATCGGTCTCCCCGATTTCACCGCACACAAAGAGATACATATGACAATGGTGATTGGCTAGTCTCAAAACTGTATTCTGCAGCCAAAATAGTGAGTTGTGCCAAAAAGAAGAAAGGTATCAAGTGTGGTGATTTCACAGTTGAAGCAAAAATATGGTTGTGTACCAATGGGAGCAGAGTGTCTCGTTTTGGGAACATGTCTTGTAAGGCCCCAGAATATTTTGCTAAAGAATTTAAGGTTTTATGGTGCCGAGGTAGGCTCATGTGTTTGAAAATTATAGAAAACGAGCCACGGTGTGAAACTTTTTGTTGTACAATGCATTAGAGAATTAAAGGTAAATTGATGCAGCAAATGGCCTTTCCGCGGTTGATTTTGCGACCGCAAAATCACTCTGTGGACTGCATATCCATCACGTAGTGAAGTAGAGAATTGGCAATTTTAAAATACCATTCTGGAACCGGAGAATGATTTTGCTTTCGCAAAATTGACTATGCTATCGCACAATTGGTCGCAGAATGATTCTGCTATAGCAAAATCAATTTTGCTGCCCACAAAATTATTTTGCTATAGCACAACCGCACCATATAATTGACTTCGGGGGTCATTTTTGAAAAATTTTCATATCCAATTTTTATATAAGGCCTTAGGGGTCATTTTAGAAGGTAAAATGTGATTTTTTTAGAGAGAGGAGAGAGCTATCTAAGAGAGAGAAAGAGAAGACCTAGCTATTTTGTTCATCAATTCTTGCTCAAGGCTTGAAGATTTCACAAGATCTTCATCTAATAAGTAAGATTCTACTCCCTAGCCCTAAATTTAGGGATTATGGTTAAAAGTATGTCATGAGAAGAATGATTCTTGGATGTGAGAGTATTATGTATAAATATATGTACGAATAAGGTTTGTGGGAAGATTGTTGAGCTCAAATGGGTAAAGATTGGGTTCTGAAGTGAAGAAAATCTTGTGGTAGAACCTTGTAACCAATTTGCACACCTAGTGTTTGATGAAACACTTAAGTGAGGAGAACCCATGAATATCTTCATAATTATGGTTTACTTTTGTTATGTTTTTAAATAGATGCACTAGAAAGGTATGTTGGCTGAACTTTTCTTTTAGAATTGAATTCCACGGTGTTCATGAAATTTATGTAAGTCCCGAGTTATTCACTATAAAATTGGCTATTCCAAATAAGCTAGTGTTAAAATATATATGTTCAATATGTATTCCGAATAAGCAAGGTGTCAAGAATTATGTATTCAAAACGTGCTCTGAATGTTTCTATCGTGTTATGTTATCTTTTGGAAATGTGTTCAAGAATGATATGTGTATTAAAATTCTATGTCTTTGAGTCGTGTTTCAAATAAAGGTTATGATGCTAAATTATGTAAGAAAATCTCAATATGCTTAAGACTCTTAATTGCTCATATGTGTACCTAAAGTCTTGATTGAAAATGTCTTATTGTTGATAAAATATAAAGATGTTTGGAAGTGAAATAATTGAATTGGGGATATAAAGTGTGGCCAACCTGCCAAGAACGAAAGTTATACTTGTGGCCAATGGTGCTGATGAAATGAAATGATCGATGTGAGAAAGGTTATGAAATAAGCCTTGATTCAAGTGTTTTTAATGACTTCGAAAATAGATTTACCTAAAAGCTTATGTGCCCAAGTCCTGACCAAATGTTGTTGTTTTAACTAATGATATGTCTCGTAAGTATTCCCAATGTGTTTTGAGCTCTTACATATTCATGAGTTGATATTGTGTATTGCCCTCTTTGGGGAAAAGTATTTCAAGATTAAATTGTGTGTTACTTGTTTATGATTTTAACTTGCGCTTCGATTGCTAATCATTTTACTCCATTTATTGAAAAGAAATCTATTGTGTTTAAAGTCTTCATTTCTAATGAACTTAATGTTGTGATTTTCGGAATATTCTATACATTGATATTTATGATAATGACCCATGAAAGGAAAAAAATGAAAGTGTGGAATATGTAATACGACCATTGTGCCATGAAAGAAGAATCATATGTATGGCCTAGAGAGCCAATGAAATAATGATGTTGTATGTGGTTAAATGTACCAATTCAACTATATACGATATGAAAGGTGTTGATGCCCAATTTTTCCTTCATATATATTTAAATATGCATACATACTTTCAAAATATTGTATACACATTTACAAATATGCACAAGTGTTTTTCTAATTTTTCTATAATTTTAAAGGCCTTAAATTAATTTATTTCTGTATTTTTTATTTATATAAATATACAATAATTATCCCTCATATTATTTTTATAATGATTTAATCATCTAAATTCATCATTTATGCCCATATAATGCTTAAATATTTTAATTACATTTTTTACAATCACATTTGGATTTTTAGGCTAGAATTATATATTTTTTGCATTTTTAGGCTAGAATTACATATTTCTACAAATATAGCTATATATATGCACAATTATATTATCTATACAGAAAATGATTTTTCATATTTTTACAATATTAAATAAGTATTTTAAAGCATTTTCATGCACAAATCACATTTCTATCATTTATAAATTATTTTATAAAATTATCTTATTAAATTAATTGGGTATTTAAAATCTAGCCCCTAGAAAATACTCAATTTCGGACCTAGCCTAGCCCAATACCCATACCCGTCCAACCCAAACCCAAACCCAAATACCCATCTAATTAAACCCGCCCCACCTAGACATCTAATCTTGGTCGTTGATCTCAGAAGATCAACGACCCTAAACCAACCAACCCCTTATAATATATCAAAAAAACCTAACCCTACCCATTCTACCAAACTCGCCGCCCTCATATGCTCTCGTCTCTCATCCCTCTCTAACCCTAGCGTCGTCACCTGTTATCCCGTCCGTTTCTGACCCAAAATGGAATCAACCATGGATTCCCTTACATTATTGGTCTCTCTTCACTGCTGGTTACTCGTCTATGACCCTATTTAATTGCTTTCCTAACATGGTAAAGCAGATTTGGCCAAACTCGAGCCAGATCTGGTTCAAAATCTTTTATGTCTTGACTATTTTCGTCTATGTTCATCCCAATACCTGTGAGTAGCAATATTTTCGTATTTTTAGGGTTTCAAATCTCCAGTTCAATCCAGATTTAGTTCAACCTCTTTTATCCTGCTAATTTGTTCATCACTGACCTTACTTGATTGATTGTTTGATTATTTTCTTGCCTTATTTTTGCATTGTCAATTTGCCTTGCTTTATTTACCTATACTATTCGACCCCTATATATATGTGCATTCTCATTCTACAACACACGAACATCTGTTCATAATACACACATACACTCAAACTCTTCTCCTTCTTGGCTACTAGTGCTATTGTAGGTCTAGCCGGTTGAAAGCCAAGGATAGCTAGTGAGACTATACTTGCTCTATATTTTGCACTCTTTTTTCCTCAACTGGTATGTCTTTAGTTAAATTTGAAACCCAAACTCTATGTGTTTCATTCCTGCACTAGTTCATTGACTATGAATTTAAGCTATCCTCTTATTTACTTCTTTGTTTAGTATGTCTACACTTCACATGTTTATCTGATGCTTGACCAGCCTATTTGTTGATTTATGATTAATCCCTTAGCTATGTGATCATGTTGATTACTTAATGCATATGGTTGATCCTACTAGTGTGTCTGATTCTGTCCTCTCCATCTTTGCCTCATGTCTTAATTGCCTACTATCCTAGTTAATTTGTTAAGGCTATGAAGCTCCTAAGTGTTCTATGCATATTGTTGTCTACATGCCTCCCTTCACCCTATTCATGTACCCTCAATGAGATTCCTAAATGTTCTCAATCCCTTTCTCCTGTGTGTGCAAACCTACCTGCTAAGGTGCCTGTGAATCTGAACCTTCTATGATTGACTAGATTTCTACTGAATTTGCTCTCTTCTAAACTGTTTTCAAAATGTTATCAGTATTCTTCTAAAAATCTGGTTTTCATTCCTAGCATTTTCTTAAAACTGGTCTATTCCAGAAAATCTTTTTCATTCCTAAAAATGTTATCTCCACATTGTTTTCACTAAGGAAACATACTAGTAATTACTTAAAGAAAATCGGATTTCCAACCATTAGCACAAGTACACACTCATCATCTCACATACAAGGCATTTCAATTATCAAATATACCAATTCTAAGGGGAAGGTCCCCCACACAAGGTTAGACAAGCCATTAACCTCGAACCGGCTTAAAATCAACCCGACACCACGCTCTTGCCACGAGTACTCGACTCCAAATGGCCCAAATCTATTCAATTCAATTGCATAATGCAAATAACACTTCAAGTAACTGATTCTACAAAGAAATTCTAAGCTAATACGCGAAATTTGGTAAAATGACCAAAATGCCTCTTGTGCCCACGTCTCGGAACCAGGTAAAATTTGTATTTTCAGAATCCTCACGCTCTCACGAGTTCATGCATACCAAAATATCCAAATCTAAGGTCAAAATTCCCAACCAAAAGTCGAATTCTAGGTCTAAAGACTTTCTTCCAACTTCTCCCCAATTTTCATTCCAATCCGAATTTAAATGATGAAACTAACTATAGATTGATGAAATATAACTAGAAAGGGTTAAAGAATCGTTACCCAGTGATCTCCTCTTCAATTTCCTCTCAAAATCGCCCTCTTCCGAGCTCTAAATCAAATTTCCAACTATTGAAACTAAACCCTCAAAATTTCCTATTTCTGCCCAGCTGTTTCTGTATCTGCGGTCAAGGGACCGCATTTGTGGTCCCGCATTTGCAGAACAATAGTTGCTTCTGCGACTTTTCACTTAAGGCCTAGATTCTGCATCTGCGACTCCCCATCCGCAGATGCGGTATCGCTCCTACTGAATTTCCACCGCTTCTGCGGTTCCTGTTGAACTCTACAAATTTCTCTTCTGCTATTGTTCCACCGCTTCTATGGCTCTGCATCTGCAGTTCCACACTCGCAGGTGCCGTTATGATAGAAGAACAGCTGAAGCTGCAACTCCAAAGTCCCAAAATCCTTCTGTCAACCATCAGTAATTATCCCGAGGCCCCTAGGACCTCAACCAAACCTACCAACATATACCATAACTTCATTCAATCCTGTTTCAACCTTCGGAATGCTCAAAACAATATCAAAACACCTATTTTACATTGGATTCAAGCCTAAGAATTCCAAAAACTCTAAAAATACTCTTTCGATCAAAAAGTCTATCAAACCTCGTCCGAATGACCTGAAATTTTGCACACATGTCACATTAAACTCTACGGAGCTACTCCAACTTCCAGATTTTCATTCCGACCCTCGGATCAAAATCTCACTATCGAACCGAAAACTTCAAAACTTCAACTTTCGGCATTTCAAGCCTAAATTAGCTGCAAACCTCCAAAACACAATCTGAATATGCCCCTAAGCCCAAAATTACCCAACGGAGCTAACAGAATCATCAGATTTCCATTTTGATGCCATCTTCACACTATTCTAACTATGGTCAACTTTCCAACACTTAATCTCTCATTTATGGACTAAGTGTACCAAACTCTCCGAAACTCAAAATCGAACATTCCGGTAAATCAAAAGAGCAGAAATAAACTTAGGGAAAGCAGTTAATAGGGGATCAGGGTGTTAATTCTTAAGACAACCAGCCAGGTCGTCACAGATGACATGCGCGCTAATGTCACGTGTAGCCATTCTAGTTGAGGAGGATTACCGGGCATTGCACAGATTGATCTTGTAGGCTAATCAACTTAGGACTTCCCTTTCTCAATTCCTGTATGTGTTTAAATTATCTAAACTTCTTTCATGTGCATTAGACCATCTCAACTTCCTTGATCATATATGTATTTAGACCATGAAACCTACCTTTATTTTAAAATATGTGCTAAGACTACTTACTTGTTAATTGACTAATTCGCATAGTTTAAGTTCGGTCGGGACCCACCGTTGTGGACTGCGAGGGGTGCCTAACACCTTTCCCTAAAGGTTATTTTGAGCCCTTACCCTAATCTCTGGTAATGCAAAATTGGTTACATGAGTTAATTGCTCTGGGTGCCCTAACGTACCTTAATCCGTTAGGTGGCGACTCTTTAAATACCCAATTCCCAAAAAGGAAACGAGTTGTTCCCCCATGAATGTCGAAACATGGACTTCCTCGCAAAAAGGGAAAAAAAGGGGCGCGACAAAAGGTTATGAGGTAAATGAAATCTGTATTTATGTATCCTTTGTATGCAAATAAAAATGTTTTTATTGTAATTTGGTATGAGATTGATGTGATAAAGTTATTCCCCTTATTAGGGATGAGATTAATGATAGAAATGGATGATGTCTCATATGAGACGGCCTAGCCGATCGGATCGTGATCGGATGCCATGATGGATACATGGTGGTGATTGTGTTGGAAATTCTAATTGAAATTGTTATTGTGGTTGATGTCTCACATGAGACAACCTAACCGATTGGATCGTGATCGGACGCCATGCCGCACAAATGATGGTGATTGTGCTGGAAATTATAATTGAAATTGTGATTTTGGTTTATGTCTTAAAATAAGATAGCTTAGTTGATCAAGTTGCGATCGGACTCTATGCTACATTTACGGTGGTATATTTACACAGAGATTGTCATTGTTCTTGAGATTGTGATTGTACTTGATGTATTCAAATAAGATGGCCTAGCCGATCGGGTCGTGATTGGACTCTGTGTTGTGAGGTTGGTTATGATGTGTATATTGTGAACAATGGTATTGTGAACTGTGGTGAATCAGTACTAAATATCTTCTAACAAAAAATAATGTTATCTTAATATTTCGATTATCATCTTGACCATCTTATTTTCGTATTTTGAAAATTATTATGTTTTAACGTGACCTTTGTATATCATTGATTGTTGCTTCTTTTTTCTACATGGTTGTCCCTTTCTTATATTGCATTCTTATATGAAAGAGGACATTTAGTAATACATACTAGTGTTATTCGATGGTACTAACGTCCATTTTGCCCGAGGCGCTGCATCTTTAATGGATGCGGGTGGTTCTATAGCAGGAGCATTGATCAGTAATAGCAGTACACTCCCTTCCCAGCAGACGTGGCGAGCCCACTTCATTTCGGGGTCATGTATCTTTTGATCCTCATGGATTGTGTTTTAGGTATAGCCGATCCCTTGTTGTCGGTGTTATCATAGGTCTCTGTTGTATCTATTAGCGGCTCCTTAGACATATTGTGGTTGTGTATTGGTGTTGTGAAGTCAAATTGACATGATGTATTTGAATCACTTATTCCACGTCCGCTATGAAAGTGTATGTATTTTGAGACTTAAAATTGGAGTAAATAATGGAAATAGAGTTAATGAAATCCCCTCAGTGTTTAATAATGAGATATATTTTCTCTTTATTCATGGATGAATTTGGGTAGAAGGAAACCTAATAGGCTTGCTTGACGGGGTTCACTCAGTTGAGCGCCGATCATGCTCCCCATGTTCGGGGCACGACAAACTTTGTATCAGAGCCTAAGGTTTTAAAGTATCCTAAGATGTCTCAGAGCCGTGTCTAATAGAGTTCTTCTTATCGGTGTGTTGTCGACCACATCTATAATAAGGAGGATACTCGGACCTTTAGGAATGTCACCCTTCTTTGATACTCTAGATTGTGCGATAGAGCTCAGATAGGGAGCTAATTTCCTCGTTATGGCTTATTTTCAAGATGAGTAATCCACGAGTTTGAAGCAGTAAGGAGGTAATGACTCCACCATTGAATCTAAGGGAGATTGCACAAGAGTTTGTTAGGAGAATGTATTGAACCATGGAGGGATTAGAAGAACTTGTTGCTAAGCGGAGTACCCTTGCTCCTATTAATGTCACTACACCACCACATCATGTGGTGAGAGCACGTAAGAAATGAAAGAAACTTGTTGGTGCCAATAAGCCAGAATGTTTGATTTCCATGAAGCACCACTTGGGTTTATGTTGGGTTACTCTTGAAATATGTTATGGTTGTGGAAAGACGGGGTAGAAGAAGAACAAATGCCCTAGGTTGGGTACACCCATCCCAGTCTACCCGATATGTGGGAAGGCATATTTTTGCATCGTATTGTGAGTATACTCAGTAGCAAGTTAGGGGTGGAAGGCTTGGGAAATTCCAAAGGCCTACATAGAAACCCGGTATAGAAATTGTTACTCCCACCATGAAAGCTTTGATAAAGAATAAGGTGAATGATTATGATATATGAAAAAGGGTAAATATCAGGTTAGTGAGGCGAGTTAGTATAACGGACCTCATCCCCGTGGTGTAATGTGTAGGAGATGTCATTCAGAGGTTTGTCAGTATGGTACCAATGTATGTTATGGATGTGGAGTTGAGGGACATCGATTAAGTTATTGCCCTGTCAGCCTAAAGTCACCAAGTAAGTCACTCCTTAGTACATCATTATAAACAACGCAAAATTTTCCTTGTTTTATATGTACATCCATATTGAAGAGCCTTCATGAACATGGTCTTAACAAAAATGTTGAATCACAAAACATTGCATGTACCTACTATTTGAATGAGATGCAGTATTCATGAAGCCTCTTGACCACAATTCTCTTATTTACGTCCTCTTGTGGAATTGAGTTCTATAATTGTGTCCTTGAATTGGTAATAACTCTAAGATTAATACTCCCCACTTGCTTTCCTAAATTCTCAACAAGGGACTATACCTGATGAATTTCTTACAGAACCCTTTGATTCGAAAGAATAACATCCGCTCACTTGTGCCTATGCATGCACCATCGTAAAGTTTACCTATGTGGTATCAAACCCAATGTAAGGCAGCCTAGTATTAAGATCTTTCTTAAGCCACTCTTTTTCTCTTTGGTGTATGTGACTCATATGGTTTGAATAGTCACTTTACTCCTTTATGATTATTATCGTGAAGTATTTTCACTATCTACTAACATGAGAGCATACCTCAACACCTATCATATATGTGCATGTCAATTGAAAGAGTTCACCTGTCCGCATAAAGTTTCTTAGAAATTTGAAATTTATCACAAATTCGTCACATGAAGATCTTGTTGTTTTCCCATCTCAGTATGGCTTTCATGTCCACCTAAATCGTCTCACAATAAGTAGCCCACTTTTTTCCTAGTATTGTAGTTTCCCATGAAGTGGCTTGGTATTACAGCTTTTGAATTATTATGGCAGAGACATGTCTAGCCCATAGCAAAATATTCATTCTCTCTAACCAATACATGAGTTCATCTTAATATTAAGATGGCCTAGCTCTGTGGTTTCACTCGTGAAAAGTTGAAACTATATTCTTTCAGATTTTGGCACATATCATGAGCATATTGATTTGAAATACACGTTTGTCGCACCTCTAGTTCTCTCATATAGGATCAACTATCGGAAAGGGTTAAGCTACATGAATGATAATAATCTCACAAGTGTTTGACTTCTTTTTCATCCTCGTGGGCTTGTGGCATATATTCCTTGTGTCAGTTAATGTTAAGAGCGTAACACAATTTCATGTATATTTAAACCCATATCACATTAAGTGTGCAGGAATATTCTTATTTTGAGTTAAACTGATTTTCTCCTACACTAAAGTAGGAAACTAGTGTCACATACTTGCCTATTCATCCTTAAAGATTTCTATTGTCAGTATACTAGTTAACTCTATGCCTCATTTGTCAAATCAAAGATGTCATCATAATGATTAATCATGTCAGCATTATAAGTAGTAAGCTTCATATCTCTTTCAATATATAACCTCATGAAATACTCTGCTCACTACATTGATGGATTCTTGAATAATTCCAGCCAAATCTCGAACCCTGTTGTTCCTCCGTGTATTAAATCTATGGGAGTTGAAGGTTCAAACATGTCAAAAAAGAAGCATCATTCCATGATCAAATATATTGGATAGGAAATTTTATCGTCATATTCATGCTAGCACATCCTAGAGTAATTGTTGAAGGTCGCCAAAGTTTTAGTTTGGGTGTTCACGTAGAGATTTAGAGTTAAAGAGGGTGAACGGGTTGTTATCAATACTTTCTCCATGAAAATGTTAGTTGAATTGTTGAGGAAGGTGAAGTAGGTGTACTTCACATTAGGCCTTATGGAATCTTGAAGGAAATAGGCCAAACTATGAGAATGATGTTTCCCCATCATTGCCCTCTCTGTACCAGGTGTTTCATGTGGCTATGTATAAGAAGGATGATAGAAATCTTTTGTCAGTCGCTCCGATAGAAAATACGAAGGTGAAATTAATGGGTAGTTGGCTTATGAGAGGTACCTGATTGTAATCCTTAATTAAACAGGCCTGAAATTTGAGAAACAAAGAGATTTTCTCCGCCAAGTGTTATGGAGAAGTCTGTGAGTCGAGAAGGTAAACTTGAAGGCCGAAAGTGTTGTGAAAAGAAAATATTTTCACTTGATTGTATAGCAAATGGTTGGGATTTGAAAGGTATTTTCTATGTGTTATGATTTAAAAATCTGCAGTTCATGTCTAGATATTATTTTGATAATGTAGTTCATGTAATGTTGAGATTAGTGATGTTGATATATATTGCCATGCTTTGTCGAGTTGTGGATGTGTTGTTAGGGTGGTTTTGGTGATTCTCTAGCAGGTGGATAAGCCCGATTACAGAGACTCTACCAAAAATTTTGAAACATTTGGGAGTTAGTCACAATATGGGGGCTTGAGTTATGTGAGAAAAGAGATAAATTATATTAAATGTTTGGGGCGGACTCTACTTCACATTCGAGGACGAATAATTCTAAGCAAGGGAGAATGTAAGTCCCCGAAAAATTTCGCTAAGGAATTTAAGGTTTCGTGGTGCTGAGGTAGGCTCATGTCTTTGAAAATTAAAGAAAATGAGACACGCTGTGAAATTTTTGGGTTGTACAATGCATTGGAGAGTTAGAGGTAAATTACTACAGAAAATGGCCTTTCTGCGATCCATTTTGTGATTGCAAAATCACTCCGTAGATATCTAAATAGATTGATGTTGCTAGAATTTGCGGAACATCATTGTAATGTAAGGAAAGCTCAAGAAAGGTATATTGGCTAAACTTCTCTCTTAGAATTGAATCCCACGGTGTTCATGAAATTTATATAAGTCCCGAGTTGTTCATTATAACATTGGCTATTTCGAATAAGCTAGTGTTGAAAGAAATTGTTCAATATGTATTCCGAATAAGCAAAGTTTCGAGAATTATGTATTCAAAACGTGTTCTGAATGTTTCTATCACGTTATGTTATCTTTGGGAATGTGTTCAAGAATTATGTGTGTATTAAAATGCTATGTCTTTGAGTCATGTTTCAAATGAAGGTTATGATGCCAAATTGTGTGAGAAAATATCAATATGCTTAAGACTCTTAATTGCTCATATGTGTACCTAAAGTCTTGATTGGAAATGCTTATTGTTGATATAATATAAAGATATTTGGAAGTAAAATAAGTGAATTGGGAATATAAAGTGTGGGCATCGTGCCAAGAAAGAAAGTTATACTTGTGGCCAACCCTGCCAATGAAATGAAATTATCGATGTGAGAAAGGTTATGAAATGAGCCTTGATTCAAGGGTTTTAAATGACTTCGAAAATAGATTTGCCTAAAGGCTTATGTACTCAAGTCCTGCCCAAATATGGTTGTTTTAACTAATGATTTGTCTTATAAGTATTCCCAACGTGTTTTGAGCTCTTACATATTTATGAGTTAAAATTGTGTATTTCCCTCTTTGGTAAATGTATTTCAAGAATAAATAGTGTGTTACCTATTTATGATTTTAACTTGCGCTTCGATTGCCAATTATTTTACTCCATTTATTGGAAAGAAGTCTATTGTGTTTAAAGTCTTCATTTCTAATGAGCTTGAAGTTGTGAGTTCTGGAATATTCTATATATTGATATTTATGATGATGACCTATGAAGGAAAGTAATGAAAGTGTGGAATATTAAATACAACCATTGTGCCATGAAAGAAAAATCATATGTATGGCCCAGAGAGCCAATGAAATAATGATGTTGCAAGTGGTTAAAAGAACCAATGAAGCTATATACGATATAAAAGGTCATGAGGTAAATGAAATTCATATTTATGTTTCCTTTGTATGCAAATCAAACACTCTTTTCTCCTTATTTGGGATGAGATTGATGTGATAAAGTTATTTCCCTTATTTCGAATGAGATTTATGATAGAAAAGGATGATGTCTCACATGAAACGGCCTAGACGATCGGGTCGTGATCGGACGCCATGCTGCACACATGGTGGTGACTGTATTGGAAATTCTAATTGACATTGTGATTGTGTTTGATGTCTCACGTGAGACGGCCTAGCCGATCGGGTTTTGATCGGACGCCATGCAGCACACATGATAGTGATTGTGTTGGAAATTGTAATTGAAATTGTGATTGTGGCTGATGTCTTAAAATAAGACGGCCTAGCTGATCAGGTCGTGATCGGACTCCATGCTAGAATAATGGTGGTATATTTGCACAAATATTGTTATTGTTCTTGAGATTATGATTGTGGTTGATGTCTCCAAATAAGATGGCCTAGTCGATCGGGTCGTGATCGGACTCCATACTAAATTCACGATGGTGTTGTGAGGTTGGCTATGATGTGTATATTGTGAACCATGGTACTGTGAACAGTGGTTTTGTGAATAGTGGTATTGTGAAATTTGGTGAATCGGTATTAAAGATCGTCTAACCAAAATTAATATTATCTTCATATTTTGATTATCATCTTCACCGCCTTATTTTTGTATTTTGAAAATTGTTACTCCCTCCGTTCCAATTTATGTGGACCTGTTTGACTGGGCACAGAGTTTAATAAAAAATAAAGACTTTTGGAATTTGTGGCCCTAAACAAGTAAAAAATGGCTCCAGAGTATTTGTGTGGTTATAAAAACTCCTCATTAAGGGTAAAATTGATTGTTTAAGCTAAATTATTTCCAAATTTAGAAAAGGGTCATTCTTTTTGGAACGGACCAAAAAGGAAATAGGTTCACATAAATTGGAATGGAGGGAGTATGTTTGTATATTGGCATTTTGTTGTGAAAGAGGACATTTAATCATACATACTAGGACTATTCAATGGTACTGATATTGCTTTTGCTGGGGTGCTGCATTTTTAATGGATGTAGGTGGTTCCACAACCGGCGGTATTGATCAGTGATCGTGGTAGACTCTCTTCCCATGACTTGGTGAGCCCCACTTTATTTTGGGGTCATGTATCTTTCATTCCTCATGTATTGTGTTTGAGGTATAGCCGGGGCCTTGTTGCCGACACTATCATAGTTCTCTGTTGTATCTGTTAGAGGCTCCTTAGACATAGTGTGGGTTGTGTATTGGCATTAGAAAAGTCAGCTTGTCATGATGTCTTTGAACACTTGTTGCACGTCCGCTATGAAAGTGTATCTATTTTGAGACTTAAAAATGGAGTAAATAATGGAAATGGAAATTGGTGTTGTTAATGAATTCCCCTCAGTGTTTAATTAATGAGATATATTTTCTCTTTATTCATGGATGAATTTGGGTAGAAGAAAACTTAATAGGCTTGGTCGGCCTGGTTCACTCGATTGAGCGCTGGTCGCGCTCCCCGAATTCGGGGCGTGACATGGCTGATGTTCCATATGTTAGGGCCCTTATAATTGCTTCCATCCTTGATGGCATTCCAGTGAATGTCTATTATTACGTCGTTCAGATGCTAAAGGAGTACATGTTTCAAGGTAGCTCGACATTGATGTTTTTGTCATTGATTACAAAGTTATGCCGGTGTGCGCAAGTTGAGGAGTGGAATGGAGATCATTGGATACCATTGGACAAACCCTTTCACCCATTGAGAGTGAACGGAGAAGGCAGTGTTATAAAAAGCAAGAAGAAGAAGATGGAGATTGTTGTAAGTGAGGGGTCCTCCTCACAAGCTATACAGGCCGAGGGACTCTTTTGGATGCTCAATTCCTAGATTGCCTCCATTCGTGACTTAGTGTCACAGCTCCCTAGTGGGCGCTCACACTCTCAGCCTATGTTTGACTACTATACTAGAGAAAAGATGAAGACATCCTGGAGGCCCCCAGAAAACCCAGGCCGAGTCTCATGATAAGTTAGCAGTTTTTATTAGCATGCTCGAGGAAGCATGTAGAAATATGACCAAGGCCCATGTCGATCTTCAGGCAGACTTTCAAAAATAGAAAGAGAAAAACAAGAAGAAGGGCAAGTTCATGGTAAAGATGTGGAGAGGCATCAAGGCCATCTTCAAATAGGGGAAACCGAACAAAAACATATCAATTAAAGACGAGGATGAATATGAGGAGTATTCTTTCTTGTCCGATGATGATGATGATGATGATACCGATGATGTAGCCGAGAGCTATGCACAGCAGTGATGAGCCTTTTCCTGCAGTCTGCTAGTCTGATGCAAACCTCAGGGAAACCCTCAAACTGTCTTATTTTATTCTGATATTATGCAGTGAGGACGCTGCATTATTTTTAGTTGGGGTAGCTTTAGAAAATATACTTTATTTGTACATCTATGCTTGACTTCTGCCCTTGCTATGCTTATTCTTTTATATGGATATTGTGTTCCCTTGCCGGACTTGTTCGACTATTGTGGATGATCATGTGCCCTTACTAGGCTTAGTTTGTGATTGGTGATGTATTTGCGGATTAGTCACTTTTGTTATTTTATTTTCTTTAGTAGTTTTTAGTTTATGTTATTTTTATTCTTTTATTATTAATCACTTTCGTTATTTTATTTTCTTTAAAAGTTTTACCTTATATTATTTTTAGTATTTTTTAATATATACTATTTTTATCTCTTTAGTAGTAGTATTATTTTTAGTAAATCTCCGTGAGTTTTCTTTATGCCACGGTTCTTTTTTGGAGAATATTTTTGTATTGAACTGCGTGAATTTTCCCTATGATGGATGGCGTGACAACTTTGCTAAGGGAACTAGTCTTGTTTAGTTATGTGGGGATTATTTGTTACTAATCAAATTAGTATTTTGTATGCAAGTTGTGAATTAAGATTACCCCTCCGAACTTTTTGTTGTAAATTGAAAAATAAGTTGCATGGGGAAGAATAATTTTTCTGATACCTTTTTGGCTCATTTTGTGACTCTTTTCCCACTAGTTGGCATGATATTTCTCTAATCATTCTTATTAAGAAGTGAAATTGATCCATCTTGACTAGTTCATGTGCCATATGTGTTAGCTTTTGCTAAAATATTCTTGTGCTTACTTTTATCATCTAGAACTTTCTCGGCTGGTCTTTTAATGATAATATTAATTATGATTGGTTGGAGGGTTGACCTTAGGCATTCTTTGTTATCTTTGTAAAAGCCTTTTACCCTTTTGAGCCAACCATTGCATAAATATTATCACTAGTTAACTCAATTTGAGTCTTTAACCTTTTCTTTGGCTACTATATTACAAACCTTTACCCTTCTTTTGAAATAATTCCCTCTTTTGAACACATCCCTCCTTGAATGTTAAGAATTAGCTAAAAAGCCTAAGTTGGGGGGGGAGGGGGTTGGTGTCAATTTGAAAATGGTAAAGATGTACATTGTATGGAAAAGCAAATACCTCAATATGAAGATACTCAAGCGCAAAAACAAAAGCAAAAGTAAATATATGTATAAAAAGAAAAGCAATGGAGTCTTGAGAAAATTACAGAAGAAATTCAAGGTGGTTCAATGTTGGTAACTAGAGGTCCATAAGGGCTATGTGGTTTAAAAAGAAGTAAAGTGCAAAGAGAAAGACAAATGTGAATAGTTTTCAAGGAGGGTATAGTCACTCATATTCCAAATGCATATCCTACCCTTCCCTAAGCCTATATTACAAGCTTGAAAAGTCCTTATGGGATATCCAACCAAACCCTCGAACTTTATGACACAGGCACGAAGCGTATCCTCCAATAACTGAATAGTGCGCTCGGAATGTCCGTCCGTGTAAGGGTGGAATGTTGTACTCAACTCAACTTGTATGCCTAACTCATGGTGTACGACCATCCAGAATCGTGATGTAAACTGCGTACCTTGGTCAGAGATGATGGATACCGACACATCATGAAGTCAGACAATCTCGCGAATATAGACCTGAGCCAGCTACTTTGAAGATTAGGTAGTCACTACCGGAATGAAATGAGCCGACCTGGTCAACCCATATACAATCACCCATACTGCATAAAATTTCTTCTGAGTCTGTGGGAGCCTAACAACGAAATCCATGGTAACTAGCTCCCATTTCCACTCAGGAATCTCAAGCCTCTGAAGAAACTCACCAGGTCGTTGATGCCCATACTTCACCTGCTGACAATTTAGGCACTGAGCTACATACTCCACTATGTCTTTCTTCATTCTCCTCCACCAATAGTGTTGTCTCAAGTCCTAATACATCTTATTGGCACCCGAATGAATTGCATACCACGAACTATGGGCCTCCTGCAGAATCAACTCAAGCAAACCATCCATATTGGGCACGCATATCCGGCTATGCATCTGTAAAACACCATCATTCCAAAAGGTAACCTCCTTGGCATTGCCGTGCTGAATCGTGTCCTTGAGGACAAGCAAATAGGGGTCATCATACTAACGCTCTCTAGTGCTATCATATAGAGAAGATGGAGAAACACGTAAGCTAGAACTCGACTTGACTTTGAAACATAAAATCTAACAAATTGGTTGGTCAAGACCTGGACATCCAATGCTAGTGGCCTCTCCATTGTCGGTAGATATGCTAAACTACCCAGACTCTCTGTCTTTCAACTCAATTCGTCAGCCACCATATTGGCCTTTCCGGGATGATATAGAATGGTGATAACATAGTCCTTAAGCAACTCTATCCAACTCCTTACCACAGTTAAGATCCTTCTATTTGAACAAATGTTGTAGATTATGGTGGTTGGTATAGACCTCACAAGGGACACCATACAAATAGTGCTGCCAAATCTTCAAGGCATGAATAATAGCTGCTAATTCTAGGTCGTGGACAGCATAATTCTTCTCATAAACCTCTAGTTGTCTAGACGCGTAGGGAATCACCCTACTGTCTTGCATCAACATAGTGCCGAGGTCAACACATAACACATTATAGTACATAGTGTATGACCCCGAACCGTATGCGATAACAACACTAGGGCTGAAGTCATAGCAGTTTTGGCCTTTTGAAATCTCCCCTCACACTCCTCGGCCCATCTGAACGGAGCACCTTTCTAGGTCAATCTGGTCGTAGGTGAAGCAATAGATGAGAAACCCTCCACGAAATGATGGTAATACCCTGCCAAACCAAGAAAACTTTGTATCACAGTAGCTAACGACGGTTTGGACCAACTCTGCACTGCTTCAATGTTCTTCGAATCTACTTTGATCGCCTCACTTGACACCACACGACACAAAAATGCCACTGAATCAAGCCAGAATTCATACTTTGAAAATTTTGCATATAATTTCTTTTCTTTCAAGGTCTGGAGCACAATCCTCAAATGTTGCTCATGATCCTCCCAACTCTGGGAATACACCAAGATATCGTCAATAACACAATGACGAATAAGTCAAGATATGGCTGGAATACATTGTTCATGAAGTGCATAAATGTCGCTAGGGCATTGGTCAGTCTGAATGACATCACAAGGAACATGTAATGACCATACTAAGTCATGAAAGCAGTCATCAGAATATCCAGATGTCGAATCTACAGCTGATGATAGTCTGGCCACAAATCAATCTTCAAGAACACTCTAGCACACTGTAGCTGATCAAATAGGTCATCAATGTGTGGCAATGGATACCTGTTCTTCACTATAACCTTGTTCAATTGCCAATAATCAATACACATGTGCATAGAACCATCATTCTTCTTTACAAACAAGACTGCAGCACCCCAATGTGACATACTGGGCCGAATGAAACTCTTATCAAGCAATTCTTGCAACTGCTCCTTTAACTCCTTCAACTCCGTTGGGGCCATACGATATGATGGAATAGAAATGGGATGAGTGTCCGGTAACAAGTCAATACCAAAATCGATATCCCAATTGGGTGGTTGCTTGGAAAATCCACCGGAAATACATCTAGATAATCTCTCACTACCGGAATTGACTCAATGGTAGGAGTGTCAATGCTGACATCTCTAATAAAGGCTAGATACGCATCACACCCCTTCCCAACCATCTCTTGTGCTTTAAGGAAGGACACAATACTTCTAGGAACATAATCCAAAGTACCCCTCGACTCCAATCGCGGTAAACCTAGCATAGCCAATGTCACCATCTTGGCATGACAATCCAAAATGGCATGATAGGGCGACAACTACTCCGTGCCTAAAATAACATCAAAGTCGACCATACTGAGAAACAATAGATCAACTTTGGTCTAAAACCACCAATAACGAATAAACTTGACCGATATACACTGTCAACAACAATAGAATCTCCCACATGCATGGACACATAAATAGGAGAACTCAAACAATCATGGGATATACCCAAATACGGAACAAAGTAAGATGATACATATAAATAAGTGGAGCCTGGATCAAATAAGACTTATGGATATCTATGACAAACTAGAACAATACCTGTGATAATACCGTCTGATGCAACCGCCTCAGTCTTATCCAAAAAAGCATAACACCTAGCATCACTCCCCATTTAGGGCGACTGCTAGCTGCCGGACCTCCACCCCTAGCTAGTTGTGTAGATGGAGTGGAAGTTGGTGCGGTAACCATGGCCTGAGAAGTTTGGGGACCCTGTGGAATACATAGAGCCTGAGTAGTCTGTGGAGGTGCACTCCTCTTGAGTATGAGGCAGTCCCCCAACATATAGCGATATCACCACACTCAAAGCAAGCTCTCGGAGGGCGTGGCTACTGAAACTAGCTCGTTCCTGGTCGGTTGGACTGACCGCCAAAAGCATCCCGTGTTGGAGGTTCACTAGACAGTGGCGGTGCATAACGGGAAACTGGAGACCTGTGAGTAGCCGGAGTACCACTAGAGGCTGGAAGTGTTAAATGGACTGGACGGCTCACATTGCCTCTACCATGGTGGGCTGCAATTAGGGAACGTGCACCACTGTGCCTGCCAGAATCACGAGGCCACTTGGCCTCCCTATCCTCTCTCTCCCGGCCCCGCATACCCTATAATCTCTGTGCGATCTCTACCACCTGCTGATATGTGGTATCAATCTACAATTCTCGAGCTATGCTAAATTTAATACCATAGTTGAGCCCCTCAAAAAATCGACGGACTCGCTCTTTGACTGTGGAAACTAAGGCAGGTGCATATCTGGAAAAATCACTTAAACTGACAACATACTCTGAAAGGTCAAATCACCCTGGTGCAACTGCTTAAACTTCGTGCGCCATGCATCCTAAAGGCTCTTGGAATAAACTCTCTCAGGAAAATCTCTAAAAACTAAGCCCATGTGAGTAAAGCTTCCTTAATTGGGCTACCCTTCTCATAAGCCCCCCACCATTAGTACGCTGGCCCCGATAGCTAGAAAAAAGTGAAAGCAACCCCGCTCGTCTCCACTATACCCATGATACGAAGAATACCGTGGCACTTCTCCAAAAAACCATATGCATCCTCTATAGGTAGGCTACTGAAAGTAGGAGGATGGTACTTCTTGTACCTCTCAAGTCTTTGCTGCTCTTCCTTAGACGTTGTTTCCCTAACCTCTGGCTAAACTGAGACAATCGGCTGCAGTGGTATAACCTTTAGAACCTGGTCAACATGGACACGCTGCTCTAGGGTACGGGCTGCGGGAGTCTGTGCTCCTCCCTCAGCATGATATGTGGTTGGTGCAAGTGGAATCAACCCCGCCTGAGCTAGAGTACCAAACATGCTTAAGAACTAGGCGGGGATCTCCCAAAGTTCAGGGGTAGCAACAGGTGCCTTAGGAGCCTGCCCCCCCAACTAAGGCAACTAGGGCTCCTCTATCGTAGCTCAGGCTGGTTCTCTGGCTACACCACATGCCCTTCCTCAGCCTCTACCCTGGACTGGACCTCTCACGGCCCCAGCAGGGGGAGTGGGTGTTTGACCATCAGATTTAACGGTGTGTGTACTCACCATCTGTGAGAGAATAAAAAGATAAAGTTTATGAATTCGAAGTCAACAAATTCTCATGATAAGGAATCAAAGAAGTGAAGTTTCCTATAGCCTTGTAGCCTCTAAAAGATAAGTACAGACATCTCTGTTCCAATCTACGAGATTTTACTAAACCTGCTTGTGACTTATAACACCTATGAACCTAGAGCTCTGATACCAAATTTTCACGATAGTAGTTTCCCTCTGTAGGATGTCGTGATAGCGCCTAATCTCTAAGACTATGTAAGCCTAACATACATGAAGAATTTAACTAAGATAATCATAAAACTCAAATTTATCAACAACTATCATAAAAATGACTATGCAACTCAACATGACAAAACTCCCCAAAATATGGTGATACCAAGTCACAAGCTCTAAATGAGTGTACTGAACATCCCTATACAATAGTATCTAATAAAAGAAGAATGATATAGAACTAGATAGAGGGTGACTCTAAGGCCTGCGGACACAGCACGTATGCCATCAATTCTCGGATCCGAGCTCGACTCACTGGTGCATAGGCTGGTATGAGGTTCATGGATCTGCACAAAAAGATGTGTAGAAGCGTAGCATGAGTATACCACAATGCTACCAAGAAAGTATCAAGCCTGGCATAAGTAGAATATTAACGAGATCGGGTCATGACACCTACTGGAATAAGTAAAGAGACTGAGAAGGTAAAACATAATATGATATCGAAAAATAGGGAAATGATACGAGGAAGAGATAAAACAAGAATAGCTACACTGAGACTAAGGCAATTAAGGCATCACGGAAGAAATACGTAATATGAATGCCAAGGAAATGATGCAATCAAAAATGCAAGTGATGTAAATGAAAGGTATCAACAAGAAGCAATATCGAGGTACCGCCTCGTAGTCTCATTTAAAAAATCAAATCACAACCTTTCCTTGTATCACTGCGAAAGCTTGGCATTTAGTTTTTGAAAATTATTTTTTTGAAATAGCTACCCGTGTTTTACTCCACCTTATCACATCGTGTGTCTTCAAGTAATTCCCCTACTTGCAACACGCGTATCAAACCCACCTTATCTTACCACATGCGTTTCAACTCCAATCTTTATACTACTGCATGCGTATTAATATCACAACGTATCGTAAATCGTACCTCAAGTGCCCAATATCGCAACCTGCCAAAGAAATTAACAACAATAATATTTCCACAATAAGTAGCTTATGGATCAATCACAATATTTACAAGAGTCTCAACAATAGCAGCTGAAAGTGAATAACTCAACAAGAATGGTATTTCAACAAATTTACAACTTTGCATCAATATGAATCACGGCCTTTATAACTCAACACCAAATTCAACAGAAAGATATTCCAAGAAATAGCAACTTCAAGTAAGTAACTCAACAGTTAAATAATGAATAATGAATACAGAGAACAATAACTTTAACTAAACATGTAAGGAAAATTAGCAAGTAAGAGACACGACAAGCATTAATGATATCAAGTAAAGCAAGTGAAGATAGACTACTGAGGATGAATATAACATGCTATGGAAACTCAATTACTGGCATGGAAAGAATTGACATAGCTAAAACTAATCAATTACCACATTTAGCCCGTGTAAACACTCTTCACCTTGCGTACATGACTTCCACATATCACAATTAATACAAGGCAACACCAATCCTAAGGGGTAATTCCTCACACTAAGTTAGGCAAGACACTTACCTCAAAACACGCTAACTCCATCACAACCCGAACCGATGGGCCGCGACGGGCAGCCCGTACCTTACTCAACCGAATACCAATGTAACATAACTTTCATATTATTCCATCATAGCAAATGAACTAGAGTAAAGCATGAGGGAATATAAACTTATACATATGAAGTACGGGCCTATAAGACCAAAATAATCACTCGTGTACTGAACATAGGCCGACAAGGCCATACAATCTTTTACGTATATGACATCTGTTACAAGCCTCTAAGAATATATAATTTTCGTAAAGGTCGGGACAGAGTCCCGCCATACCAAACAATACACATCTAAACCATACTGACCAAACAAGCAACTCTGAAGCAAATGGAGTGCACCAACATCTTCCGCTGAACTGATAACCTACTTGGAGGGCTCTCGACATGTCTATCAGGACTTGCGGGCATTAAATGCAACGTCCCCAGGCAAAAAGGGACGTTAATACGAATAATGTACTGACTATGTAAAGCACATAAATAAGTACATAACAGACAAAGGGGAAATATAAAGTAAATGACTCTACCTATAAGTCTGAATAACTTTGTAAATCATGAAATAATTGTAGTATCATGCATATGCGTATGAATGACATGTAGTGCATAGGTATATTATTCATAACATCATCAGCCTCTGAGGGCATCCCATCATATCATCTTGGCCACTATGGGCAAAATCATCAACGAATACCGGCTGATCAGGTGGTGGTGCGTATATAATGTCATAACCTTTCCTATATCCCATATACATATATATACGTATATAATGTCATCTGGTCATGGGGTCAATGTACATGAATGCAATGCATGAGAAGTACGTCAATAAAATCTCTTGGAGTGTGATAAGACCATTGTCTCTCTGATTAGTATCATTATATAGACTTTATCAACTTACATATTTTCTGAGACCCATGAATAGATGATAGATTAATATGACACATGAAAAATCAAGAACATAAGCATCTCTAGTATTTCTATGAATAGAGTCATTTATGGAAATTGCGCATTTGCTCGTTTCTTTTGTGTCGTATAGATCATGCCAAAAGAAAGAAGGGATAGCCTTAACATACCTGAGCTAGTTGTCTGAAAAATCCTTCTAACATACGACAATTGCAACAAAACTCGTGACGGCAAGATTGGAGTAGGGAAAAATTGATATGATATTCCTGAGAAAGATTGTACCTAGCTCTCTCTGAATCGCAAAATTCCGTTGCTATTATCTTATGAAATCTCATATGAATTTTTGAACAAATTCCGTATGATCATATTTTTGAATTGGTCTCAACCTTGTAAGACACTTACTGATGCAATCATTTTGAGAGCCTTATGGCTTTTCATGAATTTCATCTCCTTTTGAACAATCCAAACCATGAATTTGGATAAGTCATTCCTTAATTATTTCTTTAAGGGTTGACACCTTGCAAAGTTATGCAAGAGTCACATAATGACTCATGTAGGGGATGCCACATTTTTGGCTTTGTCGTTATCCAAAGATTTCAATTAATCAATCCACTAATTATTAATTAACTTGTTAATTCCCCCATTATCCAATAATTCACATAATTATAAATTATCTCAAATTACTTAAAATGCTTACTCACTTTTAACACACCTTATACACCTTACTATCATGGCCATGTGGTACCTTGTATGGTACTAGTCCATAAATATCAGGTATTATATAGCTCGGACCATATTTTATCCCAAATTATCAAACTTTGACGAAATTCATTTTCTTCAACTTGCTTACCCTCTCACATTCACGAACTTACTCGTCACTTGGTTGAAATAGCATAATGATTATAATCTCAAAATAATCACATTCCCAAACTTGTGTTGATTAAATTATCACGAAACTTTAATGTACAAAAAAAATGTGGGATGTAACATCTCATTTCTAAGATTTCATCAATTTATTTATGGCGTACTTCCACGTACGAAAATATGGGGTGTAACATCATTCCCCCCTTTGGAACATTCGTCCTCGAACGTCATGTAGTGCATAGGTATCATGCATATGCGTATGAATGTCATGTAGTGCATAGGTATATGATTCATAACATCATCAGCCTCTGAGGGCATCCCATCATATCATCTTGGCTACTGTGGGCAAAATCATCAATGTATACCAGCTGATCAGGTGGTGGTGAGCATATAACACCATAACCTTTCCCATATCCCATATATATATATATATATACGCATATATAACGTCATCTGGTCATGGGTCAATGTACATGAATGCAATGCATGAGAAGTACATCAATAAAATCTCTTGGAGTGTTATATGACCATTGTATCTCTGATTAATGTCATGAAATAGACTTTATCAACTTACGTATCTGTTGAGACCCATGAACAGATGATAGATTAATATGACACACGAAAAATCAAGAATATAAGCATCTCTAGCATTTCTATGAATAGAGTCATTTATGGAAATTGTGCATTTGCTCGTTTTGTTTGTGTCGTATAGATCATGCCAAAAGAAAGAAGGGATAGTCTTAACATACCTGAGCCGGTTTTCTTGAAAATCCTTCTAACATACGACAATTGCGACAAAACTCAAGATGGCATGATCGGAGTAGGAAAAAATCCATATGATATTCCTGAGAAAGATTGTACCGTGCTCTCTCCAAATCGCAAAATCCCATTGCTATTATCTTATGAAATCTCATATAAATTTTTGGTTACAAATTCCGTATGATCATTTTTTTGGATTGATATCAACCTTATAAGACACTTACTGATGCAATCATTTTGAGAGCCTTATGGCTTTTTATGAATTTCATCTCCTTTTGAACAATCCAAATCTTGAATTTGGATAAGTCATTCCTTAATTATTTCTGTAAGGGTTGACACCTTGAAAAGTTATGCAAGAGTCACATAATGACTCATGCAGGGGCTGCCACATTTTTGGCTTTGTTCTTATCCAAAGATTTCAATTAATCAATCCATTATTTATTAATTAACTTGTTAATTCCCCACTATCTAATAATTCACATAATTATGGACTATCTCAAATTACTTAAAATACTTACTTATTTTTAATACACCTTATACACCTTACTATCATGGCCATGTGGTACCATATATGGTACTAGTCCATAAATATCGGGTATTATATAGCTCGGACCGTATTTTATCCTAAATTGTCAAAATTCGACGAAATTCATTTTCTTCGACTTGCTTACCCTCTCACACTCACGAACTTACTTGTCACTTATTTGAAATAGCATAAGGATTATAATCTCAAAATAATGCCATTCCCGAACTTACGTCAATTAAATTACGATGAAACTTTAATGTACAAAAACAATGCGGGATGTAACATCTCATTTCTGAGCATTCATCAGTTTTATTATGGCGTACTTCCACATACGAAAATATGGGGTGTAACAAACTCAATCCACTAGTAAGATTTTCTCGCGATTATCCAACTCGGAACGGCTCGATTCTAGCCAAAACAATTTTATACCATAAATACAAACTATGGAAGTTATTCCAAACAATAAAGTTAAAATCTTTAAAGAGAAACAAAAATTCAACCTCGGGCCGGCGCCTCGGAACCTAACCAAACGTACAAAATTTGAATACTCATTCGATGACGAGCCCAACCATATAAAAATTACTCAAATCCATCTTCAAATCGCCTTTCAAATTCTCAAATTTTGGTCGAAGAAGTTTCACAATTTTTTCCCAAATTTTCCAACTCAAATCATTAATTAAATGACAAAAATAACAATCGATTCATGTATAATAGCCAAATCCGAGTTAGAATTACTTATCCCGATGATTTTATTAAGAATCCCTCAAAACATTACCACAAATCGAGTTCTCTAGGTCAAAAGATGTGAATGGAATTAAACACTCGAACACACCCTTTACTGCCAAGCGATTTCGCACATGTGAACCCTCAGCCGCATCTGCAGCCTCGCACCTACGGAATTTTCATTGCAAGTGTGGTCCTTACTTAGGTCAACTCCCTTCACTTCTGCAAACAAATGCTCGCTTCTGCGAGCCCGCTTCTTTGGAATTTCGGCCGCACATATGGTCCTTCACAAGCCCTCACAGTTCCACTTATAAGGAAGAAAACTCGTGCATGGAGATGCCCATTTGCACCCAGGTGTCTGCACCTGCGACCCAAGCATGGGCTAGCCCTTTCTACTTATGCGCCACTCCACTCGCACCAGCGAATCCGCACCTACAGCCACTCCCCCCGCAAGTGCGATGACACCAGAATAGCTGAAGCTTGAGCAAAATAACTAAGTCCAAAATTTGTCCGATTTCAATTCAATTCACACCCAGGGCCCTCGAAACCCCGTCCGAAAGTACCAACAAGTTCCATAACACAGAATGGATCTACTCAAGGCCAAATATCATATCAAACAACATTGATTTCGATGAATCGCAACCAAATTCAAGCATATTAAAACTATTAACATCCGACTTCCAAAACTAACGTTGATTCATATTAAAACAACTCTGATTAAACAAAAATTTTGCACAAAAGTCTTAAATGACATGACGGACCTATTCCAACTTCCTGATTTCAATATAGTCAATTCCTTGTTAAACTTCTCAACCTTCCAAACCTTCACATTTCTAACCTTCGTCAATTCAAGTTGAAACGACCTACGAACCTCCAAATCAACATCTGGACACGCTCCTAAGTCCAAAATTACTATACGAAGCTTTTGGAATCATCAAATATCCATTCCGGAGTCGTCTAAACAATAGTCAAACTACGGTAAACTGCTTCAACTTAAACATCCAACTTGGGGAGTATGACGAGGCAATTGGGAAACGAGGCTAAATATTCAAACAATCGGCCGGGTCATTATGGATTTGCATATGAAAATCCTTCAAGCTTAAAATTTTTAGAATTAGGATACCCAAGGCCATATGTGGTAGTTACAATGAGATATCTTATATTCGTTTGACTGTTGTCAAATGAGACTCTTTAGGGGATGAATGAAACTTGGCACATTTACACATACTAAACATTATCGGGTCGACTAGAAGTTTGATAAAGTACTTATTCAATCATTCCACGATATTTTGATTCGTCCACCACCTTTCGTCATTCATCTTTGTCAAAGTGGTAGATGGGCTAATAGGAGTTCCAAGAGCCTTTTCATTTCTCATTCCAAAGTTTTGTATCGGGTCTTTTCTGTATTTGGTCTAACATATAAAAGGTCCCTTTTATGATTGATGTATTATGTTCGAGGAAGAATGTTAGTTCTTCTATCATACTCATTTCAAACTTATAATATAGAGAATTCCTTACATGTTGTTCGGGGCATGAGTTAAGGCCATATCGGTATCATAATTTTTTTACATGGTTGAGACGACGGTCACCGAGCACTTGATAAAATGTGTCAAAAATTCAATCACGTACCAAATTACGAGAAACTAAGTTTAAAATGACAGTCCTCAAACTATTACTTAGATAAGGCACTCAACCTATCAAGAATTCTACAATAAAAATAATGATTTTAAAAATAAGAAAAAGAGAACCTATAGTAAAGTCAAAGTTTCTACCCAGACTACACATTTCACCTTTAGTTCATTTTTTACTTTTGTTTACGGTGAAATCGGAGGGTCCAATTCCTCGTCATCAAGGCACCTCAGAAGATTGTCTCGGAGCCTCAAGCCTACAAGGCTATGGTCGAGTTTCCTCCCTCGAGGTTCATCGACGCCTGACCTTGGGACAATGTTGACCACGGCTATAGTAGAAATGGGGAGTTCCCAAGGTACACGGCTAGGACTGACAGAGCCTAGTGGACTACCCTAACCCTGAATCAGGGTATCATCTACCTGTCACATCTCCGTTTCTTTGTCATTAATGTATTTTGTACTATATTGGAATTCCCCTCCTATATAAAGGGGATCCTTGTCATCTTGTAAACCCATGTTGCTTCAGTTGCTCCACACGAAATATAAAAGAACATTTGCTTTGCTCTCTAACACATTCTCTTGATATTATTGCTTCCATTTATTATCTTCATTGTTGTTCATCATTTATTTCTTATTATTGATCATAAAGAGCCTTCGTTCATTTTATTATAACTGTTAGTCATACTTCGACCACCTTCGATAGCTCCCAACCGAGCTCCGGAATCGGCCTCGAAGCCCCTAAATCGACAAGCTTGAGGCCCCAATTGTTAACCTAGCGGTTTGGTTATCACTTTACTCCAACCTCTTATCTCGTTTCTAAACCTCACACATAGCATCAACTGCTTAACAACTAGCATAAAAATAGATCACATATTTCTAGAGTCACATAATCAAATTTAATTGTTATTACCATTTTCACAGTAACCTATCAGCTAGCATAAATTTGTTATTACCATAATCAAATTTAATTGTTTGGCACCCACCGTGGGGCTAAAAATAATAGTGATTATTTTCTTGCTGGTTTAGCTACACAACGCAAGTTATCTTTCACGCTTTTTCTTGTCCAAGATCTTCGATTTCAGGTTAAAATGTCCGACTCAGTAAACAACAATCTGGAGAACCACGGAGAAAATGGCGTAGGTGTTCCAGGTGCTGGCATACCACTGCGAAACCCTGAGAATGCGCCAGAACCAATCCCCGTGGGCGCGGTTTTACGTGATGCTCAACACGTCGATGTAAGCTCCCACACTAACAGGAGCGTGCACCAAGGAGATCAATAAGAAGCTCAGAAAACCCCAACTAAGGAATAACGGGAGGTTAGCCTTCATGTTATTTTTGAAATGTTGTCGACACAACAGTTGGCTATTGCTAAGCTACAAAGTTACCAGAAAACTCCTAGCACGGTAGCATCGGGGACAGCTCCCCCAACCGAACAGGTACCAGAGAAATCGAGCAATAATGGGTCGATGACTGATTATGTCATCATAAAAATGCTCGAGGACCTCACCAGAAGGATTGAATCGGGCGAGAAAATGATAGAAGCCAACGACCAAAACGTCGAGACCTACAACTCCAGGGTCGACCAAATTCCAGGCGCACCCCCGATCCTAAAATGAGTAGATTCGAAGAAGTTCATACAAAGGCCATTCCCAGAGGAGGCATCTCCAAAACCCATCCCAAAGAAGTTCAGAATGCCAGACCTTCCGAAATACAATGGAACATCGGATCCCAACGAGCATGTCACCACCTACACTTGTGCGGTAAAAGGCAACAACCTAAGAGATGATGAGATTGAATTCGTCTTACTAAAGAAGTTTGGGGAAACACTCTCGAAGGGGGCCATGATGTGGTATCACAACCTAGCTCCTAACTCTATAGATTCATTTGCCATGCTGGCAGACTCCTTCATAAAGGCACATACAGGTGCTATCAAAGTAGCAACAAGGAAGTCTGACGTGATCAAGATCAAGCAGAGGGAGAATGAAATACTGTGAGAGTTCGTATCTCTCTTTCAAATGGAACTACCATAGGTCTCCGATGACTAGGCAGTGCAAGCCTTCACTCAAGGTCAGAATGAACGAAGCTAGGTGGCTTCAAAGCAGTTGAAACAAAATTTGGTCGAGTATCCCGTTGTGACCTGGTTGGACGTCCATAACCGATACCAGTCAAAGATCAGGGTCGAAGACGACCATCTAGGGGCCCTCTCAGGCTTAGTATACCCAAGCAAGCTTCTGGCAAAGGAGCCAGCCAAACAAAGAAAGATATCAGTTGTACATTGAAGACAGAAGGAATGCACCGAGGCGCAACCCACCTTGCAACGATCGAAGGATACACCGAGGACAGAATCCTTGGGGACTCATCAACAGAGTCAGATTCGATAGAAACGTAGGGCCAATGGAGGCACCTCACTAATCAGAATACAACTTCAATGTCGATGTATCGGACATCGTGTTCGCCATCAGTAAAATCAGAGACACTAGGTGGCCTAGGCCTGTACAATCAAATCCTTCACAAAGGAATCATAACTTAGTGTGTGAATTCCAAAACATGCATGGCCATAGGATCGAGGATTTCTACCAGCTCCGAGAAGAGGTAGCCCGGCTACTTAACAAAGGTCATCTCCGGGAATTCCTCAGCGACCGAGCCAAAAATCAGTTCCGGGAAAGAGAGGCGGACAAGAAGAACGAAACAAATGAGCCACAACATGCCATCCACATGATATTGGGAGGCATCGATGCCCCGCAAGAGCCCGTGATAATAAGGAAAAAATATACAACACCAGAGAAAAGTGTACCCGACTGTATATAACCGAGGATGCCCTTACATTCAGCGAAGAGGAAACCGAGACCTTGTCTCAATCCCACAATGATGCATTGGTAGTTTCAAATAAAATGTGTACTAGTGGATCCAGGTAGCTCGGCCAACATTATAAGGTCGAGGGTAATAGAGAAGCTCGGACTGCTTGACCAAATCGTGTCCGCCACTCGAGTCCTCAATGGATTCAACATGGCAAGTGAAACAACTAAAGGAGAAATCACCCTCCCAGTCAACGTGGTCGGCATAACCCAAAACGTCAAATTCTATGTCATCGAAGGAGACATGAGGTACAACGCCTTGTTCAGGAGGCCGTGGATATACTGCATGAGAGCAGTACCATCCACCCTTCACCAAATGATGAAATTCTCGACAAAGGATGGAATTAAAACCGTCTACGGGGAACAACATGTAGCAAGAAAAATGTTCATGGTGCACGATATGGCGCCGGCACCAACACCTCCACCCGCGAAGGGGCCAAAGGGTAAATATCTACATTTTTGGTTAATCCCGATTAATCGAGTAACCCTTACACAGGCGCCCGACCTCACAATCGAGTAGAACAAATCGGACCTCGATGTCACCGGCACATCCCACACTAAGGTATAACCTCTCCCTTTTCATTTTTTATTTAACACTAACCCTTACACAGGCGCCCGATCGAAGCAGTCAAAGCGCTAACCTAGCCCGAAGACCTTGAGGTTTCAAAGTATCCATTGCACTCTTTTCCTACGACTGAGTTTTTGTCCGGAAAAGGGGTTTACCAGCAAGGTTTTTAATTAGGCAACATTCACATGCTACCTAAGGACGACTCGACAAGTATTCAAGGCTTCCATTGCAATCAACCTCGAACACTGGGGGGGCATCCCCCCGAAAAGCCATTCACTCGGAAAAGCTAAGAAATGCCAAATAGGGTCCCAATAGGAAAATGATGTACCAGTCCAAAAGGTCGAACGAACCGTGTCCGTATAGCCAGGCCATCAGTGGCGAAAACATGTACACTTGTACCAAGTAATCAAAGAATATCTTTTATCAAAGCATCTCACACCCCAAATGAAACTCGGCACCTTTACGAAAATGACTCTTCCGATAAGACGTCCCGAGCACTCGGGGACTGGCATCAACAATTTAACATCTGAACGACCTCTGGGTCGGGACTCCAAACTCATAAGCCCTCAGTGAGGCAACATGAAAATCACGAAACATCTCCAAAGCCGAAAGTGTCCCAAACACTCGGGGACTGACGCCAAAATCTCAAAAATCGTATGACCTCAGGGTCGGAATCGCCAAAATCGTAAGCCCTCAATGAGGCAATAAAAAGTTTACAAGTAATGGCTCCCGAGTTAAGAAACCCTCGACAACTTGAGGACTGCCATCAAGCGCCACCTCCATCGACTTATCAAAACCCAAGGTCGAAAGGCCACATACGGGCAGCATCGGTCTTGTAAGACATACATAAGGCAATAGCAATATCTGCAAGACCTCAAGGAAGGCATGAATAATACTTGTACCAAGTATCCAAAACTATAAGACCTCAAAGGCATGTAAAACTGTAAGACCTCAAAGGCATGTTAAACTATAAGGCCTCAAAGGCATGTAAAACTTGTAAGACCTCACTAAAGGCATAAACCCGATCTCAAAGTTTTGGCTACATATCAAACTTGTAAGACCCCTAAAAAGGCATACCCTCGATATAGATGCCGAAACTACTTCACTCGGGACTTAAAGGCTCTGTCCGAACACAAATGACTCCAATCACAAGGCTGTACCAGCCAAACTAACGTGATTCGAGGACGCCCGACCGTCGCTACAAAATCACAAGCCTTTAATTACTTCGAATCTACTTCAAAAAGAACCGGTTAAATAGGCTACCCTAGACATAGGAAAAATATCTTCGACCATGTCAGCTGTAAATCATAGGCTTCGAGATACTCATCCTTCGAGCCAAACCTCCTGAGGTGCTCGATTATCGCCACATAATGCCTCGTAATTGAGGTTTATATCGAACCGTCGAAGAGTCAGGCAACAAATATTTGAAAAAGTCCTTAACGAGGGTAAAATAAAGCCAATAAAAGGCCCATAGGCCCAAGATGTAAGAGTCATTGTCGCCAGCCCACACTAAAAGGCTGCATCGGCCCAAGGCATAAAAGCCATTATCGCCAGCCCGCACAAATACAAAACTTGACGGTCGAATGAGCTCGACTCGAAATACGATTCAGAGATTGAACCCAAAATAGTTAACTGAATATGCCTAAGACCAAGGTGTAAGAGCCATTGTCACCAGCCCATACTAAAAGGCCGCGTCGGCCCAAGGCGTAAGAGTCATTGTTGCCAGCCCACACAAAAGTTCGCATCGACCAAGCACGTAAGAGCCTACGGGCTAGCCTAATAAGCCCCAGGGCCATATCACGAATTTAAGGATTCATACCAACTCAAAGACCAGTTCACTTGGCCAAATTCGAGACAGAAAGAGATACAGAAGAAATAAAGCCGCAAGATTTTCTTTTATACACATATACGAAAAAATGCAATCTCCATCTACAAACATGCTTTGAAAATGCTATATACAGATGGAGAAATCTACACCCCCTGGGAGCTATGGCCTGTCGGCCTCGTCTTCTCTTTCTTCAGCGTCGGATAGAAGTAACCGAGCATCATGCTCATCCGCCCTCACTCGTGCCAACTTTACCGAGAGGGCGAAACCTCTAGCACGGATCTCCTCGAGGATATTTCTCTAAGACATGCAATAAGCATATTCTTCAATCCTCTCTTCGCAGTCGAGGATCCTTCTCATCTCAGCTTGAGCATCGGTAGCGTCCTTTAAATAGATTGTCATCTCCTGGTCAGCCTTAGCTCGGCTCATTATGGCTTCAGCCCGGGCATCAACGATCTCAGCCCTAACATTCGAAAGCTCGAACTCGAGCTTTGTAATCATATCAGTTTGAACCGAAGGGTTATCACGAGCTAAGCAAAGTTGAGCCTCAAAAGCGGGAACTTTAGCCAAAGCACCCTTCCCCTCTAAAGCCTGAGCCTCCATCCGAGCTTTTAGCTCATCATGTTCATGCCTGGCTCGGCTAGCTTCATCCCTAAGGCACTCCGGGGCCTCCATCTTTTTCTTCAACTGAAATAAATGAAGCGTTATCCTCAGAAGCTAGAAGGTGGAATGTATGCTCACCCTGGGACAGAAAATTATCTGCTTCTTCTAGTAGTTCTCATAATGCAAGCTCCGGCTCACCTCATACCACAAGTGTACCAACTCGACTTCCTTTTCATTGCAAAGGAGACTAAGGGATCTCTCCTCATCCAGAGCTTTCTACAGCCTGGCGTCACGACAAAGCAGCCCGGACCTAAGCTTGTCGAAGGCCTGTAAAAGAAAACCCAATAAGTAAGGGAAGGCGCGAAGTTCGAAAGGCCTGTGCCGAAACTCACCACGAAGTAAAGCCGCTGGGCTTCCTTGAAGGCCGAGCACACATCTACCAACCTAGTTCCCTCAGCTCTGAAAGGATCAACTCCGGTCGAGGCATAGTCGCTCGATGTATGCGACCCCAGGTTTCTAGTATCCCTCAAAGTACTATCAACGGAAAAAGAAGGCAACAACAACAGTGAAACTATCTTTCCAGAACCAGGAACCACGGACGCGGCAGGCTCGGACAATGCTTCCGGTTTGAACCCCCGATCCTGTTTTGCCTTTCTTTGAGCGACATCGCGATAAAAAGCATCTCTCGCTTATTATTGTCATTCCTTAGCTCGAAAGTTGGCAACCCTTACCCCTCTTCAGAGGAGCGTGGCCTTGCCTCGGAAGGCTCTCCGATGCCTACAACAGCAAGATTAATACGCATACAGGGAAAATGCCTCTCCAAATGAAGGAAGGGAAAGAAAAAAAATAGCACAACATGCACCATGATGTTTTGCTTCCCATCTGCCCCGGGACAAGGCTCACCACTTGCGCTCATCACAGTTCGAGTGTGTTGCCAACTTCCGAACCCAATCCGGAAAATTAGGAACATCACCCAGCGCACATAAAACTGCTGTAGAAAAAGAAAAGAAGGCACGGCTACGAAACCAGTTTTCGCCATAGACAAAATTGAGAAGATACGGAATGCACCACTTACATGTATAGTTCCATTTTTCAAGGAATGGCATAAGCTCCACGGGGATAATGTCAGTGGTCTGCACTCAGACGAAGCAACTCATCCACTCCTGATTTCCATCTTCCTCATCATCAACAACAAGGGTGTGGTCGATCGGTATCGCAAGGTTAGTGGACCTCGATGGTGAAAGTTCTGGTACAGCCTAATAAGATGACTGAGCGTAAGTTCAAGCCCCGTTTTCTCTGTGAAAAATCTCATCATCAACACTGTTCGCTAAAATGATGGGTGGATCTGTACCAAGGTAACTCGATGCTTTAAACAGAAGTCGAGCACAACCCTATCATGGAGGCCCAGTGTGAAAGGATATGTGTACACATTCAAAACTCCATCGGCACAATTCGTGATGCCCTCATCCGGGGAAAATTTCTGTAACACTACTTTCTCCCCCCATCTGCAGTCTTTTCTCACTAAATCAAGGTGCTCTTCTCCTATTAAAGAAGTAATCTTCAAGGTATACTCTCGTTGGTCCTGAATGCCGGAGGCAGAACTCTCCCCTTTCTACCGAACAGACCCCGATGTAGCAGTCATGGCTATGGCAAAATTAGAGAACTAAAGCAGGAATCCGTGCAAGTACGTTAGTACTGAGGTAATTAAAGACTTAACTCAGAAAAAGAAGGGTAGCTACTTAAAATGGTGGGATCTCCAAAAGAGCAGAAACGACCCTATATATGGGAAAAACAGCAATGATTCGTCTGCCTAAAAGGCCAACGGCATCATCGCCAGTTCTGAGGTGGTACCCGACCTCGAGGACCTCCATTAAAGAGAAGTCAGGCTCTAAAAGGCCAACGGCATCATCGCCAGTCCAGAGGTGGCACCCGACCTTGAGGACCTTCATCAAAAAGAATATAGGCTCTAAAAGGCCAATGGCAACATTGCCAGTCCCGAGGTGGTACCCGACCTCGAGGACCTCCATCAAAAAGAAGTTAGGCTCTAAAAATCCAACGACATTATCGCAAGTCCCGAGGTGGTACCCCATCTCGAGGACCTCCATCAGAAAAATGTTAGGCTCCAGGAAGCCAATGACATCGTTACAAGACTCGCGGTGGTACCCGACCTCGGGGACTTTCGTAAAAAAGGAGTTAAGCTCCAAGGAAATAAGCATTTAAACTCCACCAGTATGGGCTTGGCCCCGGGGTACCATCTGAGTACGAGCAAACCCTCTTCCGGGATCTATCTACAGCGCCTTCAGGCTATCTATGCTAAGTTCGAATCAAGTTTCCAGGTGGATGAGTTTGAACGAACCTCCACTCGGGGACTTCTCTCGAAAGCTCAAAGGTAGACCCTATCCTCGGACCTCCGAGAAAATTTCCCCTCAAAGACTACCACGGGGCCTAGGTGATAAATCACGGTCTCAAGGCTCAAAGCGTTACTCTCTTTCAACTCGAAATAAGGGTCCCGACGACCCGAGTTTATTGGCCCAATCCAGGATCGATCCAAGGGACCGCAAAGGGTTCCGTAGGAAGCCATACTAATCAATCAAAGGTCAGATAAAACACTCGTATATGGGTTTGATGTTGGAAGTAGCCGATAGAGTCACGCATTTAGAGTCTCTATAAACGTAAATAAAAGGGGATACAGCAAGCATCCAAGGCAAAATTGAAGAAACGTCTTTGTATTCAGAAAACACTTAACTACAAAAGCCCTCGAGGGCTTATAACACATGACCACGAAGGGTCCTTACTCAGAAACAAAGAAGACAAAGGGGTATGCATATAGTAAAGAGCCTAGAGCATAGCCTACTCTCAAAGATGCATCTTCGGCAACAGCAACTTCGAGAACCATCTCTTCGGGCATGCATCCCCGGCGACAATATCTTCGACCGCCACCTCTTCTAGGGTTTCATCTCGGTCCTCCAGAATAATATCTCCTAGGGCGAAGATGAAGAAGAGGAAAGTGGGAAGATGAAGAAGAGGAAAGAGACGCAGAAGAAGCAGAAAAAAGAGACATAGCCCGCCAAAGCCAGAGGTTGAAGATTCGGCGAGAATCAACCCTACTTGCATGGCTGCTTCGGGTCTGCCTTCTGGGACATTGTGTCGTGCAATTCTAATGGTTGGTTGTGCCATTTTATCCCTCGGAAAACCAATCGGATGAAGTGTCATACCAGGCCGGGGTAGGAAAGTGAGTAGCGGTGTATAGTCTGAATGCTCTCCCAAGCAGCGGTGTAGAGTCCAAACGTCCTCCTGAGTCAGAAAAGGTCGGCCCCCTATCCCATCACCTCAAACCAATGACGACAGCAGTAACAACCGTAACAACAACAACAACAGTGACGAGATAGTATAATATCGCTCGACAAAGGAAAGCCCGGGCAAAAGGCCATGGCGTGGCTAATAAGAACGCCGCCATAAGACCTTAAGGCCATAGATCCCAAACATGGTGGGTAGAAATGGAGGAGGATAATGGGAAGAAAGGGATAGAAAGATGTTGAAAGGCACTTGGATAAAAAGATAGTACCGGAAGGCCCCCATTTATAGGGGTTGCTAGCATGGCCATCAACGCCATTAATGCCTTTAAAAGATGGATCAGTAGGCGCAGTCAATGCGTCATTGGAAAATGGATTTACGGCGATACAGTCGCTTTGAAGAATGGGAATCGGCAGCGCATTGAATTATGAAGAAAAGGCAAGTTCGTGGGTGTCCCGATTATCGTGAAGGCTTATGTCATAAGTATGATATTGTCAATGTGACATCATCATGGGAAGTCTGAAGAGTTAGATGTCAAAATCACTTCTTGTCGTTCCTCTCTACAAAATGAGGGGACTATCTGTGTACGGCGAAATCGGAGGGTCCAATTCCTCGTCATCGAGGCACCTAAGAAGATCACCTCGAAGCCTCGAGGATACAAGGCTATGGTCAAGTTTCCTCCCTCGAGGTTCGTCAACGCCCGACCTTGGGAAAATATTGACCATGGCTATGGTAGAAATGGGGAGATCCCAAGGTACATGGCTAAGACTGGCAGAGCCTAGTGGACTACCCTAACCTGAATCACGGTGTCATCTAGCTATCCCATCTCCGTTCCTTTGTCATTAATGTATTTTGTACTATGTTGGGATTCCCCTCCTATATAAAGGGGATCCTTGTCATTTTGTAAACCCATGTTGCTTCAGTTGCTCTACACGAAATATAAAAGATCATTTGTTTTGCTCTCTAACACATTCTCTTGATATTATTGCTTCTATTTATTATCTTCATTGTTGTTCATCATTTATTTCTTATCATTGATCATAAAGAGCTTTCGTTCATTTTACTATAACTGTTAGTCATAGTTCGACCACCTTCGATAAGCCCCAGCCGAGCTCCGGAATCGACCTCGAAGCCCCCGAATCGACAAGCTCGAGGCCCCGATTGTTAACCTATCGGTTTGGTTATCACTTTACTCCTTACTCTTATCTCGTTTCTAAACCTCACACATACATCAACTGCTTAACAACTAGCATAAAAATAGATCACGTATTTTTAGAGTCCCATAATCAAATTTAATTGTTATTACCATTTTCGCGGTAAACAGCTTTAGCAGTTTCATTAACACTAACTAAACCAATAGAGTTAATCTACTGGTCACCTAGAAGATAATTATAAGTAACTTTACATAATAAGTAGGATTAGTAACTAACTTGCTACGACTTAAAATACATTAGTGTAAAAAATCTTTGTATTATCCGTACATAAAAGTTAAATCCGTCAATAAAGTAAGAAAAATAAGCTCAACTAGACCTCACTATGATATTTGGAGCTACAATTTGGGAGACATTCAGGTATTGTTCCCAATTTCTGTCATGCAATTGGCCAAATGGGAGGGCTGCCCTCTGTTATTCTCAGTTTACTTTAGCGCAAAGACAAACATATGCATCTATGTAAATTATCCGTGGTTGAGTTGGTTCTATTCGCATCAGAGGAATGGAAAAATAGTTAACATTGTATTCTAGCTCGTCGTTGCTTTCTAAAACGAGTACACCAACTTTGACAATAGGTTCCTCCACCCACCGCTTTTTTCTTTGTTTACATTTTCTTGTCTAGTTGGACACTTTTCTCCTATATATGAACACCGAGAATGATACAATAAGGATAGTAGAATCATGTGACATTCTATCTGAGTCTCCAGAAATAAATCAGTTTCAACAGTAAATCAAGATTGCGACCTTTTATAAATTTACTATCACAAGGGCATTGTACTCTGTGTTTTCCTTTCTCTGTTCTAAAGACGCGGTGGGTCTGCAAGTGTGTCGGATGACACACGAGAATTCCAAGTTTGTAGGTTCCCAATTTCAATAGTCAAATGAAACATAAAACACTTCTGATCTAGCAGTATTTCCCTCCATACATGCTGACGATCAATATGCAAAATTCTTTTTTACCTCCATTGCGTAAAAGATTTCTAATATGCAAAACACCCTGATTTGAAGAATTTCCATTTGTTACAATCCTATTACTAACATACAGGAAACATAAATTTCTTATTTCTAAGGCTTCATGTTGTGTGTCCTGAAGAATGCATATAGATAATTTGATCCAGATGATATTAGAGTGCGTGAGAGACTTCAATAGAAAGAGTATAACTTCTCTAAACTGATACTGCAAATTAATTTTTGTACTATCTGGTCATCCAAAAGAAAACCACTTTAATGAGAAGGATAAATAACCTGAAAAATTAGGAATGCAACCTGCTACAGCTGTTTGTCCTTACCTTCTTATGCTCCCAACATTTTCTTCTTTATAAAGTATACACTGGTAGATTATAAAATGCAACAAATATTTACCATCAAAGTGAACAACATTTTCTCTTTTAACAGTTGAAGGTTCCAGGAACACTGCAAGAGGGATGTTCTCGTATGATACAAAGGGCAAGCTACCTGTTTCATTGGCAGTTTCTAGTGATGATTGAGCTCGACAGGACTACAGTGTGCAGACAAACACTACAAATTTATTGCATTTCTAATTCCACGTGTCTGTTATGCACTGAAGGGGTAAATCTCATGAATCAAAATCTACTACTTGTGATGGCACCTAACCTAACTAGGTAAGCCAACTAACAGTCAACACAATTCAATTGAGAATAATAAGGGATCAATAAATGAAACAACCGAAACTTTATACAATAATCCAAGGACTGGCAGTACAAGTCACGAACTACTAAAACTTAGATTTATAAAGTTTTTATGAAATAATACAATATCTGTTTGGAATGTATATAAGCAGAATTAAAATCTAAAACTACCAAGGCAAGTGGTAGCTATATCTGGAACGCATGTACACTTTCAATGCCAGTTCCCGCCATGCGCAGCAACATTAGAGCCAAGATCTGCAGGCAAGGTGTAAAAGTGTGGTATGAGTACAACCGACCTCATGTACTCAATAAATATCACAACTAAATATCGGCGAGGTAATAGAAGCATGAATTATAAATGATACTCACCAATCACCTGTATAGTTCGTAATTTCCAACAAGTATAGATAAAAATATGAACGAATCATGAAATTACAGATAAGACCATCTTGGAGAACAAAATATTCTTAACACTCTGGTCAGTCAACAATCCAGCATTTATGGAAGATATACAAATAAATCGGATGAACAACCAAGGAAGATTGCAAATAAAGAAGAAATGAAAGAATCAAATATCAATCTGTTGCAGCGTGCAATCCGATTCAAATAAAAATCACTTCACAGCTCTCAGGCCCACATCAGAATCTCAGTAATCAAATCGAACTAGTAACCAGCTCTCCCAGAGCTCACATCAACCAGAAACCCATTGGTTTCTCACAATCCGTATGTACACCATCAAAAAGGCACATAAGAGGGTAACCCAAGGGGGATAGATCCATATCCATACACAACACGACCAATTTAACGTGCAATCTGCCCGGCGTGGTCACATGCTCACTATCATAATCCATCTGGCGTAGTCACAGGCTAGATCACAATCAGCCTGGTGTAGTCATAGACATAACAACACAATCATCTTGGTGTGGTCACAGGCATAACATTACAATCCGCCCAGTGTGGTTACATGTATCTAGTCCAAATCATATCACATAGAAGGAATTATACAAGAATACAAGTATATGATAAATGAATATCAAATTTCATGCTCCTACACTAATATAATGACATGCTAAAGTGTAGGCATGTGTAAAGTATGCTATCATAGCTTAAATCGGTAATTTTGTCACAGAAATAACGATTATCAAGTTCATTCAGGGAATTAGCCTCTATGTAACATCGAACATGGATCAAACAGTTCACAACAAGGTTGCAAATTTGGGAAACATCAGAGCTTAAAGCTTAACAATAAATACGAGACATATCATAGCCTAAGCACTACCCCAAGCATGGATAAATACTATGTGCTCGCACATGGGCTCAAATCCCACACGTATATGCGCCCATAGCACGTAGTTATCACAAATAACTTTGGCAACAAGTGTCTCAATCAAGTTTAGGTACGCTACTTACCTCAAGCAAGCCAAATCAAATACCGAGCAAGACAAACAATAGTCTAGAAATGTCATCCCACGCGAATCGACCTCCGAACGGCTCAAAAGTAATAAAAAGAAACTCAAAAATATCAAATAATGCCATAGGAAACAAACCCAAACCAAAAAGGTCGAATCTTTAATCAAATACTCAAAGTTAACCAAAAGGCCAACCCGAGTTCGTACCCCGAAATCTGACAAAACTCAAAACATCTGACAACCCCATGCGAATACGCGTTTAACAATATAAGTTTTATCCAAATCAGACATCAATTTCATGTTCAAAACCCCCAAAAAATTATTCTCTTAAGTTCAAGTCAAAACTCCCCAATTTTTTCTCTTCAAATCCTTGATTTAGGTGTAATAATCCATGAAAAAACAAAATGTATAATCAAAACAAAGATAAAATTACTTACCCTCAAGATTTGGGTATTTATCTCCTCCAAAATCGCCTTACTTGTGCTCCAAGAACTCAAAAGGTAAAGAAAATGAACTCAAAATCCCGAGATTGGATGTTTTATATCACGACCCGGATTTTCGACCCTCTCGTGATGGCGCCTACTAGTGAAAGCTAGGCAAGCTGATTATTCCAGTTATTTTACCCTTTTCATTTTTAATCCATTATCAATTGTGAGTTAACATTCATAATAGTGGAAATAATAAAGTAAAAAAATGAAATATAACAATTTAAGATAATACCGATACAAATCCATAAACATAAGCTACCCAGAACTGGTGTCACGATCTCACAAACTGTCTAAGAAAACTACAAATAAGGTCCAAACAAAATAGATACATGTCTGCCTCTGAAATAGTCAAGAACAGAAGAACAACTAGATAGGAAAGGGACGCCAAGGCCTGCGGACACCTGTAGGACTACCTCGGGTCTCCTGATGGACTGAAGGCAGCAACTTCACTGTGGTACAAAAGCAACAGCACCGGGATCTGTACACAGTGCAAAGTGTAGTATCAACACAACCAACCCAATGTGTTGGTAAGTGCCTAGCCTTACCTCGGCGAAGTAGTGACGAGGCTAGGACCAGACTACCAAATAAACCTGTATAGTTATATCATATACAGCAAGTAATAATGACAGAAACTAGCAGTTAAAGATGGGAAGGGGAAACATGTTGTGGGGAATATCATGTACAAACAAAATCTTAGTAAAGAAGTGAAAGAAACACGAAAATTCATCCTTTGTGCTTTTACCTCACATAATCATGGAACGGAATTATCCTTCGTGAATTATCACCATATCATGGCACGGCATTGTACATCGTGCGGCACGGCATCACCTTTCGTGCTTTTACCTCACAATATCGACACGGCATCACCCTTTGTGGATTACCACTCTCAAAATTATGCACGGCATCACCCTTCGTGCATTACACTCTTCCTCACCCAAGCAACAATCACAAAGCAATTTGGGCAAGGGAATCAATAATAACACAATAAATTCCCGGCAAGGGAACAATAGCATAACAACAATATCCTGGCAAGGGAAATAATATCATGAGTAATAACATCCCGACAAGGGAGATAATATCAAAAACAATAACATCCCAGCAAGGGAGACAATATCATAAACCTCTTCTCTTTTCCACAATTACTTCACAACTCAGTTCTCAACTTGAGCCAACGCTCTACGATGTTCAATTACCAATAATACTTCCGCAAGCCTTGTTCAACAATAGAAATCGTCATATAAAGCATGAACAATACGAAACGAAGTCACATCAATCATAATATAAGACTCACGGGCATGCTTGACACCGACGTATAGATACTCGTCACCACACCTATACTTCGTACTCAAATATTAACACTTAGCAAATAAGACACAACTCACAATCCCTCAAGCTAAGGTTAGACCAAACACTTACCTCAACGCCATGAACACAATTCAAGCCTCAATTACCGCTTTACTCTTGTTTCCACCCCCAATCGCTTGTATCTAGCCACAATTTACTTAACAATATCAATAAAAGCTAAATGAATCAATTCTAATACATGAAAATAGGTTTTTTAATGATTACCCCAAAAAAGCCAAAAATCGACCCCGGACTCACATGGCCTAAACCCGAGTTTCAAACCAAAACCCGATTACCCATTCACCCACGAACTCAAATATTTAATTTGTTTCGAAACGGACCTCAAATCGAGGTCCAAATTTCCAAAAATTGAAAATCCTAAGTTCTACCCAAAACACCCAATTTCCCCCATGAAAACCCTTGATTTTGAATTGAAATTATGTGAAAAAATGTTATGGATTAAAGAAAATGAGTTGGAGAAGAACGTTTCGTTAGGAAATTGACCAAGAGAGCTTAGTGTTTGAGAGAGTTTGAAAAATGAAGAAAAATCCGTCTAAGTCCTAATTAACTGGTCGCAGATGTCACAATTATGACCAGGGTTCGCAATTGCGAACCCCTTCATGACATGTTGCCTTCGCATTTGCGAGGGATTAGTCGCATTTGCGATAAAAGGGCCGCATTTGCGACCAAGGCTTGCCCAGGATAGGTTCGTATTTGTGATTCCTGGGTCGCAATTCCCATGCCTGAGGACTTCGCAATTGCGAAGCCTGATCTCGCATTGCGAGATCAGAGGCCTGGGCAAAAATATCAAATACCACCAACTTTTCCTAAGTCCAATTTCACTCCGTGTCCTATCCAAAACTCACCCGAGCCCTTAGGGCTCCAAACCAAACATGCATGCAAGTCCAAAAACATCATACGGACTTGCTCGTGCAATCAAATCATCAAAATAACATCAACAATAATGAATTAAACCTCAAATTCATGAAATCACTCAAGAACATTGAAATTACAATTTTCTCAAATTCCGATTCTTATCAAACTTCACATATTCAACTTAATTATTATTTCAAACTTGTATCGAGCTCCGGAACCAAGATACGGGCCCGATAACATCAAGAATTTACATCAATTCACTTCTAAAAGCCTTTATAATTTCCAGAAAAAACATTTCTTTAAAAGTTCATTTCTCAGGCTTGGGACCTCGGAATTCGATTCCGGGCATATGCCCAAGTCCCAAATTTTACTACAGACCCTACTAGACCGTCAGATCACGGGTCCGGGTCCGGTTCCGTTTACCAAGAATGTTGACCAAAGTCAACTTTATTCAATTTTAAAAGCCAATTTCCTTATTTTACTCAGTTTTCACCTAAAAGCTTTCCGGAAACACGCCCGGACTGCGCACCCAAATCGATGTGAGACAAAAAGAGAATTTTAAGACCTCGGAAGACAAAATTTACTTGTAACATAGGTGATGACCTTTTGGGTCATCACATTCTCTACCTCTAAAATAATTGTTCGTCCTCGAACGGACATAAGAAAAGTACTTGAGTCAGAGAAAAGATGGGGTTATCGGCTTCGCATATCGGACTCGGACTCCCAGGTCGCTGCCTCAACAGGATGACCTCTCCACTAAACACGAACAAAAGGGAAACCCTTTGATCTCAACTGACAAACCTGCCGGTCTAGAATAGCTAGCGGCTCCTCCTCCTAGGACAAGTCCTTGTCCAACTGGACAGTGCTAAAGTCTAACACGTGGGATGGATCGTCGTGATACTTCCGAAGCATGGACACATAAAACACTGGATGCACGACTGATAAACTCGGCGGCAACGCAAGTCTGTAAGCCACCTCTCCCACTCGATCAAGAATCTCAAAAGAACCAATGAATCTAGGGCTTAGCTTGCCCTTCTTTCCAAATCTCACCTCGCCCTTCATAGGCAACACCCGAAGCAACACTCGCTCGCCGACCATGAATTCCACATCACAAACCTTATGATCAGCATAACTCTTTTGCCTGGACTGAGCTGTACGAAGCCTATCCTGAATAATCTTAACATTGTCCAAGGCATCCTGTACTAGATCCGCACCCAATAACCGAGCCTCTCCCGGCTCAAACCACCCAACCGACGACCGACATTGCCTACCTTATAAGGCCTAATAAGGAGCCACCTGGATGCTCGACTGGTAGTTGTTGTTGTAGCAAAACTCTGCTAAAGGCAAGAACTGATCCCATGAGCCTCCAAAGTCAATAAGACAAACTCGGAGCATATCCTCCAAATTCTGAATGGTACGCTCGGACCTCCCGTCCGTTTGAAGATGAAATGTTGTGCTCAACTCGACCCTGTGCCCAACTCACGCTGAATTGCCCTCCAGAAATGTGAGATAAACTGCGTACCTTGGTCCGAAATGATAGACACGAGTACACCATAAAGACAAAAAATCTCCCAGATATAGATCTCAACTAACCTCTCGGAAGAATAGGAAACTGCCACGGGAATAAAATGTGCTGACTTGGTCAACCTATAAACAATAACCCACACCGTATCGAATTTCCTCTGAGTCCGTGGGAGTCCAACAATGAAGTCCATAGTGATACGCTCCCACTTCCACTCAGGAATCTCAATCTTCTGGAACAAACCATCAGGTCTCTGATGCTTGTACTTTACTGGCTGACAATTCAAACACCGAGCCACATATGCAACAATATCCTTCTTCATCCTCCTCCACCAATAATGCTGCTGCAAGTCCTGATACATCTTAGCGGCGCTAGGATGAATAGAGTACCTAGAAGTATAAGCCTCTTCTACAATCAACTCTCGAAATCCATCCACATTAGGCACACAAATACGATCTTGCATCCTCAAAACTCCATCATCTCCAACTATAACCTGCTTGGCACCTCTGTGCCACACTGTGTCCCTAAGGACACACAAATGAGGATCATCATACTGCCGATCTCAGATACGCTCAAATAATGAAGAACGGGCGACTGTGCAAGCTAATACAAGGTTAGGCTCAGAAACATCCAACCTCACGAACTGATTAGCTAAAGCCTGAACATCTAAAGCAAGTGGTTTCTCACCGACCGGAATATACGCAAGACTGCCCATACTGGCTGACTTTCTACTCAAAGCATCGGCCACCATATTGGCCTTTCCCTGATGATATAAGATGGTGATATCATAGTCTTTCAAAAGCTCCAACCACCTCCTCTGCCTCAAATTTAGCTCCTTCTACTTGAAGAAGTACTGCAAACTCTTGTGATCCGTGCACACCTCACATGACATGCCATAAAATAGTGCCTCCAAATCTTCAGCGCATGAACAATGGCTGCTAACTCCAAATCATGAACTGGATAATTCTTCTTATAAATCTTCAAATATCGTGAAGCATAAGCAATGACCTTGCCATCCTGCATCAATACTGCACCAAGTCCAATACGAGATGTGTCACAATAAACTATATATGGCCCTGAACCTATAGGCAATACCAACATCGGCGCCGTAGTCAAAGCTATCTTGAGCTTCTAAAAGCTCGTCTCACACTTGTCCAACCACCTAAACTGGGCACCCTTCTAGGTCAACCTGGTCATCGGGGTTGCAATAGATGAAAACCCCTCCTCAAACCGATGGTAATAGCCTGCCAAACCCAAGAAACTCTAAATCTCTGTAGCTGACTCGGGTCTAGGCCAGTTCTTGAATGCCTCTATCTTCTTCGGATCCACCTGAATACCCTCTGCTGATATAACATGACCCAAGAATGAAACTGAATTCAACCAGAACTCACACTTCAAAAATTTAGCATATAACTGACTATCTCTCAAAGTCTGAAGAACAACTCTCAGATGCTGCTCATGCTCCTCCCGACTGCGGGAATAGATCAAAATATCATCAATGAAGACTATCACGAACGAATCCAAGTAAGGCTTGGACACTCGGTTCATCAAATCCATAAAAGCTACTAGGGGAATTTGTCAACACGAATAACATCACCAAGAACTCAATAATGCCCGTACCGAGTGCGGAAAGTTATCTTAGGGACATCGAATGCCCTAATCCTCAACTGATGGTAGCCAGATCTCAAGTCAATCTTCAAAAATACCTTGGCACCCTGAAGCTGATCAAACAAATCATCAATCCTCGGCAATGGATACTTATTCCTGATTGTAACCTTGTTCAACTGCTGGTAATCAATACACATCCTCATCGTTCCGTACTTCTTCTTAACAAACAACACCGGCGCACCCCAAGGCGAGACACTAGGTCTAATAAAGCCTTTATCAAGCAAGTCTTGCAACTGCTCCTTCAATTTTTTCTACTCAAGTGGGGCCATATGATACGGAGGGGTAGAAATGGGCTGAGTGCCCGGAGCCAAATCAATGCAAAAGTCAATATCCCTGTCGGGTGGCATACCCAGCAGATCTGAAGGAAATACCTCAGGAAACTAACGAAAAATAGGCACAGAATCCATAGAAGGAACCTCAGCACTAGAATTACGAACATATGCCAATTAGGCCAAACACCCCTTCTCGACCATACGCCGAGCCTTCATATATGAGATAACCCTACGGGTAGAATGACCAGGAGTCCCTTTCCACTCTAAACGAGGTAAACTCTGCAAGGCTAAGGTCACAGTCATGGCATAACAGTCCAAGATAGTGTAGTAAGGTGATAAGCAGTCTATCCCCAATATGACATCAAAATCAACCATGTCCAAAAGTAACAAATCTACTCAGGTCTCAAGACCCCCGGTCACAACTATACATGAACGATGGACACGATCTACCACAATAGAATCACCCGCCGGTGTAGACACATATACACAAGCAATCAAAGAATCACTAGGAATGACCAGATACGGTGCAAAATAAGATGACACATAAGAGTATGTAGATCCTGGATCAAATAGAACTGAAGCATCTCTACTACAAACCAAAACAGTACCTGTGATAACTACATCAGAGGCCTCATCCTCAGGCCTGGCTGGAAGAGCATAACATCGGGGTTGGGCCCCACCACTCTAAACTACCTCCCTGGGACGACCTCCTGCTGGCTGGCCTCCACCTCTAACGGCTTGACCTCCACCTCTAATACCTCTACCTTTACCTCTAGCACCTCTAACTCCACCTATAGCTGGCTGAGCGGGCGGTGGAACACTCGGTGCCTGAACCATGGCATGGGAATCCTAATGCTGAGAGCTGTGTCACACCTTCTTTTTACTACCCCCGGAAGGGTATAAGGGAGTTTTATCCAATTTAAGTGACAATCGAAACGGGATTATTTATTTAAAATTTATAGTCGCCACATAGGATAATTTATGGTGTCCCGAGTCATCAGTTCAGATCTCGAATCGAGGAAAGATTGACTTTGTTTTACGGTCCGCGAACACAGAAATACGGGTAAGGAATTTTGTTAACCCGGGAGAAGGTGTTAGGCATTTCCGAGTTTCGTGGTTTTAGCACGGTCGCTCAACTATAATTATTGGCCTATTTATTTGATTTTAAAACAGTTTTGAAACCCATATGCATTTTATTATTTTAAAACCACTTTTAATAAATTAGTGTTACATATTGCAAATCATGTCACGGGAACCGTACCCACGATCTACAACATGTTTATTTTATTAACTAGATTAAATTGTGGTCGGTTCACATAAATGTACCCCCGGATTTTAGAAATTAAGCATCACAACTATGTCACGGGAACCATACTCGTAGCCATGATAATTATTCAAATAACGTGCCTAAAGCAAACTACGAAATTTATTTTAGTAACTAAATTATAAAATATGAGAGCCATAGATTATATGATTCAAATGTATGAATGCCACACCCCAAAACTATTCAACTAATTTGAACTAAGATATTCATATCTAGAGCTAATTTGAAATTAAGCATCACAACTACATCACGGGAACCGTACCCGTAATTGTGATGATCTAATTATATACCTATAGGTCCGCCTAACCATGAAATGCCAACAATTGGATTAAGCTTGTGCAACCAATAGTCTCAACACACACGTTACATTTACAGGGAAAAAAATGTTAGCAACAATTGGACTAAATTCTATACATATCACATCTGTAAAGTCTCAATCTACACATATCACAGTTGTAAAGTCTCATACATATCATAGTTGTGAATGCTCTTGGCAATGTGACTCTTAGAATATTGGCCCAGATAGAAACATTAGCACGATAAAATGCAGCAACTTGAATGATGAAACATATTCCTGGGAAAGGCCATCATGATCAGGGTGCAAATGTAAAGCCCATATTCATGATAAAAGGAAACAATCAATATCACCAACGCAAGTACTAAGTAGAAAACACGCAATTTCACAGAAGTTAGGACATTTACATTACTGGATTCCTAACAATCCAGGCAAAATGCATGCCATAAATTTATCAAACTGCAATAATCAACTCAAAATACATTCCAGCTCCTTAACACATTGACTGTAAGTTGAGAAAAATTCACACTAAACTTAACAAATCCAGACACTAAACTTAGCAAGTTCCTTTTCAAACCAGCCTTCAATTTGTTGATTAGACCTACTAAGTTCAAGCTTCTACATGGGACTAACTGATTGATGCATTACAGCTTATATGGAATCCTCTTTCAATATTAGACGATCATGTTACTTAGTTATCACCCTACACCCACATTTAAAGCTTGAAATCAGCCAAAACAAACAGGGAAAAGGCATATAGCTCGACTAGCGAATACAAACTAATTTCAAAGAAAACAAAGCCACACTGCTACACAATTTTTATATTGAATCCTGTTCCAGAAATTCACTGACAGAATTGGCATGCTGGAAATCATGAATACTCCCTAATCCCCTCAAGCATGATAAGCCACAAAGAGCACACATTACCAAAGATAACTTCAACAATTTCAAACCAGCAGAACATGCGAAAATGGTCAAGGGATCGGTGAAAGATGAAACCATTAAGTGATTTCAAGTCGAACATATTGAGACCAAGACAAAAGATACAAGAAAAGTATATTGAATATCGAGGCATATTATATACAATAGTAGAAGCACAAGAAAAGCTCATCTTATGAAGTGATCGCTCCTTAACAACATGACAAAAATTCTGTCCAATAACACTTTGAAAAAAAACCAATTGTTCAACTAAAGAGGGTGATTCTAGTTCAAAGCTTCTAGTAATGAGGAAGATTTCATAGGAATAAATCACATAAAGTCTAGAAAACAAACATCATGAGAATAAACATCATAGTTTCATGCTCGCTTAACAATCACAAAAGCTTAACACATCGTTCATTTGAAAGAGGCGAAATCTTGACTCAAAATGATAGCTCGACACCATAATAACAGTTAAAGCATATAAAGCATAGAAGACGACCACTCTAAATCAACTCTTACTAACTGAACGTACTCAAGCACATCACACTAGTGAGAAGAGATTCATCAGCAAGAACAAGGTATCAAATATCACTTTCGAATACGAATCGAAACTAAATGATAATTCCAAGTTCGACTCCTACATGAAATTTGAACAAAGAAAACACCATTCTAGAAAACAAAATGGCTCAATAACACCTTAAAACAAAAATGCAGAAGAGAAAGAGATTGAACCTGAAATTTCAAACTTCTTTTAATAGTTATAGACTCAACAATACACCTTTCGACTACAAATGCTAGCGCGGTTCAGTAGCAAATCAGCAGGACAACAGTAGAAAACCAAGTTAACGAACTTGAACTTCAACTCATTTGTTTTCACCTCTTTGGAACTCAAAGCCGGATTGAGAAATTAAAAATGTATATGCTTCTTTGAACCTTTGAAAGAAAATGTTCAGAGAAGAGAGATTAGAAACTCAAAAAAATCCTCCAAACTTTTTCCTCTTCAAATCTCAAACTCCGAAAAAAGTTTCTGAAAAATCCCCCCCCCCCTTCTGAAAATAATGTCTCCTTTATATATCCTCCAGGCTTCTCGAACCTTCTCCCTTTCTCCCCAAGAAACCTCCAAAACATAAATCCCCACTCCCAACCCGATTTTTTACCCCTTTTCTGATGGAAAAAGGGACAAATGGAGGGAGTAGATTGACTTGAATCCAATCTAACGCTCCCCATTTTTCCTCATTTCCGTCTGGAGGGCAAAAATTCGAAGATAATCCAAGAGAGCATGTGAGGGAGAGGGAATCTATTAGAAATGGTTACGTTATGGCAAGAGGAGAAAAAGTAAAACGCGTGGTGCGAGTTTGCATTTCACTCCCTGAATTTTGGTGATTTTTGGGAACGGATTTGGTTGTGTGGATAAGAACAACAGTGATGCGCCGATGGGTCTTGGAGATTAGGGTTTTGGGCCTCTTTTGTTTTTGCGCTTATATTTTGGGGATGGGTCGGGTTTGGGTAGGCGGGTTGGGGCGGGTTAGGTGCTGGGCTAGTCGGATGAGTGGATTAAATTGGGCCTTAGTATTTGGGTCAAAATCAACAGCCCTAACTCTCTTTTCCTCTTTTTTTCATTTGTTTTCTTTTCCCTTTTTAATTAAAAAAAATAAATTAGACTCTTAAATTAAACCAACCTGTAAAATTAATTTAATTACCTACTAAGATATTTATGAAAGTTAATTACTCCTAAATTAAAAGAAGAAATTACCAATTTAATATTAAAAGGCTAAAATGCAAAAATATGAGCCATTTTTGTGATTTTTCATTTTTATAAAACAAATAATTTACCAATTAACCTAAAAATGTAAAAATAAATCCTAAGCGCAAATGCATGGTATTTTGGGTATTTTTATTTGATTTAAATAAAATAAACATGCACAGACAAATGCAAACAATTAACAAAAATCCTATGAAAAATCTACAAAAATTGCAAATAATGGGAAAACATTATTTTCTTGAATTTATGGGAGTAATTCGTATAGGGCAAAAATCACGTGCTCACAGCTGCCCCTCTTTGATCGGAAACACGAAGAGTTTTCGTGCAAAGATAAAGTGAGTGGATACGAGCGATTTTTTGCCCGTTTGAATACTACGTGGGAAGCATTTTTTGAAAGATTTGACCGCACCCTACTTCTGAGGTTGCCTATATATCATTGGCTATAAAGGAATCAAGTCAGTGTAGGTCAGGAAGTTTCGATAGCTAGGACTACCATGAAGCTTTGATTTCACTATTGTTGCTGCTGCTACTGCTTACTAAACTCCTTATTACACCAAGACAAAATAAAAGAAGTTAGACTAACTATGATCTATGCATTACAAGAATCATATCTATATCTTTAAACTTGATCTTGCAGTTCCTGTTGCTCTGTTGACTCGTACTCTCTAGGTGAAATTCCTTTGTTGCTGACGTGAATTGTAATCTGAGATGCTTTCCCTTTTTCTCCAGGCGGGCGCCTGATTGCCGAACTTGAACTGTCTTCCTTTGACCATTGTTACCTTCCCTTTGTTCACCTGATTTCCAACATTTGACTTTCTTCTTTTATTCTCCAGGTGGGCTCCTGATTGCCGCACTTCCTTTGAACATTGTTGTTTTCCTTCATTCTCCAGGTGGGCTCCTGATTACTAAACTCCTTTGAACCTTGTTGCTTCCCTTCGTTCTTCAGGTGGGCTCCTGATTGCTAAACTCCTTTGAACCTTGCTTTTTCCCTTCGTTATTCAGGTGGGCTCCTGACTGCTAAACTTCTTTGAACCTTGTTGCTTCCCTTCGTTCTTCAGGTGAGCTCCTAACTGCTAAACTTCTTTGAACCTTACTGCTTCCCTTTATTCTTCAGGTGGGCTCCTGATTGCTGAACTCTTTCGAACCTTGCTGTTTTCCCTTTGTTCTTCAGGTGGGCTCCTGATTGCTGTCTTCCTTTGAACATTGTTTCTTACCTTTGTTCTCCAGGTGGGCTCCTGATTACCAAAATTTGAAATATATTCCCTTTCTCTCCAGGTGGGCGCCTGATTGTCGAAACTTTAACTATATTTCTCGAGAATTGAATTGCTTCCCTTTTTTCTCCAGGTGGGCGCCTTATTTCCAATGCTTGTACTATTTTTCCCTCGAAACTTGACTTGTTTTCCTTTTGTTCTCCAGATGGGCTCCTGATTGCTGAACTTGAACTGCTTTCCCTTTGTTCTCCAGGTGGGCTCCTATTTCCAACACTTGAACTACTTTCCCTTTGAACTATCTTTCCTTGTTTCCCCAATGGGTGCTTGATTGCTTGACCCTGAACTGCTATTTATCCTTAAAACTTGTGTTGTTCTCCCTTTCTCTTCATATGGATGTCTGATTTCAACAAAATAGACAAAACAAAGAGACTTTCCTACCCCAGTTTGGTAGTTGTGCACGTATGTGAGTGTTAATTGAATCATGTTACCAAATATCTCTAAGAATTTGAAAGCTAGATCCCATTATCCATGAGGGTCCTGAAAACTCCTAGTTAAATGACAGTTTTAAAGCTAAATTATGTTTCTAAAGGTATGACTTTCGCTCAATCTCGTTATTTATGAAGGTCTTACAACCAAATCTCATTATCCAGGACGGGCCTGAAAGTTAAAATCAACTCTCATCTTAGGCGTGACAACTTTAAGGCTAAATTATAATTATGTTTCCCTACGGCAGAACTTACACTAAATCTTGTTATCTAATGGAGGTCTTAAATCTAAGTCCCATTATTCGGGGGGGGGGTTTCTGAAAATTTCAAATTGAATCCTATCCTAAGAATGAAAACTTCAAAGCCAACTTATATTTCTTCGGGGTAAGGCTTATGCTAGATCTTTTTACTCATGTATGTTTTGAATTTTAAACTAGGTCCCATTATCCAGGAGGGTACTGAGGATTTATGGTCAAACCTGTCTGGTGCTTGCTTTTTCTTATGGAGGGTTTCTCCGAAACCAACAAAATTTTCTGCCCCTGTTTCAAATCAAAGAAAAATCTTGTCAGTTTAAAATGTGGTGGTTAGTTTGTGGCATTCTTGCTGAAGGTGGCCTCTACGCTGCCGTGCTTTGCTTTGACTGGCTGCCTTGAACACTTTCTAACTGATCCTCAACCGCAGGACCCTGGATGACTCGAGTGCTCTATACCCAAACCGTTGTTTTACACTTCTGACCCTTCTATCTGAACCTCCGCATTTCCCATGAAATTGCCAAACCATTCCACCGATTGAGCTTTCACTGACACTTTGTGCCCCACTTTACATCATACTATCTATGGCATATTCTAGCTGCATTTTGCTTTGTGAAATTTGGAAGTTGGTAGTAAGCTTTGAAATTTCTTCTTTCTTGTTTAAACAAGGCCGATATTTGGAAAAGCCTTAGAGAACTAAAACCCAAAAGAAATGAGATGCAATGACTTTGAGAGTTAAGAATAAAGAAGAAAATCCAAAGCTGGATGATTGTTTGAGGGAGAAAAGGAAAGAAACTTATCTGAGTGGAGCAACTGGTACCAATGATCATGACATGCATTTTGGATTAATCAGCCCAGTCTATTCCACCAATCAACTTTCAATTATCATACTTTATGCCCCGAGATCTCCAAAAGCCACTTTCTTCACCAAATTACTGACCCTGCTCGGCCTGTGGTGCCTTGAAGGGTTTTCACCAACAAACCTCTCTCATTTTTTCATCTCTCAACTCATTGTCGCCTTACGGTGCCCGTGAGGGTTTTTACCAATAAGACTCTCTCATTTTAATTTCTCTCAGCTTCTATCGCCTTACAGTGCCCACGAGGGTTTTCACCAATAAGACTCTCTCATTTTTCATTTTTCCTGCTTAGACCGGAGTGTTGCCCCTGATATGAGCAACCTCTACTTGCTTGACTTGGCATCTCTCGAAGACTGATCGGAAGGTCTTTCTTTGGATCGTAATGTGGGCTTTTGGATAGGATTAGAAAGAAAGGATATCAAAAAGCTCAAAAAAACTCAAACGGGTTCAAAATTACAACTTTGGAATCAGATTTCTTACAACAACCACAACTTCTGCCCCAGTTTCTTTGCTTGGGGACTTTTGAATTTTTGTGATGGGACCGAACCGTGAGGCTGCCTACATATCCTTAAAGGAATCAGATCGAACGTAGTTCATGTTATAGGAATTACTTTTTTTGTGATTTTTCTTTTCTTTTTTTTCTCTCCCTTTCTTCTTTTTCTTTTTCTTTTTTTTCTTTTTTTTCTTTTTCATTCTTTTTCTTTTTCCCTTTTACTCATCTTTTGCTCTCGCGTTTCTAAATTTTGCATACTGATTCCAAAAGTGGGGTATCAAAGGAAATAAATAAGGCTCAAAGGGGTAACAACGGATAAACTGTTTAGATAGAAGAACAAAATGCCTTCGTCATTCCAATCTTCAAAACACGCCAAGTACAAACAAACACAATTTAAACCACAAAAATCATACATAATATCTTTTGACTGCATTATAATTGATAGCCATATCTACACATCTGCCCTCTATATCTGTTAAATACAATGCACTATTGGACAACACTCTTGTTACAATGAACGGCCCCTGCCAATTTGGGGCGAACTTACCTTTTGCTTCGGCCTAATGTGGAAGGATGTGTTTTAATACTTGCTAACCCACTTCAAACTTCTGGGACGCACCTTCTTGTTGTACGCTCTTGCCATTCTCCTTTGATACAACTGGCCATGACACACTACTGCCAATCTTTTCTCATTAATCAAACTTAATTGCTCCAGATGGGTTTTGACCCACTCATCATCATCAATTTCGGCTTCAACAACAATCCGAAGGGATGGGATTTCAACTTCCAAGGGTATCACCGCTTCTGTGACATATACCAATAACCCGAGATCTGGAGTTCTTTTGTACAAAACTCCTCCATTGAAGAAAATTCCACTTGCCAACCATTGAATTGTTCTCTTTTGATCCCTTGTGGCCTGTACCGGATATACCCCCATCCTAATATACTCCTTGATGTCATGGCACCATGGTTCACCATTAAGTTCCTCTTCAATCATATTGCAGTAAGCATGCTGATCGCGGACTTGAATATGCAGAGGGTCGACATAAGCTTTGTTCAGATGGTGCAATATTGACGCCAAGGTAGCCAAAGCATCGGCAACCTCATTATGGATCCTGGGAATATGCCTGAACTCTACTGATCGAAATCGTTAACAAAGATCATGCAAACATTGTCGGTACAGTATGAGCTTTAAATCCCGTGTTTCTCATTCTCCTTGAATCTGGTGCACCAGAAGGTCTGAGTCTCCCAAGACCAAGACTTCCTGGACACCCATGTCTACAGCTAACGTCAAACCCAAAATGCATGCCTCGAACTCAGTCATGTTGTTGGTACAGTAAAAACAAAGCTGAGTCGTAATAGGGTAGTGATGCCCTGATTCAGAAATAAGTACAACTCCTATGCCAACGCCTTTCATGTTAGCAGCCCCATCAAAGAAAAGGTTCCAACCTGGCCTCTCAACCTTTCCAACTCGTCAATGTGTATCACATTTTCATCAGGAAAATAAAATCTCAATGGTTCATACTCTTCATCGACCGGGTTCTCGGCCAAATGATTTTCCAATGCTTGGTCTTTCATTGCAGTCCGAGTTACATAGATAAGGTCAAACTCCGTGAGCAAAATCTGTCACTTCGCAAGTCTCCCTGTGGGCATAGGCTTCTGAAAGATATACTTTAACAGATCCAAGCGAGAGATGAGGTAAGTAGTGTAAGATGACAAATAATGCTTCAACTTCTGTGCTACCCAAGTTAGGGCGCAACATGTCCTTTCAAGGTGAGTGTACTTAACCTCATAAGATGTGAACTTCTTGCTGAGATAACAGATGACTTGCTCCTTCCTGTCGGTGATGTCATGCTGACCCAACACACAACCAAATGAATTATCCAAGACCGTCAAATACAGAATCAAAGGTCTTCCGGGTTCCGGCGGGACCAACACAGGTGGGTGTGACAAGTACCCCTTTATCTTATCGAATACTTCCTGACACTCATCAGTCCACTTGACTGCAACATCCTTCTTCAGCAACCAAAAGATAGGGTCACAAGTTGTCGTGAGCTGAGCAATAAACCTACTGATGTAGTTTAGCCTCCCTAACAGACTCATCACTTCGGTCTTGTTCCTTGGCGGTGGTAATTCCTGGATAGCCTTGATCTTTGACGAGTCCAATTCAATACATCGATGACTGACTATGAATCCCAGCAGTTTTCCAGATAGAACACCAAATGCGCACTTGGTGGTGTTAAGCTTAAGATTGTACCTACGAAGCCTCTGGAAAAATTTCCTCAAATCTCTGACGTGGTCAGACTTCTTCCTGGACTTTATTATTACATCCTCCACGTAGACCTCGATCTCCTTGTGTATTTTGTCATGGAATATGGTCGTCATTGTCCTCATGTAAGTTGCCCTAACATTTTTCAAACCAATGGACATGACCCGGTAGCAATATAATCCACATAGCATGATGAATGTCGTCCTTTCCGCATCTTCCTCATCCATTAAGATATGATGATAGTCCACATAGCATTCCACAAAAGACCCAATCTCATGCTTGGCACAATTATCAATCAAAATGTGGATATTTGGTAGTGGGAAGTTGTCCTTTGGACTTGCCTTGTTGAGATCACAGTAATCAACACACACTCTGGTCTTACCATCCTTCTTTTGCACAGGCACAACATTGGCTAACCAAGTGGGATACCGTGTGACTCGAATGACCTTTGCATCAAACTGCTTTGTGACCTCTTCTTTAATCTTCACACTTATGTCAGTTTTGAACTTTCTCAACTTCTGCTTGACAGGAGGGAATGCCGGGTCAGTGGGAAATTTTGTGAACCACCAAGTCAGTGCTTAGACTCGGCATGTCGTCATATGACCATGTAAAAATATCTTTATATTCAAATAGTGCTTTAATTATCTCTCCCCTGATTTGCGGTTCAAGATGGACACTTATCTTAGTTTCTCTGACATTATCTGGGTCCCCTAAATTGATTGCTTCCGTATCATTCAGGTTAGGCTTGAGTTTTTCCTCAAAATGACTTAGTTCTTTACTAATCTCTTCAAAGGCCTCATTCTTATCATATTCTGGTTCATCATCGCACTCTATTTCTTGAATTATTATTTCAGAATTAGATTGACTTTTAAGACGGGCCAAAGATTCCTCATGCATGTTATGTCATTGAAACCAGCATAAAATGAACTGTACAGAGAAGAAAAAGAAGAAAAAAAACAAAAATAAAACTATCAGGAATGATGGAAAAGGGGAATTACATTTCATTGAAAATAAAAGATAACAGGGTTTATACATCCAAATGGATGGAACATAGAATCTGAATTACAACCCTAGAATAATCCAGATAAACTGAAAGAAAATCAGAGCAAACTACCAAAACTCCTTCCGGGTAGGGAGAGGAATAGCCTTCCAATTGTTAAGATTTGCATTCGGCCCGACAAACTACACATCTGCTTTGCTAGAACCTTCTCCAACTTCCACCATGTTCACATCGTCGAACAACCTCTGGAACCTTTCAATTAACTCTTCATCAATGTCAACCACAGAATTTAGAACTGTTGTCACTGGGCGTTTCCTGGCACCGGGCTTGACAAACAACCTGGAGAGACGCGGGATAGGTTTTGGAAGTGCCCTCGCCCTATGTTTCAACTTTCTGGCCCTTTTCACATCTGCGGGTGTGGGTTTGAATCCCAAACCAAATGTACCCAAGTTCTTAGGAAGGGACACTGGCTGTATGATATCCTGTAGAGATGCGCCCAGACCCTTACCAGGTACAAAGACATTTTTTAGCATTTCGAAGGCCACGATGACTGATGCGGCGATCACCTTTGGAGTTGGAACACATTTCCCTTCTGGAATTCTCTCGACTGACACTGTTTCAATAACCTGATAGACCCAAGGCCCTTCTCATCTTCAACCTCAATGAACGGGACAACGGCATCACTATGAGCACACAAATTATCCTCGCCATGCACGACGATCTCCTGTCTATCCCATTTGAACTTGACCATCTGATACAGAGTGGACGGGACTGCTTTGGCGGCATGAATCCAAGGTCGACCTAACAGCAAATTGTAGGAGACGGCTACATCCAGCACCTGGAACTCCATGGTGAATTCCACCAGTCCGATTGTCAACTCAAGCACTATATCACCAACTGAATATCCCCCTCCCCTACCGTCAAATACCCGAACGTAGATGTTGTTCTTGTGAATCCTCTCATCATCCACTTTTAATTTGTTCAAAGTAGAGAGAGGGCAAATGTTTGCACTGGAACCATTGTCCACCAATACCTTGGTAACCACAGAATCTTCACATTTTACCGTAAGGTAGAGAGCTCTGTTGTGCTTAGTACCTTCCACAAGAAACTCATCGTCAGAGAAGGAGACCATGTTCACCTCAAATATTTTGTTGGCGATCTTTTCCAGATGGTTTACTAAAATCTTGTCGAGAACATAAGCCTCATTCAGAATTTTCATTAATGCCCGACGATGCTCGTCTAAGTGGATTAACAATGACAATAGTGAAATCTGAGCAGGCTTCTTTCTCAACTGCTCTACGATAGAATAGTCTTGTACCTTCATTTTTCTCAGAAACTCCTCCGCCTCTTCTTCAGTTACCACTTTCTTCACTAGAAATGGGTTATCTTTGGAGGTTTTAGCCTTCCTTAACTCTTCCGGAGCAAAGCATCTCCCCAAATGAGTTAATCCATGGGCCTCATTGACTTCTTCTTTCACTTCCTTTCCCTTGTAGGTCACTGTCACCCGTTTATAGTTCCACGGGATAGCCTTGCTGTTGACTATTGACAACTGGGTTACAGGCTTGATGATGACAGGATCCGTACGGGCACCCTTTACAATTATGATAGGCTTGTTTGTCACTCCTAGCATAACCACTTTTGACTTTTCTTATTTTGCTGCAACATCACTTGGGGATCCTTTCTTGAATACTGCAGATGGCTCACTGTTTGCCCCACTCTACTTGTTCACTGATCCTTCAATCGTGGGTTTTTTGACTAGTTTGACCTCACTAGACCGAATCATTATGACGGTCTGCGAAGGCTTCTTGGGCTCCCCTCCCTTATGTACTATCTCGATCATGTTCGTTTCCTGATAGGTTGGCAACGGGTTCTGGTTGATGTTGGGTGCCTCTAGGGTTTGGACTTCAATCCAGTTTGTGTCAATGATCTTCTGGATAGCATTTTTCAAGTGCCAGCACTTCTCCGTATCATGCCCCGGAGTACCAGAATAATATTCACAGCTTACAGAGTAATCAAGATTCTTTGGATGAGGGTTTGGCAATTTTGACTCAATTGCCTCAGCATATCCAATTGCATCAGTCTGTGGAACAAACTAGTATAGGACTCCCCAACGGGGTGAAGGCTTTATTCCGCTACAACCTCTCGTTTTTAAATGCTTGATTGGTTAGAAACCTGGGCCGGCAGGGTTTTGGTAGGCTCATGGGGGTAGGTAACCATTTTGTGGAGCTGGGTAGGTATTTTGTGGGGCTGGCGCACGCCATTGTGTGTGTACAGGAGGTTGAGTATATGTTTGGGCGTGGTGGACAGAAAAATGAGGATCTGGTGATGGGAAGTAACGCTGGGGTGGATTATATGGGGTTTGGGTGTAGGTTTGGTGGTGGGGTCGAGGCTGAGTATAATGGTCTAACGGGCCCTTAGGTCCAAACCATGATCCTGAATCAATTGTTGCCACATTTTCTTTCTTCTTCTTTCCGATTACTCCCCCAGTACCGTTCTGAATGGCTTAGGTAGTTGCCTTAATAGCCGAGTAACTCATGATTTTGTTTGATTTAAGCCCTTCTTCCACCATGCCACCCATCTTCACTACCTCGTTGAAGGACTTGCCTATGGCCGATACCAGATGGCCGTAGTAAGTGGGCTCTAAGGCCTGCAGAAAATAATCCACCATTTCGCTCTCTTTTATCGGAGGGTCAACCCTTTCCGCTTGTTCTCTCCAACGAAAATCATACTCCCTGAAACTTTCACTAGGCTTCTTCTCAATCTTAGTCAGAGACAAGCGATCTGGAACAATCTCGAGGTTGTATTGGAAATGACAAGTGAATGCTTGGGCCAAATCATACCATGTATACCATTTGTTGTGATCCTAACAAGTGTACCATTCCAACGCCGAACCACCCAGCCTCTGGCTAAAGTACACCATCAATAACTCATCCTTCCTGCCAGCTCCTCTCATCTTACTGCAGGATCCCCTCAAGTGGCCACCGGGTCTTCGTGCCTGTCATATAAATCAAATTTGGGCATCTTGAATCCAACTAGCAGTTGAACATTGGGAAATAGACACAGATCTTTGTAGGCCACGCTCACCTGGCCTCCCAATCCCTGCATGTTTCTGAATAACTGTTCTATGCTTTAAAAATTCCTAAACATCTCCTTATATTCTGGATGTTTAGGTGGTTTCTCAGTCTCAACAGGGAGGTCAAAACGAGGAGTGTAGGAGTAAGGTTCTGGGGCCTTGAAAGTAGGCTTTGGGGGATAGTATTGGTTATCTTGGGTTTAAAATAAAGGCTCACTAGAGGATCGGTGGAGTGTAGCGGGTGGGGGTGCCACGAAAACAGGGGTGGCTGGTGGAGGAGGGTATGGAACTGATTTGGGTGGTGGAGCTTGTGGTGTTCGGGAAGTGGTGCCTTGGTAGTGGTGGTAAATGTGAAAGTCTGGAGATGAATCAACAATGGGAGGTTCCTGGATTGAGCCAACGGTGGGACGAAAACAGAGTTGGCGGGGTAGGATAGTGATGGATGCCCTTTTACCCATGCCTGGTACATCTCTACCATCTGTTGTTTCAGCTTATACAACTCCTCTTTCAGAATAACATTAGACTCTTCCCCCTCTCTTGACGGATCAATAACACTTGCATCCAATTCTTGGTTAGCCATGACCAACTTGTTTTTGGACCGGGTGTTGTACGGGTGAGTTGCCAGAATGCCAAACAAACTAACCACCCGCCTGTACTTATTTCAACAACAAACTTGTTAGTGATTAGAGCTTAAAAGATAGGCAAGCGCATATTGGGGATGCAATGCATCTAAGTAGTTAACCATTTCTATTATGCATTTGATCGGTTGCTTGCGTCATTCAAACTTTCCCTAATTTCCATTTTTCAACTTCTCTCTTTTTCTCACTCATGCCTTTCTTTGTTTGATTTCTCGTTGTTCTTTATTTTCTCATTTTTTCTCTCTTGTTTTGCCATTGTTTCCTTCCTACAATTTCTTGTTTTCTCTCTCTTTTTTTCTCTTTTTTTATTTTTTTTCCTTCTTCTTTTTTTCCTTCTTTTTTCTCTTTTTGTTCTTTTCTTTTCTGGTTATGATCAAATCCTATGGGGATTACCTACGTATCATGACGCCGCATGAATCAGACCAAGTATAGTTATGGGAATAAGTGTAAAATAAATAAAATATTTTGGGGTTTTCAAATTTTCATAAAATGTCTTGATTACAACAACTCATCCTACAGAATTTAAACTAACAGACTCGAAAAGGGGGACTAACAGACTCCAACAAAAAGATGAAAATACAGACTTGAAAACGGACTAACAGACTCCAACAAAGAAAAATGAAAATACAAGCTCGAAAATAGACTAACAGACTCCAACAAAGAAAATGAAAATACAGACTCGAAAGAAAATCATGAATACATCAATGCCTCAACTGCTCCGAGGGCCCGCGGGACATCAGTCGGTCTCGCCACGGGCCTATGCGCTAGATCCCCTTGGAGACGATAGAGATCCTCCATTATCTGGCGGACAAAGATCATTACAGTGGCAAAAAACATGGATCTGGTCATGTCCTCACGCTCACTACATTTCATTGTGATGTAGTCGGCGATCCTTCTGACCCTTTCCCTTATGATGCCCTTTTCTTGCAACAAACGCCCAATCTGCTGGGATCTAGCCTCTAAGATCTGGGTGACGGTATGATTCTGCTCTTGAAAGTGCTGTAGGTTTCCCTCTAATTGTGCCATCAAAGCGTAGCACTGTTCTCTCTAGGCTTTGAAATCTTTTGCCTGCTTGGTCATTTCATTCTCAAGGATGGTGATCTTTTTCTTCAACTCAACGATTCCATTGTCGTATTTCTCTTTTAACTGTTTGACCAAACGTGCTCGTTCCTCCGCATTTTTGGCCAATTTTGTTCGTGCTCTTGCCAGTTTGCCTTCGGCCTTGTTCAGATCAAAACCATATTCACCTACTTTCTGCCTAAGGTTACCTATAAGCTTTTCATCTTTTGCACTTCTAGCGGGGTTTTCGACTGCTATTTTCATTTCCTGAATTTGGGCTTGGAGGGCGTCATTCTCTTTGTCTAGCTTTTTCTTTTCGCCCTCATCCGCCGCGGGTTGCAAACCATTCTCAAACTGAAGATCCCTGACTTGTTTTTCCAATTTGCCTATTGTGGCCCTGTACTCATTCTCCTTGGCCAACCAAGCCCATTGTTCTTGCGATGCCTCAACAAATTCCTGGATGTGAGGATTTTTGGTTGGTCTTTCAGGTTCAGCCCTTGCGGTGTTCTTCTTCCTATACCAGGCAAGATAGGCGGGTGAGATCTCGCCTCTAGATAGGTCACGCACTCGAGTGTTTGTTGTCAAACTAGCACTCGTTCCAAATATGATGAACTGTTTTTTCATGAAATTGGCCGTCGGAGCTGACTTCGACCACATAAACACTATGATCTTCATTTGGGTGCGTCACCTGGCATCTTCCCAACTGTCTCATTACCCGATATGGAGCATAAGGCTGAATGCCTCGAAGACCCATTAAGAGAAGGTAAGGACCGGTTGCAGGCATATACACAATTTCTTCAACCGGAAGCCAACCCAGTGTCCACTCTATATTCCCTGCAGTGATGGAGCGAAGGCGGGATACCCAATATCCAAACCCTTCTAGCAGCATGAACCCTGAAATCCTTATGTCGAACTCTTCAATGCATCTTTTCTCTGCGGACCCATAACTCATATACTAAGGGCGGTGACACAGATGCTCGATCATCCACATTTGTAATAGCAACTTGTATCCCTCTAAGAAGTCTACCCCAGCTTTACAAGTTGTGAGAGCTCGGTATATCTCGGACACTATCATAGGGGCGAGAGTGCTCTTGGCATTGGTAATCAAGACATTAACGACTCCAGCCACCCGCAGATCAATATTCCCATCCTTCCGGGGAAACACCACGAGGCCTAAGAAAGCTACCATGAAAGCGAAACGCATATGCTCATCCCATTTTTCTCGGTTCCCTTTGCTACAAACCCCACTCTCCGGGTTGCCAAATCCTCCTACATGCCCGTACCTCTGGTATATGAATCATAGAGTGAAAAAGTCGACCGCCAAATCAGCGTACTGGATCCCCTGCTTATTTTTAGCAAATCCAGGAACTTGTGAAAGGTAACAGTTCTTGGAGCGACCGGATACTTATGCCTTAGACCTTCAGTACTTCCCATATAACCCGCTATCTCTTCCAAGTTGGGTGTGAGTTCAAAATCTGAGAAGTGTAGGATGTAGTGAGCTGGGTCCCAAAATGTTACCACTGCTCTTATTATGTCTCCTCTAGGCCTGATCTTCATCAATCCGGTGAGCCCTCCCAAATAAAGGTTGACCATATCTCGTCCTTCTTTACCCAAATCTTCCCACCACATGTGTAGATCCAACGAAATTTTGGACATGACCTTCATTGGTAAATTTTGACTCGTGCTCATTCTGCACATTTAGATTAGGGTGATTGGTTTACACACAAAGTGAATCTCATTTGAAAAATTGATAAAAGGGGTTATTAAGTCAGGGCTACTTTTTCGAATACGGCCCTTCAACACTTTGAAATAAAAGTTTTTAGGGTTGTGCTCGCTAAGTGGCCAAAATTTGACAAAACATAGTCAGTGGCTATTCTTGCAAAAATAGCCCTTCAGCGTCCCGTTGGGACATTCGGATATTTAGACAAGAACGACATTACCTACTTTATTTACGATAAAATAACGTCGCTTCATATATTTTTTCAAAGTTTTTCAAAAAGCGAGGCTGGACCCGATAAGGGTTGCCTACGTATCCCACATCCGGTGAGAATCAAACCCGCGTAGTTCGGCTAGTTTTGACATGAAAAGGGAAAAAAACAAAAATCATTTTGGACTAATTCTTCTCTTTTCAAGAAACTTCTTTTCAAGGAATCCTTTTTCTTCTATTTTTTTTTCAAAAATTCGGCAGAGTTTCGGGACATTTTGGGCATCATTTTTTGGGAAACAGGTGAAATCCTCTCTCATGCCTCAGCTCGCTTTTTTTATTTTGGTTTTCCTCACTCAATCTAGAAGTGGGTCAACATGCAATCCGAAACAAATTAAATGCACAGGTAGCACATAAAATGCATCAGGTTGGTCTTTTATTTTCGGGTACACCTGTCCTAGACGGACCCAACCCCTGTGTTGAGTCCCCAAAGTCAAATGCATATGATGAAAACAAGTGTTCCTACTAGTGATCCGGCAGAGGATGAGTTATTGTAGGTTTAAAACCTTGGTGTATTGTTCTAGACCTGGCTTACCCGAGCGGACAACTCGAGCCGGGGGGCAGCATACCGGTAACCAAAAGATCATCCGGCTTTGCAACTTGTCCGAACCTCATTCTAAATTTTGATATGACACTAACAAAAAGAAGTCACACCAGCGTGCACTCCTCAGAAGATAGAAGAGAGGGGTTTCGTAGCAGTTTATATATACAGTTCAAATACTATCAAAGCGGTAAAAAGCAACATTTAGCACATTAGGCCGAAACATGTAAATAAAACCAGATAATAAATAAAGTCAAACATAACAATTATTCTAAGCTCGAATTCTTGAACCCTGAACTAGAGATTCTGGGTTCGATCCCAGCAGAGTCGCCAGAGCTGTCACACCTCCTTTTTACTACCCCCGGAAGGGTATAAGTGAGTTTTTCCAATTTAAGTGACAATCGAAACAGGATTATTTATTTAAAATTCAAAGTCGCCACTTGGGATAATTTATGGTGTCCCAAGTCACCGGTTCAGATACCGAATTGAGGAAAGATTGACTCTGCTTTACGGTCCGCGAACACAGAAATCCGGGTAAGGAATTCTGTTAACCCGGTAGAAGGTGTTAGGCATTCTCGAGTTCCGTGATTTTAGCAAGGTCGCTCAACTATTATTATTGGCCTATTTATTTGATATTAAAACATCTTTGAAACCTATATGCATTATATTATTTTAAAACCGCTTTTAATAAATTAGTGTTACATATTGCAAATCATGTCACGGGAACCGTACCCATGATCTACAACATGTTTATTTTATTAACAAGATTAAATTGTGGTCGGGTCACATAAATGTACCCTCGTATTTTAGAAATTAAGCATCACAACCATGTCACGAGAACCGTACCCATAGCCATGACAATTATTGAATTAACGCGCCTAAAGCATACTACGAAATTTATTTTAGTAACTAAATTATAAAATATGAGGGCCATAGATTATATGATTCAAATGTATGAATGGCACACCCCAAAACTATTCAACTAATTTGAACTAGGATATTCATATTTAGAGCTAATTTGAAATTAAACATCAGAACTACATCACGGGAACCATACCCGTAATTGTGATGATCTAATTATATGCCTATAGGTTCGCCTAACCATGAAATGCCAACAATTGGATTAATCTTGTGCAACCAGTAGTCTCAACACACACGTGACATTTACAGGGAAAACAAAGATTAGCAACAATTGGACTAAATTCTACGCATATCACATCTGTAAAGTCTCAATCTACACATATCACAGTTGTAAAGTCTCATACATATCATAGTTGTGAATGCTCTTGTCAATGTGACTCTTAGAATATTGGCCCAGATAGAAACATTAGCACGATAAAATGCAGCAACTTGAGTGATGAAACATATTCCTGGGAAAGACCATCATGCTCAGGGGGCAAATGGAAAGCCCATATTCATGATAAAAAGAAACAATCAATATCACCAATGCAAGTAGTAAGTAGAAAACTCGCAACTGCACAGAAGTTAGGACATTTACATTACTGGATTCCTAACAGTCCAGGCAAAATGCATGCCACAACTTTATCAAACTGCTAATAATCAACTCAAAATGCATTCCAACTCCTTAACACAATGACTGTAAGTTGAGAAAAACTCACACTGAACTTAACAAATCCAAACACTGAACTTAGCAAGTTCCTTTTCAAACCATCCTTCAATTTGTTGATTAGACCTATTAAGTTCAAGCTTCTACATGGGACTAACCAATTGATGCATTAAAGCTTATATGGAATCCTCTTTCAACATTAGATGATCATGCTTAGATATCACCCTACACCCACATTTAAAGCCTGAAATCAGCCAAAACAAACAGGGAAAAGGCATATAGATCGACTAGCGAATACAAACTGATTTCAAAGAAAACAAAGCCACACTGCTACACAATTTTCATATTGAATCCTATTCCAGAAGTTCACTGACAGAATTGGCATGCTGGAAATCATGAACACTTCCTAATCCCCTCAAACATGATAAGCCACAAAGAGCACACATTACCAAGGATAACTTCAGCATTTCAAACCAGCAGAACATGCGAAAATGTTCAAGGGATCGGGGAAAGATGAAACCATTCAGTGATTTCATGTCAAACATATTGAGACCAAGACAGAAGATACAAGCATATTATCTTGAATATCGAGGCATATTATATGCAATAGCAGAAGCACAAGAAAAGCTCATCTTATGAAGCGATCGCTCCTTAACAACATGACCAAAATTTTGTCCAATAACACTTTGCAAAAAAATAACTGTTCAAGTAAAGAGAGTGATTCTAGTTCGAAGCTTCTAGTAAATGAGGAAGATTTCACAGGAATAAATCACTTAAAGTCCAAAAAACAAACATCATGAGAATAAACGTCATAGTTTCATGCTCGCTTAACAATCACAAAAGCTAAACACATCATTCATTTGAAAGCGACGAAATCTTGACTCAAAATGATAGCTCGACACCATAATAATAGTTAAAGCATATAAAGCATAGAAGACGACCACTCGAAATCAACTCTTACTGACTGAACATACTTAAGCACATCACACCAGTGAGAAGAGATTCATCATCAAGAACAACGTATCAAATATCACTCTCGAATACGAATCGAAACTAAATGATAATTCCAAGTTCGACTCCTACATGAAATTTGAACAAAGAAAACACCATTCTAGAAACAAATTCCCATGGCTCAATAACACCTTAAAACAAAGATGCAGAAGAGAAAGAGATTTAACCTAAAATTTCGAACTTCTTTTAATAGTTATAAATTCAACAATACATCTTTCGACTCCAAATCCTAGCGAGGTTCAGCAGCAAATCAGCAGGACAACAGTAGAAAACCAAGTCGACGAACTTGAACTTCAATTCATTTTTTCACCTCTTTTGAACTCAAAGCCGGATTGAGAAATTAAAAATGTATATGCTTCTTTGAACCTTTGAAAGAAAATGTTCAGAGAAGAGAGATTAGAAGCTCAAAAAAAATCGTCCAAACTTTTTCCTCTCCAAATCTCAAACTCCGAAAATATTTTCTGAAAAATCCCCCCCCCCTGAAAATAACGTCTCCTTTATATATCCTTCAGGCTTCTCGAACCTTCTCCCTTTCTCCCCAAGAAACCTCCAAAACAAAAATCCCTACTCCCAATTAGATTTTTTACCCTAAGAAAAGGGGACAAATGGAGGGAGTAGATTGACTTGAATCCAATCTAACGCTCCCCATTTTTTCTCATTTCCGTCTAGAGGGCAAAAATCCAAAGATAATCCAAGAGAGCATGTGAGGGAGAGGAAATCTATCAGAAACGGTTACGCTATGACAAGAGGAGAGAAGGTAAAACGCATAGTGTGAGTTTTGATTTCACTCGCCTGAATTTTGGCAATTTTTGGGAACGAATTTGGTTGTGTGGAGAAGAAGAACAGTGTTGCGCTGATGGGTCTTGGAGATTAGGGTTCTGGGTCTCTTTTGTTTTTGCGCTTATATATTGGGTATGGGTTGGGTTTGGGCATGCGGGTTGGGGCGGGTTAGGTGTTGGGCTAGGCGGATGAGTGGATTAAATTGGGCCTTAGTATTTGGGCCAAAATCAACAGCCCTAACTCTCTTTTTCTCTCTTTTTCATTTGTTTTTCTTTTCCCTTTTTAATTAAAAAAACTAAATTAGACTCTTAAATTAAACCAAGCTATAAAATTAATTTAACTACCTACTAAGATATTTATGAAAGTTAATTACTCCTAAGTTAAAAGAAGAAATTACCAATTTAATATTAAAAGACTAAAATGCAAAAAATGAGCCATTTTTGTGATTTTTCTTTTTTACAAAACAACTAATTTACTAATTAACCTAAAAATGTAAAAATAAATCCTAAGTGCAAATGCATGGTATTTTTGGTATTTTTATTTGATTTAAATAAAATAACCATGCACAGACAAATGAAAACAATTAACAAAAATCCTATGAAAAAACTAAAAAAATTACAAATAATGGGAAAATATTATTTTCTTGAATTTATGGGAGTAATTCGTATAGGGCAAATTGCTCACAAGCTGCTCGGTGCTCGAGGGAAAAATCTAGCAATATGCCTCGTATTGCCACAAGTATAACATGCTCGCGGCTGCTGAGACTGCTGACCCTGGCGGCCTGAAAAACCACTCTGAAAACTCTAGAGCGGAGGTGCACTGATAAGAACTGGCGGTGCACTATAGGGCAACTAATCAGAATATTGCATATGAGAACTACGACCACCTGATGCACCGTGAGAAGCCTGAAGTGCTGAACGAAACGGCATGAAAGGATGGCCCCTAGCAAAAGAATTCCTGCTTCCAGATGAGGCACCACTGAACCTTCCGGAATGACGAGGCCTCTTGTTAGACACCTGACCACTCCCCTGTGATAGAACCATCTCAACTCTCCTGGCCATATTGGCCGCATCCTAGAAAGAAATCTCGCTCCCCGTCTCCTTAACCATCTGCAATCAAATAGGCTAAACGAGTCCCTTAATGAACCTCCTCTCTCTCTATTTCAGTGGGAAGTATAAGGAGAGCACAACGGGCCAAGTCAATAAATCTGGTCTCGTATTGAGTAACAGTCATAGAACCCTGTTGGAGACACTCAAACTGCCTCTGATAGTTCTCCCTCTAAGTGATAGGAAGAAACTTCTCTAGAAATAGTTGAGAAAACCGATCCCAAGTCAAAGCTAGTGACCCAGCTGGTCTAGCCAAACAATAATCTCTCCACCAAGTCTTGGCGAATCCCGACAAACGGAAAGTAGCAAAGTCGACCACATTGGTCTCCACTATCTCCATGTGCCGTAGAACCTCATGACAGCTGTCTAAATAATCCTGGGGATCCTCAAAAGATGTACTACCAAAAGTAGTAGTGAAGAGCTTTGTGAACCTGTCCAATCTCCCCAAGGCATCAGTAGACATAGCTGGCCCCTCTCCGGTCTGTACCACAACACCAGGCTGAACTACCCCAACCGGCTGAGCTGTTGGAGTCTGAAACTGGGGAGCCATCTACTCTAGAGTACGAGTAGTAGGAGTCCGGGCTCCTCCTCCAGCCTGAGAGATTACTGGTGCTACAGGAAGCAAGCCTGCTTGGGAGACACTCTCCATAAGGCCCACTAGATGGACCAGAGCATCCTGAAGTATCGCGGTGGCGATGAACCCTTCTGGGACCTAAGCTGGTACTGCTGGAACTATCTGGGCTAGAACCTCATCGTCAAACTCAACCTGAGGCTCCACTATTGTGCTGCTGCTCGAGCTCTGGGCTGAGCCTTCCTCTGCCTCGGGCTCTAGCACGGCCTCGACCTCTGCCCCTCACAGGAGCTGCTATGAGGAGCTCAGGCTGCTGGTCGGCCGACGAAGCGGTATGTGTTTTCACCATCTGTGAAAAAACAGAGTGGAAGTTCAATTAGCATTGAGAAATCAAGTCGCACGACAGGAAAGAATAGATGTGATGTTTTTCCTAACTCTGTAGCCTCTGGGAATAAATACAGACGTCTCTGTACCGATCCCTCAGACTCTGCTAAGCTTGTCCGTGAATTGTGAAACCTAAGCAACCTAGAGCTCTCACACCAACTTGTCACGACCAGGATTTCCCACCCTCGGGAGTCGTGATGGCGCCTACTAGTCAAAGCTAGGTAAGCCAATTATTCTAGTTATTTTACCCTTTCCATTTTTAATCCCTTATCAATTGTGAGTTAACATTCATAACAGCGGAAATAATAAAGTGGAAGAATGAAATATAACAATTTACGATAATACCGATACAAATCCATAAACATAAGCTACCTAGAACTGGTGTCACAATCTCACACACTATCTAAGAATACTACAAATAGGGTTCGAACAAAATAGATACATGTTTGTCTCTAAAATAGTCAAGAACAAAAGATAAACTAGATAGGAAAGGGTACGGATGTCTGCACGACTACCTCAGGTCTCCTGATAGACTAAAGGCAGCAACCTCACTGTGGTCCAAAAGCTGCAGCACCGAGATCTGCACATAGTGCAGAGTGTAGTATCAGCACAACCGACCCCATATGTTGGTAAGTGCCTAGCCTAACCTCGGCGAAGTAGTGACGAGGCTAGGACAAGACTACCAAATAAACCTGTGCAGTTATATCATATACAGAAACTAGTAGTTAAAGATGGGAAGGGAAAACATGTTGCGGGGAATATCATGTACAAACAAAATCTCAGTAAAGAAGTGAAAGGAACACGAAAATTCAACCATAAGCAAGAATAAGGAAATCAAAGACAAGTGGATGGCATCACCCTTCGTGCTTTTACTCTCGTCCTCACCATAATAATCAATATAATCGGCATGACATCATCCTTCATGATTTTACCTCACATAATCATGGCACGAAATTATCCTTCAAACATTATCACTCATATCATGGCACAACATTATACATCGTGCGGCACGGCATCACCCTTTGTGCTTTTACCTCACAATATTGGCACGGCATCACCCTTCGTGCATTAACACTCTCAAAATCATGCACGGCATCACCCTTCTTGCTTTACACTCTTCCTCACCCAAGCAACAATCACAAAGCAATTTGGGCAAGGGAATCAATAATATTACAATAAAATCCCGACAAGGGAACAATAGCATAACAACAATATCCCGGCAAGGAAAACAATATCATGAGTAATAACATCCCGGCAAGGGAGATAATATCAAAAATAGTAACATCCGGCAAGGGAGACAATATCATAAACCTCTTCTCTTTTCCACAATTACTTCACAACTTAATTTTTAACTTGAGCCAACGCTCTACCATGTTCAATTATCAATAGTACTTCCACAAGCCTTGTTCAACAATAGAAATCATCATATAAAGCATGAACAATACGAAACGGAGTCACATCAATCATAATATAAGACTCACAGGCATGCTTGACACCGAAGTATAGATACTCGTCACCACACCTATACGTCGTACTCAACAATTAACACTTAGCAAATAAGACACAACTCTTAATCCATCAAGCTAAGGTTAGACCAAACACTTACCTCAATGCAATGAACACAATTCAAGCCTCAACTACCGCTTTACCTCTTGTTTCCACCTCCAATTTGTTTGTATCTAGCCACAATTTACTTAACAATATCAATAAATGCTAAATGAATCAATTCTAATGCATGAAAATAGGTTTTCTAATGATTTCCCCAAAAAGTCAAAAATCGACCTAGGGCCCACATGGTCAAAACCCGAGATTCGAACCAAAACCGAATTACCCATTCACCCACGAACTCAAATATATAGTTTGTTTTGAAATTGGACCTCAAATCGAGGTCCAAATCCCCAAAAATTGAAACTCCTAATTTCTACCCAAAACACCCAATTTCCCCCATGAAAACCCTTAATTTTGAATTGAAATTATGTGAAAAGATGTTATGGATTAAAGAAAATGAGTTGGAAATGACTTACAATTGATTTGGAGAAGAACTTTTCGTTAGGAAATCGCCCAAGAGAACTTAGGGTTTGAGAGAGTTTGAAAAATGAAGAAAAATCCATCTAAGTCCTAATTAACTGGTTGCAGATGTCGCAATTGCGACCAGGGTTCGCAATTGCAAACCCCTTCAAGACTTGTTTCCTTCGCATTTGTGAGGGATTAGTCGCATTTGCGACCAAGGCCTGCGCATGCTAGGTTCACATTTGCGACGCCTGGGTCGCAATTTCCATGCCTGAGGACTTCGCAATTGCAAAGCATGATCTCGCAATTGCGAGATCAGAGGCCTGGGCAAAAATATCAGATACCAGCAACTTTTCCTAAGTCCAATTTTACTCTGTGGCCTATCCAAAACTTACCCGAGCCCTTGGAGCTCTAAACCAAACATGTACGCAAGTCCAAAAACATCATACGGACCTGCTCGTGCAATCAAATCATCAAAATAACATCAACAACTATGAATTAAACCTCAAATTCCTGAAATCACTCAAGAACATTGAAATTACTATTTTCTCAAATAAAGGTCCGATTTACACCAAACAAACTTCGATTCTTACAAAACTTCACAGATTCAACTTAATTATTATTTCAAACTTGTATCGGGTTCCGAAACCAAGATACGGGCCCGATAACATCAAGAGTTTTCATCAATTCACTTCTAAAAGCCTTTATATTTTCCAGAAAATAATTTTCTTTAAAAATTCATTTCTCAGGCTTGGGACCTCGGAATTCGATTCTGGGATATGTCCAAGTACCAAATTTTACTACGGACCCTACAAGACCATTGGATCTTGGGTCCGGGTCCGTTTACCAAGAATGTTGACCAAAGTCAACTTTACTCAATTTTAAAAGCCAATTTCCTTATTTTACTCAGTTTCGCCTAAAAGCTTTCCGAAAATGCGCCCGGACTGCTCATGCAAATTGAGGTGAGACAAAAAGAGGTTTTAAGGCCTCGGAACACAGAATTTACTCGTCCTTCTTCGCGTCCTTCTTCGCGATCACTGTCACTCGTCCTTCTTCGCGATCACGGTCACTGACTTCGCGATTGCGATTCTAAAAATCTCCAACATAGTTTACCCTTCCCGATCGCGGCCATGAAGCCCCGCGATCACGATAAACAAACTCTATTTACCCTTCCCAAACTCTTTCCAGATAGCCTATAGTATAACAGCCATAACTATTTGTAAAAACTCTAAATGACAAGCAGTTTGACTTTATGAAAACTAGATACAAATAGCTACAACTATTATTTTTGGATCCCCTTAAATTCCTTGTAGATTGTAAGATATAAGCTTCCGAAGTTAGTTTAGTGGCAACAGAAATTTCTTGTTCGCAAATGTGGCCCTTACCTCCGCGAAAGCGATTCACAGGTCCCATATCACATTTTACCCTTCGCGAATGCAGACCAGATTTCCATGATCGCGATGTACACCCCTGTAGCCAAAAACCAGCAGTTGAAAATGGCCTTAAAAATGGTCCCAAACCACCCCGAAATTCACCCGAGCCCCTCGGGACCCCGTCCGAACAAACCAACAAGTCCCAAAACATAACACAAACCTACTCGACCTCAAATCACACATAACAACATCAAAACTACGAATCACACCTCAATTCAAGCTTAATGAACTATTTCGAATTTCGAAATTCCAAACTTACGCTGAAAACGTCTAAACAACTCGGAATCACCTCAAATTTTGCACACCAAATTCAAGTTACATAACGAATGTATTCTAACTTTCTAAATAACAATCCGAACCCGATAACATCGAAGTCAATTCCCGGTCAAAACCTATGAACTTTTCAAATATTCAAATTGCCAACTTTCGCTAATTAGCACCAAAACCTTCTTGAAACATCCAAATATAAATCCGAGCATATGTCCAAATCTAAATTCACCATCCGGACCTAACGGAACCATCAAAACTCCAATTCGGGATCAAATACAAAAAAGTCAAACTTGGTCAACTCTTCCAACTTAAAGCTTTCTATTTAAGAATCATTCTTCCAAATCAATTCTGAACAACTCAAAGACCAAAATCGACCATACACGCAAGTTATAACACATCATGAGAAGCTACTCATGACCTCAAACCACCAAACTAAATGCAAATACTCAAAACGATCGGTCGGGTCGTTACAATAAAATAAAGAGTTTTACTTCTTTACACTTGATAGTGTAAAATAATATTTATACTATCAGGTCATATAGAGAATTATAACTACTAGTGATTGTCCATAAAAAGCAGGATTAGTAACCTGAAAAATAAGGCAATTGCATATTACAACTGGTTAAAACAATGATCGTAAAAATCATAAAATACTTTACAATGTTATTGTAAAAAAAGGGTAGCCTGATGCACTAAGCACGTGTTATGCGTTCGGTCCAGTGAGCAGCTAGACCATATTGGGTCTTATATACACAACTTTACCTTGTATTCCTGCTAGATCATGTTTCTGTTGCGTGAAGCCTTGAATGCATGATTTCAAAATTATACCGCGATAATTTTTAGCATTACACCAAGGCTCCCCTTCAACGATTTGGGTATATAAATTAAATCCATAAAAGGACCATACTTTTGAAGTTTAGTTATTCATTTACGGTAGAGGGACTTAGAACCCCTCTAAGCTCCACAATCAACAACAACAACAAGAAGAAACCTAGTAGAATCTTACAATTGGGATCTGGGGAGGGTAGTGCGTATGCAGACCTTACTTCTACCTTATGCCGATAAAGAGGTTGTTTCTAATATAGCCCCGCTTAGCATGCTGGACAAAAAGGAAGAAGAGGAAAGTCACTCTTTAGAAGCAATTCAATATGCGAGAATAATATTATAAATGTAAATATTGAAAAAATATAATGGCCATAGACCAAAACTAATACTCCCCCCATTCCAGTTTATGTGAATTTATTTTCTTTTTGGTCCGTTCCAAAAAGAATGACCCCTTTTTAAATTTGGAAATAATTTTGTTTAAACTTGCAATTTTACCCTTAATGAGAAGCTTTTATAACCACACAAATACTCCGGACACCTTTTGACTTGTTTAGGATCACAAATTCCAAAAGTCTTTATTTTTTCTTAAACTCAGTACCCAGTCAAACAGGTTCACACAAATTAGAACGAAGGGAGTAGTAAGTTAGAATTTGCATAAGCAAAATTGATTTTTCGTTAGTGACATGAGTGCAACTAGAGGCTGACGTACATGGTAGGGAGAGGAGTCATTGGCACCCAAAAACTTCTGCAAAAAATTCATATATAATTGAAAATATTTTCAAAAAATAGTCAAATATAACAGAGGCCTCCTATCAATCTTTATGAGTAGTGATAAAATTTATATTGAATGTAAAAATTCCCCGTGACCGTCAAATCCTAGTCCGCCTTTGTGTGCAACATGTTGACATCTTAAATCCTTCAACTCTGAAAATCACTGCAAGGCAGTGGACCTATTGCAGATGACCACAAGAGAAAAATCTATCTGTTTCATTAGTCCTATTATATTATATCATATTATAATATTATATAATATAATATAATATATACCATTTACACTAGGATCTAGCTGGCGGGCGGTAGTCTGCACTGCCATCCAGATCTAGCTATTTTAGTACCTTTAAAAGTGGGCGGTAGTCCGCACGACCAATAAATATTCGAAATATACGATAATTTTATTATAGCTTTAATGACTGTATGGAAGGATATATCCTTTTACCCAAGCAAGAGGCCTGTCTAGGTCTGATACATTCTCTTATTGAGCTTATGTGTCTGGCGGTTCTAACTGTGAAAGAGATAGCCCTTTTGACAACTTCAACGGGCTTTAATGTCACAATTGGCCAGACGGAGCTACTAAGGCAAAGCCAATAAGAGTAGTACCAGAGTCGACTGTACCACCATCTTGGAACCAAGCCAAGAAACTATATTAAAATTCCTTTATATTTTGAAAGAGTCTGGATTTTTCATGGTTAATATGCAAGAGAAGTTAGTTCTTTAACATAGTATATGAACTCGTTTAGCCGGACATAGTCACAACTGGGGAGAGAAACGAAGTAATTAAAATACTATAAAAAATTAAAATAAACAAATACCTTTAAGGCCGGGATGCAAGGCCCTGAAGATGATGAACTGAACTTCGAAACTTTATTTACTTCAACTGATTTACAAAATGAAGAAGCTAAAAGACTTTACAAGTTTAGAGAGAGAGAGAGTTGAGAGGGTTCCAAAAACCTTGCCTCTTCAAATGAAAGAGGTCTTCTATTTAAAGAAATAAAAAAACATAGAGAATCTTTGTACAGTAAATTGGGTCTCACATCTGGGTCCCTTATACAGTGTTTCTACTGTTGGGAACAGTGCATTTACTATTGTGTGGGGTTCTGAACAGTATATTTACTGTTTTTGTGGGGTCCTCGGCGGCTTCACTATTTCCCGCTTTCTCTTTTTTCTAATTTGTCCATCGTTTGGAGGAAATCTTCCACTTCTTTAATTGCATTATCAGACAATATTCCTTCTGCCATCATAGGTTGAGAATCTTCTACTGCATCATCATTGTTTGTTTCATTGTACATTGATGTGTCTGAACTTTCACATTGGTTTAAGGTTTGAAGTAGATTTCATTTTACTTCTTCCAGATATTGATTTATTAATTCGGTTTTATCTCCGTCTTGAACAGAGATTCTTCTAGCAATATGCTTGACTGAGCTTTCATCAAATATTTTCTTCTGGGGAGTGGTTGAGTATAATTGGATCTGTGCTTTAATGGAATCCAATAATTCTTGGTCATATAACATTTTTGTTTTGGGATCATTCTTCATCAATTTGTCCAAACAATTATTGTAAAATACCCTGTATAAGCAAGGGATTTTTTCCTCCGTAAATCCTAATTCGGGGGTCCATTTATGAATCCACGGGATAGAGAATTCAATAAAGAAGTATATCTGATCAATTTTTTCTAAGTAACAGATATGATCTGCATGATATAAATCAGTTAAGATTGGTGAAATTTTTGCCCATTCTTTGTATAACTTAAGGAATGGCTCAGGCAAGATCTTTATTGTGGAGCCGTGATGTGACCACCAATTCAGAAACTAGTTGGGAATAGGTCCTGCAAATATCTTTGCACATACTTTAATAAACCAAGTATGTTTATGTCTTTCATTATTATAATAAAGCACTTTATCGAATGTCTGGATATAATCCCAATAAGTAAAGTTCAATGGCGATTTATTAAGGCTTATCTGCCTTTCTTTCATTGTGGAAATCCCTCATTCTTCAACAGATATGATCTGTTTGATAATAATTTTTGAAAAGTTATAAATGTTCTCATTTGTGTTATAACCAGAAAAGTGCTGGAATTCTGCACTACCTGTACTGATGAGAATGGTCTCATAATAAGGACGGATTTTATATGATTCACTCGGGTAGTATAACCCATTAATCAAGTATCTTTGGAATATATTCCATGGTTTATCTTTTTGCTGAATCTCAGAGTTTTCTAGAAGATATATTATTTTCTTCTTTGGTAATTTTTCGTAGGACTTGATATCATCGTTGTCCTCTTCTTTAGCAATTGAAGCAAATGTATCACTTTGCTTTTTGGAGGCCAAATATGCCTGTATGTGACCATATAACGGACTGTCTTCTGGAATATCATCCAGATGTATAGACTGATCTGATGAAGATTCTCCTTTATGAAGTATCTTGGTATTTATCAAACTCCTTTTCCCCAATTGTATTACTGGAGAATTTGATGAGGATCCGTATGACGATCCTTGAGAGTATGATCTACATGGGGAGGATCTTCCCCCTTTTCCTCTACCTCTGCCTCTGGTGGCCCACGAAGGGTCCATTCTACATAGATAACAAGCCAGTTTATTCAGAGAAGTAACAATATTGCATATCATCCCTGATATCATCAGAATAATCATGAATAGAAAATTCATCTTCAACTATGGTATCAATGATTTTTTCAATAGTGAAACCTTGTAAGTCTCTATTTAATTTAACCACTTTAAGAATAGTGATTAACAATTCTTCATCTAGAAAAGCTGTGTAAAAATTCATAATTACTCTTAATATTTCCTGGATAAGAAATTCGGAAGGGAATTATCAATTCCTTTTTTATACTAAATTTCAAAATCAAAAGGTGCTAGTTGAGCTTACCATCTAGCAAAAATTAATTTTGAAGCATCGTGCTTGAAATCTTTGTGAAACATATATTTAACGAATTGAGCGACAGTTTTTATTAAAAACTTTTGGTTATAAAGGTCGTCTTGGAATTTTAAAACACATTTAACAATAGTTAACATTTCAAGGGACACAGTAGCATATTTCTTCTGGGCTTCAGTCCATTTTCCAGAGTGAAATCTTATCAGATATTCACCCTTATTGCTGGGATTTACTTGTTTCAAAATCCCACCATAGCCAGTATTGGACGCATCTATTTCAATAATTTTCTGCCATGCGGGATTAGCAAGAGTTAAGCAAGGTAAAGACTTAACACGTTGTTTAATACTTTTGACTAATGTAGTATGATGGTCAGTCCACGGCTATTTATAATTCTTTTTCAACCTGTCGTATAATGGTGCTAAATCACGAGATAAACTTTTATAAAAAGGAGATATATAATTTAAACTTCCCATAAATCTTTGTAATTGAGTCTTGTCAGTAATTACATCAGAAAATTTTGAGGCAAAATCAATCGATCTTTGTATGGGAATAATTTTTCCTTGGCAAATATTATGACCCAAAAATCGAACATTAGTTTGAAATAAACTCATTTTTTGTTTAGAAATCACTAAACCATTTTGTATAACAATTTTCTTAAAAATATTATGATGCTTTATATGCATTTCCAAAGTTTTGAAAAATACTAATATATCATCAATATAAACGATGATAAAATCTAGATAAGGGTTGAAAATATCATTCATTATTTTCTGAAATTCAGAAGGAGCGTTTTTCAAACCAAAGGGCATGACATTCCATTCATATTGACCGAATGGAACATTGAAAGTAGTCCTGTAAGTGTGCTCTTTAAAAAATTTGAATTTGCCAATATCCAAATTTTAAATCGAATTTTGAAAATATATTGGCGTCATATAACCTAGAAAGTAGGTCCCTTTTAATTTGGGATAGGGTATCTAATCCATTTTAAATAATTATTAAAAGGTTTATAATTAATAGCTAATCTAGGAACTCCACGTTCCTTTTCTGCAGCATTATTCACATAAAATGCCGAACAAGACCAAGGAGATTTTTCGAGGGTTTTATCAACCCCTTTTGTAACAGACTATCAATCTCTTTTTTGCAGAATTCGACCAATTCAGCGTTCATCTGGCAAGGTCGAGATTTAGTAGGAATATCATCCTCGGAGAATTTTTCTTCATAAAGAAGAGTGACGATGTGTCTTTTTCGATTCCAGAAGGCACTAGGATGACCGGCACAAATATCAACGGTATTTGTTCAGCAATTAATTTAATATTTTGCTGGACTTTAGCAGTTTCTAGAGTATCGAATATATTCATACTTAATATTTCTAATTGTAAAGAATCAACATGTCACTGTTTCATATCAATCAAAGAATTAATATCTCTAGTTACGGGATCTATAACAAAAGAATAACTTATCTCTTTATCTTGATACGTAGCAGAGAAACCCTTGACGTCTATGTTATTAAAAGGGTAAATTGCATTAATAAAAGGAGTTCCAAGTATAATCGAAGGGTATAACTATTTTTTTACCAAAAAGAAGAAGTGAGGAATACATACCCTATTTTGACAAATACGAGTATTCGGCAGTTTATACTATATATCTAAAGCATGACCAGAAGCCGATTTTACCAAATGAGTGATTTTCTGGAAATATTTGGTAGGAACAAGTCCTTCTTGGATACAGCTTACATCTGCTCCACTATCAATCATAGCTATATCAGTTATAGAAAAATTATTATTAATCAAAATAGTACATTTAATATACCATTTATGGGCAGTTAAAATTTGCATCATTCCTAAAAACATATCAGATTTTTCATTAATCGGATCATTTTTATCAGAAATTTCTTTTCCCTGAAAATTCAGAAATTCCTTTAGCCGAAAAATCAGTCGAAAAATCAGTTAGAGAATTATTTTTCTCAATTTGGGTAATCCGGTGATCACAAATCATTTGATTTTGTTTAAGAGACTTGATATCCCTTTTCAAATTTTCGATTTCGACTTTTAAATCATCAAAAGAAGCATCTCCACTTAGCTTACTGGTCTTATGAAGACGTTTATTAATTTCAGATAAAAAATAAGGCGTAAAATATTCAAATTCGTTCTTTTGTTTTTCAAAAAGTTTTGAACTACTAGAACTAGAACTTGCAGCCAGATTAATAATTTTTTCACAAAGTTTTTCATCAGTAACTTCTTTTAAAAGCTCTATTACATTGTCAGATATAATAGTTTTCATATTTAAATCTTGAAATTGTGATTGCAATTTGTAAAATTCATCATCATCACAAGTACAATTATCACTTTTGCAATTATTGCAAGTATTATTAATATCTTTACCACTATCAGATAAATCAATTAAATCAATTTCAGCTTCAGACTCAGTTTCAGAACAATAATCAGATTTTGATCCAGAAGTGTATAACAAGCTATAAACCTTATCACGTAACCCATCATCTAGTTCTAAGGTTTTCACCTTTTGAAGCTTGCAATTTGGAGTGATATGACCAAATCTTCCACACTTATAACACTTAATATCAGCAAGAACTCGCTTAGATCTATTCTTCGCAAATCGAGTAGATTTAGGATGAGCTTTTCTAGCATCACGCTCTTATTTAGATCTATATCTAGATCTCTTTTTTTATACGGGTTATCAAGGTTTGGATACTTATGATATCTATTTTTCTTTTTCCTATTATGGGTGGAAGTTCCTTGTAAACCGAACTGAGCACAGAAATCTCCTAATTGGGATCTCTCTTTAAGCTTATCTATCTTAAGCTGTCTAGAAAGCTTCAGGTCATTACACAAGTTTAATCCTTCTTGTGTACATACTTCTATAAGTTTACCATAGGTATAATTCTTATACGGAATTTCACCGTAACAACCCCTTAATACTTTTCTTACTCTTTCAGCAAATAAGGAGGGGAGGTCGTCTATAAACTTAGCTTTCCAATGCTCATATTTATTCTCGGGTAGTTCCATAACCCTACTCATAAAGGTATCTTTGTACCATCTAAATTCACTAAGGGTATTACATCTAAGCCCATTTAGTAAAGTACGGACGATCTCATGCTGACTGGTAAATCTACCATTGAAATGTTCTAGAATTGTAAGGACAAGGGTATAAACATCATCTTCTCTACTTTTAACTAGAGCCATGCTTATATTATCAATTCCCTCATCAACGGCTGTAGCATTAATAACTACGGCTTTTTCTTCAACGGATAAATAATTATCCCACCAGCCACGAAGTTGGCCAGTAAAGCCCGCAATAATCATTTTGCAAATAGTTCTATCAGTATTTTTAACATTTTTACAGATAGTCGAGTACATAAGCATTCTATGTACGAGAATAGTTAATTGTCTATCAGTTAAACCATCTAGATTCCATTCATAAATTTCGAAACCGCTATAAGACGTATTGGTCTGATTCCAATCGCGTTCCTCGATCAACACATCTTGAGGAGTAGGACGGGAATAATAGTAAGTTTACATTCTAGGCTTGTCAGCATACCTACTATTGGGTTTAACTAAACCCTTGAGTTTATTAAACTCTGACCACGTCTCATTTTTATAATCAGAAACAGTCTCAATTTTATCAGCAAAATTCTGTGATAAATCAATTGGTCTAACATTTAAACCAGAAAGCTTTTTATCAAGGAGTTGTGTTAAGTCATCAAGAGATTTAAATTTAAAATCCTGAATCTCATGAGATCTTTGAACATGAGTAAGAATAGCTTGATCAATTGATTTGCTTCCTGAAGTGGATGCAATATCAGTTGGTCCTTTATTAGTACTCATTTCTTTTATTAAAACAGTCAAATCATCAAGTTTTTTATCAAGAGAACCGATATGTTCTCCTAAAATTTTAACATATAAACCCAAATAATTTTTTTGAGAAATCAATTTATTAATATCTGCGATACTAACAGCTGCAACATTATCATCAACAAATTTTTGAAAAGCAGTAAAGGTAATACCAGTATTATTAGGTAAAATAAAGGGGGCTTGAGAAGGGTAAATGGCTTTAGTAATATTATTACTCTCATCTTTATAAGATCTTTCTAACACCTTTATATAAAGAGGCAAATAAGTTGTTATAAACCAAGGAACAAAATACATAATTTGATTATGCAAAGCACAAGTTTCGTAAAATTCTTGAGAAATACTGTTTAAATCATCTTTGCTATAGGCATCAAAAAACCAAGTTTTAAACTGACTCCATTTATATTATATTATATTACGCACAAACTAATCTCCTCTGATAAAATAAATAAATGACTAATAATATCTTTCACCTATCATATCATATCTTGAACTGCTAGCATCCAATTGGTATATTTTTCTTTTTTATATAGTTTAAGGAGCCTAATCATTCAGCATATGTGCGATGAGTTGAAATGATGACTTTATTAGGTAAAAAAGCTAATAATAATGCAGATAAATCCGTGCATGGACATGTCAAGTCTGGTTGAGCAATTGCATGCATACAAAGAGATGTGCCCGAGAAACACATTATCTCAGAACACTGGAAGTTTACAAGACGCCAAATCTTTCAATCTGCATTTGTCAAAACATTATGTAGGAAAGAACAGATGATAGCTACCCACAATCAAACTTGCTCGACAATAACAACCCAGTATAATCTCACTAGTGGGGTCTGGGAAAGATAGTGTGTACGCAGACTTTACACCTACCATGGATAGAGAGGCTGTTTCCAAATAGACCCTTGGCATCCTTCCCTCCAACAACTCCCCACCTTGCTCTTGGGATGACCCGAACTCACAATCTCTTGATTGGAATTGGAGGTTGCTTACAATCAAAGCAACCCCTCTTGTCAGTACAATCAAACTTGCTCCATTTAGAAATTAAAATATAAAACAATAAACAAAAACAAACCTTCATACATCATTAACAGTTAATGATCAATAAAAAAAAATTCACTAAATGGTCAAAGAAAAAGAACCATAATTTTGCCACAAAATTTTTACCTGAAAATTAATTAAAAGAAAGAATAAACAGCCAGCCCAAACTTTGTGACTTCATGTATGCTTCCTAAAGCTGCCCCTGAGGTGTTCCATGCCAACTTGAAATAAACTCTTTATATATAACTCAAAAACTAATTAAAGCTTCAGTTATTTTGTTCCTCAAATTAAAATCAGTGCAGCTATCCTTAAGATGAAGGTAACCCATATTCTGTCAAAGTAAACCAAGTCTTTTTTTTTTCCATATCCATAATTGTAGCCATCCTCATCCTTCTTTTGTTGCAGTTACTCGGCTGGATGCATCGAAAGTTTCGACAGAATAGCAGTGAACCACTCAAGGATTTTTCTGTAGGTAAGTTTTTCTGTCCCAATATTTTTTTTGCCATGTACCCTTAAGAAGAGGCAGAATAAATTAAAGGTGCCAGAATGATTGCTTTCATGCAAGCTAGAATAAGTAACAAAGCTGAAATCTCAGAATCCTGAAACGTATTAATGCAACTAGAATAATTAGAAAGGTAACTGACCCTTACACAAATGTACTAGAAAGACAACGGATTAACTGACATTGCGTTATGTCAGGGAATCCTTGTACTTGTCTTACTGGGCAGCCATCACTGGATGATTTACAAGGCTACCAAAAACCAAATTTCTACAATAAGCCATTGAGCAAAGGCCAAAGAGAGAGTCACAGAAGAAAATCATTTGCTGGTCTAGAAGCAGCAGCAAGGGCAGATGAAGAAGAGTCATCTGCTGCTCTTTCTGAGCTCTTCCATGGGTTCCTTGCAATCGGTACACTTGGTACTGACCCACTTCTTGATGATCCGTCAACACCAACATTTTCCATCTCAGTGGAAAATATAGCTGAAAAGGACACTGAAGTGACAGAAAATGAATTGAAGCTGATCAATGATGAATTAGAGAAGGTGCTGGGAACTGAAGCTAAAGATGATAGTTGTAATCTTTCTTCAGGAAGAAACAGCTATGTTAGTACTGGGAGAAGCAGCCATGGTATGTTGAAGCTGTTATTTATAGAGGGTTACACCTCTATCGACTTAATTATACATTCAACATAACCGTTGACGTTTGACATTGATTCTTTTTCATGAGCCAAACACATCTAAATGCTTAATTAAACTATTATAAATTCAACAGGTAGCACCATTACACTAAGTGGCAAGCCATTTGAAAGTAGCGAAAACAATGGAAATGGAACGACAGTCTGTCCACTTCAAGGCTATCTCTTTGGATCAACAGTTGGATTGCCAGAGACAAGTCCTGCTGCTTCATCTAAGAAAGAACATAGGCCTTCCCTTGGAGAGCTCTTTCAGAAGACTAAACTAGCAGAAGAAAACTATGGAGCCAAATCTGACAGGGGCGAGAAGCGAACAGATAAGGACTCTGATAAATCTGCTGTCCACCTCATGAAAAAAATACTGAAGAAAAAGATGCTTCATGCTTCCTCGCGGAACTCAGTAGCTTCTGGGGGAACTGTTGATTCAGTTTCAGCTGAGAGAAAACTCAATAAGGTACGTGCTTTGGCTAATCTTTTCCTCTATATTAGTGCAAAATGAACAGATATACTGCTGTGTTCGCCATCATCTAAGCTTTGAGGATTTAATTTGTATTGTCACATAAAGCTGTTTGATCAATATGGTACTTACTACTTTTGATAGAAAACTGTATCCAAATACATATTGTTAGGTTCCAACTAAAATACTTGCAAGTCATGCAGATCCTACATATGTTCCACAGAAAAGTCCATCCTGAGAGCTCAACAGGTGGACAGAAGCCTTATAAGTCCTCAAAAAATGAGAGGGCTCATGACCGCGGAAGATTATCACTTGCTCGTGAAGATATCACGATTATCCCTCACCATCGCCTCTCAAAGGACAGCATCAAGGGTCAGTCGAATATGCAACAGTGCACGCTAGATGGTGAGTTAGATGAGAACCGAGAATGCTGGATCAAAACTGACGCAGATTGTAAGTTCATGCCTCACTCTCAAATCTCTGATTTTTCCCTTAAATATGTCTTCATAAAAAATTAACCACGATATCTTTCAATAAGACGCACAGCCATTATTAAGAAAAACAACAAAATTTTCCCTGCACAAGATGTGGTATAGTTGTTTAGAAAAAAAAGTAAACTTTTGCTACGTTCAACTTAGCTAAACTAATGTTTGTGACTAAGCAGATTTTGTTTTGTTGTTTAATTCGTAGACCTGGTGCTGGAGCTCTAAATTGCCAAAGCAGCTCATATTGTAAGATATGTTTGCCTTTCAAAAACTATGTACTACCTCATCGTTTGATTGGTTATGTCATGATAAAATTGTGATAGATAGAAATATGAGAAATAAAAGAGGGTATTCCTCTTAACATATGTGTGTGAGACGCATGTAAAACATGAGATGTATTAAATGAGATTGTTCTGTGCTAAAGATTTAAGTATTAACATTGTCGCTCCTGATGGATTAAAATATGCCGCTGAAGCAATTCTAGTATCAATAATATATTTAATCTAGATAACTGGAGCATACGGGGTTTCACGGTTGTCCATTGAAGCGTGAACCCAGCTCTTTAGTCACATCAGCCTCCAGTTTCACAATATTTGGGGTTTCACGGTTGCCCATTAAAGCCTGAACCCAGCTCTTCAGTCACATCAGCCTCCAATTTCACAATATTTCAATAGAATCTTCATTACCCGCACGATTATGATCCCCTAACGTTCCACGGTCGTCTACAGTGTTGGCGAAATTTTTTAGAAAAAAAGGCCTAAAATTCAGCCACCCCCTTGTCCACCCTCTAAGGGGTTAAACCATTTTTCAAAACCTAATAAATTTTCTTTTCCACCAAGAAAAGAATTTTCTTTATTTCCTATTATCTAGGCATAGCAGAGACCACATAATTTAATTAACAAGGCTTTCTACTATGGAATAAAATTTTAATTTTCAAAATTAATATTTACTATAATAAATTACGAATTATTCCACTAAAAATTAGTAATTGCAACTCCTTATTCAATTTTGAAATCCACTTATTAATTCTCATTTAATCCCTTGTTAAGATTCAGATGCTAATCAACTAAATTAAATTACTGACAATTTAATTTGTTGATTGTCTCAATTAGACTTTCTCTTAACATAATTTCATTTGTTGGATATAAAATCCGCCGGCCGAGTTTACACATAAAAACTTATAAGCTTTCATACGATTGTATCATCAATCTCAAAATCGAGACATGGATACAGCAACTAACTATTACTCTACCAATGTACATTATCACTATCTAATTTACCAGGCATATTGATACATGAAAGAGTATCACCTTTTAATAAACCAATACAATAATAATATACATCTAATAATAATTATATCAAGAAAAAAGTATAAGTACATTTAATGATTAGAGAATTTATTTTATTAAGTCATTACAAAATACTTATCTCTACTTGATCCGTTCATTACATACGAAATGTACTAGCACAGAAGTCGAAAGTAAATCATTCCAATAATCAAGATAAATCATATATAATCATGTGCTACAACTATTCCTGAAGGTTTATCCAATTCCATCATTAGATTGTAAAAGTAATCCTATAACTTACAAACATTGTTGATTTGATCTTCCATATAAGCTAACTCTATACATTAAATCATCTACTATATAAACAAAGAACACAGACGAATATATGATCTATTTAAAATTTTATTAAAATTGAATAAATTATTATTTTATAATACATACTATATCCAAACCAAACTCATGGTTAATAGTATATATCTCAACAATCTCCCACTTAGACTTTTAACCATGACAATTATTAGAATATACGATATCTAAACGCATGGTTAATAGTATATGCCCCAATAATTTCTCACTTAGATTTATAACAATACATTTATCCTCTCGGGCATTCTTTTTACATGATTATTAAAAGTCTTTGTCAATAAGGTTTTGTTAAAGAATCTTGCCAAGTTATTTTCTTATACAATCTTTATCCAGTAACGTTTGTCGAAACTATCAAGTTAGGTATTAAACTCTTCAATGACATTAGAGTTATCCCAAGAGTGTATATCGAACTATGATTTTCCTTAGTAATCTCCCACTATGATGAAGTGCTACTAATATTACCTTTATTACCTTACGGTAATATAATATTAACGACTTCTTAGTATAGTGGTTAATGTTCAAATATCATTCCCACTACATATAAGCATATTTTGTCTATTAGCTTTTCTTCCATTGCACGAATGCAATGGAGCGTTAAATGTGACGTGTGAGTTTGATGTTCTTGAAAAGCTACTTATTTCTTTGTCTAGTTCCTGTAAAACTTTTTTACTTTTAGGAACATAGTTTATTAGTAGTCCTTATCTGGCAAATTGACATTTGGGATAATAATTGTATTATATTCTTTAGGATAATAAAATAAGCTTCATCATTTTCTTGAATATTGTATAAACATGCACCTACCCACTCTCAATTCTAACTTGTCTGTTTTTCCTTCTAGCACATGTGTTGGACAATCATATTTTCTAACATTTCAGTGAGCTTAAATTCAGCCCACATTCCGTAGACAATTGAGATTTAATTTATTATTCTGATAAGTAACTAATGAACTGCTTAGAGAGGTGCTCTCCACCACGATCAAATTGTAGTGGCTTAATATTTTTCTATGGGACTCCTCTGTTTCAAGCCTTAAACTCCTTGAATTACTCAAAACATTTAGAATTACATGTATCAAATAAATATATTAATAAATTGAGTAATCATTTGTGAACGGTATAAAAATACTCAAAATGACCTTTTACATATATTTTCATTGAACCAAACAAATTAAAACACATCATTATAACTTATCACCAGCTTTATTTCTTTTTGAAGGAAAGTATATTTTGTTGATACTCAAATTTACCCTCATGATTTTTCATTTATCCTTTGTGGGTTTGTATATTTTATTATGTATCTTTATGTATTTTTTGAGTTACTCCATGACATGTTTAAATATCAATTAATTACCTTCATGGGACTCTTAAAATTATTATCATGAAGATTTGCACAAAAAAAAATAATTTTGTCCATATTATAAATATTTTTAAATTGATTCTAGCATTCATAAGTGATCAATAGTTTATTTATTATTTCCTTAAATTTATTTAGGAACGATCAGTTGCCCAATCACTTATTTATATTTTAGCATTTTATGCATACTTCATGACATTTTATATCATTTCATATAATTTCACTTGTATATTTTTATTATTATTTATATATTATCTGCAATAATAGACTATATTTTATAATAATTATATTTATTATATTATATATGTCCCGATCCTAAACCCGGACCCGGTTGTGATGGCGCCTCTCATGAACACAAAGTCAGCCGACACTTTCCATTTTAGTATTTAACAGTTAAGCAGTAAGAAACAGTTTAAAGCATGATAAAATAATCTAAAGTTTAAGCAGATAATAGCATAATTTGCGGAATACAACAAACACAGCCCGATACCGGGGTGTCACTAGTCATGAGCATCTACAAGTTCTAATACAAGTCTGAGAAGTCTATAACTATTACAAACTGTCTGATAAAGAGACAGAAATGATAAGGGGGAGAAACACAGGACTGCAGACGCCAAGCAGCTACATCATGGACTCTGAAATCTGCTGGGAGATCTCAACTCGCACTAGCAGGATCCGCAATGCCTGAATCTGCACACGGGATGCAGGGAGTAAAGTGAGTACTCCAACTCAGTGAATAATAATCATAAATAAAGTCTGAAATCAGGAAATCACATAAAGCACATTGCATGCTATAATGAAGTAGTAAAACCATTAAGACGGTGAATCAGTAAAGGTATGAATAATCATATAAGTCCAATTTAAACTTCAGAAAATACCTTTTGAACAATTAAACAGATAAATGACAGACAAATAAGACAAATAAGCACATAAAGGTTCTTGCCCCTCGGGCACAATGTCAACAATACCAGCCCCTCGGGCTATCTCTCACATCACAATGGGTACTCGCGCTCACTGGGGGTGTGCAGACTCCTAGAGGGGCCCTTTACGGCCCAAGCACAATATCAAGTCATCTTGTGGCATCATCACTAGGCTCTCGGTCTCATATCAATCAAGCTACCTCGTGGCGTACATATCTTAGGCTCTCGACCTCATAATCAATATCAAATGTTTCCTCACAACATAGGCCCTCGGCCTTACTCATTCAAAATCCTCACAAGCCACTCGGGTAATAGTAAAACATGATTCTCGGCCCAAAATATCATTTAAAAGATCATTTATGTGTTAAAAACAGAATAGACATGGCTGGGTACGAAAACAGTAAAATATAACATGACTGAGTTCAAGTATAAAGTCAAAACAGTGAGGAAATATCAATAAAAGTCCCCCGAATGGTTCAAATAGTTGGCATGAAGCTCAAATATGGCATTCAGCCCAAATAATGATGATAGCAAATAGATCTCAGTCAAATACGCGGTAAAATAGTCATTCGGGATGGACTAAGTCACAATCCCCAATAGTGCACGACCCCACGCTCATCATCTAGCATGTGCGTCACATCAATATAGCACAACGATGTGCAATCCGGGGTTTCATACCCTCAGAACATTATTTACAATCATGACTCACCTCAATCCAGTCAAATCTCTAGCCCGCGACGCCTTTTCCCCTCGAATCAGCTTCCACTTGCGTCGGATCTCTCCAAAATCAGAATCATGGCGTCAAAATATGCCAAGGAAATGAAGCCCAAGCGAAAATAATCAATTTACAACATAAATCCCGAAATTACCAAAACCCGACCCCCGGGCCCACGTCTCGGAATTCAATAATTTTTACATCAATAGATTTCTTATCTCCCCATGAGTTCATACATATCAAAAGTTCTTAAATCCGACCTCAAATGGTCCTTCAAATCCTCAATCAAAGGTCTAAGTTTCCAAGCCCTAGTTTCCCCAAACTTTAATCCTTAAATTCCATAAATTACAAGCCTAATCTGTGAAATAATACCATAGAACTGGGTTTTAGGTCCAAAATCATTACCTTAATGAAGTTCCCTTAAAATCCTTCTTCAAAATCGTCCAAAAAGCTCCAAAATCGACTTAAAAATGGTGAAATAGCTCAAAAATCGCGAAGGACACAATTTATACTTTCTGGCCCAGGCATTTTTGCATCTGCAGCCACTTTACCGCTTCTGCGGTATCGCATTTACGGTGTTTGATCCGCTTTTGCGGAAGTCACTTAAACTGCCAAAACCGCATCTGTGATGAAATATCCGCACCTGCGCCATCGCAGGTACGGCCCCTAGACCGCTTCTGCGGTTCCTGCAAACTACCCAGCTTCCGTTTCTGCAACCTTTCTCCCGCACATGCGGCGTCGCACCTGCGGTCACCAATCCGCGCGTGCGGAAATACCAGAAGCAGCAAAAATCTGAAATCTCACAAAGTCTCAAACTCCTTCGTCAACCATCCGAAATCACCCCGAGGCCTCTGGGACCTCAACCAAAAGCAAAAACATATTCCAAAACCTTATTCAAACTTGTACCAATCTTCAAAACACCTCAAACAATATCGAATCAACCAAAACACATCGGATTCAAGCTTAAGTTTTCAAAAATCTTCTGAATTCCGCTTTTGATAAACAAATCCAACCAAACCGCGTCCGAATGACCTGAAATTTTGCACACACATCCCAAATGACACAACGGAACTGCTGCAACTCTCGGAATTCCATTCCGAACCCTATATCAAAATTTCGCCTACCAACCGGAAATTGCCAAAATCACAACTTTGCCAATTCAAGCCTAAATCTACTCCAAAACTCATTCTGATCACGCTCCTAAGTCCCAAATCACCTCCCGAAGCTATCCGAACCATCGAAACTCACATCCAACCCCTCTAACTAATAAGTCAACATCCGGTTGACTTTTCCAACTTAAGCTTCCTCAAAAGAGACTAACTGTCTCAAACCTTACCAAATCCTTTCCGAACCCGAGCCAACCAAGCTGATCACACATAGAACCGATAGACAAAGCAATAAGAAGCAGAAATAGGGAAAACGGAGCGGTAACTCATGAGACGACTCGCCGTGTCGTCACATCCTCTCCAACTTAAACAAACATTCGTCCTCGAACGGGTCAAGAAACATACCCGAAGCCTCAAATAGGTGAGGATATCTGCTCCACATCTCATGCTCGGTCTCCCAGGTAGCCTCCTCCATGGGCTGACATCTCCACTACACTTTCACTAAAGCTATATCCTTCGACCTCAACTGAACCGTGCTGAAATCACCATCCAACTGAACCGTGCTGAAATCCAGAGCATGAGACAGATCCCCAATATACTTCTGGAGCATAGAAACATGAAATACCGGATGCACACTCGACAAGATGGGTGGCAAAGCAAGCTCATAAGCCATCTCCCCAATCCTCCGAAGCACCTTAAAAGGCCCAATGAACTATGGACTCAATTTTCCTTTCTTCCCAAATCTCATAACACCCTTCATGGGCGAAACCTTTAACAGAACCTACTCACCAACCATGTAGGACACATCTCGAACCTTCCTGTCAGCATAACTCTTCTGTCTTGACTGCGCTGTACGGAGCCTCTCCTGAATCACCTTCACCTTTTCCAAAGTATCCTGCACCAAGTCTGTCCCCAACAGCCTAGCATCACCCGGCTCAAACCAACCAACTGGAGATCTACACCGCCTCCCATACAAAGCCTCATATAGAGCCTCTGAAATACTCGACTGGTAGCTATTGTTATAAGCAAACTCTGCAAGCGGTAGAAACTGATCCCATGACCCTCTGAAATCAAAGACACAGGTATGCAACATGCCCTCCAATAGCTGAATGGTGCGCTCAGAATGCCCGTCCGTCTGAGGGTGAAAAGTTGTGCTCAACTCAACCCGAGTACTCAACTCTCGCTGCACAGACCTCCAAAACTGCAATGTAAACTGAGTGCCCCTATCTGAAATGATGGAAACGAGGACACCATGCAAACAAACAATCTCCCGGATATAGATCTCTGCCAACCGCTCTGAAAAATAGGTAGTACACACAGGAATGAAGTGCGCGGACTTGGTCACTCGATCCACAATCACCCAAATATCATCGAACTTCTTTAAAGTTCATGGAAGTCCAACTACAAAGTCCATAGTGATCCTCTCCCACTTTCACTCTGGAATATCCATCCGCTGAAGCAAGCCGCCCGGTCTCGATGCTCATATTTAACCTGCTGACAATTGAGACAGCGAGCTACAAATTCCACAATGTCTTTCTTCATTCTTCTCCACCAATAGTTCTACCTCAAATCCTGATACATCTTCACGGCACCCAGATGAATGGAATACCGCGAGCTATGAGCCTCCTCCAAAATCAACTCCCGAAGCCCATCTACATTGGGCACACAAATCCAGCCCTACTTCCTCAACACCCCATCATCACAAATGGTCACATCTCTGGCATCATCATGTTGAACTCTGTCCTTAAGGACAAGTAAATGCGGATCATCATACTGGCGCTCCCTGATGCGATCATATAAGGAAGATCGAGAAACCACACAAGCCAATACCCGACTGGGCTTCGAAATATCTAACCTCATGAACCGATTGGCCAAGGCCTGAGCATCAACTGCAAGAGGTCTCTCCTCAACTGGAATATATGCCAAACTCCCCATACTCGCTGCCTTTTGTCTCAACGCATCGGCCACCACATTGGCCTTTCCCGGATGGTACAATATAGTGATATCATAATCCTTTAGCAACTCTAACCATCTCCGATGCCTCAAATTAAGATCCTTTTGCTTGAACAAGTGCTGGAGGCTATGATGATCAGTAAACACCTCACAAGACACACCATACAAGTAATGCCTCCAAATCTTCAACGCATGAACTATGGCAGCCAACTCTAAATCATGAACGGGGTAGCTCTTCTCATGGGGTTTCAACTGACGAGAAGCATAAGAAATAACTCTACTCCCTACATCAAAACACAATCAATACCAACTCTTGAAGCATCACAATACACGGTATATGAACCTGAAGCTGATGGCAAAACTAACATTGGAGTCATGGTCAAGGCTATCTTGATCTTATGAAAGCTCTCCTCGCACTCGTCCGACCATACAAATGAAACAACCTATTGAGTCAACTTGGTCAAGGGCGATGCCATAGATGAGAATCCCTGGACAAACCAGCGATAATAGCTTGCCAAACCAAGAGAGCTGTGAATCTTTGCAGCTGAGGACGGTCTGGGCCAACTCTGAACCGCCTCTAACTTTTTCGGATCAACCTGAATACCCTCGTTGGACACCACGTGCCCCAAGAAAGCCACTGAACTAAGCCAAAACTCATACTTGGAGAATTTTGCATAAAGCTTCTCCTCCCCTCAATCTCTGCAACACAACTCTTAAATGCTCCACGCGCTCCTCCTGGCTATACGAGTACACCAGAATATCATCAATGAAAACTATGACAAATGAGTCAAGATAAGGATGGAACACGTTGTTCATCAAATGCATGAACGTTGTTGGGGCATTGGTCAGCCCAAAGGACATCACTAAGAACTCATAATGACCATATTAGGTCCTGAAAGTCGTCTTAAGAATATCCGAGTCCTTGATCTTCAACTAGTGATAACCCGAATGGAGATCAATCTTGGAGAACACTCTCGCTCCCTGAAGCTGGTCGAATAAATCATTAATGCGAGGCAAATGATACTTGTTATTAATTATTACCTTGTTCAATTGCCTATAGTCAATGCACATCCTCATAGTGTCATCCTTCTTTTTAACAAATAGAACCGGCGCACCCCAAAGTGACACACTAGGCCGAATAAACCCCTTATCAAGGAGTTCTTGAAGCTGGTCCTTTAATTCCTTCAACTTCGCTGGTGCCATACGATACGGCAGAATAGAAATGGGCTGAGTGCCTGGCACCAGGTCAATACCAAAATCAATATCCCTATCAGGTGGCATGCCCGACATGTCTGCAGGAAACACATTGGGAAAATCCCTCACAACTGGAACAGAATCAATACTGGGAGTCTCAGCACCGACATCCCTCACAAAGGCTAGATACGTAAGACAACCCTTCCCAACCATACGTTGGGCTTTTAAGTATGAGATAACTCTACTGGGAACATAATCAGTCACACCTCGCCACTCAATCCGTGGTACACCCGATATAGCCAATATGACTGTCTTAGCATGACAGTCCAGAATAGCACGACACAGATATAGCCAACACATGTCCAAAATGATATCGAAATCCACCATACACAATAATAAAAGATCCACATGGGTCTCCAGACCCCCAATAGTTACCACATACGACCGGTACACACGGTCTACAATAATAGTATCGCCCACCGGGGTAGATACATGAACAGGTGAAGCAAGAAACTCATGAGGCGTACCCAAATAACGAGCAAAGTATGATGACACATAAGAAAAGGTGGAACCAGGATCAAATAATACAGAGGCATCTCTTTGGTAGACTGAAACAATACCTGTAATGACAGCATATGAAGTAATAGCATCGGGTCTGCCTGGAAGTGCATAGAAACGGGCCTGACCGCCAGCTGATCGACCTCCCTCTCTGGGGTGACCCCTAGCTAACTGACCTCCACCCCTAGCTGGCTGGGCGGGTGGTGGTGAAGTAATTAGCGCTGAAGCCGATGACTGACCCCCTCTATTAAGATGAACCCGCAAGATGACAAGGACACTGCCTCCACATATGGCCCATATCTTCACACTCATAACAACTCTCAGGTGCTGGAGAAGGGGACTGAAGGGAACCCCTTGCACCGGAGTGACTAGCACATTCACCTGGCATAGAAGAGCCCTGAACTGATGGAGCACGGGACGAACTTTGAGCTAGAAGGGCACTAAGTGATGACTGGCCCTGATGAGAACTGTGAGAACCATGACGCCCCACGATAACCTGGGCGAGCTGGCTGAGCATGCCTGAATGGACGGCCTCTGCCGTGCTGAAACTGACCTCTCGACGGAGCACCACTATAACTACCAGATCCACGAGGCCTCTTGGCCACCCTCTCCTCTCGCTCCTGGCGACGAACAGACTCAATCTCACGGGCAATATCCACAACCTCCTTGAAAGTAGCACCAGCCACCCTCTCCCTGGTCATGAGAATACGAAGTTGATAAGTGAGGCCATTAACAAACCTCTTAATCCTCTCTCTATCTGTCGGAACAACCAAATAGCATAACGAGCTAACTCGGAGAACCTCATCTCATACCGTGTACCATTCATCTCTCCCTGACGCAACCACTCAAACTCCCTACACAGCTCCTCTCTGCGAGACTGTAGCAGATACTTCTCCAGAAAAAGAATGGAGAACTGCTGCCAAGTAAGAGGTGTTACACCAACAGGCCTATGCCTCTCAAAAGTCTCCCACCAAGTAAAGGTAGCTCTAGAAAACTAATAGGTAGTGAAAGTGACCCCGCTGGTCTCTGAATACCCGCTGTACAAAGCATCCTCTGACACTTATCCAAGAAACCATGGGCATCCTCGCCCTCTGCACCGCTAAAAGTCAGAGGCTGAAGTCTATCAAACCTCTCCAACCTACACTGCTCGTCCTCTGGAAAGGCAGGAACTACATAGTCCTGAGCAGCTGCAACCGGCTGGGCTGGATGTGCCCCTGGCATTTGTAGTCCCTACACAACCTGCTCAGGTGTACGAGCGGCTGGAGTCTGATTGCCTTCCCAGGCCTGAGAAGTAGTTGCGGTTGTAGTGGTTGAAACCGCCTGAGCTAGGCCAGTGCAAACTGATAAGATCTGAGCCAAGGCCTCCTGAAGACCCGGAATCACAATGGGCACAGCTGGTGCCTGAGCTGGTGCTGCTGGAGCATCCATAACTAGGACCTGATCCTAAATTGGGGCAGACGGTGGATCTGCAGGTGCTGCCCTAGCTGTTGTGCGGGCCACAACCCTGCCCCTACCATGACCACGACCGTGTACTCGGCCTCTAGTGACCACAGCTGTTGGTACTGGTGGTCGTCCATCCTGACCGGTAGCGCGTGTCCACACCATCCGTGAGAGAATAGAATAACAGAAGTTTAGTACTCGGATCAACCGATTTGCACGACAAGAATTTCAAGAATATAAAGTTTTCCTAAAGGTTCTGCAATCGAGGATAAATACAGACGTCTCTGTACCGATCTGTGAGACTCTACTAAACCTACTCATGACTCGTGAGACCTATGTAACCTAGGCTCTGATACCAACTTGTCACGACCCAAAACCCGTACCCCGTCGTGACGGCGCCTCCCCTGAAGACAAGGCCAGCCGACACTTCCCATTTCAGTATTTAACAGTTAAGCAGTAAGAAACAGTCTAAAGCATGATAAAATAATCTAAACTTTAACCAGATAATAGCATAATTTGCGAAATACAACCGAACACAGCCTGATATCGGAGTGTCACTAGACATGAGCATCTATAAGTTCTAATACAAGTCTAAGAAATCTATAATTATTACAAACTGTCTGATAAAGAGATAGAAATGATAAGGGGGAGAAACATGGGACTACGGATGCCAAGCAGCTACCTCGTGGACTCTGAAATCTGCCGGGAGCTCTCAACTCGCACTAGCAGGATCCGCAACGCCTGAATCTGCACACGGGGTGTAGAGAGTAAAATGAATACTCCAACTCAGTAAGTAATAATCATAAATAAAGACTGAAAGCAGGAAATCACGTAAGGCACATTGCATATTATAATGAAGCAGTAAAACCATTAAGACGGTGAATTAGTAATGGTACGAATAATCATATAAGTCCAATTTAAAATTCAGGAAATACCTTTTCAACAATTAAATAGATAAATGACAGACAAATAAGACAGATAAGCATATAAAGGTTCTTGCCCTTCGGGCACAATGTCAACAATACCAGCCCCTCAAGATCTCACATCACAATGGTTACCCGTGCTCAGTGGGGGTGTGTCGACTCCTGGAGGGGCCTCTTACGGCCCAAGCGCAATATCAAGCTATCTCGTGGCATCATCACTAGGCTCTCGGCCTCATATCAATCAAGCCGCCTCATGGCATACATATCTCAGGCCCTCGGCCTCATAATCAATATCAAATGTTTCCTCACAATATAGGCCCTCGGCCTTACTCAGTCAAAATCCTCACAAGCCACTCGGACAATAGTAAAACATGATTCTCAACCCAAAATATCATTTAAAAGATCATTTATGTGTTAAAAACAGAGTAGACATGGCTGAGTACGAAAACAGTGAAATACAACATGACTGAGTTCAAGTATAAAGTCAAAATAGTGAGGAAATATCAATAAAAGTCCCCCTTGGCACGAAGCCCAAATATGGCATTCAACCCAAATAATGATGATAGAAAATAGATTTCAGTCAAATACGCGGTAAAATAATCATTCAGAATGGACTAAGTCATAATCCCCAATAGTGCACGACCCCACGCTCGTCATCTAGCATGTGCGTCACATCAATATAGCACAACGATGTGCAATCCGGGGTTTTATACGTTCAGAACATTATTTACAATCATTACTCACCTCAATTCGGTCAAATCTTTATCCCGCGATGCCTTTGCCCCTCGAATCGGCCTCCACTTGCGTCGAATCTATCCAAAATCAAAATCACAATGTCAAAATATGCTAAGGGAATGAAGCCCAAGCAAAAATAATCAATTTACAACACAAATCCCGAAATTACCAAAACCTGACCCCCAGGCCCACGTTTTGGAATTCAATAATTTTTATATCAATAGATTTCTTATCTCCCCACGAGTTCATACATATCAAAAGTTCTGAAATCCGACCTCAATGGTCCTTCAAATCCTCAATCAAAGGTCTAAGTTTCCAAGCCCTAGTTTCCCCAAACTTTGATTCTTAAATTCCATAAATTACAAGCCTAATCTATGAAATAATACCATAGAAACGAGTTTTAGGTCCAAAATTCTTACCTCAATGAAGTTCCCTTGAAATCCCTCTTCAAAATCGTTCAAAAAGCTCCAAGCCGACTCAAAAATGGTGAAATAGCTCAAAAATCGCGAAGGACACTATTTATACCTTCTGGCCCAGGCATTTTTGCATCTGCGGCCACTTTACCGCTTCTGCGGTACCGCATTTGCGGTCTTTGATCCCCTTCTGCGGAAGTCACTTAAACTGCCCAAACTGCATCTGCGATGAAATATCTGCACCTGCGCCATCACAAGTGCGGCCCCTAGACCGCTTCTACGGTTCCTGCCAACTACCCAGTTTCTTCTTCTGCGACCCTTCTCCCGCATAAGCGGTGTCGCACGTGCGGTCCTCAATACATAGGTGCGGAAATACTAGAAGTAGCAAAAATCTTAAATCTCACAAAGTCTCAAACTCCTCCGTCAACCATCCGGAATCACCCCGAGGCCCCCGGGACCTCAACCAAAAGCATAAACATATTCCAAAACCTTATTCAAACTTGTACCAATCTTCAAAACACCTCAAACAACATTGAATCAACCAAAACACATTGGATTCAAGCCTAAGTTTTCAAAAATCTTCTGAATTCTGCTTTTGATAAAAAACCCAATCAAACCACGTCCGAATGACCTGAAATTTTGCACACACATCCCAAATGACACAACGGAATTACTGCAACTCTCGGAATTCCATCCCGAACCCTATATAAAAATATCGACTAACAACCGGAAATCGCCAAAATCTCAACTTCGTCAATTCAAGCCTAAATCTACTCCGAACCTCCGAAACTCATTCTGATCACACTCCTAACTCCCAAATCACCTTTCGAAGCTATCCGAACCATCAGAACTCACATCCGAGCCCTCTAACTCATAAGTCAACATCCGGTTGACTTTTTCAACTTAAGCATCCTCAAAAGAGACTAAGTGTCTCAAACCTTACCAAATCCTTTTTGAACCCGAGCCAACCAACCCGATCACACATAGAATCGATAGACAAAGCAATAAGAAGCAGAATTGGGAAAAACAGAGCGGTAACTCATGAGACGACTGGTTGGGTCGTCACAATATAGATCAAAATAACATTTTTATATTTTTACAATCATAAGACATTATTTTAAAGTATTTAATTGCATAACTAGTACTTATATATATTTGTTAGTAACATTTTTAATATTTTTCTTAATTTTTCACATATTTAAATCCATCCCAAACCAAGCTAATTTTTCACCCAAAAGAGGTCTAAAATCTCAGGCCCAATTGCCCCAAGCCTAACCAAACAACCCCTTTTCTCAAATACCTGGTCGGGGATCCATTGACCCGTCCCGTCTCCTTTTATTTTTCGGGCGTTGATCTCAAATGATTAACGTCCCATAATGATCCTCCTATTTTTATCTACCCATACCCTAGCCTCACTGCCCCTTCACCCGCCGTCTCTCCCCCCTCGTCTCTTATTTCCTCTACTAACCCTAGTAGCCACAAGGGTCGTCTCTCATCCCCCTTTTTTATTTTTCTTTTAATCAAGGATCCCCTTACCTTTCTGGGTGCTCATCACTCAAGCACTATGATATTTGGTACTGCTCTATTTGTGGAAGGTATATTTCGTCTGATTCAAGGTCAAAAGGATCCAATCTTGCTTGATGCTAAGCTCTGCTTCTATCATTGCATAAGGCTAAGCATTGTCTTCCTCTGCGTAGGGCTGAGCACTGTCCTCATTACCTGCATAGGGCTAAGCGCTACCCTCATTACTCGTATAGGGCTAAGCACTGCCCTCATACTTGCATGAGGCTATGTTTTGGCTCCACACTTGCGTAGGGCTAAGCATTGCCTTGACTATTGCATCAGGAAAAGCACGACTCCCCTACTCGCAAAAGGCTAAAATTGCCTTCCTCCATTCTTGCATAGAGCTAAGCACTGCCTTCCTCATCTGCATACGGCCAAGCACTGTCTATCTTCTTTGTCGAATAGTCAAGTAATGCCACACCTTTGTATTTTATGGGTTGAATATCGCTACATTATCCGTAGGTATCATAGTCTTAAGGAATCATCTCCATAGCCTGAGGATAACATTCCACGGGCTGAGGATCTCAAAATTGCACATCATTATTCAAAGGCAATATAGTCCAAAGGCACAATCCTCATGTCCTGAGGATACCATTTCATGGCTTGAGAATCCCTTTATTATATGTTTCATGGCCCAGAACGTCATGGTCTAAGGACATCATTCGCATCGTCCAATGACATTTTTCATGGTCCTAAGGTAATTTGCATCATATTTAAATTCTCACACTCGCATCAATGATATTATAACTGTTATGTATATTTTTTCCATATTCCTTGTATTTTAAGCTTTGCAGGTAACTCGAAAGGTAACCATTCTTCAAACGAGATCAATTCTCGCTCTGGTTTCCGCTCAAACGTTCACATTCCTTTGATATCTCCAAGTAACCACCAATCAATAGTCAAGCATGTCCTTTTCTGTAACCGTTCCCCAATTACATTACCTCACGTATCTGTAATGATCGAGTTCGCATTATTGTCATTTATACTCGATCTGTGATAGCAACCATTCACGACACTATCCTATCCAAAGAAAATCATTCTTTAAAGTTTGTAGATTCACATTATTTTGATGCTAAAATGTAAGATATGTTGATGGAACATGATTAGAAATAGATTAGAATCATTTACCCAAAATTTGTAGATGAAAATCTTCTCTCCAAATCGTCTCCTAACGAGTCTAAGGTTCGAAAATGAGAGAATATTTTGAAAAATTCCATCTCCCAACCCTTTGTACCTGTTGCAGTTGTCGTATTTGCGACACATGGCTCGCATTTATGAATCCTCGCAATTGCGGACCAGGGCTCGCATTTGTGAACCCTGACAGCCTCATGCATCATTACACTTGCGAGAAGAGGCTTCGCATTTGCGAACCTAGCTAAACTCCTATTGACTTAGCTAATGCGAAGGGGTAGTCATAATTGCGACATCTGAGCCCCCACCATCACCTTCGTAAATGCGAGGCTGGTTCTCCCAATTGCGATAACTGGACACCAGCAACACGAGCACGTCAATTTCAATGCAATCCGTTCTGAAATATGTCTCAAACTCATCAGATCCTTAGAGCTCCAAACCAATCATCCACACAAGTCTAAAAATGCCATACGAATTAGCTCGCACGATCAAAACATAAAAATAACATCTAAAATTATGAATCAAACACTAAAACACATGAATTTCAAAGTAAAGTTCAAGAACATCTAGAATTACAACTAAAAGTCTGGATCCTATCAAACCAACTCCAAATGATATCAAATTTTGCAGACAAGTTCTAAATAGCATAACGGATCTCTTCCAAATCCCAAAATTAAATTCTGAACTCGATACCTAATAGTCAACCACGATCAAACTTTTCAACTTCAAATTGCTAAATTTCGGTGAAACAACATAAATTAACCTATGGATTTTCAAATTCAATTCCGGGCGTACGCCCAAGTCCGAAATCACGATACGAAGCTATCGGATCTATTAAAACACATTTCTGCGGTCGTTTTCACAAAATTCAAAGTTTGGTCAACATTTCTAACATAGGCTTCTAAGCCAAGAATCAAAGGGTCCAAATCAACCCGAAAGCTTACCAGAACGAAACTAACCAACTCCACAAGTCATAAAACCATAAACACACATGTCTGAAGCATAAAAAGGGGTAACGAGGCGTAATTCCACAAAACGATCGATCAGGTCTTTATAAATACGCAAAACGACCAGTCGGGTCGTTACATTTATATTTATATTGTTGTCTTCTTTAATTTTTGACCGTGTAGACTATTTTGAGGTTAATTAGTTTTGTGGCTCATTACAAACTTGTTTTTAGTTTTATGGCTCTAACTCTTTTTTTACACATGACAGATTTACTTTTACGCGTAAAAGATCTGTCTTTTACACATAAATGATCTAAATAAGTTATTTTTTAATTTAAAACTATAAAGGGGCATGATGCGTAAATACTACACTATTTTGCCTATGTTTTGGGGTCCCCACAAATTTTAAAGCTTGTGTGAAAAGCCACCTAAGAATTAGATTTAGGTGTAATTGCATTACACAGTGTGGCATGTTTGTTTGGCCAAGTAATTACTTGGTCAACATGGAATTGGGTGTAATTGGAGGGGTGTAATTGTAGATATGTAATTTTTGACCATCCCCAAGATTTTACATATTTAGCATTTATATATTTAGTTTAGGCCAAATATCACTATTTCAACTAGTTTTGACTCTTTTACTTTATTTTGTCTTGTTATTTTTTGTTTATCTATCTTTCATAAAATTCAAAAATACAAAAAGAAGTTCTACTTTATTTTCGGGAATATTAGTAGTTTAGTAGGAATATTATTTTAATTTTGTAATAATTTCAATCTAATTCCATTTTTATCTTTTAGTATGATATTTGAAGAATAACAAAAATAGGTTTGTTTTAATGGTTAGTTTTATTTTAATAGTTATTTTACTTAAGTAAGATTAATTAGTAAATGATATAGTATTTTTAGACTTGTTTAAGAAAAAAGAATAAAATTTGGGCTCAAAAAGCCCTTTTTAGACCTAATTTTCGGACCCTTAAGCCATAAATCCAAACCCAATACCCATAAAACCCTAACACTTTAAAAAAAACTCTTCTTCTACGTCTTCACAACCTAGACCCAACTAAGACCTAAGAGAACTCCAAAATCGGCTGCAACAGACAGGAACAAAATATAAGCAAATTCCTTAGAATCTCCGAAGCTAAGAGAAGAAAGAAGCAGCAGTGTCGATCTTCTTCTCCAGTCCTAAAAAACTCCAGAAACAATCCTCCAAACGACCACTGGTCGAAAAGCACCACAGCTTCCCAACTCCGATTCCAGGCGTCTTCAACTCGCCGGCAACCTCCTTATCCGATTCCGGCCAGCAACCAGCTGCTTTCAAACACCACGAACGCCACTTGAAATAATCACCAAATAGCAACTTCACAAAATTCAACCACAAAGAAACGCAAGCCACATCACTGAAACGGAAAATATGAAGCGTTTTTGGGTTGAGAGAACAGTCGAGGTTTTCGATCGATTTCCGACGAGGTTTGTTGAGGTTTCCGGCGAGGTGGACTGCGCTCATTCCGAATCATTTCCGGCTTCTATTTGATACTTCGAACTGTTTTCTTTGCTTTCAACAGGAATTTCGTATTGGTTTGATCATGTTATAAATTTTGGTACTTTATTGCAAATTTGGATTAGTTGGAATGTTATTGGATCGCTTTTCTGCTGGGGGTTGATTTGAAAGAAGTTTTGTAGAAGATGGACTTGAATCTCGTTTATTATTGTTGATTGATTTCTTGTATCAAGTGTTTTTATTTTGTGGGTGAAGTATAGCTGGTGCACAAGTTGTTTTACGTGGTATTGCACAATGAGCTTGGAGAATGAGGATCCAAGCGCCACCGATCACGTTTCTGAAATTGGTGAAGTCCAGAAGGCATTCGAAAGTATCGTATACAAGAGAGTTTCTTTTGTCATTCAGTCAACTGAAGATTTGCAAGAAGATACCAACTGGGTTTGATTAGTCGATCCTGAGGTAAGAGTGTTTGCATAACATGCCATTTGCTTGAAATTTTGGAGCAATTAATGTTTTACTCTCCCATATTTTATTGGTATTGCTCTATTAGGCAGTTTTATTTTAGATTAATTTTAGGATAATCATGAACATCGTAGCTTGCTTTAGGTGCGATTAATAATAAATATCGTGGTCATGGGTACGGATCCCGTGGCATGGTCATGATACATAATCCCCTATTCGGGTGTGCATTTCATATGACCCGACCATAACTTCGAACAATAATAAAATAAATATATCGCATATCGCGGGTGCATTTCATGTAGCGTGGTTTGTAATGTGTACCAAAACTACAAGTGTACGACAATCGTGACTTGTTCTAGAAAATAATTCCATAAACAAATAAAAGCGGTTTAAAAGATTAAAAATGCACAATAGGTATAAAACATGTAATAAATTAGATAATTAGACCAATTATTAATAGTTGAGCGACTGTGCTAAAATCACGGAACCCGGGAATGCCTAACACCTTCTCCCAGGTTAACAGAATTCCTTACCTGATCTTCTGTATTTGCGAACCAAAAATAGAGTTAATTTTATTCGATTTGGGATTTAAAATAAACCCGTGACTTGGGACACCAATAATGATCCCAAGTGGCGACTCTAAATCAATAAATAATCCCATTTTGATTAATGTCACTTCAATTGGAAAAACTTCCTTATACCTCCTCTCGGGTAAAAAGGAGGTCTGACAGCTCTGGCGACTCTGCTAGGGATAAGAACCCCGAACTTCTGGTTCAGGGTTCAGAATTCGAGTTTCAAATAGATGTTATGATTGGCTTTCATGATTGTCTGATTTTTACGTGTTTGAGCCTAATGTGCTAAATGTCCTTTTTTTACCGCTTTGATATTGATTAAATTGTATATAAAAACTGTTACGAAACCCTCTTATCTCTGAGTTTTCTAAATCTTCTCGGAAGCGGGCGCTTCGCGTGACTTCTTTTTTGTTAGCGTCATATCCCAATTTTAGAACGAGGTTTGGACAAGTTGCAAAGCCGGTGAAACTTCTGTATTTCTGGTACACTGCCCCTCCCCCCGGCTCGAGCTGTTCGCTCGTGTAAGCCAAGTCTAGAACAATACACCCAAATTTTTAAACCTAGAATAACATAGCCTCATGTTGAATCCCTAGTAAGTACGTTTGTTTGCATCACATGCCTTTGGCTTTGGGAACTCAACACAGGAGTTGGGTCCGTCTAGGACAAGTGTACCCACATTAAAAGACCATCCTAATGTATTTTACGTGCTACTCACGCATTTGTTTGTTTCGGCTTGCATGTTGATCGACTTCTAGGATAGGGAAAGGAAATCAATAAAAAAAGAAAAAAAATAAATAAAAACAAGAGTGAGTTAGGTATTTGAAAACGCTGAAACTCTGGTGAAATTCTGGAAAAAAAAAAGAAAAAAAAAGTCATTTCAAAATGAGCCGAAATTTTCAAGTGCCATATTTCCATGTTCTGTCAAAACTGGCGAATTACGCGGGTTTGATTCTCACCTAATGTGAGCTACGTAGGCAAACCTCATCGGTTCTGGCCCCAATTTTTTAAATAATTAAAAAATATTTTCCTTTAATTCATTCTTTCGAAGCATTTTCTTAGAAAATTCAAAAAAAAAAGATTTTTAAAATCAAAAAAAATAGTTTCTTTCTTTCTGAAGTCTTTCATATGAAAAAAGAAGAAAAAAGAAAAATCAATCAATAATCAAAATCCAAAATACGAGTTTCCTTTATTTTGAAGTATTTTTCCCAAAAATTCAAAAAAGAAAATTAGAAAAAAAAAGAATCCAAAAAAATATTCTTCTTTAAAAGTCCTTCTTTCGTAAATGTCATAAAAAAATTGAAAAATTGAAGTCCAAAAATATTTTCGTTAGAAGTACATTTATAAATTTAAAAAAAAAACTCAGAAATCCGACATGTTTTCTTAAAAAGTCCTTTTTACGAAAATCCAGAAAACAAATCAAAATCAAAAAATATTTTCTTTCTTCTTTAGAAGTTTTTCTTTAAAAAAAAAAAGAATAAAAATCAAAACCAAAAATCCAAAAATACATTTTTCCTCTTTAAAAGCCTTCTTTCAAAAATTCCAAAAGAAAAATAAATGAAATGCAAAAAAATATATTCTTATTCTAAACACTTTCATGGTCGGAATGTTATAAAAAAAATAGGAAAAAAATAGAAAAATAAAGTTAGTTTATTTACTCAATTCCCAATCTTCCCGAGCTACGCAAGATTTGATTCATGCGACGTCATGATACGTAGGCAATCGCCATCAGATTCGATCATAGCCATAAAATTAATTGACTGGAAAATAAACTGAAAAAAAGAGAGAAAGAAAAATTGAATGAAAAAAAAAAGAAAAGAAAAAAAGTGACAAAAAGAAAAAGAAAAAAAGAGAATGACAAAAATAAAAGAGCGAATAAAAAAAAGTTAGTGCCAAAAAATCAAAGAGCGACAGAGACGAAATGAAAAAAAAAATCAAAAGTGATTAAAGAGAGGCAGAAATAAAAGAAAAGAGGTACATACTGAAAGAGTTAGTTAAGGTCGGGATGAACATGCAATCGTTCAAACACATAGTAGAAGCGTTTAAGTGTTAGGTGCATTGCATCCCAACATATGATTTCCAATATGTTAAATGTCTCAAAACTAACAAGGTTGTGGTGTGAGCAAATTAGCCAGGTTCTGTTCAGGTGGTTGGTTTTGTTGGTATGTGGTGATGAACGCGTAACCTTGCACGCGGCCACAACATTATATACAAAATCGAGCTCCACCTCCCAGATATGTCCATTCTTACTGAGCTCCATATAATCCCCAATCAAATGTTCCCCAGTACAATCCTCACCCAAGAGAACCTTTCAAAAGGAATCAGTTCACCCCTATTGGTGAATCATACTCGGGCTTCTTCCAAAAACTAGTCAGGCGAGGTTTACTGCAGCCAGTTGCCCCAAATCGGCCAAACCCCGAGTCGCCCTCGCACCGAGCTGATGCTAGATATGAATAGCACTCTGGAGCAGCGGGACACAGTACAGAGGACGGTTGGACCCTCCAAAGGGCAATTGAAGATTTGATCGAAGCTGAAAGAATCGTTCTTTGGGACGATTCGGGACGAAGAGGCTCCTGATGTGACGAACTCTATGTTGTCTGCTTACAATGAGGAATTCGATCCGGCACTGAAGGCCATTGCAGCCATTGCCGGGACAGAAGAAAAGCCAAAAACGGTCGCCAAGCCTGAAAGTTCCCTATCAGACGGGAATCTCGGTAGCCAGTCTTTCTATCCTTTCTGCGTCCAGATTATCTCAGGGTGTAATCCGGATGTTTTACTTTATTGTCTTACTTTTCGATGTTAACCCTTCTATCTTTTAAAATTCAAAAAAAAAAAAAAGTCTAGGAATGTCTCTTTTCTTAATCTTGTCACTTTTCTTATTCTCTTTTCAGTTCTATTAAATGCAAATTTCAATAATATGACATGCTTGCGGACTTCATGCCCAGATCCTGAAACGTTGTCAGACCTCGAAATAATGAATCAAGAATTAGATTGCAATGAAGTAAGTTTAAGAAAATAAAACAAAGAGTTGGAACAACTGAAGGAAAATTGGTTCCAGATTGGAAAGGTTCATACATTGCAACAAGAGTACTGCCAAAAGAGTGCGTTGTACTTGGGACACATCGAAGGAAATGTCCCTGAAATAACTGTCAATACAAATGCAGTCAAAAGGTACTATGTTGGATCTTCTATATAGCATTAATGTTCTCCGATTGAGATTAAAAAGGCTTTCTTTCTCACTATCCAAATATCCAATCCTTTGCAAACCCTTTGAGCCAACTCCTATTCTTTGACTATCCTAATTGGAAACTAAAAGTTTTAAAAAAATTGAAAAAAATAAAATGAAGAATGAAAGAAAAAAAACAAGAGAAGAAAAGAAAGACACAAAAGGGGGAGAAAAGACAAAGAAAATGAAATGAAAAAAAAGAGAGAGAGGAAAACAAAACAGAAAGAAAAGAAAAACAAAAGAAAATCAAAAACAAAGTTCCCTGAACTACGTTTGACTTGATTCCGAAAGGATACATTTGGGGCAGATGTTATAATGTTTCAGCAATGATTTTGCCTAAAAGGTTCCAAAGTTGTAATTCAGTCCAGATCATTTTTTCCCAAATCCTTCAAGTCCTTCTGATCAATCGGTGAGAATGTTCTAAGGATTAGAGAATACAACTACTTGAATTTGATGCAATCAAAATGAGAGAAATAAAATGAGAGAGTCTTATTGGTGAAAACCCACACGGACATTGTGAGGCGACGGCAAGTGCAGAGAAATAAAAAATGAGAGAGTCTTATTAGTGAAAACTTACAAAGAGCACTGTAAGGCAATAGTGAGAAGAGAAATGAGAGATGTTAGCTGGTGAAAACCGCAAAGGGCGCCCCTGATCGAAAAGAGGATCCTCACAGCCATCAGGCATCGACAGAGTCCTGTCAAGGTTTCGCGATTTTGAGGCAAAGGTTGTGATGAATTTCTGAGAGTCGGACGGTTTATACGGATCAGGCATCCAGTCCAAAAGCCATATCATGTTCATTGAAGTCCGCATGCACTCTAGATATGTCCTTCTTTCCTTTCCCCGAAAGGGACATTTCTTGTTTACACTCATTCTCCATTCCATTGTTTGTTTTCTATGAATCCCTTTCGGTCTAACTCTGTTCCAAAACTGAGGCAAAGAAAGGATGGCAAGATTCATTTAGTGGGCTTCTGTTTGATACGAGCCAATATTCAAGAAGATACCCAACCTCGGCAGGTGCATCGAGTCGACTTCGACTAGCCATGACGGTTGATGCTTTAAAATAAAAAAACTCCTAAAAAGAAAGAAAATCAAAGTCAAATGCCCATAAAGGCAAAATAAAGTTGAAAAAGGTTAAGTCCCACGTGGCTAACCGTCTCGGCAAAGATTTGAGAAGCCAAGGGACTCCAAATGCTTTGAAATTGAAGTTGGAAGAAAGAAGCCAGAAATGAAAGGCCTATAAAGGCGAAATAAAGTTGGAAAAGGTTAAGTCCCACGCGACTAGCTGTTGCGATAAAGTTTGAGGAGCCAAAAGTTCCCCAATGCTCTAAAGTTAGAAAAAAGAAAAAAAACAACAAGTCAGAAGGGTAAAGCCTACAGAAGCAAAATAAAGTCGACCAATCGCAATGGCAAAGTCTAGAAAAGCCAGAATTTCTCCAGGGTCAGAAATGCAATCAGTATTCAGGAAATAACCAGTTGCAGATAAAAGGGGCCGAGTGTCACGGCCCATTTTTCCATAATAGGTCATGATGGCGCCCAACACCGTTGTCAAGCAAGCCAACGCGGAAGTACTAGTGAATTCTTATTTTACTTACCCAAACAGTTACAACATTTTTCATAATTTGCAATTAAAAGCAGGTGATAATATGCAACATTCAATAATAATTATACAGTCCAAAAGAAACGTCTACTAATGTGTGTGCCAAGACCTGGTGTCACAAGCTGTGGGCAACTAGTAGAATATACAAAATAATACATCTATCCTACTGTCTGAAACAGAATAGACAGTCAAAAGTAAGGAAGACTCCATCCAGCTGCTGATCGGCACAGGAAGGGAAGTAGCTCACCGTGGAAGTCTCGGACTATGATCAGGGGCGCGCATCGGTCTGATAGTCAGATGAACCTACCTCAGAACCTGTACAATTAAGTACAGAAGCGTAGCATGAGTACATAAATAATATGTGCCCAGTAAGTATCTCGTCTAATCTCGAAGAAGTAGAGACGAGAGGTCAACTTGATACCTACTAGGCCCAAATAATATAATATGATATTATGCCAGGCATGATGGTCACAATATATAATAGTTGAAATAAGTATTTCTAAGTCATGTCATTTCAATACCCCAGTTAATCCTTTACAATTTAAGCCATGTATCAGGCAGGTCATCAATAATAAATTCACATAAATATCATGCGCACGTTATGCCGAGGTCGACGGCCCGATTCTACATAAAAGAAACTGTGCACTACTAGAGGGTCGAATGGCGCGAACCATAGATGCATCTATTTCTGCCGTGGTGATCGGCCCGATCCACCAATATCAGTTATCAACAGAAAAATACAAGAAGGCGCATTTATATTCAAATAAACTCATACCAGTGTTCAACACAACATATGTTCACTTATGTTCATTTCCAATTCTCTAGCATATCCTAAATGATCACATTAGCAAAAAGACATAACATTTGCAAATATAGCATGACACTGGTCCTAAACTACCCGTACAATTAACATGATAGTAGCTACGCACGGATTCTCGTCACCTAGTGCGTACGTAGCCCCTGCATTTAGTAGCAAATTATACAATTATTACTCCTATGGGGACAATTTTCTCTTACAAGGTTAGAAAGGAGACTCACCTCGCTCCAAAGTGCACTTCCAATACCAAGAACGAGCCCGAACTTTCAGTTTGGAGCCGAACGATCCAAAACTAGTTAAATGGGGTAAGAACTAGTCAATACAAGCTCATAAGATCACATCCTAACTATTAAAGTAATTTCCCAACCTTAAACACAAGATTCCTAAAATTCGACCCCGGGCCCACGCGCCTCGATTCCGAAATTTTTCGAAGAAAGTTGTTCTTTGTAACCTAAGAATCAATAATATATAATTTCAACTTCGCTTCATACCGAATTTCGTGAAAAAATCTAAGTTTTATCAAAAACCCTAGGTTTTGCTTTAACCCCATGATTTTACATAAATCCTAGTGTTTAATCTACCTAAGACACCAGTATTAAACTAAGAATAGGTGGGATAAACTTACCTCAAGATGCCAGGTGGAAGTCTTCTCTCCAAAGCTCCCAAAATTGTCAATGGAGGAGTGAAAAGTGGCAAAAATGACTTAGAACCCGTATTAAATAAAACTCACTGCTTCAGCGATTTCCGCATCTACGGTCAGGGGACGCATCTGCAGAATCGGCCAAGCGGACTGCGACCGCTTCTGCGGTCTGGAAGCCGCTTCTGCGGTTCTGGGCCTGGCCTACCTTGGCTGCATCTGCGATAAGCGGACTGCTTCTGCGGTCTCGCACCTGCGGTCGACCAACCGCAAGTGTGGTTATAACAGAAGCAGATGCTTCAGCACTTCTCAACATTTCCAACTTCACTCGAGCCTCGTCCGATTGACGCTCGGGGCTCCCGGGCCCCGCCCGAACATACAGAAAAGTCTGAAATCATGAAACGGGCCTGGTCGAACCTTCAGAAAGCCCGAAATAACCCTAAATCTAAGAATCACCCCTAAAACCAATTGAATCAAACTTATGAACTTCAAGTTCTTAAATTTCCTCTAACGAGCCGAAACGCCCTTAAACTACTCGGATTGACTCCAAATTTTGCGGACAAGTCTTAAATGTTATATTGGACCTGTACCGGGCTCCGAAACCAACATACGAGCCCGATACCCAAGTGATCAACCCTTATTTAGTTTCTTTAAATCCTTAGAATTTCAATTTAACAATTTCTAATAAAAATTCATTACTCGGCCTAGGGACCTCGGAATTCGATTTCGGGCATACGCCCAGGTCCCATATTTTCCTACAGACCCCCAAGACCGTCAAAACACGAATCCGGGTCCGTTTGCTCAAAATGTTGACCAAAGTCAAACTTAGCCTTTTATGAAAATCTTAAGGAATCAAATGAACATATTTCAACCTAAATTTTTCCAAATCTCGAACCAACCATCCCTGCGGGTCGTAAATTTGTTAAAGCAAGCATGAGAAGTTTTATTTAGGGGAAAGGGGTTCTAAAAAGCAAAACGACCAGTCGGGTTGTTACACCGAGATCTAGTGGTTGAAATAATCAAGGATACAAAACCAACCACCGTTTCAAACTGGCAAATATTCTTTGTTTGAAAAATAGGAAACAGGTGCAATCCAAAAGAAACCTTGCAAGAAGCAGGTGCAACCAAAAAGAAATGGTGCAAGGGCTAGAAACAGCTTCACAACAATAACTCCAAAAGGGAAGACACCTCCAAAATTCTTTCCCGCATTTACTAATTCTATGAAATTAAAAAAAAAGGAGAAGAAATGATGATGAAAATGAAAAGAAGAAGAACAAGAAGAACAAGAAAAAATCAAAATCCAGGTAGTATGGTGTCCAATCCCTAGTTGCGTCTTTTCCAACATAAGGTCCCACTCCCTAGTTGATGTCGGCATAACCCGATGACTTTTCCAACATAGGGTCCCACTCCCTAGTTGATGCCGACATAACCCAATGACTTTTCCAACATAGGGTCTCACTCCCTAGTTGATGCCGACACTAGTTGATTCCGACACTAGTTGATGCCAGCATAACCCGATGACTTTTCCAACATAGGGTCACACTCTCTAGTTGATGCCGGCATAACCCGATGACTTTTCCAACATAGGGTCCCACTCCCTAGTTGATGTCGGCATAACCCGATGACTTTTCCAACATATGGTCTGCACTCCCTAGTGGATGTCAGCATAACCTGATGCCAACATAGGGTCACCACTCCCTAGTCGATGCCAACATAGGGTCTCCAGTCCCTAGTTGATGCTAGCATAACCTGATGCCAATACAGGGTCACCACACCCTAGTTGATGCCAATATAGGGTCTCCACTCCCTAGTTGATGCCAGCATAACCTGATGCCAACATAGGGTTCCCATTCCTTGGTTGATGATTTTCCAACAATATGGTTTTCAATCCGTAGTTGATTTCATTTTAGATATAGGATCTTCACTCCCTAATCTTTTTTCCCAAGGATACACAATCCTGATTTTATTGCTTTCAATAATGAAATAGTATAGAGTTTTGTTTATAAATAACTCACAAAATTTTTGTAGTGAAAACTAGGGCAAAAAAATTTCATTCGTTTGTTTGTTTTGGTGTTTGAGAAGGTTATTCCTCGAGGCACAGGGTTCGAGACGACCAAAAGAAGGAGTCTCAATCCAGAATAAAAGAAAAAGAAGAAAAAAGAAAAAGAAGTGAATTCAAAGTGCAGAAGCGGAGAAAAGATGTGGATTGCTCAATACGTGATTGAAGTTAAAAGCTTTGCATCTCCCGCCTTGATCCGAAAAGTTGAAAAAGGAATGTGTCACAACCCCGAATACTGGTCGTGATGGCGCCTATCACATTACTAGGCAAGCCAACCCAAACATTAATCACAATTCTTTTTCTTTTATAAAACCATTTTTCTAACACGAGTTTGAATACCAATTTTCATAAGAAGTTTTAAAACAACCAAAATGTGCGGAAATCAATAATACATAAGACAACACAGCCCAAACATCTGGTGTCACATGTCTAGAGCCTCTAAATACACAACCGACTGTCTAATACATCATAAGTCTAAAAATGTAGAAAATAAATAGATAGGAAGGAGGAAAGCAGGGTTGCGAACGCCATGCAACTACCTTGCAAATCTCCGGCAAACTCTAGATAAGCTGAGGACGCTCACTCTGCCGCTTGGGCACCTGGATCTGCACACAAGGTGCAAGAAGTAGCGTGAGTATGCCAACTCAGTAAGTAACTAAAGTAAATAAGGTCTGAAAGCAGTGACGAGCAGTTAAAAATCATATAAAGGAATAAACAACAGAATAACGAATCAAACTTCATAGTTTAAAACCAGTTTCGTCATAAAATCTTCAGTTGGAATACTTGAAATCATATACTTAGCAATTTTTCAACAGAGGTTTATTTTAAAAGAAGAGTGAAATCAGTGAAAATATCATACATGGGCCCCTCGGCAAGGTATCACTCAGGATATGGCCTCTCGGGCAGCCTCTCAGTCCCTCGTGACTCAACTCTTGTCACTTAATACTCACTCTCAAAACTCAGGCTGATCAATATCTCATAATAATAATAATAATAGTCATAGTAACCGCTGCAGCATGTAGCCCGATCCATAATTTATAGTCGACTACGCTCATTGGGGGTGTACAGACTCCGGATGGGCTCCTACTGCCCAAGCGTCATATCGCTGCGGCGCGCAACCCGATCCAATATATATATCGTTGCGGCGTGCAGCCCGATCCATAATTCATACATATATAAATATCCTCACCATTAGGTTTTCAACCTCTCCCAGTCATTAACTTCACAGCCTCTCGGGCACAACAGTAGAAATTAGGGAACTCAGTCCAAACGGTTCTCACATTTAAGAAGTAGAGTGATACAACCAGTTTAAACAATAAACAGGTAAAACATGACTGAGGATATGCTTTCAAACAAGTAGAGTGAGGAAAGATAGTAAAAATGTCCCTAAGGGTCTCAACAGGTCGGCACAAGGCCCCAAACATGACATACAACCCATAATACATTATAATGACTAAAGTACGGAATATCATAAGGTTTCAAATCAAATACGCGGCTTAATAGTCGCTTTGAGATGGACCAAGTCACAATCCCTACCGGTGCACGCCCACACGCTCGTCATCTAGCATGTGTGTCACCGTATTTATCAAAGCAATTCAAATATCGGGGTTTTGTGCCCTCAATTCTAGATTTACAATGATTACTTATCTCAAACCAAATAAAAACACTACTCCGCGACGCCTTTGCCTCTCACCTCGGCCTCAACTCGTGCCGAATCTACCCAAAATCAGAATCATAAGATTGAATAGGCTAATGGGACGAAGCCCATGCGAAATAAATCAAATTATACCAAAAATCCCGAAATTGGCCAAACCTGACCCCCAGGCCCACGTCTCGAAACTTGGTAAAAATCACATCAACGGAGTCCTTATCCTTCCACGAGTCCATACATACCAAAAACACTAAAATCGAAGTCCAAATGACCCCTCAAATTCTCATTTTAAAGTCTCTTAATTTCAAGCCCTAATCCCCAATTTTCTTCCTTAATCTCCACTAATACTATTATTAAACAATAGAAAAATGATCATAAACCCAAGTAATGAAGCTTAGGGAACTTACCCAACTGATTCCCATCGATCTTCCCTTGAAATCACTGCCCTAGCTCGCTTCCCGTCTTCAAAAATGGAGAACTTAGCAAAATTTCACGAAGGAAACAATATATACCTTCTGGCCCAGGGATTCCACACCTGCGGCCCAGATACCGCTTCTGCGGTACCGCATTTGCGGTCAATGAGCCGCTTCTGCGACTTTCACTTAAAAGTCCAAAATCGCATCTACGATCATGTAGCCGCACATGCACCATCGCAGGTGCGTTCAGCCCACCGCATCTGCGGCTCCTGCCCTTCTCCTCCTTGACCACTTCTGCGGTCTTTTCCTCGCATTTTCGGCATCGCACCTGCGGTCCCCAATCCGCAGGTGCGGAAATACCAGAAGCAGAAAATCTGTAGCTTCACAAAAAATCTGAAACTCTCCGTCTACCATTCGAAATCACCCCGAGGCCCCCGGGACCTCAACCAAAAGCACCAACATATCCTAAAACCTTATTCAAACTTATACCAATCTTCAAAATACCTCAAACAACACCGAATCAACCAAAACACATCGGATTCAAGCCTAAGTTTCTAAAATCTTCTAAATTACGCTTTTGATCAAAAACCCAACCAAACCACGTCCGAATGACCTGAAATTTTACATACACATCCCAAACGATACAACGGAACTACTGCAACTATCAGAATTCCATCCTGACCCCTATATCAAAATCTCACCTATCAACCGGAAATCGCCAAAAATCCAATTTCGCCAATTCAAGCCTAAATCTACTCCGGACCTCCAAAACTTATTCCGATCACGCTCCTAAGTCCCAAATCACCTCCCGAAGCTAACCGAACCATCGGAACTCACATCCAAGCCCTCTAACACATTAGTCAACATCTTGTTGACTTTTTCAACTTAAGCTTCCTCAAAAGAGACTAAGTGTCTCAAACCTTACCAAATCCTTTCCAAACCCAAACCAATCAACCCAATCACATATAGAACCAATAGACAAAGCAACAAAATCAGAAATAGGGGAAACAGAGCGGTAACTCAAGAGACAACTGGCTGGGTCGTCACATCCTCCCCAACTTAAACAAACATTCGTCCTCGAACGAGTCAAGAAACATACTTGAAGCCTCAAACAGGTGAGGATATCTACTCCACATCTCCTGCTTGGTCTCCCAGGTAGACTCATCCACGGGCCGACCTCTCCACTACACTTTCACTGAAGTTATATCCTTTGACATCAACTTTCTAACCTGACGACCCAAATTAGCTATTGGCTCCACATCATAGGTCAAATCATCATTCAGCTGAACCGTGCTAAAATCCAGAACATGAGATGGATCTCCAATATATTTCTGAAGCATAGAAACATGAAATACCGGATGCACACTCGACAAACTGGGTGGCAAAGCAAGCTCATAAGCCACCTCCCCAATCCTCCGTAGTACCTCAAACGGCCCAATGAACCGAAGACTCAATTTACCTTTCTTCCCAAATCTCATAACACCCTTCACGGGCAAAACCTTCAACAGAACCTTCTCGCCAACCATGTAGGACACATCTCGAACCTTCCTGTCAGCATAACTCTTTTGCCTCGACTGTGCTGTACGAAGTCTCTCCTGAATTACCTTTAACTTTTCCAAGGCATCCTGCATCAAGTCTGTCCCCAATAGCCTAGCCTCACCCGGCTCGAACCAACCAACTGGAGATCTATAACGCCTACCATACAAAGCCTCGTATGGAGCCATCTAAATACTCGACTGGTAGCTGTGAACACGTGATTTTCGCCCTATAGGAATTTCTCCCATAAAATACAAGAAAAATAATTTTTCCATTTTTTAAAATTTTATAGGATTTGTGAAAATTTGTGCTAATTGTTTGCATTTCTGTGCATGCTTATTTTTGTTAAAAATCATGAAAAAGCCAAAAAAAATTACCATGCATTGCGTTTAGGTCATTTTTATATTTTTAAGGTTAATTAGTAAATTAGTTGCTTTATTAAAATTGAAAATCACAAAAATTGGTTTATTTTTGTATTTTTAACCTTTTAATTTTAAATTAATTATTTCCTCTTTTAATTTAGGAGTAATTAATTTTTGTAAATATTATATTAAATAATTAGCTTAATTTTGTAAATTAATTTAGTTTATGAGTTTGACTTATGTTTTAATTAATTAAAATAGGAAAGGAAAATTGGAAAAAAAAAAAAGAAAAAAAAAGAATTAGAAATATAGTGTTGTTAGGGCCAAATCATTGAAGCCCAAACCTCATTCAACCCTCAAGTCGTTCCAGATCTAAGACCAGTTCTCCCCAACCCGGTCCAGTTCCACATCCTAACCAAACGACCCCGTTTTGCCCCCTCCCCCATCTCAACCGTTGGATCAATGAGTTCCAAAGGACCGGAAGTCGGGACCATATGGTTATTTAAGTGTCAGAACCGGTCACCCCCCCCCCAGTTTCATCTCTCATTCTCTAACCTACCCAAACCCTAATCGAACCCAGCCACCCCAAATCCCCAAACCCTCACCGGCCGGCGGCGCCACCCCAAACACCTCCATCTTCTAACCAGAAAACCCCCACACTTCCGTCATCTCACATTTCCCTTCAATTACATTGGAAAACCCACCAAAATCGGTAAATTTCAGATCTAAAGCGCCCAGAAGAACCCTAATTCGACCTTGTGCAAATTGTTGGGAGCATTTTGTTCGATTTGGGTCAAGACTCATTTGTATCGAAGTCATTAGTTTTGACCTATTTCGAAGTCATTGGATTCCGGCCAAGCTACCACTGACCAACCAAGTTTCATCGATTTCATCGCTTGTCATTCAGCTGTGTTTGTCCATTCATGTCCGGCCAAATCAATGTATTCCTCTTTCCTTTTTTTTACTTGTTTCTTTTTCTGTTGGTTGAATCCTCAGTTTAGTGTTAATAATTATTTTGATTAGTTCTATTAAGATGGATTATTAGGGTAATTGCATGGTTAATTAGTCAAATGCATATGTTAGATTAGTAATTGTACGCTATTTTTTGGGGCCAATTAATCAGTCCGTTTGATTTGGTTCAAGTTTGGGCCTGTTTGTGTGATAGGCAGGCCTGGCAATTTCAGTTATTTTGAGCCCAGAATCAGGCTTGGTTCTGAGGAAATTCTTAAGCACTAGGAGGTTAATTTGGGGATTTTAACTTGAGGGAATCTTTCCTAACTAACTAGGAAGTTTCCAAGAAGGTGGGAATGGGTTGGTTTAACATACAGGCTTAAAACTCAGGGTCTAAAATGAAAAGATGAAAAATTAGGAAAGGAGTAAATGGTAAAGTTTTAAAATCAATTTTGCTGCCCTAAAGCTTGCTATAAAAGCGCTCATTTCTTTCATTTTCTGGGCAGAGATCAGAATACCTAGAACTAGCAAACGACTGAAATACACACACACTGATATAGGTTCAAAATTAGAAAGAAAACACAAAAAAGAGAGTTAAAAAACTGTTGCATCAGCTGTTTTTTCTGGTTTGAAAAGAGGTCTAATATTTTGCTGGGTTTTGGATTCTAAGCATGGATTAGATTGGGTTGTTTTGCTGCCAACTACTGCTGCTAAAATACTGCTAATCTCACTCTCTTCTTTGAAGTTCTGTAGCTGTTTTTTGGCTGTATCCAGGTGCATTTTCGAATCCTTGGAGTGGAAATATGAATGTTGAATGAAAGTTGATGCTCCAATGTTTAAACTTCAGCCTCCTTTCAAAGTCTGATCCTAGCAGTTTTGTCATGACTTAAAGTATATCACCTAGTTTATTTCCAGCTTTAATTGAACTTTTTATAGCTAGGATGTGATGTAGTGTTTACAATCATTACTTTTGACATTCAGTCTATCTCAGCGGCTTCACATGTATTTGAATGATTTCTTGTTCATTATTAGGGGTCTAATGTCATGAACTTATTACTGCTTGATTCACTAGCTTCATATGTTGAAACCTGTGTCATAATTAACTTTGATGTGCCTGTATGATGTCTATTCTTGTGGTATCAGTGATCCTGCTCAAAGTGATATCTGTTTGAGGGTTACTGAAGGTTGTTGTCATTGGTTGTTGGTTGTAGTTGTGGATTTGGCCACTAGTTGGCCAAATCAGCAAATATTAAGCCCAAAATAAGTTTGGGTGTTAGAAATTGATAACTCTATTGCTATGGTTAAAGCTTGGGTGAATAGGTCATATCCATTTTAGCAAGTATTCACCAGTATATCACTTTCATGAGACATTGTAATAAAAGTAGTTAGTACTATCTATTGAAATTTGGGTTTGGCTCTATTTTGGACTTCAAGGATACTCTTTTACTGATTATCCCCTCTTTTCTACATGATTTGTCTCTCCCTAGTTTAACTCGAAGCCTATTCTTATTGGTTGGTGGATGATAGTTAGCTTCTGTTGCTCAATGTATATTTACAAGAATCATGTATTAACTGTTGATCATGTTGTCCAGATTTTTACATATTAGGATCATGATTTAGGTAATTATGTTTCAATGTGATAAAATTGTTAATCTGGTCCTATGCCCAGTGATATTTTGTTTTCGCGATTCATGTTGATTTGGGCATATAGGGTGAATTGGGCCAAGCCTACGAGTAGCCCAAACAAGGCCACATGTATTGGGCTTATTAGGACGCTTAGCGTCGAAATGATTGGGTTTATCGTTGGCCCAAAACCTTTCCATTGATTAAACTATTTGGTATTATCCAATATGGGTTATGACTAGTAAGGGTAATTTGAACTTTAATCTGGAGTAAACCCATACACCTTGACCCTTTTTAATTAAGTGTTGTCCTTTACCAATAAGTGAGGTGTGCCATTCGATCACGTAGTCTATGGCCCTCATATAATTTTATAACTTAGATATTATAAATAAATCCCATAGTTTGCTTTAGGCGTGTCAATTATGTAATTATCATGGCTACTACTTAAATCCGGGGGTATATTTCAAGTGACCCGGTTCTAATTTCCAACAAGGTTAAATAGAACGTGTCGTGAATCATGAGTGCATTTCATGTAGCGTGGATTGCGATGTATTTTAAATAACCTTGAATTTATTTTTAAAATAAATAAAAGTTGTTTTAAAGTTTAAAAATGCACATATGTTTAAAAGTGTTTTAAAATCAGATAATTAGGCCAATAATAATAGTTGAGCGACTGTTCTAAAACCACGGAATTCGGGAATGCCTAACACCTTCTCCCGGATTAATAAAATTCCTTACCCTGATTTCTGTGTTCGCGGACTGTAAACAGAGTCAATCTTTCCTTGATTCGGGATTCTAAACCAGTAACTTGGGACACCATAAATTATCCCAAGTGGCGACTCTGATTTCTAGATAAATGATCCCATTTCGATTGTAACTTAAATTGGAATAAACTCTCTTATACCCTTCCGGGGGTAGTAAAAAGGAGGTGTGATAGCTCTGGCGACTCTGCTGGGGACCGAACCCAGAATCTCTTGTTCAGAGTTCAAGAATTCGAGCTTAGAATAATTGTTATAGTTGACTTTATTTATTATCTGAATTTTGTTACATGGTTGGGCCTAACGCGGTAAATATTGCTTTTTACCGCTTTAGTATTGTTGAACTATATATAAATTTTTGCGAAACTCTCCTTTCTCTGAGTCTTCTAAATCATCTGAGAAGGGTGCACTTTGTGTAGCTTCTCTTCTGCTAGAGTCATATCCCAATTTTAGAAAGAGGTTCGGAAAAGTTGCAAAGCCGGTGAAGCTTCTATATTCCCGATACGCTGCCCCCCTCAGCCCGAGTTGTCTACTCGGATAAGCCAGGTCTAGAACAGATAAACCCAGATTCTCAAACCTAGTATAACATAGCCTCATGCCGGATACCTAGTAGGAACGCTTGTTTGCATCACGTGCATTTGACTTTGGGGACTCAACACAGGGGTTGGGTCCGTCTAGGACAGGTGCACCCAAAATCAAAAGACCATCCTGATGCCTTTTACTTGTTGCTTGCGCATTTATTTGACTTGGATTGCACGTTGACCGGCTTCTAGAATAAGGGAGAAAATTGAGAAAATCCAAATTGAGGTGAGCGAGAGGAAATTACCCGTTTGTGAAAAACCTGGTGTCCAAAATATAACGAGACTACGCCAGAATTTTTGAAGAAAAGAAAAAAAGTTATTTCCAAAATGTTTATGTGTCTTTTGTTGTCGCGTCAAAATTGACCGAACTACCCAAGTTTGATTCTCACCGGATGTGGGATACGTAGGCAACCCTCATCGGGTCCAACTCCATTTTTGCAAAAATAACCCAAAAAAAACGAAGTGTCGCTATTTTGTCATAAGTAAATTAGGTAATGTCGTTCTTGTCCAAAATAGCCAAAATGCCCCAAAAGGGCGTCGGAAGGCTGTTTTTGCAAGAATAGCCACCTAGGGTCCTTTTTCAAATTTTGGTTGATTAGCAAACACAACCCCAAAATCTTCTTTCATGAGGGGCTGAAGGGCTGTATTCACAAAAGTGTTTTGTTTTAAATTGCGATTTTATTTTAAAAAGAAAAAACAATTTTGAGTCAAAGTAAATCATGGTCTTTTAATCAATCACTTTAAATAAATCTGCAGGATGAGCATGATTGAAAATGAACCTTTCACAGTCCTCGAGGAAATCCCGTTAGAACTCTATATGTGGTGGAATGATTTGGAGGAAGTCAGTAGAGAAACTGTGATAAAAGCTTTGTGCGGTCTTGTCAGTCTTCTGAAGATCAAGTCGAGGAAGGATATAATTGAGGCTTTGATACCCTTTTGGGACCCAGCGTTTAATGTGTGCCATTTTGGTGATTTTGAGCTAACCCCTACGCTTGAGGAAATAGCGGGCTACACTGGTTTTAGTGGGAATCTCAGAAATCAATACCTGGAGGCACCTAGAACAGTGACTCCTCATAAGTTTCTGGACCTTCTAAGTATCAGTCGGGAAGTTCAAGACGGAAATTTGGCTAAGGGATTTTGCATATTCTACTTCTTGTACTGACGTTACGGGACTCGCGGTTTTAAGATGTCAGATACCGGTCTTACTCATTCGAGAAACAAAGACAAGTGGGAAGCTTGGCGGGGACTGGCTTTTATAGTGACATTCCTGGGTGTTTTGATTTGCCCAAGAAAAGATGGAAACATAGAATTGGGGCTAGTTAAAATTCAAAACATTCATAAGTAACAAGATCTAACATAGGCTCTACCTTGAGGAAATATAAGTTGGCTTTGAAGTTTTCATTCTTAGGATGTGATTCAATTTGAAATTTTCAGGACCCTCATGAATAATGGGACTTAGTTTTAAGACCTCCATTAGATGATGAGATTTAGCATAAGTCCTACCTTTAGGAAATATAATCTAGCTTTAAGGTTGTCATTCTTAAGACAATATTTAATTTGAAATTTTCAGGACCCTCCTGGATAATGAGATCTAGCTTTTAAATTCTTAGAGATATTGGGTAACATAATTCAATTAACACTCACAGATGTGCCAAGCTACCAAACTAGGGCAGAAAATTTTCTTTGTTTTATCTATTCTGTTGTAATCAGGCGCCCACCTGGAGAGCAGGGGAAAATAACACGAGTTTCAAGAATAGAAAGCAGTTCAGGTTCAAGCAATCAGGCATCCACCTGGAGAAAAGGAAGACAGTTCAAAGGAAAAGCAGTCACAAGAGGAAGTAGTTTGAGGTTCTGCAATCAGGCGCCCACTTGGCGAACAAGGGAAAACAATCCAAGTTTTAGAGGCAAGGAATACAAGTCAAGTGTCGGTAATCAGGGTTCCACCTGGAGAACAAGGGAAAACGAGTCAAGTTTCGAGGGAAAAGCAGTGCAAGTGTTGGAAATCAGGCACCCACCTGGAGAACAATGAAAGGCAGTTCAAGTGTCAAGGAAAAAACAGTTAAGGTTTCGGCAATCAGGCACCCACCGGGAGAGCAGGGGAATAAAGTTAGAGTGTCAGCAATCAGGCGCCCACCTGGAAAGCAAGGGAATACAATTGAAGTTTTGACAATCAGGCGCCCACCTGGAAAGCAAGGGAATACGGTTAAAGTTTCGGCAATTAGGCGCCCACTTGGAAAGCAAGGGAATACAGTTGGAAATACGGCTAAAGTATCGGCAATCAGACGCCCACCTGGAGAGCAAGGGAATACGGTTAAAGTTTTGGCAATCAGGCGCCCACCTGGAGAGCAAGGGAATACGGTTAATGTTTTGGCAATCAGGCGCCCACCTGGAGAGCAAGGGAATACAGTTGAAGTTTTGGCAATCAGGCGTCCACCTGGAGAGCAAGGGAACATAGTTGAAGTTTTGGCAATCAGGCACCCACCTGGAGAATAAGGAAAGCAGTTCAAGTTTCAAAGGAAGACAACATAGGTTTCAAGGGAAAACAGTTTAAGGTAACGAAAGGAATACAATTCATGTCTTGGTAATCAGGTGCCTGCCTGGAGAAGAAGGGAATACAGTCAAATGTTGGCAATCGAGTGCCCTCCTGGAGGATAAAAGAATTCACCTCAGAACATAATTCAAGTCAGCAACAAAGAAAGCTCATCTGGGGAGTACAAGTCAACAGAGCGGTAGAAATTGCAAAATCAAGGTTGAAGATGTATAGATAGGACTCTTGTAATTCATAGATCATAGTTTAGTCTAGCTTCTTTTATTTTGTCTTTGTGTAGTAAGGAGTTCAGCAAGCAGTAGCAACAGCGGCAACAGTGAAATCACAGCTTCCTGGTAGTCCCAGCTACCGAAATATCCCGAACTATACTGACCTGATTCCTTTATAGACAAGGATATGTAGGCAACCTCGGAAGCAGGGTGCGGTCAAATTTTTTCAAAAAATGCTTCCCACGGTGTATTCAAACAGGCAAAAATTGCTCGTATCCTCTCACTTTATCTTTGCACGAAAACTCTTCGTGTTTCCGAGCAAAAAGGGATAGTTGTGACCACTTGATTTTCGCCCTATAGGAATTACTCCCATAAAATACAAAAAAAATAATTTTTCCATTTTTTACAATTTTATAGGATTTGTGGAAATTTGTGCTAATTGTTTGCATTTCTGTGCATGCTTATTTTTGTTAAAAACCATGAAAAAAGCCAAAAAAAAATATCATACACTGCATTTAGGTCATTTTTTTATATTTTTAAGGTTAATTAGCAAATTAGTTGCTTTATTAAAATTGAAAATTATTGGTTTATTTTTGCATTTTCAACCTTTTAATTTTAAATTAGTAATTTCCTCTTTTAATTTAGGAGTAATTAATTTTTGTAAATATTATATTAGATAATTAGCTTAATTTTGTAAATTAATTTAGTTTACGAGTTTAACTTTGGTTTTAATTAATTAAAATAGGAAAGGAAAATTGGAAAACAAAAAAAAAGAAAGAGAATCAGAAATATAGGGTTGTTAGGGCCAAATCATTGAAGCCCAATCCCTATTTAACCCCCAAATCCATTCTAGATCAAAGCCCAATTCTCCCCAACTCGGTCCAAGTTCTCGTCCTAACCAAACGACCATGTTCCCCCCCCCCCAACTCAATCGTAGGATCAATGAGATCCAACGGACCAGAACTCGGGACCCTATGGTTATTTAAGTGTCGGAACCGGTCACCCCCCTCGCCCCCCAGTTTCATCTCTCATTCTCTAACCTACCCAAACCCTAATCGAACCCAGCCGCCTCAAATCCCCAAATCCTCACCAGCCAGCGGCGCCACCCCAAACACCTCCATCTTCTAACCAAACAACCCCACACTTCCCTCATCTCACATTTCCCTTCAATTACATTAGAAAACCCACCAAAATCGGTGAATTTCAGATCTAAAGCGCCCAAAAGAATCCTAGTTCGACCTTCTGCAAATTGTTGGGAGCATTTTGTTCGATTTGGGTCAAGACTCATTTGAATCGATTGCTCTTGATAAGAGCAATCATTTTGCGTTAGTTTTGACCCATTTCAAAGTCATTGGATTCCGGCCAAGCTACCACTAACCAACCAAGTTTCGTCAATTTCATCACTTGTCGTTTAGCTGTGTTTGTCCATTCATGTCCGGCCAAATCAGTGTATTCCTCTTTCCTTTTTTTTACTTGTTTCTTTTTCTGTTGGTTGAATCCTCAATTAAGTGTTAATAATTATTTTGATTAGTTCTATTAAGATAGATTATTAGGGTAATTGCATGGTTAATTAGTCAAATGCATATGTTAGATTAGTAATTGTACGTTGTTTTTTTTTTGCCAATTAATCAGTCCATTTGATTTGGTTCAAGTTTGGGCCTGTTTGTGTGATAGGCAGGCCAGACAATTTCAGTTGTTTTGAGCCCAAAATCAGGCTTGGTTCTGAGGAAATTCTTAAGCACTAGGAGGTTGATTTGGGGATTTTAACTTGAAGGAATCTTTCCTAACTAATTAGGAAGTTTCCAAGAAGGTGAGAATGGGTTAGTTTAACAAACAGGCTTAAATCTCAGTGTCTGAAATAAAAAGATGAAAAATTGGGGAAGGGGTAAATGATAAAGTTTTAAAATCAATTTTGCTGCCCTAAAGCTTGTTATAAAAGGGCTCATTTCTTTCATTTTTTGGGCAGAGATCAGAATACCTAGAACTAGCAAACGACTGAAATACACACACACTGATATAGGTTCAAAATTAGAAAGAAAAACACAAAAAAGAGAGTTAAAAAACTGTTGCATCAGCTGTTTTTTCTGGTTTGAAAAGAGGTCTAATATTTTGCTGGGTTTTGGATTCTAAGCATGGATTAGATTGGGTTGTTTTGGTGCCAACTACTACTGCTAAAATACTGCTGATATCACTCTCTTTTTTGAAGTTCTGTAGCTGTATTTTTGGTTGTATCCAGGTACATTTTCGAATCCTTGGAGTGGAAATATGAATGCTGAATGAAAGTTGATGCTCCAATGTTTAAACTTCAGCCTCCTTTCAAAGTCTGATCCTAGTAGTTTTGTCATGACTTAATGTCTATCACCTAGTTTATTTCCAACTTTAATTGAACTTGTTATAGCTTTAGTGGATGTGATGTAGTGTTTACGATCATAAATTTGGACATTCAGTCTATCTCAGTGTCTTCACATGTATTTGAATGATTTCTTGTTCATTATTAGGGGTCTAATGTCATGAACTTATTACTGCTTGATTCACTAGCTTCATATGCTGAAACCTGTGTCATAATTAACTTTGATGTGCCTGTATGATGTTTATTCTTGTGGAATGAGTGATCCTGCTCAAAGGGATGTCTATTTGAGGGTTACTGAAGGCTGTTGTCATTGAGTGTTGGTTGTAGTTGTGGATTTGGCCACTAGTTGGCCAAATCAGCAAATATTAAGCCCAAAATAAGTTTGTGGCTATGTGGTGTTAGAAATTGATAACTCTATTGCTATGGTTAAAGCTTGGGTGAATAGATCATATCCATTTTAGCAAGTATTCACCAGTATATCACTTTAATGAGACATTGTAATAAAAGTAGTTAGTATTATTTGTTGAAGTTTGGGTTTGGCTCTATTTTGGACTTCAAGGCTACTCTTTTACTGATTATCCCTTGTTTTCTACATGATTTGTCTCTCCCTAGTTTAGCTCGAAGCTTATTTTTATTGGTTGGTGGATGATAGTTAGCTTCTGTCGCTCAATGAATATTTACAAGAATCATGTATTAACCGTTGATCATGTTGTCCAGATTTTTACATATTAGGATCATGATTGGGTAATTATGTTTCAATGTGATTAAATTGTTAATCTAGTCATATGCCCAGCGATATTTTTTTTTCGCGATTCATGTTGATTTGGGCATATAGGGTGAATTGGGCCAAGCCTACGAGTAGCCCAAACAAGGCCACAATTATGAATTTGAGCGCTTTTGGCTTTGAGTCCAGAAATTCTATTCAAGCAAACCACGTGAGTTTAAATTCCCCCCCCCCGCGAGCAATGTATTGGGCTTATCAGGAAGCTTAGCATCGAAATAATTGGGTTTATCCTTGGCCCAAACCCTTTCAATTGATTAAAATATTTGGTATTATCCAATATGGGTTATGACTAGTAAGGTTAATTTGAACTTTAATCCGGAGTAAACCCAGACACCTTGGCCCTTTTTAGTTAAGTGTTGTCCTTTACCAATAAGTGAGGTGAGTCATTCGATCACGTAGTCTATGGCCCTCATATAATTTTATAACTTAGATGTCGCACCTCCTTTTTACCGCGCCCGCGGGGCGCGTGGGGGAGTTTTCTCCAATTGAAGGACAGTCGAAACGAGATTTATTTAATTATTTCAGAGTCACCACCTGGGAATTTTAAGGCGTCCCAAGTCACCAATTTTAATCCCTGAATCGAGGAGAATATGACTCTGTTTATTATTCTGCGAACCAGAAATCCTGAGTAAGGAATTCTGTTAATCCGGAAGAAGGTGTTAGGCATTTCCGAATTCCGTGGTTCTAGCACGGTCGCTTAACTGTTTTTATTATTGGCTTAATTATCTTGATTTTACGAAATACGTTTTTATTGCATGATTTTACTACCGCTTTTTACTTATTGTTTACAATTATATGGACGAATTACGCGTACGTATATTCGTATTATATACTTTTTATAATTATCGGGGATCATGCCACGCGTACGTGTACACAATAAAATTGTCCATGTTATAGTTTTTATAAAAAATATATGTTCGAAATTTAAAATAAAATCAGGAACATCATCACCCTTTTTATTTAAATAATGAACTGCACACCTCGAGTTATATGAAATTATTTTAACATCCTTGGAAAAATCCTTTTATTAAACATTCGCTCGAAATTGCGCGTACGCATAATCCGAATTTTTTTTTTAATATAATCAGGGTGCGCGAACGCATCCCTAATTGCGCAAAATCTTTGTAATAATATTATGGATTTTTCACAAATTGTTTATTATATCTACACATTTTATATGAAAATCCTGAGAAATTCACATTTAAGGGAGCTTTGAATTCTTTTAAAAGAATTCACAATTTATTAAATATAGACCGTCGATTATAATTTCCGGATATAAATTATATTCAGCCCAACTATTCAAGTTCAAAGAAAAGAATAAAAATATGATTCAAACAAATACAACATATATATGCCAAAGGATGAATTGTATATGAAACTAACAAACATGATTTATGAAGGGAAGAAGTATTTTTGAACAATTTTTCATTATTTAATTAGTGCAAATCCTATTTCTAATTGTCATTGATATAAAGTGTTGCAATTTGTATATCTCATCTTATTCTCATATACTTGCTTTTAATCTAATAGGCCTAATTATTTATTTAAGATGGTAAATAGGCATCAAATTGATAAGAAAGGGAATTATAAATCGATTAATAATATTGCCTTACATGCAACATAGTTTGTATGTCTAAAACATTCATAGCATTTTAACATCATAATGAGATACATCAACTCATCATCCCTTAATGGTTATATATATACCTATTATCACGCCATATATGAACGTATAACTCACATCATTCAATCCATAACTAAATCAGGTAAAACTAGCAATATGGTTTTTTTTTGACATTTTTATACTACTCTTTATTCAACTAACAACATCTAACCTTAATCCACAACCAAACAATCGAAATACACTAACCATGCATTTTCTTGACATTTCAGAATACTCTATACCTGACTAACAATGTCATAGGACTTAACTAATAGCCAACTTCATGCCATGTTCCCTATATTAACAATTCAATCATAACTATACTTTAATGAAAATTTAGAATGGAAAACATTATTACAAAGTTTTATATGAATTTCAAATAAAGACAATTAACTCATAACTATCAAATTGAATTCACTACTAGTTAACTAACATGAAACAAAAAAATGAAATTTAAACTAATGAACTTAGACAAAATGAAAAATAGAATTTTGCAATTCAAGCTTCATTGATTTGTCATGCTGAATCTTTTTTTTTTCAACATAGAATTTAAGAGATAAGTACCTGGAAATGAAGGTAGAAGAAGTAAGTTTTCAACAGTTGCAGCAGTAACAAAATCAGCAGAATAGCAGTATTTAGCAAGTCTGAACCAGACCCGTTAACCCAGATGAACAGTGACAGTAACTTGAGGGAAAATTTCAGATTTCAAACTGAACAATATCCACAAACAAACAACGGACAGATTCTAGAACAACATTTTTTTTTAGATTTTTCAGTTTCTTTCCTATTTCAAATTCAGCTTCCTGATTTTCTGTTTCTGTATTTGTATCTGTGTCAGATTGTGTGTGTGTGTGAGTGTTCTCTTTTGGTTTCTTTTCTGTTTCTTTTTCCTCTTCAAAATCTAAATTTGTCTCTCCTCACACTCTCTTTTTTCTTCCCTTAAAATCTGATCTAAATCTGATTTTTTCTCTCTCAAATATCCTGAAGTCTGTCCTAAATCAGTCCCCATTCCCCTCTATTTATACAGGGCTGTCCTATACTCTCCTAGTGCTTAATGGACCCTTTTCTCCTTTTAAAATCAGAGTTTTCCATTAAAACTACTTTTGAATACTTTAAGTGATCTTATCCTGATTTTAAGCAGCCCATTACCCTTTGTTTCCCATTATCTCATTAAATTAAAATCCATTAACAAACCACTTTCAGCCCTCTATTATATCATATTACCCTTACTGTTTTATCCCAGAAATGTCCAGATTTACTGTTTTCTACTGGTATTACTGCCTTAAATTCAGCATCTTAACAATACAGATTTTAAAATCTGTATAAGCCTGATTATTAATCTGATTTAAGACAGCTACAACCAATCCTAAAGTTTGGACTGAATCCTGACTAAGAATGTAACCTCCTAACACAATTACATCCAATCAACATTTGTAGAATCATACTGAATTCAGAACCAATCATCATAACAACATATTACACTGAGTTCAGTAAACTGAGCTTTAACTTTGAACAAAAATCAAACAAACACAGGAGCATTGTCAATATACTGACAATGCCCTGAAACTCACTGATTCAGAAATCAACATATACACACCATTGACAAACTTTCTGATTTATTAAACAAGAATCAATAAATTGGGAAGAACTAATTAACTGATTTCAATGATGATAATCAACTCTAAACAGATAAACAGGGTATTACAAACATCATTTCAGAAGCAAGATTCACAATACAACTAATCGACGAACTTAATCGAGTCGATTACACACATTGTACATAATCACAATTAACAGAAACAATTCACATTTGGAATCAAGTAGACGGGTAGGGGACAGTATAACAAAATTGACTAGAAAATTATGAAAAATTAAACAAACTAATGAAACGAATATAGAATACACGTAGAACATACATAAGCAACAGAAAATTACCTCTGAGCCTTCAAATTCAACCGGACTCAACTCAACTTGGATTTGAACTTTGTTTGAAATCAAACAGACCTTAGTCGAAGTATTTTCTACTGAAAATACTTTGACTAAGGTCGATTAAACCTCAATCTTTGCCAGGATTGGAAATTTAGGGTTTCAGATCTTGGATTTTAAATCCGAACACTTCTGGGTAGGTTCGAGGGGAACCAACAATGACACACGGGTGGGGGTAGCCTAGGGGTCATTTGGTGTCAGTTTAGAACAGATCTGAGTTTGTTCTTGTTTGGTCCGAATCTTCAAAAGAAGATTCGAGAAGCTCGGAACTGATTCGAGCCAAACAAACATCAGATCCATAACAAGGCATGCTAGGGGGTACTATGGTGTTATTTTGGAAGCCATTGGAAAGGTTGGAGTTTTCAGACCCACCTTCGATTTAGTATTCGAAGAGTTGGGGTCTGATTCGAAGGAAACTAAGGTTAGATCTGTGTAGAGGATGTTCAGGGGATTCTAGGGTGTTATTTTGGTGACCGGCGGCGTTGATGCCGCCGGGTTTCAGGCGGTGGGATCCTAGGGCGGCTAGGGTTAGGGGTGAGTTTTGGAAGGGACGATGAACAGGGAAGGAGGGGGGTGTTTGGCTAGGGGGCCGGGGTAAGGGTTTGGGCCTTATATAGGGGTGGGGTGGATTGATGCTGACCGTTAGATCTAGTAAGATGAAAGGTCAGGATTTACTCACTTAACCAAACGATGTCGTTTGGTTTAAGCTGGGGGAACGGGTTGAACCGGGTATCGGATCGGGTACGGGCTATGGGTTACGGTTCGTGGGATCTCAGCTGTTGGTTGGCTTTGATCCAACGATCTTGATAAAGTGTGACCAAACGTCGTCGTTTGGTCTTGGCTTTGAATTGGACCGGACAGGCTGTTTGGATTAGGCTGTGGGGGGGGGGGGTAATTTGATTTGGGCCTGGATTTTAATCCAGGTTCAATTTTTATTTTACAACTTGTATATTTTTTATTTTCTAATTTTATTATTAATTAATAAAATCCTAATCAAAAATTATAAAAACAAAATTATCATTACAATAATATTAATTATCTTTTAATAACCATTAACGCGTAGATAAAACATTAATCACACAGTGGAATATAAAAATAGAACGAAATGCATATTTTGGTGATTTTATTTAAATTATCTTTCAAATACATAATTAAATCCTATATGCATGCAACATGTATTTTATTTTAATTTTCATTTTATTATGACAAAGTAAACATTTACGGACATAACACAAATATTTAACACCACGCAAATTCAAAAATTACACAGTAAAAGAAATTTATTTTATTTTTTGATTTATTTTGGAGTAGTTTTCGTAAGGCAAAAATCACGTGCTCACAGCTGCCCCTCTTTGTGCGGAAACTCGAAGAGTTTTCGTGCAAAGATAAAGTGAGCGGATACGAGCGATTTTTGCCCGTTCAAATACTCCGTGGGAAGCATTTTTTGAAAGATTTGACCGAACCTCTGCTTCAAAGGTTTCCTACATATCCTTGGCTATAAAGGAATCAGGTCAATGTAGTTCAGGAAGTTTTGGGTAGCTGGGACTACCTTGGAGCTGTGATGTTACTGGTGCTTCGTGCTGTTTTTACTGCTTGCTGACCTCCTTATTACACCTTACTTCAAAGGAAATACAAAAAAAGCTAAACTAGACTATGGTACATGAATTATAAAAATCTTATCTAGATCATGCCCTTGCGTTTCTTGTTGTCTTGATATTTTGGTGACTCTTGGGCATCTGGCTTATTCCGTATTCCTTTTCATTATGTCCCGTATTTTCTTTTGGGACTCTTGTTGTTTCTTGCTGGGGATTTTGTTGGACTTCTCTGCTTTATTGATTCTAAATGTTCTCCTTTATCATATGAGCGGGCTTTTGATTTCAAAACTTCAATTGCATTCCCTCGTTCTCCAGGTGGGTGCCTTGACTGCTTCTTTTCTTTCTTCATCCTCGTTCTCCAGGTGGACGCCTGACTTCTTTTTAACTTCTTCATCCTCATTCTCCAGGTGGACGCCTGACTTCTTTTTAATTCTCATCCTCATTCTCCAGGTGGACGCCTGACTTCTTTAATTCTCATCCTCATTCTCCAGGTGGACGCCTGACTTCTTTAATTCTTCATCCTCATTATCCAGGTGGACGCCTGACTTCTTCTTTTCTTATCCTCGTTCTCCAGGTGGACGCCTGACTTCTTTAATTCTTCATCCTCATCCTCCAGGTGGACGCCTGACTTCTTTAATTCTTATCCTCATTCTCCAGGTGGACGCCTGACTTCTTTAATTCTTATCCTCATTCTCCAGGTGGACGCCTGATTTCTTTAATTCTTCATCCTCATTCTCCAGGTGGACACCTGACTTCTTCTTTTCTCATCCTCATTCTCCAGGTGGACGCCTGACTTCTTCAATTCTTCATCCTCATTCTCCAGGTGGACGCCTGACTTCTTTAATTCTTCATCCTCATTCTCCAGGTGGAAGTCAGATGCCTGACTTCTTTAATTCTCATCCTCATTCTCCAGGTGGACGCCTGACTTCTTTAATTCTTATCCTCATTCTCCAGGTGGACGCCTGACTTCTTTAATTCTTCATCCTCATTCTCCAGGTGGACGCCTGACTTCTTTAATTCTTATCCTCATTCTCCAGGTGGACGCCTGACTTCTTTAATTCTTCATCCTCATTCTCCAGGTGGACGCCTGACTTCTTTAATTCTTCATCCTCATTCTCCAGGTGGACGCCTGACTTCTTCTTTTCTCATCCTCATTCTCCAGGTGGACGCCTGACTTCTTTAATTCTTATCCTCATTCTCCAGGTGGACGCCTGACTTCTTTAATTCTTATCCTCATTCTCCAGGTGGACGCCTGATTTCTTTAATTCTTCATCCTCATTCTCCAGGTGGACGCCTGACTTCTTCTTTTCTCATCCTCATTCTCCAGGTGGACGCCTGACTTCTTCAATTCTTCATCCTCATTCTCCAGGTGGACGCCTGACTTCTTTAATTCTTATCCTCATTCTCCAGGTGGACGCCTGACTTCTTTAATTCTTATCCTCATTCTCCAGGTGGACGCCTGACTTCTTTAATTCTTCATCCTCATTCTCCAGGTGGACGCCTGACTTCTTCTTTTCTCATCCTCATTCTCCAGGTGGACGCCTGACTTCTTTAATTCTCATCCTCATTCTCCAGGTGGACGCCTGATTTCTTCAATTCTTCATCCTCATTCTCCAGGTGGACGCCTGACTTCTTTAATTCTTCATCCTCATTCTCTAGGTGGACGCCTGACTTCTTTAATTCTTATCCTCATTCTCCAGGTGGACGCCTGACTTCTTTAATTCTTCATCCTCATTCTCCAGGTGGACGCCTGACTTCTTTAATTCTTCATCCTCATTCTCCAGGTGGACGCCTGACTTCTTTAATTCTTATCCTCATTCTCCAGGTGGACGCCTGACTTCTTTAATTCTTCATCCTCATTCTCCAGGTGGACGCCTGACTTCTTCTTTTCTCATCCTCATTCTCCAGGTGGACGCCTGACTTCTTCTTTTCTCATCCTCATTCTCCAGGTGGATGCCTGACTTCTTCAATTCTTCATCCTCATTCTCCAGGTGGACGCCTGACTTCTTTAATTCTTCATCCTCATTCTCCAGGTGGACGCCTGACTTCTTTAATTCTCCTATCCTCTACCAAGTGTTTCCTGACACCAATGTTGTTTTTGCCCCTGTTTTAAATCAAAGAAAACTTCGTTAGTTTAAAGCAGGGTGGTTAACTGGGGTATTCCTGCCGATGGTGGGGCTTCTTCTTCGTCTTGTTTTATTGCCTTGGAATGGTTGAAAAAGATTGTTTTGTCTTTGTGATTGATCCTTGACTATAGGATTAACCTCTGTATGTTTTCCTTCAAACCCTTTTAGCTGTAATCATATGTCCCTTCTGACTTTGCTGATCCACTTTTGATTTCACTTTTCTTACACCCATATCTTTTTATCTCCCGCCTTTCATGGCCGTATTTTGCATCATGTAACCTTGAATCTTGGTAGTATACCTTGACATTCCTTCTTATTTGTTTGGAATAAAACTTATCTCAAAGCTTTAGAAAAGTAAGATTATTAGTGACGAAACGCGCTGATTTCGACAATTATAGAATGAAAAGAAAAATCCAAATTTGGATGACTGTCGGAGAAGGAATAAAACTTATCTGATTGGAGTTACTGACGCCAATGATCAGGGTATGCATTTCGGATTAATCAACCCAGTCTTTTAATCAATCTCCTCTCAATTGTCTTATTTTCGTTTTCCCCAAAATTTCCATAATCCAACTTCATTTTTCATTTCACAGACCTGTTGGACTTGCAATATCTCAAAGAGTTTTCACCGATAAACCTTCCTCATTTGTTCATTTCTCACTTCCTTTTCGCCTTATGGTGCCTACGAAGGTTTTCACCAATAAGACTCTCTCATTTTTACTTTTCTCTCAACTTCCGTCGCCTTATGGTGCCCGTGTGGGTTTTCACCTATAAGACTCTCTCATTTTTACTTTCTTTTCTTGTTTGTACCAGAGTGTTATGAACCATCTTCATTTGCTTGTCTCAGCATTTTTCTAAGATTGATCGAAAGGTCTTTTTGGTATGGGGTTAGAAATGGAAAAGGTATTAAAAGCTAAACAGTTCTTGGTATGGGTTAAAAATTACAACTCTTGGAATCTTTTTCTTATTTGCAATACAGTTTCTTTGCCCCAGTTTTTGATTGGGGTCGCTTGACATAACTTTTTGTGCACATTATGTATATTGTGCACCCTATGACCGAGACGTGAGGCACCTACGTATCCTTCTTTGAAGAATCAGGTCAAACGTAGTTCACTAGATAATAGTGATGATTTTTTTTATTATTAGTTCACTAGATAATAGTGATGATTTTTTTTTATTGATTCCAAGAGAGGGTAAGAAAGAAACAAATATGGCTCGAAGGGGAAACAAATGGTATAGTGTTTGGATAGCAGAATAAATTGCCTTTGTCATTCCAATCTTCGAAATAATACTAAATACAAACATTCAAAAAGTTATGCATAATATCTCTTTACCGCGTCAGAATTGATTGTCATGTCTATGCATTTGCCTTCAATGTCTGTTAAGCATAGTGCACCATTTGATAATACTCTGGTCACAATGAATGGTCCTTGCCAATTCGGGGCAAATTTGCCTTTTGCCTCAACCTGATGTGGAAGAATACGTTTCAGCACATGCTGACCCACTTCAAACTTCCGTGGACGCACCTTTTTGTTGTATGCTCTTTCTATTCTTCTTTGATATAATTGACCATGACATACTGCGGCCAATCATTTTTCATCAATCAAGTTTAACTGTTCCAGACGGGTTTTGACCCATTCATCATCATCAATCTTTGCTTCAGCGATGATCCGAAGGGAAGGAATCTCAACTTCTGCAGGAATTACTGCTTCAGTGCCATATACCAACAAATAAGGAGTTGCTCCTACTGAAGTGCGAACAGTAGTGCGGTATCCCAATAATGCAAATGGTAATTTTTCATGCCATTGTTTTGAACCTTCTACCATTTTCCGAAGTATCTTCTTTATGTTTTTGTTGGCTGCCTCTACTGCTCCATTCGCCTTGGGCCGATATGGGGTAGAGTTGCGATGTGTAATCTTAAACTGTTGACATACTTCCTTCATTAAGTTGCTGTTAAGATTAGCACCGTTATCTGTGATGATCACCTTTGGGATTCCGAATCGACATATGATATTTGAGTGGACAAAATCGACCACAGCTTTCTTGGTCACTGATTTGAATGTCTTGGCCTCAACCCATTTGGTAAAATAATCAATAGCTACCAGAATGAACCTGTGCCCATTGGATGCTGCCGGCTCAATTGGTCCAATCACATCCATGCCCCAGGCAACGAAGGGCCATGGTGCCGACATTGTGTGCAACTCGGATGGTGGAGAATGAATCAAATCTCCGTGTATCTGGCATTGATGACACTTGCGCACAAAACTGATACAATCTCGCTCCATGGTAAGCCAATAGTAACCAGCTCGGAGGATTTTCTTTGCCAACACATATCCACTCATGTGGGGTCCGCAAACTCCCGAATGTACTTCAGACATGACAGCTGTAGCTTGTCTGGCATCTATGCATCTTAATAATCCAAGATCTGGTGTTCTTTTATACAAAACTCCTCCGCTTAAGAAGAATCCATTTGCCAATCGTCTAATGGTCCTCTTTTGATCTCCTGTGGCTTGTGCGGGATATATCCCCATCCTGATATACTCCTTGATGTCGTGGAACCATGGTTCACCATCAAATTCTTCTTCGACCATATTGCAATAAGCGTGCTGATCGTGGACTTGAATATGTATCGGATCTACATAAACTTTATCCGGATGATGCAACATTGATGCCAGGGTAGCCAATGCATCGGCAACCTCATTATGGATTCTTGGAATATGTTGGAACTCCACTGATTGAAACCGCTGACAAAGATCATGTAGACATTGTCGGTATGGTATGAGCTTCAAGTCTCGAGTTTCCCATTCTCCTTGAATTTGATGTACCAAAAGATCCGAATCTCCCATGACTAAGATTTCTTGGATACCCATATCTGCGGCTAGCCTTAACCCCAAAATGCAAGCTTCATATTCAGCCATATTATTGGTGCAATAAAATCGCAATTGAGCCGTAACAGGATAGTGATGCCCTGTTTCAGAAATGATTACGGCTCCTATCCCGACTCCTTTCATGTTAGCGGCTCCATCAAAGAAAAGTTTCCAGCCAGGTTTTTCAATTCGCTCCACCTCGTCGATATGCATTGTTTCTTCATCAGGAAAATAGGTTTTCAACGGCTCGTATTCCTCATCGACCGGGTTTTCGGCTAAATGATCAGCCAGTGCTTGGGCTTTCATTGCAGTCCGAGTCACATAGATGATGTCAAATTCTGTGAGCAATATCTGCCACTTTGCAAGTCTTCCCGTTGGCATAGGCTTTTGAAAAATATATTTCAATGGATCCAGACGAGAAATGAGGTAAGTAGTATAGGACGACAAATAGTGTTTCAACTTTTGAGCTACCCAAGTCAGGGCGCAACATGTCTTTTCCAGATGAGTATACTTAACCTCATAGGCAGTGAATTTCTTGCTAAGGTAATAGATGGCCTATTCTTTTCTGCCAGTGAGGTCATGTTGCCCCAATACACAACCAAATGAATTTTCCAAGACTGTCAAGTAAAGAATCAAAGGTCTTCCTGGCTCTGGCGGGACCAACACGGGTGGGTTTGACAAGTACCCTTTTATCTTATCGAATGCTTCTTGACACTCATCGGTCCATTTGACCGCAGCATCCTTTTTCAACAATTTGAAAATTGGTTCACAGGTTGTTGTGAGCTGAGCAATAAACCTGCTGATGTAATTTAACCTTCCCAACAAACTCATTACTTCAGTTTTGTTCTTTGGAGGTGGCAATTCTTGGATGGCTTTGATTTTTGATGGGTCTAGCTCGATGCCTCGCCGACTGACTATGAATCCCAGCAACTTTCCAGATGGAACTCCAAATGCGCATTTGGCAGGGTTAAGCTTGAGGTTGTACCTGCGAAGTCTTAAGAAGAACTTCCTCAAATCCCCAACGTGGTCGGCCTGATGCTTTGATTTTATGATCACATCGTCCACGTATACCTCAATCTCCTTGTGTATCATATCATGAAACACTGTGGTCATCGCTCTCATGTAGGTTGCTCCGGCGTTCTTCAAACCGAATGGCATTACCCGGTAGCAATAAGTTCCCCATGGTGTGATGAATGCCGTCTTTTCTGCATCTTCTTCATCCATTAGAATTTGATGATACCCAGCATAACAATCCACGAAAGATCCTATATCATGCTTGGCACAATTATCGATCAAAATATGGATATTGGGTAATGGGAAATTATCCTTCGGACTGGCTTTGTTGAGATTGCGGTAGTCGACGCATACTCTAATTTTGCCGTCTTTCTTTGGCACAGGAACGATATTAGCTAACCAAACAGGATATCGAGTGACTCGAATGACCTTTGCTTCCAATTGTTTGGTGATTTCTTCCTTAATTCTCACACTTATATCAGGCTTGAATTTTCTCAGCCTTTGCTTGACAGGAGGCACCGTTGGATCGATGGGCAATTTGTGAACCACTAAATCAGTGCTCAGGCCCGGCATGTCGTCATATGACCATGCAAAAACATCTTTGAATTCTATGAGTGCTTTAATTAACTCCTCTCGGATCTTTGGTTCCAGATGGACACTTATTTTAGTTTCTCGGATATTACTCGTGTCCCCTATATTGATGTCCTCGGTATCACTCAAGTTAGGTTTGATTTTTTCCTCAAAGTGAATTAACTCTTTACTAATCTCTTCAAAAACCTCATCTTCATCATATTCTGATTCATAATCACAATATATTTCTTGAATTAATATTTCGGAACCAGATTGATTTTTAAGACTGGGCTGAGGATTCCTCATGCATGCCATATCACTAGAGCCAGCGTAAAAAGAACTGTACAGGAAAGAAGAAAAAGAAAAGAAAACTATCAGGAATGATAATAAAAAGGAAACTGCTTTTTATTGGATGATGAAAGATAACAAGGTTTGCACACTTCAAACAAACTGTAAGATAAGCTTTGGGATTACAACCCTGAAGTAACCCAAACAAACTTGAAAGAAAATCAAAATAAACTACCAAGACTCCTTTCGAATGGGCAGAGGAGTGGCTTTCCAATTATTAAGCTTTGTTTCTGGCCCAACGAATTGAACTTCTGCGTTGCTACACCCTTCTCCGCTTTCCAACATATTCACATCATTAAACAATTTCGCGAATCTTTCAATTAATTCCTCCTCAAGGATTGACCCGGGATTTAGGAATTGTTGTTATCGGGCGGTTTTTAACGCCGATCTTGACAAAAGATTTTGACAGACGTGGGACTGGTTTTGGAAGAACCCATGCTTGGTGTTTCAACTTCCTGGCTTTTATCACGTCATTTACGGTGGGTATGAACCCCAAACTGAATGTTCCCCAGTTCTCGGGGAGAGATACTGGTTGTATAATTCCTTGCAAAGATAAGCCCAGACCTTTGCCGGGTATAAAACCATTCTTTAACATTTCATAAGCTACCATGACTGATGCAGAGGATATTTTTGGATTCGGAAGGTATTTCTCCTCTGGAATTTTCTCTACCGACACTGTGTCGGATACTTGGTATACCCATGGTCCCTGGTCATTTTCTGTTTCCTCGACCGGTTTAATGGTACTGCTGCGAGCATTTAAACTTTCTTCCCCATGCACAACTATTTCTTGATAATCCCATTCAAACTTGACAACCTGATGTAGTGTTGACGGGACTGCTTTAGCAGCATGGATCCATGGTCGGCCCAACAACAAGTTGTAAGAGACAGCTATGTCCAACACTTGAAATTCCATTGTGAATTCAACTGGCCCTATTGTTAGTTCCAACACTATGTCGCCAAATGAATCTCTGCTTCCACCGTCAAATCCCCGTACGCAGATACTATTCTTCTGGATCCTCTCCTCTTTAATTTTTAATTTGCTTAAAGTGGAGAGAGGGCAGATATTTGCACTTGACCCATTGTCAACCAATACCCGGGTTACTACGGAGTTTTCACATTTCACGGTGAGGTAAAGAGCTCTGTTGTGCTCAGTACCTTCCACAGGTAATTCATCATCAGCAAATGTAATTCTGTTTGTCTCAAAGATTCTGTTGGCTATTCTTCCTAAATGATTTACGGAGATCTTTTCAGGAACATGAGCCTCATTCAGGATTTTCATCAAAGCCAGACGGTGCTCCTCTGAATGAATCAGTAATGACAACAATGAAATTTGAGCGGGCGTCTTCTTTAATTGATCCACAACAGAATAATCATGGAGTTTCATTTTTCTTAAAAACTCTTCCGCCTCTTCTTCCGTCACAGCTCTCTTTATTGGTGTTGGATTGTTTTTAGTTTTTCTTAACTCTTCGGGCGTAAAACATCTTCCCGAACGAGTCAAGCCTTGCACCTCACACACTTCTTCCTTGACTTCTTTTCCTTTGTACATTACAGTCACCCGTTCGTAGTTCCATGGGATGGCTTTGTTGTTGATGACCGGCAGCTGGATTACAGGTGCGATAATAACCCGATCTGTACGGGCTCCTTCCACGAATACAATGGGTTTGTTAGCAACCCCTGGTACTATCACTTTCGGCCTTTCTTGTTTTGCGGCAACTTTGCTCGATGATCCCTCCTCTATTATCATAGATGGTCCATTACCATTTCTGTTCTACTTAGATACCGGCTTCTCTTCTGTTAACTGCTTATCTGATTTGGCTTCATGAGACTTGATCATCATGACAGTTTGTGACGGCTTCTTTGTCTCCCCATCAGCTTGTATGATTTCTATCATATTAGCCTCTTGATGGGCTGGCATTGGATTTCTATTGATATTTGGGGCTTCGGGGGTTTGAACCTCGATTTTATTAGTATCAATCAGCTCTTGTATTGCATTTTTCAAATGCCAGCATTTCTCCGTATCATGGCCTGGTGCACCGGAGCAATATTCACAGCTAATGGTGTAATCCAGATTCTTTGGAGGAGGATTGGGTAGCTTGGATTGTATTGGTCTCAGCATGTCTAGCTGTCTCAGCCTGTGGAACAGACTAGTGTAAGACTCTCCCAATGGAGTGTAAGTTTTCTTTTTCTGTTCCCTTTCTCCCCTGAACGCTGGCCTCGACCTGAAACCTGGTCCGGGATAGGCTCGTGGGTAAGTATTTGGTGTGGCAGGGGCACGCCAATTGGTGTGAACAAGTGGCTGATTGTATGCTTGAGCATGGTTAATGGAGAAATGAGGCTCCGAAGGGTGATAGTAGTGTTGGGATGAATCATGGTGGTAAGCTGATTGGCGAGGTCGTTGTTGATTATAGTAAAGCGGTGAACCTCTGGGTCCCGACCAAATTCCTGAATCAACTACCGCTGCTTCCTCCCTCTTCTTTCTTCCGATTCCTCCTACCCCGCCTTGAATAGCTTGAGTAGTTGCCTTAATTGCTGAATAGCTCATAATTTTATTTGTTTTGAGACCTTCTTCCACCATACCTCCCATCTTCACCACTTCGTTGAATGATTTTCCAACCGCTGAAACCAGATGGGCATAGTAAGTTGGCTCCAAGGCTTGGAGGAAGTAGTCTACCATTTCGCTCTCCTTCATAGGAGGATCCACTCTTGCTGCCTGTTCTCTCCACCGAAAACCATACTCTCTGAAACTTTCATTGTGTTTCTTCTCAAATTTTGTCAAAGATAATCGATCTGGGATGATTTCCAGATTGTATTGGAAATGGTATGCGAATGCCTGTGCCAGGTCATCCCAGGTGTACCATCTCCCATGGTCCTGGCGTGTATACCACTCCAAAGCTGATCCGCTTAAACTTTGACTGAAGTAAGCCATCAATAATTCATCCTTTCCCCCAGCTCCTCGCATCTTGCTACAGAAACCCCTTAAGTGGGCTACTGGGTCGTCGTGCCCGTTGTATAGGTCAAATTTGGGCATCTTGAAGCCAACTGGTAATTGTACATTGGGGAATAAGCACAAATCTTTGTATGTTACACTGACTTGCCCGCCTAATCCTCGCATATCTCTGAACGATTGTTCTAGACTCTTGACCTTCCTGAACATCTCTTCTTGTTCAGCATTTTTGGCTGGCTTGTCAATTTCGGTTGGGAGGTCAAAACGAGGAGTAATTGAATGGATTTCGGAGGCTTTGAGGGTAGGCTCCGGGGGGTAATATTGGTTGTCCTGGTCCTGGAATGTAGGCTCGCTAGGAGATTTGTGGAATGTAGCAGGGGAGGTGCTACGAAAACAGGAGTCATAGGTGGAGGAAAATATGAAACTGGTTTCGGAGGTGGAGACTGCGGCGTCTGAGAGGTGGTGCCTCGGTAGTGCTGGTAAATGGGAAAATTTGGGGATAATTCAGTGGTAATATTATCCTGAGTTTGGGTCATTGATGGAGCAGGGTTATTTGGGTAAGATGGGGGTAACTGTCCTGTAGACCAGGCTTGGTACATCTCAGTCATTTGCTGCTTGAGTTTAAACATCTCTTCTTTCATTTTCCCGAATTCCATCTCCTCTAGCTCCATACCTGTGTCAACATCTGGGATAGACATACTTTCGGGTATTGGTCCTTTTGATCTTGTGTGATAGTGATAATATGCCAGTATACTCTTTAGAGAAACTAACTGCTTGAATTCTGGAAATGAACAAACTTGTTAGTTTTGAGAGTTTAACACATATATAATCACACGTTGAGATGCAATGCTCCTAGACAAATAATCCCTTTCTATTATGCATTTGCTCGGCTGCTTGTGTCGTCCCAGCTTTCTTGAAATTTTTATTGTTATTCACTTCTATTTATTATATATATCTTTTATCGTGGTGGTCGAATCCTATAGAGATTGCCTACGTATCATGCCCCCGCATGAATCAGACCTTGCGTAGTTCGGACTAAAGGCAATCACTTTTATTCATTATACAAAGATGGAATTACATTTGAAAACTTTAAGAAAATGGCTTGAAACACACACACTTAAATCAAAATAAAAGATACAATTCTTAACATCTCACAACGTGCCCCACTTTCCACTTGTGTTGTATATTATTAGACTATTTGCTCAATGTGGAGCTTGACCTGGATGACCTCCCAGCGTACGATACATCCTTTCCAACTCCATTGCTAGATGACGAGCAAAAGTGGGCGCATGCTCTGTAAACCTTTCATAATCCATTCCTTGGCAGTTTACATAACTTTGAGATGTGAAGACTGCCAGGTCGTGGATTTGTGCCCTGAAACCTTGGAGACGTTGGTCTTGGTCTTGCAATTGCTGCTGACGAGTGGTGGCTATATCTCTGACACGGTTTTCACGATCTAGAGCTGATTCTAACAGAGCTCGGAGTCTGGCCTGCTCTAATCTTGCTTGCGATCTTTCCCTGTCGAGGTCTGCTTGTTGATGTTCTCTGTTGCATCTTCTTGCCTCTTCTAGTTGTGCACGAAGCTGGTCTTCTGATCGCATCCAATAGTCTTTTTCCTTCTTGAATTGTGCCTTGTCTTTTTCGGATTGCCTATCTTGGCGTTCCTTGTTAGATCTGGCTTCTTCGTTTAATTGTTGGATCCTTTCTTTTGCTTTGCTCAATGCCCTTTCGTTTTCCGCAAGAATAGAATCATAATCTTGCATTCTTTCAAAAAGATTGGCGATGGTTTTTTGATCCTTCCAGCTCCTATTTGGTGTCTCAGAAACTCTTTTCATTCTTTGGAATCGAGCATGAAGATTTTCATTCTCACAAGCTAGACTCTTCTTCTCGCCTTCGGCTTCTTGTGCTTGCAAATCTTTCTCCAAACTGAGGCTTCTCAGATTTTCTTTTAGGGCATGGATAGTTGCTTTGTACCCTTTTTCCTTTTCTCCCCAGATCAACCGCTCTTGGATTTTATCATTGAAGTTTTGAACATGGGGTCTTTTTGTTGGCCTTCTTAGCTCAGGCTCTGGTACATCATCCACGCGAGACCGTTTTTCAAACCACCTTGCATATCCAGGATTTATCTCACCCTTTGTAGTGTCTGGGACTTGAGTATCACTTTTCAAGTATCGACATCCATTCCACATCTGCTGAAGTAGAGCCTCGGGAATAGTGGCTTCTGGGTGTAATTCGATTACTTGCATACTCAAATCTTCATCATCAGGAACTACTTGATATCTCCCTAATTGCCTTAGGACTCTTAGTGGCGCATACGGCTGAATGCTTCTCAATCCCAATAGTAGTAGATAACTATTTGAGGTTGACATGTGTATTACTTCCCTCATCGGGAGCCATCCCAAAGTCCATTCAATCTGATTTGCCGTTAAAGCCTTTAGATGAGATACCCATGCTTCTATCCCTTCTGGAGCCTGATAATTTTTTGTTCTTTCCTCATAGCTCTCGATGCAATTATCATTGTTTGACCCATACTGTATGATCTTGGGCTGTTGTTGGAGATGTTCCATCACCCACATTTGCAACAAAATTTTGCATCCTTCGAAGACTTTTGCTCCTGATTTACATAAAGTCAAAGCCCGATAAATATCTGATAGAATGATGGGGATAAGGGTGTGATTTTCTTTGGTGGTGAGGATTTGCACAACTTTCGCGGTGCGAATATCAATTGTTCGCTCTTTGTTTGGGAAGACCATGACTCCTAGAAAAGCCACCATGAAGGCAAAGCGACGGTGAATCTGCCAAGTGTCTTTGTTTTGCTTGTTAGTAAGGCCTTTCTCATGAATTTCGAACCCATCTGACTTTCCGAACCTTGAATACAAAAAGTTGAAGGAACAACATCCATTGATGACATTGTTTTTCCTGATTTGACTGCTGATGTTCAGAAGACCGAAGAATCGATGTACCGAAGGAGCCTTTGTGAATATCAAGCTTTGATTTCTTAGACTTCCGTCAAAACCAGCATATCCAGCTATCTCCTCTAATGTAGGAGTAAGCTCGAAGTCAGAGAAACGAAAGACATTGTGAACAGGGTCCCAAAAAGTTACTAACGCCGCAATCAGATCATCACGGGGTTTAACTTTCATAATGTCCGTGAGATTTCCCAAATGCTTGACGACCCATTTTTGACCATCTTCGCCTAAATCATACCACCACATTTGAAGCTGAAATAGAAATTCTTCTGTACTCGTGGATGAGGGGCTTTGTGTGGTACTCATTTTGTATCTGAAATTTAATTTTAATAAAGTCAAAATTCATTTTGAAAATTTATACTAAAAAATCATTTTCGAAATTTTTTTATTTATTAAATACCTTTTATTTCAAGATTTAAAACTATTTTTCTTTTTTTGAAATTTTAAAACAACCCATTTTATTCCTCTCTTCTTACCATGATTTCATTTAAGCTGGTCAACAAGCATGTTCGAGGCAAATGAATGCACAAGTAGCAAGTAGGATGCATCATGATGGTCTTTTTATTTCGGGTTCACCTGTCCTAGACAGACCCAACCCCTGTGTTGAGTCTCCAAGGCCAAATGTACATGATGCAAATATACGTTCCTACTAGGGATCCGGTACATGGCTGAGTTATTCTAAGTGAAAAACCTGAGGTTGATTGTTCTAAACCTGGCTTACCCAAACGGACAGTTTGAGCCGAAGCGGGGGCAACGTACCGGGAGCACGAAAGTCTACCCGGCCTAGTTACTTGTCCCAACTTCGTCTTATTTGGTATGACTTTAACAGAAAGGTGGGCCACGCGCACGTGTGCACCATAAATTTAGAAGACTCAGAAAGAGGGGGTTTCGTAGCAGTTGTATATATTCACAATTCAAATAATATTAAAGCGGTAAAAAAAACATTTAGCATGTTAATCATATAAACAGTTGAAAATCATATAGTAAATAAAGCCAATTAACACAGATATTTTAAGCTCGAATTCTTTAAACCCTGAACCAATGGTTCTGGGTTACAGTTTACACTTTTATCCCCAGCAGAGTCGCCAGAGCTGTCGCACCTCCTTTTTACCGCGCCCGCGGGGCGCGTGGGGGAGTTTTCTCCAATTGAAGGACAGTCGAAACGGGATTTATTTAATTATTTCAGAGTCGCCACCTGGGAATTTTAAGGCGTCCCAAGTCACCAATTTTAATCCCTGAATCGAGGAGAATATGACTCTGTTTATTATTCTACGAACCAGAAATCCTGAGTAAGGAATTCTGTTAATCCGGAAGAAGGTGTTAGGCATTTCCGAATTCCGTGGTTCTAGCACGGTCGCTTAACTGTTTTTATTATTGGCTTAATTATCTTGATTTTACGAAATACGTTTTTATTGCATGATTTTACTACCGCTTTTTACTTATTGTTTACAATTATATGGACGAATTACGTGTATGTATATTCGTATTATATACTTTTTATAATTATCGGGGATCATGCCACGCGTACGTGTACACAATAAAATTGTCCATGTTATAGTTTTTATAAAAAATATATGTTCGAAATTTAAAATAAAATCAGGAACATCATCACCCTTTTTATTTAAATAATGAACTGCACACCTCGGGTTATATGAAATTATTTTAACATCCTTGGAAAAATCCTTTTCTTAAATATTCGCTCGAAATTGCGCGTACGCATAATCCGAAATTTTTTTTTTAATATAATCAGGGTGCGCGAACGCATCCCTAATTGCGCAAAATCTTTGTAATAATATTATGGATTTTTCACAAATTGTTTATTATATCTACACATTTTATATGAAAATCCTGAGAAATTCACATTTAAGGGAGCTTTGAATTCTTTTAAAAGAATTCACAATTTATTAAATATAGACCGTCGATTATAATTTCCGGATATAAATTATATTCAGCCCAACTATTCAAGTTCAAAGAAAAGAATAAAAATATGATTCAAACAAATACAACATATATATGCCAAAGGATGAATTGTATATGAAACTAACAAACATGATTTATGAAGGGAAGAAGTATTTTTGAACAATTTTTCATTATTTAATTAGTGCAAATCCTATTTCTAATTGTCATTGATATAAAGTGTTGCAATTTGTATATCTCATCTTATTCTCATATACTTGCTTTTAATCTAATAGGCCTAATTATTTATTTAAGATGGTAAATAGGCATCAAATTGATAAGAAAGGGAATTATAAATCGATTAATAATATTGCCTTACATGCAACATAGTTTGTATGTCTAAAACATTCATAGCATTTTAACATCATAATGAGATACATCAACTCATCATCCCTTAATGGTTATATATATACCTATTATCACGCCATATATGAACGTATAACTCACATCATTCAATCCATAACTAAATCAGGTAAAACTAGCAATATGGTTTTTTTTTTTGACATTTTTATACTACTCTTTATTCAACTAACAACATCTAACCTTAATCCACAACCAAACAATCGAAATACACTAACCATGCATTTTCTTGACATTTCAGAATACTCTATACCTGACTAACAATGTCATAGGACTTAACTAATAGCCAACTTCATGTCATGTTCCCTATATTAACAATTCAATCATAACTATACTTTAATGAAAATTTAGAATGGAAAACATTATTACAAAGTTTTATATGAATTTCAAATAAAGACAATTAACTCATAACTATCAAATTGAATTCACTACTAGTTAACTAACATGAAACAAAAAAATGAAATTTAAATTAATGAACTTGGACAAAATGAAAAATAGAATTTTGCAATTCAAGCTTCATTGATTTGTCATGCTGAATCTTTTTTTTTCAACATAGAATTTAAGAGATAAGTACCTGGAAATGAAGGTAGAAGAAGTAAGTTTTCAGCAGTTGCAGCAGTAACAAAATCAGCAAAATAGCAGTATTTAGCAAGTCTGAACCAGACCCGTTAACCCAGATGAACAGTGACAGTAACTTGAGGGAAAATTTCAGATTTCAAACGGAACAATATCCACAAACAAACAACGGACAGATTCTAGAACAACATTTTTTTTTAGATTTTTCAGTTTCTTTCCTATTTCAAATTCAGCTTCCTGATTTTCTGTTTCTGTATTTGTATCTGTGTCAGATTGTGTGTGTGTGTGTGTGAGTGTTCTCTTTTGGGTTCTTTTCTGTTTCTTTTTCCTCTTCAAAATCTAAATTTGTCTCTCCTCACACTCTCTTTTTTCTTCCCTTAAAATCTGATCTAAATCTGATTTTTCTCTCTCAAATATCCTGAAGTCTGTCCTAAATCAGTCCCCATTCCCCTCTATTTATACAGGGCTGTCCTATACTCTTCTAGTGCTGAATGGACCCTTTTCTCCTTTTGAAATCAGAAAGTTTTCCATTAAAACTACTTTTGAATACTTTAAGTGATCTTATCCTGATTTTAAGCAGCCCATTACCCTTTGTTTCTCATTATCTCATTAAATTAAAATCCATTAACAAACCACTTTCAGCCCTCTATTATATCATATTACCCTTACTGTTTTATCCCAGAAATGTCCAGATTTACTGTTTTCTACTGGTATTACTGCCTTAAATTCAGCATCTTAACAATACAGATTTTAAAATCTGTATCAAATTGATAAGAAAGAGAATTATAAATCGATTAATAATATTGCCTTACATGCAACATAGTTTGTATGTCTAAAACATTCATAGCATTTTAACATCATAATGAGATACATCAACTCATCATCCCTTAATGGTTATATATATACCTATTATCACGCCATATATGAACGTATAACTCACATCATTCAATCCATAACTAAATCAGGTAAAACTAGCAATATGGTTTTTTTTTTTGACATTTTTATACTACTCTTTATTCAACTAACAACATCTAACCTTAATCCACAACCAAACAATCGAAATACACTAACCATGCATTTTCTTGACATTTCAGAATACTCTATACCTGACTAACAATGTCATAGGACTTAACTAATAGCCAACTTCATGCCATGTTCCCTATATTAACAATTCAATCATAACTATACTTTAATGAAAATTTAGAATGGAAAACATTATTACAAAGTTTTATATGAATTTCAAATAAAGACAATTAACTCATAACTATCAAATTGAATTCACTACTAGTTAACTAACATGAAACAAAAAAATGAAATTTAAACTAATGAACTTGGACAAAATGAAAAATAGAATTTTGCAATTCAAGCTTCATTGATTTGTCATGCTGAATCTTTTTTTTTCAACATAGAATTTAAGAGATAAGTACCTGGAAATGAAGGTAGAAGAAGTAAGTTTTCAGCAGTTGCAGCAGTAACAAAATCAGCAGAATAGCAGTATTTAGCAAGTCTGAACCAGACCCGTTAACCCAGATGAACAGTGACAGTAACTTGAGGGAAAATTTCAGATTTCAAACTGAACAATATCCACAAACAAACAACGGACAGATTCTAGAACAACATTTTTTTTTAGATTTTTCAGTTTCTTTCCTATTTCAAATTCAGCTTCCTGATTTTCTGTTTCTGTATTTGTATCTGTGTCAGATTGTGTGTGTGTGTGAGTGTTCTCTTTTGGTTTCTTTTCTGTTTCTTTTTCCTCTTCAAAATCTAAATTTGTCTCTCCTCACACTCTCTTTTTTCTTCCCTTAAAATCTGATCTAAATCTGATTTTTCTCTCTCAAATATCCTGAAGTCTGTCCTAAATCAGTCCCCATTCCCCTCTATTTATACAGGGCTGTCCTATACTCTCCTAGTGCTTAATGGACCCTTTTCTCCTTTTAAAATCAGAAAGTTTCCATTAAAACTACTTTTGAATACTTTAAGTGATCTTATCCTGATTTTAAGCAGCCCATTACCCTTTGTTTCCCATTATCTCATTAAATTAAAATCCATTAACAAACCACTTTCAGCCCTCTATTATATCATATTACCCTTACTGTTTTATCCCAGAAATGTCCAGATTTACTGTTTTCTACTGGTATTACTGCCTTAAATTCAGCATCTTAACAATACAGATTTTAAAATCTGTATAAGCCTGATTATTAATCTGATTTAAGACAGCTACAACCAATCCTAAAGTTTGGACTGAATCCTGACTAAGAATGTAACCTCCTAACACAATTACATCCAATCAACATTTGTAGAATCATACTGAATTCAGAACCAATCATCATAACAACATATTACACTGAGTTCAGTAAACTGAGCTTTAACTTTGAACAAAAATCAAACAAACACAGGAGCATTGTCAATATACTGACAATGCCCTGAAACTCACTGATTCAGAAATCAACATATACACACCATTGACAAACTTTCTGATTTATTAAACAAGAATCAATAAATTGGGAAGAACTAATTAACTGATTTCAATGATGATAATCAACTCTAAACAGATAAACAGGGTATTACAAACATCATTTCAGAAGCAAGATTCACAATACAACTAATCGACGAACTTAATCGAGTCGATTACACACATTGTACATAATCACAATTAACAGAAACAATTCACATTTGGAATCAAGTAGACGGGTAGGGGACAGTATAACAAAATTGACTAGAAAATTATGAAAAATTAAACAAACTAATGAAACGAATATAGAATACACGTAGAACATACATAAGCAACAGAAAATTACCTCTGAGCCTTCAAATTCAACCGGACTCAACTCAACTTGGATTTGAACTTTGTTTGAAATCAAACAGACCTTAGTCGAAGTATTTTCTACTGAAAATACTTTGACTAAGGTCGATTAAACCTCAACCTTTGCCAGGATTGGAAATTTAGGGTTCAGATCTTGGATTTTAAATCCGAACACTTCTGGGTAGGTTCGAGAGGAACCAACAATGACACACGGGTGGGGGTAGCCTAGGGGTCATTTGGTGTCAGTTTAGAACAGATCTGAGTTTGTTCTTGTTTGGTCCGAATCTTCAAAAGAAGATTCGAGAAGCTCGGAACTGATTCGAGCCAAACAAACATCAGATCCATAACAAGGCATGCTAGGGGGTACTATGGTGTTATTTTGGAAGCCATTAGAAAGGTTGGAGTTTTCAGACCCACCTTCGATTTAGTATTCGAAGAGTTGGGGTCTGATTCGAAGAAAACTAAGGTTAGATCTGTGTAGAGGATGTTCAGGGGATTCTAGGGTGTTATTTTGGTGACCGGCGGCGTTGATGCCGCCGGGTTTCAGGCGGTGGGATCCTAGGGCGGCTAGGGTTAGGGGTGAGTTTTGGAAGGGACGATGAACAGGGAAGGAGGGGGTGTTTGGCTAGGGGGCCGGGGTAAGGGTTTGGGCCTTATATAGGGGTGGGGTGGATTGATGCTGACCGTTAGATCTAGTAGGATGAAAGGTCAGGATTTACTCACTTAACCAAACGATGTCGTTTGGTTTAAGCTGGGGGGACGGGTTGAACCGGGTATCGGATCGGGTATGGGTTACGGTTCGTGGGATCTCAGCCGTTGGTTGGCTTTGATCCAACGGTCTTGATAAAGTGTGACCAAACGTAGTCGTTTGGTCTTGGCTTTGAATTGGACCGGACAGGCTATTTGGATTGGGCTGTGGGGGGGGGGTAATTTGATTTGGGCCTGGATTTTAATCCAGGTCCAATTTTTATTTTACAACTTGTATAATTTTTATTTTCTAATTTTATTATTAATTAATAAAATCCTAATCAAAAATTATAAAAACAAAATTATCATTACAATAATATTAATTATCTTTTGATAACCATTAACGCGTAGATAAAACATTAATCATACAGTGGAATATAAAAATAGAACGAAATGCATATTTTGGTGATTTTATTTAAATTATCTTTCAAATACATAATTAAATCCTATATGCATGCAACATGTATTTTATTTTAATTTTTATTTTATTATGACAAAGTAAACATTTACAGACATAACACAAATATTTAACACCACGCAAATTCAAAAATTACACAGTAAAAGAAATTTATTTTATTTTTTGATTTATTTTGGAGTAGTTTTCGTAAGGCAAAAATCACGTGCTCACATTAGATATTATAAATAAATCTCATAGTTTGCTTTAGGAGCGTCAATTATATAATTATTATGGCTACTACTAAAATCCGGGGGTACATTTCATGTGACCCGGTTCTAATTTCCAACAAGGTTAAATAGAACATGTCGTGAATCACGGGTGCATTTCATGTAGCGTGGCTTGCGATGTGTTTTAAATAACCTTGAATTAATTCTTTAAATAAATAAAAGCGGTTTTAAAGTTTAAAAATGCACATAGGTTTAAAAGTGTTTTAAAATCAGATAATTAGGCCAATAATAATAGTTGAGCGACCGTGCTAAAACCACGAAACTCGGGAATGCCTAACACCTTCTACCGGGTTAACAGAATTCCTTACCTAGATTTCTGTGTTCGCGGACTGTAAACAGAGTCAATCTTTCCTCGATTCGGGATTCTAAACCGGTGACTTGGGACACCATAAATTATCCCAAGTGGAGACTCTGATTTCTAAATAAATGATCATGTTTCGATTGTCCCTTAAATTAGAAAAAACTCTCTTACATCCTTCTGGGGTAGTAAAAAGGAGGTGTGACAGTAACTGTTGTTATAAGCAAACTCTGCAAGCAGTAGAAACTGATCCCATGACCCTCCGAAATCAATGACACAAGCACGCAACATGTCCTCCAATATCTGAATAGTGCACTCGGACTGTCCGTCCATCTGAAGGTGAAAAGTTGTGGTCAACTTAACCTGAGTACCCAACTCTCGCTGCACAAACCTCTAAAACTACAAAGTAAACTAAGTACCCCTATCTGAAATGATGGAAATTGGGACACCGTGCAAACGAATAATCTCCCGGATATAGATCTCTGTCAACCGCTCCGAAGAATAGGTAGTACACACAGGAATGAAGTGCGCGGACTTGGTCAGCTGATCCACAATCACCCAAATAGCATCGAACTTCTTCAAAGTCCGTGGAAGTCCAACTACAAAGTCCATAGTGATCATCTCCCACTTCCACTGTGGAATATCCAACTGCTGAAGCAAGCCAACCGGTCTCTAATGCTCATATTTTACCTGCTGACAATTCAGACACCGAGCTACAAATCCCACAATGTCTTTCTTCATTCTCCTCCACCAACAATGCTTCCTCAAATCCTGATACATCTTCGCGGCACCCGGATGGATGGAATACCGCAAGTTCCAGGCCTCTTCCAGAATCAACTCCCGAAGCCCATCTACATTGGGCACACAAATCTGGCCCTGCATCCTCAACACCCCATCATCACCAATAGTCACATCTCTAGCATCATCCAGCTGAACTTTGTCCTTAAGTACAAGCAAATGTGGATCATGATACTGGCGCTCTCTGATGCGGTCATATAAGGAAGACCGAGAAACCACGCAATCCAACACCCGACTGGGCTCCAAAACATCTAACCTCACGAACCGATTGGCCAAGGCCTGAACATTAACTGCAAGAGGTCTCTCCCCAACTGGAATATATACCAAACTCCACATACTCACCACCTTTCGGCTCAAAGCATCGGCTACCTTATTGGCCTTCCTTGGATGGTACAATATAGTGATATCATAATCCTTAAGCAACTCCAACCACCTCCGCTGCCTCAAATTGAGATCCTTCTGTTTGAACAAGTGTTGGCGGCTACGATGATCAGTAAACACCTCACAAGACACACCATACAACTAATGCCTCCAAATCTTCAATGCGTGAACAATGGTAGCCAACTCCAAATCATGAACAGGGTAGTTCTTCTCATGGAGCTTCAACTGAAGAGAAGCATAAGCAATAACTCTACCCTCCTGCATCAGTACACAACCAATACCAACTCTCGAAGCATCACAATACACAGTATATGAACCTGAAGCTGATGGAAAAACTAACACTGGAGCTATGGTCAAGGCTGTCTTGAGCTTCTGAAAGCTCTCCTCACACTCATCCGACCATACAAATGAAGCACCCTTCTGAGTCAACTTGGTCAAGGGCAATGCGATAGACGAGAATCCCAGAACAAACCGGCACTAATAGCCTGCCAAACCAAGAAAGCTGCGAATCTCTCTGGCTGAGGATAGTCTGGGCCAACTCTGAACCGCCTCTATCTTTTTCGGATCAACCTGAATACCTTCGCTAGACACCACGTGCCCCAAGAAAGCCACTGAACTGAGCCAAAACTCACACTTGGAGAATTTTGCATAAAGCTTCTTCTCCCTCAATCTCTGCAACACAACTCTCAAATGATTCGCGTGCTCCTCTTGACTACGCGAATATACCAGAATATCATTAATGAAGACTATGACAAACGAGTTAAGATAAGGCTAGAACACGATGTTCATCAAATGCATGAACGATGTTAGGGCATTGGTCAACCCAAAAGAATCACCAAGAACTTATAATGACCATATCGGGTCCTGAAAGCTGTATTAAGAATATCCGAGTCGCTGATCTTCAATTGGTGATAACCCGAACGGAGATCAATCTTGGAGAACACTCTCGCTCCTTGAAGTTGGTCGAATAAATCATCAATGCGAGTCAGAGAATACTTGTTCTTAACTGTTACCTTGTTCAATTGCCTATAATCGATGCACATCCTCATAGTGTCATCCTTCTCCTTCACAAATAGAATCGGTGCACCCTAAGGCGACACACTAGGCCGAATGAACCCCTTATCAAGGAGTTCTTGAAGCTGCTCCTTTAACTCTTTCATCTTCGTTGGTGCCATACGATACGACAGAATAGAAATGGGCTAAGTGCCCAGCACCAGGTCAATACCAAAATCAATATCCTTTTCCGGTGGCATGCCTGGCAGGTCTACAGGAAACACATCGGGAAAATCCCTCACAACTGGGATAGAATCAATACTGGAGTCTCTGCACCGACATCCCTCACAAAGTCTAGATACGAAAGACATCCCTTCTCAACCATACGCTGAGCCTTCAAGAATAAGATCACTCTACTAGGAACATAATCAATCAAACCTCGCCACTCGATCTGTGGCACACCTGATATAGCCAATGTGACTGTCTTGGCATGACAGTCCAGAATAGCACGACACAGATACAGCCAATCCATGCCTAAAATGACATCAAAATCCACCATACACAATAATAAAAGATCCACTCGGATCTCCTAACCCCAAATAGTCACCACACACCATCGGTACACACGGTATACAACAATAGTATCGCCCACTAGGGTAGATACATGAACAGGTGAAACAAAAGACTCACGGGGTATATCCAAATAATGGGCAAAGTATGATGACAAATAAGAAAAGGTGGAACCGGGATCAAATAACATAGAGGCATCTCTATGGCAGACTGAAACAATACCTGAAATCATGACATCTGAAGCAACAGCATCTGGTCTACCTGGGAGGCATAGAAATGAGCCTGGCCACCACCTGATCGACCTTCCCTTCTAGGGCGACCCCTACCTGACTGACCTCCACCCCTAGCTGCTTGGGTGGGTGGTGAAGTAACTGGAGCTGAAGTCGAGGGTTGACCCCTCTGCTGAGATGGACTATCATGAAGACGAGGACACTGCCTCCTCATATGCCCAAACTCTCCATACTCATAACAACTCCCCGGTGTAGGAGATGGGGACTGAAGGGAACCCCTGGCACTGGAATGACTAGTAGAAAGACCTGGCATGGAAGAACCCTGAATTGATGGAGCACGAGAAAAACTCTGGGCTGGAAGGGCACTGAGTGATGAGTGGCCCTGATGAGAACTGTGAGAACTATGACCCGATGATACCCCACAATAACTTGGGCGAGATGACTGAGCCTTCCTGAATAGACAGCCTCTGCCCTGCTGGAACTGACCCCTCGAAGGAGCACTACTAAAGCTACCAGATCCCCAAGGCCTTTTGGCCTCCCTCTCCTCTCGCTCTTGGAAGTGAACCGACTCAATCTCACGGGCGATGTCAACAACCTCATCGAAAGTAGTACTTGTCACCCTCTCCCTAGTCATGAGAATCTGATGCTGATATGTGAGGCCATCAACAAACCTCCTGATCCTTTCTCGATCTGTGGGAACCAACCAGACCACATGACGAGCTAACTCACAGAATCGCATCTCATACTGCATCACAGTCATCTCTCCCTGACGCAAATGCTCGAACTGTCTGCACAACTCCTCTCGGCGAGACTATGGCATATACTTCTCCAAAAAGAGAACAGAGAACTGCTGCCTACGCCTCCCACCAAATGAAGGCAACCCCAGAAAATTGAAAAGTAGTGAATGCTACACCACTGGTCTCTAGAATAGCCGTTGTACGAAGCATCCTTTGGCACTTATCCAAGAAACCCTGGGCATCCTCGCCCTTTGCACTGCTGAAAGTCAGAGGCTGAAGTCTTCCAAACCTCTTTAGTCAACGTTGCTCGTCGTCCGGCATAACTGGTACCATATACTCCTGAGCTGGTGCAATCGGTTGGGCTGGAGATGCACCCGATGTCTGGATCCCCTGCACAACCTGCTCAGGTGTGCGAGCAACGGGAGTCTGGGTGCCTCCCCCGGCCTAAAAAGTTGCTGCGGTCGTAGAAATTGAGACCGCCTGAGCCAAACCGGTGCTACGGCCATAGTAACTAAGACTGCCTGAGCCAAATCGGTACACAGTGATAAAATCTGAGCTAAAGCCTCCTGAAGGCTTGGAATCACAATAGGCATAGCTGGTTCCTGAGCTGGTGCTGCTGTAGCGTCCAAAACTGGGACCTGATCCTGAACTGGGGCAGCTGGTGGATCTGCAGGTGCTGCCCTAGCTACTTTGCCCCTACCACGGCCTCGACCACATCGTCGGCCTTTAGTGGCCTCAGCTGGTGATACTGGTGGTCGTCCATCCTGCCTAGTAGCACATGTCCTCACCATCTGTGAGAGAATGAAATAACAGAAGTTTAGTACTCGGGTCAACAGACTGGCACGACAAGAGTTTCAAGAATATAAAGTTTTTCCTAAAGGTTCCACAGCCTCCCGAGGATAAGTACAGACGTCTCCATACCGATCCGCGAGACTCTACTAAACCGGCTCATGACTCGCGATACCTATGTAACCTAGGCTCTAATACCAACTTACACGACCCTGAATACCTGTCGTGATGGTGACTATCACATTACTAGGCAAGCCAACCCAAACATTAATCACAATCCTTTTTCTTTTATAAAAACCATTTTTCTAACACGGGTTTGAATACCAATTTTCATAAAAAGTGTTTAAAACAACCAAAATGTGCGAAAATCAATGAAACATAAGACAACACAGCCCAAACATCTGGTGTCACAAGTCTAGAGCCTCTACATACACAACCGACTGTCTAATACATCATAAGTCTAAAAATGCAGAAAATAAATAGATAGGAAAGAGGAAATCAGGGTTGCGGACGCCATGCAGCTACCTTGCAAATCTCCGGCAAACTCTGGATAAGCTGAGGAATCTCATAATAATAATAATAGTCATAGTAACCGCTGCGGCATGCAGCCCGATCTATAATTTATAGTCGATTACGCTCATTGGGGGTGTACAGACTCCGGATGGGCTCCTACTACCCAAGCGTCATATCGCTGCGGTGCGCAGCCCGATCCAATATATATATATATCGCTGCGGCGTGCAGCTTGATCCATATAAGTATCACTGCGGCGTGCAGCCCGATCCATAATTCATACATATATAAATATCCTCACCATTAGGTTCTCAACCTCTCTCAGTCATTAACCTCACAGCCTCTCGGGCACAACAGTAGAAATTAGGGAACTCAATCCAAATAGTTCTCACATTTAAGAAATAGAGTGATAAAACCAGTTTTAAATAATAAACAGGTAAAACATGACTGAGGATATTCTTTCAAACAAGTAGAGTGAGGAAAAACAGTAAAATGCCCCTAAGGGTCTCAGCAGGTCGGCACAAGTTTTGAAACATGGCATACAACCCATAATACAGTATAATGACAAAGTACGAAATATCATAAGGTTTCAAATCAAATATGGGGCTTAATAGTCGCTACGGGATGGACCAAGTCACAATCCTTACCAGTGCATGCCCACACGCTCGTCACCTAGCATGTGTGTCACCGCATTTATCAAAACAATTCAAATACCGGGGTTTTGTACCCTCAGTTCCAGATTTACAATGGTTACTTACCTCAAACCGGATGAAAACACTACTCCGCGATGCCTTTGCCTCTCGCCTCGGCCTCAACTCATGTCGAATCTACCCAAAATAAGAATTATAACATTAGAATAGGCTAAAGGGACGAAGCCCATGCGAAATAAATCAAATTATACCAAAAATCCCGAAAATGGCCAAACCCGACCCCCGAGACCACGTCTTGAAACTCGGTAAAAATTACATCAACGGAATCCGTATCCTTCCACGAGTCCATACATACCAAGAACACTGAAATTAGAGTCCAAATGGCCCCTCAGATTCCCATTTTAAAGTCTCTTAATCTCAAGCCCTAATCCCCAATTTTCTTCTTTAATCTCCACTAATACCATTAAACAATGGAAAAATGATCATAAACCCAAGTAATGAAGCTTAGGGAACTTACCCAACTGATTTCCTTCAATCTTTCCTTGAAATCACTGCCCTAGCTCGTTTCCCGTCTTCAAAAATGGAGAACTTAGCAAAATTTCGCGAAGGAAAGAATATATACCTTCTGGACAGGGATTCCGCACCTGCGGCCAAATATCGCTTATGCGGTACCGCATTTGCGGTCAATGAGCCACTTCTGCGGCTTTCACTTAGAAGTCCAAAATCGCATATGCGACCAAGTAGCCGCACCTACGCCATCGCAGGTGCGTTCAACCTACCGCATATGTGGCTCCTGCCCTTCTCCTCCTTGACCGGTTCTACGGTCCTTTCCTCGCATCTGCGGTGTCACACCTCCTTTTTCCGCACCCGCGGGGCGCATGGGAGTTTTTTCCAATTAAAAGACAATCGAAACGGGATTGGTTTATTTATTTCAGAGTCGCCACTTGGGAGATTTAGGGTGTCCCAAGTCACCAGTTTTAATCCCGAATCGAGGAAAAGAATGACTCCATATTACAGTCTGCGTACCAGAAATCCGGATAAGGAATTCTGTTAACCCGGGAGAAGGTGTTAGGCATTCCCGAGTTCCGTGGTTCTAGCACGGTCGCTCAACTGTCATATTCGGCTTATTTATCTGATTTTAAATACAATTATGAACCAATGTGCCAATTTTAACTTTTTACCGCTTTATTGTTATTATTTCAAAGAATGTGAACATCGCTTAAAACATGTCTTTGGACTGCGTCACATGAAATGCACCCACAATCCGGAACATATTTTATTTGATGTTTTGGGATTTGGATCTGGGTCGCATGAAATGCACACCCAAGTTTTAAGAAAGTAGATTATTAAACACGCGCCTAAAGAGACTATCGTGTTATTATTTTGGGAAGGCCACGAAATTCGCTAAGCGGCCCTCCTGAATTCTAAGTAATTTAAAACAAGTATTCACTGAGGGCCCCGCAATTTGTATTTTTATTCGGGAGGCTCATCTCATTCTTGTTTTTTTTTTAAGGAATTTGCAACGTCGTGGAAACGCATCTCAGACCACGTCACAATCAATGTACCCGTGATTAGAGACACATTTCGATTTCGCTGAGACTTGGATTTGGGTCACATAAATGTGCACCCGAGCTTAAGGAGATAATATTATTAAAGGCGCGCCTAAAGCAACTAGCGCATTATTATTTTGGGTAGGGCCGTGAAATTTGCTAAACGGCCTATCCCGGAATCTAAGTATTTAATACATACATTTTTGTGAGGGCTCCGCAGTCTGTACACTTTTCATTTATGGTGAAGCTTGTCTCGTTTTTTTATTTATTTATTATTTATTTATTTATTTTCAAAAGAAAAAAAGGGATAAGGCTAAAATAACTACATTCTTTGCTACTTTGCGAGGTCATAGGTTATAGATTGAACCTATTTGATGAAGCGAGGATTTTTTCTGCGGAATTAAAATTGCCGCTATAATTTCAACATTACTACCACATGTATAAACAACTATTAAGACAAATTAAATAATTAACACCTTTCATGCAAACCTCTATTACGACAAATATTTGGATAACAACAATTTAAACATGAAGAAACAAAATGTCAAATAGCTACTAAAAATAACGAAACAACGGAAGAGACATTCACGGCCAAATTTCAATACCATACGGATTTAATTATCAAATATAGCAATTCGCAATCATCATGTATATATGTCTCGCGTAATTTCGCGTACTATCCGCATGAACTAGGATTGTATTTCAACCAAACACCTATACATATTACTAAACAGCAAACATGAAGGACACGGGCAGAGATAACCTACTTGATATTAACGTCCGATGCGTTGGACCTGCGACGAAACCTCGGACAACAACCTCGACGTACCGGACCTCGACGAACCAAAGACGACCTCGATGGAAAGCTTGGACCCCACAACTGTCGACGCCCCAAGATTGTTAGTTGCTACTGTATCTCCGACGCAGCAACTGGTACGAGGAGATGGGCAGAAGGGATCGTTTGGATGTGAGGATGGCTTGCCTGTTGGTGGCAGTGGGTCGACTGGGCAACGCGACGCCGGGAAAGGTAACAGCAGTCGCTGCTCGACGGAGGCTGGACACGGTGGAGGAAGCTGACGGACTGGACGACGGGGGGCTGGTGTTTGGGTGGTGGTGTTGGGCAGAGGTCGACGGAGGGAGGTGGTTTCGCTTACTGCTGGGGACGCGACAGTAATGGTAGGTTTCACGGTGGTTCTGGGTTAGGGTTGAGGTCGACGGGACTGGGGCTGCGATGGGGGGGGTGCGACGCGAAAGCATGCAGAACCAGCTGCTCGGAAATGCAGCGAAGCTTGAAAATGGTGGAGGTGACGGGGTGGACAACAATGGAGGTTTGTTGATAGTTTTGGGCAGTAGGGGAGTCGGCCCGGTGCTGGGGGAGTCCGGAAAAATGGAGTTTTTTTTTTTACAGTAGGTTTTTTTGTTTGGTTTTTCAAAGAAGACGGAGGAACAGTACTTGTTCTAAGCCATTTTTAAAAATCCTCTGTCGGGGCGATGGGGAAGGTGAGGGAGTTGGTGTTTCTGCCGGACCTGAGGAGGGTCGTCGTGGGTTTTGACGCGGGGGAAGTGATGGTCCGAGATTTTTCTACAGTCGGTTTTGTTTTGTTTCTTCAGAAAGAAGAAGACGAGGCTACAGTCCAATTTTTCCAATTTTTCCAAAATCCTCCGAGTCTCCCTTTCTTTGTGTTTGTCCGTGTATTTAGCATGGGCTTGTCAAGAAAAATGAGCCCCACGCGTGGTGGGGTTCGAGGCATATGTCCCCCACGCGTGGTGGGGTTCCCCACGTGTCCTGGACACGGTTTATTGTGGGCTAGGTCCGAAAATTAGGCCTAAAACCGGGTAGTTTGAACCCGAATATTATTCTTTTGCCCGGACCCGAGAAATAGGAACACGTTGCTTAACTAGTCCTATGTAAGCAAAATAACTACCAAAAATAAGACTAGTATTTAAACAAAACTATATATTTTTAAATATTTTTCAAGATTTTAAAATAGCTACAAAATATTAATAAAACTATTTTTTTGTAATTTTCGTTTTTCAATATTAAGATAAAATATGAAGTAATATTTTTTGTATTTTCAAAGTTAAAATGACTATAAAACCTTAATAGAACTATATTTTATTTATTTTTCTGTAATTTTCGAAATTATATAAAGTACAAAAATAAAGTGCAATTTTTGTATTTTCAAATTTATGAGGGATACATAAACTAAAATTTATATATATATTTTTTGAAAATTTTCTTTTTGCAACGAAATAAAGTAAAAATAGTTAAAATGGCTATACTAGTCCTAATTTCACATATTCACGCTAAAAATGTGAAAATTCTCGGGGAGGGTCAAAAATCACGTGCTTACAGCTGCCCTCTTTGACTGGAAACACGAAGAGTTTTCCGACAAAGAACGACTAGACGTGTTTCTGACCCGACCATTACTTGGACGGACTACACTTAAGGAAAGGGAGGGAATGTGACCGAGCCCTGGTATCCGAGCTGCCTACATATCCTTGGTTATACAGGATTCAGGCCACGTGTAGTTCGGAAATGAGAGAGATAGTAGAGGGTACCGAGGTGAAGAGCCGATCGAGGTGCCATTCCGTTGAGGTTCCGGTCCGCGGTCCTGTCGTTACAACAAAACTGAAAACTGAAAAAGACTAACTAAGCCTATCAGCTACTAGTTACAAGGATTCCTATCTCTTAAGTCTTCTGAAACTTGGTCTTGAGTCTTGAATGGTGCTTCATACAGACTTTGGATTTGAACCTTGATACTTGCTAGTTGTAGGCGCTAGTTCTTGAGCAGATCACATTTGTTCTCCACATCCGTGCTTCGGATTCATTCATTTTTCTCTTTTTTCTTTTTCTTCTTTTTTTCTTTTTGTTTTTGTGACTAGCTTTTGTTGACCCTCTCAGACTGTTGACTCGCATTCTTGGGGCGAGATTCTTGTTGCTTCTATCTTGGATTGAGTGCAGGGGATTTTTGTTGTGGCTTTCTGCCTTCCAATGGGTTACGGCTTGACTTTGAACGATCCCGCTGTTCTACAGGCGGGCCCCTAACTTCTTCAATCTTTGACATATAACAATCATCTGCTCTACAGGCAGGCCCCTGACAATCAAAACAAACAAAACAAACAAAATTTCCTAACCCAGTTTGTACTGGGAAGGTTTGTGAGTCGTTAGCAAAATCGTAGCCCACTGATACTACTGATGCAGTGCTGAGAGTGAACTAAACACTAGATTAGGATGTATTCCCTTGTTATACAGGTGGGCGCCTAACTTCAATGACTGAAACGTATTCCTCTGTTATCTGGGCGGGCTCCCAATTTCTACACCTGAAAAGTAAAGACTGAAAGTATGCCTCTATTATCTGGGCGGGCTCCCAACTTCGACACTTAAAAATAAAAAGACTGAATTTATGCCTCTGTTATCTGGGCGGGCTCCCAATTTCAACACTTAAAATAAAAGACTGAAATGTATGCCTCTCGTTATACAGGTGGGCGCCTGGATTTAGGAAAATGACTCTTTTTTCTTTCTTTTTTTTTCTTCTTTTTTTTTCAAAAATGTTTTTTTTTAGCATCTTAGGAGAAAGATTCATCGGACTAAGATTTTGATTTTTGGTTATCTTAGGAGAAAGATTCATCAGACTAAGATTTTGATCCTAGGAGAAGGTTCGTCAGACTAGGTCTCTATCTTAGGAGAAAAATTCGTCGGACTAAGATTTTGATCCTAGGAGAAGGTTCATCAGACTAGGTCATTTTCTTTTTTGGTTATCTTAGGAGAAAGATTCATCAGACTAAGATTTGGATCCTAGGAGAAGGTTCGTCAGACTAGGTCTCTATCTTAGGAGAAAAATTCACCGGACTAAGATTTTGATCCTAGGAGAAGGTTCATCAGACTAGGTCATCATTTTTTTTGTTTTTGGTTATCTTAGGAGAAAGATTCATCAGACTAAGATTTGGATCCTAGGAGAAGGTTCGTCAGACTAGGTCTCTATCTTAGGAGAAAAATTCATCGGACTAAGATTTTGATCCTAGGAGAAGGTTCATCAGACTAGGTCATTTTTGTTTTTTGGTTATCTTAGGAGAAAGATTCATCAGACTAAGATTTTGATCCTAGGAGAAGGTTCGTCAGACTAGGTCTCTATCTTAGGAGAAAAATTCATCGGACTAAGATTTTGATCCTAGGAGAAGGTTCATCAGACTAGGTCTTTTCTTTTTGGTATCTTAGGAGAAAGATTCATCAGACTAAGATTTTGATCCTAGGAGAAGGTTCGTCAGACTAGGTCTCTATCTTAGGAGAAAAATTCATCGGACTAAGATTTTGATCCTAGGAGAAAGTTCATCGGACTAGGTCATTTTTGTTTTTGGTATCTTAGGAGAAAGATTCATCAGACTAAGATTTTGATCCTAGGAGAAGGTTCATCAGACTAGGTCTCTATCTTAGGAGAAAAATTCATCGGACTAAGATTTTGATCCTAGGAGAAGGTTCATCAGACTAGGTCATTTTTGTTTTTGGTATCTCAGGAGAAAGATTCATCAGACTGAGATTTTGATCCTAGGAGAAGGTTCGTCAGACTAGGTCTCTATCTTAGGAGAAAAATTCATCGGACTAAGATTTTGATCCTAGGAGAAGGTTCATCAGACTAGGTCATTTTTTGTTTTTGGTTATCTTAGGAGAAAGATTCATCAGACTAAGATTTTGATCCTAGGAGAAGGTTCGTCAGACTAGGTCTCTATCTTAGGAGAAAAATTCATCGGACTAAGATTTTGATCCTAGGAGAAGGTTCATCAGACTAGGTCATTTTCTTTTTGGTATCTCAGGAGAAAGATTCATCAGACTGAGATTTTGATCCTAGGAGAAGGTTCGTCAGACTAGGTCATTTTTTGTTTTTGGTATCTCAGGAGAAAGATTCATCAGACTGAGATTTTGATCCTAGGAGAAGGTTCGTCAGACTAGGTCTCTATCTTAGGAGAAAAATTCATCGGACTAAGATTTTGATCCTAGGAGAAGGTTCATCAGACTAGGTCTTGTTTTTTTTGGTATCTTAGGAGAAAGATTCATCAGACTAAGATTTTGATCCTAGGAGATTTTTATCTTTAACAACCAATTAGGAGGAAATGCATCTCCTACGGGTGAAACTAAAATGAACTTAGGAGGAAATGCGTCTCCTAGGGGGTAAAACTTAAACTTAGGAGGAAATGCGTCTCCTATGGGTAAAACTTAAACTTAGGAGGAAATGCGTCTCCTATGGGTAAAACTTAAACCTAGGAGGAAATGCATCTCCTATGGGGTGCAACTAAAACAATCTTAGGAGGAAATGCATCTCCTATGGGTGAAACTGAACAAACCTAGGAGGAAATGCATCTCCTATGGGGAGAAACTAAAACAATCTTAGGAGGAAATGCATCTCCTATGGGTAAAACTAAAACTTAGGAGGAAATGCATCTCCTATTGGTGCAACTAAAACGAACTTAGGAGGAAATGCATCTCCTATGGGTAAAACTAAAACTTAGGAGGAAATGCATCTCCTATTGGTACAACTAAAACGAACTTAGGAGGAAATGCATCTCCTATGGGTAGAACTCTAATGATTTCAAACTAGGAAGTGCGTCTCCTATTAATGAAACCTTCGCTTTTTTATTTTTTTTTTATTTTGAATTATTTACTTACCTGTGTTGTCCTCCCTCGAAACTGTTGGGGATTATTTAGATGGGGATGGCTTTTTACATTTTTTTCCTTTTTTCATTATTATCTTTTTATTCTATTCTTCTCTTTTTTTTTTATTCTTCCTTTTTTTTTTTTTTTTGCATAGCTTCTTCCTTCAAATACTACCTCCCTTGAGAGTCGTGTTGGACCCCTCGCAACTGCTAGGGATGACACTGTTGAGGAATTATTTACTTACCTGTTGGGGGTAAAATGTTATCAGCTGAGGGTACCTGACTTCCAGAAAATTTTCTAAATGGAAGGAAAATTTTCTGCCCCAGTTTGATAATATCCCTTGTGGCACGCAGTTCTGGCATCAATGCCATTTCCTTTACCTGTTTCAAATCAAACAAAATTGTTAGTTGAAAACATGGTGGTTGGTTGTGATACTCCCAACGGGATAGCTTTTCCTTTTTTCCTTCCTTGCTTTGCGTTGCACAACTTGTTGGGGATGATATTATGTGCTGGGGATAATCCCTTCCTGCTGGGGGATATCTCTCTTCTTTTGTGGCATAGCTTGGAAACTGGCGTTTTCCCCGACCTTTTAGTCTAGTATGGATTTCGCCCAATCATGCTCACTGCTCTCCTTGCTCTGTTCATGGGCCTTGGCCTTTGAGGTTTATAACCTTGGTTTTGGCAAGGATATCTCTCTTGACGCTCGTCAATCCTTCTGTCAATTCCCTTTGCTGGGGATATCTTTTTGACACTGGCCTCGCGCTTGTTCCTTGCTGACTATACCATTTGGATATACTAGTCAGATCTCATCTTGGAAAGATGATGGCATATTTTGAAGTCATTTCATACTTGTTCTGACCGGACAGACTCTATTGGGGAAATTTTTTATGAAAGGAGAAAGATAACAGAAACAAAATAAAAGACAAAGGAAACGATGACTCTTTTACAAAAGAAACTATAAATAAAAACCTATCAAACGCAGATACCGACTCTAATGGCCATGACATGCGTATGTGGCCTATCCTCTGCCGTCAATCATCTTTTAAGATCTTCCATTGGCGATTCCCCCTCTGATTCTCAATCTTATTCGACTTGTAGTGCCCGAAGGGTTTTCACTATCAAGTCTCTCTCATTTTTGGGTTTTCTCTCAGCTTTCATCGCCTTATGGTGCCTGTGAAGGTTTTCACCAATAAGACTCTCTCGTTTTATATCTCTCTCCAGCTGGGGGATTTGGAGTGTCGCCGGTATGACTCTTTCTGCTGGAGATTAGAGCCCTTTCTGCTGTGGAACAGAATGTTATGTTCGCCGGTAAGACAACATTCGTCTGACTTGGCATCTTTTGAAGACTGATCGGAAGGTCTTTCTTTGGACTGTAATGTGGGTTTTGGATAGGGCTAGAAAGAAAGGGTATTAAAGGCTCAAAAGTGCATCGATTCTGGGTTATTAATTACAACCTTCGGAATTAGATTTATTTACATCAAACGCAACTTTTGCCCCAGTTTCCTGCTTGGGGATATTTTAATTGTTTTTTTTTTCATTTTTCAAAACTATGACCGAGCCGTGAAGCGCCTACGTATCCTCTTTGAGGAATCAGGTCAAACGTAGTTCCCAATTCCTCTTTTTCATTTGATTCTTTTTTTTATATCATTTTTCTTTCTTTCTTTTCCTTCTTTCATTTTTCCCTTTTTTCGTTTTGTTGTTTTCTTTTCTTCTTCTTTTTTCTTCTTTTTTTTTACCTGCCATGCTTGCGTATTCTATTCGTTGCTACTAATTCCGAACGAGGGGTATGAAAGAAAATAAATAAGGCTCAAAAGGGGTAACGAAGGATAAAGTGTTTGGGTAGCAGAACAAAATGCCTTCGTCATTCCAGTCTTCAAAACATGCCAAGTGCAAACAACACACTTTAAATTTGTAGTCTCTTCTGATGGTGCTGGACTTGACAATTATGTTAAACATTTTATTTTTCCTTTGTCATTTCTAAGCACCGTTGGGCGACACTCTCATTATCATGACCGACCCTCATGCCAATTTGGCGAACCTTGCTTTTAACGGTTTTCTTTGTGCTTAACTTGCCCCAGTTCCACATGACTCGGGCTCTGAATAATCTCAAACAGTCCTTATTTTCTTTAAATGGTCGGATCGCCTTTCCAGGGTTTTATGATTAACTTTAGGCCCAAAGTGTGTGCACATGTCATGTCCCTAGAATCGGCATTGAACAAAAAATGATAAAAGGACTAAACAAAAAGATGACTGGAAATAATAAAAGACCGGATTTTGTATTAGACTACCGGTGAAATGGTTTGAATAACAAACAAATGAAATAAAAATCCTAAACAACCTGGACAAAACTAAAACAAACCGCTATGACAAAACGGAAAGATAAGCGGAAAGATATTGACACAAAACAAAATCCGAATTACAATCCTAATAATCCGAACAAACAGGAATGACAACAAAATAAGCCACCAACTGCTTCTTTCTTGTTAACCAAGGAACGGAGCGTCCTCCCATTTTATCAAAATTGGCCTTTTAACCACTGAGCTTTGCATCAATACTGCCAAGACCATTACCAGCTTCCATATCTCCGTCAACAAGTTTCCAACAGGATTCGAGTGCTTCTGTCATCAGGCCTGATCCCCGCAGAGTGTGCATCATGAGGTGCAAGTAAAGGATTCCGGGTGTCATTGTTCGGCTTACCACAAACCAACCACCTTAATTTTATTTGCAAAACAAACAGGTTAGAATGGACTCAGTCGGTCCTTATTATTGACAACATCTTTTTTCTTTTTCTCTTTTTTTCGATTTTTTCTTTTTTTTCGATTTTTTCAAATTTTTTTTCTTTCTTTTTTTCATTTTTTTCATTTCGTTTTTTTTTCATTCTCTTTTTTCATTCTCTCTTTTTTCCTTTTTTTTTTGTTGTGGTCGAATCTTATGGAGATTGCCTACGTATCATGACCCCGCATGAATCAGACCTTGCGTAGTTCGGACCAATAAAAGATAAACAATAATGAACATTTTTCTTTTCACTTTTCATATTAAAACAAACTGGGTTTCAAAGGTTTAAAGATGACCTACCAACTTGAAAATCAAACAACCCGCCTATTTTAATCAAAAGATTTATAAACTCAAAAACAAAAGGCTAACTCCCTTTCTCTGTTCGACAAATGCAACCAAATGGTTATTTTTGCCAATGTGGCCCCTTCCAAATTTCACATGAATTTTGAGGCCGGGGAGGATTATTTTATGACACTTTTACAAACTTGTCCGTTCTTTTACGAAAATAACCTTTCGACAACTGACAGATACTCTAAGGCTACTTCGGCAAGAACGGTTTAAGACGCGGCCGAAACTGGCTCGGCTTATTTTATTTTTTCATATTTTATTTTTACTAAACATCCAAACGGCATTCACCTGACCGTCGACTCTTTGTTTTTTTTTTCTTTCAAATTATAATGAAAACCTGGTGTTGCGAACACGGCCCTTCAGCGCCTCGGGGATGAAGATTTATAAGGCTGTGTGGGTCCATATCTCAAAATGACCCAAAGGTGGCTGTTTATGCCAAGTCAGCCTTCCGGCGTCCCCTTTCGGGAACATTCGGCCCTTTTTATGACAAAACAGCATCACCTGACTTATTTATAACTCTTTTTATCGTTTTTCAAATGAGAAAAGTCAATATTGCAAACACGGCCTTTCAACGTCTCGGGGACGAAGATTTTTAGGCTGTGGGGGTCAACTGGACCAAGTCTCAAAAATGACCCAAAAGTGGCTGTTTATGCAAAGTCAGCCTTCCGGCGTCCCTTTCGGGAACATTCGGCTATGTCTTGATAAAACAGCGTCACCTGACTTTCTTTATGACAAAATTAAAATTTGACATATATTTTTTATTTATTTGTTTTTTGGCTATTTTAGCAAAAGGTGGGGTTGGACCCGATGAGGGTTGCCTACGTATCTCACATCCGGTGAGAATCAAACCCGCGTAGTTCGGGCAAATAAACTATTTTTGAGAGGACCCTTTTCCATTTTCTATATTTTTTTTTATTATTATTTTCACAACAATCAAATAGACTATTATTCTATTATTTTCATTTATAACAAACAAACGAATTAACGAAAAACATAAAACATTCCTTCTTTTTTGAGAAGGTGGGGTTGGACCCGATGAGGGTTGCCTACGTATCTCACATCCGGTGAGAATCAAACCCGCGTAGTTCGGTCCGATGAGAATAAGTAGGCAAATAATAATAAGAAGATGAACTAACCTTTTTTTTGAATCTTTGTTTAAAAGAACTACTTTAAAAGAAGCAAGGAAATATTATTTTTTGATTGATTTTCTTTTTTAAAAGAAAGACTAATATTTTTTGAATTTTCGTTTTTTTTTATTCTAAAGAAAAGAAGAAAATATTTTTCGGAATTTTACCTTTAATATAAGAAATGCTTCTAAAATGTTTTTTTTTTGAATTTTGAATTTTCTTTTCAATTTTTAAAAGAAGAATCAAAATATTTTTTATTTTTTCTATTTTATTTTTTAAAGAAACAACTAGAAAAACTTTCTAAAGAAGTAAATAATGGAAAATATTTTTGGATTATTTGGTTTGAAAATTGGGATTCTAAAAACTCTTGGTAAGACAAATGTTCTTGCAGCAAATAAAGATATATATACATATTTTGGAAATAAAGAAAAACTTTTTGGATTTATATATATATATATATATATATATATATATATATATATATATATATATATTTGCAACAAATAATAAAACTACTTTCAACGCCCAACTCTTTTTATTTTATTATTTTTATTTTTATTTTGACATTTTCATGAACAGATAAATAAATAAAAAACCCATTTAAAAACAAAACCTTTTTTTTTTATTTTCATTTTTACGGCTAAACAAACTATTTTCTTTTCTATATTTTTAAAAACAAGACAGAACAATGATGATTTTTGTTTTTCCTTTGCTTTTAATATAACAAACTAACAAGACATTTTTCATTTTCTCAAAATTTCAGCAGAGTTTCGATACTACTCGGACATTGATTTTTCTCTAAGTAGTTATATCTCTACACTGTCATTTTTTCTCCTCTTTTTCACGATGTTTTTTTTTTTTAATCTGTGGAAAATAATGAAAACATACCAAATCTTTTTGAATTTTCATGCTTTGTTTTATTTGTAATTTTATTTTTTTATATTTATTGTTGTTTTCAAAATGTGGCATGGGAAACATAAGGATTTCCAAGACATCTTGGATTTCGCAAATGTTCCCCATGCGTTTTTTCCAACATATGAAGCGTGGGAGACATATGGGAATTCCAAGGCTTCTTGGATTCCACAAATGTTCCCCATGTGTTTTCCCAAAAGCAAGCGTGGGGGACATAGGGAATTCCAAGGCTTCTTGGATTCCGCAAATGTTCCCCATGCTTTGATTAAAATAACATCATGCTGGAAATGACCAAATGACCCATTCGCCCTTGACTGAATACAACATGTAGCACATAGGATGCCATAAGATGGTCTATTATTTTCAGGTTGCTTGTCCTAGACGGACCCAACCCCTGTGTTGAGTCCCCTAAGTCAAATGCACATGATGCAAATAAACGTTCCTACTAGGGATCCGGCATGTGGCTTTGTTATACTAGGTTCAGAACCTGGGTGTTTGTTCTAGACCTGGCTTACCCGAGCGGACAGCTCGAGCCGAGGGGGGGCAGCGTACCGGGAATACAGAAGCTTCACCGGCTTAGCAACTTATCCGAACCTCGTTCTAAATTGGGATTTGACACTATACAGAAAAGAAGTCATACGAAGTACGCCCTTCTTCATGATTTAGAAGACTCAGAGAGAAGATGGGTTTCGGCACAATTTATATACAGTTCACATAATATCAAAGCGGTAAAAGCAACATTTAGCACATTAGGCTTAAAACATGTAAAAAATCAGATAAAGCCAAATATAACAATTTATCTAAGCTCGAATTTCTAACCCTGAACCAGTGGTTCTGGGTTATCTGATCCCCAGCAGAGTCGCCAGAGCTATCACACCTCCTTTTTCCGCACCCGCGAGGGTGCAAGGGAGTTTTTCCAATTAAAGGACAATCGAGACGGGATTGGTTTATTTATTTCAGAGTCGCCACTTGGGAGATTTAGGGTGTCCCAAGTCACCAATTTTAATCCCGAATCGAGGAAAAGAATGACTCCATATTACAGTCTGCGTACCAGAAATCCGGATAAGGAATTCTGTTAACCCGGGAGAAGGTGTTAGGCATTCCCGAGTTCCGTGGTTCTAGCACGGTCGCTCAACTGTCATATTCGGCTTATTTATCTGATTTTAAATACAATTATGAACCAATGTGCCAATTTTAACTTTTTACCGCTTTATTGTTATTATTTCAAAGAATGTGAACATCGCTTAAAACATGTCTTTGGACTGCGTCACATGAAATGCACCCACAATCCGGAACATATTTTATTTGATGTTTTGGGATTTGGATCTGGGTCGCATGAAATGCACACCCAAGTTTTAAGAAAGTAGATTATTAAACACGCGCCTAAAGAGACTATCGTGTTATTATTTTGGGAAGGCCACGAAATTCGCTAAGCGGCCCTCCTGAATTCTAAGTAATTTAAAACAAGTATTCACTGAGGGCCCCGCAATTTGTATTTTTATTCGGGAGGCTCATCTCATTCTTGTTTTTTTTTTAAGGAATTTGCAACGTCGTGGAAACGCATCTCAGACCACGTCACAATCAATGTACCCGTGATTAGAGACACATTTCGATTTCGCTGAGACTTGGATTTGGGTCACATAAATGTGCACCCGAGCTTAAGGAGATAATATTATTAAAGGCGCGCCTAAAGCAACTAGCGCATTATTATTTTGGGTAGGGCCGTGAAATTTGCTAAACGGCCTATCCCGGAATCTAAGTATTTAATACATACATTTTTGTGAGGGCTCCGCAGTCTGTACACTTTTCATTTATGGTGAAGCTTGTCTCGTTTTTTTATTTATTTATTATTTATTTATTTATTTTCAAAAGAAAAAAAAAGGGATAAGGCTAAAATAACTACATTCTTTGCTACTTTGCGAGGTCATAGGTTATAGATTGAACCTATTTGATGAAGCGAGTATTTTTCCGCGGAATTAAAATTGCTACTATAATTTCAACATTACTACCACATGTATAAACAACTATTAAGACAAACTAAATAATTAACACCTTTCATGCAAACCTCTATTACGACAAATATTTGGATAACAACAATTTAAACATGAAGAAACAAAATGTCAAATAGCTACTAAAAATAACGAAACAACGGAAGAGACATTCACGGCCAAATTTCAATACCATACGGATTTAATTATCAAATATAGCAATTCGCAATCATCATGTATATATGTCTCGCGTAATTTCGCGTACTATCCGCATGAACTAGGATTGTATTTCAACCAAACACCTATACATATTACTAAACAGCAAACATGAAGGACACGGGCAGAGATAACCTACTTGAGATTAACGTCCGATGCGTTGGACCTGCGACGAAACCTCGGACAACAACCTCGACGTACCGGACCTCGACGAACCAAAGACGACCTCGATGGAAAGCTTGGACCCCACAACTGTCGACGCCTCAAGATTGTTAGTTGCTACTGTATCTCCGACGCAGCAACTGGTACGAGGAGATGGGCAGAAGGGATCGTTTGGACGTGAGGATGGCTTGCCTGTTGGTGGCAGTGGGTTGACTGGGCAACGCGACGCCGGGAAAGGTAACAGCAGTCGCTGCTCGACGGAGGCTGGACACGGTGGAGGAAGCTGACGGACTGGACGACGGGGGGCTGGTGTTTGGGTGGTGGTGTTGGGCAGAGGTCGACGGAGGGAGGTGGTTTCGCTTACTGCTGGGGACGCGACAGTAATGGTAGGTTTCACGGTGGTTCTGGGTTAGGGTTGAGGTCGACGGGACTGGGGCTGCGATGGGGGGGGTGCGACGCGAAAGCATGCAGAACCAGCTGCTCGGAAATGCAGCGAAGCTTGAAAATGGTGGAGGTGACGGGGTGGACAACAATGGAGGTTTGTTGATGGTTTTGGGCAGTAGGGGAGTCGGCCCGGTGCTGGGGGAGTCCGGAAAAATGGAGTTTTTTTTTTTACAGTAGGTTTTTTTGTTTGGTTTTTCAAAGAAGACGGAGGAACAGTACTTGTTCTAAGCCATTTTTAAAAATCCTCTGTCGGGGCGATGGGGAAGGTGAGGGAGTTGGTGTTTCTGCCGGACCTGAGGAGGGTCGTCGTGGGTTTTGACGCGGGGGAAGTGATGGTCCGAGATTTTTCTACAGTCGGTTTTGTTTTGTTTCTTCAGAAAGAAGAAGACGAGGCTACAGTCCAATTTTTCCAATTTTTCCAAAATCCTCCGAGTCTCCCTTTCTTTGTGTTTGTCCGTGTATTTAGCATGGGCTTGTCAAGAAAAATGAGCCCCACGCGTGGTGGGGTTCGAGGCATATGTCCCCCACGCGTGGTGGGGTTCCCCACGTGTCCTGGACACGGTTTATTGTGGGCTAGGTCCGAAAATTAGGCCTAAAACCGGGTAGTTTGAACCCGAATATTATTCTTTTGCCCGGACCCGAGAAATAGGAACACGTTGCTTAACTAGTCCTATGTAAGCAAAATAACTACCAAAAATAAGACTAGTATTTAAACAAAACTATATATTTTTAAATATTTTTCAAGATTTTAAAATAGCTACAAAATATTAATAAAACTATTTTTTTGTAATTTTCGTTTTTCAATATTAAGATAAAATATGAAGTAATATTTTTTGTATTTTCAAAGTTAAAATGACTATAAAACCTTAATAGAACTATATTTTATTTATTTTTCTGTAATTTTCGAAATTATATAAAGTACAAAAATAAAGTGCAATTTTTGTATTTTCAAATTTATGAGGGATACATAAACTAAAATTTATATATATATTTTTTGAAAATTTTCTTTTTGCAACGAAATAAAGTAAAAATAATTAAAATGGCTATACTAGTCCTAATTTCACATATTCACGCTAAAAATGTGAAAATTCTCGGGGAGGGTCAAAAATCACGTGCTTACATGCGGCATCGCACCTGCGATACCCAATCCGCAGGTGCGGAAATACCAGAAGCAGAAAATCTATAGCTTCACCAAAAATCTCAAACTCTCCGTCAACCATCTGAAATCACCCCGAGGCCCCCGAGACCTCAACCAAAAGAACCAACATATCCCAACACCTTATTCAAACTTATATCAATCTTCAAAACACCTCAAACAACACTGAATCAACCAAAACACATCGGATTCAAGCCTAAGTTTTAAAAATCTTCTAAATTGCGCTTTTGTTAAAAAAAACTCAACCAAACCACGTCCGAATGACCTGAAATTTTACACACACATCCCAAATACTGCAACTCTTTGAATTCCATCCCGATCCCTATATCAAAATCTCACCTATCAACCAGAAATCGCCAAAAATCCAATTCGCCAATTCAAGCTTAAATCTACTCCTGACCTTTAAAAATCATTCTGATCATGTTCCTAAGTCCCAAATCACCTCCCGAAGCTAATTGAACCATCGGAACTCACATCTGATCCCTCTAACACATAAGTCAATATCTGATTGACTTTTCTAACTTAAGCTTCCTCAAAAGAGAGTAAGTGTCTCAAACCTTACAAATCCTTTTTTCGAGCCCGAACCAATCAACCCCATCACATAGAACCAATAGACAAAGCAATTGTTTACCGTCAAAATGGTAACAATAACTAAATTTGTAAAATGGGATTCTAAAAATACGTGATCTATTTTTATGCTAGTTGTTTAGAGCAGTTGATGCTAAGAGTATGAAGTTTAACAAAGAAATATGAGCTAAAGCGGGGCAGTAATCAAACTGAGAGGCTTGCATCCCGAGCCTCGGACTGGTCGATGAAGGACCTCGAGGTTGATATATGGCTCGAGCTCGAGCTATCGGGGTAACCGGGAAAGGGGATAACAGTGAGAATATAATCAAATAAGGCTCTTTATGGCCAATATCAAGTAATAAATGAAAAACAAGTATGAAATTAATAAAGGCTAAAGTGGCCTCGAGCGAGAGAGTTAGAGAGAAAAGAGAGAGAGATATTATTGATCTTGTGGAAAATAGTTTGAGCAACATAGCCCTTTCAAAGTAGTGTGGGTTCCCTTTATATAGGAGGGGAACCTAGTTATAGTACAACATACATTAATTGTAAAGTATGGAGATGGGACGGCTAGATGTGACGCTTCGACATACGCTCTGGATAGGCTGGCTCTGTTAGATTGAGTCGCGTGCCTTGGGAGTTTCCCCTTTTGCTCTAGCCTCGGTCTTTGTATTTTTTGAGTCGGGCCTCGACGAGCCCCGAGGGAGGGAACTCGGTCGCAGCTCCATGTCCTCGGGGTCTCGAGGTATTCTTCCGAAGTGGCTTGATAGCGAGAAATTAAGTCCTCTAATTTCACTGCATATAGATAGTCTCCGTGTTTCCCAGAACAAAGCGATGGGAAATGATTCTGATACCTAACTCCACGAGTTTCTCATGGTGACGTCATACCAATGATGCAACCTGTGGCGTGAGCTTTTGCGGCAATCGGGGTGTCCCATGGACTTGTGTATTTGACATCATTCAATGCACTGTCGATTCCCGTTCTCCAAGATGAATGCATCGTCGTCGATTCGGTTCTTCAAGAATGCAGTAATTGCGTCCACCGGTCAATCTTCCAAATCCTCGATGACCGTGTCGTTACCCCTATAAATGGGGGCGTTTTGGCATTGCTTTTCTATCCAATTGCCTTTATTAGCTCATTTGCCTATTTCTTCTTATCATCTTCCTCTATCTTTGAACATCATGTTTGGGGCTCGTGGCCTCAAGGACGTTTGGCAGAGCTCCCGTAGGCTGTGTTGTGGCCTCTTGCCGGAGCTTCCTTTTATCGAGCACGACCATGCCATCCTGTCGCTACTATGGTTGCTATTATCATTGGCCCAAAACGATGATAGACAAGGAATCGGTTCTCCACTTTTGTAGACAGTCGTTCGGACTATACACCGCTGCTGGGTAGCGCTGCAGGTGCTTTCCCCGGATGAGAGTATTATAGATTCTGTTGATGGATTCTTGAACGTATACCTATATCCTTTCGCATTAGGCCCCCTTGATAGGGTCATGCTTGACTTCTGCCTGATGTACTGGGTTACTTTGGCACAGACACACCCGTCGTTTTGGAGAGTGGTACTAATGATGAGATTCTTTGTGGAGAAGGCTAGGCTTGACCTCACGCTCAGCCACCTCGTCAGGTTGTACCAGCCCTTTCATCATCGAGGCTTGCTAACCTTACAGTGCCATTCGTCCACGCCCTTTGTTGTTGATGATGAGGAAGATGAGGATCAAGAGTGGGTTAGTCGATTCATCCGGGTTAGGATGGCTGGCATTATCCCCATGGAGCTCATGCCATTTCCCGAGGGATGGAACTACGCGCGTGGGTGGAGTGTCTCGTGCTTTCTTAGATTTTGCTTCTAGTGAAAACCAGTTGAGTAATTGTGTTTCTTCCCTTTTTGTAGCAACTTCATAGACGCCGGGCGAAGTTCTCAATCTGTCCGGCTGGGTCCGTAAGTTGGCGACCCATTCGACTTGCGATGAGCGTAGGTGGCGAGCTGTGTCCTGTGACAGATGGGAAGCAAAATTCCAGGGTATGCGTGTACGCTGTTTTTACCTTGGTCTTCGTATATTTGAGATGTCATTCTCCTCTTTATTTTGTACTGGCTTTGCCGTTGCAGGTATCGGGCAGTTCCTTGGGGTGAGGCTTTTCTCCTCCGGAGAGGGGAAGGAGTCATCGGCCTCTGAGCTGAGGGACGTCGGCGATAAATGGAATTTGCACTTGCAGTGCGATGGAGCTTTAAGTGGGGCTGGACGGGCCCGTGTCTTCGAGGAGAGGACATCGCCCGAGCATGCTGTTCTCCGAGTGTTTAGTTCCAGAGCGGTGGTTCCTCCTAGTGAATATTCTTCGCTCGAGTTTGGTTCTTCCAGGGCTAAAGGGGCGGGACCAACAAGAGTTTGCTCAGCCTTCGAGGAAGTCCGTCGGCTTCACTTCATGGTGAGTTTCGGTGCAGTCCTTCTGTATTTTGCATCTTCTTTTCTTTATCGAGTTTTTCTTTTGCAGGACTTTAATAGGCTCAAGTCTGAGCTGCTCCGCCATGGGGCTAGGCTTCGGAAAGCTCTGGTTGAGGGTGAGTCCCTTAGGCTCCTTAGCAAGGAGAAGGAGGTTGAGTTGATGCACTGGCAATAAGGCGTATCGGAGCTTGAATTACGAGAGCTATTTGATGGAGTAGGTAACCTTCCGTAATATGCATTTTGCTCTTTTGACCCTTAAGGTTAATCCTTTTGCCTATCTTAGCTGCAGAAAAAGATGGAGGTTTTGGGGTACCTTAGGGGCGAAGCCGACCGAGTCAGGAATGCTTGTGGTGAACTGAGGGCTCAGGTGCAGGCTCAAGCTTTTAAGGAGAGGGGTGCCTTGGCCAAGGTTCCTACCTTCGAGGCCCAACTCCGCTTGGCTCGTGACAATGCTTCAGTTCAAGCGGATATGATCGCGAAGCTCGAGTCCTATCTCTCGAAGGTCAGGGCTGAGATAGTTGATGCCCGGGCTGAAGTAGCATTAAGTCGGACCAAGGCTGATCAGGATATGGCGATTCATTTGAAGGATGTTGCTAATGCCCAAGCTGAGTTAAAGCGGGCCCTTGATCGTGAGAAGAGGATCGGGGAATATGTTCATTGCAGATCCCGGAGAGAGGTACTCGAAGAGATCGGCGCTAGAGGCTTCATTCTCTTAGAGGAGTTGGCTCGAGCAAGGGCGGACGAGCATGATGCTTGGTCACTTCTTGCTGACGTCACGGAGAGCGAATTCGGGGCTAGTAAGTTGTAGCCTTCTGGAGTAGAGCGTAGATTTCGCCACTTTTCCATTTTGTATTTGACATTCACAGAGAATGTTTGTAGATGGAGAGCATGCCTTTTTACGTATGTAAATAAGATAAAACTTGAAACTTTATCTCTTTTGTATCTCTTTATGCATTGCTTTCGACCAGGCGGGCTGGTTTCGGTGTTTGGCGGGAACTCTGTGGATCCGGAGCTCACTAGACAGGCCTAGAAGCTCTTAAGTGCGATTTTTGACGCGAGTAGGCATTAGGGCCTTTGTGCCTTGCCCCGTTGTTTAGGTCTAGTCTCCGAGTCAGGCTTTGACTCGAGCTTACTTGACCTTCAATCTCATGTGCCTGCACGGGCGGATGATGATGTTTCTTATTCCTTGCCCTTGGATATTTGTATTTAACTATTTTGGGTTCAGTCTCCGAGTCGTCTTGCGACTCGAGCTTTAATTGACCCTCAAGTTTTTTCGTGTCTGCATGGGCGGATGACGATGGCTCTTAAGCCTTGGGTCGAAGCGACCTTTTAAGTGTGTCCCTGAGGCTTGTTTGGCTGGCGAAAATGGCACTTACGTTGTGCCTTTAGGCATGTGTAGTTAACTATTTTGGATCCGCTCTCCAAATCGGGTTACAACTCGAGCTCATTTTAATCCTCAAGTTTTCAATTTTCAAGCTGGCGACAATGGCTCTTACGCTGTTTGGTCGTTGTGACCTTTTAGTGTGTGGAGGCTCATTTGGCTGGCGACAATGGCTCTTACGCTTTTGCCCGTGGGCATATTGTAGGCTTTATTTTCCTCTCGTTAATGTCTTTTTGAAATAATTTTGCTTGACCCGTCGTCGGTTCGGGAAGAACCTCGATTTCAAGTCGTTAGCGGCGATGTTCGAGCACCTTGGAAGGTTTTTAGCTCGTAGGCTGAGTAGCTCGAAGCCTTGTGATTTGGAGCTGACATGGTCGAAGCTCGTTTGCTTGTTGATGGAAGCATGTTTTAACCGGTTCTTTTCGAAGTAGATTCGAAGTAGTGGCCTGTGATTTTGTTAGCGACGGTCGGGCGTCCCCGAGTCGTGTTAATTTGGCTGGTGCTGCCATTTTGACCGCAGTCATATGTGTTTGGCCGGGGCCATTTTTGATCCCGAGTGATAGTTTAGGCGTCTACACCGAGGGTATGCCCTTTCGGGATTCTTACAAATGCTATGTATAGCCTAAACTTCGGGATTGAGTTTTATGTATGTAGTAAGGTCTTACAAAATTTTCATGCTTGTTGAGGTCTTACAGTTTGTCATGTCTGACGAGTGTCTGGTGTGTATAAATTAAACTCGTACTCTGTCAAATTATAGTATAGAAAGATGTGGAACCCACAGAGATTGGTTTATCTATTCTATAGACGTTTCTTATTTTAATTACTATTTGAGAAAATCAGAAAGAGTTGAGTTGTAAATTAACTAAAAAATGCATGAATAGAGCAGTAGAAAATATTTTATTTTTCACAAATATAATAAAAAGGTGTTGGGATCCTGACTTCACTTAATACTTTTATTATATAGTAGATATATTTATTCTTCAATTTCTATTTCTCGTAAATGTTATAAATGCCTCTCACGATTACATTTATATATTATTACTTAAGTTAAACAATTAATTACACTCCTCTCGGTTATATAAATTAAGCGTCAAAATAGTAATATTAAAGAGTCAGAAATATATGCTTAAACTGAAACATGCTCTTTTTTAGTAAGTTCATTTCGGTTACCCTACTTGTTATAACTGACTATTACAATATTCACCTCTTTCGATTATAAATAATTGTAGAATCAATTTTAACATATAAGAGCTAGATGTCACTAAATAAAGTTAACATTTATCAATACCAAATTTAACTAAATTACTTCTTCCGCCTCCTTCGATTACAGAATTAGTACGAAGTTAAAATGTAGTACGAAATAGATAGATGTTGATAATTTAAATAACACCCAACTATAAAGCATATAAAATTTAAATAAAAAGCTTCAGCTCAAGCATGTGAAATTGAGGAATAATATCTATTATTATATAAAAATATTAAGATCCATCATTCTCCCAACACAAGAAAAGTTACTCCATAATGGAGTTAGTACTGACAATGGAAATATTCTTGCCCATTAATTAAGAAAATAGAAAGAAATATTCAAAAGAATAATTCCCCTATTTAATTAAAAATAGGAACTAGAATAATTTCATACACCGGATAACTGAAAAAGTAGAAGAAAGAAAAAGAAGATTTCAATTTTATGTCTCAATTTCTCCTCCCTGAGAATTGTGTCTCGCAGCTTTGTAAAATGACGGTATTTATAGATATTTCCATTACTTTTGCCGTGTACAAAAAAAATTTAACAAACTTTTCTCTTTCATCTTGCCAACTTGCCAATTTGAAATGAATTTTGATGAGAGAATGGTGTACATCAAGTGTACACGTGACTTTTGCTGATGATAGCTTCTTTCTTTTCCATTTTCAACTCCTTCTTCATTCTTATTTATTTCTTTATTTATATTTTGATATTACCTACAAGAGAATAACAATATTAGTATTAAGGATTCAATAACAACTCATATTATGCATAGTATTTTTATTTTATCAAACTCCCCTACACTTAGCATTTTCTTCGTCTCGAGGAAATTTCTGAATCATTCTTTTTTCAAGAAAACAAATCAAGCCAGCTGTTAGTAATTTTTTTTTTCTTTTTTTTTTCAAAAAATTTGATATCATCTGCTATTTTAATAAATATTCTAGAATTAATTTCCCTCTCTTGGTCATGTGTTTATCATCCTGCATAAGATCAACTTTTACATACAAAAATATTCATCAATCAACTTTGTTTACGATAATCATAAAATAGTGTATATTGAATGACCATAGGCTTGCCATATTTGTAAATCTTCACTAATGTAAACTAGCACTCATCATAGAATCTTTTAGGACTTTTCTTGGCTTGTATTGTAGGATAAATGCTTTGGTAGGATAATGGGTATATATTTTTTGTAGTGACTGATATGCCTTTCTTAGCAATTGGAATGATGTACAAATAATTTTGTACTCCTTCTCATTTTCCAACTCTTACTCACACAAGTAGATGAAATTCATTTCACATTTGTTTGTTCGAAATATATATTATAAGCCCCCTTTTCTAATCTGACCACCATTTTTTTTCTGTATTTCAATAGCCTTTTCTTGGCGAAAATTGAGCAAACTTAGCTTGTAATTCATAATATACTCGTACATACTTATCATTTGTTATTATAAATTTGTTCAATACATAAGTAGAGTTATGTCAATATAATCGTGCAGAAAAAAAGGTTTGTTTCAAAGAATTTGTTCAGGCTCAAATGGGGACACTAGGAATTTATGTATTTTAGTGACTTAAGTGTTTAGTTATAAGGGATTTGAAGAAGGCCTAATTCATTTTCTAGATCAGTGCAGTTTAGAATTTCACCTCAACAAACAAAACACGGCAAGTTCTAGTAATTTTCAACACTTCAAATGATTAAATTAAACTAATTGAAATCAGAAACTTTAGTACTTTATAGCTGAACTTTACACAATGATAACTGGCTCAAAATTCAAGAGTAAAGGAGTTATTCCAGAAAAGATTTTAAGACAGCAAGCGATATTTTCATTCTTTGCTTCTCTCTCTCTCTCTTTTAGCTGTGTCTTGACTGTTTTGAAAATAAGAAGTTTCCAAATTTTTCCTCTACGGTGTATTAGTCAAAAGTTAACAATTTAAGAACTATATGGTAGTATTCTAATGATTCTAGCAAATGAAATAAGTCCAAACAAGCATGAGTGTACACAATTTTACTCCAACAACAATTAAAGATGACATGTCAAAGAGAATTTTAATTCCATCATTTTCAGGACTTTAAACATGAATTTATTGACTTCATGGTATCATGTTATCTTTCTATATTAATTTAATCCATAATGAGAATCAAAATGAACAATTTCACCCGAGATATACCATCAATTTAATGTTATTTTTATCAGAAAAATATATGTACCAGAGATAATATTGCAGAGCATATCTAAATTAAATTTACCTTGACATTATTTTAAATATTACTAGAATCATTTAGTGAGGCAAAATTTCACATATAAGATGAAGAATACTTTCGCAGAAGATTTAACCTCAATTATGTTCTTAATTATTGATAAACTTATAATAGTATGTACCTAGCAAGAAAATATTTTCCTCGGTAGGAGCCTTTAAACAACATTTTTTTGCAATTACTTAAGAGAAGATCACCCAAAGTAGCTAAGCATTCAAATCCAAATTAGAACTAATATTATAATATGCATCAGTACATTATATATCACTTAGTTTATTTGATTCTAGCTAGTTTATGGCCTGCTTTCTAGCCTTTGAAAGAGCAGGTAAAACAAAAACAAAAAAATTCTTTCCTCTACTCCTCTTGTAATCCACATTCAAAAACAAAAACAAAACAAAAAAATGCACAACTTCAAACTATTAACCAAAAAGGGACATAAAAAGATGTTCACAAAAAGATGTTACCTCCCCCACACTTAAATATTACATTGTCCCAAATGTAAGACCAAGCTGGGGGTTGCTGGGTCGCTACTCCTTATTTGTGTTGCTGCTGCTGCTACCATTTTCACCAAATATATTGGTATGGTCCTGGAAGTCAGCCATCTCACCACTAGGTCCTGCCTCTTCTGTCACCTCGACAAGTTGTTCAAATGCCATTTCCAAATCCACTCCACCAGCAAATCCTGGATCAACAAATCCAGGTGCAACTGCATATTCTCCATGAGCACCTGGTAGTGGTGCTATTTCACCTGCGACTTCTCCGTTAAAAACTTGATATCCCAATGGTTGTGGTTGTACATTCTCATGTCCTCTCCCTTGTTGTCGTCTTCCTAGTGCACCAATTTGTCCAACACATGGGCCGAGTGCGCGTACCGTCGCTATTCTAATGTTGGTGTAGACAATAAATTTGTGTCGAGAAAATAAAATCAAGACCGAAAAATATCGCAACAATCGTAGTATTTTATTTCAAATATTTGAGTGTACAATCTCTATGAATCCTCTGATTCTTCTTTTCAATAGTAAATAAATTCAAGGGCCTTTGAGCTTGATCTTGAATATGTATTTGTTGCCACAAACGATGATCTTGTTCTTAAACTTGAACTTGACCTTGATTTGTTCTTTATTCTTGAACTTGAACTTGATTTCTTGTTCTTGAACTTGAAGCTTGACACTTGTGGAGAAATTTGCAGCGTTTGATCCACGAACTCTTTCTTGCTTCTTGTTATAACTTCTGGTGTCTTTCTGAGTTATGAAGACCCCTATTTATAGTTGTTGAAAGGAAGAGTTATGATAAGAACAAACTCTTTCCGACCAATCAAATTGAAGTGTGACATGGCGGCATTTGACTGGCCAGAACATGTCACTTGCACACGTGGCACGATTTCATTGGCCTTTTAATGTGACTTGGCATGCCTTGTCATTTTGACACGTGGCATAATTATATTGGCTCTCCCATTTGACTTGGCACGCCACGTCATTTGACACGTGGCATGATACTGGGCCTCTAGGAAGATGTCATCTTGGGCTTAATGAAGTGGGCTCATCACTTTAGCTCAATTAAATAGGCTAGCCCAATGGATTAAGATTTATTTATTTAATCCATATATATTGGGCTTATATAATTAATTTATTTATATATTAGCCCATAATATTTATCTGGACCAATATATCTTGATATAGTCCAAATTAATTTACAAATTTAAATATCATAAATTTTATACGCCTACAAATGCCCCCTACTTCAAGGCTCGTTAAAGTGTTGACTTGTCGGAATCGAAAACGGGTAATGAAGTACTGACGGTCTACCAAATTTGGCTTAGACCAGTTTAAAGCACAAAAGATTGTCCATGCGATTTTGTTACGTGTACACCCGGTCAATTATTTAAACAATATAATGACCATTTAATTTAATAGGAATAAGACAAAATATTGAAAGTTATGATTTCAATATGAAAATTGCCGCCTTGACACATGATTTCCTATGATTCCTTTTGGGAAAAGGAAGTGTTTCCTCATTGTGACACAATTTTATAAAATTAACTTTGCATACAACAACTCGAGTCCATCTTGGATTCATTGTCGCCGCAGTAAACAAATCAGAGTCCTTTTAGGAGTTCACGATATAATTTCGATCCCACATCGGCAGTATAATATTGTAAGCGTCCTATGGAGATCTATATAAACCCCTGGGCTCTAATTTGTTGAGCATCAATTCGTAGTATTTGCAACCCAGTTGAGTCTATTTTTGTGCAATCAGGAGTATTTATAAGGTAATTTCTTCTTCTTTTCTTTTGTTTTTCTTGTTTTGTTGTCTTTTTTTCCTTTTTACAAGTCTAGCGGGAAAGATATGTTCTTGTTCAACAATATGATCCACGCATGAAGAAGATAATCTTGGGGTGTGAGGGGATGAGTATTCATCCTTGCCCGATTCTTGGAGAGATTACTCTCAATGTGGCCCAATTCTTGGAGAGATTACTCTCAAAATAACCCGATTCTTGGAGAGATTACTCTCAATGTGGCCCGATTCTTGGAGAGATTACTCTCAAAATGGCCCGATTCTTGGAGAGATTACTCTCAATGTAGCCCAATTATTGGAGAGATTACTCTCAAAATGGCCCGATTCTTGGAGAGCATTTCATCCATTTAGACCTTTGTACCCATTCTAATATTCTTGATTCGGACTTTGATGACCCCTCTTTTCTTTTTCTTTTTTTTAGCACGAAGAGATGGCAAATTTCAGGGACTATACCTCACCTTCCTCAAAACTTAGATATCTCATCATCGAGACTGAAGATGGCATAGAACAAACCAAGCTTTTGGTTCACACCTCACAAGCCGGCCGATATGCAGCCCCATGGCCTCCTCTAAGGAACTCCCTTCATGTAGAGAACTGGACCTTGGAACACAAATCGATTTCTAATCCATTATCCAAGATGTGGTCTCTCCAAGCGCCAATCCATCACCATGTAAATATTGCTAGCACCCTTCCAAACTTAGGAAGTCACACAATTCAAGGCGAAGTACATTGGGAAAACACAACAACAATCGAGGGCGAGTATCGTCATATCCCAGGATATTGGGAATGGGCTGAAGACGTACTTGGTGGAAGCCAACAAACTCTGAGTACAACAAAGATTTACGATGTTGTCTATGCCTCACTTTTCACTTATGATCGAAACTCGAACATTTTGCAAGCATTTTGTGAGGCTTGGTGACCCAAGACGAACACACTTCCTACATCAGCTGGGAGCTGTCTATATCTCTTTGGGACTTACATATCCTTGGGGGTTTGCCCATTGCGGGTTCTCCGTACGAAGAAGTGGTACCTGAGACAAGAGAACTCATTGGTTTGAATGAAAAACAAGTTAGATTTATTCCTCGATCTTGCGAGTATTTATTTGTCGCATTTCATCATCTTAAGGAGGGTACGAGTGCTACCCAAAAGGTCTCCTTCATCAAGTGGACAAGTTTTTGGTATAAAAAAGTTTTAATATATAGGCCTGCCCCGTTGCGAAAGGAAAAGAAATCTGCACGCCTAAAGTCAACACATAATCCTAGCGGAGTTATTCCCGAGACGACGAGGTGGTCGAGTGATCAAGAAACAATATTCTCTAAGCTTAGGGTGAGGTATGACAAGAAAGATGAGACATATGTAGCGGCATTCTTATTAATTTGGTTATGTGCCTTTGTGTTCCCCAAGGTAGAAAACTCCATTCGCCCTAAAACTTTTAAGATGGCAAGCATGATGGCAGGCGTGCGACAGATTAGCCTTGCAGTCCCAGTTTTAGCGAGTATTTATCATGGTTTGAATAAGATTTTGCCTTCTTCCCAACTCGATCAGGTCAAAGTTTCTTTTCCCATTCATTATGTTTATGGCTGGCTTGCACATTACTTCAAAACCCACTATCCACTTGCTAAGGGTCCGTTTGTCCCTTTGATGGTGGCATACTCAGGAGAAGGGGCTGCAAGGTACTTTGACGAGAAGGATGGAAGAAAACGCATCCACAATGGGGAGGATATAGTTTGGGCACATTTGCGTCAAAGCATTTGTGAAAGGTATGTTAATATAAAGTTGCTTCAAAATATCTAGAAACTTTGAAAACTGTTTGTCAAGCTTTTCTCTTTTCATCTTTTGGGGAAAAGGGAGAGGTACAGAGTGAGGATTTGTTATCAATTCATTTTCTTGTACATTTTTCCCTTTATTCTTTTGTTCTTTTGGAAACTTAGATTCTATTTTGTTCTCACCTTCATTTACCTTTTCCACTTCTTGTGGCTTTCCTTCTCTATCTGCATATTGATCATCAAGAGATTTACCTGATCGTAGAAAGATGGCTTTGAGGTGTTCTTTTGGATTTTTCTCAGTGTTGCTTGGTAGAGCACCTTGAATTTGTCCAGACATGAGGGTTGCTAATTGGCTTACCTGAATTTCCAAATTCTTGATAGCTGAATGTTGACTTTCAACCTTCTCGTCAGTAGCCTTAATGAATTTGTACATCAGGTCTTCAAGGCTTTGTTGATGAGCTCTTTGGGGTTGATGTTGATATTGTTGGAAATTTTGTTGCCCTTTGTTTTGATTTGGAAAACCAGGTGGTCCTTGTGCCTGTTGTTTTTTATTAAAAACCTTTTGAGGATTTTCAGCACCATTAGGATTACTCCAGTGGAATCCTGGATGTTTTTGTGCCATGGGACTACCGAATTGGTAATTATTTCTATAACCAATCACATTTACATGTTCCTCATTTTGCGTTAAAGCTTGACATTCATGATTCGGATGATTACCTTTACAAACATTACAATTCTCAAGTTGGGATGATGATTGAGCACTTACCTGAAAAGCTTCGACTTTTTGTGTTAATGTCGCAATTTGTTGTGCTAATGAATTCAAAGCTTCAATTTGATTTACTCCTGCTGTTTTCTTGATAATCATTCTATCTGAGGGACATTGAATAGCATTTTCCGAAATTTCATTAAGTAGTTGCATTGCTTCTGCAGTGGTTTTTCCCATTATTGATCCTCCTGATGTCGCATCAATTACATTTCTAGCAGAGGGCTTAAGACCGTGATAAAAAATATATAAAATGTCAGGGTCTTGGATACCATGATGTGGGCATTTTCTTAACATTGCTGCTAATCTTTCCCATGCCTGGTATACAGATTCAGTATCTGTTTTCATAAAATTATTGATTTCTTGTTTCATTTTAATTGTCTTTGCAGATGAAAAATATTTATTAAGAAATTTCTAGGTCATTTGGTCTCATGTTGTAATGGAACCTCTTGGTAGGCTTCGCAACCATGTTTTGGCTTCATTTTTTAAAGAAAAAGGAAAAGGTCGTAATCTAATAGCGTCTGTTGTAACACGATTGTACCTGCAAGTTTCAACTAATTCAAGAAAATCAATTAAATGGGCATGGGAATCTTCACTTGCATCACCAGTAAGATGACATAACTGTTGGACAGTCTGAATTAAGCCTGTGTGGATTTCAAAGTTATTTGCCGCTATTGGTGGTCTCCTTACACTTGATTCTCCTTCAAAATGATCTGGCCTTGCATAGTCCCTAAGTATTCTATCACGTCTTGGTGCCACCTCATCAAACTATTCTTCTACTTGATGTGGTGGAAGTTGGTTATTGAGTTCATCATTCTCCATTTCCTATATTGTGAAATTTTGAGATTGTGAGTGTTCTTTTCGCAACGACCGTAAGGATTTTTCAATTTTAGAATCGTATTCAACTAGTTCTCTAGAAGAGGAATGGGTCATACACTTTCTGAAATTTCTGCAGAAAAGTTAAAATAATTAAAAAAAACAAATCTCAAATTAGTAGTAAAACAATTAATCTGTAGTAGACTTTAGCCAATCTCCAGCAATGGCGCCAAAAAATTGACGAGTGTCTGGCGTGTGTATAAATTAAACTCGTACTCTGTCAAATTATAGTATAGAAAGATGTCGAACCCACAGAGATTGGTTTATCTATTCTACAAACGTTTCTTATTTTAATTACCATTTGAGAAAATCGGAAAGAGTTGGGTTGTAAATTAACTAAAAAATGCATGAATAGAGCAGTAGAATATATTTTGTTTTTCACAAATATAATAAAAAGGTGTTGGGATCCTGACTTCACTTAATACTTTTATTATATAGTAGATATATTTATTCTTCAATTTCTATTTCTCGTAAATGTTATAAATACCTCTCACGATTACATTTATATATTATTACTTAAGTTAAACAATTAATTGCACTCCTCTCAGTTATACAAATTAAGCGTCAAAATAGTAATATTAAAGAGTCAGAAATATATGCTTAAACTGAAACATGCTCTTTTTTAGTAAGTTCCTTTCAGTTACCCTACTTGTTATAACTGACTATTACAATATTCACCTCTTTCGATTATAAATAGTTGTAGAATCAGTTTTAACATATAAGAGCTAGATGTCACCAAATAAAGTTAACATTTATCAATACCAAATTTAACTAAATTATTTCTTCCGCCTCTTTCGATTACAGAATTAGTACGAAGTTAAAATGTAGTACGAAATAGATAGATATTGACAATTTAAATAACACCCAACTATAAAGCATATAAAATTTAAATAAAAAGCTTCAGCTCAAGCATGTGAAATTGAAGAATAATATCTATTATTATATAAAAAATATTAAGATCTGTCATTCTCCCAACACAAGAAAAGTTACTCCATAATGGAGTTAGTACTGACAACGAAAATATTCTTGCCCATTAACTAAGAAAATAGAAAAAAATATTCAAAAGAATAATTCCCCTATTTAATTAAAAATAGGAACTAGAGTAATTTCCTACACCGGATAACTGAAGAAGTAGAAGAAAGAAAAAGAAGATTTCAATTTTATGTCTCAATTTCTCCTCCCCGAGAATTGTGTCTCGCAGCTTTGTAAAATGACGGTATTTATAGATATTTCCATTGCTTTTGCCGTGTACAAAAAAGTTTTAGCAAACTTTTCTCTTTCATCTTGCCAACTTGCCAATTTGAAATGAATTTTGATGAGAGAATGGTGTACATCAAGTGTACACGTGACTTTTGCTGATGCTAGCTTCTTTCTTTTCCATTTTCAACTCTTTCTTCATTCTTATTTATTTCTTTATTTATATTTTGATATTACCTACAGGAGAATAACAATATTAGTATTAAGGATTCAATAACAACTCATATTATACATAGTATTTTTATTTTATCAATGCATGTTGAGGTCTTACAGTTTGTCATGCCTGTTGAGATCTTACAGTTTTTGTTGCTATGTAAAATAGATCTGGCTAGACCGATTCTGCCCGCTTGGGGTCTTATGGCCTCGGGTTTTCCAGTATATGGCGAGTGACGACAGTCTCCGATTCATCGAGTTTGCTTAGGCTCGAAGGTCGTTATCCGTGAGCTCGGAATTGCCTTGTTGGGGTCATCTGAGCCCGGAGTTCCGACCCTGGGGTCGTGCGGGTGCCAAATTGTTGATGCTAAGTCTCCGAGTATTTCGGGACATATTTGGTGGAGGGACCCCTGCCGTGAGCATGCTGAAATTTTCTTTTTTGGAGTACGAGATGCTAAAAGATATTCTTTAATTGCTTGGTGTAAATACATGTTATTTCGTTGTTGTGAGCTCGGCCCGTGCGGGCTCGGCTCCTTTGTCCATTTGGTCCGATACATGATTCCTATTTAAACTCAGTCTGCCGTTCCCCGGCCCTTCCAAGAGGACGGCGCCTTCAAAGGGGGTGGGGGTACCCGTCATCGTTTGATTGTAAAAGAAGGCCTGCGATCTTGTTGGATCCTCCTTAGGGGGTACGTTGCTCCGCTAAGAAACTTGCTGGTAAGACCTTCTTCGGGGTGGAAGTCCGGCCGAGGGGAAAGAGTGCGACGGGCTCCGTCAAAGCCTTGCAATCTTTGGGTAGAGTTAGAACTTCCTAATGCCCTGGTCGGGTGTCTGTATACAGGTTAGTGAAAAATAATGAAGGAGAGAGGTAGCTTTTCTTTGCCGCGGGATGTGCAGGCAATGTTCCGAGGTTTGATATATTCCTCCTATTTCGGGATGGGGACTCTAGTACAACCCTCCGCGTGTTTAATCGGGCTTGGTGGAAGATGTGGTTCGCTTACCCTTCGGCTCTCTCGAGAGCAGAGGTATTGGTGTTGGCGATGCGATATTTGATGCGGACTTTCCCCTTGCCGCATATTGCTATCTACCGACGGTTTTAATTTCGTCCTTTGTTGGAGGTTTCTATAACACCTCCCTTTTTACTACACCCCGCGGAAGGGGTATAAAAGGGAGTTTTTTTTCAATTTAAAGTGACAATCAAAACGGGATTATTTATTTATTAATTCAGAGTCGCCACTTGGGATATTTATGGTGTCCCAAGTCACCGGTTTAAATCCCGAATCGAGGAAAGAATGACTCTGTATTACAGTCTGCGAATACAGAAATCCGGATAAGGAATTCTGTTAAGCCGGGAGAAGGTGTTAGGCATTCCCAGGTTCTGTGGTTCTAGCACAGTCGCTCAACTGTTATTATTGGCATATTATCTGATTTTAGACATGTTTTAGCCTATGTGCAATTTTAACTTTAAAACCGCTTTTATTTATTATTTTTAGAAAAGATTCAACGTCATCTAAAACACGTCTTGAACCACGTCACATAAATGCACCCGCGGTCCTCGACATATTTTATCTAATATTGTTGAGATTTGGATTTGGATCACATAAATGCGCACCCGTGTTTAGGAAGGTAATTTTAAGATAGCGCGCCTAAAACAACACGCACTTTCAAGTTTGCGAGGGCCGTAAAAGTTCAACAAAATGGCACACCTCGAGTTCTAAGGATTAAAATAGTAATTAAGCGAGGGCCATGCATTTTGAGATTTTATTTGGTATGTCACGCCTCAAATTATTCCTAAGGATTTATAACTTGACCAAAGCAAACTGTGATGTTCTTGAATTATTTTCTTTTGAGGTCAACGGGAAGGGCAAGCAGAATTGAGTATGAAAAAGAAAAATTCAATTACCATTCCGGACTACAAACTAATCTGTGGCTTAACCAGATACTTTACATCCTAGATTAGTAGCCCATAAATTAATGGAAAATGAAATGCTTGTTAATGCCTTAAGAAGAATCAATCAAATACTAAAACGCAAGTCTGCTGCAAAGCGTCCATGAGCCTAATGTAAGGCCTCAACATGATTTCAAAATATCTTTACACCAACATTTCACTTGAAATATCAATATGTGATCAAACCAATCTGAAATACAGTAAGATCCTATTTCTCAAATTTGACACACTCCATAAACAATAATATCTTTATCATTTTTGCCTACCATATCCTTTCCACTTCATTAGTAAGCACTTTAACCATTGTTTTTGGTGAAATTAAAAATTGGTTACTGATAACTCATAGGTTAGTTAGTAATCCAATTGGATATGAGAAACAGTTGGTGAGGAAATACTAATTTTAAAAATTGATCAAATGCTTCAGAGAAAACGAATTGAATGACGAGTTATTTTATAACTAGGAAGAATGAGCAGATTCAGTAGTAAGCAATATCCAATTTAAATTTTAATATCTACACTACTAACAATAGAAAATCAAATCACTAAACATTTGTATATTGTAGGCTAAACACGTATTCAATTCATCATTCTAGGGACAAAATCTACTAAATATGATCGCAGCAGCAAACTCGTATTCAAGCTAAGCAAACAAAGTCATGGAGCAAATCAAACACACGTTAAAATAACGAATCAGGCTTATTTACAAACCATCAAAACCCAAAATTTGACAAATCGGAGACTTGAATTCATGATTCAATACCTGGTTGCGGAAAACAGCTAAAAAAATCAAATAAAGGGACAGAGAAGCGGAGGTTAGAAGACTCAGCAACGAACAACAACAAAACTTCAAGCAAACGTTATTAAAACCTAGAAATATGAAAGAAGAAGATAGCAAACTTCAAGCAGGGATGAAACCCCTTTTATCCTCTCTTTTGTTACATTCTTAGTATCGTAGACCTGGAATTTTGATTCAGAACTTTTCCTTTCTTTTTGATTAATTTCAGAAGGTGTGGGTTATCAGTGAGTGAGGAAGCGTGACGAGAAGATGGATTGGAGAAGCAGGTGCGCCATTTTTCTTCTGGTTTTTGCAGGAGATGAAGAAGGAGTCAGAAGAAGGGCAAAAAAGAAAAGTTGCGCTCTTCTTGTATATGAGAGGTGAGGTTTTCTGATCTTATTCCCTCTCTCTAGGTTATAAGGTCTTAGGTATTTAAATTGGGCCATGTAGTGAAATGGGCTGGTATTGGGCAGATTTGGGTATAGGATTTGGCCCACATTCAAATTAAACTCTTTTTCCAATTTCCTTTCTTTTATTTTCTAATTTTTCCCTTTTCTTTTAATTAAAATCCTACAAATTAAAAATCCTAAATTATCCAAAAGTGTGAAATTAAACTAATTATCTAATTATAAAATATTATAAAATCTACTTAATCCTAAATTAAAAGAGAAAAAATCAATAAAAGGAAAACGTGTAAAAATGAAGCATTTTTTGTGATTTTTAATTTTTATAAAACAAATAATTACTGGTTAATTCTAAAAATGTAAAAATAAATCCTAAATGCAATGCATGATATTTTGGCATTTTCTCATGATAAAAATAAAAATTAAACGTGCAGGAAAAATGCAAACAATTAATAAAAATTTACAAAAATTCCTAAAAATGGAAAATAATTAAGAAAAACTCTATTTTCTTTGATTTTATAGGAGTATTTCATGTAGGGCAAAAATCACGTACTCACAATTTCATTTTGTGGCGAAAAGGGAAAGGTATCGTTTTCATGCGACGTGTCCGCGACCGTCTGAATAAGGCGTTCATGCCTTGCACCTCCTTTGATGATACGGGGCTTGGCGTTCTGTCCTACGCCAGCCGAGATGACTGAGAGAATGGTCTTTCTTCCCGTTATCTCGATTTCCATGCAGAATCCGCCAAAGATTCGAGATGCGGGTGCGATATGGTCCGACGGTTCGAGCCGCCTTATCAACATCGGTCCGACAACGTTGATATGTTGATCGAACCACCTGAATTCACGAGCATATGTTTTATTTGAAATGGATCAAACAAGGAAGAAGGTTACCAATGTGTTAGTGTGAGGCTAAGATAAGGTCTCTGTATCTTTTTTGCTGAATGTGAGGGCGTCCTCGGGAATGTATCCCCGAATCTGTTTCTCCTTGGTGATGAGCATTTCTACTCTCCCTTTTATGAGTCCTTGTAGGGTGTCGCCGCTTTTCCACTATCGTGGCAATACATCACGGCTCATTTGCTTTACTCTTTCTGGTCGTCTTCCGCAGTCAGAACTGAACTCGAGATTGATCGTTCAACAGTTCTCGGCGGTGATTTTTATTGAGTATCACAGTTGTTTTCCTCCTGAACTGGTGGCCATTTTTTGCTCCGTGATTGTGCACGTCATACAGTTCACACACCAAGCTATGATTCCTCTGAGAGGGATTTTGCTGAATAGGCCTGGGCCACCTGGTGTCTCTAGTTTTGCTTACGGTGAACACGATGTTTGGTATAGCGATGTTAAAATTGTACTCTGACGGGCGAGGTGCCCTTGCCGGCCTTGCATTCCCGTTGAATCTGGCTTTATTAACGATTCCTCAAGGATATTGTCCTCGATCCATTCTCTGATTATTGCGAGGTAGATTGCGTCTCGGGGCGTTCCTCCTATTTGCGGCGTGCGGACGATACCTTTCTCTGTTTGGCATTGGTTTCTCTACCTGGAGCCTGTTTGGGTATACTGAGCTTGACGGGGCTCCTGGATGGTCATCCACAACCCTGGTTTGTAACTGGTGCCGGATATGGACATCCGACCATATCTTGGCTAGGTACCCGATTAAGTTTTGTTTTAACTGCTTTGAAATCATCGGGCTTGGTTTGTTTAGGCTTTGGGTGAGGCATGTACTGCCCAGTCATCCGAGATGGGGGTAATCCCGTTCGTTCCATCTGGAAATGAGATGCGAATTCTCGCAGCATTTCACTCTCCCTTTGCTCGATCCCGGATGTGTCGAGCTTTCTCGTCGTTGCTTTGATGGCACCAACATATGCCTTTATGGAGGAATCTATCGGTATGGTAAGTAAGTTTATGGGACTGGGCGCTAGGTTATGACGCCTCATCATGGTCCTTTTCGAGAGTGTTTCCCCGAACCTCTTCAATAAGACGGGCTCGATCTTATCATCTTTTGGGTCGTTGCCTGTTTCCGCGCACGTATAGGCAGTGATGTGTTCATTGGGATCTGAGGTCCCATTGTACTTAGGGAGTTCTGGCGTTTTGAATTTCTTTGAAATAGGTCCCGGAGCCACTTCTTCGGGGAATGGCCGTTGCACGAGCTTCCTCGAATCTATACCTTTCAGGACCGGGGGCGAGCCTGGGATTTGATCGACCCTAGAGTTGTAGGTCTCGACCTTCTTATCGTTGGCTGCTATCAATTTCTCACCTGATTCGATCCTTTTGGTGAGATTCCCAAGCATCTTTGCGATGGCAAGGTCGACTACCAATCTGTTATTGCTTGACCTCTTGGGTACTTGTTCGGCGGGGGGAGCTTTTTCCGGTGCTACTGTGCTTGGAGTCTTCGAATGGCTTTGTAACTGAGCGATGTCCAACTGTTGTGCCTGCAACATTTCAAAAATAACATGAAGACTAACTTCCTGTTCTTCCCGGGCTGGGGCCTTTTGGGCTTCCAGTTGGTCGCCATACTGTATGCTTCCGTCGGTGTGTGAGGTTTCGTCGACCTGTTGCGCGTCTTACGAACTTGTGTCCGCTAGAATCGGTCCAGGTGCGTTATCGGGGTTCTGCGGTGGCGCGCTAACGGCTAGAACAGCGACACCGTTTTCGCCGTGATTTTCGAGGTAGTCGTTCTCAACTATGTTTACCGAGCCAGCCATTTCGACCTGAAATCAAGAGATCTTGGACAAGAAAAAGTGTGAAAGATAACTTGCGTTTTTTTAATGAAACCAGCAAGAAAATAATCACTATTATTTTTAGTTCCACGGTGGGTGCCAACTGTTTACCGTGAAAATAGTAACAATAATTAAATTTATAAAATGGGATTCTAAAAATACGTGATCTATTTTTATGCTAGTTGTTTAGAGCAATTGATGCAAAGAGTATGAAGTTTAACGAAGAAATACGAGTTAAAGCGGAGCAGTAATCAAACCGAGGGGCTTGCAGCCCGAGCCTCAGACTAGTCGATAAAGAACCTCGAGGTCGATATCTGGCTCGACCTCGAGCTATCGGGGTAACCGGGAAAGGGGATAACAGTGAGAATATAATCAAATAAGGCTCTTTATGGCCGATATCAAGCAATAAATGAAAAACAAGTATGAAAGTAATAAAGGCTAAAGTGGCCTCGAGCGAGCGAGTTAGAGAGAAAAGAGAGAGAGATATTATTAATCTTGTGGAGAATAGTTGGAGCAACATCAACCCTTTACAAAGTAGTGTGAGTTCTCTTTATATAGGAGGGGAACCCGGTTATAGTACAACATACATTAATTGTAAAGTATGGAGATGGGACGGCAAGGCGTGACGCTTTGACATAGGCTCTGGATAGGCCGGCTCTGTCAAATTGAGTTGCGTGCCTTGGGAGTTTCCCCCTTTGCTCTAGCCTCGGTCTTGAGTCGGGCCTCGACAAGCCTCGAGGGAGGGGACTCGGTCGCAACTCCACGTCCTCGGGGTCTCGAGGTATTCTTCCGAAGTGGCTTGATAGCGAGAAATTAAGTCCTCTGATTTTACTGCATACAGTAATAAGAAGCAGAAATGGGGGGAACGGAGCGGTAACTCATAAGACGACTGGCCGGGTCGTCACAGAATGAACCAGCACCTGCAGCTAACAAGCATCAAGATTCAAATCAGAGTCTGCATGAAGAACCAACCAAGACTCAAGATTAAGCTTCAGAAGACTCATATATAGGAATCTTGTAACTCGTAGCTGATAGGCTTAGTTAGTCTTTTTAATTTTGATTATGATGTAATAACAGGACCACAGACAGGAGCCTCGACGGAACCTCACTTGACTCTCCAACTCGTCATTCCATCATTCTTCTGAACTACACGTGGCCTGATTCCTTTATAACCAAGGATATGTAGGTAGCTCAGATACCAAGGCTTAGTCACATTCTTCTTTTTTTTTTTAGTTTTTGGTCTCCCTAATTAAGGGTCGGGTCAAAAAACTTGTCTTGTCGTTCTTTGTCCGAATACTCTTCGTGTTTCCAGTCAAAGAGGGGCAGCTGTATACATGTATTTTTTGACCCTCCCCAATATTTTTCATATTTTAGCATTTAAATATTTAGTTTAGGTCTAATATCGCTATTTCAACTAGTTTTGACTCTTTTACTTTATTGTGTCTTGTTATTTTTAGTTTATCTACCTTTCATAAAATACAAAAATAATTCTACTTTATTTTTAGGAATATTAGTAGTTTGGTAGGAATATTATTTTAATTTTGCAATGATTTCAATCTAATTCCATTTTCATCTTTTAGTATGATGTTTGAAAAATACAAAAAATAGATTTGTTTTAACGGTTAATTTTATTTTAATAGTTATTTTACTTAAATAGGATTAATTAGTAAATGAAATAGTATTTTTAGTCTTGTTCAAGGAGAAAGAGTAAAATTTGGGCTCAAACAACCCATTTTTTTAGACATAATTTTCGGACTCTTAACCCATAAATCCAAGCCAATACCATAAAACCCTAACACTTTAAAAAATCTCGACTTCTGCATCTTCACAACCTAAACGTAGCTAAGACCTAAGAGGACCCCAAAATCGGCCGCAACAGAGACAGGAGCAAAATATAAGCAAATTCCTTGAATTCCTAAGCTAAGAGAAGAAAGAAGCAGCAGCGCCGATCTCCTTCTCCGCTCCTAAAAAACTCCAGCGACAATCCTCCAAACGACCACTGGTCGAAAAGCACCACAGCTTCCCAACTCCGATTCCAGTCGTCTTCAACTCGCCGGCGACCTCCTTATCTGATTCCGGCCAGCAACCAGCTGCTTTCAAACACCATGAACGCCACCTGAAATAATTACCAAATAGCAGCTTCACAGAATTCAGCCACAAAGAAACGCAAGCCACATCTCTAAAACGGAAAATATGAAGCGTTTTTGGGTTGAGAAAACAGTCGAGGTTTTCGATCGATTTTCGATGAGGTTTGTTGAGGTTTCCGGCGAGGTGGACTGCGCCCATTCCGACTCATTTCCGGCTTCTATTTGATACTTCGAGCTGTTTTCTTTGCTTTCAATAGGAATTTGGTATTGGTTTGATCATGTTATAAATTTTGGTCCTTTATTGCAAATTTGGATTAGTTGGAATGTTATTGGATCGCTTTTCAGCTGGGGGTTGATTTGAAAGAAGTTTTGTAGAAGATGGGCTTGAATCTCGTTTATTATTGTTGATTGATTTCTTGTATCAAGTTTTTTTTGTGTGGGTGAAGTATAGCTGGTGCACAAGTTGTTTTACATGGTATTGCACAATGATCTTGGAAAATGAGGATCGAAGCGCCACCCATCACGTTTCTGAAATTGGTGAAGTCCAGAAGGCATTCCAAAGCAGAGGCGCATTCGAAGCGCCACCCATCACGTTTATTATTATGGGTTCCTGTTTAATATCAAATTAATATATAATAATAACTGGGTTCACAGTTATATATAAATTAATATTTAATAGATTTTTTAATAAAAATATAAAGTCTACACAAAAATTATTGGGTTATTCGAAACCCGGTAGATATACTCTACATCCGCCACTGTTCGAAAGTATCGTATACAAGATAATTTCTTTTGTGTTCACTCAACTAAAGATTTGCAAGAAGATGCCAACTGGGTTTGATCAGTCGATCCTGAGGTAAGAGTGTTTGCATAACATAAAAAAAAAAGTGTTTGCATAACATACCATTTGCTTGAAATTTAGGAGCAATTAATGTTTCTCTCCCATATTTTATTAGTATTGCTCTATTAGGTAGTTTTATCTTAGATTAATTTTAGGAAAATTATGAACATCGTAGCTTGCTTTAGGCACGATTAATAATAAATATCGTGTCCATGGGTACGGTTTCCGTGGTATGGTCACGACACATAATCCCCCATTCGAGTGTGCATTTCATGTGACCCGACTATAACTTCGAACAATAATAAAATAAACATATCGCATATCGCGGGTGCATTTCATGTAGCGTGGTTTGCAATGTGTACCAAAATGGCAAGTGTATGACAATCGTAACTTGTTCCAGATAACAATTTCATAAACAAATAAAAGCAGTTTAAAAGGTTAAAAATGCACAATAGGTTTAAAACATGTAATAAATTAGATAATTAGGCCAATTATTAATAGTTGAGCGACCGTGCTAAAACCACGGAACCCGAAAATGCCTAACACCTTCTCCCGGATTAACAGAATTCCTTACCCAGTATTCTGTGTTCGTGGACCAAAAAATAGAGTCAATTTTCCTCAATTTGGGATTTAAAATAAAACGGTGACTTGGGATACCAATAATTATCCCAAGTGACGACTCTGAATCAATAAATAATCTCATTTCAATTAATGTCACTTCAATTGGAAAAACTCCCTTATACTCCCTCTCGGGTAAAAAGGAGGTGTGATAGTAATTACACTCTCCAATTCTCAAGTGGGAGGTGAAAATTGGTGGTAATTACACTATGTAATTACAAGGTTGCATGTTAGTTTCTTTCCTTGTTGTTTTTATTTTCCTTATAATTTTATTTCTATTTTTTTAATTTTATTTTTACTTTTTAAATCCTTTTGAAAATTTTAAAATATATTTTTCTTTGTACATTATTTATCGTTTATTTTTCTACTTTTACTTCTTGTGATTCCATGTAATTGCTTATATTTTAATTATTTTATTATTCTATTTTTTGAAATTACACCTCATAATATTAGAAATAATGAGTCATTAACAAACTTGACATATAATCAATGATGCAATTAAAGTGAAATTTCCTTGTTAAATGTGATTATAAACTTATTATGTTTCCCAATCTTAAGTTGTAGTGGGACTTACTATTATTATGTTGGAATTTCACATATGTTAAACTTTTTTTTTTGGATTTTGAAATTGTGTTATATTCATGGTCCCAATTTGCTTATTCTAGTAGTATTGGTTCACATTGCATGTTGTTCATTTTTTAGTTAGAATTGATAGATTAGTTTTGTCAAACATTTGAATAATGTTATGACATTATATTTATAAATATTAGTTTATTTTATCAAACATGAATTCTATGATGTTCTTACAAAACATATATTTTTAGTTTTTGTAAATATATAAACTAAATATTATTAATTTAGAATATATATAAATTATTTTTACAATATTAGTTATAAATATATGATTATTAATTAATGTATATTCACGAAAAATATACATCTTAAATACCAAATATAATATTATTTCTACTTATAAAAATTTATAGGCATATCTTTATTATATTAACTTTTAAGTTTTAATAATTACTTCATTTAAAATTTAATCTAACCATGTAATTACACTTGTGCAACCAAACAGTAAACTTATAATTATATTGTAATTATACTATAATAAATAAACAGATCATCATAATTATATAACTGTGTAATTATTAGAATGTATAATTATTACCCTTGTAATTACACCAATTCTAATTATCTGGTGACTTTCCAAACATACCCTTAATATCAATACACATCACAGTCGCCGCCAAGTTCCGTCAGTGAAGTGGGCCCTCAAAAATGCATTGAAGCTAGCATTTTTTTAATAAAGGACACGTCGGCACTTCTGGCTTTAACTTCAGCTTAAATTTCAATGTGGCACTTATGGGGATGGAAATATCACATATTTTTTTTGTAGTAAGAATGATTACTCCCTCCGGTTCACAATAAGTGACTAATTTATTTTTTTATTTTGGTTTAAAATAAGTATTCAGTTATGTAATTAAGAAAGAATTCAATTTACTTTTATAAAATAACCCCTATGTACATATCCCTAAAAAGTTGTCTTACTCCTCACATTAAATGTTTAATTAGGGGTAGTTTAGTCATAGTAGGTATTTTTGTATAGAATTTAATATTTTCTTAATGGGTGTGCTAAAAGCAAATTGGACACTTATTGTGAACCGGAGGAAGTATTTGTTAAAAAAATTCAAAAATAAAACAAGGTTCGAAAAAAGAAAACGAGTAAAACCAAAGACCATTACTGGATGAAAATTCATTGGAGGCTAGAAAAGGTCATATAAGAAGGAAGGAAAAATGACACTGAATAGCCGTTCTCAAAATAATAGCAGAAAAAATGTACTCCCTCCGTTTTAATTTAGATGAGCAAGTTTGACTCAGCATGGAGTTTAAGAAAAAAAGAAGACTTTTGAAACTTGTGTTCTTAAAAACTTAAGGGGTAAAAGCTTTGTGAGGCCATGATATTTTTCTGATATAAATGCTTCTCATTAAAGATAAAATGGGTAAATAAAAAGTTTAAAGTTGAATTATTTCTAAATTTAAAAATGTGTCATTTATTTTGGAACAGACTAAAAAGAAAAGTATCTCATCTAATTTGAAATGGAGGGAGTGTGTGTGTGCGTGTGTATATATATATACACACACATTTTGTATGTTATATATAAAAAATATATATAAATTTTTATATTTTTTTGGCTACCAGATGTAAATAATTTCATATGCGAGATAATAGTGATAATACCCCTATTAGGAATTACGTGTTAGAGGAATATAGAGTAATTAAAGAAAAAATGAAAGAAATCAATCCTAAACACTAAAATATCTTGAAAAAGAAAAACTCCTTCCGCATATTTTTATGAGTCCTTTATTTATCTTTTTAATTATTAAAATTTGATTAGGCTTAAAAGATTATAAATGCTAATTCTTACTTCGGATGGAATTGATTGAATTTGTATATCATATAATAGAGAAACGACAAACCAAAAAGCCAATATAATCGATTTGTTTTTCGCTTTGATAAAGACTAATCGAAACCGTGAACACCCTTACTTACATGTGAGACCTATTTATCGAAAATGTAACAAAAGAAGGATATTATATTGTACTTATAAATGTTTAGCCAAACTTTTAGCAAGAAAAGTATAACAATTTTAAATAACTATAAAGAAATTGTTATATATTCAGCAGCATGCCTATTTCATTAGTTGTTAACTAATCTTTTTAAAACTCTGTTTTCCCGTTTTGATCCTTTTTTGACCATTTGGCCTTTAGGATAGACTTTGTATCGATTTAAAACTATTCGACTAGTAAATGACTGAATGTACATTATAAATTTACAAAATTGAATTTACTCTTTAAATCTAATATGTATTTACTTATATATTACCTTAACTTTTAGTATCATGATATCATAAACTTGATAACTTATACGCCATCTGTCTCAAAATATTAGAGTCAAACACTCTTATTGTTGGTGTGTAATATTTTTGAAATAGTACGTAAATATTTGTAAACTACAAACAGGGGAACTATATTTACAACATTTTCTAGTTAAAACAAAAGATGTTTGGAAAACATATTGTTAGGAAAGCAAACTTTAATGTTCCAAATAGTAATAACAACAACAACAAACCCAGTGTATTCTCACAAGTGGGATTTGAGAAGGATAGTACGTATGCAGACCTTACCCCTATCTAGTGAAGGTAGAGAGGTTGTTTCCAATATACCATCGGCTTAGAAAAAAGAAGAAGAAGAAGAAGAAGAAGGAGGAGGAAAAGGAGAAGAAGAGGAAGAAGATACGATAACATAAACGAACTACAACACATGATGTAATAGCGTTCTACTTAAGAATATACAGGAACATAAGTGCTACTAAAGTAACCCGTAAGAAAATTACTACCCTGATCCTCGACCTCCACATCTTCCTATCAAGGGTTATGTCCTCAGTAAGCTGAAGTCGCGTCATATCCTGCATAATCACCTCTCCCCAGTACTTCCTTGGCCTACCTTGATGTGATGACCCAAAAGGTCATCTCGTGTTTTAGAACCTAATCCGGGGTTTCGAGGCCTTCAAGACCCCATTTTCCTTCTCCTCGATTTGTGTGCACAGTCCGGGCTCGCTTCCAGAAAGCCCTTATGTGAAAAATTTGAGGAAAATACCAATTTTGTCTTAAATTTGAATTTAAGTTGACTTTTGTCAATATTTTGGGTAAACGTATCCAGACTCGTGATTTGACGGTCCTAGAGGATCTGTAGAAAAATATGGGACTTGGGCGTATACCCATAAATGAATTCCGAGGTCCCAAGCCCAAGAAATGAATTTTTGAAGAAAATTGTTTAACTGAAAAATATAAGAAGTTTGGAAATTGAATAACGCTTGAATGTGATGGTATCAGGCCCGTATGTTGTTTCTGGAGCCCGATACAGGTTTAAAATGATGTTTAAGTCTAATTTGTGAAATTTGATAGGAATCGGGCTTGATTTGCTATGAATCGGACTCTCGGTTGTGAAAATAGTAACTTTAGGTGTTCTTGAGAATTTCATTGAATTTGAGGCTAAATTCATAGTTGTTGATGTTATTTTGATGATTTGATAGCACGAGCAAGTCCATATGATATTTTTGGACTTGCGTGCATGTTTGGTTTGGAGCCCCGAGGGCTCGGATGAGTTTTGGATAGGCTATGGAGTGTTTTGAACTTAGGAAAAACTGTCGGTGTATTGCAGGTCTTTGAACCAGAGTCTCGCGGTCCGCGATGAATTTTCGTGGTTGCGCTTGGGATTCCGCTACCGCGGTGGGATTTTTGCGGTCAGCGGTGGGCAAGGCTAGGGTTTTCGCGACCGCGCTCGATATTTTGCGGTCAGCGGTGAGCTTCGCGGCCGCGGTCCTTTTTCCGCGGTCAGCGTTCAGAGGATCTGTGAGGGCTATATAAGCGGGACTTTTCATCCATTTTCATTTTTTTCAAAACCCTAAAGCATAAGAGGCGATTTTTCAAATACTCTTCCTTCCCTAAATCTTATGTAAGTGATTTCAAACTCCTTTCTTTCACTCCTTAACTTCTTTTTACAAGATTTTATCCTAGAATCTAGGGTTTTCATGATGGAATTGGGAATTTTTGGTAGAACTTAGGAATATCAAAATTTGGGGATTTAGACCCCAAATTGAGAGGCTCGGGGGTGAATGGGTAATCGTGGTTTTGTCCGAATTTTGGATTTGGACCAAGCGGGCCCGAGGGTCGATTTTTGACTTTTTGGGAAAAACATTGAAAAATCTATATTCATGCATTAGAATTGATTTATTTAGCCTGTATTGATGTTATCAAGTAATTTATGACTAGATACAAGCGGATTAGAGGTGGAACCGAGAGGTAAAGCGGTAATTGAGGCATGATTTTGTCCGTCGAATCGAGGTAAGTGTTTGGTCTAACCTTAGCTTGAGGGAATAGGAGTTGTGTCTTATTTGCTATGTGCTAGTGTCGTGCACGATGTATAGGTGTAGTGATGAGTATCTATATGTTGGAGTCAAGCATGCCCGTAAGTCTTAAATTATGATCGTTGTGATTCTTATTAAGTACTATAAATACCTAAATTGATGATAATCCATGTTGAGTAAGACTTATGATCATTCTCTTGGTAATTGTCCATTGTTGAATATTGGCTATAGTTGAGGTTCATCTTGTGAAGTTAATTATTGGAACAAGATTGGTTATTGTTGATTCCCTTACCAGGATGTTGTTGTTACCACTGTTTGGGTAAGGAAAGAGTGATAAAGCACGAAGGGTGATGCCGTGGACATTCATACTTATGCATATGGTGAGGAAAGAATGATAAAGCACGAAGGGTGATGCTGTGCACATTTCTAATATTCATATGGTGAGGAAGAGCGATAAAGCACGAAGGGTGATGCCGTGTACATTTTCATTATTGATTGCATGGTGAGGATTGAGAGTAAAAGCACGAAGGGTGATGTCGTGCATTCATTATCTGTTTGTTTGTTGTGATTTCTTGTTGCTGTTGGTTCTAGTGCCCAAAATATTCTCATTCTGTTATTTCTGTGTTTCCTTATGTTGGTATCCCCCCATAGCATGTTTCCCCTTCTCGTTAATCTCTGTTTAGCTTCTATTATTGTTATTTTGTTAGACATTGTTTAAATTGCACATGTTATGATGTTTGTTGTATCCTAGCCTCGTCACTACTTCGCTGAGGTTAGGCTCGACACTTACTCAGTACATGGGGTCGGTTGTACTGATACTACACTCTGCACTTTTTGTGCAGATCCCGGTACTGGAGCATACAGGCCATAGTTAGAGGTTGTTGCCTTCAGTCCAGCGGAGACCCGAGGTTGTCCTACAGGCGTCCGCAGACCTTGGCATCCCCTTCTATCCTGTTTCTTTTTGTTCTTATCTATTTCAGAGATAGACATGTATTTTCTTGTTCAAACCCCTATTTGTAGTATTCGTAGACAGTCCGTGAGATTGTGACACCAGTTGTTGGTGAAGTATTATTATGGATTTCATATTGGTATTAGTTAAACTGTTAAATTTTGTTCTTCCGCATTTCTATTTCCGTTATTTTCTTACATTAGCTTGGTAATTTGTTAAAGATAAAGGTAAGAGATAAAATAATCAGTAACGTTGGCTTGCCTAGCGGGTTCAATGTTAGGCGCCATCACGGTCCCGACGGTGGGTAATTCAGGTCGTGACACTGGACCTTTTCTCAAACCCGCCATGGCCAGCATCTCACATCTCCTGGCAGGAGCATCAATGCTTCTCCTCTTTACGTGCCCGAACTATCTCAGTCTCGGCTCCCGCATCTTATCCTCCACGGAGGCCACTCCCACTTAGTCCCCAATAGCTTCATTAATAATCTTATCTCTCCTGGTATACCCACTCATTCATCTCAACATCCTCATTTCTGCTACTTTCATCTTCTGTACATGTGAGTTCTTGATTGGTCAATACTCCGCCTTATATAGCATAGTTGGTCAGACCACTTTGTAAAATTTACTTTTAGGTCTTTGGCGACACATTCTTATCACATAACACCTCGGACGCAAACTATTTCATCCATCCCACTCCAATACGGTGTGCAACATCCCCGTCAATCTCCTTGTTACCCTGGATAATAGACTCGAGATACTTGAAACTACCTTTCTTGGGGATAACTTGAGTATCAAGCTTCACATCCACGTGTGTCTCATGAGCCCCGTCACTGAATTTGCCCTCTAAATATTCTGTTTTAGTCCTGCTCAACTTGAAACGTTTAGACTCCAAGGTATGCCTCCAAATCTCCAACGTTGCGTTAACCTCGTTTCGTATCTCGTCGATCAACACTATATCATCGGCAAATAGCATGCACCATGACACTTCCCCTGTAATAAAGCCAAATAAATTGGGACACGATTAGAGTAATATTTTCATGTTTTTTACTATCATTTTTTGCCAACAAAGTTGGGCTAATCCATATTTGTTAGATTTAGAGTAAAGTTGTTAATTAATCATCACAAACTAATAAAACATATGTGTTTTAAAAAGTTCTCATAATTTTATAAAAAGAATATCCTCATTAAAATAAACTGAATATCCAATTCAGAAACAACAACAACAACAATCTAGTATAATTCCAGTTAGCGGGGTCCGGGGAAGGTAGTGTATACGGAGATCTTACCCGTACCTTAGGGTAGAGAGACTGTTTCCAAATAGACCCCCGACATTCTTCCCATCTTGCTCTTGGGAAGACTCGAACTCACAACTTTTTGGTTGGAAGTGGAGGTTCAATTCAGAAAGAAAAGAAGAATATTAGTAACGGACTTACGTTACTTTAACTTCTGCAAACATTAGTTTGCAATATTGACTTGTTAAATACTTTTTTATTCAAAACGCTATCTTTATTTATATGAGGTAAATTCGTAATTTCATTTACAATAACACGTGTATTGTATTATACTTTTGACATTTATTGAAGCATCTTTTTTTGGCTGCTAACCAATAGTTTTTTTCAGAAAGCTAGCCAACATTGATATAGTTCAAAATCAGTGATATTACTAATCATCGGGCATATGCTAAAATCTTTGCTGTGTGTTTAATTGAAAGTAAAAGGAGAGACTAAAGCAAAAAAGAAATTATTTCTTCAATAAATTACTTTCACATACTAGGGTAGGGGTTAATTGTTTTGCATTTTTTCATATCGAAAACAGTAATAAAATCAATTTTTAAAGTGAGCTTGGGGCCGTGCACAACACTAGTATATTAATATTTTAGAAGCGAACATCATTCAGTAAAAGAGAATCAATAGAGTTCATATGTTAAAAATCTATGCTTGTATTCATCACACGCATGAAACTTGCCCTCAATCGACAAATGCAAATTTTCTTTTCACCAATAATTATGCAAAGAATATGCACCAAAGATGAGAAATGACTAGCATGAACTGTCCATAAACTCGATCAACAGGTCTTGAACCATGCCCCTATCTGGCATCTTCCCTGCGGCACCGTAGATTGGAGCAAACCCTCCACTAACTGGACCTGGATTTTCTTTCACCTGAGACGGGAGTAAACACTGTTAATGGCCCCTCAACAGCAAATCACAAAGCATATTGTCCAAGATAAGAATCTAACTAAAATCAGCCAAGTGGTTATCAAGGAATGGGTACATCCAAACTAACTGAGCCTTAAATTCATCATCGATTTGTTTAAAACCACGGGCACAAGTAAAAGAATATCTCGACCAGCAAAATTTATGAGGAAAAAATGACCAATAAGGTTTTGTTAAGCAGCTGGACCAGAAGAGAGCGACAACCTTTAAGAGTTAAGACCCTAATCATTGCATTACACAGTGGCTGCAGAGAATATATATTTGGCTGAAGAATAGCGCTCAATAAGTTGGTCCTGGAACTGATAACCATATTGAATTTAACAGGAAATCTTGGTATGCTAGTTGTAAAGATTTATGACATTTGAAACTCAAAGGTGAGAAAAGGATGGAAGTGAAAGAGCGCACTTACAGTCTGCACGGAATCTCTCAAATCCTTCAGAAAAATCTGAACTACTGGTACATGTTGAAGTGTCACGCAAATATGAACACTGAAACGAATAGGTAATAAAAACAACTTAAAAGTGAAGTACTTAGAATTGTAGAAATAATATTCAAGATTATACTCTCCTGGCCCAAATTGTTCAAATGGTTATGAAGGAAAAGCACATTTAAGGTAACTGTTTAAACGGATGAATGAGTCAGACATCAAGTGCATCATGTACAGTGGCAATACCTGTTAGGTCTCTGCAATGCATTTAAATGCCAGCCTTTTGATGACATTACATCATTTACTTCAAATATGTCTACAACGTCAGATCCAAAAGCAATAATGCTCATATCAGGCCTTCCAATCATGAACAGTTCTGGAATGTCCTGTATCCTGAGGGGTAGGATCATGTGAGACTGGTCCTTAGACTGGATAAAAAATTAAACTAAGTGACATTATACCTACCCTTTCTGAATACTTTTTGATGCCTCCATGATCTCCTTGGTGTTTTCCAAGTATCCTGTAAAGTGTATAAACTCTCAGTTAAGAAGAAATGGAAGTGGCAAGCGATTAACCAACAAGAATGAGAGAAGTCTAACCTTCAAATCCTAAAGATATCATTGCTGCCCACGCCCCGGCTATCAGACCTCCAGGCCTGCTTCCAGCAATTGTTGGAGAAACATAAAGCCCACCAGTCCACTCAGTGACTACCACGCGAACACAAGGAGAATATGTCATTAGAACTTTATTCTTACACAGAAAAAATGATTGCCTCCATACAATAAGAATTAGAAAATTATCTTTTCCTTTTTCTATAAGAAAGTGGAAGAGCAAAAGAAATAGCAAATATCTCAGACAATGGCTACTTTATTTCTCACTGAATTGGTTTCACATGATCTTTTTTTTTTTTTTTTTGCTTTGAAAATTGCGGTGTCCGAGCCAGCTTGCGCGCACCTCGACTAATTCTACGGGATACCTGCTAGCTCCCCCACTAGCAACAGGGACCAAACTAGCAATATGAACCAAGTAACTCTGTCCACCTAGGCTTGGACAGATGAGAAGAAATCACCTAGTGTTTTTGCCTAAGCTGGGATTTGAACCTGAGACCTCATGTTCTCAACCCACTTCATTGACCACTAAGCCACACACTCTTGGGTGCTTTGTTTTTCCCAAAAATAAATTACATGATTATGTATTTAAGGTTCAGAGCATCTGGAAACTGGTTTCCCTGAAGTCTTTTGCAGCACATATCTAGTTTTTATTATCATATCAGTTGCCTCGCAAACAGTTCAGACAGATTTATTTCCTTGAGTCAGTAGCAAAGCTTTTGATGATGAATAACTTTTTGACATGAGTAACTTACCAGCAACAAATTGATGCTGTTAACGCGTAAAACCAGCAGCAAATTTGTCAAGTCCCAACACATGTTTCAGGAGTAGGAAAATGTATAAGATCTCAGATTACTTTAAAAATACAAACATGAAAGGTGAACTCATAGCATCACTTCCTTGCAGATGAAGTAAAACCACTGTTCCAAATGTTTAGAGGTATATTATATCGCTTTTCCACAAGTTTGGCATTAATACAGGAAAAGTTAAAGAGGAGATCTCAGATAGAAAACCATTACAAATTCAAGAAAATATTTTCAGTCACATAAATGGAAACGTCGTGTAACATTGAGAATGCAATGCAATTTTCATAATTAAGAGGACAAAATTTCCTCACAAAGAAGAATATATTCAAAGGAATAAGTCTATCTCGGGCAAACTCTCACATATTGGATGATCAAACAAATTCTATAGATTCTGCTTAGAGATGCTTCAATTGAATGCTAAACAATGCCTACAGTGAAGGGGCAGAAAGTACTAGCACTTAATACCTTCCGTATCTCATGATTTCTGTACAGAACTACACTGGTTCCTTTTGGAGCCAGCCCATATTTGTGTACATCCACTGAGATTGAGGTAACTCCTTGAACAGTGAAATCAAATGGAGGTACGGGGTATCTGGACAAACACGACTAGAATCATACTTATACAAAGTGAGGTATATAAACGAACTGTTGTAGACAATTTGAGCATTTACATAAGAGCTTATATACAGGAGAGGAGGAGCAAGGGCAAAGGAAGTTTTCTTAGAACTATAGATCAACAAACTACAAAATTAGACAAGTAGTTAGCCCAGCTTGGAGCACTCTACTTTAGAGAACCATAACCTAGAAAACAAAGATCCATCAAACATACCCCAGTTTACGAGCAAACGGTAAGACAAAGCCTCCAAGACAAAGGTCAACATGGAGACAAATTCCATAGCTAGAAGCCAAATCACCAAGATCCTGCAAGAGAAATTATCAAACAATTTAGTGAGTGAAAGAATCCAAAATCCATTAGAATATAGCAGCATTGCTAAAGAGATTGAAATTAGGAAAAGGTCGGTGCACTTGCCTCAATTGGATCAATTATGCCATGGGGAAAGCCAGGTGCTGATCCAACAATCTGAATATTCATATGTTTTAGTTAGCAGATCAAATACTTTAACACAAAGTCGGAAGTTAAGTAAAGAAAATATGATACAATTCAGCTAGGTTTGATTTCATTTCTATGGAGATTCAGAATCATAAAACGAAGGAGAACAGATAAACAGAATGACTAAAAGATACTAACACAACCACAATTTTGCATTTGCTTAAAACAAGGGAAAATTATTCTAGCACTGCCCAAACTCAAAACTTTACCATGATAGTGTTTTTGTTAATGTGCCGGTTAACAGCTTTAACATCTGCTCGAAACTCTTTATCAACAGGAACGCGCCACAACTTGATCTTGAAATATTGTGCAGCTTTGTCGTACGCTGAGTGCGCAGAAACTGGTATTATCCTACAGTCATGTATGACACTCACTAATTTTCGAGACTGATATTTCATGGCGGGGTGTTAAAGAAAACAGAGAGAAAGATCACATACATTTCTGGTTTAGTGATTCCTTTCTTGGCTTTCATATAGTCACGTGATGATTTCACTGCTAATAGTATACTCTCAGTCCCTCCTGATGTCATATTTCCACAAATCTGTCCGCCAGAAGTCTTTTCCTTACTGCCAAGAAGTGCAGCTGTCATTGCAACCACTTCAGCTTCAAATCTAACAACGCTTGGAAACACACTCAGATGTAGTGGATTTGTATGGGCAAACCTGAAGCAAGAACAATCTATTCATACTGAAAGCTGAGATGAAAAAAGTTGTGCTATAAGAAAGCTACAACGGAAGGTGTAAAGTAAACAAGTGCACTCTCTCCCACGACAAGTACAAATAAGAATCGGAAGATAAGTACAATTAAAGAAAGCTAATTGGATAACAATGGCATTATTGAACATAATCGCATTGAGAAAATAAGAAAGATTACATGATCAGATACACCAGCATGAGCATAAATGACAACATATGTAGCTTGGCAAAAACAATTGAACAGAATTGGGACCTATTATTTTAATCCAAGATGTCAAAGAGAATATCAGAAACAACTTCTGCCAGATGACAGACCTTAATACACCAAGTATGAGTAATGTACATAACGGGCGTGTTCGGTACGAAGGAAACATTTTCTGGAAAATATTTTCTAATTTTCTCATATTTGGTTGGCTTAAATATTTTGGAAAACATTTTCCTCGTGAACTCATTTTCCTCCAAGTTGGAGGAAAATGTTTTCCCTATTAAAAAAACGGAAAATATTTTCCAAAACTAATTTTCAGCCTTCTCTACTCTATTACTCATCCCCACCAACCCTCCCCACACCAACCCCATCCATCCCACTCCCAAACCACCCCTACCCCACCCACTCCCAACCACTCCAACCCCTACCCCCCACCATCCCCCAACCTCGCCCACCACCCATTAATACTATTAAGAGTACTTTTTTTTTATGTTGTAAATAGAGTACTTATTTTTATTTCAACAAAATGAGTACTTTTTTTTCATGGCGTAGAAAAAGTATTTTCTTTCATTTCAACAAAACGAGTATTTTCTTTTCATGATGTAGAAAATGTATTTTCTTTCATTTCAACAAACTAAGTATTTTGTTTTCCTGAAATAGAAAAAAAAAAAATTCAACAAAAGAGTACTTTCATTTCATGAGGTAGAAAATTATTTTCTTTCATTTCAACAAAACGAATACTTTTTTTTCATGATGTAGAAAAAGTATTTTCTTTCATTTCAACAAAGTGAGTATTTTCTTTTCATGATGGGGTAAATTTTTTTTTTTTCAATAAAATGAGTAATTTCTTTTCATGTTGTAGAAAGGATAATTTCTTTTTCAACAAAAAAAATATCTTTTCTTTTTAGTTATCGAGCTCAAATTTCAACATTGTCCTTGTGTGAAAAAATAAAGTAGCACATTAGTTCCTTTGGATTTGTATGAATTTTGAAATGAATAATTAAATTTTTGAAGAAAATAGGGTGCTGGAGAGTGAAGGAGTACAAGAAACATGAGGATCTTGGGGAAGGTGAGTTAAGGAGAGTGGCATAAAAAATTATTTCCTAAAAACATTTTATCTTCCCTAACCAAACGCTAGAAAATATTTTCCGGAAAAAATTTCACTCAAAAACTACTCATTTTCCTTCATACCAAACACACCCAAAATGTTGAAAAAGGGTTAGCTGAATCAAAGAAATCAAGGAGTATAACATGGTAAAGTTACCAATCCACTTTTAGAAGGAAAACAAAAAAGAGCTTGTAGAGCTAAGAGAGTAGCAAAGCCCCGCTTAATAGTACTAAGCATGTCAGAGGTACTAAGCATGTCAGAGGTTCAAGTCTATCTTCCATCCAGCATCATCAGCATGTGAAGTATGACATTTTCTATACCCCTGAAGCCTTGCTAATTCATTAAAAACATTTTGCAGGTCTTAATCCAATCTAGCATAGTCTACATGTTGGCTGTGTCCTTTTACATACCAAGAGGAGGTTTTCAAGAGACTGAATCTACTCCTTATTCTGTTTAATCGTGCACCAAATAATTGGTCTAGATTCTTTATGGCAGAAGATTTAACATGAAGAATATATATATATATATATACACACACACATGAAAAGAAACCGCTCTGCCCTTAATCAGTTAGCGCAAGCAAAGAAAATAAATATACATATATACTCAACGGATTGCACAATCTTACATGGAACATGCCTCGTTTATTAATGAAAAATGTCCCTCATGCTCATTTCCGCCAATATAGCTGCTCAGGAAATAGGAAGTTGGTTAAACTTTCTATCCAGGGTAAAGAGTAAAAGAAATGGTTTCATTGAAAAAAGAAACCAATATAATTCCAAATTACTAGCTAAAAATTCTTAACATAGTGCAATAATTATGAAACATACACGGTACCCGAACATTTGCCCTGCCAGGTCCCATCTTTTTGTTTCTCATCTTTCATTTGCTCTAGGACTTTGTTTCCTAAACCTGATCTTGGCAACTCAGTCTTCCATCCATCTCTATTACCGGAAGCTTGCAATTTATCCACTATCTGCCGGAGAATGTCAGTTTTATAATCAGAAATAAAGACATTAATCACTGTTACCTGTTAATGCTCCCCAATAGATGTACAAGTGAGAATAGAATCTTAACCATGTACGTTCTTTGCTTGAATTATTCATCTAATAGATAATTTAGCCTAGGCCAGGTGAACCAAACCTAAATACAATGGCGTGATATATGGATTAAATGATTTAATACTGGTGTTTCCACTGGAACGATTTTACTCAAGGTTGCTAGCATCTACTCCTTCCTTTCCAACTTATACTACACACTTTCTAACGGAACTTCTCAAAATGTTTGACTTTGTTCCTTTAATAAAGTATTATTTTATACAATTTTCACGAATTTCAAGAATTTAAATTTATCTTTTATGATATAAATTATAAACACTGATTTGATGGTTTCTCATCAGTTTTACTTCAAATCCTCCCCTAGTCAATTTAACATCTTAACCATCGTTTCCAGTCAAAAAGAGCGTATAAAATAAAACAGAGGTAGTAATTAATTTAGCTTTTCACAATCATACAGCAATTCACCAAACTCTAGGTGATAATCGTCGAAAGGAACAAAAACGCAATGAAGTATTTACTACTCAATCGACAAAGTAGGCAAATAATTAACTAACCTTCTGCTTCTCAGCGTCAATGTATTTACTAACACCAGGCACCAACCTATATTTAAGAATCAAATATTAAAATCCATTCAAACATAGCTTCGAGAAATCTCAACAAGTGTCAAGTAATGATTCGAAGAGCAATCAGAAGCTACAAAAGTGTATAACACTCTTTTCTTCCTTTTTATTTTTTATGGTCCACTATTTCCGTATATGGATAATTTACTGACAAAGAAAAACTAAACAAAAATAGAAGAGATTAAAAGAAAAATCAAGGATTTGAGAAAAAAATACTTGACAGAGCTCATGACGAAACTAATAATGGTGGCTTTGAGGCCTCGTTCGTGAATAACAAGGAAAAAGGATTGAAGAATTAAAGCCAATAGAAGAGCAAAGAGAGGAGAAAGGAGTAGAGTTAACGGCTCGTATTGAGATAAAAAGGAATTCGTGGAAGCTCTGAACTGATTCAGCCATGGCGGATCTGGAAACACCATCGCCGATCGATGTGAACGAGACTGTGAAACAGGTTTTTCTTTTTGTATGTTTTTTTGCAATCCTTGCCTCTTTTTTTTTGGTTCGTTGGTTGAGAGCAGTGTTTTACTTAACTCTTTGTTGATTTTTATAATTTGATACTCTCTGTATTGTAAGCGATGCGTACAAGTTATCTGTTTCTTCTTCGGCCAGACGGCCCTTAAATTTCGCTTGAAATATCATTTTGATACTTAAACTTAAAGATTATTTCTATTGAACATTCCAACCCTAATAAAAAATATACCCACCTTTCATGTGAATTTGTTTCAGTGGACACGAAATTTAAAAAAAAATAAAAGCTTTTGAAATTTGTGATCCGAAACAAGTCAAAAAGGGGTCAAGAGTATTTGTGTGGTTATAAAAATTTCTCATTAACAGTAGAATTATAAGTTTAAGCTGAATTGTTTCCAAATTTAAAAAGTAATTGTTCTTTTTGGAACAGACCAAAAAGGAAATAAGTTCAGTAACATATGTAGTATCTTTTAAACAGACATGCTGACATGGCAAAAGAAAGTGTTCATTACTTTATTTTGGCGCGTGAATTAGATCCCAATTTTTTCAAAGAATTTTTTTCTTTAACACTAAGCCTCAACACCATTACGTCTGTATACGGTCCACCCGATTTTACTAATTAACCAGGACTAAGGATGGATCGAGGACCAGTCCCACGGCTTGACAGATCGAGATACGAGGATATGGTACCGAGTTCGGGGTTCAAGGTGCCTAATAAGATCGAGGCCAGTAATAATCGAGATCGGACGGGATAGACATCGAACAAAGCTGAGGATAGCATAATAATGAAAAGGCGAGATATATGTGACTGGTCGAGGATAATGGCGGAAATATCAGAACATATCAAAATCAAGGGCGTATGTTTAGCTAATCATGGGATTTTCTTCTGTAATTGGAATTATACCGAAAATAGGTTTCCTCTACTATATAAAGAGGGTTTTATCCATTTTTAATCATCTGACATTCACGCATATCAAAGCACAATATCACATTTTGTCTCTTGCAAGCTTCGTTCTTCATTCTTATTTTTAATAGTTCATTCGGCTATAATTGTTGGTTTGCTTATTTTTAATGTAATCTCTATCATTAATTCTTATATTTATCAGTTTGTGCTATGTGAAATCGCATATCCTTAAAATCACTTATAAGTTTGATTGTTATCCGATTTTAAGGGTAAACAGTTTGGAGCCCACTGTGGGGCTAAGGATAATAGTGATTGCCTAGTATTAATTCTCATAACACACACTGCTTTACGCTTGTTCTCGTAAGTGTCTTTAATTTCAGGAATCAACATGTCTAACTCTCAAGTAGCGCCCACTCACACAGACAATGACCTTGGTTTCTATGGTAAAAACGACAACATAGCCTCCCCGGAAAATGGAGTGCCTCCAGTTAACCCCGATGGACCCCCGACCGTGGACCCAATTGACGTCAACTCCCATATTGCCATTAATAGGAATTTGGGTGTCGACCCTGAAAATAACGTCCGCAGAGATGCTCGAGCAGCCGATCAGAAAGAACAGCGGTGAATAAGGGGGGAATTAACCTTCGAATGATATTTTAGATGTTGTAGACTCACAAGCTGCAATAGCAAAACGCCAAAATCAGAATCGTCCACCAAATTATTTTCCTATATTTTTAACGTCTTTAAATTGATTTATTTCTTCCCCTTTTACTTATAAAATTTCCTATAATTATCCCTCAAATTATTGTTGTGGTAATTTAGTCATTTAAATTCTATATTTATACCAAAATATTGTTAAAATATTTTTTAGTGCATTTTTATAATTTATTTATATTTTTAAAAAACTAATTTGCATATAATTGCAATATTAGCCCTATTAATGTATAATTACATTTATATACATAAAATTGATCTTCTATATTTTTAAAATGTTAAATATCTATTTTTAATCATTTTAGTATATGAAATTATTTTTTTAGAAATTATCTATTATTTATTATAAATTATATGGGGATAAATTAGCTATTTAAAATCTAGCCAGATTGCATTTCAATTTTAGCCTCAATTAAACCCAATACCCCAGCCCAATTTTGGATTAAATAACCCGACCCAGGCACTAAATGCACCTACCCGACCCAAAACCCATCAGATCCTGGCCGTTGATCTAAAAGATCAACGACCTTCGTTCATTCTTGCCTTTTTTTATTCTAAACGCCCCCAACCCTAACCATTTTCCCACATCCGTCGCCCTAAGATCCTTTCCTCTCTCAAAACACTCTCAACCTAACCCTAGCCCTTCAACCACCAACCTCTCTTCTCCGGTCATCTCCGGTGACCTCTCATCGTCTCCTAAGCCTCCAATGGCTCCTCTCATGCAATACTTGCCTTCTCTAAAGTCTTCAAGGGCCCAGGGCCATGCCGACTTGCATCTAGGGTTTGTCACTTGTCTTTTCTTGGCTACTCCAGTATGATTTCGAGCAAAATCATGATGTATTTGTTACGATCCTTGGGATTCTAGACATGTTCTTTCATCTCTATATGAGTTTCTTTTGAAACCCTAATTTCTTCTTATATCTCCTAGATCTGCACAGATCTAGGATGATTTGAGTTTGTTTCCTTAATTTTTTACACTGTCTTTGGAACTCTTTACAAGAATCGTTGATTTCAAGTGTTTTTCACCTTCTTCTAAAAAAATAGGGTTTCAAAACTTCTTTTAAAACTTTGTTTAACTGACTTTTTGTGTTTAAACTACTATTTCTTGCATATTTTTGACTGATTCTATGATTTTACTATCTCTTCAACTCGTCTATATGGAAAGCCCTAATTTTCTAGGTTTCTTCATTTGGTTCTGTGTATCAGCATGGCTGACCGATTCTTGTTTGAGTTTTTGTGACTGTCTTGCCTCGAATATGTTCCTACTGAGTTTTTAGCCTAACTTATATCAACTCTATGTGCTTGTGTTCATCTTGACTATTCAAGACTTGCCTCTTTCTATCAGTGTTGTTTATCCTTCATGTCTGATTATTCTTGTCATACTCTATTTATATGCTAAACACTGACTCATGACTTTCTCTTTGATTGATTCTCGATTCCCTGTTTCATGGTTTGACTGGAAGACCTTCCTTTAAACCTTTGATTCCTACCCTTTCTATTCAAATTGATTGATTCGCCTACCTTGTGTGCATTGGTACTTTATTCTTATTGACTATCTCCTTAATTAGAGTTTTCTGAACTTAGCCCTAATTGTTTACCCTATACTTACTGTATTTGAAATCTTTCTTTATTGGTCGTACATTGATTTCTTTCCTTATTTGTTACTTGTTCTTACTGTTTGAACTGATTCCCTTAAATTAAGGGAGTACTTGTACTGATTTTGCTCTAATTGGTTCTGAGTTCCATAATTACTATACTATTGTGATTCTTGCCTTATTTTACCTAGTTTCGAACTACTATATATACATACTCTCTCATTAACACAAACACACGAACACATTGGTTCAAAAACTCTCTCTCACACTCAAACACCTTTCTGCTCTCTCTTTCTTTGGTTACTTGCTAATATTCTAAGTTAGCCGGCTGCAAGCCAAGACTAACTATTGTGCTTTCCTATCCCTTACTTTGTGTTTACTATCTCTCTATTGGTATGTTCTGATTTCAATTCAAGTCTCAAAACCAATATGTTTCTTTTGCTACTTCAGTTTATCATGTTTCTAATTTGTTTCTATCTATGGTTCTGTTGTTCAACATGCAATTGACATGTTTACATTATTGCTTCATCTAGCATGCTAGTCTAACCTTCTTAGGGCTTTTTAGAATATGTTCTACCCCCCTCCCCAAGTAGTCCGTCTCAGCATGACTCTACCCTGTTTTGAGTGCTTGTCTACTTGTTATCCAGTTTTGATATGCAAGCTCATCTGTCACTTTAAATGGTTGATTCTATGATTATTTTTGAAACTCCTATTGTATTGGTACCAATAGCTATCCCCTAATTCCTTAAACCCCACAAGAACTGCTATGCTCCTGATACTATGTGCACTATATGTCCCCAATTCCCATTCCCCTGTATGAAGGACTGTTATTTGAGTGTTGCTGAACTTGTTTGACTGACCTGCTGTTTGTTTAATTACACCACTATTTTCAAAAGTTGTTTACCCAACAACTCTCTTGCTTACAAAGTTATTTCAACTAAGTCTCTTTTTTACACTGTTTTCCTACTAAAAACCTTTCAAACTATGTCAAGCACTCTCACTCTACTCCTAAGTCCCTAGGTTCTGCCCCCTTCAGTGCGTGTACTGCCTTGGGATCCTCTTGAGATCTCTATGAAATCTAGCACACTGAGGCTGGACCTTCCACACTGCACTTACTCAATTTGGTAACAAAGTCTAGGTGTGAGCACTGCTCGGGATCCTTGAGATCCTTAGGGAACTCTGACACACCTAGACAATGATACTATCTATGAAATTGACATTTGAGGCTATTGGAGGTTTGGGAAATCACTTGGGCCTACTTTAGGTTCCCTATAGTGTAACTTCTTCCTTTTCTTTTTGTCTATTTATGTAATTCATTCATCTGGTTTGTAATAATTTGTAAGCGAATATTGGGGTGACGAGTGAAAAAGGGTGGGTAGTTACATATTTGTGGGGTAATGTGGGTAGAAATCATGCCTATAAGATTTTATGTTTGCCCTACCATGTTAGAAATCATGCCTATATGTCTCAAGTGGTTCCAATAATAGAAATCATGTTTATAGGTCTTAAAATAAACTTCACAGTAGATACCATGCCTATAGAATATGATCCAGTTCAACTTCTGTTATAATGGGTATTTACATGTGTTTTCATTTGTTATCATGTCTACAAGTTTCTAACATCAGTTCTTAACAATTAGATATCATTCCTATAGGGAACAACATCAGAAATTCTGCCTATAGATCTAAAATCAGTTTAGTTTAAATAAGTCAATCCAGTTCATGATTAGTTTACTTCGAAACTTGTCTAATTAATGGTTTGTTTTCCCTGAAATGAATTCTTTCAAGTACTACTCTAATTTACTATTAGAAAGCATACCTATAGGAACTCAAGAGTCTGTTTTAAAATCTGCCCATTGTTTAACTATATCAAACGTAGTTATCATGCTCTTAGGACACCACTATTCAGCATGTAGGCAAGCCTATAGGGCATTTTCAAATCCTGCAACTCTGAAACTGTTTCTGCTACTTAATGTTGTTTTGATTAACGGGCTTAAAATCAGTAGACAAACCGATAGGGCCATTACTTCTGAGTTCACAAAAATAAACTGCCTATCTTCTATATCTTGATATTCACTTAGACATCATGTCTTAGGATACTGTTTAACAATACATCCCTTATTTGTGTTTGAGTCGTGCTGCTTATGTGCGTTGTTTGTGGAGGTAAACTTGAGCCTCTAATTGCTTCTTTTCTGCCTTATGTGCTAAGGTCCTATTTGTTCTTGCCTGTCGCCTTAGTATTTTCGCCTTTAAACCTTAGGGGTATGTCTAGAACTGCCTATAGGTAGAGGTCCTAAATTTTCTCCAGGACCATTAAAAAGGGACGGGTAACAACACGCAATAGAGATCGCTAACCAACACTCGCTTTAATAACCACTAAGGGGTAGGAAGGGTAGATATGGGATATGATGACTACGCGCTAATGTCACGTGTAGCCCCTTATTGAGGAGTGTTTACCCCACATTGTGTGGGGTGATCCTGTAGGCTAACCAACCTAGGACCCCTTCTTTCCCAAATCCCTTATGTTTAAAATTTTGTTTTATATGTATACAACTTGTTCAAAATCTTTGTCTTATTCTACAACGTCCAACGTGCTTTACTTGCAAATTATTTTATTCAACTATTTATTTGTTATGGAATAATTCATAAGTTAAGTTCAGCTGGGACCCACCGTTGTGGACCGCGAGGGGTGCCTAACACCTTCCCCTCAAGGTTATTTCGAGCCCTTACCCTAAATCTCTGGTAATGCAAACCAATCCAAGAGTTAATCGCTCTAGGTGCCCTAACGCACCATAATCCGTTACGTGGTGACTCTTCAAATACCCAATTCAAAAACGGAAACGAGTTATTATCCCCATGAATGTCGAAACCCGGACTTTCTCCGCGGAGGAAAAAAGGGGGCGCGGCAGTATGACAACTCTCCTGGGGATACCTTTAGGCTCTTACCATAATGAATTTGTTTTTATGAATTAGTCCAAACATGCTTTATCCTACACCATTTTCCCTTATTTGAATTTAACTGCCTATTTTAAGCATTTATGTTTCTTTTATTCATGAAACTGACTTATCTTTTGTTTCTTTTTCCTTTAGCTATCTTTCAATTATTTAAATACTGTATTTCTTTTTCCTATGTGCAAATACTTGACTACATGTTATTAATTGTTGCATATACCATGCTCCACATCATATTCCACTCGTGCGTATTAAATCCCATAGCAATGCTTTAATGAGTGGTTGCGCTCTTCCTATTTATTACCCTTAAATTCGGAAAGACTTATTTGCGGTAAAACCAGTCGATCAGCGGTGCAGTCGACGGTTCCGTGCCTTCCCTCTCGAGTTGTCCGCTTGAAGGTACCAGTCTAAAACCCTATAGTAGCCTTACTCTGATCAAAATTATGCATGCATCATGGTCAAACCTAGTTGGATCAGTTATGTTGTCCACATAATGATCCTTTAAGATAAGCCTTATCCAAAAGTCCATCGGGTTTTCATAATCTCAACGGACATAACCACGTTCCGTGCATTAATTTGGAGAACTAAATGTCGATATGCTGATTGTAAATGTATAAATAGTCGAGTTTGGTGGGGGTAAGTCCTTACCCTTTTGTTTTGCAGAAAATGAGGAACGAGGTCCCCAACTTCGGTATGGTTAGCACACCTTCACTCTTGCTAGACTAGTGGAGGAATCTTCCATCAAGCGACCAAATCAATGAATGGAAAGAAAGGGTCGTCAAATCTAGCAAAAAGCTGGAATATCTGGACTACAGTCTATTGGAATTAGAAGGAAAAGTGAGGAAGAGAGTCACCAATTGCCAGATCGCTGAGGGAAACGAAAGAGGACATTTGGCAAAGGCATTCTTACTGGTGAACCTGCGCGAACTGGATGATTTGATCAACGAGAACATTCAACCTGAGGAAGGTCCTTCTGAGACCAAGTACATTAGGTTTACTCGCTTTCCAAATGTAATAAGACCAAGTGCCAGTAATGACTTATTTTTATTATCTTAGTGTCATTTTGGGATTCGTCTATTTTTATATTATGAAATGAAGCATTTATTGGCATTTAAAGTTCACCAAATTTATTTGCCGCTAGGCCTACCTCGGGCACAACAAGGCTCCTAAATTAAGACACAAATTTACATTTTCTCAATATGTGTTTAAATACTACAAACGTTTCAGGATCCTCACTAACTTGTTATCTTTTTGTTTTGTGCTTATTTTTTATTGTTATTCTCATCCCCTTAGGTTGGTTCACTCATACTGGCCTCATCAACGTATCACACCAGATCTAGAGGCCCTCTACCTCCTCCTCCTCCAAGCAACACAAAAGGCAGAGGAAAAGCAAAAATGGATAACTTAAATGCAATCCGAAAGGAGAATATTAAGAACGCGGAGAGTTCAGATGGTCGTAGTACTCCGGCCCCAAATGATCTAGTCTTAAGACTGGAATTGCAAGGAGAACTTAAGCAGGTTCACAACTTGGCAAACTTGTCACTCACCCTCAATGTCCCCGATATCCACCAACTAAACACAAAGAACCCAACACCTCCTCAGAACACACAAAACCAACAGCCACAAATCCTACCGCACCATATCAATACACAACTCCACCCCAAAATATCAATCCGCTGCCAATACCAACTCCACCACAACATCATCATCAACCAATTCAGTACCCACCAACCACCACTTACCACACTTCCCAAAACACACCACAACCCATTCCCGATCCCCAAAACTCCACCAATGACCATCATTACACCCAAGTCCCTGGCACCTATCAAAGCAACCCTATATAAGTGGAAACTGTACCTCACTCTACCCAACCAATCTCCTATACATCGGAATCCTCCGAAAATGACCTACTCATTAAAAACATGGCTGAAGAACTCAAGAAGTTGACGAGCCGAGTTCAAGGTGTCGAAGGCAACAAAGGAATAGAAGGGTTGAACTATGAAGACCTATGCATACAACCAGACATAGAACTGCCAGAGGGATACAAACCTCCCAACTTTAAGATATTTGACGGCATAGGTGATCCCAGGGCGCATCTAAGGACTTATTGCGACAAACTTGTCGGAGTCAGAAAAGACGAAAAGATTCGAATGAAACTCTTTATGAGGAGTCTTATTGGGGATGCTTTGTCCTGGTATATCAGCCAAGATCCCAAGAAATGGTCCAATTGGGTAGGTATGGCATCAGATTTCATGGACCGGTTCAGGTTCAACACAGAAAATGCACCGAATATTTTCTACATTCAGAATCTTAAGAAGAAACCTACTGAGACTTTCCGTAAATACGCTACTCGTTGGAGGTCGGAAGCGGCCAAGGTCAGGCCCTCTTTGGACGAAGAACAAATGAATAAATTCTTCGTCAGGACACATGATCCACAATATTATGAGAGGTTGATGGTTATCGAAAATCACAAATTCTCTGACATCATCAAACTTGGAGAAAGAAACGAAGAAGGAATCAAGAGCGGGATGGTAACAAACTTTGAGGCATTACAAGCCATAAACAAGGCATTACAATCAGGCGACATATCAAAAAAGAGAGATGTTGGGGCAGTAATGGTGGCCCAAGGCCCGAAATATCCACTTACATATCAAATACCTCCATCCACATACCAAACACCTCCACCCACATATCAAACACCTCCACCCACATATCAAAAATCTCCACCCACGTACCAAGCACCGCCACCCACATATCAACCCTCATCTCCTAGATATTCCCAATCAACCACTGTCCATCACACCTATAACTCCCAACCATCCCACTTCCAATCATCACCAGCTCGCCAAAATATCCAAGACCAAGACCCAACTTTGACCGCAAGCCACCCAGATAATACACCGCCATTGCTGAGCCCATCAACCAATTGTATGAAAGGTTGAAAGCTGCAGGTTACGTCACTCCTGTTCCCGCTGTGGCATTGGAAAATCCATCCCAATGGGTCAATTCGAACAAAACTTGTGCGTACCATTCTGGTAGAAAGGGCACACTAATGCTGAGTGCCGAACATTGAAGGATAAGATCCATACGCTAATTGACAATAAGGTCATACAAGCAAAGGAATCCACGCCTAATGTCCGCAACAATCCCCTCCCTAATCACAGAGGTGATGATGTACATGTGATAGAGACAAATGAGGAATGGGACCCTGATTGGTCGATCAGGCTTATTCGAGAAGGCGATGACTTTAAGGTTGCAGTCACACTTACTCGTATTGTGGTTCAAACTCAGGCACCAATCGAGGTTGAGGTAACTGCATCAGTTCCATTCGAGGTGGAAGTGGCTCCGCCCGCAACCACTCCCACTCCATTTGAAGTAGAAGTGGTCACACCTTTCACTGTGACAGTATCAACTACACCCTATTTGAACTCAAAAGCAATACCCTAAGATTATGTTGCCGAGGCTCGGCGGAAAGGGAAGGTCAAGGTAGAGGAATCTGACGCTATACAGGGAATGACTAGAACCGGAAGAGTCTATACACCTAAACACGTGGGAGGTTCAAGTAAGGAGACCACTACTAGGCAGCCTATCATTGAGACCGGGCTAGATGACCTGTGGAGGAAAGTACAGGCAAAGGACTACTTTATTGTTGACCATCTGAACAAAGTCCCTGCTCAGATATCTATCCTATCACTATTGTAGAACTCAGAGGCACACAAGAACGCCTTAATGAAAGTGTTGAGCGATGATTATGTACCTAATAACATCACCGACGGAGAAATGGCCAACATGGTTGGGCAAGTACGAGAAAGTCATAAGATTATCTTCCACGAAGATGAGCTACCACCCGAGGGACTGAATCACAATCGAGAATTGCATATTATGGTGCAATTTGAAGACAAGTTCATTGCCAGGGTCTTGGTTGATGGAGGTTAGAGCCTAAATATTTGTCCATTGGACACTCTGAAAAGGTTGGACAAAGGTTTCCATGAGATACAGGTAGTAAGCATGAATGTGAAGGCTTTCGATGGGTTCTAGAGGTCCACGATCGGGGAAATCAACCTTTGCTTGTAGATGAGGCCAACTTGGTTCGACGTTGAATTTCAAGTGCTTGACATACCATCCTCATATAATATTCTGTTGGGCCGACCATGGATCCATGCCGCTGGAGCCATGCCTTCCACACTACATCAAACCGTGAAGTTTGAATGGAACCGCCAGGAGGTAATCATTCACGGAGATAGAAGTAACCCCATTTACATCAATCAAACCATCCCGGCCATTGGACATACAAGGAGGCTTGGAGAGTAAACCTATCATCATATTGAACGGGTCAACGCCGTCGAGAAGGATAAGTGGTGGAGTAACAAAATAGAAAACATACTAGCATGGTCAGGATATGAACCCGGCAAAGGGTTGGGAAAGAACCTCTAAGGTATCACCAAACCAATATAGCTGAAAAATCATGGTACCACCTTTGGGCTTGGATACCAGTATACATGGAAAGAGTACAATGATTGGTCGCCTCCATGGCGTGGACCATATTACCGTCTTGAGCAGCCAGTGCCACATTTGGAACAAGCTTTTCACCAGGCTGACACAATAGGGGGGACTGCAGAAGAAGAAGCACTGGCTGGGTTGAAGAATTTGTTCTTGGAGGATGAGTACATGGATTGCGGTGCCATAATTGAGGAGGAGGAGGAAGAAGGCCTCACTATCCAGACTGTGGAGAAGGGAGTTGTTCTTAGGAACTGGACTGCCACACCATCCCGAGTCCACCGGGTCCCTGGGTAGCTTGGCAGAATTTACTTCTATAAGCCATTCTAGGCATTTAAGATTTCCTGTAATTTTGTTCTTAAGTTTTACTTGTTTTAAAATAAATGCTCGATTCATCAAGCTGTAATTTATCTGGACAATTTTTCAGTTTTAATCAAATGCATTTGCTCTTTATTATTCACTACTATCTTTACACTTTTGCTTTCTACAGTGTTATTATTACTTTTCCTGATGAACCAGTGATTGTGACATGTAATGAGGCAACGCAACATGAGAATAGTGATTCAGAGGAAGAATATGAGATACCCAAGGAAATTGTCAAAGAGGTTGAAAATTTTGAGAATAAGCCTAAGTCCAATTTGGACAAAACCGAAGCAGTAAATTTGGGAGAGGCCGAGGCCGTCAAGGAGACCCGCATCAACATTCACTTGTAACTAACAGAGAAGGAAGAGTACATCCGTTTCCTAAAAGAGTATGAAGACATTTTTGCATGGTCATATGATGACATGACTGGTTTGAGCACATCCATAGTGGCTCACAAGTTGCCTACTAATCCCATGTGTCCACCAGTAAAACAAAAACTCCAAAAGTTCAAGCTAGACATGAGCCTGAAAATCAAGGAGGAAGTTACCAAGTAGATCAAAGCCAAAGTTCTCAGGGTGGTTGAATATCCAGCCTGGCTAGCTAACATTGTGCCAATTCCAAGGAAGGATGAGAAGATCAGAGTATGTGTTGATTATCGGGATTTAAACAAAGCAAGTCCTAAGGACGACTTCCCGCTGCCAAATATACACATCCTGATTGACAACTGCACCAAGCATGAACTCCAATACTTTGTAGATTGTTTCGCCAGTTATCACCATATTTGGATGGATGAAGAAGATGCGGAGAAGACAGCCTTCATCACATCGTGGGGTGTATACTGTTACAAGATGATGCCATTCGGTCTGGAAAATGCTGGGGCCACTTACATTAGAGCCATGACAACCATTTTCCATGATATGATACATAAGGAAATAGAGGTGTATGTGGACGACATCATTATCAAATCCAAGAGGGTCGCAAATCACAAGTGGGCCTGAGAAAGTTCATTGATAGGCTCAGGAGGTACAATTTTAAATTGAACCCCGCAAAATGTGCATTCGGGGTTTCCGCAGGAAAGTTGCTGGGATTCATCGTCAGTCGTCAAGGGATCGAGCTGGATCCGTCTAAAGTCAAGGCTATTCAGGAGTTACCACCACCTAAGAGCAAAAAGGATGTGATGAGCTTCCTAGGACGGCTTAACTATATCAGTCGATTCATAGCACAGTCGACAGTCATATGTGAACCCATCTTCAAGATGCTGAGGAAAGATGCTGAAACAAGTTGGATAAAGGATTGTCAGAAAGCTTTTGACAAGATCAAGGAATACCTGTCCATACCACCAGTTCTGGTCCCTTCAGAATCAGGACGACCTTTGCTACTGTATCTATTTGTGTTGGATGGAACCTTCGGATATGTTCTGAGACAACATGACAAGACAGGAAGGAAGGAGCAAGCTATATATTACTTGAGTAAGAAGTTCACGCCTTATGAAGCACGATATTTTCTGCTTGAATGCACTTGTTGTGCTTTGACCTGGACAACTCATAAATTGAGGCATTACTTCTGTGCCTACACTACATACCTCATATCCAGGATGGACCCTCTGAAGTACATATTTTAAAAACCCATACCGACTGGAAAGTTGGCCAAATGGCAAATATTTTTGAGTGAATTCGATATCGTCTACGTAACTCAAAAGGCGGTCAAAGGACAAGCATTGACAAATCACCTTGCTGAAAATCCGGTGGAAGGAGCATATGAACCTTTAAAAACATATTTTCTTGATGAAGAACTGTCGTTCGTAGAGGAAGACATTATCAAAGCATACGATAGTTGGAGGATGTTCTTCGATGGAGCCGCAAATTTTAAAGGAGTAGGCATTGGAGTAGTTTTGGTATCAGATACGGGTCAGCATTATCCGGTATCTGCTAAACTCAGATTTCCCTGCACCAACAACATGACAGAGTATGAATCTTGCATACTAGGGCTCAACATGGCAGTCGACATGGACGTTCAAGAGTTGCTGGTGATCGGTGATTCAAATTTGCTTGTGCACTAGGTACAAGGAGAGTGTGCCACCAAGAATTCCAAGATATTTCCATATCTGCACCATGTGCCGGAATTGAGAAAAAGGTTCATAAAGATAGAATTTCGACATGTGCCCAGAATTCAGAATGAGTTTGTCGATGAATTGGCCACCTTGTCATCTATGATACAAAATCCAGATAAGATATTGATCCCATCCTAGTGAAGATCTATAATCAGCCATCATATTGTGCTCATGTTGAAGAAGAAACAAATAGAAAGCCTTGGTTCCATGATATCAAGGAGTACTTATCGAAAGGAGAATACCTGGAGCATGCAAATCACACTCAGAAATGCACACTCCGTAGATTGTGAAATCACTTCTTCCACAGTGGAGGATACTTGTATAGAAGAATTCCTGATTTGGGTTTATTAAGGTGTGTCGACGCAAAGGAAGCTTCTAAGCTACTTGAAGATGTACATGCCGGGACCTGTGGCCCACACATAAATGGTTTCGTCATGGCTAAGAAGATAATCAGAGTCGATTACTTTTGGATGACCATGGAGACAGATTGCATCCAGTATGTCCGCAAATGCTTTCAATGTCAAGTGCATGCCGATATGATAAAAGTACAACCGAACGAGCTCAATGCAACAAGTTCACCTTGGCCATTCGCCACCTGGGGAATGGATGTTATTGGTCCAATTGAGCCTACTGCTTCAAACCGACATAGATTTGTCCTGGTGGCCATTGATTACTTCACAAAATGGGTAGAAGCTGCATCTTGTAAAGCTGTAACCTAGAAAGTCGTTGCAAATTTTGTCAAGGATCGTATTGTCTGCCGAATTGGAGTTCTCAAGTCCATTATTACTTACAATGCCACCAATCTCAATAGTGATCTAATGAAATCTATGTGTGAAGCTTTCAAAATCAAGCACAAGAATTCCACAGCCTACAGACCTCAAATGAATGGAGCCGTAGAAGCCGCCAACAAAAACATTAAGAAGATACTAAGGAAAATGGTAGAGAACCACAAACAATGGCATGAGAAGTTACCCTTTTCTCTATTGGGGTACCGCACCATGGTTCGAACATCAACCGGGGCAACTTCCTACATGCTAGTTTATGGTACTGAGGCTGTCATCCCAGCCGAGGTGGAGATTCCTTCTTTAAGAATCATACAGGAAGTTGAACTCAATGATGTAGAGTGGATAAAGAGTCGCTATGAACAATTGGCCCTTATCGATGGAAAGAGGATGAACACAGTATGTCATAGCCAACTTTATCAGAACAGAATGTCCAGAGCTTTCGATAAAAGGGTCAAACCAAGAAAGTTCGCACCAGGGCAGCTGGTATTGAAGAAAATCTCCCCGCATCAAAATGAAACCAAAGGGAAATTCTCTCCTAACTGGAAGGATCCGTATATGGTTCATAGGGTGCTGATAGGAGGCGTACTCATACTTGCAGAAATGGTCGGGGAAATCTGGCCAAAGCCAATCATTTCAGACGCAGTCAAGAGATACTATGCTTATATATCTAACATTTCTTCATTTGATGTAATTGAACTACACTTGACCTGATTCCCATTTAAGAGGGGATACATAGGCAGCCTTATGGGTTCGGTCATATCATAATAAAATTTTCATTTCCCCTAAGACCAGAAACTAGGGCAGAATTTTGAGGAGGACCCTCAAAATTCCAGAGCAAGTCCGACCAACACCGTCGTATGCCAGAAAGTCAGTTAAGAAACTGGGGTAGAATTTTGAGAAGGATTCTCAAAATTCCGAAGAAGGTTCAGCAAAGCCTATTATCCGCAAATGGTCAAGGATATCTACCAAACTGGGGCAGAATTTTGAGGACCCTCAAAATTCCGACGTAAGAGAGCTGCAATGCCTTTGAGATGTGTTATAGTCACTAGTTTATCAAAATGTATCAATATATTTATGAAATAACTCTATTTTTATTAAATTGCATATTTTCGAAAACTCTATTTCCATAACAGTTAGGTGTTACCTAGGGTAACTCTAAAGGGCTTTCAGAACGGAGCAAAGCAAGGCTAGAAGACGAAGCACGAACCAACCTCTCCTCACAAAACTTACAATTTTTCTTTGAACGAAGGCACATGTGACGTAATGATAGCATTCGCAAACATGTATACACAAAGAGATCACTATCAATCAGGCCATCAGACACCGAATATATCTCCAGCTATGACATATACTACTCTTATTTGCTACTTGCTCTCTACATGAGGCTAATCTCTGCCTCCCTATTTGCACGAGGCTAATCCCTGCCTCCATACTTGCATGAGGCTAATCCTTGCCTCCATATTTGCATGAGTCTAATCCCTGACTCCATATTTGCATGAGTCTAATCCCTGACTCCATACTTATATGAGGCTAATCATTGCCTCCCTATTTGCATTAGTCTAATCCCTGACTCCATACTTGCATAAGGCTAATCCTTGCCTCCCTATTTGCATGAGGCTAATCCTTGCCTCCATATTTGCACGAGTCTAATCCCTGACTTCATATTTGCATGAGGCTAATCCCTGCCTCCACATTTGCATGAGGCTTTTTACTGCCTCTCTACTTGCATGAGGCTAATCCTTGCCTCCATATTTGCATGAGGCTAATCCATGCATCCATATCTACATGAGGCTAATCCCTACTTCCATATCTGCATAAGGCTAATCCCTGCCTCCATCCTGCATGAGGCTAATTCCTGCCTCCATCCTGCATGAGGCTAACCCCTGCCTCTATATTTGCATGAGGGTAATCCCTGCCTCTATATTTGCATAAGGCTAATCCTTGCCTCCATATTTGCATGAGGCTAATCCGTGCCTCCATACCTACATGAGGCTAATCTCTGCCTCCCTATTTGTATGAGGCTAATCCTTGCCTCCATTCTTGCATAAGGCTAATCCTTGCCTCCCATCCGCATGAGGCTAATCCTTGTCTCCATTCTTGCATAAGGCTAATCCTTACCTTTATATCTGCATAAGGCTAATCCTTGCCTCCGCATTTGCATGGGACTAAGCGCTGTCCCTCTTTGCATAAATATCGCTCTATTTCAAGCACTATTTATTTGCTTTTCGATCGGGCTAAGCACTGCCCTCCATTTCACAAGACTCAGCCCTGTCTTGCTAACATCATGTTATTGCATATCATAGGCTGAAATATCACCAATCTATCCAAAGGCGTCATAGTCTAAAAGGCATCATCCTCATAGATGGAAGACACCATGCCATGGCCTGAGGATCTCTCTCAAATTTGCATATCATTATTCAAGGGCATCATGGTTCGGAGGCACCATTTTCATGGTCCGAGAATAACATTTCATGGCATGCGAATCCCTTACTAAACAATTCATGGACCAAGACATCATAGTCCAAGGACGTCATCTTTAACCATCCGAAGACAACCTTTATGGTCCAAAGGGAATCTGCATCATGTTTAAATTTTCTCAAATACATGTTTGTAGCATCTTTTATCTACACGTAACTAGTAAGCAACCGCTATCCTAGTAGGAGCGATCTCACCCCAGTTCCTTCAACTATCCCGAACCTTAACCGCTCACCATAGCCGCTTCGGCATCTCGTGTCCGTTCCTGCAATGATTCCAAAGCATCCCGCCGGTGAAAATTGGCCATCATTTCTTTACCCAAAAACTCTTTCATCCTTCCCGGAAAGAGGGGTAGTTGTTGATACCCAATTTTTCACTATATATTTTTATATATATATACCTTCAAAATAGCACATATATGCATATATAAGCATGCACAAGGTTTTATAATTTTCCTATATTTTTAAAGGCTTTAAATTTATTTATTTCTTCCCCTTTTACTTATAAAATTTCCAATAATTATCCCTCAAATTATTGTTGTGGTAATTTAGTCATTTAAATTCTATATTTATGCCAAAATATTGTTAAAATATTTTTAGTGCAATTTTATAATTACATTTATATTTCTAAAAAACTAATTTGCATATAATTGCAATATTAGCCCTATTAATGTATAATTACATTTATATGCATAAAATTGATCTTCTATATTTTTAAAATGTTAAATATCTATTTTTAATTATTTTAGTACACGAAATTATTTTTTTAGAAATTATCTATTATTTATTATAAATATATGGGGATAAATTGGCTATTTAAAATCTAGCCAGATTGCATTTCAATTTTAGCCTCAATTAAACCCAATACCCCAGCCCAATTTCAGATTAAATAATCCAACCTAGGCCTTAAATGCACCTACCCGACCCAAAACCCATCAGATCCTGGCCGTTGATCTAAAAGATCAACGACCCTCATTCATTCTTTCCTTTTTTATTCCAAACGACCCCCCAACCCTAACCATTTTCGCACATCCGCCGCCCTAAGATCCTCTCCTATCTCAAAACACTCTCAACCTAACCTTATCTCTTCAACCGCTGACCTCTCTTCTCCGATCATCTCCGATGACCTCTCATCGTCTCCTAAGCCTCCAATGGCTCCTCTCATGCAATGCTTGCCTTCTCTAAGGTCTTCAAGGGCCCAGGGCCATGCCGACTTGCATATAAGGTTCATCACTTGTCTGTTCTTGGCTACTCCAGTGTGATTTCGAGCAAAATCATGATGTATTTGTTACGATCCTTGGGATTCTAGACAGGTTCTTTCATCTCTATATGAGTTTTTTTGAAACCCTAATTTCTTCATATATCTCCTAGATCTACATAGATCCAGGACGATTTGAGTTTGTTCTTTAATGTTTTATACTGTCCTTGGAACTCTTTACAAGAATCATTGATTTCAAGTGTTTTTCACCTTCTTCTAAAAAATTAGGGTTTCAAAACTTCTTTTAAAACTTTGTTTAACTGATTCTTTGTGTTTAAACTTCTATTTCTTGCATATTTTTTTACTGATTCTATGATTTTACTACCTCTTCAACTTGTCTATGTTAAAAGCCCTAATTTTCTAGGTTTCTTCGTTTGGTTTTGTGTATCAGCATTGCTGACCGGTTCTTGTTTGAGTTTCTGTGACTATCTTGCCTCGAATATGTTCCTACTGAGTTTTTTAGCCTAACTTATATTAACTCTATATGCTTGTGTTCATCTTGACTGTTCAAGACTTGCCTCTTTCTATCAGTGCTGTTTAACCTTCATGTTTGCTATGTCTGGTTATTCTTATCTTACTCTACTGATATACTGACTCATGACTTTCTCTTTGATTGATTCTTGATTCCCTGTTTCATGGTTTTAATGGAAGACCTTCCTTTAAACCTTCGATTCCTACCCTTTCTATTCAAATTAATTGATTCGCCTACCTTGTCTATACCGATACTTTATTCTTACGACTATCTCCTTAATTATATTTTACTGAACTTAGCCCTAATTGTTTACCCTATACTTACTGTATTTGAAATCTTTCCTTATTGGTCGTACATTGATTTCTTTCCTTATTTTTTACTTGTTCTTACCGTTTGAACTGATTCCTTTAAATTAAGGGAGTACTTATACTGATTTTGCTCTGATTGGTTCTAAGTTCCATAATTACTATACTATTGTGATTCTTGCCTTATTTTACCTATTTTCGAACTACTATATATATACATACTCACTCATTAACACAAACGCATGAACACATTGGTTCAAAAGCTCTCTTACACTCAAACACTTTTCTGCTCTCTCTCTTTAGTTACTTGCTATTATTCGAGTTAGCCGACTACAAGCCAAGGCTAGCTATTGTGCTTTACTATCCCTCACTTTGTGTTTACTATCTCTTTATTGGTATGTTCTGATTTCAATTCAAGTCTCAAAACCAATATGTTTCTTTTACTACTTCAGTTTATCATGTTTCTAATTTGTTTCTATCTATGGTTCTGTTGTTCAACATGCAATTGACATGTTTACATTGTTTCTTCATATAGCATGCTATTCTAACCTTCTTAGGGCTTTTCAGAACATGTTCTACCCCCTCCCCTAGTAGTCTGTATCAACATGACTTTACCCTGTTTTGAGTGTTTGTCTACTTGTTATTCAGTCTTGATATGCAAGATGCTCTATCACTTTAAATGGATGATTCTATGATTGTTTCTGAAACTTCTGTTGTATTGGTACCAATAGTTATCCCCTAATTCCTTAAATCCCACAAAAACTGCTATGCTCCTGATACTATGTGCTCTATGTATCCCCAATTCCCATTCCCTTGTATGAAGTACTGTTATTTGAGTATTGTTGAACTTGTTTGACTGACCTGCTTTTTTGTTAAATTACACCACTATTTTCAAAAGCTGTTTACCCAACAACTCTTTTGCTTACAAAGTTATTTCAACTAAGTCTCTTTTTTCTTACACTGTTTTCCTACTGAAAACCTTTCAAACTATGTCAAGCACTTTCACTTTACTCCTAAGTCCCTAGGTTCTGCCTCTTCTAGTGTGTGTACTGCCTTGGGTTCCTCTTGAGATCTCTTTGAACTCTGGCACACTGAGGCTGGCCCTTCCACACTGCACTTACTCAATTTGGTTACAATGTCTAGCTGTGAGCACTGCCCGAGATCTTGAGATCCTTAGGGAACTCTGAGAACCTAGACAATGATATTATCTATGAAATTGGCATTTGAGGCTATTGGAGGTTTAGGAAATCACTTGGGCCTGCTTCAGGCTCCCTATAGTGTAACTTCTTCTTTTTCTTTTTATCTATTTATGTAATTCATTCATCTGGTTTGTAATAATTTGTAAACGAATATTGGGGTGACGAGTGAAAAAGGGTGGGTAGTTACATATTTGTGGGGTAATGTGGGTAGAAATCATGCCTATAGGATTTTATGTTTGCCCTACCATGTTAGAAATCATGCCAATAGGTCTCAAGTGGTTCCAATAATAGAAATAATGTTTATAAGTCTTAAAATCAACTTCACAAGTAGATACCATGCCTATAGAATATGATCCAGTTCAATTGTTATAACGGGTATTTACATGTGTTTTCATTTGTTATCATGCCTACAAGTTTCTAACATCAGTTCTTAACAATTAGATATCATGCCTATAGGGAACAACATCAGAAATTCTGCCTATAGATCTAAAATATGTTTAGTTTAAATAAGTCAATCCAGTTCATGATTAGTTTACTTTGAAACTTTTCTAATTAATGGTTTGTTTTCCCCGAAATGAATTCTTTCAAGTACTGCTCTAATTTACTATTAGAAAGCATGCCTATAGGAACTCAAGAATCTGTTTTAAAATCTGCCCATTATTTTACTATATCAAACGTAGTTATCATGCTCTTTGGACACCACTATTCAGCGTGTAGGCAAGCCTATAAGGCAGTTTCAAATCCTACAACTCTAAAACTGTTTCTGCTACTTAATGTTGTTCTGATTAACGGGCTTAAAATCAGTAGGCAAACTGATAGGGCCATTACTTCTATGTTTACAAAAATAAACCACCTATCTTCTATGTCTTGATATTCACTTAGACATCATGTCTTAGGATACTGTTTAATAATACGACCTTTATTTGTATTTGAGCGTGCTGATTATGTGCGTTGTTTGTGGAGGTAAACTTGAACCTTTAATTGCTTCTTTTCTGCCTTATGTGCTAAGGTCCTATTTGTTCTTGCCTGTCGCCTTAGTATTTTCGTCTTTAAACCTTAGGGGTCTGTCTAGAACTACCTATAGGTAGAGATCCTAAATTTCCTCTAGGACCATTAAGAAGGGACGGGTAACAGCACGCAATAGAGATCACTAACCAACACTCGCTTTAATAACCACTAAGGGGGTGGGAAGAGTAGATATGGGATATGATGACTACGTGCTAATGTCACGTGTAGCCCCTCATTGACGAGTGTTTTCCGAACATTGTATGGGGTGATCCTGTAGGCTAACCAACCTAGGACCCCTTCTTTCCCAAATCCCTTTTGTTTAAAACTTTGTTTTATATGTATACAACTTGTTCAAAATCTTTGTCTTATTATACAACGTCCAACGTGCTTTACTTGCAAATTATTTGAATCAACTATTTATTTGTTAATGGACTAATTCATAAGTTAAGTTTGGCCGGGACCCACCATAGTGGACCGCGAGGGGTGCCTAACACCTTCCCCTCAAGGTTATTTTGAGCCCTTACCCTAAATCTCTGGTAATGCAAACCAATCCAAGAGTTAATCGCTCTAGGTGCCCTAACGCACCATAATCCGTTACGTGGCGACTCTTCAAATACCCAATTCAAAAAAGGAAACGAGTTATTATCCCCATGAATGTCGAAATCCGGACTTTCTCCACGAAGGAAAAAAGGGGCGCGATACCCTCTTCACGGGTGGTGCTTCGAACGTGAAAGGGTTCGAGCTGGGCATTGTTTTGAGGCCTCCCACTCATAACAAAATTAGACAGTCTATCAGAACTTCGAAGTTAACTAACAATGAGGCCGGGTATGAGGCCATAATTACAGGTCTCGAGCTGGTTAAAAGTTTGGGAGCAGAGGTCGTCAAGGTCAAATGTGATTCCCTACTTGTAGTAAATCAAGTCAGCAGAACTTTCGAATTCCGAGAAGATCGAATGTAGAGATACTTGGACAAGCTACAGGTAACTTTACATTAAGGAGTGGACCTTACAACACATACCTCGAGAACAAAATAGTGAGGCCGATGCCCTTGCAAACTTGGGGTCATAGGTCGAAGATGACGAGCTTAACTTGGGGACTGTCATACAACTTTTGAGATCAGTAATCGAAGAAGCCATGCCGAAATAAACTCTACAAGTTTGACTTGGGATTGGAAAAACAAGTACATTGAATACTCAAAGAACAAGAAGCTCCCATCAGGTCCGAAGGCGTCAAGGAATCTACGCATGAAGGCAGCACAGTTCACTTTGGCCAAGGATGGAACCTTATTCAGGAGGACGTTCGATGGGCCATTGGCAATATGTTTCAGACCATGAAACACCGACTATGTCCTACGAGAAATTCATGAAGGCACTTGTGGGAACCACTCCGGTGCCGAATCACTGGTTCACAAAGTCATCAGAGCAGGGTACTATTGGGCTGATATGGAAAAGGATACAAAGGAGTTCGTTCGAAAATGCGATAAATGTCAAAGGTATGCGCCGATGATTCACCAGCCCAGGGAGCAACTCCATCTGATCTTATTCCTATGGCCATTCATGAAATAGAGAATGGACGTTGTCGGCCCTTTACCATCGGCCCTAGGTAAAGCTCTGTTTATTTTATTTATGACTGATTATTTTTCTAAGTGGGTTGAAGTGTAGGTTTTCGAGAAAGTTAGAGAAAAAGAATCATAGACTTCAATTGGGACCACATTATATGCCGATTCGGGATGCTTGTCGAGATTGTGTGTGACAACGGAAAGCAATTCATCACCAGCAAAGTGACAAATTTCTCGAGGATCACAAGATTAAAAGGATTCTATCAACGCCATACCATCCCAATGGGAACGGACAAGCCGAATCAATGAACAAAACCATGATTCAAAATCTTAAGAAAAGATTGACCGACGCCAAGGGAAAATGGAGAGATATTACCCGAGGTTCTTTGGGCATACCGCACGATGTCAAAATCCAGTACAAGGGCAACACTGTTCTTTTTGGTCTATGGTGCCGAAGCTCTTATCCTGGTTGAAGTCGAGGAACCTAGCCTCAGGTTTCGATATACGACAGAGAATCAAATAATGAGGCCATGAACATGAGCATAGAATTGTTGGATGAAAGACGCGCGGCCGCCCTCATTTGATTGACCGCACAAAAACAACGGATCGAAAGGTACTACAATAGAAGAACCAATCTGCAACACTTTAAAATAGGGGACTTGGTGCTAAGAATGGTCAACCTTAACACTGGAAACCCAAATGAAGGAAACCTGGATCCAAATAGGGAGGGACCGTATCAGGTCCTCGATATTATCGGAAAGGGATCCTACAAGCTCGACACAACGAGCGGCGAGCAATTACCGAACAATTGGAATGTATCACTCCTAAAATGATCCCTACAAAAAAAACTGGAATTTGCAATGAACGACATCGCTAATCTATCGCTAAACGCTCGTAGCAAGCAGAATTTCTTGATAATCCATTGCTAATCCATCACTAAATGAGATTATCGACGAATTTTTCTGTTTAGCTACAAAATTTGTCTGTCGCTAAAACCTGATATTTTAGTAGTGGATACTACTGCTAAGGTATGACCTTCTCCATTTTTATTTATATTTTGAACTAACCAATTGTAGGTGTTTGATCAGGAATGGCGATGGATCCTTCAACACAAAGTCTTTAGGTCTGAAAGCATGCATTGCACTCTTTTCCCCTTAGACCGATTTTGTCCCAGTTGGGTTTACCAGCTAGGTTTTTAACGAGGCAAACATTGATCGTGCTAACGTAGAACAATTCAAAAGTATCTGAGGCTTTTTTACAATCAACCTCGAATACTGGGGGGCAAAACCCTTGAATGCCAACTTTGTTGCAAGGAAATTACTTTGTAACAGCTAGGTCTCGATAGGTAAATTTTGTAAGGGTCAAACGGTCGAATGAACTGTGCCCATATAGGTTACTTGAGCCCTAACATCAAACATGTAATCATGTATATTCATTCAAATTATTGAATTATTGAAATCTCGAGATTATAAGACCTTACAAAGTCAACCCTCGAATTTTATAGGCCACAGCCACCCCACTTGGGGGCTGACACTTCGAACAAGTTCGAAGCACAATGGGAAAACAAGCCCAAGAGGCAAATCCTAAACTAAAGGCTACGACCAAATTAACATGGTTCGCAGACGTCCGAATTCCGTAATAAAACAAGCCTTCAAATATTATAAAGAATCGGTCAAAAAGGCTACCTTCGGCAAAATCACAAAGGGCTTCGATAATATCAAGTCTCGAGAACCCTAAAGGGTATAAAATTGTTCAAACTCCCGAATAGTTCCTTATTTCATGCTAAGGCATAACAAATTTTGTATAACTAACAATAAACTTTTTAAGTTTTAAAGGGGAAAAAGCCAGTCTTTTTTTACAAAGGCCACATCACCCTAATACAAAAGCCTAAGGGCCATCTTTTGTTTTGAGTATGAGGAATCATCCTCACTCGATAAAAACTAAGGGTTATCCTAGTTCGAGTTCGAGCAGGTACTCACTCGACACTAGTTAGGTTTCGGTCCAAATTTCCTAAACCTCGAACCTATGAATGCAATTTCATAAGGCATAAAAAAATAAAGTAAAGACAAGATAGAAAGGGAAAGAAAAGATATTTTATGTATCAAAAATCATTTACAAGGGCGGCATGGCCCGATCTGAACTCTTTATAAAAGCCAAAACAACCTTAAAGGCCTAGTCTTCTCTGGGAGCAGCTTTTTCGCCCTCAAAGTCTTCTCCACCAGATCCACTCACATCCTTGGAATCCTCATCGAGAAATGCTAAATTCTGAGCCTTTACATCCTCAGCCTTGGCGATCTCGAATTTAGCAGATATATCAAAACTCTAAGCAAGAACCCCCTTGAGTGCCTCCCTTCAAGACTGCCATTTCGAATGATCTACTATTCCCTTGGCCTGATTGAGGGTGGCTTCGGTGTTGACTTTGTATTGAGCTGCAGTAGCCTAAGCCTTAGTATTGGCCCGACCACTGATGTGCTGGAGAATTTCGTCACATTTCAATACTAATTACTTAGATTTTAGCTTGTTTTGAATGCAATTACCTCCCTTACTTATGTAATTTTAGTGTTTTTGTAGTACATGAGGTTTAAGGACCCAATAGCATGGAAATGAAAGTAAAAAGAATAAAAAGACAAGAAAAGAGCAAAATGTAGCAAAAATGTGGATATGCGACGCATTATGCGATCGCAAATCCTACATGCGAGCCGCATAAGGTGCAAAGGATCACAAATCAAAACAGAAAGTTAGCCAAAATCTGGTGCAAGAAATGCGGTCCAGAATGCGATCGCATAACAGGTTTGCGGACCGCATAATGGACCGCAAACTCATGAAGAGAAGTGCTGATGGTGGAAAATGCGACGCAGAATGCGATCGCATAGCTGGAATGCGGTACGCAAACCCACAATGCGACGACGACCTGGAAATTAGGGGTTTGAAGTGCGATGGGCATGAAGAGAATGCGGACCACATGTCTGATTTGCGACAGAAATGCGGTCGCACACTTGACTTGAAAGGGCATTTTTGTCCGTTTTCTATCTCGATTTTTGGCCCTCTATAAATAGATTTATTGTGATTTTGTGGGCTCATCTGGTCTGACTTTTAAGCTACAATACACGACATTAATATTCCTCTCTTTTGGAAGCTTTTGGGTCAAGAATCTTTCACTTTGTAAGCTTTATGGCATTAAATAGTGTCTTCCTTTTGTATTTTAGCATGTGTAGCTAACTTTAATACTAAGGTTGTGGACCCTAAATGTGTGTTTAACATTGAATATATATATAATGGTTGGGTGATATTTATTTACTTCTCATTCTTCATTTATTGTTGGTGGTTGCAAACATTAACAAGTGCCATTAAATTCTTGCTTTGCTTGGGAAAGTGGGTTAGAATTTGGAAGAAGTAAATATCAAAGACTCAAGGCTCTAAACCTTGTTTAATAGAATCACTTAGGAATAAGTGAGTTTTATTTGGAATATATTGATTGTTCTTAATTGCAACTCTTTTATATTTGGAAAAATATCATAAAGAGGAAATACTACCCAACTATTGGAAAATATTGGGTAGACATTTAGACATCATTTGCATATCAAAAGGACCTTCCATTAGAAATATATCACATTAACACCGATAGCATTACACTTCATAAAAGGGGACACAACCTTGGTTTCTTTAATCAAATTATTTACATTCTCAATATTTCAACTAGCTGTTACTTCAAATCAAACTCAATTCATACTCTTGTTACCGTTAACTGGATAAAACTACGACTTTAGTCGAGCAACACACTAATCGAGTAACCTTTTCACACCTATTCCCTGTGGGTTTCGACCCTAACCTTGTTGGGTTATTATATTTGACACCGACCGCCTTACACTATTTATTAAAGTGTAATTTGAGCGTATCAAATTTTGGTGCCGTTGCCGGGGAATACGATTTTGAAATTACTAATTAGTGTGTGCTTTACTTTACGTCTTATTATATTCCATCACACTTTGCTTGTTTTGCTTGGTGTTGATAGGAAAACATGTCTGAGTATGGTGATGATGTAGAGGCAGAAATGGGAGAAAATCCTTTTGCGGACATCGAGGAGTACATTGAGTATACAAATGCTATTGTACCTCCGGCTGTTGGCGCTACAACGTTCAAAGTGGAACATGGTTTAATCCTTATGCTCAAAGCAGAGGGGTTTTTCAGGAATTCCACTGATGATGATCCGACACAACATCTTAGAAACTTCTTGGGTGTGTGTGCAATGCATAAGCAGGATGATGCCCTAAGGTTGAGATGCTTCGAGTATTCTCTAACTGGGGACGCAAGGAAATGGCTCCAAAATCTGCCCCCAAACTCCATTCATTCTTGGGCCAAACTTGTCCGAGCCTTCTTGTCTAAATGGTTCCCGCAAAGTAAGAAGTCGGAGCTCTGGGATAAAATTTTCTTTTTCAAGCAAGTACCGGGAGAACATCTACATGAGGCATGGGATCATTTAAAATTATATTTGGTGAGGTCTCCCAACCATGATTTTCCGGATTCTATTTTGTTGGAGAAATTCTACATGGGCTTGGATCCTATGAACCAATCTATAGCCAAGAATGCAGCTGCCGGATCTTTCATGGACAAATCATTCACAAGGGTGACACAAATACTTGACAAAATGGCAAAACATAATCAAGCATGACACTCTGAGGATACCACAGGTGGAATTACATATAGTTCTCCTTCCTTGAGCAACATGATCAAGGAAATTCAAGAGATAGATCAAGTGATTGCATGGCTTGCTACAAATGTTAATGTGTTGACAAAGATGTTCACCGAAAGCCAAACAAAGAAGGTAAATGTGATTGAGGATGTGCAACCCGTATCTAATGAGGATTTTGAGGAAGCAAATTATGTCAATAACTTTCAAGGAGGGTACCAAAGGCAACAATACCAAGGTCAAGGACAACAAAACCAATGGAGGCCAAACCCGCAAGGGCAAGGCCATCAACAATGGCGAAATGACCAAGGTGGATCAAACCAAGGAAATTGTAACAACAACAACAACTTCTCAAACCGGAGTTCAAACCCTTATGTTCCCTCAAAGGGTCACTATTCAAATCAAGGTTCCTCAAGCGAGTCTAAGTTGGAAAGTATGCTTGAACGGGTATTGCAAAATCAAGAAAAATTCGACACTTCTATGAGGAACATGACCGAGCTTGTTGGCTCTCATACCGCATCCATTCAAAAATTGGAGATGCAAATGAGAGACCTCTCTAGGGAGGAAAATCCAAAGCAAAAGGGAACACTCCCTAGTGACACAATTGCGAACCCAAAGGGTAGTGGAAGTGGCCCAACTTATCATGTCATGGCAATTACTACTAGGAGTGGGAAGATACTACAAGGAGAGGGTGAAAAAGTGGTTGAGATAGAAGAGTTCGAGAAAGAGGTTGAGGTTGAAGAGCCAAGTGTTGTCGAAATTGAGAAAATTCTGGAAGATGCGCAAATGCAAGAAGAGAACCGGGAAGCGGTAAAGGAAAAGGTAAAAGAGACACCAAAAACTCTTTCACCTATTCCTAGACCTCCTCCTCCATTCCCTCAAAGACTCGCTAGGAAGGTTGATGATAGCAAACTCGAGAAGTTCTACGACATTCTCAAGCAATTATCGGTGAATATCCCATTTGTGGAAGCATTTCAAGAGATGCCGGGTTTTGCTAAGTATTTGAAAGATTTGATCACCAAGAAGAAAACCACCAAAAATGAAGTGGTGAATGTGACTCACCGGGTTAGTTCCATCATTGCAACATCACCTGTTCAAAATAAAGAGGACCTGAGAGCTTTTACTAATCCTTGTACCATCGGGGTACATGATTTTGCAAGAGCCCTTTGTGATAATGGAGCGAGCATCAACTTGATGCCTCTTGCCATTTACAAGAAAGCAGGATTGGGTATGCTAAGGCCCACAAGTATGAGATTGCAAATGGCCGATCGTTCCATCAAACGCCCGGTGGGAATTATTGATGATGTACTTGTGAAGGTGGGAAAATTTCATTTACCCGTCGACTTCGTAATCCTTGATTGTGCAGTTGACAAAGAGATCCCTATCATCTTGGGGAGACCATTCCTTGCCACGGGAAGAGCACTCATGGATTCGGAACGGAATAAGATTAAATTTCGTGTGAATGATGAAGAGGTTACATTCCAAGCAAGCAAGGGTATGAAACTACCGCATGAGTATGAAAGCATCTCGGTGATCGATGTTGTTGATGAAGTAGAGGATGCGGTTAAAATAAAAATGGAAGAACAATGCCTCGGCAAAGCATTGGCGGCTATTTTGTTGAACTTTGATGGTAAGGATATGGAGGGATATATAGAATCGGTAAATGCATTGGAGGGGCTTGGTTCTTACACTTATGTTCCAGAAAAGCTCTCTCTCGACTTGGAGAATAGAGCCACACCTCCCGCAAAGCCATCTATTATTGAGCCACCACAACTAGAGCTCAAACCACTTCCACCACACTTGAGGCATAAATTTCTTGGCTCAAATGATACTTTACCGGTAATCATTTCTTCTTTGTTGAATAATGTGCAGGTAGAGCGATTGTTGGAGTCTTGAAGGAGCATAGGCAAGCCATTGGATGGACAATTGCGGACATTCATGGGATTCCCACGGGAATTTGTGAACATAATATCCAACTAGAGAGCGAGACAAAACCAAGTATGGAACATTAACGACGGTTGAACCCCTCAATGAAAGAGGTGGTAAAGAAGGAAATCATCAAGTGGTTAGATGACGGGGTAGTCTACCCCATTGCCGATAGTTCTTGGGTGAGCTCGGTGCAATGTGTGCCGAAAAAGGGAGGCATGACCGTGATCGAAAATGAGAAAAATGATCTCATCCCAACAAGAACGGTGACCGGATGGAGGGTATGCATGGATTATCGGAAGCTTAACAGTGCCACATGCAAAGACCATTTCCCTATGCCTTTTATTGATCAAATGCTTGATCGGCTAGCGAGAAGGTCATTCTATTGCTTCCTTGATGGATACTCCGGCTACAACCAAATCAACATAGCCTTGGAGGATCAAGAGAAAACGACTTTCACTTTCCCGTATGGAACTTTTGCCTTTAGCCAGATGCCATTTGGTTTGTGCAATACTCTGGCCACTTTTCAAAGATGCATGATGTCCATTTTCTCCGACATGGTAGAGGACTTTCTAGAAGTCTTCATGGACGACTTCTCGGTAGTTGGTGATTCTTTTGAGCATTGTCTTTACAATCTTAGACAAGTGCTTAAGAGATGTGAAGAGACCAACCTTGTGCTCAATTGGGAGAAATGTCACTTCATGGTGGACGAAGGCATTGTGTTGGGGCATAAAATTTTAAAGCATGGCATAGAGGTCGACAGGGCAAAGATCGAGATTATTTCTAAGCTTCCTCCACCTACTTCCGTGAATGGTGTTCGAAGTTTCTTGGGGCATGCCAGGTTCTATAGGCACTTTATCAAGAATTTTTACAAAATGGAAAACCCTATGTGCAAACTCCTTGAGAAGGATACCAAGTTTGTGTTTGATGAGAAACGCCTCAAAGCCTTTGAGGAATTGAAGCAAAGGCTCACCACAGCACCTATTATTGTCACACCTGATTAATCCCTTCCTTTCGATCTCATGTGTGACGCCAGTGGTGTAGCTATTGGAGCAATGTTTGGCCAACGTCGCAACAAAGTTCTCCACCCAGTCTACTATGCAAGCAAAACACTCAATGGGGCACAAATGAATTACACGGTAACAGAGAAAGAACTTCTTGCTATTGTCTATGCCTTTGAGAAGTTCCGGGCTTATTTGTTGGGATCCAAAGTGATAGTGTACACAAATCATACGGCTCTTCGCTACCTCATGGAAAAGAAGGATGCAAAGCCTCGATTGATTCGATGGGTCTTGTTGTTGCAAGAATTTGACATCAAAGTCAAGGATCGCAAGGGAACTCAAAATCAAGTGGCGGATCATTTGTCAAGGCTTGAGGAGGCAGGGATACCAAAGGGAGATCTTGAAATCAACGATGCATTCCGGATGAACACATATTGGCACTATCTAGCACTTTTGCTCCTTGGTATGCCGATATTGCTAACTATCTAGTTAGTGACCTTATCCCGGATGGATTGGAATCCTATCAAAAGAAGAAGTTTTTGAGAGACTGCCAACAATACTATTGGGAAGAGCCATTCTTTTTCCGTGTTTGTGCTGACAATATTATCAGAAAGTGTGTCTGGAAGAATAGATTATGCCAATTCTAAAGGCATGCCATGACTCACCGGTTGGGGGTCATCATGGAGGAAATCGAACATCGGCTAAGGTTCTTGAATGTGGTTACTATTGGCCTTCAATCTATCATGATGCCAATCAAATGGTCAAGGCTTGTGACAAATGTCAACGACAAGGTTCAATCTCCAAGAGGCATGAAATGCCAATGCACTTTGTGATGGAGATAGAGATCTTCGACATGTGGGGAATTGATTTTATAGGGCCCTTTGTAAGTTCTTGCGAGATGAATTATATTTTTGTGGATGTGGACTATGTGTCCAAATGGGTTGAAGCGATTGCCTTACCAAACAACGAGGCAAGGAGTGTGACCACATTCTTGAAGAAAAACATTTTCACTCGGTTTGGCACTCCTAGAACCATTCTTAGTGATGGTGGGTCTCATTTCTATAACAAGGCTTTTACGGGGCTACTTGAGAAATATGGCGTCAAGCAGAAGGTAGCCACACCTTATCATCCACAATCAAGTGGTCAAGTTGAGGTTTCCAACCAGAAGTCAAGAGTATTCTAGCAAAGACTGTTAATGCAAATAGGACCGACTGGTCAAGGAAGCTAGATGACGCATTGTAGGTGTACCGCACGGCGTACAAGACTCCTATTGGTACTTCTCTTTATCGGTTAGACTTCAGAAAAGCTTGTCATCTACCTGTGGAATTGGAGCACAAGGCTATGTGGGCATTGAAAAGGTTGAACTTGGACTGGGCTGAAGCTGCAAATTTGAGATTAACACAACTCAATGAAATGGAGGAATTCCATTTCTAGGCTTATGAAAGTGCAGCTGTGTACAAAGAAAGGATGAAATTCGTCCATGACAAGAAGATCTTAAAAAGAGAGTTCAAGTCGGGAGACTTGGTATTGCTCTTTAACTCAAGGCTTAAATTGTTTCCGGGCAAGCTCAAATCAAAATGGTCCGGTCCATTCAAAGTGGTCACTGTTTCTCCTTTTGGAGCTGTGGAACTAGCATCGGAAGATGGGCTCCGAACATTCAAAGTAAATGGCCAACGAATCAAACACTACTTGGGCACAGATGGAGAAAAACATTTGGTGGAGCAGCTGGCTCTCAAAGATGGTCCGTGCTCGACCATTGAGTGAATCCAAAAGAACACCAACTTTGTCGTGCCGTGACGTTAAATCAAGCGCTTCATGGGAGGCAACCCATGTGTGGTAACACCCTTTTTGTTCTTTAAATTTTTTAATTTTTGATAGATAGATTTACTAGAGCAATTTAAAGTGTGTGTTAGAGTGCAGTGGATTCAAAAGATCACAACATTGGGTAGGAATGCATAAGAAAGGGAAGAAAAACCGCTGTGTGAAGTTTGCTGCAAAGATGCGGTCGCATTTTCACTATGCGGACCGCATTTTGGTCGCAAACCAAAATAGTGAGTTTGGCTAAAATCGTTGGTCAGAATGCGACAAGGTGGTGCACTTTGCAGACCGCATTTCAACTTTGCGATCGCATTGTGCACCGCATTGTCACCCTTCAGCAAGTTAATTGAATCCACCACATAACACTTATGCGGTCGCATAGTGCGTTATGCAGTGACTTTCCAACCACAAAGTGGTCAGGTAAGTCGTCGCATTCTCTTATCTCTTACACATTCAAAACAAAACAAAAAAATATTTTTCTAACTGAAGAAAACAAACAAAAAAGAGAGGCAAACACAGACCGAAAAAAGGGCAAAAATGGCTAGTGATCGAGTTTGACAAAGGACGAACACCCATTCGTAATCTCCAAAGGGCATGTACTCATCTTCACTGGTATGTATGCTTGCTCTAATTCTCTAGTTCCAAATTCACGTCTGTCTCTTCTGTGTTTTTCTTTATTTTTGTTCTGCATTTTTGATTGTGTTGTTTTTCGTAGTTGTTTGTATATATCATGGTCGATTCTGGGTAGAAAATATAATTGGGGTGCTGGGTAGCAAGAAACAGGGCCACCATTGTTAAGGGTTAGGTTGAATTGAATGGGACGATGGACTATGCGGCTCGCAAAAGCTAAATGCGGTTTGTATTTTTGCCGCATATTGGAACCCTAGGTTCGCTAAGGCAGATGACAAAATGCGGCAAGTTTGCGATCACATAGTTGATATACGGACTGCAAACTCAACGCATACTGAGTCAGTGCACCCAGTTTCTCAGCATGATTTTTGCGATCATTTTGCGATCGCATTTCCTACTTTGCGGTGGGATTTGCAATCGCATTTTAGGTTTTGGTTTTCTGTGGAATCAGGTTTGCGATGGTTATGCGGTCCGCATAGTGGTTATGCGATCGCATAACCCATCACATATTTGTATCATTTCCGGAGCTGCAAGTTTGCGATAGGTTTGCGGTCCGCATAGTGGTTATGCGATCGCATACCTGTCGCATTCTTAACTTCTTCTTTAATTTTTTCTTTCTTTTTCACACTGTTGGTTGCCATGTAGCTCACAGTTCACTTTCGTGCAGATATGGCTGCCAAGAAACATGCATCTTCTGCACTAAAAAGCCCTCCACTAGTCATCAAGCATCACAATCAAAACGACCCCGGACAGATCCTAACATACCACGCCCCTCCCAGTCTGATGAGGAGGAGACCTTGCCTACAGTAGACCTACAGGCAGAGGCAACACGAAAGAGAGGAGATGACTACCAACTTTGGTTTGCAGTTGAGGGTTCTAGGGAACTCTATCGAGAAGGTCTAACAAAGAGAAAAATTCTTCCCGAGAAGCAAGTGAGCATGAACGGACTTAAGGAGCAACACCCCCACATTTGGGAGAACATAACAGCTAGGAAATGGGAGTGTTTCACTGAGCTACCAGATGACTACAATGAAACTCTTGTCCGTGAGTTTTATGCCTTATACGGAGCTTCCCGGACTGCTCACCACAAATGCAATAGGGTCTTCTGTGATACTGTGCTAGTTCGGGGGAAAGAAGTGAGCTGCAGTGCTAAGTCTATCAACAAATTCTACATCCCTGACTGGAGCCCAGGAACAGCTGAGTACCAAGACAAATGGGTGAACCGGGAGAATGAGCGGGGTTGGATAGCATCTGTGATCGCAAAGGGGACCCCTGCATGGATCAACCATGTGCACAAAATCTACAAAGAGGATCTTACTAGAGAGGGTCGATTTTGGCTCAGTTTCATCACATCTCGACTAATACCGTCCACAAATGAAACTGACATCAGCATTGAGAAGGCTCTTCTCATTGCATGCATTATGACGGGCATCAAGAACGATGTAGGTGCCCTTATCTTCCAAGAGTTAGGGATTCGAGCAAGGCATAAATCCATTTCACTACCCTTCCCTTGTATGATCACAGCCCTCTGCAAGGCTGTGAACGTCCTACGTATGTCCCATTCTGACAAGATAGGGAAGGTGCTGAAAGATATTGACATCACTCGCATTAGTGATGCTGTCACTCCCCCAGAGGTTCAGACCCCAATTCCAGTAGAGCCCTTAGAGTCCCAGATTCTTGTGTCCCCCCAGACCCCGATTGCATCTACTTCCACTGCACAACCTGCCTCTCAGTCCACCGTTGCTCAGCCTTCTGCTGCAGTACCAACAGTCTCGAGGCTTGGTCTCATTGCTCAACATGCCAATGCCAAAGTAGACCAACTTTTGAAGACCCTGCCCAACCTCATCAAACAAGCCCTAACTCCTATACAATCCTCCGTGACAGCTCTCCAACAACAACAAACAGTGTATGGGGATCGCTTGCAGCAACTTGAGTTAAGGGTTGAGAAGGTAGAGCATGGTGAGGTTAGTGGTTTGCCTACACTCAGGGAGGAGGTTGCTTCTATAAAGACCGATCTCTACAAGGTGCAGGCATTGGAGTTCGATCTATCATCCCTCCTTCCCAAGGATGGTCAGCAGGGAGCAAGCACAGTGGCACCAGACATGGGTCTTGATTTCACTACCCTAATGGCAGACATTGCGCCTCAGACAGCTGGGACTCCCCAGCCTCCAGCTCCTCCGGTACGTATTGGTATTCCTGATGTGGAGGTTTCCAGATGATCTACTGAGTCTGGGGAGGAGGATGCAGATGAGGGCGAGGATGATCTACTGAGTCCGGGGAGGAGGAGGCAGATGAGGGAGAGGATGAGGAGAGTTCATGGTCCTCGGATGATGATGGCCTTCAGAAGAAGGGCAAGCAGATTGCTGCTCCTACAGTTGAGGAAGTGGAGCAAGCAGAAATTCAGGTAGCGATCAAACATTCGCTAGCAAATTTGGCCGCCCCTATAGATCCTTCGGCCACTCAGCCATCAGTGGGCGAGGCTAGCGTCTCATAGGCCCCAGCTCCAGTTCTAGACCAGCCAGAGATCCCTCCTCCATCAGTGGAGGTCACTCCTCAGGCCGACCTCTCATCGGTCCTAACATCAGCATCAGAGGGTGACCCCACCATCACTCAGCCGGTTGCCGACTCCCATAGCGCTTAGTGCGCCTAAGGGAGCCCCTTAAACTTTACTCTATGTTGTTATGCATTGCGGACAATGCATGCCTTTAAGTTGGGGGGTGGTAGCCTTGTTTATACTTTTGTGACATTAGCAACTGTTGTACATATTTATGCCTTTATGTTATAAACAAACTTATGTACTCATGTGTATTTTGTGATTCTATGTATGTTAGTGTTTTGTGATTTTCGTACATAAGTTATGTTGTGTAGTTTGTAATTTATATATATTAGTGCTTTGTGATCTTCGCACATAAAGTAGGTTATCCTTGTGCAAAAAGAACAACGAAAAGAAGTAGATAGTTGTCCATCTGTAGTAATTAGCAATGAATTTCCCTTGGTTTTTCTTTGCCAGGTTCTTTTCCAAGGGTGTAATAGTAGAACCAGGACAGTAGAATGAAACATATTGACCGGTTTGGTATAATTGTCTAGTCTCAAGCAGGTGTGTCTGTATATAGCATATACCCTTACATATATATATATATATGTAAGGGTATATGCTATATACAGACACACCTGCTTGAGACTAGACAATTATACCAAACCGGTCAATATGTTTCATTCTACTGTCCTGGTTCTACTATATATATGTAAGGGTATATGCTATATACAGACACACCTGCTTGAGACTAGACAATTATACCAAACCGGTCAATATGTTTCATTCTACTGTCCTGGTTCTACTATATATATATATATATATAAAGAAGAGATCAACTGTGTGAACTTGAGGCTCGCTCTGTGACTCTATGTCTACCTAGAGTTATACTTGTATATCTGATGAAAGCTTTGAGTTGCCAAGTGTTGACTCGAGGGCTTCAAACTATGTTAGCCAAACAGTTCGTGTGCCATGTGTGTGAGTTCTTTGTGTAAATAATTCTTGTGTTTGCTTCTGCCATCTAGAACTTGCCCGGTTGGTTTTTCGATACTTATAATAATTACACTTGGTTGGAGAAATGACCTTAGGTAGTCTTTGTGATTTTTGGAAAACCAGTTAGCCATTCAAGCCACTAATTGTACAGATAGTATCACTAGTTACCCCATTTGAGCCTTTAACCTTTTCTTTGGCTACCTCATTACAAAAATTTCCCTTTTTATGAAATAATTCCCTCTTTTGAACTCGTCCCTCCTTGAGCATTGAGAATGAGGCTAAAAGCCTAAGTTGGGGGTGTGGTGTAAAGACGGAAATTGGCAAGATTGTACAATGAGCGTAGGAAAGTGAACCTCAAAATGTGAAATTATTCAAGCTCCAAAAGAAAAAATTTTATATAAAAAAAAGAGAGAAATATTTGTATGTATATAAATTATGGAGACTTGAAGAAAATTAGAGAGGTAGTTAAGGTGGTTCTATATTGGGAACTAGATTCCAATGAGGCTATGGGGGTTAAAGAAAACAAAAGCGTAAAAAGAATGACAAATGTGAGTAGTGTTCAAGGAGGATGAAGTCACTTGTATCCAAATTCTTATCCGACCCTTTCCTAAGCCTACATTACAAGATTAAAAAGTCTTTATGAGATCCCCAACCGAGCGTTCTTAGAATAAAACGATGAATTAAAAATAGGGCAAGCCTATAGTATGGTATGTTGAAACACTTGAAATTCTTTTCTGAGAGTGAGTGTCTTTGTGAATTCGTCGCTTTTTGTTGTCATTGTACATATTGTGATTTTGGGAATTTTTTTCTAGTGAGGGCACATGAACTATAAGGTTTAACACAAGTTGAGTTGTTGAGTCAAATGCAAGTGCACTCAGTTGAGGGTAGCATTTTGTCACATTGTCTGAGGCTCAAAGTTCACAAGTTGATTAGATTTCCTTGTATATATTGACGGTTCAGGAAGGGTAAAACAACCGAAGATGCATGCTTGAAGTACTAGCAACAAACACCATCCATGGTCATTATTATTTCATGTTTGGTAGATGGAGTCAAGACTATAATAGTGTTGTTTTAGCTGCTTGAGGACAAGCAAGAGTTTAAGTTGGGGGTGTTGATGTGCCGGAGAATTTGGGCACATTTCAATACTAATTGCTTAGATTTTAGCTTGTTTTGAATGCAATTACCTCCCTTACTTGTGTAATTTTAGTGTTTTTGCAGTACATGAGGTTTAAGGACCCAAGAGCATGGAAATGAAAGCAAAAAGCCACAAAAATACAAGAAAAGAGCAAAATGTAGCAAAAATGTGGATATGCGACGCATTATGCGATCACAAATCCTACATGCGAGCCGCATAAGGTGCAAAGGATTGCAAATCAAAGCAGAAAGTTAGCCAAAATCTGGTGCAAGAATGCGATCGCATAACAGGTTTGTGGACCGCATAATGGACCGCAAACTCATAAAGAGAAGTGCTGATGGTGGAAAATGCGACGCAAAATGCGATCGCATAGATGGAATGCGGTACGCAAACCCACAATGCGACGACGACCTGGAAATTAGGGTTTTGAAGTGCGATGGGCATGAAGAGAATGCAGACCGCATGTTTGATTTGCGATAGAAATGTGGTCGCACACTTGACCTGAAAGGAAATTTTTGTCCATTTTCTATCTTGATTTTTGGCCCTCTATAAATAGATTTATTGTGATTTTGTGGGCTCATCTGGTCTGACTTTGAAGCTACAATACAGGGCATTAATATTCCTCTCTTTTGGAAGCTTTTGGGTCAAGAATCTTTCACTTTGTAAGCTTTATGGCATTAAATAGTGTCTTCCTTTTGTATTTTAGCATGTGTAGCTAACTTTAAATACTAAGGTTGTGGACCCTAAATGTGTGTTATGTTAATGAGTGTTTAACATTGAATATATATATAATGGTTGGGTGATATTTATTTACTTTTCATTCTTCATTTATTGTTGGTGGTTGCAAACATTAACAAGTGCCATTAAATTCTTGCTTTGCTTGGGAAAGTGGATTGGAATTTGGAAGAAGTAAATATCAAAGACTTAAGGCTCTAAACCTTGTTTAATAGAATCGCTTAGGAATAAGTGAGTTTGTTTGGCATATATTGATTGTTCTTAATTGCAACTCTTTTATATTTGGAAAAAATCATAAAGAGGAAATACTACCCAACTATTGGAAAATATTGGGTAGACATTTAGACATCATTTGCATATCAAAAGGACCTTCCATTAGAAATATATCATATTAACACCGATAGCATTACACTTCATAAAAGGGGACACAACCTTGGTTTCTTTAATTAAATTATTTACATTCTCAATATTTCAACTAGTTGTTACTTCAAATCAAACTCAATTCATACTCTTGTTACCGTTAACTGGATAGAACTACGACTTTAGTCGAGCAACACACTAATCGAGTAACCTTTTCACACCTATTCCCTATGGGATTCGACCCCAACCTTGTTGGGTTATTATATTTGACACCAACCTCCTTACACTATTTATTAAAGTGTAATTTGAGCGTATCAACCACTTCAGATCTAGCAACCTCGAGCTCCTTTACCAACTTGGCCAAATTGGATTCGAGCTCCTCGACCTTTTTCGCCTGGACCAAGGCATTATCCCTTACATATCAAAGCTGTGACTTGGCGGAATCAAGATCTACTTGAATGGTGTCCTTTTGGGCAACCAAAATATATTCATACATCCCTTGAACCGTTCGGCCTTGTCTTGCACTTTATCTATTTGCTCTTGAAGGCCCTTGATCTGTTCGAGCCTCTATCGAACCTGTAGAATGGGATTGTTAGTTGTTATCCCCAACTCGTCCTCACTATCATGAATAGCTCGGAATACCTGCTAGGTCATATCTTCATGCGCATTTTGAGCCTCCACCAGGTATACCTAAAGCTTCTCACTGAGAAACTTGTAAGTATTGCATTTCTCAGTAAGATCCTGGACTTCGACCTCGCATTCCTCTCAGATTCGGAGAAAGTTCTCATGAAGCAGTACCGAAGCCTACGAGAAATAGAGAAGGTGTTAGAAGATACTTACAATTCAAAGTCATAAAATAACGCCCCTTGAACTTACCCGATTCAAAGCATAAAGGGCCTCGTTGAACAAACATGCAACGTCCATTGCGTTCAATTTTGCTTGATCCTCTTCGGTGACCAAGCACCGAAGATAGCTCGCCACCCCTACGGGGGCGGAGAAAACTTGAGTATCTTCTGGGATCGAGATAATAAGAGGCCACTTACGATCGGGGTCAACATTGGGGACTGGGAATTGGTTAGTCAGTGTATAGCTCGAGGAAACCTCATTCGAGCTCTTCCTTGGTATGTCCTAATCATCCAAACCGGTGATATCTTCCACATCAGCAAAATAGCCACAGAATATCTTGCCCTCCGTGGGCCCCCTCTCCGTGACAAGTCTCTGCAGCCTGAGCGTCATGTATAATCGAATCTGTAACTAGAGGAAATGAGGAGGAGTCCCCGATCACTATTGCCCCAAGTGGGTATTTAGAGGCATCATCTTCATTCTGGGGAACCTCAAGCTCGGTCTTTATACCAGCCTCGACCACCTCCTCGGTGGCCTCTCTACCTTAAGATGAGGCATCTTCAACTCTTTCTGGCTTGGGCTCATTAGATCAGGGCGAAGCAGCTACGACTCTCGCCTGTTCAATGGTTCTTTGAACCTCGGTGCCAACTCGCATATGAGGCACCAACCCGGAGTCTCCTTCTTCTTCATCTTCATCCTTGGTTTCATCCAACAGCTGGTGGGCGTACTCTAGAGTTACATGGATAACATCCCCTTTAGGCTTACGGGGCCTCCTAGCCGGCCTTTTCTTTTTCCAGCTTGGGTAACTCTTTTCTTCTCTTTGCCCTGCTTCGGGGCAGACGAGGAATAAAGTGCCTCTTCTTCAGCAGAGAGGGGCCTCATTGGCACGTCTTTCATGAGGCCTACAAAATGGAAAAGATGAGTAAGTACAAATAACAAAGTCTGAATGGAAACCTTGCTAAGGAAAAAGGATTACCATGGTTACGAGCCTCCCATCGGCCCCTTGACAACTCCATCCAAGTATGCTCGGAATAAGATTTTTGTGATAGCAACCCCTCGACCCATTTCCTCAAGTCGGGGATCATCTCCAGCATAACGGCCTTGGCTGCAATGCAAAAACTTAAATGAGGGGAAAACAAGAAAGCAGAATGGCAATAATAGATATTCAAAAGTATTACACCCCATGTTTTCGTACGTGAAAGTACGCCATAAGTAAATTGATGAAAGCTCGAAAATGAGATATTACATCCCGCATTTTCGTATGTTAAAGTTTCGTCATAAGTTAATTGACATAGACTCGGGGATAAGATTATCTCGAGGTTAGCATATTTATGCTATTTATAACAAGCAATAAGCAAGTGCCATGAAGGATAAATGGTACACAAATTAAAAAAAATGAGTTTCGTGGAAGGTTGTCAATTTGGGATAAAATACGGGCCGAGCGAAAATACCCGAAATTTATGGACTAGTACCATACAAGGTACCATATAACTATGATAGTATGATGTATAAATTATATAAAAAATAAGTAGAATTTTAAGTAATTTGAGACAATTCTTAATTATGCGGGTAATTGATTAATTACCGGGTAACTGGACACTACCTAATTACCTAATATGTGGATAAAGATTAACATTTTCCACTCCCACCCTCACATGGCAGCAAGCCAATTATTGGACAATGACTCTTAGTCATTTGGTTAGGTGGCAAAATGACTACAAGACACTTCATTTTCTATATATCTTGAATACAAGACACTATAACCAGAATTCCTAAAATTTCTTATACATCCTACAATCAGAAGTGAGAAGTTATCAATTCTTATAAGTTTGTTATTAGGTGAGAACGTGATTTGTGATTCTTATAAGTCTTATAGGTCATTTGTGATTAGATCAGAATGTTAGCAATTTATCAATTCCTACAAATTTTCAACAAAACTCCTTGCAACCAAATCCAATGAGAATTATTAGCACATTAGTAACGTGAGATTTTGTCTAAAGGAGTACGATGCAATATTTTCCAAGAATATCATACGGATTTCTCCCTAATTCGGGTATGTTAAGGCTATCATTTCTTTCCTTTTGGCATGATCTAGACGATACAAACGAAATGAGCAAATACACAACTTCCATAAATGATTCTATTCATAGAAGTATTAGAGGTGCCTATGTTCTTCAATTCCCATGTGTCTTATTATTACATCTTCTGTTCATGGGTTTCAGAAAATATATAAGTTGAAAAAGTTTACTTCATGATATTACTTAAAGGCATAATGGTCTTATGACATTTCGAGAGATTTTACTGACGTACTTCTCATGTATTGCATTTATTTATACATGTACATTGACCCATAACGTGATATACACGTATATATATATATATATATATATATATATAAAGATGTTTACTTCATGATATTACTTAAAGGCATAATGGTCTTATGATATTTCGAGAGATTTTACTGACGTACTTCTCATGCATTGCATTCATTTATACATGTACATTGACCATGACCAGATGACATTAAATATATATATATATATATATATATATATATATATATATATATATATATGTGTGTGTGTGTGTGTGTGTGTGTGTGTGTGTGTGGGATATGGGAAAAGGTTATGGCGTTATATACGCACCACCACCTGATCAGCTGGTATACATTGATGATTTTGCCCACAGTCGCCGAGATGATATGATGGGATGCCCTCAGAGGCTTGATGATGTTATGAACACATTTACCTATGCACGACATGAAATTCATACGCATATGCATGACATGATAAGTATTTCATGATTTACAAAGTTATCCAGACTTACATGTTAAGTCTTTTACTCCATGTTTCTCTCATGTCTATTGTTTACTGATTTTCATTCCTTACATACTTGCTACATTATTTGTACTGGCATCCCTTTGCATGGGGATGCTGCGTTTTATGCACGCAGGTTCCGATAGATAGGTTAAGAGTCCTCCAAGTAGGCTATCAGCTCAGCGGAAGGTGTTGGTGCGCTCTGTTTGCTCCAGTGTTGCTTATTTGGTCAGTATAACTAGGACATGTATTGATTGGTATGGCGAGGCCCAGTCCCGACCTTTGTGGTACTTATGTATTCTTAGAGGCTTGTAGACAGATGTCATGTATACAAATACTTGTATGGTCTTGTCGGCCTATGTTTAATGTACAAGTGATGATTTTGGTCTTATAGGCCCGTATGTCTTATGTATAAGTTGGTATTACATGTTTGGTTCTAGATATCCTACGACATCCCTTGCACCTCATTTACCTATGATAGCATGATACGAAAATATACGTTATGTTGGTACTCAGTTGAGTAAGGTACCAGGTGCCCTCATGGCCTACTGGTTTGGGTCGTGACAAAAGTGGTATCAGAGCAGATCTGTCATAGAGAGTCTACAAGCCGTGTCTGGTAGAGTCTTGTTTATGGGTGTGTTGTGTACCAAACTTATAAGCAGGAGACCACAGGACATCTAGGACTAACACTCTTTCTTCTTTCTCTAGATCGTGTGATAGAGCTTAGTTGTAAGAACTCAATTTCCTAAACTCCATCTTATTCGTTATACGACGATACCTACATTTAGAAAGACAGTCGGTAAATATAGTTATAGAAGTGTTGAGTCAGAGGAACTCGATTTTGCATCATGCTTATGATGAGTAAATGTGAGGTTTTCAACAGACCATGCGTGTACTAAAAGGTGTAAGGTTTTTGATAAGGAGTTTTAAGGCAAGAATATTTATCCACTCTTATGGTAAAAAGGAATAATAGAATCGGAAAGTAGACATAAGCAAGTAAAATAAGCAAGGTGAAGAAGGATACAAGGCGCCTTGTTAATCAAGGTTAACAGTATTTACAATTCAGGCAGATGAATATAAGCAGTGTGAGTTACCTTTAACAGTAATAGGGGTATGTAACAATTGGCCACACCGATCTCAGTTATGCTCTATGGGAGCTAATATATATGGTTTAAAAGAAGGACGGGATATCAGGATCCGGCTGGGGTTAGAGTGACCCAAAATGGTGGATGGATTGTTTGCATTAGTTGACGTTTTCGAAGGATATTGCAAAAGTGCTAATAAATCTCCTTGTGAGACATACAGATAATGCACTCTAAAATAGTACAACTAGATATGAGTACTATAAAGATAGGCACTGAAATCCTTGAAGGGACAAATATTACCTTAGTGTGTCTCCCATCCCTAGTAAAGACAGAAAATTAGGCAACCTGAAGAGCCAGTAGATGGAGGAGCAAGGAGAGCTAAAAGCAAAAGAACGTCTTATTCAAGTTTTCAGGATAAAGTGATAGACATAAATGTTAGCGGGAAATAAGAAGAGAGTTAATAAAGCATTATGAGTAAGATGTAATACATGGATCACAACGGTAGGTCAAAAAGATGATGGTATTACAGAGTCTATAGTCAAGTGAAGGAAAAGACGAGAGGTGATATGCCTTGAGACAACGAAAGAGTATAGGCCATAAAATCATATTCTCATTTCAAGAGATAAGCTTGTGACGCTAATGTGATTACTAGAAGGAAAAGTTAGACCCTAGAATAATAGAAATTAGTATGGGCTGGTGAACAAGATAAACTAAACATGAATTAGTGACTAAGTGATTTGATAATGGTCGACATCATGAGAATTTCAGATTGCGTTCCGGTAATAATAGAATGGACAACAGAAGAATCTTTATGAGGAATTTAGAGAAAGGTCATCCAGGAAGATGCTTCCTTAAAGTAAGCAATGTGAGCAAAGTTAAGCTTAAGGGACTGTATGTGCCAATTATACGAAGTGTCACCCCCGCAAGTAAGGAAAGTTGTTATCCTTGGTACATAAGGATTATCGCAAGGCAAGTAAGGGTTATCGGTGATTTGAGAAGATGCCAAAGATGAAGAGGTAAAACATCTACAGGTAGATCGTCGTAGTGCTAAATCTTATTACTCCCCTAAAGGGGAAATATGGAGTGATGCGACATTAAGTCAAAATTAAGTGGTTCTAGTAACTATGGAATGGTAAAGGAAGAAAGCGATAAAAATGAGAAAGGGATAAGATTGCATTTATCCAAATCCTACGGATATGCTGCAATTCCAGAACATTAGGTAAGCACGACATCAAGGAAAGGAAGTAAGGCTTCCAGCCCGAGATGTTTTTGATAAATAAAGAGCCAATGCGAGAGGTAATTTAAGACAAAGGGAATAACCCAAGAAAGATTACTCAGAATATTGATATGAGAATGGGCCAACGAGTAGTTAGTAGTTGATTCAGGAAGAGCCCAGTTATGGCTAGACAAGAGGATAAAAGACAAATCTACAGATCAATACAAGATAAACGTAGGGAACCCCAACATGGGGAATTCAGTCTCGCAGTTATGACATTATAATACATAAGATATATTCATATAAGAGTTGGGGAAGTTAAAAAAGTACTGTATATTACGGAAATAAAAGAGTGGGAAGATAGTCAAAATATCAGTTCAGAAGTAACCCTACAAGTACAAGGGCGTGGAGGTAAGTAACTATGGATAATTATAAGCAAGGAAGGACATCAAAAATTCCGTCGAGTATACGACGTAAAAAGCTCGCAGCTTTACAAGAGTCAGAGTGTCCTCCCTAAGTACTACAATGAAAGACTAGTTGAGAATATAAGGAGAAAACTTCAACGTAAGCACAATGCCCTAAAGAGGAAATGGTCATGTAATAACAGTCTCACTACAAAATTGTATGCACTCCAAAAGAAAGTGGCACCTACCATGGCTAATGAGAGGGGAGTAAAACCAAAAGTAATATTCGAGACCATATGAGTTGCAAAAAAAATTGGCATGCATAAGAACTCAAATAAGCTAAGTAGGCATGCAAAAGGGGCAAAAAGACCAAGAAAAGCAATTGCTTAAGTTTGAAGAAAGATGAAATGGAACGAAAGGAATTATTCAATTAATGATCAACCGAGAAGACTCCGGTATAAGTTAAAAGAAAGAATTGGGTCCAGGTCATAGACAAATGATTGAATCATTAGAAGATTATATCATGGTTTTCCATGGCGTCCATGAAAGGCTAAAGTAATAACTAAATGCCAGGAGCCACAGATCGGAAGATAGCTTAAGCCTACATAAAGAATGATCAGAAGGAAGAGAAAACTAAAGAGTTACATCAACTAAGTAAATCAGGAGTCTGATTATTAGAACTAGAAAATTAAAAAAATCATGATCGAGAACATTGCAGGACCAGCCTTAATATCATAGGTACAAGAGAGATAGTACAACAACCATAACTTATAACGGCTCTACCATAAAGCCAGTTAGAAAAGTACCAGCCTCATAAGAAGTCAGTACGAAGCTCCCACCGGATTGTAGTATTCTAATAAAGCTTCAAGTTGTGGATGTGAATCATACATATGTGGAAGGGAGGTTATGAAAGAGATAGAAGATGTGATGTGAGATTTTAAGATAAGTAAGGTAAAGGTGGACAACATACAAGATACTCAAATGCAAAAGGTTATGAATAGTCCTTACTTCAAATTGAAGGCTAGAAGTGCGAGGATTCAATATCCAGGAATGATAGCGGCATCGTCAGTGGCATCTCTTCCAGCCTATGATATCTAAGTATCTATAAGCCTGATTAAGAGAGTGAAGAGGAGTTAGAGACGATGTAATATCTCGCTTGATGTTCTAAAATGACATAAGGAAATCTGTGATGCAAGTAAGTTGAAAGGTTGCGAGTGATATAAATAGATATGTATAGGTCACAAGATATTGTATGGTAGAGCTACTAGGTTTTAAGAAGGCATGAGTAAGGATAAGGAAAGGCGAGTAAGAAGGTAACAAAAACAGATAAGTCCTCAGGATTAAGCCCATGAAAACAAGAAGAGCAGATGGTTTCTCTAAGTTATACAAAGCTTACTATAGCATGAATGAACTCAAAGGAGTCTAAGACTAATAGCACGTAGAAGATATAGAATGATGCCCTGGTAATAGAATAAGGGTGTATGTAATGACTCACCCGGTCGTTTCATGAGTTACCGCTTTGTTTCCCCCATTTCTGCTTCTTTATATATTGTTTAGATGTATTTCATCGCGTCATGTTGGTTAGTTTGGATTCAGAGTGGTTTGGTAGAGAAATGAGACACTTAGTCTCTTAAGTTGGCCTTTTAGCTGGAAAAGTCAACTGAAAGTTGACATGCAAGTAAAAGATATCGGAATTTGGTTTTTATGATTCGGATAGATTTGCGAGGTTATTTGGGGAATTAGGAGCATAATCAGAATGTAATTTAGAGGTCCGTGGTAGATTTAGGCTTGAATTGGCAAAATTGGAATTTTGGCATTTTCTGGTTGGTAGTGGAATTTTTGATATCGGGGTCGGAATGAGATTCTAGAAGTGGTGGTAGGTCCGTTATGTCATTTGTGACGTGTGTGCAAAATTTCAGGTCATTCGGACAAGGTTTGATGGACTTTTTGATCAAAAGCGAAATTTGGAAGTTTTGGAAACCTTAGGCTTGAATCTGAGGGTGTTTTGATGATTTGATGTTGTTTTAAGTGTTTCAAAGATTGGTATAAGTTTGTATAGTGGTATATGACTTGTTCGTACTTTTGGTTGAGGTCCCGAGAGCCTCGGGATGAATTCAGAAGATTTTCGAAAAGTTTGGCCTTGGAAATGAGCAGCTGAAGTTGCTGCTCCTATCATAATCGCACCTGTGGATTGGGGACCGCAGGTGCGTGATCGAAGAAGTGTTGGGAAAGTCGCAGAAGCGGCCACGGGCTAGAGGACCAGAAGTCGCAGGTGTGGAAGCTTGAGCGCTTCTGCGGAAGGTAAGGCGCAGGTGTGGTTCCAGGAATTTATGTGAAAACCGCAGAAGCGGTAGTTTGACCGCAAAAGCGGTAGCACAGAAGTGGAAAAGGGACTGCAGGTGCAAAATCCCTGGGTTAGAAAGTATATAAGGTTTCCTTTGCGAATTTTTGCTAAGTTCTCCATTTTTGAAGACGGGAAGTGAGCTAGGGTAGTGATTCTTCAAGGGAAATCGAAGGTTATCAGTTGGGTAAGCCACTTAAGCTTCATGACTTGTGTTTATGACCATTTTCCCATTGTTTAATCATGGTATTATTGGAAATTAAGGAAGAAAATTCAAGGATTAGGGCTTGATATTGGAGAGCTTTGAGTGGGGATTTGAGGGGCCATTTGAGGTCCAATTTTGATGCTTTTGGTATGAATAGACTCGTGGAAGGATAAGAATTTTATTGATGTAATTTTTATCAGATTCCGAGTCATGGGCCCAGGGTCGGGTTGGACCAGTTTCAGGATTTTTGATCTAATTTGATTATTTTCACATGGGCTTCATTGCCTTAGCACATATTGATGTTATGATTCTTATTTTGGATAGATTCGACGCGAGTTGAGGCCGAGTCGAGAGGCAAGGGCGTCGCGGAGTAGTATTTCATCTGGTTGAGGTAAGTAACCATTGTAAATCTGGAAATGAGGGTATGAAACCTTGGTATTTCGTATTGTTTTGATAAATGAGGTGACTCATATGTTAGGTGAAGAGCGTGTGGGCGTGCACCAGTAGGGATTGTGACTTTGTCCGTCCCTTAGTGGCTATTAAGCTACGTATTTGATTTGAAATCTTATGATATCCCACATTTTAGAGATTGATACTATGTGTTGGGTTGTACGTCGTGTTTGAGGCTTGTGCCGACCTGTTTTGACTCTTAGGGTTATTTTTACTACTTTCCTCACTCTGTTTGATTTGAAAGCATATCCCTAGTCATGTTTTACCTGTTATTTGTTCAAAACTAGTTTAATCACTCTATTTCTTATTATATGAAAACTGCTTGGGCTGAGTTCCCTAATTTTTCACTGATATGCCCGAGTGGCCGTGAGGTTAATGACGGAGAGAGGTTTAGGACCTAATGGTGAGGATTACATATCTATTATGGATCGGGCTGCGCGCCACAATGATATTATATATATGTATCGGGCTGCACGCTGTAGCGATATACATATGGATTGGGCTGCACGTCACAACAATATATATCAGATCGGGCTGCTCACCGCATCGATAGGACGCTTGGGCTGTAGGAGCCCCTCCGGAGTCTTTACACCCCTAGTGAGCATAGTCGACTATATATTATAGATTAGGCTACACGTCGTAGCAATTATTATTAATATTATGAGATGTTTATTGAGCTGGAGTGCTGAGTGTGAGTACTGTTTGGCGAGAGTTGAGTCACGAGTGACTGAGAGGCTTGCCCGAGAGGCTATCCTTATGAGTGATACCTTGCCCGAGGGGGTTGTTTATTTTTTTTTGCTTTCACTCTTTTTTTATACTGAGCCTCTGTTGGAAAAATGTTGAATAAATGCTTTCAAAGGAATTTTAATCGAAACTGAAGTTTTTACGAGATAACTGGCTATTGAGCTATGGATTTGACTTGATATTTTTGTTAAAATTTCTTATATGATTTTAGCTGCTCGTCACTATACTCGGACCTTATTTACTTTAGTTACTTACTGAGTTGGCGTACTCACGTTACTCCCTACACCTTATGTGCAGATCCAGTTGCCCGAGCATTAGAGTGAGAGCTTCCAGCACTCTGAGAGTTCTCCGAAGATTGCAAGGTAGCTGCACAGCGTTCACAGCCCTGCCTTCGTCCTTCCTATCTTAGTATTTGTTATTTCAGACTATTTTGTATTATTCGGACAGTGTTTTGGTTTGTATTCAAAGGCTCATAACAAGTGACACTGGATTCGGGTTGTGTTATTATATTTTGTACTGATTTCCGCACATTTTTATTGAGTTATATATTACACATAAAGAATTTTGATATTTAATTAGTTTTAGAAAATAGTTTTATAAAAAGAATTTAGTGTGGTTAATGTTGGGTTGGCTTACCTAGTACTGTGATAGGCACCATCAAGACCGTGGTATTTGGGGTCGTGACAAGTTGGTATCAGAGCCTAGGTTACATAGGTCTTGCGGGTCATAAGTCGGTTTAGTAGAGTCTCGCAGATCGGTACAGAGACATCTGTACTTATCCCAGGAGGTTGCAGAACCTTTAGGAAAAACTTCACATTCTTGAAATTCCTATTGTGCGAATCTGTTGATTTTGGTACTAATCTTCTGTTATTCTATTCTCTCACAGATGGTGAGGACACGTGCTACCGATCAGGACGGACGACCACCAGTACCACCAGTTGGGGCCATTAGAGGATGAGGTTGCGGTTGAGGTCGTGGTAGTGGCAGGGGTGTAGCCTGCATAGCAGCTAGGGCAACACCTGCAGATCCACTTACCACCCCAATTCAGGATTAAGTCCCAATTATGGACGCTCCAGCAGCACCAGGTCAGGCACCAGCTATGCCTATTGTGATTCTAGGCCTATAGGAGGCCCTAGCCCAGATTCTATCGGTATGCACCAGCCTGGCTTAGGCGGTCTCATTTACTACGGTCGCAGCTACTTCTCTGGCCAGGGGAGGCACTTAGACTCCCATTGCTCGCACACCTAAGCAGGTTGTGCAGGGACTTCAGACACCAGGGGCACCTTCATCTCAGCCGGTTGCACTAGCTCAGGATTATGTGGTACCAGTTATGCCTGACGATGAGTAACGTCGATTAGAGAGGTTTGGTAGACTTCAGCCTATGACTTTCAGTGGTACAGAAGGCGAGGATGACCAAGGTTTATTGGGCAAGTGTTAGAGGATTCTTTGTACAGCGGTATTCTGGAGACCAGTGGGGTCGCATTTACTACTTTTCAGTTTTCTGGAGCTGCCTTTACTTGGTGGGAGGCTTATGAGAGGCATAGGCCTGTTGATGCAATGCCCCTTACCTGGCAGCAGTTCCCCATTCTCTTTTTGGAGAAGTATGTGCCACAATCTCATAGAGAGAAGCTGTGCAGGCAATTCGAGCAGTTGCGTCAGGTAGATATGACTGTGACGCAGTATGAGATGAGGTTCTCGAAGCTAGATCGTCATGCTGTTTGGTTGGTTTATACGGATAGAGAGAGGATTCGGAGGTTCGTTGATGGCCTCACATATCAGCTTTGGATTCTTATGACCTGGGAGAGGGTGTCAGGTGCTACTTTTGAGAAGGTTGTTGACATTGCTCGCGAGATTGAGTCAGTTCGTCACCAGGAGCGAGATGAGAGGGAGGCCAAGAGGCCTCGGGGATCTGGTAGTTTTGGTGGCGCTCCTTCGAGAGGTTAGTTTTAGCACGGCAGAGGCCGTTCATTCAGGCATGCTCAGCCAGCTCACCCAATTCATCATGGGGCGTCGATGGGCCATGGTTCTCATAGGTCACACCAGGGCCATTCATCACTCAATGCCCTACCAACCAAGAGTTCGTCTCGTGCTCCATCGGTTCAGGGTTCTTCCATGCCATGTCCTTCTACTTGTTATTCCGGTGCTAGGGGTTCTCTTCAGTCCCTTTTCCCCGCACTCAAGAGTTGTTACGAGTGTGGAAAGTTTGGACATATGAGGAGGCAGTGTCCTCGTCTTCTTGAGGGTCTATCTCAGTAGAGGGGTCAGTCCTCGACTTCAGCTCTAGTTACTTCACCACCCGCTCAGGTAGCTAGGGGTGGGGGCTAGTCAACTAGGGGTCGCCCAGAGAGGGAGGTCACTCAGGTGGTGGTCAGGCCCGTTTCTATGTACTCCCAGCTAGACTAGATGCTGTTGCTTCAGATGCTGTGATTACAAGTATTGTCTCAGTCTGCCACAGAGATGCCTCTGTAATATTTGATCCTAGCTCCACTTTTTCATATGTGTCATCATATTTTGCTCGTTATTTGGATACGCCCCGTGAGTCTCTTGTTTTATCTATTCGTGTATCTACTCCGGTGGGTGATACTATAGTTGTTGACTGTGTATACTAGCCGTGTGTGGTGACTATTGGGGGTTTGGAGACCCGAATGGACCATTTGTTACTTTGTATGATGGACTTTGATATGATACTGGGCATGGATTGGTTATCTCCGTATCGGTCTATATTGGACTATCATGCTAAGACAGTAACGTTAGCTATGCTGGGTATGCCATGGATTGAGTGATGAGGTTCGACTGATTTCATTCCCAGTAGGGTGATTTCGTTCTTGAAGGCCCAACGGATGGTTGGGAAAGGTTGTCTTTCATATTTAGCCTTTGTGAGGGATGTTAGTACAGAAACTCCTAGTATTGATTCTATTCCTGTTGTGAAGGATTTTCCCTATGTGTTTCTTGTAGACTTGTCGGGCATGCCACCAGATAGGGATATCGACTTTGGTATTGATTTGGTGTCGGGCACTCATCCCATTTCTATTCCATCATATCGTATGGCACCGGTGGAGTTGAAGGAGTTGAAGGAGGAACTCCTTGATAAGGGGTTCATTCGGCCTAGTGTGTCGCCTTGGGGTGCGCTTGTTCTATTTGTGAAGAAGAAGGATGGCACGATGAGAATGTGTATTAATTACAGGCAGTTGAACAAAGTTACAATCAAGAACAAGTATCCTTTTCCTCGCATTGATGATTTATTTGACCAGCTTCAGGGAGCGAGAGTGTTCTCCAAGATTGATCTCTATTCAGGGTTTCACCAGTTGAAGATCAGGGATTCGAACATTCTTAAGACAACTTTCAGGACCCGATATGGTCATTATGAGTTCCTTGTGATGTCTTTTGGGCTGACCAATGCCCCACAACGTTCATGCATTTGATGAACAACGTGTTTTGGCCTTATCTCGACTCATTTGTGATTGTTTTCACTGATGATATTCTGGTGTACTCGCATAGCCAGGAGGAGCACGCAGAGCATTTGAGAGTTATGTTGCAGAGATTGAGGGAGAAGAAGCTTTATGAAAAGTTCTCCAAGTGTGAGTTTTGGCTCAGTTTAGTGGCTTTCTTGGGGCACGTGGTGTCCAGTGAGGGTATTTAGGCTGATCCGAAGAAGATAGAGGCGGCGCAGAGTTGGCCCAGACCATCCTCAGCCACAGAGATTCGTAGCTTTCTTGGTTTGCGGGCTATTACCATCAGTTCGTTCAGGTATTTTCATCTATTGCATCATCCTTGACAAAATTGACTCAGAAGGGTGCTTTATTTAGGTGGTCGGATGAGTGTGAGGCGAGCTTTCAGAAGCTCAAGACTGCCTTGACCACAACTCCAGTGTTAGTTTTGCCATCAGCTTTAGGTTCATATACCGTGTATTGTGATGCTTCGAGAGTTGGTATTGGGTGTGTGTTGATGTAGGAGGGTAGAGTTATCGCTTATGCTTCTCGTCAGTTGAAGCCCCATGAGAAGTACTATCTTATTCATGATCTAGAGTTGGCTTCCATTGTTCACACGTTGAAGATTTGGAGGCATTATTTGTATGGTGTGTCTTGTAAGGTGTTTACTGATCATCGTAGCCTACAACACTTGTTCAAGCAGAAGGATCTCAATTTGAGGTAGTGGAGATGGTTGGAGCTGCTGAAGGATTATGATATTACTATCTTGTAACATTCGGGGAAGGCCAATGTAGTGGCTGATGCTTTGAGTAGAAAGGAGGTGAGTATGGGGAGTTTGGCGTATATTCTTGTTGGGGAGAGACCTCTAGCAGTTGATGTTCAGGACTTGGCCAATCGGTTCGTGAGGTTGGATATTTTGGAGCCCTGTCGGGTATTGGCTTGTATGATTTCTCGGTCTTCTTTATTTGATCGCATCAGAGAGTACTAGTATTGTATACGGTAAAAATCAGTGGTCCGATTTTACGATCATTAAGGCACTTCGTAGAGACTGCCCCCAGAAGGCTCGAAGCTCAGCTCGGGGTATCGACCTCAAGGGTTCTTAGTGATCAACCTCGAGGTAGAGTAAACAATGATCGGCCTCGAGGCAATGTAAATTAGCGGCTAAGCTGGATCGATGTGAGGTTCCCAAGGCACGTGACTAGAGCTGACAAAGTCTATTAGGCTAGTTCAAACCAGTATCATGGCATTAAATGGCTATACCAGCCTCATATCTTTGTAATAAATGCATATATACTATATTGGGATTCTCCCTCATATATAAAGGGGATCCTTGTCATTTTGTAAGGGGGATCTGATACACAATATTGAATATACAAGAACATTCTCTCTACTCTCTAACTCAAATATACTCTCTGTTTGATCCTGTTGCTTACATTTATTGTCTTGCTCATATTTGTTACATTTCATTAATTGTTCTTCATTTATTTTTCATTATTGATCATAAAGAGCCGCCATCAAATTTATCATAACTGTTAATCCTCCATCGACTACCCTTAGCCAGGCATCCGACTCGACCTCGAGGCCCCGTATACGCGAGCTCGAGGCCCCGATTTCCAGCCATCCGGTTTGATTATTACATCATCTACAAGCTATTATCTTATTTATCTAATCTTTCACTTAGCATCTATTGCCTAACAACTTGAATAAAAATAGATCACATATTTTTAGAACCACAAAATCAAATCTAATTGTTATTACCTTTTTCAAGGTAAACAGTTTGGCGCCCACCGTGGGGCTAAAAATAATAGTGATTGTTTTCTTGCTGGTTCAAACACATAACACAAGTTATCTTTCATGTTTTTTCTTGTCCAAGAATCTTTGATTTCAGGCCAAAATGTCTAACTCTGTGAATGCATAAGAAAACAACGGTCTTGAGGACATGGAGAGAATGGTGTAGCTGTTCCAGGTATTGGCGCACCACCGCTAAACCCTGAAGGCGAGCCAGAGCCAATCCTCACGGATGTGGTCTCACCCAATGCCTAACACATCGATATAAGCTCCCACACTAATAGGAGCGTACGCCAAGGAGACCAATAAGAAGCTCAAAAAACCCTAGCTAGGGAAGAACTTAGCCTTCATGTTATATTTGAAATGTTACAGGCATAACAGCTGGCTATTGCTCAGCTACAAAGCCACCAGAAAACTCCCAGCATGGTAGCACCGGAAACGGCTCCCCAAGCCGAGAAGGCACCCAAACAATCAAGCAACAACGGGTCGATAGCCGACCCTGCCATCATAAAGATGCTCGAGGAGTCACAAAAAGGATCGAGTCGGGCGAGAAGAAGATAGAAGCCAACGACATGAAAGTAGAGATCTACAATTCTAGGGTCGATCAAATTCCAGGCGCACCTCCGATATTGAAGGGTATAGATTCGAAGAAGTTCGTACAAAAATTGTTCCCACAAGAAGCATCCCCAAAACCCATCCCAAAGAAGTTCAGAATGCCCGACCTCTCGAAGTATAATGGAACCTCGGACCCCAACGAGCACGTCACCACTTACACTTATGAAGTGAAGGGCAACGACCTAAAGGACGATGAGATCGAATCCGTTCTACTAAAAAAGTTCAAAGAGACACTTTCAAAAGGGGCGATGATGTGGTATCACAACCTAGCGCCAAACTCGATAGATTTGTTCGCAATGCTGGCAGATTCCTTCATAAAGGCACATTCTGGTGCCATCAAGGTAGCTACAGGAAATCCGACGTCTTCAAAATCAAGCAAAGGGAGAACGAGATGCTGTGAGAATTCGTATCTCGCTTTCAAATGGAATGAATGGAACTACCACCAGTCTCCGACAACTGGGCAGTGTAGGCTTTCACTCAAGGTTTGAACGACCGACTCTTGGTAGCTTCAAAGAAGCTAAAGCAGAACTTAGTTGAATATCCCTCCGTGACTTGGTCGGACATCCACAACCGATACCAATCAAAGATCAGGGTCGAAGACGACAAACTAGGAGCCCTCTCGAGCTTGGTATATCCTAGCAGGATTCCGGCAAAGGAGCCAAAGCCGAACAAAGAAAGATACCAACCATACACTGAAGATAGAAGAAACGCCCTGAGGCACAACATACCCCGCAATCACCGAAGGATGGATCGATGCCAGAATCCTTGGGGACTCGTTAACAGAGCTAGATTCGATTGGCACATAGGGCCGACAGAGTCACCCTGCTTGTCGGAATACAACTTCAACGTCGATATTTTAGATATCGTATTCGCCATATGTAAAATCAGAGATACCATGTGGCCGAGGCCTGTACAATCAGATCCTTTGCAAAGGAACCATAACTTAGTGTGTGAATTTCACGGCACACACGGTCACAGGACCGAGGATTGTCGACAACTTCGGGAAGAAGTAGCCCAACTACTCGGAAAAGGTTAGCTCCGAGAATTCCTTAGCGATTGAGCTAAAAATCAGTTCTGGGAAAGAGAGGCGACCAAGAAGAATGAAACAGATGAGCCACAACATGTCATCCACATGATCTTTGGAGGCATCGATGCCCCACAAGAACCCATGGTCAGGAGAACAAAAATATCCATCACCAGGGTAAAGCGAACTCGAGGTTACATACCTGAGGATGCCCTCACATTCAGCAATGAAGACATCGAGGCCATATCTCAGCCTCACAACGACGCATTGGTAATTTCTTTTCTTGTAAATACATTTCAAATTAAGCGTGTGTTTGTGGATCCAGGTAGCTCGGCCAACATTATCAGGTCGAGGGTGGTGGAGCAGCTTGGACTGCTCGGCCAGATTTTGCCCACCTCTCGAGTCCTCAACGGATTCAACATGGCAAGCGAAAAAATAAAAGGAGAAATCACCATCCTGATCAACGTGGTTGGCACAACCCAAAATGTCAAGTTTCATGTCATCGAAGAAGACATGAGGTACAACGCATTGCTCGGAAGGCCGTGGACACACTGCATGAGAGCAGTACCATCCACCCTCCATCAAATGATGAAATCTCTAACAAAGTATGGGATAAAAACCGTCTACAGGGAGCAACGTGCAGCAAAGAAGATGTTTGTGGTACACGATATGGCACCGGCGCCAATACATCCACCGTCGAGGGAGCCAAAGGATAAGCAAATAGTAAAATAGCAATAACAAGCTATATTCTCGGCTACACCCGACTAAACAAAGCACAGGACCGTACCACATCCTCAGAACAAACGATTGAAACATATCGAGGCCCGAAACACCGTCAGTACTAAAGTAGCGTCACCGCATGACCCCTGGGTCAGAAGCCTCAAACTCGTAAGCCCTCAATGAGGCAATGTCAAGTCTACAAAATGTCTCTAGAGCTAAGGAAACTTTCAATATCGTGGGGACTGTCGAGGCTATATGACCCCATACGGGCAACCTCGACCTCATAAGACCTTTATAAGGCATGAACCATACTTGTGCCAAGTAACCAAAACTGTAAGACCTCAAGCAAGGCATGAACCATACTTGTACCAAGTAACCAAAACTGTAAGACCTCAAGCAAGACATGTAAAAATTATAAGACCTTACGAAAAGGCATTACCTCGATCTTAAAGTTAAGGCTATATATTCGAACTTGTAAGACCCCTAAAAAGGTATACCCTCAATATATATGCCAAAACTACTTCATTCGGGAACTAAAAGGCTACGACAAAACATAAATGACTATAGTTATAAGGCTCCAACCAAACTAACGTGACTCGGGGACGCTCGACCGTCGCTATAAAATCATAGGTCTTCAATTACTTCGAAAGTACTTCGAAAAGAACCGGTTAAACAAGCTACCTCAACATAGTCAAGAGAGTTTCGACCATGTCAGCTCCAAACTATAGGCTTCAAAACACTCAACCACTAAGCAAAACCTCCCGAGGTGCTCGTTCATCGCCACATAATGACACACAATCGAGGTTTTTATCGAATTGTCAAAGAGTCAGGCAAACACAATTTCAAAAAATCCTTATCGAGCGAAAAATAAAAGCCTATATTAGAGGTTGTATTGACCCAATACGTAAGAGCCACTATCGCCAGCCCATATAAAGGGTTGTATCGACCCAATGCATAAGAGCCACTGTCACCAGCCCATATAAAAGGTCGTACCAACCCAATGCGTAAGAGTCACTATCACCAGCCCATATAAGAGGTCGTACTGACCCAACACGTAAGAGCCACTACCGCCAGCCCATATAAAAGGTCGTATCAACCTAATATGTAAGAGCCTAAGGGCCAGCTTTAAATTCAAAAACTTAAGGGTCAATGAGCTCGAGTCGAAACCCGGCTCGGAGACTGAACCCGATACAGTTAACTGAATATTCCTATGAGCAATAGCTTAAGAGCTCAAACACCGGCTTATGCTAACAGGTCGTACCGACTAAACGTGTAAGAGCCTACGGGCCAGCCCTATGAGCCCCAGGGTCATACTACAAACCTAAGGGTTCTTTTAACTCAAAGACTAGTTCAATCTGTCTAATGATTGACAAACATCGAAGCAAAGGGAAGTGCATGAAAAATGAAACCGCAAGTCTTCCTCTTATACGTATATGTGAAAAATACAAAGCTCCATTTACAATGTTCTTTAAAAAGCACTATACACAAAATCAAAAAAGAAAGGCCTAATCTGCGTCCCCTGGGGACTATGGCCCATCAGCCTCTTTCTCGCTATCTTCGGCATCAGACAGAAGGAACTTAGCGTCATATCCGTCCGCCTTTTCCTACTCTATCACTTCCGAGAGATCGAAGCCCCTGGCATGGATCTCCTCGAGGGTTTCCCTCCGAGATTTATACCTAACATACTCTTTGATCCTACTCTCCCAGTCGAGGGCCCCTCTTAGCTCAGCTCGAGTATCGGCAACATCTTGCAAATAGATGGCTACTTTCTGATCAGCCTTGGTTCGGATCTCTTCGGCTTCAGCCCGAGCATCTACAACCTCGACATTCATCTTTAGAAGTTCAGACTCGAGCCTCGCAATAGTGATCGTTCGGACCGAGCTGTTCGCATGAGCATTCCGGAGTTGCACTTCGAAGGCGGAAGCCTTGGCCAAAGCATCCCTTTTGGCCGCAACTTGGGCATCTGCCTGGGCCTTTAGCTCGTTACACTCATACTTAACCCGGCCAACTTCGCTCCAAAGTCATTCCATCTCCTCCCTTTTACTCTGCAGCTGGAATATTGGAATACTAGAATATTAATCTCCGAAAGTAGAAGGGGGAGCATACATCAACTCGAAATGAAGGTTACTTGTCTTTCGAGATAGGTTTCGTAGTTTTGACATCAATCCGCCTCATATCGCAGGTGGCCCAACTTATCTCCCCTTTTATTACAAAGAAGCCTGAGGGATTTCTGCCTATCCAAAGCTTTTCGCAACCTAGCTTCACGACGAAGCAGCTCGAACTTGAGCTTGTCAAAGGCCTGCGAAAAGGGAGCTCAATAAGAAATGGAAGGCATGAAACTAAAAAAGCTGTATCGACTACAAAAACTCACCATGGAACTGTGCCACTGAGCTTCGTCAAAAGTCGAGCACACATTTACTAGCTTGGCCTCATCAGCCTCAGTAAAATTACTCCCGATGGGAGCGCGATCACCCGATGTTCCACTCGATTCACTTGGCCTCTGGACTCGCATGTCCCTCGAAGTACCTTCAAAGGGAGTGGAAAACAACGGCAAGAAAGGAATCTTTTTTTCCAAAAATAGAGGATTCAGAGGCTGCAAGTTTAGCCGACACGTCTCTTTTGAACCTCCGAGTAGGGCTCGCCCCACTGCGAGCATCCTCGCCCTTCGAAGACTCCTTCCATTTGTTATCAATCCTTGGCCCTGAGGTTGGCAATCTTTCCTCCTCCCTGAGGGGACACGACCTCATCTCGGAAAATTCTCCAATAGCTGTAGTGGTAGAGTTAGTGTGCTAAAAAGAAAGAACCTTTCTGAGAAAACAAGCCACCAAGCACCTACCGTGATGTTTTGCCTCCCATCTCTTCTTGGACAGGTCTCGCCATTTGCACTTATCATAAGTCGAGCAAGTTGCTAGCTTACGAGTCCATTCAGCCAGGTCAGGAACCTCGTTCAGCAACCAAGGGATTGCTAAAGAAAATAAAAAGGAAATCATCTTTACGGAGCCTGCCTCCACTGTGTACCACTTACGTGTGAAATTCCATTTCTCAAGAAATGGCAGAAACTCTCTAGGGATAATATCGATTGTCCGTGCTCGAACAAATCGGTTCATCCACCCCCAGTCCTCGTCTTCTTTGTCGTTAACGGCAAGCGACCGGGTGGATCGATGTCGCAGAGTAATCAGGCACGGTAATGCAAAGGTCGGTATAACCTAATGAGATGACTAAGGGTGAATTCGAGCTCAGCCTTATCCATAAAGTACCTTATCATCAGCACTATCTTCCAAAAGGATGGGTGAGCCTGCGCCAAGGTAACCTCATACCTTCTACAAAACTCGAGCATGACCCTATCGAGAGGGCCCAATGTAAAGGGGTACGTATATACATTCAAAAACCCCTCGACATGGGCCATAATGCTCTCCTCTAGGGAAGGTACTTGCAACACCACCTCTTCTCCCCATCCGTAGTCTTTTCTGACTGCCTCGAGATGCTCCTCCCTTATTGAGGATATAAAACTCGACGCATGCTCCCGGTAGCCCAGAATATTGGGAGGTTTCTCTAACGTAAAGTCCCTCTTCGAGACAAAGAACCCTCCTCTTCTTGGCAAGCGAATGTGGGCACAGTATCTATGGCTATGGTAAAGCAAAGAAAGAGGAAATAAAAGACTTAGGCGAAAGCTTTGAGGTAAAGGGAAATTGCCACAAGAAAGGAGAACCCTATAAAGAAGATAGTCGCTTAATATAGCAGTATCTTCAAATAAAGGGAAAACAAGCACATATATATAGTAGGCGACGACTATTCGCTTGATCTGGAGACCAACGGAATTTGACCATGTCAGTATCATTTTTCTTTTTGGGAAGCGCACCGGTGGGGCCACCTCGGTCACTTTGGTTGCACTGTCATGCAAGTGCTCAAAAGTCATCAGATCCCGAGACTTTTCGCTATTGCAGGTATCGACCCTATAGAAACTATCGGCCCAATATTGAGATGGTGCCCATTCTCAAAGGCCTCGACTGCTTCAGGTATATGCCCCAAAAAGACAACATTAGAATTTGAAGGCAAAATCATTAAAACATAGAACGCGAAATACTCAAAGCATTAGAATTGTTATATTTCCAAAAACACGTTTACAACAGGGGAGCATTTACAAAGCCTTTCCCCTAAGAAACTTTTGCACAAAAAGGAAAAAAGAGACGACCTAAGCCTACTCTTCACCCCCACTGCCCTCGGAATCATCGTTGGAGCCCTCATCTGAAGTGGCCAAAAGAGTAGATTTTTCCTCCAAGGTTTGGGCTTCCTCCATCTCAACTGAGATATCGGCCCCCTCATCACTCACTTCCTCAAGAGCCTGCCTCATTGCTTGCCCACGAGCATAAGCAATGGCCCGAGTCAGCTTCTGCTTGGCCTTCACTAATATTTCTCGAGCTCGTTCGTTCGCAGTGGTGGCATCTTTCTTATACGCGGACGCCTTTTCTTCTGCTACAGACTTAGTAGACGATAGTGCAACAACCTCCTCTTTGGTACTCTACAGAAGGTATGGGGTCGACGACAGCTCCTTCCGCAGAAGGTCCCTCTCCGAGGACACGACCCCATTTTATCCCCTTAAATCGAGGGCCTCCGCATCCTTTGCAACTGCCTCCTCTTGAAGCTGCTCTACGAGGGCATTCTTTTGCTTAACCTGCAAGGAAAGAAAAGTTGGTAAAACGTCATGTTACAAGGACAAAGGGAAAGTTCACAAATACAGTATTACCTGCTCAGCATTGTTATCTTTTTCTCGGTACACTCCTTCCAACCTCTCCCAGAGCCCACTTAGCTCCTCCTCTTTTCGAGCAGAAGATGTCTCCAACTCTTTTAACTCTGAGGTAAGGTCCTCGACCTCCTTCCTACGGCATATAAGCTCATCTCGCAGCTTAGAGATAGCTTTCTTAGCGTGCAACAAAATAGAAGAGTCAGAAAAATAAGGAGAAGTACTTGAAGCACGAAAAGTATACATAAAAGGGGGTATCACCTGCTGCTGGAGCCTCTCCGCCTCCTCTATAGCGTTGGGAGTGTCGAGATCAATGTCCTCACTGACACCATCGAGGAAGTTTTCAAGCACATCTCCCCCCCTCGTGAGGGCCCCCCACATTGGTGATCCTTGAGTCCTGTGCATCCCTTAATTCCCCGGGGGAGAATCGAGGACCCGAATTAAGGCCACCCGGGACATCGATATCTTCGAAGGTCAAATCCTACCCCCGAAAAGCTCCGGGCCCAGGCCCATTAGATTTATAAGCAACGGATTACCCAACAGGGACTGTACCACGTCTAGTTAGGAACTCGGGGACCGTATCTGCACCCTCCTCGAGGGCCTCCACAGCATGGGCTCGAGCCGAATCAACCGTTCCCGATTCAGTGGCCCTCGGCCCAGCCTCCTGTGGGGCATCTGTGTCCGACCTCATCCTTTGTACTAGAAGGTCCTCATTATCATCGTCATCTTCATCCTCAGTACCAGGACTTAACCCAACAGTTGAAGCTGATACCTTGGCATCAGCTCGAGGCCTGAGTGATTTGGGCTTCTTTGGCATAGGAGACCTAGCAACCGTCTTTTTCTTCCTCTTCTTTCCCTTATCGGGCTTCGAGATCTCTTCCTCGCCATCGGGAGGCGGTCTCATCAGCATTCCATTTCCAAGGCCTACAAAAGCATAATACTCAAAGCTTGTCAACGCGAAAGAGATATTGAAACATGGTAGATGTGACAACAAAAGGCTTACCGTGATTCTTGGTAGGCCACCGCATTTTATCCAAGTCGGGCCAAGAATGCTCGAGATAAGGAACGACGTATCCAATTGCCTAATCCACCTTGACAGGTCCTGGACCGCTTTGGGATACCAAATGGTAGCTGCATAAACAAAGGGAAATCATTTTTTGAGAAGAAGGTAAGAAGACAGTAAAGCATGTTCGAGGGAGAGGCACTTATGCTCCATATTCCACTTCTCCAGGAATGGCATCATTTCGGCCGGGATGATGTCCGAGGTCCTCACTCAGACAAAACTTCTCATCCACCCTCAATCCTTTTTCTCATCAATGCTCGAGAAAAACGGCTTCGTGGATCGAGGGTGAATCTTGATCAGACCTCGAAAGAGATGAGGGCTATATAGTCTAATCAAGTGGTCAAGGGTGAAAGTCATACCCGCGACCTTGTTGGAGAAATATCGGAGCATATAGACTATCCTCCAGAAAGATAGATAGATTTGGCCAAACCTCACTTGATACTTATGACAGAAGTCAAGAATAACCGGATCTATCGCCAGGGAAGAATGATCTGAAGAATCAACGGGACCCAAAGTGAATGGGTATGTATATACATGAAGAGAGCCAGCCTTGTGATCTGTTATGCTCTCATTAGAATTGGGAATCAACCAACACTGTCCTCTCCCATCGACAGTCATCCCTCACTTTTTGTATATTAGTCACTACACTAATATACCGGGACACGCGTTCGTATCGACTCGGCGTAGATGAGGGTCTCTCGATAGAAAAATCATTCACAATATCGAACTTAGTAGGGGTACACTGTTCAATGGTAGGTGCTACTTTGGGTTTGCCCTTGGATGTTCGAGACGAAGAGGTAGCATCCTTTTTTCGAGGCACTGTTTTAGAAGTTCTAGCCATGGTGGTGGAAAGGCCTTTCTGAGAAAGTAAGTGAGGAACCAAGAATGGAAGAAAAAAGAATGTAAAAGAGGATGACCTTGGCTCTGAAAGTTTGAAGATGTTGTAAAAGTGTGAATCATTAAACGATTGAGGTATTTATAGAAGCCATATGGGAAGCGGAAAGGATGAACCAATAGCGGTTCGTGGGCTTCTCGATAGTCGTGTTGACAGTGACCCTTGTGCGGCTTTTTGAGTTATGACATTTAATGCTCTGATAGGCTGACGTCATGATGGTAGTGCCTAAGCAGTAGGAGTTCAAAACCGTTTCCTATAATTTTATTCTAGGAAACATGGGGACTATCTATATACGGTAAAAATCAATGGTCCGATTTTACGATCATTAAGGCGCCTCGTAGAGACTACCCCCAGAAGGCTCGAAGCTCAGCTCGGGGTATCGACCTTGAGGGTTCTCAGTGATCGACCTCGAGGTAGCATAAACAACGATCGCCCTCGAGGCAGTGTAAATCAGCGGCTACGGTGGATCGATGTAAGGTTCGCAAGGCACGTGACTAGAGCTGACAAAGTCTATTAGGCTAGTTCAAACCCGTATCATGGCATTAAATGGTTGTACCAGCCCTATATCTTTGTAATAAATGCGTTTGTACTATATTGGGATTCCCCCTCATATATAAAGGGGATCCTTGTCATTTTGAAGGGGGATCTGATACACAATATTGAATATACAAGAACATTCGCTTTGCTCCCTAACTCAAACATACTCTCTGTTTGATCCTCTTGCTTACATTTATTATCTTGCTTATATTTGTTACATTTCATTAATTATTTTTCATTTATTGCTCATTATAAAGATCCGCCATCAAATTTATCATAATTGTTAATCCTCTATCGACTACCCTTAGCCGGGCATCTGACTCGACCTCGAGGCCCCGATTTCCAGCCATTCGGTTTGATTTTTACATCATCTACAAGCTATTATCTTATTTATATAATCTTTCACTTAGCATCTATTGCCTAACAACTAGCATAAAAATAGATCACTTATTTTTAGAACCACAAAATCAAATCTAATTGTTATTACCATTTTCAAGGTAAAAAAGTATGATGATCCTCATTTGCTTGTCCTTAAGGATAGAGTTCAGCACGACGATGCCAGAGATGTGACTATTAGTGATGATGGGGTATTGAGGATGTAGGGCCGGATATGTGTGTCTAATGTGGATGGGCTTCGGGAGTTAATCTTAAAGGAGGCCTATAGCTCGCGGTATTCCATTCATCCAGGCACCGCGAAGATGTATCAGGATTTGAGATAGCATTATTGGTGGATGTGAATGAAGAAAGATATTGTGGTGTAAGCACGTGATTTTTGCCCAATATGAGAATTACTCCCAAAAAATTCACAAAATAAAATGATTTTCCTTGGTGTGCAATTTTGTGATATTTTTGAATAATTATTTGTATTTGTCTGTGCATGTTTATTTGTTAAATTAATAAAAATACAAAAAATGTCGCATTTTTGCATGTAGGATTTAATCCTACAATTGTTAGTAATTAAGTTTGTTTTACAAAAAAAATAAAAATTACAAAAATAGGCATCGTTTGCATTTTTAGCATTTAATGTCCAAATATACAATTTTATGCTTAATTATTACTTAATTGTGCGTTAATTGTTATTGGAAGTTAATTTGCGCTTTTATAACTTAATTTAGTTCTTAATAATAATTTAAGTATTTTTATAATTTAGTTTTAGAAAAATAAAAGAAGAAAAGAGAGCAAAAATATAAAGAAAATCGGAATTGGGCCTCTTCTTCAATTTCAAACCACAAGCCCAAAAAAATACCCAATCTTCCCAAACGACCCAGTCCATTTCGAACTAGGTCGACCCAGTCCATAACCCAAAGAGACTCAAACCCCCTTTTCTTTCATTTTTCATAAAACAAAGCAAAACAAAAAAAAAAAATCAAGAAAACCCTAAGAGCTAAGCCATCCGCCCCCCTCCTATCTTCATCTTTTCCAACCTCCAAGCCCCACCTCCCATGGCTACCCTAGACCTCACACAGCCATGGGCTGCCCGCTGCCTCCGTCTCCGACCAAGCGACCACCATCGCGACTTCATCTTCGTTGTTCGACGTCAAGCTCGAGTTTGAGCTCGACGTCCATGGCAGCCCTCCACCTCACGACCAACTTCCGCTCCTCCTCCTTCGTTATTCATTCAAACCACCAAACGACACAACCACCCTCGCGTCCAGCCGTTTCTGCTACTGTTCACGCAGTTGTGCCTGCGTCGTCACTTCATCTTCTTCGTGAAAACCTTCCCAAACGCACCCCAGCTGTTCTGTCTCATCGTTCAGCTGCGTCAACTGCGTCGTCTGCTTCATCTTCTTCTTTGTCCTCGTCGTCGAAGCCATGAACGACGCAATAACATCCCTCACCATCGCCGGCAACACACATGCACGCCTCATGACCAGCCCGTCATTTCTGTTGCTTCTGCTACGCCCAGCTCCAACATCATTGCACCTTAACGTCAAGAGGGAGTTCCGGACAGAATTGTCGCACAATCTCTTTTGATTTTCTTTGATTTAGATTTGAGTTTCGAAGTGATAAAACTCAAATGAGGGGAAGGTGACGAATCAGCGGGTGTTCGTTTGAATGTTCGGGGTTTTGAGAGTTTGTTTCCGGGCTCATTTGTATTATTCTTCGAACATCAAACTAATGGGAGCAGTCGTTCGTCCGGGCACATTCAAGTGATTTTGATGCGATAATTGTTTCCGGGAAGGTTTGTTTACGCTCGAGTTTTGGTCGAGGTTCGTCAAAATAGTCCGTACATATTTCGTTCAATCCGGTTAGTAGATATTTGATTTTTGGTTTTGTTCATGTTCATATGTTTTGTTGAATTAATTTTCAAATTTCGAATGGAAATTTAATTAGTTATTTTTCATGTTTGTTTTATTGTTTAGGTAAAAATTTGTTAGTTTAATGATTGTTAGATTCAAATTGAAATTTAATTGATTATTTCTTCAATTTGTCTCATGATGTTATGTATTTTTCAGAAATTATTAATGTTGTTAAATCATTTAATCCGTCATGTTTGTTGTTTAAAATAGATTTTAATGCATGTTTATTCATTGTTTGAAGTGATTTAATGTGAGTTTATGTTTGTTTTTGATTTGTTGATTTAGTTTGAATCATGTATTTTGTTGTTTGTATTGTTGTATCCTTGTTCATCCATTGATGGTCTAAATTAACCAGGATTGGTTCCCAATATGGTTAATTCATTCCACTAATTTTGAGTTGTGTTGTTCATCGTGTTCATATGATTTGTTGTTGAAGATTGTTGAGAAATTGGTCATTTTGACTATATTTTGGTTAAGTTTGATTAATTGATTGTTTAGAGCTGAGGGGTAGTTTGGTAAATTGCAGTATCGTTCAGGGGTAAAATGGTAATTGCAATAAGGTCGGAGGGGTAGTTTGGTAATTGAACATTATTTTAATTCTTTATGTTAAGCATGAGGGACAAAATATAATGGGGTGGATTTTGATATAATTGTTTAATATAAATGGGGGACAAGACAAAATATAGTGGAGGGGAATATGGAAATTGTTTATGGTAGGCATGGGGGACAAAATGTAATGGGGTGGGTTGTGATATAGTTGTTTAATATAAAGGGGGGACAAGACAAAATTTAGTGGGGAGGAATCTTGTATTTGTTTAGTGAAGCATGGGGAACAAAATATAATGGGGTGGGGATGATATATTTATTTAATGTAATGAGGATGAGTTGGAAGATAATGAGTTTGGTAGGGGAAAGGGATTGATTTTAATTGATTAGAGGGTTAGGATTATATATAGGAAGTCTTGAACACAAGAGAGGGAGAGAGAAGAACAAGAGAAAAAGAGGAATCTGAAATAAGAGAATAAAAAGAGACAGAACAGAAAAACAAAAGGGAGAGAAAAAAAGAGCTGAATATTTAAGAGAGAGAAAAATTCCGAAAAATATTCAAACTAATAAAAAAAAACTTAAAAATCTTCTGCTTTCTTTCATTGTTTGAAATCAGCATTAATTGTTGTTGTTTCATAAAAGTTGGAAGCATTTGTTTTGGGATTACTACTCCACCGGTCTGTTACTGGGTTGTTACTGTTGCTGGGCTGTTGTTGCTGTGTTGTACTGTTATTATTGCTGCTGATTCTCATCTTCATTTTCTTTTGCTTCCGATATCAGGTACACAACTGACACGCTGGTTATTGTAAACCGAAATATGAAGCATGAATACGAAAATGAAGAGTTGAAATTCTAAATTTAATTTAATTATATTCTGAATTTTATTTGTATGTATAAATTATTTAGCTTGCAAAAATCAGAATCATGTAGCTATTTAATATATACAGTGGAACATCCGACAATAGCTTAACGGATGAACTATATATATATTGCCCTAAAAATAAATAAATGGTGTAGTAACTCCGCCTAGTCAAAAAAAATCAAACGAATAGGCCATTTAGGAACTCGGTAGGAATATTGTTTAGTTAAATAATATTGGTTAATTTTAGCATGTAAATGGTCTAGGATTAAAATTAGATTGCTAAGTTTTTTTTTAATTTGACAAACTGAGAACATACCTAGTATAATGTAACTAGGTAGTAGCATGTAAATAAATTAAGACATTTTCTCTTTTATTTTGTAGAGACAAATTTAATAAGAGAAAAATGTAGGCATTTTAGGACTGTCCTTTAAAAAATAAAATGAGATGAGTCTCGTCCAATAAAATGCACCAATTGCGGGGCCCTCAATAAATATTTAATTGAGTATTTAGAATTCGAGATGGACTGTTTAGTGAATTCCACAGTCTTACCCATAAATAATAATATGCTAATCGCTTTAGGCACGATTTAATAATAATACATTCTTAAACATGGGTGCGCATTTATGCGACCCAAATCCAAATCCTAAAACATTGAATAAAAATACGTTCCGGATCGCGGGTGCATTTTATGTGACGCAATCCAAAGACATGTTTTTAAACGATGTTCACATTCTTGTAAAAATAATAATAACAATTATGAAAGCGGTAAAAAGATAAAATTTGCACATAAGTTCATATTTGTATAAAATCAGATAATCAAGCCGAATATAACAGTTGAGCGACCGTGCTAGAACCACGGAACTCGGGAATGCCTAACACCTTCTCCCGGGTTAACAGAATTCCTTATCCGGATTTCTGGTACGCAGACTGTAATATGGAGTCATTCTTTTCCTCGATTCGGGATTAAAATTGGTGACTTGGGACACCCTAAATCTCCCAAGTGGCGACTCTGAAATAAATAAATAAATCCCGTTTCGATTGTCCTTTAATTGGAAAAAACTCTTTGTACCCTCGCGGGGGCGGAAAAAGGAGGTGTGACAGCTCTGCGACTCTGCTGGGGAATTTATTTTTTAAACCCAGAACCACTGGTTCAGGGTTAGAAATTCGAGCTTAGATAAATTGTTATATTTGGCTTTATCTGATTTTTACATGTTTGAGCCTAATGTGCTAAATGCTGCTTTTACCGCTTTGATATTATTTGACTGTATATATAAACTGTGCCGAACCCTTCTCTCTTCACCTCCGGGGATGTGCTTACTGGTTGAGACTCCCTATTCTGTTAGTGTCATACCTTGAAATAAGAAAGAGGCTCGGATAAGTTACTAAGCCGGATGGCCTTTTGGTTCCCGAAAAGTTGCTCCCTCCTCGACTCGAGTTGTCCGCTCGAGTACACTGTCTAGAACACCGACCCAGGTTTTGAACATAGAATAACGTGACTTCATGTCGGATCCCTAGTAGGAACGCTTATTTGCATCACGTTGCATTTGACTTAGGGGACTCAACACAGGGGTTGGGTCCGTCTAGGACTAGCAACCTGATATGAAAAGACCATCCCGATGCATCCTACTTGCTATGTACATATATTTGTTTCGAACCTGCATGTTGACCGGTTTCTGAATCTCGGGAATGTTGAAAAAAAAAGAAGAGAAATAACAGTTAAGGCGTTAATTGATTATTTTAGAAAATGAAAAAAAAATAGGAAAAAAAAGAGTCTTTTATTTTTGGAAAGTCTTTTGTTGAAAAAGAAAATGAAAAAGAGTCTTTATTTTAGTTTGAAAAAATAGGTTGTTTTATTTTTGTTGAAAATGAAAAAAGAGTCGTTATTTTGTCTTGTTTTCAAAAAATAGAAAAGGAAAATGGTTTGTCTTGCAATGAAAAATGAAAATCAAAAAGAGACTTGTTTTAAAATGGTTCGGTTAATTTGCCCGAACTACGCGGGTTTGATTCTCACCGGATGTGAGATACGTAGGCAACCCTCATCGGGTCCAACCCCTCCATTTTGCTAAAATAGCCAAAAACAAATAAATAATAAAAAAAAACATGTCAAAATTTTAATTCTGTCATAAAGAAGTCGGGTGGCGCTGTTTTGTCAAAACATGGCCGAATGTTCCCGAAAGGGACGCCGGAAGGCTGACTTTGCATAAACAACCACCTTTGGGTCATTTTTTAAGATTTGGTCCAGTTGACCCACACAACCTTAAAAATCTTCGTCCCCGAGACGTTGAAAGGCCGTGTTTGCAATATTGAGTTTTCTAATTTGAAAAACGATAAAAAGAGTCATAAATAAGTCAGATGATGTTGTTTTGTCATAAATAGCCGCATGTTCCCAAAAGGGACGCCGGAAGGCGGACTTTGCATAAACAGCCACCTTTTGGGTCATGTTTGGGATTTTTGGTCCAGTTGACCCACACAGCCTTAAATATCTTCGTCCCCGAGGCGCTGAAGGGCCGTGTTTGCAACACCAGGTTTTTATTGTAATTTGAAAAGAAAAAAAAAACAAAGAGTCAGTGGTCAGGTGAATACCGTTTGGGCTTTTGGTCAAAAAAAGTCGAGCCAGCTTCGGTAGTGTCTTAAACCATTCTTGCCAAAATAGCCTTAGAGTATCTTTCAGTTGTCGAAAGGTTATTTTCGTAAAAGAATGAATAAGTTTGTAAAGTGTCATAAAATAATCCTCCCGGCCTCAAAATTCATATGAAATTGGGAAGGGGCCACATTTGAAAAATAACCGTTTGGTTGCCTTTGTCAAACGGGGAAATAAAATGGCCGTTTGTAAATCTTTTGATTAGAATATGTGGGTTGTTTGATTTTCGAGTTTGTAGGTCATCTTCAAACCTTCGAAACCCAGTTTATTTTAATATGAAAATTTTAAAAAAAATGATTAGTATTGTTTATCTTTTATTGGTCCGAACTACGCAAGGTCTGATTCATGCGGGGTCATGTTACGTAGGCAATCTCCATAAGATTCGACCACAACAAAAAATGAAAAAAAATGAAAAAAAAAATCGAAAAAAAAGAAAAGGAAAAAATGAAAAAAAAATCAAAAAAAAAAGGAAAATGAAAAAAAAGAAAGAAAATGAAAAAAAGATGTTATTAATAATGGGGACCGACGGAGTCCATTCTAACCTGTTTCGCTTTGAATCACAAAGAAAGTTAAGGTGGTTGGTTTGTGGTAAGCCGGAAATACAAGACCCAGAAGCACACTTTGCGGGGATCAGGCCTGATAACAGAAGCACTCGAATCTTATTGGGACTTGTTGACTAAAGTTGATGATATTGAAGTTGGCAATGGTTTGGGCAATATTGATGCGAAGCTCAGTGGCTGAGATGCCAGTTTTGATAAAATGAGAGGACGCTCCGTTCCTTGGTGAGTAAGAGAGAAGCTTGTGGTGGCTTATTTTGTTGTCATTTCTGGTGTTCGGATTATTAGAGTTGTAATCCGAATATTGTCTTGTGTCAAACCTTCTTATCTTTCCATTTTTGTCGTATCAGTTTGTTTAAGTCTCGTTGATGTTGTGTTAAGATTTTATTCTGGTTGTTTTGTTTGTTTTTCTAACCATTTCGCCGGAAGTTTAATACAAAAGCCGGTCTTTTATTATTTCCAGTCATCTTTTTATTTAGTCCTTTTGTCATTTTCGTTCAATGCCGATTCTAGGGACATGACATGCGCACACAGTTTGGGCCTAGTCTATAAAGTTAATCATAAAACCCTGGGAAGGTGATCAAAGCATTTAAAGGAAATAAGAACGGTTTGAGATTATTTGAAGCCCGAGTCATGTGGAACTGGGGCAAGTAAAACATAAAGAAAACCGTTAAATGCAAGATTCGCCAAATTGGCATGAGGGTCGTTCATGAGAGTGAGAGTGTCGCCCAGCAGTGCTTTAGAAATGACAAATGAAAAAGCAAGTGTTTAACATAATTGTCAAGTCCAGCACCATCGGAAGAGACTATAAATCTATGTTCAATTGTGTTGTTTGCACTTGGCATGTTTTGAAGACTGGAATGACGAAGGCATTTTGTTCTGCTACCTAAACACTTTATCCTTCGTTACCCCTTTTGAGCCTTATTTATTTTCTTTCATACCCCTCGTTCGGAATCAATAGCAACGACTAGGAAATAGGAGCCTGGAAGGTAAAGAAAACAAAATCAACAAAAAACGAAAAAAAAAAAGAGAAACAACAACAACAACAACAACAACCCCGTATAATCCCACTTAGTGGGGTCTGGGGAGGGTAGTGTGTACGCAGACCTTACCCCTACCCTAGGGTAGAGAGACTGTTTCCAAATAGACCCCCGACATCCTTCCCTCCAAGAACTTCCCACCTTGCTCTTGGGGAGACTCGAACTCACAACCTCTCGGTTGGAAGTGGGGGTTGCTTACCATCAGAGCAACCCCTCTTGTCTTTGAAAAAAAAAAAGTCAGAAGAAAAAGAGGAATTGGGAACTACGTTTGACCTGATTCCTCAAAGAGGATACGTAGGCGCTTCACGGCTCGGTCATAAGGTGCATAATGGCCACAATGGTCACAGTGTGCATGATGTAATAAAAATTAAAATATATATATATATAAATAAATAATCCCCAAGCAAGAAACTGGGGCAAGGGTTGCGCTTGTGGTGAGCAAATATGGTTCCGAAGGTTGTAATTTTGAACTTCAAATTGATTTGTTTTTGAGCCTTTGATACCCTTTCTTTCTAGCCCTATCCAAAAAAACCACATTACGGTCCAAAGAAAGACCTTCTGATCAGTCTTCAAAAGATGCCAAGTCAGACAAATGAGAGTCTTACCGGTGAACATAATACTCTATTCCACAATAGAAAGGACTCTAATCTCCAGCAGAGAGAGTCATACCGGCAACACTCCAAATCCCCAGCTGGAAAGTAATACAAATGAGAGAGTCTTATTGGTGAAAATCTTTAAGGACACCATAAGGCGATGCGAGCTGAGAAAAAACCAAAATGAGAGAGGCTTGATAGTGAAAACCCTTCGGACACTACGAGTCGAATAAGATTGAGAATCAGATGGGGAATTGTCAAGGGAAGGTCTTGAAAGACGATTGACGACGGAGGATAGGCCACATATGCATGTCATGACCATTAGAGTCGGTATCTGCGTTTGATAGATTTTTATTTATAGTTTCTTTTGTTAAAGAGTCATCTTTTTCCTTTGTCTTTTATTCTGTTCCTTTTTATCTTTCTCCTTTCATAGAAAAATACCCCAGTAGAGTCTGTTTGGTCAGAACAAGTGAGAATTGACTTCAAAATATGCCATCAGCTTTACAATTATGCAAGATGAGATCTGGCTAGTACATCCAAGTGGTATAGTCAGCAAGGAACAAGCGCGAGGCCAGTGTCAAGAAAGATATCCCCGACAAAAGGGAATTGACAAAAGGATTGACGAATGTCAAGAGGGATATCCTTGCCAAAACCAAAGGTTATAAACCTCAAGGCCAAGGCCCGTTGAACAAAGCAAGGAGAGCAGTGAGCATGATTTGGGGAAATTCATACTAGACTAAAAGGTCGGGGAAATGCCAGTTTCCGAGCTATGCCACAAAAGAAGAGGGATATCCCCAGCAGAAAGGGATTATCCCCAGCAAATAATATCATCCCCAACAAGTTGTGGAGCGCAGAGCAAGGAAGGAGAAAAGGAAAAGCCATCCCAGTAGGAGTATCACAACCAACCACCACGTTTTAAACTAACAAATTTTGTTTGATTTGAAACAGGTAAAGGAAATGGCATTGATGACAGAAATGCATGCCATAAGGGAGACTGTCAAACTGGGGCAGAAAATTTTCCTTTCATTTAGAAAATTTTCTGGAAGTCAGGTACCCAGTCGAGGAAGAATAAAGATAACACTAGTCTCAAGGGAAGTGGTCATTGAACCACGGTTGCCCCCAACATAATAAGTTTCCAATGGAGGAAGTTGTTTCCCAGCAAACAGAACAAAGGGATGAAACTTGAGCTCAGAAAAAGCAGAAGGCCAGTATCATTCCCAACAGCCTTCCGAAGAGTGAAGCACTAGTTCTGAAGGAATCAGAATCCCCCAGCAGTGTTATCCTCGACAGCGTTATCCCCAGCTGATAACATTTTATCCCCCAACAGGTAAGTAAATAATTCCCCAACAGTGTTATCCCCAGCAGCTTCGAGGTGTCCAACACAAGTTTGGTGAAAATCGGTATCCTCAGCGGTTCCTTTCGGGGAAAGGCAAACGAGTCCTAAGGGAGTAGTCTTCGAAGGAAGAAGCTATGCAAAAAAATAATAATAATAATAATAAAAGAAAAAAAAAGAACAAAAAGAACAAAAAAAAAGAAAAAAAAAAAGAAAAAAGAAAAAGAAAAAGAAGGGAAGTAGTTTGCAGAGGAATGAAGCATCCTACTTAAAAGAAGGTAATTTCGGAAGGAGTAAGATAGCATATTTACTTAGCAGAGTTATCCTCAGCAGTGTTAGCCCCAGCAGGGTTACTCAGCAGTTCGCAGTGTTATCCCCAGCTGATCATCGAGATGTAGAAGCATCCTCGACAGAGTTTCGACCAAGTTTCAAGAGGGCCGGACAACCCAGAATGGGTAAGGAAGAAAAGGAAAATTCATCCCCAGCAAAATAATCCCCAGCAGTTTCGAGGGAAGACAACACATGTAAGTAAATAATTCAGGAATAAGGAAATGGTTCACACATAGGAGATGCATTTCCTCCTAAGTTTAGTTTCACCCATATGAGAGGCATTTCCTCCTAAAGTTTATTTTTACCCCATAGGAGAGGCATTTCCTCCTAAGTTTTTTTTACCCATAGGAGACGCATTTCCTCCTAAGTTTATTTTCTCCCATAGGTGATGCATTTCCTCCTAAAGTTTATTTTTACCCATAGGAGAGGCATTTCCTCCTAAGTTTAGTTTTACCCATAGGAGAGGCATTTCCTCCTAAGTTTTTTTTTACCCATAGGAGACGCATTTTCTCCTAAGTTTATTTTCTCCCATAGGAGATGCATTTTCTCCTAAAGTTTATTTTTACCCATAGGAGAGGCATTTCCTCCTAAGTTTAGTTTTACCCATAGGAGAGGCATTTCCTCCTAAGTTTTTTTTTACCCATAGGAGACGCATTTCCTCCTAAGTTTATTTTCTCCCATAGGAGATGCATTTCCTCCTAAAGTTTATTTTTACCCATAGGAGAGGCATTTCCTCCTAAGTTTAGTTTTACCCATAGGAGAGGCATTTCCTCCTAAGTTTTTTTTTTACCCATAGGAGACGCATTTCCTCCTAAGTTTATTTTCTCCCATAGGAGATGCATTTCCTCCTAAAGTTTATTTTTACCCATAGGAGAGGCATTTCCTCCTAAGTTTAGTTTTACCCATAGGAGAGGCATTTCCTCCTAAGTTTAGTTTTACCCCTAGGAGACGCATTTCCTCCTAGGTTTTCTTTACCCATAGGAGATGCATTTCCTCCTAAAGTTTATTTTACCCATAGGAGAGGCATTTCCTCCTAAAGTTTAATTTACCCATAGGAGATGTATTTCCTCCTAAGTTTAGTTTCACCCATAGGAGAGGCATTTCCTCCTAAGTTTACTTTTACCCATAGGGGAGGGAGCCCGCCCAGATAACAGAGGCATACATTTCAGTCTTTACATTTCAAGTGTTGAAGTTGGGAGCCCGCCCATAGAACAGAGGCATACATTTCAGTCTTTTCATTTCAAGTGTTGAAGTTGGGAGCCCGCCCATAGAACAGAGGCATACATTTCAGTCTTTACATTTCAAGTGTTGAAGTTGGGAGCCCGCCCATAGAACAGAGGCATACATTTCAGTCTTTTCATTTCAAGTGTTGAAGTTGGGAGCCCGCCCATAGAACAGAGGCATACATTTCAGTCTTTTCATTTCAAGTGTTGAAGTTGGGAGCCCGCCCATAGAACAGAGGCATACATTTCAGTCTTTTCATTTCAAGTGTTGAAGTTGGGAGCCCGCCCATAGAACAGAGGCATACATTTCAGTCTTTTCATTTCAAGTGTTGAAGTTGGGAGCCCGCCCATAGAACAGAGGCATACATTTCAGTCTTTTCATTTCAAGTGTTGAAGTTGGGAGCCCGCCCATAGAACAGAGGCATACATTTCAGTCTTTTCATTTCAAGTGTTGAAGTTGGGAGCCCGCCCATAGAACAGAGGAATCTATTTCAAGATCAAGTCAGAAGACAATAAAACAGAGGGTTACAACAGGAACCCCCAGCAGGAAACAATAAAAATCCCCAGCACCGGGAAGCAGAAGGTTGCAACAAGAGGTCCCAGCACAAACTCAAATGCATGTGTCAAAAGGAAGAAGTCTCGGGAGAAAAGCACCGGAAGAAACGCAAGCCGACAAGAAAGCAAGGCAACAAGAACAAGTTACAGTCTAGCCTAGCTTCTTGTTTTCTTTTAAACACGGTGTAACAAGGAGATCGGTAAGCAGTGATAACAGCATGCAACAGCAGTAACATTGCAGTCTCACGGTAGTCCCAGCTACCAAAACTTCCCGAACTACATTGACCTGATTCCTGTTTAGCCCAGGATATGTAGGAAACCTTTGAAGCAAAGGTTCGGTCAAATCTTTTTCAAAAAAATGCTTCACACGGAGTACTCGGATGGGCAAAAATCGCTCGCTTTATCTTTGCACGAAAACCCTTCGTGTCTTCGGGCAAAGAGGTGCAGCTGTAAGCACGTGATTTTTGCCCAATATGAGAATTACTCCCAAAAAATTCACAAAATAAAATGATTTTCCTTGGTGTGCAATTTTGTGATATTTTTGAATAATTATTTGTATTTGTCTGTGCATGTTTATTTGTTAAATTAATAAAAATACAAAAAATATCGCATTTTTGCATGTAGGATTTAATCCTACAATTGTTAGTAATTAAGTTTGTTTTACAAAAAAATAAAAATTACAAAAATAGGCATAGTTTGCATTTTTAGCATTTAATGTCCAAATATACAATTTTATGCTTAATTATTACTTAATTGTGCGTTAATTGTTATTGAAAGTTAATTTGCGCTTTTATAACTTAATTTAGTTCTTAATAATAATTTAAGTATTTTTATAATTTAGTTTTAGAAAAATAAAAGAAGAAAAAAAGAAAACAAAAATACAAAAAATCAGAATTGGGCCTCTTCTTCAAATTCAAGCTACAAGCCCAAAAAAATACCCAATCTTCCCAAACGACCCAGTCCATTTCGAACTGGGTCGACCCAGTCCATAACCCAAAGAGACTCAAACCCCCTTTTCTTTCATTTTTCATAAAACAAAGCAAAACAAAAAAAAATCAAGAAAACCCTAAGAGCTAAGCCATCCGCCCCCCTCCTATCTTCATCTTCTCCAACCTCCAAGCCCCACCTCCCATGGCTACCCTAGACCTCACACAGCCATGGGCTGCCCGCTGCCTCCGTCTCCGACCAAGCGACCACCAGCGCGACTTCATCTTCTTCGTTCGACGTCAAGCTCGAGTTTAAGCTCGACATCCATGGCTGCCCTCCACCTCACGACCAACTTCTGCTCCTCCTCCTTCGTTATTCATTCAAACCACCAAATGACACAACCACCCTCGCGTCCAGCCGTTGCTGCTACTATTCACGCAGCTGTGCCTGCGTCGTCACTTCATCTTCTTCGCGAAAACCTTCCCAAACGCACCCCAGCTGTTCTGTCTCATCGTTCAGCTGCGTCAACTACGTCGGCTGCTTCATCTTCTTCTTTGTCCTCGTCGTCGAAGCCATGAACGATGCAATAACATCCCTCACCATCGCCGGCAACACACATGTACGCCTCATGACCAGCCCATCATTTCTGTTGCTTCTGCTACGCCCAGCTCCAACATCATTGCACTTTAACGTCAAGGGGGAGTTCCGGACAGAATTGTCGCACAATCTCTTTTGATTTTCTTTGATTTCGATTTGAGTTTCGAAGTGATAAAACTCAAATGAGGGGAAGGTGACGAATCAGTGGGTGTTCGTTTGAATGTTCGGGGTTTTGAGAGTTTGTTTCCGGGCTCATTTGTATTATTCTTCGAACATCAAACTAATGGGAGCAGTCGTTCGTCCGGGCACATTCAAGTGATTTTGATGCGATAATTGTTTCCGGGAAGGTTTGTTTACGCTCGAGTTTTGGTCGAGGTTCGTCAAAACAGTCCGTACATATTTCGTTCAATCCGGTTAGAAGATATTTGATTTTTGGTTTTGTTCATGTTCATATGTTTTGTTGAATTAATTTTCAGATTTCGAATGGAAATTTAATTAGTTATTTTTCATGTTTATTTCATGTTTGTTTTATTGTTTAGGTAAAAATTTGTTAGTTTAATGATTGTTAGATTCAAATTGAAATTTAATTAATTATTTCTTCAATTTGTCTCATGATGTTATGTATTTTTCAGAAATTATTAATGTTGTTAAATCATTTAATCCGTCATGTTTGTTGTTTAAAATAGATTTTAATGCATGTTTATTCATTGTTTGAAGTGATTTAATGTGAGTTTATGTTTGTTTTTGATTTGTTGATTTAGTTTGAATCATGTATTTTGTTGTTTGAATTGTTGTATCCTTGCTCATCCATTGATGGTCTAAATTAACCAGGATTGGTTCCCAATATGGTTAATTCATTCCACTAATTTTGAGTTGTGTTGTTCATCGTGTTCATATGATTTGTTGTTGAAGATTGTTGAGAAATTGGTCATTTTGACTATATTTTGGTTAAGTTTGATTAATTGATTGTTTAGAGCTGAGGGGGTAGTTTGGTAAATTGCAGTATCGTTCAGGGGTAAAATGGTAATTGCAATAAGGTCGGAGGGGTAGTTTGGTAATTGAACATTATTTTAATTCTTTATGTTAAGCATGGGGGACAAAATATAATGGGGTGGATTTTGATATAATTGTTTAATATAAATGGGGGACAAGACAAAATATAGTGGAGGGGAATATGGAAATTGTTTATGGTAGGCATGGGGGACAAAATGTAATGGGGTGGGTTGTGATATAGTTGTTTAATATAAAGGGGGGACAAGACAAAATTTAGTGGGGAGGAATCTTGTATTTGTTTAGTGAAGCATGGGGAACAAAATATAATGGGGTGGGGATGATATATTTATTTAATGTAATGAGGATGGGTGGGAAGATAATGGGTTTGGTAGGGGAAAGGGATTGATTTTAATTGATTAGAGGGTTAGGATTATATATAGGAAGTCTTGAACACAAGAGAGGGAGAGAGAAGAACAATAGGAAAAGATGAATCTGAAATAAGAGAATAAAAAGAGACAGAACAGAAAAACAAAAGGGAGAGAAAAAAAGAGCTGAATATTTAAGAGAGAGAAAAATTCCGAAAAATATTCAAACTAATAAAAAAAACTAAAAAATCTTCTGCTTTCTTTCATTGTTTGAAATCAGCATTAATTGTTGTTGTTTCATAAAAGTTGGAAGCATTTGTTTTGGGATTACTACTCCACCGGTCTGTTACTGGGTTGTTACTGTTGCTGGGTTGTTGTTGCTGTGTTGTACTGTTATTACTGTTGTTGATTCTCATCTTCATTTTCTTTTGCTTCTGATATCAGGTACACAACTGACACGCTGGTTATTGTAAACCGAAATATGAAGCATGAATACGAAAATGAAGAGTTGAAATTCTAAATTTAATTTAATTATATTCTGAATTTTATTTGTATGTATAAATTATTTAGCTTGCAAAAATCAGAATCATGTAGCTATTTAATATATACAGTGGAACATCCGACGATAGCTTAACGGATGAACTATCTATATATTGCCCTAAAAATAAATAAATGGTGTAGTAACTCCGCCTAGTCAAAAAAAATCAAACGAATAGGCCATTTAGGAACTCGGTAGGAATATTGTTTAGTTAAATAATATTGGTTAATTTTAAGCATGTAAATGGTCTAGGATTAAAATTAGATTGCTAAGTTTTTTTTTAATTTGACAAACTGAGAACATACCTAGTATAATGTAACTAGGTAGTAGCATGTAAATAAATTAAGACATTTTCTCTTTTATTTTGTAGAGACAAATTTAATAAGAGAAAAATGTAGGCATTTTAGGACTGTCCTTTAAAAAATAAAATGAGATGAGCCTCGCCCAATAAAATGCACCAATTGCGGAGCCCTCAATAAATATTTAATTGAGTATTTAGAATTCGGGATGGACTGTTTAGTGAATTCCACGGTCTTACCCATAAATAATAATATGCTAATCGCTTTAGGCACGATTTAATAATAATACATTCTTAAACATGGGTGCGCATTTATGCGACCCAAATCCAAATCCTAAAACATTGAATAAAAATACGTTCCGGATCGCGGGTGCATTTTATGTGACGCAATCCAAAGACATGTTTTTAAACGATGTTCACATTCTTGTAAAAATAATAATAACAATTATGAAAGCGGTAAAAAGATAAAATTTGCACATAAGTTCATATTTGTATAAAATTAGATAATCAAGCCGAATATAACAGTTGAGCGACCGTGCTAGAACCACGGAACTCGGGAATGCCTAACACCTTCTCCCGGGTTAACAGAATTCCTTATCTGGATTTTTGGTTCGCAGACTGTAATACAGAGTCATTCTTTTCCTCGATTCGGGATTAAAATTGGTGACTTGAGACACCCTAAATCTCCCAAGTGGCGACTCTGAAATAAATAAATAAATCCCGTTTCGATTGTCCTTTAATTGGAAAAAACTCCCTGTACCCTCGCGGGGGGCGAAAAAAGGAGGTGTAACATGTGGGATATGTATCTCGGTGTCTCAACTGTCAGCAAGTAAAATATAAGCATCAAAGACCGGGTGGCTTACTTCAGCATATGGATATTCTAGAGTGGGAGTGGGAGCAAATCACCATGGACTTTGTAGTTGGGCTCCCACGGACTTTGAAGAAGTTCGATGCTATTTGGGTGATTGTGGATCGGCTGACCAAGTCCCCACACTTCATTCCTATGTGTACTACCTATTTCTCAGAGCGGTTAGTAGAGATTTATATCCGAGAGGTTGTTCGCCTGCATGGGGTTCCAGTTTCCATCATCTCAGATAGAGGTACTTAGTTTACTTCACAGTTTTGGAGGGCCGTGCAGCGAGAGTTGGGTACTCAGGTTGAGTTTAGCACAACTTTTCACTCTCATACGGACGGGCAGTCCGAGTGCACTATTCAAATATTGAAAGACATGTTGCGTGCTTGTGTCATTGATTTTGGAGGGTCATGAGGTCAGTTTCTACCACTCGTGGAGTTTGCTTAGAACAACAGTTGTTAGTCGAGTATTTAGATGGCTCCATATGAGGCTTTGTATGTGAGACGGTGTAGATTTCCAGTTGGTTGGTTTGAGCCAAGTGAGACTAGGATTTTGGGTATAGACTTGGTGCAGGATGCTTTAGAGAAGGTGAAGGTGATTCAGGAGTGGCTTTGTACAGCACAGTCGAGACAAAAGAATTATGCTGACAGGAAGGCCGTGATGTATCTTACATGGTTGGGGAGAAGGTTTAACCTATGAAGGGTGTTATGAGATTTGGGAAGAAGGGTAAATTGAGTCCTCGATTCATTGGGCCTTTTGAGGTACTTTGGAGGATTGGGGAGGTGGCTTATGAGCTTGCTTTGCCACCCAGCTTGTCGAGTGTGCACTCGGTGTTTCACGTTTCTATTCTCCGGAAGTATTTTGGCGATCCGTCTCATGTTTTGGATTTTAGCACAGTTCAGTTAGAGGGATATTTATCTTATGAAGTGGAGCGAACGTCTATTTTGGAGCGTCAGGTTCAAAAGTTGAGATGAAAGGATATAGCTTCAGTGAAAGTGCAGTGGAGTGGTCAGTCCGTGGAAGAGGCTACCTGGGAGACCGAGCGGGAGATGCAGAGCAGATATCCTCACCTATTTGAGGCTTCAGATAGGTTTCTTGACTCGTTCGAGGATGAACGTTTGTTTAAGAGGGGGAGGATGTAACGACCCGGCCGGTCGTTTCATGAGTTACCTATCACACCCCAAACCTGGGGAGGCGTGGCTGGTACCCAGTGCCATACTGGCCCAAGCGAACCACTCTGTAACTTATTTTTCTTTTAACTATCATGGGCCAATGTGGCCGCAACTCATAATGTACAATTGTAAGTGGGCAAATGTTATATTAATGAACCATCGTTCATAAAATATTTATACATATAGGCCATCAAGGCCTCTGACATACTGTACAAAATAACCTTGTGTGTCTACAAAGCCTTTAAGAGTATTTGACATCAAATGGGACATGGTATCGGTGGACCCATAAGTATGTAGTAAAACTCTGACATGATGACTCATAGACTCGGCTGCACTCCGAATGAGGTGGAGTCTTACCGATCCTTCGTTGAATGCTAATCTCATCTACTATGAAGGCTCGTCAAACTGATTGTCTATACCTGTGGGTGTGAAACGTAGCATCCCCAGCCGAAAGGGACGTCAGTACGAAATAATGTACCGAGTATGTAAGGCAATATACTGAAAGCTGAAACTGAACTGATAATATAATAACTGCAAGTAGCTGGAAGTCAAAGATAATCTGGAGATATGCTTACCTGTTGATACTGACTCAACTCTCTCAATATAGTAAGTAAAATAAATGTCCGACCTTATAAGGCTTGGTATATATATATATATATATATATCTGCTCTACCATATTAGGCTCGCTCATACACGCTCGGCCATACTAGGCTCTGTATCTCGACCAACTGGGCTCGCTCATAAGCGCTCGGCTACAGTAGGCTCGGTATATATATAACTGCTCTTCTGTAGTAGGCGTGCTCATAGGCGCTCGACCATACTAGGCTCTGTATCTCGACCAACTTGGCTCGCTCATAAGCGCTCTGCCACAGTAGGCTCGGTATATAACTTACCATCTGATCAGAGGTTGTCCAAGAGGAGCATGCCCATCGATTATAGCTCGATGGTAATGAAAATACTTTAATACTGTATGTATAAATCTCTGCTCTCTTGACTAGAAGAAGGAAATACTCAATGGAATATGAAGTCCCGATAAGAAGAATATCGTAACTTACAAAACTGGAAAAATACATTTAACTTGCGAGACTAGCAAATAATATATATAAATTCCGGGATACGAATTTTTCTTTATGCCTCGTTATCAAACTTGTGTAATTATGATATCGTGCTAAAATGAAGGAAAAGCTTAACCTTAACATGCTTGAGTCGGTTCTCTTGAAAAATATTACACCATATTCTCTAAAATTTGTAAAAATCTCACGCTATATTGACAAGGTGAAGTGCTTTAAGCTATGAAAAACTCCAGCTAGCGGTTGAAAGTCTCAGGGTGAAAGTGGCTTAGTGAAACATACACTGCCAGTGCTGGTATGCTCCATAGTTGCTTTGGTTATATATCGTAAATTTGCGAAGGAAGCAATTTGTAAGTTTAACTCTAAATTAACTAAACTTTTGACTTGAAAAGACTTATGCTTCAAGTTTAATGACAATCAAGGGAAAAATTAATTATCGTACACAACTGTGTCTGATGCAGCATTCGTCCACGAGCAGTGTCACCCAAAGTTGCCAAAAGAATTAAATCAGGGAAGTGTGAAGAAAATAATGATAGGTCCAAACTTGAAAAAAGAGATCAAACACGTTAGTGTAATTCACTGAAGTCAACTTTGCATTTCTTCTTAATTCCGTAAGATACGACTTCAGTCTAATATTGCATAGTGGAACGAGCAAACTCTGCCTTATAACACAATAAAACAATTTAATAGCATTGTCTCTCTCATTCAAGATAATGTAATCATCAAAGAAAAATACATTTGCAGCAGAGAAGTGATGGAACCTGAAGAAATGAATACCAACAGAAAAATAGTAGATTCTCAATACTCATGTTCTTAAAGACTTTGCCATCTAATCTAATATGACCAAGAGTCATTAGTTATGTTAGTAGCTTGTTGGTACGTGGGGGTGGGGTGGGGTTTAATCTTATCCCAAACTCATCAATTAATTAGGTAATATTCTTTTACCTGATGATTAACCAATTACCCACATAATTAAGAATTGTCTCAAATTACTTAAAATACTACTCACGTTTAATATACTTTATATAATTTACTATCATGGTCATGTGGTACCATATAAAATAAATATATACACTATTATTTCATTAAAATATCCATATAACAATACATATATTTGCTCAACTCCTAATTTTTCCTAATCTCATATAAAGAGTACAAATTTTCGTACACTTAATTCTTAAAAATGGTAAAAAGATAACCTTCTTTTATTGTGAAAAAAATAATTCACATTTTTACAATAAAAAAATCACATAAACTTTTTTCATTTTATGTGTATAATTTAAAACATATTCGAAAGTAGTAATAGTAATAACTATATAAAATTATCCTTTTCAAATCATTTTTTTTTTACAAAAATGTTCGACTCAAAATACCATATCAATTATATGTATAACGGCATCAAGGTCGTTATACTTACGGGGTGTAACATTACCGCTCCGTTTCCCCCATTTTTGCTTCATTATATATTGTTCAGCTGTATTTCATCGCGTCGTATTGGTTAGTTTGAGTTCGGAGTGGTTTGGTAGAGAAATGAGACACTTAGTCTCTTAAGTTGGCCTTTTAGTTGGAAAAGTCAATTGGAAGTTGACTGATGAGTAAACGATCTCGGAATTTGGTTTTTATGATTCAGATAGCTTCGCGAGGTGATTTGGGGACTTAGGAGCATGATCAGAATGTAATTTGGAGGTCCGTGGTAGATTTAGGCTTGAATTGACAAAATTGGAATTGTGGCGTTTTCCGGTTGGTAGTGGAAATTTTGATATCGGGGTCGAAATGAGATTCCGGAAGTTGTGGTAGGTCCAATGTGTTATTTGTGATGTGTGTCCAAAATTTAGGTCATTCAGACGAGGTTTGATGGTCTTTTTGATCAAAAGCGAAATTTGGAAGTTTTGGGAACCTTAGGCTTGAATCCGAGGGTGTTTTGATGATTTGATGTTGTTTTAAGTGTTTCGAAGATTGGTATAAGTTTGTATAGTGGTATATGACTTGTTCGTACTTTTGGTTGAGGTCCCGGGGGCCTCAAGAGAATTCGGAAGATTTTCGAAAAGTTTGGCCTTGGAAATGAGCAGCTGAAGTTGCTTCCCCTATCATAACCGCACCTGCAGATTGGGGACCGCAGGTGCGTGATCGCAGAAGCGTTGGGGAAGTCGCAGAAGCGGCCTGGGTCTAGAGGACCAGAAGTCGCAGGTGCGGTTCCAGGAATTTAAGTGAAAACAGCAGAAGCGGTAGTTTGATCGCAAAAGCGGTAGCGTAGAAGCGGAAAAAGGACCGCGGGTGCGAAATCCCTAGCTCAGAAAGTATATAAGGTTTTCTTCGCGAATTTTTGCTAAGTTCTCCATTTTTGATGATGGGAAGTGAGCTAGGGCAGTGATTCTTCAAGGGAAATCGAAGGTTATCAGTTGGGTAAGCCACTTAAGCTTCATTACTTGTATTTATGACCATTTTTCCATTGTTTAATCATGGTATTAGTGGAAATTAAGGAAAAAAATTGAGGGATTAGGGCTTGATATTGGAGAGCTTTGAGTGGGGATTTGAGGGGTCATTTGAGGTCCGATTTTGATGCTTTTGGTATGAATAGACTCGTGGGAGGATAATGATTTTATTTGTGTGATTTTTATCGGATTTCGAGTCCTGGGATCGGGGGTCGGGTTGGACCAATTTCGGTATTTTTGATGTAATTTGATTATTTTTGCATGGGCTACATTCCCTTAGCATATATTGATGTTATGATTCTGATTTTGGATAGATTCAACGCAAGTTGAGACCGAATCGAGAGACAAGGGCATCACGGAGTAGTATTTCATCTGGTTGAGGTAAGTAACCATTGTGTTTACTATAAAAATAGTAATAACAATTAAATTTGATTAAAAGGTTCTAAAAATACGTGATTTGTTTTTATGCTAGTTGTTAAGCAATGGATGCTAAGATTACAGCTTAGGAACGGTATGACAATCAAATCGAACAGTTGGAGATCGGGGCACCGAGCCGTCGATTATAATGCCTCGAGGTCGCGTTGGGTAACCGGCTTAGAGCGATCGAGGGATGACTAACACCTTATGAGAGCTACCGTGATGTCTCTTTATGATCAAGATAGGCAACAAACGATGAACAATAAATAGAACACAATAAATATAAGCAATAAATGAAGTAATAAGATCAAAAGAATATGTTAGAGAGAAGAGAGAATGTTCATGCTACAGATCCTTACAAAATTACAAGGATCCCCTTTATATATGAGGGGGAATCCCAACATCGTACAGATGCATTGATTACAAAGATATGGGGATGGTACATCCATTTAATGCCTTGATTTAATTTTTTGGACTAGTCCGCTAGGCTTTGTCAGCTATATGTACGCGCCTTGGGAGCTTCACCTTGATCCACCGAGACCACTAATTTACATTTCTTCGAGGCCAGTTGTTACTTACGCTACCTCGAAGTCGATCACTAAGAACCCTCGGAGTCGATCAGTGAAAATTCTCGAGATGCCTTGATGATCGTAAAATTGAACTGTCGATTTCTACCGTATACACATTGTAAATCTGGACCTGAGGGTATGAAATCCCAGTATTTCGTATTGTTTTGATAAATGAGGTGACGCACATGCTAGGTGACGAGCGTGTGGGGGTGCACCGGTAGGGATTGTGACTTGGTTTGTACTGTAGCGGCTATTAAGCCGTATTTGATTTGAAATCTTATGATATCCCGTATTTTAGAGATTGATACTATGTGTTGGGATGTACGCCGTGTTTGTGGCCTTGTGCCGACCTTTTTAGACCCTTAGGGGTATTTTTACTACTTACCTCACTCTGTTCGATTTGAAAGCATATCCTCAGTCATGTTTTACCTGTTATTTGTTTTAAAACGGTTTCATCACTCTATTTATTAATATATGAAAACTGTTTGGGCTGAGTTCCCTGATTTTTCATTGATATGCCTGAGTGGCCGTGAGGTTAATGACAAAGAGAAGTTTAGGACCTAATGGTGAGGATTTCATATCTATTATGGATCGGGTTGCACACCACAACGATATATATTGGATCGGGTTGCGCGCCGCTGTGACATGACGTTTGGGTTGTAGGAGCCCCTCCGGAGTCTGTACACCCCCAGTGAGCATAGTCGACTATATATTACGGATCGGGCTGAGTGCCGCATCGATTATTATTATTATGAGATGTTTATTGAGACGGAGCGCTGAGTGTGAGTATTGTTTGACGAGAGTTGAGTCACGAGTGACTGAGAGTCTTGCCCGAGAGGCTATCCTTATGAGTGATACCTTGACCGAGGGGCTTGTTTATGATTTTTTGTTGCTTTCACTCTTCTTTCATACTGAGCCTCTATTGGAAAAATGTTGAATAAATGCTTTCAATGGATTTTTAATCGAAACTGAAGTTTTTACGAGATAACTGGCTATTGAGCTGTGGATTTTGACTTTATATTTCTGTTGAGATTTCTTATATGATTTTAACTGCTCGTCACTACACTCAGATCTTATTTACTTTAGTTACTTACTAAGTTGGCATAGTCACGTTACTCCCTGCACCTTGTGTGCAGATCCAGGTGCTCAAGCATTAGAGTGAGAGCTTCCAGCACTCTCAGAGTTCTCCGGAGATCGCAAGATAGCTGCACGGCGTTCGCAGCCCTACCTTCCTCCTTCCTATCTTAGTATTTTTATTTTAGACTATTTTGTATTATTCAGACAGTGTTTTGGTTTGTATTTAGAGGCTCATGACTAGTGACAATGGATTCGGGCTGTGTTATTATATTTTATACTGATTTTTGCTTATTTCTGTTGAGTTATATATTACACATGAAGAATTTTAAGACTTTATCGATTTTAGAAAATGGTTTTACATAAAGAATTCAATGTGGTTAATGTTGGGTTGGCTTGCCTAGTACTGTGATAGGCGCCATCACGGCTGGGGTATTTGGGTTGTGACAGTGTAATTGTGATAGATAAAGGATGACGTTTGGGCCTTCGATTGAGTAATGATCTGACAAAGAAAATAAAGGGATTTCATGAATTGGACAGGATTAAAATACCCACGCAAGGTGAATCACATTGGGATGCTGTGAGATATGGTTATGAAAGCATGGTATCGCCCCAGGTGGATCAGTCTAATCATTTCAGATATTCCTCGATGAAATGTGAACCCTAGCGACAATGTTACATAAAAGGTTAAGTTATCAAGGGTAGATTATAGACCAATACCTTCTTTCCTATTTCCTCCGGCTTTTAGCCAATCTCATACAAAATTATGACAAGTTGTCCCTCTAGGCGTCATTAGCTTTACTACATCTAAGTAGGACATACTATACCTTTACTTTGATTTATTGTTACTGAGGTCTACTACCAAACTCCAGGTTACTCATGTTGCTTATCCTATATGTATAAATCTGATTTAATGATTATTCATTACTGCTCATCTTATTGTCAAATCTCATCTCATACTTTATAACTTTTATCCATCCATTGTTGATTCTTAGGCCTCTCCTTAGACCTCAAATCACTTATAATATGACTTATGCGCTTATTAACATATCCAATTGATATCCATTATATCATGAATCCTCACTTGCACACAAAATAAAATAATTAGCCTACCTTGGCTCCACGAAATCTTAAATTACTTAGCAAAATTTTTTGGGGCTTTACACACAGGCATTTGACTGTAAACATATAACTCTGGCAAGGGTATTTGGAATGGTTTCGACATGTTCAGCACTAATTGAAACTGGCATAATCACAAACTAATCAGGGAGAATATAAACACATAGGGGTGTAGGGATTTGGGACTCATAAGAATGGTAAACACACAGTAGGTTAAAAACAATTGTCCAGGCATGCTTGAATCACACAAGGGAATACATGAATTTAAAGGGAGAGGAATCTGCCTAACTACAAACTTCATAATAGAACCACAAGTAAAAGCAGGCTAGAAATAAAAGAAACTGAAACAAGAAGAGAAACATGTTGTTGTTGAGGCTTTAAATTAAACTAGGACATACCGGTGAAAATAGAAGTAAGTAGAATGAAAGGACCAAGAGCACAAATGATTAGCCTTGGCTTGCAACCGGCTAATAGTAGCAAAATAACACAAGGAAGAAGGGAGAACAGAGATTTTAAATAAGAGAGGAGTTTTTTGAAAGCCAAGTGTCTGTGTCTTGTTTGTGAAAGACTTAGAGTATTTATAGTTGAAAGTAGGTAGTGGAATAAGGTAAAAATCATTGTAGTACACTAATTTAAGAATCAAAATCAATCAATTAGAGAATCAAGGAAGTACTTCCTTTGAGTTAAGGGAGTTAAGATTAAACAGAAAGATTCAGTACCATATAAGGCAGGAAGAAGAATCAGTGCATGATTAAATAAGGAAAGGAGCCAGAGTTTAGTAGGCATAAAGTAGTCAAATAAGACCAAATTCAAAAAGACCCAATTAAGGAAAGACTAAGTAAAACAAAGTACCATAGTAAATAAGGTAATGAAATCAGTTAATTCAAACAGACGAGTAGAATTCTAGGACTTTGAAGGAAAATATTTCAATTACCAATAGTTAAGGAAAATCAGAATCAATCATGGTGAGTCATGATTCTGCATATTTCGACATATAAATAGAGGCGAATGAGCAGAAGTAGCAAACAAACACGGTCAATTACATAGGCAGAAAGAAACAAGAGATCAGCAAACACAGTCATATAAAGGTGATATAAGTAGGCTAAAGATTCAGCAGAAGATATTCGAAGCATGGTGACCACGAGAGATTAACAAGACCAAGGCAAAGAAAATCATGCTGACACACAGAGCCAAGGCAAAGAAAATCATGCTAACACACGGAACCAAGGCAAGAAAAGTCTTTACAAAATTAGGGCTTTTAACAGAGTCGAGTTAAAAAGCAGTAGGAACATAGAATCGGTCAAAATAAACAAGGGAAAAAGATTTAATCATAAAGAAATCGGTTGAAACAGGTATAGAAAGAACTTCGAGAAAACCCTAGTTTTCAAAGAAAGTAAAAACGGTTTAGAATAGAGGATCTTTTAGAAGAAAGCTCGAGAATAAGAAAATCATAGAAGGAAACAAGCTTAAAGCATGAAAATAACATAGATCTGAAAGATCCAAAAAAGAGTTAGGGTTTCATAAGGAAACTAAGTAGAAATCGAAAGAACATGTTGTAACTTCATAAATCATAACACACATGGTGTGATTTTGCCAAAAATCCACCAGAGAAGCCTCGAACAACAGAATCAGAAACCCTAAGTCCAAATCGACATGGCCCAGGACCCTTGAGGGCCTTAGAGATGATGAGCAAGGCGCTGGAGTGACCATTGGAGGTGTGGGTTGAAAGGGTGGCGCCGGAGATGACTAGAGAAGGAGGCGGCGATTGAAAGTGATTAGGGTTAGGTTGAGAGAGAGGAGGGAGATGAGAGCATCTGAAGGCGACGGATTAAAAAAGTGATTAGGGTTAGGGGGTTGGTTAGAGTTAAAAAAAGGAAGGGAATTATTTGGACCATTGATTTGGGAGATCAACGGTCAGGATTAAAACGGGTAGATAGGTTCCGGGTTTGGGTAAGGGTTAATAGGATGTGGGTCGAATTTTTAATTATAAAATTGGGTTGGGATTGGGGTTCGATTTGGATATAATTTAAAGCCAAATTTAGCTATTATTTAAATAGCCAGTTTTTCCTTATTTTAATTTTAGTAAATGATAAGTAATATCTAGAAAGTAATTTAAGGTGCCAAAATGATTTAAAATAAATAATTGACATTTTAAAAATAGTGAAACTAATTTTATGCATATAAAATATAATTATATCTTAACATGGGCTAACATTGCAATTATATGCAATTTAGCTTAAAAAATACTAAATATAATTGTAAAAATACATAAATATCACAGTAGCCATATTTTAGCATAAGTATAGAAATTAAATAAATGAATTGTCAAAACAATATATATATATATATATATATATATATATATATATATATATATATATATATATATATATATATATATATATATATATATATATATATATATATATATATATATATATATATATATATATATATATATATATATATATATATATATATATATATATATATATATATATATATATATATATATATATATATATATATATATATATATATATATATATATATATATATATATATATATATATATATATATATATATATATATATATGCATACAACAAACAACAACGACCCAGTATAATCCCACAAGTGGGGTCTGGGGAGGGTAATATGTACGCAGACCTTACCCCTACCCCAAAGGGTAGAGAGACTGTTTCCAGGAGACCCTCAGCTCAAAAAGGTAATAGGAGCCGATATATTAGTACCATAAAAATGCATAATAAAATAACAGCAATATAAGAGATATGAAATACAAAATACGAAATACGAAATAGATGGCTGGTATAGTAAAACTAGCAGGTAAAGCCCTGCATCAATAGACAACCAATGACATTCTTAGTCTAACTCCTAACTAGCTAGTCTCACTCTATTGTGCTATAGAAATATTCACAACTTTTCCCTAACCTACAACCTTAATGCTCGACCTCCATAATTTCCTGTCAAGGGCCATGTCCTCAGTAATACTATGTCGCGCCATGTCCTATCTGATCACCTCTCCCCAATACTTCTTAGGTCGCCCTCTACCTCTCCGCATGCCCACTACAACCAGTCGCTCACACCTCCTCACCGGTGCATCAGTGCTCCTCCTCTGAATGTGCCCGAACCATCTGAGTCTTACTTCCCGCATCTTGTCCTCCATTGGGGCCATGCCTACCTTCTCTCGAATATATTCATTCCTAATCTTATCCATCCTTGTATGTCCGCACATCCACCTCAACATCCTCATCTCTGCTACTTTCATCTTCTGGATGTGTGAGTTCTTTACCGGCCAACATTCAGTTCCATATAACATTGCAGGCCTAACCACTGCTCTATAAAACTTACCTTTTAGTAACGGTGGCACTTTCTTGTCACACAAGACTCCCGACGCTAACCTCCACTTCATCCACCCCACCCCTATACGGTGTGTGACATCCTCGTCAATCTCCCCGATCCCCTGAATAACCGATCCAAGGTACTTGAAACTACCCCTCTTGGGAATGACTTGAGAGTCAAGCCTCACTTCAACTCCCGCTTCCGTCGGCTCAACTCCAAATTTGCACTCGAGGTATTCCGTCTTCGTCCTGCTCAACTTGAAACCTTTAGACTCAAGAGCATGTCTCCAAATCTCTAGCCTCTCGTTGACGCCGCCTCGTGTCTCGTCAATTAGAATAATGTCATCAGCAAATAGCATGCACCATGGCACCTCCCCTTGAATATGATGAGTCAGTGCATCCATCACCAGGGCAAATAGGAATGGGCTGAGCGCAGACCCTTGGTGCAACCCCGTAATAACTGGAAAGTGTTCAGAGTCGCCTCCTACTGTCCTAACCCGAGTCTTAGCTCCAGCATACATGTCTTTAATCACCCTAATATAGTCAACCGGGACCCCTTTATCCTCTAAGCAGCTCCATAAGACCTCCCTAGGAACCCTATCGTACGCTTTCTCCAGATCAATAAACACCATGTGGAGATCCTTCTTCCTATCCCTGTACTGTTCCACCATCCTCCTAATAAGGTGGATAGCTTCTGTGGTAGATCGCCCCGGCATGAACCCGAACTGGTTGTCTGAAATAGACACCGTCCTTCGCACTCTCATTTCTACCACTCTCTCCCAAACTTTCATGGTATGACTTAGTAATTTGATGCCCCTATAGTTGTTACAGCTCTGGACATCACCTTTGTTCTTATACAACGGGACCATTGTACTCCACCTCCACTCTTCAGGCATCCTATTAGTCTTGAATATAACACTAAACAATGCAGTAAGCCATTCCAAGCCTGCTCTACCCACACACCTCCACAGTTCAACCGGAATTTCGTCTGGCCCGGTAGCTCTGCCCCTTCTCATCTTACGCATTGCCTCCATGACTTCATCGATCTCAATGTCCCTACAATTACTTACTTCATGGTGACTGTCGGCATTCCTCGATTCCCCAAGTATAATATCCTGATCCCCTTCTTCACTTAGAAGTTTATGAAAGTAGGTCTGCCACCTCCTCTTAATCTGGTCATCTCCCATCAAAACTTTGCCGTCATCATCTTTTATTTCATGCATATTTAAAATATATAGAGAAAAATTGGGTATCAACAACTACCCCTCTTTATCCGGGAAGGATGAAAGAGTTTTCGGGTAAAAAAATGATGGCCAATTTTGACCGGATGAGATGTTTTGAAAGACAGAGGCCGAGCTCCAGTTTCCGAGTTTCCTACATATCCTTGTTTTACAGGAATCAGGCCATGTCTAGTTCTGGATTCACTTGCGAAATATGCCGATGAAATTATTGTAAAAACGGACACGAGATATGGAAGCGGCTACGATCGGGACGGTTAGAGAGAACTGGAGCGAGATTGCTCCTTCTAGGATAGCAGTTGCTTGCTGGTTACCTGCAGATAAAAGATGCTACAAACGTATTTGCAAAAATTTAAACATGATGAAATTCCCTTTGGACCATGAAGGTTGTCTTCGGACGGTTAAAGATGACGTCCTCGAACCATGACGTCTTGGGCCATGAATTATTTAGTGAGGGATTCGCAGGCCATCAAATGATGTTCTCATGCCATGAAAATGGTGCCTCCGGACCATGACGTCTTTGAATAATGATATGCAAGTTCGAGAGATCCTCAGGCAATGGCATGGTGTCTTCCGGCTATGAGGATGGTGCCTTTAGACTATGATGCCTTTGGATAGATTAGCAATGTTTCAGCCCATAATATGCAATAATATGATGTAACAAGACAAGGTTTGGTCTTGCAAAGTAGAGGGCAGAGCTTAGCCCGATTGGAAAGCAAGTAGACAGCAGTAGAAAAATAGAGCAATATTGGTGCAAAGAGGGACAATGCTTAGTCCCGTGTAAGTGGGGAGGCAAGGATTAGCCTTATGCAAATGGGGAGGCAAGGATTAGCCTTATGCAAGTATGGAGTCAGGGCTTAGACTCATGCAGAGAGAAGGCAGCGCTTGGCCTTATGCAAATATGGAGTCCGGGATTAGACTCATGCAAATATGGAGTCGGGGCTTAGACTCATGCAAATATGGAGTCAAGGATTAGACTCATGCAAGATTGGAGACAGAGCTTAGTCTCATGCAAAGAGAAGGCAGTGCTTAGCCTTATGTAGAATGGAGGCAGGGCTTAGCCTCATGCAAGATTCTGGACAGGGCTTAGTCCCATACAAATAGAAGGCAGAACTTAGCCTTATGCAGATATGGGGTCAGAGATTAGACTCATGCAAATATAGAGTCAAGGATTAGACTCATGCAAATATAGAGTCAGAGATTATACTCATGCAAATATGGAGTCAGGGCTTAGACTCATGTAAATATGGAGTCAGGGCTAAGACACATGCAAATATGGAGTCAAGGATTAGACTCATGCAAGATTGGAGACAGAGATTAGTCTCATGCTAGGAGAAGGCAGTGCTTAGCCTTATGAAAAATAGAGGTAGGGCTTAGCGTCATGCAAGATTCGGGACAGGGCTTAGTCCCATGCAAATATGGAGTCGAGGATTAGACTCCTGCAGATATGAAGTCAGAGATTAGACTCATGCAAATATGGAGTCAAGGATTACACTCATACAAAGAGAAAATAACAGATAAGGGTAGAGTATCTTAGCTAGGATATGTTCAGTGTCTAATGACCGGATGGATGTTGAATCTGCTCTGTGTACGAAGCTATCTTCAAATGTGTCTGCGTTCAAAAAAAAAATCGTAATTTTCATGAGGGAAGGTTGGTTCTTGCTTCGTCTGACGACCTTGCTTTGCTCCGCTTTGGAAGCCCCTTTCGAGTTCCCCTATAGGTAGCACCTGACTGTTATAAAAAATAGAATTTTCGAAAAATATGCATTCATTGATAAAAAATAGAATTATTTTGGAAGCGTATTGATATATCAAGTAACTTTTGATGAACTAGCAACTGTGACACATTCCAAAGGCATTGCAGCTTTCTTATGTTGGAATTTTGAGGGTCCTCCTCAAAATTCTGCCCCAGTTTGGTAGATGACTTTTAACCATTTGCGGATGGCGAACCCTGTTGAATCTTCTTCGGAATTTTGAGAATCCTTCTCAAAATTCAGCCCCAGTTCTTGATTGATTACTGGTGTTTACCGTGAAAATGGTAACAACAATTAAATTTGTAAATGGATTCTAAAAATACATGATCTATTCCCGAGATAGTTTTTAGAGTAGTTGATGCTAGTAATAAGGAGTTTAATGACGAAATGTAAGCTAAAACGAGATAGTAATCAAACCGGGGGGCCTGCTGCCCGGTTAAAGGTCTGGTCGATGGGAGACCTCAGGGTCAAGGTCAGGGTCGAGCTCGAGCTATCGGGGATAGTCAGGGATGGGATAATAGTTGAAGATATAATTAAACAAGGCTCTTTACGGCCAATACTAAGCTATGTGATGAAGAGCAAGTAAGAAAACGATGGATATTAAGGTAACCTCGGGCTAGTTAGAACAAACAAGTAAGAAAAGAGAGAGAGAGAGAGAGAGAGAGAGAGACTATTGCACTTGAGGAGAAATGGAGCAACATCAGTCGAGTCTACAAAGTAATGTGGATCCCCTTTATATAGTAGAGGAATCCGCTATGGTACAGAATGTGTTAATCGTAAAGGTATAAAGATAGGATGGATAGACATGACGTCTTGAAAATAGGCCCCAGATAGACCAACCATGTCAGGTTAAGCTGCATGCCTTGGGAACTTCCCTCTCGCCTGTCGTGGCTTGTTGTACTTGTTAGAATATGATATCCTTTGGACCGATATATATCGAGCCTCGAGGATGAGTCTTCACCTCGGCTTCGAGCTTCGAGGGGCATGACCGCGAGATGGTTTTATGACGGGGAAAATAGGCCCCCGAATTTGCCGTATACAGATAGTCTTCGTATTTCTTAGAGTGAAGGCGACGAGAAACGATAAGAAACGGTTTTGAACCCCGCTTCCTCTAGTGCCCTTGCGAACTGATACAAGGTATCAAGGCGCGGTACGTGCACCGTTCCTGCAGATTTCAGCATCGACTGCGACGGTTGGCTTCCTTTAATAAACCCATGATGCTTTAATAAATACTCATTTCTTCCTTTCTAGATTCCATCTTGTGTTCAAAAACCCTTAGTGAGGTCTGTTTCCCCTCGTTCTCACTCTTTTATAGGGACGCAAAACCCTTTTTTCTTCTTTCCTCATATTTCCCCAAGGATGACGAATATTTCCACTTCTGCTTCCCAGGAGGCTACGGGCTCATCCTCCTCGCTTTTCTCTCGAGGCAAGGTGGCTACTCCCCCCCATGCCAAGGAGTGCATTCCGAGACCTGTTGTGAGACCTCCGATTTTAGAGTCGAGAGACCCTCCTCGAAGTCAGGGTGCGGTGAGCTTGTAACTCGGTATATCAGCTCTATAATGGACATCAAAAGTGTGAAGGCAGACTGTTGCTGGGGGAGATACCGTGCTTGTAGATATTCCCACTCGGGATGAAGATATTACGGCTCATAAAGCCGGCTTTCTAAGTGTGTATACCTACCCATTCTATTTGGGGCCATCCTCGCCCCTGATCGACCCCGTGATTCTCGACTTCTGCCGGAGTTACCAGGTAACTCTAGGTCAAGTCCACCCTTCGTTTTGGCACATGGTTTATATGATCAGGCATTATTCGAGCATGATAGAGGGAATACCCTTCACCCTGAACCATTTAATCCGGATGTATAGTCCTCGTCTACTTCGCGGAGGCTTAGTCAAGCTTCGCTGTCGAGCCTTGAGGTCCCTTTTTACCCCTACCGAGGAGTTGGGGAATGATGGGTGGTTAAGCTGATTCATCTGAGTGAGGACGTCTGATCTGATTCCAGCGGAAAAAATGTCATTCCCTGAGAAATGGAACGTTGGGCATAAGTGGACATGGTGCCATTGCCATTTCTTGGTAACTTTTCTTTATACATCTGACTCTGCCTTTCTTATCTTTTTAGCCGTAGCAATCTACCCCGACGCGGTGTCGGCCTTTCAGGGTTGGGTCGGTTGTTTGCACTCAATCTGCCCGTATACCGACCAAGTGTGGCGAAATTTATCCCGAGTTCGGTGGGAGGCCGCCTGGTAAGCCTTGAGTCTTGATGCGCCCGTGCATTTTGATGTAGCTTTCTATTAGTAGCTTTCTCCGTACCGTGCATTTTAACATCTACATCTATGCAGGACTGGGAGGAACCCTACTGGTAAGGGAGGTGCTGTCTGTTAGAGGGGACGCTCAGATGCATGACGAGGAGAGGAAGAGGCAGGAGAGCTTGCCGGTTGAGCCGTCGGAGCCCAAGAGGGTCAGAGTGGAGGATTCCAAGGTTGACCCATTGGCTCCAGTATCCGGGGCGGCAGGAAAGGGTGAGGGAGAAAGCAGCTTCTCGACACCCTTTGAAGAGCATTTGGGGTTTGATTGATCCTCGGGCCGTGAGAATAGATGCTTCCAAACAAGAGTCTAATGCTGACACGAATCAGATTCGTGGTGGCGAGGCAATGGATGGGGTATCGAGTACTGACCTTGATTTGACAGGTGGCTGGAGTTCTCCCCGAACTGGGACGCCCTTAACAGGTAGTTTGGAGGGACCTCGAGCTGGGACCCGGGATGAACAGAGGGAGGAGATTCACGTTAACCCCGTTAGCCCATTAGATATTGTTGATTCTCCAAAGGAGGATATCCTTCCATCTTTCAGAATGCAAGAGGAGTCTCGCGAGGAGCCTTTTGTGGCAGGAGCACTGATCAAAGGCGGAGACGCACTCGAGAGGCCGGCGATCATCCTTGAGGGTAGCTCCGAGGTCGACGCCTCATCTATTTATGGCGAGATGGCCAGGCTTTGTGAGCGGGTAACTTCATCCAGCCTTGTCTACTGCTTCAGGCTGCTTCGTCATTTATCCTCTTAACCTTTTATGCGGTTTCAAGCTGAGGCGCTTTATAACCAGGCCCTCGCCTAGTGTCAGGATGAGGTGAGTCGTCGTGAGTGCGAGAAAGCGTTTTTCACCGAACAAGTTGTCCATCCCTTATTTTTCTATCATTCGAGCCCTTGTAAAATTTTGTCGCTTTTAACTCTTCGTGCCCCGATTCGTGCAGTTTGAGAAGAAAAATGCCCTGCTAAGAGGGAAGCTTCGGGTCAGGGGTGCTTAAATCTCCGAGCTTAGCCGGCACGTGAGCGAGGTGTCTTCTGAAAGGGACAACCTTAAGGAGAGAGTTACCTTGATTGAGCGTCAGCTTCAGGGCACGAGGGAGGATAGCGGCAAGTATAAGAGCCTTCATTCCAAGTTAGTTGCTGCATTGCTCCGGATCAAAGTTGAGGCCAAGGCTCTTGTATCTTCGCATGGGGAAGAAGTGGTTGTCGCAGATTCCTGCGTTAAGAGGGTGTTTGAGGGGGCTTGCCCAAATTTACCTCGAACCGTGAGTCATGCTTGGCCTGTTTCCCAAGGGCTGACCGTCGAGGGCGTATTGGAAGGCATCTCGATCAAGGTAAAAAAATGGGAATGGATCCCCGGAGAGGGGGGACGCCGTCAAGAAGGGGACATCGGGGTATTTGTAATTGCCTGGATGCAACCTTTGAGGCCGTCGGTTTGGCAATAGATTAGGATCTGCTGTTTTTCCCTATTGATCTCCCTGTTTGTTATATAGTACTTTTAGCATTTGGCCTCTATATGAGGAGAATTCTGCGACTCTGTTTCCCTTATTCTTTTTCTATTTTGAATTCAGCAATGATTGGCAAAAAAACCTTAGACCTGCAATATAGCCCTGTGAGCCTTTTGGGCTGGCTCGGGAATCGTCACATGGCTGGTAGATGCGGCCTCCAATGTGAACCGTCGTGAGGGATCTCACGCTTTAGCCCCACTGTCTTGCATTGGGTTCCCAGGCCGGGTTTGTCCCGAGCCTTGTTGATTTCCGCTTTCCCGTGCCCGCGCGGTCAGGTGATGACGGTTCTTATCTTTTGCCTTTGTGCACTTCGCTGTTTCAACTATTTTGGGTACAGTCTCCGAGTCGCGTTGCGATTTGAGCTGTAATTAACCCTAGAGTTCTTTCCTGCCTACATGGGCCGGTGATGATGGCCTTTTGTGCTTTGGGTCGAAGTGACCTTACAGGCGCATGGCTCGGAGGCTCACTCGGCCAATCAACAGTGGCATTTATTCTGTGTCCTTAGGCATGTTGTAGTTTAACTATTTTGGGTTCAATCTCCGAGTCGCGTTGCGACTCGAGCTTCAATTGACCCTTAAGTATTTTCTTGCATGGACGGGCGACAATGGCCTCTTGTGCTTCAGGTCAAAGCAACCTTACAGGCACATGGCCTAGAGGCTCATTCGGCCGGTCGATAGTGGCATTTATGTTGTGCCCTTAGGCACGTTGCGACTCGAGCTTCAATTGACCTTTAAGTATTTTTAGACCGGCGATAGTGCCTTTTATGCTGTTTTGGTCGTTGAGACCTTTCAATATGTGGCTCGGAGGCTTGCATAGTTAACTATTTTAGATCCAGTCTCTGAATCGGGTTACGATTTGAGCTCATTTTAATCCTCAAGTTGTCAATTTTCAAGTTGGCGACAATGGCTCTCACGCAGTTTGGTCGTAGAGACCTTTCAGTGTGTGGCTCGGAGGCCTGCTTAGCTAGTGACAATGGCTCTTATGCTGTTTTTGCCCATGGGCTTTTTGTAGTCTTTATTTTCCGCTCGTTCAGGTCTTTTGAAAGATTTTTGCCTGACCCATCGTCGGCTCTGGAAGAACCTCGATTTCAAGTCATTATCGGCGATGTTTTGAGCACCTCAGAAGGTTCATAGCTCGTAGGTTGAGTAGGTTGAAGCCTTGTGATTTGGAGCTGACATGGTCGAAGCTCGTTTTTCCTATTGAGGGAAGCCTATTTTAACCGGTTTTTTCCGAAGTATATTCGAAGTAGTGGCCTGCGATTTTGTTTAGCGACGGTCGGGCGTCCCTGAGTTGCATTAGTTTAGCTATATCAGTTGTTTTGACCGTAGTCATATGTGTTTGGCCAGAGCCATTTTTGATCTCGAGTTATAGTTTAGGCATTTACACTGAGGGTATGCCCTTTCGGGACTCTTACAAATGCGACGTATATCCTAAACTTTAGGATTTTTATGCATGTTGAGGTCTTACAGTTTGTCATGGCTGTTGAGGTTTTACAATTTGCCATTCCTATTGAGGTCTTATAGTTTTTGTTGTAATGTAGAATAGATCTGGTTACGCCGAGTCTGCCTGCTCGGGGTCTTACAGTTTTGAGTTTCCTAGTGCATGGTGATTGGCGATGAATGACAGTCCCTGAGTCATCAAGTTTGTTTAAGCGTGAAGACCGCTTCTCGTGAGCTCAGAGTTGCCTTGTAGGGGCTTTATGAGCCCGGAGTTCCGACCCTGAGATCGTGTGAGTGCCGAATTATTGATGTTAAGTCTCCGAGTATCTCGGGACGCGTTTGGTGGAGAGGCCTTTGTCGTGAGCATGTTGAAAATCCCTTTTTCTGGAGTACGGAGTGCCAACAAAAATTCTTTATTTGCTTGGCATAAATACATGCTGTTTTGTTTTTGCGAGCTCGGCCCGCACGGGTGCGGCTCTTTGGACCATTCGGCCCGATACTTTTTTCCCTATCAGAGCCTTGTTCGTCTTTTTCCCGGGGCGGGGCTAGTTGCGAAAGAAATCTCGTAGGCTCCTCGAATCATTTTAGGGAAATGTATGGACGTCGTCTCTTTAAAAACCTTGCTGGGAAAAACCCGTTTCGGGATAAAAAAAAATAGTCGAAGGAAAAGTGTGCGACGTTTGCTCGAGGATATTTGTGGGTTTCAACATCCGGCCACCCTAGCAGTAATACCACTTAAGTATCGATACATTCCAATTACTTGGAAGTTGCTCGCCTTCCATAGTACCAAGCTTATAGGATCCTTTGCCAACGATCCCAAGGACTTGGTACGGTCCTTCCCAATTTTGGCCCAGCTTCCCTTCATTAAGGTTTCTGGTGTTGAGGGTAACCTTCCTTAGGACAAAGTCTCTGATTCTGAAGTATCGGAGATTCGTTCTTCTGTTGTAGTATCTTTCGATTTTCTGCTTCTAGGCAGCCATCCGAACCAGCGAGGCTTCCCGTCTTTCGTCGAGCAGCTCGAGGGCCATTTCCATGGCTTCGTTGTTTGATCCCTCGCTAGTGTGTCGGAATCTGGCGCTTGGTTCCCCGGTTTCCACCGGTATAAGTGCCTCAGTGCCATACACTAGGGAGAAGGGTGTCTCCCCGGTGCTCGATTTTGAAGTTGTCCGATATGCCCACAGCACTTCGGGCAGCGTTTCTCTCCATTTTCCCTTGACGCTTTCCAACTTCTTTTTCAAGTTTTGAATAATGGTTTTATTTATAGATTTGTCTTAGCCGTTTGCACACGGGTGGTATAGCGTCGACAAGATTCTCTTGATTTTGTTGTCTTCAAGGAACTGTGTTACCTTGATCCCGATGAATTGCCTCCCGTTGTCGTATGTTATTTCGGACGGGATTCTGAACTGGCATATAATGTGTTCCCATATAAAATTGATGACTTCATTCTCTCTTATTTTGTCGAAGGCCTGCACTTCCACCCATTTTGAGAAATAGTCAGTCATAAATAAAATGAATCTGGCCTTAACTGGCGTCGTCGGCAAAGGGCCGACAATATCCATTCCCCACTTCATGAATGGCCATGGTGACAAAACAGAATACAGTTGTTCCCTGGGCTGGTGGATCATGGGAGCGAACCTCTGACTCCTGTCGCATTTTCGGATGAATTCCCTGGCGTCTTTTTCCATGTTGTCCCAATAGTAGCCCACTCTGATCACTTTACAGACTAAGGAATCTGCCCCAGAGTGATTTCCACAGGTTTCCTCATGGATCTCCCAGAGCATGTAATCTGTGTCGCCCGGTCCCAAGCCTATTGCCAAGGGTCCATCAAAAGTTCTCCTGTAGATAGCCTCATTTTCGTCGAGTGAGAACCGGGCCGCTTTGGTTCGCAGGGCCCTCGATTATTTTGGATCCGTGGGTAGCTTTCCGTCCTTCAGATAAACGATGTATTTGTTTCTCCAATCCCATGTCAGGCTGGTGGAGTTAATTTCTGCGTGACCTTCCTCTACCACAGATTTGAACAGTTGGACAATGATTCCGGGGAGCAGGTCTTCTTCTTCAGCGGAAGATGCTAGGTTTTCTAGGGCATCGGCCTCGCAATTTTGCTCTCGAGGCACATGGGTCCATTCTTCGAAGTGGCGTAATGCAATTTGGATTTTGTCCAAATACCTTTGCATCCTGTCTTCTCGGGCTTCATAGCTTCCATTTACTTGGCTTACCACGAGGAGCGAGTCGCATTTCGCCTCGACAGTCTCGGCTCTCAAACTTTTGGCCAACTCTAAACCTACAATCATAGCCTTATACTCGGCTTTATTGTTAGTCAGTTTTGTGGTTTTTATGGATTGCCTGATTATGCCGCCGACGGGCGACTTTAGGACTATACAGAGTCCGAATCCTCTTACGTTTGTGGAACCCTCTGTGAACAGGGTCCATATCCCAAAAGATGTGCCTGATTTTAATAAAAGCTCCTTCTCTACCTCGGGTACGAGGGTTGGTGAGAAGTCGTCCACGAAATCCGCCAAGATTTGGGACTCGATGGTCGTCCGAGGTTGATACTTGATGTCATACCCTCCGATTTCGATGGCCCACTTGGCCAATCGACCTGATAACTCGGGTTTATGCAGTACACTTCGGAGGGGATAAGTTGACAGGACGCAGATACGATGGCACTGAAAGTAGGGCTTCAGTTTGTGCAAGGCACTTATTAGTGCGAGAGCCAATTTTTCTAGATGGGGGTACCGGGTTTCGGCGTCCCCCAAGGTTCGGCTCACGTAATAAATAGGAAATTTCGTACCTTTCTCTTCTCGAACCAATACGCTGCTTACCACTATCTCGGTTAGGTATAGGTATATCGTTTCATCCCTCTTGGGCGTGTGCAGTAAAGGTGGGATAGACAGGTACCGTTTTAGTTCTTCCAAAGCCTGTTGGCATTCTGGAGTCCATTCGAAGTTGTTCTTTCTTTTCAGCAGGGTGAAGAAATGGTGGCTTTTGTCCGACGATCTCGATATGAATCTGCCCAGGGCCGTGATCTGCCCTGTCAGCCGTTGAACGGCTTTTACGTTGTTTACCACTGTAATCTCTTCGATGGACTTTATTTTGTCGGGATTGATTTCGATCCCCCTGTTTGAGACCATGAAGCCCAGGAATTTGCCCGAACCTACTCCAAAGGTGCACTTCTCGGGATTGAGCTTCATGTTGTAGCTTTTGAGGATGTCGAAGGTTTCCTACAAATGGGTCAGATGGTCCTCTGCACGCAGGGATTTGACTAACATATCATCAATATATACCTCATTGACTTTCCTACTTAGTGCTCGAACATTTTATTAACTAGCCGTTGGTATGTTGCTCCGACATTTTTTAGCCCGAAGGGCATTACGTTATAACAATATGTACCGTATTTTGTGATAAATGAAGTCCTTTACCTATCCTCGGGGTCCATCTGGATTTGATTGTACCCCGAGTAGGCATCGAGGAAAGTGAGGGTCTCGTGGCCGGCCGTAGCATCGATCAGGAGATCGATATTAGGCAATGGGAAGGAATCTTTTGGGCACGCTTTGTTCAAGTCTTTATAGTATACGCACATCCTTAGCTTATTCTCCTTTTTTTGGCACTACCACTACGTTAGCTAGCCATTCAAGATACTTTACCTCCTTGATGGATCCGATTTTAAGGAGTTTCGCCACTTCCTCTTTGATGAAGGCATGCTTTACCTCGGAGTACGGTCTTCTTTTTTGCTTCATGGGTTTGAATTTGGGGTCAACGCTTAGTCTGTCGGAGGTTATTTCCGGTGGGATACCTGTCATATCTAAGTGGGACCAAGCGAAACAGTTGATATTATTACTAAGGAATTGAATAAACCCTGCCCTGAGTTTGGGGGTCAGCCCCGTTCCCAGTTATACCTTGCGATCCAGGAAATGTTTGATCAAAATGGTCTGTTCCAGCTCTTCGACTATTCACTTGGTCGCGTCGAATTCTTCGGGGGCGACAAAGGTTCGGGGTGCGAAGAAGTCTTCTTTGTCGTCTTCAAGGGTCCGCACGCTTCCCTCCTCGTCTGAGGCCGGGCATGTGGGGGTTGGCGTCTCGTGGTGGATTGTGAACATTTCCCTCGCTGCCCGTTGTTCCCCATGTATGGTCGTGATGCCATCCCTGGTGGGAAATCTTATTACCTGGTGCAAGGTCGAGGGCACAGCCCTTATGTTGTGTATCCAAGGCCTGCCGAGTAGGGCGTTGTATCTCATGTCACCGTTGATGATCTGAAACTCAATGTTCTAGGTTGTGCCAGACGTGTCAATCGGGAGAATGATTTTTCCCTTCGTTTCTTCTCCGATCATGTTGAAACTGTGGAGGACCCGAGGGGTGGGAACAACTTGACTGAGCAGCCCTAACTGTTCTACTACATCTGACTTTATTATGTTGAGCGAGCTGCCTGGATCCATGAGCACGCGCTTTATTCGGGTGTTGTTTAAGAGAAACGAGATTACTAGCGCGTTGTGTACGGTTCCATCATAGCTTCGAGATCCTCTTCGCTGAATATGAGGGTTTCTCCGAGTAAGCGTTCTCGGGCTGGCCCCTCCTATGTAGCAGATGTTCTTGCTCGTTTGGACACGGGTCCTCGGGGAACGTTGGCTCCCCCAATAATCATGTGGACACTGATCTCTAGGTTGGTCGTGCCCTTTTCTCCGTCGCCTTTGAGGTTCCAGCTTCCTATTTTACTAGTCGAGCCAGGCGCTTCATCTTGAAAGAAGATATCTTTGGACAAGAAGAAGTGTGAAAGATAACGTGCGTTTGTGCAATGGAACCAGCAAGAAAATAATCACTAATATTTTTAGCCCCACGGTGGACGCCAAACTGTTTACCGTGAAAATGGTAACAACAATTAAATTTGTAAATGGGATTCTAAAAATACGTGATCTATTTCCGAGCTAGTTGTTAGAGCAGTTGATGCTAGTAGTAAGGAGTTTAATGACGAAATGCAAGCTAAAATGAGATAGTAATCGAGCCGGGGGGCCTGCTGCCCGGGTAAAGGTCTGGTCGATGGGGGACTACGGGGTCAACGTCAAGGTCGAGCTCGAGCTAGCGGGGATAGTCGGGGATGGGATAACAGTTGAAGATATAATTAAACAAGGCTCTTTACGGCCAATACTAAGCTATGTGATGAAGAAAAAGTAAGAAAGCTATAAGAACAAACAAGTTAGAAAAGAGAGAGAGAGATTATTGCACTTGAGGAGAAATGGAGCAACATCAGTTGAGTCTACAAAGTAATGGGGATCCCCTTTATATAGGAGAGGAATCCGCTATGGTACAGAACGTGTTAATCGTAAAGGTATGGAGATAGGATGGCTTGACATGACATCTTGAAAATAGGCCCCGGATAGACTAACCATGTCAGGTTAAGTCGCGTGCCTTAGGAACTTCCCTCTCGCATGTTGTGGCTTGATGTACTTGTCAGAATACGATATCCTTTGGATCGATATATATCGAGCCTCGAGGATGAGTCTCGACCTCGGCTTCGAGCGTCGAGGGGCATGACCGCAAGATGGTTTTATGACGGGGGAAACAGGCCCCCGGATTTTCCATATACAACTGGCTTCCTGACATGTGATGGCGTTGGCTGGACTTGCTCCGGAATTTTGAGGACCCTCTTCAAAATTCTGCCCTAGTTTCTGATTTTGGGGGAAATGAAAATTTGATTATGATATGACCGAAACTTTAAGGCTGCCTACGTATCCCCTCTTAAAGGGGAATCAGGATAAGTGTAGTTCAATTATATCAGAAAGGGAATGTGAAATGATTCTAGGAATAGTATCTCTTGACTACGTCTAAATTGATTAGCTTTGGCCAGATCTCTCCATCCATCTCTACAAGTATGAGTGCTCCTCCTGTTAGTACTCTGTGAACCATATACGGACCTTGCTAGTTGGGAGAGAATTTCCCTTTGGCTTCGTCTTGGTGTGGAAAAATCTTCTTCAATACTAGCTGCCCTGGTGCGAACTGTCTTGGTTTGACCCTTTTGTTGAAATCTCTGGACATTCTATTCTGATACAGTTGGTCATGACACACTACGTTCATTCTTTTCCCATCGATAAGGGCTAACTGTTCATAGTGGTTTTTTACCCATTCCGCATCGCTGAGTTCAGCTTCTTGTATGACTCTTAAAGAAGGAATATCTACCTCGGCTGGGATGACAACCACGGTACCATAAACCAGCATGTAGGGGGTTGCCCCGATTTACGTGCGAACTGTGGTGTGGTACCCTAACAGAGCAAAGGCTAACTTTTCATGCCACTGCTTGTGATTCTCTGCCATTTTCCTTAGTATCTTCTTAATGTTCATGTTGGTGGCTTCTACGGCTCTATTCATCTGTGGTCTGTAGGCGGTGGAATTCTTGTGCTTGATTTTTAAGGTTTCACATATAGCTTTTATCAGATCACTGTTGAGGTTGGCGGCGTTGTCAGTGATAATAGACTCAGGAACTTTGAATCGGCAAACAATACGATCCTTGACAAAATCTGCGACGACCTTCTTAGTTACAGCTTTGTAAGATGCGGATTCTACCCATTTTGTAAAGTAATCAATGGCTACCAGAATAAACTGATGTCCGTTTGAAGAGGTGGGCTCAATCGGACCAATAACATCCATTCCCCAGGCGGCAAATGGCCAAGGTGAGCTTGTTGCATTGAGCTCGTTTGGTGGCACTTTTATCATGTCGGCATGTATTTGACATTGAAAGCATTTACGGACATACTGAATACAATCCATCTCCATGGTCATCCAAAAGTAACCCGCCTTGGGTATCTTCTTGGCCAGAACAAAACCATCCATGTGTGGACCGCAGGTCCCAGCATGCACATACTCAAGTAGCTTAGAGGCTTCCTTTGCATCAATACACCTTAGTAAGCCCAAATCCGGAGTTCTTCTATACAAGTTCTTCATCACTGTGGAAGAAGTGATTTGACAATCTCCGGAGCGTGCGTTTCTGAATGTGATTTGCATGCTCCATGTATTCTCCTTTTGATAGGTACTCCTTGATGTCATGGAACCAAGGCTTTCCATCTGCTTCTTCATTGACATGAGCACAATATGTCGGCTGATTATGGATCCTTACCAGAATGGGATCAATATAGTTCTTATCTGGATGTTGTATCATTGATGACAAAGTGGCTAGTACGTCAGCGAACTCATTCTAAATTCTGGGCACATGTCGGAATTCTATATTCGTGAACCTCCTTTTCAATTCCTGCACATGGTGCAGATATGGAAATATCTTGGAATTCTTGGTGGCCCACTCCCCTTGTACCTGGTGCACAAGCAAATCTGAATCATTGATCACTAACAACTCCTGAACGTTCATATCGACCGCCATGTTGAGCCCTAGTATGTAAGCTTCGTACTCCGCCATGTTGTTGGTGTAGGGGAATCTGAGTTTAGCAGATACGGGATAATGCTGACCAATTTCTGATACCAAAACTGCTCCAATGCCTACTCCTTTGAAATTTGCAGCTCCATCAAAGAACATCCTCCAATCGTCATGTGCTTCCGTAATGTCCTCTCCTATGAATGATTCTTCTTCATCAGGAAAATGTGTTTTTAAAGGTTCATATTCTCCTCCCACCGGATTTTCAGCAAGGTGATCTGTCAATGCTTGTCCTTTGACCGCCTTTTGAGTTACGTAGACGATGTCAAACTCACTCAGTAGTATCTGCCATTTAGCCAACTTCCCAATAGGCATGGGCTTCTGAAATATGTACTTCAGAGGATCCATCCTGGATATGAGGTATGTAGTGTAGGCACAGAAATAATGCCTCAACTTCTGGGTTGTCCAGGTCAAAGCACAGCAAGTGCATTCAAGCAGAGAATATCGTGCTTCATAGGGTGTGAATTTCTTACTTAGGTAATATATGGCTTGCTCCTTTCTTCCTATCTCGTCATGTTGTCCCAAAACACATCCAAAGGCTCCATCTAACACGGATAGATATAGCAGCAAAGGTCATCCTGGTTCTGGCGGGACCAAAACTGGCGGTGTGGACAGGTATTCCTTGATCTTGTCAAAAGCTTTCTGACAATCCTTGGTATAACTTGTCTCGGCATCTTTCCTCAGCATCTTGAAGATGGGTTCACATATTGCTGTGGACTATGCTATGAATCGGCTAATGTAGTTGAGCCACCCCAGGAAGCACATCACGTCCTTCTTGCTTTTGGGTGGTGGTAATTCCTAAATAGCTTTGACTTTAGTCGGATCTAGCTCGATCCCTCCGCGACTGACAATGAACACCAGTAACTTTCCTATCGAAACCCCAAATGCACACTTTGCGGGGTTCAACTTCAAATTGTATCTCCTGAGCCTGTCGAAGAACTTCCTCAAGTCTGCTATGTGATCTGTGGCCCTTTTGGATTTGATAATGTCATCATCTACATACACCTCTATTTCTTTATGTATCATATCATGGAAAATGGTTGTCATGGCTCTCATGTAAGTATCCCTGGCATTCTTTAGACCGAATGGCATCATCTTGTAACAGTATACCCCCCAAGGTGTAATAAAAGCTGTCTTCTCGGCATCTTCTTCATCCATCCAGATCTGATGATAACCTGCGAAGCAATCCATGAAGGATTGGAGTTCATGCTTGGCGCAATTATCGATCAGGATGGGTATATTTGGCAGTGGAAAATTGTCTTTGGGACTTGCTCTATTCAAATCCAGATAATCAACACACACTCATACCTTCCCATCTTTCTTTGAGACTGGTACAATATTAGCCAACCATGTTGGGTACTCAACCACCCTGAGAACCTTGGCTTTGGTTTGTTTAGTAACTTCCTCCTTGATTTTTTTATTTTTTTTTCAATCCTCTAGGAAAACGCCTAGGGTTAGTTTTATTTATAACATGATAAAAGACAAAATACAATGTCAAGATATCCTACGGAATGAACGAAATAAAGTTTGAATTTAACAAATATCCTATTATCAAAATTGAGTGTTGCACTCAACGTTGATATAACATTAAAGCTATTAAACTTTGAAATATAAGACTTTATCCAAGCATGTGCATTTTGGGACTGCCGATCCTCCCTGTTCGATCACGCCCCATCTGCCATTAACCTTTCGTCAAGATGAACATCATAAATGTCTTCTGTGCGCTATCTGCGTCTTCTTTCCTCGCTGCACTCCTTTTGATTCCTTGAGGTGATCAATGGAGACAGCTTTGTGCTTTGTACTCCAGAAGCACGTGAGCTCCATTTACTCTTGGTGAGCAAATTTGTTCGACAGCCTTTGTTCTCTAGCCGAGCCTCCCTGTTCGATAAGCTGCCAAGATGGAACACAGCATGCTTAAAGCACTTCCATTATAATATGTCCTCATTTTTGTTGCAAGACCCCATGCTCTTGTTGGACCACTCTCCAATCCATTCTTAGGCCATGCGTGTATTTCGATGGAGTCAATTCCAGTGTGCGAGATTCCATGGACACGGTCCACCATTTCTCTAACTGAGCTAAGGAATCGCATGCTCAAGTATCAAAATCCTCCATGTCCAGCATGCTTTACCTTCCAGCGTGTTTTTCTATGTGTGAGCATGCGTGTTCCCCAGCTGCTCTTGATGCAGCATTATCTCCCCTCCATGCTTGTGCATTGTTTTTCCCTTCCTACATCTGTTTTTGCTCGAATGCGCATCCCAGACCAAGAGACATGCTTCTCGTTTTTCAGAATTAACCATGTGCTTTCATGAAATATTTTTCGCATCCCTCCATGCCAAGTCCCTAGCGTGCTTGTGCATATTCCAATAGACATGTTATCTTTTAATGAGCATAATATCACGTGCCCATCTTGATTACTGGAATGTTTTTGTTCTTTAATATAGCATAATTGTACCTGCGCACTAGAGACACCCTCCTCCCTTAGGATTTGATGGTCGAATAAGTTTACATGCCTCCTGCTATTTCTATTCTCTTTGCTTCTTATCTTCTGTCCACCTTCACCCTTAGACTTGGACATTGCATCTTATCTTCATTAACCAACCTCCTTCCTTGTGCATCTAGATGCCTAAATTGTTGGCATTCGATCTCTCCATGATCTAAAGCATAATTAGCCAAATGATCAGCCAACTTGTTGCCCTCTCTATGAATATGAGTAACTGTGTAATTGCCCCCAATCATTAGTTGCATCATTTCCTCTACCTGCTCAGATATGATCCATGGTGGTTTCCAAATCCCATCCATTATCTTTTTTTAATAACATTGAGTCAGTTTGAAGCCATACATGAGAGTATTGTTGGAATCTGCAGAACCTTAGTGCTTCTAACATGGCCTTCGCTTCAGCTACTGTATTTGTTGTCTCCTCAATCTCCCTCCTTGATTTTCAAACTCATGTCTGGCTTGAATTTTCTGAGTTTCTACTTGACTGGCGGGCATATGGGATTGGTAGGTAACTTGTGAGCTACAATAGATGTGCTCAAACCGGTCATATCATCATACGACCACGCGAAGATATCCTCATATTCCTTTAGAAACAGATGTACTCTTCCTTTTTTGTTGGTGACAAGTGAACGCTGATGTAGCTCACTTTGACGGTCTCGGCGTCTCCCAAATTTACTACTTCTGTTTCGTCCAAGTTGGATTTAGGCATGTTCTCAAAATTCTAAACTTCTCTAACAATTTCCTCGGGTCTCTCGTCCTCTTCCTCTGAATCATTATTCTCATGTTGTGTTGCCTCGTTACATGTCACAGTCACTGGTTCATCATGAAAAGTAATAATAGCGTTGTGGAAAGAAAAAGTGTAAATATAGTAGTGAATAATAAAGAGCAAATGCATTTGATTAAAACTTTGAGAAATTGTTCAAACAAAGCACGGCTCGATAAATCGAGCATTTATTTTGAAACAAGTAAAGATTAAAACGAAACTATAGGAAATTTTAAGTGCCTAAAACGGCTATAGAGGTAAATCATGCCAAGCTACCCAGGGACTCTGCAGGCTCGGGATGGTGTGGCGGTCTAGTTTCTGAGAACAACTCCCTTTGCCACGGTCTGCATAGTGAGGCCTTCTTCCTCCTCCTCCTCAATTATGGCACCTTAGTCCATGTCCTCATCCTCCAAAAACAAATTCTTCAACCCATCGAGCACTTCTTCCTCTACAGTTCCACATATTGTGTCAGCCTGATGAAAAGCCTATTCCAAACATGACACCGGTTGCTCAAGAGGGTTATATGGTCCACGCCAAGGAGGTGACCAATCCTTATACTCTTGCCATGTATATTGGTATCCGAGCCCAAAGGTGGTACTATAATTTTTTAGCTGTATTAGCTTGGTGATACCTTGGAGGTTCTTCCCCAACCCTTTGCCGAGTTCATATCCGAACCATGCTAGTATGCTTTCTATCTTGTTACTCCACCACTTATCCTTCTCGACGGCATTGACCCGTTCGATGTGATGATAGGTTTCCCCTCCTAGCCTTCTTCTATGTTCAATGGCTGGGATGATTTGGCTAGTGTAGATAGGGTTACTTCCATATCCGTGAATGATTACCTCCTGGTAGTTCCATTCAAACTTCACGGCTTGATGTAGTGTGGAAGTCACGGCTCCAGCAACATGGATCTATGGGCGGCCCAACAAAAGATTATATGAGGCTGGTATACCAAGCACTTGGAATTCAACGTCGAACCAAGTTGGCCCCATCTGCCAGCAAAGGTTGATCTCCCTGATCGTGGCCCTCTAGGACCCATCAAAAGCCTTTACATTCATGCTTCCTGTCCGTATTTCATGGAAACCTTTGTCCAACCTTTTTAAGGTGTCCAATGGACAAATATTTAAGCTCTAACCTCCATCAACCAGGACCCTGGAAATGAACTTATCTTCAAATTGTACCGTGATATGTAGCGCTCGATTGTGATTCAAACCTTCGGGCGGTAGCTCATCTTCGTGGAAGATAATCTTATGGCTCTCCAACACTTGACCGACCATGTTGGCCATTTCACCACCGGTGATGTTATTGGGTACATAAGCCTCGCTCAACACTTTCATTAAAGTGTTCTTGTGTGCCTCTGAATTCTGTAATAGTGACATGATAGATATCTGAGTAGGGACTTTGTTCAGATGGTCAACAACAGTGTACTCCTTTGCCTGCACTTTCCTCCACAGGTCATCTGGCCTGGTCTCAATGATAGGCTACCTAGTATTGGCCTCCTTGCTTGAACCTCCTAGGTGTTTAGGTGTGTAGACTCTTCCAGTTCTAGTCATCCCTTGTGCGGCATCAAATTCCTCTATTCTTAGTCTCCCCTTTTCGCCGAGCCTCGGCGACGTGATTCCAGGGTATAAAGCTTTTGAGTTGAATGGGAGTGTGGTTGACATTGTCACAGTAAAAGGTGTGATCACTTCTACTTCAAATGGAGCGGAGGTGGCTGCGGGCAGAGTTACTTCCACCTCGAATGGAGCTGATGTAGTGACCTCAACATCAGTAGGTGCCTGAGTCGGAACCACAATAGGAGTAAGTGTAACTTCAACCTTAAAGTCATTGCCTTCTCGGATAAGCCTGATTGACCCTTCGGGGTCCCATTCTTCATTTGTTTCTATAACATGTACACCGTCACCTCTATGATCAGGGAGGGGATTGTTGCGGACATTAGGCGCGGCTTTCTTTTCTTGTATGACCTTGTTGTCAATGAGTGTATGGATCTTATCCTTCAATGTTCGGCACTCAGCAGTGGTGTGCCCTTTCATACTAGAGTGATATGCACAGGTTTTGTTTGGATTGACCCATTGGGATGGATTTTCTAGTGCCACAGTGGGAATAGGAGTGACATAACCTGCGGCCTTTAACCTTTCGTACAATTGGTCGATGGCCTCAGAAATGGCGGTGTATTATCTGGTTGGCTTAGGGTTGAAATTAGGTCTTGGTCTTGGATTATTTTGGCAATTTGGTGGTGATTGGAAGTGGGATGGTTGGGAATTGTAGGTGTGATAAACAGCGGCTGGTTGGGAATATCTGGGAGATGAAGGTTGATATGTAGGTGGTGATGCTTGGTATGTAGGTGGAGAAGCTTGATATGTGGCTGGAGATGCTTGGTACGTGGGTTGGGGTGTTTGGTATGTGAGTGGAGTTTTTGGGCCTTGGGCCACCATTATTGCCCCAACCTCTCTTTTCTTCGATATGCCATCTGATTGGAGTGCCTTGTTCGTGGCTTGCAGCACCTCGAAATTTGTTACCATCCCGCTCTTGATTCCTTCCTTGATCCTTTCCCCGAGCTTGATGATATTTGAGAATTTGTGATTTTCGATAACCATCAACCTTTCATAATATTGTGGATCCTGTGCTCTAACGAAGAATTTATTCATCTATCCTTCGTCTAAAGCGAGCCTGACCTTGGCGGCTTCCGACATCCAACGAGTAGCATATTCATGGAAGGTCTCAGTAAGTTTATTCTTGAGATTCTGAATGTAGAAAACATCAGGTGCATTTTCTGCGTTGAACCTGAACCGGTCCATGAAATCTGACGCCATGCTTACCCAACTGGACCATTTCTTGGGGTTCTGGCTGATATACCAAGACAACGCGTCCCCAGTAAGACTCCTCATAAAGAGCTTCATTTGAATCTTTTCATCTTTTCCAACCCCCACAAGCTTGTCACAGTAAGTCCTTAAGTGAACCCTGGGATCACCTGTACCATCGAACATTTCTAACTTGGGAGGTTTGTACCCCTCTGGCAATTCCACATAGGGCTGTATGCACAGATCTTCATAGTTCAGACCTTCTATTCCCCTATCACCTTCAACATCTTGAACTTGGCTTGTTAACTTCTTGAGTTCTTCGGCTATGTTCTTAATGAGCAGGTCCTTTTTGGAGGGTTCCAATGCACAGGAGATTGGCTAGGTAGAATGTGGTATAGTTTCCATGTATATGGGGTTGCTCTGATGGGTGCCAGGAACTTGGGTATAGTGATGGTCATTGTTGGAGTTTTGTGGATCGTGAATGAGTGGTGGTGTATTTTGGGGAGTGTGGTAAGTGGTGGTTGGTGGGTACGGGATTGGTTGATGCAGTTGTGGTGGAGTTTGTATCGGCAATGGATTGATATTTTGTGGTGGAGTTGCGTATTGATTTGGTATGGTAGAATTTTGCGGCTGTTGGTTTTGTGTGTATTGAGGAGGTGTTGGGTTCTTTGAGTTCTGTTGGTGGATATCAGGGACATTAAGGGTGAGTGACAAGTTTGCCAGGTTGCGGACCTGCTCAAGTTCTCCTTGCAGTTCTAGTATCTTTTGTTCAAGTCTCAAAACCAGGTCCGGAGCATTATGGTCATCAGAGGTCTCTGCGTTCTCAATGTTTTCCTTTCGAATTCCACTTAAGTCGTCCATCTTTGCTTTCCCTCTGCTTTTTGTGTTGCTTGGAGAAGGAGGAGGTAGAGAGCCTCTGGATCTGGTATGATATGCTGATGAGGCCAGTATGGATGAACCAACCTATGGGGATGGGAATAATAGTAAAAAAATAAACAAAACAAAAAGGTAACAAGTTAGTGGGGATTCTGAAATGTTTGCAGTAATTAAACGCATATTGCAAAATGTAAACTCGTATCCTAATTTGGGAGCCTCGTTGTGCCTGAGGTAGGCCTAGCGATAAATAAATTTGGAGAACTTCAAATTCCAATAAATGCTTCATTTCATAATATAAAAATAGTTGAATCCCAAAACGACACTAAGACAATAAAAAAAAAATAAGTCATTACTGGCAATTGGCCTTATTACATTTGGAAAGCGAGTAAACTTAATCTATTTAGTATTGGAAGGGCCTTCCTTAGGTTGAATATTCTCATTGATCAAATACTCCAGTTTGCGTAGGTTCACCAGTAAAAATGCCTTTACCAAATGTTCTCCTTCATTTCCCCCAGCATTCTAGCAATCGGTGACTCTCTTCCTCACTTTTCCTTCCAATTCCAGCAGGCTGTATTCCAGATATTCCATCTTCTCACTAGATTTTGCTGCCTCTCTTTCCATTCATTGATTTGGTCATTTGATGGAAGATTCCTCCACCAGTCCAGCAAGAGTGAGGATGTGCTAACCATACCGAAGCTGGGGACCTCGTTCCTCATTTTCTGCAAAATAAAAGGGTTAGACCTTACCCCCACCAGACTCGACTATTATACATTTATGATCAACATATCGGTATTTAGTTATCAAAATTAATGCACAGAACGTGGTTACGTCCACTGGGATTATGGAAAACCCGATGGACTTTGGATAATGATCCAAATAGGTTTGACCATGATGCATACAAAATTTAAATAGAGTAAGGTTTCTATGGGGTTTTAGACTGGTACCCTCAAGCAGACAACTTGAGGGGGAAGGTACGGAACGTCGACTCGACTGGTTTTACCGCAAATAAGCATTTCCGAATTTAAGGGTAATAAATAGGAAGAGCGCAACCACTCATTAAAGCGTTGCTATGGGATTTGATACGCATGAGTGGAATATGATGTGGAGCATGATTTATGCAGCAGTTAATAACATGTAGGCAAGTATTTTCACGTTGGAAAAATAAATACAACATTTAAATAATTGGAAAGACAGTTACAAGAAAAGGAAAACAAAGAGACAAGTCAGTTTTCAGGGATAAAGAACCATAAATGCTTAAAAGAAACAATAGTCAAATCCAGCTAAGGGAGCAGGGTATGGGATAAGCATGCTTAGACTAATTTGTAAAGACAAGTTCGTTATGGTAAGAGCCTAAAAATATCCCTAGCAGAGTCGACATGCTATCGCGCCCTCCTTTTTTTCCTCTGCAGGGAGGAAGTCAGGGTTTTGACATTCATGGGGTGTATTGACTCATTTCCTTTTGGGAATTGGGTATTTGAAGAGTCACCACCTAACAAATTATGGTGCGTTAGGGCACCTAGAATGATTAACTCTTGGGTTGGTTTGCATTATTAGATATTAGGGTAAGGGCTCGAAATAACCTTGAGGGGAAGGTGTTAGGCACCCCTCTTGGTCCACAACTGTGGGTCCCGGCCGAACTTATATTTACAAATTAGTCCATACAAATAATTTAATCAAATAAGTTGTAAAGCTCACTGGACAAGTCAAGTGAAGTAAAGGTTTGAGCAAATTATATAAAATAAAGTTTTAAATAAGGAGAGGATTTGGGGTAAGGAGGGGTCCTAGGTTGTTTATCCTATAGGATCACCCCACGCAATGTCCGGTAAACACTCCTCAATAAGGGGCTACACGTGACAATAACGTGTAGTCATCATATCCCATGTCTGCCCTTTCCATCCCCTTATTGGTCATGCAAAGCGAGTGTTTAGTCACTGATTCCTATTGCGTGCTCCTACCCATCCTTTCTTAATAGTCCCGGAGGGAATTAGGACCTCTACCTATAGGTGGTTCTAGACGTACCCCTAAGGTTTAAAGGCAAAAATCTAAGGCGACAATCAAAAAATATTTAGGAGTTCAACATAATGGAAGCAATTAAGAGGCTCACAATTCCTCCAAACAAACATATAGGTTGCACGACTCAGACATAAGTAAGGTCTTTATTAATCAAAGTCCTAAGGTAAGATTTCTAAGTGATTATGCAGAAATAAACCATTTTCAGATACAGAAGTCATAACCTATTAGTTGCCTGGGGCCTCTTCTTTAAAAGCTTATTAAAATCAAAGACGTTGAATGACAAAAACAACTTCAGAGAAATGCAGGTTTTGAAAATGTCCTAAGACTTGCCTATATGCAGTACTGTGTCTATGTCAATGCAGAAACAAACAAGTTTTTGAAATAGACCCTCTTAATACCTATAGGCCGGATATCTGATGAGATTAAAGCAATTTTGAAAAGGCTAGTTTTAGAAATGCCATCGCTTAATAAGACCAGTTTTAAGAAGTAAACTAGGCGAGATGAAATTGACTTATTAAGCCAATTAGATTTTCAGACATAATTACAAATAGAAATTCCTATAGGCATGGTATCTAGGCGTGTTACTAGTTTTAGGCACTTTGCAGTAGCATGCGAAATACTTACTAAATCAGAATTATGTCTTATAAGCATGGTATCTATACTTGAATTGATTTAAAACATGATGGATAGGAACTAGAAGCATGGTTTCTAACATGATAAATGCAGAATTTATGAACATGGTTTCTATCTGATGCAAACGACATTAAAAGTGAAGTCCTTATAGGCATGATTTCTATTTGATGCAGAGGAAATTAGAAGTGGAATCCTATAGGCATGATTTTGTATTATGATGCAGAGGAAATTAGAAGTGGAACCCTATAGGCATGATTCTCTATTATGATGCAGAGGAAATTAGAAGTGGAATCCTATAGGCATGATTCTATTAAGTGAAGCAGGCAGATTTGAAAATAAATCCTAAGAACAGGATTTCTACTCATGTTACCCCACAAAGTATATATCTACCCACCCTTTTACGAAATACCACAAATATCTATTTACAAATTATTACTGGCCAATAAATAAATTACATAAGTGAAATAAAAAATTAAGAAGCTAATCTATAGAGAGCCTGCAATCAGGCCCAAGTTTCCCAAAGCCTCCAATGGTCTTTCAAACCTCATTTCCATAGACAAATCAGAGTCTGGGTGCATCAAAATTCCCTAAGGGTCTCAAGGATCCCGAGCAATGCTTAAACCTAGACTTAGTAGCCAAGCACTGAACCAGTGCAGTGTGGAGAGGCCAACCTCAGTATGCCAGAGTTAAGAGGGTTCTCAAGAGGATCCCAAGGCAGTACACATACCAGAGGGGGCATAACTTATTAACTAAGAGTAAAGTGAAAGTGCATGACATATGTTGAAAGAAGTTTATTAAAGAATGGACTTAAAAGTCTATTTTGAAAGTAGTCAGTAAGGTAATAGAGATTGTTTGAAAAGGATGGAGTGATAAACCAAATCAGGAACTCTGGATAGGATCACACACAGAATTTAAATGAGTTCAATAGTCACACAAGGGGTCAAAGGGCTTGGGGATACACATGCATTTGACTGCAAACATATAACCTTGGCAAGGGTATTTGGACGGGTTTGGACATGCTCAGCAATAATTGAAACTGGCATAATCACAAACTAATCAGGGAGAATATAAACACATAGGGGTGTAGGGATTTGGGACTCATAAGAATGGTAAGCACGCAGTAGGTTAAAAACAATTATCCAGGCATGCTTGAATCATACAAGGGAATACATGAATTTAAGGGAGGGGAGTCTGCCTAACTACAAACTTCACAACAGAACCACAAGTAAAAGTAGGCTAGAAATAAAAGAAACTGAAACAAGAAGAGAAACATGTTGTTGTTGAGGCTTTAAATTAAACTAGGATATACCAGTGAAAATAGAAGTAAGCAGAATGAAAGGACCAAGAGCACAGATGATTAGCCTTGGCTTGAAGCCGGCTAATAGTAGCAAAATAACACAAAGAAGAAGGAGAACAGAGATTTTAAATAAGAGAGGAGTTTTTTGAAAGCCAAGAGTTCATGTCTTGTTTGTGAAATACTTATATAGTATCTATAGTTGAAAGTAGGTAGTGGAATAAGGTAAAAATCATAGTAGTACACTAATTTAAGAACTCAGAATCAATCAATTAGAGAATCAAGGAAGTACTTCCTTGAGTTAAGGGAGTTAAGATCAAACGGAAAGATTCAGTACCATATAAGGCAGGAAGAAGAATCAGTGCATGATTAAATAAGGAAAGGAGCCAGAGTTTAGTAGGCATAAAGTAGTCAATTAGGACCAAATTCAGAAAGACCCAATTAAGGAAAGACTAAGTAAAACAAAGTACGATAGTAAATAAGGTAATAAAATTAATTAATTCAAACAGACGAGTAGAATTCTAGGGCTTTGAAGGAAAATCTTTCAATGACCAATAGTTAAGGAAAATCAGAATCAATCATGGGGAGTCATGATTCTGCATATTTAGACATATAAATAGAGGCGAATGAGCAGAAGTAGTAAACAAACACTATCAATTACATAGGTAGAAAGAAACAAGAGCTGAGCAAACACAGTCATATAGAGGTGATATAAGTAGGCTAAATATTCAGCAGAACATATTCGAAGCATGATGACCACAAGAGATTAACAAGACCAAGGCAAAGAAAACATGTTGACACACAGAGCCAAGTCAAACAAAATCATGCTAACACATGGAACCAAGGCAAGAAAAGTCTTTAAAAAATTAGGGCTTTTAACAGAGTCGAGTTAAAAAGTAGTAGGACCATAGAATCGGTCAAAATAAAAAAGGAAAAAAGAGTTTATCATAAATAAATCGGTTGAAACAGGTATAGAAAGAACTCCGAGAAAACCCTAGTTTTCAAAGAAAGTAAAAACGGTTTAGAATAGAGGATCTTTCAGAAGAAAGCTCGAGAATAAGCAAATCATAGAAGGAAATAGGCTTAAAGCATGAAAATAACATAGATCTGAGAGATCTAGAAGAGAGTTAGGGTTTCAAAAGGAAACCTAAGTAGAAATCGAAAGAACCTATTATAACTTCTTAAATCGTAATATAGATGGTGTGATTTTGCCCAAAATCCACCAGAGAAGACTCGAACAACAGAATCAGAAACCTTAGGTCCAAATCGACATGGCCCAGGACCCTTGAGGGCCTTAGAGATGATGAGCAAGGTGGTAGAGTGACCTTTGGAGGCTTGGGTTGAAAGGGTAGTCGCCGGAGATGACCGGAGAAAGAGGCGGCGGTTGAAAGTGATTAGGGTTAGGTTGAGAGAGAAGAGGGAGATGAGAGCACCTGAAGGCAGCAGATTGGAAAAGTGATTAGGGTTAGGGAGTTGATTAGAGTTAAAAAAGGAAAGGAATTATTTGGACCGTTGATTTGGAAGATCAACGGTCAGGATTCAAATGGGTAGGTGGGTTCCGGGTTTGGGTAAGGGTTAATAGGGTGTGGGTCGGGTTTTTAATTATAAAATTGGGCTGGGATTGGGGTCCGATTTCGCTATAATTGAAAGCCAAATTTGGTTGTTATTTAAATAGCCAGTTTTTCCCTATTTTAATTTTAGTAAATGATAAGTAATATCTGGAAAATAATTTAAGGTGCCAAAATGATTTAAAATACATAATTGACATTTTTAAAATAGGGATTATATCTTTAAATGGGCAAACATTGTAATTCTATGCAATTTAGCTTAAAATATACTAAATGTAATTGTAAAAATACATAAAAATCACATTAGCCATATTTTGGCATAAGTATAGAAATTAAATAAATGAATTGTCAAAACAATAATTTTGGAAATAATTATTGGAAATTTTATGGATAAAAGGGGAGAAAATAAATCAATTTAAACCCTTAAAATTATGCGAAAATAATAAAAACCTTGTGTATGTTTATATATGTTATTTTGAAGGCTTTTATGCATATTTAAAATATATAGGGAAAAATTGGGCATCAACAAATGCGTTCGTCGAAGTTTGAATGTTAAAAAGTAAAAGAATGATTTTGATCATTGATTCATGGTTTTAATATTATTCGTGGCATTTCGAGTCTTTGGATAAGGTATTGGAACTAGTTGGCATGATTGGACGGGGTCCCGGGGGCCTCGGGTATGTTTCAGGATGAGTTCTGACCATTTCTCTATGTTGTGCAGCTGCTGGTTTCTGGTGCATACCATCGTGAAGGTAGGAACGTGATCGCGAAGGGTTAAGTGGACTGATGGCATTTTTGTTCATCGCGATCGCATAGAGGGAGCTACGATTGCGGAGCTGGAGCAGGTTGTTCTTCGAATTCGTGTGTGCAGAGTCACGAACGAGACGGTTTGTGGAGGTAGCCCTGTCTGGGAGAGTTGTGCTATGAGATCACAAAAGGACTCATGCGATCGCGGATGAGGAATCTGTGGAGGCTATGTTTGGCCTTCGCGTTCGCATTCATGGAGGCTGGGGCAGGTTGTGCTTCACGATCGCGAGTAGGACCTTGTGTTCGCACAGGGTAATTTCATAGGCTAGGCTGGTTGGCCTACGCGATCACGAGGAGATTTCCGCAATCGCGAAGAAGGGAGTTGTTGGGTAGTAAGCTTTTATTTTGGGACTTAGCCCATTTCTCTCATATTTTAATTTGGTTGGACAATTTTTGGAGCTCTTGCAGGGAAGTTTCATCATCTATGTCCAGGTAAGTAATTCCCACATATTGTTAGTTAACTACAAGGATTCTACCAGGATTTAAACATAGAAATTGGTAGAAATTGTGAGATATTGAAAGCAACCTAGAATTTGGTATTTTTGGATTTTGACCACGAAATTGGATATGGAATTGGGAATAAATTATATATTTGAGTTTGCGATGTTATGGGTAATGTTTATCTTCGAAAAATTTTGGAATCCGGGCATGTGGGCCCGATGGTTGGCTTTTCGAGCGGAGTTGGGAATTGTTATGAATTGTTAAATTATGAGTATTGGAGCATATTTTTATTGGTTTGCATGTTGTTTGACTAGTTTTGTATCGATGGGAATTGGCTTGGGGTGTTATAGAGGCGTTGGAGCCAGTTATGGAACTTCGGAGCGAGGTAAGTCTCCTATCTAACCTTGTGGGGGGAATTTACCCCGTAGGTGTTATACTTATTACATGCTACATGTTATGGTAGATACGCATGTATGAGGTGACGAGTGTCCGTGCGTATGCTAGAGTTCTTGATTATGTCCGGGTAGACTTAGATTCATGTCGTGCTTTAATTGTACTAATTGAATTATTCTTGCTTATTTAATTACTTTAATTGGCATTATGAACCGAGACTAGACTTGCTATTTTAGATATTTGATAAGCTACTTGATTAGCCATAAGAATTGTACTTCTTTTTCGGATTTCTCTCGCGTTGCGCGTATTCATCGGAAAGTTTCTCTTGAATTCCATAACTCACACGTATATTCATTAGTGGGGTCATAGACTTGTAAAAGCTTCACACTCTTATGGGATCGAGTCGTTCTTCTCAGGATATTGTAACACATTCTTATGGGATCAGGTCGTTCACCTCAGCAGGATATTGTAACACACTCTTATGGGATCGGGTCATTCGCCTCGGCAGTATCACGTATCATATTCTTATGGGATCGGGTCATTTGCCTCGGTAGAATTATGTCTCACACTCTTATGGGATCTGGTCGTTTGCCTCGACAGTTTTGTGAAACACTCTTATGGGCTCGAGCCCGCTCGCCTTGGCAGAATCGTGCGAATACTTGATAAGGAGTCTGCGTATTCATGAGAGTCCTGACTTGAGATGTGACCGTTAATTTGGTATTGACCATTACGTATTCTATTTGAAGAGATATCAGATAATTGAGGACTTTTATGTTCATTGTTCAACTGTAGACCGTATTATTTGCCTATATAAGTACTCATTATTTACTTATCATGTTTCATACTTGTCTAATTTGTTATAGCTGATTTATGGGACCACTAGTAAGTGTCAATGTCGACCCCTCGTCACTTCTTCTTTGGGGTTAGGCTAGATATTTATTGAGTACGCATTGATTTATGTACCCATGCTGCACTTCTGCACTAAATCTGCAGGATCTGACAGATTCTTTTGGTGGTCATTTGGGCGTGTAGGCCTAGCTGCTGAGGGGACTTTATGGTGAGTTGCATTCCATGCTACGATTCACAGCTCACAGAGTTTCCATCATAATTATTTACTTTATCATTTCTACCTTGTATTCCAAATAGATAATGTATTGTTATTATACTTCCTAGTAGATGCCCATGCACTTGCGACACCGGGTTTTGGGGTATTCTAGAATTTGTGTACGGTTTGCTTTACATTGACACACTTTTACTTTATATTTTATTTAAATTGTACGTATATACTATTTTTAATGCATTGATCTCTATATATAATAAGATTCATGATTTTAAAAATAATAAAATGAATAATTAAGCTGATAGTTCATTGTTGACTTGCCTAACGGTAGCGTTGGGCGCCATCACGACCTATAGTGTGTTTTGGGTCGTGATGACAACACCCTTCATACAATGAACTCTCATCCTTACTTGCACGAAAATATCCTTTGGGCCATTAATAATAATGTCAAGAAGCACGAAAATACCCTTTGTTCTTAAATCACTCTTCCTTACAAGCACGGAAATATCTTTTGTACATAAATCACTTGTCATGACTCGATCGGTCATTTTGTATATTTGCGCCTCATTTTCCCTTTTTTATGCTTCACACACGTGCATTTGTGGTTTTATGAATTACGGGGTTGATTGGTTTCGTTCCGAGAAGGTTTCGGATTGATTTGGACCCTTTAGTTCTTGGCTTAGAAGCCTAAATTAGAAATATTGACCAAACTTTGACTTTTGTAAAAACGACCCGGGGCAGTGTTTTGATGGCTTTGATAGCTTCGTATCGTGATTTTGGACTTAGACATATGCCCAAAATCAAATTCGTAGATCCGTAGGTTGATTTGTGTTGTTTTGCCGAAAATTTGCAATTTGAGGTTTAGAAGTTTAACCATAAATTGACTTTTGGCTATCGGGTTCGAAATTTTGTTTTGGTACTTGGAATAGGTGCTGTTTAGAACATGTCTGCAATATCAAATATCATTTGGAGTTGATTTGATTGGTTTCAGACGCTTAGTTGCAATTTTAGAAGTTCTTGAACTTTACTTTAAAATTCATGCAATTTGGTGTCTGATATGTAGTAATAGATGTTATTTTTGTGTTTTGATCGCGCAAGCAATTCCGTATGATATTTTTAGACTTGTGTGAATTTTGGTTTGGAGCCGTGAGGGCTCGGATAAGTTTTAGACTGTTATTCAAAATGTTTTGGATTGAACCAGTAATTGTTGGTGTGATGGTGATTTAATGTCGCAATTGCAAGCACCAGCATCGCAATTGTAAAGTGGACAGGGGAAGTTCTGATGTCACAATTGCGACCTTCACCTTTGTATTTGCGAAGTCAGCAGTTCTAGGTTGGTGTCGCATTTGCAACCACATGGTCGCTTTTGCAATGGTATTCAGCTTCGCAATTGTGAAGCCTTTGTCGCAATTGTGACTTCTGTTGAGGCTGTTAGGGTTCGCAAATATGATCGTTCATTCGCAATTGTGAATGTGTACCCTCTGTCGTAATGCAACATCTACAACTAGACATAAGGGCTGGAAAGCCGGGATTTAGTCTCATTTCTCACATTTTAGAACCTGGACTCAGTAGGAGGTGATGTGTAGAGGGGATTTTCATCTACAAACATTGGTTAAGTGATACTAATCAATTTCCAACTATATTTCATTATTATATCTTGGACTTATTATCAAATTTATGAGAATCAAAGAGGAGTCAAGTTTTTGAAAAATGAAGAATTGAGTTTTGAGAGTCAATTTAGACTTGGATTTGAAAACAAAATACATATATGGACTTGTGGGGTTATGGGTAGTCGGAATCTACCCTTGGACACAGGTTTTGACTGGGCGAGCCCAGGATTGACTTTTGTTGACTTTTTGGAAATTTTGCAAAGATCAAAGCTTTATCTATTATAAATGTTTTCCCTTGCAATGTTTGATGATATTAAGTCACTTTTTGTTAGATTTGAGCTATGTGGAAGCGAATTTTAGGGGAAAAGCTATTTCTGAGAGTTGAGTTAGCCTAGTTGAGGTTAGTGTCTTGCCTAACTTTGTGTGGGGGAACTACCCCGTAGGATTTGGGTTGATTATGCTATTTTTGTCATGTGAAAGCTATGTATGCAAGGTGACGAGTGGGTACACGGGGCTATATATGGTAATTTACCGGTTTAGGTTATTTAACTCTTTCCATGCTTTTAATTGAATTGTCATAACATGTTATATCTCTCATTGTTAATCTACTCTTACATGTGTTAATCTACCCTTACATGCTTTATTTGACATTATTAACACTTGTTCTACCTCTTACTTGTTACTTTGCTCTTATATGCGCTAGTGAAGTTATTGTCTTCCTTACTGTCTTGTTACTCTTGAATTTTTCAAATCACTTTTACTTAAAGTTGTTATTTCGGGGAATATCTTCTTGTTGAGTTATTGGTGTTGAAGTTGTAAAAGTCGTTATCAAATTGAGGTGGAGTTGTTAATTGTTGAAATATCTTTCTTCTTGAGAAATTCACATTCATTTTGTTATTGTTGAGATTTTTGTACACATTGTTGTTGATCCATGGGCTATTTGTTGTGGAAATATTGGTATTGTTGACTTTTTGGCAAGTTGTGGCATATGGTCACTTGTGGTGCGAGTTGTGATTGTGTTGTAATATTGATACGCATGTGGGGGTATAAGGCTAGGAGTGATACGCTTGCGGTGAGATAAGGTGGGCTTGATACGTGTATTGCTAGTAGGGGAACTACTTGAAGCCGTGCGGTGAGATAAGGTGGGATAAAATGCGTGTAGCTATTTGGAAAAGTGATTGTCAAAACTAAATGTCACGCGGTGATATAATGAAAGATTGTGATTGAAATTTTGAAATGTGAATACGAAGCGGTACCTCAGTTGTGATTCTTGTTGTGCATTTCATATTGAAAAGAGTTATTGGTTGAACAATTCTTGTTGCTTTTATTCTTCCTTGTCTTACCAGTTTGTCCGTATTGGGTTATTTGTGGTTCTCATTATTTGCTTCCTTCTTGTTGTATTTTGCTTACAATTATGTCATTAGCTTACGTTACTAAACTGCTTTTCTATCATTTAATTCTCCGCTTTCCAGTACTTCCCGTTGTTATATTTTTGTTCCGTTTATCTTGTCCTTTATGTTATTTTCTTTATCAGATAGTGTTGTAGTAGACGTTATAGAATATTTTGTAGAGCTTATGACTCAGTTCCACCAGATTTTGGGAGTTATTTGTCAATTGTGTTGTTGAGATTTATTATGATAGTTTAATGGTTTAAATTTGAGATTTTATTATTCTTTCTGATATTTCTCTTTACATGTTAGGCTTACCTAGTCTTAGAGACTAGGTGCCATCACGACATCCTACGGTGAACAATTAGGGTCGTGACATCACTCTTCCTCAATAGCACGGAAACACCTTTCATGCAATCAACTCTTCCTCACCAAACATATATATATATATATATGTGTGTGTGTGTGTGTGTATGTGTGTGTGTATATATATATATATATATATATATATATATATATATATATATAATAGTACCAAGCAAGATGGGAAGCATAAATTACGCCACGTGAGAATTAATCACAATTTTTGCACCAATAGGCGAGCCCATATTTTAAGAACCATAATGCTCAATTATCTCAAGAAAACTTAAACATGATCTTTAGAATGAATATTAAAACTCAAGTATCACAAGAATACTAGATATAGATATTTGTTCGTGATTTAAGTATGGCTACAGCCGAATTAAGTATATCAACAATCTCAAGAATAGTCCATCATGTTCAATTTAAGATGTGTTAAGCTAAAACCATTATCTCTAGCATGGATATTTGTACTCATGTTATTATATAAGTCAAGTAAGACATAAGTCATGAAGATCAAAAAGTTCAACAAAGCACAAAGAAGCATAAAATCTTCCCCGGGCAGGGATAACCCTAACACATGCATATATGTTTGTCACCTCGCATATGCATCACCCCCACATGTAGCAAATAGTATCATCTAGTAGGAACAACTCTCTCAAACCAAATCTAGGCAAGATACTAACCACATTGCGAAACAAGTTCAATAATCAAATACCCTTTTTTCTTAGAAATACTCCTCAAAACGATCAAAACCTAGTCAAATATCCCAAATCAATAAAGGTTCAATCTTTGATGAAATCTCAAAAGTCAACTCGAACTCACATAGTCTAAATCCAAACTCGAGACCAAAATTTAAAGACCCATAACTCCACGAGCCCAAATATATAATTTATTTTAAGATACGCACTCAAATTGAGGTATAAATTCCCAAAATTAGCTCTCTTATGTTCAAACTAGAGAAACCAATTTCTACACTTTAAATCCTATATTTAGGAATAAAATCTATGAGGAATCATGATATATGGTTAAAATTAAGTTTACAATACTAATCTTCGAAGTTGAGGTAAAAATACCTTCAATAATCGGCTCCTCCTGAGGTCAAGGTCTCAAAAATGATGAAAATGAGGTCACATTCTAATATTCAGTATTTGAATACCCATGCGTCACTTCCATCATGTTTGTGGCGCACACCTCACATTCACGAAGTCCAAGGTCTATGGCTATCGCATTCGCGCTTATGCTATCGTGTTCATGATGGTTTCTCCCCCCACTAGCCTCCAGGCATCATCATCAAATCTAGGCATGACTGGGTTGTCGAACATCACACGCACTGCCTCAGTAGTGACGGCAGCAAGATCTGGCTCCTTAGACTGGTCAGTTGGTGCTACCGGTGCATATGGTGCTGAAGAATCTAGGGCGGACTGGTGCGGGTCAAGCATCATATCAAAAGGAAGGTCTCCAGCTGTAGCGAGTGTAGTCACCTCCTTCCGGATCTTTTCCACTGATTTCTTGCTTACCTGGGACTTCCTCATCTTCTTTACTTTCTTTCCCAGCTCCTCAATAACTGACATGTGCTGTACCAAGTTGTCTGTGATTGTCTTCTGGTTATCCAGGATCTTCTTCAGCATCTCATTAATGTCAGATAGGGCCTTTGGTGCATGTGTAGTGGACTGCGCTGCAACAGTACTAGATAAGTTAGACAGCTTTGCAGTAACTATCTGCATCAAGTTGTTGAGACTCGCCAATGTTTGGGAGACTCGCAGAGTAGATGGAGGATAAGTGGGCATGGGCATTGGCCTCAGAGCTACCCTAGGGGCTGTGGTAGGAGCTAAGGATGATGGTGGAGACAAAACAACATCACTGGAAGAAGGCTCAGCCGAGGTAGATGGAAGATCAGCTATCATAGAAACTACCACTACTACTCATCAGACTGGCATGTGGTGGTAGAAGGCTCGACTTTATTCTTTGGGTTGCTAGCATCCATTTGTGAATACCAGTCGAATGGCTTCATTGGCTTCACCTTAGTTTCAAAATCTCTCATCTCTACCTTTGCATTAGTGAGGTTCTCTGTGATAGTGTTGGGATAAGGGTAGGTCGAGCTATATTGCCATGTTATCAAAGAAATGTTGGCCAACATCACGACACCCACATTGATTGGGTACCCGGCCATGATGGAAGCCACAAGAACTGCCCGAGGAATAGAAAGATGAGTCTCATTCTAGATTGGGTCCAGTCTACTGCAGACAAAGGTTTGCCACCCCTTCACCTCAAAACTCAATCTTCGTGGATAGGAACCCCAGCAGTAATCCATGGTGGTGGTGACCCCGATGGTGCTAAGATCTTAGCCAGCCAAGGTAGGACTTCCTCCTTCATTGTTCACTTCTCCATATACTCCTCTAGCTCAACATCCTCGATGCCCAAGTATGTGTTTAGTGTATGTTGATCAAACCTCACCTTGAGGTTGCACACTTTGGTCACCTTCATCCCTTTCTTTATATGAGCAACATTGGCATAGAACTCTCGGATGAGGTATTCTTTGGCATCCTCCACTCTCTCGTTGAACCACATCCAACCCTTTCATGCTCTGAACTGCCTCAATATTGTCGAGTTGTATGTCTACAAATCTTTCAATAAGAACTGTCGCTCAAGAGTCAATGGCCTCACTGGCAACCACATACAAAAACTAGTAAAAGCGGCCACACTGACAAACCTATCCTCCCAGACCTCCTTCTTCTTAGATCTCTCCATACATGTGGTTGTACCATCTCCCCCTATACCATCATCGGGGATCTCATATATAATCTGTGCCTCTACGACTGGTATAGCTGATGGCTCAGAAGCCTAGCTAGCACTCTCCCACACCCGGAGGTGTTGTGCGATGAAGAAGACTCATCCCTGAGCTGGTACCTGGCTTGTGGCCTAGACTTTGTAGTTGTATGCTCCTCATGAATAGAGGTTGAGTTGCCTTCTGACACCTCCCTAGACGGGACATAGGAACTAGATTTGGAGAGGTTTGCATATCTCCTTCTGTCGGCTATGGTTTTCTTTTTGATAGTCTTAGGATGTCCAAGGGGCAAGGTACCTCTACCTCGACCCCGGGAAGATTTACCTTTTCCCTTTGAAGTGTCGCCTCGAGCTCTTGATTGAACCATTGTCTATACCAAAGCAAAGAAGATTGTTAGTTGCAATTTATTGTTCAACATATTCAGGACTTATATAGGTAAGGGAGAAACAATTGGACACAGTGGGATGGTAAATATAACATATGTTTGCATGTAAAGGGATCTGTGGTCCACACTGTAAAAGGGAGTTGCAGTCTGCATAAATCTATTGTGCAGCTGCAGAAAGGAAGTGTGGTTTGCACGTTTTAACTTGCGACCGCACTTCTGACTCTCAAAAATTTTGACTCTCTGATGACAGAGAAATGGTTGATCCGCGGCCAAAGAGGGAAATATGTGGACTAACTTGTAGTAGCAGATTCCTTCTTGTTTGAGTTTCCAATTTTGCTAATCTGCGGACCGCACAAATTCAAGTGTGGCTGCAGTTTTCAAAATGTTACAAGCATACCACTTTTTTCTACTTAGGTTTTTCAATTTCTTACAAAAATAGGCATGATAACATGGTAAAAACATGAAATTACACTAACCCAAACCCATTAGAGCATGTATTATTGTTACCCAGACTAGATCTACCACACATGGACACATAATCGAGCTATAATAACAGATGGCCTAAAAAGAACTAAAAATTTAACTAATATAAAAAACTTTAACATGAGATTGAAGCATACCGGATAGAGTGAGTGTAATGAGTGAATAATCAAGGTGGTGGTGTGTGAGGACAGTTAGAAATCTCCAAGAAAATCATTAGATCAACCGTGCTTTGTTCAGAAGCAAAAAGTGTACAATGAGGTCTACTGTTCTATTTATACCAACTATTTTGAGAAGGCGAAAAAGGTTAGTGCAGTCCGCACTTTGTCACCTGGGTGGATATTCTCATAAACCAATGTGTAGTCCGCACATTTTCAGGTGCGGCCGCAGATTTCTTGTGCAATCGCAGATCGACCTCCGCACTGACAAGCTCAAACTTTAGAGAGTTGGTATTTTGACATTTCTTTAATATTTCAAATGGGCAGTCCGCAAGAGAAACGTGCGGCCTCAATGCTCTTCTGCTGTACCACATAGAAATGTATAGTCTGCACAAATAGAGTGCGGTATGCACATTTTTGAACATTTAGCCATATTTTTGTCCACCTATCTTATAAGTCACACTCATCCCTGTATCACACTTCAAATCAAGTTAGAACATAAATAACATCTAACTACAAAAGAAAAAGGAAAAGAACTTGAGTTGCCTCCCAAGAAGCGCCTGATTTAACGTTATGACACGACGCAAAATACCCTCAAGTGAAGTGAATGACCACCACCACGTGGCTATCTCCAACCATGCCCAAGTAGTGCTTCACCCGGTGACCATTGACTGGGAATACTTCATTATTTTTGTTCTTCAAGTCTAATGCACCAAAAGGTGTCACACCAACAATTTCAAAAGGACCACTCCACTTGGATTTTAGATTCCCGAGAAACATCCTCAACCTTGAGTTAAACAACAATACAAGATCGCCCACTTTGAACTCTTTGTTCCAAATGTATTTGTCATGAAGATATTTCATCTTTTCTTTGTACAAGGACGAACTCGTATAAGCATGGTATCAGAACTCATCCAATTCATTCAAGTGTGCAACCCTCAAGTTAACGGCTACTTTCCAATCAATATTCAGCTTCTTTAGAGCCCACATTACCTTGTGCTCTAGTTCCATCGGAAGATGACAAGCTTTTCCAAACACTAACCGGTATGGAGACATTCCAATAGGTGTTTTGTAAGCCGTCCGATAAGCCCATAATACATCATCAAGCTGTTTGGACCAATCCGTCCGATTAGCATTCACCATTTTATATAAGATACTCTTTATCTCCCGATTGGAAACTTCCACTTTCCTACTAGTTTGTGGGTAATAGGGAGTCATGACTTTGTGAGTAACACCATACTTGCTAAGTAAAGTGTCAAAAGCCTTGTTGCAAAAATGTGACCCCCATCGCTTATAATTGCACGTGGAGTACCAAACCTTGTGAAAATATTCTTCTTCAAGAAAGCCACTACACTTCTCACCTTATTGTTGGGTAAAGTGACGGCCTCAACCCATTTGGACACATAATCCACCTTGACCCAGATGTAGGTGTTTCCAGAAGAACTCACAAAAAGACCCATAGAGTCAATGCCCCACACATCGAAAATATCAATCTCTAAAATGGTTGTGAGAGGCATTTCATTTTTCTTTGAGATTCCACTGGCCCGTTGACATTCATCACATCTTTTCACTAACTCACTTCCATCCTTGTAAAGAGTGGGCCAATAGAAACCACAACTAAGCACTTTGGTCGTCGTTCTTGCTCCACCATATGGTGAAGAATGACAAGCCCCAAAATATCACCTTACTCTTCTTCCAGTACACACCTCCTAATCACCCCATCCGTACAAATCCGTAAAAGGTATGGTTCATCCCAATAATAATCTTGACAATCCCTTTTGAGCTTCTTCCTTTGGTTTGAAGAGAACCCATCCAGAATGATTCCACAAACAAGAAAATTTGCTAAGATCGTGAACCATGGCATCTCTTTTATTTCAATCGCCAAAATTTGCTCAGAGGAAAAATAATCATTGATTTCAAGGCCATCATGCGGCCTCCCCACCTCCAAACGAGACAAGTGGTCCACCACTTAGTGTTTACTACCTTTTCTATCCTGAATGTCGATATCAAATTCTTGTAACAAGAGCACCCATCTCATCAACTGAGTTTTCGAGTCCTTTTTTCTCATAAGATAATGAAGCGCTACATGATCCGTATGGACAATAACTTTTGCACCTATCAAGTACGGGCGAAACTTCTCAATTGCAAACACAATAGCAAGAAGTTCTCTCTCCGTAATGGTATAGTTGACTTGGCAATATTCATGGTCTTACTAGCATAGTATACCGGATGGAAAATCTTGTTGATACATTGCCCCAAAACAATCCCAACCGCTACGTCACTTACATCACACGAGTTCAAAAGGCACACTCCAATTTGGAGCGATGATGGTGGGAGTAGTTGTCAACTTAAGCTTCAACAATTCAAAAGCTCTCATGCAATAATCATTGAAATTAAACTTGGCATCCTTCTTAAGAAGCTTGCACAAAGGGTTCACCACTTTAGAGAAATCTTTGATAAAGAGCCGGTAAAAACTAGCGTGGCCTAAGAAACTCCGCATACCTTTCACCAAAGTTGGGGTGTAAGCTTAGAAATCACCTCAATCTTTGCCTTGTCAACTTTAATTCCATTCCTCGAGATTTTATGGCCAAGGACAGTACCTTCCTCAACCATGAAATGACATTTCTCCCAATTGAGCACCAAATTGGTTTCTTCACATCTAGCCAATACTTTGTCTAAATCTGCAACACATTCATCAATAGAATCTTGCAAGACATTCATCAATAGAATCTTCAAGGTAGTCCAACCACCGATGTACTTCTCCAACCATCGAGAAGTCATCCATGAAAACTTCAAGGTAGTCTTCCACCATGTACGTGAAAATAGCCGTCATACACCTTTGAAAAGTCGTTGGTGCATCCGCTTGAAAGCAAATGGCATCCGTTTGAAAGTAAAAGTACCATAGGGACATGTAAAGATTGTTTTCTCTTGATCTTCTGGAGTAATGAGAATTTGGTTGTAGCCGGATACCATCACAAAAATAACAAAAAGCACGAACAGCCAATCTATCGAGCATTTGATCTAAGAAAGGAAGTGGAGAGTGATTCTTCCTTATGACTTTGTTGAGCTTGCGATAATCCATACACACCCTCCAACCAATCACCATTCTTGTAGAAATCAATTCATTCTTGTCATTGGTGACTACCGTCATACCCACCCCTTCTTTGGGACACATTGAATCGGAGAAGTTCATGAACTATTGGAGATGGAGTAGACAACCCCAGCATCCAACCATTTGTTAATCTCCTTCTTTACAACTTCTTGCATAGCCTCGTTGAGTCTCTTTTGATGTTCAATAGATGGTTTAGCACCATCCTCTAACTTGATCTTATGCATGCAAAAGGCGGGGTTTATACCCTGAATATCTGCCAATGTCCACCCAATAGCCTTTTTCCTCTTTTGTAGCACCGCTAATATGGAATCTACCTGCACGCTAGTGTCACCACCCCGGTTCGCCCTCCGTGAACCATCGTGATGGCACCTAGTCCTTACGACTAGGTAAGACTAACAATGCGGAAAATAAACCAATTTGCGGAAGAAATAAAAAAAAACAACATAGTGGAATAAAACAGTGTTTAAAAGTGCCGCTCGGCATACACAATAATAACTCTCGAAATCTGAATATATTTCCCAAAACCCAGAATCTCGTGATCACAAGCCTTAGAATGTCTACAAGCATCTAACTCCAGAATATCTAACAAAGGAAAGGAAAAATACATAAGGGCTAATACTAAAAAGGGGGAGTAGAAAGGGACTCTTCGGTCTGCGGATGCGGCAGATATACCTCGGAGTCTCTACAAGCGCCTCGTCTCAAGCGTGATGAGTCTGAGTGGAGGTACCTGGATTTGCACATGAAAAACATGCACAGAAAGGGCATGAATACACCACAGTGGTACTCAGTAAGTGCCAAGCTAACCTCGGTCGGGTAGTGACGAGGAAGGTCAGGGCCCTACTGAGATTAAATGAAATATAAGGTGCAACAGTATAAGATAAAGTAGTACAGTTGAAAGATAACAATAAGAATCAATACAGGATAATAAGGACAACTACAATTGAAACAGAAACAAAAACAATTACCAGGAATACCACTCTTCCCAAAGATAATAATCGGGGATCTCTTAGTATCCTGAGGATCTCTTAGTACCCTCAATACACGCCAGGGATCTCTTGGTATCCCAAGGATCTCTTGGTATCCTATATATACGTGCTAGGGATCTCTCGGTATCCCACACCTCAACTCAAATTATCAATTCGTACAGGGGATCTCCCGGGATACCGTCCCGTAGTCCCAAAGTAAAACACACGGTAACAACACAAGGAATACTCAATTAAGCTAAATTTCGTACCAAGTAAAACAGGTCATTCTAATCTAACATGCTTCCCATAATACAATTACGGCAGTTTAAACATTAAAGCAATTAAGTAAATTAAACATGCTTTTCTAAGCTAGTAGCAGATTTAAATTTCAAGTAGAGTAAGCTAGAAAGGAAAAAACAATTAAAGTTAAAACAGGATTTTCAACAATTAGCACAAGTACATACTCGTCAACTGATGTACAAGGCATTTCAATTACCACAATACCAAATCCTAAGGGGAATGTCCTCCACACAAGGTTAGGCAAGCCACTTACCTCGAACCAGCTCAAAATCAACCTGAAACCACGCTCTTGCCACGAGTACTCAACTCCAAATGGCCCAAATCTATTCAATTCAATTGCATAATGTAAATAATACTTCAAGTAACTGATTCTATAATTAAATTCTAAGCTAATACGTGAAATTAGGTAAAATGACCAAAACGCCCCTCGGGCCCATGTCTCGGAATCGGGTAAAATTTACATTTCCAGAATTCCCACACTCTCACGAGTTCAATAATACCAAAAGTATCAAAATCGGACCTCAAATGGTCCCTCAAATCATCACTCAAAGGCTCTAATTATTCAAGCCCTAACCCCTAAATTACCACTAATTTTCCTTAAATTTTCATGTTTATAATGATTAAAATCACCTCAATAAAGAGTTTAGGGACCAAGGACCTTACCCCAATGAATTCCTCTAAAGATCTCCCTTGAAAATGCTCCCCAAGGCTTCTTTCCGTTTGAAAAGAGGTGAAAATAACCCAAATTCGCGAAGGCAAGTATTTATATGTTCTACCCAGTTAATCCACTTCTGCGACACTGGGACCGCACCTGCGGTCCCACTTCTGCGAGGACATGGTCGCATCTGCGACATTTCACTTAAAGCCCAGCTTCCGCACCTGCGGTTAACCTTGCGCAGATGCGGTGCCGCTTCGGCGGTGAAGCTCCCACTTCTTCGATTCCTGCTGGTATCTCCCCTTTCCGCTTCTGCGATGACTCCGCCTCTTCTGCGGCTCCACACTTGCGGGACCCAACCACAGGTGCGGTTATGACAGAAGATCAGCAGTTGAAACTGCTCAAACAACTTCCAATCCTTCCGACAACCTTCTGAAACCATCCCGAATCCCCCGGGACCTCAACCAAAAACACAAACAAGTATAATATCACTGTCCAAACTTATACTAATCCTTAAAACACCTAAAGCAACATCGAAACATCGAATTAACCATGGATTCAAGCCTAAGAACTCCAAAAACTCTTAATTTACGCTTTTGATCAAAAAGTCTATCAAACCTCGTCCGAAAGACCTGAAATTTTTCACACACATCACATTCAACACTACAGAGCTACTCCAACTGTCGAAATTCCATTTCGACCCTTGGGTCAAAATATCACTATCGAACCGGAAACTTCAAAATTCGACTTTCGGCATTTCAAGCCTAAATTAGTTACGGACCTCCAAAACACAATCCGAACACGCCCCTAAGCCTAAAATCACCCAACGGAGCTAATGAAACCATCAGAATTCCATTCTAAGGCTATTTTCACACTATTTCGACTACGGTCAAATTTCCAAAACTTAAGCTCTCATTTATGGACTAAGTGTCCCAAAACTCTCCGAAACTCAAAACCGAACATCCTGGCAAATAGAAATAGCATAAATAAACACAAGGAAAGCAGTTAATAGGGGATCGGGCGTTAATTCTTAAAATGACCGGCTGGGTCGTTACATCCTCCCACACTTAAACATCTATTCGTCTTGAACGAGCATAGAGACATACCTGAAGTAGTGAAAAGATGAGGGTAATGGCTGCGCATATCCTGCTCGGTCTCCCAGGTTGCCTCCTCCACCGGCTGACCCTGCCACTAAACCTTCACTGATGCAATGTTCTTTGACCTCAGCTTTCTAACCTGCCTGTCCAATATTGCCATTGGCTCCTCAACATAAGATAGATCCTTGTCCAGCTAGACTGAACTGAAATCCAACACGTGCGATGGATCACCGTGATACCTCTGGAGCATAGAAACATGAAACACCGGATGAACTCCTGCTAAGCTGGGAGGTAAGGCAAGCTCATAAAAAACCTCCCCAACACACCTCAATATCTAAAAAGGGCCAATAAACCTCGGACTCAACTTCCCCTTATTACCAAATCTTATAATGCCCTTTATAGGTGAAACTCGAAGCAGAACCCGCTCTCCAACCATATAGGAAACATCGCGAACCTTCCGGTCCGCGTAGCTCTTCTGTCTGGACTGGGTTGTGCAGAGCCTATCCTGAATCACCTGAACCTTCTCCAAAGCATCCTGAACCAAGTCTTTGCCCAATAATTTAGCCTTACCTGGCTCAAACCAACCCATCGGGGATCTACACCGCCTACCATATAAAGCCTCGTACGGTGCCATCTGAATGCTGGACTGATAGCTGTTGTTGTAGGCAATTTCCGTCAATGGCAAGAACTGATCCTAAGACCCTCCAAACTCAATCACACACGCACGGAGCATATCCTAAAGAATTTGAATAGTGCGCTCGGACTGTCCATCCGTCTGAGGGTGAAATGTTGTGCTCAACTCCACCCGAGTACCCAACTCATGCTAAACGGCCCTCCAGAACCGTGATGTGAACTGAGTACCTCTATCTGAAATGATGGAAATTGGAACACCATGCAGACGAACAATCTCCCGAATATAAATCTCCGCCAACCGCTCCGAAGAAAAAGTAGTACATACAGGAATGAAGTGCACGGACTTGGTCAGCCAATCCATAATTACCCAAATGGAATCGAACTTCTTCAAAGTCTGTGGGAGTCCAACTACGAAATCCATGGTAATCTTCTCCCAGTTCCACTCCGAAATCTCTATCTGCTGAAGCAACCTATCCGGTCTCTGGTGCTCATACTTCACTTGCTGACAGTTGAGGCACCAAGCTACAAATCCAACTATATCTTTCTTCATCCACCTCCACCAATAGTGTTGTCTCAAATCCTGATACATCTTCGTGGCACCCGGATGAATGGAATACCGCGAGCTATGGGCCTCCTCTAGAATCAACTCCCGAAGCCCATCAACATTGGGCACACAGACCATACCCTGCATCCTCAATACCCCATCACCACTAATAGTCACATCTCTGGCATCACCATGCTGAACCTTGTCCTTGAGGACAAGCAAATGAGAGTTATCATACTGACGCTCCCTGATACGATCAAATAAGGAAGACCGAGAAACCACACAAGCTATAACCCGATTGGGCTCTGAAAGATCCAATCTCACAAACTGGCTGGCTAAGGCCTGAACATCCATCGCCATATGCCTCTCCAATACTGGTAAATAAGCCAAACTCTCTGCCCGGCGACTCATGACATCGGCCACCACATTGGCCTTGCCCGGATAATACAAAATAGTGATATCATAGTCCTTCAACAACTCTAACCATCTCCTCTGGTGCAAATTTAGATCCTTTTACTTGAATAGGTGTTGCAAGATCCGATGATCAGTATAAATCTCACAAGGAACCCCGTACAAATAATGACGCCAGATCTTCATGGCGTGAACAATGGCAACTAACTCTAGATCATGGACAGGATAATTCTTCTCATGTACCTTCAATGTTTGGACGCGTAGGCAATCACCCTATCGCCCTACATCAACACTGTTCCAAGGCCAATCCTCGAGGCATCGCAATAGACCGTATAAGACCCCAAACCTGTAGGCAATATCAAAACAGGGTTGTACTCAAAGCTATATTGAACTTCTGAAAGCTCACCTCACACTTTTCTGTCTGCTGGAACGGAGCACCCTTCTGGGTCAGTCTGGTTATAGGGGCCGCAATCGATGAAAACCCCTCCACAAAATGATGTTAGTAACCCCCCAAGCCAAGAAACTGCAGATCTCTGTAGCTGAAGATGGTCTGGGTCAACTCTACACTGCTTTTACTTTCTTCGGATCCACCTAAATACCCTCACTCAATACCACGTGGCCTAATAATGCCACGGAATCCAACCAAAACTCACATTTTGAGAACTTAGCATATAACTTCTTTTCTCTCAAGGTCTATAGCATTGTCCTCAGGTGTTGCTCATGATCTTCCTGACTCCGGGAATACACCAGAATATCATCAATAAAGATAATGACGAATGAGTCAAAATACGACCGGAACACATTACGCATCAAATGCATAAAGGTTGTTGGGGCATTGGTCAGCCTAAATGACATAACAAGGAACTCGTAATGGCCATATCGAGCCCTGAAAGCAGTCTTCGAGATATCTAGCTCCCGAATCTTCAACTGATGGTAACCTGAGCGTAAGTCAATCTTAGAAAACACTCGTGCGCCCTGAAGTTGGTCAAACAGATCATCAATACGAGGCAAAGGATAGCGGTTCTTCACTGTAACTTTGTTCAACTGGAAATAATCAATACACATACGCATAAAACCATCATTTTTCTTCACAAACAAGACAGGAGCACCCCAAGGTGATACACTAGGCCTAATAAAACCCTTATCTAGCAATTCCTGTAACTGATCCTTTAACTCCTTCAACTTAAAAGGAGCCATACGATACGGAGGAATAGAAATGGGCTGAGTGCCCGGCAATAGATCAATACCAAAATCAATATCTCTATCAGGTGGCATGCCCGAAAGATCAGCTGGAAACCCATCAAGAAAATCTCGTACTACTAGGACTGAATCAACTGAAGGGGTATCAACACTGACATCTCTCACATAAGTTAAATACGCGTCGCACCCTTTCTCAACCATTTGTTGAGCCTTAAGGAAAGAAATAACTCTACTGGGAGTGTGATCAAAGGTACCCATCCACTCAACATGCGGTATACCTGGCATAGCCAGCATCACGATTTTGGCGCGACAATCAAAAATAGCATAATGGGGCGACAACCAGTCCATGCCCAGGATAATATCAAAATCTACCATGCTGAGTAACAATAAATTGACTCTAGTCTCAAAACCACTAAGAGTAACCAAACACGACCGATAAACACAGTCCACAACAAGAGAATCTCCCACATAAGTAGAAACACAAACAGGGGAACTCAAAGAATCCTGAGGTACACCAAAATGCGGAGCAAAATAAGAAGACACATAAGAGTAAGTGGAGCCTGGATCGAATAGAACCGATGCATCTCTGTGACAAACCAGTATAATACCTGTGATGATAGAATCGGAGGCAACAGCCTAGGTACAGGTAGAAAGGGCATAGTATCTGGCCTGGCCTCCCTTTCTAGGGTGACCTATACCTCCCCGACCTCCACCTCTAGCTGGCTAAGCAGGTGGGGTAGCAACTGGAGCTGTAACCATAGCCTGAGAACTCTGCGGGGCACGATGTGGCTGAGAAGTCTATGGAGGTGCACCCCTCACAAGTCTGGGGTAATCCCTCACCATATGACATGTGTCACCACACTCAAAACAAGCTCTAGGAGGACATGGTAGTTGTGATTGGCTCGGGCAAAGTCTGCTAGACTGACCTCTAAAAGTACCCCGCATATGAGGCACGCTAGATACCGATGGTGCATAATAAGGCTCCTGAGTCCTAGGAGGAGCTGGAATACCACTAGTTGCTGGAAGAGCCGAATGAATAGGGTGGCTCATATAACCCCTACCATGACGACCTGCTACTGGGGCATGGGCACCAGAGAAATGGCCCGACTCTCGAGACCTTTTGGCCTCTCTCTCCTCTCTCTCCCTAGCATGCATACCCTCAATACTCCTAGCAATGCTCACCACCTGTTGATAAAAAATATCCATCTCCAACTCACAAGCCATGCTAGACTTGATGCTGGCAATAAGGCCCTCAATAAACCGGTGAACCCTCTCGCGAACAGTAGAAATCAAGGCTGGTGCATGCCTAGCCAAACTGGTGTAACGGACAGCATACTCCGAGATAGTCATAGTACCCTGGCGCAAATGCTCAAACTCTGCGCGCCATGCGTCCCTGAGGCTCTGAGGAACATACTCTCTCAGGAACAGATCTGAAAACTGAGTCCAAGTCAGTGAAGCAGCCTCATCTTGACTGTCTAACTCATAGGTGCACCACCACTCATAGGCGGCTCCTCGAAGCTGGAAAGCAGTGAAAGAAACCCAGCTCAGTCCTGATATACCCATAGTGCGGAGGATACGTTGACACTCCTCCAGAAATCCCAGAGCATCATCTGAAGCTAACCCACTGAATATAGGAGGATCATACTTCTTGAACCTCTCAAGCCTCCGCTACTCATCCTCGGAAACTGCTGCCCTGTCCTCGGGTTGACTTGGGGCTACAGGCTGTACGGGAATAATCTTAGGGACTTGCCCAACATGCACTTGCTGCTCAGGAGTGCGGGCGGGGGGAGTTTGTGCTCCTCCCCCGACCTGAGATATAGTTGCAGTAAGGGGAAGCAACCCTACCTGAGCCAAAGTGGTGTACATGCTCATGAACTGTGCCAGAGTCTCCTGAAGTACTGGAGTAGTAGTAGCAGTAGGCGTATCAGGTGCCTGGACTCCGGCTGGAACTGTTGGTGGTACCTCAGTGGCAGCTCGTGCAGGTGATCTGGCTATACCACATGTGCGTCCTCAGCCTTTACCCTGGCCCGGCCTCTGACGGTTGCAGTAGGGGGCGCGAGTGCCTGATCATATCGTGTAGCACATGTCCTCATCATCTGTGAGAGAATAGAAGACAGAAGTTTAGAATTGTGATATCAAAATCTCGCATGATAAGGAAATCAAATGAAGTGAAATTTTCCTAACAACATAGCCTCTCGTAGATAAGTACAAACGTCTCCGTACTGATCAGCAAGACTCTAATAAACTGGCTTGTGATTCATAACTCCTATGAACCTAGAGCTCTGATACTAACTTTTCACGACTCCGGTTCGCCCTCCGTGAGCCATCGTGACGGCACCTAGTCCCTACGATTAGGTAAGCCTAACAATGCAGAAAATAAACCAATTTGTAGAAGAAATAATAATAAAAAATAGCGGAATAAAACAGTGTTTAAAAGTGCCGCTCGGCATACACAATAATAACTCTCCAAATCTAAAAACATTTCCCAAAACCTGAAATCTCATGATACAAGCCTTAGAATGTCTACAAGCATCTAACTCCAGAATATCTAACAAAGGAAAGGAAAATACATAAGGGCTAATCCTAAAAAAGGGGAGTAGAAAGGGACTCTTCGGTCTGCGGATGCGGCAGATATACCTCGGAGTCTCTACAAGCGCCTCGTCTCAAGCGTGATGAGTCTGAGTGGAGGTACCTGGATCTGCTCATGAAAACCATGCACAGAAAGCATGCCGTCAATACAGGATAAAGTAGTACAGTTGAAAGATAACAATAAGAATCAATACAGGATAATAAGGACAACTACAATTGAAACAGAAACAGAAACAATTACCAGGAATACCACTCTTCCCAAAGATAATAATCGGGGATCTCTCAGTATCCCGAGGATCTCTTAGTACCCTCAATACATGCTAGGGATCTCTTGGTATCTCGAGGATCTCTTGGTATCCTCAATATATGCTAGGGATCTCTTGGTATCCCGAGGATCTCTTAATATCCTCTATATATGTGCTAGGGATCTCTAGGTATCCCGCACCTCAACTCAAATCATCAATACGTATAGGGGATCTCCCGGGATGTCGTCCCGTAGTCCCAAAGTAAAACACACAGCAACAACACAAGGAATACTCAATTAAGCTAAATTTCGTACCAAGTAAAACAGGTAATTCTAACCTAACATGCTTCACAAAATACAATTACGGCAGTTTAAACAGTAAAGCAATTAAGTAAATTAAACATGCTTTTCTAAGCTAGTAACAGATTTAAATTTCAAGTAGAGTAAGCAAGAAAGAAAAACACAATTAAAGCTACTTAAGTGAAAACAGGATTTTCAACAATTAGCACAAGTACGCACTCGTCACTTTACGTACAAGGTATTTCAATTACCATAATACCAAATCCTAAGGGGAATGTCCCCCACACAAGGTTAGGCAAGCCACTTATCTCGAACCAGCTCAAAATCAACCCGAAAGCACGCTCTTGCCACGAGTACTCGACTCCAAATGGCTCAAATCTATTCAATTCAATTGCATAATGTAAATAACACTTCAAGTAACTGATTCTACAATTAAATTCTAAGCTAATACTCGAAATTAGGTAAAATGACCAAAATGCCCCTCGGGCCCACGCCTCGAAATCAGATAAAATTTATATTTGCAGAATCCTCACACTATCACGAGTTCAGTTATGCCAAAAGTACCAAAATCGGACCTCAAATGGTCCCTCAAATCATCACTCAAAGGGCTCTAATTATTCAAGCCCTAACTCCCAAATTACCACTGATTTTCCTTAAATTTTCATGTTTATAATGATAAAAATCACCTCAATAACGAGTTTAGGGACCAAGGACCTTACCCCAATGAATTCCTCTGAAAATCTCCCTTGAAAATGCTCCCCAAGGCTTCTTCTCGTTTAAAAAGAGGTGAAAATAACCCAAATTTACGAAGGCAAGTATTTATATGTTCTGCCCAATTAATCCGCTTCTGGGGCTCTGCGAACGCACCTGCAGTCCCGCTTCTGCGAGGACATGGTTGCATCTACGACATTTCACTTAAAGCTCAGCTTCCGCACATGCGGTTAACCTTGCGCAGATGCGGTGCTGCTTTTGCGGTGAAGCTCCCGCTTCTGCGGTCCCTGCTGGAATCTCCCCTTTCCGCTTTTGTGATGACTCCGCCGCTTCTTTGGCCCCGAACTTGTGGGACCCAACCGCAGGTGCGGTTATGACAAACGATCAGCAGCTGAAGCTGCTCAAACAACTCCCAATCCTTCCAATAACCTTCCGAAACCATCCCGAGGCCCCCGGGACCTCAACCAAAAACATAAACAAGTCTAATATCATTGTCCATACTTATACTAATCCTTAAAACACCTAAAGCAACATCGAAACATCAAATTAACCATGGATTCAAGCCTAAGAACTCCAAAAACTCTCAATTTACGCTTTCAATCAAAAAGTCTATCAAACCTCGTCCGAAAGACCTGAAATTTTGCATACACGTCACATTCAACACTATGGAGCTACTCCAACTGTTGAAATTCCATTTCGACCCTCAGATCAAAATCTCACTATCGAACCGAAAACTTCAAAAATTGACTTTCTGCATTTCAAGCATAAATTAGTTACGGACCTCCAAAACACAATCCGAACACGCCCCTAAGCCCAAAATCACCTTACGGAGCTAACGGAACTATCGGAATTCCATTCTAAGGTTGTCTTCACACTATTCTAACTATGGTCAAATTTCCAAAACTTAAGCTCTCATTTAGGGACTAAGTGTCCCAAAACTCTCCGAAACTCAAAATCGAACATCCTGGCAAATTGAAATAGCAGAAATAAATACGGGAAAAGCAGTTAATAGGGGATCAGGGCATTAATTCTTAAAACAACCGGTCGGGTCGTTACAGTTAGTCAAACAAGAGGAAAGAATAGCCGATAAAGTAGAACAAATGCCAAGAAATTCATACCAAAGATGTGGAGGCAATGGCTTCAACTCCAAGATAGGAGGCTCTTCAATAGAAGGCTTTGTAGGAGGAGTCTTCCTATTTTCAAGATCCAAGGACAATTTCGGAGGTGCATAGTGGTACGCCCCCATTCCTTGCAAAGAGTTCACACATTCCATGAAGACAACAACCTCGTTATCATCAAAGTTATGCAAGACGGCCTCCAACATATAACCAACATTGATTGTAGCACTTGTATCATCAACAATGACATTGGTCATCAAGTCCACCAAAGAACACATCTCATTGATATTTGGTTGTCGCATGGACTTACACACATGGAATACAACTTTTTCATCACCAACCCGGAAAGTGAGTTCTACAGCTTCAACATCACAAAGGGCCTTACTCATAGCAAGGAAAGGCCTACCAAGAATAATTGGCACTTCATAATCAACCTCACAACCTAGAATGACAAAATCCGCCGGAATAATGAATTTATCAACCCAGAAAAAACATCTTCAATCACACCCAACAGCCTTTTCATAGTACGATCGGCCATTTACAATCTCATAGAGGTGGGTGTTAGTTTCCCAATTCCTAAAGTTTTGAAAATCAAATAGTGCTTCAAATTGATATGTGCCCAAGATCACAAAAGGCTTATCTAACTCGGCACTTCTAATTGTACAAGGAATCGTGAAAGCACTAGGATCCTCTGACTTAGGAGTCATTGAATGAAAAATTGCACTCACTTGATGAGTGACTTTGATGGTCTCAAAATTCATTGACCATTTTTTTGTCACAGGATCCTCCATAAACTTTGCATAATCGGGCATTTGTTCCAAAACTTATACCATTGGCACATTGATTGAAAGACTCTTCATCATTTGAATGAACTTCTTGAATTGATTCTCACCATTTTACTTGGCAAGTCTTTGAGGGTATGGAGGTGGAGGCTTAGGCAATGGTGCCTTTGCCTTTTGCACTATTGGCTCCAGTATGTCAATGATGTGTTCCCTAGACGGGTTCACCTCCTCTTGAGTATCTTCCACACTATCATCAATATCAATCTGAACTTCCTCATTAGGTTGAACAATATTGTCCGGGATCTCTTCTTCTTGCATCACTTGATCATCATCAACAAGTCGCCTTCCGCTTGAGGTGAGTGCATTCTCGCCTCTTCCACTTCTTATGATAACCGCCATGGCATGCCTAGTATTGTTACCACCCTTTTAGGTTTACCACCATGTCACTTGGTAGTTCCCCCTTAGGACGAGAATTTAAAGCTAGAGAGATTTTCCCCATTTGAACTTTTAGGTTGCGGATTGATGTGTTGTGTGAGGCCAGTTGGGCATCTGAATCGGTATTCTTTTCCATCATTTGCTTGAATATATTTCCAATACATCCCATCTCATTGTTTGAAGAACTTGAACTATGGGAAGGATAAGGAGGTGAGTTGCTCGGTTGTTGACACATTGGGGGCCTTTGAATAGTACCCCCGCCATTGTCGGGGTCAATTTTCACTGGGATTTTAATATGGGTATTAGGGGTATACAATTGATGAGAGAAAATGAAATAATTAAATTGCGCTTCCAAACAACAGGGTTTTTTTTCTGCTTCTAAATTATCACTATCAATTATAACTAAGGAGAAGAAAGAAGAAAGTGAATGATTGTTTTTGTTGTTTTTACCAAATGGTTAAAAAGCCTAGGGATGTGACATTCACCTAGGTGTTAGCCTAATGGGTTAAGTACGTTAACACTTGTTATGTTAATCGGGGTGTATTATAGCTCTCAACTCTAAGTTACTCACTCAATACCTCTCGGTCGTAGAGTATTTTGCCCAATTTGTCTTTCTCAAGCCTAAATGGGTATCAAGATAAATAGTTGATAAGAGCTCAAGTTGGGTTTTCCCTATCTCTAGTTTAAACCCTTTAATTAGGCTAATCAAAACCTCAATTAATCTAATTTCTTGCTAGCCAAGTTATCCTAGACTAGGTCTATTTTTCTCAAGTAAATACCAAGTCAAAAGGCATGAATCAATGTTTTTAACCATTAATTCTAAAATTGAAGCATAAACAATGCTAAATTACCAACACCCAATCATAAACAAGCACTAAATTAAATACCCATAAGGTTTACACACTAGAGTTGGGTCATAACCTTAGTAAGGGGTCGTTTGGTTTGAATAAGGCTTATGCCGGGATAAGTTATACTGGTATAAGTTATGCTGGGATTAGTTATGCTGGGATTGTGTTTTATCCATTGTTTAGTATGTTGTATTAAATATGACAATTGCATAATTTGTAAGAAGAATGTATAAGTAATACCGGTGTTAATTACCACACCCTCTATAAGGTATAAGTTATTCCGGTGTTAATTTTAATCACGGGATAACTTATACCTGATTTGCTAACCAAACGAAGTATTAGGTGGTATGAAATTTCTATAGCAGCACTATACATTCTTATACCTCATACCAAACGACCCCTAAGAGTCTAGCTACTCATAGTGGAAAATGAAGAAAACAAAGAAGAAACACTAATTAAACTCATAATATAAGATTAAATTGACAAAATGTGATGTTTAAATCCAAAATGGTCACAAACTTCCTAAAATAGCAAAATACAATGGCTACGGCTGCACAAACTTCAAAACATGACCTAAAAATGTGATTCCCACCTATTTGTAGTGGCCCAAAATTTGCTGACAAATACCCCCCGAAAGGTTCTGCGGCCGCACAATTTCATGTGTGGTCCGCACATTGCTTGGTCTTGCAGGGACTTGGATTCTGCAGCCGCACAATTTGGTCTACGACTGCACGTCAGCTTCTGTGGCCGCACAATTCTTGTGTGGTCCGCACTTCAAGCAAGGCTTCAAGTCTTGGTCATTTGCACACTCTCTGAACATTTGAATTTTTGTCAGTGCAAACCCTATTCTGCGGCTGCACAATTCATGTGCGGTCCGCACATCTGCTTAAAGTCTGATGGGCTTCTTTCCTAATTCTGTGGCCGCAGAGGGAATTCTACGGTCCACACTTTCTTCTGCGGCCGCAGAAATACCTTTGCGGATCACACTTCTTGTGTAATGCGCCCCTTCTTGCCTTGTGAGTCGGAACTCTCCTTTTTTAGTTGGATTTCTTTATGAGAGCCCAAATTTCCAACATTCTTGCAATTTTCACACTTTCATTAGTTTTGGAAACATATATCAATACTTTTGGACTAAAACAAAAATAAAAAGGTATTAATAAGTGGTCAAAATCCACACTTATCATAAGGCAAGAAGGGTTCTTCATTGCGAACGCGACCTACTAGTCGCGAATTCGGAGGCTTGGCTGGGAAATGCCTTCGCGAACGCGGTGAGGACCTCGCAAATGCGAAGGCCAACTGGCTTGTGTGCTTCGCGAACGTAATAGGTGCTCCGTGAATGCAAAGAGCACCTGACGCCAGTTAAATAAATGAGCTAAGTCAGGATTTCATTGTTTTTCATCATTTTTGAAACCTAGGGCTCGGACTAGAGAGATTTTTGCAAAGATTTTCATCCCAACTATTGGTTAGTGATTTTCATCTAGTTTTGATGTATTTCCATAATCACCCATTGATTTTTATCCTTAAAATTAGTAGTTTAAAAGGTAAAAATTAGGGGTTTTGGGTAGAATTTATGAATTGGGTAATTGAATTTAGACCTCGAATTAACGTTAGATTTTAAAACAAATCACATAATTGGGACCAGGGGTGAATGGGTAATCGAAATTTTGTCAGAATCTCAAATTTTGACCAAGCGGGCCCGAGGTTGACTTTTCTTGACTTTTTCAATTTAGTTAAAGATTGAACATTTTCACTCGTGGGCAGTTTCTAAAGCTTGTATTGAATTGTTTGAACTATATTTGGCTAGATTCGATTGGTTTGGAGGCTTATTCTAAAGGAAGAGCAGTGGTTGATCATTGATTTGGTTGCGGAAAGAGGTAAGAATCATGGTTAACTTTGACTATAGGGAATTAGGACTTATTTGATCTTTTTTTATACGTGAACTATGTGCGGGGATGATGTATATGCAAGGTGACGAGTATATATACGTCATTATGGGTTAAAACATGTGGTTGTAATATGTCTTATTTGTACCATGTTGTTTCATTTACTATGCCTTTCATGCCTTAGCTAGATTGTTTATTCTTTAATTGGTTGCTTTCATGTTTATTGCTTATGTTGAAATTGTTGTCATACCGAAAGTTGAGTTTGCTTGTTCTAGCACAATTGTTGAGGTTGAAATTATTTTCCGCATTGTGTAATATTTGGATTGTTGTTGGTGCTTGTTAAGGAAGACTAAAAAGCACGAAGGGTGTTGTCGAGCCATATTTGTGTATTATTGTCATTGATTGAGCGAATGTAAGGTAAAATCACGAAGCTGATGCCCAGTGGCGGACCCAGAATTTTGTGCAAGCGTGTTCAATCTTAGAAGTATATAACTTTAGTCGTGAAATACTAGTTGTCAAGTGGGTTCAAAGAAATATTTATACAAAATCTACACAACTTTAATCCTAATTTATATATATATACAGTATTATTTTTTTTGTGAAGAAGGTTCAGTTGAACCCGCTAGCCACCACTTGGGTCCGCCACTGGTGATGTCGTGCATATGCATTTCTATTATGATCATGTGAGGATGAGAGTAAAAGCACGAAAGGTGATGCCGTGTACTTGCATTTATTATGATTTGGTGAGGATGAGAGTAAAAGAAAAAAGGGTGATGCATACGAGTTTGATGAGCTCGAAACACACACCTAAAATATGCTCTCTAATCAAATATAGCATAGTATAATATCGTATCCACAGGATTGGAGTTAAACAGTATTTTCGTAGTTTCTAACTTGACTGCTATCCAAGATGATCAACAATTGATATTTATGTGATTAATACTAAAATTAACTAAGAATCTAAAATTATTGACTAATAACAATCGTAACAAGGAATAAGTAAGGAAGGTTATCAATGGGAGAAGATAGTGTTTTGATAGGATAGGTGCAAGATAATTGTTCGGGATCTAATTCTAGATAATTCACTTCTAACGTTCAAGTGAGTCTCTTGAATTCACTTGATTATTAGTTCATACGTTTAACAAAAACTCCTCTCTCGATTAAGTCTTAACTTCACGAGATGAACCAATTTAGCACTATGAAGATATGCAAGAATACATAATGGATTGGTCTTTAGGAGAACCTCTCTCGATTCTTCTCCTAACTAGGTTTAATCAATGATTCAACTAGCCTCTTTCAATTACTTAGAAGAATCTATGAACTCAACCGACAATATAGTGCAAAGATATCACAAGTTATGCATCTCTCGATTACATGAACTAGTGAATATAGATGCAGTAATTAAATCATCCAAAAACGCTTCAATACATAAAACTAGAGTTATAATCCACAAAAAATCATCAATACACCAAATCCATCAAACCCTAAAAGAGAATTACTCCACAAACATGGAGTAATCTATCACAAATATAATTAAAAGATAGGAAAACATAAATTCAATCTATACTTGGGTCTTAAGTGAGAAAGGAATGATGAAATCCTTGTGTTGTTGCTCCTCCAATTTCTCCTTAGCTCCCTTAGGTCGAAAGTATGTCAAAAGTCCAAAAAATAACGTTTTCCATGTATTTATACCAAGTAGGGTCGGGCCAAGACGAAACCATCCTTTCGTAGCCGAAATAGGATAATAGCTCTACGAAAAATACATAGGTGTGCCACATGGGGCAATGCGCCATGTGGGGCATTAGTGGAGAAATCCAGAGAGCTCAACAATCCATCATGCTGCAAAAATACACTGTTGCGGTGCACCACGCGACGCAACAGTGCAAAATCCTCAGAGTCTTGCTTTTTGCTCTCTTTTTTATGTCCAAACGTGGTCCTCGACCCCCAATCACGATCACGGCTTAATTCCTTGGGATTTTACTTAGACTTCAAAGCTCCAAATAGCTCGAATTAGCTCCAAAACATCTACATAACTCGGAGTCACTCCTACAAGGCATAAAATACACAATAAGTGCAAAACACTATCAATTAAAGCTCAAATACAAGTAAGGGTGGCAAGTGGGCCGGCCCGGGATTGCGGGCCAAACAGGCTATGTGGGCTAAGTGGGTCGGGACCGGTAGGACCGCTAGAGGTGGGCCTGGGCCGATCTCGTATGCCGGTTCCTGGCTTTGAACCGTTAGGACCGGGACCATTTGGCCCGTCAAGGGACCGGGACCGGATCGGTCCCTTGGTGGGCCAAATAAGACTAACAATTGTTTTAAAAAAAATATTAGTTGTTTGGCTATTTTAAAAAACACACGTTGGGCTTTAAAAAATAGTCGTTGGTTATTTAGAAAATAGCCATTTAACCCTCCCCCCCCCCCCCGACTTTGTTTTAACCCTAAACTTTTTAAAATTATACTTTTTTCCTATTTTCAACTATAAATATCCCTTTCTTCTTTAATTTTTCTTATAAAATCAATATCAATCTATTACAATCTCTCTCTAATTTTCTTCTATACTTTCTACTATTGATTACTTTATTCCAAAAAATAGTAAAAATATTGAGGTTGTTACAATTTATGAAAAAATTGTGAAGTTGGTGAATTGAAGTCTTCAAGTCTTCAATGTTAATTAATTTTCAACAAGTTGTTCATCAATTCGATAAATCCATTCCAACTCTTAAGTCTTAAATGGATCGAGACATTTTAACTATTCGAGCTTCAATAGTGGCATCGGAGAGCGCTTGTCACGACCCAAACCGATGGGCCGCGATGGGCACCTAGTACCTTACTCTCGAGTACCAACGTAACGTATCTTTCTTATTACATCATCATATACACGTGACATACGGGCCTAATAGGCCAACATAATCATTTATAAACTCAAAACATAGGCCGACAGGGCCGTACAATCTTTCACGTATACGACATATGTCTACAAGCCTCTAAAAGTACATAACAATTCTGTGTCGGGATAAAGATCGGGATAGAGTCCCGTCATACCAAACAATACACGTCTAAATCATACTAACCAAATAAGCAATTCCGAAGCAAATGGAGCACACCAACATCTTCCGCTGAGCTGATAGCCTACATGGAGGGCTCTCGACCTGTCTATCGGGACATGTGGGCATGAAACGCAGCGTCCCTAGGCAAAAGGGACGTCAGTACAAATACTTTACCAAGTATATAAGGCACATAAATAAGTACATAAGAAGCATGGAAGAAATATAAAGTACATGACTCAACCTGTATGTCTGAATAACTTTGTAAATCATAAATTACCTTTAGCGTCATGCATATGCATATGAATGTCATGTCGCGCATAGGTACATGTTTCATAACATCATCAGCCTTTGAGGGCATCCCATCAGATAATATTGGCCACTATGGGCAAAATCATCATCGTATACCGGCTGATCAGGTGGTGGTGCGTATATAATGTCATAACCTTTCCCATATACATATATATACATACATATATACACATATATAACGTCGTTTGAATCATATTTCAGCCACTGTGGGCAACATCATCATCATATACCAGCTGATCAGGTGGTGGTGCGTATATAATGCCATAACCTTTTCCCATATCTCATATACATATATTTATATATATACGGGTATATAACGCCATCTGGTCATGGGTCAATGCACATGTATGAAATGTATGAAAAATACGTAATAATCTCAATATTCTATTCGGATAAATTTCTCCAACTGCGTATTATTCTGAGACCCATGAACAGAAAATAATAATACTTTTCATGGGGAATCAAGAATATAGACACCCCTACTATTTCTATGAATAGAGTAATTTATAGAAACTATGTATTTGCTTGTTTCTTCAGTATAATTTGGACCATGCCAAAAGAGAGGAGGGAGGGCCTTAACATACCTGAGCCGGTTCTCTTAACAATCCCTCTAATCATACCCAAAGCTTCCTTAATGCAGCTAGAAATTGAATATCCAGAAACCATGCTATTATATGTCACTATATCTGGTTTAATCCCTTCTTCCTTCATCTAATTTAAAAGATTACTAGCTTTTTTTCAAAATGTCCCTTGCAGGAATAACCAGAATGTAATGATTTTCAAGCACATGTATTTCTGTTTGTCATACAATCAAAAATAGCTTGAGCAGATGTCAAATCTTCATTCTTCACATACATATCTACTAGTAAAGTTGCAACATGCATGTCATAGTCAAGTCCATTTCTTATAACATGGAAAAAGCTCTCGATATGATCCATGAAAAAAATGACCAAGATAAAAGGCAATTCCAGGTTATTGTGTCCGATTTTATGTTGGAAGGTCTCACTTTTCTCAAAGTCTTTGCCAAATCACACATTTCAATGCATGCCACATAATATAATGATTTTAAGGTTCACCATTTCCTTAAGGTAAGGTTGCCTCGTGGGGGTTAATCTTATCCAAATATAACCCCAATTAATTAGGTAATGTTCTGTTACCCGGTAATTAATCAATTACCCGCAAAATTGAGAATTATTTCGACTTACTTAAAATACTACTCACTTTTCACATACCTTATACACCTTACTATTATGGTCATGTGGTACCTCGTATGGTACTAGTCCATAAATACCGAGTTTTTAGCTCGAGCCATATTTTATCCCCACATGCCAAACTTGGACGAAAATTTATTTTCTTTGACTTGCTTCCCCTCTCACCTTCACGAATTTACTTATAGTCTCCAAATAGCATAATCCTTATAATCTCCAAATAATCTTTTCCTTGGACTGATGTCAATTACCTTATGACAAATTCAATGTACAACACTACAGGGTGCAACATCGTCGTAATATAGTACTGCGGGACATGAAATCTCACTTCTGGGTTCTCATTAATTTATTTATGGCGTATTTTCATGTACGAAAATATGGGGTGAAACATCATTCCCCCCTTTGGAACATTCGTCCTCGAATGTTGACTGATACGCTTATCGTTCTCATATCCCATAGCTTTTGCGAATACTTTAGTAGTCCTCTGGCCATCTAGGCAACTGTTCTGTGAATAAGTCCAAAGGCCAGGGCATTCCCCCCTTTAGACCTCTTTCCCACGCCATGACTTGTGATCGAATTCTTTCTAATATCGTAACTGTTGCTATCTTCCATCATGCAGCGTCTACGATACTGACCTTGTAAGTGTGCTTATGCGACTCTCCTCTCCTTTTTCCTTCAGCTTTTAGCCAATCCTGAAGTTCTTCGCTTGGTATTTTGTCGAACTTACGAATATTGCCATATCTTATTTTATAGACCTGGTTATTCATTCGTTTGACTTCACTGCATCTACATAGGTCATACTATACCATAACTCTTACCTCGATTTCTCCTTACTGAGGTCTGCTACCAAATCTCAGGTTACTTTCATTGCTTATCCCATACGTATAAATCTATGTTCTTTAATGCTTCCACATTACTATTCATCTTAAGAATGGCGGCCATACTTTATAACTTTTATCCATCTATTATTGATTCACCTCAATTTTGATCCATAATCCACCCCTGATAACTTAACCTTTTATGTAATATTGCTACTAGGATTCATGTTTTATCGGGGAACATCTAAAATGAATAGATTGATCCACCTGGGGAGATACCCTGCTTTTAAAATCGTATCTCACGCATCCCAATGTGATTCACCTTGCGTGGGTATTTTAATCATGTCCAATTCATGAGATCTCTTTCTTTTATTTATCAGATCATTACTCAATCGAAGGCTCAAACGTCATCTTTTTGTCTATAATAATTACACCCTCATTCTATTAATAGGGAAGCATTCCATCTCTTCTGAATGTTATTAGTTTTAAACTCCTTTGAGTTCATTCAGGCTATACTGAACTTTCTATAACTTAGAGAAACCATTAGCTTTCTTGTTTTCATGGGTTTAATCCCGAGGACTTATCCGTTCTCGTCACCTTCTCACTCGCCCTTTCTCGTTCTTACTCCTGTCATAAAACTTTATCGTTTTACTATACTTTAGCTTTGGACCTATACACATCTATTTATACTATTCATGGCTTTCCTTCAACTTGCTTGCACTATAGATTTCCTTATGTTGTTCTAGAACATCAAGCGAGACATCACATCATCTATAACTATTCTTTTACTCTCATAATCAGGCTTTTCGATACCTAGACCATAGGCTGGAAGATATGCTACTGACAACACTGCTATCATTCATGGATATTGAATCCCCGCGTTTCTAGCCTTCTATCCCAAATATGGAATATTCTCAACCTTCTACTTTTGAGTATCTCGTACATTGTTCACCTTTACCTTACTTTCCTTAAAGCCTCATATCACATCTTCTATTTATGACCTCCCCTCCCTATAGGTATAATTCACATCCACATCTTAAAATTCTATTATAATATATGCACCTCTTTACACAATCTCGTGAGAGCTTCACACTAACTTCTTATGAGGTTGGGACACTTCTAACTGGCTTTATCATAGAGTTGTTATAGAATATGGCTACTGCATTATCTCTCTAGTACCTTTGTAGTAAGAGTGATTCTACAATGTTCCCAATCACGATTTCTATAATTTTCAAGGTCTAATAATCAGATTCTTGATTTACTTCGTTGACATATCTCTTTGGTTTCCTCCTTCTTCTGATCAGCCTTTATGTTGGATTAAACTACCTCCCGATATGCGGTTCATGGTATTAGTTATTACGTTTAGCCTTTCATAGGCGCTGAGGAATATCCATGATACAGTCGTTTGTCTATGACCTAGGCTCAATTCTTTCTTTTAACTTATACCGGAATTTTCTACGACGGTATACGATGCATGTATAAAACTCCAAATTCTTGAGTGTATTCATAACGTAGTAACTCAGGATTATTGATCGAATAATTCCTTTCGTTCCATCTCAGCTTTCTTTAAACATGTGCAATTACTTTTCCTGATCTTTCTGCCCCTTGTTGCGTCCATACTTATCTTATCTTAGTGCCCACACTTGCCAGAGTTTTCATACAACTCATATGATCTGGAATATTAGTTTTAATTCTTATTTCCCGTTCATTAGCTACGGTAGGTGCCACTTTCCTTTGGAATGCTTACAATGTTGTTGCAAGATTATTGTTACACGACCATTTCCTCTTTAGGCCATTGAGCTTAGGTTGAAGCCTTCTTTCTTATCTTCTCAGCTAGACTTTCGTTGTAGTACTTAGGGAGAACCCTTGACTCTCGTAAAGCTGTAAGCTTATTACAGACCTTTTGATGTCCTTCCTTGCCTATAATCATATGTAGTTGCTTACTTCCATGCCTTTATGCTTGTATGGTTGCTTCTAAACTGATATTTTGACTGCCTTCCCAGTGGCATTTTCTTTTATCCCCGTAACACTCATACAGTACCTTTAACTACCTAGACTCTTGTTTGAATATATCTCAAGTATTATAATGATATTCTCCGAGGCTGAATTCTTCCTCGTAATTTTTTCTTGGGTTATTTACTTTGTTTTAACTTACGTCTCGCACTAGCTCCTTATTTATTAATAACAGCTCGGGCAGGAACCTTTACTTTCTCTCCTTGACTTCATGCTTGCACAATATTCTTGAATCGTAGTGTATCTATAAGATTTGGATAAGTGCCATATCATTTCTCTTTCATTTATCGCATTCTTCCTTTACCATTCTATAGTTACTAGAACCACTTAATTCTGACTTAATGCCACATCACTCCATATTCCCCCCTTTAGGGGAGTACTAAGATTTAGAGCCACGACGATTTACCTATAAATGTTTTACCTCTTCCACTTTGGCATCTATTCACATCATCGATGACCTTTACTCACCGTGCGGTGATCCTTCTGTACCAAGGATAACAAAATTCCTTACTCGCGAGGATGACACTTAGTATAACGGGCACATACGTTCCCTTAAGCTTAACTTTTCTCACATTGCTTGCTTTAGGGAAGCATTTTCCTGGGTGAACATTCTCTGAATTTCTTATGAATCTTCTTATGTTGTCTATTCTATTATTGTCGGAACGAAATCTGAAATTCGCATGATGCCAACCATTATCAAATCACTCAGCCCCTAATTTATGTTTAGTTTATCTTGTTCACCAGTCCATACTAATTTCTATTATTCTGGGGTCTAACTTTCCTTCTGGTAGTTGCGTTGGGGTTACGAACTTATTTCTCGAAGTGAGGATATGGCTTTATGGCTCTTTTGTTGTCTCAAGGCTTGTCACTTCTCGTCTTTCCTTCCCTTGACTACAAACTCTCTAATACTATCATTTTTTTTATCTACTGTTGTCATCCATGTATCACATCTTACTCATACACTCATTAATTCTCTTTTATTTCCCGCTAACATTTATGTCTATCACTTTATTCTGGACTCGAACAAGACATTCCCTTGTTTTTAGCTTCCCTTGCTCCATCTACTGGCTCTTCGAGTTGCCTAACATAGCTACACTAAGGTAATATTTATCCCTTCAAGGCTTCCAGTGCCTGTCTTTATAGTACTCATATCTAGCTGTACTATTTTAGAGTACACCTCCTGGGTGTCTCACAAGGAGATCTATTAGCACATTTGCAATATCTTTCGGAAATGTCAATTAACGCAAGCAATCCATTCACTAATTTGGGTTACCCTAACCCCAGTCGGATCTTGATATCCCGTCCTTCTCTTAACTATACATGTTAGCCCCCATACGACATAACTGAAATGGGTATGACCAATTGTACATACCTCTGTTACTGTTGAAGATAACTCAAAATGCTTATATCTCCCTTCTTGAATGATAAATAATGATAATCTTTATTAACTGGGTACCTCGTACCTTTATTTACCTTTCTTCTTTTACTTGCTGAAACTTGTGTCTAACGTCCGATTCCATCATTCCTTTTTATCGTAAGAGTGAATAAGTATTCTTTCAGAGTGAATAAGTATTCTTTCCTTAAATCTCCTTATCAAGAACCTTACACCTTTTAGTACACGCATGATCTGCCGAAGACCTCACATTTATTCATCATAAGCAAGATGCAAAATCGAGTTCCTCTAACTCAACACTTCCACAGTTATATCCCTTATCGGCCGTCTTTCTGAATGTAGGCATCATTTTAATACGAATAAAATAGAATTTGGGAATTTGAATTCTTATAAGTGATCTCTACCACACGATCTAGAGTAAGAAGAAAGAGTGAGAATCTTAAATGCACTGTAGCCTCCTGCTTATAAGTGTGGTGCACGACACACCCATAAACAAAACTCTACTAGAAACGGCTTGTATACTCCCTAGGACAAAACTGCTCTGATACCACTTTTGTCACGACCCAAACCGATGGGCCGCAATGGGTACCCGGTACCTTACTCGACCGAGTACCAACGTAACGTATCTTTCTTATTACATTATCAAATACACGTGACATACGGGCCTAATAGGCCAACATAATTATTTATAAACTCAAAACATAGGCCAACAGGGCTGTACAATCTTTCATGCATACGACATATGTCTACAAGCCTCTAAAAGTGCATAAATGTCATAAAGGTCGGGATAGAGTCCCGCCATACCAAGCAATACACATCTAAATCATACTAACCAAACAAGCAACTCCGAAGCAAATGGAGAGCACCAACATCTTTCACTGAGCTGATAGCCTACTTGGAGGGCTCTCGACTTGTCTATCGGGACCTGCGGGCATAAAATGCAGTGTCCCCAGGCAAAAAGGACGTCAGTACGAATAACGTACTGAGTATGTAAGGCACATAAATAAGTACATAAGAGACATGGAAGAAATATAGAGTACATGACTCAACCTGTAAGTCTGAATAACTTTGTAAATTATAAATTACCTTTAGCGTCATGCATATGTGTATGAATGTCATGTCGTGCATAGGTATATGTTTCATAACATCATCAGCCTTTGAGGGAATCCCATCATATAATATCGGCCACAGTGGGCAAAATCATCATCGTATACCAGATGATTAGGTGGTGGTACGTATATAGCGCCATAACCTTTCTCATATCCCATATACATATATATACATACATATATATGCGTATATAATGCCGTTTGAATTATATTTCAGCCACTGTGGGCAACATCATCATCATATACCAGCTGATCAGGTGGTGGTGCGTATATAACGCCGTAACCTTTTCCCATATCCCATATACATATATTTACATATATACGCATATATAACGTCATTTGGTCATGGGTCAATGCACATGTATGAAATGCATGAAAAATACGTAATAATTTCAATATTCTTTCCGGATAAATTTTTTCAACTGCGTATTATTCTGAGACCCATGAACAGAAAATAATAATACTTTTCATGGAGAATCAAGAATATAGACACCCCTATTATTTCTATGAATAGAGTAATTTATAGAAACTATGTATTTGCTTGTTTCTTCAGTATAATTTGGACCATGCCAAAAGAGAGGAGGGAGGGCCTTAACATACCTGAGCCGGTTCTCTTAACAATCCCTCAAATCATACCCAAAGCTTCCTTAATGCAGCTAGAAATTGAATATCCAGAAACCATGCTATTATATGTCACTATATTTGGTTTAATCCCTTCTTCCTTCATCTAATTTAAAAGATTACTAGCTTTTTTTTAAATTGTCCCTTGCAGGAATAACCAGAATGTAATGATTTCCAAGCACATGTATTTCTGTTTGTCTTACAATCGAAAATAGCTTGAGCAGATGTCAAATCTTCATTCTTCATATACATATCTACTAGTAAAGTTGCAACATGCATGTCATAGTCAAGTCCATTTCTTATAACATGGAAAAAGCTCTTGATATGATCCATGAAAAAAATGACCAAGATAAAAGGCAATTCCAAGTTATTGTGTCCGATTTTATGTTGGAAGGTCTCACGTTTCTCAAAGTCTTTGCCAAATCACACATTTCAATTCATGCCACATAATATAATGATTTTAAGAGTCACCATTTCCTTAAGGTAAGGTTGCCACGTGGGGTTAATCTTATCCAAATATATCCCCAATTAATTAGGTAATATCCTGTTACCTGGTAATTAATCAATTACCAGCAAAATTGAGAATTATTCCGACTTACTTAAAATACTACTCACTTTTCACATACCTTATACACTTTACTATTATGGTCATGTGGTACCTCGTATGGTACTAGTCCATAAATATCGAGTATTTAGCTCAGGCCGTATTTTATCCCGACATGCCAAACTTGGACGAAAATTCATTTTCTTTGACTTGCTTCCCCTCTTACCTTCACAAATTTACTTATTACTTGTTTGAAATAGCATAATTCTTATAATCTCCAAATAATATTTTCCTTGGACTGATGTCAATTACCTTATAACAAATTCAACGTACAATACTACAGGGTGCAACATCGTCGTAATGTAGTACTGCGGGACATGCCATCTCACTTCCGGGCTCTCATTAATTTATTTATAGCGTATTTTCATGTATGAAAATGTGGGGTGTAACAGCTTTCAGTCAAGCAAGACTTCAAATTGGTTATTATAGAGCGTCTATGAAGGAGAGCTTGGAAAAATCAGCCTTTTCAGAGATTGGATATATTCGGAAAGAAGAAATTTTGGACTTGCTGAATCACAACCAGAGAAAGACAAAGCTTACGAAGAAATTCTGGCTGAACTTGAGGAGGATGCTATTTCGCCCGACAATGAAAGCGGCGATGACCAGGCTACTTTTCCGCCACCACTGACGGAAATTCCTCCAGATCTTGAAGGATTTATGAAGTTTGTAAGAGATACCATATAACTTGTATGAACAAAAATTAGTATGTATTATGTAACTTGTATTTTGGCACATCTTGATTAGTTTATTTTTCTTCTCAAAGGTGGTATTAGCACATTGTTGTGCTAATTCCATAAGGAGGAGGAAGACTAAGAAAGATATTGCCATGTTTTTTAATGCTATAATAAAATTACAAGGCATTGCTTTGAATATCTAAAAGGAGGAAAAGGCTGTCAGGCGTGGGTTCATATACCAAGTAATGTTGTGGACAATGTAGTCAAGCGCATTGGGATATTAAAACAAGGAACTTGGGGTCTCGTTTTTTGTACATTTTTTAGTACTTGGATAATCCTTCAATTGTGGACAACAAAATACACGAGCAGCACACACAGCAGGCGATGGGCAGCAATATTACCACATGCTAAGGAATTGGGATACACAAATGCTGAGGATATTCAGTTGACGAGCCATTACATTTCTACTTTACTATGGAGGATCATGAGGGCATATACAAGCAAACACCATCAACAAAACTGGGCAGAAGCAAGAATTCAAATTCAAAGGGGCTACAAAGTCAAAAGCTGGGCAGTGGCTACAAGGCTAAGAGGCTTTATGTGCAGTATGCAAGTTTTGAAATTGGACACGCATGCTAATCTGATGCAGGGGCTAGGATTTTTCATCAATGTGTACATCAGTTCATATGTGATACCAATTTTGAGTCCGTTGCTCAATATTGGTAATAGGTATTATGTAATAAACATAGGTTATTATTTCCATTTTGCAAGACCACCTGACGTTGTATATTTCGTTTTGTTTTGATTTATATATATAAAAACTAGCCCTAGACATTGCCTAGCAGACTGCCAAAAAAAAAATTACAAGGCATTGCCTTATATAATTTTTTAACATCTTTTTGTCTCTAGTTTCTATTTAATTTTAAAAAAAATAGTTAGCCATTGGGCCCACTTAGCCCGCGGGCCCGTCCCGTTTAGCTCGGGACCATGAGTTTGTGGGCCCAGTCCTAGGCCGATTCCTACAAAAAGACTTTTTAGCCTGGGACCGGTAGGCCCGTTTATCTAGGGACCGACCCGGGACCGGGACCGTTTGGACCGGCCCACTTGGCCAGTTTAGGGCCCGGCCCACATGCCACCCCTAAACACAAGTAAAGTGCAGTGAATTAGAGTGCAATAAGTGACTAAAACGTGAGATTATAGCCTACCATCAACACCCCCACACTTAAACCATTGCTCGTCCTCGAGCAATCAAACTACACTTTATATAGACTTAACCTTTTGAAATAACTCTCCTAACTCATCATACCAAGAATATTTAAAACAGATTAAACACTCTAATGTAACATCCTTACCTCATGATTTGACTCAAAAGCACCATGCATTTTTTACAACCCGCTCACTTATTCTAACACAGAGGTCAATGACATTACTTTTCCTTTATGAGTCAAGTGCCCTCACAAGACAATAAAGAGTAGTTCCAGTCACAATAAAATTCAAGAACAATTAGAAGTTCAAATAGAAAGAATTCGCTCACTCTCAAAAACAACATTTATATGCCACAAAAGACGTACCATAGGCTTGCCCGTAGTGTGCTACTCTACTAATTGAGCTCATTCAGTCAAGGATCAAGTAGGACTTATTTGGTTGTAATGTAAGCTACGGGATGGGTAGGATACATTTAGATAATAGTAACTACATCCCCCTAAGTACTTTTAATACATACAATTTACCGTTCATGTAACGACCCGGCGGTCGTTCTAAGAATTAATGCCATGATCCCCTATTAACTGTTTTCCTTGTATTTGTTTCTGCTATTTTGATTTGTCGGGATGCTTGGTTTTGAGTTTCGGAGAGTTTTGGGACACTTAATCCCTAAATAAGAGCTTAAACTTTAGAATTTGGACCATAGTCGGAGCAGTGTGAAGATGGCCTCGGAATGGAATTTTGTCGATTCCGTTAGCTTCGTTGGGTGATTTCAGGCTTAGGGGCATGTTCGGATTGGGTTTTGGAGGTCCGTAGCTAATTTAGGCTTGAAATGCCGAAAGTTGAATTTTTGAAGTTTCCGGGTCGATAGTGAGATTTTGATATCGGGGTCAGAATGAAACTTCAGAGGTTGGAGTAGCTCTGTAGTATTGAATGTGATTTGCTTGCAAAATTTTAGGTCATTCGGACGAGGCTTGATAGGCGTTTTGATCGAAAGCGTAATTTGAGAGTTTTTGGAGTTCTTAGGCTTGCATCCGATGTTAATTTGGTGTTTTAATGTTGTTTTTAGTGTTCCAAAAGTTGGAATAAGTTTGAATGATGTTATGGGATATGTTGGTATGTTTGGTTGAAGTCCTGAGGGCCTCGGGTGAGTTTTGGGTGGTTAAACGGACCAAATTCTTGTTTTGAAAGTTGCAGATTTATTCAATTTTGTGTTGCAGAGATTTGGCCTTCACGTTCGCAAGAGGATACTCGCATTCGTGAAGGGATATGGCGTGAGGCAGGAGAAATTTCCCTTCACGTTCGCGACGTTGGTTTCGCGTTCGCGAAGGGTATGGCATAGTGTGCATCGCGAACGCGAGTCAGGTCCCGCGTTTACGTAGAGTAGTTGGGGCAGCTGGGATCCTAGGAGCTTCGTGCTTCATGTTCGCGTAAGTGGAGTCGTGTTTGCGAAGGTTTGGAGAGTTTGAGCATCGCGTTCGCAAGGAAGTATTCGCGAAAGAGGAGTTAAACTAGTCGGTGATTTTGTGCTTTGCGAATGCGAGGTAGTGGCCGCGTTCGCGAAGAAGGAAATGTATGGGCAGAAACTTTAAGTTCAAAAATGAGGGTTTAGTCCATATTTTCACAAACTCATTGGAGAGCTCGGGAAGAGGTGAATTTGGAGAGAAATTTCAAAGGAGTAATTGGGCTAAGTATTCTTCACTTGTCTTGGGTTAAATTCCATAATCTAATTTTGATTTTTATCATTTAATTTGAGAATTTGGGGTAAAATTGGGGGAAAATTGAAGAAAATTGGAGAGTGGAGTTTGATGATTTGGAGGATCATTTGACGTCGGATTTGAATGAATTTGATATGGGTAGACTCGGGAGTGATTAGGCTTTATAGTTTTGTGAATTTTACCTGATTCCGAGACATGGGACCGAGGGGAGTTTTGGTCATTTTACCTAATTTCGCGTATTAGCTTAGAATTTGTTTGTAGATTCAGTTACTTGAAGTGTTATTTACATTATGCAATTGAATTGAATAGATTTGGGCCATTTGGAGTCGAGTACTCGTGGCAAGAACGTGGTTTATGGTTGATTTTGAGCCGGTTCGAGGTAAGTGGCTTGCCTAACCTTGTGTGGGGGAAACACCCCTTAGGATTTGGTATTATTGATATTTGAAATGCCTTGTAGGTGAGGTGACGAGTGCGTACTTGTGCTAATTGTTGAAAATCCGGTTTTCTTTAAGTAAATTCTAATTGTGATTCTTTTTCCTATTTATACTACTTGCAATTTAAGCATGTTGTTAGCTTAGGGAAGCATGTCTAATTGACTTAATTGCTTTACTTGTTCAAACTGCCTTATCTGGATTATGTGCAGTATGCTAGGCTAGAAGTATCTGTTTTACTTTATTATGGAATTTGAATTGAGTTGTGTATTCTTCATGTTGTTGTTGTGTGTTTATTTTGGGACTATGGGACGGTATCCCGGTAGATCCCCCCCCCCCGCATGTTTACTTTAGGACTATGAGATGGTATCCCGGTAGATCCCCCTGCACATTTACATTGGAACTACGGGAATGCACCAGATAGATTCCCCCTATACTAGATATTTACATTTGGGACTACGGATCGAATTTCCGGTAGATCCCCCTGTATTATGAGTTGGACTACAGGATTGCACCTGGGAGATCTGCTAGATATTTATATTTGGGGACTACAAGACGGTATCCTAGGAGATCCACGGTTGTTATCTCTGTGTTGAGCTGTACTCCTTTCCGTGGTTACTTTGTCTCTGTTATAATTGTTGTTGTTCTTTCTATTCTATATTATTTCTTATTGTTGCACTTAATTATACTGTCTTACTTTATACTGTTATACCTTATATTTCATTTTACCTCAGTAGGGCCCTGACTTTTCTCATCACTACCCGACCGAGGTTAGGCTTGACACTTACTGAGTACTGCTGTGGTGTACTCATGCCCTTTCTACGCATGTTTTTCATGTGCAAATCCAGGTATTTCCACTCAGTCTTATCATTCTTGAGGCGATGCGCTTCTGTAGAGACTTTGAGGCATATATGCCTCGTCCGTAGACCGAGGAGTCCTTTTCTATCTTTCTGTAATAGTATAGCCCTTCAGTACTATCCTTTGTTAGACATTTCTGGAGTTAGAGCTTCTTATGTATCTCTTAGCTTGTGATTCATGAGTTCCGAATTTTGGGAAGTGTTAGGTTGAAATTCTTGTACTGTTATGTGTCATGCGCCATCTTAAATACTATTTCATTCTGTTATTTCGGTTTTATATTATTTTCTTTCCGCAAATTGTTCTTTTCCGCATTTGTTAGGCTTACCTAGTCGTAGAGACTAGGTGCCGTCACGATAGTTCACGGAGGGCGAACTGGGGTCGTGACAGTTAAAACCTCACACTTATCTCAAACCATAACTCCACCTTCACATCAATATAACTCCCTACTTTTTTAAGCACAATTACATCAAGAGTTACCACTTATCACAGAATATTTGCACAGCAATATGACTTTTTTTTCCTTCTCTTTTTTAATTCAAGTGGCTCTTACATTTTCAAAATATTGCACCTTTCTCCTTAATTCAGTAGTTCCACTCAAAAGCCAAACCAACCACCCCACACTTCAACTTTTACAAAGTTCATAACAAATTCAAGTGCTCACAAGAGGTAAAAGGTTCAAATCGATGGTCAATTCAAACAATTGGGTAAGGCTTGTAATGTGGTTGTCAAAGAAACGGGATTATAGGCTAAAAGGGTTTAACTAAGATATATAACAAATATGTGGGTAACACATATCATAGGCTCAACAAAGAAACGCCTATATCCCTTCCAAGACTGAATAAAACTACTATTTCGCTTTGCAAACACACGGGGAAAGTTCTAGACATCAAATGCAATACACCAAATACACAAAAAACTCACACACACATGGTACATAACTCACTCAGGATTGGACTCATCAAGACACTCTAGTCAAAACAGTTAAGCAAAGTTACGATCATATAATTTAAGGTACTTCTACAAGAGTCACAAACTGAGCCTAAGAGTCATAACTAAAGCACTCACTATTCTCAAGGTATAACAAAGTCAAGAGATATTGCTTTCATTTCAAATCATAGCACAAGGTTTTCTACTCCTAAAAAAATAAAAACTAACTACACCTGGTTCAAACAAAACCCTTGGAAAAAAACCGCGACACAACGAAAAACCAAGGGAAACTTATTACACTACCTACAAAAGAAAATCTTTTTGTCTTTTTTCCTTCGACTTTAATCTCTCAAGAAACCTATCGATGATATCCATCGTCGGGAAAAATCAAAAATTTTACAATTTTTATGTTTTTATGTTTTTACAATTTTTTTCTATCTCTAACTACTACAACTAACAAAAAGAAAACTAAAACTAATATACATACAACTATCCCTCACCCCACACTTTAATTTGTAGCATGTCTCTGTGACACACAATGTAAAAGCATAAGGTAAAGAAAACTTTCCTGAACATCTTGGCAGGGTCTGAGTCGAAGTCGGTCTCTATTCGTCGTGCCCGAACTAATGCACACATCCATGTAGACAACTTCTTCTCAGCCTTCTTGGGGTACACCCCACACTTATCTTTCTCACTTACTACAACCTTCTTTTTCGAGCCTTTTACTTTCCACTCAACGCTTGCAACTGGTTTTTCCTTTTGTGCCCCCTTTTCCACATACATCTTGAAAGTCACAGTCTCCCCATCCACTCTAAGAATGAGTTTTCTCTCTTGTATATCTAACATAACTCTGCTTGTTGCTAAGAATGGTCTTCCTAGGATGAGAGGGACCTCCTTGTTTTCCTCCATCTTCACCACTATAAAATCCACAGGAAATATGAACTTATCCATCCGAACTAATACATCTTCAACTATTCCCTCGGGTATTAGAGTCGTTTGGTCTGTCAGCTGCAAAGATATAGGTGCAGACCTTATCTCTCCAATCTCCTTCTCCAGTTTCTTGTAAATAGATAGAGGCATCAAATTAATCGAGGCACTAGAATCACATAAAGACTATTCAAAATTAATAGTTCCTAAAGAGCAAGGTATAGTAAATCTCCCTATATCTCTACACTTTAGTGGGAGTTTGTTTTGCAATATCGTGTTGCAATGCTCTGTGAGCTTGACCACTGCGGTCTCATCTATTTTCCTCTTCTTTGTAAGGATCTCCTTCAAATATTTAGCATAAGCTAGTATTTGTGAGAGTACTTTTGTGAATGGTAAGTTTACATGAACCTGTTTCAGCACATCCAGAAATCTCTCGAACTGCTTGTCCAGCTTTTCTCTATATAGCTTTTGGGGGAAAGGTAAAGCAGGCATATGCTCGCTCCCCTCAGGTTCCTCACTTCTCGATTTTTCTTCTTTCTTCTTTTTCTCAGCTTTCATCGGGCCTTTCTTCTTCTTATCATCATCACTTTTCAGCTGCTCCCCACTTTATTTTTCAGGTATCATATCTTTTTGGATCGGGGTGGGATCTTTTAACACCTGCCCACTTCTCAAGGTTACAACATTCACTATTTCTTTGGGATTTCATTCAGTATCAGCGGGGAGAGTTCCTGGAACTCTTTCAGATAATATTGTTGCAATTTGTCCCACTTGTTTCTCTAAATTTCGAATTGTTTCCCCTTGTACTTCAAATCTTTCATCAGTTTTTACAATAAAGACATTCATGAGATCTTCTAGACCAGGCTGATTGGGCTGTTGAGGCTGAAACTGCTGCCTCGGTTGATTCATAAAACTAGGAGCTCATTGTCCCTGAAATCTGGAATTGTTTTGTTTCCATGCATTTGCAGTACCCCGGGTGAACTCCATGAAAAATTGGGGTGCTTCTGACCCATTGCATTAAAATTATAATTTCCCACAGCATTCACTTCCTCAGTTGAGGCTTGATACTCATGAGTAGGGTGTCCTCTTCCACATATATCACAAGGTGTATGAGGTTCACTTTGTATCGTGGCTAAGGTCAACTTCCGTATTTCTTTAGCCATAGCATCAAGTTGTGCCTGCACAGATGTATTAGCATCAACTTTGTGAACACTAGATGATCTTCTTCTTTCAGCACTCTCAGAGGGCCACTGGTTAGCATCTTCAGATAACTCATCAAGAATTGTAATTATCTCCTCTGGAGTCTACTTCATCAAAGGGCCTACGGCTGCATTGCTCAATGTTCTATGTGAGGCCGGTGTCAATCTATCCCAAAAGTCCCGGAGTTGCATCTAGAGTTCAATTCTGCTATGTTGACACTTTCGAACTATCTCCTTAAACCTCTCTCATGCTTCAAAACTAGTTGCAGTCTCTTTTTGACAGAAGTTATGGATTTCTCTTCTAAACTTTCCAGTTTTAGCTGAGGAGAAATATTTATCAAGAAATTTCTGGTCCTCTCATCCCACGTTCTAATTGATCCATTGGGCAAGCTTCGAAGCCACTACTTCGCATCATCTTTGAGTGAAAAGGGAATTCCCTTAAGTACACTACATCTTGTGATACTCCATTGTATTGAAAGGTGTTCATGATCTCCTCGAAGTCCATTAGATGTGTGTTTGGATCTTAGTTCATCTTTCCTAAAAAAAATACAGCAATTCTGAATGGTTTGAAGCAACCCTTGCTTCAATTCGAAATTGTTTGCTGCAAGAGGAGGTGGTCTAATACTTGATAATCCTTGATTGTAGACCGGTCTAGCATAATCTCCAAGTAGTCTCCCAGGCATGTGAGCTATATTTCTGAACTAGTTTGTAGCCAATGGTTGATTTTGAGCAATTCTCCGACCCCTCTCTTCTTTATAGATAATCTGTGCATCTCTAATAGCTGCTTCCTCGGCATCCCATACAGCTTTTTCTCATTGTTGGATTGCCTCTATTGCAACTGTCACACCTCCTTTTTGCGCGCCCGCCCCGAAGGGTTAAATGCGCGAGAGAGTTTTTCCAATTTAAGTGACAATAATTGAAATGGGATTATTTATTTAATTCAGAGTCGCCACTTGGGAAAGGTTTGGTGTCCCAAGTCACCGGTTTATCTTGAATCCCAAATCGAGAAAATTTTCGACTTTCCAAATGAAGTCTGCGAACCAGAAATTCTAAGTAAGGAATTATGTTGACCCGAGGGAAGGTGTTAGGCACCCTCGAATCCCGTGGTTCTAGCACGGTCGCTTAAATTGTTATAATGGCTAAATATCTGATTTTAAAATACATGTTGTGACTTATGTGCTTTTATTGAGTTTAAACCACTTTTATCATTATCGTTTATTTTTATTTTTTTATAGAATTGCAACGTCGTGAAAATGCGTCTCGAACCACGTCACAATCAATGCACCCGCAATTGTTAACACGTTCCGACTCCGTTGAGATTTGGATTTGGGTCACATAAATGTGCACCCGAATTTAAGAAAAGTAACATTATTAAAGCGTGCCTAAAGAGACTATCGCATTATTATTTTGGGGAGGGCAGTGAAGTTCACTAAACCAAACCATCCCGGGTTTTAAATATTTTGTTATGATCAATTATTGAGAGCCCCGCAGTTTGTGCGTTTTTTTTTGCGAGGCTCGTCTCATTTTATGACAGGATAAGCCTATAGCGACTACATTTTCTATTTTGTTTGTCTCTAAGGAAAATGAAAGAGAGGAAAATACACGCTGATTAAATTACATGCTTGATCAATTCTGGATTCCTGTTAATTACCTGATTAGTTATTTAACAAGGCGGGGATTGTTTCGTGCCTTATTCCATGAGTGAACATGCTGTTATTTTGCTAAAGGAGATTACATACAAGATTAAAGGAAATGCTAGACTTATGCCAAATGTTCTTCAAGTTCGAATTTAAACTAACCTATTCGGGCTTGATTAACGGAATCAATTACTTATTGCATTTTTCGCCCAAACTAGAAGCAAATTGATTGGCATGTTTGAAACAAGAATAGAGGTGAGATTTAGCTATTGATATACTAAATACCTATGCATTCCATATCATATAAATGGCTAAGTAAACAAGATCACAATATTTAAACAAACTATGTTTCAACTGAGTACAAGCTAACCCAAAGTATATTTTTTCTGTTTGAGCTACTAAAATTACACGATCTTAACAGCATTTATAAAGCCGTAAGTACAGCCATAGCTAATTAAACTCCTTTGCATCTTTCATTTCGTACTCATTGTTACTGTTACATCAGTGTGAGATTCAAAGTGTGTACCTGGATGTTGAATACAACAGAAGAAAAGAATACAGAGAAGTCAGCAGCAGCAGCAACAAGAATGGCAGCAACAACAACAAATACAGCAGCAGTGATACACAACAAACAGCACCAGCAACACAATAGTTTCAGCAACCAAATGCACCAGGAACAACTCAAACGAAACCCGAAAGGATTTGTGAAAAAACCAGGCAGCAACAAACAGTATGCAAAACTCAAAAAAGAATGGACTTGAACTCAAACCAAAGTTCGACCAGTAGGTTGCATGGGAAGTTTCCACGAATTGGAGTCAAACCAGAAAAAAAACAGTATCAGCTACGGGGGCTTAGAACTGAACCAAGGCCAAATGGAATTGTCTTCCAACCAAACTGAACTCCTTCTTTTTTAGGACTGTTTTTTATGGCTCAAAAAAAACCTCTCTCTAACTAATGGAGAACCTTCTGTTTTCATATCCCCCCCTCAGCCCATTCGAACAGCCTGTTTAAACAAAAATTCCCCCCCCCCCATGTTCTCTTTCTGTTTTCCCACTCAACAGAATTAAAATAAAACCCCTCCCATGAGATTCCCCCTGACAGCCCTATCTTTAAAAAAGTGGTTTCTCTTTTATTAACCTAAAACAAGAGTATGGGCAGCCTGCATATGCCCTGACAGCACATGTTGTCCCATTTGCTTTAATTCAATAAGGAAAACTATAATGCACATGCTGCCCAAGAGTGCTCATGCCATCAATTCAGACTCAAACCTGAACTGCAACTATAACCCAAACCTTAAATGTTTCTGATTCAAATGCACAAACTATAAGTAGCTATACTCAATTCTTAATTGAATTCAAACAAAGCTTCAGCAGAAAATAAGTAACATGAATCAAATTATTACCATTCAAAGCTGAAACTAATTGACGACATATATTGAATCGACTACGCGAATTACAACACATACAATCAATAGCTAATGATCAGAATCGAACAGTATTGAACAGGGGGTTCAGATTGCATAGTCAGAATAAGAAATGACCCTGGGAACTAATTAATCGATCGAAATTTATTTCAATCGATTACTCTGTTAAACACATACACTCATCAACGAGTAGCAAAAGAGATTCGACCACATGAGAGGTCCGGGCAAGGACAGAACAGTCGACACAAAAATTCAAAACAAATAAACTAAACATTTGGACATATGAACAGACATTTAACTATAACAAAACAACAAAATGAACTGACAAGGAGAAGGGAAACAGAAATACCTTAAAGGCTTGAAAAATCAGAAGGCCTTGTCTCGGATTTGAATCGACCTTTCTTGGGGTTGAACGGACTTTAATTGAAGTGTTCTCAAACTGAGAACACTTCGATTAAGGTCCATTAGACCCTAATCTTCTGGTTCAAACGGACACAATCGGACTTAGGACTTCTAGGGTTCTCAAGGTAGATTTGGGATTCAGGTTTTCCTGGTTTGATTCGGACCAAACCAAACCTGGTTTGGTCATGAGGGAGGTCAGGGGGGTGCCTGGCATGGATTTGGGGTGGTTTAGTGTAGGTCGAGGTCCGGCTCGAATCTTCAAATGAAGATTCGAGATGGTGAGGGAAGATTCGAGACCCACGGCTAGTGGATCTGTGTTCAGGGGGTCGAGGTGGTCCTAGGGTGTTAAGATGGTGGTCACTGGCGTCCTTGCCGCCGGGTTTATGGTGAGGGGAAAGGGGGGCAGCGCTAGGGTTTCGTGGGGTTTGGGTCTGGTGAGGGAGACGAAGATGAGGGAGGGGTGCTTGGATGGGGGCGGGGTACGAGATGAGGGCTTATATACGGGGTGGATGGTTTGATCTTGGCCGTTAGATCAATCGAGATCAATGGCCTGGATCCAAGGGTTAATCAAACGATGTCGTTTGGTTTAGTATTGGGGTCGGGGTTGGTCCGGGTAACGGGTCGGGTATGGGGTTATGGGTGAGTGATCTGGACCGCCAATCTAGTGAGATTAACGGTCCAAATTGAGGGTGACACAACGACGTCGTTTGGACAGTCGTGTGGCCCGCCTAATTGGGCCGGTAAAGGGGATTCGGACTGGGTTATTTTGGTTTGGGCCTGTTCTTATTTAATTCAAACCGGCACAATCCGAAAATCCCTTTCTTCTTTCTTCTTTAATTTCTAAAAATCTCAACTAAATTATAAAATAAAACTATACAAACATTAAACAACAATTATCACACATATTATCATTTAATTGAAATAACATCACTTAATGACAAAATAGAATAAAAGATGCATATTTTTTGTGATTTTCCTTTTAATAACCGAATTATGGCTTGATTAATTCCTAATAGTAGAATGATATCCTAAACTTACACACGACATATATTTTTGTATTTTGTTTGATAAAACTAAATAAATACAGACAAAACCACAAATAGCTAAAAAATGCCACGTAAATTCCAAAAATTATACAGCAAGGCCATTTGTTATTATTTTGATTTCTTTTGGAGTAATTGTCGTGTAAACAAAAATCACGTGCTCACAGCTGCCCCTCTTTGTGCGAAAACACGAAGGGTTTTCGTGCAAAGATAAAGTGAGCGGATATGAGCGATTTTTGCCTATTGGAATACTCCGTGTGAAGCACATTTTGAAAGATTTGACCGAATCTTCGCTTCAAAGATTTCCTACATATCCTGGGCTAAACAGGAATCAGGTCAATGTAGTTCGGAAAACTTTGGTAGCTGGGACTATCGTGGGATTGCAATGCTTGTTGTTACTGCTGCTGCTGTTGCCGCTACTGCTTACCGACCGCCTTATTACAACCAAAGGAAATTGAAACTGAACTAACTATTTATGCCTGTCAATCGCTAGTTACAAGATTCCTATCTATAATTCTTTTGCAACTTGATCTTGGGTCTTAGCTGATTCTGCTTGTAGACTTCGATCTGAATCTTGATGCTTGCAAGTTGTAGGCGCCTGTTTATTTCTGCGATATTGAGTGAGACGGGATTGGCGAAACTCGGGACCTTGATCAAATTTGGAGCGATCCGCCCTTTGTTTGTTCCGATATCTCGGAACATCTTCTTTTTGTCCTTTTCTTCTTTTCTTTATTCTGGATTGAGACTCATCCCGTAGGTCGTCTCGATCCATGCGCCTCGAGGTCAGACCAGCTGAGACAGACAAAACAAACGAACGAAATTTTTCTGCCCCAGTTTTACTAGGAAAATTTCGTGAATTAATCGCCATAACAACTTACAGAATTGATGAGGGGATTGAAAAACTCTAGTCTACAAAATGCAACTCAGGGATTGGAGTCCTAATGTCGTCATAAGGTAAAAGCGCTCAGTTCAGGGATTGGATCCCTAATGCTGGCTAAATGGAAAATGCTCAGTTCAGGGTTGGAGCCCTAATGCTGGCTAACAGAAAAATGCTCAATTCAGGGTTGGAGCCCTAATGCTGGCTAAATGGAAAATGCTCAGTTCAGGGTTGGGGCCCTAATGCTGGCTAAATGAAAGATGCTTAGTTCAGGGTTGGAGCCCTAATGCTGGCTAACAGAAAAATGCTCGATTCAGGGTTGGAGCCCTAATGCTGGCTAACAGAAAAATGCTCGGTTCAGGGTTGGAGCTCTAATGCTGGCTAAATGAAAAATGCTTAGTTCAGGGTTGGAGCCCTAATGCTGGCTAACAGAAAAATGCTCAGTTCAGGGTTGGAGCCCTAATACTGGCTAACAGAAAAATGCTCAGTTCAGGATTGGAGCCCTAATGCTGGCTAACAGAAAAATGCTCAGTTTAGGGTTGGAACCCTAATGCTGGCTAACAGAAAAATGCTCAGTTCAGGGTTGGAGCCCTAATGCTGGCTAACAGAAAAATGCTCAGTTCAGGGTTGGAGCCCTAATGCTGGCTAACAGAAAAATGCTCAGTTCAGGGTTGGAGCCCTAATGTTGGCTAACAGAAAAATGCTCAGTTCAGGGTTGGAGCCCTAATGCTGGCTAACAGAAAAATGCTCAATTCAGGGTTGGAGCCCTAATGCTGGCTAACAGAAAAATGCTCAGTTCAGGGTTGGAGCCCTAATGCTGGCTAAATGGAAAAATGCTCAGCTCAGGGTTGAAGCCCTAATGCTGGCTAACAGAAAAATGCTCAGCTCAGGGTTGGAGCCCTAATGCTGGCTAAATGGAAAAATGCTCAGATCAGGGTTGGAACCTTAATGCTGGCTAAATGTAAAATGTTCATTATTCTAACTGACCCTCTTTTTTTTTTGAGTTTTCTTCTTTTAGTAAAATGTAAAGAGAATTTTGGGGAAACTTCTCTTTTAAGTGGATTCCTTATTGCCGAGCCGTTTCTTGCACTCATGTATTTCTTTTTTTTTGGGCGACAACCTGCTTCTTGTACGGTTGCTTTGGGTCACACCTGTTTCAATTTTCCAAACAAAGAACAATTGTCAGTTGGGAAATGGCGGTTGGTTCGGTGACCTTGATTGTTCCAGTTGCTTTGTCGCGTCCTTATTTCTGTTGAGAAACTTTGCCATTGATTGGATTCATAGGCGAAACCCTTTGGACTACTCAGACTTGCGTTTCCAGATTTTGTGATGATTTGCCTTGTAAGGCTTTGGTTTTTTCCATCCCGTTCTGCTTGGGGATTTTCAGTGGGGATTTTTATTGGGGAGACTCTGTGGGGATTTGTACAAGGCAGACTCGTTGGGGATTAGCTGGGGCAGACTCTTTGGGGAATTTTTACAAAGGGAGGCTCTGTGGGGATTTTTACAAAGGGAGGCCCTGTGGGGATTTGTACAAAGGGAGACCCTGTGGGGATTTGTGTGTGTGTGTGTGGCTTTACTTCGAATGCAGCCAACATCATGATCCATCGGGTTTGGACAAACGCACCACTGAAGCGGGGTATTTTCTTCTTACGAAACGGAACTCCGTGAAACCGGTCCTGCCACCTATTCTTTCCCGTATATCTGGAACTTGGGGTTAAAAATGAAAGGGATTCAAAGAAAAGTAAAACAAAAAACGAAGAAAGCAAATTTTAGAAGAGAAGTGTCTCTTTCGGGACAGGAAGGACTTATCTGATGGAAACATGCTGGCTTTAAATTGACATGACATGCTTTTTGGACTGGACGCCTGACCTTCAATGAACTTGCATTTCCTCATGAACCAAAATGGATCTATGTTTCTAAACCGGTGGAACTTTGCCAAGACTTCCTGAGGTGGAGTCATCTTTTCGGCCGACAGCGCCCTTTGCGGGTTTTCGCTAGTTGACCTCTCTCATTTCTCTTCTTGTTGTCGCTTGATAGCACCCTTTGCGAGTTTTTACTAAACAAGCTCTCTCATTTTTGGTTTCTCTACTCCCGTTGCCTCACGGTGCCCGAAGGTTTTCACCGACAAGACTCTCTCGTTGTATATCTCTCAATCCTGAATGTACCGGCCTCCAATCGTGATATCTCTCGGCTCCCCTACCATTGGTAATTGATCCGAAGGACTTGTGCTTGATAAAAGAATGGTAGATGAAACTACAACTTCTAAGCCGTTTGATGTGCCCCGGTTTCAATCTCAGGGTAAATTGGATTTTATTTTGGTGTGACTGAACCTCAGAGAGAGGCTGCCTACGTATCCTTTCGGAATCAAGTCAGACGTAGTTTAGGCTCAATCAATGTTTTGTTTTGTTTGTTTGTTTTTTTCTTTCTTTTTTTTCCTTTTTTTTTTGATAACCCAAAGAAATGTAACCGGCTCAAAGGGCTCGTAGAGAGAGTTGATAGTGTTTGGGGTAGTGGGAATAAAACCTTCATCATCTCAAATGTGTCAGGACCAACTGGAGTATAACTCAGACATAGTACCTTTTGACTGCATCCGCATTCACTGCTGTTTCAGGATCATTTCCTTCAATATCACCTAGATACAATGCTCCTCTCGGTAATATCTTCCTGATGATGTATGGGCCTTTCCAATTTGGAGCAAATTTTCCTTTCGCTTCCTGGTGATGGGGAAGAATGCGCCTCAATACCAGTTGACCCACTTCAAAATTCCTGGGTCGGACTTTCTTGTTGTAAGCACGGGCCATTCTTCGTTGGTACAATTTCCCGTGACAAACCGCAGCCATTCGTTTCTCGTCGATCAAAGTCAACTGCTCCAATCGAGTCTTAACCCACTCGCTATCTTCAATTTCTGCTTCGAAAATGGTTCGGAGCGAAGGAATTTCTACCTCTGCTGGTATCACAGCCTTGGTCCTATAAACCAAAAGATAAGGGGTTGCTCCTACTGACGTTCGTACTGTAGTGCGATATCCCAACAATGCAAAGGGTAACTGTTCATGCCACTGTCGGGAACTCTGGATTGTCTTCCTCAAAATCTTCTTGATGTTCTTGTTTGTTGCTTCCAAAGCGCCATTGGCCTTGGGTCGATAAGGAGTGGAATTCCTATGCGTTATTTTGAACTATTCGCATACATCCCCCATCAAGTGACTATTTAGGTTTGTCGTGTTATCTGTGATGATAGTCGCAGGAATATCAAAACGACAAATAAGATTTGAATGCACAAAATCCACTACAGCCTTTTTAGTGACTGACTTAAGAGTGACAGCTTCCACCCATTTTGTGAAGTAGTCGATAGCAACCAATATAAATCTGTGTCCATTTGAGGCCTTCGGCTCGATCGGACCAATGACATCCATACCCCAAGCAACGAATGGCCAAGGTGCAGACATGGGATGCAGTTCTGTGGGGGTCGCATGAATCAAATCGTCGTGCACCTGACACTGATGACACTTTCGAACGAAGCTAAAACAGTCCTTTTCCATGGTCATCCAGTAATAACCTGCTCGAAGGATTTTCTTTGCCAAAACATACCCGTTCATGTGGGGCCCGCACACTCCTGCGTGTACTCTTCGGTGTCAACACATCTTAGCAGATTGAGGTCCGGGGTCCTCTTATACAATAACTCGCCGCTCAAAAAGAAACCACTTGCATGTCGCCTAATGGTTCTCTTTTGATCTCCAGTAGCATGTTCGGGGTATTCTTGTGTCTTCAAGAACCTCTTGATATCATGGTACCATGGCTGTGTACACGATCCTGCCTCGATTACGTTACAGTAACCGTGTCTTTCCCTGATTTGGATTTCCAAAGGATCGATGTGTGCGTTGCCTGGGTAGGGTAACATTGAAGCTAAGGTAGCAAGTGCATCTGCTAGTTCATTGTGACACCGCGGGATATACCTGAACTCTATTGTTTTAAAACGCTTGCCGAGGTCCTCCACGTGCTGTCGGTAAGGAATAAGCTTGATATCCCGAGTTTCCTATTCACCTTGGGCTTGCCGGATAATCAGGTCAGAATCTCCCATAATCGATAAATCTTCGACATCCTGATCGATTGCCATATGCATGCCCATGATGCAGGCTTCATAGTCAGCTGTATTGTTCGTGCAAAAGAAACGCAGTCTAGCTGTAGCAGGATAATGCTGACCAGAGGGCGAGATCAAAATTGCCCTGATTCCTATACCTTTGGCGTTTACGGCCCCATCAAAGAACATCTTCCAAACATGAGCGTCTTCCGAGACTACTTCTACGGTGTTTATTTCTTCATCCGGAAAATAAGTACTCAACGATTGGTATGCTTCATCAACCGGGTTTTCGGCCAAATGATCGGCTAACGCCTGGGCTTTCATTGCCGTGTGGGTGACATAGACTATGTCAAATTCAGTAAGCAAGATTTTCCACTTGGCCAGTCTTCCAGTAGGCATTGGTTTCTGAAATATATACTTCAAAGGATCCAGCCTGCTTATGAGGTAAGTAGTGTGAGCTTGGAGATAATGTCTCAACTTTTGAGCAACCCACGTCAAAGCACAACATGTTCTTTCCAGCAGAGTGTACTTGGCCTCGTAGCCGGTGAATTTCTTGCTCAAGTAGTAGATCGCTTGTTCCTTCTTTCCGGTTATGTCATGTTGCCCGAGGACGCAACCGAAAGAATTTTCCAAGACTGTCAGATACAAGAACAGTGGTCTCTCTAGCTCTGGCGGGACCAAAACTGGGGGATTTGAAAGATATTCTTTGATTTTGTCAAAAGCTTCTTGACACTCAGCCGTCCATTTGATCGCTGCATCTTTCCTCAATAGCTTAAATATGGGCTCACACGTGCTAGTCAGCTGGGCAATGAATCGGCTGATATAGTTTAACCTGCCCAACAGACTCATCACGTCTTTCTTCGTTCTTGGGGGAGGTAGATCTCTGATAGATTTTATCTTTGTTGGATATAATTCGATACCTCTCCTGCTTACTATGAAACCTAAAAGCTTGCCCGATGGGACTCCGAAAGCGCATTTGGCTGGGTTTAGCTTCAATTCGTACTTCCTCAGTCTCTCGAAGAATTTCCTCAAGTCTTGGATATGATTGTCCCGCGTCCTGGACTTGACTATCACGTCGTCCACATACACCTCTATTTCTTGATGCATCATGTCATGAAAAATGGCAGTCATGGCCCTCATGTAAGTTGCCCCAGCATTCTTCAGACCAAATGGCATAACCCGATAACAGTAAGTGCCCCAAGGTGTAGTGAAGGCAGTCTTCTCGGTGTCTTCTTCATCCATCAACACCTGATGATACCCAGTGTAACAATCTACGAAAGATTGTATCTCATGTTTGGCGCAATTGTCAACAAGGATGTGGATGTTGTGCAATGGGAAATTGTCTTTGGGACTCGCCCTATTCAAGTCTCGATAATCCACACATACCCGAGTCTTCCCATCTTTTTTCAGCACTGGAACTACGTTTGCCAACCATGTGGTGTACTAGACTACCCGAATTACTCCCGTTTTCAGCTGCTTGGTGATCTCTTCTTTAATTTTGTCACTGACATCAGTTTTGAACTTTCTTTGCTTTTGTTGAACTGGAGGACAGTCAGGGTGAATTGGCAATTTATGAACCACTAGATCAACACCTAATCCTGGCATGTCATCGTATGACCAAGCAAACACATCTTTAAATTCAAAAAGGAGTTGAATTATTGCGTCTCGCGTTTTCTCGTCCGTGTGAATGCTTATTTTGGTCTCTCGGATTTCTTCAGGAGTTCCCAAATTAACCGGTTCAGTGTCATTCAGATTCGGCTTAGGTTTATTCTCAAAGTGTTCCAATTCTCGGTTTATTTCCCTAAAAGCCTCTTCTTCGTCATATTCTGGTTCTTGGTTCATTATTTCACAATTAAATAGCTCGTTGTGATCTGGGCGTGAAGTCCGCAAGCATGTCATATTATTTAAAGCCGCATTATTATAACTGAAAGAAAAGATAAAGGAAAAATAACAAAAATCAGAACAAAGGAAAAATGAGAAAACAATGATTTTTGTTTTCTTGGAATTTGGAAGATAACAATGTCTATAACTCAGGAATTCAAAACAACAATTGAAGGGAAAAACATCCAAGTTATATCCTGGGGATAACTCGTGATGCAGGAGAGGTGGCAGGACAGGTCTACCCGGACTCCTGTCTAGTAGGGAATGGTATGGCCTCCCAGTTTCGGAGCTTGGCGTTTGGCCCCACATATAGCATCTCAGCGGTGCTTGTGCCTTCTCCTGGTTGAACCATGTGAGCTTCGTAGAGCATTTCTCTCATTGCCCCACATATCTCCTCAATCTCTTCGGCCGTGAAAACCTCATCATCTTCTTCTTCGGTGTATTTTGGTCCGACGAAAGTTTCATATAAATCCGGCAATGGTCGAGGCAGTTTCCAACCCTCATTTTTCCTCTTCTTTGCCCACTCTTCATCTTTTGGAGTGGGTTGAAAACCTATCCCAAAAAGTTTCTTGGGGGAAGGCAAGGTAATGGGTTCCGTTATTCCTTGCAATGTTCATCCGAGCCCTTTCCCTGGCCTGAATCCATGCCAGATCATCTCTTTAGCCACCATGATTGAGGCGTTAGACAAGAAAGGTTGGGGGCAAGGTCTTCCCTCTTCATACTGCTCTGCTAGCACAACTTTGAAAGCCTGATAAACCGTGTGCTCGCTCCCTTCCCTTGGTTCAAGACATGGGATGGATGGGTCCCGATAAATAGACTGTTCATCTTCTCCGTGGACCACAATTTCCTGGTCTTCGTACTCAAACTTCACCATTTGGTGAAGAGTGGAAGGTACAGCCCCTGCCGCATGAATCCAAGGTCTGCCGAGGAGAAAATTGTAGGACGTATCCATGTCAAGCACCTGGAAAGTTATTTCAAACTCCACTGGTCCTATAGTCAACACCAAGTCTATTTCCCCGAGGGTGTCCCTCTTGACACCATCAAAAGCCCTTACGCAGACATTATTGGGGCGGATTCTTTTGGTCCCAATTTCCATTCTCTGTAGTGTGGAGAGCGGACAAATGTCAACACCTGATCCTCCATCCAACATTACCCGCTTGACATAGTAGTCCTCGCATTTAATTGTCAGATGTAAGGCTTTGTTATGAGCTGCTCCCTCTGGAGGTAAGTCGTTCTTGCTGAAAGAAACCTGGTTAACGGCGAAGAACCTCTCCGTCATCCGTTCCAGTTGTTCGACTGAGGTTTCAACTGGTACGTATGCTTCGTTCAGGGTTTTGAGCAAGATCTTTTGGTGTTCAGCCGACCTCATCAGCAGAGATAGCATGGACACTTGCTCGGGGCACTTGCGTAATTGATCTACTACTTCGTAGTCTGGCATTTTCATCATTTGGAAGAAAACTTCCGCTTCTTCAATGCTTACAGGCTTCTTTGGTGGTAAGCGTCTCTGTGTGGCGTTGTTTAAATCTTGAGTGTTCGAATACCTTCCAATGAAAGTATTTTCCAGAAGTTCTCCCGTAACTTCTCTACCTTTGTACGTAACCAACGTTCTTTGATAGTTCCCGGTACTGTGGACGGGTTTGTCATTGGCCTTTGTGGCACGCGTCCAATAACCACTAGCTCATTCAGCCGAGGTGGTTGAATCGTCCCCCGGACCACAAAGGCCCCTTTTGGTACGTACATTGGTTTTGCCCTTTTGACTTCGAAACTCTGCGGTTTCTCTGCTCGACCTCGTGGAACGTAAAGAACTTCATTCCTTACAGGCACCATCGTTACTGTCTTTTTCTCCACCTTCTCTTCGGGCTCGCCCTTGATAGTACTGACCTTTTTTTCCCCTTTCTCTAGCTTCGGGGTGGTTTTAGGCCTTTTCCCTGCATCGACGATGGCGATTATAGCTTTTAAAGCAGCATCAAATTCTTTGTCCTCGCAGATCATTCCAATCAGCGGCCCGTTATTGTGAGCAGGCAACGGATTGTTAGTCACATTTGGGACCTCCTCGTCCCTTAGTACTATTTTCCCCTACTCTATTAAATTCTCGACTACCCTTCTCAAAGCCCAGCAATCATTTGTATCGTGCCCTTCCGCTCCTGAATGATAGGCGCACCTAACACCGGCTTTTTAAGTAGGTGATGCCGGATTGTGCCTTGTCTGAGGGACTGGCTGCAGGAAACCCAACTGGACTAGCTTTGGGAACAAAGTAGAATATGGTTCACCGATGGGTGTGAAAGTCCGTCTTCTAGGTGGTTCCTGAGGGCGGAAGTTATTTTAAGGAGGCTGTGGATTATAGTGGTTGCGGTAGGGAGGCTGATTTCTGGGAGGTGAAGCTTGGCCTCGATTGGCTTGCTGTGGCAGATGGACATAGGGCTGGGTATTCATGACCATGTAGGGTTGAGGAGCATATGTCACATTTTGGTGGGGGTAGTAGTGTTGTGGGGTTCTTTCTGAAAAACGGGGCCTGAGATTACGATATTCCCTTGCTTCTGATGCTGCCATGGACGTTTCTTCCTTTTTCTTCCCTCTTGCCATTCCTCCGGACCCGCTTTGGACGGCTTGGGAAGTTGCCCTTATGGCTGCCTGACTTAAGATTCTACCCGTTTTCAAACCGTTCTCCACCATCTCCTCGATCTTGATTGCTTCCGCGAAAGGCTTTCCCATGGCTGACATCATATTCTGGAAATAGTCTGATTCTTGAGCCTGGAGAAAAGTAGTGACCATTTCTATCTCGTCCATGGGAGGTTTTACCCTCGATGCCTGCTCGCGCCACTTAATAGCATATTCTCTGAAGCTTTCTGAAGGTTTCTTCTTCAAGTTTGATAGAGAATTTCGGTCTGGTGCAATGTCGATGTTATACTAGAATTGTCTCACAAAATCTCTGGCGAGATCATCCCATATATGCCATCGAGATATGTCTTGGTCCATATACCATTCTGAGGCTATTCCTACCAGACTTTCCCCGAAGTATGCCATTAGCAATTCCTCTTTGCCGCCGGCTCCCCGCAATTGGTTGCAATATTTCTTGAGATGAGCATTGGGGTCGTCGTGCCTGTCGTACTTCTCAAACTTTGGGATTTTGAAACCCACGGGTAGGTGCACGTGAGGGAACATGCATAGATCGGTATAGGAGACACTCTTATGTCCGCTTAAACCTTGCATGTTTTTCAAACTCTGCTCAAGGCTCCTCATTCTTTTTGCCATCTCATCTTGTTCAGCAATTTTGGGGTTTTGATCCTGCCCAGGTGCAAACTCGCATTGAGGCTGTGGAGGATGAGTGTTGGTGGCGAACCGAGTTGGTTCCAGTGAGAAAGATGGTGCTTGGAATGTGAATGAGGATGAGTCAAAATTTGGCTTGTGTGTAGCGGGTTGCGCCACGATCGGACAGGGAGGTGCAGTGAATATGGTCGTAGCTACGTCTGTTGTTGACAACCAGGGATAAGAATCAGAGGGTGATCCAGCAGAGAAGGCCGAAATGGCTGGGTACCCGAATGGGGTAGCCGGATAGCTTATGGGGACGTTGGAAGTCCCACTTGTCCTGGAGAACAACTCAGGGAACCCAGGGATAACACTTGGCGGCTCTTTTTCGTTACTCCAGTCATCCAGCATTTCCAACATGCGGAGCCGCAGGATTCTATTTTCCTCCGCAGTTGCAGATTCGGGCGTGAGGACGGCCGAGATCGAACTCTCCTCAGAAATAGGAACTGTCGGCAACGGAATTTCTGAAGACATTTCTATGCTTACCTTTGATCTTGTGAAGTAAGTGTGAGTACCCCCTCTTGACTTAACAACAGGTAATTGAACACTCCCTTTCGACCTCGTGAAGTATGAATGTGAGGCCAGACTTTCACCAAACCAACCGCCTTTTATAAAACCTGGAAGGACTCAACGACAAACGAACGGTTAGTTCGAAACAAATAACAGATAGGTAATCTCACGTTGGGGCATGATGCACCTATACAGTTAAGTGAATTCCTACATGTTTGTAACGAAAGCATGCGTCATTCCGGCTTCCTTTTAGGCTTCCCCTTTATTTTATTATTTTTTTTTATTATTATTTTTTTATTTTCTTTCTTTCTCTTTTTATTACTGTTTTCAATTTTTGCAGTTAAAATGTGACCGGATCCGATGAGGATTGCCTACGTATCACGATGTCGCGTGAATCAGATCATTACGTAGTTCAAAACAGATGAGTGTAAAAGAAGCACACATTTTATTACTGAAATGATCTATTACAACCAACATTTTTGAAAAAGGAAAAATAACAAACCTTGAAAATAAACATAGACTCAAACAGACTAATGCACCCTGATGCGAAAAGACGGACAGAAGATGCTAAGATACAGACTCGACCTATAAATACATTAAGGTTTCGAAAATTGGTGCCCACGGGGCATTGTTCGGCCTCGCCGCAGTCCTAGGTGCGAGATCCCTTTCAAGTTGTTCCAGCTCATGCATGGTCTGCTTGACATAACCCATCACTGCCGAGAGAACGGTAATGCTGGTCATGTTCTTACACTGTAGACACCGTCTGATGATGGCATGAGCAATGGTCCTGATCTTATCTCTGGTTTGCTTCTTCTCTATGAGCAGGCGTTTTATCTGATCACTGTACATCTTTAAAACCTGAGAATCCTGCATATATTGATTCTTCAGTTGTCATACTTCTACCTTCATCTGGGCCAACAAGTTGTAACAGTATCTTCTCTCAATTTGGAAATCCTCGGCCTGATTAACTGCTTTAACCTCAAGTGTAGCCATCTCTCTCTTCATTTCGGCAACAGTTTTCTCGTGGTCGCATTTCAATTGATTCAAGTATCGGCGATGCTTATCTGCTCTTGTATCCCAATGTACCTTGAGCTCTGCCATGACGTTTTCAGACTTTTCTAAACCATCTCGCCATTCCCTGACTTCACTTTTCAGCCCTTTTATCAACTGCTCGTCTGATCGACTCCTTGGTTGTTTATCAAGAGCCAATCTCAATTTCTGAATTTGGGCCCTAAGTTCTTCATTTTCTTGGGCCAATCTATTCTTTTCGCCTCGATCCGCAGCGATTTGCATACTGTTATTGAATTTCAGACTGTCAACCTGTTACTTTAAATCACCGATCTCTGCCCGATACCCCTTTTCTTTTGCTAACCAGTTCCATTGCTCTTGGGATGACTCAACGAAATCTTTGAGATGAGGTCTTTTAGCTGGTCTCTCGCAGGATATGTCACCTCTAAACCAAGCGTGATACCCCGGGGCAACTTCCCCTTTAGCCGTATCCATCACACAAGTGTTTGCTGTCAGGTGTTGGCACTCACTCCAGATTTGGCGGACTTCTTCTTCGGGGAAACGACCGTCTGGACTGATTTCAATCACTTGGGTACTCAAGTCTTCATCTTTCGGCACTACTTGATACCTCCCAAGTTGCCTCAAAACCCGATACGGTGCATAGGGTTGGATGCTTTTAAGTCCCATCAACAGAAAGTGGGGCCTGGTCGCCGGAATGTATATGATTTCCTCAACAGGCAACCATCCGAGCGTCCACTGGATTTGGTTGGCAGTGAGAGTTCGAAAAAATGACATCCAAGCTGTAACTCCCTCGGGTAGACTAAACCCTTTGATACTTATGTAGAATTCTCCAATACAAGTTTTCTCGGGCGAACCGTAACCCAAGAGCGGGGAGCGGTAGCATAAATGATCGGTCATCCACATTTGCAACAATAGGTTACATCCTTCGAAAAAGTCACCCCTGGCTCGGCAAGCAGTGAGAGCCCGGAAGATGTCAGCCATAATCATAGGCGCCAGAGTACTTTTATCTTGGGTGAGCAAAGTACTGACGACCCCAGTTACTTTTAGATCGATGTTTCCGTCTTTCCTTAGGAACACTATAAGACCCAAAAAAGCTGTCATAAAAGCTACCAGCCTGTGTTCGTCCCACTTTTGTCGGTTACCTCTACTGTATAGTTTGAAGTCTGGCTTATTGAACCCGCCCACGTGGCCGTATCTAGCATATATGAGGTGGAGACTGCAGAAAACTTTGGCAAGATCTGGATGGTGAAATGTTCGGGGTATTTTTAGGAAATCCAGAAACCGGTGTACCGTGACGGCCCTAGGTGCAATCAAGTACTTGAACCTTAACGGGGCTTCATCACCTCCGATGTATCCTGCTATTTCTTCCAATGTCGGGGTAAGCTCAAAGTCCGAGAAATGAAATACATTGTGTGCTGAATCCCAGCAAGTGACCAATGATCTGATAATATCACCCCGAGGCTGAATGTCTAGTAAATCCGGGAGATCTTTCAGATACTTCTTTACTTTGTCTTGCCCCTCCTTGCCTAAATCATTCCACCATAATCGCAACTCGAAAGGGATCTTGGTCATTATTGAAAAGGGTTTGTTTTGTATCGTGCTCATCCTACACATTTATTAAGGTGATTATGCCAACGAAAAACTTTCATTAGACTCAAAAAATAAAACTATGTTTTCTTTTTTTTGTAAAATGATGGACTCGGTTTTCGAATGCTGCCTTTTAGCACTTCGGGAACGAAGATTTTAAGGCTGCGAGGATCAACCGGTCGAAAATCAAAAACGATGACCAAAGACGACCGTTTATGCAATAGCAGCCTTCCGCCGTCCCTTTCGGGAACATTCGGCTGTTTTTGACAACGAAAGCATCACTTGATTTTTTTTATTTATTATTATTTATTTATTTTTAGGAATGGTGACCCGATATTGGGAACATGGCCTCGCAGATCCTCGGGGACGAGGATCCTAAGGCCATTGGGCAATTTGGTCAAAATTTAAAAATGACTAAAATGGCTGTTTATCCAAAGATAGCCTTCCGGCGTCCCTTTCGGGAACATTTGGCTATTCTCGACAAAACGGCATCACCCGACTCACAAATTAAAATTCTGATATTTTGGCTATTTCCGAAAACGGGGAGGTTGGACCCGATGAGGGTTGCCTACGTATCTCGCACCCTGCGAGAATCAAACCGGCGTAGTTCGGGCTTGATCAAGCGTAGAGTAAAACCCCTTCTGAATACAATCTTTTTAAAGAAAAGAAAAAATATTTTTCTGGATTTTTTATATTTTATTTTTTTTATTTTGAAAAGAGATAAAGACTAAAGAAAAATCTTTTTAAGGAAGTATTTGGACTATTAGTCTGAATTTATAAAAGAGATACTACAAAAGAAACAACATTTTTTTGAATTTTGAATTTTCCCTTCTTTTTTTTACTTTTACAAATTTTTATTTTGAAAGTGATTAAAAGAATTTTTTTTTTGTTTTTTATATATATATTTTTAATAAGTCAAAACTAAAAGACAAATTTTGTTTTCATTTTTCTTTTTTCTTTTTTTTAAGCAAATTCTGGCGAGATTTTGACACTACTTGGACATTGGTTTTATTTTTCCAAAATAAGTAATTATCTCCCTATGCTGTTATTTCTCTTCTTTTTTGAACCCCTTTTTAGAAACCGGTCAACATGCAGATCTGAAGCAAATAAATGCGCAAAACAAACGGGATGCAGCAAGATGGTCTTTTATTTCAGGTTGCCTATCCTAGACAGACCCAACCCCTGTGTTGAGTCCCCTATGTCAAATGCAACATAATGCAAATAAGCGTTCCTACTAGGGATCCGGCACGAGGTTTCGTTATACTAGGTTTATAACCTGGGTATATGTTCTAGACTGTGTACCCGAGCGGACAACTCGAGTCGAGGAGGGCGCAACTTACCGGGAACCAAAAGGCCATCCGGCTTCGTAACTTGTCCGAGCCTCTTTTTTATTTCAGGGTATGACACTAACAGAATAGGGAGTCTCAACCAGTAAGCACATCCCCGGAGGTAAAGAGAGAAGGATTCGGCACAGTTTATATATACAGTCAAATAATATCAAAGCGGTAAAAGCAGCATTTAGCACATTAGGCTCAAACATGTAAAAATCAGATAAAGCCAAATATAACAATTATTCTAAGCTCAAATTCTTGAACCCTGAACCAGTGATTCTGGGTTTAATTCCCCAGCGGAGTCGCCAGAGCTGTCACACCTCCTTTTTGCGCGCCCGCCCCGAAGGGTTAAATGCGCGAGGGAGTTTTTCCAATTTAAGTGACAATATTCGAAATGGGATTATTTATTTAATTCAGAGTCGCCACTTGGGAAAGGTTTGGCTTTTGGTGTCCCAAGTCACCGGTTTATCTTGAATCCCAAATCGAGGAAATTTTCGACTTTTCCAAATGAAGTCTGCGAACCAGAAATTCTAAGTAAGGAATTATGTTGACCCGAGGGAAGGTGTTAGGCACCCTCGAATCCCGTGGTTCTAGCACGGTCGCTTAAATTGTTATAATGGCTAAATATCTGATTTTAAAATACATGTTGTGACTTATGTGCTTTTATTGAGTTTAAACCGCTTTTATCATTATCGTTTATTTTTATTTTTTTATAGAATTGCAACGTCGTGAAAATGCGTCTCGAACCACGTCACAATCAATGCACCCGCAATTGTTAACACGTTCCGACTCCGTTGAGATTTGGATTTGGGTCACATAAATGTGCACCCGAATTTAAGAAAAGTAACATTATTAAAGCGTGCCTAAAGAGACTATCGCATTATTATTTTGGGGAGGGCAGTGAAGTTCACTAAACCAAACCATCCCGGGTTTTAAATATTTTGTTATGATCAATTATTGAGAGCCCCGCAGTTTGTGCGTTTTTTTTTGCGAGGCTCGTCTCATTTTATGACAGGATAAGCCTATAGCGACTACATTTTCTATTTTGTTTGTCTCTAAGGAAAATGAAAGAGAGGAAAATACACGCTGATTAAATTACATGCTTGATCAATTCTGGATTCCTGTTAATTACCTGATTAGTTATTTAACAAGGCGGGGATTGTTTCGTGCCTTATTCCATGAGTGAACATGCTGTTATTTTGCTAAAGGAGATTACATACAAGATTAAAGGAAATGCTAGACTTATGCCAAATGTTCTTCAAGTTCGAATTTAAACTAACCTATTCGGGCTTGATTAACGGAATCAATTACTTATTGCATTTTTCGCCCAAACTAGAAGCAAATTGATTGGCATGTTTGAAACAAGAATAGAGGTGAGATTTAGCTATTGATATACTAAATACCTATGCATTCCATATCATATAAATGGCTAAGTAAACAAGATCACAATATTTAAACAAACTATGTTTCAACTGAGTACAAGCTAACCCAAAGTATATTTTTTCTGTTTGAGCTACTAAAATTACACGATCTTAACAGCATTTATAAAGCCGTAAGTACAGCCATAGCTAATTAAACTCCTTTGCATCTTTCATTTCGTACTCATTGTTACTGTTACATCAGTGTGAGATTCAAAGTGTGTACCTGGATGTTGAATACAACAGAAGAAAAGAATACAGAGAAGTCAGCAGCAGCAGCAACAAGAATGGCAGCAACAACAACAAATACAGCAGCAGTGATACACAACAAACAGCACCAGCAACACAATAGTTTCAGCAACCAAATGCACCAGGAACAACTCAAACGAAACCCGAAAGGATTTGTGAAAAAACCAGGCAGCAACAAACAGTATGCAAAACTCAAAAAAGAATGGACTTGAACTCAAACCAAAGTTCGACCAGTAGGTTGCATGGGAAGTTTCCACGAATTGGAGTCAAACCAGAAAAAAAACAGTATCAGCTACGGGGGCTTAGAACTGAACCAAGGCCAAATGGAATTGTCTTCCAACCAAACTGAACTCCTTCTTTTTTAGGACTGTTTTTTATGGCTCAAAAAAAACCTCTCTCTAACTAATGGAGAACCTTCTGTTTTCATATCCCCCCCTCAGCCCATTCGAACAGCCTGTTTAAACAAAAATTCCCCCCCCCCCCATGTTCTCTTTCTGTTTTCCCACTCAACAGAATTAAAATAAAACCCCTCCCATGAGATTCCCCCTGACAGCCCTATCTTTAAAAAAGTGGTTTCTCTTTTATTAACCTAAAACAAGAGTATGGGCAGCCTGCATATGCCCTGACAGCACATGTTGTCCCATTTGCTTTAATTCAATAAGGAAAACTATAATGCACATGCTGCCCAAGAGTGCTCATGCCATCAATTCAGACTCAAACCTGAACTGCAACTATAACCCAAACCTTAAATGTTTCTGATTCAAATGCACAAACTATAAGTAGCTATACTCAATTCTTAATTGAATTCAAACAAAGCTTCAGCAGAAAATAAGTAACATGAATCAAATTATTACCATTCAAAGCTGAAACTAATTGACGACATATATTGAATCGACTACGCGAATTACAACACATACAATCAATAGCTAATGATCAGAATCGAACAGTATTGAACAGGGGGTTCAGATTGCATAGTCAGAATAAGAAATGACCCTGGGAACTAATTAATCGATCGAAATTTATTTCAATCGATTACTCTGTTAAACACATACACTCATCAACGAGTAGCAAAAGAGATTCGACCACATGAGAGGTCCGGGCAAGGACAGAACAGTCGACACAAAAATTCAAAACAAATAAACTAAACATTTGGACATATGAACAGACATTTAACTATAACAAAACAACAAAATGAACTGACAAGGAGAAGGGAAACAGAAATACCTTAAAGGCTTGAAAAATCAGAAGGCCTTGTCTCGGATTTGAATCGACCTTTCTTGGGGTTGAACGGACTTTAATTGAAGTGTTCTCAAACTGAGAACACTTCGATTAAGGTCCATTAGACCCTAATCTTCTGGTTCAAACGGACACAATCGGACTTAGGACTTCTAGGGTTCTCAAGGTAGATTTGGGATTCAGGTTTTCCTGGTTTGATTCGGACCAAACCAAACCTGGTTTGGTCATGAGGGAGGTCAGGGGGGTGCCTGGCATGGATTTGGGGTGGTTTAGTGTAGGTCGAGGTCCGGCTCGAATCTTCAAATGAAGATTCGAGATGGTGAGGGAAGATTCGAGACCCACGGCTAGTGGATCTGTGTTCAGGGGGTCGAGGTGGTCCTAGGGTGTTAAGATGGTGGTCACTGGCGTCCTTGCCGCCGGGTTTATGGTGAGGGGAAAGGGGGGCAGCGCTAGGGTTTCGTGGGGTTTGGGTCTGGTGAGGGAGACGAAGATGAGGGAGGGGTGCTTGGATGGGGGCGGGGTACGAGATGAGGGCTTATATACGGGGTGGATGGTTTGATCTTGGCCGTTAGATCAATCGAGATCAATGGCCTGGATCCAAGGGTTAATCAAACGATGTCGTTTGGTTTAGTATTGGGGTCGGGGTTGGTCCGGGTAACGGGTCGGGTATGGGGTTATGGGTGAGTGATCTGGACCGCCAATCTAGTGAGATTAACGGTCCAAATTGAGGGTGACACAACGACGTCGTTTGGACAGTCGTGTGGCCCGCCTAATTGGGCCGGTAAAGGGGATTCGGACTGGGTTATTTTGGTTTGGGCCTGTTCTTATTTAATTCAAACCGGCACAATCCGAAAATCCCTTTCTTCTTTCTTCTTTAATTTCTAAAAATCTCAACTAAATTATAAAATAAAACTATACAAACATTAAACAACAATTATCACACATATTATCATTTAATTGAAATAACATCACTTAATGACAAAATAGAATAAAAGATGCATATTTTTTGTGATTTTCCTTTTAATAACCGAATTATGGCTTGATTAATTCCTAATAGTAGAATGATATCCTAAACTTACACACGACATATATTTTTGTATTTTGTTTGATAAAACTAAATAAATACAGACAAAACCACAAATAGCTAAAAAATGCCACGTAAATTCCAAAAATTATACAGCAAGGCCATTTGTTATTATTTTGATTTCTTTTGGAGTAATTGTCGTGTAAACAAAAATCACGTGCTCACAGCTGCCCCTCTTTGTGCGAAAACACGAAGGGTTTTCGTGCAAAGATAAAGTGAGCGGATATGAGCGATTTTTGCCTATTGGAATACTCCGTGTGAAGCACATTTTGAAAGATTTGACCGAATCTTCGCTTCAAAGATTTCCTACATATCCTGGGCTAAACAGGAATCAGGTCAATGTAGTTCGGAAAACTTTGGTAGCTGGGACTATCGTGGGATTGCAATGCTTGTTGTTACTGCTGCTGCTGTTGCCGCTACTGCTTACCGACCGCCTTATTACAACCAAAGGAAATTGAAACTGAACTAACTATTTATGCCTGTCAATCGCTAGTTACAAGATTCCTATCTATAATTCTTTTGCAACTTGATCTTGGGTCTTAGCTGATTCTGCTTGTAGACTTCGATCTGAATCTTGATGCTTGCAAGTTGTAGGCGCCTGTTTATTTCTGCGATATTGAGTGAGACGGGATTGGCGAAACTCGGGACCTTGATCAAATTTGGAGCGATCCGCCCTTTGTTTGTTCCGATATCTCGGAACATCTTCTTTTTGTCCTTTTCTTCTTTTCTTTATTCTGGATTGAGACTCATCCCGTAGGTCGTCTCGATCCATGCGCCTCGAGGTCAGACCAGCTGAGACAGACAAAACAAACGAACGAAATTTTTCTGCCCCAGTTTTACTAGGAAAATTTCGTGAATTAATCGCCATAACAACTTACAGAATTGATGAGGGGATTGAAAAACTCTAGTCTACAAAATGCAACTCAGGGATTGGAGTCCTAATGTCGTCATAAGGTAAAAGCGCTCAGTTCAGGGATTGGATCCCTAATGCTGGCTAAATGGAAAATGCTCAGTTCAGGGTTGGAGCCCTAATGCTGGCTAACAGAAAAATGCTCAATTCAGGGTTGGAGCCCTAATGCTGGCTAAATGGAAAATGCTCAGTTCAGGGTTGGGGCCCTAATGCTGGCTAAATGAAAGATGCTTAGTTCAGGGTTGGAGCCCTAATGCTGGCTAACAGAAAAATGCTCGATTCAGGGTTGGAGCCCTAATGCTGGCTAACAGAAAAATGCTCGGTTCAGGGTTGGAGCTCTAATGCTGGCTAAATGAAAAATGCTTAGTTCAGGGTTGGAGCCCTAATGCTGGCTAACAGAAAAATGCTCAGTTCAGGGTTGGAGCCCTAATACTGGCTAACAGAAAAATGCTCAGTTCAGGATTGGAGCCCTAATGCTGGCTAACAGAAAAATGCTCAGTTTAGGGTTGGAACCCTAATGCTGGCTAACAGAAAAATGCTCAGTTCAGGGTTGGAGCCCTAATGCTGGCTAACAGAAAAATGCTCAGTTCAGGGTTGGAGCCCTAATGCTGGCTAACAGAAAAATGCTCAGTTCAGGGTTGGAGCCCTAATGTTGGCTAACAGAAAAATGCTCAGTTCAGGGTTGGAGCCCTAATGCTGGCTAACAGAAAAATGCTCAATTCAGGGTTGGAGCCCTAATGCTGGCTAACAGAAAAATGCTCAGTTCAGGGTTGGAGCCCTAATGCTGGCTAAATGGAAAAATGCTCAGCTCAGGGTTGAAGCCCTAATGCTGGCTAACAGAAAAATGCTCAGCTCAGGGTTGGAGCCCTAATGCTGGCTAAATGGAAAAATGCTCAGATCAGGGTTGGAACCTTAATGCTGGCTAAATGTAAAATGTTCATTATTCTAACTGACCCTCTTTTTTTTTTGAGTTTTCTTCTTTTAGTAAAATGTAAAGAGAATTTTGGGGAAACTTCTCTTTTAAGTGGATTCCTTATTGCCGAGCCGTTTCTTGCACTCATGTATTTCTTTTTTTTTGGGCGACAACCTGCTTCTTGTACGGTTGCTTTGGGTCACACCTGTTTCAATTTTCCAAACAAAGAACAATTGTCAGTTGGGAAATGGCGGTTGGTTCGGTGACCTTGATTGTTCCAGTTGCTTTGTCGCGTCCTTATTTCTGTTGAGAAACTTTGCCATTGATTGGATTCATAGGCGAAACCCTTTGGACTACTCAGACTTGCGTTTCCAGATTTTGTGATGATTTGCCTTGTAAGGCTTTGGTTTTTTCCATCCCGTTCTGCTTGGGGATTTTCAGTGGGGATTTTTATTGGGGAGACTCTGTGGGGATTTGTACAAGGCAGACTCGTTGGGGATTAGCTGGGGCAGACTCTTTGGGGAATTTTTACAAAGGGAGGCTCTGTGGGGATTTTTACAAAGGGAGGCCCTGTGGGGATTTGTACAAAGGGAGACCCTGTGGGGATTTGTGTGTGTGTGTGTGGCTTTACTTCGAATGCAGCCAACATCATGATCCATCGGGTTTGGACAAACGCACCACTGAAGCGGGGTATTTTCTTCTTACGAAACGGAACTCCGTGAAACCGGTCCTGCCACCTATTCTTTCCCGTATATCTGGAACTTGGGGTTAAAAATGAAAGGGATTCAAAGAAAAGTAAAACAAAAAACGAAGAAAGCAAATTTTAGAAGAGAAGTGTCTCTTTCGGGACAGGAAGGACTTATCTGATGGAAACATGCTGGCTTTAAATTGACATGACATGCTTTTTGGACTGGACGCCTGACCTTCAATGAACTTGCATTTCCTCATGAACCAAAATGGATCTATGTTTCTAAACCGGTGGAACTTTGCCAAGACTTCCTGAGGTGGAGTCATCTTTTCGGCCGACAGCGCCCTTTGCGGGTTTTCGCTAGTTGACCTCTCTCATTTCTCTTCTTGTTGTCGCTTGATAGCACCCTTTGCGAGTTTTTACTAAACAAGCTCTCTCATTTTTGGTTTCTCTACTCCCGTTGCCTCACGGTGCCCGAAGGTTTTCACCGACAAGACTCTCTCGTTGTATATCTCTCAATCCTGAATGTACCGGCCTCCAATCGTGATATCTCTCGGCTCCCCTACCATTGGTAATTGATCCGAAGGACTTGTGCTTGATAAAAGAATGGTAGATGAAACTACAACTTCTAAGCCGTTTGATGTGCCCCGGTTTCAATCTCAGGGTAAATTGGATTTTATTTTGGTGTGACTGAACCTCAGAGAGAGGCTGCCTACGTATCCTTTCGGAATCAAGTCAGACGTAGTTTAGGCTCAATCAATGTTTTGTTTTGTTTGTTTGTTTTTTTCTTTCTTTTTTTTCCTTTTTTTTTTGATAACCCAAAGAAATGTAACCGGCTCAAAGGGCTCGTAGAGAGAGTTGATAGTGTTTGGGGTAGTGGGAATAAAACCTTCATCATCTCAAATGTGTCAGGACCAACTGGAGTATAACTCAGACATAGTACCTTTTGACTGCATCCGCATTCACTGCTGTTTCAGGATCATTTCCTTCAATATCACCTAGATACAATGCTCCTCTCGGTAATATCTTCCTGATGATGTATGGGCCTTTCCAATTTGGAGCAAATTTTCCTTTCGCTTCCTGGTGATGGGGAAGAATGCGCCTCAATACCAGTTGACCCACTTCAAAATTCCTGGGTCGGACTTTCTTGTTGTAAGCACGGGCCATTCTTCGTTGGTACAATTTCCCGTGACAAACCGCAGCCATTCGTTTCTCGTCGATCAAAGTCAACTGCTCCAATCGAGTCTTAACCCACTCGCTATCTTCAATTTCTGCTTCGAAAATGGTTCGGAGCGAAGGAATTTCTACCTCTGCTGGTATCACAGCCTCGGTCCCATAAACCAAAAGATAAGGGGTTGCTCCTACTGACGTTCGTACTGTAGTGCGATATCCCAACAATGCAAAGGGTAACTGTTCATGCCACTGTCGGGAACTCTGGATTGTCTTCCTCAAAATCTTCTTGATGTTCTTGTTTGTTGCTTCCAAAGCGCCATTGGCCTTGGGTCGATAAGGAGTGGAATTCCTATGCGTTATTTTGAACTATTCGCATACATCCCCCATCAAGTGACTATTTAGGTTTGTCGTGTTATCTGTGATGATAGTCGCAGGAATATCAAAACGACAAATAAGATTTGAATGCACAAAATCCACTACAGCCTTTTTAGTGACTGACTTAAGAGTGACAGCTTCCACCCATTTTGTGAAGTAGTCGATAGCAACCAATATAAATCTGTGTCCATTTGAGGCCTTCGGCTCGATCGGACCAATGACATCCATACCCCAAGCAACGAATAGCCAAGGTGCAGACATGGGATGCAGTTCTGTGGGGGTCGCATGAATCAAATCGTCGTGCACCTGACACTGATGACACTTTCGAACGAAGCTAAAACAGTCCTTTTCCATGGTCATCCAGTAATAACCTGCTCGAAGGATTTTCTTTGCCAAAACATACCCGTTCATGTGGGGCCCGCACACTCCTGCGTGTACTCTTCGGTGTCAACACATCTTAGCAGATTGAGGTCCGGGGTCCTCTTATACAATAACTCGCCGCTCAAAAAGAAACCACTTGCATGTCGCCTAATGGTTCTCTTTTGATCTCCAGTAGCATGTTCGGGGTATTCTTGTGTCTTCAAGAACCTCTTGATATCATGGTACCATGGCTGTGTACACGATCCTGCCTCGATTACGTTACAGTAACCGTGTCTTTCCCTGATTTGGATTTCCAAAGGATCGATGTGTGCGTTGCCTGGGTAGGGTAACATTGAAGCTAAGGTAGCAAGTGCATCTGCTAGTTCATTGTGACACCGCGGGATATACCTGAACTCTATTGTTTTAAAACGCTTGCCGAGGTCCTCCACGTGCTGTCGGTAAGGAATAAGCTTGATATCCCGAGTTTCCTATTCACCTTGGGCTTGCCGGATAATCAGGTCAGAATCTCCCATAATCGATAAATCTTCGACATCCTGATCGATTGCCATATGCATGCCCATGATGCAGGCTTCATAGTCAGCTGTATTGTTCGTGCAAAAGAAACGCAGTCTAGCTGTAGCAGGATAATGCTGACCAGAGGGCGAGATCAAAATTGCCCTGATTCCTATACCTTTGGCGTTTACGGCCCCATCAAAGAACATCTTCCAAACATGAGCGTCTTCCGAGACTACTTCTACGGTGTTTATTTCTTCATCCGGAAAATAAGTACTCAACGATTGGTATGCTTCATCAACCGGGTTTTCGGCCAAATGATCGGCTAACGCCTGGGCTTTCATTGCCGTGTGGGTGACATAGACTATGTCAAATTCAGTAAGCAAGATTTTCCACTTGGCCAGTCTTCCAGTAGGCATTGGTTTCTGAAATATATACTTCAAAGGATCCAGCCTGCTTATGAGGTAAGTAGTGTGAGCTTGGAGATAATGTCTCAACTTTTGAGCAACCCACGTCAAAGCACAACATGTTCTTTCCAGCAGAGTGTACTTGGCCTCGTAGCCGGTGAATTTCTTGCTCAAGTAGTAGATCGCTTGTTCCTTCTTTCCGGTTATGTCATGTTGCCCGAGGACGCAACCGAAAGAATTTTCCAAGACTGTCAGATACAAGAACAGTGGTCTCTCTAGCTCTGGCGGGACCAAAACTGGGGGATTTGAAAGATATTCTTTGATTTTGTCAAAAGCTTCTTGACACTCAGCCGTCCATTTGATCGCTGCATCTTTCCTCAATAGCTTAAATATGGGCTCACACGTGCTAGTCAGCTGGGCAATGAATCGGCTGATATAGTTTAACCTGCCCAACAGACTCATCACGTCTTTCTTCGTTCTTGGGGGAGGTAGATCTCTGATAGATTTTATCTTTGTTGGATATAATTCGATACCTCTCCTGCTTACTATGAAACCTAAAAGCTTGCCCGATGGGACTCCGAAAGCGCATTTGGCTGGGTTTAGCTTCAATTCGTACTTCCTCAGTCTCTCGAAGAATTTCCTCAAGTCTTGGATATGATTGTCCCGCGTCCTGGACTTGACTATCACGTCGTCCACATACACCTCTATTTCTTGATGCATCATGTCATGAAAAATGGCAGTCATGGCCCTCATGTAAGTTGCCCCAGCATTCTTCAGACCAAATGGCATAACCCGATAACAGTAAGTGCCCCAAGGTGTAGTGAAGGCAGTCTTCTCGGTGTCTTCTTCATCCATCAACACCTGATGATACCCAGTGTAACAATCTACGAAAGATTGTATCTCATGTTTGGCGCAATTGTCAACAAGGATGTGGATGTTGTGCAATGGGAAATTGTCTTTGGGACTCGCCCTATTCAAGTCTCGATAATCCACACATACCCGAGTCTTCCCATCTTTTTTCAGCACTGGAACTACGTTTGCCAACCATGTGGTGTACTAGACTACCCGAATTACTCCCGTTTTCAGCTGCTTGGTGATCTCTTCTTTAATTTTGTCACTGACATCAGTTTTGAACTTTCTTTGCTTTTGTTGAACTGGAGGACAGTCAGGGTGAATTGGCAATTTATGAACCACTAGATCAACACCTAATCCTGGCATGTCATCGTATGACCAAGCAAACACATCTTTAAATTCAAAAAGGAGTTGAATTATTGCGTCTCGCGTTTTCTCGTCCGTGTGAATGCTTATTTTGGTCTCTCGGATTTCTTCAGGAGTTCCCAAATTAACCGGTTCAGTGTCATTCAGATTCGGCTTAGGTTTATTCTCAAAGTGTTCCAATTCTCGGTTTATTTCCCTAAAAGCCTCTTCTTCGTCATATTCTGGTTCTTGGTTCATTATTTCACAATTAAATAGCTCGTTGTGATCTGGGCGTGAAGTCCGCAAGCATGTCATATTATTTAAAGCCGCATTATTATAACTGAAAGAAAAGATAAAGGAAAAATAACAAAAATCAGAACAAAGGAAAAATGAGAAAACAATGATTTTTGTTTTCTTGGAATTTGGAAGATAACAATGTCTATAACTCAGGAATTCAAAACAACAATTGAAGGGAAAAACATCCAAGTTATATCCTGGGGATAACTCGTGATGCAGGAGAGGTGGCAGGACAGGTCTACCCGGACTCCTGTCTAGTAGGGAATGGTATGGCCTCCCAGTTTCGGAGCTTGGCGTTTGGCCCCACATATAGCATCTCAGCGGTGCTTGTGCCTTCTCCTGGTTGAACCATGTGAGCTTCGTAGAGCATTTCTCTCATTGCCCCACATATCTCCTCAATCTCTTCGGCCGTGAAAACCTCATCATCTTCTTCTTCGGTGTATTTTGGTCCGACGAAAGTTTCATATAAATCCGGCAATGGTCGAGGCAGTTTCCAACCCTCATTTTTCCTCTTCTTTGCCCACTCTTCATCTTTTGGAGTGGGTTGAAAACCTATCCCAAAAAGTTTCTTGGGGGAAGGCAAGGTAATGGGTTCCGTTATTCCTTGCAATGTTCGTCCGAGCCCTTTCCCTGGCCTGAATCCATGCCAGATCATCTCTTTAGCCACCATGATTGAGGCGTTAGACAAGAAAGGTTGGGGGCAAGGTCTTCCCTCTTCATACTGCTCTGCTAGCACAACTTTGAAAGCCTGATAAACCGTGTGCTCGCTCCCTTCCCTTGGTTCAAGACATGGGATGGATGGGTCCCGATAAATAGACTGTTCATCTTCTCCGTGGACCACAATTTCCTGGTCTTCGTACTCAAACTTCACCATTTGGTGAAGAGTGGAAGGTACAGCCCCTGCCGCATGAATCCAAGGTCTGCCGAGGAGAAAATTGTAGGACGTATCCATGTCAAGCACCTGGAAAGTTATTTCAAACTCCACTGGTCCTATAGTCAACACCAAGTCTATTTCCCCGAGGGTGTCCCTCTTGACACCATCAAAAGCCCTTACGCAGACATTATTGGGGCGGATTCTTTTGGTCCCAATTTCCATTCTCTGTAGTGTGGAGAGCGGACAAATGTCAACACCTGATCCTCCATCCAACATTACCCGCTTGACATAGTAGTCCTCGCATTTAATTGTCAGATGTAAGGCTTTGTTATGAGCTGCTCCCTCTGGAGGTAAGTCGTTCTTGCTGAAAGAAACCTGGTTAACGGCGAAGAACCTCTCCGTCATCCGTTCCAGTTGTTCGACTGAGGTTTCAACTGGTACGTATGCTTCGTTCAGGGTTTTGAGCAAGATCTTTTGGTGTTCAGCCGACCTCATCAGCAGAGATAGCATGGACACTTGCTCGGGGCACTTGCGTAATTGATCTACTACTTCGTAGTCTGGCATTTTCATCATTTGGAAGAAAACTTCCGCTTCTTCAATGCTTACAGGCTTCTTTGGTGGTAAGCGTCTCTGTGTGGCGTTGTTTAAATCTTGAGTGTTCGAATACCTTCCAATGAAAGTATTTTCCAGAAGTTCTCCCGTAACTTCTCTACCTTTGTACGTAACCAACGTTCTTTGATAGTTCCCGGTACTGTGGACGGGTTTGTCATTGGCCTTTGTGGCACGCGTCCAATAACCACTAGCTCATTCAGCCGAGGTGGTTGAATCGTCCCCCGGACCACAAAGGCCCCTTTTGGTACGTACATTGGTTTTGCCCTTTTGACTTCGAAACTCTGCGGTTTCTCTGCTCGACCTCGTGGAACGTAAAGAACTTCATTCCTTACAGGCACCATCGTTACTGTCTTTTTCTCCACCTTCTCTTCGGGCTCGCCCTTGATAGTACTGACCTTTTTTTCCCCTTTCTCTAGCTTCGGGGTGGTTTTAGGCCTTTTCCCTGCATCGACGATGGCGATTATAGCTTTTAAAGCAGCATCAAATTCTTTGTCCTCGCAGATCATTCCAATCAGCGGCCCGTTATTGTGAGCAGGCAACGGATTGTTAGTCACATTTGGGACCTCCTCGTCCCTTAGTACTATTTTCCCCTACTCTATTAAATTCTCGACTACCCTTCTCAAAGCCCAGCAATCATTTGTATCGTGCCCTTCCGCTCCTGAATGATAGGCGCACCTAACACCGGCTTTTTAAGTAGGTGATGCCGGATTGTGCCTTGTCTGAGGGACTGGCTGCAGGAAACCCAACTGGACTAGCTTTGGGAACAAAGTAGAATATGGTTCACCGATGGGTGTGAAAGTCCGTCTTCTAGGTGGTTCCTGAGGGCGGAAGTTATTTTAAGGAGGCTGTGGATTATAGTGGTTGCGGTAGGGAGGCTGATTTCTGGGAGGTGAAGCTTGGCCTCGATTGGCTTGCTGTGGCAGATGGACATAGGGCTGGGTATTCATGACCATGTAGGGTTGAGGAGCATATGTCACATTTTGGTGGGGGTAGTAGTGTTGTGGGGTTCTTTCTGAAAAACGGGGCCTGAGATTACGATATTCCCTTGCTTCTGATGCTGCCATGGACGTTTCTTCCTTTTTCTTCCCTCTTGCCATTCCTCCGGACCCGCTTTGGACGGCTTGGGAAGTTGCCCTTATGGCTGCCTGACTTAAGATTCTACCCGTTTTCAAACCGTTCTCCACCATCTCCTCGATCTTGATTGCTTCCGCGAAAGGCTTTCCCATGGCTGACATCATATTCTGGAAATAGTCTGATTCTTGAGCCTGGAGAAAAGTAGTGACCATTTCTATCTCGTCCATGGGAGGTTTTACCCTCGATGCCTGCTCGCGCCACTTAATAGCATATTCTCTGAAGCTTTCTGAAGGTTTCTTCTTCAAGTTTGATAGAGAATTTCGGTCTGGTGCAATGTCGATGTTATACTAGAATTGTCTCACAAAATCTCTGGCGAGATCATCCCATATATGCCATCGAGATATGTCTTGGTCCATATACCATTCTGAGGCTATTCCTACCAGACTTTCCCCGAAGTATGCCATTAGCAATTCCTCTTTTCCGCCGGCTCCCCGCAATTGGTTGCAATATTTCTTGAGATGAGCATTGGGGTCGTCGTGCCTGTCGTACTTCTCAAACTTTGGGATTTTGAAACCCACGGGTAGGTGCACGTGAGGGAACATGCATAGATCGGTATAGGAGACACTCTTATGTCCGCTTAAACCTTGCATGTTTTTCAAACTCTGCTCAAGGCTCCTCATTCTTTTTGCCATCTCATCTTGTTCAGCAATTTTGGGGTTTTGATCCTGCCCAGGTGCAAACTCGCATTGAGGCTGTGGAGGATGAGTGTTGGTGGCGAACCGAGTTGGTTCCAGTGAGAAAGATGGTGCTTGGAATGTGAATGAGGATGAGTCAAAATTTGGCTTGTGTGTAGCGGGTTGCGCCACGATCGGACAGGGAGGTGCAGTGAATATGGTCGTAGCTACGTCTGTTGTTGACAACCAGGGATAAGAATCAGAGGGTGATCCAGCAGAGAAGGCCGAAATGGCTGGGTACCCGAATGGGGTAGCCGGATAGCTTATGGGGACGTTGGAAGTCCCACTTGTCCTGGAGAACAACTCAGGGAACCCAGGGATAACACTTGGCGGCTCTTTTTCGTTACTCCAGTCATCCAGCATTTCCAACATGCGGAGCCGCAGGATTCTATTTTCCTCCGCAGTTGCAGATTCGGGCGTGAGGACGGCCGAGATCGAACTCTCCTCAGAAATAGGAACTGTCGGCAACGGAATTTCTGAAGACATTTCTATGCTTACCTTTGATCTTGTGAAGTAAGTGTGAGTACCCCCTCTTGACTTAACAACAGGTAATTGAACACTCCCTTTCGACCTCGTGAAGTATGAATGTGAGGCCAGACTTTCACCAAACCAACCGCCTTTTATAAAACCTGGAAGGACTCAACGACAAACGAACGGTTAGTTCGAAACAAATAACAGATAGGTAATCTCACGTTGGGGCATGATGCACCTATACAGTTAAGTGAATTCCTACATGTTTGTAACGAAAGCATGCGTCATTCCGGCTTCCTTTTAGGCTTCCCCTTTATTTTATTATTTTTTTTTATTATTATTTTTTTATTTTCTTTCTTTCTCTTTTTATTACTGTTTTCAATTTTTGCAGTTAAAATGTGACCGGATCCGATGAGGATTGCCTACGTATCACGATGTCGCGTGAATCAGATCATTACGTAGTTCAAAACAGATGAGTGTAAAAGAAGCACACATTTTATTACTGAAATGATCTATTACAACCAACATTTTTGAAAAAGGAAAAATAACAAACCTTGAAAATAAACATAGACTCAAACAGACTAATGCACCCTGATGCGAAAAGACGGACAGAAGATGCTAAGATACAGACTCGACCTATAAATACATTAAGGTTTCGAAAATTGGTGCCCACGGGGCATTGTTCGGCCTCGCCGCAGTCCTAGGTGCGAGATCCCTTTCAAGTTGTTCCAGCTCATGCATGGTCTGCTTGACATAACCCATCACTGCCGAGAGAACGGTAATGCTGGTCATGTTCTTACACTGTAGACACCGTCTGATGATGGCATGAGCAATGGTCCTGATCTTATCTCTGGTTTGCTTCTTCTCTATGAGCAGGCGTTTTATCTGATCACTGTACATCTTTAAAACCTGAGAATCCTGCATATATTGATTCTTCAGTTGTCATACTTCTACCTTCATCTGGGCCAACAAGTTGTAACAGTATCTTCTCTCAATTTGGAAATCCTCGGCCTGATTAACTGCTTTAACCTCAAGTGTAGCCATCTCTCTCTTCATTTCGGCAACAGTTTTCTCGTGGTCGCATTTCAATTGATTCAAGTATCGGCGATGCTTATCTGCTCTTGTATCCCAATGTACCTTGAGCTCTGCCATGACGTTTTCAGACTTTTCTAAACCATCTCGCCATTCCCTGACTTCACTTTTCAGCCCTTTTATCAACTGCTCGTCTGATCGACTCCTTGGTTGTTTATCAAGAGCCAATCTCAATTTCTGAATTTGGGCCCTAAGTTCTTCATTTTCTTGGGCCAATCTATTCTTTTCGCCTCGATCCGCAGCGATTTGCATACTGTTATTGAATTTCAGACTGTCAACCTGTTACTTTAAATCACCGATCTCTGCCCGATACCCCTTTTCTTTTGCTAACCAGTTCCATTGCTCTTGGGATGACTCAACGAAATCTTTGAGATGAGGTCTTTTAGCTGGTCTCTCGCAGGATATGTCACCTCTAAACCAAGCGTGATACCCCGGGGCAACTTCCCCTTTAGCCGTATCCATCACACAAGTGTTTGCTGTCAGGTGTTGGCACTCACTCCAGATTTGGCGGACTTCTTCTTCGGGGAAACGACCGTCTGGACTGATTTCAATCACTTGGGTACTCAAGTCTTCATCTTTCGGCACTACTTGATACCTCCCAAGTTGCCTCAAAACCCGATACGGTGCATAGGGTTGGATGCTTTTAAGTCCCATCAACAGAAAGTGGGGCCTGGTCGCCGGAATGTATATGATTTCCTCAACAGGCAACCATCCGAGCGTCCACTGGATTTGGTTGGCAGTGAGAGTTCGAAAAAATGACATCCAAGCTGTAACTCCCTCGGGTAGACTAAACCCTTTGATACTTATGTAGAATTCTCCAATACAAGTTTTCTCGGGCGAACCGTAACCCAAGAGCGGGGAGCGGTAGCATAAATGATCGGTCATCCACATTTGCAACAATAGGTTACATCCTTCGAAAAAGTCACCCCTGGCTCGGCAAGCAGTGAGAGCCCGGAAGATGTCAGCCATAATCATAGGCGCCAGAGTACTTTTATCTTGGGTGAGCAAAGTACTGACGACCCCAGTTACTTTTAGATCGATGTTTCCGTCTTTCCTTAGGAACACTATAAGACCCAAAAAGCTGTCATAAAAGCTACCAGCCTGTGTTCGTCCCACTTTTGTCGGTTACCTCTACTGTATAGTTTGAAGTCTGGCTTATTGAACCCGCCCACGTGGCCGTATCTAGCATATATGAGGTGGAGACTGCAGAAAACTTTGGCAAGATCTGGATGGTGAAATGTTCGGGGTATTTTTAGGAAATCCAGAAACCGGTGTACCGTGACGGCCCTAGGTGCAATCAAGTACTTGAACCTTAACGGGGCTTCATCACCTCCGATGTATCCTGCTATTTCTTCCAATGTCGGGGTAAGCTCAAAGTCCGAGAAATGAAATACATTGTGTGCTGAATCCCAGCAAGTGACCAATGATCTGATAATATCACCCCGAGGCTGAATGTCTAGTAAATCCGGGAGATCTTTCAGATACTTCTTTACTTTGTCTTGCCCCTCCTTGCCTAAATCATTCCACCATAATCGCAACTCGAAAGGGATCTTGGTCATTATTGAAAAGGGTTTGTTTTGTATCGTGCTCATCCTACACATTTATTAAGGTGATTATGCCAACGAAAAACTTTCATTAGACTCAAAAAATAAAACTATGTTTTCTTTTTTTTGTAAAATGATGGACTCGGTTTTCGAATGCTGCCTTTTAGCACTTCGGGAACGAAGATTTTAAGGCTGCGAGGATCAACCGGTCGAAAATCAAAAACGATGACCAAAGACGACCGTTTATGCAATAGCAGCCTTCCGCCGTCCCTTTCGGGAACATTCGGCTGTTTTTGACAACGAAAGCATCACTTGATTTTTTTTATTTATTATTATTTATTTATTTTTAGGAATGGTGACCCGATATTGGGAACATGGCCTCGCAGATCCTCGGGGACGAGGATCCTAAGGCCATTGGGCAATTTGGTCAAAATTTAAAAATGACTAAAATGGCTGTTTATCCAAAGATAGCCTTCCGGCGTCCCTTTCGGGAACATTTGGCTATTCTCGACAAAACGGCATCACCCGACTCACAAATTAAAATTCTGATATTTTGGCTATTTCCGAAAACGGGGAGGTTGGACCCGATGAGGGTTGCCTACGTATCTCGCACCCTGCGAGAATCAAACCGGCGTAGTTCGGGCTTGATCAAGCGTAGAGTAAAACCCCTTCTGAATACAATCTTTTTAAAGAAAAGAAAAAATATTTTTCTGGATTTTTTATATTTTATTTTTTTTATTTTGAAAAGAGATAAAGACTAAAGAAAAATCTTTTTAAGGAAGTATTTGGACTATTAGTCTGAATTTATAAAAGAGATACTACAAAAGAAACAACATTTTTTTGAATTTTGAATTTTCCCTTCTTTTTTTTACTTTTACAAATTTTTATTTTGAAAGTGATTAAAAGAATTTTTTTTTTGTTTTTTATATATATATTTTTAATAAGTCAAAACTAAAAGACAAATTTTGTTTTCATTTTTCTTTTTTCTTTTTTTTAAGCAAATTCTGGCGAGATTTTGACACTACTTGGACATTGGTTTTATTTTTCCAAAATAAGTAATTATCTCCCTATGCTGTTATTTCTCTTCTTTTTTGAACCCCTTTTTAGAAACCGGTCAACATGCAGATCTGAAGCAAATAAATGCGCAAAACAAACGGGATGCAGCAAGATGGTCTTTTATTTCAGGTTGCCTATCCTAGACAGACCCAACCCCTGTGTTGAGTCCCCTATGTCAAATGCAACATAATGCAAATAAGCGTTCCTACTAGGGATCCGGCACGAGGTTTCGTTATACTAGGTTTATAACCTGGGTATATGTTCTAGACTGTGTACCCGAGCGGACAACTCGAGTCGAGGAGGGCGCAACTTACCGGGAACCAAAAGGCCATCCGGCTTCGTAACTTGTCCGAGCCTCTTTTTTATTTCAGGGTATGACACTAACAGAATAGGGAGTCTCAACCAGTAAGCACATCCCCGGAGGTAAAGAGAGAAGGATTCGGCACAGTTTATATATACAGTCAAATAATATCAAAGCGGTAAAAGCAGCATTTAGCACATTAGGCTCAAACATGTAAAAATCAGATAAAGCCAAATATAACAATTATTCTAAGCTCAAATTCTTGAACCCTGAACCAGTGATTCTGGGTTTAATTCCCCAGCGGAGTCGCCAGAGCTGTCACACCTCCTTTTTGCGCGCCCGCCCCGAAGGGTTAAATGCGCGAGGGAGTTTTTCCAATTTAAGTGACAATATTCGAAATGGGATTATTTATTTAATTCAGAGTCGCCACTTGGGAAAGGTTTGGCTTTTGGTGTCCCAAGTCACCGGTTTATCTTGAATCCCAAATCGAGGAAATTTTCGACTTTTCCAAATGAAGTCTGCGAACCAGAAATTCTAAGTAAGGAATTATGTTGACCCGAGGGAAGGTGTTAGGCACCCTCGAATCCCGTGGTTCTAGCACGGTCGCTTAAATTGTTATAATGGCTAAATATCTGATTTTAAAATACATGTTGTGACTTATGTGCTTTTATTGAGTTTAAACCGCTTTTATCATTATCGTTTATTTTTATTTTTTTATAGAATTGCAACGTCGTGAAAATGCGCCTTGAACCACGTCACAATCAATGCACCCGCAGTTGTTAACACGTTCCGACTCCGTTGAGATTTAGATTTGGGTCACATAAATGCGCACCCGAATTTAAGAAAAGTAACATTATTAAAGCGTGCCTAAAGAGACTATCGCGTTATTATTTTGGGGAGGGCAGTGAAGTTCACTAAACCAAACCATTCCGGGTTTTAAATATTTTGTTATGATCAATTATTGAGAGCCCCGCAATTTGTGCGTTTTATCTGGCGAGGCTCGTCTCATTTTATGACAGGATAAGCCTATAGCGACTACATTTTCTATTTTGTTTGTCTCTAAGGAAAATGAAAGAGAGGAAAATACACGCTGATTAAATTACATGCTTGATCAATTCTGGATTCCTGTTAATTACCTGATTAGTTATTTAACAAGGCGGGGATTGTTTCGTGCCTTATTCCATGAGTGAACATGCTGTTATTTTGCTAAAGGAGATTACATACAAGATTAAAGGAAATGCTAGACTTATGCCAAATGTTCTTCAAGTTCGAATTTAAACTAACCTATTCGGGCTTGATTAACGGAATCAATTACTTATTGCATTTTTCACCCAAACTAGAAGCAAATTGATTGGCATGTTTGAAACAAGAATAGAGGTGAGATTTAGCTATTGATATACTAAATACCTATGCATTCCATATCATATAAATGGCTAAGTAAACAAGATCACAATATTTAAACAAACTATGTTTCAACTGAGTACAAGCTAACCCAAAGTATATTTTTTCTGTTTGAGCTACTAAAATTACACGATCTTAACAGCATTTATAAAGCCGTAAGTACAGCCACAGCTAATTAAACTCCTTTGCATCTTTCATTTCGTACTCATTGTTACTGTTACATCAGTGTGAGATTCAAAGTGTGTACCTGGATGTTGAATACAACAGAAGAAAAGAATACAGAGAAGTCAGCAGCAGCAGCAACAAGAATGGCAGCAACAACAACAAATACAGCAGCAGTGATACACAACAAACAGCACCAGCAACACAGTAGTTTCAGCAACCAAATGCACCAGGAACAACTCAAACGAAACCCGAAAGGATTTGTGAAAAAACCAGGCAGCAACAAACAGTATGCAAAACTCAAAAAAAAATGGACTTGAACTCAAACCAAAGTTCGACCAGTAGGTTGCATGGGAAGTTTCCACGAATTGGAGTCAAACCAGAAAAAAAATAGTATCAGCTACGGGGGCTTAGAACTGAACCAAGGCCAAATGGAATTGTCTTCCAACCAAACTGAACTCCTTCTTTTTTAGGACTGTTTTTTATGGCTCAAAAAAAACCTCTCTCTAACTAATGGAGAACCTTCTGTTTTCATATCCCCCCCTCAGCCCATTCGAACAGCCTGTTTAAACAAAAATTCCCCCCCCCCCATGTTCTCTTTCTGTTTTCCCACTCAACAGAATTAAAATAAAACCCCTCCCATGAGATTCCCCCTGACAGCCCTATCTTTAAAAAAGTGGTTTCTCTTTTATTAACCTAAAACAAGAGTATGGGCAGCCTGCATATGCCCTGACAGCACATGTTGTCCCATTTGCTCTAATTCAATAAGGAAAACTATAATGCACATGCTGCCCAAGAGTGCTCATGCCATCAATTCAGACTCAAACCTGAACTGCAACTATAACCCAAACCTTAAATGTTTCTGATTCAAATGCACAAACTATAAGTAGCTATACTCAATTCTTAATTGAATTCAAACAAAGCTTCAGCAGAAAATAAGTAACATGAATCAAATTATTACCATTCAAAGCTGAAACTAATTGACGACATATATTGAATCGACTACGCGAATTACAACACATACAATCAATAGCTAATGATCAGAATCGAACAGTATTGAACAGGGGGTTCAGATTGCATAGTCAGAACAAGAAATGACCCTGGGAACTAATTAATCGATCGAAATTTATTTCAATCGATTACTCTATTAAACACATACACTCATCAACGAGTAGCAAAAGAGATTCGACCACATGAGAGGTCCGGGCAAGGACAGAACAGTCGACACAAAAATTCAAAACAAATAAACTAAACATTTGGACATATGAACAGACATTTAACTATAACAAAACAACAAAATGAACTGACAAGGAGAAGGGAAACAGAAATACCTTAAAGGCTTGAAAAATCAGAAGGCCTTGTCTCGGATTTGAATCGACCTTTCTTGGGGTTGAACGGACTTTAATCGAAGTGTTCTCAAACTGAGAACACTTCGATTAAGGTCCATTAGACCCTAATCTTCTGGTTCAAACGGACACAATCGGACTTAGGACTTCTAGGGTTCTCAAGGTAGATTTGGGATTCAGGTTTTCCTGGTTGGATTCGGACCAAACCAAACCTGGTTTGGTCATGAGGGAGGTCAGGGGGTTGCCTGGCATGGATTTGGGGTGGTTTGGTGTAGGTCGAGGTCCGGCTCGAATCTTCAAATGAAGATTCGAGATGGTGGGGGAAGATTCGAGACCCACGGCTAGTGGATCTGTGTTCAGGGGGTCGAGATGGTCCTAGGGTGTTAAGATGGTGGTCACCAGCGTCCTTGCCGTCGGGTTTATGGTGAGGGGAAAGGGGGGCGGCGCTAGGGTTTCGTGGGGTTTGGGTCTGGTGAGGGAGACGAAGATGAGGGAGGGGTGCTTGGATAGGGGGCGGGGTACGAGATGAGGGCTTATATACGGGGTGGATGGTTTGATCTTGGCCGTTAGATCAATCGAGATCAACGGCCTGGATCCAAGGGTTAATCAAACGGTGTCGTTTGGTTTAGTATTGGGGTCGGGGTTGGTCCGGGTAACGGGTCGGGTATGGGGTTATGGGTGAGTGATCTGGACCGTCAATCTAGTGAGATTAACGGTCCAAATTGAGGGTGACACAACGACGTCATTTGGACAGTCGTGTGGCCCGTCTAATTGGACCGGATAAAAGGGGATTCGGACTGAGTTATTTTGGTTTGGGCCTGTTCTTATTTAATTCAAACATGCCCAATCCGAAAATCCCTTTCTTCTTTCTTCTTTAATTTCTAAAAATCTCAACTAAATTGTAAAATAAAACTATACAAACATTAAACAACAATTATCACACATATTAACATTTAATTGAAATAACATCACTTAATGACAAAATAGAATAAAAGATGCATATTTTTTGTGATTTTCCTTTTAATAACCGAATTATGGCTTGATTAATTCCTAATAGAAGAATGATATCCTAAACTTACACACGACATATATTTTTATATTTTTATTTGATAAGACTAAATAAATACAGACAAAACCACAAATAGCTAAAAACGTAAATTCCAAAAATTGTACATCAAGGCCATTTGTTATTATTTTGATTTCTTTTGGAGTAATTGCCGTGTAAACAAAAATCACGTGCTCACAGCAACCAAATCCACATTATCATTATATAGTGCAAAGATATCACAAGCTATGCCTCTCTCGATTACATGAACTAGTGAATATAGATGCAACAATTAAATCATCCAAAACGTTTCAATATATAAAACTTGAGTTATAATCTACAAATAATCATTAATATACCAAATCCATCAAACCTTAAAAGAGAACTACTTCGTAGACATGGAGTAATTCATCACAAATATAATTAAAAGATAGAAAAACATAAATTCAATCCAAACTTGGGTCTTGAGTGAGGAATGAATGATAAAATCTTGTGATTTTGTTCCTCCAACTCCTCCTTAGCTCCCTTAGGTCGAAAGTATGTCAAAAGTCCAGAAAATAATATTTTTTCATGTATTTATACCAAGTAGGATCGGGCCAGACGAAATCACCCTTTCCTAGCCGAAATAGGACAATAGCTCTGGGAAAAATACACAGGCGTGTTGCATGGGGCGACGCGCCATGCGAGATGTTAGTGGGGAAATCCAAAGAGCTCAGGAATCCATCAGGCTGCCAAAATACACTACTGCAGGCGCACCACGTGTCGCCTCACGCGCCGCAGCAGTGCAAAATCCTCAGAGTCTTTCTTTTTGCTCGGTTTTTTATGTCCAGACGTGGTCCTCGACCCCCGAACACGATCTCGGCTTAATTTCTTGGGCTTTTACTAAGACGTCAAAGCTCCAAATAGCTCGAATTAGCTCCACAATAACTACATAACTCGGAATTACTCGTACAAGGTATAAAACACACAATAAGTGCAAAACACTGCCAATTAAAGTTCAAACATAAGTAAAGTGCAGTGAATTAGAATGCAATAAGCGACTAAAACATGATATTATAGCCTACCATCAGAGTTTATTTGATTTTATTGTTTTACTTGATATTTGGTGATGTGGATTATGATTTGGTAATTTCGTTGCCCGTGTTGGACAGAGGTTTGTTTCATGGTTCCTCACTTACTGTTTCAGTATGTTATCCCCTATACCCGCCTCCGTTGTTTCATTTGACTCTTTATTTGTTATTCTTTTATGTATATATATAACTTTACAAGTTTATTGTAGGGGTCTTGCCTTAGCCTCGTCACTACCTCGTCGAGGTTAGGCTCGACACTTACGGAGTACATTGGGTCAGTTGTACTTATACTACACTTCTGGACTTCTTGTGCAGACTATGGTACTGGCCCCAACGGTATCTAGCGAAGGCTTACTCGGATCATGTCTTTTCAGGAGACTTGAGGTAGGGCTGAACAGCGTCCGCAGTCTCTGAAGTCCTCTTCCTTAGTTAGCTTATTGTTTACCTTGTTTCGAATAGTTGTAATTTGTTTCAGATTTCAATGGTAGTATTCTAGTTGATCATGTACTTGTAACTCTAGATTTATGGAACTAGTATAGACTGCGTTATTTATGGTTTTGTTTTATGTATTTTAGAGCATTTCAGTCATTAATTATTATTATTTTGCTTTTAAATTGTTAAAAATTGGTAAATTCATAGCTAATGTTGACTTGTCTAGCAAGTGAATATTAGGCGTCATTACGGTCCGTGGTTGGGAATTTCCGATCGTGGCAATATAATTAAAATAAAGTAAATATTTAACAAAAAACAATCTCTATATTACAATCCATAAATTAATAATCTTTGCATTACTGATCCTTACATAACTAATTCATTCATAATTGAATCATGCATAACAAAACTCTGCATAACTAATTCCTACATAATAAATTCAGTGGCGGAGCCACATGCACCTAAAGGGTGTCAACTGATACCCCTTTGTCGGAAAATTATACTGTTTACCTGGGTAATTGGTCTTTAAAATATGTATACATACTATATAATGACACCCCTTAACTTCTTTGTGAGTTCATTTCTTTATATTTTGATTCCCCTAAATGAAAATCCTGGCTCCGCTACTGAATAAATCTCTACCTTATTAGTAGTTGCTTAACTCTAACCAGCAACTAAATGAGCCCTAAAAGTTCTTTTTACCGCCTAATGTTTATCAGCTCCCTTCAATGAGCTAAAATAGGCTCTTAATGTAATTTTCTCTTTCCAATACGAGGAAGCATATTCTTCTTTCTTTATGCTAAAACATAGGGTCCTTTGCGTAAATCCAAAAATCCGCAGATTTTCTTTCATATTTATCTATTTATTATTTACTTATATTTTCGCTAAAATAAGATTCCGAGGCGAAACTCACAAAAGTAGGGTTGAACGATCAGACGACTCTGCCTTGTTCTCCAAGTCGTCCTATTTTAATTAATCAACGCAGCTCAGTGACTTACTCTGCAATTCTCAGATTGCAAATAGAAATCAATGGTTTCCTCTTTTTCATGATCGATTCCGAAAATCTCCATGGCTCTCCCTCTCGGCAAGCTCACTATCCTCGTTGGTGCTGGTTCGTACTCGCTGTTTCTCCGTTACTCCTCCCGTATCAATTTTTCTTTTTTGTTTGGTTATAGTGAGCTTAGCTGGATTTTTAGTTAATACTTTATGCTCTGGGTGAAATAGGATGTGTAGCGCGTATTATGTTATTTATTATCCGAAACCGTTTTGTTGCTATCAAAAGTTTTGAGTTGCAAACTTTTAGTGGTTTGCTAAACCCTAAGTGAATGAATAGCAATTGGCAATTGAAGTACTACCGCCTTTATTGGCGCAAAAATAGAGTTAGTTTGTCGTGTTTGAGATGTGGAAACAACCTCTTTGCCTAAAATGAAAAGGGGAACTTGGGGAGCAATAACCGTTGATTACTTTTGGGCCTCTTTCATGCCTTAACAAAGTAGAAGAGTTGAAGATTTTGGAGAAAAAAAGTAATGATTTGACAATAAGGCATAAGGAGAGTAGCTTGAGGAGATGAAGTTGATTCTATACAACTTTTGGATTTCACACATGGGGAGAAAGAACTATGAATGGCGTTTTAAAGATTGCAATTTTCTCTTATTCTGGATAATTTTCATCTGGAGGAATTAAAATTAAGAAGTTAATAAAAAGGGCAGCCTGGTGCATTAAGTTCCTACTAGCGCGAGTCCGGGGAAGAACTGGATTACATTGGTTCTCATGTACACAACCTTACCCTACATTTCTGCAGGAGGCTATTTTCGCAGCTTGAACTCGTGACCTCCTGGTCACATGGCTGCAACTTCTACAAGGCTCCCCTCCTAACACTAATAAGTCAAAAACAATAAAATTAATAAGGTATAACAAGTGTGTTGTTGGTATCAAATAATTTATCTTGTATGTCGTGCAGGCATTGTTGGATCAGTACTTGCTAAGGAAGGACGATTGCCAAATGTCTCTGATTTTTTCTCCGGCGCATTTAAGGTTTGGTTGTTATTCACAGTTTAGAGTTTTGAGAGTTCTAGTTGCATTGCTTTTTAAGTTTCTCTACCATGTCAATTTGAAATGCACTAGATCTAATGCAAGTACATTGTCCTCTGACTGCAGATTGCGTTAAAGCAAATTCGACAAGATAATTCAACCAATTCAACTCCAAAGCCAAAAAATGATTCCTTGATGCAGCAGGTTTTATTGTTGCCTCTTGCTTGTTCATATTTGGTGCTAATGGTTTTTCTCATCTTTGAAATTTGTGATTTTCCTTTAGTTTGTTCATTATGATGATCCTGGAGTTAAAAGATTATAATTTTTTGCTAAGGCTTAAGTTTTGCTTGAATCATCCTTGACCAGTAGATATCAGCTGGTAAGTTTCTTGATGGAATAGGTAGAAGGCGTGGGTTATAGGAGATTGATCTTGGAAACTGGGGTATGTCATATGCAGCAAGTCTTCAGTAGGTGTCCGACTGAGAGTGTGAGCTGAGAGGAGGGATTAGAACGACTTTTGATCAGCATAGAAAGCTTCAGCATTTTCTTTTTGCTGGTTATTCCGGGGAACTAGAATTTGAAGGAGATCTGAGAGAAAAAATTGGTTACAAACCGAAGGGCTGAAAGTGGGTTGTAAACATAGCAAAAGTTCAAATGAATGGTGTAATGACAACGGAATGAGTCAGCATTCATGAAGTATCTCTTTGAAATATCTCTTTAAACTGCCAAACAAATGCTGCGAGGAACCTTTAGCGTAGTTAGCCAGATTAGTCATTGTGGAAGGTTTTTTACCGGTACAGATGTAGGCTATTATGAGGGAAGCTGTCTCCAATTTAATCTTAGCCCAGGGTATCATTGCTTTATGGACGAGAAGCGATTATTTGTCCAAGTCTTGGTGTCTTTTTCTTGGATTTTGCACTGGAGTGTAATGGTTATCAAAGATAATGGTATTACTATTGTGGTCAATGTTATTTTGCAAAGAGCCGCGAATATAGCATTTTTAAGCTATATATTTCTCTGAATTCCACTACCTCTCCTATAACAAAAGCAGCACTTCATGCCCTTTTTTCTAGAGCAAGTATCAAATTAAAATGATAGACTTGTATGTGTCACAAATAGATGTTTCTTTGCAGGGATTTTACTACATAGGAGTTTTAATTTATTTTTGTGGATGACGGTGGTGTTGGGGCTAGCTTGTGTGCACCTTGACTAATTCCACCAGGTACCTGCTACCTCCCACCAACATAGGTCCCGTGTAACTTTACCTACCAAGGTTTGGGCAGATGAGAAGAAATCTCCTAGTCTTTCCTATCTCCTTTGGAGTTTGAACCTAAGACCTCATGGTTCTCCTCCACTTCTTCATTGACCACTAGGCAACACGTTGGGTGCATAATAAAGTTTTCGGTTTTAAAGTTAAAAGAGAGGAGCACACCCCATGGCTTGAGGCATATGGCTTATTTGGCCTAGATAAAATGCGCTCTCTTCTAGTTTTGCTTTTTTCTAGGACAAAAGTATAGGGCTCAAGGAGAAATAAGGGAGGTGGATAATTTGTGGTGCTAATGGGAGCCATCTTTTACCCAATAGGGAAGAGCTAAACAAAGATTTCCTGATGATCAGGGTTAGCATATCTAATACAATACATATTTTGGACGTGAAAAATTGTCCTCAGGAAAAGGAAATGTGGAATGAATTGATTGTAAACTATGGGATTTTGAAATCTTTCGCCTTGACAGTTATCTGTTGTGAAGGAACTTGATACTAAAAAATTAACTTGAGACATTGCTCTGAACATTTAGTTGGATTCAGTGTTGTCAAAGGCGAAAAGCTCTGAAAATCGCTCTAGGTCTATTTGGGCTTTAAGCGCAAAGCACACTTGAAGTGTGAGCTTTAGTTAAAAAAGGCCCAATGAAGGAAATAAATAAAAATTTATATGTAATTCAAGAGCAATTGTTTCATTCATAATGTTTCCCTTAGCAGCTAATACACTTATTTCCGATTATAGTTGTTGTTTAGTGCCGCTTGATTCAAGAGAAGCTAATGGGCAATGAGGCGTATGCCTTAGTGCCTTGCCTTACACTGAAGCCCAACTAAAGCGAGGGGAAGCGCCCTCCTTGAGCTTTTCTGAGCTTCATGGCTTAAGCACGCCTTAAATGAGCCTTTGATAACACTGCTCTAAATGGAACTTAAGAGTTCTCAGGTAACCTCCCTAGCTTGCAAACTCCCGTCGACCAAGTCAAGCTGGAATCAAATCACATGTAGGGTAAAAGGGAGGTGTTTTCTGCCCATATATGCCTCATATAATGTCATGTTAATGGCTGAATGGAAGGTGGTATTATTCCACCCTTCGGTCAGAGCCAACCATTGTGGCCAATCTTGAGGTTTCTCAAAGGTCATACATCATAGATAGCACTCCAAGCACCTATTGACAATCTCACTTTGTCCATCGGTTTGTGGGCGATAGACAATTGATGTCGGTAGTGATACCTTTTGCAGCTTAAATAGCTCCCTCCAAAACCTTCTAGTAAAGACAACATCTCTGTCCGAGACAATAGACTTAGGCATTCCATGCACCCCATCCATGGAAAACCGAGCCTTATCCAAAACTGTATGTGGATGTTTGAGGGCCATGAAGTGAGCAGCCCAGTGTTGTCAAAGGCGAAAAACTCCAAAAAGCGTTCTAGGTCTATTTGGGCTTTAAGCGCAAAGCGCACTTAAATTGTGGGCTTTAGTTAAAAAAGGCGCAAGACAACATACCCAGTAAAATCCCACTAGTGGGGTCTAAGAAAGGCGCAATGAAGGAAATAAATAAAAATTTATTGTAAATCAAGGAGTAACAAATTCATTTCCCTTAGCAGCTAATACACTTATTTCCAATTATAGTTGTTGTTTAGTGCCGCTTGATTCAAGAGAGAACTCATGGACAATGAGACGCACGCCTTAGTGCCTTGCCTTACACTGAAGCGCAACTAAAATGTGGCGAAGTGCCCTCCTTGAGGTTTTCTGAGCTTTAGGCTTAAGCGCGCTTTAAATGAACCTTTGACAACATTGGTTGGATTTGACTTTTTATTTATTTATTATTATTTTATATTTTGAATGCCAACATGCATCCATTATCTTTCTCTCTTTTCTCCACCTATCTGGGCTGGTGGCTTGGAGGATCATTGTATTAAGTGGGCTTTTGCTAACTCGAGCTATTTTGTGAATAAAGGATCTTTGGGCTCAAGTAAGCTCAACATTGGTTTAGATATTTACTTATACTGGATGAGCGTGTGCTCAAGTTTGAGCCCACATTTAAGGGACTAAGCTTGTGGTTAAGCTCGTTTGCGTTCATGAGACCGTCTTACCTTTTTTACTTGAAGTATCTAAAAGGATAAATAGAAGATATTAAATATCTCTTATATATATGTTATATCTTTGATGGCCAAAATCCATTTCTCTGCAACACCTTGAAAAGATTTTCTTTTATTGAATTCAATTCTAAAATTTGCTTAAGTTATATAAAACTTTATAATTCCCCAATGGGCCTGAAAATATCCACATGGACTGAAGTTCGAGTTTGAGTTCATCCTAAGCTCGTTTACTTTATCGACATGAGTCACACTCAACTCTCAAGATCGATTTAAAGCTTGATTAAAATTGGAGCTTGACTTATATACTACATAAAGTTTGTATATGCAGAACTTTGGGGTTCAGGATTGGTGGTTCATAATATTAACAGTGTTACTTAGAGAAGATCATATATCTTATTTTCGCTAAAACAGCCTTTTGTTGATTTCATTCTCCTGTAAAACATCTTTCTATATGGTTCAACATGATGCTTGTGCAGCCCAAAAGAAAAAGAACATTGATGAGAATAACAAGTAATTATGTGTGCCTTGCGTTTTATAATCAATCCTTTTCTATAAGCTGTCAAATTTTTGCTCTTTAAGCAGAAAGTGGTTTAATTGATTTCATATATCAGCATACCTGCTGCGCTGAATTCATCAAAGTTTTATTTACGGGGAATGATTTTCTTTACAGGTTAATAGCTTACGGCAGGAGCTACAACTCTTGGCTTCAAATAGATCTGTTACAATTGTGACATCAAGTGGATCAGGTTTCTGTTACTACAGATTGTTAGTTGTATATGGAAGCAATTAAATATCCTTCCACCTTACACCTTCAGGTGGAAACAACTGGCCTTTTATGCCAGGAGTGTCTTAGGACATCTCTACTGTCATTTCTTGATCTACTGAGACAAATTGTGGTCTCACTGTCAGTGTTGTACATGCCTTGCAAATTAAAATCTCCTAACCTGTAACAATCTTTCAGCCTGCTTCATTTACAGCATTATTTATTGCAGTGACCAATGACATTTTGCGAATTATTTCACGCATTTAACTTGGTTTTTAAAATTATATGCAGGTTCTAGCAGATACACTATAATCATTGTTGTTGTGGTCATGGGGTATGGTTATATTTGGTGGAAGGTAACACCTTTATTTCTTTCTGCAAAATTGTATTTCTTAAATAATGTTGATGCAAAATAATGTCTTTTTTTACCAGGGGCATAATTATTTGCACCCAACATTATTGATGACATACAATTCATATTTAAAGTAACTATCCCCATTCGATGCAAAAATTAAGTTTCTAATTCATGGTTCAAGTAACTGTCCTCCATTTGATGATTTACTGCACCATCCTTATCTCAAGGAATGGGGTGATTGAGTATGAAGTGTTCCCTTACTGTTAAGTTTATTTTCCTAATATGAGGCTTTCAAACAAATTGTTGAGGTAAAAGGCAATCGTCATAGCCAATCTTAGCTATATGCTTTTAGTCAAACATGAACCTTATAATTATTTTTTGGTAACTGAGAGGGAGCCTAATAGTTAATTATTGCATGCTATTTTGGATGCCATAGGCTCGAATTCTCTTCCCGGCTTCTTTAACAACTCCACCTTAGAATTGAAATTCATGCTTGTAGGGTTGGAAGCTTCCCGAATTAATGTTTGCAACCAGGCGGAGCTTATCTGATGCATGTGCTAATGTATCCAAACAGCTTGAGAGTGTATATACATCTATTTCTGTAAGTTCTTGATATTCCTGATTTACTCTTCTTATAAATACATATAAACATGTGAAACTCAGACTGAGTTGGACAGTAAATCCGTTGTGTAATCGCCATGTACGATTCTGTGAAGTGAATTCTGTATGCTTTGTATATGTCCAATGTCGTTGGATATCTTCCAAGGGTTATTACCTTATTTTGTATTTAAAATAAAAACTCAAACTGCTCATGATGATGACCTGTTTCCATGCATCTTGAAGTTCATGATTGAGGCTGCACTTCTCTCTGTTTGTATCGTTGTTATGCCTCGTATTGACGAAAAATAATCATCAAGCTAGGACAGTTGCCTCCTTACTAACAAAATACTCATTAAGCTAGGAATATGACGTTCAGACAATGAATCCTCATTTTATTGGTGTTGTAAAAAGAGTTTTTTTGTGTTCTCAAATTGGTGATTATTGGCATGACGGCCGATTTCATTTGTATTGTCATGATTCCTACTGTATGCGTGCTCATTGACATATGGCATTAGGGAAGTTACGAGTACCACTGACTATAAATCATGTATCTATAGCTCTAGGTGTTATGAATGCTATGTTAAGCATGCATGACTACATGAGCCACACCATTAAAGAATTTTCTACAGGTGATTTATTGTGCTTTGTTTCTTTAAGACACTCTTTACTAAGTCATAAGTCGCACCCAAGGGTGTGGCTTAGTGGTCAATGAAGTGGATTGAGAACCATGAGTTCTTAGGTTCTAATCCTAGCGGAAACAAAAAACTAGGTGATTTCTTCCCATTTGTCTAAGTTTTGGTGGACAGAGTTATGAGTTACCTGGTACCTGTTGCTTGTGGGAGTTAGCAGGTATCCCGTGGAAATTATTTCTGTGCGCGTCAGCTGGCCCGGATACCACGGTTGTTCAAAACAAAAAAAAGGGACACTAACGTGACTCATGACCGAGACACCAAAAAATAGAAAAAGAAAAATGAACTGCTTGGTTCAGGTCATTCTGCATGTGGCTATCAAATAAGAGATGCCCAAGGTTTGCTTCAATGCATCTGTGTTATGCAGTAGGTCCTGTTTACTGTTTACTGTTTACTGTTCTACCCCTTGGTAGGTAGGGCAGTTATTCAGTCTACAGGAGATATTTGGTTAAGATTTTAACCATTGCTTGCCTGCCTGCTGTGATGTTTGTTTCTTCACATTTTTCTGTTATGTTTAGTGTCATTAACTTTATTGGGTTCCTTTATCTTGCCAGGCCACAAAGCGTCATTTAGCTTCACGAATTGACCGCGTCAATTCTAAAATAGACGAGTGTGTGGATAATACTGCTGCTACAAGAGATGAGGTGAGGCCATAATGGCTTGTACATTTAGTTAATTTGAATGTTTGAGATTTCTGATATTTGACACAGCATTGTTAAATGTATAGGTTTCTGAAATTCGAGGAGAAGTGAGCAAATTTAGTGAGGATGTCCAATCTGTTCACCAAGTTGTCAGATCACTGGTGAGATATTTTCTCAGCATTTCCGTATGAACTTTTTTTCTTGTATATTTTGCCTTGTTAGCTAGATTTGATTTGTCTTGTGGAATTGAAAACTGCCTTTTCTTATATGAACAGGGGACAAAAATTAGTAGGATTGAAGGGAGACAGGTATTTGAATTGGCTTGCTAATTTCATATTTTGGCTTAGCTTAAAAGTTTGTCCGCGTAATAGTCATGGTAGTATTATTATCTGTGTAGAATGAAACAAACTATGGCGTGGAAAAGTTGGTTGCTTTTGTGAGGAGCTATGAAATTGGTAGAGTCAAGGAGCAGATTGAGGTACAACTCCTCTTAGTGTTTGATTTCTTCTTTTCCCTATGCTTTTCTCCTAACCATGTTGTCTTCAATGTGTAGGCATCCCCATCTAGCTTATCTAGACCTGCCCTGGAATTGCCATCAGTAACTCCCTCAACACGGGTAAATTGTGAAACTATGTTAACATTGCCTGAGTCAATAGTTTCTTTGGTTTATAGTTAAAATGGCTTATCTTCCGTCATCAATAAATTAAATAAAAGGCTTATCGTGCTGCAGACCTGATTCCTTCTTCCATCTCTTGTTTGTGTCTTTATAATTTATCCTGCTCTTGGTGGTTTGGAAAAGTTGAATGATCTACTTATTTCTGTTGCAAGACCATGTTGGTTTTTGATCTTCAGTCATATGGGGAAAGGCTGACTTCTAGTGCTGACTTTGTATTAATTGATTCGAAGTCCTGGCAAATTTACATTAAAGAGTGACTTCTTTGCTTTTTGTCTTAAGACTTTTAAGTTTTCTTTGCATGCCAATCTTGTGATACTGGCTATGCATTGTCTGGTAATAACCTGCATTTTGCTTCAACTTTTCTGTAGGCTGGGCCTTTGTCTCCAAGTTCATCAATCGAACAACCATCTCCATCTGCTTCTAATGCATCTCCGAAGGTTTGTTAATTGGTTAATTTTGCAGCCATTAATACTGAAGACCAGTTTCTGCCCCATTTTTACTCACATTAGCTTTATAGAAGCAGTTTACAAGCAAAAGTCTAACTTAGCTTGAACTGGATAAACATTATACCGACACTGGCCCTTCCCAGAGTGTTAAGTACTTTGTAGAAGTACTTCAACCTTGGTCTTAACGATCAGAATGCTTCAGAAGTTAGGGTCTTCCAAATAGTCCTATACATGAAGCTCTTTATCATCTTCTGCTGATAAATAGAACTAATCCCCTTTTAAACTTTTGCAGCGTCCTTTGCATAGTGCTATATCTGCCTCAGGCCTAAAGGTAGTCATGAGTTTCTATTAAGCCCTAACCTTTTAGCCATCTACACAGATCTGAAATTGGACCCTTTTTGTTTTTCTCTCTTTAGGAGCTTGGAGGTATATCAGATGTAGTCAAAGTGTCAAGTGAAAGCAGTCCTCAGATTTCCAGTACTGTTTTCACCTCAGAACAGAGCAATGAGAACTCTGGTTATAGTGTGTTTGGGCGTACGTTTTCTGGCATTGGTGCTTCTTTTATCACAAGAAGCCGCAGTGCTATGCAGAATTTTAGGTGAAGACAGTTCAGCAATCAGTAAAATAATTGAACTTTTACATTAGTATATATTCAAGGTTAGTGTTGCTAGCTGAGCATCGGTCTCGGCTCAGTGAGTATTTTGCCATTTTTTGATGGCTGAATTTTGTAGAGCTAATTTTTACCAAGGTAAACTTAGGTTACATATGTAAGTTCAGGCTAGACATAAGAGAAGCAGGAAATTGAATGAGAGGAGTTTCAAGTCAAATTATCTCCTGTTTATCAAATGAATGTTATCATCACATGAATGTTATCTGGTGTTTTTTGCATTTTTATTTCGGTGCAGCTTTCCCTGCCTAAGTCTTTGCTTTTCAAGGCTGCTCCTTTGTATATGTTGGGTTGATTTGTTGTCTGTAGTACTTAGACCTGGAGCTGTCTCGATGAGGACCAATATAGTCCAGGGATGTGTTCCGTTGGGGCATATACATTACAAATGATATACTCTTATCATGCATCAGTAGATATGATGATTGTCACGACCCAGCCTAGGGCCGAGATGGATAACCGACACTAAGTGCCGATAATGTACTAATCATGAATGAATATAAACTGATAAACTAAACAAGCATGAGCATAGCTGATAAGATCGGTACAATCTGAAAAGTTGACAATAGCTGATAAGATCGGTACAATCTGAAAAGTTGACAAGGCTAATACAAGTTGACATATAAAAACATACTAACTGCACAGGGATGGAATAGGGCCTCGTCATACCCAAACTAGTTGACTGTACACATACCAAAAGATAAGTAACTTCGGGAGTAAGTGGAGTGACTCCAACTGCTAGTAGATGAAATACTGATGTGACTCAAGTGATGATCTATTTGTACCTGTGCGGCATGAAACGTAGCGCCCCGAAAGGGACGCGAGTACGATATGTACAAAGCATACTAAAGTATGTTATAAGCTGGAAATCTGAATATAAGTTGAAAGCTAAACAAGAGTCTAAACTAGAAACTGATTTGGAACTGAAATCGAAGTTTAAGTTGAAACTAAACTAATCTCTGATCTGATACATATCTGGTGTTATGGGCTATATCCCCTAATCAGGTATTTATACATATGAATTAGCCTCATGTACAGTCATCCAATGCAAACTGTAGCTATATATGCATATATGACATGCTTGATGGCATTATGGGTTATATCCCCCCAACAGGTAAATATATAATTAGTAGGCCCGACTGGTGTTATGGGCTATCTCCCCCAGCATATAATTGTTGATACCCAATTTTTCCTATGTATTTTTATATACAAAATAGCATATATATGCATACATAAACATACCCAAGTGTTTTAGTATTTTTCCGATCTTTTAGACTAAATTGCATGCAATTGCAATTATAGCCTATTTTAAGAGTAATAGCATTTTATAATTGTAAAATTGGTTCCAATATTTTTAAATTGATATTTATATATTATTAATTGGCTCAGTACTTTTAATTTGCTTTTAAAATTATTTTTACTATTTTTTATAAAATAAAAGGAAAAATTGGCTATTTAACATTTAGCCTATTTCTATTTCAATTACAACCTCATTTCCTTTCAATTTTAACCCCAATTTGACCCCAATTCCGCCCAAATTAAGACCAACCCAATTCCATACCCTTTGACCCATTTAACTACCCGACCCAAGGCTCCTTTAATCCAGACCGTTGATCAATCTAATCAACGCTCACGATCTCCCCTTTCCATTTTTAATTCCCCAAACCTTACCCTAGTCCCCATTTATGTTTAGCTAGCCGCCTTTGAATGCTCTCCACCCTCAAACTCTCTCGAAGGTTCTTCGAAACCCTAGCTGTCTCTGACCCCTTTTCAATCGCCTTTCACTGGAATTCATGGCTTCTCAGGCCATGGATGGTTGGTACTCACCCCCCTCCACCATCAAACCATGGTTGTTCGAAGCTTCGAGGCCCGACTCTGATGGCTCTCTTCATATCCTTCTTAGATCTGCAGTTATATGGCTTCTCCGGCCATGTTCCGGCATATTCAAGCATTAGGAGCCTGATTTATAGCATTAGGAGCATGATATATCCTTCTTTCTCTGTTTGTTTGCTTAGATCTGTGCTGTATCTATGCTTTACTTGACATTTAAAGTGTTTTCCCCAAATTTTCTTTTCAAAATCGTTTGTCTTCGATTTAGGGTTTCTAAATGGTTTTTTCAAAAAAAAAAAAAAACATCTTTCTGATTCTTCCTCTTCTTTTCTTTATGTGTGTTTGTATATATCATGCTCGTGTGACTTCTTTTTACTACGCATGTATTGTCTTTCTACTTTTCTTTTATACATGTTACTCATGTGCTCACATGATTATCCTTGTTAAGTTTCATTACTCTTCTACTATATGTGTTTATTGTTAAGTTCTTCAATTTTGTTTGCTTTACTGGACTCTATTCGTGTTCTTGCTAAATGTGTTTCATCTACCGCTTCTTAAGTTTGTATCACTTTTTCTTCTGAACTTGTTTAAGTTCTGAGTTTTTTTTCTCAAAACGTGTTTTCCATGCTCTTGACTGTGTATCACGTCTGTTTGTTTCTCATGAGTCTCTGAAAGAGACCTCTGAGCCTGTTATTTGTCCTTTCGTCTCTGCTTCTGATTAAAGTTGAAAACCCTAGGCTTTGGGTTTTGGCAAGTTTTATCTTGGACTAGGGTTCTACTTTGGGACCCTGGACTCTCAGACTCATTATGAGTCTACAAACTAAACTCGTATCCCTTTGCTTATGATTCTGAACCTTGCTATGTTAGACTCTTTTCTAAGTAACATGACAGTTCCTTCTTGATTCACCTATTTGTGTGCTTTATATATGAGAAACTCTGCCTTCAAGAGGTTTTTACCAACTAATGATTGATTCTGAAATCCTCTAATGGGAGTTTGATTGATTGTTACTGATTTTCTTTGATTGAACCTCCTTCACCTTTTTCTGACTTGGTTCATTCGAATTGAACTTGTAATTTTGATTTCCCTGGCTGTTTGATTGATTCCCTTTCCTTATTTTTGACAAACCGTGTACCATTGGACTTTTGCCTTAAATAAACCATGTGTATTTACCCTTCTTGTACTACTTTGGAAAAGATTTTAATCCAATTCTTTCCTTAATTGTCTTCTACCCGTGTGAAATCAGAATCCCTTAACTGAAGGGAGATTCTGTGTGATTGATTGCATACTATTCCCTTACCTTTTCTTACTTATTTTCTGCACTATAAAAGAGGCACGACCCTTCTACACTTAGACACCTTGAACCTTTAGTTCAATACTTCGAATTCAACACTTTACACATACACCTCTCAATTACAATACTCTTTCAACATTCTACTCTTTCTGAGATCTTTTGGAACTGTCTGCTTGCAACTTGGCTTTCTTAAGACTACTTTTACTTGTTTGTTTTCCCTGAAACTGGTATGTTCTAATTTAACTTTTCTACCTCACTCCCCTATGTGTTTATTTACAGTTTCTGCAAGCTTGTTTACTTTGCTATTCATGTTCAGTGATTAATGTTAACTATGTAAATTGTTTTTTTTCTTAGCATCTGCTGTTTGATATGAATTCCCTATGCCCCCACTCGCCCCCACTCCCTTCTATGTGTTTGAGTTAAGGTTCATGGCCTGACAGCATCCAAGTTGCTGCTTAGGTCTGGACCTGATCCTCAATGGATCCTAACTCCCAACTTTGGCTAACAGGCTGGTCAGGGGTGTGCCAGCACTCTTGATTGCTAGGCATGACCACCAGCCTGTCATGGCCTTCCCCTAAATCCCCTTTATGCACTTACACTTACTCTTAGATTCTAAGTTCTACCCCCTCTTATGAGCCTTGCTTTGGGACCTTGAGTTCCCTCTGAACTTGGACATCTGAGGGCTGGCATTTCCACACTGCACTATGCTCTTAATTCTGCAATATTTGGGTTGTAAGCACTGCCCGGAGTCCATCGGAGGCTCTTGAGGAACTTTGACACATCCCAAATAAGAGAAGGCTTTGTAAACCTAATCCTGGAAGTTGGTTCACCTCATATTGTTGGACCTTGAGTCTGAATTAGGCTCCTTGGTTGTAGCTTAATTTCTGATGTAATTTTACTTTTCTTAATTCATTCTGGTCTGTACTATGTTGTAATAACTTATGGGGTTCTAGTGAAAAGGGGGGTCACTTATGTATGCAAAGGGCAGACAGCATGCTCATAGGTGTTACCATTTACAATTTCTGCACTTCCGCATTAGAAATCCTGTCTGTAGGATTTTCTGCACCTCTGCATATATAAAAATCCTGCCTATAGTTTTCTGCATTCATGCACGTCATATAGAAATCCTGCCTATAAGTTTTTTGCATTCATGCACGTCATATAAAAATCCTACCTAAGTTTTCTGCATTCGTGCACGTCATATAAAAATCATGCCTATAGTTTCTGCATTTCTGTATTTTACATCTATCATTAGGCAAACAGTTATAGGTTAAGTAATAATAAGTTTCATTCTAGATACCATGTCTATAGGACTCCTACACCTTCATAATCGTCTTAAAATCAACAACGCCTAGAAATCATGCCTATAGGAGTAACCAGTTGAATCCGATTCGTTTATTTCATCTACAAGTCTAAAATCAGTGGTAATGTCGTCTAACATCTGCAGAACTTATGTGTTTTCTGCAATCAATAAGTTTTCTTTAAAATCGGAGTAAGCACTGTTAGATATCATGCCTATAGGTCTCACTTAGGCAAACCATTAGGTAATTAATTAACTGCATCAGTCTTTGATAAATTACAACCAGGGAAGGCTAATTCGGACTCCTCATCTGAGAAATATGTGATGAATCAGCCTATCCCACGCTTTAATTTGATTTCAGACCATAACCAGTATATGCAAGACATGCTAAACAATCTGTCTTTAAATGAGGAGGCTTGTTTGAGCCCTTTAAACTGTTATGTGTTATCCCCATACCTGCCTTATATGTTTTGATTGTCACCCTAGAATTTTGTCCTTTTAAAACTCTGAAGACCAAATCTCCCTTCCATTTAGGACTAGTAGTCCCAAATGCCTCCGGGACTGATAGGATTGGGGCGGGTACTAGCATGCAATAAGTAACGATACTATTCCGCGCTTAATACCTTAACCGGATGGGAAAGGATAGATATGGATATGATGACTGGTGCGCTAATACCACGTGCAACCCCTCTTCTGAGGAGCGATTGTCGGGTATTGCATTGATGTGATCCATATTGTTTGTAAACCTAAGACCCCCTTTTTTTCTTTTAACTTGTTTTATTGTCCGAACAATTTCCGCTTTCTTTATTCTCTTCAAACTTTCAATTTGCTTGCAATAAGATGTGAAAATACCCTTCTATTTGAGGCCCTTAATTGCTTACTTGATTATGTGAAGTCACAATTGTAACATGGCCGGGAACTACACTAGTGGATCTTGAGGGGTGCCTAACACCTTCCCCTCGAGATAATTTCTAGCCCTTACCCGAACTCTGGTTCTTGAGACTCAAACCCTTATTAGTGTCCTAATGCACTTAATCATTAGGTGTCGACACTTCAAGTTCCAAAACCCAATTCCCAAAAGGGAATGAGTTGTCCTCCTAAATGTCACAAGCCCGATTTCGCGAGAAAGAGGGGGCGCGACAGCGTGGTGACTCTGCTGGGGAATTTCTTTAGGCTTTTACCATTTCATGTTATTTGTGACTTTACCGCTTCTTTATTGCCTTTATTTAATATCTTTATTTCTCTTCTATTACGAAACTGACTTGGCTCCTTTGTTTCTTTTCTTTAATGTTTTCCTTTACTGTCTTTCTTTAATACTGTTGTAATTATGAGCAATTATTGTAATCATTACTTTATGAATGTGCAAATACATGACAACTTGTTTCATTCTTGTAACTGCATATTCAACATCATATTCCACTCGTGCCAAACAAAATACCATAGCAATGCTTAGAATGAGTGGTTGCGCCCTTCCGATATCATTACCCCCTAAATTTGGCAAAGGCGTATTTACGGTAAAACCAGTCGATCAACGGTGTAGTCGACGGTTCCGTGCCTTTCCCTCTTGAGTTGTCCGCTTAAGAGTACTATTCTAATACCTTATAGAAACCCTACTCTGTTCAATTGTGCATGCATCACTGTCAAAACCTAGCCGAGTCAGTTATGTTGTCCATATAATGACTCTTTAAGACAGCCTTGTCCAAAGTCCACTGGGTTCCCTAGGAACCCAAACGGATACCATATTTTGTGCATTTATTTGGAGAACTAAATGTTGCTTATGCTAATTATTGGTTTAAATGGTCGAGTCCGGCGGGGTAAGGGTCTAACACTTTGTTTTGCAGAAATGAGGCACGAAGTCCCCAGATTTGGCATGGTCACCAACATTCACCCAAGGTTGCTAAGCTGGTGGGAGGATCTTCACTCCAGTGATCAGGCCCTTGTCCGGAAATACCTAGGAAATTTGCCTTCTCTCCTGGAGGTCCAACCCAACAACAAAATCATAGAAGCTGCTACTCTATTCTGGGACTGCGATAGGTCTGTGTTTCGCTTCGGGGAGATTGAGATGACACCTCTGCTCGAGGAAATAGGAGGATTAGTTGGTATTCCGTGGGAGACTCGGGGTTTACTTATGTCGGAAAATCGCAAGGGTAGGGGTTTTCTCAAAATGATGGGCCTAAAGAAAAACACAGACTTGACCTGTTTGAAGGATTCCTACATTCCTTTCGACTATCTGTACGAAAAGTACGGCCATAGTAAGTCCTACCGCACTTACCCAGATGAATTCGCCCTCACCTCATTGGGGCATATCCACAGAAGGGTCTTTGTCTTTATGTTCTGCTTCTTGGGGATGATAGTGTTTCCTATGAAGAAATTAAGGATTCACACCAGGCTAGCTGTGGTCACTAAAACCTTAATGGAGGGAATTGGTGGGCAACCCTTTAGCATAGTGCCCATGATCGTTGCAAAAATGTACCGAGCCTTGGAAAAGTGTCAACAAGGGGCCCCACACTTCGAAGGTTGCAACTTGCTACTCCAGCTCTGGCTCATGGAGCATCTCCAAAGGGGTGAATATCGACAAGAGATTCAGCGGAGAGACTGGGACGATCATATAGACTTCCGTCAACCAAGGCGAATGAACTACATGCCCGACATGTTCGCTCAGCCAGAAGATGCCAAAGTATGGGTGGAGTTGTTTGAAAATCTGACTGAGGATCAAATACAATGGATGTTTGAATGGTTCCCTACTAACGAGTTCATCGCCCGATCCAGGGACGCGCCGTTTCTGATACTAATCGGCTTAAGAGGAACTTACCCTTATGTCCCGCTCCGGGTCATGATACAGGCTGGTAGGAAGCAGGTTATACCAAGGGTCGACAAGATGAGTCACTTACGAACTGATTTCCAAGCTGATGACAGTCCTAAGCTCAGCATATGTGGCATTGCAAGATCATCATGGGAAGAGATACTATCGAGCCAGACAGATACCATGCTAGCTGCACCCCATACTATTCAGGATGGCTGGAGGGTAATCACAATGGTCTGGGCCAACCTGGGTTTGTTCGAGGTCACAGGAACGATGAAAAGGCTGAAGCACAGGTCAAGTACAACCAATTGCGCAAGAGGATACGGGAATGCGAAAGTGAGCACCAGGAGATTCAAGAAGCCCATCAAAAGTTGATTGAAGAAGAGAAAGATATGGCTGTCAGCGCCAACAAGCGACTAGGGTATTTGGAGCGGGGCTAAGTGGAATTGGAAAGAAAAGTTCATCCAGAGGATTGAAAATTGCCAAAATGCTGAGGAAAGCGAAGGAGGACACTTGGCTAGAGCCTATTTGTTGTTGGGACTGCGTGAGCTGGTAAAGCTGTTCGATGGAGCTAAAGATGCCGAGTCTGGGGAATGTCCTTCTGGGACCAAGTAGTTAGGAGTCTTTTCTTTTGCTTTTAAAATGTAATAAGGCAAACGGCCATTAGTGACGTTTTATTTTTCTGCTATTTTAGTGTCGTTTTGGGACTTGTCTTATTTTTATCAATAAAATGAGGCATTTAGCATTATAAGTTCTCCAAATCAACTTGTCCTAGGCCTACCTCGGGCACAATAAGGCTCCCAAATTAGGATACGATTTATATTCTTACACTATGTGTTTAAATATTGCAACGTCTTCTTCTCCTAATCTGCATTAACTTGCTACCTTTTTGTTTTTTACCTTTTGTTTATTCCCCTCCCCAAAGGTTAGTTCGTGAACACTGGCATCGTCATCATACTCCACAAGATCTAAGGGCCCTCCACCTCCTCCTCCTCCTCCGAGTCCTATCATAAACAAGAACAAGGTAAAGATGGAAGATTTGAGCAACATTAGAAAGGAGAACTCAGTTGAAAGGGTAGAGGTTCCTTAGGGTATTCAGGTTTCCAAGGAAAGTGCCTCCCAGCTCGAACAGAAGTTATTGAAGTTTCAGGAAGAACTGGACCAAGTTCGGAACTTGGCGAATTTGTCATTTTCCCTCACTACCCCAAATGTCAACTTTTCCAACACTCAAAACCCTACACCTCCACAAAGCATCCCGAAACCACAAAGCCAACCCGCTCCCCATCACCACTGCAATACATGCCACACTTCAGACAACACCCCACTGCTCATCCCTGAACCACTAAACTCCACAAATGATCATCTTCACAACACCCCCATCTATGTGGAAACCATAACACACTATACTCAACCTACTTCAAGCACACCTGAGTCTGATGACAAAGACTCTATTATCAAGAATCTAGCTGCGGAACTCAAGAAGCTGACTAGCAGAGTTCAGGGTGTTGAAGGAAGCAAGAGGATTGAAGGACTGAATTATGAGGACTTTGCATTCAGCCAGATGTCGAACTTCCTGAGGGGTACAAACCTCCCAAGTTCGAGATATTTGATGGCACAGGGGATCCCAGAGTCCATTTGAGGACGTACTGCGACAAGCTGGTCGGAGTAGGAAGGGATGAAAAGATTCGCATGAAACTCTTTATGAGAAGTCTGAAAGGAGATGCTTTGTCTTGGTACATCAACCAAGACCCTAGGAAGTGGTCAAATTGGATAAGTATGGCGTCCGATTTCATGGACATGTTCAGGTTCAACGCGGAAAATGCACCAGATGTGTTCTACATCCAGAACTTAAAAAAGAAACCCTCAGAGACATTCCGTGAGTATGCTACTCGTTGGAGATCAGAAGCCGCTAAGGTTAGACCTGCTTTAGAAGAAGAACAAATGAACAGGTTTTGCGTCCGAGCTCAATACCCACAATACTATGAAAGGTTAATGCTGATTGAAAGCCAGAAATTTTTCGACATCATTAAGCTAGGGGAAAGGATCGAGGAAGGTATCAAAAGTGGTATGGTCACTAACTTTGAAGCTTTGCAGGCTACCAACAAGGCTCTACAGTCTGGTGGCACGTCCAAGAAAAGGGACGTGAGCGCCGTGATGGTTGCACAAAGAACGAAATCCCCAATTGAATACCAAACCTACCCAATACCTCCACTCACATATCAACCTACCCCAAATTACCAAGCACCCTCACCCTCCTACCAAGCTCCACCACCTATTTACCAATCACCTCCACCTCCCACATATCAGACCACTTCGCCCAGATATTCCCAACCCGCACATGGATATCAAGCCTACAATACTCAACCCTCTCACTATCAACCACCTCCCACTCGCCAAAACTTTCCTAGACCCCGACCAAACTTCGACCGCAGACCCCCCAAATAGTATATAGCCATTGTCAAACCTATCGACCAGCTGTATGAAAGGCTCAAAGTTGTTGGTTACATTACCCCTATCCCTGCTATAAACCCCGAAAACCCCTCCCAATGGGTCAACCCAAACAAAACCTGTGCATACCATTCTGGCATGGCATACCATTGATGAGTGCCACTCTCTGAAGGATAAGATCCAAGCTTTGATTGACAACAAGATCATCATAGCAAAGGAGCCAGCTCTGAATGTCCGCAACAACCCTCTACGTGACCACAAGGGTGGGGGCGTTCACATGATTGAGATAGAGGACGATTGGGACCCCAAAGGGTCAATCGGATTGATCGCTGAAGGTGACGAGCCAAAAGAACCAACAGTTACACTTAATCCGATTGTGGTCCAGATCCAGCCTTCTAAAAACGCTGAAGTAGACATGTCCATACCACTTGAGTTCGAAGCACCTTCTTTTGCAAAGACGCCAGGACCTATTGAGGTCGAGTTTGGGTCTCCGAAGACACCTGTACCATTCGAAGTGGATGTGTTACCATCCAAGGCAAAGGTACCCATCCCGGTGGCCATGACAACCGTAACACCGTTCCACCCAAAGTCCATACCATGGGATTACACCGCCGATGCGAGAAGGAAAGGGAAAACCAAATCTGGAGAAGCAATTGCAGCACAGGGTATGACAAGAACTGGCAGGGTTTATACCCCAGAAAACCTTGCCGAGTCCAGTAAGCAGGCCTCTGGATGACCAACCGTCGCTGAAACCGGGCCTGATGATCTCTGGAGGAAGATACAAGCCAAAGAGTATTCGGTCATTGATCAGTTGAACAAAACGCCAACCCAGATCTCTATCTTGGCTCTGCTACAAAGCTCTGACGCACATAAGAATGCCTTATTGAAGGTGTTGAGCGAGGCATATGTACCCAGCAACATAACTGGAGGAGAAATGGCAAACATGGTGGGGAAAGTATTGGAGAGTCACAAAATCACTTTCCACGAAGATGAGCTACCACCTGAAGGGCAAAGCCACAACAAGGCCTTGCACATCACTATGTTGTGCGAAGATCATTTCATCACCAGAGTCCTGATTGACGGAGGGTCCAACCTCAATATTTGTCCATTGGTGACTCTCAAAACACTGGGAAAGAGCCTGTATGAGATCAAGGATGGAGCCATCAATGTCAAAGCTTTCGATGGATCCCAAAGGTCCACTATTGGGGAAATCAGTTTGTGTCTGCAAATGGGACCGGATTGGTTCGACATTGATTTTCAAGTGAAAGACATCCCAACATCTTACAACCTGCTATTAGGACGGCCCTAGATCCATGCCGCTGGAGCTGTGGCATCAACCCTACATCAAGCACTGAAATTCGAGTGGAATCACCAAGAGGTAATTATTCACGGCGACAGTAGCAATCCCATGTACAGTTGCCAAACCATCCCAGCAATCGGGGGAAGAAGGAAGATAGGTGGAGAAACCTACCATCACATTGAGCGAGTCAACGTTGTGGACAAGGACAAATGGTGGGATAGCAAAATTGAAAGTAAACTGAATTGGTGCGGATACAAACCTAGCAAGGGACTTGGCAAGAATCTCCAAGGAATCGCTAAGCCTATCAAGTTGAAGAAACACGGTACCACTTTTGGTTTGGGATATGAATATACTTGGGAGGAATTCAACCACTAGTCGCCACCATGGCGCAGTCCCTACTACCCACTGGAGCATCCAATACCTCGTTTGGAACAGACTTTCCAGCTCGCCAATGTCATATATGGATCGGGAGAAGAGGAAGCACTAGCGACGATGAGGAATTTGTTTTTTGAAGATGATAATATGGACTGTTGTGTCATTTTCGATGAGGAGGGGGAGGAAAGCCCTTCTATACAAGCTGTGAGCCGAGGGGCACGCCTCAACAATTGGTCTATCAGAACCACCAGGGCCCGGAAAGCTTCGAGGTAGCAAGGCTGAACAAAGCACCATGCATTATCTTTATTTTTTCGCTAATTGACTTTCTTTCCCCATTTTTTATATTTAAATATGAGCTCCAATGTTCAAAAAAATTATAAAAATTTATCAAAGCATTTTAGTTTCTTATAAATCTTGCTCATATTACTTTTTATCGTTTACTTTATTCACACAGCATTACTATTACTTATATTGATGAACCGACGATTGTGACGTGCGACGAGGCAACGCAACAAACGGATATGGATTCAGAAGAAGAGGATATACCAGAAGAGGTTGTTAAAGAGGTTGAGGATTTTGAGAACAGACCTAAGTCTAACCTGGACGAATCTGAGATCTTCAACCTGGGAGATGCAGAAAATGTCAAAGAAACCCGAATCGACGTTCATCTATCACCATCAGAAAAGAAAGAGTACACGGAATTTCTAAGGGAATATGAGGACATATTCGCCTGGTCTTATGATGACATGACTGGTCTCAGTACATCTATTATAGCTAACAAACTGCGAACTGATCCGACATGTCCACCAGCAAAAGAGAAGCTCAGGAAGTTCAAACCTAACATGAGTTTGAAAATCAAAGAAGAAGTCACCAAGAAAGTCAAAGCCAAGGTTCTCAGGGTAGTAGAGTATCCAACATGGTTAGCCAATATTGTGCCAGTGCCGAAGAAGGACGAGAAGGTTAGAGTCTGTGTCGACTACCCGGATCTCAACCGGACCAGTCCGAAAGACAACTTCCCATTGCCGAACATACACATTCTAATTGACAATTGTGCCAAGCATGAACTGCAGTCGTTCCTTGATTGTTTTGCTAGGTATCATCAGATATGGATGGATGAGGAAGACGCGGAGAAAACGACTTTCATTACGCTGTAGGGGATGTATTGATACAAGATAATGCCGTTTGGGTTAAAGAATGTTGGGGCCACCTACATGAGGGGCATGACTGCTATTTTCCATGACATGATACACAAAGAGATCAAGGTATATGTAGACGACATCATCATCAAATCCAAGAGAGCCAATGACCACATGAAAGATCTGAGGAAGTTCTTCAACAGACTAAGAAGGTACAACTTGAAGTTGAATCCCGCCAAATGTGCATTCGGGGTTCCTGCCAGAAAACTACTCGGGTTCATTGTGAGTCGTCGAGGAATAGAACTGGATCCATCAAAGGTCAAAGCCATCCAAGAATTGCCACCACCGAAGAACAAGAAAGAATTTATGAGTTTCTTGGGAAGACTTAACTACATCAGCCAGTTCATAGCTCAATCCACTATCATTTGTGAGCCAATCTTTAAGATGTTGAAGAAGGACTCCGCCACCAAATGGACTGATGATTGTCAGAAATCCTTTGACAGAATCAAGGAATACCTGTCAACGCCGCCAGTTTTGGTCCCGCCCGAGCCGAGTAGGCCTCTATTACTCTACCTTGCAGTATTGGATGGAGCTTTCGGTTGTGTTTTGGGGCAGCATGATGAAACGGGAAGAAAGGAGCAGGCCATCTATTATCTCAACAAGAAGTTTACCCCGCACGAGGCCCGATATTCTTTATTGGAACGCACCTGTTGTGCCCTGACTTGGGTAGCTCAGAAGTTGAGGCACTATTTCTGTGCCAATACTACTTATCTCATATCAAGAATGGATCCTTTGAAGTACATCTTTTAGAAGCCCATGCCCACTGGCAAGCTAGCCAAATGGCAAATCCTGCTGAGCGAAATCGACATTGTTTACGTGACTCAGAAGGCAATCAAAGGACAAGCACGAGCAGATCATCTTGCTGAAAATCCCGTGAATGGAGAATACGAGCCTCTAAAGACGTATTTTCCTGATAAAGAGGTATCTTTCATAGGAGAAGACATTGCAGAATCCTATGACGGTTGGAGAATGTTTTTCGATGGAACAGCAAATTTCAAGGGAGTTGGCATAGGAGCAGTCCTAGTATCAAAAACCGGTCAGCATTATCCGATATCTGCCAAGCTCAGGTTCTCGTACACCAACAACATGGTCGAGTACGAAGCCTGCATCTTAGGGCTCAAGATAGCCATTGACATGAACATTCAGGAATTGCTAGTGATCGGAGATTCAGACCTACTTATACATCAGGTCCGAAAAGAATGGGCAACCAAGAACTCCAAGATACTCCCTTATCTACATCATGTACAGGAACTGAGGAAAAGGTTCACAAAGACAGAGTTCCAACATGTTCCTAGAGTTCAGAATGAGTTTGTCGATGCATTGGCTACCCTATCATCCATGATAAAGCACCCCGACAAGAACTTCATTGATCCTATTCCGGTAAAGATCTATGATCAGCCATCTTACTGCACTCATGTAGAAGAAGAAGCAGACGGAAAACCTTGGTTTCATGATATCAAGGAATATTTGACGAAAGGAGAATATCCAGAACTCGTAAATCCTACTCAGAAACGCACACTTCGGAGACTATCTAACAACTTCTTTCATAGCGGAGGAATCCTGTACAGGAGGACTCCTGATTTGGGGTTACTAAGGTGTGTCGACGCAAAGGAAGCATCCAGGCTATTGGAAGAAATTCATGTAGGGACCTGCGGTCCGCATATGAACGGCTTTGTCTTAGCCAAGAAGATACTCTGAGCTGGTTATTTTTGGATGACTATGGAAACGGACTGCATCCAGTATGTTCAAAAATGCCATCGATGTTAGATACATGCAGACATGATAAAGGTGCCTCCAAACGAGCTCACTGCAACAAGCTCGCCATGACCGTTCGCCGCTTGGGGAATGGATGTTATCGGACCTATCGAGCCTGCCGCATCAAACGGCACAGGTTCATTCTAGAGGCAATTGATTATTTCACCAAATGGGTTGAAGCAGCATCGTACAAAGCAGTTACTAAGAAAGTGCTAGAAGATTTTGTCCGCGACCGTATTGTTTGTCGGTTTGAAATTCCGGAGTCAATCATCACTGATAATGGTTCCAATCTCAACAGCGACTTGATGAAAGCCATGTGTGAAACCTTCAAGATCAATCACAAGAATTCTACAGCTTACAGACCTTAGATGAACGGAGCTGTAGAAGCCGCCAATAAGAATATCAAGAAGATACTAAGGAAGATGATAGAAAAGCACAAGCAGTGGCATGAGAAGTTATCATTTGCCTTGTTGGGATACTGCACCACAGTCCGCACATCAACCGGGGCAACTCCCTATATGTTGGTTTATGGTACAGAAGCAGTCATTCCCGCCGAGGTAGAAATTCCCTCCTTAAGAATCATATAGGAAGCCGAACTTGACGATGCAGAATGGGTAGAGAGTCACCACGTGCAGCTAGCTCTTATAGACGGAAAGAGAATGAATGCAGTTTGTCACGGTCAGCTCTATCATAACAGAATGTCCAGAGCCTTCAACAAAAGAGTCAAGCCGAGACAGTTTACACCGGGGCAGCTGGTGTTAAAGAAGATTTTCCCACATCAAGAGGAGGCCAAAGGGAAGTTCTCTCCCAACTGGCAGGGTCCATACATGGTTCACCGGGTCCTCACTGGAGGAGCCCTCATACTCGCGGAAATGGACGGTGAAGTTTGGCCGAAGCCGATCAATGCAGATGCAGTGAAGCGATATTGTGTGTGACTTTTATTCTTTCCTCATACGATGTAATTTGAACTATGCCTGACCTGATTCCCGTTTAAGAGGGGATACGTAGGCAGCCCTATGGGTTCGGTCATAATTCAATAAAATTTTCATTTTCCCCCGCTATTGGAAACTGGGGCAGAATTTTGAAGAGGACCCTCAAAATTCCGAAGTGATTTCAGCCATTCGACGCAAGCAGCCGTCGGAAGCAGCAGCCCAGTAAACTGGGGCAGAATTTTGAGGAGGACCCTCAAAATTCCGGAGCGAGAGAAGTTGCAGTATCTTGGACCACGTCGCCGTCGTCAGTTCATCTAAAGAAAACTATTCTTAATTATGTATTTATTGTCACATTTCTTTACTAAATCATGCATGTTCATTACTAAAATTGCCTTGTTTAGCAACGCTACCCCAATGATACGTACAATATCCCCAGATCAAAGACGAGCAGGTCAAGCAAAGCCAGCGGGGATATGAACTAACTTTTCCCATTTTACAAACTCACGATTTTTCTTTGGATGCAGGAATTTGAGTTGCAAAATCATCAAATATACTATACACTCACGAGACTCACATTGCTTAGGAATATAACTCTCGAAACCGTTGCACTTACAGCTGCTATCCGCACACAGTGCTCCCGGCAGACACAGTATCTCCAGCAGTCGCAATATCTCGATCCGCTACCAGCTAAGAAAATTCTATCATCATTTTTCCCCTTTACTCCCTGCATAAGGCCACCTTTCTGCCTTCCGAGGTTAAGCTCTACCTCCATCTGCATTTCTCTGCATTGCATAAGGCTGCCTTTCTGCCTTCCGAGACTAAGCATTGTCTCCATCTGCATAAGGCTACCTTTCTGCCTTCTGAGGTTAAGCTCTACCTCCATCTACATTTCTCTGCATTGCATAAGGCTACCTTTCTGCCTTCCAAGACTAAGCATTGTCTCCATCTGCATAAGGCTACCTTTCTGCCTTCCGAGGTTAAGCTCTACCTCCATCTGAATTTCCTGTATTGCATAAGGCTACCTTTCTGCCTTCCGAGATTAAGCTCTACCTCCATCTGCACTTCCCTGCATTGCATAAGGCTACCTTTCTGCCTTCCGAGACTAAGCACTGTCTCCATCCTGCATTACTCTGTATTGCATAAGGCTACTATTCTGCCTTCCGAGACTAAGCATTGTCTCCAACTTGCATGGATGAAATACCGCCATTTTATCGCTCTTGTATCGGCTGAAATATCGCCACTTTTTATTTACGTCTTGCATCGGCTGAAATATCGCCACCTTCTGCATTTCATGGGCTGAAAGATCGCCAAATTGTCCGAAGGCGTCATTGTTCGGAGGCACCATTTGCATAGCCCGAGAACGCCATGCCATGGCCTGAGGACCTCATTTTATCTCTTGCATATCATTATTCAAAGGCATCATAGTTCGGAGGCATCATTCTCATAGCCCGAGAACATTATTTCATAGCCTGCGAATCCTTTATCATACGTTTCATGGCCTAGGACGCCATAGTCCGAGGACGTCATCCTAACCGTCCGAGGACAACATTCATGGTCCAAGGGGAACTTGCATCACGTTTAAATTTATGCACAATATATGCTCACTTGTAGGTAAACCGACTAGCAACGGCCATCTCAGCAGGGGCGATCTCGCCCCAGTTCCCGTAGCCTATCAGACTCTGACCATCCTTCTCAACCCAAACACTGCGTCCGCTTTTCGAAATCTCTATCGGTATATTCCGCCAATGGATCCTGAACTATATATGGCCTGATTCCTGTAAGACCAGGGATATGTACGCAGCTTACGAACCAGAGCTCGGTCAAAATTCTTCAAATCGTTTCATTCGGTCAAAAATTGGCCATCATATCTTTACCCGGCATCTTATTTATCCTTCCCGGGTAAAGAGGGGCAGCTGTTGATACCCAATTTTTCCTATGTATTTTTTATATAAAAAATAGCATATATATACATACATAAGCATACCCAAGTGGTTTAATATTTTTCCGATCTTTTGAAGAGTTTTTAAAATCTATTTACTATCCATTTTAGCAGTACTAAATCCATAATTATTCCCAAAATCATCAATTTGGTGAATAATTTATTTTATTCTCATATTTATACCAAAATATAGTTAATATAATTTTTGTGTATTTTTACAAATTTATTTGGTATTTAAAAGACTAAATTTCATGCAATTGCAATTATAACCTATTTTAAGAGTAATAGCATTTTATAATTGTAAAATTAGTTCCAGTATTTTTAAATTGGTATTTATATATTATTAATTGGCTCAGTACTTTTAATTTGCTTTGAAAATCATTTTTACTATTTTTTATAAAATAAAAGGAAAAATTGGCTATTTAACATTTAGCCTATTTCTATTTCAATTACAGCCTCATTTCCTTTCAATTTTAACCCCAATTTGACCCCAATTCCGCCCAAATTAAGACCAGCCCAATTCCATAACCTTTGACCCATTCAACTACCCGATCCAAGGCTCCTTTAATCTAGACCGTTGATAAATCTGATCAACGGTCACGATTTCCCCTTTCCATTTTTAATTCCCCAAACCTTACCCTAGTACCCATTTCTGTTTAGCCAGCCGCCTTTGAATGCTCTCCACCCTCAAACTCTCTTGAAGGTTCTTCGGAGTCCTAGCTGTCTCCGACCCCTTTTCAACCGCCTTTCACCGGAATCCATGGCTTCTCAGGCCGTGGATGGTTGGTACTCACCCCCCTCCACCATCAAACCATGGTTGTTCGAAGCTTCGAGGCCCGACTCCGATGGATCTCTTCATATACTTCTTAGATCTACAGTTCTATGGCTTCTCCGTCCATGTTCCGGCATATTCAAGCATTAGGAGCCTGATTCTAACTCATCCGACTCAAGATCGGACCTTCTTCCAAGCCTTTCTCATTTCTAGGGTTTCGCCGAAACCCTAAGCTATTCAAGGTTCTTTCTTTGTTTGTTTGCTTAGATCTATGATGTATCTATGCTTTACTTGACATTTAAAGTGTTTTCCCCAAATTTTCTTTTCAAAATCGTTTGTCTTCGATTTAGGGTTTCTGAATGTTTTTTTCAAAAAAAAAACATCTTTCTAATTCTTCCTCTTCTTTTCTTTATGTGTGTTTGTATATATCATGCTCATGTGACTTCTTTTTACTATGCATGTACTGTCCTTCTACTTTTCTTTTATACATGTTACTCATGTGCTCACATGATTATCTTTGTTATGTTTCATTACTCTTCTACTATATGTGTTTATTATTAAGTTCTTCAATTTTGTTTGCTTTACTGGACTCTGTTCGTGTTCTTGCTAAATGTGTTTCATCTACCGCTTCTTAAGTTTGTATCACTTTTTCTTCTAAACTTGTTTAAGTTTTGAGTTTTTTTTCTCAAAACGTGTTCTCCATGCTCTTGAATGTGTATCACGTCAGTCTGTTTCTCATGAGTCTCTGAAAGAGACCTCTGAGCCTATTATCTGTCCTTTTGTCTCTGCTTCTGATTAAAGTTGAAAACCCTAGGCTTTGGGTTTTGGCAAGTTTTATCTTGGACTAGGGTTCTACTTTGGGACCCTGGACTCTCAGACTCATTATGAGTCTACAAACTAAACTCGTATCCCTTTGCTTATGATTCTGAACCTTGCTATGTTAGACTCTTTTCTAAGTAACATGACAGTTCCTTCTTGATTCACCTATTTGTGTGCTTTATATATGAGAAACTCTGCCTTCAAGAGGTTTTTACCAACTAATGATTGATTCTGAAATCCTCTAATGGGGGTTTGATTGATTGTTACTGATTTTCTTTGATTGAACCTCCTTCACCTTTTTCTGACTTGGTTCATTCGAATTGAACTTGTAATTTTGATTTCCCTGGCTGTTTGATTGATTCCCTTTCCTTATTTTTCACAAACCGTGTACCATTGGACTTTTGCCTTAAATAAACCATGTGTATTTACCCTTCTTGTACTACTTTGGAAAAGATTTTAATCCAATTCTTTCCTTAATTGTCTTCTACCCGTGTGAATTCAGAATCCCTTAACTAAAGGGAGATTCTGTATGATTTATTGCATACTATTCCCTTACCTTTTCTTACTTGTTTTCTGCACTATAAAAGGGTCACGACCCTTCTGCACTTAGACACCTTGAACCTTCAGTTCAATACTTCGAATTCAACACTTTATACACACACCTCTCAAAAATTACAATACTCTTTCAACATTCTACTCTTTCTGAGATCTTTTGGAACTGTCTGCTTGCAACTTGGCTTTCTCAAGACTGCTTTTACTTGTTTGTTTTCCCTGAAACTGGTATGTTCTAATTTAACTTTTCTGCCTCACTCCCCTATGTGTTTATTTACAGTTTCTACAAGCTTGTTTACTTTGTTGTTCATGTTTAGTGATTAATGTTAACTATGTAAATTGTTTTTTTTTCCTTTGCATCTGCTGTTTGTTATGAATTCCATATGCCCTCACTCCCTTCTATGTGTTTGAGTTAAGGTTCATGGCCTGACAACATCCAAGTTGTTGTTTAGGTCTGAACCTGATCCTCAATGGATCCTAACTCCCAACTTTGGCTAACAGGCTAGTCAAGGGTGTGCCAGCACTCCTAATTGCTAGGCATGACCACCAGCATGTCATGGCCTTCCCCTAAATCCCCTCTATGCACTTACACTTACTCTTAGATTCTAAGTTCTACCCCCTCTTATGAGCCTTGCTTTGGGACCTTGAGTTCCCTCTGAACTTGGACATCTGAGGGCTGGCATTTCCACACTGCACTATGCTCTTAATTCTGCAATATTTGGGTTGTAAGTACTGCCCGGAGTCCATCTGAGGCTCTTGAGGAACTTTGACACATCCCAAATAAGAGAAGGCTTTGTAAACCTAATCCTGGAAGTTGGTTCACCTCATATTGTTGGACCTTGAGTCTGAATTAGGCTCCTTGGTTGTAGCTTAATTTCTGATGTAATTTTACTTTTCTTAATTCATTCTGGTCTGTACTATGTTGTAATAACTTATGGGGTTCTAGTGAAAAGGGGGGTCACTTATGTATGCAAAGGGCAGACAGCATGCTCATAGGTGTTACCATTTACAATTTCTGCACTTCCGAATTAGAAATCCTGTCTGTAGGATTTTCTGCACCTCTGCATATATAAAAATCCTGCCTATAGTTTTCTGCATTCATGCACATCATATAGAAATCCTGCCTATAAGTTTTTTGCATTCATGCACGTCATATAGAAATCCTGCCTAAGTTTTCTGCATTCGTGCACGTCATATAAAAATCCTGCCTATAGTTTCTACATTTCTGTATTTTACATCTATCATTAGGCAAACAGTTATAGGTTAAGTAATAATAAGTTTCATTCTAGATACCATGTCTATAGGACTCCTGCACCTTCATAATCGTCTTAAAATCAACAACGCCTAGAAATCATGCCTATAGGAGTAACCAGTTGAATCCGATTCGTTTATTTCATCTACAAGTCTAAAATCAGTGGTAATGTCGTCTAAAATCTGCATAACTTATGTGTTTTCCGCAATCAGTAAGTCTTCTTTAAAATCGGAGTTAGCACTATTAGATATCATGCTTATAGGTCTCACTTAGGCAAACCATTAGGTAATTAATTAACTGCATCAGTCTTTGATAAATTACAACCAGGGAAGGCTAATTCGGACTCCTCATCTGAGAAATATGTGATGAATCAGCCTATCCCACGCTTTAATTTGATTTCAGACCATAACCAGTACATGCAAGACATGCTAAACAATCTGTCTTTAAATAAGGAGGCTTGTTTGAGCCCTTTAAACTGTTATGTGTTATCCCCATACCTGCCTTATATGTTTTGATTGTCACCCTAGAATTTTGTCCTTTTAAAACTCTGAAGACCAAATCTCCCTTCCCTTTAGGACTAGTAGTCTCAAATGCCTCCGGGACTGATAGGATTGGAGCGGGTACTAGCATGCAATAAGTAACGATACTGTTCCGCGCTTAATATCTTAACCGGATGGGAAAGGGTAGATATAGATATGATGACCGCTGCGCTAATACCACGTGCAACCCCTCTTCTGAGAAGCGATTGCCGGGTATTGCATTGATGTGATCCATATTGTTTGTAAACTTAGGACCCCCTTTTTTCTTTTAACTTGTTTTATTGTTCGAATAATTTCCGCTTTCTTTATTCTCTTCAAACTTTCAATTTGCTTGCAATAAGATGTGAAAATCCCCTTTTATTTGAGGCCCTTAATTGCTTACTTGATTATGTAAAGTCACAATTGTAACATGGCCGGGAACTACACTAGTGGATCTTGAGGGGTGCCTAACACCTTCCCCTCGAGATAATTTCTAGCTCTTACCTGAACTCTGGTTCTTCAGACTCAAACCCTTATTAATGTCCTAATGCACTTAATCATTAGGTGGCGACTCTTCAAGTTCCAAAACCCAATTCCCAAAAGGGAACAAGTTGTCCTCCTAATTGTCACAAGCCCGATTTCGTGAGAAAAAGGGGGCGCGACAGCGTGGCGACTCTGCTGGGGAATTTCTTTAGGCTTTTACCATTTCATGTTATTTGTGACTTTACTCCTTCTTTATTGCCTTTATTTAATATCTTTATTTCTCTTCTATTACGAAACTGACTTGGCTCCTTTGTTTCTTTTCTTTAATGTTTTCCTTTACTGCCTTTCTTTAATACTGTTGTAATTATAAGCAATTATTGTAATCATTACTTTATGAACGTGCAAATACATGACAACTTGTTTCATTCTTGTAACTGCATATTCAACATCATATTCCACTCGTGCCAAACAAAATACCATAGCAATGCTTAGAATGAGCGCTTGCGCCCTTCCGATATCATTACCCCCTAAATTTGGCAAAGGCGTATTTGCGGTAAAACCAGTCGATCAACGGTGTAGTCGATGGTTCCGTGCCTTTCCCTCTTGAGTTGTCCGCTCAAGGGTACTAGCCTAATACCTTATAGAAACCCTACTCTGTTCAATTGTGCATGCGTCACTGTCAAAACCTAGCCGAGTCAGTTATGTTGTCCATATAATGACTCATTAAGACAGCCTTGTCCAAAGTCCACTGGGTTCCCTGGGAACCCAAACGGATGTTACCATATTCTGTGCATTTATTTGGATAACTAAATGTTGCTGGGACTGCGTGAGCTGGTAAAGCTGTTCAATGAATCTAAAGATGCCGAGTCTGGGGAATGTTCTTCTGGGACCAAGTAGTTATGAGTCTTTTCTTTTGCTTTTAAAATGTAATAAGGCCAACGGCCATTAGTGACGTTTTATTTTTCTGCTATTTTAGTGTCATTTTGGGACTCGTCTTATTTTATCAATAAAATGAGGTATTTAGCATTATAAGTTCTCCAAATCAACTTGTCCTGGGCCTACCTCGGGCACAACGAGGCTCCCAAATTAGGACACGATTTATATTCTTACACTATGTGTTTAAATATTGCAACATCTTCTTCTCCTAATCTGCATTAACTTGCTACCTTTTTGTTTTTTACCTTTTGTTTATTCCCCTCCCCAAAGGTTAGTTCGTGAACTCTGGCATCGTCATCATACTCCACAAGATCTAAGGGCCCTCCACCTCCTCCTCCTCCTCCGAGTCCTATCATAAACAAGAACAAGGGAAAGATGGAAGATTTGAGCAACATTAGAAAGGAGAACTCAGTTGAAAGGGTAGAGGTTCCTCAGGGTATTTAGGTTTCCATGGAAAGTGCCTCCCAGCTCGAACAGAAGTTATTGAAGTTTCAGGAAGAACTGGACCAAGTTCGGAACTTGGCGAATTTGTCATTTTCCCTCACTACCCCAAATGTCAACTTTTCCAATCCTCAAAACCCTACACCTCCACAAAGCATCCCGAAACCACAAAACCAACCCGCTCCCCATCACCACTGCAACATATGCCACACTTCAGACAACATCCCACTGCTCATCCCTGAACCACTAAACTCCACAAATGATCATCTTCACAACACCCCCATCTATGTGGAAACCGTACCACACTATACTCAACCTATTTCAAGCACACCTGAGTCTGATGACAAAGACTCTATTATCAAGAATCTGGCTGTGGAACTCAAGAAACTAACTAGCAGAGTTCAGGGTATTGAAGGAAGCAAGGGGATTGAAGGACTGAATTATGAGGACTTTGCATTCAGCCAGATGTCGAACTTCCTGAGGGGTACAAACCTCCCAAGTTCGAGATGTTTGATGGCACAGGGGATCCCAGAGTCCATTTGAGGACGTAATGCGACAAGCTGGTCGGAGTAGGAAGAGATGAAAAGATTTGCATGAAACTCTTTATGAGAAGTCTGAAAGGAGATGCTTTGTCTTGGTACATCAACCAAGACCCTAGGAAGTGGTCAAATTGGATAAGTATGGCGTCCGATTTCATGGACAAGTTCAGATTCAATGCGGAAAATGCACCAGATGTGTTCTATATCCAGAACTTAAAAAAGAAACCCTTTGAGACATTCCGCGAGTATGCTACTCGTTGGAGATCAGAAGTCGCTAAGGTCAGACCGGCTTTAGAAGAAGAACAAATGAATAGGTTTTTCGTCCGAGCTCAAGACCCACAATACTATGAAAGGTTAATGTTGATTGAAAGCTAGAAATGTTTCGACATCATTAAGCTAGGGGAAAGGATCGAGGAAGGTTTCAAAAGTGGTATGGTCACTAACTTTGAAGCTTTGCAGGCTACCAACAAGGCTCTACAGTCTGGTGGCACGTCCAAGAAAAGGGACTTGAGCGCCATGATGGTTGCACAAAGAACGAAATCCCCAATTGAATACCAAACCTACCCAATACCTCCACTCACATATCAACCTACCCCAAATTACCAAGCACCCTCACCCTCCTACCAAGCTCCACCCCCTGCTTACCAATCACCACCACCTCCCATATATCAGACCACTTCGCCCAGATATTCCCAACCCGCACATGGATATCAAGCCTACAATACTCAACCCTCTCACTATCAACCACCTCTTACTCGCCAAAACTTTCCTAGACCCCGACCAAACTTCAACCGCAGACCCCCCAAACAGTATACCGCTATTGTCGAACCTATCGACCAGCTGTATGAAAGGCTCAAAGTTGTTGGTTACATTACCCATATCCCTGCCATAAACCCCAAAAACCCCTCCCAATGGGTCAACCCAAACAAAACTTGTGCATACCATTCCGGCATGAAGGGGCATACCATTGATGAGTGGCACTCTCTAAAGGATAAGATCCAAGTTTGATTGACAACAAGATCATCATAGCAAAGGAGCCAGCTCTGAATGTCCGCAACAACCCTATGCGTGACCACAAGGGTGGGGGCGTTCACATGATTGAGATAGAGGACGATTGGGACCCCAAAGGGTCGATCGGATTGATCGCGAAGGTGACGAGCCAAAAGAACCAACGGTTACACTTAATCCGATTGTGGTCCATATCCAGCCTTCTAAAAACGTTGAAGTAGACATGTCCATACCACTTGAGTTCGAAGCACCTTCTTTTGCAAAGACGCCAAGACCTATTGAGGTCGAGTTTTGGTCTCCGAAGACACCTGTACCATTCGAAGTAGTTGTGTTACCATCCAAGGCAAAGGTACCCATCCCGGTGGCCATGACAGCCGTAACACCGTTCCACCCAAAGGCCATACCATGGGATTAAACCGCTGAGGCGAGAAGGAAAGGGAAAACCAAATCTGGAGAAGCAATTGCAGCAATTGGTGACTCTCACAACACTAGGAAAGAGCCTGCATGAGATCAAGGATGGAGCCATCAATGTCAAAGCTTTCGATGGATCCCAAAGGTCCACTATTGGGGAAATCAGTTTGTGTCTGCAAATGGGACCGACTTGGTTCGACGTTGATTTTCAAGTGATAGACATCCCAGCATCTTACAACCTGCTATTAGGACGGCCCTAGATCCATGCCGCTGGAGCTGTTGCATTAACCCTACATCAAGCACTGAAATTCGAGTGGAATCACCAAGAGGTAATTATTCACGGCGACAGTAGCAATCCCATGTACAGTCACCAAACCATCCCAGCAATCGGGGGAAGAAGGAAGATAGGTGGAGAAACCTACCATCACATTGAGCGAGTCAACGTTGTGGACAAGGACAAATGGTGGGATAGCAAAATTGAAAGTAAACTGAATTGGTGCGGATACAAACCTAGCAAGGGACTTGGCAAGAATCTCCAAGGAATCGCTAAGCCTATCAAGTTGAAGAAACACGGTACCACTTTTGGTTTGGGATATGAATATACTTGGGAGGAATTCAACCACTGGTCGCCACCATGGCGCAGTCCCTACTACCCACTGGAGCATCCAATACCTCACTTGGAACAGACTTTCCAGCCCGCCAATGTCATATATGGATCGGGAGAAGAGGAAGCACTAGCGGCAATGAGGAATTTGTTTTTGGAAGATGATAATATGGACTGTTGTGTCATTTTCGATGAGGAGGGGGAGGAAAGCCCTTCTATACAAGCTGTGAGCCGAGGGGCACGCCTCAACAATTGGTCTATCAGATCCACCAGGGCCCGGAAAGCTTCGAGGTAGCAAGGCTGAACAAAGCACCATGCATTATCTTTATTTTTTCGCTAATTGACTTTCTTTCCCCATTTTTTATATTTAAATATGAACTCCAATGTTCAAAAAAATTATAAAAATTTATCAAAGCATTCTAGTTTCTTATAAATCTTGCTCTTATTACTTTTTATCGTTTACTTTATTCACACAGCATTACTATTACTTATATTGATGAACCGACGGTTGTGACGTGCGACGAGGCAACGCAACAAACGGATATGGACTCAGAAGAAGAGGATATACCAGAAGAGATTGTTAAAGAGGTTGAGGATTTTGAGAACAGACCTAAGTCTAACCTGTACGAAACTGAGATCGTCAACTTGGGAGATGCAGAAAATGTCAAAGAAACCCGAATCGGTGTTCATCTATCACCATCAGAAAAGAAAGAGTACACAGAATTTCTAAGGGAATATGAGGACATATTCACCTGGTCTTATGATGACATGACTGGTCTTAGTACATCTATTGTAGCTCACAAACTGCGAACCGATCTGACATGTCCACCAGTAAAACAGAAGCTTAGGAAGTTCAAACCTAACATGAGTTTGAAAATCAAGGAAGAAGTCACCAAGAAAGTCAAAGCCAAGGTTCTCAGGGTAGAAGAGTATCCAACATGGTTAGCCAATATTGTGCCAGTGCCGAAGAAGGACGGGAAGGTTAGAGTCTGTGTCGACTACCGGGATCTCAATCGGGCCAGTCCGAAAGACAACTTCCCCTTGTCAAACATACATATTCTAATTGACAATTGTGCCAAGCATGAACTGCAGTCGTTCGTTGATTGTTTTGCTTGATATCATCAGATATGGATGGATGAGGAAGACGCGGAGAAAATGGCTTTCATTACACCGTGGGGGATGTATTGCTACAAGATAATGCCGTTCGGGTTAAAGAATGCTGGGGCCACCTACATGAGGGCCATGACTGCTATTTTCCATGACATGATACACAAAGAGATCAAGGTATATGTAGACGATGTCATCATCAAATCCAAGAGAGCCAATGACCACATGGAAGATCTGAGGAAGTTCTTCAACAGACTAAGAAGGTACAACTTGAAGCTGAATCCCGCCAAATGTGCATTCGGGGTTCCTGCCGAAAAACTACTTGGGTTCATTATGAGTCGTCGGGGAATGGAACTGGATCCGTCAAAGGTCAAAGCCATCCAAGAATTTCCACCACCGAAGAACAAGAAAGAAGTTATGAGTTTCTTGGGAAGACTTAACTACATCAGCCGGTTCATAGCTCAACCCACTGTCATTTGTGAGCCAATCTTTAAGATGTTGAAGAAGGACTCCGCTACCAAATAGACTGGTGATTGTCAGAAAGCCTTTGACAGAATCAAGGAATACCTGTCAACGCCGCCAGTTTTGGTCCCACCCGAGCCGGGTTGGCCTCTATTACTCTACCTTGCAGTATTGGATGGAGTTTTCGGTTGTGTTCTTGGCAGCATGATGAAACGGGAAGAAAGGAGCAGGTCATCTATTATCTCAGCAAGAAGTTCACCCCGCACGAGGCCCGATATTCTCTATTGGAACGCACCTGTTGTGCCCTGACTTGGGTAGCTCAAAAGTTGAGGCACTATTTCTGTGCCTATACTACTTATCTCATATCAAGAATGGATCTTTTGAAGTACATCTTTTAGAAGCTCATGCCCACTGGCAAGCTAGCCAAGTGGCAAATCCTGCTGAGCAAATTCGACATTGTTTACGTGACTCAGAAGGCAATCAAAGGACAATCACGAGCAAATCATCTTGCTAAAAATCCCATTGATGGAGAATACGATCCTCTAAAGACGTATTTTCCTGATGAAGAGGTATCTTTCTTAGGAGAAGACATTGCAGAATCCTATGACGGTTGGAGAATGTTTTTCGATAGAGCAACAAATTTCAAAGGAGTTGGCATAGGAGCAGTCCTAGTATCATAAACCGGTCAGCATTAATTTGCCAAGCTCAGGTTCTCGTGCACCAACAACATGGCCGAGTACGAAGCCTGCATCTTAGGGCTCAAGATGGCCATTGACATGAACATTCAGGAATTGCTAGTGATCGGAGATTCAGACCTACTTATACATCAGGTCCGAAAAGAATAGGCAACCAAGAACTCCAAGATACTCCCTTATCTGCATCATCTACAGGAACTAAGGAAAAGGTTCACAAAGACAGAGTTCCAACATGTTCCTAGAGTTCAAAATGAGTTTGCCGATGCATTGGCTACCCTATCATCCATAATAAAGCACCCCGACAAGAACTTCATTGATCCTATTCCGGTAAAGATCTATGATCAGCCACCTTACTGCACTCATGTAGAAGAAGAAGTAGACGGAAAACCTTGGTTTCATGATATCAAAGAATATTTGACGAAAGGAGAATATCCAGAACTCGCAAATCCTACTCAGAAACGCACACTTCGAAGACTATCTAACAACTTCTTTCATAGAGGAGGAATCATGTATAGGAGGACTCCTGATTTGGGGTTACTAAGGTGTGTCGACGCAAAGGAAGCATCCAGGTTATTGGAAGAAATTCATGTAGGGACCTGCGGTCCGCATATGAACGGCTTTGTCTTAGCAAAAAAGATACTCCGAGCTGGTTATTTTTGGATGACTATGGAAACGGACTGCATCCAGTATGTTCGAAAATGCCATCGATGTCAAATACATGCAGACATGATAAAGGTTCCTCCAAACGAGCTCACTACAACAAGCTCGCCATGGTCTTTCGCCGCTTGGGGAATGGATGTTATCGGACCTATCGAGCCTGCCGCATCAAACGGGCACAGGTTCATTCTAGTGGCAATTGATTATTTCACCAAATGGGTTGAAGCAGCATCGTACAAAGCAATGACTAAGAAAGTGGTAGCAGATTTTGTCCGCGACCGCATTGTTTGTCGGTTCGGAATTCCGGAGTCAATCATCACTGATAATGGTTCCAATCTCAACAGCGACTTGATGAAAGCCATGTGTGAAACCTTCAAGATCAATCATAAGAATTCTACAGCTTACAGACCTCAGATGAATGGAGCTGTAGAAGCCGCCAATAAGAATATCAAGAAGATACTAAGGAAGATGATAGAAAAGCACAAGCAATGGTATGAGAAGTTATCATTTGCCTTGTTGGGATACCGCACCACAGTCCGCACATAAACCAGGGCAACTCCCTATATGTTGGTTTATGGTACAGAAGCAGTCATTCCCGTCGAGGTAGAAATTCCCTCCTTAAGAATCATACAGGAAGTCGAACTTGACGATGCAGAATGGGTAGAGAGTCGCCACGTGCAGCTAGCTCTTATAGACGGAAAGAGAATGAATGTAGTTTGCCATGGTCAACTCTATCAGAACAGAATGTCCAGAGCCTTCAACAAAAGAGTCAAGCCGAGACAGTTTACACCGGGGCAGCTGGTGCTAAAGAAGATTTTCCCACATCAAGAGGAGGCCAAAGGGAAGTTCTCTCCCAACTGGCAGGGTCCATACATGGTTCACCGGGTCCTACCCGGAGGAGCCCTCATACTCGCGGAAATAGACAGTGAAGTTTGGCCGAAGCCGATCAATGCAGATGCAGTGAAGCGATACTGTGTGTGACTTTTATTCTTTCCTCATACGATGTAATTTGAACTATGCCTGACCTGATTCCCGTTTAAGAGGGGATACGTAGGCAGCCCTATGGGTTCTATCATAATTCAATAAAATTTTCATTTCCCCCGCTATTGGAAACTGGGGCAGAATTTTGAGGAGGACCCTCAAAATTCCGAAGTGATTTCAGCCATTCGACGCAAACAGCCGTCAGAAGCAGTAGCCCGGTAAACTGGGGCAGACTTTTGAGGACGACCCTCAAAATTCCGGAGCAAGAGAAGTTGCAGTATCTTCGACCATGTCGCCGTTGTCAGTTCATTTAAAGAAAACTATTCTTAATTATGTATTTATTGTCACATTTCTTTACTAAATCATGCATGTTCATTACTAAAATTGCCTTGTTTAGCAACGCTACCCCAATGATACGTACAATATCACCAGATCAAAGCCGAGCAGGTCAAGCAAAGCCAGCGGGGATATGAACTAACTTTTCCCATTTTACAAACTCACGATTTTTCTTTGGATGCAGGCATTTGAGTTGCAAAATCATCAAATATACTATACACTCACGAGACTCACATTGCTCAGGAATATAACTCTCGAAACCATTGCACTTACAGCTGCTATCCGCACATAGTGCTCCCAGCAGACACAGTATCCCCAGCAGTCGCAATATCTCGATCCGCTACCAGCTAAGAAAATTCTATCATCATTTTGCCCCTTTACTCCCTGCATAAGGCTACCTTTCTGCCTTCTGAGGTTAAGCTCTACCTCCATTTGCATTTCTCTGCATTTCATAAGGCTGACTTTTTGCCTTCCGAGACTAAGCATTGTCTCCATCTGCATAAGGCTACCTTTCTGCCTTCTGAGGTTAAGCTCTACCTCCATCTGCATTTCTCTGCATTGCATAAGGCTACCTTTCTGCCTTCCAAGACTAAGCATTGTTTCCATATGCATAAGGCTACCTTTCTGCCTTCCGAGGTTAAGCTCTACCTTCATTTGCATTTCTCTGCATTGCATAAGGCTACATCTCTGCCTTCCGAGGTTAAGCTCTACCTCCATCTGCATTTCCTGCATTGCATAAGGCTACCTTTTTGCCTTCCGAGGTTAAGCTCTACCTCCATCTGCATTTCCCTGCATTGCATAAGGCTACCTTTATGCCTTCCGAGACTAAGCACTGTCTCCATCCTGCATTGCTCTGTATTGCATAAGGCTACTGTTCTGCCTTCCGAGACTAAGCATTGTCTCCACCCTGCATGGCTGAAATACCGCCATTTTATCACTCTTGTATCGGCTAAAATATCGCCACATTTTATTTACGTCTTGCATCAGCTGAAAGATCGCCACCTTCTGCATTTCATGGGATGAAAGATCGCCAAATTGTCTGAAGGCGTCATTGTCCGGAGGCACCATTTGCATAGCCCGAGCACGCCATGCCATGGCTTGAGGACCTCAATTTATCTCTTGCATATCATTATTCAAAGGCATCATAGTTCAGAGGCATCATTATCATAGCCCGAGAACATCATTTCATAGCCTGCGAATCCTTTATCATACGCTTCATGGCCCAGGACGTCATAGTCCGAGGACGTCATCCTAACCGTCTGAGGACAACATTCATGGTCCAAGGGGAACTTGCATCACGTTTAAATTTATGCACAATATATGCTCACTTGTAGGTAAACCGACTAGCAATGGTCGTCTCATCAGGGGCGATCTCGCCCCAATTCCCACAGCCTATGAGACTCTAACCATCCTTCTCAACCCAAACACCGCGTCCGCTTTTCGAAATCTCTATCGGTATATTCCGTCAATGGATCCTGAACTACATATGGCCTGATTCTTGTAAGACCAGGGATATGTACGCAGCTCAAGAACCAGATCTCGGTCAAAATTCTTCCAATCGTTTCATTCGATCAAAAATTGGCCATCATATCTTTACTCGGCAACTCTTTTATCCTTCCCGGGTAAAGAGGGGCAGCTGTTGATACCCAATTTTTCCTATGTATTTTTATATACAAAATAGCATATATATGCATACATAAGCATACCCAACCGTTTTAGTATTTTTCTGATCTTTTGAAGAGTTTTTTAAATCAATTTACTATCCATTTTAGCAGTTCTAAATCCATAATTATTCCCAAAATTATCAATTTGGTGAATAATTTATTTTATTCCCATATTTATACCAAAATATAGTTAAGATAATTTTTGTATATTTTTACAAATTTATTTGGTATTTAAAAGACTAAACTACATGCAATTGCAATTATAGCCTATTTTAAGAGTAATAGCATTTTATAATTGTAAAATTAGTTCCAGTATTTGTAAATTGATATTTATATATTATTAATTGGCTTAGTACTTTTAATTTGCTTTTAAAATCATTTTTACTATTTTTTATAAAAGAAAAAGAAAAATTGGCTATTTAACATTTAGCCTATTTCTATTTCAATTACAACCTCATTTCCTTTCAATTTTAACCCCAATTTGACCCCAATTCTGCCCAAATTAAGACCAGCCCAATTCCATACCCTTTGACCCATTTAACTACCCGACCCAAGGCTCCTTTAATCCAGACCGTTGATCAATCTGATCAACGGTCACGATCTCCCCTTTCCATTTTTAATTCCCCAAACCTTACCCTAGTCCCCATTTATGTTTAGCCAGCCGCCTTTGAATGCTCTCCACCCTCAAACTCTCTCGAAGGTTCTTCGGAACCCTAGCTGTCTCCGACCCCTTTTCAACCGCCTTTCACCGGAATCCATGGCTTCTCAGGCCATGGATGGTTGGTACTCACCCCCTCCACCATCAAACCATGGTTGTTCGAAGCTTTGAGGCCCGACTCTGATGGCTCTCTTCATATCCTTCTTAGATCTGCAGTTTTATGGCTTCTCCGGCCATGTTCCGGCATATTCAAGCATTAGGAGCCTGATCCTAACTCATCTGACTCAAGATCGAACCTTCTTCCAAGCCTTTCTCATTTCTAGGGTTTCGCCGAAACCCTAAGCTATTCAAAGTTCTTTCTCTATTTGTTTGCTTAGATTTGTGTTGTATCTATGCTTTACTTGACATTTAAAGTGTTTTCCCCAAATTTTCTTTTCAAAATCGTTTGTCTTCGATTTAGGGTTTCTGAAACGTTTTTTCAAAAAAAAAAACATCTTTCTGATTATTCCTCTTCTTTTCTTTATGTGTGTTTGTATATATCATGCTTGAGTGACTTCTTTTTACTATGCATGTACTGTCCTTCTACTTTTCTTTTATACATGTTACTCATGTGCTCACATGATTATCCTTGTTATGTTTTCATTACTCTCCTACTATATGTGTTTATTGTTAAGTTCTTCAATTTTGTTTGCTTTACTAGACTCTGTTCGTGTTCTTGCTAAATATGTTTCATCTACCACTTCTTAAGTTTGTATCACTTTTTCTTCTGAACTTGTTTAAGTTCTGAGTTTTTTTTTCTCAAAACGTGTTCTCCATGCTCTTGATTGTGTATCGCGTCTGTTTGTTTCTCGTGAGTCTCTGAAAGAGACCTCTGAGCATGTTATCTATCCTTTCGTCTCTGCTTCTGATTAAAGTTGAAAACCCTAGGCTTTGGGATTTGTCAAGTTTTATCTTGGACTAGGGTTCTACTTTGGGATCCTGGACTCTCAGACTCATTATGAGTCTACAAACTAAACTCGTATCCCTTTGCTTATGATTCTGAACCTTGCTATGTTAGACTCTTTTCTAAGTAACATGACAGTTCCTTCTTGATTCACCTATTTGTGTGCTTTATATATGAGAAACTCTGCCTTCAAGAGGTTTTTACCAACTAATGATTGATTCTGAAATCCTCTAATGGGGGTTTGATTGATTGTTACTGATTTTCTTTGATTGAACCTCCTTCACCTTTTTCTGACTTGGTTCATTCGAATTGAACTTGTAATTTTGATTTCCCTGGCTGTTTGATTGATTCCCTTTCCTTATTTTTGACAAACTGTGTACCATTGGACTTTTACCTTAAATAAACCATGTGTATTTACCCTTCTTGTACTACTTTGGAAAAGATTTTAATCCAATTCTTTCCTTAATTGTCTTCTACCCGTGTGAAATCAGAATCCCTTAACTGAAGGGAGATTCTGTGTGATTGATTGCATACTATTCCCTTACCTTTTCTTACTTATTTTCTGCACTATAAAAGGGGCACGACCCTTCTACTCTTAGACACCTTGAACCTTTAGTTCAATACTTCGAATTCAACACTTTACACATACACCTCTCAATTACAATACTCTTTCAACATTCTACTCTTTCTGAGATCTTTTGGAACTGTCTGCTTGCAACTTGGCTTTCTCAAGACTGCTTTTACTTATTTGTTTTCCCTGAAACTGGTATGTTCTAATTTAACTTTTCTGCCTCACTCCCCTATGTGTTTATTTACAGTTTCTGCAAGCTTGTTTACTTTGTTGTTCATGTTCAGTGATTAATGTTAACTATGTAAATTGTTTTTTTTCTTAGCATCTGCTATTTGTTATGAATTCCCTATGCCCCCACTCCCTTCTATGTGTTTGAGTTAAGGTTCATGGCCTGGCAGCATCCAAGTTGTTGTTTAGGTTTGAACCTGATCCTCAATGGATCCTAACTCCCAACTTTTGCTAACAGGCTGGTCAGGGGTGTGTCAGCACTCCTGGTTTCTAGGCATGACCACCAGTCTGTCATGGCCTTCCCCTAAATCCCCTCTATGCACTTACACTTACTCTTAGATTCTAAGTTCTGTCCCCTCTTATGAGCCTTGCTTTGGGACCTTGAGTTCCCTCTGAACTTGGACATCTGAGGGCTGGCATTTCCACACTGCACTATGCTCTTAATTTTGCAATATTTGGGTTGTAAGCACTGCTCGGAGTTCATTTGAGGCTCTTGAGGCCAAATAAGATAAGGCTTTGGAAACCTAATCCTGGAAGTTGATTCACCTCATATTGTTGGACCTTGAGTCTGAATTAGGCTCCTTGGTTGTAGCTTAATTTCTGATGTAATTTTACTTTTCTTAATTCATTCTGGCATGTACTATGTTGTAATAACTTATGGGGTTCTAGTGAAAAGGGGGGTCACTTATGTATGCAAAGGGTAGACAGCATGCTCATAGGTTTTACGATTTACAATTTCTGCACTTCCGCATTAGAAATCCTGTCTATGGGATTTTCTGCACCTCTGCATATATAGAAATCCTGCCTTTAGTTTTCTGCATTCATGCACGTCATATAGAAATCCTGCCTATAGTTTCTGCATTTCGGCATTTTACATCTATCATTAGGCAAACAGTTATAGGTTAAGTAATAATAAGTTTCATTCTAGATACCATGTCTGTAGGACTCTTGCACCTTCATAATCGTCTTAAAATCAACAATGCCTAGAAATCATGCCTATAGGAGTAACTAGTTGAATCTTATTCGTTTATTTCATCTACAAGTCTAAAATCAGTGGTAATGTCGTCTAACATCTGCAGAACTTATGTGTTTTCCGCAATCAGTAAGCCTTCTTTAAAATCGGAGTAAGCACTGTTAGATATCATGCCTATAGGTCTCACTTAGGCAAACCATCAGGTAATTAATTAATTGTATCAGTCTTTGATAAATTACAACCAGGGAAGGCTAATTCGGACTCCTCCTCTAAGAAATATGTGATGAATCAGCCTATCCCACGCTTTAATTTGATTTCAGACCATAGCCAGTACATGCAAGACATGCTAAACAATCTGTCTTTAAATGGGGAGGCTTGTTTGGGCCCTTTAAACTATTATGTGTTATCCCCATACCTGCCTTATATGTTTTGATTGTCGCCCTAGAATTTTGTCCTTTTAAAACTCTGAAGACCAAATCTCCATTCCCTTTAGGACTAGTAGTCCCAAATGCCTCCGGGACTGATAGGATTGGGGCGGGTACTAGCATGCAATAAGTAACGATACCATTCCACGCTTAATACCTTAACCGGATGGGAAATGGTAGATATGGATACGATGACCGGTGCGCTAATACCACATGCAACCCTTTTTTTGAGGAGCGATTGCCGGTTATTGCATTGATGTGATCCATATTGTTTGTAAACCTAGGACCCCTTTTTTTCTTTTAACTTGTTTTATTGTCCGAATAATTTCCGCTTTCTTTATTCTCTTCAAACTTTCAATTTGCTTGCAATAAGATGTGAAAATCCCCTTCTATTTGAGGCCCTTAATTGCTTACTTGATTATGTGAAGTCACAATTGTAACATGGCCGGGAACCACACTAATGGATCTTGAGGGGTGCCTAACACCTTCCCCTCAAGATAATTTCTAGCCCTTACCCGAACTCTGGTTCTTCAAACTCAAACCCTTCTTAGTGTCCTAATGCACTTAATCATTAGGTGGCGACTCTTCAAGTTCCAAAACCCAATTCCCAAAAGGGAATGAGTTGTCCTCCTAAATGTCACAAGCCCGATTTCGCGAGAAAAAGGGGGTGCGACAATAATCAATAGGCTTCGATGGTGTTATGTCCTATATCCCCACATAATAATCAATGTAAGCATGTATGAGTCATAACACATGTGGCACCATCTTATGGACTCAAGATATCATGAAGGAAACCATAAATGGAATCACAAACGTAATCTGACGCTCGTCATCCATAAGTTGGACGGAGGAGCCTATCCCTATTATAGGGAGAAACTGAGTATGTACATAATATACTAAGGCTAATTAACTCATTAGGATCCCTCTAGAATCAATATAGAACCAAGGAACTCAAAATTTGTCCAACTTTTAGAATTTCCAAAATTTTTGGCAGAGTTTTCCCTGAAACTGGATGATCCCAAAAAACACAGCAAATACCACAATATACACGGGAATGGATACCCAGCCAAGATGATAACATCAAACTAGAGGAGATCCAATTATCTACAATAGTGTCGAAGGATCGATGAAATGGAATTATGAACGTAATGTCGGCTCAGAGTGGCTAATTGTGACATGAAAGTCTAAATGTGATTTAGGAATAATCTAAGCATCAACACATTATAATTAAGCTTATATAATCTTAAATGAAGCTATTAGGATCATATGGGGGTTAGGTATACATAAAAACATCAAAGGAACGAAAACAAACGGAAGTCTGGATGGCATAGGCAAAATGGGCGATTCGCTCTTTTTTGTTTTTGTTTTTGTTGTGTTTTGAAGTTCCAACCTAAACTAATTTCTTCCATACTTCACATATGGAATTGCATACTATATAAGGATACAATACTTGTTGAAATTTTCCTTGAACAACTCTTAGAGCCCGTTTGGATTGGCTTGTTTTAAGTGTTTTTAAGCCAAAATAGCTTTTAAGCCATTTTGTAGTATTTGGATAAAGTAAAAAATTGCTTTTAAGCACTTGTTTTTAAGCTAAAATGACAAACACAAGTCAAAAGCTAGAATTCTTAACTTATGACTTAAAAGCTATTTTGGCTTAAAAGTCACTTAAAACAAGCCCATCCAAACGGGCTCTTAAAAGATCAAGAAGAAAAGTTAGAACATGATTAAACCAAATCATACCGAAAATGAAATTAAAACCTTACATACCTCTTGTTTTCATGCTTCCAAACCTTATTCAATTTGATCCACACCCTTTCTGTATGCTTGTATAACTAAAATACAGAGGTGACATGCTTACTTAGCCACGAAGCTCTTTCCAAAACTCGATATATAAGGCGAAAGGAGGATGTCAAAGTCTTACCTATGTCGTAAGGATCGCGTTGATGTGTTCGTTTCTTGATTGTAAGTTGCGGATGATGGATTTGTTTCAAAACCCTAAGGATATGTTTAAGAGGCCTATAGAGAGCTTTATGTCTGATTTGGGTCGAAAATAATGTTTGGAGACGAAGGCCACAACTTTATATAGCAAGATAATTCTCAACCGACCTTGTGGGTCTCAAAGGGAGCTACTTGTACAATCTCGCAAAAATGCGAATATCTCTCTACTCTAATATTGTATCGGCAAATGGTTTAATGAGTTGTAAACTAGACTCATAGATCTTCAATTTTGTGGATGTATTACCCCTAACTCCAAGTATATTGGTAAAAACCTCAGTGACATTAGACCCAAATTTCATTACAATTTATGAATGTAACTTGTGACGGCTTTCGTCGACTTTTGTTTCAAAACTCACGTGACTTCAAAACTTAACACATGACTATCATACGACTAAAATATCTCATCACCTTCTTATCATGTTAAGCACCCCAGTCTCACCCCAAAATTACGGGTTACAATATTCCCAACTTGTCGACTTTCGACGAAACTTATTTTCTTCAATTCGTTTAGCTTCTAAACTTTCCAACCCTCATGGTACTTGCAGTTCATGATCGTAAATATTTGTAACCTCCAAGGTAACATGATTAATTTACTTCATGTACTTTCAAAGATGATCTCATTCTCGAGCTTACATCAATTGACTTACGACGTACTTTTACGTACGAAAACATGGGGCGTAACAATGATATGAAGCAATCTTTGGCGAGCTTTCGTGGAATCCTGTGGTATCAGCTGTATTAAAGAAATATCCAGCTTTGACAAGGCTCTAAGGTGGTAGAAATGAATGCATACGCTAATGTAGGCTTGAGTAACTCTCTTGCAGATGAACGTGAAGCACATGTTACTTGATTGGTCTAAGTGTTCACAGAAATTGTCTCCCTTCCATCCGACGTGACCTTTCAAATGCATATTCTTGTGCCTATTATCAATAAACATGCTACACATATATGCTTACATAGCTTTGAATAGGGCAAGAAAGGTCTTTGGATCCTCACCTTTTAATGTTCTGGTATTGGCCCTTGGTTTTTCATTGTTTTGAATGAGAATCTTATGTAAAATTCTTGCCCTCCAAAACAACAATCTTGTATTCATAGTATTATCGTGGAAGTTAAAAGGTCACCTTGGTAGCTACTTGGCCATGAACTCATTGTTGGGATTTTAAGTATATGATATACTTAAAATAGGGTGAATGGAAAATGGAGGGAAATGAAAATTTAAATTTCCCCCCTTGGCAAAAGAACATTGTCCCATATTGGAAGAGGAAGAGATTTTTATGGGTATGTAAGCAATTGCTCTTCTTCTAGCTCTTAAAGAGTTGAGAAGAAGACAAGCCTTGCGCCGCCGCCATTGTCGCTCGCTCGGCTAGGCTTCGGATTTGATCAAATGATCGATTGATTGATTTTGTATTTGTGTTATACTTACTGTTTCTGAAGAGTAAAACCTTTGTGGTTTTGTACTCTATTGGAGATTAAAATCTACGTGATTTTAACTTTTGTGTCATTCTTTTATAGAAATGACGAATGACAACGGAAACCAAGTTGTTCCAATGGTAACTGCCAATGCCTCAACGAACCGAAAATTTCAGCTTCGTCTTACTTGAGTCAAATGAATTATGGCATATACGTTCGGGTCATGTCAATTGTAAAACCTTGCGAAAAATGATTAATTTGGAAGTATTGCCTAAGTTTGAATATGACAAATCAAAATGTTAAGTATGTGTGGAATCTAAGTATGTTAAACATCCTTATAAAACAGTTGAAATGAATTTAAATCCTTTAGACTTAATTCACACAGATATTTGTGATATGAAGTCAGTACCATCTCGCGGTGGAAAAAAATATTTCATAACTTTTATTGATGATAGTACTCGATATTGCTATGTTTACTTACTTAATAGTAAAGATGAAGCAATAGACGCATTCAAGCAATACAAAAATGAAGTTGAAACGCAACTTAACAAGAAAATCAAAATAATAAGAAGTGATAGGGGTGGTGAATATGAATCTCCTTTTGAACAAATATGTTTAGAATATGGAATTATTCATCAAACAATGTCCTTTTACACGCCCCAATCCAATGGGATTGCAGAAAGAAAAAATCGTTCATTAAAGGAGATGATGAACGCATTACTAATAAGTTTTGGTTTGCCACAGAACTTGTGGGGGAAGCCGTTCTTACGACTAGCCGAATACTAAATCGAGTACCCCATAGCAAAACACAATCCATTCCATATAAAAAAATGGAAAGGAAGGAAGCCCAACTTGAATTATTTTAAAGTGTGGAGCTGTTTGGCAAAAGTGTAAGTTCCTAAACCCAAAAGGGTAAAAATAGGACCGATAATCATTGATTGTGTTTTCATAGGATATGTGACTAATAGTAAAGCATATCGATTTCTGATTCATAAATCAGAAAATCCCGACATTCATAATAATACGGTTATAGAATCACATAATGTTGAGTTCTTTGAAAATATATATCCATATAAAAAGGAACGTGAGTCGATTGGTGAAGGATCTAAACGACATCGGGAAGAAACAAAAGAAAGTACACTTAATCAGAAGGATCCAATACGTAGTAAACATCAAAGAACGTCTACTTCATTTGGACCAGATTTTATGACTTTCTTATTGGAAAATGAGCCTCAAACATTTAAAGAAGCTATGTCTTCTTCTGAATCATTGTTTTGGACAGAGGCAGTCAATAGTGAAATAGAATCCATACTGAACAACCATACATGGGAATTGGTTGATCTTCCTCCTGGAAATAAACCGTTGGGTTCTAAATGGATCTTTAAGAGGAAAATGAAAGATGATGGCACTATTGACAAATTTAAGGCAAGACTTGTGGTCAAAGGGTATAGACAACAAGAAGGTCTTGACTATTTCGATACATACTCTCCAGTTACAAGAATTACGTCCATACGAACGTTAGTAGCGTTAGCTGCAGTTTATGGTCTTGAAATTCATCAAATAGATGTTAAGACAACCTTTTTAAATGGAGAGTTGGAAGAAGAAATCTACATGGAACAACCTGAAGGGTTTGTGGTTTCAGGTAAAGAAAAGAAGGTATGTTGACTTGTTAAGTCCCATTACGGACTAAAACAAGCACCCAAACAATGGCATGCGAAATTTGACCAAACAATGTTGTCAAATGGTTTTAAAATAAATGAATGTGATAAATGTGTGTACATTAAAAATATTCCAAATCACATAGTCATTGTTTGCTTATATGTGGATGATATGCTGATAATGAGTAATGACATTGCCAACATAAATGCGACTTAGCGCATGCTAACTGACAAATTTGATATGAAAGATTTAGGGAGTTGCTGATTTAATTATGGGAATTAAGATCCATAAGACTCCTCAAGGTCTGGCATTGTCACAATCTTATTATATTAAGACAGTACTTGAAAAGTTCAAACACTTAGGATTTAAAGTTGCAAAGACTCCAATTGATGTGAATCTTGCATTAGCAAAGAACAAAGGCCAAATCATATCACAATTGGATTATGCTCGTGTGTTGGGATGCTTAATGTACATCATGAATTGTACAGGGCCAGATATAGCTTGTGCTGTAAGTAAATTGAGTCGATACACGAGTAATCTAGGTCAATCTCATTGGATGGCAATGAAACGAGTTTTGGGATATTTAGAACATACCCAGGGCTTTGCTTTGCACTGCAATAAATATCCTGCAGTGATTGACGGATACTGTGATGCAAATTGGATCACCGGTTCAACAGATTCTAAGTACACAAGTGGATATGTATTCACCGCTGGTGGAGGAGCGGTATCTTGGAAGCCGTCCAAACAAACTTGTATTGCCCATTCTACAATGAAGGTTGAGTTCATAGCCTTAGATAAAGCCGGTGAAGAAGTTGAATGACTTCGGAATTTCTTGGAAGACATTCCATTTTGGCCCAAACCGTTGGCACAAATATGCATACATTGTGATAGTCAAGCGGCAATTGGAAGGGCTGGGAGCGTTATGTATAACGGTAAATCTTGTCATATACGACGAAGACATAAAATCGTTAGGCAATTACTCTCTAGAAGGATTATCACAATTGATTATGTAAAGTCAAGTGATAATGTATCGGATCCACTTACAAAAGGCCTGACTAGAGAGGTAATTGAGAAATTATCAAGGGGAATAGGACTATGTCCGAGAACAAGTCATAGTGGCGGTAACTCTACCTAGAAGACTGGAGATCCCAAGATCTAGGTTCAAGGAGATCAAACAAAGTCATTAATGACGGTTCATTGTCAACTAAACTTTTAGTCCATTCTCGTGATGAGACAATGTTCAGTACCAAGGATAAAGCATTAAGGCTTTTTAATGATTTCTAAATTTGATACGGGGTATATCAAATAGTGTATCTACGGGATGACACGTTTAGGAATCACCTATGTAAGTATGAAGTGTTAGCCGCTTCAAGGAGAACTTTGTAAGGCTAGTTCTCTAGGCGATGTTCATGGCTGAAACGAACACAACAATGAAACCAAACACGGTTAAGGGTTGGTTGTGTGACTTATGGTTGTCTAGGTATACACCAAAGTTCGACGGTTCAAAGATATCAAATCTACCGATTGACCGAGTTACGGAAAGTTCAAAGGGAAACCTACTTATCCAGATGCAATTAATCCTTGCTTGCGAATCACACAGTTTTTCATGCATATTTCCGTGATATAGCCATTCCCCATTCATGTGGGGGATTGTTTAGATTTTAAGTATATGATATGATTAAAATAGGGTGAATGAGAAATTGAGGGAAATAAAATTTTAAGTTTCCCCCTTGGCAAAGGGACATTATCCCCTATTGGAAGAGGAAGAGGGTTTTTATGTGTATATAAGCAATTGCTCTTCTTCTAGCTCTTAAAGAGTTGAGAAGAAGGCAAGCCTCGCGCCGTCGTCATCGTCGCTCGCTCGGCTCGGCTTCGGCTTCGGATTTGGTCAAATGATTGATTATTTTTTTGGACCAAATTTATTTGTTAATAATAAAATATTAACAGAAATGTTATTAAATATTATTAATATTAAAAAATTAATATTTAATCCAATCCGTTTTTCAGTTGTGTAACTGAAAATTAAACTACCCTCTTCAATTTTCCCTCTTTATTGTTGAGTAAATAACCATTTATGTTATGGCATTTATGATGTGGCCGTTTTGCATAAACAACCATTTTGAAGAGTTGCACCTCTTTAGATTTCAGCCCAACTTTGGCTATAAATACAAGTCTATTCTGCTCAAAATTTTCATACGATTTTCTGAGTTTCTCCTCCTCCTTCTTCAGCATACTTTTAACATCAAACAAAGTAACAGTAAGTGTGATTTGCTACCGAACTTTGTGTTCGCAAAAATACTGGAGTTTGAAGTACCACTACACCGGTGTAATTCGTTCTATCCTAGGAGGAAATAATCCATAACCTTGGGTACTAGGAGGGGATTAAATTCCTTGAGGAAACACTGTGAATTCAGTGGGCTCGAATTAGTTTTTGTTATTTCGTTTACATTCTATTTATGTTATTTTATTTTCTCTAGAATTGTTTTACAAATACAGATTACTAACACTCATGGCTTAGAATCATAAAGAGAATTCCCTCTTTAAATGGTATTGAAACTGCAAAGAGACCATTTATAATAGAAGTAACACCTGCAAATAATATAAGACACTAAATAAAAAAATTAAAATATTTTAGAACAAAAACTTATGTATAAAGAGGAGAATATATATGATGCGATTGTATCCACACTTTTAAATTTATTTGATAAAATTATGTAAATAAATAATACTTGAAATATTATTGATAAATTTAATATCAAAATAATTACGAGAAAGTCGTACATTATAAAGTCAAGTTAAATTTCAAGAGTAATACAAAATTATATTCATTGTATTATATTAAATTGATAATTTATTAAAAGTTTATATAACAATTTAATAATATTAAGTAATGGTTAATACAATTAGATAAGCAAGGAACAAAAAAGAAATAAAATATTAATTTGTGGAAAATATAAAAATATAAGATTTACAATTAGAATTATGATGAGAAAAGTAGATTTACAAATATAAGGAAGAATATATATACTAATTATATTTCTCATGTAGAAAATTTTAGTTAACAAATAGAGCTCATAATATTATAATGAAAAATAAATAAATAGATACTATTAGGATATTATACATAAGATAAGAATATTATATATATAGCATAAATTAATAATTATTAAAAATATTGGTAGATTTTTTATAAAAATAATAAATCTCTTATACTTTTGATGAATTCAAAATTATAATTTAGTAAAAAAAATATTATATTATTATATATAATATAATACTATAATATTTTTCTTTACTAAATTATAATTTTAGTAAAAATATTATATTATTTAAATTTTCAGTAAACTACAAATGAGAAAACTAATCAAATACAGTAAAAAAGAAAGTACGAAAAGAGGGGAATAAAGACAATCTTATGATATTTATATTTTGAAACAATTAAAAATAAAATATAAATAAATAACACTCAAAAAGTTATTGATAAATTTAAACCATTGAAGAATTTTGAGCAGTATAACATAAGTTTAAAAAAATAAAAATATATTTAGAGTAAGAAAATATATATATCTATGTTACATTAAAAAAGTAATATCAAAATATTAAGCCAATTAATAAGTTAATAAAAAGTCGCATTAGTGAATGTATTATACTAAGTACTTGCTAATTTCATAAAAAATAAATAAGGAACAGATAGTTTATTTGATTATAATATGATGTGTATTCCTTGATTTTGTATATATTTTATTATATTTCTGCATGTTATATTAAATAATAAAATAGCAACTAAAATTTATTAAAATAATATGATATATTAAACCATAATTTTATAAGATTAATATTCTATCAAATTATTACACGTTCTAACACTAGTGTAGAAGAAGGTTAGGGATTATAGTCGATCACCTTCCGCACAACGAACGGTCTAACCAGAAATGCTTCTGTTGGTATATTTAAAGAGAAACTTTCAGAAACCACTATGTTTTAATGGTTATTAGCTAGTCGTAGCTATCATTTATTATATTACTTCCTATAGCTATATTTTCAGGTTTTTAAAGTGTATTCGATGTATTTAAGCTACTGTATTCATGAATACAGTAACATTTCTAGGCGTGAAATATGAGATTACAGCTAGACAAATTTTTGTATTCGACTGAATTCACGACGTGAAACAGGGGATTACAGGTACACAAATATTGTATTCGACTGTATTCGCGATATGTAACTATGAATATAGTAACGTAAATAGCGCAAATCGTGGTCTATTCAGCTAATTTTAAACGCAAAGTGAATCAATTAACACAATAAACTCCTAATATAACTCAACTAACTCAATTATAAGTCTGAATACATAAAGCCACCTGAATACATAAATTATATTAATTAAAAAAATATGAATACATTCATGGAATATAGCGAGATAGTGAATACAATGAAATACATGGAATACAGCGAGATACATTGAAATACAATGACAAAAAAGATAATGAACACAATGAAATACATATAATACATCGAGATACATTGAAATACAATGAAAAAACATCATCCGCAAAACTCTGAATACAGCGAGATACATTGAAATACAATGAAAAAAAGGTAACAGACTCTTCAAGTTGCTCAGTACCAAAACTCCGTCGTCTTTGTTCAAGAATAACCCTAATGTCGTCTCGTCGATAGCAGATTTCGACGAATTTTCACTTTGTTTCCATCAATAATCGATGAAATGAAATTGCTTTGATCGCCGGAGATTTTCAACGGAGGAATGGAATCAACCGGCTTTTTCGGCATCATAAATTTCAAAACATTGCAGTTCAAATTCATGACAAAGAGATGAGATTCGAAACTGTACAAACAAAAATACCTTTGAGAAGCTGTGTAAAAGTAAGCACCACGCTATCAAACGAACAAGAACTTCTAGAACTTTGCCGCCTAACATTCACAAATTACTGTTATAGCAGCATTACAAGATTGAAACATATGCATTGATAAAAACAATAAAAGACGATGTGGGTGAGAGCTTTCAGTTGCAGAGTCGTATTTTCTGGGGAAGATAACGACGTGTATCAAATTAGAGAGAGAGAACGTGGAGAGAGAAGTTTACATCAAATACGGTAATTATGTGAGAGAAAAATCTGAAAAAAGAGAGAGAAAAATAATAATTAGCGTATATAGTGGTTTAAGTGTAGATGTTAAATAGATATTTTGCTATAAACATTAAAAGATAGATATAAAATATAATTTTTTAAAATGATATTTATTTAAAATGATTAAGATGTTAAGCTAGTAAACATTCAATATTTAAATGGCCCAAGAACAACACCAAGCCCAATCCACAACCCATACTTTAGTCGTTTTTTTATTTATTTATAAAAATAAAAATATTTTATTTAGCAAACCCCATCCTCTAGGTCTACTATATAGTGGAGAATGTTTCCCGCCATTTTCAGTATTCGACGAAATTCTACAGGTCAGTTGCTTCATTGTTGAATCGCGAAACCAAAACAAAGCCATGGAAGTCGTCAGATCTCAGAGGAAATCTTCAGTGCCTAACGATGCCGTCTCGACTCTGCCTCTCTATCGTTCTGCACCTCCTCTTGAAGTCCGGCTCGAAGATTTTGAGTTTTATGCCATCGATCGCCTCCGCGGTAATTGAAATCTCTCCCCTTCATTCAATCATCCTCACTAGAAATGTCCGCAGATTTTCTCTCTGCGGACATTTCAACAGCATCTGTAAAATCTCGCGGCTTACCAGAAATGAATTAACTAAAATTTGTGCCTTATTTTCTTCTGATCTTTTTTACCGTTTCATTCATTTTTCGTTGATTATTCTCCAAGCATAAGTATGTTGATCTACTGATTTTTTTTTGCGCAAATTCTGTTGGCTAGAGGAAAAAAGAAAATTAAAGAAAAAGGAGAAACCAATTTCTAGTATTGTTATTGCTTGTTTTTTAAGGTGCCAAGACAATACCTTTTTTTTCCTTGTGAAATTATTTCGTAGGAGCTGATGCCTTAAACTAAGTATAAATGTTTACCTTCTATTATTCCATTTGGTATTTGACTGGAGATAGAGTTAAAGACATTAATTTAACTTATTTATCATATTAGTGATATTAAGTAATGGTTTGAAAGTGAGCTTGATACAGAAAAAATTGTATCTTAGTTAGATTTTGAATAGTCAAATAAATTTGAAATCTTGAATATTTTGAATGTTTTATAGGAGTAGAATATATTATTAATGATATGATGTCAAACCTTTTGCATCCTGTAATTGAAAGAATTTCGTATTAATTGAAACTAAGTGAGTTCTATCATTAAATGAACTTAGCCAAAGCCATTTCAGTTCTATAATATAGTTAATGGAGCTGTTGCTGTAGAAAAAGGGCAGCCCAGTGCACTAAGCTCCCGCTATGCGCGGAGTCCGGGGAAGGGCTGGACCACAAGGGTCTATTGTACGCATCCTTACCCTGCATTTCTACAAGAGGCTGTTTCCACGGCTCGAACCCGTGACCTCCTAATTCCCATAAGACCGTGGCCTCTTAGTCTCTCTCTCTCTCTATATATATTACATACATAAATTACTCATTTGTAGCATTAGCTTCGGATAATTCTCTTTTTAGTTAATTGATGGATATGATTTGTCTATATAATCCAGTTTTGAAAGGAATTTCGGATGGTTTATCCAGAGGAAAGAAGCCTGATGAGATGGAGAAATTGGTAACGATGTAGCTTTTCTTTAAAATATAGAATTATTTTTTCTGTCTCCCTATGTGCAGATTGATTTATTGGCTTCAATCTTAGGTGTATGATCTGTGGAAGGAAAATATGAGGCATCCGCAGGCATCCGAGGTTGTGAACAAGGACATAATTTCGCATTTTGTCTTGCGGCTTGTTTATTGCAGGACGTAAGTTGAGGCCATTGTGGTTTTTCTATTCTTAAATATCTTTGGTTCCATGTAATATGTGTCTGTGTGGTGGTGTGTGTATTTTTTTCACTTTGAACTTCATATGTTAGGGAGGAGTTGAGGAAATGGTTTCTGTCAATGGAGACTACCTTATTTCGGCACCGATTCTTGCATGAAAATCCTGAAGTTCAGGTTTGATAGCTACAAGCACCATTGTTGTCTCCTGGAAACATTTTTATGGTTCATGCTGATAATGTGTGGCACATAAATTTGGCTACAGAAGGCGCTATTCGCAGAGTTTGATCTTCCATACAAAGCTGTGAGCCGTGCTGAATACGAGGTAAATTTTATGTTAGCTTTTGGTACTTCTACGAGTGACTATTAGTTTACTTCCACAGCATTATGGCCAGGTTGTTCACCTTTTTCTGGAAATGATAAAACTTTTGGCCCTGAAAGACTGGTTGCTTTTGATGCAGACTGTGAAGGACATGCTGAACCAAGTTGCACGCTCCATAGGCCAAAGCAGTATTTCTCGATTACTTGCTTCTCCCTGTTTTTCAATTGTGAAGATCAATTTTTGTACTACTTTCATGCATTAACATTATGATATTGGTTTGTTGCAGCTGATGCGATCTTCTACAAGGTATTCCCTTGACTTGAAAACCCTTTAACTGCCCAACTTTGCTGAAAGAAAATGACAAAAGGAAGACAGCAAATGGATCTGCTCCAAACCCCTTAAGCCAAGTAAAACCTATACTGAAAGGAAGGAAAATTTACAGTATCTTTTCTTTAGCGTGTCAAAAGAAAGATCCATATGCACTGTCTTGTGCCGATAGCCTTATATTTTGGGAATCTGAGGATCATGGTGCGCTCAAAAGCCATGATATTTGTCATAACGAAGTACATCTGTTTATTCAATTGTAGATTTTCATGCTTGGCTCAGGCATGATATATGAGACATATGTCTTTTTATTTGTATTTGGACTCTAATATTGAAAAATATTAAATAATATTGCACAAGTCACTCTCTTATCTTGTAGTACTTAATGAGGTGATGCCTTCTGGGAGTTCTGGTTGATTTCCATTTTATTGTCTTGCATTTAACAATAAAGGTTCCATTTGAGGAGGTGCCAGAGCTTGTGGCGGGTCGACGGGTATTTATTAAGGAAGGGAATGCATATATTGCAATGAGCCAGGTAATTTAGTTTCTGGTTTATGGTGTAGAGTCCATGTCAATATTCTAATCTGAAATCTCAATATACAATTTCCCTGATGTGGCTTATTCTTACAGGTGGTTTCACTAGTTGTCACACAATTCCGCAGTCATCTTTCAAAAGCACTAGTGCTGACAAACAGGTTTATAGATACATGTTTGCTCTTCTCAGGGAAAGATAGGATGGAGTCAACCAATCATTCATTGATTAGAAATACCATTTTTGAATCTAATATGTTTTTCTTTGATTGTTTTAGAACTCTGTATTCCTAATAGGCATCTTGAAAATGAAGTTTTCCTTTCATCAACTGGATTTTCTGTAATGGTTTGAACTAGTTATAACACATTTAGAGTTAGAGAGTTGACGATTCCTTATTCTTTCATTTACCAAGACTATAATACTAGTTGTATATGTTCACTTCAATTATTTTTTCTATTCCTGGCAGAAGCATTCTCTGTGTGCTTTTTCTGCCTGTCAGCAATTAGCATGTGCATGTTCACTTTGACTTGTAGATTTCTTGTTATTTATTCTCTTATCTTCTCATGTTTGAGTATTTTTATGTTATGTTGTTGAGTAAATAATGATTGAGGGAATGCGTGCTTTTTCTTGACTTCAGGCAATATGGCTTTAAAATAAGGGCCTTGTTATGTTGAATAGAGTACAAGTGACATTCTGTTTTAGCATGATATTTTTGCCATGTCAAGATTACCTTTCATCTAATGAAAGTCAAAAACTTTACTATCCATTGGATTTTTAGAAGTTCATGCTTTTGGTTTCAGAAAATGGACATCGAGGATTAGAGAACAGGAGAAGGATCGTTTGACTCCTGTGAGTATTGAGCTACCTTGAAGCTGCACTTAAAAGAATTATATAACCTAATTTCCATTGTATTAATGTGACTACTGAACTAGCTCTTAAGTTGCACCTGAAATTTAGCACCTTTTTCTCTCATATTTGTCAGATTATTGAAGCTCTATCCACGAGTTATTTGGGTCCTGATTATAGCCAGGTATCTGCAACATCTGCCTTGTTATTTATTTCAACAGTTGAGGTTCTAGTTGTTTTTGGTTGACCAAATAAAACATTTACTGCAGCCAACAAAGCACACAGATATATCACTAAAAGACATTGATCAAATTGCTAAGAGTTCGTTTCCACTGTGTATGCATCATCTTTTCGGGAAGGTTAGAACTTCATCAAGGAACTAACTTTATGTTATTTTGAATTGCCTTCAATGTTAAAGTGATCGCATGTTCCTTGTACATCTTAGTATTTTTTGAATTTTTATAATACACTTTTCAGTCTTTGTCATTTGTTTCCGTGTATGACCTACAATACCTATTGCAGCTAAGAGAGGATCATCATCTGAAGCATGGTGGCAGGATGCAACTTGGTCTATTTCTCAAGGTCACATTATTGGGTTTGATACGCATTTGTGTTGACTTTGTGTAATTCATAAAAAGATTCTAACTATTTATTTAAAGATCTAGAATAATGATGGAGGTTTTGCTGCTCTAAGCATGTCATATTTTATTCTGTTCGACTTGCACATCAGTATCATCAACTTTGTGTAATGTACTACATTTTTTTTTTTTTTTTTGCGTTTGGTGATTTATCTATGTAAAAGCATAATAACATCGTTGGTTTTTTTGACCTTATACAGAAAAAAAAAGCTGTATTCTTTTGCTTTTGTGATTCTATAATTGGTTTTGAATTTTTAATTGATTTAATTCAGTATGAATCTTAAAAGAAAACTGCCACAAAAGTGGTGCTCCAACCAATACTTCCTGCTTGTCAAATATCCTGTTGTGTACGAGCATACAAGAAAGTCGATGCTTGATAAAAGTATAAAATTATTATTCAATTTATGAGCAGCAATGATTCAAATTTAACATATGTATTTTGTGAGAGAAAGCGGGGAAGTTTGAGGACTTCTGAAACCTGGAAAGAGGTAAGACACATGGTTCTAAGATATTGTCTTGTGAGAATAGAGTGAGCTGTATAAAACAATTTTTCTCTGCAGTGTTGGATCAAGGGAGCAGGTCTGAATTTGAAAGTCTTGTTAGGTTTTGGGGCTATAATGTTGTCAATAGTAGCTTTAAACTAGTGTCTGATTCTTTTACTTGAACCAACATGGCTTTGGCACCATAAATATAAATATGAGTTTCAAGATTTGTGAAACAAATTGTCAAAAGTTTGTTTCTTCACTTCTGAAAGTGTCTTAGTTTTACTTGTAGGGTATGGGATTGAAGTTGGATGATGCCCTTGCATTTTGGAAAGCTGAGTTCTCCCCGAAGGTGAGGATAGTGTTGTTCTTCTCGTTTGCTTTCTTTTTCTCTGCATGGACAGGCAGTGATCCGGGTATTAAATTTATTCTGTTTCTGCTTTCAAGCTTTTATTTTGGAATAGAAACTGCTATTAACCAAGGGAAGGTGAATATAGTTCATTTATTTTGTTGCTTGTCTTATTCCCTGACTACCATTATTACTTATAAGCTGTTCAAAGCTGGAGTCTACAATGCACGATTTTTTATTGTACTGTAGTTAGCTGTATGTATTCCCTCTTAATACATTCCGAATAGTTTCTTATACTAAAAGATGTAAAAGGACTGAGTAGCATCCGCTGAACCTGCATCCTTCTTCTCATATCATATATGAACATGACTAAATGTGAGGCAACTATCAGAATATATTAACTACTACAGATGCAATGCTGTTAACATCATTCTTTGGAAACACTTTTTCCCAAACTCTATTGGTTTAGCTATACTGCAACTTGCCTCTATTTAGAAAGAGAGATATAATGCGCATTATGAATTCCACGATGTTTTTCATTTCTCTTGGATATGAGGTGTATAATCTCTTTTGTAATTTCTTTTGTAGGTTGGTGCTGAAAGATTTGATAAAGAATATGCATACAGCATAAGGCACAGCTATGGAAAAGAAGGAAAAAGAACGGTGAGTAACTTATTCAAAGTTGCATTTCTTTGAGTAACTTATTCAAAGCTGCATTGCTTAATGATGTTGAAGTTTGTGAAGTCTTGGTAGGTATATGAAATTTTGTGATGGTGGTCTTGGTTAGTAAAAGGATTTTGCTCTCCATTAGAGTATGATCACAGCCCTCGTGCTGTATTGCAGTGACAACCTTGAAAACGAGGGGAGGACAAAGGTTTCTGTCAACCACCAAGAAAAAGAAATTAAATTCCAAATATTCTATCGGTTCCACATATCTCTCATTTCTGTTTTATCTCAAGTGAGGAATAAAGTTGAAGAAAGTGGCGCTGGTCAATCTTCTTTTAGTTCTTTGACTCCTTTGCATCTTGAGAAAAAGCAAAGCTGTATAATTATTTCAAGAATCTGCAAAATTCATAGAAAAGAGAAGATGAGGAAGAAATCATTCTCACACCTTTTGCTAATACCTTTTGAGCTTTGTAATCTTTTCTGCTACTTTCTCACCACCCGTTCTCTGTTGCTGGAACCAATGCAGGATTATACACCTTATTCTTGTCAAAAGATTATATCATCAACACCTGGAGTTGGAGATCATCATGGCTGTCCATATCGTCATTTCAGGTCAAAACTTTTCTGGGGTTTGTGTGTGACATTGTTCTCTTAAAGTTAGCAAGTGTGCATTTTTTTTTGTGGTTGAGGGGTGGGAGGGGTGGGCAGGGGGGTTGGTTAAATTAGTACATGCTGCTATTAAACACCAACAACTTGAAATACTCCTCTCTCCTTTTCCTCTCTGAAAAGAGGGCCTTTTCAAACTTTTTTTCATCCCTTCTTTTCACCCTGCGGAGCAACTTTTATTTTCTTTGCTTATAACTTCATGATGTTTAGCATTTCCTAGAATAATGAACAAGGGAAAAATCTAAAGGTCTTACATTCTTTAACAACGATTTGCAAAACAATGTCAAATTGTTTGTTATCTAAGTCTCTAAGCATTCATTTGCTATCTAACTTTAGAATGTCAAAATTATGGCATGAGGACTTTATTGATAATGTTGAATAAGTGGCTGTTGTATATAGTTTTAAATAAATAAAAAAAAAATAGTTACGTTTCATTGGGTGTTACCTGCCTCCGCTTTCCGCTACGTATCAATGGTGATTAATTGTCATCTTAAAAAAGAAAAAAAATACTGAAATTCCACAGGGCTTGGCGGTTGTTTATTTGGTACAAGCATAACCACGTCATCCGACATGAGAAGCGTGGTTTATGTGTGACATGCAGGCCTGTAGATTCTTTTGTTTGATCACTCGTGTGTGCCCGCAGAGTTATCACTGGCAAAGCGCATTTTCAGTCTTGAATATAAAATTTTGATATTTCTTTCCCTCTTAAGTTGCATTTCAGAAGTGTGGAGTTTGTATTTAACATTTCCTAACTCAATTGATGGGATCTCCAAAATTAGATGCTGGCAAATATCTATATATTATTAGGAGAGGAAAAAACCCTCTCCTTAAGCCAAGTGACAACCTTAAAATTAGCCACTTATAATATATTAACTAATTAACTATTAACTAATAACTAATTCAGCCATATGGTGTAACCAGAAAAAGCCACATTAACTTATTTCTTAATTAATTAATATTAAATAACTAAATTAAATTATTAGAAATTTTACTATATAATACTTAAAAATATTATTTTTTAATTTACATAATTTAATAATTTCGAGTATTATTTTAAATTAAAATAAATATTTATATCAAGATTAAAAAATCACACATTGATCTATATTATATTAAAGGACATAAATGGATAATGATACTAAATGATGAGGAAAGTTAATGAAGGCCACATGAAAGCATGAAATACTATATATTAGGTAACATAATAGCAATAATTAAAAAATCAAAAACATTTAAAATTAGAAATAGAAGGGAAAGAGGATTTGAACTTGAGATTAGATTCAAATTATGGTAAAAATGCTCAAACAATGGATAGGACCACAAAATTAAAGTTTTACTAGATAAATAAAAATAATAATTGGATACAAATTAAAATATTAAGAATACAAAATAAATGTCTCATGTAGATAATTTAGTAACGAAAATAAAAGTTAAACTTTTATCCTGAAACTAAAAGAGAAAGAAATTTTAATTGCATGTGATATAAACTAATTATAAGAAAATACAATAGATTTAAAATTTGCTAATTAAAAAAACTTATGTATTCAATATTTTAGACTAATTCAATGTTATGACTTAAAATAAAATGTGATATTACATATTTTGATTATTGGTAAAATATCAATATAAAAAACTAATTAAAATTTCATAATAGGGATAAAAATATATAAAGAGGAAAATAAAGAAAGTGTGAGAATATTTATACTTTGAATTAATTTAAGGATAAGTATATTAAATAATTAAATAATACTCAAAAATATTAGTGATAGATTTAAATGACGAAAGAGTTCTGAGTAAGAGAATAAAAGTATAAAAATACATTAAATTTTAGGAATAAAAATTTATATTTATATATGATTATCAAAAGGGTAATGATAAGTAAATTGATAAGCTAATAAAAGATCACATAACAATATAACAATATTAGGTAATGAATAATGCAATAACTATAAGCAAAGATTAAAGAGAGATTTTTTTGTGGTGAAAATGTAGAAGGATAAGACTTATTCGACTTTGAAGTAAAACATAAAGTGGTAGTAAGAATTTTGTTAAAATAATATCGACCACGGAATAAATGCAAGTACTAAGATCAAGATTGTTACAGATATAAAAAAGAAATATGTTATCCAGTACGTGATGTGAGAAACAGTTTCATGTCCTGCTTCTTAGGTGATATCTACCGATTATATGTAATTTTTATCCGGAGGGTTTAAATTTTAAGGTAAGTTGCATATAATCCAAATAACCCAAATCATAATTTGATATTTGTGTCCGCGCATCGCGCGGGTACTAATACTGGTTATTATTTTATTGGGAGAAAACATACTCTCAGAGTGAGCTTTTCTTACCCTGGAAACATTCAAAATGTTGATACTTTCTTTAACTTCACTCCAAAAGATTACGGGTAATGTCTAAACTTCGTGATATTAGCTCGACATTTTCCACATTTCCAACTTCGAACTTATAAAAGCTTCACAGGAGGTGTCTCTGTTAGTCTTCCTCAGGCTTTTCCTGTCAGTCTCTGTATAATGACGCAACTGGTGACAATTGGCTTGCACCCAGGAACTCAAATTTCTAATCTTGACAAACTGTTCTGGTATTTCAAAAATCGAATATTGGTGGCAATTATTTCTCATTATCTGGCAAAATTTGCTTCAACAGTGAGGAGAATTTGAGAGCTGCGCTGACCAGGATGGGAGTAGGCAATCGAGCAGTCGAGGATATGTTAGACAAAGTTCGAAATAGACACTATCAGGTTAGTGTATACTTTTATGTCTTGCAACTGCTTTAGTCCCCCTTATCTATTAATTATGATCATAATAATTTGCAGTTGGCTTGTACTTTGACCTTTGAAGCTGTTCATGGTTCATCGTGTGATGCGGGGATTAACCATCCAAATCAGTACTATAACGACAGCCGAAAGATCTTAGAATCACCAGTAAGTTCTTCAAAATGGAGTAAAAATCTTTGCTTTTGTTTCCTATACCTACTCTACGTAGAGCTATGTTATGAATTCCTGTAATATGCCAAATTCCCTTAGGGTGTTTAATCATTGTTTATTGATTTGTAAGTACTTCGAACTAAATTGATCACCTCAATATTCTGCTCCTTCTAAGTTCTAGTTGGAACACTATATTTTGTATTTCCACATTTTTATGCTGAGCAAGCATTTGCTCAAGGTGTACATGTGATATAAAGAAAAACTACTGCTTGTGATGGACTCAACCTTTTTACTTGGGAAGTATTTATACTTTATGCACAGTTGCTAGATTCTTGTTAGGACATTGTTCTGTAACTGAACCAATTTGGATTTACTTGGAAAAACTACAGCCTTAGACTCATATCCTACTTTCTCAACAAAACAATGTAAATTCCAGATTTAACTGGATCAAGTTTATTGTTTTAACATGGAAGGAGAAGGTTTTCTTCTCCAGGAGGGAAGCCAGGTGACCTAAATCTGGTGTTCTGCTCCCTAGTCTGAACAGAATATTACATCAAAAGGACGCGTAGGGATTAATACTGCCATTGAGTGATCATTATTTTGCTATATGTATATATATCTTGCCATCAACATCTTTGCTGCGAGAGAGAGTGGGAGGGGAAAATAGGACAGAGTAGTTAAGTGCTCTGCTATCAGAGGGGTTGGGATTTGGAGTTTTAACTAACTCTTGTCTTGGGGTCTTTGCATGTTACCTTAGAATCCATGCACAATAGCAACGGAAATGATGCTTAAATGATCAGTATCTAATTTCTAATATATCCACCCTATTTGTTGGATAAATTCAATAGGATCAAATTTTGTTCCCATAGCGAATTAAAAAGTTTTATCCGTGATGCACAGACCATGTTCCAGTTCCCAAAAGAGCCTAGATATTAAAAGTTGTATATCTAGTGTTGATATTCCGGCAGACCAGGGTTGCTGTCTGCATATTGATTTTTGTCTCAATAAGATTTTTGCTCTTTTCAAAGATTGAGCTTTCCAGACGTTCCTTTGCCAATCCAGTTTGGTTCATCTGCTGTAACTTTACCTTTTCTGAGTGGAAATAGTACTTGCCATGCATACTTATTCCTTGGTGTTTTCATAAAATTGTTCTGGAGAATGTGTTCTTCCATTGATATTGCCATCTAAAGTTGACACTTGACAGCATAATCATATTCAGGATCTTTGCTTAGACCATGAGGTGAATAGTTTGCATTAACCGGTATCACTATGATCTTTGGTTGAGTTGCACTGACAATTGTTAATATTTAAACTAATTATGCCCTCTTCCATTACCAGTTTTAGCATAACGTATTCCTTCTTTCCATCATTATCACTTGCAGAACAATTCCAGCAACCCATGAAACACAGAAGCTTTGACACAAGGGGAGTTAAACGCTTTTGCCCTCCTAATGTGAGAATCTTACCATTTTCTCTCTCTCTCTCTCTCTCTCTCTCATTTTGCTACATGGACATTTTAAAGAGAATGAAATTGAAATGATATAAGATCCAATTGAATGACTGCAAGATGAAGTCAAAACAGAGAGACAGAGGCCATTGCTGTGACTTTTTTAATAAGGTTAAGTAATTCATTAATTTGACAAATACCCCATATACAAGTAGTATACCAAAAAGTAGAGAACATACACCAAAATATGTTCTCTATACATGAAACTCGATCTTCTATATAAACAAGACTGCACAGGTGCAAGAAAAAATAAGAACATTAAGCTATTCCTCATAGTACACAGTTGTTGTTTATCCCTTTAAAGACTCCTATTTCTCTCTTTTGGCATGACCCGCAATATTCATGCTTGACGTTTCCTCTTCTTCTAAAGGCCTCTGCATCCTTTATTAATCCTGGTAACATCCTTGCACCCTAAAGCAGTTAAATACCTATGTTGCTCGGACTCTCCGGAAATGTTACTGGGTGCGTGCCGGATCCTCCAAAAATAGTGTATTTTTGGAGGATCCGACACGGGTGCGGCATCATTTTGGAGAGTCCGCGCAACATAGTTAAATACTACACAATGCACTCAAGCCAACTTGACAACTAGATCTTGCCAAATATTGCGCTAAGGCCCCAATCATGATCTTTAATATGAAGAAAGAAGCTCAAGTAGCACATGAATACCATGTATAAATATATGTTCGTGATATAAGGCATGGCTACAATCAAATTGTGTATATCAACAATTTCAAGAATAGCCCTTCATGCTCAATTAAGATGTCATATTTTTAAACATGATTTCTAGCATGGATAATTAAACTCATATAGTTTTAGAAGCATATAAAATATTAGTCAAGAAGGTCACAAAATTCAACAAGGCACAAAGAAGCATATAATCTATCCCGAGCATGGACAACCCTAGCACATGCATATACGCTCGTCACCTCGCAGATGCATCACCCCTGCATGTAGCAAACAATGACATTTGTTAGGAAAAATTCCCTCAAAACAAAGCAAGGCAAGACCTTAACTCATTCCGGAACAAGTTCAACAACCTAAAACAACTTTCCTTAGAAATTCATTAAAGTGATCAAAACCTAGTCAAGTATCATCTAAGGAAGTCAATAATACTAAAGGAAACATCCCCAATTAATGAAGGTTCAATCTTTGATGAAATCCCAAAAGTCAACAAAAAGTCAACCCGGACCATCATGGTCTAAATCCGAAATCGAGACCAAATCCCGACTCCATATCCCCACGAGTCCAAATCTATTATTGGTTTCAAGATTCGATCTCAAATTAAGGTCCAAATCCCAAAATTAGCTCTCGTAAATTCAAACCCAAAAACCCAGTTTCTACACTTTAAAATCCTAGATTTAGGGATAAAAGTTTATGAGGAATCATGATATATAATCAAAATTAAGTTAAAAATACTAATCTTAGCAGTTGGGGTGAATATCCCTCCAAAAATCGGCTCCTTCCAGGGTCTAGGTGTCAAAAATGGTGAAAATGAGGTCAAATCCCATTTCTAACATTCAAATACCCAGGCGAGTGTGTGCATCGCGTTCGCGACACGTACCTCGCGTTCGCGAAGGCAAAGGTCTACAGCTGTTGCATTCCCGCTCCTGTTGTCACGTTCACGATAGTTATTCCCTCTGTCAGCCTTCGCGTTCGCAAAGGTCAATCCCCATAACTTCGCGTTAGTGTCCCTCCCTTTGCGTTCGCGAAGTACTGCAAAACATAGGCAGATCAACTGCTACAAAATGGACTTAAATGGTCCGAAACCATCCCGAAATTCACCCGATCCCCTAGGGACCCCATCCAAACAAGTATATAAACCTATCATAACTTGTCGTAAGCTCAAAACATCAAAACAACATTAAAAAATCAAGAACGAAGCATCAAAACTCAAGAATTTCAAATGTTCATAACTCAAATTTCTAACTTTCGACTAGAAGCGCCAAAATGACCTCGGGTCACCTGAGACCCGAACCAAACATACGTACAAGTCCAAAATCATAATACGGAGCTTACGGAACCATCAAATCAGCAATCCTGAGTTATTTACACAAAAGTCAAATATTGGTTAACTCCAACCACTTAAAGCTTCCAAATTGAATTCTTCTACCATAACTCTTCTATAACCTCCAAAAATCAAAACCAACCATGCGGGCAAGTCATGAAATATCAAATGAACCTATTAGAAGCCGTAAATCGCAAAATGGAGCGCTAGAACTCAAAACGACCATTTGGGTCATTACTAAAGCACCATTGTCTCGGCAAAATAGTAGGTGAATGCCTATCACACTATTTTGTCACCCGTCGAAGCAGTGAAAGCTCTCAAGTAACCTCCTGTCACAGTTCTGGTCATCATTTTACGACATGCTTCAGTTGCAAAATATAAGAGAAAACGGTCTCCCTCTCCCAGGTCCTCAGCTATCAAAGAGTACACATGGGCTTCTGCTCTCTAGTTCTCCACAATAGTCTGACTACAGTTACTAAATCCCAAAAAAGAACCCTTCTTTTACTGGAAGTACATGGACCGAATTGAGCAGAGTGGATATAGGATCCATATCAATCTCAACTAGTTCATGGCATTTCGAATTGGACATCCTTCTTGATCCAATTTGAGTGGAGCCCACGTAAATATGCACATTTCTCCTTGTGTACTGCAACTGATCCTTTGTAACTAAATGACTTTGACGGAAGAAATTAAGCATGGTGGTTCACTTTCATGGTTTAATTCCTACAGGTCATAGGAGTTTATGACTTGAGAGTCAGAATGAGTGGCTGTATGGATTTCTTTGATGGCTACCAAATATTTACCTCATCCTACTTGGACTATACATGCCATTTTTCCGTTGCTATAAAAGACTAATAATCAGGAAAAATATCATCATTATAACTAGATGATTTTGACTTTCCTACATGTCAAAATAAAAAGGATGATCCTGATATTGCTTCATCTCGATTATGTTGGAAATTTGCCTTTTCAGGTGACATACATCATGAGATCCACTGGTCCTAAAATTGATTACCTGTGTATATTTCTGGTACGAGTGATCAGTAAGATTTTAAATTGATTACCTATGTATATTTCTGGTGCGAGTGATTGGTAAGATTTTGTGAGTTGTCAATTCCAACTGCTAAAGAAATCTGTATGGTAATGACTGCTATGAACTCTATTGAAGGTTTCTGGTATCCAATTTAGCAAAGAGCAAATTTTCGACTCTGTTTCTCTTTTGCTTTTGTTCAAACTTCATTTTAAATCACAAAAGAGACAAAAGACCAAGGTCATCTAGGGTAAGCTATTCCTGTCATGTCTGCTTGGACCACACCTTGTTTCCCATGAGCTGTGTCAGCTCCGTGGCTCTCTTCTGGTCAAGAATCAGCGTATATATTTGCTTCCTTGAGGATATGATTGATCAGAACCAGTAGCCGTATGCTAGTAATAACCAGTTTGCAGAACTTGCCTAATGGGGTGATATTGATTAGTCTGGTTCTTGATGAGGCTAAAGCCGTTTGACACTCGATTCAGTTGGCAAGGGTAGCTCCTCTCAGGTCCTTCCTTTTCAAGTATTTGCACTCCATATTTTGATAAAACCTTATTGTCCACATTTCTCCACTAGACGGGTGGCTTTTCCAGATATCATAGTATTTGATCCATTTGCTATTTTGGAATTGGTCAGAGCTACCATATTTGCTAACTAAGAAATAGTAATTTTATTTAATTATTTAGACTGGATTTCTGGATTTGCCTTTTACAGAATAATTAAATGCTACGTTGCTAGGACTCACCACTTTGGATGCCGCACCTATGTTGACCTGACGTGGGTGTAGGTGTGAGATATGCATTGGATATATTCAACAAATTTTGGGTATTTTGACTAAAATCGACGGAGAAATTCGGAAAAGTTACAATGATTTTTTAAATTAAAACAAAAGATAGGGTGAAATTCAAGAAAATGGAATAGCTTGTAATAGAGATTGTCATTTTTCCCAATTGCATTGAGGTGTATTTTTCTTGAAGGTTTTAATATTAGCAATGGATTTGTAACCATGTTTATGTACATACATGTATTTTGACATTAGCGTTTACCCTAGTTGTGAATGCAACGATGCATGTGCTAACACCATAGACATCTGGCAGGAATACAACATCGCCAACATGAATCGTGCTAGACAATGTCCTAACAAACTATTTCAATAGCGTTTATGTCTTTCTAAGATTAAACAAGCTTACATTCACGAAAGAGGATACAAGAATCAACAAACAAGGTTGGAAGGTGAATAGAAAACAAATAGTAACTAAATTTGTAAAAGAGAAATGGAGATAGAACGAAGAGAAACGTTAGTTGTAAGGCTTTAGTAGTAGAAGGCTTGCTAATGATTAGCTAAATAAAGTAGGTAATCATCACTAATGATAAGAGGTTTAGACAAGAATAGGTTCTGATGATTTTTTAAGGCAATACACACGCCCTATCTATAGGCAAGAGGGAGGAAGCCATTTGTTACAATATTTCAGGCATCTGCCACTTCTCTAATCAAGAGACCTAGTGTCAAAAAATATTTGAAATATTGCCATAAGTCCAACAATTATGCGACCTGAGTGCCGTTATAGCGAGTCTCAAAAGGGCAATCTTTTCGTTTTTCTGCTATCTTTGCCTTGTGGTAGGTCCAAATGTGGCTGCAGACTTTGATCACTTTTAATGTCTAATCTTTGTTTAGCTACATTGAGTAGGTAACATTCTAGTTAAAGTGCTTATGGTAAAAAGTAAAGTTCACTCCTCACTGGAGGGTGATTCCTTTTAAGGGGATGTTGTTGAGTCCTTGTCAAGGGATCCCCTCATCATGGAGCCAAAGTTTCTTCCCTGGTTTTATACTACTGCAGAAGTGAGAGGCCGGGGGGTGGGGGGTGGGGTGGGGTGGGGGGTTCTCTGACCGTTTTCTCTCTGGCCATTGATAGTTGTTTATTGCTTACATTTTGGTGTATGATTAGCTGATTGTACCGTACAGTTATTAGGACGCCATATGTTATTCCACGCTTTATAAGTCTAATTCTTTTTCCTTCTCGGCAAAAACATAATGCTGTTAAATTTGTGCAAGCACACTTAGAGATTTTCAAAATTGCTAGCTGTGTACCAGCAATAGTTGAGAACAAGTAGACCAATCTACATAGATATTAGTCAGATGACATAGCTTTTGGAAAGAGGAGGCTAGTTTCTTGGAGGTTGGAATCATCATGCTCCCTTGCCCCCTGCACATAGAAGCCTTTTCATGCTGATGCTATACATATGGATGAGTGATTAATTAAGAATACTTCAACGTGATCGTACAGGATGCTATTTGGAATGTAGTTATCGACATTTGTGGAGGAATCGAAAAGAAGCTGTCTACGATGCAAGTTGAAGATTTACTTTCATTTGGCTCCTTTATTTTACCTGGAGAAGGCTGATATTTGTTCTAAAAGGTGTGGACAGCCTAAAGTTAGGTGCTTACGATCACAACCACACATTTCCTTTGACAGACGGGAATGTCTTGTTTCTCTTGTTTGAAACGTGTTGTAGGATTACTGAGTTTTTGTTTCTTATATACTTGGGAGAGGAAGCATGGGGTTTTCTCTGGACTACAAGTATGTAGAAATGTGAGAATAGCACGTGCTATACTGGCAAAAAAATCGTCCTTTGTGGTTTTGGTTATGGTTCACGCACCGTTTCTTTAAACCTGTCTGTTTTTTTCTAAAGGATAAAGAGTCACGTTGCTTTTATGATGTTATCACCGGATGCCTGATGCCTCTCTAAATCCTAAATTTGCTTTTTGGACATATGAATACCATCTATAGTCTGGAAGAATTGTTGATACTTGTTCAGAAAAGTCTGGACAGCCAGACATAATGAGTTGCATTACAACGTTAATTAGAACTGCACATTTCCTTCGGCAGGCTGGGGGATTGTCTTCTTTTTGTTGTTCAAAAATTTCCTGCCCAAATTTACCAAGTTTTCTATAGATGTGTGTGTGTATATATATACCCACACACAAATTTTTTACATTTTATTCATACTAATTGACGAAAGAAAATAGTGAACTTTTTTTTATGCTTTTTTACTTTTACATCAAAATCTTAAATTCGTCTTCCGAGCAAAGAGAAAATAGCACGTTCAAAACTGGCAAAAGGATGTCCTTGTGTGGTTATGGCGGTGTTAGGTATATATTAGATATGTCCTAGATCCAATCTCATATTTGATAATTTGAACATATTTTTGTGAACGTTATTCCATATAAAATATATATGGCTTTTGATATTCTTTTATCATTATTAATTGCTTGATTAATTTGATAAGGTCCTTGATTAAATTTTGAAACTTGTCTGTAAGTTATTTTCTTACGTGTATGTGGCTCAATAAGCTTAAGGTCCATAATTAATATTTAATTAATGAGCAAATCTCATCCATCCAATTGGTTACTTGATGGACGTACCAGATTAAGTGGGAACCTCTGTAAATTGGTCCTCTTCCCACCCATTAGAGTTACCTTATTTTTATTTCCCACTTTCATCACTAAAGTCGGCGGTAACGAAAGCTAGAGCAAGGGGAGAGAAACCAATTTCAACTAACGCTTCCGCTTCACGATGACGGTTTACGATTCAGGTATGTTTTTGGTAACCACTTTGTATAAGATTATCATGTTCAAGTTCCTGACATGTAATTAGTATTTATGCTTACATGTGGTATTAGAACATGGATATTTAAACTGATAATCTTCAATTAAAGAGATTAATTTCAAAACATACCGAGAGAAAGAATGTGGCCGAATGTATAAATCTTCAATTTACACTAACACGCTCCTGCATTGCGTCAGCTTTGCTTATCTCCCTTTCTCTTCATGTTTTGCTAATTATTGTATTGATTTGTTCTATTTTCCGACGATGACACAAATAAGATATTTATCGGAGAGATTATATTATAAGGTGATGTCAAAAGGCTCGTAACAGAAGTACAATAAAGTATTTGGTACCCTTTTAGCAGAGGCGGATCCACGAGGGGCATGAGTCACGTGCACCCATGCTCCCCTCCTTAGGTTATGTATCACAGGGATATTTTTCGGATAAAATATTTAATTTTTCGCGTGGGAATCCATGATCAAAAGAGCATTTGGTGTAGTGGTAGCTTTCATGCCCTATCTTTCTTTTCTTTTCTTTTTTTCCCATGCAATTCTTATGTTTTTGGGTTCACCCTTTAATATATCCTTGAATTAAATTTTCATTTTTATTGGATTCTTTTCTGTGTTTTCTTCATTCTATTTTTTAGTTCAATCATTGAGTTTCAAAAACTATAAAAAATAAAATTTAAATCATTTTGAATCTTTTCAATTTCAAGTTTCCTCTTTTTTCATTTACCACTCTCTTTTTGATTAGTTATTTAATTTTAATATATTGAGCTTTAGTACTTGTAACTATAAATAATGATGCTATTATTGATAGTTCTCCAAGGTAAGTTTTAGAGAACCAAATCAAACGGTAATCGGATAGTGGTGCATCCATCCTTCTGAAATCCTTAGGCCAAACCTTAGGCCAAACCTTGTTAATTGTTATTGTTTATCGATCTAACTTATTTAAGTACGGATTTCAGTGTAAGAATATGACTAAATTATTTCTCTGTACTTGAATAGATTTTGTATTATATAAGTTGTGATATTAGAAGATAACGACTATAATGCTGTGCAAGAATTTGATGATACAGGAGTAACGTTAATGATGCGATTTGAAACTAATTAGTTATTTCTTGGGCCATATAGTAATTTGTTTTGGGTTATTAGGTTGGTGAAACTATTTATTATTTATTTTATGTATGTGATTAATGTTATATAGTTTGTTAGTCACCAAAGTGACCAAACTAGATTGTTTAAAGTATTCATATGCATAAAATCTTATGATCTCTATTGTGTGTGTGCATTTATGTTATATAGTTTGTTAGTCACCAAAGTGACCAAACTAGTTTGTTTATGAAAATATACATACATAAAATTATAGTTTATCCATAAAATTAATAAAATGCCAATAATTAAAAATTAGTGGATAAATTATTTTTCACTATTGCTAGAACTTAAGGATTTATCCAAAGGTGAATCAATTATTCTATGAATAGTGAATATGATGATGTAAATTAATATTCTTAATCAAATATATATTGTCTGTCCAAAGAGGACATATATATTTGGTTAAAAATATTTAATTACCTATTAAAGACTAAATGACATTTAAATTATGATAGTATATCGTAGTATTTACCCAAAGGAGAAATGCGATATGCTTTAACTGTTTTGTTGAATCTATATTGATTTGTGAGCATGTATTATCTATTTTGCAGCTATTCCTTTTCATTCGTATGCTTCATCTGTTACTGTGTTCAACGGATTGAACTTCTCTGAATGGCGTGAACAAGTCCAGTTCCACTTAGGTATGATGGATCTTGACTTGGCTCTGATGAATGATAAGCCCGCTGACATTACTGATTTGAATAGTGCAGATGAGAAGTCTTTCCATAAAGCATGCTAAGCCTTATGTTTATGCGAATGAATATTGCCAACAACATTAAGAGTACTATTCCACAAATAGAAAGTGGCAAGGAATACCTGAAGTTTGTGGAAGAACATTTTCGTTCTGCAAATAAGTCTCTTGCTGGTACACTAATGGTTGAACTCATGACCATGAAGTTTGATGGGTCGCGTAGTATTGAAAACCATATCATCGAGATGACTAACATTGCAACAAGACTTCAGACCTTGGGGATGAAAGTGGATGACTCCTTCTTGGTTTAGTTTATTCTGAACTCGTTGCCTCCTAAGTATGGACCTTTTCAAATTAACTATAACACTATTAAGGATAAATGGAATGTTAGTGAATTGTCCAGTATGTTTACTCAGGAGGAGTCAAGACTTAAGAAACAAGGGAATCATTCAATTAACCTCATGCGTCAAGGAGCTGGTAAAGGACTTAAAGTGAAGCCCAACAAGTTCAAGAAGAAGAAAACACCCCGTTAAAGCTCCACATGATGCTAAGAAGGAACATAAGGCAAATACATGTCGTTTCTGTAACAAGGAAGGACACTATCAGAAATATTGCCTGAAACGTAAAGCTTGATTCGAAAAGAAAGGTACAATTAGTGCTTTTGTATGTTTCGAATCATATTTAATAGAAGTTCCTAATAATACTTGGTGGCTTGATTCTAGCGCAACTGCTCATGTATCTACTACGTTGTAGGGATTCCTTTCGATCCAAACTACAAATCCAAATAAGGATTTCTTGTTCATGGGAAATCGTATGAAGGCTCCAATTGAAGGCATATGGACTTATTGTTTGATCATGGAGACTGGACGTCAACTTGATCTATTATAGTCTCTTTATGTACCTTCAGTTTCTAGGAATTTGATTTCTCTTTCAAGACTTGATGTTTCTGGATTTGATTTAAAGTTTGGAACTGGATATTTCAGTTTATATAAGAATGCTATTTTTAGGGTTCTAATTTTCTTAGTGATGGTTTATATAAGTTGAAACTCGATATTGATTTTTCTGAATCCCTTCTTACTATTCAACATAATGTTGGAATTAAACGTAGTTCACTAGATGAAAGTTCTGCTTAGTGTCACGACCCTAAACCCGAACCCGATCGTGATGGCGCCTCTCGTGAAGACAAGGCCAGCCGACACTTTCCATTTCAGTTTTAAGCAATCAAACCATAAGAATTTAAGTCTAAAACATGATAAATATCCAAAGTAAGCAGTTAACAGTACAATTGTGGAAGATAAACCCAACACAGTCCGATACCGGAGTGTCACTAGTTATGAGCATCTAAAAATCCGTAATAAGACAAGAAAGTCTACAGAGTTCAATACAATTCCAAAGCAAAGAGAAGTAAGATAAGGGAAGAAGCTCTAGGCTGCGAACGCCGGCAACTACCTAGAGAATCTTTGGATTCGCCTGAGCTGGAAAGATCAACACTCGGTAGCGGGACCAGATGTGCCTGAATCTGCACACAGGGTACAGAGAGTAAAGTGAGTACTCCAACTCAGTGAGTAATAATCATAAATAAAGAGTGAAAACATGAAATCACGTAAGGCGCATTATAGGCTATACTGAAGCGGTGAAATATGTAAGAATAGTGATTTAGTAAAGATATGTAAAATCATATAAGTTCAGTTTAAACTTCAAGAAATGCCTATTCAACAATTACACAGGTAAATGACAGACAAATAAGACAGATAAGCGCATAAAGGATTGCCCCTCGGGCATAATATCAACAATACTAGCCCCTCAGGCTATCTCTCACATCACAATGGGTACTCGCGCTCACTGGGGTGTACAGACTCTTGGAAGGGCCCCTTACGGCCCAAGAGCAATATCAAGCCATCTCGTGGCATCATCACTAGGCTCTCGGCCTCATATCAATAAGCCACCTCGTGGCGTACATATCTCAGGCCCTCGGCCTCATAATAATAACCAGTGTTTCCGCACAACATAGGCCCTCGTCCTTACTCAGTCAAAATCCTCACAAGCCACTCGGATAATAGTAAAACATGATTCTCAGCTCAATATCATTTAAAAGATCATTTAAGTGTTAAAACAGAGTAAACATGGCTGAGTATGAGAACAATGGAATATAACAATGACTGAGTTCAAGTATAAAGTTAAAACAGTGAGAAAATATCAATGAAAATCCCCGAAGGGTTCAAATAGTTGGCACGAGGCCCAATATGACATTCAGCCCAAATCATGATGACAACAAATAGATTTCAGTCAAATACGCGGTAAAATAATCATTCAGAACGGACCAAGTCACAATCCCCAACAGTGCACGACCCCACTATCACACCTCCTTTTTACTACCCCGCAAATGGAGTATAAATGAGTTTTTTCCAATTTAAGTGACAATCGAAATTGGATTATTTATTAAAAATCAGAGTCGCCACTTGGGATAATTTATGGCATCCCAAGTCACCGGTTTAGAATCCCGAATCGAGGAAAGTTGATTCTATTTACGGTCTGCAAACACAGAAATCCGAGTAAGGAATTCTGTTAACCCAGGAGAAGGTGTTAGGCATTCCCGAGTTTCGTGGTTCTAGCACGGTCGCTTTGATCATACTTGGCTTATTAAATTGTCTATTACTCATTTTAAAGCCTATGTGCATTTGGCTCTTTTAATTAAGAAATTATCTTAAAACAGGCCACACATACATGTACCCATTTGTTTGGCGCGTCAAAAATCATGTCACGCGAACGTATCCACAATTAATAACGCTTTGTTATTATTAAGGAAACGTTTGGCCAAAGTTGCACGAACGCATACTCCGGTTTTGTTTTTAGAATCGTAATTATGTCACGCGAACGTGTACGCAATCACGATAGTATATTAAACGGGCCTAAAGAAAATCACGAATATTCATGGATTATTTATTCTAAAACTAGTTAAGGTCATTGAGAGATCATGAATATAGTTCCATGATTCATTTAGGACATAATTCATGAGAAACACATTTAGCTTTATCCGAGCAAAAGAGCTGAAACTAACAATTAAAAAAAGTGTGCCTTCATAAGCTTAACATCATGAACAAGACAAGAGGAATCAAAGAAGATGCGATAAAAAAAACTGATATTAAATGCTAACTAAGGAAAAACAAATCTTAAGCTTAATATCACTTAAACTTAAGCATATCTGTCCAAATTTAAGTTCAAAATCTTAACCCTAAGCATGTCTGTCCAAATCTTTGTATCAATTCAAATGACACTTTCATATTTCATTAAACTCCTTCATACCGTTGAAAAGAACCAAACTAAAGCAGATTAATGGCTATTTACTTAATTATTTTCATTGCCTGAACAGTGTGACATGGGTGTTGATACTTTGTATAGAATCTTCAAACTATAACAAAAATTAGCTAAAATCAACGACAGAAACTGAAATGGGTTCTCACATTCATTTGGCTTTATATAAGCCTAAATCCGACGCTCATCCAGAGTTCCAAAACAAGTGATACTTGTTCAAATACAAAGGATTGAATCATGAATTGCAACAGAGAAAATAACAAAAAAAACTAGAATAATCCAAACAACAGATCCACACAAATCAGTATGCAACAAGAACATAATTTCAACTTAAAACATTCATAAATTGACAAAATCTGTCACGGAAACAAAGCAGCAGAAGATGAGAGAAACGGAAAGACCAACCCGAACCGACGTACATGAAATCCAAACGGAAACTTTATCGCACTAGATCTCGGACCTCGACGGAATCTCGAACAGAACTGAACAAGAAATCTAGCTTTTTTGTGTGTAGATGGCTGGAGATCCCATTAAAGAAGAAGATGAGGGGTCGTTTCCGTTGCTGCTCTCTGATTTCTTGGTGTGTTCAAAAAGAGAGAGGCCTCTGATCTTGGGTGTCTAGCAGGTGAAAAATACGACTGAAGAAGATGAAGTTTTGGGCGATGGCTGCTTCTTCCGGCGAGTTTGGGCCGAGTCGTTGCTGGTGCTGATTCTTTCTAAGGTTTTGGTCGGGTGTAAGGTGTTCCCGGCGGAGATGGGGTTGGGGTCAAGTGAAAACGATGAAGTTCAGGGGTAGGGGTCTTGTATTCTGGTGTGCTGCGGATGATTGTCTATTTTTAGGGTTTTTTTAGGTTAGTTCTTTAGGTTGTCCCTAAAGAAGAAGGAGTTTAGGTGGGGTGGGGTCTGAAATTAGAGGAAAACGGCGGATCCATCCGAGTAGCGATCTAGGGTCTAGCTTGTTTTATAGGGCATTTTAGGTTAGAAGGTATGAGCCAAGGAATTATGGGTTAGGTCCGAAAATTATGCTTAAAAATAGGTTGTTTGAACCCAAATTTTATTCTTTTCCTGCGAAAGAGACTAAAGATACGATCTCATTTATTAATTAATCCTACTTAAGTAAAATAACTATTAAAATAAGACTGAACGTTAAAACAAAATTATTTTTGGTATTTTTTCAAGATTAAAAAATGACTACAAAACATTAATGAAATTATTTTTTTGTATTTTTCATTTTCTTGTAATAAAATAAAGCAAAAAAGTCAAAATTAGTTGAAATAGCGATATTAGGCCTAAACTAAATATTTACATGCTAAAATATAAAAAATCTTGGGGAGGGTAAAAAATCACATGTCTACAACTGCCCCTCTTTGACTGGAAATACGAAGTTTTTTCAGACAAAGAACGACTAGACATGTTTTTTGACCCGACCTTTATTTAAAGAGACCAAAAGCTAAAAGAAAAGAGAATGTGACCGAGCCCTAGTATCTGAGCTGCCTACATATCCTTGGCTATAAAGGAATCAGGCCACGTGTAGTTCAGAAATAAGTAAGATGATGGAGTATGCCGAGGTAAAGAGCCGATCGAGGTGCCATTCCGTTGAGGTTCCGGTCCGCGGTCATGTTATTACATCAAAATAAAAAAAATAAAAAAGACTAACTAAGCCTGTCAACTATGAGTTACAAGATTCCTATCTATAAGTCTTCTGAAGCTTGATCTTGAGTCTTGAATGGTTCTTCATACAAAATTTGGATTTGAACCTTGACGCTTGCTAGTTGCAGGTGCTAGTTCATTCTTCTTCAGCTTTTTCGGATCAAGACCGGACATGCAGTGCTTGTGACTTCAGCCATGTCTTGAGCAGCTCACATCTTTCATCAACTTCTGCATTTGGATTCACTTCTTGCTTTTCTTTTTTTATTTATTCTGGATTGTGACTAACTTCTGTTGATCATCTCGGAATGTTGACTCGCATTCTTGCCGCGAGCTTCTTTTGTTGCTGACTTGAATTGCATTCTGAAGTGAATTCTCTTGTTTTCCAGGTGGGCGCCTGATTGCCAAAACTTGAACTGTCTTCCTTTGAAACTTGAATCGTTTTCCCTTGTTCTCTAGGTGGGCGGCTGATTGCTGAACTTGAACTGTCTTCTTTCGAAACTGCTTTCCCTTGAAACTTGAACTGTCTTCTCTTGTTCTCCAGGTGGGCGCCTGATTGCTGAACTTGAACTGTCTTCCTTCGAAACTGCTTTTCCTTGAAACTTGAACTGTCTTCCATTGTTTTCCAGGTGGGCGCCTGATTGCTGAACTTGAACTCTCTTCCTTCGGAACAGCTTTCCCTTGAAACTTGAATTGTCTTCCCTTGAAACTTGAACTGTCTTCCCTTGTTCTCTAGGTGGGCACCTGATTGCTGAAACTTTCTGTGTTCCCTCGGAACTGCTTTCCCTTGAAACTTGAACTGTCTTCCCTTGAAACCTGAACCGTCTTCCCTTGTTCTCCAGGTGGGTGCCTGATTGCTGAAACTTTTTGTGTTCCCTTGTTTTCCATGTGGGTGCCTGCAACCAAAACAAACAAAACAAACGAAATTTTCTGCCCCAGTTTGCACTAGGAAGATTTGTGAGTTGTTAGCAATATTGTAAACCACTTATACTATTGATGCAATGATGAGAGTAAGCTAAAGACTAGACTAGGATGTGCGTCTTCTTTGAGTAAAACCAAAAAAACTTTGACTAGCAAATGCGTCTACTAAAAATAAAACCTGAATGAACCAAACTAGGAAGTGTGTCTCCTAAGGGTGAAACTTGAATGAACCAAACTAGAAAGTGTGTCTCCTATGAATGAACTCTCAATTTAGGAATTGCGTATCCTGAAAGAATAACTTGAAAGACCTTGATTAGGAAGTGCGTCTCCTACAGATAAAACTTCAATTAACCAGACTAGGAAGTGCGTCTCCTAGGGCCGAACTTAAATGACTCAAACTAAGAAGTGCGTCTCCTAGGGGGGAAATCTCAATTTAGGAAGTGCATCTCCTAAAACAAAAATATAACCTGAAAAACCCAAACTAGGAAGTGCGTCTCCTAGGGGTGGAACTTCAATGACTCAAACTAGGAAGTGCGTCTCCTAGGGGGTAAAATCTCAATGTAGGAAGTGCGTCTCCTAAAACAAAAATATAACCTGAAATACCCAGACTAAGAAGTGTGTCTCCTAGGGGTGAAACTTTAATGACTCAAGCTAGAAAGTGCGTCTCCTATGAATGAACTTAAATGAACCAGACTAAGAAGTGCGTCTCATAGGGGAAAATCTCAATGTAGGAAGTGCGTCTCCTAAAACAAAAATATAACTCGAAAGACCCAGACTAGGAAGTGCATCTCCTAGGGATGAAGCTTTAATGACTCAAGATAGGAAGTGCATCTCCTATGAATGAACTTAAATGAACCAGACTAGGAAGTGTGTCTCCTAGGGGAAAATCTCAATTTAGGAAGTGTGTCTCCTAAAATAAAAATATAACCCGAAAGACCCAAACTAGGAAGTGCGTCTCCTAGGGGTGAAACATCAATGACTCAAACTAGGAATTGCGTCTCCTAGGGGTGAAACATCAATGACTCAAACTAGGAAGTGCGCCTCCTAGTGGTAAAATCTCAATTTAGGAAGTGTGTCTCCTAAAACAAAAATATAACTTGAAAGACCCGGACTAGGAAGTGCATCTCCTAGGGGTGAAACATTAATGACTCAAACTAGGAAGTACGTCTCCTAGGAATTAAATGAACCAATGAGGATGTGCGTCTCCTAGTGGTAAAATCTTAATTTAGGAAGTGCGTCTCTTAAAACAAAAATATAACTTGAGAAACACAGGCTAGGAAGTGCGTCTCCTAAGGGTGAAACCTCGATTTAGGAAGTGCATCTCCTACAACAAAATATAACTTGAAAACCCAGACCAGGAAGTGTTTCTCCTAGGGGTGATGTGTGATCTTACCAATAGCCTTTGCGTAATCAGAACTGGGGCATTACACCTGAAAAATGCAATCTTCCAAGCTTTGATATGAACATAGCTTTTGTCCCTGTTTCAGACAAAGAAAACTTGTGAGTTTAAACATGGTGGTTGGTTTGTGGCCTTGACTTTGCGGCGATTGCTCCTTCACTTGCCATGATTACTTTGATTTCAACTTGAAAGACTTTGCTTGTTCATTGACTAAACACTTTCTCTGTCACCCTTATCACAAAAAACACCTCTGATCCGTTCAAACCCAATACTCTTTATCTATTGCATTGTGCTCATGAATTGCCATTTACCGAACCTTTGCATTTCACGTGAATCCCAAAGCACGTTGATTGTTACTGACTCAGTGCACATACTGTTCTTTCCTGACTTATGCCACTCGATGTGCTGGCCAGACTCCGTTTTGTGCAATTGGAAAGCTGGTAGCAAATTTTGAAGTCATTTCTTACTTGTTCTGACCAAATAGACTTAGGAAGAGGAAGTAAACAAGACAAAATGAATAGAGCAAAGGACAATGGAAAGAGATGATTCCTAACAAGAAAACTACAAAGTAGAAATTTATCAGATGTGGATACCAACTCTAATGACCATGACATGCACTTTTGGATTACGTGGCCTAATCTATCAAGCAAATCTAATGTTCAACTCTTGTTGTACCCCTTCGCCGTGAAACTGGGCTTCAATGCTCCGATTATCCTATCTGATTCATGGTCCTTATTCGACTTGTAGTGCCCGAAGGGTTTTCACCATCAAGCCTCTCTCATTTTGCTCTTTCTCTCAACTTACAGTCGCCTTATGGTGCCTATAAAGGTTTTCACTGATAAGACTCTCTCATTTTTGTTTTCCTTGTGTAGCAAGGAGTGTTGCTCCTGATGCGAATCATACCTCTATCTTGCTCAACTTGGAACTCTCCAATATTGATCGGAAGGTCTTTCTTTGGACCGTAATGTGGGCATTGGATGGGGTTAAAAAGAAAGGATAAAAGCTCAAAACAACTTGAATGGGTTCACAATTACAACTTTTGGAATCAGATTTTTTTACAGAACCACAACTTCTGCCCCATTTTGCCTGGGGGTTTTTGCATTTTATTTTGACGGGACCGAACCGTGAGGCTGCTTACGTATCCTTAAAATGAATCAGGTCGAACGTAGTTCATGACATAGGAATTGCTTTGTTTTTGCATTTTTCTCTCTTTTTTTCTTTTTTCTCTTATCTTTTCTTTTTTCCATTTTTTTTTCTCTTTTTCTCTTTTTTTTTCTTTTCTCTCATTTTTTCTGTATCATATTTGTAAACACTGCTTCTGATTCCAAAAGAGGTATATGAAAAAAAATAAATACGGCTCAAAGGGGTAACAAAGGATAAGGTGTTTAGATAGCAGAATAAAATGCCTTCGTCATTCCAATCTTCAAAGCATGCCAAATACAAATAACACAATTAAACAAACCAAAGAAATCATACATAATATCTTTTGACTGCATCAGAATTTATAACCATATCCACACATTTGCCTTCTACATCTGTTAAATACAAAGCACCATTGGACAACACTCTCGTTACCACGAACAACCCCTGCCAATTTTGGGCAAACTTGCCTTTAGCTTCAACCTGATGCGGCAGGGTGCATTTCAATAGTGTTTATTTATGTTCTATCTACCCCAGTTTCACACAATTCAGGCTTGAAGTGATATCAAAATGTCTTTACTTATTTCCCTCAAATGTCCCTATCATCTTCAAAATTATTTCATTGCTTCATGACTAAACTAACTTTTAAGACCAGGCTAAGAATTACGCGTGCATGTCATGTCACTAGAGTCAGCAGGAGAAGAACTATAAAAGGGAAAGAGAACTAAACAGACACTGACTAGAAATAACAGTAAACAAGAAATTGCATTAGATAGATGGTGAAAGGGTTTGAACAACAAAACAAGTAAAATAAGCTGGGGTTACAACCTTGGAACAAAACCAGACAACACTAAACGAGCTACTACGACTAAACAAACTAGGCAAAATAAAAGGATAGAAGGGTTTGCATCACAAGACAATATCTGGATTACAACCTGAAAATAACCCGAACAACAGAAATGACAACAAAATAAACCACCACAACTCCTCCCCGGGCTAACCAAGAATGGAGCGTCTTTCCAATTACCAAGCACGACATCTTAGCCACTGGATTCCACATCAATATTGCCAAGGCCATTAACAACTTCAATATCATTAACTTCAGTCAGTAGGTTCCCAAGAGGATTCGCATGCTCCCTATCCCTGTCCTTGATCACAATTACCCCTTCTTGAATCATTCTTTCTATTTCCCTTTTCAAAACACGACAATCTTCAATGCTATTCCTTTGGACGTTAGAGTGGTACATGCATCGTACAATAGGATCAAAACCTTTTGCATATGGGTCTGGAGTATAGCCGAAGAGTGGATCAATCAGGCCAGAATGTTTTAACTTTTCAAACAAGCTTGTGTAGGACTCCCCGATTAGCGTGAAACTATTTCTTTGCCTTTGTTCCCCTCCCTGCCCCTATTTTCTAGGGTTGTTGGGTGCTCGAAAATGTTGTGAAGGCAAGAGTGCATTATGCGGTGCTGGCGCTCGCCATAGAGAGTGACCTAGTGGTTGGACAGATGGCTAGATGTTGTTTGGAGGATAATACTAGGGGGAATTATGTGGAGCTTGGGGATATTCATGGGGTCGGTATTGATGCTGAAAACGTTTAGCAGGACTGATCACTAGATCCTATCGTTGGCGAGGCTCAGCAACATCTTTTCTATCAATGGGAGGGCTGTCCCGAGCATCTTGTTCATTCCATCTAAACCAAAATTCCCTAAAACTTTCCTTGGGTTTGTTTTCCATCTGCGATAGGGAGGAGCGATCTATGACAATGTCTATATTGTACTGAAAGTGTCGCACAAAATCTTGAGCCATGTCATCCCATGCATGCCACTTATTGACATCTTGATGAGTATACCATTCCAAAGCTGCCCCAGTCAAGCTCTCACTGAAATACGCCATCAACAAATCATCTTTCCTGCCAACACTTCTCATTCACTACAGTAACCTCTCAGATGGGCTACTGGATCTCCACGTCCATTATATAAATTAAGCTTTGGCATTTTAGACCCTTTCAGCTTTCTGGATATCTCATCTTGCTCCAATGTCTTAGCAGGCTTTGCAGTCTCACTGGGAGGCTCAAAATGAGGAGCGTAAGAGTATGAACCCGAGACCTTGAAAATTGGTTCTGGAGCATAATGTTGGGCATCGGGTATTTTGAACACAGTCTCGCTAGAGGATCGAGGAAAGGTAGCAGGTGGATGAGCTACCAAAACATGAGTGGTTAAAGGAGCGGGATATGAGGTGGTTCTGGGGGGTGGAGTGTGAAAAGATTGTGGGGAGATATCCTGGACTTGTGACAGTGGCGGAATGGTGACAAGGCTTTCAGTGTAGTTAGTGGGAACTGATGGTAGAGGACGCCCACTAATCCAGGCTTGGTATATTACGACCATCTATCCTTTCAACCTTAAGACCTCTTTTTTCAACTCAGATTCTGATTCAACAATTCCTTTAGACGGATCAATAACCCCTGTGTCCAAATCTTTGCTAGCCATGGCTACCTTGATCTTTGACCTTGTGTTGTATGGATGAGTTACTTAAGAACCACAAACCAACCACCCTTCTGCTTTATGAAGATAACAACAACAACAACAACAACAACAACCCAGTGTAATCCCACAAGTGGGGTCTGGGGAGGGTAATATGTACGCAGACCTTACCTCTACCCCGAGGGGCAGAGAGGCTGTTTCCAGGAGACCCTCGGCTCAAAGAGGCAACAAGAGACACTATATTAGTACTATCAATAGTCTCATAATAAAACACCATAAAATACCATAAAATCCATAACATAACATAAATAGCATAAAAACAAAGTAACAGAGTAACAACAATATAAGAGATATAGGAAATACGAGAATATGTAGGGTATTAATACACAGAAGATAAAGCCCATCATCAGTAGTTGATCAATAGCATCCTAAGACTAATTCCTAACTGGCTAGTCTCACTCTAGTGCGCTGTAAAAAAGACATCACAATTTCCCCTAACCTACAACCTTAATGCTCGATCTCCACAATTCCCTGTTTAGGGCCATGTCCTCAGTAACCCTAAGTCGCGCCATATCCTGCCTGATCACCTCTCCCCAATACTTCTTAGGTCTCCCTCTACCTCTCCTCGTACCCACCACCGCCAGTCGTTCACACCTTCTCACCGGTGCATCAGTGTTCCTCCTCTGAATGTGCCCGAACCATCTGAGTCTTGCTTCCCGCATCTTGTCCTCCATGGGGGCCACACCCACCTTCTCTCGAATATCTTCATTTCTAATCTTATCCTTCCTTGTATGCCCGCACATCCACCTCAACATCCTCATCTCTGCAACTTTCATCCTCTGGATGTGTGAGATCTTCACCGGCCAACACTCGGTCCCATACAACATAGCAGGCCTAACCACTGCCCTATAAAATTTACCTTTCAGTAACAGTGGCACTTTCTTGTCACACAGGACTCCCGTCGCTAACCTCCATTTCATCCACCCCACCCCTATACGGTGTGTGACATCCTCGTCGATCTCCCCGGACCCCTGAATAAACGACCCCAGGTACTTGAAACTACCCCTCTTAGGGATGACTTGAGAATCAAGCCTCACTTCCACTCCCGCTTCCGTCGGCTCTGCCCCAAATTTGCACTCAAGGTATTCCGTCTTCGTCCTGCTCAACCTGAAACCTTTGGACTCAAGGGTATGTCTCCAAACCTCTAACCTCTCGCTGACGCCGCGTCGTATCTCGTCGATTAGGACTATGTCATCAGCAAATAGCATGCACCATGGCACCTCCCCTGAATATGATGCGTCATAGCATCCATCACCAGGGCAAATAGGAAAGGGCTGAACGCAGACCCTTGGTGCAACCCCGTAATAACCGGAAAATAATCTGAATCGCCTCCTGCTGTCCTAACCCGAGTCTTAGCTCCATCATACATGTCCTTAATCGCCCTAATGTAGGCAACCGGGACCCCTTTAGCCTCTAAGCATCTCCATAAGACCTCCCTAGGAACCCTGTCGTACGCTTTCTCTAGATCGATAAACACCATGTGGAGATCCTTCTTCTTATCCCTGTATTGTTCCACCATCCTCCTAATAAGGTGGATAGCTTCTGTGGTAGATCGCCCCGGCATGAACCCGAACTGGTTGTCTGAAATAGACACCGTCCTTCGCACTCTCATTTCTACCACTCTCTCCCAGACTTTCATGGTATGACTTAGTAATTTAATACCCCTATAGTTGTTACAGATCTGGATATCGCCTTTGTTCTTATACAACGGGACCATTGTACTCCACCTCCACTCTTCGGGCATCCTATTAGTCTTGGATATAACATTAAGCAACTTAGTAAGCCATTCCAAGCCTGCTCTACCCACACACCTCCAAAGCTCAACCGGAATTTCATCTGGTCCGGTAGCTCTGCCCCTTCTCATCTTACGCATTGCCTCCATGACCTCATCGACCTCAATGTCCCGACAATCACTTAGTTCATGGGGGCTGTCTGCGTTCCTCAATTCACCTAGTATAATATCCTGATCCCCTTCCTCATTTAGAAGTTTATGAAAGTAGGTCTGCCATCTCCTCTTTATCTGGTCATCCCCCAACAAAACTTTGCCGTCCTCATCTTTTATGCACCTCACTTGGTCCAAATCCCGAGCCGTCCTCTCTCTACCCTTAGCGAGTCGGAGTAACTTCTTCTCCACGCCTTTGTTCCCTAGTTCCTCATACAAACGAGCAAAAGCTGCTGTCTTTGCCTCCGTCACTGCCATCTTTGCCTCTTTCCTAGCTACCTTATATCTCGCAATGTTCGCTCTCTTCTCCTCATCTCCAGTGCTCCCCACTAACCGCAGGTAAGCCACCTTCTTCGCTTCCACTTTACCTTGTACAACTGCATTCCACCACCATTCTCCTTTGTGGCCACCGGTGCGGCCTGAAGATACCCCTAACACCTCTCTCGCCGCCTTCCATATATAGTCCGCCGTCGTCGACCACATAGTGTTTGCGTCCCCACTACTTCTCCAAGCTCCCATTGCCGACAACCTTCCTTCCAACTCCTGGGCTTAAACCTTAGTCAAGGCGTCCCCCCTAATCCACGGGCGGCCTCGTACTGACCTCTGTTTCCTTCTTATCCTAATACTAACGTCCATCACCAAGAGCCTATGTTGCGTTGCAAGGGTCTCACCTGGGATAACTTTGTAAAATGAGGTCATCCTGTTAGCATTAGGGCATTTAACAGCTAAAAATATTACATTGCGTGCAATGCACCTAGCAACAATTAACGGTTCTAGAATGGCTTCGAGGGTCACAAGGTCACTTGGCATCATCCCAATTTATTCCCTTCAATCTTCTCTTTTCGTTTCTTTTCTAGCAATTGCTTGCTCATTTTCCTTCCTCTCTCTCTTTTCCCCTAATTATCACTCTTTTCTTTCCTTTCATTTCTCACATCCCATAATTCATCTCTTTTTTTTCTTTTAATAATAAAAAAAATAATTCGATCGAACCTTATGTAGGTTGCCTATGTATCATGACGGCACATGAATCAGATCTTTGCGTAGTTCGGGAAGATCGAAAATAAAGTAGACAAACTAACGTTCTCTTCTTTTTTCTTTTCTTTTTACCCTAATGACTACTCTGATGGGAAAAGAGAAATAAAAGAAGCAAATCCTTTTTTTTTGAATTTTCTAAACTTAATGCTATAACCTATTCTAAACTCAAGCTTAACGAGCATATATTTTTTTTTCTTTTTTTCTTTTTGAAACAAACACTCTATGGGAAATTATTAAGGAAAAAACCCTACAAGAGAAAAATATTTTTGATTCTTTTTTTAGGAAGGAAATCTAAAGAATAAACCAAAGAAAAATATTTTGAATTTTCATTTGATACCCTTGAAGAAAGATTTCGAAACGAGAAATGAACAAGATAAAAAATATTTTTGGATTTCAGTTTTTGATTACCTAAGGGAAAAACTCTAAAGATTAAACAAAAGATAAAGTATGCCTTTTTGCTTCTATACATAATATCCTAAAGTTCTAGTAAAATAAAAAGAATAATTTTTTTCTATTTTTTATTAATTTTCCAAAGAAGAACCTCAAAAGAAAATCTTTTGGATTTTTGGAATTAATATCTTAAAGAAACTTTAAAGAGGTACTAAAAAAATTCTTTTTTTTTTTTTTGAATTTTAGCCTTAATATACGAAAGGAAATATAAAGGCAATTTCTATTTTGAGTTCTAGATATTAATTTAATAAAAGAAAACCAACTCAAATGATTTTTTTATTCCTAGAATTAGTATTCTAAAAAAAAACTTCTAACGGAAATATAAAAACGCAATTTTTTTTTTAGATTTTTGATTTATATCACACTTTTTCAAATACGAAAAGAAAAGTACAACAGAAGACTTGACATTACTGTACAAAGGTAAAAGAGACATAAAAAAGAACAACATACTCAAAACATAATAATAATAAAAAATCTCCTTAAGCAAACTCCTGAATGATCGACCCTGGTTGGATGGTCATAGGGCGCATGTCATGCCCAAACTCCGGTAAGTAGATCCACACTTGTATGAGAAAATTAGACCAAATAAAGTTAAAGACCTAGAACACTATGTGAGACAATAATACTTCCTGTTGGACACATGCAAGACATGATTGTGACTATTTTTCTAAAATTAACCTATGTGGCTAAAAGTGGCTAAAGCAAGATTTGGCTAGGACCCCGCGAAGCCAAAAACCTAAACTCACTAGGAAGACCAGACCCTATGTGGTTTGCCTACGTATCACGCCACGAAATATGATAATCAAGTATGTGTAGTTCAGGCATATTGGATACGAGCGAGAATAAAAAAATAACTAATTTACAGAAAATATATTTTTTGTCTTTTTTTTTTTGAAAAATGATGAAACATGTAAACTCTTTTTTTTGCTTGATTTTTTTTGAAAAAAAAACATGTTCAGAATTGACTTCCATGACTCATGGCCTCACAATAATCTCAAAGTAGTTTAGGAAATAATCAGTTACCGTAGTTTGCTTTAGGCATGTTAATTAAATAATTGTTATAGCTATGAGTATCATTCCCGTGACGTAGTTGTGACGCTTAATTACTAAAATCCGGCGGTACATTTATGTGACCCAGCCACAATTTAATCTTGTTAATAAAATAAACATGTTGTGGATCATGGGTACAACTCCTGTGACATGATTCGCGACGTGTAATCAAATAATTAGTTGTATAACAACCGAATTATTAAAAGCGGTTTAAAAGGAATAAAAATGCACATAGGTTTCAATGATGTTTTAAAATCAAATAAGTAGGCCAATAATAACAGTTGAGCGACCGTGCTAAAACCACAGAACCTGGGAATGCCTAACACCTTCTCTCGGGTTAACAGAATTCCTTACCCGAATTTCTGTGTTCGCGAACTGTAAAACAGAGTCAATCTTTCCTCGATTCGGGATTTGAAACGGTGACTTGGGACACCATAAATTATCCCAAGTGGCGACTCTGATTTTTAATTAAATAATCCTGTTTCGATTGTCACTTAAATTGGAAAAAACTCCCATATACTCCTTCCGGGGGAAAAAAGGAGGTGTGACAGCTCTAAAATAAGGGAGTTCTTAGAGCTGCCATACCTCCTTTTTGCTACCCCCAGAAGGGTATAAGGGAGTTTTTCCAATCTAAGTGACAATCGAAACGGGATTATTTATTTAAAATTCAGAGTCGCCACTTGGGATAATTTATGGTGTCCCAAGTCACCGGTTTAAAATCCCGAATCGAGGAAGTTTGGCCCTATTTATGGTCTGCGAACACAGAAATCCGGGTAAGGAATTCTGTTAACCCGAGAGAAGGTGTTAGGCATTCCCGAGTTCCGTGGTTCTAGCACGGTCGCTTTGATCATACTTGGCTTAATCAAACGGTCTAATTACTTATTTTAAAACCTATGTCTACACCCACGCTCATCATCAAGCGTGTGCGTCACCTCAATATAGCACAACGATGTGCAATCCGGGGTTTCATACCCTCAGAACATCATTTACAATCATTACTCACCTCAAACCGGTGCAAACTCTAGCCCGCGATGCCTTTGCCCCTCGAATCAACCTCCACTCGCGTCGAATCTATCCAAATCAGAACCACGATGTCAAAATATGCTAAGGGAACGAAGCCCAAGCAAAAAATATTCAATTTACAACACAAATCCCGAAATTACCAAAACCGACCCCGGGCCCACGTCTCGGATTCTGGTAAAAAATCACATCAATGGATTTCTTATCAGTCCCCGAGTTCATACATACCAAAAGCATAAAAATCCAACCACAAATGACCCCTCAAATCCCAATTTTTAGGTTTTCAATTTCAAGCCCCAGTTCTTCCATTTTAGGCTTAGATTCTATGATTAATTAGGTAGATTTTACATTAGAATCGAGTTTTAGGTCCATGGATCTTACCTCCAAGTGATTCCACTTGAATCCCTCTTCAAAAAGATCCAAAAAAGCTCAACAATGGTGAAAATAAACCCCAAAATCGTGGACAAGATGACTATTTAAACATTCTGCCCAGGTCTGATAGCCTTCTTTGCGAACGCGGTCAACGCCTTGCATTCGTGAAGCACAACCAACTTTGACCAAAAATTTCCTCTTCCCGATCGCGACCTTCCCATCGCGAAAGCGATACTTTCCTCAGACCTCTCTTCGTAATCGCGTTACCTCTCTCGCGAACGCGATGAATAAAATACTCTGAAGCTCAGCTGCCCAATTCCTCCACGCGAACGCGATGACCAAACACTCAGCCCTTTGTGAACGCGGAGCTTTCCTCGCGAACGCGAAGGCTTAAATCCCATCCTTCACCAACTGACCCTTCGCGAACGCATGGACCTACTCGCGAACGAGAAGGTCTAAATCCTCTGCAACACACAATAGTTTTCTGCAATTTCAAACATCATGAAATGGTCCGATTGACCACCAGAAACTCAACCGAGGCCCCTGGGACCTCAGCCAAACATACCAACATATCCCATAACCTCATTCAAACTTGTTCCAACCTTCAGAACGCTTAAAACAACATCAAAACACCAAATTCGCATCGGATTCAAGCCTAAGAATTCCAAAATCTTCTAAATTATGCTTTTGATTAAAACCCCAACCAAACCACGTCCGAATGACCTGAAATTTTGCACACACATCCCAAATGACACGACGGAACTACTGTAACTCTCGAAATTCCATTCCGACCTCTATATCAAAATCTCACCTATCAACCAGAAATTGCCAAAAATCCAATTTAGCCAAGTCAAGCCTAAATCTACTCCGGACCTCTAAAACTCATTCCGATCATGCTCCTAAGTCCCAAATCACCTCCCGAAGCTATCCAAGTCATCGGAACTCGCATCCGAGCCCTCTAACACATAAGTCAACATTCGGTTGACTTTTTCAATTTAAGCTTCCTCAAAAGAGACTAAGTGTCTCGAACCTTACCATATCCTTTCCGAACCCGAGCGAACCAATCTGATCACTCATTGAACCAATAGACAAAGTAATAAGAAGTAGAAATGGGGGAAACAGAGCGGTAACTCATGAGACGACTGGCCGGTTCGTTACATCCTCCCCAACTTAAACAGATGTTCGTCCTCGAACGAGTCAAGAAACATACCTGAAGCCTCAAACAGGTGAGGATATCTGCTCTGCGTATCCTGCTCGGTCTCCCAGGTAGCCTCCTCCACGGGCCGACCTCTCCACTGCACTTTCACTGAAGCTATATCCTTTGACCTCAACCTTCGAACTTGACGCTCCAAAATAGCTGCTGGCTCCACATCATAAGTCAAATTACCATCCAACTGAACCATGTTGAAGTCCAAAACATGAGACGAATCCCCAATATGCTTCCGGAGCATAGAAACATGAAATACCGAATGCACACTCGACAAGCTGGGTGGCAAAGCAAGCTTATAAGCCACCTCCCCAATCCTCCGAAGCACCTCAAAAGGTCCAATGAACCCAAGACTCAATTTACCCTTCTTCCCAAACCTCATAACACCCTTCATGGGTGAAACCTTCAACAAAACCTTCTCACCAACTATGTAGGACACATCCCGAACCTTCCGGTCGGCATAACTCTTTTTCCTCGACTGCGCTGTACGAAGTATCTCCTGAATTACCTTCACCTTTTCTAAAGCATCCTGCACCAAGTCTGTCCCCAATAGCCTAACCTCACCCGACTCAAACCAACCAACTGGAGATCTACACCGCCTCCCATACAAAGCCTCATATGGAGCCATCTGAATACTCGACTGGTAGATGTTGTTATAAGCAAACTCTGCAAGCGGTAGAAACTGATCCCATGAACCTATGAAATCAATGACACAAGCACGCAACACGTCCTCCAATATCTGAATACTACGCTCGGACTGCCCGTCCATCTAAGGGGGAAAAGCTGTGCTCAACTCAACCTGAGTACCCAACTCTCGCTGTATAGACCTCCAAAACTGCGAAGTAAACTGAGTGCTCCTATCTGAAATGATGGAAACTAGGACACCATGCAAACAAACAATCTCCCGGATATAGATCTCTGCCAACCGCTCTGAAGAATAGGTAGTTCACACAAGAATGAAGTGCGCGGACTTGGTAAGCCAATCCACAATCACCCAAATAGCATCGAACTTCTTCAAAGTCCGTGGGAGTCCAACTACAAAGTCCATAGTGATCCTCTCCCACTTCCACTATGGAATATCCATCTGCTGAAGCAAGCCACCCGATCTCTGGTGCTCATATTTCACCTGCTGACAATTGAGACACTGAGCTACCAATCCCACAATGTCCTTCTTCATTCTTCTCCACCAATAATGTTGTCTCAGATCCTGATACATCTTCGCGTCACCCGGATGAATGGAATACCGCGAGCTATGGGCCTCTTCCAGAATCAACTCTCGAAGCCCATCCATATTGGGCACACATATCCGGCCCTGCATCCTCAACACCCCATCATCATCAATGGTCACATCTCTAGCATCATCATGCTGAAATCTGTCCTTAAGGACAAGCAAATGCGGATCATCATACTGGCGCTCTCTGATGCGCTCATATAAGGAAGAACGAGAAATCACACAAGCCAATACCCGACTAGGCTCCGAAATATCTAACCTCACAAACCGATTGGCCAAGGTTTGAACATCAACTGCAATAGGTCTCTCCCCAACTGGAATATATGCCAAACTCCCCATACTCACCGCCTTTTGGCTCAAGGCATCGGCCACCACATTGGCCTTCCCCGGATGGTACAATATAGTGATATCATAATCCTTAAGCAACTCCAACCACCTCCGCTGCCTCAAATTAAGATCCTTCTGCTTGAACAAGTGTTGGAGGCTATGATGATCAGTAAACACCTCACAAGACACACCATACAAGTAATGCCTCCAAATCTTCAATGCGTGAACTATGGCAGCCAACTTCAAATCATGAACGAGATAGTTCTTCTCATGGGACTTCAATTGACGAGAAGCATAAGCAATAACTCTACCATCCTGCATCAATACACAACCAATGCCAACTCTCTAAGCATTACAATACATGGTATATGAACCTGAAGCTGATGGCAAAACTAACACTGGAGCTGTGGTCAAAGCTGTCTTGAGCTTCTGGAAGCTCTCCTCATATTCATCCGACGACACAAAGGAAGCACCCTTCTAAGGCAACTTGATCAAGGGCGATGTGATAGATGAGAATCCCTGAACAAACCGACGATAATAACCTACTAAACCAAGAAAGCTGTGAATCTCTATGACTGAGGACGGTCTGGGCCAACTCTGAACTACCTCTATCTTCTTCGGATCAACCTGAATACGCTCGGTGGACACCACATTCCCCAAGAAAGCCACTGGACTGAGCCAAAACTCATACTTGGAGAATTTTACATAAAGCTTCTCCTCCCTCAACCTCTGCAACAAAACTCTCAAATGCTCTGCGTGCTCCTCCTAACTACGCAAATACACTAGAATATCATCAATGAAGACTATGACAAACGAGTCAAGATAAGGCCGGAACACACTGTTCATCAAATGCATGAATTCTACTGGGGCATTGGTCAGCCCAAAAAACATCACCAAGAACTCATAATGACCACATCGGGTTCTGAAAGCCATCTTAAGAATATCCGAGTTCCTAATCTTCAACTGGTGATAAACTAAACAGAGATCAATCTAGGAGAACACTCTCGCTCTTTGAAGATGGTCGAATAAATCATCAATGCGAGGCAGAGGATACTTGTTCTTAATTGTTACCTTGTTCAATTGCTTATAATCAATGCATATCCTCATAGTGCCATCCTTCTTCTTCACAAATAGAACTGGCGCATCCCAAGGTGACACACTAGGCCGAATGAACCCCTTTTCAAGGAGTTCCTAAAGCTGCTCCTTTAACTCCTTCAACTCTGATGGTGCCATACGATACAGCGAAATAGAAATGGGTTGAGTGTCCGGCACCAGTAAATACCAAAATTAATATCCGTGTCTGGTGGCGTGCCCGACAGGTCTGCAGGGAATACATCGGGAAAATCCCTTACAACTGGAACAGAATCAATACTAGGAGTCTCAGCACCGACATCCCTCACAAAGGCTAAATATGAAAGACAACCTTTCCTAACATACACTGGGCCTTCAAAAATGAGATCACTTTACTGGGAACATAATCCGTCACCCCTCACCACTCAATCTGTGGCACACCCGGTATAGCCAATGTAAGTGTCTTAGCATGATAGTCCAGAATAGCACAATATAAAGATAGCCAATCCATGCCTAAAATGACATCGAAATCCACTATATATAATAATAAAAGATCAACTCGGGTCTTCAAACCCCCAATAGTCACCACACACGACCGGTACACACGGTCTACAACAGTAGTATCGCCTACCGGGATAGATACATGAACAGGTGAAACAAGAGACTCACATGGCGTACCCAAATAACGAGTAAAGTATGATAACACATAAGAAAAGGTGTAACCGAGATCAAATAATACAGAGGCATCTCTGTGGCAGACTAAAACAATACCTGTAATAATAACATCGAAAGTAATAGCATCAGGTCTAGCTGGAAGTGCATAGAAACAGGCCTGATCGCCACCTGATCGACCTCCCCCTCTAGGGCGACCCCTAGCTGACTGACCTCCACCCCTAGCTGGCTGGGCAAGTGGTGATGGAGTAACTGGCGCTGAAGCCGATGACTGACCCCCCTGCTGAGATGAACCCGCAAGACGATGAGGACACTACCTCCACATATGGACCATCTCTCCACACTCATAACAACTCCCAAGTGCTGGAGAAGGGGACTGAAGGGAACCCCTCGCACCGGAGTGACTAGCAGATATAGATGGCACAGAAGAGCCCTGAACTGATGGAGCATGAGACGAACTCTGAGCTGGAAGAGCACTAAGTGATGACTGGCCCTAATAAGAACTATGAGAACCATGACCCGATGACGCCCCATGATAACCTAGGCGAGCTGCTTGAATGGATGGCCTCTACCGTGCTGAAACTGACCTCTCGAAGGAGTACCACTATAACTACCAGATCCTCGAGGCCTCTTGGCCTCCCTCTCCTCTCGCTCCTAGCAACGAACAGACTCAATCTCATGGGCAATATCCATAACCTCCTCGAAAGTAGCACCAATCACCCTCTCCCTGGTCATGAGAATACGAAGCTGATAAGTGAGACCATCAACAAACCTCCTAATCCTCTCTTTATCTATCGGAACCAACCAAATAGCATGAAGAGATAACTCAGAGAACCTCATCTCATACTGCGTCACTGTCATCTCTCCCTAACACAACCAAAACTGCCTGCGCAGCTCCTCTCTACGAGACTGCGGCACATACTTCTCCAGAAAGAGAACGGAGAACTGTTGCCAAGTAAGGGGTGCTGCACCAACAGGCCTACGCCTCTCAAAAGTCTCCCACCAAGTGAAGGCAGCTCCAGAAAACTGATAAGTAGTGAAAGCGACCCCGCTGGTCTCCAGAATACCCGCTTTACAAAGCATCTTTTAACACTTATCCAAGAAACCTTGGGCATCCTCGCCCTCTGCACCACTGAAGGTCGAAGGCTGAAGTCAACCAAACCTCTCCAACCTACATTGCTCGTCCTTTGGCATGGAAGAAACTACATAGTCCTAAGCAGCTGCAACTAGTTGGGCTGGATGCACTCCCAGTGTCTGAAGTCCCTGCACGACCTGCTCAGGTGTGCGAGCGGCAGGAGTCTGATTGCCTCCCCCGGCCTGAGAAGTAGCTGCAGCTATAGTAGCTGAGACCGCCTGAGCTAGGCCGACACAAACTAATAGAATCTGAGCCAAGGCCTCCTGAAGACCAGGAATAACAATGGGCACAGCTGGTGCCTGAGCTGGTGCTGTTGGAGCATCCATAACTGGGACCTGATCCTGAACTGGGGTGGCTGGTGGATCTGTAGGTGTTGGCTTAGCTGCTGTGCGGGCCACACCTCTGCCCCTACTGCGACCACAACTGCATCCTCGGCCTCTAGTGGCCACAGATTGTGGCACTAGTGGTCGTCCATCCTGACCGGTAGCGCGTGGCCTTACCATCTGTGAGAGAATAGAATAACAGAAGTTTTATACTCGGATCAACAGATTCGCACGACAAGAATTTCAAGAATATGAAGTTTTTCCTAAAGGTTCTGCAGACTCTCGAGGATAAATACAGACGTCTCCGTATCGATCTGCGAGACTCTACTAAACCCCCTCATGACTCGTGAGACCTATGTAACCTAGGCTCTAATACCAACTTGTCACGACCCTAAACCTGAACCCGATCATGATGACGCATCTTGTGAAGACAAGGCCAGCCGACACTTTCCATTTCAGTTTTAAGCAATCAAACCATAAGAATTTAAGACTAAAACATGATAAATAATCCAAAGTAAGCAGTTACCAGTACAGTTGCGGAAGAAAAACCCAACACAATCCGATACCGGAGTGTCACTAGTCATGAACATCTAAAAATCCGGAGTAAGACAAGAAGGTCTATAGAGTTCAATACAGTTCCAAAACAAAGAGAAGTAAGATAAGGGAAGAAGCTCTGGGCTGCGAACGCCGGCAGCTACCTAGAGAATCTTTGGATCCGCTTGAGTTGGAAAGATCAACACTCGGTAGCGGGACCAGATGCACCTAAATCTGTACACAGGGTGCAGGGAGTAAAGTGAGTACTCCAACTCAGTCAGTAATAATCATAAATAAAGATTGAAAGCATGAAATCATGTAAGGCGCATTTTAGACTATAATGAAGCGGTGAAACAAGTAAGAACAACGATTTAGTAAGGATATGTAAAATCATATAAGTTCAGTTTAAACTTCAAGAAGTGCCTATTCAACAATTACACAGGTAAATGATAGACAAATAAGATAGATAAGCACATAAAGGATTGCCCCTCGGGCACAATGTCAACAATACCAGCCTCTCGGGCTACCTCTCACATCACAATGGGTACCCGCGCTCACTGAGGGTGTGCAGACTCCTGGAGGGGCCCCTTACGGCCCAAGTGCAATATCAAGCCATCTTGTGGCATCATCACTAGGATTTCGGCCTTATATCAACAAGCCACCTCGTGGCGTACATATCTCAGGCCCTCGGCCTCATAATCATAACCAGTGTTTCCTCACAACATAGTCCCTCGGCCTTACTCAATCAAAATCCTCACAAGCCACTCGGGCAATAGTAAAACATGATTCTTAGCTCAATATCATTTAAAAGATTATTTAAGTGTTAAAATAGAGTAAACATGGCTGAGTATGAGAATAGTGGAATATAACAATGACTGAGTTCAAGTATAAAGTTAAAATAGTGAGGAAATATCAATGAAAATCCCTGAAGGGTTCAAATAGTTGGCACGGGGCCCAAATATGGCATTCAGCCCAAATCATAATGACAACAAATAGATTTCAGTCAAATGCGCGGTAAAATAATCATTCGAGACGGACTAAGTCACAATCCCCAATAGTGCACAACCACACGCTCGTCATCAAGCATGTGCGTCACCTTAATATAGCACAATGATGTGCAATCCGGGGTTTCATACCCCCAGGACATGATTTATAATTATTACTTACCTCAAACCGGTGCAAACTCTAGCCCGCGACGCCTTTGCCCCTCGAATCGTCCTACACTCGCGTCGAATCTATCCAAAATCAGAACCACGACGTCAAAATATACTAAGGGAATGAAGCCCAAGCAAAAATATTTAATTTAAAACACAAATCCCGAAATTACCAAACCCCGATCCTCGGGCCCACGTCTCGGATTCTGGTAAAAAATTACATCAATGGATTTCATATCACTCCCCGAGTTCATACATACCAAAAGCATAAAAATCCAACCACAAATGACCCCTCAAATCCCAATTGCTAGGTTTCCAATTTCAAGCCCTAGCTCTTCCATTTTAGACTTAGATTCTATGATTAATTAGGTAGATTTCACATTAGGATTGAGTTTTAGGTCCATGAATCTTACCTCCAAGAGATTCCCCTTGAATCCCTCTTCAATCCTCTTCAAAAATCTCCAAAAACGCTCAACAATGGTGAAAATAAACCCCAAAATCGCGGACAAGATGACTATTTAAACATTCTGCCCAGGTCTGAAATCCTTCTTCATGAACGCGGTCAATGCCTTGCATTCGCGAAGCACAACCAACTTTGACCAAAAATTTCCTCTTCGCGATCGCGACCTTCCCATCATGAAAGCGATGCTTTCCTCAGACCACTCTTCGCGATCGTGTTACCTCTCTCGCGAACGCGATGAATAAAATACCCTGAAGCTCAGTTGCCCAATTCCTCTACGCGAATGCGGTCCCCTTCACGCGAACGCAATGACCAAACACTCAGCCCTTTGCGAACACGGAGCTTTCCTCGCGAACGCAAAGGCTTAAATCTCAGCCTTCACCAACTGACCCTTCACGAACACGAGGACCTACTCGCGAAGGTCTAAATCCTCTGCAACACACAACAATTTTCAGCAATTCCAAACATCATAAAATGGTCCGATTGACCACCCGAAACTCACCCGAGGCCCCCGGGACCTCAATCAAACGTACCAACATATCCCATAACCTCATTCAAACTTTTTCCAACCTTTGAAATGCTCAAAACAACATTAAAGTACCAAATTCACATCGGATTCAAGCCTAAGAATTCCAAAATCTTCTAAATTACACTTTTGATAAAAAACTCAACCAAACCATGTCCGAATGACTTGAAATTTTGCACACACATCCCAAATGACACCACGGAACTACTTTAACTCTCGGAATTCCATTCCGATCCCTATATCAAAATCTCACCTATCAACCGGAAATCGCCAAAAATTCAATTTTTCCAATTCAAGCCTAAATCTACTTCGAACCTCAAAAACTCATTGTGATCACGCTCCTAAGTCCCAAATCACCTCCCGAAGCTATCCGAACCATCGGAACTCACACCCGATCCCTATAACAAATAAGTCAACATCCGGTTGACTTTTTCAACTTAAGCTTCCTCAAAAGAGACTAAGTAGCTCGAACCTTACCATATCCTTTCCGAACCCGATCCAACCAATCCGATCACTCATAGAACCGATAGACAAAGCAATAAGAAGTAGAAATGGGAAAACATAGCAGTAACTCATGAGACGACTGGCTGGGTCATCACATTGTGGCATAGATGTTTGGGTCATATATCCAAAGAAAGGTTAGAAAGATTAGTAAAGAATGAGATTCTTCCGAATCTAAATTTTACTGATCTTACTATATGTTTGGATTGCATTAAGGGAAAGCAAACCAAGCATAGTAAGAAAGGTGCCACAAGAAGCACCCAGCTTCTTGAAATTATACACACTGATATTTATGGACCCTTTGATGTTTCATCTTTTGGTGGATAAAAATACTTTATCACTTTTATCGATGATTTTTCAAGTTATGGATACATCTATTTGCTGAAAGAAAAATTTCAAGCAACAGATGCTCTCAAAGTGTTTGTTAATGAGGTTGAAAGGTAATTAGATAAAAAAGTGAAAATCATTAGGTCAGATAGAGGTGGTGAATATTATGAAAAATATAATGAATCAGGCATATGTGCACAGTATACTATGCTAGGAACACCTCAACAAATTGGTGTTGCAGAAAGGCGTAATCGAACACTTATGGATATGGTTAGGAGCATGATGAGTAATTCCTCATTACCCAAATCATTGTGGATGTATGCTCTTAAAACCGTTGTATATTTATTAAACAGGGTTCCTAGTAAGGCAATTTCAAAGACACTTTTTGAACTGTGGACCGGAAGGAAACCTAGTTTAAGGCACCTGCATGTTTGGGTTTGCTGTCACGACCCAAAAACTAACCCTGTCGTGATGACACCTAACATGGTACTAGGCAAGCTGACACACTACCAAAACCAATCAATATTTTCATTTTTAAGACTAAACCAAAGCTATTTAACAATAAACATGCATCAGGAGTTTAAATCAAAACAATAGTGCGAAAAGAAAGCCCGACATCGGGGTGTCACTAGTCATGAGCATATACTACAATCGTCTGACAACATCATGACTAACATAGCCTAGAAATAACTGAATACAATTAAGGGAGGATAAGGAGGGAGAAAAGCAGGGGCTGCGATCGCCAGACAACTACCTTACTAACTCCGATGGACCTGCCACGGAGTAATCAACACCCACTACCGGGTTCAAAAATACCTGGATCTGCACACAAGGTGAAGGGAGTAATGTGAGTACGCAACTCAGTAAGTAATAACAGTAAATAGAGACTGAGCAGTAGTGACGAGCAATAAAACATATACAGTTCATATCATGAAATCTCAGTAAAATACAACAAGGTTTAAAATTAGGGTTTTAAATCAACTCAGCTCATTTAATTCCAGTTTCAGTAAAACCATTTAAAACATCTTTCAATAGTTTTCAACGAAGTGATGAAACAATGAGTAAAAATGACAAAAAATAAACAAACCCTCAGGCAAAACTCACTCTTCGAGCAATATAAATCAAGAACAGCCCCTCGGCGAACATCACTTGTGAACAGCCCCCTCGGGCAAACATGAATCATAAACTGCCCCTCGGGCAAACCTCACAGTCACTCATATATAGCCCCTCAGTCATTACCTCACAATCGCTCGTAAACAGCCCCTCAGGAACAATATGAATCAAGAACAACCCCTCAGGAAAAACATCATATCACTCACTCAGGGTAACTGCACTCACTAAGGGTGTACAGACTCCGGAGGGGCTCCTACAACACAAGCGCTATAACAAGCCACCTCGTGGCATAAATCAATCAGGCCCTTGGCCTCATAACAAGCCACCTCGTGGTATTAATCAATCAGGCCCGCATCCTCACAAAAATCATGAATCAATAACAACATGCTGCGGCATGTAGCCCGATCCCATAATATCCTCACAACTCAGGCCCTTTGCCTCACTCAGTCAGAAACCTCTCAAGCCACTCAGGTTATCAGTAAAACAGGGTGCTCAACCTAAAAATAACATTTTATGCATCAAAGTGGAGTAATAAAGACTGAGTTATGAAATCAGTAAACAAAGCATGACTGAGTATAGATCTTAAATAAAAAACAATGAGAGGATAATAAGAAAAAGCCCCTAAGCTCCAAACAGCTCTGACACAAGGCCCAAATATGGCATTCAGCCCACTTTATAGGAAATTCTTTTTAAAACACATAAGTATCATGTAATTTACGTCAAATACGCAACTTTATAGTTGCTATGGGATGGACCAAGTCACAATCCCTAATGGTGCACGCCCACACGCCCGTCACCTAGCATGTGCGTCACCTCAAAGTAGTAAAACAATGTGAAATCCGGGGTTTCATACCATCAGGACTAGATTTACAATCATTACTTACCTCAAACAAGTCAATACCAATACCGAACAAGCCAAATGATGCGCCAAAAATGCCATCTCGCGCGTTCTGAGCTCTGAACAGCTCGAAACTAACCGAAAACAACTCAAATATATCAAACAATGCTAAAACAACCAATCCCTATCGAAAAGGTCGAATCTTTAATCAAAAGCTCAAAATCAGCCAAAAAGCCCAACCTGAGCCCGCATCTCGGAACTTGATAAAACTCACAAAATCCGACAACCCATTCAGTTATGAGTCCATCCATACTAGTTTCATCCAATTCCGACTTCGAATCGATGTTCAAAACTTAAAATTTCACTTTATGAAACTTTAGGCAAAAATCCCCAAATTTCACTTTGAAATCATCAATCAGATGCCAAAAACGAAGATGGAATCATGAAATATAACCAAAACCGAGTAGAGAATACTTACCCCAATACATATGGTGAAAATCGCCTCCAAAATCGCCCAAATCCGAGCTCCTAACTTAGAATATGACCAAATGAACAAACCCTTATTTTATATATTTTTTTGCCAGTTATTCTGCATCGTTTCTCATGCTAAACGATCCCAAAACTCGCTTTTGATGCCTTCAATGGATTTCTTGTAAAATTTTAGTCAAGTTAGGCTCTTGAATCACTCTATTTGACCTTATATTGAAGGAGATATATTGGTTTCAATATTTGAAAATAGTGCAAATTTTTAAATATGAATGCAGTGGCAATTGCGTAATTATTCCGAAAAATCTAGCAACCCAATTCTTAGTAAAATGACCATAAAATCCTCATACGATGTCCAAATTCAATGATTCTTTTTTCTATGGCTCCATAATTACGATACGGATCTAATACTTCAATAAAAAAGAAATCGGAGCTCATTGCTTAATGTAGTCCCATTTATGCTTGAAAAACGACGTCGAAACATAAAAAAACGAGCGCAACGCAACCCAAACCTATCTGAAACTCACCCGAGCCCCTCGAGACCCTATTCAAACGTACCAAAAGGTCTCATATCATAACACGAACCTACTTGAGGCCTCAAAACACACATAACAACATCGAAACGACGAATCACACCTCAATTCGAAATCAATGAACTTGAAACTTCAAACTTCCACAACCGATGCCGAACCCTATCAAATCATGTCCGATTGACCTCAAATTTTGCATTCAAGTCACATTGACATTATGGACCTGCTCCAACTTCCAGAATTGAAATCTGACCCTAATATCAAAAGTTCACTCCCGATCAAACTTTTCGAAATTCCAACTCTCTCTATTTCAAGCCAAATTCTGCTACGGACCTCCAAATAACAATTCGGACATGCTCCTAAGTCCAAAATCACCCAACGGAGCTAATGGAACCATCAAAAATCCAATCCGAGGTCAAATTCTAAAAAGTCAAAATTTGATCAAACCTTTCAAATTTAAAGCTTCTAGCTGAGAATCATTCTTCCAAATCAATTCCAAATAACCTGAAAACCAAACCGACAATTCACATAAGTCATAATACTTCCTACAGAGCTACTCATGCCCTCAAACAACCGAGCAAAGTGAAATTTATCAAAATGACCGGTTGGGTCGTTACATTTGCCCAACGGAAGCTAGATTTATAATCCACAAGAAAAGAAATTAGATTCTCAAACAGTAAGTGGTTACTTTATTGGCTACCCACAGAAATCTAAAGGGAATGTGTTTTAGTTCCAAACTATAATTCGAGAATTGATGAAACCGGTAATGCAAGATTCATTTAGAATGGTGAAGTTAGTGGGAGTGTTGAAAAGCTAAGTATGGAAATAAAAGAGGTGAGGGTCAATATTCCATTACCCAGGAATATGCCTACTTCTATAGAAATATCAAATATTGTTCCAGTTGTTAAAAAAAACTTTGACAACACCGAGCAAAATTGGGATGAAACACTTAATGAAGAAACTAACTCACAAATATCTAACACAAATGAACCACAAGAAATGCCATTAAGAAAATCTCAAAGAGTTAGAAAATCGGCTATTTCGGATGACTATATGGTTTATTTGCAATAGTCAGATTTTGACATTGGTCTTAATAAGGATCTGGTTTCATTTTCACAAGCCATAGAAAGTAATGAGTCTGACAAATGGATTAATGCCATGAAGGAAGAGTTAAAATCCATGGAATACAATAAAGTGTGGGATCTTGTTGAATTGCTAGAAAGTTCTAAAAGAATCGGGTATAGATGGGTCTTTAAGACCAAACACGATTCAAATGGAAATATTGAGCGATTCAAAGCCAGACTTGTTGCCAAGAGTTATACTCAGAAAGCAGGCATTGATGTAACGACCCGGCCGGTCGTTTCATGAGTTACCACTCCATTTGCCCCATTTCTGCTTCTTATTATCTTGTTCAGCTGTATTATGTGTTATCGGGTTGGTTGGCTCAGGTTCAGAGAGGTTTTGGTAAGGTTTGAGACACTTAGTCTCTTTTGAGTAAGCTTAAGTTGGAAAAGTCAACCAGATGTTGACTAATGTGATAAAGGGATTGGATGTGAGTTCCGATGGTTTGGATAGCTTTGGGAGGTAATTTGAGACTTAGGAGCATGATCGGAATGTGTTTTGGAGGTACTAAGTAGATTTAGGCTTGAATTGGCGAAATTGGAATTTTGGCGTTTTTTGGTTGGTAGGTAAGATTTTGATATAGGGGTCGGAATGGAATTCCAGGAGTTGCAGTAGGTGCGTTGTGTCATTTGGGATGTGTGTGCAAAATTTCAGGTCATTCGAACGTGGTTTGATAGACTTTTTGATCGAAAGCGGAATTTGGAAGTTTTTGAAATTCTTAGGCTTGAATCCGATGCAAATTTGGTGTTTTGATGTTGTTTTGAGCGCTCCGAAGGTTGGAACAAGTTTGAATGATGTTATGGGATAAGTTGGCATGTTTGTTGAGGTCCTAAGGGCCTCGGGTGAGTTTCGGGTGGTTGAACGGATCATTTCAAGATGAAAAAGATTGCAGAAAATCTGCTGTGAGTGTTGGAGACTTTTGGCCTTCGCGTTCGCGAGTGGGCCCTCGCATTCGCGAAGGGTTAGTATGAGAGGCAGGAGGTTTGGCCTTCGCGTTTGCGATGAGTGAGAAGGCTGAGGCTTCGCGTTCGCGTACAGGGTGTCGTGTTCGCGATGAAGGAAAAGTGGTCAACGCTAGTTTGTGCTTCACGAACGCGAGGCATTGACCGCGTTCGCAAAGAAGAGGTTTTAAGTGCTGGGCAGAATGTTTTAAAAGACCTATTCCGCAATTTTTAGCCTAAGTTTCACCATTGTTGGGCGATTTTAGAGCTTTTTGAAGAGGATTGAAGAGGGAATCAAGGGGGAACACTTTGAGGTAAGATTTATGGACTTAATACTCAATCCTTATGTGATTTCTAACTAATTGATCATGAAATTTGTAGAATTTAAGCCTAAATATTAAAGAAACTAGGGCTTGTAATTGGAGACCTAAAATTAGGGATTTGAGGGGTCATTTGTGGTTGGATTTGGTACTTTTGATATGAATGAACTCGGGGAGTGATTAGGAGTTTATTGATGTAATTTTTATCGGATTCCGAGACGTGGGCTCGGGGGTCGGGTTTGGCCAATTTCGAAATTTGTGTTGTAATTTGATTTCTTTAGAGTGGGCTTTGTTCCCTTAGCATATTTTGATGGTTATGTATTGATTTTTGGTTAGATTTGGAGCATCCGGAGGCCGATTCGAGAGGCAAAGGCATCGCAAGCTAGAGTTTGGATCGGATAGAGGCGAGTAATGATTGTAAATGTTGTCCTGAGGGTATGAAACCCCGGATCTCACATCGTTGTGCTATTTTGAGGTGACGCACATGCTGGATGACAAGCGTGGGGTCGTGCACCATTGGGGATTGTGACTTAATCCATCCCATATGACTGTTTAACTACGTATTTGATTGAAAACGATTTGCTATCATCATGTTTTGGGCTGAATGCCATATTTGGGCCTCGTGCCAACTGTTTTGGACCCTTAGGGGATTTTTACTACTATTCCTCACTGTTTTGACTTCGTAATTGTACTCAGTCATGCTATATTCTACTGTTTTCACAATTCAGCCATCTTTACTTGTTTTTGATATTTTAAATGATATTTTGGGCTGAGCATCATGTTTTATTGATGCCCGAGTGGCTTATGAGATTTCGACTGAGTAAGGCCGAGGGCCTGTATTGTGAGGATACTTTTGGATCGGGCTGCACGCCGCAACAGTGATATACTGATTCATGATTATGAGGTTGAGAGCCTGATTTGTTACGCCACGAGGTGGCTTGCTATAAGGCTGAGTGCCTGTTTGATTATGCCACGACATGGCTTGATATTATGCTTGGGCCGTAAGGGGCCCCTCCCGGAGTCTGTATACCCCCAGTGAGTGTGAGTACCCAGTGTGATATGTGATATAGCCCGAGGGGCTGATGTTGTTCTATGTTATTGCCCGAGGGGCTAGTTCTGTTGGTATTTGCCCGAGGGATTGATTTATGTTCCTATATTTTATTCCTGTTTTCATTCATTCTATGAACTGCTTAAAGGTGTTTTAAAGAAGTTTTTACTGAACTAAGGTGTTTTTATAAGTTTTCACTGTTTTATTGCATTGTATTGGCTTTATACTGCCTCTTTGTAGCATGTTGCTATGTTTTACGTCTTTTCTTATCGCTCAGCTGCATTTACTTTTATTACTCACTGAGTTGGCTTACTCACATTACTCCCTGCACCCTGTGTGCAAATGCAGGAGCCTCGAGTCCTGCTAGCGAGGGCTGATTGCTTCCAACAGGCTGTTCGGAGTTCACTAGGTAGCTGTTTGGCGTTCGCAGCCTAGTGCTTCTCCCTCTTATCTTACTTTCCTTTGTACTAGTTCTGTAATAGATTGTGTAGTCTCTTTCATATTCTTAAACAGATGTTTAGATGCTCATGACTGGTGATACCCAGATGTCGGGCTGTGTTTATTTCCGCACTTGTTCTATTTTACTCTATTTTGGGATTTATTACTTATTAATGACTTAAATTGAATTATTATAACTGTTTAAATGGATTGGGGATTTGTGTCAGCTGGCCTTGTTTTACGATAGGCGTCATCATGACAGGTTCCGATTTAGGGTCGTGACAATTGATTATAAAGAGATTTTTTATCGTTCTCAAAGAAAGACTCGTTAAGAATTATTATGGCTTTGGTAGCTCATTATGATTTAGAGTTACACCAAATGGATGTGAAAATTACCTTTCTTAATGGAGATATTGAGGAGAAAGTTTATATGGACCAACCAGAGGGTTTCAAAACTAAAGGAAAAGCTAAAATGGTGTGTAAACTGAGGAAGTTAATATATGGACTTAAACAAGCCTCACGACAATGGTATATAAAGTTTAATGATACCATAACGTCTTTTGGATTTGTGGAAAATACCGTTGATCGGTGTATATAACAAAAGATCAACGAGAGCAAGTTTATATTTTTAGTCCTATATGTTGATGATATCCTACTTGCTACTAATGCTTTAGGCATACTACGTGAGACTAAAGATTTTCTCTCTAAAAGTTTTGAAATGAAAGATATGGGTGAGGCATCCTATGTGATAGGAATAGAAATATTCCATGATAGATCACAAGGATTATTGGGATGTCTCAAAAAGGCTCTATCGAAAGAGTTCTAGAGAGATTTAACATGAATAACTGTTCAGCAAGAATTGTTCCAATTCAAAAAGGGTACAAATTTAGTCTCATGCAATGCCCTAAGAATGATGTAGAATGAAAATAAATGGAATCAATTCCTTACTCTTCAATTGTTGGTAGTCTGATATATGCTCGGACTTGCACAAGACCAGATATTAGTTTTGCGGTCAGAATGCTGGAAAGATATCAGAGTAACACAGGAATTGATCACTAGAAAGATGCAAAGAAAGCCTTGAGGAACCTAAAAGGAATGAAGGATTACATGCTCATGTATAGGATATCCAAGCATTTGGAAGTTGTTGGATACTCGGATTCAGATTTCGTTAGATGTATTGACATTAGAAAATCCACGTTTGGTTATTTGTTCAAATTAGCTAAAGGAGCAATATCATGAAAAAAGTGCCAAACAATCTATCATTACTACATCCATGATGGAAGCATAATTTGTGGCATGTTTTGAAGCCACAATTCATGCATTATGGTTGTGAAACTTTATTTCAGGACTTGGGATAGTTGACTCCATTACCAGGCCGCTAAAAATTTATTGTGATAATTCTACAGCAGTATTCTTCTCTAAGAACGATAAGTACTCCAAAGATGCCAAACATATGTAATTAAAGTACTTTAGTGTCAAGGAGGAAGTTCAGAAACAAAGAGTGTCACTTGAGCGTATTAGAACAGATCTCATGATTGCAGATCCGTTAACGAAAAGTTAACAGGCAAAGATATTTAAAGAACATGTACGTAGAATGAGTCTTGGTTGTATTTATGATTGATGTATTTATGATGTTTTAACACTCTGAGCTCATTTATGTGTTTATGATATACATTAGTGATTTCCTGTTTCTCATAATGGTGTACACATTATTGTTTTAAGATGTTACAGGATAAGTCTCAATGAGACATTATTGTGGACCATAATATTTTATAACTTATGGTAGTGCGATGAGTTACTAATGTTGTAGTATATGGAAGAGAGTATGTAGACAAATTATATATATAACCGCCATAACTCACATTTGGTAGTTTATCGTATTATGATATTTATGATGGACATTATAGAAGAGATTTGTTTATGCACGACTAATGTTTATATTATTAAATATTAATATTATGTGATTATTGGGTGAAGTGGGAGAATGTAAGTTATTTTCTTACGCGTATGTGGCCCAATAAGTTTAAGGCCCATAATTAATATTTAATTAATGAGCAAATCTCATCCGTCCGATTGGTTACTTGATGGACGTACCGAATTAAGTGAGAACCTCTATAAATTAGTGCTCTCCCCACCATTAGGGTTACCATATTTTTATTTCTCTCTTCTATCACTAAAGTCGGCGGTAATGAAAGCTAGGGCAAGGGGCGAGAAACCAAATCCAACTAACGCTTCTGCTTCACGATGATGCCTTACGATTTAGGTATATTTTCTGTAACCTCTTTGTGTAAGATTATCATGTTCAAGATCCTAGTATGCAATTAAAGTTTATGTTCACATTGTCATCGTGATTGAGATCATAAAAATGAGAGTAAAGTTTCTAATAATTTAGTCTAAATTTTGTTCTTGATCATAATTTTGACAACCCGACCAGTCGCCTCATGAGTTACCGTTCCGTTTTTCCCATTTCTACTTCTTTATGCTTTGTTATCCGTGTTATGTGGTATCGGGTTGGTCGGATCGAATCCGGAATAATTTTGGTAAGGTTTGAGACACTTAGTCTCTTTTGAGGAAGCTTAAGTTGGAAAAGTCAACCGGATGTTTACTTATGTGTTAGAGCGCTCGGATGTGAGTTTTGATGGTTCGGGTAGCTTCGGGAGGTGATTTGTGACTTATGAGCGTGATCGGAAGGAGTTTTGGAGGTTCAGAGTAGATTTAGGCTTGAATTGGCGAAGTTGATATTTTGGCGATTTCCGGTTGATAGGCGAGATTTTGATATAAGGGTCGGAATGGAATTACGAGAGTTGCAGTAGTTCCGTTGTGTTATTTGGGATGTGTGTGCAAAATTTCAGGTCACTCGGACGTGGTTTGGTTGGTTTTTTTATCAAAAGCGGAATTTGGAAGATTTTAGAAAGTTTGGCTTGAATCCGATGTGTTTTGGTTGATTTGATGTTGTTTGAGGTGTTTTGAAGATTGGTACAAGTTTGAATAAGGTATTAGGATATGTTTGTACTTTTGGTTGAGGTCCCGGGGGCCCCGGGGTGATTTCGGATGGTTAATGAAGAAGTTAAGTTTGTTGCAACTGCTGAATGTGCTGCTTCTGGTATTTACACACCTACGGATTGGGGACCGCAGGTGCGATACTACATGTGTGATAAGGGAACCATAGAAGTGGCTAATGGGACCGCATCTGTGAAGTCGCAAATGCGGATAATGAATCGCAGAAGCGGAAATGCCTGGAAAGGCAGTGACCGTAGATGCGGTTGATAGACCGCACCTGCGAAGGCGCAGGTGCGGAAGGTTGATCGCAGAACCGGTTTTGGTCCATTAAGTGACTTCCGCAGAAGCGGAATACAAACCACATATGCGGTACCGCAGAAGCGGTTGAAAGGCCGCATATGTCAAAATGACTGGGCAGAAAGTATAAATTGTGGCCTTCGCGAATTTTAGCTAATTTCACCATTTTCATCTCGCCTTGAGAGCTTTTTGGACGATTTGAAAGAGGGATTTCAAGGGAGCTTCATTGAGGTAAGGAATTTGGACTTGAAACTCATTCCTATGCTATTATTACATGAAGTAGAGCTAGAAATCATGGAAACTAAGGATGAAAATTGGGGAAACTAGGGCTTGTGAACTTAGGCCTTTGATTGAGGATTTGGTGCACCATTTGAGGTCGGATTTCAGAACTTTTGATATGTATGAACTCGTGGGGAGATAAGAAATCTATTGATGTAAAAATTATTGAATTTCGAGATGTGGGCCCGGGGATCAGGTTTTAGTAATTTCGGGATTTATGTTGTAAATTGATTATTTTTGCTTGGGCTTCGTTCCTTTAGCATATTTTGATGTCCTCGTTCTGATTTTGGATAGATTCGACACGAGTGGAGGCCGATTTGAGGGGAAAAGGCATCGCAAGCTAGAGATTTGACCAGTTCGAGGTGAGTAATGATTGTAAATGATGTTCTGAGGGTTCGAAACCCCGGATTTCACATCGTAGTGCTATATTGAGGTGACGCACATGCTTGATGACGAGCGTGGGTTCGTGCACTATTGGGGATTGTGACTTAGTCCGTCTCGAATGACTATTTTACCGCATATTTGACTGAAATCCATTTGCTATTATCATGATTTGGGCTGAATGCCATATTTGGGCCTTGTGCCAACTATTTGAACCCTTCGGGGATTTTTACTGGTATTTCCTCACTGATTTGGCTTTATACTTGAACTCAGTCATGTTATATTTCACTGTTTTCGTACTCAGCCATGTTTACTCTATTTTAAACACTTACATGATCTTTTAAATGATATTTTTGGGCTGAGAATCTTGTTTTACCATTGCCCGAGTGGCTTGTGAGGATTTTGACTGAGTAAGGCCGAGGGCCTATGTTGTGAGGCAACATTTGATACTGATTATGAGGCCGAGGGCCTGAGATATGTACGCCACGAGGTGGCTTGATTGATATGAGGCCGAGGGCCTAGTGATGATGCCATGAGGTGACTTGATATTGCGCTTGGGCCGTAAGGGGCCCCTCCAAGAGTCTGTACACCCCTAGGGAGCGCAGGTACCCATTGTGATATGAGATTGAGCTTGAGGGGATGATATTGTTCTATGTGATTGTCCGAGGGGCTGGTACTGTTCTGAGATATTGCCCGAGGGGCGGATTTGTTGATACTTTGCCCGAGGGGCGAACCTTTATGTATTTACTTTTCATAATTGACTGTCAATATCGTGCTTAATTGTTGAAAAAGGCTTTTCATGAAGTTAAATTTGAGTTAAAGTATTTTTACCTATCTTTCACCGATTTACTGATTTTAAATAGTTTTACTGCTTCTTCAATCTTCTGCTTAATTGTTGAAAAAGGCTTTTCATGAAGTTAAATTTGAGTTAAAGGATTTTTACTTATATTTCACCGATTTACTATTTTTAAATGGTTTTACTGCTTCATTATAGAATGTCTTGTGCCTTACACGTTTTCTTGATTTCAGTCTTTATTTACATTTATTACTCACTAAGTTGGAGTACTTACTTTACTCCCTGCACCCTCTGTGTAGATTCAGGCGTAGCTGGCCCCGCTCTCGAGTGCTGATCATTTCCAGCTTTAGGCGGATCCGAAGAGTCTTTAGGTAGATGTTGTCGTTCGCAGCCCGGAGCTCCTCCCTATCTCTTTTCCTTTATGTTCTTAGTTCCATACTAAAATCTGTAGTTACTTTGGAGTATTCGGTATTATTAGATGCTCGTGACTTGTGACATCCTGATATCGGGCTGTGTTTGGGCTGTATTCCGCACATTATACTATCTTTTGCTTAGACTTTGGTTTATTTACTCATGCTTAGGCTGTTATTACTGTTTAACTATTTAAAAGTGAATTGGGAATAGTTGGCTGGCCTTATCTTCACGAGATGCGCCATCACGACCAGGTTCGGGTTTAGGGTCGTGACTAGTTGGTATCAGAGCCTAGGTTACATAGGTCTCACGAGTCATGAGCAGGTTTAGTAGAGTCTCGCGGATCGGTACGGAGACGTTTGTATTTATCCTCGAGAGGCTACAGAACCTTTAGGAAAAACTTCATATTCTTGAAACTCTTATCATGCGAATTTGTCGATCCGAGTACTAAACTTCTGTTATTCTATTCTCTCACAGATGGTGAGGACATGTGCTGCCGGTAAGGATGGACGACCACCAGTACCACCATCCGTGGCCACTAGAGGCCGAGGATGCGATTGTGGTCATGGTAGGGGCAGAGCAGCTAGGGCAGCACCTGCAGATCCACCAGCTGCCCCGGTTCAGGATTAGGTCCCAGTTGTGGACGCTCCAGCAGCACCAGCTCAGGTACCAGCTGTGCCCATTGTGATTCCAGGTCTTCAGGAGGCCTTGGCTCAAATCTTATCAGTTTGCACTAGTCTAGCTCAGGCGGTTTCAGCCACTACATCCGCAGCTACTTCTCAGGGCGGGGGAGTCAATCAGACTCCCGCCGCTCGCACACTTGAGCAGGTCGTGCAGGGACTTCAGACGCCGGGGGCACATCCAGCCCAGCTAGTTGCAGCTGCTTAGGACTATGTAGTTCCTACTATGCCGGAGGATGAGCAGCATAGGTTGGAGAGGTTTGGTAGACTGCAGCTTCCGACCTTCAGTGGTGTAGAGGGCGAGGATGCCCAGAGTTTCTTAGATAAGTGCCAGAGGATGCTTCGTACAATGGGTATTCTGGAGACCAGTGGGGTCTCTTTCATTACTTATTAGTTTTCTAGAGCAGCCTTTACTTGGTGGGAGGCTTTTGAGAGGCGTAGGCCTGATGGGGCAGCACCCCTTACCTGGCAGTAGTTCTTCGTTCTCTTTCTGGAGAAGTATGTGCCGTAGTCCCGCAGGGAGGAGCTGTGTAGAGAGTTTGAGTGGTTACGTCAAGGAGAGATTACTGTGACACAGTACGAGATGAGGTTCTCCTAGTTAGCTCGTCATGCTATTTGGATGGTTCTGATAGATAGAGAGAGGATTACGAGGTTTGTTGATGGCCTCACTTATCAGCTTCGTATTCTCATGACCAGGGAGAGGGTGATTGGTGCTACTTTCGAGGAGGTTGTGTATATTGCCTGTGACATTGAGTCTGTTTGTTGCCAGGAGCGAGAGGAGAGGGAGGCCAAGAGGCCTCGAGGATCTGGTAGTTATAGTGGTACTCCTTCGAGAGGTCAATTTCAGCACGACAAAGGCCATCCATTCAAGCATGCTCAACCAGCTCGCCCAGGTTATCGTGGGACGTCATCTGGTCATGGTTCTCATAGTTCTCATCAGGGCCAGTCATCACTTAGTGCCCTTCCAGCTCAGAGTTCGTCTCGTGCTCCATCAATTCAGGGCTCTTTTAAGACGAGTGCATCTTCTAGTCACTTTGGTGCGAGGGGTTCCCTTCAGTCCCCTTTTCCAGCACCTGGGAGTTGTTATGAGTATGGTGAGATGGGTCATTTATGGAGGCAATGCCCTTGTTGTCTTGCGAGTTCATCTCAGCAGAGGGGTCAGTCATCGGCTTTAGCACCAGTTACTTCACCACCACCCACCAAGCCAGCTAAGGGTGTAGGTTAGTCAGCTAGGGGTCACCCTAGAGGGGGAGGTCAACCGGGTAGTGGTCAGGCCCGTTTCTATGCACTTCCAGGCAGACCCGATGCTATTCTCCAGCACCTGGGAGTTGTTATGAGTATTGTTTCTATCTGCCACAGAGATGCCTCTGCATTATTTGATCCCGGTTCCACCTTTTCTTATGTGTCATCATACTTTGCTCGTCATTTGGGTACGCCCCGTGAGTTTCTTGCTTCACCTGTTCATGTATCTACCCCGGTGGGCGATATTATTGTTGTAGACCATTTGTACAGGTCATTTGTGGTGACTATTGGGGGTCTAGAGACCTGTGTGGATCTTTTATTATTGTGTATGGTGGATTTTGATGTCATTTTGGGCATGGATTAGCTATCTCCGTGTCGTGCTATTCTAGATTGTCATGCTAAGACAATCATATTGGCTATACTAGGTGTGCCACGGATCGAGTGTCGAGGTGTGACTTATTATGTTCCCAGTGGAGTGATCTCATTCTTGAAATCCCAGCGTATGGATGGGAAGGGTTGTCTTTCGTATCTAACCTTTGTGAGGGATGTCGGTGCTGAGACTCCCAGTATTGATTTTGTTCCAGTTGTGAGGGATTTTTCCGATGTGTTTCCTGCAGACCTGCCGGGCATACCACTGGACAGGGATATAGATTTTGGTATTGACCTGGTGCCGGGCACTCAGCCCATTTCTATTCCGCCGTATCGTATGGCACTTGATGAGTTGAAGGAATTAAAAGAACAACTTCAGGAACTCCTTGATAAAGGGTTCATTCGGCCTAGTGTGTCACCTTGGGGTGTGCCGGTTCTATTTGTGAATAAGAATGATGGAACTATGAGGATGCGCATTGATTATAGGCAATTGAACAAGGTAACCATTAAGAACAAGTATCCTTTGCCTCACATTGATGATTTATTCGACCAACTTCAAGGAGCGAGAGTGTTCTCCAAGATTGATCTCCGTTCAGGTTATCACAAGTTGAAGATCAGGGACTCGGATATTCTTAAGACAACTTTCAGGACCTGATACGGTCATTATGAGTTCTTGGTGATGTCTTTTGGGATGACCAATGCCCCATCAACGTTCATGCATTTGATGAACAACGTGTTCCGGCCTTATGTTGACTCGTTTTTCATAGTCTTCATTGATGATATTCTGGTGTATTCACATAGTCAGGAGGAGCACGCGGATCATTTGAGAGTTGTGTTGCAAAGATTGAGGGAGGAGAAACTTTATACAAAATTCTCCAAGTGTGAGTTTTGGCTCGGTTCAGTGGCTTTCTTGGGGCATGTGGTGTCCAACGAGGGTATTCAGGTTGATCCGAAGAAGATAGAGGTGGTTCAGAGTTGGCCCAAACCGTCCTCAGCCATAGAGATTCACAGCTTTCTTGGTTTGGTGGGTTATTATCGCCATTTTTTCAAGGATTCTCATCTATTGCATCGCCCTTGACCAAGTTGACTCAGAAGGGTGCTTCATTTGTATGGTCAGATGAGTGTGAGGAGAGCTTTCAGAAGCACAAGATAGCTTTGACCACAGCTCCAGTATTAGTTTTGCCATCAGTTTCAGGTTCATATATCGTGTATTGTGATGCTTCGAGAGTTGGTATTGGGTGTGTATTGATGCAGAAGGGTAGAGTTATTGCTTATGCTTCTCGTCAGTTGAAGCCCCATGAGAAGAACTACCCCGTTCATGATTTGGAATTAGCTGCCATAGTTCACACATTGAAGATTTGGGGGCATTACTTGTATAGTGTGTCTTGTGAGATGTTTACTGATCATCGTAGCCTCCAACACTTGTTCAAATAGAAATATCTTAATTTGAGGTAGCGGAGGTGTTTGGAGTTGCTTAAGGATTATGATATCACTATATTGTACCATCCGAGAAAGGCCAATATGGTGGCCGATGCCTTGAGCCAAAAGGCGGTGAGTATGGGAGTCTGGCATATATTCCTGTTGGGGAGAAACCTCTTGTAGTTGATATTCAGTCCTTGGCCAATCGATTCGTAAGGTTAGATATTTCGGAGCCCAGTCGGGTATTGGCTTGTGTGGTTTCTCGGTCTTCCTTATATGATCGCATCAGAGAGCGCCAGTATGATGATCCGCATTTGCTTGTCCTTAAGGACAAAGTTCAGCATGATGATGCCATAGATGTGACCATTGGTTATGATGGGGTATTGAGGATGTAGGGCCGGATTTGTGTGCCCAATTTGGATGGGCTTCGGGAGTTGATTCTGGAGGAGGTCCATAGCTCGCGGTATTCCATTCATCCAGGTGCCGCGAAGATGTATCAGGATTTGAGGCAGCACTATTGGTGAAGGAGAATGACGAAAGACATTGTGGGATTTGTAGCTTGGTGTCTCAATAGTCAGTAGGTGAAATATGAGCATCAGAGACCGGGTGGCTTGCTTCAGCGGATATATATTTCAGAATGGAAGTGGGAGAGGATCACTACAGACTTTGTAGTTGGACTTCCATGGACTTTGAGAAAGTTCGATGCTATTTGGGTGATTGTGGATTGGCTGACCAAGTCCGCGCACTTAATTCCTGTGTGTACTACCTATTCTTCAGAGCGGTTGGCAGAGATCTATATCCGGGAGATTGTTCGTTTGCATGGTGTCCCAGTTTCCATCATTTCAGATAGGGGCACTCAGTTTACTTCGTAGTTTTGGAGGTCTGTGCAGCGAGAGTTGGGTACTCAGGTTGATTTAAGCACAACTTTTCACCCTCAGATGGACGGACAGTCCGAGTGCACTGTTCAAACATTGGAGGACATGTTACGTGCTTGTGTCATCGATTTCGGAGGGTCATGGGATCAGTTTCTACCGCTTGCAGAGTTTACTTATAACAATAACTACCAGTCAAGTATTCAGATGGCTCCACATGAGGCTTTATATAAGAGGCGGTGTTGATCTCCAGTTGGTTGGTTCGAGCCCGGTAAGGCTAGACTGTTTGGGACAGACTTGATGCAGGATGCCTTAGAAAAGGTGAAGGTGATTCAGGAGAGGCTTCGTACAGCGCAGTCAAGGCAAAAGAGCTATGCTGATAGGAAGGTTCGGGATGTGTCCTACATGATTAGCGAGAAGGTTCTATTAAAGGTTTCACCCATGAAGGGTGTTATGAGATTTGGTAAGAAAGGGAAATTAAGTCCGTGATTCATTGGGCCTTTTGAGGTGCTTTGGAAGATTGGGGAGGTGGCTTATGAACTTGCTTTGCCACCCAGCTTGTCGAGTGTCTCTCCTGTATTTCATGTGTCTATGCTCCGGAAGTATATTGGGGATCCGTCTTATGTTTTCGATTTCAGCACGGTTTAGTTGGATGATGATTTGATTTATGTTGTGGAGCCAGTAGCTGTCTTGGGTCGTCAGGTTTTAAAGTTGAGGTCGAAGGATATAACTTTAGTGAAAGTGCAGTGTATAGGTCGGCCCATAGAGGAGGCTACCTGGGAGACCGAGCGGGAGATGCAGAGCAGATATCCTCACCTGTTTGAGGCTTCAGGTATGTTTCTTGACCGTTCAAGGATGAACATTTGTTTAAGTTAGGGAGGATGTGACGACCCGACCAGTCGTCTCATGAGTTACCACTCTGTTTTCCCCATTTCTGCCTATTTATGCTTTGTTATCCGTGTTATGTGGTATCGGGTTGGTCGGATCGAATTCGGAATGATTTTGGTAAGGTTTGAGACACTTAGTCTCTTTTGAGGAAGCTTAAGTTGGAAAAGTCAATCGGATGTTGACTTATGTGTTAGAGGGCTCGGATGTGAGTTCCGATGGTTCAGATAGCTTTTGGAGGTGATTTGTGACTTAGGAGCGTGATCGGAAGGAGTTTTGGAGGTTCAGTGTAGATTTAGGCTTGAATTGGCGAAGTTGATATTTTGGCGATTTCCGGTTGATAGGCGAGATTTTGATATAAGGGTCGGAATGGAATTACGAGAGTTGCAGTAGTTCCGTTGTGTCATTTGGGATGTGTGTGCAAAATTTCAGGTCACTCGGACGTGGTTTGGTTGGTTTTTTTATCAAAAGCGAAATTTGGAAGATTTTAGAAAGTTTGGCTTGAATCCGATGTGTTTTGGTTGATTTGATGTTGTTTGAGGTGTTTTGAAGATTGGTACAAGTTTGAATAAGGTATTAGGATATGTTTGTGCTTTTGGTTGAGATCCCGGGGGTCTCAGGGTGATTTCGGATGGTTAACAGAGAAGTAGGAATTTTGTTGCAGCTGCTGAATGTGCTGCTTCTGGTATTTTTGCACCTGCGGATTGGGGACCTCAGGTGCGATAAGGGAACCATAGAAGCGGCTAATGGGACCGCATCTGCGAAGTCGCAAATGTGGATAATGGATCGCAGAAGCGGAAATGCCTGGAAAGGCAGTGACCGCAGATGCGGTTGATGGACCGCACCTGCGAAGGCGCAGGTGCGGAAGGTTGATCACAGAACCGGTTTTGGTCCATTAAGTGACTTCCACAGAAGCGTAATACAAACCGCATATGCGGTACCGCAGAAGCGGTTGAAAGGCCGCAGATGTGAAAATGACTGGGCAGAAAGTATAAATTGTGGCCTTCGCGAATTTTAGCTAATTTCACCATTTTCATCTCGGCTTGAGAGCTTTTTGGACGATTTGAAAGAGGGATTTCAAGGGAGCTTCATTGAGGTAAAGAATTTGGACTTGAAACTCATTCCTATGCTATTATTACATGGAGTAGAGCTAGAAATCATGGAAATTAAGGATGAAAATTGGGGAAACTAGGGCTTGGGAACTTAGGCCTTTGATTGAGGATTTGGTAGACCATTTGAGGTCGGATTTTAGAACTTCTGATATGTATGACCTCGTGGGGAGATAAGGAATCTATTGATGTAAAAATTATTTAATTCCGAGACGTGGGCTCGAGGGTCGGGTTTTGGTAATTTTGGAATTTATGTTGTAAATTGATTATTTTCGCTTAGGCTTTGTTCCCTTAGCATATTTTGATGTCCTCGTTCTGAGTTTTAATAGATTCGACGTGAGTGGAGGCCGATTCAAGGGGAAAAGTCATCGCGAGCTAGAGATTTGACCGGTACGAGGTGAGTAATGATTGTAAATGATGTTCTGAGGGTTCAAAACCCCGGATTTCACATCGTAGTGCTATATTGAGGTGACACACATGCTTGATGACGAGCGTGGGGTCATGCACTATTGGGGATTATGATTTAGTCCGTTCCGAATGACTATTTTACCGCGTATTTGGCTAAAATCCATTTGCTATTATCATGATTTGGGCTGAATGCCATATTTGGGCCTTGTGCCAACTATTTGAACCCTTCGGGGATTTTTACTGGTATTTCCTCACTGATTTGACTTTGTACTTGAACTCAGTCATGTTATATTTTACTATTTTCGTACTCAGCCATGTTTACTCTATTTTAAACGCTTACATGATCTTTTAAATGATCTTTTTGGGCTGAGAATCATAATTTACCATTGCCCAAGTGACTTTTGAGGATTTTGACTGAGTAAGGCCGAGGGCCTATGTTGTGAGGCAGCATATAATACTGATTATGAGGCAGAGGGCCTGAGATATGTACGCCACGAGGTGGCTTGATTTATATGAGGCCGATGGCCTAGTGATGATGCCACGAGGTGTCTTGATATTGCGCTTCGGCCGTAAGGGGCCCCTCCAGGAGTCTGTACACCCCCAGTGAGCGCGGGTACCCATTGTGATGTGAGATTGAGCCCAAGGGGTTGGTATTGTTCTATGTGATTGCCCGAGGGGCTGGTACTATTTTGAGATGTTACCCGAGGGGAGGATTTGTTGATACTGTGCCCGAGGGTCGAACCTTTATGTGTTTACTTTTCATAATTGACTGTCAATCTCCTGCATAATTGTTGAAAAAGGCTTTGCGATACCGCAGGTGCGATAAGGGAACCATAGAAGCGGCTAATGGGACCGCATCTGTGAAGTCGCAGATGCAGATAATGGATCGCAGAAGCGGAAATGCCTGGAAAGGCAATGACCGCAGATGCGGTTGATGGACCGCACCTGCGAAGGCGTAGGTGCAGAAGGTTGACCGCAAAAGCGGTTTTGGTCCATTAAGTGACTTCCATAGAAGCAGAAAACAAACCGCATATGCGGTACTGCAGAAGCAGTTGAAAGGCCACAGATGCGAAAATGACTGGGTAGAAAGTATAAATTGTGGCCATCGCGAATTTTAGCTAATTTCACCATTTTTATCTCGGCTTGGGAGCTTTTTGGACGATTTGAAAGAGGGATTTCAAGGGAGCTTCATTGAGGTAAGGAATTTGGACTTGAAACTCGTTCCTATGCTATTATTACATGGAGTAAAGCTAGAAATCATGGAAATTAAGGATGAAAATTGGGGAAACTAGGGCTTGGAAACTTAAGCCTTTGATTGAGGATTTGGCAGACCATTTGAGGTCGGATTTTAGAACTTTTGATATGTATGACCTCGTGGGGAGATAAAGAATCTATTGATGTAAACATAATTTAATTCCGAGACGTGGGCTCGGGGGTCGGGTTTTGGTAATTTCGGGATTTATGTTGTAAATTGTTTATTTTTGCTTGGGCTTCGTTCCCTTAGCATATTTTGGTGTCCTCGTTCTGATTTTGGATAGATTCAACGCAAGTGGAGGCCGATTCGAGGGGAAAAGGCATCGTGAGCTAGAGATTTGACCAGTTCGAGGTGAGTATAATTGTAAATGATGTTCTGAGGGTTCGAAACCCCGGATTTCACATCGTAGTGCTATATTGAGGTGACACACATGCTTGATGACGAGTGTGGGTTCGTGTACTATTGGGAATTGTGACTTGGTCCATCTCGAATGACTATTTTACCGCATATTTGACTGAAATCTATTTGCTATTATCATGATTTGGGCTGAATGCCATATTTGGGCCTTGTGCCAACTATTTGAACCCTTCGGGGATTTTTACTGGTATTTCCTCACTGATTTGGCTTTATACTTGAACTTAGTCATGTTATATTTCACTGTTTTCGTACTCAGCCATGTTTACTCTGTTTTAAACACTTACATGATCTTTTAAATGATATTTTTGGGCTGAGAATCTTGTTTTACCATTGCCCGAGTGGCTTGTGAGGATTTTGATTGAGTAAGGCTGAGGGCCTATGTTGTGAGGCAGCATTTGATACTGATTATGAGGCCGAGGGCCTGAGATATGTACGCCACGAGGTGGCTTGATTGATATGAGGACGAGGTCCTAGTGATGATGCCATGAGGTGGCTTGATATTACGCTTGGGTCGTAATGGGCCCCTCCAAGTGTCTGTACACCCCTAGCGAGCGCAGGTACCCATTGTGCTATGAGATTGAGCTCGAGGGGCTGATATTGTTCTATGTGATTGCCCGAGGGGCTGGTATTGTTCTGAGATGTTGCCCGAGGGGCGGATTTGTTGATACCTTGCCCGAGGGGTGAACCTTTATGTATTTACTTTTCATAATTGACTGTCATTTTCCATCTTAATTGTTGAAAAAGGCTTTTCATGAAGTTAAATTTGAGTTAAAGGATTTTTACCTTAAGGACAGAGTTCAGCATGATGATGCCAGAGATGTGACCATTGGTGATGATGGGGTATTAAGGATGCAGGGCCGGATTTGTGTGCCCAATTTGGATGGGCTTCGGGAGTTGATTCTAGAGGAGGCCCATAGCTCGCGGTATTCCATTCATCCGGGTGCCGCGAAGATGTATCAGGATTTGAGGCAGCACTATTGGTGAAGGAGAATGATGAAAGACATTGTGAGATTTGTAGCTTGGTGTCTGAATAGTCAGCAGGTGAAATATGAGCATGAGAGACCGGGTGGCTTGCTTCAGCGGATAGATATTCCAGAGTGGAAGTGGGAGAGGATCACTATGGACTTTGTAGTTTGACTTCCATTGACTTTGAGAAAGTTCGATGCTTTTTGGGTGATTGTGGATCGTTTGACCAAGTCCGCGCACTTAATTCCTGTGTGTACTACCTATTCTTCAGAGCGGTTGGCAGAGATCTATATCCGAGAGATTGTTCGTTTGTATGGTGTCCCAGTTTCCATCATTTAAGATAGGGGCACTCAGTTTACTTCGTAGTTTTGGAGGTCTGTGCAGCGAGAGTTGGGTACTCAGGTTGAGTTAAGCACAACTTTTCACCTTCAGATGGACGGACAGTCCGAGCGCACTATTCAGACATTGGAGGACATGTTGCGTGCTTGTGTCATTGATTTTGGAGGGTCATGGGATCAGTTTCTACCGCTTGCAGAGTTTACTTATAACAATAACTACCAGTCGAGCATTCAGATGGCTCCACATGAGGCTTTATATGGGAGGCGGTGTTGATCTCCAGTTGGTTGGTTCGAGCCCGGTGATGCTAGACTGTTTGGGACAGACTTGGTACAAGATGCCTTAGAAAAGGTGAAGGTGATTCAGGAGAGGCTTCGTACAGAACAGTCAAGGCAAAAGAGCTATGCTGATAGGAACGTTCGAGATGTGTCCTACATGATTAGCGAGAAGGTTCTGTTGAAGGTTTCACACATGAAGGGTGTTATGAGATTTGGGAAGAAAGTTAAATTGAGTCTGTGGTTCATTGGGCCTTTTGAGGTGCTTTGGAGGATTGGGGGAGGTGGCTTATGAACTTGCTTTTCCACCCAGCTTGTCGAGTGTGCATCTGGTATTTCATGTTTCTATGCTCTGGAAGTATATTGGGGATCCGTCTCATGTTTTGGATTTTAGCACGGTTCAGTTGGATGATGATTTGACTTATGATGTGGAGCCAGTAGCTATCTTGGGTCATCAGGTTCGAAAGTTGAGGTAGAAGGATATAACTTTAGTGAAAGTTCAGTGGAGAGGTCGGTCCATAGAGGAGGCTACCTGGGAGACCGAGCGGGAGATGCGGAGCAGATATCCTCACCTGTTTGAGGCTTTAGGTATGTTTCTTGATTCGTTCGAGGATGAACGCTTGTTTAAGTTAGGGAGGATATGATAACCCGGCCAGTCGTCTCATGAGTTACCACTCCGTTTTCCCCATTTCTGCCTATTTATGCTTTGTTATCCGTGTTATGTGGTATCGGGTTAGTCGGATCGAATCCGGAATGATTTTGGTAAGGTTTGGGACACTTAGTCTCTTTTGAGGAAGCTTAAGTTGGAAAAGTTAACCGGATGTTGACTTATGTGTTAGAGAGCTCGGATGTGAGTTCCGATGGTTCGGATAGCTTTGTGAGGTGATTTGTGACTTAGGAGAGTGCTCTGAAGGAGTTTTGGAGGTTTAGTGTAGATTTAGGCTTGAATTGGCGAAGTTGATATTTTGGTGATTTACGGTTGATAGGCGAGATTTTGATATAAGGGTTGGAATGGAATTACGAGAGTTGCAATAGTTCCGTTGTGTCATTTGAGATGTGTGTGCAAAATTTCAGGTCATTCGGACGTGGTTTGGTTGGTTTTTTTTTATCAAAAGCGGAATTTGGAAGATTTTAGAAAGTTTGGCTTGAATCCGATGTGTTTTGGTTGATTTGATGTTGTTTGAGGTGTTTTGAAGATTGGTACAAGTTTGAATAAGGTATTAGGATATGTTTGTGCTTTTGGTTGAGATCCCGGGGGCCTCGGGGTGATTTCGAATGGTTAACGGAGAAGTAGGAATTTTGTTGCAGCTGCTGAATGTGCTGCTTCTGGTATTTCTGCACCTGCGGATTGGGGACCACAGGTGCGATAAGGGAACCATAGAAGAGGCTAATGGGACCGCATCTGTGAAGTCGCAGATACAGATAATGGATCGCAGAAGCGGAAATGCCTGGAAAGGCAGTGACCGCAGATACGGTTGATGGACCGCACTTGCGAAGGCGCAGGTGCGGAGGGTTGATCGCAGAACCGGTTTTGGTCCATTAAGTGACTTCCGCAGAAGCGGAATACAAACCACATATGCGGTACCGCAGAAGCGGTTGAAAGGCCGCAGATGTGAAAATGACTGGGCAGAAAGTATAAATTGTGGCCTTCGCGAATTTTAGCTAATTTCATCATTTTCATCTCGGCTTGAGAGCTTTTTGGACGATTTGAAAGAGGGATTTCAAGGGAGCTTCATTGAGGTAAAAAATTTGGACTTGAAACTCGTTCCTATGCTATTATTACATGGAGTAGAGCTAGAAATCATGCAAATTAAGGATGAAAAATTGGGGAAACTAGGGCTTGGGAACTTAGGCCTTTGATTGAGGATTTGGTAGACCATTTGAGGTCGGATTTTAGAACTTCTGATATGTATGACCTCGTGGGGGATAAGGAATCTATTGATGTAAAAATTATTTAATTCCGAGACGTGGGCTCGGGGGTCGGGTTTTGGTAATTTTGGAATTTATGTTGTAAATTGATTATTTTCGCTTAGGCTTTGTTCCCTTAGCATATTTTGATGTCCTCGTTCTGAATTTTAATAGATTCGACGTGAGTGGAGGCCGATTCAAGGGGCAAAGTCATCGCGAGCTAGAGATTTGACCGGTACGAGGTGAGTAATGATTGTAAATGATGTTCTGAGGGTTCAAAACCCCGGATTTCACATCGTAGTGCTATATTGAGGTGACACACATGCTTGATGACGAGCGTGGGGTCATGCACTATTGGGGATTATGACTTAGTCCGTTCCGAATGACTATTTTATCGTGTATTTGACTAAAATCCATTTTCTATTATCATGATTTGGGCTGAATGCCATATTTGGGCCTTGTGCCAACTATTTGAACCCTTCTGGGATTTTTACTGGTATTTCCTAACTGATTTGACTTTATACTTGAACTCAGTCATGTTATATTTTACTTCTTTTCATACTCAGCCATGTTTACTCTGTTTTAAACACTTACATGATCTTTTAAATGATATTTTTGGGCTGAGAATCATGTTTTACCATTGCCCAAGTGGCTTGTGAGGATTTTGACTAAGTAAGGCCGAGGGCCTATGTTGTGAGGCAGCATTTGATACTAATTATGAGGCCGAGGGCCTGAGATATGTGCGCCACGAGGTGGCTTGATTGATATGAGGCCGAGGGCCTAGGGATGATGCCACGAGGTGGCTTGATATTGCGGTTGGGCCGTAAAGGGCCTCTCTAGGAGTCTGTACACCCCCAGTGAACGCGGGTACCCATTGTGATGTGAGATTGAGTCCGAGGGGTTGGTATTGTTCTATGTAATTGCCTGATGGGCTAGTACTGTTTTGAGATATTACCCGAAGGGCAGATTTGTTGATACTGTGCCCGAGGGGCGAACCTTTATGTGTTTACTTTTCATAATTGACTGTCAATCTCCTGCTTAATTGTTGAAAAAGGCTTTGCGATACTGCAGGTGCGATAAGGGGACCATATAAGCGGCTAATGGGACCGCATCTGCGAAGTCGCAGATGCGGATAATGGATCGTAGAAGCAGAAATGCCTGGAAAGGCAGTGACCGCAGATACAGTTGATGGACCGCACCTGCGAAGGCGTATGTGCGGAAGGTTGATCGCAGAAGTGGTTTTGGTCCATTAAGTGACTTCCATAGAAGCGGAATACAAACCGCATATGCGGTTGAACGGCTACAAATGTGAAAATGACTGGGCAGAAAGTATAAATTGTGGCCTTCGCGAATTTTAGCTAATTTCACCATTTTTATCTCGACTTGGGAGCTTTTTGGACGATTTGAAAGAGGGATTTCAAGGGAGCTTCATTGAGGTAAGGAATTTGGATATGAAACTCGTTCCTATTCTATTATTACATGGAGTAGAGCTAGAAATCATGGAAATTAAGGATGAAAATTGGGGAAACTAGGGCTTGGAAACTTAAGCCTTTGATTGAGGATTTGGTAGACCATTTAAGGTCGGATTTTAGAACTTTTGATATGTATGACCTCGTGGGGAGATAAGGAATCTATTGATGTAAACATTATTTAATTCTGAGACGTGGGCTCGGGGGTCGGGTTTTGGTAATTTCGGGATTTATGTTGTAAATTGATTATTTTTGCTTAGGCTTCATTCCATTAGCATATTTTGGTGTCCTCATTCTGATTTTGGATAGATTCGACGCGAGTGGCGGCCGATTCGAGGGGAAAAGGCATCGCGAGCTAGAGATTTGACCAGTTCAAGGTGAGTAATGATTGTAAATGATGTTCTGAGGGTTCAAAACCCCGAATTTCACATCGTAGTGCTATATTGAGGTGACACACATGCTTGATGACGAGCGTGGGGTCGTGCACTATTGGGGATTGTGACTTAGTCCATCCCGAATGACTACTTTACCGCGTATTTGACTGAAATCCATTTGCTATTATCATGATTTGGGCTGAATGCCATATTTGGGCCTTGTGCCAACTATTTGAACCCTTCGGGGATTTTTACTGGTATTTCCTCACTGAATTGGCTTTATACTTGAACTCAATCATGTTATATTTCACAATTTTCGTACTCAGCCATGTTTACTCTGTTTTAAACACTTACATGATCTTTTAAATGATTATTTTGGGCGGAGAATCTTGTTTTACCGTTGCTCGAGTGGTTTGTGAGGATTTTGACTGAGTAAGGCTGAGGGCCTATGTTGTGAGGCAGCATTTGATACTGATTATGAGGCCGAGGGCCTGAGATATGTACGCCACGAGGTGGCTTGATTGATATGAGGCCGAGGGCCTAGTGATGATGCCACGAGATGGCTTGATATTGCGCTTGGGCCGTAAGGGGCCCCTCTAGGAGTCTGTACACTCCCATTGAGTGCGGGTACCCATTGTGATGTGAGATTGAGCCCAAGGGGTTGGTATTGTTCTATGTGATTGCCCGAGGGGCTGGTACTGTTTTGAGATGTTACCCGAGGGGCGGATTTGTTGATATTGTGCCCGAGGGGCGAACCTTTATGTGTTTACTTTTCATAATTGACTGTCAATCTCCTGCTTAATTGTTGAAAAAGGCTTTTCATGAAGTTAAATTTGAGTTAAAGGATTTTTAACTATCTTTCACCGATTTACTATTTTAAATGGTTTTACTGCTTCATTATAGAATGTCTTGCGCCTTATGTGTTTTCTTACTTTCCGTCTTTATTTACATTTGTTACTCACTGAGTTGGAGTACTCACTTTACTCCCTGCACCCTGTGTGCAGATTCAAGCGTAGCTAGTCGCGCTCTCGAGTGCTGATCATTTCCAGCTTCAGGCGGATCCGAGGAGTCTTTAGGTAGCTGTTGACATTCGCAGCCTGGAGCTCCTCCCTATCTTTTTTTTTATGTTCTTAGTTCCGTACTAAACTCTGTAGTTACTTTGGAGTATTCGGTGTTATTATATGCTCGTGACTTGTGACACCCCAAAATCGAGCTGTGTTTGGGCTGTATTCCGCACATTATACTATCTTTTGCTTAGACTTTGGTTTATTTACTCATGCTTAGGCTGTTATTGCTGTTTAACTATTTAAAAGTGAATTGGGAATAGTTGACTGACCTTGTCTTCATGAGAGGCGTCATCACAACCGGGTTCAGGTTTAGGGTCGTGACAATAATATTATTAATTTGGACATTAGTAATCCAGTTAGATCAATATCTATGTAATCGTCTTTATGGGATAAAGATTAGTTGATCTCATTAACTAAATCACATAGATAGATGATGCATATAGAGGTATGATCATTAAACCGACTTAATAGATAATTCTTAATGGTTAGAATTACCATAAACTGTCAATGAGATATTTTCTTGAAGAATATGATGTAAGAGCTTCCTTTGACCTAATATCATCAAAGTAATTAACAAGTTATTTATTGTACTATGATACTAGACACCTATGGCCCTAGGGCGATAGTTGAAAGTATATTGGATACAATTAAATGCTTGTTGAATTAGTGATTGATCAAGATTGAATCTGTCAACTCTTGGTAATGAGTTTAAGCTCTATGTTGTCATGATTTATAACCGACCAAATTAAGACCTTGGCAAGGCGATTGAATGAAAGAAGAAAAGAGTTTCTTAGGTCATTCAATGGTTGATTATATTTTACAAGAACATATAGTTGGTCGCCTATTAGGATTTGACAGTTAAACTATATCCTAGGGTGACCCAGAGTTATAAGGATAGAAGGAATTAATACATTATTTTTCTACAGGTTTTTTGAGAGAAAATTGTTTATTTTATGCTATCCGGTTGTTAAAGAGTGTTGCTAGACGCCAACTTTGATTAGTATATTGATGTGATAAATTTACCACCGGCTCAGTATTGAACCTATGGGGTCGCACACTAACGAGTGTTTTGATCTTTGCTAAAGGATTAATTACTTTATCATTTGATAATTAAATTAAAGAATTTAATTAGTCAAATAAATTTAGCTATTAATCCAAATAAAATATTATTATATTCTTTGCTAGCACAGAGGATATAATTAATATTGTGGACAAGTTAAAGTTTTCTATTTTAAATAAGAAAATAAAATTACATCTCTTGGTTGATATATATATTATAATTAATATTTGTGTATATGAATATAAATGTTGAGTAAGTTGTAGAATTAAATCTCATAAGTGAGTTAAATTTTTTATTTTTAAATATTGACTAAGTTGTAAAATTTAATTTAGAATTGAATTCCAAAAATGAGTTACATTTTGTTTTTTTGAAAAATGTTGACTAGGTTATAGAATTCAATTTAATTCAATAAATGAGTTACATGGATTTTTAAATGTTGACTAGGTTGTAGAATTCAATTTAGAATTGAATTCCATAAATGAGTTACACGTTTTTAAATATTTACCATAAGACATGTGATTTGTATTTTCCAATGGAAATTATGTATGTATATATATACATATATATATATATATATATATATATATATATATATATACACAATATATTAAAAATGAGAAACCTTTAACTTAAAAGTTAAATTACTAAATTACCCTTCTTAAACCTAACTTATTTATCTTACACACAAAAATCACGTTAATCGTTGCAATTTGAAGAGTTTCCACCGCTTGGGGAAGCCAGTTTATATATATATATATCCTAACACTTTGAGAGAGTAATTTTTTTAAATGGCATAATAGAGATTAAAAAATGCCCAGAGCAATTATATGGCCCATCATGCTCGCTCAATTATATGGCCCATTTGGCCAATCTGCCCGACAACTTAGGTTTATGCAGAATACTCTTCAGGGGAAAGGTCGTGACTACCAAGATGGGGTGGCACTAAAAATAGGGTCTAAGCTTGAAGCTAAGGCCAAAGCCAAAGCCAAGGCCAGCTTCTCGAGATGTGGATACCTCGTTTCGGTGTCAACCAGAGTTTTGCTAATATAGTGAATGGGAGATTGCTTACCTTTTTTTCTTTGACCAGGACCGCACTCATAGCCACATCGGACACGGCCAGGTAGATAAGGAGACGTTCCCCATGTTCCGACTTAGCGAGCAGTCGGGGTGAAGATAGGTATGCCTTTAACTCTTTCAAGGCTTCGATGCATTCAGAGTTCCATTGGAGTCCATTGTCTTTCTTGAGTACGCTAAAAAATTTATGGCATTTGTCGGAGGACTGTGAGATGAATCTTTCCAGGGCGGCTATGCGGCCAGTCAGCTTCTGTACTTATTTCTTACTGGTTAGGTTCTTCGGTATTCCTTCTATAGCTTTGATTTGGTTGGGGTTGACTTTGATGCCTCGTTGTGATACCAAGAAACCGAGGAACTTTCCCGAGGTTACGCCGAAGGCGCATTTTTTGGGGTTCAATTTAATACCGTATCGCCTGAGTATGTCGAAGGCCTCTTTCAAGTGGTCGATATAATCCTCTTTCCTTTTTGACTTGACCAACATGTCGCCGATGTAAACTTCCATGGTTTTGCCGAGCTGGTCTTTGAACATTTTTGTCACCAACCTCAGATGCGTCGCCCCCACATTTTTCAGTCCGAAAGGCATTACTCTATAGCCGTACATCCCCTGCTGAGTGATGAAAGTGGTCTTTTCTTAGTCTTCCTCTTCCGTGAGGATCTGGTTCTAGCACGAGTAGGCATCCAAGAAGCTTAATAGCTCGTGCACGGAGGTTGCATCAATGAGTTGGTCAATATGGGGTAGTGGGAATGAGTCTTTCGGGTAGACTTTGTTCAGATCTATGAAGTCTACACACATCCACCACTTCCCATTCTTCTTTTTCACCATGACCACGTTGGTGACCCATTGAGGGTACTTTTATTCTCTGATAGAGCCATTTTCCAGCAGTTTTTCAACCTCCTTGCGAACCGCATCACTTATTGCAAAATTGAATTTCCGCCTAACTTTCCGCACTGTGGGGGTAAAATGGGTCGGCATTCAACTTGTGTGTTGCTATCTCTTTGGGGATGCTCGGCATATCCGCATGGGAAAAGGCAAACAAGTCTGTGTTGTTAGCTAAAAAATGATGGAATTTTCCTGGTTCCTGAAGTTTGTGGCCGATGTAGGCCTTTTTGTTGTGGTCGTCTTTGTCGAGTTGTATGGGGTCAAGATCCTCTAAGGTCGACCTTATGGCTTCTACAATTATGGGGTCCCTAATGACAACTTTTCCTTTGTCGTCACCTGACCCCAACCCAGTTAATTGCTATGAGGCCTCTGCTTTGACTTTTAATTGTTGGGTGTATATGAAGTCTTGGGCGATACGGTAGAATTATCGGGTAGTGCGTTGCTCTCCTCGGATGCTGAATACCCCTCCAAGGGGTGGGAAATTTGATGACTTGATATAGGCTAGAGGGGACGGCTTTCATGGCGTGTATCCAGGGGCGACCTGTGATGGCGTTGTATGTCGTATCCTGGTCCATAATGTGGAACGTGGTCTCCAAGGTGATGCCGCCAGTCAGGAAGGGTAGCGTGATTTCTCCAGATGTCTGCTCAACTGCATTGTTAAAACCGGTTAGTGTGATGCACCGTGCCACTATCCTATCCTTGAGCTTTATTTGTGCGAGAACTCGAGGGTGGACAATGTACGCACCGCTCCCATCATCGACCATAATACGTTTTATGTCAGTATCTAAGATGCGTAAAGTAATAACAAGGGTGTCATAATGAGGAAAGAGCAAACTGTGGGTATCTGACTTATCGAAGATGATACTCTCTTCGAGTTCATCATACCGTTCATGAGTAATTAACCGTTTCAGCTTGTGGGTGGTCATGAATTTTACGTTATTGATTGATGCGTCGCCTCTTCCTCCGATGATCATTTGGATGGTTTGAGTTGGGGAGGGTGGTTTTGGTGGACCCTGATAATGTTCGCGTCCTCGAGCGAAGTTTGTCCTTACTTGATCGCTCAAAAGTTCCTTCACATGTCCTTGGTGAAGCATGTTCACGACCTCTTTCCTGCGAGCGACGCAATCCTCGATTTTGTGGCCCCGTTCCTGATGGAACTCGTATAGAGCATTTGACTTTATGGTGTTTGGGCCGGACTTCATCTTCTGCGTCCATTTCACTTTTGGGCCGGGCTTCTCCAGGGAATAGACTATTTCTGAGGGATAAACACAGAAATTGTGAGCAGATAGAAGTGGAGGCATACCTCTTTTGCTTCAGTGAGTCCCTGTTGGCGGCCTAGATGGGCCGTTGCCATGACGGGGAGATGGTATAATGAAGGCTCTGACATATGGTTGATGTCTTTCACGGTTGGGTTGCGGGCTTGCATAGTCCTTTGTGTTGTCACTTCTTCAGTCTTTCCTGGGATCTATTTGGAAGTGAGGTAGGCTGTTGAGTTGGCCCGTTGAGGTCGTCCTCGTCAGCTCGCACTTCGGTGAAGTAAGCGTTGTGTATCTCGTCCTAAGTGGTTGGGGGATATTTTATGAGTCGGATTAATAATTTTCTGTTCGCCCTCAAACCGTTCCTCTTTAACCCGTTCTGGAAAGCTGCTATTGTCATTCCCTCTGATACATTTGGTAAGGTCATCCTCACACGGTTGAATCGGCGAGGAATTCTCTTAATCCTTCACGGGTGATTATTTAATGGCAAATATGTCATTCACCCTCGCCTCTACTTTCTTAGTCCCGACATGGGCAGTCAAAAACTTGTCAGCCATTTCCTCGAAAGTTTTAATTGAGCGTGCAGGCAGCTGTGACTACCAAGTTAGTGCTCCCCCGGTGAGGGTTTCACCAAACTTCTTCAGCAATATGGAAGACACTTGTTATTTAGCGAAGTCGTTGCCTTTTACTGCGGTGACATAATAGGTCACATAATCCTCAGGGTTGGTTGTGTCATCGTATATTTTCAAGTACGGTGGCATTTTGAAGGTTTTAGGTATGGCGTGCGGTGCAGCTTCGTCACTGTACGGTTGCTCAACGAACCGACCGGCATCCCTTTTTTGTAAGAGTTTTGGGGAACCGGGTATCTTGTCTACCCTCTCTTGATGTTCTTTAATTTGGTCACAGAGCATTTTGTTCTCGTTCTTCATCTCCTCTATCTTCCTCAAAATGGTCGTGAGGGTATCGTTACCTGCACCACTAATGTTGTGAGTAATACCTGTTATAAAAGAAGGACCGTGTTGCTCGTCTGTCATTGGTGCGATGCAGACTCTCACAGTTTCTCTGTTCGTCCTTTGGGCGGGCTTGTCGAGAATGCTTGTCAGCGTGTTTTTCAACCACGCCTCGAGTAGCTTTTTCACTGCTGGTGGTGCCTCTTCCATTGTGGACGTAGAGGCCCCTTTACCTTATGAGGTTGTGATGCTGTCATGAGGAGGGGGCGAGCTATTTCGCCTGGGAGATGTATTTGGTGTTACGTCCTCACCTTCCGTTTCATCGACTTCGTTGATAGTGTTAAGGAGATTGAGGTCGCCTATCGCTTTCCTCTTTTCCTCTCCATTACCTGCCATGTTAGATTTGTGTGCACAAGGAAGTGTTGTGTTTTTTGCATTTTTTTTGTGTTATAGATCTAGAGGAGACAAAATTTTAACTAGAAAATCCCCACAGATGGCGCCAAATTATTTTACAAAAAAGTATAAAATTTTTTGTTAAACTAATTAAGTAAAAAGATAAGGGGCTAATCCTAGTTAAAGATAGTAACCTTGGATCTAAAATAGATTTATGCGAGTAACGTGAGGACCGTGTGAAAATGCATTTAATGCAACACACATTAAATGTTACAGTTACTAATAAAAAGAGGATAATGATAAGCAATAAATACAATAAATGACATTAAATATAAATAAGGAGGAAGATTCACCCAATATTGAATAGAGGGAATGATTCCATTCTCTGACAATGATGAATGACAAGATTATAAGGGAATATTGGGCACTTTCTCAGATCTGGTGGAAATGACAATGGATGAGCTAAAAAGATTGAATCTCTTCATAAAGTTGTTTTTTATTTATCTAAAGAGCTTACTTTTCAAAAGTATTCTTATCATATGGAATATTACATGCCTTTTGCCTTATCTCTCATACTATTTATATGGGGTATTCCCAAGAAATCCTAAAAGGTACAAATAGAGGGAATATTCACTCCGAAGGTTCCAAAGCTATACTAGCCGTTACTTTCATTTATGCGGCTCGACCTCGGCCCTGATGAACCACTCATCGGTTTATTTTGTTGATCAATGATCGACCTCGATCGAACTGCCCACATTGATTTGCAGGTCACTCACGGCAATTGTCTCCGCGTGTCGAATTTCTCTAATTCGATTTTGACTCATACAAATATTTCCCAAAAAGAAAAGAAATGAACACCTCATCAATCTAAATGAACTTTAGCTGCTTATGTCGTAGGTTGTAAGTCATTTAGCTTATCACTTACCTTTTTTAAGTTATTCATTGATAATTCAAAAATTTGTGCCATATTTAAACAAGTAATACAGCAACATGATAGTCACAAGGCTCTAGATTAAAGGGAGTAATCAGACATTTGAACCCATCCAAAAATGCTGAAGTCAATTAAGATGCTCATTAGTCATTAACATAGTCTTTGCTTATGACATTACTACTTTTCAAACAGTTGCTCTGATAGACTTTAATAATTTTGGTGTATATCGACCAAACCCTTTAAATATGCAAGTTCCAAGGTTTAAGTTGTCTAGATTTAGTTGGAACTAAGTACTTGTATAGCAGGTTCCCTTCTTTGACCAGGCAAGGCAGATTCTATTCTTTGACAATTTATGATGACATACATACATACATAGATACTACTGTACTTAAATATATGATTACATTAATTCTCAATCAACTTTAAAATATTCAAGAATCAAAGGCCAAAATACGCAAGCGGTCTGTCAGATGTTCAGTTTGATGGATAACAAAAAGACAGGAAGAGAGCACTCATCAATCATCAGTAGGGACAAAAACTTCTGAGGCCAGAACCAAAATGTGGTTTTTTTACTCAAACTATACAAATAGATGGTAAAAAAAAAGTTACATTTTTATATATAGCGCCACAATACCTGGCGCTATACATTAACAGTAACGGAACCGTTAATGTATAGCGCCAGGTATTATGGTGCTATACTGTAAAAGCTGACATGGCCAGGTATAACGCCACAATACCTGGCACTATACATAGATTTTTTATACCCCTCCGTCTTCTTCTCCTATTCCATCCATCCCCCATTTTTTTAAAACTCTTCCCCACTTTTTGGTCCCCCCTATTCTGCCCGTTTCTGTAAAAAAATATAAAAAAATTGGGTCCCCTCGACACATAAAACTCGAAGAAAAAGGGTCCCACATTCGAGTAGAGTTTCGTGTTATTGTTGATTCACAATTCCGGAGTCAAAATTTCAATCTTTTTGCTTTGCCAAAATTCTAAATCGAGGTATTTCGATTTATTTTAAGTTGAAACATTTATAATAATGTATATTATTTGATTTGTATGTGTTCTATTTCGGTTTGTATTTTTTTTCGAAACTAGCATGTTAAATTTATCCGAATTTAATATTAGTGTTTTCTAATAAAATATAAATTAGTAAAATAAATTTGTTTCTTAATATCCTGATTTATATATATGTTTTTTATTCCATTTTGTATTTTATTTGCAATTAAATTTATTTGTTGTTTATGCTTAGTTTAGATTATTTTTTAGCGTAGTAAAATCCAGACCTTTTTAGCGTAGTAAAACGTAGACCCTTATAGCGTAGTAAAATTTAGAGCCTTGTAGCGTAGTAATGTGTAGTATTTTAGCTTAGAATTCTTTTTGTTTAAGTATCTTATACTGGTATTTGAAAATGCAAACTTTGTACAATTAAGTTAATAATTGTATCAACACACATAATTAGTAATTTGTACAATTAAGTTATTAAAAATATGAATTTAAATTATAATAAAAATACATTATTATATATATATATATATATATATATATATAATTTGTACAATTAAGTTATTAAAAAATAATAATTTAAATTATAATAAACACACACACACACACACACACACACACACACACATATATATATATATATATATATATATATATATATATATATAATTTGTACAATTAAGTTATTAAAAAATATGAATTTAAATTATAATAAAAATACATTATATATATATATATATAATTTGTACAATTAAGTTATTAAAAAATAATAATTTAAATTATAATAAAAACACACACACACACACACACACACACACACACACATATATATATATATATATATATATATATATATATATATAATTTGTACAATTAAGTTATTAAAAAATATGAATTTAAATTATAATAAAAAATACATAATTATTAATGATAGTTTATAGTTGACGACATGGACGCGACTATACATCCCGGCCCTCGGACGTTGGATCTATTAGCCCTACAACCCCAGCATAGATCCGAGTATATATGGGACGGACAGTTGCTTACGCAGACTTTCCGGGCTAGGAGAGTGGATCTATTGTGGGAGTTTTTGAGTCCTCCCCGCGTTCTACATCCCCGCGTGGTCCATTACCCGGATATATAGGATTATTAGGATTGGCCAGATACAGCTCGACTATGCTTTGATCACGGCCTTGATTGAGCGCTGGCGACCGGAGACGCACACTTTCTATTTGCCAATCGGCGAGGCCACCATCACACTGCAGGACGCTGAGATTTTATATGGCCTGTCCGCTGATGGCTTGCTAGTTTTACTGCCTGCGACCATGAGATATTATTCGCGGCAGGCATATTGGGATATGCTGCACATGCTCATGGGTTTCATGCCGGAGGACGAGGAGGTAGCGTCTGGGTCCAGTCGTATACAGTTGGTCCCCATTAGAGACCACCTGGTGCAGATCCACCATACTATCACCGACGAGTCAGCTGAGGTGGATGTACATCGATATACGAGGCTGCTGTTGCTCCTTCTATTTGGGGGGGTCTTGTTCCCTAACACTTAGGGGAACCTAGTGAGCCTCCGTTTTTTGCATCATATTGCCCGGTTTGAGGATACAGCCATCTACAGCTGGGGTGGTGCTGTCATCTCATACCTGTATAGGCAGATGTGCCGGGCTTGCACGATACACAGAGAGACGTTTGTGGCTTTCTACCGCTTCTACAGGTGACAATATATTCAAATAATATATTCATTAGTTACAATTCTACTTAGTTATAGTTAATCTTATAATTTACGTCAACTTTGTATGTTAGGTTTGGGCCTGGGAGCGATTTCTGTAGTTTCAGCCACCTCTACCACAGCTACCAGCTAATGTAGAAATTCCGCAACTCCCTCTAGCCTGTAGGTGGGTTATGCGTCGTACTCTTTCACAAGAGTATGATGCCCATCATAATCTCCCCCTCTGCAGGGATGTGTTGGATCTGCTGGATGACGCACATGTGAATATCTAACTAAACTTACCTGTTATAGATTAACTTAGTGCTGCACATACTAACTTTTTGTGTTCTTATTTGATAGTTCATCTGGACGCCGTATAGCGATGAGGTGATAGGTACCCTGCTAGCGTATTGCACGTTCGGCCGACATATTTGGAGGGCTTCTGTCCCGCTCATATGCCTCGACATTGTCGAGCATCATGCCTCCGAGCGGGTATTTCGCCAGTTTGGCCTGCCGCAGCCTATACCGACTCCGCCTGCATGGCATGCTTTACATTATGAGAGGGATGATCGGTCCAGGGCGGACGACACATTTATGGAATAGCTTAACGAGCAGCTGGGTACTTGGGACAGGCGAGGGGACTTGACCCCACCTCCGCAGCACTTTCCTATTCAACGTTATATGGCATGGTACCGCACTATTTCCCGACTTTTTATCGGGAACCTAGTTCATCAGGCACACGGTCGATACGTCCCATACGCCGGGAGACACGAGGCCCTGGTATGTTTTTTGTTATTATTAATTATATACCTGTAATTTAGTGTCAAATATGTAGTTTATATTTTTTACTTTGTGCAGGCGATTGGATTGCATATCGTCTATCATATGGGGCAGCAGATGCAGAGTTATGTCCACGATCCTGTGACCATGTAGGAGTATAGTCGTCGATTCATGGACGTGGCTGCCCAGACACTGCAGCGATCCTAATCGGATCAACGTTTGGCACACGAGGCTGATTATATGGACCCAACGCAGTACTATCGAGGTTGCGGTATCCCACGAGCTGGTGGTGCCCGACATGCAGGTGGTGTCGGACGACGTGGTCGTGGGCGGAGAGGAGGTGGTCACCAGCAAGGGGCGTTGAGGCTCCTGCTGCTGATGTTGCTGCTGATATGGCAGGTGGCATGCATGAGACGGACATGCCGTCTTACAGCCTTGGAATTTATCACACTCTAGTGCCATCGCAGGTGACCCCATCGGGTCAATTATTGATCACGGGCTCGGATATTCAAGGAGTGGATTGGGGTAGATACTTCCCAGGCCCGTCCACCACTGTTGAGGATCGACCGACCCGAGATTTTTATAGTGGGCGCCGACTGAGTTATGGCTCCACATCACATGCGTAGGTATGAATTTATTAGTATTGAATTTGAATTTGTTTTAACTGTAACTTATTTATTTTCTTTAACTTTATTAATTTCCTTTTTAAGGGTTCATGCGATGCTGCGACAGATGACTATATTCAGGATCCAGACATGATGATGGTAAGAAAATATAAATTGTTGTGAATTGTTATGTATTTTCCTATACTAAGTTTCATATTATTATGTAGCCTTCTACTGGAGCTGACAGCACCACGGATACATGTCATACTGCGCCGCATCCAGCTATAAGGAGACGACTTGATGATGATGATCCTGATAGCGTACCCGGGCGGGAGGGGATGCGCCTCAGGCCAACGGCTGCATTGAGACACACCGGATGCGGGACACATTGACATTGCCCAGAAAATATTTTTGTATAAATTAACAACAATATTTAATCGAATATGCTCATTACTTTTTTTAGTTCTCCATTCGTTTGATAGTTTCATAAAATAAAATGTAGAACAACACAAGCAGTTAAACTTAACTTCTACTTCAATTAAAATAAAATTTAGTACAACAAACAAGGAAAACATTACTACAGCCCAAACACAAACATAGCAGGCCAACACAATCAAAATACATGAAATATGAAAAATACACTAAACACATACATGGCCTGTTTAGCCCCTGTTGCCATTTATTTTCCGCTCCAACCACTTAAATCGTTCTTGCAGTTGTTCTTTTTCTTCTTCTACCTCTTTTAGTTTCGCCTTCACCTCCGCAAGTTCCAATTTATATTTTTTTTACGTTCCTTTTGTGCTTCACAATTCCATTGCGTTTTCCATTTTTCTTCTCTCACCTCCTTCAGTTTCGCCCTCAAGTCTGCAATAATTGTATTGCTTTCTTTTTCTTTTTCTCGTTGTCTTAAACATGTATTATAAAGAAACTGCAGTTGTTCTCTATAACATTTCTGATAACATGGTTCATTGACCCATTCCTGAAAATCTCAAATAGGTTCGCCGGGAACCTTGTAAAACTGGTTCATACAGTGACAGTATCGGCGTCCAACTTCACCACCGTCCCAACAATTTTGCATCAAGCATGCTATTCCACAGTTGCACTTTGGTGGACGAAGAGGTTGAGCCATTTGTGAAATAAATTTGTCTGTAATGTAAAAAAACCTTACTTGTATTGAAATATTTGCTTTTACTAAATTTTGAGCACAAAAAATAATTACAATGAGCCCGTTATTTATAGGCGAGAGAAGACACACATAACGTACTATGTAATGGCGCTATATTTTGCGTGTTAAATATCATGATGTTGACAAGACAACTTTATGTCAGCTGGTCAGCTTTTTCAGTTCGACAAGATAACACACACATAACGTACTATGTAATGGCGCTATATTTTGCGTGTTAAATATCATGATGTTGACAAGACAACTTTATGTCAGTTGGTCAGCCTTTTCAGTTCGACAAGACAACAAATACATAACAAATATATGGATAGTTTTATTAAATTAATATTTAAATAGGTAAAATGGAAAAGTACAAATCATAGTTAACAAACATAATTTTATTTCATAAATCTTGCAACATAGACATAACAACTAATTATTACAACATAAACTCATGGGTAGTTAGGTACACTTGAAGAACACCCACCACGAGCTTGATTAGTTTTGCCACCCAAACCAGCTGAAGGACATTTACGACGGTCGTGTCCTGTTTGCGAGCATATATCACATTTGCGCGCATAAACGATGTCACTAACATCCATTTGGTTCCGTATACGCGTTTTCTTCTGCACCTGTCTTTTACGCAAATAGGACTTGTTACACACCATTTTAAATGGTTCCGGAGGCCAATAATGCTCAGCACCCACTGGCTGCAACTGACCACTATATGTGTTTAGGTACTTGGAAACACTATATTGTTGATCAACATAGTTGGTCTCCGCATAACCAACACGTTGAAAACACTTGATGGCATGTGAGCAAGGCATGTGGTAAATGGACCATTTCCCATATGAGCATAACCTTGCAGATTCATTTACAGTATGTACATTATTACCTCGATTATTATGGATAGCGGTGCGAACTTCAAAAACACCTCTTTCGTTATCATACTGCAAAAATGAATGTCAATGTGCTCACCGTCTGTATTTCTCAAATCTCTTCATAGGCACTGGCATAAATTCAACACCCCTCTCCATCAATTTCGTTGCAGCTGCAGACCGTTTAACAAACCTCTCCGCCATCTGCTTGAACGACATCCGCACCATGGCTGTGACGGGCAATCCTCTTGCTGACTTTAATAACCCGTTGAAGGACTCTGACACGTTTGTAGTAAGAATTCCTCATCGTCTGCCACCATCCGCATGCAACATCCACTTTTCAGGGTCATGTCGCATTAACAAACGATAGGCTGCCTCGTCTTCTTGCCTGATAGAATCCATATGCCTCCGGAATTTATGCTGTTGGTGGTCTATTGCTGCCATCCACATCAAATCATGTAGATCCTTGTTGGGATGTGCCTTCTGGAAATTGTCCTTAAAGTGCCTCACACAGTAACGGTGGTATGCATAAGGTTCTTGCCATGCAGGCAAGTTCTCCACAGAACTTAATATACCACCGTGCCGATCAGATATTAGACAAATACCTGAACGTTGTTTGACAACGTGCTCTTTCAGGTGGTTCAAAAACATCGTCCACGTCTCTGTGCTTTCATTGGCACAAACAGCAAAAGCTAGAGTATCTGTCCATTAGCATCCACTGCCACGGCTATCAATAGCTTGATATCGTAATTTCCATAGACATGAGTTCCGTCTATGGATATTACGGGCCGGCAATGCAAAAAACCATCAATTGCTGGCTTAAACGCCCAGAACAAGTAATTGAATATGTATTATGGTGTTCCCGGACTCTGCTCAAACTTCCATTCAACAACTGTCCCAGGGTTAAAGTGCTGCAGTGCGGCCATGTACTTTGGCAAAGATGCAAATGACTTATCCCAATTACCGTAGACAATTTCAAATGCTCGTTTGCGCCCGAGAAATGCCTTTCTTTTCGTAATGGTATGGCCATATTCCTGGTAGACTGATGTAATGCACTCTTTGATTGTATACCTTATGGATGCTTCGAGGTGTGGAATAAGTACAAGAGATATCAAGTCAATATCCAAGTTAAAGTGATTACCGTTGAATGTGTCCATTTCGCATGTGTGGGTGGGAATATATTTACCCACTTTCCACATACCTATCTTCTTCTTGGTCGCACGCAACATCCAATTACATGTCCAAAACCACCTGCGGCAAACAACCTTGTATACCATCGGACTTGACTCCCATACCTGCATCTCACGACACTCTTTTACATTGTGCATTTTACAAGCCCTGCTTAAGCGTGCTTTATCAGGAAAAAGCATCCCCTTTGCAAGCACCGTTGGTCTAGACTCATCCCACATTGCTGTCCGGATTTCATCAAAATCCCTTGTGAGAGCTTCCACATCCGGCACAGTTGGCAAGTTATCAATGTAAGGAATCTCCCTTGAATTAAACGGCACTTCAGACTCATACACTCTTCGTCTAGGTGGGTCTCTCTTCAAATCAGGTCCTTCCTCCTCATCCTGTTCATCACCATCCTCATGAAAAAAGGGTGTCTCGTCTTCGGATTCATCGGCATTGTTATCGTAATCACTGTTTTGTTCCTCACTTTGTGCATCTACCAGATCACGATGTAATACGTCGTTTTCCGTCAATTGAGTGAGTACATGTGGTTCAACTTGCTCGTTTTCATTACACAACCAACAAAAATATAAGCTACTGAATTAATAAATGATATCAATATGGTTTTATATCACTTCACTTATAAGTCGTAATGTGATGAAATTCCATGATGGACGTTTTCAATTAGGTGATGACTACCGGATGGGCCACTTGTAAAATTCATATCTGGCCGGTACCCCCTATTAAATATATGAGCGTTAATACAAATTCAAGTACGCCAAAAATATACATAATTAACACAAATAAAAATTAAAGCTTACCACTCGTCTTGTGAATTATGAAAAGCAGGGTATAAATTATTTTCTCGTTGCTCATTCGCCGCCGGTGATAAGTTTAAATCAATGAAAACTCTTTCATCCGGAACCTGTCCGGCAAAAACTGCTCCAAAATAACCACCCGATGACTGAGGGTTATCTCTGCTACGCACAACCTCGTTTTTGGGAACGTCTTCGACCTTCACGTACATCTCCAACATTGTGATTACAAGAAATTCCCGACATTCGTCCGGAGTCCTCAAAAAATCACTCAAAGTTTCATCATCGTCGATGTTAAACTCCAAGTAAAAAACAACCTCTTGCGGAGTGACGGAATACGAATATCTTCTGGTTACTTTAACTATAACTGAACGTTTCCTCACACTCAGTTTTTTGCATAATAACGATATCAATTTATCGTACTCTATTGTAAGTGGCAATTTAACATGACACTGAGCAGGTAAACTGTAGCCCACAGAATTATTCTCCATCACAACCTCACCCCCCAATATAATGAAACTCTTATTCTACGCTCTTCAGACATAATGAAAAACTGTTGGAGAATTTAAGAACAATAAACGTTTCAACAAGATTTAACAAATTTTTTTGGATGAATTTCTATACAATCCTAACCTCTTTATATAGGAAATGGCTAGCCGGATTTTTTTATATGTATAGCGCCAAAAACGTTGGCACTATACGCTTTTGAATTATTGAAGTCCGAAATTATTGGTGGGGCCAGGAAAATCTATTATAGCGCCACAATACCTGGCGCTATACATTAACAGTAACAGAACCGTTAATGTATAGCGCCAGGTATTGTGGCGCTATACCTGGCCATGTCAGCAGTATAGCACCATAATATCTGGCGCTATACATTAACGGTTCCGTTACTGTTAATGTATAGCGCCAGGTATTGTGGCGCTATATATAAAAATGTACCTTTTTTTTACCACCTATTTGTGTAGTTTGAGTAAAAAAAAAACCACATTTTGGTTCCGGACTCAACTTCTTGTAGGTAATTGAGACACGTGAGTGATTCTGATTGTCATTATCTTTGTGTTTAGCATTCAACAAATAATTAATTAAACAAAAGTGAATGTAATTAGCTTTTCTTTAATTAAATGCTTTGTTAGTTTTAAGGAACTAGTTAACCGACAGCTTTCCTAGAATGGCAAATGGTGAAACTTGACCTTTTCCCAAGATTCTGCTTTTCCAACAAAGAATCAACTTGCACCGCTAAGAGGCAAATGCAAAAGTACCCATGTTTCGCTTAGAATATTTTCTTTTCTTTATAAAGTTCTATAAAAGCAAATAACTTTGGTTTTAGTTAACGAAACAAAGTTTTCATTTTCCTTTCTTGTTTCTTTCTCAAAATATGAAAGTACTATTTGCTCTTCTACTACTGCTGTATTAGTCTAAACATGTCATACTAATTTATAATGGGGATGAGTTGAATAGTCTTGATATTTTTCATAAAGTGTGATAATCCGGAGATTTGACTAGTATACACACACACACATATATATATATATATATATATATGTATATGTATATGTATATGTATATGTATATGTATATGTATATGTATATGTATATATACACACACATCAAAATTAAATAGAGTTGTAAAATTCTCTTATAAAAGTCATGAATTAAATACAAAGTGTTTTACTAGCATTCTCATGAATTGACAAATCTTCCATTGATTGTTAGTTTACCGCAATTCTTCTTCTTTATTAGCTATTAAGTCAAGTAATGTGAACAAGCTCATATATGGGGAGTTATCTTATTATTTATAACAATAAAGTATTATATATATACTAGTTCTTACTCACGTGCGTTGCATCTGTATCCCATATCAATCAGTATAAATATTTTAAACATAACATGAGTATTATTAAAATATATGTTCGGTTTAAATAAAATGTAAAGTAAAATGTACAAGCTCAAACGACGAAATGTTATCTCATTTAGTGGCATGGGTGCTGAACTCAAAATGACGGAATATCTTCTAAAACCTGCATTAAAAAGATTTGCTCAAAGTTTTCATACATTAATATGTAATAAAAAGGGGTCCGGATTTTAAGATCCAGTAATGTCCCGATAATTATTCTAAGCAATATATATATATATATATATATATTAAATCCATATTTTAATGGAGTACTTCGACCAATTCCACATGTTGTTAACGAAATCAAGACTTACTTCTTTTAATTAGGTTTGATAAACAACCATACATAAACTATAAAAGAACAAAAATTAGGAGATCGATATTTATTTTTCTTAATACAATTTTGCATAACTACTATACTATTCCAAGTGACAGAATCACCGAAAGATCAAAAAAGGGCCAAATGAGTTTTACCTCACAACCCAAAAAAGGTATTCCGTAGACTATTATTAGGTTCAAACATTAGGTTCTGAAGAGTGAGAAAATATAATTAGATATAGATAACCACAAAGGCTGAGTTCAAACATACAATGGTAAAAATTGATATTTAATTTCTTACCACATGCATGATGCATGGAGTGCAAATAACAGTTACAGTTGGAATATTTTTTAATAATTATAACGCTTTTAATCTCAGATCAACACCAGTGAGTATGGTGATGAAACATCAAGGTCTAATTAGAAGAATGTTAGGAGTGGGCGATGTTTTACCGAAAAGCACATAAAAATCTCAATAAATTAACCCTCTCCATGAGATAATGTCATTGTTGTAGACTTGTTCAATCATTACCAGTGTAAAGTGAAGTATTGCATGACCATATATACCAAATTTTCCTTATCGTAAAATGCTTGACACTGCAAACAAATACAAATAGATTACCAGAAATATTAAATAGGAGTAATTTTCTCTTCACATCAGAAAAAAGTCATAGCTACGCAAATAAAGGTCTTTTGCATGATACCGATACGAAGCAAACATACTATATATCATTCTAATATATACAAGGCGTCCAGCAATTCCCTGGAGAATCAAATATTATTTGGAAGGTGATATTACGTACATGACTTCAAATTTGTAAAAAAAAAAAATATATATAATAATAAAATAATAAAAAATAATCCTCATACCTAGATCACATTTCAAGAAGCGACATTATTGTAGGTAACCAAGAGGACATTTCCGTGCTACTTCACTACCACATCAAAAAGCACAATTCAGTTGAAGTGCTACTCGTTTCTAATAAATAACTTTTCAAATTACAACTCCTCAAATTCTTCATGTAACGTTTGAGAGAAAGGATGAGAAGGTTGGTTAATAATTGATTAAGATAATAATTTTTAATTTGATTGATTACATGCACGTAGACACTTCAAGAGTTAAAATATTGCATTATGCATTAGATATTGGAAAATGAAAGCAAGTCCAACACATTGAATAGACATTACTAAGGGAGTACCGTTTCGCACTTCCGTTTACCACTACCAAACGGTTCTAGCTATTGAGTCTGTTAATTAATTATTACCAGTTAGCTCATACAATATTTACTACTCTATACACACATTTAGAGGGTAAACATGGAGGATAATTTGGTCATTCATTTTCTGAATGATATTTTAGTAAAATAACTCCATCTTAAAGTCTTCACACTTATAATATAAAATATAATATAATTACATATATATATATATATATATATATATATATATATATATATATATATATATATATATATAACTAAAGTGTTTTAATTTTATTTATTTGGTATAATAATAATAATATGAGTTGAATATAAATAAAAAAAATAAGAATTCATGAACCAACCTTAATTTTGGGTGGAGGTTAGTTGTCGTTGCTTTCTAAGACACTGTTTCTAAACGAAAATCTTCAAAAAATTGTTCAGAAGATATTTGTGAAGAGCAAACCAATTGCCCACCTACAATAAACGGGAAAAAAGTTAGAAACATCCTAATTTATAATTGGTAATTTTAAAATAGTCAAGTTTAAAAGTAATTGAAATTTAGCCAATTTTTTTTGTAAAGGTAGAATCTGAACAAAAACACCCTTAAAAGTTCAAAAAAATTAACGCTTAATATTGTTAGGATCGGAATAATCATGTGTCATGCGGAAGTTAGTAAGTAACATTGAATAACGATAAATCATATAACAAAAGAAAATTATACCAAAAGAAACATAAATATTTAATGTGGTTCGGTTAATTTGACCTACGTCCACGGGCGGAGATGAACAATCTACTATATAAAAGAGAGTACAACATATCGAGAGAATAACCTTATGAAGAGGCAAACACAAGTGACACACTAATACTTGTCAAAAAATTCTCCCCCTAAACAAGACTCTCAAACCCCTTGTGGCTACATTATGGATCCTGCTGAATAAGAAGGAATGATCCTCAATTTATAGAAGTCCAAACATTTCCCTCCAAGAAAAAAGATTAGCCAAATATGAGAAATTCATAATTTTCTTCCAAGAAAAAGGAAAACTCAATTATTGTAAACATGTCGTCATTTCCTTCAAGAGATAGGAAAACTAGACATGGTAAGAAAATCATGACAAACACCTAATAATTTTCTCCCTTGGTCTGGATTTTCTAACAAAATAAACTCGATCAACCTTCTTCACATAATCTTCAACAAGTCGCATATCCAGATCTCCACCATAAAGTTTGTCTCAATGTGAGTAGCACTCTGGTCAAATTTCTCATATAAAAATCATGATTACCATCAAATGTGTTGCGGCTAGAACTGAACCTGTCAAGATGAATATATATTCAATCTCGCTTTGATACCACTTGGTAGGACTGAAAAAATCAGGTGTCATGCGGAAGTTAGTAAGCAAACCTTGAATAACGACAAATCATACAACAAAAGAGACATATACCAAAAGAGACACAAACATTTAATGTGATTCGGTCAATTTGACCTACATCCACGGGCGGAGATGAACAATCCACTATATAATTTTACAACATATCAAGAGAACAACCTCACAAAGAGGTAAATACAAGTGGCACACTAATGCTTGTCTCGAAAATTAAATTCATCATCAGAGAACTTCTGGAAAAATATATAGTGGTCTGAAGTAGTTTCTTTACACTTATTTTTCTATGACAAATGCAAAAGTGGTTAGTACTCCTAGTAGTCAAATCTTTAAATTGAGTATTAGTCAGAGCCCATCTACTGATGAAGATAAAAAGGAGATGTTGTTGGTAATTTGATGTATGCTATGGTTTGCACTAAACCAGATATTGCATATATTTTTGGTACTGTTAGTAGATTCCTTTCTAATCCTGGAAAGCAATATTGGGATGCAGTAAAATGGATATTAAGGTATATGAAAAGTAATGCAGATTTGAAGTTGTGCTTTGGCAGTGACAAGCTAGAATTTATTTGTTACACAGACTCTGATTTAGGAGGCAATCTTGATAATTCAAGATCCACTTCCAATTATTTCATCACCTTTGCAGGGGGGCTGTTTCTTGGAAATCTAGACTATAGAAGTTCATAACTCTATCCACCACAGAAATCGAATATATTGCTGCTACCGAAGGTGCCAAAGAATTATTATGGATGAAGGAGTTTATTAATGATCTTGGCTTTGAGCAGTTAAGGTACATCTTATTTTGTGACAAGCAGAGTGCTATCTATACCACCAAGCACTCCACTTTTCATTCTAAGAAGAAACATATAAATAGGAAGTATCATTGGATAAGAATGACATTGGAAGAGAATTTATTTGAGGTTGAAAAGATACACACTGATGACAATCCTTTGGATCTGCTGATGAAAACGATAGTTGCAGATAAGCATGAGTTTTGCAAACAATTGGAATTCATGAAGCTTGTCAATAGCTCCTCCACTTGATGACATATTTGGACCCTTGGCAGGAGGGAGAGTTGGTTGGGTCATGCCCATGTTGTCTAGCCAAACACCCAATGACCTAACCAATCAATATTTTTATTTTTAAGACAAAACCAAAGTAAAACCATTTAAAATATCGTTCAACGAAGTGATGAAACAATGAGTAAAAATGATGAAAACATAAACAACCCCTCGGGCAAAATTCACTCGTATACAGCCCCTCAGGCAATATAAATCAAGAACAGCCCCTCGGCGAACATCACTCGTGAATAGCCCCTCAGGCAAACATGAATCATAAACAGCCCCTCGGGCAAACCTCACAGTCACTCGTATACAGCCCTCAGGCATTACCTTACATTTGCTCATAAACAGCCCTCAGGCACAACATGAATCAAGAACAGCCCCTCGCATAAAACATAATACCACTCACTCAGGGTACCCGCGCTTACTGGGGGTGTACAGACTCCGGAGGGGCTCCTACAGCCCAAGCGCTATAACAAGTCACCTCGTAGCATAAATCAATCAGGCCCTCGGCCTCATAACAAGCCACCTCATGGCATGAATCAATCAGGCCCGCGGCCTCACAAAAATCATGAATCAATAACAACATGTTGTGGCATGCAGCCCGATCCCATAATATCCTTACAAATCCGAGCTCCCCAACTCAAAATATGACCAAATGAACAAACTCTTATTTTATATATTTTTCTGCCAGCTATTCTGCCTCGATTCTCATGCCAAACAATCCCGAAACTCACTTTTAATGCCTCCAATGGATTTTTTATGAAATTTTAGTCAAGTTATGCTCTTCAATCACTCCATTTTACCTTATATTGAAGGAGATATGTTGGTTTAAATATTTGAAAATAGTGCAGATTTTTAAATACGAATTCAGTGGAAATTTCATAATTAATCTAAAAAAAATCTGGCAACCCAATTCTTAGTAAAATGACCATAAAATCCTTATACGATGTCCAAATTTGACGATTCTTTTTGCTATGGCTCCATAATTGCGATACAGATCTAATGCTTCAATAAAAAAAATCGGAGCTCATTTACTTAATGTAGTACCATTTATGCTTGAAAAATGACGTTGAAACATTAAAAAAACGAGCGCATCACAACCCAAACCTATCCTAAACTCACCCGAGCCTCTCGGGACCCTGTTCGAATATACCAACAAGTCTCATATCATAACACAGACCTACTCGAGGCCTCAAAACACACATAACAACATCGAAACACCGAATCACGCCTCAATTCAAAATCAATGAACTTGAAACATCAAACTTCCACAACCGATGCCGAAACCTATGAAATCACGTCCGATTGAACTCAAATTTTGCACACAAGTCACATTTGACATTATGGACATGAACCAACTTTCGGAATTTGAATCCAACCGTGATATTAGAAAGTCCACTCCTAGTCAAACTTTCTAAAATTCCAACTTTCGCTATTTCAAGCCAAATTCTACTACGGACCTCCAAATCACAATCTGGATGCGCTCCTAAGTCCAAAATCAACCAATGGAGCTAATGGAACCATCATAAATCCAATCGAGGTCAAATTCTAAAAAGTCAAAACTTGATCAAACCTTTCAAATTTAAAACTTCTAGCTGAGAATCATTCTTCCAAATCAATTCCAAATAACCTGAAAATCAAAACCGACGATTCAGATAAGTCATAATACTTCATATGGAGCTACTCATACCCTCAAACAACTGAGCGAAGTGCAAATACTAAAAACGACCGGTCGGGTCGTTACATCCCCCCTCACTTAAATATACGTTCATCCTCAAACATGCTAGGAGTTGTTCCAAAAGCCAACAAATCGCTGTGTAACCTCACTATACACATACCTGGGGGTAATCCCACATCACCCTCTGTCATATAGTTCTGATAACACAGCATGATTGAAATTTCTTAATCCAACCTAGTCCATAAGTCTTAGGGCCCAATTTCCAACATCCGAAATTTTCTATAAGATCAGAACCTCGCATCTATACACTATATAAGTCTGAACAAGCTGTCTCCAGTCATAGCCATAACCCAAGATGAAATCACATGATATACCACATAATTCAAACACTCATGGAGATAACTCCTAATCACAGTAGCTGCTCAAAACAACCCAATACCGGTAATGCACCTCTTATCAAACAAAGCCTCATTCTAACACTTTCATATACTGCCAATGATGAAAGAAACACGCAGAAACTCATAACTATTCGTTAGATCAACAAGTCATGGAGCTCCCTCTTCTCCGACAGGAACTATAGTAGATTTCTAAGTCGACTTCTGATACCAATTCTGATAATATTCATTCTTGGTCTAATGACCTCATCTCATCCAACACGACCACTCTGATAACATGACACATCAATACAATCCAAAACCATAACCTGTGCAATTCGTGCACCCAATAGCAATATCCCAAATGTACTCAAATCATGAAAAAAATCAATCAAACGAGAGGACTTTCCCGCAAGCTTAACAAGTACTGCCACAACGAAATACTGAAAATCCATCACACCCCGTAGGACCATCACATGAATCTAACACAAAGGTTCATACCTCAACATAATTTCGCTGCAATGCGTGCCCCATCCAAACACTAATCCATGGCATATACCTCAAGCCACCTTGCTCAAAATCAATAACCACACGCAATTCGACATCAAGTACTCAAAGTGCATTACTATAACCACGGAAAAGCAAATGACATAAAGCCACACAAAACCTAAAAGAGCATAACCAATACGCCATCCACCAAGCATTACCCAATGTTTTTCCCGCTCAAATTCCGCTATAAGACCCCAATAGAACCGCACCATATGTGCATATAACCAACAAATCATAACTCCTCGTAACACAGATGAATAGCTCATAGATCACTCCAGAACACGAATAAGCTCAACAATAATCAAATGGCACATCCCTCAATAATAGCAGTTCAGAGTCAACAAATCCGACCCAGTGCAGAACACACCTCCATATTGGGCCTACCAATGAACCCCAAATCAGCTTTGGTCCCCCATAATAGATAAATAACCCTTCGAAAGTCTACAATGACTAAATAATAACACATACTAACCTCTGACTAACCTTGGATACTTTTTACGATCCACAACCACGAAACAATGTACTCATGTGAACTCGAAGTCTCCAAATCCATAGAACATACAAATCACCATCTCTCATCTCAACTCCACTGACCGAATATCTGACGCATCTCTAATACACGATCATCCCACGAGGAATGCTTCTCTGATTCTTCCGTGCCACATCACAAAAATCTGAGTATCAGTAGTCGATCAATTAGACGAGTACCACAATACCGGTGGAGTATCCATAAATCAAAACACATTGCTCCCTTCTGAATTGTATACTCTCATCAGTCCACACCAAATAGTAATATCATTCACCTAGTCATCTAAAACTTTCCATGCTGCCTAAGAATTTATGACTTTCCTTTCATAACTAAACCGTGACCTTACACACGCAAATCTCAACCCTACATAACATACCACATATACCATGTCATACTATGATAAATATGAGAACTTCATAATCCACTCCGACCTACAAGCAACTACGTACTCAACTAGCCAAGAACTCTTCCATTTGATCTCATCTAGGAGAAAATCACTATACATCCCATGTTCCTCACCCCAGTAGAAAATATACACCTCCAACCGTGGTAGAAATCATCAAGAACTCTCCAAATCCCCTTTGCACAAAACCAAACCGTCAGGACTGACTCCTTCTAACTCAAACAAGCTACGCAAGCCACCAAAACCTAAGAGTATTGCCACGAAACACCTATAGAAACCCACCGCATCATAAGCACCCAAGAACCGATCCTATCCATTACCATGCCGATCCAACCTACTACCAAGCTGTCTTAATTATCTGAGTTCCTTCCAAATTACCTTCAAATTGATATGTTTCCTTGCTATTACACCACTATCCTTAACTAAAACTTGCCCTAAGAACTTCAGCATAAAACCACACCGCCCTAAGGTTCATAAACCGTTGTATTATTCTAAAGCACCCCCAAAAGTACCATAATCAAGATACCCACTCTGAAGAGACCTTCTGCGAATCTAAAGCCATTACCTTCGTCTTCCTGATATTGATGTGTAGAATCCATAATGATATAGAAATGCCACAAGTCCTGACATCCTCCCATATAAATCTCAGTTTCTAGCCAATACACATCCTGAATATTCCCAATTGCCACATATAAATTTTGAATTCATTGGAACCATTCTCGAAAGTCATCCACTCTGCTCAAATCTCAATTAGACTGACCAAACGGACCGAACGACCTATGCCCCATTAGCACTCCAACATCCAAGGAAGTAAACCATTCTTCTAAGTCGCCGAGCAATTTTTCCTACTCCATCAATTTACATTCCTTACAAATAACAACTATATTATCCAATGTTTCTCATATACCTATAAAGCATAACACAAACCTCACCCGAAATTTCCTTTACCCAAGTCATCCTCGATGTCAACTTCTGTAAGCCATAACTGATTCACTAGTATACCTTAAATTGGAACCAACACAACACATAACCATGCAATCAACTAATCAGTAGCAGATTCCCCCACTTGGCTCAAAGCCATAGATCAAAACACATAATAACTCACAATGCCCATACTCTATCACTGCCATAAGACCATAGTGAGAGTCAACTAAATCCCTTCATAAGTTCATGTAACACACCATCTAGTATTTCAAATCATCTACAAATCTCGTGTTCACCCTCGTAACAGACAATCCCACTCTCATAAGTGATCCAAACTCAAATTGCAACACATATATTTCACTGGTAAAAAAGGACTCCCAACCAACTACATAAGGATCACATAAACCTTAGAACACCCCGCAGGAGATAATCCACCTACTTAGCCTCAAATTGGTATCTCTCTATACTCTTCCATAATCATAACTATTACTCAATCACTTAACCCCCTGAGTCTGAACTCATAACACAACATGAAGATCTACTCCACTCCACAACTAAACTGCACGAGAGGTCCTTCAACACACCCATAACTCGAGGCCATATGCCGACTCAACATAGAAGTCAAGCACCCAATAGTCCTTGCTACATCTCCAACAAACTCTTCTTGTCATATTCAAACAATCTGAACACATCTCGCAATCAAATCATACTCACCCATAGTCATCCAGTCACAAATCCCACCAATAATGACATAAACGGGCATATAAGTCCCAAATGCACGTACTCACACAATCGGAATCTTAGTGCTCAAGCTATAGTAAAAATTCGACCTCAAACCCTCCAGACTGGCCCGATATCAACACACAGAAATCACATCTCGCACCTTATTCAAGGAATCACAAGCCGTCGATGCATAGCTGATACCGAACGCTCATGTGCGCACACGAATGCGTGGAAGGAATTCAAGGAGTTACACTTCAAGCTGAATCAATACCGCACGATAAGGATTCCAGAATGTGGAATTTTTCTAAAGGTTCTGCAGCCTCTCGAAGATAAGTACATGCGTCTCTGTACCGATCCGCAATACTCTATTAAACCCCGCTCATGACTCGTGAGACCTATGTAACCTAGGCTCTGATACCAACTTGTCATGACCCAAAACTAACCCTGTCATGATGGCACCTAACGTGGTACTAGGCAAGCCGGAACACTACCAAAACCAATGAATATTTTCATTTTTAAGACAAAACCAAAGCTATTTAACAATAAACCTGCATATGGAGTTTAAATAAAAACAATAATGCGGAAAGAAAGCCCAACATCGAGGTGTCACTAGTCATGAGCATCTACTACAACAGTTTGACAACATCAAGACTAACATAGCCTGGAAATAACTGAATACCACTAAGGGAGGATAAGGAGGGAGAAAAGCAACGCTGCGATCGCCAGGCAGCTACCTTACTAACTCCGATGGACCTGCCACTAAGTAATTAACACCCGCTACCAGGTTCAGAAATATCTAGATCTGCACACAAGGTGCATGGAGTAATATGAGTACGCCAACTCAGTAAGTAATAAAAGTAAATAGAGACTGAGCAGTAGTGACGAGTAATAAAACATATACAATTCATATCATGAAATCTCAGTAAAATACATCAGGCTTTTAAAATCAGGATTTTGAATCAACTCAGCTCATTTAAATCCAGTTTCAGTAAAATCATTTAAAACATCTTTCAACAGTTTTTAATGAAGTGATGAAACAGTGAGTAAAAATGATGAAAACATAAATAGCCCCTCGGGCAAAACTCACTCGTATACAACCCCTCGGGCAACATAAATCAAAAACAGCCCCTCGGCGAACATCACTCGTGAACATCCCCTCGATCAAACATGAATCATAAACAGCCCCTCGAGCAAACCTCACAGTCACTCATATACAGCCCCTCAGGCATTACCTCACAATTTCTCGTAAACAGCCCCCCAGGTACAACATGAATCAAGAACAACCCCTCGGGCAAAACATAATATCACTCACTCAGGGTACCCACGCTCACTAAGGGTGTATAGACTCCGGAGGGGCTCTTATAGCCCAAGTGCTATAACAAGACACCTCGTAGCATAAATCAATCAGGCCCTCGACCTCATAACAATCGACCTCGTGGCATAAATCAATCAGGCCTGCAGCCTCACAAAAATCATGAATAAATAACAATATGTTGCGGCGTGCAGCCCGATCCCATAATATCCTCACAACACAGGCCCTCGACCTCACTCAATCAGAAACCTCTCAATCCACTCGGGCTATCAATAAAACATGGTGCTCATCCCAAAATATAATTTTATGCATCAAAATGGAGTAATAAAGACTGAGTTAAGAAATCAGTAAACATAGCATGACTGAATATAGATCTTAAATAAAAAACAGTGAGAGGATAATAAGAAAAAGCCCCAAAGGGTCCAAACAGCTCTGGCATAAGGCCCAAATATGTCCTTCAGCCCAATTTATAGGAAATTCTTTCTAAAACACATAAATATTATATAATTTAAGTCAAATACGCAACTTTATAGTTGCTACGGGACGGACCAAGTGACAATCCCTAATGGTGCATGCTCACACTCCCATCACTAGCATGAGCGTCACCTCAAAATAGTAAAACAATGTGAAATCCAGGGTTTCATACCCTCAAGACTAGATTTACAATCATTACTTACCTCAAACAAGCTAATTCCAACCCGAGTAAGCCAAGCGATGCTCCAAAAATGCCATATCGTGCGCTTCGACCTCCGAACGGCTCAAAACTAACCAAAATAACTCAAATACATCAAACAATGCTAAAGGAACCAATCCCAATCGAAAAAGGTAGAATCTTTAATCAAAAGCCCAAAATCGACCAAAAAATCCAACCCAGGCACGCATCTCGGAACCCGACAAAACTTATAAAATCCGACAACCCATTCAATTATGAGTCCAACCATATTAGTTTCATCCAATTCCGAATCCGAATCGATGTTCAAAACTTAAAAATTCACTTTATGAAACTTTAAGCAAAAACCTCCAAATTTTACTTTGAATTCATCAATCAAATGCCAAAAACGAAGATGAATTCATGAAATATAGCTAAAGCCGAGTAGAGAACACTTACCCCAATCCATATAGTAAAAATCGCCTCCAAAATCGCCCAAATTCGAGCTTCCCAACTCAAAATATGACCAAATGAGCAAACCCTTATTTTATATATTTTTCTGCCAGCTATTCTGCCTCGATTCTCATGCCAACAATCCCGAAACTCACTTTTGATGCCTCCAATGGATTCCTTATAAAATTTTAGTCAAGTTATGCTCTTCAATCACTCCATTTGACCTTATATTAAAGGAGATATGTTGGTTTCAATATTTGAAAATAGTGCAGATTTTTAAATACGAATTCAGTGGCAATTTCGTCATTAATCTGAAAAATATGGCAACCCAATTCTTAGTAAAATGGCCATAAAATCCTCATACGATGTCCAAATTCGACGATTCTTTTTGCTATGGCTCCATAATTACAATATGAATCTAATTCTTCAATAAAAAAAGAAATCGGAGCTCATTTGCTTAATGCAGTACCATTTATGCTTGAAAAACGACGTCGAAACATTAAAAAACGAGCCTAACACAATTCAAACCTATCCGAAACTCAGTCGAGCCCCTCGAGACCTTGTTCGAACATACCAACAAGTCCCATTTCATAACACAGACCTACTTGAGGCCTCAAAACACACATAACAACATCGAAATGACGAATCACACCTCAATTCGAAATCAATGAACTTGAAACTTCAAACTTTCACAACCGATGCCGAAACCTATCAAATCACTATGATTGACCTCATTTTGTACACAAGTCACATTTGACATTATGGACCTAATCCAACTTTCGGAATCAGAATCCGACCCCGATATAAAAAAGTCCACTCCCGGTCAAACTTTCTAAAATTCCAACTTTCGCTATTTCAAGCCAAATTCTACTACGGACCTCCAAATCACAATCCGGATGCGCTCTTAAGTCCAAAATCACCCAACAGAGCTAACGGAATCATCAAAAATTCAATCCGAGGTCAAATTCTAAAAAGTCAAAACTTTGTCAAACCTTTCAAATTTAAAGCTTCTAGCTGAGAATCATTCTTCCAAATCAATTCCGAATAATCTGAAAACCAAAACCGACGATTCAGATAAGTCATAATACTTCATACGGAGCTACTCATACCCTCAAACAACCGAGTGAAGTGCAAATGCTTAAAACGGCCTGTCGGATCGTTATAGAACTTTTGTTACCCTCTTATTTTTATAGTGGATCTTTGTGATTTCGCGATTTTTACCTTCGATTTGAAGGGTTTTTCACGTTAGAATTTGGTATTTTTTATCCTCTTTATATTCGGGTCTGTCTCTTCTTCGATATAACAATGGTATCAAATTCTTGGTTATTTATCTGGAGTTTTTACGGAATGGAGGCAAATATGAGCAAGATGGTATGTTTAAATGGGAACAAGTTTATTTTATAAGAAAATTCAGACCAAGAGGGAGAATTGTTCAGTGTTTGTCACGTTTTTCTTATAATATTTGATTTTTTTATCTCTTGAAAGAAAGGACAACATGTTTACCATAATTGAGTTTTTCTTTTTCTAGAAGAAAATTATAAATCTCTCATATTTGGCTAGTTTTTTTTCTTGGAAGAAAAAGTTTGGACTTTTATAAATTGAGGATCCTCCCTTCTTATTCAGCAACATCCACAATGCAGCTATATGAGGGTTTGAGAGTCTCGTTTAGGGGAAGACTTTTCGGGACAAGTGTTAGTGTGCCATATGTATTTGCCTATTTGTGAGGTTGTTCTCTCGATATTTTGTACTGTCTTTTATACAGTGGATTGGTCATCTCCGTCGTGGACGTAAGCCAATTGACTTAACCACATTAAATGTTTGTGTTTTTTTGGGTATGTTTCTATTTTATTATCTGATTTGTCGTGGTTCAAGGTTTGTTTTGCTAGTTTCCGCATGACACCCGATAATTTCGATACTAAGAAATATGTTGGATTCGAATATTTTACATATGAGATTCTAGCATAATGTGCTGGAATTTCATAACGTGCCGTAACATAATATGCGGTAAGTTTTATACGCAAGAGCTCCATAATCCAATATGTTATGCTGAAACTTTCCGTGATTCAACTAAAATATTTTTATCCGGATTTTATCTCCGCATAAAATAGTAATTATTTTTTAAATAGTAACTATTTTTCAATTACCAAAAAAAAGGGCTAACCCATGCGATATAGCAAAAAAGAAAATGGTGGCATTTTAATGTCTTCCATAATTTCTTATTTCTGAATTGTCAAATCATTTCAAGGTCCATTCAACATCACTGAATCGTTTTGAACCAAAAATAAAACATCACTGAATCGTTGCAGAGATCTATTCACACAGATCTTGTATCTTACATATAAACTTTGTGGTGACGATGACTTGAACAACTGACAGAGTAGAAACTGTATTCCGGAAAGCCATCATAGTCTTACATTGTTCTTATCCTAAGGAGCAGATAAATAATTTGAGTACGTACTTCTTTTAACAAATATAAAGAGTTATTTTTATTACGGTATATTTAAAACTAAAAAAGGTTTAAAAACGTGAACTTTATTCTGAATAATTTAAAAAAATAAATGCCTACATATATTATGGGAACTCAAAAATCATTGTAGCTTGTTTCTGCATAGTATTGTTTGACCAAAAAGTGTCAAGCTTTTTTGTTAAATCAATTAAATAAAAAGATAACGGGTAAATTCTAGTTAAGCATAATAAATCCTAGATCTGAAATCGATTTATACAAATAAGGTAGCATCGTATTTAAACCAATTTTATGTAATGAGTATTAAATGGTACTGTTATAAGTGTGTGGGGGAACAATGATAAGCAATAAATATATTAAATGACAATAAATGTAAATAGAGAGAATGATTCACCCAAATATTAAATGAAGTGGATGATTCTTCTCTCTGACAATGATGTAAGACCAACAAACGTGAGAATATAGGGAGCTTTCTCGAATCTGATGCGAGAAAGTGTGAGATGAACAACCAATCAATTTTTTGTGGAAAGATAATGTTTGTAATTTTTCTTGAGAGTCAACTTTTCATGAGAGATCTTATCATATAAAATATTACATGCCCCTTTTTTCTTTCTGCCTTTTCCTTTATATGGTTCTATCCCTTACCTAACATGAAGTACAAGTGCAGAGAACATTCAATGAAATATTCCCTTGAAATATCTTGCTACGAAACTAGCCGTTATGGCCGACCAGAGTCTCCGACCTCGACCCTGATTACTCGGCTCGCTAAGGGATTCCTTCTATCTCGAGTGCGACCTCAGCCTAATCGGCTCTTAGTAATCTACTTTTGAGCAAAATTATCTTGGTCAGATTTTGACCCATACAGTTAGTCCATCCGCCTGCCGAGATTGTTTTTTTTTGGACGAGCTCAGTAAGCGAACTTTGCCATTCACAACTTGAGAAATCAGGGCGTGGTGGTCGAGTAGCAACGTTCTTATGACGGGGTGACAACGTGGCACTTCGACAAACACGTTTGTGCATTAAGTTAGTTTGAAATGATGTCACTACATCATGCATCATTATGGCGCATGTTACCGATGCGTTACATCGTTTCCTGCACCCCTTCTGTTTCGAAATCAATGTGGCGGAGCTTGGCTTTCTCGATAAGGATGCCAATGTTCTTATAAATAGGGATGGTGGTCCCCCATTTAGGTTGTCGCACTTCTTAACATCTGAATTTTCAATCCTTCTCTTCTTCCCCTCAGGGTTTTTGCATCTTTCTTTCTCTCAATTTTAGTGCTTTCTGCCATTATCACCTGTTTCGTTTTTGCAACTTCTTCTTATTTTCGTGACAAAAATGGCTAGCGCATCTTCTATCTTCGAGGGAGCTTCTTATTCGATTCCATTGACGGTAGGCGTGCCTTCTCATGATGAAGGAGTGTCGACGCCCCCTTTTTCTACGGGTCGAAATCAGGTATAAGACATTTGGGAGGACAACTCTATTCCCTTTCGAGAATTGAGTTTAGAAGTTAAAGAGTCGCCACCTAATGATTATAGTGTATTAGGACACTTTAAGAATTGAGATGAAGAACTAGAGGTTGGGTAAGGGCTAGAAATTATCTCGAGGGAAAGGTGTTAGGTACCTCTCAAGATCCACTGGTGTGGTTTCCGGCCATGCTACAATTATGACTTTAAGCAGACAAGTAGAAAAGAAAAGGATTTTTCACATAGTTTTGCAAACAAGTTTAAGAGTTGAAGGAGTAGAGAGTTTGGAAAATTAATTTAAAAGAAAACTTAAAAATTAACAAGTAAAGGGGAGAGGGGTCCTAGGTTTACAAATAATATGGATCACATCAATGCAATATCCAGCAATCACTCCTCAGAAGAGGGGTCGCACGTGATATTAGCACACCGATCATCATATCCATATTATACCCATTCCACCCCGTTAAGGTATTAAAGCGCGGAAAGTTTCGTTACTTATTGCATGCTAGTACCCGTCCCAATCCTATCAGTCCCGGAGGCATTTAAGACTACTAATCCTAAAGGGAAAGGGATTTGGGGACTTTTGAGAGCTTTCAAAGGACAAAACACTAGGCGTCAATCAAAACACATAATGCAAGTAAAAGGGAAGCAGATAAGCAAGTAAGGCTCAAGTAAACCTCCTTAAGTCAGATAAGCCATAGAGTTTAGCATGTCTTGCATGTACTGGTTTGGTCTTTAAAATTAAAGCAATAAGCGGACTGGTTCAACACATACTTTTAGACAGGAAGTCCGCATTAGGCTCGCTCGAATGCAGTTCTTAAGGACTAGTCTACTTTCAGCTATGTGTTGGATAGAACTAACGATTTCGAAAAGCGAACTGGTTATGAAGAGTTACCAGTTTTTTATCAGAGTGAAACGAGTTTCAGAAAAAGAATGTACTGTTTTGAAAAAGATTTAAAAGAAAAGAAAGGAGCTTCAGAAGACATGCAGACTAGTTGGAAAAAAAAAGTTTCACGAACCTTATCAGAAAAAAATGAGTTTCAGAAAATGCCAATTTGGTTTAGAAAATGTTTGTTAACTTACGAGGTTCAGAAAACCATAGAAGACTACCAATTTTACCAAAGTATATATTAATTTAAATGGTTGGTGCTGTTTTGAACAAATGGGACATTTCCGACTCGAAGTTCCTATAGGCATGCTTTCTATATGTTAACTGATTTTAACACTTTTTTAACAGGAGTCTTACAAACATGGTATCTATATGCAACTTTATAATTAAGCCTACAGCTTGCCTAATGGTATCATTATGTGCAGAAATGTAAACCCCTATGAGCACGGTATCTATATGCATAGTTTCAGAAAGTTTAGAAGTTAAATCCTATAGGCATGGTCTCTACATGTGAAATTGCGCAGTGTAGAAATTAACCCTATAGACATGATTTCTACCCTTTTGTGCATGAAAAGTAACCCCCTCCCCTTTTCACTAAAATCCCATGAGTTTATACAAATTATTACAGACCTGTAAAAAATAAGACAGAAATAAAAAATACATCAGAAATTACAGCTACATCCGAGCAGCCTAATTCAGACTTAGTATCTAACAATATGAGATTGAACCACTTACGAGATCCAGATTTCCAAAGCCTTCTCTTATCTAGGGTGTTTCAGAGATCCAAGGAGCTTCAGGAACTCCAAGCAGTGCTTACACCCAAGATGTTAATTAGAAAGAGTTACAGTGCAGTATGGAAGAGCCAGCTCTCAGGTGTCCAAGTTTAGAGGGAGCTCATGTATCCCAAAGCAAGGCTCACAAGAGAGGGGCAGAACTTAGGTTCTAAGAATGAGTGTAAGTGCAAGAGAGGGGGTTGGGGAATGCCATGGCAGGCTGGTGGTCATGCCTAGCCACAAGGTAGGCTGGCACACCCCTGACCAAGCCTGTTCAGCCAACAAGTAAGAGCACTGACCTATTGAAGGTCAGAATATGGTCTGGGCAGTGATTATGACACTGCCAGACCAAGATCTCAAGCTCAGAATACATATAAGGGGGAAAAGGAATGAGAATTGAAAGAGTTTAGGACTCAGGGAGTCCAGTCCATATACATGAACAACAATGTCAAGGGTTGTCATGTTTTCTGAACCATAACTCAGCAGACAAAGGGTTCAGGGATGGGGATTCATATAGGAGTAGGAATAACAAGCTTGCAGAAAGCAGTAAAATATAGGAGTTGTCATGTTTTCTGAACCATAACTCAGCAGACAAAGGGTTCAGGGATGGGGATTCATATAGGAGTAGGAATAACAAGCTTGCATAAAGCAGTAAAATAAACAAAGAAAAGACTGAAGCACAAACACATAAGAGAAAGGGCAGAATTTAAACAAGAAGAGATATACCAGTTGCAGAAAAGTAAGCACAAAGAAAAGCAGGATACTTGCAGCCAAAACACAATCAGAGAAGAGAGCTTATGAGTTCAGAGAAAACTCGAATGCATTTTTTTAGAAAACCTAAGTGTATTTGAGAGAAGAAGTGGTGACTTATGTTGTGTGTTCGAACTTGTTTTTTTGAAAGAGAATAGGTACGAGTATTTATAGTTTTGAAAACGAGTAGAGAATAAGGTAACAAATAAGGTTTCAACACAAACATGGAAATAAACACAGTCAGAATCAATTAACACAGGTATTCCCCTTTAATCAAGGAATTACTGCTCAAACGGACACTAACAGGCTTAATATAAGGAAAGAAGATCAATTTGTAAGCAGAATGATTGTTATCATAAAAGGAGCAGTAAAACCATATAGTAAGGGATTAAGTCTAAATACATGAATGTACTTATTTTGGAAAGGATCTGGTAAGGCCAAACAAAGAGAGAGAATCAATTAACCCTTAATGAGCGAGTAAAAAATCAGAATTTCATAAGGAAAAGTTTTGAAAATCAATCACGAGTTTGAAAATCAATCACAGAAGGGACTCAGTATATAAATGAAGGGCACAAGTAATAAGCATGTGAGGCCAAGCTATGGCGAGAAGGAACAACATACAGTAATAGCATAGAGCAAGCATTCATAGCATGATAGTCACGTAGGTCAGGTTGCAGTGATTTAGTAGTAGAGGAAAAGATCAGAAGCATGCAAAGAATCAAGTAAAAACCTTTCTGAAAACACAGTGGAGTTTGACAGATAGTCGGAACTCAGAACAAAAGGGAATCACATGAGGAAGAGAGATGCTGAAACAAAAAGAATCAGGCTGAGCAACTTCAGACAGACGAATTGCACGAATAAACTCAAGGGACTCGAATAGGCCCCAAAGAGCTAGGGTTTTCGAAAATTAGTCGAGTTTAAAGGCGATAAACAAGTGAAACAAACAAGCGAATTCAGAATCTCAAATAAACCCCAAAAATTAGGGTTTTCAACATGCTAACTCAAATAGAAAAACAACACAAGCAAAACACAGCAAAACATGTCGAGAATCAGAGAAGAGATTCGAAATAACTTAACATGAAACCCTAGTTGAAGAATAAAGAGTTTTGAAATCAAAATTAAAGAAACTTCGAGAAGAAAATGCTTAGCAAGTTCAAAACACACATAGATCCGGAGCAGATCTGAAATAAAATTGGAGGAACCTTAGAGATTAGGGTTTCGTAAGAAACCCAGGTGATGAGGAAGGCTTTGAAAACCATCGATCTAAGCAGGAGAGTCGAAGGTCGAACTCGGATAGCCATGGCTGGCCGGACAAAGGTTGAAGATGACCGGAGAAAAGTCATGAAGCAAAGGCTTGGTCGAAACCTTTCAAGATCTGGTCATAGGACCTCAGAAACAAGCACGTAGAAGCCATGAGAGGCTGGTATAGGCCTCCGATGAGCCTGGGAAGCCATGGATTAGGGTCTCAGTGAGAGGCGACGACTAGGATTTGAGGTGAGTTGAGAGAAAGAAGGGATTCAAAGGCGGCGTCTCTGAAAGAATGAGGTAGGGTTTAGGGTCGTTTGGATTAAAAAAGGTAAGAAGCAACGGTGGTTGTTCATCTAAATGATCAACGGTCGGGATTAAAAGGGGTTATGGGCTGGGTCGGTTGAATATGTGCTGGGTCGGGTTAGAGTGGTAATTGGGCTGGTCCAAATTTGAGTTTGAAATTGGGTCAATTTTAGGCTAAAATCGAAATGTAGTGGGGCTACAATTGAAACGAACTGAGGCCAAAATTTAAATAGCCAGTTTTTCCTTTTTATTTTATAAAAATAGTAAAAAGTAATTTTGAAAGCAAATTAAAAGCACTGGATCCGTTAATAGTATATAAATATTAATTAAAAAATATTGAAACCAGTTTCATAATTATAAAATGCTATTAAATCTTAAAGCAGGCTAAAATTACAATTATATGCAATTTAGCTTTTAAAATACCAAATTAATTTGTAAAAATATATGAAAAGTAACCTACCTATATTTTGGTATAAATATGAGAATAAAATAAGTTATTCACCAAAGTGATAATTTTGGGAATAATTATTGAGCAATAAATCAATTTAAAAATCTTTTAAAAAATTGGAAAAATACTAAAACACTTGGGCATACTTATATATGTATGTACATGATATTTGAAAGTATTTGCATGTAAAGGAAATACATAGGGAAAAATTGGGTATCAACAGCTGCCCCTCTTTACCTGGGAAGGATGAAAGATTTGTCGGGTAAAGATATGATGACCAATTTTGACCGAAAGAGACGATTTGCAAAGAATTCTGACCGAGCTCTGGCTCTTGAGCTGCCTACATATCCCTGATCTTACAGGAATCAGGCCATATGTAGTTCAGGATCCATCGGCAAAATATGCCGATAGAGTTATTGAAAGGAATGGACGCGATGCCTAAGTTGAGAAGGATAGTTGAAGTCTGATAGGCTGCGAGAACCGGAGCGGGATCGCTACTACTGAGACGGCCGTTTGCTAGCCAGTTTACTTGCAAATGAGCAATACGAACATATATTGTGCATAAATTTAAACGTGATTTGGACCATGAATGTTGTCTTTGGACGGTTAGGATGACGTCCTTGGACCATGACGTCCCAGGCTATGAAGAGCGTAAATAAAAATTCGTAGGCCATGAAATGATGTTCTCGGGCCATGTAGATGGTGCCTCCGAACTATGATGCTTTTGAATAGGTTGGCGATCTTTCAGCCCATAAAATGCAAATGGTGGCGATCTTTCTGCCGGTACAGAATTTAAATGAAGGTGGCGATGTTGCAGCCGTGCGAGAAAAGTAAAGAGGCGATATTTCAGCCAGGCAGGATGGAAACAATGCTTAGTCTCGAAAGGTAGAAAGGTAGCCTTATGCAATGCAGGAAATGCAGATGGAGGTAGAGCTTAACCTCGGAAGGCAGAAAGGTAGCCTTATGCAAAATGCAGATGGAGACAGAGCATAGTCTCGAAAGGCAGAAAAGTGGCTTTATGCAGATGATGATGGAGGTAGAGCTTAACCTCGGAAGGCAGAAAAGTAGCCTTATGCAAAATGCAGATGGAGACAGGGCTTAGTCTCGAAAGGCAGATAAGGTAGCCTTATGCAATGCAAGGAAATGCAAGATGGAGACAATGCTTAGTCTCGGAAGGCAGAGAGGTAGCCTTATGCAATGCACAGAAATGCAGGATGGAGACAATGCTTAGTCTCGGAAGGCAGAAAGGTAGCCTTATGCTATGCAGAGAAATGCAGAATGGAGACAATGCTTAGTCTCGGAAGGTAGAAAGGTAGCCTTATGCAATCCAGAGAAATGCAGGATGGAGACAATGCTTAGTCTCGGAAGGCAGAAAGGTAGCCTTATACAAATGATGAGAAATGCAGGATGGAGACAATGCTTAGTCTTGGAAGGCAGAAAGGTAGTCTTATGCAAATGATGATGGAGGTAGAGCTTAACCTCAGAAGGCAAAAAAGTAGCCTTATGCAATGCAAAGATATGCAGATGGAGGTAGAGCTTAACCTCGGAAGGCAGAAAAGTAGCCTTATGCAGTGCAAGAATGTAAAAGGACGATTAGTAGTAAGATCTCTTAGCTGATAGCCGATTATGACAATATGACTGCTGGGGAGATTGTGTACGGATAGCAATTGCGAGTACGTGATGGTTCTGAGAAGTTGCATTCTTGGGAAAGTGTGAGTGCATAAATATATCTAATGATATTGCGAATTGAGTGACTGCATCCAAAGAAAAATCGTGAGTTCTGTAAGGGGAAAAGGTTAGTTCGTCTTCCCTGGGCTCTTGACGTTGTGTGTCATTGGGGTAGCGTCGCTAAACAACAGCAATTCGGATAATAGTTATGCATGATTTAGTAAATATAACGTAAGTATATAATTGAAAATAGTTTTCTTTAGATGAACCAACGACTGCGACGTGGTTCATGACATTGCAACCTCTTTCGCTCCGGAATTTTGAGGGTCGTCCTCAAAATGCTGCCCCAGTTTGTTGAGCGGACATTTCTGACGGCTGTGTTGAATGACTAAAAAAAATCGTCTTTGGAATTTTGAGGGTCCTCCTCAAAATTCTGCCCCAGTTTACTGGGCTGGTGCTTCTGGCGATGCATGGACTAAAATCAACTTCGGAATTTTGAGGGTCCTCTTCAAAATTCTGCCCCAGTTCTAATAGCGGGGAAAAATGGAATTTTTATTAAATTGTGACCGAACCCATAAGGCTGCCTACGTATCCCCTCTTAAACGGGAATCAGGTCAGGTGTAATTCAAATTGCATCATAAATGGAATCATAAGTGGTTACACATAATATCGTTTCACTGCATCTGAATTGATTGGCTTCGGCCAGACTTCTCCACCCATCTCTGCAAGAATAAGGGCTCATCCAGTTAGAACCCGGTGAACCATGTACGGACCCTGCCAATTGGGAGAGAACTTCCCCTTGGCTTCATCTTGATGTGGGAATATTTTCTTCAACACCAACTGCCCCGGTGTAAACTTCCTTGACTTAACACTTTTGTTGAAGGCTCTGGACATCCTGTTCTGATACAACTGACCGTGGAAAACTGCATTCATCCTTTTCCCATCTATAAGGGCTAACTGCTCGTAGCGTTCTTTTACTCATTCTGCATCATCCAACTCTGCTTCTTGTATGATCCTTAAGGAGGGAATTTCTACCTCGGTGGGGATGACCGCCTTTGTACCATAAACCAGCATGTAGGGAGTTGCTCCAGTCGATGTGCGGACTGTGGTGCGGTATCCCAATAAGGCGAATGATAATTTCTCATGCCATTGTTTGTGCCTTTCGACCATTTTCCTTAGTATCTTCTTGATATTCTTGTTGGCAACCTCCACAGCTCCATTCATCTGAGGCCTGTAGGCTGTAGAGTTCTTGTGTTTGATCTTGAATGTTTCACACATTGCTTTCATCAAGTCGCTGTTGAGATTGGAGCCATTATCGGTGATGATTGATTCCGAAATTCCGAACCGACAAACAATGCGGTCCCGGACGAAATCTGCCACAACTTTCTTAGTGACCGCCTTGTATGATGTTGCTTCGACCCATTTGGTAAAATAATCGATTGCCACTAAGATGAACCTGTGCCCATTTGTTGCGGCAGGCTCGATAGGTCCGATAACATCCATTCCCCAAGCGGCGAATGGCCATGGTGAGCTTGTTGCAGTAAGGTCATTTGGAGTCACCTTTATCATATCTGCATGTATCTGACAGCGATGGCATTTGCGAACATAATAGATACAGTCTGTTTCTATTGTCATCCAAAATACCCTACTCGGAGTATCTTCTTTGCTAAGACAACACCATTCATGTGCGGCCCGCAGGTCCCTGCATGCACTTCGTCCAATAGCCTGGATGCTTCTTTTGCTTCGACACACCTTAGTAAACCCAAATCGGGAGTCCTCTTGTATAGGATTCCTCCACTGTGAAAGAAGTTGCTGGATAACCTATGAAGTGTGTGCTTCTGAGTAGCGTTGGCAAGTTCTGGATATTCCCCTGTTGTCAGGTACTCCTTGATGTCATGGAACCATGGTTTTCCATCCACTTCTTCCTCAACGTGGGCGCAATAAGCTGGCTGATCATGAATCTTTACTGGGATGGGATCAATGAAATTTGTATCTTGATGCTGGATCATGGACGATAAAGTAGCTAATGCATCAGCAAACTCGTTCTGGACTCTGGGGACGTGCTGAAATTCTGTCTTTGTGAACCTTTTCCTCAACTCCTGTATGTGATGCAAGTAGGAAAGTATCTTAGAGTTCTTGGTTGCCCACTATTCTCGAACCCGATGTATGAGCAAGTCTGAATCCCCGATTACTAGCAACTCCTGAACGTTCATGTCAATGGCCATTTTGAGCCCCAAGATGCAGGCTTCATATTCGGCCATATTATTCGTGCAAGGGAACCTGAGCTTGGCGGATACCAGGTAGTGCTGGCCGGTTTCTGATACTAGGACTGCTCCTATGCCAACTCCTTTGAAATTTGCAGCTCCGTCGAAAAACAACCTCCAACCATCATAGGATTCTACAATCTTCTCCTATGAAAGATACCTCTTCATCGGGAAAATACGTTTTTAGGGGCTCGTATTCTCCATCCACAGGATTCTCGATGAGATGATCCGCCAAGGCTTGCCCTTTGATTGCTTTCTGGATCACATAAACAATGTCGAATTCACTTAGCAGGATTAGCCACTTGGCGAGCTTGCCAGTGGGCATGGGTTTCTGGAAGATATACTTCAAAGGGTCCATTCTCGATATGAGATAAGTAGTGTAAGCACAGAAGTAATGCCTCAACTTCTGCGCGACCCAAGTCAGAGCACAACAAGTGCGTTCTAAAAGAGAATACCGGGCCTCGTACGGTGTGAACTTCTTACTGAGATAGTAGATGGCTTGCTCCTTTCTCCCTGTTTCATCATGTTGTCCCAGAACACAACCGAGTGCTCCATCCAATACCACAAGGTAAAGCAATAGGGGTCTTCCTGGCTCAAGCGGAACCAAGACCGGCGGCGTTGACAGGTATTCCTTAATTCTGTCAAAAGCTTTCTGACAATCATTAGTCCACTTGGTGGCAACGTCCTTTTTCAACATTTTAAAGATAGGTTCATAAATGACCGTGGACTGAGCTATGAACCGACTGATATAGTTGAGTCTCCCCAGGAAACTCATCACGTCCTTCTTGTTCTTTGGTGGCGGCAATTCTTGGATAGCTTTGACCTTAGACGGATCCAATTCTATTCCTCGACGGCTCACGATGAAACCCAATAATTTACCAGCAGGAACCCCAAATGCACACTTGGCGGGATTCAGTTTCAGATTGTACCTCCTCAGTCTGTTGAAGAACTTTCTTAGGTCTTCCATGTGATCCCTGACTTTCTTGGATTTGATGATGACGTCATACACATATACCTCGATCTCCTTGTGTATCATGTCATGAAAGATGGTAGTCATGGCTCTCTTGTAGGTGGCACCAGCATTCTTCAAACCGAATGACATCATTTTGTAACAGTACATTCCCCATGGCGTGATGAAAACCGTTTTCTCTACATATTCCTTGTCCATCCATATCTGATGATACCCAGCGAAACAATCAACGAAAGACTATAACTCATGCTTGGCGCAGTTGTCAATTAAAATGTGTATGTTCGGCAAGGGGAAGTCGTCTTTAGGACTGGCCCGGTTAAGATCCCGGTATTCAACACAAACTCTAACTTTCCCATCCTTTTTTGGCATTGGCACGATGTTGGCTAACCATGTCGGATACTTTACTACCCTGAGAACCTTGGCTTTGACTTGCTTGGTAACCTCTTCTTTGATTTTCAAACTCATGTCGGGTTTGAATTTCCTGAGCTTCTACTTTACCGACGGACATGTTGGATCTGTTGGCAGTTTGTGGGCTACAATGGATGTACTGAGACTAGTCATATCATCATACGACCATGCAAATATGTCTTCATATTCCTTTAGAAATTCCGTGTACTCTTTCTTTTCTGATGGTGACAGGTGAACACTGATGCGCATGTTTTTGACATTCTCTGTATCTCCTAGATTAACGACCTCAGTTTCGTCCAAGTTAGACTTAGTCCTATTCTCAAAATTCTCAACCTCTTTGATGACCTCTTCTGGTATATCATCCTCTTCTGAATCCATATCCATTTGTTGCGTTGTCTCGTTGCAAGTCACAATCATTGGTTCATCGTCAAGGCAAGTAATAGTAATGCTGTTTAAAATAAAGTGAATGATAGAAAAAATAATAAGAGCGAGATATATAATAAAGTGAAATGCTTCGATTGAATTCATAATTGTTTTGAATATCAGAGCTCTTTTCAAAATTAAAGACAATGCGGAAATAAAATCAGCTAGTAGAAAGTAAAAATGTGATGCATGGTGCTTTTGTTTAGCCTTGCTACCCTGAAGCTTTCCGGGCCTTGGTGGTTCTGATTGACCAATTGCTGAGGCGTTCTCCTCGGTTCACAGCTTGTATAGAGGGCCTTGTGAAGTAAAATGATGATGCGAGAGTGCACGAACTAACCTTTGAGGAGGGGAATAAAAATGAAAAGTAAAACACAAGGTAACAAGTTAGTGAGGATTATCAAGAAAAATGTCACAGTATTTAAACACATTGTGCAAGGATATAAATCGTGTCCTAATTTTGGCGCCTCGTTGTGCCCGAGGTAGGCCTAGCGACAAATTAGTTTGAAGAACTTATAATGCTAAATGCCTCATTTTATTGATAAAAATAAGACGAATCCAAAACGACGCTAAATAACAGAAAGTAAAATGTCACTAGTGGCCATCGGCCTTATTACATCGTTAAAGCCAAATAAAAGACGCCTAACTACTTGGTCCCAGAAGGACCTTCCCCAGATACAACATCTTTGTCTCCCTCGAACAACTTCACCAGCTCGCGCAGTCCTAGCAGCAGATAAGCTCGGGCCAAATGTCAGCCTGCATTCCCTTCAACGTTTTGACAGTCTTCAATCCTCTTAATGAACTTTCCTTCTAGCTCCACTAGACCCCGCTCCAAATACCCTAGTCGCTTATTGGCGCTGACATCCATATCCTTCCATTCCTCAATCAACTTCTGATAGGCTTCTTGTATTTCCCAATGTTCACTTTCACACTCTCGAATTCTCTTGCGCAGTTGATTGTACTTAACCCGCGCTTAAACTTTCTCATCGATAATTCTGTGTCTCGAATGAACCTAGGCTGATCCGCACCATTGTGATTATCTTCCAACCAACCCGAATAGTGCGGTACATAACCGACATGATTCCTGTCTGGCTCAATAGATTCTTTCCCCAAAACGAGCTTGCAATGCCACATGTGCTGAGCTTGGCATTTGTGAGGGCTATCATCGTCCTGGAAATCAGCCCTGGAGTGACTCATTTTGTCGACCCTTGGTATGATTTGCTTTCTTCCAACCTGCCTCATGTCCTGGAGGGGAACGTAGGGATAAGTTCCTCTTAGACCAATGAGTATGAGAAATGGTGCATCTCGGGATCGAACAATGAATTCTTCCATAGGGAACCACTCGACCATCCACTGTACCTGGTCTTCTTTCAGATTCTCAAATAGCTCAACCCATCTTCCAGCGTCCTCTGGATGAGCGAACATGTTAGGCATATAATTCATACGCCTTGGCTGGTGGAAGGCAATGTGATCATCCCAGTCTCTACGTAGAATCTCTTGCCGGTATTCTCCTTTCTGGAGGTGCTCCATGAGCCAGAGCTGAAGTAATAAGTTGCATCCCTCAAAATGATTGGCCTTTCGCTGACAGTTGTCCAGGGCTCGGTATATCTCAGCAACGATCATGGGCACTATACTGAAAGGCTGTCCTCCAATTCCTTCTATCAAAGTCTTGGTTACCATGGCCAGTCTGGTGTGGATCCTAGCCTTCTTCATTGGGAACACTATCATCCCCAGGAAACAAAACATGATTACGAAGACCCTTCTGTGAATATGCCCCAGTGAGGTGAGGGCAAATTCGCCTGAGTAGGTGCGATATGACTTGCTATGGCCGTACCTCTCGTACAGATAGTCGAATGAGATATATGAGTCTTTCAAACAGGTCAAGTCTGGATTCTTTTTCAGTCCCATCATCTTAAGGAAACCCCTACCCTTGCGATTCTCTGGCATAAGCAAACCCGGAGTCTCCCAAGGAATACCAGCTAAACCTCCTATTTCTTCGAGCAAAGGAGTTATTTCAAGGTCCCCGAAACGGAACACAGACCTTTCACTATCCCAGAACAGAGTTGCAGCCTCTATGATTTTGTTGTCAGGCTGGATTTCTAGAAGAGAAGACAGATTCCCTAAGTATTTACGAACGAGCGCCTGATCACTGGAGTGGAGGTCTTTCCATCAATTTAGCAGCCTTGGATGAATGTTGGTTACCATGCCAAATCTGGGACTTCGTGCCTCATTTTCTGCAAAATAGAGTGTTAGACCCTTACCCCACCAGACTCGACTATTTAAACCAATAATTAGCATAGCAAGCATTTAGTTCTCCAAATAAATGCACAAAACATGTAGGTGTCCGTTTGGGTTTCAGGGAAACCTGATGGACTTTGGACAAGGTTATCTTAATGAGTCATTATGCGGACAACATAACTGACTCGTCTAGGTTTGACCATAATACATGTACAATTAAACAGAGTAAGGTTTCTATTGGGGTATTAGACAGGTACCCTTGAGCGGACAACTTAAGAGGGAAAGGTATGGAACCGTCGACTGCACCGCTGATCGACTGGTTTTACCGCAAATATGCCTTTGCCGAATTTAAAGGGTGATAATATTGGAAGAGCGCAACCACTCATTATAAGCGTCGCTATGGTATTTGTTTGGCACGAGTGGAATATGATGTTGAAGATGCAGTTTACAAGTATGAAACAAATTGACATGTATTTCCACGTTCATAAGATAAATGATTACAATAATTGCAGTAATCACAACAGTATTGAAACAAAGCAGTAAAGGAAAGCAGTTCAAGGAAAGAAAAGACATGAAGAGCCAAGTCAGTTTCGTAGTGAAAGAATAAAAGACAGTAAATAAAGCAATTAATGAGATAGTAAAGTCACAAGCAACATGCAATGGTAAAAGCCTAAAGAATCCCCAGTAGAGTCGCCATGCTGTCGACGCCCCCTTTTTCTACGGGTCGAAATTGGGTATACGACATTTGGGAGGACAACTCTATTCCATTTCGAGAATTGGGTTTAGAAGTTGAAGAGTTGCCACCTAATGATTATAGTGCATTAAAACACTTTAAGAATTGAGATAAAGAACCATAGGTTGGGTAAGGGCTAGAAATTATCTCGAGGGGAAGGTGTTAGGCACCCCTCAAGATCCACTGGTGTGGTTTCCGGCCATGCTACAATTGTGACTTTAAGCAGACAAGTAGAAAAGAAAAGGGTTTTTCACATAGTTTTGCAAACAAGTTTAAGAGTTGAAGGAGTAGAGAGTTTGGAAAATTAATTTAAAAGAAAACTTAAAAATTACCAAGTAAAGGAGAGAGGGGTCCTAGGTTTACAATTAATATGGATCACATCAATGCAACATCCAACAATCACTCCTCAGAAGAGGGGTCGCACGTGATATTAACGCACCGGTCATCATATCCATATTCTACCCATCCCACCCCGTTAAGGTATTAAATCGCGAAAAGTTTCGTTACTTATTGCTTGCTAGTACCCGTCCCAGTCCTATCAGTACCGGAAGCATTTAGGACTACTAATCCTAAAGGGAAAGGGATTTGAGGCCTTTTGAGAGCTTTCAAAGGACAAAACACTAGGCGTCAATCAAAAAACATAATGCAAGTAAATGGGGAAGCAGATAAGCAAGTAAAGCTCAAGTAAACCTCCTTAAGTGAGATAAGCCATAGAGTTTAGCATGTCTTGCATGTACTGATTTGGTCTTTAAAATTAAAGCGATAAGCGGACTGGTTCAACACATACTTTTAGATAGGAAGTCCGCATTAGGCTCGCTCGAATGCAGTTCTTAAGGACTAGTCTACTTTCAGTTATGTGTTGGATAAAACTAACGATTTCGAAAAGCGAACTGGTTATGAAGAGTTACTAGTTTTTTATCAAAGTGAAACGAGTTTCAGAAAAAGAATGTAATGTTTTGAAAAAGATTTAAAAGAAAATAAAGGAGCTTCAGAAGACATGCGGACTAGTTGAAAAGAAAGAGTTTCACGAACCTTATCAGAAAAAAGTGAGTTTCAAAAAATGCCAGTTTGGTTTAGAAAATGTTTGTTAGCTTACTAGGTTCAGAAAATCACAGAAGACTGCCAGTTTTACCAAAGTATATATTAATTTAAACGGTTGGTGCTGTTTTGAACAAATGGGACTGTTCCGACTCGAAGTTCCTATAGGCATGCTTTCTATACGTTAACTGATTTTAACACTTTTTTTAACAGGAGTCTTACAAACATGGTATCTATATGCAACTTTATAATTAAGCCTACAGTTTGCCTAATGGTATCATTATGTGCAGAAATATAAACCCCTATGAGCACGGTATCTATATGCATAGTTCCAGAAAGTTTAGAAGTTAAATCCTATAGGCATGGTCTCTACGTGTAAAATTGCGCAATGTAGAAATTAACCCTATAGACATGATTTCTACCCTTTTGTGCATGAAAAGTAACCCCCTCCCCTTTTCACTAAAATCCCATGAGTTTATACAAATTATTACAGACCAGTAAAAAATAAGACAGAAATAAAAAATACATCAGAAATTACAGCTACATCCGAGCAGCCTAATTCAGACTTAGTATCTAACAATAGGAGATTGAACCACTTCCGAGATCCAAATTTCCAAAGCCTTCTCTTATCTAGGGTGTTTTAGAGATCCAAAGAGTTTCAGGAACTCCAGGCAGTGCTTACACCCAAGATGTTAATTAGAAAGAGTTACAGTGCAGTGTGGAAGAGCCAGCCCTCAGGTGTCCAAGTTCAGAGGGAGCTCATGGATCCCAAAGCAAGGCTCACAAGAGAGGGGCAGAACTTAGGTTCTAAGAATGAGTGTAAGTGCAAGAGAGGGGGTTAGGGAATGCCATGACAGGTTGGTGGTCATGCCTAGCCACAAGGTAGGCTGGCACACCCATGACCAAGCTTGTTCAGCCAACAAATAAGAGCATAGACCTATTGAAGGTTAGATTATGGCCTGGGCAGTGATTAGGACACTGCCAGACCAATGTCTCAAGCTCAGAATACATATAAGGGGGAAAAGGAATGAGAATTGAAAGAGTTTAGTACTCAGGGAGTCCAGTCCATATACATGAACAACAATGTCAAGGGTTGTCATGTTTTCTGAACCATAACTCAGCAGACAAAGGGTTCAGGGATGCGGATCATATAGGAGCAGGAATAACAAGCTTACAAAAGCAGTAAAATAAACAAAGAAAAGACTGAAGCATAAACACATAAGAGAAGGGGCAGAATTTAGACAAGAAAAGACATACCAGTTGCAGAAAAGTAAGCACAAAGAAAAGCAGGATACTTGCAGCCAAAACACAATCAGAGAAGAGAGCTTATGAGTTCAGAGAAAACTCGAATGCTTTTTTTTAGAAAACCTAAGTGTATTTGAGAGAAGAAGTGGTGACTTATGCTGTATGTTCGAACTTGTTTTTTGAAGGAGAAGAGGTACATGTATTTATAGTTTTGAAAACGAGTAGAGAATAAGGTAACAAATAAGGTTTCAACACAAACATGGAAATAAACACAGTCAGAATCAATTAACACATGTATTTCCCTTTAATCAAGGGATTACTGCTCAAACGGACACTAACATGCTTAATATAAGGAAAGAAGATCAATTTGTAAGCAGAATGATTGTTACCATAAAAGGAGCAGTAAAACCATATAGTAAGGGATTAAGTCTAAATACAAGAATATACTTATTTTGGAAAGGATCTGGTAAGGCCAAACAAAGAGATAGAATCAATTAACCCTTAACGGGCGAGTAAAAAATCAGAATTTCATAAGGAAAAGTTTTGAAAATCAATCACGAGTTTGAAAATCAATCACAGAAGGGACTCAGTATATAAATGAAGTGCACAAGTAATAAGCATGTGAGGCCAAGCTATGGCGAGAAGGAACAACATACAGTAATAGCATAGAGCAAGCATTCATAGCATGATAGTCACGTAGGCCAGGTTGCAGTGATTTAGTAGTAGAGGAAAAGATCAGAAGCATGAAAAGAATCAAGTAAAAACCTTTCTGAAAATACAGTGGAGTTTGACAGATAGTCGGAACTCAGAACAAAAGGGAATCACATGAGGAAGAGAGATGCTGAAACAAAAAGAATCAGGCTGAGCAACTTCAGACAGACGAATTGCACGAATAAACTCAAGGGACTCGAATAGGCCCCAAAGAACTAGGGTTTTCGAAAAATAGTCGAGTTTAGAGGCGATAAACAAGTGAAACAAACAAGCGAATTCAGAATCTCAAATAAACCCCAAAAATTAGGGTTTTCAACATGCTAACTCAAATAGAAAAACAACACAAGCAAAACACAGCAAAACATGTCGAGAATCAGAGAAGAGATTCGAAATAACTTAACATGAAACCCTAGTTGAAGCATAAAGAGTTTTGAAATCAAAAATTAAAGAAACTTCGAGAAGAAAATGCTTAGCAAGTTCAAAACACACATAGATCCGGAGCAGATCTAAAATAAAATCGGAGGAACCTTAGAGATTAGGGTTTCGTAAGAAACCCAGGTGATGAGGAAGGCTTTGAAAACCATCGATCTAAGCATGAGAGTCGAAGGTCGAACTCGGATAGCCATGACTGGCTGGACAAAGGTTGAAGACGACCGGAGAACAGTCATCAAGCAAAGGCTTGGTCGAAACCTTTCAAGATCTGGCCATAGGACCTCAGAAACGAGCACGTAGAAGCCATGAGAGGCTGGTATAGGCCTCCGATGAGCCTGGGAAGCCATGGATTAGGGTCTTAGTAAGAGGAAGTGACTAGGGTTTGAGGTGAGTTGAGAGAGAGTTGAGAGAAAGAAGGGATTCAAAGGCGGCGTCTCTGAAAGAATGAGGTAGGGTTTAGGGTCGTTTGGATTAAAAAAGGTAAGAAACAACGGTGGTTGTTGATCTAAATGATCAACGGTCGGGATTAAAAGGGGTTATGGGCTGGGTCGGTTGAATATGTGTTGGGTTGGGTTAGAGCGGTAATTGGGCTGGTCCAAATTTGAGTTTGAAATTGGGTCAATTTTAGGCTAAAATTGAAATGTAATGGGGCTACAATTGAAACGAACTGAGGCCAAAATTTAAATAGCCAGTTTTTCCTTTTTATTTTATTAAAATAGTAAAAAATAATTTTGAAAGCAAATTAAAAGCACTGGATCCGTTAATAGTATATATATTAATTAAAAAATATTGGAACCAGTTTCATAATTATAAAATGCTATTAAATCTTAAAGCAGGCTAAAATTGCAATTATATGCAATTTAGCTTTTAAAATACCAAATTAATTTGTAAAAATTTATGAAAAGTAACCTACCTATATTTTGGTATAAATATGAGAATAAAATAAGTTATTCACCCAAGTGATAATTTTGGGAATAATTATTGAGCAATAAATCAATTTAAAAATCTTTTAAAAAATTGGTAAAATACTAAAACACTTGGGCATACTTATATATGTATGTACATGATATTTGAAAGTATTTGCATGTAAAGGAAATACATAGGGAAAAATTGGGTATCAACAAGGAGAAGCCATGGCTGCAGAAGATGAGAGATTTCCTATTGTGGATGAGATAATTTCACGCTCAGAAAGGGCCAGGTCGAACTTCTCGAAGCGGTCTGAAGATAATCCCGAACCTGCTATCTCTGAGATGGACATGGCGGCTCTTGTTGAATTTAAGTCCAAGTGGCGAATCCCAGACCATATCGACCTCATCCCGGCTGGTGATGATGTGGTACAAGTTTACCACCCGGGATACTGCGCATTCTACGCGTATCTGTTCATCATCGGCTATACGCTTCCTCTTCCTTCCTTGGCGGAGGACTTCTGCTGCTATTATGGCATCTATCCGGCCCAGCTCTTCCCGTACATCTATAAGCTTTTCATTATGCTTATCAAGTACGCAGAGCTAGCAAACTGTGGGATCTCTCTCCGTCATCTGCTTCATCTCTTCACCCCAAGTTTTCACAAGGATACGATGATACACCTTCACCACCGAGGGACCAAATGGCTAGTGGTAAAGATGGACGCTAAAAAATCATCATTTTTGGGTTAACTTCTTCTATGTCAAGACAGAAAATGTGGTGTCGAACCCCAACGAATTTCCCAAGGAGTGGAACTTTGCTCATAAGTATTTTCGTGAACCGGCTATTTATTGTTTCTCTTTGGTGACTTAACCAATATTCCTCTCTTCGTTTTTCTTTATATGCAGCCAAGAAGTTTCTTCCTTCATTGGTCGCCGATATTCGTGACTGGGTGAGCCAAATTTTACCTCACATGGTGGGGATTCGTGTGTGGTTGCAGTTCAACAAGAAGTTTGGTCGTAAGCCTTCTTCAATCGGTGTGTCATCTTTTTCGACCTTCATATCATTTTTTCTCTTTTCCCTTTCTATTTTTTTTATGTCTTCCTTTATTGATAGATCGGAGGGGTTCAAGGAGGCCGAGGTCTCCTACTCCTACTTTTCATTAGTCAGGTTCTTTGACCAGGCCTCTAATTGCCACGATTGCAGGCAAATCCGTTCAGACTACTATTCCTTCTCGGACCCCAGCCTTGCATAGATCTAGCCGCCAGGCTACTGTACCACTAGCGGATATTCTGGCTTCCTCAGTGTTTCATTTAGTGGATGAGTCATCACATAGTGAGGAGGAAGAGGCTCCATTCAAAAGGCAAAAAATAGAGGTTGACGGCAAAACGACTGAGAACAAAGGGCCCACAGGGGCTGATCCCGGCCTGACCACAGTTGTGTTTGAGGGCAGCACGATTTTGGATGAGGAGACTGTGGTCCCTTCAAATATGGTGGTTGCTTCTTTATCAGAGATTGCCGTGGAAAGAAAAGGGTGAACAGAGGCGATCGAGGTCATTCCGGGGAGCGAACCGTCGACGTTAGAGCGACTCAGCATTCCTTCCTCCGCCGAAGAGAAGAAAAAAGCTGTGGCTGTAGATGATGATGACTCTAGTTCCGACGTCTACCCCGAAGAGGAGATAATATTTGATGAGGGGTTTACTCGGATCGAGGTGAGAACGGATGGATCTTCTCGTTCAATAGCCATCCCTCTGGATTGCAACCTGCTGACCAACACAGAGAGTGTGGTCCCCTCTTTGCTCTGGTACCGAGAACAGGACTCTTCAGTCGTTTAAGGACGCCGATATGTCGTTGAGCATATCTGGAATGGCTTTGCATGTGAGTTCTTGTTTTTGTTCCTTTGACTTTTCTCCTTTTTATTCGTACTGACTTTTTTCAGCTCTTTTCTCCTTAGACTCTTATTTTCGAGATCGAGAGCACCCACCGAGAGGAGAAGCGGAAGGCGATTTTCAAGAAGATGGTTTTGAAGTATCACAGGTATCGTGACAAGTACCATGTGATGTGTGCCTGGCTTAGTGCGGATGGTAATTTCCAGTTCCTTAGAGACGAGTTGGGGCAGAAGGACGATAAGCTTGTGAGGGTCATCAACAAATGCAGTGAGCTCGAGGGATTGCTTAGAGTAAATGAGGATGAGCTTGAGGTGAGCAAAGAGGTTGTAGCTGGGTATGTCGACCTTCAAGCTCAAGTGGCGTCTTTGCGGGCTGAGCTTGAGCAGAGCTCGATCAGAGTTAATGGCTTGACTAACGAGTTAATCGAGAAAGTGGCAGAGTTGGAGAAGGCCAAGGAGGCCAGGATGACGGCTATGGTGAAGGTGGCGACATTGGAGGAAGGCATTCACGTGCTTAGATCTGAACGGGCGAATGAGGCAAAAACGGATGTGCTGAGAAAGGCACGGCTTGATGAGTGAATTGGTGGGCTCGAGAGAGATCTTTCGAGCCTTAGTGATCAAGTTGCCACTCTTGAGGTCGAGAAGGCGCGACTGTTGGCCTGACTGTCCTCCTCTCATACTTCTACTTTCCCCGACGTTCCTCGGCTCTTATACGAGATGTGGATCCACGTTGAGGCTCAGCTGGACATATATAGGAATTTGATAATAGGGGGGGGGAAGGTTTCTAAGGTCGATTTCGAGGATACCCACGTTAAGGTACGTGACGCTAGGATTGACTGCGGTTATGATCCTGCTATGTCGGGGAGTGGCGATGGTGAAGATGATTTGGACGGGCTTGAATCAGATGCTTGGTATAATGACGAGTATCTCGATGGCGGGGGCGATGATAGAGATGGCGCAGCCGGGCAGGACGGTGAAGGCGGGGGCGGCGTGGAGTAGTGTTTTGTACTTAGTTTTTTTGTTTTTCTTCTTTTTGTTTTTTTGTGTGGGGGCGTCTTTCTGGACCTTTGTAAGATATCTCTTTTTTTAGAATGGAATGATCACAACCTTTTGTTGTATGTTATTGGGCCTTCTTTTTTTCTTCGAATGTTTTTCTTCAAAAGAATTGTGTTGGTATGCGCTATTTCGAACATGGTCAAGTGTATCTTTTATTGAGTTTGGGTGAAGTCCCATGTCATCATACTTAACTCAAGACGAAGTTGTAAATCGAACTCAAGTCAGGTTGAGTGTGAGTTGTATTCGAGTGTGGTCAAATATGATTCTTTATTAATTCGATTGAGGTCGAATGCACTAATTCAAACGAGGTCGAATATTTAGTTAATTTGAACGAGAGCCAAATATGATTATATTCGAACGAGGTCGAATGCTGACTCGATTGATTCGACCAAGGTCGAATGTCAATTCTCAGTTGATTCGAACGAGGTCAAATGTGAGTCGATTCGAGTGAGGTCGAGTGTCGATTCTTAATTGATTAGAACGAGGTCGAATGTGAGTTGATTCGAGCGAGGTCGAATATTGACTCTTAGTTGATTCGAACGAGGTCGAATGTGAGTTGATTCGAGTAAGGTCGAATGTTGACTCTTAGTTAATTCGAACAAGGTCGAATGTGAGTCGATTCGAGCGAGGTCGAATGTTGACTCTTAGTTGATTCGAACGAGGTCGAATGTGAGTCGATTCGAGCGAGGTCAAATATTGACTCTTAGTTGATTCGAATGAGGTCGAATGTGAGTTGATTCGAGCGAGGTTGAATGGGAGTTGATTCAAGCAAGGTCGAATGTGATTCCATTCGAGCGAGGTCGAATGTTGACTCTTAGTTGATTCGAACGAGGTCGAATATGAGTTGATTCGAGCGAGGTCGAATGGGAGTCGATTTGAGTGAGGTTGAATATTGACTCTTTTGATCCGAACGAGGTCGGACGTGGTGCATTGGTTGGTGCAGAGTTAAAACTTGGTGGAGACAGGCCAACATCATGTGTTTATATGTTTTGCTTTCATTTATATATCAAAGTTTACATGTTTTTCGGGATGGTATTCCAGTCCCAGTCTATCTAGTCTCTTTATTGTTCGGCCTAAATAAGTATTCAAGGGGTCGAACAATGAACTTGCCAACTTGTAATCTACCCTGATCGAACTTTTAAACTTTGAGATGTCCTCCTTTTCGCCTCGTTAAAAACCTCCCCGAGAAAACCTAGTTGGGACAAAACTCGGGTGAGGGAAAAAGAGTATGGCTCGCAGAACATCTTTTCCTAGAAGTTGAAGTACTTAAGGTGGGCGATGTTCTAGTTGTTTGGTAATAACTTCTCCTCCATTATTTCTAGTTGGAATGACCCTTTGCATGCTGCTGTCGTGGTCTTGTATGGGCCGTCCAAATTAGTCCCTAGTTTTCCTTCTCGTGGGTCCTTGCTCGCCTGTGTTTTAGCTTTGAGTACATAGTCCCCTACTTTGAGCGGTCTGACCTTGGATTTTTATTGTAATATCCCTCTGCTTGTTGTTTCTGAGCGACCATCCTTATGTAAGCCATGTCTCTTTGCTCTTCGACCTCGTCGAGGTCTTGCCTCCTACTTTCATCATTAGTGGTCTACTCTCGTGTGAATATCTCAGGCTTGGTTCTCCGACCTTGACCGGCATCACTGCATCAGTCCTATAGACTAGCGAATATGGTGTCTCTCCTGTGCTCATTTTCGGTGCTGTGCGGTATGCCCATAGCACTTCCGGCAGCATTTTGGCCACAGTCCCTTGGCTTTCTCGAGCTTCTTTTTCATGATGTTCAATATTGACTTGTTGGAGGACTCCGCTTGACTGTTGCCCGTAGGGTGATATGGTGTGGAGAGTATTTTTTTGATGTGCCATTTTTCAAAGAACTTAGCGATCTTTTTCCCAGTGATTTAGGCCCAGTTGTCACAACTAATTTCTTTGGGGATGCCGAAGCGGCATATGATATTCCTCCATATGAATGTGATGACTTCTTCCTCGCGTATTTGGGCGAATGAACCTGCTTCCACCCACTTGGAAAAATAGTTAGTTAAAGCTTAAAAAAATCGTACATTACCTTGTGAACAACATCATTTATCGTATCATTGAATTTTCTCCTAACTTTTCGCACTGATGGGTGGAATGGGTCGACATTCAGTTTGTGTGTCGCTATCTCCTTTGGGATGCCCGGCATGTCTGCATGGGAAAAAGCAAACATGTCTACGTTATCTTTTAAAAACTGGCAAAATTTACCTGGTTCTTGGAGTTTGTGGCCAATGAAGGCTTTCTTGTTGTGGTCGTTATCATCGAGCAGGACGGGGTCGAGGTCTTCTATGGTTGACCCTATGGCTTCTACGATCTCGGGGTCTCTAATGACGCATTTCCCCTCATCTCCATCTGACCCCGACTTCGTTAATTGCCATGGCTCCTCGACCTTGCCTTTCAGTTGTTGGTGTATGTGTAGTGTTGGGAAATGCGATAGCATTTCCAGTCACTGCATTGCTTTCCTCGGATGCTGAATACTCCTAGGGGGTAGGAAATTTTATGACTTGATATAAGCTGGAGGGGACGACTTTCATGGAGTGTATCCAAGGTCGACTTATGATGGCGTTGTACGTCGTATCCTAGTCCATGACATGGAACATGGTCTGCAAAGTTATGCCACCGGCCAATATGGGCAGTGTGATTTCTCCGGATGTCTGCTCAACTACATTGTTAAAACTTGTTAGTGTGATGCAACGTGGCACTATCTTGTCCTCGAGCTTCATTTGGGTGAGAAATCGAGGGTGGATGATGCACGCGCCGCTCCCGTCATCGACCATAATACATTTTACATCATTATCAAAATGCGTAAAGTAATGACAAGAGCGTCATAGTGAGGAAAAACCAAACTGTGGGTATCCGACTTATCGAAGATGATACTTTCTTCGAGTTTGTCATACCATTCATGAGTGATTGACCGTTTGAGTTTGTGGGTGGTGTGAACTTCACGCTGTTGATTGATGCATCGTCGCCCCCTCCGATGATCATTTGAATGGTTCGAACTAGGAAAGGTGGTTTGGGCGGTCCCTGGTATTATTCATGTCCACGAGCGAAGTTGGCCCTCCCTCGATCACTTATCAGTTCTTTCAAGTGCCCTTAATGAAGCATGTTCATGACCTCTTGTCTTAAGGCGATAAAATACTCGATTTTGTGGCCTCGTTCCTGGTGGAACTTGTAGAGGACATTTGAGTTTCTAGTGCACGGGTCGGACCTCATCTTCTGTGGCCACTTTACTTTTGCGCCGAGCTTCTCCAGTGCGTAAACTATTTCTGAGGGGGAAACACAGAAACTGTGAGTAGATAATAAGGAGGCATACCTCTCTCATTCCATTGAGTTCCGTTCTTGGCCTAAAAGGGCCTTCGTCGTGTCGGGGAGGCGGCATGAGGGTGCCTCGGCTGTAAGGCTGATATCTTTCCCGGTTAGGTAAGGGTCCTAATAGATCTCTCTTGTTATTGTATCTCCAGTCCTTCTTGGATTCGGCTTGTACCGAAGTTAATCGTTGAATTGGCCCATTTAGATCATCTTCGTCAGCTCGAACCTTGGCACAATAAGCATTGTGTATCTTGTCCCAAGTGTTTGGGTGATATTTCATGAGGTGGCTCAGCAGATTCCTCGGTGCCCTCGAACCGCTTCTGTTTAGCCCGTTATGAAAGGCTACCACGACCATTCCTTCCGATATGTTTGGTAAGGTCATCCTTACTCAGTTAAATCGAGCAAGGGAGTCCCTGAGTCCTTCTCCAGGTGACTATTTTATGGCAAATATTTCATTTACTCTCGCTTCCGCCTTCTTTACTCCGGCATGGGTTGTTACGAACTTATATCCATTTCCTCGAATGTTTTGATCGAACATGCGGGTAGCTGTGAATACCAAGTCAATGCACCCCCGGTGAGGGTTTCGGTGAAATTCTTCAGTAAGATGGAGGATACTTGCTCTTTGGCGAGATCATTGCCTTTCACTGCGGTGACATAATAAGTCACAGGATCTTCAGGGTCCGTTGTGCCGTCGTATATTTTCAGGTATGATGATATTTTGAAAGTATTAGGTATGGCATGCGGTGCAGCTTCATCGCTCTATGGCTGCTCAACAAACCGACCGGCGTCCCTTTTTTATAGAACTTTGGGGCACCCGGTATTTTGTCTACCCTTTCTTGGTGCTCTTTCATTTGATTCCGGAACATTTTGTTCTCGTTCTCCATTTCCTACATTTTCTTCAAAATGGCTGCGAGGGTGTCATTACCTGTATCATTAGCATTGTGAGTAATACCTGTTATGGGGGGGGGGGGCTGCTCGTCAGTTGCCGGTGCAATGCCGACCCTTGCCTCTTCTCTGCTCGGCCTTTGAGCGAGCTTGTCGAGGAATCCAGTTAGCGTGTTTGTCAACCACGCCTCGAGTAGCTTTTTCACTGCCGGTGGTGCCTCTTCTGTTGTGGATGTAGAGTCCCCTTTACTGTGCGAGGTCGTGCTGCTACCGTGAGGTGAGGGCGAGCAGTTTCGCCTAGGAAAGGTATTTGGTGTTATATCTTCGCCCTCCATTTCATCCATTTCATTGATGATGCGGAGGAGGTTGGTGGTAAGGTCGGCTATCGCCTTCCTCTTTTCCTCTCCGTTACCTGCCATGTTAGATTTATGCACACAAGGAAGTATAGGGTTTTTGCAAAGTTTTTTTTATCTAGAAGAGACTAAAATTTTAACTAGAAAATCCCCACAGGCGGCGCCAAATTATTTAACCAAAAATGTCAAACCTTTTTGTTAAACCAATTAAATAAGAAAATAATGAGTAAATCCTAGTTACACATAATAAATCCTAGATCTGAAATCGGTTTATACAAATAAGGTAGAATCGTATTTAAACCAATTTAATGCAATGAGTATTAAATGGCACTGTTATAAGTGTGTGGGGGAAGAATGATAAACAATAAATATATTAAATGACAATAAATATAAATAGAGAGAATGATTCACCCAAATATTGAATGAGGTAGATGATTCTTCTTTCTGACAATGATGTAAGACAAACAAACATGGGAATATAGGGAACTTTCTCGGATCTGATGAGAGAAAGTGTGAGATGAACAACCAATCGAATCTTTGCAAAAAGACAATATTTGTAATTTTTCTTGAGAGTCAACTTTTCATGAGAGATCTTATCATATAAAATATTACTTGCCTCTTTCTTGTTTCTGCCTTTTCCTTTATATGAAACCTATCCCTTACCTAACACGAAATACAAGTGTAGAGAATATTCAATAGAATATTCCCCTAAAATATCTTGCTATGAAACTAGTCGATATGGCCGACCTGAGTCTCCGACCTCAACCAGGATTACTCGGCTCACCAAAGGGTTCCTTCTATCTCCAGTACGACGTAGGTCTAATCGGCTCTTAGTAATTTGCCTTTGAGCAAAATTCCCTTGATCAAATTTCGACCCAGTATTACTTTTCTTTGTTTTTCGCTGTTCTATCTCTCATTCTCAATTATCACACGCACAAAGCACAGACAATAATGAAAAGTTGAAAGCTACAAGCACCCCTTGCCCTTTCTTTGCCACTCGTTTATGGGTCTTTGTTTCAACTTTGACTTGTTTAATTATTTATAAGCATTTCTTGAAACACTTATGGTAAGGTAAGGCTATGCCTATTGGCTATTACCCTATAAAGGTAGGAGAGAGAGACGATGCAATATTTCTTTTTGAACAATTCCTTCTTTACCTACTCCTTTAATACCAGTAATTCATTCTTCTAAAGATCAAAAAATAAATAAATGTTTATCCATTACCCTATAGTATAGGGCTTATACTATAGTAGTAAGTCCCCTTTTTAAAGCCCTAGAAATCAAACCCCACTCCCCAGACTTTGCTTTCTTTCTCAGTAATAACAAGTCACAAGACACTATTTTTACATACATATCTTTTTGACAGTTGCCACTTTACTGGTCTATAATGGAGTCTTGTTTGTCAGTGAATGAATGGCTGTAAAGACCAAGTCAGTCTTCTACTTTTTACATCTTTATCTCTCCTTCACTGCTATGCTCAATTAGAAATAATGGATTGATTCTTGCTCCAAATTTGATGTCTTTATCTTGGTTTCATTTTTAACTACATATCCCTCCCCAAAACCATCACACTCGTTTTCTTTTTCTTTCTTGGAGTTTTTTCATATCTTGATACGACTACATTTTCTGCTTCCTACTTGTAGTAGCAATCAAACTTTAATTTCACACCAAAAGACAAAGAAACTGTCATCTTTAATCTTTGTCTTCCTACTGCGGTTCTCCTCTTCAGTATCAGACTTTGCATATTTTGAAACTTACAGTTAAGTATCTTTTCCCCCTTTAAAATCGTTTTTAGATTTGAACTTGGGAACTCTAATTAAGTGGAAATATTTTAGATAAATCATTTTGCTATCGTTCTCTTTTAGCCTAGTGAATTATTGGATTTTACTTTTCATTTTATTTGGCAAAATTCTTTTCCCTTTTCAGATTTTGGTTGGTCCAGTCCAGTCCAGCAGATAAGCTACTTTAAATTCAATCATTAGACTCCAGCCGACAGTGCTTAAATTATTATTTACTATAAAAAGTAAAAGTTTTTTGATCATATATTATTGGTTAAGGGTGTGCTTAATTTACAGCTGAAATAGCTTTTCAAGATTCTCGTAGTCCCTATTTTGACACGTATTGTGGTTGAGAATTTTATCTACAAGCTAAGTTCCTTTTTGCTGTGGATTCTTCTTTTGTTTCATCAGTGCTAAGAAAAAGATTTAGCTTTCTCAACTTCCTGGAGTTACTTGACTAGATATATATTACTCCTTTTTATATTAGTTCGCTGTATATGTATGAAAATAAATTGGATTATAGTATTAATGTTGGGTGATGTTGAAGTAGGTGGGGATGAGCATGAAAATGAGGTTTTGATTCTTGGCGTTAGGGACAAGATAAAGACACTTTGTAACTTTGCAATTAGAGTGTGGTTAGTGGAAGGCAATTTTGATTAAAGTTAATTTCAAGTGTGTGATCGATGGAATCATCATCCTCATCCTCATCCTCGTCTAAGAGGGCAAAAGCACCTGGCAATATTGCTCAAGTAGCTCATTGCTTGGTTGATGGATGTAATGCAGACCTTAGCCAATGCAGAGAGTATCACCGCCGCCATAAAGTTTGTGAGGTCCATTCAAAGACTGCCAAAGTCACCATTGGGGGTCGAGACCAACGCTTCTGTCAGCAATGCAGCAGGTAATGCCTTTATTTGAACAACTCACAAGTTTAAAAGGGGTGCCGCTATGGGCAGGGTCCGGGAAAGGGCCGGACCATAAGAGTTTATTGCACGTAGCCTTACCATGCATTTCTGCAAGAAGCTGTTTCCACGGCTTGAACACCTTCTGGTCACATAACAACAACAAACAACTCACAAGTTTAATGCATTCAACCAAGGAATCACTATTAATAACAAGCCCAGGTTTGAATGCATTAGGGCTGAAAATGTTCAATCCCTGGACGACACATAAATTAGAAGAATTAAGTCTGTTTATTTGTGTCTTGATAGAATGATAATGTTCTTTTTTCCACTGTTAGAATTGTGTTCTTGACCCTTAGTACGCCACATAGTTAGGAAGATGGTAACTCAAGAGGTGTCTAGACTGGATTAGAAGGTATTCAAGATAGTGAGCTAAAATTAGGATTAACCCTGTTAAAAGAGACTCAGGATCAGCTTAACAAGTTCTGGCATGTAAGAGGATTACCGGTGTTTGACAAGTCGGAGATTTTTACCCTTTATGATGTGATGATTACTTACAAGAAATAATCTGCTTTATCAGCCAATATAGAATATAAGTTGCTCTTGAGTCCTGTCCAAGTTGATTCTCTGCTTGTTTGTTTTTCAGATTCAGATAGTAACTTAGAAAGTTGAAGCTCTGACTATAAGGTTCTCTATACAATTGTCCCATCCCTGATAACATTTATGATTGGAATTGATTTATGTTGCAGTGTTTATCTCGATCTGATGGTTCCTTTTGTAGGTTTCATTCCTTGGTAGAATTTGATGATGGAAAGAGAAGCTGTCGGAAACGTTTGGATGGACATAACAGGCGTCGAAGGAAACCTCAGCCAGATTCTATGGCCAAAACTTCTGGATTACTTTTTACTGGCCAGCAAGGTTAGGGTCATTCCTTAATAATCAGAATGCTTTTCTAAATAAAAGGAAACATGAGTGCTTTTTCCCACCTTATTCTTAGAAATTGGCTACCATTATTTTTACATACCCTTAGTTTTTTATGTTGATTCAAAGAAAACTCAACTGATTTATTTGTAGGGACGAAACTTCTGTCATTTAGCAGTCAACAAATTTTTCCAAGTGCAGCTGCATGGGCTGGCGTAGTCAAAACGGACAGCGAAATGGTATTATACAACAACCAATCGCATATAAATTGCATGGACAATCAAAACTCGTTCCCTGATTCTTCAGCTCGTAGCTACAAAGGAGGAAATCAATTCCAGTTCATGCAAGGCAGTGACCGTAGTCTCCCTGAAGCTTCAATCTGCCAGCCACTTGTTGATCATCCCAATTCTGCAGTAGCAGCAGCAGTTCCTAGCAGCGGACAAAAGATCTTCTCCAGTGGATTGAACGAAATTGTGGACTCTGATCGTGCTCTCTCTCTTCTGTCATCAGCACCCGCTGTAACTAGGGAGATTGGTTTTAGTCACATGGTGCAGCAGCCTGCCACTATCCCCCGGCCCCAGTCACAATCTGTCGTTCATAGCCTGCACTATGGTGGTCTAAGCCAGTACCCTTTTGCTCAAGATTTCAATAGCCAACCTCAAGATTCTGCTGCAGATTCACATGTTAGCAACAACAGCTCTCTGCATTTCCATGATATGTTACAAAATGGAGCAGATGGATCATCTACAAGTGGTGGCTGTCAGCAAACACTAGCCTTTATGTGGGACTAAATACTCAGGATATCTAAATTTGGTCTCTGTTAACATCAAGAAAATTCCTTCCAAGCAAATGTTATTCCCATTAAGAATGTTTAGCTTCTAATTAGCGACATAATTTCTTCTCTAAAAGGGTCGAATGTCAGTAAGATCCTATCATGAAGTTATTTGTGACAAAGGTTGACTTTTGTGTGAAATATGAGTTGACCATTTTATATTCCCCTGACCATTTTATATTCCCTTCGTTATGTTTCTCGCTTGTCGTATACTTTTATTCTCTCAATTTTGATGCGGAATTTTGCATCCTATTCCATAAACTTTCTGACACTAGAAGTGGAGCCAAAATTTGAACTTTAGGGATTCTAATATTGATATCACATGTTAGTAACAGATGGTTACGTATAATTAGTTTTTAAGTGGCATATAAAACTCATATTGTTAGCGTATAATTTTTTTTTCTTCCTTTTTGTGATAAGTACCTGATGTTGGGCATATTTCTATATGTTTTGATGTTACTTTACCCATGTTTTAACTGCTTTTTGGTGCTATTTGGTGTTAAAAATGCCCAATATGTATTAATTATTAGTTTTATGACTAATTAAGTTATGTGTGATGATTTAGGATGTTTGGAATGCAAAAATATGAAGAAGAGATGCTCCAACTAGAGGAGAAGAGGGTAGATGCGTCGCATCCAACTTTGGAAAGAAGGCTAGTTGATGCACCCTTAGCAGTGAAGTCGGGCCATAGCTTCCGCCTTAGCATCCGCACCTGGGCACATCAGAGATGGAGGAAAGCATTCATCCTAGCATGTGAAGCTGAAGAAGTGGAAGCTGAGCATCTACCTAGCATCAATCCCTGAAACTGAGTCGGATTAGGAAAAGGAAAACTTTGGCCCACGATTTTTGTATGCAATATATAGGCCAAAACGCCCCTTTTAGGTCATCTAACACACTTTTGGACAGAAATTTAACCTAGGGAGAGCAAGGAGCCGCCATGGAGGTCGGGTTTCATCTTTTCTTCCACCAAACTTAGTATTTATTATGTTTCTTTGTATGATTTGTTGTTTTGCTACCATGTCAATGCGGAACTTAAACTTCACGTTCTAGGGTTGTGGTTCTTTCATGACTATTGTTATTCGGACATTGATTTTGCCTTCTTGATTTATCATATTAGTTTATTTATTCAATCCTGCTCTTAATTATTTAATTGCTTGATCATCAATTAAATACTATCTACGAATCTAGAATTGAACTCGAAAGTGGGAATTCTAGATTGCATATAGGATTGAGTAAAGCAAGTTCTTGAACCTGGGCATCGAGGAACGGGCTCGCGGTTAGGATAGACATATACCTAATTGCCTTGCTTGGTTGATTTACAGGAATTATAAATGCATTCTTGTTGATGCTAACTCTATAGACATATATGCGTTAGGTTGGCTTGAATAGGCGAGTAAGAACTCGATAGATTCTTATGAGTAACATTAACCCTGTCAACCAATAAGCTGGATAATCAGTTGGTCAATTCGATTGAAGAATACAATAGGATTGTTAGATAGCCAATAACCCTAGATCGTTTTCATTACATTGATATCATAAAAATCTGTTCTTTCTCTGTTTAAAGTTCATTATTTGTATTTCTTTATTTATGTAGTTTAGAATCAAACATTTCTAGGTTTAATTCTAATTTTAATAATTAGGATAGTCTAATTTAGTTAATAGTTAATCACAAGTCCTCGTGGGTTCGACATCTGACTTTTAGTCACTTTATTACTTGACGATCGCGTATACTTGCGTGTGCATTTGACTGCAACAATACCTCTTACCATGGTAAGTTGTACAAACAAAAAAGAAAATACCGAAGAAGATAATGAATGACATTTAGCCAATTGCAGGGCGAGTCTTGTTCTAAACTACTGTATTACCTCAAAATTGCAAATATAACTATTTACTCGTAAAATGATACAGTTGAATTTGTTACGTAGTTTACTGATAAACGAACTGATTTGATCTAAAAATGATAAATAGACTAGATAAAAAATAAGTATTAGCATTAAAATCAAAAGAAATGGCAGGCTGGCTCCGGGAGCGTGTCACGACCCGGATTTTCCACCCTCGGGAGTCGTGATGGCGCCTACTAGTGTGAGCTAGGCAAGTCGACTGTTTGAACAAATTACCTTTTTACCCATTTTATATTCTCTAACAATTATAAAGCAATAACGTGTAGACAGCGGAAATTACAATAAGCGGAAGAAATACAGTAAACTATCTGAAATATGTATCTAATACAACTTTTGGAGCCTCGACCACCCAGAACTGGTGTCATAGTTTCACAGACGATCTAAGAATACTACATACAAAGTCTGAAAGATAAAAGATACATTGTTTCTGATCTAAGTAAATGAAACAGGAGTAAAGGGATAGAGGGAGACGCCAGGGCCTGCGGATGCCTGCAGGACTACCTTGGATCTCTGCGTGGACTGAAGGCAGCCACCCAATCTACGGTCCAAAAGTTGCTGCTCCGGGATCTGCAAATAGTGTAGAGTGTAGTATCAGCACAACCGGCCCCATGTGCTGGTAAGTGTCTAGCCTAACCTCGGCGAATTAATGACGAGGCTAGGACCAGACTACCAAATAAACCTGTGCAATTTAACTATATATAGAGAAAGAGAAGAACAATAATATACAGTCAAGTATGGGAGGGGTAACATGCTGCGGGGAACTATAGAAAGACAACGGGTAATTAAAAGAAATAACATATCTCAGATATCAAAAAAGAATCAGGAATCAAAAAGTGCACGACATCACCCTTCGTGCTTTTACTCTCGTCCTCACCAAAGCAATCAAGTAATAAAAATGTGCACGACATCACCCTTCATGCTTTTACTCTCGTCCTCACCATATAATGAATATAATCGGCACGGAATTATACATCGTGCGGCACGGCATCACCCTTCGTGCTTTACACTCTTTCCTCACAAATCATACACAGCATCACCCTTCGTGCTTTAACACTCTCTCACCAAAACAATACACGGCATCACCCTTCGTGCTTTAACACTCTTCCTCACCTAAACAACAATCACAAACAATAGGGCAATGGAATAGATGAAATTACAATAAGAATCTCAGCAAGGGAACAATAGTTCAACAATCAAGTCCCGGTAAGGGAACAACATCATAAGAAGCATCAACATCCCGGCTAGGGAGATAACATAATGATTCTATTATCTTTTTCACTTTTACTTCACAACTCATTTCACAACTTGAGCCAATGCTCTAAAAGGTTCAATTACCACTTATACTTTCACATTTCATTATACAACTTGAGCCAACGCTCCTCATTGTTCAAATGTCATAATTACTTCCACGAACTTTGCCCAATAATAGAAATCATCACCAAGGCATGAATAATACAACGAAGTCATAATAATCACAATATAAGACCCAGGGGAATGCTTGACACCAACGTATAGATACTCGTCACCATGCCTATACGTCGTACTCAACAAATACCCCATAGAAAATAAGACTCGACTCCTAATCCCTCAAGCTAAGGTTAGACTAAACACTTACCTCGATGCCATGAACACAATTAAAGTCTCTACTATCACTTTACGTCTTGATTCCACCACCAATTCGCTCGTATCTAGCCATAAGTTACTTAATTATATCAATAAATTCTAAATGAATCAATTATAATGCATGAAAATGAGTTTTCTAAAGTTTTACTCAAAAAGTCAAAAATTGCCCCCGGGCCCACATGGTCAAAACCCGAGGTTCGAACCAAAACTCGATTACCCATTCCCCCACGAACTCAAATATATAATTTATTTTGAAATCGGACCTCCAATCGATGTCTAAATCCCCAATTTTTGAAAAACCTAGGTTCTACCCAAAACACCCAACTTCCCCCATGAAAATTATTGATCTGGAGTTGAAATCATGTGAAAAGATGTTAAAGATTGAAGAAAACTAGTTAGAAATCACTTACAATCGATTTGGGGAAGAAGTTATCTTTGAAAATTCGCCCTAGAGTGTTTTGGTTTTGAAAGAGTGTGAAAAATAGTTGAAATGCGTCTAAATTATGAATTTACAGGTTGCAGGTATCGCAATTGCGAACCCAGACTCTGATAAGCTCGCATTTGTGAAGTCGGATTTGCAAACATCCGGTCGCATTTGCGAAGACAGGCCCATATGGGGAGCTATCACATTTGCGAAATCGCATTTCCGAGGAAGGGCTGGCGTGGGCTGTTTCGCATTTGCGACTCAGCCCTCGCATGTGAAGCCTGCAGGTCTGCAATAGAACAACTGAAACCTGCAATTTTCCAACTCCAAAAAACCATCCCGTGGCCTATCCAATACTCACCCGAGCCCTCGGAGTTCCAAACCAAACATGCACACCAACCTAAAAACATCATACGAACTCGCTCGTGCATTCAAATCACTAAAAGAATATCAATAACTACGAATTTAGCATCAAAATCATGAAATTTCTTAAGAACTTCAAATTTTCCAATTTTCTCAGATACGGTCCGATTCACGTCATTTCAAGTCCATTTCTTACCAAATTTCACAGGTTCGACTCAAATCATATATAAGATATGTACCGTACTCCGAAACCAAAATACGGGCCCGATACCATCAAACTTTAAACACATTTCACTTTCAAAAGATCATAAATATTCCAGAAAATAATTTTCTTCAAAAATTCATTTCTCGGGCTTGGGACCTCGGAATTCGATTCCGGGTATTCGTCCAAGTCCCATATTTTCCTACGGACCCTCCGGGACCGTCAAATCACGGGTCCGGGTCCGTTTACCCAAAATATTGACCGAAGTCAACTTAAATCTATTTTAAAGTCAAAATTTATTATTTTTCACAGATTTTCACATAATGGCTTTCCGGCTACGCGCCAGACTGCGCATGTAAATCGAGGTGATGCCGAAAGAGGTTTTTAAGGCCTCATAATGCACAATTTACTTTTAAAACAAGAAATGACCTTTTGGGTCATCACAGAGCGATGCTTCCGAGGACAGAAATAAGAACAATATGCAAGAGCAAGTAAAGTTATCTTATTTAGCTTGAGAATAGAATATGACATAAGTTTTGCTAGTAATTTCGTGTCCTTACAATGGTTGTTGAAACTATTATTTATAGCTATACATAGGGAATAAGATCCTAGAATCAAGCCCATCTTAAATGACAATAAGGGGGCCATTGATGCATATGTAACAATAGACCACGAATGCCAAAATTCTCTGCAACTACTGTCTATTTAATATTAGGGAATATTCTTTATTGAATGCTATCCGATGGTAAGCATATGATCTGATCATGTTTGATCATATTCCCTTCGGGGTCTGTCCAATGTCAATCACAGTTGTTGTTCCCGGTACTGGTTACTACGTAATTTACTTTCTACCTATCTTCTGTTCTATGTGTCATGTTGTCATTCGATCATTTAATGTAAAATAGTTTTACCCTATATAGATAGTCTCTCTACTTGCTGATGGCATATCTTTGTGCCATCGGGAAGTTGGTGAATATCTTTTTTTTTGGCGGGAAATCTTCTGAAAACCTTCTAAACAGTCTCTGACGCTTGATAAGACACATGTTTTCTCGCATTTAACACCCCGTACACGTGTTGCCCCATGATTCAACAATATTTTTGCCGGTTCTCGAGGTAATCATGACCACAATTTTTGTTGTCTGCATCTTTACTTATACTCATCATTTTACCTTTTTCACTTCCAAAATTTTCATAAGTCCATTATCTTCTCTGCACTTAACCTTCTTTTGCTTTCATCTCTTTCAAATTTCTTCAAAAAGCTCCACCATCTTCTTACTATTATGGCTTCTTTCACTCAGTCTTTTGAGAACTCTAGTCTTCTCTTCGGTGCAGGCCTGTTTCTCCCAAACGCACATGCAAGTATACGTGGTCGATAAGTAATATAGGATTTTAAGTCCATATATCATACCCATAGGGACTTGTGATTAACTATCGACTATTTTAAACTAAACAATTAATTTATTCAAGCAAACCCTAACATATGAATATTTAACTAAAATTAATCTAGAGTAACAAATTAAGAGATTAAAAAAAACAACAACAAACTTAAAGACGAATTCAATGTGAGTGAATATTCCAGAGCTATGGGTTAGCTAACAATCCCGTTGAGTTTTTGTCACGACCCAAAATTCATTAAAGATCGTGATGGCACCGACACCACTGTCAGGCAAGCCAACACTAAATAGTTAATTAAACTCTTATTTTTATTTGTTTGAGATCATAAATTTCCTTCAACTTAACTAGTAAAAGATTAACTTTACAGAATAATAATAATGTTTTCCAATTTCAATACTGAATATCCTATAATCATCCCAGAACCCGGTGTCACAAGTGCATGAGAATTTACTATGAATTTAAAAAATACAATAACTGTAAAGAATATAAATTTGGACATAAAAGAAAAATACAAGTACTCTGAAGGAGACTCTACTGGTTGCGGATCGTCTCATAAGATGCAGCTCACCTAAGTCCCCATATCAACCATGTCGTTGCGCCCACAAGGTCACTAGACATACATGTACCTAAGTCCCCATATCAACCACGTCGCAGTGCACACAAGGCCACTAGACATATATGTTCCTATATAACAAAATGTACAATAAGTGTAGTATGAGTACGGAAACAATGCGTACCCAGTAAGTATTTAGTCTAATCTTGAAGAAGCAGTGACGAAAGATCGACTCCGACACTTACTATGTCCAACAATAATATACCGATAATATGATAAATTATGAATTTCTTTAAGGTGACTGTAAACTCAATAACATGAAGCAGGTAAACGATTCTTTTGTTAATAGGAGATTTCCAAATTTATTTTCATCTTTTAAAAATTTATATCTCCGGCCAATGAGGCCATATCAATTATCAAAAATTCCAAAGCAGTCAATTAAGTCATGCGCAAATCATGTCGAGGTCATACGACCCGATCCAACATAATATTTAAACTGTGCATTACCGAGGGTCAAACATTGCGAACCGTAGATGCATCTATTTACCCCGCTCGCGAATCATACATGCGATGCAGTCAAATATAAATTTAAGGAATTACCCCGCTCGCAGATCATACATGAGACGCGGTCAAATATAAATTTAAGGAGTTTCCCCGCTTGCGGATCATACTTGCGACGCGGTCAAATATAAATTTATCATTAAATCATAACCCTTTTCTTGATTCTTTTCAAAATTAAGACTATTCAACTTGAAACTTTTAAATCCTTAAAAATCCTCAACTTAGTTCCATTTGATACAATTAACAAATATAATCAAGTAACGGTGTCCACAAAGCATGGTGTAAACCTAAAACTACCCGGACATAAATATGAATAGTAGCTATGTACGGACTCTCGTCACCTCATGCATACGTAGCCCCCACAAATAGAAGTACAAATCGAATCATTTCACATATGGGGTAAATTCTCTCTTACAAGGTTAGCAAGGAGACTTACCTCGCTCCGATGTTCCATAACCGGCTCCAACATCGCTCTAACACATCAAACCGGTGTCTGTCACTCCAAAACTAGTTAAGAAATGTGCAAACAATAAAAATATACTCTAATACTCATAATAAATCAATTTGTAACAACTCCCAACTTCGTTCGAAAAGTCAATAAAGTCAACCCTCGGGCTCATATGCCCGTATTCTAAAAATTATTGAAAATAAATATTACCCATAACTCATATGGTCTATATCCAGAAATTCATCCAATTTCGTCAATGAATCGACCCTCAAATCAATGATTTACTATTTTTTAACTTTAGGGCTCAAAATCCCAATTTCTACAATCCAAACACGGATAAAAAATAGAAACAAACAGAAATAATAATGGAGAAACAACAAAATAAAGGTTAGATATTTACCTCCTGAACTCAAGATATGCCCAAAATACTAAAACTCTCGGTTTAAAACACTAGTGATTTTTCTTCATCGCCTTCGCGGGAGAGCTTCGCATTCGCGAAGAGCAATTTTTCGCGTTGAACGGTCAACCCATAAATCCTTCTTAGCGTTCGTGGAACCTCTCTCGCGTTCGCGAAGAACAAATCTTCGCACCAGAAAACCAGCAATTATGTTACGACATCGAAATTCGACGATTCTTGTTGCTATGGCTCCGTAATTACGATACATATCTAATGGTTCAATCCAATTACAAATCAAAGGTCGTTTTCTCAATATAGTGCCCTTTATTCCCAAAGAAACGATGCCGAAACATCAAATAATAGCGCGATACAACTCAAACACCTCCGAACACACCTAAGGCCCCTGGGACCCTGTCCAATAACACAAACCAGTCCCATAACATTACAAGGACCTTCTCGAGGCCTTAAATCACATAAAAAAACATCAAAATCATGAATCACACCCAAATTCAAGCTTAATGAACTCTAGAACTTCCAACTTCCACATTCGATGTCAAAATCTATCAAATCACGTCCGATTAAACTCAAATTTTGCACACAATTCACATTTGACATTACAGACCTACTCAAACTTCCGAAATCGGAAGCCGACCCCGATATCAAAAAGCCCACTTCCAGTCAAACTCCTCAAAAACCTTCAAATTTCTAACTTTCGCCAAATGACCCCAAAATGACCTACAAACCTTTGACTCCAATTCCGGACGTGCTCCCAATACCAGAATTACCATACGGAGCTATCCCAGAATCTGAATCTCAAACGGACATCGATAACATTGAAATGCCCTTCAACCCAAATTTATGAAATTTTTCCAAAATGCTAACTTCCACAATGGATGCCGAAATGCTCCCGTATCATCCAAAACCCGATCCGGACATATACCCAAGTCCAAAATCATCATACAAACCAGTTGGAACCTTCAATCCCGATTCCGAGGTCATTTACTCAAAATCCAACCTTAGTCAGAATCTTCTAACTTAAAGCTTCCGAAATGAGAATTCTCTTTCCAAATCAACTCTGAACTTCCCAAATTTCAATTCTGACTACGGGAACAACTCGTAATACCTAAAGTGTAGCTGCTCATGGCCTCAAAACGCCTAACGATTTTCTCGATCTGAAAATGGCCGGTCAGGTCGTTACATTCTCTCCCACGTAAACATACGTTCGACCTTGAACGCGTAAGGACTGCTCTGGAGTTGTCTGAAATCACTTTTTAACACCTCATGCACCTACCCCATGCTATCACAACTCAGTTGAGCACATTAGCTCAAGGTAATATGATGATATTCTCTTTTACTCAGCCAAATGGGCTTTAGAGCCAATTCCAACATCCGGAATTCTCTGCCAGACCCGCTTCCATCATACGAACACCGTATCAATCTCTGTGCGATGCACTAATACATGATTGCATACTTGTTGAATCCACACTATGCACTGCATAACTTACATGACCATAATAACAACCTCTAATAACAATAGCCGAAATTTTACGAATTTGATGCTCCCAACGCATATCATGACATATATAAGTCTTGATTCAACTCTAGCAATACCGCCACGATGGAAGAGATATGTAGAAATTCATGACCAAATGTTGAGTCAATAATTCATTGAGTTCAGTCTCTTGACAAGATCCATTGACTCAGTATGAACCAAATAACTATATTTGCTCTTTAATCTACTTCATGTAATCCGATCGCACTGATCCCAGGTCCCATAATCTTTTCTCACTCAGTACAAGCTGCTCAACCAATAAGCCACCTCAGACATTTCCAAAAGTCTCATATGATGCCACAATGTTCCAACACGCTACAAACTTGAATATGATATATAAGGAAAACAAACTCCGAAAAGGACTACTTAACCCACATAACTAATTAGACAACCGAAAAGGTGTTATGAACTTTCTTCAGAAAATGGGAAACAAAACGCATAAAAATAGATATAGGGGACTGTTTTCAACATCATACTGTTGCGGCGCGCAACCCGATCCAAACAACATACCCGTGGCGGCGTGCCACCTGATCCACACATAAAATCTAAATAAGGAGATACTCACCAAGCTACAATGCTCATTACTACAAAATATCCGAATATCAGCAACAAGCACGCTAAGTGCATAATACCATCGCCGAGGAGACAGATAGCGCCCTACGCTACAAACTCAAGCACAACTAAGGTGCGATATTTGATCTGAATCTCGAGAGCCATCCGGCTCACATAACACATCGCTACGTGGAACCTCAACATATATGAAATTTATCAAGCGGTTTCACAACTCACGCGGCAAAATATAATATTACACAAAATAGATGATGACGAATTAACATCCAACGTCCGAATACTCCTCCATAAGGAGCGCTATGCTGGAGTGAATATATCCGGCCTGATATAGAGCCCACGTTCACATTTAGATTCATCCATAGACCTCAAGCCGATTCTGATCGTACCGTACTAGGCTAGTAACCTTTCAAGGATTCACAATAACCCTTCTTCCCATGACACCCAAGGACAACTGTCGATCTGGAACAAACTTCCACAGTCCACAACCAAATGAACCGAGCGCCTTTCAGGCATAAATTCTCATATGAACGATAGTACCACAATCTCTATATTTCGTTCCAATCTTCGATCAATAAAGTGACTACATGTCACACTTATATCATCTTCGCGTGGGACATGCTCCCACGACCTTTCGCACCAGGTAACAAGTCTGCACATCCATACCACCGGCCGCACTAATGCTGTTAAGCGAATCAAAAATCCGAAATTAGTACTCAAAGCCTCTTACATAGGACACCGATCTCAGGTGACGCTCTTACTCTAACCATCTGAATCCGTTTCCCCTGCTCATCCGAGCTGGACATTCTTGCCGACACCAAACTCCAACCTTGATCTTTAACTTCCAAATCCCATGTTACTCGATGCACTTAATCATGCCAATGCGCAAGAGTACAAGAATTCCATCATAACTCCTGAACCACTAATAGGGTAAACACTTCACCATATAGAAACATTTTACTTAACTCATTTCAAGAGAACCATTGCAACACGTAATTGGATTCCTACAACTGCAGAAAATACAACCTCAAGTCGTGATCTAAACCACCATAACCCCTCCAGGATCCTAAGAGGCCATAACACTCGAATGCCTTCACATAAAATCAATTACGGTGGCCTTATCGCACATACCGCCACCAAGCACATGTATAACTTATCACGCTAAAGGAACTAATCATTGCCACCATCGTGCCAATTCAACCATTACTAACTGATTTGACTTCTTCTAAGTAACTCTAGGCTTGACTTAGGAATAATAATAGCCCCATTGAAAACATCACGAACCCAATTCCGCACTCATCCTGAGTGGCCTGATTTCATGAGACCACGTCGTCTCAAAACCCATGAACCATTTTATACCCTCATTGTGTGCAGAATCATGTCTTCAACTGGTACACCTATTCTGACAATTCTTCTATGAATCCGAAGTTATTTTCTCCCATTCCTCCAATACTATACCGCAGACCGAAGATAACATAGAACACTCCAAGCCCCTTTCATAATCCGCTGTAAAAGCTCGATACTTAACCATACCACGGACTCGAAGTCCTTAGGCACCACACTCTAACCTTTGAATCCACTAGGACCGTTGTTGAGAGTCACCCACTCTGTCTTGGTCCCGAATATAATCAAACCCCCAAGGCTTTGCTAACACATGAACACCCTCTCAAAAAAGCACCCGGCTGAATCACCTTTCTTGTAAATCACCTCTACATGAAGCATAAATCCTGAATCTTCCCAAAACCTGAACATTAACCGATAAGGCCAAAGATAGCCCATATTCCTCAAATCCTTTGCTCAAATTACCACTAATGTTTTTCCCCTTACTCGTAATAACCCACCAGTACCCGATAACTAGAAACCGCACAAGTAGACAACCACGCAGTCCAATCATAGACGGTAGGGCTCTCCCACTTAGCTTGAAGCTACAATTACATAACCCTGAGACCCACCGAGGTTCCTTCTTCCCTATTGGCATCAGCTAAAAGTCCAACAACACATTCCAAACTCGAAGTCATGTTGCACCCAAATAAAAATTCGTGGACCTAGTCATTGTCCACCATGAATTTCCCAAATGGCTCCAGACTTTCCTCAAGGCGTGTGACCATCCTACCACAGAACTCATATGTTACTCTGCCACTCTCCCACTTTGGTTTAACCCTCTCTTTTAACTCCTCGACTTCTACTTTTCACACTTAACATTTTAGAAATTCAACCACCGTAAAACACCTCCCACATGTCCTTCCTGTCCTTCGTCGCCCAATTGTTGCCCCAAATCCGAATTCATCTCCGTAACACCCGAACAAATGAGCCGCTACCAACTCTAAACCTCTTAGAAGATCATCTTTCTCGAGCCATCAATACTAGAAGTACCAATTCGATTCCTAAATTGCTACACTCTTTTATCTTTTACAACCGCATCTCAGGAACCATTTCACAATACCCTGCCCCAAAGGAAAATTGAAGAAGGCCATAACATTGGCGAACCTTTATGCGTTCAACAAGGAAGATGACACCACATCACAATTGAGAACTCTACCATGCTCGAAAATACCAAGCCTCATTACTCCGTCAACCCAAATCTGAACATTCCTAGTTCGATTGCCTTTCCTCCACCGGAAATAGAATACTGAATCTCTGAATCATGCATTATATAAAACCTCCTTTCAGGTCATTCACTACCTTGACACCTAGACAAGCATCCTACAATTACACAAACACTGTGCGATAGCAACTCACAAATCATCATAACAATGAATGCCAAATCTCAAAACCTTAGGTAACCGAGTGAATCCTACTTCGTGCACATTACATCTGTTATGAATAACAAACTTAAATCATCCCGCGATTCCCATATACCCATAAAGTGTAACATAACCCGTGACCGGAAATTCCTTTACTCGAGTCACCCTAAATCTTAATCTCTGCAACCCATATCCGATTCATCAATATGCCTCAAACGGAAACAGTACAACACATAGCCACATAAACAAATCAGCGATAGCAGACTCTTCCACTTAGCTCAAAGCCATAGAACAAAATGCTCGATGACTCGTAATACCCATACTCTATGACTTCCATAATTCTGCACCAAAGTTCAACCCAACCCTTCATAAGCTCATGCAACACAAACCTATCTAATACCTCAAATCATCTGCAAATCTCGCATTCATCCTCGTGACGGTCAGGTCAACTACTACAACCGATCCAAACTCAAATCGCACAAACATAAACCACTAGTAAAAAAGAAAGCCTCCACACAATATCATAAAAAAATCACATATCCGTAGATTACCTTACATGTTATAACCCACCTGCTCAGCCTCAAACCGACATTTCTTTATACCCTTCCGCAGCTACAACTGCTATGTAATTACTTAATCTTCCTGAGTCTGAACTCACAACAAGACATGAAAATTCACTCCACACCGCAATTGAACAACATGAAAGGTCCTTCAACACACCCATAACTCGAGACTATACATCAAATCAAGACATAAATCAAGCACCTAATAGTCCTTTTTACATCTCAAGCAAACTCCTTTCTTCACATTCAAAAGATCAGGACACTTCCCACAGTCACATCATACTCGTTATATAGCCATCAAATCACTCATCGAGCCGTAAATTCCACTAATAGGGACACTACTGGACTTATATATCCAAAAGCACGTGCTCACACAATCGAAATCCCTCTGTTCAGGCTACAGTAAAAATCCGGCCTCAAGTCCTCCAGATTGGCCCATCATCAGCACGCCAAAATCACATCTCACACTTTATCCATGATAATCACAAGTCGTCGATGTACAACTGATACTGAGCGCTCACATGCGTATACGAATGCGTGGTAAGAATTCAAAGATTTACGCTTCAAGCTAAATCAATGCTACACGATAAAGAAAGAAAGAAAGATGTGAAGTTTATCCTAAATGCCCTGTCGCCTCTCGAAGATAGGTATGAATGTCATCATACCGATCCGCAAGACTCTACTAGAACTTGCTCATGACTTGCAGAACCTATGAACCTAGGGATTGATACCAACTTGTCATGACCGAAAATCCAACTAGTAGCGATGGTACCTAACCCGACCCGCTAGGTAAGCCAATTAACAACTATCCAAATTAATGAGATTTTTGAAGAAAAGAATGATAATAAAAATACTTTTATACAAATCATGAGCTTCTAAGATTTAGAATTTACAAAACTAGTATGAAATAAATATGCCATCTATCCAAATATACATAAACAGATATTTCATAAGTGTAGAGCTACCATGAATGTAGGTACATCTTCCGATCCATCTCCCGCCATACACAACAACATCAACATCAACATCCAACATCTGCACGCAAGGTGCAGAAGTATAGTATGAGTACAACCGACCCCATGCACTCAATAAGTAACAAACCTAACCTTAAGTTGAAAGTAGTGACGAGCTGGAACAAAGTTTGGAGTCTAACACCATCAGCCAATAACAACTCATAACATAATAATAATGCTAAAAGAAGTAACTCAGAGATAAAATGCTCAACTCTTTCACAGTTTCGGAAAATAGGCATGCTTTTTAAGTATCTCAGTAAAAACCTAAATTTTTATCATAAACACTAAAAATATGAATAAGTTTGAAAAAGTGTAATTTTTCCCAAAAGACTTCACTAGGTAAATGTTTCATGTTCAAATGGCATGAGGAAAAACACATCTCTATTCCTACATGTCAATGTATGCATGCCAACTGTAATATAATGCAGTGATAAAATCATATGCATACTATCGATGCATCAATGCACTTAGTCCTCCCAGTCACTCAATCCTCGCAGTTACTCTATCCTCACAGCCACTCAATTCTCCCAATCACTCGACACTCGCACTCAATAAGTGCCAGCGCTCATTGGGGGTATGTACAGACTCCGGAGGGGCCTCTTCAACCCAAGCACTATAATAAGCCAATCATGGCATGAATCAATAACATCTGCTGCGGCGTGCAGTACGCTCCCATCATAAATCAATATCCTCACAATCATGCCCTCGGCCTCGATCAGTCATCAATCTCTCCAGTCTCTCGGGCTAAAATTGTCATGAAAATCAGCCCAAAAATGATGATATGATGTAACAATACATGGTGACAGAGACTGAGATATGATATGCAAATGAATGCGTATGACCAAGTATGTAATTACAATGTAAGCAAATAACTCAACAGTAGAAATGACTTCGGTGGCTCCCAACAGAATAAACATGTAGCCTAGACATGATTTCTAACATGAATCACAGCTCAAAAGCTCTAGTACATAGAGATTTCATGGTCATAGATAAGATCAGGTAACTACACTATACCACAATAATAACAGAGTCACAATTCACACGGTTCACGCTCACACACCCATCACCTAGCATGTGCTCACCTCAACACCAAAAACATAACATGTAGTTCGGGGTTTTATACCTTCAGCACCAAGTTTAAAAGTGTTACTTACCTCAAACAAATTAAATCCAATACTGAGCAAGCCAAATGATGCTCCAAAAATGTCATCACGCGCCTACCGACCTCCGAATGGCGTGAATCATCCAAAATCAACTCAATAACATCAAATCATGCCTAAAAAAACGATTCCAATTGATAAAGGTCGAATCTTTATTGAAAATCCTATATTCAACCAAAAGGTCAAACCCGGGTCCGCACCTCGAAATTCGATAAAACTCACAAAATCCGACAATCATTTAATTATGAGTCCAACCATACTAGTTTCACATAAATCTGACTCAGAATTGATGTTCAAAACTCAAAAATTCACATTATGAACCTTTGGACAAAACCCCTAACTTTTCTCTTTAAAATTCATAATCCAATTACCAAAAAGGAAGATAGATTCCCGAAATATAATCAAAACTGAGTGGAGAACACTTGCCCCAATCCATATGGTGAAAATCACCTCAAAGATTGCCCAAATCCGAGCTCCCCAACTCAAAATATGACCAAAAGAACAAACCATCGATATTAAATACTTTTGCCCAGCTGTTCCACCTTGTTTCACGTGCCCAATTATCTCGAAACTCGCTTTTGATGCTTCTAATGGACTTTTTGTGAAATTTTTGTCAAGTTAGGCTTTTGAATCACTCCATTTGACCTTATAGTGAGCGAGATATGTTGGTTTTAATATTTAAAAATAGTGCAGATTTTTAAATACGAATCAGTGGCAAATTTCGTAATTAATATGAAAAAAATCTATCAACTCAATTCTTAGTAAAATGACCATAAATTCCTCATACGATGCAGAAATTTGATGATTCCAGTTGCTATGGTTACGAATCTAATGCTTCAATGAATATAGAAATTGGAGCTCATTTACTTAATATGGTAACCATTTATGCTTGAAAAACGATGTCGAAACATTAAAAAAACAAGCGTAACACAACTCAAACCTATCCGAAACTCACCCTAGCCCGCCGGGACCCCATCCGAACTTTCCAACATGTCTCATAATATAACACAGACTTACTCAAGGCCTCAAATCACGTATAACAACATCAAAACCACGAATCGCACATCAAATTGAACTTTATGAAGTTTGAATCTTTCAACTTCCAAATTAAACTCGTGTTGAACCTTATCAAATCAACTGGGAATGAACTCAAATTTTGCACACAAGCCTCAAATGACATAAAAAAGCTACTTTAATTTTTGGAACCACAATTCGAACCCGATTTCATCAAAGTTAGCTCCCGGTCAAACTTATGAACTTTCCAAACCTTTAAATTTTCCAAGTTTTACCAATTAGCACCGAAACCTTCTAGAAATATCCAAATGCAAATTCGGGCATATACTCGAGTCCAAAATTATCATCCGAACCTAACGGAACAATCAAAAATCCAATTCGAGGTCAAATACTAAAAAGTCAAAGTTGGCCAACTCCTCCAACTCTAAAGCTTCTATCATGATATTTATATCCAAATCAATTCCGAATAACCTGAAAACCAAAACCGATGATTCATACAAGTCATAATACATTATACGATGCTGATCAAGACTTCAAATAGCTGAATGGAATGCATATGCTCAAAATGACCAGCTGGATCGTTACAATTGCCCACCGTTACATATCCTTCAATAGCTCTCATAATTGTCATTAAAGAGGAGCTTAATCCTAAGACCTTGTTCCCTAGGTACAACTATAAATAGTGAGCTCTATCATCATTGTAACTGACACGAATTTTCTGATAGCCATACATTATATATATTCCATCAATTTTGACTTTATTCCTTATTTGTTTTGTTCTTATCGCTCCCGGTAGCTCTGCGCCTAGAACCACAATATTTGCCGTCTATTTCGATTTTAAGACTAAGTCTTATATTTTTATCTAATTCATCTATTATTTTTTGGATTAAATTAATACACTTGTCTATAAACAACGTATAAATTCAACTGTATCGTTTTACTGGTAAATAATGGCTCTGCGCAAATCCTTCGCATTACGTGGGACTAAACTTTCGGGAAACCTAATTTGATCTTTGTAACATCAAAAAGATTCTGTTAATTTTGAATTTCTTGAACCCTTCGAAGCAAATTGCCATCCTTATAAGAATGTTTAGCTTCTAATTAGTGACATAATTTCTTCTCTAACTATCATGAGTGATTTCATATTTGCGAGGGAGGTTGACTTTCTGTGCTATATGAGTTGACTATTCTACATTCCCTTCATCATAATTCTCTCTTCAATGTTCTCTTATTCTCTGATTTGACTTTTGAGATGTTGAATTTTGCTTCTATTCCATGCACTTTCTAAAATTAAGGAATCACCACAAAGGAAGCTTGTGGCTTGCCAAGTGCCAACCGCAGCCATTACTTTACCTCCAAAAATGAAGAAGATAAAGAAAATGAGAAAGATTTCCTAACTTACACCATCCGTTTCAATTTATGTGAATCTATTTCTTTTTTAGTTCGTGCAAAAAAGAATAGCCATTTCTTTAATTGGGAATAATTTATCTTTATTCAATAATTTATAGCACCACAAAATATATGTGTCTCATTTTACACCATAAGTTCAAAAGTCTTCTTTCTTTACTTAAATTTTGTATTCGGTCAAATATGTTAACATAAATTAAAACGGAAGGGGTAATTAACATCCTATATTGGCTCGGGCACTGAGGCTATCCATTTAATTTTACCGACATTTCTTCTTTTCGTTTGACACTTCATTATGTGGTAAAGCAATCCTACAGTCGCTAGCTAGTTCACACTTGCGGAATTTCTAACATGGTCAAATATTTATTTTCTTGAATTAATATTGTATGCACAAGCATAGTAAGGAATTTAATATATTTTAACCTATTGTAGCGGGTAATCTATCTTATTTTTTAAATAATTAATTCCATCTATATTAACGGTTGCATGTAGTTTTTTTTTGTTTGTTGACCTAATAGTATAAAAAGTTTTCGTATGATCAATGTATAAAAGTTAAATTCTATTTTTTCTCTCTTTTTTTTTTATCCTTTTCTTTGACGAGTACCTCTAACTATGGCAAGTCTACATGGGAATTAATAAAAAAATAATGGAAGAAGATAATGATTAATGGCATTTTAAACATTTGCAGGGGTAGGTCTTCTTCTAAACTACTATAATTAATTCAGAATCACAAATCTAATCCTTCTTTTTCCACTTTGGAATCAATTGCTGCACCTAGTAATCTAATCCTCTGATTTTAGATATATCTCGGAAGAAAATATTCCAAGATCACTTAATTTAATTAACGAAAATATTCCTGCTTTCAAGGAAATTAATATAAAACTGATATTATCAGTGTAGATTCTACCCAGGGACCACAAAGCCACCCTATAAAGATTCATTTCTATCTGCAAAATAATTTAGCATTCAATCTTCAACTGCCTTTTAATTTCTACATAAAGGCGTCCTTGGCCTACTAGCTTCTGGGGCATTCATCGATACCAACATTTGTTTTCTTTCTTGTTTTAGATAACATATTGGTGGCCTATTAGCTTCAGGGGCATTCACCAATACCAAAATAATTTCATTTACTTTCTTGATTTAGAAAATTAAACAATTATGCAGGTTAAAAGAAACAATAAGCAGGGGGGATTTATGACAACCAAGTTCGCATTGTCTTTTAGTAAAACTGCTCAGAATAAGATTGAGACAAAGCCTAAGGTGACTTTCACAAAGCCAGCAACTAATTTATTCGTGAGACCTGAAGGCAAAGTTCATGATACGAATGGCGGCAGCGGCGGCGACAAGAACGTAGATGCTAAGGCTGCAAGCTATATTTCACATGTTAAAGAGCGGCTTAGGATTGAAGAAAGGAGCATGATGCATGGTGGAAATTATAATGTTTAAAAATACTTGTTCTCTGTGTACAAACGATCAAGAATTATACAAGCTTATTTTACTATATAGTACTGTATATATTATCACTCCGTTTTTCCTATCATCCTCCCTTCTTCTTTATTTGTCGTCATAAATACAGAGTCCATATTGGAAGCTTTTAAATTCCAGAAGCGTGAACTAATACGTTAAATAAATCTAACCACACTTAGATTCCGATATTTGTTCCACCGAAACTGGAATGCATGTAGGTACTTGTAAGAGTAAAGAAAAGGTGATTTGAGTATGCTCGCAAAAATATGGTTTCAAATTGACTACGGATTCTAATGTTATTTGGACGGATCGGAAAGAAAAATTCATGACAAGGGAGTTCCTCATTTAGTTATAACTTATACAAACTAGTAGGAGTAGCTATTATTAACATGAAGTAACTAAGTTCTAAGTTAGTAAAATATTTTACTCCATGTTCATAGAGTAGGTGACAAAGGTTTGTGCAGTTAAAATGCTAGAGTATAAGAACGGAAAAGTGAGAAAATTAAGTTGTTCCATCCAGGGAAGAGCACTATCAAGAGTTAGGAAGGTAGGGACCTATGTGTAAATAGCTAGGAATCTGAATGAAGATATTAGAAAAAAGAGTGTTGTTAGTTAGTTAAAAAGTAGAGACAACTGTACAAATTTCATACTTCTTCTTCAATAAAAATCTTCTCTCTTCTCTCTAGTCTATTCCTTTAGAGTTTTCTTCCAAATCCTTTGATTCGATGACTTCTGCTGTTAGATTGAAAGTAATCAGCTGAAATTTCACAAATTAACATGGTATTTCTTTGTTAGACGTTATTGGGTTGTATTTAATTAGATTCGAGCTGTTTGGAGTTGAATTTTTGAGGATTTTGTACTTTTAGTGAATGGGGGCCAAACTAATTCTTTCCAGCCCTCCATGTATATTAGAAAAGGAAATCCCATTTCCCCTACCTCAGCATCATGTGTATAGAAAGACTTTTGGCAAATATTAGGGCTTTCCAATTTCCCATAAGAGACCAACCAATAATGATTTCAAATTCATCATTGACAATATACAATCTATGTTGGCCGAGTGTAAAACAAGTTACTTAAGCACCACATTAGTTAAGGCATCCCTGAATAACATACCAAATCATGTCATACAGTTCATCAAACTGCCCTCCAAAACCACTAAGTTGATCGATAGAACTCAAAAAAACTTCATATGGGGAACCATCCCTTGTAAGAAAAAGATGCACCTTGTAGGTTAGGAAACTGTCACTATGTAAAAGAATAAGGGAGGCTACGCTTGGAAAGAGTATAGTGCAAAAATAGGGCAATCCATACTAGCCTATCCTAGAGGATATTCCATAATCCTCCCTCCCTCTGGGTTAATGCTGTATTCTGGGCCGGGCCCGGGCCTAAATGAGCCAAACGGGCAAGGCTTAACGGGCCTGGGCTTAGCGGGCCTGGGCTCTGGCGGTCCCGGGCTTCGTGGGCTCAATGAGTGGAACCAGCCCGTGACGGGCCTAAGCCCATATGGTCCTTGGCTAAACGGGCCGGGCTCGTGGGCTTAGCGGGCCTAACGGGCTTTTTTATTTCCGGGCTTTTTTAATTTTTTTTTGTTTAAGGCAATTTCTTGTAAACCATATCATGACTATATATAATATATATATGTAATATATATGTAGAAATCTAATTATTAAAGTGCTTGACGAAAAGGTAAAATAACAAAACAATAGTAAAACTAAATTGCCATGCATAATAAATTAATAAGAAATACAACATGAAGCATAAATACGTCTAATAATTTTAAAATAACACAAATTGTTGAAAAATCTTAAAGACGAATTTGCGGATAAATACCATCAACACAATACGTTCTATGCCTCCTTAAAATGCCTGTGGTACACCCTGAACGAAAATTTAAGACTCTTCCACAGTTCTTGCATTTTAATATTTGGCCTTCTTAATTTTCTTCAAGCACTTCATAGTAGTGCGAAACAAATAAGCGCACTCTTTCCGAACGAGACATGATGTAACTTGAAAATTAAGATTGAGACTTGAAGTCTTGAAAATTGGAGATTGAGAGATTGAGAGAAATTTAGATTGAGAAATGAGTATTGAGTATTGAAATGAAGAAGAGGGAGGGGGTATGTATAGTGTTAGAGAAGGTTAGTTTTGTAAATTGAAAAAAAAACGGCTATTTGTGCAATATGGCCGTTGGTGGTCATTGGGGGTGGGGCCCTCATTTTGAATTTTGAAAAATCTTGTTTTGTAGTATATATATATATATATATATATATATATATATATATATATATATATATATATATATATATATATATATATATATACTACAAAACAAGATTTTTCAAAATTCAAAATTCAAAATTCAAATGACCACCAACGGCCATATATACATTATATATATAATGTATATATATATTACCTTATATATAGTATGTTATGTATATATATTTCCAAATATAATTTCTTATAATGTTTTGTAGTATATATATATAGATTTTCTTGTAGTATATATTGTATGTTATGTATATATATTACCTTATATATTTTCTTGTAGTATATATTGTATGTTATGTATATATATTCCCTTATATATTTTCTTGTAGTATATATTGTATGTTATGTATATATATATTCCCTTATATATTTTCTTGTAGTATATATTGTATGTTATGTATATATATTCCCTTATATATTTTCTAATAGTATATATTGTATGTTATGTATATATATTACCTTATATATTTTCTTGTAGTATATATTGTATGTTATGTATATATATTCCCTTATATATTTTCTAATAGTATATATTGTATGTTATGTATATATATTACCTTATATATTTTCTTGTAGTATATATTGTATGTTATGTATATATATTCCCTTATATATTTTCTTGTAGTATATATTGTATGTTATGTATATATATTCCCTTATATATTTTCTAATAGTATATATTGTATGTTATGTATATATATTACCTTATATATTTTCTTGTAGTATATATTGTATGTTATGTATATATATTACCTTATATATTTTCTTGTAGTATATATTGTATGTTATGTATATATATTCCCTTATATATTTTCTTGTAGTATATATTGTATGTTATGTATATATATATTCCCTTATATATTTTCTTGTAGTATATATTGTATGTTATGTATATATATTCCCTTATATATTTTCTAATAGTATATATTGTATGTTATGTATATATATTACCTTATATATTTTCTTGTAGTATATATTGTATGTTATGTATATATATTCCCTTATATATTTTCTAATAGTATATATTGTATGTTATATATATATATATATATATTACCTTATATATTTTCTTGTAGTATATGTTGTATGTTATGTATATATATTCCCTTATATATTTTCTAATAGTATATATTGTATGTTATGTATATATATTACCTTACATATTTTCTTGTAGTATATATTGTATGTTATGTATATATATTCCCTTATATATTTTCTTGTAGTATATATTGAATGTTATGTATATATATTATAGCTTATAAATAATTGCAAGTTAAAGACAAAAAAATACTGAAAAAGATATTCAAGGGCATGTCTTATAATTTTTATTACCAAAAATGGCATATCTTTCTTAGTCTTCCTCCCCCAATGGAATGAGCACAACAAGGTACTAATACCACCATTAAAAGGTAAAAAAACTAAAAGAAGATATGCCAAAGTACAAGTTACACCATAATCTACATTGTATCTCTAACAAATTTCATAAATCCTTCAAGGTTCGGAGGAGGTTGCGTTGGTGGTGGTGGAAAAGAAGCTTGTTCATCACCACTTCCGGGTGAAGCAGCATCCTCCGCAATTTCCGCCATCATTTCTTTATAAGCTTCATCTATCGTCGGTTGTGATTCCGCAATTCCAAAGTTTCTTCTTTCCGAGCGGATCCAATCTCTGAACAGTACAGATTTTTCCAAGCTCTCCCTCATTGACGCTCTATGATCACCTATTTGAAGTCTTGCTTGACTGAAAGCGCTCTCTGATGCAACAGTTGAAGCTTGAATAGATAAAATATCCCGAGCCATCCTTGCAAGAACCGGAAAATATTTTTCCTTTGCCTTCCACCATTCCAAAAGATCAAAAGTGTCGTCTGGATTCTCCTTTTCAAGTCCCTGCGACAAATAAACTTGAAGCTCATTTAGATGTGAAGTTTCATCATAATTATCACCTTGAGAACCCCTAAACTCCGTCCAAGATTAAAGTGCTTTTAAGCCCGCAGCTCTTTTAGACGATTGTGAACTAGACGAAGTAGGGGTTGGAACATTTGGCCTAGCATGCTCTAAGGCAAGTTGATAATCATTATAAATTGTTTGAGCATTAATTTTAATTGAGGCTTTTGCATCTGCAAGTGTAGCAAATTCCTCATTTGAAAGATCTAAAGCCTTATAAATATTTGAGTACCAAAAATGAGGACCTCCTAATTTCATTGTAGGATTTAACATTGCAGCAACACCATAAATAGGAGGGATAGGGAAAAAATATTTTTTAAACTTTTCTTTCATTTCATTTATAGCAAGTTGATAAATTTCCCCACCCTCCAAAAATTCAACAAACAAATCACATAGTGCTGCAATATAAACTAAACAGTTTGAAATAGTAGGATAATATTGCCCAGAAAATGCATTTGTAGCAATTTGAAAATATTCTAAAAAATATATAAGAATTTTAACATTCGTCCAATCTTGAGTAGTAAGCATTTCATCATCATCCTCACCACCTACCCGAGCATTAAACATTGCATTAATTGGGTTTCTATATTCATATGCAACTACTAAACTTTCGTACATACAATTCCATCTAGTCGAGCAAGCTTTAGGAACCTTTCTTTCTCTAAGGCCATATTCATCACATTTTTTAAAATATTCTCTAAGTCTACTTCTACGGTTTGAATAAAAATCCAATTAAGAGCCATTCTAACCTTTTCAATTTCAAAATTTAAAATTCGCATACCATCACCGACAATTAAATGATAAATATGACAAATACATCTAACATGGAATATATTCCTAAATGCAGGATTTAATGTTGTTGTAAGTATGCCTATAGCACTAGTGTTACTAGAAGCATTATCCATAGAAATTGCCATTATTTTATCTCTAAAGCAAAAATATCTACAAATATCTGCAACAGTGTTAGCTATAAACTTACCTGTGTGACATGAATTAATTATTCTATACGCAATAATGCGTTTTTGCATTGTCCACTCCTCATCTATCCAATGACTTGTAACAGTTAGATAATCACAATCATTACCACTTCTACCAATATCAGTAGTAATAGAAATCCGATTAGTTATATGAGTAAATAAATACCGCAAATATTGTTCATATTCATGTTTATATTTATAAATATCGCTCTTAACTGTTGCGCGAGGCCAACCTTTATAAGTAGGATTAAAAACTCTTCTAATATAATGCACCCAATTAGGATTAGAAGGAAAAGAATAGGGTAAGCACATAACGGTAACCATCTTTGCTAATTCTTCACGATCTCTATTTGGATCGTAATATAAAATACCTCCGGTCACAGTGTTAATTCCTGGTTGAACTAGATTTGAACCTGTACTAGGGCTATCCGCAAAATCTATACGTGTCCCCTCTAGCTGCGCTTTCATTTGTAAATATCTAACTTTATCTCTAGGGTGTGTTTTTATGTGCCTAGTCAAACTAGCCGTGCCGCTACGGTCTCCAGTATATTTATGCGCCAGTAATTTCCCACATGTTTTACACTTAGCCTTATTTTGTTCTCTTACTTGAGTAAAAAAATTCCAAACTAATGATGTTTCTAGGCGTTTAGGAGGTTGTCTATTAAAACTAGGGGTTTCTATAGGTGGGTCGGGCGGTACATTAGTTGGGTTATTAAAAGGACTAGTAGGTGTATCATCTAAATCCGGTTGGATTTCATCTTCATCCTCATTTTCCTCATCATTTTCAAAGATAGTTTGATTAGGATAAAGGGCATTCATAGTTTCATCATCTAAATTTTGACCTGGTACAACATTATGGCAAAATTGACTATCGGAAAATTGAAAACAGGGGTTATCACTATCAAGAATAATAGGAGGAGCAGGACATCTACCAGGTCTGGGTTGGGGAGCCGGGGAAAAGGTAGTAGGTTGGCCACTACTTTCACCAGTTTTAGCTTTACCCTTGCCACCAAAAATATTTTTCAAAGAAAATGCCATATTAATTATAATTATGCTAAATAAAACTAACAAAACTATAATATTAAAACTTAAGAGTTGGAACGCGTTTACCGAATTGCCGAACAACTTCTTGAAAATTGAAAATCGTTGAAGACTTGAATACTTCAATTCACCAACTTCACAATTTTTCACAAAATTTCAACAATAAAATAAGCAATTATAGGAGAGAGATTGAGAGAGATTGATGAATTGGTGAGTAAAAATTAAAGAATGAGGGGGTATTTATAGTTGACAATTGGGAAAAAGTGTAATTATATAAAGTTTAGAGTTAAAATAAAATTTGGGGGCCAAATGGCTATTTTTGAAAGTTCCAAACGGTCAAAATTGCAGCCCAACGACTACTTTTTTAATTTTTGACCGTTGCTATTTTTTAATTTTTTTTTAAAAGTAGCCGTTAGGCCCGGTAAGACCGGCCCAGGCCCGCTAGCCGGTCCCGGGCTTAGCGGTCCCGAGCTCGTGGGCTATTTTATCATACCCGGCCCGCCCCGGGCTTTTTGCACCATTAAGGACCGGCCCGCCAGGCCCGTTTAGCCCGTTAGGACCGTGAGCCCGGTCCCGGCCCAACCCACCATACAACACTACTCTGGGCCAAAATCCTTATTTCTGAACACTGCGACTAGAATCACATTCCCAAAAAGGTTAAATCCCCAATATGACAATGCATCCTCAAGGGCTAGAATATATGTAGACATGCTTCTAGTTGGGTTGTCAATAAAGGGGATAGAATCAGATTCTTAAATGATGTTGGGATTCCAAAATAACACTTTCATCTGAAACATGATTGAGGGACCACTAATCATAAATGACCAAGCAACCAAGGTGGCCACCATTTACAACAATGGTGAATGGAATACCTTTTTCTTCTCTTTCAATGTCCCTGGCAATATCATGAACTTGATCTTCATTCGTAATAATTCTATCAAGGATGATAAGATGATCTGGGGCCTAACAAGCAATGTCATCTTCAGCACAAGATATGCCTATACTTTGCTTAGCTACAAAACATGCCCTCCAACAGCTAGGGACGATAATAACTTCAATTGGATTTGGAAAAATATAGTGCACAATAAGCTAGAAACCTTTCTATGGCTGTTATCATGATGGATTCCCTACTGGAGCCTTCATTAGGAAAATCGGTGTCAATTGCAATCCTTTGTGTCATTTCAGTTCCTCTAATCTTGAAACAACTGTCCACATCTTCTTTGTCTGTCTCAATGCTAAGTTGTTCTGGCACAACCTCAACACTCAAAAAGCCACTATTTATCCATAACAACACTCTACCTTCACAAGGCACTCATGGTCCAACACATGGACCAGCTTCAGGAAGAAGCCCTTCAATAACAACTTGTCTTGAGAGGTTATCTTTCCATTCTGTTTATGGCACATCTGGCTAACAAGGAACCACAACCTATTCAAGAAAAGGAAAGACTATATTTCTACTCCCAACATTATAGCAAAAGCCACAAAATACATATTATAATAACCAGGGATAGAATGAGAAAAGAGGTTGTTATCTAGGTAAGTGGGATCCTCCAACTAGGGGTCACTATAAATCGAACATTGATGAGGCAGCACTAGATAACCTAGGAAAAGGAGGAATTGGAGGTATCTTTAGGACCTCCAGTGGAGACTGGCGTAGGCTACATAGGAAGCCTGGCTCACACCACCAATACCCAAGTTGAGCTAACTTCCCTCTTAAACGGATTGCAAATCGAAGAGCAAAGATGCCTCACACCCCTAGAAATAGCTACTGACTATAGAATGCTTAAAATGGGAAATAATAAGTATGACGCTTTTAACTCTAGATGAAGGTTGTTGATCTAAAGGATGGGCAGAACAACGGTGAAACACAGCTACAGGAAACAAACCAGGGTAGCTAATCTGCTAGAAAAGGAAAGAACAAGGAATTTTTGTTAGAAGGACAATTATGTTGACAGTTCCTCCGATGTTTACAAATGAAATATTTTGAGCAGACATCCTAGGAACTGCTTTTCCTAGAATCGTTTTGGAATGTAATAATGGTACTATGGAATAATTTATGGCTACTACAGGGGATACAAACTACCCCTCTAATGTATCAAATTTTAGTTTTAGTTGTTAATATAATCAATCCCTTTTTAACCAAAAAATAAATAAATTATGGAGTTCAGACACCTACAAAGAAAAGCTAAAAAATATCACACAGGAGATACAATAATTCTAGGGAAACGGAAAATAAAGGATGTCCTACATGTACAAGATTTTAAGTCCAGCCTTCTTTTAGTGTCAAAATTGACCACATACCTCTATTGTTCATAATATTTTTATCCTGACTTTTGTGTCTCTCAAGGACTTTACAATGACAATGTTTTAGAGATTGGTAAGGAGGAAAAAGGTCTATATATAATTAGAAGTGAAGAAATTATGGCATCAGGATCATTTCACAAAAAAGGAGCAAACACCACATTATGGCACCAAAGACCGGGGAATGCTTCTACAAATGCCATGCAATATTTACTAAAAAAAAGGGTATTCCGGTGCATTAAAGCTCCCGCTATGTATGGGATCCGGGGAAGGGTCGGACCACAAAATTCTATTGTATGCAGCCTTACCATGCAATATTTACTAGAGTTAAAGGATTTTCTTTATCAAAAGAAAGTAGACTAAAATTCTTTGTTAGTAGTAGCAAGTCAACTATATGTTTCAATTTGTTCATGTTGATGTATGAGGTCCATACAAAGTAGTGACATATGACAAAAAACATTATTTTGTTACATTAGTTGATGAAATTAGTAGATATACTTGGACTTGTTTGTTGCAATAAAAAAGTGGCGTGTTTGTTGTATTGAAAGATTTCTTTTCTCTGATTAGAAGTCAGTTTGGTGTTATACTTAAAACACTAAAATTAGACAATGGGACAAAGTTCTTTATCACTCAATATAATGAATTGTTTATTTCTCTTGGTATTGTACATCAAAATAGTTATCCTTATACTCCACGAATAGAGTAGTAGAAAGGAAGGATAGAAACCATTTGGATGTGGCTCGAGCATTGAAATTTCAAAGCCATATATCTATTAGATTTTGAGGTGATTCTGTTAAAACTACAGTAAATCTAATTAAACAGTTGCAGAGAGAATGTTTGGAAGGAAAATCACTTTATGAGATGTTATATGGAAAAAAGCACAAAATAGACCACTTGAGGGTGTTTCGATATTTATGTTATGGCAGTTCATTTCCCACGGGTGAAAAGTTTGCTCCAAGAGCTATTTTAGTAGGCTACTCAGAGACAGAAATGTTACAAGTAGTTTGATTTAGACTCTATCAATTTCCTTGTCATCAGGGATGCGAACTTTGGGGAATATGTCTTTCCTTTCAAAGAAGAAAGTATAGACCTATAGGAATATTTTATGTTAGCAGATCAACACCCAGAAGTGGTTAACTCTCCTGATGTAGAGAATGTAGTTGATGATGAGGTACAATTGGTAGCAGATCAACACCTAGTTGAACTATCACAGAATCTTATGTTAATGCACTAAAGGACACTATATGTTCTACTGTTGGGACTAGAAAGTCACCTATAGGAGTGAAACCTGCTATTTGGCTCAAGGACTATGTGACAACCTTGAAACCATCAAGAAAAAGTTTTTATTCTGTAACCACCCGGCCGGTCTTAAATGAGAGCTTAAGTTTTGGATATTTGACCGTAGTTGGAACAGTGTAAAGATGGACTCAGAATGGAATTTTGATGGTTCCGTTAGCTCCATTGGGTGATTTCGGGTTTAGGAGCGTGTTCGAGTTGTGTTTTGGAGGTCCGAAGCTAATTTAAGCTTGAAATGCCGAAAGTTAATTTTGGAAGTTTCCGGTTTGATAGTGAGATTTTGATCCGAGGGTCAGAATGAAATTCCGGAAGTTGGAATAGCTCCATAGTGTTGAATGTGGCGTGTGTGCAAAATTTCAGGTCATTCGGACGAGGTTTGATAGACTTTTTGATCAAAAGCATATTTTGAGAGTTTTTAAAGTTCTTAGGCTTGAATCCAATGCTAATTGGTTGATCCAAAGTTGTTTGAGGTGTTTTGGAGACTTGTATAAGTTTGGCCAATGGTATATGACTTGTTTGTGCTTTTGGTTGAGGTCCCGGGGGCCTCAGGATGATTTCGGGTGGTTAATGGGAAGTTGGAAAGTTGGAGTTTGCAGATGAAGTCTTTGGGCTTCTCAGATGAGAGGCCGTAGATGCGACTACCGCATATGCGGAGCCAAGCCGCAGAAGCATCTAAGAGGAAAGTGAGCAGGAACCGCAGAAGCGGTTCCCTTGACCGCATAAGCGGTATAGCAGATGCAAAAATTGAGCCGCAGATGCGACTTTGCTGGGCAGAAAAATCAAAATTCGAGGGTTTGGTTTCAAAAAGTTATAAATTGATTTGGAGCTTAGGAGAGGGCGATTTTAGGAGGAATTTGAAGAGGAAATCAATTCGGTCCATATGGAGTCGAGTACTTGTGGCGTGGTTTCAGATTGATTTTGAGCTGGTTCGAGGTAAGTGGCTTGCCTAACCTTGTGTGAGAGACTTTCCCTTTAGAATTTGGTATTGTGATAATTGAAATGCCTTGTACGTGAGGTGACGAGTGCGTACTTGTGCTAATTGTTGGAAATCCTGTTTTCACTAAAGTAGCTTTAAATGTGTTTTCCCTTTCCTATTTATACTACTTGGAATTTAAGCCTACTGTTAGCTTAGGAAAGCATGTCTAATTGACTTATTTGCCTTATTTGCTTAAACTGCCTTATTTGTATTACGTGAAGCATAATAGGTTAGAATTACCTGTTTTACCTTCGCATGAAGTTGAGTTTAACTGAGTATTCTTTGTGCTATTGCTGTGTGTTTTACCTTGGGATTACAGGATGGCATCCCAAGAGATCCCCTGTACGTAATTATGGTTTGAACTGAAGTGCGGGATACCAAGAGATCCCTAGCGTGTATTGAGGATACCAAGAGATGCTCGGGATACCAAGAGATCCCTAGTATATATTGAGGATACCAAGAGATCCTCGGGACACCAAGAGATCACTGACATATATTGAGGGTACTAAGAAATCCTCGGGATACTGAGAGATCCCCGGTTATTATCTTTGTGAAGAGTGGTATTCCTTGTGATTGTTTTTGCCTCTGTTTCAGTTGTTGTTATCCTTATTATCCTGTATTAATCCTTATTGTTATCTTTCAATTGTACTGCTTTATCTTATACTATCATACCTTATATTTTATTTAACCTTAGTAGGGCCTGACCTTCCTCGTCACTACCCGATCGAGGTTAGGCTTGGTACTTACTGAGTACCACTATGGTGTACTCATGCCCTTTTTACGCATATTTTTCATGTGCAAATCCAGGTACCTCCACTCAGACTTATTAAGCATGAGACGACGCTTGTAGAGACTCCGAGGTATATCTGCTGCATTCGCATATCGAAGAGTCCCTTTCTACTCTCCCTTTTTTTGTATTAGTCCTTTTGTACTTTCGTTTCTTTGATTAGATATTCTAGAGTTAGATGCTTGTAGATATTCAAAGGCTTGTAATCATGAGATTTCGGGTTTTGAAAAATATTATTAGTTTCGAGCGTGTTATTGTGTATGCCGAGCATCATTTTAAACACTGTTTTATTCCACTATTTCGGTTTTTTATTTATTTCTTCCGCAATTTGGTTTATTTTCCACATTGATAGGCTTACCTAGTTGTAGAGATTAGGTGCCTTCACGATGGTTCACGGAGGGCAAACTGGGGTCGTGATAAGTTGATATCAGAGCTCTAGATTCATAGGAGTCATGAATCATAAGCCGTTTTATTAGTCTCGCTGATCGGTACAGAGACGTATGTACTTATCTACGAGAGGCTATGTAACTGTTAGGGAAAAAATTACATTTCATTTGATTTCCTTTTCGTGCGAGATTTTGATATCATAGTTCTGAACTTCTTTCTTCTATTCTCTCACAAATGGCGAGGACACGTGCTACCCGAGATGATCAGGCACCCGCACCCCTTACTGCCGCCGTCATAGGCTGCGGCCGGGGTAGAGGCCGAGGACGCGCATGTGGTGAAACCAGAGCACCCGTGCAAGCTGCCACCGAGGAGCCACCAGCAGTGCCAGTCGTAGCCCAAGCACCTGATACGCCTATTGCTACAACCACGCCAGCACTTTAGGAGACTCTAGCACAGTTTATGAGCATGTACACCACTTTGGCTCAGGCAGGGTTACTTCCCCTTGCTGTAGTTACATCTCAGGCCGGGGGAGGAGCACATACTCCCGCCGCCCGCACTCCTGAGCAGCGAGTGCATGTTGATCAGGTCCCATAGATTATTCCTGTACAGCCTGTAGTCCCAGGTCAACTCGAGGACATGGCAGCGGCTTCGGAGGATGAGCAACGGAGACTTGAGAGGTTCAAGAAGTATGATCCTCCTATATTCAGTAGGTTGGCATCAGATGATGCCTTGGGATTTCTGGAAGAGTGTCACCGTATCCTCCGCACTATGGGTGTATCAGGATCGAGTGGGGTTTCTTTCACTGCCTTCTAGCTTTGAGGGGCTGCCTATGAGTGGTGGCGTACCTATGAGTTAGACAGTCCGGATGCGGCAACTTCACTAACTTGGACTCGGTTTTCGGATATGTTCCTGAGGGAGTTTGTTCCTCAGAGCCACAGGGATGCATGGTGTGCAGAGTTTGAGAATTTGTGCCAGGGTACTATGACTGTCTCGGAGTATGCTGTCCGTTACACTAGCTTCGCTAGACATGCCCCAGCTTTGATTTCTACTGTTCGCGAGAGGGTTCGCCGGTTTATTGAGGGTTTTATTCCCAGCATCATGTCTAGCATGGCTCGTGAGTTGGAGATGGATATTTCTTATCAGCAGGTGGTGAGCATTGCTAGGAGGATTAAGGGTATGCATTCTGGGGAGAGTGAGGAGAGGGAGGCCAAGAGGTCTCGCGAGTCGGGCCACTATTTTGGTATCCGTGCCCCATCCGCAGGTCGTCATGGTAGGGGTTATATGAGTCGCCCTGTTCATTCAGATCTTCTAGTAGCCAATGGTATTCCAGCTCCTCCTAGGCCTCAAGAGCCATATTATGCACCTCCAGTATCTAGTGCGCCTCCTATGCAGGGTGCTTTCATAGGTCAGTCCAGCAGACCTAGCCTGAGCCAGTCACAACTGCCATGCCCTCCCAGAGCTTGTTTTGAGTGTGATGACACATGCCATGTGGTGAGGGATTGCCCTAGACTGGGGAGGAGTGCGCCCTCACTGATTTTTCATCCACAGCGCGCTCCACAGAGTTCTCAGGCTATGATCACAGCACCAGTTGCTACCCCACCTGCTCAACCAGCTAGAGGTAGAGGTCGGAGAGGTAGAGGTCACCCTAGAGGGGGAGGCCAGGCCATATACTATGCCCTTCCTGCCCGTACCGAGGCTATTACATCCGATTCTATCATCACAGGTATTATACTGGTTTGTCACAGAGATGCATCGGTTCTATTCGATCCAAGCTCCACTTATTCTTATGTGTCTTCTTATTTTGCTCCGCATTTGGGTGTATCTCGGGATTCTTTGAGTTCTCCTGTTTATGTTTCTACTCTTGTGGGAGATTCTCTTGTTGTGGACCGTGTTTATCGGTCGTGTTTGGTTGCTCTTAGTAGTTTGAGACCAAAGCCGATTTATTATTGCTCAGCATGGTAGGTTTTGATATTATCTTGGGCATGTAATGGTTGTTTCCCCATTATGCATTCTTAATTGTCACGCCAAAACCGTGAGGCCGGCTATGCCAGGTGTACCGTGTGTTGAGTAGAGGGGTGCTTTAGATCACACTCGCAGTAGAGTTATTTCTTTCCTTAAGGCTCAGTGTATGGTTGAGAAAGGGTGTGACGCGTATCTAGCTCATGTGAGAGATGTCAGTATTGATACCCCTTCAGTTGATTCAGTCCTAGTAGTACGGGATTTTCCTGATGTGTTTCCAGTTGATCTTCCGGGCATGCTGCCTGATAGAGATATTGATTTTGGCATTGATCTGTTGTCGTGCACTCGGCCCATTTCTATTCCTCCGTATCGTATGACTCCTCCTGAGTTGAAGGATCAGTTACAAGAATTGCTTGATAAGGGTTTTATTAGGCCTAGTGTATCACCTTGGGGTGCTCCTGTCTTTTGTGTGAAAAAGAATATGGTTCTATGTATATGTGCATTGATTATTGCAGTTGAACAAAGTTACAGTGAAGAACCGCTATCATTTTCCTCGTATTGATGATCTGTTTAACCAGTTACAGTGTGCACAAGTGTTTTCTAACATTGACTTGCGTTCAGGGTACCATCAATTGAAGATTCGGGAGCCAAATATCCCGAAGACTGCTTTCAGGACCCGGTATAGTCATTACGAGTTCCTTGTTATGTCATTGGGCTGACCAATGCCCCAACAACCTTTATACATTTGATGCACAGTGTGTTCCGGCCATATCTTGACTCGTTCATCATTGTCTTTATTGATAATATTCTGGTGTATTCCCGGAGTCGGGAAGATCATGAGCAACACCTGAGGACAGTGCTCCAAACTCTGAGGGAAAAGAGGTTATATGCTAAGTTCTCGAAATGTGAGTTTTTTGGGATTCTGTGGCATTCCTAGGCCACGTGGTATCGAGTGAGGGTATTTAGGTGGATCCGAAAAAAGTAGAGGCAGTGCAAAGTTGGCCCAGACCATCCTCAGCTACAGAGATCTGTAGTTTTCTTGGTTGGTGGGTTACTACCGCCGTTTTATGGAGGGATTTACATCGATTGCAGCCCCTATGACCAGACTGACCTAGAAGGGTGCTCCGTTCCAGTGGACGGAAGAGTGTGAGGCGAGTTTTCAGAAGCTCAAGACAACTTTGACTACAACCCTAGTTTTCATATTGCCTATAGGTTCGGGGTCCTATATCGTCTATTGTGATGCCTCGAGGATTGGCCTTGGAGCGGTATTGATGCAAGACGGTTGGGTGATTGCCTACGCGTCTAGACAGTTGAAGGTACATGAGAAGAATTACCCTATTCATGATTTCGTGCTAGCTGCCATTGCTCAAGCCCTGAAGATATGACGTCATTATTTCTACGGTGTGCCTTGTAAGATTTATACTGACCATTGGAGCTTGCAACACTTCTTCAAGAAAAAGGATCTTAATTTGTGCCAGGAGAGGAGGTTAGAGTTGCTGAAGGACTATGATATCACTATTTTGTATCACCCAGGCAAGGCCAATGTGGTGGTTGATGCTTTGAGTCACCGGGAAGAGAGTTTGGGGAGTTTTGCTTATTTACCAAAAGCGGAGAGGCCCATGGTAATGTATGTTCAGGCTTTAGCCAACCAGTTTGTGAGTTGGATCTTTCGGAGCCCAGTCGGGTTCTAGCTTGCGTGGCTCCTCGGTCTTCCTTATTTGATCGTATCAGGGAGCGTCAGTATGATGATCCCCATTTGCTACTCCTCAAGGACAAGGTTCAGCATGGTGATGCCCGAGATGTGACTATTGGTGATGACGGGGTATTGAGGATGCAGGGTCGGATTTGTGTACCCAATGTTGATGGGCTTCGGGAGTTAATTTTAGAGGAGGCCCATAGCTCGCGGTATTCTCGGTGCCTCAATTGTCAGTAGGTGAAGTATGAGCACCAGAGACCGGGTGGGTTGCTTCAGAAGATAGGGATTTCAGAGTGGAAGTGGGAGCGTATCACCATGGACTCTGTAGTTGGGATCCCACGGACTTTGAGAAAGTCTGATGCTATTTGGGTGATTGTGGATCGGCTGACCAAGTCCGCGCACTTCATTTCTGTGTGTACTATTTATTCTTCGGAGTGGTTGGAGGAGATTTATATCCTCGAGATTGTTCGTCTGCATGGTATCCCAGTTTCCATCATTTCAGATAGAGGTACTCAGTTCACATCACGGTTCTGGAGGGTCGTTCAGCATGAGTTGGGTACTCGGGTGGAGTTGAGTACAATATTTCACCCTCAGATGGACGGGCAGTCCAAGTGCACTATTCAGATTCTTGAGGATATGCTCCGTGCATGTGTGATTGAGTTTGGAGGGTCTTGGGATCGGTTCTTGCCATTGGCGGAGTTTGCCTACAACAACAGCTATCAGTCCAGCATTTAGATGGAACCGTATGAGGCTTTATATGGAAGGCGGTGTAGATCCCTGGTGGGTTGGTTTGAGCCGGGTGAGGCTAGATTACTGGGCACAGAATTGGTTCAGGATGCTTTGGAAAATGTTAAGGTGATTCAGGATAGACTTCGTACAGCCCAATCTAGACATAAGAGTTACGCGCACCGAAAGGTTCGTGTTGTTTCCTATATAGTTGGAGAGCGGGTTCTACTTCGGGTTTCGCCTATGAAGGGCGTTATGAGATTTGGGAGGAAAGGGAAGTTGAGTCCGAGGTTTATTGGCCTTTTTGAGATATTGAGGCAAGTTGGGGAAGTTGCTTATGATCTTGCCTTACCTCCAAGCTTGGCAAGAGTTCACCCGGTATTTCATATTTCGATGCTCCGGAGGTATCACGGTGATTCGTCGCACTTGTTGGATTTCAGTTCAGTCCAGTTGGACAAGGATCTATCTTATGTTGAGGAGCTAGTGGCGATATTGGACATGCAGGTTCAAAAGCTGAGGTCAAAGAACATTGCATCAGTAAAGGTCCAGGGGCGGGGTCAATCGGTCGAGAAGGCGACCTGGGAGACCGAGCAGGATATGCGCAGCTGTTACCCTCATCTTTTCACTACTTCAGGTATGTCCCTATGCTCGTTTGAGGACGAATGAATATTTAAGTGTGGGAGGATGTAACGACCCAACCGGTCATTTTAAGAATTTACACCCCGATCCCCTATCAACTGCTTTTCCCGTGTTTGTTTATGCTATTGTGAGTTGCCGGGAGGAATTATATGGAGTTTCGGAGAGTTTTGGGACACTTAGTTCCTAAATGAGAGCTTAAGTTTTGGAAATTTGATCGTAGTTGGAACAATATGAAGAAGGCCTCGTAATGGAATTCTGATGGTTCCATTAGCTCCGTTAGGTGAATTCGGGTTTAGGAGCGTGTTCGGTTATGTTTTGGCGGTTCGAAGCTAATTTAGGCTTGAAATACTGTAAGTCAAATTTTTGAAGTTTCCAGTTGGATAGTGAGATTTTGATCCGAGGGTCGGAATGGAATTCTGGAAGTTGGAGTAGCTCCGTAGTGTTGAATATGGCATGTGTGCAAAATTTTAGGTCATTCAGACGAGGTTTGATAGACTTTTTGATCGAAAACGTATTTTGAGAGTTTTTAAAGTTCTTAGGCTTGAATCCGATGCTAATTGGTTGATTTGATGTTGTTTGAGGTGTTGTGGAGATTTGTATAAGTTTGTACAGTTGTATATGACTTGTTTGTACTTTTGGTTGAGGTCCCGGGAGCCTCGGGATGATTTCAGGTAGTTAACGAGAAGTTGGAAAGTTGGATTTTGCAACTGAAGTCTTTAGGCTGCTGTCATAACCGCATCTGCGGTTGAGAGGCCGCAGATGCGACTCTCGCAGATGTGGAGCCAAGCCACAAAAGCGGCCAAGAGAAAAATGAGAAGGAACCGCAGAAGCGGTTCCCTTGACCGCAGAAGTGGTATCGCAGATGCAAAAATTGAGCCAAAGATGCGACTTTGCTGGACAAAAAAAATCAGAATTCGAGGGTTTATTTTCAAAAAGTTAGAAATTGATTTGGAGCTCGAGAGAGGCGATTTTGGGAGGAATTTGAAGAGGAAATCAATTCGGGCCATTTGGAGTCGAGTACTCATGGCAAGATCGTGGTTTTTGATTGATTTTGAGCTAGTTTGAGGCAAGTGGCTTGCCTAACCTTGTGTTGGGGACTTTCCCCTTAGGATTTAGTATTGTGATAATTGAAATGCCTTGTACGTGAGGTGACGAGTGTGTACTTGTGCTAATTGTTGAGAATCTTGTTTTCACTAAAATAGAGTTAAATGTGTTTTCCCTTTCCTGTTTATACTACTTGGAATTTAAGCCTACTGTTAGCTTAGGAAAGCATGTCTAATTGACTTATTTGTCTTATTTGCTTAAACTTCCTTAATTGTATTACGTGAAGCATGATAGGTTAGAATTTCCTGTTTTACCTTCGTATGAAGTTGAGTTTAACTGAGTATTCTTTGTGCTATTGCTGTGTGTTTTACCTTGGGTTTACAGGACGACATCCCGAGAGATCCCTTGTACGTAATTATGGTTTGAACTGAAGTGCGGGATACCAAGAGATCCCTAGCGTATATTGAGGATACCAAGAGATGCTCGGGATACCAAGAGATCCCTAGTATATATTGAGGATACCAAGAGATCCTCGGGACACCAAGAGATCACTGACATATATTGAGGGTACTAAGAAATCCTCGGGATACTGAGAGATCCCTGGTTATTATCTTTGTGAAAAGTGGTATTCCTTGTGATTGTTTTTGCCTCTGTTTCAGTTGTTGTTATCCTTATTATCCTATATTAATCCTTATTGTTATCTTTCAATTGTACTGCTTTATCTTATACTATCATACCTTATATTTTATTTAACCTTAGTAGGGCCTAACCTTCCTCGTCACTACCCGACCGAGGTTAGGCTTGGTACTTATTGAGTACCGATGGGGTGTACTCATTCCCTTTCTGTGCATATTTTTCATGTGTAGATCCAGGTACCTCCACTCAAACTTATCACTCATGAGACGAGGCGCTTGTAGAGACTCCAAGGTATATCTACCGCGTCCGTAGACCAAAGAGTCCCTTTCTACTATCCTTTTTTTTGTATTAGTCCTTCTATACTTTCATTTCTTTGATTAGATATTCTGGAGTTAGATCCTTGTAGACATTCAAAGTCTTGTGATCATGAGATTCTGGATTTTGGAAAATGTTATTAGTTTCGAGCGTTGTTATTGTGTATGCCGACCGGCATTTTAAACACTATTTTATTCCACTATTTTGCTTTTTTATTTATTTCTTCCGCAATTTGGTTTATTTTTCGCATTGATAAGCTTACCTAGTCGTAGAGACTAGGTGCCGTCATGATGGTTCATGGAGGGCGAAACGAGGTCGTGACATATTCTATCTCACACCAAGTTAGTTATAAATACCTCCCTGAACTTTATCAGCCTTATCTAACATCCTTCTAAACCTGCTCAGAACCAAAATCTTTCTATGAGGCCTCTAAGGATATAGATGGGTTGAATCAAAGAAGGAGGAAATAAAGGCTCTTGAAGAAAATAACAGCTAGAAGATAGTAGATTTACCATCAGGGAAGCACGATATTAGCTCTAAATGGATTTAAAAAGTCAAATACAAAGCCAATGGTGAGGTAAAAAGTTTCAAAGGAATGCTTGGTTCTAAAGGCTATACACAACAAGCAGGGCGATATTACCATGAAACCTTTTCTCATCTGGTGAAAATAGTGATATCGAGGGCTGTAATTTGCTTGGCAGCTTCCAAAGAATGGCATCTTTCCCAAATTTATGTCAACAATTTTTTCCTACAAGGAGACCTTTATAAAGATATGTATATGGCATTAACAAAAGGATTCCATAGGCAGGGGGAGTATCAAGTGTGCAAATCTATCTATGGCCTCATACAAGCATCTAGGCAATGGAATATAGTTGACAAATAGTCTCACTAAGGGAGTATACTTGAAGAGTGTCTATGATCACTTATTGTTCATAAAAATAGTAGGAGCAGACATAGCAATCATTTTTATATCTTGATGATTTATTGATTAGTGGAAGCAACATCACAATGATAGATGAAGTCAAGAAAATAATACACATGAATTTCAAGATGAAAGAGTTGGGTGAAATGAAATATCTCCTAGTGATAGAGATCATCAGATCAAAGAAAGGAATCTTACTCAATCAAAATAAGTATGTACTAGATATCATCTTAGAGGTAGGACTGAGTGGGGGCAAAACCTGCAAAGTCACCACTTGAGAAGAATAAAAAAATCAATATAGTTGATTATGATAAGCATGTTAGGACTAAGGGAGATAAAGAGCTTCTGGATGTTGGAGGCTATTATAAGTTAATAGGGAAGTTAATATATCTGACTATAACGAGGCCTGTCATATATTTTGCAGTGCAAGTGCTAAGTCAATTTATGCAACACCTCAAACATTCCCATTTATATATAGTAATGAGTGTTATTAAATATGTCAAAAACTCACTAGGTAGAGGGATATTACTGAAAAAGGACTACTGAAGCAGATCACAACTTATTGTGATTCGATTGGGCAGCTTGCCCAAATACCAAAAGATCTGTATGTGATTAAGTAGGGAGATTCGTAAATTTCATAGAAATTAAAGAAAAAATGAACTTTAAGAAGATGTTCTACAGAAGTAGAATACAGAAGCATGGTACCAATGGTTGCTGATTTGGTTTGGTTAGTAGGATTAATGAAGGAGCTTTGTATACCAGTCCAAACACCAGTGAGATTTTTTTTGTGATAGCAATGTAGCATTGCAAATAGCTGCATACCTAATCTATCATGAAAGAACCAAGCATATAGAGATAGACTATTATTTTGTGAGGGAAAGAATCAAGGATGCATTGATACTGCCCCATTACCTTCCTACAAAAGAGAAAGTAGCAGACATAATGACCAAAGGGTTGGGTATTGCTCAAAATTAAACATTAATGTCAAAGGTGGGAGTGTTGGAATCTTTCCACTCTCCAGCTTGAGGGGGAGTATTAAGAGTTAGGAAAGTAGGGACATATGTGTAAATATGTCACGACCCCGGTTCGCCCTCCCTGAACCATCGTGACGGCACCTTGTCTCTACGACTAGGTAAGCCTAACAATGCGGAATGTAAACAACCATTGCAGAAGAAATAATTAAAACCAAAATAATAAAATAAAACAGTGTCTAAAATGCCGCTCGACATACACAATAACAACTCTTGAAACTAATAACATTTTTCAAAACCCAAAATCTCATAATCACAAGCCTTTGAATGTTTACAAGCATGTAACTCCAGAATATCTAACAAAGAAACAAAAGTACAGAATGGCTAATACAAAAAAGGGAGAGTAGAAAGGGACTCTTCGGTCTGCGAACGCAGCATATATACCTCGGAGTCTCTACAAGGGCCTCGTCTCAAGCGTGATAAGTATGAGTGGAGGTACCTAGATCTGAACATGAAAAACATGCGCAGAAAGGGCATGAGTACACCACAACGGTACTCAGTAAGTGCCAAGCCTAACCTCGGTCGGGTAATGACGAGGAAGGTCAGGGCCCTACTGAAGTTAAATAAAATATAAGGTTCAACAGTATAGAACAAAACAATATAAGTAAGTACAACAGTAAAGGTAAAACAAGATATAAAGTACAACAACAATTACTACAGAGACAGAGTAAACACAGAAAGTGATACAGCTCAACACAAAGATAACAACCGGGGATCTCCTAGGATACCGTCCTGTAGTCCCAAATGTAAATATCCAGTGGATCTCCCGGGATACTGTCCCGTAGTCCAACTCATAATGCAAGGGGATCTCCCGGAATACCAATCCGTAGTCCCAAATGTAAATACTCAATACAGGGGAAATCTACCGGGTGCAGTCTCGTAGTTCCAATGTAAATGTGCAGGGGGATCTCCCGGAATTCCGTTCCGTAGTCCCAAAGTAAACACACACAACAACAACAAGAATAATACACAGTTCAATTCAAGTTCCATACTAAAGTAAAATAGGTATTTCTAACCTAGCGTGCTGCGCATAATCCAAATAAAGCAGTTTGAACAAGTAAGGCAATTAAGTCAATTAGACATGCTTTCCTAAGTTAACAACACACTTAAATTGCAAGTAGTATAAACAGAAGAAAAAAGAGACATAATTGTAATTACTTAATGAAAATCGGATTTTTAACAATAAGCACAAGTAAGCACTCGTCACCTCATGTACAACGCATTTCAATTATCAATATTACCAAATCCTAAGGGGAATTTCCCCCACGCAAGGTTAGACAAGCTATTTACCTCGAACCGACTCAAAATCAACCAGAAATCACGTTCTTGCCACGAGTACTCGACTCCAAATGGCCCAAATCTATTCAATTCTACAAAGAAATGTAAATAACACTTCAAGTAACTGATTCTACAAAAACAAATCTAAGCTAATACGCGAAATTAGGTAAAATGACCAAAACGCCCCCGGGCCCACATCTCAGAATCAAGTAAAATTTACATTTTCATAATCCTCATACTCTCACGAGTCTAACCATGCCAAAATTATCCAAATCCAAGGTCAAATTCCCAATCAAAATTGGAATTCTAGGTCTAAGAACTTTCTTCAAATTTCTCCCAAATTTTCCCCTCCAATCCAAAATTAAATGACAAAACCAATAATAGATTATTGGAATACAACTAGAAAGGGTTAAGGAATTGTTACCCACTGATTTCCTCTTCAAATTCCTCCCAAAATCGCCCTCTCCCGAGCTCCAAATCAATCTTTAACTTTTTGAAACTAAACCCTCGAACTCTGATTTTTCTGTCCAGCAAAGTCGCATCTGCTATACTGCTTCTGCGGCCCTCTCCGTTCCTGCGACCCTTATGCCGCATCTGCGGTCACGCAGGTGCGGTAACACATCTGTTTCTGCGGTTCTTGCTCTCTCTCCTCTTGGCCGCCTTTGCGGCTTGACTCCGCATCTGCGGCCTCTCAACCGCAGATGTGATTATGACAGCAGCCCAAAGATTACAGGTGCAAACTCTAACTTTCCAACTTCCCGTTAACCACCCAAAATCATTCTGAGGCCCCCAGGACCTCAACTTAAAACACAGACAAGTCATATACCACTCTCCAAACTTATACAAATCTCCATAACACCTCAAACAACATCAATCAACCAATTAGCATCAGATTCAAGCCTAAGAACTTCAAAAACTCTCAAAATACGCTTTCGATCAAAAAGTCTATCAAACCTCGTCTGAATGACCTAAAATTTTGCACACACATCACATTCAACACTAAGGAGCTACCCTAACTTCCAGAATTTCATTCCAACCCTCAGATTAAAATCTCACTATCGAACTGGAAACTTCAAAAATTCAACTTTCGGTATTGCAATCCTAAATTAGCTATGGACCTCCAAAACACAATCGGAACACGCTCTTTAACCCAAAATCACGCAACAGAGCTAAAGGAACCATCAGAATTCCATTCTGAGGCCGTCTTCACCCTGTTTCGACTACGGTCAAATTTCCAAAACTTAAGCTCTCTTTTTAGGACTAAGTGTCCCAACACCCTTCGAAACTCCAAATAATTCCTCCCGACAACTCACAATAGCAGAAACAAACATGGGCAAAGCAGTTAATAGGGGATTGGGGCGTAAATTCTTAAAATGACCGGCTGGGTCGTTACTTCCTCCCACATTAAACATTCGTTCGTCCTCGAACGAGCATAGAGACATACCTGAAGTAGTAAAAAGAAGAGGGTAACGACTGCGCATATCCTACTCGATCTCCCAGGTCACCTAATCGACCGGCTAACCCCGCCATTGAACCTTTACCGATGCAATGTTCTTTGACCTTAGCTTTCGAACTTGCCTGTCCAATACCGCCACTAGCTCCTCAACATAAGATAGATCCTTGTCCAACTGGACTTAACTAAAATCCATCATGTGCGACAGATCACCATGATACCTCTAGATCATCAAAACATGAAATACCGGATGAACTCCTGCCAAGCTAGGAGGTAAGGCGAGCTCATAATACTTCATGTAACTGATTCTACAAAGAAATTCTAAGCTAATACGGGAAATTAGGTAAATGACCAAAACGCCCCCGGGCCCACAACTCGGAATCGGGTAAAATTTACATTTTCAGAATCCTTATACTCTCACGAGTCTAACCATGCCAAAATTATCCAAATCCAAGATCAAATTCCCAATCAAAATTGGAATTCTAGGTCTAAGAACTTTCTTCAAATTTCTCCCAAATTTTCACGTCCAATCCGAAATTAAATTTCAAAACTAACAATAGATTATTGGAATACAACTAGAAAAGGTTAAGGAATTGTTACCCACTAATTTCCTCTTCAAATTCATCCCAAAATCGCCTTCTCCCGAGCTCAAAATCAATTTCTAACTTTTTGAAACTAAACCCTCGAACTCTGATTTTTCTGTCCAGCAAAGTCGCATTTCTGGCTCAATTTACGCAACTGCGATACCGCTTCTACGGTCAAGGGAACTGCTTCTGTGGTTCTCACTTAAAATTCCCTCTTCGCACCTGCGACCCTTATGCTACATCTGCGGTCACGCAGGTGCGGTAACACATCCGCTTCTGTGGTTCCTGCTCACTCTCCTCTTGGCCGCCTTTGCGGCTTGACTCCGCATCTGTGGCCTCTCAACCGCATATGTGATTATGACAGCAGCCCAAAGACTTCAGTTGCGAACTCTAACTTTCCAACTTCCCGTTTACCACCCGAAATTATCCCGAGGCCCCCGGGACCTCAACCAAAAACACAGACAAGTCATATACCACTGTCCAAACTTATACAAATCTCCACAACACCTCAAACAACATCAATCAACCAATTAGCATCGGATTCAAGCCTAAGAACTTCAAAAACTCTCAAAATACGCTTTCGATCCAAAAGTCTATCAAACCTCGTCTGAATGACCTGAATTATTGCACACACATCACATTCAACACTAAGGAGCTACCCTAACTTCCAAAATTCCATTCCGACACTCAGATCAAAATCTCACTATCGAACCGAAAACTTCAAAAATTCAACTTAGGCATTTCAAGCCTAAATTAGCTATGGACCTCCAAAACACAATCCTAACACACTCCTAAACCCAAAATCACCCAACGGAGCTAATGGAACCATCGGAATTCCATTCAGAGGCCGTCTTCACCCTGTTCCGACTACGGTCAAATTTCTAAAATTTAAGCTCTCATTTAGGACTAAGTGCCCCAAAACCCTTCGAAACTCCAAATAATTCCTCCTGACAACTCACAATAGTAGAAACAAACATGGGGAAAGCAGTTAATAGGGGATCAGGGCGTAAATTCTTAAAAATGACCGGCCGTGTCGTTACTTCCTCCCACACTTAAACATTCGTTCATCCTCGAATGAGCATAGAGACATACCTGAAGTAGTAAAAAGGTGAGGGTAACGACAGCGCATATCCTGCTCGATCTCCCAAGTCGCCTCCTCGATCGGCTAACCCTGCCATTGAACCTTTACCAATGCAATATTCTTTGACCTCAGCTTTCGAACCTGCATGTCCAATATCGCCACTGGCTCGTCAACATAAGATAGATCCTTGTCCAACTGGACTAAAATGAAATCCATCTTGTGCGACGGATCACTGTGATACCTCCGGAGCATTGAAACATGAAATACCAGATGAACTCCTGCCAAGCTGGGAGGTAAGGCGAGCTCATAAGCAACCCCCCGAACATGTCTCAATATCTCAAAAGGGCCAATAAACCTCAGACTCAACTTCCCTTTCTTCCCAAATCTCATAACGCCCTTCAAAGGCGAAACCCGAAGCAGAACCCGCTCTCCAACCATATAGGAAACAACAAGAACCTTCCGGTTCGCGTAACTCTTCTGTCTGCACTGGGCTATATAGAGTCTATCCTGAATCACCTTAACCTTCTCCAAAGCATCCCGAACCAAGTCTGTGCCCAATAATTTGGCCTCACCCGGCTCAAACCAACCCACCAGAGATCTACACTGCCTACGATATGAAGCCTCATACGGTGCCATCTGAATGCTGGACTGATAGCTGTTGTTGTAAGCAAACTCCGCTAGTGGCAAGAACTGATCCCAAGGCCCTCCAAACTCTATCACACACCCACGAAGCATATGCTCAAGAAGGTAAATAGTGCGCTCAGACTATCTGTCCGTTTGAGGGTAAAATGTTGTACTCAACTCTACCCAAGTACCCAACTTATGCTGAACGGCCCTTCAGAACCGTGATGTGAACTATGTACCCCTATTTGAAATGATTGAAACTGGGATACCATGCAGATGAACAGTCTCCCAGATATTAATCTCCGCCAACCGCTCCGAAGAATAAGTAGTACACACAGGAATGAAGTGTGCGGACTTGGTCAGTCAATCTACAATCACCCAAATAGCATCGAACATTCTCAAAGTCCGTGGGAGCCCAACTACAAAGTCTATGGTGATCCGCACCCACTTCCACTCCCGAATCTCTATCTGTTGAAGCAACCCACCTAGTCTCTAATGCTCATACTTCACCTACTGATAGTTGAGGCACCGAGTTACAAATCCAACTATATCTTTCTTCATCTTCCTCCATCAATAGTGCTGCCTCAAATCCTGGTACATCTTTGCGGCACCCGGATGTATGGAATACCGAGAACTATGGGCCTCATCTAGAATCAACTCCCAAATCCCATCAACATTGGGTACACAAACCCAACCCTATATCCTCAATACCCTGTCATCACCAATAGTCACATCTCTGGCATCACCATGCTGAACCTTGTCCTTGAGGACAAGCAAATGAGGGTTATCATACTGACGCTCCCTGATACGATCAAATAAGGAAGACCGAGAAACCACGCAAGCTAGAACTCGACTAGGCTCCGAAAGATCCAATCTCACAAACTGGCTGGCTAAGGCCTAAACATCCATCGCCATAGGCCTCTCCGATACCGGTAAATAAGCCAAACTCCCCAAACTCCTTGCCCAACGACTCAAAGCATCGACCACCACATTGGTCTTGCCCGGGTTACAAAATAGTGATATCATAGTCCTTCAACAACTCTAACTACCTTCTCTAGCGCAAATTAAGGTCCTTCTTCTTGAATAGGTTCTGCAAGCTCCGATGATCAGTATAAATCTCACAAGGCACAACGTATAAATAATGACGCCAAATCTTCAAGGCATGAACAATAGTAGCTAACTCGAGGTCATGGACAGGATAATTATTCTCATGAACCTTCAACTGTTTGGACGCGTAGACAATCACCGTACTGTCCTGCATCAATATTGCTCCAAGGCCAATCCTCGAGGCATCACAATAGACAGTGTAAGACCCCTAACCTATAGGCAATATCAAAACTGGGGCTGTAGTCAAAGCTTTCTTGAGCTTTTGAAAGCTCACCTCACACTCTTTCGTCCACTGGAACGGAGCACCCTTTTGGGTCAGCCTAGTCATAGGGGCTGCAATCGATGAAAACCCCTCCATAAAACGATGATAGTAACCCGCCGAGCCAAGACAATTGCAGATCTCTATAGCTAAGGATGGTCTGGGCCAACTCTGCACTGCCTCTAGTTTCTTCGGATCCACCTGAATACCCTCACTCAATACCACGTAGCCTAAGAATGCCACGGAAACCAAAACTCACATTTTGAGAACTTTGCACATAACTTCTTTTCCCTTAGAGTCTAGAGCACTGTCCTCAAGTGCTACTCATGATCTTCCCGACTCTGGGAATACACTAGAATATCCTCAATAAAGACAATGATTAACGAGTCAAGATATGGCCGGAACATACTGTGCATCAAATGCATAAAGGCTACTGGGGAATTGGTCAACCCAAATGACATAACAAGGAACTCGTAATGACCATACCGAGTCCTAAAAGCAGTCTTCGGGATATCTGGCTCCCGAATCTTCAACTGATGGTACCCTGAACGCAAGTCAATCTTAGAAAACACTCGTGCACCCTGTAGCTGGTCAAACAAACCATCAATATGAGGCAGAAGATAACGGTTCTTCACTGTAACTTTTTTTAACTGGCGATAATCAATGCACATATGCATAAAACCATCTTTCTTCTTCATAAACAAGACAGAAGCACCCCAAGGTGATACACTGGGCCGAATAAAACCCTTATCAAGCCTGTAACTGGTCCTTCAACTCCTTCAACTCAAGAGGAGCCATATTATTTGGAGGAATAGAAATTGACTGAGTACCCGACAACAGATCAATGCCAAAATCAATATCTCTATCGTGCGGCATGCCCGGAAGGTCAGCTAGAAACATATCAGAAAAATCCCATACTATTAGGACTGAATTAATGGAAGGGGTATCAATACTGACATCTCTCACATAAGCTAGATACGCGTCACACCCTTTCTCAACCATACGTTGAGCCTTAAGGAAAGAAATAAGTCTACTGGGAGTGTGATCTAAAACACCCTTCCCCTCAACACGCGGTACACCTAGCATAACCAATGTCACGGTTTTGGCGTGACAATCAAGAATAGAATAATGGGGTGACAACCAGTCTATGCCGTAGATAACATCAAAATCTACCGTGTTGAGCAATGATAAATCGGCTCTGGTCTTAAAACCACTAAGAGCGATCAAACACGACCAATTAACGCAGTCCACAACAAGAGAATCTCCCACAAGAGTAGAAACATAAACAGGGGTACTCAAAGAATCCCGAGATACATGCAAATGCGGGGAAAAATAAGAAAATACATAAGAGTAAGTGGAGCTTAGATCGAATAGAATCGATGCATCTCTGTGACAAACTAGTATAATACCTGTGATGATAGAATCAGAGGTAACAAACTCGGTACGGGTAGGAAGGGCATAGTATCTGGCCTGGCCTCCCCCTCTAGGGTGACCTCTACCTCCCCGAGCTCCACCTCTAGCTGGCTGAGAAGGTGGGGTAGCAACTAGATCTGTAACCATAGCCTGAGAACTCTGCGAGGCACGCGATGGCTGAGAAGTCTGTGGAGGTAAACCCCTCCTAAGTATGGGGCAATCCCTCACCATATGGCGTGTATCACCACACTTAAAACAAGCTCTGGGAGGACGTGGTGGCTGTGACTGGCTCAGGCCAGGTCTGCTGGACTAACCACTGAAAGCACCCTGCGTAGGTGGCACACTAGATATTGGAGGTGCATAATAAGGCTCCTGAGGCCTAGGAGGAGCTGGAATACCACTGGCTGCTCAAAGAGCTAAATGAACGGGATGACTCATATGACCCCTACCATGATGAACTGCAGCTGGCGAACAGGCACCATAATAATGGCCCGACGCTCGAGACCTCTTGGCCTCCCTCTCCTCTCTCTCCCTAGCATGCATACCCTCAATCCTTCTAGCAATGCTCACCACCTACCGATAAGAAATATCCATCTCCGACTCACGAGCCATGCTAGATCGGATGCTGGGAATAAGCCCTTCAATTAACCGGCAAGCCCTCTCGCGAACAGTAGAAACCAAGGTTGGGGCCTGTCTAGCCAAGCTGGTGTAATAGACAACATACTCCGAGACAGTCATAGTACCCTGGCGCAAATGCTCAAACTCTCGTTCCAAGTGTTCCTAAGGCTCTGAGGAACTAATTCTCTCAGGAACATATCTGAAAACTAGGTCCAAGTTAGTGAAGCTGCCTCATCCGGACTATCTAACTCATAGGTGCGCCACCACTCATAGGAAGCTCCTCGAAGCTGGAAGGCAGTGAAAGAAACCCACTCGATCCTGATATACCCTTAGTGTGGAGGATACAGTGACACTCCTCCAGAAATCCCAAGGCATCATCTGAAGCTAACCCACTGAATACAAGAGGATCATACTTCTTGAACCTCTCAAGCCTCCGCTGCTCATTCTCTGAATCCGCTTCCCTATCCTCTAGCTAACCTGGGGCTGCAGGCGGTACAAGAATAATCTCTAGGACCTGATCAACATGCACTCGCTGCTCAGGAGTGCAGGTGGCGGGAGTCTGTGCTCCTCCCCCGGACTGGAATGTAGCTGTAGCAAGGGGAAGTAACCTTGCCTGAGACAAAGTGGTGTACATGCTCATGAACTACGCAAGAGTCTCCTGAAGAGCTAGAGTAGTAGTAGCAGTAGGCGTATCAGGTGCCTGGACTCCGGCTGGAACTGCTGGTGGTACCTCGGCGTCGGCTCGCGTGGGTGCTCTGGCTGCACCACGTGCGTGTCCTCGACCTCTACCCCGGCCCCGACCTCTGACGGTTGCAGTAAGGGGCGCAGGTGCCTAATCATCTCTGGTAGCACATGTCCTCACCATCTGTGAGAGAATATAAGACAGAAGTTTAGAATTGTGATGTCAAAATCTCGCACGACAAGGAAATAAAATGAAGTGGAATTTTCCTAACAGTTGCATAGCCTCTAGCAGATAAGTACAGACATCTCCGTACCGATCCGCGAGACTCTAATAAACCAGCTTGTGATTCATGACTCCTATGAACCTAGAGCTCTGATACCAACTTGTCACGATCCCGGTTCGCCCTCCTTGAACCATCGTGATGGCACCTAGTCTCTACGACTAGGTAATCATAATAATGTGGAATGTAAACAACAATTGTGGAAGAAATAATTAAAACCAAAATAGTGAAATAAAACAGTATTTAAAATGCCGCTCGGCATCCACAATAACAACTCTCAAAACTAATAACATTTCCCAAAACCCGGAATCTCATGATCACAAGCCTTTGAATGGTTACAAGCATGTAACTCCAGAATATCTAACAAACAAACGAAAGTACAGAAGGGCTAATACAAAAAAAAAGGAGAGTAGAAAGGGACTCTTCGGTCTGCAGATGCGGTAGATATACCTCGGAGTCTCTACAAGCGCCTCGTCTCAAGCGTGATAAGTCTGAGTGGAGGTACCTGGATCTGCACATGAAAAACATGCGCAGAAAGGGCATGAGTACACCACAACATTACTCAATAAGTGCCAAGCCTAACCTCGATCGGGTAGTGATGAGGAAGGTCAGGGCCCTACTGAGGTTAAATAAAATATAAGGTTCAACAGTGTAGAACAAAACAGTATAAGTAAGTACAATAGTAAAGGTAAAACAGGATATAAAGGACAACAACAACTACTACAGAGACAGAGTAAACGCAGAAAGTGATACAGCTCAGCACAAAGATAACAACCGGGGATCTCCCAGGATACCGTCCTATAGTCCCAAATGTAAATATCCAGTGGATTTACCAGGATACCGTCCCGTAGTCCAACTCATAATGCAAGGGGATCTCTCGGAATACCAATCCGTAGTCCCAAATGTAAATACTCAGTACAAGGGAAATCTATCGGGTGCAGTCTCGTAGTTCCAATGTAAATGTGCAGAGGGATCTCCCGGAATTCCGTTCTGTAGTCCCAAAGTAAACACACAACAACAAAAAGAAGAATACACAGTTCAATTCAAGTTCCATACTAAGGTAAAATAGGTATTTTTAACCTAGCGTGCTGCACGTAATCCAAATAAAGCAGTTTGAACAAGTAAAGCAATTAAGTCAATTAGACATGCTTTACTAAGCTAACAACAAGCTTAAATTGCAAGTAGTATAAACAGGAAAAAAAAAGACATAATTGTAATTACTTAATGAAAATTGGATTTTCAACAATTAGCAAGATTACGCACTCGTCACCTCACATACAAGGCATTTCAATTATCAATTTTACCAAATCCTACAGGGAATTTCCCCCACATAAGGTTAGGCAAGTCACTTACCTCGAACCGGCTCAAAATCAACCCAAAACCATGTTCTTGCCACGAGTACTCGACTTTAAATGGCCCAAATCTATTCAATTCAATAGCATAATGTAAATAACACTTCAAGTAACTGATTCTACAAAGAATTTCTAAGCTAATGCGCGAAATTAGGTATATGACCAAAATACCCCCGGGCCCACGTCTTGGAATCGGGTAAAATTTACATTTTTAGAATCCTCATACTCTCACGAGTCTAACCATGCCAAAATTATCCAAATCCAAGGTCAAATTCCCAATCAAAATTCGAATTCTAGGTCTAAGAACTTTTTTCAAATTTCTTCCAAATTTTCACCTCCAATCCGAAATTAAATGACAAAACTAACAATAGATTATTAGAATACAACTAGAAAGGGTTAAGGAATTGTTACCAACTGATTTCCTCTTCGAATTCCTCCCAAAATCTCCATCTCCCGTGCTCCAAGTCAATTTCTAACTTTTTGAAACTAAACCCACAAACTCTGATTTTTATGTCCAACAAAGTTGCATCTGCAACTCAATTTACGCATCTGCGATACCGCTTCTGCTGTCAAGGGAACCACTTATGCGGTTCTTGCTCACTTTCCTCTGGGCCACTTCTGCGGCTTGTCTCCGCATCTGCGGCCTCTCAACTGCAGATGCAGTTATGACAGCAGCCCAAACACTTCAACTGCAAACTCTAACTTTCCAACTTTCCGTTAACCACCCGAAATCATCCCGAGGCCCTTGTGACCTCAACCAAAAACACAGACAAGTCATATACCACTGTCCAAACTTATACAAATCTCGACAACACCTCAAACAACATCAATCAACCAATTAGCATCAAATTCAAGCCTAAGAACTTCAAACACTCTCAAAATACTCTTTCGATCAAAAAGTCTATCAAACCTTGTCCGAATGACCTGAAATTTTTCACACACATCACATTCAACACTATAGAGATACCCTAACTTCTAAAATTTAATTCCGAGCCTCGAATCAAAATCTCACTATCGAACCGGAAACTTCAAAAATTCAACTTTTGGTATTTCAAGCCTAAACTAGCTATGGACCTCCAAAACATAATCCGAACACGCTCCTAAACCCAAAGTTACCCAACGGAGCTAACAGAACCATTGGAATTTCATTCCGAGGCCGTCTTCACCCTGTTCCGAATACAGTCAAATTTCCAAAACTTAATCTCTCATTTAGGGACTAAGTATCCCAAAACCCTTCGAAACTCCAAATAATTCCTCTCGACAACTCACAATAGCTGAAACAAACATGGGAAAAGCAGTTAATAGGGGATCAGGGCGTAAATTCTTAAAACGACTGGCCGGATCGTTACAAAATAACTGGGAATATAATTGAAGATAATGGAACGCAGAGGGGTAAAATATAAAGATAGTTAGAGTGGAGTTGCTAGTCAGTTAAAAAGGAAAGTATTCCCTCAGAGTCAATAGTACAAATTTCATTTTACTTCTTCATCAATAAAACTCTTCTCTCTTCTCTCTAGTTTCTTCCTCTATAATCTTTTGTCAATTCCTTTGATTTGATGATTGGAGGTTGTTAGATTGAAAGTAATCAACTGAAATTTTACAAATTAACAAGCACATAAATTATGAAAGCTTAGGGAAACTTGAACAAAAGAAAAAATCTCTATTCTCTATCACTTAGGAGAGGATAAATTGAAAATCTTGTGTCATTTTAATTTACTCTTTACGAAGAACCTTCATTTTCAACCAAGTGATACGCATATACTTTGACCTAGAAAAAGGGATCATTATTAATAACAAGCACATGTTCCTATTAAGTTATCACTCAGACTAGCTATTGTTTTAAACTACTCCCTCTGTCTCAGTTTATGTGACACTTTTCTCTTTTTGAGATTCACATTTCTTAATTTTTAACATATATTATGACATAGAATCTTTAAATTTTTTGAAACAAAATTTAAGTAATTTAAAATGACGTAAAATTACTATAAACCACAATATCTAATAATTCAGATTATTTAAAAGGCATATAAAAGTATTATGGTCAAAGAATAATTTGTTTGACTCTTAAAATCCAAATTTCACCAATTAAATTGGAATGAAAAGGGTAATTATGTAACGACCCGATAGATCATTTTGAGTTCTAGATTTCCGTTTTGTGATTTGCGACCTTGAATAGCTTCATTTGATATTTTATGACTTGTGTGCATGATTCATTTGGATTTTTGAAAAGTTTAGATGTATTTTTATAAATATGTATGCGGAAAAATTATAGGACATAATTCCTCTCTATCAAGCCACTTCGGAAGAATACCTCGAGACCCCAAGGACGTGGAGCCGCGACCGAGTCTCCACCCGCGAGAATCGTCGGGGCCCGACTCGAAGAAGACGAAGTTCGAGGATAGAGCAGAAGGGGAAGCTCCCAAGGGGCACGGCTAAAATCTGACAGAGCCTGCCTATTCAAAGCCTATGCTGAAGCGTCGCATCTCGCCGTCCCATCTCCATGCTTTACAATTAATACATGTTGTACTATAGCCGGGTTCCACTCCTATATAAAGGGAATCTACACTATTTTGTAAGGGGCTGATGTTGCTCCAACTATTTCTCCACAAAATCAATAACATCTCTCTCTCTCTCACTCTCTTTTTTCTCTCTAACTTGCTCGTCCTTATTAGTTCGAGGCCGCTCTAGCATTTACTATTCTCTCACTTGTTCTTCATTTATTGCTTTGGCCCTAAAAAGCCTTGTTCAATCATATCTTAACTATTATCCCATTCCCGATTACCCCTGATAGTTCGAGATCGAGCCCAGATATCGACCTCGAGGTCCTTCATCTACCATTCCGAAGTTAGGGCAGCAGGCCCCTTGGTTAGATCACTGCCCCGTTTTAGCATCAACTGCTCTAACAACTAGCATAAAAATAGATCAAGTATTTTTAGAATCCGATTTACAAATTCAATTGTTGTTACCATTTTCACGGTAAATAGTTTGGCGCCCACCGTGGGGCTAAAAATAATAGTGATTATTTTCTTGCTGGTTCCATTACAAAAACATAAGTTATCTTTCACACTTTTTCTTATCCAAAATCTCTTGATTTCAGGTCAAAATATCTGGCTCGGTAAATAGAGTCGGGAATGGCAACCTCGAAAGCCACGAAGAAAACGGAATGGCTGAACCAGTCGTTGACGTGCCACCGTGGAACCCCGATAATGCATCTGGACCGGTTCCGGCGGACGCTCAACAGGTCGACGAAACCTCACACACCGACGGAAGCATACAACATGGTGACCAATAGGAAGCCCAAAAAACCCCAGCCCGGGAAGAACAATCTTCATGTTATTTTTGAAATGTTGTAGGCACAAAAGTTGGCCATCGCTCAGTTACAAAGCCATCAGAAGACTCCCAGCACAACGACGCCGGAAACAGCTCCCCCCGTTGAGCAAGTACTCGAGAGATCAAGAAGTAACGGATCGGTAGCCGATCCTACCATAGCAAATATGCAGGAGGATCTCACCAAAAGGATCGAGTCAAGGGAGAAAATAATAGCAACCAACGATAAGAAGGTCGAAACCTATAACTTTAGAGTTGACCAAATCCCGGGCGCACCCCCGGTCCTGAAAGGTGTAGATTTGAGGAAGTTCGTGCAATGGCCGTTACCCGAGGAAGCGGCCCCGGAACCCATTTCAAAGAAGTCCAGAACGCCAGAGCTCCATAAGTACAACGGGACCTCAGATCCAAATGAACACGTCACCACCTATACATGCACGAGAAAAGGCAATGACTCACGGGATGATGAGTTTGAACCCGCCTTATCGAAGAGGTTCGGGGAAACACTTTCGAAAGGAACCATGATGTGGCGTCATAACCTAGCGCCCGATCCCATAAACTCGCCTACCATACGGGCAGATTCCTCCGTTAAGATGCACGCCGATGCCATCAAAGCAGCAACAAGAGAGCCCGACACATCCAGGGCCGAACAAAGGGAGAATGAAATGCCACAGGAATTCATACCTTATTCCCTGGTGGAATGAACGAGATTGCCCCCGACCTCGGATGACTGGGCAACACAGGCCTTCACTCAAGCCTAAACAACCCAAGACCTATGATCTCAAGGCAGTTCAAACAACACTTGATCAGGTACCTAGCCAAGATCTGGTCGGGTGCTCGTACCCGGCATCGGTCGCAAATCAGTGTCGTGGATGGCCATCCGGGAGCCCCCTCAAGCTCACCTTACTCAAACAGGCTCCTGGCAAGGAAACCAATGCCAAACAGAAGAAGGTACCGCCCGTGCACCACAGATAGGAGGGACACCCCGAGATGCTAGCTACCTCGCAACGATCGGAGAATGGCCCGAGGGCAACATCCTCGGGGAATCGACAACAAAGCCATATTCGACGAGGACGCATGGTTAGAAAGGGTGCCTTGCCCGTCAGAATACAATTTCCACATCCATATATCAAACATCGCATTTGTCGTAGGCGAAATCAGGGATGTCAAATGGTTCAGACCAAATCCGCCGAATTTCCCTCAAAGGAATCGCGGCCTGACGTGGGAACTACATAGCAAGTGCGGCCGTGAGGCCGAAGATAGCCACCAGTTCCGAAGGAAAGACACCAAGCCGCTCGACAAAAATCACCCCTGAGAACTGACGAGTGACCGAATTTGAGTTCCGTCCCTAGTACGGAAGGCAGCTGGGAGGAACGAAGCAAGCGGGCCGCAGCACACTACCACAATAATAGAGAAGTGATGACCCTTTCCAAGGACTTGTAAAAGGTAAAGCAAAATTTTTCGCCACCAGAGAAAGGCAGATCTCGGGATATACCACCAAGGACGCCCTTACGTCTAACAAAGAGGGTATCGAGACCTCGTCTTGACCTCGCAATGACGCACTGGTAACCTTCTTCCTCACTCGATCCATTTTAAATAAAACATATGCACATGAGTGCAGCTGGCTTGATCAGCACTGACGGGCCAAGGATGATGGGGAGGCTCGGACCACCTGGTCAAAACACAACCAACTCTCAAATCTTTGACAGATTCTAAATGGCGATCGCTACAACAAGAAGAAAGACCATTTTCTCAGTACGGCATGATTGGACCAGGCTAGAACATCGAGTTCCATGTCATCAAGGGAGGCGCAAGGCACAGACGGCTTATCCAGGCGACCACGGGCACATCACCCGAGGATAGGTCCGCCCCTACTTTGCCAAAATGATGAAATCCCACACGAGGGATGGAATTAAAACTATCGGTAGGAGGCAATATGCGATAGGGGGAAATCCCCCATCACATGACACATCGCTTACATATTCTACGGTAAAGAAAAACTACCTCGCTCCTTCGTTATTTTTCACTAACCTATATGTAAAAATCGGGTCAGGGCGTTCGGGAGTTCTAACACTGCCCGTAGACCTCAAGGCCTTATCAGAAACCACCACGCTCTTTCCCCTCGGCCAGACTTCCGCCCCAAAGAGGGTCTCGCCAGCAAGGTACTTAGCGGAGCAACGTACCCCTGAGGAGGATCCAACAAGATAACATGCCTTTTTCTGCAATCAAATGAAGAAGGACACCCCCCTTTTTTAAAGGCGTTGTTCGCTCAGAAGGGCCGAGGAACAGCAGACTAAGCCTCAATAGGGAATCATGTATCAGGCCAAACAGTCCAAGGAGCTACGCCCGCACTGGCCGAGCTCACAACAGCGAAACGACGTGTGTTTAGGCCAAGCAATAAAAGAATATCTTTCAGCATCTCACACTCCAAGAAAAGGAATCTCAGCACACCTTCGATAGGGGTTCCCTCGCCAAATGCGTCTCGAAATACTCGGAGACTTAGCGTCAATAATTTGGCACCCGCACGACCCCATGGTCGAAATCCGGGCTCATATAGACTCATCAAGGTAATTCCAAGCTCACGAATAATGACCTTCAAGCCGAAGCAAACTCAATGACTCAGAGACTGTCTCCAATCGCCGAACACTGGAAAACCCGAAGTTGTAAGACCCCGAGCGGGCAGACTCGGTATAACCAGATCTGTTCTACATAGCAACACAAACTGTAAGACCTCAACAGGCTATGTAAAAAAAAGACCTTAACGAGAGGAAAAAAAGTCTACAAAAATACCCACAGGCAAAAGCGTAAGAGCCATTGTCGCCAGCCAAACAAGCCTCCAGGCCTCATAGTAAAAGGTCTCAACGACCAAACAGCGTAAGAGCCACTATCGCCAGCCTAAAAATTGAAAACTTGAGGATTAAAATGAGATCGAGTCGTAACCCGATTCGGATACTGGATCCAAAATAGTTATCTAAAAAATACTCAAGGGAAAAAGCGTAAGAGCCATTGTCGCCAGCCGAACAAGCCTCCGGGCCACACACCTAAAAGGCCGCTTCGACCTGAAGCACAAGGGCCATCGTCACCCACCCATTCAGGCATGAAAAAACTTGAGGGTCAATTAAAGCTCGATTCGCAACGTGACTCAGAGACTGTACCCGAGATAGTTGGAACACAAATGCCCACGGGCAAGGAATAAGAACAATCACCATCCGCCCATACAGGCGCGGGAGATCGGAGGACAGGTAAGCTCGAATCAAGGCCCAACTCGGAGACTAGGCCTAAACAGCTGGGGAAAGCACAAAGGCCCTGACGCCTATTCACGTTAGAAAGCGCACTTAAGAGCCTCCGGGCTTATCTAGTAAGCTCCGGATCCACAAGGCTCCCGCCAGACATCAAAACCAGCCTGCCTAGTCGAAGGCAATGAAGAAATATATACAAAAAAGACAAAACTTCAAGTCTTCTCTTATTTAAATACGCAAAAGGCGCGCTCTCCATCTAGAAACATGTTCTGCAAATATCAAAGTACAAAATGGAAAAGCGACGAAATCTACACTCCGCTCCAGAAGGCTACAGCCTGCCAGCCCCAGATTCACTCTCCATAACGTCAGCAAGAAGGGACCAAGCATCGCGCTCATCCGCCCTGGCTCGAGCCAACTACTCCGAGAGAACGAAGCCTCTAGCGCCGATCTCCTCGAGTACCTCTCCTCGGGATCTTCAACGAACATATTCCTCGATCCTCTTCTCACGGTCAAGGGCCCGTTTCAACTCGGTTTGGGCATCAGCAGCGTCCTTCATACGAATCTCCATCTCCTTATCAGCCTTAGTTCGACTTAATGCTACTTCAACCCGGGCATCGATTATCTCAGCCCTAATCTTCAAGGGATCGGACTCGAGCTTCCTGATCATATCTTCTTGAACTGTAGAATTGTCATGAGCCAAGAGGAGTTGGGCCTCGAAGGCGGGGACTTTGGCCAAGGAGCCTCTCTCCTCTAAAGCTTGAGCCTGCACTTGAGTCCTCAGTTCACCGCAAGCATTCCTGACGTGGCCGGCTTAGCCCTTAAGGTACTCCCAGGCCTCCGTCTTTTTCTGCAGCTAAGATAGGCAAAAGGATTAACCTTAAGGGTCAAAAAGAGTGAAGCGTATACTACAGAAGGTTACCTGATCCATCAAAAAGCTCTCATAATTCGAGATCCAACACGCATCATATCGCCAGTGCATCAACTTAGCCTGCTTCTCCTCACTGAGGAGCCTAAGGGACTCACCCTCGTCCAAAGCTTTCCGAAGCATGGCTCCATGACGGAGCAACTCAGACCTGAGCCTATCAAAGACCAATAAAAGAAAAACTCGATAAAGAAAGGAAGACGCGAAATACAAAAGGACTGCACCGAAACTCACCATGAAGTAAAGCCGGCGGACTTCCTCGAAAGCATAGCACACTTCTATCGATCCTACCCCTTCGGCCCCGGAAGAATCAACCCCGGGCAAAGTATATTTGCTTGGAGGAACCACCATTTTGGAACCAAACACTTTGGGGACAGCAGGATCAGGCAATGTCCTCTCCTCGAAGACACGGGCCCGTTGAGCCCTATTCAATGCTCCATCACACTGCGGGTGCAAATCCTATTTATCGCCATCATTCTTCAGCTCAGAGGCCAGCGACTCCTTCCCCCCTCCGGAGGAGCGCAACCTCACCCCAAGGAACCGCCTGATACCTGCAACGGCAAAACCGGTATCAAAGAGAGATGGAAATGTTATCTCAAATATACAAAGGCAAAGGTAGGAGCAGCGTACATGCATACCCTGGCATTTCATTCCCCATCTATTGCGGAACACGGCTCGCCACCTACGCTCATTGCAAGTCGAATGGGTCGCCAACCTCTGGACCTAGCCGGGCAGATCGAGAACTTTTCCCGGCGTCCATGAAGTTTCTGCAAAATAGGAAGAGATACGATTATCCAACTGGCTTTTACTATGAGCAAATCAAAAAGAGCACAAGGCACCCCACTCACGTGAGTAATTCCATCCCTCGGGAAATGGCAAGAGTTTAACGGGGATAATGTCAGCCGTCCGAACCCGGATGAATCGACTAACCCACTCTTGGTCCCCATCTTCTCCATCATCGACAACAAAGGGCATAGATGAACGGCACCACAAGGTTAACAGGCCTCGGTGATGGAAGGGCCAGTACAGCCTGACGAGGTGGTTGCGTGTGAATTCAAGCCCAGCCTTCTCTGCAAAGAACCTCATCATCAGCACCACTCGCTAGAATGACGGGTGTATTTACGCCAAAGTAACCCGATACTCCATGCAGAAGTCAAGTACAACCCTGTTAAGGGGGACAAATGCGAAGGGATATAGGTATACGTTCAAGAATCCATTAGCAGTGTCCGTAATACTCTCATCTGGGGAAAGCACCTGCAGCGCGATCCTCTCGCTCCATCCGCAGTATCTCCTCACCATCTCCAGATGTTCCTCTCTTATCAAAGACACAGTCTTCAGAGTCAACACCAGTGGAGCACAACGCTAGGAGTGGGACTCTCCCCTCCCTGCTGGGCCGACCTCGAAGTAGCTTCCATGGCTATGGTGGAATTAACAGACTAAGGCTAAGACGTGCTCTAACGCATTCTTCGCCTAAAGAGACGAAGGACTCGATGCCAAGGCGGAGGGATAACTATCTAGAATAATGAGATCTCTCAAGGAAACAAAATCCACCCCACATATATGCAGGAAGCGACGACGATTCGCCTATCCAGGGTAAGCCCCAGGAGGCCAACGACCTCGATGCATATCCTAGAGTGGTACCCGACCCCTAGAGGCATCCATCAACAAGAAGTCAGGCCTTATGGAGTCAACTATATTGTCTCCTGTCTTGAGGTAGTGCCCGACCTCGAGGATCTCAGCCAAAAAAGAAGTCAGGCTTCGGGAAGCTTTCAACGTCGTCATAGAACTCGAGGCGGTACCCGATCTCATAATGTTTCTTCCTAAAAAGAAAAATAAGCACGCAAAGCTCCGATCGTGAAGGCTCTAGGAGGGCTAGAGGCATCGCCTATGTATAGGCAACCCCTCAAAGGAAGTCTATCCACTACGCTTTAAAAGGGTTATCGCATCAAGTTCAAAACAGACCTCCGGGTACCCGAAACTGACCCTCGCTCAAGATACCACTCTCAAAGGCTCTGGAACTCAGTGAACTATCTCCATGCAACCTGAAGGGCCCAACAGCTTGGGTCTATCAGAACAATTCAGGCTTGGTCCAAGGTATGATAATGGATTCGAGAAAGAGCTGTTTCAATCGGCAGAAGATAAAAAAGAACACTCGCGTCCGAGTTAGATATCATCGATCAACGATAAAGGAAAACATTCAAAGGCCTCGAAGGGCATGAGAGCATACAATAATAAGGCAAGACTCGAAAATAGAAATCAAGGAAGTATCTTCATATTCATAAATATCCATGTACAACAGCCCTCAAGGGGTCCTTATATACAATTACAAAAGCCTACAGACGGTCTCTACACAAAAATGGAGGAACGGAAGGATGTACAAGTGATGAAACCCGAGAGCCCGATCCATTCTCAAAGGCCCATCTACGGTATCAGCATCCCCGAGGGCGATTACTTCGGCTGCCACCTCCTCTGGGTTCCCAGCTCAATCCCTCGGGGGGTCCCCGCCGAGGGAAAAGATGAAGAAGAGGAAAAAGAGGGGATATGGAGGAGGTAGAGAAAAGAGACATGGCCCGCCAAAGCCAGAGGTTGAAGATTCGGCGGGCCCCATCCTCAACAGCCGGTAATGCCATTTTATCCCTTGAGAAAGGAAAAACCCAACGGATGAAGTGCCACACCAGGCCTAGGTAGGAGAGTGAGTAGCGGTGCATAGTCCGAATGACTGCCTACATAAGGGGAAAATCGACTCCCCGTTCGTCATCATCTTGAGCCAATGACAACAACAACGACAAACTTAACGACAACCACAATAGGGATAGGACAGCTTGGTCAAGCTCGACAAAGGGAAGCTCCTTCAGGAGGCCGTAACACAACCTATGGGAGCTCTGCCAAACAACCATGAGGCCATGATCCCCAAGAATAATGTTCAAGGGTAGAAGAAGATGATGAGAAGAAATGGGAAAATGAGCCAATGAAGGTACTAAGATAGAAATAACAACGCCAAGGCACCCCCATTTATAGGGGGTAACGACACGGTCATCGAGGCTTTGGAATATTGACCAGCGAGTATAATTACTGCATTCTTGAATAACCGAATCGGCGGCGGTACATTCACCTTGGAGGACGGGAATAGATAATGCATTAAATGATGTCAAAATGCACAAATCCCTGGGACACCCCGATTGCCACAAAAGCTCGTGCCATATGTTGCATCATTGGTATGACGTCGCCGTAAGAAGCTTATGAAGTCAGGTGTCAGAATCATTTCCCATCACTACGTTCTGGGAAACGCGGACACTATCTGTATGTGAAAAAATTAGAGGACATAATTCCTCGCTATCAAGCCACTTTGGAAGAATGCCTCGAGACCCCAAGGACATGGAGCCGCGACCGAGTCCCCTCCCTCAGGAATCGTCGGGGCCCGACTCAAAGAAGATAGAGGTCGAGGCTAGAGCAAAGGGGAAGCTCCCAAGGCACACAGCTAAAATCTGATAGAGCTAGCCTATCCAAAGCCTATGCCGAAGCATCGCATCTCGTCGTCCCATCTCCATGCTTTATAATTAATACATGTTGTACTATAGCCGGGTTCCCCTCCTATATAAAGGGAACACACACTACTTTGTAAGGGGCTGATGTTGCTCCAACTATTTCTCCGCAAGATCAATAACATCTCTCTCTCTCTTTCTTCTCTCTAACTTGCTCGTCCTTATTAGCTAAAGGTCGCTCTAGCATTTACTATTCTCTCGCTTGTTCTTCATTTATTGCTTGGTGTTGGCCCTAAAGAGCCTTGTTCAATCATAGCTCAACTGTTATCCCATTCCCGACTACCCCCGATAGTTTGAGATCAAGCCCAGATATCGACCTCAAGGTCCTCCATCGACCATTTTGAAGTCAGGGCAGCAGGCCCCTTGGTTAGATCACTGCTCTGTTTTAGCTTGTATTTTATCGTCAAACTTCATATTCTTAGTATCATCTGCTCTACAACTAGCATAAAAATAGATCATGTATTTTTAGAATCCCATTTACAAATTCAATTATTGTTACCATTTTCACGGTAAACAAAATAAATCTTGATTTTAGAGCTTTGATATTGTTTGAGTTGACCACGACTAATACTTTAGGTAACCGTACTCATATCAGTATTTTGACGATTTCTGTTACGGTCCTAATTTTCCTCCGTAGGATGTCATGATGGTACCTAGTTTCTAAGACTAGGTAAGCCTAACATTCATACAGAAATAAATTAAATAATAATTAAAGTCTCAATAACTCAGCAACTAATATAAAATAAACTCTACAACTCAGCATATACAACTTCCCAAAACACGGCGAATACAAGTCACAAGCTTTATAAAGTGGTACTGAATATCCCTATACATCAGTATAAAAAAAAATAAGGAAATAAAGTAATCTAGTTAGAGGGGGACTCCGAGGCTTGCGGACGCCGGCATGTATACCTTGAAGTCTCCAAAGCTGAGCTCTCGCTAGTGCCTGGACTGGTAGGATGTACTTGGATCTGCACAAAAAGATGTGCAGAAGCACATTATAAGTACACCAGAACAGTAACCAGTAAGTGCCAAGCCTAACCCCGGTAGAGTTGTGATGAGTTCAGGTCAAGGCCCTACTAGAATAAATAAGAAACTGAACGAGTAATCAACAAAGTAATAATAATAACAATGGAAATGAAACAAGTAAAAAGTATATTAATATTGACTATACTGAACAAGACAAATAATTCATCACGAAAACAAGCAATAAAACACAAATAGAGTAATAAAAACGTATAAACAAGAGCACTACCGAGGTACAGCCTCGTAGTCTCAAATCATAAATCATTTCACAATCTTTCCTTATATTATGCCGGGAGACTTGCATTTAGTTTTGAAAAATTATTTTTCCCGAAATAACATCCCACGTTTTAGCCCACCTTATCACACCATGTGGCTTCAAGTAGTTCCCCTACTAGCAACACGCGTATCAAGCCTACCTTATCTCACCACATGTGTTTCAACCCCAAAATCTTATACCACTGCATATGTAACAATATCACAACATATCAAAAATCGCACCTTGAGTGCCCAATATCACAACTTACTAAAGAAATCAACAATAACTGTGTTTTCGCAATAAATAGCCCATGGCTCACAATGTACACAAGAGTCTCAACAATAACAATCGGAATTGAATAACTCAACAAGAATAGTATTTCATAAATTAACACTTTGCCTCAATGTGCATCCCAGATTTTGTAACTCAATATCAATTTCAACAACAAGATATTTCAATAATGACAACTTCCAGTAAGGAGTTCAACGGTTTAACAATGAATATGAAATAAGGAAACAAGAACTTTAACTAAACATGTAGAGGAATTAAGAAGGAGGCGATAAGGCAAATATAGCATGAATATAGAATAATGATGAAGAATATAACATGTAAAGGTAACTCAATTAAGGCATGAAAGGAATCTACATAGCTAAAAAAGTCAAATATCACCGGTGTACACACTCGTCACCTTGCGTACAAGGCTTCCACACATCACAATTATCACAAAACAATACTAATCCTAAGGGGTCATTCCCCTACACAAAGTTAGGCAATACACTTACCTCAAACAAGCTAACTCAATCCATTAGTAAGACTTTTCCTCGATTATCCAACTCCTAACGACTCAAATCTAGCTAAAACAACTTCATACCATAAATACAAACTATAGGAAACTATTTCGAACAATAAAATTATGATCTTTGCAAAGAAATAAAAAGTCTACTTGGGACCGCACCTTGAAACCCAAACAAAATTACAAAATCTGAACACCCATCCGATAACGAGTCCAACCATACAAGAATTATCAAATCTGACCTCAAATTGCGTTTCAAATCCCCAAAATTTAGCCTGAGGAGTTTCACAAATTCTTTTCCAAATTTCCAACTCAGAACACTAATTATATAATGAAAACAATAATAGATTTATGTAATATATCCAAAACCGAGTTAGAATTTCTTACCTCAATGATTTCCTTGAAAAACTCTCAAAAAATCGCCACAACCCCAACTCTCAAGGTCCAAAAATAAAAATGATACCAACCCCTCAAAAATTCCCTATTTCTGCCCAGGGATCTCGCTTCTGTAGGAAAGATGTTGCATTAGTGATGCCACACCTACAGAAAAACCATCGCAGGTGCATTTCCCACTTAAATCATGACTTTTCGCTTCTGCAGACAAAACGCGCTTCTGCGGAGAAAAGGCTTCTGCGGACGTTGTTCTCTTCTGTGATCCCATCTGGGCATGCCAAAATCCGCTTCTGTGGCTCGAGCACCGCTTTTTTGGTACCGCACCTGCAGCCCAAGGTGCACAGGTGCGATTGCGCTAGATACAACCCAGCTTTAGCAATCACACAAATCCAGATTTAAGCCAGATTCAATCCGAATTGCACCCGGGGCCCCCGAGACCCCGTCTGAATATACCAACAAGTACCAAAATATTAAGGACCAACTCGAGGTCAAAAATCATATCAAGCAACATCGATTCTACAAATTTCAACCCAATTCAAGCCTATTGAAAACATGAACTTCCGATTTTAAAAACTAATGTCGATTCATACTAAAATAACTCCAATTGACTTTTAATTTTGCACACAAGTCATAAATGATATGACAGACCTATTCCAACTTCCGAAATTTAAAATCTGACCTTGATATCAATAAAGTCAACTCCCGGTCAAACTTTTCAACCTCCCAAACCTTCAACTTTCTAAATTTCACCAATTTTAAGACGAAACGACCTACGAACCTCCAAATCAACATCTGGACACACTTCTAAGTCCAAAATTACCATATGGAGCTATTGGAACTATTAAAACTCTATTCTAGAGTCGCCTACATAAAATTTAAACTTCGGTCAACTCTTACAATTTAAAACTCCAACTTTGGGACTATGTTTCCCATTTCACTCCAAATTTCACCCGAAACCAAGACCAAACACCCCTGGCAAGTCACATAACCATAATTCAACATAGGGGAAACAATAAATAGGGAATCAGGGCTAAAATGCTCAAAAAACCAGCTAGGTTGTTATAATTTCGGCAGGTTCATATGATAATTTTGGACTTTTACTTATGTTTGGTATGGGTCCCGAGTGACCCGAGATTATTTTGGCTCTTGTGGTTAACAATTAGAAATTTGAGTTCATGGACATTGAAATTCGCAAGTTTTGATGCTTGATTCTTCAGTGTAGATATAATTTTGCTATTTTGTGCTTTGAAGAATGATTCAAATGGGGCCTGAAGGGCTAGGGGGAGTTTCAAATAAGTTTCAGAATGGTTTTTAAGTCTTGCAGTTGCTGGTGCTACAGTCATCACATTTGCGATGAGCTACTCGCAAATGCAAGGTTCTTACTTGTGATTGATAACTCGCATTTTCAAGGTCTAGAGGGGGATTCCATCTTCGCAATTGGTTCGCATTTGCAGTGCTTGCGATTGGAAAGTCAATGTCGCAATTGCGACTTTAGCCACTAGGGAGTTTGTTCGCAATTGCAACTACTGGTTCACATTTGCAAGTTGTGTAATTGCGAACAATAATTCACAATTATGATATCTACATCTAGGATAAATAAGAAATTTTGGGATTACTCATTTTTCCACATTTTTAGACCTAGACTACGTAAGGAGGCGATTATTGAGAGGATTTTCTTCCCAACTTTATAGGTTAGTGACTTTAAATTAGTTTTGGTTTATTTTTAGTATTTTCCATAGAATTCATCCCTAAATAAAGGATTTTAAAAAGTAGAAATAGGATTTTTTGCTAGTAATCTAAGATTGTGTATTTTAGAGATTTAGACCTCGATTTGAGGTCGGATCTCGAAGCTAATCACAAATTTGGACATGAGGATGAATAGGTAATTGTAATTTGGTCATGATTTTGAATATTGACAAAGTGGGCCAATGTTGATTTTGTTGTTGACTTTTTCAAATATGTTAAAGATTGAACCCTTTTAATATTAGGAGGGTTGCTTAAGCTTATTTTGACATATTTGAGTATTATTTGATTAGATTCGAGTTGTTTGGATGCTTTATCTGAAAGGAAAATCGGTTGTGGATTGTATTTTGTTCTGAAAGAGGTAAGTATTATGGTTAACCTTGACTTAAGGGAATTAGGTTGTAAATGCTTATTTGCTATGTGCTAAATATGTTGGGGGTGACGTATATGCAAGGTAATGAGTATATATGCATTATCACATGTTAAAACATGCAGGTAGAACTAGTTTAATTCATTCCTTTACTAGTTCATTCCTTTACTTATCTCATGCCTTCACTCATTTCATTACTTATTCTCTTATGTTACATTGAATTGTGTGACTACTTGATTGTTTACGTGTCAATGACTTGTTTGAGTCCTTGTTGAGATATATGTGTGAAACTAGTTCTTGGATATTGGATTACCTATCACACCATGTTTGTGTTTATTTTTCCTAAATAAATTATGCGTATTCGTCCTCTTTTAGCTATCTTATCGAATATTCTATGCTTGGTTGTTTTTTGTGTATTTTCATATGAATTGATATGTTGGATAGGTTTGTCACTACAACATTGTTATGATAGAACTAGGTTGCTCATTTCACCAGTATGACCATGGGATCAGTTTGCCACCATAATAGTTTTTGTGTTGGATCGAATTATGTGTCACAACATATATGTTATGAATTTTTGTGTTGGTTTGTGATATTTTCCTCCTTTGTGGGTTTAGTTATATATTTAAAGATAACGATTCATCCCCGTTGGTTTGAGCCGTTGATAAAGATTTTGGTTGTTTTATTCGAGAAATGTGATATTACTCCTTTTATTGAATCCTTTTCCCAGTTTCTACCTATATTCATGTTATTATTATTATTATTATTATTTTTGCTATTTATATTGCTTATTAAATGTACTGGTTTATATAGTAAGTGTCTTGTTATACCGTCGTCATTACTCATCGAGATTAGGCTCGATACTTACTGAGTAAATTGGGTCAGTCGTACTCCTATCACACTTTTGCACTTCTTATGCATATTCAGGTGTTAGTACTAACTGATTACCCAGAGTTGCTTAGCTGTTACTAGTTAGAAGCCTTGAGATAGTGCTGCAATCTCGTCCGAAAGACTTGGAGTAATTTTTTCATTATTTCTATTACTGATTATTTGTATAAGACAATATTATATTCCTTTTTGACTTTGTATTAGCAGTCTTTAAAGCTCATGCACTTTGTGACACCGATCTTGGGAGGCATTTTTGATAGTTGTTTTGGTTTTAGAATTGTTATGTATTAAAAAGCTTTTACTCTCATATATATATATATATATATATATATATATATATATATATATATATATATATATATATGATATTATGCGGCAATATGTTAGTCTCACTTGTTTCATTATTGTGAAGTTTTGTCTTGCTTGAAAAGGCTCAATCACCACTCCTTACTTTGCATTTTGGGCCGTAATAAGTTGGTATTAGATCCCTAGGTTACATAGATTTCACGAGTCATGTGTAGGCTTGGTAGAGTCTTGAGGATCGTTAATGAGATGTTTATACTTATCTCTGAGAGGCTATAAGGTTTTTAGGAAACTTTTCTTTCTTTCTTGCTCTATCATGTAACTTTGTTATATCCTAAAGTTTGTATCTTTTCTCTCTATTCTCTCACAAATCATGAGGACACGCACTTTAGCCGCAGCGGATCAGGAGCCAGAGCCCCATGTTGTAACCACTGCCTGAGGTAGAGGCCGGGGAAAGAGCAAAGATAAAGACCAGCCTAGAGCACGTGTAACGAAACCCCAGTTACTCACGCTTGTGCTAGAGCAGTGTCAGTTGAGCCTCAAACATCTCTAAATGGCGAGACTCCAGTTCAGCTTGAGATGGTAGGGCCAGCTCAGGTGTAACGATATGGCGCCTAACATGCTCGCTAGGCATAAAAACACCATAACAAACAAAACCCTAAAGCAGATTATTCAACCTTAACAAAATACCCATTGTAAAAAGGAAACAGAATAATCCCAAGTCAGATAATCTCCTAAGTCCCACACTTTTCCCCTGCACATAAAGTTGAAGATTAATGTGTCTTTTAGTGCAATATATCAGTCAGCAACGCATTAGGGAAACAAAGGCGTGATTACACTTCACTAGAATTGCGCCAGCTGCCCCACCGTGCGCATTGGACGATGTGGGGTGACCCGTTTTGCACTTAGGGCAGTGGAATTTCGAGAATCTGGTATAAGAAGTAGCGCAACTTCTCTCTCTTTCATTCTATGCAATCTTATTAACTTTAAGTATTTTTCCAAAAATGCTCCTAAATTCTCCAAGGACTCTCAAACGATTTAAGGCTAAATCAAAGGCGAATATAGCGAAGTTTAATGTAAAAAATCTCGTGATTATCACTGTATCACATGTCTTCTTGTTGTACTAATTTTGGAGATTCCACGGAGGTGAAGATAATCATTATAAAAGTGTAAGAACCCAGAAAACGGAGTTAGTTCTTCAAAACAGTCTGTAAGGCAGCCTTCTTTCTTAGCATGACAATATAAGCGTTTCTTTATAAATGATCCTTATGTTTTAAGCTTGAACTATTCTAATACTTTCTTGATGTTGTTTTTTATATTCTTGTGCATTCTTTGCTAGTGGAATTTTCTTTCACGTATGAGATGTTCCCAGATGGAAATTTGAGGTCGGAAAATTTGATTCATTTTAAGTCTAACCTTGACATCTCTTGAAATAGATCTTGCATTGCACTTATATATATATATATATATATATGTATGTATGTGTGTGTGCGCGCGTGCACGCTGTGGGTGTATCTATTTTACTTTAAAGACCGCGCTATAGTCGGCCGGGTATGATACGTATTGTGCAACCACTGATGAGTTAGGTATGATATGAGACATAACTGAGCCCTTTGAGGTGGGGTACGACTGAGTCCTCTACGAGGCCGGGGATGGAATGATATAAAATGAAACACTACCAAGTCTTTTTGACACCGGTCACATCGAGTTCTGTTGAGACCGTAAGACCTAGACCTCTTGAGGCCAGGTTCGATTGAGTCCTCTTGAGGCCAATTATGACGAGTTCTGTTGAGACCATGTATGGCCGAGACCTCCTGAAGCAGTGTACAAACTAATAAAGACATGAGACTTTACCGAGTCCTCTTTGGGATCGGATACGGTATTGTGCCCCAAAGAGTGGTTGAACATGAGATGAGATGGTACGCCCCAAGAGTGGTGGAACATTACTATATTATATTTAATGTATGGCTTGACATTTACAAAACATGCATACACTTATACTTCATGGATCCCATTGTGTACGCCCCCTGTGGTTTGTTTTCGATATTCATGTCAGAAATATATGTACTTATATCTATTATTTTATGTCTTTGGTTTACCTACATTATCCACCTTACATATTCAGTACATTTTTTGTACTGACGCTGCTTGCATGTGGGCACTGTGTTCATGCCCATTCGTACAGTTAGACCCACTCACGTCCCTTCCCATAAGGTGCATGTTTCAGCTATTGATTGTCGCACTTCACTTCTCTGGAGTAGCTGTGCAGAAGTTGATAGGTACCAAAGTATATGTATAAATTATTTTGGGTACGGTGGGGTTTTTTCCCGACCAATTTACATATTATGGATTTCTTTGAGGCTTGTAGATTAGTGTCTGATGTGTATGTAAATGCTGGTTATGACTCTATTGGAAACAATTATGTGTGTTTGTGAATATATATATATGACGTGTGACATGTGCCTACTCAAACCGAGCGCCGCGTACCTTATCCTTCTTTACTATGTGACTCGTCATGGGCCATTATAGGCCACATCGATATACATATATATAAAAGTAACGACATTAAAACTTAATTCCCATAACCAACTCATAAATAATTTACACAGATATGGGGACCGGAAAGGCCGTCATGCTAGCCTAACATGCCATAACTAAAACTATACACAAGATACTGTCTATAAAGCCTGTATGGAAACATGAACATAGTTGATAAGTCAGGACAGGGCCCTCGGCATTCCCTTAAACCAAAATAAGATAAACAAAACCCTGAATCGGCAATACTCCAGGTAGAAGTGGAGCTCACAAACCAAAAGCTGATATCTAGATGCAGCCTACATTGGAGGATCCTTGTCTCGTCTATCTACACCTCATGAAATACTACATCCCCCGACAAAGGGACGTAAGTACGAAGAATGTACCGAGTATTTAAGGCATGAATAAATCATAACAATAAGATACTATCATTGAGAGGGATAAGAGTCAACCTGTAATATAACTTGCCGCTAAGGGCCATAACACGTGTGTGTGTGTATATATATAATTCCATAATCTTGACTATATCATCGTCATGATATTAACTGCCCAATTAATCAGTGGTAACTTCCCGATCAGTCGTAGCGCGGTGGTAAATGCGTGATTGCCCGACCGGCCATCGCATGGTATTAAAGGCATGATTGCTCGACCGACCGTAGGATGGTGGTAAATGGATGATTGTCCGACCGACCATAGCTCGGTAGTAAATGCATTACTGCCCGACTGGCCATTGCTTGATGGTAAATGAAGATGTAGGATTGCCCAACCGTCTGTAGCTCGGCGGTAAATGTAGGTGCATGATTACCCAACTGGTCGTAGCTCGGTGGTAAATGAAAATGAATGACTGCCCAACCGGCTGTAGCTCGGTGGTAAATAAATATACATGACTGCCCAACCGGCCATAGCTCAGTGGTAAATGAAGATGCATATAACACTACATTATAAACATTAACATCTTTATTGAATGCCTCAATAGAGACTTAGGAACATATTTAAACATGCTATGACTATCATTTTATAGGAATGAATAATATAGACATCCTTAACTTCAAAGAGTAGAATCATTTTAGGAATAACATTACATTTATGCTTCGTTGCTTGAATCATGCCAGAAGAAGAAAGGGTTAGCCTTAAAACACCTGATCCAATTTTCATGACAATCCTTCCAACACACGTTAATCGCAAAAAAATATGTAACGGTGAGATCGAAGTAGGAAAAATTCGTATGATGTCCTTGAGAAAGATTATACTTTGCTTTCATGAAATTTAGAGCTCATGTTACTGAAAATCCTCTGAAATTAATCTTTCTTGCTGCTTAACTATGTTGAACCTATCTATTCTTCAATTTCATTCTCAAATCAAGTGAAACAAGAAATATAATTATAACATCTTTCCATTTACACATGTCCTCCTTTGCTTCTCTCTTGAGACATTGAGTGTAATAATGCCACCACCACTTATGGATGTAGATTAGTCACTAATGTTGTTGCCACTATGTGACATGTGGAATGTTATCCACTACACCATTTATTCAATAATTCAATTTTTTTTGTCTTCCACTATAATTTCTCATTTATCCAATTATACACATAATTAATTTCTTTATCTCAATTCACTTAAATAATGATTATCGTATACACACTTTATAAAATCATATTCACTATCATGTAGTATAATTCTAGTCCATAGTTTCCTCATTGTCACGACCCCAATTCGCCCTCCGTGAACCATCGGGACGACACCTAGTATCTATGACTAGGTAAACCTAAATTGCGGAAGATAAACCAAATTTGCGGAAGAAAACTATTTAAAACAGAAATAGAGTAAATAAACAGCGTTTAAAAGTACCGCTCAGCATACACAATATTAACTCTTAAAACCGATACATTTTCCCAAAACCCGAAAACCCATGAATCACAAGCTAAGGATACTACATAGTGCTCTAACTCTAGAATAGTCTAAACAAAGTAAATACAGAAGGAATGTAACTACAAGAGAGAATGGAGAAAGATTCCTAGGTCTGCAGATGTGACAAACATACCTCGAAGTCCCCGAAGGGTCGCCTCGCCTCAAGGATAGTAAGTCTGAGTCGAAGTACCTGGATCTGCACATGAAAAACATGCGCAGAAATGGCATGAGTACACCACACCGGTACTCAGTAAGTGCCAAGCCTAACCTTGGTCGGATAGTGACGAGGAAGGTCAGGGCCCTACTGAGGTTAAATAAAATATAAGGTTCAACAGTGTAGAACAAAATAGTATAAGTAAGTTCAACAATAAAGGTAAAACAGGATATAAAGGACAACAACAACTACTACAGAGACAGAGGAAACACAGAAAGTGATACAACTCAACACAAAGATAACAACCGAGGATCTCCCAGGATACCATCCTGTAATCCCAGTATACATATCTAATGGATCTCCTGGGATCCAGTCCCGTAGTCCAACTCATAGTGCGCGGGGATCTACCGAAATCCCGTTCCATAGCCCCAAATGTAAATACCCAGTACTAGGGGAATCTATCGGGTGCATTCCCGTAGTTCCATATAACTATGCAGGGGGATCTACCGGAATCCCGTTCCGTAGTCCCAAATGTAAATAGATTGGGGAGGGAGCTACCAAAATCCCACATCTGTAGTCCCAATGTAAATACACAGCAGCAACAGGAAAAATATTCAGAAATATCAAATTTCATATTAAGGCAAACAAGTAATTCTAGCATAGCATGCTGCACAGAATTCGGGTAAGACAGTTTGAGCAAATACAACAATTAAATCACTTAGACATGCTTTCCTAAGCTAACAACTTGCTTAATAGTGCAAGTAATAAAAATAGGAAAGGAAACATACTAGTAATTACTTAATGAAAAACCGAATTTCGAACAATTAGCACAAGTACGCACTCTCACCTCACGTACAAGGCATCTCAATTACCAAATATACCAAATCCTAAGAGGAAGGTCCCACACACAATGTTAGGCAAGTCACTTACCTCAAACCAGCTCAAATAAATTCGAAACCACGCTCTTTCCACGAGTACTCGACTCCAAATGGCCCAAATCTATTCAATTCAATTGCATAATGTAAATAACACTTTAAATAACTGATTTTAAAAAAACAATTCTAAGCTAATACGCGAAACTAGGTAAAATGACCAAAATGCCTCTCGAGCCCACATCTCGGAATCATGTAAAATTTACAATTCCAGAGTCCTCACTCTCTCACGAGTTCAGTCATACTAAGAGTACCAAAATCGGACCTCAATTGGTCTCTCAAATCATCACTCAAAGGCCTCTACTTAATCAAGCCCTAACCCACAAATTACCACTGATTTTCCTTAATATTTCATGCTTAAATTGATAAAAATTATTCCAATAACGAGTTTAGGGACCAAAGACCTTAACTCAATGAACTCCTCTAAAAATCCCTCTTGAAAAGTGCTTCCCAAGCTTCTTCCCATTTGAAATATGGTGAAAAATAGCTAAATTTCGCGAAGGCAAGTATTTATATGTTTCTACCAAGCGATTTCCGCATAGATGCGGTCCCGCTTTTGCAGACCAAAGGTCGCATCTGTAAAAATTACTAACTCAGCCAGATTCCGCACCTGGGACTCCCCATCCGTAGATGCGATACCACTCATGCAGAAATTCTACTGCTTCTGCGGTTCCTGCTGAACCTCCCCTTTTCTGCTTCTATGATGCCAAATGCTGCTTCTGCACCTCCGCACCTATGGTCCCACACTCGTAGGTGTGGTTATGACAAAAAACCAGTTGAAGCTGCAACTCCAAATTCCAAAATCCTTCCGTTAACCATCTGAAATCATCCCAAGGCCCCCAGGACCTCAGCCAAAGGCACCAACAAGCCTAACACCACTGTCCAAACTTATACCAATCCTTAAAACACCTAAAACAACATCAAAACAATGAATTAACTTCGGCATTTTAAGCCTAAATTAGCTACGGACCTCCAAAACACAATCTGAACACACTCCTAATCCCGAAATCACCCCACGGAGCTAACGGAACCATCAAAATTCTATTATGATGCCGTCTTCATACTGCTCTGACTACGGTCCAAATTTCTAGAACTGAAGCTCTCATTTAGGGACTAAGTGTCCCAAAACTCTCCGAAACTCAAAATCGAACATCCCAGCAAATCAAAATAGCAGAAATAAACACGAGGAAAGCAGTTGATAGGGGATCGGGGTGTTAATTCTTAAGATGATCGGCCGGGTTGTCACATCCTCTTACACTTAAACATTCGTTCGTCCTCGCATGAGCATAGAGACATACCTGAAGTAGTGAAAAGATAAGGGTAACAGCTGCGCATATCTTGCTCGGTCTCTCAGGTCTCCTCCTCGACCGGCTGACCTCGCCACTGAACCTCTACTGATGCAATGTTCTTTGACCTCAGCTTCCTAACCTGCCTGTCCAATATTTCCACTAGCTCTGCAACATAGGATAGATTCTTGTCTAACTAGACTGAACTGAAATCCAATATGTGCGACGAATAACCGTGATACCTCCGGAGCATCGAAATATGAAATACCGGGTGAACTCCTACCAAGTTGGGAGGTAAGGAAAGCTCATAAGAAACCTCCCCAACATGCCGCAATATCTCAAAAGGACCAATAAACCTCAAACTCAACTTTCCTTTCTTCCCGAATCTCATAACGCCCTTCATAGGCGAAACCCGAAGCAGAACCCAATCTCCAACTATACAGGAAACATCACGAACCTTCCGGTCCGCGTAACTCTTTTGTCTGGACTGGACTACAAAGTTCATGGTGATCTGCTCCCACTTCCACTCCGGAATCTCTATCTGCTGAAGCAATCCACTCGGTCTCTGGTGCTCATACTTCATCTGCTGATAGTTGAGGCACCGAGCTACAAATCCAACTATATCTTTCTTCATTCGCCTCCACCAATAGTACAGTCCCAAATCCTGATACATCTTCGCGACACCCAGATGGATGAAATACCGCGAGCTATGGGCCTCCTCTAGAATCAACTCTCAAAGCCCATCAACATTAGGTACACAAATTCGACCCTGAATCCTCAATACTCCGTCATCACTAATAGTCACATCTCTGGCATCACCATGTAGAACCTTGTCCTTAAGGACAAGCAAATGAGGGTTATCATATTGACGCTCCCTGATACGATCAAATAAGGAAGACCGAGAAACCACGCAAGCTAGAACCCGACTGGGCTCCGAAAGATCCAATCTCACAAACTGGCTGGCTAATGCCTGAACATCCATCACCATAGGTCTCTCCGATGCTGTAAACAAACCAAACTCCCCAAACTCTCTGCCCGGTGACTCAAAGCATCGGCCACCACATTGGCCTTGCCCGAGTGATACAGGATAGTGATATCATAGTCCTTCAGTAACTCTAACCACCTCCTCTGGCACAAATTTAGATCCTTTTGCTTTAACAGGTGATGCAAGCTTCGATGGTCAATATAAATCTCACAGGGAACACCATACAAATAATGACACCAGATCTTCAGGGCGTGAACAATGGCAGCTAACTCAAGGTCATGGACCAGATAATTCTTCTTGTGTACCTTTAACTGTCTGGACGCGTAGGCAATTACCCTAACATCCTGCATCAACACCGCTCCAAGGCCAATCCTCGAGGCATCACAATAAACCATATAAGACTTCGAACCTGTATGCAATATCAAAATTGGGGCTGTAGTCAAAGCTATCTTGAGCTTCTAAAAGATCGCCTCACACTCTTCCGTCCACTGGAACAGAGCAATTTTCTGGGTCAGTCTGGTCATAGGGGCTAAAATCGATGAAAACCCCTCAACGAAACATCGGTAATAACCCGCTAAGCCAAGAAAACTACGAATCTATATAGCTGAGGATGGTCTGGGCCAACTCTGCATGACCTCCCTCACTCGACACCACGTGGCCTAAGAATGCCACAGAATCCAACCAAAACTCAAATTTCGAGAACTTAGCATATAACTTCTTTTCTCTCAAGGTCTGGAGCACTGTCCTTAGGTGCTGCTCATGATCTTCCCGACTCTGGAAATACACCAGAATATCATCAATAAAGACATGACGAATGAGTCAAGATATGGCTGGAACATACTGTGCATCAAATGCATAAAGGCTGCTGGGGCATTGGTAAGCCCAAATGACATAACAAGGAACTCGTAATGACCATACCGAGTCCTAAAAGCAGTCTTCGGGATATCTGACTCCCGAATTTTCAACTGATGGTAAACTGAGCGCAAGTCAATCTTAGAAAACACCCGTGTGCACTGAAGTTGGTCAAACAGATCATCAATACGAGTCAAAGGATAACGATTCTTCACTGTAACATTGTTCAACTGGCGATAATCAATACACATACGCATAGAACCATCCTTTTTCTTCACAAACAAGACAAGAGCCCCCAAAAGTGATACACTAGGCTGAATAAAACCATTATCAAGCAATTGTTGTAACTGATCCTTCAGCTCCTTCAATTCAGGAGAAGACATATGATACGGAGGAATAGATATGGGCTGAGTGCCCAGCAATAGATCAATGCCAAAATCAATATCTCTATCTGGCGGCATGCCCGGAAGATCAGCTGGAAACACATCGGGAAAAAATCCCGTACTACTGAGACTGAATCAACTGAAGGGGTATCAATACTGACATCTCTCACATAAGCTAAATATGCGTCACACCCCTTCTCAACCATACGTTGAGCTTTAAGAAAAGAAATAACTCTACTGGGAGTGTGATCTAAAGTACCCCTCAACTCAACACGCGGTACACCTGGCATAGCCAACGTCATGGTTTTGGTGTGACAATCAAGAATAGCATAATGGGGCGACAACCAGTCCATGCCCAATATAATATCAAAATCTACCATGCTGAGCAATAATAAATCGGCTCTAGTCTCAAAACCACTAAGAGCAACCAAACACGACCGATAAATATGGTCCATAATAAGAGCATCTCCCACAGGAGTAGAAACATAAACAGAAGAACTCAAAGAACCCCAAGGAACACCCAAATGCGGAGCAAAATAAGAAGACACATAAGAGTAAGTGGAGCCTGGATCGAATAGAACCAATGCATCTCTATGACAAACCAGTATAATAACTGTGATGATAGAATCAGAGGCAACAACCTCGGTACGGGCAGGAAGGGCATAGTATCCGACCTTGCCTCCCCCTCTAGGGCGACCTCTATTTCCCTAACCTCCACCTCTGGCTGGCTGAGTAGGTGGGGTAGCAACTGGAGCTATAACCATAGCCTGAGAACTCTACGGGGCACACTATGGCTAAAAACTCTATGGAGGTGCACCCCTCCCAAGTCTGGGGAAATCCCTCACTATATGTCATGTGTCACCACACTCAAAACAAGCTCTGGAAGGACGTGGTGGCTGTGACTGGCTCGAGCTAGGTCTACTAGAGTGACCTTTGAAAGCACCCCGCGCTAGAGGCGCACTAGATACCAGAGGTGCGTAATAAGGCTCCTGAGGCCTAGGAGGAGCTGGAATACCACTGGCTACTGGAAGAGCTAAATTAATAGGGTGACTCATATAACCCCTACCATGACGACCTGCAGCTGGGGCACAGGCACCAAAATAATGGCCCCTCTCGAGACCTCTTGGCCTCCCTCTCCTCTCTCTCCCTAGTATGCATACCCTCAATCCTCCTATCAATGCTCACCACCTGCTGATAAGATATATCCATCTCCAACTCATGAGCCATGCTAGACTTGATGCTGGGAATAAGGTCCTCAATAAACCGGCGAACCCTCTCGCGAACAGTAGAAACCAAGGCTGGTGCATGCCTAGCCAAACTAGTGTAACGGACAACATACTCTGAGATAGTCATAGCACCCTGGCATAAATGCCTAAACTCTGTGCGCCATGCGTCCCCAAGGCTCTAAGGAACATACTCTCTCAGGAATAAATCTAAAAACTGAGTCCAAGCCAGTGAAGCAGCCTCATCCGGACTGTCTAACTCATAGGCGCGCCACCACTCATCAGCGGCTCCTTGAAGCTAGAAATTAGTGAAAGAAACCCCGCTTGATCCTGATATACCCATGGTACGGAGAATACGGTAACACTCATCTAGAAATCCCAAAGCATCATCTGATGCTAGACCGCAGAATACAGGAGGTTTGTACTTCTTGAACCTCTCAAGCCTCAGTTGCTCATCCTCGGAAGTCGCTGCCCTGTCCTCGGGCAGATCTCGGACTACAGGCTGTACAGGAATAATCTTAGGGACCTGCTCAACAAGCACTCGCTGCTCAAGATTACGGACGGTAGGAGTCTATGCTCTTCCCCCAGCCTGAGATGTAGCTGTAGCAAGGGGAAGCAACCCTGCCTGAGCCAAAGTGGCGTACATGCTCATGAATTATGCCAGAGTCTCATGAAGTGCTGGAGTAGTAGTAGCAGTAGGCGTATCAGGTGCCTGGACTCCAGTTAGAACTGCTGGTGGTACCTCGACGACAGCTCGTACAGGTGCTCTGGCTGCACCACTTCCGCGTCCTCAGCCTCTACCCCGACCCCGATCTTTGACGGTTGCAGTAGGGGGCGCGGGTGACTGATCATCTTGGGTAGCGTGTGTCCTTACCATTTGTGAGAGAATAGAAGACAGAAGTTTAGAATTGTGATATCAAAATCTCGCACGACAAGGAAATCAAATAAAGTGGAATTTTCCTAACAGTTACATAGCCTCTCATTGATAAGTACAGATGTCTCCGTACCGATCAGCGAGACTTTAGTAAACCGGCTTGTAATTCATGACTCCTATGAACCTAGAGCTCTGATACCAACTTGTCACGATCCCAGTTTGCCCTTCATGAACCATCGTGATGGCACCTAGTCTCTACGACTAGGTAAGCCTAAATTGCGGAAGATAAACCGAATTTACGGAAGGAAATAATTTAAAATAGAAATTGAGTAAATAAACATTGTTTAAAAGTGTCGCTCAACATATACAATATTAACTCTTAAAACCGATACATTTTTCCAATATCAGGAAACCCATGAATCACAAGTTAAGGATACTATATAGTGCTCTAACTCCAGAATAGTCTAAACAAAGTAAATACAAAAGGGTTTTAACTACAAGAAAGAATGGAGAGAGACTCCTAGGTCTGTGGACGCGGCAAATATACCTTGAAGTCTCCGAAGGGTTGCCTCGCCTCAAGGATGGCAAGTCTGAGTGGAAGTACCTAGATCTGCACATGAAAATCATGCGCAGACAGGGCATGAGTACACCACATCGGTACTCAGTAAGTGCCAAGCCTATTTTTGGTCGGGTAGCGATGAGGAAGGTCAGGGCCCTACCAAGGTTAAATAAAATAAAAAGTTCAATAGTGTAGAACAGAACAGTATAAATAAGTACAGCAGTAAAAGTAACACAGGATATAAAGGACAACAATAACTATTATAGAGGCAAGGTACAAAGAACGAAAATACGGCTCAACACCAAAATAACAATCAGGGATCTCCTAGGATACCGTCTTGTAGTCCCAATATACATATCTAATAGATCTCCCGGGATCCCGTCCCGTAGTCCAACTAATAGTGTGCAGGGATCTACCGGAATCCCGTTCCGTAGTCCCAAATATAAATACCTAGTACTGGGAGAATCTACCAGGTGCATTCTCGTAGTTCCATATAACTGTGCAAGGGGATCAACCGGAATCCCGTTCCGTTGTCCCAAATGTAAATAGTCGGGGGGAGCTACTGGAATCCCACATTCGTAGTCCCAATGTAAATACACAGCAGCAACAGGAAAAATATTCAGAAATATCAAATTTCATATTAAGACAAATAAGTAATTCTAGCCTAGCATACTTCACGGAATTCAGGTAAGACAGTTTGAGCAAATACAACAATTAAATCACTTAGACATGCTTTCCTAGGCTAACAACAGACTTAATAGTGCAAGTAATAAAAACAGGAATGGAAACATACTAGTAATTACATAATAAAAAATCAAATTTCCAACACTTATCACAAGTACGCACTCGTCACCTCACGTACAAAGCATCTCAAATACCAAATACACAAAATCCTAAGGGGAAGGTCCCCCACACAAGGTTAGGCGAGCCACTTACCTCGAACCAGTTTAAATCAATCCGAAATCATGCTCTTGCAACGAGTACTCGACTCCAAATGACCCAAATCTATTCAATTCAATTGTATAATGTAAATAACACTTCAAGTATCTGATTCTACAATGAAATTCTAAGCTAATACATTTAATTAGGTAAAATAACCAAAATACCCCTCGGGCCCACGTCTCTGAATCAGGTAAAATTTATATTTTCAGAATCTTCACACTCTCACAAGTTCAATCATACCAAAAGTACCAAAATCGGACCTCAATTGGTCTCTCAAATCATCACTCAAAGGCCTCTACTTAGTCAAGCCCTAACCCATAAATTTCCACTGATTTTCCTTAATTGTTCATGCTTAAATTGATACAAATCATTCCAATAACGAGTTTAGGGACCAAAGACCTTACCCCAATGAACTCCTCTGAAAATCCCTCTTGAAAAGTGCTTCCCAAGCTTCTTCCCGTTTGAAATATGGTGAAAAATATCTAAATTTCGCGAAGGCAAGTATTTATATGTTTCTGCCCAGTGATTTCCGCATCTGCGGCCCTGGGACCGCATCTGTGGTCCCATTTTTGCAAACCAAAGGTCGCATCTGCGACAAGCACTAACTCAGCCAGATTCCGCACCTGCGACTCCCCATCCGTAGATGCGGTACCGCTTACCGCTTCTGCGGTTCCTGCTAAACCTCGCCTTTTCCGCTTCTGCGATGCCAAATGCTGCTTTTGTGGCTCCGTACCTGTGGTCCCACACTCGTAGGTGTGGTTATGACAGAAAACCAGCTAAAGATACAACTCCAAACTCCAAAATCCTTCCGTCAACCATCCGAAATAATCTCGGGACCTCAACAAAAGGCACCAAAAAGTCTAATACCATTGCCAAAACTTATACCAATCCTTAAAACACCTAAAATAACATCGAAACAACAAATTAACCGCGGATTCAAACCTAAGAACTCTAAAACTCTAAAAATACGCTTTCGATCAAAAAGTCTATTCAACCTCGTCCGAATGACCTGAAATTTTGTACACACGTCACATTCAACACTTTGGAGCTACTCCAACTTCCGGAATTCCATGCCAACCCTCGGATCAAAATCTCACTATCGAACCAGAAACTTCAAAATTTTGACTTTCGACATTTCATGCCTAAATTAGCTACGGACCTCCAAAACACAATCCGAACAAGCTCCTAACCCCAAAATCACCCCACGGAGCTAACGGAACCATCGGTCGTCTTCACATTGCTCCGATTATGGTCCAAATTTCTAGAACATAAACTCTCATTTAGGGACTAAGTGTCCCCAAACTCTTCGAAACTCAAAACCGAACATCCCGGCAAATCAAAATAGCAGAAATAAACACGGGGAAAGCAGTTGATAGGGGATCAGAGCGTTAATTCTTAAGACGACCGTCCGAGTCGTCACACTCATACACACCAAATATTATTCCCAACCACTATCATCACAGTTTTAAGTCCTACATCATTTCAGGACTACATCTTTTTATATATTGTGCCCTTTATTTGTAAACTTGAATATGACCAAAATTCTTCGTGGTTTGAGTCTACTTACATAAGTTGAGCAGCTCAAGCCATATCCCGAAAGCATGGGGTATTTACATTGATGAAACTTATTCTCTTTGATTTGTTGACCTCTAATCCTTGCGACACTTCTTCAACACTTTTTAAACTTAACATAACCACTTAACATCCCAAAAATAATCTTATCCTTGAACTTATGTCCATTAACTTACTACAAATCCAGCATACAAAAGTACGGGATGTAACATCCTTACCCTTTTAGAAATATTCTTCCTCGAATGTTAACTCTTAGAGACTTACAAAATTGTTGCCAGATTCTCCTTTGTAAACTGAACTAAAACCCATATCTTATTAGTCTACTAGAGCAGTGTTGTAGTCCCATTACTTCTACTTTGGTCCCTCCTTTACATTTTACAATAAAAGTCTATTGTTATTGGAATAACATTTATTCCTGTATAATAAATAATAAGTTGCTTCCTGAGTTCATAATGTAAGAAACTTCAATAGAGGGATTAATATACCTCTAACTGCCCTGCCTCGATCCTATATGAGAGCCTCGATCAGACACTCTTCGAAGCGGAATTGTCATATCCTTATCAGCTACCTTCCTCCTCTTGGCCCGACTATTCTCCTCTTCCACCGCATATCCCATAACATACACAGACGAACCTTGATTGATGGACTCCCAAGATTATGAGCTATCTGACACCTCAGAAAAGCTGGAGTCCATAAATACTCCGATATAGTTTTGAGCCTGAGGGAAACCCGGCTATGCCAATCCGTGATATTGAAAATAAGGGCCTTGGTGAGGTTGGAACTCATCTCACACCATCTATTGCTGGCGCAATTGAAACTAATCAACGAATGACTCATACAGATACTCGGAAGGACCCTCCTTACTAGAAACCATGATCTCCGACGGGTCTGACTCCATAGTGTAACTTATATCTCCTTTTAACACTTTCATAGCCTTCCGACCCATACTACCTGTTGATGCCTGTCATCTGGTAGTAAAAGGCATCACTGAGAACATAAATAAAGTAAATATTAGGAGTGATTACTTACGACTCAGTTCTATCGCACAATCTAGATAAAGAAAAGTAACTATCCTAAATATACTGTAGCCTCCTATTTATAAGTGTAGTGCACAACACACCCATAATCAAGAATCTACTAGATACGGCTTGTAGACAACCCTAGGATAAACCCGCTCTGATACCTAGTTACTCACGACCCAAACCGGAGGGCCACGACTGGCACCCGGTGCCTACTCAACCGAGCGCTACGTACCTTATCCTTCTTTACTATAAGACTCGTCATGGGCCATTACATGCCGTATCGCTATATATATATATATATATATATATATATATATATATATGAACTTAACTCACATAACCAACTCATAAATAATTTACACAGATATATGGGCACCGACAAGGCCGTCATGGTAGCCTAACATGCCATAACTAAAAGTATACACATGGTACTGTCTGCAAACCCTCTATGGAAACATGAACATAGTCGATAAGTTGGGACAGGGTCCCCGGCATTCCCATAAACCAAAATAAGATGTACAAAACCCTGACTCAGCAATACTTTAGGAAGAAGTGGAGCTTACTAACCAAAAGTTGATATCCAGAGGCAACCTACAATAGACGATCTTCATCTCGTTTATCCATACCAGTGTGGAATGAAATACAGCGTCCCCAAGCAAAGGGATGCCAGTACGAGGAATGTATCGTGTATGTTAGGCATGAATAAATCATAAAATCTATTTTTGGTCCGCGAACACAGAAGACCGAGTAAGAAATTCTATTAACCCGGGAGAAGGTGTTAGACATTCTCGGGCTCCGTGGTTTTAGCACTGTCGCTCAACTATTAATAATTGGCCTAAAAATCTGATTTATTATATGTTGTAAACCTATTGTGCATTTTTAACTTTATAACCACTTTTATTTGTTTATGAAATTGTTTCTGGAACAAGTCACGATGTCGCGCACTCATTTGTTTTGTACACATTGTGAATTGTGTCACAGGAACCGTACCCACGATCTACAATATGTGTATTTTATTATTAGTCAAAGTTGTGGTCGGGTCAAATGAAATGCACACCCGAATTGAGATTTACGTATCATGACCACACCACGAAAACCGTACCCGTGATCACGATAATTTTATTAATCGTGCTTAAAGCAACTAGCGCATTTGAATTATTTTTCTAATCTTTAAGATTGTTGTGATGCCAAATTTATGGACAAGATATTATTGGGGAGCAAGTAGGCTAGCTAACATGATCTATTATTTGGCCCAGATTCCTTATGGTTCAAGACCCATCTTATGGTCTATTCTTATTCCTTGCCAAGAAAGAAACAACTCTCATTTTTTCATCTACCCAATTAAAAGCATTTATTCAAGAACCAAGACTATATACATCATAAACGAAATAAAACTAATTAAAACAATTTAAATAAAAACTAAGACATACTACTCAAACAACGTAATATCACAAATCAACCAACACGCGCACCAAGCTATCATAACACAGTGAAATGAGAATGAATGGGCCTTTTATTGATGAACAAAACTGAAAATTGCAAGTCAATCGGGCCTAACAAAGCAACAATCCTTGAACTGAAATACCAAAATTACAAACCGGAACCTCGAATCGATACCGGAAAGCTCGAAACCCAAATCGACCTCAGTCAAGCGATAAACTAAAACCTCAAATATCTGACAACTGGAGTGTCAATTCACGGGTATGCTTTGTCACCAGAAAGTTCAGCAAATTGGCTCCATATGCCATCGCCGAATTGACCAAAATAATCATACACCAATGTAGTCCAATAGAGCCCCAAATTCCAAACAATCTCTATTCCTCTACCAACCAAAGATAAAATCTGTCCCCTTGACTCTAACACCTTGTTTCTTACAGATTCACGGGAATATTTGCGAAAGGGAACGGAAACACCACGTTCAAAATCAAGTTGCTCCAAAGCGCTAATCCTAGATATGTCCTTCACATGTAAAGCATCAATTTTCTCTGATGGGCTTTGTGTAGGAGAAACACTGCTCACTGCACAAATTCTTGACAATAAAGTTCGTTTTTTTTTAATGGAATTCAAGAGTTTTCTTCTGCTTTTGTACTCAATTGATGGGGTTATTGAAGAGTACATGCAACTAGTGCAAATTCCCTCCCTTTTCTTTTAATTTTGGAGCTCAAAATCAAGAAGATAATACGGTGAAATTGAAGAGGGTATTTGGGATTTTACATATATAATTATTCGGAAGAAATTGATTGAGAGAGAGGTGTATGTGTATTTGGAGTGGAAACAGACTGAATTTTGTGTTTCCTCTTTTTGTGCCGATTTGCCGTTCTAGCTCTGGCGACTCTGCTGGGATAAGAATTCAGAATCTCTGGTTCAAGGTTCAAGAATTCGATCTTAGAATAATTATTATAGTTGGTTTTCATTTATTATCTGATTTTTACGTGTTTGAGCCTAGTGTGCTAATTGCCGCTTTTTAAATATTCTGTGAACTGTACATAAACTGCTACGAAACCCTCTTCTCTCTGAGTTTTCTAAATCATCTGAGGAGTGTGCGCTTCGCGTGGCTTCTTTTCTGTTACAGTCATATCGCAATGTTAGAACGAGGTTCGGACAAGTTACAAAGTCGGTGAAGCTTCTGTATTCCCAGTACGCTGCCCCCCTCGGCTCGAGTTGTCTGCTCGGATAAGCCAGGTCTAGAACAATATACCCAGGTTTTAAACCTGGAATAACATAGCCTCATGCCAGATCCCTAGTAGGAACGCTTATTTGCATCACGTGCATTTGACTTTAGGGACTCAACACAGGGGTTGGGTCTGTCTAGGACAGGTGTACCCAAATTAAAAGACCATCCTAATGCATATTATGTGCTACTTGAGTATCTATTTTGTTTCGACTTGCATGTTGACTGGCTTCAAGAATAGGGAAAGAAAATGAAACAAAAGAGAGAAAAAAAAGAAAAAGAGAAAAAATAAGAGCGAGTAGTAGGTATTTGAAAAATTTTGAAAACAAGAAAGTAAGTCAATATTTTTAAAAGTCATGTTTCCTCTGTTCCGTCAAAACTGACCGAACTACGCGGGTCTGATTCTCACCAAATGTGAGATACGTAGGCAATCCTCATCGGTTCCGACTCACCATTTTCAAAAAATCCAATTTTTTTTTCCTTTACTTCCTTCTTTAGAAAGTCTTTCGTTTAGACCCCATTTTTAAAAATACAAAAATAATTTATTTTAAGCTCTCTCAAAATCCAAAAATATCTTCATTTTTCTTTCGAAAATTCAAGATTCAAAAATATTTTCTCTTTTCTTTCGAAGTATTTCTTTCATAAATTCAAAGTAAAAATTCAAAATTCCAAAAATATTTTCTTTCTTCTTTAGAAGTTTTTCTTTCGAAATTCCAAAAATAAAAATCGAAATCAAAAATATTTTCTTTCTTCTTTATAAGTCTTTATTTTGAAAATTTAAAAAATAAGGAAAAAAAAGAAAATTCAAAATCCAAAAAAAAAGATTTAGTTTATTTCCTTTATTCCTAATCTTCCCGAACTACGCAAGATCTGATTCATGTTCCCACATGATACGTAGGCAACCCACATCAAGTTCGATCAACCATTAAAAAAATGATAAACAAAATGATGATGATAATAAGGACCGATTGAGTCCATTCTAACACGTCTTTTCTTTTGAATTGTGAAGAAAGTTTAAGGTGGTCAATTTGTGGTAAGCTGACAACACCAAATCCAAAGGAAAAGTGACAACTCACATCGAAGTTGTTGCAAGCAGTCATGAGACTCAGGGTTAGAGGGTTCAACAAGAGTCTACTGTGGCTAAGGAAAAATAGAGTACTGAAACAAAAAATGACTGAGATGTGTCAAGCATGGGCCAATGGCAAAGGACCGCCCTTCTCTATTCCTGATTTCCCAGAGTTCACACCCATTTAGGCTACTGCCATTCGGGTCTCATTATCTGATCAATCCTATCCACCTGGGTTCAGTCCTTATCCCAACTGTACAACTACAGCAGGAACTTCTGTTGCATGCTCTCAAAGTTTGTCATTGACAACCAATCAGACAACCACTACTGTTATGCATGTCTTCACTATCCCACAGCTGACGGTGGTGCAGAGGAAAACTCATGAGTCACAGTTTGCTACCCAGCAAGAACAATCCCACTCTCCTGAGGACCATTCATACCTATTTGAACTTCCTGCAAAGATTGAGAAGCCTGCCCGAAAGATGGCACAGGAAGAAATGACCCAAAGAGTGAAAAGCTTAGAACAACAGTTGAAAAACATGCAAGGGTTGGCAGGTCTGAAGAATATTGCCTTCAAGGTTCTATGTATGTTCCCCGATGTCTACTTGCTGCCTGGTTTCAAGACTCCCAAATTTGAAAAGTATGATGGACATGGAGACCCCATAGACCACCTGAAAAGGTATTACAATAAGCTAAGAGGTGCAGGAAGAAATGGAGAAATGGTTTATGGATCAAGACACATCTCGCTGGTATATCTGGGATGACATGGCACAAGCCTTTGTCAAACAGTTCCAATACAACATTGACATCCCCCCAGACCGCAATTCCCTTTCAAACCTGAAGAAGAAACCAACTGAGAGTTTCAAGGAATATGCCATTAAATGGAGAGAGCAAGTGGCTAGAGTTAAGCCACCCATGGATGACCACGAGTTAATCACTTTCTTTCTTCAGGATCAAGAGCCAGATTATTTTCAAATCATGATATTCGCAGTGGGAAAATCCTTCTCGGAAGCAATCAAAATGGGGGAAATGGTTGAGAATGGCCTTAACACAGGAAGAATTATAAGTCAAGCAGTTCTCAAAGCCGCAACTCAGACTGTCAAGATTGAATTTGATATTTTTTGTGACACGAATGAGAAGGCTGAAGAAACCATGATGATATCAGGGTCAGGAAGAGGTCGTAGGAGAACATCTTGAAGGTATGAGCAGCCTCATCAGGTTTCCCCTGACTCCCCTGAGTACTATTATCCACCTCAGAACTCCCAATACTCTGTTGCTCCACTTCAATATATTGTCCAGCCACCAAAGCACCCAAGAAGGCAAGCACGAGCATTACAAAATCTTCACAAACCTCCACAAAATTTTCAAGTGCCCTATAACCCACATCCAAGCCAGGGGTATAAAGGGAAACAAAGGTTGAAGAATAATTTTACACCAATAGGAGAGTCCTATGCAAGCTTGTTTGAGAAATTAAAGCATTATGACATGATTTCACCTATTCCTCCAAATCACGTAGACCCCCGTGCAAGAAGCTTTGACCCTTCTAAAAGGTGCGAGTACCACTCCAATACCCAGGGGCACAATATTAAAAGCTGCCGGGATTTGAAAACAGAAATAGAAAGGATGATCCAGGAAAAACTGATTGTGATCCAAGACAGTGACACCCAGAATATCATGTAGAATCTTTTACCTGCACATGATAATGTACACTTTATGGGGATGGTGCCTGGTGACATGGAGTATGAGAATCCTCTCGGGAACTTGCCGACTAAAATTGCAGAAGGCCATGGTGATTCTGATGAGCAAATTTGTGGCTAAATGTCAAGCTTAGTAATTGAAACGTCATTCCCTCCCTCCTCAGTAGTAAGGAATCTTGGTAGCTTGTTTTGATGTTTTTTCTATTATCTGGGTTATTTCTGGGTTGTGATCCAGATTTTATTTATTTTATTGAGTCAAACCCTTCTATCCCTCCATTCTGTCTGTGTGAGTCTTGTCCGTTTGTTCTTTTGCTATTTTCATTATTCGGGTTATTTTAGGACTCTAACTCAGATTTTAGGTTGTTTGTCTTGGTGTTTACTCAATAATATGCAGTTTGTCATTTTGTGTCATTCCATGCTTAGTTCTTTTCCCGCTAGTTTTAGTGACATAACATGCATGTAGATTTTTTGGCCAAATCTTAGAAAATTGATTTAAGCTTGAATTGGATAACTGAGAAAAAGACACTTTTAAGGAAGAAAAAGAGTTGAAATACCTTAGAATTAAGTCCGAGTAAAATTTGAGTGGAACTAGAATATTCATACCCGTGGAGGTTAAGGATCTTTACCTTCAAAATCATTGTGAAAAGATCGGGTTGAGGAAGAATCAATTGAAGTTTGTTGGAAAATTTCATAATAATGGATGAAGGGTGTCTTTCGACCATAACACACCAAGAAGACAAATATTTTTGTCAATGATATGATCGCAAAAAGATAATATATTTGGCGTTCTCGAGGCTGGGAGGCCCTTTTTCTACTACCCAAATACTTTATACCATGTGTTACCCATTTTGAGTCTGTGTTATTTTCTTTGACCACACTCTTTTGGAATCAATTTTAGAGTCAAAAGTCAAAAAAAAATAAAAAAAAATAAAGGTCCATGCCCCAAGAGTAACTGGGACAGTTCTTTGAAAGTTCAAGTGAAAAAAAAGGAAGAAGAAGAAGAAAAAAAAACAGTCAAAGGTCCATGCCCCTAGAAAATGAAAGCTGGGGCAATTTGTTTTGAAAAAAAGAGAAAAAAAAAAGAAAAATACAAAAAAAAGTTAGGTCAAATGTTTGAACTACGTTTGACCTGATTCCTTAAAAAAAAGGATACCTAGGCAGCCTCACGGTTCAGTCCAACCAAATAAAAAGGAAAAAAAAGGAAAAAAAAGGAAAAAAATATCCAAAAATACCCAGTATCTAAAACGGGGGCATTAGTTTGTTTAGTTTGAAAGAGTCGATTCCAAGAGTTGTAAGTTTACAACCCATCATTTTGAGTCTACTTTCAGCCTTCATGCAGTCCTTTCTTTCCAATCCTATCCAAAAACCTTCCAAATAAAGACCTCCTGATATGTCTTCAAGAATGCCAAGAGAAGCATGTAATGAGAGATGGTTCTTACGCGACAAACAATGTCAAGTTGCTCACACAAGAAAGCAAAAGAAAAAAGAAAAAGAAAAGAAAAATGAGAGTCTTACTAGTGAAAACCCTCACGGGCACTGAAAAGCGACGGTAAGTAGAGATAAATAAATGAGAGAGACTTGTAGATGAAAATCCCTCGGGGCACCACTAGTCGAAAGTGAGTCGTGCAACTGATGCAAAGGCTTGGCACGAACAAGCCCAACTTCAAAGGTCATAAGAATGGTAAAAGGGAAGATTGGATTAGTTTGATAGATCAGGCCGTTGAGTCCAAAATGCATGTCATAATCATTAAGGCTAGTTATTGAAAGAAAACAAAAAAATCATCCTTCTGTCCTTCTGACGGGGGCATTTCTTGTTAATACTTGTTTCTTTGCATCATTGTGTCCTTCACTCTGAGTCAGTCGTTGTCAAAACAAGCAAGAAAAGATTTCAAAATCTGCTACCAGCTTTTCAGTTGCACAAAATAAATTTGGCCAGCATACTCAGTTGTTACAGTGAATATGCCTTGAGGATTCAGGCAAAGGCTCCCCCCAAATGACCCTTGTCAGCCTACTTGGCGCAAGCAAAGATAACTGGTGATTCTCTCTGACAGACAAGTTGCTCAAAAAACAGGAAGTCATTTAAGATATCAGAAATGGTCACCTAAGCAAAGATCTCCAGCCGGGATAAGGTTGATTGAGCCAAAAATACAAATGGTAGTGGGAGTGAAATAATCATGGTTTATATAGTGCAAAAGTCTCTTGAAATGAGTCTCCTAGCAGTGCGACCAACTACCAATATAGTTGGTCTTCTAAAGGATGGATGATCACAAAGCCAAGCTGCCAAAGACATCAAGGCCACAAACCGAACACCACTTTCAAAACTATAAAATATTTCTTTGTTTCAAATAGGAACATAGAAGTTTAAGGAAAGTGGTTCAAAGGAAAAAAAAGGAAGAAGAAGAGAAGAGCCGACAAAAGGGAAGTTTCTCAACTCTTTGCCTTCATCTTCTTGCTAGTGTGCATAATATATTGCCATTGCTCTTCACATTTTTCCTCCTAGGATAAAAGTCCTAGTCTGATAGATTTTCTCCCAATAAAAATCTTAGTCTGATGAAATTTTCTCCTAAGATAAGAAAACTTAGTCTGATGAATCTTTCTCCAAGGATAAACATTCTAGTCTGATGAACTTTCTCTTAGGGTAGAAAGCTTAGTCTGATGAATCTTTCTCCTAAGATACCAAAAAATGAAAATCTAGTCCGATGATTTTTCTCCTAGGATAAACGTCTTAGTCTGATGGATTTTCTCTTAGGATATAAATCTTAGTCTAATGAATCTTTCTTCTAAGATAACAAAAAGGACCTAGTCTGATGAATTTTCTCCCAGGATCGAAATCTTAGTCTGATGAATCTTTCTCCTAAGATAGAAGGCCTAGTCTGATGAACTTTCTACTAGGATCAAAATCTTAGTCTGATAAATTTTTCTCCCAAGATAGAAGACCTAGTCTGATGAACATTCTCCTAGGATAGAAATCTTAGTATGATGAATCATTCTCCTAAGATACCAAAAAAAGAAGAAAAGAGACCTAGTTTGATGAACTTTCTCCTAGGATCAAAATCTTAGTCTGATGAATCTTTCTCTTAAGATAGAAAACCTAGTCTGATGAACTTTCTCCTAGGATCAAAATCTTAGTCTGATGATTTTTTCTCCTAAGATAGAAGACCTAGTCTGATGAACTTTCTCCTAGGATAGAAATCTTAGTCTGATGAATCTTTCTCCTATGATACCAAAAAAAAAGAGACCTAGTCTGATGAACTTTCTCCTAGGATTAAAATCATAGTATGATGAATCTTTCTCCTAATATAGAAAACCTAGTCTGATTAATCTTCTCCTAGGATAATATTTTTTTTAAAAAAGGGAAGTCTGGATCTGAAAAAAAGGGTCAATTATTAGTTTTTTTAATTTATTAATCTTTAGTTTTCTTGAAATCAGGGGTCCCGCCTGGAAAATAGGATCAATTTTACTCTAGTCAAACTTAGTTTATAGTTTTCCGCAAGCTCAATCTCAAATTTAGGAGACACACTTCCTAGTTTGGTTCGAAATTTTCTTGGTTTTACTCACATGAGACGCACATCCTAGTCGAGTCTTCAGTTTTACTCTCATCATTGTATCCTTCATCAGTAGCATAGGTGATTCACAGGTCTTCTAACAACTCATAAATCTTCATAGTTCCACACTGGGGCAGAAAAGTTTCTTTTGTTTTGTCTGTTTTGCTGTAGTATCAGGCGCTCACCTGGAGAACGAGGGAAGTCATTTCAGAATTCAATTCAAGATAGAAGTAGCGGAAGCTCGCCTAAAAAATGCGAGTCAATAGTCCGAGATAACCAAAAGAATGAGTCTCAATCCGGAATAAAGACAAAAGAAGAAAAAAGGAAAAAAGAAGCCAAGAATAGAGGACCTCTCCAAAGAAAAGGCTGTGCATTTTTCGTCCTCTAAAAACCTAGCTGTTTTAGGAGAAAGAGGGCGCCGCTACACTCTCAAAACGGGTTCTTCAATTTCTGCATGTCCTCTTCTTCTTCTTCTTCATGTAGATATTTTAATTCAAAAAAAGGCAATGAAAAACGCAGCAATTACTGTCCCAAAAATAGCTCCAAAGACGTCATAAAACACATGCTCAAAACCTTCCAAAATCAGGAGACACCTAGCTTGAATCTCCATGAAATAAGCTGAAATTCCTGTTGCAAATCAGCACAAAAAAACACCCAAAACTACAACCTCAAAATCAGCCGGAGTTGAGCTTCATTGTTTTGGTTTAGTTCAAGTTTTCCGGCAAACTTCCATCCGTTGTCGAGGTCCGTTCGTGGTTCAGTTCGTGTTTCGCTGTTGCTAGATGACCCTGTTGAATTCTCTAAATCCTATTGTTTCAGCATGGATTTTATTGTTTGCTTGTGTCTTTTCATACTTGGTTCTAGTTGGTGCTGTACTGCTAGAGAATTATTAGTGCGTAACCACCTTATTACTGAAACTAAAGATATTTCTGGTACTTTCTCTTTTTTAGTTTAATGTAGTAGTGGGATAGTTGTACTGCTTTAATTTGAGCAATTTAAAAATCAATTAATTTATGAACCTTATTTAAAACTTTATTTGATTTCTCCTATGATCAGCGTCCAATTGCCATTCCATTAACAAGAGCCACCTTAATTCTCCACGACATCATTAGTTATGTAATGGATATTTGTTATTTTCTGCTAGACTACTACTTGCAATTTATAAATTTACTTCCTCCATCCTATTTTAATGTGATAGAATTTGATTGGCCGCCTATTTTAAAATGTTGATAATGACTTATTGATAGTGGTGGAAGAAAATACTAGGACAATGGTTTAATTGAGGAAACATAACCTCGAAAAGTTTAATTTCAAATGGTCAACTAAATATGTATTCTTAAAGATTTTGAATTATATCAAATAATTTTTAATGTCTCAAAATAAATATATGTCTTGTAAGTGATATGCCTCTCTCAAACACTCTTATTTGGGCTGCAACTTCGACCTTCTCAAATCGAAACTTCTTTGCCTTCATTGATATTTGACCTGAAGTCACGTATTAATGGAAAAATGTCAAAACAAGGAATTATTTGTTGATGCGAGGGTTGGATTGGATTGATATGAAATTAGTAGGGTAATATTTATTAATCTATTACTTTATTACTTACCCGTTAAGAGCATACTTAGGCCGTTAATATTCATAAACATCTTAGCTTGCTTTAGGCACAATCAATAATAAATTATCGTGGCCATGGGTACGGTTCCCGTGGCATAGTCGCGATACGTAAATCTCAATTCAGGTGTGCATTTCATATGACCCGACCATAATTTCGAATGATAATAAAATAAACATGTTGTAAGTCACGGGTGCATTTCATGTGACGCAATTCGCAATGTGTACCAAAACAACAAGTGTACGACAATCGTGACTTGTTATAGAAAATAATCCTATAAACATTAAAAGTGGCTAGAAAGTTAAAAATGCATGTAGGTTTAAAATGTGTTATTAATCAGATATTTAGGCCAATTAATAATAGTTGAACGACCATGCTAAAACTACAGAGCCCGGGAATGCCTAACACTTTCTCTCGGGTTAACAAAATTCCTTACCTAGATTTCTATGTTTCGCGGACTGTAAAAAAGAGTCAAACTTCCTCGATTCGAGATTTTAAATCGGTGACTTGGGACACCATAAATTATCCCAAGTGGAGACTCTAAATTTGAATATATAAATCTCGTTTCGATTATTGTCACTTTAATTGGAAAAATTTCCCATATCCCCCTTCGCCTATGAGTCACAATTTGCTACCCAGCAAGAACAGTACAACTCTCCTGAGTACCACTCGTGCCTATTTGATCTTCCTACAAAGATTGAGAAGCCTGCCCGAAAGACGGCACATTAAAAAATGACCCAAAGAGTGAAAAGCTTAGAACAACAGTTGAAAAATATGCAAGGGTTGGCAGGTCAGAACAGTATTGCCTTCAAAGATTTATGTATGTTCCCCGATGTTCGTTTGCCACATGGTTTCAAGACTCCCAAATTTGAAAAGTATGATGGACATGGAGATCCCATAGCCCACCTGAAAAGGTATTGCAATCAGCTAAGTGGTGCGGGGGGAAAGGAAAAATTACTGATGGCTTATTTTAGGGAAAGACTTACGGGTGTAGCCTTCGAATGGTTTATGGGTCAAGACACATCTTGCTGGTATGTCTTGGATGGCATGGCCCATGTCTTTGTCAGACAGTTCCAATACAACGTCGACATCGCTCCAGACCCCAATTCCCTTTCAAACCTGAAGAAGAAACCAACTGAAAGTTTCAGGGAATATGCCATTAAATGGAGAGAGCAAGCAACTAAAGTTAAGCCACCCATGGATGACTACGACCTAATCACTGTCTTCCTTCAGACTCAAGAGCTAGATTATTTTCAAAGCATGATGTCCGCAGTGGGCATATCCTTCTCGGAAGCAATCAAGATTGGGGAAATGGCTGAGAACGGCCTCAAGACAGGCAAAATTATAAGTCAAGCAGTTCTCAAAGCCGCCACTAAGACTGTCCAGATTGAATCTGATAATTTTAGTGATATGAATGAGAATGATGAAGAAACCATGATGACAATAGGGTCAAGAAGAGGTCCCATGAGAACATCTCGAAGTATGAGCAGCCTCATTAGTGTAACAATCCGACCGGTCGTTTTGAGCATTTGCATTTCGCTTGCCAGTTTTCAGGCATGACTAGCCCCCTATGATGTATTATGTCTTATGTAAATCGTCGGTTTTGCTTTTTAGGATAATCAGAATAGATTTGGAAGAATAATTCTCACCTTGAAGCTTTAAATTTGAAAGGTTTGACCAAGTTTTGACTTGTTACTATATGATCTAGGATTGGAATTTTTATGATTTGGTTAGCTCCTTTAGGTGATTTGGGACTTAGGAGCATGATCAAAATGTATTTTGGAGGTCCGTGGAAAGTTAAGGCTTGAATTGGCGAAATTGGAATTTTGTCGCTTTCCGGTTGATTGGTGAGATTTTGATATAGGGGTCGTAATGGAATTCCGAAAGTTGGAGTAGGTCCATTTTATCATTTGTGATGTGTGTGAAAAATTTCAGGTCTTTCGGACGAGGTTTGATAGACTTTTGATTGAAAGCAAAATTTGGAAGTTTTTGGAATTCTTAAGCTTGAATTAGATGATGATTTGGTGTTTTGATGTTCTTTTGAGCGTTCCAAAAATTGGAACTAGTTTGAATGATGATATAGGATATGTTGACATGTTTGGTTGAGGTCCCGAGGTCATCGGGTGAGTTTCAGGTGGTAAACGGATTAATTTTTGGACTTTAGACTTGGTTGTTTTACTGGTTTTTGTTGCAGAGATTTTTGTTCATCGTGTTTGCAGTCAGGGACTCGCGTTCGTGAAGAGTGTTCTCGAGGTGGGGAATACTGTTCTTCGCGTTTGCGCTTTGGGTGCCACGTTCACAATGTGTTGATGATGTGTTCTTCGCGTTCGCACTTTGGTGATCGCGTTTGCGTTGTTATGACTCCAATAGGTATCAAGTTCGCGAGGCTTGTGCCGCAAACGCGTAGAGCATTTTGGGACCGATATTTTTTTCTTCATCACGGACGCGATGGTCGTCCCGCGTTCACGAAAGAGGAAGCCTAGGAAGCCTTGTAAAGTACTCTATTTCGAGGATTTCGGCCATTTTTGCATTTTTGGAGCTTTGGAGCTTGGGAGAAGACGATTTTGGAGTGGATTTTCAGAGGATTGATTGGGGTAAGTATTCTTCACCCAAATCTGGTTAAATACCATGATTTTGTCTTAATTTTTATCATTTAATTTGGGAATTTGGAATGAAAATTGGAAGAAAAATTAGAGAGTTGAATTGGGGATTTGTGGGGCCATTTGAGGTCCAATTTTGATGTTCTTGGTATGTATAAACTCGTGGGAGGATGAAAATTCTATTGATGCGATTTTTATCGGATTCCGAGATGTGGGCCTGGGGGTCGGGTTTGGCCAATTTCGGAATTTTTGAGTTAATTCGACAATTTTCGCGTGGGCTTTGTCCCTTTGGCATGTATTGATGATATGATTCTTATTCTGGATAGATTCGGGATGATTTGAGGCCGAGTCGAGCAGTAAGAGCATCGGTGTGTAGCTTTCCGAACGGTTTGAGGTAAGTAATGATTGTAAATGATGCCCTGAGGGTATGAAACCCCAGATTTAACACCGTTTCACTACTTTGAGGTGACACACATGCTAGATGACAAGCATGGGGGCGTGCGCCGTTGGGGATTGTGACTTGGTCCGTCCCGTACAACTATTAAGTCGTGTATTTCATTGAAAATTATTTGTTACTATTGTGTTTTGGAAAGTATTATTATGTTTTGAGCTGAATGCCATATTTGGGCCTCGTGCCAACTGTTTGGACCCTTATGGGTTTTTACTGCTATTCCTTACAATTTTGACTTAATATTTGTACTCAATCATGCTGTGTTTTACTAATTTCATAACTCAGCCTTATTTACCCAGTTTTAATGCTATAAATGATATTTTGGGCTGAACGCCCTGTTTTTCTGATAGTCCGAGTGGCTTGTAAGGTTGATGGCTGAGAGAGGCCGAGGGCCTAATTGTGAGGTTAATGACTGAGAGAGGCCGAGGGACTGATTGCGAGGATTATATATTTATGGATCGGGTTGCATGCCGCAACAATATATATATGGATCAGGCTGCACGCCGCAACGATATGTTGGATCGGGCTGCATGCCGCAGCGATATAGTGCTTGGGTTGTAGGAGCCCCTCCGGAGTCTGCACACCCCCAGTGAGCGCAATTAACTATATATATGGATTGGGCTGCATGCCGCCGCGATATATGGATCGGGCTACATGTCGCAGCGGTTATGATAAGTTACCTATTGAGCGTGAGTGCTGAGTGTGAGCGCTGATTGCTGAGAGTTGAGTAATGAGTGACTGAGTGGCTTGCCCGAGGGGCTATATATATACACATATACGAGTGATGCTTTGCCTGAGGGTCCTATTTATGAACTTACTATTTCCACTCCTCCTTAAAGTGAGTTTGTATCGAATATGTTGATTAAATTATTGTTTTCACTCATCTTTATACCGAGCCTCTATCAAAAATGTTAAACAAATATTATAAACAACTTTCATTTAAACTGATATTTTTACGAGGTGTTCAGATATTTAGTCACTGATTTGGCATTGTTACTTCCACTGAGATTTTAAGTTATGAGATGGTTATGAATTTTTGTTTGCCCGATGGGCTGTATACGAACTATGTTGTGGTCGAGGGGCCGATTATGATTTTCGTCACTTTCCCTATAAATTACATTGAACTTCTACAAAAACTATTAGAAAGACATTTTTCAAAGGATTTCCCAAAATGGGATTTGAACGAGATGATTTGATTTGTATCCTGTTTTGGAAACATATTGTACCCACTGTGGTGCTATGATGTGGTTTACGTAATTTCTTACTTCCCAATCTTCATTTACTTTTATTACTTACTGAGTTGGCGTCCTCACATTACTCCATGCACCTTGTGTGCAGATTTAGGTATTTCTGAGCTCGGTGGCAGGTTCATCGGAGTTAGCAAGGTAGCTGTTTGGCGATCGTAGCTTTGATTTTCTCCCTCCTTATTCTTCCTTATGTATTCTTGTTATTTTCCCCACCATATTGGTCTTAATGTTATTGGACAGTTGTAGTAGATGCTCATGACTAGTGATACTTCGATGTCGGGCTTGTGTATTTATTCTACACTATTCATTTAAATTTACATCACGAGATTATTGATTAATAAATGGTATAAAAATAACTTTTATTGAATAATGGTTGATTCGAGAGTTGTGTTGGATGGCCTAGTTTTACGGTAGGCACTATCACAACCGGGTCGGTTTTTGGATCGTGGCATGTTGGTATTAGAGCCTAGGTTACATAGGTCTCACGAGTCATGAGCAGGTTTTGTAGAGTCCCGCGGATCGGTACGGAGATGTCTGTATTTATCTTCGAAAGGCTGTAGAACCTTTAGGAAATCCAACATTCTTGAATTCTTATCGTGCGTCATTGATTCAGCTTGAAAGGTAATTCTTTGAAATTCCTTCCACGCGTTCGTATGCGCGCATGAGCGCTCGGTATCAGCTGTGCATTGATGGCTTGTGATTCCCTGAACGAGGGGCGAGATGTGATTTCTGTGTGTTGATGTTGGGACAGTTTGGAGGACTTGAGGTCGGGCTTTGCTTATAGCTTGAGCGTTGAGGTGTTGATGGTGTGAGCATGTGCTTTTGGATTTGTATGTTCGGAGTGTCCCTATTAGCGGAAGTGATGGCTGGATGGCTACATGTTGAGTATGATGTGACCGCGAGATATGTTCATATGATTTAAATGTGATGAGAAAGGTCAGCTTGAGGGTAGAAAGAACTATTTGGTGCTTGATTTCCATCTTGTTTTGATGTATAGCCCCGAGTATGAGTGTGTTGAAGGATCTTTTCATGTTATTTATTAGGGAGCGAAGTAGATTTCATGTCGTGATATGAGTTCTGACTCAGGAAGATTAAGTGATTACATGGTGTTTATGACGGTGGAAAGGTATGAAGAGATGTTCGTTTCAGGCGAAGCAGGTGGGTTATCTCCTGCAGGGTTTCCTGAGGGCGTGTGATCCCTATGTTGTTTGTTGGAAGTCCCCTTTTACCAGTGAAATATGTGTGTTGCAATTTGAGTTTAAATCGATTATGTGAGTGGGTTTCACTATTGTGAGGGTGAATGCGAGATTTGTAGATGATTTGAAGTACTAGATGGTTTGTGTTGCATGAGCTTATGAAGTATTTAGTTTAATCTCACTATGGTATTATGGCAGTAATAGAGTATGGGCATTGTAAGTTTTCGTGTGTTTTGACCTATGGCTTGAGCTAAGTGGGGGAGTCTGCTATTGATAAGTTGATTGTGCGGCTAAGTGCCTTATTAGTTTCGGTTTGAGGTATACCGACGAATCATTTGTGGCTTACAAAGGCTGAGATCGAGGATGGATCAAGTAAAGGAAAATTTTGGATAAGGGTTGTGTTATGCTTTTTGGGTATATGAGAAATCATTGGATTAATTAGTTGTTGTTGTAAGGGATGTAACGGGTATAGATTATGATATCACTCGGCTGCTTAGAAGGATGGGTTACTTCCTTAGGTATTGTTGTACAAATGGGGCATAGGTCGTTCGGTTCATTTGATCAGTTTGATTAAAACCTAAGTAGAGTGGATGACTTTCGAGAGTGGTTTTAATGGATTCAAGATTTACATGTAATAATTGGAGATCTTTAGGATGTGTATTTGGCTAGAAACTAAGGTTTACATTGGAGGGTGTCAAGACTTGTAGCATTTCTATATCATTATGGATTCTACATATCAGTATCAGGAAGGTGAAGGTAATGGCTTTAGATTCTCAGAAAGTTTCTTCAGGGTAAGTATTTTGGACGTGGTGCTTTTAGGGATAGTTAAGAGGGTATTCAATGGATTATGAGCCTTAGACAGTGTTGTTTTATGTATGGGCCTCATGTGGTGAGTCTGGGTCAAGGATTGCGGTATTATGGCAAGGAGAAGTATCAATTTGAAGGTAATTCAAAAGGAACTTGGATAAATAGGACAGCTTGGTAGTAGGTTGGATCGGCATGATAATGGATATGATTAGTTCTTTGGGTGCTTATGAGGTAATGAGTTTCTACAGGTGTCTCGTGGAAACACTCTTGGGTTTTTGGTGACCTGCGTAGCTTGGTTGAGCTATAGAAATTCAGTCCTGACAGTTTAGTTTTGTGCAAATGGGATCCGAAGAGTTCTTGATGGTTTCTACCACGGTTAGAGATGTATATTTTCTACTGGCCTGAGGAGCATGTGATGTATAGCAATTTTCTTCTAGATTGGATCAAATGGGAGAGTTCTTGGCTTGGGAAGTACGTAGCTGCTTGTGGCTTGGAATGGATTATAAAGTTCTCATATTTATCATAGGATGGTATGGAATATGCGGTATGTCGTGTAGGGTGATATCTGCATGTGTGAGGTCATGGTTCAGTTCTGAAAGGAAGGTCATAAATTCTTAGGCAGAATGAGCAGTTTCAGATGACTAGGTAAATGATGTTACTAATTGGTGTGGTTTGATGAGGGTATACATTTTTAGAAAGGGCAATATGTTTGAGTTAAGGGTACTTCCATGGTATTGCGACACTCTTTTGTTGGATCGACTGCTAATATTCAAGTTTGCTTGGTGGCACAGAAGAATTATAGGAGTATCCCTCGTGGAATGACCGAGTATTAGAGGTGTGTTAGATATTCAGGCGATAGAGTTGAGATCGGATGGGGTGATTCCTATGCTTCATGGATTTGGAGGCTGGGAATTCTCATAAATAGGTTATTTCGTGGTGGTGGACTGTGAAGATGTGGGCAAAGCTAGTCAAATGATAGTATGTGCCATGATTCAGTCATTGTGAACTTTTGGAGAGTTATTTATCTATTATGGACCAGAGTTGATTTGGGGTTCATTGGTAGGCCCAACATGGATGCTTGTTCTACACCGAATCAGATTTATTGACTCCGAGCTGCTATTGTTGAGAGATGTGCCATTTGATTGTTATTGAGCTTATTCGTGTTTTGGATTGATCTATGAGTTACTCTTCTGTATTACGAGGAGTTATGATTTGTTGGTTATATGCACATATGGTGCGGTTCCATTTGGGCTTTATAGCAGAAATTGAGTGAGACGGGTATTTGGGTGTTGCATGATTGATTGCGCATTTGATGTGTTCTCTCGGACTGGTATAATATTGTGTCGTTTGCTCTCCATGTTTATGGTGATTCACTTTTGGTACTAGACATCAGATTGCGCGTGGTAGTTGATTTTGGGCATGGTGATTTGAGGTGTTTCATGTGGACCAGTGTTTGGACAGGATCGTGCATTGCAACAAAGTTATGTGGAGGTATGATCCTGTGGGTTGGATTCGTGTGTTCTGGTTCTACCGCGTGTGATGAGTTTTTAGCATCGTGTTGTGATGGTACTAGTGAGCTTGCGGTACAGCTCTCTCATTTGAGTTATTCTCCATGATTTGAGTATATTTGGACTGTTGCTTATTGGTGCACAGGTTGCACGGGTTGTGGCTTGAGAATTGTATTGATGTGTCATGTCACTAGAGTAGTCGTATATGATGAGATGAGGTCATTGGGATCTAGAATGAATACTATCGGATTCGATTTCATCATGTTGGAAGGATAATATCGATATTCAGCTTAGAAATTTACTATTGTCCTTGCCAACGGAGAAGTGGCTTCATGAATGGTTGATATGAGGAATGATTATGACTTTCTTTGTGTTTGATTCATTATTGGTAATATACGTAAGTGTTGGAATGAAGCTTTATTTGATAAGAGTTTTATTATCGGTATTCGGTTATTTTGAGCAGCTGCTGTGATTTGAAGTTATCGCTATGAGTGTTTGAGTTGTGTGGTATATCATGTGATTCCCATCTTGAATTGTTGTTATGGTTTAATACAGCATGTTCAGATTTATTCGATGTCTAGATGTGAGATTCTGATCTTGTAGATAATTTCGGAAGTGGAAATTTGATTCTAAGGTTTATGGGCTAGGTTGGATTGTGAAATTTTAGTTACATTGTGCTATCAGACCTATATGAGATAGGGTGATGTGGGATCACCCCAGGGTATGTGCATGGTAAAGTTACATAGTGATTTGATGGTTTTCGGAACAACTCTGGGCATGTTCGAGGACGAACGTATGGTTAAGTGGGGGATGATGTAACGACCCGATCGGTCATTTTGAGCATTCGCACTTAGCTCGCCGGTTTTCAGGCATGACTAGCCCCGTATGATGTATTATGTCTTATGTAAATCGTTGGTTTTGGTTTTTAGGATAATCGGAATAGATTTGGAAGAACAATTCTCACCTTGAAGCTTTAAATTTGAAAGGTTTGACCAAGTTTTGACTTGTTAGTATATGATCTCATATTAGAATTTTATGATTTGATTAGCTCCATTAGTTGATTTGGGACTTAGGAGCATGATCGAAATGTATTTTGAAGGTTTGTGGCAGTTTTAGCCTTGAATTGGCGAAATTGGAATTGTGACGCTTTCCGGTTGATAAGTGAGATTTTGATATAAGGGTCGGAATGGAATTCTGGAAGTTGTAGTAGGTCTGTAGTGTCATTTGTGATGTGTATGCAAAATTTCAAGTTATTCGGACGAGGTTTGATAGACTTTTTATCGAAAGCGAAATTTAGAAGTTTTGGAATTCTTAAGCTTGAATTAGATGATGATTTGGTGTTTTGATGTTGTTTTGAGCATTCCGAAGGTTGGAAGAAGTTTGAATGATGATATGGGATATGTTGGCATGTTTTGTTGAGGTCTCGAGGGCCTCGGGTGAGTTTCGGGTGGTAAACGGATCAATTTTTGGACTTGGCAGTTTTGCTGGTTTTTGTTGCAGAGATTTTTGTTCATCGCGTTCGCGGTCAAGGACTCGCGTTAGCGAAGAATGTTCTTGAGGTGGTGAATTCTGTTCTTCGCGTTAATGCTTTGGGTGGCGCGTTCGCAATGTGTTGATGTTGTGTTCTTCGTGTTCGCGCTTTGGTGATCATGTTATCGTAGTTATGTCTCCAGTAGGTATCGCGTTCGCGAGGCTTGTGCTACGAACGTGTAGAGAATTTTGGGAGCCGATATTTTTTTCTTCATCGCGGACGTGATGGTCGTCCCGCGTTCGCGAAAGGGAAAGCCTGGGCAGCCTTATAAAGTACTCTATTTCGAGGATTTAGGCCATTTTTGCATTTTTGGAGCTATGGAGCTTGGGAGAAGACGATTTTGGAGTGAATTTTCAGAGGATTGATTGGGGTAAGTGTTCTTCACCCAAATCTGGTTAAATACCATGATTTTGTCTTAATTTTTATCATTTAATTTGGGAATTTGGAATGAAAATTGGAAGAAAAATTAGATAGTTGAATTGGGAATTTGAGGGGCCATTTGAGGTCCGATTTTGATGTTCTTGGTATGTATAGACTCATGCGAGGATGAAGATTCTATTAATGTGATTTTTATCAGATTTCGCGATGTGGGCCCGGGGGTCGGGTTTGGCCAATTTCGGAATTTTTGAGTTAATTCGATAATTTTCGCGTGGGCTTTGTCCCTTTGGCATGTATTGATGATATGATTCTGATTCTGGATAGATTTGGGATGATTTGAGGCCGAGTCGAGCAGAAAGCATCGCGGTGTAGATTTCCGTTTGTTTGAGGTAAGTCATGATTGTAAATGATGTCTTGAGGGTATGAAACCCCGGATTTCACATCGTTTCACTACTTTGAGGTGACGCACATGCCTGATGACAAGCGTGGGGGCGTGTACCATTGGGGATGGTAACTTGGTCCGTCCCGTATGACTATTAAGTCTCGTATTTCTTTGAAAACTATTTGTTACTACTGTGTTTTGGAAAGTATTATTATGTTTTGAGCTGAATGCCATATTTGGGCAGCGTGCCAACTGTTTAGACCCTTAGAGTTTTTTACTACTATTCTTCACTATGTTGACTTAATATTTGTACTCAATCATGTTGTGTTTTACTAATCTCATAACTTAGCCTTATTTACCCAGTTTTAATGCTATAAATGATATTTTGGGCTGAATTCACTATTTTATTGATAGTCCGATTGACTTGTGAGGTTGATGGCTGAGAGAGGCCGAGGGCCTGATTGTGAGGTTAATAACTGAGAGAGGCCGAGGGCGTAATTGTGAGGATTATATATTTAGGGATCGGGTTGCACGCCGCACCAATATATATATATATATATATATATATATATATATATATATATATATATATATATATATATATATATATATATATATACAGGCTGCACGCCGCAGCGATATAGCGCTAGGGCTGTAGGAGCCCCTTTGGAGTCTGCACACCCACAGTGAGCGTAGTTGACTATATATATAGATCGGGCTGCACGTCGTATTGATATATGGATCAGGCTGCATGTCGTAATGGTTATGATAAGGTACCTATTGAGCGTGAGTACTGAGTGTGAGCGCTGATTGCTGAGAGTTGAGACATGAGCGACTGAGTGGCTTTCCCGAGGGTGTATATATATACACATATACGAGTGGTGCTTGACCTAAGGGACCTGTTTATGAACTTACTATTTTCACTCTTAAAGTGAGTCTCTATCGAATATGTTGATTAAATTAGTGTTTTCAATCATCTTTAGACCGAGCCTCTATTGAAAATGTTAAACAAATATTTAAAACAACTTTCAGTTAAATTAATGTTTTTGAGAGATGTTCGGAATTTAGTCACTAATTTGGCTTTGTTACTTCAACTGAGATTTTTAAGTTATGAGATGGTTATGAATTTCTGTTTGCCTGAGGGGCTGTATATGAACTATGTTGTGGCCGAGGGTCCGATTATGATTTTTATCACTTTCCCTATAAATTACATTGATCTTCTACTGAAATTGTTAGAAAAGACATTTTTCAAAGGATTTTTCCGAAATGGGAGTTGAACGAGATGATTTGATTTGTATCTTGTTTTGGAAACATGTTGTACCCACTGTGGTTCTATGACGTGGTTTACGTGATTTCTTACTGCTTAGTATTCATTTACTTTTATTACTTACTGAGTTGGCGTACTCACATTACTCCCTGCACCTTGTGTGGAGATTCAGGTATTTCTGAGCTCCGTGGCAAGTTCATCGGAGTTAGCAAGGTAGCTGCCTGGCGATCGCAGCCCTGCTTTTCTCCCTCCTTATTCTTCCTTATGTATTCTTGTGATTTTCCTGGCCATATTGGTCTTGATGTTGTTGGACAGTTGTAGTAGATGCTCATGACTAGTGACATCCCGATGTCGGTCTTGTGTATTTATTCTGTACTATTCATTTAAATTTACATCACGAGATTATTGATTAATAAATGGTATAAAAATAACTTTTATTGAATAATGGTTGATTCGGGAGTTGTGTTGGCTGGCCTAGTTTCATGATAGACACCATCACGACCGGGTCAATTTTTGGGTCGTGACAATCAGGTTTCTCATGACTCCCTGAGCACTACTATCCACCTCAGATGTCATAATACTCTATTTCTCCACCTCAGTATGTTGTCCAGCCACCAAAATACCCTATAAGGCGAGCACGAGCATCACAAAATCTCCACTAGCCTCCACAAAATTTTCAAATGCCCTATAACCCAGATCCAAGCCAGGGATATAGAGAGGAACAGAGGTTGAAAGATAATTTTACACCAAAAGGAGAGTCTTATGCAAGCTTGTTTGAGAAACTAAAGTATTATGACATGATTGCACCTATTCCTCCCAATCATATGGACCCACGTGCAAGTATATTTGACCCTTCTAAAAGGTGTGAATACCATTCCAATACCTGGGGGAAACACGTTGAAAGCTGTCGGGATTTGAAAAGAAAAATAGAAAGGATGATCTAGGAAAAACTGATTGTGATCCAAGACATTGACACCCAGAATTTCACGCAGAATCCTTTTACTGCACATGATGATGCACACTTTGTGGGGATTATGCCTGGCGACATGGAGAATGAGAATCCTCTCGGGAACTTGCTGACTGAAATTAGAGTAGGCCATGGCCATTCTGATAAGCAAATTTGTGGCTAAATATCAAGCTTAGCAATTGAAAAGTCATTCCCTCCTCACTATGAAGGAATCTTAGTAGCTTGTTTTGATTTTTTTTCTATTATCTGGGTTATTTCAGGGTTGCGATCCAGATTTTATTTGTTTTATTGAGTCAAACCCTTCTATCCCTCAATTCTGTCTGTGTGAGTCTTGTCCGTTTGTTTTGTTGCTATTTTCATTATTCGGGTTATTTTAGGGTTGTAACTCTAATCTTAGGTTGTTTGTCTTGTTTTAAAACCTTTCCATCCTTTACTCAGTAAAATACAGTTTGTCCTTTTGTATCATTCTATGCTTAGTTCTTTTCCCGCTAGTTTTAGTGATATGACATGCATGCGGAATTTTTGGCCAGATCTTAGAAAACTGATTTAAGCTTGAATTGGATAACTGAGAACAAGACTTTTTGAGAATGAATAAAGAGTTGAAATACTTGGGAATTAAGGTCGAGTAAAATTAACCTTCATATCATTGTGACGATCGGACTTGAGGATGTTTAATCAATTGAAGCTTGGTCAAAAGTTTGACATAAAAGGATGGAAAGTGTTTTGTTGACCACGATGCACCAAGAAGACAGACATGTTCGTCAATGCTGTGATCGCAAAAAGATAATATCTTTGGCATTCTCAAGGCTGGGAGGCCCTTTTTCTGCTACCCAAACTCTTTAGACCCTTTGTTACCCCTTTCGAACCTGTGTTATTTTCTTTGACCACCCTCTTTTGGAATTAGGTTTAGAGTCAAAAGCAAAAAAAATTAAAAAAAATATCAATAAAAGTCTGTGCCCCAAGAGTACAAACTGGGGAAGCTTTTAGAAAGTTCAAGTGAAAAAAAGAAGAAAAGAATTATCAAAGGCCCATGCCCTCAAAAAAATAGAAGCTGGGGCAACTTGTTTTGAAAATAAAAAGAAAAAAAAAGATAGAAGGAAAGAAAAGAAATAACAGAAAGAAAGATGAAAAAATTAGTTAGGTTAGATGTTTGAACTACGTTTGACCTGATTCCTTTAAAAAAAAGATACATAGGCAGCCTCACGGTTCAGTTTAACAAAATAAGAATTCAAAAAAAATAAAAAAAAAATCCAAAAATCTGCAATATCTGAAACTGGGGCAAAGATTTTATTTCACTTTTGAAAGAGTCGATTCCAAGAGTTGTAAGTCTAAAACCCCTTTACTTTGAGTCTATTTTGAGCTTTCATAGCGTCCTTTCCTTCCAACCCTATCCAAAAACCTTCCAAACAAGGACCTCCGTTATGTCCTCAAGAATGCCAAGAGAAGCATGCAATGAGCAACGGTTCTCACACGACAAATACTGTCAAGTTGCTCACATAAGAAAGCAAAAGAAAAAGAAAAAAAGAAAAATGAGAGAGTCTTACTAGTGAAAACCCTCACTGGTACTGTAAGGCAACGGTAAGTAGAGATAAATAAATGAGAGAGACTTGTTGGTGAAAACTCCTCGGGGCACCACTAGTCGAAAGTGAGTCATGAAGCCAATGCAAAGGATCGTCACGAACAAGCCCGATTTCAAAGGTCATAAGAATGGTAAAAGGGAAGATTGGATTAGTTTGATAGATTAGGCCATTGAGTCCAAATGCATCTTATGATCATTAAGGCTAGTTATTGAAAAAAAAGAAAAAAAACTCTCCCTTCTATCTTTTCGATAGGGGAATTTCTTGTTAATACTTATTTCTTTGCATCATTGTGTTCTTCACTCTGAGCCAGTCCTTGTCAAAACAAGCAAAAAAAGATTTGAAAATCTGCTACCAACTTTTCAGTTGCATAAAGTAAATTTGGCCACCATACTCATTTGTTACTTTCAACATACCTTGAGGATTCAGGCAAAGGCTCCCCCAAAAGACTCTTGTTAGCCTACTTGGCGTGAGCAAAGATAACTAGTGATTCTCTCTAAAAGATAAATTGCTCAAAAAGAAGGAAGTCATTCAAGATATAGAAAAGGTCACCTAAGAAAAGATCTCCAGTTAGGATAAGGCTGATTGAGCCAGAAATACAAATGGTACTGGGTATGGAACAATTAGGGTTGATGAAGAGCAAAAGTTTCTTGAAACCGACTCAAGCTGATTGACTAGAAGCCAAGCTGCCCAAAACTCAAGGCCACAAACCGACCACCATTTTCAAAACTGAAAAAATTTTCTTCGTGTGAAACAGGAACAAAGCAGTGCAAGGAAAGTGGTTCAAAAAAAATGATAAAAAAAGAAAAGATAAAACAAACAAAAAAAGAAACGAAAAGAAAAGAAGAGAAGAAGACGACAAAGGGAAGTTTCTCAAATCTTTGCCTTTATTTGTCTTGCTATTGTGCATAAAATCTTGCCATTGATATTCAAATTTATTCCTCCTAGGATAAAGCGTCCTAGTCTGATGGATTTTTCTCCCAATAAAAATCTTAGTCCGATGAATCTTTCTCCTAATATAGAAGACCTAGTCTGATGAACTTTCTCCTATGATAGAAATCTTAGTCTGATGAATCTTTCTCCTAAGATACCAAAAAAAAAGAATAAGAAAAGAGGCCTAGTCTGTGAACTTTCTCCTAGGATCAAAATCTTAGTCTGATTAATTTTTCGCCTAAGATAGAAGACCTAGTCTGCTGAATCTTTCTCCTAGGATAGAAGTTTTAATCTGATGAGTTTTTCTCCTAAGATATAAGACCTAGTATATGAACTTTCTCCTAGGATAGAAATCTTAGTCTAATGAATCTTTCTCCTAAGATAAAAGACCTAGTCTGATGAATTTTCTCCTAGGATAGAAATCTTAGTCTGATGAATCTTTTTCCTAAGATAGAAAACCTAGTCTGATGAACTTTCTCCTATGATCGAAGTCTTAGTCTGATGAATCTTTCTCCTAAGATAAAAAAAAATACCTAGTCTGATAAATTTTCTCCTAGGATATAAATCTTAGTCTGATGAATCTTTCTCCTAAGATAACAAAAAGGGACTTAGTCTGATGAATTTTCTCCTAGGATCGAAATCTTAGTTTGATGAATCTTTCTCCTAAGATAAAAGACCTAGTCTGATGAAATTTATCTTAGGATAGAAATCTTAGTCTGATGAATCTTTCTCCTAAGTTACAAAAAATACCTAGTATGATGACTTTCTTCTAGAAAATTTTTTTTAAAAAAGAAAAAAATAGGATGTCTCCATTTAAAAAAAATTTCCTTCTTTGTTCGTTTTAGCATAGGGTATGCAATTCCATAGTCTCCTTTTCCAACATAGGGTCACCACTCCCTAGTTGATGCCAACATAGGGTTCCCACTCCCTAGTTGATGCCATCATAACCTGATGCCAACATAGGTTCACTACTCCCTAGTTGATGCCAACATAGGATCTCCATTCTCTAGTTGATGCCAGCATAACCTGATGCCAACATAGGGTCACCAATCCCCTAGTTGATTCCAACATAAGGTCACCACTCCCTAGTTGATGATTTTCCAACAATAGGGTCTCCAATCCCTAGTTAATTTCATTTTAGATATAGGGTCTCAACTCCCTAATCTCTATTTTCCCAAGGGTACACCAATCTTGACTTTTCTTTACTTTCAATAATGAAGTAGTATAGAGTTTTTGCTACAATAACTCACGAAATTTTCCTAGTGAAAAAACTGGGGCAAAAAATTTCGTTCGTTTGTTTGTATTGGTTCCTGAGTAGGTTTTACCTTGAGGCACAGGGTTCGAGATGACCAAAAGAAGTAGTCTCAATCCAGAATAAAAGAAAGAAAAAAGAAGAAAAGAAAAAAAAGTGAACTCGAAGTGTAGAAGAAGAGAAAAGTTGTAGAATGCTCAAGACATGATTGAAGTCACAAGATTTGCATGTTCCGCCTTGATCCGAGAAGTTGAAAAAGGAATGAACCAGCACCTGCAGCTAACAAGCGTCAAGAATTCAGATCAGAGTCCGCATGAAGAGCCAACAAAGACTCAAGATCAAGATTCAGAAGACTCATAGATAGGAATCTTGTAACTCGTAGCTGGTAGGCTTAGTTAGTCTTTTTATTTTTTATTTTGATGTAATAACAGGAACCACGGACCGGAACCTCGATGGTACCTCAATCGTCTCTCCACCTCGGTACTCCATCACTCTTCCTAATTCCGAACTACACGTGGCCTGATTCCTTTATAGCCAAGGATATGTAGGCATCTCAGATACTAGTCTGAAAACTCTTCGCTTTTCCAGTCAAAGAGGGGCAGTTGTAGACATGTAATTTTTGATCCTCCCCAAGATTTTACACATTTTAGCGTAAAATATTTAATTTAGATTTAGTATCGCTATTCCAAATAGTGTTGATTCTTTTACTTTATTTTATCACAAAAAATAAAAATACAAAAAAAATATTTTCTTTTATTTAGCTAATTAATATTATCTAGTTACTTTTCATTTATCTACTTTACATAAAATTTAAAAATACAAAAAAAATAGTTCTACTTTATTTTCAGGAATATTATTTTAATTTTACAATGATTTTTCCATTTTTTATCTTTTAGTATGATATTTGAAAAATACCAAAAATAGGTTTGTTTTAACGGTTAGTTTTATTTTAATAGTTATTTTACTTAAGCAGGATTAATTAATAAATGGTATAGTATTTTTGGTCTTGTTTTAGAAGAAAGAGTATGAAATTTGAGGCTAATTTTGTTTGGTCTTAATTGAAAAGGCACAATTTCGGATAGCCCAAAACATTAAGCCCATACCCATTCCCCATTTGACCTAACCTAATTCCTACCCCCTATAAAATAATGCCTAAATCCTAGACATTGGACGGAGACTAAAAGGAAAAGATGGACAAAAGAAAAGCCGAGAACCTAATCCTAAGAATTCCGGCTGCCCACCCCAAGACCATCGGTCTTTCTCACACTTCAACATCACCCAACAGACTCCTCCTTCTTCAAAAATAGCACCGGCCAAAAACTCCCTTTGATTCTTGACTCTACTGCCTTCCTGAATTTTTCCCAGAATAAGATACTATTCTGGGAAGGATAAGAGTCAACCCATAATATGACTTGCCGCTAAGGGTCATAACATGTATAATAAGTTCAATCTCGTATGTATGTGTATGTGTGTGTGTAATGCCATAGTCCGGACTACATCATTATCATGACACTAACTGTCCAACTGATCAGTGGTAACTACCAGAGAGGCCATAACATGGTGGTAAATGAATGACTATCCAACTGGTCGTAGCACGATGGTAAATGCATAACATGCCCGACCGGTCATAGCTCGGTGGTAAATGCATGACTGCCCGAGCGGTCATAGCTCGGTGGTAAATAAAGATGCATTACTGTCCAACCAGCCATACCTCGGTGGTAAATGAAGATGCATGACTGCCCAACCGGCCATAGCTTGATGGTAAATGAAGATGCATATAACACTACACTATGAACATTAACATCTTTATTGAATGCCTTAATATAGACTTAGGAACATACTTAGACATGCTTTGAATATCGTTTTACATGATTGAATAACATAGACATCATTAACTACTAAGTGTAGAAATATTTATGGAATAATATTACGTTTACTTTTCGTTTCTTGATTATGCCAAAAGAAGAAAGGGTTAGCTTTAGCATACCTGAGCCGGTTTTCTTGGCAATCCTTCCAACACATGTCAATCGCGATAAAACACGTAACGACGTGATCGAAGTAGGATTAGTAAGGTAAGGTTTAGCCTGATTTGTGTTGCCTTGGTCCTATGCCTTTGAAAAAAATATCCACACGGCTATGAGATTATATGCCCTCGTGAGACTTTGCTGGCATATACACCATGAATCCTCTATATGAGGCTGCCATCATAAGGCAATGTGAGGCGTATAGGAGTGATTATATAGCCAAGGCATATGAGTAACAATACCGATGCTATTGTCCACCTTATTTATACTTTTCCTAATTGTTGTATTTTTATTTTCTTTTATTAATAAAAAACTAGCCCTAGGCGCTTGCCTAGCGGATTGTCAAAAAAAAGTAGGAAAAACTTCGTTCGTATGATGTCCTTGAGAAAGATAATACTTTGATTTCATAAAATATTGAGCTCATTTCGCTGAAATCATCTCAAATTAACGTTCCTTGCTGCTATGCTATGTTGATTCTATCTATTCTTTAATTTCATTCTCAAATGAAGTGAAACAAGAGACATAACTGTAACCTTTTTCCATTTACATATGTCCTCCTTATCTTCTCTCTTCAGACATTGAGTTTAATAGTGCCACCACCACTTATGGGTGTGGACTAGTTACTAATGTTGTTGCCACCATGTGACATGTGGAATATTATCCACTGCACCATTTATTTAATAATTCAATTTAATTTATCTTCCACTATAATTTTTGATTTGGCCAATTATACACCTATTTAATTTCTTGATCTCAATTAATTTAAATAACAATTATCTTATACACACTTCATAAACTCATTATCACTATCATTTGGTATAATTCTAGTCCATATCCCCTTATACACACCAAATATTATTCCCAACCACTATTATTAAACTTCTATGTCCTACATCATTTTGGGACTTCATCTTTTTATATATTGTGCTCTTTATTTGCATACTTGAATATGACCAAAATTATTTGTGGTTCAGGTCTCCTTACATATGTCGAGCAGCTCAAGCCATATTCCGAAAGCACGGGGTATTTATATTGATGAAACTTATTCTCTTTGATATGTTGATCTCTAATCCTTATGAAACTTCCTCAACACTTTTAAACTTAGCATAACCACTTATAACCCCCAAAATAATATTGTCCTTGAAATTATGTCCATTAACTTACAACAGATCTAACATACAAAAGTATGGGATGTAATAATTATGTACCCATTTCTTCTCCATAAATCATCAGTAAAAGTTTTTCTTACCATAGTCTCCATAGAAAGAAACTAATTTTGAAATGTAGCCCTTTAATCCACATTAGCTTGAAATCAGGCTTTGTAGTGGCTCTATGCCTCAGTATTTGCCAGGTACTGCTCATTGTAAATTTACTTGAAGGAGTTGGCATCCACCTAGGTGTGTCTCAGAAGTCATCAGTATGATCAAAGCGCACCTCCTACCTTATATGCACAACAATATCCTCAGGAAAAGTTTGATACAATAACTGATTTTTCCATTCTTTTACATCCCTCAATTCTGCAACTTCTTGAAGTTCTTCATTAATATGAAAATATGGAGGTAATACATGATACAAAAAACCAATTCCAGTCTAGCATCATGTCGTACATTCGTAGATCCTCTATTCATTTCCCCTAAGATTTCATGCTCCACTTCCTCTCTTGGTTCCAGTATTTTCCTCCATACATGAGAGCCCTCTCTAAATTGCACCACTTGCAGTACTTATTCCACATGAAGTTGGACCATAAAGACTTTGATATCCTAAGATTCCACCATATATTGGCAAACAAAGCTTTTGACACATTAAACAATGACCTAAAACCTAATCCCCTTTCTTTCTTGGGTTGACATAGGTTCTACCATTTGGTCCAATGTCTACATCTTCCTTCTCCCTTTGTATTCCAAAAGAATATAGAAAATATATTGTGTAAGTGCTCTAATATATTGTCTGGAGGATCCAATATCGAGAGTATGTGAGTAGACATGCTTCGGAGTATACTTGAGATGAATGTAGTCTTGCCACCAAAGGACATTAACTTTCCTTTACATGAATGCATCTTTACTTTAACCTTTTTGATGAGGTTATTTTAGGTATTATTTTATTTAATTCTAGTGGTTGGGATTGTTGATCTTGTGCTTAAATGAGGTAAATATCGTAGTTAAACTAGACTTAAGGGAATTAGGTTGTAAATGCTTACTTGTTGTTCGCTAAATATATTGGGGCATGTATTATAACGAGCTAGCCGATCATTTTGTGTATTATAGCCTTGTTCCCTTAATAATTGTCTTTTTTATGTTCATTTATGGTGTTATGACTTCCCGGGGTGCTTGTTTTAGTTTCAGGGATGTTTCGGAGTGAATTGGGACACTTAGTCCCAAGGTTGAAAGGTTAAGTTAGAATAGTTAAATGGAGTTTGACTTATGCATAGACGACTCCGAAATAGAGCTTTGATGGTTCCAAACCGTATGGTGATTTTTAACTTAGGCATATATACGAATTTTGATTTGGAGGCCCAAAGGTTGATTTCATAATTATTACCGAAAGTTAGAAAATTGAAGATTTGGAAGTTTACAGGTTTAATCGAGAATTGACTTTGTTGATACATCGTTCAGATTTCGATTTCGGGAGTTGGAGTAGGTCCGTTTTTCACTTATGCCTTGTGTGAAAAATTTGAGTTCATTCGGAATTGGTTTGATATGATTCGAAATTAGTTTTAGAAGTTGGAAGTTCATTATTTCATTAGGCTTGAATCAATGTGCGATTTGTGGTTTTGGTTTTGTTTGATGTGATTCGAGGCTTCAAGTAAGTCCGTATTGTATTTTAGGACTTGTTGGTATATTTGGATGGGGTCCGGGGGGCCTCGGGGTGTTTCAAATGGTTAGCGGATCATTTCGGGCTTGGCGGTTATTGCTGAAGGTATATGGCTTCTGGTGTAATCACATCTGCGGTTGGCTTGGCCGCAAATTCAGAGTCGCAGGTGCGCTGAAGGATCGCAGAAGCAAAGTGTGAAGCTCACGGGGAATTCTGCAAATGTTGATAATGGACCATATATGCGGAAGGTGTCTGGTCATGGGAGCTTCGTAGAAGCACATGGAATTCTGTAGAAGTGGACGCGCTTCCGTGAGGAAAGCTCCGTAGAAGCAGAATGTGGTTGGATGTGCATGAGTCATAGATAAGGAAGGATTCCGCAAGTGCTGACCCACAAAAGCGGGAGTTGGACCGCAAAAGTGGTAGGTTTGGAGTTTAGTGAAAAGCGCAGATGTGCATTTTGACTGCAAAAGCGGTCCCGCAGAAGCGGGATTGCTAGACATGGTATTAAATCGAGGGTTTGAGTTATTTCTCTCATTTTCGACTTGTGAAGCTTGGCTAAGGGCAATTTGTTTAGAGGGTTTTGGCTATAATTGAAGAGGTAAGTGAGGTTTAATCACTTTTAATGATATATATTAATTATCCATTAATCATTACACTTAGTTTATGTGAATTTGAAGTGAAATTTGGGAATTTTAGACTATGTTATTAGAGGGCGAGATTTGGAGATTTATGTGTCGATTTGTGGATGGAATTGGATGAAATTAGTTTACTTGGACTCGTAATTGAATGGGTATTCAAAATTTGTAACTTTTGTTGGTTTTTGTGGTGTGGGCACATGGTTGACTTTTTGTCACGATCCAAAATTCACCAGTTGTGATGACACCTAACCCAACCCGCTAAGTAAGCCAATTAACAATTATCCAGTTTCATTTAACTTAATAAAATAATTAAATAAGAGAATTATCTAAATCTTATACATTTCTCAAGGACTGGTAGTACAAATTATGAGTTTCTACGAATAGATTTTACAAAGCAACAATGGAACAATTACACAGTTTGTTTGAAAAGTACATAAACAGAATTTTATAGTCTAAGGCTACCGTGAACAAAAGACAGCTACTATAGGAACGTGGGTACGCCTTCAAATCCAGCAACCATCGAACGTAGCAACATCTACATCTAGGATCTGCACGCACTGTGTAGGAAGTACAGTATGAGTACAACCGACCCCATGTACTCAAAAAGTAACAAACCTAAGCTCAGGTTCAAAGCAATGACGAGCTAACACAAGATCAGGTCCAAAGCCAATATTTCCACAACAGGTCATAACAACATAATTGCAAGTATAAAAGAGATGAAAAATACTCAGCTCGTTCACAGTTCAAGAAAATGGTCATGCTTTTCAAATATCTCAATGAAAGAAAATCCCAGATCTCTTATCGAAAATGCCAAAAGTACGAGTAAGTTTGAAAACTGTAATTTTCCAAATATCCTTTCCACAATAAATAAAATGTTTCATTTTCTTTCCAAATAATGAGTATAAAGTGTCTCTCCATACCCATATATCAATGTATATAATAAGTCATGAATGACGTCTTATCTAGCATGATTGATAGCTCAATTACTTTATCACATGATGAAAACACAAATATCAACAAAATAGAGCCACTATATAAGGCCATGGGAACATCAGAGTCCCATTTCATAGGGTGCACACCCACACGCTCGTCACCTAGCATGTGCGTCACCTCAATACCAATCACATAACACGTATTTCGGGGTTTCATACCCTCAACACTAAGCTTGGAAGATTTACTTATCTTAAACAAGACAATTCTGACACCGAGCAAGCCAAGAGATGCTTCAAGAATCACATCACGCGCGTTCCGGCCTACGAATGGCTCGAAATTAATCAAAAACAACTTAAATACATCAAACAAAGCTAAAAAAACCAATCCCAATCGGGAAAGGTCGAATCTTTAATCAAAAGCCCAAAATCGGCCAACAAGCCAACTCGAGCCCGCACCTCAAAACCGACATCACAAAATCCGTCAACCCATTCAATTATGAGTTCAACCATACTAGTTTCACTCAAATCCGACTCCGTGTTCAAAACTCAAGAATTCATATTATGAAACTTTAGAACAAAACCCCCAATTTCTTCTGTAAAATTCATCAACCAAAAGCTAAAATTGAAGATAGATTCATGATATATAACCAAAACCGAGTAGAAAACACTTACCCCAATTAATATGCTAAAAGGCGGCTCGAAAAATTGCCCAATTCTGAGCTTCCAAACTCAAAATATGTTAAATGCATAAAACCCTCATTTTAACAATGTTCTGTCTCCTTTCTTGTACTAAAAGATCTTGAAACTTACTTTTGATACCTCCAATGGATTCCTTGTGAAATTATAGTCAAGATAGGCTCTTGAATCACTCCATTTGACCTTATATTGAAGGAAATTTGTTGGTTTTAATATTTGAAAATAGTGCAGATTTTTAAATACGCAGCAGTGACAATTTTGTAATTAATCTGAAAAATCTGGCAACCCAATTCTTAGTAAAATGACCATAAAATCCTTATAAGGTATCCAAATTTAACGATTCTTTTTTATATGACTCCATAATTACGATACGGATCAGAGCTCATTTGTTCAATGTGATACCATTTATACTTGAAGAAACGACGTCGAAACATAAGAAAAATGAGCGCAACACAACCCAAAACTATGTGAAACTCACCTGAGCCACTCTGGACCCCGTCTAAACATAACAAAAAGTTCTATATCATAATACGGACCTACTGGAGGCCTCAAAACACACATAACAATATCAAAATGACGAAATGCACTCAAAACAAACTTAATGAACTTTCGAACTTTCGACTTCCAAAAACCTACGTCGAAACATATCAAATAAACTCGAAATGAACCCAAATTTTCTACACAAGTCCTAATACATCATACGGAGCTACTCATGCCCCAAAACTAGCAAGCGAAATGCTAATGCTCAAAATGACCTGTCGGGTCTTTACATTCTCCCCCACTTAAACATACGTTTGTCCTCGAACGTGCCCAGAGTTGTTCCAATACACGGGGGTGATCCCACATCACCCTATCCCATATAGGTTTTATAACATAACATGAATGAAATTTCTTAATACAACCTATCCCATAAGCCTTAGAACCAAATTTTTCACACCCGAAATGTTCCATAAAATCAGAATCTTGCATCTACACACTGTATAAGTCTGAACAAGTTGTATCAAGCCATATTCGTAACCCAAAATGAAATCACATGATATACCATATAACTCAAATACTCATAGCAATAACTTCTAATCACAGTAGCTGCTCAAAACAACCCAATACCGGTAATAAATCTCTTATCAAATAGAGCCTCGTTCTAACACCTTCATATATTGCCAATGATGAAAGAAACACACATAAACTCATAACCATTCATCAGACCAACATGTTTTGGAACTCCATCTCCTTTGATAGGAACTATAGCAAATTTCTAAGCCGACCAACATCAATATCCTTCCAAATATACTGCAATCTGATCCGATAGCACCTATTCTAGGTATGATGACCTCATCCCATCTAACATAATCACTCTAGTGACATGACACATTAATACAGTCTAAAGTCGCAACTCATGCAATTCGTGCACCAAGAAACAACATTCCAAATGTACTTAATCATGGAAAATGACTTAGACGAGGGAATTATCTCGCAAGCTCAATAGGTACTGCACAAAGCAATGCTAAGAACCTATCACACACCGTATAACCAAAACACACGAATTTAACACAAAGGATCATGCCTCAACATAACTCCGCTACAATACATGACCCATCCAAACGCTGGTCCATACTATGTACCTCGAGCCACCCTGCTCAAAATCAATAACCACACAAAATTCGACATCAAGCACCCAAAGTGCATTACCATAACCATGGAGAGAAAATAACACAATACCACAATCAGGAAAGAACATAACCAATGCGCAATCAATCATGCAATACCCAAATACTCATCTCGCTCAAATTTTGCTATAAAGCTCAAATAGAACTGCACCATATGTGTATATAACCAACGAATCACTACTCCCCGTGGCATAAAGAGTAACTCATAGATCATTTCAGAACACGAATAATCTCAAAACCAAATGGCACATCCCTCAGCAATAGTAGTATGAAGCCAACCAATCCAAGTCGGTGTAGAATACACATCCTAATTGGGCCTACCAATGGACCCCCAAATCAACTATGGTCTCCCACAAATAGATAAATAATCCTCCGAAAGTCCAAAATGACTGAATTATAACACGTACTATCACCTGGCTAGCTTCGACCACACTTCACAGTCCACAACCATACAATAATCTGCTACTGAGAGCTCCTAGTCTCCAAATCCATAGAACACATGAATCACCATATCTGATCCCAACTCCACCGCCTGAATGTCTAGCACATCTCTCATACACGATCATCCCGCGAGGAATAATTCTATAATTCTTCTGTGCCACAAAGCAAAATTTAAACACCAGCAGTCGATCAACTAGGAGAGTGCCGCAATACCAATGAAGTATCCATAAATCAAAACACGTCCCCCTTCTGAAATGTATACTCTCATCAAGCCATACCAAATAGTAATGTTATTTACCTAGTCATCTGAAACTACCCATGTTGCGTAAGGACTCATGACCTCCCCTTCAAAACTGTACCGTGATCTTACACATGCAAATCTCAATCCTACAGAACACACCGCATATACTATGCCATCATACAAAAAATACGAGAACTTCGTAATCCGCTCCGAGTTACAAGCAACTACTCATTCAATTAGCCAAGAACTTTTCATTTGATTTCATCTGGAGAAAATCACTATACATCACATGCTCCTTACGCCAGTAGAAAATATACATCTCAAACCGTGGTAGAAACCATCGAGAACTCTCCGAAACCACTTGCACATAGCCAAACCATCAGAACTGAATCTCTCTAACTCAACAAAGCCACGCATGCCACCAAAATCTAAGAGTACCGCCATAAAACACCTATAGAAACTCACTACCTCATAAGGACCAAAAGAGCCAATCGCATCCATTACCATGCCGATCCAACCTACTACCAAGCTGTACTATTTATCCTAGTTCCTTCTGAATTACCTTCAAATTGATACTTCTCCTCGCCATAATACCACAATCCTCAACCAAGAATCACCACACGAGATCCTAGCATAAATCACACCGCCCTAAGGCTTAAAATCCGCTGAATGCTCTCTTAATCACCCCAAAATTACCACACCGGGGGAATTATTATGCCTGTGACCACACCGGGGGAATTGTGTTGTTATGCCTCTGAGTATGTTGGCGGATTATGATATTGAGCATGTGACCATGCCCAACTGGTAGTACGTTGACTTGGCCATGCTTGTGTATGGATACGGATCCATCCTCATAGGGTTACCCTCTCATGTTTCTTTCTTGATGGAGTACATGTGGATATTGAAGAAAATTCATCATTGATTTTGTACGGATATCGAAAGGTTGAGGAAAATATGGCCAGTGTTTGTTCTGGATTTGCATTTCATCTTTACTTGTAATTTCTGTGGTTATTTACCTGATTCATTTGCACATCACCCTTATATGTTGTATCATTTACTGAGTAAAGTACTTGAGAAATTGTACACTCACGCACACAGCTAGTTCTTTCTGTGCTTTATATTAATCATATTATTTTTATGTGTTTGTTAAATCGATAAAATTGTACATGTTATAACAAGTATCATTTATAATTCTTGCTTCTTTTACCTTACAAAGGTTAGTTATGATACTTGTTGAGTATATTGGGTCGGTTGTAGTCATGCTACACTATGTACTTAATTGTGCAGTTCCAGGTGTTGGGACTAGTTACCCATAGCAGAATTGCTCGTTGAGCTGAGTTTCGACAGACGAGGTAGAGCTGCATTCTTGCCCGCACTCTTGATGTCTTTTTTTTAATGTACTATTGTCTTTATTTTAGACAATATTCTATTTAGTCATTTCAAAGTTGTACTTCCGCATTAGAGCTCGTGACTCTGTATTTACTAGTTTCTAGGGGATTTATCATGTATTAATGGTATTTTGTTATGTTGAGGTTTCAGGCTTATGTTATTTTTGTGAATTCCGTTATTTTGATTCTTTATTGTTACATCCGACTTGCCTAGCAACCGTGTTAGCCATCATGACAGATTGAGATTTTGGGTCGTGACATATATATGCAAGGTGACGAGTGCATATATGTTGTCACGGGTTAAAGCATTCGGGTAAAACTAGATTAATTCATATTTTTACTTGTTTCGTGCCTTTACTTATTTCAAGTATTTACTTGTTTCATGCCTTATTATCATATGCTACGTTGGATTGTGTGATTACTTGATTGATTACGTATTAATGACTTGTTTGAGCCCTTATTGAGATATATGTGTGAAACTAGCTCTTGGATATTATATTGCCCATCACACCTTGTTCGTGTATTTTTTTTCTTAATGAATTATGTGTATTCGTACTCTTTTTCGCTATTTTATGAATTTTTCCATGCTTGGTTGCTTTTTGAATGTTTACGTATTAATTGATATGTTGGAACAGATTGCTGTCGCAACATTGTTATAATAGGACCGGGTTGGTCGCCGCTATAATATGTCCATGATATCGGGTTACCACCGTAACAGGTTTTGTGTTGGATCGAGTTGTGTGCCAAAACATAAATGTTATGCATTCTGATTTTGGTTTGTGATATTGTCCTCTTTTGTGGGTTTAGCTATATTGTTTGTAGATAACGTTTCATTCCCATTTATTTGAGTTGTCTAGAAAGATTTTTGTTGTTTTATTCGAGAAATGTGTTATTACTGTGATGACCCAAAAGGTCATCACCTGTTTTAAAAATAAATTTGTGTTTTGAGGCCTTAAAAACCTCTTTCTATCTTACCTCAATTTACGTGCGTAGTCTTGGCGCGTAGCCGGAAAGCCAATATGTGAAAATCTATGAAAAATGATGAATTTTGACCTTAAAATGAATTTAGGTTGACTTCGGTCATCATTTTGGGTAAACGGACTCGGACCCATGATTTGACGATTCCAGAGGGTCCGTAGGAAAATATGGGACTTGGGCGTATGTCCGGAATCGAATTCTGAGGTCCCAAGCCCGAGAAATGAATTTTTGACAGAAATTATTTTGCTGAATTAATTATGAAGTAAAGAAGATAATTTATGTTTGAAACCATTGGTATAGGGCCCGTATTTTGGTTTCGGAGCCCGGTACAGGTCTTATACATGATTTGAGTCGAACCTGTGAAATTTGGTAAGAAACGGACTTGAAATGATATGAATCGGACCTTATTTGAGAAAATTGGAAAATTTGATGTTCTTAAGAAATTTCATGATTTTGATGCTAAGTTCATAGTTGTTGATGTTATTTGAGTGATTTGAATGCACGAGCAAGTCCGTATGATGTGTTGATACCCAATTTTTCCCTAAATATTTTCAATATGCAAAATACCTTCAAAATAGTATATATATTCATATATAAGCATGTCCAAGGGTTTTATTATTTTTTCCATAATTTTAAAGGTTTAAATTGATCTATTTTCTCCTTTTTTATCCATAAAATCCCCAATAATTATTTCCAAAATTATTTTTTTGATAAGTCATCTATTTTATTTCTATATTTATTCCAAAATATGGATAAGATAATTTTTACATATTTTTATAATTACATTTAGCATTTTAAAGCTAAGGTGCATAAAATGAGGGGAGAAGAAGTTATTCCGACTCGCTAAGGGTAGAGAGAGGACGGCTCGGGATCTGGACCAAGTAAGGTGCATAAAAGATGATGACGACAAAGTTTTGATGGGGGATGACCAGATTAAGAGTAGATGGCAGACCTACTTTCATAAACTTCTAAATGAAGAAGGGGATCAGGATATTGTGCTAGGTGAATTGAGGAATGCCAACAACCCTCATGAATTAAGTTATTGTAGGGACATTGAAGTCGATGAGGTCATGCAGGCAATGCGTAAGATGAGGAGGGACAGAGCTACCGGGCCAGACGAAATTCCGGTTGAACTTTGGAGGTGTGTGGGTAGAGCAGGCTTGGAAGGGCTTACTGGGGTATTTAATGTTATATTCAAGACTAATAAGATGCCTGAAGAGTGGAGGTGGAGTACAATGGTTCCGCTGTATAAGAACAAAGGCAATGTTCAGAGCTGTAACAACTATAGGGGTATCAAATTATTGAGTCATACCATGAAAGTCTGGGAGAGAGTGGTAGCAATGAGAGTGCGAAGGACGGTGTCTATTTCAGATAACCAGTTCGGGTTCATGCCTGGGCGATCTACCACAGAAGCTATCCACCTTATTAGGAGGATGATGGAACAATACATGGATAAGAAGAAGGATCTCCACATGGTGTTTATCCATCTAGAGAAAGCGTACGACAGGGTTCCTAGGGAGGTCCTATGGAGATGCCTAGAGGTTAAAGGGGTCCCGGTTGACTACATTAGGGTGATTAAAGACATGTATGATGGAGCTAAGACTCGGGTTAGGACAGTAAGAGGCGAATCCGACCATTTTTTGGTTGTTACGGGGTTGAACCAAGGGTCTGCGTTCAGCCCTTTCCTATTTGCCCTGGTGATGGATACCATAACATATCATATTCAAGGGGAGGTGCCATGGTGCATGTTATTTGCTGATGACATAGTCCTAAATGACAAGACAAGACGCGGCGTCAATGAGAGGCTAGAGGTTTGGAGACATGCCCTTGAGTCTAAAGGTTTCAGGCTGAGCAGGACGAAGACAGAATACCTCGAGTGCAAATTTGGGGCCGAACCGACGGAAGCAGGAGTGGAACTGAGGCTCGACTCTCAAGTCATCCCTAAGAGGGGTAGTTTCAAGTACCTTGGGTCAGTTATTTAGGGGATCGGGGAGATCGACGAGAATGTCACACATCGTATAGGGGTGGGGTGGATGAAGTGGAGGTTAGCAACGAGATTCTTATGTGACAAGAAAGTAGCACCGTTACTAAAAGGTAAGTTTTATAGAGTAGTGGTTAGGCCTGCTATGTTGTATGTGATCGAGTGTTGGCCAGTTAAAAATTCACACATCCAGAAGATGAAAGTAGCAGAGATGAGGATGCTGAGGTGGATGTGCGGGCATACAAGGATGGACAAGATTAGGAATGAAGATATTCGAGAGAAGGTGGGCGTGGCCCCCATGGAGGATAAGATGCGGGAAGCAAGACTCAGATGGTGCGGGCACATTTAGAGGAGGAGCATTGATGCACCAGTAAGGAGGTGTGAGTGATTGGCTGTGGTGGGCACGAGGAGAGGTAGAGGGAGACCTAAGAAGTATTGGGGGAGGTGATCAGGCAGGACATGGCACGACTTAGGATTTCTAAGGACATGGCCCTTGACAGGGAATTGTGGAGGTCGAGCATTAAGGTTGTAGGTTATAGGGAAGTTTGTGAATATTACTACAGCGCACTAGAGGGAGACTAGCCATTTAGGAGTTAGACTTAGGATGCTACTGATCAACTACTGATGCAAGGCTATATTTGTTGGATATTAGTATACCTTACATCCTTTTCGTATTTCCTATATTTCTTATATGTTTGTTATTTTGTTATTTTATGTTATTTACTATGAGTCTATTGATAGTACTAATATACTATCTCTTGTTGCTCTCTTGAGCCGAGGGTCTCCTGGAAACAGCCTCTATGCCCCTCGGGGTAGGGGTAAGATCTGCGTACATATTACCCTCCCCAGACCCGACTTGTGAGATTATACTGGGATGTTGTTATTGTTGTTGTTGTTGTATTTTAAAGCTAAAATTGCACATACTCGCAATTTTAGCCCTTTTAAGATTTAATTATGTTTTATATGCATAAAATTGGATCCTGTATCTTTAAATTGCTAATTATGTATTATAAATTATTTTAGCATTTTTAAATTATTTTTAGAAATTATCTACTATTTTCTATAAATTAAATAGGGAAAAATGGCTATTTAACTTATAGACAAAACTGGCTTTCAATTCTAGCCTAAACCCACAGACCCCCAACCCAATTAAAAAACCCACCGGACCCAAGCCCAAACCCAAACCATACCGGCCCAGACCTGATCCGGATTCACTCTTACCATATTAAACCCTAAAGACTACCCCCCCCCATCTCTCATTTCCCCCGCTCATTCTCTCTCAACTGGTCTCTCATCTCCCTCTCTCTATCTCTGGTTCTCTCTAGAACCTTCTCTTCTCCCATCCTCTCTGATGTACCTTATCCACCTTCTCCGGCCATCTCCCTGCCAGAATCCGTGGTGTTCTCGCCACCTACCAGCCTTAGGGCTCCCTCTTGAACGCGTGTCATCGTTTTGAGGCCTTCAAGTGAACCAGAAGCGGTTCACTCGTCTCCCCTGGTTTCTCATGCCGTTTTTCAGCCATCCATGGCCGTTCGAGTAAGATCTATGACTCTTCCGGCTAAAACCGGTAACATTTTAAGGTTTTCTCACTTTCTCTGGGTTCTCCGAAACCCTAACTCTAAAGATTTTCCGATTTTATTTTAGATCTATCTTAGATCTGTGTATATCATGGGCTTTTGGTGTTTTCCTCAGAGGTTTTTCCCGATTTCTTCAAAGTGACTTTTCGTCTTCAAGACTAGGGTTTCTTAACCCCTTTTTTTTGACTTCTCCTTTGATTTTTAGTACTATCATATGATTTTACTATGTTTAAATGTTTTATTTATGTTTTTCTTCTACCCGATTCATCACGTTGAAAACCCTAATTATTTTGGTTTTATTCGGGGTTCTGAAACTATCTTTGTTTGTTTGATTTGATCGATTTCTTTATGATTAGACCCTTTTCTTTATTTATCTTGACCGATTCTAAGTTCTTACCGCTTTTAACTCAACTCTGCTAAAAGCCCTAATTTCTTAAATATTTTCTTCACTTGTTACTGTGAGTCTTAAAGGTTTTCTTTACTTGTTTCTGTGTGTTGGCCTGACCTTCTTTACTTGTTGCTGTGTGTTAGATTAGTTTCTTCACTCTGGTTCTATGTGTAGCCATGGCTACTTGACTTTGTTAAGTTTCTGTTGATTACCATGCTTCGAGTGGGTTCTTTTTGGTCCTTAGCCTACTCGTGCCACTTCTGTATGATTGTATTAATCTCTTGCTTCTTTTTGTCGATATGGTTGACCTTGCATGTCTGATACGCCTGTGCATTCTTCTCTATTTATATGTCAAAGTGCAGAATCATAACTCCTTCTTGATTTATCCTGATTTACTTAAATTACGGTTTGATTGCAAGGTTTTCTTATAAACCCCTAAAATTTTACTCGTTTATTTAAGTTAATTGATTCCATTCCCTTATTTGCTATGGTACTTCATTCTTGCTGAATCCTTTCCTCTGCTTCATTCTTGTTGAATCCTTTCCTCAAATTAATATATTTTTTACTTAGACTCAATCATATGCTCTATACTTTTACTACCCCTTATTTGGTAAAAATCAATCTTTCTCAAACTGATTTTCTTTCTTTAATTATCCCTGTTGGTATCCGTTGAAGCTGTAATTCCTTGATTAAAGGGGAGTACTTGTATTAATTGGATTCTAATTGTGATTACTTCCATAATTGTGCTAAACCTTTACTTGTTACCTTATTTTCTACCTATTTTTTTCAAAGCTATAAAACCCTAAGTCTTTCATTAATAAGACATCAGACTTGGCTTTCAAAAACCCCTCTCTTAGTGACAAATTTAGTGTTATTCTACTATTATTGGCCGGCTGCAAGCCAAGGCTAATCACATGTAAACCTTGGTTCCTTCATTTTGTTTACCTCTATCTTCACTGGTATGTCCTAGTTTAATTTAAAGCCTCAACAACAACATGTTTCTATTTCTGCTTCAGTTTCTTTTATTTCTGGCCTGCTTTACTTGTGGTCTTGTTGTGAAGTTTGTATATAAGCAGGTTGATATGATTCCCCTCCCCTTAAATTCATGTAATTCAAGCATGCCTGGACGATTGTATTCTTTTACCTACTATGCGCTTACCATTTTGTGAATCCCAAATCCCATATCCCTTCTCTATGTGTTTCATGACTGGTTTGTGATTATGCTAGTGTCCAACTATCTCTGAGCATGTCCCTACCTGTCCTAATACTCCTACTGAGGTCAGGTGTCTTTAGTCAATATATATGTATCCCCAAATCCACTTTTACCCCATATGTGATTACTGAATTCATCCACTTGCTGTGTGTGGTCTTACCCTGAAGTGTTTGAACTATGTCTTACTAATACAACATCTTTCAACCCTCTCTGTTACTGATCGCTTTCAAAATGGACCTGTCAGTCCAGTTTTTAAACAAACTCCTTTCAAACATATGACCTGCACTTTCACTATACTCTTAGAACACTAGGTTCTGCCCCTTTTGTATGAGCATTGCCTTAGGACCCTTGAGTTCCTTATAAACTTGGACATATGAAAGCTGACCTTTTCACACTACACTTACTCTGTCTTGGCTATGAAATCTGGGTCTGAGCACTGCCCGGGATCCCTTGAGGTCCTTAGGGAACTCCGACACACCTAGATATGAGGAAAAGCTATGAAACCATCTTGGCACTTGAGGTGATTGATTATGTAACTCAGAGAGGAAGTCCTAATCAGGCTTCTTATAGTGTAACATCTTATTTTTCATTGCTACTTATGTAATTCATTTCGATGTTGGTCTGTAATAACCTGTTCTAAACAAGTATTGGGCTTTGCTAGTGAAAAGGGATGGGGTAAATATGCATGCTATAGTTGTCAAAGGTAGAAAACATGTTATTAGGGTTACATTTCTAATTGCGCAATAGAAACCATGCTTAGGGTTCATACATGCATTAGAGATCATGCTCTTAGGTCCCATGTTTCTTGATAATACATGATTTATGTCTATCACTTAGAAATCCTGCTCCTAGGACGATAACAACATTGGCATAAAAGATGTTACTCTTGTACTTTCGGAAGTCTGTCTTCAACAATTCTGCAACTCTTGAGTACATTTAGAAATCATGCCTTAGGGATTCTGTTTTTTAACAATCCTGCCATCCACATTTTCATATTAGATATCATTTCCTAGGATCCTATTTGCATTTTGTTTAAAACTCCTAGTTAATTACCGATTCATGAAAAGGTAATAAGGTAGTAATAATTTCACATTGTGATGTTTTCTGAATAAAATTGGTAACAATCTCTGCATTCATATCAACTAGAACAACATATTTTAGGTAAAATAATCTCCAAACTGTTTTAATAACTCTGAATGACTATTGCATATTGCTTTACGCTTAGGCAAGCCTTAGATAATAACTTAAATAAAACCAGAACTGCCTTTTTTTAATTATCAATTGTTAAAATCAGTAGGCAAGCCTGATTCAGACTTCTTTTCCGAGTCATATAATAAATCTGGTTCTGCTGTTATCACTTAGATACCATGCATAGGATTTAAATTTAGACTTTAATTGTGTATGAGTCAGGTTGTCTATGTACATTAACTGTAGAGGTATATTTGAGCCTTTCGTTTGTCTTCCCTGCTCCCCTTAATTGAAGTCCTACTTGTCATTGTATGTCGCCTTAGTATTTTGCCTTTAAACCTGAGGTTCTGCCTAGAACCTCCTTCTTAGAGGATAATAGTCCTAAATTCCTCCGGGACAAATAGGAAGGGACGGGTAACAACATGCAATAGGGGTCGAGACCAACCCTTGCTTTAGTTACCTTCACGGGGCGGGAAAGGGTAGATATGGATATGATGACCGGCGCGTTAATACCACGTGTAGCCCCTCTTTGAGGAGTGTCATACCGGGTATTGTATTAATGTGATCCACATTATAAACAAACCTAGGACACTCATCTTTACATTCATAAGCCTGCTTAGATTGTAATTCTTTTCAAAATTTTGCTTTTCACTAAATGTTTTCAAACACCTGTGTATTAAAATTTAAATTCCCTACTATTTGAGTCATACTTGTTTATTTGCTACTTGTACAAATTCACAAAAAATGTTTGGCCGGGAACCACACTAGTGGATCCTGAGGGGTGCCTAACACCTTCCCCTTAGGATAATTTCAAGCCCTTACCCTCTCTTTGGTTACCAAATGTAGTTATAAATTAATCCTATAGGTGCCCTAACGCACCTTAAAAATCGTTAGGTGGTGACTCTTTAAAAACGCAAACCCCCAAAAGGAGTGAGTTGTCCATACCAAAATGTCATGAACCCGATTTCTGCGGAGGGAAAAAGGGGGCGCGATAGCATGGCGACTTTGCTAGGGATATTTCGGCTTTTACCATTTCATACCCTTTTTTGTGAATTTGTACCCCTTCCTATGTGCAATTATTTGTTTAATTCTTTTAAGCGTTTAATTTCTTTTTCAAAAGCAAAACTAACATATCTTTCTTGTTTCCTTCATTTATAACTGTTTTAAATTATGAAACTACTGTATTTATCGCTTTCTTAACGTGTAAATACATGTCAACATGCTTTTAATTATTGTATAATCATGCTCAACATCATACTCCACTTGTGCCAAACAAATACTATAGCAACACTTGATGAGTGGATGCGCTCTTCCTATATCATTACCCCTTAAATTTGGAAAGGCTTATTTGTAGTAAAACTAGTCGATCAGCGGTGCAGTCGATAGTTCTGTGCCTTCCCCCTTGATTTGTCCGCTCAAGGGTACCAGTCTAAAACCCCATAGAAAACTTACTTTGTTTAAATTGCGCATGCATCATGGTCAAATCTAGCCGGGTCAATTATGTTGTCAACATAATGATCCTTTAAGATAGGCTTGTCCAAAGGTCTACTGGGTTTCCCTAAACTCAAACGGACATCATCACGTTCTATGCATTTATTTTGAGAACTAGATGCTTCATGCTAATTGTTGATATTAAAAAGTTGAGTCTGGTGGGGGTAAGGGCCTAACCTTGTTTATCTTGCAGAAATATGAGGCACGAAGTCCCCAGATTCGGCATGGTCACCAACATCCACCCAGCATCGCTAAGCTGGTGGAAAGATTTACATTCTAGTGAAAAAACCCTCGTCAGAAAATATCTGGGTAATCTACCATCCCTCCTGGAGGTCCATCCTAATAACACGATAATAGAAGCTGCTACATTATTTTTTGATTGTAAAAGGGTCGTGTTCCGCTTTGGGGATATAGAGATGATGCCTTTGTTAGAGGAGATAGAAGGACTAGCTGGTCTAGTATGGGAAACTCCGGGTTTGCTAATGCCTGAGAACAACACAGGCAAGGGTTTCCTGAAAATGATTGGTTTAAAGAAGAATGCAGAATTAGTATGCCTGAAGGAATCGTACATCCCTTTTGACTACCTGTATGACAGGTACGACCACAACAAATCATACCGTACCTACCATGACGAGTTTGCCATCACATCCTTGGGACATATCCATCGTAGGGTTTTCGTCTTTATGTTTTGCTTCCTGGGTTTGATCGTGTTTCCAATTAAGAAAGGGAGAATCCATACTAGGCTGGCTATGGTAACTAAGACCCTAATGGAGGGGATTGGTGGGTAGAAATTCTGCATTGTACCCATGATCATCGCAGACATATACCGAGCCTTAGAGAAGTGTCAACGAAGGGCGAAACACTTCGATGGCTACAATCTGCTACTTCATCTTTGGCTCATAGAACATCTCCAAAAGGGCGAATACCGACAAGAAATTCAGCGAAGAACCTGGGATGACCACATCACTTTCCTCCATTAAGCGAATGAATTACATCCCCAACATGTTCGCTCAGCCTAAGAATGCCAAAGGATGGGTTGAGCTCTTTGATAACATGATTGAAGAACAGGTTCAATGGATGTTCGAGTGGTTTCCGATAGAAGAGTTCATCGCCCGATCCAGAGATGCACCTTTCCTTATATTGATTGGTCTAAGAGGAACATACCCTTACGTCCCTCTTCAAGTTATGAGGCAAGCAAGTAGGAAGCAAGTCATACCCAGGGTCGACAAGATGAGCCATCTTCGGGCTGACTTCCAAAATGATGATAGTCCCCACGAGTGCCAAGCCCAGCATATGTGGCAAGACACCATCGAGCCAGACATATATCATGCCGGTTGTACCCCTTTCTATTTGGGTTGGTTGGAAAACAATTGGGATGATCTGGGCCAACCAGGGTTCATTCGAGGTCACAGAATTATAGATGAAAAGGCCGAGGTGCAAGTCAAGTATAACCAGCTACACAAAAGGATTTGTGAATGCGAGAGCGAACACTGCGAGATACAAGAGTCCAACCAGAAGCTGATTGATGAATGAAAAGACATGGCTATCAGTGCTAACAAAATGCTAGGATACTTGGAGTGAGGCATAGTATAACTGGAAGGGAAATTTCTCAAGAGGATTGAAGACTGTCAAAAGGCTGAAGGGATCGAAGGCGGACATTTAGCCAGAGCATACCTGTTGCTGGAACTTCGTGAATTAGGAAAGCTGTTCGAAGGAGCCAGAGCTGCCGAGTACGGGTAAGGTCCTTCTAAGACCAAGTAGATAGGATTTTACCTTTTTTGCTTTATGGATGTAATAAGGCCAATGGTCATTAATGACTTTATTTCTTGTTTATTTAGTAGCATTTTGGGATTCGTCTATTTCTATCAATAAAATGAGGCATTTAACATTCTAAGTTCTCCAAATCAATTTATCGCTAGGCCTACCTCACTCACAAAGAGATTCCCAAATTAGGACACGCTATACATTCTTGCACTATGTGTTTAAATATTGCAATACTTCTTATAATCCTCACTGACTTGGTTACCTTTTGTTTTTATTTTTGTTTTTATTATTCCCCTCCCCAAAGGTTAGTTCGTGCACTCTAGCATCATTATCTTACTTCACAAGATCCAGCGGCCCTCCACCCATTCCTCCTCTTAATCCCATTAAAGGCAGGAATAAAGGCAAAATGGAAGATTTAAACAATATCAGGAAGGAGAACACAACTGAACGGGTAGAGGCCACTGATGGCCAGGGTATTCGGGTTCCAAAAAAGAATGTGTTACAACTTGAACAGAAACTGTTGAAATTCCAAGAAGAACTCGATCCGGTTTGAAATCTGGCAAGCCTGTCATTTTCCCTCAGCACCCCAGATATCAACTTTCCCAACACTCAAAACCCTACACCTCCTCAAAATATCCCAAAACAATAGAATCATCCCGCTCCTCACCATCACATTGCTCTACCAAAGAATAATGTAACACCTGCCATACCCCAAACAACACTCCACTAATCATCCCAAAACCTCAGAACTCCACAAACGACCATTTCCATAACCATACACTAGGCCACCATAACACTTCTATCTATGTAGAGACCATGCCACACTCCACCCAACCTATCTCATGCACACCTGAGTCTGATGAAAAGGATGTGTTTATCAGGAACTTGGCCGAGGAACTTAAGAAACTGACCAACCGGATTCAGGGCATTGAAGGAAGTGAAGGAATCGGGGGGATGAACTATGAGGATCTTTGCATACAACTTGATGTCGAACTACCTGAGGGGTACAAACCTCATAAATTCGAAATGTTTAATAGTACGGGTGATCCATGTGTCCATCTGAGAACATATTGCGACAAGCTGGTTAGAGTAGAGAAGGATGAAAAGATCCGCATGAAGTTGTTCATGAGGAGTTTGAAAGGAGATGTGTTGTCTTGGTACATCAGCCAGGATCCTAAGAAGTGGTCAAGCTGGGTAGGCATGGCGTCTGACTTTATGGACAGATTTAGGTTTAATACCGAGAACACACCAGACATGTTCTATATTGAGAATTTGAAGAAGAAGCCCACAGAGACGTTTCACGAGTATGCTACTCGCTGGAGGTCCGAAGCTGCTAAGGTCAAACCCGCCTTAGAAGAGGAGCAAATGAACAAGTTCTTTGTCTGGTCTCAGGACCCCCTGTATTATGAACAGCTGATGATGATTGAGAACCACAAGTTCTTCGACATTATCAAGTCGGGTGAAAGAATTGAAGAAGGTATTAAAAGTGGTATGGTTACAAACTTCGAAGCCTTGTAAGCTACAAATAAGGCTTTACAGTCCGGTGGTGAGTCCAAGAAAAGGGATGTCGGGGCCGTGATGGTTGCACAAAAGACCAAGTCTCCCCTTAAATACCAAGCTTACCCAACAACTCCACTCACATACCAACCAACCCCAAATTACCAAGCACCCTCACCCTCGTACCAAGCTCTGCCACCAATTTATCAGTCACCTCCACCTCCTACATACCAACCTACCTCACCCAGATACTCCCAACCTGCTCATGTCTGCCAAACTTAAAATGCTCAACTATTCCATTATCAATCACCCCCTATACGCAAAAATTTCCCTAGACCCCAGCCTAATTTCGATTGCAGACCTCCAAAGCAATATACAACCATTGCTGAACCCATTGACCAGCTGTATGAGAGGCTCAAAACTGCTAGTTATGTCACCCCCATCTCTGCTGCAACCCCCGAGAATCCTTCTTAGTGGGTTAACCCAAACAAGTCTTGTGCATACCACTCCGGCATGAAAGGGCACACCATCGATGAATGTTGCTCCTTGAAAGACAAGATATAGTCTTTGATTGATAACAAGATCATTGTGGAAAAGGAACCCGCTCCAAACGTCCGCAACAACCCTCTGCTAGACCATAAGGGTAGAGGTATCCACTTGATTGAAGTAGAAGATGACTGGGATCCGAAGGTTCAATCAGATTGATCGCGGAAGGTGATGACCCGAAGAAACCAACAATTACTCTCAATCCATTCATATTCCAGATCCAACATTCTGAGGATGCTGAGGTGAATATGTCTGTACCTCTTGAGTTTGGAGCAGCACCATCCGCAAAGACACTGGTACCAATTGAGGTTGAATTCGTGTGTCTGGCAAATGCACCCGCACCATTTGAGGTTGCAGTTTTGCCACCCAAAGCACATGTTTCACTCGAAATAAGGATAGCCGCATCGATCCCAGTAGCAATGTCAACCATGCCATCATTCTATACAAATGATGTACCATGGGACTATACAGCTGAAGCAAGAAGGAAAGGCAAGGTCAAGATTGAAGAAACTGTCGCAGCACAGGGTATTACGAGAACTTATAGAGTCTATACCCCTAAACATCTAGGTGAATCAAGAAAGAAGGCCTCCAATAGGCCACCCCTCATTGCAACAGGTCCTGACAACCTTTGGAGGAAAATACAGGCCAAGGAATATTTGGTCATCGACCAATTAAAATGCTAGCACAAATAACCATTCTCTCTTTGCTGCAAAATTCTTAAGCGCACAAGAATGCTTTGTTAAGGGTGCTGAATGAAGCATACGTACCAAGTAACATTACTAGCGGGGAAGTGGCTAATATGGTAGGACAATTTCTGGCAAGCCACAAGATCACCTTTCATGAGGACGAGCTGCCACCTAAAGGGCTGGGGCACAACAAGGCACTGGACATCACCGTGCAATGCAAAGATTATTTCATCACGAGAATCCCGATCGATGGAGGTTCCAGTCTTAACATTTTTTTGCTAATAACACTCAAGAAGTTACCATTTAACTTTGTCGATAGCATTGACCCGCTTGATATGGTGGTAAGTTTCTCCACCCAGATTCCTTCTTCCCAAGATTGCTGGAATGGTCTGGCGACTGTATATAAGGCTGCTACCGTCGCCGTGAATGATCACTTCCTGGTGATTCTATTCAAACTTTACTTCCTGATGCAGCGTTGATGCTACAGCCCCAGCAGCATGAATCCATGGCCGTCCTAGCAGTAAGTTGTAAGACACCGATACATCTATTACCTGGAAATAAACCTCGAACCAAGTTGGTCCCATCTATAAGCATAGACTAATCTCACCAAAGGTGGACCTCTGAGAACCATCGAAGGCTTTCATATTAATCGCTCCATCCTTTTTCTCATGCATCCCAAAATCGAGAGTATACTGAGTTGGAGTGGGTACGAACATGGGAAAGGGCTCGGCAATAACCTTCAAGGAATCTCTAAACCCATAAAACTCAAGAAACATGGAACTACCTTCGGTTTGGGATATGAATACACCTGGGAAGAATTTAACAACTGGTCGCCACCATGGTGCAGTCCTTACTATCCGCTAGAGCAGCCAATACCACATCTGGAGCAGACTTTCATACAGGCTGACATTATTTATGGGTAAGATGAAGAAAAAGCACTTGCAGCAGTGAAGAATTTGTTTCTAGAGGACAATGATATGGATTATTGCGTTATTCTCGAGGAGGAGGGGTAGTAAGGCCCTTCCATACAGGTTGTAAGCAAAGGGGCACATCTCAAGAATTGGACCATCAGGACAACCAAAGCCCGGCGAGCCTCGGGATAGCAAGGCTAAAACAAGCATTATTCACTATTTTTGACTAAATGATTTTCAATTCGCACTATTCAATTCCCGCAATAAGATCTTCGGTGTTCAAAATAGTTATTCAATCTATCAAAGCATGTTTGATTTTTCTTATGAATTAATATTTATTGTTATCTCTCCTTACATTGCCTATACATCAATACTATTACTTACCTTGATGAACCAATGACTGTGACATGCAATGAGACGATACAACAAACGGACATGGATTCAGAGGAAGATGACATACCTGACGAGATTATCAAAGAAGTTGAGAATTTTGAGAACAAACCTAAGTCCAACCTGGAAGAGACCGAAATTATCAACCTGGGAGATGCAAAAAACGTCAAGGAAACACGAATCAGCATTCACCTATCGCCATTAGAGAAGAAGGAACACACAGAATTTCTAAAGGAATATGAGGACACATTCGCCTAGTCGTATGATGACATGACTGGTCTGAGTACGTCTATTATGGCTCACAAACTGCCAACCAATCCAATGTGTCCACCGGTAAAGCAAAAGCTCAGAAAGTTCAAGCCTGATATAATTTTGAATATCAAGGAAGAAGTCAACAAGCAGATCACAGCTAAGGTTCTCAAGGTAGTAGAATACCCGACATGGTTGGCCAATATTGTGCTAGTGACAAAGAAGGATAGGAAGGTCAGAGTCTGTGTCGACTTCCGGGATCTCAACCGGGCCAGTCTGAAAGACGACTTCCCTTTGCCAAATATACACATCCTGATTGACAATTGCGCCAAACATGAGTTATAGTCATTCGTAGATTGCTTCGCTAGTTCTCATCAGATCTGGATGGATGAGGAAGATGCTGAGAAAACGGGTTTCATTACGCCGTGGGGAGTGTACTGTTATAAGATGATGCCATTCGGCCTGAAGAATGCAAGGGAAACCTACATGAGGGCCATGACTACTATCTTCCATGATATGATACATAAGGAGAAAGAGGTTCACAAAGACGGAATTCCAACAGGTTTTCAGAATCCAGAATGAGTTCGTCGATGCATTGGCTACCCTATCATCTATGATATAGCATCCCGACAAGAATTTCTTTGATCCCATTCCAGCGAAAATCCATAATCAGCTAGCATACTGTGCCCATGTTGAAGGGGAAGCAGACGGAAAGCCTTGGTTTCATGATAACAAGGAATATTTGGCAAAAGGAGAGTACTCGCAGCTTGCCAATCCCACTCAGAAATGCACACTTTGGAGATTGTCCCACAACTTCTTTCACAACGGAGGAATCCTGTATAGGAGGACTCCCGATTTAGGATTATTAAGATGTGTCGATGCAAAGGAAGCATCCAGGCTACTAGAGGAAATTCATGTTGGGACATGTGGTCCATATATGAACGGTTTTGTCTTAGTCAAGAAGATACTCCGGGCTAGTTACTTTTGGATGACTATCGAAACAGACTACATCCAGTATGTCCGGAAATGCCACCGCTGTCATACACATGCATACATGATAAAGGTACTTCCAAGCGAGCTTAACACAACAAGCTCACCATGGTTGTTCACCGCCTTGGGAATGGACGTTATTGGACTAATTGAGCCTGCTTCTTCCAACGGACACACGATTATCCTAGTAGCTATCGACTATTTCACCAAATGGGTCGAAGCATCATCTTTCAAAGCAGTGACTAAGAAATTCGTGGCAGACTTTGTCCGCGACCGCATTGTTTGTCGATTTGGAATTCCATAGCCAATCATTACTGATAATGGCTCCAACCTCAACAGCGACTTGATGAAAGCTATGTGAGAAACTTTAAAGATCAAACACAAGAACTCCACAGCCTACATGCCTCAGATGAATGGAGTTGTAGAAGCCGCCAACAAGAATATCAAGAAGATATTGAGGAAAATGATAGAGAAGCATAAGTAGTGGCACGAGAAGTTATCATTTGCTCTACTGGGGTATTGCACCACAGTCCGCACATCAACCGGGGAAACTCCCTATATGTTGGTTTACGGTACAAAGGCTGTTATTCCTACTGAGGTAGAAATTCCTTCCCTAAGGATCATACAAGAAGCTGAGCTCAACGCAGAGTGGGTGAAAAGTCGTTATGAGAAACTAGCCCTTATAGACGGAAAGAGAATGAATGCAGTCTGCCATGGTCAACTCTACCAGAACAGAATGTCCAAAGCCTTCAACAAAAGAGTCAAGCCAAGACAGTTCACACTGGGGCAACTGGTGTTAAAGAAAATTTTTCCGCATCAAGATGAAGCCAAAGGGAAGTTATCTACCAACTGGAAGGGTCCATGCATGGTTCACCGGGTTTTGATAGGGGAAGCCCTTATACTTGCAGAAATGGACGGAGAAGTCTAGCCAAAGCCGATCAATTCAGATGCAATCAAGTGTTACTATGTGTAATCTTTATGCTTTCCTTATATGATGTAAATTGATCTACACCTGACCTGATTACCATTTAGGAGGGGATACGTAGGCAGCCCTATGGGTTCGGTCACAATTCAATAAAAATTTTATTTTCCCCGCAATTGGAAACTGGGCATAATTTTGAAGAGGACCCTCAAAATTCCAAAGTAATTTTAGCCGATCGCCGCACGAGCAACAGTCAAAAACATTAACCCATCAAACTGGGGCAGAATTTTGAGGAGGACCCTCAAAATTCCGCAGCAGGAGTGGTTGCAATGTCTCGAGCTACGTCACAGTCGACGGTTCATATAAAAGCTATTTTTAATTATACATTTATGTCATGCTTTTACAAAATCATACATGATTATTATTGAAACTGCTTTGTTTAGCAACGCTACCCCAATGATACAGATGGTATCACCAGATCAAAGCCGAACGAGTCAAATAAAGTCAACAGGGATACGAACTAACCTTCCCCCTTGCAAAACTCATGATTTTTCTTTGAATGCAGGCACTAGGATTGTGAAATCATTAAATATATTGTATGCCTTGGAACAAACATTGTTCAAGAATACGACTCTCCGAACCATTGCACCTGCCAACATTTGCTGTCCGCACACACCAGTAATGCCCCGTTTGTCACAATGCTCCCAGTAATCACAACGCCGCAATCTGCTATCAGCTAAGAAAACTCTACTGTCATTTGTTATTTTATTTCTTGCATAAGGCTACTATTCTGCCTTCCGAGACTAAACGTTGTCTCCATCTACATTCTTGCATAAGGCTACCAATCTGCCTTCCTAGGTTAAGCTCTACCTCCACCTGTATCTGCATTACATAAGGCTACTATTCTGCCTTCCGAGACTAAACATTGTCTTCATATGCATCTGCATTGCATAAGGCTACCATTCTGCCTTCCAATCTGCATAAGGCTACCATTCTGCTTTCCGAGGTTAAGCTCTACCTCCACCTGCATCTGCATTGCATAAGGCTACTATTCTGCCTTCCAACTTGCATAAGGCTACCATTCTCGGTAATTAACCTGCTGACAACTCAAACACCAAGCCACATATGCAACGATATCCTTCTTCATTCTTCTCCACCAATAATTCTTCCGCAGATCCTGATACATCTTCGCAGGCGCCCGGATGAATAGAGTACCGGGAACTATGGGCCTCCTCTAAAATTAACTCTCAAATCCCATCTACATTAGGCACTTAAACTCGACCCTGCAATATCAAAACTCCATCATCTCCTAAGGTAACCTGCTTGGCACCTCCGTGCTACACCGTGTCTCTAAGGACACACAAATGGGAATCATCATACTACCGATCTCGGATACGCTCAAATAATGAAGAACGAGTGACTGTGCAAGATAACAAACAGCTGGGCTTATAAACATCCAACCCTACGAACTGGTTGGCCAAAGCCTGAACATTCAAAGCAAGCGGCCTCTCACCGACCAGAATATACGCAAGATTGCCAATACTGGCTAACTTCATACTCAAGGCATCGTCCACCACATTGGCCTTTCCCAGATGATATAAGATGGTGATATCATAGTCCTTTAATAGCTCCAACCACCTTCTCTGCCTCAAATTTAGCTCCTTCTGCTTGAACAAATACTGTAGACTCTTGTGATCCGTGAACACCTCACATGCCATACCATACAGATAATGCCTCCAAATCTTCAATGCGTGAACAATGGCTGCTAACTCCAAATCATTAACCTGATAATTCGTCTCATGAATCTTCAACTGCCACGAAGCATAGACAATGACTTTGCCATCCTACATCAACATTGCACCAAGTCCAATACGAGATGTATCACAATAAACTGTGTAAGGCCCTGAACCCGTGGGCAAAACCAACACCGACGCCATAGTCAAAGTTGTCTTGAGCTTCTGAAAGCTCGCCTCACACTTGTCCAACCACTTGAACTTGGCACCCTTCTGGGTCAACCTGGTCATCGGGGCTACAATAGATGAAAACCCCTCCACAAACTGACGCTAATATCCTGCCAATCTCAAGAAATTCCGGATCTCTGTAGTTGATGCTGGTCTAGGCCAGTTCTTGACTGCCTCTATCTTCTTCAGATTAACCTAAATACCCTCTGCTAATACAACATGACCCAGGAATGTAACTGAACTCAACTAGAACTCGCACTTCGAAAACTTGTCATACAACTGACTATCCCTCAAAGTTTGAAGAACCACTCTAAGATGCTGCTCATGCTCCTCCCGGCTACGGGAATAGATCAAAATATCATCAATGAAGACTATCACGAACGAATCCAAGTAAGGTCTGAACACTCGGTTCATCAAATCCATAAAAGATGTCAGGGCATTTTTCAACCCGAATGACATCACCAAGAACTCATAATGCCCGTACCGAGTGTGGAAAGCTATCTTAGGGACATCGGATGCCCTAATCCTCAACTGATGGTAACCAGATCTCAAGTCAATCTTCGAAAATACCTTGGCACCCTAAAGCTGATTAAACAAATCATCGATCCTCGACAATGGATACTTATTCTTGATTATAACCTTGTTCAACTACCGGTAATCTATACACATTCTCATTGATTCTTCCTTCTTCTTAACAAACAACACCGGCTCACCCCAAGGCAAAACACTAGGTCTAATGAATCCTTTTTTAAGCAAGTCTTGTAACTGCTCCTTCAACTCTTTCAACTCAGGCGGGGCTATACGATACGATGGAATAGAGATGGGTTGAGTACCCGGAGCCAAATCAATGCAAAAGTCGATATCCCTATCGGGTGGCATACCTGGCAGGTCTGAAGAAAATACCTCTGGAAACTCGCGAACAACAGGACATAATCAATAGAAGAAACCTCAGCACTAAAATCTTTAACTTAGGCAAAATAGGCCAAACACCCCTTCTCGACCATACGTCGAGCCTTCACATATGAGATAACACTACGGATAGAATGACCAAGAGTCCCTCTCCACTATAAACGAGGTAAACCCGGCAAGGCTAAGGTCACAGTCTTGGCATGAAAGTCCAAGATAGCATGGTAAGGTGATAACCAGTCCATCCCCAATATGATATCGAAATCAACCATGTCCAGAAGAAGAAAATCTACACGAGTCTCAAGACCCCTAATCACCACTACACACGAATGATGGACTCGATTTACCATAATAGAATCACATATCGGTGTAGACACATATACAAGAGCACTCAAAGAATCACTAGGCATGACCAGATACGGTGCAAAATAAGATGACACATAAGAGTATGTAGATCCTAGATCAAATAAAACCGAAGCACCTCTACTACAAACCAGAATAGTACTTGTACCCATACGTCTAATACCTCTACCTCTACCTCTAGCACCTCTACCTCCACCTCTAATACCTCTACCTCCACCTCTAACTGACTGAGCGGGCTGAACGAGTCCCTCAATGAACCTCTTCACACTCTCTCTTAGTGGGAAGTATAAGAAGAGCATGACGGGTCAAATCATTAAACCTGGTCTCGTATTGAGTAACAATTATAGAACTCTGCCGGAGACGCTCAAACCACCTCGGGTAGATCTCTATCTGAGTGACAAGATGAAACTTCTCCAGAAATAGCTGAGAAAACTGATCCCAAGTCAAAGCTGATGACCTAACTAGTCTAGCCAAACAATAATCTCTCCAACAAGTCCTGGCAGATCTAGATGAGCGAAAAGTAGTAAAGTTGAACCCATCGGTCTCCACTATCCCCATATTTCTGGGATCCTCGTGACAACTGCCTAAAGGATCCTGGGGATCCTCAAAAGATGCACCGCTGAAAGTGGTAGTGAAGAGCTTGGTGAAACTTATCCAACCTTCACAAAGCCTCCGAAGACGTAGTTGATCTATCACCGGTCTGTGCTGCTGCTCGGCTGAAAAAGCGGTACGTGACCTAACCATTGGCGAAAGGATAAGAGTAGAGGTTTCAATTTAGCATTGAGAGAACAAAATCGCATGACAAAAAAGAATAGATGTGAAGATTTTTCCTAACTCGGTAGCCTCTGGGATAAATACAGACATCTCCATACCAATCCCTCATACTCTACTAAGCTTGTCCGTAAACTGTGAGACCCATGTAATCTAGAGCTCTGATACCAACTTGTCACGACCCTGATTTTCCACCCTCGGGAGTCGTGATGGTGCCAACTAGTGAAAGCTAGGCAAGCCAACCAACTGAATTATTTACCTTGTTTCCATTTTTAGTCCTTTAACAATTATGAAGCAATAACGTGTAGGTAGCGGAATTTATAACAAGCAGAAGAAAAGCAATAAAACTATCTGAATATACATCCAATACAACTGTTTGAACAACGACTACCCAGAACTAGTGTCACAGTTTCACAAACTGTCTAGGAGTACTACATATAAAGGTCTAAATGAATTAAATACAGCAATATCTCTGGAAATACATTAAAGAAACATGAATAGTAGATAGAAGGAGATGCCAAGGCATGTGGACGCTTGCAGGACTACCTCGGGTCGCTTGGTAAACAAGAAACAACAATCTCACTACGGTCTAAAATCTACAACACAAGGATCTGAACAAAAGAGTGCACAGTGTAGTATCAGCAAAACCGACCCCATATGCTGGTAAGTGCCTAGCCTAAGCTTGGCGAAGTAGTGACGAGGCTAGGACCAAACTACCAAATAAACCTGTGCAATTAAATCATATACAATGAAAAAGAAGAACAGTAATGTACAGTTAAGTATGGGAGGGGGTAACATGTTGTGGGAACATCGAATAATAATAGAAGAACAACTAATAAATATGAGGATCACCATAGTTCCACTGACGGTAGGGAGGGGAAATCATGTTGCGGGGTACAACAAGTATCAATCGGATATCAACAATTAAATAAAGAGAACCCATAACTGAGTTATCAATAAGAATCAAGAAAATCAAAGAAAAGTGCACGGTATCACCCTTCGTGCTTTAACACTCTTCACCAAAACAATGCACGACATCACCCGTCGTGCTTTAACACTCTCTCACCAAAACAATGCACGATGTCACCCTTCGTGCTTTACACTCTTCCTCACCCTAGCAACAATAACAAGGCAAATAGGGTAAGGGAACAAATGAAATCAAGTAACAACGGAAAATCAGTGAATAACGTAAGGGACAACATAACTTAATTATCAGCAAGAATCAGGAAAATCAAGGACAAGTGCAAGACATCACCCTTCGTGTTTTTACTCTCGTCCTCACCATGAAAATCAATATAATCAGCACGGAATGATACATCGTGCGACATGGCATCACCCTTCGTGCTTTACACTCTTCCTCACAAAATCATACACGACATCACCCTTAATGCTTTGACACTCTTCCTCACCCAAACAACAATCATAAGAAATAAGGGCAAGGAAATAAGTAAGATCATATTAAAATCCCGGCAAGGGAACAATAGTACAACAATCAAATCCCGACAATGGAAATAATATCAAAACAATAACATCCCGACAAGGGAAATAATATTAAAACAACAACATCTCGGCAAGGGAGACAATATCATGATCCTCTCTTTTTTTTTTACAGTTACTTCACAACTCAATTCACAACTTGAGCCAACGCTCTATAATGTTCAACAATTTGGTTCTTAACTTGAGCCAATGCTCTACAATGTTCAACAAGTCAATACTCAACTTGAGCCAATGCTTTACCATGTTCAACAATTAAATTCTCAACTCGAGCCAACGCTCTTACCATGTTCAATTAACAATAATATTTCCACAAGTGATCTTCATCAATAGAAATCATCATATAGAGCACGAACAATATAAAATGGAGTCACATAAATCATAGTATAAGACTCACGAGCATGCTTGATACCAGTGTATAAATACTTGTCACCATGTCTATACGTTGTATTTAACAATTTGCACATAGCAAATAAGACTCATCTCCTAATCCCTCAAGCTAAGGTTAGACAGAACACTTACCTCGATGCCACAGACACAATTCAAGCCTCAACTATCACTGTACCACTTGATTCCACCACCAACTCGCTCGCATCTAGCCACAAGTTACTTAATTACATCAATAAATGCTAAATGAATCAATTCTAATGCATGAAAAATAGTTTTTCTAAAGTTTTTCCCAAAAAGTCAAAAATCGCCCCGGGCCCACATGGTCAAAACCTGAGGTTTGAACCAAAACCCGATTACCCATTCCCCCACGAACCCAAATATATAATTTTAAATCGAACCCTAAATCGAGGTCTAAATCTCCAAAATTTGAAAAACTTAGGTTTTACCCAAAACACCCAATTTCCCCCATGAAAATCATTGATTTTGAGTTGAAATCATGTGAAGAGATGTTATGGATTGAAGAAAACTAGTTAGAAATTACTTACAATCAATTTGGAGAAGAAATTGCCTTTGAAAAATCGCCCTAAAGAGTTTATGTATTGAGAAGATATGAAAAATGGTTGAAAATGCATCTAAGTATGAATTTACAGGTCTCTGATGTCACAATTGCTACCAGGGTTCGCAAGAAAACTGGGACTTTCGCATTTGCAACCAAATCAGCTTTCTGGTCATCATCGCATTTGCGAGAATCCATTCGCAAATGCGAAATCGCATTTTCGACTTAGACTGCAAGGTTCATTCTTCGAATTTGCGAAGGTTTGTTGCATTTGCGAGCTTGCATTTGTGAGCCAGGCTTCCCATTTTCGAAGCCTGCAGACCTGATCATAGGTCTTGTAATTATCCTAAGGGGAAGGTGTTAGGCACCCCTCAGGATCACGTAGTGTGGTTCCAAACCAAACAGTTTTTGTGAATTTGTACAAGTAACAAATAAATAAGTATGGCTCAAATAGTAGGGGATTTAAATTTAAATACATAGGTGTTTGAAAACAATTAGTGAAAAGTAAAATTTTGAAAATAATTACAATCTAAGCAGGATTATGAATGTAAAAAGGGGTGTCCTAGGTTTGTGTATAATATGGATCACATCAATACAATACCCGGTATGACACTCCTCAAAGAGGGGCTACACGTGGTATTAACGCACCGATCATCATATCCATATCTACCCTTTTCCGCCCCGCGAAGATAACTAAAGCGAGGGTTGGTCTCGACCCCTATTGTATGTTGTTACCCGTCCCTTCCTATCAGTCCTAGAGGAATTTAGGACTCCTATCCTATAAGAAGGAGGTTCTAGGCAGACCCTCAGGTTTAAAGGCAAAATACTAAGGCGACATACAATGACAAGTAGGAATTCAATTAAGGGGAGCAGGGAAGACAAAAAAAGGCTCAAATATACTTCCACAGTTAATGTACATAGGCAGCATGAATCATACACAATTAAAGTCTGAATTTAAATCCTATACATGGTATCTTAGTGATAATAGCAGAACCAGATTTATTATATGACTCAGAAAAGAAGTCTGAATCAGGCTTGCCTACTAATTTTAACAGTTGATAATTAAACAAAGGCAGTTCCGGTTTTATTTAAGTTATTATCTAAGGCTTGCCTAAGCGTAAATCAATATGCAACAGTCATTCCGAGTTATTAAAATAGTTTGGAGATTATTTTTACCTAAAACATGTTGTTCTAGTTGATACGAATGTAGAGATTGTTACCAATTTTATTCAGAAAACATCACAATGTGAAATTATTACTACCTTATTACCTTTTCATGAATCGGTAATTAACAAGGCGTTTTAAATAAAATGCAAAGAGGATCCTAGAACATGATATCTAATATGCACATGCGGATGGTAGGATTGTTAAAAAACAGAATCCCTAAGGCATGATTTCTAAATGCACTCAAGAGTTGTAGAATTATTGAAGTAAGACTTCTGAAAGTACAAGAGTAACAGCTTTTAAGCTAATGTTATTATCGTCCTAGGAGCAGGATTTCTAAGTGATAGACATAAATCATAGATTAGCAAGAAACATGGGACCTAAGAGCATGATCTCTAATGCATGTATGAACCCTAAGCATGGTTTTTATTGCGCAATTAGAAATGTAACCCTAATAACATGTTTTCTACCCTTGACAACTATATCATGCATATTTACCCCATCCCTTTTCACTAGCCAACCCAATACTTGTTTACAACAGGTTATTAAAAACCAACATCGAAATGAATTACATAAGTAGCAATGAAAAATAGGAAGTTACACTATAGAAAGCCTGATTAGGACTTCCTCTCTGAGTTACATAATCAATCACCTTAAGTGCCAAGATGGTTTCATAGCTTTTCCTCATATCTAGGTGTGTCGGAGTTCCCTAAGGACCTCAAGGGATCCCGAGCAGTGCTCAGACCTAGATTTTATAGCCAAGACAGAGTAAGTGTAGTGTGGAAAGGCCAGCTTTCATGTGTCCAAGTTTAGAGGGAACTCAAGGGTCCCAAGGCAAGGCTCATACAAAAGGGGCAGAACCTAGTGTCCTAAGAGTATAGTGAAAGTGCATGACATATGTTTGAAAGGAGTTTGTTTAAAAACTGGACTGACAGGTCCATTTTTAAAGCGATCAGTAACAGAGAGGGTTGAAAAAAGTTGTATTAGTAAGACATAGTTCAAACACTTTAAGGTAAGACAACACATAGCAAGTGGATGAATTCAGTAATCACACATGGGGTAAAAGGGGATTTGGGGATACATATATATTGACTAAAGACACCTGACCTCAGCAGAAGTATTAGGACAGGTAGGGACATGCTCAGAGATAGTTGGACACTAGCATAATCACAAACCAGTCATGAAACGTATAGAGAAGGGATATGTGATTTGGGATTCAAAAAATGGTAAGTGCACAGTAGGTAAAAGAATACAATCGTCCAGGCATGCTTGAATTACATGAATTTAAGGGGAGGGGAATCATATCAGCATGCTCAGATACAAACTTCACAACAAGACCACAAGTAAAGCAGGCCAGAAATAAAAGAAACTGAAGCAGGAATAGAAACATGTTGAGGCTTTAAATTAAACTAGGACATACCAGTGAAGATAGAGGTAAACAAAATGAAGGAACCAAGGTTTACATATGATTAGCCTTGGCTTGCAGCCGGCCAATAGTAGTAGAATAACACAAAATGTCTCTTTCAGTAAGAGAGGGGGTTTTGAAAGCCAAGTCTGGTGTCTTGTTATTGAAAGACTTAAGGTTTTATAGCTTTGAAAAAAATAGGTAGAAAATAAGGTAACAAGTAAAGGTTTAGCACAATTATGGAAGTAATCACAATTAGAATCCAATTAATACAAGTACTCCCCTTTAATTAAGGAATTACAGCTTAAACGGATACCAACAGGGATAATTAAGGGATGAAAATCAGTTTGAGAAAGATTGGTTTTTACCAAATAAGGGGTAGTAAAAGTATAGAGCATATGATTGAGTCTAAGTACAAAATATATTAATTTGAGGAAAGGATTCAGCAAGAATAAAGCAGAGAAAATGATTCAGCAAGAATGAAGCACCACAGCAAATAAGGGAATGGAATCAATCAACTTAAACAAACGAGTAAAATTTTAGGGGTTTATAAGAAAACCTTGCAATCAAACCGTAATTTAAGGAAATCAGGATAAATTAAGAGGGAGTCATGATTCTGCAATTCGACGTATAAATAGAGAAGAATGCACAGGCATATCAGACATGCAAAGTCAACCATATAGACAAAAAGAAGCAAGAGATGAACAAACTAGATGAACACAATCATACATAAGTGACACGAGTAGGCTAAGGACCAAAAAGAACCCACTCGAAGCATGGTAATCAACAAAAACTTAACAAAGTCAAGTAGTCATGGCTATACATAGAACCAGAGTGAAGAAACCAATCTAACACACAACAACATGTAAAGAATGTCAGCCAACACACAGAAACAAGGAAAGAAAACCTTTAAGACTCACACTAACAAGTGAAGAAAATCTATTAGAAATTAAGGCTTTTAGTAGAGTTGAGTTAAAAGCGGTAAGAACTTAGAATCGATCAAGATAAACAAAGAAAAGGGTCTAATCATAAAGAAATCAATCGAATCAAATAAACAAAGACAGTTCCAGAACCTCGGATAAAACCAAAATAATTAGAATTTTCAACGTGATGAATCGGGTAGAAGAAAAACATAAATAAACTATTTAAACATAGTAAAATCATATGATATTACTAAAAATCAAAGGAGAAGTCATAAAAAGGGGTTACGAAACCCTAGTCTTGAAGGCGAAAAGTCACTTTTAAAAAATCAGGAAAAACCTTTGAGGAAAACACTAAAAGCCCATGATATACATAGATCTAAGACAGATCTAAAAGAAAATCAGAAAATCTTTAGAGTTAGGGTTTCGGAGAACCCAGCGAAGGTGAGAAAACTTTAAAATGTTACCAGTTTTAGCCGGAAGAGTCATGATCTTACTCGAACGGCCATGGATGACCGAAAAATGGCATGAGAAACCATGGGAGGCACGTGAACCACCTCTGATTCACTTGAAGGCCTCAAAACGATGACACACATTCAAGAGGGAGCCCTAAGGCTGGTTGGTGGCGAGAACACCATGGATTCCGGCAGGGAGATGGCCGGAGAAGGTGGATAAGGTACATTGGAGAGGATGGGAGAAGAAAAGGTTCTAGAGAGAACCAAAGATAGAGAGAGGGAGATGAGAGACTGGTTGAGAGAGAATGAGAGGAGTAAATGAGAGATGGGGAGGTAGTCTTTAGGGTTTAATATGGTAAGAGTAAATCCGGACCGTTGATCAAAATTGATCAACGGCCAGGATTAACTCATGTCTGGGCCGGGTATGATTTGGGTTTCGGCTTGGGTCCGGTGGGTTTTTTAATTTGGTTGGGGGTCTGTGGGTTTAGGCTAGAATTGAAAGCAAATTTTGGCTATAAGTTAAATAGCCAGTTTTCCCTATTTAATTTATAGAAAGTAGTAGATAATTTCAAAAAATAATTTAAAAATGCTAAAATGATTTATAATATATAATTATAAATTTAAAGATACAGGATCCAATTTTATGTATATAAAACATAATTAAATCTTAAAGGGCTAATATTGCAATTATGTGCAATTTTAACTTTAAAATGCTAAATGTAATTATTAAAAATATGTAAAAATTACCTTAGCTATATTTTGGCATAAATGTAGAAATACAATAGATGACTTATCAAAACAATAATTTTGGAAATAATTATTAGGGATTTTATGGAAAAAAGGGAGAAAATAAATCAATCTAGACCTTTAAAATTATGGAAAAAATAATAAAACCCTTGGACATGCTTATATATGCATATATATATGCTATTTTGAAGGTATTTTGCATATTTAAAATATATAGCGAAAAATTGGGTATCAACAGCTTCCCCTTTTTACCCGGGAAGGATGAAAGAGCTTTCAAGTAAAGAAATGTTGGCCAATTTTGACCGAGCGAAACAGTTTGAAGAGCTTAGGCCGCACCCTGGCTTCTGAGCTGCCTACATATCCCTGGTTTCACAGGAATCAGGCCATATGTAGTTCAGCATCCATCGACGGAGTATACCGATGAAGCGGCTTCAAGAACGGACGCAATATCCAGGTCCGGGTGAGTGAAAGGTTTACGGGAATGGTTATGGCTGCGGGAACTGGAACGGGATTGCTCCTGCCAGGATGGTCGTTGCTCGCCGGTTTACCTGCAACTAGAAATAATATACTGTGCATAAATTTAAACATGATGCAAATTTCGGATAGACCATGAATGTTGTCTTCGGACGGTGGGAATGATGTCCTGGGCCATGAAGCGTATGATAAGGGATTCGCAGGCCATAAAATGATGTTCTTGGGCTATGAGGATGGTGCCTCCGAACCATGACGCCTTTGAATAATGATATGCAAAAATTGAAAGAGATCCTCAGGCCATGAAATGCTGTTCTCAGGCTATGAAGATGGTGCCTCCGAACGATGATGCGCCTTTGGATGAGTTGGCGATATTTCATCCCATGAAGGATGCAGTAGTATGATGCAGACAAGACAGAGCTTAGTTTTGCAAATTGAAGGGTAGAGCTTAGCCCGTAAGAGAAGCGAGAAAAATAGTGCTTGGGATAGCGCTTAGTTTCGAAGAAAATTAGAGGCAGAGCTTAGCCTCAGAAGGCAGAATGAAAACCTTATGCAAAGATATGAATGTAGATGGAGGTAGAGCTTAACCTCGGAGGGCATAATGGTAGCCTTATGCAGATTGGAAGATTGAGCTTCCCGAGTGGAAGTGGGAGTGGATCACTATAGATTTCGTTGTTGGACTCCCACAAACTCGGAGGAAGTTCGATGCAGTGTAGGTTATTGTTGATAGGCTGACCAAGTCAGCGCATTTCATTCTCGTGGTAGTCTCCTATTCTTCCGAGAGGTTAGACGAGATCTATATCCGGGAGATTGTTCGTATTCATGGTGTGCCCGTGTCTATCATTTCGGACCGAGGTATGCAGTTTACCTCAAGTTTCTGGAGGGCAAATCAGCGAGAGTTGGGCACACAGGTTGAGTTGAGCACAACATTTCATCCTTAGATGGATGGCCAGTCCGAGCGTACTATTTAGATTTTGGAGGATATGCTATGAGGTTGTGTCATTGACTTTGGAGGCTTGTAGGATTAGTTTTTGCCTTTAGCAGAGTTTGCCTACATCAACAGCTACCAGTCGACTATTCAGATGGCTCCGTATAAGGCTTTGTATGGTAGGTAGTGTCGGTCGCCGGTTGGATGGTTCAAGTTGGGGGAGGCTCGGTTGTTGTGTACAGATCTAGTGCAGGATGCCTGGGACAAGGTCATGATTAATCAGGATAGGCTTCGTATAGCTCAGTCCAGGCAAAAGAGTTATGCCAATCGTAAGGTTCGTGATTTGGCATTCATGGTCGGTGAGCGGGTATTGCTTCGAGTGTTGCCTATGAAGGGCGTGATGATATTTGGGAAGAAGGGAAGCTTAGCCCTAGGTTCATCGGCTCGTTTGAGATTCTTGATCGAGTGGGGGAGGTGGCTTACAGACACATTTCCGCCGAGTTTATCAGTCGTGCATCCAGTGTTTCATGTGTCCATGCTTCGGAGGTATCACGACAATCCATCCCACGTGTTATATTTCAGCACTGTTCAGTTGGACAAGGACTTGTCCTACGAGGAGGAGCTGGTAGCTATTCTAGACCGGCAGGTTCGTCAGTTGAGATCGAAGAGTTTCCCTTCTGTTCGTGTTCAGTGGAGAGGTCAGCCTACTGAGGCATCGACCTAGGAGTCCAAGTCCGACATGCGGAGCTGTTATCCCCATCTTTTCCCCGACTCAGGTACTTCCTTCTTCTGTCCGTTCGACGACGAACAATTGTTTTAGAGGTGGAGAATATGTGTGTCATCACTTGTTTTAAAAACCTCTTTCTATGTTCCTAGGCCTTAAAAACCTCTTTTTGTCTCACCTCAATTTGCGTGCACAGTCCGAGTGTGTAGCCGGAAAGCCAATATGTGAAAATCTGTGAAAAATGATGAATTTTGACCTTAAAATGAATGTAAGTTGACTTTGGTCACCATTTTGGGTAAACGGACCCGGACCCATGATTTAATAGTCCCAGAGGGTCCTTAGGAAAATATGGGGCTTGGGAGTATGCCCGGAATCGAATTCCGAGGTCCTAAGCCAGAGAAATAAATTTTTGAAAGAAATTATTTTGTTGAATTAATTATGAAGTAAAGAAGAGAATTTATGTTTGAAACCATTGGTATCAGCCCGTATTTTGGTTCCGGAGCCCGGTATACATGATTTGAGTCGAACCTGTGAAATTTGGTAAGAAACGGACTTGAAATGATATAAATCGGACCTTATTTGAGAAATTGAAAAATTTGATGTTCTTAAGAAATTTCATAATTTTGATGCTAAATTCATAGTTGTTGATGTTATTTGAGATATTTGAATGCACGAACAAGTCCGTATGATGTTTTTAGGGTGGTGTGCATGTTTGGTTTGGAGCCCCGAGGGCTCGGGTGAGTTTTGGATTGGCCACAGAGTAGAATTGGACTTGGGAAAATTTCAAGTTTTCAGCTAGTATGATTAGGTCTTCAGGCTTCGGAAATGCGAAGAATGGACTTGGCAATCTGAGTCGCAAATGCAACTGTTTTCTCGCAAATGCGATTTCGCATTTGTGAATGGTCTCTCGCAAATACGATGATGACCGGAAAACTAATTGGGTCGCAAATGCGAAAGTCCCAATTTTTTGAGGGGTTCGCAATTGCGACATTAGAGACCTGTAAATTCACACTTCGACGCATTTTCAACCATTTTTCATATCTTCTCAAAACATAAAATCTTTAGGGCGATTTATCAAAGGAAATTTCTTCTCCAAATTGATTGTAATTGATTTCTAACTAGTTTTCTTCAATCCTTAACGTCTCTTCACATGATTTCAACTCAAAATCAATGATTTTCATTGGGGGAAATTGGGTGTTTTGGGTAGAACCTAGGTTTTTCAAATTTTGGGGATTTGGACCTCGATTTGAGGTCCGATTTCAAAACAAATTATATATTTGGGTTCGTGGGGGAATGGACAATCGAGTTTTGGTTCGAACCTCAGGTTTTGACCATGTGGGCCCGGAGGTGATTTTTGACTTTTTGGGAAAAACTTTAGAAAAACTATTTTCATGCATTAGAATCATTTATCATTTATTGATGTAATTAAGTAACTTGTGGCTAGATGCGAGTGAGTTGGTGGTGGAATCAAGTGGTAAAGTGATAGTTGAGGCTTGAATTGTGTCTGTGGCATCAAGGTAAGTGCTTTGTCTAACCTTAGCTTGAGGGATTAGGAGTTGAGTCTTATTTGCTATGTGCAAATTGTTAAATACGACGTATAGTCATGGTGACAGGTATTTATACGCTGGTATCAAGCATGCTCGTGAGTCTTATACTATGATTTATGTGACTCCATTTTGTATTGTTCGTGATGTATATGATGATTTCTACTGATGAAGATGACTTGTGGAAGTATTATTGTTAATTGAACATGGTAAGAGCGTTGGCTCGAGTTGAGAATTTAATTGTTGAACATGGTAAAGCATTGGCTCAAGTTAAGAATTGACTTGTTGAACATTGTAGAGCATTGACTCAAGTTAAGAATAAAATTGCTGAACATTATAGAGCGTTGGCTCAAGTTGTGAATTAAGTTGTGAAGTAACTGTGAAAAAAGGAAAGAAAAGAGAGGATCATGATATTGTCTCCCTTGCCGGGATGTTGTTGTTTTAATATTATTTCCCTTGCCGGGATTTTAATATGATATTACTTATTTTCTTGCCCTTATTTCTTGTAATTGTTGTTTGGGCGAGGAAGAGTGTTAAAGCACGAAGGGTGATGTCGTGCCGCACGATGTACCATTCCGTGCCGATTATATTTATTTTCATGGTGAGGATGAGAGTAAAAGCACGAAGGGTGATGCCGTGCAGATTATATTGATTCTTATGGTGAGGACGATAGTAAAAGCACGAAGGGTGATGTCGTGCACTTGTCCTTGATTTTTCTGATTCTTGCTGATAATTGACTTATGTTATCCCTTACGTTATTCACTGATTTTCCATTGTTACTTGATGTCAGTTGTTCCCTTACCCTATTTGCCTTTGATTGTTGCTTGGGTGAAGAAGAGTGTAAAGCACGAAGGGTGATGCCATGCATTATTTTGGTGAGAGAGTGTTAAAGCACGAAGGGTGATGCCGTGCATTGTTTTGGTGAGAGAGTGTTAAAGCACGAAGGGTAATGTCGTGCACTTGTCTTTGATTTTTCTGATTCTTATTGATAACTGAGTTATGGTTTCTCTTTATTTAATTGTTGATATCCGGTTGATACTTATTGTACCCCGCATCATGATTTCCCCTCTCTACCTTCAATGGAACTGTGGTGATCCTCATATTTATTAGTTGTTTCTCTGTTATTATTTGATTTCCCCGCAGTATGTTACCCCCTCCCATACTTAACTGTACATCGCTGTTCTTCTTTTCCGCTGTATATGATTTAACTGCACAGGTTTATTTAGTAGTTTGGTCCTAGCCTGGTCACTACTTCGCCGAGGTTAGGCTAGGCATTTACCAGCACATGGGGTCGATTGTGCTGATACTACACTGTGCACTCTTTTGTGCAGATCCCTGTGCTGTAGACTTCGGACCGCAGTGAGATTGTTGTTTCTTGTTCACTAGGCGACCCGAGGTAGTCCTGCAGGCGTCCGCAGGCCTTGGCGTCTCCTTCTATCTATTATTCCCGTTTCTTTCATGTATTTTCAGAGACAATGTTGTATTTAATTTATCCATACCTTTATTTGTAGTACTCCTAGACAGTCTGTGAAGTTGTGACACCAGTTTTGGGTAGTCGTTGTTCAAACAGTTGTATTGGATGTATATTCAGATAGTTTTATTGCTTTTCTTCCGCTTGTTATAAATTCCACTACCTACACGTTATTGCTTCATAATTGTTGAAGGACTAAAAATAAAAACAAGGTAAATAGTTCAGTTGGTTGGCTTGCCTAGCTTTCACTAGTAGGCGTCATCACGACTCCCGAGGGTGGAAAATCCGGATTGTGACAATTACTTTTTTTATTTTATCCTTTTACGATTGGTCACCTTTATTCTATTTGTTACTATTGTTATTTTTCTTGCTATTACTATTGCTTATTAACTATACTAGTTTATGTAGCAAGTGTCTTATCATAGCCTCTTCACTTCCTCACCAAATTTAGGCTCAATACTTACTGAGTACATTGGATCAATTTTACTCATATCATACTTTTTCACTTCTTATGTTGTTTCAGGCATTGGTAGAAGTAGAGTCCCGAGAGTTGCCCAGTCGTTACCCGTCAGAATACTCAAGGTAGTGCTGCAATCTCGTCTGCAAGCCTTGGAGTAATCTTTTCATTATTTTTATTACTGTTTATTTGTATTAGACAATATTGTTTTCCTTTCAAACTTTGTATGTAGCACTCTTTAGAGCACACGTATTCAGTGACACCAGTAATGAGAGGCATTTATGACAGTTGTTTTGGTTTTAAATTTGTTATATATGATAGATCTTTTACTTTTATTTATGATATTATGCTGTTATGTTAGTCCCGCTTTTTTCGTTATTGTTAAGTATTGGCTTACTTAGCAAGCAGTGTTAGTGCTATCATGACCCCTTGAATGAAATTTTTTGTAGTGATAAATTATATATTAACTTTAAGTTCCAAGCTAGTGTTCAATTTTATGTCATATAGTTGGTGACAAGGTTCGTTCGGATAGTTGGAGTTCCTCATAACGGCCGGAAATGCGAGCAAATTAAGATGTTAAATCATTAGAAGACATAATCGAGCACATCATAAGTTAGACTTTTGTGAGAGAGGTTTGCTTTTGTGTGATATATGAGTTGACTATTCTATATTCCCTTCAATATGATTCTCTTTTCATTGTTCTTTCATCCTCTAATTGAGATGCTGAATTTTGCATCCTATTCCATAAAATTTCGGAACAATTTAAAGCACCACCACAAAGGAAATCAGTTTGTGGCTTGCCAAGTGCCAACCTTAGCCAATACTATCTCCAAAAATAAAGAAGTACAAAAAATGAGTAAGGCTTTGACTATTAATGACCACTTTAGCTGTTTAGGATTCTCTGACTTCCAATTAACATCCTTCGGTTGGTTCTGGCAGTGGCTATCCATTTTACTGACATCGCTTGTTCTCTTTTTGACACTTTATTATGAACCTCTAAACATGGTCTAAGTTTTTATATTTAGGATTTAACTTATATAAACATTTGATGACCAAAAAAAACTTATATATGCTGATAGTGTAGAAAAATTATACAATGTATTTTAACTTCTTGTAGTTGATAAGCTATGTTATTTTTCAGTTCACTAAAACTATCTATTTGGTCCGGTTACTTATAGTTACTTATTTTTTAAATTGCTTGCGTGTAAAAACTCTCATGTTTTCAATGTACAAAAGTTAACATTTTACCTTTTTATGATAAGTACCTCTAACCATGGCGGTCACAAGAAAATAATAAAAAAATATAATTGAAGAAGAGGATTTAGACAATTGCAGGGGTGAGTCTGGTTCTGAACTACTATGTATAATTACCTCAAAATCGCAAACCTAACACTAATATTCAACTTTGAAATCGATTGCTATACCTAATAATCTAATCATCTGATCTTACATATGTCTAGGAAAATAACTATTCGAAGATCTCTTATTTAATTAACAAAATATTCCTGCTTTCAGCGAAATCAATATCAAAATGATCATTATCTATGTAAATTATAAACTTGGGACCACAACACCACCCATATAGATTCATTCTCATCTGCAAAAATACCCTACTTTCGTGATGCTCTAGTTTAAATAATTTAGCGTCCAACTGCTTGAAATGTCCTTTCATTCTAGGGTGTTTGGGCTCTATTTGTCAAAAGTTGGTAATTTAAAAGTTTGAAGAGTTCCTAGTTTAATCAAAAGTTGACTTTGATGATATCAGATTCAGAATATTGTTCCAGAACTTGGAATGGGTTCGTTTTGCCATTTGAGTTTGTGTTCAAAGTTTAAATGTAATTCGAATTAGTTATTCTTAAATCGGATGCTTGGTTGGAAGTTTGAAAGTTCTTAAACTTAAGTGAAGTTCAAGTTTTGATTTGATCTTGCATTCATTGATGTGACAATATTGTACGTGATTGGAGGTTTTTGATAGGTCCGGGTAGTGATTATGGACTTGTTAGTATGATTGAATGGAGTCACATGTGGCTCGAGTGAGTTTCGGACCATCCGGAACAAGTTTGAAGTTGGTTGATTCTGTTGGTGTCTGGTGTTCATTGCGGTTGAAAGAAGAGCCTCGCATTTGCGATGAAGGATTTGGTGTTGGACCGGTTTTGTTCTTCGCATTTGTGCCTATGGGGTCGTTGTTGCGCCCCCTTTTTCCTTCGCGGAGTACGGGTTTTGACATTTCATGGGGGAACAACTCGTTTCCTTTTGGGAAATGGGTATTTGAAGAGTCGTCACCTAACAGATTATGGTGCGTTAGGGCACCTAGAGCAATTAACTCATGTAACTAGTTTACATTACCAAAGATTATGGTAAGGGCTCGAAATAACCTTGAGGGGAAGGTGTTAGGCACTCATCGCGGTCCACAACAGTGGGTCCCGACCGAACTTAAACTATGTGAATTAGTCATTTAAATAGCTTTAACACATATTTTCAAATAAAGGTAGTTTCACAGTCTAAATACATATATGATCAAGGAAATTTAGATAATGAAAGTAAGAGAGGTTTGGACAGCTTACACATGTATATGTAAAGAAGAGGAAGTTTAGAGAATTTAAACACATATGGGAATTGGGAAAGGGAAGTCCTAAGTTGATTTGCCTACAGGATGAATCTGTGCAATGTCCGGTAATCCTCCTCAACTAGAGGGGCTACACGTGACATTAGCGCGCAGGTCATCATATCCTTTTACTACCCATTATCCTCCCCTTAGTGGTTATATAAGCGAGTTTAATTAACGACCTCTAAGCGTGTTGTTACCCGTCCCTTCCTTGTAGTCCTGGAGTAGTTTAGGACCTCTAAATCTGGGCAATTCTAGACAGCCTAAGGTGTTTAAAAGGGAAAATATGGGCGACAAGCAAAGAACATATAGGACAATCAAATAGGGAAAAACAGTTAAGGCTCATGTTTACCTCCACACGTACATAAGCAAATAAACAGCACGTCTCAACCAACTAATTTTGAATAATTTCAGAAAGCCTAGGAGCATGATATCTGGATGAACATCTCAAAACAGAACATGCAACATTTGTTTTAAGGGAAGTGGCAGAATCCTAACCAGTTTGCCTGCTTGTTTTATAGCATGTTAAGCCTGGATAATATCACACATAAATAGAACTGGTTTCACAACTATTTAACGTCCTAAGGCTTGCCTAAGTGTGTATATGCAGTCACGATTCTGGAAAATAGTTTGAAGTTCTTTTATCCTATAGACATGCTTATCTACAAATTATAACATGTGACTTATCAATTGTGTTTAAAGACATGATACCTATGCATGAGTTTGTTTTAAACCCTTTCATGGACAGGTATTGATTTAATAGACATGGTTCAAACAGATGAAAATAGAGTTTCTAAGAGCATGGTATCTAATGCATGACAACTTTTTGTTAAGATTATTTAATAGCAGGGTACCTATGTGACAGTACTTGCGAAGGACCAGGAATTAAACATGCAACATGCTGAAATAGTAAGCGTGAATGCCCTAAAGACAGGATATCTAATGCACAAGTTCAACACGGTTCCAATGAACACATCAATCCTAGAAACATGGATTCTAATGCAGGTTCGTAGAATATAAAGCCTATAGCATGCTTTCTACCCAATTTTACACACAACTACCCTCCGTTTTATTAGTTACCTAAGTATCTGTTTACAAATAATATTACAGACCAGAATTGCATAAAGTACACAAAGGAAATATAGAGTAATACTATAGGGAGCCTGAAGCAGGGCCAAAAATAAACCTGGGAATACCAGGCCTTCAATATAGTCTCAAATACTCAGAAGTTCCCTGGCCAGCAAGTGTCTACGTGTGTCAGAGTTCCCTAAGGGCCTCAAGGATCCCGGGCAGTGCTCACACCAAAACCTTTCTCAAGTAAAGACTGATTATGTGCAGTGTGGAAGAGCCAGCCCTGATATGCCAGAGTTCGGAGAGATCTCAAGGATCCCTAGGCAGTACACATACCAGAGGGGCAGAACTGAATAACCTAAGAGTAAGTGAGAGTGCTTGAAAAGATTTGGTGAAAACAATGTGGAGAAAACTTCTTAGGAGTAAAAGATCTTTTGGAATAGACCAGTTTTAAGAAAAATGCTAGGAATGAAACCAGTTTTAGAAGAACACATTTTGAAAATAGTTCAGAGGAGTGCAAATTCAGTAGACAGTCAATAGATCATAAAAGGTTCAGTTCCACAAACACTTTAGCAAATATGTTTGCACACATGGGTGAAAAGGGATAGAGAACACATGTAGATCTTATTCAGGGTGCATGAATGGAGTGCAGGGAGACAGGTAGGCAGTAACATATATAGAACACTTATAGCCTTAACAAATTAACCAGGATAGCAGGAAACTAAACATGGAGCAAAGATGTAGAGGATAGAATCAGGCACACAAGCAATATTAACTATAGGCATAAGTAACCAACAGGATTACACAGCTAAGCATAAGTCAAACAGGCTATTCAAGCATCAGATATACATGTGAGGTGTAAACATATTAGTTGCGCATATAGTAGGGCAGAATTTAGGCATGCTTGAACAAAGAAGTAAATAAGAGAGTAGGTCAAATTCATAACCAATGAACTAATGCAGGGATGAAACATATAGAGTTTGGGTGTCAAATGTAACTAGAGACATACCAGTTGAGGGAAAAGAGTGCAGAATATAAAGCAAGTAGCCTCACTGTCGGGCCTTGGCTGGACCCACAATAGCACAAGTAACACAAGTAGCAAGGAAGGAGAATAGTTTGAGTGTGTGTGTGTATTGTGAACTGATGTCTGTCGAGAACCATAGCAATGGGTTTTTTATAGTATGCAATAGAGTAGGACACATAAGGTAATGAGCCAATAATATGCACATAAGGTATGAAAATCAATTAACAATCAGTCATGACTTAATTAAGGGGCCAAAAAAATAAATGATACTTAATTTAAGGAAGTCTCACACGGAATCCTTCAGTAAATCAGAGCAGGGTTAATAAGGTAAGATATAATCAAACAATCGATCAAGTGAAGTCAATCATGAACAAATTAGCCATAAAATAAGACTAGTATTACTTAATTTAAGGGAAATTGTATATAGAATCAATCAGTAATTAAGGGCTAGGTTAAATAAGGCAAGAACTAACTCCGAAATCAATTAGAAGTTGGTTCTGAAAATCAAAGCATAAAATCAGACTAGCAGCACCAATTAATAATTGCACATAAGGTAAGAAAGGTAAAATCTAATAAGGAAACACCGGTATTAAGGAAAGCCCAATTTCAAGCCCTAATTTAGGTAAGTAAAATTAATTAACAATTGGTCGATAGAGTTTAAGGCAAACAGGCAGAAGTAGAAAAATAATCGGTTAAATAATCAGAACTATAAGAGATTAGGCAGAAATACAGAAGCATATAGTAAACAAAAATAAATAAGGAAACCCTAATAGATACTCAGAGACGAAAACGTTTAAAAGTTAAATATTTGTAGAAAAACCCGTTGAAATCAAGACCCTAATCTTAGGGTAAACTAAAATTATTTAGGAATAATAATAGGGAAAGATTAGAAGACATCGAGGTGGAAGTACTAGAAAAAAATTTAAAGAAGAAATACCAAAATAAACATGAAACCGTTTCAAATATGAGAAGATCTAAACATATTCAACCAAAAGTTAGCCAGATTCACAAAATGAACAGAAGTTGAACAAAATCTAGTTTAAACTGAATATTTGAAACCCTAAAATACGAAGGTATTCGTACTCACAAGTATTGGAATGAATATAGACGAAAATAGTCAAGACATGAAAGATCTTGAACCAGATCTCGCTCAACCTTGGCCAGATTTGCTTTGCCATGTTAGGAAGCAACTAAATAGGGTCGTAGATGAGTAACCAACGGTGAAGAGAGACCGATAATGTAAGGGAATCCATAGCTTATTCCATTTTAGGTCGGAATCAGAGGAGATAACAGGTGACGACGCTAGAGTTAGAGAGGGGTGATAGATGAGAGCATATGAGGGCGGTGGGTCTAGAAGAAATGGGCAGGGTTAGGGATTTTGTTATATTAAAAGGGGTCGGTTGATTTAGGGTCGTTGATCTTCTGAGATCAATGGCCAGTATTAAATGTTAGGTGGGGCAAGTTTAATTAAACGGATATTTGGATCTAGGTTTGGGTTGAACGGTTATGGGTAATTGGACTAGGCTAGGTTTAAAATTGGGTATTTTCTAGGGCAAGATTTTAAATACCCAATTAATTTAGTAAAACAATTTTATATAATAATTTGTAAATGATAAAATGCGATTTATGCTTGAAAATGCTTTAAAATACTTACTTAATATTGTAAAAATGTAAAAAGTTATTTTCTGCATGGATAATATAATTTTGCATATATATAGGCTATTGTTGCAAAAATATGCAATTCTAGCCTAAATATGCAAATGTGATTGTAAAAAAAAATGCAATTAAAATATTTAAGCATTATATGAGCATAAAATGATGAATTTAGATAATTAAATCTTCACAAAAATAATATGAGGAACAATTATTGAATATTTGTATAAATAAAAATACATAAATAAATTATTTTAAGCCCTTTATGTTTGTAAATGTGTATGTAATATTTTGAAAGTACGTATGCATATTTAAATATATGAAGTAAAAATTGGTTATCAACAGTCGCGTTCATGAAGGTTTGTTGACTTGCTCTTTGAATTCATGCCAGGAGGATTGCATTCATGATTGAGAGCTGGGAGTTGCATGATTGGCTTTCACGTTCGCGAAATCTTGGTCGTGATCGCATAATGGAGGCAAGTAGGCCGTTACGTCCGCGATGGTGGTTTTGTGAACGCTAAGAGTATTTTTGTGTCCAGAAGCTATTGTGCTTCAAGAACGCGAGGCACGTGCCGCATTCACGAAGAGTACCCATGGGCTGTGCATTTATGTGATGAATTTTGGAATTTTAGCTCATTCTTTCACATTTTGGAGAGGGCAATCTTAGCTTGGAGATTTTCATACAAGGCTTTCGGATAAGTGATTTCTATAAATTTTTGTTATTATCTCAAGTATCTACATGGATTTTTAACATCCAAAATATGGAACTTTGACGATAATTTAGGAATTTTTTTTATACAACTTAAGAGAGTGAAAACTGGGGTTTTGAGTTATGATTTGGACTTGGGTTTGGAATCTAACAATATATTTGGACTCGTGGGATTATGGGCAATCACGACCTACCCCATGTCTCTAGTTTTGACCAAGTGTGCCCGAGTTGACTTTTATTGACTTTTTGAGATTTGATTACAGAGTGGAGCTTTATTTTTCGGAATTGATTCATATAGGCTTGTTTGACGTTAATGAGTTATTTTTGGCTAGTTTCGAGCCGATCGGAGGTGGTTTCTAGGAGAAAGGCTATTCTAGATGGTTGATTTTGGGCCTGTCAAGGTAAGTTCTTGCCTAATCTTGTGTGAGGGAATAACCCTTAGGATTGAAATGTATTTGTCCAATTGTAATATGTGTAAAGCAACGTATATGCGAGGTGACGAGCGTATATGCGGGTTCTACGTATGACACTTGACCGGATTAGACTTTAGGCTTCTATTATGCCTTAATTTGATTGTGCGCTCTCTATGATACATGTGTAATCCTTTGTCTACGTGAGCTTATATTTTATGCTAGAGATCTTGTTTTTTATTATTATCTCTTAATTAGCCAAAATGAGCATTTGTGAAATTTTTGCTAGATTGATTTAGCCGTAGACAAGTTTCACATCTTGAGCATACATCCGCAGTTTATTGTTATTATGTCCCTGTGCACCTTATTGATGAACTGTGAGCATATGCCTCTTTGATGATTAGTTGGTATATTTGATTGTTATGATTATGAAACATATGGGTAAGTTGAGCGTATTTATTTGGTGTTGGCACAAAGTTTCTTCCGTGCGGATATTATGGTGTGATGATGTTGTGGTACGAGGTCTTTGCCTTACTTTTATGATGATATTGTTATTGTTGAGGCACGAGATCTTTACCATGCAGTTATGATGATATTGTTATTGTTGTGGCACGAGGTCTTTGCAATATGATCTTGATGATATTATTACTTTAATTGCACAAAATCATTGTCGTGCAACTTGTGGATATATTTCTTTCTCGATGGCGTACATTCAGATTGTGGTACATTAACTAATGTGGGTGTATTCCGATGTAGAGGAAGATGATGGTGGGTGGGGTATAAGGGTGGAAGCTTGCCCATGCAAGTTAATCCTTTATGCCTTGTTATGAATTTTATATGATTCTATGTTTAATTCTAACATGCTTGTCATGACCCGGATTTCCCACTTTCGGGAGTCGTGATTGCGCCTACTCGTGAAAGCTAGGCAAGCCGCGTATTATAGGATCACTAAATAATTTACTGGCCCTTTTCAATAATTTAAACTAACATGTGATTTACAATAAAATATTAACGATAAATAAATACAAGCGGAAGACTTAATCTGATAAATTAACCATAAATAGTACGACAATGCCAACATACATCTCTACCCAAAATTTGATGTCACAATATCATGGACTGTCTACGAATACTATATAAAAATGTATGAAAAGAAAGTGCCATCTGTCTCGGAACAAATGAAAATAGAATACATATAAAGATAGAAGATAACGCAGGGCCTGCGGACGCCTGTAGGACTACCTCGGGATATCTAGCTGAACTGAAGGCGGCCACCTAATGCTACGGTCCAAAAGCTGCCTCTCCGGGATCTGCACATAGTGTAGAGTGTAGTATCAGCACAACCGACCCCATGTGCTGGTAAGTGCCTGGCCTAACCCCGGTGAAGTAGTGACGAGGCTAGGACAAGACTACTAAGTAATAATGTGAAGTTATATAATATGCAGCGGAAAATAAAGCAGGAATAAACAAGTAAGGATGGGAGGGGGTACATGATGTGGGGGAATATCAGTACCAGCAGTAAATTAAGAGAAAAGCATAAGAACAATTTAAAATTTACAGCAAAACAATAAGGAACTCGTAACCAATCTATGAACACTGCGTATTATCAATTGTTGCGGCGTGCAACCCGATCCCAAAACATAATAACTCTGTTGCGGCGTGCAACCCGATCCATATCATTTATCATTGTTGCGACGTGCAACCCGATCCCATTACATTATTGTTGCGACGTGCAACCCGATCCAAATATTGTATTGTTGCGGCGTGCAACCCGTTCCAAATATAATATTGTTGCGGTGTGCAACCTGATCCAAATATAATAATATTACGGCACGCAACCCGATCCACATATACAGCTCAACACCAATCGCAATAAGAGTCCTGACAAGGGATCAATAAAGAAACAACACTATCCCGGCAAGGGAATTGACATTATACGTAATTATGTCCCGGCAAGGGAAAATCAGCTATAACCAAACTTGTTCAAGCATCTAACTACCTCAACTAGCACCAATACTCAATCATAAGTATTTTTCACGAGAATAATCATAATCCTCGCCCGACACGGAGAACTAACAACTTAGGCATTCACAGGATTTATTAAGAATGCAACAATTTCAATTTAAGACTCACAGTCATGCTTGATACCAACGTATAGATACTCGTCACCATGCCTACACATCGTACTCAACATGTAACATGTAGCAAATAGGACACAACTCCTAATCCCTCAAGCTAAGGTTAGACAAAACACTTACCTCGAACTTTCACAGCCAACTCAAGCCTCAAACACCGCTTTTCCTTTAGAATTCACCTCTAACCAACTCGTTTCTAGTCCAAATTGATTTAACAACATCAATACACACTTAACAATCCAATTTCAAATGCTTAATTATAGAATTCCCATCATTCTTCCCAAAAAATCAAAAATCAACCCCGGGCCCTCTTGGTCAAAATACGAGGTTCGAGTCGAAACCCGATCCCCCATTCACCCACGAGCCCAAATATGTATTTAGTTCCAAAATCCGACCCCAAAACGAGGTCTAAATCCCAATTATGCAAAAAGACCTAACTCTACCCAAATCCCTAATTTTCTACCCTTAAGAACATGATTTAAGCCTAGAAATCTAATGGGTGTTAAAGAAAATTGAAGAAAATGAGTCTAAGATTACATACCTATGGATTTGTAGTGAAGTTCTCTTTCAAAAATCGCCCAATTTGGAGCTTGGAAGAAGAAGATATGAAATTTTGGTTAAGTCCCGTTTTGGCTTCTATTTTAAAATCACTGGACAGGCCTTCATCGCATTCACGACAAGCCTATCGCGTTCGCGATGGGTCAGGCTTAGGTGACCTTCGTGTTCGTGTTCGTTGACTCGCGTTCACGGAGCTTATGCTCCTAGAGACTTCACATTCGCGAGCCGGTGGCCGCGTTCGCATAGCACAAGATTCCCTCCCCCCTGCCCAGGCCATTAGCCTACGCGTTCGCGAAGGGTACTCCCCCCACAGCCTCGCGTTCGTGTCCTAAGCTCCACGTTCGCGAAGAACAAATTGTCACTTGAGGAATTTTCCTTACGCGTTCGCAAGTGGGACCACGCGAACGCGAAGCCTAAAACCTCTGTGCACTGAGAGCAGCAAAAACCTGCAACTTTTTCCAAGTTCAAAACATTCCGAAACTCACCCAAGCCCTCGGGGCTCCAAACCAAACATGCGTACTAACTCATAAACATCATATGAACTTATTTGTGCGATCAAATCACCAAAATAACCTCTGAAACAACGAATTTAGCATAGAAATATAAGAAAAATCTCATAAGTTTCAAAGTATGAATTTTCACAACTACGAGTCCGAATTACCTCAAACGACTTCTGTTTCTTACCAATTTTCACAGACTTATCTTAAATCACATATAAGACCTGTATCGAGCTCCGGAACCAAAACACGGGCCCGATACTATCGAGTTTTAAACACATTTCATTTCCAAAACTCATAAATCATTCCAGAAAATAATTTTCTTTCAAAAATTAATTTCTCGGGCTTGGGACCTCGGAATTTGATTCCGGGCATACGCCCAAGTCCCATATTTTCCTATGGACCCTCGGGACCGTCAAATCATGGGTCCGGGTCCGGTTACCCAAAATATTGACCGAAGTCAACTTAAATCTATTTGACAGTCAAAATTCATCATTTTTCATAGATTTTCACATAAAGGCTTTCTGTATACGTGCCCGGACTGTGCACGCAAATCAAGATGATGCCAAAAGAGGTTTTTAAGGCCTCAGAATGCAGAATTCATTTTAAAACAAGTGATGACCTTTTAGGTCATCACATTCTCCATCTCTAAAACAACCGTTCGTCCTCGAACGGACATAAGATGAAAGTACCTCAATCGGGGAAAAGATGGGGATAACGGCTCCGCATATCGGACTCGGACTCCCGGGTCGATGCCTCAGCAGGCTGACCTCTCCACTGAACACGAACAGAAGGAAAACTCTTCGATCTCAACTGATGAACCTATCGGTCTAGAATAGCTGCCGACTACTTCTCATAAGACAAGTCCTTGTCCAACTGGACAGTGCTGAAATCTAACACGTGGGATGGATCGTCGTGATATTGTCGAAGCATGGACACATGAAACATTGGATGCACGATTGATAAGCTCGGTGGCAATGCAAGTCTGTAAGCCACCTCTCCCACTCGATCAAGAATCTCAAACGGGCCAATGAACCTAGGGCTAAGCTTGCCCTTCTTCCCAAATTTCATCACGCCCTTCATAGGTGACACTCGAAGCAATACCCGCTCACCGACCATGAAAGCCAAATCTCGAACCTTGCGGTCGGTATAGCTCTTTTGCCTGGTCTGAGCTGTACGAAGCCTATCTTGAATAATCCTGACCTTGTCCAAGGCATCCCAGACCAGATCTGTACCCAACAATCGAGCCTCTCCCGGCTGAAACCATCCAACCGATGACCGACACTGCCTACCATACAAAGCCTCACAAGGAGAGATCTAGATACTCGGCTGGTAGTTGTTGTTCTAGGCAAACTCTACTACGGAAACAAATTGATCCTACGAGCCTCCAAAGTCAATGACACAAGCTCGAAGCATATCCTCCAAAATCTTAATGGTCCGCTCGGACTGCCCATCCGTCTGAGGATGAAACGTTGTGCTCAACTCAACCCGTGTGCCCAACTCTCGCTGAACTGCTCTCCAGAAATGGGAGGTAAACTGCGCACCTCGATCTGAAATGATAGACTCGGGCACACCATGAAGACGAACAATCTCCCAAATATTTATCTCAGCTAACCTCTCGGAAGAATAGTAGACTGCCATAAGAATGAAATATGCTGACTTGGTCAGCCTATCAACAATAACCCACACTGCGTCGAACGTCCTCTGAGTCCATGGGAGTCCAACAACGAAGTCCATAGTGATCCGCTCCCACTTCCACTCAGGAATATCAACCTTGTAGAACAAACCACCAGGCCTCTGATGCTCGTACTTAACCTGATGACAATTCAAACACCGAGCCACATATGCAACGATATCCTTCTTCATTCTCCTCCACCAATAATGCTGCCGCAAATCCTGATACATCTTAGCGGCGCCCAGATGTATAGAGTACCGGGATCTATAGGCCTCCTCTAAAATCAACTTTCGGAGTCCATCCTCATTCGGCACAAAAGCTCAACCCTGCAATCTCAAAACTCTGTCATCAGCTAAGGTAACCTGCTTGGCACCTTCGTGCTGCATCGTGTCTCTAAGGACACACAATTGGGGATCATCATACTGCCGATCACGGATACGCTCCAATAAAGAAGAACGAGCGACCGTGCAAACTAGCACACGGTTGGGCACAAAAACATCCAACCTCACGAACTGATTGGCAAAAGCTTGAACATCCAAAGCAAGCGGTCTCTCATCGACCAGAATATACGCAAGGGTACCCATACTGGCTGACTTCCTACTTAAAGCATCAGCCACCACATTTGTCTTTCCCGGATGATATAAGATGGTGATATTATAGTCTTTTAACAGCTCCAGCCACCTCCTCTGCCTCAAATTTAGCTCCTTCTGCTTGAACAAATACTACAAACTCTTGTGATTCGTGAACACCTCACATGCCACGCCATATAGATAATGCCTGCAAATCTTCAATGCACGAACAATGGCTGCTAACTCCAAATCATGAGCCGGATAGTTCTTCTTATGAATATTCAACTGCCGTGAAACATAAGTAATGACCTTGCCATCCTGCATCAACACTGCACCAAGTCCAATCCAAGATGCATCACAATAAACAGTACATGGCCTTGAACCTGTGGGCAAAACCAACACTAGTGCCATAGTCAAAGCTATATTGAGCTTCTGAAAGATCGCCTCACACTCGTTAGACCATCAAAACTGGGTACTCTTTTGGGTCAACCTAGTTATCGGGGCTGCAGTAGACGAAAACCCCTCCACAAACCGATAATAGTAGCCTGCCAAACCCAAGAAACTCTGAATCTCTGTAGTTGATGGTGGTCTAGGCCAGTTCTTGACTGCCTCAATCTTCTTTGGATCAACCTGAATTCCCTCTGCAGATACAACATGACCCAGGAATGCAACTGAACTCAACCAGAACTCACACTTTGAAAACTTGGCATACAACTGACTATCCCTCAGAGTCTAAAGAACCACTCTAAGATGCTGCTCGTGCTATTCCCGGCTACGGGAATAAATAAAAATATCACCAATGAAGACTATCACGAACGAATCCAAGTAAGGCCTGAACACTCAGTTCATCAGATCCATAAAAGCTGTTGGGGCATTTGTCAACCCGAATGACATCACCAAGAACTCATAATGCCCGTACCGAGTGCGAAAAGCTATCTTAGGGACATCGGATGCCCTAATCCTCAACTGATGATAGCTAGATCTCAAGTCAATCTTCCAAAATACCTTGGCACCCTAAAGCTGATCAAACAAATTATCAATCCTCGGCAACTGATACTTATTCTTGATTGTAACCTTGTTCAACTACCGGTAATCAATACACATTCTCATCGATCCGTCCTTCTTCTTAACAAACACCGGCGCACCCCAAGGTGAAACACTAGGTCTAATGAACCCTTTTTCAAGCAAGTCCGGCAACTGCTTCTTCAACTCTTTCAACTCAGGCGGGGCCATACGATACGGCGGGATAGAAAGTGCCCGGAGCCAAATCAATGCAAAAGTCAATATCCATGTCGGGTGACATACCCGGAAGGTCTGAAGGAAATACCTCGGGGAACTCACGAACAATCGGCACAGAATCAATAGGAGGAACCTCGACACTAGAATCACAAACATATGCCAAATAGGCCAAACACCCCTTCTCGACCATACGCCGTCCTTCACATAAGAGATGACACTACGGGTAGAATAACTAGGAGTCCCTCTCCACTCCAAACGAGGTAAATCCGGCAAGGCTAAGGTCACAGTCTTGGCATGACAGTCCAAGATAGCATGGTAAGGTGATAACTAGTGCATCCTCAGTATGACATTGAAATTAACCATGTCCAGAAGCAACAAGTCTACACGAGTCTCAAGACCCCCAATCACAACTGTACAAGAGTGATGGACTCGATCTACCACAATACAATCACCTACCGATGTAGACACATATACAAGGGTACTCAAGGAATCACTAAGCATGACCAGATAAGGTGCAAAATAAGATGACACATAGGAGTATGTAGACCGTGGATTAAATAAAACTGAAGCATCTCTGCCACAAATAAGAACTGTACCTATGATAACTGCATCGGAAGCCTCAGCCTCAGGCTTGGCTGGAAGAGTATAACATCGGGGCTAGGCCCTACCACCCTGGACTACTTCTCTGAGATGGCCTGCAGCTGGATGGCCTCCACCTCTAGCGGTCTGAACTCCGCCTCTAACACCTCTACCTCCACCTTTAGCACCTCTACCCCCACCCCTTGCTGGGAGAGCAGGTTGTGGAATACCTGGCGCCTGAACCATAGCACGGGAACCCTCATGCTACGACTGAGTACCCACCAATCTCGTACAAGCCCTCCGGATATGACCATACTCAAAGCATCTACCTAAATGCTGTGGCTGAGGAAACTGAGACTGACCCTGGCGACCTGAATGACCACCCCGAAAACTCTGGAGTGGCGGTGCACTGATAGGAGCTGGTGGTGCACTGTAGGGATGCTGATCAAAATACTGCATGTGAGAACCACGACCACCTGAAGCACCATGAGAAACCTAAAGGGCTGACTGAAAAGGCCTAGGAGGATGGCCTATACCATACGAATCTCTGCCTCTAAACAAGGTACCACTGAATCGGCCTGAATGTCGAGGCCTTTTGTCAGACCCCTGACCACCTCCCTGCGATAGAACCATCTCAACTCTCCTGGCCACATTGGCGCTCCTGGAAAGAAATCTCACTCCCAGTCTCCTTGGCCATCTGAAGTCGAATAGGCTGGATAAGTCCCTCAATAAACCTCCTCACTCTATCTCTCTTAGTGGGAAGTATGATAATAGCATGACGGGCCAAATCGATGAATCTAGTCTCATATTGAGAAACAGTGATATAACCTTGATGGAGATGCTCAAACTACCTCCGATAGATCTCTCTCTGAGTGATGGGGAGAAACTTCTCCAGAAATAGCTGAGTAAAATGCTCCCAAGTGAAAGTTGGCAATCCGGCTGGTCTAGCCAAACAATAATATCTCCACCAAGTCATGACGGATCCAGATAAGCGAAAAGTAGCAAAATCAACCCCATTGGTATCCACTATCCCCATGTTCCTTAGAACCTCATGACAGCTGTCTAGAAAATCCAGGGGATCCTCATAAGATGCACCGCTGAAAGTAGTAGGGAAGAGATTGGTGAACCTGTCCAATCTCCAAAAATCATTGGCAGACATAGCTGCTCCCTTACCAGTCTGAACTGCTCCAACTAGCTAAGTTGTTGGAGTCTAAAACTAGGGAGTCGTCTGCTCCGGAGTGTGAGTAGCAGGGATCTGGGCTCCTCCTCCAGCCTGAGAGACGGCTGGTGCTACAGGAAGCAAGCCTGCTTAGGTGACGCTCTCCATAAGGCCCACTAGACGGACCAGAGCATCCTGGAGTACTGGGGTAGCAATAAACCCCTCTGGGACCTCAGTTGGGTACACCAGAACTGTCTGGGCAGGAACCTCATCATCAACGTCAACCCGAGGCTCTGCCGCTGGTGCTGCTGCTCTGGGCTGAGCTCTGCCCCTACCACGTCCTCTAGTACGACCTCGGCCTCGCCCTCTGCCCCTCGTGAAAATTGCTGTTGGGGGCTCGGACTGCATCGGTGGATGAGGAAGCACGTGTTCTCGCCATCAGCCAAAAGAATAGAGTAAAATTTAACTGGCATTGAGGAACCAAACCGCACGACAAGAAAGAATAAATGTGAAGTTTTTCCTAACTCTGTAGCCCCTAGGGGATAAATACAGATGTCTCCGTACCAATCCATCAAACTCTACTAAGCTTGTCCGTGAATTGTGAGACCTATGTAACCTAGAGCTCTGATACTAACTTGTCACGACCCGAATTTCCCACCCTCGGGAGTCGTGATGGTGCCTACTCATGAAATCTAGGCAAGCCGCGTATTATAGGATCACTAAATCATTTACTAGCCCTTTTCAATAATTTAAACTAACATGTGATTTACAGTGAAATATTAATGATAAATAAATACAAATGGAAGACTTAATCTGATAAATAAACCATAAATAGTACGACAATGCCAACATACTCTACCCGGAATCCGGTGTCACAATATCACGGACTGTCTACGAATACTACATACAAATGTTTGAAAAGAAAGTGCAATCTGTCTCAGAAGCAAATGAAAATAGAATACATATAAAGATAGAAGAGAACGCATGACCTGCAGACGCCTGTAGGACTACCTGGGGATCTCTAGCTGGACTGAAGGCAGCCACCCAATGCTACGGTCCAAAAGTTGTCTCTCCGGGATCTGCACATAGTGCAAAGTGTAATATCAGCACAACCGACCCCATGTGCTGGTCAGTGCCTGGCCTAACCCCGGCGAAGTAGTGACGAGGCTAGGCCCAGACTACCAAGTAAACCTGTGCAGTTATATAATATGCAGCGGAAAATAAAACAGGAATAAACAAGTAAGCATGGGAGGGGGTACATGCTGTGGGGGAATATCAGTACCAAAAGTAAATTAAGAGAAAAGCATAAGAACAATTTAGAATTTACAGCAAAACAATAAGGAACTTGTAACCAATCTATGAACACTGCGTATTATCAACTGTTGCGGCACGCAATCCGATCCCAAAACATAATAACTATGTTACGGTGTGTAACCCAATCCATATCATTTATCATTGTTGCGGCGTGCAACCTAATCCTATTATATTATTGTTGCTGCGTGCAACCCAATCCAAATATAGTATTGTTGCGGCGTGCAACCCGATCCAAACATAATACTGTTGCGGCGTGCAACCCGATCCAAATATAATATTGTCGCGGCGTGCAACCTGATCCAAATATAATATTGTTGCGGCATGCAATCCGATCCAAATATAATATTGTTGCGGTGCGCAACCCGATCCACATATATAGTTCAACACCAATCACAACAAGAGTCCCGGCAAGGGATCAATAAAGAAACAACACTATCCCGGCAAGGGAATAGACAATATAAGTAATTACGTCCCGACAAGGAAAAATCAGCTATAACCAAACTTGTTCCAACATCTAACTACCTCAACTAGCACCAATACTCAATCATAAGTAATTTTCACGAGAATAATCATAATGCTTGCTCCATATGAAGAACCAACAACTTAGGCATTCACATGATTTATTAAGAACACAACAATTTCAATTTAAGACTCACGGTCATGCTTGACACTAATGTATAAATATTCATCACCATGCCTATACGTCGTACACAACAAGTAACATGTAGCAAATATGATACAACTCCTAATCCCTCAAGCTAAAGTTAGACCAAACACTTACCTTGAACTTCCACTGCCAACTCAAGCCTCAAACACCGCTTTTCCTTTAGAATTCGCCTCCAACCAACTCGTATCTAGTCCAAATTGATTTAACAACATCAATAAACGCTAAACAATCCGATTTCAAATGCTTAATTATAGAATTCCCATTCAAAAATCGACCCCGAGCCCGTTTGGTCAAAACACGAGGTTCGGACCAAAACCCTATCACCCATTCACCCACAAGCCCGAATATGTATTTTGTTCCAAAAATCGACCCCAAAACGAGGTCTAAATCCCAATTATACAAAAAGCCCTAACTCTACCCAAATCCCTAATTTTTTACCCTTAAGAACATGATTTAAACCTAGAAATCTAATGGGTGTTAATGGAAATTGAAGAAAATGTGTCTAAGATTACATACCTATGGATTTGTAGTGAAGTTCTCTTTCGAAAATAACCCAACTTGGAGCTTGAAAGAAGAAGTTATGAAATTTTGGTTAAGTCCCGTTTTGGCTTCTGTTTTAAAATCACTGGACAGGCCTTCATCGCATTCACGGGCCAGAGGCCACGTTCGCGTAGCACAAGATTCCCATCCCCCTGCCCAGGCCATTAGCCTATGCATTCGCGAGTGCCTGGACGCGTTCGCGAAGGGTACTCTCTCCACAGCCTCGCATTCGTGTCCCAAGCTCGGCGTTCGCGAAGAACAAATTGACACTTGAGGAATTTGCCTTACGCGTTCACGAGTGGTACCACGCGAACGGGAAGCACAAAACCTCTGTGCACTGAGAGCATCAAAAACCTGCAACTTTTTCCAAGTTCAAAACTTTTCGAAACTCACCGGAGCCCTCGGGACTCCAAACCAAACATGCGTACTAACTCATAAACATCATATAAACTTATCCGTGCGATCAAATCGCCAAAATAACCTCTGAAACAATGAATTTAGCATAGAAATCTAAGAAAAATCTCATAACTTTCAAAGTATGAATTTTCACAACTACGGGTCTGAATTACCTCAAACGACTTTCGTTTCTTACCAATTTTCACAGACTTATCTTAGATCACATATAAGACCTTTACCAGGCTCCAAAACGAAAATACGGGTTCGATACCATCGAGTTTTAAACACATTTCATTTCAAAAACTCATAAATAATTCCAAAATATAATTTTCTTTAAAAAAATTCATTTCTCAGGCATGGGACCTTGGAATTCGATTCCAGGCATACGCCCAAGTCCCATATTTTCTTACGCACCCTCTGAGACCGTCAATTTACTGGTCCAGGTCCGTTTACCCAAAATGTTGACCGAAGTCAACTTAAATCCATTTTATAGTCAAAATTCATTATTTTTCATAGATTTTCACATAATGGCTTTCTGGATACGCTCCCCGACTGTGCACGCAAATTGATGTGATGCCGAAAGAGGTTTTTAAGGCCTTGGAATGTATAATTCATTTTAAAACAAGTGATGACCTTTTGGGTCATCACAATGCTATTCTATGCCTTTGTTATTTTTGGATAGCTCGATTGTCAAGTTTGATTTACACATGTTGAGTTGATGCCTCTCTATTTTATAAGTTAATGATGTTGCATCTTGTTATATTCTTGTTGCATGTTATTTTTTATATTGCATAGGTTATTTGTTTAGTGAGTAACATAGGAAATGAATCTCATCACTACTTCACTGTCGCAACCCGAAATCCCAACTGGCGGGTTGTGATAGCGCCTAACATCCATTTGCTAGGCAAGCAACATTAGCAAATTAATCGGCTATTTTTAAAAATTTAAAACAGAACATTAAATATATGAAAATACAATAGTCTGAAATAGATGTGACAAATGCAAACTTAGTGCAATATAAACATATCCCAGCAATCTGGAGTCACGAGTACATAAACAACTAGAATATCACAAACTGAATGAAATACATCTATTTGAAACGAATAAACAATAAAAATGAGGTAGAAGGGGACTTCAGGTACCCAGTGTTTTAAAAGGCATTTTTGGGGCGAGCCCTGTGGCGATGGAGTCTGGCGAAAGTCTCAAGAGGGGTACGCCCATCAATTCGGGGAGTACGCTCGAGCGTTCGGCGTGCATATTTTTAGTGAGGCGTAAGCCCCAAAGATTTTTTCAAACTAAAACAAAATTTGTTGAATAAGTCCTTCATCTAATACCCAAATTCTCAAAATTCATTTTGGTAATTACTCAAAAGTTTTAAAAAGGAATTGAAATGCATTAAATTTAAAAGTTAAGACCTTTTTTTTATTGATTGAAGCCCCAATTCATGGTCTTTCTCAATTCTTTATCTTGTCCGCTAGCATGCTAATATTATTCATTTTTTTTACAAATACAAAGAGAACTTCATTCTCCTTCATAGCAGCAAGTTGAAAGTTAAAATTGCAGGTTAGTCATCCTTTTTGTTCCTTCATGTAGAAAACTTTATTCTTTTCGACTCAATTTACTTGAACTTCTAAGTAGCGTATACAGATTGTTTTGACTAGTTTTTATGGGGATGAAGCATATATACACACACACACACACACATATATATATATATATATATATATATATATTTCACATATTTATAGTTTTCTTTATATTTTATGCAATTTTACCATCTTATAAATATTTACTGTAATTATATTATTTTATAAAATATTAAAAACAAAATACCTATGGGGCTTATAACACGTGCCTCGGGGCTTATGCCTCGTTGAGGCATATGTAAAATGCTTCGCCTTAAGCCCACGCCTTTTAAAACACTGCAGTGACTATGAACGTCTAGCAGATCTACCTCAAGTCTCCTATAATACTCGAATTCGAGCAGTCTCCGCTACGCACCGGTAGGACCAACACTGGAATCTACACAATGTCGCGCCCCTTTTTTTCTCGCAAAATCGGGTTTATGATATTTTGATTGGGACAACTCTCTCCTTTTGGAAAGGGGGTTTGCATTTTTGAAGAGTCGCCACCTAACGATTTAAGGTGCGTTAGGGAACCTATAGGGTTCATTTATAACTATGTTTGGTAACCAGAGACAGGGTAAGATCTTGAAATTATCCTAAGGGGAAGGTGTTAGGTACCCCTCAGGATCCACTAGTGTGGTTCCCGGCCAAACAGTTTTTATGAATTTGTACAATTAGCAAATAAACAATTATGTCTCAAATAGTAGGGGATTTAAGTTTAAATACACAGGTGTAAAAAAACAACTAATGAAATGCAAGATTTTGAAATGAATTACAATCTAAGCATATTTGTGAATGTAAAGAGGTACCATAGATTTGTTTATAATATGGATCACATCAATGCAGTACCCGGTATGACTATCTACCCTTCCCTCCCCCTCCCCCCCCCTCCCGTGAAGGTTATTATAGCGAGGGTTGGTTTCGACCCCTATTGTATGTTGTTACCCATCCATTCCTATCAGACCCAGAGGAATTTAAGACTCCTATCCTATGAAAAGGGGGTTCTAGGCAAACCCTCATGTTTAAAGGTAAAATACTAAAGCGACATATAATAAACAAGTAAGACTTCAATTAAGGGGAGCATAGAAGACAAATGAGAGGCTCAGATGTACCTCCACACACAGTACACATAAACAGCATGACTCATACACAATTGAGGTTTAAATTCAGGTCCTAAGCATGGTATCTAAGTGATAACAACACAGTCAGATTTATTACATAACTCAGAGAGCAAGTCCTAATCAGACTTGCCTACTGATTTAAACATGATGGCAGTTAAACATTAATCACAAAGACGGTTCTGGTTTTATTTTAAAGTTTATTACCTAAGGCTTGCCTAGGCGTAAAATAATATGCAGCAGTTACCAAAATTATTAAAATAGTTTAGAAGTTACTTTACCTAAAGCAAGTTGTTCTAAATGTTGCAAAGACATGTAGGGATTGTAACTAGTTTAAACAGGATAATCAAACATGAGACTATTTTTTGTCCTTTTCATGCATCAGTAGTTTAACTAGGTGTGACTGAGCGAGTGTGAACGAGATCCTAAAATAGGGTATCTAACGTGTACATATGAAAATGCAGAATGATTTCATGATATGCAGAATTCCTAAAGCATTATATCTAAAAATGCAAAGAGTTACAACATGATTTCAAGATGTGCAGGAGCAACAATTTTAAGTTGATGTTGTTATTTAGCCTAAAGCAGGATTTCTAAGTGGTAAAATGATGTTAAATAAGATGCTGAAATAGTAAACCTAAGAACATGGTATCTAATGCATGACATGCTTTGAATGTGTGTGGTCTTACACATGGATTCTAATGCGCATGTAGGAAATGTAGACCTAAGGCATGGTTTATACCCATTGATGTTGAACATATATAACTACCCTCCCCTTTTCACTAGCCAACCCCAATATTCATTTACAATAGATTATTACAGACCAACATTGAAATGAATTACATAAGAAAAGAAAATAAGAAGTTACACTATAGAGAGCCTGAAAACAGGCCCAGATTTCCAGAACCTCATATGCCAAGATTGTTTCATAGCCTCTCATATCCGGGTGTGTTAGAGTTCCCTAAGGACCTCAAGGGATCTCGGGTAGTGCTCACACCCAGATTTCATAGCAAAGACAGAGTAAGTGTAGTGTGGAGAGGCCAGCTTTCATGTGTCCAAGTTTAGAGGGAGCTCAAGGGTCCCAAGGCACGGCTCACACAAAAGGGGCAGATCTTAGTGGTCTAAAAGTAGAGTGGGAGTTTTGACATAGTTTTGAAAAGATTTAAGAAGGACAACAGTTTGAAAAAAAGACTTGTTTGAGATAGCTTTGTAAAACAATATTGGAGTTGATCAATATGACCATTTTGAAAAGAGAGTAGAGTATCAAACAACAGTCCAAACACAACACCCAAAACATGTTCACAAATAACCAAGGAACATAGGACCAAGGCAGGTTCAGCAACCACAAGCAGGGGTAGTGGGATTTGGGGACATATAAGTAAACACATATTTACAGGAGCACTTAAGCATAGAATCAACAATATGCTAAGGGGTTGGATAACTTCAGATTTAATACAGAATCATGTAACTTAAGGATAGCCAACTATTTTGCACAGAGAGGTTCATGCCTGAAATCAGAGAAACATAAGTAAGGAAAGGCCACATTGGGGTATATAAGGAGGGGGGATAACATTTTATAAACATGATGACTCTAAGGGAGTGGAGACATTCAGAAGCATGTTTATGAAGTGAGGAAGCAAACATATTAACTGCAGGTTGAACAATAGAACCAAGCATGCTAGAACAAGGTGAAAAGAAACATGTTGTTTTGAAACTTGAATTGAAATCAGAACATACCAGTAAAGAAGATAGTAAACACAAAGTGAGGGGCAAGAGAGTAGAGTAATTAACCTTGGCTTGCAGCCGACTGGCTTAGAACAATAGCAAGTAACTAGAGAAAAGAAAGTAGAAGAATGTTTCTTTTGTGTGAGAGAGAGTTTTTGAACTTAATATGTTCGTGTGTGTAATGAAAAGAGAAGAGGGTATATATAATAGTTTTTGAACTTAATATGGCTTCCTGTCCACTTAAACTTGTCGGGTTTTTTAAAGCCGATACATAAACTTATAACTTTCCCATTTGAGCACTTGAACTCGTTTTTTCCATGACTAATAAACACATTTGACCATTGACCATGCTCATGTGGCGTCAGTTGGTCCTAATCAGCAGCCCGCGTGAGGAACACGACACACAAGAGCGTGAAAACCCCCTTCCCAACGCCCAACAGTACAAAATACCCCCTTTATCCATTTTTAAAAATCTAAAGCTCCATTTTCATTTTTTTTTTCATTTTTCAGACCGTGAAAATGGTGGAAAGTAGGGAAATTAGGAGGGCCTAATTCTGCAATGTTTTCTTTCATGTTTTCATTATGCATAGCAGAAGAGATTGTGGGGGATTTCAAGTTTCAATATGGAGGGCCTTCGGATTCTCTCTGAAATTCCATGCTAGAAAGACAACACACAACGACATGCCGGCAGTGATCTTCAAAACAAGAGACTACTATGTCATCATGGCGGCTCAATGTAAGAGGACAATTGTTGGTCGATTTCTGAAGACCCAACCCCGAATTATAGGTCAAGATTCTCTAAAAAATTCCCTATGAAGGGATCTGCAAATATTGGAGTTTATGATAAATTAAATGTGTTTCTCAGCTTCACTAATGATGAAGATTACAATTTTGTTCTATATAAGCGGGTGATTGAAATTGAAGGTCTGCAAAAATACCCAAATTCTGCAAACATTGTAGGAAATTAGGGCGCTATCTTGTTAACTATTGAATCCTTGAAATAAAAAAGCTGCAAGAAAAGAAGGAAGAGGAACGAAAGAGTAACATGGAAAAGGATCAAGCTGAGCCACCTGAGAAACAAAATAATGAAAAGCTGATAGCCATTGTTGATGAAGAAGAATGCTAAAGCAGTCAAAGAGAATGAGTTGCTGCTTGACTTTTCGCGCCCTTACGTGTAAGACATCCAATGGTCATTTGCTGACTGGATGGACACGTATGTGTATGTGTAATACACGCGCACATGGTCAATGGTAAGATGTGTTTATTAGTTATGGAAAAAACGAGTTCGAGTGTTCAAATGAGAAAGTTATAAGTTTATGTATCGACTTTAAAAAACCCAACAAGTTTAAGTGGCTAGGAAGCCATTTTTCCATTAAGAATAAAAAAATCAGCCAAGTCTCCATTAATTAAGGGAGTAATTTACCAACGGTAAAGACAAATAAGGAAGAGATCACATAAGTCTGGAACATAGCAAATAAGGAAATATTTTGAGGCATAGTAAGTATAGAATAAGTAATTTGGCTAGGTTCAGAAAATCTAATTAAGGAAAGTACATAAGAATCAATTAACAACATAGTCGACCGAAAATAAAGCAAGAAAATATCTTAGAGGTTGAGAAATCAGTAAGGAAATCATCACAGGAGATTAGTGAAGAGCATCAATTATAGAAAGTTAGGGATTCAAATAGGAGTAGTAATGATTAAGGGGATTAACACAAATTGCTGTAAATAAACGAGATATTCACAATATAGGCAAGAAGGAACAAAATCATAAACCCTAATAAGCATAGTCGAGTAAAAATTACATAAAGTCAGGAATTCAGCTAGAAAAATAGTACTGACTAGAGGAATTAGCACAAATCTCTTTTAATAAATAGAATAAACATAATATAGCCGGAACAAGCAAAATCAGAATCCTTGTGAGCATAATAGGGTAAAAATCATAGAAACATAGAACATATTCATGAATAACAGACATGCGGGCAAATTAAACGAACAAATAAGCAAGGACAGTTCTTAGAACCCAGAATTAAGACCAAAATAGTTAGGTTTTCAACATGATAAATCAGATAAAAGGGAAAAACTTAAAGATAACTCTGAAAACTCTTAGATCTGTTACAGATCTAAGAAGTCAAGAGATAAAATTAGGGTTTGGAGAGAGAGATAATCCAGATATGTAGAGATTCCGGCTTAGAAGCCATGGATCTAGCCGGAAAAAGAAAAGATCTTACTCGGACAGCCATGGACGGCCTGAGAATGGCGTAAAAACCATGGGAGGTGAGTGAACTGTCTTCTAGTTCCCTTAAGGGTCTCAAGGTAGAAAAGATCCATCATGTGAGGGGCCATGGAGGCTAGGGGTGGTGGTGGAACCACCATTGATACCGGCGAGCCAACGACCGGCGAATAAGAGCCATGGTTGTGCAGAGAGCTTGAGAGAGAATGAGAGAGTGTAACAACGGAGTGAAGAGAGGAAATGAGAGGATGAGAATGAGGGTTTGGGGGGTAGTCTTTAGGTTAATTATGGTATGGGGGATCCGGACCGTTGATTAGAATTGATCAACGGTCCAGATTGGACCAAGGATTGGGTCGGGTAGGATTTAGGTTTGGGCCTGGGGTATTGGGCTATTTTAATTGGGTTTGGGGCTGGTTTGATTTAGGCTAGAATTGAAATACAATAGTTTATTAGTTAAATACCAATTAAATTAAATAAAACAATTTATAAAAATAGTTGATAATCGTACCAAATGAATTTCATTCATAGAAAATAGTTAAAAAATGATTACTTAGTATTTAAAAATACTAATGCTTAATTTCCGATAAAAAAAAGTATCAAATCATATGATTGGGCTATAATTGCAAAGTTATTGCAATTATAGCCAAAAGATGCCAATTTGGCTAATTATGAAATAATTTGGTTTAAATAGGACCATAAATAATAAATTAAATCAAGATACGCTTTTGAAATCATTTGTAATGCCATTTTGTAATTATTTATTGGGAATAAAATGTTAGATAAATTAATAAAAATATAGAAAAATTGTAGAAAAATACCAATTCCTATTAATGCATGATTTTGCAGGTATATATGCAATTTTAAAATATTTTGGGAAACAACTGGGTATCAACAGCTGCCTCTCTTTACCCGGGAAGGATGAAAAAGTTTTCAGGTAAATAAATGATGGTCAATTTGAGAGATTAGGCCGCACCCTAGCTTCTGAGCTGCCTACGTATCCCTGGTTTCATAGGAATTAGGCCATATGTAGTTCTGGGTCCATCGGCGGAGTATACCGATGAATCCATTTCAAGAAAAGACACAACATCAATGACTGGGTGAGTGAACGGTTTACGGGAATGGTTAGGTTTGATATGGCTGAGGGAACTGGAGTGGGATCGCTCGTGCTAGGATAGCTATTTCTCACCGGCTTACTTGCAAATAGAAGCAATACAGGTGTATACTGTGCATAAATCTAAGCATGATGCAAATTCCCATCAAACCATGAATGTTGTCTTTGGACGGTTAGGAATAACATCCTCAAACCATGATGTCTTGGGACATGGGTTGTTTGATGTAGGGTTCACAGACCATGAAATGATGTTCTTGGGCTATGAGGATGGTGCCTTTGAACCATGACGCCTTTAAATAATGATATGCAAAAGATTGAAAGAGATCCTCCGGCCATGACATGGTATTCTCGGGGTATTCAGATGGTGCCTCCAAACGATGACGCCTTTGGATGAGTTGGTGATATTTTAGCCCATGAAGGATGTAGTAGTATTATGCAGACAAGACAGAGTTCAGTCTTGCAAATTGAAGGAAAGATCTTAGCCCATAAGAGAAGCAAGATAAATAGTGCTTAGGATAACGCTTAGTTTCGAAGAAAGTTGGAGGCAGAGCTTAGCCTCGAAAGGTAGGAGAGTAGCCTTATGCAAAGATGCGAATGCAGGTGGAGGTATAGCTTAACCTCGGAAGGCAGAATGATAGCCTTATGCAAATTGGAAGGCAGAATAGTAGCCTTATGCAATGCAAATTGCATGATTTTGTAAGACTATGACATAAATGTATAACTAAAAATAGCTTTTAGATGAACCGACGACTGTGACGTAGTTCAAGACATTGCACCCTCTCTTGCTATGGAATTTTGAGGGTCCTCCTCAATATTCTTCCCCAATTTGATGGGTTGACGTTCTGACTGTTGCTTGTGCGACGATCGGCTGAAATTACTTCGGAATTTTGAGGATCCTCCTCAAAATTCTGCCCCAGTTTCCAATTGCGGGGGGAAATGAAATTTTTATTGAATTGTGACCGAATCCACAGGGCTGCCTACGCATCCCCTCTTAAATGGGAATCAGGTCAGGCGTAGTTCAATTTACATCATATAAGGAAAGCATAAAGATTACACATAGTAACACTTAACTACATCTGAATTGATCGACTTTGGCTAGACTTCTTCGTCCATTTCGGCAAGTATGAGGGCTCCTCCTGTTAAAACCCGGTGAACCATGTATGGACCCTGTCAGTTTGGAGAGAACTTCCCTTTGGTTCCATCTTGATGCTGAAAATATTTCTTTAATACCAGCTGCCCCGGTGTGAACTGTCTTGGCTTGACTCTTATATTGTAGGCTCTGGACAATCTGTTCTGGTAGAGTTGACTATGGTATACTTCATTCATTCTCTTTCTATCTATAAGGGCTAGTTGCTCATAACAACCTTTTACCCACTCTGCGTCGTCAAGCTCAGCTTCTTGTATGATCCTTAGGGAAGGAATTTCTACCTCAGCAGGAATGACAACCTCCGTACTGTAAACCATCATATAGGGGGTTGCCCCGGTTGATGTGTGGACTATGGTGCGATACCCCAGTAGAGAAAATGATAACTTCTCATGCCACTGTCTGTGATTCTTTATCATTTTCCTCAATATTTTCTTGATATTCTTGTTGGCGGCTTCTACTGCTCCATTCATCTAAAGTCTGTAGGCTATGGATTCTTGTGTTTGACCTTGAACGTTTCGCACATAGCTTTAATCAAGTCTCTATTGAGGTTGCAGCCATTATCAGTAATGATTGACTCTGGAATTCCGAATCAACAAACAATGCTGTCGCGGACAATCTGCCACGACTTTCTTAGTAATGGCATTGTAAGATGCTACTTCAATCCATTTGGTGAAATAGTCGATGGATACTAATCTAAACCTGTGTCCATTGGAAGCAGCACGCTCGATTGGTCCAATAACGTCCATTCCCTAGGCGGCAAACGACCACGATGAGCTTGTTGCGTTAAACTCGCTTGGAGGTACCTTTATCATGTCTGCATGTATCTGACAACGGTGGTATTTCTAGACATACTGGATGCAGTCCGTTTCCATAGTCATCCAAAAGTAACTAGCTCGGAGTATCTTCTTTGCTAATAAAACTGTCATATGTGGACTGCAGGTCCTAGCATGAATTTCCTCTAGTAGCCTGGATACTTCCTTTACGTCGACACATCTTAATAATCCTAAATCGGGAGTCCTCCTATACAGGATTCCTCCGCTTTGAAAGAAGTTGTTGGACAATCTCCGAAGTGTGTGCATCTTAATAGGATTTTCAAGCTACGGGTACTCTCCTTTTGCCAAATATTCCTTGATATCATGAAACCAAGTCTTTCTGTCTGCTTCCTCTTCAACATGGGCACAGTAACTGGTGGATTATGGATTTTCGCCATAATGGGATCAATGATAATTTTTGTCGGGATGTTGTATCATAGATGATAGGGTAGCCAATGCATCGGCGAACTCATTCTAGATTCTGGGAACATGCTAGAATTTTGTCTTTGTGAACCTCTTCCTCAATTCCTGTACTTGATGCAGATACGGGAGTATCTTGGAGTTCTTGGTTGCCCATTATCCTCATACCTGATGTATAAGTAAGTCTAAATCTCCAATCACTAGCAGCTCTTGAATGTTCATGTCAATGGCCATTTTGAGTCCTAAGATGCAGGCTTCATACTCAGCCATATTGTTGGTGCAGGGGAACCTAAGTTTGGTAGACACCGGATAATGCTGACCGGTTTCTGATATTAGGACTGCTCCTATGCCAACTCTTTTGAAGTTTGATGTTCCATTGAAGAACATTCTCCACCCGTCATAGGATTTTGCAATGTCTTCTCCTATGAGTGATACCTCTTCATCAGGAAAAACATTTTTAGGGGTTCATATCCTCCATCCGCGGGGTTTTCAGCAAGGTGGTCTGCCTGTGCCTGTCCCTTGACCTCTTTCTAAGTTACATAAACAATGTCGAACTCACTCAACAGGATTTTCCACTTGGCTAACTTGCCGGTGGGCATGGGCTTCTGAAAGATGTACTTCAAGGGATCCATTCACGGTATAAGATATGTAGTATAGGCGTAGAAGTAATGTCTCAGCTTCTGAGCTACCCAAGTCAAAGCACAATAGGTGTGTTCCAATAGAGAATACCGGGCCTCGTACGGGGTGAACTTCTTACTGAGATAATAAATGGTTTGCTCCTTCCTCTCTATTTCATCTTGCTGCCCCAGAATGCGGTCGAAAGCTCCATCTAACACTACAAGGTAGAGTAATAAGGGTCTACCTGGATCGGGCGGGACTAAGACTGGTGGTGCTGATAGGTACTCCTTGATTTTTTCGAAGGCCTTTTGGTAGTCATAGGTCCATTTGGTGGTGGAATCCTTCTTTAGCATCTTAAAGATCACTAATAACTGAAGATTGTGCTAAGAATCGGCTAATGTAGTTAAGCCTTCCCAAGAAACTCATCACATCCTTCTTGTTCCTTGGCGGTGGTAGTTCTTGAATGGCTTTGACTTTTGATGGGTCTAGTTCTATTCCTCGGTGGCTCATAATAAACCCAAGCAATTTCCCAGTAGGAACCCCAAATGCACACTTTGTTGGGTTTAGTTTTAGGTTGTATCTCCACAGTCTATTGAAGAACTTCCTCAGATCTTCTATGTGGTCAGTGGTCAGTGGCCTTCTTGGATTTGATAATAACATCATCCATATATACCTCTATCTTCTTGTGTATCATATCATGGGAGATGGTAGTCATGACCCTCATGTAGGTGGCCCCTGCATTCTTCAGGCCGAATGGCATCATCTTGTAACAGTACACTCCCCACAGCGTAATAAAATCTATTTTCTCAACATCTTCTTCATACATCCAGATCTGATGAAAACCAGCGAAGCAATCTATGAATGACTGTAGCTCATGCTTGGCGCAATTATCAATTAGGATGTGTATATTTGGCAAAGGGAAGTCGTCTTTCGGACTGGCACGGTTGAGATACCGATAGTCGACACAGACTCTGACCTTCCCATCCTTCTTTGGCACTGGCATAATGTTGGCTAACCATGTCGGTAATTCTACTACCCTGAGAACATTAGCGTTGATCTCCTTGGTTACTTCCTTCTTGATTTTCAAACTCAAATCAGGCTTGAACTTTCTGAGCTTTTGCTTTATCGGTGGACACATTGGATTGGTTGGCAGTTTGTAAGCCACAATAGATGTACTCAGACCAGTCATGTCATCATACGACCAGGTGAATAAGTCCTCATACTCCTTTAGAAATTCTGTGTATTCTTTCTTTTCCGATGGCGATAGGTGAATGTTGATTCGCATTTCCTTGACATTTTCTGCATCTCCCAGGTTGACAATTTTGGTTTCGTCCCGGTTGGACTTAGGTCTGTTCTCAAAGTTCTCAACTTCTTTGACAATCTCGTCAGGTATGTCATCTTCCTCTAAATCCATGTCCGTTTGTTGCATTGTCTAATTGCATGTCATAGTCATTGGTTCATCAAGACAAGTAATAGTAATGCTGTATTGGTAAAGCAAGGAGAGAAAACAATAGCAATAAATATTAATTCATAAGGTAAATCAAAAATGCTTTTGATAAATTGAATAACTATTTTGAACATCGAAGATCTTATTGCGGGAATTGAAAAATGCGAAAAGAAAATCATTTATTAAATAAAAGAGTGAATAATGCTTGTTTTAGCCTTGCTACCCTGAGGCTCATCGGGCTTTGGTTGTCTTGATGGTCCAATTCTCGAGATGTGCCCCTCTGCTCACAGCATGTATGGAAGGACCTTACTCCCCCTTCTCTTCGAGAATAACGCAACAGTCCATATCACTGTCCTCTAGAAACAAGTTCTTCACTGCTGCAAGTACTTCTTCTTCATCTGACCCATAAATAATGTCAACCTGTTGGAAGGTTTTCTCCGGATGTGGTATTGGCTGCTCTAGTAGGTAGTAATGACCGTGCCATGGTGGCAACCAGCTATTGAATTCTTCCTAGGTGTATTCATATCCCAAACCGAAGGTAGTGCCATGTTTCTTGAGTTTTATGGGTTTAGAGATTCCTTGGAGGTTCTTGCCGAGCCCTTTGCCAGGTTCGTACCCACTCCAACTCAGTATACTCTCGATTTTGCTATCCCACCATCTGTCTTTGTCGATAGCATTGACTCTCTCAATGTTGTGGTAAGTTTCTCCACCCAGCTTCCTTCTTCACTCGATCATCGGAATAGTCTGGTGACTGTATATAGGGTTGCTACCGTCTCCGTGAATGATCACTTTCTAGTGATTCCATTCGAACTTTACTGCCTAATGTAGCGTTGAAGCTACGGCCCCAGCAGCATAAATCCAAGGTCGTCCCAGCAGCATGTTGTAAGACGCTGGTACATCTATTACCTGGAAATTGACCTCGAACCAGGTTGGTCCCATCTGCAGGCATAGACTAATCTCACCAATGGTGGACCTCTGAGAACCATCGAAGGCTTTCACATTGATTGCTCCATCCTTTATCTCATGCAGCCCTTTACCCAACTTCTTGAGTGTTACCAGCAGACAAATGCTAAGACTAGAACCTCCATCGATCAGGATTCTAGTGATGAGATAATCTTCGTATTGCATGGTGATGTGTAGTACTTTGTTGTTCCCCAGCCCTTCAGGTGGCAGCTCATCCTCATAAAAGGTGATCTTATGGCTTTCCAGCACTTGTCCTACCATATTAGCCACTTCTCTAGCTAGTGATGTTACTTGGTATGTATGCTTCATTTAGCACCTTTAACAAAGCATTCTTGTGCGTCTAAGAATTTTGCAGCAAAGAGAGAATGGATATTTGTGTTGGCGTCTTGTTTAACTTGTCGATGACCGAATATTCCTTGGCCTGTATTTTTCTCCAAAGGTCATCCAGACCTGTCTCAATGAGGGGCAGCTGATTGGAGGCCTGCTTGCTTGATTCAGCCAGATGTTCGGGGGTATAGACTCTATCAGTTCTTGTCATACCCTATGTTGCGACAGTTTCATCAATCCTGACCTTGCCCTTCCTTCTCGCCTCGGCTGTATAGTCCTAGGGTACAACATTTGTATATAATGGTGGCATGGTTGACATCACCACTGGGATCGATGTGGTTATCCTCACTTCGAATAGAACATGTGCCATGGGTAGCAAGACTGCAACCTCAAATAGTGCGGGTGCATTCATCGGAGATGCGAATTCAACCTCAATTGGTGCCGGTGTCTTTGCAGATGGCGCTGCTTTAAACTCAAGAGGTATATACATATTCACCTCAGCGTTCTCAGATGGTTGGACCTGGACTATGACTGGATTGAGACAAATTGTCGGTTTTTTTGGGTCATCACCTTCTGCGATCAACCCGATTGAACCCTCGGGATCCCAGTCATTTTCTACTTCAATCATGTGGATACCTCCACCCTTATGGTCTGGTAGAGGGTTGTTGCGGATATTTGGAGCGGTTTCCTTTGCCACAATGATCTTGATATCAATCAAAGACTATATCTTGTCTTTCAAGGAGCGGCATTCACCGATGGTGTGCCCTTTCATGCCGGAGTGATAGGTACAGGACTTGTTTGGGTTAACCTACTGAGAAAGATTCTCAGGGGTTGCAGCAGGGATGGGGGTGACATAACCAGCAGCTTTGAGCCTCTCATACAGTTGGTCGATGGGTTCAGCAATGGTTGTATATTGCTTTGGAGGTCTGCGATCAAAGTTCGGTCAGGGTCTAGGGAAAATTTGGCGTGCAGGGGGTGATTGATAATGGGATGGTTTAGCATTATAGGTTTGGTAGACATGAGCGAGTTGGGAGTATCTGGGTGAAGTAGGTTGATATCTAGGAGGTGGAGATGACTGATAAGTTAGTGGCGGAGCTTGGTATGAGGGTGCTTGGTAATTTGGGGTTGGCTTGTATGTGAGTGGAGGTGTTGGGTAAGCTTGGTATTTAAGGGGACACTTGGTCCTTTGTGAAACCATCACGACCCCTACGTCCCTTTTCTTGGACACACCACCGGACTGTAAAGCCTTATTCGTAGCTTGTAAGGCTTCAAAATTTGTAACCATACCACTTTTAATACCTTCTTCAATTCTTTAATCTAATTTGATAATGTCGGAGAACTTGTGATTCTCAATCATCATCACCCGTTCATAGTACTGCGGGTCTTGAGCCCGGATACAGAACTTGTTCATTTGTTCCTCTTCTAAGGTGGGTCTAACCTTAGGAGCTTCGGACCTCCAGCAAGTAGCATACTTGCAAAACATCTCCGTGGGCTTCTTCTTCAAATTTTGGATATAGAACACATCTGGTGCGTTCTCTGTATTAAACCTGAATCTGTCCATAAAGTCAGATGACATGCCCACCCATCTTGACCATTTCTTGGGATCTTGGCTGATGTACCAATATAATGCATCTCCCTTTAAACTCCTCATGAACAGCTTCATGCAGATCCTTTCATCCTTCCCTACTCCAACCAGCTTGTCATAATATGTCCTCAGATGGACCCTTACATCACCCGTACCATCAAACATTTCGAACTTAGGAGGTTTGTATCCCTCAGGCGGCTCGACATCAGGCTGTATGCAAAGGTCCTTATAGTTCAGCCCTTCGATTCCTTTGCTTCCCTCAACTCTCTAAATCCGACTAGTTAGTTTCTTAAGTTCCTCGGCCGGGTTCCTAATAAGCAGATCCTTTTCATCAGACTCAGGTGTGTATGAGATAGGTTGGGTGAAGTGCGGCATGGTCTCCACGTAGATAAGATTGTTATGGTGGCCTGGTGTATGGGTGTGTAAATGGTCGTTTGTGGAGTTCTGAGGTTTTAGGATGAGCATTGTAGTGCTGCTTGGGGTATGGCAGGTGTTACATTGGTTCTTTGGTGGAGCAGCGTGATGGTGAGGCGCAGGATGATTCTGCTGTTTTGGGATATTTGAGGAGGTGTAGGGTTTTGAGCATTGAGGAAGTTGATATCTGGGGTGTTGAGGGAAAATGATATGTTTGCGAGATTCCAAACCTGATCGAGCTCTTCATGGAATTTCAACAGTTTCTGTTCTAGTTGTGACACATTCTCGTTAGGAACCCGAATACCCTGGCCATCAGTGGCCACTACCCGTTCAGATTAGTTCTCCTTCCTGATGTTGTTTAAATCCTCCATTTTATTCTTGCCTTTAGAGGGATTAAGAGGAGGAGTGGGTGGAGGGCCTCTGGATCTTGTGAAATAAGATGATGATGCCAGAGTGTACGAACTAACTTTTGGGAGGGGAATAATAAAAATAAAAATAAAACAAATGATAATCAAGTCAGTGAGGATTATAAAAAGCATTGCAATATTTAAACATAGAGTGTGGGAATGTAAAGCATGTCCTAATTTGGGAACCTCTTTGTGCCCAAGGTAGTCCTAGCGACAAATAGACTTGGAGAACCTTTAATGCTAAATGCCTTATTTTATTGATAAAGATGGGCGAATCCCAAAACGACACTAAATAAGCAAGAAATAAAAGTCACTAATGGTCATTGAACTTATTACATTCATAAAGCGAAAAGTAAATTCCTATTTATTTTGTCCCAGAAGGACCTTCCCAGATTCGACATCCTTGGCTTCATCGAACAACTTCCCCAATTAGCGAAGTCCAAGCAACAGGTATGCTCTGGCTAGATGTCCACCTTCGGTCCATTCAGCCTTTTGACAGTCTTCAACACTTTTGAGAAATTTTCCCTCTAGTTCTACTATGCCTCGCTCCAAGTATCCTAGCCTTTTTTTGGCATTGATAGCCATGTCTTTCCATTCCTCAATCAGCTTCTTGTTGGACTCTTGTATCTCGCGGTGTTCGCTCTCGCATTCACGGATCCTTTTGCGTAGCTGGTTGTACTTGACTTGCACCTCGGCCTTTTCATCAATAATTCGATGACCTTGAATGAACCCTAGCTCACCCAAACCATCCCAATTGTCTTCCAACCAACCAGAATAGAAAGGGGTACAACTGGCATGATATCTGTCTGGCTCGATGGTGTCTTTTCCTATTACGATCTTGCAGTGCCACATGTGCTGGGCTTGACACTTGTGGGGACTATCATCATTTTGGAAGTCAGCATGAAGATGGCTCATGTTGTCGACCCTGGGTATGACTTGCTTCCTATCTGCGTGCCTCATAACTCGGAGAGGGACGTAAGGGTATGTTTCTCTTAGACCAATCAGTATCAGGAAAAGGTGCATCTCTGGATTGGGCGATGAACTCCTTTGTCGGAAACAACTCAAATATCCATTGAACCTGCTCTTCAGTCAGATTATCAAAGATCTCAACCCATCCTTTGGCATTCTCAGGATGAGCAAACATGTCGGGGATGTAAGTTATTCGCTTTGGATGGTGGAAAGCGATGTGGTCATCCCAGGCCCTTCGCTGAATTTCTTGTCGGTATTCTCCCTTTTGGAGATGTTCCATGAGCCAAAGCTAAAGTAATAGATTGCAGCCTTCGAAGTGTCTCACTCCTCGTTGACACTTCTCCAAGGGTCGATATATGTCTACAATGATCATGGGTACAATGCTGAATGTGTGCCCACCAATCCCCTCTATTAGGGTCTTGGTTACCATAGCCAGCCTAGTATGGATTCTCCCTTTCTTCATTGAAAACACGATCAGACCCCGGAAGTAAAACATGAAGACAAATACCCTACGATAGATATGTCCCAAAGACGTGATGACAAACTCGTCATGGTAGGTACGGTATGATTTGCTGTGACCGTACCTTTCATATAGGTAATCAAAAGGGATGTACGATTCCTTTAGGCATACCAATTCTACATTCTTCTTCAAACCCATCATTTTTAGGAAACCCTTGCCTGTGCGGTTCTCATGCATTAGCAAACCCGGGGTTTCCCACACTAGACAGGACAATCCTCCTATCTTCTCTAGCAAAATAAGGTAAAAGCTTCTATTATCGTGTTGTTAGGTTGAATCTCTAAGAGGAATGGTAGATTACCCAGATATTTTTTGACGAGGGTTTTGTCACTAGAATGTAAATCTTCCCACCAACTTAGCAATCTTGGGTGGATATTGGTGACCATGCCGAATCTGGGGACTTCGTGCCTCATATTTCTACAAGGCAAACAAGGTTAGGCCTTTACCCCTACCAGACTCGACTATTTAACATCAACAATTAGCATGAAGCATTTAGTTTTCCAAATAAATGCACAAAACGTGATAGTGTCCGTTTGGGTTTAGGGAAACCCAGTGGACTTATGGACAAGGCTATCTTAAACGATCATTACGTGGACAACATAACTGACCCAGCTAGGTTTGACCATCATGCATGCACAATTTAAACACAGTAAGGTTTCTATGGGGTTTTAGACTGGTACCCTTGAGCAGACAACTCAAGAGGGAAGGCATGGAATTGTCGACTACACCACCGATCGACTAGTTTTACCGCAAATAAGCCTTTTCGAATTTAGGAGGGTAATGATATAGGAAGGGCTCAATCACTCAGCAAGCGTTGCTATAGTATTTATTTAGCACAAGTGGAGTATGATGTTGAGCATGATTATGGAATAATTAAAAGCATGTTGACATGTATTTGCACGTTAAGAAAGCGATAAATACAACAATTTTATAACTTAAAGAAGTTATAAAAGAAAGAAACAAGAAAGATATGTCAGTTTCGCTTTTGAAGAAGAAATTAAACGCTTAAATGAATTAAACAAATAATTGCACATGGGGGGGGGGGGTACAAATTCACAAAATGGTATGAAATGGTAAAAGCCTGAATATCCCCAGCAGAGTCGCCATGCTGTCGCGCCCCCTTTTTCTTGCAAAATTAGGTTTATGACATTTTGGTTGGGTCGGCACCCCTCAGGATCCACTAGTGTGGTTCCCGGCCAAACAATTTTTGTGAATTTGTACAATTAGCTAATGAAACGCAAGATTTTGAAATTTTTTTTACAATCTAAGCATATTTGTGAATGTCAAGAGGTATCCCAGGTTTGTTTATTATATGGATCACATCAATGCAACACCCGGTATGGCATTCCTCAAAGAGGAGCTACAAATGGTATTAACGCACCGGTCATCATATCATATCTACCCTTCCCCCCCCCCTCCCGTGAAGGTAATTAAAGCGAGGGTTGATCTTGACCCTTATTGCATGCTCTTACCTATCCATTCCTATCAGTCTCAAAGGAATTTAGGACTCATATCCTATGAAAAGGGTGTTTTAGGTAAACCCTCAAGTTTAAAGGTAAAATACTAAAGAGACATATAATAAACAAGTAGGACTTCAATTACGGGGAGCATGGAAGACAAATGAGAAGCTCAGATATACCTCCATACACAGTACACATAAACAACATGACTCATACACAATTAAGGTGTAAATTCAGATCCTAAGCATGATATCTAAGTGATAACAGCATAGTCAGATTTATTACATAACTCAGAGAGGAGTCCTAATCAGACTTGCCTACTGATTTAAACATGCAGACAGTTAAACATTAATCACAAAGACGGTTCTGGTTTTATTTTAAAGTTTATTACCTAAGGCTTGCCTAGGCGTAAAATAATATGCAGCAGTTACCAGAATTATTAAACAGTTTAGAAATTACTTTACCTAAAGCATGTTGTTCTAAATGTTGCAAAGACATGTAGGGATTGTGACCAGTTTAAACAGGATAATCAAACATGAGACTGTTTTATGTCCTTTTCATGCATTAGTAGTTTAGCTAGGTGTGACTGAGCGAGTGTGAACGAGATCCTAAAACGGGGTATCTAACGTGCACAAATGAAAACGCAGAATGATTTCATGATATGCAGAATTCCTAAAGAATGATTTCTAAATGTTCAAATAGTTACAACATGATTTCAAGATGTGCAAGAGCAACAATTTTATGTTAATGTTGTTATTTAGCCTAAGGCATGATTTCTAAGTGGTAAAATGATGTTAAATAAGATGCTGAAACAGTAAGCCTAAGAACATGGTATCTAATGCATGACATGCTTTAAATGTGTTGGTCTTACACATGGATTCGAATGCGCATATAGGAAATGTAGACCTAAGGCATGGTTTCTACCCATTGATGTTGATAACATATATAACTACCCTAACCTTTTCACTAGCCAACCCCAATATTCATTTTACAATAGATTATTACAGACCAACATTGAAATGAATTACATAATAAAAGAAAATAAGAAGTTACACTATAGAGAGCCTGAAAACAGGCCCAGATTTCCAGAACCTCAAATGCCAAGATTGTTTCATAGCCTTTCTCATATCCGGGTGTGTCAGAGTTCCCTAAGGACCTCAAGGGATCCCGGGAAGTGCTCACACCCAGATTTCTTAGCCAATACAGAGTAAGTGCAGTGTGGAGAGGCCATCTTTCATGTGTCCAAGTTCAGAGAGAGCTGAAGGGTCCCAAGGCAAGGCTCACACAAAAGGGGCAGAACATAGTGGTCTAAGAGTAGAGTGAAAGTGCTTGACCTAATTTTGAAAAGATTTAAGCTGGACAACAGTTCAAAAAAGAGACTTGTTTGAGATAGTTTTATAAAACAACAAGGGGAGTTGTTCAATAAGACGGTTTTGAAAAGAGAGTAAAGTAACAAACAACAATCCAAACATACCACCCAAAATAGGTTCACATATAACCAAGGAACATAGGACCAAGGCAGGTTCAGCAACCACAAGCAGGTGTAGTGGGATTTGGGGACATATAAGTAAACACAAAGTTGCAGGAGCACTTAAGTATATAATCAGCAATATGCTAAGGGGTTGGAGAACTTCAGATTTAACACAGAATAATGTAACTTAAGGATAGCCAACTATTTTGCACAGAGATGTTCATGCCAGAACTCAGAGAAACATAAGTAAGGAAAGGCCACATTGGGGTATATTAGGAGGGGGGATAAAATTTTATAAACATGATGAATCTAAGGAAGGGGAGACATTCAGAAGCATGTTTATGAAGTGATGAAGCAAACATATTAACTGCAGGTTGAACAACAGAACCAAGCATGCTGGAACAAGATGAAAAGAAACATGTTGTTTTGAAACTTGAATTGAAATCAGAAAATACCAGTAAAGAAGATAGTAAACACAAAGTTAGGGGCAAGAGAGTAGAGTAATCAGCCTTGGCTTGCAGTCGTCTGACTTAGAACAATAGCAAGTAACCAGAGAAAAGAGAGCAGAAGAATGTTTTTTTTTGTGTGAGAGAGATTTTTTGAACTTAATATGTTCGTGTGTGTAATGAAAAGAGAAGAGGGTATATATATAGTTGAAAGTCAGGTCAATAAGGCAAGAATCAATTGTCCAGCAATTATAGAGCTACAGAATCAATTAAGAATAAAAAAACAGCCAAGTCTCCTTTAATTGCGGTAGTAATTTACCAATGGTAAAGACAAATAAGAAAGAGATCACATAAGACTGGAACATAGCACATAAGGAAATATTTTGAGGCATAGTAAGTATAGAACAATTAATTAGGCTAGGTTCAGAAAATCTAATTAAGAAAAGTACTTAAGAACCAATTAACATCATATTCGACCAAAAATAAGGCAAGGAAATATCTTAGAGGTTGAAAAATCAGTAAGGAAATCATCACAGGAGATTAGTGAAGAGCATCAATTACAAAAAATTAGGGATTCAAATAGGAGTAGTAATGATTAAAGGTAATTAACACAAATTGCTTTAAATAAATGAAATATTCACAGTATAGGTGAGAAGGAACAAAATCATAAACCATTATAAGCATAGTCGAGTAAAAATCACATAAAGTCAAGAATTCAACTAGAAAAATAGTACTAACTTGAGGAATTAGCACAAATTTCTTTTAATAAATAGAATAAACATAGTATAGGTAGAAGAAAGAAAATTTGAAACCCTAGTGAGCATAATAGGGTAAAAATCATAGAAACACGGAACATATTCATGAATAACGGACATGCGGGCAAATTAAACGAACAAATAAGCAAGGACAGTTCTCATAACCCAGGATTAAGACCAAAATAGTTAGGTTTTCAACATGATAAATCAGATAAAAGGGAAAAACTTAATGAACCGTTTAAACATAGTAAGAATCATAGAATAATACCAAAAAAATCAGAGGGAAAGTCGTTTTGAAAAGGGGTTAAGAAACCCTAGTATGAAGATTAAAAGACGTTTTTTGAAAAAATCAAAGAGATTTTAAGAAAACAGTAAAGATAACTCAGAAAACTCTTAGATCTGTTACAGATCTAAGAAGTCAAGAGATAAAATTAGGGTTTGGAGAGAGACATAACCCAGATATGGAGAGATTCTGGCTTAGAAGCCATGGATCTAGCCGAAAAAAGAAAAGATCTTACTCGGACAGCCATGGACGACCTGAGAATGGCGTAGAAACCATGGGAGGTGAGTGGACCGTCTTCTAGTTCCCTTGAGGGCCTCAATACCGGCAAGGCAATGGCCGGTGAATAGGAGCCATGGTTGTGCAAAGAGCTTGAGAGAGAATGAGAGAGTGTAACAGCAGAGTGAAGAGAGGAAATGATAGGGTGGGAATGAGGGTTTGGGGGGTAGTCTTTAGGTTAATTATGGTATGGGGGATCCAGACCGTTGATTAGAATTGATCAACGGTCCAGATTGGACTAGGGATTGGATCTGGTAGGATTTAGGTTTGGGCCTGGGGTGTTAGGCTATTTTAATTGGGTTTGGGGTTGGTTTGATTTAGGCTATAATTGAAATGCAATAGGCTATTAGTTAAATACCCAATTAAATTAAATAAAACAATTTATAAAAATAGTTGATAATCGTACCAAATGAATTTCATGCATAGAAAAATAGTTAAAAATTGATTAATTACTATTTAAAAATACAAATGCTTAATTTCCGGTCAAAAAAAGTAAATCATATGATTGGGCTATAATTGCAAAGTTATTGCAATTATAGCCAAAAGATGCTAATTTGGCTAATTATGAAATAATTTGGTTTAAATAGGACCATAAGAAATAAATTAAATCAAGAGATGCTTTTGAAGTCATTTGTAATGCCATTTTATAATTATTTATTGGGAATAAAATGTTAGATAAATTAATAAAAATATAGGAAAACTATAACAAAATACCAATTCCTATTAATGCATGATTTTCCAGGTATATATGCAATTTTAAAATATTTTGGGGAAAAATTAGGTATCAACACACAACAACCGTAAAAGTATAGCATGACTACAACCGACCCCCTGTACTCTGTAAGTGCCGAGCCTAAACTCGATGAAGTAATGACGAGGATATGACAAGACACTCACAATAAACATGTATGCATAATAGTAACAGAATGCAGAAAAATAGAAAAAATAGAAAACTCATATAGATGGACCCGAAGGCAACTGCAAAAGGGACCCAGAATAATATGATCTCAAGTCTTATATCAGAATACCGAGAAAAAACTCTAAAACCATAAAACTCTAAAATACATAACTCTGTTGCAGCGCACAAACCGATACCAATGCTTAACACAATAGCTATTGCAGCGTGCAACCCGATCCCAATATTTAAAATAATAATTACTGCAACGTACAACCTGATCCCAATATTATATCATATTATCATCTATTGCAGCGTGCAACCTGATACCAATATCAATTCATTTTAATATCGTTGCGGCGCATAACCTATTCCCAATATCAATCATTAACATATAAACTTAATACCACTAGTTACGAAATCTCAACAAAGGGAAATAAAATGAGCGGAACATTAAGGAACTACTAGTACAAACGGAGAATAGCCAATACCTCGTAATCCCAAACCTTGGAAAAACATTAACACTAAAATAGCTAAATGGCTCACATAAATGGAATAATGTACTAAAGTGCATCAAGTATTATAAGGATGATAAAAGCAAGTAAAACATGAGACAATGCAAATATACAATTAATGCAAGTAGGAACATGTACCAGGTAAACAGATATTGAGTGAGAAATGAATAAATCAAAACGCGTAAAACATTAATAAAAAATAACGAGTAATGAATGAATAACAAGTAAGAATATATAGCAATTAAAGTATATAATAAGTTATACTGCTATTAAAGAAGGAGATCTTGTCAAGCGCACTGGATCTATTGTGGATGTTCCTACGGGAAAGACTATGCTAGGGCATGTGGTCGATGCCTTGGGAGTACCTATTGATGGATGGGGGGCTCTAAGCAATCACGAGCAAAGACGTGTCGAAGTGAAAGCCAACATAGAATAAATGAAGACATGGAAGTAAATAGCCCAGTCCCGCATACACTAATCCCATGAAAACGCATATGCACTCGACATCTCGCATATACGCCGTTCTCACACATAATTCACATAACAAATAGACCAACAATAGCTAACTCCCTCAAATCAAAGATAGACATGACACCTACCTATTTGCACAACAAACTCAAGAATTAACCACGGCATTTCCTTTCGAACAAGCCTCCAAATCAACCAAATCTAGCCAAAAATCGTTTAGAACATTCAAAATACGTTTTAGAATCTATCCACGAATGAAAAAAGTTCAATATTTAATGAAATTGAAAATGTCAGCAAAAGTAAACCCAGGGCTTGCTTGGTCAAAATCCCTTTATCCATTCACCCCCGAGCCCCGTTTATGTGATTTGTTTCGATATCCGATCTCAATTTGAGGTCAAAATCTCAATTTTACAAAATCCGTAAATTCTACCCAAATTCTTAATTTCTACCATGAAAATCATAGATTTGATGTTAAGAACTCATGAAAAGTAATGGAAACTGAAAGAAAGTAGATTAAAGTTGCTTACCACTAATTTTTGGAAGAAAAGCTCTTAATAAAATTGCCTATAGAGTGTTTAAGGTTGAGAAATGGTGTAAAATGAGCTAAGTCCCGATTTTTCCCTCTTTTACTTAGATGCAGGTATCACAATTTCGAACTCTTGTTCACAATTTCGAACACCACAAATGCGACACACTAATCACAAATGAGATCAGTGCAACCGGCCCAACATAGTTGCATATGCGACATTTGTTTTGCAAATGTGAACTGCCCCCATTGCAATTGTGTACAAAAACTTTGCAAATGCGAAGTTCATTTCCAGGACACTATGTCACAAATGTGAATATGAGATCGCAAATGCAGTCTCAACTTGGTTCGCAAATCTGAACTATTCTTCGCAAAAGCGATGTTCCAGCCCTCCACCCATACTCGCAAATGCGATCGTGTGATCGCAAAAGCAAAGCTCACAACTGTGAGCAAGACATCGCCATTGCGAGATCTGAAATAGACACCAGCAGCTGGAATTACACCAACAATTTCAATATCATCCAAACTCATCTGTAACACATCCGAAAGTCAACTGAGCCCCTTGGGCTCCAAACAAAACATGCACATAAGTGTAATAATATTATATAATCTTTCTTGCTTCCTCAAATCATCATAATAAAATTAAATAACAAGAATCGAATATCAAATTTCATGATTTTCAATTTAAAAACTTATTTTCATAATTTTTCACATAACGCGTCGAAATGCGCCCGGATCACCCCGGACCCCAACCAAAAGTGCCTAGATGTCCAAAAATATCATAAGAACATATGGGAATTGCCAAAACTCTAATCTGGGATCGTTTACCATGAATGTTGACCGTGGTCAACTCTAGTCCTATTTAAAGCCCAAAATCACTTCTTCTTCATATTTTTATGTAAAAACTTTTCGGAAAACGACACAGACTATGCACACAAATAAAAAGAATCAAATAAAACTAATAGATGTCTCAGAACATAGAAATAAAAGTTAGTACTCAAAACGACCTATCGAGTTGTCACATTCTTCACCTCTAAAAGAAACGTTCGTTCTTGAACGAACATAAAAAAAGAGTACTTTGACTGGTAAGAAGGTGGGGGTAACTACTTCGCATATCGGACTCGGACTCCCACGTAGCCTCCTCAATCAGATGACCCCTCCATTGCACTTTCACAGAAGGAAAATTCTTGGATTTCAACTTACGAACCTACTGGTCTAGAACAGCCACCGTCTCCTCAATAGGCCAGATTTTCATCAAGTTGCGTTGTGCTGAAGTCTAAAACATGTGAGTTGTCTTCATGATATTTCCGAAGCATGAAAACATGAAATATCGGATGTGCCCTTACTAGGATAGGAGGAAATTTAAGCCTATAAGCAACCTCCAGAACCCTCTCCAAGATATCAAACAGGCCAATAAACCTCGGGGTCAACTTGCCCATTTTCCCAAACCACATCATGCCCTTAGAAGGCAACACTCGTAGAAGAGCCTTCTCACCCACTATGTAAGCTACATCTCGAACTGTTATACCACATACTTTTGTACATGAAAGTACACCATAAGTAAATTGATGTAAGCTTGGAAATGAGATGTTACATTCTGCATTTTCGTACGTTAAAATTTCGTCATATGTTAATCGACGTAAGTTCGAGAATGAGATTTATTTTGGGATTATAAGTATTAAACTATTTTTAAACAAGTGATAAGTTAATTCGTGAAGATGAGAGGGTAAGCAAATCGAAGAAAATGAGTTCCGTCGAACTTTGGCAATTTGGGGATAAAATACGGTCCAAGCTATAATTCCCTGTATTCATGGACTAGTGTCATACAAAGTACCACATGACCATGATAGTAAGGTGTATAAAGTATGTTATAAGTGAGCAGTATTTTAAGTAATTTGAGATAATTCTTAATTATATTGGTAATTGTTAATTATTGGATTAGTGAGGGATTAATAATTTATTATGGAAATGGGGGAATTATTGGATAAGACTTGATAAAAAACGTGACAGCCCGCTAATGCCCATATAATGACTCATTGGTCTTTATGAGTTGGTGGCATGTTAGGAGAAGTTTTGTATAAAATAATCCCCAATATATAAAGCTTCTCAAAATTACATTACGGAGATGTTTACTACAAAGCAACAAATGGATTTATAAAGCTTATGGCAACGTGAATTCTCTCCAGCAAACTTATACAAAAGAATGTCTAAGACAAGCAACAAGAAGCCACAAAATCCATACAGGATTAGATGATAGCAACATAAATTGCTTCAATAATTTTTTACTAAGTTATACAATGTAATAGCAACTGGATTTGCAAGTTCTAATGGAGTACAATATAATCTTTTTTAAGAATATCGTACGGATTTTTCCTACTTCGATCCGCCATTACATGTTGTCGATATTGACGTGTGCTACAAGGATTGTCAAGAAAATCGGTTAAGGTATTTTAAGGCTATCCCTTCTTTCCTTTTGGTATGATCTGTACGACACAAACGAAACGAGCAAATCCACGACTTCCATAAATGACTCTATTCATAGAAATGCTAGAGATGCTTATGTTCTTGATTCCCCATGTGTCCCATTATTCAATCGTCTGTTCATGGGTCTCATAAAATACGTAAGTTGATAAAATTCATTTCATGTTATTAATCAGAGGCATAATGGTCTTATGACGTTCCGAGAGATTGTATTGACGTACTTCTCATGCATTGCATTCATTTATGCATGTACATTGACTTATGACCAGACATCATTATACACACACACACACACATATATATATATATATATATATATATATATATATATATATATATATATATATATATATATATATATATATATATATATATATGTGTGTGTGTGTGTGTGTGTGTGTGTGTTATATGTATATGGGATATAGGAAAAGGTTACGGTATTATATACACACCACTACCTGATAAGTTGGTATACGTCGATGATTTGCCCACAGTGGCCGATATAATATGATAGGATGCCCTCAAAGGCTTAATGATGTCATGAACGCATATACCCATGCATGGTATGTCATTTATATGCATATGCATGACATTTTAAATATTAAAGGATTTACCGAGCTATTCAGACTTACATGTCGAATCTTTTACTCAATGTTTCTCTCATGTTTATTATTAACTGATTTTCATTCCTTACATACTCGGTACATTATTTGTACTGACGTCCCTTTTGCCTGGGGATGCTGCATTTTTTGCCCCCAGGTCACGATAGACAGGTTGAGAGTCCTCCAAGTAGGCTGTCAGCTCAGTGGAAGGAGTTGGTATGCTCCATTTGCTCCGGAGTTGCTTATTTGGCCAGTAGGATTAGTACATGCATTCATTGGTATGGTGGGGCTTTGTCCCGACCTTTATGATATTGTGTACTCTTAGAGGCTTGTTGACAAATGTCATGTATATGGATACTTGTATTGTCTTTTCGGCCTATGTTTTGAGTTTACGAATGATCATGTTGGCCTTATAGACCAGTATGTCACATATGTAAGTTTCTATATTAGGTTGGGTCGTTCCATGTCGAGTATTCTCTCATGTTTATTCTACTTATCTCACGACAGCCTCTTCGACTCATTTACCTATGATAGTATGAATGAAAGATACGTTATATCGGTACTCAGTTGAGTAAGGTACTGGGTGCCCATTACGCCCCATTGGTTTGGATCGTGACAAAAGTCGTATCAGAGCAGTTCTTTCCTATGGAGTCTACAAGCCGTGTCTAGTAAAGTCTTGTTTATTGGTGCGTTGTGCACCACACTTATAAGCTGGAAGCTATGGGGCATTTAGGACTGTCACTCTTTTTTCTTACTCTAGATCGTGTGGTAGAGCTCACTTGTAAGAATTCAGACACCTAAATTCTATTTAATTCGTAATAAGACAATACCTACTATTGATACCCAATTTTTCCTTTATATATATATATATATATATATATATATATATATTTAAATCTGCATATATACTTTCAAAATATTGTATACGCATTTACAAACATGCACAAGTATTTTTAAAATTTTTCTATAATTTTAAAGGCCTTAAATCAATTTATTTCTGTATTTTTATATACAATAACTATCCCTCATATTATTTTTATGATGATTTAATCATCTAAATTTATCATTTATGCCCATATAATGCTTAAATATTTTAATTACATTTTTTACCATTACATTTGCATTTTTAGGCTAGAATTGCATATTTTTGCAATAATAGCTTATATATATATATATGCACAATTATATTATTCATACAGAAAATGACTTTTCATATTTTTACAATATTAAGAAAGTATTTTAAAGCATTTTCATGCACAAATCACATTTTTAACATTTATAAATTATTTTATAAAATTACTTTTACTAAATTAATTGGGTATTTAAAATCTAGCCCCTAGAAAATACCCAATTTCAGACCTAGCCTAGCCCAATTATCCATAACCGTCCAACCCAAAACCAAACCCAAACCCAAATACCCGTCTAATTAAACCCGCCCCACCTAGACATTTAATCCTGACCGTTGATCTCCGAAGATCAACGACCCTAAATCAACCAACCCCTTTTAATATATCAAAACCCCTAACCCTACCCATTCTTCCAAACCCGCCCCCCATATGCTCTCATCTCTCGCCCCTCTCTAACCCTATCGTCGTCACCTGTTATCCCCTCCGATTCCGACCCTAAAATGGAATCAGCCATGGATTCCCTTACATTATCGATTTTTCTTCACCGCTGGTTACTCGTCTACGACCCTATTTATTTGCTTCCTAACATGGCAAAGCAAATCTGGCCATGCTCGAGCTAGATATGGTTCAAAATCTTTTATGTCTTGACTATTTTCGTCTATGTTCATCCCAATACCTGTGAGTACGGACATCTTCGTATTTTTAGGGTTTCAAATCTCTAGTTCAAACTAGATTTGGTTCAACCTCTGTTTATTTTATTAATTTGGCTAATTTTTGGTTGAATTTGTTTAGATCTTCTCAGATCTGAAATGATTTCATGTTTATTTTTGTATTTCTTCTTTAAATTTTCAGTATTCCCACCTCGATATTTTCTAATATCTTTCCCTATTATTATTATTCCTAACCGATTTTGGTTTACCCTAGAATTAAAGTTTTGATTTCAACGGATTTTTCTATAAAATATTTAACTTTTAAATGATTTTGTATCTGAGTATCTATTAGGGTTTCCTTATTTATTTTGTTTACTATATGTTTCTGTATTTCTGCCTAATCTCTTACAGTTCTGATGATTTAACATATCATTCTACTATTTCTGCCTATTTGCCTTAAACTTTGTTGACTAATTGTTAATTAATTTCAATTACCTAAATTAGAGCTTAAAATTGGGATTTCCTTTAATACCGGTGTTTCCTTGTTAGATTTTACATATTCTTACTTTATGTGCGATTAATAATTGGTTCTACTGGCCTGATTTTATGCTTTTATTTTTAGAACCAACTTCTAATTGATTTCGGAGTTAGTTCTTGCCTTATTTAACCTAGCCCTTAATTACTGATTGATTCCATATATAATTTTCCTTAAATCAAGTAGTACTAGCCTGATTTTATTGCTAGTTTGTTCATGACTGACTTTACTTGATTGATTGTTTGATTATTTTCTTGACTTATTTTTGCAATAACAATCTGTCTTGCCTTACTACCTATACTATTCGACTTCATATATATATATATATATATATATATATATATATATATATATATATATATATATATATATATATATATATATATATGTGCGCATTCTCATTCTACAGACACGAACATTAGTTCATAACACACACACGCGCTCAAACTCTTCTCCTTCTTGGCTACTTGTGTTACTTGTGCTATTGTGGGTCTAGCCAAGGCTAGATAGTTAGACTGTACTTGCTCTATATTCTGCACTCTTTTTCCTCAACTGGTATGTCTCTAGTTACAATTGAAATCCAAACTCTATGTGTTTCACTCCTACAATAGTTCATTATGAATTTGACTTCTTTGTTCAAACATGCCTATTTTCTGCCCTATTGAATGTACAACTAGTATGTCTACACTTTATATGTTTATCTGATACCTGACCAGCCTGTGTGTTGATTTATGATTAATCCTTTAGCTATGTGATCATGCTATGACCCTACTTCTATGTCTGATTTTGTCTTCTACATCTTTTCTCCATGTTTTAGTTGCCTGCTATCCTAATTAATTCATTAAAACTATGAAGCTCCTCTGTGTTTGTCACGACCCCAAATCGAACCCGGTCGTGACGGTGCCTCTCGTGAAGACAAGACCAGCCGACACAATCCCCAAATCCATTTCAATAATTTTAATTGATCAATCTAGGCCTTTTTAATTAATAAGATATTGCAAAATGTAAATTTAAATGAACAGTGTGGAAATACATACAACCCGACATCGGGGTGTCACAAGTTACGAGCATCTACTAAGGTCTAAAATACAACGAAAATTCTGGAAATACTAAATACAGTCTAATGACATCAAGATGGAGTAAAGTAGTGCTGCAGATGATGGGCAACTACCTCGCTAAACTCCAATGACTCTGCCTCTGCTCAACCAATACCCAATACCGGGTGTAGAAAAATATGAATCTGCACACAAGGTGTAGGGAGTAAAGTGAGTACTTCAACTCAGTGACTAATAATCATAACTAAAGACTGAGTGATAGGAAATCACGAAAAATACATCAACATGCTGTATAGAAGTAGTACAAAACCAGTAAGAAAGCAATGAAGCTGTGAAATCTCTTAAAGCATCTTAGCTCAGTTTAAACTTCTTTAAAAATAACTTTTTCAACACTTAAGCAATTGAATACAAAGCAATTAGAGCAAATAAGCACAGAAAATCTGCCCCTCGGGCACAAATACACAATTAACCAGGTAAATGACAGGCAATAAGAAAGATAAACACATAAAGGTTAGCCACTCGGGCACAGTATCAACAAATCCGCCCCTCGGGCATTATCTCAGAATAATACCAGCCCCTCAGGCTATATCTCACATCAAAATGGGTACCCGCGCTCACTGGGGGTGTGCAAACTCCTGGAGGGGCCCCTTACGGCCCAAGCGCAATATCAAGCCATCTCGTGGCATCATCACTAGGCTCTCGGCATCATATCAATCAAGCCACCTCGTGGCGTACATATCTCAGGCCCGTGACCTCATAATCATAATTAATGTATCACCGCTGCGGCGTACAACCCGACCCAAAAGTATCCTCACAGCATATGCCCTCGGCCTTACTCAGTCAAAATCACTTAAGCCACTCTGGCAATAGTAAAACATGATCCTCAACACAAAATATTATTTGAAATATCATTTGATCTATTAAAACAGAGTAGACATAGCTGAGTTATGAAAATAGTGAAATATATCATGACTGAGTTCAAGTATAAAATCAAAACGGTGAGGAAATACCAATAAAAATCCCCAAAGAGTTCAAATAGTTGGCACGAGGCCCAAATATGGCATTCAGCCCAAAACATGATGATAACAAATAGTCTCCAATCAAATACACAGTAAAACAGTCATTCGGGATGGACTAAGTCACAATCCCCAATAGTTCAAAACCCCAAGCTCGTCATCTAGCGTGTGTGTCACTTCAATAGCACAACGATGTGCTATTCGGGGTTTCATACCCTCAGAACGTCATTTACAATCATTACTCACCTCGATCCAGTCCAAACTCTAGCCCACGATGCCTTTGCTCACACGAATCGACCTCCGAATGCTCCAAATCTAGACACAATCAGTACATAATCATTAAAATATGCTAAGGGAACAAAGCCCGCTCGAAAATATCCAATTTACATAAAAATCCCGAAGTAGCTCAAACCTGGCCCCCAGGCCCACATCTCGAAATCCGATAAAAGTTACATCAACAGAATCCTCGTCCTCTCACGAGTCTATACATACTAAGAACATCAAAATCGGACCTCGATTGCCCCTTCAAATTCCCAATTTACACTCACCAAAGTTAAGCCCTAATTTCCCAATTTTTGGCTTTAATTTCCACATATTTCATGATTAAACAAGTAAGAATCAACATAGGATCGGGTATTGAGTTCACAAATCTTATCTCCAGGTGTTATATCTTGAATTCCTCTTCATATCCTCTCAAAAAGCTCCAAAATCGCCCAAAAATGGTGAAATATAGCCCCAAAATCGCGGACAATGGCTATTTAAACATTCTGCCCAGGCATCAAAAACATTCTCCGCGAACGCGGTCAGAGCCTCGCGTTCGCGAAGCACAAAAATTCGTTGACCAAAATTTCCCCTTACGCGAACGCGACCTCTAGCTCGCGAACGCGAAATGTCTGCTTTCCAAACCATCGCGAACACAACCTTTTTACGCGAACGCGTAGCACAAAGAGGCTGGGACCCTATTTGCTCCCACTTACTCTATGCAAACGCGACACAGGCCACGCGAACGCAGAGAATCAAACATCCCAACATCACAAACGTGACACATGAAATGTGAACGCGAAGGCAAAATTGTCGCCTCAGAAAAACATCCTTTGCGAACGCGGGACATGTATCGCGAACGCGAAGGTCAAAAACCTACAACACCAACAGCAGCAATTCTGCAATTTTTCACAACATGAAATAGTCCAATTGACCTCCCGAAACTCACCCGAGGCCCTAGGGACCTCAACCAAATATGCCAACATATCCCATAACATTATTCAAACTTGTTCCAAACTTTGGAATGCTCAAAGCAACATTAAACACCAAATTTGCATTGGATTCAAGCCTAAGAATTGCAAGAACTTCCAAATTACGCTTTTGATAAAAAAAACCCAACCAAACCACGTCCGAATGACCTGAAATTTTGCACACACATCACAAATGACACAACAGAGCTACTGCAACTTCTGGAATTTCATTCTGACCCTTATATCTAAATCTCACCTATCAACCGGAAAATGCCAAAATCTCAATTTCTCCAATTCAAGCCTAAACCTTCCACGGACTTCCAAAATGCATTACGATCACGCTCTTAAGTCCCAAATCACCTAGCGAAGCTAACCAAATCTTGGTCAAACCTTTCAAATTACAAGCTTCAAACTGAAAACTGTTCTTCCAAATTCATTCTGAGTACCCTGAAAACCAAAACCAACGATTTACATAAGTCATACTCCATCACACGGGGCAAGTCATGCCCGATAACTGACGAGCAAGGTGCAAAAGCTCAAAACGACCGGTCGGGTCGTTACATCCCCCCTACCTAAACATACATTCGTCGTCGAACATGCCCATAGTTGTTCCAAAAGCCAACCAATCACTGAATATCCTTACCACGCATATACCCGGGGGTGATCCCACCTCACCCTATCTCATATGGGTCCGATAATGCAATGTAACTGAAATTCCACAATTCAACTTAGCCCATAAACCTTAGAACCACATTTCACTTCTGAAATCATCCACAAAATCAGAATCTCACATCTATACTCTGAATAAGCCCGAACAAGCTGTAATAACCCATACCTACAACCTCAAGTGAAATCACATGATATACCACATAACTCAAACACTTGTAGTAATAACTTCTAATCACGGCAGCTGCACACAACACCCGAATACCGATAGAAAACCTCTTATCAAATAAAGTCTCATTCCAACACTTTCATATACTGCCAATGATAAATGAAACTCGCAGTAAGCCATATCCACTTCTCAAATCAACCATTCACGAAGCCACCTCTCCTTTGGCAAAGATCATAGCAACTTTCTGAGCCGAACCTCGATATTATCCTTCCAATATGCTGAAATCGATTCCGTTTGTATTGATTAGAGACCCCAACGATCTTATCAAATCCAACTCATCACTCTAGTGACATGACACATCAATACAGGCTAAAGCCACAACTTGTGAAATCCGCGCACCAATAAGTAACAATCCGAACATACTCAAATCATGAAAATGACTCAAATGAAAAAGCTGTACCGCAAGCTCACTACTACCACCACAACATAATGCTGAGAACCTGTCACAAATCATAGAAACAGAACACACGAATCTAACTCGTAGGATCACACCGTCTACATAGATTCACTCTAATGTGCGACCTCATCCACATACTAGTCCACATGAAACACCTCAAGTCACTATGCTAAAAAATCGACAACCATGCGCAATATGGTGTCTAAAACCAAAGAAATCATCATAACCACCACGAAGCAATTGACATAACATTACACATACCCCAAGGGACACAACCGATACGCCATCCACCGACCAATACCCAGTACACTTTCCCGCTCGACTTCCACTATGAAACCCCAATGGAACCGCACCATCTGTTCCTATAACCAACAAATCATAACATATCACAACACAAAAAAGTAATTCATAGATCACCTCAGAACACTAATAGCTCAAGAACAACCGAATCAACACATTCCTCAATAATAGCGACTCGAAGTCAACAAGGGTGTCTCGATGCAGAACACACATCCATAAAGTCCTACGATTGAACCCCTTATCAAAGAGTTCCGAAAGCTACTCCTTCAACTCCTCCCACTCTGCCAGTGCCATACGATACGGTGCCCAGCACCAAATCAATACCGAAATCAACAACCCTGCACGAGGACATGCCCGGCCACAAGAAACATATTTGAAAAGTCCCTGCACTGACATCCATCATGAAAGCCCGAATAAGAAAGACAATCCTTCCTAGCGAACCGCTGGGTCTTAGAATATAAAACCACCCAACTAGGACATGAAATCCATCGAACCTCGCTACTCTATCCGTGCCATTCCTGGCATAGCCAATATCGCCGCCTTAGCACAATAGTCTAGAATAACACAACACTAAGACAACCAGTCTATACCCAATATTACATCAGAATCTAACATACTAAGGAGCACAAGATCCAATCGGGTCTCCAAACCCCGATAGTCACTAAGCAGCGCCGATTCACACGACCCACAACCACAACATAGCCTAAATATGAGAACTCCCAGTCTACAACTCCATATAGCACACGAATCACCATACCTGATCCCAGTTCTGCCGTCCGAATACATACCACACCTCTAACACCCAGTCATCCCACGAGAGATACTTTAAAATTCTCCTGTGCCCCAAAGCAATCTCGAATATCAGTAGTCGATCTAACAAGAGAGTGCCACAATACTACCAAAGTACCATCAACTTAATCACATTGCCTTTTTCTGAAACATATACCCTCATCAAATCACCCCAATTAGCATTACCATTTCCTTAATCATCTGAAGATCATTTCCCAAATCATCTGAAGCTCATTTCTCTAATTATCTGAAACTGCCCGTGCTGCCTGAGAATTGTGGCCTTCCTTTCAGAACTGATCTGACCTTACACATGCAAATCTAAGTCTTGCACAACATACCGCATATATCATACCGTCTTAAAGTAAACACGAGAAATTCATATCCATTCTGAGCCACACATAACTATGTACTCAACTAGCCAAGAACTTTTTTATTGGACCTCAGCTGGGAGAAAATCACTATACATCCCATGCTCTTCATGCCCGTGGAAAATACACACCTCTAACCGTGGTAGAATCATCAAGAACTTTCCGAATTCCATTCGTACAAAACTAAACCATCAGGACTGAATCCTTCTAACTCAACCAAACTACATAGGCCACTAAAAACCCAAGAGAATTGCCGTGAAACACCTATAGAAACCCATTACCTCATAATCACCAAATTACTAATCATATCTTTACCATGCCGATCTGGCCTACTACCAAGTTATCCTATTGATCCTAGTTCCTTCTAATTTAGCTTCAACTTGATACTCCTTCTTGCTATAACACCACAATTCCTCAATCCAGACTCACCACACGAGACCCAGCCATAAAACCACAGTGTCTAAGACTCATAAGCCTTGGATTACTCTCTTAAATATTCCCAAAAGCACCACATTCAAAATACCTACCCTGAAGAGATTTCCCTGCAGATCCAAAGCCATTACCTCCACCTTCTGATACTGGTACATAGAATCCTATAATGATATAGAAATACCACGAGTCTTGACACCCTCCAATGCAAACTTCAGTTTCCAGCCACATATACAACTTGAAAATACCCAATTGTTACATATAGAATCTTGAACACATTAGAACCATTCTCGAGAGTCATTCACTCTATTCAAACTGCAATTAGCTTGATCAAACGAACAGGACCACCCGTGCCCCAATAGCACTCTAATACCACAGAGTGTACCTCATCCTAGAACAACCAAGCAACTTCCTGCTCTATGCACCGAGCATCCAATACTAACAACAACTCGAGACATTCTGGGATTCTCATACACCTATGAAGCATGACATAACCTTTGTGAAAATTTTCCTTTACTCGAGCCATCCTTGGTCTCAGTCTCCGTAAGCCATAACTGATTCACCCGCATGCCTCAAACTGGAACTAACATTGTACATAACTGTACAATCGACTAATTAATAGTGGACTCCCCCACTTGGCTGGAAGCCATAGACCAAAACATACATAATAACTCATAACGCATATACTTTATTGCTGCCATAATACCATAGTGGGATTAAACTCAATCCTTCATAAGCTTGTGGAACATAGACCGTCTGGTACTTTATATCATCTACAAATCTCGTATTCACTCTCGTAGTAGTCAAGCTTACTCTCTTGAGCAACCCAAATACAAATTGTAAAAAATATATTTCCCTGGTAACAAAGATCCTCCAATAAATGACACAAGGGATTACGCAAACTTCAGAACAATCCGCAGGAGTTAACCCCACTTGCTTTGCCTCAAACTAAACATTTCTGTACACCTTCCACAGTCATAAATATTACGCAGTCACTTAATCTTCCTGAGTCTGAATGCATACCGCAACATGAAATTCACTTCACTCCAAACTAGAACACATGAAAAGATTCCTCACACACCCACAACTCGGGGCTGTACCTCAAATCAAGATGGAAATCAAGTACCTAACAATTATTCCATTCTCCAGCAGATCCTTCTCATCGTTTCAAAATCATATGAATACACCTCGCAGTCATAACATACTCATCACGTAGCTATCCAGTCATTACTCCCCTTAATTGGGACACAACAAAACTTATAGATCCAGAAGCACGCGCTCACAAAATCAGCAACTCAAGGCTTGAAGAATAGGCAAAAATCGGGCCTCAAGTCTTCCAGATTGGCCCAACATCAACACACAGTGATCACATCTGGCCCCTCGATCAGGGAATCACAAGCCATCAATGCACATTTGATACTGAGTGCTCATGTGCGCATACGGACGCGTGGAAGGAATTCAAAGAGTTACATTTAAAGATGAATCAAGGACGCATTATAAGAATTCAAGAATGTGAAGTTTTTCCTAAAGGTTCTGCAGCCTCTCAAGGATAAATACAGACGTCTCTGTACCGATCCGCGAGACTCTACTAAACCTGCTCATGACTCGTGAGACCTATGTAACTTAGGCTCAAATACCAACTTGTCATGACCCCAAACCAGACCCGGTCATGATGGTGCCTCTCGTGAAGATAAGGCCAGCCGACACAATCCCCAAATCCATTTCAATAATTTTAATAGATCAATCTAGGCCATTTTAATTAATCAGATATTGCAAAATGTTAACTTAAATGAACAATGCAGAAATAGATATAGTCCGATATCGAGGTGTCACAAGTCACGAGCATCTGCTAAGGTTTAAAATACAATGGAAATTTTGGAAATACTAAATACAGTCTAATGAAATCAAAAGGGAGTAAAGCAGTGCTGCGGACGTTGGGCAGCTACCTCGCTAAACTCCAATGACTCTGCCTCTGCTAAACCAATACCCAATACCGGGTGCAGAAATACCTAAATCTTCACACAAGGTACAGGGAGTAAAGTGAGTACTCCAACTCAGTGAATAATAATTATAACTTAAAGACTGAGTAATAGAAAATCACGAAAAATACATCAACATGCTGTATAGAAGTAGTACAAAACCAATAAGAAAGCAATGAGGCTGTGAAATCTCTTAAAGCATCTTAGCTCAGTTTAAACATCTTTAAAAATGACTTTTTCACAGTTAAGCAATTGAATGCAAAGCAATTAGAGTAGATAAGCATAGAAAATCTGCCCATCAGGCACAAATACACAATTAACTAGGTAAATGATAGGCAATAAGAAAGATAACCACATAAAGGGTTGCCCCTCGGGCACAATATCAACAAATCTGCCCATCAGGCAATATCTCAGAACAATATCATCCTCTCGGGCTATATCTCACATCACAATGGGTACCCGCGCTCACTGGGGATGTGCAGACTCGTGGAGGGGCCCCTTACGGCCCTAAGCACAATATTAAGCCATCTCGTCGCATCATCACTAGGCACTCGGCCTCATATCAATCAAGTCACCTCGTGGCGTACATATCTCAAGCCATAGGCCTCATAATCAGTATATCACCGCTGCGGTATGCAACCCGACCCAAAAATATCCTCACAGCACATGCCCTTGGCCTTACTCAGTCAAAATTACATAAGCCACTCGGGCAACATAAAAACATGATGCTAGGCCTAGAATATTATTTTAAATATCATTTGATCTATTAAAACAGATTAGACATGTTTGAGTTATGAAAAAAGTGAAATATAGCATTACTGAGTTCAAGTATAAAGTCAAAATAGTGAGGAAATATCAATAAAAATCCCCGAAGGGTTCAAATAGTTGGCACGAGGCCCAAATACGGCATTCAACCCAAAACATGATGATAGAAAATAGTTTCAAATTAAATACGCAGTAAAATAGTCATTCGGGATGGACTAAGTCACAATCCCCAATAGTTCCCACGCTCATCATCTAGCGTGTGTGTCACTTCAATATAGCACAACGATGTGCAAGCCGAGGTTTCATACCCTCAGAATGTCAATTACAATCATTACTCACCTCGATCCGGTCCAAACTCTAGCCCGCGATGCCTTTGCTCACACGAATCGACCTTCGGATGCTCTGAATCTAGCAACAATCAGTACATAATCATTAAAACATATCAAAGGAACAAATCCCACTCGAAAATATCCAATTTACATCGAAAATTCCGAAATTGCTCAAACCCGGTCCCCGGGCCCATGTCTCGGAATCCGATAAAAGTTACATCAATAGAATCGATTGCCCCTTCAAATTCATAATTTACATTCTCCAAAGTCAAGCCCTAATTTACGAGTTTTAGGCTTTAATTTCCCCATATATCATGATTAAACAAGTAAGAATCAACATAGGATCGAGTATTGAGTTCACAAATCTTACCTCCAGGTGTTATATCTTGAATCCCTCTTCAAATCCTCTCACAAGCTCCAAAATCGCCTAAAATGGTGAAAGATAGCCCCAAAATCGCGTACAATGGCTATTTAAACATTCTGCCCAGGCATCAAAAACCTTGTTCGCGAACGCTGTCAAAGCCTCGTGTTCGCGAAGCACAAAAATCCATTGGCTAAATTTTCCCCTTATGCGAACGCGACCTCCTTACGCGAACGCGTAGCACAAAATGGCTGGGACCCCATCTGCTCCCACTTACTCTATGTGAATGCGACATAGGCCACGCGAACTGGAGAATCAAACATCCCAACATCGTGAACGCGACACATGAAATGCGAACGTGAAGGCAAAATTGTCGCCTCAGAAAAACACCCTTCGCGAACGCGAAGGTCAAAAACCAGCAACACCAACAGCAGCGATTCTGCAATTTCTCACAACATGAAATGGTTCGATTGACCACCCGAAACTCACCTGAGGCCCTCGGGACCTCAACCAAATATGCCAACATATCCCATAATATCATTCAAACTTGTTCCAACCTTGAGAACGCTCAAAGCAACATTACACACCAAATTTGCATCAGATTCAAGCCTAAGAATTCCAAGAACTTCCAAATTACGCTTTTGATAAAAAATCCAACCTTACCAAGTCCGAATGACCTGAAATTTTGCACACACATCAAAATTGACACTATGGAGCTACTGCAACTTCCAGAATTCAATTCCAACCCATATATCAAAATCTCACTTATCAACCGGAAAATGCCAAAATCTCATTTTCGCCAATTCAAGCCTAAACCTTCCATGGACTTCCAAAATGCATTCTAATCATGCTCCTAAGTCCCAAATTACCTAACGGAGCTAACCAAATAATAAAAATTCCGATCCGAGATCATATACCAACAAGTCTAATATTTGTCAAATTTTTCAAATTTCAAGCTTCAAACTTAGAACTGTTCTTCCCAATTCAGTCCGATTACCCTGAAAACGTAAACCAACAATTTACATAAGTCATATTCCATCACATGGGGCAAGTCATGTCCGAGAACTGACGAGCAAGGTGTAAAAGCTCAAAACGACCAGTTAGCCACTTCCCTTAAAACAAACGCTGCATGTTCTGTTCTATGATATTCATCTAAATATCATGTTCCTAGGCTGTCTAAACTTGTTCAAAATCAGCTGTTTGAGACGTGTTGTTTATTTGCCTATGTATGTGTGGAGGTAAACATGAGCCTTTTACCTGCTTCTTTAATTGACAGTCCTATATGTTATTCGTTGCCGTCTAGACTTTTTCCCTTTTAAATACCTTAGGATTGTCTAGAACTGCCCAAGTCTAGAGGTTCTAAATTCCTTCAGGGCCACAAGGAAGGGACGGGTAGTAGCATGCTTAGAGGTCGTTAATCAAACTCGCTTATATAACCACTAAGGGAGGTAATGGGTAGTAAAATGATATGATGACCTACGCGCTAATATCACGTGTAACACCTCTAATTGAGGATGATTACCGGCCATTGCACAGATTGATCCTGTAGGCTAATCAACTTAGGACTTCCCTTTCCCAGTTCCTATATGTATTTAAATTATCTAAACTTCCTTTTTCTTTACATATATTTGTGTTTAAGCTGTCCAAACCTCTTTTACTTTAATTATCTATATTTTCCTTGATCATATATGTATTTAGACTGTGAAAACCATCTTTACTTGCAAATATGTTCTAAGACTGTTTACTTGTAAAATGACTAATTCATATAGTTTATGTTCGGCCGGGACCCACCGTTGTGGACTGCAAGAGGTGCCTAACACCTTCCCCTCAAGGTTATTTCGAGCCCTTACCCTCATCTCTGGTAATGCAAACTAATTACATGAGTTGACTACTCTAGGTGCCCTAACTCACCTTAATCCGTTAGGTGGCGACTCTTCAAATACCCAATTCCCAAAAGGAAACGAGTTGTTCCCCCTATGAATGTCGAAACCCGGATATTTACCGTGAAAATGGTAACAACAATTAAATTTGTAAATGGGATTCTAAAAATATGTGATCTATTTTTATGCTAGTTGTTAAAGCAGATGATGCTACGAATATGAAGTTTAATGATGAAATGCAAGCTAAAACGAGGCAGTAATCAAACCGAGAGACCTACTGCCCAGGTATAGGACTGTTCGATGGGGGACCTCGTGGTCGATATTCGGGTTGAGCTCAAGCTATCGGGGATAGTCGAGAAATGGATAACAGTTAGGTTATGATCAAACAAAGCCCTATATGGCCATGGCCAAGCGATAAATAAAGAACAAATAAGAAAGCGATAAATGCTAAAGTGGCCTCGAGCTAGTGAAAGCAAGCGAGTTAGAGAGAAGAGAGAGAGATATTATTAATCTTGTGGAGAAATAGTTGGAGCAACATCATCCCTTTACAAGGTGGTGTGGGTTCCCTTTATATAGGAGGGGAACCCGGCTATAGTACATGGGCATTAATTTTAAAGTATGGAGACGTGATGGGTAGACGCGATGCTTCGGTGTAGGCACTGGATAGGCCGACCCTGTCAGATTTAGCCGTGTGCCTAGGGAACTTCCCTTTTTGTTCTAGCCTCGTCCTCCTTCTTCTTCGAGTCGGGCCCCAACGAGGCTCGAGGGAGGGAACTCAGTCGTGGCTTCACGTCCTCGGGGTCTCGAGGTATTCTTTCGAAGTGTCTTGATAGCGAGATATCAAGTCCTCTGATTTTGCCGCATACAGATAGTCTCCGCGTTCCCAGAACGAAGCGATGGGAAATGATTCTGACACCTGACTCATTGAGCTTCTTATGGTGACATCACACCAATGATGCAACATGTGGTGCGAGCTTCTGTGGAAATCGGGGTGCCCCACAGACTTGTGCATTTCGACATTATTTAACACACTGACGATTCCCATTCTCCAAGATGAGTGTACCATCATCGATTCACTTTTTCAACAGTGCAGTAATTGCATCCGCCAGTCAATCTTCCAAAGCCTCGATGACCGTATCGTTACCCCCTATAAATGGGGGTGCCTTGGCATTCATTTTTCTATCATAGTACCTCCGTTGGCTTATTTGCCCATTTTTTCTTATCATATTCCTTCATCCTTGAACATCACGTTCGGGTCTCATGGCCTCAAGGCCGTTCGGCAGAGCTCCCGCAGGCTGTGTAGAGGTCTATTGCCAGAGCTTCTCTTTGTTGAGCACCACCATGTTGTCCCACTGCTGTGGTCGTTGTTTTTGTCGTTGTTGTTTTTGTTGGCCCAAGAAGATGACGAAGGGGGAGTAGGTCTTCCTCTTTTGTAGACAATCATTCGTACTATGCACCGCTGCTCACTCTCCTACCTGGTCCTAGTGTGGCACTTCATCCCTTGGGTTTTTCTTTTCCCAAGGGATAAAGTGGCACTACCGGTCATTGACGCTGGGGCCCGCCGAATCTTCAACCTTTGGCGCACCATGTCTCTTTTCTTTGCCTCCTCTTCATCCTCTCCTTTTCCTCTTCTTCATCTTTTCCCCCGGTGGGGACCCCCTAGGGGATTGAGCTGAGAACCTAGAGGAGGCGGCGGTCGAAGGAATTGTCCTTAAGGATGCGTGCTTGAGGGGAGCGGCGCTCGAGGATGTTGACACCAGAGATAGATTTTCAAGGATGGACCGGGTTCTTGGGTTTCATCACATGTACATCCTTCTGTTCCGCTGTTATTGGTGTAGAGAACCTCTGTAGACTTTTGTAATTGTATGTAAGGACCTTCAAGGGCTGTTGTACATGGATTTTTATGAATATGAATATACTTCCTTAACTTCTGCTTTTGATTCTTGCCGTATTATTGCATTCTCTTGTTCCCTTCGAGGCCTTTGAATGTTTTCCTTTGTTGTTGACCGCTGATATCTAACTCGGATGCAAGCATTCTTTCTGATCCTCTGCTGATTGGCATGGCTCTTTTCCAAGCCCATCGTTGTACCTCGGACCGAGCCTAAATTGATCTGATAGGTTCGGGCTGTCGGGCCCTCCAGGTTGTATGGAGATAGTACGCTGAGTTTTGGAGCTTTCGAGAGTGGTAACCTGAGCAAAGGTCAGTTTTGGGTACCCGGGGGTCTCTTTTGAACTTGATGCAGATAGCATTTTAAAGCGTAGGGGATAGACTTCTGTTGAGGGGTTGCCTGTACTCAGGCGCTGCCTCGAACCTTCCTGGAGCCTTCCTAATCGGAGCTTTGTGTGCTTATTTTTCCTTTAGAAAAGGGAACAATGAGATCGAGTACCGCCTTGAGTCGAGTGATGGCGTTGAACGCTTCCCGAAGCCTGACTTATTTTTTGGCAAAGATCCTCGTGGTTGGATGCTTCCTTGAAACTGGAGACAATATGGTTGAATCCTTGAGGCCTGGCTTCTCGTCGATGGATGCCTCTAGGGTCGGGTATCGCCCCATTGATCTATATTGTGACCGTTGGCTTCCCGGGGCTCACTCCGGATAGGTGAATCATCACTGTTTCCCGCATATATGTGGGGCGGCTTCGGATTCTTCATAAGGCCTCACTATGTTATATAGCTACATTTCCGCCTTGGCATAGGGTTCTTCATTTCTTTAGGCACAAAAAGCGTTGGCGCACGTTCTTGCTTTAGTCTGTCAATTATACTGTACCTATGGCAACTACTTCGGCGCCAGACCACCAGGGAGTGGGGAGTGCCACTCTCGGCGCTCAAGATCCATTGGAGTTCACTCTGAAGACCGTGTATTTGATTAAAGAGGAACATCAGGAGATGGTGAGGAGATACTGCGGATGGAGCGAGGGGATGACGCTACAGGTGCTTTCCTCGGATGAGAGCATTAAAGACTCTACTAATGGATTCTTGAGCGTATACCTATATCTTTTCGCATTTGTCCCCCTTAATAGGGTCGTTCTTGATTTTTGCTTGAAGTATCGGGTTACTTTGGCGTAGATACATCTGTCGTTTTGGCGAGTGGTGCTGATGATGAGGTCATTTGCAGAGAAGGCTGGGCTTGAATTCATGCTCAATCACCTCGTCAGGCTGTACCGACCCTTTCATCACCGAGGCCTGTTAACCCTGCGGTGCTGTTCATCCACACCCTTTGTTGTCGATGACGAAGAGGATTGGGATCGAGAGTGGGGCCAGTTGGTCCATCTGGGTCCGAACGGCTGACATCATCGCCGTGGAGCTTATGCTATTTCCCTAGGGATAGAATTACGCACGAGAGTCGAGTGTCTGGTGCTTTCTCAGATTTTGCTTATAGCGAAAAATCAGTTGAGTAATTGTGCTTCTCCCTTTTTGCAGCAACTTCATGGACGCCGGGCGAAGTTCTCGATCTACCCAGCTAGGTCCGGAGGTTGGCTAGCTGTATTCCATATCAGATGTGGAGCGAGATACCAAGGTATGCGTGCACGCTACCTTTGCCTTGGTTTTCATTTATTTGAGATGACATTTTCCCCTTTCTTTTGTACCGGCTTTGCCGCTGTATGTACCGGGCGGTTCCTTGGGATGAGGCAGTGCTCTTCCAAAGAGAGGAAGGAGTCATCGGCCTCCGATCTGAGGGACGATGGCGATAAATGGGATTTGTACCCGCAACGTGGTGGAGCTTTTAATGGGGCTCAACGGGCATGTACCTTCGAAGAGGGGGCATCGCCTGAGCCTGCTGTTCCCAGAGTATCTGATTCCAGGATGGTGGTTACCCCGAGTGAATATGGTTTGCCCGAAGTTGGTTCTCCAAGGGCCGGAGGGTCAGGACCAAAAGAAGTGTGCTCCGCCTTCGAGGAAGTCCGCCGGCTCCACTTCATGGTAAGTTTTAGTGCAGTTTTTCTGTATTTTGCGCCCTCCTTTCTTTATCGAGTTTTTCTTTTGCAGGACTTTGATAGGCTTAGGTCTGAGCTGCTCCATCAAGAGGGCAGGCTTTGGAAAGCTCTGGATGAGGGTGAGCCCCTCAGGCTTCTTAGCGAGGAGAAGAAGGTTGAGTTGATGCATTGGCGATATGAGGCGTACTGGAGTTTGAATCATGAGAACTATTTGATGGAGCAGGTGACCTTTCGTAGTGTGAGCTTCGCTCCTTTTGACTCTTAAGTTTAACCCCTTTTTCCTATCTTAGCTGCAGAAAAAAATGGAGGCCTTGGAATACCTTTAGGGCGAAGCCGACCGCGTCAAGAATGCTTGCGGGGAACTAAGGGCTCGGGTGCAAGCTCAAGCTTTAGAGGAGAAAAGCGCCTTGGCCAAGGTTCCTCCCTTCGAGGTCCAACTACGTTTTGCTCGTGACAATGTTTCAATTTAAGTAGATATGATCGTGAAGCTCGAGACCGATCTCTCAAAGGTTACGGCTGAGATAATCGATGCTCGGGCTGAAGCGTCGTTGAGTCAAACTAGGGCTGATCAGGAGATGGCGATTCATGTGAAAGATGTTGCTGACGTCCAGGCTGAGTTAAAGCGGGCCCTCGATCGTGAGAAGATGATCGAAGAATATGTTCATTCTCTCGGGGGAATTGGCTCGTGCAAGGGCGAGGAGTGCGATGCTCGGTTACTTCTTGCTGACCTCTCGGAGAGCGAATCTGGGGCCGGCTGGCCGTATCCTTTTGGAACGGAGTGTAGATTCTATCGTTTTTCAATTTTGTATTTGATATCGCAAAACATGTTGGTATATGGAGAGCATGCCTTTTGCGTATATAAAATTAAGGAAAACTTGAAGCTTTATCTCTTTCTTATCCCTTTCTGCATTGCTTTTGACCAGGCGGGCAGGTTTCGGTGTTTTACAGGAACCTCGCGGGTACGGAGCTAATTAGACAGGCCAAGAGGCTTTTAAGCGCGACTTTTGTCGTAAGTAGGCGTTGGGGCCTCTTTGCTTTGCCCAGCTATTTAGGCTCAATCTTTGAGCCCGGCCTTTACTCGAGCTTACTAGACCTCCAATCTCTTGTGCCTACATGAGCGGATGATAATCGTTTTTATTTCTCACCCTCAGGCATTTGTTGTTTCCATTATTTTGGGTTTAGTCTCCGAGTCGCGTTGCGACTCGAGCTTCAATTGACCCACAAGTTTTTTCGTGCCTGCATGGGCTGATGACGATGGTTTTTATTTCTCGCCCTTGATTGTTTGTTGTTTCAACTATTTTGGGTCCAGTCTCCAAGTCACGTTGCGACTCGAGCTTCAATTGATCCTCAAGTTTTTTCGATTTTCAAGATGGCGACAGTGGCTTTTACGCTGATTGGTCATTGAGACCTTTTATTTGGTGGCCTGGAGGCTTATTTGGATGGCAACAATGGCTCTTACGCTTTTACTCGTATGCATTTTGTAGGCTTTGTATTCCTCTCGTTAAGGTCTTTTTGAAATAATTTTGACTGACCCATCATCGGTTCGAGAAGAACCTCGATTTCAAGTCGTTAGCGGCGATGTTCGAGCACCTTTGAAGGTTTTTAGCTCGTAGGCTAAATAGGTTAAAGCCTTGTGATTTGGAGCTGACATGGTCGAAGCTCATTCGCCTATTGAAGGAAGCCTGTTATAACTGGTTCTTTCCGAAGTATATTCGAAGTAGTGGCCTGTAATTTTGTTTAGCGATGGTTCGGCGTCCCCGAGTCGCGTTAATTTGGCTGGATCAGCCATTTTGACCGTAGTCATATGTGTTTTGCCGGAGCCATTTTGATCCTGAGTGATAGTTTAGGCATCTACACCAAGGGTATGCCCTTTTGGGATTCTTACAAATGCGACGTATAGCCTAAACTTCGGGATTTTAAGTTTTATGCTTGTAGTAAGGTCTTACAAAATTGTTCATACCTGTTGAGGTCTTACAGTTTGTCATGCATGTTGAGGTCTTACAGTTTTGTCATGCCTGTTGAGGTCTTACAGTTTGTGTTGCTATGTAGAATAGACCTGGTCTTACCGAGTCTGCCCACTCGGGGTCTTACGGCCTCAGGTTTCCCAATGTAAGGCGATTGGCGACAGTCTCCTAGTCATCGAGTTTGCTGGGGCTAGAAGGCCGTCATTAGTGAGCGTGGAGTTACCTTGCTGGGCTTTATGAGCCTGGAGTTCTGACACTAGGGTCGTGCAAGTGCCAAATTATCGACGTCAAGTCTCTGAGTACTTCGGGACGCATTCGGTGTAGGGATCCTTTCCGAGAGTATACTGAAATTTCATATTTAGAGTACGAGATGCTGAAAGATGTTCTTTTATTGCTTGGTGTAAATACATATCATTTTGTTGTTGTGAGCTCAGCCCGCGCGGGTGCAGTTCCTTGGATTGTTTGGTCTGGTACATGATTCCTTATTGAAACTCGGTCTGTCATTCCTCGGCCCTTCTGAGCGGTCGACACTTTTTAGAGAGAGGGGGGTGTCCTTCATCGTTTGATTGCAGAAGGAAGGATTGAGATTTTGTCGGATCCTCCTCAAGGGGTACGCTACTCTGCTAAGAACCTTGCTGGCGAGACCTTCTTTGGGTCGGAAGTTTGGTCGAGGGGAAGCAGCTGGAGGGGTTCTATTAAGGCCTCGGGGTCCTCGGGCAGAGTTAGCACTTTCGAACGACCTGGACGGGTGTCTGTGTATTTGTTATTAAAAAAACAACGAAGGAAGGAGTTAATATTTCTTTACCGCGGGGTGTGTAGGTGATGTTCCGGGGTTTGATAGGTTCCTGCTATTTCGGAGTGTGGATTCTTGTACGACCCTCCCCCGTGTTTAATCGAACTTGGCCAAAGATGTGGTTCGCTTACCCTTTGATCCTTTCGAGAGTAGAGGTATCGATGCCGGCGATGCGTCATATGATGAGGAATTTCCTCTTGTCACGTATTGCTTTCTGCTCACGGTTTTAATTCCTTCCCTTGCATTGAATTTCATCCCTTGGGCAAAGTGGGGGCGGCACTGTCTTCGTATAGTATGCTCGTGGTTGTCTAAATAAGGCATTCATGCTTTGCGCCTCCTTTGACAGTATGGGACTAGATGTTCCTATCTGAGCAAGCCGTGAGGTATCGAGAGAATGGTATTTCTACTTGTTATAGCGATCGCCATCTGGAATTTGTTAATGATTCGAGAGGTGGTCATGTTTTGACTCGCCGGTCTGAGCCGCACTATTAACCTCGGCCCGACAATGTTGATGTATTGATCAAACCACCTGAATTCATGAGCACATGTTTTATTTGAAATAATAGATCAAATGAGGGAGAAAGTTACCAATGCGTCAGTGTGAGGCCGAGGCGAAGTCTCAGCGTCTTTTTTGTTAGATGTAAGGGTGTTCTCCGGGGACCCCGGAGCCGCCTTTTCCTGGTAACGAGCATTCTTACTTTCCATTTTATGAGTCCTTAGAGGGTGTCGTCGCTCCTCCACTATCGTGGCAATACGTCGCGGCTCATTTGCTTCGTTCTTCTTGGTTGCTTTCCTCCATCGGAGCTGAATACGAGCCTGATCGCTCGACAGTACTCGGCGGCGACTTTTATTGAGTAGCACGGCTGTTTTCCTCCTGAGCTGGTGGCTAATTTCGACCCCGTGGTCGTGCACGCCATGCAGTTCCCGTACCGGGTTGTGATTCTTTTGAGAGGGATTCGGTCGAATAGGTTTGAGCCATTTGGCGTCCCTGGTTTTGCTTATGGTGAACACGATGTTTGGTATAACAATGCTAAAACTGTACTTTGATGGGCGAGGTTCCCCTATCGGCCATGTGTCCTTGTCGAATCTGGCTTTGTTAAAGATTCCTCGATGATGTTGCCCTCGGGCCATTTCCCGACCATCGCGAGGTAGATTGCATCTTGGGACGTTCCTCCTATCCGCTGCGCATGGGTGGTACCTCCCTTTATTTGGCATTAGTTTCTTTGCCGGGAGCCTACTTAGGTATATTGAGCCCGGGGAGGCTCCCGTATGGTCATCCATGACCCTAATTCGTGGTTGGTGCCGGGCAAGGGCATCCGACCAGATCTTTGATGGATGTGTTAGGTTCTCCCGTCGCTTCTTCGATTGCATTGGCGTCTGTCTCTATGGAGGAATCTGTCGGCACGGTGAGTGAGCTTGTATAGTCGGGTGCTAGGTCACGACGCCACATCATGGTTCCTTTTGAGAGTGTTTCCTCGAACCTTTTCAATAGGACGGGCTCCGACTCATCATCTTGAGGGTCGTTGCCTTTACCCGCGCATGTATAAGCGGTAATGTGATTGTCGGGATCTGAGGTCCTATTGTACTAAAGGAGTTCTGGCATTCCAGACTTCTTTGAAATGGGTTCCGGGACCGCTTCCCCAAGCGACGGCCGTTGCATGAACTTCCATGAACCTGACTTGATCTTTTTGGTGATATCCCCAAGCATCTTTGCTATGGCAGGGTCGGTTATTGATCCATTGTTGCTTGAACTCTTGGGTACTCATTCGGCGGGGGGAGCTGTTTCTGATGTTATCGTACTGGGAGTCTCCGGGTGGCTTTGCAACTAAGCGATAGCCAACTGCTGTGCCTACAACATTTCAAAAATATCGTGAAGACTAACTTGTTGTGCTTCCCGAGCCGATGGGCTTCCTATCGATCGATATGTTGTATGTTCCCATCGACGTGTGATGATTCGTCAGTCTGTTGTGCGTCTTGCGAACCTGCGTCCAGTGGAATCAGCCTAGATGCGTTATTGGGGTTTTGCGGCGTTGCACCAACGATTGGAGCAGCCACACCACTTTCGCTGTGATTTTCAAGGTAGTTGTTCTCAACCCTGTTTGCCGAGCCAGACATTTTGACCTGAAATCAAGAGATCTTGGACAAGAAAAAGTGTGAAAGATAACTTGCGTTTGAGCAATGAAACCAGTAAGAAAATAATCACTATTAGTTTTAGCCCCGCGGTGGGTGCCAAATTGTTTACCGTGAAAATGGTAACAATAATTAAATTTGTAAATGAGATTCTAAAAATACGTGATCTATTTTTATGCTAGTTGTTAGAGCAGATGATGCTACGAATATGAAGTTTAATGATGAAATGCAAGCTAAAACGAGGCAGTATCAAACCGAGAGACATACTGCCCGGGTATAGGACTGGTCGATGGGGGACCTCGTGGTCGATATTCGGGTCGAGCTCAAGCTATCGGGGATAGTCGAGAAATGGATAACAATTAGGTTATGATCAAACAAAGCCCTATATGGCCAAGGCCAAGCGATAAATAAAGAACAAGTAAGAAAGCGATAAATAAAGTGGCCTCGAGCTAGTGAGAGCAAGCGAGTTAGAGAGAAGAGAGAGAGATATTATTGATCTTGTGGAGAAATAGTTGGAGCAACATCAACCCTTTACAAGGTGGTGTGGGTTACCTTTATATAGGAGGGGAACCCGGCTATAGTACATGGGGATTAATTGTAAAGTATGGAGACATGACGGCTAGACGCGATGCTTCGGCGTAGGCTCTGGATAGGCCAGCCATGTCAGACTTAGTTGTGTGCTTAGGGAACTTCCTCTTTTGTTCTAGCCTCGTCCTTTGTCTTCTTCGAGTCGGTCCCCGAAGGAGGGAACTCGGTCGTGGCTTCACGTCCACGGGGTCTCGAGGCATTCTTCTGAAGTGGCTTGATAGCGAGAAATTAACTCCTCTGATTTCGTCGCATACACTGGACTTCCCTGCAAAAAAAAGAAAAAGGGGGCGCGACAGAATGGCGACTCTCCTGGGGATACTTTTAGGCTCTTACCATAATGAACTTATTTTTGTGAATTAGTCTAAGCATGCTTTATCCCGGGTACCCTTTCCCCTTTATTTGGATTTAACTACTTATTTATGATTTCTTTATTTTCCTGAAACTGACTTGTCTCTTTGTTTTCTTTTTCTGGAACTGTCTTTCAATACTAAATTTATCATTTTTATGTGCAAATACTTGACAACATGCTATTTATTGTTCCATAAACCATGCTCAACATCATATTCCACTCGTGCGTAATCAATCCCGTAGCAACGCTTGATGAGTGTTCGCGCTCTTCCTATATATCACCCTTTAAATTCGGAAAGGTGTATTTGCGGTAAAACTAGTCGATCAGCAGTGCGTTCGACGGTTCCGTGCCTTTCCCTCTCAAGTTTTCCGCTTGAGGGTCCTAGTCTAAACCTCTATAGAAGCCTTACTATGATTAATTTTGCATGCATCATGGTCAAACCTAGTCAGGCTAATATGTTGTCTGCATAATAACCCTTCAAGACAAGCCTCGTCCAAAAGTTTATCGAGTTTTCCACAATCCCAACGGACGTAATCACGATTGTGTGCATTAATTTGGAGAAACAAGTGCGAATATGCTAATCATTACTGTATAACTAGATGAACTGGAGGCGGAAAGAGCCTAATTATCTCTTGTTTTGCAGAAAATGAGGAACGAAGTCCCTAGATTTGGCATGGTCAGTAGCATACCTCCACTTTTGCTAGACTGGTGGAGGGATCTTCTTTAAAGTGACCAAAATCATGTGAAAAGAGTCTTAGGAAATTTACCGTCACTGTTGGATCTTGAACCAAACAAAATGTTGATCGAGCCCACCATATTGTTTTGGGATAAGGAAAGGATTGTGTTCCGTTTTGGGGATATAGAAATGACTCCCCTCCTAGAAGAAATAGAAGGATTTGCTGGGTCGCCATGGGATAGCCCTGGTCTGTTAGCACCTGAAAATCGCACCACTAGAGGGTTCGTTAAGATGATGGGGCTGAAGAAAAAAGATGATTTAGAGTGCCTAAAAAACTCCTACGTACCTTTTGACTTTCTTTATGAAAGATACGGTCATAGCAGCTCTATATTTTTGATGATGAGTTCTCAATCACCTCATTGGGCTAGGTTCATCGTAGGGTCTTCGTGTTCATCGTGTGCTTCTTGGGCTTACTAGTATTTCCAATCCAAAGGGATAGAATCCATACTAAGCTGGCCATGGTGGCCAAAACTCTGATGGATGGGATCGAGGGGCAGACATATACTATTGTCCCTATGATCATTGCGGATATGTACCGGGCCTTGGAACACTGTCAGAAGGGGTCCAGATTCTTTGAGGATTGCAATTTGCTGTTACAAGTTTGGTTGTTAGAACATATCCATAGAGGTCAATACTGCCAAGAGTTTCCACAAAGGTCGTGGAATGACCACATAGCCTTCCATCACCCTAAGAGAATGACTTACATTCAAGACATGTTTGCTCAACCTAAGGATGATGTAGGGTGGGTGCAGTTTTTTAAGAATTTGACTGAGGACCAGGTTCAGTGGATGGTCGAGTAGTTCCCCACCGAAGAGTTCATCCTAAGATCTAGAGACGACCCACATTTGTTGTTAATTGGGTTAAGAGAGATATACCATTACGCACCTCTCAGGGTTATAAGACAGGGAGGCAGGAGACAAGTCACACCACAGGTTGCTAAAATGAGTCATTTCATAGCTGATTTCCAGGGTGATGCCATCACATATAAGAATGAAGCACAACATATGTGGACTTTGAAGATTATTGTAGAGAAGGATACTATCGAGCCGGACCGATATCATGTGGGCCATTCATACTTTTACCCCTCATGGTTGGTTGATAATCTATCAAGAGTCTTTAAGCCAAGGGTTGGTCCAAGAAACAGGGTCATAGATGAGTTTGCCGAAGCAGAGGTGAAGTACAACAAGCTGTGCAAAAGAGTTCGAGAGTCTAAAGCTGAGCATAGGGCGTAGAATAAGGTCGATATGGAAATGATTAACGAGTGGAAAGAAAGAGCTATTAAATCCAGCGAGAGGCTGGAATATCTTGACTACAGTTTAATGAAATTTGAAGGGAAGATAAGTTAGAGGGTCACCGACTGTCAGAATGCTGAAGAAAATGAAGGAGGGCATCTGGAAAGGGCATTCCTACTGCTGAACCTGCGCGAGCTAGGAGGTTGATCGACAACAGCATCCGGTTTGGAGAGGGTCCTTTTGGGACAAAGTAGCTTAGATTTACTTGCTTTCCTTTTAAATGTAATAAGGCCAAGTGCCATTAGCAACATTATCTTATTCAGTGTCGTTTTGGGTCATTTACTTTTACATTAATGAAATGAGGCAATTATTGGCACTGAATTTCTCAAAATTTATTTGTTGCTAGGCCTACCTCGGGCACAACGCTCCCAAATTAGGATGTGAATTTACATTTTCGCAATATGTGTTTAAATACTACAAATATTTAGAACCCTTACTGACTTTTTTACCTTTTGTTTTTCCTTATTCTTTATTCCCATCCTTAAGGTTGGTTCGTACATACTAGCATCATCAGCGTATCACAGCATATCTAGAGGCCCTCCACCTCCTCCTCCTTCAAGTAATACAAAGAGCAAAGGGAATGCTAAAATGGACGACTTAAGTGGTATTCGAAAGGAATATGTGGAAAATACAGAAACTTCAGACGGACTACTCCAGCACCAAATGATTTAGTTTTAAGATTAGAACAAAAGATACTGGAGCTATAGGAGAACTTGAGCAGATTTGTAACTTGGCAAACCTATCCCTCACCTTGAATGTCCCCGATATCACCAAACAAAACACCAAAAACCCAGCACCTCCCCAAAGTACACCAAACCAGCATCTGCAAAACCTTCCTGCACCACATCAATATGCAACTCCACCTCAAAATCTCAATCAGTTACCAATATCAACTCCGCCACAACACCATCATCAACCAATCCAGTACCCACCAACTACTACTTATCACACTGTCCAGAATACACCACAACCCATTCCTGATCTTCAAAACTCAACCAATGACCATTACTACACCCAAGTCCCTAGCACTCACCAAAACAACCCTATATATGTGAAAATTGTACCTCACTCTACTTAACCAACTTCCTATACACCAGTATCCGCTGAGAAGGACCTACTCATCAAAAACATGGCTGAGGAACTCAAAAAACTAACAAGTCAAGTTCAGGGTGTGGAAGGAGGCAAAGGGATAGAAGGTTTGAACTATGAAGACCTATGCATACAGCCAGATGTAGAACTACCAGAGGGGTACAAACCTCCCAAGTTCGAGATGTTTGACGGTACAAGTGATCCCAGGGTTCATATAAGGACCTATTGTGACAAACTTGTCGGGGTCAGAAAGGATGAAAAGATTCGAATGAAACTTTTCACGAGGAGTCTTATGGGAGACGCTTTGTCCTGGTACATCAGCCAGCTAAGAAATGGTCCAATTGGGTGAGTACGGGGTCTGATTTCATGGACCGATTTAGGTTCAACACAGAAAATGCACCAAATATTTTCTACATTCAGAACCTCAAGAAGTAGCCCACTGAGACTTTCCGTGAGTATGCTACTCGTTGGGGGTCAGAAGCAGCCAAAGTCAGGCCATCTTTGGATGAGGAACATATGAACAAATTTTTCGTCAGAGCACAGGATCCGCAATACTATGAAAGGTTGATGGTTATTGAAAACCATAAATTCTCTGACATTATCAAACATGGGGAAAGGATCGAAGAAGGTATCCAAAGCGGGATAGTAACAAACTTTGAGGCATTATAGGCCATAAACAAGGCATTATAATCAGGCTGCATATCAAAGAAGAAAGACGTTGGGGAAATAATGGTGGCTTAGGGCCCGAAATCTCCACTTACATATCAAACACCTCCACCCACATATCAACCCTCATCTCCCAGATATTCCCAACCGACCACTATTTATCATACATATAATTAGCAACCATCTCATTTCCAATCACCTCCAACTTGCCAAAATTATCCAAGACCACGACCTAATTTTGACCGCAAACCACCAAGACAATACACCGCTATTGGTAAACCCATCGACCAGCTGTATGAAAGGTTGAAAGCTGCTGGTTACGTCACATTCATTCCCGCTGTGGCAGTAAAAAACCCATCCCAATGGGTCAATCCAAATAAAACATGTGCATACCATTCGGGTATGAAGGGGCGCACCATTGACGAGTGCCAAACATTGAAAGAAAAAATCCAGACACTAATTGACAACAAGGTCATACAGGCGAAAGAGGTTGCACCCAATGTTTGCAACAATCCTCTCTCAAATCATAGGGTGGTAGGATACATGTGATAGAGATGGACGAGGAATGGGATCCTGAGAGGTCAATCAGGCTTATTCGAGAAGGCTATGACTTTAAACCCGTAGTCACACTTACTCTTATTAAATTACAGACTCAGTCACAAATCGAGGTTGAGGTAGCTGCATCGGTTCCATTTAAGGTAAAGGTAGCTCCACCTGCGGCCACCCCTGTTCCATTTGAAGTGGAAGTGGCCAGACCTTTCACAGTGACAGTATCAAACACACATCCTTTTAATTCAAAAGCAATACCCTGGGATTATTTTGCCAAACCTAGGCGAAAAGGAAAGGAAAAAAAATAGAGAAACCCGATACTTCCCAAGGAATGACTAGGACCGGAAGAATCTATACACCTGAACACCTAGGAGGACCAAATAAGGATGCCACTACCAAGCAGCCTATCATTGAAACAGGGCCAAATGACCTTTGGAGGAATGTACAAACAAGGGAATACTCCGTCATCGATCATTTGAACAAAACCCCAACTCAGATATCCATACTATAACTGTTGCAAAATTCAGAGGCGCACAAGAACGCTTTGATGAAGGTGTTGAGTGAAGCTTATTTACCCAACAATATCACCTACGGAGAGATGGCCAACATGGCAGGGTAGGTGCTGGAAAGTCATAAAATAATCTTCCACAAGAATGAACTACCGCCTGAAAGGTTGAATCACAATCAAGCATTGCATATCACGGTGCAATTTGAAGACAAATTCATCGTTAGGGTCTTGATTGATAGGGGTTGAAGCCTCAATATTTGTCCGTTGGATACTCTGAAAAGATTTGATAAAGGTTTTCACGAGATACGAGCAGGAAGCATGAATATAAATGCCTTCGATGGGTCTCAAAGGGACACGATCGAGGAGATTAATCTTTGTCTTCAAATGGGGCCAACTTGGTTCGATGTTGAATTCCAAGTGCTTGATATATCAGCTTCATACAATCTTCTGTTAGGCCGACCATGGATGCATGCCGTTGGGGCTATGGCTTGCACATTACACCAAGTCGTGAAATTCGAATTGAACTATCAGGAGGTGATCATTCATGGGGACAAGAGTAACCCCATTTATACCAATCAAACCATCCCAGTTATCGGGAACAGAAGAAGGCTAGGAGGGGAAACCTATCATCACATTAAATGTTTCAATGCCGTTGAGAAATACAAATGGTGGAGAAAAAAAATAGAAAGCATACTGGCATGGTCTGGTATGAACCCGACAAAGGGCTTGGGAAGAATCTCAAGGGTATTACCAAACTGATATAGCTAAAACGTCATGGTACTACCTACAGGCTCGAATACCAGTATACATGGAAAAAGTATAATAACTGGTCGCCTCCATGGTGCGAACCTTATTACCCTCTCAAGCAACCAATGCCACACCTGGGTCAAACTTTTTACCAAGCTAATACATTATGGGGAACTGCAGAAAAGAAGCATTTACTAGGCCGAGGAATCTATTCTTGGAGGACGAAGACATGGATTGCAGTGCAATAATTGAGGAGGAGGAAGAAGGCCTTACTATTTAGACTGTGGAGAAGGGAGCTGTTCTCAGGAACGGGACTGCCACACTATCCTGGTCCCACCGAGTCTCTGGGTAGCTTGGCAGATTTTATTTCTATAGTCATTCTAGGTATCTAAGATTTTCAGTAATTTTGTTTTAAAGACTTACTTGTTTAAAAATAAATTTTTGATTCATCGAGCCATACTTGTTTGGATGTTTTCAGTTTTAATCGAATGCATTGTTCTCTATTATTCATTATTATAACTACTAGAAAATAGACCTATTACAACGGTTTTTAACAAAAGTTATATAAACATTGCAAAAGATAATCTATGGCAACGGTTATAACCGTTGCATAATTCTATCAGGGCTAGTGAGATAGTAAGTACAATAAACCGTCACATTAGGTGAATAACCCTTGCTATAGACAGGTCTATTGCGATGATTTATTTAAACGTGGCAATACATATATATATATATATATATATATATATATATATATATATGGTGACGGTTATTTAAATAAAAATACTATTGCAACAGTATTGCATTCCCTCCTTATATTACCGCTTCCAAATTTACTAACCCGCCAATTTTTTCAAGGAAAAGAACTAAGAGACGTAGAGGAAAAAAAGAAAAACTAAAATTAAAGTCCTAACAAAGATACATGGAACCCAAAGCCCTAATCAAGATTGTTGATCCACCAACAAAGATCTGAAGAAATTCCAACAGGTTCTTCTCTCTTTCTCTCCCCCTTGCCCTAGCCCCGTTGTACTTTTATTCTACAATAATTTTTTTCATTATTTCGTTGCTTTCTCAGTCTTTGCCACGAAGAATATTGAGGTAATAATCATACTCACTTAAAATCAAAAAGGTTAGTACTTTATTATATGAAAATCCTTGATGATTTGTCTTTTGTTTTATTGATGGAAAAATGTATGCGATGAGTTTGCCTTTCTATTTATTTCAAAATTGCAATATTTGGGTTTGCTTTGAATAAAGTTTCGGTTGATGGGTTATTAGATTTTTAGGTGGTTTTGTTTGATTTTGGGTTTAGATAATGATATTTTTTAGGACGAAATTGAATGTTCATTGGTGAATGGGTTTATTTTGCTAGTGAACTAAAAGGCAGTATGGACTTATTGAATCCATTCTTGTAAGTCTTCTCTTCCTTTATACTAGGTAAGTTTCATTTTTTGTTCTTATTTATTTATTTATTTTGCAAGTGAAAGGCAAATTGAAATAAACCATGGGAATAGCTGCTTTATTTGTCATTGCAATTATATTTCACTTGTAAGATCAGTTGAAGTATAACGCGCAATGTCCAATTTGCTTTTCTTCTATGCTTATAAAGTACTTGTTGGATCTTTATCAAAGGGAGGAAAAATGAAGGTATTAGATATCAATGAATTTCTGTTTGCTTTCGATCCACATGAGAAAAATAACTTATCAAAAGAAGAGGAGAAAATGAAGTCCTGCAAAGACTAGTGATTAGGGAGTTAATTGAAAAAAGTGTAATATGTGACATAAAGGGTGGGTGATTAGTTGCTTTTTAATTAATTTGAATGGTATGGTTGAATAGACGCTTTAAAGTAAAATATTCTTCATTGGGTAGTAGGAACTGAAGATAATTCTCTTTGCATCAATTTATGGTAACTCTTTCTAATAGGTTTTATTGCTGAAAGATACATAAAATTCCACCAAGCATTGAAAATATGGATAACTAACTCCTTAATATGTATCTACCAAAATCGCAAAACATAATAATTTAGCTAGATGTACTAAGTATTCTATTTCTTTTAAATTACTTAGTTGCTAGATTTGCTTGTTTCTTATGTATTTTTTTATTCAATGTGTGGGTGATTTATTCTCTTACTGCTTTATTGAAAGGTTAAATATTTTATTGGTCTGTAGATTGAAAGTTTTATTTAGAAAGTACATGATAGAACCTTTGTTATGACTCTTCATTTTAGATTATTCAGCAGATTATGCAAGTAGGATGACATATGTTATTTTCACCAATGAAATGGTCTCAAAAGTTTAAAAAAATAGTTCATGAGTAAGTAAACTATATTAAATTTGCTGAGCTTTAGCTCACTTAATAACAGAGGGAAAAAATTCTTTTCCTCTGTTATAAGTAAGTCTCTTTATTTGCATTTTTGTTGCTTTCTGTCAATGTGTATATTTTTTCCTAAGTCATAAAAGTAGGTAACAAACAAGATAGATAGATTTTGGTAATTAAAAGTTATTCGTTGTAAGGGCACCACTCTTTTCCTTTTTTCTAATAAGGAAAAGTTTATCAGGAAAAGCATCAGTACTTATCGTGAACCCAATGAAAAGAAACAAATTAATGAAGGATCAAACTAAACCATTTAAAATCGCCTGATACTCTTTAAATGGAGGCTGATGATTGGTGAAGGATCTTCTAAACTTCTTTAAATATATACTCGTCATTATTTTGTAGTGACTAATAATGTCATTTTTTAGAAATATTATGTGACTGTTTTTCTTGTTTATATGTTTTTAGTCCTTTTGCATTTGTTTTTTTCTTAGAGTTCTATTCTAAATTGCTTCGATTTTACAGGTTATATACCAATAAGTGTTACTGATTGTAGATTACAATCCAAGTAAGCTGCATTAAGTTTATCTCTCAAGTAAGTGGCACAAATTGTTTCAAGTACTTATTATAGATATAATGCTTCATGCTTTTTCTTCCTTTTTTTTTTTGTAATGTTCAGTGTCATTATTGCTTTGTCTACCTGATGCTTCAACTAACCTTCTTCTAACCTGATTATCTTTGATTGTCTTAAACACACACAGATTTAGATAGTTATGGGTCAAGAAGGGTCTTCAAGAAAAAAGGAAAAAGGAAAAATCCTGTTATATGTTCAAGCTGGAAGTTTATCATGTTTGGCAAAAAAAAAGAGAATGTCATTGACAACAAACGAAACTGTTCAAGCTATACGGTCAGAGAAAGAGCATTTGCTAAAATTAATTGAAGAACAACCAACAATAGGAGCACGATCTGAAGCAAATGAATGACATGTAGAGGAGCAATCTGTAGAGGAGCAAATTGTAGATGAGCATACGCAAATAGATTCTACCACTCCTAAAGCTAATGAACAATCTGAAGAACAAGGCAAGACCACATAACTTAGAATCTTACTGAATTCATCCATGACCTCTAATTTTTTGTATTTTATTATAGCTTCTAGTCCTGCGACTCAAAAGAGAAAGAGAGGCAGGACACAAATGCGTAGTGTCCATGGCCGAAAGGTGCGTAAGATGATCACACTTAACAATGTTATTCAGCCCATTGGTCCTACTAAAAAATATGTAAGAGAGTTTGGTAGCTTCCTCGGTATATTGGCAAGGACTACAACCCTTTGCCCACTGAATATATTGGACTGGAGGAAAATGGACACAAAAGACGATTTATGGACATATACCAAGGTTTGAAGTTCTGATCCAAATGTTCATTTACTTGTTAAAAGTATGTTACAATTTTCGTTAATCAAATGAAATTAAATTGTAGTCGAAGTATAATATTCCAGATGCTGCAAAAACATGGACTTTATATTCAATTGGAAATGCTTGGAGAAGGCATAAAAGTCAACTGAAAAAAGATCATTATGATGCATATCAAAATGATGATGTTCGAATGACAAAAAGGCCTGATTATATACCAGAATATCAGTTTAAAGAACTCCTGAAATATTGGAGTTCTGATAAACTACAGGTAAATATAAACCATGGTCTTGACAACAGTCTCCACAATTTGTTAATACAGAAGAACTCTAATTGCATTACAAAATAATTTTCTTCAGCAGGTAACACTTTAGGATATTTCAAATGAATTTAAATTTGTGTTGTCCTAAATAGTATTGTCTTATAGTTCTGGAAACTTCTATTAAAAAGTCTTGAAGATTTCTACAAATGAGAATCCCGCAGATATGCTGACCAAGGTGGTACCAAGGAACAAGTTCGAGCTATGCAAAGAACTTGTCGGCATGCATTCAAACTAGAAGACAGTGCTACCTCCTCTGGATGAATGAGACTGGAGGGGGAGATTGATGATGTCCATCTCATTGAAGAAGTATTAGGCATGTGCCTAATAAGAGTTTTCTTTGGTTTGGTAGCCAACCTTGTTGACTTGGTTTGGTTGGTAGCCAACCTTGTTGAATTTCTTTGGTTTGGTAGCCAACTTTGTTGAATTGTGAAAAATGTGTGTAAATTGTCAAATATTGTAGGCTTTAGAGGGTGAAGCTTTGGCTATAAAAGGAGAGCTTCAACTCTCATTTCTTCACACCAACAAAGAGAGAAAGAAAGAGTGAGGTTTCACAGACAAGGTATAAGAAAATAGTCTGTGAGGAAAATAGAGAGTGAGCGATATTGTAGTGAGGTGGGAATATCAAAAGAGGGTTATTTCTTTTGAGTGTTGTAGTGGTCTTTGGAGTATTTACCTCCGACCTACAAAGTGTAAAATTCCTTACTATAGTGATATCAGTTGCTCCTCTCGGGGTCGTGGTTTTTTTTCCCTTATTCAGAAGGGTTTTCCACGTAAAAATCTTGGTGTCATTGTTACTCTTTTATTCTTGTTAATTACCGTATCTCGGTGCTACATTATTATTCCGCTTTATTACCGTGAATATTATTTTGGTAAGGGGTTTATTCCCAACAACTGGTATCAGAGCACAGGTTCTGCTCGTTCACTGAAATACTATTCACTGTCGGTAGTACTATACTTGGTGAAAAATAAAAATGTCCGGAGTAAAGTACGAGGTAGCAAAATTCAATGGAGATAACGGTTTCTCAACATGGCAAAGAAGGATGAGAGATCTGCTCATCCAACAAGGATTACACAAGGTTCTAGATGTTGATTCCAAAAAGCCTGATACCATGAAAGCTGAGGATTGGGCTGACTTGGATGAAAGAGCTGCTAGTGCAATCAGGTTGCACTTATCAGATGATGTGGTAAATAACATCATTGATGAAGACACTGCACGTGGAATTTGGACAAGGTTGGAAAGCCTATACATGTCCAAAACGCTGACAAATAAATTGTACCTGAAGAAGCAGTTATACGCCCTACACATGAGTGAAGGTACGAATTTTTTGTCACATTTAAATGTGTTTAACGGACTAATCACACAGCTTGCCAACCTCGGAGTGAAAATCGAGGAAGAAGATAAAGCCATCTTGCTATTGAACTCGTTGCCATCTTCGTACGATAATTTGGCAACAACCATCCTGCACGGTAAGACTACTATTGAGTTGAAAGATGTCACATCGGCTCTTCTACTCAATGAGAAGATGAGAAAGAAGCCTGAAAATCAAGGACAGGCTCTCATCACAGAAGGTAGAGGCAGGAGTTATCAAAGGAGTTCGAACAACTATGGTAGATCCGGAGCTCGTGGGAAGTCAAAGAACCGATCCAAATCAAGAGTCAGAAATTGCTACAACTGTAATCAACCAGGTCACTTCAAAAGAGATTGCCCAAATCCAAGGAAGGGCAAAGGTGAAACCAGTGGCCAGAAGAATGACGACAACACAGCCGCCATGGTGCAAAATAATGATAATGTTGTCCTCTTTATAAATGAGGAAGAGGAATGCATGCACCTGTCAGGTCCAGAGTCGGAATGGGTGGTTGACACAGCGGCATCTCACCATGCCACACCGGTAAGAGATCTTTTTTGCAGATATGTAGCAGGTGATTTCGGCACAGTGAAAATGGGTAACACAAGTTACTCAAAGATTGCGGGGATTGGTGACATTTGTATCAAGACAAATGTCGGATGCACATTGGTTCTAAAGGATGTGCGGCATGTACCTGATTTGCGGATGAACTTGATCTCGGGAATTGCTTTAGACCGAGATGGATACGAGAGTTATTTTGCAAATCAAAAGTGGAGACTCACTAAGGGATCATTGGTGATTGCAAAGGGAGTTGCTCGTGGCACGTTGTACAGGACAAATGCAGAAATATGCCAAGGTGAATTGAACGCGGCACAAGATGAGATTTCTGTAGATTTATGGCACAAAAGAATGGGTCATATGAGCGAGAAGGGATTGCAGATTCTTGCCAAGAAATCACTCATTTCTTATGCCAAAGGTACAACTGTAAAACCTTGTGACTACTGTTTATTTGGTAAGCAGCATAGAGTCTCATTTCAGACATCGTCTGAAAGAAAATTGAATATACTTGATTTAGTATATTCTGATGTTTGCGGCCCAATGGAAATTGAATCAATGGGCGGTAACAAATATTTTGTTACTTTTATTGATGATGCTTCACGAAAATTATGGGTTTATATTTTGAAAACCAAAGATCAGGTGTTTCAAGTTTTCCAGAAGTTTCATGCTCTAGTAGAAAGGGAGACGGGTCGAAAGCTAAAGCGTCTCCGAAGTGACAATGGAGGTGAGTACACTTCAAGGGAATTTGAAGAGTATTGTTCAAGTCATGGGATCAGACATGAAAAGACAGTTCCTGGAACCCCACAGCACAATGGCGTAGCCGAGAGGATGAACCGCACCATTGTGGAGAAGGTGAGAAGCATGCTCAGAATGGCTAAACTGCCTAAGTCATTCTGGGGTGAAGCAGTTCAGACAGCCTGTTACCTGATCAATAGGAGTCCATCAGTTCCGTTGGCGTTTGAAATCCCAGAGAGAGTCTGGACCAACAAGGAGGTGTCCTACTCGCATCTGAAGGTGTTCGGTTGCAGAGCTTTTGCACATGTACCAAAAGAGCAGAGAACAAAGCTGGATGATAAATCTATTCCCTGCATATTTATCGGATATGGAGATGAAGAGTTCGGGTACAGACTGTGGGATCCTGTAAAGAAGAAGGTCATCAGAAGTAGAGATGTAGTCTTCCGAGAAAGTGAAGTTAGAACTGCTGCTGATATGTCAGAAAAGGCGAAGAATGGTATAATTCCTAACTTTGTTACTATTCCTTCTACTTCTAACAATCCCACAAGTGCAGAAAGTACGACCGACGAGGTTGCCGAGCAGGGGGAGCAACCTGGTGAGGTTATTGAGCAGGGGGAGCAACTTGATGAAGGTGTCGAGGAAGTGGAGCACCCCACTCAGGGAGAAGAACAACATCAACCTCTGAGGAGATCAGAGAGGCCAAGGGTAGAGTCACGCAGGTACCCTTCCACAGAGTATGTCCTCATCAGTGATGAGGGGGAGCCAGAAAGTCTTAAGGAGGTGTTGTCCCATCCAGAAAAGAACCAGTGGATGAAAGCTATGCAAGAAGAGATGGAATCTCTCCAGAAAAATGGCACATACAAGCTGGTTGAACTTCCAAAGGGTAAAAGACCACTCAAATGCAAATGGGTCTTTAAACTCAAGAAAGATGGAGATGGCAAGCTGGTCAGATACAAAGCTCGATTGGTGGTTAAAGGCTTCGAACAGAAGAAAGGTATTGATTTTGACGAAATTTTCTCCCCCGTTGTTAAAATGACTTCTATTCGAACAATTTTGAGCTTAGCAGCTAGCCTAGATCTTGAAGTGGAGCAGTTGGATGTGAAAACTGCATTTCTTCATGGAGATTTGGAAGAGGAGATTTATATGGAGCAACCAGAAGGATTTGAAGTAGCTGGAAAGAAACACATGGTGTGCAAATTGAATAAGAGTCTTTATGGATTGAAGCAGGCACCAAGGCAGTGGTACATGAAGTTTGATTCATTCATGAAAAGTCAAACATACCTAAAGACCTATTCTGATCCATGTGTATACTTCAAAAGATTTTCTGAGAATAACTTTATTATATTGTTGTTGTATGTGGATGACATGCTAATTGTAGGAAAAGACAAGGGGTTGATAGCAAAGTTGAAAGGAGATCTGTCCAAGTCATTTGATATGAAGGACTTGGGCCCAGCACAACAAATTCTAGGGATGAAGATAGTTCGAGAGAGAACAAGTAGAAAGTTGTGGCTATCTCAGGAGAAGTACATTGAACGTGTACTAGAACGCTTCAACATGAAGAATGCTAAGCCAGTCAGCACACCTCTTGCTGGTCATCTAAAGTTGAGTAAAAAGATGTGTCCTACAACAGTGGAAGAGAAAGGGAACATGGCTAAAGTTCCTTATTCTTCAGCAGTCGGAAGCTTGATGTATGCAATGGTATGTACTAGACCTGATATTGCTCACGCAGTTGGTGTTGTCAGCAGGTTTCTTGAAAATCCTGGAAAGGAACATTGGGAAGCAGTCAAGTGGATACTCAGGTACCTGAGAGGTACCACGGGAGATTGTTTGTGCTTTGGAGGATCTGATCCAATCTTGAAGGGCTATACAGATGCTGATATGGCAGGTGACATTGACAACAGAAAATCCAGTACTGGATATTTGTTTACATTTTCAGGGGGAGCTATATCATGGCAGTCTAAGTTGCAAAAGTGCGTTGCACTTTCAACAACTGAAGCAGAGTACATTGCCGCTACAGAAACTGGCAAGGAGATGATATGGCTCAAGCGATTCCTTCAAGAGCTTGGATTGCATCAGAAGGAGTATGTCGTCTATTGTGACAGTCAAAGTGCAATAGACCTTAGCAAGAACTCTATGTACCATGCAAGGACCAAACACATTGATGTGAGATATCATTGGATTCGAGAAATGGTAGATGATGAATCTCTAAAAGTCTTGAAGATTTCTACAAATGAGAATCCCGCAGATATGCTGACCAAGGTGGTACCAAGGAACAAGTTCGAGCTATGCAAAGAACTTGTCGGCATGCATTCAAACTAGAAGACAGTGCTACCTCCTCTGGATGAATGAGACTGGAGGGGGAGATTGATGATGTCCATCTCATTGAAGAAGTATTAGGCATGTGCCTAATAAGAGTTTTCTTTGGTTTGGTAGCCAACCTTGTTGACTTGGTTTGGTTGGTAGCCAACCTTGTTGAATTTCTTTGGTTTGGTAGCCAACTTTGTTGAATTGTGAAAAATGTGTGTAAATTGTCAAATATTGTAGGCTTTAGAGGGTGAAGCTTTGGCTATAAAAGGAGAGCTTCAACTCTCATTTCTTCACACCAACAAAGAGAGAAAGAAAGAGTGAGGTTTCACAGACAAGGTATAAGAAAATAGTCTGTGAGGAAAATAGAGAGTGAGCGATATTGTAGTGAGGTGGGAATATCAAAAGAGGGTTATTTCTTTTGAGTGTTGTAGTGGTCTTTGGAGTATTTACCTCCGACCTACAAAGTGTAAAATTCCTTACTATAGTGATATCAGTTGCTCCTCTCGGGGTCGTGGTTTTTTTTCCCTTATTCAGAAGGGTTTTCCACGTAAAAATCTTGGTGTCATTGTTACTCTTTTATTCTTGTTAATTACCGTATCTCGGTGCTACATTATTATTCCGCTTTATTACCGTGAATATTATTTTGGTAAGGGGTTTATTCCCAACAGGCTTATGTTCCAATCTTTCTCTTGGATCATTATCAGTAACTTAATTTATTGTTGGTTTCATTTTATGTTGAATACATAAATAATTCGTCTATTAGTCTAAATACTAAATGGTTATGACTTAAAGTAAATATTATAATGTATAGATATCGTGCTAATAGGATTATCATGCTTTCACCAGTAAAACGTGATTCATTAAGATAAATCAAACCAATAGGCCCTAATTTTAAATGTCATTATGGTTTGTTCTTAGGTAGGAGACTTTTTTCTGCTTGCTTGTTTTCAGTAAACACATTGAATTACTGTTATTATTTTTGCTTTCTTCTTGAGTGATGTTGTTAATATTACTGTAAATATGGACATGTTGGGTAGGAATACAGGACACATTAACTCAAAACTTTCCTTGTTCCTTCTTGATACTTGATCCTTGTCCTTTTTCTGAACTTTACTATTTTGAAAGTTACTTTTGCTTTAATATCCAAAGGTCTATCGAAAACAGCCTCTCTACCTCGCCGGATAGGGGTAAGGTCTGCGTATACTCTATCTTCCTCAGATTCCACTCGTGTGATTATACTTGGTATGTTGTTGTTGTAGTATGTCAAAAATAAGATCTATTTTTTCTGTTGGTGTTTCCATTGCTTCACCTTTCACAAAGATAATTGAACTTTTTTAGAAAGAATCTTATTTTCTTGTAGATTCTCAGAGATCTTATTGAATGAGAAATATTTTGGATTATCCCTTCCCTATAACTATTAGATTGTTGTGTCTTATTACGTGTCATGACATTGATATACCTATATGTTTAAATGAAATCCTTTTGTAAAACTTTTGCTAAATTGCTTGTTTTTTAACTATTTGTAGGTGGAGAACTTGAACAAGGAGATGAAAGTGATGAAGATCTGACTTAGGAGTATTAGCTTGATTCATGAAGAAACTTTACATATGAAGTAGGAATGTTTTGTTTTTGAACACTTTGGAAACTTATGTGTTCCAATTCACTGGCAAATATTGTTATATATTTTGCTTTTTTGGATATTACACCTAACTGGATTCTTATTTTATTTATAATTGAATTTTTCTCATAAATTATATATATTTCAAGGTATGTTACATTGTTGGTTTGTTTACTGTTGCAATAGAGCTACAATAACCGTTGCAGTAGCCTAGAAAATAATCGTCGTAATATATCAACATAACCATTGCAAAAAGCATGAGTCCCAAATCGCATAAGCCAAAAGTGAACGTTGCAATAGCACAAAGTATAGTTGCAATAGTATAGAATAACTGTAGCAATAGCCTCAACAACAATTGCAGATAAACTCTATTGCAACGCCTTTTAAAAGTTCCTGCAGAATCGCAAAATTTGTTGTAATATAATTAAAGAACAATCGTTGCAATAGGCCATATATTGCATCGGTTATTCAACCATTACTAAAGACCGTCTCAATAGATCTATTGTAACAAAATCTGTTGTAGCGGGCACAAAAACCGTCGCAATAGCGTTGTGGCAACGGTTTCCCCACCTGCTGCAACGATTTTGGAACCGTTGCCATAAGATTAATTTCTAGTAGTGATATCTTCCACATTTTTTCGTTCTACAATGTTATTATTACTTTTCCTGATGAACCGGTGATTGTAACATGTAATGAGGCAACACAATCTAAGGATAGTGATTCGGATGAAGAAGATGAAATACTTGAGGAAGTTGTCAAGGAGGTTGAGAACTTTGAGAATAAGCCTAAGTCCAACATAGACAAAACCGAAACAGTAAATTTGGGGGACGCCGAGACCGTCAAAGAGACTCGCATCAGCACTCACTTATCACCGACAGAGAAAGAAGAGTACATTCGTTGCTTAAAGGAATATGAGGACATCTTCGCATGGTCATATGATTACATGACCGGTTTGAGCACGTTCATAGTGGCTCACAAGTTGCCTACTAATCCCATGTGTCCGCTAGTGAAGCAAAAACTCAGAAAATTCAAACCAGATATGAGCCTGAAAATCAAGGAGAAAGTTACTAAGAAGATCAAAGCCAAAGTCCTCAGGGTTGTTAAGTACCCAACCTGGTTAGCCAACATTGTACAAGTTTCGAAGAAAGATGGGAAAGTCAGAATATGTGTTGACTATCGAGACTTAAAAAGAGCAAGTCCCAAGGACGACTTACCACTATCGAATATACACATCCTGATCGACAATTGCGCCAAACATGAACTCCATCCTTCGTAGATTGCTTCGCGGGTTATCACCAGATCTGGATGGATGAAGAAGACGTAGAGAGAACAACTTTTATTACACCTTGGGGGGTATATTGTTACAAAATGATGCCATTTGGTCAAAAGAATGATGGGGCTACTTACATAAGAGCCATGACAACCATCTTCCATGATATGATACACAAAGAAATAGAAGTGTATGTGGACGACGTCATTATCATATCCAAGAGGGATGCGGATCACATAACGAACTTGAGAAAGTTCTTTGACAGGTTAAGGAGGTAGAACTTAAAATTGAACCCAGCAAATTGTGCATTCGGGGTTCCTGCAGGAATGTTACTAGGATTCATTGTTAGTCGTCGAGGGATCGAGCTAGACCCATCCAAGGTTAAGGCTATTCAGGAGTTACTGCCACATAGAAGCAAAGCGGATGTGATGAGCTTCCTAGGACGTCTCAACTATATCAGTCGCTTCATAGCACAGTCCACTGTCATATGTGAACCCATCTTCAAGATGCTGAGGAAAGATGCCGAAACAAGCTGGACCGAGGATTGTCAGAATATTTTCGACAAAATCAAGGAGTACCTATCCACATCACCGGTCTTCATCCCACCAGAGCCAGGACGACCTTTGCTACTTTATCTATCTGTATTGGATGGAGCCTTCGGATGTGTTCTGGGACAACATGATGAGACAGGGAGAAAGGAGCAAGCCATATACTGCCTAAGTAAGAAATTCACACCTTATGAAGCACAATACTCTCTACTGGAACGCATTTGGTGTGCTTTGACCTGGACGGCTCAGAAATTAAGGCATTACTTCTGTGCCTATACCACATATCTCATATTTAGGATGGACCCTCTAAAGTACATCTTTCAGAAGCCTATGCCAACTAGGAAGTTAGCCAAATGGCAGATACTATTAAGTGAGTTCGATATCGTATATGTAACTCAAAAGGCGGTCAAAGGACAAGCATTGGCAGACCATCTTGCTAAAAATCTTGTGGGAGGAGAATACCAACCCTTAAAAACATATTTTCTGGATGAAGAAGTGGCATTCGTAGGAGAAGACATTACTAAAGTATAAGACGGCTGGAAGTTGTTCTTTGATAGAGCTGCAAATTTCAAAGAAGTGGGCATTGGAGCGGTTTTGGTATCAGAAACAGGTCAACATTATCCGGTATCTGCTACTCAGATTTCCCTGCATAAACAACATGGCAGAATATGAAGCCTGCATACTAGGGCTCAACATGGAAATCGATATGAATGTTCAGGAGCTGCTAGTAATTGGTGATTCAGATTTGCTCGTGCACCAGGTACAAGGAGAGTGGGCCACCAATAATTCCAAGATATTGTCATATCTACACCATGTGCAGGAATTGAGAAAAAGGTTCACGAAGATAGAGTTTCGGCATGTTCCCAGAATTCAGAACGAGTTTGCTGATGCTTTGGCCACCTTGTCATCCATGATACATCATCCAGATAAGAATTTCATTGATCCCATCCCAGTGAGAATCCATAATCAACCGGATTACGGTGCTCATGTCGAGGAAGAGACAGATGGAAAACCTTGGTTCCATGACATCAAAGAGTATTTGGCAAAAGGAGAATATCCAGAGCATGCAAACCATACTTAGAAATGCACACTTCGGAGGTTGTCCAATCACTTTTTCCACAGCGGAGGAAACTTGTACAAAAGAACTCCTGATTTAGGATTGCTAAGATGTGTCGACGCAAAAGAAGCTTCTAAACTACTTGAGGAGATACATGTTAAGACCTACGGCCCGTATAAGAATGGTTTTGTCTTGGCCAAGAAGATACTTAGGGCCGGTTACTTTTGGATAACTATGGAGACAGATGGCATCCAGTATGTCCGCAAATGCTACCAATGTCAAGTGCATGGCGATATGATAAAAATGTCGCCGAATGAGCTCAATGCAACAAGCTCACCTTGTCCATTCCCCGCCTGGGGAATGGATGTCATCGGTCCTATCGAGCCCATCGCTTCAAATGGGCACAGGTTTATTCTAGTAGCCATTGACTACTTCACAAAATGGGTAGAGGCTGCATCCTACAAAGTTGTGACCAATAAAGTTGTCACAGACTTTGTCAAGGATCGTATTGTTTGCTGATTCGGAGTTCCCGAGTCTATTGTCACTGATAATGCCGCCAATCTCAACAGTGAACTAATGAAAGCCATGTGTGAAACTTTCAAAATCAAGCACAAGAACTCCACATCATACAGACCTCAGATGAACGGAGCCCTAGAAGCTACCAACAAAAACATCAAGAAGATATTAAGGAAGATGATAGAAAACCACAAACAATTGCACGAGAAGCTACCGTTTACTTTGTTGGGATACCGCACTACAGTTCATAAATCAACTAGGGCAACTCCCTACATGCTGGTTTATGGTACCGAAGCTATCATCCCAGTTGAGGTAGAGATCCCTTCTTTAAGAATCATACAGGAAGCCAAACTCAGCGATGCAGAATGGATAATGAGCCGCTATGAGCAATTGGACCTTATAGATAGAAAAAGAATGAACGCAGTATGTCACAGTCAGCTTTATCATAACAGAATGTCCAGAGCATTCAACAAAAGGGTCAAACCAAGGCAGTTTTCACCAGGACAGTTGGCACTAAAGAAGATCTTCCCACATCAAGATGAAGCCAAAGGGAAATAACCCCCTAACTAGCAAAGACCTTACATGGTTCATAGGGTGCTGACAGGAGGAGCACTCATACTCGCAGAAATGGATGGAGAAGTCTGGCCAAAGCCAATCAATTCAAACGCATTCAAAAGATACTATGTTTAGACTATTTACATTTCCTCATCATATGTAATCGAACTATGTTTGACCTAATTCCCGTTTAAGAGGGGATACGTAGGCAGCCCTATGGGTTCGGTCATATCATAATAAAATTTTCATTTCCCCTAGGAGCAGAAACTGGGGCAGAATTTTGAGGAGGACCCTCAAAATTCCGGAGCAAATCCAGCCAGCGCCAGCATATGCCAGAAAGTCAGAAATTAGTTAAGAAATTGGGGCAGAAATTTGAGAAGAATTCTCAAAATTTCGAAAAAGGTTCAACATGTTTCGTCACTCGCAAACGACCGAAAGATCATTTACCAAACCGGGGCAGAATATTTAGGAGGACCCTCAAAATTCTAACACGAGAAAGCTGTGATGTCTTTAAGACTTGTTATAGTGACTAGTTCATCTAAAATTATTTGATAATGTCACCATGTTTCTAAAAAATAATCTATTTTTATCAATAATTGCACATTTTTGAAAAATCTATTTCCGTAACAGCCAGGTGTTTCCCAGGGAAACTCAAACAAGGCATCCAGCATAAAGAAGCAAGGCCAACGGACAAAGGCACGAACCAACCTCCCCCTTACAAAACATACAATTTTTCTTTGAACGTAGGAACATCTGAAGTAGCGATAGCATTCACAAATATATACATGAAGAAAAATCACTATCAAACGGGCCACCGGACACAGAATGTATCCCCGGCTAAGAAACATTCTACCCTTATTTGCTATTCCATTTGCATGGGACTAAGACCTGTCCCGCATCTTGCATGAGGCTAAGCCCTGCCTCCATATTTGCATAAGGCTAAGCACTGCCTTCCATTTGCATGGGACAAAGCCTTGTCCCATATCTTGCATAAGGCTAAGCCCTACCTCCATATTTGAATAAGGCTAAGCCTTACCTCCATATTTGCATAAGGCTATGCACTGTCCTCCATTTGCATGGGACTTAGCCCTGTCCCGAACCTTGCATGATGCTAAGCCCTGCCTCCATATTTGCATAAGGCTAAGCATTACCTTCTATTTGCATAGGACTAAGCCCTATCCCGAACCTTGCATGAGGCTAAGCTCTGCCTCCATATTTGCATAAGGTTAAGCACTGCCTTCTATTTGCATGGGACTAAACTCTGTCCCATATCTTGCATGAGACTAGGCTCTGTCTCTAATTTTGCATAAGGTTAAGCACTGCCTTTTCATGGGACTAAGCATTGTCCCTCTTTGCATAAATGTTACTCTATTCTAGTACTATCTATTTGCTCTTCTGTCGGGCTAAGCTCTACCCTCCATTTCATAAGACTAAGCCTTGTCTTGTTAACATCATGTTATTGTATCTCATGGGCTGAAATATCGCCAATCTGTCCAAAGGCGTCATAGTCTAAAGGCATCATCCTCATAGCTAGAAGACACCATGCCATGGCTTGAGGATCTCTCAAATTTACATATCATTATTCAAAGGTGTCATGGTTCGAAGGCACCATTTTCATGGCCCGAGAGCATCATTTCATGGCCGAAGAATCTCTTATCTGAATAATTCATGGCCCAGGACATCATGGTCTAAGGATGTCATTCTTAACCGTCCGAAGAAATTTTCATGGTCCGAAGGGAATCTGCATTATGTTTAAATTTCTGCACGAATATGTGCTTGAAGTATCTTTATATACAGGCGACCTAGTGAGCGATCCCGCTCCGATCCTCTCAGTTATATCAAACTTGACCTCTCACCGTAACTATTCTTTCACCTATCCCGAAAACTTGTGTATGTTCTTGTGATGACTTCATCCGTATATTCTGCCGATGAATCCGGAACTACTCATGGCCTGATTCCTGTAAAACTAGGGATATGTAGGCAGCTCAAAGACCAGAGTCTGACCTCTATCTTTTAAGACATCCCATTCGGTCAAAAATTGGCCATCACTTCTTTACCCGAAAACTCTTTCAGCTTTCCCGGGTAAAGAGGGTCAGTTGTTGATACTCAATTTTTCCTTCATATATATTTAAATCTTCATATATACTTTCAAAATATTGTACACGCATTTACAAACATGCACACGTGCTTTTATAATTTTTCTATAATTTTAAGATCTTAAATCAATTTATTTCTGTATTTTTATATAAAATAATTATTCCTCATATTATTTTTATGATGATTTAATCATCTAAATTCATCATTTATTCCCATATAATGCTTAAGTATTTTAGTTGTATTTTTTACTATCACACTTGCATTTTTAGGAAGGAATTGACATTTTTGCAACAATAGCCTATATATATGCACAATTATATTATCCATATAGAAAATGACTTTTCATATTTTTACAATATTAAATAAGTATTTTAAAGCATTTTAATGTACAAATCATATTTTTATAATTTATAAATTATTTTATAAAATTATTTTTACTAAATTGGATATTTAAAATCTAGCCCCTAGAAAATACCCAATTTCAGACCTAGCCTAGCCAAATTACCCATAGTCGTTCAACCCAAACCCAAACCCAAATACCCATATAATTAAACCCGCCCATCTAGACATCTAATCATGGCCGTTAATCTGAGAAGATCAACGACCCTAAATCAATCGACCCCTTTTTAATATATCAAAACCCCTAACCCTACCCATTCTTCCAAACTTGCCATCCTTATATGCTCTTATCTTTCACCCCTCTCTAACCCTAGTGTCGTCACCTGTTATCCCCTCCGATTCCGAACCTAAAATGGAATCAACCATGGATTCCCTTACATTATCGGTCTCTCTTCACTGCTGGTTACTCGTCTACGACCCTATTTAATTGCGTCCTAACATGGCAAAGCAAATCTGGCCAAGCTCGAGCCAGATATAGTTCAAAATCTTTCATGTCTTGACTATTTCCGTTTATGTTCATCCCAATACCTGTGAGTACAAATATCTTCGTATTTTTAGGGTTTCAAATCTCTGGTTCAAACTAGATTTGTTTCAACCTCTATTTATTTTATGAATTTGGCTAATTTTTGGTTGAATTTGTTTAGATCTTCTCAAATCTGAAACAATTTCATGTTTATTTTGGTATTTCTTCTTTAAATTTTCAATATTCCCACCTCTATATTTTCTGATATTTCCCTATTATTATTATTATTCCAGGCCGATTTTGGTTTACCCTAGAATTAAGGTCTTGATTTCAACGGATTTTTCTACAAAATGTTTAACTTTTAAACGTTTTTGTCTTTGAGTATCTATTACGGTTTCCTTATTTATTTTGTTTACTATATGTTTCTGTATTTCTGCCTAATATCTTACAATTCTGATTATTTAACCGATTATTCATCTATTACTGCATGTTTTTCTTAAACTTTGTCGACTAATTGTTAATTAATTTCACTTACCTATATTAGGGCTTAAAATTGAGCTTTCCTTCAATACCGGTGTTTCCTTATTAGATTTTACATGTTCTTCCCTTATGTGCGATTAATAATTGGTGCTACTGGCCTGATTTATGCTTTGATTTTTAGAACCAACTTCTAATTGATTTCGGAGTTAGTTCTTGCCTTATTTAACCTAGCCCTTAATTGCTAATTGATTTCATATACAATTTTCCTTCAATCAAGTAGTACTAGCCTAATTTTACTGCTAATTAGTTCATGACTGACTTTACTTGATTGATTGTTTGATTATTTTCTTGCCTTATTTTTGCAATAACAATCTGCCTTGCATTACTTACCTATACTATTCGACTCCTATATATATATGTGCATTCCCATTCTACAGACACGAACATTAGTTCATAACACACATATACACACACACACTCAAACTCTTCTCCTTTTTGGCTACTTGTGTTACTTGTGCTATTGTGGGTCTAGCCAAGGCTTGATAGTGAGACTATACTTGCTCTATATTCTGCACTCTTTTTCCTCAACTGGTATGTCTCTAGTTACAATTGAAATCCAAACTCTATGTGTTTCATTCATGCATTAGTTCATTATGAATTTGACTTCTTTGTTCAAGCATGCCTATATTCTGCCCTATTCAATGTACAACTAGTATGTCTACACTTTACATGTTTATCTGATGCTTGACCAGCCTGTGTGTTGATTTATGATTAATCCTTTAGCTATGTGATCATGCCATGACCCTACTTGTGTTTCCGATTTTGTCTTCTGCATCTTTGCTCCATGTTTTAGTTGTCTGCTATTGTGACGACCTGGCCAGTCGTCTCATGAGTTACCACTCTGTTTTCCCCATTTCAGCTTCTTTACGCTTTGTTATCCGTGTTTTATGTGATCGGGTTGATTAGTTTGAGTTCGGAGAGGATTTTGGTAAGGATTGAGACACTTAGTCTCTTTTAAGAAGGCTTAAGTTGGAAAAGTCAACCGGATATTGACTTATGTGTTAGAGGGCTCAGATATGAGTTCCGATGGCTCAGTTAGCTTTGGGAGGTGATTTGTGACTTAGGAGCGCGATCGGAATGGGTTTTGGAGTTGTAGAGAAGATTTAGGCTTGAATTGGCGAAATTGATATCTTGGCAAATTCCGGTGAATAGGCGAGATTTTGATATAGGGGTCGGAATGGAATTCTGAGAGTTGCAGTAGCTTCGTTGTGTCATTTGGGATGTGTGTCAAAATGTCAGGTCATCCGGACGAGATTTGATAGACCTTTTGATTGAAAGCATAATCTAAGAGTTCTTGGAGTTCTTAGGCTTGAATCATATGTTACATTGGTAATTTGATGTTGTTGGTAGAGTTCCGAAGTGTTGAACAAGTTTGAACAATGTCATGGGATGTGTTTGTACAATTAGTTTGAAGTTTCGGGGGTCCCGGGTAGGTTCCGGGATGTTTTAGGCCGAAAATCATAGTTGTAGCAGGTCTAGGAGGGTTGCAGGCCCCGGAACTCACCCACGCGGTCCGCACAAAAATGGGTGCACCCGCGGTGAGTGTTGTGCAAACCGCACAAAAGTGGGCGCGGCCGCGGTGAAGAACCTTCCCGCTGGTCCAACTTCGGACTCTCATATCTTTTGATGTACAAGGAATTTTGAATTGATTCAAAAAATAAAGTTGAAGCCCTTTGTGTCTAGCTTCAAGAAAGGTAAAGATATTTCAATTTGCACATCTGTAGAAAAGGGTATGGACAAAATACTAAATCCTATCACTGTAGAGGGAGGCCTGTGCGGCCGCGGTCGTTTTTACGCGGACCGCACTGGCTTGTGCGGACCGCGAATGATTTGGTGCAGACCGCGGTAGCTGAAATCTGAGGGGGTACCTATAAATATGAGGTTTTGGGTTTTATTTAATATTTTAACCTAGAGAGCTCGGATTTTGCGATTTTTCGAAGGTTTTTCAAGATATTCATCGGGGTAAGTGATTTTAACTCAGATTTGGCTAGAATACATGAATCTCTCACTGAATTCATCATTTAATTCGTGATTTGGGATGGAATTTGGGAAGAAAATTGTGAAACCTTTCAAAAATGTAAAATGATGAGTTGAAGGACCAAAAGGTATCAGAATTGGATAATTTTGGTATGGTTAGACTCGTGAGGATATGAGCATTCTGAAAATATAAATTTTACTCGATTCCGAGACGTGGGCCCGAGACTCAAGTTTTGCTAATTTCGGGTTTTTGATATTTTTCAAATGTTTTCTCTTGCGCTATGTTCCCTTAGCATATTGTGACCTATTCGTTCTGATTTTGGATAGATTCAACGCGCATGGAGGTCAATTTGAGAGGCAAGGGCATAGCGAGCTAGAGTTTTGGCCAGTTTGAGGTGAGTAATGATTTTAAATGATGTCTTGAGGGTTTGAAACCCCGGAATTGCACAACGTAGTGCTATACTAAGTTGAGATACACGCTGTGTGACGAGCGTGAGGTTCAATGCTATGGGAATTGTGACTTGGTCCATCCCGAATGATATTTTACAATATTTTTGATTGAGACATATACTTTATTATTGTGAATTGGGCTTGTTGCCATGCTTGGGGCCTTGTGCCGACCTGTAGAACCCTTAGGGGATTTTTGACTGATTTTCCTCACTTATTTTGTTAAAGAATTTATATCCTCAGTCATGTTTCCAATTGATTAAAAAAATGATATGAACCAGAATTTTGAAATGTTAATCATAAATAGAAAGAGATATGAGGGCTGAGATCCCGACCGTACATTATGCCCGAGTGGCTGTGATTTTCAAATGACTGAGAGGGGTCGAGGACCCAATATTGAGGATATTTTATATTATATGGATCGGGCTGTGCGCCGCAGCAGATATATATATTATAAATATTATGGATCGGGCTGTACGCCGCAATAATTACGTATATGGATCGGGCTGCACGCCGCATCAATTATATAGCGCTTGGGCTGAAGGAGCCCCTCTGGAGTCTGCACACCCCCAGTGAGCGCAGTCGACTATTATTATTATGGATCGGGCTGTACGCCACAGCGATATATGGATCGGGCTGCACGCCATAGCGGTATATATATTTATTGATTCAGTTATCGTGAGAAGTATATGAATTGAGAACTGAGGATAAGAACGAATAAATGAACTGAAATGCTTGAGGAGATGCTTTATACTAATTATATCTGTTTTACCTAGTTTAAAGAATTTCACATGATTTTCCTCATTCACTGTTGCTTAAATGATTTTATTGTTTTGATATAGAACTGCTTAGTGCCTTTACGTGATATCATATTGTCAGCCATTATTTATTGTTATTACTCAGTAGGTCGGAGTACTCACATTACTCGATGCACCATGTGTGCAGGTACAGGTATCCCTGAGGCATAAAGCAAGTTTTCCTGCCGTTCTATTTTCATCAGAGTTATCGAGGTAGTTGCATGGCATTCGCAGACACGATTCCTCCTTCTATCTCCACTTATTATTCCACATTTTAGACATATTTCTGTATTATATTGTTGAAACCTTGTATTAGAGGCTCAGACTTGTGACACCGGATTAGTGGGCTGTTTTACAGAGATTTTTCGTGATTATGGTTTCCGCACATTTCATCTGTTAAAATTCATACTTCTATTTATATTAAATTGGTATTAAATCACGAAAATTGGCATTGAATTATAACGAAAGAGATTGTGAGATGTTAATTGGTCGGGCTTGCCTAGCATTGCGTTGGACGCCATCACGACCGGGGTTGGGGTCGTGACGAGTTGGTATCAGAGCCTAGGTTACTTGGTCTCGCAAGTCATGAGCCGGTTTAGTAGAGTCTCGTGGATCGGTACAGAGACGTCTATATTTATCCTCGAGAGACTGCAGAACCTTTAGGAAAACTTTATATTCTTGAAATTATTGTCGTGCGAACTTGTTGATCCGAGTGCTAAACTTCAGTTATTCTATTCTCTCGCATATAGCGAGGACTCGCGCTACCGGACGAGGTAGACGACCACTAGTGCCACCCACTGAGGTCACCAGAGGTCGTGGGCGCGGTCATGGCCGTGGTAGAGGCAGAGTAGCAACGGCAACAACTTTTGATATACCAGTTGCCCCAACTCCGGATCAGGCTCCAGCAGCAGCACCGGTTCAGGAACCAGCAGTGCCCATCGTGATTCCGGGTCTACAAGAGGCCTTGGTACAGATCTTGACAGTTTGCACAAGCCTGGCTCAGGCAGTTTCAGCCACCACAGCAGTAGCTACTTCACAGGCGGGGGGAGGCAATCAAACCCCCGCTGCTCGCACACCTGAGCAGGTAGTGCAGGGACTACAGACACCGGGGGCACCTCCAGCTTAGCCGGTTGCACCAGCTTAGGATATTGTTGTGCCAGTCATGCCGGATGATGAGCAGCGTCGTCTTGAGAGGTTTGGTAGACTCCAGCCTCCGTCATTTAGTGGTGCTGAGGGCGAGGATGCCCAGGGTTTTCTTGATAAGTGTCAGCGGATGCTCTGTATAGTAAGGATTCTTGAGTCTAGTGGGGTGGCATTTACTACTTTTCATTTTACGGGGGATGCCTTCACTTGGTGGAAGGCGTATGAGAGGCGTAGGCCGGTTGGTGCAGCGCCCCTGACTTGGCAGGAGTTCTCCACGCTCTTCTTGGAGAAGTATGTACCACAATCTCGCAGGGAGGAGCTGCGCAGGCAGTTTGAGTGGCTAAAGCAGGGAGATATGACTGTGTCACAGTATGAGGCGAGGTATACCGAGTTGGCTCGTCATGTCGTTTGAATGGTTCCAACCGATCGGGAGAGGATCAGGAGATTTGTGGATGGCCTTAACTACCATCTCTGTATCTTGATGACTAGAGAGATGGTATTGGGTGTTACATTCGAGGAGGTAGTTGATATCACTCAGGAGATTGAGATGGTTCGTCGTCAGGATAGATAGGAGAGGGAGGCCAAGAGGCCTCGAGGCTCTGGCAGTTTTAGTGGTGCTCCTTCGAGGGGCCAGTTCCAGCAGGGTAGAGTCGTTCTTTTAGGCCCGCTCAGTCGGACCATCCAGAGTATCGTGGGGCATCCTCAGGTCGTGGTTATCATGGGTTGCAGCAGGGCCAGTCATCACTCAGCGCCCTTCCAGCTCATAGTTCATCTCGTGCCCCATCAGTCCAGGGTTCTTCCATGGCAGGTCCTTCTTCTGGCCATTCTGGTGCTAGGGGTTCCCTTCAGTCCCCACCTCCAGCACAGGGTAGTTGTTACGAGTGCGGAGAGTTTGGGCATATGAGGAGGCAGTGTCCTTGACTTCACGATGGTCAGTATCAACAAAGGGGTCAGCCCTCGACTTCTGCTCTAGTTACTTCACCACCCGCCCAGCCAGCTAGGGGTGGAGGTCAGGCAGCCAGGGGTCGCCCTAGAGGGGGAGGTCGATCAGGCAGTGGCTAGGCTCATTTCTATGCACTCCCAGGCAGACCCAATGCTATTGCTTTAGATGTTGTTATCACAGGTGTTGTTTTAGTCTGCCATAGAGATGCCTCTGTATTATTTGATTCCGGTTCCACCTTTTCTTATGTGTCATCATATTATACTCGTTATTTGGGCACGCCCCGTGAGTTTCTTATTTTACCTGTTCTTGTATCTACCCCGGTGGGCGATACTGTTGTTGTAGACCATGTGTATCGATTATATGTGGTGACTATTGGGGGTTTGGAGACCCGAGTTGATCTATTGCTATTGAGCATGGTAGACTTTGATGTTATTTTGGGCATGGATTGGTTATCTCCGTGTCATGCTATTCTAGACTGTCATGCTAAGATAGTCACTTTGGCTATGCCCGATGTACCACTGATCGAGTGGCGTGGTATGACTGATTATATCCCTAGTAGAGTGATCTCTTTTTTGAAGGCCCAACGTATGGTTGGGAAGGGTTGTCTTTCATATCTAGCGTTTGTGAGGGATGTTGGAGCTGAGACTCCTAACATCGATTCGGTCCCAGTTGTGAGGGATTTTCCCGATGTGTTCCCTTGCAGACCTGTCGGGCATGCCACCGGACAGGGATATTGATTTTGGTATTGACCTGGTGTCGGGAACTCAGCCCATTTCTATTCCGCCATATCGTGTGGCACCAGCAGAGTTGAAGGAATTGAAAGTACAGCTTCAGGAACTCCTAGATAAGGGGTCCATTCGGCCTAGTGTGTCCCCTTGGGGTGCACCAGTTTTGTTTGTGAAGAAGAAAGATGGCACGATGAGAATGTACATTGATTATAGGCAATTGAACAAAGTAACAATTAAGAACAAGTATCATTTGCCTCACATTGATGATTTATTTGATCAGCTTCAGGGAGCGAGGGTGTTCTCCAAGATTGATCTCCGTTCGGGTTATCACTAGTTGAAGATCAGGGATTCAGATATTCTTAAGACTGCTTTCAGGACTAGATATGGTCATTACGGGTTCCTGGTGATGTCTTTTGGGCTGACCAATACCCCCGCAGTGTTCATGCACTTGATGAACAATGTATTTTGGCCTTATCTGGATTTGTTTGTTATCGTATTCATTGATGATATTCTAGTGTACTCGCGTAGTCGGGAGGAGCATGCGGAGCATTTGAGGGTTGTGTTGCAGAGATTGAGAGAGGAGAAGCTTTATGCAAAATTCTCCAAGTGTGAGTTTTGGCTCAGTTCAGTGGCTTTCTTGGGGCACGTGGTGTCCAGTGAGGGTATACAGGTTGATCTGAAGAAGATAGAGGCGGTTCAGAGTTGGCCCAGACCGTCCTCAGCCACAGAGGTTCGTATCTTTCTTGGGTTGGCAGGCTATTATCTCCACTTTGTTTAGGGATTCTTATCTATCGCATCTCCCTTGACCAAGTTGACTCAGAAGGGTGTTTCTTTCGTATGGTCGGACGAGTGTGAGGAGAGCTTTCAGAAGCTCAAGACAGCTTTGACCACAGCTCCAGTATTGGTTTTGCCATCATTTTCGGGTTCATATACCATGTATTGTGATGCTTTGAGAGTTGGGATTGGTTGTGTATTGATGCATGAGGGTAGATTTATTGCTTATGTTTCTCGTCAGTTGAAGCCCCATGAGAAGAACTACCCTGTTCATGACTTAGAGTTGGCTGCTATAGTTCATGCCTTGAAGATTTGGAGGCACTACTTATATGGTGTATCTTGTGAGGTATTCACTGATCATCGCAGTCTTCAGCATTTGTTTAAACAAAAGGACCTTAATTTGAGGCAGTGGAGATGGCTAGAATTGCTTAAGGATTATGATATTACTATTCTGTATCATCCGGGAAAGGCCAATGTAGTGGCCGACGCTTTGAGCTGGAAGGCGGTGAGTATGGGGAGTTTGGCGTACATTCCAGTTGGGGAGAGGCCCCTTGCAGTTAATGTTCAAGCCTTGGCTAATCGGTTTGTCAGACTAGATATTTCTGAGCCCAGTCGGGTGTTGGCTTGTATGGTGTCTCGGTCTTCTTTATATGATCACATCAGAGAGCACCAGTATGATGATCCGCATTTGCTTGTCCTTAAGAATAGGGTTCAACATGACGATGCTAGACATGTGACCATTGGTGATGATGGCGTGTTGAGGATGTAGGGCCGGATCTGTGTGCCCAATGTGGATGGGCTTAGAGAGTTGATTCTAGATGAGGCCCATAGCTCGCGGTATTCTATTCATCCGGGTGCCGCAAAGATGTATCAGGATTTGAGGCAACACTATTGGTGGAGAAGAATGAAGAAAGATATTGTGGGATTTGTAGCTCGGTGTCTCAATTGTCAGCAGGTGAAATATGAGCATCAAAGACCGGGTGGCTTGCTTCAACAGATGGTTATTCCCGAGTGGAAGTGGGAAAGGATCACTATGGACTTTGTGGTTGGACTTCCTCGGACTTTGAAGAAGTTTGATGCTATTTGGGTGATTGTGGATCATTTTTGGAGAGTCGTGCAGAGAGAATTGGGTACTCAGGTAGAGTTGAGCACAACGTTTCATCCTTAGACGGACGGACAATCCAAGTGCACTATTTAGATACTGGAGGACATGTTGCGTGCTTGTGTTATTGATTTCGGAGGTTCTTGGGATGAGTTTCTGTCGCTTGCATAGTTTGCCTACAACAACAGCTATCAGTCCATCATTCAGATGGCACCATATGAGGCTTTGTATGGGAGACGGTGTAGATCTCCGGTTGGTTGGTTCGAGCCTGACGAGGCTAGGATGTTGAGAACAGACTTGGTTCAGGATGCTTTAGAGAAAGTGAAGGTGATTCAGGAAAGACTTTGTACAACACAGTCGCGTCAGAAGAGTTATTCGGACCGGAAGGTTCGAGATGTGTCTTACATGGTTGGTGAAAAAAGTCTTGCTGAAGGTTTCACCCATGAAGGGTGTTATGAGATTCGGAAAGAGAGGGAAGTTGAGCCCGCGGTTCATTGGACCATTTGAGGTACTTAAGAAGATAGGGGAGGTGGCTTATATGCTAGCCATGCCATCCAGCCTGTCGAGTGTGCATCTGGTATTCTATGTGTCTATGCTCCGGAAGTATGTTGGGGATCCATTACATGTTTTGGACTTCAGCACGGTTCAGTTGGATAATGATTTGACCTTTGATGTAGAGCCAATAGCTATTTTGGATCGTTAGGTTCGGAAGTTGAGGTCAAAGGATATAGCTTCAATAAAAGTGTAGTGAAGAGGTCGGCCCGTGGAGGAGGCTACTTGGGAGACCGAGCGGGATATGCGGAGCAGATATCCTCACTTGTTCGAGGCTTCAGCTATGTTTCTTGACTCGTTCGAGGACGAACGTTTGATTAAGTTGGGGAGGATGTGATGACCCGGCCAGTCGTCTCATGAGTTACCGCTCTGTTTTCCCCATTTCAGCTTCTTTACGCTTTGTTATCCGTGTTTTATGCGATCGGGTTGATTAGTTTGAGTTCGGAGAGGATTTTGGTAAGGAATGAGACACTTAGTCTCTTTTAAGAATGCTTAAGTTGGAAAAGTCAACCGAATATTGACTTATGTGTTAGAGAGCTCGGATATGAGTTCTGATGGCTCGGTTAGCTTCGGGAGGTGATTTGTGACTTAGGAGCGCGATCGGAATGGGTTTTGGAGTTGTAGAGAAGATTTAGGCTTGAATTGGCAAAATTGATATCTTGGCAAATTCCAGTGGATAGGCGAGATTTTGATATAGGGGTCGGAATGGAATTCTGAGAGTTGATGTAGCTTCGTTGTGTCATTTGGGATGTGTGTGCAAAATTTCAGATCATTCGGACTAGATTTGATAGACCTTTTGATCGAAAGCATAATTTAAGAGTTTTTGGAGTTCTTAGGCTTGAATCCTATGTTAAATTGGTGATTTGATGTTGTTGGAAGCGTTCCGAAGTGTTGAACAAGTTTGAACGATGTCATGGGATGTGTTGGTACAATTAGTTTATGTTTCGGGGGTCCCGGGTAGGTTCCGGGATGTTTTAGGCTGAAAATCATAGTTGTAGCAGGTCCAGGAGGGTTGCAGGCCCCGGAACTCACCCACGCGGTCCGCACAAAAATGAGTGCGCCCGCGGTGAGTGTTGTGCGGAACGCACAAAAGCGGGCGCGGGCGCAGTAGGCATCGCACGGACCGCACAAAAGTGGGCGCGGACGCGGTGAAGAACCTTCCCACTGGTCCAACTTCAGACGCTCATATCTTTTGATCTACAAGGAATTTGTAGGTGATTAAAAAACGAAAGTTGTAGCCCTTTATGTCTAGTTTTAAGAAATTTCAAGATATTGCAATTTAGACATCTGTAGAAAATGTTATGGACAACATACTAAAGTCTGTCACTGCAGAGGGAGGCTTGTGCGGCCGCGGTCGTTTTTGCGCGGACCGCACTGGCTTGTGCGGACCGCGGTCGATTTGGTGCGGCCCGCGGTAGCTGAAATCTGAGGGGGTACCTATAAATACGAGGTTTTGGGTTTTATTTAATATTTTGACCTAGAGAGCTCGGATTTTGGCGATTTTTCGAAGGTTTTTCAAGATATTCATCGGGGTAAGTGATTTTAAGTCTGATTTGGCTAGAATACATGAATCTATCACTGAATTCATCATTTAATTCGTGATTTGGGATGGAATTTGGGAAAAAAATTGTGAAACCTTTCAAAAATGTAAATGATGAGTTGAAGGACCAAAAGGTATCGGAATTGGATAATTTTGGTATGGTTAAACTCGTGAGGATATGAGGATTCTAAAAATTTAAATTTTACTTGATTCCGAGACGTGGTCCCGGGGCTCGGGTTTTGCTAATTTCGGGTTTTTGATATTTTTCGAATGTTTTCGCTTGGGCTATGTTCCCTTAGCATATTATGACCTATTCATTTTGATTTTGGACAGATTCGACGCGTGTGGAGGTCAATTTGAGAGGCAAGGGCATATCGAGTTAGAGTTTTGGCCAATTTGATGTGAGTAATGATTTTAAATGATGTCCTAAGGGTTTGAAACCCCGGAATTGCACAACGTAGTACTATACTAAGTTGAGATACACGCTGTGTGACGATCGTGAGGTTCAATGCTATGGGGATTGTGACTTGATCCATCCCGAATGATATTTTACTACATTTTTGATTGAGACATATACTTTATTATTGTGAGCTAGGCTTGTTGCCATGCTTGGGGCCTTGCGCCGACCTGTAGAACCCTTAGGGGATTTTTGACTGGTTTTCCTAACTTATTTTGTTAAAGAATTTATATCCTCAGTCATGTTTCCAACTGTTTAAAAAAAATGATATGAACCAGATTTTTGAAATGTTAATCATAAATAGTAAGAGATATGAGGGCTGAGATCCCGACTTTACATTATGCCCGAGAGGCTGTGATTTTAAATGACTAAGAGGGGTCGAGGACCCAATAGTGAGGATATTTTATATGATATGGATCGGGCTGCGCGCCGTAGTAGATTTATATAATATACATATTATAGATCGGGCTGCACGCCGCAGCAATTATATAGCGCTTAGGCTGAAGGAGCCCCTCCGGAGTTTGCACACCCCCAGTGAGCGCAATCGACTATTATTATTATGGATCGGCCTGTACGCCACAACGATATACGGATCGGGCTGCACGCCGCAGCGGTATATATATTTATTGATTCAGTTATCGTGAGAAGTATATGAATTGAGAACTGAGGATAAGAACGAATAAATGAACTGAAATGCTTGAGGAGCTGATTTATACTAATTATATCTGTTTTACCTGGTTTAAAGAATTTCACATGATTTTCCTCATTCACTGTTGCTTAAATGATTTTACTGCTTTGATATAGAACTGCTTAGTGCCTTTACGTGATTTCATACTATCAGCCATTATTTATTGTTATTACTCACTGGGTCGGAGTACTCACATTACTCCCTACACCATGTGTGCAGGTATAGGTATCCCTGAGGCATAGAGCGAGTTTTTCTGCCGTTCTGTTTTCATCGGAGTTATCGAGGTAGCTACATGGTGTTCGTAGACCCGATTCCTCCTTCTATCTCCACTTATTATTCCACATTTTAGACATATTTCTGTATTAGATTGTTGAAACCTTGTACTAGAGGCTCAGACTTGTGACACCGGATTAGCGGGCTGTTTTACAGAGATTTTTCGTGATTATGGTTTCCGCACATTTCATCTGTTAAAATTCATACTTTTATTTATATTAAATTGGTATTAAATCCCGAAAATTGGTATTGAATTATAAAGAAAGAGATTGTGAGATGTTAAATTGTCGAGCTTGCCTAGCATTGTGTTGGGCGCCATCATGGCCAGGGTTGGGGTCGTGACAGCTCTCTTGGTTAATTCATTAAGACTATGAAGCTCCTAAGTGTTCTATGTTATCTACATGCCTCCCTACCTGTATTCATGTACCCTCAATGAGATTCCTACATGTTCCCAATCCCTTTCCCCCTTGTGTGCAAACCTACCTGCTAAAGTGCTTGTGAATCTGAACCTTCTATGATTGACTGGCTGCCTATTGAATTTTCTATCTTCTGAATTATTTCAAAAATGTTATCTATATTCTTCTAAAAACTAGCTTTCATTCCTAGTATTTTCCTAAAATTGGTCTATTCCAGAAAATCTTTTTACTCCTAGGAAGTTATCTCCACATTGTTTCACTAAGTCTTTTGAAGCACTCTCACTTACTCTTAGGTTCTTAAGTTTTGCCCCTCTGGTATGTGTACTTCTTAGGGATCCTTGAGATCTCTCTGAACTTTAGCATATCAGGGATGGCTTTTCCACACTGTACATAACCAGTCCCTACTTGAGAAAAGTCTTGGTGTGAGCACTGCCTGGGATCCTTGAGGTCCTTAGGGAACTCTAACACACCTGGACACTTGTTGGCTATGAGATTTCTGAGCATTTGAGACTACATTGAAGGCCTGGTACTCTCATTCCCGAACTTATGTCGATTAACTTATGATGAATCTTTAACATACAAAAATGCGAAATGTAACTTCTCATTTCCGAGCTTACATCAATTTACTTATGGCGTACTTTCACGTACTAAAACATGGGGTGTAACATCATTCTCCCTTTTGGAACATTCGTCCTTGAATGTTGACTGATGCACTTATCATTTTCTTAACTTATGTCTTCTAAATACTTTAGTACTCTTCTTGCCATCTAGGTAACTTTTCTGTTAATAATCCAAAGGCCTTTTCCCCCCTTTAGGCCTCTTTCTCATATTATGAACTGTGGTCAGAATCCTTCCAATCTCATAACTATTGCTACCTTCTGTCATGCAGCTTGTACAACTTTGACCTTGTAAGTGCGCCTTATGCGACTCTTCTCTCCTTTTTCTTTTATCTTTTAGCTAGTCTCTAGGCCTCACTTTGTAAACATACACAGAGTTTGATAAGATATCCCTCTGGGCATCTATTGGTATACTAAAGTTCTTCGCTCGTACTTTGTCGAACTTACGACTATTGCTATATCAAGTTTCATATACCCAATCATTTATCTGTATGACTTTATTGCATCTAGGTAGGCCATACTATACCATAACTCTTACTTCGAGTTACCGTTGCTGAGGTCTGCTACTAAACTTCACGTTATTCTCGTTACTTATCCTATATGTATAAATCTAAGTCCTTTAATGCTTCTCTATTACTGTTCATCTTAAGAATGATGGCCTAATCACATCTCATATTGTTGAACTTTTATCCATCTATTGTTGGTTCACCTTAATGTTGGTGTATAATGTCCCACTTGATAACTTGACCTCTTACGTAATATTGTCACTACGTCTCACGCCTCATCAGAGAATATTTGAAATGATTAGACTGATCCGCTTGGGGGCAATACTATACTTCCATAATCGTATTTCTTAGCTTCCCAATGTGATTCATATTATGTGGGTATTTTAGTTTCGTATAATTCTTGAAATCCGCCCCGCCCCCCCACATTTTTTTCCTCAAATCATTACTCAGTCGAAGGCCAAAACATCAACATTTATTTGTCAAAAGTACACCTTCATTCTATTATCAGGGCAGCATTACATCTCTTCTAAATAATTCTAGTCTTAGACTCCTTTGAGTTTATTCTAGCTAAACTGAGCTTTCTACAACTTACAGAAACCATCAGCTCTCTATTATCAGGGTAGGACTTATCCATTGTCATCACCTTCTCACTCTCCCTTTATTATCCTTACTCCTGTTATAAAACCTTGTCGCTTTACTATACTTTAGCTTGCGAACTATACATCTCTTTTTATATTACTCGCAACCTTCTTTCAACTTGCTTGCACCATATATTTCCTTATATTATTCTCGAACATCAAGCGAGACATCACATCATCTCTAACTCTTCTTTACTCTCTTGGCTAGATCTCTCGGTAGCTAGAAACCATAGGCAGGAAGATATGCCACTGACAACTCCGCTATCATTCCTGGATACTGAATCCTAGCACTTCTAGCCTTTTATCCGAAGTATGGACAATTCACAACCTTCTGCATTTGAGTATAGCATACGTTGTTCACCTTAACCTTACTTACCTTAAAATCTTGCATCATATCTTCTACTCCTTTCATAACCTCCCTTCCACATACGTATAATTCACATCCACAACTTGAACTTCTATGGTAATTATTCCACCTCTTTACATAATTCGGCGAGAGATTCATACTAACTTCTTATGAGGCTGTTACTCTTTTAACTGGCTTTATTATAGAGCCATTATAAAAAAAATATGGCTATTGTACTGTCTCTCTTGTACCTATGATGTTAAGTGTGATTCTGCAATGTTCTCAATCACGATTCTTATAATTTTCTAGGTCCAATAATCAGACTCTTGATTTACTTCGTTGATGTAACTCTTTAGTTTCTTCTTCCTTCTGATTAGTCTTTATGTAGGATTAAGCTATCTTCCAATTTGTGACTCATGGTATTAGTTATTACCTTAGCCTTTCATGGACGCTATGGAATACCCATGTACAATCTTCTAACCATTCATTCCTTTGTCTATGACTTAGACTCAATTCTTTCTTTTAACTTATACTGGAGTCTTCTACGGTTGTATGATTGTCAACTTTATGCTGCATGGATAATACTCTGAACACTTAAGTGCGTTCGTACCGTAACTAACTCTAGATCATTTATTGAATAATTCCTTTCGTTCCTTCTCAACTTTCTTTAAACGTAAGCTATTACTTTTCCCAGTATTCCTTCCCCCTTGTTGCGTGCATACTTACATACATTAGTGCCCACACATATTAGAATTCCATACAACTCATATGATCTTGAATATCACTTCTGATTTTACTCCCCCTTCATTGGCCACGGTAGGTGCCACTTTCTTATGGAGTGCATGCATTGTTATTGTGAGACTGTTATTATAAGACCATTCCCTCTTTGGGTCACTGAGCTTAGGTTGAAGCCTTCTTCCTTACTTCATTAGCTAGTCTTTTGTTGTAGTACTTAAGGACGACTCTCTGACCCTTGTAAACCCATGAGCTTATTATATTGTATACTCAACGGACCTTTTGATTAACTTCCTTGCCTCTAATTATCCGTAGTTACTTACCTCCACGCCCTTGTGCTTGTAGGGTTGCTTCTGAACTGATATTTTGACTATTTTCCTAGTAGCACTCTCTTTTATTTCCGTAACACTCATATGGTACCTTTAACTACCCCGATTCCTTATCTGAATGTTTCTCAAGTATTACAATATCATAATTGCAGGGCTGAATTCACTATATTAGGTTTATCTATATTTATCTTGCATGACCTGCTGATTTGTCTGTATTCTCTTGACTGGACATAACTAGGCTCTTCCCGAATCAACTACTAACTACTCGCTGACCCATTCTCATATCAATACTCCATATAATCTTTCTTGGGTTATTTCATTTGTCTTAACTTACATTTTGTGCTGGCTCTTTATTTATCAATAACATCCCGGCCAGGAACCCTTGCTTACTATCCTTGACATCGTATTTGCTTACTGTTCTGGAATCGTAGCATATCTGTAGGCTTTTAATAAGTGCAATCTCACCCCTTTTTCATGTTCATCGCATTCTTCCTTTACCATTCCATAATTACTAGAACTACTTAATTCTGACTTAATGCCACATCACTCCATATTCCCCCCTTTAGGGGAGTACTAAGGTTTAAAGCTATAACGATATACCTATAGATGTTTTAACTCTTCATATTTAGCGTCTTTTCACATCATTGATGACCCTTACTCGCCTTGCGGCAATCCTTTTGTACCAATGATAACAAAATTCCTTACTTGCGAGGGTAACACTTAGTATAACTGGCACATATAATCCTTAAGCTTAACTATTCTCACATTGCTTGCTTTAGGGAAGCGTCTTCTTAAATGACCATTCTCTAAATTTTTTATGAGTCTTCTTCTATTGTCCATTCTATTATCACCGAAATAAAATAAAAAACTCTCACGATACCGATTATTATCAAATCACTCAGTCCCTAATTCATGTTTAGTTTATCTACTTCACCAGGCCATACTAATTTCTATTACTACGGAGTCTAACTTATCCTTCTGGTAGTCGCGTTGGAGTCATGATCTTATTTCTCAAAATGAGGATATGAATTTATGGCCTATATTCTTTTGTTATATCAAGGCCTCTCACCTCTTGTCTTTTCCATCACTTAACTATAGACTCTGTAATACTGTCATTTTTTAGCTACTGTTGTCATCCATGTTGACATCTTACTTATAATGCTTCATTAACTCTCTTCTTATTTACCTGCTAAAATTTATGTCTATCACTTTATTCTAAAAACTGTAACAAGACATTCTTTTGCTTTTAGCTTCCCTTGCTCTATCCACTGGATTTTCGGTTTGCCTAACATTCTCTCTCTATAAGGGACGGGAGCCATACTAAGATAATATTTATCTCTTCCATGCTTTTAATGTCTATCTTTGTACATATCTAGATGTACTATTTTAGAGTGCACCATCTGGGTGTCTCACAAGGAGATCTATTAGCACCTTTGAAATATCTTTCAGAAATGTCAACTAATACAAGTAATCCATTCACCTTTTGGGTTACTCTAACCCCAGCTGGATCCTGATATCCCGTCTTTTTCTCAAACCATATCTGTTAGCTCCATAGAGCATAAGTGAGATTAGTGTGGCCGATTGTACATACATATGTTACTGTTGAAGGTAACTCAAAAATGCTTATATCTCTCTTCCTGAATGGTAAATAATGATAATCTTCATTAACTAGTTATGTTGTACACTTCTTCCCCTTGCTTCTTTTACTTGCTGAACTTGTGTCTACCTTCCAATTCTCTTATTCCCTTTTACCGTAAGAGTGGATAATTATTCTTGCCTTAAAGCTCCTTATCAATAACCTTATACATTTTTGTACACGCATGATATGCTGAAGACCTCACATTTACTCATCATAAGAATGATACAAAATCGAGTTCCTCTGACTCAACTCTTCCACAGTTATATCTCTTACCAGCCGTCTTTTGGGATGTAGGTGTCTCCCCCCTTTTTTCCCTTTTTGCGGGGAAGTCCAAGTTTCGATATTCATGGGGGGAACAACTCATTTCCTTTTGGGATTTGGGTATTTGAAGAGTCGCCACCTAATGGATTAAGGTGCGTTAGGGCACCTAGAGTAATCACCTCATGTAACTAGTTTGCATTACCAGAGATCAGGGTAAGGGCTCGAAATAACCTTGAGGGGAAGGTATTAGGCACCCCTCGCGGTCTACAACGGTGGGTCCCGACCGAACTTAAACTATGTGAATTAGTCATTTAATAAGTAAACAGTCTTAGCACATATTTGCAAGTAAAGGTGGTTTTCACAGTCTAAATACATATATGATCAAGGAAATTTAGATAATGAAAGTAGAAGAGGTTTGGACAGCTTAAACACACATATATGTAAAGGAAAAAGGAAGTTTAGATAATTTAAACACATATAGGAATTAGGAAAGGGAAGTCCTAAGTTTATTAGCCTACAGGATCAATTTGTGCAATGTCCGGTAATCCTCCTCAACTAGAGGGGTTACACGTGACATTAGCGCGCACGTCATCATATCCTTTTACTACCCATTAACCCCCTCTGCTAATGGTTATATAAGCGAGTTTGATTAACGACCTCTAAGCGTGCTACTACCCGTCCTTTCCTTGTGGCCCCGGAGGAATTTAGGACCTCTAGACTTGGGCAGTTCTAGACAATCCTAAGGTATTTAAAAGGGGAAAACCGTGAGTTTGTTTTAAACCTTTCATGGATAGCCATTGATTTAATCGAAAGATATGTAGTTCAAACAAATGCAAACAGAGTTCCTAAGAACATGGTATCTAATACATACAAGAATGATAGTTTTTTATTATTTAATAGCAGGATGTCTATGTGATAGTACTTGCGAAGAATCAGGAATGCAACATGCTAAAGTAGTAAACGTGAAGGCCCTAAAAGCAGGATATCTAATGCACAAGCTTAACATGGTTTAAATGTGAACGAACACATCAATGCTAGAACATGGCTTCTAATACAAATTTGCAAAATATAAAACATATAGCATGCTTTCTACCTCATTTTACCCACAGTATCATACATCTACCCTCTCTTTTATTTGTTACCCAGATATCTGCTTACAAGTAATTATTACAGACCAGAATTTCATAAATTACACAAAGGAAATGTAAAGTAATATTATAGGGAGCCTGAAGCAGGCCCAAAAATAAACTTGGGATTTATTTGGGGTTATAAGTATTAAGCTATTTTCAAACAAGTGATAAGTTAATTCGTGAAGGTGAGAAGGTAACCGAAACGAAGAAAATGAGTTCCGTCGAAGTTTGGCAATTTGGAGATAAAATACGGTCCAAGCTATAATACCACGTATTCACGGACTAGTGTCATACAAAGTACCACATGACCATAATAGTAAGATGTATAATGTATGTTAAAAGCGAATAGCATTTTAAGTAAGTTGAAATAATTCTTAATTATATGGGTAATTATTTAATTATTGAATTAGTGGGGGATTAATAATTAATTATGGAAATGGGGGAATTATTGGATTAGACTTGATAACAAACGTGGCGGCCCACTAATGCCCATATAATGACTCATTGGTCTTTATGAGTTGGTGGCATGTTAGGAGAAGTTTTGTATAAAATAATCCCCAATATATAAAGCTTCTCTAAATAACATAATGGAGATGTTTACTACAAAGCAACAAATGGGTTTATAAAGCTTATGGCACCGTGAATTCTCTCCAGCAAACTTATACAAAAGAATGTCCAAGACAAGCAACAAGAAACCACAATTAGATGATAGCAACGTAAATGTCTTCAAGAATTTCTTACGAAGTTAGACCGTGTAATAGCAACGGGATTTGCAAGTTCTAATGGAGTACGGTATAATCTTTTTTAAGAATATCATATGGATTTTCTTCTACTTCGATCCGCCGTTACAAGTTATCGTAATTGACGTGTGTTAGAGGGATTGACAAGAAAATCGGTTCAGCTATGTTAAGGCTATCTCTTCTTTCCTTTTGGCTTGATCTATATGACACAAGCGAAACAAGCAAATACACGACTTCCATAAATGACTCTATTCACATAAATGCTAGAGATGCTTATGTTCTTGATTCTCCATGTGCCCCATTATTCTATCGTCTGTTCATGGGTCTCATAAAATATGTAAGTTGATAAAGTTTATTTCGTGTTATTAATCATAGGCATAATGGTCTTATAATATTTTGAGAGATTGTATTGACGTACTTCTCATGCATTGCATTCATTTATACATGTACATTGACCTATGACCAGACGGCGTTATATACGCATATACATATACATATATATATATATATACATACATATACATACATACATATATGTATGTAATTATATGTATTTGGGATATGGGAAAAGGTTACAGCATTATATACATACTACCGCCTGATAAGCTGGTATACGTTGATGATTTGTCTACACTGGCCGAGATGATATGATGGGATGCCCTCAGAGGCTTAATGATGTTATGAATGCATATACCCATGCATGATATGGAATTTATACGCATATGCATGATATTTTAAATATTAAAGGATTCAAAGAGCTATTCAGACTTATATGTCGAGTCTTTTACTCCATGTTTCTCGCATGTCTATTATTTACTGATTTTCAATCCTTACATACTCCGTACATTATTTGTACTGACATTCCTTTCCTGGGGATGTTGCATTTCATTCCCGCAGGTCCCAATAGACAGGTTGAGAGTCCTCCAAGTAGGCTGTCAGCTCAGCGGAAGGTGTTGGTGCGCTCCATTTGCTTCGGAGTTGCTTATTTGGTCAGTATGATTAGTACATGCATTGATTGGTATGGTGGGGCTCTTTCCTGACCTTTATGATATTGTGTACTCTTATAGGCTTGTAGACATATGTCATGTATATGGATACTTGCATGGCCTTGTCGGAAAATGTTTTGAGTTTATGAATGATCATGTTGGCCTTATAGGCTCGTATGTCACATATGTAAGTTTCTATATCAGGTTGGGTCGTTCCATGTCGAGTATTCTCTAATGTTTATTCTACTTATCTCACGACAGCCTCTCCGTCTCATTTACCTATGATAGTATGACATGAAAGATATGTTACGTCGGTACTCGGTTGAGTAAGGTACCCAATGCCTATTGCGGCCCATTGATTTGGGTCGTGAAACAAACCCTCCGGTCTATATAACTCTTCTGCCTGGATTGAGCTGTATGAAGTCATTCCTAAATCACCTTAGCCTTTTCCATGGCATCACGAATAAAATCAGTGCCCAACAATCTATCCTCTCTGGGCTCAAACCAACCAATCTGTGAACGACATCGCCTAGCATATAAGGCCTTGTACAGGGCCATCTGGATGCTCGACTGATAGTTTTTGTTGTAGGCGAACTCTACTAAATGTAATCAATACCACAGGCACACAATATGTCCTACAAGATCAAAATAATGCGCTCTAACTACTCGTCCGTCTAAGGATGAAATGTGATATTCAGCTCGACCCGTGTGCCCAACTCATGCTGTACAACTCTCCAAAAATGCAATGTGAACTAGGTGGCTCAGTCAGAAATGATTGAAGTGGGCACACCGTGCATGCGGATAATCTCCTAAATGTAAATTTGAGCCAACCGCTCTGATGAATTTGAAGTCGCAACTAGAATAAAGTGTGCAGACGTAGTCAACCGGTCCACAATAACCCAGACTACGTCATATATCCTCAAGATCCATCGTAAGCCTACTACAAAATCCATAGTTATGTATTCCCACTTCCACTCTAGTATCTCTAATCTCTGAGTCAATCCACCTAGTTTCTAATGTTCATACTTCACCTATTGACAATTCAAACACCGAGATACATAAGCAGCAATGTATTTCTTTAGTTTTCGCCACCAAAAGTATTTTTTCAAGTCCGGTACATCTTCATGACACCTGGGTGAATGGAATAGTGTGAACTATGAGATTTCTCAAGGATCAACTCTCTCAACCCATCAACATTTGGAACACAAATTCGGCCCCGAAGTCGCATAACACTATCATCACCAATCACAACCTCCTTAGCACCACCTTGCTGCACCGTATCCTTCAACACCAACAAGTGAGGATCATCAAAATGGCGATCCTTGATACACTCTAATAACAAAGAATATTCCATAACACAAGCAAGAATCCGACTAGGGTCCAAAACAACCAATCTCAAAAACATCCAATCCAACTAGGGGCCTCTCTACTACCGGTAAATATGTCAAACTACCCATGGTCTCCGCCTTCCTACTCGATGCATCGGCCACTATATTGGCCTTTAAAATGATTTACTATAGTGATATCATAGCATTTCAACAATTGCAATAATCTTTGCTACTACAAATTAAAGGTCTTTATGCTTTAACAGGCACCGGGGACTCCGATGGTTTGCATAGACCTCATAGGAAATGTTGTATACATATTTCCTTAAAATCATCAGCATGTGAACAATGGTTGCCAACTCTAAGTCATGCACGGGGTAATTTTTCTCATGAACCTTTAAATACTTAGACGCATAGGCAATCACCCTACCATCATGCATCAATACCGTGCTAAGCCCAATACTCGGTGCATCATTATACACGGTGTAAGATCTCGAACATGTAGAAAATAACAACACTAGGGCTATAATTAATGCAGTCTTAAGCTTCTAAAAGCTCAACGCATAATCGTCTGACCATCTGAAAAGATCACCCTTTTGGGTCAACTTTGTCAATAGGGGTGAGATAGATGAAAATCCCTTCATACACTCACGATAATAGCTCAGAAAACTCAAGAAGCTCCGAATCTCTGTAGCTAATGTAGGTCTAGGCTAGTTTTGAACTACCTCAATCTTCTTATGATCCACCATAATTCCCTCGCAAGATACAACATGGCCTAAAAAGGCAACCGAGTCCAACTAGAACTAACACTTTGAAACTTCGCATATAACTGACGATCCGTCAATAAACAAAAATATCATCAATGAAGACGATCACAAAAGAATCCATATAGGCCTTGAACACTTGGTTCATCAAATCCATAAAGGTTGTTGGGGCATTAGTCAACCCATATGACATAACTAAGAACCCGTATTAACCATACCGAGTCCGAATAGTTGCCTTAGGGACATCCGATGCCCTAATCTTCAACTCATAGTAGCTAAGATCTCAAGTAAATCTATGAAAACACCTTGACACCCTGAAGCTGGTCAAATAAGTCATCGATCCTAAAGAACAGATTCTTATTCTTGATAATGACTTTGTTCAACTGCCGATAGTTTATACACATCATCATCGTTCCATCTTTCTTCTTCACAAATAAAACCACTACACCCCAAGCTGAGATACTTGGTCTAATGAATCCCTTATGAAACAAATCCTACAACTGCTCCTTCAAATCTTTCAACTCAGCTGGTGTCATACTGTATAATATGATAGAAATGGACTGAGTGCCCGGAACCAAATCAATGCAGAAGTCGATATCTCTGTCGGGTGGCATCTCTAGCAAATCAAAAGGAAAAACCTCTGGGGACCTGCGCACAAATAGTACTGAATCTAAGGAAGGAACCTCCGCACTAGGATCACGGATATAGGCCAAATATACTAGACACCCCTTCTTAACCATACGCCGAGCCTTCACCTATGAAATGACCCTACTAGTGGAATGGAAGAAGTTCCTCTCCACTCTAATCAAGGTAACCCTGACATGGCTAATGCCACAGTCTTGGCGTGACAGTCCAAAATAGCGTGAAAATGTGACAACCAATCCATGCCTAAGATCACGTCAAAATCTAGCATATCAAGAAGTAGAAGGTCTACCCTAGTATTATAGGTCTCGATAGTGACCAACCAAGCATAATATATTCGGTCTACCCCAATATAATCTTTGGCAGGCATACACATAAAAAGGAGCACTTAAAGAATCACATGACATATCCAAATATAAAGCAAAATAGGATGACACATATAAATAAGTGGAACCCGGATCAAATGGAACTATTGCATCTCTATGGAAAATTGGAATAATACCAGTGATGACAATATCAAACGACTGTACCTCAATTCTGGCTGGGAATGCATAAAAATGGGTTGAGCCCCACCATTCTGACATCTCCCTTTCGGACAACCTCTATCTGGCTGGCCTTTACCTCTAACAATCCGACCACCACCTCTAGCCACCTGTCCCCCACCTCTAGTTGGCTGAGATGGATGTGGTGCAACCGATGTCGGAATCATGGCATGAGTAGCCTATTGTTATTTGCTCTCTTTAGTCTAGGGCAATGCCTACTAGTAAGACATGCATCGCCGCACTCAAAGCAACCTCGTGGTTGGCCTAATTCTTGAGTCTGAGATGATCCTTGATGACCTAAGTGACCACCATAGTACTGAATATTGGCTACTTAGGATGATACCTATAAGAACTACAATTTCCCGAAACACCGTATGCTACCTGAAGCACTGACTGAATCGGCCTGTGTTGATGGCCTCTATCAAATGAGCCTATTCCTCCAACATCACTAAAACAACCAAAATAATGAGGCCTCTTCTCAGATACCGCCTCTCTACCTTGAACATGAATCCTTTCAACCTATCTAGTGACCTCTACAACCTGCTTGAAAAAAATACCATCAGTCTCCATGGACATATGTAGCCTGATACTGTAAGTAAAGCCATCTATAAATCTCCTCACCCTCTCCCTCTTAATAGGAATCAAGATACGTTCATGGGGAGATAGGTCCACAAATATGGTCTCGTACTGGGTAATAGTCATGCTACCCTACTGTAGATGCTCAAACTGGATACGATATTCCTCTTTCAGAGTAAAAGGAATGAAATTATCCAAAATAGCTTTGAGAACTGATCCCAAGTGAGTGGAGGTTAACCTTCTAGTCTGCTTTGAAAATAGTCCTACCACCATCTCTTGGCGGAGCCAGTCATCTGAAACACTGTGAATTCGACTCCACTGGACTCCACAATACAGATGTTGTGCAGCACCTCGTGGAAACAGTCAAAATAATCATATGGGTCCTCAGAAGGTGTAACACTAAAATGAATAGGAAAGATATTGGTGAACTTATCCAATAGGCTGAGCTAATCAAACTAGCAGAACTGTCAAAGTCTAATATATAGGAGCCATCTACTCCTGAGTGTGAGTGGCAGGATTTTGGCCTCCACCCCCAACTTGAGAGATGACTGGTGTTATAGGAAATACACCAGCCTAGGACACAGTCTCTATGAGGCCTACTAAGAGGACTAGGGTGTCCTGAATTATGGGAGTGACTTTGAACCCTTTCGGGACCTGAGCTGGTCTAACTTGTGCAGTCTAAACAAGGATCTCCTCCTCCTCGTACTCGATTTGAGGCTTTGCAGTAGCTGCTGTTACGCGTGCTCTAGGCTGATCTTTGCCTCTACTTGGCCCCGACATCGGCCCTTACTCCTTGTAGTGACTGCAACCTAGGCTCCGGCTCCTGCCCGGCTGTGGATGATGTGCATGTCCTCACCACCTGCGAGAGAACAAGAGTGGAATGGTGCAAACTTCAGTGATAGAATAAAGTCGCACGATAAAGAAAGAAAAAAGTGACATTTCCTAAAGGTCTATAGCCTCTAAAAGATGAGTACATGTGTCTCCATATCGATCCTTCAAACTTTACTAAGCCCGCTCATGACTCATGAGACCTAGGCAACCTAGTGCTCTGATACCAACTTTTCACAACTTTGAATCCCAACCATGGGGTCGTGATAGAGCTTAACATCCACTTTCTAGGAAAGCCAACGTTAGCAAATTAATTAATCATTTTATAGAAATTTAAAATAGAAAAAAAACGAAGATGAAACTACAATTGTTGAACTTTCAACTAGTGATTTCCCTATTAATGATTAAAAAGAGCCGCTACCTAATATTTAAAGGTGTACTAGGATACCTATTCAGTTATTAGATTATTATCCTATTAGTCTGCTAACTAGTGAGATTAGGGTAAGGGTTCTCGTTCTTCTAATGGAAAAATATTAGGCACCCCCTAGAATCTAACTAAGGTAGCTCCATAGGACATAGAATAGGTTTAGGCGGGGTTGCTTGCTTTTCAAAATCTGTCTTAATCTTCAAAGAGCTTCATGAAAATAATTTGTACAAGTGAAAGCGAAATTGTATAGTAGAAGTAATTAAACAAGTTGATGTTATTTAATTAATGTAAGAGACATCAATTCCTTTTAATTTTACCTATAGTTTTTTAGCTTGCTAGGTTTCTAAAGTAATTCAAAGATAGTAAAGAGAAAGCATTCACTCAATACCATCAGTGTTATATATACATAGAAGCAATAAAAAATTTATATAAAGCGATAAAGGAAAAGGAATTTGACTCATGTTTTGGGCCTGAAGAATGCTAGGCCCAACGGACAACGAATAGAAGCAGCAGCTTCAATGACTTCAGACTCAGGGTTGCAACTTGTGCTTAGCCCGCCTCACTTGCTTTCTTTACTGCATAAATAAGGGCATAAGCGAAGTCAAGGAATTCCCGTCTAACTAGTGTCTGAGAGTAAGCAAGCTACCTTCATTCAACAGATTTGTGCTTGAGTCAATAACATGCTCTGCTCTGGGTCGGGAAGAGGCCTAGTTTTGATCAAATGTGCAAAAAGTGGAAAAGAAGACATTAGCGATAAGGCCCAATATAACGCTTGAATTCAAATAAGACCAATTTAAGACCCAAATAGGACTGTAACAAGTGCTGGCAATTAAGAATACAATAAAATTAATGTAAGGTCGAAGAGAGTAAACAAATTCACAGTGAAGCCTTTCTTTCACTTAGCATTAATCCTAAGGAGATTAATAATTGTCAATGATTAAGAGCTAAAAGTAAAATTCCATTCATGGCCAAGACAACCTTTGGATCGTTGGTACATAAGAGTTCACAAGGGTCTCAGGGCCGGGCAGTGCTTGTGTCATGGAGGGTATCTTAACCACAAACTAAATCTTATTCCTAAATACCCTTAACCACTCACACTTACTCTTCCCTATAGGTTTAAATGTCAATGAGGCATACACTGTAACAGAAACAATAACACAGGTTTAAGCATGTACACTTTGTCATAGAAATTATACAGGATACTATTGTGAGACAACAAATTGCACCATTGACACCACAATCAAAACATAAGCGTGTGGTACACTGTCAAGTGTCAACGCTTTCAAAATGATCAAGACTACTCAAAGAAACCAATTACATGTGCAAATAAAGGAAGGAAATAGCATCAGACTATTTCAGAAGTCCAAACATTAAGTCATGTAACTTAAGCAGTTGAGAAGATACATAGCTCAAGTTTACAGAAGTCCTTAATTGAGTTTGCACTATTTCTTAACTTATATATCTGAGTTTATCAGCGATTCACATGCATAGATTAAGTCCTAACTTAATAACCTTATTTAGGATCCTTAAGGAGTAATAACATGTTAATCTTAACCTAAGAAAACGCATAATCATTTTCCCTTCAAAACTTCATAACCTCATATTCACACCCATATCATTAAGAGTTAAAGAGTTATACTCAAAGCAGGGATAGTAAAGATTAGAAAACAGTAACCTATATAGGCTTAGCAATGTTCAGTTTCCTTTTATATGATAATGTAGCTTGAGAGCACAAGCATATGTATGAAGGATAAATAGGAAGTTTGTTTAAGAACAAAATGAGTGCGCAAAACCAAAGGGATGGGACTTAGATATATACATGAGATATTCTTACAAGATTGCAATATTACAAACATGGTTGAGTATCAAATAGCATGGGATCAGACCAACAGTTTCATTACAAAGTCCAGAACAAAGAAAGTTTCATATTAAGTAGGCATGGTCCAATTATACAGGTTAAGGGTGCTAACGTAGTCATGGTGAAGTCCAGTTCAACATACCAGCACAACAGATGATGCTCAATCATAGGATATACAACTTTAGTCAAGTTCCTAGGTTGTAACTTAAACTAGGTTGACAACAACTGACATACATACAAGACTTATTGCAGAAACTCATTAGGACTTCGTCCAATTGCTTCAAAACATATTATATAGTGAAACTCACAGATATGATCAAACTTTCATGAAGGTTAACAGAAAATTATTATATTTCAAGAGTTACAAAACAACATAAGCACATTCGAAAAAAGAAGGCAACTCAAACAACATAGGCTAATATATGACAACCTTGTAATCAACCCGTAAGTGTTCATAACTACTATAGTATTAGTTTATCAAACAACTAACTCGAGTACATGACACAGATCAATAGATAACATTAAGGCATAATTATTAGAGTGGACATGAAAGTCTTAGAAAAATATCATGAAATCTAGGGCCAGAAAGAGTGTAAAGAATCATTAAGGTTCTTTTTAATTATAGAAGGTCAATACCATAGGTTTCTTCATGACTAAGTTATTACCCTTAACCTGTATAATTGGAAGCTTTAAACACAATAGGTTTCTTCCTAAAGAATGGGGCAAACTGACTAGCAATTGAAGCACAAATTAAAATCATAAACAAGTAATACACAATTTATTCTTGAAATACTTTTTCCCAAAAAGGCAATACACAATTTCAGCTCTTGAGTAGGTAACAACTCGAATCACATTGGAAATACTCATAAAGGAGAGCATGGTGATTGATTGAGACACGAATTCAATTCAAGTGCACTAGTTGCAACAACCATGGCCACATTTTATATCTCACTCTTACTTCTTTCACTTACGAACTTAGTCATAATTATTAACAATAAGGGCATTTGGAAATCGAGGTTTGATATGCATATGAACAATAAGAATCTTAAGCACATTGGATTTTCTTCCACAACATGGCATAATAAATTGCAATAAAAATATGATTGAAATCATATTATTTTGACACCTTGGTCACCTTTGAACATATTCTTGAAGGGGAACATAATATAATAGGAGCGTTCGGCACATATTTCTAGTATATATCTTTCAACACAAACTTATTTGAAATAGTCAAACAAATGAAGAATAACTCGGAACATGGGAATTAGGAACTTGGGCCAACCATACTTAAAACTTATGGGAACATCATGGAATTCAATTCTAAGAGGGAAGTTTAGCCAATACCTTGCTTGCATTCCTTAGATTACTGCAACGTCCCAACACTTCTAGCATTAACAATCTATAGAAAGATAGCAAAAATTGGATAATAATTAGAAGGATTCTCATGATATAACCCTCTTGGGAATTTCATTAAGCACCTAGGATGAAAAATAGACTACAAAGATCTACAATGGTAATCCCTTCATCCCTCAAGAAATTTCAACAAGAAACTACCCAAAATAGTTCAACAACCCCACATACTACAACCTATTGTCACATGCATGGCCTATTTCCAACCCCACAATCTACTTAGACCCTAAAATAACTTGCATGGGTGATGTAGGACAAGAACTTACCTGGATAGATGGTGGTCTAGTGAGTGGCTTCCATGATTCTTGAAGATTGGTGCAAGAATGGGTGATTAAAATGGTTAGGTATTCTCCTTCCCTCTCTATGATACTCTCAATTTTCTCTATAATCATCACATATTTGCTCCAAAATGAGTCCCAAAGACTATCAATCAAAATGGGGTCGGGTTATAAAAATAGAAAAAATGGACCCTCCGAACTCAATTCTACGGCTGCAGAATGGACCGCAGAAAAGATATGTGGTCCGCATAAGGGACCGAGAAATTAACTTCAAAAATTGTGCTGGCCTGGACTGGTCTGCGGCCGCAAAATGGACCGCAGACCCCCCCTCCAAAAATCTTCATGGCAAATCTACGATGGAAGTGCGGACCGCGAAACGACTATGCCATCTCATAATGGACCGCAGAACAATCTTCAAAATTCAACTATTTTATGCTAAACTCTGTGATGATTATGCGTCCCAAACCGTTCTGCGATCAGATGAAACCTTTATAAAGCAACTCTTGTAGCTTTTCCTTTAACACCGTCAACTCCATTGGTTCCGTACGCAATAGTGGAATAGAAATGGGTTGAGTGCCCGGCACCAAGTCAATACCAAAATCGATGTCCCTATCAAGCGGCATGCCTAGTAGGTCTGCTGGGAACACATCAGGGAATTCTCTCACTACCGAAGCCAACTCAGCGGTAGGAGTATCAATACTGACATCCCTCACAAAGGCTAGTTATGCTTCACACCCCTTATCAACCATACGATGTGCCTTAATAAAAGGACACCCCCTACTAGGAATATAATCCAATGTACTCTCCATTCCAACCACGTTAGACCTAGCATGGCTAAGGTCACAATCTTGGTCTGACATTCCAAAATAGCATGATAGGTTGACAACTAGCCCATGCCCAAGATCACATCAAAATCTACCATATTGAGTAACAATAGATCAACTCTGGTCTCATAACCACCACCAACAAATATACACAGCCGATAAATATGATCCACAATAATAGAATCTCCCATAAGAGTGGACTTATATACAAGAACACTCAAAGAATCACGTTATATATCTAGATAGGGAGCAAAGTAAGATGATATACATGAATAAGTGGATCCCAAATCAAATATGACCAATGCTTTCCTATGATAGACCAGAACCATACCTATGATGACAATATCTGATGCAACCGCCTCAGTCCTACTAGTAAAACAAAAACTAGTAGTTTGTGGAGGTTGAGCGACAACCATGGGATGTAAACTCGGTGGGCCCTATGGAATCCATGGAGCATGTGTAGTCTGTGGAGGTCCACCCCTCCTGAATCTTAGGAAGTCCCTCATAATATGTCTAGTATCACAGCACTTAAAACAGGCTCTCGGTAGGCATTGCTGTTGAAGTTGACCCTGGTCTGGTTGGCTAGACTGACCGTTGAAGGCACCCTATGTAGGAGGAGCACCAGATAGTGGCTGAGCAAAATGGGAAACTTGAGACCCCAGAATAGCCAGAGCACCGCTAGTAGGTAGAAGCACGCAATGAATTGGGTGGATCATTCCTCCTCCTCTTATTCCTCTAATATTGCACTGTAGTCCATATCTTCCTCGTTAAGAAACAACTTCCACATGCCGACTAAAACCTCATCTTCCTCGAATCCCAAAATTACATTAGTCTGGCAGAATATCTGGTGCAATAGTGGTATAGGTTGTTCCAACGGATAGTAATTAGCATGCCACAGTGGTATCTAAACCTTATATTCTTGCACAGTATATTCATACTCGAGACCAAAGGTTGTGCCTTGATATTGTGGTCTAATTGGTTCTTTGATCCCTTGAAGCTTTCGGCCAAGACCCTTGCATGGTTTATACCCCAACCACATAAGTATGCTTTATATCTTATTTCTTCACCATTAATCCTTCTCTATTGCATTTATAATGTGATGGTATGTTTCTCCTCCTAATTTCCTCATGTTCTCAATAATCGACACAATCTGGTTGGTGCAGATAGGGTTGCTTCCATTGATGTTTAGCTTAAAGTATATATATTTCTATGTATATCGCCTTATATTTTACTTTTGTTTCGTGAATTTTGGATGTTAAATGCTATGATTTATGTTAATTTGAAGTGTTTTTATGTGTAGGAATGATTCGGGAGCAATTGGGGGCAAAACGCACAAGATTTGAGCTAAAACGAACAAAACTGGAAAAATGCGCATTTGGGCGCCACAGGCAGCGCCTGGCACCACCTGTGGCGCTGGAGACAGTACTGATAATTTGGGCAGTGTCCTAGTGGGTGCCTGGCACCGGGCTGGGCGCCAGTGACGTGATTGTCCAATTTCGCCCGGGACAAGGTTATTTCGACCCTAGACCTACCCAACACATATAAAAGCAAGACTAAACCTATTTTTGAGGGGAGGGGGGGGACACCACTTTGGAGATATCTAACATACTTTGAAAGGAGAATTTACATGGGGGAACACACACCATGCTTGATGAAGGCTTCTAACTAGTTTTTCTTCTCTTCTCTTCCTTTAATTTCATAGTTTATTAGTTCTAGAGTTTTAAGGTGCTACATGAATATTGTAGTTTGAAGTTTAAATTGTTCTTATTATTTATCACATTGGGTTATTTATTCAATCTTACGTTTAATTATTTGATTGCTTGATAACCAATTGAATACTATCTACAAATCTAGGATTGAACTCGGGAGAGGGAATTCTAGATTGCATATAAAATTGAGTAGAGCAAGATCTTAACTCTAGGGGGTGGATTTGCGGTTAGGATAGGAATATACCTAATTGCCTTGCTTGGTTCTTATACCAGAATTATAAATACGTTCTTGTTAATCCTAATTCCATAGGAATATAGGCGTTAGGTTAGCTTGAATAGGCGAGTTGTACTTCGGGAGAAGGCTACGAGCAATATTAACCCTGTCAACCAATAACCCAGATAAATTAATTAGACGATTTAAGTGGAGAACTTAATGGGATTGTTAGATAACCCATAGCTCTAGAATATTCACTCACATTGAATTCGTCTCTATAATTTTCCAACTTGTTTTCTTTAGTCTCTTAGTTTGTTACGTTACATTAATTTTAGTAAAATATTCATACGTTAGGATTCGCTCGAATAGATTAATTATTTGGTTTAATTTAGTTGATAGTTAATCACAAGTCCTTGTGGGTAGGATATCTGGACTTACAATCCTATATTACTTGTCGACCACGTATACTTGCGTGTGCGTTTGGGAGCAACATCCATCTTCTTGAATAATCACCTCTTGACGATTCCACTCTAACCTCACAACTTAGTGCGGAGGAGAAGCGACTGCCCCAGTTGCATGTATTCATGGTCGTACCAATCACAAGTTGTACACTTGGAATTTGACATAAAACTAGGTCGGGCCTATTTGCAGATCATGGTTGATTTCTCCAATATTGGCTCTCAGAGATCCATCGAACGCCTTCACATTCATACTTCCCATTTGTATCTCATCCAAGCCTTTATATAGTTTTTTCGAAGTAGTCAGTGGTCATATGTTCAGACTCGAACCCCCATCTATCATAACCCTTGGTGATGAACTTGTCTTCAAATTGCGCAGTGTTGTGCAATGTTTCGTTCTGACTTAGCCCTTCTGACTCTCCAGTATTTGCCCTACCATGTTAGTCATCTCCCCATAAGTGATATCGGTGGGCAAATAGGCTTCACTTAGTACTTTTATCAAGACATTCTTGTGCTCCTCTGAATTTTGCAACAACGATAAGATGGATATCTGGGCGGGATACTTGTTCTGGTGATCAACAACTAAGTATGACCTCACCTATAATTTCCTCCAAAGATTATCAGTGCAAGTATCCATGACATGTGGCTTAGATAGGGTCTCTTTGCTTGCTCCTCCAAGATTATCAGGTGTATAAACTCTGCTAGTTCTGGTCATACCTTGCGCAACACCTGTCTCTTCCATCTTGGCTTTTCCTTTTCTTCTTGCCTCTGCACATAATCCCATAGGACATCAGACTTATAAGATGATGTTGGAGCTACAATCACAGTAAAAGGCATAGCTACCCGACCTCAAACTGTGCTTGGGTTCATACCACAATCAGCGAGAAGGTGACCAGAGATGTTTTAGGAGCATCCCCCTCTCGAATAAGTCTGATAGATACCTCCTGATTCCATTCTTCGTTGATTTCAATCACATTCACTTCCTCGACCCTATGATTAGGAAGATGGTTAATATAGGCATTTGGCACGACCTCATTTGCTTGTATCACTTTCGTGTCAATCAGTGTCTGAATCTTGTCCTTCAACATGAGACATTCCTCAATGGTATGACCCTTTATGCCTGAATAGTAGGCACAAGTTTTGTTAGGGTTAACTCACTAGAAAGGTTTCTCAACACCAACAACAAGAAAGGAGGTGACGTAACCAGTAGCCTTTAGTCTATAATACAATTGGGCTATGGGTTCAAAATTTGGGGTGTATTGTTTGGGAGCTCAACGGTCAAAGTTTGGTCGTGGCTTTGGGTAGTTTTGAAGGGCGGGAGGAGGTGAGTGGTAATAAGTAGGCTAGGTATTATATTTATGGTAGGTGGTGGCAGGATATTCGTATTTTGGAGGTGAGGGTTGCTCTATGGGTGGAGGCATTTTGTATGTGAGGGGAGACTTAGGGCCCTGGGCTACCATCACGGAACCCACTTCTTTCTTCTTCGAGATACCTCCTGATTGCAAGGATTTATTGGTGGCTCTTAGCGCCTTGAAATCGGTCATCATTTCGCTCTTGATTCCTTATTCTATCATTTCCCATAACTTGATAATGTATGAGAACTCGCGATTCTCAATAACCATCAACCTTTTGTAATATTGTAGATCTTGAGCTCTAACAAAGAACTTGTTCATTTGTTCATCTTCAAGTGGCGGCCTCACTTTGGCAGCCTCTAATCTCCAACTAGTCGCATAATCGCGGAAGGTTTCTGTTGGCTTCTTCTTGAGGTTGTGGATATAGAAAACATATGGTGCGTTCTCTATATTTAACATAAATTTATCCATGAAATCCGATGCCATGCTCACCCAATTTGCCCACTTCTTCGGATTCTGGATGATATACGAAGATAATGCATCTTCAATAAGACTTCTCAAGAACAGTTTCATGCGAATTTTTTCATTCTTACCCACTCCCACAAGCTTGTCACAGTGGGTTCTTAGATGTACCTTAGGATAAACAATGCCATCAAACATCTCAAACTTAGGAGGTTTGTAACCCTCCGGCAGTTCTACATCTGGCTGGATATAGAATTTTTCATAGTTTAAACCTTCAAACTTTCCCGCCTTCAACACTCTACACTTTCCCAGTTAGTCTCTTGAGTTCCTTTACCATGTTTCGAATGAGCAGGTCCTTCTCAGTTGGCTCAAGTATGTATATGGCTTGTTGCAAGGTATGGGGTAAGGTTTCCATATATATCGGGTTGCTTGATGAGTTTTTGGTACTTGGGTATATGGGTGATTATTGATTGAAGTTGGATGAGGGTCGGGGGTAAGTTGTGGTGCATTTTGAGGAGTATGATAAGTGGTGGCTTACGGATACTGGGTTGGGTAATGGTTGTGTTGTTGAGGGGTTATCACTGGTTGCGGGTTGAGGTTTTGAGGGGGTGCAGGATTGTGATACTGGTGAGTTGTGGGATGATTTTATGGAGCTATAGGTGGTGGATTTTGGTTTTGGGTGTTTTGCGGTTGTGTTTGGTTCTGAGTGTTTGTGTTTTACTGGTTGATTGAAGAACATTTAGGGTAAGGGAGAGTTTTGCGAGATTTCGTACCTGCTCAAGCTCACCCTGCAGCTCCAAAATTTTCTGTTCCAATTATTGGACCAACTCATTCTATCCTAGCATACTTCTTCAATCCAAGGTTTCAAAATTCTCTGCCATGGTAGCATTGTCATTTCGGTTACCACTTAGATTATCTATCATCCATGTGCGTTTGTCTTAGCTTTTCGGATCGGTAGGTGGAGGAGGAAAAGGAGGAGGAGGAGGACCTCTGAATCTTTTGTGGTAAGCTGATGATGCCAGAATGCACGAACTAACCTTTGGGAATGGGAATAATCAAAAGAAATAAAAACAAAAGGTAACCAAGTCAAGTATGACAATGTAAAAGAGTGTTTGCAATATTTAAGTAGGTATCACATAATGTCATGCAATAATTCTCGTCCTAATTTGGGTACCTCATTGTGCCTGAGGTAATCTTAAGTGACACATAGACTTGGAGAAAATTCATTCCACCATTGGCTTTATGGCATTAATTCAAAAATAATCCAAATAAATCCTTCACTAAATCGAAATAATAATTATAAGCTCACTAATAGCATTACGCCTTATTACATCAAAATTTAACGAAATCTAATCTAGGAAGCAGTAAATAATATTATCTCCTAGTCTAATTGGTCCCCGAAGGACTTTCTCCATGCTTGGCCCTTCTGACTCCATGAATCACATTCCCCAGATCGTGCATGTCAAGTAGCAAGTAAGCTTTTTTCAGCTTCCCTTCTTCCCTTCTAATTCCATCAATCCTTGTTCTAGATATTCTCACCTCTCTGTCGACTTATTTGAAATCTCCTTCCATTCTCTGATCGCTTTCATGTTCACCTTATGTTGATCCAGATGCTTAGCTTCGGATTCAAACACTATTTTACATAGCCTCTTGTACTTCACATGTACCCCATCTACCTCATCTATGATCCGATCTTTCAGAGTGACCCCCGGTTTGATGTCCCCGACTATCTCATCTTCCAACCATGAGAGATAGTAGAACATATGACCGACGTGATACCTCTCTGTCTCAATAGTCTCTCCCTCAGTGATGATCTTTTTGTTCCATATGTTTTGGGCTTCAAATTTGAATGGGATGACATCTTCTTTGAAGTCTTTTATATTGAACCATGTTAGAAACCCGAGGTATGACTTGTTTCCTCTCAGCTGGACTCATTACCCTTATAGGAGCGTAATGATAGATGCCTTGTAGCTTGATCAGTACTAAGTGACTGGTTCCTTTAGACCTGATGATGAACTCACTACTAGGAAACCATTTAAACATCTAATGCACTTGCTCATCTATAGGATTGCTGAAGAAACACACCCAGCCTACAACATTTCCAAGTTTTGCAAACTTGTCTAGAATGAACGTCATCTTCTTTGGGTGATGACTGGCTATGTAATCATTCAGTGGCCTTGGTAGAAGATCCTGGCGATAATCACCCCTCTAAAAGTGTTCCAGTAGCTAAACTTGTAGTAAGTGATTACAACCCTTGAAGTGTCCAAACCCATGTTTGCACAAATCTAGAGCACGGTACATCTTAGATAAGATCATTGGGATAATAGTGTAATTCTACCCCTCAATGCCCTCCGTTAAGGTCCTAGAGACCATGGCTAGGCGAATATGAATTCTTCCCCCTGCAATCGAAAGATCAACAAACCCAAGAAATAGACTATGAAGACATAGACCCGGCAATGCACCCATCCCAAAGAGGTAATGGATAACTCCTCATGATGAAGGTGATATGATTTGCTATGCCCATAACTCTCATAGAGAAATTCTAAAGGGATATATGATTTATTCAGGCAGACCAGTTCGTCATTCTTAATAAAACCCAGCATTTTCAGCAAAATCGCGTGGGGTGCAATTTTCTGGCACCAATAGTCCTGGATTATCCCATGGTAACTTGGGAAGATCCTATTTCTTCCAAGATAGGAGTCATTTCTATATTTCTAAATCGGAAAACAACTCTCTTTTCATCTTACAACATGGTAGAAGCCTCGATTTATCCCCTGTTTGGTTGAATGTTCAGCAAAGATGATAGGTTACCCAGTACTATCTCCTCTCATGATATTTGTCATAGGGTGCAAGTTCGTTCCACTAGTTCATTAGCATAGGCAGGATATTTTGGACTATACTGAATCTAGGGATTTTGTGCTTCATTTTCTGCAAACAAATAAAATTTAGTCCTTCCCCCCTCCAGATTCGACTATTTATGCAATAATGATCAATATGTTGGCATGTTTTCTCCAAGTAATGAACATGATATGACGGTGTCCTTTGGGATTATGGAAATTCTATTGGACTTTGGACAAAGTTCATCTAAGCGAGTCGATGCGTCAATGACATCTCAAACCAAACTAGGTTTAACATGATGCATATACATTTCAAATCAGAGTGTGGCTTCTAGAAAGATCTATACTGGTACTCGCAAGTGGATAACTTGAGAGGGAAAGGCACGGAACCATTGATGGTAGGCTATAATCTCATATTTTAGTCGTTTATTGCACTCTAATTTACTGCACTTTACTTGTGTTGAGCTTTAATTGGTAGTATTTTGCACTTATTGTGTGTTTTATGCCTTCTAGGAGTGATTCCAAGTTTTGTAGATGTTGTGGAGCTATTTCGAGCTATTTGGAGCTTTGAAGTCTGAGTAAAAGCCCAAGGGATTAAGCTGGGATCATGTTCGGGAGTCGAGGATAAAGTTTGGAAATAAAAAAGCAAGGTTGAAGTCGTACTCTAAAGATTTTAAACTACCATAGTGCGTGGGTCCCCGCATGGTGCACCGTAGCAGTGTGTTTTTCTGCTTGATGAATTTTTCTTGCTCTTTGATAAGTCCCACTAATGCACCACGTGGCGCGTCACCTCATGCAGCACGCCTGTGTATTTTTCCCAGAGCTATTTTCCTATTTCGGCTAAGAAATGGTGGTTTCGTCTGCGCCTAACCCTACTTGATATAAATACATGAAAATATTATTTTCTGGACTTTCAACATACTTTCGACCTAAGGAAGCTAAAGAGGAGTCGGAAGAACACAAGCACAAGGATTTAATCATTCCTTCCTCACTCAAGACCCGAGTTCGGATTACATTTATGTTTTTCTATACTTTAATTATATTTTGGATGAATTTCTCCATGTCTATGGAGTAGTTCACTTTAGCGTTTAATGGATTTGTTGTATTGATAATTTTTTCTGGATTATAACTCAAGTTTTATGTATTGAAGAATTTTGGTTGATTCAATTGTTGCATCTATATTCACTAGTTCATGTAATCGAGAGAGGTATAACTTGTGATGTCTTTGCATTATATTGTTGGTTGAGTTTATAAATTCTTCTAAATAATCGAAAGAGGCTAGTTGAATCATTAATTAAACCTAGTTAGGAAGATAATCGAAGAGGTTCTCCTAAAGACTAATACACTTCGCATTCTTGCATATACTCACAGAGCTTAATTTAGTTCATCTCACGAGGTTGAGACTTAATCGAGAGAGGAATTTCTGCTGAACGTTTGAACTAATAATTGAGTGAATTCGAGAGACTCACTTGAATATTATAAGTAAATTATCTAGAGCTAGATCTCAAACAATTATCTTGCACCTATATTGTCAAAATCCTATCTTCTTTCGCTGATAATCTTATTTGCTTGTTCCTTGTTTCGATAGTCACTAGTCAATAGCTTTATATTCTTGGTTAATTTTTATTAGTAATCATATAAATTTCAATTGTTGATCCTCCTGGGTAGCAATCAAGCTAGAAACTACGAGAATATTGTTTAAATTCAATCCCCGTGGATAAGATATTATACTATACTATATTTTATTAGTGTGCATAATTTAAGTGTGCGGTTGCGCTCGTCAAATTTTGACGACATTTCTAGGGATTGGCAATCAATAGTGTTTGAAATAGTTTGTGGTGCTAATTCAGGATTTTTTTATTTGTTTTTATTTTTTTTCCCCTTTTACGGTTGGTATTCTATGACTATGCGCAGGTTATAAGTTAAGATTGGTGCATGACTCGAGCTTCTGCCAAAGAAGTGCTACCATACGAGCCAGAGTTAGAAAAATAACTGCAACAGTTGCGGAATGAGAGAGATCTCACCGAGAAGTTAGAAAAGGCTGTGCAATTCTCAACCCAAGAAACTATGGCCAAAACGGTAATGATAATGTAGATTTGGCTGCAAGAAAGGCAACCCAACAACGATAAAAAGCAGCACGGATGCAGAATAATCAGCTATTAGAGCTGCACATGATATCTATGACGAAGAGAGGGGTCACATAATTAATCAACATCAACCCTTGGCTACAGACCAGTTCGGAAATATAGCTCTCATGCCTGGGAGATGACTTGGCTATTATGCTAGACCGGTCTACAATCAAGGATTATCAATTGTTAGACCACCTCCAATTGCAGCAAACAATTTCGAGTTGAAGTAAGGGTTGCTTCAAACTATTCAGAATTGTTGTGTCTTCAGAGGAAAGATGAAAGAAGATCCAAATACGAATCTAATGGACTTCGAGGAGATTATGAACACCTTGCAATATAATGGGGTGTCATAGGATGTAGTGTACTTAAGGAAATTCCTCTTTTCACTTAAAGATGATGTGAAGCAGTGGCTTCGAAGCTTGCCCAATGGATCGATTAGAACATGGGAGGAGATGACTAGAAAATTTCTTGATAAATATTTCTCCTTAGCTAGGACGGGCAAGTATAGAAGGGAAATCCATAACTTTTCTAGAAAGAGACTAAAACTATTTTTGAAGCATGGACGAGGTTTAAGGAGATATTTAGAAAGTTTTAACATAGTGGAATTAAACTCTGGTTGCAACTCCAGGACTTTTGGGATAGATTGATACTGGCTTTGCGTAGAACATTGAGCAATGCATCCAAAGGCCCTTTGATGAGGAAGACTCCAAAGGAAATAGTTTCAGTTCTTGATGAGTTATCTGAAGATGCTAATCAGTGGCCCTCTGAGAGTGATGAAAAAAGAAGATCAACTGGTGTTCATCAGGTTGATGCTAGTACATTTGTGTAGGTACAACTTGATTCTATGGCTGAAGAAATACGAAAGTTGACCTTAGCCACGATGCAAAGTTAGCCTCACACACCTTGTGACATATATGGAAGAGGACACCTTACTCATGAGTGTCAAGCCTCAACTGAGGAAGTGAATGATGTGGGAAATTATAATTTTAATGTTGTGATACCCAATTTTGCCCTCATATTTTTATAAATATTATATATACTTTTACAATATTATTCCTGCATCATCACCAATTTATATGAGTCATATATGCACTCTCTATAATTTTCCATAATATTTTAGTCTTTAAAATTAATTTTCTTGTATTTGAATTACTCAAATATTTATTAATTACTCCTCAAATTATTTTGCGATGACTTATTCATCCAAATTTATTGTTTACACCTACATATATGCCTTATTATATTTTACTTCATTTTATATAATTACATATGCATTTTTGAACTATTTACGCAATCTTGCAATAATAACCTATATTCTATACATAATTACATTATTTACACCAAAATAGTATTTTATATTTTCTTTTTGACATTAAGATATTATTTTCAATCATTTTTCTACATAATAATATTTTTATTATTTATAAGTTACTTTTATAAATTATTTCATATAATTGTTGTGTATTTAATTGTATAGTCTAATATAGGGCTAATTTCAGATTAAAACCGGGCCTAAAACAGCTGGCCCATCTCCATTAAACCCTTCAGCACCCCAAACCAAACAACCCCCTCATTTAACCTGGTCATAACCCATTTAAATGACCTGCCCCGCCTTTCTTTTATTCTTGGTTGTTGATGCCTCGAGATCAACGGCCCACGATCACCTTATCCGTTTAATTAACCAAACCCCACAAACCCTACCCATTTCTTAAGACAGCCACCCCAAATCTCCTCAACTCTCCTCTTCTCTCTTTTGAAGAACCCTAGCCGCCTCTCTCTTAATTCCCTCCCCTAATCCCATTGATAATGGGATTCCACCATTATTTGCTTACCATATCCATGTTTCTCAGCTACTGGTCTTACGTTTATGGTATTACTTAGGTACTTGCCCAATTTTGGCAAGTACCATCTCTACATCGGACTGGAATCAACCTCAAACTTGGATATTTGGATAATATTTAGTCCATATACATAGAGAAAGGCCTGATTATTTATACTAGTTGGCCGATATTTTAGTGTTGAACCCTAACTAGGGTTTGGAGTTTGATTTACTTCCTTTCCGGTTACTCTACTAATTGCATGTGATATTTTACTTTTTTTTGTTTGTGTTTTCTTGATTTCTTTCCTTGTTTACTCACCTGATTCAACACTATATAAACCCCTCCTAATTCGTTTTAAACATATCTTAGTCACTATTATTCTCTCACTCTCACTTGTTCTATTGTTCTAAAAACTGAGACCTTGGTCGGCTGAAAGCCAAGGCCACCGGAGTTTGATTGTTGCTTTTCTCAGAGCGAGCACTGCCCGAGGTTTGCTTGAAACCCTTGGGAACTTTGACACACTGAGATTCTGGGAGTCTTGCTGGAAATAATTTTCCAATTTACTTGTTCATAATCTGTCACTGGTGAGTATCCTTAACTCCTAAAATTCCACTCTCTTTTGGTTCACGCTCTGTAAACTAATGTTATTTGAGCTTCTGTGATCCTACTACTGTGCTTCCTTTGATTTCAATCATGTTCGCTTTTATGTCTTTCTGTAGTTTTTAATGCCTCAACTCTAAGTAGGTTCTAATCTTAGAATCATGAGTAGTTAACTAAAGTTTCTCACTTTTTTGTATGTTTGTCTGGTTCGAATGTTAAACCCAATTAATGCTCGGCGCAAGTGTATCTTCATACTTTTCTTTGAATTCTTGTGGCAAAACTTACCAGTAATTCATACTTGCCTAGAAACTATTCCAAATGTATTCTCCCCTCTTCATGTTAAGTCATTCATGTACAACTTTCTACTTGCTCATTTTCTTAAAATGATCATGTAAACCCTAAACTTTTTGGACTGCATGTTTCCATACTACTCGCGAGCCTCAACATTGTACTATAGTTGCATGTCTCACTACCCTTTTTTGGTTGTCACAATCTGTTCTAGAGGTCATGCATGTTACTGCTAGTTTGCTCAGTTTCATGCCTAGTGTTATCTTTGGTGTATATAATGGAACTTGCTATAGCTTTCCATTCTCATAATTCGATACCTGCCTGCTAATTAGTTGTTATGCTAAGCTTGCAATATTGTTGACCTTTAATTTATGAATAGGTTTCCTTATTAATACTTCTGCTTGTCACAAATTGACTTACAATTCTCAGTTATCTATTGCCCTGCATGCTTATGTTGGATTTTCTTGTGAAGATTACTATTGGTCCCTACCTCTCGAGTATGTCATTTTTATTTGTTATCCCTCTAGGAATTAATTTATGACCATGCTTTCCTAGAACTCTCATGCTTAACTCCTTTGCTTTGTGGATTCTTGTATGCATGATTCTTGCAATTAAACCATGTGTATCCCAAGAAGACCGTCACTTTGAACTTATTTGCTAATCTGAAAACCCATGTATATGTCCATTCTATGTATTCTGCATACTCTCTACACCTTATGTGTGCTCATGTGATGTTCAAGTGTGTGTCCTATCCCTGGGATATTTAGAGTTCTTGCTCCTGTTAGTTGTGGTATTAGGGTCCAAATAAGCGTATGATCCACCTTAGAATATGAGTTATCTTAAATGATTTTGGTTTGTATGAGTTGCCATTCGTATCTTCATTATCCGTAACTGGTGAGGGATGGGCAAGAGAGTTGTTTGTTGATGGGCCTAGAATGTTGTGTCTAACTTTTGGTACCATGGTTTGAGCACACTGTCTGCGCTTGGGGTATGTACTTGTCCAAGTTTTAAAGCCTAGTCGAAGGCCCAGATGTATCGCTTGGTTATTTTACGTTTGAGTTTAGGCATGTACTTATTCTATAATGGTTTATAATAACTTGTAAAGCTAAATAATGGGAAAATTATGAAACAGGGGGCTGGGGCATTCTAATGTTGCATAAAAGAGTATAAAACATGCTTATAGGGTATATGTGTTCTATATGTTATTTCGTTTAGTATTGTGCACGCTAATAGAAATCATGCATATAGGAATTTCGTACACACTTCACTCAACCTGTATAAAGCATGTTTAAGTGTTTGCTATATTTGTTTCTAGGTTTAGTATTGTGCACACCTAGACAACATGCTTGTAGGATAAATAACACATGTTTCGTTACTGCGCATCTAAATACCATGTCCATAGGGTTTCAATTAATTAATCAATCAATTATTTCTATTGCTCTTAGCATGCTGCTCCTTTAGATATCATGACTATAGGATTTTTAATCAATTAATCAATCACTTTGTTATTTCGCCGTGTTGCCACACGTAAATGAAAAAACTTTAGGGATAGAATATATAAAATCAATTTCAACTGTTAGAAATTACATCCATAGGACACTCTTATCTGCCTAAGAAGCATGCTTATAAAATCATCACTAGAAATTTGGCATTCTAAGATCATTTCACTACCTTATTGCGCATGCTTATAGGACATGCAATGCTTTAACCAGCCTATATGTTTCATTACTACCTATATAGTATTAAAATTAGCGTCACATAGAGCTACGTCTATAGGATTTAATGATTCAAATATATCTCAATTCCGAAACTATCTACTGCAAGAAATCCGATCGCGTGCTTTTGTGCTTATGTGTGGAGGCTAACATGAGTCGTTCATTGTTATTTTGTGCGATCCTACCTATTTTGAATGTTGCCTAGTTTTATCATTTTGATCACCTTAAGCAAAGTCTAGAATTATCCAAATAGTAGGTCCAAAACCTCTTGGACCATAGGCATGGGACGGATAATGCACGCATAGGACACGACCTAGAATTGAATTAGAGCGTCTTTAAGTAAAAACTTTAACATAGTAATCGGATAGCAGGAGATGATAATCTGTGCTCGCTGAATAATATGAGCAACTCCTACCCTAAAAGAGTTGCAAAATATTATTTATGTTGCACATGGTGATCCATTAAGCTAAAAACTTAGGACACCCCCCTCCCTTTGTATGTTTGCAAAAAGCATTTAGTCATTTAATATAGACCAATGCAGTTGTACCCTTGTAATCTTTAAGATTTGTACCGATAATTTATATAGTGTAATTCTTACGGGATATGTTATAATAGAGCCTTCAACTCTCACATCTTTCCTTACTTATATGATCACCTAGATTAATTATCTAATCCAGATAGTGTAAAATTCGGCCAGGAACCATAATTGTGGATCTTGAAGAGTGCCTAATACCTTCTCTTCAAGGTAATTTAAGCCCTTACCCGATCTTTGGTGGCGTAGACTAGTTCTGATCATAGTTATTTGCATACTAACGCACCTTAAAAATTGTTAGATGGTGACTCATATCTTTTAATACTTCCTTTAAAAGAGTTATCACACGTCGAAGCTCGCTTTCACGAGTAAACGGGGCGCGACAAATTCAATGGGTCAGAAGCACCCCGATTTTTTATGGAGTTCAACTGGGGGTACCTTAAATGCATGAAAACATAACAATTCCAGATTCCAAGAACAAGGAGCTCCTGGTTTTACGAATCAGCCGAGGTAGGAGTTTCATCCTCAACAACCCAATCAGCCTGGTCTAGAAGATCTAAAAGGCCTTCATTGTAAAAGTTGATGAAAGATTTGAAGTACAAGGGGCAACAATTCGAAATTTAGAGAAGAAAGTGGGAAAGATTGCAACAATATTATCTACGAAGATTCTAGGAACTCTCCCTGCTGATACTGAAAGAAATCCCAAAGAAATAGTGAATGTTGTATCCTTGAGAAGTGGACAAGTGTTGAAAGATCTCACCCCAATCCAAAAAAATATGAGACTTGAGAAAGAAAGTGAAGAGCAACTGAAAAGTGATGTTGATAAAAAGAGAAAGGCCAGGTGGAAGCAGGGAAAAAGAAGAATGGAAGAAAACTCGAGAATAGAGGAACATGAGGAGAGCAAGCATATTCCTGCTCTACATTTCCCCCAAAAGCCATGTAGAGAAATGCTAGACAAGCAGCTTGAGATATTTCTGGATGTGCTGAAACATGTTCATGTAAACTTACCATTCACAGAAATGCTCTCATAAATGCCTGCTTATGCTGAGTTCTTGAAAGAAATCCTTACGAAGAAGAGGAAAATAGAGGATACCTCAGTGGTCAAGCTCACAGAGCATTGCACTGCAATATTGCAAAATAAACTCCCACAAAAGTGTGGAGATCCAGGGAGTTTTACTATACCTTGCTCTTTAAGAACTATTAATTTTGATAAATCCTTATGTGATTGTGGTGCCCCACTTAATTTAATGTCTCTATCTATCTATAAGAGGCTGGAGAAGGAGATTGGAGAGATAAGGTCTGCACTTATATCTTTGCAGCTGGTAAACCAAAAGACTATAGTATTTTATAGTATAAATATGGAGGAAAACAATGAGGTCCCCCCATCCTAGGAAGACCATTGTTAGTGACGAGCAGAGCTATATTAGATATACAAGAGCGAAAACTCATGCTTAGAGTGAGTGAGGAGACTATGATATGTAGCAAAAAGGGCGTAAAAGGACAAACCAGCAGTGGCTGTTGAGTGGAAAGTAAAGGGATGGAAAGAAAAGGCTACAGTGAGCAAGGAAGATAAGCGTGAGGTGCACCCAAAGAAGGCCAAGAAGAAGTTGTCCGCATAGATGTGTGCATTAGTTCGGGCACGAGGAATGGAGCCGGACTTCGACTCGGACATTGACTAGATGTTCAGAGAAGTTTCCATTACCTTATGTTTTTAGTAAATCCACTAGGCTTTGTGCCTTGGGCTATTTTTTTTATATATATAGAAAACAAAAATACAAAATGACATGTAGTCTTACAAGAGTTGCGAAGTAATCCTTGAAAAATATATACTCCATTTTATCAATGTAGAGTAGAGTACTCAACACTGATAGTACATGATGCCTTCTAAAATAGATTAAAATTAGGACTATAAACCCTATGCATTATAGCTCCTCGCACGTGATGCCCATAAGTGATCTCCGAAATGGTCCCTTCCAGTTTGCATTACTTGCCATGACCATAATGAATCTACTGTTAGGGATATATTAAATATGCCCTAGATCCAATATCATATTTGATGATTTGAACATAATTTTGTGAACGTCATTTGATATAAAATATATGATATTTGATATTCTTTTATAATTATTATTAATTATTTGATTAATTTGATAAGGTCCTTGATTAAATTTTGAGATTTGTCATCGTGATAGAGATCATGATAATGAGAGCAAAGTCTCTTACAATTTAATTTAAATTTGTGCTTGATCGTAGGATTATTAATTTGGACATTAGTAATCCGGTTAGATCAATATTTATGTGATCGTCTTTATCGGATAAAGATTAGTTGATCTCATTAACTAAATCACATAGATAGACGATGCATATAGAGATATGATCATTGAACTGACTCATTTGATAATTCCTAATGGTTAGAATTACCATAAACTGTCAATAGGATATTCTCTTGAAGAATGTGATGTAAGAATTTCTTTTGACCTGATATCGTCATAGTAATTGACAAGTTATTTGTTGTGCTTTAATAGTAGACACCTATGTCCCTAGGGTGATAGTTGAAAGGATATTGGGTGCGATTGAATACTTTTAGAATTAGTGATTGATCAAGATGGAATCTGTCAACTCTTGGTAATGAGTTTAAGCTCCATGTTGTCATGAATTATAAATGATCAAATTAAGACCTTGGCCAGGGCAATTGAATGAAAGAAGAAATGAGTTTCTTAGGTCATTCGATGGTCGATTATATTTGACATGAACACATAGTTGGTCGCCTATTAGGATTTGATAGTTGAACCATATCCTAGGGTGACTCAGAGCTATAAGGACAGAAGGAAATATTACTTTATTCTTCTACTGGTTCTTGAGAGTAAATTGTATACTTCATGCTATCCGGTCATTGAGGAGTGTTGCTAGACGCCATCCTTGATTAGTATATTGATGTGATCATTTCACTACCGTAATAGTATTGAACCTATGAGGTCGCACACTCACGAGTGTTCTGGTCTTTGCTAAATGATTAATTATTTCATTGCTTGGTAATTAAATTATAGAACTTAATTAGTCAAATAAATTTAATTACTAGTCCAAATGAAATATTATTATATTCTTTGCCAGCACAGAGGATATATTAATATTGTTAAAAAATTGAAGTTTTCTATTTGGAATAGAAAAATTAAATTATGTTTCTTGGTTAAAATATATATATATATATATATATATAATACTCATAATTAATATTTATTTATAAATATTAATGAAGAGTTATGTGTTAAGTCCAATTTAACATTGGAATGACATAAAGTGAATACGGCAACTTCAATCCCATGTGGAATGGGATTCTATTTTTCAATGGAAAGGATTTGTAAAGTCCTAATTTGGAATAGGTTACACGTAAGTCAGCCTTAACATTTCCCTAACCTATTGGGGAAAAGGATACTAAGGTGATGTATGTCAGTATATATACGAAGGTTTCGTATGTAGAAATACTGATGATCGAAAAGGGTCATAAACAAGTTTAGACAAGAAATTTGTCTTCTTGTCTTGTTATTACTACGTTAAAGGGTTTTGAGAAAATTTCTGCGTAGTAATATCTCGTTCAATTTGTCTGCGGGTTTCATTGATCAAAGAGTTGATAGCAAGGATCGGTCTCGGTGTGGATACACATAGAGTCTTCGCACTATCGAAGAAATTTTGAAACGAGACTCTCTCCACCAGGTACGTCTTAGATCCGATCTTTGACATGTAAATAAATTTTAAACACGAAAAGATCTGCCTAGGATTGTTACTGTCTTCCGCTGCGTGTTACGAACACCTGTATACAATCCTTCAGTGGTATCAGAGCGGTGATTTATTGAGTCTAAAATTTATTTACGAAATATATTAATATTATATTTGAAGAGTTCAAACTATAATACATGAGTCTTGTGCAATAGTCAAATCGTTTGAATGTTGATATTATTTTATTGTGGATAAAATATGTATTCATATAACTATTGAGATAGTTCATAACTTGAATTTGAAATTTTGTATTAGATACGATGAGAATCTATAAGAAGTTACATGATTCTATAGTTATTTTTTAATTATTATTAGTTCATGAGATGTTAATTAATAATGATATTCTGGCATGAATAACTTTTTTGTGATCTATAGATTAAACATGTTAGAAGAATATTGAATTTTTCTTTTATGTCACGTTCTTGTTCGTTACATAATTTTGAATTATTTATTACATGTGATGTAAATTAATTTAGGACTAAGCATGTAGACAACTTGAACCAAATTCGCATGCTATAAAAGATTTGATCTTCATGTTATTAAAAGTTGTTTTAGTAACAATTCCCTCTTACTAAAATTTGGGTTCTTAAATAATAAAATATAAGATATTTTATTATAGAGATATCTATCAAAGTAAATAATTTTACTTATTTCTTGTTTATAAGGAGCGGTCTGACTACCAGGAGACTTATAGTTAGAGAATATGTTAAAATTATTTATTGCAATAGATTCATGGACTGAGAGAATTATTCAATTTTTTACTAGACGCCTGTACTACCCAGAGAGTATAAAATTTAATAAGTTTTTTGCTATCATTATGGTTGAACTCAACTATTCCAATAGGATTGACCTGACTACTAGGGGACTATTTGACATAGAGCTATTTAAGAAAATTGTATGGGGATACAATTGGTAAGAGTACCTACCTTTAAAATATATGTGAGAATCGACTTGACTTCCAAGGGGCTCATACATATTGTTAAAGGATTCCTTTACTCCACTAACGGAAATAAAGATTTCGTAAACTATAATGAGGGTAAATAGTTTAAAATAATTAGTGAAAATATCATTTAGATAAAAGTCCATGTCTTTATGATATATGCAAATATGTTCTTATATTATTGCCTTTTATTTTCTATATTTTAGATTTCTCAATATGTCTGCTATATCATTGCGTGGAATACATCAGACCAACAAGTAAGTAGGACCAAACTTTGATGATTGGTACAGAAATTTGAGACTTGTTCTCATGCATGAAAAGCTTATTGATGTGATCGATAAGCCTGCCAAGGAAGTCCCAGATGAGGATGATGATGATGCTACCATGATTTATCAGAAATACTTGGAAGAATGTCTTACTACCAAATGCATCATTCTCGCTTCTATGAATTCTGAACTATAGAGGAAACATCAGGATATGGATCCAACTGCAATCATTGAACATCTTAAGAAGATGTTTGGTACACAAAGCAGGACAGCTAGATACCAGCTATCTAAGGCTTTATTTGGATCCAAATTGGCATGAAACTCTCCAGTTGGACCCTATGTCAATCATATGATTGATCTCATTGAAGAACTTGAGAAGTTGGGGTGCAAACTGGGTAAAGAGCTTTCTCAAGATTTGATCTTGCAGTCACTATCAGAATCCTTTTCACAATTTATTATTAATTTCAATATGAATAAAATAGATTGTGATCTTCATGAGATGCTTAACATGTTGATTGATTATGAGAATCAACTTGCATCTGCGAAGAAGAAAGGAACTGTCATGTTGGTTGGAAACTCTTCTAAGAAGAAGGGTAAGGGTAAAAGTAAACCCAAGAAAAAGCCTACTGCGCCCAAGGGTGGTGTGACCAGCCCAAAGGCAAAGAAGGCAAAGCTGACCAATCTGATGCTGTATGTTTCCATTATAAGGAAATAGGACATTGGAAGAGAAACTGCCAGGAGTATCTTGCAAATTTAAAGGATAAGAAACAAGGTAAGACTTTAATGAAAAATATTTTCAAGGTTTCTTTAACTACTACTAATTCTTTATTGTGGGTATTAGATACTGGAAGTGGTTATAACATCTGCAATATGTTGCAGGGGTTCCAGATAAGTAGAAAGTTGAAGAAATGAGAAATTAATCTACAAGTTGGAAATGGTGCAAAAGTTGCGTCCATAGATGTAGGATCAATTTCTTTAATAATGCCTGCGAGCAAAGTACTTATGTTGGATGATTGTTATTACGTTCCTAAATTTGTCTCGAACATAATTTCAGCTTCTATGTTTGACAAACGTGGTTTTCGCATTAATATAGGCAATGGCATTTGCTCTATTTATTATAGTGATAATTTATATGTGAATGGCTATCTTGAACATGATGTTTATGTCTTACCTAATGTGAATGCTAATTCGATTATGCATGTTTCAAGTCTTAAGAGAAAAAGAGATGATCAAGTAAATCATACATACCTTTGGCATTGTAGGCTTGGTCATATTGGAGAGAAAAGAATTAACAAGTTGTACAAGGAAGGGTACCTTGACAAATATGATTTTTAATCATATCCAACTTGTGAATCTTGTCTCAAAGGAAAAATAACCAAATCTCCATTTAATGGAAGTTGAGAAAGAGCTTCTGAATTATTGGGAGTAATTCATACAGATGTTTGTGGGTATATGAAAATTCAAGCTAGAGGTGGATATTCTTACTTCATCACCTTCACTAATGATATGTCAAGATATGAATTTGTGTATCTTATGAAACACAAGTCTGAATATTTTGAAATGTTCAAAAGGTTCTGTAGTGAAGTTGAGAAGCAGACTGGTAAAAGTATCAAAGTACTAAGGTCTGATAGAGGTGGAGAATATCTTAGTGAAGATTTTACCAGATATCTCAAAGAGAATGGGATTCTCTCACAGTGGACACCTCCAGGAACACCACAACACAATGGTGTGTCTGAAAGGAGAAATCAACCCTTATTAGATATGGTGAGATCTATGATGGGGTTCATTGATCTTCCAATAAATTTATGGGGATATGCTTTGGAAGCAGCAACATACTTACTTAATAAAGTTCCTACTAAGTTAGTCTCTACAACACCATATGAGATATGGAAAAGATGTAAGCCTAACCTTAAACATATTAAAGTTTGGGGTTGTCCAGCTTATGTTAAGAGACTAAAGTCTGATAAACTTGACTCAAGATCTAATAAGTATAGGTTCATTGGGTATCCCAAGGAAATAATGGGATATTATTTCTATAACCCTTCTGACCATAAAGTGTTTGTGGCCAAGGGAGCAACCTTTTTGGAAAGGGAATTTCTTTTAGAAGGAAATTATAATGGAGAAATAGAACTTGATGAAGTTCAAGAAATTAATGAATCAACACAATATAAGGTCATGAGACCCAAGTTGAAGAACCTTTATTGGATGTGTTTTGAAGTTGCCAAGGAAGTTTCTATCTTCAACGGTTGAAGTTCAAGAACTAAATGAAGTTCAAGAATGGGTTAATGAACCAGTTCCAAACCAAATTGAACAACAACCAAATCCAGCACAAGGTGAACAAGTTGTACAAGTACCTCTTAGAAGGTCTATACGAGAACGTCATGTACCAGCACAAGGTGAACAGGTTGCAAAAGGTCTATACGAGAATGTCACAACCAAATTGAACAATTTAATGGTACAAGATGATGTATCAAATGAGGTTGATCATAATGATGATGACCCTAAGACCTATGAAGAGGTATACAAAGTTCTAATTATGAGAAGTGGCAAAAGTCCATGGAATCCAAAATGGAATCCATGAAGAAAAATAAAATACGGACTTTTGTTGAACCTTCAAAGGATATAAAACCTATAGGTTGTAAATGGGTTTTTAAGAAAAAGATTGGAGAAGACGGAAAGGTGGAGACCTACAAAGCCCGTCTTGTTGCCAAGGGATATCGTAAGAAAGAAGGAGTCGACTACGACAAGACGTTCTCTCCCGTGGTAATGCTCAAATCTATTCGGATTTTGCTTGCTATAGCAGCATACTATGATTATGAAATATGGTAAATGGATGTGAAAACAACTTTCGTTAATGGTGAGCTAGAAGAGGATGTGTACATGACACAACCTGAAGGTTTCACATCTTCGTCTGATCGTAATAAAATTTGCAAGCTACAAAAGATCCATTTATGGAATAAAGCAAACTTCTCGAAGTTGGACTATTCGCTTTAACAAGACAATTGAAAAGTTCAATTTTGTTAGATGCAAAGAAGAACCTTGTGTGTACAAAAAGGTTAGTGGGAGTACAATTATATTCTTAGTGTTGTATATTTATGATATATTGCTCATAGGGAATGACATACCGACATTGCAAAGTACCAAGATTTAGCTATCTGAACAGTTCTCCATGAAAGACTTGGGAGAAGCAGCTTATATATTAGGAATAAAGATCTATAGAGATAGATCTAGGAAGCTGCTTGGACTTTCCCAGTCTTTGTATATTGATACCATCTTAAAGAGGTATAATATGGATAATTCCAAAAGAGGCTATCTACCGATAGGCACTGAATTTACTCTCAGTGGGGAGGATTTTTCTAAAACACCTGAAGAGAGAGAACGCATGAGTAGCATCCCATATGCTAGTGCAGTGGGAGATATCATGTATACCATGACATGTACACGTCCTGATGTGGCTTATGCACTTGGAGTGACTAGCCGATATCAGGCAAATCCTGGTGAGGAACATTGGAAGGTGTTGAAGACCATTCTTAAGTACTTACGAAGGACTAAAGACCAATTCCTCATCTATGGAGATTCTGAGTTGAAACTTGAAGATTATACTGATGCAAGTTTCTCTTTAGATAGAGATGATAGGAAATCTATTTTTGGTTATGTATTCACCTTAAATGGTGGTGCGGTGAGTTGGAAAAGTTCCAAACAAGCTACAGTAGCTGATTCAGTGACTGAAGAAGAATATATAGTAGCTAGTGAAGCTGCTAAGGAAGCTGTATGGATGAAAAAGTTCTTAGCTGAACTTGGTGTGGTTCCACTGTTGTGTGACAATACTGGAGCCATTGCTCAAGCAAAACAACCAAGATCACACCAAAAGTCCAAACACGTTCTGCGAAGGTATCACTTGATAAAAGAGATCATTGAATGTGGAGACGTCAAGATTCAAAAGATTGATGGAAAGGAAAATGTTGTAGACCCATTTACTAAAGCTCTTGGCGCAAAGGAGTTTGACAAGCACAAGTGGAAATTGGGGATGAAGTACAAGAGCGATTGGCTCTAGTGCAAGTGGGCTATTGTTAGGGATATAGTAGATATGCCCTAGATCCAATATCATATTTGATGATTTGAACATAATTTTGTGAACGTCATTTGATATAAAATATATGGCATTTTATATTCTTTTATAATTATTATTAATTTTTTGATTAATTTGATAAGGTCCTTAATTAAATTTTGAGATTTGTCATCGTGATAGAGATCATGATAATGAGAGCAAAGTCTCTTACAATTTAATTTAAATTTGTTCTTGATCGTATGATTATTAATTTGGACATTAGTAATCTAGTTAGATCAATATTTATGTGATCGTCTTTATAGGATAAAGATTAGTTGATCTCATTAACTAAATCACATAGATAGATGATGCATATAGAGGTATGATCATTGAGCTGACTCATTGAACTGACTCATTTGGTAATTCCTAATGGTTAGAATTACCATAAACTGTCAATAGGATATTCTCTTGAAGAATGTGATGTAAGAATTTCCTTTGACCTGAGATCATCATAGTAATTGACAAGTTATTTGTTGTGCTTTAATACTATACACCTATGGCCCTAGGGCGATAGTTGAAAGGATATTGGGTGCGATTGAATACTTGTAGAATTAGTAATTGATCAAGATGGAATCTGTCAACTCTTGGTAATGTGTTTAAGCTTCATGTTGTCATGAATTATAAATGACCAAATGAAGACCTTGGCCAGGGCAATTGAATGAAAGAAGAAATGCATTTCTTAGGTCATTCGATGGTCGATTATATTTGACATGAACACATAGTTGGCCGCCTATTAGGATTTGATAGTTGAACCATATCCTAGGGTGACTCAGAGCTATAAGGACAGAAGGAAATATTATTTTATTCTTCTACTGGTTCTTGAGAGTAAATTGTATACTTCATGTTATCCGGTCATTGAGGAGTGTTTCTAGACGCCACCGTTGATTAGTATATTGATGTGATCATTTCACTACCGGTTTAGTCTTGAACCTGTGGGGTCGCTCACTCACGAGTGTTCTGGTCTTTGCTAAAGGATTAATTATTCTATTGCTTGGTAATTAAATTATAGAATTTAATTAGTCAAATAAATTTTATTACTAGTCCAAATAAAATATTATTATATTCTTTGCCAGCACAGAGGATATATTAATATTGTTAAAAAATTGAAGTTTTCTATTTGGAATAGAAAAATTAAATTATGTCTCTTGGTTAAAATATATATATATATTTAATACTCATAATTAATATTTATTTATAAATATTAATGAAGAGTTATGTGTTAAATCCAATTTAACATTGGAATGACATAAAGTGACTACGGCAACTTCAATCCCAGGTGGCATGGGATTCTATATTGAAATGGAAAGGATTTATAAAGTCCTAATTTGGAATAGAGTTACACGTAAGTCACCGCCTTATTATGTCCCTAACCTATGAAAAGGATACTAAGGTGATGTATGTCAGTATATATACGAAGGTTTCGTATGTAGAAACACTGATGATCGAAAAGGGTCATAAACAAGAGAGGCGTTTTTAGACAAGAAATTTGTCTTCTTGTATTGTTATTACTACGTTAAAGGGTTTTGAGAAAATTTCTGCATAGTAATTTCTCGTTCAATTTGTCCGCGGGTTTCATTGATCAAAGAGTTGATAGCAAGGATCGGTCTCGGTGTGGATACGCATAGAGTCTTCGCACTATCGAAGAAATTTTGAAACGGGACTCTCTCCATCAAGTACGTCTTAGATCCGATATTTGACATGTAAATAAATTTTAAACACGAAAAGATCTGCCTAGAATTGTTATTGTCTTCCACTGCGTGTTATGAACACCTGTATGCAATCCTTCATCTACGATGTAACCTTGCTTTCCTTGTGAATGTAATAAAATACATTCCAAATGTATCGTTGAAAAGGCAAACCATTTGGCCCAAGGTTTTGCATCTGTATAAATTCCAGTTGCACAAATCACTGCCCAAACTATGTTCTTCAATGTGATGGTACGATATGTCATCTCTTCAGCTTGTGATTCCGTGATTTTCTCAAACAGGTGCACATTATACATTTTGTACAAGAGTGTACCTTGGTGTGTGAAAATCCAATCCACTAGACGCGTAAATTCCATTGCCCAGTTATTTTGTTCCACTCCGTGCATGCATTGTGTTTTCCTCCTAGTGTCTTGCATCTCGCGACGCGAGGCTAAAAGTATGGTACAGCGGGTTGCATGACTCGCGTTGCACACTCTATAGTAAGGTGAATCGCCTATTGTAGCGCGTTGAATATCAGGCCACATGCCGTGTGTCACCAGGTCTGTAGCGAGACAGCTTGTGTTTTACCTGGCTTCGCTTGGTCAGTGATCTCACTTCTGGTCCAGTTGTGCGAGGTTTATGGCGTGCTGGGGGCGGGGTCGCTAAACCTGGTGAGCCAGCTCATGTCAGGTGCTTCGTCGCCAAAATGAATGTTTGGGACATTTGGTTGCGTCGTTTGGCTTGTTGCGCGCTATGAATGTTGAATCATATCTCTTTGAGCAGCCTATATAGCCTTGATTCCCTTTTCAATATTTCTCATTTGAATCTTCCTCTCCATATTTGTTCTTACCATCAATACTCCTACAAGGGAATGAACACCAAGTGCTAATACTACCCATTGAAATCGTATATAATGGTAAGGCAGGGACACAATAACATCTCCTGCAAAAAAAAAAACACATCATTAGTATAAACCAATACCATCGTGTTCTCCTCCCTAAGGATTTCAACATGATGGTTGTTGGTTCCTTCTCCTCATCCCCTAGCTCTTGGACACTCTTATTATCAAGTATGGGCATTGAAGTTTATCATTATTCACTATCATTCTCCAATGTACATCCAATTGCATGAATCCATAATATTCAATAGGGCTATTATCTAGTGTATATTTAGTATGTATGCATATTAGTTTTTTTTTTCGTAGTTTTAGTAGTTGGAGAGAAAAAAATCGATTAGATAATTTTTTTTAAAGTTTTTAATTTTTCCCAATGATGGATATCATCAACAGGTTTCTTGAGGGATTAAAGTTGAAGGAAAAAGACAAAAGGATTTTCTTTTGTTAGGTAGTGCAATAATTTTCCCTTGGTTTTTTTATGTGCCGCAGTTCTTTTCCAAGGGTTTTTGTTGAACCAGGTGCAGTTAGTTTTTCATTTAGTAGGAGTAATGAAGTCTTGTGCTATGTTAGTAAATGGACATGACTTTTCTTGACTTTATTATGCCTTGAGAACAGTAAGTGCTTTACTTGTGACGCTTAGGCTCAGTTTTTGACTCATGTATAAGTACCTTAAGTTGTATGATCTTAACTTTGCTTAACTGCTTTGACTAGAGTGTCTTGATGAGTCCAATCATGAGTGAGTTATTTGCCATGTGTGTGTGATTTTATGTATTCTGTGCATTGCATTTGATGTCTGGAACTTGTCATGTGTGTTTGCAAAGCGAAAGAGTAGTTTTATTCAGTCTTGAAAGTGATACAGACATTTCTTTGTTGAGCCAGATATATGTTTTACCCACCCAATTGTTATGTATCTTAGTTAACTCCTTTGAGCATGTAATCCTGTTTCTCTGGCAGCCACATTACAAGCCTTACCCAGTTGTTTGAATTGACCATCTATTTGAATCTTTTACCTCTCGTGAGCACTTGAAAATGTTATGAACTTTGTAAAAGTTAAAGCGTGGGGTGTTGGTTTGGCTTTTTAGTGGAACTAGAGAAGGAAAAAGATGCACTATTTTAAAAAAGTAAGAGTCACTTCAATTGAAAAAGAAAATAAAAAAGTAGTGGTATGGTCGTGAAAAAATATTCCTTGATAGTGGTAACACTTGATGTAATTGTACTTAAAGAAGTAGAAAGTTGATGTATATTGACGTGAAGGTGGAATTATGGTTTGACATAAGTGTGGGGGTTTGAACGGTTAATCGTATGTATTAGAGTGCTTAGGGAGATGTAGTCTATCTTATATCTAAATGTATCCTACCCATATCGCAGCCTACATTGGAACCAAATTAAGTCCTACTTGATCCTTGACTGAATGATCTCAATTAGTAGTGTAGTAGACTATAGGCAAGCCTATGATACGTCTTTTGTGGCATATAAATATTGTTTCTGGAGTGAGAAAATTCTTTCTATTTTGAGTTCCTAATTGTTCTTAAATTTATTGTGTGTGGAACTACTCTCTATTGTGATGTGAGGTTACTTGATTCATGAAGGAAAGGTAATGTTGTTGACCTCTGTGTTAGAGTAAGTGAGAGGGTTGTGAAAAATGTGTGGTGCTTTTGATTCAAATCTTGAGGTGAGGATGTTAGGTATTGTACTTAATCTATTTTAAATATTCTTGGTAGGATGAGCTAGGAGGGTGGTTTAAAAAGGTCAAGTCTTTATAAAGTGTAGTTTGATTGCTTGAGGACGAGCAATGGTTTAAGTGTGGGGTGTTGATGGTAGTCTATAATCCCGTATTTTACTCTGTTATTGCACTCTAATTCACTGCACTTTACTTGTGTTGAGATTTAATTAGTAATTTTTTGCACTTATTGTGTGTTTCAAGCCTTGTAGGAGTGACTTCGAGTTATGTAGATATTGTGGAGCTAATTTGAGCTATTTGGAGCTTTGAAGTTTGAGTAAAACCCCAAAGGATTAAGCCGGGATTGTGTTCATGGGTCGAGGACCTAGTCTGGATATCAAAAGGCAAGGTTGAAGTCGTACTCTGAAGATTTTACACTACCACATCGCGTGGTGCGCCATGGCGGTGTGTTTTTGTTGCTTGATGAATTTTGCTGCCCTCTGATAGGTCCCGGTAATGCACCGCATAGCACGTTTCCCCATGCGATGTGCCTATGTGTTTTTCCCAGAGTTATTTTCCTATTTCTTTTAGAAAAGGGTAGTTTCGTCCGGGCCCAACTCTACTTAGTATAAATACATGGAAAAACGTTATTTTCTGGACTTTCGACATACTTTTGACCTAAGAAAGCAAAAGAGGACTTGGAAGAACACAAGCACAAGGATTTCATCATTCCTTCCTCACTAAAGAGCCGAGTTTGGATTAAATTTCTTTTTTCCTATACTTTAATTATATTTGTGATGAATTTCTCCATGTCTATGGAGTAATTCACTTTAGGGTTTGATGGATTGGGTGTATTGATGATTATTTATGGATTATAACTCTAGTTTTATGTGTTGAAGATTTTTGGATGATTTAATTGTTGCATCTATATTCACGAGTTCATATAATCGAGAGAGGCATAACTTATGATATCTTTGCATTATATTGTTGGTTGAGTTCGTAGATTCTACTAAGTAATCGAAAGAGGCAAGTTGAATCATTGATTAAACCTAGTTAGGAGGATAATCGAGAGAGGTCCTCCTAAACTAATTCACTACGCATTCTCGCATATCTTCACAGAGCTTAATTTGGTTCATCTCGCGAGGTTGAGACTTAATCGAGAGAGGAGTTTCTGTTGAACGTTTGAACTAATAATTGAGTGAATTCGAGAGACTCACTAGAACATAAGAAGTGAATTATCTGGAGTTAAATCTCAAACAATTATCTTGCACCTATCTTGTCAAAACCATATCTTCTCCCACTGATAATCTAATTTGCTTATTCCTTGTTTCGATAGTCACTAGTCAATAGATTTAGATTCTTAGTTAATTTTAATTAGTAATCATATAAATCTCAATTGTTGATCCTCCTAGATATAAATCAAGCTAGAAACTACGAGAATACTATTTAAATCCAATCCTCGTGGATACAATATTATACAATACTATATTTGATTAGCGAGAATAACTTAAGTGTGTGTGTTTTGCACTCGTCAACCATCGACTGTACTGTAGATCAACTATTCTACCGAAAAGAAGCCTTTTCAGTTTAAAGGGAGTTTTTGGGAAAGCGCGAACACTCATCAAGAACTACTATGTTGATAATAAGCATGAATGGAGTTTGATGTGGAAATCATGCTTTATGCAAAAATAATAACACATTTCCAGATATTTGCATGATAAAAGTTCATCAAAACAACCAACTATTGTGATGACCTAAAAGATCATCACTTGTTTTACAACGAAACTTCTGTATTTCAAGGCCTTGAAAACCTTATTTAGAGTCACCTCGATTTGCGTGTGCAGTCCGGGCGCATAGCCGAAAAGCTTAAATACGATAATCTGTGAAAAATGATAAGTTTTGATTATAAAAATGAGCTAATTTAACTTCGGTCAACGATTTGGGTAAACGGACCCAGACCCGTGATTTGACGGTCCTGGAGGGTCCATAGGAAAATATGGGACTATTTAAAGAAAATTATTTTCTAAAACTATTTAAAGAAATTTGAAATAAAATTTGATTAGAACATAATGGTATCGGACCCGTATTTTGGTTCCGGCGCACGGTACAGGTCTTATATATGATTTAAGATATTTCTGTGGAATTTGGTGAAAAACGGATGTCATGTGATGTGACTCAGACTTAAATTGCAAAATTTATGTTTAAAGAAGTTTAGAGAAAATTTCATTGATCTCGAGATTTAATTTGATGTTCATAAGGTTATTTTGATGATTTGATTACATGAGTAAGTCCATATGATGTTTTTGGGTTAGTATGACATTTGGTTTGGAGCCCCGAGGGCTCGGGTGAGTTTCGGGATATTTTTACACTTAGGAAAAAAATTGCAGATTCAAAGAAGTTACAGGTCTCTGAAGCCAGGCTTCGCGGTCCGCGGTGGAAGCTTCACGGCCGCGATGGGGGCTCCACGACTGGGGTGGGAATTGTGCGGTCCGCGGTGAGCAAGGCCAAGCCTTCGCGGCCGCGCTCGATTTCTTGTGGTCCGCGGTGGAGCTCCGCAGCCGCAGTCCTTTTTATGCGGTCCGCGGTGGTGCTCCTTGGCCGCAGTACTTTTTATGCGGTCCGCGGAGAGGGCCTAAAAGGAGTATATTTAAACGGACTTTCCAGTTATTTTTCACTTTTAAAAACCCTAAAACATAAGAGGCAATTTTTCAAATAACCTTTCTTCTCCAAATCAATTGTAAGTCGTTTTTAACTAGTTTTCTTCAATCATTAACATCTTTTAACATGATTTCAATTTCAAATCAATGATTTTCATCGGGGAAATTGGGTGTTTTGGGTAAAACCTAGGTTTTTCAAAAATTGGGGATTTGGACCTCGATTTGAGGTCCGATTTCAAAAAAAATTACATATTTGGGCTCGTGGGGAAATAGGTAATCGGGTTTTGGTTCGAACCTTGGGTTTTGACCACGTGGGCTCGAGGGCGATTTTGACTTTTTGGGTAAAACTTTGGAAAACTCATTTTCATGCATTCAAATTGATTCATTTAGCGTTTATTGATGTAATTAAGTAACTTGTGGCTAGATACGAGCGAATTGGCGGAGGAATCGAGGGGTAAAGCTATAATTGAAGCTTGAGTTGTGATCGTGGCATCGAGGTAAGTGTTTGGTCTAACCTTAGCTTGAGGGATTAGGAGTTGTGTCATATTTGCTATTTGCTTCTTGTCGAGTACGACGTATAGGCATGGTGACGAGTATCTATACATTGATGTCAAACATGACCGTGAGTCTTATCTTGTGATTTTCATGATTTTGTTGTATTATTCATGCCTTGGTGAAAATTTCTATTTATTGTGTAAAGCATAGTGACCTATGAACATTGAGGATCGTTGGCTCCGGTTGTATAACGAATTGTGAAAGTATAAGTGATAATCAAAACCTTAGAGCAGTGGTTCTGTGTAGTGAATTGTGAAGTAAAAGTGAGAAAGAGAAGAGATCATTATGTTGCCCCCTTGCCGGCTATTGTTCAGTTGAGGTTCCCTTGCATTGTGTTCTGAATTGATATTACAGACTCTTAAGTTGATGATTCTTTGTGTTAGATGTTGAAACTAGTTGAGTTATTGTGGAGATAGTTAGATTTTGGAACAGGTTTGGTTATGGCTGTTTCTCCCTTGACGGGACGGTTAGTTATGATTATTGTTGACTGTATATAATGGATCGGGTTGCACGAAGCAACAGTTATATATTTGGATCGGGTTGCACGCAGCAACAGATATTATATTGGATCGGGTTGCACGCCGCAATAGTTATATACGTGGATCGGGATGCACGCCGCAACAAATATTATATTGGATCGGGTTGCACGCCGCAACAATTATATATGTGAATCAGTTTGCACGCTGCAACAAGGTTAAATGTTAAGGGATCGGGTTGCGCGCCGCAATAGTATTGTTATCGTATTGATTGTAGACATCGAGTGTTCTTTCATACTTTATTAAGTTTCTGATAAAATTGATATGTTTCCCCGAAGCATGTTTCCCCCTCCCTTGTAAACCGTTATTACCTTTTTATATTTTCGATGTATATTATATAACTACATAGGTTTATCTGGAGTCTGGTCCTAGCCTCGTCACTACCTTGCTAGGGTTAGGCCAGGCACTTACTAGCACATGGGTCGGTTGTGCTGATACTACACTCTGCACTCGGTGCAGATACCGGAGTAGCCTTTGGTCAGCAGCAGTAGCTCGGGATCCAGCCTTTAGTCCACCAAGACACCGAAGTAGCCTTGCAGGCATTCGCAAACCTAGTGTCTCCTCTATCTTATTTCATATTTTGTTATCTCATGTATTCGAGACAAACAATGCTATATTTCTTTCAAACAGTTGTATTTAGTAATCTTTGTAGTCCGTGGATGATGTGACACCAGGTTCTGGTTAGAGGCACGTGATGGTCTTTGAGACATTTTCATTTTCTATTTATTTAAGACTTTCGCTAAATTTCATATTCTGCTGTTATTTAACAGTTTATTTCCTTGTTATTATAATTGGTAAGAAGTTTTAAAATAAAGGAGTTAATGATTTCTAAGTTCATGGCTTGCCTAGCTTCTACGAGTAGGCGCCATCATGACTCCCGAGGGTGGCAAATCAGGATCGTGACAAGTTGGTATTAGAGCTTTAAGTTACATAGGTCTCACAATTCACGGACAAGCTCAGTAGAGTCTGAGGGATCGGTACGGAGACGTCTGTATTTATCCCTCGGAGGCTATAAGGTTAGGAAAACTTCACATTTGTTCTTTCTCGTCATGCGGTTTTGTTTCTCAATACAAATTGAACTTCTACTCTGTTCTTTCGCAGATGGCGAGAACACGCGCTTCCTCATCTACCGCTCAGCAGCCCGAGCCCCCAGCAGTAGCTCCCACGAGAGGGCAGAGGGCGAGGCCGTGCCAAAGGCCGAGGTAGGGGTAGAGCTCAGCCCCGAGCAGCAGCCCCAGTAGCGGAGCCTCAAGTTGACTTTGATGACGAGGTTCTGGCCCCAACAACTCCGGTGGGCCCAACTCAGGTCCCAGGCGGGTTTATTGCTACCCAAGTCCTTCAGGATGCTCTTGTCTGATTAGTGGGCCTCATGGAGAGTGTCACCTGAGCGACCTTGCTTCCTGTAGCACCAGCTGTCTCTCAGGCTGGAGGAGGGGCCTAGACTACTGCTACTCGCACTCCGGAGCAGGTAGCTCCTCAGATTCAGACTCTAGCGGTTCAGCCAGTTGAAGTAGTTCAGCCGGGTGTATTAGCTTAGATCGGTGATGGAGTGGATATGTTTGTCGATGCTTTATGGAGGCTGGATAGGTTCACCAAGCTCTTCACTTCCACTTTTAGCGGTGTATCTACTGAGGATCCCTAGGATTATCTAGACAGCTGTCACGAGGTTCTTAGGAACATGGGTATTGTCGAGATCAATGGGGTCGATTTTGCTACATTTCGCCTATCTGGATCCGCCAAGACTTGGTGGAGGGATTATTGCTTAGCTATACCAGCCGGAACGCCAGCCTTGACTTGGGAGTAGTTCACACAACTATTTCTTTAGACGTTTCTCCCCATTACTTAGCGAGAGGCTTATCGGAGGCAGTTTGAGTGCCTCCAGCAGGGTTCCATGACGGTTACCCAGTATGAGACCAGTTTCATCGACTTAGCTCGCCATGCTCTTGTCATACTTCCTACTGAGAGAGAGAGAGAGAGGGTTATGAGGTTTATTAATGGTCTTATTCAGCCGATTCGCCTTCAGATGGCTAGGGAGGCTGGGAGTGAGATCAATTTTCAAGCAGCCAATGTGTCCTGTAGAGTGGAGATTGTCCTGTCGCAGGGAGGTGGTCATGGGTCGGATAAGAGGCCCCGTCATTTAGGTAGATTCAGTGGTTCCTCATATGGAGGTAGGGATTCATATGGTAGAGGCCATCCTTCTAGGCCTTTTCAGTCAGCTCTTCAGGTCTCTCACGGCGCTTCGGGTAGCCGTGGACCGCAAATATGGTATTCTGATCAGCAGTCCTATAGTGCACTACCAGCTCCTATCAGTGCACTACCGCTCCAGTGTTTTCAGGGTGGTCATTCGGGTCGCCAAAGTCAGTCTCAATTTCCTTAGCCACAACACTCAGGTGGGTGTTTTGAGTGTGGTAAGTATGGTCACATTAGGAGGACTTGTCTGAGGTTGGTAGGTACTCAGTCACAGCAACAGGGTTCCCGTGCTATGGTCTAGGCACCAGATATTCCATAGACCACCCAGCCAGCTAGAGGTAGGGTTAGAGGTGCTAGAGGTAGAGGTAGAGGATTTAGAGGTGGAGCTCATGCCGCTAGAGGTGGAGACCAGCCAGCTGCAGGCCGTTGCAGAGATGGAGCCCAGGGTGGTGGTGCCTAGCCCCGATGTTATGCTCTACCAGCTAGGCCCGAGGCTGAGGCTTCAGATGTAGTTATTACAGGTACGGTTCTTGTTTGTGATAGAGATGCTTCAGTATTATTTGATCCAGGGTCAACCTACTCGTATGTGTCATCTTATTTTGAACCATATCTGGTTATGCCTAGTGATTCATTGAGTGTTCCTGTCTATGTGTCTACACCGGTAGGCGATTCTATTGTAGTTGATCGAGTCCATCGTTCTTGTATTGTGGTGATTGGGGGTCTTGAGACTCGTGCAGATTTGTTGCTTTTAGACATGGTCGATTTCTATGTCATATTGGGGATGAGCTGGCTGTCACCTTACCACACTATTTTGGACTGTCACGCCAAGACTATGACCTTAGCTTTACCGATTATGCCTCGTTTAGAGTGGAGAGGGACTCCTAGTCATTCTACCCGGTGTTTTATCTCTTACGTGAAGGCTCGACGCATGGTCGAGAAGGGGTGTTTGGCCTATTTGGCATATGTTTGTGATTCTAGTGCTGAGGTTCCCTCTATTGATTCTGTGCCCGTTGTTCATCAGTTTCCTGAGGTATTCCCTTCAGACTTGTCGGGTATGCCACCCAACAGGGATATTGATTTTTTCATTGATTTGGCTCCAGGCACTCAGCCCATTTCTATCCTGCCGTACCATATGGCCCCGCCTGAGTTGAAAGAGTTGAAGGAGATGTTGCAAGACTTGCTTGAGAAGGGCTTCATTATGCCCAGTGTTTCTCCTTGGGGTGCGCCAGTGTTGTTTGTTAAGAAGAAGGACAAATCGATGAGAATTTGTATTGATTACCGGTAGCTGAAGATGGTTACAATCAAGAATAAGTATCCATTGCCGAGAATTGATGATTTGTTTGATCAGCTTCAGGTCGCCAAGGTGTTTTCAAAGATTGATTATGAGTTCTTGGTTATGTCGTTCGGGTTGACAAATTCCCCAACAACTTTTATGGATTTGATGAACCGGGTGTTCAGACCTTATTTGGATTCGTTCGTGATAGTCTTTATTGATGATATTTTGATATATTCCCGCAGCCGGGAGGAGCATGAGCAACATCTTAGAGTGGTTCTTCAGACCTTGAGGGATAGTCAGTTATATGATAAATTCTGGAAGTGTGAGATATGGTTGAGTTCAGTTGCATTCCTGGGTCATGTTGTATCAGCAAAGGGTATTCAGGTGGATCCGAAGAAGATTGAGGCAGTTAAGAACTGGCCTAGATCAGCATCAGCTACAGAGATTCGGAGTTTCTTGGGATTGGCAGGTTACTATTGCCGGTTCGTGGAGGGATTTTCATCTATTGCATCCCCGATGACCAGGTTGACCCAGAAGGGTGCCCAGTTCAGATGGTCGAACGAGTGTGAGATGAGCTTTCTGAAGCTCAAGACAGCTCTAACTACGGCACCGGTGTTGGTTTTGCCCACAGGTTCACGGCCTTATACAGTTTATTGTGATGCTTCTCGTGTTGGGCTTGGTGCAGTGTTGATGCAAGATGGCAAGGTCATTGTCTATGCTTTGCGGCAGTTGAAGATTCATGAGAAGAACTATCCAGTTCATGAGTTAGAGTTGGCATCCATAGTTCACGCATTGAAGATTTGGAGGCATTATCTGTATGGCGTGGCATGTGAGGTGTACATGGATCACAAGAGTCTTCAGTATTTTATTTTTTTTGGCAATCCACTAGGCAAGCGCCTAGGGCTAGTTTTTTATTAATAAAAGAAAAACAAAAATACAACAATTAGGAAAAGTATAAATAAGGGGGACAATAGCACCGATATTGTTACCCATATGCCTTGGCTATATAATCACTCCTCTGCGCCTCACATTGCGTTATGATGGCAGCCTCATGTAGAGGTTCATGGTGTAGCTGTCGGCAACGTCTCACGAGGGCATATAATCTCATAGCCGTGTGGATATTTTTCCAAAGGCATAGGACCAAGGCAACACTAACCGTGCTAAACCTTACCTTACCAATCCTATTGAGGCAAAGAGAATACACTAACCGTGAGTCTTCAGTATTTGTTCAAGCAGAAGGAGCTGAATTTGAGGCAGAGGAGGTGGTTGGAGTTGTTGAAGGATTATGATATCACTATCTTATATCACCCGGGAAAGGACAATGTGATGGTCGATGCCTTGAGTAGGAAGTCAGCCAGTATGGACAGTCTTGCTTACATTCCGGTCGGTGAGAGGCCGCTTGCTTTGGATGTTTAGGCCTTGGCCAATAGGTTTGTGAGGTTGAATATTTCTGAGCCTAGTCGTGTATTAGCTTGTACGGTCGCTCGTTCTTCTTTATTGGAGCGTATACGTGATAGCAGTTTGATAATCCCCATTTGTGCGTCCTTAGAGACACAGTGTAGTGCGGGGGTGCCAAGCGGGTTACCCTAGATGATGATGGAGTTTTGAGATTGCAGGGTCGAGTGTGTGTGCCAAATGTGAATGGGCTACGAGAGTTGATTTTAGAGGAGGCCCATAGCTCCCGGTACTCTATTCATTCGGGCGCCGCGAAGATGTATCAGGATTTGCGGCAGCATTATTGGTGGTGGAGAATGAAGAAGGATATCATTGCATGTGTAGCTCGGTGTTTGAATTGTCAGCAGGTTAAGTACGAGCATCAGAGGCCTGGTGGTTTATTTCAGAGGATTGAGCTTCCCGAGTGGAAGTGAGAGCGGATCACTATGGATTTCGTTATTGGACTCCCGCAGACTCGGAGGAAGTTTGACGCAGTAGGGGTCATTGTTGATAGGCTGACCAAGTCAGCGCATTTTATTCCTGTGGCAGTCTCCTATTCATCCGAGAGGTTAGTTGAGATATATATCCGAGAGATTGTTCGTCTTCATGGTGTGCATGTATCTATCATTTCGGACCGAGGTACGCAGTTTACCTTGCATTTCTGGAGAGCCGTTCAGCGAGAGTTGGGCACCCAGGTTGACTTGAGTACAACATTTCATCCTCAGACGGACGGGCAATCCAAGCGAACTATTCAGATTTTGGAGAATATGCTCCGACCCTGCGTTATCGATTTTAGAGGTTCGTGGAATCAGTTCTTTCCTTTAGTAACGTTTGCCTACAACAACAGCTACCAGTCGAGTATCCAGATGGCTCCTTATGAGGCTTTATACGGTAGACGGTGTCGATCTCCGGTTGGATGGTTTGAACCGGGGGAGGCTTGGTTATTGGGTACGGATCTAGTTCATGAGGCCTTGGACAAGGTCAGGATTATTCAGGATAGGCTTCGTACAACTCAATCCAGGCAAAAGAGTTATGCAGACCGGGTGTTGCTCTGAGTTTCTCCTATGAAGGGTGTAATGAGATTTGGGATGAAGGGCAAGCTTAGCCCTAGGTTCATTGGTCCATTTGAAATTCTTGTTCGAGTGGGAGAGGTGGCCTATAGACTTGCATTGCCACCGAGCTTATCAGTCGTGCATCCAATGTTTTATGCGTCCATGTTTCGGAAATATCACAGCAATCCATCATACGTGTTAGATTTCAGCACTGTCCAGTTGGACAAGAACATGGCTTATGAGGAGGAGCCAGTAGCAATTCTAGACCGGCAGGTTCGTCAGTTGAGGTCGAAGCGTTTTCCTTCTGTTCGTGTTCAGTGGAGAGGTCAGCCTCCTGAGGCATCGACTTGGGAGTCTGAGTCCGATATGCGGAGCCGTTATCCCCATCTTTTCCCTGACTTAGGTACTTCCTTTTTCTGTACATTCGAGGACGAACGGTTGTTTTAGAGGTGGAGAACGTGATGACCCAAAAGGTCATCACTTGTTTTAAAATGAAACTTCCGTGTTTTGAGGCCTTGAAAATAATTTTGTCCCACAGAATTCTCTTAGGACCCTTTTTAACCTCATTTAGAGTCACATCGATTTGCATGTGCAGTCCGGGCGCATAGCCGGAAAGGTTAAATACGATAATCTGTGAAAAATGATAAGTTTTGATTATAAAATGAGCTAATTTGACTTCGGTCAACGCTTTGGGTAAACGGACCCGGACCCATGATTTGACCGTCCCAAAGTGTCCGTAGGAAAATATGGGACTTGGGCGTATGCCCGGAATCGAATTCCGAGGTCCCGAGCCCGAGAAATAAATTTTCAAAGAAAATTATTTTCTGAAACTGTTTAAAGAAATTTGAAATAAAATTTGATGAGAACAAGATGGTATCAGGCCCGTATTTTTGTTCCGGTGCCCGGTACAAGTCTTATATATGATTTAAGACATTTCTGTGGAATTTGGTGAAAAACGGATGTCATGTGACGTGATTCAGACTTAAATTGCAAAATTTATGTTTAAAGAACTTTAGAGAAAATTTCATCGATCTCAAGATTTAATTTGATGTTCATGAGGTTATTTTGATGATTTGATTATACGAGTAAGTCCATATATTGTTTTTGAGTTAGTATTACATTTGGTTTGAAGCCCCGAGGGCTCGGGTGAGTTTCGGGATGTTTTTACACTTAGGAAAAAAAATTGCAGATTCAGAGAAGTTGCAGATCTCTGAAGCCAGGCTTCGCGGTCCGTCGTGGAAGCTTCGCGGCCATGGTGGGGGCTCCGCGACCGCGGTGAGAATTGTGCGGTCCGCGGTGAGCAAAGCCAAGATTTCGCGGTCGCGCTCGATTTCTTGTGGTTCGCGGTGGAGCTCCGCGGCCGCAGTCCTTTTTATGCGGTCCGTGGCCGCAGTCCTTTTTATGCGGTCCGCGGAGAGGGCCTGAGAGGAGTATATTTAAATAGACTTTCCAGTTATTTTTCACTTTTCAAAACCCTAAAACATAAGAGGTGATTTTTCAAACAACCTTTCTTCTCCAAATCAATTGTAAGTCGTTTTTTAACTAGTTTTCTTCAATCATTAACATCTTTTAATATGATTTCAACTTCAAATCAATGATTTTCATGGAAAAATTGGGTGTTTTGGTTAGAACCTAGGTTTTTCAAAAATTGGGGATTTGGACCTCGATTTGAGGTTCGATTTCAAAATAAATTACATATTTGGGCTCGTGGGGGAATGGGTAATTGGGTTTGGGTCGAACCTCGGGTTTTGACTGTTACACCCCATATTTTCGTACATGAAAGTATGCCATAAATAAATTATGAGATCCCGGAAGCGAGATGTCACGACCAGCAGTATTACATTACGGTGATGTCGCGTTTCACAGTATTAAGTTAGGACGATGTTTCACCTTGAAGTATTGTACTTTAAAATTTCGTTTTCAGTTAACAGATGTAAGACTCGGGGATGAGATCATCTTGACGTTAGCGTACTTACGTTATTTATAGCAAGCAATAAATAAGTGTTGTGAAGGTAAGAGGGCAAGTAATATCGAAGAAAATAAATTTTGTCGAAATTTGGCATTTTGGGGTAAAATACAACCCGAACTAAAATACCCAGTATTTATGGACTAGTGTCATACAAGATACTACATGGCCATGCTAGTAAGGTATATAAGGTATGTGGAAAGTGAGTAATACTTTAAATAATTTGTGGTAATTTTTAAATTATGCGGGTAATTGATTAATTACCGGGTAACAAGACATTACGCAGTTAACCAATAAGTGGATAGGAATTACACGTGGCAAAAAGCCACAATTCAAGAAATGACTAAGGATCTTATTTTCTTAGATGGCTATGTAGGATACCACGTGGCAAAAGTTAATTATCCTTTGAAGAGTTAGTGTTTTTAGTCTTGTATCACACTTTGTGAAATACGTTTTTGACAATGGGAATTGCTGATTAATGGTGTACACTAACTTGAAGTGGTGAGAGGTTAATATCTTCTGTATTTATGCATGTATACATACAAGAAGAAACAACTAGTAAGCTCTTTCTTTTCTTATCTAAATAGTAGCTTTTGGAAAAATGGTTTGCTTGAGAAGTCATTAAAAAAATGGTCGAATTGCTCTTGGAGGTGACGATTTTATTGGAATGATCAACATCATGGGCGATTGCATCAGAATGAGCAACAGAAGTAATAGCAATGCCGCCAGGATGGCCTCCAATTTTTTTTCCCGAATAGCCACCGAATTGAGACAAGAATATTACACGAATTTTCCCTACTCTAGGTATGTTAAGGCTATCCCTTCTTTCTTTTGGCATGATCCACACGATATGAACGAAACGTGCAAATGCACAAATTCCATAAGTGACTCTACTCATAGAAGTAATAGAAATATCTATATTCTTTAATTCTCATGTGTCATAATATTTTATCATCTGTTCATGGGTCTCAGAAAAATACGAAAGTTGAAAAGATGTTACTTTATGATATTGCTCAAGAGGCAAAGTGGTCTTATGACCTTCCGAATGACTTTATTGACGTATTTTTCATGCATTGCATTAATGTGCGTTGACCCATGACTAGATGGCATTATATACGTGTATATACGTAAATATATGTATACGGAATGGGAAAAGGTTACGGCGTTATATACGCACCACCACCTGATCAGCTGATTTATGATGATGATGTTGCCCACTGTGGCCAAGTATGATTCAAACAGCGTTATATACACATATATATGTAAGTATGATTCAAACGGCGTTATATACCCGTATATATGTATGTATATATGTATATGGGATATGGGAAAGGTTATGGCGTTATATACGCACCACCACCTGATCAGCTGGTATACGATGATGATTTTGCCCACAGTGGCCGATATGATATGATGGGATGCCCTCAGAGGCTGATGATGTTATGAAACATATACCTATGCACGACATGACATTCATACGCATATGCATGACGCTGAAAGTAATTTATGATTTACAAAGTTATTCAGACGTACGGGTTGAGTCATGTACTCCATATGTCTTCCATGTCTCCTATGTATTTATTTATGTGCCTTACATACTCAGTACGTTATTCGTACTGACGTCCCTTTTGCCTGGGGATGCTGCGTTTCATGCCCGCAAGTCCCAATAGACAGGTCGAGAGCCCTCCAAGTAGGCTATTAGCTCAGCGAAAGATGTTGGTGCGGTCCATTTGCTTCGGAGTTGCTCGCTTGGTTAGTAGGATTTAGACGTGTATTGTTTGGTATGGCGGGACTCTGTCCCGACCCTTATGACATTTATGTATTCTTAGAGGCTTGTAGACATATGTCGTGTACATAAAAGATTGTACGGCCTTGTCGGCCTATGTTTTGAGTTTATAAAGGATCATGTTGGCCTATTAGGCCCGTATGCATGTGTATATGATGATGTATTAAGAAAGATACATTACGTTGGTACTCAGTTGAGTAAGGTATCGGGTACCCGTCCCGGCCCATCGGTTTGGGTCGTGACATTGACCACGTGGGCCCGAAGGCGATTTTGACTTTTTGGGTAAAACTTTGAAAAACTCATTTTCATGCATTCAAATTGATTTATTTAGCGTTTATTGATGTAATTAAGTAACTTGTGTCTAGATACGAGCGAATTGGCGGAGGAATCGAGGGGTAAAGCTATAATTGAAGCTTGCGTTGTGTTCGTGGCATTGGGGTAAGTGTTTGGTCTAATCTTAGCTTGAGAGATTAGGAGTTGTGTCCTATTTGCTATTTGCTTCTTATCGAGTACGACGTATAGGCATGGTGATGAGTATCTATACGTTGGTGTCAAACACGACCATGAGTCTTAGCTTGAGGGGTAAAGATTTCTATTTATTGTGTAAAGTTGTGGAATGAATTGTGACCTGTGAACATTGAGGAGAGTTGCCTCCGGTTGTATAACGAATTGTGAAAGTATAAGTGATAATTGAAACCTTAGAGCATTGACTCGAGTTGTGCAGTGAATTGTGAGGTAAAAGTGAGAAAGAGAAGAGATCATTATGTTGCCCCCTTGCCGGGCTATTGTTGAGTTGAGGTTCCCTTGCATTGTGTTCTGAATTGATATTATGGACGCTTAAGTTGATGATTCTTCATGTTAGATGTTGAAACTAGTTGAGTTATAGTGGAGATAGTTAGATGTTGGAACAGGTTTGGTTATGGTTGTTTCTCCCTTGCCGGGACGGTTAGTTATGATTATTGTTGACTGTATATGATGGATCGGGTTGCACACCGCAACAGTTATATATGTGGATCGGGTTGCATGCCGCAACAAATATTATATTGGATCGGGTTGCACACTACAATAGTTATATACGTGGATCGGGTTACACACCGCAACAGATATTATATTGGATCGGGTTGTACGTCGTAACAGTTATATATGTGGATCGGGTTGCACGCCGCAACAAGGTTAAATGATAAGAGATCGGGTTGTGCACCGCAATAGTATTGTTATCATATTGATTGTAGACATCAAGTGTTCTTTCATACTTTATTAAGTTTCTGATAGAATTCGTATGTTTCCCCGAAGCATGTTTCCCCCTCCCTTTTAAACCGTTATTACTTGTTTATATTTCATTTGTATATTATATAACTGCACAGGTTTATCTGGAGTTTGTTCCTAGCCTCGTCACTACCTCGCCGGGGTTAGGCTAGGCACTTACCAGCACATGGGGTCGGTTGTGCTGATACTACACTCTGCACTCTATGCAGATACCAGAGTAGCCTTTGGTCAGCAGCAGTAGCTCGGGAGCCAGCCTTCAGTCCATCGAGACACCGAGGTAGCCTTGCAAGTGTCTGCAGGCCCAGCGTCTCCTCTATCTTATTTCATATTCTGGTATCTCATGTATTCGATACAAATAGTGCTATATTTCTTTCTAACGGTTGTATTTAGTACTCTTAGTATTTCGTGGATGTTGTGACACCAGGTTCTGGTTAGAGGCACGTGATGGTCTTTGAGACATTTTCGTTTTCTATTTATTTAAGACTTCCGCTAAATTTCATATTTCGCTATTATTTAATGGTTTATTTCCTTGTTATTATAATTGGTAAGAAGTTTTAAAATAAAAGAGTTAATGATTTCTAAGTTCATGACTTGCCTAGCTTCTACGAGTAGGAGTCATCACGACTCTCGTGGGTGGAAAATCCGGGTCATGATAAATATAAACGATTTGAAGAAAAGAAAAAGGAAAGACAAAAGGAGAAGTTAGTTTAACTCATGAAAATATGCGAGGACGTAATTAAATGAAGCAAATAGGAAGGTAGGGATGGGGAGAGATATGACATAGCAGTTTTAGACAAGATGAAGGAAATGGAGAGGGAATGTATATGTCATAGCAATTTAAACAAATAAAGGGAAATACAGGAAGGGGTGTACATGTCATCAAATAATCCGTTAATCCTCGTAAGTCAAATTCTTTATGGTAATAGCCTAAGTGTAAATCTCTAGCAGAGTCGCCATGCTGTCGCGACCCTTTTTCTCGCAAAAATGGATTTCGACATGTGGCAACTCTTTTAAATGGGTATTAATATAGAAGAGTCTCCACCTAATGATTTTAAGATGCATTACAGCACATATTTGCAAATAATTCTATTTAATTAGTCTTTTTCACCAAAGATAGGGTAAGGGCTCAAATTACCTCAAAGAGACAGTGTTAGGCACTCTTCGAGGTCCACAACTGTAGGTCCTGGCCAAAGTTTACGCTATGTGGGATTATCGGATTATAATTGTCTTAAGTGATCATATAAGTGAGGGAAGACAAAGAATTCAAAGGTTCTAACAAATGTAGATAAAATGGGATAGCAATTAAACTATATAGATAATAAGTACAAGTCCTCAAAGGTTACAAGGTACAACTTAATTATTCAAAATTCAACAACTAAGTGCGAACAATAAATATATAAAGGGGGGTCCTATGTTTTTTAGCCTAAAGGATCACCCCATGCAACATAAATAATACTTCGCAACTCTCTTAGGGTAGGGGTTGCGAGTTGCAAATAATAATCAGTGGGCATAGACTGTCATCTCCTGCTACGCGATTACTATATTAATGTTATTTACCTAAAGCGCTCTAATTCAATTCTAGGTCGTCTCCTATGTGTGCACTACCTGTCCCATGCCTATAGCCCATGAGGATTTAAACCTACTATTTGGGTGGTTCTAGACTCTACTTAGAATGATCAAATTGATAAAACTAAACACACATTCAATACACATAGGACTTCACATGAGGACAATGAATGGATCAAGTTAGCCTCCACAGATAACAACAAATGCATGCGGGCAGATTAGACAATAGATAGTTAAGACGCATTAGAGTAGTTGAATCCTACAGACATGGTTTATACATAATTCTGATCTCCAATATTTTGTACAAGCAGTACTGCATCTTTAGACTAAGGAATTGGCAGATTAAAGGTATTGCAGACCTTATAGGCATGATCTCTAATTGTTTGCACGATGAGGCGGTACAACTATTTGAAAGCTTAGAATTAACGACGTTGATTTTATAAACATGCTTCTTAGGCGGGTGACAGTATCCCGTAGGCAGTATTTCTAATAGTTGACAATTGAATTTGATTTTATTATACTTTATCCGTATATGAATGTCATCTAAGTGTGGAAGTAGACTAAAGCAATAAAAGTAGTCGATTAATTCATTAAGATTCTATCATCATGATATCTAGATGATTAGCGTAATAAAAGCAGTAGAAGTGACTGAGTAATTGATTGGTTGAATCCCTACAATATGGTATTTAGATGAGCATGAGCAAAATTCATGTGTTATTGCATCCTATAGGCATGTTGTCTAACAATTAAACAAGTTGTATGATCCCTATAAACATGTTGTATAAGAGCGTACAGTAGTAGACATGGAAATATGTATAGTAATTACTTAAACTATCATCCTTTGAATAGTGTACAAGTATTAGATAAGTTAATTGAAGTGTGTCATTCCTATAGGCGTGATTTCTATTAGTGTGTAGAATCAATGCATGCCAAACAAATAGCAAACAAGACAATTAAATCCTATAGACATGTTTTCTACCCGTTCACGCAAACATTAGAATACCCCAGCCCCCTTTCACTAATTTCGATCTCATTCAATTTTACAAGCTAGTACAAGTCATTTTAAATAATTACAGGCCCAAATAAAAATATAGAATAACCTAGTAATTACATCTGGCCTTCAAATAGGCTTAGAACATCATGCGGATAGCTAGCCCAAACTCCAGGTGCAGATAGTATACTTTGAACTCCCAATACCTAAGACAGTCCCAGCATACCAGGCCCAAACAATTTCAGTAATTACGCTAATGGATGCCAAATTAGCCATATAGGTAACATAACTACTCATGGAACAACTTGAACACTTAGTCTCTACGACCGAAAAGCTGCAGTTTCAGCCAATAGATAGGGCCATGCGGAGTTGAAAGACATCAAAGACACATAAGGGAAGTAATTCCAGAAAAAAATAAGATTAACAGGGTCAAGCTAAGGTATCATAAACCACCAAGCCACTGCAAATAGAACCAACCCAAAGAATTACATATGATAGCCAAGCAGAATCATACACAAGAAGAGGGTGGAATACAACCCTCATATGAGGATTTTAACATAAAGGTTTTGCGTAACAATCTTAGTAGTGGCATAATTTGGCAAACACACTTAATTGATCATCAGACTTAACATGATTAACACTAACTATAGCAGAAGGATTCTAAGAACTTACAATAGGTAAAAGATTATGTCAACCTTAGGCTAACAAGACAGGCAGACATTAGGTTCATGGTAGATGAAAGTATCAACCCTAGGTTAATAGGATAGGTAATTATAAAGCCTCGTGCTAATTAATTACATATAGGAAAAGGCTAAACATTGATGTTTACACTACAAAGCCCTGGGAAACACTTAGAAACATAGAGTTTAGAAGATGTAAGGCCTCGAAAAATTTCCCTAAGTAATTTGAGGTTTCATTGTGTCGAGGTAGGCTCATGTGTTTAAAAATTATAGAAAACGAGCCATAGTGACAAATATTTGAGTAGTACAATGAATTGGAGAGTTAGAGGTAAATGTTTGCATAAAATGGCCTTTCTGCGATCGATTTTGTGACCGCAAAATCACTCCGCAGACCGTATATCTGTCGCGAAGTGAAGTAGACAATTGGCAATTTTAAAACACCATTCTGCCGTCGCAAAAGTGATTATGCTATCGCACAATTGTTCGTAGAATAATTCTGCTGTAGCAAAACCAATTCTGTTGCCCACAAAGAATTCTGCTATAGCACAATTGCACCACATAATTGACTTCGGGGGTTATTTTTGGAAATTTTCATATCTAATCCAATTTTGGTATAAGGCCTTAGGGGGTCATTTTAGAAGGTAAACTGTGATTTCTTTTAGAGAAAAGAGAGAGCTATCTTAGAGAGATAAAGAGAATACCTAGCTATTTTGTTCATCAATTCTTGCTCAATTGTCGAAGATTTCACAAGACCTTAATCTAATAGGTAAGATTCTACTTCCTAGCCCTAAATTTCGGGATTTTGATTAAAAGTAGGTCATGAGAAGTATGATTCTTGGGTGTGAGAGTATTATTTATACATGTATGTACAAATAACATTTGTGGGAAGATTGTTGAGCTCAAATGAGTAAAGAATGGGTTGCGAAGTGAAGGAAATCTTGTGGAAGAACCTTGTAACCAATTTGCACACCTAGTGTTTGATAAAATGCTTAAGTGAGGTGAACCCATGAATATATTCCTAATTATGATTTACTTTTGTTATGTTTCTAAATAGATTGAAGTTGCTAGAATTTCCGGAACATCGTAGTAATGTATGGAATGCTCAAGAAAGGTATGTTGTCTCAACTTCTTTTTTAGAATTGAATCTCACAGTGTTCATGAAATTTATGTAAATTCCGAGTTGTTCATTATAAAATTGGCTATCCCGAATGAGCTAGTGTTGAAAGATATATGTCAAATATGTATTCTGAATAAGAAAAGTGTTGAGAATTATGTATTCAAAGACGTGTTCTGACTGTTTATATCGCATTATGTTATCTTTTGGGAATGTGTTAAAGAATAATATGTGTATCAAAATAATATGTCTTTGAGTCGTGTTTCAAATGAAGGTTATGATGCCAAATTGTTTGAGGAAATCTCAATATGCTTAAGACTCTTAATCGCTCATATATGTACCTAAAGTCTTGATTGGAAATGTCTTATTGTTGATAAAATATAAAGATATTTGGAAGTGAAATAAGTAAATTGGGGATATAAAGCGTGGCCAACGTGCCAAGAAAGAAAGTTATACTTATGGCCAACGGTGCCGATGATATGAAATGATCGATGTGAGAATGATTATGAAATGAGCCTTGATTCAAGTGTTTTAAAAGACTTCAAAAATAGATTTGCCTAAAAGCTTATGTACTCAAGTCATGCCCAAATATGGTTGTTTTAACTATTAATATGTCTTGTAAGTATTCCTAACGTTTTTGAGCTCTTACATATTCATGGGTTGAAATTATGTATTGCCCTCTTTTGGAAAAAGTATTTTAAGAATAAACGGTGTGTTACTTGTTTAGGATTTTAAGTTGCGCTTTGATTACCAATCATTTTACTACATTTATTGGAAAGAAATCTATTGTGTTTAAAGTCTTCATTTCTAATGAACTTAAAGTTGTGATTTCCGGAATATTCTATATATTGGTATGTATGAGGTTGACCAATGAAAGGAAAGAAACGAAAGGGTGGAATATAAAATACAACCATTTTTCCATGAAAGAATAATCATATGTATGGCCTAGAGAGCCAATTAAATAATGATGTTGTAAGTGGTTAAAAGTACCAATGAAGCTATATGCGATATAAAATGTCATGAGGTAAATGAAATCTATATTTATGTTTCCTTTGTATGCAAATCAATAAAGTTATTCCACTTATTTGGGATGAGATTGATGATATAAAAGGATGATGTCTCACATGACATGGCTTAGTCGATTGGGTCGTGATCAGATGCCATGCCGCACACATGGTGGTGATTGTGCTGGAAATTATAATTGAATTGTGATTGTGGATGATGTCTTCAAATAAGATAGCCTAGTCGATCGGGTCATGATCGGACTCCGTGCTAGATTTATAGTGGTATATTTTCACAAAGATTGTGATTGTGCTTGATGTCTTTAAATAAGAAGGCCTAGCCGATTGGGTCGATCGGACTCCGTGCTAAATTCACGATGGTATTGTGCGGTTGGTTATGATGTGTATATTATGAGTAGTGGTATTGTGAATAGTTGTATTGTGAACTGCGGTGAATTGGTACTAAAGATCTTCTAACCAAAAATAATATTATCTTCATATTTTGATTATCATCTTCACCGCCTTATTTTCATATTTTGAAAATTATTATGTTTTAACATCACCTTTGGATATCATTGATTATTGCTTGTTGTTTACATGGTTGTCCCTTTCTTATATTGGCATTCTATTTTGAAAGAGGACATTTTGTCATACATACTAGTGTTATTCGACGGTACTAATATCCCTTTTGTCGGGGCACTGCAACTTTGATAGATGTAGGTGGTCCCACAGTAGGCAGCATTGATAGTGATAGCGGTACACTTTCTTCCCAGCTGACTTGGTGAGCCCCACTTCATTTCGGGGTCATGTATCTTTTGTTCCTTATGTATTGTGTTTGAGGTATAGTCGGGGCCTTGTTGCCGGCACCATCATAGTTCTCTGTTGTATTTGCTAGAGGCTCCGTAGAGTGTGGGTTCTGTATTGGTGTTGGGAAAGTCAAATTGTCATGATTTATTTGAATCACTTGTTCCACGTCCGCTATGAAAGTGTATGTATTTTGAGACTTAAAATGGAGTAAATAATGGAAATGGAAATTGAGGTTGTTAATGAAATCCTCTCAGTGTTTAATTAATGAGATATATTTTCTCTTTATTCATGGATGAATTTGGGTAGAAGAAAATATAATAGGCTTGCTCAGCCGGGTTCACTCGGTCGAGCATCGGTCGTACTCCGCGAGTTCGGGGCGTGACAGCAGATCACAATGGAATCAAAGGAAAACATGACATACTGTCTTAGAGATTCAGGTAGTTGTTACATTCAAAAACTACATGATCATTGAAGAAGATAACAAGCTACACATGAAGGACCTGAGGGAAACAGTACATACGAACACATTCAGGGCAATGAATTAGTTTATCGCAAGGCTCTGGAGTAGGATAGGGCGATAGGCTCATAGAAAATAGTAGGCATAAGTACCCCAAAAATACACATCACAGTAAAACATGCTTAAGAAATCCAGAATCCAGGTTACCAAACTAGGTAAGTCATAGTGTTATGAAAAGTTCAAAATCGCAAACTATTCTTGAAACAAATAGGGTTGTAATCAGAGATAACATGGTAACATATTGGTTCACGAACAAAAGATGAAGCTACAAAGGCCAAAGGACTTACCAGTTAGTAATTGACAAACAAGTAGACAAAAAGAACAATTTCAGCAATATCTCAATCGCCAACAATAAGAAGAGTAGTAGAACTCAGGAATCTTTGTGCGTCAGAGTTTCCAAGGGTTTAAAATGAATCTCGTGTAGTGCTCACACTAAGAAAGGTCTAATAATTGATTTACGGTGGCCTTCGCTTTCAACCGGCGAAGAGATTAACCTCAGAGTAGTATAAGACAAGTGAGAGTGAGAGAATAACAGTGGTTTTAGTGATTGTTAAGCCTTAGAGGGGAACGAGGAAAGGGGGTTTATATAGTAGTAAAGATCAACACACAAATAAGGAAATATAGTCAATCAAACACAAATAAGGAAAGCGAAGCATGCAAAATCACTCAGAATAAATTTAGGAGAAAATTAGGTAAATCATAGTTCAAAAGAAGAACACAAATAGTAAAAAAATCTCACTAAATCAGACCCATATGGCATGGTAGTGAGCGTATACAGACAAAATATTGTCCAAATCTCGAAGGGTAATATTGCACCCCATGTTTTCATACGTAAGAGTACATCGTAAGTAAATTGATATAAGCTCATAAATGAGATCATCTTTAAAAAAATTATAAAGTAAGTTAATCATATTATCGTGGAGGTTACAAATATTTAAGATCACGAATTCCAAGTACCAATAGGGTTGAAAGGCTTAGAAGCTAAACAAATTGAAGAAAATAAGTTTTATCGAATGTTGACAAGTTGGGAATGTTATAACATGTACTTTTGGGGTGATATTAGAGAGCTTAATATGATAAGGACGTTATGTTATGATTTATTTTATCGTATGATAGTTGTGTATTACATTATGAATTCAAACGAGTTGTGGAACAAAAGTTAGCAAAGGTCATCGCAAGTTACATTCATAAATGTACTGCAAATTAGGTCAAATGTAGTTGAGCTTTTTTCCCAATATACTTGAAATTACGGGATGATTCACATACCTAATTGAAGATCAATAAGTGTAGTTTCTAACTCATTAAACTGTTTGTCTATACGACATCAGAGTAGAGAAATATTTACATTTTCGCAAGACCGCGCAAGCAACTCCTAATGGGACCCACTTAGGCGGTGGACGACCCTTGAACATTTTACAGGGCTTAGACAACTTAGTTTTTGGTCATCTGCAACCAAGGATAGTTTCCAAACCCTCTCGACACCTCTGTAACAGTTCTCAAGGGTTCCAAGTTGAATCCAATGGTGTTTTACCTAAACCTAAACTCAAAAGTTAGCCTAAGTTAAGAAGAAAGTCTCTTTGGTGTTGTGATGTGATTGAGGGTACTTATAAGCTAAGGGAATCTTTGGTTCATATTTTTCTAGATTATTTAAGGTATTATAACACCATATTTTTTTTGATTAATCTTATTTATATGTTGGTTAAGTTATTTGGATGAAGAATTATAATATAGAACTTGAAGTTGTATAAGAAATTATTGTCTCTTATTAGACTATTTTGGAGTTGTATATATGACTTCATATGACTGGAAATCATGGGGAATATCTTGTTCATGTTGGTTATAATGTTCTTATTATTGTTATTCTTGTCAATATGTTAAGTATGTTGCTGATGTTGTAAATAGGAGAAGAAGCAACCACATAATACCTAAAAGTTGTTCATGTCGTAGTTTTATCTTGTGGGGCTATTTGATGTTACTTTTATGAGGGATATAAGGATGGAATTTCATGTAAATATATATATGTTTATGTCCTGGACCTATTAATGGTGATGTAAGTACAGGGGAGATGGGAAAAAAAGTTGGGGTTTGGTTTCAATCCAAGCTTGCCGCTCATCGTGCTAAACAACAATTTTATGTGTGATGTTTGTGCACTTATTGTTGTATAGATTAATTGGTGTTGTTGGGATGTTGGTAAATGGTATTGGAGAAGGATCTTTTTATAGGGGATCTGCTTCCAAAATTTACATAAACGAGCTACTAGCTTAAGTTACGGACTTAGCCTTTATTCAACACCGATTTTGAATCTCCTTATGCGATGGTAGACTGAGTTGAGTTGTTTGAAGAGTTGCTTGGAAGCTATTAAGGATTAAATGAGGTTAAGGTATGTTAAGGTTAAACTTTTCCTTAATTTTGGAATGATCTCGTAACTACATGTGTTTGATAACGAGGCATAAAGAGAAGTTCATACTCCTGAACTTATGTACATTATCCTAGTCTCATAAGTTACACGTATTCTCCCTTATCGGGACTTTATATTCAGTTAAGTATTATCTTTTTCCAGTCAAGAGAACATAGAGTCTATATATATACAGTATTACAGTATTTTCACCACCATCGAGCTATAATATATGGGTAGGCCCCTATTGGGCAACCTGTCATCAGATGGTAAGTTATATACCAAGCCTACTGTGGTTGAGCGCCTATGAGAAAGCCCAGAGTGGCCGAGATATAGAGCCTAGTATGGTGGAGTGCCTATGAGCGAGCCTACTATGGTAAAGTAGTTATACTTATCAAGTCTTATAGGGCCGGACAACTATTTTACTTACTATATTGAGAGAGTTGAGTTAGTGTCAGCAGGTAAGCATATCTTCAGATCATCTTTCACTCGCAACTACTTTTAGTTATTATATTATCAGTTCAGTTTCAGCTTTCAGTTATTCTTTTGCCTTACATACTCGGTATATTTTTTCGTACCGATGTCCCTTTTGCTGGGGACAATGCATTTCATGCCTGCAGGTCCTGATAGACAGCTGGATGGACCTTCCCAGTAGACAAAGTCAAACATCAGCTCGATTGATAAGCTCCACTTCCTTGGAGTTACTATGTCTAGACCTTGTGTCACGCCCCATTTGTTCGCAAAAGTGGGTTTCGACATCATGACAACTCCTTTGGATGGGAGATAGAGTGCTAAAAAGAAGATTCGCCACCTAATAGTTTTTAAGGTACATTAGGAACCTATTATATAGATAACTCTGTTGGACTAGTCAATGCCACCAAAGATTAGGTGAGGGCTCAAATTACCTCAAAGAGAAGGTGTTAGGCACTCTTCGAGGTCCAAAACTTTGGTTCCCGGCCGAACTTAAGATTATGTGGATTACAATTATGCTAAGTGATCAAATAAACAAAGGGAATATAAAGGTCAAAGAATTTTAATGCAATACGATTAGGACAGATCTTAGTACGAATATAGGGATACAACTATTTAGATCTAACAACAACATATAAAGGAGGGGAGGGTCCTAAGTTTTTTTATCCTAAATGATCACCCCATGCAACATAAATAATGCTTTGCAACTCCCTTGAGTTAGGGAGTTACTCATATTATTCAGTGGCCACAGACTATCATCTTTTGCTACCCGATTACTATGTTAAAGTGTTTTACTTAGAAGCGCTCTAATTCAATTCTAAGTCGTGCACTATGCGTGCACTACCCGTCTCATACCTACTATCCAGGAGGAATTGGACCTCTAATTGGGTAGTTCTAGACGTTACCTAGGCTGCTCAAAAATGTTAAACTAGGCGACGTACAAAAACACATTGGACTTCAAATATGGGCAGTTAAGGGCTCAAGTTAGCCTCCACACTTAAGCAATAGACGCACGCGAAAAAGGTTTTCATGTTAGGTAGTTTCAGAATTAAGAACCTTAAGTCCTATAGACATGATTTCTATGTGACTTTGAATTAAAGCATACATGCAGTTTCAGATGCAAGGCGCTGCTCATAGACAAGATTATACAGTTGTTACATGGTAATTATTGAAATTGCATATTTCAAGTTATTAAACCTATAGATGCTATGTCTAACGATTTACGTAATAAAGGACTGTGGAATCTATTGGAGAAAAGCCCAGAATTACTCATGCTTTCTGACATTGGCATAAATAAGCAGTAAACAGTGTTTGAGAAGTTCAACATTAACATTTTTAAGGCGAGTAATAATACCCTATAGGCATGATCTCTAACAATTGGGATTGGAACAATTTTGTTATGCTTAGCCCCCTATAGACATGTTTTCTAAGTGAGTATGTAAACTAGCAAATGAAATGATTAAAATCCTATGGGCATAATTTCTAGTGAATATGCTATAGCGACGCGAATTGAAAGAAAGTTCGTTGGTATTTGTTTCCTATAAGAAGGTTTTCTAGTAACACGTAGTAGTGGGAATGACTGAAACATTTGAACTCATGTTTTTCTAGTAGACGAGTAGTGTGAGTATGTGCTTCTCCTAATGGCATAATTTCTACAGTGCACATAGAAATTTAATGGCATATATAGCAAGTAAATCATTGATCCTATAGGCATATTTTCTACCCTTGCATACAAATATCAGAATCTGCCCATTCCCCATTTTTAGTAAGACCCCAATTGTTTATTACAAAGTTATTATAGGCCCAGTAATGAATATAATTACAAATATTATACAAGTAATGACAGTTTTTATACCCCATATTTTTGTACATGAAAATACGCCATAAATAAATTAATTAATGAGAGCTCGGAAATGAGATGTTACGTCCCGCATTTTTATGCACGTTGATATTTCATCGTAAGTTAATCGACGTAAGCTCGGGAATGAGATTATTTTGGAATTATAAGTATTATGCTATTTCAAACAAGGAATAAGTAAATTCGTGAAGGTGAGAGGGCAAGCAAATCAAAGAAAACAAGTTTCGTCGAAGTTTGTCAATTTGGGATAAAATACGGTCCGAGCTATAATACCCGGTATTTATGAACTATTACCATACAAGGTATCACATGATCATGATAGTATGGTGTAAAAGGTGTGTTAAAAGTGAAGTAGTATTTTAAGTAAATTGAGATAATTCTTAATTATGTGGATAATTGATTAATGCTGGGGATAATTATGGTATTAAATTGGATTAAGTGGATAAAATTTCTTTTGTATGGGCTGCCACATGGCACTAAAGTAGGCCAAGGTGGCACAAGAGTGCATGATGAGTAATGGCACATATGTGCCTTGCTTACACGTAAAAGTCTCTTGGAAATTACATTGTCTTGATCTCTTTATTTGGCAATGTAAGAGGAGTCATTTTCCTGGTCTCTAAGTATGCCATATACTTAGAATTGGACTAGAACATAGTCTAGCTTGGAGCCTCAAAATATATCGTTGGAATTTCATAATACAGTGATAGCGTGAATTACAAATTCTACGGGAGCACGGTATAATCTTTCTCAAGAATGTCATGCAAATTTTCCCTACTTCGATCCACCGACATATTTTATCGCAATTAACATGTGTTAGAGGGATTGTAAAGAGAATTGGCTTAGGTATATTAAGGCTATCCCTTCTTTCATTTGGCATGATCCATACGATACGAACGAAACGTGCAAATGCACAAATTCCATAAATGACTCTATTCATTGAAGTATTAGAGATATTTATGTTCTTAATTTTTCATGTGTCATAATATTTTATCATCTGTTCATGGGTCTCAGAGAAATACGAAAATTAAAAATAGTTTACTTTATGATATTACTCAAAAGGCAAAATGGTCTTATGACATTCCGAAAGATTTATTAACGTACTTTTCATGCATTGCATTTATGTACATTGACCCGTGACTAGATGGCATTATATACGTGTATATATGTATGTATATTTACATGTATATGGGATATGGGAAAGGTTATGGCATTATATACGCACCACCACCTGATCAGCTAGTATACGTTGATGATTTTGCCCACAGTGGCCGATATTATATGATGGGATGCCCTCATAGGCTGATGATGTTATAAAACATGTACCTATACACGACATGACATTCATACGCATATGCATGACACTAAAAGTAATTTATGATTTACAGAGTTACCCAGACTTACAAGTTGAGTCAATTACTCTATATTTCTTCCATGTCTGTTATGTACTTATTTATATGCCTTACATACTCGGTACATTTTTCATACTGACGTCCCTTTTGCTTGGGGACACTGCATTTCATGCCCGCATGTCCCGATAGATAGGTCGAGAGCCCTCTAAGTAGGCTATCAGCTCAACAGAAGGTGTTGATGCGCTCCATTTGCTTAGGAGTTGCTTATTTGGTTAGTATGATTTAGACGTGTATTGCTTGGTATGGCGGGACTCTATCCCGACCTTTATGATATTTATGTACTCTTAGAGGCTTGTAGACATATGTCGTGTACGTGAAAGATTTTATGGCCTTGTCATTCTATGTTTTGAGTTTATAAATGATTATTTTGGCCTACTAGGCCCGTATGTCATGTGTATATGATGATGTAATAAGAAAGATACATTACGTTGGTACTCGGTTGAGTAATGTACCGGTGCCCGTCGCGGCCCATCGATTTGGGTCGTGACAACAGTAGGCCCATAGCAGGCCAAAAAGGAAACACCTAGCATTACTTGGGCCTTCGACAAATCTCACGCAGCATACCCAAGAATCATATTCATCAGCACAACCTAGAATCTGTAGAAAAACATAAGCCAGATGATACAACCGTAGATTGACCAACGGATTTACATATTTAGTAGATAATAGGAATAAAGAATTGAGTGTAAGGAATAGATCAGGTCCAGTAGTATAAGGAGTGTCTAAAGGACCCCAAATCCTAGTGTGTCAGAGTTCACAAGGGTCTCAAATGTACTTCGAGTAGTGCTCACACTAGGGAGGTTAGTAGTAAGAACTTTGGTGGCCTTGGCTTTCAGCCGGCCAGGAATGATAGGTTCAGAATAGCATAGGTAACAGATGAGAGAGAGTGGACAATGGTTAAGGGACAGAAGATGAGAAAATACACTTATAGCTTAAAGTAGACATAGCAAAGTTAAGAACACCGAGCAACTAATCAAACAGGTCACAAGAATTAGAAGTAGGTTCAGCAAGACTTAGAAGCAGGTTCAACACTTAGCATAAATAACCCATAGACAGTCAAATATTGAAAGAGTTAGGGGAGAAACAAGTTTGTAGGATTAACAAAGATTATCATACACAGGTACATAATACTAAGCAAGTTTAAAACCTAAAAGGTCTAAATTATGCTACGTATGCATCCTAGTATCACAAGATACCCATGTTAACTTGTATCATGAAGTAGAAAAGTGTCAAACATGGTATGGAAACACAAACTAAGGTGGCTATTCTAGAGGTTTCAAATAGTTACTAAGGATATAGGACTAAGTAAAATAGGGATATGCTGTGAGACACACTATTAGGGAAGTAGATCATAGTTAATAAAAAAGGTCTTAACACAAATTAGAGCACATTACATATGCAAGACTATCATTGCAGAGATTCAGAACAAAGTGGGAGAGTAAACTCATGTCAAATAGCAAACGTAGGCATTCAGGTATTGACCAGTAGATTAATTAACTAAAGAAGGTCCAATTTATTTAAATGAGTCACATTGAAATAACAGAATTGACAGCATTTAGGTAAAATTAAATACTAAAGAGGTTCAAACAAGTGTAAGGTTGACAATGTCACACACAGAAGTAGCCCAAAACACATTGGCTTAAAAGAATCTAAATTATTCAAATTAGACATAAGAATGTTTCAGAACTGGCCACATCAGGTAAAATTAAATGCCAAAGAGACTTAAAATGAATGAAGAGCTAACAGAGTTGCACACAAAAGTAGCCCAGAAACACATTAAGCCATGAATTTTATAAGTGAGAATATATGCAAATCATAGACACATAAAAAATGAAATTGCAAAAGTCAAGTGACTTACCAGTTAAACGGACAACAATAAAGAACAAATTCCACAAGAACCCAGAATCTTAATGTGTCAAAGTTTCCAAGGGCTTAAAAGGAACCTCGGGCAATGCTCGCACCAAGAAAAGGTTGAATAATCGAATATCACTGGTCTTGGCTTTCAGCCTGCCAAGAACCAAGGTGTAGAATAAGAGCACAAGAGAACAATAAAGTGATAACTCCAAAAGAAAACTTTAGTGAAAATCTAGCGATTAAGGTCTGTCCTCAAAGGGGAATGGGAAGGAGTTTATATAGCGACAAAAGTTAAATAAGAAAACAAGGAAATATTGTAATATCAAACATAAATAAGGAAGTAATAACATGCAGAATTAATAAAATCGGATTAGGGAAAAAAATTAGGTAAACCCTAGTTGATAGAAATCAGAAATTGGCCGGAAATCTTGGCTAATCGGACTCATATAGCCTAGTCATGATGCATATGTATGAAATACCGTACAGATTCAAGAGATTGAAGTTGAATGGCCAGAATCTGAGAGATAGTACTTGCCATGTTTAGGCAAGTACAAGGTGATACCATGGTCTTGTAGCAAATAACGAGATAACATACAAGAGGCAAGGAAATCATGGAAAGAATCCATGGTTGAGACGGATTTGGAGAACTTCGAGAGGGCGGCTAGGGTTTCGGGGGAGAGGAGAAGAGAGGATTCAAAGGCTGCGTCTGAGAGGAAATGATAGGTTTTTTGGGGCAGCGGATTAAAGAGAATGAGAGGATTAGGGTTCGGTGGGTAATTAAAATGAAGGGTTTAATCGTGGGCCGTTGATCTCTTAAGATCAACGACCAAGATTTTAAAAAAGTTGGGGCGGGTCGTTTGAAACGGATTACCGACTGGGTTATAACTAAAGGGGTCATTTGGTCTTGGGCCATGGGCTGGGCTAAGAATATTGGGCCAATTTAGTCTAAAATTAGTTTAAAGCTAAGCTATTATTTAAATACGCAAAAACAATTTATAAAAATGCTTGATAAATAAGTAAAAAATATTATTTATACATTGAAATGCTTAAAAATAATAACTTAGTTTTATTTAAAAAATGCAATTTTGACGCAAATAATCATAAGTAAAGAGAATTTCTACTTGATTATGGGCTATTGCTGCAAAATTATGCAAATAGCTTGAAAATGTTACTGTAATTATATAAAATAAGGTAAAATTATTTGAAACATATATTATAGATGAAAAAAATAATTTTGGGTAACTAGGTCATCACAAAAAAATTTTAAGAAGTAATTAATAATTATTCATGTAATTAAAATTCAAGAAAATTAATTTTAAAGTTTTAAAATTACGAAAACATTATAGAAAATGCTTGCATAAATTTTGTAAATTAAATAATGATGCAAAATGATGTTTTAAAAGTATATACACTTATTTGAAAAATATGAGGGTAAAATTGGGTATCAACAACTGCCCATCTTTACCTGGGAATAATGAAAGAGTTGTCGGCTAAAGAAAATGATGACCAATTTTGGCCGAATTGCACGAGGAATGATGTGATTTAAAATAATGGAGGTCGAACCCTGGTTCCTGAGTTGCCTACATATCCCTGGTGTTACGGGAATTAGGTCGTGTGTAGTTCTGGATCCAACGATGAACGAAGCTAATGGAGTTGTTATAAGAATGATTCTTTTGGGTAAGATAGTATCGGATGAATTTATGCAAAGTCATGAATGTGGATTTGAAACGTTTTGGATGTATCACAGAGCAAGTATCTGAATGGACATAGAGTAAAAGTGGATAATTGATGGTGGTCGGTTATGTTTGAAACAATTGAATGATGTGAACGTTATGAACGGAAACTAGAGCAAAGATTGCTCCCGTTTGAAGAACAGTTACTTCCTGGATTACCTGCAAAACTTAAAACACGGCACATGCGAATATATGTGGGTTATTGTGAAAATTTAAACATGATGCAAATTCCCTTCGTACCATGGAGGTTGTCTTTGGACGGTGAGGATGATGTCCTTAGTCCATGACGTCTTGGACCATGAAGCATATGATAAGGGATTTGCATGCCATGAGATGACGTCCTCAGGCCATGAGGATGGTGCCTCTAGACTATGACTCCTTTGAATAATGATGTGCAATTTGAGACATCCTCAGGCCATGGAATGGTGTCTCTCGGCTATGAGGATGATGCATTCGGACTATGACGTCTTTGGACAAAATGGCAATGTTTCAGCCCATGAAATAAAATGATATGATGCTTGGTCATATGCGAGATGAGACAAGAAATGGCTTAGTCTTGTGTAAGACAAGGGCAGTGCGTAACACTAGGTGAACAGAGGATAGTGCTAGGTCTTTGATAGTATAATGGAGACAATATTTGATCTCATGCAAGGACAAGGAAATGCTTGGCCTTAGGCAATTAAGGAGGCAATGATTAGCCTCATACGAGAAAAGGAGACAATGCTTAGTGCCATGTAAATAAAAGAGGTAATGCTTACCCGCACGCAACAAGAGGAGACAATGTTTAGTCTCATGCAAATAAGGGAGGCAGTGCTTAAACTCATGCAAATAAGGGAGGCAGTGCTTAGCTCATGAAAGAAGAGGAGACAATGCTTGGTCTCATGCTTGAAGGGGAGACAATGCTTAGTCTCATGTAAGTAAGGAGGTTGCGCTTAGCCTCATGCAAGAAGGGAGGCAGTGCTTAGCCTCATGCAAAAGAGGAGACAATGCTTAGTCTCAATACAAGGAAAGGCAGTGTTCAGCCTCATGCAATTAGGGAGGCAATGGTTAGCCCTATGCAAGAATAGGAGACAATGCTTAGTATTGATGCAAGGAAAGGCAGTGCTTAGCCTCATGCAATTAAGGAGGCAATGCTTATCCTTATTCAAGAATAGGAGACAATGCTTAGTCTCGATGCAAGGAAAGGTAGTGCTTAGCCTTATGCATTTAGGGAGACAATACTTAGCCTTATGAAAGAATAGGAGACAATGCTTAGTCTCGATGCAAGGAAAAGCAGTGCTTAGCCTTATGCAATTAGGGAGGCAATGCTTGGCCTTATTCAAGAATAGGAGACAATGGCCAGTGCTTAGCCTTATGCAATTAGGGAAGCAATGCTTAGCCTTATGCAAGAAGAGGAGACAATGCTTAGTCTAATACAAATAAAGAGACAATGCTTAGTCTGATGCAAAGAAGGAGGTAATGCTTAGTCTCATGCAAGAAAATGATGAGTGACGGTGAGAAAGTAAAGTATTTCATAGCTGGAGATGCTTGCACTAGATGATGTGTTGTCTTAAAGGCGGTGATTTGATGTATTTGTAGATATCATTGTCTTATTATACCTGCATCCAAAAAAAAATTGTGAGTTCTGTAAGGGAAGGTTGGTTCATGCTTTTATCTTCTTGCTTTGCCTCTGCTCCTGTCTTGATATCCTGTTTGAGTTACCATGGGCAACATCTGGCTGTTATAGAAACAAAGTTTTCGAAAAATATGCATGTGTTTGATAAATATAGTTATTTGAAATGTAGTAGTATGTGATATCAACTAATTTAGATGGACCGATGACTGTGACATGTTTTAGAGACATTGCGACCTCCTTGCCTTAGAATTTTGAGGGCCCCCCTCAAAATTTTGCCATAGTTTAAATGCAATACTTTTGACCGTACTTCCGCCTATTCCGCATATGACGAAGTTAGGCTGAACTTGCGATTTTGCCCCAGTTTCTGATCATGGGGAAAATGAAGATTTTATTAAGATGTGACCAAACCCATAGGGCTGGCTACGTATCACCTCTTAAACAGGAATCAGGTCAAGCATAGTTCAGTTACCTCAAATGAAGAAATGTAAACAATCCTAAACATAATATCTCTTGACTGCGCCTGAATTGATTAGCTTTGGCCAAATCTCTCCATCCATTTCTGCAAGTATGAGTGATCCTCCTATTAGTACTCGATGAACCATGTAGGGACCTTGTCAGTTGGGTAAGAACTTCCCTTTGGCTTCATCCTAATGTGGGAAAATTCGCTTTAGCACCAATTACCCCGGTGTGAATTGCCTTGGCCTAACCTTTTTGTTGAATGCTCTTTCCATTCTATTTTGATAGAGTTGACCATGACATACTGCATTCATTATCTTTCCATCAATGAGGGTCAGTTGTTCATAATGACCTGTACCCACTATGCGTTGTTGAGCTCAACTTCTTGTATGATTCTTAGAGAAGGGATTTCTACTTCGGCATGGATAACCGCCTCAGTACCATAAACCAATAAGTAGTGAGTCGCCCCAGTTGATGTGCAAACTATGGTATCCAAGAAGAGCAAACGGCAGCTTCTTCAGGACTGGTACGACGTTGGCTAACCAAGTCGGATACTCAACTACTCTGAGAACCTTGATTTTGATTTGCTTAGTAACTTCCTATTTTATCTTCAAACTCATATATGGCTTGAATTTTTTGAGCTTCTATTTTATTTGTGGACACATGGGATTGGAAGGTAGCTTGTGAGACATTATGGATGTGCTCAAACCCGTCATATCATTGTAGGACCATGCAAAGATATCCTCATACTCTTTTAGGAATTAGACATATTCTTCCTTCTCTGATGGTGATAGGTGAATGCTTATACGTGTTTCCTTGGCTATTTCGGAATCTCCTAAGTTAACTGTCTCGGTCTCGTCCAAATTAGACTTAGTCTTGTTTTCAAAGTTTTCCATTTCTCTGACAATTTCCTCAGGTATTATATCATCTTATAGATCCTCTAAATCACTATACTTATATTGCGTTGTCTCATTACATGTCACAGTCCTAGGTTCATCGGGATAAGTAATAATAATGTTGTAGAGAGAATGTAAAAAATAATAATAAATACTAAAAATAGCAATACATTAATGAAATCTTGAAAATGTCAAACAATTACGGCTCGATGACTCGAGCAATTATTTCAAATCAAAATACATTAAAAAAAAGTACTGAAAATGTCTTACATGCTCTTAAAATTGCTTTAAAAATAATTAATGCTAATTGCCAGGCTACCCAGGAACTCGACGGGCCCGCAATGGTGCAACAGTCCAGTTCTTGAGAACAGCTCCTTTCTCCACAGTCTGAATGGTAAGGTCTTCCTCCTCCTCCTTCTCCTTCTCAACTATCGCACTGCAATTCATGTCTTCATCATCCAGAACTGCTTCCTTATGCCGACTAAGTCTTCATCTTCTTCAGAACCCCACATCATGTCAGCTTGATGAAATGTCTGGCACAACTATGGCAGTGGTTGTTCCAGTGGATAATAAGGACCACGCCATGGTGGCGACCAATCCTAGTACTCTTGCCAAGTGTATTCATTCCCAAGCCCAAAATTTGTACCATGATGCTTTGTGTGTACCGGTTTGGTGATCCCTTGGAGATTTTTGTTGAGACCCTTGCCATGCTCATACCTTATCCATAGAAATATGCTTTATATCTTGTTTCTCCACCATTTGTATTTTTCAATTGCATTGACGCGCTCAATGCGGTGGTATGTTTCTCCACCCAGCTTCCTCCTGTTCTCGATGACTGGAACACTCCAATTGGTATATATGGGATTACACCTGTCTCCATGGATGATCACTTACTAATGGTTCCATTCAAAATTGGTTCCATTCAAAATTCACAACCTGATGTAGAGTAGAAGCTATGGCCCAGCGCCGTGTATCCAGGGTCATCACAACAATTGATTGTAGGTAGCAGATATATCCAGCACTTGAAACTCAACTTCAAACCAGGTTGGTTCTATCTGTAGGCTAAGGTTAATTTCTCCGATTGTGGCCCTCTGAGATCCATCAAACGCCTACACATTCATGCTTCCAACCTATATCTCGTGCAAGCCTTTACCCAGCCTCTTTAGAGTAGTCAGTGGACATATGTTGAGACTCGAATCCCCATCTATCGGGACACTAGAAATGAATTTGTCCTCAAATTGCCCTATGATATGTAGTGCCCCGTTGTAACTTAATCCTTCTGGTGGTAGCTCGTCTTTATTAAAATTGATTTTGTGGCTTTCCAATACCTGCCCGACCATGTTGGCCATTTCCCCATTAGTAATGTTGGTGGGTACATAGGCTTCACTCAGCACCTTCATCAAGGCATTCCTATGTAGCAGTGATAAAATGGATATCTGAGCAGGAGTTTTGTTCAAATGGTCAACCACAGAGTATTCCCTCACTTGCACTTTCCTGCAAAGGTCATCAAGGCCAGTCTCAATGATAGGCAACTTAGATACAGCTTCTTTACTTTTTCCTCCCAAGTGCTCGAGCATATAAACCTTACCAGTTCTGGTTATGCCTTGTGTTGCACCTGTTTCTTCCATTTTTGCTTTTCCTTTCTTGTTTGCTTCCACAACATAATCCCATGGTATAGCATCAAACTTATAAGATGGCGTAGGTGCTACCATCACGGTGAAGGTTGTGGTTACCTCAACTTCAAATGGTGTTGGTGCGGTTACCTCAACTTTAATGGGTGCCTGGGTTTGCACCAAAATAGGCGTTCGGGTGAATGGAGATGTTTTAGGATCATTCCCCTCCCGAGTGAGTCCAATTGACGCTTCCGGACCCATTCTTCATCGGTCTCTATCACATTTACTCCCTTATCTCTATGATCTGGGAGAGGATTGTTACGAACATTGGGTGCAGCCTCCTTCACCTGTATAACTTTAGTGTCAATTAATGCCTTGATCTTGTCCTTCAGACTGCAACACTTATCAATGGTATGACCTTTCATGCCTGAGTGATCGGCATATGTCTTATTTGGGTTAATTCACCGAGAAGAGTTTTCCATAGCAACAGCGGGAATGGGAGTGACGTAACCAGCATCCTTCAGTCTCTCATATAGTTGGTCTATGGGTTTAGAAATTAGAGTGTATTATCTAGGTGGCCTGCGTTCAAAATTTGGTCTTGGCTTTTCGTAATTTTGGCGGGCTAGTGGTGGTGAGTGGTAATATATGGGTTGGGTGTTATAAATGTGGATGGTGGCAGCAGGTTTATTGGTATTTGGGGGGTGAGGGCTGGTATGTGGGTGGAGGTGTTTGGTATGTGAGAGGGGACTTTGAACCTTGGTCTACCAATACAGCACCAACTTTTTTTTTCTTAGAGATACCTCCTGACTGCAAAGCTTTATTTGTGGCCTGGAGTGCTTCGAAATTTGTCATTATTCCACTCTTGATCTCTTCTTCTATTCTTTCTCCCAGCTTGATAATGTTAGAGAATTTATGGTTTTCAATAACCATCAACCTTTCATAGTGTTCCGGATCTTGAGCACTGACGAAGAACTTATTCATATGTTCTTTTTCAAGTGTCGTCCTTACTTTCGCAGCGTCAGATCTCCACCGAGTAGCATATTCGCGGAAGGTTTTTGGTGGTTTCTTCTTTAGATTTTGAATGTAGAAAATATAGGGTGTGTTTTCTATGTTGAACCTGAATCGATCCATGATGTCTGATGCCATGCTCACCCAATTAACCCACTTTTTCGGGTTCTGACTAATGTACCAAGACAAAGCATCTTCTGTGAGGCTCCTCATGAATAGCTTTATACGAATTCATTCATCTTTTCCAACCCCTACAAGTTTGTCACAGTATGTTATTAGATGCAATATCGGATCACTAATTGTCAAACATTTCAAACTTGGGAGGTTTGTAACCCGCCGGCAATTCTATATCTGGTTGAATGCACAAATCCTCATAATTCAAACCTTCTATGCCCTTGCCATCTTCGAAACTCTAAACTCTGCCAGTGAGCTTCTTGAGTTCTTCTGCTACATTCTTAATGAACAGGTCCTTCTAGATGGATTATGATATATATAGGGTTTGTTATGGGGTGTGGCGTAAAGTTTCCCCATATATGGGATTGCTTTTGTGGACTCCGAGAATCTGGGCATAATGGTGGTCATTGGTTGAGTTTTGGGGATCAAGAGTAGGTTGCGGTGCATTCTGAGGAGTGTGGTAAGTGGTAGTTTGTGGGTATTTAGTTGGGTGGTGATGGTGTTGTGGAGGCGTAGGTACTGGTAGAGGGTTATAGTTCTGAGGAGGTGTGGTATATTGATGTGTTGCGGGAGGATTCGGCGACGGATTTTGGTTCTGTGTGCTTTGGTGAGGTGCCGGATTTTGGGTGTTTGGGTTTTGTTGGTTGATATCAAGGATGTTTAAGGTGAGGGAAAGGTTTGCCAAGTTCCGGACCTGCTCGAGTTCTCCTTGTAGCTCCAGTATCTTCTGTTCCAGAAGTTGGACCAATTCGTTCTATGTGTTCGAGCCATCCCTGCACTACTACAAAATAGAGAGAGGGGTCAAAGCAGCTTTTACCCGAGAAAGTCGGGATCGATTTCCACAGGGAGCTAGAAATGGGAATTGGGTTTCTATCTAAGTTAGAAATGCGCAATTGCTCTTAATCGCACTTCTAATCATAGTTGGTTTTGATATTACTTCTAAATTTATACTAATACGATGCTAAATTAAGCTAAGTTAAGCTAAGAGTAAGATACTTGAAGGTTGTCTAAATAGTTAAAAGGCACTAGGAAAGTGACTTTCTCCTAGGTGGATACTTGATGGATTCTCGAGTCTAAGACTAGGTTGTCATGTTAGGGATTACAATATAACCATTGCACGATACTACTCACTCTATACCTCTCGGTAGTTTGAGTGATTTTGCCCTAATTGACTTTCTCAAGACCGATTGGGTATGATAATTTGTGCCAGCAATTGAGGTTCAAGTCGGGTATTACTATCTCTAGGTTTAACCCTTAATTGGGGCTATCAATCTCTTGAATATGCCCCATTTCCTTGTTGGACTAATTTTCCTAGACTTAGGCTCTCTTTCTCAAGAAGAGCCCAAGTCAAATAGGCACAAATTAGTGTTTGCAACCACTAATTCAACATTGAAATCATAAATTAGTCCAAATATCAAACACCCATAGACATTCAAGCCCTAAAACACAAGACTCATGAAATACCCACACTAGGGTTGAGCCACAACCCAAGCTAATGGATCTAGCTACTCATAATAATAGAAAAAAACAAAGAAATAGATGAAGAAAAACCCATAATATTTAATTACAAGCTTAAACTTGAAGATTCAATGATAAAACTATTGTCAAATTACTCAAAATGGGTAAGAAACATTGTTTATGAGCGCATCCCAACGTTAAAATACAACTGATGACCTAAAAAAGGGAAAAGAAACTATTTATACTAGGCCAAATGTTTTGGACAAAAATACCCTGCGGGGGTAGTACGGACCGCACAAAATCGAGTGCGGTTGCATTAAGGATTCTTGATTTTAATCCTTGCTCTCTGAACTTGGCCACAATGGGCCGCACAAAAGGCACCGCGGCCACGGTGGCTTCTGTGTCGGTCCGCACAAAAAGGACCGCGTACTGCATTGGCAATTAGCTCCAACTCTTCAACTCTTTGAACTCTGTCTTTGCAGACCGCACAATATCGGGTGTGGCCGCATTGAGTCCATTGCGGTCTGCACAAATTGCTTTGCGGCCACATTGCTTGAGTACACGAAATAGCACCTCTCTGAACTTCCTCTTTGCGGACCGCACAGAATGGAGTGCGGCTGCATTGGTCCTGTTACACTGTGCTTGGACTTGTTCTTGATACTTGTGCATGTTTCACTCTTTTTTGAGATGGTTTTGACAAATTGTCACCTTGTTGACCAAATCCTGCAATAAATTATAACATGTAAGCCTTTGAGACTATTTTGTATACAATTCTAATCAAAACTCAAGTAAGAAGGAGTGTAAAATGCATCTTAATCCCTAGTTATCAACTCCCCCAAACTTAAGCTTTTGTTTGTCCTCAGGCAAATAAAATAAGGCCCACCCCTTAAGAGTAATTCCAAGAAAATTCAGATGACCTAAAATGACCTCATCTAGCATCAATTGGGACTAACAATTGCCCTCAATTCAAATGAATCATTGATAACATTCACTCTTTTAAGTACCATGGATTTAGTGCGACACAAGAGCATCAAGAGTTGACTTAACACATCAAAGAAACTCTTTCTACTACCTTGATCATTGTGGAACCCAAACTCACACATCCTCAACTCTCCCTAAGCAAACCTTACCTTTAGGATTGTAGCACTCAGAACGAGATTAATGGAAATACACTCATCTCTCTTAAAGAAAAGTCACAAGTTTGACTCTAAGTACCATATGCTTGCCCCTTATGTAAGTCACCACTAATGTAAGCTTCATTCAATTTAAGATCATATAGGGCTTTTGTGGAGATATAGTGAAGGCTTTTGGTTCAGGGTAGGAAATGTTCGGTCTAAGGAGGTTCCATCTTCCTTTTAGCACTTCATTTGTTTCATTTTGGTACATATTCTCTTGACTTTTTAAGTCATTTAACTTCTTTCTAAGGGGTCAGAGAGACACATTGTCACTCTTTCTTGTTTATTTCAAACTTTTTCTCTTTTCTCAACTTTCCACACCTTTCATCTTTTTACTTTTATTGAATCCCTCCATTCTTTTCTACATTGGTCATTCTTTTTGTCTTTTTGATTTTCTTTCTTTTTCATTGCCTTTCCTTTTTTTCATTTTGTACCTTTTATCACTTGGTTGCATTCCTCGTCTCTCCCCCCAAACTTATGATTATGCCATGTGCTAAGGAAAGAACGGGTGCTAAGAGAGGGTATTTTTGAATGAGTAAAGGCTTGTTTCATGGTTTTTTGAAAGAAAAAAGGTCTAAGGCTCAAAGGAGTTCACTAGGGATATTATCATCGGTAGGCTTATCAAAGTATTCAAGATATTATTTGGATCAAGGAGAGCCTATAATCATATCTCAAGTCAAATTACACTTAGGATTTCGCCTAGACAAATATTCAGGGCAAGTTCTAGACCAATGGCTTGGGACTTGGACTTGCAATTCAAATTCTCATCACACAAGCTATGGGATTGCTAAAGAAACAGAGTCGAAGGCCCACAACAACCTTAGTTGATATTTGAGCAACACAATGGCCCCGAAAAACCACGTGATGATTATCGGTCAACACAAGAGTCTCAAGGTCACCACTTTCACCATCCTATACACAACAATTTGTTTTTTACCATAGGATCATAGGCAAATGTGTTAGGCCCAAGTGAAGCTTTGCCTGAGGCACCCTTACCAACTAACTACTAAAAGCAAAAAGAAAACAGACTCAAACCCTTAAGAAAGTTATCATGCCATCCATCATCGGGAAGAGCCAGCCGGTTCACACAAACTCCACCTTTGGAAAGAACTGTATCATTAAGAAAACCAAAGGCTTATTGCATGCAAAAACTCAAAACAAGAAGCTACTAAAATAAAATAAGAAGCTATGAAAGGAAAAATGCGGAAAGTAAAAATGAATATGTACAAAAGGGGATTTAGTCGAATATACAATAAGGAGAATGAATATGTATATAAGAACGTAACTTTATATACTGACCCAAAAGTAAAAAGAAGTACGAAAAGTGCAATAAAATAATAAAGTTATATACATACCAAAGGTAAAAAGAAAGCGTAAAGAAAAAATATTGTCATATATATAGTCATCCAAATAGGGCTACCCTCTCAAATGAAAGCTGACATTGTCCCAAAATAAGCATAAAATAAGAAAGAGAGGAAAAAGAAACTCCCTATGGGCCCTCCGTCTGCATAGGATCCTGAGTCTGGGTCCCTGGGTCCTTTGTCTGCATGGGAACCTGTGACTGGCTCCCTGTGATCTGTGGCTCCACTAGGACCTGGGCTGAACTGAGTCCTGGGCCTGTACAGGAATCTGGGGCTGCCTGTAAGAACCTTCTTATGGGTCCTCCAACTCTATGACTGCATCATCAGTACGGGGAATCACCCTCTTCCTCTTGGGTGGCCTCTCTGACTCCTACTCTGGCTGGGGCTGGGCTGATGCCGCCGGGTCATGCAACAATAGATCCAAAGGTAAGTGATCTGCCTTCAAACTCTCTACCTCCACCCTTATCTCCTTCACCGACTTTTTTGAAGCCCGAGCCTTTCTCATTTTCTTCGCCTCCCTAGCAAGCTCCTTCAATGCCTTTCCATGAGAATCAACCACATCTATGAGCTTCTTTTGGTTGTCCAGAATCTCCTTCAGAGTTTCCTCCAATGACTGTGGGACCTATGGAGAAGGAGGTGCTGACTGGGCTGCCACCGTAGTAGATAGTACAGATAACTTAGAAGTAGTTGTCTGCTTCCAGTTGTTGATGCTAGCGAGGGTCTGGCTCAGGCGGTGGGCAGTCAAGGGGTATGAAGTGGATGATGGAATCTCTGGAGTTGAAGAAGTAGAGGGTCATGTGGCCATGTCTGTTGTGGTGGAAGGAGGTTGAGTAGGAGCCACTACTACTACTGGCTCTTCAGACTAGCCAGTAGAAGCAATGGATTTGCCCTTGTAGTTCTTTCCTCTAGGGTTGTCATCACCCTATAGGCTGTACCAGGAGAATGGTGCCTTTACTTTCACTTTCATATCAAATCTCTGCTTCTCCACATCTAAGTCCTCATGGTACATAGTCAGGAAGTTGGGGAAGGGATAGGATATGTCACCTTCATTCTCCACCCGCGTAATTACCCGGGACATCACATTCCCGATGTTAATCGGGTACCCCGCCATGATCAAAACCACCAATATAGCCCGGTGGATAGGAAGTGAGTTATCGTGGGTGGTGGGGTCTAGCCTGCTACACTCAAATGTTTCCCACCCTTTAGTTTTAAAGTTCAGTGTCCTCCTCAGAATCCTCACTCCCGCAGTCAACCAATCTGGGGTGGTACCTGGGATTGCCAAGTACTCTGCCAACCAAGGACGAGCAGCCTCGTCTAATGCCACCTTTTCTAAATATAATTACTCATCCTCCTTCAGGAAGCCCAGGTAATCATTTATTGTCTTGCCATCAAATTTCACCTTCAAGTTCCGCACTTTGGCCACTGTGGTGCCCTTTTTGATGTGGGCAACATTTGTGTAAAACTCCTTCACCAAGTGCTCATTGGCATCCTCTACATGGCCTATGAAATAATCCCAACCTGCTTTCGCTTTGAACTGCCTCAACACATTAGGGTTGTGAGGCAAAAGGTCTCGAGTGATGAATTTATGCTCAGGTATCAATTTCCTCTCGGGCCACCGTTCTCTAAACTTGTGGTAGACCACTTCACTTACGAACTTGTCCTGCCATGCTTCCAGATTTCTAGTTCTCTCAACCCCTCCTACTTGGGGTTCACCCCCTTCTACTTCTTCCCCTTCTTCTTCTATGGGCACCTCCCAGATAGTGAAGCTGTAGGAGAGGTGGAATATTCATTGCCACTATCTGCGGCTGAGTCCTCAGATGACTCAGAAGATATGCACAATGATGCTTGGGCAGTGGGAGAGACTAGAGGTATATACCTCAACTAGTTTCTCTCCGGCCAGTCAGGAACATACTCTGTCACGAAGTCTGATGATGCCTCCCGGGAAGGCTCATACTCACTCCTCGATTGGCCAATGGCTCTGTCATCAGCCATTATGAGCCTCCGGGTGTTTTTCATGTTTTGTCGGGCTTGTGGGGTCAATTTTATCATGCCCTTTCCTCTACCTCGGGAGGACTCTCCTCTCCCTGATTGTTTATCACCTTTGCCTCGTGATTTCACCATGATCTACAAACAACATACATTTGAGCCTTGTTAGTATTAGTAGAATAGTGAAATCAGAATTGTAGGAAAATTATTGCAGACAGTCAAAATTGCAGAATGTGGACCGCACAAAATGAAGTGCGGCCGCAAAGAAACTATCGCGGACCACACAAAATGCATTGCAGTCCGTACTGAGGTAGGGTTCAGACTACCCACTCTGTGAATCTATGCACCGCGGACCGTAAAAAATGTATTGTGGTCCACACTGAGGTGGGGTTCAGACTACCCACTCTATGAATCTATGCACCGCAGACCGCACAAATGCATTGTGGTCCGCATTGAGGCACTGCGGACCGCACAAAATCCATTGTAGTCACGGTCCTCACTTGTCAGCAATCAGAATATTTACCACTGCGGTCCGTACAAAATAGTTTTATGGACCGAAAAGGGGCACCGCGGACCGTACAAAATCCACCGCGGTTTGCCGTGAGTGCCCAGGAGTGATACCAACCTAGGGTTCAAGTTTTTCACATTTTTAGTCGAAATTTTCACCTATTAATGATTCCCTAGGTGTTGCATCAGTGTTTTAACTAATTAGTCCTAATTAAAACAGGATTAAATTAACCAATGCTACAGAATTGAAAGAAAAACGAGAGGAAAAGGAAGAAAAACTATGAATTAAACAACTAAGGAAGAATTGAAGTTACCAAAAGTGAGATACAATGTTGATTACGAGGTTTAGCAGTTGAATTCGCGCAAGAAAGAGTGATGAACAGTAATTTTCTAAGCTTTGAGAGTAAAGAGGTCGAAATGTTTGAAATGAAAGCCTCATGTTCTATTTATAGAAAAAGGACCTAGGGCCCATCTCACCTACCCACCGCGGACCGCACAAAATGGCACCGCGGTCCGCGGTGCTCAGAAACATGAAGTACGGGTAGGGTATCCACTGCGGACCGCAAAAAATCCAGTGCGGCCGCAGTGGTCCACCGCGGACCGCACAAAATGCAATGCGGCCGCGGTGGATAACTTTAGAGACTCCTCACTTTTGATAAATCACTCTGCGGTCTGCATTGAATTCTTTCCCCCCGCACAAAGGCCTTTGCGGCCGCACAAAATGGAGTGCGGTCCGCATTGCAAACTTTAGAGAGTGATCATTTTTTCAAAACTTGGTCCTGCACTGCATCAACACAATCCTACAACATCTCACAACCATTTAGTCCAAAAATAAATCCTACACTACAAAGAAAATCAAATAAAAACAAAAAAGAAAGACACGTGGATTGCCTCCCAAGAAGCGCCTGATTTAACATCGCGGCATGACGCAGGTTACCATCAAATCACTTTAGATGAAGAAGTGCCACCACGTGGCTGTCATCAATCTTTCCCAGGAAGTGCTTGACCCTATGCCCATTAACTCTAAAAACCTCCCCATTTTTGTTCTTCAAGTCAAGTGCACCAAACGGAGTCACAAAAACCACTTCAAAAGGTCCGATCCATTTCAACTTAAGCTTTTCCGGAAACAGACGTAACCGAGAATTGAACAAGGGAACCAATTCACCCACTTTGAACTCCTTGCCACGAGAATATTTATCATGAAGGTACTTCATCTTGTCCTTGTACAAGGACGAACTAGAGTAGGCATGGTATCGGAATTCATCAAGTTTAAGCTGCTCCACACGAAGATTTTCTGCAACATCCCATTCAAGATTCAGCTTCCTCAAAGCCCACATGGCATTGTGCTCTAACTCAACTGGTAGATGGCAAGCTTTCCCAAACACTAACCGATATAGAGACATACCAAACAGAGTCTTGTAAGCAATCCTATAAGCCCATAGAGCATCACCCAACTTCTTTGACCAATCGGTCCTATTTGCATTGACCGTCTTTGATAATATACTCTTGACTTCCCTATTTGAGACTTCAACTTGGCCACTTGCTTGAGGATGATAAGAAGTAGAAACTTTGTGGTTGACATCATACTTTGCAAGCAAAGTGTCAAAAGCTCTATTACAAAAATGAGACCCCCCATCACTTATGATTGCATGAGGAGTGCCAAACCTTGTAAAAATGTTGTTCTTGAGAAATGCAACAACACTCTGGGCCTCATTGTTGAGTAAAGCCACGGCTTCAACCCACTTTGAAATATAGTCAACCACCACAAGTATGCATGTGTTCCCACATGAGCTATCAAATGGGCCCATAAAATCAATGCCCTATACAACAAAAATATCAACTTCAAGAATGGTATTGAGAGGCATATCATCTTTCTTCGAAATCCCATCCGTTCTTTGACATTCGTCACACCTATTCATAAGTTCACTTGCATCTTTGTACAAAGTTGGCCAATAAAACCCGCAACTAAGAACTTTTGAACCCGTCCTCGCCCCGCCATGATAGACACCATAGGGAGAGGAATGACAAGCCTCTAAGATACTCAATTGCTCCTCCTCCGGGACACACCTTCGGATCACACCATCCATGCAAATCTTGAACAAGTACGGCTCATCCCAATAGAAATCCAAACTATCCCGTTTGATCTTTCTTTCTTTGGTTAGAAAAGAGCTCACACGTGATTATACCAGTCACAAGGAAATTAGCAACGTCTACAAACCATGGCATACCATTCACTGACACCGAAAGGAGTTGTTCGTCGGGAAATGAATCATTGATCTCTAAGCCATCACGAGGCCTCCCCTCCACCTCCAAGCAGGACAAGTGGTCCGCCACTTGGTTTTCACTACCCTTCCGGTCCATAATCTCCAAATAAAAATCTTGAAGTAATAAGACCCATCATATCAGTCTAGATTTGGAATCCTTCTTCGTCATCAAGTACCGGAGTGCTGCATGATTGGTGTGGACTATGACCTTGGCACCCATAAGATACGGCCGAAATTTCTCCATCGCGAACACAATGGCCAAAAGCTCTTTCTCAGTCACTGTGTAGTTCACTTAAGCATCATTCATTGTCTTGCTCGCATAGTACACTGGATGAAACATTTTATTCACTCTTTGACCCAAAATCGCCCCAACTGCAACATCGCTTGCATCACACATGATCTCAAAAAGCAAGCTCCAATTGGGTGCGGTGATAATCAGGGTGGTGGTAAACTTGTGCTTGAGAAGTTCAAAGGCTTGCATACATCGCTCATAGAACACAAACTTGGCGTCTTTTTCCAACAACTTGCATAAGGGATTCTCTACCTTCGAAAAATCTTTGATAAATCTCTGGTAGAACCCCGCATGCCCAAGAAAACTTCTAACTCCCTTGACAGAGGTAGGGGGAGGGAGCCATGAAATAACATCAATTTTTTCTCTGTCCACCTTTATACCATGCTTTGAAATTTTATGCCCAAGAACTATGCCCTCCTCAATCATAAAGTGGCATTTCTCCCAATTAAGAACAAGATTGGTTTCTTCACAACGGACCAACACTCGATCAAGATTTTTCAAACATTCCTAAAATGAATCACCCACAACACTAAAGTCGTCCATGAACACCTCCAAATATCTTCCACCATATCGGTGAAAATGGCCATTATACACCACTGAAATGTAGTCGGTGCATTACACAACCCAAAAAGCATCCGAGAAAAGGCAAAGGTGCCATATGGACAAGTGAATATGGTCTTCTCCTGATCTTCCGGAGCAATCAAGATTTGGTTGTAACCAGAATACGTAGAAGGCACGCCCAGCAAGTCGATCTAACATTTGATCAAGAAAAGGCAATGGAAAGTGATCCTTGCGGGTCACTTTATTCAACTTGCGATAGTCCATGCATACCCTCCAATCGGTGACGGTTCTGGTAAGAATCAACTCATCTTGCGAATTTGCAACCACGGTCATGCCACCCTTCTTCTGTACACATTGCACCGGCGAAGTCCAAGAGCTATCAGAGATGGGGTACACAACCCCAGCATCCAACCACTTGATCACCTCCTTTTCACGACTTCTTGCATTGCCTCATTCAACCTCCTTTGATGTTCCAAGGAGGCTTTGTATTATCTTCCAGAATAATCTTGTGCATATAGAATGCGAGTCTTATTCCCCGAATATCAGCTAAAGTCCATCCAATTACCTTCTTTCGCTTTTGAAGCACTGCAAATGTGACATTAACATGTATGTTATTAAGACAAGAGGAAAGAATAACTGGAAAAGTAGAACTAGGGCCTAAGAACTTATACCTGAGGTGCGGAGGCAATGGATTCAACTCCAACATCGGAGGTTCCTCAATTGAAGGTTTTGTTGGTGGAGTCTTCCTATTTCAAGATCCAAAGATAGTTTCCTAGGCTCATAAGAGAAAGAGCCCTTCCCATGTAAAGCATTCACACACTCCACTCGGCCTTCATCATCAGTTACATCAAGATTCAACAAGACTGCCTCTAGCGGGTCCTCCACATTGATCATTGCACTGGTATTATCAACTATCACCACCGTGACAAGGTCCACAAAAGAGCACACCTCAGAACTGTTGGCTGTTTCATTAACTTGCACACATGAAAGACCACTTTCTCATCACCCACCCGGAAGGTGAGTTCCCCTGCTTCCACATAAACTAAGGCCTTCCTAGTAGCAAGGAAAGGTCTTCCCAATATGATTGGAACTTCATAATCTACATCACAATCCAAGATCAAAAAATCAGCTGGCAAGATAAATTTGTCCATCCGGACAAGGACATCATCAATAATACCTAATGGTGTCTTCATAGTTCTATCCGCCATTTACAATCTCATGGAAATCAGCCTCAGTTGCCCAATACCCAAAGTCATGAAAACTGAGTAGGGCATCAAGTTGATACTTGCCCCCAAATCACATAGAGCTTTAGCAAAGTCCGCACTCCCAATGGTGCAGGGAATGGTGAAAACACCGGGATCTTCAAGCTTCGGGGCCATTGAGTGCACTATTGCACTAACTTGGTGGGTCATCTTGATAGTTTCACAATTCATGGATCTTTTCTTTGTCACCAAGTCCTTAATGAATTTAGCATAGCCCAACATTTGTTCTAGAGCCTCTACTAAAGGCACATTAATGGATAAGCTCTTCATCATATCAATGAACTTTTTAAACTGATTCTCATTTTTCTGATTCGCGAGCCTTTGTAGATAAGGTGGAGGTGGCCTTGTCAAGGAACCTTGTCTTTAGGAACAACCATTTCCGGCATGTCTATTACGTGTTCCCTAGACGGCTTCATGTCATTCTGAGTCTCCACCTCGGCATCTTTAATATCAATCCTCACTTCTTCATTCACGTTCTCATCAACCAAATTTTCAACCACCAAAGGAATTTCATCTTCTTGCAACTCAACTTTATCACTCAAAACTGCTTTTTGCTTGGAGGCATTCACATCACCACCTCTTCAACTTCTCGTAGTCACCGCCATCACATGATTGTTCCCACTCTTCGGGTTAACTACCGTATCACTTGGTAGTGCCCCCTTATGGCGAGTATTCAAGGATTGTGAGATTTGGCCTAATTGAACCTCCAAGTTTCTAATTGAAGTATTGTAGGAAGACAACTGATCATCCACATTCTTTTTCATCATCTGTTCAAACATCATTTCAATTTTCCCTATTTTGTTATTGGAAGAACTAGGACTTTGGGATGTAAATGGGGGTGGATTATTCGGTTGTTGGTACATTGGGGGCTTTTGAAAGCCTTGCCTCTGATTTCCTTGATTGCCATTGTTCCAACCTTCCTGCTTGTTGTTACCACCCCAGTTGTTGTTGTTGCCATTCCAATTACCCTGATTGTTCTGATTATTGTCCTGATTGACGCAATTGGAATTTTGGTTTTTGTTCCCCCAATTACCATTGTCTTGTTGTTGTTGATCGTCCCAATTGCCTTGGGGTCTCCATTGTTGTTGGTTAGAAGAATTTCCCCTTTGGCCTTGATAGTTGTTCACGTATTACACCTCTTAATTCTACCCATCATAACCATCATCTTGGAATCCACCACAATCATTGTCAAATTGATCCGAACTCCCTTGGTTTCGTTGACCTCTTTTTCTTCTTTTGTTCACTAGCATGTTGACACCCTCCATAGCATTTACTTGGCGTGGATTTTGAACTTGTTGCAACTATGCCTTTGCTAACTAGTTCATTGTAGTTGTCGGCTCTACTATAGCCTGCCCATGGCCATGTAGCTCTTTGTGCAAGTGAGTGACCGTAGGGTCACCCTGTTGCACATTGGCTCTACTTTGCCAAGCGGAGGACATGTCAGCCATCTCGTCAAGAATGTCACAAGCCTCATCATAAGACAGCTTCATGAAGTTACCCCAGCAAGTTGGTTCACTATGCACTGGTTTGTTGTGTTAATTCCCTGGTAGAAAGTCTATTGGATCATCGCCTCAGTCATATCATTGTTGGGACATTCCTTTATCATTGTTCTATATCGCTCCCAAATCTCATGTAAAGGTTCGGTGGGCTCCTACATGAAAGCTAAGATCTCATCTCCCAATGTTTACATGTGCCATGGTGAGAAAACCTTTGCAATGAACTTATCCGTCAACTCATCCCAAGTAGTGATGGAATGGTTGGGAAGTCGCTCAAGCTAATCCAATGCCTTCCCTCTAAGTGAGAAAGGGAAGAGTCTCAACCGAAGTGCATCCTCGGACATATTAGTTTGCTTTCTCCCCTAACAGGTATCCACGAAACCCTTGAGATGTTTTTAAGCATTTTGATTGGTAGCGCCCGTGAAATACCCGTGCTGCTCCAGCAATATCAGCATCACATTAGTAATTTGAAAATTACCCGCCCGAATCTGGGGTGGGACAATTGCACTTGCATATCCTTGGTTGGGAAGCACTCAAGGAGCCACTCTTGGAGGTGGCGGGGGAGGGTCTGGAATATTATTATTGGCCTGGCAGCCTCTCCTTTGTCCTTGAGGCACAATAGGGACCTCATCATCAACATTGTCATCTACCTCCTTCCCCGGCGGAAGATCTCCAAGAGGTGCATTATTTAAGTTTGCTACCATTTTGTACCTGAAGTTGTGACACACACAAATTAGTAACACAGAAAGAAAGAAGAACAATACACAAAACTATTTAGATAGATAGCCAAAATCGTTAGCTCCCCGGCAACGGTGCCAAAAAGTGTTCGAGCCATCCCTGCACTACTACAAAGTAGAGAGAGGGGTCGAAGCAGCCTTTACCCGAGAAAGTCGGGATCGATTTCCACAGGGAGATAGAAATGGGAATTGGGTTTCTATCTAAGTTAGAAATGCGCAATTGCTCTTAATCGCACTTATAATCATAGTTGGTTTTGATATTACTTCTAAATTTATAATAATACGATGCTAAATTAAGCTAAGTTAAGCTAAGAGTAAGATACTTGAAGGTTGTCTAAAAAGTTAAAAGGCACTAGGAAAGTGACTTTCTCCTAGGTGGATACTTGACAGATTCTCGAGTCTAAGGCTAGGTTGTCATGTTGGGGATTACGATATAACCATTGCACGATACTACTCACTCTATACCTCTCGATAGTTTGAGTGATTTTGCCCTAATTGACTTTCTCAAGACCAATAGGTTATGATAATTTGTGCAAGCAATTGAGGTTCAAGTCGGGTATTACTATCTCTAGGTTTAACCCTTTAATTTGGGCTATCAATCTCTTGAATACGCCTCAATTCCTTGTTGGACTAATTTTCTAGACTTAGGCTCTCTTTCTCAAAAAGAGCCCAAGTCAAATAGGCACAAATTAGTGTTTGCAACCACTAATTCAACATTGAAACCATAAATTAGTCCAAATATCAAACACCTATAGATATTCAAGCCATAAAATACAAGACCCATCAAATACTCACACTAGAGTTGAGCCACAACCCTAGCTAATGGATCTAGCTACTCATGATAATAGAAAACAAAGAAATAGATGAAGAAAAACCCATAGTATTTAATTACAAGCTAAAACTTAAAGATTCAATGATAAAACTATTGTAAAATTACTCAAAATGGGTAAGAAACACTGTCCACGAGTGCATCCCAACGTTAAAATACGACTGATGACCTAAAAATGGGAAAAGAAACTATTTATACTAAGCCAAATTTTCTGGACAAAAATACCCCTACGGGGGTAGTGCGGACCGCACAAAATCGAGTGATACCGCATTAAGGCTTCTTGATTTTAATCCGTGCTCTCTGAACATGGCCACTGCGGGCCGCACAAAATGCACCGCGACCGCGTGGCTTCTGTTGCGGTCCGCACAAAAAGGACCGCGGACCGCATTGGCAATTAGCTCCAAATCTTCAACTCTTTGAACTCTGTCTTTGCGGACCGCACAATATCGAGTGTGGCCGCATTGAGTCCATTGCAGTCTGCATAAATTGCTTTGCGGCCATAATGCTTGAGTCCCCGAAATAGCACCTCTCTGAATTTCCTCTTTGCGGACCGCACAGAATGGAGTGCGGCCGCATTGGTCCTGTTACACTGTGCTTGGAATTGTTCTTGGTACTTATGCATGGTTCACTCCTTTTTGAGCTGGTTTTGACGGATTGTCACATTGTTGACCAAACCTTGCAATCAAGTACAACATGTAAGCCTTTGGGACTATTTTATACACATTTCTAATCAAAATTCAAGTAAGATGGAGTGTAAAATGCATCATAATCCCTAGTTATCACTACGCTTGAGTAATTCTACCATCCGAAGTTTCAATGTTTTCTACATTATATTTTCTGATACCACTTAAATTGTCCATCTTTCTTTTCTCTTTGCTTCTGCCTTTAGGGTCACTTGGTGGAAGAGGAGGTGGAAGACCTCTGGATCTAGTGTGATATGCGAACGATGCCAGTATGCACTAACCAACCTTGGGGAATGGGAATAATCAAAAAAAAGAAAAAGAAAAGGTAACCAAGTCAGTAAAGGATATTGAAATAATGCTTGCAATATTAAACATGCTTTGCAAAATTATGTAATAAACTTGCGTCCTACTTTCGGAGACCTCGTTGTGCCCGAGTAAGGCCTAAGCAACACATAGACTTGGAGAAAATTGATGCCAATAATTGTGTCATTTCATTAATGTGAAATAAATCAAATCCTTACTAAAACAACAATAATCGGAAAGTTACTAATGGCATTTACCTTATGACAATCGAAATCTAAAACTAAGCTGGAAAGCAGTAAAGAACTTCATTTCCTAATCTACTTGGTCCCATAAGAACCTTCCTATGCTTGGCTCTCTTGAATCCATCAATCAGGTTCCTTAGGTCGTGCATATCCAACAATAGGTAAGCCTTTTCTAGATTCCCTCCTTCATTGATATCTGTGTTCAAACAATCTGAAAGCCTCTTCCTCATCTTCCCCTCAAGCTCCATCAACCTTTGCTCCAAATATTCCAATCTCTCTATTGACTTAGTGGCAATTTCTCTCCATTTGTTGCTACCTTCCATATCCACTTTGTGTTGTTCCAAATGCCTGGCTTCAGACTTGAAGAACATTTTTCGTAACCTCCTATACTTGACCTGTGCTTCAGCAACATCATCTATGATCCTGTTTTTCAGATTGATTCCCCGTTTGACATCTCATGCTATGTCATCTACCAACCATGATGGGTAGAAGTACACATGACAAGCATGATACCTGTCTGGATCAATAGTTTCCTTTTCCACAATGACCTTCTTATTCTATATATGATGTGCCTCGAACTTGAATGGAATAATGTCCCCTTTAAAATCTGCTTTGTACTAGACCATGTTTGAAACCCGAGGTATAACTTGATTTCTTCCAGTTTGTCTCATTACCTTATAGGAACATAACGATAGATTCCTCTCAATCTGATCATTACCAAATGGGTAGTCTCTCTTGACCTGATGATGAACTCGTTGCTAGGAAACCATTCGAACATCTAATGTACATGTTCGTCTGTCAAATTTTTAAAGAAACGTACCCAAATTACAACATTTACAGGTTGTGCAAACCTGCCTGGTATAATTGTCATTTTCTTTGGGTGATGGTAGGCTATGTAGTCATTCAATGGTTGACACAGAATCTCTTGGCGATATTCTCCCTTTTGAAAGTTTTCCAATAACCAAACTTGCAGTAATAGATTACAACCTTCGAAGTTCCCAAATCCCTACTTGCATTGGTCTAGAGCGTGGTACATTTCAGCTAAGATCATGGGGGTGATGGTATAAGTCTGTCCCTCGATGCCTTCCATCAAAGTTCTGGCGACCATAGCTAGGCAAGTATGAATTCTTCCCCCTTTCATTTGAAATATCAACCCCCCCAAGAAGCAAAAAATAAACACATAAACTCGATGATGCGTCCAACCCAAGGAAGTAATGGCAAGTTCATCATGATAAAGTCAGTATGACTAGTTGTGCCCATAATGCTCATAAAGGATTTCAAATGGGATGTATGACTTCTTCAAACAAAGCATCTTATCATTTTTAGAAAATTGCGAGGGGTGCGATTATGTAACACTGATAAACCTGGAATATCCCATGGTAGCTTAGCGAAGCCTCCTATTTCTTCTAGGAGAAGAGTAATTTCTATGTCACCAAAGTGGAAGACGACCCTTTTCTCATCCCAAAACATAGTGGTGGGCTCAATCAATGCTCTATTCAGTTGGATGTCTAGCAAGGACGGGAAATTACCAAGGACTTTTCTCATGTGATTCTTGTCGCTAGGCAAGAAATTTTTCCACCAGTCATGTAGCAAAGGTGGGATGTTTTGGACCATGCCGAACCTGGGGACTTTGTGCGCCATTTTCTGCAAACAAATAAGGTTAGCCCTTTCCCCCTCCAAATTTGTTGTACTATAAGGAAGGAAAAACTGCTACAATAGATAGTGATATAACAACGGTTACACAAATCGTTGCAAGGTCTATTGCAGTAGATCTATTGCCACGCGGCCTGGTGAAACGGTCCCAAAACCGTTCCAGTAGCTCTATTGTAACGGTTTTTCAGAAAACTACTATTGTCGTTATTTTGTGGTATTTTAGTGAGACTAGATGTAATTTTTCCTTGCTCAGTGGTTGTAATTGGATTTGTGGGATCTAGGGTTCTGATAAGGGGCGGCCCGAAGAGGTTAATAGAGATACCTATTCGCGTATGCATCGGAAAGATAAACGTTAGCAGTGAGATATAGTCATTAATGGAGAGGATTACACTGAGTTTGTTACTATTAATTGTTGTTGTTGTTGTTGTTGTTTAGTTTTACTTTTTATTTAATTAGGATACTGTTCATGCAGAATTAATCACTTCTATTGATATTGATTTATAATAATGCAAGAAAATATAGTAAAGCAACGATATTTTCCTCTTTTTCTTTTCAGAAGAGGTCCAAATATATCCTTCCACTTTAAAATATTATTTAAACCTACCCTCCGTTTCACTATCCGGTTGTTTGAGCGCTTACCATTAAAGTTTGATTCAAAGATACCCCTGTAATGATCCGGCTGGTCGTTTTGAGATTTGTAGTCCTGTTCTCCCATTTACTGCTCATTTTATGCTTAATAGTTGTTATGTGACTTGACACGGTAGTTGGTTCGGTTCCGGAAAAGTTTCGGAATGAGTTAAAACACATAGTTTTAAGGTTGGAAGCTTATGTTGAAAAGGTTGACCGGATGTTGACTTGTGTGTAAATCGCTTTGGAATGGAGTTTTGATGGTTCCGTTAGCTCCGTTGGATGATTTTGGACTTAGGAGTGTGTCCGGATAGTGATTTGGAGGTCCGTAGTTGAATTATGCATGAATGGCAAAAGTTGGAAATTTAGAAGTATGACCGAGAGTTAACTTATTGGTTACCTAGATCGGATTGGGGTTCTGTTAGTTGAAGTAGGTCTGTTGTGTCATTTGTGACTTGTGTGCAAAATTTGAGGTCAATCGGACATGATTTGATAGGTTTTCAGCATCGAATGTAGAAGTTAGAAGTTCAAAAGTTTATTAGGCTTGAATCGATGCGTGATTCGTGATTTTAGCGTTAATTGATGTGATTTGAAGGCTCGACTAAATTTGTATTGTGTTTTAAGACTTGTTGGTGTGTTTGGTTGAGGTCCTAGGAGGGGGGAGGGTGGATTTTGGATGGTTAACAGGTTAAATTTTGGACTTGGAGATTTCCTGAAATTTTCTGGTGCACTGATCTAGTTTCCTTATATGTGATCGTGTAGACAGGTCCGCGATCGCATAGGCTTAATTGGGCAGTAGAGGTCTTTGTTCTACGCGTTCACGAGATAGGTACTGTGATCGCGTAGTTGTAGGATACAGTGAATCACGAACGCATGGAAAAGGTCGCATTCGCGTAGAGTATATGAGGCAGCAGCTGAGGTCACACATATGCTCTTCGCGATTGCGTGAAGAGGGATGCGAACACGTAGGTTTGATGAATCAGTGCATCGCGTTCGCATGCTATTTTTCACGTTCGCATAGGGTTAACTTGTCGGCAGTATATTTTGTGATTCGCGATCGTGAAGCAATTTCTGCGATCGCGATTAAGAATATCTGAGCAGACCTAAATATTTCAAAAATTGGGTTTTGAGTCTATTTCACAAATTTTATTTTGGGAGCTCGGTTGGAGGCGATTCTTGGAGAGATTTTCAAGGGAGTGATTGGGGTAAGTGACTCTTACTTAGTTTTGGTTAAATTTCATGATTATATCTTTGATTTCATGATTTAATTAGTGATTTGTGTTGAAATTTTCGGAGAAAATGGGGAAAACTCCTTAGCCCGAATTTTGGGGATTTGAGTGAGATTTTTATATCGGATTTGAGTAATTTTGGTGTGGTTGGACTCATGGCTGAATGGGTGTTCGAATTTTGTGACTTTTATTGGATTACGAGACATGGGCATGGGGGTTGACTTTTGAGTTGACTTTCGATTAAGAACTTAGCATTTTTATGTGGAATAGCTTGAGTTGATTGTATCGAATAGTTTGTGGCTAGATTCGAGGCATTCCGAAGTCGTTTCGTGAGGCAAAGGCTTGTTGGAGTATAGATATGCACAGTTTGAGGTAAGTAACACTTCAAAACTTGGTTCTAAGAGTATGAAACCCCGAATTATGTGTTATGTGATTTGTATTGAGGTAATGCATATGCTAGGTGACGGGCGTGTGGGTGTGCACTGTAAGAATTGTGACTTGGTCAATTCCATGAAATCGTATAGTTTATTAATCTTATCATTACCCGTATTCTCATCATGTGTTAGAGAAATTGAGATACCAGTCATATTAGAAATCATGCTTAGGCTACGTGTTGGTATTGTTGGGACCCACATAGGTCGTGTTACATGTTGAATTATTTGCTTAATTGGCAATTTTGTACTCAGTCACTTCTACTATTTGCATATTATATCTCAGTCTCCGTTGTTCTTTTTTAATACATTATATCATCATTGTTTGGGCTTATTATCATGATTTTGGTGAGCCCGAGAGCCTTAAGAAATTGTTTACTAAGTGAGGTCGAGGGCCTGATTGTGAGGATATTTATGGGATTGGGTTGTACGCCGCTGCATGTTTATTTGATTCATGCCATGATTGGCTTATTATAGTGATTGGGCTGGAATTGCCCCTCCGAGTCTGCACATCCACCATGAGTGCATGTATCTACTGACTGCGAGTGCGAGTGCGAATATGGAGCGATCGGGAGGATTGAGTGGCTATGAGGATGAAGTGACTTGAGGATGGAGTGAATGGAAGGACTGAGTGACTGATACTCTAAGAGTATGCATATGATTTCATAACTATTTTGTACTTCAGTTAGCATATATATATATATATATATATATATATATATATATATATATATATATATATATATATATATATATGTCGTGTAGATACCGAGGTGCGCCATATCTTGTTTCAATTGAACTTGACGTGATTTACCTGTTTGTGCTTTAACTGTTAAACTTGAAAGCATGCCTACATTTCTGTACTATAATCCTGTATTGACATGTATCTGCAAAGCTCGTGATTACTTTCAGCCCAATAGTTAGACTTGTTACTTACTGAGTTGGTTGTACTCACGCTATACCCTGCACTTTGTATGCGGATCCAGGTATTTCCGGACACGATGGGTGATGACTATCAAAGTAGCTCAGTCATTCGGAGATTTTGAGGTAGTTGCGTTGGTGGCTGCAGACCTTGACTCTCCTCCCCTATCCTTCAGCTTTATTTATTCAGTTTCAGTTTTCTTAGACAGTATTTTAGACTTGTGTTATATAGATTTATGTACTCAGTGACACCCAGATTTTTGGTAACTTCCATATTAAGATATGATCTTTTATCTAGTTTATGAGAGTTTTAATTATTTAAACCTGTTTTAATATAATTTTAATTTGAAAGTGTTGGTAATGTCTGAGCTGTCGGCTTGCCTAGTACCATGTTAGGCGCCATCACAATAGGTTAAGTTTTGGATCGTGACAACCCTTAATTTGGACGAAATGCCATATGGCACCTCCAGATTAGAGTGACTCCCGCCCCTGATTTTTTACCTATCACCCATTTTACCCAATTGACTCATCCTAGTATGGATTCAGGAAAATAAAATTTAGGATAGGTCACTTTAGTCCCGAGGTGCCACGTGTTATTCTGTTTAAATTAGGGGTATTTTTGAATCATATTGTAACGATAGGGGCCCAGTCCACTAGATAGTGAAATGGATGGCAGGTTTAAATAATAGTTGAAAGTAGAAAAAAATATTTGATCCTTTTCAGTTTTCTTTTTTTCTTTGCATTCATAATCGTGCATCGCCGACAAATTCACTAGTCGTAAATATAAAATTGAGTAAAAAAAAATTAAGACATAACTAATGAGGAAAAACACATCAACACTGGCACGTATCTTTCTCCAACATGAAATTATTTGTTAATTCTAAAAGAAAAGAGTTAAAATGAAGAGCATGGCTCCGGCAAAAACAAAGTGATAAAAACAAAAAAATAGCAACATTACTTTTAGTTGTACAATGATCAAATTAAATTCCCTAATGAAGTTGCGTTTTATTTCAAAATATAGCATCTAGGTTCAAAACGCATGTACACAATATACTGTAGTACTATTTTACAAGTGACTAATTGAGTGTCATGCCTTAGGCATTGAAGTGATGGACGTTTCAAAAGGAAGCATAGATTTGCATCTGAGTCAAAATGTGCTCAAAGTTATCTGTGGACTTCTCAATGGGATGTGAATGCATGCCTTCATAAGTAGTTACTACTACTCCTTCATCCTTTGACAGCCTTTGTACTTGTTTCTTCACGTTACATCCTTGATGCGTGCATCGGTAGTAGCTTCTGATGAGCAAAAGAAGCAATAATTAGAGAACATTTAAAGAAGAAGGATTCCGTACATTCTCTTCGAATTGAAAGTAATCTCCGATAACCTAAGTTTGGGAGTAACTGTAATGAAACTGATATCCTCACTATGACAAAATGGTTTTTGTTTTTGTTTTTGTTTCGAATAAATTGATATTAGGCTAGTATTTTCTCTCAAAATGGTTTCTCTTTTAGTATTAGTTTTCCGTAGTTAAATTTCTTGATATTTGACCAACATACTTAGATGTAAAAAAAAAAAAAAATATTTTACGTTCTTTCTGAAGGCCGTTCAATATATATATATAGAGAGAGCAAACAAGGGATAAATAAGTAGAAAAGAAGGAAATAAATATTTAAATAATGAATTTCCATTCACTCAAATGGTTTATCTCTCACTCTCTTTGACGGCTGTAACGAGTTCGTATTCTTTCGACTGCTTGAAAGAAGCTGCCATCTTGACACTTAGCAGAATCTGGATTTAGTTCTACCTAACTTTTCCCATATCTAAGTCCTTAGGTACTTGAAAGTTGTACTCCTGGGGAAATAATAGCAAATTATCGATTTAAAATAGTGAACTTTATGCTTTATTTATGATCGACCTAGCTAGTTAGATCGATCAGTTTCGTATATAGTTAAAAAATATGAATTTATTCCCAGCTGTATATATCATTGTTAAGTGAGAGAGTCCAATTTATTACAAGGAGTACTCTTATTTGTGATCAAAGGGTTAATTGAGTTACCTTGCACGTTTTGTTTAAAATTACTCCACTATTTAACGTAAAATAAATGTGAAGCTCCAAAATTATAGTGTTGCAATAGCTATTGTTAAAAAGTAGAAACCAATCAGCAAACAAAGAGAACTTCTAAACCTTAATGTAAAGGTCTATTTGTTTTTTTTTTTTTTGTTTTTTTTTTTTTGGAATATCCGAAAACTAATTTTGATTAATCTTGACGAGGTTGCTGTGAAATTTTTAAGGTATACAGAAATTGACTTGAGAAATACACCTAAATGCTTAACAAAAAGATACATTTCCCATCCTAGTTGAAAATACTTTGTTACGTTTTGATCCCCACCTTCTTTTGTCGTTTTAGTATTACTATGTATTAGACCTTAACAGAACTATAACACATAGAAGAGTTCCATTATGTAACATGATCCCGTAGTATTTTTAACAAAGTTATCGTTTGAAAAAAGAATTAAAAGATAAACTTCACTTCAGAAAGTTGCTATGTATTGAATGATTTTCAACATTCAAAGAAGCTTGTAATTGAGCAAATAAATTACACTAGTAGAGTTATGCGGTGATACTAATATTGTCTCCATTAGTCTTTTTGTTTTCGTGAGCCGAGGGTCTTTCGAAAACAACATCTTTACTTCTTGGGGTAGGAAAAAGGTCTGTGTGCACACTACTCTCCCCAGATCCCACTAGTAGAATTTTACTGGATTGTTGTTGTTGTGGTTGTTGTTAGCAGCAAAGAGTAAGTAAGAAAAAATTACTAGTAGATAAAAACTGACCTTGGGAATCTGTTGTTCTTGACAGCCTTCTGTCCGTATTTCCTCCATCTATAACCATCATCCAAAATATCCACTTGACTCCTTGTTTGAAAAGCATATCTCGGTTTTTTAATCTTCTTCTCAACTTTATTCTTCTTACCCGATCTCACCTCGTTCTGATCATTAGGGTTATACGGAATGCTATTTGGGTGATCAGTAACAACACTGGAGCTAGGAGCTTCCATGCTTGCCATTAGCCCCAAAAACCCGCTCGATTTCTTATTGTCTTGGGTTAATTCAGTTGTTTTTGCTTGAGAATTGTTGTTCATCATATTCATTACTGACAACTGATCAGACGATGAAGAAGAGTAATTTGGAAGAATATGTTGATAATTCTCCATCAAAGTAAATGAACTTTAAGAGAGGAAGTTGTAAGGAATGGAACTGTGGTGTATGTGATTTTGAAGGTGAATTTACCATTAAAGACTTTGGACTAGTGTGGCGGCTATGGTGTCTATCTAGGTTCACTATATTTTATCTATTGTATTTTTTTAATGTCATAAATGACACGTAATAATGTCATTAGTAGTTTAAAATTGAAATTAGTACCATTTCATTCTTTTAGTATAATCTCTTTACGATAGAGAAAGGTGGAACTTTCAAAGTATCACGCTGATAGCGGGAGCTACCCTAAAGTTATTCCTTTTTTTTTGTCTTTACCTTTTCAATCCTGATCTTTACTTAAATTACTCTTTAACGTTATATATGCGTTGATACAATTTCCAAGTAGTGATTATCAAATTATTTAATAGAACAGTTTTCTTTTCCTCTTTTACGATAATCGATATTTACTACCAAAAATTACAGTATATTATTTTGAAATATAAAGCGTGAAAGTATAATTTACGTACACGACCTCCGTGTAGTCACTCAAAGGTTGAATATGGCTCCTATCTTCAAAGCTTAAGAGGTGATCAGAACTATTATTATATATAGATTCTTCAAACAATTGGCATGTTTGTTGCATGTATATATACACATGTACAGTGATGACTTTTTAGGGTTAATTGGTTTTATGGCCCATTATATTCTTTTTTGATTTTATATCAAATTTCCCAAAAGATTTTTATATTTGCTCAGAAAAGATATGAAAATAAAATATAAACTTTTTTCAGATATTATTCATTCTATTCTAATCGTAAAGAATTATGTTGATCTAATCTCCTTTTGAGTATAATTCTGGTGCGCTGGTGTATATTATTCACCTGTATGACGGGAGCATGCATGAGTACAAAATTTATGACATCTTTGCTGATCAAAAGTGACCAACCATCTATAGTCCTTTTAACTTTTTCCCAGTCAAAGCACGTGTGCTCGAAAGACTTTTAATTCTAGAACTAGAATGTGACGGTCGAAAAAGAATGGTACTCGAATCTACTCAATTAGTATTTTTATATTGTTGAAAATAAGTATCTATTTATATATCTAAAAAAAGATTTAATTTATTTTTTTAAAATTAGCTTTATATACGTATCCCTAAAAAATCTTTACTCCTCACATTAACTATGCTGTAATATTTAATTAAGGATAGTTTAGTCACAGTAATTATTTTTATCTAGAATTTAATATTTTCTTAATGTGTGTACCCAAGATAAATTGCCCAGACCGAAGGAAGTAATAATGAAAATTCAAGAAATATAGGCTGCATTGAAAAGAATGATACATGCATCAACCAAATATGAATATATATATATATATATATAGGAGGCAAAAGTGTTTAATACTGTTCCAAAGTAATCTTTATAATTTGAAGAAGTCTAAAACCAAAGTAACTCTAACTGAGAAAACATAAATCTGGAGCTCAAAAATTAATCTAGACTCACCATTTAGACGTTTGTCTTGATACGAAAGTAAATTAATTTTTTTATGTTAAACGTTTAAAGTCTTATAAGATATATAATCTTTTTCAAATTATCTTGTTATTGACTGTCTGCTCACTTCTTGTTCTCTGTCTTGGTTCCATTGTTTGAAGTTACCTCAGATCTAAATTCTTTATAAAATTACCATTTCTAGAAAATCGGAGGAGCCGCCCTATGAGAGAAAGTTGAAACTGATAAAACACCATTATCGATTAAGGAAATTAAACAAAAGAAAATGTCTAGAAGCATAGATTGATATTAGTCAGTCAAACAATCTAAGAAGCCACCAACCCTAATGGTATTTAAATATTCTTTGTAAACTTCCTTCTTCTTTTCAAAATAATGAAGCTCATGCGAACTGGAAAATTACCAGGAATTCAATGTACGTGGAAAGTTGCAACTTACTAACTGTTGTTAGTCCAAATTTGTGGACTATATTCATTCCACCAACGTGTTGCTTTTATTTTTCTCCTTTATTGCTATTTTCGTTTTCTTTTAGGAGGAGGAGAGAGGGGAATGTATGTAGCCATGTAGGTTTGTCTAGATTTCTTGAATTTGACTGGAATTGAGGGGCGGCTTAACCCTAAAGCCACCAAAGCCTTGGCTTTAGGCCCCAAAAAATTAAAGCCCCAAGATTAATCATATATATAATATAAATAATTATATATTTATTTTTAGTAAAAGATAAATTTTTGCAATCATATACTACGTCCATATTTTCAGAGTTTATACTATGTACTATTTAAAAATATTTAATGTAATTATGGTGGAAAATAGTAAGCAATTAAAATTGTAGTTACTTCCTATCTTAACTTTGTTTAATGCATTTGAACTTAAATCATTCTTGCTTATAACTTCGGCGTTGTAAGATTTTTTTCAATTCTTTGAACGCCTTTTGATGGTAGGTTATACTTACGTATTTTAGTCGTTTATTATACTCTAATTTGCTACACTTTAATTGAGTTTGATTTAATCATTAGTGTTTTGCACTAATTGCATGTTTTATGCCTTTTAGAAGTGATTCTAAGCTATGCAGATGTTATGGAATGAATTCGAGCTATTTGGAGCTTTGAAGTCTGAGTAAAAGCCCAAAGGATTAAGCCGTGATCGTGTTCGGGGGTCGAGGATCAATTCTGGACGTCAAAATTCAAGGAAAAAGCAACTTCTGAAGAAATGCACTAGTGCGAGGCACTATGCGACGCACAGTGCGAGGCATTAGTGTAATTTTATGTCAGAAATTTCCAAAGTTTAGAAACTGAGTTGTCTTGGTCTGACAGGAAAAAGCACTAGTGTGACGCACGGAGCGACGCAAAGTGCGACGCATAAAAAGCAATAAGTTTGCAAGTTTTCCTATTTCGGCTAGGAAAAGGAGATTTCGTCTTGGCCCAACCCTACTTGGTATAAATACATGTAAAACGTTATTTGAGGACTTTTGACATCCTTTAGACCTAGGGAGAGCACGCAGCCGTCGTCGAGGCCGAAATTCATCAGATTCCATCTTTCTTCCATCAAACTTAGTAACCTTTACTTTTTTTGATGATTTGTTGTTTTGCTACCATGTCTATGTGGAGCTAAACTTCGCATTCTAGGGTTGTGGTTGCTATGAATATTGAAGTTTATTAATTATATTACCGTTAATTCGAGTTATCATCTTTAGTTGTTTCTCTAATTTTGTGCATAATTGCTTAATTGTTTGCCCAGCAGTTGAGTTCTATTTACTATCTATGTTACGCTAGTGAAAGCTATGTTTAGATTAGAGTAAAATTAGAGAGAGCTTGTTTCTGAACCTGTGGCTTGGGGAAAGAGTTCGCGGTTAGGATTAGGGGTGTGCATTTAATTTATCGATTCAATTTTGACCATAATTACTTATCGATTATCGATTTGTACATATGTTTATCCTTATCGTTTCAATAAGGTTTCGATTTTTTTGATTTCGATTTATTGATTTTTGGGGCTTATCGATTCGATTATCGATTACACCAATAACAAAATTTGTGGGATTCCACGGAAAGTATATTGCTATAAACACGCCTAACTAATATGGACAAAAAGAATCTAAAATAAGACGAACAACGTTTATAACATAAAAATTGTGTCAACAAGCACATGCAATGAAACTAAAGTAAGGGATCAAATGTATTCCGCCAACACTCCAACGGTATAAAAAAATAAAAATACATCATCACGGCTAATTCTATTTTCCATTAATTTGAACTTCATTTCCTTGAGCTTTAAATATGATCATTCCTTAAATGTGGTAGATGAAATAATAGGGTTAGGGACTTAGGGTAAAGGAAAGGGTATTATAGAATAAGGGTAAAAAAAATTAATTTTTTTTAGTATATCTTATCAGTTTATCGATAAACCGATAACCGAAGAGGAAAAAATCAAAATCAAAATCTATAACTCAATAAGGAAAATTTCGAAATCAAAATCAAAATCGATTAATTGATAAACCGATATCGATAAACCGATAACAAATAATCGATTCAATTTATCGATAAACCGATTCGAATGCACACCCCTAGTTAGGATAGGAATATATCTAACAGTCTTGCTTAGTTGAATACCGTTTTGTATTCGTTTATGATAGATTCAAGACCATATGAATATAGAATTAATATATTATAGATAGACGGATAGTATTGTGGGAACATGCTATTTATATAAACGATCCAGTAACTAGCAATCATAGATAATTCGAATTAACAGGTGTAATTATGATCTCAATAGGATTCATGAACTGACCACAACCCTGGAATCTATATCTCCCGTGGTTACGTGTTTAAATTTAGCATTAATAGTTGTAATAGAAAAGTTAAACTTTTGATCATCTTGGAAATTAAATTAATTTTAGTTTGCTTATTTAAAGGTTAATTATCTTGGACATTAAATTGAGTCACTTTATTATTTAATGACCATGTATACTTGCGTGTAGTTGAGGAACCAACAAGTTTTTGGCGTCGTTGCTAAGGACTTAGTTATTGATTGTTTATCTAAGTTTAGCTCTTAGTTAATTTTTGTTCAAGTTTTAATTTTTTTTATTTAGTTAGTATTTTCTTTTCTTATTTTGACATGACATCTTGGAATAAAGATTGTTTGAATAATGATTATTCTTACTTTGATGATCTTTGTCCATATTGTGGAGGACTGCACTGGTGAAAAAATTATCAGAATGTTCCCGAAAGCGGATTATGCGCACAATCTCAATCCTATGAGTGAATTATTTGTAACATGTGTGGTGGTCAAGGTGTCCATTGGGATGGTTGTCCTAATTCTTTATATCCATCTCCCAATCCTTATTATTGTAACGACCTGACCAGTTGTTTTGAGCTCTAACGCGTCGTTCAGCAGTTTGAGGCTATGAGCAGCTTCACTTCAGGTATTATGACTTGTGCGCATGATTGGAATTGAATTTTGGGAAGTTTAGAGTTGCTTTGGAAAGAGAATTCTCATTTCGGACGTTTTAAGTAGAAAGAATTGACTAAGGTTGGATTTTTGAGTAAACGGCCTCGGAATTGGGATTCAAAGGTTCCAGTAGGTTCGTATGACGATTTCGGACTTGGGCGTATGTCCGGACTGGGTTTTTGAATGCCCGGAAATGTTTCGGTGCCTATTGTGGAAGTTAGCATTTTGGAAGAAATTTCATAAGTTTGGGTTGAAGTGCATTTCAGTGTTATCAATGTCCGTTTGGATTCCGAGTCTGGGAATAGCTTCGTATGGTGATTCTGGTATTGGGAGCACGATCGGAACTAAATTCGGAGGTCTGTAGGTCATTTTGGAGTCATTTGCCTAAAGATAAAAATTGAAGGTTTTTGGGAAGTTTGACCGAGAGTTGACTTTTTGATATCAAGGTCGAATTTTGTTTTCGGAAGTTGGAGTAGGTTTGTAATGTCGAATACGACTTGTGTGAAAAATTTGAGGTCAATCGGACGTGATTTGACAAGTTTCAGCATCGAATGTAGAAGTTTGAAATTTCAAGATTCATTAAGTTTGGATTGGAGTACGATTTGTGATTTCGATGTTGTTTGATGTCATTTGAGCCCTCGAACTGGTCCATGTTAATTTATGGGACTGGTTTTGTGATTGGACGGAGTCTCGGGGGCCTCGGGTGTGTTTCGGAGTGGTTTTGGATCGAATTTGGATAAAAAATTGTTGCTGATTGTTGGTATCTAGTTTCCTTCTACGCGAACGCAAAGAGAGTCCCGCCTTCACGAAGAGGAAAGTGGGAGGCTGCTGGATTTGGCCTTCGTGAACGCGAAATGGAAATCGCGAACGCGAAGGGGTAGGTTGAGCTGACTACGCGAATGCGTAAGGGAGATCATAAACGCGTAGAAGGAAAGAGGGGAGCGGGGCCTGAGGCCGTTGGCCTACGCTAACGTGAACACGTAGGGTTCGGAGAGCTGGACTTCATGAACGCGAGCGTCAGGTCACGAACGCGATGAAGAAATTTTGGGGCTAAAGCTGGTTGTGCTTTGCGAATGCGAGGGCATTTCTGCGTTCGCGAAGAAGGGCAGTGCTGGGCAGTGACTTGTTTTAAGACGGGATTTTGCCCATTTCTTTCATTTTTCTCTTGGCTTGGGCGATTCTTGGAGGATTTCAAGAGGGGTTTTTACCATTCAATGGCAAAGTAAGTTATCCCCACTTAATAGGAGTTAAATACATTGATTATATGGATTTTAATATGGAAACTAGTGGAAATTTGGGGTTTTGAGGAAGACCTAGAAATTTGGTATTCTTGAATTTTGACCACGATTTTGGATATGAAATTAAGAGAAAATTATATATTTGAGTTCGTAAGTTCATGGGTAAACTTTATCTTCGAAAAAATTCGGAATCCGGGCATGTGGGCCTGAGGGCTATTTTGTCAAACTTTCGATCGGGGGTAGGAATTGTTATAAATAGGATTGTAATGAGTAATTGAACATATATTAATGGATTTGCATAATTATTGGCTAGTTTTGGAGCATGGTGCATCAATTCGAGTCTTTGGAAGGGCGTGGAATGCCGGTTATGGAACTTCGGAGTGAGGTGAGTCTCCTTTCTAACCTTGTAAGAGGGAATTGTCCCCATAGGTGAAATAATTGGTTATGTGCTCCAGCTGTGGGGGCTATGTACGCACGAGGTAACAAGAGTCCGTGCGTAGCTACTATTATGTTTAAGTTCAGGTAGTCTAGGACCTAAAATCATGCTATAATTGGAATATTTGTAATCTTATTGACAGTTTGAAATGCTTAAATCACGTCGAATTAGTAAATAAATTTCTAAAAAGATTAAACTTCATTTTCTTAAATTGTTAAAAGAGAATTGGCTTTCTTTGGATAATTGTTCCATGTTGACTCCTTGGTTGACTGTCTGTGTGTGTTTAATTTCGGAACGGGCCGAACGCCTCGGTAGATTAAATAGATACATCTATGGTTCGTGTCATTCGACCCTCTAGCAGTGCACAGTTTAAATATTGTTAGATCGGGCCGTACGTCCTCGGCATGATTTGCTCATGTTTGTATTGCTTGCCTTGAAATTTATTGATATTGATATTTGCCCTCCAAGCCTTGAGGTAATTGAAAATTAATAGATTATGAATCCGGAGACTTTTAATATAAAAATGAACTTTTACCTGTTAGTGAATTATTTGGAAATTACTGTCGTTCTTAATAAATCCATGATTTTTCTCATTAATATTATATTATGATTGGACCACTAGTAAGTGTCGAAGTCGACCTCTCGTCTCTGCTTCTTCGAGATTAGACGGGATACTCATTGGGTACACATTATTTTCGTACTCATACTACACTTGCTATGCATTTTTGTTGCACAGGTTCATATGTGGCTAGTGGCTTAATGGCATAGCGGCATGGTTGATACAAAGACTTGGGTGAGTTGCATTTATCGAGACGTCCGTAGCCAACAGAGTCTCCTTCAGAGTATTTTATTGTATTTTTATTTCTGTCCACTTTTATTCCGGACAGTCACAGTATTTTATTTCATTCACTGGTAGATGCTTATGCACTTGTGACACCGTTCTGGGATGATCACGGAATTTTTCAGTAGTTAAATTTTGTAAAGACACCCTCATTTATTTACTGGAGTTTATTATTTATTATTCATTTGTTTAAAGGAAAATAATTTCAAAATAAATATAATGAGAAATTTCTAGTAAATTGTTGTTGGCTTGCCTGCTAGTGGTGTCCGGCGCCATTAGAGCACTAGGTTCCCTTAGGTCTCACGAGTCATGAGCAAGTCTATTAGGGTCTCACGGATTGGTACGAAGATGTCTGTACTTATCTTCGGGAGGCTACATGGCTGTTAGGAGTACTTCCCTTCTTGATTCCTCATCGTGCGATTTGATTCCTTGAGGCTTATGCCCTTGTTTCCTTCCTACTCAATCTTACGTGACGCGAACTGCTGGTTATATATCGAGAATTGAAGGATTGTATTTCTCCTGGTATTGTTTATTGGGCTATTATCGTTGCCTTGCGGGAGGATATCTTTTCATTTCAGCTCAGTAACAGTATTCTTGAGAGCTTTGAGACTATGCACAGATCGCTATGGTTGCTCATGATTAGTTATCTCACAGTACTGACTTGATGGTAGGATACTTTCCTATTTGTTGGGGTGGTGAATAATTTGAACGAAAGTATACTCAGTGCACGATTCAGAGATCTGATATTTCTTTTCTGGCGGAGGAAAACAATTGGCATATGAATGTCTAGATTTGGGGTGATGGAGAAACGAGACTTGGTATTTTTGAGCGTGGTGGAATTTTCATATGCGATGTAGTGCGTCGTCCTCGATTGTATGTGTTAAGCTCGCCGATGTTATGGTCTTCTACAATTCGCATTTGGGGCAAGACATTGTGAAATAATATTGGAGAAACGACTATTAGAGATCGTAGGGTACAGTGGTTCAGGATTGAGTCGGTGTTTCTAATGTTGACGGCCCGAAAAAGATGATCTTCGGAAAGGTTTAAAGTTAGTAGCGATTTGTGGGTTCAAGTGCTAGAAGATAGATTTTATTTAATGCAACAACTGAGCAGCAAAGGATGAGGAAGGACATGTAGGGAGTGTCAGGTGGTGGTTAAAATTTCTAGAAGGCCAGGTATAAGAAACGAAGGTCGAGAAGTTGATTAAAAGAGTGAGTTCCGCCAAAGTGGGAAAGCGGCGGAGTTGCATATAGGTTTTGTGATAGGATGACAACACAGCTTAAGGAAAGTTTTGAATGATTTGGGGATCTTAGCGGTCGATGATTGGGTCTACGGATTTAATTTGAAGTATTAGCTGTTATACGGCGGGAGATTGGATATGACAGGAAGGAGTTGTTCGATATGGAGAAGGATACAACACAATTTTGAATAGGAAGATATTGTCGCACATTCGGTTGATGTCCACAAGGAGTGAATGGACTTGTGCAGTTGGTGAATGAGCATGGGCTCAGGTGGGTTATTTCTTGTGAGCAGGTCAACGGTCGCGTGGTTGGCGAAGTTCTTGCGAAGGATTTTACTGGCTATCCGGTAAGAGGTCGAATATGTGAATATTGCTAGAGATTCAGAGCGTTCATGAAATATTAACGGAAAGATTTCAAGGAATCTGTTGGTTTGATTGCGCAAGGTCATGTCAATACGAATAAAGAATCCTGGTGAATTCCAGAGTTGTGTAATAGTGGCTTCGAGCTAAGTGGGAGAGTCCCACCGCCTATGATTGGGTTGCATGGTTAACTACTTGCGAGGTTTCTGGTTATTAGCATATTGATAGGTTATTTTAGCTATGGAAAAAGAACATAAGTGGTAATTTGAGAAAAAAGAATTGGTAAAGGTGTGCTATGGTTGGCCTTATTGGCTCACGTTTAGATTTGGGCAAGGATTCAGGATTTATGCCTTGTGTAGGTGCGGGTTTCAAGGGAAGTGATTCTGCTGGGTGATTCATTGAGAGGGTATTCATGTGCTAGAAGATTCATAGAGTTGATTATATTCGGGGCCAAGCCAGAGCGGATGGCTCTCAACAACGGCCCTAGTGGATTCAAAGGGGTAAAGTGTGGTGCCTAATAATTTCGAGCTTATAGGTACGGTTAAGAAGCAAGCTTTGTAGCAACTTATGAGAAGAGGAACAAAATGTCCTATGATGTTTTGACTTGCAGTGTAGCATTTAGGGGGTATGAAATAGTTCATAGGATTTGAGACAACATGGTCTCGTGATTCAAGGTCACTCGGGATGAGTGCGGATGGAGTGTGTTATGCGTTGAATGGAGTTGTTATTATTTCTAAGGCAATCAAGGATAAATTTGAAGAAGATAGATTGGTTATCCATAGTTTAATTGGTATATTGGTGGTAGTGCCCTTCAGCGTGATCAACTTATGCAAGTGATTATGACGGAACGTGTGAGGCTTGTCGGCTGCCATAATTGATGTTATTCAGAAGCATTCTACTATTATGGCCTGTTATGTGGAGGCGGATCCCGGAAGGGCTATGGTGGCTTAGACCACTACTTAGAGACTTGCATATTCTACGGTTATGAGAATTCACTTGTGTGTTACTCTAGTTCTCCTGAAGTGAGTTAGGTGAAAAGCTTTTATATGATGAAGCGTTAACCTATTAGTGGTTCCAGAGTTATGATGAAAATCGTGTTCTATCGCATATTGGCATGATGGGTGCAATAAGTGGTATGCAAATTGAAGTAAGGATCAAGGTTGCAGTTCGGTGTTGACAAGGATGTCACGGGCTCGGATGAGCAGGAAGGGAGTTTCGATGTTTAAAGTAAGTTGGTATTGTCCTCAGCGTCACATGAGATTGGTGCTTTGTGAAAAAGGCTTTGCATCCTGGTTAAGGATTCTTGATTGCTTTTCAGCGTTAGTACGACCGGTGGTTTGGATGTACATACCTATTATCTATTACGGAAGGTTGTGGGAGCGTGCCCCCCGGGAAGGTTGTATAAGTGTGGCATGTACTTACTTGATTGATTGATCAGTTAAACCAAGTATGAAGATTGTAGTGATGTCGTTGAATTGAGAATTGATGCTTGGATGGCACTCGATTTATTGGGTTGTGGACTATGGAGGATTACTCTAGTCATGATGGTAGTTCTTGGTGTTATGAGAAAAATGGGAGTTATTATGGACCTTTGAAAGGTTATTAGACTAGTTCAGTGTGATCAGAATCAGCTTGAGGTCTGTGGATGGACTAAATGTGAATATGGGCTCTATATCAGGCCAAATGTGTTCATTTCAGCAATGCGCTCCTTATGGAAGAGTAGTCGAGGTACTATTTCATCGTCAGCTATTTGATGCAATGATATATTGCGCCGTATGATTTGCGAGACGACTTGGTGAATTTCTTATATGTTGAGGTTCCACGTAGAGATGATGTTATATGAGCAAGATGGCTCTCGAGATTCAGATCGTATATCGCACCTCAGTTGTGCTTGAGTTTTGTAGCCTATGGCTCTATATGTCTCCCCAGGGATGGTATTATGTACTTAGTGTGTTTGTGACTGATATTCAGTATTTTGTTGTAATGAGCAATCTAGCTCTATGTGTAACTCCTTTGTGAATTTTATGTGTGGATCGGGTGGCACGCCGCTATGGGTATGTTGTTTGGATCAGGTTGTGCGCCGCAACAGTGTGATGTTGAGTACAGATTCCGATATCTGTTTTTATGTGTTTTGTTTCCTATCTTTCTGAGAAAAACTCATATTAGTTTTGCGCCTGCGTCGCATGTATGATTCGCGAGCGGGGTGTTTGTTTAGTTATGTTGACCGCATCACATGTATGATTCGCGAGCGGGGTAATTGGATTTCCTTTTCAGAGTTCATTTTCCTTTATATTACGTTCGAATTGGTAGTTTATTGGCACATTATAGCTTCATATGAGACTTTTGATCATGTCCCAGATGGCTTATTGCCTGAGCAGTTCGTACTGGGTGAGATGAGATCATTGGATTTAGGATCAGTGCAATCTGATTATATGAAGTATATTAAGGAGCTAAGACCACTATTTGGTTCAGAATGAGGTGATGGTTCTTGTCAGGAGTATAAACCCAATGATTTATTGATTCAGCAGTTGGTTATGAATTTCTACACATCTCTTTCATCGTGGCGGTATTGTAAGAGTTAAAGAAAAACTTATATATATCATGAGGTGCATTGGGAGCATCAGATTCGTGGAATTTCGACTAATTTGATCAGAGAATGTTATTGTGGTCCTGTGAGTAAAGTGGTGCAAAGTGCGAATTTGACTAAGGTATGCAGTTATGTTTTGGTGCTGCGTGTAGTTATTGATACGGTGAGCGTTTGTTGGAAACAGGCCTGGCATAAAATTCCGTATGTTGGAATTTGGATCTAAGGCTTATTTGCTTGAATAAAAGGGAATATCTCCAGAATTTATTGAGCTAATGTGCTCCACTGAGTTGTGGTAGCATGGGTAGGTGCACGAGGTGTTAAATAGTGATTTCAGACTACTTCAGTGTAGTTCTCAGCACGTTCGAGGACGAACATATGTTTAAGTGCGAGAGAATGTAACAACCCGACTAGTTGTTTTGAGCTCTAGCATATCGTTCAGCAGTTTGAGGCCATGAGCAGCTTCACTTCAGGTATTATGACTTGTGCACACGATCAGAATTGAATTCTGGAAAGTTTGGAGTTGCTTTGGAAAGAGAATTCTCATTTCGGACACTTTAAGTTGAAATAATTGACTAAGGTTGGATTTTTGAGTAAACGACCTCGGAATCGGGATTCGAAGGTTCCAACAGGTACGTATGATGATTTCGGACTTGGGCGTATGTCTGGACTGGGTTTTGGAAGGCCCATGAATGTTTCGGTGCCTATTACAGAAGTTAGCATTTTGGAAGAAATTTCATAAGTTTGGGTTGAAGTGCATTTCAGTGTTATCGATGTCCGTTTGGGATTCTGAGTCTTGGAATGTCTTTGTATGGTGATTCTGGTATTGAGAGCGCGATCGGAAGTGAATTCGGAGGTCTGTAGATCATTTTGGAGTAATTTGGCTAAAGATAGAAATTTGAAAGTTTTTGGGAAGTTTGACCGAGAGTTGACTTTTTGATATCGGGGTTGGATTTTAATTCCGGAAGTTGGAGTAGGTCCGTAATGACGAATATGATTTGTGTGCAAAATTTGAGGTCAATCAAATGTGATTTGACGAGTTTCGACATCAAATGTAGAAGTTTGAAATTTCAAAGTTCATAAGTTTGGATTGGAGTACGATTCATGATTTTGATGTTGGTTAATGTGATTTGAGGCCTCGAGCAAGTCTGTGTTGAGTTATGGGACTGGTTTGTGTGATTGGACGGGGTCCCGGGGACCTCGGGTGTGTTTCGGATCAAATTTGGATAAAAATCTGTTGTTGATTGCTGGTATCTGGTTTCCTTCTTTGCGAACGCGAATGGAGTCCCGCGTTCGCGAAGAGGAAAGTGGTAGGCTTCTGGATTTGGCCTTCGTGAACGCGAAGTGGAAATCGCGAACGTGAAGGGGTGGGCTGAGCTGACTACGCGAACACGTATGGGAGATCGCGAACGCGTAGAAGGAAAGATGGGAGCGGGGCCTGAGGCCGTTAGCCTATGCGAACACGAGGCCTGGAACGTGAACGCATAGGGTTTAGGGAGCTGGCCTTCGCAAACGCGAGCGTCGGGTCGCGAACGCGATGAAGAAATTTTGGGGCTGAAGCAGGTGGTGCTTCGCGAACGTGAGAGCATTTCCGCATTCACGAAGAAGGGAAGTGCTGGGCAGTGACTTGATTTAAGACGGAATTTGGCCCATTTCTTTCATTTTTCTCTTGGCTTGGGCGATTCTTGGAGGATTTCAAGAGGGGGTTTCACCATTCAATGTCAAGGTAAGTTATCCCCACTTAATAGGAGTTAAATACATTGATTATGTATGGATTTTAACCTGGAAATTAGTGGAAATTTGGGGTTTTTGAGGAAGACCTAGAAATTTGGTATTCTTGAATTTTGACTACGATTTTGGACATAAAATTAAGAGAAAATCATATATTTGAGTTTGTAAGTTTATGGGTAAACTTTATTTTCGAAAAAATTTGGAATACGGGCACGTGGGCCCGAGGGCTATTTTGTCAACCTTTCGAGCGGGGCTAGGAATTGTTATAAATTTGATTGTAATGTGTAATTGAACATATATTAATGTATTTGCATAATTATTGGCTAGTTTTGGAGCATGGTGTATCGATTCGAGTCTTCGGAAGGGCGTGGAATGCCGGTTATGGAACTTCGGAGCGAGGTGAGTCTCCTTTCTAACCTTGTAAGAGGGAATTATCTCTATAGGTGAAATAATTGGTTATGTGGTCCTAGTTGTGGGGGCTACGTATGCACGAGGTAATAAGAGTCCGTGCGTAGCTACTATTATGTTTGAGTTCGGGTAGTATAGGACTCAAAAGCATGCTATAATTGGAATTTCTAAAAAGATTAAACTTCATTTTCTTAAATTATTAAAAGAGAATTGGCTTTCTTTGGATAATTGTTCCATGTTGACTCCTTGGTTGACTGTCTGTGTGTGTTTAATTTCGGAATGGGCCGAACGCCTCGGTAGATTAAATAGATGCATCTATGGTTCGTGCCATTCGATCCTCTGGCAGTGCACAGTTTAAATATTGTTGGATCGGGCCGTACGTCATCGGCATGATTTGCGCATGCTTGTATTGCTTGCCTTGAAATTTATTGATATTGATATTTGTCCTCCTAGCCTTGAGGTAATTAAAAATTAATAGATTATGAATTCGGAGACTTTTAATATAAAAAGGAACTTTTACCTGTTCATGAATTATTTGGAAATTATTGCCGTTCTTAATAAATCCATGATTATTCGCATTAATAATATATTACTATTGGACCACTAGTAAGTGTCGAAGTCGACCTCTCGTCTCTTCTTCTTCGAGATTAGACGGGATACTCATTGGGTACACATTATTTTCGTACTCATACTACACTTGCTATGCATTTTTGTTGCACAGGTTCATATGTGGCTAGTGGCTTAATGGCATAGCGGCATGGTTGATACAAAGACTTGGGTGAGTTGCATTTATCGAGACGTCCGTAGCCAACAGAGTCTCCTTCAGAGTATTTTATTGTATTTTTATTTCTGTCCACTTTTATTCCGGACAGTCACAGTATTTTATTTCATTCACTGGTAGATGCTCATGCACTTGTGACACCGGGTTCTGGGATGATCACGGGATTTTTTAGTAGTTAAATTTTGTAAAGACACCCTCATTTATTCAGTGGAGTTTATTATTTATTATTCATTTGTTTAAAGGAAAATAATTTCAAAATAAATAAAATGAGAAATTTCTAGTAAATTGTTGTTGGCTTGCCTGACAGTGGTGTCCGGCGCCATCACAACTCTTAGTGGATTTTGGGTCATGACAATTATAATCTTTCAATAATATTTGTGAGTTTGATAGGATATCGATATGGAAGATATTGAACATGATGCTCATATGATGGACATGATGAGACAATTAATGGAGCAAACTCATGAACGTCGAAAAGAGATGGAAATTCTTAAGGCAACAATGAAGAGAATGAAGGCCAAAGTAGAAGAATGGGCTGAAACATCTAATGATCAACAAGTTGCAGACTTAGTTGATAGTCAGGAAGAACCTAAAATTGTACAAGAGAGTGAATTCCAGCTAGAGAAAACGTTAAAAGAAAAGGAAATTTTGAGCCTAATTTGGCTAATGGAACAAGCTAAACGATTAGAAATATATGAAACTCAAGGTGAGAAAATTACAGATAGGATAAAAGACTTAATAGAAGGGAGAGTTGAACTGGGACAAAAGATCAAAAAATTTGGCATTGCTATTCACGACTCGGGGGCTCAATTGATTGCAAAGGTTGATGCATCGAATGCCCAACAAAATAGTTATAAGTTGTGTAAAACTGAAAAAGGAGCTTATTCGCCAAATTGAGGAGCTAAAAATGAAGACTAAAATATTTGACCATAGTTTTATAGATGATGTCCATGATGAGGAAAGCACTCTAGAGTTATGTGAGGAAGTAGATAATATTATATTTGAAAACTATAATGTGTGTAATATGAGGAAGTAAATAGTGATGCAATTCAAGAGTTGGGGCGTACTGATCCTTATTCCATAAATTTTTTAACATTGTGTTTGGATGATGACATGGAAATCGAGTCATCTTAGCCCTTGGAGGAACCAATGGATGAGGAACGGGGTGCTTACATTCTTGAATTCGTCGTGCCAGAGAGACAGAATTACATCCCTCGTCTAAAGGCCGAGAAGTGCAAAGTAGAAAATTTATTACTTGACTTGGTTATACTTATAGCCCTACCACTAGAGCATAGCCACAGACTGGATGCCATGTTAGGGGTAAAATTTATAAGTTCGAGGTGGAGACAAAAAGTGCGTCAAGTCGTGCAACAACGCTAAATCAGGCGCTTGTTGGGAGGCAACCCAACTTTACTATTTCCTTTTATATTTTCTTTTATTATATTATTTTTGTAGTGTTTGTTTTGATTTTGTAGGATTACTAGCATAGAAATCAAAGCCATTAGAAGAGTTCAAAAACGAGCTAGATAGTGAGAAATAAGTGTGGGGTACCCACACAAAGGACCATTCCTAGGGAAATTCTGAGTACCCTGTGAGCCGCTATTGCTTCGGCCTTTGGCCTTTCAGGAAATACTGAGTACCCTGGGGTGGGAAAATTTCTCTGGATAATTAGGAATAATGTGTTAGAAAAATGTTACTTTCTTGTTTTTGTTTTCGTAGTTTTGTAGTATAGCTCCTTTTAAGAAAAATAAAATAAATAAATAAGATTTTTCCCGACGATGGATATCATTCAACAGTTTTCTTGAGGGATTTAAGTCGAAAAAAAAGACAAATTTTTTTTCTTTTGTTAGGTAGTGTAATAATTCCCCCTTGATTTTTTTGTGCCGCAGTTCTTTTCCAAGGATTTTGTTCGAATTGGGTGTAGCTAGTTTTATATTTTTAGGAGTAGGAGCCATTGTGCTGTGATTTGAAATGAAGCAATATCTCTTGACTTTGTTATGCCTTGAGAATAGTGAGTACTTTGGCTGTGACGCTTAGGCTCAGTGTTTAACTCTTATAGAAGTACCTTAAATTATATGATCTTAACTTTACTTAACTGCTTTGACTAGAGTGTCTTGATGAGTCCAACCTTGAATGTGTTATGTGCCATGTGTCTGTGAGGTTTGTGTGTTATTCTGTGCATTGCATTTCATGTCTAGAACTTTCCCCATGTGTTTGCAAAGCGAAATAGCTGTTTTGTTCAGTCTTGGAGGTGATATGGACATTTTTTTGTTGAGCCATATATATATATTACTCGCCTAATTATTATATATTGTAGTTAATCCTTTGAGCCTGTAATTCTATTTCTTTGGATACCATATTACAAGTCTTACCCATTTGTTTGAATCAACCATCTATTTTGAACCTTTTTACCTGTCATGAGCACTTGAATTGTATAAACTTTGTAAAAGTTAAAGTGTGGGATGGTTGGTTTGGCTTTTAAGTGAAACTAATAAAATAAGGAGAAAGGTGCACTATTTTGAAAAAGTAAGAGCCACTTGAATTGAAAAAGAAAGAAAAAAATAGTTGTATTGCTGTGAAAAATATTCCTTAATAGTGGTGACTCTTGATGTAATTGTGCTTAAAGAAGAATGTAGTTAACATACATTGATGTGAAGGTGGAGTTATGGTTTGATATAAGGGTGGAGTTTTAAATGTTAAAGTGTATGTATTAAAGTGCTTAGGGAGGTGTAGTCACTCTTATATCCAAATATATCCTGCCCGACCCACAGCCTACATTACAGCCAATTAAAGTCCTACTTGATTCTAGTGTGAATAAGCTCGATTAGTAGAGCAGTACACAATGGGCAAGCCTGTGGTGCATCTTTTGTGGCATGTGAATGTTATTTCTGAGACTGAGTGAATTCTTTCTATCTTGAGTTCCTAATTGTTCTTAAATTTTATTATGTGTGAAATTACTCTCTTTTGTTGTGTGAGGGCACTTAATTCATGAAGGAAAGGTAATGTCATTGACCTATATGTTAGAGTAAGCGAGTGAGTTGTGAATAATGCGTGGTACTTGTGAGTCAAATCTTGAGGTGAAGATGTTACGCTCGTGTGCTTAGTCTATTTTAAAGATTCTTGGTGTGATGAGTTAGGAGAATTTTTTAAAAGGTCGTGTTGTTGTATAGTGTAGTTTTATTGCTCGAGGACGAGCAATGGTTTAAGTGTGGGGTGTTGATGGTAGGCTATGATTACATATTTTAGTCGCTTATTATACTCTAATTTGCTACACTTTAATTGAGTTTAAGCTTTAATCGCTAGTGTTTTGCACTAGCTTGTTTCCTCCTAAAAGCTTGGTCAAATACCTCAACTTATTCTTAAAAAGGGTACTTTGGGGGAAAAATCATTTTTCCCTTGGAGAAGATTTGCCAAACAAGCTATTAATCTTGAATATCTTCTAAATGATAATGATCTATAAAAATTTATGGTTTTACCAATTTTTTAAATTGAAAAAAATATTAAAAGTTGTACAAGTAAATGCCGACACTCTAATTTGCATATGTGAAGTCTTAATCATATTTTTTAAATGTTTCTACTGTTTATAGAATAATTCAATATTTTTTCTCTATTAGTTCCCTCAATTGAAAAAATTTGTAAACTAAAATAAATAAGATCTAACTTAAGACTAACAATATCTCATAAGATTTATACGTACTAACCATATTGTTAAGTGAAAAAATTAATTACCCAAATATAATTAACTTCCTTACATTTTAAGAAGTTATAAGATTAAACATCAAATAATATATAAAATTTTACTAAGAAATCTAGGGTCTAATGTTGCGCATATTTCTATATGTTTTAATGTTACTTTACCCATGTTTTAACTGCTTTTTGGTGCTATTTGGTCTTTAAAATGCCCAACATGTGTTAATTATTAGTTTTACTACTAATTAAGTTGTGTGTGATGATTTAGGATGTTTGAAGTGCAAAAATATGGAATAAAGGTGCTCCAACTATAGGAGAAGAGGGTGGATGCGTCGTATCCAACCTTGGAAAAAAGGCTAGTTGGTTTACCCTTAGCAGTGAAGTCGGGAGAAGGCATTAATCTTAGTATCCGCACCTAGGTACATCATGGATGAGGGAACAGAGGGTAGACACAAAGCATCCATCCCAGTATCCGATGCTGAGAAGTTCAAGCTGAAGCGGACGTACAACATCCACCCCAACATCAATCCCTGAAGCTGATTCGGAATAGAATAAGTAAAACTTTGTCACACGAATTTTGTACGCAATATATAAGTTAAAAACGCCTCTTTTAGGTCATCTAACACATATGGAAGCGAAGAAAAGCCATCACAAAGTTTAAAAATCACGTAATTCGTCTTGAATTCTTACTTTTTCCTTCTTTTATTTATTTTTATGTATACTTGGGAATTATATATTGCTACCATGAGCATGCGTGGCTAAACTCGTTTGTTCTGGGTCATGGACGCTACATGAATGTTGACGTTTGAAATTTAAATTGACGAGTTTGATTTTATCATATTGGATTGTTTATTTAATTATGTTCTTAATTATTTTGTTGCATAGCTAATAATCAAATACAATCTACGAATCTAGAGTTGAACTCGAAAGTGAAAATTCTAGATTGCATATAGGATTAAATAGAGCAAGTTCTTAAACTCGGGCATTGGAAAACGGATTCGCAATTAGGATAAAAATATACCTAATTGTCTTGCTTGGTTGAATTACATGAAGTGTAAATGCATTCTTATTAGTCTTAATTCCATTGACATATAGGCATTAAGTTAGCTTGAATAGACGACTAAAAACTCGACAGATTCTTACGAGTAACATTAACCATGTCAATCAACAAACCAGATAAATCAATTAGTCAATTTAAGCCGAGAACGCAACAAGATTTTTAGCTAGTCCATGACTCTGGAATATCATCTCCTATTGATTTTTATCCGAAAATTGCCTACGTGTTTTAGTCGATCTCTAGTTTATTTAACTGCTTGATAGTTCTTTGGTTGTTAATTAATCACCTACACATTTTGAGGAAAATCTCTTCAATAGATAAGTTGTTTGAGTTTGAATCATTCAAAGTTAATCATAAACCTCCGTGGGAACAATATTTTATTCACTACTTTATTACTTGAAGACGTTGTATGCTTGCTTTGTGTGTTTGGTCGCAGCAGAGCCTCTTTTAAGTTTTGGAAGTTGGCCACAATTAGATTGACCCGCCACTAACTGATAATAGTCTGAAAATAGTCATCGTACGTAAATCATAAGCAACATCTAAGTTCTATAAACCGACGATTTAAAATATATTTATATCATTAGGTCATTTAAAGTGTAAGTGTAAACAACTTTTTTTAGGTTTTTACTTAAAATAAATAATAATTGAAGATATTATAATATATTAGATTGTATTGATAATTTAAAATTATTTTATACTGTGTACATAATTTGTACCCGTATTCCAGTATGATGATTTGCGCCTTTTTCTCTCTGCAAGAGGTTTGAAACAATATTTTGATGAACATCAATCGACTATATATGGTTGAATATATATTTTCTCTTTTATGAAAGTACAAGTTTGTTTGGGCAAACATGCTAATCGATTCTGGAAAAACAGAAGCGGCATTAGTGACTAGACATGACCGCTGAACAAAAATAAAAATATTGTCAATCGAACAACAACAGTATAAAGAAAATATTGTCTGAATCGAACAACAACAGTACAACAACAACAGTATAAACAACAACAACAAGTTTCTTTCCATGCTCCTTGAACTTCAGCTGTTGCCTCTCAATCTTTCCTTGCCTCCAGCTCATGTCTTCCAACCTGTTTTTGATTGCGTTTTGATCCTTAACTACATCGCCCAGAGATGCCTTGTCACCAGTCCCAGTAGAAGTACCCTCCCCAGATGGACCAGAAGGAAGGTCAGCTAAAGTCAGCGAATATGTGCATCGTCGCTATAGATTTGACTGGAAAGGTGGCGCATAGTGGTAGGTCCGAAGGAATTGGTGCAATGGGGTCATGTGGGCCTGCTGCTATTGTGGAAGAACGATCGAGCCCAATGGTAGTCTTAGTAAACTGCCAAAATAAAGTAGATGATACATCAATCCTCCTCTTTTTTGCCCGTCAGTGTCACGACCCAAAATCTCACCTTAGAAATTGTGATGGCAGCTAGTCTTTAAGACTAGGTAAACCGATCACTTACAATAGTTAAGCCAGTTTAACAATGATAATATAAATATCGAAATAAAGGTGAAACAAGCCTATGTGGCAAAATCACAATAACCTCCCAAGACTAGGTAATACAGAGTCACGAACTCTACTGAATACATAACATAACTCAAAATACAGTATTGTTCAGATAGAGATTCGATAGTACAATCAAAACTTCATGGGACTGCGACGATCAAGCAGTTCTACCTTGAATCCTCGCTACCAAGAAGTTACCTCTACTTAAATTCGTTATCTCCAATACCTAAATCTGCAAAAAATTGTGTAGAAGTGTTGCATGAGTACACCGCGGTCGGTACCCAGTAAGTATCAAGACTAACCTTGATGGAAAAGTGATGAGGTATAAGTCAAGACACCTACTAGTCATAAAACTTGTATATAAGTATAAAGCTAATAATGGAAACAAGAATCAGTAATTGGCAACAAGGAGTAAACATGTTATATAAACAATGAAGTAGTTAAAACACTATTAAAGTACATGTGAAACCAAATAAGGAAAATAAATGAAAACCAAATAATCAAGTTGTTCTAACACAAGTCTCACAACAAAATTATTCCGAGATACCTCACCTCATAATCACAAGCCATTAGTCCCAAATCACCAATCATATGCTCATGGCACCTCGTGCCCACATTATAAATCAGAACCACACAGATGACTCACGTGCCAATACCTCAATATGCCTGGCATGGTCACAGGCTCACTATCACAATACGTTCGGCGTGATCACAGGCTCAATATCACAATCATCCCAGCTTGGTCACAAGCTCAACATCACAATGAAAGAAGATATACAAGAATAAATATGTGAGATGAACGGATGTCAAGTTTCATACTCCTAAACTGGTATAAGTGGCATGTTACGGTGTATGCATGTGCAACTGTATTATTAAAATCCAAGTCAACAAGTAATATCAAAGACATCTAGTAGCTCATTGGAAACAACATAATAAGTCACGTAAGGTTCACGACACACACAAGGAAAAATCATACTATCACACGAATATCATCAAAATTATGCCCCCAGGCTGATACATATAATCCCTGACATAGCCACTCTCATCTCTCTGTATTAACAGCATCATAGCAGGCACCCTTATTGCTCTGCCTGGACAATAAATCACAATAGCCACCCGTATCACTCTGTATAATAGCCACTCTTATCGCTCTACCCAGACAATAAATCACAATAGCCACCCGTATCACTCCTCTTAATAGCCACTTTTATCGCTCCGCCTAGATAATAAATACAATAGACACCCGTATCACTCTGCCCAGACATAACACAATAGCAACCCGTATCACTTCACACAATCAACAACAGTAAGATGTCACCTTTATGCTCTACATAGCAATAATCAATCCACACAACAAATTCACATGTGCTAACATTAAAACAACATGACATATCAATGCTTACCACAAGAGCTCATAGGTCACAACCTTTCAAAAAATACAATACCAATATAACCACAACACATAGCGCACAGCTCAACCACGATGTGTACAAGACTCTCAATAGCAACAAAATAAAACAGGGAGAATAACTTAACAATGAACAATACTCCATTACACCACAACTTCAATTAAAACAGGTTAATGGATTTCAATAACAACAACTTCAATTTATAGCTTAAGAAAAAACTCAATAATGAAGGTATTTCCATGAAATAGAAACTTCAAATTTCTTGTGTATGACATAAGCTGACAATGAAAGAAATGACATGAAATAGAAACTACGTCTAAATGCAGGAGAATAACTTGACAACGAAGGGATATCATGTAATAGCAACTTCAAATAAGAATAATTTAATAATGAAAGAGGTAATATGATTGTAAAACCCCATAAAATTTTACCAAAAAAACCCGAGGTATCGTAGTGCCGAGGTGGACTAATGTGTTGGTGAGTTGAAGAAAATTTTTGGAAGTGAAAGGCGTTTGTGTGGCCAATTCTTTGATTGTAGAACTGATATGCGGACCGTAGATCTGCCATGGAGTGAAGCAGAAATCTAAGCAAAATTTTGGGACCAATATGTAGTCAATTATGCGACCGCATATTCATTTCGTGGGCTGCACAATCCATTGAAAATCCAACATAAAAATTCCTGGAAGGATGTTCTACGACACATTATACGATCGCAGAATTGGTCTGCGGATCGCAGACCAGTCATAAAGTGAAGCAGAAAATGCCCAGTTCCGGAGGGCCATTATGCGGCCCATTTGCGGACCGCAAAATCTTTATGGGGTCGCATATGTGACCGCAGATCTGCATCGTGGCTTCATTTTTCTAGTTTTATAAACTCGACCCCATTCTTATAAAATAAATATTGGGATTATTTTAGAAGGTTCAAACTTATATTTTAGAGAGAGGGGAAGGTGGTCTAGAGTGAGAAAAGGAATTCCAAGACATTCATTCATCAGCCTTTTTCTCAAACCTTGAAGATTTCTCTAGGGAAACTCCCAAGGTCTTCAAACAAAAGGTACGATTCTACTCTCTAGCCTTCAATCTCGAGATTCAACTGGAAATAGGTAATAAGGAAAACAATTTTTGTGTGTGGGACTGGTTCATTATGCATGCATGTGCTATCTAGGGTCGTGGGAACATTGCTGAGCTTAATTAGGTAGATTTTGGGTAATGATATAGAGAAACCCACCATAGGAGGACCTTGAGATCATAATGACCACCTAGTGTTTGATAAAATGCTCAAATGAGATAGAATCATAAACTCCTTCCTAATTTATGTTTTGCTATATCTCTAAATAGATCAAAGTTTCTAGGATTCCGGAACTATGTAGTGAGTTAATGAAAGCTCAAGGCGAGGTATGTTGTCTAGACCCTTCTTTTAGAATTGAACCCCACAATGACCTTGTAAGTCCCGTGCTGCTTATTATAAATTGATTAATCGAAATAGTCCCTATGTCCAAGTAAATATGCGTTCAATATGTGTCACAAATGTTCTTGTTGCGTTGAGTTACTGCTTGAGGATGTGGTTAAGTATGTGTTGTGTGCTAATATGTTATGATTTTAGAACGTGATTCTAATGAAAGCTATCGTGTCAAATTGTGTACAAATTCACATGTGCCTAAGACCCTAAACTATTCAAATGTGTGTTTAAGTCTTGATTCAAAAGTCTTGTTATTGATTATAGATGATGATATTTGAAAGTGAAAGAAAAGAGCATGAAATATCATGTGCGGCCAATGTACCAAGACTGATATTGTGTCATGGCCATTAGTGCCAATGAAATGAATGATATGTAAAAGAATATGAAATGTGTGTTAAAACCATTTTAAAAATAAATGTTCTGGGAGTATCGTTTAGTCACCAAGGAAGGGTAGGTAAAAATAACCTAACCCCGAAACTGCACATGCCGGTGTAAGAGTGATTGAAGTGTAAATCCCCGTGTTAATGTGTTGAGTTTGTTTCCCTTTATATGGGATAAAAGTGATGCGTTGAGATGTTTCCCCTTGAACAAAATGAGATTATTGCTAGCAAGATGTGATGTCGACCCACACAACATTGAGGTGAGACAACTTAGCCGGTGAGATCGGACACCATGCCGCTCACGTGGTGGTATTGTGAGTGGATGTCTTGGGATAAGATGGCTTAGACGATCAGACAGAGATGAGACTCCATAATAAAAATACGGTGGTATATCGGTGCTGCAGATCTCTCAACTTAAAATATTGAACTTACTTGAGATTTACCTTTCCCCTAATTTGACACTTTGTTATTGTTTGAGTCTCTTATTGATTTAATGTTTCCTTCTCCGTTTATTGGTACTTGTTCTATTGAGAGGGTGCTTAGCTTTACATGTTAGTACTATACCATATGTACTGACATTCCTTTTGCCGGAGGCGCTGCATCTTTAATGGATGCAGGTGGTTCTATAGCAGGTGGTGTTGATCCGTGATAGCATCACACTCTCTATTTAGCTGACTTGGTGAGCCCTACTTCACTTTGGGGTCCTGTATCTCTTGTCCCTTGTACATAGTATTTTTGAGGTATAGCCGGGGCCTTGTTACCGGCACTGTCTTAGCACTCTTTTGGTTCTGTTAGAGGATCCATAGACATAGTGTGAGTTGCATCTTATTTGGGAAGGTTGAACAAACTTGTTGTAATTGTATCATTTATTCCACTTTAACTACGAATGTATATCGTACTATTTGGGGAAACTTGTTAATGATGTGACTAATGGGAATGAATTGGTGTTACTCACATGACCTTTTACTGTCTAATTAATGGAATGTATTCTTCTCTTTATTCATGGGTGAGTTGGGTAGACAATATTGTGCAGGCTTGCTTGATCGGGGTAACCTTGTTGAGCGCCAGTCGCGCTCCCCAAGGTCGGGGCGTGACAGTGATGATAAAAGGTAACAACTTCAAATAAAGCATATAATAGTAAACTTGACAAATAAAGATAGAACATGTGCTAACAACTTCAATTAAAGCATGTAAAAATAAATTTAACAAAGGAATGTAGAACATATAATAAAAAATTCTATTAAATTCATATAAGAAGCCTAAGTGTCTAATCTGGCCAATTTATATATATAAGGCTGTGTATACACTCGTCACCTCATGTACACGCCTTCCACATAATCCAAATAGTGCAATTAAACCAAATCCTATGGGGTAGCTCCCCCCTACAAGGTTAGGTAAAATAGTTAACTCAAAGAAGCTAAATCAATACTCTAAGAAGACCTTTCCATGTGAAATAACCTCCAGACAGCTCGAATCTAGCCAAAATAACTTTATATTATAATTAAAAGCCATAGGAAACACTTTCGGATAATAAGATTTTGATCTTTAATAAAATCCAAAAAGTCAACTCCGAGCTCGCACCTCGGAATCCGACAAAACTCACAAAATATGAACCCCCATTCCGATACGGGTCCAACCATGCAATAATAATACAATTTCGACATCAAATCGGCCTTCAAATATCATTTTTGCGTTTTAGAAAGTTTTTACTCAAATCCCCAATTTCTCCATTTCAAATCATGAAACAAAAAAATCGAGGTTGAAATAATGAAACATAAAAAATTTGAGTAAAAAAAACTTACCCCAATACAAGTAGTAAAAATTCCCTCCAAAACTGCCCAAAACCGAGCTCCAAAACCTTGTGAAAAAAAGTAATTAAATTCCGAAACAAGAAAAAAAATGCAGCAGTTTTCCCAGCGGAAATAAGGTCCGAGATGATCCCTAAACATATGTTTGATAAGTCTAACATGATCCTTGCGAGATTACACCCAGGATAGCCTCTTGAATCACCCAATTTGGTCTTAAAATTAGGGAGATATGGTGTTTTGAAGTTTTAAATGAAATCTGAAAATTTCAGGGACATAAATGGCATTTTCGTAATGACTTACACCAAAAATAAAAACAGTAACATGAAAATCTTTGTTTTAGTATCCAAATCTCATTCGGAACCTCCCGGACACAAACCATATATGCATTTCAATCATAAAGCACACTACAAATATGCTAGCGCACTCAAATCATTAAAAAGAAGTCATCTTGACCCGATATTGACCATGGTCAAACTTCAAATCCTTAACTTAACTAGTTTCTCAACTAATGGTCCAAAACACATCCGAGCCCCCCGGGACCCCAACCAATCATACCAACAAGTACAAATACATTATTCAAATTTATCCCAAGCCTTAAAACACCCACGAGAACATCACAACAAAGAATCTAGGCTCAAACCGAATAGAATTTCTCATAAGTTGTTAAATCTTCATTCTTTCAAAAGAATATCCAACTCACACTCAAACACTTTGGATTACTTTCATACTTTACATACAAGTTTAATTCAATTATATATACCTATCCAAAGTCTCGTAACACCAATTGGAATCCGCTAACATCAAAGTCAACTCTTGGCCAAACTTATGAACTCTTAAGTTCTTCAAATTACCAACTTTCGCCAAATAGTGTCGAATTCTTGTAGGAACCTCCGATACCCAATCCGAATATGTACAAGTCTAGAATCATCATACAAACCTTTTGGAATCATCAAAATCTGATTCCTAGCCTGTTTACCCAAAAGTCAAACCTTGGTCAACTCTTCCAACTTAAAGCTTCTAAAACGAGAATCATTCTTCCAAATCAATCCCGAACCACTCGAAAACTTAAATCAACCATACACGCAAGTCATAATACATAATATGAAGCTACTCAAAATCTTAAACTATCGAATAGAACACTAAACCTCAAAACGACCGATCGGATCATTAAATTCGCCCCCCAAGCATACGATCGTCTTCGAATGTGCCAAGAGTCATTCCAAAGCCATCTGTCATGACCCAACTTTCCCTCCATTTGGGTATTGCGATGGCACCTAGTCTTAGGGACTAGGTAAGCCTAAATCATACTGAAATACCACAATAATAAATAAAATTTAACGGTCTTGAAGCAGAAATCTATAAAAAATTTATAATTCCTAAAACCCGGTAGTACAAGTCATAAGCTCTACAAAGTTAGCCAGCACTTTCTTTATATAACTGTTCAGAAAAGAGTGAAAATAGTTGAATACAAGTAAGAAGGTGACTCTGAAGCCTGCGAACGTAGCAGCAGGTTTACCTTGAGTCTCCTCAGCAATGATCTGCACAACTACTAATGATAGATACCTGGATTTGCACAACAAAAATGTGTAGAAGAGTAGCATGAACACGCCAAAATGGTTCCCAGTAAGTATCAAGACTAACCTCTATGGAGTAGTGACAAGTAACAGTCAAGACACCTATCGGTCTACTGAACTGTATAAATATAGGAACAACGGAATATGATGTATATATAAAGACTACACGAAAAGGCTAACAATATTACAATCACAATAAGGGAAGAAAACATCAAGTAACAGCGGAAATACCAAAATAATGACATAAAAGAGCGAGCGAAAACACAAACCCAAATCCTAAATTCACAATACAGTAAATGTAAGCAATAATTTAGACCCTACAACACTGTTCACATCAGGTCTTATCCAACAATTTCCACTAAGTACCGAATCTCGGACAAATTACAGCTCACGAGTCCAGTTACCTGAAATCTAACACTTGGCATCCTCTGCCCCCATCACACCTCATGGTCATGCTAACAACTCACTTGCTAACTAGAGCCACTCTCAAATATATAACAAGTAAACAAGGGTGTGCATATATACTCAGCAAAATCAAGAGGACTTCACATCCAATAGGAGTGTTCAACTACGTGTATGCTTGTGCAAGTGCTTTAACATAGTTCCTACCAGCTAATAAACATAAGGAATAGAACGGACAACACATAAGATGTTTCCTCACAACTTCCACGAGATAAAGCTCATACAGGTAAGAGTACCACAACACAATATCAAACAACAAGAATGCCCCCAGACCATCACAAATCATCACAATCATTCCCTGATATAGCCCACCTTGTCTCGCCACATGTGCAAATAATAACATAATAAGTGCCCACCTTGTTTCGCCACACGTGCATCATAATGTTCCCACCTTGTATCGCCAAATGCGCAACCCAGATATAAGCATATATATACATACCCCGCCTTGTCACGCTTCATCTGCAATATATCAATAGTAACAATAGCACGGCAGAAACCTCGTGCAACCCCATAACAACAACTACACAGCAGAAACCTCGTGCATCACAATATCAACAACTGCACGGCAGAAACCTCGTGCACCACCACAACAAGTACAACAACAAAAATGACAATATATACAAGAACACGACAAGTAAATCAACTCATGAACTTTTGATCACAAGGAGACGGTAAAATTAGCTCACAAGGAATAACCACAATATAGAATACTAAGCGTAATAAGAACAGCTCAACAAGGGAGAAAATAATATGAAACAACGATCCCACAATATGTAATCAACAACAAGGAAGCTAACACGAATCAAATAATTCCAAATAAGGAAATGTCAACTAAATATAGTATATCTAAACTTCTTTTAAGGTTGGGCAATTTACGGAGAATATACAACAATTTCAATTAAGGATGAGCAGCGGGAAGATAATCATAACCTCAATTAAGTCTAAACAATTACAGGGGAGATAATAATGATTTCCAATAATGAAGAGCAGTTATGAAAGATAGCATGACAATAAAAGAGGTAAAAATCTTCAGTTAAGAAAAATAAGAGTCAAATAGGCAATAAGAATGAATCATAAGCAATTAATTCCAATTAGAGCATGTAGCGGTAAAACTACTAAGTGGAAAACTCAAGCATATCAAGTAAACATTCATACACAGTGAATATAAGGACCTAGGAACACTACAAGGCTAATTTTTCCACAAATAAGTCCGAGCACACACTCGTCACCTCGAGTACACGAACTACAATCAACATAGCAGACTCAAATCTTAAGGAGAAGCCCCCACACAAGGTTAGGCAAGTTACTTACCTCGAAGACGACAAACCGATATTCTAAAATGCATTTTTGGGGTGAAAAGACCTCCGGACGGCTCAAATCTAACCAAATTAACTTCAAACCAAAAATAAAACACATAAGAAACTATTCCGGGTCATAAAGTCTCAATCTTTAGCAAAATGGTCCAAAAGTCGACCCCTCAGGCCCGCACCTCAAAACCCAATATATTTTACAAAAACCGAATACCCATTCTGATACAAGTTCAACCATACAAAATTTATCAAATTCCAATACTATTTAGTCCCTCAAATCATGATTTTTTATTTTAGGAATTTTCTTCAAAAACCAACATTTTTCCAAATCCAAAACACAAATTAAATGATGAAAATGAAGATAATCATGGAATATGTTAGATTCTAGATGAAGAACACTTACCCAATCTATTTGTGTGAAAAACCCTCAAAAAATATGAATAAAATGGTCAAACCCTCAATTTAGGAATATATTCTGCCTGCCCAGTGGTTGTTCTTCGCGTTCGCGATGAGTAAATTTCGTCACTGATTTCCAAACTCATTCCAGACTGCCTTTAGTATAATGGCCATAGCGTTTTGCACACAAATCCAAATGACAAATGGTTTGATATTATGAAAAATAGATACCAAGGGCTATAGTTTCATAGGTTGCTCATTTCCTTAGTCATTATATATTGCGAGATATAAGCTTCCAAAGTCAACCCTGTGCAACAGAGATTTTCGAACTCTCCGCGGACAGCCTGTAGTGTAACTACTGTAACTTTTTGTACACAAATCTAAATGCCAATTAATTTACATTTCTGAAATCTAGACACAAAGGAATACAACTTTCATTTTTGGATCATCTCAATATTCCTTCTAGATTGTGAGATATGAGAAGTCAGACCTGTGAAACCGAGATTTCCTTCTCCGCAAATGCGAGTCTCTTCCCGAACGCAAAGAACAAACTTCCAGAAGCCAAATTCTTCTTTGCGAACGTGAGAGGCTCCTCGCGAACGCGAAGAACAACACCAGATATCAGATAATCAGCATCCAAAGTAGCCCAAAATAATTCAAAACACACCCGAAACACACTCGAGTCCTCCGAGACCCCATCTAAACACAAAAACAAGTCATATAACCTAACATGGACTCACTCGTGGGCTCAAATCATATCAAACAATGCCGAAACAATGAATCACACCATGAATCAAACTATGAACTTCCAAATCTTCCAACTTCAAAAACTTGTGCCGAAACCTATCAAATCAACTCGGAATGACGCCAAATTTTGCGGAAATGTCCAAAATTACATAACAGAGCTGTTCCAACTCTTTGAATCGCATTCCGACCCTGATATCACAAAAGTCAACTATGGGTCAAACTTTTCCAACTTTTACCGAAACACCTCAAATTACCCTACGGACCTCCAAATCCAAATCCGGATGCACGACTAAGTCCAAAATCACCATACGAAGTTGTTGAGATCACCCAAAACCCATTCCGAGGTTGTTTACCCAAAAGTCCAATTCCGGTCAAATTCTCACCGTTTACACTTCCAAAACTAGATTCCTTCTTCCAATTTGACTCTGAATCATCCGTTAATTGAATTCAACCATGCACGAAAGTTGATACTCATATTATGAAGTTGTTCTAGACCTTACGCCGCCGAACAGAGCTTAATTTCTCAAAATGACCACTGGGTCGTTACACCATCAAATCACCAGATAACCTCCTCGTGCAAATACCAATGGGTTATCCCACATCACCCCAATCCATATTATCCTGGCAACATAACCTAGATGAAGATCTTTTCTTCAACCTTAGCCCATAACCTTAGAGTCAAATTTCTGATATCTAAAATTCATTAGAAGACTTGATTCTCACATCTATACACTGTATAAGTCTGAAAAAGCCATACCCGTAACCCACAACGTAATCACATGATATACCACATAACTAGGATACTCATAGCAGTATCTTCCGACCATAATAACTGGTCATTGACAAGCCCGTTATTGGTAACAAACCTCATATAAAATAAATCCTTATTCTAAACCTTTGTACACTACCAATGGTGAAGGAAACATGCATAAACTAATAAACACTCATCAGATCAACAAGCCCTGGAGCTCTCTTGCCTGACAAGAACCATAGCAAAAAATCTAAGCCGACTAGTGACATTATCCTTCCAACATATCCCAATCAAGTCCGATAACACTCATTCTAGGTCAAATAACCTCACCCATCTAGTACAAACTATTCTACCAACATGGCAAATCGATCCTAGTTAGAGCCATACATAGTGCAATTCGTGCACCAAACAAGCAACAACTCCAATGTACCTAAATGATGGAAAGAGAATCAAATAAGAGAATCACCTTTCGGCTCAACAGATACCACCATGAAGCGTAATGCTATGAACCCATCTAACAAAGGAGAAATAAAACACACTAAATGAGCACAAAGGATCATATCCCAATATAACCCCACTACAATGTGTGAGTCGATCCAAACACCAGTCCACACAGAATACCTCGAGGCATGAGTCTTACAAACAATAACCATATGCTTAATATTCAACAAACACGTGTGGCGCATGACCATAACCGTGGAAAAATGGATATAACTATATATATATATATATATATATATATATATATATATATATATATACCGTAAAAGAGAAGACCATCACCAAGGCACAATCTACCATTCAATACCCTAGGAGCTATTTCGCTCGAATTCTGCCACAAAGCCCAAACAATATTGAATCATGTGTGCAAATAGTCAACAGTCTCATAACTCACTGTAGCATAGGAGATTAATACACAGAACATATTAGAACACGAATAATATCAACTCTAATTGATGACACCACCATTAACATCAGCTGTGCAGGGCAAACAAATTCTGTCATGCCTCAAACCTTAAGAGGCATGACCGGCACCTGGTGCCCTACTCGGCCCGAGCATACCACTCTATAGCTGTGAACTCTGGAGGGCTAACCCTCAACTTAGGCCGATGAGGCCATATTCTAAATTGTCTGAAAATAACATCTCTCTCATCTGTGGGGTAAACATACCCAAAATCTGATATATATATAATTGTGTAGGCCAACGAAGCCGCCATGAACATCTATTGATATACAAAATATACATGACTCGTCTACAAGCCTCTAAAGATAATAGAACTGTACCATGGTCGGGACAGGACCTCGATCTACCCATCAAACCTATATATATAAAATGGGCTCCAAGGTTTAGACTTGGTAACTCCAAGGAAGTGGAGACTACCAACCAAGATGATGTTTGGCTTTGTCTGTTGGGACGGTTTGTCCAACTGTAAATCAGGACATGCATGGATGAAATGCAGCATCACCGGCAAAAGGGACGTCAGTACGAAATAATGTACCGAGTATGTAAGGCAACTAAAAGCTGAAACTGAACTGATAATACAATAACTGAAAGTAAATATGAGTCAAATATAATCTGAAGATATGCTTACCTGCTGATACTGACTCAACTCTCTCAATATAGTAAGTAAAATAGTTGTCCGGCCTTATAAGGCTCGGTATGTGTAACTGCTCTACCGTAGTAGGCTTGCTCATAGGCGCTTGGCCATACTAGGCTCTGTATCTCGACCATTTGGGCTCACTCATATGGGCTCGGCCATAATAGACTCAGTATATAACTTACTATCTGATCTGAGGTTGCCTAATAGGGGCCTGCCCATCGATTATAGCTCGATGGTAGTAAAAATACTGGAATACTATATATATATATATATATACTCTCTGCTCTCTTAGCTGGAAGAAAACAATACTAAATGAATATGAAGTCCCGATAAGGGAGAATATGATAACTTATGAGACTAGGATAATGTACATAAATTCAGGAATATGAAATTCTCTTTATGTCTACTTATCAAACACATGTAGTTACAAGATCATGCCAAAATGAAGGAAAGGTTTAACCTTAACATTCCTTAACTCTGTTAAGTCCTTAATATCTTCCAAGAAATTTTTCAAATAACTCAACTCAATTTACCACAACATAAGGAGATTCAAAATCAGTACTGATTAAAGACTAAGTTCGCAACTTAAACTAGTAGCTCGTTTACATAAATTTTGGCAGCATCTCCCCTGTAACAAGGCCCTCCTCCAATACAATATACCAACAACACCAAGAATAGAACAATAACAACATGTATTAATCATTTTCCAACCTTATTTCCATCACTATATATCACAAAACAGTCCACACACCCTAATCACTTCATACATAAAAAGACAACAAAAGTAGTGTCAAACAACCTAAAAATATAATGACGAATGACTAGCCCACCATTTTGTCATTATGTAGTGTTTCTCCAAAGCTTTTATCTTCCAAGACTCCATAAAACATTAGCAAAATAGACAGCCCAAAAGCAATACAAAACAGCCCACAAAACAATTCATTACAAGTCGAATAACTCGAACTCACGGCTTCCGATCACCGTCCCATGAGTTATAACTATTAGGAAATGAATTTATCAACCTTCCTTGATATTTAAAGCTTAAATAAAGAAATTAGACATTTTCTTAAATATGAAGTACCTTCCAAAACTCAAACTACAAAGAAAAATAGAGGTGATATCGCAATACCTACGTCATAGGATCGTTCTAGTGTTATCGCTTCTTGATTTCGTACTCAGGATGTTAATATTCTTGGAAACCCTTGTGGAGAGTTTCAGGATAAGTTTAGTGGTTTTATTATGGTTGTGGTATGTGGAAAAGTGAAGAAAAAGATGACATAAGGCCTATATATATCCATTTTTGAAAAGTCAAAGAGGTGCTAGCTTGGCACCCTATTATTAGCTCTTCTTCAGACGCTTATATCATTTTATCCGGACGTCGTATGAACAAACGGTTAAGGGAGTTAGAAACTAAATTCCAAGAACTTCAATTTGGTATATAATATGTCCCAAAAAGACATCATATAACACACGAAATGTATTGCTCAAAAGGCATTTGTGACACACCTACTTGTCACCTATGCAGTCTGCGCAGTCTCGCAAAACTGCAAATATCTCTCTACTCCTATGTCGTATCGATGATCGGTTTAATGAGTTAAAAAATAGACTTGTATATCTTCAATTATCAGGTGTATCATCCCCTAATTCAAAGTATATTTTGAGAAAATCTTAGCTACATTTGACCTAAATTTAGTATATTTATTAATGTATCTTGTGATGATCTTTAACAACTTTTGTTCCATAACTCACTTGACTTCAAAACATAACACACAACTATCATAAGACAAAAATACATCATAACATAACCTCTTTATTATTTTGAGCACCCTAGTCTCACACCAAAAGTACATGTTATAACATTCCCAACTTGTCAGCTTTCGACGAAACTTATTTTCTTCAATTGGTTTAGCTTCTAAGCCTTCCAACCCTCTTGGTACTTGTAGTCCATGATCTTAAATATTTATAACCTCCAAGTTAACATGATTAACTTACTTTATGTACCTTCAAAAATGATCTCCTTTCAGAGCTTACATCAATTGACTCACGACGTACTCTCATATATGAAAATATGGGGAGTAACAAATTCGACCCGATATAGAATACATATACTCATTAGGCTTACTAGTGGCCTCCAAATCAATTCTGATTCTTCCAAAATAGGTATATAGCCTCCATAAATCCCATAATAACATATCTATAGCATATCCCATCACTCGCCAACCTCTTAGCATTCCTTCACCGTCTGCAACCATGGAATAAGTTGCCTTTAAGAATCTTCTTAGTCTTTAGATCCTTAGAATACCATAATCTCCACATCTGATCCCTACTACACTACTCAAATGACTCACACATTCATCATACATGACCAGTCCATGAGAAATGCTTCGGTAATTCCTTCATGCCACCTAGCAAAATCTAAACATCAGTAGTTGATCAACCAGGCGATTACCATAATACTAGTCATGTATCTGCAACTTGAAACATAGTGCACCTTATGATGTGTTCACCCTCCTTAGGTGGTACCAAATAATGCTAGAATGCTTCTAAGCTGTATACGATAAAATCGGAGGGTCGAATTTTTGGTCATTATGACGCTTCATAAGCACGTTTCCATAGGCTCGATATTATGGTCGAGATTAACACCTGAGGGATTATTGACATCCAGCCTCGGGCAGTGCAGGTCGATAGTTATGGTGAAAAAATGGGAGGCTCCCAAGGCATGTGACTAAAGTTGACCTAGTCTATTTGGCTAGTTCAAGTCCGTATCGTGGCATTAAATAGCTATACTAACCATGTATCTTGGTAACAAAGGCATTTGTACTATGTAGGGATTCCCCCTTTATATATAAAGGGGATCATTGTCATTTTGTAAGACATCTTATACTCAATATTAAATATACAAGAACATTCTCTCTACTCTCTAACATATTCTCTTGATCTCATTACTTACATTTATTGCTTATATTCATTGTGTTCTATTTATTGTTCTTCATTTATTGACCATTATTGATCATAAAGAGCCGCCATAGCAGCTATCATAACGGTTAATCACCCCTCGATTGCCCCTAACCGAGCATCCAACATGACCTCAAAGCCCATATACATCAGCTTGAGGCCCCGATTTCCAGCCATTCGGTTTGGTCATTATACTATCTACAAGCTCTTATCTCATTTTCCAATCTCTTACTTAGCATCCATTGCCTAACAACTAGCATAAAAATAGACAACGTATTTTTAGAACAACAAAATCAAATCTAATTGTAATTACCATATTCAAGGTAAACAGTTTGGCGCCCGCCGTGAGGCTAAAAATAATAGTGATTATTTTCTTGGTGGTTTGCTACATATTGCAAGTTACCTTTCACACTTTTTCTTGTCCACGATCTTTGATTTCTGGTTAAAATGTCTAACTCAGTAAACCCACGTGAAAACAACAATCTTGAAGACCATGGAGAAAACGGTGTGGATGTTCCAGGGGTTGGTGCACCACTGCGAAATCCTGAGAATGCACCAATTCCCATGGACGTGATCTCGCGCAATGCTCAACACGTCGAAATAAACTCCCACACCAACAAGAGCATACACCAAGAAGATCAACAAGAAGCTTAAAAAACCCCAGCTCAGGAAGAACAAGGGGTTATCCTTCACATTATCTTCGAAATGTTAAAAGCACATTAGCTAGCGATTTCTCAGCTACAAAGCCACCAAAAGACTCCTAGCATGGCAGCACCGGAAACGGCTCCCTGAGCCAAACAGGTACTAGAAAGATCAAGCAACAACGAGTCGGCAACTAACCCCGCCATCATAAAGATGCTCGAGCATCTCAGAAAGAGGATCGAGTCGGGCGAAAAGAACATAGAAGCCAACGACAAGAAGGTAGAGACCTATAATTCTAGGGTCGATCAAATTTTGGGTGCACTCTCGATGCTTAAAGGTGTAGATTCAAAGAAGTTTATACAAAAGCCGTTCTCCCAGGAAGCGGCCCCAAAACCCATTCCAAAGAAGTTCAGAATGCCCGACCTTCCGAAGTACAACGGAACCTCGGACCCCAACGAGTACGTCACTGCTTACACTTGTGCAGTGAAGGGCAACGACCAAAAGGACGATGTCACGACCCCAGTTCACCCTCCGTGAACCATCGTGACAGCACCTAGTCTCTACGACTAGGTAAGCCTAAATTGTGGAAGATAAACCAAAATTTATGGAAATTAAACGATTTAAAACAAAATTTGAGTAATAAAACAGTGTTTAAAAGTGCCGCTCGACATACACAATATTTAACTCTCGAACCGATACATACTTTCAAGACCCGAAAACCCATGAATCACAAGCTAAGGATATTACATAGTGCTCTAACTCCAGAATAGTCTAAAATAAGTAAATATAGAAGGGATGTAGCTACAAGAGAGAATAAAGAGAGACTCCTCGTTCTACAGACGCGACATATATACCTTGAAGTCTCCGATGGGTCGCCTCGCCTCAAGGATGGTAAGTCTGAGTCAAGGTACCTGGATCTGCACATGAAAATTATGTGCAGAAAGGACATGAGTACACCACAGTGGTACTCAGTAAGTGCCAAGCCTATCCTTGGTCGGGTAGTGACGAGGAAGGTCAGGGCCCTATTGAGGTTAAATAAAATATAAGGTCTAATAGTGTAGAATAAGACATTATAATTAAGTGAAACCATAAGAATAACATAGAATAAAAAGAACAACAGCAACTAGAGCAGAGACAAAATAATTACGGAAAGGAAATACAACTCAACACAGAGATAACAACTGGGGTACCATCCAGGATACCGTCCTATAGTCCCAATTACATCTATCCAGAGGATCTCCCGGGATACCATCCCGTAGTACATCATATATATCCGAAGGATCTCTTGGGATCCCGTCCCGTAGTCCAACTATCAGTGCGCAGAGATCTACGAGAATCTCGATCCGTAGTCCAAAATATAAATACCCAGTACTGGGGGAATCTACCAGGTGTAGTCCCATAGTTCCATATAGCTGTGCAGGGGGATCTACCGGAATCCCACATCCATAGTCCCAAATAAACAGACAAGGGGGAGCTACCGGAATCCCACATCCGTAGTCCCAATGTAAATACATAGCAACATCAGGAAAATATTCAGAAATGTCAATTTCATATCAAGGCAAACAAGTAGTTCTAGCCTAGCATACTGCATAGAATTCAGGTAAAGCAGTTCGAGCAAATAAGGCAAATAAAACACTTAGACATGATTTTCCTAGGCTAACAACAGGCTTTCAATGCCGGTAATATAAACAGGAAAAGAAACATACAAGTAATTACTTAATGAAAACCGGATTTTCAACAATTAGCACAAGTACGCACTTGTCACCTCACGTGCAAGGCATTTCAATTACCAAATATACCAAATCCAAAGGGGAAGGTCCCCCACCCAATGTTAGACAAGCCACTTACCTCGAACCAGCTCAAAATCAATTCGAAACCACGTTGTTGCCACGAGTATTCGACTTCAAATGGCCCAAATCTATTCAATTCAATTGCATAATATAAATAACACTTCAAGTAACCGATTCTACAATTAAATTCTAAGCTAAGACGCGAAATTAGGTAAAATGACCAAAATGCCCCTCGGGCCCACGTCTCAGAATCGGGTAAAATTTATATTTTTAGAATCCTCATAGTCTCACGAGTTCATGCATACCAAAATTATCCAAATCTAAGGTCAAATTCCCAATCAAAACTCGAATTCTAGGCCTAAGAACTTTCTTCCAACCTTTCCCCAATTTTCATCTCCAATCCGAAATTAAATGAAGAATTCATGTTTAGATTAATGGGTTACAAGATAAAAGGAGTAAGGAATCGTTACCCAATTGATATCTCTAAAAATCCCTCAAAACCTCGCTCAAATCCGAGCTCCCAAGCTCTAATTTTCACAAAAATGGCTAAACCCTTGATTTTGAACTTAATATTCTGCCCAACTAATTCCTTCTTCGCGAACGCGGAAGGCTCCTCGCATTAGCGAAGCATAATTACACTTGGGCCCAGATTTCTTCATTGCGAAAGCGATGCACGGGATGCGAACGCGATTCAAAACTTCCTCCTCCTACGCGAACGCGGGAAAGCCATCGCAAACGCGTAGGTATAGAACTCCCAACTTCGCGAACATGGGAGACACTTCGCGAATGCGAAGCACAAATTCCTTGCCAGCCCCAGCTTCTCTTAGTGGATACGAGACCCCACTCGCGAAAGCGAAGAAGGAAATTAGAACTGACTGCTGCAACATTTTCTACAATTTTCTAATTTCCAAAAATGACCCATTGGGCATCCGGACCACACCCGAGGCCCCTGGGACCTCAACCAAACCTACCAACATATCCCATAACTTCATTCAAACTTGCTCCAACCTTCGGAACGCTCAAAACAACATCAAAACACCTTTGTTTCATCGGATTCAAGCCTAAGAATTCAAACTCTAAAAATACGCTTTCGATCAAAAGGTCTCTCAAACCTCGTCCGAATGACCTGAAATTTTGCACACACGCCACATCAAACACTAAGGAGCTACTCCAACTTCCGGAATTCCATTCTGACCCTCGGATCACAATCTCACTATCGAACCGGAAACTTCTAAAATTCAACTTTCGGCATTTCCAGCCTAAATTAGCTATGGACCTCCAAAACACAATCCGAACACGCCCCTAAGACCAAAATCACCCAATGGAGCTAACGGAACATTCGGTTTTTGCATTCCAAGGTAGTCTTCACACTGTTCCGACTACGGTCAACTTTCCAACACTTAAGCTCTCATTTAGGGACTAAATGTCCCAAAACTCTCCGAAACTCACAACCGAACATCTCAGAAATTCAAAATAGCAGAAATAAACACGGGGAAAGTAGTTAATAGGGGATCAGATCGTAAATTCTTAAGACGACCGGCCAGGTCGTCACATCCTCCTACCCTTAAACATTCGTTCGTCCTCGAACGAGCATAAAGATATACCTGATGTAGTGAAAAGATGAGGGTATTGGCTGCGCATATCCTGCTCGGTCTCCCAGGTCGCCTCCTCAACCGGCTTAGCCCGCCACTGAACCTTTACTGATGCAACGTTCTTTGACCTCAACTTTCTAACCTACCTGTCCAATATTGCCACTGGCTCTTCAATATAAGATAGATCCTCATCCAACTCGACCGAACTGAAATCCAATACGTGCGACGGATCACCGTGATACCTTCGTAGCATCGAGACATGAAATACCGGATGAACTCCTGCCAATCTAGGAGGTAAGGGAAGCTCATAAACAACCTCCCCAACACGCCTCAGTATCTCAAAAGGCCCAATATACCTCGAACTCAACTTTCCCTTCTTCCCAAATCTCATAATGCCCTTCATAGGCGAAAACTAAAGCAGAACCCGCTCTCCAACCATATAGGAAACATCACGAACCTTCTGGTCCGCGTAACTCTTCTGTCTGGATTGGGCTGTACGGAGTCTATCCTGAATCACCTTGACCTTCTGCAAAGCATCCTGAACCAAGTCTGTGCCCAATAATCTGGCCTCGCCCGTCTCAAACCAACCCACCGGGGATCTAACCCATCTACCATATAAAGCCTCATATGGTGCAATGTGAATGTTGAACTGATAGCTGTTGTTGTAAGAAAACTTCGCCGATGGTAAGAATTGATCCCAAGACCCTCCAAACTCAATCACACATACAGAGCATATCCTCAAGAATCTGAATAGTGCGCTCGGATTGTCCGTTCCGTCTGAGGGAGAAATGCTGTACTCAACTCCACCCAAGTACCCAACTCATGCTGAATGGCTCTCCAAAATTGTGATATGAACTGAGTACCTCTATCTAAAATTACGGAAACTAGAATACCATGCAGACAAACAATCTCCCGGATATAGATCTCCGCCAACCACTCCGAAGAATAAGTAGTACACACAGGGATAAAGTGAGAGGACTTGGTCAGCCGATCCACAATCACCCAAATAGCATCGAACTTTCTCAAAGTCCGTGGGAGCCCAACTACAAAGTCCATGGTGATCCACTCCCACTACCACTCCGGAATCTCTATCTGCTAAAGCAACCCACTCGGTCTCTGGTGCTCATACTTCACCTGTTGACAGTTGAGGCACCGAGTTACAAATCCAACTATATCTTTCTTCATCCGCATCCACCAGTAGTGCTGCCTCAGATCCTGATACATCTTCGCAGCACCCGAATGAATGGAATACCGCGAACTATGGGCCTCCTCCAGAATCATCTCCCGAAGCCCATCAACATTGGGTACACAAATCAGACCCTACATCCTTAATACACCATCGTTACCAATAGTCATATCTCTGGCATCACCGTGCTGAACCTTGTCCTTGAGGACAAGCAAATAAGGGTCATCATACTGACGCTCCCTGATACAATCAAATCAGGAAGACCGAGAAACCACGCAAGCTAGAACCCAACTAGGCTCCGAAAGATCCAATCTCACAAATTGGCTGGCTAAGGCCTGAATATCCATCGCCATAGCCTCTCTGATGCTGGTAAATAAGCCAAACTCCCTATACTCTCTACCCGGCGACTTAAGGAATCGGCCACCATGAAGCAGTCATACTGACGCTCGACATACACAATATTGAACTCTCACACCGATACATACTTCCAAGACCCGGAAACCCATGAATCACAAGCTAATGATATTACATAGTGCTCTAACTCCAGAATAGTCTAAAACAAGTAAATACAGAAGGGATGTATCTACAAGAGAGAATATATAGAGACTCCTTGGTCTGCGGACGTGGCAGATATACCTCGAAGTCTCTGATGGGTCGCCTCGCCTTAAGGATGGTACGTCTGAGTCAAGGTACCTGGATCTACACATGAAAAATATGCACAGAAAGGGCATGAGTACACCACAGCGGTACTCATGAAAAATACGCGCAAAAAGGGCATGAGTATACCACAACGGTACTCGGTCGGGTAGTGACGAGGAAGGTCAGGGCCCTACTGAGGTTAAATAAAATATAAGGTCTAACAGTGTAGAATAAGATAGTATAATTAATGCAATGGTAAGAAATAACATAGAATAGAAAGAACAACAACAACTAGAATAGAGACAAAATAATCACGGAAAGGAAATACAACTCAACACAGAGATAATAACCAGGGTACCTTCCAGGATACCGTCCTGTAGTCCCAATTACATCTATCTAGTGGATCTGCAGGGATACCGTCCCGTAGTCCATCATATATATTCGAAGGATCTCCCAGATTCCATCCTGTACTCCAACTATCAGTGCGCAGGGATCTACCAGAATCCCGATCCGTAGTCCCAAATATAAATACCTAATACTGGAGGAATCTACCAGGTGCAGTCCCGTAGTTCCATATAACTATGTAGGAGGATGTACCGGAATCCCACATCCGTAATCCCAAATAAACAGACAAAAGGAGCTACCGGAATCCCACATCCGTAGTCCCAAATGTAATTACACAGCAACATCAGGAAAATATTCATATATGTCAATTTAATATCAAGGCAAACAAGTAATTCAAGCCTAGCATGCTGCACGGAATTCAGGTAAAGTAGTTCGAGCAAATAAGGCAATTAAAATACTTAAACATGGTCTTTCTAGGCTAGCAACAAGCGTTCAATGCAGGTAATATAAATAGGAAAAGAAACATACTAGTAATTACTTAATGAAAATCGAATTTTCAACAATTAGCACAAGTATGAACTCGTCACCTCACGTACAAGTCATTTCAATTACCAAATATACCAAATCCTAAGGGTAAGGTCCCCCACACAAGGTTAGACAAGCCACTTACCTCGAACCAGCTCAAAATTAATTCGAAATCACGTTCTTGCCATGAGTATTCGACTCCAAATGGCCCAAATCTATTCAATTCAATTGCATAATGTAAATAACATTTCAAGTAACCGATTCTACAATTAAATTCTAAGCTAATACGCAAAATTAGGTAAAATGACCAAAATGCCCCTCGGGACCACGTCTCGGAATCGGGTAAAATTTATATTTTCAGAATCTTCATACTCTCACGAGTTCATGCATACCAAAATTATCAAATCTAAGGTCAAATTCCTAATAAAAAGTCAAATTATAGGCCTAAAAACTTTCTTCCAACTTTTCCCCAATTTTCATCTCCAATCCGAAATTAAATGAAGAATTCATGTTTAGATTAATGGGTTACAAGCAGAAAGGAGTAAGGAATCGTTACCCAATTGATATCTCTGAAAATCCCTCAAAACCTCGCTCAAATCCGAGCTCCCAAGCTCTAGTTTTCACAAAAATGGTTAAACCCTTGATTTTGAACTTAAACATTCTGCCCAGCTATTTCTTTCTTCGCGAACATGGAAGGGCCCTCGCGTTCGCGAAGCACAAGTACACTTGGTCCCATATTTCTTCATCGCAAAAGTGATGCATGGGACGCGAATGCGATTCAAAACTTCATCCTCCTACGGGAATGCGGGAAAGCCATCGCGAACGCGTAGGTATAGAACTCCCAGCTTCGCGAACGCGGGAGACACTTCGCGAACGCGAAACACAAATACCTTGCCAGCCCCAGCTCCTCTTCGCGAACGTGAGACCCCACTCGCGAACGCGAAGAAGGAAACCAGAACTGACTGCTGCAACATTTTTCTGCAATTTTCTATTTTCCAAAAATGACCCGCTGGGAATCCGAAACACACCCGAGGCCCCCGGGACCTCAACCAAACCTACCAAAATATCCCATAACTTCATTCAAACTTGATCCAACCTTCGGAACGCTTAAAACAACATCAAAACACCTATGTTTCATCGAATTCAAGCCTAAGAATACTATAACCCATCTTCGACGACTGGGCGATATAGGCCTTCACTCAAGGTTTGAACGAGCGAAGCTCGGTAGCTTCGAAGCAACTGAAGCAGAACTTAGTCGAGTATCCCATCGTGACTTGGTCGGACATCCATAACCGATACCAGTCAATGATCAGGGTCGAAGACGACCAGCTAGGAGCCCCTTCAGGCTCGGTATATCCTAGCAAGCTTCTAGCAGAGGAGCCAAAGCCAAATAAGGAAAGATACCAACCATACACGGAAGATAGAAGAAACGCCCCAAGGTGCGACATACCCCGCAATGACCGAAGGATGGATCAAGTCCAGAATCCTCAGGGACTTGTCAGTAGAGCTGGGTTTGATAGGCACACAAGGCCGACGGAGGCACCCCGCATGTCAGAATACAACTTCAACGTCGATGTTTCAGACATCGTATTCGCCATCAGTAAAATTAGAGACACCAGGTGGCCAAGGCCTGTACAATCATATCCTTCACAAAAGAACCATAACTTAGTGTGTGAATTTCACAACACGCATGGTCACAGGACCGAAGATTGCCGGCAACTCCGGGAAGAAGTAGCCCGACTACTCAGCAAAGGTCATCTCCGAGAATTTCTCAGCGACCGGGCCAAAAAATCAGTTTCAGGAAAGAGGCGACCAAGAAAAATGAAACAAATGAGCCACAACATGTCATACACATGATCTTAAGAGGCATCGATGCTCCACAAGAACCCATGATCAGAAGAACAAAAATATCCATCACCAGAGAAAAAAAAACTCAAGGTTACATACCCGAGGACGCTCTCACATTCAGTGATGAGGACATCAATACCTTGTCTCAGCCTCACAACGACCAACTGGTAATCTCTTTTCTTGTAAATACATTTCAAATTAAACGTGTACTTGTGGATCCATGTAGCCTGGCCAATATTATCAGGTCGAGGGTGATAGGGTAGCTCGGACTGCTCGACCAAATCATGCCCGCCTCTTGAGTCCTCAATGGGTTCAACATGGCGAGCAAAACAACGAAAGGAGAAATCACCCTCCCATTCAACGTGGCCGGCACAACATAAAATTCCAAATTCCATGTCATCGAAGGAGACATGAGATACAACGCCCTGTTCGGGAGGCTGTGGATACATTGCATGAGAGCAGTACCATTCACCCTCCATCAAATGATGAAATTTCTGACAAATGATGGGATAAAAACCGTTTATGGGGAATAGTATGCAGCCAAAGAATGTTCATAGTGCACGATGTGGCACGAACACCAACACCTCAACCATCGAAGGAGCCGAAGGATAAGCAAATGGTAAGATAGCGATAACAAGATACATTCTCGCTATGACCGACTAAACAAAACGATGGACCGTACCGAGTCCTCATAACAAATGATTAAGTCACATCAAGGTCCGAAGCGCCGTCAATACTAAGGTATGGTCATCCCCTTTTTTCAGTTACATTTTATACTAACCAGAGTGCAGGTATTCGATCGAAACGGCCGAAGCGCTTTCCAACTCGAAGGCCTTAGGTTCCAAAAGCATACATTGCACTCTTTTTCCTTGATCGGGTTTTTATCCCAAGAAAGGTTTTACCGGTAAGGTTTTTAACGAGGCAACATCTATATGCTACCTAAGGAAGGCTTACCAAGTATTCAAGGCTTCCTTTTCAATCAAACTTGAATACTGGGGGGCATCCCTCCGAAAGGTCACCTCCTCGGAGAAGCCAAGACATGCTAAACAGGGTCTCGATAGGAATATAATATGCCGAGCCAAACGGTCAAATGAACCGTGTCCGTATAGAGTAACCAAGCCGTTAACAGCAAAAACATGTATACATGTACCAAGTAATCGAAGAATACTTTCCCCTGTATCAAAGCATTTTCGTTTCAAAGAAGCTTGGTATTTTTTGCAAAATGGCTCCAGAGCCAAAAATGTCCCGAACACTCGGGGACTGGCGTCAACAACTCAAAATCGTATGACCTCCGAGTCGGAGCTTCAAACTCGTAAGCCCACAATGAGGCAACATCAAAGTTAACAAAATGGCTCCAGAGCCAAAAACGTCCCGAACACTCGGGGACTGGCATCGAAAACTCAAGGACACATGACTTCCGGGTCGGTAACTCCAAACTCGTAAGCCCTCAATGAGGCAATACCAAGTTTACATAAAATGTTTCCCAAGCCAAGAAACTTCAGATGACTTAGGGACTGCCGCCAATTGCCACCCCCATCGACTTATCAAAAACCTGAGGCCATAAGACCCCTTATAGGCAGCCTGGGTCTCGTTAGACCTATATAAGGCAACAACAAAACTGTAAGACCTCAAGAAAGACATGAACTATACTTGTACCAAGTAAGTAAAACTGTAAGACCTTAAGCAAGGCATAAACCATACTTGTACAAAGTAACCAAAACTCTAACACCTCAAAGGCATGTAAAAATTTATAAGACCTTACAAAAGCATAACCCCGATCTTAAAGTTAAGGCTATATATCAAACTTGTAAGACCCCTAAAAAGGCATACCATCGATATAGACGCTGAAACTACTTCACTCGGGAACTGAAAAGCTCTAGCCAAACACAATGACTATGGTTACAAAGTTGTACCAGCCAAACTAATGCAACTCAAGGACGCCCGACCGTCACTATAAAATCATAGGCCTTCAATTACTTCGAATGTACTTAGAAAAGAACTGGTTAAACAGGCTATCCTCGACATAGGCAAAATAGCTTTGACCAAGTCAGCTCCAAACTACAGGCTTAGAGATACTCAGCCATCGAGTCAAACCTCCTGAGGTGCTCGATCATCGCCATATAACGACTGACAATCGAGGTTTTTATCAAAAAGTCGAAGAGGCAAACACAATTTCAAAAGTCCTTAACAAGGGAAAAATAACACCTACTAGAGGTTGTACCGACCCAATGCATAAGAGCCATTGCCGCCAGCCCATACTAGAGGTTGTACTGACCCAATACATAAGAGCCACTGCCGCTAGCCCATATAAAAGGTCATACCGACCAAATGCATAAGAGCCTAAGGGCTAGCTTTAAATTCAAAAACTTAAGGGTCAATGAGCTCGGGTCGAAACCCGACTCGGAGACTGAACCCGAAATAGTTAACTAAAAATTCCTAAGAGCAAAAGCATAAGAGCTCAAACGCCGGCTTATACTAAACGGTCGTACCGACCAAAGCGCGTAAAAGCCTACGGGCCAGCCTAATGAGCCCCAGGTCCATACTATGAATCTGAGGATTCCTTTTAACTCGAAGATCAATTCATTTGGCTAATGACTGACAAATATCAAGGCAAAGGGAAATGCATGAAAAATAAAACTGCGAGGCTTCCTTTTATACATATATGTGATAGAATACAAGCTTCATTTACAAAGTTCTTTGAAAGCACTATACGTACAACAAGAAAGAAAGGGCCTAATCTATGTCCCCCTCGGGGACTATGGTCTGCCGGCCTCCTTCTCGCCATCTTCAGCATCGGACAGAAGGAGCTTGGCACCATATTCTTCTACCTCTGCCTGCTTTATCTCTTCCGAGAGGTCGAAGCCCCAAGCATGAATTTTCTCAAGGGTTTCCCTCCGAGATTTACACCTCACGTACTCCTTTTCCTACTCTCCTAGTTGAGAAACCCCCTTAGCCTAGCACGAGCCTCGGCAGCGTCCTTCAAATAGACTACCACCTTCTTTTCAGCCTTAGTTTGGATTACTTCAGTTTCAGCCCGAGCATCCACGACTTCGGCCTTCACCTTCAAGAGCTCAGATTCGAGCCTTGAAATCATGTCTATTCGGATCTAGCTATTCTCATGGGTGTTGTGAAGTTGCACTTCGAGGGCGGAAGACTTGGCCAAATAATCTTTCTTAGTCGATATATGGGTGTCCACCCGAGACTTTAGCTCATCACGCTCACACTTAGCTTAACCAACTTCGCTCCTAATGCATTCCAGGTCCTTCGTCTTTTTGTGCAACTGAAATAAACTAGACATTAGCCTCAGAAGGTAGAAGAAGAAATACGTGCTCCCTCGAAACAAACATTACCTACTCCTCGAGGTAGATCTCGTAGTTCAAACTTCGACTCCAAGAAGCCTTCCCTTTCATCGCAAAGAAGCCTGAGGGATTTCTCCGCATCCACGATTTCTCACAACCTGGTCTCATGACGAAGCAACTCAAACTTGAGCTTGTTAAAAGCCTATGAAAGAGAAACTCGATAAGAGAGTAAAAATTTAAAAACTATAAAACCAATACGAACTACCAAAACTCACCTCAGAGTAGAGCCGCTGAGCTTTCTCGAAAGTTGAGCGCACATCTACTAGTCTGGCTCCATCTACCCCAGTAGAACCGCCCCTGGTTGAGATACGATCGCCCGATATATGCGGCCCCTAGCGTCTAACATCCCTCGAAGTGCCTTGGACAAGAGAAGAAGTCAGTGGCAGAAATCCCTCGTTCCTAGAAGTACCTTCGATGGTAAAAGAAGACGACAGCGGAGGAGGGATCATTTTTCTAGAACCAGAAATCTTGGGCGCTGGGGGTTCAGTTGATACACTCTCTTTGAGCCTTCGGGATGAGTTCGTCTTACTATAATCATTGTCGCCTTGCGAAGGCCTTTTCTGCTTACTATTATTATTATTACCCCTCGACCTAAAGCCGACGATCCTTCTCCCTCTCCTATAGGGCACGATCTCGCCTCAAAGAACTCCCCAATGCCTACGATGACAGAGTTAGTACGCATAAAAAGAAAGTGCCTTTCAAAAAAGGAGCAAATCTCATAGCACGTACCGTGGTGTTTTGCCTTCCATCTACCCTTAGAGAAAGCTCACCACTTACGCTAATTATAAGTCGAGTGGGTCGCACGCTTTCGAGACCAATCCGTCAGGTCGGGGACCTTGCACGACATCCATGAAATTGTTGCAGAAGGGAAAGGAAAGTGCATTTACAGAGCCCGTATATGCCATAAGCAAAACTACAAAGGCACAAGTGTACCACTTACGCGTAAAATTCCATTCCCTGGGAAATGGCATAAACTCCATAGGGAGAATATCGACAGTCCGTACTCGGACAAATCGGCTTATCCATCCCTGATCCACATATTCTTCATAATTAACAACAAAAGGTGTGGTATATTGGCATTTTAGGGTTAGCAGACCTCAATGGTGAAAAGGCCGGTACACCTTGATGAGATGACTAAGAGTGAATTCAAGCCTTGCTTCTTCCGCAAAGAACCTAATCATCAATACTATCCTCCAAAATGATGGGTGAACCTGCGCCAAGGTAACCTGGTACTTTCGGCAAAAGTAGACCACAACCCTATCAGGGGGGCCCAGTGTAAAGGGGTATGTGTACATGTTCAAAAACCCCTTGGCATGATTCGAGATGCTCTCTTCCGGGGAAGGTGCCTGCAGTACTACCTTTCCCCCCCATCCACAATCTTTCCTCACTGACTCAAGGTGCCCCTATCCTATTAAAGAAATAAACTTCGAGGCATACTCCAAATGAACCCGAAAATTTTGGTTTAAGAATCCTTCAAGGGTGAAACTCTTCAAGGGAGAAACTCCCTTCTCCTTACCGAGCGGACCCTGGTGTAGCAGCCATAACTGTGGTAAAACTAGGGAACTGGAGTAGGAATTTGAGCAAGGGCTTCAAAGTTGAAATGGTGAAGGACCTAATGCATGAAAGAAGAACTATATAAAGGAGGATAACTACTCGAAATAGCATAATCCTCAAAAGAGGGAAGATAATCCTATATATGGAGAAAGCAGTGACTATTTGCCTGCCTCAAAGGCCAATTAAAAATGCTGACTAAGCCATTTTTCGCTTTGGGAAGATGTACCAGTAGAATTGCCTTGGTCATTTCATAACCATGTCATGCAATTAACGTTGTCGTACGACGCTTTGGGGATCAAAGACCCCCGCATCAACAAGCCTCGAGATGGTACCCAATCTCGAGGACCTCTGTCAAGAAGAAGATAGGCTATAAGAAGCCATTGACATCATTACAAGCCTCAAGATGGTACCCAATCTCGAGGACCTTTGTCAAGAAGAAGATAGGCTCTAAGAAGCCATTGACATCATTACAAACCTCGAGATGGTACCCAATCTCGAAGACCTCTGTCGAGAAGAAGATAGGCTATAAAAAGCCATTGACATCATTACAAGTCTCGAGATGGTACCCAATCTCGAGGACCTCTGTTAAGAATAAGATAGGCTCTAAGGAGCCATTAATATCATTACAAGCCTCGAGATAGTACTCGACCTTGAGGACTTCTGTCAAAAAGAAGACAAGCTCTAAATATCTACTCATACGGACCTGATTTTGAGGTGGTAACCTACCTCGAGGATTTCTACTATTGCAAATGCGAGTCATATACCCGATCCTCTAGCCCAAGCCAATTTGCACTCGAAAACTAGTAATAAAGCCTTAGGGCTAATTCTCGCTTTCGGATCAAGTTAAACGCCCTCTCGGTTATTTTAATCCAGGGATTATCCGAGTCCAAGCGTGCCCTCATTCAGGATTTATATATAACTCCTTAAGGCTATATTCGCTCTAAATTCAAAACAAGCTTTCAAGTCGCCCGAGATTGGGAGAACTCTCATTCGAGGACTGCCTTTGAAAGCCTAAAGGCCATCTTTATTCCTAGGCGTTCCGAGCAAGCCCCCCTTCTAGGACTATCGACGTGGTCTGAAAGGCTATTTTGTTATGAAAATTCGAATCCCTACTCTCATTCAACTCGAAGTCGGGGGTCCCGACGGTCTAAGCTCGTGTCAATTCAATCCGGGCTCAGCCTGAGGAACGACAAAAGGCTCCATTGGATATCATATTAACCAATCAAGGACCGGGAAAACACCTACACCCGGACCCGTTATTCAGATCAACTGGTAGAGTCATGCACTCAAATTCTTCATAAATGCAAGTAAAAGAAAATTTGGCATAAATTAGGTACAAAATTAAAGAAACACTTTTTCATTAATAAACGTTGATTACAAAAACCTACGAAGGATCCTAATACATGATTACAAAAGCCCACGAAGGGTCCTTACAAAGAAACAGAGAAGCCAAAGAAAAAATAAAAATGTATATAACAGCTACAAGCCTAATCTGCTTTCGGGGGTATATCCTCGAGGGTAGTGTCTTCAAGAACCGTTCCCTTCGGGCCTCCTCTTGATCTTTCAAATGGTATCTTCAAGATTAAATAAGAAGCAGAAAACGATGAGGAAGAATAAGAAAAAGATGAAGAAGAAACAGAAAGAGATGAGGAAGAAGCAATAAAAGATAAAGAAGTGGATGAGTGAAAAATCTGGCGAGTATGGGTCTCGTCAACACTACAATTGTGAAGCCACTTCTTGAGATGTCGCACTGGTGCGGGATGTAGCAGTTAGTAGATGGAATCACCTCACTCCAAGAAAAGCAAAAGGAGTGAGACGCTGCATCGGGTAATTAGGGGAGAATACTGCCATGTGACCTTAAGGCCACGGGCCTCAAACATGGAAAATAATAATGGATGAGGATGAAGAGAAGAAAGGGGTAAAAGGTCGTTGAAGAAAATTTGAGTGAAGTTTTGGTTCAAGAAGGCTTCCATTTATAGAAAGGGTGGTAGCGTAACCGACGGCACAATCAATGACTTCGAAAGACGTACCGACAGGCGCAATCAATGCGTCTTGGGAAATGGACCGGTGGCGATATTATCGCTTTGGAGAATATAAACCGGTGGTACATTGAATAATTCTGGAAAGATGAACCAATGGGATGCCTCAGTTATCATGAAGGCTTATGTCATGAGTATGATATCATCGCGGGAAGTTCGAAGAGATGGATATCGAAGTCGTTTCTTATCGTTTCACTCTAAGAAATGCGGGGACTATCTGTATACGGTAAAATCAGAGGGTCCAATTTTCGGGCATTATGATACTTCATAAGCACGTTTCCATAGGCTCGATATTATGGTCGAGATTAACACCTGAGAGATTATTGACATGCAGCCTCGGGGCAGTGCAGGTCGATAGTCATGGTGAAAAGGTGGGAGGCTCCCAAGGCATGTGACTAAAGCTGACCTAGTCTATTTGGTTAGTTCAAGTCCGTACCGTGGCATTAAATAGTTGTACTAACCATGTATCTTGGTAACAAAGGCATTTGTACTATGTTGGGATTCCCCCTTTATATATAGAGGGGATCCTTGTCATTTTGTAAGACATCTAATACTCAATATTAAGTATACAAGAACATTCTCTCTACTCTCTAACATATTCTCTTGATCTCATTACTTACATTTATTGCTTATATTAATTGTGTTCTATTTATTGCCTATTATTGATCATAAAGAGCCACCATAACAACTCTCATACCTGTTAATCCCCCCTCAATTGCCCCTAGCCGAGCATCCGACTCGACCTCGAGGCCCGTATATGCTAGCTCGAGGCCCTGATTTCCAGCCATTCGGTTTGGTCATTATACTATCTACAAGCTCTACTTACTTATCATCCATTGCCTAACAACTAGCATAAAAATAGATCACGTATTTTTAGAACCACAAAATCAAATCTAATTGTAATTACCATTTTCAAGGTAAACATAAGCATTTGAAAACATATATGTTATCTAGAACTCGTGTCCCTATACAGGAGAAAGGATCATAACACGCAACATGTTCCTTACAACAGCAGCAAACATCCGGCTCAAGCAGTGGCCGACACTATCAAGAAATATTCTAAACTCGTCCTCACATAATCAAGCCATCCGATCTGAATTTCCACAACTCAAACAAGTCACGTGAACCGTCCAACACAATAGACTACCACAAAACACCGATAATGCATCACCACATGAAAGGAACCAATTACCTTTATCACTATCTTGACCCAACATCATCAAGCTGACCCATTTCTTTAAATCTTCCTCGGCTTACCTTCAAGTTAATACTTCTCCTTGCTGTACAGTATAATCCTAAACCAAAGATCACCACAAGAGATCTTAGCATGAACCATTGTCACGACCCAAACTCAACATGTCGTGATGGAGCCTATCACAGAACTACGCAAGCCGACAATCACAAATAACCGCACAATTTTAAATTTAAAACATAATGAAATAAGATTAATAGTGAAAAATCTCATATATAACCGGTAAAAAAATATCATCACTCAGTACTAAAATCTGCCAAAATTTGGGTGTCACTGAGTCATGAGAAACTAAATGACAATATAGTCAAAACTTCAAAATAATTGTCTAAAGAGATAGAAAAGTTTATCTAACACGAAGAATATTACATCTCTATAGCTACATGTAAAATATGCATGTTACCTGTAATGCAACATAGTGATTAACTCATATACTCATGCCCACAGAGTAGTCAACCTCACTCCGCATGCTTAATCACTCAGCACTCGTACTCGGCACTCAACACTCAACGGTACATGCGCTCACTGTTGGTATGTTAGAGTTGAAGGGGCGGATCCTGCCCAAGCGCTAATATAAGGCAACATGGCATGCTGCTGCGTGGAGCCCAATCCCATCATGAATCAATAAAACCTGTTGCGACGGGCAGCCCAATCCCATATATATCACTCACAATCAGGCTCTCCGCCTCACTGAGACATCAATCTCTCCAGCCTCTCGGGCTCACACATCTCATGACAATCATCCCAAACAATGACTATGATGTAACAATAAATGGCAACAAATATTGAGATATGATATGCAAATGATAGATGTGACTGAGCACATAACTGCAATTTAAGTAATAATTAAACAGTAGAAATGACCTATGTGGGTCCCCAACTGTACCATCATATAGCCTAAATATGATATCTAATATGGATCACAGCTCAATTCCTCTAACACATGGAGATTACATAAATAACAACAAGATTCGGTAACTACACAGTTCTACAAAATCAACCAAGTCACAATTACTACAGTGCACGCCCACGCGCCCATCACCTAGTATGTGTGTCACCTCAACACCAACTACATAACACATAGTTCAAGGATTCATATCCTCAGTATCAAGTTTAAAAGTATTACTTACCCAGACCACGCAAATTCCTACTCCAACAAGCCCTTGCCTCGCAAATCAACCTTCGAACCACTCGAATCTAGCCACAAATAACTTAATACAATCAATACAAGCTATAAGAATCAATTCCATCTGATAAAGCTAAGTTCTTTAACCAAAGTTAAAAAGTCAACCCTAGGCCCACGTCTCGAAATCTAACAAAATTAACAAAATCTGAACACCCATTCACTAACGAGTCCATCCATACCAAAATTACTCAATCTGACTCAACTCGACCTTCAAATCTATAAATTATTGTCTATGAAGTTTCACAAATTTTCCTCAATTTTTCCAACCCAAAACACTAATTAAATGGTAAAAAATGATAGATTCATGTATAACAACCAAAACAAGTTAGAATTACTTACCCCAATTAACTCCTTGAAAATCGCTTTAAGAATCACCAAAATCCTAGGTCTCTAAATCAAAATATGAAAAATGGGTTCGAACCCTCGATTTGAAATTTTATAACTACTGCCTAGAGGTTCCTCTTCGCGATCACGGAAAATCCCTCGCGATCGCAAAAAATAAAAGAATGTTGCCTTCAAAATGACCTTCACTAACGCAGAACTCTATCTACGAACGCGATGCACAAGAACTCAAAGCTATACAATCGCTATCTTTCTCACACGATCGCGAATAACAAACGTGTGGCTTTAGGCCACCCCCTTCCTTCTTTGTGAACGCAGTACAACCCTTGCATTCACGTAGTACTAACGACCAACTCTTGCGAATGCATAGAACACTTTCACCAGTCACCCAAATATGCCTTCGCGATCGTGAACCTTCCCATGCGATCGCGAATAAGAAAACCAGACTTGAACATCAGCAATCCCACAAGGTCTAAAATGAAGCCGAACTTGATCCAAATCACACCCGAGGCCCCCGCGACCCCACCCAAACATACGAACAAGTTTTAAAACGTGATACAAACTTAGTTGAGGCCTCAATATCATCAAATAACATCAAAAACACTAATCACACCATAATTCAAGCCTAATGAACTAATGAATTTCAAACTTCTATAATCGATGCCGAAACCTATCAAACCAACTCTGATTGACCTTAAATTTTGCACACAAATCATAAATGAAACCACGGACCTATTCCAACTTCTAAAACCAAAATCCGAGCCCGATGACAACAAAGTCAACTCTCGCTCAAACTTCTCAACTCTCCAAACTTCTATGTTTCCAACTTTCGCTAATTCAAGCAAAAATCACCTATGGACCTCCAAATCAATATTCGGACACACTCCTAAGTTCAAAATCACCATACGGAGCTATCAGAACCATCAAAACTCTATTCTAAAGTCATTTACAAATAAGTCAACATCTAGTTAACTTTTTCAACTTTTTTTTTTGGCAATCCGCTATGCAAGCGCCTAGGGCTAGTTTTTTATTAATAAAAGAAAGGAAAAATAAAACAATTAGGAAAAGTACAAATAAGGGAAATACTAGCACCGGTTTTATTACACATATGTCTTGGCTATATAATCACTCCTCTGCGCCTCACATTGCCTCATGATTGCAGCCTCATGTAGAGGATTCATGGTGTAGTTGTGGGCAAAAGTCTCACAAGGGCATATAATCTCATAGCCGTGTGGATATTTTTCCAAAGGCATAGGTGCAAGGCAACATAAACCGGGCTAAACCTTACCTCACTAATCTTATTGAGGCAAAGAAAAAGCCTCTTCTTCTAGCAAGCATGTAAAAAATAGGAACTTGAAAGTACCAAGTACTCTATGATCGCCATAGTGTTTATAACACATTCTATGACGCTAATACAAATGATGATGCTTTGAAAATGATAAACTAAAACAACGTAAAAATTAGAGTCTTGCCCCTCATTTATCAAACTTGTGAGTTCTTCAATTTGAACTTCCTTAAAATCCTCTTTAATTGTATTCAAATAATCTTCAAAATTCTTCATTTCTTCTTATCTATTGGACCTCGTAGATGTGGAGGTGGCAACCCCCTTTTGCTTTGCAACTCTCATTGGTAGTTGCCTGAGTGTTATTTCTTGAGTCACCTTCTTTTTTTCACTATTATTTGGAGAGAAATCTCTGGTTGTAGCCGCCTCCTCCGGACAAGATTCAATCACTTCATCTTCTTTTGCTTCGTCGGAGCTGGCAACATGTAAGTTGGCCTCAAGTTTTTGATTAGCTTCATCTTGTATAACCATCCACAATGGTTCATGCCTCTTCAGTGTCTTTGCACTACATGGTTCATGTCTATTTGTCTCTGAAAATTTCTGCTTCAGTCCGGTTATTTTTGAGAATGATGAGTATGCACTTTTGTGTGGTTTTGGACTGCCCAAAGCATCCAGCAACTTTCTGTCCTCCAACGAAATAGCAGGTATATCAGTTACCATTACTACAACTCCAGTTATGTTTGCGTTATACTGCTGCTGCCCAGTCGTGTCTGCATTGGACTGCTTCTGTCCAGTCGTGTCTGCATTGGACTGCTTCTGCCCAGTCGTGTTTGCATTGAACTGCTGGTGCCCATGATTTGTGTTAACATCAGCTGCAGTTGTTGTATGTTTCTTTTGCCCAGATTGCATTGATGCTGCCTCACCAATCGACCTATCTTTGTTGTTATTTTTCCCTTTATGTTGTTGCTTAGTGTTGGGAATGAAATCAGGAGCTTTGGATTTGATGGCCATTTCCTTTACATTTGATCTTACAATTTCGTTGTTGTTTCCAGTGGATATCATGAGTTGCTCTGAAACTCCTCCATACTCACCATAAGACTCCATAGATTGTGTAGGAACTTCAAAAACTGATTTGTTCAAAGTCACTAGTGGTTGTTTAAACATGTTGGTTTGCATTCCCATAGCTGCCTGGGTCTCTTTAATTATCTGTTCCACTTGTGGACTGGAGAAGTGCAAGGTTGGAGTAGTTGCGCTATGTGCTTGGCCTGTATTGAATGAGGCATTTAGGCGGCAATCGAAATTGTCGACTAAAGTATTAGTTCCTTGACGATTTTTTCCACGGGTAGAGCATGGAACAAGTATCTTCCAACTTTGTGACTAAGTGTCTTAACTCATTCTAAAACATCCTTAGAACCAAACAAATGACCCCAGTAAGTCACATAACAACAATAAAATATAGAATAAGCAATACATTGGGGAACGAGGCTATAACACTCAAAACGACTGGCCAAATCGTTACATTCTCCCTCTCTTAAACAAATTTATGTCCTCGAACGGGTCTAGAATCATACCTGGGGTCTCAAATAAGTGTGGATATCTGCTCAGCATCTCCCGCTCGGTCTCCCAAGTAGCATCCTTTACTGGCTGACCTCTCCATTTTACCTTTATAAAAGCTATATTCTTTGACCTGAACTTTCGAACCTACCGGCTCCACATCATATGTCAAATCCATTTCTAAATGAATCGAGCAAAAGTCAAAAACATGAGACTGATCGTCAAATAATTCCGGAGCATGGAATCATGAAACACTAGTTGAACACTCGATACACTAGGCGGTAATGCAAGCTTGTAAGGCACCTCTCCAATCCTCTGAAGCACCTCAAAAGGGCCAATATACCAAGGGCCCGGCTTGCCCTTCTTCCCGAACCTCATAGCACGCTTTATGGGCTAAAATCGAAGCAATAACTTCTCTCCTAGTATGTAGGCAACATCAAAAACCTTTCGATCCGTGTAACTCTTCTGCCTAGACCGCATCGTGCGAAGACAATCCTGAATAAACTTAACCTTTTCCAAATCATCCTTAACCAAGTTAATACCTAATAACCTAGCCTCACCCGGCTCAAACCAGCCAACCAGAGACCGACACTGCCTCCCATACAAGACCTCATACGCAACCATGTGAATACTCAATTGGTAGCTGTTGTCGTAGGCAAATTCTGCAAGCGGCAGAAACTGATCCCAAGAACCCCCGAAATCCATGACACAAGCATGTAACGTATCCTGCAATATCTGGAAGGTGTTCTCAGACTGTTCGTATGTCTAAGGGTGGAATCTTGTACTCTACTCAACCCGTGTGCCTAACGCTCGCTGCACTACTCTCCAAAACTATGATGTGAACTGTGTGCCCCGATCTGAAATGATGGCCCCTAGCATACCGTGAAGGCGAAAAATCTCGCGGATATAGATCTTAGCCAACCGCTTTGAAGATATGTAGTCCCAGTTGGAATGAAGTGCTCAGACTTAGTCAATCGGTCCATAATCATCCAAATAACATCAAACTTCTTCAATGTCCATTGGAACCCAACTATGAAGTCCATGGTGATACGCTCCTATTTCATCTCATGAATCTCAAGCCTCTGAAGCAAATCGTCAAGCCTCTGATGCTCATACTTCAACTGTTGACAATTCAAGCACCAAGCTACAAACTCCACTATGTCTTTCTTCATCCTCCTCCACCAATAGTGCTACTTCAAGTCATGTTACATCTTTGTGGAACCTAGATGAATGAAATACCGCGAACTGTAGGCTTCCTTATGAATCAACTCACGTAGTCCATCCATATTGGGCACATAAATTGGACCCTGCATCTCACTATCATCCCTAATAGAAACCTCCTTGGCATCACCATGCTAAACCGTGTCCTTAAGGACAAGCAAATAGGGGTCGTCATACTGATGCTCTCTGATGCTATCATATAAGAAAGACCGAGAAACCACGCAAGCTAGAACCCGACTAGGCTTCGAAATAGCTAACCTCACAAACTGATTGGCCAAGGCCTGAATATCTGATGCAAGCAGTCTCTCGCCAACAAGAATGTATGCAAGGATACCCATCCTTACCGCATTTCTACTCAAGGCACCAACCATCATATTTGCCTTCTCGGGATAATACAAACTGGTAATATCATAGTCTTTTAGCAGCTCGAACCATCTCTGTTGCCTCAAATTTAGATCCTTTTGTTTGAATAAGTGTTGAAGGCTCTGATGATCTATAAATACCTCAAGATACATGCCATAAAGATAATGCCTCCAAATCTTCAATGCATGGACAATGACTTCCAACTCTAAATCATGAATGTGGTAGTTCTTCTCATGAGGATTCTGTTGGCATGAAGCACAAGAAACCACTCTACCCTCCTACATCAAGATACACCTAATACCAATCCAAGAAGCATCACAATACACTATATAAGAACCCGATGCTGAAGGAAAACTAGAATTAGAGATATGGTCAAGGTAGTCTTGAGCTTCTGAAATCTCTCTTCACACTCATCCGACCACTTGAATGGAGCATAGGTCTACCTGGTCAAAGGTGTTGTAATGGACAAGAAACCCTCCACAAAGCGACGATAATATTCAGTCGAGCCGAGAAAGCTCTGAATCTCAGTAGCTGAAGACGATCTGGGCCAACTCTGAACTGCCTCAATCTTCTTCGGATCCACCCTAATTCCTTCACTGGACACCACGTGCCCCAGAAATACCACTGAACTAAGCCAAAACTCACACTTGAAGAACTTTACATAAAGCTTCTCCTCCCTCAACATCTGTAGTATTATCCTCAAATGCTATGCTTGATCCTCCTGGCTACGTGAGTATACCAGTTTGTAGCTCAATAAATAATATGGACAAATCAAGATATGGCTGGAAACCAGGAACAAACTCTTCATCCGATGCATGAATGTTGTTGGGGCATTGGTTAGACCAAAAGACAACACAAGGAACTCATAGTGACTATAGCAGTTCCTGAATGCCCTCTTCAGAATATCCGAGTCTTGAATCTTCAACTGGTGATGCCGAAACCTCAAATTAATCTTAGACAATACTCTAGATCCCTGAAATTTGTCACGACAAAGGATACTTGTTCTTTATTGTAACTTTGTTCAATTGTCTATATTCAATGCACATCCGCACAGTACCATCTTTCTTCTTCACAAACAACACTGGTGCACCCCAAGGTGACACACTAGCCCTAATGAACCCCCTATCAAGAAGCTTAGGAAGCTGCTCTTTCAATTACTTCTACTCTGCTGGTGTCATACGATATAGAAGAATAGAAATGGGATGAGTTCCCAGTACCAGGTCAATACAAAAATCAATGTCCCTATCGGGTGGCATGCCCTGCAGGTCTGGAGGAAACACATCCGGGAAGTCTCGCACTACCGGAACATAATAATGGTAGGAGTATCAGAATCAAAATACCTCATAAAAGCCAAATATGATAAACATCCCTTCCCAATGATCCCTTGGGCCTTCAAATATGAGATCACCCTACTGGGAACATAGGTTAGAGAACCTTTCCACTCGATCCTAGGTAACCCTAGTATCGTCAATGTCACGGTTTTAGCATGAGAATCCAGAATAGCATGACATTGGACAACCAATTTATGTGCAGAATCATATCAAAATCAACCATACTAAACAATAATAGATCAACTCTCCAATCCCCAATAGTCACCATACATGACTGATACATACGGTCCACAAGAATAGAATCGCCCACTGGCGTAGATACATAAACAGACGAAACTAAGGTCTCACAAGGCACATCCAAGTAACGTGAAAAATATGATGATACGTACGAATAAGTGGAACCAGGGTCAAACAATATGGAAGAATCCAAGTGGCATACTGAGACAATATATGTAATCACTGCATCTAAAGCAACAGCCTTTGGCCTGCCAGGAAAAGCATAAAATCAAGTCGGACCGCCACATGATCAGCCTCCCCCTCTAGGGCGACCTCTAGCTTCCTGATCCCCACCCTGAACTAGCTGAGTGGGTAGTTAAGTAATTTGTGCGGAAGTCATAACCTGACCCCTATGTTGAACTGGACATCCAAAAGGACGGGAACATTGCCTCCGCACATGTCTAAACTCCCCGCACTCAAAGCAACTCCGATCTGCGGATGGTAGTGGAGACTGAATCGGACCTCGAGAAACAGAATAGAACCTAGAAGGACCTGGTACAGATGAACCCTGAATTGATGGAGCACGGGATGAACTCTGAGTTGGAATGTCACTGAAAGATGATTGGACTAGATGAGCACGGTATGAACCATGGATAGCTGATGCACTATGATGCACTGGACGAGTCATCTAAGCGGGCATATAAGGACGACCCTTGCTGTGGTGGGACTGCCCTCCAGAAGAAACACCATTGAACCCACTCGAACCACGAGGCCTCTAGGCCTCCATCTCCTCACGCTCCTGACTATGGACTTGTTCTAGTTGCCTAGAAATATCAACCACCTCATTAAACCTAGCACCTGATGCAATCTCTAGAGTCTTGACAAAGCACAATCCATAGTTGGGTCCATCAATGAACCTCCAAATTCTCTCCCTCTCTATGGGAACTAACCAAATCGCGTGACGAGTCAACTCTGAAAATCTCATCTCATACTGGATCACAAACATACCCTCTTGGTGTAACTGCTCAAGCTGCCTACGCAGCTCCTCCCTGTGGGTTTGTGGAACAAACTTCTCCAAGAAGAAAATAGAGAACTCGTGCCACATAAGTAGTGCAACACCGAATGACCTGATCAACTCGTAGGCCTCCCACCATCTGAAGGCTGCAACTGAAATGTAGTAAATGAGACTCCACTAGTCTCCAGAATACCTATCATGTGAAGAATTCGCTGGCACCTGTCTAAGAAGTCCCTGATATCCTCTTACATAGCCCCACTAAATGCTGGAGGCCTGAGCCTCCTAAACCGCTCTAGCCTCCTCTTACATAGCCCCACTAAATGCTGGAGGCCGGAGCCTCTTAAACCGCTCTAGCCTCTTCTGCTCCTCGTCACTCATAAGTGGACTCACCTGGGCCTGAACAACTACAACTGGTTGGGCTGGTGTGAACAACTAATTTTTTACCACACCCGAATTTTATACTATTTTAGCATCAATATTTTTCTAGGTCTAATCTTGATATTTAAAATTTTATCTTAGTTTTAATAGATTTTATTTGAGAAAAATTAAAAAATTACAAAAACTATATGATTTCTTTCAGTTAGCATTTGTATAAGCTATGGTATTATTTTAGTGTCATTTAAAATATAAGTAAATATTTAAATTTCTTATAATTTTCTTAGTCTAAAGCTAGTTGGTTAATATTCTTGTCTTAATATTTTAATATAACTTCACTTCTAAAAGAATACAAAAAAATAGAAAGAAGAGGCAACTTCTTCACAAAGTGGTTAGCAAATTTATCTCACAAAAAGATTCCAAACATCCATAATCCCCATTTTCTCAAAATCCCTCACGTCCCCAACTCCCTCACGTACTCCACCCCTCACTTCCCACTTCCTCCACTCTTCTCACCACTTCTTCACATCAATATATAACGCACGCGCACACATTTATATTGGAAGGATGAGGCACATCAGGGGAAGGAAAAAAGCATTTTTTTCAAAGTGAAAGATATTCTAGACAATTTTATTATTTGAAAAAAATAAAGTTCTTTAGTGAAGTTTTCTTTGTTTCAGTTGGTTGTTGTTTGTTACTTCTGGACGCAGTTCTCCATTTTGTATTCTTCCGCGTGATCTCTCGGAATTGAATTTGCACTTGCAGTGAAGTTCCATTTCAATTATATATTGAAAAAATCTTGTTTTCCCATGTTTACTTATCTGGTTGTTGCTACTGTCTGTTTATTGCTTCATTTTCACTTCTTTTGAGTCGAAGGTCTTTCGGAAACAATCTCTCTATCTTCATTAGGTAAGGTAAGTTCTGCATACACTTTACTTTCCCCGGACCCTACTTGTGGGATTTCACTAGGCTTGTGGTTGTTTTTGTTGTATTGAAAATATCTTGCTTATACAAGGTGTAGTACTATGGTTTCTCGTCTATTCTAATCTTTATAGTATTATGAACTAAAATTTTATTGAAGAACTTGTATGAAATGTGTTAAATTTTATGTTTCAGATTCTTGCGTAATGAATTTTATATTACTAAATCCGAACTTGAATGATTTAAGTTATTATGTCGAATTACGTGTTTAATAGTAAATTCTTTTAGTTATACTAAAAAGCATGGGTAAAGATTTTCATTAGTTTCTTTCCTTCCGAAATTGTTTGAACTTAAATGGTTGATCTTCACTCTTTTGGCATGAGATATATTTGAAAAAAATTCCTAAAGCTGTCTTAGTCCTACTGTTGGAGGTACTGAATTTTTTTAGTGCTTCTATGCTCTTATGTATTAAAAATGGTTGTAATTGTAAATTTCACGACAAGTTATTTACACAAAATAATGTGGTTGCTAATTACTTTATTTTTATTTTATTGTGTTCCAGTGATTAATGTGTGCATCAGCCTTTCTGTAAATACAGATGGTGCGGCCACAAAAACACTAGCACACTGGATTGGGGGGAATAATTCATGATCATGAAGGTAAATGGGTATGGGGATTTGCTGGAAATAACCACAGTGCAAATAGCATCCACATGGAATTACATGCCTTAGTAGTCGGCATTAGAATAGCATTACAACACCATTGTTATCCATTAGATATCAATATTGATGCAAAAGAGGTAATTACCATCATAAAACAACGTAATTCGCATTACTTAAATCTTGTTGGTACTGCAGGTTCTTGCTCATGCAGCTGGGTGATCCTATCATCCAACATACCTATAGGGAGGCAAATATGGTAGCAGATGTTTTAGCTAAGTATGACTCTAAGTTGCCCAGTGGTCCTGCTTTGTGTACCATGGAACAAGCTCCTACTTTTGCCCTCAAAGAGTACACACATGACCTAACGGGCGTGGCTCGTAGAAGATCCATCCACACTTATTTTTTTGTAAACCAATACGACATCACTGCTGTAAATCCTCCGCAAGTGCGAGCATAAGATAGCCACACCAATCAATAATGTAGCTATATAGATACTGAAACCACTTCTTTTTATAATGATCCATCTACGGATAAAACTATAGATGTAAAATGTCTTTTTCCGTATGCTACCAGTGGTGCACCTGCACCTCCCTTCTTGTATGCTCATTCTGTTTTGAAGTAATGAGTACTTAATCTTATAGAGCAAAATAAAGTTTCTAGATTAATAATAATAATCTAATGTAAGGTAGGTCTTGTTTAAATAGAAGCACATCACTAGGAAAGCTTTTTCAATTAGGATTTATGTCACGACCCCAAATTCCCTCTATAGAATGTCATGACGGCACCTAATCTTTAAGACTAAGTAAGCCTAATAACATGAAAAAACATTAAATAAAACTTAAAATTTCAAAACTCTAGCAACTTGATAAATAGAAACTATAACTCAATGCGTACTACCCCCAAAACCTAGTGAGATATAAGCTACAAGCTCTAGATACAGTGCTGGATAATCCTATACATCACTGTCTATTAAAGTGTAAAGAAATAAGGAACAACATGATAGAAGGAGACTCCGAGGCCTGCGGGCGGGGGAAGGTGTACCTTGAAGTCTCCAAAAGCAAGCTCCGCGCTAGTGGTGGGACTCATACGATGTATCTGGATCTGCACCAAAACATGTGCAGAAGCATAGTATGAGTACACCATAATATTACCCAGTAAGTATCAAGCCTAATCTCTATAGAGTAGTGACGAGGTCAGGTAAAGGTCCTACTGGAGATAATAAGAAACAAGATAGAAGATGTAATGATATAATGATAATGACAAAAGAAGTGAAACAATAAAGAATTTACGGAAAGTTAACAACACGAAATCAAGGCAATTAACACAACGCGAAAGGAAAACAAGGATTTTACTTGTTAAGGAAACAACAACCAAAAAAATACAACAAATAGAGAGAGATCAACAGGGGGGCCCTACCGAGGTACCACCTCGTAGTCCCTAATCATAAAAGTAACTCACAGTCTTTCCTTATATCACTGTGGAAGCCTTTACATTTAGTTTTGAAATTTATTTTTTTCCGAAATAGCACCCTGCGTTTTAGCCCACCTTATCACACTGTTTGGCTTCTAGTAGTTTCCCTACTATCCAAGCATCTCAATCCCACCTTATCTCGACGGATGGGTTTCAACACCCTGAACTTATAACAGTTCATGCGTATTAATAATAACAACACGGCAGAGATCTCGTGCAAACAGCCAAACAATCCTCTCAATACTAACATGAATACCAAAACATAACAACTCAATAAAATTATATTTCACATCGTGCACTTTTCCACAATAGAAATCACGGCCTTTGCAACTCAACCCCAAACTCAACAACACGATATTTCAAGGATAGAATTTTTTCAAGTAAAGAATCCCACAGTTAAATAATGAATACGGAAAAAGCAAGTAATTAAACTAAATATATAGTACAAGTTGCAAATAAGAGATTAGCCAAGTAGACATGTGAAATTAGACTAAACATGGTGACTATAACATGCTAAAGTAACTCAATTAAAGCATGAAAAGGAAACTACGTAGCTAAAATCGGAATCTCAATATTTAGCCTGTGTACGCACTAATAACCTTGCGTACATGGCCTCCACATATCACAATTGTTACAACTATACCAAATCCTAAGCGGAATTTCCCCATACAAGGTTAGACAAGTCACTTACCTCAAACCACGCTAAATCAATCAGCTAGAAGATCTTTCCCTCGATTTTCCAACTCCGAACAACTTGAATCTAGCCAAAACAATTTTATACTATACATATAACCATAGGAAACTAATCTAAATAATGAAATTATGATCTTAGAAAAGAATTAAAAAATCACCCCAAAAAGTCAACTCGGGCTTCCGTCTCGAAATCTGACAAAATTTTTAAAATTCGAATACCCATTCGATATCGAGTCCAGCCATACAAGAATTATCCAAATCCGACCTCATTTAGCCTTTCAAAACCAAAAACTTAGTCTAAGAATTTTTACACTTTTTCCCCCATTTTTCCAACTCAAATCCTTAATCACATGATAATAATAATGATAGATTAGTATAATTTAACAAAATTCGAGGTAAGAATTCTTACCCCAACAATTTCTTTGAAAATCCCTTGAAATGTTGCCTCAAACCGAGCTCCCAAAATCCTAAAGTGAAGTATGAATCACCGAACAGAAAAACAAATGCTCAAAAGGACCGATTGGGTCGTTACATTTTTAGTCACCTTTCTATATTTAGCAAAAATATGATATTAAAATATTTCACTATGCTAATAAGATGATTTATAGCCACATAAATATTTATGACTTATTTTAGACAACAAGTTTTAAAACTCTTTTTTTTAACTTTATGCCTAGTAAAACTACATCGCATAAATTGAGACGGAGAGAATAATAATCTTTATGTTAATTTTATTTCTAGAAGAAAAAAATCATGTTTGAAGTGATTCCTCACTGTGCCATCCTTCTTCTTCACAAATATAATACGCGCACCCCACGGAGACACATTAGGCCGAATAAACCCCTTATCAAGGAGTTCCTGAAGCTGCTCCTTCAATTCTTTCAACTCCGCCGGTGCCATATGATATGGTGGAATAGAAATGGGCTGAGTGCCCGGCACCAAATCAATACCAAAGTCAATATCCCTGTCCGGTGGCATACCCGGCATGTCTGCAGGAAACACATCGGGAAAATCCTTCACTACAGGAACATAATCAATACTAGGAGTCTCTGCACTAACATCCCTCACAAAGGCTAAGTATGAAAGACAACCTTTCCCAACCATCCACTGGGCCCTCAAGAACGAAATCACCCTACTGGTAATAAAATCAGTCGAACCTCGCCACTCAATGTGTGGCACACCCGGCATAGCCAACGTTACTACTTAGCATGACAGTCAAATATAGCACGACACAGAGATAACCAATTCATGCCCAATATCACATTGAAGTCCACCATACAAAGCAACAAAAGGTCTACTCGGGTCTCCAGACCCCCAATAGTCACCACACACTGGAGAAGATACACGAACAGATGCCATAAGAGACTCACGGGGCGTATCTAAATAACGAGCAAAATATGATGATACATGTGAAAAAGTGGAACCAGGATCAAATAATACAGAGGCATCTCTGTGGCAGACTGAGACAATACCTGTAATCACAACATCCGAAGCAATAACATCTGGTCTGGCTAGGAGTGCATAGAAACGGTCCCGACCGCCACCTGATCGATCTCCCCCTCTGGGGCGACCCCTAGCTAATTGACCTCCACCCCTAGCTACCTGAGCGGGTGGTGAAGTAACTGGAGCTGAAGCCGAGGGCTGACCCCTCTGCTGAGATGGACCCTCAAGAAGACGAGGACACTGCCTCCTCAAAAAGAATTACACATATATACAACCGATTAACGTACACTGCAGTAGAATGGATCAGTCACAACTTTGTAAATATGTAGTCAAAAGATAATAGGTTCAGATCCGAAAAAGGAGCATTTTTCGGGTTTTTTTATTCTGGAGATCTTGAATTGTGAAAATTGGGTGATTTTCTGTTCTTCTTCCCCAAATTCATATACAATCCTATTCTATCTACAAAAAATGCAAATCCATGCACAATGCAATCCGAAAATCTTAAATTTTCTTCTCCCCCAAATTTTAAATAATAGAAATAAAAAATAAAATAAAAAATAATATTATTGCAAGTTTGCGATTTAGCAAGTAAATCAACAAGGAAAGTAGATTTATATATAGATTATTCGAGAAAATGTAAGAAAAGATGCAAAATTTGAATTTCAGTTTTAACTGCACATGTGCAGTAAATGTATAATAATGTATAGTTTTGTATAAAATTATATATGGAATATGTAATAATATATACCAAAAAATAAGAAGAAGAAAAAAAGTGTCAACCTTCCACGGAAGTCTATTATACATGTACAATATATACACCCTGTTATAAACTGAAAAATATATAATTATATAGCTGTTTACCTTGAAAATGGTAACAATAATTAAATTTGTAAATGGGATTCTAAACATATGTGATCTATTCCCGAGCTAGTTGTTAGAGAAGTTGATGCTAATAATATGGAATCTAACGATGAAAAGTTAGCTAAAACGAGATAGTAATTAAACCGTAGGGCCTGCTACCCGGGTATAGGTCTGATCGATGAAGGACCTCGGGGTCGATGTCGGGGTCGAGCTCGAGCTATCGGGGATAGTCGGGGATGGGATAACAGCTGACGATATATTTAAACAAGGCTTTTTATGGACGTACTAAGGCGTACGATGAAGAACGAGTAAGAACACGATGCATATCGAGGTGGCCTCGGGCCAGTGAGAACGAGCAAGTTAGAAAGAAATAAAGAGAGAGATATTATTGCACTTGTGGAAAAATAGAGCAACATCAGTCCATTACAAGGTAGCGTGAGTCCCCTTTATATAGGAGGGGAACTCGGCCGCAAGTACATGGGCGTTAATTAAAAAGTATGGAGATGGGATGGCTTGATATGACGCCTCAGCATATGTCGGCCCTATTAGACTTAGTCGTGTGCCTTCGGAGCTTCCCCCTTTCTCCTGGTTTCGATCTCCATTTTTTCCTAAGTCGGGCCTTGACGAGCCCCGAGGTCGGGAACTCGGTCGTGGCCTCCCGCCCTCGGTGTCTCGAGGTGTTCTTCCGAAGTGACTTAATAGCAAGAAATCAAGTTCTCTGATTTTGCCACGTACGATAGCATTATCCGTAAATACACAATCATAAAATATCATAGAAGTGTGTATCAATACCAGGTATATAATATTTATACTAGAAAATACCTTCTTAATACCAATTATACAGATATACACTAGGGAATACCTTCTGTCCAGCATTACACCTCCATTTAACAACAAATCACTGAAAAAAAGAATATGAAGAAGAAGGAGATTCAATAAGCTCAAGACAGGTCCAAATGAACCCCCAAACTCTAGATTTTTGCCTCATCCAGTAGATAATGCAATTATTAATCAATGCCCATTCTGATTGAAGCATGAATTCGCAATGAAATTGTTTAGATCTGAAACCTTTAGCTTTGTCTATAGCATTTGATGACAAAAGCTGAAGAGCAATGAAAACTGTAGAAAAAGCTAAAGCATTTGATGACAAAAGAAGAAGGGATTTTGCTGTATAGTTGCTTGCTTTAGTCAAGGGGTTTGAAATTGTCATGACCCAAAATATCACATTGAGGATCGTGACGACACTAATTTTCTAAGACTAGGTAAGCCTAGCACATAACAAGATCAGAAGAAAATACCAACTTAAACATTAAAGAAAGCCTGAAGAGTGCCATAATATAACCAATAGTGGAATGCCATAATCATAAATCCCAAAACACGATAATACTGAGTCCTAAGCTCTACAAGAAGTACATAATAAGTCTCAAGTATATATCACTATTTGGAATACATAAACAATAATAAAAAACTAAAGAGGGTGACTCTGAGGCCTACGAGCGGGCAACAGGTATACCTTGAAGTCTCCACAGCAACCCGAATCAATCCACTAATGACCAGCATGCTCTAAGATACTTGGATAGGTTACACCATAATAGGTAGCCAGTATGTATGAAGACTAACCTCGGTGGAGTAGTGACGAGGTTCAAGTTAAGATACTCACTAGTCAAATAACATGTGCAGAATATCAATGTAAAACTAACAAGGGAAAGCAAAACAAAAATATAAAAACAAAGAATAGAGCAAGTGATAACACGACAAACTAATCAACAACTCGTAAAAATACTAAGTGAAATCATTTAAGGAAATCAATGATATGTTCAACTCACCAACCTAGTCCAACACAAAAATAACAATAACAATCACCCTGAAACACCACATAACATAATCACAAATCACCCTTATGACGCCGCTTGAGTTTCACATTTAAAAACATTTTCTCTAAATAGCTTCATGCGCATAAGCTCCCTTATAACGCCGTCTGTGCCTCAAAATGAAGTATATCCCCTAACTAGCAACATGCGTATAATCCCCCTTATCTTGCTACATGCGTATCAATATATACACCACCCTTATGTCGTCGTATGTGCATATCAACCACAACACAAAAATAACAATCACCCCGCGCAACACGTACATATGTTCCAGCACGACACCATATTAACAATACCATGGTCACAACACAATATAGCACATAGCTCAATAATAATGTATACAAGAACCATGATAATAATATAAGGGTGCGGGGAGTGAACAACAAGATAAAAGCTTGTTCCATATAACAAACAACTCTAAATTGAGGCATATTAATATCCTAAGATCTAATCCTATCACAACCAACACATATGCCCATGTATACACTCATCACCTTATGTACACAACGTTTCACATAGCACAAATACCAAATTAGAACAAATACTAAGGGAAAATTCCCTTATACCAAGTTAGGTAAGAAACTTATTTCAAATACGCTAAATCAATACTCTAAGAAGCCCTTCCCACGCAAATCATTTCCAGACGGTTCGAATCTAGTCGAAGCAACTTAATAATATCAATAAAAGCCATAGGAAACACGCACAAACTATAAAGCTACGATCTTGGTTCAATTATGCAACATCAACCTAAAAATTCAACCCTAGACCCATACCCTGTAACCCAACAAAACTTACAAACTTCGAACATCAATTCCAATACGGGTCCAAATATATATGTTTCATCCAAATCTGACATCAAATAATTAATTTATGTTTTATAAAAGTTTTTACTATCCCTAATTTTTTCATTTTGATTCATCAAAAAATCACTAAATTCAAGGTTGAAATCATGAAATATAAACAAAGTAAAGTAAAGAATACTTACCCTAATTCAAATCGTGAAAATCCCTTCCAAAATCGCACAATCTGAGCTCTATAACTCAAAATATGATAAATAAAATGAAAGCCCTCGTCCAAAATTTTTTTTCCTAATCTTTTCGCTTCTACAGTCCCTCAATCACATCTATGACACCGCATCTGCGGAAAATTTATCGCAAATGCGGACTCCACTTATGTCCCAAAATTTTGCTTCTGCGAACCATAAGCTGCACCTGCTAACCAAAACTCGCATCTGCGGTCGCGCTTATGCGCACACATGGCCACACTGGTAGAAACCCTTGAGCTCGACCAAACATTAAATATGAGGTCCCGTGTCATCTTCTGCGAACTCTCACATACGGACCAAATGCCACAGGTGAGAAAACACCAAAACTTATTGGCCAAAGCCACACCAAATGATCCAAAGCCTATTTGAATCTCACTCGAGGCCCTCGGAACACTGTCCTACCATACCAACCAGTCCCGAAACATAACACAAACCTACTCGAGGCCTCAAATCACCCCAAACAGCACCATTACTATGAATTACTCCTCATTTAAAGCATAACGAACTGATGAACTTTCAACTTCCAGAACGCATGTCAACCCATATTAAATCAACTCGGAATGACCTCAAATTTTGCATGAAAGTCCCACTTGGCACAACGGGCCTATAGTAACTCAAGGAACCTCAATTTGAACCTGATATCAATAAATTCAACACTCGGTCAAACCTATCAACTTTCCAACTTTCGCAAATTCAATCAAAAAACAACCTATCAACTTTCCAACTTTCGCCAATTCAATCAAAAACAACCTAGCAACTTCCAAATCCAAATTCGGATATACTCCTAAGTCCAAAATTACTATATGAAGCTAGTAAAACCATCAAAACACTATTACGGAGTCATCTACACTAAAGTCAAACTCTGGTCAACTCTTACAACTTAAGCCTCCAACCAAGGGACTAAGTGTCCCAAATCAATCCAAAACTCTTCTGAAACCAAACCAACTACCCCGGCAAGTCCCATAATCACAAATTTATATATGTAAAGCGTCATATAGGGGAAATTGGGTAAAATACTCAAAATGACCGGCCATGTCGTTATATTCTCTCCCTTTTAAGCAAATATTCATCCTCAAACAAGTATAGAGACATACCTGAAGTGCCAAAAAGGCGAGGGTATCATCTTTGCATATCATGCTTGGTCTCCCAAGTCACCTCCTCGTCCGGTTGACCTCTCCACTGAACCTTCACCGATGCAATGCTCTTCGACCTTAGCTTTCGGATCTTCTTATCTAGAATAGCCATCATCTTCTCAATATAGGTCAAATCCTTGTCCAATTGTATTGAGCTAAAATCTAACACATGCGACGGGTCACCATAACACTTTTAGAGCATGAAAATATGGAACACTCCCGATAAGTTGGGTAGCAATGCAAGTCTGTTAGCCACCTCACCCACTCTCTCAAGAATCTCAAAAGGACCAATATACTAAGGGATTAAATTTCCCTTCTTTTCGAACCTCATCACACCCTTCATGGGCAAAACTCTGAGTAGAACCTTCTCACCCACCATGAATGCCACATAACAAGCCCTCCTTTCAGCATAACTCTTCTTCCTAGACTGCGTTGTACAAAGTCGGTCCTGAATCAACTTCACCTTCTCAAAAATATCACAAACCAAATCAGTACCCAACAAGCTAGTCTCCCTAGGCTCAAACCATCCAACCGGAGAAAGACATCACCTCCTATATAAGGCCTCGTACGGAGCTATTTGGATGCTCTACTGATAGATTTTGTCGTAGGCAAGCTCTGCTAGAGTAGAAACTGATCCCCTGAACCCTCAAAATCAATAACATAGGCACGTAAAATGTCTTTCAAAATTTGAATAGTGCACTCTGACTAGCCGTTTGTCTTTGGATGAAATTTCGTACTCAGTTTGACCTATGTGCTTAACTCATGATGCATGCCTTTCCAAAAATGCGATGTGAACTACGTGTTGTGATCTGAGATAATAGACACTAGCACACCATAAAGGCGAACAATCTCACCAAGATAAATCCTATCTTTCTTCATTCTTCTCTACCAGTAGTGCTACTTCAAAATCATGGTACATCTTCACGACGCCCGGCTAAATGGAATACCATGAACTATGAGCCTTCTCAAGAATCAACTTACACAAACCATCCATATTCGAAACACAGATCCGACCCTGCAACTTCAATACCCTATCATCCCCAATAGTCACCTCCTTAGCATCACCCTGATGTACCATGTCTTTAAGGACAACAAGTAGGGATCATCATACTGAAACACCTTGATGCACGCAAACAAAAAGACCGTGAAATCACGCAAACAAGAACTAAACTAAGCTCCGAAACATCCAACCTCACAAACCTATTGGCCAAAGCTCGAACAACCAAAGCTAACAGTATCTCTCCAACTGGAGTAAAATCAAGACTACCCATGCCCTTATCCTTTATACTCAAAGTGTTAGCCACCACATTATCCATCTTGGGATGATCAAGAATTATGATATCATAGTAATTTAGTAGCTCTAACCACATCTATCGCCTCAAGTTAGGTCCTTTTGTTTGAATAAGTGTTGTATACTCCTGTGATCCGTGAACACCAGATGTAAACTTAGAGTCCACAAAATTGTATAAAGAACATGGTTCTCTATAAGTTCCCATAGAACATAGCTGTAAGTAAATAACTACAACAATATTTACATGAAAAAGTAGCATCTCACGGGATTAATAAATACGACCTACACTCGTAAGATTTCAACTTCACTAACTGAGCAACTTTAGATTACAACCTATTGTAATCTAGGAATTAAGTACTTAATTCCTCACATACTTAAAATAACTATATTGCAAGCCTCTTTGTAATAATTTTATTACAAAGCTAACCAATTGACTAACTCTAGTCAACACAACCCCACAGTTTATGGTTTACAAAGTATCCTACAAGATGCTTTTGATTAAACTGAGTAGGAGTTACAAATTAATAACATAAACAAATACACAACATTACTAAGGACACACAAAAGCTTTTGTTAGATCTCCAAGTGATGTAATAGATTTTGTGAATAGTGAAAGACTAGAAATTACTACTCATGAAAAACTACTATCTTTTGAAGCTTGCCAACTGTTAGCAAACTTAGAAAACCAGTGTGTCCTTTGTGACACATCTTATGATAAACTTGTACTGAACCCTCTTTAGTTATTAATATATATATTTCCTATTTGCTCAAAACAATGGACACACAATGTAATGAATGGTCAGATCTGGTCCATCATTATGTTGATATTCTGTTCTTCAATGCATTTGGGAGAATAAAGGTGGCTACACACTTGAGAGTAAATGATATTTAGGTTCTGCAAGTGTGTATAATCCATTGCCTTATGTTGGTAATATATATGTAAGGTCATCAAAGATGATGCAAGGGAGTGTCCGATACATATCATGCTTCACCACTGTTCTTGTACTGTTGCGTGTGCAGTACAACACCTTTAACAACTGTAAGAGTTGACTTGTATTGTGATCGAAGGAACTGATATCTATTTGTTTCCTTTGCTATTCCCTTAACTTATTTCATTGAAACTTGTGCCAAACATTTGACTAGTTGTTCTGAACACGGAGATGCTAGTTGTATCAGGTTCCCTATCTGGTACTCATATGAAGTTTGTTAAATTATCAAAAAGAAGAAACATAACTTATCAATTTCCCCCTTTTTGATGATGACAATCGTAGAACTGAGATTCCCCCTAAGAACCATATCTCCATATTGTTCCCCCTGCTGAATAGCCATATTCCCCTTGTGAACCTGTTTCTCCCCATTAATTTTCCTCCCCTTTATAGTATCATAAAAAACAGACAAGTAAATGCAAAAAGAAGCCCAACAAAGTTAACTCATGCCACTTGTGTGCATACAACATAGCTAAAAATAGAACACAAGAGTATAACATGCATTAAAAAGGACTAAGATGCTCATTGGTTTAAGGGAAAAGAACCATTACAACAATACGATCATTACATAGACATAAACAAATTAAACATAACTAAAGTACCACAACCATAGGGGATAGATAACAGAATGGACATTGTGAGATTTGGTAGGAGATGACAAAAAGGACGGTGACAAAGGGACAATTTAGGGACACTGGATGAGGAAGGGAAGGACAAGGGAGCAAAAGCCTTGAAGATACCATCCACATGATAATTAGCAGCTTTCTGCTCATTGATCAGCTGCTATTTCAGGTTCTCCACATGTTCCTCAACTCTATATTCTTAGTCGTCAAGCGGGAAACTTCTCCACCCTGAGCACTGCTAGAACCAGGTTCCGTGCTGGCTTGATTAAGCTTACTCTCAAGAATGGCATTCTAGGCCTTCAACTGCCTGATTTCCTTATTGCAGCACTCTGAGCATTGATAAGTTGAGAGATTGTAGAACTGCTGCTAATTCCCCTTTTTTGTCAACATACTCGCATTCCCCCAAGGTATTCATTGAGAACATTTTCTTATGAATTCCCATAGATTCTCTCCCCAAGGGGACCTCAAATCGTTCAAAGCCTTTTGTGAGCAGGAACCCATATGGCAACCCATGATTTCCATCATTGAAGTTGCCACCTTATTCATATGTTTAATCAAAATCCCAGGCATATTGATGGGAGTGTAGTCGTCTAGTACCTCCAAAAGAAAAAGGTCCGCTATAGAGGCAATGGATTGCCTTTCAGCTCGTGGTTGAAAGACCTTGATCACCAACTCAAAATAGGAGTTGGTAATCTAGAAACAATGTCTTCTTGTGCACTCGTTCCCCTTATTGAACAACTTAAGGCTTGAGAATAAGCTTCATAAAACTTGGGGAACTGGTCCCTTCCACAGTTGAGAGCCCTTCACTAGGCACCCCAAGAATATCCCAGAGCATAGCCTCATCAATCACATAGCCTGCCCCCTTGACCTTCAAGCAGATGGTGTCACCTTCTACTATGAATAGATCAACATAGAAACTGCGAACTTCCTTCTCATAAACCTTTGGACTTTGAATAGTAAAGAGATGAGTCCACTTTTGGATGTCACAGATTTCAACCAACTGCCTCATTTAGACTTATCAAAAATATTAGTGTCAAAAATCTGCCCCACAGAACTTTTTGCTTTTTCATTTTTGCATTCCTTTCAAGCTCAGACACATCAACTCTAGCCTTCTTTGAGGAACCAGGTTCCTCACTACTGTTTGGCTTGAGACTTTTTTTCCCAACACTTTTCTCTTTCACAACAGACTTCTTCTTCTCACCAGACTTCTCTTTCTCAACACTTTCTTGTCACCAGTTTTAGCAACCTTTGCAGATGATACCTTCTTCTGTTTCACAGACACAACATTCTTAGATGTTTTACGGACAAAAGGAGCAAGTTCATGCAACTCCTCATCCTATACTTCCACAACACTTGTTGGAGGCACATACTCCTCATCAACCAGTCTACTTTTCAGAAGTCTTCTTCTTTTATTTTTCTCTTTATTCTCCTTTAGAGCATTGTCTAGAGCAACCTCTTTTAGCTACCTAGTTGTAGGTCATTTAGAAATAGAAATTTGTTTAACAGTTCCACCACTCCTAGTAGTGATAAATTGGGCTACAGACAAATTGCCATATTCTTCATCACTTTCATCTCCTTCTCCCTCTTACACTGACTTCATTGCAGGGTATAAATATCTAAAGTTGCATCAAGGTGAAGGAAAAATGCAGGGTCAGTAGTGTCTAGGGGCTATTTAGTAGATTGTGAAGTTTCATCCCACGTAAGAGCAGAGAAATCCTTTTTGGCAGAGGGACTAGGTCCCTCTGTAAGCTCCTCTGTAGTACTAACCGGTGTCTTGTCACCTCAAGCTCCTGGTCCTTATTTCCTAGTTCTCCCCTCTGAACCCTAGTACTCATACAACCAGACACAGAATCCCCAACTAGACTTCCCTCAGCAACAACAGTCAAAATATTTTCATCTTTCTCACCCTCATTATTCAACAATACAGTACCAGTAGAATAGGGTGGAGCATTACCCGATAATGACAAAACATTCAGATCAAACCCCCAGACAATTGGGGTTCCAGAGACACCAGGTACTGACTCATCACCACTCGGATCAGTGACAGCCATTTTGTCCACTAATTCTTCCTCAACCCGTTGACTAGAGACCTCTGCACCTTCATCTCTTTCTACTATTTCTTCTGTGGTTTGAAGAAAGGGGGGAGTGGACAAAAGTCCTTCTACTTCCATTTTCTACGTGGTAGCAGATGGTGAAGGAGAACCAACAAACTTTTTAGGAGTTTTATTTTTATGATTACAATGGGAACCAGAATTGGATGGAGTAGGACCAAATTGTAAGTGGTGGTTGGTTGGAAGTTGGGGTTTTAGAGGGTGTAGTTTGGTGCTATGATCCTGATGGTTGTACATCATGAGACAAAGACACGACAGGGATTTCAGTGGTGGCTTTTGGAGACTCAGATTGTGGTGAAGACATGGTCGATTTTGGAGAGTGAATAGCACAAGAAGTGGGTATTCGGAGTGAAGGTGTGTTTAATGTAGATAATTATGAGAGAGACTAACCTTTTGGGGGTATTTAGAGGGAAAAGAGGGGCCTGTTACAAATGGATGCGATTTAATTAATAAGCAGATAGGTCGATTTGTAACGGGCGTGTCATTTGGTTTGGAAGGTATTAGAAAAGGCGAAAGCACTTAATGATGTGGCACACTAGCAGAACAAAAATTCTTTTAAGTGTAAGAGGAACTACCAACCTGAGTCATAGGAACCAGGTTTCCTGACTAATTTTGAAAAAATGGGCATCATCCTTCAAAGAAAAATTGCAATGTCATTAACTGCTTGTTTGTCCTATAGTTTCCATACGTGTTTACCTATAATGGTATAGAATTGCGTTAGAAGTTTGCAGAAAACATTTTTTAGAAATTCACCTTACCATCCTTTCATATCCAATCATCAAGGGACCAAAGTCCCTAGTTCAACTTGATCAAACCCATTCTAGTCGATTCTTTTTGGAATGCTCTCTACTCAGTGCTTTGCTGAAGATATCGGCTACCTAGTCTTCTATCTTGCAGAACTTCATACAGATGAGTCTTTTTCAATATTGTGCCTTAGGAAATGATGTCTCACATCAATGTGCTTTGTCCTCTTATGCTAAACCAGGCTCATTGCCATATTGAGGGTACTTATTTTATCACACAACAATGGCATATATTAGAAAATACACTAAAGTCTTCCAATTATTGCTTTATCCACAGCAGTTAGGCACAACAGGAGGCAACTGCTACATATTCAGCTTCTGTAGTAGAGAGGGCTATAGAATCTAGCACACAACCCAACACTAAACACAATGTTAGTAATGTTGGTTGTTTGGTACAAGAGATATGTAATGATACCCCGATACATAGTTTTATTTATAGGGGAACCAGGTTCGTCCATGTCTAGACTAATGGCAGTAGCAATGGGGGTATCAATGGTCTTTGAGCTTTCCATCTCAAACTTCTTTAGAATCTCCTTAATGTATTTCTGCTGACTTATCATCGTTCCTTTAGAGGTCTGCTTAACTTGTAGTCCTAGAAAAAAGTTCAATTCCCCCATCATACTCATCTCAAACTCGCGTTCCATAATCTTTTCAAACTCCCACATAGAAAATTATTTGTTTCACCAAAAATGATGTCATCGGCATAGACCTACACAATTAGCATATTCTTCCCTATTTTCTTTAGAAAAAGAGTTGTGTCAATTTTTCCTCTAGGGGTGCCATTCTCCAGAAGGAACCTGGACAACCTTTCATACCATGCATGAGGGGCTTGCTTCAATCTATATAAGGCCTTGTCAAGCTTGAAGACATGTTCAGGATGTTGATCGCATTCAAAACTAGGTTATTGTTTGACAAAAACTTCTTCCTTGAAATATCCATTCAGAAATGTACTCTTAACATACATTTGGAATAGTTTGAATTCCATATGAGATGCAAAAGCAATGACAATTCTGATGGCTTCCATTCTTGCAACTAGATAAAAAATTTCATCAGAATCAATTCGTTCTTCTTGATTATAGCCTTGGACCACCAGCCTGGCTTTATTTCTTATTGTGTTGCCAAACTCATCAAGCTTGTTTCTGAACACCCACCTAGTTCCAATGACTGTTCTATCTGAAGGTCGAGGAACCAGGTTCCACACGTTGTTCCTCTCAAATTGATGGAGCTCCTCTTGCATAGCAACAATCCAATCAGTATCTTTCAATGCTTCCTTGATATTTTTCAACTCAGTTTGAGACAGGAAAGCTATATTTCTTGTCTTTGATCTAGTCTGAATCCCTGAATCCAAAGGAGCAATTATGTTTTGCAGAGGATGTGAGCTGTTATGCTTCCAATTAGACACATGAGTCTCATGATGTGAGGGACCAGGTTCCGCCAAGTGAGACCCATCATTGACATCAATAGAAGTGTGAGTACCACTTTCTTGCTCTGCATCAGAAGTTCCTAGTACATCATCATCAACTTTATTTTCAACTTTAGTTGATGTGATAGAAGGACCAGGTTCCTCTGAATTTGCTTGACGTTCTACTGCATCTTCTCCACTAGACTCCTTGACTTGAGTCATTAGATCTTCCTTCCCATTAGCCATATCAATAACCTCTCTAATTCTCACAACATTATGGCTCATCTTCACATGAATCTGCTTTACAAAAGCAATAAAGACTGCAAAGGTTTCATCCTTGTTTCTGAGAAATAAGGTGTTACATCCTGCATTTGAGTGGAACCATTTTTGTGAAGAAAAAAATGGTTTGAAAAATATAATTTTATATAGCTATTAATATTAATACTTTATAATATGTTTTAAATTATACACATAATATGAGAAAAGTTTATGAGATTTTCTTTATTGCAAAGATATGAAATTATTTTTTTTATTTTTTTCCACAAGAAAAGAAGATTATCTTTTTACCACTTTAAGAATTAAATGTACGAAAATTTATACTCTTTATACGAGATTAGAAAAATTAGAGGTGAAAAAATATATATAGCTTTACATGGATGTTTTAATAAAATAATAGTGTATGTATTTTTTTATATAGTACCACATAACCATGATAGTAGTCTATAAAGTGTATTAAAAGTAAGTAGTATTTTAAGATAATTAAGATAATTCTTAATTATGTGGATAATTGGTTAACTATTGATTATTGAGGGGTTAGCAAATTAATTAAGGAATTAATTATTACATTATTGGATAAGATTTACCATTCCAAAACGTCGCAGCAGTATAAGAGTCTTTAGGTGACTCTTAGATCATATTTCTAGATGTCACTTTGAAAGGAATTTTTGGCCAAGCCATATAAAAGCTCTAAATCCACTAAGTATATGAAAAAGGGTAAAATATTCAACAAAAAACCCCAACACAAAGATTCCCCGTCAGTGAGCTGGGGAGTTTCTCCCATTATTGTATACTTGTTATTACCCACTAAGTTTATCCAACTCACTTAATTGGCACCCATAGTCAACCCTTGCTTGTAGGTGTTACTTGTTCTACTCCTTAAGTAGTTATATGCCATACGTTCTAGTCGCCCTGTTATTGCAAATTATAAGTAACAGTTTAAGGAAAGAGAGAAATTCATATGAGTGTTACTTTGGAAGCCAGGGTGTGCTTGTGTACCTTCATAATGACTCTTCATTTTCTCATTAATTTGGTTTTTCAGCAGTAGCTTTTATTAGTAAGATATCTACATGCTTTTATGGCATGCTAGTTCCAGTGTATACATCATATGATGAGTTTGTATAAAAATAAATAAATGGGCATATGAGAGAATAAAAAATATTTTCTCCGAAAATAGTATCTCCAGGTATATTAAGGTCATCCTTTCTTTCTTTTTGGCATGATCTATACGACACAAGCAAAACGAGGAAATGCACAACTTTCATAAATTACTTTATTCGTAGAAATGCTAGAGATGTGTATATTCTTATTATCCCATATGTTATGTTATTCTATCATCTGTTCTTGGGTCTCAGAAAATACGTAAGTTAATAAAGTTTAACTCATGATATTACACATTCTCTGAATAGATTTATCTTAAGCTTAATAGGTCCAAGAGAAAAAAATAAAACTGCATGCATAATTGTCAGCAAAAAGGGAAAAAAAGCCGTAATTACCGAGGTCCCGGAAAAGTATGTTACTAAATATCAGGGACATGAAGTAAATGACACTGGCTCGAGAATTGAAAACACATTTTAATAAGCACCATATGAAGTGAAACTAGCCTAAATTAATGTGGTAAGGAGAAAGAGAACATTGCAGCTGATTGTGAAAAGGCTAATTAAGTAATGTAAGGGGGTACGAAGGACTGTTTTTTGTTTTTGTTTGGTCTTTTGGTCTGTTCAAATACCACTTAGGTGTTTGTGTACAGATTTTATGTTGGTTTTTTTATAAAGTAAGTGATTCAGTAGAAGGCATCAAGCAAACACAAGAAGGTTTTATGTGGATGTTTATTTGGGTTTACTCGAACACCATTTTTGGGTGTCTATATTACATGGGTATATACATGTATCATCACCTTAGACCAGGACCAGTATTATAATTTACCATATTCCACTTGTAGTAGGCAAGTAATTAATACTTAGCTTATTAGTAACTTACTTTAATTTCAACTGTCAAGTAGTTCGATAATGGTCTTAGGACATTCCAAAAGATTTTATTAACGTACTCCTCATGCATTGCATTCATTTACATGTACATTGTCCTATGACCAAATAATGTTATATGCGCGTATATATGTACTTATATATATATGGGATATGGGAAAATGTTACGGCGTTATATATGCACCACCATCTGATCAACTGGTATACGATGATAATTTGCCCACAGTGGCTGATATGAAATGATGGGATGCTGTTGTGACCAAAAACACTCACGCAAGTGCACGTGATCGTCAAGTAATAGAGTAGTGAGTAGAGTATCGTTCCCACGAAGACTTATGATTAACTGTTGACAAATTCAAACTCAATTAATTTGTCTATCCAAGAGGTTTTTCACAAAATAGAGATGTAATTGTTTTACTACCTAACCTACCAAGCAATAATCTAACTAGAGCAATTAACCAAAGAAATAACAATTTCGAGTAATAAACAACGGAAGAGGATATTCCAGGGTCATAGGCTAGTTAACAATCATGTTATGTTCTTAGATTAAAATGACTATTCGATTTACCTAGATTGTTGATTGACAGAGCGACCGCGCACCTGGACGCGCATTTGGCCGCGCTAATTGGATGAGATTCTGTCATGGACGCGCTAAAAGTAGCGCGGTCGCGCACCTGGGCGCGCATGTCCAGTTCTGTGTTTCATCACTTCTGTTCCTCGTCTTCAAGCGTACTCAGCTCTGAGGGGTCTTTCTTGCTCCAAAATGGTTCCAATCACAACTGTTTAAGGCATCACCTAGGCTCCTCATCCTGCAATATATACAATTCACAATTAAAGCCTATTTTTCATCAATTAACCATATTATGATATTGGAATATAATCAAGTGGGAGCATAAACAATCGCCAAATTACCTAGATTTAACCTATTATCAACACCCCACACTTACTTCATTGCTAGTCCTCGAGCAATCAAACTATACATTCTAAAGGTTCCTTTACTCAACTATTTCCCCTAAAGCCCTACACCCAGAACAATTTACATACATACGCCTAGCAGTGAACAATCCTAGCCTCAAAAGTCGACTCTTCAAGTGCCATGCAATATTCATACTTCCTCAACGTACTCTACACAGAAGTCAAGACTTGCTTTTCCGTCACAAATCATATGCCCTCACAATCACATCAACGAAAATTGAATTCAATCCACACATTTGCATCATATGCTCACATGTATCAAAGAAATCACTCACCCTCACAAAAGAAGTCACATGCATGCAATTGGTACCATAAGCTTGCCCTTAATGTAAATCTCTACTAATGTAGGCTTGCTCGACCCAAAATCAATTAGGACTTTTTCCTTGTTGTAATGTGGGCTAAGGGACGGGTAGGATATATTTCGGAATATGGACTAACCCTCCTAAGCACTTTAACACATCACATGAGCAACTTTAGTGCAAATTCTTCAACCCACTTCACTTCCATAAACAATATCACCCTAAAAATACTCCCTTCTTCTTTAAGCACTATATTAATTCATACCCACTAGCTGGAACAAGACACAATGTATTCCTCTCTTTTTTTTTTCTTTTCAGCTTATTCTTCTTTTAACTCATTTTTCACACTTAGTTCCTTCTTACTTCTTTTAGCGCTCATCTCACAATTAAAGTGCTTTAAGAGGTAAAAGGATAAAAACAATGTCAATTAAGAACAAAAAAGGTATAGGCTCGTAATGCGGGTGCCAAACAAAAGTCCATAGGCTCAAAAGGGTTAACCAGGGAAAAATTTTATTTGTGACAAGCAATTAAGCTCAAAAAGATCAAAGAAAGCCTAAAATCATTTTTCAAACCGTAGTATCACCTAAAATTCCGCTTCAACTCACATACCGGGCAAGTTCTAGACACAAGTACAATATATGGACTACACAAAAACCTCACCATACATGGCATAAGACTCATTCCAGATCAGCTCATCAAGATGTTTCGTTACGAGCATTCAATTCAGCAACAAACATACAAATTAAGGCACTTTAGTAAGATTCAACAAATAAGACTAAGCGTTAGACTCTATGGTCTATTGTGTTCAGGCGTGTCAACGCTATGGGTTCTCTTCCCATTAACCTAATCTACAAAATAAAAAGAAAACTACCTATACCCGGTTCAAGTTAAACCCTTGGAAAAGAATCGTGGCCTAAAGAAAAACCAAGGGGAGTTGCTACACTATCTAAGAAAAAAAAATAAAAAAAAATCTTTTTGGTGTTTTCTCTAGACTAACTTCCCTCAAGAAAATTGTCTACAGGATCCGTCATCAGGAGGAGTCTACGTATTTGCCCCTTTTTTTTCAACTCAGTCCCTCAAGAACCCCGTCGACAGGGATCCATCGTCGGAAAAGCCATATAACTATTTTAAACCAACGATTACTACTTAACAACATCAAAATTATCAAAGCAAAATGAAACAAAACAAAACCAACAGTCAATTGATACAATCACATACATACAATGAAAAAATCCCCACCCCACACTTAAAAATGAAGACATGTCCCCATGGCTTAAAATTTGAAAGAGCAGTGAGGTAAAGGAACTTCCCCGAAGGCTCACTCCTGGTCGGAGACGGTGTCTGGATTGACGTGGCATGCACGACCCAGAGCTCGCAGCCAGTCCATGAATTTCTTTTCCGACTTCACTTGTCGGTCAGCTACCGCGTCTACTCGAGTGCCCAAATCAGTCATGGAGGTTCTCAAACTAGCCATCTCCGCCTCCATCACAATAAAATGGGACACCCGGGCAGCTCCTGAAGATGTTGCCGTCCCAGATGGTCTTGCTGCTGCCACATTTTGCTCCTGAGCCTGTAGTGTTGTCCCCATGTTCTCCTCAGCATCCTCTCCGTCATGAGAATCATCAGAGCTACTACTCACAGACCGGTCACCTCTCGCCTCCTCCTCTACTACTCCCGGCTCCTTGCTCATGGTCACCTTATCAGCACGGAATTGGCCTTCCCTTTTCACCAACCCATCCACAGCTAGATTTTCGGGCACCTGAGCATCCATGCATAGTTGAGTAACTAAAGAAGGGTAAAAGAACACATAACTTTTGACTTGGCTGCGGACGAATATCTATTCATGCATCACTTTGGCCACGTCGAAGTCGTGACCATTTACAAAGCACCAAATCAACGCATCGCGGGGCCCATTGACCTCTGTAGTATTGTGAGACGGAATCAAGCTGTTGTTTATGAGGTACATCCAGCACTTCCCTTCAAAGGTGTTTGCTGAGGAGTGAAACTTCTCCCCATAGTCCATCCAGAACACTTCTTTCCCAACTGCACAAATTGTCTCAAAGAATCGTGCCCATTTTTCGTTCGTTGGGTTGCGGCCATATTCATAGAAGTCATCATAACCAACTGGAGGTGGAGGCAGCTAGTAGGCCGTCTGTATCGCCTCAACAAAAGCATTCACTACCCTTCGGCGCACCATGACTACTCCATTATCATGCTCCACCACATTCACATAAAATTCCCGCACAACTATTGCATTGCCCTCACCGGGCTCATTGATGAATATGTGCAACCCCCGCCTCACCAACTCCTCGTACATGTGAGGGCAATGTCTCTGGAGTTGTCTCACGTTAATACCTCTCTCCGAAATTGGCATTTTACGAACCTTTTTTGCAAATCGGGCCTGAGCATTGGCCGAAACAAATTTGGAACTATCAAAGGAGTGTGCAGGTGCAGCCCCTCGTGACCTAGATAAACCAGCCTGGCTGCTCGACGAGGCCCCTTTGGCGCATCGTTTCCTAGATGGAGTTATGATGCCTGCAAAACAGAGACACATTAGCATAGCCCAACAGAAATTTTGTAACTCAATGTGGTTACTCAGACTTCACACGCATAAGGGGTCACAAACTATATAATCACGATCATTGGGACCTTTCCACAAACACCTTGTGGGCATTAGGCCTTTACAACCCCTTTTTAAAATTTTTAGAACAAGAATCATCCACTGACACTCACCAACATCACATATCAAGTGGGATTCCACCCCACACTTATCATCCACCAACACAACACCATCTTGCACCAATTTCTTTACAAAATCTAAGTACAACTAATACAACATAGGCATAAGAATACAACCAAAAAATCTAAAAAAATAGAGAGAGAAATAAAAAGAAGAAAGAAACTAGGGCTCATACCTGTGATGAAGGAGAATGGGGAAATGCTAGTGATGCTAGTGAACTGGGGGGGTCGTGAGATGGGGGACGGGTGGGTTTGGGATTTGGGAGTGTTTGGAGGAAGGTTTTGTTTGTGTTTGAGTTGGAATGAGGGAGGGGTTTTCTTTTGTTGAATGGAGGGTTCAGGTACCGGGGGAGGGGGGAATTTATTAGATGGGGGAAAGGGGTAATTGAGTCTAAAGAATAAACAAAATAAAAAGAAACAAAAAACTGAAAATACACTTGAAAACGCCGGATTTATTTTTAACGGAACTAGCGCGCCCAGGTGCGCGAGCGCGCTAGATTTAGTGCGTCCAATACATAACCCAAGAGCTACTAGTGTGTCCGGTAGCACGTCCGTGGTAGTAGCGCGTTCAACAGCGCGATCAGGTGCGCAGCCAAGGCAGAAACTTTGCAGTTTAGCGCGTCCAGTAGCGCGGGCGCGGACCTGGGCGATTTGTTTCTTCAATTTTTCACCTGTTCTTACCCCGTTCGATGGCCTTAGCACCTGCGCTTTGTCACCTTCATTGGTTAGCTCTTCCTAAAACACAAAATTAACACTACTACTATCGTTGGGTTGCCTCCCAACCAGCGCCTTATTTAACGTTGTGGCACGACTCAACACGTTCTCAAGCATCCGTCAAGTCCATCGAGGTCTTGTGACGTGCAAAGTCACCAGCCCAGTAATGTTTTATCCTTTGACCATTCACCAAGAAAGTACCAGTTGAACTCATATCCCGCAACTCCACAGCTCCATGAGGCTTCACACTTACCACAACAAAAGGGCCTGACCAACGAGATTTAAGCTTTCCTGGGAAAAGCTTCAACCTTGAATTGAATAAAAGAACTTCTTGCCCTGGCTCAAACTCTCGATGTTGGATGTGCTTGTCATTCCACCTCTTAGTCTTCTCTTTATACAATTTGGCATTTTCATATGCGTGCAAACGAAACTCATCAAGCTCGTTGAGTTGCAGCAACCTCTTCTCGCCAGCCAAGTCCCCATCCATATTCAGCTTTTTAATTGCCCAATAGGCCTTGTGTTCAAGTTCGATGGGCTAGTGACATGCCTTCCCATAAACTAACTTATACGGAGAAGTACCTATGGGAGTTTTGTATGCAGTTTGATATGCCCAAAATGCATCGTCTAACTTCCCTGCCCAGTCTTTTCTATTTGCAGTCACTGTTTTCTCAAGAATCCGCTTTACCTCTCTGTTTGACACTTCCACTTGACCGCTCGTATGGGGGTGATAGCCAGTGGAAACTTTGTGCTTGACTTTGTGCTTTGCAAGAACATTATTCAGCAGTTTGTTGCAAAAATGCGTTCCTCCATCACTGATCAACACTCTGGGAGTTCCAAAGCGTATGAAGATGTGCTTTTTAACAAAGCTTACCACCACCTTTGCATCATTAGTGGGAAGAGCAATGGCCTCCACCCACTTAGACACATAATCGACTGCCACCAAGATGTACCTATGACCATTGGAGTACGGAAACGGTCCCATGAAGTCAATTCCCCAAACATCAAAAAACTCCACTACCAGAATGTTTTGCAGCGGCATCTCGTGCTTCTTTGTGATCGTTCCGGTTCTTTGGAACCTGTCACACATTTTAGCAAAGGCGTGTGCATCCCAAAAAAATTTTGGCCAATAGAAACCTGATTATAGCACTTTCTGGGCGGTCCTGTCTCCACCATGATGACCTCCGTATGACGAGGCATGACAGCTATGAAGTATGGCATTCATCTCCTCCTCAGGAACACATCTTCGCACTAACTGATCTGCACAGAGCCTGTATAAGAATGGCTCATCCCACATGTAAAGCCTCACATTATACAGGAACCTTCTTCTATTATCGGGTGTCAATTCTGGTGGAGTCACCCCGCTTGCAATAAAGTTCACATAATCTGCATACCACGGGGTTGTGCTTGAGGTGATCGCCAATAACTGCTCATCAGGGAATGTTTCTTTGATTGCACCTCCTTCAGCTACATGGTTCCGATTTTCGAATCTGGACAAGTGATCAGCCACATGATTCTTTGTTCCTTTGCGATCTTTGATCTCTAGGTTAAACTCTTGCAAGAGGAGGACCCACCGAATCAGTCTCGGCTTGGCGTTTTTCTTCTTAAATAGGTATCTGATAGCTGAATGATCTGTGTAGACGATGACTTTGGTCCCCGCTAGATATGACCTGAACTTGTCAAACGCCCACACCATGGAAAGCAACTCTTTTTCAGTGACTATGTAGTTCATCTGAGCTGGATTTAGAGTGTTGCTCGCATAGTAGATGGAGTGGAAGATTTTATTTCTCCTTTGCCCCAAAACAGCTCCAATAGCCAAGTCACTCGCATCGGACATCAACTCAAATGGCTGCTCCCAATCCAGAGTAATTATGATTGGTGCAGTCACCTCACCTCCTCAAATGCCTTCAGACAGGCAGCATCAAATTTGAAGGCGACATCCTTCTCAAGCCACCTGCACAAGGGAGAGGAAATTTTCGAGAAATCTTTAATGAAACGACGATAAAAACCTGCATGGCCCAAGAATCTGCGAATGCCTTTGACAGATATCAGTGGGGGCAATTTTTCAATCGCTTCCACCTTTGCCTTGTCCACCTGCAAACCATCTTTGGATACCTTGTGCCCCAAAACTATACCTTCACGTACCATGAAATGACACTTTTCCCAGTTTAGCACCAAGTTAGTTTCTTCACACCTAGCAAGTACATTATCAAGGTTCATCAAGCAGTTATCAAAAGAACATCCAAACAAAGAAAAATCGTCCATGAACACTTCCACAAACCTCTCAACCATGTCAGTAAAAATGGCTATCATACACCTTTGAAAAGTAGCAGGTGCATTACAAAGACCGAAGGGCATTCTGTTGAACCCATACGTGCCATAAGGACACGTAAATGTCGTCTTCTCTTGGTCCTATAGGGCAATAACAATCTGATTATACCCTGAGTAACCATCTAAGAAGTAGTAGTACTCCTGGCCAGCTAATCTATCAAGCATTTGGTCAATAAAGGGGAGGGGAAAGTGGTCCTTCCGGGTGGCATTGTTCAAATTTCTATAATCAATGAAAATTCTCCACTCGGTGACAGTTCTTGTAGGGATTAAATCATTATTCTCATTAACTACTACAGTCATCCCCCCTTTCTTGGGTACATATTGAACTGGGCTTACCCATTTGCTATCTGAGATAGGAAATACAATACCTATATCAAGCCACTTAATCACTTCTTTTTTTACCACCTCTTTTATGATTGGATTGAGTCGGCATTGTTTCTCTACACTGGGCTTGTGTCCGTCCCCCATGAGGATTTTGTGCATGCAAAAGGCTGGGATAATGACCTTAATGTCAAACATCATCCACCCAAGTGCTCGCTTGTGCTCACGTAGCACTCTCAACAGCTTTTCTTCTTGCAATTTAGACAAGTCAGAAGAAACAATAACGCGTAAAGTGTCAGAGTCACCCAAACAAGCATATTGCAGGTGAGGTGGAAGAGGTTTAAGCTCCAATTTTGGGGCTTCATCAATTGACGGCTTTGGAGGAGGTCCCTCTGGCCTATTCAAAGGCTCAAAGTGGTGTATCCCTTGCATGTACGCACAAGATGTATCTACGATGTGCATCATCTCCTCAACCTCCTCGCCAGCCCCCATGCTATCCAGCAACATAAGTGTTTTCTCTAGAGAATCATCTAGATATACACTCGGATAATGAATCTGCTCATCATCCTCAATAACAGATATCATTGAGAGCTCCTCATAGTGGCGGGAAAGTTGGATTGCTTTGTAGACATTAAAAACTGCTTGCTCATCATCTACCCTCAAAATCATATTTCCCTATCTCACTTTGATAATTGCATCACCAGTAGCTAAGAGAGGTCACCCCAATATGATTGGAACCAGTTCATCAGCCTCATAATCGAGGATAATGAAATCAGCAGGGAAGATGAATTTCCCAATCTACAGCAACACATCTTCAATCACCCTTTCAGGGTGTGATATCGATCTATCAGCCAGCTACAATATCACAGTAGTGGGACTTGGAGCTCCCAGGCCCAATTGTTTGAACAAAGACAGGGGCATCAGATTTATTCTTGCCCCCAAATTTCAAAGAGAACGACCCACATCAATATTACCAATGCGCACAGGAATCGTGAAGTTGCTAGGATCCTTAAGCTTTTGTGGGAGCTTACTTTGGACCCTTGAAGTGCACTCCTCAGT